>NC_086153.1:312630822-317630822 GCF_035149785.1 Candoia aspera
GCTCCTCAGTTCCTCTTCACTTTCAGCCATCAAAGTGGTATCATCTGCATATCTCAGATTGTTAATGTTTCTTCCAGCGATTTTAACTCCAGCCTTGGATTCCTCAAGCCCAGCATGTCGCATGATGTGTTCTGCATACAAGTTGAATAGGTAGGGTGAGAGTATA
The DNA here is from genome assembly GCF_035149785.1 of Candoia aspera. Classification (NCBI taxonomy): domain Eukaryota; kingdom Metazoa; phylum Chordata; class Lepidosauria; order Squamata; family Candoiidae; genus Candoia; species Candoia aspera. The sequence goes on from NC_086153.1 coordinate 312,630,989, forward strand.
CAGCCCTGCCGTACTCCTTTCCCAATCTTAAACCAGTCTATTGTTCCATGGTCTGTTCTTACTGTTGCTACTTGGTCGTTATACAGATTCCTCAGGAGGCATACAAGATGACTTGGTATCCCCATACCACTAAGAACTTGCCACAATTTGTTATGGTCCACACAGTCAAAGGCTTTAGAATAGTCAATAAAACAGAAATAGATGTTTTTCTGAAACTCCCTGGCTTTTTCCATTATCCAGCGGATATTGGCAATTTGGTCCCTAGTTCCTCTGCCTTTTCTAAACCCAGCTTGTACATCTGGCAATTCTCGCTCCATGAATTGCTGAAGTCTACCTTGCAGGACCTTGAGCATTACCTTACTGGCATGTGAAATGAGTGCCACTGTTCGATAGTTTGAACATTCTTTAGTGTTTCCCTTTTTTGGTATGGGGATGTAAGTTGATTTTTTCCAATCTGATGGCCATTCCTGTGTTTTCCAAATTTGCTGGCATATAGCATGCATTACCTTGACAGCATCATCTCGCAAGATTTTGAACAGTTCAGCTGGGATGCCGTCGTCTCCTGCTGCCTTGTTATTAGCAATGCTTCTTAAGGCCCATTCAACCTCACTCTTCAGGATGTCTGGCTCTAGCTCACTGACCACACCATCAAAGCTATCCCCGATATTGTTATCCTTCCTATACAGATCTTCCGTATATTCTTGCCACCTTTTCTTGATCTCTTCTTCTTCTGTTAGGTCCTTGCCATCTTTGTTTTTGATCATACCCATTTTTGCCTGGAATTTACCTCCAATGTTTCTAATTTTCTGGAAGAGGTCTCTTGTCCTTCCTATTCTATTGTCTTCTTCCACTTCCACGCATTCCTTGTTTAAAAATAATTCCTTATCTCTTCTGGCTAACCTCTGGAATTTTGCATTTAATTGGGCATATCTTCCCCTATCACTGTTGCCTTTTGCTTTCCTTCTTTCTTGGGCTACTTCTAGTGTCTCAGCAGACAGCCACTTTGCCTTCTTGGTTTTCTCTTTCTTTGGGATGTATTTTGTTGCCGCCTCCTCAACAATGTTGCGAACTTCTGTCTAGAGTTCTTCCGGGACCCTATCTACTAAGTCCAGTCCCTTAAATCTATTCTTCACCTCCACTGCATATTCCTGAGGGATATTAGTGAGCTCATATCTAGCTGCTCTGTGGGTCTTCCCTAATCTCTTTAGTCTGATCCTAAATTGTGCAAGAAGACGTTCGTGATCAGAAGTACAGTCAGCTCCAGGTCTTGTTTTTACCGACTGTATAGATGACCGCCACCTTTGGCTGCAAAGGATGTAGTCAATCTGATTTCAGTGTTGTCCATCTGGTGAAGTCCATGTATAAAGCCGTCTCTTAGGTTGTTGGAAGAGAGTGTTTGTTATGCAGAGTGAGTTGTCTTGGCAAAATTCTATCAGCCTATGTCCTGCTTTGTTTTGTTCTCCCAGGCCATGCTTACCTGTAATTCCAGGTGTCATTTGACTGCCCACCTTAGCATTCCAGTCTCCCGTGATGAAAATAACATCTCTTTTAGGCGTGTTGTCCAGTAGGTGCTGCAGATCCTCATAGAACTGCTCTACTTCAGCTTCTTCAGCATCTGTGGTTGGGGCATATATTTGGATCACTGTGATGTTAGATGGCTTGCCCTGAATTTGAATTGAGATCATTCTTTCGTTTTTTGGATTGTATCCAAGCACTGCTTTAGCCACTTTACTATTAATTATGAAGGCTACTCCATTTCTTCTGTGGTCCTCTTGTCCACAGTAGTAGATCTGGTGGTCATTTGATGTGAAGTGGCCCATTCCAGTCCATTTCAGTTCGCTGATGCCCAAAATATCTATCTTTAATCTTGACGTCTCACCAATAACCACATCCAGTTTGCCCTGGCTCATAGATCTTACATTCCAGGTTCCAATGGTGTGTTGATCCTTAGAACATCGGATTCGCCGTTCACCACCAGCACCGTCGGCCGCTAGCCGTCCTTTCGGCTTTGAGCTAGCTGCGTCATCACGTCTGGGGCTAGTTGAACTCATCCTCTGTTCCTCCCCAGTAGCATTTTGACCATCTTCCGACCTGGGGGTCTCATCTTCCGATGGTATACCAACATATCTCTGGCTGTACTGATCCATTTAGTTTTCACGGCAAGAATACTGGGGTGGGTTGCCATTACCTTCCCCAGGGATCGCATTTAGTCTGACCTCTCATGACCTTCCCGTCTTGGGTGGCCCTTCACGGTTTAGCTCATGGCATCATTGAGGTGCTCAAGCTCCAGCACCACGACAAGGTAACGATCCTTTGCTGTATTAGTGGTATATATTTTTTTCTGATCTGTCTTCAAATAAAAGCCCTTTTCTTGCTAAATTTAATCATGATTGTTAACTAAATAAAACCTAAGTAAATGAACTGCATGTTGTGATCTTCAGTTGTACTTCAAGAGGGTATTAAGCTGTTTTTCCATATGCAAAGCAGCAGGTCTGTCTGGACAAACAAGACAATTATGTTCTCCCAAGCCTTGGGATAGAATGGTTGTGGAACCCCTTTTAGTTTTGTTATGTTTGCCTTATGGCTGGGTGTATTGTTCTTCCAGTTGGCCTGAATCTTTTTTACTCATGTCTAGGTCTAGGTCTATATCTAATCTGTAAGCTGTCCAGAGTCATTGAGGAGTCAGATGGACTTAAACTCTGAAAATGTGCTTCAAATTGGAGGGAAAGAGTAGAACTCTAACCATGAAAATATGTTTAGACATTAAAGTAGGGGGAGAGTGAGCGCTTCAAAGAATTGTGAGGAATGTGTTTGAGAGTTGAATAAATCCCAAGTTGGACAACAAGCCTCTGAATAACTCTCTTGAAAGCCTGAAATGTTGGACATTTTCCCCACCTTTTAGTTACCCGCAACTCACTACATTCCTTCCAATCACTCAGCATAAGAAGATCCATAATATATCTCCCAAATGGCTGTAGTGTTTGTAGTTGAAGATAAGGAGCTCATCCCACAACCTTGGAAAGCTCCTGTAGGTGATTTCATCCCTCCAGAACTACTAAAGAAAAATAAAGATTGGTGGGCCTCAGTGCCGGCTGCTTTATTTATATTAACAGCAGAGCACATTTTCCATCTGAGTGGAATAGGGCCGTTGTCATCCCTTTCCATGAGAATAAAGGAAATAGATTTAGAGATTTCAACCTTGGACCATTGTTTCGTCCTACACCATTTAGCTGGAAAATGCACCTCACCACCCAAAGGCACCCCTTCTGCAGCCTTGATGCATTTCAAATCAGTTTTTGATTTGATTCTAAGTAAGAAGCTATGGGGAAAATTACATGGATCCTCAGTGGATAAAAGATTGTTCCTTCATATCCAGACTGTTTATTCTAATACCTCATTGAGAGTCAGATGTTCCCTGGGGGCATCTTTCTAGAGCTGCTACCAGCCAGAAAGGGGTTAGGCAAGCATGTATTCTAGCACCCCTAGAATTTCAATCTGTATAATAATTCAATAATTCAGGCTCTCATATCTTCTGTTCGTCACTCTCCAACGTTGCAGATTGTGCGATTCCAGATTCTTTATATGCAGATGATGTAATAATTTTGTGTGTCTCCCAGGTGGGCATGAGAAGGGCATTGAGGGCATTGGCTTTCTTTTGCCTAAAAGCTTGTAATAAATGATCAAAAAATGAAAGTATTAGTTTTTTCATGATGCTACTATAAGATGCATAAATGGCAAATTAATGGGACCTCAGCAGAGCAGGTGTGTACTTATAAAGATTTTGGGATGCAGTTCCAGGCCAGTCGCTCAACGTAGGAAACACATTTTATTCCTGCAGTCTGCAAGGCCTTTCTTGCCAAGGTTATTTCTCAGCTTTTGTATGGTGTCCAGATTTGTACTTTTACAAAGTTTAATACCTTAGAAGCTGTCCAATCCAAGTTTATACAACCTATATTTGCAGTTCCAAGATGCATTAGGAATGCTGCCTTATGGCTAGAGGCAGGTTTGGTTTCTGTGGGTGTCAGAGCCTGGTATTATCTCATTAATTTCTGGTTAACATTAATTTTTCCCCTCTGGGTCTAGCCTGAGTGGTTCTCAGAGTCCATTTTCAATCAGCTTGGCTAACTAAAGCTAATAGCAAACTTCAGTATGTAAGTCTCTGTTTGGAGACCCTCTGCTCATTAAGATTTGAAAATGCCAGGGGTTATCTTAATCAATGTACCTAGGATATTGATTTCCAAACAAGTCTGAGTCTAGCATCCAATCCCACAGTCTGTGGATTTTTATCAAATGGGCATGTGCCATCATCTTATCTCTCCTCCATACTAATTCTGAAATTTTACCAGGCCTTGACCATGGCCAGGTAGGATGCACTACCATCCACAGTCCTGGGGGGGGCGGGGCTTTATAAAAATGTCCCTCTATGGAGTCCTTGGTGCTCTCTGAGCCTTGTTGTTTTCTTGCAGACATTTCATTACCAGACTGGGCAACATCTTCAGTGCAAAAAAAAAATGTCCTCTACATCAGTGCCTGTGCCCATGTAGGGACAGCTCCATGGAGCTCCCGGGCCACTTGTTCCTCTATTGCTTTTTTTACATTCTAAAATACCTGCCAGAGAGTACAATGTTTATTTGTCACTTCTGCCTGACCAGGACTTCTGTCTAACCAGGTTGCCCAGTTCTGTGCCTTTATATGTTCCATTTGTCCCACTTACAACTGCTGATTAGTACGAATCTCAATTATTTCCATGATGTTGATGTTCATTTATTATATTTTATGCTTTTTATTCATATCTTTAGATTTTAGGTGTATATGTTTCTATATATATCAGATATACAAAGGTTGCAATAAAGGAAAAGAATAATCATGACAGGTTTGCATTACACAAAGTGATCCCTTGATATAGCTTCATGTAATGGAATAAAAGAGAGACTTAAGGAGATTTTGACCACTTAGCTAAGTTAAAGCTAGCTGTCTGACCATTGATTGATTGATTATGTGCCATCAAGTTTTAGCAACCACAAAGATAGAATTTCTCCATGACATTCTGTCCCTAGCCTGGTCTTTCAGGTCTTCCAATGGTGCACCCATCACCGTTGTAACTGAGTCCATCTACCTTTTTGCTGGTCATCCTCTTAGCTTTCCTTTTACCCTTCCCAGCATCAGTGCCTTCTCTAGAAAGCTAGGTCTTCACATAATGTGTCCAGAGTAAGATAATTTGAACCTGGTTATTTGTGTCTCCAGAGAGAACTCTAGGTTGATTTGTTTGATGATCCATTTGTGTGTTTTCATAGCTGTCCACAGTATTTTCAGGAGTCTTCTCCAACCCCAAAGGTCTAAAGCATTAATACTCTTTCTATCCTGCTTCTTCAAAGTCCAACTTTTGTTTACATAGAGTGTCATAGGGAGTACCATGGCTTGCACTACAGTATTCTGATCTTTGTAGGTAAAGACACATCATGGCATCTGAATATCTTTTCCACGTGACTGTTAACAAAAGCTAAATATTTGCGAGATAGGTAGATATACAGTATATGAGCAAAGTTATACCACATCCAGGTGAGGATGTTTCAGAATTGTTTTTGATCTTTTTTGGGGTGGGAAAGAGGTGAGATTCTCCAGAGTTAAAAGCATTCTAATAGATTGGCCTACAGTACATCATAGTCAATAGGCATTTGCTTGTATCTGAAGTTCCTAAGTGGGCAACTTTTAAAAATTCAATTAACAGGTATATTACAGGTAGATAACAGGTAGATTAAAAGGTAGATAATTGGGAAATAATCTCACTGATGTTGATGAAGGAATGGTAATTACTTGCATTCTGCTAAAAAAGTAATGGTGAACTGGACACTTCCTTATAGGCAGAAAGTGAAGAGAGAGAAGACAATTGACAGTCGGACAGGGTAAAAAGAGGGAAAAGAAAAAGTATATTTAAGGCACAAGGTGGACATTGGTGGCCCTTGGAACAACCAGTCATTCTGTAAATAAGTCTATTAATGTAACTCTTTCAATAGAAACAAATAATATAGAATATGATCTGTTCATACAATGTTACTGTTAAAGTTTTAATTATCCATTATGAACTAGCCATTTAAGTAAATGAAAAAAATATAATTGTTAGAGAATCAGCATGATGTGGTAGCTAAGGTCTTGAACTAGAGCACTGAAACCAGGTTCTAATCCATCTCAGCCATGGAAGCTGACTGGGTGACTTCTCTCTTGGCCCAGATGACATGCCAGGTGGTCATTGTGAGGAAAAATAGGGGGGAGCACTGTGTATGGCACCTTGAGCTCCTGAATAGATACAAATAGGAGATAAGTCTAGTAAATAACAACCACCCTCCCCGTCTAAGATACTATGCTACCAGGAAAAGAACCAATAAGAGCTGAGCTCAATATAATAACTCTGTGTTTATGGGGCGGGGGGGGGGGAGGACAAGGAGATTTGAAAGTACAGTTATTCCCTAATTACCTCTTTTACCCCAAACTTGTTTTGCCACAGTACTCTCAGGGCTCTCCATCTTGGCAGCCTTGTAACTTTTAAGTCTTCCCTTTTTTCTCAGAACAAATTGGTGCTTTAGCATGATGCCTGATTGATGATGTATGACAATTAAAACAACAGCAACCCCATTTTCCTCACACACTTTCTTCCATGTATTTAACAGGTACATGATAATCATGGCTCAGCTCCCCTGTAATATTCCCACAGCATTTTGCAGCTGGTTTCAATGAAAGTCCTAACATTTTGTTCCATTTGTTTTGCTAGCTCTGTGCTTGAGTACTGTCCTCTCTGAGGTAGCTTTCACAGGCTGAGTTTTGACAGATATATGCAAAAACAGTCAGTACGCTTTTTCGGGATATCAGAGGATTCTGTGTCATTGGTATAACAAATATCAACGTTCTAGCTCATGTAAAAGTATTTTAATCGGGTGGGGAGGGGGACCACCAAACCCTGTGTTAGGTGATGTATACTGTAAATGATGAACGTTTCATCTATTACTGAATATTAGTGGGAATCAGAGGAGTAAACACAGAGAAAAAAGAGTATGGTGTATATTTTAAGCATTACACAAAATGTCAACAGCTGAATCAGTTTTTCTTCAGAAAATCGTGTTATAATTCTCACTGTAATGCAAAGATTTACAAACAGCAGGAGTATAACCATTTTGAAAATCTTTTCAGATGTTCCCCCCACAGAGCAAGAAAAGCTTTTTATTCAGAAATTGCGACAATGTTGTGTCCTTTTCGACTTTGTTTCTGACCCACTAAGTGACCTGAAGTGGAAGGAAGTAAAGCGAGCAGCTTTAAGTGAAATGGTAGAGTACATCACACATAATCGCAATGTAATTACTGAGCCCATTTACCCAGAAGTAGTACATATGGTAAGTTATTTCAATAAACTTTTTTTTTTTAAATCATTTCCTTTGAGTACATTCTTCTAAACAGATTTCTGTAAGTGGTGATTTTGTTAACATTTCTGTTTCCTGTGGTATGCTCACTTTTGTACTAAAATCTCATATGTAAGGATAACAGAAGAGACTTGGCTTTTGGAAGCATACTGTACTATCATATGTATTGAATAACTAACTTCTAATAATATTTCATGTTCAATTATTAGTATCAGTATGAAGTGTATCACATAAATCAGAGGTGATTTATTTTGGTACTATACAATCTGTTGCTAATTTTATTAGAATTTGCATGGTTCATAGATAGGTTGTAATTCTGGCATAAATGCAGATCAGTGTTTAAGCTTATCATTAACCCTGCTCTTCTTCAAATCCTATGGTATATTAGGAGAAGTCAAGAATGGGAGACTTGTTTGCAAAATAAATAACATCTGGATTTGATATCCCAAGACTGCTAGAACACAGTTTTAAAACTAGTATGGTGGGCATTGAGGTCCCATTTGAGATTATTCCGACCCTAATTCCATGACAGAGAATAACATATATTGGATGGTCATTCTTTTCCATATTCCCATTCACTGCATTTCAGTTTGTGAAGAGACACTGCAACATCTCTCTGAATATCATACAGATAGGCCTAAATGGGAGGAATGATGACTGAGGGAGACTGATCTCAAACTTTGAAAACAAGATTCCTGAGTTTCAGCTAACTGTCTCTATCAGCAGCCTGTCAGTTGCCCTTTGAACAATTTCTGAACAGTTTTCATAGGCAATCCCATGCAGGGCATGTTTAAAGAATTTGGATATCAAAACAACCAGAAATTATTCTGATATCACTGCAGTCAGATGTTCTCTGTCTAGTAGTTCTTCCTACTGCCACCACTTGGGCACACTGGATCCAAAACCATCCTCCACCTTCCAGACTGATTCTTAAGTGGGCAACACAGTTCAATCCCACCTAGGCTATATACCAGAGTAGGCAACCTGCAAACCACATGTAGCATTCAACCTCTAATTTATGACCCCTAGAGCACCTCCTGATTATATTGCCAAAATTTAGTGGTAAAACATTCTCAGTGGTATGACTTTTCTTTGGGGGTGAGATTCTGGCGTAAAAAGGTGCAATCCATTCATTCCATCATTAAACTCAAAACAGCTTTAGGATGCTCACTGTCTCCTTGGAATTTGATATATTATAGAAGGTTAGTTGATACTAAGACATTGATACACTGCAGTTCAGATTTCAGTTATACTTATTAAAATTGGGAAGATGGAACAGCATTTGCTAGAGATAATTTTTAAAGATTATGGGTCTTGGTCTGCCATTTGTTATCTAATTATCTATTACTACAAATTCATATTAAGATGAGATTTTAACCAAGGAATTCAGCCTTCTTACACCAACCTCTTAGGATGAAGTGCTGTTCTCAGTAGGTGCTGTTCTGATGAGCACAAGAACAATTCTTAATATGTAATAGCTTTAGTGGAGAAAGAGAGATTTGTGCAAGAGATTTATTCATTCATTCATTCATTCAGCAAATTGATATGGCTGCCTATCTCATGAAATGTAACTTTGGGCAGTGTACAAACAATGCATTGCTTCTATGATAAATTATGCTTCTAGTTTATTGTAATCTGTCCTAAATTGACATTTCAATTTCATTTTCTTCTAAATGTGCTGACATGTTCCTCTTAAGATTGAGTTATTTATTTTTTTCCTCCTCCCAATAAACTGGAATTTTTCTGAGAAACTTCTTGAAAGAAAAGTTTCTGTATGTAGAGGAGAAACTGCTATATATTTGTATTTGCTTTGTTGTTTTTTAATATTTGTGCAAGAACATACTTTAAAAATTGGGGATTTTGTGTACTTTTGCTTAAATAAGTCTGATTTTAGTTTGCAGTTAACATGTTTCGCACACTACCCCCTTCATCCAATCCAACGGGAGCAGAATTTGACCCAGAGGAGGATGAACCAACTTTAGAAGCTGCCTGGCCTCACTTACAGGTACAATTGAAATACGTGTTTTCACTTTTGCCTCAGGAATGACAAAATTAGTGCAAAATAAGGGATGAAAACGTTAAATCTGGAGATTGAAATGGATGGCTCATCTGGTTAGGTCTAATGTATTCTAATATTGCTGTTTCATTATACAGTTAGATTAATCTTTTAATAAGTAAAATGTTAACATGTTTTATGCACTATTATTGATCTTAATAAAATTATACTTTTGAGGCATATGCTTTAAATATAGGTAAGATTCATGGTACTTGTGATTCATTGTACGGAAGGTATAAATGTAATTGTAAACATTCAGTTAGTGTTAAGTAAAATAATACTTTGGGTTTTATGTCAGACCCACTGATCCTCTTTGATACTCCATGATTAAAAGGTCAACCTTTTTTCTCTTCCCATCTCATAGTGACCTTTCCCTTTAATCAAGCTTTCCTATTTGTTAAAATTACAATTTTAACACATTTCCATAGTTTTTAGGCTTCATAACTAATACTCATTCTAGCTGTGAATTCTGGGAATTCTAATCCCAGCTTATCTGGCAGGTGTCAGGTAGCCTTAAATCTTAAGTGCAGTAAAGTAATAAATCAGCACCAACTTTAATAGTGATTAACACAAAGTTTTTCTTAAGATACACTGGAAATCAGTCTGGGAAACCCTACTAGCTTTTATTTATATACAATTTTTTTAGCCCACATAGTAATTGTTAAAACCAATTTCAACATGAATTATCAGAGATACTAATACATGTATTAACCATAGCTAAGCCAGATAGGGAAAATCTACTTAAGATGGAGAATGTGCATTTTTGCATTCAGCTTCCAACCTATTGTCTACAATTCAGAATAGGTCATTGTATGTTAATTGGATCAGAGCTGCAAACATTGTGAGATTAATATAGTAAATCTTTATTGGGAAATGGAATTGCTCAATTCGTTAGGAACAACTTATTGCCAAGCCTGAGTGAGATGAATGCTTCAGGATATTTTATGCCCCACAAAAAAAGAACTGAGAAAAACATAGGAAGCTGAAGCAATTAATCTTGCACATATTCATCTTGACAATTTTGAGTCTTTCTTGGAAAGTGTTTAAAACTCAGTAATGTCTTAACAGCTTTTCAAAATTCAAGTTGATTTCTGTTGTAAAACTAATTTTTATTTTTGTGGATCTTTTTCAGCTTGTTTATGAATTTTTCTTAAGGTTTTTAGAATCTCCAGATTTCCAACCTAATATAGCTAAGAAATATATTGATCAGAAGTTTGTATTGCAGGTGAGGTTAAAAAAGAATATATCTTCAAACTTTAAGTCCCATTTAATTTGAAATGGATTAAACAAATAAATGTTCATCTCTTGCAGCTTTTAGAGCTTTTTGACAGTGAAGATCCTCGTGAAAGAGATTTTCTTAAGACTACTCTGCACAGAATATATGGAAAATTCTTAGGCCTAAGAGCTTACATCAGGAAGCAAATTAACAACATATTTTATAGGTATGTCTATATTCTGTGCTGATGTTCAGGAATAGGTAAAGTATTTTAATCATGTTATAACTTTTTTTTGTAGAAAATAAAAATGGTATTAAAATCAAACAAGTATTAAATTTATTAAGTGTCTGCTTTTGTCCCATAGCTAGTAATGTAATTTACATTTCCAAAAGCCAGGCCAAGGTGTTTTGACTTACTTAAAATTGGAGCTTCATGGCTTTTAACAATAGTAAATTCCTTGAATATTGTATGACAACATCTTGGCATGTGAATTAACAGCAGGATAATTTTTTTAATGTACAGCAGATATGTATAGACAGAGAGTACATTTTCCCCATTGCCCAGTTTTCCCAAAAGGAAACATATGGCAGAACCCCTTTAAAGAATGCAGTGCCAGCTGTGCCACAGCTTTTGCCAATCATCTATAAAAGACAGAAGTACCAGCTGTAGATAGAGCTTATCTTCTGTACAAATAGTAACGAATAAACATTTAGAAAAGAAATGGAAATAAGAGTGAAAAATATGTTATCTGTGTGAACCAGCTTTTGTCTATATACCAGAGACAAAAGTAAAGATTTCCATTAAAAGAAGGAATGTGAATTGTAATTATGACAAGAATGCTTGAATGTACAGTATCATTCCATCAATATCCTTGTCTAAAAAAGAGTTGAACTAAAATAGGATATGCAAGTGACATCATTATTTGCAAGGATTACATTCTAGTGTACAACCACGTATAATAAGCCTATGATAATTAGGTGGTTAGGTTCTAGAAAGCTAATACTTCATACAAATTACAAAATTTGATTATTAGGACAAAGATACATCTTTTCAGACTTTTACTTTACAATGGCCTTGTCTACTTGACTGGTTTCAGTGTCTTCAAATGAGTAGTATATTATTAAAAGAACTGTAGAAACAAGGGATAATATTTAGAAATTTGACTAAATTTGAAAAATAACATGAAAATTGGAGCGTTTGCCAGATCCTATTTACAAATTGTTAGTGAAATATGACTCAGAAACAGAACAAATTAAATACTGTATTATTAAATGCAGAATTTAGTTGTAATATATATGTAACAATGGGAATTTCAATGGAAGAATATCAAAATTACATTATCATACTCAGAGAAAACTTGTGTAAGATGTTTTATCATTGATATATTGCTCCGATTCTGACTGCTAAAATAGACCATTCATTTCCTAAAAATATAATGATCAGTTCAGATCATTCTTTCATCTTTAGCGGCAATATTCCAACAGTTCTGGAAAATTATATATACTAGAATGAAACAAATGTTAAAAGTTACATTTCTTTTTCAGCCTGCAATATTCAACTTTACTAAACTATATATGCCCATAAAGTATTCTGAAGTAGCTTTATACGTGCTAACTACTCTAAGGATACCCTGTGCTGCTTATTGGAAAGGATGTTTGATCCCTTCTATGGAAGAATGGCTAACCAAGTTGCAGCAGTATGCTTCAACATCCAAAATAACTTCGTTTCTTAAAAATAAATCTGACAAAGAATTAATTCAATTTGGACATTATGTATAGATTACAATTTAATATATGAATTTGTACCATATCCAGAATTAGGGTTTCTCTTGACGTAGTCTTAATATTTCAGTTTTATAGGATTTCCTTAATCATTATGATTTATACTGTGCTGATTACCGTTTTGAAATTTATATTGTTTAAAGCTCAACAGTGATTTTTAGTTTTTAAAAACAGTGTAGTATTTCCAATTGTTTATAATTAACCAGTGAAACCCTGAAAAGCTTTAATAGCCAAGATTATATAATGGCTGTTGGTAGTGAATTTTTCTTTTTCAGTTATAAAATTAGAAAAATTCTTAATTAAAATAGCAGCTCCTGTAGTAAATTTTGCCACATATATATATATCTGATCAATTCAATGTGTTGCCATAAAATGTTTCTATTTTAGCAGCAAAAACAAAAAACCTACTTAGGCTTCAATTTGTAAAAAAACAAAACAAAAAAAACCTTTCTCTTCTTTGATACACAAACCCTCAGATCTTAATATTGCATGAAAGAAATAACATTGTTCAAAATCATGAAAAGACTCAAGATTCTTGGATCAAGGCAAAGAAAAAAATAACTATTCAGTGAGCCAAAGCATACTTATGTACATTTTAAAAAATTGAAATAAAAATAAGAAACATTGAGTCCATAGCCATAAAAATAAAGAAAAAAACCTAAAGAGGCAAAAGAAGTATAATAAAGCCAAAAAAGTGACTTCTGGACAAGATGAACTTATGTTAATTGCAGTTCATTTTCTCTTCTCTTTTGAGCTGCTCAAAAACTATAACTGAACTGCTTGTTAAAAAATAACTGGTAAACAAAAATGTTACTCATGTCTTTTACTGAGTTTTGAATTTTGGGGAGGAAATATGCCTCATAAGCAAAGAAATAGATTTCCCCTGCCCCTTCTATCTTGCCCATCAGGGAGGAATTGCCCTAACTGAGTAAGATAACTTCTCGCTTGTGCTATTAAAAGGCTGATTATTCCTGAGAAACCTGCTCTGTCTGAAGAGGCTCTTGGGTCAGCTGACCGATTATGATCTGTGTGGTTCACATACAGCTATGCTATCTCCAGAGCTTCCATCTGCAATTGAGCCAAGACGGGTATCAAACATTGAGCTATTCTTCTAAAGCAGTCTATAAGCAGAAACTGCAAAATATGTGCTTAACACTGGTATACTCCAACAAAAGTTAATTCCCAGTAGCAGGAAATAAAAAAGCTTCAGAAAAATTCTAATTGAATTTTATGAGAACAGAATTTTAAAAATTGAAAAAAATGTATTCTGAGGAATTGGCATGCTGAACTTAAACAGATCCAAGACCATTTGTGCAGGAAGAAGCTCAAGAGTTCTGCATCTTCCTTATACTGTTGATGAGAAGCTTCTTGTGGCCATTACAGAGAAATACATTTGTGAATCAATTTTAGCTCTGTTGGAATTGATGCAAAATACCAAGTTTCATAAAGATTTCAGTCTTATCACAAGTCCAGTTGTAATAAAGTTCCTTAAGAGGACCATTAATACCTTGCAGCTCTTGAGACAATCAAAACTGCTGGAATATGCAGGTGAAAACCTAATGATCTTCCCTGATTTGCCTTCCAAAATAGTGAGCAAGTATAAAGAATTTAATCAAATTTGTGAGACAGCAAAACAGCATGGAATAAAGACCTTTTTCTTTATCCTATGATTTTTTTTTTGTCTGTCTTAGGTGGAAACTTTCATTATATTAATGTGGCTGCCAAATACTTGAAGATAAGATTTGAAATTCATTCTGATGCCAAAATACAATAGTAGACCTCCCAGTAATTGTGTGTATATCAAGACACCTTTTCCTCCCCCAAATCTATTTTGAAGTAGATAATCTCATCAGTTCAATGGGAAGAGAGGTTAAATATGTATCTAGTGGTTATAGTTTTAGAGGGTTATTTTTTTTCCCTTTTTTAGGAATTAAATTGTACTTGGGCTTCATAGAAAGCTTACTTTCCTTAATCATGGCCTCAGATGTCTGCTTCTGGACCTATATACAAAGAGAAGATGGAAGCAGCTATAAAATAGGTCCATTCTTGCAATAGTGTCTGTGCTTCTCCCTTCTTTTAAGTTTTTTTTTAAGCCACACAATATCAGCCAGCCAGATACACAGCTAGCTGTACATGCTATGCCTGCATTTAGCACATGCTTTATTTTTGCAAAGAGGATGAACAGCTAATCAGATTACTTTTGTTCTCTCTGTACTGACTTAATTTTCAACTAATTTAAGATGCTATTTTTTTATTACCTTTAGAGCCTTGAAAGTCAAGGCATAACACAGTTGCATATATTTTATTCTGTTCAGAGTAGTAACTCAAGCCTACTTCATAATTCTTTAAAATTTCCTAATAGGACCAGATCCATTACCATGTAATGCCTCTTCTTTGTACCTTCCTAGTAGTGATATCTCCCACACTGGTTCTGTTCTTGGCCTTCATCATCTGGTGGAATTTGATTAAAAATAATTTTAATTTCTTTTTAATTTAAAGCACTGAGAATGAAGCTTAATTTCTTCCATGCAGATTGTCTGAATATTGTTCCTTATTTCTATTAATGTTTTTTCATTTTGATTTTATTTTTTTCTTATGCACTTTGGATGCCCTGAAAAAAGCAGCCAGTCCTTCAATTATCTTTTCAAAAGATATTATAGCATTTTTATTTACTATATTTATATATGCAGCATACCATTTTGTAATAGGTAATTGTGTTCTGGCACACCAAAATCTATTTCCATTAATGCTATAAATGCCACAAGCTTTGACTGCCAATCTAGAAATAGGTTCCATTGGGTTCAGAGTGTTTTACTTCAAAGCAAATTAGTACTGGATTATAATCTAAATTCTCTACTAACTTCTGTTCTCTCCCTAATTCCATTCTACTCAGAGAAGTTTTAAAATACCCCTTCTTTCTGGGATTTTAAGATGACCTTATCTAACACTATGTATATTTTTCTGATATCCTTCCCTTTGTTATTTCAGTAAATAACAGTAAAGTAGATTTCTGCATGTTTGCATAATCTTAATATTTGTTATTCATAAAAATGTTTGTTTATGTACAGTATACCACAAATTTCCATAGCTGTCCCCAATTATAAGTAAAAAAATTAATATACATTTCAATTGAATAAGAATTCTGAACTTACAAGTATATACATTATGGTTTTAAATTGATGAAAGTGGGTTGTATCTGTGCCTTTCATCCAACTTGAACTAAGCATATTGTTGAATAAATTGCACCATTGATGATAATGAATTTGCTTTCTCAGGTTTATTTATGAGACGGAACATCACAATGGCATAGCAGAATTACTGGAAATATTGGGAAGGTAAACTGCCTAATAATTATGCTTCATAATAAATACTACTGTTTGAGTCTAAAGCCCGCTGAGTTTCAGAAAGAATAACAGTGGATCTTGGACTGAGCAAAACAAGAAACATTTTGCATAGCTTCTCTCAGTTTTAACTGGAAAAGTCTGCCACTGGAATTGATAGAATTATAGCAAAAATGGGGTAGTGCTTTACAATTACAGATATCTGGGAAATAATCCCTATATACATAATAATACGAATCTACTTACTGTTTTTATTGGTATTTGTACTTAGATATTTCAGAAGTCCAACAAAAAACTTGAATGAAAGCACAGCTTAGAACTAATGGAAGAATAAAGTTTTTCTTTAAAAAAATAAAATTAAAATGCAGCAATATAATGAATTTTCCAATTCTAAAACACTTTTTTCTTCTTCAGTATAATCAATGGATTTGCCTTACCATTAAAAGAAGAGCACAAAATTTTCCTTCTCAAGGTATTACTACCTTTGCACAAAGTAAAATCACTCAGTGTCTACCATCCACAGGTAAATAGTTTGATGTGTAAATATTGTTTTCAGATTATTGATAAATTACAAAACTGCAACATTTAATTAGGAAAATATGAAATGAAGAAAATGTTTTTTTTTAATTCTGAAGGCTCTGTGGTGCTGTTATTTCTCATCATGTTCTTTTGACTTAATCGAGTGTTAAACTGCTTTAAGTTGAAGCTTTTTTTAATTTCAAGCATTTTTAAGCTTTCTCAAGAAAAAATGCTAAAATTTTATATGCAGTTCTTGGTTTATTATAAATGCTTCTCTGTAGGTATTTCTCTGGGTTTTTTCTCTATCCTCAATCTACAATAAATAACAGGCAAGGCATTTTTCTAACAGGAAGCAAAGTGATGTGTGTTCTTCTCCTACAGACACAAAGAGCCATCTGGAGAATCTCCGTTCTTAGAGTAACATTGTAGATTATTACTGCTTCATTGGGGAATACACAGCTGCCTATTCTGGATGGATCCATATTCAGATAAACTGTATAATGTACAGTAACCCATCTAGTTTTAGCCTGTATTCGGTATCTTTTGCCTTTAGCCTTTCTATTCATTTATTAATTCCAATAGCCACTTTATGAAAAGATGGATGAGGGAGAGTGGACTCAGAGATTTAATTTAGAAAAATGAGAATTCTTGAATTGCGTGCTTATTTCTTTATAATCGCATAATGGACTTATATCACTTCAAGTGAGGTAACTATAGCACAAATTGTTCAGGCCTTTCACTTCAGTATTTTTATAATTATTAACCCTTGGTTGCAAAAAAAATTCTGAAAATATTTGCAACTAATTATTTTATTTTACAGTATTCAAATTAATGAATTCCCTGAGCTGAGAACAGCAAAGCAAGGATAAAACAGAAAACAACAATAATCAGAGTATTAAATGTACAATACAAATAGATATCCAAGATGGATGTCCAAAATCAGTCTGGGCTGAAGGCACATTGGAATAATAAACAAATTTTACTGCCTTTGGAATTGTAAGGAGAGAAGTGGCTAAATGTATATTTGGCAGTATCTAAGCTTATACAGGTAGTTCTCATTTAGTTACTGCCTCAGACAGTGACTGTTCACAGTTAACAATGGTAATGAAAAAATAACTTTGCGACCAATGCCCACTTTATGACTTTCACAGGTTTGTAAAGCAAAAGAAAACTGAAGTAAGATCATAAGCTCAGGCGCAGTTTCAGTTAGCGACCACTTTGCATTACAACCAAGTTTCTGGTCCCAGTGGTTGCTAAACAAGGACTACCTGTAGAATGTAATTGAAATTATAACCTTCAGTAGTGTTCCATACAGCTTCATCTAGTGGAGTAGAGAAACCAACATCTTTGTATGTTAGTAGCTACAGCTTGATAGGGGTAGGGTGTGGAATCTAGTCTGGAAATAACTGCCATTTGGTTTCATACTTACCAGTGCAAGTGGGATTAATGCCCCAAATTGATCCACTGTTAGTGGGAATATAATTAAAAGTACTAATTAATGAAGAGTACTGTATTTATTTATATAACTGTAGACAAGGATTTGAAACAGTTCAGTGAATGCTGCTTAAGAATGGCTATCACCTAATTCTGTAACTTTTAAAAAATATATAGTAAATTCAGTAGGCAAATGTAAATTTCGATGGGATTAAAATTATACAAAAGAGAAGGCCTGTTTTTGTCATATTGCTGAAAAGGGCAAACAGTGGAATTGATTTGCTAAAGAGAAAAACTAAAATGTGTTGAGTATTTCAATTTTTGTGGCCGCCCATCTCAAATTCATGACTCTGGGTAGCTAGCAACAGTTAAAAACACTATAAAAAGGTAATAATAAAAACAACACAAACATAATTGGCAGCTGAGGTAAAAACAGAATAACCAGCAACAAACCAACATAAATATTGCATATTCTCCCACATATCTGGCCCCCAGGTTTGGGGATAAAACCACATCTTTAAGGCCAACAGGGCCAGGGCCAGGGCCAATCTAATCTCTGGGGAGATTATGTTCCAAAGGGCAGGCTCCATGACAGAAAAGGCTCTCTTCCTGGACCGTGCCAGATGGCACCCCATAATGGATGGTATCCATAATATGCCTCTCCTGCTGGACCTAATGGAACATGTAGACATAATCAGGGAAAAGCTATCTCACAAATAATTTGGCCCTATGCCATGCAGATATCCTCAAGTCTCAGTTGGTTTTTATTTATTTATTTTATTCCTCACATTTCTTCACTGCCCATCTCACCAAAGCAACTCTGGGCAGTTTACAATCAGATTAAGATAATAAAAGGTTAAAATACTGTAAAAACAGATTCATTATAAAAATATAAATATAAAATCCAAGATGGAGAAACAACAGTCTCAATAAAATTCCTCAGGGCTTCATGAAGGCGCCAACCACCCCCATGATTGACTATCCTACCTCCTGCCCCAAGCAAGGTGGCAACTGCAGAGCAGTATAGTTTTGAATTACCATTTATTTCATCCAGTATTTACGTCAGCCAGTCATGCTATTTCTGGACATATATTCCAACTCTTTCTTCTTCCAAGAATTCAGTCTTCACTGGGCTATTTTTGGGGTGGGGGGTCATCTTGATTTTTGAACCCTAATATCACTTTCTTCTGTGTGGATGGACATGGTTTATCAATGTAAGGAACTATATTTGGAGACTGATTTCACTACTGGATCACAAAATTTATTGTAAAATGTAAATGCATATGTTTACACAAAACAAAGAATGTAAAAATGGTTGATCGCTGTTATTGTTAAAATACATTCTGTAAAAGTTTGCAGACCTGCATTTAGCAGGCATGTATTTTAAAGAGTGGCAGTGAAAAAAGAAGGATCAGGAGAAACCTTTGATTTACTGGATCCCATTTTCCTGACATACTTCAAGCAAGGATGGCAGATATACTAGCCTTTGAGATGATGTATTTTCTTTGCTTTCCATTGAAATCAATGGCTAGTAATTTTTTTTTAAATCTTTCTACTTGTGGCTTATATGCGTCCAGAAAGGCATAGGAAGTGGCAGCTCCTCTTCCATAGAATCTTTCCACCTCAGCATCCTTAGATTTGCTCTACCATGTTCTAAGGTTTTAGTGTGATTTGATATTTTGTGTGAATGTGCACTGCAGTATAATATATCTCAGGATAACCTGATGAAATAGATAAACATAAGCATAGAAGATACTTCTTCTATGCTTATGTTTATGCTACTTCGTTTTGCCTGAATGTGAAAACTGAGTTTCTCAATTTCAGCTTTATTTGCCATTGGTAGTGCAACTACAGTAATTGAAAGGTCCAGAACCTGGGGTGTTGAATGCGTTCTATTGTTGAGGTCTGAGAAGGTAAACAAATGCTTGGTTATGTTCAACCAGCTGTTTGTATGCAGGGGTACATATACTTTCTGGTTTCATTTGATCTTTGCACCCACAATCCCAAAAGGAGAGGGGGCCATGGCAAATAATTCTTTGAGTGAATTGGCATCACCATGTAAGCAGAAGAAGGTTTTGTATTTGGCTATCGTTATCTGGGGCCTCATCAGTGTCACTTGGTACCCGATCTATGGATGGAACTTCCAGGTTCCATCCACAGATCGGGCACCTTACAGAGCTTGTCTGTAACCTGCATTGCTTTTTTGATACCAAGTCATATTTTATTTTTCCTAAGCATTTTTAAGAACAGTTATCTGTTAGTGATTTTAGATTTTTTTCCATTGATGATTTTACTTTTATTTTTCAGATATTACTTTATTATTATATTTTTCAATGATTCACTTAAAAACTACCTGAAATTCAGATCTCTTTTTTGTGACCTTTTGGGTTTGAAATTCTGTTTCTTTCGTTCACCTAGATAAACATTCTATACTAACAAGTTAGATTTCTATTGAACTGCAGCCTAATAATAGTATTATTTTATCTCAATTTAGCTGGCATACTGCGTAGTTCAGTTTTTAGAAAAGGACAGCACACTTACTGAGCCAGTAAGTTTTGTTTCTCTTCTTCTTTTTAAAAATATTTTGTAAGTATTTAAACAGTGTATTTTTTAAACTGTGATCGGATTACTTCAGCACCAGCAACAGGTAATTCGTATAGTGCACTGTTCATATCATGTGTTCAAAATGATATAACTTGAACAACTTAAACTGAAGGATAAGGTACCTTTAAAAATGAGTTAAAATTGGACAGTTTGCAGACTTTCAGTTCACAGAAGAATATCTGAATATACAATTCTGGCTTTAATCTGCTACTATAAAAGTGGTCACATTAACTAGTTGGCTTCTACAAACACAGACACACACCATTCCCTTTTTAATTCCTTTTTCTGGATTGCATTCCTTCAATAGAAATTGGAAATAATAAAGGTGAGCAGAATAATATAAGAGATTTTATTATTTTATAATACATCTATACAAGTATTTACCTTAAAGAAGATCATGAAAATATTAACAATAAATTGAATTGTTTTCTTCATCTCTTACTAAGCACATCACTGACAGCTCTAAATGGCAACATAACCTACGTAGCAATAATGCTTTATTCTTTGTTTTTGTAGTTTGTGTTTCTACATGGAGGCTATGTGGATATTGTTATTGTTGTTATAATTGATTTTTACCTCACTGAATGTTTTAAGTCTTGTTTATATAGCCTATAAGCCACCAAGTGTCATTTGAATTATTAATTATTATTAATTAATGGTTTTCAGTCTATGCCATTTGGAGATTTAAAAAAATAATAATAATAGACATTTTGATCTCCAGAAACCCCAATCACTGTGCTATATTTCTCCTAACTGGCTTGGCTTTATTTTCTACACATACACAGAAAAAGTTCTAAATGAGAAAAATATAATTTCTCACTTGAATAAACAGTGCTGTTTCTTTGAGATCAGTCTTTGTGAGAATTTCAAAACTTTGTTCAGGTGTGTTTGCTGAAGTCAGTATTTGAAACTCACTTGGTTAAAAGATCAGAAGTAGTTTCTTTGTAATGCCCTATTCACTGATGATAAGAATTTTGATTATATATGGCATTAATGATGTATAACAGTAATATTTAAGGCAAGCTATTAGAAA
Source organism: Candoia aspera (assembly GCF_035149785.1). Taxonomy (NCBI): domain Eukaryota; kingdom Metazoa; phylum Chordata; class Lepidosauria; order Squamata; family Candoiidae; genus Candoia; species Candoia aspera. The sequence continues at coordinate 312,652,383 of NC_086153.1, forward strand.
TCTAGTTATTTGGGGTTTTTATTTTCAGGTGGTGATGGCCCTACTCAAATACTGGCCAAAGACTCATAGTCCAAAAGAAGTTATGTTTTTAAATGAATTAGAAGAAATTTTAGATGTTATTGAACCATCTGAATTTGTGAAGGTTATGGAACCTCTTTTCAGGCAGCTAGCAAAGTGCGTCTCCAGTCCACACTTTCAGGTTGGTTATTCTAAGAAATTTGTGTTGTTTTTTTTAATTTAACATTACATGCCAATAATCAATTATTAGTAAAATTTGAATTACAGGTGGTCCTTGTTTAATGACCACTTGTTTAGCAACTCTTCTAACTTGTGATGGTGCTGAACGAGTGGTAGTTACAACTGGTCCTCGAAGTTCTGGCTGGCACAGCATGCCCTGCAGTCACATGATCGCGATCTAGGTGCTCAGCAACTGGCCCAGATTTCCAACCATCGCAGCATCCTGCAGTCACATGATCGTGATTTGCAACCTTCCCTGCCGCTTCCCACAAGCAAAGGCAATGGGGAAGCCGGCAATAAGTCAGCAGTCGCAATCACTTGAGGTCCTCACTTAACATCCTGCTCAGTCCTTGCTTAACACAGGTAACTGAAGACTGCTGGAACTGCTGTCACTAAGTGGCACAGTCACATGACATTGTGCTTTATGACCCCAACACTTAGCAACAGAAATTCTGATTCCAATTATCAGTGTTAACTGAGGACTATCTGTCTGCCTTGTAGATATATTGCAATACAATATGTTACAGGTAGTCCTCAATTTACGACCATTAGTTTCGCAACCGTTCGGAGTTACAACAGCACTGGAAACATGACTGGGCCTCGCACTTATGACCGTCACAGTGTCCCTGCGATCACGTGATCAAAATACAAATGCTTGGCAACCGGCATGTATTTATAACAGTTGCAGTGTCCTGGGGTCACGTGATCGCCATTTGTGACCTTCCTGGCTGGCTTCTGACAAGCAAAGTCAATGGGGGAAGCCAGATTCGCTTAACGACCATGTGATTCACTTAATGACCATGGCAAAGGGTCATAAAATTGGGCGTGACTCACTTAACAGCCTCCTTGCTTAGCGACAGAAGTTCCAGTCCCGATTGTGGTTATAAGTCAAGGACTACCTGTACTGGACACAGCATTTAAGGCAAACTCTTGGCAGAAAAGGTGTAAGATCAGGTGCTACAGTTGTGAAAGCCTTTTCTGTGACATTATCAAAGAGATGTTACGTGTTTCTGACATTTCTATGAGCACTAGATAGTTGTGTAGTGGCAGTTCTAGCAGCTACCAGTCAAGTCCTACCATCTAAACAATAGATGTTGCAGTGCAAAGAAACAGATGAACTACTAGAAATAGCTCAAATAAGATTAAAGCATGACTCTGCATGATCAGAAAAGAGAATATAGTAGACATTTTACAGTTTGTAGAAGTTGCTAAATGGCTAACTGTCTCGTGTGTCATAGGTGGCAGAACGAGCGCTATACTACTGGAATAATGAATATATTATGAGCTTAATCAGTGACAATGCAGCTAAGATTTTACCTATCATGTTTCCATCCTTGTATCGAAATTCAAAGACTCACTGGAACAAGTAAGGATCTATTTGTTTTATACTTCTTGATACTATAAAGTCTAGCATAGCTCAGTTGGAAAACTTTTTATAAATTATGGTCATGTTTGTGTAGTGCTCTTGAATTTCTCATGAATGTATAGAACAAGAGACTATTCCTTCAAATAGGATCAGTGAAGCTATATGTTATGTCTTATAAGGATCTGAGAAAATGCAGATCCTTCCATGTGTAATTTGTTCTGAATTTTCAGCTCACCTTCTTCAAGGGCTGACATAAATTAGTTTGACATTGGCACAATATACAAAAGGCTTAAGTATCAGATTAACATGAGAGCATTTCTGCACCACTGCATGCCAAATGCTCAATATCCAAATGTGTGCTTGTACATCCTGCCCCCCACAAATCTACTACTTTAAAAATGTTATTATATTTATTAACTTTAATATATAGGGCTTATAGGCCATTCCAGTCAATCAACTCTGAGTGGCATACAACCTTCGAAATCCATAAATTCGCTTATAGTATAATAAACAAAAAGATATTTTAAAAAGATAGGATATATGGATAGGGTGTGGATAGAACTTTCAGCCCCCAAAAAATCTTTTACATAGAAGAGAGAAAATAAAGCATCTTTCTCCTATAAGCCTCTAGTAGACTAAGAATTACCTATAGGGTAACCAAGGATGCCCAATAGATTTATCATTAAAACAATACAAATATATGAGTAAACAGTATAATTAAGTATGTATTGCAGGTTTGTTTTGGGGATCAAGTGACGTAACATGATTAGTTTAACAAAATAATTTCTCTTAAGTGTTTACAGTCTGACTTTCATATTTGCAATGTCAGTTCCTAAATTGCTATATTAGTTTGATATATAAATTAATGAGGCAACCTAATTCTTTTTTTCCCCAAATAAGTTTATAATGAGCATAGACTTACAGATTGTATAGCTGTGTTCATTGGGTATTTTTATCCCAATGTGTTTGCAATATGTGTTTCAGTTAGGTATTTTCACATCTGTCGGTATAATCAAGTCACACGATAGCTTATCAGTTGATGGCAAATATGTCTTTTCTGAAAAGGTTACTGTGTGCAATTTTGTTTTATGTACTATTGCCAGACTTCAATTCTTAAACTTAACTGCATGTTAATATAGGGTAAAAATAGGAGTTCCTGTTTTACTAATGAAAAGTAATAGTTTCTTCATTTTGTTCTCTGTGATCCACACCAGTAGGTTCTGTGTCTGCTCAAAGCACCATTTGAACGTCCCAGAGTTAGACCTTTTTGTGGTAACTTCACTCTGTTGCCCAAATGCATACAGTAATCATAGTTCACACTAATCTCTTTAGTTCTTTTTTGTTAGACATAACAACAGCATGTACCATGTTTTCTACAGTGTTTTTTACATATTCTTAGAGCAGATATATAGGATTACAGGTAGTCCTCGCTTAACAACTGCCCTATTTAACAACTGTTTGAAGTTACAATGGTACTGAAAAAGTAACTCTGTGGCCAGTCCTCTCACTTACAACCATTGCAGGTCCCCACAGTCACATGATCAAGATTCAGGTGCTTTGAAACCGGCAGGTGTTTACAACTGTCACAGTGTCCCACAGTTACATAATTGCCATTTGCACACTTCACAGCCAGCTGTGAAGCCACAAACAGAGTCAATGGAGAAGCTGCAATAAAATTGCAAGTCACAGTCATGTGATTCCTCGCTTAATGACTGCATTGCTTAGCAAGGGATAGCCAGTTCCAATTGTGGTCATTAAGTAAGGACTACCTGTACTAAGGCTCCATTCTGCAAATAAAATTGAAAGAGCAGACTATTTCTTGTTGATGGTCATGGTCTTTACCTTGGTTAAGACCATATTATGATGCCTGTATTGTCAGGCCTTCAGAATACAGGCCTGCCAAAAAAGACCTCTCAATTTTGGTTGATGCTTTAAGGACAGTGAACTCTTGAGTCTCCAACAAGGAAGGCATCACCCCTTATTCTTCAGTTGTAGGTCTGTCATTGCCATAGCATCAGAGACTGTTGTAGCACATCCACTTGAGACCAGTCAACTATTTTTCCCAGGTCCATCCCAAGCATTGCCAATAGACAGTAGAAATCCTAGGTATGCCCTCAAAAGAGAGCATCACTAGTGCATTATATGTTAAAAGTATTCACATATCTTCTTGGAAATGAATGAACTTTTAGAGCATCTAGGTTAAAATAAGTGGAGAGTAAATAAAAGCAATATTGTTGCTGATGTCCACAGTCTCCCTCCCTCCCAACCAAATAGATACACAATTGCAAATAATTGCAGTAAGCAACAATAATGAATGGCAGCAGAAGAGTGCAATGTGGGTGCACAAAAAGCTTCATGCCTATCTGGAAAAGAGAAAAAGAAAGGACACACATGGGAGTTCAGAAAACAGGTGGGTCACAAGGAAGATTAACTCAGAATTGTAGAGATAGTGTTAGGAAAAAAAACATCAGTATACCAGCTGCTCGGTGGAAATGACAAAGTATTCACAAATATCAAAGGAAAGGCAGAGGTACCCAGATCCTATTTTGACTTATTCTTTTCCAGAGCAGCATGACTTGTATTCTAGGGTACCAAATGAATTTGGTAATAGGTGAAGTGCCAGATGGCTGGAACAGGACACATTTTCTTATCTTCACAAAGGAGAGAAACTATATACAGACCAGTTATTCTAATATCAATATCTGGAAATATTCTGCAGTAGGTCATAAAGAATTTAATTATAGAAAAGAATGCGGTCATAACCAAAGTCATCCTGAATTTGTCAAGAACTAGTCTTACAAGTCTTGCTAGACCAACTTTGTTTTTTGATTAGGTAATTTCCTTAGTAGGCTGTCAGAATGCTGTACACATAATATATCTTTATTTCAGCAGAGCATTTGACAGATTGTCCTGTACTTTCCAATCAACAAGTTATTTAAATATGGACTGTATTCATAGCTGGCTTGAAAATCATATTCAAAGTATGTTCATCTTTTCTTCATCACAGTGAAGTGAGATATCAAGTGAAGTGCTGTTCAATTCATTCTTGCATCTAATACTCTTCATTGTTTATATTAATGCTTTGAATGTGAAAGTAGATAGAAGGCCTATCAAATTTGAAGGTGACTAATATTGTGCAAAACATTCCATCGTGGAATGTTCCAATCCTGAAATGGTTATGACCCTGGAATAGGCAGTTCTGAGTTTTCCAGTTATCCAGCCTGTCCCTTTTAAGGTCAAACCATTTATGAAGCACTTTGAATGGTCCATTAAGGAATCAGACCATTCTGTAACAATGTTTTGTCATCTTCTACAGATGACATTGAATTAGGTGGGAGAGCTGATATCCTAGAAGACAGGAAAAAAAATCAAATAGCTCTTAATAGGTTAGAAAAAAAATATATTCTTAAAAATAATAAAGATATTATTTAAGAAAGATAAATGCAAAGTTCTTCATTTAGGAAACTGTAATCAAATTTACAAATAAGAAATTCACAGCTTGGTAACTCCTCAGTACCAAAAGCAACATCTTTTATAGGATTTAGCACAGAATGATACTACAGAAGTTTACATTTTGAGTAAAGTCTTGGTTTGGAAACTGCCCTGTCACTGTTATTCAACCTCCCCAATAAAATGACCTTCTAGGACTTCCTCTAGAAGCATGAGGAGATCCTTGTCCCAGACATGTGCTCAGCAACACAACTCCTTCCATTAAACAATTTGGCACTTTTGATCCCACCATCATCCCTACTTTAGAGCCACGAACTCCACAGTACCTTGCCTCTTTCTATCAAGTAGGATTTCTAGAACCAGCTGTGCTGGTACTCTGTCCTACTGCTTTCAGAGTGATTCTAGAACATGTATGGGAAATTAAGTTGTTGGAAAGTGCTGCTCAAGGTGATTTCCTGAAAAGATCAAGGCCAAAGGTTAGTCCAGGTACTTCAAAGAATCTAAGAAAAATAGAACCTATGACCATTCTTGGATCTTAGGATCTACAAAACCATTTTTTATATTACTCTCAGATTCCATAGGATCAGGTCAGTCTTGATACTCCTTTTGCTACCCAGAAGCTTGTGGTTGAACATGTATCATCCTGCCTCGCTGTCATCATGTGCACTTCATAGATGGTGCCTCTGCATTTTGTTCCAGGTGCTTTCCTTCAGGCTGACCACTACTCACAAGAGTTTTCACTAAATCTACAGTGGTGATTGCTGTGCATCTGTAGTTCCTCATAGTAGTGTTTCACTTACATCTTGATGGCCATCTGTTAGCTAATTGTAGCTACACTGCTCGTAAAGAGATAATACCACCTTATACTTGTTAGCTTTTCTCAGCCTTCAGATCTGTTCTGACAAGCCCAACTCCCTTTGCCGATTATCACATTTATTGAAACAGAGTTCAATTCTGTCCAGAATTCAGTTTCATCTTCCCGCTGAAGATGTTTCAATAAGTGGCCTGCATAATTTCTCTGAGATCTCTCTTGCTCTGAATTTGATTTTGCTCTGCTTTGTCCAAACAGATACTACCTTCTTCCATGCACAATATAACCTCATCTGCTAATTTTAGAGTTTGGCCATTTTGCAGCATCATCTCTATCCATTATTATTACAGTAAATGCTTCCACAGATAGCTGAAGAGCTTTCTGTTGCTCACTGAAGACTAGGAGTTGTGGTCTTCTATAAAGACCAGACTCATATCAATGAATTGAACTGTTAGCAATATTAAAAGTTCTTTCTTCATTGAAAGACATAGCATGGAACCAATTTGCCAGACTGTATCAGACACCAACACAGTTCGTTGGTACATCAACAAATATGGAGTGTGGAATAGGATTGCTAGCTCACTCTAGTTACAGACTTGTGGGCTTTGTGTATTGCTTATTCTATCCTCACAATATTTTAGTTATTTAATTATTAGTTAATCAAATTTATACACTGCCCATCTCACTATATAAATGACTGAGCAGCTTACAATAAAAATAAATATATTTGCAGAAGAGGAAAATTATCTTGCAGACTATGTCAGCTTAGCAATTTCCAGCTGGGCCTATTACTCATTCTCACACTTTCTGACAGTGGAGAGTCCTGTGCATCATTTCTTTCTAATTATTACTTCTGTCATCAAAATAGCAAAGACTGGGAACACAATCCTCTTTATCTGGACAGGGCTGCTATTGTTCCTATTTCTCCCAGTCTCTTGAAACGGATCATTATGATAAGGAATGACAGTGAAAATAGCATATTATTAACACCTTGATTAACCACCCAGCCATTATTCATACCTTGTTCATTTATTGGTTGCTACACTGCCCTATTCCAAAACTACTTCGAGTGGCTTCACAAGATTAAAAAGACAACATTATATATAAAACCTTGCAGGGAATACCTAACACTTCCAAAGCTCCCAGACCTCATAGCTCTCCAAGGCTGCCAGGTATTCCATTCTGACATGCAGTTCCCCTGGCAAGCCGGTGCACCCAAATAAACAGTGTTACAGTGCCCTCACAAAAAACTTTCTGCAAGAAAAGCTGATGGAGCTAAATGTAGTAAAATTCTTATTTAGTGAAGCAAGATGTTTTGATCCATATACTTGATGTTGTCATGAGCACTGATGGTGAGCAGGAGGGGGCCCCTATCCAGGGGGGAAAACGCATGCGTAGTAGTGAGGAGTTGAGCAGTCATTCAAAGAGACACAGATCAGACCCGCCTTGACTTTTGGGGTTCATCTGTATGGGTTTTCTCACGCTTCTTCAGTTTGTTAGGATTTTCTGTCTAACGTAGCAGTAATAAAACACAAGAGACTTATTCCTCGTCTCAGCGTGATTCCTGACTATTAGGACAGATGTATTCCTCATACAAGAGCCAGTTTAGTATGGTGATTAAAGACACTGGACTAGAAGTTCACTAGGAGACTATGAGTTCTAGTCCTGCCTTAGGTACAATAGACAACTGAGTGTCTTTAGGCCAGTTACTTTCTTTCAGCCTTAGGAAGAAGCAATGGCAAACTATTTCCAAAAAATGTTGTCAGAAAAACTTCATGGACTTGTCCATGTATATGGCAGGAGTCAAGGCTGACTGAAAGGCACACACACAGGGAAAAGTCCCTCCTCATATGCTGTTCCTTTTGTTAAAGTTGAAAAGTGCCAGATTGGCTTTTGCTTCATTAGTAGTTTTCCTAATGGTGATGGCTGCATGCTTTTCTATAAAGATGGTTGTTCTCTGTTTTCTGATATGCTGGTCAAATTTTTATGAAACTGTTCTTTCATATGTATCTTCTTTCCTTGCTGTTTCCTACATGGAATTTATCCAGAATTTATCCTGGAAAATAGCTTTTTGTCATCCAGATGAATAAGTGAGCTCTGTACCACATGTTCAGACCCACCTTATTTCACCTTATGTAGCAAACTAATTCTTCACTCAGAATTTCCTTACAAGCTGAATTTCCAAATTCCATTTGTTTCAGAATTATGACCTCCCTTCTTTCCATTCTCAACCATTCCTTTAGAATGGTCACTTCACATCCTGAATGTCCTTCAGGGATTTACTTTTTACCTTAATAGGACCACCTGGTTTCAGCAAGCCTCATGTCTATTCTTTCGTTATTGGGAAGCCGGCAAAGGATTACTGTTGCCTCTCCAGATTAGTCATAGTTATGATCTAGCTGTGCTATGACACAATGAAGCAGTCTTGGCCCTGCTTCAGTCAGAAGCCATTCCAGCAGGGCTGTCTCATTCTCTGTGGCTCTCCTGAGCTGTGTTCCTCTACTGGAGGTGCAACCACTTGGTTGCAAACTACATCTGCCACTATATATTGGATCTTTGGGCTGAAAGGGAGGTGGAGTTTGGAAGAGCAACCCTTTCATCTCTAAATGTGTGAGCAACTTCCCATTTTCAGGGATGCAGCTTACTATTCCTCCATTGGTATAAATTTCAGAGACCATGATGAAGAAGAACTAGTTACTTATCTATAATTGTGGTTCTTTGAGTGGTCATCTGTGAATTCACACAACCTACTATCCATCCCTGTTAGGTGCTGTGCATCATTGGTTCTGAGGATATCTCTGTTCCACAGAAACTAACAATCAGCAGAAACTCTGCCCAGTGCATATGTAGTGGGCAGGTTGGCAATTTCCTGCCAAAAATTCTAACTCTGGGTATGTAGAACTGTACAGATGCAGAACCCATTGGTCTGTGTGCACAGAATTTATAACTATTATATTCTTCATTGGATGCTTAGTTTCTGTGTGCCGTATTTTAGCTAATGGAAAAATCCATTTGGGGGTGGGGGGGTTGTGAGTATATGCCCTGCAAAGCCTGAATCCGGTTTTTACTTTATAGGACAATACATGGCTTGATTTACAATGCTCTGAAACTCTTCATGGAGATGAACCAAAAATTGTTTGATGACTGCACTCAGCAATTTAAAGCAGAAAAACTTAAGTGAGCTTCCTCTTAATATGTTCTCATTTTTCTTTACCATTCTTAAGATCTGTGAAAACATCCTGTTGTTTTTGTTACAAATTTTGTATTGCACTTCTATATATTTTTCACAGTATTTACTCAATGGTAAGTGAAACCAATCTTGATTCAAAATGGGATGGCTTTTGAGGGGAAATTCTTAGGAAAAGTCTGAGATTTTCCTGATTAAACTCCAACCCCCAAAAAGATACATCCTGAGAAAACATCTCATCTGTCACCAGGATTACCAGGATTCCAGTTTGCCAATCAACCTCATCTGTTTTTGCCCACGTCCCCATGTTAAAAGTAGTAATGGGACAAGCAGTCAGTTTGCAAAAATTACTACTTTCCTTGAGCTCCCAAGTCTCCAAATGTTCAAACATCTTTGGAGAGTAAAATTCAAATAATTTCTTATGGTATATGCATAGAGAAGAATAGAGTAGTACATTTTTCAGAACCATCAATGAAAGTTTTGAACATGTTCAGAAAAAATCAGAATGGCTTTGTAAACTTTTAATTGCTTAAATATATTTATTGTATATTTCATTCTACAGCACAATACATTGCTTAAAACTAAACACAGCTTTGCTTAAAAGATATAGGCAGTGGCTTATTTCTGATAATATAATTGTTATTTCTTGTTCGTGAGCAAAGAGGTATTTAAAAACATTCAACTTGTCAAAGATTCTCTAAGAAAAAAATCAATTTAATATGAATTAATTGTTATATTTTATCCATTTTGCCTCTCCACTCATGCTTTGCACTTTAATGTTATGAAAATGTGGGAAGTGGAAAGAAAGCAGCAAATGAGAGCAATTGAACCGCTTGATTGTAAAAATTGTGTTGCTTTTTTTTTATATCTGCTTCCTACCCTTCTTTCTCTGGGATTATTGATTATCCTTAATTCTAATATTTGTTGTCCCCTCACTGTAAAGGAGTTTCTTCTATTTATAATATATGCAAAACTTCAAAAACAGTAAATGTTAAAGTTCCTGTACTTCGTGTCATTTCAGTGATAATTTAATTCCTTCTTTATGTTCATTAGCATTGCCTAGTATGTGTGAATGCTCTTTTTTCTTTCTAGGGAAAAGCTAAAAATGAAGGAACGGGAAGAAGCTTGGGTTAAAATAGAAAATCTAGCCAAATCAAATCCTCAGGTAACTAGAAAACTTTCAGAGGATGAATATTTTAATTTAGATCTCACTGGAAGAATAAAGGTCACCAAAAAAGTAGCATTTACTTAATCTTCTTTTGTAGTAATGTGGCTCTATATTTACAACCTTTAATAAATTCCAGTGACCATAGGTATCATACAGTAGCCTGGAACTCCCACAAGCAAGGCATAAAAGCAACAGATTTCTCCAATCTTGCTCTGCAGCATCTGGTATTCATCCTAGTTTGATCCTAGCTGTACATAAAGCCATAGCAATTCATACAGTTATTTTCCATTATTGCTTTGTTGCCCTAATTAGTAATGACTGACATAGTCATTTTCCATTATTAAACACCCTTTTAAAGCCATCAAAGTTCATGGCCATGACAATATCTCTAATAATGAAATTCCATAAATTAAATACTCTTCTAATTTTTTCCTTTTAATCTCCCTGAAGCTTTATTAGGATTCTGTTAATTGTCACATCTCTTGTTTTTAAGAAAATCAAGCTATATTTTATTTCTAACTTGAAGCTAAAATGCTTTGTTCATCCAAATGTGTAAATTACTGTTGAACAGGAGTGAAGTGAACATTTCTGGCAGTGAAATGCCTGAATTGTTATAGCTTCTAACTTTGAGATTTGCTATAAAAAAGTCTGACATAATTTTTTGTATTTGGTTAGTATTTAGTATATAGTGACACCTCTCTAGTGAGCAGTCCTGTTGCAATGGAAACAGATGGGCCTTTAACTGAAGACTTGCAGGTGCTGACAAAGACAGTGAAAGAAGAAGCTTGTCCGGTAAGGATATACAGGTAGTCCTCGAATTACAGTGGCAATTGGGACCAGAATTTCCATTGCTAAGCAATGCAGTCATAAAGCGTGACATCACATAACTGCATCGCTTAGTGACAGCAATCCCTGCAGTCCCCATTGCCGTTATTAAGAGAGGATCATGGGTTGTTAAGCAAGTACCTCCTGGCAACATCCTGATGGCTTCCAACAACCAAAGTCAATGGGAAAGCCAGCAGGAAATTGCAAGTCCCAGGCAGCTCGCAAGCAGGCTGGCAGGCAGGTAAGTGGTTGCTGCCAGGTGGGAGAGGGTGTGCAAGTGGCAGGGGAAGCATGGTGGGAGTGCAGCAGGGCTTAGGGTGGCTGCTGCCAGGTGGGAGAAGTGCATGAGGGTGCGTGAGTGGTGGGGAAGGTGCGGCATGAGCACAGCAGGGCTTAGGGTAGCTGCTGCCAGTTGGGAGAGGGTGCGCGAGTGATGAGGGAGGTGCAGCACAAGCACGGCGGGGCTTGGGGTGGCTGCTGCTGGGTGCACGAGTGGTGGGGGAGGCACAGCATGAACATGGCAGGGCTTGGGGTGGCTGCTACCGGGCAGGGGAGGGTGTGCGAATGGCTGGGGAGGCATGGCACGAGCACAGCAAGGCCCAGGGAGGATGCACAAGTGGGGGAGACATACCTGAGCAACTTGAGACCTTCCCTGCTGCCTTCCCTATTGACTTTGCTAGTGGGAAGCTGGCAGGGAAGGTCACAAATCATGATCAGGTGACTGCAGGACGCTGCAATCGTCGTAAGTGTGAGCCAGTTGCCAAGTGTTCAGATCACAATCATGAGTGTGGGGGTGCTGGGATAGTTGGAACTTCGAGGACCAGTCATAACCACTACTCGGTCAGCCCCATTGGTCGCTGAATGAGTGGTCGTTAAGCGAGGACTACCTGTACGGAGGGGGGGGAAAGCCTACTTCTTCCAAACTTGGTTCAAAACTATTTACTCATGAATTCTACAATTTGTCTTTTAAATTGCAACACATCTGAAATGAGCAGAATGATTTTAATAATTTCCAGATTGGCATTTCCTTTGCTTGTCAGCAGAATGATTCTAATATGTGCTAATTTGGTCCCACTGTGTTGTCTTGTATTTGAATTGAATAATTTTGTATTTCTGCTATAGCTCATGAACCAACACACTAGTTCTAAATGAAGAAGAAAAGATGGAAAGCAACATCATAGCAGCTAAACTTTTCACTCTTTTGCGCAAATAAGTACTAAAACAAATGCTTGTAATGGGTGTAGCATGCCAGTTTTTAAAGCTGGAAAACCCAATTGTCAAACCAAAAAAAAAGGTCAAAAATTCCAGGCCTTGATCCTGGTAATATTCATGTCCCTTAAAATCCTTGGAGGCAAAAACGGAAGTTTAAAAATACACCCATAACTGCTGAAACATTACTATCATAATGTATATATGGGGCTATTGAATAAATCATTATTTATTCTAAAGCAGTAACCTATACTTCAAAACTCTGGTTTGTTTTTCACTTGATGACTGACTGCAAACGTGATGTCTAAACGGGGGTATGTGGTTTGCTTTTTTCCAGAAGGCAGGCAGGCTCATTGACTTTTGTACTTTGTCAGCACGGGTATGTGATGTCTTGCCTCTTTTTCAACATGCTTTTTGATTGTTGAAAAATAGGAAGTTAAAGAGCATGCAACTAAAGACACATTCTTAACTTACAGTTTTAATGCTGTAAACCTTTGGAAGTCTTGTTGGAGTGTAGTGGTTTATGAGAATATTTATTTAAATATTCTTTATTTACCATTTAAATAAATTAATGGTAAATAAAACTTCTGAATGCAACTTAATACAAATTACACCTGTGTGCAGCCAACAAACTAAACACCAGTACAGAGCATGAGGATAAAGGTTAAGTACAGGAGAGAAGAAACAGCAACTTGTTGCAAACTGTTTTGCTTGGGCTCACTGGTTCAAATAGTTCCTGCTGAGGGGATTTGGTGAAGTACCTGCCACCACTTTACTTTCCAGACCTTGGATTTGGAATCCCCTGTCACCACTTCGTTAATTTCTAAGTACAAACATGTATTTCCTTGGGACTGTGTGGCTACCATGAGAGACCAGGAAAAGGCACAGCTACTTAAGGTGCAGCTGACAGATACTGCAAATGTTTCCATCCCAAACCTGAAGCACTTATCCCACTTTGTGTCCAAATACTGCACAATTCTAGCTATAATATTTCTCACTACAGCCCTGCCACATGTAGTGTGGACAGAAACAGGGTCATTGGGGTCCATCCACTGCTTCCCAAAGACTATTACCACCAGCATTATAACAGCTGCATACAGGTAGTCTTCACTTAGAGATCACAGTTGGGACTGGCAACTCAGGTGTTAAGCAAAGTGGCCGCTAAGTGAAACGGCAATGTGCTTATGATCTTATTTCAGCTTTCCTTTTCTTTACAAACCTGTGAAGATTGGTCGTAAAGTTACTTTTTCATCCCTGTCGTAACTGTGAATGGTCACTAAATGAGCCAGTTGCTAAACAAGGACTACCTGTACTTCCTTGATAGCAGCATAGTTAAAATGATCAGCTGTAGTGACAGAGTGGATACAGTTGGATACATGACTAGTCATACATAATGTATGCATAATGTATCCATAAAGTGGATACATAACTGGAGAGCCATTTTGGTCTAGTGATTAAGGTGCTGGGCTAGAAACCAAGAGTCTGTGAGTTCTAGTCCTACCTTAGGCATGAAAGCCGGCTGAGTGACCTTGGGCCAGTCCCTCTCTCTCAGCCCAATTCACCTCACAGGGTTGCTGTTGTGGGGAAAATAGGAGGAGGAAGGAGTATTAGGTATGTTCGCTGCCTTGAGTTATTTATAAAAATAATAAAGGTATCAAAATTAAATAAATAAATACTCATTGGAGGAACTGCCTAGGCAACTAGCCCTATAATTGTATCGTGATAATACTGTAGTTGTATCCCAGACTTATGTTCATGTGGTATTAGATACCTGGTTAATATAACCAGTACTTCACTGAGAAGGGCTTTAACATCCCTTTGCCTGCAGATCATGCCCTCCACATATCTCAAAGGGAGATTTTGTAAGTTCCCTGTCGAACATCCTCTCCTTGTGTTGTTCAAGCGGGGGACATTATCCATTATGTCTTCCACTGCCCCATTTAAAATGAGATCAGGGCTAAAATACTGATTACAAGTGAACTCAAGGGCTCTGACCTCGAAAAATTGAACTATCTTCTTGCAGATACGTTTCCACCTGTCAGCAACCAAGTTGCTTCTTTTGCTGTGCTGTCATTTAAACTTAGAAAGAAATACTTAAGTTCTTAGCTGTAGCTCTGGCTTTATTTTGCTGTAATCTTTTTACATCTAATACCCTTTTATTACTTTATTGTACAGTCTTAACTATTTTACTGTTACTTTATGGCACACGATATGTTATGATCTGTGGTTACAACAATAGACTGACTTACTCTATATGGTATAGGTAGACCAAATAAATGTTGTGCTTAATGGCTTCCTGGAGAATCAGAAACAAACAGAAACAAGTTCAGGGGAATCCCTAGGTGAATAGCATAGTATGGCAACCCCCAAATAATTACAGTAGGACCAGATGTTTTTGTTCTGCTGAAATCGGCATTCTATTACTGCTTTTCATTCTTGTTTAAAAGAAAACCAAGCACCTATTGGTGGAAGAAATCACTCAGTTTTCTTTAAGCATTGCTTTTTGATTTCAGGAACGGGTGGAGCAGAAAAAGGACCGTCCTATGGTGCGGCGCAAGTCTGAATTGCCTCAGGATATCTATACCATGAAAGCCTTGGAGTCTCATTGCCGAGCTGAGGATCTAATATCACATGATGGGCATTAGACTAGTCAAGTGATATCTTATTTGGAGAAAAACATTTTTTTTTCCTGGACTCTGTTCCGCAGTAGAGAACTTACCTTTTTTTGTGCCATACTGATCAGTTACACACAAGTCAAAGCTTTTTTTCAGCCCCATTCTGTTAGGCAATAATTTCAATACAGTGTGAGCAGCTCAAGATAAGTAGTTCAAACAATGGTGAATTACCTGATTCTGTAATCAGAAACTTGAGTTGATTAGTATTAAACAAAGACATTTTCTTGGTGCTATTGGCATAGTACCAACCAGTGGGAAGCATGCATTTCCTCCAGTTACTGTTGAGAGAAGAGCAGTCTTTTGGTGCAAATTATCAAGCGCTGCTGCTGAGCAACCATTCAGATATTTCAGGCCTCTTCAAACATAATTTTTGTTTGTATATTAAAATCAGCTCTATATAGAAAAAGGCATGAAACTATAATGTCTATCATGTTTCATATCTGTACATGTGCTAGTAAATTTAAATTGGTTGCAGTTTCAGGTTTTTGTCCATAATATCCATGTGCATACAATGAAATGCATGTGTGACAATCTACACAGGAGTTCCATGTTTTTTCCTATCTTGATCAGCTTATAATGAGGATAATATGAAGTGACCTTGCATGGCTTTTCTTATGTAAGTCCACTGAAATGATGAAGGTTGCACAAGACCAGTGTCAGATGAATGGAACCCTTTTTTTTCTCTCTCTCTCTCTCTCTCCTCCTGCCCATCTCTGTCTGCCATTAGTACCATGGGAATGGTCAAAATTCTAAATTCATATGTAACTATTAGGCATTTTATAAATTTGGTGAGAAAAGTACTTGAAGAAAAAAAAATCTGCAGTACTGTCTTGAATATATTCTGGCAGTTTGGAAAGTCATTAATTCTTTATTACAGAATGATAATTTTCAGGACAATCTTAAATCACGTTTAATTTCTAGGAGGTCCAAAAATGGTTCCAGATAGAAGACACCGTTGGTTGAATACTTTATATGGATTGAAGCCATATTTTCTGGTCCTTTAGTGTGGAATACAAAATTAATATTTTGGAACTGAGCTGGTAGAGAATTTGTGCTCCTAAAAATAGAAGTATGTCTGCCTTGACTAAAAATAAATTGCATTTTTAAAGTGATTGCATATATTTCTTGGTTTCAGAATTATTATTTATCAAAATGGCTTTCCTCTTTTCTCTTTTTTCTAAGCTTTTAGCATATGGAATATGGTACCTGCTAAGACTCCTTACTGACATCAGGAGATAGATTACATTTGGATACATTTCCCTGGCTATTATCATTTAGAGAGAGTGTAGCATTGATGCATCTTAGAAAATTTAGCTTAGGCAAATACCCTTCAATGGCATTCCACCTGTTTCAGATACCTATTTTAAGAGCTGAGAAGTTAGTTATAGTAGTTCTGCTGTCAATATATTTTTGGGTGAAAAAGGTATATAGAACATGCACACCTCTCAAGAAAAAAGAAAATCCACCTGACGTGCTGTTGATCTTTAGATGCTGCTATGTGTTCCATAAAATCACTTGCACATTATGAATTTTCTTCAAACTGTTCTAGATAGGAAAGCACAAATAATTTTTTTAAAAAATGCATTGTGCTTTGTCTTCAATATTTGATTTCTCTCAGGGTAGCCAGTATCTTAGACTTTAGTATCTTACTTGAGCAGTTTCATATTAATTTGATTTAGAAGAACTTACTTTTTTTCTTTTTTCTCTGGCACTAACCAAACTTGCAATTTCTTTAAAATAGTTTTAGGTAACAAATCTTGATCCATAACAAATACTTTACAAAGCAGGCATTTTGAGACCGGGGCCTGCTAGCTGGTCTCAAATATGAAATGTCCAATGTATATTGTGAAAGTTATGAAATAGTTCATATCAGGTGGGAATGATGGGAATTAGTGATAAGAAAAAGCTGAATATAAAGACCACTCCAAGCTTCAAACAAAATACCTATTTTTTGTGAAAATAATACCTGTTAAACTTGAAAAAAAATAATATGCTTTGCCATAATGAAATACAAATAATTAAAGCAGTTTAAAAATGTCTTCTCCTTTTGATGAGGGGAAGGGTGCTTTTATAATTGCATAAAGCAATGTCTGTATGTATTTTGATATGCCATTGTTTGAACTTCCCATCTTTAGCTGATAATTTATCAAATATCTTCTTTATAATTTGGCTGTTCAGTAGGTTCATGAAAGAGGTTTCTGAAAAGAAGCAGTCTAATTTTAACCTGGGGGTGGGGGAATGGGAAAATATTGTATATCAATGTTTGGTTGACTGTGTAACGCTCAGCATATAAGATCTTACAGTGTCTAAATTTTATTTTTGCTCTTTACTGAAGATAAACGTTCACCAAAAATCAACTGTTCTGGAGCAGGTAGCATTATTGCCCTGACAATTTGTTCTAGAAATTTCAGGCCAGTTAACCAACTTGCCTAAGCAATACTAAGATTTAGTAGTATTAATTTGTTTGGCTTCCTTCTTATCACCATATTCTCTATACAAGTTATGTATTAAATTATTATTAAAACAAATACATCCCAAATAAAGTGTACAAATAAAATACAATTTTGGTGATTGTTACTCTTCATAAAGTTCAGTGTTATCTACCTTTCCATGTTCTCCAGAACTTTTATGCCTGTACATCAGGAATGTCAAAAAAATATTACAAGTGTCTTCTTTTGTGTGGCTTTAGTATGGCTTCATTTAATATTGTACATACATTGTACTTTGTTTTATTGTAATGAGTAATAAAAATGTAGACTTCATATTTTGTACAGAATGGTCCTATGTACAGAATAAAACATTCCTAGAAACAGCAAAAAAAATATAGGTAAGTGGCACAATTTTTCTTTATACTTGTATCTTTATGCTTTAGTGCAATGCTATGTTAATGTACCAACATATTTTTAATATTTTGTAATTCAGATTTTTTTTGTTCAGACATTGTTTATGGAAAAACTTCATACACCTGCCATTTAATATGCTCTTTTATCTAGTTTTTAAATTCTACAAATGGTGTATTCTATGGATTAAATAAAGAAGAAATGGAATTTTATCTGCTCATCATAAACTGCTTTTAGCTCTAGTACAGGGCATTCTAAAGTGTGGATTATGTAGTGTCTAAGAAAAAAATACTGAGCAAAAATCCAATTTTATAGAACACCCAAACTTCCATATGATCTTACAGCAGTGGAGGAATCTGTACTGGTGGTAGCCAGAAGAAAATTATTCTTCCCCTTCCTTTTTCCCCATGATAACCCAAATCAGGTGAACTCTCAGAAAACTTTCTCTCCAGTTTCCCCTACAGCCCCAGTATCTGCTGGGGAAAAAAAGTGCTATGGTTATCCAGACCCTCACAGAGGTCAGAACTCTGGAAATTGGGGAAATTTGCTCTACCCACTCAACAGGAAAATCTGGCTAGCATCCTGTCTGATTAATACTGCTTATTACCATGTAAACCATATAAACTGTTGTCTGAAAAGTATGGAATCCATTTTCCTTCAGTTAAACTCAAGGTAGTTGATACAGGATTCTCTATCATGGTTGCAAGGCATATCTGAAGACACAATGTCAAACAGATGTATTGATCAATGTTACCTATTGCATTTCTTTTACTCTTGAACTTTCTCAAGTTGTCTGCATGGTTGCAGGGCTGGTAGCAGTTGTTCAGCATACAGTGGTGCTTAAAAGTTTGTGAACCCTTCTGAATGTTCAATATTTTTGTATAAATATGACCTAAAACATAATCTGTTTTCCACATAAGTCCTAAAACTAGATAAAGAGAAACTAATTAAACAAGTGAGTCAAATATATATATATATATATAGCACCACTGTATCTGAAGCACATCAAATTGTAAAAAACTGTAGTCATAAGCCAGTACTGAAATAAATTGACAAATTATTTGTCATATAATATACTTAACAGACCAGAAATGGCCATCTATGTTAATATTTGTAATGACACAAAAGTTGCATGAAACTTAGTAATGCAGCCCTTCTATGAAATGGACTGTTCTTTAATTGCCATGTTTCAAAATCTAAGACTTAGGATATTCCAGACGATTGTTATGGAAAACCTAATATGGGTTAGAGAATATGAGGCATCTTCATAGCTGCCTTTATAAAATCTGTCTTCCTCGGTTAAGTGGAAATGCATGAGGAGTGATACCCTCCTGCTTTTGAAATACAGCATCACTGAACTTTTCCATTCCTACCTTCCCCTCCCCCCCAAAACAGCTACTTCTCAAGGCTCCAGATTGTCCTCATAAAGCTGCAGTAGCTGTGGAACAGAGAATAAACAAATGCTGGTCCTCTGCATGAGTGGAGCGCTTTCTCTACTATACCATTATATAAAAGCAATGACCTGAAAAGCAAGTGAATTGTCATGACATTTATGTCAACATGCTGTGCATTTCAGGATAGCAGCATATTTATATTATTGCATGGGTATACTACATACAGTCGTGTTAAAAATAAAGTACACCCTCTTTGAGTTCTATGGTTTTATGTATCAGGACATAATAAAAATCATCTGGTCCTTAGAGGGTCTTAAAATTAGGTAAATGCAACCACAGATGAACAACAACACACAACATATTACACCATGTCATTATTTATTTTACAAAAATAAAGCCAAAATGGAGAAGCCATGTGTGAAAAACTAAGTACACCCTTACTGCTTCCATAGGTATTAAGAGGCTAAGTAGCAGCCAGGTGCTGCTAATCAAATGCCCTTGATTAATTATCAGCAAGTGTGCCCACCTCTATAAAAGCCAGTTTTAGGGGTGTGCTAGTCTCGAGCATTCAGGTGTTGTTAACACAGTGCCAGAGAGTAAAGACATCAGCAATGATCTTAGAGAAGTAATTGTTGCTGCCCATCAATCTGGAAAGGGTTGTAAGGCCATTTCCAAACAATGTAAAGTCCATCATTCTACAGTGAGGAAAATTATTCACAAGTGGAAAACATTCAAGACAGTTGCCAATCTTCCCAGGAATGGGCGTCCCAGCAAATTCACCCCAAGGTCAGACCGTGCAATGCTCAGAGAAATTGCAAAAAATCCAGGAGTTACATCTCAGACTCTACAGGCCTCAGTTAGAATGTTAAATGTTAATGTTCATGACAGTACAATTAGAAAAAGACTGTACAAGTATGGTTTGTTTGGAAGGGTTGCCAGGAGGAAGCCTCTTCTCTCTAAAAAGAACATGGCAGCACAGCTTAGGTTTGCAAAGTTGCATCTGAACAAATCACAAGACTTCTGGAACAATGTCCTTTGGACAGACGAGACCAAAGTGGAGATGTTTGGCCATGATGCACAGCGCCACGTTTGGCAAAACCAAACACAGCATATCAGCACAAACATCCCATACCAACTGTCAAGCACGGTGGTGGAGGGGTGATGATTTGGACTTGTTTTGCAGCCACAGGACCTGGGCACCTTGCACTCATTGAGTCGACCATGAACAACTCTGTATATCAAAGTATTCTAGAGTCAAATGTGAGGCCATCTGTCTGACAGCTGAAGCTTGGCCGAAATTGGTCATGCAACAGGACAAGGATCCCAAGCACACCAGCAAATCTACAATGGAATGGCTGAAAAAGGAAAGAATCAAGGTGTTGCAATGGCCCAGTCAAAGTCCAGACCTCAACCCGATTGAAATGCTGTGGCGGGACCTTAAGAGAGCTGTGCATAAACAAATGCCCGCAAACCTCAATGAACTGAAGCAATGTTGTAAAGAAGAATGGGCCAAAATTCCTCCACAAAGATGTGAGAGACTGATAAAGTCATACAGAACGCAATTACTTCAAGTTATTGCTGCTAAAGGTGCTTCTACAAGCTATTGAATCATAAGGTGTACTTACTTTTTCACACATGGCTTCTCCATTTTGGCTTTATTTTTGTAAAATAAATAATGACATGGTGTAATATGTCATGTGGTGTTGTTCATCTGAGGTTGTATTTACTTAACTTTAAGACCTGCTCAGGACCAGATGATTTTTATTATGTCCTGATACATAAAACCATAGAACTCAAAGAGGGTGTACTTTTTCACACAACTGTAGAAGGCTTACATGTCTGCTTATTAAATTGATACAAATTATTACATCATTTTAAAAGACTACTTTGAACCAAAGCCAAGGATAGCAGTTCTACATGAACAAGATGGGCCAGTGCCCCACCAAAAAAAAAATTAAAAGTGACAATAAGTCAAATGAAAGAAAAAGTATAAACACCAATTAAACTGTTCGCGTGGGGTGAGTTCCCAGCTAATAGTCAAATTGCAAAATCTTGATGGCACAGAACCAAGTTTAACCTAAATGCAAATCAGTTTGGTTACAACTTTTGAAAATCAGACTGTGACAGTAGCTTGTAACATACATGAATCATTATTCAGAAGGAAAAAAAAGTATTGTCTATTTGACAATACTTTCTGTATGACTTAAAGTGCCTTTCTGAAATCCAATCTAAACTGTTAATAGCAAGCTATGTCCAGTTTCATACAGTGAGCTTTCTTATGCTATTGTTTCTCCAAATAATTTATTAAACTTTTATGCTGCCCAACTTTCAACGACTCTGGGCATCTCACAACAAAGAAATTACAATAAAACATCTATTTAAAAAACGGCAAGTGTGATGAAGTGAGGGTCTCACACTGTCCCTCACCGAAGGCCTTGGTAAAAAGCCAGGTCTTCACGGCTCTTCTAAACAACAGCAGAGTGGGGGCCAGCTGGATCTCCAGGGGAACCTCATTCCAGAAGTCCGGTACTGCATAATCCCTATCTCCTCTGCCTCTCCAGAGCAGATAATGGGAATCTGATGCATGAGTTGATTAAGAATCCTGGACAGAAATGTTTTCTCAATCTGGTAGGAGATACAGACGTTTAGTTTAGTATAGTATAGTATAAAAATTACCTCAGGTTATATAAGCAAAATCTTAATCCTGACTTAATTGCCCAGTTCATAGAACATAAAACTATTTTTCACACTGTGGGATATAACCATATCTGACTAAACTTATAGACCATGATACATGGCTTGTTCTATTTTTCTGTTCCATAAGAAGATGGCATTTATTGAAATGTAGTACAACAGTCTTCATAGATTTATGTTTTGTTCTTAATAGTTTTATGTGGATAAAAGCTAGATCTCATAGTAAGTGTGTGTCTCTGATTTCTACTATGTGTATACACTGGAGCCATTTGAAGAACATTAGGGGAGGGGAGAAGATTGGATGAGCCTTTTCCTGTTCTTTCAATACTATTATCTTATTCCAGATTTTGCATCTATTCAGTATCCACTTCTGAAGATTTAGAGAAATTGGGGAGTTACATATTAGGGTTTTTACAGCTCAAGATCACCACCAATTATAAATGTATCTTGGGTCAGATACTCATAAGTAAAACTCTTTTCTATGGGATATTACTTGCATGTATTGACGTGCAGCTTTTTTGTATATGATGACACCATTCCTACCCTCCCTTTCTATATTACAATAAATAATTAGTTCATTTCTGTATATAATGATCCCTGAGTGCCATTTCTATTGAAAAAATAGAACATAATGCCTTACTGAGGATAAATTCCCAAGTACAAGAAGATGCTAGTTAAGTACATTTGGCAGAATAATGGTTGCAAGAGCAGTGTTGACATATTTCAAATGGTATGAGTCACATTAATAACTGAATAAGCCAGTATTAATCCTTAACAATTCAGGAAATTGGAGATGCTGTAACTAAGTAATGCATTTCTTTTTGTATGTTTTGTATCTACTTCCAATGTTACTCAAAAAATTAAGGATAAAAAGTGCAGCATGTGTAACTAGTTCCTTTTCAGTATCTGAGATGTGGGACAGTAACTCATACTGCTTGATTCTTTGTCTATAAGAGACATTACTGTCAGAAAAGATTTTGAAATGTTATGTACTATAGGTAGAGAACAAATCAAGTTTCCATTAATGTACTTGGAAAGTCTCATTGAATTTTGATCCCTTTTCTGAGTACACAGGTTTCTTTCTTTTTTTTTAATAAGAATTTTATTAAGTTTAAAGCAAAGATAAAACCTACAAAAAAGAAACAAACTACAAAAAGAAACAAACCAAAAAAGTGAGAAACACAAAAAGAATTTTAAAGATTGCATAAAGTGACTTCTGACTTTGAACAAGAATATACGGCAATTTCCAAAATCAATCCCTTACTCTCTATCAAACTAAGATCACATTATTTTTATAAATCAATCCATCAGCACACATAAAAATCACTAAATAATTGCTCCTTCCCCATATATAGATATAGATACAGATATAAAAATCTCTAAAGCAGCTTCCCTGCCCTAGACACGACATTTATTAAATTATTTCCTTCCTAACACTATTCTATTTCTGTCCACTATAATAAAAATCAAATTATAAAAACATATAAATTGTCTACTTTTATAATTAATACTACATCAATCTTGACCCTATTAAACCGAAAACCAAGCAATTATTAAACCTTTAGATACCTTAAGTATCTTAAAAATCAAACAACCTTGAAAAGAGACGAGTAAATCTTAATCCAAATCATTAAAAAGGCATCATTAAAAACCACTGTCAATCCAATTAACCATTCTTAAATATATTAAGACATTTACATATCTCAATTTTACACACAAGGCATTTTTCATACAGAAATCAAACAGCCCAACTGCCCCCCTTAAAAACTCAGACTTCTCAGCAAAAAACCTCCCACAAAACCAATTATCTTCTCTCCCATAATACTCCTGCAGAAAGCCATAACAATCCCCCAGAAAAACAACTTTCTTTGTAGTCTGCAGCTCAAACGATCACTTTAACCCCTTCAACACCAAAATGTAGTCTTTACCTGGCATTACTTGGATCTCACTGTCAGTAGAAACATTTCCATCCTTGCCGAAATCTTCATCCTGCTCCATAACATCTTCAGCCAGATGTCACCTTTCTGCCTACTACCCTAACTGTTGTTGTAGATGTCTGGTTTCACACATTGCTTAGTTTCTAGGAAAATACAGTAGATGCTGACACATTCAAAGTGTGGAAGGCCTTCCCTTTTGTCCTTGATGTGCAAATGACTACTGTGGTTATTTAGTGACAGTGGAACTGCAACCACATATGGGTGGGTGGTTGTCCTAATTTCAAGTGTTTCCAAAAGAAGACTGCCATTTAAATTACATGCCAGGAAGTCTTGATTTTGTTTTTCATCCTGGTATGGTTGACTATACTGGGTCTACATCAAGCAGCTTATAGAAATGTCTGCCATTATGGTAGAAACATATAGGTAATGTATCAACAGTAAGTTAAAGTTTACAGTATTTGCTCGAGGGTCCAGTGTCCTTAGTTTGTCTTCAGCTTGATTATGGCTTGCAAGAAAACAGCATAGGCTGCAAGTCTTTTTTTCTTTTTTCTTTGGGAATGTTTGTCTTCAAGCTCTGAAGTCACTGACTTATCTTTGAGAGCTACCGACTCGGTTTACACACTACTACAGGTAGTCTTTGACATGACCACAATTGGGACTGGAATTTCCATCACTAAGCAAAGCGGCCGTAAAGCAAGATGTCACGTGACCACATCACTTAGCAACAGCAAGCCCGGTAATCCCTGTTACCATCATTAAGTGAATTCCACGGGTTGTTAGTCAAGGAGCCACCTCAATCCAAGCCATTCCTGGCTTGGTCCCTCCCAGCCCTGAGCCTTGGTAAGGTAAGGGACTGCCTCCTCTTTAACTCCCTCCATCCACCTATCTCCCCCTCAACTCTCCCCTTTTGGCTGCCCTGCACCCTGCCTTGCAGGGCAGCAAGGAGCCCGAGAACTGCGTGGCTGGGGGCTGCTTGCTATGCCCCAGGAAGCAGCAGCCACCCTTGCCACCTTGCACTCTGAGACCCCTGCCAGCCTGCACTCCATCACCCCAGCTGACCTTCACCATCTTCTTGCTTCTACTGCTAATGAGGCATGCCTGCCCTGCCCCTTTGCAAGGCAGCTGCTGGCCACGTGAGGCCTTCTTCCCCAGGTCTCATGAGGAAACCACCATGTGGAGCTTCAGGAAAAAAGCCTCACATGGCCAGCAACTGCCTTGCAAAGGGCTGGGCCAGGCATGCTTGGGCAGCAGCGGGAGCAAGAAGACAGTGAACGTCAGCTAGGGCAGCAGGGGCTGCAGAGGGTAGTGGGCCAAAAGGGCATAGATGGGGGGAGTTGAAGCGCTTCTGTGGTCATAAGTGCAGGCAGGCTGCCAAGTGCCCAGATTTTTATCACATGACTGGGGGGGCACTGCAACAGCCATAACTTGTAAGCAGAAACCAAACAAACTACATACAACTTAGAATAGTATGTCAATATTCTGAGATAGGAGGCACCATTTATTAGTGCTGTGATGTCCAAATTATACTGGTACAAGATCCTTTCGTGTTTCCAAGTTGGTCCCAGTGTAATTTTGCCTCAAAAAGGTAGCGACTGGATGGTTAGGCTATTCTTTATGCATCTTGCCCACTTTGCTATTAATTATGAAAATCCAAACGCAAAATATATTGAGACGTGGTGTTTTTCATAGCTCTTTTGAGCCAGAGCCATGTACTTTCAATAGCTCTTCCTCCAAATGGTGTTCAAGGTAATTTATATCAAAATAACAAATATAAAAACAAGGCACATAAATGCATCAAGTAGATAACACTGATTAAAAAGAAGATAAATTGTACCAAATTTAGTCTAAGAACCAACAACATGATTCATAATACCATCATAGCTTCATATATACCTTAAACTGTCCAAGAAATAAGATTCACAGAATTGAGAGACAACCAGCGATGCTTTAATAGTTTTCTCAAATATAGTGTTACCCTACATGTGCTGCAAAAAATGTGTATGGCCCTAGAATGTAGCAGAGTTTTCTGAATTTTTTTGCTACCATTTAGTGGTTGTCCAGATTTCTATGGCACATATATGGAAATCCTACTCAAAAATGAATACCGAGAACTTTCCCTTCCACACCCAGAACAAAGAATTTTTCCATACGGCTGAGTTGGACCTATTTGCCCATCCTTGAGAAGAGAGCATATACATCCAGCATGAAATGTATTGTCCCTATTGCTGAGCCATATTCTGCCTTTGTTTTCAGTCACTGCAATCACCTGATTTCCCTCCAGTGACAAAGTCTAACAAACTGTATACATCTCGAAGCTATCCTTGGTTGGTGTTAGAATAAACGGGGAAATGTACATTAACATTGCTACAACTAAAAATGACTTAAGACTCCTTATTCTCCCTCTCTGGCTGTGAATGAGATGTCATCATGGAGGAATGGCAGAAAGAAGACGTGACTTCAGCGTGACTTCAAATTGTGCTCAGGTGCAAATAGGGAAAGGTCCAGAGGGACAGGAAGATAGAATAGCCAGAAAATGGGAACACTGTAGCCAAATCATTGTTTCTGCTCTGTTGGACATGAAGGGATAGGGGGAAATTCAATCTTCCCTCATTTTCTGACCCCAATTTGACTAACACATTATTTTGGTTTTGATTTTTGTTTCTGTTTTAATTTAAAAAAATAAAATCCATTTTAAAAAATTAAAATCTATTTTTAAAAAGAAGTGTTTCTACTGCAAAGGAATATAGTACTGATCAAATTGATCAATAGTCAACGAAGTCTGGGTGGCTTAGTGTATCATGTAAACATGCTCAAATTTTT
Organism: Candoia aspera; assembly: GCF_035149785.1. Classification (NCBI taxonomy): domain Eukaryota; kingdom Metazoa; phylum Chordata; class Lepidosauria; order Squamata; family Candoiidae; genus Candoia; species Candoia aspera. The sequence goes on from NC_086153.1 coordinate 312,678,996, forward strand.
CTCCTATTGGGAATAAGTATAATTTGGACATCCTGTGTAGTTAGCATCTAGAATTTAAAAATAATTCCCTATCCTATCATTTACTTGTAAGAAGTTTCTCAAATTTCTATGCAGCTTTTATAGTTCAATTTTATTCAAAAATATATACGTCAATAGCTGTTTTCTCACTTTATGCTAAGCTATTTTTCATGGTTTGCTGAATAAGCCATAGTTGGCTGGATTCACACATCATGCAAAGCAACAAAGAAATCATAGCTTAGCACAATGAGCAAACCTAGACTTTGTGATTTGCAAACAAGGGTTTACAACTTACAGTGGTGTGCTGATCAAGCCAATTGTGGTTTATTTGAAAAATAACTTTCGTTTAGATAAAAATCTACTGAAAAGTTCCCAAGTGATGCTCCCAGGTATGAATTAAATTTCACAAATAACTGTGCTACAAGTTAATTCGGAAATAAGTCCCAACCTATTTAATGAAGTTTTCTATCAGTGATTAATTACTGCTTGATAATTGCCAGAATGTCTGGCACTCTTCCAGCCATTCTACTGCAGTCTAGGGAGAGGCTCAGACAGCAAGAAAATAAAGGATTCTCTTCAGATACAGCAAGGACAGTTCCAAAACTGTTCCTAGCTTGTAACTTTCATTGCTGACATTGAGCAGTTGCTATGAATTCTGGTGCCAGTAGTTTTGTCAAGGTCTCCCAAGAAACACTGCATAAAGATTCTGTGTTTGGATCACAAATCTGTCCCAACCTCAATGATGCAATTACCTTTTTTTAACCCATTAATCATTAGGTGTTAACACTTACTTTAACTTTTTCAGCATAAGCCCATGAACAAGTTTATGATTAACTCAGTGTGAAGTCTGAATTTGATTGAGGTTAATTATATTGACTGCCTGATATATTAGGGCTGCCTGATCTAACTGCAAACATCTGGATGAGCTCTACACAGCAGCAAAGAAAACTCTTCTGTGGTGGTCTGCAATTTTGCAGCCCAGATCCAGTAGGAAAAAACTGAAGTACAGTATAGCCTTAATCAGTACATTTTTATCTAGCATCAGGCTAGAAACCAGGAGACCATGAGTTCTAGTTCCCCCTTAGGCACAAAGCCAGCTGGGTGACCTTGGGCCAGTCACTCTCTCTCAGCCCTAGGAAGGAGGCAATGGCAAACCACTTCTGAAAAACCTTGTGAAGAAAACTGCAGGGACTTGTCCAGGTGGTCTCTGAGAATTGGACATGATTGAACAGATTAAAAAAAAATCTTTCCATACCCAGTTCTCACCCCCACCCACTACACTTTATATCCTGAAAGACAGAATAGGCTGACAGTGACTGGTCTAGGATCAGTATGTTTCACAACTGAAGCCATATTAATCTAGATCTCACAGAAGCCAAGTTGAACTCTGCACAACTGCAAAGTGGCTTTTGTTCAAAACATCACAACAGGTGGGGAGGAAATGGTAGCTCCCCTAATGATGAGCCAGGCCTTAATGATAGCTTATTTTGTATTTTCAAAAAACAGGGCATCAATGTACTCTTCTTCAACCCAGAGGAAAGCCCAGAATACAGCATGAAACAGTCGCTGCATCTACCGAAGCATAATTTGAACTGCGCAGACTCCCACATTCCTGTAACTAAATGCAGACTGAAAAGCTAGCATACTAGTATTTTGCGACCTTTCCATTAACATGGTCTTACTACAGCACTGAAACCAAACAAAAAAATTCTTCCAGAAGCAACCGCTTAGAGTTTTAGAAACTGAACGGCGAACTGACACATTCGAATATCGCTGCAGTGAAAGAGCGTCTTCGGAGCCGCACAAATTCCGACTACGCTTCCCAGAATCCTCTGGGGCGGGGCTGTCGCGGAGAGGCGTAGTTAAAGAACGGCGTCGCGGGCGAGGCGGGGCTCAGTGCGAAGTTCCCGAACTCTGCAGCGGAGAGGCTCAGGAGCGGCTTTAACGTGCTCCGTCCAGCTCGACGGCGGCGAAGCCTACCAGCCATGTCCGATTCGGGCGGCGGCGGCGGCGGCGGCGGCGGAGAGGACGGCGGCGGCCTGGAAGCCACCGGCTCTGCGGTACAGAATGTGGCGGACGTGTCGGTGCTGCAGAAGCACCTGCGTAAGCTGGTGCCGCTTCTTCTGGAAGACGGCGGGGAGGCCCCGGCCGCCCTCGAAGCAGCGCTTGAGGAAAAGGGCGCCGTGGAGCAGATGCGGAAGTTTCTCTCGGACCCGCAAGTCCACGCAGTCCTGGTGGAGCGCTCCACCCTCAAGGGTGAGTCAGCCGCGCTGCGGCGCCGAGCTTGCGTCCCGGGGTGCGTTCTGATGGGCTTCAGAGGAGCTGGGCGAAAGCGGAGGGACGGGACGGCGGGCCTGGCACCGCCCTTAAGCCGCAGCTTGAAACGGTCCCGGGAGGAGCTGCGCAGGGGAGAAGGATGGAGAGGGTGTGGCCGCAGGCAGTGGCTGTCAAAATGGCGGCACGGCTCGTTGCTCCTTCGTCTCTGTTGTCGGCCGGGGCTGCCGGAACCCACAGGACTCGGTGTCAGCAGGCCCTTTCTTGAGAGCGTCCTGTATCGTTTTGCTCTCCTTTCATGGGGGTCGTCCGGATTTTTGCAGCCCGGATGCGGTAGAATCGTGGTAGAATCCTAGAGGAGGCCCGTGGTCGCCCGAAAGAGAGACTCTTTCTTTCTCCCTGCCCCGCGCCCTCTGCCCGCCTTGAAAGACGGGCGGTGGTGTGTGTCCTTCGCGTGTCGCTTTGTTCCGCTTGCTCTGGCGATGCTAGCGGCAACTGAATATTTGCCAGTGCAGTAAGTGATGGAGCCCAGCTGACAAGAAAACAATGGGCTGGGCGAATCGGCCATCTTTGTTTTATCAATACGTACTGTACTGTAAATCAAGTTCTCATTTGGAGCACCAGTTCGGATGGACCACACCAGATTATTTTCCTCTCTGGTGTGGTATTATCTGCTGTGGATAGTATTGACCTTTTGCACAATCCATGTCTTAGATAACTTTGTAAAGCTGCATACATGTTGAAGTAAATTCTATTCCCTGTAAATTTGGAGAGTAATCAACTCAGGCTCTTGTTTTGATTCTCCAAAGCCTCAGGCAAAAAGGTGTCTTTCCCATCACTTAACTATCTGAGCATTTTTACAGGTGTCAAGGATTCTGCCTTCCTTCATGTAATGCAAGTGTTTGATCAGTGAGTGGGTAGTTAAGATACAAGAGACAATTTAAAGTGGACAGTAATACCTATTTTGGAATGAACTTTAAGAGACTTCCAGAACTTTCAGAAAAAATGCCCAGGATTATACTGCAGCCTGTCCTCAGAGTAGGGGCCAGGAAACCAAATAGCAATCTGATTTGCTTTGTCAATAAACAGCATCCCTTTCCACATTAAACACTTCTTTAATTGTCAAGCTGAAATATCTGTATTTTGCACAATAACTTCCATTACATGTTGTTCGTGTGCATTTTCATTGTGAGTTCTTTAACTACAAGACTTAGAAATATTTGCGAAGAGTCGGGCATGACTTAATGACTGAACAACAGTCTTAATAATACTTTGCATTTCCTGATAAATACAAAAAAATTGTCAAGATGAAACATCAGTAAGATCCCCACAGCATTATTGTAGCCACATCGCAACTTAAATCTGCTAAGATAAATGCATATGGCATACAGATGAGATTCTTGTAGTTAAAAGTGTTACATATAGTATATAAAAAAAGTTTCTGTCAGTGAAATCAGTTTCTTTGTCCAAACAATTACTGACTTTACAAAAGTAAGATTAAAAACAAAAAATATAGATCTAAAATCATACACTATCACAGAACAGTTCAAAAGGCTTGGTTGAAGAGGTGAATTTTAACCTTTCTAAAAATATTAATGGCCAAATATGATTACTAAATGATTATACTTCATAATTTGGGGGGTGACATGGGAAAATAACATCAAAATTTCTACAATTTAAGCAGATTTAGAAGTCATTCAGGAGATAGGGAAGTGTAATGGTTGCCTATCCTAAAATACTCTCAGACTCACAAGCAAGAGCTTAATAAAATCTGGTTTATTTAAGAATAGTATGCAAGTACAAAGAAAGCTGAGAATGGGAAAAGCGCGCCAAATGCAAACTAAAAACCCCTCGGTACAAACGAGATCCCTCCCCCCGTAGAATCTTCCCAGGCTCACAACCCAGGTGCTCCCAACGGCTTCTGATGATGCGGTGGAAAAGTCCTTGAGCCGAGCACACAACCCAAACACATTCCATTGAAACGAACGTAGATACAGAGCTTGGCACAAGGTCTCCCAGCAGCTCCCTCCCAACAGCAACGCGCGTCAGCGCCATTGAAACGTTACAATGTACAGTGCACATTGAAACAGTGAACATGACAGGAAGAGGAAACAGTTCCTGTGTAGAATCAGAAGTAATCTTTTTACAACAGTTAAATATTTTCTTGGCAGACTATAGCAGGGTAGTTTGCCATTGCCATCCCCAGTCGTCACCTTCCCCAGCAAACCGGGTGCTCATTTTACCAACCTCGGGAGGATGGAAGGCTGAGTCGACCTGAGCCGGCTACCCAAGACTCCAGCTTCCTCTGGGATCGAACTCGGGTCGTGGGGAGAGTTTCAGTTGCAATACTGCCGCCTACCACTCTGTGCCACATGAGGCTTATGTTAATCACATATCATGCAAATCTCTTAAGTTTATCAAGCAAATCTAAATTGTATGCCTCAAATCACTTGACTGGAGAGATGGTATAATTTTATGAAGTTTGAGCTGTGAGTGCTGGCGATGCTTTAATCGATTAAAATTATATTCATTCAGTTTTGGAATTTTATTTTCAAATGAGTCATGGTGGCTAACAAATATTTAAAAGGTAGTATAACAATTAAAAACAAAGTGAATGCTAAATGCAAAAATTAATTAATTATTAAAGGCCTCGGGGAAAATATACATCTTTACAGATTTTGTGAATGCTGAGAGAGTTAGGGCCAATTACCGTTAGCAGTGCTTTTCATAGTCTGGGAATAATGCAGGAAAAGGCCCACTCTGGCAACCCAGATACAGTAGATGCACTTCTGATAAAAGCATTTTAATGTCCAAAAAGGTTCGTAATAGAAGATAGTTCCTCAGATGATCAGATGTAAACTATTTTGGGCATTAAAGATCAATGACATCATCTTAAATTAGCCTTTCTCAAACTTTTGACCCTGGAGGAACCTTTGAAATATTTTTTAGGCCTTGGGGAACCCCTGCACGTTCAAGCTCAAATATAGGCCAGAAGTTACAAAATTATTGTATTTGTTTCATGTGTAGGCCTATATATATATAAGCATTAACAGTGTTCTTAAAGTAAAAATAAAGAATGAAATTTACCTCTTTAATGTGAAGTTGCCTGAATTTGAAATAATTTTTAAATAAATCGTGATCTCCCAGGGAGCCCCTAGTGACCTCTTACAGAACCCTAGGGTTCCACAGAACCCTGGTTGAGAAACCCTGCCTTAAATTATGACTAGTGAGCAAGTGAGCAAAACCCTGCCTTAAATTATGGCTAGTGAATCCAGTGCAGTTATTTCAGTACAGTAGAGACTCATGTAGTCCTTGTAATAGTTAGTCCAATTTCTCCGTTTTGCAGTGATTGCAATTTTCTGACCCTTTTCAGGAGTAGCCCTAGGTAAGGCAGATTGCAATAGGGTGGAAGTTTTGGAAAATTAATATTTTGTATCTGAAAGATACCAAAATTTAATTCTCACTTTTTGCTTTAATAAATATATTTCATAAAGAATAAAGGCTTGATTTAGAATGAAACTACAAAGCAGAAATAATGCCAAGTAACATATGAGCACTTTAGAGAACAGTATTTTCTTTTTTAGAAAGTATGTTGAGATTATTTATGAAAGGTTGTGCATAAAATTTGAGCAGAATTGCTAATATGCTTGTGGAACATTTACTGTAGTATCTTCACACCGTGGAAGGGGTATGTCCCTGATCTTAAATCTTCCAGTAACTATTTCCTTTCTTTTATGTATAAAATACAAAAGTCTAGCAAACCTTGCTGAAAGTAGTTTAGCTTTTTAATAAAAGAGTAGTAGTAATGTTTATCAATTTATTTATTGTGTCAGCTGAACACTTGATACTATGGAAAATGCTGAAAATTTTCTTAAATGCTTTATTTAGAGATGTATTGTTCAAACTCATTACTCTTTCTTTCTGTTTCCCCATTTGGGTGTGTCTCCCAGAGAGCAACGTCACTGTGCTGCATTGCAGTGGTGTCATTACTACAGCATTGCCAGCTAAAGGAATGGACAATTGAGTCCTGTTTTCCTTAAGCTGTGTTGTTCTTCCTGTATGTTTATAAAAGATCCTCTAATACTTGAAGGAATTATAACTTTTTTAAAATAAATGTTATTTGCACTGTATCTTGACAAATTATAACTAGAATTCTGCAGACTTAACTGTTTATTTGTCAGCTGGTATAGTATGTTCAGATATAAAACAAAATCATGTTTAGAGAAAAGGAAGAATTTATGTAAAATAGTATAAATAACAGCAGTGAATCTAGCTTTAGGATTCTTCATTTCTGGAGCGTTGCCCACCAGGCTTCCCAATCACATTAACACTTTCCTGGATTTAAGCAGTACAAAGCAAGAAACTCTTGCAATTATTGAGGAACAAATCTAAAAGTTTTGAACTCTCCTTGAATTGATATTGTTTATATAAGGGTAAGAGAGGAATGATTCAGTTATCTTTGTACAACCATAATATACATTTCAACGTTATGGCTTTAAAGAAATAATGTCAAGATATTTCATGTATTCATTTAGATCCTCATAGAATAATTCCAGGTACAAAATATCAGGTAACATTCTTTTTTAAAAAATCATGGACATATTCATATTTTAGATCACCTGATCCACAATCAGTTTTTTGAACCATTTGAATTATTTATTGCAAGAAGAATTTTGGATTATACAAAACCAAAATGGCAGTATATTGCAGAATATTTCTTGATACTGCAATTTGGTCCAGATGCATTAGCAGTATCTAAAATTTGCAAATACTATTGGTAATTGGAATATGTTTTGGATGGTTCTAAGCCTGTACTTTTTAATTTTTCTTTTTTTTTTAATAATAAAGATTGTGATTCAGAATGTAAGGAATAAATGATAAAGAACATGAATTGACTAATGACATTAAAGAAAAATAGAACGTGTGTATGCGTGAAACAAAGTGGAAGAATGTAATTTATCTGAATGATGGTCAGATCATATGAAGTACAGTTGATAAATGCATGGAGGAAAATAAGGCTGTAAGTGTAATTATGAATGAAAAGGCTAAATTCTATGCTAAATTGTATATCAGAAAGTATGAATTGGTGGTTCTGAAGAATTTTGAATTAAGCCTGGGAGAAGCAGCAAAAATGCTAGTCTTCAATGTTGAAGAGACAATGTGACTCCAAATTTGCAGTTTTAGATTACTGATACACGTTTGCTTTCTGTCTGAGATAGTCCGCTGTTGAGGTAATGGAAAGTGTTATTTTGTTCAGCCAGGGTTTAATGATCTGTTCAAAAATTAGATGACTTCCTGTAATTTTTTTCTTTGTTTTCTAATGTTTCCCTTTGTCCTCTTTGTCTTCTTATTTCTATTTTTTCATATATCAAAGGTATAACTTAAAAAATAAATAAAAATTGTAGTGAAGAAACTGATGCTAGTAAGATTTCTTAATTCTTTGCAGAGGATGTTGGTGACGAAGGAGAGGAAGAAAAAGAATTTATTTCTTATGGGATAAGCACTGACATTCATTATGGTATAAAATCAAACAGGTGAGTCAAGATAAGTCCTGTAGTCCACTGGTCAGTATGATGAGTCTGTGCCTTTAAATATGTCTAAGGTACATGCATATTTGAAAATGACAGATCAGTATTGTTCGAGGTGGATCATAAGTAACAAATATGAATTAAAATATGAAGCTAGCAGTTGTATATGTTCTAAGAAAGGATTCCAGTGCTTTAGGACTTAGGGTCATATGCACGCTGATTATATTTAACTTTCACATCAAACTATAAGTGTTCATTTGTCAACAGTGAACGAGAGAGCAAATAAAAGAATTGCTGTCAGTCAGTCAAAAGACAAATTAGAAAGCAGGATTCATTCTACTTTTGGGATGGGATTATTCTCCCTTTGAAGATTCAACTTTACAACTTGGTTGTACTATCATCATTTAGCCTTAAATTTAGATGTCCATGTTTCAGCCAAGACTAATTTTCCACAGCTAAGGTTATTGCATCTACTGTGCCAGACCTGGAAATACATATACAGGTAGTCCTCGACTTACAACAGCAATTGGGACCATAATTTCCGTTCCTAAGCAATCTCTGCAATCCCAGTTGCCGTCATTAACTGAATCCTATGGTCATTAGGTGAGGCAATTTCCTGCCGTCTTCCCACAATCAAAATCAATGGCAGGAAGTTGCAAGTCTTGGACTTCAGGGGAAGAAATGCCGAACTGAAGATGGCTCCACAAAAAGTGGAGCTGACAACCACAGAGGAATGAAGAGCTGGCGAATAGACCGGCTTTTTGATAATTCCTCTCCAGACAAGGAGAGGACTTGAGATTGCCCACAAGTGCTCCAGACAGTTGCTCCTCATAAGGAGACTGCAAGATAATGGCCTCTGGCAGGTTTAAGAGCTCAGGGAGATAAGGGGATACATTTTGTTCAAACTGCAGTTGGCACCTTTGAAAGGACACAGGGTTCGCATACTTCCTTTTCTAATTACTTTCAGAAATTGCTTGTTAACTGCTTTTCAGCTGTGTGGAACCTTTGGATCCATAAGCTTTATAGCATCGGGCTAGTTTCCTTCAATCCTTAGCGAAACAAGTTTTAAATCTAAATATAAGGATTTAAAAAATGTTTTTTGGAATAAACAGCAAAAGGGTGATTAAAACTTTAATTTTAGAAAGTTACAAATGGACTAATGTTCCAGATAAATTTGAAATAAGATTTTGGAATTATAAAAAATCCTTTCTATGGGAAAATGCTTTTGTTTTGAATTCTTTTAAAAGAAACATAGTAAGACTTTAAAAGACTACCTGTAATATCAAGGGAATGCATATCCCATTTTCTGGCACAAAATTGTTCAAAGTGCTGATTATGATGTATGCCATATGAGTTGTTGTTTATTCGTTTAGTCGCTTCCGACTCTTTGTGACTTCATGGACCAGCCCACGCCAGAGCTTCCTGTCGGTCGTCAACACCCCCAGGGACGAGTCCGTCACCTCTAGAATATCATCCATCCACCTTGCCCTTGGTCGGCCCCTCTTCCTTTTGCCTTCCACTCTCCCTAGCATTAGCATCTTCTCCAGGGTGTCCTGTCTTCTCATTATGTGGCCAAAGTATTTCAGTTTTGCCTTTAATATCATTCCCTCAAGTGAGCAGTCTGGCTTTATTTCCTGGAGGATGGACTGGTTTGATCTTCTTGCAGTCCAAGGCACTCTCAGAATTTTCCTCCAACACCACAGTTCAAAAGCATCGATCTTCCTTCTCTCAGCCTTCCTTATGGTCCAGCTCTCGCAGCCATATGTTACTACAGGGAACACCATTGCTTTAACTATGCGGACCTTTGTTGTCAGCGTGATGTCTCTGCTCTTAACTATTTTATTGAGATTTGTCATTGCTCTTTTCCCAAGGATTAAACATCTTCTGATTTCCTGACTGCAGTCAGCATCTGCAGTCATCTTCGCACCTAGAAATACAAAGTCTTTCACTGCCTCTACGTTTTCTCCCTCTATTTGCCAGTTATCAATCAAGCTGGTTGCCATAATCTTGGTTTTTTTGAGGTTTAGCTGCAAGCAAGCTTTTGCACTTTCTTCTTTCACCTTCATCAAAAGGCTCCTCAGTTCCTCTTTGCTTTCAGCCATCAAAGTGGTATCATCTGCATATCTGAGATTGTTAATGTTTCTTCCAGCGATTTTAACTCCAGCCTGGGATTCCTCAAGCCCAGCATGTTGCATGATGTGTTCTGCATACAAGTTGAATAGGTAGGGTGAGAGTATACAGCCCTGCCATACTCCTTTCCCAATCTTAAACCAGTCCATTGTTCTGTGGTCATATGAGTAATGATCTTTATTTCCCATAAGAACTTGTCTGAGTTGAAAAGAGATCTGGGTAAGAATTCTGCAATCAGGGACTACATTTATTAGCTTTTTTTTTTCCTTTGTCCAAGGCTGTAGGGAGTTATATAGTCACTGGAAAGAATAGGGTCAGGATGCTCAACCCCCCCCCCTTTTCTTTTTTAATAAAGAAACTGTTAAGCACATCAAGGGCTTACACAATTGTTTAAGGGTTTTATTTTTTCAGAAGTAAAAATTGGCAACTTACTAATAATTTGCTACTGCATTGGACTATTGCAATCTTAGGTTGCAGCAGATATATGGTGGTATGGGAGTTCATGTTGGGAGAGTTTTCTTGCCTGCTCCTGGTTTAATTGAGGTTAGCCCCATTTTAACATTCCTCAAGTCCCTCAGGTCCCAGCTGTGTGATCTGGCCTGGGGTCCCAGGGGACCAGGGAGATTTGCAATGGCTCCCTTACTACAGTTAACATTCTCCTCCCCTGTTTTGTGTGTGTTTTTATAGTTTTTATAATTTTCATGATTGTTTTATATGTACGTATTGGTTCTTTTAACTGAGTGTTGTATGCTGCCCAGAGTTACTTTCTTGTGAGATGGGCAGCTATACAAATATGATAAATAAATAAGCTCTTTTGATAGTTCTATTTTTATGTCCAGACTACCAGAAAATACTAAGGTTGTAGGATAGATGGGAAGTCAAAACGTCCCCAGAAGAAGGCAGTGGCATATCATTTTTGTACTATGGCCAAGAAAACTGCATGAACCTGATCACAAAGTCAGTAGGGTTGAGTCTGGATTCAAGGATAAGTTACAGATCATCAGTCAAGATGCTGTTATTAGATATGTGGCCTTTCAGGTAATTGGCAGGATTTTCAAAATAGGTTTTTAATTAGCAGATCTTTTTATTCCTTGATACTATGAAAGTATTTAACCAATGTTTAAGTTTTGATAAAGTCTATTTTGCATTGTCATTAGCTAGTTGAGTACATATTTGAAATGGAAATAAGATACAAACTTAACAAAAGTTGAACCTGTGTAGAACTTGCATATCCTTATGTTAAACTGAGTAAATGTTTACTAATGTTTCTGTAATCTATAGTTTGGCTTTCATTAAGCGGACACCAGTAATTGATGCAGACAAGCCTGTGTCATCCCAGCTCAGAGTTCTCACTCTCAGTGAAGATTCTCCTTATGAAACTTTGCATTCCTTCATTAGTAATGCTGTTGCTCCGTTCTTTAAATCCTACATCAGAGAATCTGGCAAGGCAGACAGGTAACTACTACTTGGTACAATTTGTATCTCTAATATGGATGAGTGGATGAAGAAGAGAAATATGGGAAGATATGTGGAAAGCTATTGATAGTCAAGATCCTAACTGTTAAAAGACATTTTAAGAGCTTTTTTGGATGATTGAAGCTTTCACGTTGCATTTGATGCTGCTCCCAAGGGTCCTTAAAGGATAAGAGGCCACTTTCTGGACTATGATTCCCTGTGTAGACTGTGTAATAGCAGTTAATTGTGTGGCACATCTCATTCTTTTATCAAGTTTATCTTAAATTGTAGTAATATCTTGCATTGTCTTTGTATTGGTGAAGAACATACTCCGGATTGCATGCACATGTATTGTAAATGGCTTAATTACATATGTGGATTTTTATTTGGCTTATTTCTATATTTCTCCTAAGAGATGGGGATAAAATGGCTCCCTCAGTTGAGAAAAAAATTGCAGAACTTGAAATGGGACTTCTGCATCTGCAGCAGAATATTGAAATACCAGAGATTAGTTTACCAATTCATGCAACTATCACTAATATTGCCAAGCAGTGCTATGAACGTGGAGAAAAGCCAAAGGTTACAGATTTTGGTGATAAAGTTGAAGACCCGTCTTTTCTCAACCAGCTACAATCTGGAGTTAACCGCTGGATTAGAGAAATCCAAAAGGTAAATTGGGAAATTTATTATTATTAGCAGTAGTAGTAGTATCATCATTATTATCTACACAACAATGTGAAATCACAGCTGTCAGTTCTTTAGCTGGTATTGGCCTTCATTCACATCAAGTTCTTCCTAAGAACCTAGGATGTCGTAATGTATCAGCATAGTATATGTGCAGTTCCAAACAGCGTGGCCTTTTGTAATTGACAGATGGAAATTTTGTCAGTGAACTCTGCTTCACCTTATTAATCAGTTAGGAGTAGTTCTCAAGCTATGCTCCTGGATATCTGAATAATCCAAGAATTTAATAACAATTTCCCAAATAGATGAAATAGATGAAATTTCCTGGAGAAAAATATGATAAAGGCTTCACAATTTCTGCTGCAGTGTGCAGCTACAGCACTGTTTGAATGAAGCATTGCAGCGTAGGACTGCATAAGTGCGGTAGTACTCCAGAACCCTCCACAGTGTACTGGAGTTTGTAAAGGAATTACACAAAGATTCCTCAATAGACAAATTCCCCTCAGGATTCTCTAGGAATAAGGATTAAATAAATGTCTTAAGAGCATGGGCTATAACAGTGATGGCAAACCTATGACACATGTTTCAGAGGTGACATGCCACATTTTGGATGACACGCCAGTGTTCACCAACACCTGACAACTATTCTCCCTGTTTGAGTTACCAAAGAAACTGAATGAACAAAAGGCACTGCAACTCCCCCCACCCACCTATCTCCCCTGCATCTCTGCCCCCTTGGCTGCCCAAAATTGGATTGTAGTTTTTTTTAAAAAAATAAATGAATATGTAAAGAATATTTTGTTCAGGGTGGAGGGGTGACACACCAGCAGAGTCAAGTTAGGCATTTTCTGGATTTTTGACACACCAAGCCCAAAAGATTTGCCATCACTGGACTATAACAATACAACTTATGCAAGTTTACTCAGAAGCAAACCTCAATATGACATTCCTTGGTAAATATGTCTAGGATTGTACCATTAGGGTGGGTTCTTACTTCACGTTATCCAGGATGTATTGAAATACATCACATTTGGCTGGGTTCACACAGCCCATTATTATATTGTTTATAGGTACAGTGACCATATTTTCTTGGAAAAAATAAAGGACAAACCTGAAAAAGGGGCAAATCTGAAAGAGGTTCATAAGGGAAAAAAATTAATTGTATATGATTATAACTTTGCTTTATAAAAGAAAATTTAGGAGCAAAGCCAAGAAAATAAATAAATCTAAAGGTCAGCTTTCTGAAATAAAGGACTGTCCTGTATATATAGGTAGTCCTTCTGTTGTGCAGGTCATCTGTGAACAAGGATGTGTTCTAATTGAAACCTGGAAGCACAGAGTCTAGCACAATGGGGGCACTGGAAGTCCATTGTTACAATAACTGTGGGTGTTATTCTGTGACACCGCTCACAGTTTGCCATCAGTTTTCAAGGCTGGTGTAGGCTTCATAGCACAGGACTCTCCAGTAGGTTCTGTCAGCAGCCGTAGCTTCTAGTTCCCTTGGCTGGATGTCACAGTAGCCTAGGATTTCCTTCACAGCATCTTTCTAGTGTTTGCATGGACAATCTCAAGATCTCTTTCCAGTTTCCAGTTCACCATAGAGCAACTGGCAAGGCATAAGAAGGTTGTTCATTCTAATAACGTGTTCCACCCACCACATCTGGGCTCTGATGATCAAAGACTCAATGCTGGTGGACTCCACGTAATCCAAGACCTCCAGGTTGGAAACATGGACTTGCCAACGAATGCCAAGGATGGAGCAGAGGGCATGCATGTGAAATTTCTCCAGTTGCTTGATGTGTCATTGGTACAGAGTCCAAGATTCACATCCATATAGGCGAGTAGGGATAACCACAGCTCTGTGGACTTTCAGCTTTGTGGAAATGTGGACGTTGTATTGACTGAACGCTCTGACATGCAGCCGCCCTAGAGCCTGGCTGGCCTTACTGATCCTGGAATCAATTTCTTTGTCCAAAGACCCATCGCTCACAATGATCCTTCCCAAGTATTTGAAGCTGTTTACATTTGTCAGCTGGGTGTCATCAGCAGTGATTTTTGGATCTATAGGGTTGGTATATAGATAGATAAGACAGCTTTCTGAAATAAAGGATTGTCCTTTATAATAAAGGATGTATGGTCACTGTATTTATAGGTCATAATGGCTCTCTTTGTATAGTAAAGAATGAAAAAAGCACATACCTTAGCACTATGCATTAACAAGCTCCTGGCTTTGGAAGCAAGATTTGCTGCTATAATTGCTTTTCTGTACACAGGTTGGTCCTGACAAGCTCACATAGTTCTGTTCACTGTTTACATAGTAAGACAACATTGAAGCAGAAAGAGGAAACCAGGCACTATACACATCTCATTGCATAAGCTTATGGCTTAATCTGTTTTCATTCTAACTTCATTAAACATGTACCTTCATTTTGTTTTTCTAGGTAACCAAATTAGATCGGGATCCTGCATCAGGCACTGCTTTGCAAGAAATCAGCTTTTGGCTGAATTTGGAACGTGCTCTTTACCGTATTCAGGAGAAGCGTGAAAGCCCTGAAGTTCTATTAACATTAGATATCTTGAAGCATGGTAAACGTTTTCATGCTACTGTTAGCTTTGATACAGACACGGGTAAGAGCTGCCCAGAAACAGAATTTGGCAGAACTGTAATTTTATTTTGGCTCTTTTAACACTTAAAAAAGGAAATTCACGTTCTTTTTTTAACGTCCAGGTCTGAAACAGGCGTTGGAGACAGTAAATGATTATAATCCATTGATGAAAGACTTCCCTCTAAATGATTTGTTGTCTGCAACTGAACTGGATAAAATAAGACAGGCATTGGTGGCAATATTCACTCACCTAAGAAAAATCAGAAATACAAAATATCCTATTCAAAGAGCTCTGCGTTTAGTGGAAGCCATTTCAAGAGACTTAAGTTCCCAGTTACTCAAAGTATTGGGCACACGAAAGCTGATGCATGTTGCCTATGAAGAATTTGAGAAGGTAAGTCTTGCTTAGATGCAAATGGGATGAGAGAGAACATCAGACTAAACATTTGGACAGAGACAGAATACTAGCTTCAACTCAGAAGACACATAGCCTACTTCCTACTGCACAGAAGCTGTAGAATTAATTACTTATATTGACTGTGTGGTGACTCTGCATAACTTTTTTTACAGATAAATTTCTCACATTTCAGTTTAGAACATTCTGAAAATTTGGAGAAACGGTCAATTAACACCCTGAAATAGGTGTTCGTCTATTCCATAATGGCTGTTTACTAGTTGTGTCTCTCTGTAATTGGGGAAGACAGATTTTCAGTAGACAATAGACAATATAGTACATAATAAACTTTAAAAATTTACAGAATAAGTTCATTTCCTTTATTCAATATTATTTCAGGTCATGGTTGCATGCTTTGAAGTCTTCCAGTCTTGGGATGATGAATATGAGAAACTGCAGGTCTTGCTAAGAGACATTGTGAAGAGAAAGCGAGAAGAGAATCTGAAGATGGTATGGCGTATCAATCCTGCTCACAGAAAGCTGCAGGCTCGTCTTGATCAAATGAGGAAGTTTCGGAGACAGCATGAACAGCTAAGAGCGGTCATTGTCAGAGTGCTAAGACCTCAGGTAATACATTTCTTGATGACCATTGCTGTTAAAAATAGATATATTTTCTAAACCTTATGCACACATTTAGTCTTGTCAGATGTTTGTTTCATACATTTCTAGTGAAGGCTATTTTTAATTGAAAAAGATGTTATAAACCAGCTTCCAAAGAAATTGCTTGAACAGCAAAGAACTCCCACAATTAGCTTGTGGGATAAATATTGCAAAGGCATATTAAAATATATGCTGAAAACTCATGGCAGGCATGCTGGCATCTTGAGTTTAAATGAACAGACCAGGTTGTTTTTGATACCTTACTGAATATTAAAACCCTATTGCTCCATGCTCTGGAATACTGAATGATAAATAACAAATATCTCCTTAACTGCTATCACTTTAAATAGGTTACTGCTGTGGCCCAGCAAAATCAGGGAGATGTACCTGAGCCTCAAGATATGAAAGTAGCAGAAGTATTGTTTGATGCCGCTGACGCTAATGCAATTGAAGAAGTAAATCTTGCTTATGAGAACGTTAAAGAAGTAGATGGCCTGGATGTTTCCAAAGAAGGTACAGAAGCCTGGGAAGCTGCAATGAAGCGATACGATGAAAGAATTGATAGAGTTGAAACCCGCATTACTGCTCGCCTAAGAGATCAGCTTGGCACAGCAAAGAATGCCAATGAAATGTTCAGAATCTTCTCCAGATTTAATGCTTTGTTTGTTCGGCCCCATATTAGAGGTGCTATCCGTGAATACCAAACACAGTTAATCCAGCGTGTGAAAGATGATATAGAATCGCTTCATGACAAGTTCAAAGTTCAGTATCCTCTAAGTCAAGCTTGCAAAATGAGTCATGTTCGAGATTTGCCTCCAGTAGCAGGGTCTATAATCTGGGCTAAACAGATTGACAGACAGCTTACAGCTTACATGAAGCGTGTTGAAGATGTTCTTGGGAAGGGTTGGGAGAACCATGTAGAAGGGCAGAAGCTAAAGCAAGATGGAGATAGCTTCCGTATGAAACTCAACACCCAAGAAATATTTGATGATTGGGCTCGGAAGGTTCAGCAGCGAAATCTTGGTGTCTCTGGTCGCATTTTTACCATTGAGAGTACTCGTGTGAGAGGCAGAACAGGAAATGTCCTCAAGCTAAAGGTTAACTTCCTCCCAGAAATAATTACACTATCGAAAGAAGTCCGTAACCTCAAGTGGCTTGGATTTCGGGTTCCCCTTGCAATAGTTAACAAAGCTCACCAAGCCAATCAGCTATATCCTTTTGCCATCTCTTTGATTGAGAGTGTTCGCACATACGAACGTACTTGTGAAAAAGTGGAAGAACGAAATACCATTTCTCTCTTGGTTGCGGGTCTTAAAAAAGAAGTGCAGGCTTTGATTGGAGAGGGCATTGCACTGGTGTGGGAATCTTACAAACTTGATCCTTATGTCCAGCGATTGGCAGAGACTGTCTTCAACTTCCAGGAAAAGGTTAGTTTGTATTTGTACTTGTTTCAGGTTTGCGCTTTTAAATGGATGAGAGATGAAGTAATGTTTCAAACAGAGAAACTTGAGGAAAATACAAGATGGGAGCAGAAAGTAATTAATCTTTAAAAAAAAAAACCTCTTTAAGTCTTCTTGTTCTGTAGGCATTTCTCTAGAGACCAAAGTAGTATGAGCATCGTAATTCCTAAATATACTAAAACTCTGGGTGATCTTGCTGATACAGTTTACGCTAGATATTTAAAATTAATGGGCGTGCAATTGCATTGATAAAGAATGGTTTTTTGGGAAGGGATTGCTAAGAACTGAAACAGAATTTTGAAAGGCTTATTTTCTATCTTCTAGGTGGATGACTTGCTTATCATTGAAGAGAAAATAGACCTGGAAGTCAGATCCTTGGAAACATGCATGTATGATCACAAAACCTTTTCTGAAATTTTAAACAGAGTTCAGAAGGCTGTGGATGATTTAAATCTTCATTCATATTCCAATTTGCCAATCTGGGTGAATAAATTAGATATGGAGGTAAGCTTCACTGGCTTTATTTCTTCCTAAACTCTCTGGCTTACATGCTGGGAAAGAAACTGAAAAAACGGTGATTGAAGTCCACAGTTCTCTTTGTTTCCTTTCATATTCAGTTGTTAAATTTTAGGTTGGTCATTGTAGCTCAGCAGAGCTTGCCTGCAAACATACATAGTAGTACAATGTTGTTTATGTTTAAATCTTTTTGAAATCCAGTCTATTTGCTTACGATGAATAAGAATAATACTATTTTTATCAGTTTTTCTGTTCAGATAATAACATGCATGAGTGCATATTGAAGAATGATGAGTAAATGATGTAGGAGATAAGAGGAGGCAATGAGAATTTAACGAACAATAGGTTCCAGAAATATGTTTTCCCTTGATTATTAAATACACTGTGTTAGCCTACTTGATTCAGTGTGTCATTGGCTAGGAATTTTTTTTTTTTGGTGGGATGGAGGTTCTTATAATTCTTTTGATTTTACTTTTGTACCTTTTCTAAACCATTCAGACTTTTTGAAGTTTAGCAGCATATAAATTGTGTACAGTAGCTGTGTATAATTACTTTGGTCTATTGGTTAAGGCAACGGGCTAGAAACCAGGAGACTGGGAGTTCCAGTCCCACCTTAGGCATGAAAGTCAGCTGGGTGACCTTGGGCCAGTCACTCACCTCAGAGTTGTTGTTGTGGGGAAAAGAGGAGGAAGGAGTATTAGGTATGTTTCCCCGCCTTGAGTTATTTATAAAAAAAAAAATAAAGGCAGGAAATTAATTAATTAATTAATTAAGGTGAAATTTTAAAGAATCTGTCAAATCTTACTTCAGTGACCCAGAAATAATGTTGGAAGCTTTATTCTTAACCATATTTTACTTCAAAATTTAAGGGGATTTTCTGTTTTCTGAATTTTCCAGTGGCCCGGTTTTCATGTAATGTTAAGTCATATTGATATTTGTTTTGTGTTACAGGTAGTCCTTGCTTAACAACCGCAGAAAAATAAATAAACTGTCACTAAGCAACACAGTAATTAAGCAAGATGTTGTGACTGTGATGGACTTACAACCTCACTTCCGCTGTGGTCATTAAGCGAGACATCACATGACTGCAACTTGCAGTTTTACTGCCAGCTTCTCCATTGACACTGCTTGTCAGAAGCTGGCTGTAAAGCGCACAAATGGTGATCACGTGACTATGGTACACTGCAGCGGTCATGAACACCCGCCAGTTGTGAAGCACCCAAATCTTGATCACATGACTGTGTGGATGCTGCAGCGGCCCTAAGTGTGAGGACTGGCTGTAAAGTTACTTTTTCCCTGCCATCGTAACACCTAACGGTCACTAAACATGGCAGTCGTTAAGGGAGGTCTACGTGTATATGCAGACCTAAGTCATTATGACTTAGTGTAGTATATGAATTATGCCACTATGGGTTGTTCAACAAACCATAGTTTAAAAATGACTTAACAAAGATAGCTCTTCTGTTGCATATGCATATGGAACCCTTGGCAAACAAATCTGATTTAAAACATGAATAAAAACATTAGTAAGTATTGTTGTCAAGTGATACAATTGTTGAATATATTTGCATCCTAGATTGAGAGAATATTAGGAGTTCGTCTGCAAGCTGGGTTAAGAGCATGGACACAAGTACTTCTTGGTCAAGCTGATGACAAAGCAGAAGTAGATATGGATACAGATGCTCCACAAGTCAGTCATAAACCGGGTGGCGAGCCCAAAATCAAAGTAAGTGAAGTTTTCACTTTAAACTAAATCTGTGAAGTTTGAATACTATTAGTATCTGCTGAAGTACCTCAGGACTAGTGCTGTTGAAGTCTATTCTGTATTTGCACCAATGCAGTAAAATGTAATTTTGCAGAGAAGTTGCCTTCCAGAGAGTTTTACTGGAAAATTTCTAGCTTTTAAAACTGTAGCAATGTGTCCACTTTGGCAATTTATTTAAAGATTGGGGATAAGAGAAAATTGGGATGCCTGTGTTCTACTGTACTATTACTAGCCAATAGCACAAGGTTACTAGTCAATAGCAAAAGATTTTCCCCAAACTTCACTCTTGTTTCCAGCGCGTGGATTATTTTAATTTTCTGTACTTTATGCTTATTCCCTTGTCTTCTTGTCTCACTGGACTCGCTATCACCTTTGGGACATCAAACAAATAAGATAAACTTTGTTACACATGTATAAATGTTAGAATAATTTCATAATCAAAAGAGACAGATCTCTGTCCTAAAGAGTTTTCCATGTAAATGTTCATACCTTGAGGGAGAATAGAGGAGTGAAGGTGTGGATAAAAATTAAAGTTGATTCTGGTGCTTAGGCTTTACAAATGAACATTAAGCAGTTAAGGAAATTGTTTCATAGGAAAGACCAGTTTCGAGATACAGTTTGAAGTAATGAACTACATTGCTCTGCAACTTGGTCAATCACACTGTGAATGTCACTATGCCATTATCTAATATAGCAAAACTTAACATGGCTTTATACTTCCGCAGAATGTTGTCCATGAACTACGAATAACCAATCAGGTGATCTATTTGAATCCACCAATTGAAGACTGCAGATACAAACTCTTCCAAGAATTGTTTGCTTGGAAGACGGTAATACTGTCACTTCCTAGAATCCAAAGTCAGAGATACCAGGTAAAAAAAATGCATTCGACTCAAAACAGTTCTTGAGAACATTATACCTTCAAGAATTTTTGTCAGATTTCTAATTGTTTCAGTTTAAAATTTCTCTGTATTTAATTCTGGATTTGATTAGGTTGGGGTACACTATGAGTTATCAGAAGAAGAAAAGTTTTATCGTAATGCTTTGACACGGATGCCAGATGGTCCTTCAGCTCTGGAGGAAGCTTATTCTGCAGTCAAGGGGATTGTAACAGAGGTTGAACAATATGTTAAGGTAGGATTCTAGTTTGTTTGCTTCTTTGGTGGGGGATCATTTGAGATTATAATGTATCAGTATTCTGTGTGACAGTGTTTTGATCAGTTACTGATTCATTGCTGTATGTTCTGCCTTTACGCGCTAACAAGTACATTAATTTAATAGGTTGGAGAGTTAGTGTTTTGTTTTTTAAAGGACCCGGACCCCTAAAAGTAATTTTCAATCTGTTCAGAAATTGATGACTTCTTTCTTAAAATGAATTGCTTAAGTTCTCTTTCTGTGTGGGCTTGGTCTATAGGTTTGGCTGCAGTACCAGTGCTTATGGGATATGCAAGCTGAAAATATCTATAACCGACTTGGAGAAGACCTAAACAAGTGGCAAGCACTGTTGGTTCAGATCAGAAAAGCCAGAGGAACCTTTGACAATGCAGAAACTAGGAAGGAATTTGGGCCTGTTATCATAGATTATGGAAAGGTAAACATTTTGAAGCATACTATTGAGTAACATTGTTGGTTTGTTAATTTAGTACCTAACCAGATTGCAAAGCAAATTCTGAAAGTCAGAAACATCAATGTTGCTGATGTTTTTTCAGTAACTTTCCCTTAAAGTATGTAGCTGCATGCCAGAAATAAAAGGATGGGAATGAATGAATGAGCAAATACAATATAAAAAAAAATAAAAGAACGGTTTTGTGTTACAGGGGCAGAAGAGTATAGAATAAAAGTGTCATTATCTTCATTGTGTAGGTTCAATCCAAAGTGAACTTGAAGTATGACTCCTGGCATAAAGAAGTACTCAGCAAATTTGGTCAAATGCTGGGCCAAAACATGACAGAGTTCCATTCTCAGATTTCCAAGGTAAGGATGTTCTAAAGTGAAGATGATAGACATTTGTTATATTAAGTTACTCTAAGCAAAAGCAACAAAGCTAATTGACCCTAATGGGACACTATACTTACAGATAGGATAAAAGGGTTGTCTTGTTCCATACTTTTTATTGATTGGGGAATCTTAGATAAAAACTCCATGAGTAACAGTGGCATCTACTTTCTGACCTACAATTTTTAGAGGTTTCTTTGTTGTAAGTTGTTCTGATATTTCCGGATATATTTGTGCTTTATTCCATCTCTTACAGTCACGTCAAGAACTGGAGCAACATTCAGTGGATACAGCTAGCACATCTGATGCTGTAACATTTATTACGTATGTGCAGTCACTGAAACGCAAAATCAAGCAGTTTGAGAAACAAGTTGAGGTAAGCTTTTAATGGCAGATTTTTTAAAAAGTTTTTAAAAGATATATTCTGATCAGAAGTTCTTTGTCAACTTCAGGTTTTAAAAAATTACATGTCTTTTTAAAGTGATTGTTACCTTTTCAGCTAATGAAGTTATTAAGTTCTTCATATCATAGTAGCAGCTGCTAATTTAAATTTCCAGCTTCTGTGTCTTTTGATCTTACCATATAACTTTTTTTTTTTTTTTGCTGACCATATAGCTATACCGTAATGGCCAGCGCTTGCTTGAGAAGCAGAGATTCCAGTTTCCTTCATCCTGGTTGTATATTGACAACATTGAAGGAGAATGGGGTGCTTTCAATGATATTATGCGACGAAAGGATTCTGCCATTCAGCAACAAGTAGCAAACTTGCAGATGAAGATTGTTCAAGAAGATCGAGCTGTAGAAAGCCGCACCGTGGATCTACTGACAGACTGGGAGAAAACAAAGCCTGTAACAGTAAGTTTTCATTAATTCAACCAGTTGTTTTTATATTCAAAGTTAAACATGCATTAGGAGACCTATTTCTTAATTTCATTCCATATATGTGCATGGCTTTAGTATTGTTTTGGTGACTCTCCTTGATTATACCACAAATCCATAATTAGACTTGGTGCACTAGTTGAATACAGTGATTGAAACAAAAGGCCTGGTACAAAGTTCTTATCAGAGAAGGTATATATGTTTCACATACACACCAAGTTCCCTGTGCACCTGGAATTCCACAATACTTAATAACTTTTCCTCAGAATCCATAAGGTAAATCCCAAAATTAGTTAAAGGTGTTTTATATCAGCTGTGAAGCTAAAATGTGATAGATAGTGCCAGTTCCAATTTATGTAACGGTGACTTCTAAAATAGCAGATTTGATATTAAAGTTTCATTACTGCTTTCTTAAGGGCAACCTGCGTCCAGAGGAGGCTCTCCAAGCACTTACCATCTATGAAGGAAAATTTGGAAGGCTGAAAGATGACCGTGAAAAATGTGCAAAGGCTAAAGAAGCTCTGGAGCTTACTGACACAGGACTTCTCAGTGGAAGTGAAGAACGAGTCCAAGTATGAAAAACCACAGTTTGGTTCTATGAATTGGAACATGAATGTTTTATAGCTACAAGATTGTAGTTAGAAACACATATGTCCTGCTATAGTTACACTGATTCTTCATTGTATCTATTCATATTTTTAAGGATTCATATTTTTAACTTTCTTGCATCACAGGTTGCCTTAGAAGAGCTACAGGACCTTAAAGGAGTCTGGTCTGAGCTTTCAAAAGTTTGGGAACAGATTGATCAAATGAAGGAACAGCCTTGGGTTTCTGTACAACCTAGAAAGGTATTACTTCATCTTCATGTGGAAGATGGAGAACTGGGGGGCAGGGGGTGTCACACATTCTTAAATACACAATATATCCTCCCTATGTCCTCTTTTATGTCTCATACTGTAGGAGTTAAAAATACCTTTTTTCAGATGTGTTGGAAAACACATTAGCACAAATTGGATAGCCTCATAATGAGAGGCCTAGGAACTTTGGTATGCCCTTTGAGAGACCACAAGGATAAATCACTGAATGTCTATCATTATTCTTTCACTATTGAACCATATTAGAAACTAGAAACCTCTGGAGATAACCTACTGATGACTGATATTGCATATCTCAATACTGGTTTCTTTTAAGTCCCTGCTTCCATATGCACTTCATATGAATATTAATTGGGAAGGGTGTTTGAACATTGTACCCATAACACCCTTGGATTTACTGTTACTATACTGTTTATTGCCTATTGTTTTATTTTCTATTTTTAATATTTGTATTACTACAAACTACTCTGATCACTGAATGAAAGGCAGCATATCCATGTCAAAACAAATGTTTAAGCAAGCAGAAGCTGGGGCCAGGATGTTGATAGGTGTGGTTTTATTTGATGTGTTGATAATGTTATTTTTAGGGGCCTTGACCTAGTTTCTTTTGAATTGAATTTGTATAATTTGGTTATGGTCACCCATCTACCCAGAGTTCCTTGGGTAGATGGGTGGCTATAGAAATTTGTTAAAGAAAATCAAAGTGACACTGTTGCCTGGAAAAAAGTGGTTTAAAAATGTGAAGAGCTGTTTTCTGAAATAGGTCCATGCTGTAGTGATCCAGATATTTTGGATAAGTATTTCATTAGTTATTTTACTATTACATAAAGTACATTACAAGAGTATTCTTTTGGTATTACCTCTATTTTATTGGTTTGTATCTTAGATAAGACAGCAAATATTTCTTTTCAAAAAGATTGGAACTGGAGGACTTTTCACTTTTAACTAAGGAAAAAAGCCTAGTAATAGTTAACAAATGCAGAGTTTCAAAAGCACTTCAATTGATCTACAACTTCAGTATACCCCTAGTCTTGCAAAGTCCCCCAAGCCTCCAGAGCAGATTTGGGAAATTGGTTTGGCAAGCTATATCTATTTTGCTATCAGTTGGACAGTACTGGATACAACCGTATAAGTAAGGCTAGAATAAAGCCAGGATTTGTGCCAAGAAATTTTACAGTGTATTAATAAGATCACTTTATATTTTCAGACTGTGAGTAGGTATACAACTGGTCAGTATCACAAGTAAAGATTACTTCAGTTAAAATATGTTAGGAAGTATGTGATAAAGCATGTATTAAAATTTATAGATAAATATGTCATGCGCTGCCTACCTCCGAATAATTCTCAGACGCTGATTCTGTGGAACAGGCTCTGATTTATTCTCAGTGTAGGTACAGTATAGGAAAAAAGCTGAGAGTGACAGGAGCGCGCCGGTGCGGGGTTTAAATACCCCGCGCCGGTCAGCGCCTTCTCGGTTACGTCACCCCCCTTTGTCCAACACGTCCTGCCGGTAGGTGAGAGGTTGCGAGGCCCCGCTGGCATTCCGGGATCGCCCATCATCGGTTTCTCTATTCCTCCGGTGATTGCTGTCAGCTGGGCGATCTCCGTTGCGTTAGCGCTAACAGCTTGGGTGTGCCTCGCGATCCGTTTAGCCATTGTTTCTTGTCCTTCAGTCTTTGTGAGTTGATGGCTACTTATCTTGAGCCCCTTCCCCTGTTTCCTTGTTATTGTCATGTGTGCCATTGCGCTGATGTCTTCAGCTCAACGGCACTCATGACAAAATAGCCTTCAAGATTTGCTAATTTTTCAAATTGTTCCTGTTTCAACAGCTTCGACAAAGTTTAGATGGCTTACTAAACCAGCTGAAAAATTTTCCTGCTCGACTACGTCAATATGCTTCCTATGAGTATGTTCAGAGACTTCTGAAGGGTTACATGAAGGTAAGTTTGCTTTTGAAAAATACTTGAATATAGTAGTATGTTGATTAAAAAAACGATTTCACACTTTTCTTTCTCCTGACTTTTTTCTTCCAGATAAATATGTTGGTAATTGAACTGAAATCAGAAGCTCTTAAAGATCGTCACTGGAAACAACTGATGAAGAGGCTGCATGTCAATTGGGTGGTTTCTGAACTAACTCTGGGACAGATTTGGGATGTCGACCTGCAGAAGAATGAATTGATTGTGAAGGATGTGCTACTTGTGGCACAGGGAGAGATGGCACTGGAAGAATTCTTGAAGCAGGTAGCAATTCACTTTTAATACCTGTACCACTTCACAGATTTTTAGCTTATAATCTAGTGATATTTTTTAACAGAAATAAGAACAGATTGTATTCCGTAACTGGGTTTTGTAAAGAATTTTCATGGTCTTTCCTACCATAAGCTCTAGGTTTCATTGTTATTTTGTGTTTTGTTTAAAGATACGTGAAGTATGGAATACCTATGAGTTGGACTTGGTTAATTATCAGAACAAATGTCGTTTGATTCGTGGTTGGGATGACCTCTTCAACAAGGTCAAAGAGCACATCAACAGTGTATCTGCAATGAAGCTTTCTCCATACTACAAGGTAATGATTAGCTATATTTTATTTTCTCCATATCTCAGTACATTTGAATATGGTAATCCATGCTTCAGCTTACTGTTGAAAAAGTTTTGACACAATGGGCAAGCTTCCATACAAAACTACCAACAAATTATAATGATCAGCATAATATCCAGAGGCCTCAATTGCTGCAAAACGTAGCAGCTAGGCTACTCTTAGTGAATGACAGCCAGTTATTTCCAGACACAGTTCACAGCATGAATGGTTTTAGAGCCCAGCTATCTGAATACCTGCATGGGGCACTAGCCTGCCTGGTTTTTGAGATCTGTAAGAAAAGCCTTTCTGAGGAACATTATCATTCTCGGAGCCTGCTCAATAAAAATGCAGGAAAAGGACTGCATATTTTGAAAAACAATTAAAATACATTCTATCTTTCTATCAAATTTGTCACCACCCATCTCCTCCCACCAGAGGGACTCTGGGCGGTTTTACTTACTTTACCTTACTTTCCTTTAACATTCTAATTTCTGGCTTGAAATACTTTTTCAATGTTTTAACTTTTTTTTATTGTATTTTATTGTATATCACATTGTGCTGTTTATGGATATACGATCAGTACTTTTACTCAATAAATATAATGGTTCTAATTTTATTTTTTATTTATAATTCTAATTTATTCTGGAAAATTAATAGATGTCTTAATTAGTAGTTGCAGCCTACTATGAATTTGTTTCATTAATTGAAGCTGATTATTTATATGTAGGTATTTGAAGAAGATGCCCTTAGCTGGGAAGATAAACTGAATCGAATTATGGCACTCTTTGATGTCTGGATAGATGTCCAGAGGCGCTGGGTTTACTTGGAAGGCATCTTCACGGGTAGTGCTGATATCAAACACCTGCTGCCAGTTGAAACTCAGAGGTTCCAAAGGTAATGTTCTGACCCCAATTCTGGGTGTAAATATGAAAATGGTAATAGCTTGTGTGTTAACTTAGTTTTGGAGATTTCATGGAACAGTTCAACAGTAGTAGTTATACTACCATCGCCACGATCTCTACATAGTGCTCCCTGTCAAGTCCACTCGGAAACTGGAACTGGTACAAAATGGTATTGGCTACCAGGAATATATAACACTGGTGTTGCAAAACCTGTATTAGCTACCAGTAAGTTTCTGGGTGCACTTCAAAATGCTGATTTTGACCTATAAAATCCTAAGTGGCTTGGTACTTGCAGAACTGTCTTCTTCTTGTCCTATATAATCCTATACAAGTTCTCCTATATAATCATCTCAGGAGAGGCTGCTGGTTGTTCCCTGCTTCTATGATGTTTGGAGGGCCAATGTGGGAAGTGCTATTTCTTGGTTATGTGCTCATTTCTTTGGAACAGCCTTCCCTTACAAATTAGATCTCTTTCTGGATGATGTAAAAAAAAAAAGAGTTCTAGAGTGCCTTTGATGATTAATTTTTCACAATAATTATTTTTCTCATGGCTGTTTTATTAGATTGATGGATAATGTTCCATCAAGTTTTGTAACTACAGTTAGTCTTCCCTTACTGACCACTTGTCCAGCGACCGTGTGAACTTATGATGGCACTGAAAATAGAAACTTGTGACTGGTGCACAGAGTTGTGGCTGTCACAACATCATGAAGTCACTTGATCGCAATTCGGGCACTTGGCAACTTTTATGATGGTCACAGTGTCCTGTGGTGTGATCACCATTTGTGGCCTTCACAGCTGGCTTCTGACAAACAAAGTCAATGGGGAAGCTGGCAGGTCTGCAAGTTGCATATTGCAGTCAAGTGATGTCACACTTAATGACCGCAACTGGAACTGACATGTGTCACTGTAGTCACGTGATGTCACACTTAACAGCCATGCCACTTAGTGACGGAGTTGCCAGTCCCTATTGCAGTCAGTAAGTGAGGACTATGATGTTTAGATTTAGTTATTTTAATTTTGGTTTATTTACTGTGGGTGGTTTAATTTATATTGCATCATGATGATTTATAGATCAGTTGTTAACTGCTCTGAGTCTTTGGCAGATTCAGTGGTATAAAAGCATAATAAGTAAATAAAGTGGAAGATTTTTTATGTCTCATGCATTGGTATTCTCTCCTCTTGACTTTTCAGTATCAGTACAGAGTTTCTGGCTCTCATGAAAAAGGTATCGAAATCTCCCTTGGTGATGGATGTTCTGAATATTCAGGGCGTACAGAGATCTCTGGAAAGATTAGCAGACTTGCTTGGAAAGATCCAAAAAGCTTTGGGAGAATACCTGGAGAGAGAGAGAGCTTCTTTCCCTCGGTAAGCAACTTAGTTCAGAACTAATTGTCCATCTACATAAGTGTGAATGACTTCTAAATTCATTAAGCAATAGTGTGAGTTTTCTTTTGCTTTGGTTGATCAATCTGCAAAGAAAAATCACAGATGGGTTGGCTCTGAGGTTTGTTCTTTTGATGTGTGCTGTATCACTGGGTCTATTGAAATACTGAACTTTATTGTTTAGGTTCTATTTTGTTGGGGATGAAGACTTGCTCGAAATCATTGGAAACAGCAAAAATGTAGCTAAACTGCAGAAACATTTCAAGAAGATGTTTGCTGGAGTGTCAAGTATTATCCTCAATGAAGACAACTCCATTGTTCTGGGGATATCATCACGTGAGGGAGAGGAGGTATAGAGATGTTTTCTGGGTCATATGGCATAAGACATTTTTCTCTTAAAAGAAATAAGCTTACAATTCTGTTTCCAGGTGATATTCAAAACTCCTGTGTCAATCACTGAGCATCCCAAGATCAACGAGTGGCTCACACTTGTTGAAAAAGAAATGAGGGTAACACTTGCCAAACTTCTTGCTGAGTCTGAAACAGAAATTGAGATCTTTGGCAAAGCAACTTCAATTGATCCAGCTACTTACATCTCATGGATTGACAAATACCAGGTATTGATTTTTCTTCTCTTCAGCATTATAATAAGATAAAATGCTTTGAGAGGAAGGAATCCAAAATACCCAATAACTAACACTTATTTTTTTAAAAAATTCTCTAGGCCCAACTTGTTGTCCTTTCAGCTCAGATTGCCTGGTCAGAAAATGTGGAGTCTGCTTTGAACAGCATGGGTGGAGGTGGTGATAGTACTCCTCTGCAATCTGTGCTGACCAATGTGGAAGCAACACTGAATGTGCTTGCAGACTCTGTGCTGATGGAGCAGCCTCCTCTCCGCAGAAAAAAACTGGAACACCTTGTAAGTTACAATCTTCAGCAACTGCCTCTAGGCCAGATATTTAAGTTACTTTACATATGCATTTCACATTTCAATCAAGTTTCAATTAAGCACATATACTAAGATTGATTATTGCTTTTTCAAAAGATCACTGAGTTGGTACACCAAAGAGATGTTACAAGATCATTGGTCAAAAGCAGAATTGACAACTCCAAATCATTTGATTGGTTGAGCCAGATGAGGTTCTACTTTGATCCTAAACAAACAGATGTCCTGCAGCAACTATCCATTCAGATGGCTAATGCCAAATTCAACTATGGCTTTGAGTACCTTGGTGTTCAAGATAAACTGGTGCAGACTCCTCTTACTGATCGTTGTTACCTGACAATGACACAAGCTTTGGAGGCCAGGCTGGGAGGATCTCCATTTGGTAGGTTGTTGCTCATACATGCCTGCTTGTCAAGGTTATACTGTTGTTGTAGAGCAGAAGTAATCTCTCTCTGTGTTACATCTAAACAGGACCTGCTGGAACTGGTAAAACAGAATCTGTTAAAGCTCTTGGACATCAGCTTGGAAGATTTGTTCTTGTTTTCAACTGTGATGAAACATTTGATTTCCAGGTATGGCATTTCCATCTATAATTAGATGATTTTAGAAAATTGTCAGGTTTGTATATCTAACTCAAAAACACTATAGTATTTTTGCATTTAATCTAACAATACTATAATATATGTATGATAGGCTAACTGTAAAGCCATCGCTGATTACGGCTAATTGAACCATCTCGCCACAACTTCCAGTCTTGCTAACTTGAAAATCAAATTCAAAATAACCCAGTTAGTTTTAGAAAATATGATGAACTTCAAACCACATAATTCATATTAAGTTACATAGATTGTTGGGAAGGAACAACAATCCCAGTCATTATTAATTATTCATTTTTCAATTTACAGGTAGTTCTCGACCTACAACCATTTGGTCAGTGACCATTCCAAGTTAGGACAGTGCTGAACGAATGGTAGTTATGATCAGTCCTCAGAGTTCCAGCTGTCCCAGCTCCTCCACAGTCACATGATTGCAAACTGAATGCTTGGCAACTCAGTTGCCAAGTGCCCCATGATCATGTGACCACCATTTGCAACCTTCCCTGCCAGCTTCCCGAGAAAGTCAATGGGGAAGCTGGCAGAGAAGGTCACAAGTCACTGGGGTGTGTCCCCCACATGCACACCCTCCCCAGTCCCTCTGCGCTGCCGCCAGTCACTTGAACACCGTGTCTTGAGCACTCTCCCTGATCTGACCCCTCCCTGAACTGACTTTGGTTGTGGGAAGCCATCAGGAAGTTTCCTTATCTAACGATTGTGGAATTCAGTTAACAATGGCAACTGGGACTGCAAGGATTGCCATTACTAAGCAATACGGTTACACTTTACGACCGCATCACTTAGCGATGGAAATTCCGGTCTCCATTGCCGTTGTAAGTTGAGGATTACCTGTATACAGCTGCTCATCTTGCGCAAGCAATTCTCAGTGGCAAACAGAGATAAAAAACATCAGTACAATCATAAATAACAGTACATGGCAAAAGTAAAAATAAATAAAACATGGCAGCCAAGACCATCAATGCTAATAACAGTAATTCACGGACCCATCAAACCTCCCAACCCCCACGTCTGCAAGAACAATGAGGTCTTAAGGGCCTTCCAAAAAACCAGCAGAGTCAGAGCCAGTCTACTCTTGGGGGACTGGTATCCCAAAGGGCAGGTACAGCAACAGAAAAGGCATGCTTCCTGGGTCCCACCAGATGGCAATCCTTAAGAAACTGTATCCAGAGCATGCCCCTCTATCCAGACTTGATAGCACAGGTAGAGACAGTTGGAGAAAGGGTCCCTTAAATATCCTGGCCCTATGCCATGAAGGGCTTTAAAGGTAGCAGCCAACACATTGAATTGCACCAGAAGCCTGTTGGGAACCAGTGCAGCTCACAAAGTAAAGCTGTAACATGGGTCTACCAAAGCATTTCTGTAATAGCTTGCATTGTTGCATTCTGGTACAACTGCAGCTTTCAGGTGTACTTCAAAGGTAGGGTACATGGGAGGAGAGAGATCACATAGGTATGAGTCAGTCCAAACCCCAGCTGCCCTCTCATTCCAAGCTTCAACCAAGGCATCAACTGAGCCATGCACCAAACCTTCAGGAACAGCCCCAAGCTCCCTCTGAAATCCAGTAGGGTCCCTCAAGCACCTGGAGTACACCAGTGAAATAGGTTCTGCCTCCCTGTGGCAAGGAGCAGCTCTGGAACACAACAAATAATCAGTCCGTGACAGAGTGATGGCAATATCCCCCGATCCTAGATCCCACCACCACTGCCCCACCTGGAAAACTAAATTCAAAATGTGAGCACCATTGTGCATTAGGCCCTTGGCTGTCATGGTGGCCATGAACTTCAAAGCCACCTCTGATTCTACCCTCAGAAAGGCAGGTTGAAGTCCCCCAGGACCATAAGCCTGGAGAACTCCACTGCCAATCCAGCCACAGAGTTTAGAAGCTCAGGGAGGGAAGATGCTATGCAGCAGGGAGGCTGGTACAGTAGCAACAATTCCAATTGTACCCTAGAGTCCTACTTAGCAAACAGGATCTCACATCCTGTTACCTGTTATGAGCCTAAATTACAGTGCAAGGAAAGCTCCAGAATACATCTATAATATTTAACAAAAGACTCAGACTGCATAGCCATTTTTGCCTCTTAAAATCCATGGGGAAAATACCCCATTTTAGAGATGCTGAGTTATGCCTAATATCTTATAGCTCCTTTTCAGTTTCATAAATAGATGTTCCTTTTCTCTTTATTTCTTTAGGCAATGGGCCGCATCTTTGTGGGCCTCTGTCAAGTAGGTGCGTGGGGCTGCTTTGATGAGTTTAACAGACTTGAGGAGCGAATGCTTTCTGCTGTTTCTCAGCAAGTCCAGTGCATTCAGGAAGCCTTGCGAGAACACTCCAATCCAAACTATGACAAATGTATGTATTAATTCTAAAAAGAGAAGCTACTTTCAATTGCTTTATAGGTTTTGCAACTGCATAGTTTCTATATTTCAATACTGTTATTATTTTATTAAATATAATTACATTTTTAAAAATATTGCAGTTAATATTTCTTTAAAAACTTTATTGGCTTGTAATATATTGTAATATAACTATGTATTTATAAAACTTGTGAAAAAGGGTATGTACTTTAAAAAAGAAAACTTAATTTATTCAATAAAAAGTGCTATATAGTTAGAGAAAAAAGAAAGGAAAGGAAACTCTATTAGACTATCTAGGGAAAAAGAAACAAAAGACAGAAAAAATATCCTAGAAAATGGAGAAAGGAAAAAGCCACAACATTCTTCCCTGCAAATCTAAGGGGAAGCATACTCTGGAAACCTTTCAGATCCATGAGCAGCCGGGGGTGGACAGGCATAGAAGTACAGGGACAGAAAACAGGAGTCCAGATTTCCAAACAACTACTGTGCATCACATGTGAAACCATCGTGTTTTCCAAATAGACTTACGGAAATGTCACCAAGTCATTATAAAAGATAGTCAGAAAACAAATTGATGGCGTTTTTTTTCCTCTTAATATGGAAAAAAAAATTGGACTAGAGGTACCTAACAAGCATGTACCTCATAATACATCAAATTAGTTAGTTGGCTCTGCTATATTTACTATAGCAGTATCTTTCTAAGGATATACTGTGCTCATGGTCACCCATGCCTTAGTCACCTCCTGTTTGGATTACTGCATTGTGTTCTACATGGGGCTGCCCTTGAAGACCATCTGGAAGCCGCAGATGGTCCAGAATGCAGCGGCACACACAGTTTTGGGTGTCCCGCCATTCAACTGCACTGAGCTGCACTGACTTCCAGTTGCTTTCCAGATGGAATTCAAGGTGCTGATTATCACCT
The DNA here is from genome assembly GCF_035149785.1 of Candoia aspera. Lineage (NCBI taxonomy): Eukaryota > Metazoa > Chordata > Lepidosauria > Squamata > Candoiidae > Candoia > Candoia aspera. The sequence continues at coordinate 312,711,943 of NC_086153.1, forward strand.
TTAAAGCCCACCATGACACGGCCAAGTAACTTGGGCACCACCTCTCCCTGAGGGTATATGCCTGTCCTACTAGGTTAAATAGGGTCAGTGTGCTCCAGGTCCCCTCTCTTAAATGTTGCCACCTGATGGGACCTAGAAGGCATGCCTTATCAGAGGCCACCCCAGTCCTTTGGAACAGCCTCCCACTGGAGATCAGAGGGATCCCTATCCTTTTAGCCTTCTGGAGGGCTGTGAAGACCTGCCTTTTCCCCCAAGTGTTGGGCTAGGATGGCGGGTTGAGCTGTGAGGATGTTTGGTCTGGCGCCCTGGGGGGAAGGGTATGTTTTAAACTATGTTTTATGGATTGTTGTGAGCTGCCTAGAGTCATTGTCATGAGTACTGATGGTGAGCAGGAGGGGGCCTCTATCCAGGGGGGAAAACGCGTGCGTAGTACTGAGGAATTAAGCAGCCATTCAAAGAGACACAGATCAGACACGCCTTAACTTTTGGGGTTTATATGTCTGGGTTTTCCCACGCTTCTTCAGTTTGTTAGGATTTTCTGTCTTATGTAGCAGTAATAAACGCTAGAGACCTATTCCTCATCTCAGCGTGATTCCTGACTGTTACGACAGTCATTGTATGAGATAGGTGGCTATATAAGTCCTGAAAATAAAATAATAAAGTAAAATAAAATATTTACATACATATGTACATACATACATACACCAGTAGTCTTCCCCAGCCTTGCTGGCTTCCTTTTCTGTCAGTGTTTGAAAGGCAAAGAGGTGAGAAGTGTAATTAATGACAGATGCTTGCTTTCAGCTGCCTCCCCCATTACCTGTGAATTGCTAAACAAACAAGTGAAGGTGAGCCCAGATATGGCAATCTTCATCACAATGAACCCTGGCTATGCGGGTCGATCAAATCTTCCAGACAACTTGAAGAAACTGTTCCGTAGTTTGGCCATGACAAAGCCTGACCGTCAACTGATTGCTCAGGTTATGTTGTATTCCCAAGGATTTCGGACAGCCGAAGTGCTTGCCAACAAGATTGTCCCCTTCTTTAAGTAAGTATCATTGCTAATGGAGGCATGTAGGATGATTTATTCTTGGATGACTATGTTAACTCAGGTGCTGGCATTAGTGTAGTTGTTACCATTCTTATTTTTTTATTACACGTAGACCATATTACATGAAGAAGTAGTGCAAAACTGCTAAGAAGTAAACCATCTACATGGCTATGTATTTTTTAGGAACAAATGGAAGTATCTGAACTACTTAGTAAAACAGCCAATACATTCTGAAGTAACTCTAGAGTGTGATAATAAACAATGTATCTATAACTAAATGTCTCTATCTCTAATGTCAACTTTAGCATGCTTTTTTTTATTTAAACATTTTGTGAGAGTGACATCTTTATGTCCTTAGACTGTGTGATGAACAGCTCTCCTCTCAAAGCCATTATGATTTTGGCTTGAGAGCTTTGAAAAGTGTACTGGTCAGTGCGGGCAATGTGAAGAGAGAAAGGATTCAGAGAATAAAACGAGAGAAGGAAGAGCGTGGTGAAGTTGTTGATGAAGGAGAAATTGCTGAGAATTTACCGGAACAGGAGGTATGGAGTGTATATTATGTGTGTAACGTTTCAGGTTCAAATCATTTTGAATTCAAAACACCCGGATTGAAGTGCAGAACAACTGTTGTGTGTTTGAAATGTTTCAGACTTGGTTTTGAGCTTTAAACATTTCAAATACAAAACAGCTGGTCTGCATTCGAACATTTCCAAAATGATCAAAAGAGCCCATTTTGAGTATTGTTCTGCACTTGAAACGGATCTGTCAGATTTGTTTTTTGCATACACTACTCTTTGTGTTCTTAATGCTCTGTACTGCTTTAAAGGTTGTGTTAATCAGTTAGTGATAGTCACAGTAATTTGTTTAAACAAAAATGCTTCTGGAGAAACCACCATACCGACCTTGTTTGATAGTATCTCAAGATATCTTAAAAATTAAGGGAAACATCCAAGTTACTCCTAAGGCATAATGTCCAGTTGACGATACAATACAGTAACGTTACTATATTCAGTCTTTGAATCCTGCACTATTAAATAACTACTTTGCTTCTTAGTTTGTCAATAAATGTTTTTCCCATGTAGATTCTGATCCAGAGTGTCTGTGAAACTATGGTACCGAAACTGGTTGCAGAAGACATACCGTTGCTTTTCAGTCTCTTGTCAGATGTGTTCCCTGGCATTCAGTATCACCGAGGAGAAATGACTGCACTGAGGGAAGAACTTAAGAAAGTCTGTCAGGAAATGTACCTCACATATGGTGATGGAGAAGATATTGGTAGCATGTGGGTGGAAAAGGTACGACTTGTCAGCTGTTACCGACAACATAGCATAAAATCCTATGAGATTTGGCTCCAACTGTCCTCTAGAAATCTAAACAAAATTACTGTAACTGTTGTCATTCTAGATTAAAGATCTTCCCCCATTCTATCCCTTTCTTCATAGGTTCTTCAGCTCTATCAAATTACCCAGATCAACCATGGCTTGATGATGGTCGGTCCTTCTGGAAGTGGAAAGAGCATGGCTTGGAGAGTGCTGCTGAAAGCTCTGGAGAGACTGGAGGGTGTGGAAGGTGTTGCACATATAATTGATCCCAAAGCTATCAGCAAAGACCATCTCTATGGTACTTTGGATCCCAACACCAGAGAGTGGACAGATGGGTTGTTTACTCATGTCTTAAGAAAGTGAGTGTGTAAAATAAATAAGATGTGGTAAAAGTGAATAGAAAGATTCCCAATAAGGAAGAAGCTTAAGTTAATTCAACGTTTTCCTAATTTGTATTACATTATTATCATTTTACTTAGAATTATAGATAATGTGAGAGGGGAACTGCAAAAACGACAGTGGATTATTTTTGATGGAGATGTTGATCCTGAGTGGGTTGAAAATTTGAACTCTGTTCTGGATGACAACAAGTTGTTGACATTACCAAATGGAGAACGTCTGAGCCTTCCACCAAACGTAAGCCTAGCTACAGTAAATTCATATTTAAGGTAGTATTTCCATGTGATTTCATGTAGCTATATTTGGACAACACAATATAAGAATATTGACTCAATTCTTGTAGAACAGCATGCTGGTGTATTCTGCTTAGAAAAAATCAAAGGTGAAAGCCTTTTTAAATTTCAAATATCAAAATGCAAATGCTTAAGTCTTTTTTTAAATAGATAACTTCCAGAGCTACCCAACCCATGGGGAAGCAACACTGATAACTTGCCTAAAAAGACAAACAAGAAATGGAATCTAATGAACCACTCAAACCATAAGATGCTGCTGGTCTGCTACAATTTGCTTTTTTTACTGTTCAACTACAACTTAACAAGCAAAAATGATGATTTAAAATCTGTAAAGCTAGATTAATGAATGCAAGTTAATATTTGCATTATGAATGCAACAAATATTTAATTAGCACATACACATCAAAATCAATAAAAGGTCTAATTACAAATTCCTGCCTAAAGATTTAGCTATTTCTACAGAAATAAACAATGCTCTTGAAAGATGCATTCCTGTTGCTTCTCCTTTACCTGGATTTCCCTAGAAATTTCAACCAGTTAATTCTAAGGCTGTGGGGAGATGTTAAATCCCACTGTTTCCTACCTAGTAAAGAGAGAGGGGCTCAGGTAATACCTAGCATAGATCTGTTCCATGTGAAGATTTAGATTCTGTGTCTGGGATGAGCAAATGTGCATTCAGAATGTCTGCCATCTTCCTAGCATGGAGCTGACAGTCTGGAGTACTGTAAATGGAATTTGGCTTCCCAACACCTGTAAAGCCCATGCCAGTTTCAAGACACGAGATTCTTTCTCTGATTCTTAGCTCTTTCCTTACCCTAAACTAAAAAAATCAGCTTAAAAAGGGGGAGAGGGTTGTTGAAGAAGGATGTGTTGAACAGATACCAGAAAGAACTCTGGTTTAATTATTTTCAGAAGCTTTTTTGCTTTTCCCATAGGTGCGCATCATGTTTGAAGTTCAAGATTTGAAATATGCCACTCTAGCCACGGTGTCACGATGTGGCATGGTTTGGTTCAGTGAAGATGTTTTAAGTACTGACATGATTTTCGGTAATTTCTTGGCCCGACTGAGAAATATCCCTCTGGATGAAGGTGAAGAAGAAGCTCAGCGCAGGAGAAAGGGGAAAGAAGATGAAGGTGATGAAACAGCATCTCCAATGTTGCAGGTAAACTTAGGGGTCTAGATTTCCCTTTCTTCCCTTGACAAATTAGTGTTTAGCTCTGTTTTCTGGTATGGTAATTTCAGGCTGTAATGTTACTGAAATGGTTCATCAACAGATTCAAAGAGATGCAGCAACAATTATGCAGCCATATTTCACATCTAATGGACTGGTAACAAAGGCACTTGAACATGCTTTTAAACTGGAGCACATTATGGACCTCACCCGACTACGCTGTCTTGGTTCTCTCTTCTCCATGCTTCACCAAGCATGCCGCAACGTAGCACAGTATAATGCCAACCATCCAGACTTTCCAATGCAAATAGATCAGCTAGAACGCTACATCCAGGTAATTCTTGTTCCCCATCCTGCCCACCCACCAAAAGAACTCTAATCCTGAGGCAATGAAATTGCCAGACTTTAAACTCTTGCTGTTGGTTTCCATGTGTTTCTTAAGTACAATACTTTTTCCTCATATTTATACTGATGATTTATTGACATTTCAGAGATACCTAGTATATGCAATCCTGTGGTCATTCTCGGGAGACAGCCGTCTGAAAATGAGAGCAGAGCTAGGTGAATATATCAGAAGAATTACAACAGTGCCACTGCCTAGTGCACCAAATATACCTATAATTGATTATGAGGTAAAGACAATTATATCCTTTGGTTACTTTTTTGTTAACATCAACCTTATTGTGACTGCTGCTCTGATTATAATATTGCAGGAATGTAATCAATACCACAAATCAAATATAGGTAGTCCTCGACCTACAACCACTCGTTCAGCGACCATTCAAAGTTAAAACAATGCTGAATGAATGGTGGTTATGACCAGTCCTTGGAGTTCCAGTTGTCATGGCACCCCCGCAGTCCTGTGATTGCGTTCTGGGCTCTTGGCAACTGGTTCACACTTACGACTGGTTGCAGCACCCTGTGATCACATGATTGCCATTTGCAACTTTCCCTGCCAGCTTCCCCAGAAAGTCAGTGGGGAAGCCAACAGGGAAAGTTGCAAGTCACTGGGGTAAGTCACTCCTGCACCCTCCCCCAGCTCCTCTGTGCTCACACTGCACCAGCCACTTGTGCACCCCGTGCACCCTCCCCAAGCCTTGCTGCGCCTCCCTTGCAACCTCTCCAACCCTCGCCACATCTCCCTTGTACCCTGCATCTCCCTTGTACCCTTGCGCACCCTCCCTGACCCTCGCCGCACCTCCCTCACACCCTTGCGCACCCTTCTCAACCCTCAACGTGCCTCCCAGGCACCCCCACGCATTCTCCCTGACCCGTGTGGCATCCTCTCACACCCTAACCCATGCCACAACTCTCATGCACCCTTTCACACACCTGTGCACACCTTCCCCAACCCTCCCCCATGCCTCTCGCTTGCACCCTCTCTGACCTGCACTGTGCCTCTTTCGCACCCCCTCCCTGGCCCTCCCCCACATCTCTGTGCACCCACTCCCTCACCCGGCAGCAGGCACTTACCTGCCTGCTGGCCAGGGCTTGCAACTTCATTCCAGCTTCCCCACTGACTTTGGTTGTAGGAAGCCAGCAGGAAGTTGCATAATGACCCTGGGACTTGCTTAACAATAGCAACCGGGGTTACAGGAATTGCTGTCACTAAGCAATGCAGTCGAGTTTTACAACCGCATCGCTTAGTAGCAGAAATTCTGGTCCCAATTGCCATCTTAAGTCGAGGACTACCTGTACCATGTTACAAGTAGTTCCAAAGGCCTAGCATCACTGTACAAGATACTTGTTATTTAACTTAGTATGTATGCCTCTATCTTTGGGATCATGCACTTAATTAAGTTTTGATACTTAGAGTATCAAAAACACTTGGTTTATCATATTAATTTCTTGAATTTGTTTCTTTTTAAAGTGCTATAAAGTGGTATATGAGAATAAGTAATAAATCTAAAGAAAAATATATTTTGTTGGTCTTTTTTGGGGTATCTTGAAGACATGCAGTGTTCTTTATGTGCAAAATAATGCCTCCTCAGAACTGGCACTTGTTGGAAGTACAGTGTATATGGATTAATTATACTGAAATTATTTTAAAAAAGATTTTCTATTTGTTGACAGTTTATAAGTGACTTCTTAATTTTTGAACAATTAAAACTTCCAGTTAGAGTTAAGTTAAAGTGTTTAAAAGTAGCTTCCTTCGACTACAACAAAAGCAGAAAGCAGCAGGTTCTTTTTTCTTTGTCTAGGTCTCCATCACTGGTGAATGGGTGCCTTGGCAGTCAAAGGTCCCCCAAATTGAAGTTGAGACTCACAAAGTTGCAGCTCCTGATGTTGTTGTGCCAACGCTTGACACTGTCCGCCATGAAGCATTGCTATATACTTGGCTTGCAGAGCACAAACCACTGGTACTCTGTGGCCCACCAGGATCTGGAAAGACCATGACTCTCTTTAGTGCACTCAGGGCCTTGCCTGACATGGAGGTATTCCCTATTCTGAATGTTTGAAAATATTTTAGTGGGTAGCCATTAAAATATCCTCTAGCGGAACAGGAGAAATGTAGTTCATTAACCACAAAAAAACTAGTTCCATAAGAATTGAGAGCTTATTCCAGGGCTCCACTCACTTCACGCCAGAAAATGGGGTGCCTTTGATGATCTCAGTAGCAAGGCTGGTTCTTGTAATAGTGGACAGACTTTGAGGTATACTGGTCGTTAGTCAAGTAAGGTTTTAAAGTAAAACCAGCACCCTGAATTAAAATCAAAAAGAGCAAAGGAACTAATACTGTTGATTCAAGACTGTTAAGATCTGTTCTACATGCTCAGTTAACACAATATAACTACTAGGTTATAATTAAAATAGTCAAGTCATCTTCAAGGGACATTATAATAGTCCATACAGAATGCTGCCACAGTATGAATTAATTTGGCCTTGTTAGATATAAAACCAGTACTGGAACCCATTCTTCAAGAACCAGACTTTTAAAACATACACACAGCTCAATGCATTTATTTTAGAATAATCAACCATCAAGAACAAATGGCAAAGTTCTCTAAAATGTTATGCAAGTGAAGGATATATTGTTTCTTATTTTTTGATTCCTCCTCTCAAATTGTTTTTGCTTTTCTAGGTGGTTGGCTTGAATTTCTCCAGTGCTACTACTCCAGAGCTACTCCTGAAAACGTTTGATCACTATTGTGAGTACAGGCGTACACCTAATGGTGTGGTGTTAGCTCCGGTTCAGCTGGGAAAATGGCTGGTGCTCTTCTGTGATGAAATCAACTTGCCAGATATGGATAAATATGGCACACAGAGGGTCATATCCTTTATCAGACAGGCAAGTATAAATAAGTGAAGAAATTACCTTTGCTGTGAATCAGGATTAAATTACAAAACAAAAGGCAGTGTATCAATGTACAGATGGGGTAGAAGCAAAAATAGAAAGGTATGGAGAGGTGTAACTGGATTTAGTAAGATTTTATTTTCTTTTATCTTTTGCCTCCAATTTTTTTCTACTTTTTCCATGCTTTGCATTTAATGTTGTCTGTCCCAAAAGGGAACAGTGTGGTATGTCCATCTCTTTCCTAACCAAGATTCTGACTTCATCAGATGGTAGAGCATGGAGGTTTCTACCGTACATCAGACCAGACCTGGGTGAAATTGGAACGAATTCAGTTTGTTGGTGCATGCAATCCACCTACAGATCCTGGAAGAAAACCTCTTTCACATAGGTAATATGCCTGTAATACAACTTGCACATTCATGTCAACTTCTAATGACATAATGGCACTGAACAATAGGAGTCAGCACCAAATCTAACAACCTCCAAATGCCCTCTTCCAGAGCCAAGTTTTTAGTTCTCTAGTAGTATTACACTATCTGTGCACTATTGGTGCAATATAAAACTGCATTCCTGTGGTTTGGACTCTGGAATGATACTTTCATAAGAAAGAAAAATTAATAATGGAATATGTCATTCTGCATAATTATGCATAATTCTCAGGGCCTTCTGTGAGTTGTTTTATAGTGGGCATTACCAAGGAAACAATTTATTTGGGGTGTATTTGTCAGTTCTTAGAGTCTATGTAGCCAGTCTAATAATTTGGGGGTGGGGGTGCCTTCAAGTTAATCTTGACTCCTGGCAATTGCCCGGACAAGTCCCTGCAGTTTTCTTGGCAAGATTTCAGAGGTGGTTTGCCATTCCCTCCCAGAGCTGAGAGAGAGTAACTGGCCCAAGGTCACCCAGCGGGCTTCATGCCTAAGGCGGGACTAGAACTCACAGTCTCCAAGTTTCTAGTCTGATGCCTTAACCACTACACCAAACTGGCTCACTACTTTAATAAAATACTGTTAGATCTTGCATATCTTTTCAGATTCTTGCGCCATGTTCCTGTTGTATATGTGGACTACCCTGGGCCAGCTTCTCTCACTCAAATTTATGGCACCTTCAATCGTGCTATGTTGAGACTTATTCCATCTCTCCGCACGTATGCAGAGCCCCTCACTGCTGCAATGGTTGAGTTCTACACAATGTCACAGGTAACTAGGCTGAAAATTTTTCACACCTTTTAATGAAATGATTAAGAGTTTGAAAAAAACAATTGCTAATTAGCACTCATCACCTATTTTTTTCCATACAGGAAAGGTTTACTCAAGATACACAGCCACACTACATCTATTCGCCCCGTGAAATGACTCGATGGGTGCGAGGTATCTTTGAAGCTCTGAGGCCTCTGGAAACATTACCTGTTGAAGGACTCATTAGAATTTGGGCACATGAAGCCTTGCGTCTCTTCCAGGATAGGTAATGTTTGAACATACAGACTGTACTTCCTTTAATTCTCTGAGATAGGATAAATTTCCTCTTCGTGGAGATGCGAGGTTGTATGCTTGCTTTTATTAGTTTTGTCAACATTAGAGTATGCAAACGTTAAGGTTGCATAGGACTCTTGTTTATTCAGATTGTATAGATATTCTGTACTAGACTTCTGTTTAAAAGAATCCCGTTTTCTTTAAATTATAGGCATTTAGATGTAGATAGCTCCCCCAAGAACTGCTCAGGAAGGAGAGAATCTAAATGTTTTCTAGGAAATGCATCATCTCAAGATCTTTCCTTCTGTTTTTAAAAATTATTTATTTCAATTATTTCTATCCCATTGTTCATAATTACTTTGTGGAACACCCTTCCACTGGCGATTTGACAGGCCCCCACCCTTCTAGTCTTTCGGAAGGTCGTTTAAAACCTGACTTTTTAATGAGGCCTTGGGATAGGATTCTATAGGCAGAGTATGGAAGGAGGGCAGCTGAGCCTGCTGTGGGACATCCCAAGGGGACAATTATGGTGCAGGGTTTTCGTTTTATTGTTTCACTGTTTTTATTGTTTTGTGATTGTTTTATCTATTGGTTTCATTGTTGTGAGACACCCAGAGTTACTTCAGATGGGCGGCCATATAAGTCTAATAAATAAATATTCCCAAAAGCAATTATAAATAAAATGTGTGGGTTTTTTTAAATAATATTTTTCTAGAATATTTCCTGCAAGGCAATTGGTGAGCAGACTATTGTGGTGATTGTCGTCTTCCTTCTTCTCAGAGCACCATGATGCTGTTATTTCTCTTCTTTTATCCTGGACAAGCACTGTTTGCTCACTCTCTCAATCTGCTATGTTTATCTAGGCTTGTGGAAGATGAGGAGAGACGGTGGACTGATGAAAACATTGACATGGTAGCTCTGAAACACTTCCCCAATATAGACAAAGAGAAAGCAATGTGCAGGCCCATTCTCTACAGCAATTGGCTTTCAAAGGCAAGAGAAAACATATCATCTCTATTGAGTTGTATAATGTTCAGCTTATGTATTAACTTTCAATCTATTTGTATACAGACATGGAGATATCTTGGGACATGGAGTTCTTAATTGTAAATAGGTATTTCAGTTAAGCACAATTACATATATTTCAAAGATGTAAAATTACTACGCTGCCATTTCTGTATCTGCACTTTGTACAGAAAATTATTTATTTGTTTGTTTGTTTTTATTTTATATCCCGCCTTTATTTTTTTTATAAATAACTCAAGGTGGCAAACGTATCAAATAGTCTTTTCTCCTCCTATTTTCCCCACAGCAACAACCCTGTGAAGTGAGTTGGGCTGAGAGGGTGTGACTGGCCCAAGATCACCCAGCCAGCTTTCATGCCTATGGCGGGACCAGAACTCGGTCTCCTGGTTTCTAGCCCATTGCCTTAACCACTCAGAAAGGATCATTACTACAGTTAGTCTGTTCTCCTTGATGGATGTATGCCATATAAACCTGATTTAGATCGCTTTTTTGGTGAAAAATACATAGAGGTCATTGAGGGCAACCTTCTTTTGTTTTACTGCAGTATGTTGGCTTGAATATTAGAATGGAGACTACTACCAGCTTTAACATGAAATGCTTGCAAAACTCACCTTGTGTTGCTGAGCATGATTCTTGACAATCATGTTAAAACTTAAATTTAATTAAGTATCTACTTTATTCATATGTCCTTGAGGAAGAAAGTTAACCTGAATGAACATAAGGGTAGAGTTTTTTTCTTTCAGATTGATGTGGTTTTAGCTTTTACTATGTATAGAATGTGTTGTCTCTGTTAAATAATTGTACTGGATTTTTTAGGATTGTTCAGAATTTCAATGCTAATTCTTTACTATTTCGATTTATTGTGCATCATATGCTTTCCTTGCACCACCTTGATTTGGAAAGAAATGCTAGATTCCTGCCAACCTTGTTTCTTTTTTGGGAAAACTCAAGACAACAATTGCTTAATATGAGACAAGTTCTTCATGGGGAATCAAGTACCTTCTCAAATGAACATTTAATGCATCTTAAGATACTACCCTAAGCGTAGTCAGCTCCAGCATATGTTTGTGTGTCTGCATACAAAAATACTTGTTTATTCTGTTTTTTTCTTAGGATTATATCCCAGTTGATCAAGAGGAGTTAAGAGATTATGTGAAAGCTAGACTGAAAGTTTTCTATGAAGAAGAACTTGATGTGCCACTTGTCTTATTCAATGAAGTATTAGATCATGTGCTACGAATTGACAGGTATAACAATTTAACTAGTTAAATATTTTTCTAGCCATAGCAACTTGACAAATGTATATTACTAAGTCAATCTAATTTTCATTTTAAAAAAGGATGTTATTTAATCTTTTCTTGGATACTGAATACTAGAGAAGGATCTCCAATAATGTTATCTTTTATAAGGGGAGAAGGTTTATAAAATACAATAAGACTATAATTGGGTGCATGTGCATCTGTAGGAAAATTCCATTGAACTTAAGTTCTAATGAAGAAAGTGGGCTTACACTGCTAGCCTGTATTATACTCACTGAGTGAAGTATCTTTTCAGAATCTTCCGTCAGCCTCAGGGGCACTTACTTCTCATTGGTGTCAGTGGAGCAGGAAAAACTACTCTGTCTCGATTCGTGGCATGGATGAATGGTTTAAGTGTCTACCAAATTAAGGTGGTTACAATCACTCTTTCAAATAGTAAAACTAAAACCATTTTTATGGTCCTTGCCCTTTATAGACTACACAAAAACAAATATTGACCCATGATTGTGGTTCACAGGTACATAGAAAGTACACTGGTGAAGATTTTGATGAAGATCTAAGAACAGTATTGAGACGATCTGGCTGCAAGAATGAGAAAATTGCATTCATAATGGATGAATCAAATGTGCTTGATTCTGGATTTCTGGAGAGAATGAATACACTTCTGGCCAATGGAGAGGTAACTTGGTGAAAAGCTGGACCTAGATTTTTATATTTTAAAAATGGAAAAAACCATTGTGCCATCAATTATAGTGATCAATTGAAATTTAATATTTTAATATTTGAGTTGAAGAGCAGCCAGCAAAACAACTATGTAACTGTATGTATTACTGTTGTCCAGAAGCCTAGAAAAATGTCCTGCCCTTCGACAAGAGTTTCCAGAATCAATCAGACTTCTAATGTGTATTTTCTCAATGTAGGTCCCTGGACTGTTTGAAGGAGATGAATATGCCACACTTATGACTCAGTGTAAGGAAGGAGCACAGAAAGAGGGCTTGATGTTGGATTCACATGAAGAACTTTATAAGTGGTTCACTAGTCAAGTCATCCGAAATCTCCATGTAGTCTTTACCATGAATCCATCTTCTGAAGGGTTGAAAGATAGAGCAGCTACATCTCCAGCCCTTTTCAACAGGTACTGCACCATTAATATACTACGTATGAATATTTTTCATTAATTCATTTCAAAACATGGCAAGTCTTCAAATATTGTCTTCTCCTGTTTAGGTGTGTTTTGAACTGGTTTGGAGACTGGTCCACTGAGGCACTTTATCAAGTTGGTAAAGAATTCACTAGCAAAATGGATCTTGAGAAACCAAATTACATTGTTCCAGATTACATGCCAGTTGTCTATGACAAGCTGCCACAGCCTCCATCACATAGAGAAGCTATCGTAAACAGTTGTGTGTTTGTTCATCAGACGCTTCATCAGGTAGATTCAACTTTTCATTTTTATACACGTCTTTCTGTGCTCTATCGGACAACGGAATGCGATCCTAGAAGATATTGCATCTGTTTTTATGGAAGAAATTTTAAAACCTACTGATTTGTACCAACATTTTATCTGGTGGCAGGCTAATGCTCGACTAGCAAAACGAGGTGGCAGAACAATGGCCATCACTCCTCGTCATTATTTGGACTTCATCAACCACTATGCAAATTTATTCAATGAAAAGAGGAGTGAACTGGAAGAGCAGCAGATGCATTTGAATGTTGGACTCAGGAAGATCAAGGAAACTGTTGATCAGGTATAAACCTAAACAAAGGACAACTGGGGAAAAAAAGAAATCATTCTGATGATCTCTGGAAGTTGTTATGGCACTTTTCATTAATACACTTTGCCATTATTAAGAATCTCTTATCTGTTCCAGGTGGAAGAACTGCGCCGTGACTTAAGAATAAAAAGCCAGGAGCTTGAAGTGAAGAATGCAGCAGCTAATGATAAATTAAAAAAGATGGTAAAAGATCAGCAAGAAGCAGAGAAGAAAAAGGTGAAGACCACTACTGGTTTGACATGAGAATGACAACTGAGTACATGGTTAAGGCTCTAATACACTTTGTATAACTTGCCTTAGGTTATGAGCCAAGAAATTCAAGAACAGTTACACAAACAGCAAGAGGTCATTGCAGATAAGCAGATGAGTGTGAAAGAAGATTTGGATAAAGTAGAGCCTGCAGTTATTGAAGCACAAAATGGTAGGCAGATATAATGAATTTTTTTTTGGTGGGGGAGGCAATTTTACACACGGACTTGGGTCTGCAGCATGCTCTGCTTTCTGCTGTTCAATGATTGCTTGTTTTTGGTATATCATCTCTCACAGAAATGTAATAGGGCCAAAGAAAACAGTATTGTGCTTGTAAGCTTAAATCTTTTGGGTAATAATTTGATCAAGCAATAATCAAGTTCTGCTCTGACTGCACAAAGCAATAATTGCATAGCTTTTCAGAATACCTGCTCATGTTGCCACATAAGCTGTTGTAGCTATTGATGGTTTTGTTATGATTTTAAAAATACAAAATGTTTGAATGAAACATAACTTTTTTGAAAATGATGGCTACAATGAAAATTACTAGACTGTTAGGTGGTAAATTGTAAGATTTCCATGTAATTTTTCCGTGCTTTACAGGCACCACTAAAGCGAACAGGAAATCTTAGTGATGTATACTACCGTGAAATTATTATTTTTTAATTAAGTTGACTTTTTTGTGTGTGTGGAAGCTTAAATCATCTCTGAATTTGCTTTTTGCTGTTTTCTCTTAAATCATTGCCTTTTACACCTGGCTGATTGGGTTTGCTCCTGCCTAGCTGTTAAATCAATAAAGAAGCAACATCTGGTAGAGGTCCGTTCTATGGCAAACCCTCCTGGGGCAGTGAAGCTGGCACTAGAATCGATCTGTCTGCTCTTGGGTGAAAGCACAACTGATTGGAAACAGATACGTTCCATCATAATGCGGGAAAACTTCATCCCAACCATTGTAAACTTTTCTGCTGAGGAGATCAGGTGAATAATTTGGAAATGTATATTGGCTGCTGCTGGGACCTGAATGAAATTGTTCACAAAGACTTCTGAAAGATGGCCATATTACAAATACAAAATATGAGGGGCTGATATTTGCTTCAAATATGTAAATAGATCTTTCAGGGAGAAAGAACATTTTTCTACAATATCTCTTTTCCTCCATCTCTAACCTGTATCAGGTTGATGAAGGCTGCTTGAGGTCATTGAGATCCATTGAAATGAAGACTGTTGTTTGGAGCAGCCCATATATTATTACAACAGTAACAGTAACAAAATTGCAGTCTTTGAACTACATTTCTTTCTCCATTCCCATCAGCAGCCTGAAGTATATGTTGCATGCTCAATGCTTTTTTCCATCCCTTAATAGCGGTGAGCTCTATAAAGAAGCAACATCTTGTTGAAGTAAGAACCATGGCCAATCCACCTCCTGCGGTAAAACTGGCTTTAGAATCAATCTGTCTCTTGTTGGGTGAGGAGACAAGTGACTGGAAAAAAATCAGGCCAGTTATTCTCAGAGATAATTTCATCAGCAGCATTGTCAACTTTAATATTGAAGATACGAGGTATTTGTAGTTTTAGCTCTACTTAATGTGGTGATGGTGATAGTTGCACTATTGGAACTCATATGCTGAATGAATATTTGCCTGTGTGGTTCTTTAAATCCTTTTCCTGTTCTAGTGATGCCATCCGGGAGAAGATGAAGAAGAACTATTTGTCAAATCCAAGCTATAATTATGAAATTGTGAACAGAGCCTCTTTGGCTTGTGGACCTATGGTAAAATGGGCTATTGCACAGGTAAGTCATCTGTTTGGAAGGAATATATTTTCAGAATAAGAGATACAAGCTGGGGCTGCAGAGGGTTTTTTGGTTCCAGGAAGTGGATAAAACACTGAGAGGAAAGCAAAATGCTTTGTGAAAAAAAGCAGTTTGGGATAAAAAAAAGCAAGAAAGAAGCAAAAATGCTGAGGAGGACCACAGTATGAAATGGAAAACAGTACCAATCAAGTTTAGTCAAGTATTTGTAGGATAGAAAGGGAAGTACCCTTTCCAGTGCCATTCAGAATTGGAAAACAGACTCTTCCTATTCTATTCTAATTTATTTCAGTTTTTTTGACAGTCTAATTTAGTTGCTGTAGTACATCCTTCTTTTGTAAGCATTCTTACAGTCAAAATCGAAGGGTGAGGTTGCAGACTCAGATTCTGGTGGCAATTCTATCTATCTATCTATCTATCTATCTATCTATCTATCTATCTATCTATCTATCTATCTATCTATCTATCTATCAAATTTATCACCGCCCATCTCCCAAAAGGGACTCTGGGCGGTTTACAATAAACTTGAGTGTCTGGTCTTTTTTCCCAGTTGAACTATGTTGACATGTTGAAGCGAGCAGAGCCTCTGAGGAATGAGCTGCAGAAACTTGATTTTCTCTCTTCTTCTCCCAGTCTGTCCTTCCCACAAATATTCATAGTTCCTCATACATCTTCAAAATCTCTCTGAGGATAGCTCCTGCTGGGGTTGGGGAGTTTCTGTGGGGGAGAAAGAATTCCTTCCTCCCAATTTCACAAACGAGAAGCATTCCATCAGTGAAAATAATCCACTGGATTTCATCTAGCAACTTTCTCACCCCAGACTGTTGACATGAGGGTTTATTGAGGACTGTAAAATCCTAAGTGGTTTGGAACTTGAGTGTCTGGTCTTTTTTCCCAGTTGAATTATGCTGACATGTTGAAGCGGGTAGAGCCTCTGAGGAATGAGCTGCAGAAACTTGAGGATGATGCCAAAGACAACCAGCAGAAGGCTAATGAAGTTGAGCAGATGATTAGAGACCTGGAGACCAGCATTGCCCGTTACAAGGAGGAGTATGCTGTGCTGATTTCTGAAGCTCAGGCTATTAAGGCAGATCTAGCTGCTGTGGAAGCAAAAGTGAGACTGCCAAATTTTTTTGTTAAATTTCTTTAGGATGTCATTGGCTTTTATCTTCTGGCATATCAATATTTAAGTTTAATATTGAAGTCTATTACAAGTTTCCTTTTGAAAAATCAAATTTTTCAAGGTAGACCATTGAGTTTAAAAAGACTAGAATGTGTTTAGACATATAAGTGCTTGTGTATGTGTTTAACCTTTGAGTTCTGATTAGACCAACATCAGAGTCTTATCTTTCTTGTGAGCACTGAATTCCATTCTAAATGACCAAAAAATGTTTTCCTGAAGCTGTGTATCTTTAACACTGACTTTGCTCTTGTTTCTCCTTCACCCACCCTCCCCATTTCCTGAATACTTGAAATTGTGTTAGGGCCTGGTTTTTGATAATAGTGTTTTCCATGAAATGATGTCAGAAAATCTGAGTCTAGGTTTTAATTGAATATATTAATTGCTTTACTTCCAGGTAAATCGCAGCACAGCTCTTTTGAAGAGCTTGTCTGCTGAACGTGAAAGATGGGAGAAAACAAGCGAAACCTTCAAGAATCAGATGTCCACAATTGCAGGAGACTGTTTGCTCTCAGGAGCATTTATTGCTTATGCTGGTTATTTTGACCAACAGATGAGGCAAAACCTGTTCACAACATGGTCCCATCACTTGCAACAGGCAAATATTCAGGTAAAAAAAAATTCATGGATCATAAAATATTCACCACCATTTATAACAAACAGTTGGGTCACTTAATGTGTTGTATTATATACCAACTGTCTGGAACTTGGAACACCTCATCTGTGTATTGTTCCTTGATATATGGTGGCCTTTGTATTTAACTACAGCTGAACAGCATGAATCATTTGGAATATGTTTCTCCAACACTCACCCATTTTGATTAAAGATATGCATACTTGGGCCCAAACTGCAGTCAGTCAGTAAAGGGTACAGCTGAAGGGTTAACAATATTTTATGAGGGTAAAAGCAAATTATATAATTATATCTGGTATATTTTATGAGGGTAAAAGCAGATCATATCTGGTATACAGTTCAGTAATAGTAGAAAGGCAGCAAATACACTTACTAACTCACAGATGTTTGTCAATCCTTGGCTTTTCTTATACTCTTATATTCTTTTCTTATAATACTCATTCTACAGTTCCGTACAGATATTGCTAGAACAGAATACTTGTCGAATGCAGATGAACGTCTTCGCTGGCAAGCAAGTTCTCTCCCTGCAGATGACTTGTGCACTGAAAATGCAATAATGCTCAAGAGATTTAACAGGTACTCTTTCTTTTCATCAGACATTTTCAGCCAAAAAAGTCATGAAAAATACTATTTAAACACTTTGGGTAATTATGCCCGGCTGAATTTTTTGTTCCTGTGATTGAACAATTTTCATCTATTTCTAGGGGAAAGAACATTACTTTGGCTATACTCCTAGGACAGAATGCTGTATAATATTCTGATACTGTGGCATTCCCAAGAATCTTCTGGCATAGTATGGAGAGAATGGCTAATTATTGTAGCCATCTTTCCCCCCAAGAATAATACTGGGAATAATACTATATCATGAAAGAAAGTCATTCCCAGATAAATATGTTCCAAAAACATAGCTGGCCGAGCTGTACCACGGTTTTAATAAACCAGTGACACCAGTTTTATTAAAGAAAAACATGCCAACTAGGTACCTTAGGTAAGATGAAAATCATCCAAATTCTCCTCATCCAAAAAGTTACCAGCAATTCTCATCTATCTCTTCCCATGCGATTAATGATTTTATGAAAGTTAGAAAGTGTATCAGTTCAAGCACTATTTAGGAACAATTAGGGAATGTCTAGGCTGTTTGGAAGCTTTATAAGAGATGGGCAAAACTATTTTAAATGTTCATTAGATAAGCAAAATTTAGATTCTAGCATAGATTAGATACTAGTGTAGTTTAAAATGGAATCTTCAAAGGGGTTGCTTTGGATAAATGTAATTTCTGATCACAAACACCTGAGTGGCAGTCTGACTGTAGAATGCCTGTTAGAAGGACAAGATCCAATATTGCCATTCTTTGGGTAGATTAAATAGAAATTTGGAAGTGCAAAGAAGTAGAATGTAAAGTTAACAGAGCTATTTCTGGTGTAAATAATGAATCAGGCTTTTATGGTTCAGTTTCCAGCACATATCATGAATTTTAATCATGAATTTGGTAGCAATGGCATTGCAAAAAAACATCTAATATGATAAAGGTAAACTACCTTTTTAAAAATTACTCACAGTGAATGTATGGAGGAAAATACTCTTCTGTTAGGTTCCTTAAAACTTAACTGAATACAATAAATTACGTTTTAGGTATCCCTTAATTATTGACCCTTCGGGCCAAGCTACAGAATTCATCATGAATGAATACAAGGACCGTAAAATAACCCGTACTAGCTTTTTGGATGATGCATTCAGAAAGAATTTGGAAAGCGCACTGCGATTTGGTAATCCTCTGCTTGTCCAGGTTTGTTGCTGCATGTTTTGCCTTCAAAAACTAAGGAGATTTCATATGATTTTACTTGTATAAAAACTAACAGCACTTGTCTGTAACTCAAATGCAGAAAAAATGCACGTACATCCAATAATACAGAACCGGTGTAATCTTGAATAGAACAGGATGTACAATTTCTGAGTCTACTTTATGAAACCACTGAAACAAAACCTTAGCAACCAGGGCCTATATAAGGCATTGGCAAGAATGCCCCCTTTTGTCCTAAGGCATATTATTTCTGAACTTACTTAAGTTTGTTGTCTTAAAATTCATATTGGTTTACAACTTCTGTTTCTTGTAATTGGTAAGCAAAATTGAGGTTGTATAATAAATAAATCTTAACAATAGCTTCCATCACTGAAGAGTTATTGAAACTATCATATTGGAAAATATAAATAGTTCTGAGCAACAGTTTTGGAGGCGTCAGAACAGGCAAAGTGGCAGTTGCAGTGTTGCAATCAAAATCCCACCCCTTGCGTACACATGTGATACCAACAAACCCGCTACAAAAGGGGCATGACTTGGATCATGATGTCGCAACCTTTATCATGCTGTTTTCCCCTCCATGGATACCACTAGTACTGAGGACAGTATATTTATTATGCTAAACTTCATTTGCAGATACATCTAATTTTTTAAAAGCTTATGCAACTTATTCAAATATTAGTTTTCTCTAAAAAGAAGACAAGCCTGAATTTAAGACTCTTACCTGTCTTGACAGAAGACAGGATAGGGAAAAAAAGGAACTTCATTAACTTATTGTCAGCAAATCTAAGTAAATTATTTTGGGAAAAAACTAGTTTTCTTCAAAGTAAATAGAATATCTAATGAAAATACTGGGAAAGACTATCATAAAGACTACATGTAACATTAAAAATTATGTTAGTTCTTTACACATGGACCAAATAGAATGACCAGGATCCTCAAAATCCCATTTTGAGACTCCGCTGCCAAGAAAAAGATATTTGAAGTTAGAGGGTCTGTAATCCCAAAGCAGCTTGTGATAAATCATACAGATTATCTAGTTAAATGAAAACAAGACTTATCTCATTGGACATAAGTGAATTAAATTCCTTGGTGTTTCTAAAGCAGTTTTTTGGAACCCAGCTCATATGTGGCTTTCTTTTAGAAATAGTTCAAGAGAATTGGATCTCCACTGATTTCATGTACGCCTGATCACTTTGTCATCTCATCTAGGATGTGGAGAGCTATGACCCTGTTCTGAATCCTGTGCTGAACCGTGAAGTCCGAAGAACTGGTGGTCGAGTTCTTATTACTTTGGGAGATCAAGATATTGACTTATCACCATCGTTTGTAATATTCCTTTCCACCAGGGACCCAACAGTAAGGAATAAAATTGTTTTACAAGGCCAGTAGTTGGTGGCACTGGAAAGAAGAGGCTATTTAAAGGTTACATTGAATGTTTTGTGTTTCATAGGTTGAGTTTCCCCCAGATCTCTGTTCCCGTGTGACATTTGTCAACTTCACAGTAACTCGTAGCAGCTTACAGAGTCAATGCCTAAATGAGGTACTGAAAGCTGAAAGACCAGATGTGGATGAGAAACGTTCTGATCTCCTCAAACTTCAAGGTATAATCACTGAAAAACCAAATCCCAAACAGGATTCAGAAAAGAAAAAATGTCTGTCTGTCTGTTTGTCATTCACATTAGAGAGAGAGAGACCAAATATTGTTAGCAAATAACCTTCTATAGGATTTCTCCATGGATTTTTTGGAGTGAAGCCCAACATTGGGCAAGTGGGTTCCCCCAAAGCGGGAAGGTGTTTTAAGCCCTCTAGTTTTTAGCACCTAGGGAGCTGCAGAGAGGGAGGGATTGTATACTCTCTGTGTTCTACAGCAGCAACAATTCCATTAGCAAATAAACCTACCTCAGATTCAGCTCTACTGAATATGATTGCCAGAATGGAACTCAAAATGTCAAACTCTTGTTTTTCAGAATTTCCTTTCCAGAATCTTGCAAGCTGAGTTAAAAAGAGTATGGGAGCTGATCTCATTCCCTTTAAAAAAAGACTTTTTAAAAAGTCTTTTTAAAAAATCAGTCATTTTCCTAAATGGAAACTCCCATCACTAAAAAACCCCTTCATTATTATGTTTATTTGGGGGAACTGCATAGATATATTATTTATGCTTCTAAAAAAACCTAAATTTTATTAGACAGGATGTTTAAAATTACTTTGTGTTGTTTTAAAATTATTCTTGTAAGGCCAACTCATATTCCAGAGTTCAGACTAAATAGAATCCAAAGTATATAGGAATTTCACAACAATTGTCACCTCAGACTGATAAATTATTCTCATCTCTATTAAAAAGTAAAACTCGTTAGTACTGTTCTGCTATTGCTCTGCAGTAACGTTCATCTCTATTAAAAAGCATGTCAGAACGTGGTTTAAGTTTTGTTTTAGGGTCTGTGTTATTCTTAAAGGTGAATTCCAGCTGCGTTTGCGGCAGCTAGAAAAGTCTCTTCTCCAAGCCCTCAATGAAGTAAAAGGACGTATCTTGGATGATGATACCATCATAACCACTTTGGAGAACCTAAAGAGAGAGGCAGCTGAGGTTACTAGAAAGGTAGAAGAAACGGACATTGTCATGCAAGAGGTGGAAACTGTGTCTCAGCAATATCTCCCACTTTCTACTGCATGTAGCAGTATTTACTTCACAATGGAGTCACTGAAGCAGGTACAAGAGGTTCATTTTGATTTAGGCTTCCCTTTTTCTGATGCTTAGTTTTTTTTCTTGCACAGAATGCTGCAAGATCCCATTTGGATACAAGTTAATACGTTGCTTTTAACACTATTATTCCATCTGAATTCTTCCTTAGATACACTTCCTGTATCAATATTCCCTTCAGTTTTTCCTGGATATCTATCATAATGTCTTGTATGAGAACCCAAATTTGAAGGGAATTACAGACCATACCCAACGTCTTTCTATTATCACGAAAGATCTGTTCCAGGTTAAGTAGAGGCATTTTGTATTTAAAAACTCTTCAGACATTTTTTTCCTGTTCGCAAACTTTCTGCCAAGCTGATCTTCCTAATTTTGTATTTATAGGTGGCATTCAATAGAGTTGCTCGTGGCATGCTACACCAGGATCACATAACCTTTGCAATGCTGTTGGCCAGAATAAAACTGAAAGGCACTATAGGGTAAGCAGACTCTCTTACTAAACATGTCAGTATTGAACAGTGAAGTCCTTCCAAAATTTAAGAGTTACAGGGATTTGGAAATTAAAAACAGCAGTTCTTGAAAAGCAAAACAAAAACAAAAACCACTCTGAAAGTCAGACTAAAGTTGTGTTCAGCAGTAGCATTTATAGATTTGAAGTTAATTCGTGCAACCTACTATGACAGAAGGACACAGTGAATTCCACATCTGTATTCAAATCAGTAAAAATAATGACAGAAAAGCCAATTTGGAATTTTTGTAAGGAAAAGCTGAATGATAAGCATGGTTTAACCTTTATCTGATATCTTTTGCAAAAGATTATTTGCCAAGTTTAAACAGCAGTTCTCGCAATACGCACACAGATGCATAACTGATAATTTTCCCAAGTTTCTTGTACATAGCAATAATCCAAAGAATTATGTTTAGGGCTTAGCTTTGAGAGAATTGTTCTCAGTGCAATTTTCTTCTGTTTCAATTGAAGAGAGCCTACGTATGATGCAGAATTCCAGCATTTCCTAAGAGGGAAAGAAATTGTACTCAGCAATACGATTCTCCCCAAAATTAGTGGCCTGACCTTAGAACAACTGGAAGCTATGATGAGACTGAGCTGTCTTTCTTCATTTAAGGACCTTGTTTCTAAAGTCAAAGCTGATGATGTAAGACTATTCTTCAATATGTCTACTCTATTGAATTTAAAAGTGAATTATTAATGCAAATGAGAACATTTCATTCTATTTAGGCCATTGTATATATGAAGCTTATTTCCCACTTCATTTCATACAAATTATTACCAATATGTGGGCTGGGTAGCTCATGCTCACTGAGCTGTATATTAATCAGCAAAGTATACTACCATATATAAAAACTGAGCATGTTCTTCCTGTCACACACAGAGGGAAACATGATCATCCTTAGGAAACATGATCATCCTTGATCTGTCTTCATAGAGAGAAACTTACTGGTCTTAGATCTAATATAAGGTTCTTATAAGTTGCTCAGAAATAATACTTTTTAACTGAACCTGACCTACAGCAATTCTGCATTTGGCTGGATAGCAGTTCACCAGAGCAGACTGTGCCCTATCTTTGGACAGAAGACAAACCTGCAAGTAAGTTCATATTTCTTCCATCTCAGTTGCTTTATTAGGTATTTGTGGAAAACTCACAAGAAGAAATTGCAAGAACAAGAAGAAAAATGGGTGGGAAAAGATAATATCAAATTAGTCTGTAAAAAAATAGTTTGTGAAATTAGTTTGTAAAAAAATGTATTGAATACTGAAAAACATTTCTTCAAAATCATAGGTCAGTATTGTGTGAGCAAGTAATTCCTTGTAAATGCCTGATTTTGGCAGTGGCATAAAGGGTCCCTTGGCAGTGGGATTAGTATTTCTGAAAATAAATAAAATAATTCAGGGCCATTCAGACTTACTAATTGCCTACAATAAAGCTGTTAGCAGTAGAAAAGCAGGTGCATTGTCCTTATAATGAGTGAGGTCAATACGCTTAAGGGTGAATCCTGATAAGATGGAGTCAACATGGATTATTAGCTCATGGGTCTTGGAACAGGTGAATCTCTGACTCTGAATGGAACTGTATTTCCCTTAGAGGAATAGGTGTGCAGTCTTAGTGTTCTGGATTCATCTGTCACTCAAGGCCTGATGGGCTTAGAAAGCATTTAGCAAGTATGGTGGGCTTATGGGCTGTGTTTGACCTTTTCTGGAGAGGGACAGCCTGGTGACAGTAATCTTCGTTACCTCCTGGTTAGTTTATGGCAGTACACTTTATGTTGATCTGTTGTTGAAGACAACTTGAAAATTAACAACTGGTACAGAGCTGGTGCTAGTGTCTGGAACATCTTTTAGAGAACATACATTGTCATTCCTCAAGAAACTTCTCTGGCCTTGAGTGATGGGTTATTCCAGAACACCAAGGCTAGCCTGACATCCAGATCTGCTTGTGGGACTGTTGCCTGCCTTCCCTGACACAGGGGCCTTTTTCCTTTTCTGTTTTTTCCACCAGCATTAAAGTGTAATCCCACTTGCCCAAGGGTATTTGTGAAGGATCAATTGGTCTTGTGGCCATCACCAAACCTTTTCTTTTGCTGTTTTACTTTTTCTTTTCTTTTATCTTTTATCTTATATCATATATCATATAAGATGTGTGTGTGAATGAATGATATATATAACATCTTTTTTATTGTATCCTGCCCAGAGTCACATGAGGAATGAATGAATGAATAAAAAGTCCCCTGTATTACTTTATTTTGACAGCTTTAATAACCAGTTATCACAGAGATACTCTTAGGTTTTGGAATTAAAATTTCTTTCGTCTTCATATGAAATACTATAGAACCTAAGTGAAATGTATTGTATTAGATCAGGGCTGGACAATATTTGTGAGATCAGAGGCTGCAGCTTAGCCTCATGGTCTTCTAGAAAGCTGGAGGAGACGTTCCAGTAACATCACAAATAGATTTTGGGGCCTGAGTTTTATATGGAATGGCATCAGGAGGTCTCTAGGAAACAAAAGACTCACGTTTTTATCCTCAGTCTCCTCGACCTCTCCCTAAACAGTCTGAAATCAGACTGCACAATTCCATGTTGTTGGAGGCTGAGAGAAGTTAAAGATGGAAGCAGTTTTGTTCCTAAATGCCCCCTGCTTCCTTGCGCATCCTTATTTTCCTGCAGTGAGAGAAATGAAAACATGCCATTGAAATCAGCTGTTTTGCCATAACCTTAGTCTTGAATTGCCTGGAATAATCCGAATACAACATGAACATTTCATTTTACTTTTTTTCTTTATTCTAAATCTCAGCACCCATTGGACAGGCCATACATCGCTTGCTTTTGATCCAAGCTTTCCGCCCTGATCGTTTATTGGCAATGGCGCATCACTTTGTTTCCACAAATCTTGGAGAAAATTTTATGTCCATTATGGAGCAGCCCTTGGATCTGGCGCATATTGTAGATACTGAGGCAAGTAAATATTTTAATTACACCCTGCCTTGGTCCCCAGAATCACACATGGAATAAGTGCAGGTGGTGTTTTAGAGTCTGCTGTTAAAGTAAAAGTTGCATTGAATGGTGACTATTTTTATCATTTGTTAAATGGCTTTTTGTAGTGACAGCAACATTGCAGAGATCTCTTCTTATGCAGTATAAAAATGTGGCTGGGATCCAGAGGAATACCCAACTAGTTTTGTCTGCTTAAAATGGTTTTAGCTTTGTGAAACTGAAATAGTGGTCCTCTCTGCTACTTTTGACATTTCAGAGTTTTTTAGAAGCTGTTTGTAACATAGTGCAGGAATATGCTGTTCAATAAAAATCCCAGATTACTCCAGCTCAACTTAATTAGCTTTTTTAATCCCAGCTTAACCTTGGAAAACAATAATGTAATGTAAACCTGAGTGTGGATCAACTTCTGGGGGAAGATGGCCAACTGAAGACAGCTTCATGAAGAAGGGGAGTTGATGTTTGCATATTTTTTTGTTTGCATGTTTTTTAAAGGAACCAGTCAGTAGATCAGCTCCTTCTATCCTCTTCGGATAAAAGAGAGCAATGTGAGATTGCCCAAGCTATTTCTCTTTACAGTTGTTCCTTTTCCTCATGAAGAGACTGTAAGACAGCAATTTCGAGTGGGGGCGGGGGGAACCTTGAGACGTGGAATTCGCCATAATTGCTCCAGCTGCAAACAGCACCTTTTTCAAAGGACACTAAGTTTGGTCACTTCCCCTGCTAACTACCTCCAGAATTGCTTGCTAATTGCTTTAATGAAGTTAGACACCTTCAAAGGGAGAAAGCTGCAATTACCCAGTGATTGAATGCCTTCAAACCTCAGTACAAGAAAAATGAAGATTTATTTTTAGAACTCTTAAGAATTTAAAATAAACAGCAAAAAGCAAAAGAAAGTTTTGGCTGTAGAAACTTTTCAAAAGACAGCTCAGAAAAAAATGTTTTTTAAAGAATAAATGCATGTTTATAGGAAATAAATTACCATGGCGTTAGAGATATTTTTGAGGAACATCATTGAGACTTTGAACGAATTATGGCAGCTATGTTGTGTTTTCTTGGGAGCAGTCAGTCTCCAGAACAAGATGTTATAGAACAAGCTATGCAACAAATTCCATTTGAGAACAATATGAATGAAACTTCAGATAAGAGCATGCCATCAGATGCAAAAAGAAAATTAAATGAGGTTTTAAACCTGAATGTACATCTTAAATACTTCTCAGCTATGAAACATGTAAAACAAAGTTCTTTTGTGAATATACAAGATGCATTATCTGTCCTTTATCACTTGAAATTAAAATCCATTAACATCTAGGATTAAAAGGATGGTTTCCTTGAGATTTTCTCAGTACTGGAAAAACTGCAAACTTCTTAGCAAACTTTGGGGCAGAGAGGACTGCCTCTTTCTGTGAAGCAAACCTACTTGATTTTCCCCTTTCTTTCCCTCCCACTCCTGGATTTTAGGTGAAACCTAACACACCTGTGTTGATGTGTTCTGTGCCTGGCTATGATGCTAGTGGACATGTTGAAGACCTTGCTGCAGAGCAAAATACACAGATCACCTCTATTGCTATTGGTAATATTTTCATATATTTTGTCACATCAAATGCTGTGGAAGACAGATACAAATTTCTAACATGGTAATGTTGTGCTTTTAGGTTCTGCTGAAGGATTTAACCAAGCTGATAAAGCAATCAATACGGCAGTGAAGTCAGGCAGGTGGGTTCTTCCTAATGGTGTGATTAGCACTGCATCAGTTTCGATTCTATATGATACAGACTTTTAAAGCATTCTTTGTTTTTTTTTAAATATGTATATATTTAGGTGGGTGATGTTGAAGAATGTCCACTTGGCACCTGGGTGGCTGATGCAACTGGAAAAGAAGCTGCATTCCCTTCAGCCTCATGCATGCTTTAGATTGTTCCTTACAATGGAGATTAATCCAAAAGTAAGTAACTCAGAATAAAAAATAATCAACCATGATGTTTCTTTTTAAATCCTGCTATCAAAAAAAAAAAAGGTTTACCCTCATCCTATGAGGCTTCTGTCCTGTTGTGCTTAATTCATTTTCGTTCTGTTAAAGCAAGAGAAATTAGTACTTTGAAGTCAAGTGGTTTTAATAAGGAAACCACCCCAAAATACTGCATTCACCTCTTTAGATATTTTTGTTGTTCATTCCTTTATTTGATCTTGATGTACCGTCAAATTATGTGATTTTTGTTTACTGTTAGTTGTAATTGAAAACAGTTACTTCATGCTAACTTGATAAATTAAAGTTCAGCACCACTTTGCACAATCATTTTAGTTTTTCCAATAGTACAAGTTTTGGGGAAAAGAGCATTTCTCACTCTACACTTGGATAATGTGTTCTGTGCTCAGGTGCCAGTCAACTTGTTACGTGCTGGAAGAATTTTTGTGTTTGAACCTCCGCCTGGTGTAAAGGCCAATATGCTGAGAACCTTCAGCAGCATCCCTGTGTCTAGAATGTGTAAGGTAAGTTTTTAAACTAATTACTCAAAACTGCAATAATGAGTATGGTGTTACTAAATAGTACTAGTAAATGAATCCATTAAGAAGCTTTTCTCTGGGCAGGGTGGCCACTGCTGATCTTGCAACAACATCCACTTGGTTCGTGGAGGACAGGTGCCCCAGCCATTTTATGTTCATCGAAATAAATACCTTCTGAGACCTTCTGAAGCAGTATAACTTTACTAAACCAGCAAAGACCAGACTGTTTTAAGCCTGGGGAAATAACAAAAGTAAAGTAAATCCCATTTGTTTAGAAGATAAGAAATCATATGATTTGGCTTTTGTATTGTACCCTCTTCTAGAAGCTCTTTCTTCATCTAAAGGAGTTTATATGTCAAGTACCTTAAAATAAAATATACCAAGTAAGAAACAGGGTTTATTCTTTCAACTGAGATAAAAGATGTAGGGATGGAAAATATACTGAATCTCAAGCAACATGTTATTGTGTTCTGTTGAATAGATTCTTTCCATTGAAGCCAAAATAAAAACATTGTTTTTTCTCCTCCCAGTCACCAAATGAGCGTGCACGTCTCTATTTCCTTCTTGCATGGTTCCATGCTATTATTCAAGAGCGTCTGCGATATGCTCCTCTTGGCTGGTCAAAAAAATATGAATTTGGAGAATCTGATTTAAGATCTGCATGTGATACTGTGGATACGTGGCTTGATGATACAGCAAAGGTAAGTGAATTCTCATTTTGTTCCTTTGTATAAAATGGCTGGATTCTACTTCTTAAAAGGGACAGCCCAAGATAGCCAAATGATGTGAACAGTTTTGATTATATCTTACCTTTCCTTCAAGCAGCAGAAGGGAGTATATATCATGCCCATATTGGACTTAACATCGCCCATGTCCGTTGGATTAGATTGAAACTGATAGCCAGGGGCTTTTGTTTATATAATTATACATAGGCCACCCACTTCAACAAAATACTTAAGGGTCAAGCAAAATAACAGCAAACCAGTAAAAACAATTAATTATGGTAATTATGGCAGCCCTAATGCTATTAACATTCAAATGCTCTGCAGATGTTGAGAGCATTCCTTGTTTCAGGAGGCAAGCTCTTCTAGTCCTGGGTCAGCACTATTTTAGTAAACTCTTGTTAATAACATTGTCCTTGTAGACTTTATAAGGGGTTAGCTATTCCTTTTATCACAAAGACGTCTCTAATGTCAGGGTCGTCAGAATATCTCACCTGACAAGATTCCATGGTCTGCCCTGAAGACTCTGATGGCTCAGTCAATTTATGGCGGCCGCATTGATAATGAATTTGACCAACGGTTGTTGAACACTTTCCTGGAGCGACTCTTCACCACACTAAGTTTTGACAGCGAATTCAAATTGTCATCCAAAGTTGATGGGCATAAAGACATTCAGATGCCAGATGGAATCCGGTATTAACATTTTCTTTCTAAAATTAAGGTTGGGTTAAGCTGAGTTATCTCATGTATTCCTTGTCGTTATGGATATCTTGGTCATTATCTGGCATTGTTGATTTGACAGACGTGAAGAGTTTGTACAGTGGGTTGAATTGTTGCCAGATACACAAACTCCCTCCTGGCTTGGATTACCAAATAATGCTGAGAAAGTTCTTCTCACCACACAAGGTAAACATCTTGCTTCATCTTTATAAGTGGTAAGACTTACATATATAAAACAATTGTCTGTGTGTTAGAATAACAGAATAAGAAGCATCCTGGCGTTTTTAAACCAACCACTTACATTGGTGTGCATTTTGTAAGCCATTTCAATTAGGTTTGTATATTGAAAATTTGGGACATATGTAGGTAGTGAGAAAGGTGCAGGGAATGAATCCTGAAAACCATGATATAATGTATGTGATGATTTCAACCTGTTAGAGTTTAAAATTGCAAAACTCATTAGAAGATATGTGGGTGAATACAAATAGTATATGGTGAAACGAGTGGTTTTCCAGTTTGAGTTAAAAAGACGAACTGAATTATATATTAATTAAAGTAAGGTATTCCTTAATACATAATAACCATACATATGTTAACCATTCTTTAGAATCTTGAAGCATTTCACTGTGACAAGGTTACTACTCTATGTCTTCTTCCTGTCAGGTATTGATATGATCAGTAAAATGCTGAAAATGCAGATGTTAGAAGATGAAGATGATTTAGCCTATGCAGAGACAGAGAAGAAGGCACGAACAGATTCTACATCAGACGGTCGCCCCGCCTGGATGCGAACACTGCACACTACTGCTTCCAACTGGCTCCATCTCATCCCACAAACTCTGAATCATCTAAAACGAACTGTGGAAAACATTAAGGTGAGAGTTCATTATTTATTTTATTTCAACATTCTTTGGAGAGTTGGACAAAAATTTCATTTTGTGGATGGAACTTCACAAAACATCCCATTTGGAAGACAAAACTGCCATTTCAAGACTATTTCAAGCTTGAGCCTTTCAGAGCAAATTTTTTTGCACATCCATACTCTAAAAGAACGAGAAGCAACATACAGAATAAATCTAAAAATATCTGTCTTGGAAATGCAGGGTGATTCTCCATATAGGAAGGCTTTAACTCTAATTTGCATATCCCCACCTATTTGAGCAAGTAAGAGGATTATTTAACTACAGATATCCTCTTCCACTGCAAAAAAGCAGAGGAGTCAGAGATAATAGTGTTGCATTCTTTTAAAAATGGAATTGTTCAAATTATCTTCCAAAACAGTCTTACAATTAGAAAAGCAAATACATCTCATCACATTTGCCAGGTTTCTCTCAATATAAAACCATCTTTTTTAAAATTATGTTAAAATAATACTTAATCTAAACTATACAACAATAACAAAATTAAACTAAACAACCCATAAAACTTAAAATGCTAAAAAAAGAAAAATGAAAAAAGAACAACCAAAAAATTTATCTTGGATATTAAACATAGAGTCACTGGTTTACAAAAACTACCATACAATACTATATTATAATCAGATACAAATATTACTGTAAAATATCAGAAAATATATGACAAAGAACAGATAGCTTCATCCTTTGATTAGTAGAATATATTGCCTTTTCCAGGACAGATAAGGTACACATTTCCAAAAGCCAATCCTTAATATCTGGAATGATAGCACTTTTCCAATTTCTCAATATTATTATTTTAGCCACCTCCCATATACAGTACAATCATAATTCCTCATAGACAGCCAGATTCCAGAACTTCGGTATATAATTCAACATCATGTTAACATCTTTAACATCTTTAACATATAAAGATTTCCTCATAAATCTACTTAATACAGTGAAATACTATTCCAAAAAATGTCAAGAATGCATATATTATATGCGTCAATGAACCCTCAAATTTTTTACATCTCCAACAGAGAAAACCTGATGTCATCCTTTCAAATACATTCTTGGGGAGCCCAATAAACTCTAAATACAATTTTTGATGAATCAGCTTTAGAGTCCTTGGTGCTCTCTGAGCCTTGTTTTCTTGCAGACGTTTCATTGCCAGACTAGGCAACGCCTTCAGTGTGAAGCGGGAGTGGACCTTGCTCTCTGTTTATATACCGTGGTTTGTCCAGCTTGTGTTGGTGGAGGTGGTGTTCTCTTCTTGGGAATTCCTTGATTGGGCTGTTGTTTGCTGCTTGGTTGATTGAGTTAATAGTTCCTTGATTAGGGTATATTGTGCTGTTTGATTGTTCATCTGGTGTTAATCCTAGTGCTAATCTTTGCATATCTTGGTGTTGATTGCTGGTGAGGAGGTGTTCTGAACCTGTGGCTTTTTTATTGACTCTTCCTAATGGTATGTAAATGTTGTTTACCTCTATGTGTCTGCTGATGCTTTGTCTGAGTGCCAAGCTTCCAAGAATTCTCTAGCATTTTTGGATTTGGCTTGGTTTAGGATGTTCACAGTTTCCCAGTCGAAAGTAAGTCTGTCCATGTGTTGTGACATTAAGGAGTTTTCATTGTGTCTTCTGACTGCTAGTTGGTGTTCGTGGATGCACTCTGCTAGACTTCTGCCTGTCTGTCCTACGTAGTGGCTGCTACAGTCCTTACACTGTATGTTGTAGATAACTCCTGTTTTTTCTTCTTGGGCTACTGCGTCTTTTAGGTTACTTAGGATGTTTTGAAAAGTTTTAGTGGGTTTATCTTCAGCAAAGGATCATTACCTTGTGCTGGAGCTGGAGCGCCTCAATGATGCCATGAGCTAAACCGTGAAGGGCCACCCAAGACGGGAAGGTCATGACAGAGAGGTCAGACTAAATGCGATCCCTGGGGAAGGTAATGGCAACCCACCCCAGTATTCTTGCCGTGAAAACTCAGTGGATCAGTACAACCAGAGATATGTCGGTATACCATCGGAAGATGGTCAAAATGCTACTGGGGAGGAACAGAGGATGAGTTCAACTAGCCCCAGACGTGATGACGCAGCTAGCTCAAAGCCGAAAGGACGGCTAGCAGCCGACGGTGCTGGTGGTGAACGGCGAATCCGGTGTTCTAAGGATCAACAGACCATTGGAACCTGGAATGTAAGATCTATGAGCCAGGGCAAATTGGATGTGGTTATTGGTGAGATGTCAAGATTCAAGATAGACATTTTGGGCGTCAGTGAACTGAAATGGACTGGAATGGGCCACTTCACATCAAATGACCACCAGATCTACTACTGTGGACAAGAGGACCACAGAAGAAATGGAGTAGCCTTCGTAACTAATAGTAAAGTGGCTAAAGCAGTGCTTGGATACAATCCAAAAAACGATAGAATGATCTCAATTCGAATTCAGGGCAAGCCATCTTACATCACAGTGATCCAAATATATGCCCCAACCACAGATGCTGAAGAAGCTGAAGTAGAGCGGTTCTATGAGGCTCTGCAGCACCTACTGGACAACACGCCTAAAAGAGATGTTATTTTCATCATGGGAGACTGGAATGCTAAGGTGGGCAGTCAAATGACACCTGGAATTACAGGTAAGCATGGCCTGGGAGAACAAAACAAAGCAGGACATAGGCTGATAGAATTTTGCCAAGACAACTCACTCTGCATAACAAACACTCTTCCAACAACCTAAAAGATGGCTTTATATGGACTTCACCAGATGGACAACACCGAAATCGGATTGACTACATCCTTTGCAGCCAAAGGTGGTGGACATCTATACAGTCAGTAAAAACAAGACCTGGAACTGACTGTAGTTCAGATCACGAACTTCTTATTGCACAATTTAGGATCAGACTAAAGAGATTAGGGAAGACCCAAAGATCAGCTAGATATGAGCTCACTAATATTCCTAAGGGATATGCAGTGGAGGTGAAGAATAGATTTAAGGGACTGGACTTAGTAGATAGGGTCCCGGAAGAACTCTGGACAGAAGTTTGCAACATTGTTCAGGAGGCGGCAACAAAATACATCCCAAAGAAAGAGAAAACCAAGAAGGCAAAATGGCTGTCTGCTAAGACACTAGAAGTAGCCCAAGAAAGAAGGAAAGCAAAAGGCAGCAGTGATAGGGGGAGATATGCCCAATTAAATGCAGAATTCCAGAGGTTAGCCAGAAGAGATAAGGAATTATTTTTAAACAAGCAATGCGTGGAAGTGGAAGAAGACAATAGAATAGGAAGGACGAGAGACCTCTTCCAGAAAATTAGAAACATTGGAGGTAAATTCCAGGCAAAAATGGATATGATCAAAAACAGAGATGGCAAGGACCTAACAGAAGAAGAAGAGATCAAGAAAAGGTGGCAAGAATATACAGAAGACCTGTATAGGAAGGATAACAATATCGGGGATAGCTTTGCTAATAACAAGGCAGCAGGAGACGACGGCATCCCAGCTGAACTGTTCAAAATCTTGCAAGATGATGCTGTCAAGGTAGTGCATGCTATATGCCAGCAAATTTGGAAAACTCAAGAATGGCCATCAGACTGGAAAAAATCAACTTATATCCCCATACCAAAAAAGGGAAACACTAAAGAATGTTCAAACTATCGAAGAGTGGCACTCATTTCACATGCCCGTAAGGTAATGCTCAAGATCCTGCAAGGTAGACTTCAGCAATTCATGGCGCGAGAATTGCCAGATGCACAAGCTGGGTTTAGAAAAGGCAGAGGAACTAGGGACCAAATTACCAATATCCGCTGGATAATGGAACAAGCCAGGGAGTTTCAGAAAAACATCTATTTCTGTTTTATTGACTATTCTAAAGCCTTTGACTGTGTGGACCATAACAAATTGTGGCAAGTTCTTAGTGGTATGGGGATACCAAGTCATCTTGTATGCCTCCTGAAGAATCTGTATAACAACCAAGTAGCAACAGTAAGAACAGACCAGGGAACAATGGACTGGTTTAAGATTGGGAGAGGAGTATGGCAGGGCTGTATACTCTCACCCTACCTATTCAACTTGTACGCAGAACACATCATGCGACATGCTGGGCTTGAGGAATCCAAGGCTGGAGTTAAAATCGCTGGAAGAAACATTAACAATCTCAGATATGCAGATGATACCACTTTGATGGCTGAAAGTGAAGAGGAACTGAGGAGCCTTATGATGAAGGTGAAAGAAGAAAGTGCAAAAGCTGGCTTGCAGCTAAACCTCAAAAAAACCATATTATGGCAACCAGCTTGATTGATAACTGGCAAATAGAGGGAGAAAATGTAGAAGCAGTGAAAGACTTTGTATTCCTAGGTGCAAAGATGACTGCAGATGCTGACTGCAGTCAGGAAATCAGAAGACGCTTAATCCCTGGGAGAAGAGCGATGACAGATCTCGATAAAATAGTTCAGAGCAGAGACATCACACTGACAACAAAGGTCCGCATAGTTAAAGCAATGGTGTTCCCCGTAGTAACATATGGCTGCGAGAGCTGGACCATAAGGAAGGCTGAGAGAAGGAAGATAGATGCTTTTGAACTGTGGTGTTGGAGGAAAATTCTGAGAGTGCCTTGGACTGCAAGAAGATCAAACCAGTCCATCCTCTAGGAAAGAAAGCCAGACTGCTCACTTGAGGGAATGATATTAAAGGCAAAACTGAAATACTTTGGCCACATAATGAGAAGACAGGACAGCCTGGAGAAGATGCTGATGCTAGGGAGAGTGGAAGGCAAAAGGAAGAGGGGCCGACCAAGGGCAAGGTGGATGGATGATATTCTAGAGGTGACAGACTCATCCCTGGGGGAGCTGGGGGTGTTGACGACCGACAGGAAGCTCTGGCGTGGGCTGGTCCGTCAAGTCATGAAGAGTCGGAAGCGACTAAACAAACAACAACAAGTGGGTTTATATGCTACAGTGATATGCCATGTGGTTGTAACAGTCTTTTGGTAGTTTCTGAGATGTTTCTGATGTATGGCAGTGTTATCCTTTTCATAGCTTCTGTTGGTTGGGTTGTAGGTTTAATCTCAAATCTGTCGATTACCATCTTGACATTTTTAACAACATGAAGCCATTGGTGGGGCATTATTGGTCATTCTAGTTCTTTGGCCTATGTTTGATATATTCCAGTAATGTCCACTTTAAAAATATTAAAATTTTGATAAGGATATGTTGTGGGTTTCTCATGGATTCTATCAAATAGGAGAATATCTCAGGTCCCTTTGAAGTAGCCAATGCGTCTGGCCAATATTGAGCCAATAAAATATGCTTAAATTGAAAATGCCTCTGTTGTGAACCAGGAAGACCAAATTCAATTTGAAATTGGGAAAAATCCTTAAAATAATTACACAATTAATTTACAGTCACTATCCCAGCTTTCACCCATACTCTCCAATAAAACATTTTAGCACCTATGTTTGAAGTATTTTTCCAAATAGTTAAATATTCATGAGTCTTATTACAAAAAATAATTTTAAAAATATATAAAATCTTATTTTTCTTCCTGAAACCAAGGACCCATTGTTCAGATTCTTTGAAAGAGAAGTGAAAATGGGAGCAAAACTCCTTCAGGATGTTCGCCAAGATCTTACAGATGTAGTTCACGTGTGTGAAGGAAAGAAGAAACAGACCAATTATTTGCGGATGCTTATTAATGAACTGGTAAAAGGTAGGCGTTTCTAAATTTATTACATTAAAAAATTAAGGAAATCCTGTTAGTTATGAAAGGTCTGTTAACAAGCTTTGTTATTTGCACTGAGGAATGGATTAACCCAAATTCTTCATTTTTTAAAATCATGAAACTAATCAACAAAATAATTTTTATATATTGTGATGTAAAAAGAAAAAGGGGAAAGGCGTGAAAACTATACCTACAACTGCAACAAAGGTGACCAAATTGTTCAAAAGTGTTCTTCCTTACTCCTTTATCAACTATAAAACTTAGTTACTGGCTTATATGTCACAGTTAATTATTCTAAGAATGTCTAATGAATGTGAAATTTTAAAAACAGCAATGGCATCAGGTCCATCGTTCTGATTCTTAGCAGTTGTTTTTAAAGCAGGATTATCCTATAAAGTGATCTTCTCTTGGGTCAAAATTAGTTCTGTAATCCAACATTTCCTGCAGCATTAATAATTTCCCCAACAAACAACAGTATCAACACTTATTTATTCTTCAAATTTTGTTACTGCCCATCTCCCCCAAAAGAGGGACTCTTGCTTGGGTTTTAGTTGGATCAAAGAGGAGATCTCAAGTTAAGTTGAAAGAGGAGCTACATTCTGAGATCTGAGAAGGAAGTTTGCTGTCCCTATACTAAAAAAAGAAAGAAAATAAGGATGTAAATGTAACAGTAACTCAAACCAGGCCATTGAATTGTTATA
The DNA here is from genome assembly GCF_035149785.1 of Candoia aspera. Classification (NCBI taxonomy): domain Eukaryota; kingdom Metazoa; phylum Chordata; class Lepidosauria; order Squamata; family Candoiidae; genus Candoia; species Candoia aspera. The sequence continues at coordinate 312,748,135 of NC_086153.1, forward strand.
AAGGACACCTTTTCAATCTGTATGTGCTTTTTACTGAGGCTTAAATACAAGCTGTAGGGTGGCTGCCTATGAATTTGAAATTGCAGTTTTCTGCTTACAAAAAGCTAGAAACACTCTATATTTTTCCTGTTAGGAATATTGCCTCATAGCTGGTCTCACTATACAGTGCCTGCTGGCATGACAGTCATACAGTGGGTGTCTGACTTCAGTGAACGAATTAAACAGCTGCAGAATATCTCCCAGGCTGCTGCTTCAGGTGGTGCAAAGGAACTAAAGGTAGGTTAGAATGTGATTTTCCATTAGATGCAGGACGTTCACCCCAAAGTACAAAGGAGCAGCATTTCAGTTTGGATGTAGTTTTGCTATTGGAATGGGTACATTTAGTCGTTGGTAGAAAGAATGAAAGAGGGGAAGTAAAAATTTAAGAAACCTTAAAAATGTGCTACTGTAAAGACCATGACAACAGACCTCCTGATTCTGGCTTCAGTTACTGAAATGCATATATCCTAGAGGAACAGGGCAAGCAATTGGACTTAAGCAAAATGGCCTAGCATAGGGGAGGACAGCCCACCAAAGCTACTTTAAAAAATGTTGTGCAATCCTAAAACAGTTCTGATCACACTGTCAAAACACTTTTACAAATTGTGCTGCTTAAATTTAGGATAGGCATACCATGTTCCATTAAAAAAATTCCCAGCAAATGCTGATTCTGGCCTAGGATTCCCCATGAAAGGGATAATAAAATTTGGCTCTGAAGAAATGAGATCAAAGGAGAAACGGATTGGGATGTGTGAAATGTATGAGAAAGTTTCAGATTCTGATTTAAAATTGCCTGTTAGTACTGATTTCATGTGACATCCATCAAATTAACTCAGTTACACATTTGTTCCACAGAACATTCATGTCTGCCTGGGAGGCCTGTTTGTACCCGAGGCCTACATCACTGCTACAAGGCAATACGTAGCTCAAGCTAACAGCTGGTCCCTGGAAGAACTCTGCCTTGAAGTCAATGTTACCACCACTCAGAATGCAGTACTGGATGCCTGCAGTTTTGGAGTAACTGGTTAGTTGCTCCTTGCTTTTATGGGGTGGGGGGAGGAAATTCTTCAGCTGGGAGAAAGTAAAGTCTCGGGTTAAACTGTACCTGCCTTATGTTGCTGATGGGTTTCAAGGAATATTGCAAGGGGAAAACAACCTCAATCCAAGTGGCAACTAAGATATTGTTTTGCCTTTGGGTCACTTGCTCAGGAAGCTGCTAAACTAATGGAGTGCTATTGCTGTTGTGCATACCTGAAAGGATTAACTGCCAACCACAGATATTTTTATTAGATATAATTCCAGAAAGCAAAATTTTAAAATATCAGAGTTTACTAAAATATATGTTGACAGCTAGAACAACAAACCTGGCACAACACTGAAAAAGAGAAACTTGCCGAGGATATTTGATTCGGAAACTAAAATCGGAGAATATGCTGCTGTGGCAAAATTGATCGTATATATCCATAATAGAAGTTTAACCAAATTCAAACAGGAGTGGCTCCCTTATCTAGAACACATTACACAAGGCAGAATTAGACATTTGGAATATGATTTCTAGGACTCAAACAGAAACCAGCGACCATCTTTAACATTTTGTGTAAAGTGTAGATACGGTGAGTGGTGGGGGACACAGAAGGAAGACAAGGGGAGAAGGTGTTGCCAGAAAGTCTTCATAATGCTTTTAAACTTCAGTAGCCATTCTTTTGTTCTATCTTTTCTTCTTTTTTGTTTATATTTCACTATTCAATAATGAAATTTTTTTTTTAAAAGTATTCACTGCCATAGAGAGATTCTGGCAGAGGGCCCTTACGCGTTTAGAAATGTTGCAGCTATCATAAGCTAAGAATCAGAATCCGTATGTCCTCATAGTCAAAGTACCAGACGAAGCGATAGAGAACCAAATTAGCCGTGAAACTCACTGGGCAACTGTGGGCCAGTCACCATTGCTTGGACTGAAGTGTAGTACAAGATGTTTATTAGTGTATAACTGTGAGGGGAGTTAGTGAACAATGTGCACTGAGCTCATTGGAGGAAGTGGATAAATGTATTACAGCTGTGCACACGCTTTCGGTCAGTACATTTCAGCCACTTTGAATTGGACAACATAAAATTGAACTGAAAATAGGTGTCCAACAGTGTTCTGATGAAATGCACCTAATGTCACTCTTTGACGATGGGTTAGTTTTTTCTGTTTGATGAAATGGGTACGTAACTTATATATTAACCAGACGCTGTCATAGATGAAATGGTAAATTTGAACTTAGCAAGCTGGTGTACTTCAGTGCCATTTCAAATAGCGCTCTCCCACTTACTTTGCAGGGCTGAAACTTCAAGGGGCCACATGTAATAACAACAAGCTGTCACTTTCCAACGCTATTTCAACAGTACTGCCCATAACTCAACTTCGCTGGATCAAACAGACAAATGCTGATAAAAAGTCTAATGTGGTAAGAAAAGGGACCCTTTTACTCCTGCTTTTCAGCTATGCATGCTATTTTTGTTCTCGTTGTGTATTTCCATCCTCCTAACCAACTTCTGAACTTATTTTACAGGTGACCCTGCCTGTTTATCTGAACTTTACTCGGGCTGTTCTGATCTTCACTGTTGACTTTGAAATTGCTACCAAGGAAGATCCTCGTAGCTTCTATGAACGTGGTGTAGCTGTCCTATGCACTGAGTAAATGGTTCTATATTGGTACATTAATGTTGAATTAATAATTAAATACAACTTTACAGCATTATTTCTAGTTTGTACTTTTTTTGTATTTGTTCACCTGTTGAACAGATCTATTGTAAATGAAGAGCTAAGATATTAGTAATTAATGACATTCTGTAATTTATTGGTGCAAGAAGGCATCCAAACCTGGGTTGATGTCCTGTACTATTTGGGAAGGAAGAAATCACTAACAGAACCCTTCCCTCAGTTCTGTTTCTTGCCTTCATCTAGGTTGAGACAAAGAAAAAAGTCCTGCACTTCTTTTAGGTTCTATGTATTAAACGTTTTCATTATATTTATAATTTAAGATATTCATTCATTACTATTTGTTGCTGATAGTCGCCCAGTAGGATCTTTACCTTCATGTAATAATGTGTGGCTACCATACAACTTATTTGAGCAAAAGCTAGGAGTAACAAGGCAAATTTAAGACTTGGAACTGAACTTTCTCCATTGGTCCATCTAATCTTGATTTTTTTCCTCCAATACTAGCCAACATTAGATTACAGGCTAAATCATTCAATGTTTACTTGATTCTGAGGGTACTTAGAAATGAGTTGCTTATAATCATAAAAGTTCCTTTTGACTAATCACGACTTAATGGATTCATGTACTCTCCATCAGATTGCAAGGGATGCCTTTTCTATCCTTACAATCCATTTCTTGCCTGCTACTTCCTTTTCTGTCATAATCACATATCCATTCTGTTCTTTACAACAGTGACATGGGTCCTACTCACTATAGGTGCCATACAAAGAATGTATATCTGTAATGGAATGTGAGAATGACCTTGGAAGATGGGGAAAGAGATGCTGCCTAGGGAACAAGCAGATAAAAAGGGGAGGAGCCTGCAACTGATTAACAGGAAGAGGAAGAAAAACTTAGAAAGGATCTGCTTTAAGTGATCAGGCAGTAAAAAGGGACGGCGGGAGATTTGTACTTTCAGACTTGCAAGATTCTGTTAATGTAGCCTAACAATAAAGTAGAAATTCATCTGGTCATGTTTCCTGTCTGGTTTACCTGGGAGGGCTGACAATATCAGTCTTTAAGTTGGCTGCTGCTTCCCCTGATTTTTCCTACCTAACTTAAGCAGAAAGACAAAATATGTAATGGTCTAGTAGTTGGAGGCACCATCATCCTGTTTATAGAAATAGTACCCAGCCAGGTGGCTGGCCAGCCTATTCTTAAAACCCTCCAGAGACAGAGAACTCAAGACCTCCATTGGTAGACTATTAACTGTCTGGAAGTTTTTCCTTATACTTAATGAAATCTAGTTAGCTGCAGTTTACAACCATTTTTTAAATTGCTTGTTGAGCTGGGTATAGCCAGCCAAACTTTTTGTTCAGCCATCTTCTTTCATCTCTTACCTACGAACTCTGACTGAGAGATGAATTTGGAGTATTGGAATATCTCTACTCTGTCAAGCACCTTCCTTACTCTTGGTGATCTGCATATGTCTGACTCAGGAAGCGTATCAGTCCTCCAAGAAAAGATGAACATGCTTGCATCAAGAAGGAAGAGCACACAAAGGGTCAGGTCCCTCTTGATGCATTCACCATAATCTACAGGCTCCTGTTCCTCAGCCTCCATATACAAATGAGATACAACTTAGAAATATTTACTTCTCATATTGACCTGATTGGAAGGCATGCTTTCAGAAGAGTAGATTACTTGAAGATTAAAAAATACTTGCACATTTAAGTCTCCACCTTATTTATTGTGCCACTAGTGGGCCCTTTGCAATGGAAATATTCAGCAGCATAAAGTACCTGTTCATCCCTAGCCAATCCATACTCAGTTATACTGAGTCTGTGGACAGGTCAAATCACCCGCAATCTCTTTCTTAATTTTTCGCCACATTCTAGAGCAGATCGCCTTTGCTTTTTGTTGATATTTAGATCTTCATAGAGTTTGTAGTCACAGTCAATTAACATGGGCTGTAACACATCTTCAGAGGTTGCAATTTCTGAATTTGGCCCTGCAAACCAGGATGGTTCTGGTTCTGTAGTCTGCAACTGTTCAGATTCACTTTTTGAGGTAACTATTTTGGGTGGTGGTATGGAAAGGGTCACCTGTTTGTCTGGAGGATTGTCTTCTCTGTCCTGTACCTCTATAATGGGATGGCTAAGGTAAAACTTTGCTGAGTCGGCAAAATCCAAACCACAGTCTGAGTTTCCTGAGATTTCTTCATAGTCTCCATCATAAGGGTCCACAAACTAAAGCAACAAACATTGTTACATATTTTTTATAGCAGGAGTATTTTAAATTCTACACGAGCAGGAATATGTAACTCAGATCCCAGTAGTATGAAAAGGAAGACCAAGAAACCTTTTTTCCTTTCAATTTTATCACCAAATTAAAAAAATCACTTATGCCCAATGTGAATAGTGATTGCAAGATATACTAAGCCACTATAGTAAGCCATGATTAAACATGCTTCCAAGTTTACTTCCTGCTAATATGGAATAAAAGCTGCTCCAAACCTGCCCAATACCTTAGGCAAATCTCTGGCCTCGTTTAAAGATCCACATAGGACCAGGTGAAATGGCAATGCATGTTCTCCCTTTAATCTGCCAAAGTGGCTTAGCATGGTTCACGTTCTCTTGCACATTCTTAAGATTATCTTTCACTTGCAGTATTGTGGGCAGCTTGCAATGCTAAAAATTTTTTGATTAATGTATATGTGTGTGTGTGTGTATATATATATATATATATTTAAGCAAGCAAGCAGGGAATCATGCCTCTGAAAATCTTTCTCTGGAATATTTGTAGTGAAACTCCTGTTGAAAGCTATCACAAGTTGTGATGTTTTACCCCAATTGCACATCAGAATGACAGGTTTTCTAATACAATATTAAAAGCAAAAAATGGATTGTGAACCCAACAAAGCATTAATCATCTACTGCGTTTTAACTTTCTGTGAAGTAATTGTAGCAATGGAATGTACCAAATGTTAGAGGGGTGCTCTGATTTGCACTACAAGGAAATTTAACTCAGCTGGCCATCCCTTATTTATACAAAAAGTCATGCCATATGTAAGCCACCCAACTCCCAATGACTGGGTGGGTTACAATTAAAAGAAAAAATACAAAAACAAAAAATAGCCATTCCTTTATGCAAGTTAGACATTTGGCATCAGAGTGGTGCAGCCTCATCCACCCAGGCATATTGGAACTACAGCTCACAAAATTCCATCCGAGAAACAGCAATAAATAACCCTTTTGGGTGTGTACACAATTCTTTCGTAACTCTCTTGAGGGAGGAGCAAAAGAACCAAAACAATTTCCATTAACTAGATACGTTACAGCGACCACAACTGGGACCCAGCAGCTCTGTCATAATGGAAGAAGTTGCTAAGTGGGAAATCACATGACCGCAACTGCTTTCCTTTTCCTCACTCCCCCACCCTTTGGAATGCTCACCCCAGTGCTGGGATAATAGCAAGACGGGAATTAACGTTTGTAGGTACATTCATTGGAGAGAAAGGGATTACACAGTTGTACGCAGGCACACAATGGGGAACACACATCAAAAGGAATGCAGTGGCGCCAGCAGCCCTGAGTGTGCTACACAAACAGTCCAGTCTGTGTGTGCCTGCTTACTCCCTTGTAAATCCATTCCTCTGCAAATCTCTGCTCTGCATGGGGGAAAAAAGAACAGGTCAGCACAGGACAACGCGTACTGACTGTAATGGGAAACTGCAGGAATTAAACTTGGAACTGACTGACAGGGATGCTGCAAAGGTTGTAAATGCTTCAGGTTTGAGTATCTTGATTGAATGCTGACCAGCTGCTGGGCAGTACAAGAAACAAACGTTGGGTAGGATGGAAAATAGAGCAGAGTATCCTGTAAAAGTGCCTGCCTGTCAGGCCCAGCCCAGGGACAACGAAGAGTCAGTCCATTCAAACTCCAGTTCTTTATTTGCTCACACTGTATAGACAGAATCTTGCCAGACTAAAGCTATACTAACTAACCTGGGGGGAAATAACCTGGGAGACTCTAGGGCAGGGCTATCCTGAACCTCATTTTCCCACCATTGCCCCCCAGACTGTGCCTCTGCTTATCTCCTCCACCTCCCTGGAATGTGCTCCCTCCTTCCTGAGAACCAGCGGCACTGCCGAAATCCACCACACTGCCTGGCCATCCCCATATGCAATATTTGGTACCAGGCCCATTATTAAACCATCTTATATGTATCTAATAAATTAAAATACACTCTGCAAATGCATACACCTGCAAGAGGAATTGTGCCAAGATCTACTTACATGTGGCTGCGTGTGGCTTTTTCTGTCCAGGGATCCTTCAGTGAGCATGTTGACGGACAAAACCTGTTTTAGGCAAGGTACTTCAGATATTTGTACAGCCTAAGTTAGAGCAGCCGTGCCTTTCACAGCAAGAACGGTGTAGATTGCCTGCCTGAACAATTTTAATTTTGAGAAATACTTTCACAGTGTTACAGGGTTACCAACTATGCTCCAAAAGCAGCAAAGCATGTTGCGGCACCTTAAAGGCAAATATTTTATTGCCGCATAAGCATCAGGGATGTCCATAAGGTATAGTCAAAAAAGTCAAGATGGTGGCCAAGACGGCATGTTGGAACCTGTCATTTTTATGTACATCAAGTGTGGCCACCATCTTGACTTTTTTGACTATATCCTACAGATGTCCCTGATAAGCATGCAGGGAATACAAACCACTTCAGACAGATGTTATACTGATCATTAGTTTTGCTGCTCTAAGCTAGGCTGATCCAATCATCTTCGTTGATTAGCCCTAGGTAAAGTAATTCATACATACCCATCTTCCCTTTTGGTGTAAACAAGGTTATGTACAGAGCACAAACGGAGCGAGAAACAGTAAGCCAAAAAAATTAACAGAAGAAAGAGAGAGAGAGAGAGAGAGAGAGAGAGAACTAATTTATATTCACTTCCGCACCTTGTTTCCCCAACATCCACATACTTCATACACCACCTTTTGTTCTTCAAACTTCCTGCTTCTCTTTCAGGATCTCAGCTACTCCATCTAACCAAGACTTACTTTCTCCCTTCCTCTCAACCCATTCACTCTTCTTGCACATATTGTTCTGAAATTTAATCATTTATTCTCTCTAGAAACCAAACTATCTCCAAGTACCTCTTAAATACTGGTCATTCTCTTTTGTAATCAGTCCACATCAATTCAACCCCCACTTATTTTTCACACAATTCTTCAGTACCTCATTCCTGTTGCATTCCACTCTCTTCTATGGTTCTCTTCACATACCCAGCTCTCCCTACCATATGATAGTGGGTAGAAGCCTGCTCGTATGTAAAGCTGTTTTCATTTCATTTGTCATTCATTCCATTTTTCTATCAAACAGGTTACCTTGGTCCTTCATACATTAATTTGCATATCCAGATTTGCATCATTCATACAATCTAGCTAACATTTATTGCCAATGTTCAGGTTCTCAGCCACCAACCCAGCATGACCTGTATAGAAAAGTACATGTACATTCACATTTCCCCCCAATACACGTCTGACACCACCACATTCTTTACAATTTATTATGCAAAGCAACTTGCCACCTTACTCCTTGTTCTTGCACCCATGTATTTTCATGCAATGTTTACTTCCATCATATACTGCTCTTAGCATATTCAGTAACCAACCTTACCCTCTGTTCATTATTATTGTCAAATTTATATGGCCACCCCTCTCACCTGAAGTGACTCTGGGCAGGGTACAATAATTCAAGCCCACTCACTTTAAGCTTTCTACTATTTGGATACATTATAGAGATGTCTTTTGGAAAGTTTAAAATAACGGGGCTCTAAAAAAATTGAATAATAATGATTATTGCCCCTGTTATATGTTCTTGTTTTAAGAGCAAATCTTAGAACTGGGGCTTCTTGGCAAGCCTATTTTAGTGTAGGCGTGTATACAGCAGGGCTGTCCATAGAATATCTTCAAAAAAGTCAAGATGGCAGCTGCAATGGTGTGATTGAAACTTCGTCACACGTACACAAAAACAGGAGAAGCTTTGGTTGCACTGTTGGCACTGCCATTGACTATTTTGGCCACACCCTGTGGACACTTCTGGCATGCAGTGTATCTTCTTTGGGAGGGGAGGGGAGTGTGGAACAAATGCTAAATTCTACAGGTTGCTAAGTTCATAATTAACATTCTACATTTTTAAATGTTAATAAGTTCAAGCAATTCTAAATGTTACAATAAAGCAACCATATTTAACTATCATCTCTAAATTTCTTGGAACATCTGCTTGAGTTCATTATTAGCCAAATTTGCAAAGTGGGGTCACAAGATTATTGCCCATTAATTGACCCCATTCCTCCAGATAATCAGTTACATAAAAGCACAGCTTGCATAGTTTTTACACCAGTACAATAAACAATGTCTGGAAATAATAATATAAATAAAATAAACAAACAAATAAATATAAATAATGTAATAAAAATGTCCATGGATTTTAAAGCAGCCATGAAACACAACCCTAGAGACTTCATTTATTTATCAAATTTCATCACCTTGCATCTCCTCCAAAAGATGTTTATGTTGAATATATCCAAGCTACAAGCTAAATGTGGCATGTGGTAAAATAATGGAGTACAGTATATCAATTCTGGACTGCAAGTATGGAAAACCAATATCGAAAGTCCAACCCAAGGGAAGATTTAACCTTGACCAAGAAAACAAATGCATCAGTGGAAACACTTTTCACCCATTGATTTTCATACTGCAGTGATTTTACGCTTTGGTTACTGGGTGGAATCAGAATGGGATATGCACCCTTTCAGTCCTATAGCATGATAAGTTGCAGCCCACTCACCCTAACGATCAACTGGACATCTTACCTCTACGTTAGCATCAGATTCAGATTCAGTGCTGGACTCAACAGAACACTTTTGCTGTGAAAGGGAGAGGCAAAGGGAAGTCAGGCAAATGGGAAATCTCATTTACTTCAAAGACATGAATCTCATTTCCTAATCATAGTTCTTACTACAAAGGGTGATGACAGTATTTCCAAAGTTCCAAGTTCAACACTCTAACATAGTCGTTTTCACTAGATTTAAACAACAGGTAATAAAGTGCCATTTGGAATTTATTTATTTATTTTCTATCCTGTCTTTATTATTTTTATAAATAACTCAAGGCAGCAAACATACCTAATGCTCCCCCCTCCTCCTTTTTTCCCCACAACAGCAACCCTGTGAGGTGAGTTGGGCTGAGAGAGAGTGACTGGCCCAAGGTGACCCAGCCGGCTTTCATGCCTGAGGCAGGACTAGAACTCTCATTCTCCTGGTTTCTAGCCCGTTGCCTTAACCACTAGACCAAATTGGCTCTGTCTGATGTCACATAGCCATTGCTGAGATCCCAAAGCCCATTAAGATTTAGTTAACTTAAATATAGCGTACTGAACAAAAAACATACTTGGGTGGGTTCATATGGTGCACAAAACCACCACTTACAAACTATACTAGTTAGATTCACATACTAGGAATCCATGTTCTAGTTTAGCATTTGTTCGAATTCAGGCAGTATTTCAGACTATGTGACTATTACTTTGAAAAATTACTTCATCAAAGCACGTTCCTAACAGCTTCACTAGCAAACAAAAGAATGGTGAGAGAACATCCATGTTTGTTTATTCAAGAAATAAATGGTGCACCATTCACATCTAAAGAAAGGTGGGAGGTCAAACATGTATAACATTGCTCAAATTAAGCTTTCAGGAGGAATATTTTAGGGATATTCAAGTCAAGCTTGATTCCTAAGGGCTTTGCAGACATGTCCATATAGTCTCCCTGGCCATAAGAAGAAAGTGGAACTTTTCTCCAGTTTTTGGATTTCATAGAAGTCTCCCATCCATGTTATTAACTAGGTCCAACCTTGCTTAGCTTCTGTAAATCATTTGAGGTCAGCTAGAGAGGCCATTGAATTGGCCTTGAAAGGTAAGAGTTTATTAACTCTTGGAGCAGGGCAAGATCAGCATGTTATAAAAGTAGCAACAGAGCTTGATATTACACAGATAACTCGGGGCTGGTCTTACATGCCCTCCTCTATATTTGCAAATGGCCCCATGCCAGCTGCTTCATTCAACCCACATGCTTGGGGACCTGCAGAATTTTTACCAATTCACTTGAAGCCAAGAATAAGCCAGGTAGGATAAGTCAAGTCTTAGTGGGGTTTGTTTTTTAAACCAGCATTTTAAAAAGATGTTACCATGTATCTGTAAGCTAGTCGTTCTATGTCAGCAGATTTTTTCTCTGCATTCACTAAATCACATGAATCTGTTGAAAAAGAATAGAAAATAATTTGGTTAGAAAAATAAGCACCTTGGACTAATAGTTGATGTTTTCCTCTTGTTATTCTGTACTCCCAGTTATGACTGATGAGCAACAAAGCTATGAAATAGTTTTCTATACTGCCATCTAATGATGATCTGGATGGCTGCAGCCCATGTATATACCTTTATGCATGTGTGCATGCATATAGCGTATACATACATATTATACACAGCTACACACACATATATACACAGCTTGCCTCTATTTAACCCAAAGCCTGAAACAACAGTGCACTCATCTGGAAGGCAGAAGATACACAAGCTTCATTTCATCTAGGAGGCAAATGCTGACTCATGTTTTTATTTTATTTCTATCTTAAAGTATTTATATATTTCCTATCATGTAAAAGAAGTTTAAGACAGTATACAGCATTAAAAACAATTATAAAAAGCAACAAAATACAGCTAATAAATTATTATAACCACTACTGTAGAAATAAGCCACAAACACATTTTTTGAAGAGCAAACAAAAGGAATATCAGTTTCAAAAGAACTGATCACTCCTACATAAAACAGGTGATGGGTTATGCAGCCTTAGAATAAGTTTGTACTACTTGTAACTCATTATCAGCCCATAGAAAAACAATATTTAGGCCAAGGAAAGATCAAACTCCTTTGAAACATTACAAGAGCAAGAACAGCCATATGCAAAGCTTATTCCTGGCTCCACCTAACTCAGCCTTCCTGGGCTGGTGGCCTCAGCATTGCAAGTCAAATGCCTGGCCCTCACCTAGGCAGGCTGGGATCTGCAGCCCCCAAATTTTGGGAGGAAACCAGCCTGAAGGCTGGAACACATCCACCAGGAGCTGCCACTGCCCAGGGCTTCAGTCCCAGCCTTCACTGGAGAACCCAGAGTTTGAACTGCTGGTCTTGGATATGTATGTAAAGAAAGCAGTCTGGTCCTAAGCACTTACCTTCCACAAGTTTCCTACTTTGTATCTTTCTTCTTCTTCGCTTCCTCTGCTGCAAGGTTGCCATCCTTCCTTCCTTCCTTCCACCTGCAGATGTTGTTGCTTTCCAGTCTCACTAGCCTTCCTGCCTTATATCTTAAGTGCCTGCACCTGTGCTTCTGTTCAAAATGGGAGTTCAAAATGGGCAAATGTAAAGGGAAAGAGGATTTCTTGAAACCCTACAGTGAACTTCAGCTGGTGCTGCTGTTCATCTCTTTTTCATGGGAACCGGGAAAAAAGACACCAGCTCTATCATGAAAGGTACAGAAGCCTTCTACATCTGAATTCAGATAATTTTATTTCCACCTCTATCATTATGGAACCTATTTGGGAGGGAAGAAACAGGTACCCTTCCTATGATGCTTCCCTCCACTCCATGACCCCTTTGAACTAAAAACTCAAGCTTTTGTTTGCCTTCTTCCCCTTCCTTCATGATCCCTTTTCATTTTATGTCATGCCTTTAAGACAGTGTTTCTCAACCTTGGCAACTTTAAGCTGTGTGGACTTCAATTCTGGGAGTTGAAGTCCACACAGCTTAAAGTTGCCAAGGTTGAGAAACACTGTTATAGGGGGTATTCTTTGGATGAATACATTAACCAAATATCTGTAGCAATTTTTTCACCTGCCCTTGCAGATTATGATTCCAATTTCTAATTGACTGCAGTTACATTGGATTGATAATGTCTTAGTTTGATTTTTAATAGTTATTCTTTCATGTAAAGACATGCAAATGTTCCTCCACCCACTTTTCTCCCTCAACTTACTTCTGATGTTAATTGAAAGATTCTCATGACAATTAAATAATTTATCTGCCTAACTTCAATTTGGCTGCAGTTCCCAGGCAAAAGTCTTCACTGAAGGAAGGGCTAAATCTTTTCCCCACATGGTACATTTTCTATCTTTAATTATAATTGCAAGAAGGAATTTTGGCAGATACAAATTGTCGTTTGGAAAGAAGCGATATGCAAGGACCTCTGCTAGAGAAAAGCAAAAATCCACCTACCTTAGCCAACCAGATGCCTTCAGGACACCCCCAGGCAGGGCATGGAGCAAGTTGTAGTTCAGCACATCTGGACAGCATCAGACGGTGGAAAGGTAGTAAAGATTCCATTCCTGCAGTCTATTGCAGACTTTTCTCAGAAGGCTCCTGGACTGGTGTTATTTAGCTATTATTGTAAGTTACTCAAGGAACTGCAAATGATTTCCCAAAGTTGTTAAGAAGAGATATAATACTGAGTTTTTTCTAGATGTACTGTATAACGTTGTATTCCAATGATAGTCCTTATCATAATACAGACCGAGATAGATAGATAGATAGATAGATAGATAGATAGATAGATAGATAGATAGATAGATAGATATAGACAGTCCTATAGAAAGTTTTCATTTACAGGTGCACCCATTTTCTCCCCATAGGATGTCATAATTGAATTACATGGGTGGGAGATGGAGGTGGTCTCATTGACAAGAGGCAAACTTCCCATCTGTCCTTGGTGAATTATGCCTTGTTGAGGTCCACCAGCCATGTGGGAAGTCTCCCAAAGCAGTGTGCCCCAATGTGAATCACTTCAGATTTTCCTTCTTTCTCTGATCTGTCTCCTCCAGCATTCTACTGCTTCTAGGTGCTACCTCCATGCTCCCTTCTGCCACAGTACACTCTTAGGTAACCTTGAGGACACTGCAGTGTGGCCATACCCATGGCAGAATATCTCCCTAACTCCCTTGTACATTAAGTTCAGTCTGTGATTTCTGCTTCAGATGCCTCTCCCACAAAACCAGGTGAGTGGCAACCACAACACAGAGGGCTTTCTTAGTGATGGTGTCTCCAAATGCTCTCTGTGCACAGGGAATCTTCTACTCCTGCATTATAAAAGACTCTTTTAATAGTACTCTTTAGTTTTATTCTACTGTACGATTACTAGTGTTGTGTTCTTTTTAAGTTGCCTTATCCTAGCCAGCTGAATACAGTAAGATATATATCTAAGGAGATCTGCATTAGACTGTATTGTTAATCTGTTTTTAAGCCATACTCTGAGCAAGTGGAACTGAAAAATGAGGTAGACATTTTCTAAATAAATAATACATTGCCCAAACCTTAAAGAAGCATATCAAACCCAGTCTTGAATCAGTGAAGAATATCCAAATTTATAATGGTTAGTCTGTTTAATCTCATTTTCACATACATACCCAAAAACTCAGCTAAACATTTCTTTTTCCCCAACTTATGCTTTATTTTACTGAAGCTATTTTAAAACGTGTCAATTTGTGAAGCTGTGAAAATCCATTTATGCTCGTCAGTCGAGCATTCACAGACAGTAGAAAAGACTCCAAAGGAGCCATGAGATTCATTTCAGCATCACTGCAAAAATGGAAAGCGAGATAATAAGCCTTTTTCAGTAGTACATTGCCACAAAATTAAAAGCATTCATAATATGAAGAGCTTTGGTGCTTCCTAACAGTAAAACTGCACTCAGTAAGAAAAATAATAGAAAAAGGCAACTAAATGTAGGACGCATGGAGAAAGGTCTTTGTCCTCAGCATGCTCAACATAACATACTCACACCATGTTCATGTGACCCAAAGTTTGCTATCGGAGTTTGGGTTAAAGAATCCAAGAGTGCATCATTTTGAGTTTACATGACACAGTAAGTCTGAAAACTTGGGTAAAATATGTGCTCAGGTGTGGGTTAAAAATGGAGATGTGCACATTTTTGTTACATTGGAGTTTTCCCTCTGAGGATGCAAACATAGCCTGGGTCTGACTTAGTATAAATCACAAGTGAGAGACTTCTCTCTAATTGTTATGTTAGTTTTTCCTCCCATATTTTGGAGGGGAAATGGGTTCTAGTAACAACTGCACAGGGTGGAAGAAGGCTCAGCCATGTTTAAAAATTATTCTTAAGATGCTGTGCCTTAACCACAATTTAGCCAACAATTCAGCTTCAGGTGTCACCTCAAGCTGAACTATGTCATGACTAAGCAGGTTGAGAAGCTCAGTTACTAAGTCAGGTTATTGGTCCATGTGGCTGAGTATTTTTTTTTCAATATTCCCCAACCTGTTGCTCTTCAATTACATGGGACTGAAACTCCCATCATCCCCAGGCATGACTAGAATTATTATCCAAGACAGTTGTAACAGTCTGTAACTAGTTCAAGAGTCTAAGACAGTGTTTCTCAACCTTGGCAGCTTGAAGATGTGGGGACTTCAACTCCCAGAATTCCCCATGCTAGCTGGGGAATTCTGGGAGTTGGTCCACACATCTTCAAGCTGCCAAGGTTGAGAAACACTGTCTTAGACTGTGGCAGCCAAAGAACTGGAAAGGGAGGCTACTTTGTTTTCTGTCATCCAGAAAAATTTGGATGGGGACTGAAGGAAATGTAGGGGTCTCCCCAGCTACATGCTTGATGTGAAATACAAAAGATTGGACGAGTTTGCTACTTACAAAGGGACATAGAGAAGATACTTAAGAATAAAAGGAAGGAGCTAAAGCTAGAAAAATGTTTTCTTTCTTCCATTGTTCTACCCACCCCATATTGTCACTGTTCTTCTATTACATGTAATATTAACAAATAGCCATTTTCTACCTCAAGCCTGGGTGGCACGGAGTTTTTTTTGCCGTAGTGTTTCCCCAACCCGATCTAGAATTGGCATCCCCTTTGACTTCCTGATCGTTGTTTCATCATGCATCACAATGTCACCGTCAGATCCTGCTAGCAGAGGCTGGGGCAAAGGAGCTACCACAGGATTCGATGATAGTCCTGTAGATTCTGAAAACTCAACATCCATGAGCAAGGAGTGATCAGGTATCAGCCCTGCTGCATCCGTAAAAGTTCCCAACCCTTTGGAAAGTTCTGAGGTCCGTGAATATCTTTGGGGCAGATTCATCATCATGTCTGTATGAAAACTTTCATTTGCTGTTTGGAGATCATTGGTGGGTTCCATATCAATGTCGTTGTGACTTTCTGTTGATGGGAGCCATGCTGCAGGCAGTGGTAGGGAATTTATGTCCTCTATTTTCAATTCCTCTATCAGATCAGTGACAGAAAAATGAGCACTTTGATGCCCAGAGTACTTAGAAAAGTTTGTGCTATAATCAAGATGAATTGACAGTTCTTCCCAAAATCTGCCACCAGAATCTGAAAGCTATTAGAACAAAGCAGCATTAGATATTATCATATAAATATTCAACCAGAAGGATGAAGGGAGGGGAGAAAGAGGCATCTAAAACATTCCAGTAATCAGAGGTTCAAAAAGAATGTATTTCCATAATATTTTCTGATATGTATTTAGGAGTGGGAGGAACAGCTCAGCAGACTTCCTTTACCCTACCAGTGTGCCTACGGAAGAATTGTGACTTTCTGCTGCCATTTACAACATATTCTCCACCAGCCAATGAATGCCTAGTAAATCAACTAATAGGAAAAGCTAGTGATGTTACTTGCAACTCTGCGTCTTGCATTATTTAATCAAAACTAAAATAGGGCCACAAGTTGCCTATTGCTCCTTTAGAGTTTGATTAGAAGACAGATATCTATTTGTATGGTAGGCAAATCATATTTAGTAGTTGCTGTGCATTTTATGTTATTCAGAGTCATCCATCTACATCCTCCAAGAAACAATGATAGATGACAAAGGAGAAGACAACGGGTACATGACTTAGTTGATTCTGATTCTGCTCTCAGTGGCCTTTTAACCTTGGTATCCTCCTGGACTCAAGCAGGATAGCAGCTAATTTAGGACTGTCATAGTGTCTGGATATAGCTGGATGGTGGCAATAAATGGAACTGTAACAAAATTGAGGCCTTGTGGGCAGATAATTCCCAATTAATAAAAAACCAGGAATTTGCCTGTTCTAAATGGAATTCCACTCCCTCAGAAAGAACAAGTATATAGTTTGGGATTGTTCCTATAGTCATCATTGTCATGGAGACCTAAGTGACCTCTGTGACAAGAAGCACCTATTCCCAGTTCAGCTGGTATATCAGCAGCATGTTTTAGTGGACAAGGAAAGCTTTGCTATTGTTTATGCACTTGTAACCTCACATTTGGAAGTTACTCATACTTTGTATGAGGCTGAAATAGTGCTTGGTCCAGAAGCTTGGCTTGTGCAGAAATTGACCCAGGCTGCTGAATGTGTAGTTTTCATTGCACATCTCGCACAAGTGTTGAAGCAATGCATTGACTGCCTACTAGCTATGGAGTCAGGTTCAATGTTCTCCATTTGGCATGTAGGGATTAAACCTAGAGTAGAATAAGTACCAAATAATCTTCCATTATAAACCTGGACAATTCGGATACTTAGCAAAAAATACTTGTGCCATCACTTACAAACCGGCACCTTGCAGTTATTCTCAATTGGGCCACCTGTCCTCTGGAATGCTGTCTCCCCTGATAGTCATGAGGCCCCAGTTATTATTGTTGTGTTTTAAAAGTAGGTATGAGCTTCAATGTTTTCATAGAAGATGTGATATAAAAGTATATTAAGCAGATTATAACAAACCTGTTATGTGAACCAGCATTATTATTTTCTCATATTGCAACAGGGCTGAAGCCATAGATGTGTAGTACAAGCCATGCTTTTCAACTTGTTCCGACCCTTCAGATGCCCATCAGGAGACTGAGAGGCAATGTTGGATCTAAAGAGGTCTCCCCCACCTTGTGCCACTGAGATGTGTTTGTTCATAACTCCCATAATTCTGGGACAACCCAATCAAGGACTAGCTGGGGATTACTGTCACACAAGATTTATCAACATCTGTATCTTTCTAGTATAACCAGCCTTATACCCTTTTCCCCCTCACCCAACAAGCAAATACCCTCAAGTACCTTGTGGGTCCAGTTCGTCCTTCTTTTCCGCAGTTTCATGGATCCAGTTGTGGCAATGACATCGAACGCCCCCCTGGTGCAGTTTCTTCTCTTCCACTGTTGACCTGCAAAGAACCAGAAGGGAAATGTTTTGGTCATTGTATTATTATGGTTGTGCAAAGAGATTATCTTTGTCTTTAGCCTAGGAAGTTCTTTAACAAGAGCACCAAGGTAAGATGTTACTTGCTTGCATTTTAATGGCCAACAGCTGTGTTGTTTTTTTTTATTACAACTAGTTGCTACATTTTGGACTAGAGAAGGTGCTTCCAAGCTAGCCATTTCTTCTAGAATTGTCATACTTCGTTCACTTGCTTTTGACAGAGGATCCAGAGAAGCATGAACTCCTGCAGAGAGGGCACTTCGTGCAGTGATATGCAGAAGATTTTGCTTCATACAGCTGCACATGCAATGGAGTCTCCCTCCATTGACATGCCTGTTATCTAGAGGGACTGAGCAAAGTGCGTGGTGTTGATGGACGGATCTACCTGACACAGCCTTGCTCCCATTTTTTTCAGCAAACCTCTTTAAATAGGGCCTGAGTAGAATTCTTTCCAAATGTAAAGACTAGTGCTAATATTTCTAAAGTTTTCTCCATGTTGTATTTTTTTCATCTTGATTTAGAGTCAATTGGGAGGTACAATGGAACTATGAACAAGTGTCATAAAAGTGCTGTTAAGGCTGTTCAGGCTTTTGAATGTGCTTTGACTTTGATTTTACTGCTTTCCATTGATCTATCAAGAGAAGAGTTAGTAATTTCCCTTTCAATAATGGTAGGTATTTCTTTTCTTGCAAAGGATAGGATGGGGATTTCCTCTAATTCTTTTTATTTTCCTTTTTTTAAACTGAGATAGCTTTTATAATGAACAAGGAGAGAGGAAGAGCAAACATGGGGAGAACTTAGTTTCCATTCTACAGATATCCATTTTATATACTCATCCCATTTTACAGATGGCCAGGTAGACCCATGAACATCGAA
This sequence comes from Candoia aspera, assembly GCF_035149785.1. Classification (NCBI taxonomy): domain Eukaryota; kingdom Metazoa; phylum Chordata; class Lepidosauria; order Squamata; family Candoiidae; genus Candoia; species Candoia aspera. Next base: position 312,767,030 of record NC_086153.1, read on the forward strand.
CACCATGATATATATTGCAGACTTCCTCAACCTAATGCTCTTGAGTTACAACTTCCAGAATTCCACTCAACATAAAGTATAGATGCTGCAACCCTGCTACATCTGTAAGGTATCAGGACAGAAATATTTGATAACACATTTGTTCCTGGTTCTAACAAGCTACCTAGAACAGGAAGTGCTGAAACAGCCCCAGCTCAGAGAGAGTAGAGCCATGCAACAGCAATCCCTTTTCTCTGACAGACCACAGGAAGCTTGATTGGGTGGGAATCTGGCCTGCTGCCTTTGCCACATCATCAGAGTCTCTTCTGATAACCAGCAATGAACAGTAAGGACCTTGGGTTGCAAACCTACCTCCAAATTCAGAAACCTGCTGCATTTGCCTCTACATTGCATTTCTCATCCTTGGAATTGTCTCTTGTGTTACCACCTTTTTACTGGTTTCTTGTTTTGACACCATGTAAATATCTTTCTCTGAAAAGTAACTCACTCAGTTTAAGCCCAATATACTTTGAGGTTTGGTTACCTTTCACTACAAAGCTAAGGGTCCAAACTGGCATCTTGTTTTCAGTACTTTCTTGCATGAAACTAAACTACCACATTCTCAGTGCAGTCAAATTTTCCTACCAGCGATTCTGACAAAATGCAATCATGCTGTCAAAAGTGGCCATTTTTAGAACATCAGCTTCAGCCACTTTCTGCAGTGAGGTCTGGTATCCCATCAGCCACTGCACCAGGGCAATATAGTACTGTCAAGGCTTTGTTACCTGACTTGCCACTTCCTCATTGTCCAGGCAGGGAGCAATGGGCATGTTCTAGCCATTACAACCTATCTGTGTGAGGGAGAAGATATTGGCAGTGAGTGCAGTCCATGAAGAAGCTTGCTGTTTCACCTGGTTTTCCTCTCCTCCTTTTCTTGGAGGATTAGTACTTAGTACACCATGTTAACTAATGGGTTGTAGTTTTTTCTAAGCCAGTGTTTCCCAACCTCAGCAAGTGTCTGATGTGTGGACTTCAGAATTCCCCCAGCCAGCATAAGTTCACATGTCTTAAAGTTGCCAAGGTTGAGAAGCGCTGTTCTAAACTGATGGAGTTAATTCAACCTTGTGCATAATTAAGGCTCATTGTAACTCCAGGGTACGGATCAGTTGCCCTTTTTGGTGAACCTAGGAAAAAACAAGCCTCCCATTGATCCAGTTAAGCATTTGTGGGAACAAGGACACTCTCAGATCCCCCCGATCAAAGGTTTCACAAGAAACCCTTATCGGAGCATCTCCCATCATTTCCTTCTCCAAGGAACGGAATCCGTGTCGCCAGATGGGAGGGGGTGTGAAGTTGGAGTGTGAAGTGGTTTATTATGGCTATGGAGCACATCAAGGACGCGGGGTTGAGATATGCCAGGAATACCATCTGGATGGGAGGGGGAGTGACATGGTTTCATGGGAAAGGGGACTAACTAAGGGAATGTAGTTTTAAGTTAGGTTTGAGTGGGAAATCTTTATTCGCAGCTTCCTTCTGCACCATTCATTACACTTCATTAAAACAATTAAAGGAATCCCAGCCTCCTGACTGTGATTGTGTGAATGCTCGAATGATCAGGTGCTGACAGACACAGAATAGCAACAACTGAACTTGCATTGGAGAAAAGCTCTGTTAACGAAAATATTTATGAAAAAAAAATGGGGAAGTGGAAGAATTAATGCCACAGCATCCTTTTCAAAGCCACTGCATTATGACATATGCACATAACCGCATCCCAGTCAATGTGCAATATATCTCATTTTCAAATTTTACAGCTCATTTGTTTAGGGCATGTAAGTGACCTTGCAGAGGCATCAGGCATTACAGCAGGGAGAGGGTCAGGGTTGGAGGAGAATTTTAAAGGAAGTTTGATATAATTCAGGAGACTTCAGGACGAACAGTCCAGGGGCAAATCAGGCTTCGTGTCAATAGACCAGACTCATTCCTGACAAGCCAGAGTTTGTTCAGACTGAGACTTTTGAACAGAGATGCTCAAGTTTTTTCTGATTCAAGAGCCATACTGGCCTTTAAATGGTATGTCAGAGGGTGGCCTCTCATGAATGAAATTATCACAAGTCCTAAACTGACTTAATTTTGTTTATGTTGAAGGTAGAATAAAATCAAATTTAGTTAATATGATTACTTTCTAGGCATATATTTAATAATTTTCTCCTTTTGTCACACTAAACTTTGCAATTTGCTAAGGCATTGTATGAGTCTCTGGAGCCCAGCTGTTTCGATGTCGACTTGGGACCTTAATTTGTGCGACTTCTCTGCTTTATAGTCAGGTGTAACCTTATCAGCCACTTTTGCCAGGAAAAATAACAGCTCTTCAGAATGGGGGTTTCAGAAGTGGAAGGTGTTTTCTTGCCTGTGCTGCTGAGCAACTGTGGTGATGCGGAGAATAAGATGCTCCTGGTGTGGGATCTTCAGGTGGAAAGTAGGTGTGCGTTCCAGCTGGATCCCTCAGCAGGTGCACTTTGTCAGTTGGATCCTACAGCTTTCGTCCCTCTTAGAGAATCTCTTTTAACCAATTTACTCACCACAAGGTATTCTCCTATTGTGTTGTAACTACAGTTCCAAGAATGGAAACATACGCTGGAGAGGAATTCTAGGAGCTATAGTCTCAACACAGCTGGAGAAGAAAAGTTGGGGAAAGCTTCAACTGGTAAACAATAAAGCAACATTATTATATGTATATCTCCAAATCCCAGCTTTGTCCGAACTATTCATATTAAGAAGGACCAGCTCATGGTTACCCATCAACACATCTCATGTTTTGTTTCAGACACATCCTAGGATCATACTACAAGGTTCCAAGCTCCATTCAAGCCTTGGCCCAACACTAGAGGTAAAGGTAAAGGTTTCCCTTGACGTAAAGTCCAGTCGTGTCCGACTCTAGGGGGCGGTGCTCATCTCCGTTTCAAAGCCTTGGAGCCGGCGTTGTCCATAGGACACTTCCGGGTCATGTGGCCAGCATGACAACTCGGAACGCCGTTACCTTCCCGCCGAAGCGGTACCAATTAATCTACTCACATTTGCATGTTTTCGAACTGCTTGGTGTGCAGGAGCTGGGACGAGCAACGGGAGCTCACCCCGCCGCGCGGTTTCGAACCGCCGACCTTCCGATCGACAGCTCAGCGGTTTAACCCGCAGCGCCACCACGTCGCTTCAGAGGTATATTGTGGCAAAATAAATATTTGCATATTTCTATGTGATGGTATTTTAGCATGTTTTCTGCCTAGGTTCACAAACAACAGCCCAATGTATAGAACTGACAATTATTGAAATGTTATATAATAAAGCTGAAAAATATACAAACCTACTTGATGTGCCACATGACCTGTTTTTTCTTGGAGTCCATCTGGCAGCATATGGAGGATATCCTGTTCCAGAATAATTAGATCATAAAACTCGTAAGAACATCTTAGAGTTTAAGACAAACCTGTCTGATCTGTTCCTGCCTAATACTACTCTGGAACCTTGCAACAATGTACTGTACGTGAATTGCTTGCAAAGTGCCATACAAATAATAGAACCACTGAGTTGAAATGGATCTATTATTTCCATATTTTTCCAAAAGACTACACATCCCATCAAAAGAACTAACAATATATACAAAATTAACTGCCTGGATTGCAACCAGCACTACATAGGACAAACAGAGTGCCAGGTGCATCAAAGAATGAAGGAATACAAAACGGCAATAAAGAACCAGGATTGCAAATACCTAACAGCCAGCATGCCTTCACACAAACAGCAGGAGAGCCAGAGAATTCCTGGAAGCCTGGCATTCAAATAAAGGGCTAAGAACAGATCAATGTAGCTGGCTGTGACCTACCACCCAGTCAAGTGCCTGATCCAAATGTAATAAGTCAGGGTGGACCAATCAAAATAAAGTTGACTCCATTCCCAGACACCAATCAATCAACACCCCTAGGACACTTCCAATCACCAATCAACCCCCAGGAGTTCAAACCTTACACAGACTACAATTACTGCAAGGCCACCCTGATTTCTGATCAGTTGTGCTGAGAAAACCTCCCCAGGATGTTAAGCAAGCCATCTGCAAACAACCTGATTGATGCCAAGACCTGGAACCCAACCACAAGGTATGTGCTGTTGTACGTATCTATACTTTTATTAATTGGCTGATCCTAATAAAATAAAAACATAAATGCTTAAAAATGCTACTTAAAGGGGCTATTGAAGGCCTGTGATTGGATCTCTTTATATTGTTTGATAATTCATTAAGTTCTGGCCTGTGCATGTTCACAGCACACCACAACCTCCCCACATAATGTATTCCCCTGTCAAACTGCTCACACAGTTAAGAATGTTTTCCTAACATTGGGCTGGAATCTGCCTTAGTAAAGATTAACATGATGCATCTCTGTTGTGCATGTACTGGCTCAGAAGTGTTCTCTGATGTATGAGAGAAGAGGGCATATGCACTTTGTGTATTAAAGTGTACAGAAAGGTTTTATGGTATTTTGCGTTGCCAAATATCTAGCTGAGTGCCTTTTATTTTTTCATTAAAATAAAATACGAAATGAAACTTGCACAAAAACTTGTCACGTGTTCGAACAGTTTGAACATTAAAACAATTTTAACCAATTAAACCATGTAATTCTTGTTATAAAAGAATGTCATGGAATCATCACCATAATTTTTAGCTTTCCAATTGTTGTACCATCTGCATCCTAGACTCTGAATCTTACTCCCCTTTAGATTAATAGATAATTAATCGATAAGCAAATATTGGGTGTAGCTGAAAATGTCACTATGGAACTTTCAAAGAAAGTCTCCGTTCCCCAGACTTTCCCCCCGGGTTCCTTTAGCCTTCAGGCCTCAGAGAAGCAGCATCCATTACCTTAAGGTTGGCATCAGAGTGTGATCTTGTCCTAGATTCCATTGTGCATTTCTACTTTGGAGAAAGAACCAACAACCTGGTTAATGGCTAATTATGAACAAGCTTTTCTAAGACTGAAGAGTTGCCAAACTACTGTAAACCATCTTTTTAAAATATCATTTGACTGATTTTTGTTATTTTTAGAGAAGAGTTTTGTTACAATATATTTCTTACAGTGCAAAACTATTGTTACCTTTTATTAACAGAAGGTAACAGATTTTTTTTTTAATATTTCCACAATCTGGTATTCAGCAGGGTGTTCCCTCAGAACACAAATTATTTACAAGTATCATGGTGGTTGACAAAGTTCTCTCCCATCAATTTCTATACTCCATTTTAAAGGAATTATAACATCTGTAATGTTGCGTACATTACCCATGTTTTTTATCCTAATTCAGGAGAGGCCCATCACACGCTAGGGGAGCCCAGCTCCCATCAACCTCAGATACCATAAACCGTGGTCAGGATGATAAAAGCTGGACAGCTACAGGCTGTTTACTATTTCTGCCTATAAATCTGGAAAATGATGTATACTTGCTACAGCTGGTGGTAGTCAGTTCTACACATTAATTGGTCATGAAATGAAGGAATCTTCTCTTTTGCCTGTCCGATATCTATTCTACTGGTTAACACAGACCAAACTGGATAGTATGGCAATTTTGTTAACACATTGGGATTGTGTCCGCCCTCAGCCACGGGCCCAAGGAAAATAGGCCTCTTTCTCTAGGAAGCTGCCACTCATCCTCTCAAGAGAGAGGCTGTTTATTCCCAGGCCGATCCATATCTTAAGGGGTGGGGTTTTTCTTAGGAAGTGAATTTAACTCCTGATCCACAGGTCTGCGTTTTTACCAGCAGCGGCTTTCCAGGATTTTAATGGATACTTTCCCAGTAGGGTCTAGAACTGCCTGCACTGCCCCCAAAGCAGATGTGTTACCACTAAGCTGTTTCTCCTCCTTTCTATGGAGAAGGCATAGGATAATTATGGGCAGACATAATTATTTGTCTGGAAGTAATACAGAGAAGTCTTAATATCAAATGAATTATTGTTGAGACTAGCTTTCCATTGCCCAGTTGCTCCTTCAGGAGCATAAAGGATAAAGGAGGCTTAGGATTCATCTCTGTTGAGCTCCTCCCATCCTGCTATCTGCCGCTTCCAGCCTACCTTCTTTTGTGGGGAGAGAGAAGAAAAGATTCAGCACTCAATTTCCTTCTCCCAAATCTGAACCCTAATAAATACTTCCCACTTTGTTTTTATTCCTTTTTCGAAGGCTGTTCATTGAGATCTGAACTTTCCAGATAATTTTATGTGGCTGTGAGCCTTCGAGTCAGTGTTGGCTTCTGACGAATGCCTGGACATGTCCTTGCAGTTTTTTTGGAAGTGGTTTGCCATTGCCTTCTTCCTAGGTCTGGTAGAGAGTGACTGGCCCAAGGCCACCCAGCTGGCTTTGTGCCTAAGGTGAAACTAGAACTCACGGTTCCCAGTTTCTAGCCTGGTGCCTTAACCACTACACCAAACTGGCTCTCTCCCAGATAATACTGTATATTAATATAAATAATATTAATTGGTAACAATAACAGTAAGCTACATTTGTTTTATAAAGTTTGCAACAAAAGTCTTTTTTCTACAGTCTGAAACACAGAGTGAAAAAAATTAATATCTAAGGGGGAAATTTAAGGACAGGAAAAAAGGCTGTTTACCATGAATTTGTCTCTGAGTCCCTCCACACAGTCTGGACACTTGGTAAAATCCATCACAGCTGAAGTCTAAAACAAAGTTAGTAGAAGAAAGCCTTGCTGAAGGAAGACCTTCTACCAGATTCCTACGTCCAAAGTGGTGGTGATTTCTATACCCTTGGCATGTTCTCATCCACTATTGTACATATTGAGAAGTGGCAAACCACTGAAATGAGTGGCTGTGTTATCTACTTGTGCCTTTCTTACCCCTAGGAGGGGTTTGGAGAAGCCAAACGCCTGGGAGGGTTTTTAAAGCTAATGTTACTGTCACCTATTGTGACTCAATACAGAGCCTGCCGCAAAATAGCTGGTAGGCCCTGAGCTGGTCCTATTTCCTAATTGTGTAGAGGGGGTAAAAGCAGAAAAGCTCTTCCTCTCCATTTTTCATGGAGCCTGATCATACTCAGGAAAGAAAGTAACTGGCAAAGGGTGTAGGCACGAGAGTGACAAGAAAAGCAAGTTGGAGCAGAGTAGCAGCCGATGGGGGGAATGATAAGCACCTCGCTGCTGTGGTTTCCAGACTTCACTTTATGTACTCCCAAAACTTTTTTGGGTGTGTGAGAAAGGAGGTTGGCTATCAAGAGTAATGCCTAGTTTCCACTAACACTCAAAAAATGTTTGCAGAAAATAAAGCAAAATCGCCTTTTAGACTGAGTTAGCCTACCTCACATCTACCTATTAACGGTGAACAGTAGGCCAACATAATCACATCAGAATCATTACAACTAGAGTGAGCCTACCTTTCAGTTAACTTTATTACCCTCAAAATACAAGCCAATGTGTCTAACATGCAAGACAATCAGGTATCTAACTGCAAACAACATACCTAACATCAAGACAATTAGTTCCATTCCATGCTTGTTACTATAGCAGCATACTTTGTGGAACATTCTCTATTATGACATCACTGCCTTATCAATATGAGGTTACCTTCATAGGAGTATCAGTATTTTGTTACAAAACCATTTGAAATATGCTAACAAAAATACGGAGTATGGCTCAGTGCAAGCAGTTCTAACTATGCCCTCTGAATATTTCTCATTTCCCCCATCCACCCGACTAAGCCTTAACAGAAATGCCAAGGCAATACAAGTTATGCTGTGTATCCTTGAGCTAAACCAAACCCTTAGCTTTCAGGTCAGAATGCACTTATAATTTTCAGTATTACGCCTGCACCTCAGCCATTTTAGAGGACACTCCAGTTCCCCAAAGATTATGTCCACGTGAAGCAGGAGGGGGTGAACTGGTAGATACATTCCAACCCTCAGTAAAAAAAAAAACAAAAAAAACAGGTCACCTTGATGAATTTTGAGCTATTTACTAGGAGAGTCCCTGAAGCGATACAGTTGCAAATTTCTGCCATCTAGCAATGAAGCCATTTGGGAGCACAATCCTCCTTAGGACCTTGATGAAGCATGTTAACAGTGAAAACCGCAGTTACTATTTTATTGCATTTCTGATTGCATTCCAATCAGAGACTTTAATGATGGTTCCTGGCCAGGGATTTGGTTAGTTAAATATAGACGAGGTCAACCCTTTCAAATTCAGTTGGTTTCTGCTTATTGTCACATAGTCCCAGGGAAAGACTAGTTTAGAAAACAGACTGGAAAGGAACCACCAGAAATGTGGAATGCATGGTAGACTTGTGAAAAAGCAGAAAGAAAATATTGGATACAAATACATATAATGGAGAATTTTAAAAATTAAAAGTTAGATGAAACCACAATTTTTTTTTTTACTTAATGGGTAGCCAATTAAAAATTATGCACAGAAGATTGACTTTATGTAGTTAACTGCAGTTAAGCTACTGTATGTGCAAAGATGGAAAAATGCTTTAACCACAATGGATTGGACTGTGAAGATGACAGAACTAGCAGAAATGGCAAAATTGACCCATTTGATTAGGAGTTATGTACTTTCTTAGAAGACTGGAAACCCTTGTTTTTTTGCTGACGTTAAAAATGACTTGATTTCTGAAATCAAGTCATTTTTATTGACTGAAATGAACTGTATGATGTAACCTAGGTGGGGAAGGAGTGACTTGTAACTTTTCTAAATAAGATCAAAATTTGTTTTAAGTATTTTATCTAGTTTTTTCTCAATTTCATTCTCTATACTTTTTTTCATGCTAATATTTCATCTGTTTACATTGCCCTAGGGATTGAAGTCTCCTTACTCTGCCAGTAACCAGTTTTTACCATTGTGAAGTTTTAGTTGTTGGCTTCTTTGCTGAGGTTTCCAGAGTTGCATTAAGATGGACTACAGGAAGCACTTTTTAGGAGGCCTATATTAGTCTACAGTGGCAAAAAATCAGGAGACTGGTAGCACCTTTTCCAACTAACAAATTTTATTTGGAAAATAAAAGGAAGCACAGGAACTTTTTTTCATTGGTTGCTGCAAGGTTAAATATTTGACTCCAGGACAAAAGAAGGGGGGAGGGGTAGCTTGCCCCATACTGCCATTGTTCCTTACATTTAAGCATTTTTAACTTGCCTACTCCAAAATATTTTTCCGTTGTGACCAGATCCTCACTTCTACCCTTTAGATTATGTAATAGTCCCTAAACACAAAACATTTCCTTTAGGGGTCTATAAAGAAAAACAGCAAAGCAAGAACCAACATAGATTTACAGTACTGCCTGTATCCATTTTGAGATGCCTGAAGTATTTTTAGAATTCTTCCCTTATTTTCTGAGAAGCAAATTCTGAAGATTCTAGTATTGCGTTAAGTGCAAGCTACTTATCTCCTGCGCTTATAAAACATATCCCCTCAACTGAGATGCAGCTTCTTAGACCTAATAAAAGCGCTATTTATATTCAGTTCATCTCTTATTTAATACATATACAGTAATTTGTCTCACAAGTTCATTCTGAACACTTTTATTTCTAGATAGTTCCAGAGTAGAACTGTACATGCAAAACTGCATTAGTCACAATACATTTACAGTAGATTCTATTCTATGTTTAAGAGTGGAATTTAGAATCCTTTTTACAGTATAAAAAAACTAAACAGCAACAGGTTGGAATTCTGATGTTAAATATCCCAATCTTCTGTTCCAATACCTAGTCACTAAGTACTGTATGATACAGGTGTTCAATTGTTAAACTTCAGAGATTTAACATTTGCAGAACTGTATTTCCCACTCGCTCTTTCTCTGTCCACCAGCATAAAATCCTGCCATTAACTACCCAAATAATATTCCTTACTCGCCAATGTACAAGGGTTATACATCAAGGACACTCCCTCAATAGCATCCCACATTACCTAAAAATGCAAATGTAACAAAAATAAAAGAATAACATCTTCAAAAATAAATATAAAGAGGGAATGCAGACAAGTGTCATGAGTTTTTCAGCAGGTTAACATTCATAATATACAAAACATAACTTATTCAAAACCAAGGACAAAGGGAATATCCACATTTCTAATAATTGGGTATTTAATCGACTTCTTCCATTCGTGAAGTGTCATCATCTCCTTCCAGTGGTGGCATCTCTTCAGCAACTGCTGGGCTTGTTTCTTCTGTAGCAGCATCATCTTCATCTATGCCTGCATAAAGTTAACACAATTAATTACTACTTTCCCCATGGAAGTATCACCCAGCAGACTCTTTTGTGAAAAAGATACTTCCTACTTTTATTCATTAAGATTAACTTACCCAGACCAAGTTTTATCATTCTATAGATACGGTTGGCATGTGTCTGAGGATCCTCTAGACTGAAGCCGGAAGACAAAAGTGCCGTCTCATACAGAAGGATGACCAGATCCTTCACTGACTTATCGTTCTTGTCCGCTTCTGCCTTCTGTCGCAGTGTTTCAATAATAGAGTGGTCCGGATTTATCTCCAAATGTTTCTTTGCAGCCATATAACCCATTGTGGAGTTGTCCCTGAGTGCCTGTGCCTTCATGATCCTCTCCATGTTTGCAGTCCAGCCATATGTACTGGTTACAATACAGCATGGAGAAGTAACCAATCGGTTGGAAACTACAACCTGCAAGAATTACCGAATATTTAAACAGAGAAAAACCCACCACTGGAGATCATGCAGCAATCAGTCATCTTAATACATAGCTATTCCAGTAAATGATTCATGTTGAGACACCCTAAAAAAGCTAAAACTGGACAATCTAGCCAGAAATATATGCTTGGTCTACAGCAATACTGTAGAAGCTTCATACTATATATTAAGAAAATATTGAAGCGTATATATGTTGCATTCATGAAGGCTACAATCATCCCCATCTCCTTTTAAAAAGGTGTTTTGTTCCAACTTTGAAAAACTCAGTTGCTACTTGACTAAACTGAATAAAGGGGCTGTCAGCAAAAACCTCTATTACCTTACAGCAGGGGCTTAAGTACACAAAGGTTGTTTACCTTCTCTACTTTTTTTTCAAGTATATCTTTCATGATCTTGCAGAGACTTTCAAACTTGGCTTTCTTCTCCTCCTGTTTCTTTTTCTCTTCTTCATCTTCAGGAAGCTCCAGACCTTCTTTTGTTACTGACACTAAAGTCTTCCCCTCAAATTCTTTCAACTGCTGTACACAATATTCATCAATAGGTTCAATCATATAGATTACTTCCAAGCCATGCTTACGAAGTCGTTCCACAAAAGCAGAATTAGCGACCTGATCTTTCGTTTCACCTAGAAGAAAAATCTACCTTCAGCAAAGTTCAACAGAACTTATATCATCTTTAACTGGAATCTGCTAACTCATGAACATGCCTGACAACCAAGACCATGGTAACACAAGCATAGACGCTTGTAGTTGAGAAAAAAACCTCTATTAAAACAGATAGCCCGTTTAGCAACCACAGTTGGGACCAGCAAATCAGTTGTTAAGCAAAGCAGTTGCTAAGTGAAACCGTGACTCTGCTTATGGTCTTACTTCAGCTTTCTTTTGCTTTACAGACCTGTGAAGATTATAAATGTGAGGATTGGCTGTAAAGTTATTTCATCATGGTCATAACTACAAATGGCTGCTAAACAAGGCAGCCACTAAATGAGGACCACCCATTCTGATCCCAATTTAAGTAGAAACCAGATATTTGAAATTATATTCACCAGTAATGTAGTAGACGTGTTTCTGATTTTCCTTCATTCGAGTGCAGTAATCCTTTAGTGACACCATCTCATCCCCAGATGCAGAAGTGTAGTATCTTAACAACTCTGATAGCTTTTTGCGGTTTTGGGAATCTTCATGAATGCCAAGCTGAAAGAAAGTTCCATTTTTGTGAGCTGTATGCAAACATTATGACAAAATTGAAGTAAGTATTTCAAACCAGCAAACCTTAATGTTTTTGGAAAACTGCTCATAGAACTTCTTGTAGTTCTCTTTATCTTCTGCCAGCTCAGTAAAGAGTTCTAAACATTTCTTGACCAAGTTCTTTCGAATCACTTTCAAGATTTTGCTCTGCTGAAGCATTTCACGTGAGATATTTAGAGGCAAGTCTTCTGAATCAACAACACCTCTCATGAAGTCTGTGAAGATTAAATTATAACCATGTTTTTATTTCTCATAGCAGCCTAGAAAATCTCTTAAGATATACAGCACATAAAGTTAAAAAGCTTATGAGCTTAATGTAGGACAAGTTACTCTAAAGCAATTATAATAAATTGGAATCTTTTCTGCTTTCAGATAAAAATGTTCCTGCCCTTATTCCATTTGTCATCTTCCCAACAGTTTCATGCTTCCTCCTTCTAGGAAGAGGATACTGGCTAAATTTAAGAAGGGCTTTATGAGTTGATTTTTCAAATAGCTGCTGCACTTATAGATTAACTGTGACTTAACAGGCACTCTACCTTAAGTATAAAAAGTAACTTTTTTCTATCTTGTAGCAACCTGCAAACTTTAGCATGTGAAAAGCTACTTACTCAAATATTCAGGGATTAACTCTTCACAGTTGTCCATGATAAACACTCTGCGTACATATAACTTGATGTTATTCTTTTTCTTTCTGTTTTCAAATAAGTCAAAAGGAGCACGCCTTGGAACAAACAAGAGTGCCCTGAATTCAAGCTGCCCTTCCACAGAAAAGTGCTGCGAAAATAAGGAGATGAATTAGCAAAACATACTTAGAACGGAATGACATCACCACCAGTCAGTGTATAGAAACACCAAAGGACTCAATTATTTGAAACTTTAAAGTAACAGTGTCAGATAGGAAGCCTTCCTGTGCATTTATTTTTGAACAATGAGGACCATTTGCCTATTGAAAATCTAAACAAGCACTTTAAAATAACTAAGAGTTAATATGCTTTAAACAAACCACTTATTTTGATATACCACCAGCTTGTCTGTTCGGGATAAATAATCTTACTTTGACTGCTAAATGATCTTCCCAGTCATTAGTCAAACTCTTGTAGAATTCACCATATTCCTCGTTAGTAATATCATCTGGATTTCTGGTCCAAATTGGTTTGGTCTTGTTCAGCTCTTCTTGATCAATGTACTTCTCCTTGATCTTCTTTTTCTTCTTCTTGTCACCATCCTTCTTTTCCTCTTCTTCATCAGAACCAACATCTTCAATCTCTGGTTTATCTTCAGCCTTTTCTTCTTTTTCTTCTTTCTCTTCCTCTTTTTCTTCTGCCTCATCATCACTCACCTCTTTGTCACGCTCCTTTTCTACCTGTTAAGTAGATGAAAATAGAAAAAGCTTAAAATTCTGTGATCCCAATATGGAGCAAATTGAAGAAACAGTCCTTTGAAAAATAATCCATCAATAAATACAAGCAAGGCAAGGTTATGCATAATCTTCAGGACAATCCTTTATTCGCTATATCACACTATGAATTTAATTTGCTTCTAGTATTGCTCTGAATTAACCCTAACCTGAAAGTAGCACAATTATCTAATTGCTCAAGTAAGTTTAAGGCCTGTGTACTAATACAGTTAATTTGAAATTATCACCACCACCCTTCAAAGCATTTCTTCATTTAGGCAAATACTAATTTATACAGAGTTCAAATACTATTTTGTTCAGAACAAGTTACTTACAAACAGCGTTATTGGATATCCAATGAACTGAGAATGTTTCTTCACTATTTCCTTAATTCGTCTTTCTTCCAAGTACTCAGTCTGGTCTTCTTTCAGATGCAGAATAACCTTTGTACCACGACCTAGAGGCTCACCTGTAAAATAAATTACAGACTAAACTGCTTTTGCTCTAAAAGCTCCAAGAATCAACATTTTAATATTCAGGACAGATACTAATCTAGGCTATAGCAATAGTAAAAAATATCTGGTCTTCAATAATATGCTATTCATAGAACTATTGTTTCAATATATGCAATAAGCAGATTTTCTATTAAATCTGAAAGATCAAGCAGTTACTGCGAGATAATTCATTTCCCCATTATTTAACACTTTCAAACCTGACCTGACCTAATAGCTGTAGTTCTGATTCTTCCCTTAACGTTAATTCTCAATTAGAAGTAAAGTCTTTTATGAAAGTTGTAGCTTACCATTGTCCAATCTGACAGTAAACGATCCACCAGCTGAAGACTCCCATGCATACTGTTCATCGTCATTGTGCTTGGTGATCACTGTCACTTTCTCAGCAACCAAGTACGCTGAATAGAAGCCAACACCAAACTGACCAATCATAGAAATATCTGCTCCAGCCTGCAAGGCCTCCATAAAAGCCTTGGTGCCAGACTTGGCAATGGTACCAAGGTTATTCACTAGGTCAGCTTTGGTCATCCCAATGCCAGTATCCACAATGGTCAGGGTACGATCATGTTTGTTAGGAATAAGGTTTATCTTCAACTCCTTCCCAGAATCCAATTTGCTTGGGTCTGTCAAACTTTCATACCGGATTTTGTCAAGAGCCTGCAAAACATAACACAGCCGTTTCAATACAAAGAACAAAATAGTAAAGTAAGCATTATTCTAGATCCTTCAAAGACGTACTTACATCAGAGGAATTAGAGATCAACTCCCTGAGAAAGATTTCCTTATTGGAATAAAAGGTATTGATAATCAGAGACATCAACTGAGCAATTTCTGCCTGGAAGGCAAAGGTCTCCACCTCCTCCTCCATTGGTTGATCCTGTGTCTGTACTTCCTCTGGCATCTGTCAAAAGGAAAAGAAAAAAATTAAATAGAAAAATCTGAAAATAACCAGAAATTAACAAGCAAGCAACTTAAAGTCCCTGGGCAAACTCACCTTAATTACCAAAACTGAATTCCTAACATTCTGAGAATAACATCTTGCACTGTGCAAAATAAAACTATTAGAAGCTCAGTATTTCTCATGTAGATTTAAAGGCAAGTAAAATGGTTTCAAGGTCTGAAAAATTTAGTTTCAGCACCTGCTTCGATAGAAATGAAGTGTGTGTTGAGCACACATTTACGATTATGCCTATTGAACTCAAACATTTGAGTAGGTAAGACATGGACTAAGATTGGAGTTTTTACACCTTATTGGCAAGGTAAGAGCATTTACCTACGTTGGAAATGGCACAAAAGTGAAATAAGAAACGCATTATGCTTTCAGTCAAGTGTACCCTGCCAGCATGGGAAATGTCCGGTCGCTTGGTTAACCCACCGCAAAGCAAGCTGAATGCACAAGCGAGAACCCTGAAGACTCTACAGCCAATCTCTGCGCCACCTGCTGGCGATCGAGCTGAACAAGAAATAATTCTAGAAATTGCTAGAGCCTTCCTGCTCCCACACATGCGTTTGCCCCCCCTCAACTCCCTCCCCTCCACCCATGCGCCCAGGAGCCAATTCTCTCGTCGCCGCGGAGGCTAGTCGGGCGCGCGCCGCCGAAACTCGGAGAGCGGCTCGTCTCCCTCGGCGCCCGCTTTCTCCTCCTCCCTCGCTCGCGGGCCACTGTCCCGGCCTCCCCTCCCCCGCCTCCTTCCCAGCCGAGAACATTCGTCTTCCTCCCCTCGGCGGCCATGCAAGCTCTTCCATTCATTCTGTCGCGTATTGCTTCTCCTTGCTAATCCGACCGAAGGCGAAACCACCTTCGCTTCCTTTGTACGCAAATCCTGTGGGGAAAGGAGCACGGCCGCCACGCACACCCGTTCACATTTTTTTAAGTAACTCGTCTAAGTCTGTCGTATTCCGCGACCGCCTCACTCCTTCGCCCAATCCTCCCCCCATCGCTGCTCCGTGAGGCGTATGACCGATCTCCTTACGCCCCGCCAACCGGCCGCTCTGTCCCTCCCTGCAAGTGTCACTCTTCTGTTTCCGATCAGGTTAAGGCCCAAAGAAAATCGGGCGTCCTTGGGGTCTCGCCGCCCCGGTCTTCCCCCCCGCCCTATTGAGGAAAGGACACTCCATTTCTTGAGGGAAAAACTTGGATTTAGCGCACACCTCTGTCACAAGCGGCCCTGTCCTCACCTTGACGGCGTGAAATCACCAGCTGCACGACCGTTCGCCGAAAGAATTCACGCGACTCCAACCGCTCAGAACCTGCACTGCGCGGCGCTCCCGCCTCCCGCTTGCTTTATATACCCGCGCCGCCGCCTCTTTCCAGAACCATCGGGAACGTTCACTGACAGAGAAGGGAGGGGGGCGGAGACAAGGCGGAGATTCATCCGAACTTTCTCCAGCAAGAGAAGAGGGAGGAGCCAAACTGAAAAGGGGAAAAAAAGAACAGAGGTGGGGTCTTGGCGACAGCGTGCGCATGCGCCAGTTCAATTTCTTAGTCTTTTGCGCTTCCTTTATGCCAATACTGAACTGTCAGGGTCTCGACCTCTCGCCTTCTAACGACTTAGTGGGCATCGGTCGACCGCGAGATCTGCCGTGCGAGCGCTCGCTTCCTCACCGCCGTTCGGAGGTGCTTGGAAGGACAGCGCATGCGTGAATGCTAACCGCTTGCGCGCTTTCCTCTATGGTGGCGCCCTTGCCATTGGCGCCTGTTCAAGGCGGGAGGCTTGGGGGAAAGAAACTCGGCAAGTTGGCATCATCACTGCAGCTCAGTACAAGCGCGGGGCGGAGCTTTAGTGTCGCTCTGCCCTAGCTGGCCCCGCCCATGCCCCTGAAGAAGTTCGTTGGACGCCAGTGGGTGGGGGAGAAGCGATAGATTTTTTTTCCACCCTGCCCTTCCTGTTCTAGAAGCGGCGGGAGAGTGTTGGCGTTTCTCTTTTCGTCACCCATTCTTAAGATCCGTCTAGAACAGTCTTTCTCAGCCTTCTGACACTGGAAGAACCTTTGAAATATTTTTCAGGCTTCGGGGAGCCCCTGCACATTCAGGCTCAAATATAGGCCAGAAGTTACAAAACTATTATATTTGTTTCATGCGTAGGCCTGTATATATGCGTTAAAAGAGTTCTTAAACTAAAAGAATGAAACTTACGGCTTTAATGTGAAGGTGCCTGAATTTGAAATAATCTTTAAAATAAGTTGTGAGCTCCCAGAGAACCCCTAGTGGCCTCTTTTTGGCTGACCTCTTGCTTCTCTAACCCTGGTTGAGAATCCCTGGTCTAGAAACAGTGAAGCAATGGTGGCATTTTCCAGCAATGCATTGCAACATTGAATGCAACTTGAAAACTAGCCGATTATTTTAGGCATGCGATTTCTGTGTGACTTCCTCCAGCCAAATAGGTTGTCCTAAACTTCCCATCATTTAACTAGGAAAGGGTGATGCATGCTTTTGTCCAAACTCTGGAGAGACAGATTGGGAGAGGCTACTCCAGGGAGTTTTCTTAACCTGACATGGTGGAAGTCACTTGGTAAAGAACTGAAGAACCTTCCTGTCCCGACCATTACTCTACTGCTGATCAGAGGATGCCTCTCATTTTATCTTTGCTCATCCCCTGAGCACACAGTAGCTTTCTTGCCAAGGCTGGTAAAGGGCTTTTCCCGCTGCTGAGATAAAGATAATGGCCCAGAGTCCCCTGTATGAGGGAGATGGGCGGTGATAAAAATATGATTGATAAATAAATAAATAAATAAAGTCCTATCTACCATCCTTGAATTGGCAGAAGATGATTATGTACCATCAAGTTGGTATGGACTCTCAATGATTTAATACATTTTCTACAGGATGTTCTATCTTCAACCTGGTCCTTAGGTGTTCTAACAGAAATCTATATTGGCATAAAATGTATTGTCCAGCTGCAACTGCCTGTGTTCTCACTCCCAACCTGGCGTTCTGACTTTGCCTGTGCAGTGTGCGATAAGCAAAGCAATTGGTTGATTCGTTATTGTGGCTGACAGGGCCGCGACTGGGGGGGGCAAGCGGGGCATGTGCCCCAGGCGCCACGCTGGGGGGGTGCCAAAATGGGCGCGGAATCCATGTTTGCCCTGGGTGACACAGACCCTAGTTGAGGCCTTGCTCACTGGTGTGGCAGCAGGTGAGACAGGGCTGGCTGCAAGACAGTCCATCTCTAGGCTCCTTCCAGGGTCCTTCTTATGCTATTCTTTTGTAACCCAAACTGAATAAAGGAGAAAAAATGACTGGCATCATGAAGGGAGCTGAGTCACAAGAAATAGTTTTATTTAGGATTTCTCCTTTCTTTAAGTAGGCAACGAATACCAACTATTGCAGCCTTCTAAACTGATAAGGATAGTAGATTTAAAGCACAGGCTGCTGGGTGGGCAGCCCTATTGCTCAATTCTGAATGATCAACACATGCTGCCCTGTCCAACTCACTCTAAAATGGCCACTAAATGCTGCTCTGATGCCATTACTATGGGAATCACTTAATTTCACCTTTTGACATAATGGGAGATGAGTGTTCACACTTCACATCCTTTGCTGTTGAATATCGTTGGCTAACATGGAAAAGCTATTTCAATAGTGATAGAGCTAAGGTCTACCTCACTTGTGGATTGGGAACCAAATGAAGATAATGGCATGTGGACACAGCAGAATGAATACTTTGCCAGGGCATGTTTGAACCCTCAGTGAGATGCTAATGCAGGAAGCTTCAAAGTCTCCTTCAAGTCAAGCTCAGCTGCTCCCAGAGGGAAACAAATTGCAATTCTCTAAATCAGTATTTCTCAACCTTGGCAACTTTAAGATGTGTGGACTTCAACTTCCAGAATTCTAGGAGTTGAAAAAACATGTCCTTGAAATTGCTGCACTGCTTTGAATTTCATTCAGACTCAGCATTATTTGCTATACCTAAAGCTGCCAGACAATAACATCAGAAATAATGAGATGTGTGGAGCCAAAGTGTCTGGAACAATAAATAAATATATTAAAAAACCACAGCATTTTGTAATATACTAAATGTTTTCCTGGGTAGGGAATGGCAGCAGTGATAAAACTTGAAACCCCTTTTAGCTGATGTGATATGTTAGGGGAGAATTAGATGGGATGCAAAACTGCCACTGGAAACTGAATCTCAGTATCAGTCTGCTTCCTACCTTTCTTATAACATATAAATAAATAATATTTATGCCTTATCTCAATGGCTGCCACTGGCAGCGTAATGTCACAAAAAGTATTAAAAAGTAACAAGGAAGTAAAGCCAAAGCTGGTATAGGGTGGTTATTTCCAGGGGTGCCCAATTTTGGATATAGTGTGGTGGGTTAGACAATACCAACAAGAGCCACTGTAGTGTAGGGGTGAAGGTGTTGGACTAGGATTGGGGATATCCAATATCCAATACCCTGCCCAGTGTAAGGATCTGATGCTGCACAATCTGGATAGATAGTCATCTGGTTACTGTCTAAACATCTCCAGTGAAGGAGAGTCTACTTGTTCTCTTCCAGATCTCCAACTGAAATCTGCTTCCTTGTACTTTAAATCCATTTATTTCTATCTTCTGGAACATCTCTGGCCTGTCTTCCACATGACAGCCCTTTGGTGACCTGAACTATACACAGTATTATAGATGCAATCTGACTAATGCAGAATAAAGAGGAACAATGGTGCTCTTGAATTTGACGCTACTTCTGTTGATGCAGTCTAAGACTGCATTTGTTTTTGTTCTGCAGCTGCATCACACCATTAAGTCATGTTTAGCTTGTGATCCACAGACACCCAGGTATCCTTTCCATGTATACAGTTGCCCAGTATTGCCCCCCACCATCTATGATCATCCTGTTGATTTTTCTTGAAGAAATATAGAACAACATTTAGCTCTGCTGAAATTCATCTTGCTGGTTTCTGCCTATTGTTTCAGTTTATTACAGTCCTCCTGAATCTTGATACTGTCCTCTAAGATGTTGACTCTTCTCCCTAGCTTTGGGTTACCTGCAAATTTCTAATCATATTTTCTAAGCCCTTATCTAAGTCATTTAAAACATATATTGAACTTCATGGGGTCTACAGCATCACAGAACATATACATGTGGTTATGATTGGTAAGCTCTGTATTCATCTAATGGTATTGATGTACAGTCCATATTTTGCCATCTTCTCTATAGAATCTCGTGGTAGATTTTGTCAAATGCTTTGCTGAAATCAAGGTACATCATATCCACAGCATTTCCTGGTCAATCAGATTTGTTTCTCTGTCCAAAAAGAAGATCAGGCTGGTTTGACATGATTTACTTTTCCATGCTACTTTTTGCCCGCAATGCATTATTTTGGAAATGCCTTACAACTCTTAATAATTTGTTCTTGGGTTTTGCCTGAGTTGACATCAGACTGAAAGGTCAGTAGTAATCAGGACTTATTTTTTCCTCTTTTTGAAGAGGAATCTTCAAATTCTTTTGGCAGTATTGTCCATCCTCCATGATTTCTCAATAATAACAGAACGGGGATCCAAGATGAGATCCAGAAGCTCCTTCAAGTCTCTTGGATGTAATTGGTCTGATCCTGGGCAGTTAAACTTTCATGGTAGCCACAAGTTCCTTAACTATCTCTTTGATTACCTTGGGTTTTCTCTTCCCTTTTTTCCCAATTGTTCTGTTTAACTGCATTTGAACACAGTTCCCCACTTCGGAGAGAAGACTGAAGCAAAATAGAAGCTGAGGAGCTACAGGGTCTCCTGATCCAGAAAGAGGTACATAAGACAGAGTTGTGCGAATGCCCTCTTGCTCACAGCCGCCACCTGCACTTTAAGCCATTAAAAACTTGTAATATATCACACCATACATTTGTTAGGCACAATTTATAATTTATTAGTGAAATATGACTTAAAATCCAAACAGGTTAAAGACTGTATGGTTAAAAGGATGCACAATTTGAATATGGTTATAGAGTTGGAACAGTGGGAATTTCAAAGGGAAAAGTACATGAAATTCACCTTAGATATTATACTCAGAGAGAACTGGTATAAGATATTGCATTGCTGGTACACCACTCCAGTCTTGATTGCTAAGCTGAGTAATTATTTTTCTGAAAAATGCTTGAAAGGAAAGAACAGCCTAGGATATGTTTTCCAAATATGGTGGCAATGTTGTAAAGCTCAATACTGTAAGATTAGAAAACAATCCGTTGTAGAACAGAACAAATTCTGAAAATTATAATACAATATTTTTATTAAATTTCACTAAACTATACATTTCTTCAAAACAAATACTGAATTGACATTGTATATGTTAATAGCTGCAAGGATTTTATATGCTTTTTTATATGCTTGCCATTGGAAAAAACTCTTTGATTCCCTCTATGGAAGAATCATGTTGTGGGAATATGCTTCAACGTCTAGAATAAGTTCATATTTAAAAAGTAAATCTGATGTAAAATTCAATTCTATTTGGAAATCATTTTAAGCTACAATTTTATACATGGAATAGTGCCACATCCACAATTTGGGTTTTAGAGTTTGTATTTTAACTTGATATATAATCTACATACAATTTAGAGTGCTGTCTTAATGTATTTTTATCACCTATAATTTCTCCTTTTCTCCTTCCCTCTTTTTTAATGACTTCAGCTGTGTTAACCAAGTACCTTTAATATTTTATAGAGAAATGTTTGATTAGAAAATGGATATGAAATGTCCCATAGTATTATAAGCTTTTAATGATGTACTAGAGTTTGTTAAGTCATATGATATTTTAGATTCATTGGCTATCTCCCTGTATTTTATATTTATTTACCTATATTACCTATTTTTATATTCTTTTAAATTTGTTTATGTTTTCTTTATTCCTTTATACAAAGAAATAAAGAAAACATAAACAGATGCCTTGAATATTCTTCACAGTTCCTCAGACCCCTCTTACCTAGGAATGACCAGGTCACCTTGAACAGGGCCACTGGCCAACTGCCTCTAGACAAATAATAGCAGGAAATTATCTTTCAATGCTCTTATCACCATGAGGTAATCCTTAATAAAGGCTCTTAGCCTTGCTTTATTGTATTTGCTCTCCGTTTTCTTCCAGCAATGCTCTAGTAATGTCTTCTGCCACTTCATCTCCTGCACCACCTCTGAGAACCAAAGAGCTTTCCAGGATCTGCAAGCAGGGTGAATCTGCACGGGACAGATCACAGGATAGGGAGGAGGGAAGAGGAAAGCTTTTCCCTTCTCCCATAATCCTGATGTAGGAAAGATTGTTAGTAGGCAAGATCGTAATAGTAGTTTTCCTACTATTGGGAGTAGTGGAAAAGTGATCTGCTCCCTGATAAACCAGCTGATGCTTTATCAGTTGAACAGTGGGGTGAGTATGGCTTTGCAGGCTGCATAAAAGATCTGCCAAGAGCACAGCCCACAAGATATGGCCTAAATATTGTAAACTAATGAAGAACAGTTCTAGCCAGAGATGTCATTTGGTACCTAGTGGCAGAGAGACAGGAGGAGACAGAGAGAGAGAGAAGGAAAAGGAAAGAGGACAGACTGGTTTAACCTGCTCTTAGGTCTCCCCACTGTTGGTTCTGCTCCCAATTGCCTTTTCTTGAGGATGATCAGCCCATCAGAGAAAAAAAGATTTCTTACCTATGCCAAAAGTCAAAACCTCCAACAAAATGAAACATTCATTATGACACACCCAGATGAAAAGCAAACACACATTAGAAAAGAGGTGGGAAAGGATCTGACTGAATTGAATATTGAATAATCAAACTGTAGAATCCAAAGCAGAGCAATCAAATAAGGGTACATTTGGATGTTAGTTTGTTCATTTCTTCTTGGTTTGATTTGGTCCTTTTCCTGTAAATCTGCCAAGGCTGATCTGCAAACTCTCTTCCAAGATCTTAATCTAAAAGTAAGTGCTTCATTTTGCCTAAAGCACCAAGCCGGTGCCTTTTTTTCCAGCTCTGTGAATGTACCTGAGCTGTCTGAAAGGAGCCATGGCAGAGGCGTCCATATGGTCCAAAAAGTCAAGACTCTGGCCACAATGATGCAAATGAAGCTCTGCCTGTGTTTTTTTTTATGTGTGTCACATGTACACTTAAGAGAAGTAGATTTTTGATCTTCACTAACTTTAGCAGCCCAACTTAAAGAGGGGAGAGCCTGCTTACAGCTATTTGCAGATGAGTAACTGATTTCTTGAATGGGGCTTCTCTCTCATAGGTAAGCTAATCCTATTTTATTAATAATTTACACAGTCTTTACTATTTTAATGTTCCTCTTCTTGCTACAGCAAGAAGAACAACATTATTCAAGGATTTGCTATTTAATCTGTGCCACTGCCTTTACTGGAAATAAATATAAAAAAATAATACAAATAAAAATGAAGACAACAAAATCAAAAATAAAATTCTCCTCATGCTTTTTTCTTTTATTTTGAATATTTTGTTTTTTTTCCTAAAATATTTTTATTAAAGAGTTTAACAATGGTAAAAGATAATACAAACTGAAATCAGAGAAAAAAGAAAAATAGAAAAGAAATACAAAATTCAAAAAGAAAAAAAAGAAAAAAAAAAGAGAAAAAAGAGAAAAGAGAATATTTAAAGAAGTGATTCCTGATCTTCCTTGCAACAACTACAGGCAAATTTAATATTTCCCCACCCTCTATAAGATTACGTACATATTTCACTTCTTCCCATGCCCCCCCATCCATTCATAAGTCAAAAATCATTGTCATTTCTGTCCAAGTGTTGGCAAAAAGTTCATAAAGGGTTTCAAGAATTTTATAGAAATATTTCTTATTTTAACTCTGATCAAACAAGTCAACTTTATATTCCTTTCTTTTGCTTCTAACAACCTTGAACTTTAATTCATCAAGTTGCTGTCGTAGGATTGAATCTCCATTCAAACTTCCTTTCTCCTGTCTCAGAAGATTTCTTCAAGGCTTTAGAAACCCTCTTTTGTAAATCCAATAAAAAGCCCTTGCCTGGGTCATTTTTCATCTCTTGGCTTATCATTTATATTATTTTATTTTGAATATTTGTGAGGTATGAACATGCCTAATCATGGTTTGTTGAATAAACCACTTGGGCTGGATTTGTATAACACATGAATTTAATATACATCCATAAATCATGGTTTATAAGCATTTGTGGTTGGATTAACACAAAAACTAAACCAATCACTTGATGTCTTAGGATGATGTGTAATGCATTAGCTGATAGGTGTGCTGTACTTGAGAATGCAGGTTTTCTCTTTACTGATCTACTGGCTCTTCACAATGCCCACAGGTTACCTCCACTTTGCAGTGCTACATGTGCCATTACCACTAGACCCAACTTTGCCTTACCCATTATATGACATTGACAATAACTGTGGCATATAGCAAGCTCCTAAAAATTCTGCTTCTTGCAGAAGATTTTCCCCCCTCCTTTCTCATTTGCTATGGGCGAAATTGATGTGGTTTACTTGTATTTATGGACAGATTGCTGGCTGTGCCTCCCACTTCTCCACACCATTTCACTTAACTCACCTCGGAGAAAAACCTGGATTGCAGCTTTCCTAAGTTGCTATGCTATTAGAATAATGTTTTTTTATAAATGTATCTTTATGTTTCATGGGGTGCTGGAATTTTGCTAAGGTAGGGGATGTGGAATAAACTGAGTGACTGACAAGCTTGAAGTAAAGAAAGTGAGTGCTGATAGGGTGGTGTTCATGGACCTCGACTGTTAGTTGGTTTGGTCAGAGCAGTAATTGAACTTACTGGGAACACTTGTCCAACACCATTCTTCACACATTGGGGAAATCACAGGTTGGTTTAAGTTGTGATCAGTACGGTTTGTTAATGGAGTAGATGGTGTAGAACAGCTCTGTGGCTATTAACGGAGCACATGTACAGTACCATTTTACTGGTGGAATACAACTCTTTAACCCAATTTAGCTATCATTTTTAATTTTCTGGAACCCAACACTTAAAACACTAAGTAAAAATAGTAGGCAGAACAAGAAGTCTATGGTAGACATCAGTTTTAACCTTGGTATGTTTTTGATTTCTGGAATCCAAAATGACTAGAGAGTAGATGACATAGTAAGCTATAAAAGAACTGCCCTATGAAGATAAAATAATAGGATGTATATGCTTGTTAACCAAGCTTTTAACCTTAGCATTCTGTGAAAACATAGCTGTTCTTTACATGTGCTTGTTTTGGTAAAGCTAGAATATAAATCATGTGCTATATTTCCAGTACTCTCCTGTCCAAAAGTTATAGTGCTATTTGAAAGAGCTACAAAGAAGTAGACAAGAGATCATTAACTTGAGAGATAGCAAAACTGGCTCAAATCCATCCATTGATTGTATGTCCTAGATCCAATCCAGTATTACCCAGTCAAAGTCCAAGGCTATCAACTATGCTACACCAGTTCTCAGTTCTACAGCATCAGAAGTTACAAGCTCAGATAACAATTTCTGAGGTAGCTGATACTTATCGGCAAATATTTGCAATTAGAAATCAGTAGATCCTGCAATCTTCAGCAAAGGACTGTTACCTTGTCGTGGTGCTGGAGCTTGAGCACTTCAATGATGCCATGAGCTAAACCGTGAAGGGCCACCCAAGACGGGAAGGTCATGACAGAGAGGTCACACTAAATGCAATCCCTGGGGAAGGTAATGGCAACCCACCCCAGTATTCTTGCCGTGAAAACTCAGTGGATCAGTACAACCAGAGATATGTCGGTATACCATCAGAAGATGAGACTCCCAGGTCGGAAGATGGTCAAAATGCTACTGGGGAGGAACAGAGGATGAGTTCAACTAGCCCCAGACGTGATGACGCAGCTAGCTCAAAGCTGAAAGGACGGCTAGCAGCCGACGGTGCTGGTGGTGAACGGCGAATCCGATGTTCTAAGGATCAACACACCATTGGAACCTGGAATGTAAGATCTATGAGCCAGGGCAAATTGGATGTGGTTATTGGTGAGATGCCACGATTAAAGATAGACATTTTGGGCCTTAGTGAACTGAAATGGACTGGAATGGGCCACTTCACATCAGATGACCACCAGATCTACTACTGTGGACAAGAGGACCACAGAAGAAATGGAGTAGCCTTCATAATTAATAGTAACGTGGCTAAAGCAGTGCTTGGATACAATCCAAAAAACAATAGAATGATCTCAATTCGAATTCAAGGCAAGCCATCTAACATCACAGTGATCCAAATATATGCCCCAACCACAGATGCTGAAGAAGCTGAAGTAGAGCAGTTCTATGAGGATCTGCAGCACCTAATGGACAACACGTCTAAAAGAGATGTTATTTTCATCACAGGAGACTGGAATGCTAAGGTAGGCAGTCAGATGACACCTGGAATTACATGTAAGCATGGCCTGGGAGAACAAAATGAAGCAGGATATAGATAGCTGATAGAATTTTGCCAAGACAACTCACTCTGCATAACAAACACTCTCTTCCAACAACCTAAGAGACGGCTTTATACATGAACTTCACCAGATGGACAACACCGAAATCAGATTGACTACATCCTTTGCAGCCAAAGGTGGCGGACATCTATACAGTCAGTAAAAACAAGACCTGGAGCTGACTGTAGTTCAGATCACGAACTTATTGCACAATTTAGGATCAGACTAAAGAGATTAGGGAAGACCCACAGATCAGCTAGATATGAGCTCACTAATATGATAAGCCTAAGGGATATGCAGTGGAGGTGAAGAATAGACTTAAGGGACTGGACTTAGTAGATAGGGTCCCGGAAGAACTATGGACAGAAGTTCGCATCGTTGTACACGAGGCGGCAACAAAATACATCCCAAAGTGTCATGAGCACTGATGGTGAGCAGGAGGGGGCCCCTATCCAGTGGGGAAAATGCATGCGTAGTAGTGAGGAGTTGAGCAGCCATTCAAAGAGACACAGAACAGACTCACCTTGACTTTTGGGGTTTATCTGTCTGGGTTTTCCCATGCTTCTTCAGTTTGTTAGGATTTTCTGTCTAATGTAGCAGTAATAAAACACTAGAGACCTATTCCTCGTCTCAGCGTGGTTCCTGACTGTTAGGACACAAAGAAAGAGAAAATCAAGAAGGCAAAATGGCTGTCTGCTGAGACACTAGAAGTAGCCCAAGAAAGAAGGAAAGCAAAAGGCAACAGTGATAGGGGGAGATATGCCCAATTAAATGCAAAATTCCAGAGGTTAGCCAGAAGAGATAAGGAATTATTTTTAAACAAGGAATCCATGGAAGTGGAAGAAGACAATAGAATAGGAAGGACAAGAGACCTCTTCCAGAAAATTAGAAACATCGGAGGTAAATTCCAGGCAAAAATGGGTATGATCAAAAACAAAGATGGCAAGGACCTAACAGAAGAAGAAGAGATCAAGAAAAGGTGGCAAGAATATACGGAAGACCTGTATAGGAAGGATAACAATATCGGGGATAGTTTTGACGGTGTGGTCAGTGAGCTAGAGCCAGACATCCTGAAGAGTGAGGTTGAGTGGGCCTTAAGAAGCATTGCTAATAACAAGGCAGCAGGAGATGACGGCATCCCAGCTGAACTGTTCAAAATCTTGCGAGATGATGCTGTCAAGGTAATGCATGCTATATGCCAGCAAATTTGGAAAACACAAGAATGGCCATCAGATTGGAAAAAATCAACTTATATCCCTGTACCAAAAAAGGGAAACACTAAAGAATGTTCAAACTATCGAACAGTGGCACTCATTTCACATGCCCGTAAGGTAATGCTCAAGATCCTGCAAGGTAGACTTCAGCAATTCATGGAGCGAGAATTGCCAGATGTACAAGCTGGGTTTAGAAAAGGCAGAGGAACTAGGGACCAAATTGCCAATATCCGCTGGATAATGGAAAAAGCCAGGGAGTTTCAGAAAAACATCTATTTCTGTTTTATTGACTATTCTAAAGCCTTTGACTGTGTAGACCATAACAAATTGTGGAAAGTTCTTAGTGGTATGGGGATACCAAGTCATCTTGTATGCCTCCTGAAGAATCTGTATGATGACCAAGTAGCAACAGTAAGAACAGACCACGGAACAACGGACTGGTTTAAGATTGGGAAAGGAGTACGGCAGGGCTGTATACTCTCACCCTACCTATTCAACTTGTACACAGAACACATCATGCGACAAGCTGGGCTTGAGGAATCCAAGGCTGGAGTTAAAATTGCTGGAAGAAACATGAACAATCTCAGATATGCAGATGATACCACTTTGATGGCTGAAAGAGAAGAGGAACTGAGGAGCCTTATGATGAAGGTGAAAGAAGAAAGTGCAAAAGCTGGCTTGCAGCTAACCCTAAAAAAAACCAAGATTATGGCAACCAGCCTGATTGATAACTGGCAAATAGAGGGAGAAAATGTAGAAGCAGTGAAAGACTTTGTATTTATAGGTGCAAAGATGACTGCAGATGCTGACTGCAGTCAGGAAATCAGAAGACGCTTAATCCTTGTGAGAAGAGCAATGACAAATCTCAATAAAATAGTTAAGAGCAGAAACATCACACTGACAACAAAAGTCCTCATAGTTAAAGCAATGGTGTTCCCCGTAGTAACATATGGCTGTGAGAGCTGGACCATAAGGAAGGCTGAGAGAAGGAAGATCGATGCTTTTGAACTGTGGTGTTGGAGGAAAATTCTGAGAGTGCCTTGGACTGCAAGAAGATCAAACCAGTCCATCCTCCAGGAAATCAAGCCAGACTGCTCACTTGAGGGAACGATATTAAAGGCAAAACTGAAATACTTTGGCCACATAATGAGAAGACAGAACACCCTGGAGAAGATGCTGATGCTAGGGAGAGTGGAGGTCAAAAGGAAGAGGGGCTGACCAAGGGCAAGGTGGATGGATGATATTCTAGAGGTGACGGACTCGTCCCTGGGGGAGCTGGGGGTGGTGACGACCGACAGGAAGCTCTGGCGTGGGCTGGTCCATGAAGTCACAAAGAGTCGGAAGCGACTGAACAAATAAACAACAAACAGATC
Source organism: Candoia aspera (assembly GCF_035149785.1). Taxonomy (NCBI): domain Eukaryota; kingdom Metazoa; phylum Chordata; class Lepidosauria; order Squamata; family Candoiidae; genus Candoia; species Candoia aspera. Next base: position 312,795,844 of record NC_086153.1, read on the forward strand.
CTGCAATGAATTCAGTCTCAGGTGAGAGGCACAAGTTCAGGATTATATTTTTTAGTTATTTATCATATTTTTCTCCCCCACATGGGGGACCCTGGGCGGTTCACAGTAAAAACAATTTAAAATTCAATAAAATTATAAATAATACTAATATTCCAATAAATATAAAATGCAATAATATCCAAATAAGGGCAGATCAAATTCAGCCCTTAAGGGATAAGGCTGGTCCCTGCAGGGCTAGGGAACTAACCAGCCCCAAGAATGGCTCTTCCTCTCCCCACTGCAAGCATGGTGACAAAACCAGGTTTTCAGCTGTTTTCTGAAGTCCAGAAGAGAGGGGGCTAACCGCATTTCCGGGGGAAGGTTGTTCCAAAGGGCGGGAGCTGCTGCAGAGAAGACCCGTCTCCTGGACCCCGCCAGATGGAATTCTCTTGCAGACGGGGTCTGTAGCATGCCCTCTCTGCATGACCGGGTGGGACGGGTTGATGTGACGAGGATGAGACGATCCCTTAGGTAACCTGGACCCATGCCATGTAGGGCTTTAAAGGTGATAACCAATACCTTGAATTGGACCCAGAAGCAAACTGGCACCCAATGCAGCTTGTGGAGCAGCAGAGTTATATGTGCTGATCTTGAAGCACCTAAAATCATCTGCACAGCCGCATTTTGGACCAGCTGTAGCTTCCGGATACTCTTCAAGGATAGCATTACAGTAGTCTATATGGGAGATGACCAGGGCATTAGTGACCGTTCGAAGGTTCTCTCGCTCCAGGAAGGGGCGTAACTGGCGCACAACATGAAGTTGCGCAAAGGCCCTTCTGGCCACAACTGCCACCTGCTCTTTGAGCAGGAGTCGTGAGTCCACAAGGACCCCCAAGTTACGCACCCAGTCTGTCTGGGGCAGTGCAACCCCATCCAGAACTAAAGATGGCAAATTCCTGGGAACTGAGGGTCCATTAATCCACAGGCACTCCATCTTACCAGGCTTCAGCTGAAGCCTGTTGTTCCCCATCCAGACCCCAACAGCCCCCAGGCACCTGGAAAGGGCAGTCACAGCATCACTTACTTCCCCCGGGATGGAAATGTATAGCTGAGTATCATCAGCATATTGATGATACCTCATCCCGTGGAGATGGACGATCTCTCCCAGTGGTTTCATGTAGATATTAAAAAGGAGAGGAGAGAGTACTGAACCCTGCGGCACCCCACAAAGGAGGGGCTGTGAGCCCGATCTCTCCTCCCCTATTAACACTGACTGGGATTGGCCCTGGAGGAAGGAGGTGAACCAGCGCAAAACTACGCCTCCCACCCCCAACTCCCTGAGCCGACCCAAAAGGATACCATGGTTGATAGTATCGAAAGCCACTGAGAGGTCAAGGAGAGCCAGGATGGATGCACTGCCTCCATCCCGCTCCCTCCAGAGATCATCCATAAGTCCGACCAACACTGTTTCTGTTCCATATCCGGGCCTGAAACCTGACTGAAAGGGGTCTAGATAATCCACTTCATCCAGGATCCTCTGGAGCTGCAGTGCCACCACCTTCTCAACCACCTTCCCCATAAAGGGAGGTAGGAGACTGGACGAAAATTATCCAGTACAGTAGGGTCCAGTGATGGTTTCTTGAGGGGGCGCATGAGCGCCTCCTTAAAGGCCGCTGGAAACACCCCCTCCTGCAAGGATATATTTACTATCAACTGGGCCCAACCACACGTCACCTCCCAGGCTGCCTTCACCAGCCAGGGGGGACATGGATCTAATTGACAGGTGGTGACATTTACAGTCCAGAGGATCTTGTCCACTTCCTCAGGCCCAACAGGATCAAACTGTTCCCAGATAACTGGGTATGTTCCCCAGGCATCTCCTGAGACCCTGTCTCATGCTTGGAGTCCAGCTTAGCATGAATCTGAGCGATTTTATCCTGCAGATGCTCGGAAAACTCAGCATGGCACAGTAGATGATTTTCCGGACCCCCTTTCCCCAACAGGGATCAGGTGATCCTAAACAGGGCTGCTGGGCGGCATTCTGCGGATGCAGTAAGAGTGGAGAAGTACTGACGTTTTGCCACTCTTACCACCACAAGGTAGGCCTTAATTGCAGCTCTAGCTTGTGTCCGGTTGGGTTCAGTCTTCATCTTTCTCCAGCGGCACTCTAGGCGTCTCTTAATCCTCTTCAGAACCCTCAGTTCCTCCATGAACCATGGGGAGTATCGGATTCGATGGGATAAGAGAGGCCACACAGGCACAATCCTGTCCAAGGCCCCAGCCGCCTCCCTATTCCAGGCAGCAGCCATGGCCTCTGCTGGACCATGCAGCAAGTCCTCGGGTATAACCCCCAGCTCCCTCTGAAACCCCATTGGGTCCATTAGTCGCCGGGGGCAGACCGATCGAACAGGTCCTGCCTCCCTGTGGATGGGAGTGGCATAAGAGAAACTCAGGGCCACCAGGGCGTGGTCTGACCGTGACAAAGGGGAAAGATGTAACTCTCCCCTCAGATCACAATGCCACTGCTCTGACAAGAAAACTAAGTCTAATGTGAGGCCACTATCTTGAGTTGGGTCCTGAATAATCTGAGTCAGGCCCATGGCCGCCATGGTGGCCATGAATTCCTGAGCTACCTCCGAGGCACGCCCCAGGGATGGCAGATTGAAGTCCCCAGCACCATAAGCCTGGGGAACTCCACCGCCAACCCTGAGATGGCCTCCAGGAGCTCAGGCAGGGAGGTTGCCACGCAGCAGGGAGGCTGGTACAGCAGCAACACTCCCAACTGCTCTTGGGCACCCAACTTGAAGAACAGGGTCTCACAACCAGCTACTTGTGGAGCAGGGCCCCTGAAGGCCACTAGAGACTCTCTGATGACAACTGCTACCCCTCCTCCCCTGCCCCAGCATCTCAGCTGGTGCCACACCCGAAACCCGACGGGCACATCTCTGACAAAGCTACTCCTCCTTCAGGGCCCAGCCAGGTTTTGGTAATACATGCCAGGTCTGCCCCCTCTTCCATGATCAAGTCACATATGAGGGGGGCCTTGTTGTTGACTGACCTAGCATTAAGAAGCAGCAGCCGGAGGCCAGGGCCCCCATGAGACTGCTGTCCAGGGCCTAGGTTTAAGCCCAGAGGGTCGGAACACGCCATAGGTAATAAACACCTGGGGTGTCTTCCTCTATGATGACTCACCCTCCGGCTTCCGTCATAACATCCTCTGCCTGTCACCACCTCAATAGAATGTCCTGCTCTACATCCCTCAGAATATTCCAGTCCAGTTGCCTCCATTCCTGGACTTCTAGAATTCCTGATTTGAAGTAGGATCCCTCTGTCCTCTCATACAGCCATGCATACATACTAATAACCACAGGGGGATGGGGGGCCCCCAGTGCACCAGCTGTCACTCTCGGTGCTGATAGGCCCAACCATCACCCATATACTCACTCACTATGCCCCCCGAGCCTCTCTCACTGGACAACAGGGGGCATCACAGCCACTACCCTACACCCCCTGTCTCTCACTCAGGGGGTGAGTGCTCTAACACACCACATTCACACCCAGACTCCTCCCTCGTCTCTCACACATAGGGAGGGAGCCCCCATTCACATTGGAGGGACCTTATTAACTCTTGTATCCAGATGTTGTCTGGATGATATGTCCACTTGCAAGTCAGATAATGTAGAAGTTCTTTGAAGAAGTTGACAAAATGTACTGCTGAGACAATGAAAAATGACAAGCAGACATCAATAGTAAAGTTCAGGATTCAAAACAAGGACAAAATAATATTAGATTTTCAATCTCCCAGGACACTCCATAGCAGACTTCAAAGTGACTGTTTTGGAAAAGCAGGACTTTAATAACATCAACAAGTGAGAAAATGTTGAATTCACATATATCAAAAGGCCTTAGGCAATCACAAAAATCTCATCAAACACAATGGGTTTTTAACACATTCTAGTTGTTAACTGATAAGGTGCTTATAATCTGTCTCACATGTAACTTGCATCTGCATAACCAACCTATCTCCGTCTCTCTTTTTCCTCCTACCTCTCCCCCACCTCACCCCAATTTAAGTCCTACATCAGCCTAGCCATTCTATGCATCTGATGAAGTGAGCTGCAGCTCACAAAAGCTTATGCCTTCAAAAAAAATTATTAGTTGGAAAAGGTGCTAACAGACTCCTGATTTTTTGCCACCTATGTACCAGTAACTGTATTACCATCTTTATGTGCTCCACAGATGCTACCTCTGCAATGCCAGCAATTATACTACCAACTCACAGAGGCAGGTAATACCACACTTCATGAGGCTCTGCTCACAGTTACTCATGCCCTGGTCACCTCCTGAATGGACTATTGTAATGCACTCTATATGGGGCTGCCCTTGAAGAGCATCCAGAAGCTTCAACTGATACAAAATGTGGTGGCACAGTTATGTGTGCCCCTAGAACGGCACATGTTACATCTCTGCTCCATGAGCTGCATTGGTTGCCAGTTTGCTTCCAGGTTCAATTCAAGGTGCTGTTTTTGACCTTTAAAGCCCTACATGGCATGGGTCCAGGTTATTTGAGGGACTGCCTCTCCCTGGTTACATCAACCCATCCCAACAGGTCTGGCAGAAAAGGCATGTTGCGGATCCTGTCTGTTAAAGATTTCCATCTGGCGGGACCCAGGAGGCAGGCCTTTTCTACCGTGACACCCACTCTTTGAAACAGCATTCCCCCCAAGGTGAGATTAGCCATGACACTACTGTCATTTAGAAAATCCCTGAAAACTTGTTTTTTTCAGCAGGCTTGGGGATCCCAGAGAAATGGGGAACCCACGAGATGGTTATACTGTATATAAGATATTCTCTGTATGTAAGATGTTCTCCTCCAGTTTTATTTTTATTTTATTTTTATTTGTTTAACTGTTGTTTAAGCTGTTGTACTGGTTGTTTATTGTATGCCATCCAGAGTCACATTTGCGAGATGGGTGGATATATAAATCCGATAAATAAATATAAATAAATATGTAAATGTATATATTGTCAGAGACAAGTAGTGTACTTTTAATACAGCTTTTAAAAACATCTGGAAAATAAGTTACATTTCTTTAAGCATAGTGTATTCATGAAATGAAAAGCAAAGATGAGTAACTGTGTTACATTAGTAAGTGGAAACACTATGTTATGTGGGCCCTTGGCAATCATAATTCACTTCTGGGTACAGCATTGCATTGGTTGTCTGAATGGTAGGACATAGATGGAAGGAATGCAACATCCTTTTTCTGATGGACCTCTTAGTGGCTTTTAATTAAGTTGATCATAGTGCCCTCCTAGGCTGCCTACAATGGTTAGGAGTTGGAGGTGTGTCTAGGCCATTGGTTAGAGGGGGAGAGGTCTGGCCCTCAGATGTGGGATGCCCCAGGGCTTGGTCCTTTCCCTTGTCCTGTTTAATAACCACATGAAGCCACTGGGAGAGGTCAATTCATTGTGAGGTATCATCAATATGCCATTGACACCCAATTGTATATTTGTTCCTTGGAATGAATGGGGGATATGATAGAAGCCCTGGCTTAGTGACTAGAGACTGTCAGGGTTTGAATGAAGAGAAACAGACTTAGTCTCAGCCCGGGCAAGATGATGTGGCTATTCATTCAGAAGCCTAATGATTCTGGGATTATACTGTATTTGGCTCTCAGTGTAGCTGTGCTCCCCTGGGAAAAGCAGGCTCACAGTGTGGTGATCCTCCTGAACTTTTCCAGCTCCTATTGGAAAAGCAGGTGGAGGTCTTGGTCATGAGGCCTTTGTCCAGTTGTGGCTGGTGCATCCATTGTGGCCTTCCCTAACCAAGGGATGAGTTCTGCCTGGCCAATTAGACACACACACACACAGCTTCTGAAACAAGCTCCTTTTTTTAAAATTGCAGTTGCAAATCCTTCACTTAGTAACATAAACACATTGCTAACTTCAAACGTTCTGCTTAGAGAATGAAAGCACGGAAGCTTACTTTTTGTATAGCTCACAGACTCACCTATAAAGTCCTATATGGCTCTGGGTATCCATGAGACTGCCTTTCCAGAAAGATTCTGCCTACCCAGTTTGAGAGAATGAGAATATCTGCTGAAGGTTTCCACCTACCAAGAGGCATCATGGAAGGCGCCTGAAAGCAGCCATTCTTTGTGGGGGCTTTCATCTTTGGAAGAGTTCCCTCTCCCTCTGGTAAGGATGGCTCCCACTCTCATGGCCTTCCAGAAGCTTGTAAACCTAAGGTGCTGGCCTAGAAACCCAGAGACTGTGAGTTCTAGTCCCGCCTTAGGCATGAAAGTCGGCTGTATGACTTTGGGCCAGTCACTCTCTCTCAGCCCAACCCACCTGACAGGGTTGTTGTTGTGGGGAAAATAGGAGGAGGAAGGAGCATTATGTATGCTCGTTGCCTTGAGTTACTTATAAAGTAATAAAGGCAGGATAAAAAATCTAAGTGTGTGTGTGTGTGTGTGTGGAGAAAGAGAAATGGTTTGGTTTGGTTTTTACTGTATTTGTTTGCATTGACTTATATTGCTATTGCTCTTTTGGGAACTACTTAGAGTCTGCTAAGCTTAAGGCAGTCTATTAAACAAATATAGCATAGAGGAGAGAACAAAGAAATAATGTAACACCACAACAAAACTAGTAAAGGCATGGGAGAAACAGGCAGACTTTGCCTAGTGTCTAAAGCAGTGTTTCTCAAACTTGGCAACTTTAAGATGTGTAGACTCCGGGGGTTGAAGTCCACACATCTTAAAGTTGCCAAGTTTGAGAGACACTGGTCTGAAGGATAGGAATGATGGAACTAGCTGGACATTCCTAGAGAGAAGGTCCGTAATCCTGAGGGTCACTGCTGACAGAAGTGTTGTTGTTGTTGTTGTTTAAGCGGCATAAAAATATGTTAAATAAATCATTATTCCAGCTTTGCACTGACAATTCTATAAGAAAGGAGACATCCTGCCTCTCCTAGATTTTATGTATAGTAGGTGCCAACTGGAAAATGGAGGCAATATTTTAGAAAAACTCTTGCATTCTAGGACAATTTTGTTCACCACCAGTTCTGTGGTGCTTCAAAAAGTCTCCTTTGGCATTTCCAAAGCAGGTCTGGGAAGAATTCCTGTCTGATAGCAGCTCTCAGTTTCAATCAGTCCCAGCAACACTGGACTAGATAGATAAACAAATCTGACTCAAACCACATGAAAGGCCTGGTTTATGGTTAGCCACAAATGCATGTGAGATCTGAAAGCTGCATGGCTGCAAATCATCTATTTGTAGTACAAAATAATTAAATTCACCAAGCTATAGCCCCTTGCTAGCAAGGCCAAACTTCAAAGGCATCCAGCTTTATAGCAGGGATATCTGCAATTGCTAACTCCTTTGTCTTCAACAGCTTCTTCTATCCTTATTGGTGAATGGAAGAGGACCTCACAAGTAATTATTTGGAGGGAAAACATTCTCTTTCTATTTGGTACATAAATACTTCTTTGTGACTTATCATCACATACGTTTAATTCTTATCCTACTTCAAATGGTTAATTCAAATAACAATTCATAGCAAAAATACCTTATACTCTTCTATTAGAATATTCTCTTCTATTGGAAAAACACCTTATTTGCAATTTTGCACCACAAATCCTCGCTTTTCATATGCAGCTGTTTCCTACTATACAGCAGAGCCAAGGACAGTTATATATTTCAGAAGGAAGAGTATAAAAGACTCAGAATGTTCAAAGGTATGCTAAGAATGAGATGTTGAGGGCCTGGGTAGTCATAAGAAAATTATTGTTTAATGCTTGCCTAATATTAGATGCTTGTGGTTAAGTTTCAAGAGGATGTGGGTCGAACATGTGTCTGGCATCAGGTGGAAGGCCTCCTGTACTTGGAAGAAGGGAAGACTGGTTTCGAGGTATTCAGAAACCACAGAATTACCTTGTTATGAGACCACCAGCTGACCTAGTTGTAACCTAAGGACTAATTAGCATATTAGAACGCACACCCCTAAGGTGGGGGGGGGTCTTAGAAAACATAGAACATGCTAAGGGATATTATGGTACAGTATGTAGTATGTAAGGTTACTGCGCAAGAGTTAAAAGAATCAGCCAATAAAGAGATTTTGTTGTCTTTATTTCCTTGCTAGAAAATGTATAAAAGAGAAGTCAGGTGTGTTGTTCAGGGCTCTTGAACTTGGGCAGGAGACCTCTCTTGTTGCTGTGCACAGAAATAAAAGAGAACAAAGGACCTTCCCGCCTCGGTGTGGTTTATTGGGTGACAACTTGCGCCGAGTCACGGGCCTCTCAATGTAACAAAGAGATCATTAGCATGATTCTGATAAAGAAAAATCAGGAAGATTCCTGGCTATTTAGGTAATAAGCTCATTTTGCTTTGCTATCTCTTATGCTTCAAACTACTTCCAGAAATACTTCTGGATGCTTATACCCTTCTATCTTTTAAGTCTTCTCCAAACCTCACCTTTCTGAGAAGCATTTGGATTATACCTTATTCCTTAGACTGATTTGATTTGCACACTGTGCTATACAAGCTTTGTTGAATAAGCCACTTTTGAGTTCACACAATACAATATGCCATAAACCATTTACAAACCACAGTCATTGGATTCACGTAAATACACTAAGCTACAACCAATTATGTTATGCCTTAGTATTAGGCTGACCATATTTCCTTGAGACAAAAACAGGACATTGGGATGGCAAAACGGGACAGGGTTAAACTTATGTAATATTCTGTATTCACAAAAAAGATGATAAAAAAGGTTTATCGACAGTAAGTTGGGAAGGTGCAGGAGGGGGAGGTGCGGCAATGGTTGGGTCCAGAGAGGCTGGTGCAGGGGTGGCGTTGGGCAGAGAGGTTGCAGAAGGGCTGAGGGTGGCAGCGAGCTGGGACGGGAGGACAGGTACAAGGCGGCAGGAGGCTGGAGAAGTGCAGGAGGGCTAAGGGCGGCGGCGAGCTGGGACAGGAGTGTTGGCAGAGTGCTAGAAAGCATTTGGCCCAGGAGAGATCAGAAAAGTCACACACTAGGCATTTCTATAAAAATAATTTTATTTACAGAAAAGAAACATATTTAAAGGCTGTTTGCTGAGAGGAGAGATTTCTCTCAGCTGCATATTCTCTGCAAGCCTACACAGAAGGGAAACTGAAATGAAAACAAGTTCAGGCAAGTTCCTCCCTTAGGCAATGCAACCATTAACACGTGAAAAGGGGACAATTAAATTCAACCTCTTCACCAGGCCAAAATCATTAGTTACCATAGTAACCTTAATCTGTAGTAGAAAACATATTAACAGGGAGGATAGGAACAAGGCGGCAGGAGGCTGGAGAAGTGCAGGAGGGCTAAGGGCGGCGGCAAGCTGGGACAGGAGGACAGGAACAAGGTGGCAGGAGGCTGGAGAAGTGCAGGAGGGCTAAGGGCGGCGGCGAGCTGGGATGGGAGGACAAGAACAGAGGAGTCTAGTGAACGGTTGTCCCCGACAACCTGTTCCTCTCTGGCGTGCCCTTTTATTTTATTTTCTTCCCGCCATTTTGGCCCTAGAGCCAATTGGCTTCTTTTCTGCTGGGCACGCTTTTCTGACTGTCTTCCACTGCACTGAGTGGCGGCAGCGACTCTTCCTGTTGCTCACCGCCGATCAGCTGTTCCTGCGGTTCCCGCTCTAGGTTTCCTGCCGGATTGACAACTACTGCCAAGTCAGCCTCCTTTTCAATTTCAATTTTTTCCTGCTTTTCCCAATAATGGCTCCAACGTTTTTAAAAAACAGGACAAAATTGACATTTATATTAAAATGACGGGACAGTCGGGCAATGTTAAAAAAACGGGACTGTCCCGTTCAAAACAGGAGGTATGGTCAGCCTACTTAGTATGATGTGAGAAACTGAAACACTTACAAATCCAACAGAAGAGAATATATGTAGCTCAGGTTGAATGGTGCAGACCTTGGTGCTCTCTGAACTTGGTTGTTTGCTTGCAGATGTGCAAATGAATGTGGGGTTTGCTCCCTGTTTATATACAGTAGCTTGCCCTGCCAATTCTGGTGTGGGTAATGGTGGTTTTCTCCTTGGTAGTTCCTTGATTAGCTACTACGTAGGACAGACAGGCAGAAGACTAGCAGAACGCATCCATAAACCCCAACTAGCAGTCAGAAGAGATGATGAAAACTCCTTAATCTCACAACATATGGTCAGAGTCAACCATAGTTTCAACTGGGAAACTGTGATCATCCCAGACCAAGCTAAATCCAAAAAAGCTAGGGAATTCCTGAAAGCTTGGCACTCAGATGCATCAGCGATCAATAGACACATAGAAATAAAGTATATTTACACACCATTCAAAACAAGCAGAAAACAACAGCCTAATCAACAAACTACCAAGGAGAAAACCATCACCCCACCAACAGTGGCAGGGCAAGCTACTGTATACAAACAGGGGACAAACCCCACACTCATTTGCACTGATAATGTTAACCAGTTGGGTAATGAAATGTCTACAAGCAAACAACCAAGCACCAAGGACTCCACACTTACAAATACTTATTTTAATTACCCACATCTCCATTACTCCCTCCTCCTCCTCCTCCTCCTGTTTCCCTATGGTTATTTTAGATTGTAGGTCCCTTGGATAAGAAGCTCTCATCACCATGGAAATCCATGGCACTATGTAATCACCGTATGATGATGAAATAATTCCCATCATACAACAGTTGCAGTGTGAAATGATGCATATAGTTTTGCTAATTCAGCAAAATATACACCTCATTTACCATTTAATTGTGTTCCCATTTAATTCTGTTGCATATGCATATAGACCTTGAAAAAGAGGGAGTTGAGGCATGGAAAAGCAGAGAAGATCTTGGCCCTTGTTCTGTTAATAGTACAATTTCTTTCAAAAAATAAAGGTGTTAACTTCTTGCAGTATGACACAGATTCACCAGAGGGAGCCAAAGCAGTACATTCAGATTGTGAGGGGAAAAAATCAAGGCAACACAAAATTATTTTTCTGCCCCTCTCCCACACTATTAATGTTGTATTCAACTATGTAATTCTCATTGCTGTTTAGATATATTTAACCTATGCAGTGCAGTTATAAGCTTTCCTTCGCATCTAGCTGGCGTGATATTCTAACACAAGCCCAAAGTAGCCAATCATATTTAGTCTACCATATTGTACAAATCCAAGCTGAGGGATTAGTTTATGGAAACGCTTTCAAGCAAACTGCATGGATGCAGTCCTCAGAAACTGAGCTTGATGTAAGGGTGTCTTTGTATCTTTTGTCATGTGGACTCAGAATGTTGGATTACTTGAGTAAACCGTGGGCAAGCACGTGGTATGAACTGTGCACATGCTGTTTGCAATAATTTTATTTTACTGTATAGTTTGCTCTCAAGCTAAATCTTAGTGAGTCATTTTTTTCCTGTGGGAATAGATGTGAATTAGTTAAACCAACTGCTGTTTTAGGAAGATACTTGTTATCTGCAAATATGCAATGCAATCCTATGCATATTTACTTGGAATAACCACAGTGGGCCCTGGATGAAGTAGATTATCTGGACCCTTTTCAGACTGGGTTCAGGCTGGGGTACAGTACTGAGACAGCACTGGTTGTGCTTGCAGATGGCCTTTGGAGAACTCGGGACAGAGTGGTGCAACCATCCTGGTTCTCCTGGATCTCTCAGTGGCTTTCAATACCATCAACCATGGTATAAAATAAGACTGAAGTGGTCACAGAAATTTAATTTAATTAATTTAATTTTTATCCCACCTTTATTATTTTTTTTAATAAATAACTCAAGGTGACGAACATACCCAATGCTCCCTCCTCCTCCTCTTTTCCCCACAACAGCAACCCTGTGAGGTGAGTTGGGCTGAGAGAGAGTGACTGGCCCAAAGTCACCCAGCCGGCTTTCATGCCTCAGGCAGGACTAGAACTCTGTCTCCTGGTTTCTAGCCTGTTGCCTTAACCACTAGACCCAGTTATACATCTCCACCCCTGGCTGGGCAGGTGATGTTGTAGCGCTGGTGATCCTGTGCCTGGAAGCTGTGAGGGACTGGATGGGGAGGAACTGGTTCTGACTCAGTCCTGACAAGATGGAGTGGCTTTGGTGCCTTCCAGGGTCTGGTGGTGTGTCATATTTGATTCTAGACAGGGTAGCACAGGCCCGCAACTAGGGTCTGAGTCACCTGGGGCAAACATGGATTCCCCCCCCCCCATTGTGGGGCCTGGGACACATGCCCTGCTTGCCCCCCCCCCCTCAGTTGCAGCCCTGGGTAGCACTTCCTCAGACAGAGCTGGTGCGCAATTTGGGTGTAATGGTATATGGGAATGACCTTGGGAGACAGGGGAAAGAGCCGCAGCCAGGGCAATGGTCAGATAAAAGGGAGCTTAGCCCGCAGCAGGAATGTAGGCATGGTAAACGTCTCAGAAGGGACTGAGTTTCTTAGACTCATAGCTCCAGCTCAAAGAGCAGATGGCAGCTATGACTAAGGGGCTTTTGCAAAGATTCACCTTGTGTGCCACTTGTGCCCATTCCTGGACTGGGAGGCCTTGCTCACAGTCATTCATACCTTGGTCACGTCCTGGTTGGACTACTGCAACATGCTCTACATGGGGCTGCTCTTGAAGTTCACCCAGAAGTTACAACTGATCCAGAATGCAGTGGTGCATGCAGTGTTAGGCTCCCCTATGTTTGCCCATTATACAATTCTGTTGTGCAAGCTGCACTGGCTCCCAGTGTTCTTCCAGTGTTAATTCAAGGTGCTGGTTATCACCTTTAGAGCCCTACATGGCACAGGGGCAAGTTATTTGCAGGATCGCCTCTCCCTGAGAATATCTGTCCATTTCACCAAATTGGATAGAGTCGACATGCTCTAGGTCCCCTCCCTTAACTGTTGCCATCTAATGGGACCTAGGAAGTGTGCCTTTTCCATAGCAACTCCTGCCCTATGGAACACCCGTCCCCTTGAGATTCAGCAGGCCCCCACCCTCTTGTACCCCTTACAGAGTATGCAGGGGTAGATACAGCTAGAACTGGAGCTGGAGGAGGTGGAGAAAAACCACAGCCTCCTGCATCATTGTCTTACAATCCCTGGCCAAGGATAAGAAGGCCCCTGCTTGGCCCACACACATTCACACAGTGCAACAATGGACTACAACAATGAAGCTGCAGCCCCCACAGCAAACAACTTGGTGATGCATTTGTCCTCTACTTTGGTGCCCAACTGGAAGACATGCTGTGCAGCTGCTCTTCCCAACTCCCAACTGGGAAAAAATGTTGCTGGTGATGGTCTGCTTTCTGTTTACCAATGGAAACATTGGCCTTCCTGAAGACCTGCATTCAGCCTTCCACGAGATTCATATTTTCCTGAACAAAATACACAAAAAAGAAGAAAACAGCTGCTAAAAACGTTCTGTCTGGCAGCCATATGTAATGAATGCCTTTCCCAACAACGTGCTCAGACTCAAAAACGAAGTTTAAGTTTTGATTTTATTAAGAATAGAATGCAAACACAAAGAAAGCTGAGAATGAGAAGGTAAAGGTAAAGGTTTCCCTTGACGTAAAGTCCAGTCGTGTCCGACTCTAGGGGGCGGTGCTCATCTCCGTTTCAAAGCCTTGGAGCCGGCGTTGTCCATAGGACACTTCTGGGTCATGTGGCCAGCATGACTCACGGAACGCCGTTACCTTCCCGCCGAAGTGGTACCAATTAATCTACTCACATTTGCATGCTTTCGAACTGCTTGGTGTGCAGGAGCTGGGACGAGCAACGGGAGCTCACCCCGCCGTGCGGTTTCGAACCGCCGACCTTCCGATCGGCAGCTCAGTGGTTTAACCCGCAGCGCCACCGCGTCCCTTAAATGAGAAAAGCGCGCCTAAAATCAAACTAAATAGCCCCATTACAAACAGAGTCCCACCCCCCCTTCAGTCTTCTCAAATTCACATTCCCAGGTGCTCCTAACAAGTTCTGCTGATCAATGGGCAAAAAGACCTTGACACAAAAAGATAACCCAAACACATTCCTTAGTGCAAAGAGATATAGCCCTCGGTGCAAGGTTTATCAGCAGCTCCCTCCCAGCTAGGAACGTGCATCAGTGCTCTGGCATGCGAACCGTTACGATGTACAGACACATTGAAACGATGAACACGACACCATAGCACAAACAGCCATGGAGGCACAGAGCCCAACAGCAAATGGTAAGTGGGGCATTTTCACACAATAAACAGGCTGTGTGGATGAGCTCAAAAACAATATTCTGTTTATGTACCAGATCTTGAAGGTAACATTTTCCAATGCTAAACATAGGTGATATCAAACTGAATTCACAGAGATGGAGCACACAAATCCCCAATTGTTTTATTGAGTCCTCAAAAATGGTTTGTAGTGATTTGGAGGCTGTAGAAAAGGAGGCCAGCTAATGGCTTTTCCAAGACTTTTTGGAAAGTGGTTCATTTCAGTAATTTTCACTGTTGATGAAGACACTTTGATATTACAGTATTTGCATTCTAAAATGAATTAGCAACATACAAACTGAGTATATTTGTATATCTAGTTGTGTAGTTTAGGTTGTTAAGATGCAAAATATTCTGGAGGCCAGATGCACCTTGTTGCAAAGTACAGTACAGAACTTCATACCCATTTCTAAAATCTCAGGCCTTGTATACAGTATGTACATGGCTACCATAGCTGGGCTGCAAAAATCCAAATGATCTCTATATGGAAGCAGGCACAAACAACTTTTCACCCTCTGTTGTCATCTAGCCATTGCTTGGATTTTTTTCAGTTCAGATGTGGTAGCCCTAATATACACTCCCTTGCTCCTTATGATATCTCTCCGTGCATTTTCAAGTCCTTAAGGTACAATCTTAATGCAACTAAGAATCTGGTAAATAACAACTAAAAGAAGAAAGATAGGAATGACCTGTTGCAAGGCATAATAAATGCATAGTTTCCAAACCATTTATACAGAAAATCCCCTCATTCCCACCCTCCAATCTTGGGATGCAAGAAGCAACAAAGATACAGATTAGATATGATGTATCTGTGAGGATTAAAAAGAGAAACCACATATAGTATGTTGAATCGCATTAAATAAATAAAAATTAAGAATTTAGTATGAATTAAGCAACGAAGAATGTGTGCAATGTCTTTTCCGAATAAACATCCGCAGTTAGCTGCATTCTTTTCGTACAGAAGTACGTACTGAGCTCCTGCTGCAACTTTCCTCCTTTTAACGCAAAATTACCAACGCAAAAGCACCAGGAAGTAGTTCCTCCTTCGGCGCATGCTCATTCTCCCTTCACTCCGAAGGCTCATCGCTTTAATCTTTTCCACCTCATCCCTTTGCACCAGGCAGGACTGACGCATGCGCAGCATCGCGGTAAACAGGGAAGGACTTCGCTCCTCCCACTTCATGGCAGGAACGTTTCGCCAGCTTCCCTTCATGCGCTTTCAAACAGGAGAAACAATTTCCCTCTTTGGTGCGTCTGCGCGCTGGCCTTTCATCCGGGTACTGGAAGACGATGAATGCTCCTTTCCAAGATGGCGGCGGAGGGAGGAGGGAAGGAGATGAACGAGATTAAGACCCAGTTTACCACCCGCGAGGGGCTCTACAAGCTCCTGAGCCACTCGGAATACAGCCGGCCCAACCGGGTGCCTTTCAATTCGCAGGGCTCCAACCCTGTTCGCGTCTCCTTCGTCAATGTCAACGACCAGAGTGGCAATGGGGACCGGCTCTGCTTCAATGTGGGCCGGGAGCTTTACTTCTACATTTACAAGGGGGTCCGCAAGGTAACGCGCCAAAGAGGAGGGAGGCAACGCCGTTTGTCAGTTCTGCTGGGGATGGAGTTCAGAAGGAGAGATGAGGGGACCCTCCGTCTTCCGGCTTTTTGCTCATCCTTAGTAAGGGGCCGGCCGGGTGGTGTAGCAACCTCAGGCACACCGTGGTTGTCAACAAGGCGTTTCCTCGCCGGTTTATTTTTCCGTTAAGACAGGGTCCTACTACGTGTCGTTTCTGAATGGAAGTGGTTACTTCGGAAATAGGAGCCTTTCTTTTGATTTTGCGGAAGGCAAAGTTGTTATTGCTCAGCTCAGTGGTGCACATTATTCGGGATTCTAAAAATTAAAGGGATGTACTTGGTTTTGTTTTGTTTTTTAAAGGGGGGCTACTTTGCAAAGTTTTGATATAATCACTTTAAGGCGGCACAGATGCTCTTTGAACTTCGTGAGGGCGGAAAACAGGTTTCCTAAATGGTGTATTATGCTTCTGAGGGCAGTAGATGGAACTCCCAGTTTTTAAAATTATTTTTTAAAAAACATTAGCTAAAATTATACTTATTCTGGTGCTCCATGAATGTTTAAACCTTAGGAGGAATATCTTTCCAACGAAAGAGAAAGTTGATCTGCTAGTGCTCTAACAGCTTTTCCCACTTGTCAAAAAAGCCTGGATATGTGCATTTGTTTCCCCTGGGCTGTTTGAAGTCAGGCATGTGTTATTAAAGACCCAGGTTAAATTCTCATTCAATCACCAAACTTATTTGATTGACTCTAGGCCAGTCTCTCTTAGTGAAACCTACTTCATAGTCTCATTGTGAAAAATTGGAGAAGGGAGTGCTGCATATGTATCTTGAGCTTTTTAGAGAAAAAGCTCTGAATATAAATATAGTAATAATGTATAAGAGTACCTTAGTTACAGGGAGAAAAAATGTCTGGTATTTGTTGGGAAATGTTCTTTGAATCATGAGGTCCTTATGCATTTAATTTAAGTGTAGCTTTTTTGTAAGGTAGTGAAATAGAAACATCAGGAACAGTCCTCTTTGTGGCTTTAATAATGTGATTATTATTTAGCTATTTGATAATATACTTTATGAAGCCTGTACTCTTTTTTTTTAGTGTAATAGATATACCTTGAATCTTTGGCTTAAAATAGTTAACGAAGTCTTAAATTCTTCTTTTGAATGCATATTATATGAGGTAGATGTTGTAATTCATGCACATACTGAAGCAGGTTCCTGATCAAATTATATAGATATTGTTATGTGAACGCATTGGTTTTATTTCTGATTAATTTGAACAGAATATGTTTTATATGGTTTGCATAACGTGTTAGCATTGAATTCAGATGTACTGCAGTAGTTATATGCCTTTACTAAAATATTGAATGTGTAATAGGCAGCTAAGCCAAAAATAAAGGAGAACATTTAGGCATATAGATCTGTTCTGAAATGCATTTGTTGCTAAGGAATTTGTCCTAAACATTCTAGCAGGTCAAGAGAAATTATTGAGAAATAGTGACTATTGAATTTATAACTGTTCAGTCATGAAGCATGGGTTTGAAGATCGTACACAGTGTTCAGAAAACACTGAATTAAATTCACAATTGTGTGTCTGCCTGTATGTTGGGCAGTAGCTTCCATCCTCAATATGTAGGCAGCATGACAATGCTCTTGTTATCTGGCAATGATAGAAGCCATAGTTAAACATGATCTGGAATGTGCCAGATTGGGAAAGATTGATTTAACATGTTCTGTAAAAGATAATATATAGACAAGTATTTGTGGAAATGCCACACTTCTATTATACTTGCTACTTTTGCTGCTTTTGAAAATAGATGTGCTCGCTCACTTAAGTGGAAGTGAATGTTTGCTCGCACTTTATTTTTGAGTGCCCTGGATTTCAAAGTAGTGATATGTGTCATAAATAAGGGGATGGATATGGATAGGAAAACATCTTTGGGAAAGTTGATGCATACATAGCAGCAATGTCTTAACTTTTCTATGTGCTTTGTAGGTCTTAAGTATGTAATAATCAGTGGCTGACCATTCATGAATTTTAAATTAAGAGAATAAAAATGAATGTTCGTGATCTCTGATGAATTGTAAGATATTGAATGTGGATTCTTGTTTAAGAAGAGCCTGGTTGAACTAGTCACAGCTGCATTGAGTTTCAGGTCACACTGGATGGGATCTGAAGGGCATTGGGTTGGATAAGGCACCAACATTGTCCAATAATGAATAAAAGCTAGTAAGCTTACTACAAATTTGGCAGTGGATCGCAGTCTATCTAATAGTAAAGGTAAAGGTTTCCCTTGACGTAAAGTCCAGTCGTGTCCGACTCTAGGGGGCGGTGCTCATCTCCGTTTCTAAGCCTTGGAGCCGGCGTTGTCATAGACACTTCCGGGTCATGTGGCCAGCATGACGACTCGGAACGCCGTTACCTTCCCGCCGAAGCGGTACCTATTGATCTACTCACATTTGCATGTTTTCGAACTGCTAGGTGAGCAGGAGCTGGGACTAGCAACGGGAGCTCACCCCGCCGCACGGTTTCGAACCGCCGACCTTCCGATCGGCAGCTCAGCGGTTTAACTCGCAGCGCCACCGCGTCCCTTTTAGGGTCTATCTAATAAGTATCCCAAATTATTAACAGCTTCTAGAATAAAAGTTTCATTTTTTAAAAAGTAAGGTTTAAAACAATACTTCCAAACTAGCAATTTTGGGCAATTTTGGTCATTTCTTTCTTTCTTTTATTCTAATATCAGTATGCTAGGATTAACACAGTTCATTACTTAAATCATACAAGTTTTCTGGCCTTCATTTAGACATAACAATAATAATTGTTTTGGCTTTCTCTGCATAAGATAATGGACTTCAAATGAAGCAAGCAGTTGCCTTCTGATAAGATACTTACTCTTGGAATCAGAGACAGATGGTCTACAATTTGAAATGAGACCTTTTAGGCCATCTGCCTTAGTCTTGAAAGAATCCCAGACTGCAGTTTAAATGACTAATAAATGTATAGGCTCCCTGGCTTTTATAGTTTTATACTTCATAGTTTTCTCTTCTTCCATTGTAATGAAGATAGTGTTGGAAAGCACATTTATGGTCTTGTGTCCATTATGAACTTTTGTACTTCAAAGCAAAGAGAACTTACATGTATATAAATGTCTTGTGGTATGACTTTGTGCATGCTTACTCAAAATAAAATTACATTCTGGATTAATTCATATGTAAATGTAAATATATTTCCTTAATTCATTTCAGAAAACAGCTGAAAAGGGAATTACGTTGCACAATAGTTAACAACATAAGCTTCAGCCCATGGAGTACTATAATATATTGTGTATGGGACTTCCTTTGAATATAGTTTGAAAGATTTGGGAGCTTAAATATGTTTCCTTCCATGTGCCGAAAGAAGAAAGTGGCAAACCATTTCAGTATTGTTGCCAAAAGTATTAACTACATGGATGTCTCTAAGAAAGTTCCTGGAATCACGCTTAACTTGAAACCCCATTTTTTTCATTCCATATAGGTTTGACGTATTACTACTTGTTTCTAAAAAAAATTCCCATGTCCATAGCAGAGGGTTTATCAGTGGTGCTTGTCTTTATCTGGCCTTTCTAGAAAGTTCCAAAATTTTCTTTTTTGTGCCAAAGTTTATTGTTTTTGTTTACCAAATATTTTAATGGAATTATTTATTCTGTTTCTTAATTTGTTTCTTTAGTTGGTTTTATTTGTGGTAATTGTTTTATTTATAAGTTATTTGGAAGTGTAATGTTAAATACTTTCAGATATATTGTAGATGATTCAAATATTATTTCAGCTGTGAATACACTTGGCAAGCCTTATCCAAAATCACAACCTTTTATGGATAGTTAGGGTTTGATAGGGTTATAATAAGGATGCTTGTCTGTTTTTTTTTTCTGAAATGCTTTTGCTTACCAGTAGTATTCTATGTTTTGTTTGCATGTCAGTCATGTTTTTAACCATTGTGCATTCTCATCTTCCTAACTGACTTGAAAGAACAGTTAGTGTGATAGTTTTCTTGGTACGTTTTATATTTTGAAGATAGATTCTGCAAAGTTGAATCCATTCCTGGGTATCTGGCCAATATCAGTACTCATCAGATTTTTTGCTCTACTTATCCCTAATTTGCTCTTCTGCTTTCCTACCCTTTTCTTGTACTCTGTCAGTCTGCATATTATTTTAAATAGTTTTCCATGATATGCTGGATATCTATCTCACAGCTGTGATTCTTCATATAGATAAAAAGGTACAGTTTGGTTTGATCTGCCTATGGACTGTATACTGCATTCTTCTCTCCTTAGACACTTTCCTTGCCTGTGCTGTGAACTTTGAAAATTAGTGGTTTTCTGAGATTTTTAGCTAAATTGTTTTGTGTCAGTGGTGAAAGGTTATAGCTGAAATGTACAGATATTTGTATATTTGCTTTGATTTATTCCTTTTGTATTGTCTTGAACACCTTCACAATATATGGAATTTATTTAAAAACATAGATTAAACTGTTCTTTGTTTCCTGAGTAATTTCCTAACTGTTCCTGTTGTTATGGTACAGATGATGCCTTGCCACAAAAGGGAAAGGTATAGTGTGAGTGACATTGACAGGCACTCTTGCAGATATTTCTCTTGGATTGCCAAGAGAGGTGCTATGCCTCATCCATCCGTGCTTTTCCTAGTGAGGGAACATGCAGGGCAGTTTGAAGCCACTTTGTACACTGGTTCCCTGCTTTATTTGCATGAACTCTCTATTTCATCCTGCATGCACAAAGCACATTTTTCTGTCCAGGAGAGAAGATAATGAATGGTGGCTCCTGATCTTGGTGGTGAAAAGTATGATACCAGAGGGTGTGGATTCCATTTCTTTAACTTGCCGCAACTTCATCTGGACTGCCTGGGTAGGTGGAGAAGTGGATCTGAACTGGACTGTTATTAAAGTCCTTAGCCTAATTTATGAGGGTTCTGCAGAAATAATATAGAAAATTAATCCAGAAAATTGGCTGCAGTAGTGTTGCTTTAGGGATCTATAACTTTGTTTAAGGGGCATATTTATAGTCATATGACTTATTTATTTTATTATTTTATTATTTATTTATTTACTTTTAAAAATTATTAAATTTCTCTGCCACCCATCTTGTACACAACGACTTATCCTTTCTTAGGGTTACGTACAATTTCACATGGACAGAAACTTTATTGTCTGCATAATAGGATAACTGCATATCATTTCAGCTTTATTCCCTATCTTGTTTATAACTGTAGGCAAGGGCTTATTGGTTCCTAGAGCCATGTCTCTGGAGATATTACAAGGAATGGATGTTCCTGCAGTAAACATGTTACTTGTTGTAGTTCGTAGCAAGTATACATTTCTGGGAACAGTACATATATTGTTTAGGTATTTAAAAATGTGGTATATCCTTGAAGATACTGGGATAATCAGAAAAGCAGCTCTTCTATATTTTATATCACCTAACCAATGTTTTTGTCTCAGCAATATTAATATCCATGTATGTCTCACGTCAGAGGAGATCTGGAGTATTGATCATGATTGCAAAAGAACAACGAAGTGGTGACTCTAGCTGGATCCTATTTCTGTTTGAGCAGTGTCCCAAGACCAAAGTGTTGTATCTGGGAGCCTTTGTTGTCTGGAAATTGCCACTGCCAGGGGACCAGGAACAGGACTTCAGATGTTAAGTGGATTGTATACAGAAGTGGATAAAGAAGAAAGCTTTCCTCCAAGTGTTCCCATCCCAAGCTGTTCAGAATTTTAAATATTTATGATAGGCCTCTTATACTGAGCCCGCTGGTCAGTGGGGAAACATAGGTTGTATATAAGAATAACTGATTTGATTCATCAACTGATGCCAAGAATCTGGTGGCTGCATTTTCTACCTGTGTCTGAATGGCAACACAATATGTATAGAAGATGCCATTTTGAGAAAATGTCAATGCTTTTCTGCTGCTTCTAATAATGAAGCCAAATTTTCAAATGTTACTTGACCAGATTAACTAGTTTCATATTTTGTTTCGTAATCAAGGCTCATTACGTTTACATTTATTTTGACACTAGATTACTTCTTTTGTTGTTCTAGGTTTATTCTAGAAGAAGCTCAAAATAGAAATTATTTTAGGAGGGCTATCAAAATTGAATTGCAGGCTCATTAGTAATCTTGTTCATGTGCTTTGAGTTGTTTTCTGCCTCAGTGCTTATAGAATCTTCTCCATTTTAAGGAAGTTAAAACATTTTTTGCATACATTTAAAACTCCAAAATAAATTGGATAGCAGGACTGTGCAGTGCTTCAGATTTAACTCAGAATAGGTTCTTTGGCACATATATGAATACAGACACAGCACTTGATTGCAATTCATTGAAGCAGTGAGCAGCCACAGGATCCTGGAGAAAAACCCAGCTGCCTTTATGAGTAGCAGACAGCTGATTTGTTCTCTGTGTTCCAGAGCATCTCTTCCTAACCCAGTGCAAAACATTTCACAGCTGCTGCTGTCTTGCAAGCTTTATAATTGTTGCTTATTTATTTAACTTATTTGGGAAAGTTGGTATTTGTAAGATCAGTAAAGGAGAAAGAATGATTGCAATAGCCTTTCAGCTTTGTAGATGAATTCTGCCAGTTACTTAACATTTCTCCTTCCTAGTTTTCATTGATGCTTTATCATTCCTGCTCCCTTCATGCTTACCAAACTGCCTTTGCTTTAGCCATAATCTTACCCACCTTGTCTCCTGCTTGGAGAAAGGCAGCAACAGTGATCCAAGCTGACCCACCCAGAAAGTGAAATACACTGCTAGATTGTAGTAACAACTTACCTTCTGAGTACTGCTGGAGAGAGGTTATGGAAACTTGCATGTATAACGCCATCCATGCTAGGAAAGAAAGAGGACAGTTTGATGAGAACTATAATGATCAGTGTGTAAAAGTAGAATAAGGGACAGTCTTATTATTAATAGTGGAGACCCTCAGCAAATTGAGGACCCTTGATTCAGCCCTAGTATTATTGTAAAACCAGAGGTTCATCAATAACATGCTGTTGATTTAAAGTAGGCATGTGGTTTTAGAACATAACTCAGGACGCAGTTTGATTTGGTCAGGTTCAGAGGCCAATCAATTTATGTCAGGTTCACACTGAAATGAAACCAAAACTTTATGTCTCCCATTGATTATAATGAAAAATCTACAAGTATGTACAATGTTTTTATTTCTAAATACATGCAGGACAAATTGCAAGCTTAGCAGACCTTATTATCAGGAAGAAGCTTAAGATGCAGCAAATAGGTACAAGAGTTTTGATGGTGGACTGTTATGAGTATGGATGGTGAGCAGGAGGGGGCCCCTATCCAGGGGGGAAAACGCATGCGTAGTTTAGAGGCTTTGAACTGTCCTTCAAAGAAACTCAGAGCAGACCCACCTTGAGTTTTGGGGTTTATCTGTCTGAGTTTCCCACGCTCCTTCAGTTTGGTAGGATTTTCTGTCTATTGTAGCAGTTAATAAACACTAGGGACTAATTTCTTGTCTCAGCATGGTTTTTTTGCTTAAGTCAGGACATGGACTCATGTAAATTTTTTTATAAACAAAGATGATATAACCTTACTTTTGCAGGCACATTGATTCTTTATTTGGGGATAAATTTTACCAGATTTCAAATAGTTGGGATACAGTATGGTTTTGTTTTTGTTTTGTTTTTTAAAATATGGGTGGGAACTTGAACTATACAAACACGACTCTCATTTTGTTTGGCAGGCAGTTTCTGTGAAAAGAGCACACACTGTAGAACTTCCCCCTAAATTAAAAGTTGAACGGTAAGTGTAGAGATTTGTTAGATATGTGTTAAATACAAGTAGTCCTCACTTAACCATTTGTAGTGACGGTTTGGACTTATGACTGGTCCTCATGCTTATGGCTGCTGCAGCATCTGCACAGTTATGTGATCACAATTTGGGTGCTTGACAACCGGTTCGCATTTCTGACCATTGCAGCGTCCTGTGGTCATGTGATCACTATTTTTGATCTTCCTGGCCGGCTTCTAGCAAGCAAAATCAGCGGGGAACTATGTGATTCCCTTAATGACCATGTGGCTCACTTAACACTTGCGATGATTTGCTTAACAACCACTGCAAAAAGGTCATAAAATTGGGTCAGATTTGCTTAATGACCGCTTCACTTAGCAACTGAAATTCCAGTCCCATTGTGGTCATTAAGTGAGGACTACCTGTATATGAGAAGGAAGGGAAGTTGAAGAGGTTTGTGACATTCACCACACACTGTGATTGATGATATTGCCTGTACAATTAGGCATGTACAAACCAACCACAAAAAGAAACAAAGTTTTAGAGGAAGGTCAAGGGGGTATGATTTTACTAGATTGGAAAAGTTGTGTGAAAAATACTGGAAACTAATACAAGAATTGTTTAAAAGAGTGCAGTTTAATTGAAATAATGTAATATTTAAAAGAACACAAATTGCAAACAAATCTCTCAAATTGTAGCAATACTTTTTGAATGTTCAGGCAAAACAGAACTAACAACTGAGCATAGCGTGGCATAATATAAGGTTCAGTATCCTGCCAAAAAGTGCTGTAATATAGAACCCTTGTTAAAAGAAGCCTTGTGCTAATAGACCAGTCAGCAAGGCTGGAGAAAGAGGCTGCTTTAGGTGAATGAATAGAAAAAAGGCATTGGACTGTTACCGGGCTCTCACGCTATATATCTGCACTGCCTATTGCTCAGTGATTGTGGTGCCATCACTCCTTCCTGGCTTATAGGCTTCAGAATGAGGATATCTTCAGTGTTAGATACCATGAGTGAAGTAATCATGGCAGCCACCTGTGCAACTGCAACCCAAACAGCTGCTACAGCAATCTCACTGCTCCTCACTCTGAAGTCGTTATGAGTTACTTGGGCTAAGAAGAGAGAATGAAAGGAGCAATACTGTGGTTGGTTGGCTGGCAGGTAGACAAGTTAGGTGGAAGACCAGGACAGCACAGAAGACAGAGGTGTTAGAAAGGTAAGTCCTTTCCTCCCTGCTTGGACTACTCAGCTCTACAGTATGATATTGTCTATAAATGCATTTCTGGAATCCTTCAAGTTAATTGAATAACATGGGAGGCTTCAAGAAGGTCCACATCCTGTTCTGTAAACTTTGAAGGCAGTCTTTCTTCACTTGGAATGCCACAGAGTCTCCATGAAGTGGCCTGATTCAGTTTGGGATTCAACAAAATTCAGTGCACATTTCTAGCTTACGTACTCTCTGGGTTTTCTACTCTCTATCCTCTTCCTAATTTATCCTAATAATTTACTTTGATATGTGGAATAGACAAACATTGTTTTTCATTAATTACTCTGATCAATGACCTTATTTAGAAAGTAGATGATAAATATTGGAAAGCAAGAATTAGCATTGTCAGTGGTATCTCATATCTCAAGTTTGTAATTACCAAATAACTGCACATGTTTTAACAGACATCCTGAACATCATCATGTGCTATTGAAACTGGGCTGGTTAATAGCTTCCCAAGATAATGTGTTGTGTTGAAAAGAACATAGATGTAAGATTATCTATAAATCTCTGCCTTTTCATTCCTATAGCAATTGAGGTATAGGGACAAGATAGGGATGCTACTGCTGTAGCATCCTCCCAGCTGCACAGTGGCATCCCTGCCTGAGCTGTCAGTCTTACCTTGGGCTAGTGATTGATATACCAAAGCTGTTTATCCTGGGTGATTTCAACAGATTGTCCCTGGGGTGGGTTCAGAGGGCGTTTAGGGTTTCATGGCTTCCATGAGAACTGTGGACTTGTCCTAGGTCATCATGTGCCTGTTGTGTGTATAGGGGTGACATGGTGTCACATCTGATTTCTATTTAAGAGTACTTAATCTGGCAGTGGGGGAAAATAACTATTCTGTTGTTATGAACAGTTCATTTCGGGTTCCTTGGATTTCTAAGGAGCTCCAGTAGATAAAGCGGGAGAAGAGATGGAGTAACACTGGCAGAAGACAAAGAGTGAGTCCAGTTAGATAGAGGTATAAGCCCAAGTTTGAGCCTATAACTCATGGTAAAGGAGGCAAAGCAGAATTACTTCTCTGCCCTTATAGTGTCCATGGAATGCTGCCTGCCAGCCCTTTTTAAAATGACTCAGTTTCTTTTAGGGAAGTACAGGTGGAAAGATACATTAATGGACTACTGTGAGATTTTGCAGCTAAAATCACTTGCATTTGTTCAGAGTTGGTTGGACAGAATCTAAAGAAGTCTTGAGGGTGACATCTTGTAATATCTGGAAAGAGTTTGAAGCTATTGATCTTTAGGAAATGGACAGAATGCTTGGTGAGGTGAGCTTTATCTGAGACTTCTCCACCTCCTGGCTTGCATGTACAGCCTGGGGGCAGATGAGAGGCTAGGTCTAGGCAATTGTGAATGCTTTGCTATGGGAGGGAAGATGCCAGAATCCAAGAAGAGGCACTGATACATATTTTTAAGAGGCTGAGTTTAGGCCCAGCTGTATTAGATAATGTTGCCGTGGTTTTCAAGCTTCCCTTCCTTGTTCAGAAGGTGGAGGGGTGGCAACTAGGACTCTGGAAGAAGTGGATTATCTGGACCCTTTTCAGGCCCTGCCAAGTGGTCATTCTCATCAGTGATCTGTGGAAGGCCTTGGATAGGGAGAGTGCAACTCTATTGGTCTTGTTGGACCTTTCAGTGGTTAATAATGGTATCCTTTTGGAATGTTTGCAAGAATTGGAAGTTGGGAATCTCATTTATAATAATTCTTCTCCTTCCTGGGTGGCCAGTTCCAGTCAATGTGTGTTGGGGCAGAGAGATCGAGCCCTAAGACAATTCAGTATGGGGGTCAACCATCTCCCCCATCTAATTGGTTACTCAATGGTTTGGGGTATGCTGTTATCAATATGCAAATAATACCCAATTATACATCTTCAGACAGTCAGGAGACAGAGTGGAAGTCATGACTTGGTCTGAAGGCTGTAAGGTCTGGATGGGAAGAAACATGCTAAGAATTAACCCTAGCAAGACAGAGTGGCTGTTGGTTCAGAAGCCAACTGCATGTGGGCCAAAACCAATTTTAGTTCTTGATAGGATTGGGTTACAACAAAGAGTTGGTATGGAATTAGGGCCACAGCTTCTCCCAGCTGTTCGAGTTGAAACTGAGAGTCCAGGAGAACCTCTGCTTAGCTATAACTAATGTACCAATTATGGCCTTTTCTGGAACAGAAAAGACGTGTCCTTGTTACATCTGAGTTATCTAAGATTATTTATTCTGAATAAAATCTACTTATCCAAGGTATACCTGCAAGAGTGCTTGCTGAGAGTGTCTCTCCCACCCATGAAGTATGATGGGAATGGACTCAAAGGCAAACATTTTTACAGGAGCTACTCTCTCATGGAACACCTTGCCACCAAATATAAGATCAGTGGCCTTACGTATGTTATTTAGGAAGTAGTTCAAAATGTGGCTATACCATCATTTGGGACGGTATTGAATAAGATTATTCTTGCCATGAATGTCAGAGGCATTATTGGGAATATGGATGACGTTATAGGTTATGATAATTTCAGTCAGTTTATTTAAATAGTCTATACACCATAACAAAATTACTTTGAAGTCCAAGATTATATAACTTCCTTCAACATAACCCTCAGTGTCTCTATATAAATTAAAATCGAATTGCTTCCTTATCCTAATAACACATTAGAAATTTTACCATGGCTAAAGTGATTTTAGAAATTTGATCATAGAGATGTTTAACATAAAATTGATTTGAATGTCCAGGAAAAGATGTTAAAATAGGATTAATCAGGTCATTACACAAACTGAGATAAAAGCTAAAACAGATTATATGTTCCATTGACTTTATATCATGGTTATTACAGGGACACAATCTTTTGGAGGGGCTGATTCCCTTATATCTTCTTGATTTGTGGGAGGGGAAGATATTTAGTCTAACCTTGGCAAAAGCCCAATTATATTTAAGTATAGAAAGATGTTTTAGTGTAAGGTAAAAGGCTTTCTAATTTCCCCCCCCAAAATATACTGGGGAACAAGGTACTCTAGCTGTTGCTTGCAAATCCTGCTGGGCGATGTCTAAAAGCATCTGTTCAATTTGAGCATTTGCTGAGGAATAATCTAAACCTGATAACCTTGTCAAATCAATAGCTTTTTGTTGTACCTTGTCTGTTAACAAAGATGTCCTGGTACTGGTGTAATCATCTAAAGGAACTAGTGCCAATACAGTAGGCAAGCAGATATTCTAAAACTACATACTTTCAACCATAATTTACTAGTGGCTAACCAGGCTAAAATTGAAGGAGGACATAAACCTGTTTCCAGTAACAAGACTATTGAGGACACAACTTGGGACATGAAGAAGAGCACAAAGGAATCAAGCTTGTAGCGATATTGGTTTCCTTTGGACTGGAAAAGTCAAGAATTGCCAAACTAGAGGCAGATGCCTTCTCAGTAGCAAAATACTTGTGGGAAGACTATGAAGGAGAATGGATGGAATACCATCCCCAAATACATAAATTCTTTAACCTGATCCAACTTGTATCCATCTAAACACCACAAATGTGGTTTATAACTCCTCTCACAAACCAATACTTTGGATTTAATATAATTAATTTTCAGCAAGTTAATATCACAGTATTTTGAGAATTTAAATCTTTATGTCCTGGGGGGAAATACAAACGTACAGCTGCATCATTTGCATATAATTAAATGCAGTTTAGGTAAATGCCCTTAAACTTCATTTAGGAAGTTTTCCAAATCATTTTTAAAATGTTAAACAGGGTTAGTGCCAAAATATAACCCTGTTTAACCCACTTCTGTATAAATATATATTTAGTAAGTTGGTTTACCCTACTGCATCGAACTTAGAGAATGTTATTGTTATGTAGAGCTTTAATTTTAAAAAGTAGCCTTCTATCTATTGGGAAATTTTCAGGTTTTTGCCATAAGGCATTTCATGTGATAGAATCTAGTGTTGCCTTCATATCCATGAAGGCAACCTATAGTTTCCCCATCGTTGGTCTCAAATATTTTTCTGTGAGATACAGTAAAATTAAACAATCGTCTAGAGGAGTGGCCATTTCTAAAGCCAGCTTGAAAATCAGCTAAGAGCGCCTCATTTTCCAAGAAAGATTTTTATCTAATTAACAAGAACCTAATTATAGATAGTAAACTAACCTAATTATAGATAGTAAACTAATTCCCAGGATCACCGTGTTGATGATACCATTTCTGTATAACTTGGATTTTATTTATATTTGTTGTGCATACATATATACATACTGCTTTACAGTGTTACATATGCCACTCATATCTGGACTATTGTAATGCACTCTACATGGGCTGCCCAAACCCTTTCCAGAAACTGCAGCTAGTACAGAATACTTAATCCTTTCATAGTGAAGTGGCATCAAAACTCTTGAAATAAATAAATAAATGCTGTAAGACTTAACTGAATGATTTCAGCTAGTTAAGCCCTAGACCAAGGTTTCCTAATTTTTTTTGCCATCACACCTTCCTTTAGTGTAATCTTAATGTACACAACTCCCCTAAAAGTCCAAACACTGAAATGAACTCAAATGAACAATGAAAATAATACAGTGAAGCTTTGAGAAAGATGGATTTATTGTAACAATGTACAACTAAAAGGGTTTTCACATCTCCCCTGGACTCTGTCTGCACCTCCACAAAGGAAGGTATACCTCACAGTTTGGGAAACCCTGCCCTAGACCCTCTTCCATGCGTCAGATAAGCAAATACCCATTTTTTCTCTGTATCAGTCAGACTACTAGGTGCTGTTTGCTCATAAATTTCCTTTGTTTTATGGAAGATTGCTCTGATGTTTGTAGAAAGTTATTTATAAAAATAATGACATACAAAATTTTCAGTTGAATTTGGGGATACCACTTGAAGCATTCATTGTGTTGAGCTATTTCAATTGCTTTTGTTTGATTTGTTCACTGCAAACAGCTGAAAGTCTGTACATTTTGACAATCAACCTGATTTGCAATGGGGGTTGAATAATTTCGATTACAACTGTAACAAAAATATTTGTTTTGCCTTAATGTTGAATTAATTCAGCTTCCCCCAATTTATGTCTTCTTGATTGATTATGTGCCATCAAATTGTTTTCGATTCCTGGTGACCATAGATAAATTTTCTCCATGATGATCTATTCCTAACCTGTTCTTTCAAGTCTCCCAATGATGCACTCATCAGCACTGTACCTGAGTCCACCCACTTTGCTGCTGGTCATTCTCTTCTTGTCTTTCCTTCCACCTTTCCCAGCATTAGAGCCTTTTCCAGAGAGCTGGGTGTTTGCATAATGTGTCCAAAGCAGGATGATTTGGGCCTGGTCATTTGTGCCTCAAGTGAGAACTCTGGGTTGATTTGTTCAATCATCCATCGGTTTATTTCTTCTAAAATTTTTGAATTAGTACATTCAGCATTGTCAAAAAGTATGAAAGCATTTTGAAATGGAACTGAAGGCATTTTTACCTTTTGCTTTAACTGTATTTATGCTGACTCAAGTAACAGTACAGAACTTTTTATGGCTGTTACACTCAAATCACAGTGCATGCATAAACTATCTGTGTTTCATTTTAGAATTTAAGCAGTTTCTTAAAAATGATATTTTATTTATATCTACTTTATAAATTGTTTAAGAATTCCTACATGTAGTACATCAAGATTTTTTTCTCCCTTTGCAGAAGTGTTTTGTAGACTGCAGTGGTAAACCTCTTCAAAAATTTCCGAATTATCACTTATTTTTATTAGACAAATGTGATATAAAAATGATATCCATAGTGTATGGCAAAAATATAGAATTTAGTTTGTGGCAAAAACAGAATCAAAAGTATATACACTAATTAATGATTGCCACATTAAGAATGTTTCCATAGCAACCCAAAATAACATTTGAGCAAATTGCATTTCATTTTCATAGAACATTTCCATTTAAATAACTTTGACTAATCCGATTTAATTTCTGTAATGAGCACACTCTGAGGCAACATAAACCCTTGCAAACAGATTCTTGCAGACTTAATTTTTTTACAATTATATTCTGTAGGAGCTCAAGCACATTCATGATTCTCCCGTATTTAATTGCCATTATTGGCAGGAATAAAAAAAGTGTGGTCTTCCACATTGGTTGAACCACGTTACCTAGCATTTTTAACTATTGGCCATGCTGGCTTCATCTGTTTGAAGTTGTAGTTGTAACTTTTGGATGGCCATAGGTTCTTTTTTCTTGATATATTGAATTCACATAATTATAAAGTTAAGATAGGTTACCTCTCTGGGATTTCACTATAATTTTTTGTATGATATGATATAAGTACTTATTTCTGATATATTTAGATATTTCCACTTGAGAAACCTTAGCAGTTTAAAGACTGAAATAAATATTATAGCTTATTCACAACAGCTTTAAAAATAAAAATCAATATTGAGATGGGAGAACTGGTGAATGATGGAAATGTCTAATTCTTCTGGTAGCTAACTTTCCTCCAATATAGTTTTCCCTTTTTAAAGCTTGTACGCTGTGTGCACAATTATTAGGCAAATGAGTATTTTGACCATATCATTTTTATGCATATTTTCCACCTCCAAGCTGTATAAACCTGAAAGCTTATTGGATATAAGCATATCAGGTGATGTGTATTTGTGTAATGAGGGAGGGTGTGGCCTAAGGAGATCAACACCCTATATCAAGGTGTGCATAATTAGGCAGCTTCTTTTCCTCAGGCAAAATGAGCCAAAAAGAGATTTAACTGACTCTGAAAAGTCAAAAATTGTAAAAAGTCAGAGGGATGCAGCACTCTTGAAATTGCTAAGATATTGGGGCATGACCACAGAACCATCAAACGTTTTGTTGCAAATAGTCAACAGGGTCGCAAGAAACGTGTTGAGAAAAGAAGACGCAAATTAACTGCCAAAGATTTGAGAAGAATCAAACGTGAAGCTACCAGGAACCCATTATCCTCCAGTGCTGTCATATTCCAGAACTGCAACCTACCTGGAGTGCCCAGAAGTACAAGGTGTTCAGTGCTCAGAGACATGGCCAAGGTAAGGAAGGCTGAAACTCGACCACCACTGAACAAGACACGTAAGTTGAAAGACTGGGCCAAGAAATATCTGAAGACAGATTTTTCAAAGGTTTTATGGACTGATGAGTTGAGAGTGACTCTTGACGGACCAGATGGATGGGCCTGTGGCTGGATCAGTAACGGGCACAGAGCTCCACTTCAACTCAGACGCCAGCAAGGTGGAGGTGGGGTACTGGTATGGGCTGGTATGATTAAAGATGAGCTAGTTGGACCTTTTCAGGTTGAAGATGGACTCAAAATCAACTCCCAAACCTACTGCCAGTTTTTAGAAGACACTTTCTTCAAGCAGTGGTACAGGAAAAAGTCTGCATCTTTCAAGAAGACCATGATGTTTCTGCAGGACAATGCTCCATTGCATGCATCAAAGTACTCCACTGCGTGGCTAGCCAGTAAAGGCCTCAAAGATGAAAGAATAATGACATGGCCCCCTTCCTCACCTGACCTAAACCCTATTGAGAACTTGTGGGCCCTTCTCAAACAGGAGATTTACGGTGAAGGAAAACAGTACACCTCTCTGAACAGTGTCTGGGAGGCTGTGGTTGCTGCTGCACAAAAAGTTGATCGTCAACAGATCAAGAAACTGGCAGACTCCATGAATGGAAGGCTTATGACTGTTATTGCAAAGAAGTGTGGCTATATTGGTCACTGATTTTTTGTTTGAAATGTCAAAAATGTTTATTTGTAAATTTTGAGTTGTTTGTTTATTATTCTCACTGTAACAGATGAAAATAAATGAGTGAGATGGGGGAATTTTCATTTTTCATTTAGTTGCATAGTAATTCTGCACATGAATAGTTGCCCAATAATTAGATTATGGGGAACATAGATATGCTCCTAAGTAAGCCAAAACCTCACTTAATTAAATATTCGGGTTTGAGGTTTATTAACATTTTGGATTGACCAAGAGCACTGTAGTTGTTCAATAATGAAATTCATCCTCAAAAATACAACTTGCCTAATAATTGTGCATGCAGTGTATTTGTTAATGTTTGTGGAAAGAAGGGCTAGATTGAGAAGATCAGGAAGTAGGCGAAGCATTAACATTCTTCCTGCTGTTCCTTTACTTTTAGTATCTTCATCCTGAGGCTGCTTTTGATTTTTTTTGTAAGCTGATATGATATTCATAACTCTGCATAGTGCTTTTTTTTTTAATCCGTTCAATTGTGTCTGATTCTTGGAGACTGCCTGGACAAGTCCCTGCAGGTTTTTTGGCAAGGTTTTTCAGAAGTGGTTTGCCATTGCCTCCTTCCTAGTGCTGAGAAAAAGTGACTGACCCAAGGCCACCCAGCTGGCTTTGTGCCTAAGGTGGGACTAGAACTCACAGTCTCCTGGTTTCTAGCCTGATGCCTTAACCACTACACCAAACTGGCTCGCATAGTGCTTACTTTGACTCAAAAATCCAGTCAGTGTGAAAAGAAAAAAAAAGATGATTTGTAGATAAACCTTACCATTGAGCGTGGCTTGAACTTATATTAAAAGGTGAATTTAGAGACAGATGCTTTTAATAAATTGTTCCTGTTATGTTTTCTGTAATAGCCTGTGTGTTCAATTGGAGAAGTGTTAAGTTTTTATAGTGGTTGGTCATCAACACATAACCAAAGAGAAAAACAAATCCATTGTAATAGCTTTTTGTTTAACAGAAATTTGTACCAAACTAAAGAATGAAAACCTTTATGCATTCATGTAGCACAGTTACATAATGCACTGTGTTTAGTTGCTATCTGAACAATATAAGACAGAAGATAAAAGTTGATGTAATGCATAATGGACAGTGGTGGTATGTGGACTGAATGAATGATTTTTAGATTATGACTGCAGTCTTCATCTCCATTTGTCTAAAGTTATACACATTTTGGCAACAAGATTCAATATAACCTTGTGTTAAGAAACATTTATCAAAATAGGACCTATGGCTGAAATAAATATACAGAGAATAAAATATATAGGGGGATGATTTTGTTTTAAAGATACCATCTGAGTTATAATGCTTTATAAATGCTCAGGATAATCCATTCTAACCCAAGTTAATAAGCATGAAGATATAAAATTCCTGGAAATTTTGAAGCCAGAAAGAATATTTCTGTGGAGTCCTTGGTGCTCTCTGAGCCTTGTTGTTTTCTTGCAGATGTTTCATTGCCAGACCAGGCAACATCTTCAGTGCGAAGAGGGAGTGGACCTTGCTCTCAGTTTATATGCCGTGGCTTGCCCTGCTTGTGCTGATAGGGGTGTTGTTCTCTTCTTGGGAGTTCCTTGATTGGGCTGTTGTTTGCTGCTTGGCTGATTGACTGAGTTAATAGTTCCTTGATTAGGCTGAATTGTGCTGTTTGATTGTATTTCTTCCTGTTTTTTGAGAGAGCACTTTCGATATACAGTATCATATATCACTTGGTTAGTTTAGGAATGCAACATAATTCCTTACTTAGTCTTATTGGCTACAGTGAATTTAGGTGTATGATTGTGTGGATGATTTTACCATAAAGTATTAGATTAAATAAAGATTCAATTACAATTTATATAGGTTATGAAATATTAATTTATCTGAAATAGATTTTAATGTATGAATTTAGACCACTTATCTTTAAAGAAATGTATAATTCTTTCCCATCTGCTCTTTTCTGTTGCTCTATTTTTGGTTATTATAAGAGCAAACCCAGAAAGGTCCAAGGGGAAGAATTCCTTCTAATTCCAAAGTTATAGATTTTTCTCCTCCTCTGAGCAAGCAGATTAAATGCATCCCTGCCCACTTGATTGCTCTATCCTTTGACAACTAGCTCGGTTAACAGAAAAATAGTAATAGAGATACCAAACTCTACAAATGCAAAGAAGATTCAATTCATAAAGAAGAATGGATTCTTCTTTTGTGAAAATGGCAATGCTCCCTGGAGAGAGTGGTGCATCTTTCTCTTGCAAGTACTATTCTCAGTGGAGTTGTTATAATAATCCTACATAGAAAAGTGTTCCTGCTGCATAGTTTTTACCAGTATGGGTTTGATTTAAATCTATTTAATTAAATCATGAATTATTCACTATTTAGGAATTTTCTAGTAAAAATAAAATTTAGTTTGATGTAATCTAAATAGATGTCCTTTAGCACTCAGAGACAGAGATTTCTTTTTGAGAAGATGCGTCAGATTTTTTATCAGAGTAATTTTAATCTGAAATGGAAATAAAGGTTTTAATATGAAGCAAGCTGATACATACTTGTGAAAGTGGAGCCCTTGGTGCTCTCTGAGCTGGGCTGTTTGCTTGCAGACATTTCATTGCCCAACTAGTTTTCTGCTTAATTGTTTGCCTGGTGTTAATCCCTGCTTATCTGGGTGTTGGCTGCTGGAGGGGTTGTGTTCTGGCTGTTTGTTTCCTTCTTATCTTTTTTTATTGTCTCTTTTGAAGGAGAAAAACACCCCCCACACACCAAAACTGGCAGGGCAAGCTACTGTATATAAACAGGGAGCAAACCCCACACTCGCTTGGACTGATGATGTTATCTAGCTGGGTAATGGAACGTCTGCAGGCAAGCAGCCAAGTTCAGAGAGCACCAAGGATTCCACAGTTCAACCCTGAGCTACCTACAGTATATTCCCTTCTATTGGAACTTGTGGAAGTGTTAGGAACTGGAGCAATTCCAGTTCAATTAATTGTTGTGGATGTTTGGGAAAATATTTTTGCCGTGAAATGCTGGGAGAACAGCCATTACCA
The DNA here is from genome assembly GCF_035149785.1 of Candoia aspera. Lineage (NCBI taxonomy): Eukaryota > Metazoa > Chordata > Lepidosauria > Squamata > Candoiidae > Candoia > Candoia aspera. Next base: position 312,831,452 of record NC_086153.1, read on the forward strand.
GGTTTTAGGCTGTATTATTTGTCTTGTTTATTCTGGCTAGTTTTCTTAAACAATAAAGCTTGAGTTTTGAACCAAAATACCCAAACACATACATTTTGGATCAACTGTTTATTCATAAACAAGTTTTTTTTTTAAAATAGACAATTTAAAGCAAGTCAGAACAGGAAGTTTTAAATATTAGGTTGGCAAATTCGGCCTTTGTCTTTTGCTTTATGCAGATGCTGAAAATAAAATAAGCTTTCCTGCTTTTCTTCCTCCTCCTCCTCCTCCTCATTATTATTCAGTTTTCAATGAATGACTCCTCTTCCAAAACACTTCCTTTCACCCTGGCAGAGAAGAGCTATTGCTGCTAAAAGCTGAATTAGTTCTTCAATTATTTCTGAATCCAACTATTTAAACTACATATTTCTATTAATGTATTGATGTCAATTTCTTTAAACAATCATTAGCAGGCACATACATTTTGAATGAATCACCTTTTCCCCTGAAATGTATTGGTTGATACTATATCAAGATGATTGCTCAATGCTTATGTCATAGCTTGTTCCTCTTTTCCTCAGTTAAAAAGACTGATCCTGGTACTATTGAAAATATTGGCTAGAAAATGAGCTGGAGGGAGTGCTTACTCCATTATTTTAGCTTAAGTCTGTTTCTCTTTGCAAGGCTATGGTAAATTCCTTTCAGTTTCAGTAACATCAGTTATTTCTCTGCATTTTACTCAAAGTCATAAAAATAGACTTTGGTATAGTTCAAGAAGATGTGATGTTTTCTTTAGCTCCATAAAAGAACTTTGGTCCTGATGCTTCCATTATTTCTTTGTCATTTTGTTCACAAACTGCTGTCAAAATAAGCAGTCCTTAATAGAGTGCTTCAAACCATCCATTAATATGTTCCATCAGATAACTTTTGGGAAAATTAAGTTGGTTCCCCCTGCTTTCTTCAGAGCAGCTGTTGCACAGTGTTTGTTGTGAAAATACATTGCAGTGTATATTACATTAGCCTTTGTTGTTTTGAACACTAAAGTCTTTTGTTAGGAGATACAGTAAATGAATATTGCAACCATATGCTGTGAGTTTGGGAACTGTTTTACTTTTTCCTAAATTTCTTCTTAACTTGGATACATTTACAGCATTATTTGAGAAAACTTGCACACTAGGCATTTCAAATTATTATGGCAGATTGCTACTGTTCGTAAACATCTAGCAGTGTGTTCATTTTAGCTGTTTTAGTAAGGAAGACTGTCCTCTTTTTTCTTGATGCACAACAGATGAAATCATTGTTGTTAATGCTCCAGCCAGCAGTACCTACATTTATAATTTTCCCCTCTAGATTATTTGCACACATCTGAATCTTCCTGATATTCTTCATCCAATAACATTCTCTTGTGATATCTGCTGTGTTGGGTAGACTGTATCCTGGTCAAACTGATTGAAGTATGTTAATGAAGTGTGTGTTTTCAGCCAAACAGAAGGGAAAGTTTATTGCATAGACAAAGCAAGCTATTTTTTTCATCAGTTGTTTTTACTGGTGATTATTATGAAGTTCTTTATACTTATTTCAGCAAGATGGACTTCCTTTTGTGTGTATGTGTGTAGAACTATGGGTTATGTACCAGACCTTCCTCGTATATATGATGTGTCTGAAAAATTGCTATAAAATACTTTTGAAATGGTAGATGTTGATGATACTGAAGATCATGCAAATGGAAAGCCATCAGAATTTTGTATTTTGAGGATCGATTCACCTAATGCAGTTAGCATACCTACTGTTCATTACTAAGTACATCCACTGAGATAATTGTAAGAGTAAAAGGAATATCTCACTGTTAACTGAGTTAATTTCTGAAATGTAATAATGTGTACTTAAGTTCATACATGACAATTCTAGTGGTAACTTGAGAAGCGATGATTGAAAGTTATGACCAAAGATGAGAAATATCCTTAAGAAAAAATATATAATGATACAATAATCTTTATTAACATCCAGTTTTGCATGTTCAGACATGTTTCCTTGAACATTGTCAGAGCAGAAACAGTATTCATAACAGCTTCATTCAGGCAACCAAGACCTACATATTTTTACCATATAATTTGCATTGCTTGAGTATCTCATTCACAACTATAAGAACATCACTAAAATATTCCACAATGAGGTCTTCTTTACAGCCCATTGCTGTGATGCAGAACCAGAAATATATTCCTCAGATCTTCATAATTATAGGAATGTGTGCGTGTTCTCATTTTCATTCTTTTCAACCCAATGGAATATGAAAAATAAATTATGTAAAGGGGTCGGGGACTTTGTCAGTTCATCGGGATTATATCTGAAAGCTGAACAGAATGGGATAAAATTTGTGGTGGAGGGGAGCTTGCAGAAGGAGTTAAAACATGGGCCAATTAGGCTAGAGCTGCAGAGAAAAAAAAATCCCAAATTTTTCCCTAATACATTTTTATGAGACCATTGGATAGCTCAGAATGTTGGTAACTGCACCATTTTAATTCTCTCCATTTTGATAATGTGGTCCAGAATGGAGCATATGCTACCCAGTCCATGCCTCCCAGTGCACATGTATACACATATTTGCTGCTGGTAAAGAAGAGTCATCAGGTGCATAAGGACTGAAGGAAGCAACCACAGAAATATCAATTGAAAAGAAAAAGGGGGTTTTAGAAAAAGAAAAGAGAAAAAAAATTATCTCAAGATACTTGTTTAGGGTCATCATTTGTATGGGTGGGTTTGCTCGTGTTTTTTGTGAAGCTGAACTAGTTACGGGATCAGTAAAGTGAATGAGGTTGTAGAGGCTAGAAAACTGAAGGTGAGCCATGGTTGAGTCTAGAACAATAGATGTTAGTGTGGAAGGAGAGTGGTGAAGTTTGGAAAGCCAAAGAAAATTGTCAGAATTACTACAGCACTTAGTTGAGGAAGTGCTGGATGGTTCATGCCTGGAGAGTGGCAAAGATGGCAAGTCAAGAACAGAGATTGTAAACTCTGGGATCACTGTGGACATCCAGAGGGGATGGACCAGGAAGAGGTAGCTTACTACTGATGCTGGCTGATTTGCTGATTGGGAGATGAAGAGAAAGAGGTAGCAACCAATAGTGAGGAGGAGGCCCTGAAAGATGAATGAGATCTGGCAAGAAGGGAGACAAGAGTACAAGCAGCTCCACTAAATCAGTTTGGAGGTAAGTTAAGGTTAGGGGCACCACCATCTGGAGTTTGCCATTGCCCTTGCTGTTGGCATTCAAAGATCATGGAGGTGGAGTGGAAGAGATGGACTTAGGTTCATGCCCATCGTGGCTCCTCAGGTGGCTGGGGGTGGTGAGTAGCTGGATCTGGGAAGTGGTCAATCCTTCCTTACAGGACAGTATCATAGCTGTGTTTAAGGTGGTGGTGTGTGGTGGATTTCGACAGTGTGTCATGTTCACTGTTCCAATGTTCCTGGTACATCGTAACGTTTCGCATGCCATTTGCCTGATACGTGTTTGATCTCGGGAGGGAGGAGGATTCCTCTTCGGGGAGTTGTTATCTGTTGGCTGCTGGGTTGGAATGTGTTTGGGTTATCTCATGTGTTCAAGGTTGCTTTCCCAGGATGTGTGGAAAACGGTTACCAGCACCTGGGAGGGGGGTGGTTGCTATGGCCGGGTGAGGGGAGGGATTACGTTTGGAGCCGAGGGTTTTTAGTTTGTATTTGGCGCACTTTTAGTCATTCTCAGCTTTCTCTGTATTTGCATACTATTCTTTCAATAAATCAGATATCATTAAGTACCTGCTTGTGAGTCTGAGTATATCAGGATAGGCAATCATTACACAGTGCCGCTGGCTCTCAGGAAGGAGGGAGCACATTCTCAGACGGGGGAAAAGATAAGAAGAAACATAGTCCAAGGGGCAGTTGTGGGTTCAGAATAGCCCCGCCCTAGAGCTTTCCCAGGTTGTTTCCCCTTAGGTTAGGTAGAGTTGCTTTAGTCTGGCAAGATTCTGCCTATATGGCATTAGCAAATAAAGAACTGAAGTTTGGCTGGACTGATCCTTTGTTGTTTTGGGGCTGGGCCTGATGTGGTGTTTACGGTCTGGTCCCTTCTGAAGAGACCTTCCCTGGATCTGTCTGTATTGGACAACTATTCTCTGTTTTCAGTCTTCCCTTTGTAGGGAAAACTATTGAAAAGTAGGAAGGACGTTAGTTACAGAATGTCCTACAAGAAGCAAATTATCTGGATTCTTTTCAGTTGGAGTTTAGATCTGGGCTCAGAACAGAAATGACATTGGTTACTCAGATGGATGATCTTCATTGGGATGTAGATGGAGTGCACCCCTCATGATCCTATTTGACCACCTAGCAGTATTTGATATTACTGATCATGGTACCCTTCTGTATCACCATTTAAAGGATAGGGGACAGGAGCACTGTTTTACAGTGGTCCTACTCCATCCTAAGCAGATGGTACCACTTAGGGGAGTGGGGGAGGTGCCAGCCTGTGAATGCTCTTTTGTGGAGTTCCAGTGCTTGGTTCTATAACTTTACTCTTTACCATCTGCATGAAACTGCTGGAAGAGATAATCTATGGACCACCTCTACATCTCTACTTCAGGCTATGGATGTCTTGACCTAGTATCTGGAAGCTTAGAGGGCCTGAGAGGGTCAAAACAGGCTGAAAGTAGCCCAAATGAGACAGAGCTACTATTTGTTCAGAAAACATGTGGCTCTCTGAATGCTCCAGTATTAAATCAAGATGGCATGGCATTCCCTTTGAAGAAGCAAGTCCACAACCTGTGGGTCCTCGCGGAATCATGGATTCTGCTGGATTCACAGGTTGAGGCCATGACCAGTGGGACCTGGCTGGTGTGCCAGGTGCAGCCCTATCTGGAGCAGATCTTGGCAAGAGCAACTCATGCCCTCCTTGCCATTAAGCTAGACTAATGGTTTACATGGGGCTGCCTCTGAAGAGTACATGGAAACTGCAGATGGTGCAATGTGCAGCAGTCCATATGCTGGCAGACAAGAGTTTTCGCTACAGCCTATTATACCCGCATTGGCTTCCAGAAGGCTTCCAGGTACAATTCAAAGTTATGTTTTTGATCTTTAAAGCCCTATATGGCTTGTACTGTATTTTAGACATTTTCAGGATCAGGTCTACCAGGTCTAACTTTCTGTGGGATAGAGACCATTTCTTTGTGATGGTCTCCATGCCATGGAACAGCCTCACACCAGAAATCAAGCTGCCGTCCTTCTGGAATGCAATAAACTTTGGTAGGAGGCCTTTGGGTTAAAATTTGCTGCCATGTAGACTAGGGTAGTGTCATGACTATAATTGCTCATGTTTATTTTCCAGTTAATGTTATTGCTTGTTGTTTTACTGATTTTATGTTTAAATTTGATTTTATTGTGTTTTGGGTTTTATTTGTACAGCATAATACCATTAGTAAGTTTGATTTGATGGAATGTAAATGTAATAAAAGGGCTGAAAGATTCTAGAAACCATTACACTTTAAGCTTTCCCTACTTTTTAAAAACTGTTCTTTCTCTTCCCCAACTCCTGCATTTATATTTAGCTTCTGTTTGCTCAGAACTGTCCAGTCACATCAAATTGTCCATTCATTGACTTTTATCCTTGCACTTTCCTGTGGTGTTTACTTTGAGATAAGTCTGTTAACTTCTATTTCATCTCCATGTATCTTCACAACCATACTTTTTATGATAAATACTTTTATGAAATATTGAAACATTTTAAGAAAACAACCTGGTCTTATTTTTTAAATTGAATTGGTTCTTATAGAGTACTTTGGAGAAATAGCGCATCACTATATTGATATCTTGTGTTAAGCATGTTATTCGGAAGTATATAAGGAAAAAAATATTTTCAGATTCTTTGGAATTTTTTTTTTTCTTTTATAGCCCCCAGCTTTTCAGCTTTAGGTAAATATAGCAGTAAAAAGCAACAGCAACATCAGTAAGTTGTGCCATACCTCCTGGCACAGTTCTCCTGTAAAATATTCAACTGAAACCCATGACTTTTTCAGTTTCCTTTCATGAGGATGACTAGCAGCCCACAGAATGCTACTAGGTCCCACAACAGCCACTACAAATTTCAGAAGTAAATATGGCACTTTGTTGGAAGCTGCCCCTTTGCTTGAAATACTTCTAGTTATCAAAAAGGAAGAGACAGACCTCATGGCTTAGTAAGAAACTAGACTTGGGAATGGTAGTGGAGTAACCAAGAAGACCTGAGGGATTATCCAATAAAATGAGAGAAATCTATAGAAAGACATGGGGTGCCCAAGTGTGCTAAAGGAGAAAGCATGGAGACCTTAAGAGGGTGTCCAGTGCTTCATGTGGTCTGTAAATGCCTTAGCATTATGTATTTGGAAGGGGGTATTTAGATCTTAGAGCTCAACGCTCTACTTAGTGCCAGAATCCAAGTTAAAGATCCCAGATAGCTGTCTGGGTGAATGCATCCAATGAAAGGAGCCTACCACTTGTCTAAGTAATTGGTTACTCTGGTCCTACTGTTGAGAAATATTTTCTTACCTTCTGTCATAATATGCCTTCCTGGAACTTAAATCCATTGTTCCACATTCTGTACTTTGGAACAAGAAAAAACCTTCTATGTGACATTCTTTCAGATATTTGAAGAGTGCTATTGTATCCTCCTTCAACTGTCTTTTCTCGAAGCTAAACATACCCAGCTCCTTCAGTTTGTTTTCATAGGACCTAGTTTCTAATATACTGGTCATCCTCCTTGGATTTTTTTGAACCTATTCCAGTTTCTCTAAATTCTCCTTAAGATGTGGTGGAAGTCAGCACTGCCGCTGATTCTCAGGAAGGAGGGAGCATATTCCAAGGAGATAAGAGGACTCGCAGTCTAGAAAGCCTTGGCAGGGAGACAAAGAGAGTTAAGAGTAGCCCTGCTCTAGAGTCGTCTCGTTATTTCCCCTTAGGTTAGTTAGGATAGCTTTAGTCTGGCAAGATTCTGTCTGTACGGTGAGAGCAAATAAAGAACGGGAGTTTGGAATACACTGACTCGTCATTGTTCTTGGGCTGGTCCCAACAGTTACCCAAAATTGACACAATACTCAGGGGGGATGGGCAAAGCAGAATAAAGGGATTTCAAAATTAGGATTCTATTGATGCAGCTTACAATGGTATTTGCTTTATTTTTTTTTTCCAGACATATCATAGTGCTGGATCATATTACATTTGCAGTCAACCAATACTCATACAGTTACCAAACCTCCTATAACTATACATTTTATTTTTATTTCCTAACTGAAGATTCATACCGATCACTATTTAATTTTGTTATTTTCAGCCCAATTACCATAACCTATTAAGATTGGGGTGTGTGTGTGTGTGTATTCACTTATCTATCCAATTTTGAGGCGATCTGGATCCTTGGCAACGCTGGGAAAAAGTTGAAAAGAAAAACAATGCATATAAATATGAGTAAAAAGAGATCCTGGCTGACTGGAAGATCAATACATTCAACCATAAGGCAAACATAAGGAGGTTCCACAGCCACCTATCTCAAGACCTGGGAAAACAACCAGCTTTTTAACAATTTTTCTCTGGAGATATCATTGCAGCAGAGTAAGCATACTTCCTGGGTCCATAAGATGACACTGTTTAATCAGTAGGACCCAGAGTACACCTAACCTGTTTGATTGTACCAGACAAGAGAAGTGGTCTCTAAGATAGTTAGGACCTATGCCATGAAAGGCTTTAAAGGTGATAACCAGCACATTGAATTGCCCTTGGAAGCAGACTGGCAACTAGTGCACCTTATGAAACAGTGAGGACATGTGAGCATAATGCAGTGTCCCCAACACTGCCCATGCTGCTGCATTCTTGACCAACTGTTGGTTCCAGATAGTCCTCAAGGGCAGCCCTATTTGCAGTGCATTACAGTGATTTAATCATGAGATGAACAGGGCATGAGTGACCGAAGGGCCACCTAGTTGAGGGAGGGGCATAACTAGCGCACTAGATATATTTGTGCAAAGACCCTCTTCGCGCAACTGTCACCTGCTCATCAAGCAGGAGCTGAGACTCCAAGAGGATCCTCAGATTGCATCAGTCTCAATGGGGAAGTGCAACCCCATTGGGAGTTAGCCATTGAGATATCCCCAGAACCTGGGGACCCAAATAAGCACAGCCATTCCCCATCCAGACCTGCACAGCCTCCAGGCACTGAGATAGGACTTTGACAGCATCACTTGGCTGGCCACAGGTCATCAACCAATATAACCAATGCTATCTCTGTCCAGAACCCTGGCCTAAAACCCAACTGAAATGACTCCAAATAATGACTCCAAATAATGCACTTCCACCAGGGTCCTCTGGAGTTGAAGCCCAGCTACTCTCTCTGCCAATGGAGACTGCATAGTAATTGTCCAGGATCGAGTCTACTAATAGCCTCTTGAGGAGAAGGTGACCCACAGTTTTATTCAAGGCCAAAGGAACCACCTCTTCACTCAAGGGAGCCAACACCACCACATGGACTCAACCACAGGTCACTTCCTGTGCGGCTTTAACCATCCAGGACAGACCTGTGTCTAACAAGCCGGTGGCCAAGCTAATAGATTTGAACATCCTATCCACTTCCTCAGGAGTCACAGAGTCAAACTTGCTCCAGACAACTTCAGAAGCCCTTGCCTCAGGCACCTCAGTTGGATCTGTCTGGTTGGAATCCAACTCTGAGCAGATCTGAGTGACTTTGTCTGCCAAATAGCAAGAATATTCCTCACAGCAGCCTTGCTGATGGTGTTGCAGCCTGTCCTTCCCCCAAGGGCCTGGGTCACCTTAAAAAAGACTGCCAGATTATTATCGGCAGACACAGTAATGTTTTGCTGACCATATCATCATGATGTAATCCCTAATATGAGCACTTATTTGTTCTTGCTCATATTTATTCTTTACCTTCTTTCAGCGGCGCTTCAGGCATCTCTTCCTGTGCTTCATCTCCTGGAGCTCTTCAGAGATCCAAAATATAACTTGGGATTGGTGTAGGGGGAGAGGTCACACAAGGGCAATCTGGTTTAAGGCCCTACTTACCTTCCTGTTGCAGTCTGTGATCAAGGCCTCAGCTAAACTGCCCATCAGACCCTCAGTGAAAAACCCAAGCTCCTGGGGTAAGCTGATTTAACAGATCCTATCCCCCTGCAAGGTGGGGTGATGCCAGCAAGCTGAGAAGCAAGCAGAAAGTGATCTGACCATGGCAGTGTCCTCTGAATTAGGTCATGACTCAATAGCCCCGAGATACAAACCATGTCTAGTGTGTAGCCCTGATATGTATTGGACCCAAGGTGACTTGGGATAAAGCTATGGTTGTCATGGAGGCCATGACTTCATGAGCCAATCCAGACTCAATGTCATCAAGTGATAGATTGAAGACCCCAAGAATCAGAAGCTTTGGGATGTCATGTAAAAATTTTCTCGCAGATAATAGATAATGATTCAGCCAGGCCATCAGCTTTTCCTTCTCTACCCCAGGATGCAGTTCAGCAAATCATAGAGATTTACATTCTTTTAAAGTAAAGAAGTATTTCCCTGACCCTGTTTCTGTCAATCCAAGGCTTTAGTCCTATCACTTTACATTTCCTGTTGGACCAGATACTCTTTTGTTGGAAAAAGTTGGAGCCAAGATGGGAGCTGAGTAACTGTCTTTTCTTTGTTATATGGTAGCCTTTTCTCTTCTTCATCAAGCAGCTGGTCCACTAGTTCTTTTCTATTTATTTTAAACAAATCTAAAAAAGCCATTTTTATTTTCTTAAAATCCTTCGGTAATCTGAACTAATTCTGTGTGTTCTCTTACCTGTCTGTATTCTTCCTTTGTGGCCTGGCCCCTTTTTCATTTTCTATGTATGTCCTTTTTTGCTTTCAGATATAATGTGTGTGTGTGTGAAAATGTTAATATCCTAAAATGTACCATTCTACACGTTGTGTTGGAATATATAATAAGAGAGAGGTGGGGGAATGATCTGATCCTCAGTTTTCAGAAAGAATCTGCAATACTATTAGTACTGACTTGAAGCTATATTGAAGTATATACAGATAGTCCTCATTCAGTGACTGCTCATTTAGGGACTGAAGTTACCATGGCGCTGAATGATGAGACTTATGACCAGTCCTTGTTGCGGCTATCACAGTGTCCCCATGGTCATGTGATTGTGATTTGGGCGCTTGGCAACCAGCTCACAATTACGACAGTTGCAGCATCCTGCAGTCATGTGATCACCATTTGTGACCTTCAGTGCCAGCCTCCAGCAAGCAAAGTCAATAGGGAAACCGGCAGGAAGTTGTAAATGGTGATCACATGATATCGTGCCTAACAACTGGGCAGGATTTGTCTAATTACGGCAACTGGAACTGCTGTCATAAGTTGGCACACAGTCACATGATTTTTTGCTTTACAACCACATCGCTTAGTGATGGAGTTCCTGATCCCAATTATCATTGATAACTGAGGACTACCTGTACTCCTTCTTCTGTAGTAAATATTTCTTAATAGCCATTTGACACATCTGTATTTTAACATTTTCAAATGATCTGACATTCATTACAAATAATTGTCCATGTGAAATACTGATTCTTGAAGTAGCAGTAGTAATAACAACAACAGCCCAATATTATTTGTTTTGTCCTTGATTTCTGTTACTTGGCATTAATTTGTAGAAAATTGTTTTGAATTTTGAAAGGAAATCAAATACATAATTAACTCCAATCTTAGAAATAATACTTGAATCCAGGTATTTCTCTTGTAATTGAATTTTGTACTGGTTTTGTGCATGTTTAATATTTGTAGCAGTGTTTTATTTATCAGTGCATTGTTTGATTTTATATTTCTTTAGAGTTTAGTTGCCCTTTAAAATTTGAGTTGATGTCGAGACTGGCCATTGCATTCTCCTCCCATATAAAGTTCCAATCTCCTTGTTCAATGACAGAAATCTAGAGCCTTTTTATCTAGAACCTTTATCTGAGCAATTTGTGGCTTTTATGTGCATATTCCCTTTGCTTAATGAGGAGGTTCATTCTGCCCTCAAAACTAACATTTGAAGGCATACCTGGATTTGCCCCAATGCTTCCTGTGTTCAGTGAAGGCTTTTATAGGCTTTGTACAGTTGTAATTGAAATTATTCAACCCCCATTGCAAATCAGGTTGATTGTCAAAATGTACAGACTTTCAGCTGTTTGCAATGAACAAATCAAACAAAAGCAATTGAAATAGCTCAACTCAACAAATACTTCAAGTGGTGTCCCCAAATTCAACTGAAAATGCTTATAATGACTTCTCCAGTGTCAAAATTATTCAGCCCCTTCATGGCAAGCATCTTCAGTACTTAGTAGAACACCCTTTTGCTGTTATGACCTCCTGCAAACGAGATGCATAGGCAGACAACAGCTTCTGGCAGTGCTCCTGAGGAATCTTAGCCCATTCTTCATGAGCAATGGCCTCCAGTTCAGTAATATTCTTGGGTTTGTGTGCTGCAACCACCTTCTTCAAATCCCACCAGAGATTTTCTATGGGGTTCAAGTCAGGTGACTGTGATGGCTACTGTAGAATCTTCCAGGACTACTTCTGCATCCAAGCCTTAGTGGAATTTGAGGTATGCTTGGGACCATTGTGCTGTTGGAAGGTCCAGTGACATCCAAGCTTCAGCTTCCTTACAGACAGCATGATGTTTTCTCCTAAGATTTCCTGATACTTTAATGAATCCATCTTGCTGTCCACATGCTGCAGGTTTCCAGTGCCAGAGGATGCAAAGCAGCCCCAGAGCATCACCGAGCCACCACCATGCATAACTGTAGGCAGAGTGTTCTTTTCAGCATATGCTTCATTCTTCTTCCTCCAAGCATACTGCTGATCCATCGGGCCAAAAAGTTCCAGTTTTGTTTCATTGCTCCACAGAACAGAATCCCAAAACTTCTGTGGCTTATTTATGTGATTTTGAGCATATTGGAGCCAACTTTTCTTGTGCTTTTGGGTCAGTAGTGGTGTACGTCTTGGAGTTCTGGCATGGGAACCTTCTGTGTTTAGTATGCGCCTTACTGTGCTCACTGAAACCTCAGTGCCTGTTGCCACCAAGTCTTGCTGCAGGTCTTTTGCAGTCACTCGAGGGTTTCTCTCAACCACCTTCTCAGAAATCTGGTTGCAGTCATTGACAGCTTCCATTTTCTGCCCCGTCCAGGTAGTGTAACCACTGTTTCTTGAACTTTGAACTTGTGAACTATGCTTCCAGCGGTGTCTCTAGGGACATTCACTCCCTTCGCTATCTTTCTGTATCCTGTTCCTTGTTTGTTTGGGTGATGATCTCTTCTCCTATCTTTTTGGATCATTCTTTGGACCATTTGACTTAGCCATACTGTATTTCTAACATGCAGTCAAACGTGACACTCAGGTAACCCCTAGCCAGTTCAGGTATTTCATGTGTTCCAGCTCAAGCACACCTGCTGCAACTAATGAAGCCCTTGAGTAGTTGCATCAGGTGTGCTTGAGACAACACCTGTTTTGCATACTGTATGTGTGGTGCTGTGATGGATTCTATTCAGGGGGTTGAATAATTTTGAGACTGGAGAAGTCATTTTAAGTTGCATTTTCAGTTGACTTTGGGGACACCACTTGAAGCATTCATTGTGTTGAGCTGTTTCAATTGCTTTTGTTTGATTTGTTCGTTGCAAACAGCTGAAAGTCTGTACATTTTGACAGTCAACCTGATTTGCAATGGGGGTTGAATAATTTCGATTACGACTGTAGCTACCCATATGGTCCTTAGCTATTTATCTTCCTTTTTTCACCCTCCCTCTGTCCTCAAACAAGGGTAGAGTCTGATACAAATTTATCTGTATTAAACTGCCAGTATGGAGTTAAGATGTATCATTATGTTTTAAAAATAAAATAATTAAAAGGTTATGAAATTTACTGGATGTTCCTGGTGCAGTCTAGTGGATACTGAAAGTTGGGTCTCCTATATCCAAAACAAAATGTTTTTACTGCACCCTAATAATTGAAAATTATTCTTTTCCAAAACATCTGGCATTGCTGCCCAGAGTTGCCTTGTGTGAGATAGGTGGCCATATACATTTGAAAAATAAATAAATAAATGGTGGGGAGTTCACTGATGCCCCACTCAATACAGTGACTCAACTAGTTCTTGAAACATTTGCTTTAATCAGTTAATCTAGCATGGCCATCTACCAGGAACTACATTTGTCATCTGGATTCAGTACCAAATGTTTATAAAGGTGTGGTAAAAAGTTCCTTTATTGTTTTTACTTTTAGTGAAAAATGTTGCAAAGAATAGAGTTAGCCAATCATGTGCTTTATGCTTAGTCAGTGTATTTTTATGAACGTGTGTTTCATCCGGGAAGTGCAGGTAGTACCAACTATAATTACAAACCATGACTATTTGTTAGGCATTTGTGGCAGAAATACATCAACTCCTGATGAGATTTAAGAAAACAGTAATCCATAATTAGCCAAAAAATTGGCAAACCTTAATAGGGACAAAGCTGGTTTCTAAAAAAAGTCCTGCTTTTTATATCTGCCATGGTAGCTGTAAAGAGTTGATTTGCTTTTTCTCTTGTAAAGCATCTTAGACTAAAGTGTTACCCATTGCTAATCCCAATTTCAATCTTTCTTGCAGGCTGCTGATTTGAGTAAACCAATAGATAAAAGGATATACAAAGGAACGCAACCTACATGTCATGACTTCAATCACTTAACAGCCACGGCAGAAAGTGTTTCTCTACTAGTGGGCTTCTCTGCAGGACAAGTGCAACTTATAGACCCTATTAAAAAAGAAACTAGCAAGCTATTTAATGAGGAAGTAAGTGGATGTCTTAATCTTGGTGCATGCAAATATACTTGCATTCTTTTATAATGCTTTCTTCATATTAGGCATAATCTATTTTTTTACTTGGAAACAATTTGCCCTGGTGAATACAGGACGGTTTTTTGAATACCACAGTATATGTTTATAGTACTGATTACAGGATGGATGTGTTGGCTTTCTCCTCCAGCTATTCCTCCAACTTCCTATCCTTAACAATGAAAAAAGCAAAAGTACTATGCTAAGGCAGATAAGGCTATACTCTGGCTGCAGTCAGTTTTATACCAGTGACACTTGATTAATCCTCTCTCTTGAAGGTGTATTTGTCCCCTGGTATTAGTTAGCATTCCGTGTGCTTCAGTGAATTTGCTAGGATAGTTTGTAATCAGTGGTTTGAAATCTACTGCAGAACAAATAATTTAAAAAAAAGATATGGGCAGAAAGCCTGAATGAATGAGTGCTTTCTTAGGAATCTGGCTTTTTGCTTGTTTTAATGCTATGTAAAATGAACCTTGGGGTGCACAATGTTTTTCATATACAGTACATGTGCCTAGATAAAAATGCAGTGAAGTACTCAACTGTTTAAAATGTACTGGGTTGCTGTTCAGCTATGGCATTCTGCCAGTGAAAGGTATTCTGCTGACAGACAATTCCTCTCATCCCAAATAATTTCTAGATGATTGCAAATCCATCAAAACAGATTGGGAATAAGCTGGGGGAGGAACTTTGCAGGGAGAGGAGAAGAGAAGGGAAGTTCCTCTCACACAGTTCTGTGTAAGGAAAGACAGAGGAAAGATTTTGGTTTCTTCTTGATTTGGTTCCTTGGGGAGCCTTTTAGAGACTGCAGGTAGGAAATAATCTTTCAATGAGATTGGAAGCCAAGATGCTACTTTTTTCTTAAAGTTGTGATTAAGTAAAACAATCATAATCTTTTCATTCTATTAAAAGGCACTGTAGAAATTGAGAATCTGAAAATTAGTGTTGTTCAACATGTTCTTTTTCTGAGTAGTTGCATGATATGCCAGCTTTCATAGCAAAAAGAGCCCATGCAATTTTGTTTAAACCCCCCTCCCCGCTCCACCACCAGAGTCCCTCCTTTGGGGGGGAGATGGGCGGTGATAAAATTCAATAAATTCAATAAATAAATAAATAAATAATCAATCAATCAATCTTCTTACTGATTTTATCTCTTATTAATAACAATTTATAGCCTAGACTCTTACAGCTTGTATATCTGCTGGACTACAATTCAGGACTGTCCTTCCCAAAATTTTCAGTACAGCCTTACTATTTACCTTTAACTCACATACAGCATCAAAAATTATGGCTCATGACAAGGAAAAACTAGTATTTTTACCACCTACTTATGCCTCTATAAATACAGCCTATTCAGCTCCAGTTGTGCAATAAAACACAACACTCTCATGCTGTGTATTCTAAATCAAACATAATGGGAGAAAAAAATAATGTTGAGATGGGATTATTATATTTCATGTTTCTCTGAAGATTACAAGAGTTACATAGATTAATCCAAGTTTACCATAACTTGAATAACTCTAAATGCATAGGGGCAATACCTTTATTGGGGCCAGTTTAAGTTGTACAAAACCACTACAGGCTTTTGAATTCCAAGACTTTTTCATAAGGGAAGTTGGTTAGAGATAAAAAAAAGTGGGTGGGTGATTTTGGAACTGTGATTGTATCAGTTTACATTGTTAGATGATGTAATGGGGAGCTTCAGACTTACAGATTTTTAGATTGTGGTAAGAACTCACCTAAACTATGGTGTGAAAATGGTACAAGGAAATGTTTCCCAATTCTTTATTTTTAAAAGTAAAAATCTTAGTTGTTAAGTCAAGACTCTTTTACCTCCAGATACTATCTGTCTACCTACCTACCTATCTACCTACCTACCTACCTAAATAAAAAAAACCCAGCTCGAAAATGAGCTTCACTTTTTCTGTCTTCACTTTCTTCTTCAATCAGCTTGCTTGATAAAAGGTTCTTAAAGCTCAAAAGCTGGTAATACTGTAATTTTGTACAACTGTAGAGCATTCAGTGAATTTTGGATTTTTTTTTCCATGGAGGAAGGCTTTGTTGCTTTCACAGGACTGGAATAAACCCGTTAAGCTTTTATAAGTAGATACAAGCCATGTGATGGTTTGTCCAGTATGAAGCCTCTATGTTAAGAGCTCCAGAATACACCTATGAAATTTATATCCCAGTTAAAGCCATATGATACTGTTTTGGAGAAGGAAACAATTTTGTAATTTATGCTTGGTTTCAAGAAATTGTTATTTCTATCTGTTATTTTCTGTGCCCTTTGTTTCACTTAAAGGGCTTGAAATAGTTGAATAATGGTTAAAAATTATTGGAAAATCTAGCATACAGCTTCAAAGTCTTTTTTGCTGTAGCATAAAAATGGTAGGTAGGTAGGTAGGTAGGTAGGAAGGAAGGAAGGAAGGAAGGAAGGAAGGAAGGAAGGAAGGAAGGAAGGAAGGAAGACTTTGAATGTCTAAACTTCTCATTCTAGACCAAAAAAACCCCAAGCCCCAATATGTGCTTATTGGCTCAGTCCTTTGAACTTTTTCAGACATTGGATCTTTCTACTGCTTCTTTCTCTCCCTATATCCCAAATTCTCTAGTTAAATCTGAATGTCACTGTCTTTCAAAGTATGCATAACTTTAAAAGCAATGTTTTCTTCCCATTTTTATTTCAATATAATAGCAATAATATCTAAAAGTGTCATAATGTCAGAGGTTTTTTTGTTCTGATTCTACATGTAAGCCAGAATTTAAAAGATGAGTATTTTTTCTTTATGGAATATGTATAATTTCCTGAGCCAAACTTTGTACTAAGAAGTGTTCATGACAAATCTGGCTGATTATTATATTCTTATTTCATATTTATAAGAAAAGTATGCTTTTAACAATATCTTACCACTGAAATCTTCATGGGCTAGTAGTTTTCTGCAAGAAGAAATATGTATTTTTGACAAAGAATTAATATTACATGAACAATGCAGAATTGCGATAACTGTATATTTTTCTTTTGTTTTTCAGAGGCTAATAGACAAGTCCAGAGTAACTTGTGTAAAATGGGTGCCTGGTTCAGAAAGTCTCTTTCTAGTAGCTCATTCCAGTGGCAATATGTACTTGTATAATGTGGAACACAATTGTGGTACCACAGCTCCACACTATCAGCTACTTAAACAAGGAGAAAGTTTTGCAGTCCATACATGCAAAAGCAAATCTACACGAAACCCTTTACTTAAATGGACAGTAGGTGAGGGTGCCCTAAATGAATTTGGTTTTTCTCCAGATGGAAAATTCTTGGCATGTGTAAGTCAGGATGGCTTTCTTCGTGTGTTTAACTTTGATTCAGTTGAGTTGCATGGTACAATGAAAAGCTACTTTGGAGGACTGCTGTGTGCATGTTGGAGCCCAGATGGAAAATATATTGTAACAGGTGGAGAGGATGATTTAGTGACTGTCTGGTCATTTGTGGACTGTCGAGTGATAGCCAGAGGCCACGGGCACAAATCGTGGGTCAGTGTTGTGGCCTTTGATCCATATACAACCAGTGTAGAAGAAAATGATCCAATGGAATTCAGCGGCAGTGATGAGGACTTCCAAGACCTCCTCCATTTTGGACGAGATCGAGCAAATAGCACGCAGTCAAGATTATCAAAAAGGAACTCTACAGAGAGTCGCCCTGTAAGTGTAACATATAGGTTTGGTTCAGTAGGCCAGGACACACAGCTATGTTTATGGGACCTAACAGAAGATATCCTCTTCCCACACCAGCCCCTCTCAAGAGCAAGGACACACACAAATGTCATGACTGCCACAAGTCCCCCCACAGGAAGTGGTGGAGCTAACCCAGGAAGTAATGGAAATAGCATCACACCACCTGGAAACTCTGTGCCCCCACCTCTTCCACGTTCCAATAGCCTTCCACATTCTGCAGTTTCCAATTCTGGCAGCAAAAGCAGTGTCATGGATGGTGCCATTGCCTCTGGTGTTAGTAAGTTTGCAACCTTATCATTACATGACCGGAAGGAAAAACACCATGAAAAAGATCACAAGAGAAACCATAGTATGGGACATATATCTAGTAAGAGCAGTGACAAACTGAATCTAGTTACTAAAACCAAAACAGACCCAGCAAAAACTTTGGGAACACCTCTGTGCCCCAGAATGGAAGATGTTCCCTTGTTAGAGCCTCTTATCTGTAAAAAGATAGCACATGAAAGACTGACTGTGTTAATTTTTCTTGAAGACTGTATAGTCACTGCTTGTCAGGAGGGATTTATTTGCACATGGGCAAGGCCTGGTAAAGTGGTAAGTTTTAATCCTTAATGCTGCATCAAAGAAATAGAACTTGAATAGGTAGTTTTTTTTTCCTCAAAACATACATGAATGTTGAATATAAACAATCTTTACGCTTAATGTAAAAATTATTTCCTCAGAGCCATACTTTTGGATACTGCATGCCGTATTTCTGAACAATTTGAAGTGTCTGGCCTAGGTGAGGTCCTTTTGAAATACAGTTGCCTTCCAGCCAGAGATGTGTTGTGTATCCAAAGTGTCAGTGATAGGTTTCTTATATTTTCAGAACTATTTTTATATAACATAATTGAAACAAATCTAAAAATTAATTACTGAGGAAGTTGCAAGGGCATTCAGGAATACAGCTTAGATAAGCTGTAGCTTGATCTAGTGTGACATTTTGGACAGTTGAATTTCAGACACTTAACTGACAGGAATCAATAAACAACATATTCTCACCTTTTTTGAAAGCTATTCATAGTGATGGGTTTTTAAATCTTCAGTGATCAGGATAATTTGTAGTGTCTCCATTTAAAATTTGAATAAACTGATAATAAATATGCATTGTAATATTCTGACTTTTAATATCAATCTTCAAGTATTTCTGTGTGTAAGATCACAAAAGTCCCTTAGCAGAATGTATCCCAACATAATTTTCCCTGTCACTTCAGATTACTTTCATGTTAAAAGTATTTTTAACTCATGCATTGTTCATTAAATCCGTAGGCTTAAATCTGGCGGTGGTAACGTTTTATTTCATATTTAACAAAATTAGCAATTTAAATTTTAGCACTTTATGCTGATAAAGGTTGTCTTCAATATTTATTAGCAATTTGCAGGCTGTAGCCAAGATTTTAAAAACTTGAGGTGATTTCTGTGCACTCACTTGGTCATCCTGGGCTCAGCTTCCACACAATATGATTCCTTAAATAGCCATGTATAAAGCTTTGGGGAATTCTTTGTCCTATAGTCCAACACAATAGAGCTGGAGCTAGAATCAGTACTAGCAAAATCTGATTTGTTCTTGGGCAGTGGTAGAGAAAAATGGTATCCTGAATGGCTGATGGTTGATTTTTTTGGGGGAGATGTAGTATGGGGCGCTTTTAAAACATCTTCCAGAGAATAAGCCATGAAGTACTTGACAGTTGTCAATTCCTGGAGTGCACAGACTTCAGAAAATTATCGCAAGTAGAGTTCTTCCAATAGAAATCAAAGCCTATTGGGACTTAGTTTCATGATTGCTCTGTAATGTGTAATGAAGTCTTATTCAAATGTTAAATTCACAACAAGCATGCTGTGATATGTGGTCTCTCCTGTATGCCTTATCTTGGATAGACAATCTAAAAAGATGACATTACTTTCATGTGGGTGGGGGAAGCAAACTATGAGGATAAATAGAACTGTGTATTCGTTTGCGTTAAGATAATTTCCATCTTAGTCTATGTAGGGGCCAAAGAAAGCTGATAGTAATTTTGCAGATGTGTTGATGAAGTGGGCATCTACATGGTGGGAAAGAATTGCCCCTCTGTTTAATGTACAAGAGATTCCAAAGTAATTTAACACTGGCTTTTAGGTTACTTCCATTTTTATTAGATTGAGATTCTTAAAGGAGCTGAAGTGAACTAATTAGTACAACTTGCACAGAGCAACAGTTTAATTTGGAGGACATTTCAAATATTTCAGAGATAGAGTATGCAGTATCAAAAGCTAGGATTTCTATATTTGGCAAATGCAGAAATCTTTAAGTAAGGTGAGTTTCATGCTGATACTATTCATGAGGTCTCTGAAAACTAATATTGCACACTGTTGTAAATGCCATTTTATTTAGGATGCGTTTACTTAGGATGGGTTTCTTATTGCTGTTGTTGTTATTCTTTATTTTGCAGTTGGTGAGCTTACTCAGCTGGCCTAAACTAGCAAATTAGGTGATATGTTTACAGGGTTCTGGCCAGGGTGGTCATTGTAACAGAAACCTTTCTTTTTGTTTTATAGGAGAGCACTTAATTAAACTCTATGCCTATTTAATTAATCTTCAAAAATATGGTAACATATTTCTTCCCCCTGGGTTACACATTGCATACATTTATCTTATCCGAGGCTTATTCCCTTAGCTTCATTTTAAAGAGTTTAAAGCTGCTGTTTTCCTGTACTGTCATTTGTCCACAAGGATCCTAACATATAGTTTCCACTCATCCATTTTTGGCTGCTAAAATTGTTATCCACCTTTGCCAGAAGATCTCAGTTGGATAAGAGGGTCACAAACTCCAGGTTGAGGAAGAAGACTCAACCAGTTGTGCAGTCTGAATCTTCATTGCTACTGAGCCAGCCTTTTCTGTTCCCAGCTGTCTTTGCCAGACTGGTGCAGTCAGGATGGCAAATGGTATGTTTCTACAGAAGAACAAGTTAGAATGGACACTCATTCCTTAGAATAAGCTGCTTTGGTCTGGCTGCTATTTGCCATGGCTGAAGTATCTAACTATGGTTTCAGTATCAGGAACCCATAGGGTAGAAGGAAACACTGTCAGATTGGAGTAGGAAGACTTACACTACAAGTCCTAGGTTTTCCTACTCTGCATTCACATGTTTTGAGCTTCCTCATGTCCTTTCTCTTTCAAAATACAGTTTAGACATGTGTTAAAATGTAAAGTATTTGTGTTCAATAAAAATACAAAATAAGGTCATGTTGCATATAACAGCAACATTTTAGAACTGTGCTAATTTATGGGAAAACTGCCTATTCTACTGGCATCAAAGCTTCTCAGTAATGCTTTGTAAAAAAATACGTTGTTTCACTGAGAAAGTTAAACTGCTTATAAATCTCTTGACCAGTAGTTCCCTGTTTGTTAGTCTGGTAGAGGCAGCAAGAAAGCTCTTGGATTTCTTTTGTGATGGTAGTCACACCTAGATTTTTATCAGGAGTTGCCTTCATTGACAGATTTTATCCAAACTCATCAGTAACCACTTGTAATTTCAGGGAAACTTGTAGCTACTTATTCTTGAATGTTCATAGTAAGATTTGACTAATAATAAAGATAGAGTTGAGTGAACTGGCAGCATATACCCTGGCAGAGTAAATGTGTTACCAATTTGTATAATAAAATTTGTTCAATTTGTATTGAAATTTACAGTATTTGAACCAAATTGTACAAGAAAAAATTAGATCTAAATTATAGAACATCATTTCAATAAACAGCAACTGTAGTACAGCATCATTATTTAAATTAGTTCAGTGCTGAAATATTGAACAGACATTTTGTGATGCTATATTGGAGCATGATAAATTGCATTAAAGCTAAATTTTCATTGGCAAAGATCATTTTATTGAATGGAAATATAAAGTGCTATGGGGAAGTGCTAGCTATGTTTGGCATAATGTTGCATTTAATGATTTAAACAGGATCCAAGGATTCCTTGAAATGTTCTTATACATAGTTATTGGGATGAATGAATGTGGGTTTATTAATTATACCCAGTCAAAAATTAGCCAGTTCCTTCTGTGAAGCCAAGAAAGTGTAATTGCCTTATGTGGATATCCAAATTAGAAAGAAAAAGTCACTCAAAAACATTGCAGAAATGCTTGATCTTTTGAAACTCAGTAATGTACTTGAAAAGACCATGTATGTCTCCCTTCCATAACTTTAAAGCTACTAAAGAATAACTGCTGGCCTGCTTGTGTTGAAAGAAAACCAGCTAATTTATTGTCACATAACTTGTATAAAGTTTAAAATTAAGATTTTTCCCTGCATTTATGAAATCTGTATACATGAATTTGTTAAGATTGACACGTTAGGTTATTCTGTACAAAATTGTAAAGATATAGTGAAAATCAACAGTAAATTCATATGTATTTTCTTTATAAACGTCCATCTGATTTCTTGGCAATTTAAATAAATTTCATAAGAGCCTTTCTAACATAACAAATTGTTAAACTAAATTGACTGTTGCAATAATAATGAAGCTTTAATAAGTATTGTTCATATATTTATAATTTTTAAAAATCATGTTTGTTTCCTACTGCTTATTTTTTAGCATTTTATGTCACTGTTTCAGCTGAAGAACCCTACTAAATACTTGACGTTACAACTTACCGGGGTTGTCCTCTGTATACTGACATTAAATAAAAAATGAGACTGAATTGTAAAATATAGTTAATTGTCAGTAGTGCTTCTCATGCCTGAAGTTGCAATGTTGTTTTGCCACAGCTGATACTTCACTAAATGCAACAGGCAGCTTTCTGAAAAACTGGCCCCTGTAACTGCTGCTTCTGTAACTGCGGTTTTTATAAATGAGTCTAAGTGAATGATACACAATCTCTTGAGTATTTCATGCCCATCTCAAATGTTGGTTTAAGATTTCTTACTATTATTCCGTTATCATGCTAATATATCATAAGTATATCCTGTTCAGTTATAATTAATTGAAGGAATATGTAGTGCATCTGATACATTGGTATTTCCAGTTTAAATGATAGAACCGTGGAGTGAAGATGGTTATCTAAATCCTATAAGGAGCTATTGAAATGGAAATTTGATATCTTCTGGATTCTATAGGAGCTCTTTTATTTATCAACATTATTAATCACTAATTATTTATCACTAATTATTATTAGTCACTATGAGTTGCTTATCAGAATTAGGTGCATAAACAGGCAGTCCAAAACTTAAATTGGCAGATTTTTTTTTAAAAGGGGTAAAAAAAAAACAGTTTTCATATAGATTGCTGATATTGTTAGATGTTGCTGACCAATTTTAGTTTCAGTTGGATTGCTTTAATCGTTTTGGAAACCAAGGTGTGTTTTCAAGCTGGTACTTCCAAAATGAAGTTCTAAACACATTTACTGTTTTTTCCCCCAAAGTTCATCTAATGTAACAACTTTACTAGTAATCTATATTTTTTTTGTAGTACTTAACTCTGTTCATTATTGTGCTATAAACACTAGAAGGCACTATTAAAACTTACTGGTGAGTAAAAAGATAAAAAGATATTTTCTTCCTGCTGACATAGAACACCTAACATTAGACGGAACTTTGTTTTAGCTTGTCGCAATAGTAATAACTACCTTGTGCCTAAATTCTAACTATACATCTTTCATATATAATTCCCAACCATCCCCAACCAAGGGATGGCATGTGAAGATTATTCAGATTAATATTAAAATGGATTGCTCTGTGTTCTGAAAATTAAGAAATCCCAAGAGCTTTCAGAGGTGTCAAACAATGGAGAAAAAAGCACTAAGCTTTGTAAATACTGTGATTGCCCTTGGGAGTATGCTGTATTCTCCTAAATTAATAATACTATGTTGTGATACCCTACATGTAGAAATAAAATTTATATATTTACCATATAAGTACTATCACTGTGATATATTATAAAACACAGGTCTAGTTAAATGGGATTAGACCTTCTTTTAAAAGTGAGCCAACAGTTACCTGGCTTATGAACTAAACACATACAGTTAATTACTTTTAGGAGTGGAATCTTCTTCCAGAAGTCTAAAAACTGACATTTTGTTTAATGTTAAATAAACAAGTTCCCTAATTTTAGAGCAAATTAAGACTGTTCTTATATGTTATCAGACTTCATCTATATCCTTATTTGTGTGTGAAGGGAGAGACCCACCTATTTGCATAATCTTTTGTCTAAATCTTGCTGCTTCTTCAACTGGAATATTTATTTGACCAAGAAAATTGCTTGACTTATTCAGCACACTACATGCATGTTTTTATCGCTTGACTTATTCAGCACACTACATGCATGTTTTTATTTGTTAAGCTTTTCAGAATCAATAATTATCAGTGATTATACTTGGTTTTAAAAAAACATTATACTTGATTTAAAAAAACAGTACTATTGAATTGTAACATTCTTTTCATTAAATAAAGATAAGTTATGAAGAGTGCTTTGATAAAGAAGCATGTATGAAAAGAATAGATTCAGAAAATCCTGTTGTCCCTTTAAGTTAGTGCCATCCTCGAGAGTCAATGTGCTGTGTCCTACTAATTCCCTTTCACAGATAAATGTCTTACTTCTGCCATGCGTAAAAGTGAAGTCATTTAGCAAGAGTAAATTGTACTAAATGAAAAGTATTTCTTGCTTATGTTCTCTGTGGGAAGGATCTGGAAAACATTTTTAGTGTATTTAACATGGATAGTAAATATTAAGTGCGTCTCTGATCTGTATTTTAAGACTGCCAGCCCCCTGTATGCTCAGTTACTGCCTACTACTATTATGTGAACCAGGAAATACTCAGCTGAAAAAAAAGCGAAGTTAGCTAACTTTAGTGGAAGTGGATATTGAAGAGAATGTGATGATTCACACTTCGTTGTGTTGCTCCTTTTTCAGTAAGCTTGAGGAGGGTGTACTTTAAAACCTTTAATGGGTGGAATTTGTTTAATCTTCCATGGTAGATATTTTACCAGAATCAGAAGAAAGGATCCAATAAGAAGAGTACAGTATAAGGAATTCAAAATGCTTTTAATTTCAGCCTTGCAGTTGCCAGTTCCAGTGCTTTCTTCAGGTTGTATGTATAACTTTGAAGACTAATTCATATTGCCAGAACAGAAATTCTTATATGAAGGCTGAATCTTTGATGTTGGAGTTAAATTTCTAAATAGAGGTAGTTGGAACTCCTTATCAAGATTGCAGTTATAAATTATGATGAGTACCCAGAATGTTACTCCTGTTTCAGTTTTCTTTGAGGGTACAGCCACTCCTTGTTTAGCGGCACCTTGTTTAGCAACTGTTCACAAATACAGTGGTAATAATTTTTTTTTTTTAAAAAAACTCATTTTCCAACCAGTGTGCCTGACAACAACACACACCGGAGTGAATGCTGATACTGCTGCACAAGGGAACTTTATCTAAATGAGATGGCAGCAACCTGCAATCGTTGCAACATCTCTCTCAATCACATGGTTCACTTAGTGACCATTTCGCTTCCAATTTAGGAAACGAATTGTCGCTAAACAAGGACAGGGTGTATTAGCAACTGTTGATAGCTGAATAATGAATAGTATATTTGAAAGGACATAGCTAAAACTGATGTGCAAGTATTTTCTCTCGATTTTTCATCAACTTGTGTTTTCAGCAGAATTGTTGAATTAATATTCTGGCCTTTTTTAAAGTTCTTAGTGATCTTTTAAATATCTCTTTAAATATGTTTTACAATAAATAAATAGTCTTATACTCTGACAAAATACAAGATTTTAAACAAATCTAGGCAACTTTTGCAAACAAATACCATATGTGTGTGCACAGCTTTGCAGAAATATATGTTGAGAAATTTTAAAACGGGGGAAAAGGGGAGCAGGACATTTTTTGCAGAAATGGGTTATGGAATTTAATTATTTTTTGTCATTTGTAAGCTAATTTTACTACTTTATGAGCATATATGTATTAGAATAACAAGGATCCTACTGTTTGCCATACTTACTAAAGTTCTGAAATAATAGTTTTTAAATAATTTAAAATATACCAAGAGTGAGAGGTAGGTGTCAAGTTGCTCTTGCTTAGTGGTATTAAACATGTCTTATTTTTTGGTTTGAGAAAATAGGGAAATAATACAATTACATTGTTTGTTATCATATCTGAGAGAAGGGAATTTGGAGATAAATTTCGTGATTGTACAATAATGTTTGTTTCTCACAAGACTGAGTTGTCTGTTAGCACTGATTTTACTTTGGGGAGGGAGCTTGCAGAAGTGGCTGTCATTACTTAGATCAGCTTAATAAACAGATTGCATCTGATTTCACATTTGATTATTTTTAATTTCTGTTGAATTCTTCTTCATGCTATATTTTTTAAAAAAGAGTTTATTCTTAATGACACCTTTTGCCAATTTTAAACATTAGTATTAAGACCAAAGTTCCATGCTGAATTTCTAATGTATCAAGCATTATTGTATAATATAAAGAATGCCTAGCAGAATAATTATTTATGCTGGCCTTAAAATATACAGGATGTGGACTAAATCAGTTTATTTTTTTGTTGTTGGCCTCTACCAGAAATAGTATCTTAGCTAAAAAAAAAGTTGTTAGATCTTTGGAGTATGAATGTGTCAAAACAGATTCTTATGGCTTGTCTTGTTTAGGACAAGTGTTCATTGTATAACTTCCTTGTTTCAAAAACTCTTTGTTTCTTAGCATTTTATTGGTATTGGGAGAGAGCAAGAAAGAGCTCCTGTAGATTCCAAAGATGTAATTAATTCTACATTACAAGTAGGCTTAAATCTTGAGTGTGACCAACTGTAGCTGGATGATACAAAGTTTAAGAAAAATATCTGGATAGTCAGGTTTTTTTTAGAATATGAAGGATTCCCACCCAACCACCCACCCACAAATAATTAAAATAAAGCTTTTTTGAGTATATTTTAATGTTATGTGCAGATCTTTGAAATGTCAGAGGTTTGTGTACAAATCAGAAATTCGGCTGTTACATTTTTAAACCTATGTTGTCAACTTCAGGAATCAGTTTCTGATCTCAAAAATTATGGCTTATTAAGCCATAAACTGAAAAAAAATTAATTGTCAGAGGAAAATATGACATAACAGTTGCTTAAAAATTTATGGACTGCAAGTACAGTTCACATCAAATATTGGGCAGAGTCCCTTATTAGTGTCCCATTCATGGAGAGGCATTCTTCATTAAAATGGCTCATATCCTTGAAATTTTCCATGTAATATCTGAATGAATTACATAGGACTATTTAGTCTGCTGAAAAACCAGAACATTTGTCTGGTGAAAAAACAGAGCCAGAAATTTTTATCTTCCTTACCTTAAGATTGAAGCATCTGTTCCTGTCCAAAGGTTACATAAATTGGCTGAGAATCTTCAAATTGCTATTTCAGGCATCAGATTGGAAACCCATTCATTAATAAACTTTTTACTCTGGTAAAATTACTTATGGGCAATTGTATTTATGGGTACAAACTATAAACTGCAAGGAGTATTAGTAATCTGAAAGGACGAATCACATCAGCAAATAACTAATTTTTCCCAGCAAAGGGTTCATAATGTAGACACACTTTGTAGTTCACTTCCTTTTCCTAACATTGTAAGATACTGTATAAGATAAACTATTCTGTGCGGTTTTATTACATTTTCTGTGTGAAGAAGCCCAAGTGTTCTATGGCACTGATAAACTGAACATTTAATGTAGCATGAAATCTCTATTTTAAGAGTTTACTGTTGAGATGTATGAGGATATTTCTGAAGTCAGCTTGGGAAAACTTGCGCCAGTGTTCTTTTTATGATGCTGTAAGACTTCTTGCTTGTTATACCATACTACAACTGTTACTGCCTTGATCTTCTGTTCATGTCCTAAATCTTGGAAGTTGTTTTGCTGTATCTGAGTGAAATTATTCACTAAAATTTTTTAAATGATGTGATCTACAATTATAAGTTGAGTATGCAAATACTCTTCAAGAAAAGTCTGCAACCATAAGTGTTTAGCAAACTAACTGTTGGATTCTCTTGCTGGATTAATGTAAACTGCTTTGTTTGCAGGGTGTATTGCCATCCCAAAACCAGGCCAATTCTCCAAGTGGAACTGTAGTATAGCCATCACACTCCTCCTAGCAAACCTTTGAACACAGAACAAGAAGTAATGACAATGGAACCAGGAGCTGCTGTTCAGCCAGAGAGCATCACAAATTCTTAAAGGCAGAGTGTTATGTGAATCACATAGTGTTTTACAAAATAATACTGTAATGAGTTATATTTTTACATCTAATACTTTGAGGCTGCTCACCTAAGGAAGAATTTTGCTTAAAAATGCTTCTTTTGGTGCTACAATTAAAAATAGTAATTGCTTTGTATTTCTCAGTGTAATTTAATCATATACCTACATCAACACACATCCACAGGTGTAAAATAAAATGTTTCTTAAATCCAAGTAAGTTTAATGGTGTTATAAATTAGAATATTACTGTTTGGTTTTTTCTTTGCACTGCTTTTTTTTAAACCAGAGATGGTTAACCTGAAAAGCTCTCAAGGGAAATTAAAGTCATTACTTTCTGGCTTCACAAATGTAATTCAGGAAGATGGATGCTGCAATCATAGGTTTTTCTAAAAAGATTGTTTGCACTTAAATAGCGTAATGCTAGTGGATAATTACTTTTAAATGGGTGTTTGGGCACCCTCTAAAGTTATGTTATAAAGAAACAAATCCTTTGTATCAAACATTTTATTTTAATAATGTTTCAACTACAGTCAATCTGTATTATATGTGTAAATAATGTAATTCAGTGATTGGGGAAATCAGTCATTACACTAGTAATTTTAATCATTTAAGAAAGTGATATTTCTAATTCAGAAAATACATATTATTAAACTATCTTGAATATGCAGTTTTGTTTACTTTCTGTTTAAATCAAATCACCTTTGATGTAACTTTTTGAATGTAATATTTTTTGGTATGGACATGATTTAAACCCTTGTAGAAGATGTTATTTCTGAAAAACACTCAGGTCAGATTTAGTAGCTATTGAACTGGGCTTTTATTAGTAGATGTTACATTCCTGCACTTTATTCTAAACGGCTTTTCCTCAGTATGCTTTAGAACACTACACAGTTCTTAAGCCTAGTTTTTTAAATATATGTTAACGGTGGAGGTCACCATTTTCGTGCGTTGGGAAATCATAATTTAATACCTGTAATGTGATTAGAAACACTGTTTATTTAAAATTATTGTAACAGTAGGTTGCCACTGTAGAATAATGTGCCAAAGTACATCGTTCTCCTGTTTCAATGAAAAATGGATGCCTTGTTGGAGGATAAATATGAGAGTCTACATAATCACTGCTTGGTTAGTTACTATTAAACTAATTTTGAACACACCGAAATATGAAGAATCCCCTTCAGTTTATTTATTAAAGAAAATGCTGTCTGCCTGATAGTGGAATTACATGGCTGAGGATTCTTCTCTGGAGGTCAAATCAAGAGGCATCCAGAGGATCACAGGCTTTTGTCAAAATGGTAGCAGCACTGCACCATTATGAAGCAAGCCCTGCCCCTTTTCTGTAGGCCTGCAACATCATGATGCACGTAAAAAAGGGGCAGAACTTGCATTGCGACTGTTCAATGCTGCTTTCTTCATCTTCTCCCCCCACCCCCTCTGTCAAAAGTCCTGAAGTTTTGTTACCTTGGGCAGAGATGTTACAGAATTATTTCCCTCTTTGCCCCATGCCAGTCCTTTATTTGATGGTGGTTCTGAAGCAGCAGAACTGGGGAAGCGAAGAGCTTATTTGAATACTTGTGACTGCAGCGTCTCTCCACCTTCTGGATACTGAAAGAAAATGCTGACCGATAAAGGCTACAATTCAGAGCACTTTTTGATAAATACTATTGTTTCAAGGTGTTACATTTCATGTGTATGAAGGATTGTGCACATAATTCTACTTGTTGGATCTAAAATTCTGCAGCTCCATATCTTTAAGAATCTGCCCATCACACTCTTTGAAACAGTTTCAGTAGTACCTGTAGTATATTACTATTTATTGGGCTGCATATCAGCCTTTTGCAATACCCCAAAGTGTTTTCTGGTTTATAGTAAATACTTTTAAAATAAGTTTGAAATAGCTAAGTAGTACCAGGCTATTTTTGACCACATAATACAAAGTGCTAGTGGAAGCAAAATAAAAGTGCCATTTTAACTGTGTGTTGGCAGGTTTGATACTAGGCAAGACATTTTTATGCCTTAAGAGCAAATCATAGTAGCTTGCTTCACACAATTATAAGCCTTAAACATTAATTATATAGTATAATGGCTGGATTCATACATCATGCTAAGCCAAAACTACATAAAACATATGGCTCAGCACAGTGTGTGAACCAGCTGCTTAAAACCCAAAATTTGGATGTAACTGTGAACACACTGTTTCTCTCTACAGAAGGCATTTCATCCTGTGGAGGCAGAAGGGGCTGCTTTTGCTGAGTCTCTCTCTGCAAAAATGTATTTGGGGGAGGGCAGTCATCACAGAATTGCTTCTTCCCTTTCTGCTGCTGTGAGCCAAGTCTGGAAATCGGTATGTATGATTATACTTTTAGAAGCAAGAAACACTTCATAAGTGGTTGAACCACTTTTAAATGAAAGTAAAAAAAATAAACAATTATGTAGTAAAACTTTGAAACTAGAAAGCAAAAGAAAAGCAGGCTTTAAAGACAGTAATAGTCTTGAGATCTAAGGAACACAAAGTGAAAGTGCAGAGAATCCATGTTGTAGTTTTAGTCTAAACAAGTGTCAAGTAATCCCTGTGAGTAGTTTTGTGTAGAGAGAGAGGGGAAGTCCCTTGCCTGTGCTGACCTTTGCCTAGTTCTGAGAGAGTCCTCAGTTTTGGAAAGCAAGTATGAAATTACAGCTTTTATGAAATAAAATAATCTAGCTTGTCAAGTATATGGGTAGATTTCTTGATAGTGCTACGCTAAAATCTTTAAAGGCTGAACAGTAAAATTTGGGGAAACTTGCCTGTTTCATCTCACTGTGCATGACACTCTCAAGCGGTTGTGCAGGGCTTTCTACTTCTATTTCTTGATTAGGAAGTTACCTGCAGCCACCCTTCTGCTTACCTTTGCAATTATAAAATCTACAAAATTTGTAAAAGAAAGGTATTCCAAAGTGTTTTTAGCTGATCCCATGCAATTCAAAAGTATTTACATTGTAGTGTTTTAGAAACTATTCAATCAGTATGATATGAACAGAGATCACATTGTTACTGTCAAATGTCTAAGCATACCTAAAAGCAAGAGGTTCCACGTTTGCCCCTTTTTGTTTCTAAAAGCAATTGTCAGGTAAATTGTCTTCAACATGTGATAGCGTGAGACAAATCTTGGAACTAGTTTCCAATGAAATACAACGTACTTCTGCTCATTATACATGTGTGGAGAGAATAATGTGTGTGAAGTACAAAGGCTTTTTGTGATAATTTATTTCAGGGATGAAATCATAGAGTATGTCCTTCTACCAGATCAGATTTGTTCAGTATCAGATCTATTTAGCTTGGTATAGCCTCTTTGGGATATTAAGCAGAAGGCTTTGCCTTCACCTTCACCTGACTTTCTGCACCTGACAAGTCAACAGGCAAAATCTGCTTGACCACCCATTTCTTTTCCTTAAGTGCTCTTAACAGTAAATATCTCCATATTTTGGCTATTTGAAGAGAGCTTTCAGACTTCTGAAGCCAACCTGGCTGTTTTTCATAGAGTAAAGTAACAAAGATTAAATTCTTAATAATTAAACTGAAGCATTCTTTTATAAGTTTGGAAATTGACTAGAGACAGTATTTCAACTCTTTATTCAAATTGCATTGTACTTTATTCAATACTGTAGGTGCCTTGTTTTAAATTACAAGATCTTAGAACAAGTTTTCAACATTCTGGATATGACTAAAGCCAATAAATATATGAAATATTAATGTGTGTGCATGATGGACATGAAAGTTCTTAAAGGATTTTTTTTCCATCCTTGTTTGTAGCCTTTAGCATTTATAGGTTGAGATCCAGATTACATCTGAGAAGAATTCCACTCAGAATTTCCTGCTAGAGGTTTTTTTGGGAGGTGGGGGAGAAATGAAAAATATTTTTCTCCAAATTCTCAATTTCAAATTATGCCTCTATCCTCTCTAAAAGACAAC
Organism: Candoia aspera; assembly: GCF_035149785.1. Lineage (NCBI taxonomy): Eukaryota > Metazoa > Chordata > Lepidosauria > Squamata > Candoiidae > Candoia > Candoia aspera. The sequence goes on from NC_086153.1 coordinate 312,863,233, forward strand.
TTTGTCCTGAAGACTTGGAGGATTTTGTGGAATAGTATGGAGAGTGATGAAGAGAAGACAGCAAAAATCCCTTCATTTTTTGTCCACACAAAATGTCTTCAATAGATCTCAATCCCTCCAGTAATTTGGTTTGAACAGAAGTATAAATAATGGCAAGACTACATCCAGCCAACTAAGCATAGCTACTGAATGCACAAGCGAATGATTGCCTTTGCGTAGGGGAAAAAATACAGCACTTTTTCGTATTTGCTTTATGTATTGTATTTGTGCTCTGTGACTTTTTAGCAAATTATACCATTGTGGCTTCCCTCCTCTAAGATACAGTCCAGTCTTAGCTATTCTTTTTGCCATTTTGTTGAAGCATTGATATTTCAATGTTATTTAAGATGCAACTGTTATATTACTTTTGGTCAAGCAAGATCAATATTTTTCACTCTAGTTCAATACACCAATTTTTTTTCTTGTTACAGAGAGATGGTATTTGACAGTGCTTTGTGAGAGGACAATGTCCTCATCATAATCCTATAAAAATCCTTGTTAGTCTTAGAATAAACTTACCTTTAAAATGTGATTTTATTTTTGCTGATACCTCTGAAAAGCTAAATTAAATGCCCTTTAGAGTAGGTTACTCTCTCCACCACAAGAGTTTTAAACATAGCCTTTTCAGAACAAATATATAACACATTCTACATTGAACTATGCTGGTGTGACAAACTACATCATCTGAAACATGCTTGCACTGCTCAGATTTCCATATAAGAGCACATTTCAGTAACAACTGTTTATCTTTTTAATCTGCCATACATGCAAAAACCTGCTAACTTACAATACTTGTTTTGGAAAACTATTTTCTATACTAGGTTATATTTAAATTAAACTAACCAGACTCAAGTTTTGAAGCTTCTAAATAATTGTCAAAGAAGATTGGCTCTGATTATCCCTACAGTCACATATACAACCTTCCCCCCCAGAAATTCAGTTTTATTATCTCATATATATATATACATACATACATACATACATACATACACAATGCAGCATTTCATATAAAAGTTGGAACAATTCATTCCTGCCAGTGCAACACAATTAAATATAAGATCACCTTAAAAGAAAACTTTTTTAAAAAAATAGCAGGAACTCCTTTAAAAAAAAATCAAAGTGCATTCTGAGCTATAAAAATGGTGGTTATATAGTTGGCTTTAAAAAAAAAAATGTAAGTCCCAAAGAACGATTGTTGTAGCATCTTGTTGCAGCATTTGAGGAGATAAGGCACTTTTGCCATTTGTGTACTTTTTCAAAGAATCCAAAGAGCTTGTGAGAGTTTTGATCCATCAAAATCCTCCACCTCGTCTTTCCAGAGCAGGCAAGTGGTACTGTTTCATAGGAGATTTAAATTCCTTCTGTTTTTCAGACTGTTGATGAGACAACAGAAGTTAAAATGGGCTATAATCTACTTGTACAAAATAGTATGTAATCTAATAAGCAAGGCAGAATTACCTTGCAATGTGTCCCAAAATATGTTATAGGTTGCAAAACCTGGACTTGTCTGTTGGATGCTGGGAGGGTAAAAACTGACTGAAATGAAGGATTAGAGTAAGAAGTCAAGTTGGTTACAGCAGGAACTGTCAGTTTTGGCAACTCAACTGCATTGGGAAGTCCATGATGTCCCAGTGGATTCTCCTGGGCTTGCCTAAGAAAGTTCTTTTAAAATAAAAATACAAGTTCAATTTTTAAAAAATTTATTTTATGTAGGCTAAATGTGTTTGATCCCCCTCACATATGCTTTAGGTTGGTTTAGATACTGCCACCTCTGCAGTTACTCCCAAATACATGTAAACTTCCACCCAAATGTTTCATAGGGAAGAATGCTGCTTGCCTTTTGAATGAACTCATCAGATGGAAGTACGATGTTGGTGGAAGCCTTTATACACAGTTAGATCAATAAAGGGGGAGAGGGCTAAATGGTAGCAACTATACCATAGATATTTTTAAAAGGGTATCCTAAGGTTACATTCCACTGTTTTTCAAAGACTTTCAAAGGTGTTCGTTGAAAGTGGATACTGCTTGAAAAACTGGCTTAAGTCTTTGATTATTTATTTCTAAAGTTGAGCTTTAGAAACTTAGAAACTTCAGATAAGCCTTAGAATGACACAATTTCCTTCCTTTCTTGTTCTGTTACTGGCATCAGAATTTATTCCTTGAGTATGTAAACAAGGCAAGGAACATCCATTAGATTTTACAGAGAACTGGATAAACCCTAGGAATGTGGTACTGCTAGCTTAAATCTGGTATGGCAAGAACTCTACAACAAAATACAGGAATGTACTGGAATTAATTACTTTTTGTTCCCTAATTGTGATTGTTTTTTATTTTTCTTTTTTGGGGGTGGGTGGGATGAGGGATAGAGAATGTATTTACACAAAATAATCTTTGGGAATTACTGAACAGATTTGTTGATACCCTTAATATTCCCAGAATAACTGTTTGAGAAGTTGGCAGAATCAGATACTTCATAATTATTATATATTGATTCCATAAACCTAGATGTAAATTGGATGACTTCCAGAAAGCGTGTGAGTAGTTAATTCCAGCACTACTTTGAGTGTCCTCACAGAATCACTACAAAAAGAAGCCATGAGTAGCATATCTAAAGCTAGACCACCATGCTATTCCATGTATTGCTTGCATAAGGGATAATGGTATAAATTTAGACAAAGCCTTTCCAAACCTGTAAATCACATCTAGGTGTCCAATAGTTAGAGACAGCAAAAATCCATAGAGATCCTGCAATCTTTTGATATAAGAATTCTCAAGCATGTTTCACATGTCCAGGATGATTAATCAAAGCAGCAAAATTGACACAGAATTGTTCTATAAGTGTGTGAACAAAAATGGCAGTAATTAAATAGGTTTATTAGTCTTTGATTTAAAGATTACCTGCCTTTGATCCTCCTTTGAAATACGCCGCAAGCCAAGAGAATCCCTTTCTAATGGATTTTCTACCAATCTCATTTTTCGGTGTATGTTTAAAGCTTGTTTCTCTGCCAACCTGTTTAGTGTAAGTCAGACAAAATCCCATATATGACCTTTGAAATTCTTTTCCATCAATTAGACAGTCAAATCACTCACCTCTCTCCCTTAGACATATTAAACAAATTGAAATGCAAATGCTAAATGCCCAACTCTAAGCATTAACTTAAGTTTTAGCTTAGTTGGTTCAGAATTATCAAGCTTAGGTATTTTAAACCTTAGCAGGCTAGAAACATTTTCAATTGAATATTGATTCAAAATCAAGCTTCCTTTCCTTTCCTTTCCTTACCTCAGTTCTCTGAAGTAAGCATGCTGCAGTGCTTCGTGCGCACAGATTCTCTCATCAGGATCATACTGTATCATTGCATACATAAGTGTCAGGCTCTTACTGGACAAGTTAGACATAAATGGAGAGATTCCTTTTCCTTTTCTGGTGGGGAAATCAAAACTCATCACTCTTGACCTGCATAAATCCAGTGAAAGAAAATGCATTCCTGTCAATGGAGTCAGCCTTATTGGCATTGGAAGGATATTAAAGAAGTTAAAATGGAAGCTTCTGGTTTCAAAGCATTTCTTGTCCCTGTATTTGCCACATAGGGCAAATTACATGTGTGCGACTATATCATTGTGCAAATACTACAATTTAATACTTGTCAGTTGTTGGAACCCAAGTACATAAGGATGGATTTGTGTGATGCTGATGCCATGACATCACTGTGGTTTTCTTCGGGTCCAACTGATACTACCCTCACCTGAACATAGGAAGTCAAAGTAACTTTAAACTTTATGTTCCAGTTCATCCAGGTGATAACTGTTCAATATTGCTTCTCTAGAATAAAAAGGACACTTAATAATAAACTTCCCTTAAAAATTTATTCAGTAAAGCTAGATAAGCCTAGCTAGATAGCAGCAGCCCAGCTAAGGTCTACAACCTTAGTTTATCTCTGAAAAATTGAACACAGTTGAAGCTGATCAGTACTTGATAGGAGACCAACAGGAAACACAGGTCTACAGGCAAGACTGGGAAATCAGTTCTACAACATTGGCAAGAAAATTATCAATACTTGTCCAAAAAAACTACCAGGATTCAAGCTCTATTTGATTGTGTCTTTACGGAAAGCTAAAGATAAAAAGAAGGTAATCATTCAATTAAAGGGGACTTCCTACAGCTTGCTTCACATTTCTGTGACACTTGCAAGAAGAGTTAGAAGCATTTATCAAGGGAACAGCAATACAAAACAGTCTAATATATTATGAAAAACATATGTTAGATTTGACTCTGGTCAGCTGTAAAGTAATAAACATACACATCTTCTAAAGTAATTTTATGCAAACTTACTTAGAAGAAATGCACTAATGAATCTCAAGGGAAACTGCACTTACTGTTTGAACTTATTAAGAACCTTCTTAGGAGGGGTACCTATTATATCATGGATTTTTGATATCTGGTCCAGTTCATTAGATCCAGGAAAGAGTGGGTGGAAACTGAAACAATAAAGAATATAATTGGTAATGTGGTGAAAACTGAACTCTGTGACAAGCTTAATTCTTTGTTGTTATGAGAAAGTTGTTCATCCTCAGTCCTAAACAATGTTGCTGGTTGCCATTATGCCAGGTAGTATTTTTTTAATCAAATGTACTGTCATTAATTCCATTTCCCACCTGTGTATTACTTAACATCTCTCAAAATGAAAAGAAAAAAACTTCAAGAGACAAAAGTATTACAGAAAAATGTTGTCTGTACAATTTAGCCTGTAGCTACCTAAATATGTCATCAGCCAGAAATGAAGTATTTGTGCTAAAGCCTATAATCCCCCAAATTCAACAATATGCATGTGGCATGGCCGTGTCTCAAATGTTCTCCTCAGAGACACATTTGCTTGAAGCCAGATAACATTTCCACTTTTAAGACCTGGACAGCACATTAGGACTCTCAGCTAGTCTTCAAATTATTTTTCCTTTCTTCATTAAGCTGCTGATGTTCACTTTTCTAACCACTGACTAGATCCAGATATATTGCAGCAAGGCTGCTGTACTGTACCCCTTCATGTTGAACCGAAGCACCCAATGCTGAATCACAAACCCCACAGTTACAACAGTGGACTTTCTTGACAGATAAGACCACAATGATTAACAAAAAGTGACAAATACGCAAACCTTTCTTATTGAGATAGATTGTAAGTCCATCTTGCCCAGCAACTCTTCAAAGCATCAAATGGCTTTCGCAGTGCCACTATGCAAAGCATTGACTAGCAACACAGGCATTCAAATTGGAATTTTCCCCATGTAAAATATGTGCTTTACCACTGAACTTCAACTCTTCCTCAGTGTTGTATTTGTATTTTTTCCATGATTCAGCCTATAACCATCTCATACCATCTGTACAAATCTATACTTCAAAAGAGTTTCCTTATTCTTTTTAATTTAGTCAGATGTTACTTTCCTTCTGATAAATAACCTACCTTGCAATTTCATAAAACACACAGCCAGCACTCCAGATGTCCATTTTGTAACTGTAGTAACCATCTGTAAGAAGACATTCAGGTGCCCTATACCAGCGTGTAGAGATATATTCTGTATATGGCTGCTTAGAATGTATGCTCCTACAGGATCCAAAATCTCCAAGTTTGAGAAGATCCTGCTACAATAAGACAATTTGTGCATCTCAAATGAGCAGGCATTAAAATTATCTGTACAAATAATGAAATGAATACTTCAAGATGAGGAATCTTAATATCAACCTCAGCTATTGTATTTATGAAAAGAAAGGACTGATTTTTTTATGTTCTAAACTGGCAGTAACTGGTTTTTGAATCCTTGGCCACAAGGTGGCCTTTGGAATAAATGTGAAAGTACATACAGGTAGCCCTCAGTTATCAACCACTCGTTCAGTGACAGTTTGAAGTTGCGATGGCACTGAACGAGCGGTACTTATGACTGGTCCTTGAAGTTCCAGCTGGCACACCACCCCGTGGTCATGTGATCACAATCTGGGCGCTTGGCAACCAGCACCCCCTCCCCAGCCTGCATGCACTTGTGCAACACAGCAGCAATTGCAGCCAGCACGCACTCAACACAGCACCCCACGCCATACTCCGTGGTACTCACCTGCCCTCCGGCCTGCTTGCAAACCGCCAGGAACATGTAACTTCCAGCCAGCTTCCCCATTAACTTTGCTTGTGAGAAGTCAGCAGGAAGTTGCAAATCGCGGTCACGTGAGGTCCTCACTTAACAACCCATAATTTTCACTTAACAAAGGCAACAGGTACTGCTAGGATTGCTGTCACTAAGCAATGCAGTCATGTGATATCACGCTTCATGACCACATCACTTAGCGACAGAAATTCCTGTCCCAATTACTGTAGTTAAGTGAGGACTACCTGTAGGCTTGAACATTAAGTCTTCAGAGAATTGCTAGCAGAAGGTACTCAAGAGATATCAAATTTGATTTTTTACAGCTTGGATCAAAAAAGATTGACTTGTCTAAAAATATACCTTATTTTTTTCCATGAGTCATAAAAAATAATCGATGCTAAAAGCAAGACAATATTAAATCCAAAGTAAGCATTTGATAGTTAATCATCAGAAAATTGAAATGCAATTTTTCCTATAGAAACAAGACATGCATTCAAATACCAGTCCTAGAACAAACATTTTAAAACATAAGAATTTTGGTACATTCATACTGCTTATGCTATAAAATTACCGAAGACAACATACCTTTATTAATATGTTTTCAGGTTTCACATCTCTGTGAAATATTCCATTTCTGCATCAAGATAAAAATCAAGGGAAAGGTAAGTATTTTTATATTAAAGCTGTGGTGCAGAAAGCCACATGTTTACTGGTGTATTCAAGCCTACCCTTCAGTTTTGACACAAGTTCTAGCACCCCTCCTGAAAAATTATCCACAAGGTTCTGAAGATATTCCAGAGAAGAGAGGACAACCAGAAAGGTAAAGCTAGTCAAAGCCTGTGACACATTTATATACTTTAGGTACATGAATGACACTCTACAGACTCCAGTCCATTTAAATAGCCAAACTGTACTTTTGCGAGCAAGTAAATAAACTTTCCTACCTGTGTATGTGATCAAGAGATTTGCATAACTGGTACATATAACTCATTATTTTCTTTTCGGGCAATGGTTTTTTTCTTCCTGGAATTTGGAAATCAAGTTTAGTAGAATTTTTTATAATGATCACTTGAAAATAAAAGAACTTGCAATGATTTTGGCTAGTTAACTAATTTTTAAATATAGCTATGAAATGATTTGCCTATGACCTATAACCATGTCCCCTAACCTAGCCTGGATATTCAAAGTTGCTCTATTAAGGAGCACCTTGTCCATCTTCAGTGGATGCATCATCGGTATTTCTTCCTAAAAAGACAGATCTGGCTACAGGACTCATATCTGAATCACTGTCAAGATTAGATTCCTACAATGTGCTCTACATAAGGCTGCCTCTGACAAGGGTTTGCAAATTGCACCTGATATGAAAGACAGTGGGCCAGGATGCCTTTTTGACTGTATTGTACTAGTCTTATATCAACTGCAATAGTTTTCTATCATATTCTGAAAAATTTAGAACAGGAGTCTAGCTGTTCTACATGACAATGCAGCCATTGGTTCTGAATCATGAGTAAGGTATTTGGAAGCAGGATAGGACCTCACTCCATATACAAGTGCTATAATAGAGATCCCAATTCTGTACCACAGTGAAGTAGTAGTTTTCCAGTTGCTGATGTACAATTATCATCTTTGACTAACTATCCATACTCACTTGGCTTCAGTTGATGGTGGGGATGTGCGCAAATATTTAACCATTCCTGACACAGCAAATGTATGCAATGATTAATGACCTATGTTCTCCTTCTAAATTTTTCTTGCAGACTGCCCCCTCTTTTTCAGGATAGCATTCTCCTTCAATATATGTAATTATATGGAGGTGTTCTCCCTGTATTCCAAAACCTCCCTCTGCCTTAACTTATTCTGAAGGAAATCAACTGCCACCAGAAGAGATCCTGTCTACATCCATGTTAATCTGAAGGGTTTTTCCATAACTGCAAGTAAAATACATCTTTTTTCAACATGCAGCAGTGTCCTACTTAATATGTTTAGTTATACTAAACACACATCTCTTGCACTTGTGAAAACATTGCTTCTAAGCAAGAGACATTTTTCAGGTACTGTATACTCTACATACCTTTGATCAATTCATAAATATTCATGTCCATAAGTTCACATATTAATGCAACTGCACCAGCTTTCTTGTCACTAAAGAAAAAAGTTGGTTTTAATGTAACTATATGAAAGAAAGAAGAATAAGTTGTGTAAGCACTTAAAGAATGGGACAAGTTTTTCAATTTTTTTAAAAAAGCATTTACTATTATTGGTTACAACTACTGTTTTCCAATTTCCTTATTTTTCATTAGCCTTTGCATATGCATGAAAAAAATACTGTATGTTAAATATACACTCTTATATGCCACTATCTCTGTATATATCAGAGATGAGCAAACTTTTTGTCATAATAGGCACATTGGCTTAGGCAGGGCTACACATGAATTCATGCAATTTCAGCTGCATCAAAATTGGTGGGGAAGGAAAGAAAATCTACTTCATTTCCCCACCTCATCTCTCATGATCTTGAAAAAGATTATATTGGAGAAGACATATAAGGATGACTCTCTTTGAATATCCTCTTCCTCATCAAAATTGCTTAGAAACCTCCCCAGCCTTTTTTTTTGCAGAAAATCAGAAGTCCGGTCTTCTGGGAAACAAGGCCTTCAAGGAAATTCATATTCATGCACTTTGTGACACTGCTGGATCAGTTTCTCAATAACCCAAGAAATGTCTAATGGGTGGACTACTGAATGACAATTGTGATGAGGAAAATCATCCCTCTTTACCAGCACAATAGTAATAGTGGTGGTATGAAGGAGAAGATGAAGAACCTGTGGCAGACAGCAAGCCTTTAATAACCTCAGGTGGCCTACAAATTGCTCACCCTTGTGTACTTGATAATCAAAAGCAAACCATGCTACACCTGGATATGTTTTTTTAATTAGAACCAACATTATTTAAAAAACAAAAAAGAAATGCTTCTGATGTTAACTTTTTTTTTTTGCCTGCACAATCTAGAGATTACTGACAGTAGTATATTGTTTGTCATTATCAGAAACAATACTCAGATTTTAAGCAAGCAACAGAATAATTTATGAACACATAAACGTGCCTTATAAAAGCATATCATAAGCCCATCTTGACCAGTTCTGTGGTCACAGGTGGGGACCTTTCTGAGCCCTGTAACTTGACAAATAACTGTGACTGGACAAGTCAAGATTAAAATTAGTACATTTCTACATGCTGTTACTGAACTACAACATTCTGCACTAGGAGAAGAAATTGCTTTGCTCTGAGAAGAAAGACTCCTATTTCTAGCTGAGAACTGGGCATGGGCATCTGCAAGTTTCTGTTGCTTCCATCAAAATGATGAAAGCAGTGTTGTGCCACAAGATCTGCCCCTTTTGAATATACATGCAACATTATGACATATATACAAAAAAGGCCAAGGGTTTGTCTCAGTGCCGCTTTTGTTCTGCCCCCCACCCCTCCTCCTGCCACAGATGCCACTGAACCATGGTATTATATACCCTCAGACATTTCTCTTTTTTTCTAGAATAAAAGGATTTGTATTTTCTCTCTTCAGAAATTGTTAAATAGAACAACAAGTGAAGTCCTAGCAAGTAAATGCATTCTCTGGCAAAATGTGTGGTGTGAATTTATGAGGACTGTGCGATTTCTATTTCAGGGTAACAAAATACGTTAGCCTGCTCAGAGTATTCTTTATTGTCAACTGACCATCTCCGTTAGGCAGATGACACGAGTTGATTTTTCATACAACACAACAGAATCTAATAATGCATATCTTCAATTAACCCCCACTGCAAAATCTCAAGGCAGCACCTACGGGAATGAGACTATTTTCCACACAATGCTATTTAAATGCTTCAGTTCTTGAGCTCCTAATTGCATTTCTCTTATATCATAGGTACTTCTACCTTGACACCATTAATATTGCCAGAGACCAATTATGAACATAGAATAAAACTATGTGATCTTTAAAACCTTTATAGATTGCCAGATCAATCCTGAGAACTTATGACACATACTATCAACAGAACAGAATGATGACTCAATGACTATAGCAAGACGTATTATTCAACTCATATTAAGTTCCAAAATTAAGTTGTCCACACAACCCACTCCCTACTTGCTGTCATCTTGAGAGCAAAGGTGCAAGAAATGACAAAATCTCATCCTTCCACAGTGAAAGATTCTTCCCTGAAAATAATTTTATTCAGAATGAGATTTATTTGACAAACAGTAATTGAACATCTCTATAATATATCTGGTGATCAATATGTATGGTACAGAATGGGAAAGGGAAAAAAGGCATGCATCACTTACAAAATCACTTCATGCAATGTAAGAATATTTGGATGTGGATTCAATCGCCTTAATGCTTGTATTTCTCTCAGATTATTCACATGGTCAATACTAGTAGAAAAGATTAAGAATAAACATTCATTTACATGTTGCTGCATATATTTTCCTGAGTCACACAAAGCATAGGCTGTAATAGTCTCTTGGCACATGCATTGGCTTGCATAAGTGCAGTGACCTTTCATGGTTCTTTTCTGGCCAAAGCTCTTAGTACTCTATCAGTTACCACTCACAAAGTTTTAGGTTTTCTTCTATGGTGGCATGGGTGTTATTTCTGGAAGATGGTAGCCCCACACACCTCCCTTACTTCTAGTGATTATGAGCTCTGGAGAAGGAAATCTCTGTGCAATGCTGTATTATTGTACATTGTACTGTACACTAGGACCAAGAATTTCTACTCTGAACACATATTATTTAAGCCCAATATCAAGACATGTCAGACAAAAACATTCTTCCTCTCCCAAGGCAGCTAGATTTTACACATACATTTACAAAAAATATATAATTTATTTTAAAATCAAGTTCTGACAATGAAGATTTAAGTAAACATTTATATACTGAGGTTAAGCTAAACAAAAACTAAAATCGAAAAGAACTAGACTTACCTTTCAAAATGCTGTTTCATTTGTTTACATGCATAATAACGTCCATCTTTTAGACTCTGTACCTTCAGAACATCAGAAAATGTTCCCTCTCCAATTTTACCAATTGTTTTGTATTCTAAAAAGATCAACATTGAAACAGGGTAAATTTATAAATTTAAATTCTGCTTTATCGGACATGTTCATAATTGTAGCTTACTTATTCTAACAGCACACTTATTTCCTCCCCAGATATTTGTCTTCCAGCTAATTCCCATATTATTACTGTAGTTGTTTAAAATTAAAGTTCATCTCTTTGCACTGGGAAAGGGTTATACCAGTACAATTCATTCTTGTGAATTCTGTGAGAAATTCTATTTGTGTTTTTGAAATAACATTTAAGTGCTTTCTGTTAACTGTATCTCACATTGCTATCATCCTCTATGATAATCTGTAGGATGAAAATGATGCAATTTCTAGTATAGTTTTTAGAAACCTGAGTTTGTTGCATCACTGCACTAAAGTAATATACATATAAAAAGAATTATTATTGTGCTTAAATATTTATACCAACAATAAAATGGACTGTCTTTATACTTGCATAAACTTTAGCATACATTAGGGCGTTATCTATAATCACCTAATGTTCCAAGCATGTAAATTTGAAGAGCTTGATTCCAATGTTATCCTATATGACTAGGAAGAGCTGATGAAGTTTTAATCAAACTAATCTATGTGCTATAGACACACAAAAAGCACCCCTCCAGATATATTGATCCCACCTTCATTCATTCCTTACTTTTCTGTGGAGTTGTACATCTGGAAACTCACCCAATTCTAACTGTTTTTTGTATATACCTTTCTGCTCTCTAAATTGGTTTAGTCTTCTCCCATACATATCACCTCTATAGCAAATGCTTCTAGACTCTTCCACTGGCTAACTTCTGTGAGAATTAACTTCTTCAGACTGCATCTAGCTGTAAAGAAAAGTATTTCCAATATAATTGTACTAGTAATCCATAGTGCTCAATAAGACTTTTTCCTAACCATTGTCATGCTTCATGTTTTAATAAAACAAAGTAACATTTTCCACAGTGAAGGAAGCTTCCATTTATGGTTTGTTTATAGTATCACAGAATCATAGGGTTGGAAGGGACCTTCGAAGTCTTCTAGTCTTACATCAGCTAAAACAACTAGGGTTTGCGACTTGAATTCCACATTTTTATTCAGACGCAATATAGTGAGCTATTCTGTAAGGAGGCATTTGTTTTGTTGATATGACTTTTTTTCCTGAATGGGGAATTAAAATCAAAAGGTAGAAAAAGCAAAAGACAGACTGTGTTCACAGTACCCACAGTATTTATGTATATACTGTATACTGCATAAACTGCATATGTAGATATATACATAATATAATCTGCGTACTTACAGATATATACATAAACTTTCCCTACCCCCTCCAAGAACTGGTGGTTGCTTATTCAGAATTGTATTTTGTATTTAGCATGCTACATATATATGTAACCGCCCAGAGTCCCTCTTTTGAGGGAGATGGGCCATGACAAAATTTGACAAACAAACGTGTGAACGGTGGATAACTTTTTATAGCCAGGGCCACAATGAATATTTTGAGATGTTGAGGGCAATGATGAAAAGTGGATAGGGCTACAGTGGTGCTTAAAAGTTTGTGAACTCTTTTGAATTTTCAGTATTACTGCATAAATATGACCTAAAATGTGATCTGTTCTCCACACGTCCTAAAACTAGATAAAGAGAACCCAAGTAAACAAATGAGTCAAAAACATACTTGTTCATTGATTTATTGAGGAAAATTATCCAAAGCCACATGTTATTGTGTGGCAAAAGTATGTGAACCTTTGCTGTCAGTAACTGGTGTGCCCCCCTTGGGCAGCAGTAACAGCAACTAACATTTCTGATAACTGTTGATGAGTCCTGCACATCAGCTTGGATGGATTTTAGGCCATTCCTCCTTAGAGAACAGCTTCAACTCAGGGAGGTTGGTGGGCTCCCTCACATGAAATGTCTGCTTCAGGTCCTTCCACATTTCTATAGGATTAAAGCCAGGATTTCCTTGGCCATTCCAAAACTTCTGCTTTAACCATTTTTGGTTTTACAACTTGTATGTTTTGGGTTGTTACTTGCTGCATGACCCACTTTCTCTTGAGCTTCAGTTCACAGACAGATACCCTAACATTTTCCTGTGGAATTTGCTGGTACAATTAAAAATTCATAGTTCCATTAATGATGGCAAGCTGTCCTGGTCCAGAGACAGCAAAGCAGGCCCAAACTATGATAGTCACCACGTTTCACAGATGGGATAAGGTTCTTATGCTGGAATGTAGCATTCGCCTTTCGCCAAACAAGCTTTTCATTCAAGCCAAAAAGTTCTATTTTGGTCTCATCCATCTACAGAACATTCTTCCAATAGCCCTCTGGCTTATCCATGTGGTCTTTTGCAAACTGGAGATGGACAGCAATGTTCTTTTTGGAGTGTAGTGGCTCTCTCTTTGCAACCCTGCTACACAAATCATTATTGTTTGGTGTTCTCCTGATGGTGGTCTCACAAACACATTTGCCAATGCAAGAAAGGTCTTCAGTTCCTTAGATGTTATCCTGGGGTTCTTTGAGACCTCCTGAAGTATTACACACCTTGCTTTTGGTGAGATTTTATTTATTTATCATATTTATATAGCAACCATTTCACATAAAAGTGACTCTTGATTGGTCAACTGCTCCTGGGGAGGGTAACAATGGTGTTGAACTGCCTTCATTTGTACACAATCTGCCTGACAGTGGACTGGTGGAATCCAAACTCTTTGGAAATAGTTGTGTAACCTTTTCCAGCCTGGTGAACATCAACAACTGTTTTTCAGAGGTCTCCTTTGATTGAGCCATGACATACTTCCACATACCAGTATTGTGAAGTTCAGACTTTGACAGTGAATACCCAGAATTCAGTTCTTTAAATAAGGCAGGATCTCCCACACTCACACCTGATTATCACCCCATTGATTGAAATACCTGACTCTAACTTCCCCTTCAAAAGACCTGATAATCCTAGGGGTTCACTTACTTTTGCCATACATATGTATGTAGCTTTGGATCAATTTTTCCTCAATAAATAAATAAGCAAGTATAATGTTTTTGACTCATTTAATTGGGTTCTCTTTATCTAGTTTTAGGACGTGAGGAGAACAGGTCATGTTTTAGGTCACAATTATGCAGAAATGTTGAAAATTCAAAAGAATTCATAAACTTTCAAGCACCACCGTAAATCACATAAGTGGCTGGGGGCCATACTTCCTACATTTTCCAAAGTTTGGGGGTTACTAATATTTTAGATAGATAGGTAGCCTGGGTTAAAGCTTACCTTAGTTTTTGTTTCCTATCTCAATATAACTGGAAATTAAGGATGCTGATTTTCAGTGATTGTGGTGAGGCAAATCTATAGATTTCAAAATGCTCTTCAGGGGGTACCTGTGGCCCTACAACCTTAGCTTGCCTATATACCCTTAGCATTCCAGGCACTGAATCTATCTTATCTCCCATTCTTACATGTAATATACAGCACTATTACATAACCTTTACTATCCTTCCTATGCTAATATGATATAAACCTTGTTTTTTCCTATTTCAGCAAAATGGTTTATGATTGGGACTGGAAACTTAGTTTTATGAGAGACTGAGGGAACTGCACATTTTTAGCCTTGAGAAAAGACAATGGGGGAATATGAAAGTAATTTTTGATTATTAGGAAGGCATCACACAGAAGAAGCTCAAGAACCAATTATTAAGCAAGGCAAGCTCTTTGCTGAATGTGTCAAATTGCAGACTGGGCAACAATCTGTCAGGGAATGAGTCCTCTTGCACTACACAAGAGAGACACTCAGCCTAAACAGACTATTCCTATGGATCCTATGATTAATATATGTAGCATCTCATCCTTTATTTTATTCAATTTAAATAAATATAAATTATGACTTTATATATACATTATATAAATTATGACTGAAAGAAGAAGAGTATAGCCTTATTTTTACATCACTGCTTTCTATTCCTTAACATTTGCTATAAACCATCTTCTATGCATGTGATCGTTTTGACATTACTGTATGCATGTGTGTGAGGGACTATTAATACCCTGCTCACCAGATCTAAAACTGAGATCTTTCCTAGCCAGGCTATCCCAGATTCTATAAGAGAGATACTGAAAACTTGCTGGAATTTATACATACAGAAACATGTACCTTAACTGACATGATTCCTCTAAAGTTGCCAGCTTCTAATTGTTTTTACAGATGTGAATAAGCTATTAGAGCAAGAAAGGACAATCTGTGACCTCCAAAACCATTTTAATGTTTGTGGGGAAAATAAGAGGCCGCCTTGTTCAGCAATATTAATATATATTAATTAGTGCATAAAATAATAATAGGAACAGAGCCCCCTAACAGCATAGTTACTGAAAATTGATGGTGCAGTTTTGAGACAGTAACATATTCCTTAAAATACATTTTTTGTGTCTAAGAAAACAGAATCCACAAAGACACCTCCCTGAAATCCCAGGTCCACCAAAAGGCTATATATTTCCCATTTTAGATTATCATTCTATCTGCTGCAGTCCTTACTCCCTCCACACAGCCTCCAGCTATCAAAGGGTTGCCTAGTTCAGCCTTATAGAATAGTTTCTGACAACAGAGTGCTTCCCTTTCATTTCTGAGTTCAGTGAAAACTATGCTCAAACAAGAGGCTTGTGAGAATAAGACCAATTATGCCTATGCTAATTACACAGGAAGAGTGCTTAGGGTGGAATACAATCTGAACATTTACTGTGGCTTGATGTTTCAGGGACCATTTCATAGAATTCACTAGATGTCTTGGAACAGAGAGATTAGTATCCATTCACGCTTGGTTTGGGAAAGGCTGAAGGACAGGTTGAACTGAAAGAAAAATGCAGAACCGCTAAAAAGACCGACACACTTCTTACTGTTGGAGCTAGGTAGAAGCTCCTACCAACGTTATTGAAGTGGATCAGCCCCTATTGCCCGGCTTTCTTTGGCCTTTTCAGCCCCGGTTCTGGAGTTCGTTTGCACACGCCCAGGGTTCCACGCTATTCCAAGACGCGACAGGAGCCATTCTTTATCTCACTCTAAGCGAGAGCCGCACTCTGCAACACTTCGCGCCTCCCCGAAACCCCTCCATCTCCCGCCTAGAGTATTAACGGCAGGAGAGGGCGCGTTCGTAACGCCTCCGCCAACCCACGACCCCCCATTCCCGTGGCTTCGACTGCGGCTCCTTGGCTCTAATCCCAACACAACGCCCTCGACGAATCGCCTAAACAGAGAAAATGGGTCAAGCCAAATGCGCCACGTGCCAGGCTGCTTCTCGCTTTCTCTCTCCGAGTAGACGTTTCATCCTCCACTCGCCAATGTATAAAAAAGGAATGCTCTTTCCCCGCTTCTCCTAAACCCCAGCTCCACGCACGCCCCCTTCCCAATCCGTCGGCTCGCCGAATCCACTGGCCGAGCGCCGTCTCCGACCTATCCCACCACGGGCCGCGAACCACCACCGCGCCTCCTCCCTTACTGTTCATCCTCCGAGCCCGCCTCTCCCGCAGGTTCCCTCCGGGTCAAGGGGCGGGCGGGGGCGAGGACACCGGTCCTCTCTGAACCGCCAGACCCCCTCCCCACTGCAGAACTTGTCAGCGCGCCATGTTGTATCCCCGTCACCCTAGCAACCCAGAGCATCAAGCACCTCGACCCGGGAGGACGGCCGTGTCAGCAGCGCCCCACCCCTGCAGCTGCGGGGGCCTCCGAAAGAGCGGCGCAAGCGCAGTCACTAACCTCCGCCCTCTCCTATTGACTGCGGCAGGCGAAGGGCAGGCTTCATATTTGCGGGTTTTCGGAGGTGCGCATGCGGACTGGCGGCTTATTCCTCGCCCGCCGCCAGCCAGCCTCCCTCGTCTTTGCGCATCCTCAATCGTTACGGCTGTCCCAAGAGGGGACTTCTTACAGCCGTTTCTCCCCCGCTGAGTTCGGGTATGCTGTATGGCTTTTTTTCTTAGGACCAAGTCCGCCATTGGTACTAGTTAAGGACGCAACAGAGTTGCGCATATTTTCCTGAGAATAAGTTCTGTTGCAGCGATATATTGAAGATCGAACTAACCTACCAAGTTTTAGTGTAGCATGACGTGGAAACCGAAACCGACTTTGTAAGAATTCGACGGCTGGATCAGGCCAAGCTCGATTTCAGTCCAGCATTTGGTGGCTGGCAGTGGCCAACGAGATGCGGGGGGCGGAGGCTCAGAAATGACGTGGAGACATAACTCCTTCCTGCAGGTGTTCCTCTGCACCTGGTATTTGCAGACCTAGTGCAGCATATGGCGGGAAACCAATAAATTGGGTTAATTGACTAAACATTCCTATTGTGCTATCCCTTTTGAGGTAAGCTGTCTTATGTAGAGTGCAGAAATGATGTAAGAAATGGTAAGACAGAGCAAGGTATGTGATAAAGTAGATAAAAACAAAGTAAAATCTAGTTCACACCAACACCACTCCATACCTTTCTATCCTTGCAAACTATCCTTGCTCCTACCGTGTCCATACACTGCTTTGTATATTGCCTGTTGTTTGTTTGGACATTTCATATCTTTTTGACAATTTCATCAATTCTATCCAATCAAGCTTTTTTCTGGTTGTCCCCTTCCAGTCTTTACCCACTCTTCCTTCATATTTTCATTTTGCTATTCAGTCCTCATTCATTCTCTCTATAAGACCAAAGCACCTCAAAGTACTTGTTTTGTACTGATTGCTGACTTTTGTATTCAGTCCACATTCAGAATCCATTCGTTCTTGACCCTATAGGTTCTTGTTTTACCATACAAATATTTTAAATAACCCATACCAGTTACATTCAACTTTTCGTGACAACTCTCACTGCCATATAACCAAGTAGTCGGAAACATGCTCTTACAGCCATTTTAATTTATTTCAACATTTATTTCTTTCAGCAGATCACAGGCTACCCATACCTTTCTACCACCATTTATAAATCTTAATCCATTATCCTTTTCTCCATTTTCACTAACATTATACAGTACCCAAATGCACAAATTTATCTAACTGCTCTAACTTTCCACCATTTTTATGATTTGCAATTGTTCACCCCATTTTTACCTGTTAAACACTCATAGCTATCTTGGTCTTTGATACATTAATTTACAAATCCATACTCCTTATTGCATCATACAATCTATCTGACATTCATTGTAAATCTTATGGATTCTCAGGTAACCACACAGTATCATCTGCATACAAAAGTGTATGAACATTCACATCTCTAACTTCACCACAATAATTTCATATACATTTATCCATAAGTACATGAAAGAGCCAAAGGGATATCATGCTTCCTTGCCTTCGTCCCTGCTCACTGCTGAATCATTCCCTAAACATTCCATTTATTCTCTTTCATGTTTTACTTCTGTGAGTGATTTAAAGCACAATACTACATAAATTGGGTCTTACTCCCAGGAGATAAAACCTGGCTTACCTGTATGGACTGAAAAAGGAAACAGAACTGGCCCAATTAGTACTTGGATGGAAGATCACCAGGGCATTAGTGTAAAATGAGAAGTAAAAAACATCCCAGAATAATGCCAAAGCACTACTGTAATGGTTTGAAGAAAATTGCATGGTTGTGCCCATGCAGTTATCAGGAATTATACTTAACTCCATGGTGTCCTCAATTCCATGGATTTACTACTGAGAGATCATGAAACTGAAATTGTAAATTAGGATGGACTGATAGAAATCTCACAGTATTCTTTGAGATTGAGTAATGAGTAAACATGCTTATGAAAACAACTGCTTATTTAAATCCAATAGTAGGACTGAAATAGTGTGGTTGATATATTTATCAGATGAAATAGAACTAATTATTACTAGCACTAATTATATAGTGCTAGTAATAGGTTAATTTCATTGTAGAACCAGGACTGAAGAGATATCAACTTTACTGTATTTTGTTATTAATTCATTTTGCTTAGATTTCTACATAAAGGTAAAGGTTTCCCTTGACGTAAAGTCCAGTCGAATCCGACTCTAGGGGGCGGTTTCTAAGCCTTGGAGCCGGAGCCGGCGTTGTCATAGACACTTCCGGGTCATGTGGCCAGCATGACAACTCAGAACGCCGTTACCTTCCCGCCGAAGCGGTACCTATTGATCTACTCACATTTGCATGTTTTCGAACTGCTAGGTGAGCAGGAGCTGGGATTAACAACGGGAGCTCACCCCGCCGCGCGGTTTCGAACCGCCGACCTTCCAATCGACAGCTCAGCGGTTTAACCCGCAGCGCCACCGCGTCCCTACATATGTTGCACATAGGGAAATATGTGTGATGAAATTAGCTATAAATTGTTTAGTATAAGAAGAACCACAATAATAAATAGGGACTTTTCTTTAATAGCATGTCCTAGTCAAAGAATCTGCTACTTCTTCCTTTGCTGTGTTGTGGGATTCCTAGTCTCTCAGAGAGATCACATGGGATAACTATTAGATGTGATATGCTTAGTTTTACAATGGGAAATTAAAGCAAAATACGTTAAAACATTTTTTGTCAAATAGACCCACTGTCAAGATTTAATAACAGAAAGAAGGTAAAGCTGAACTTTTCTCCGAGATGGCCGGTTAGCTCAGTTGGTTAGAGCGTGGTGCTAATAACGCCAAGGTCGCGGGTTCGATCCCCGTACGGGCCACAAGAGGTGTTTTACTTTTCATGAATATTCCATCAGCCAACTTCAAATGAATGTTTCATTCACGCCAAATCCTCTTCTACGGCGTCATAAGATCGTGTACGCGTAAAGATAACAGCTGACTTTATTAAAATAATACAGTTGGGCGTTATATCCTTAAGATCTGATCTAGAATACCCCACAGAAGTCTAACTTGGCTCCAATTATCTTGGTATTCCGGGGCGGGGGGTGGAATCATCTTTAATCCTCTTGCAGACTTCCTAAGCAGTTCACCGTGCAAGACGACGAGAAAGTCAGGAGACCCCCGATTTTCAACTCCATGATGGTCGTAGGAACTGAGTGGTCTTTATATCGTTAACAATGCATTCAGAGTGCGGTTTTTAGGTTTGCCTTCCGGAAATTAAACACTAGCCTTTGAGAATGCAAGGAAAACGCACCACTCTGATTTTTTTTTCACCGCCATCGCCTCTGAGGGCTGCTGAACTGAACCACCTTCGGAGCGTCAGACGCCAGAACGACGCCTTCGGCACGACACACAGTTTTGTCCTCTCGCAGCTCCCGCTGCAGCGCTCGGCTTCGCGCTCCGCCCTTCTCGTGACGTACCACAGCGAGCCGAGCATCCCTCGTGCTCCGGCGTTCCGCAGCCCTTAACTCCTGAGGCGCGGGATGGGGCCGGCCTCCAGCGCGTGCCGCCGAAGATGTCGTCTCCGGGGGTGAGGAGCGGCGCTGCTGCTACTGCTGCTGCTGAGGGCCCGGCGCTGGGTCGGGCGGCTGCTTCCTCCGCGGCTCCCCTGTGCCCACCACCAGGCGAGAGCCCGTCGACGCCGGTCCCTGAATTCCGCTGCGGAGAGCCACATCGGACGTCCGAGGACGTGGCTGGAAGCGGCCCGGGAAAGCTGCAGGATGAGGGGCTCCTTCCACCGGCCGGAAAGGCGACCGAGAGGACCAGGGACCATCGTCCCGCTGGCGCTTCCGTATTACCCGAAGGGCACGGGACCGCCTGGCCACCTCCCGCCTTGCTGGCTCCGAGTTTCAGCTCGGTGACTTCCGCCTTGCCTTCGGGGTCCCTGCTGCCGGCGTTCGGCACCCTGCACAGCCCGTCACAGCCGGGGCAGGATGGGGCTCAGGAGGTCAGATCCGAGGTGGGATGTCTTCCTTTTACGGGGCTCCTTCTGTCCAAGGTAGAAGGCTGCGAGGTTAGTTGATGCGCTTCCGAGGAAATCGTAAACAGAGTCGTTACGCGAATTATAGCTTGGTATGATTTTTATCCCGTAGCATTGTGTGAAGGAATGTAGCTCTGGGTTGGGGAACGGGAGAGGAACGAGTGAGCCATTAAGGGCCACGTTGAAGAAAGATTACTCAGTCCTGAGAAGGAAGAAAGCCTGAAAAAGAAACTCAAAAACCCTGCCTCGATGTTGTTTAGTATGAGATGGGTCAGAGAGGAAATTAGACAAGCTCTCAAGGTTTTGTTATTCTACCCTACTACAAGAAAGAGCATTCCTGGAATCCTTAAGGTGCTTGTTGCTTGACCTGCCCTATGTCAGAGGTCTGACACAGTGTTACGTGGATCATGGAAAGACACTTTTCCCCTCTACTCTGCCCTAATCAGATTCCACTTGTAACACAGTATCCAGTTCTGGACACCGCATTTCAAAAGTAACATCAGGAATTGGTGTGAGTTCAGAGGAGAGGTACCAGGATAGGGAAAGGACTGGAAACCAAGTCCTTTGAGGAAGGACTTTGATTACCATTCTTAGGTAATCTCTTTCTCCCCTCCATTTGTTCCCTTCCTCCACTCTCTTTTAGGCTATAAACTTTTATGTCTTTTCTGCCTATGAAAATTCGTATATGCATATGTTTTTGATGCTGAATACCATAATAGTTTGGTTCAATCTAATGCTGCTCCACATACCAGAGCTTTAGAACACTGTGGTGTTTTTGGTATTGGATACATGATGTGAAACACTATTTAACGTTTCATGTACTTTAGTACTGAACATGTGAATGGGCTCCACTAGAAAAAAGTCTAGCTAATTCAATATTCTACAATGAAAAGTCTGCAGAGAGACTGGGTTTATTCTCTGCATTAAATTATAATGTGGCGTGTTTGTTTTTGGTTTAATGTCATATGAACAAAGTAAATGTGACTTACTGAACAAATCATTGTTAAAATTACTCATGTCTGAGTACAAAGCAAGGCAATCGCTCTCTTGCTGTTGCTCTTCAAAATTTACTACAGTTGTCTGACAATGAAGATGAATTCATATATGCTGGGGTGAAGAAAAGTTTGGTTTTAAAAATAATCCATAATGTTTGTTTTGCTTTCCATTGGATGTACAGTATCCTTCAAACCATATTTATTTAGAAGTAAGTGTCACTGGTTTCAGTAGAATTTATTTGCAAGGTGCAGCCTTTCTCTGATTCTTACGTTTTTTATGTCAGCAGTTAAAATGTTGGATCTGGCTGCTTTGATCTGGACTCAGAAAAGGGTTAAAAAAGGGGACCTGGTTAGTGCTTGGATGGGAAACCTCCAGGGAATATCAGGGTGATGGAGTAGACTGGGAAGTTAAAAAAAAAAATCCTAGAATATGGCAGGGCAAACTACTTCTGTATTGCTGCCAAAACAACTACATAGATCTGTTCACGAACTCACCCAGTCTCTAATGCAACCTGAAGGAGACTTTATTTAAAATGTAGCATGACTAGCAAATTGTCACTTTTTTTGCTCCCAAAAATGTTGCTTATGTACAGGATATGTGTTAGACTCAAAATAAAAGGAAACAAAATGATTGTAATTAGACTTGTTTAATAAAATATTCATTATCAAATCTTACCTACTTGATCTTTAATCTTTCCTCTTTTTTTAAAACAGTTGGAAACCACTCATTTCCAAGTAGAGTCTGATCAGATAAAAAAGAGGAAAAGTTTGGACTTATCTTCTGCAACACCTCTGTCTAAAAATATAGCTGTGTCTCAACTAGTTGAGAAGAATTCTAGGCCATTAGGACTCAGTGCCATTAATACTGAGATTATTCAGATACAGCCTTTTACAGAAACTGGATCTCAGCAATTTTTCTTATGTAATTCTTCTGAACCTACAGTTCAACTACTTCTTCCAGGCCCACTACATCCACTTGGACAAGTACCATTAGGTAAAATAGCTACACATGGGCCGAAAGATAAATCCATTACAAAAAGTAGGGAAGAGTTTTCAAATGTTTCTTTGGTTCCGACTTGTTCAGGAAAAGTACTTGTAAACAATGGGAAGCAGCCAAAAGAGCAAAAGATTAAAAAATCCCTGAAAATAACAACTCGTTCTGGGAGGATTTCTCGCCCTCCAAAATATAAAGCTAAGGATTACAAATTTATTAAAACAGAAGACTTGGCTGACTGTCACCCATCTGATTCTGATGACTATTCTGAGCTGAGCTTAGAAGATGATGAATGCAACCAAGGAAAGGAAGTGTGTGCATTATTTAACCCCTTGAACTGTGATCTGCGGCCAAAATTGTTTAAGTGTCAGAACTGTGAAAAATCCTACATAGGAAAAGGAGGGTTATCACGGCACTACAGACTAAACCCAGGCCATGGGCAGCAAGAGTCTTCAGAATCTTTTCCTATAAATAGATTTTCTAGAATGACAGAGCTGGAGTGTGCTGAAAAGGCAAGTTGTGAAAGCATCCATCAAGCTTTTCCACCTTCACCAGTTACTCTTGCTTTAGTAAGTAAAAATGGACTAGCTATAGAACTGGAAAAGAACCTTCAAACAGAAGATGAACAGCAGGTAATATATATTCTTTGTTAATAAGCTTAAAAGAGAATGAACTGTAACCTGGTGCTATTATTAACAGTGATCACCCACCCACTATCTTTCAAAAAAATGTAAACCAATTAATAGAAGAATATATACAACAAAATTAATAAAATAACTGCAAAATAATCATAATGATAATAAGAAAGAAGGGGAAGGAGTCTGGCTAATTTGACTAGAATAGTCAAATTTTTTAGAGTTCTTATAAATATATATATTTATAAGAACTCTAAAAAATTTGACTATTCTAGCTGAAATTCTTCTTCCTTGGCCTTCTGTCAAAACAAAAAACTCTAATTCCAATATTCACGAACAAGACATATCAACAATTCATTGCTGCAAATCAGATGTAGATTTCTTCTTTCTTCAGTGTTGTAGGTCCAATACTGCAAAAAGCACAAATCTTGATATCCAAATTCCAAATACTGGGAATATAGCCAAGAAGCATATGCGTATCATGAATGCACCCCAATTGATTCAGAGTCATATTAATCCCTTCGGTATCAGCTCAAAATGTGGCAGTAGGATAAGTTTATAAGTTCCACTTCCTGAGTTGCATCTCCAAAGAAAGGTTCATTGTGGGTTGGTGATTCAGTCATTTGCAGCTCTTCATGACTCAATTAACATCATTTTGCCAGGATTGTCTGTCAGTAGTTGCTTCTTTGAGTTCTTGTAAGCTCACGCTTACCAGATAGTACTGTATATGGCCACTTTGTCTTCTGTTGGCTTGTTTAATTGCCTTCAGTTTTGTCAAACATCAAGGACTTTCCCAACAACTCATTATGAGTCCAGAACATTTAAGCTTCAGTTTCATTGTTAATGCTTCCAATGAGAATTTCATTTTGTTTCATCTAGTATTTAATTATTTCTTTTGTTGTGGCTGAAGGGGTTCCTGACAATTTCTTCCAGCACCTTGGTTCAAGGGCATACATTTTTATTCATTCAGGCAGCATGCCTGATGGTCCAGCTGTTATATGTTACCACTGGGAAAACCATACTCTAGATAATACTTACTTTTGTTGTCAATGTGATATTTCTGCACTTTAATATTTTGTCTAGAGCTATGTCATAGTCTTTTTCCCAAGTTGTAAATGTGTATTTCATGGCCATGGTCACCATCCCTATGAACTGTTGAACCTAAGTCTGTTACAATTTAGCTTCTCAACCTATTTGCACTGGGTTGGCTTTGCTTATTGACATAATTTTGTTTCTTTTTAAATCCTGAACAGCAGATCAGCATTTGCGCTTGCTTCTTTCATCTTCAACAACTGATTCCTTCAGTCTTCCTCACTTCCAGGCATTAAACGTTATTATAAGCATATCTAAGATTGTTGTTTCTCCCAGCAATTTTAATTTCAGTTCTTATTTCTTCAAGTCCAGCATTTCTTGCCATATATTCTACGTATAAGTTAAATAAATAGGGACAGTATATAACATTTGTGCACTCCCTTCCCAGGTCAAAACGATATAGTTGTTCCCTATTCTGTTCTAAATGTTGCTTTCTGCTCATCATACAGCTTCTTCCACAAACAGATGAGGCTGTCTGGTACACCCATATTTTAAAAATGTATGCAGTTTGTTATAGTCTACACACAGTTGTCAGCCTTTTGTGGTAGGCAAGATCAAGGAACAGATACAACAGAGATTCCAGGAATGCTCTTTATTGTTGTAGGTTAGAATAACAGAATCATAAAAGCCTGTCAAAAGTTTTTCCATACTCCATCTTATACCAAACAAAATAAGGGATTATTTTGAGTTTCTTTCTCATGCTTTCCTCTTTCTTAGGCCGGAGTAATCTTTTCTGAAACTCTTCCCTTAATAATTTGATCATTTTTTCCCCTTTCTCAAAGCCGGGTCTACATTCTTTCATAACAGTCAAGAGTTTTTGTGTAATCAATAAAGCAAAAATATGTTTCTTTTTTAGAACTTTTCCACTGTCTATCAAATGTTAGCAATGAGATCTCAGGTGCCCCTGTCTCTCTATACATCTGATAGCATTTCTCCCAAATATTGTTGAAGTCTGGATTGTAAAATCTTGAGCATTATCTTACTAATGTGTGGAATAAGCACAATTGTTTTGTATTGTAGTATTGCAGGATTGGCTTTGATCTTAGACTCATCTAGCCCAATCCCCTGCTCACTGCAGGATCCACTACAGCATCTCTGATCTAGCCTCTGTTTGAAGAGGCTCCAATGAAGAACTCTCTCCTTCATTTGTTAGCTTGTTCCACTGGCTGATAGCTCGCATAGTTAGAAGTTCTTCCTAACATCTATTCTGAATCGATTATTTTTTAGTTGTAACCCACTAATATTGCCTTTGGGGGCAATAAAGAGTAAATCCACTTCTATTTGTATATGATAATGCTTCAGGTATCTGTGTGATAACCCTTCAGAGGTTGCATATAATATCAATTTCATCAACTCATTTCAGTGTTCAGTAACAACAGGTTATTGGCTTAGCAGCTGATTAATACTGCTAATACCTGTAACCATATGGAACTTATTCATAGCTAGTTTAACATACACAAGTGGGTGAAGACATAAAGTATTCTAATCTAAAGTCAGGAAGCGTGAGGAGAAAGGAAACAGTATTTACCACATGTGATAGAGCAGGAATCATCAACGGCTATCACTTTCCTAATCATCTTGGATGTCAAATATGAAATAAAAAAGTACAGATTACCGCTTCACAATTGAAAAAGTTAATAACTTTGCTGTTGTCACCATATTCTTGCTATTTACAATGCCACATGGTTCAACATTTTTTACCCATAATGCAATGATATTATGGGACTTTTTTTCATTTCAGAAAATGCATTTGCTATCTTTGGGAGGTTTTAACTGCCTTTTATGTGGTGACATTGCAGATTTATTTGTTACTATAATTTCAAACTGAATAATGAATATATAAAAACAAAACTTTTTAAACAATTCTAATGAACCTTTTTTTGAAGTCTGGTATTTCTGCAGAAGATAGAAAATTTGAAGAACCATGCAGCACCCGTTTATTACATTTGGAGCCTGGAAGAAGCGAACAGCAGAGAAGATGTGGTCAACCAAAGATGACTAATAGACTAAGATATTCTAGAAGATTTAGCAGACCTGGTCAATTCTCTTCCAATTCTCTTAATAATATCTCAGCAGAGCATCTTAGTATATTTAGAAGAAAAGCTAAGCTAAAAGAGGTATAGTTCCTTTATATTATTACTCATTCTTATTTGTCTACATAGTAATAAGACTTTATGACTTTTCTAAATAAATTATATTCTTTCATAGCTGATTCAGCAGTGTGCCAATGAAGAATTTATGGAGCTGGTGGTTCCACGCTTGACGACACTTGTTACTGTATTTGAATTTCTACTGATGAAGGCAAGTTTAATAGTGCCTTTTTACAAAAACTATATGCATTATATTTGTAATCAATTTCTATAAATTAGACTGTCTCAAACTGGGATGAAAAAAGGAATGCAGCCAGATTAACTAAACCCAAAAGTGAATTACACGGAAAAAATGGAAAAATGAGACACATTACTTTTCCAGCCACTCCAGATTTATTTGGAACAGCAACTGTCCTCCTATGTGTGGCTAGTGTTTTCTTTTTTAAAAAAAGTCTCTGAAAGTTGGTATTTTACACAAAACCGTATTTTCTAGGCAAGCAGAAAGAAGTTGCTCTAATGTCAGCAAGGAAAGTGTAATATTGCCTAGGAGAATATAGGATTTCCAAGGAAAGATTCAAAAAGTCTGTTTAATAGTATTGTAAAAATACATATGTGTAATCAACTGAAATGAGTTTCCATTATAATAGAAATGGAAAACAAATAAAAGATTGTAAATGAAATGTACAATTAATTTTTATTTGTGAGCTTACTTATATTTTTATAAAGCTTTTGTTTTTGACTAGGCAGAGAAAAAATGTCAAGCAAAAGCATTCTTTCCAGATGTATACCGGGAGTTTGAAGAGCTCCATTCAATGGTAAAGAAAATGTGCCAAGATTATTTCAAAAATTCTGAATTAAAGGAGCCATTAGAAATAAAAAACCATAAGGTAAGAATAATTCAGATGATATTTTTTTGTTAGCAAGTGTTTGTCAATCAAATTATGCATAGGTAAAATGGACACTGTACTTCCTTAAGAAAGACAACAATGAAAATTGAAAATACAAGCAATCTGATTGGCAAAGATCTTTGACCAAATTACTCTATATATTTATTCTTCCATCTTCACATAAAAAGCCATGCTGGATCAGACCAACATTCTGTTCCTATAATGGCCCATCAGTTGGTTATAAAGAAAATAAGCAGGAGATGAACTCTTATTATTTTATCTTACTATGCTGAACTAATCAACAAAAGGATAGTAGAAACATTAAAAGATCAACACAACCTCAAAACTGATAAACACAGCAATAAAAAAAAGAATAAAGGCCGGGAAGCTATGACATAAAGAAAACAACACCAGAAACGAACATATTGCTCAAAAGATTTTCCTTGCCCCTTTGTTGGAGAAAAACAAACCAATCCTAATTCAAATGTTGACAACAGGCCCTAACCCTAACCCTCAATCCACAGTTCTTGATATCTTGTTTAATTCCAAAAACTGGGAGATGTAGGGGAAAAGGTGCTTGAATGTCATGTAAAGCATCCTGGGAGGACTATTCTTGAAATGAGTGAAGCAGTTGTTATTGACATACCTAATTACTCAATTCGGGTTTTCTTTTATCAGTAAGATTCTTGATAAGCCCTGAGTAAATCATTACATTGGATTTTAGGAAAAGTGTGAAGTCTTTAGCATGTAACCAACACACATGCAAAATACAGAGAAAATACTTTATCACTCCAAATATTTTCATGATTATTATATAAATATCTGGGGTATTTTCCATGGATGGTACTTTTAATGAAGTTTTTCTTTTTTGTCTTTAACAGGTGGCTGAATCCCTAGGAATTACAGGTAGTTGTCCTGAAATGCAAAAAATCCAGACAAATTCTTTTCCTAAATGTGCTGAATCTACTGATGAGCAAATATTGCCCCAGATTTCAGGACAGAAACGAGCAGCTGAGGTATAAAATAAATAATTTTCCCATGTTAACGGGTATGTGTTTTGCAACATTGTAAACATTATAAGATGCTTTTATTTTTTATGAATTTATCTTCTGCTAAGTAAGTATCAACATTTGGACTGAAAAATATTTATCTTTTTGCAAATTTTGAACTTGGCCTATATTACAAAGGAACAATGTTTTATATACAATGCTGCTCCCCAGTGTTCTCTTGATAATAGAATTAGCTTCTACTTTATTTGAATATCTCCTTTGAGTTAGGTAGGGTGTGAATAATCATTTGCTTTGGATTATAGTTATAATAATTTCTGACCATTAACTATATTAGCTGCAGCTAATGGCAACTGTAGTCCAGAACACTGGAAGGGCATTAAGTTATCTACTCCTGCCTGTTTTTTTTTTTAAATTTTGTCTTATATATTTCAGCTGGAGTAAAAAAAAAATTGAACTTTTGCAAAATATTGTAAGTTTGAATAATTCATTTTTATTCTTATGTACCAAATTAGATTATGCAATAGTTTTTTTTCCCTCTGAATTTTAAGTTTTTACATGTATTCAAGAGTAAATCAGTATTTACTGTTATTGGAAATGTGTGTTGATGAGGTTATTTTCCTCCAATCTCCATGAACAGTGCTCCAATGAAAAGCTGCCAAAAAAGACCAGAGAGGAAAACATTTTGGAGAAAATTACTATTAAGCATTCAAATCAAGGAAAAATAAAGGAATGAAATCATACATATCAAGGTGATTTTTAAATTATTATATCTTCATAAAATGATGTGCAAAGAGCTAAAAATGTAGAAAAGTATTATATTGCTATACAGGTAGTCCTTGTTTAGTGACCACAATTGCAACTGGCAACTCAGTTGTTAAGTGAAACAGTTGCTAAGTGAAACCACGATTGTGCTTATGGTCTTACTTCAGCTTTCCTTTGCTTTACAGCTTTATGAAGGTTGTCAGTCCGAGGACTGGTCAAAATGTTACTTTTTCATCTCCGTTGTAACTGCGAATGGTCACTAAACAAGGCAATCACTAAATGAGAACTACCTATCTAGCAGTTTAACAGTATTAGTCTAGTAATCTTGTTTAGATGAGAACATGGCATATTAATGTTATTAATCTTTTCTCTTCTTCATGCTTATATCAGCCATACTCATTTCTGTATGTCCACTGCCAAGGACCACAGCGCATTTTTCTCTTTTTTTCTCTTTACAATGTTGAAGTTAGGTTGTGAGCATCTGATGGACTCAAGATCACAAAAAGTTTTATATCAGCAGAGAAATATTACTCACTAGTGCACAACTACTTTGCAATATTCTAATTCCATCAATTGTTTTAATAGTGAATCCAGGTTTACAAGGGTTGCCATAGATTATCCCTTAAATGTATGATTAGGTGGCATCCTCAGTCTTTATTTAGTGTAAATACTTCCTTCCTAATGTTGCAATGGCATTTATGGGTGACTTTCCATTAACTGGGTCGCTTTTGTATGTTGATGATTTACCAGTGGGAAACATCTACACACACACACAAAATGAAAGAAGAATTTTATCTAGATGTGCAGAATCAGAGGAATGGAAGTATCTATGACATCTTCCTTGTTATTTTAGGATCATGCTTACACTTTTAAAATGTCAGCCCTTTGCTTTGCCTGTGAATGATGTCTCTGCATACTGCTGGCTGGAAACTTAAGAATCATCATATTGAATTAGGCTCATATTAAGTCAGCCAAGACTAGGCTTGATAGTTACTATACTAGGAGTATATCTTTTTTTTTTTAATTCATGGCTTATATTAAGCACTGCTTCATTGCAGGTGTTTTTTAAAATGTAATCTTTACCAGGTTTCCTGATAGAGAGTGAAACAATTGCCCAGGTCTTTCACGTGGAAGAGGTACCATCAATACCGACATACAGAATCAGTGCAGGCAGGGATGGGGCATTAGAAAGCTGCCCAAATGGTAACTTTTTCTTCTGCAAAGGAATACATTATTCCATCATTTATTACTTGTCTATCTCTTCCTGCCCATTTTCTTACCAATTGGAAAAGAGTCTGCAGTTGTTTATTAATAGGTTTGAGAATAGATGGGGATTTCCATTCCAAGTTGAAACTCCTTATATTACATGAACAGCCATTCTTCAAGACCTGTGGCCTCTAGAGAATAGAATTCAGTCAGGCACAGTGGAATAAGGATGGAAATGAAAATTACAATCCTCTGTTTCATGCATGCACAAACACACTTTGTTTTAGCACTATGACAGTCCAGTGCAAAGAGTCTCGGGGTGGGGAAGGTGAGAGCAAATTACAGATACTTTTAAATAAAGAAATAGAAACAGGTGGAGAGGTGCTGGAAATGTCTTACGAGGCCTTGTTATACTTGTACTTTTCCACAAAAAGTCAGCTTGGGCAGACTTTTTCCCCCCACCCATAACCAAACCAACAGCTTTGAGAGGTATTAGTCAGCATTGTATGATTGCCACTTCATACATTTACTGTTTGCTTTATACAACATTTTTCCACTTTGGCAAAGGTTTGGCAAGGTTTTCAATAAAAATATCAAATTCTACGCATAGTGAAAGAAATGTTATCTAGCAGTGTTCTGTATTCAAAAAGCTATATAGATTGTTCTTTAAAATGTGCATTTAAATTACAGTACTTTTTGTATGTTTTCTTAAACCGTTATAGAAATGTGCAGCAAACAGTTGCTCTGGAAAGAGAGTATGGAAAAAAGAATATGAATTGTTCTGACCAAGAATTGCTGATGATAACGCTAATACAGATTTATGCATTCAGCACACACAAGAAAATTTGAATGTTTACAGCCTTTAAATATACCAGGATTAGACTATTGAGATGCCCAACTGACAGTAGAAGAATTTCACAAGAACAAAGAGAAAAAATCTAGTTGGGACACAGTAAATGAAGTGACATTATACCTCTTGAGACATCTGAAAAATATGGTCCTTGGTTTCTTCATGAAGAAAATAAAAATACAATATATCAAGAACTTATGAAAAAAATGCTGTTAACAAATTCTGAACTTTCTTAAAAGTTTGGTAATTTCAACAGTACTGTACATCACAGGAGTAGCTCATCAGTTTAGATCTCAGGAAATTGCATAGACCAGCTTCAAGATTGCTTGAAAACATGTGATTGAATTAATTTATAAATTTAATAGTATCTTAGAGGAAGAAAAGTAGAGTATGATAATGTTGAAGATCATGGATGAAAACTGGGAACTTTTCTTGGGGGCACGGGCTTTGCCTCTTCCTGGTGCTATACATCTGTATATCTCAAATGTTTGTAACACAATTTGCTGCTGCTACGTAGATTTATACAAATTCTTTGGAAGTTGCAGTACTTTTAACAGTGATAATGAAATTAAGCCATTATATTTTTGAAGCAGTTTTGAAAGTCTTCTTGAAATACATATTAAATATTAATTTGTTTTTAATTCCACAAGCTTCGCTGTATTTAACATCTAGTACAGTTCTAAAAGTAGCCGGGTTCAGGTGTTACCTCCCCACAATGATAATCTTTCCTCCCCCTCTGCTAATGTGGTTCTAATAATATCGGCTTCCCTTCAGGTATTCAGGAGCACTTTGTCTTTTCCTAACCATGGCACCAAAATGATGAAACATGCATTGTGATGCTACAATGCAAGCTGTACTCTTTGGTACTTGTGTTGCCCACAATTACATAATGGATGGAGTTTGCATCATGGTATCACAATGCATGTTTTGTCACTTGTTCCCTCCTTGCACATGCCTTTGTCTGCAAAAGAAAAGCTGCATTGGCTTCCTTAGGAGTCAGTTTTCTCATAATGGCTGAATGAGTAAATACTGTGGGAAAGCTAGCATCCCTTAAAGGAAGGACGTTGGTAAGTGAGGGGCTTAATCAGTGGTACTATATAGACTCAATAGAAAATGAGTTTCTCCTAAGAGACAAATATACTGTTCCAATTGCTATGAATATATTAACTATGTTTGGCTACATAAAGTATAAATTTAAGTACAGCTGCCAGAATTCCTTCAAAAATTAACATTTAAATGCTTGTGTATGCTATCCTGAATAAACTTGAAAAAGCGGTGCTTTACAGATTGCTGTGTTTCTATCACATTTCCAATGTAATTACTTTTTTAAAGTGTAAGAGTAGAACTTCTCTACTTAAGATTCAAAGTGGTACACATTGTTCTTGACATCCAAGTCATTTTAATGTTTTGAAGATATCACCTGTTCCAGGAGAATAAACAGATAGTTAAGGATTTCTTAAAGGTCAATTTAGTTTAACACATAGAACATTCACAAATGCCTTGTTCAAAAGTACAAATTCATCTGCTTCACATTTTTTAATGTGTCCTTTTCTACATGCTATCAACTATAAGCTATATTGTTAATTTTTCCTAATCCAAGTATGGGGTTCTTGATCTTCATGCCCCAAATCCAGCAACTCACAGCACAAGCTACTAGAGATATGCGTAGTTCTTTATTGGGACAGTATCAAACTCTATTAAAGCCACGAATTTCCTTCTCTTTTAAGCATCCTGCCTTCTGCTTCTGTCCCGCCCCTTCCTCTCTTCTTCTTTGAAGGCTCTCCTCTGTGATGACAGCTTGTTCTGTTCGTTCTGACAGTTAATGGCTGCTCATGCCTCCGGCTCCAAATGCATTCGCTTGTTCCCTGTCAGTCTTCTTCAGCTCTGTGTAAGGCTGGAGCACCCAGTCGCAATTAGCCATTGCAACTGGGTATTCCATTCTTACACCAAAGTTACTCTGAAAACACTAATCCATAATGCCTAGACTCTCAAGTATTTGGAAGTGAAGACTTCAACAGAATATGGCATACAGAAATATTATAAAAATGGAGTACATTTATGTTATGACAGAGTTTTGAAGCCTAAGCTGAATTAATGTTTGGTGAACTTTGGAAGGCATATGGATTGATAGACATAGAAACTATATCTGTACATTGTAACAAATCTTTTGGCTTCTTGATGCACAGGATGCCCACATTGGCTCTTCCTACAAGCAGCCAAATTATAGGCAGCTTCCTGCATGGTTTTTTAAAAACATATTGAGTAAACTATGGACATATCTTGTTTTTGGAACAAGTCAGTTGAATTTCATAGGCTATTAAACAAGCTATGAGGGAGGTGTCTGCAGTTTGTTAGCCATGCCTGATTTGAGAGGAGCCAGCTTATTATGCCTCTTGATAAGCTGTAACTGAGTTTAGCGTGTTATACGCATGATCTTTTGGATACTGGGCAAAGCCTAAGAAACAGAAACAGCCCCTTTAAAAAAATAACATGGAATAATCCATACAAAGGTGATTTAGAAGTGACTTAGGAAAATAAATTTTGAAGCAGCGCTTGTATTATGTAGCCGTTATATTTTTCTATTTCCAAACTGAATAAAAAGATTTTAATTTTTCAGTGTTTTAGACTGTGTCGGAGTATTTTAGGATGGCCAAAAGCTTGGGTAAATTACTCAGTTTATTTCATGGTCCTAGGAAAAGGATGGACTCCCCTGGTCCAGAAATGAATCCAAAATCACCTCCACCAACGAATGTAGCTTCAGCCTTCAGTACTGTCACTCATTCTTCAGCTGAGCACAGAAATGGGTAACTATGCTGTTACGTATCACCCCACATAACGGCAATTCTGAACAAGTTAGGGAAAGTATATAGAGCATGGCTTCTTGAATTCTTTCCAAGCACTATAGCAGCGACTATGGAAGTGTCTGTCTATTCTTTTACGCAACAAGTAGTGTGTTGCATCTGTTTCTAGGCTGGGCATGGGATGGAGGCATTAGAATGGAGTGGTCTGCAGCATTCCAAGCACAACCGCCTCTCTCATAGGGAAGCACTGGGGATTTTTTTCTGGAATATTTTCCTTTGTAGTCTCATGCCAGATCTGGCCCATTTTTAACATGATCTACCTATCTGGATAGGTTCTCCCATTATACCAATTTTGTCCCATTCTGTTCCGTTTTTTGAGAGCTATCCTGCTAATAGTTTAGATTTATGAGTCCCTTTGTATAATTCTTTCCAACGTTCTGTTGGGATGGGAAAAAACCAAAACAGAGATTTTAAGTACAACCTGAACAGGGACTGAAGAGTTGAGCAGTCACATACCGTACTAAGACACTGAAATACTGTCATGAGAGAGTTTGGCCTAGCAACTACGTTGCAGAAAGTGGGAGGGAGCAGTGCTGATCTCTACATACCTGGCCATTGCTACCTTTCCTTTTTATCTTCTAGAAGTCTTATCTCCTATCCTAGCTGTATCACAAGCAGCTTGTTTTTTTGAAGGACTTAAGTATTCTTTCTATTCTGAGTACTTTGTTTTACGCTTTTTACAACAAATGACTTGAACACACACATGTCAAAAAACTGCCCTATTCAGGAATTGTTCTCTTCTGTTTTGGCATACTTACAAGACTTCTAAATCTGCTGTATAGAATCTGAATTTGTTACCCCACTGCTTGTTTTCTAAGCTTGTGTTAATCACTTAAAGTGTCAAAAGTCATATGCCAGTGATAATATTTAATCAAGATGTGGGTCTGAAAACAGAGAAACTATGCCTTCTGCACATTGTATATATTTACTGTATGTACAGTACATTTATATTATAAATATAATTCAGTTCTATTTTCATATGACTGGAGTACACGACAGCAGGTTTTCCCTTGAGAACTTTTACCCAGTTTGAGGAGACAGAGGAGAGAAACGACTCCCACATTTTGACACATTAGAAATGTTAGGCAAGGATTAAACTAGTTAGTTATTACTAATATTCTGACAGCCCAGTTACACACCCAGAGAGACTATAAATATTAAAGAATCTTCTTCTGAAAATAACCATGTACTATGTTGCTCATAATATACTTCAAAACACAGTAAAAGGAAATTGTGCTTTATGCTATAATATGGAACAAAAATAAGCTGTATAAATCATAAAAATGCAAGAATTTTATTAAAAATAAGATGCAAGTAAATACAGAGTAATAAAAATCACAAATCTGTAACCTTATTAGGACTGTTTCTCTTGCTACTTAAAGGAAGGTTTAAGATTAAGATGATATTTCAAATAGGTAAGATTAGAGCTGCCTGTGCCCTGTTTCTAACAACATACTTTCTAACAGGACTATGTTGCTGTTGTCAATGTAGGGCTGATACAACCATGATGATAAATAGACCATCAGTAGATCCTGGTCAGCAGTATGAGCAATTTCTTCCACAATGGTTTGCTTGAGTTTTAGTTCTTGTGAATACATGTCTAAGAGCTTGACAGACACATCATCTGAAAAAGAAACCAAAACAAATCGTCCTGCATTCTCTTTTACATCCTATTTTTGCAAACATTTCTCAGCATGTTGCAACATACCACTTGCATAAAATTTGGCTGATCTTATACATCAGACCTGATTAGCACTTGAATCTTATTGCTGCCAGGAAAACAAAAGGGATATTCCTATGAAATCACTAGAAACTGAGCTCAGTTCAAAAAAGGCTTTAGTTTTAAATCTTTCAATATTGTTATTGGATAGAAAAATTGTAAATTTCAAAGTTTTGTGCAAGGTTTCATACAACTGATATTTTGGCTGAAGTTGTAAGATATATCTATCCTAATTTTTGAACTGAGCTCAGTTTCTAGTGATTTCATGGGTATATCCCTTTTGTTTTCTTTGCAGCAATAAGATTCAAGTGCTAATCAGGTCTGATGTATAAGATCAGCAGTTTTCAAAACTGCAATTATATATCAGGTGAAATATCCCACAGAGAACCATAATTCTCTTTACAGAACTGCAGTTCAACCAATCTGAGATGCATTTAATTGCTCAACAGAAGTTGGCAAATCGTTTAGCCTAGCCACAGTTGGGCTATTAGATAACTAAGAAGGGGAAGCTCAAGAAGGATGTGATGATAGCAGAAAAACTGAATGAATTCTTTGCCTTTAAGTGACTTTACTCCAAAAGGTGTAGGATAGATAACTGAGTCTGAATTGACTTTCTCAGTGAGGGAAAAAGAATGACTAAACAAATTGAGGTGACATGAGCAGACAAATCACTGAGTTCTGATAGCAACAACTAGGGAGTTCTTAATTCAAAAATGAAATTTCAGATCTCCAAGCAAGAATATGTAATTTGCCCCCTCAGATCAGACTTGGAGTAATAGGAGTAGAAAGTAGTCAATGGGTATCAGCCATTCAAAGTAGGCCAGGCAACAGAGTCCACAAGTTTCACTGGAACTGTATTTTATTGATATAGGCTACAGTAAAATTATCTCAAAAGCCTGACTGTGTTTTTCCTTCCAACCCTCTTATACCTAGGTGAACTAGCATGGAACCAGTCCAAGTTTCTCTCTCATGCTTTCTCTTTCCTGGGCTTAATGCATGCTTTTGTTTTCATACGTTTCTGCATATTTTCTCCAAGGTCCTCTCTGTGGCTGTCTACAGTGGGATACCAATTTTTAAAAAGGGACCCAAAGAACATCTGGAATAATATGCATTGGTCAGAAAATCAGCATGGATTCCATAGAGCTA
Organism: Candoia aspera; assembly: GCF_035149785.1. Classification (NCBI taxonomy): domain Eukaryota; kingdom Metazoa; phylum Chordata; class Lepidosauria; order Squamata; family Candoiidae; genus Candoia; species Candoia aspera. The sequence goes on from NC_086153.1 coordinate 312,900,534, forward strand.
AATCCTGCTTCACCACCACTCCAGAATTTTCTGAGTGTCAAAAAGTAGGTAGATGGAACCTGTTGATGCTGCTTACTTGGATTTTCAAAAACCTTTGGTGAAGTTCCTCATCAAAAGCTCTTAAATAAACTGAACAGTTATGGGATAAAACCTTTTTTAAAACAGATTGCTACCTAGTTAAAAAACAGAAGTAAAAATAAGAATAAATGGACAATTTTCTCAATGGATAGAAACAAGAATTATAACCCCTTGGTGAACTGTGCTGACACCAGTATTTCTTAACTTGATTATGGACAGTTTATGGTATAAGCTGTTTAGGGTGGTAAAAACTGAAAATGATTGTGAACAGTTCCAGAAGGAACAATAGTCAACCAAATAGTTAAATCTAAGTAAGCGTAAAGTGATGTGCACTGGGACAAAACACAGATGGATCTAAGCTGTCAGTAGTTGTAAAAAAATTAAATTCTACTCTAAGGATAATTAGAAAAGGAACTGAAATTTAAAATGCCAACGCTGTAAGGCTCTTATACAAATCCATGGTATGCCTGATTCTGGAATACAGAGCTGGTCAGCACAGTTGGAAAAAAAAGATATTCAACATCTTCATAAATGACTTGGATGAGAAAATAGAAGGGATACTCATAAAATGTGCAGATGACACAAAGCTGGGGGGATTGCTAATACTCTAGAAGACAGGCTGAAGATTCAAAAGGATCTTGATAGCTCTGAACACTAAGCCCTACCTAAGAAAATGTTGTTCAGTAGTGAGAAATGTAAGGTTCTGCACATTTACAAGACAGGCAGTACCTGGCTTATCAGTAGTAGTGTGCAAGAAGGATCTGTGAGTCTTGATAGACCACAGATTAAGCATGAGCCAGCAATGTGCCACAGCTGCCAAAAGAACCAGAGCAGTTTTGGGCTGCATCAACAAAGGTGTAGCGCCAAGATCATGGGAAGTGATAATACCACTCTATGCTGCACTTGTCAGACCATACCTGGAATTCTATGTCCAGTTCTGGTTGCCACAATATAAAAAGGATGCTGAGGAACTGGTAAGACTGCAAAGAACAAAGATGGTCCTACAAAGCACAATTAAAGGAACTGGATTTATTCTTCTTAGCACTTGAGGTAAGACAAGAGCCAATAGGCGGAACCTTAACAGAGAGTTCACCAGTTGAAATAAGGAGGAATTTCCTGATTGTGAGAGCTATAGTAGCAGAACAACCTGCTTCCTGAAGCCATGGGTGCTCCATCACTGGAGGCTTTCAAGAAAAGATTGAACAGCCATTTGTCTGGGATGGTGTAAGAATTCCTGCATTGGGCAGAGTGCTGGACTAGATGACCTCCAGGATCCCTTCCAACTCTATGATGATGATATATTAAAACCGAAAAAAGTGAAGAGAGCAAAATGAATAAGGTATAGAACATTTTTCCTAGGGAAAGGGCTAGAAAGTTTCAGACTCTTCAGCTTGGAACAAAGCAACTGAGAGGGAGGAGACATGATCAAGGGATATAAAATTGCCCATGATGTGAACAAGTCAGCAGGGAGAGATTTTTTTTCCACCTCTTCCAAAATACAACCAAGAATCATCCAATGAAGCTAACTGGGAGGAGATTTGGACAAGTAATTTTTTTGCATAGAGCATAAAGAATCTGTGGATTTCATTACTAGATGACTAAAGAGGACATTTGATAAATGTATGAAGGGCTATTAGTCTTGAAAACTCAGTTATCATGTAGTTATGTTCATTTTCAAATAAATCATCCTCAATGAAAAGACAGATTTACTTACAGAAATAGGAAACAGGCCACGTGTGAAATAATGGTCCCTTGTGTTCTCTTGCATTATGGTATGTTTCTAAGTCACAGACCCCTTTAGTTGTTGAACACAGTTTTTCCATTTTCTCATGTATTTTGGCCTAGCAAAGTTGAGAACAAATAAGATTCAACATTTAAGAAGCTAAAATTCAGTAAACATTTTGCACAAAATTGTTTGATCACTACTTTTAGCAGCCAAGACATTTTGAAAACTGGACCATAGACAAGATAAACAATACTGACAAAGCATAATGCTTCCCTAAGGACATTTTTAACAGCCAGAACTAAACATGGTTTAATAGTTTTGTTTGGTATTTCCGAGTTAATATGCATAGTACACATTCATTTGAAATCTGGCTTATATACTTATAAAGGTTGCTGTCTTGATTAGGCTTGTAAAATAATTACTTAAAGGGTAACATGACAATTGCTGCAAAGATATGCCTCTCTTGTCTGGTGAAGAGTAGAAACAAATGTTTTTCAGCACAGATGTTTTTAAGAAGTACCAAATTTTTAAAAGTCCCAAGTAGTTCTGTACAACGCTGCTCCAGTTCCATATTACAGTCATGTGGCAGTCTTTCACAGTCAGAGGGATCATCGTGTTCTATCTCCAATTTGCTGTCATTAAACCTAATAAATAATTTAAAAAATCATTTAGTCTTTAAGAAAAATGCCTTCACTACCTCATCTTGTTGTCTAACCGTAACAAATCATCTTCGTTTAACACAGTCTCTTTAAACGTCTATCATATGAATGTGTTTTTTAAAAGTCCAGTTTAAATGAAATAAAAATGAGCTTTGCATCAGGACTATTGACAAATTATTTCAATATATTTACCGTGTAGCATTTTTGATGTTCACAATCTTGGTGGCAATAGAAAATCCATTATCATTCAAGGTTTCCCATCTCATCATTAGGTTGTGCCAGTCTGCTGCATTATCTTTAATTTTTCTTGCACTTATGGACAGTACAGGTGTCCTCGGAGTAGAACTACTGGCTAATCGAAACACAACATTAAAATAATTTAAATCACAAATTCAGGTGTTTTTATTACTAATATGTTTTAAAGAATGACTCTTTCCTGTCATATATGGACCATGCCACACCAAGAGAGTGCCAATAGCATACATTGTCTGGACAAAATAAATATGTGAGACCTGGAGAAAGCAGATACCCACTTTTTCCACATTAGGCATGATTTCTATCTGATCCTCACCTATTACTTGTCCCCAAATGTAAGGCATAATTCTGGTTTAAGAAAGCACAATTGCTCCATTTACATAATGTTATACCTAAACAAACAGCCCATAGTGGTTCCCACAATTTAATACAATGGGTGGGCTCCCACCACAGGATGAGCTACAAACCCAAAAGATAAAAAATCTCCTTTAAGTTCTATTCTTGTGGATTTTAAGGATATATCCACTCAGTTTTCTCAGCAACGATATGCTAGTAGAGGCATTTTTCCAATGCTAGTATTTCTGGTGGTTTCCTATCCAAGTAATACTGTAAGCAAGTCCCGCCCAGCTTTGCCTTTCCAGGTATACATTTATATCTGTATAAATTAGAAACATCGGAGGTAAATTCCAGGCAACAATGAGTATGATCAAAAACAAAGATGGCAAGGACCTAAGAGAAGAAGAAGAGATCAAGAAAAGGTGGCAAGAATATACAGAAGACCTGTATAGGAAGGATAACAATATCGGGGATAATTTTGACGGTGTAGTCAGTGAGCTAGAGCCAGACATCCTGAAGAGTGAGGTTGAGTGGGCCTTAAGAAGCATTGCTAATAACAAGGCAGCAGGAGACGACGGCATCCCAGCTGAACTGTTCAAAATCTTGCGAGGTGATGCTGTCAAGGTAATGCATGCTATATGCCAGCAAATTTGGAAAACACAAGAATGGCCATCAGACTGGAAAAAATCAACTTAGATCCCCATACCAAAAAAGGGAAACACTAAAGAATGTTCAAACTATCGAACAGTGGCACTCATTTCACATGCCAGTAAGGTAATGCTCAAGATCCTGCAAGGTAGACTTCAGCAATTCATGGGGCGAGAATTGCCAGATGTACAAGCTGGGTTTAGAAAAGGCAGAGGAACTAGGGACCAAATTGCCAATATCTGCTGGATAATGGAACAAGCCAGGGAGTTTCAGAAAAACATCTATTTCTGTTTTATTGACTATTCTAAAGCCTTTGACTGTGTGGACCATAACAAATTGTGGCAAGTTCTTAGCGGTATGGGGATACCAAGTCATCTTGTCTGCCTCCTGAAGAATCTGTATAATGACCAAGTAGCAACAGTAAGAACAGACCATGGAATAATAGACTGGTTTAAGATTGGGAAAGGAGTACGGCAGGGCTGTATACTCTCACCCTACCTATTCAACTTGTACGCAGAACACATCATGCGACATGCTGGGCTTGAGGAATCCAAGGCTGGAGTTAAAAGCACTGGAAGAAACATGAACAATCTCAGATATGCAGATGATACCACTTTGATGGCTGAAAGCGAAGAGGAACTGAGGAGCCTTATGATGAAGGTGAAAGAAGAAAGTGCAAAAGCTGGCTTGCAGCTAAACCTCAAAAAAACCAAGATTATGGCAACCAGCCTGATTGATAACTGGCAAAGAGAGGGAGAAAATGTAGAAGCAGTGAAAGACTTTGTATTTCTAGGTGTGAAGATTACTGCAGATGCTGACTGCAGTCAGGAAACCAGAAGACGCTTAATCCTTGTGAGAAGAGCAATGACAAATCTCAATAAAATAGTTAAGAGCAGAGACATCACACTGACAAGAAAGGCCCGCATAGTTAAAGCAATGGGGAAGGCTGAGAGAAGGAAGATCGATGCTTTTGAACTGTGGTGTTGGAGGAAAATTCTGAGAGTGCCTTGGACTGCAAGAAGATCAAACCAATCCATCCTCCAGGAAAGAAAGCCAGACTGCTCCTTGGGGGAATGATATTAAAGGCAAAACTGAAATACTTTGGCCACATAATGAGCAGACAGGACAGCCTGGAGAAGATGCTGATGCTAGGGAGAGTGGAAGGCAAAGGGAAGAGGGGCCGACCAAGGGCAAGGTGGATGGATGATATTCTAGAGGTGACGGACTCATCCCTGGGGGAGCTGGGGGTGTTGACGACCGACAGGAAGCTCTGGCGTGGGCTGGTCCATGAAGTCACGAAGAGTCGGAAGCGACTAAACGAATAAACAACAAGTATTTCTGGTGGTTTCCTATCCAAGTAATACTGTAAGCAAGTCCCGTCCAGCTTTGCCTTTCCAGGTACCTTCAGTTACATGCTGCCGTGTAGCTGGGCAGCCACAAACGACACAACTTCATTTTAGTCTCGTCTGGCACGTTGTGAGAAACCATCCTAAGAATCTCCAGTGCTGGACCATGCCTTCCCTGCATGTTCATTCAACTGCCGTCGCATCACAAAGACAGACTGAAAGCGGCGCCTGACTCACTAGACTTTCTTTTCAGTGGATTACAGGCGGCAGTTTTCATCGCGCAGAAAGATCACCATCGGTACTCGCCATCCGGCCATTTGCCAGTCCGTTCAGCCGCCCGCCACCCGACAGCAGGAAGCACGCATTGCCCAAGAATACGGCGGCCTTAACCCCGGCCCAGCGAAAAGACTAGAAATCTCCAACCCCGCCCCCGCGAAAACTCACCAGCCATGCGCCCCTCTCCACGTCCAGCGACCGTCCTCCTACGCCCCTCCTCTCGGAAGTGCGCTCACGTCCGGCCCCGCCCGACTAAGATGCTTCGCCGCTGCCGCGGGCGCTGGGTTTGTTTTCCCAGCGTCGCCAGGCCTGGGAGGGAGCGGCCGCTGTTCCCCCGTTGATCATGAGGGTCTCTGGGGCCTACTGAGGTGAGGTAGGGAGCTTGCGGCCTAATCAGGCGAGGCGGTCAGAGGAGCGCTAGGTCTCCAAGGGCCGCGTTGCTGCGTTCTGGGGGCCAATGTCCCGAAAGAGCTGCTGCCTCGGCTCCCTTCTCTGCCCTCTTTAGTGGCGGAGGGGGGTGAGTTACCAGTCTCTTTCCCTCTCGGTATTTAACCTCCAACAAAAGAGGTGCTGGGGCCGAAGCTAGCTGGTGCAAGACTGCCTCCCCTTTAAATGGCTTGTATGCTTGCTGGGGGTGTTGATAGACGCCCTGCTCTTGCTCAACAGAACCTTTATGTGTTCGCCTGCTGTTAGAGGCTTGACACTGAAAATGCGTTGAAACCAGCTTTGGCTAAAACTAAAGTGTGTTTTACTATCCTTCTGTGGAAATGCCCCTCAAATGATATGCACAGGTGCTTGTGAAAATGGGGGGGTTTGAGTTTCAGTTTAAAAGGATGGATGGGGTTTCTCTTTCATTTTTAGTATAGCTCCTGCCTTTCAAAACAGACACTTCATCTATTTCTTATGTTTGCCAATACATTATTGTCTCCTTGTAGACCATTTTCCACTCACCTGAAGTTCTGGAAGGATACAGCTCCCTGTCATACTAAGATCTTGCACTCCAAATTATGTGAAAAATCTGTACAACCGAAGTACTGCTTGTATTAAAAGTAAATAGGAACTAAAATATTGAAAAACTCTATTGATAGTGTGTTCCTTTTTTACAAACTGGCCCTAACTTGTTATCAAAATTGCACTCTTAAATGTAAAAAAGCCCAAAGTATTAATATTAAAACTCCTCTTTTGCACAAAAAATGGACAAATTGTGTACGTCATTAGTGCTGTCCTCCTACATGTCTGCCTTGCTTGTGAATCAGTATTGTAATTTAATCAGTTCTCTGGGAAAACTACAGTTGTGGGCCTTCTTGTTCCTGAACACTCTGGCAAATACTTAAGGAGGGGGCACACTTAAATATTTTGGATCCATTAAAAACACTGTCTATTTGGGGGAAGCTGAATAGAGTGTCTCTGCTGGAGAGAAGTATTGTACATTAGAGTAAGGGACTGGACTTAGGAGATCAGAGTATATATTTATATGAGGCATGTAATAGATGCCTTATTTTATTTATTTATTTATTAGATTTTTCATCCTGCCTTTATTATTTTTTTATAAATAACTCAAGGCGGCAAACATATCAAATACTCCTTCTTCCTCCTATTTTCCCCACAACAACAACCCTGTGAGGTGAGTTGGGCTGAGAGAGAGTGACTGGCCCAAGGTCACCCAGCCGGCTTTCACACCTAAGGTGGGACTAGAACTCACAGTCTCTTGGTTTCTAGCCTTAACCACTAGACCAAACTGGCTCTCTAAAAACAAGAAAACAAAACTTACACAGTTTTAAGACTAGTAAGTTAACATAAAACATTCTAGAATTACATGTAAACAATCAATATAATTATAATGGATCTTTCTAAAAAAGATTCAAAGATGGAATAATCTTTTTTAAAAAAAAAGTGAAGTTGCTTTCTTTTGATACAGGATAAATATATGTCTCAGGAAAAATCATGATAAAAGCTTTAGTTACATTGAGTACAGTTGTTTGAAAGAAGACCTGTGTATAAACTACCAGAAATGTTAATTATATTGAAATGTGTCTTTAATTATTCCATCTTTGAATTTTTTTTAGAAAGATCCATTATAATTATATTGATTGTTATCTAGTCTTAAAACTGTATAAGGTAGCTCTATTAATTACAGTAGAGTCCTCTTAAATTCATCTGTTTTCATAATGATAAATACTGAAATACTTTTAATTCCTAAACCGGGAGAGGATTAAACCATCTTTTATTAAACCTTATGATCCATATTGCATAAAGTGACTGTCATATGAAAATGCATGACTTCCTGACTTATGTTAGCATGTAAATAAGTGGAATGAGATATGCCTTCTTTTCAGCAAGGGACAGAATTTAGAACTTTCACTTTCATATTTTTATAAATATATATCTGGCTCTAAAACATGCTGTCACTCTTTGAAAATGCAGCTGTTCCAGGAAGTGGGTTTGCAGTTTTCAGAAGTAAATCCGTTGAACCAAAAGCAGTTTGAACTGCCCCAAACATAATTTTCTGGATGAAGTTTTTCATACCTGGGATGGCATGGTCTAGAGGAAGTTCATCATGGTCCAAAGGACAAACATGACATTCTGGAGTTCTCCACAAAGTTTCATTCCCAAATTGATAGTTTTTCACATCCCTAGAATTCCATAGTATGAGTTCTACAAACAGAGGTACCTTTTTCCGTCTACCTCACTGCAAGCCATACACACAATGAAGTCTTTTGCCTAGATACTCATATTGTTCTGTGTAGGTAGAGTTGATAACTGTGGTTATTTCTTGAATAAACAGAATGGCTTATTTAGTACACAATTCATTAAATGTTCCATCTTTGTAATGGGGCAACAGTTTGGTCAACTCTGGACAAATATATTGTGCAGTTTTGTGCAGGAAAAGTTATGTCATTGTTTAAATTTGTTTACATACATGTACTTCAGGTCATACATTTCTTTCGTTGTGCTTCTGAGGTGAAATTCAAAAAACTTCTTCTGTTTCCAATTAATTTCAGTTTAGCATTACATTCAAATTATAAACTATGATAAATATCTATGGTTTACTGAAACAAGCCAGTCATAATAGTTATGATTAAATGTGCTTGACATAATAACTAAATGTGAAAGCATCTCATCTTCTCCTAGGGATTGTGCGAGGAGAAGAAAAGGCTGATCATTCATATAATGCTCAACAATATCCAAGTAGAACAACTATATATAAACCATATAGTTTATATAGTTAATAAGATTAATATTATACCAAAAACCAAGGTTTAAAAACTATAATGGTTGGTTTCATACATTTTACTCAGCAGTGATATAGTATGTCTGATGTATGAATAAATAAGCAAAGACAAACAATTATAATTTTGAATCTTCTGGACCATAAATTGTCCTACATTAAAAAGAAAGAAAAATATCTTAGTATTACTCTGTCTACACTATAGAAAACAAAATGTTGCATGAGCATTATGCTCTGCCAATTAGTTCCTAATCATTTATGTAGTAATTTACATTTTTAATTGGAAGGTGCATTCTATTTGTTTTTTTACTATGGCTGAATTTTGGAAACGGAATGTTGCCCTTAACAAAAAAATTGTCTGCTTTATTATGGGCTGCAGGAGTATATGAAATGTATCTTTTCTAGTCTATAGGTAGTGCATCGTGTTTGCTATGGCATCAGTGATACCATCATTTACTTTCAAGGAGTTTTGCCCCTTGTACTACCTTCTCAATGCCATTCCTACAAAAATCCAAAAAGGATTTCGTTCCATTGTCGTCTACTTGACTGCACTTGACACCAATGAGGACTACATAGCTGTAGGCAGCAGTATTGGCATGCTGTATTTATACTGCAGGCATTTGAATCAGATGAAAAAATACAATTTTGAGGTAAGGACAAATCTTAATGTTGGCATGGCTCTGTCTTGTAGGATATTTGGTTAACATAGCATCTCAAAAATAGGTAAACACATAAGGTTCAGAGTTCTTTTAAGAAAGTTGCTGTGGTTTTAAAATGAGATAAAAGTTATCTGTATTGTGGCTATTTAACTCAATCTCTTTTTAACTTACGTGTTTGATTTACATCCTGGCAAGTACTTAAGGCAAACTTTTTCTTTACAGTATAAATTTACTTTTTCATTCATAAGCTATATTGTTCATCACCATCACTTCACCCATATACTATTTTTCTCATAAGCAATTACGTCCAAAGTAAAATGCAATATATTAGAAAATGACAGCATTGGAGTATATTCTGTATTTGGCTTTCTAAACTCAACTGGAGGGGGATGATTGGAGGAGGGTGAGTTATATTTGTTCTCTTGTCCTGGATATGTGACATAATGGTGGCTGAGTCTTCCAGTGGTGTTACCCTTTTTGAGAGCTGTGGGGATATTAAAATGATTCCTTAGCCCATCAAGATTAATACATGTTCTGTGATTCTTTAGGACTCTGTAGCGTTTGCTGCCTGGGAAAGCTGATGCTCCCAGAAAATCCTACTTGCTCTTTTAAGTGGAAAGATAATTAAGGTGGTTTTCATGATTGTCTCAGAGCATTGTTGTATTGCTGTGCAGAGTATCTATAGCTGTCTATTACGTAGCTGAGGACAGTGAAGTATATTGAAAACAACTGGGAAAGTGGCTCTGTTTGTACACAAGTTGGAGACAGTCTTTGCCACTGTTGAAGGCAAAGACATATTTTTCCTTGTATTGCATCTTATCTTTGTAGGGTATGGGATTTCTCATAATGTAAGAATAAAATCTTCAGTAGCCCTAATAAATTTTCAAGACACTTAGAAGGTAACATTGTTTGCATTCATTCCGAGTTGTGCCAGGCAGTGAAAAAGGCACTCTTAGCAGAATATGTAACTGATCAAAACTTGTAAGATTTTTCATTACGTTATTAGAACCTGAAGTTGAAGATGACCAACTCCTTATGTACAGGTATTTGATACTTGATTACTGTGTCTTATTAAATCTAGGAATGAAAAGATTTACACGTAGGATCACAATATTGTAATTTTCTCCGTAAGAGAGGGAGGAGTCCCAGCTCTTTTGAAATACATGTAATCCAGCTTTTCCTCAAGAAGCCTAACATGATTGTAAAAAGTATAAGCTAATGTCCAAATATCCCTTTTTGAGTAAAATACTCAAAAAAAGTTAGTGACTGGTTGACTTTAAATGCTCTTTAATAAAACTGTTTCTAGATGATTACGTTTGCAAACCTGATTTAAGGAAAGACACTTCCTTGGTCACTCTAGAAGAAGACTTTTGTCACAGACACTTGTGGGAGAATGACCCTTTGGATTTTATGGAACTTTCAGCGGTGTTCTTTATAATCAACCATAGTATATTTCTAAATGATTCAGAAAGTTGTTTTGCCTCTGTTTTTACCAATTATCCTGCTTTTGTTTGGATGACCATTCTGAATGATAGAACTGGGGAATCTATATTTGACCTTTTAGTTGTAGTTTAGTTGTAGTCACAGGATTCTGACCTTTTCTCCCATGCTGTTCAGCATTAGCATGTAGATGCTGAGAGAACTCATTTAGAGATTTGGGTTGCACTGTCACCAATATGGAGATGAGTTTGTTAGAGTCTTCAAAATGTTATTGTAAATTGTAATAACTGTACAGGTTCATAACAAAGGAGATGCTTGCTTGTAAAACTGCATAAAGATTTAAAGATAAAAATCAACACCTGGAATTGAGTTGAGACAGCAGTTGGCAACAAAAACAATCCTTTCATTGTTGGTATAATATGCTCATAATACTGTGCTAATTGAAAACAGATGGTAATAGCAATAAGGCAAAGCAAAATCTATGTCAACATTCAACAGTAACACATTTCAAACTTAGTAATATTATAATAACTAATGCAATCATTCGTCTATAAGGTGTTAAAAAATACATCTATTGCTGCAGAAATGGAGGGCCTTTAAATAAATAAATGACTAACTAAACAAATCTCTTAGAAGCAGCAGTGTAATGCCTAAAAATTGCTGTGTAATATCCTACATATTTTCATCATCCACGATCTTCTTACCATCACCCAAACAAAAAAGTTGTGTCACAAAAGTTCTGAGTCACTAACGGAGTGACTGCAGTCCACTTTTGTAATGATGGTCTAGCTTCCTACCTCTTACCTAAAACAAGCTGCTCATTTCTCGGAACTGCATTTTGAGATCCACTTCTTAATTCTTACTTAATTCTTACATTGATAGTATTTAAACCACCCCTAAGTCCTGACTTAAAGCCTACTAGTATCTCGTGACCTGAAACAAGTAAACTTGAAGCTTCTTCATTCTGTAATCATTGTTTTGTTTTTGTTTTGTTAGGGGAAGAATGAGTCCATTACTGTTGTGAAACTCTTAAACTGCTTTGATGATCTTGTTGCAGTTGGAACAGTTTCAGGCAAGATTGCTATTTTTCAGCTTGTCTCTTCATTACCTGGGAGAAACAAACAAGTAAGGACCATATGTGAAGTCTGTGGTAGTCAAGACTTATTCCAATTAAATGTGTAATTCCTTAATTATGACATCCAAAAAAGTCTGATATTTAGTGATGCCACTAAAGTGTCACTTTTGAAATACCTTATACTTTCACAAAAGGATTTTGTGTTTTTTTCCCTTCCCTTTCCTTTCTTTTGTCCATTAGTATATTCAGTGTTAATTTCTGGTATGTGTTAAAATGAAATAGAGTGAGAAGTACCACCTCATAAACTGGACTAATGAATCAACCCACTATATATTTCCCCTTTTTTCCCCTCAGTCTGTTTTGTGTGTTGATACATGATGTCTTTATTTGCAGCTTCGGAGATTTAACGTGTCAGGTTTTCATAAAAGTAGCATTACAGCCTTGGCATGGAGTCCCAATGGAATGAAGTTATTTTCTGGGGATGACCGAGGGAAAATAGTTTATTCTGCTTTAGATTTAGATCAGGTAAGTAGATATTTGTCTAAAATATTATTTTCTAAACACTTGATTCCTGGAATATAGATTCCTGCTGGATCAGATCAAAGATTATATAGTTCAGCGGCATCTTTTCTCACAGTGGCTACCCAGCTGCCTCTGGGGAGCCCACAAGTGGGACATGCCTACTATCTATTATTGAGATACATTTCTTTTTTAAGTTGAGTAGTATCTGATGGTGGATCTGACAGACCCAAGCATGCATCTTCTTTAATAGGACAATAAGTAGTAAGTGGATATTGAATCTCCTGGGCAGGAGGGAACATTTGGCCACCTTCAGGATGGTGAGAGATCAATTATGTGAATTGAATTCCAGTGGGGGCCAGTCATGTGATTGAATTTTAGTTGAACCACCTTTAACACAAGCACTCATAGACCTTCAGGCTTGCTTCAAATACTGACAGGTTCTTTTTCTGAAACTATTCAAACAGAGGGCTTTATATCCATGTTTTCTTCTTTCTAGGGTCTTTGCAATTCCAGTTTGATATTGGAAGAACCATCTTCAGTTGTACAGCTAGATTATAGCCAGAAAGTATTGTTGATCTCCACTTCACAGCGAAGTATACTTTTTTATACTGAAGAAAAATCTGTCAAACAAGTTGGAACTCAGCCCAGAAAAAAGTAATTACTAAATTTTGGTTTGAAGAAAAGTTTGTATTTAAAACTCATAGACATAGGTTTGAACTGTCAGAGTGACCCATTTAATTTTCTTTAAAAATATCTAAAATTATTATTTTAAAAACATTGTGTGATTTCAAGTACTGTTTGCATTTAAAATAGTATGCTTAACTGAAAATGTAAGATACTTCCAGTTGTCAAGGATTAGGATGTGTCATTAGCCTTTTTGGGCTGATCGGCACATTTGAAATTTCAAGAATATGTTGTGCTCTTGTAAAATGGCTGTTGGGGAGCTTTTTAATTCACAAATTAATGGATGTAACCAGTTATGAAACTGATTTACCAGAATAATATCCCACCCCGCCTATGTAAGTTACCTGGCAAAGTGAACATTCATTTTTATTTTCTATGAATGTTTATAGAGTCCATTGAAAGATGATGCATATACTGGAGAACGGCACTTTGCATCACAATATGCTGGCTTTTAGGGACGCGGTGGCGCTGCGGGTTAAACCGCTGAGCTGTCGATCGGAAGGTCGGCGGTTCGAAACCGCGCGGCGGGGTGAGCTCCCGTTGTTAATCCCAGCTCCTGCTCACCTAGCAGTTCGAAAACATGCAAATGTGAGTAGATCAATAGGTACCGCTTCGGCGGGAAGGTAACGGCGTTCCGAGTCGTCATGACCCGGAAGTGTCTATGACAATGCCGGCTCCAAGGCCTAGAAACGGAGATGAGCACCGCCCCCTAGAGTCGGATTCGACTGGACTTTACGTCAAGGGAAACCTTTACCTTTACCTATGCTGGCTTTTAATTTTTTTTAAAATTTGTTTCATGTAAAAAGTCAGTACATTGACACCAAAAGCAACACACCGAAGGTCTGGTTAGCGCCTTAGTATCCTGAATTATATATATCCACTTTGGGTTTTTCTATTATTATATAAACTGGATTAAAATCTTTTTGGCTTCTCTTTTCAGTCCTTCTCCCCATTTTGGGAAATATTCAGCACCTGTATCTGAACAACTCTAAGCAATGGTTTCATTCCTCCCTAAAAATATTCTCATGATGGAGTTTCCAGTTTTCCTACAACACATTATACTACATTATACTATGGCCATGGGAGCAATATCTAGGAGGTCAAAGAGGGCTACAGGAGAGTAGAAGTAAAATATTTTTAGGACATGCATAAAGATCTTTGTATACCAGCCCTTGTCTTTCATTTTCATGTATTGCATATGAGGAACTGGACAGGGTTCTTCAGACTGTAAATGCGACCACTTGTCAGTTAGATCCCTGTCCCTCCTAGCTGGTGAAGGCAGCTTGGGAGGTGATGTTTGGGTGGGTCCAGGTGATGGTGAATACATCCTTGGGGGAGGGAGCTCTCCCAACTGCTTTTAAAGAGGTGCTGGTGCACCTTCTCCTCAAGAAACCATCACTGGATTCCACCGTGCTGGACAATTTTTGTCCAGTCTCCCACCTTCCCTTTTTAGGGGAGGTGGTTGAAAAAGTGGTGGTGTTGCAACTCCAGAGGATCCTGGATGAAACGGATTATCTGGACCTTTTTCAGTTGGGTTTCAGGCCCAGGTATGGGATGGAAACAGCTTTGGTCGCACTTTTGGATGATCTCTGGTGGGAGCGGGATGGGGGCAGTGCATCCATCCTTGCTCTTCTTGACCTCTCAGCAGCTTTCGATACCATTGATATCCTTTTGGGTTGGCTCAGGGAGTTGTGGGTGGGTGGCGCGGTTTTGCACTGGTTCACCTCCTTACTCTATGGCCGGTCCCAATCAATGTTGATAGGAAGCAAGAGATCCAGCCCACGGCCCCTCCTTGTGGGGTACCACAGGGTTCGGTATTCTCTCCGCTCCTCTTTAACATCTACATGAAACCACTGGGTGAGATATTTCATCACCGTGGGATGAAGTATCATCAATATGCTGATGATACCCAATTATACATCTCCATCCCGGTGACAAGTGATGCTGTGGCTACCCTCTCTCAGTGCCTGGAGGCTGTAGGGGTCTGGATGGGGAACAACAAGCTTCAGCTGAACCCTGATAGGATGGAGTGGCTGTTGGTTTGGGGCTCCTCTGCATCTGGGAACTTACCATCTTTAGTTCTGGATGGGTTGCACTGCCCCAGACAGACCCGGTGCAGAACCTGGGGGTTCTCCTGGACTCATGGCTCCTGCTTGAAGAGCAGGTGGCAGCTGTGGCCAGGGGAGCTTTTGCCCAACTTCGTGTTGTGCACCAGTTATGTCCCTCTGGTCAGTCACTCATGCCCTAGTCATCTCCAGTATAGACTGTTGCTTCCACGTCCAATTCAAGGTGTTGAATTATCACCTTTAAGGCCCTACATGGCATGGGTCCAGGTTACCTGAGGGACTGCCTTACCCCATCACATTGACCTGTCCCACCCGGTCAGGCAGAGAGGGCATGTTACAGACCCCGTCCATGAGAGAGTGTCGATTGGCAGGGTCCAGGAAGAGGGCCTTCTCTGCCATAGCCCCTGCCCTTTGGAATAAGCTACCCCCAGAGATAAGGCAAGCCCCCACTCTCCTGGCCTTCCGAATGGGGCTCAAGATGTGGTTGTGCCACCTTGCTTGGGGTGGGAAGGGGGATAGTTTGTCATGGGGATGGCTGGCACCTTGATGCGGCTTGGGGAATTTTATCAAGAGTGCGATCTCACCATCTTGGGTTTTAGATCTCATATTTTATATTACAGAGTTTTTAGTATATTTGTATATGTATATTTTATAATGTATCTTTTTTAAACCACATTTAATTTTTTACTGCTTTAAATTTGCTTGTAAGCCACCCAGAGTCATTGTTGAGATGGGCAGTGGAAAAATGTGATAAATAAATAATTTTACTGCAGATGTAGTACAAACAGTTATTTGTAATCCAAGAATCATTACTTTTCTTGGTGGTAGCTACTTGCAAAGCTTTTATCAGTTTAAATTTGGAGATTAACTATGTCCAGCATTGATTGCTGCTTCTCCATTCCCAGATATGATTGTCTGAACCAATAATTGTTTTGCTTTTACATTTTAGTACAGGCAAATTTGGCGCATGTTTTATACCTGGGCTGTGTAAGCAAAGTGACCTAATGCTCTTTGCTACAAGGCCTGGGATTCGCCTTTGGAAATCAGATGTTCACGGGACGGTTCAAGCAACGTATCTTCTGAAAGATGTATTTGCTGCTGGAATGAAGCCTTTTGAATTATATCCCCGAGTGGAATCCTTTAGTAAGAGCAACTGTAATTTCCCTGAAAGACAATTTGGACTCATTTCCTGCTTTTCCCAGGAAGGATGGGTGTTGAGCTGGAATGAATATAGCATCTATATATTAGATACAGTAAACCAGGTAAGAAAGCTGAGTCAGAATGTGATGAATTTGTAATTAATTTCTGAGATAGCTACATGATAGAAAGGAATAGTGTGAAGAATGTTTTCTGCAAAGTTTTTGGCTTGTAATTCACTGGAGGTTTTTTGCAACTTGATTTGAAGGTATGTGTTGCACTGAATAGTAGCATGCAAGGTGCATATGGTTCTCAAACTACTTTTTGCAGCTCCTAGAAATGGTCACAGAAAAGTGAATAGACAATTTTCAATTTTTACCCCCTCAGCAATTACATTATAAGCCTTTGTTTAGGCATTACATACTACTATGTGTCTGTTGCTGCCACAGACTTTTTGTTTAAAAAAAAAAAAATGCTTTATATACTTGGGGATATGAAAGTTGCTACCTTATTTTGGGAGGACACCAGTGCTTGAAAATAGAAGGAAAGATATTTTTGAATTAAAAAAATAAACTCCAACAATTGTAGTGAATTTCAAATAATGTGTATCAATTCCAGTTGCTCAGATCTGTATATTTCACGTATGTCTGAACTGCAATGCTTTAGTTGGCTTTAAAATGCTTAGAAGGAGCATGTGTAATGGTTGCCTATTCTAAAACACTATCAGACTCATGAGCAGGAATTCAAAGATATCTGATTTACTAAAGAACAGTAAGCAGGATCACAAAGAAAGCTGAGAATGATGAAAGTGCGCCAAATGCAAACTAAAAACCCTCGGTGCAAATGAAATCCCTCCCCCCGTAGAACTTTCTCAAGTTCACAATCCCAGGTGCTCCTAACGGTTTCTGATGGTCTGCGGGAAAAGGCCTTGAACAGATAACATAACCCAAACACATTCCACTGTAATGAATTCAGATACAGAGCTTGGTACAAGGTCTCACAGCAGCTCCCTCCCAAACAGAAACGTGCGTCAGCGCCATGGCATGTGAAACGTTACGATGTATAAACTACATTGAATCAGTGAACATGACAGCATGCTACTGATATGGAGAGTGCACTGCTATCTTTAATAATAACCATGTGATGTACCGTATGTACTCGTCTATAAGCCAAGAATTTTAGATGCCAGAATTCACCCCCAAAATAGGGTTCAGGTTATCTGTGAGTATATATGGTAATACTTTTTAAAAGTATCTGTATTTTCCATATATGCTCATGTATAAGCCCATCCACAGGTAAGTCGGCTTATCCGCAGGTAGCACATTTTTCATGGTACTTTGGTTAAAAATTTGAAGGTCAGTTTATTCACGAATGGGCTTATGTGCAAGTATATATGATAATTTATTAGTCCTGATGCTACTGTTGGAAATTATATTTGAAAACAGTTCATTATTGTTCATCGCTCACTCAGGAGCCAAACTAAAATTTGTACTGTGTTCCAACTCAGGATGGGACCCAGAATTAGTGTTGCACAAATATTTGGTTTAAGTTTAAAGTAAGTGATGGTATGGTAAATAATAATCCCTGTAGAGTGAACGTGTGTGAACGAAAATATTTTTTTGATACCTCAGTAAAGGACTTTACATGCATTTACATGCATTTAATAACTGTTTCATGTTTGAGTTTTCATAATTAATCTCTGTGCCATGCTTTTATGAAAGCTTCACATGAATCATCCTCATTCCATACCTGCATTATTTCCTTATTTTCGGTGTTACTGTTTTGTTCCTTTTCTTGATTGTATAACACTGCTTTCCAAAAAGTACTATACAATTAAAAATAAAAACTCTGAAGTAGAAACTGTATTCTTAATATAGTCATATCTTCTCTTTCATTTTCTTTGTTTTCACAGACCATGATTGGCAGTTTGGAAGGATGTGGTGATATAGTATCTGTGTCCTGTACCGAAAATGAGATATTTCTTTTAAAGGGAGACAGAGACGTCATTAGAATCTCAAGCAGACCTGAAGGACTGGTGTCACTAGGTTTGCATATTAAGTTTATAGTGTATATAAAACGATTGTGTCATGAAAATTCTTGTATTCTTTCATTAATTTATTTTTATTAAAATATGTCTAACTCTTCCCTGCTGTATCTGTATCACAGATTGGGACAAGGTACATACAAAAGAAGGAAAAAATTAAAATAACCATAATAAAGTAACCATCATATAAAAACACAAGCTATATTCAGTCAAACAACTAAAAATAGTCATTTCTTAAACTTAACATCATAGCAGTCAAATGTCAGAGGCAAGGGGCATTCATAAAGCTCCAAGTGGAGCTGCTTATTAGCAAACCTCCATTAACTATTGTTGCAGGTGACTAGAGATGGACATCACTGCCAGAGACATGCTATTATGCAGCACATCAGGGTGCATTTGAGAGCCAGGAACTCTCCACTGTTTATCTGATCTTCTCAGTAGTCAAATGACTTAGTGTCAAGTGACACAGAGCAGAAAGCCTTTCTTACGCTAAAGCATGAATAGATTTCATTTCATTTTTATATGGCTATCCATCTCATTGCAACTATTCCTTGATAATGCTGCCAGTTCATATTAAATGTCACTAAGAATTCATTCTGGCCTAGGCAGAACAGTTTTAAGAAAATAGAGGTTTTAACCTGATCTTTATATAAGATTGTATGTCACTAGAGAGAGTTTGCTTACTGTTCATAATATATTAGTCCTTTGGTCTTAGCTCTTTCTCTAGTCAGTTTCTCATTACTGTCATATTCATTGTACAGAAAACATACATATCAGATGTTACGCACATTATATAAATGATGCTCTCAGGTCCAGTATCCTTTTTTTGGCAGTAGCTAGATGGATATTTCTGGGAAATGTATAAGCAATTTACTTTCCCCCAGATTTGTTTATGTATGCTTGCTATTACCATGAGTAGCAAATTTGTGAAAGATTGGTTTATCCTTTTTTAAAACACATATATGCTAATGGAAGCAGCAAAATCTATGAGTAAACTATGTACTGTATGTTGGGTGAAGAAGCGCTAATTTGAATCTACTGCTTCAAGTTCACCCACCAAGTGCTTCGGGGGAGAGTAATATCTCTAGCCATTTGTGTCACACTGCTTGTATTTTATAAATCATCATTGTGTTTTCTTGCTCCTGTAAATTGCCATCTGATATTAATCAATTTGTCACATTTCAGATATAAATTCACAATTGACCAGCTTGGTATCTGATTTGAGCCCAAAATTAGAGAGGCCACATTCAGTAGTTGCATCTGTCTCATCTGATCCCTCTCCAGAAGCAAACCCAAAATTAAGTAACTTCTCTTCACCACAAACACCTGGTGATAAAAATGGCTTTGTAGGAAGAACTGACCTGGAAGATGCATTGATAGCAGAGAAAATTCGCTCACAGAGCTTAGACGGACTAGGGGATTTGAGCAATGACCCAAGAAGAAGAGGCTGCTCTGTAGTCAGTGAATCAAGAAGCAGGAGCAGCTCCATGAATTCTGTGGACAGTGGCTCCAGTTTCTTGACCAATGGGGATCAAACATCATCAGAAATACAGAGAACAGATCCACAAATTTCACAGAGGTTGAGCCTGATCAGCTCAGAAGATTTCAACCAGGAACTGATTATAAAACCAATCAAAGTGAAAAAGAAGAAAAAGAAAAAGCCAGGTAAACGCTTAGCTAGGAAAGCTAATTCTTGCCCTCTTCATTCTTTTTTTCTTTTCTTTTGTATGTAGCCTGTAAAATTCCACTTGGATCTAATGGTATATAACAGAAGTAATAGGCTGTAAAATTAAAACTCTTTTTGCCATTGTTAATCTTTGTATCTCAGAATGAATGAATTTATACATTTGTCATGAATAAGACAGAGTTTGGGTTTGTTTGGGTGGTTTAACAATATATTTATATTTTGGATCATGGCACATGTAGGTGAGGCTATTTTGATTCAGGCTGCACTTGTCATTTACACAGGTAATTCTGGCTTAATTGGTTAGTAAATGTTATAGCTGATTGGATTTTTTAAAGTCTTTAGCTAGCTTTCAGTGCCTTTTGGTCCGTGGGACCTACACAACAGAGTCAATATGCTTTTAAAGCAGAAGGATGAAATGTGTGACTCTGCCAGTTTCAAATGTGGAATCAAGTATTGGGTTTTATGTTTTATTCCTGCTGCTGGGAATGATCATAGCAGAAACTAGCCTTTTTGTAGCACTTCAGAGATTCCAAAATGCTTCACATGTGTTATCTTCTTCCAGTCTTAAAGCAGTCTTGGGAAGGTAGATCAGTGATGCCACCATTTTATAGTGCAGAGATGGACATGGAACTCAGGCTCAAAGTGAGACCATCCTAAAGCTTCCCACTGAATTTGTGGCAGAGGAAAGAGGCTTCCTGATTCAGGGCTCAGTCTCTTAGGTACTACAACATATTAGTTAAGCTTGTGCTAAAATTGCAATTGGAAGTATCATGTTTAGTGGTAAAATGTGTGTTCTCTCTATGAAAGAACCCTGATTTAATTTAATTAGTTTCTTCAGCTAAATAAGTTTTAAAAAGTAGAGTTGATGAGGACTTCTTTGGCTGAAACCCTGAGTAGCATTTTCACTTTAGAAAGTAGCCATAAAATACTCCATGACATCCTTCTCCAACTTGGAGCCTTCCAGATTTATTACAACCACAACCTCTAGTATTCTTATCCAGGGCACCGCTTGCATACTCAGAGTGCATGAAACTAGAGGAAATGTCTTTCTGTTATTGCTAGTGTTCAGGTAGGCAGTTTAATCTACTGGCACACTTGGGTAAAGTCAGAATGAGCTGCAACTTCAACAATTTAATTTTTGCTTTGTGGTTATTTGGCTCTTGATTAATAAACTTCTCCTTTCCTTCCTTTAACTTCTCTTACCTCCACCTTTTCCAACTGCATTTGAATTTAGAAAATGGCACCAGGAGAAATCCAAGCTCTCTAGAAAGCACACCATCTTATGAGCAGCAAGCCTTCACTGATAGTGTTTTGATATTAAATGTGAAATCATGCTCCATTAGTTCTAGCCTCCAAGGCAGCACCACAGACTGCTTAAGCATCAGTTCTGCAGAACAGGAAAGTGTGTTCAGTGTGGAAACACAGGATGATAGCGAGACATTCAGTGCACTTCAGTCTCTCGAGTCGGTAGTTGCTCTAACACCTGATGACAATAAGGAAGCACTGGAACTGCTGAAACTTTCTAATTGTAAGAATGAAGTAGATGCATCACCTACTACGGATTCCTTGAATTCCAGCTCCTGCTTGCTTGTTGTGGAAAACAAAACGGGTAGTGATGAAAGTGAACACAACTGGAACCCTCTGTCTGAACAAATAGAAACCAGCCCAAAGCAGATATCCCCAGATGAAGAGCATTTGCTTCTTGTATGTAAAACAGAGTGCACTTTAAATGAATTAAGTCTGCCAGGTACTTTGACTTCCCTAGAAGAGACCAGCTCTGGGAAAGGGATATCTGTAAATAGAGACACATCTTTTTGTGCTGAGGAAACATTTATTCAGAGTGATGTTGTTGAAATAATGAAGCAGCAACCATCTTTGCCACCCACAGTCCCTGGAAACCTTACTGAGCATCATCCTGCTGTTTCTGAAAAAGAAATAAATCCTCAAGAGAGGATGCTACCTGGACAGGATGTCAAAGAAGGAGTTGTCACTGGCTATGCCAGTGAATGGATGAGTAACACTCACAGTGCTAGAGCTGAGAGATGTGCATCAAGTGATGAAGAGGACATCTATGGGCATGGCTTGCTTTATTCAACTTCAGAGACAAGTGTGACAGAAATGGGGGCTTGCCATCTTCCCCAGGATAAAGTCAGGTCAAGTGTTGAGAAAGGGGTGCTTTCAAAATCTGATCAGGTATGTTCTTAGAAACACCACTGTGACATGTTTCTCTAATCTGACTGGAACACAGCTGCATTTACATCAACCTTCAGTTTCCCCACTGTTGCTGTATACCCTTCTACGGTCATATTGTTCCCTAGAGACCTCTGCAGCCACAAGTGTTGCTTTTGGAAAGAATCTGAAATGTTGCAGGAGAAATAGGAAAGCCTTTCTTTTTGAATTGAGTTCTGCATGCATTTTTAAAGTTTAACTAGTGACTATTTTCTTACATCTTTTCATTCAACAATCACTAAGATTGTTTAGCTGATAGGCACATTTGAAATGTTGAAAGCATGTTGTGAAAGACCCATTTTTACTTGAAGGCAAGCTGGCAAGGTTGTACCTTATATTCCCCCCAGAGTTACACTTGCCTTTTTTTTTCTGAGTAGGTATGCATATGTCCAAACAAAGCACTATGCTGCAGACAGTCATCATTTTTATTTCCTAAGAGTTCTAGAGAGAACAAGCTTTGGAAATGATGATGCTGGAGGCTGGTGCTTTACTTTCAGCATGCTAGATTACCATTTAATTATTTGAATTAAAACAGTATTAAAATTAAATTAGGTGGAGCAAGGGCCCTGAAGACAGGTTTCCATGGGCATGCTGTTTCCCATGGACATAACATCATCTCTGTTTAAAATACTGGAGCTAGTCTTCAGAGTATTGCTGAGTGGTTTACTGGTAAAATAGTTGAGTGTTGACTCACAAAAAACTGCACTTAAAAAAAAATCTGCAATCAGAATCTCAAATCCAGGAACAGGAGCATATTTTGCTTGCTTTTGTTAAGCAACAGGAAAGAATGAGAGACCATCATGAAGATGGTGACAATTTGGTGACAAACAATTCTCCTCTTCTTTTGGCTACTTAAATGAATTAACCTAATCCATTATTGTATCATAACTTTGCTAGAATATCTATTTTTCTGTCTCACTATTTGAGATTTTCAGAATATTCTTGCAATCATCAAACTGTATTTCAGAACTTAGGATATTGTACAAGCTATGACTTTCTCTAGGGGGTTGATGATAAACCTGGGAAATTCACACTGAATAAATAGTTAATCCCCATTGCCAGAGACTTTTAAACTGCCTGTTTTGCAACCATCACGCAAGAATCTTTATTAGACATTAAAACATACATTTGTCAAATGCGCTAAAAACACAGCCCTTCTATAATTTCAAGATTGGGCAGCTTTCATATGCCATGAAGATACATCATGCTTATTCTAACCCTTCAGTCTTTAGTTTGCAGAAAGCTGGATGGGCTATGCAGGTCCTGGCTATGGAATACTGAGTCTAGTTGTCTCCGATAAATACATTTGGTGCTTGGATTACAAAGGCGGCCTGTACTGTAGTGCATTACCTAGTGCTGGGTTGCGTTGGCAGAAGTTTGAAGATAATGTCCAGCAGATGGCAGTCTCTCCTTCAGGTTAGTTAGATTTGCATTTTTAGCCTTTTGTCCTTGGGTAGAAGAATGAGTTGAGTGCATTTATTTATTTGTTCAATTTATATGGGTACTTCAAAATATTGTAGGATCAATAAGGAATTTCAAACTATCTTTTGTAGAAATGCCATTCTAGACTGTATTAGCTCAGATTGCAGATATTTGAATGTCCTCTCAGAAGCCCACAAAAATAAGTGAAGTGAAGGAAATATATGTTCTAGTGTTTTTATCAACAAAACATCCTGCAGTTGTAGACTGATTCCTGGTCCTGAAAATAGTGAAGTTATATATTCAGCTGTTAGCTGCCTTTACACCTCCTTTTATACCAGATTATTGTGGCTTTGACCTTGAGGTTTTTCCATCCCTTAAATCCATAAAGCTAGGATACTATGTATGCCAACAGTGTTTCTCTGCCTATCCCATGATCAATTTAGAAATAAAGTCTTTAGTGTTATCTTTACTCAGGAGCAATCATTATAACCTTTTATATTCTGTTCCTTTCCTTTGTCCTCTCTAAGCAAATATATTATGTCCATGTCCCACCATTTTCTTCAGCTTTCAAGCTTTCCCTAATGAACATTAGGCATTTCCATATGTCTACTCTGTACAAAGTATATGACAAACATCACCTTCTCTAATCATCAGTGTCAGTGCCATTAGATGGATATACTAATTAAACCTCTTTTTCTCTTTTACAAGAGGTGTGTTTATTACCAATGAAACTCTGTAACTGTCCTAAGTGATTGCTTGAACAAATTATTCCCCATTAGAAGTAGCTATTCTTCATCTAATTAAAGCACACTGAATCTATTGTATGACTACTGCATTTCTGTACAAGACTGCTTGTTTCTAATTTGTACATTTTATTTGCATGCAAAAAAGAACCAACAGCAATGCTTCAGGCTTACAGTTTAAAGGGCATGGCATAAATAAAAAACGTTTAGGAGAAAGAAGGAATAATACATGTTTTCTATATCATTTCCTTGTACTTATTATATCTGTACTTTCTTTGTAATGTGGAATTGTGGAAATAAGAATGATCAGCAAGAAGTCTTATTTGCAGAGCTTGCCTTGCAATTCAGTGCATGGTTTTATTCATTGGCTGGACACTTGAGAAGAAAGCTTACTTTGAGTTAGTATTTTTTTCATGTTTTGAGTTGTATTTACTGCCTTGTGGCTGTTCTCTACAACTCTACAACTGCCTTGTGGCTGTTCTGAAGAACCTAACCTTGTGTGTGTTCATTCATAATTGCTGCATTCTACATGTATTGGGGTATAATTTCCATACTTCCACCCCCTTGTCCCCACTGCCCTGGTGGCCAGTCTGTCACCAGGTTAGTGAAGACTGTCTTAGACTTTAAAATAGTTGCTGCTAGCAAATAAGAGAAATTCATTAGATTTAAAGGTGTTCTCTTGTGAATAATTTTATTTATGTGAGGTTTTTTCCACAGGGACTCTTCTGTGGAAGGTTGAGCAAAAAAGCAATAAAGCTTTTGCCTGTGGCAAAGTAACTATCAGAGGAAAACGTCATTGGTATGAAGCTTTACCTCAAGCAGCATTTGTATCCTTGAGTGATGACACAGCCTGGATTATCCGAACAAATGGTGATCTGTATTTACAGACAGGTATATGAGCTAGTCTTTGTTTTTCTTTGGAGTTACGTTTTTATTAAACTACATTCTGGGAGAATCCTCTGATGCTTCAGAAATTACTGGAGGTTTTTCAATAAAAAGTTCTGAGCAAGCAAGGCGGACAGTTTTTCCTGAAAGACGTTTTGTTTTCATCATTAGTCTTTCCTACAATGGGTTGATTATACTGTGGAGTCCAGTTGCAGTTCTGTTATGAAGTGATGGCAAAGCTTTGCTCGTTTGTACTGCAACCTAAAATGCTCTACACAACTTTGTTACATATTAATGCAAAAAATATTAATAGTAATGAAAATGTTCCCTGAAAGTAGAGAGTTTTTGAAAACCAAAACCAAACACAGATTATTAATTGCCTGCTACTGTTTGATTTCAACCATGTTAAATAGTTTTAGTCAAAAGTCCCTCATGGGCTTGTTGACTTGAAATTCAGACTTGCTGGTCTACAACGCCTTAGTTTAAACAACTCTAGGCAATGCATAATAATCAATGGCAATGAGTCAACCTACTTGTTACATGGTGCTATAGGATTCCCTCATCTAGTAGACTGGCTTTTCAGACACAAACAAGGCTGCACAGATGAAGGGGAATCAGCATATTTCTCTCCCCTGCTTGCAGAAGCATGCAGTTAGCAGGGTTTCATTCTTACTAAGTCTGGAACCAGCCCATTGTGTTCATGCTGCTGTGTGATACTAATGAGCAAGCAAATACATGGAAGCATCTATTTGTGTTCACAGTTTTCAGGCTTGGTGCTAAGTAATTCAGCAGTGGAAGGGATTTGTGTCTGAGTGGGCAGCCATAGAAATAGAAATTATAAATAAATAAATAGCCTCAGCATCAATAGGGAAAGTCATTTCTGTGTTAGAGAGCTTTGTATCTAACACCAGGATGACTTTTCCTTTATTGATTAGGAAAAAATATTCTGGCATTTCTAGAATTTCAAAACAGGAGTTGATTATTCTTTTGCCTTTGCTTGTGTACTTCATTATAATGAAGAAATATGTTTGTGATGATTGAACAGCCAGCTTTTTTCTGTGAGCTACTACTGGTTCTCACAGCAAGTATTTTGGTTTGTAATACAGTATGTTTTTGTTCTGCAGGAATTCTCAGATGTCTAGCCAACTGTGCCTCCCCTCTCCCTGAGAAATTTTATTTCACTCTTGGAAGCTCTACCAAAGATTGCAGTGAAACTTAGGGTGGGGAGATTATATATTTTGCCCCTGCTGTGGCAGCACATATGTGCTCCAGCAACTGTACAGGGTCTGATATTTGCTTACATGCAGTGGCCAACTTCAGTGGCAAAATATTTCCAAATCCCAGCCCCCCAAAATATAAAAACCTTTTAATCCTGTTGTTGAGAGGGTTTGTAATCCTGCTAATGGGAGCAGTGCCTGTTGCTTTGTTGCTGTCTATATACTGTTTTAAAATTCTGATACAGATACAGTGTGTGTATGTGTTTGTATATAAATGCATTTGGTAAGTGTACTTTTAGCAACCCATAATATATCCAGATCTGGGAAAAGAACACTTTGAAGAGGAAGTTAGGAATTAGGGTTATAGATTAGGGCTATATAAATATAGACAGTGCATTTTAACTCTGGTCAAAACTATGGTTCTTTGCTTGTATATGGTAATTATAAAGGCATGAATTTTATCCTGCAGTACTTTGCTGTTGGCTTGACTAAGTAAATATGAATGGGACTGGAAAACAATTGAAAAGAACCAGCATTGCACAGAGCAGAGAAATATATTAAAGGAACATACTCTGGGGATGGATATAATAATGTCATAAAGAAAGGTAGATCTGTTTTCCAAATAGATTATAAATTACATAGAAAGGAAATAAAAAACTGGGAAGGCAAACATTGTAAATATAAAAACGAAGTGATGCACTTACTGCTCTTCTGTATTTTACCTGAAGGACTCAGTGTGGATCGTCCCTGTGCCAGGGCAGTAAAGGTAGACTGTCCATACCAACTATCACAAGTTACAGCGAGAAATAATGTAATTTGGGCACTAACTGAGCAGCGTGTACTTCTCTTTCGTGAGGGAGTAAGCAGTTTCTGTCCTGAAGGAGAACAGTGGAAATGTGACATTGTAAGGTAAACAGTTTTTAATCAGTAGGCATGTCCTGTAACAGTTCTTGATTTTGCAAGGACCGGCATTTTCATCATCTTAGTTTGGACTTGCATGTGTTTAGACAACATATTGCATCACGGGAGAAGACAGTTTCCCAACTAGGACATCAGGTTTTATTGGTTTTTTGTTAGATGGTAGAAAAAGTATTGTTTTGAAACTCGGCAGAAGACAATGGAATAAAAACAGAGCAAACCTTCCCACCAGATGCCAGACCAACCAAACTCTCGACCGCATCTGCAACCCCGATGCTTGGGGGAAGAGCCAGGTTTTCAGGGCCTTTTGTGAACAATGAATTCTGACCCAAGGAAAACCAAACTCTGTTACCTGTCTCAATTTTGCAGATTGTTCATGACTGGCTGCTAACAGTTGTGTAGTTTGTTATGCTAGTAGCTCTTTCAAGACTTGAGCAGATTGATTAACTCTTTAGATTATATAGATTATATTTAAATTTAGCAGTATTTAATTTGCACTAAGTAACGTTTGGATATCTTTAAGATGAGCAATGGCATGATCAAGTAATCATTGTTATAATCGGTGGAATGTAAGTTTCAGTTTCCTTCAATAAAATTTATCTGCAAATATTAAGTTGTGCCCATTGGCTAAAATAATACATTATATCAGACCATTTTGATTTTAGTATATTGAACTGTAAATAAATAGAATGGGAATGCACACAGATTCCACTGTGGGTGGTATTTTTTTTGAGAAGAAGGAACACTTTCTGTAAGCATATTAGTAAGCCTTGGCAACAGTCATCTGTGCTTTAATCACCTCTAGAATTGACAATTGCAATGTATTTTATGTCAGGCTGCCTTAGAAAATTGTCTGGCATCTGCAATTGCTGCAGGCTGCAGTGGTCCATTTACTGCTGAGATCCACCAGTGCCATATAACATTAGCCTTATAGTCAACATGGTGGCTTCCAGTAGGCTTCTGGGTACTGTTCAGAATTATATTGAGAGACACCCCCTCCTTCACCGAGATCCAGATGGCACTCTCCCTAAAGAGATTCAGAAAGGCTGTTAAAATTTAGCTTTTCTAATGAACTTTTAATTAGCATTAAATATTTATGATTTTAAAACTGAGCATGGTAGTATTAATGATTTTATGTTCAGTCTTGTAAACTGACAGAAGTCCTTAAGGAATTGGTTGTATAAATATTGTAAATAAATAAATGTTGCTTGTTTTTGCAGTGAAATGCAAGGTCTAGAGCCGGTGTGTATTACTCTTGGAGACCAACAGACCATATGGATTTTAGATATCCATGGGAATCTGTGGTTTAGAACTGGCGTTGTTTCAAAGAAACCACAAGGGGATGACAACCACTGGTGGCAAGTAGGCATTTCCTATTCTATTTCCAGTACAAAGGGGGCTTACTTGGTGGTGAAGCTCAGATTTCTTACTTGCATTCATGATATTCTGGATTCAATCCCAGTCAAAAGATCTCAGGAAGTAGATTTGGGAAGATCCATACAATGAAACCTATCAGAGCTTGCCTTCCTAAGATAGTGATGAAATCATGCTTCATTTGCTAATTAAACGTAGATATCCATTGGTTATCTTGTTTCTTTGTTTTGTAGGAATACTACTCATAAATCTGTATTATGTTTATAATCAGATTCTGGATCTAGAGCTCCAGCCCTGATAAGATAGTTACCAAAAATGAGGGAAGGGAGTCTTGATATTCTACCAAGAAAAAAGTGGTAACATTCAACCAATCAATAAGCTTTATTACTTTCATTGAACAATTCAAAAAGAAAAAGAAAAAAAGGAAAGAAAACAATTCTGAGATAGAAAATAAAAATATTAACAAAACTAATAATTATAAAACATATTTTACAAATTGTAAAGCAAAACTTAGCCACATTCAGAATAGTAACAGATGGCTATACAAATCTGATCAGTAAACAAGCAAACAAACAAACATTCATTTAACAGTACAGAGGAATACATATGTTAGAAAGTTGTAAGGACATGGAAGGTACAACAACAACAATCACTGTAATAAGGTATTTATATTCTATCTTTCTATTCTGGCAAGCAGTTAAGGTACTACATAACAAAATGTAAAACCAAAACAGAACATAAAAATGTAGAAATACAAATTAAAAATAATAAAATACTAAAATTATCTTAAAAAATCTGATGAAAGAGGTGCAGCTTTACTGATTTACTAAATTTAAGATAGTGGGGACCAAACCATCTTTCAAGGGAATGAATAACAGCTTGGCAGCTACACAGGAGAAGGCCTTTTCCCGTGGTTCCAGAAAAAATAAGCCTTGAATGCAAGGCATCTTCAAAAGGCTGTTTCCTGCTGATTTTACTAACCACAAGTTTGTAATTGGACTTTAGTAAAAGGAAGATAAGAGCCAGCTTGGTGTAATGGTGAAGGCATCAGGCTAGAAACTGGGAACCATGAGTTCTAGTCCCGCCTTAGGCACAAAGCCAGCTGGGAGACCTTGGGCCAGTTGCTCTCTAGGAAGCAGGCAATAGCAGACCACTTCTGAAAACTTGCCAAGAAAACTGCAGGGACTTGTCCAGGCATTCACCAGGAGTCAAGACTGACTTGAAGGCACCCCTGCCAGGAAGATATTTAAATATTTAATTTCACAATGTAGCATTCCCTTAGAATAGCCTTTACCAATCTGGTGTCTTCCAGTTGAATTGAACTTCATCTTCTGCCAGGACTGCAAACTGTGACATGTGATGGTGCCAGATTGAGAAATGCTTCCTAAACTTAGTTTCTCTCAATCATTCACTTTTTTGGTGGCTTCCATGGCTTAAGATGGCTGTATCTTTTTGAGACATTACATCTTGTTTTGGCTGGACTAGCAGGCTATCAGAGAGTTCTTGTCAAATACAGGATTTTTGTCCCCTCGTCTGTCTTGCATATTCCTTTTTTAAAAAGGGTATGCTGTACTGCTGCTGTTAATACAGCATCCAGTTTGTTGAGCATGACTCTTTTTAACAGTCTCTAAAGGGACTGTTAAATCTGCTGGGATATTTCCAAGCTATTGAATGTTCTTGTTAACACACCACACAGCTCACTGTAGTACTCTCAGCAGTTTTTACTGTCCTACTTCCAAAGTGTGAAATTGAAATAAGTCACATGCAAGGCATCCAGAACTCTGAATGATACAATTTGCATGCCAGTTCTTCCCCCCATCAAAGTCAGAATAATTGCAAATTTGAGATATATTCCAGCCAAAAAGAAATACTTTAAGTCTTCCAAGTCCACCTGAAGAAGTAGATTGACGCATACATTTTCATATTAAATTCAGTGAGCCTTGAAGGGCTGGATACCAATTGGGGTCATGTGTAAGATTTTTTTAAATGTTTGTTTGTTTGTTTATTTATTTATCTAATTTGTCCCCACCCATCTCCTCCCGTCGCGGGACTCTGGGCGGTTTACAACAATTGATTAAAACAATAAAATACACAGAATAAAATGCAATAATAAATAATATAAATAAAGGTAAAAATAAAGAATCCAGGTGGTGAAGAATCTAAAACAGTCCAAGTGTGGGAGGAGTGGTCTATAGCAACCATCCCCACGTAGATCTATTCCCCTCTCCACCCCAAGCAAGGCGGCAGAACCAAGTTTTCAGACTCTGCTGAAAGGCCAGGAGCGATGGGTCCAATCTCACCTCCAGGGGCATCATGTTCCACAGGGCGGGAGCTACTGCAGAGAAGGCCCGCTTCCTGGACCCCGCCAGATGAAATGTTCCTAAAAATGTGAATAATGAAAGGCTGTATGCTGTTGGAAGGAGAGTTGTTGTTCTTGATGGAGTCTTCCTGTGATGTAACAAGAGAGGTCTTAATGTTCTCTGAAAATGAATTAGTCCTTTTGTGTATTTAACTCCCCCAGGTAAGCATTACAGATTATGTTGTGTTTGACCAGAGCAGCCTTTTCCAGACAATAATCCATGCAACCCAAACAGTAGCAACAGCAGCCCAGACTCCTGTTGAGAAGGTGGCAGACAAACTGCGCACAACTTTCTGGTCACAGCAGCTTCAGTGTCAACCAAGCCTACTTGCAGTCAACAGCAGTGGTGTCTGGATTTCCTCTGGGAAAAATGAATTCCATGTTGCAAAGGGAAGCCTCATTGGTAAGTGCATTTTTGTTGCTGAGGTTTCTTTTAAACTTAACCAGTTAGTATATGCACATTTAACAATGCAGTGATATGTTCTATTCCTACCAATTATTTAAATGTAGAAGATGTCCAGACACATTTATTTTGAGCAGTAGTGATCAATATCTTGTCCATTGTGCCATTCCTGGGCATAGTGCATACTGTCCAACCCATACATCACTTTGTGAGTGGAAGAGGCATGTGAGAATCAGCAAACAGATAGAACTTGGCTGTATCATAGCCAAGCATGCAGAGCCTGATGCTTCTTTCCTGGCATATATTCCTGTGGCCTAGTGTGTTTTGCCATCTCTGTTTTAAATTATTACATTTATATTACTCCATTCCTCCAGAGATCTTCTAAATAGCTCACAAAGGATTTCCAGGCAGACTTATTTTTTCTGGGTGCTGGCCTGACCCAGTCTTGCTTAGATTTAATGAGGTTGCTGCATCATGTGCCTTTAAGCCAAGAACAAATACAATGTATGCATGTTGTGTTGAATTGCCAGATTTTAAATTTTAAAAAATGTAAAAGATGTTAGTGGTGGAGGTATGAGAATGAGTCCTATCTAGACATTTTCAATTCACCTGAGACCTGTTCTACGTTTTTATTTCAATTATGTGTAGTTCAATTAATTTTCAGAAACTCTTTGTATGTAAAAATGAAAAAAAAGAGAAGAAATCTGCCTTGTTTATAGTACCTTAAAACTGAATGAGAGGATTGTGGAATGGTTTATATATCAAGCAAAATCCAACAGTTATGAACACTGACATTCTAATATTCTACATTGGTTTGGTACTGATAACGGCAAAAGAAACTGAAATGCTTGAAGTTTCAAAATATATTTCAGATACATCAGTAGGACTGGGTGTTGGATATCAGGGTTCAAGATCCATACGTACGTGTATTAGAGTATGAATTAATTTACTCAACATTCCCACACCAGAGTAGGCAACCTCATTTCCTCCATATGATTTGGCCAGTACAGCCAATAACAAGAAATTGGGGTGTATAGAAGGACAGACTGCCTGAGCAGATTAAAAGTACCTGTGCTTCTTCCTCCTGTCCCTTCTTGGCCCTCCCTATCATCAGGACAACCCATCTGCCAAACAAACAGAAGTGTCTTATAATCCAAACTTTTGGGAGAAAAAGTAGTCTGCTCCTGCTTTAGATTATCTAAGATCTTAAATAGGCTAGATTGGAATAGGAAACATCAGAGAAGGAAAGATTGCATAGCTTATTATACAGAAGAAAGTAATAGGTCAAACTGGATTGTAAAGAATATCTTGTTAGGGTGTAGAGGACAGAGGGAATGGCCTTGAAGGGCAGGAGGAAGAGCTGCTACCAAGGCAATGGTCAGATAAGAAGGACTTGACCCTGGGCCAAGAAAATGTCTCAGACAAGCCCCTCCCTAGTTCACATGAAGATAAGGTGAGGGAGGGGAAAGCACATTCAGACCTGCAAGATTCTGTTACTATAGCTGTTAGAATAAAAGTAATCCTAATTTATATGGCATTGGTTTCTTTGTGTGGTCTACCTTGTTGGGCTGACATAGGGCTACCACGCTTTGAATGGAATCTTGTCTCTGAATTCATAGTAATTTTCATTATTTGGTCAAAATGAAAATTGAAATCCAGCAATATAGAATATGTTCTTTAAAATGAAAACCTAAAGAACAAAAATGGAGTTTAGACATTACTCACTGCACATGGGGCAGGGTTTTTTTTTTTAATTATTCATGGTCTTCCTGCTTTCTTTTGCAGGTACATATTGGAATAATGTTATACCTCGTGGCACTGCTTCAGCTACAAAATGGGCTTTTGTGTTGGCTTCTGCAGCTCCAACAAAAGAAGGTTAAAAACTAGTCTCTCTCTCTCCCTCTCTCTCTCTCTCTCTCTCTCTCTCTCTCTCTCTGTGTTTGTATGTTTCTGCTAGGCTAAAGAAGCATGTAAACTGACCTTTGACACCATTTTGTTTAAACATAAAATATTCTTGGAACTGGATAATTTAAGAAAATGTTTAGTTCTAAGTTAAGGTCATTAATACATAGCAAAAAGAAAGGGAATAAAAAATTGGAAATTCCTGCTCTTACTAAACCTTTAATTTGCACTGTGATTTAAGAACTTATAGGGTTCTTGCCAATCCCTTTAAACCATTGATTCACTGGGAATCCATGTATTACATTTTATAAATGATTAAGTAAAACTATAGCTTTAAAATTTGTCATTTATTTTTTATATGTCTCATCCCCTCCACATTTTGCATAATCTCCAGTCTAATGTTTTATAGATATACCAAGTTGTCATATTACTATATTTTTCTCAGTGCTGTACAGTTTAAGATTCTTCTGTTCATATTCTTCTGTTAACAGTTTTATTTTAGAACAGTGCCAACATATTATGATAATTAACTAATTTTATGTTTATCTCCTGAGTGGATGAAACATTTGTATATATTTTTATTAATTTAAAATAAATCCTCCCTTATGTGAACGACATCAGCAATTTGTATTGACTCATGCTCTGCTTGTTGGTTTCCCAGAAACATCTAGTTATTGTGGAAGACAGGATGCTAGGGTAAAACAGCCAGTGATTTGAAAGAGTAGGGTTCTTGTACAATTCTTAAAGAACTGTTTCTTAGCCTCAGTTTTTTTAAAGTCTGGAATACAGGAATAACTTTGTAAAATCTTATAGGGTGTTTTACGGTTTCCAGAGATTATGCCTGTGAGATGTATTGACTGCCTTATGAAAATATTAATACTAATTATATTGGTATTATCTTAGAACACATATTTTGCTTTATGTACAGGTACTGAATTATTTTTTAATGTTGAAGGTTTCTACAAAAAAATGAGTTTACAATGAAAACTTTGTCCTTCCTTCAGGAAGTTTCTTATGGTTGTCCCAAAGTAGCAAAGACCTGTTTTGTGTTAGTGATCAGAATCCTCAGTTCCATCCTTCAACTGTTCAGCTACCTCCTGATGGTGAAATGGTATATTATTCAGCCTGCCAGGATGCAATATGGAGCTTGAATAGTCTGGGACAGGTCTTCATAAGGACACTTTCACCAAATTGCCCAACTGGCATGCATTGGACCAAACTGGACCTTACTCAGTTAGGTAAATCTAATTGTGTATTCTTAGAAAATTCTTAGCTGAAATGCAAATAATCAGACTGTATGCTCTGTATAATCGATAAGTGTTTACACACAGAATTGTTCTGATGTTTGAAATGTAATGATAATAATTAAATATGGATAAATTGTTATAACAGTTTTTGAAACTCCTGCCGTACTAGCCACAGAGAAAAGATTTGACAAAGAGTTAGATAACCAGTTGTGTTTATAGAAGAGAATGATCAATATTTTCAGGAAAAGGGATAATGATGTCAAGGCAGTAAGTTTTGATGTGCTGTTTTGAATATGAGTATTCTACATTATGTTCAGAAAGCTTTTTACTAAGTAAAATATGCAACTGAAATCTGATTATAATCTAGGCATTGGATGTCAGTTCTGGGGGCTGGCGGGGTGGAGTTCATGTGCATACACATTTTCATTTTTGTACCTTTTTTCATGCTAGCTGACTCTTCTCCTTGTCTCCCTCTCTTTCCCTGCCACTAGTAGCCATTGGGCTTTTTAAAAACACCCGTTGGTGTCAGTAGAGATGTTTTAAAATCCCAGTTGCAGGCTAGAGTGGAAGTCTGTGAGCCAGAGGAGAAGCCCTGAAATGTAGAGATCCCCTTGTTCTCTGCGACCTAAAGGAGTAGGGAGATAATGCAGGAAATAAGACTGTCAAGGCAAATAAAAGTGCTGGATATCAGTCGTTTGCCTGGGACTCCATCTCTAGCACAGCAGGACATTTAACCATTATCCCTGACTTAAGTGGGGAGATCAAGCAACATCGTTACTTTTAATGTTAATATTCACTGCCCAGCATTGTCTCTATGGTTCCCTATCATTTCATAGAAAAGATGAATTTTTATCTTCTTTTCTGAAAAAAGGTTTTGTAGTTTAAAATCAAGAAAACCATTTCTGATTAAATCCCATTAAGCATTAGAGAATTAGCATAATGCACCAATGGATTTTGAAATTTCAACTCTGCTCAGTCGTTTTTTCGTGTACTTGAATAGTCATCATAGCTTGTGACTTAATTAGGCTTGCTGTGTTAAATTCAGAATTTCTACAATAAAGTCAAATGGAATTTGGCAGTGTGCTAGCTGACAGAAATATATGATTATCTGGGTGAACAATTCACATCAGTGAAACACCCAAAATTGGAGTGGGAATAGAATCTGAAAATACTATGCAATAAGTGTATATTTGAACTTCAGATTGTGCTGCACATGTAAATAAGTGTCCAACAATGCAGAGCAGATGATTTGTGACTCCTTGTTCCTGGTGCTTATTTAGATCAACCAACAGCTGAGCCATCAAGCACTGGAGTCAATGTGATCAAAAACGTTTTATGCTGAGGAGTGATTTTTAATAGCTCTACTGAAAGTTAAATCAATAGAAAAATAATCCTAATGTTTTCTTCCCTTCAAACTACTTTTGGTTGGTTAGATGTTGTATAACAATATTGAAATAAAGGCAGAATTTAAGAGATTATAAAGGAATAAGCGGCGATTAATACTTTCATTTCGTTTTGATTTTATTCCAGTTTTGATGAATTCATTTTAAGGTTTTATCTTTAGCCACGTAGTTAAAATATTTCATTCATCCACTTAATTGTTTGATGTGGCATTCTTCTTTGCTTGGTCCATATTATATCTATATATTTAAGACTGATGGAGTGGAACTACCAGTGGGCCACATAGCAGACATACAGACCAGCTATAAGTACCTTGGTATCCCACAGTCACATGGGAACCACCATGAGGAAGCAAGGAAGACAGCAACATCCCAGTACCACCAAAGGATAAGACAGGTCCTGAAGAGCCAGCTCAACGGGAAAAACAAGATCCACACCATCAACACATACGTCCTGCCAGTCATCAGTCACCCTGCCGATGATAGTGAGCTGGCCAAAGGAGGACATGGAGGCTGCCGATGTGAAGACCCAGAAGCTCCTCACAGTGTACAGAGGTTTCCACCCCAACTCCAACACCCAGAGAGTGTACATCAGGCGGAAAGAGGGTGGATGGGGTCTGGAAACTGTCAAAGCCACTGTCCTGGATGAAACCCAGAGCATCCAAGATGGCACCCAAAGATGAGCTGCTGAGAGAATGCCTGAGGCAGCAGCAGACATGGGAGGAAGATCAAGTGGAGGAAGTGCTCTGCATGGGACATACAGATAGCTGAGGTGGCTGACATTGGGAAATCCTACCAGTGTCTGGAAAGGGCTGGACTAAAAGACAGCACTGAAGCACTAATTATAGCAGCACAAGAACAGGCACTAAGCACCAAATCCATAGAAGCAGGGGTCTACCACACTAGACAGGACCCAAGGTGCAGACTGTGCAGAGAAGCCTCAGAGACAGTCCAACACATAGTGGCAGGGTGTAAGATGCAGGCAGGAACAGCATACACTGAACTGCACAACCAAGTAGCTGGCATTGTGCACAGAAACATCTGCACAGTGTATGGGCTAGACCCTCCCAAGTCCAGATGGGAGATTCCACAGAAGGTCGTGGAGAATGACAGGGCTAAGATGTTGGACGTCCAGATCCAGACAGGCAGGCAGGTACTGGCCTATCAACTGGACATCGTGGTAGTAGACAAGGACCAGAAGACAGCAGTGGTGATAGCTGTAGCGGTGCCAAGTGACAGCAACATCAGGAAGGAGTATGAGAAGCTGGCGAAGTACCAGAGCCTGAAAAAGGAACTAGAGAGGATATGGAAAGTGAAGGCCAAAGTGGTCCCAGTGGTGGTAGGAGCACTCAGGGCTGTGACTCCTAAGCTGGGAGAGTGGCTCCAACAGATCCCAGGAACAACATCAGAACTCTCTGTCCAGAAGAGTGCAGTGCTAGGAACAGCTAAGATACTGCACAGAACCCTCAAACTCCCAGGCCTCTGGTAGAGGACCTGCGGTTGAGGAAGAACACTTCACCCATAGGGGTGAGAAGGGAATGTTTATATACACAGACAGACACACACCACAAGAATAAGCAAGTTATTTACAAGTTTTTTTTCATGATTAGTCTGTTTTGAGGCTTTCTTTCCAGCTTGGGTGACCTTTTTATTTTCTCTTTCAGAGGTTTTCTTTCATTATACTCTGTGTGTGTGTGTGTGTGTGTGTAATATAGGTGTATACTTTTTTTACCTATTTAAGTACAATACACTGTCTTTCATTTAAAAAGTGCTATGATTGTCTCAGAAACAAGGGCAGGTTTTGTGCCACAATCTCAAAATTCTGAAGTGAACAGCCATTTGGCACCTATCCTTAAGATGTATAGAAGAACTTTGGGAAATTATGCAGCAGGGAACCTGCAAATGGCATAGCTTTGCTCATGTTGCCAAATCAGATCATTTTGGTTGTTTTTTACAAACTCATTGGTAGATAGAAATGGTAGATTGTCTGTTTACGTGCTGAAGATTTTGTGGTCTCTTCTGTTCACATTCACCTATAGCAATTCTTGCCATTTATTTTAGTAGAGCTTATTTAGTTTCATAGTTGATAGGTTTCTTTTGTAAGGAACTGAACATCTTCAAAATTTCCATTCAGAAACTTGTCTCCTTTTGCATTTTGATGCTTTTTTTCACATAATACATAAAACACACAGTCAGACATAAAGCAACATTTGACAGCACTTTTTAAAAAAAACTTTCAAGATGGTCTTTTGGATGGCCCTTTCAGGTGGTCTGTGTCTTCATGCATATGATGGAAGATACTATACTCAGATTTAAACATTGGGGAATTGCTCAGTAGGCCCTGGTCCATAAATACACTTTTTTTCTTATTTACCATGTGGTCTCTGATCTTATTTTTTGGCTGATAAAATACAGTATAAAGGTCTTGATGCCAATATGAGAAGGCATCTTGTGCCAATCCTATGTCACCCTGCAGATTTTCCATAATAAGTGTTACTATAAGAGATACTAAAACGTTTATTTGAGGGTAAATATAGGCCAAGGCATTGTAAATAAGGAAACAGTTATTATAAAGGGTGGCTTTGTGTCCTTTGGATTCCACTCAGAGTATTCTATAGCAAAAAAGCATTTCAGTACTTCTTATTGGCAAAGGAATACAACTTTTCATGTGTTTATCACTGTTGCTTACAAGAGTGTTTCCCCATTTGCACCTAATCTGCTCTGGCAATATCTTTCCTCAGTCTTGTCCCCTTAATGTTGCCTTCATCTTGTCCCCAGCTGATGAATGAATCAATTTTAATTCACCTGTTGTGTGCCAGTGTTAAAATAGTGTTTTATTCCATAAGCTAACAGCATCCAGCAACAGCCACAAGATAGATAAAATCTGTTATACCTGTCATCCATTAAGTTGGAGGCAATGTCAAGCGATTGGAATTGGATGGACCAAAACAGCTTATTGGCCATTTTAGGCTGACGTGAACATGCCCCTCCTGTCTAGTCCCTCTGCCCTCATTCTGATTTACCTCCCTAAAGAGCTGTACTCTGCTAGATGGTCTAAACAGAATTGCACAATAGCACTAGAATGCTTACCCTGTAGTTCTGTTAATTTTATCTCTGTGGCCCTTACTGGTTTAGCTCAAGGTTGAAACAGAAAAAAGTGGAACAGTGCAATCAAACCACCCTTCATTACCTGCTGAATAAAGCATGGCAGAATTTGAAAGTTAGCATTTGTAGCCTGCAAGAAAAGAAGATAAACCTTAAATAAAAGTGCTGCTTGTGACTCAGTTTCATTTGCAACTCTTTTTATTTTCTCCAAAAAATTTCATTCAGCTCAGAATGGAATGTAGGAGGAAGGACTTGGGAAGCAGCCTAGGAATGACAGACAGAAGCCTGCAGTAAGGGCCATTGCATACCTAGAACAGGCTGTGATTGGCAGGTGGTTTTTTTGCTGGCTGGTGACATGCAGAAAATGAAGAATGGGAAAGCCAGAAGAATCAGCTAGTGTCTTTGCCTGCTATGCAAGACGGCTCCATTGAGCATTGAGTCAGAACGGACATAGTAGAGGCAAGTTAGGGATCATCTCTGGCAGTCACACATTTCTGTCAGCTCAAACATAGGTGGGTAGCATTTAACTCAGTTGGGGAAGGCCCTTAATGTGGGATTTCATTTCCTGCATTCTGCCATATTTGAAAAGATTATGTGATTTTCTGCTTAAGTTTCTAAACAATGAACAGTTGCAGTAGTGATGGCTATTAGAGCATTTTGCTTTAAATGGTTCCTTTCTTAATAGGAACATTACATCTGATAATGGGATATTCCAATCACATTTCAGAATATTTTACTAATCAGTTTGAAATGTAAATATTTCTTTTTGTTTTCGTTTTGCAAAATGCTGCCACGCCTTCCTGCACATTTGCATTATTTCCCATTGTAGCTATTTATTTATTCATTTTCTATCCTGCCTTTATTATTTTTATAAATAACTCAGGGCAGCAAACATACCTAATACTCCTTCCTCCTCCTATTTTCCCCACAACAACCCTGTGAGGTGAGTTGGGCTGAGACAGAGGGACTGGCCCAAGGTCACCCAGCCGGCTTTTGTGCCTAAGGCGGGACTAGAACTCGTAGCCTCCTGGTTTCTAGCCCATTGCCTTAACCACTAGACCAAACTGGCTGTGCTTTTTCTTCTGTATTTCTAAGATGGTATATACAAATTCTAGACCCAGTAATATCACATCTCAGTCAAATACCTGTAGCCTTCTTTCCTTGCATCCTTCTAAAATCCAAGAACATAGCTGAAAATTCTAGGAACAATACTCTGTTGTTGGAACATTGATGAACAACTTGGGAGAGTTATTTCATACCTTTATCTTTCTATTTCAATCTTAGAAAAAGCAGCAAAATGTTGATGCTGTTTTACTGAAAATAAAAATACATGCCCTGTGAATTATACAGCTCTTTAAGATAAGAGCTTCTTATTACCATTGCATACTGGAAATGAAAAAGTAACTAATCTTGAGATATTTATCTCATAGACCTCATCAGCAGCCATTATTTGCTAGTAACATTTGGAATGTTAAACATTAAAATGTATTTATAGACTTGGTCTGCAAGCTTGGCTGTCTCCCAGGGAGAGTTCACTTGAGTTCATGTGAAAACCTTCATCTCTTAATTATACAACAAATTGTGTTCCGTTACACTGCATGGAGAGTTCCTTTCCCTATTCTTAATTTAGCGGCATACTATTTTAGTAGCAGTACATATATAATATATTGTGCTCTGTTATCCTAGGATGCTTCAATAAACAGGAGTTGCTAAATGAAAAAAAGACATTTTTCTTTCCTTTGGTTTTAGCATCAACCTTCTGTTGTAGATGTAATCTATAGTCCACTGTTCCTTGCATATTCTGTGAATATGTGATTTTGTGTAATAAATTCAGGTGATCTTTCTAAGATGAGGCAGGGAACTGATGGTAGCACTTTCGTCATGTGTGCTTGTAAAGAATTATATATTTATATGTGAAGTCTTCAGTCAATAGGCCTGAAAGGAACATACTTTCTGATTAGACTCTACCCTACTCACTGTAGAGGTAACCTGAACTGGAACATCAGCTTCTCTATTCTTGACAGTAAAGTGAGAATTTCATGTGCGAATTCCTCTGCAAGTATAGAAACCTCTTTAGTGAAGAAAATAGTAAAGCAGCCCCTCCCAAGATCTGTATGTGCAAAGAATGCCCAAAGAGGGCAGAGGGGTACACTCTAGATAATCTAGTGTAAGAGTGTCCAACATTGGGCCTGGTAGGCACATTTGGTATTTTGAGAGCATATTTGGGGCACTGTAGTTATTGGTGGTGGGACGTATCTGCTTAATAAGTCTGAAGTCCAAATTACTTTTGATGAAATATGTGCTTAGATCTCCCTTTTTATTGTATATTAAAATGGTTGTGGAATACTGGAGAAGAGTATTTAATTCCCCACCCACCTGAAACCAATATTAGTCGGGTGGAGGGAATACAATAACTGTGTAGATTAAGCCTAACTGGTGTCATAAATCACAGTTGAAAAGGCTAACTAACTGAAAGTCTCCCACTTCTGATTAGGTGCTGTGAAACTTACAAGTTTAGCATGTGGAAATCAGCACATCTGGGCCTGTGACAGCTGTGGTGGGATTTATTTCCGGGTTGGAACTCAGCCTCTGAACCCAAATTTGATGCTGCCTGCATGGATAATGATTGAGCCACCCATCCAGGTAAAACAACCATTCTTTCAACTAGTCACTTATCTGTATGTTGTTGACATGAAAGGATCTTGCATTTCTCCAGTTATGGATATAAAGATTTCAAGCTGTAGACTTAGAAATATTTGACAAGCTTTCTCAACCCTAAAAAGTAAATTGGATAAGAGAAGGGAGTGGCTAAAACATTTCTGGGGTGAGGTGGATGAAAGTGTTCTATAATAAAATCTGTACTGCTAGGTGTTGTCCTATTCCTTTTGTTTTGTTTAACTCCTCCTCTTCCTTCCATAAAAAATAGTTCTGTAGCAAAGTTATCAATATTCTTTAAATAGAGAAGTTTCTATTAAGTGCTAAACTAGCTAAACCTATTTCATCTGCTCCTCTGTATGTTTTCTGGCCAACAAAGCAAGGCTTCTAGTTTCACTCATTTATTCAACATTCTGCTCATAAATAAATCTTTTTTGTTGCTTGATCTGGTCATTCTGTTGAATAGTACACTGTCAAATTGAACTTGGGTCAATATGTTCAGTGCGATACAATGCTTGATTTCCACATGTGCTTTCAAGAAGTCCAAGTATATTCATACACATGTGATTTCTGTGTTGAAGGATGAGATACCATCCTTCAAGGATGTGAAATGTGGTTTGTTCATGCTCAGGTTTGCATATGAAAACTTGATGAATCTTTGCACTTGTTTTTGATGTAGCCTGGTGATGGGAATGCAACACGGATTTTGACATTAACAACTGAGGTTAAATGTCTTGAAATCTGTCCATCATTAGTTAGTTTCTGTTTAAAGAAAGGCCACGTAAAAGCCATGGAAAAAAAATACCAAACAGGCCTGCT
This sequence comes from Candoia aspera, assembly GCF_035149785.1. Lineage (NCBI taxonomy): Eukaryota > Metazoa > Chordata > Lepidosauria > Squamata > Candoiidae > Candoia > Candoia aspera. Next base: position 312,943,079 of record NC_086153.1, read on the forward strand.
GATATTACTGACACTGATTAAAGCACTTGAAACATCCAGTACCCTGAAGCCTGAGTTTTTCCTTAATGCCTGTATCACCAGTAACACTGCTTTTCTTTGGCATGGCTCCTCATACCAGCTGCAGGGATAATGATTCTCCTCTCCTTTCCCCTGCCTCTGGGCCCCTTAGAGCTTTCTCATAACAAAATCAAGATACACTCTGAAAGCAGTTTTAGTCATATGATCTCTTATATCATCAGTTACTATGTTCTGCATATGTCAGGACCAGGAGCTGCTATTCACTGCTGAGGTAAGCAGAGAGGAAGCAGAAGGGAAGGGTGAGAATGCTAATTATGACTTTCTGTCTGACTCCAGTGATCACTGTCCTGCTCTCCCCGCTACCGAAGAAGGGAGACAGGCAGTGACCAAAACAACCAAGTTGTGACTTGAAGATACAACTTGTTTAAAAGTTGTTTTATTTGTTTTATCTTGCTAGCCACCATGAGTTGATTCAGTGGCATGAAAACCCAATAAATAGATGAATGAATGAATGAATGATAATGAATGAATGAATGAATGAATGAAGCTTTTGCTTTCTTGACAAACACCAATACAAAGCAAATAAATCCTGGTGAGCAAGCAATGGTTTTATCTTCCAGAGTTAATTAATTACTTGTTTATGTAATAACTCCTGATGTCCAATGTATATGAATGTTTTCCATGCAAATTTGAAAATGCAACCTTACCTTGCCTAAATAAATAAGTAATGCCTCCTAAATTTGCTAGCTGTAATCTACTGTTTGATCTGCAAGAACTTTGCACTGAGACATTTGGGGAACATTGAAAAAATCCATTATTTTGACCAAGGAAATTATGCTGCCTCATATTCACAGCAATGGGGATGAAGTGCAGGAAAAAACTAGGATTTCTTTGCTTAAGGTATAAGGCTCTGAAAATATATTTTTCCCATTTGCTGTACTTCCTAACTTACAAACCATGACATTTGCCAATGAGCTGGTACATTTTCTTATTCATTATAACACTCTAAAATTCTGAGGTTAAGCTCTGCTGGCCATACTGATAGGAATCATAGATTTGAAACGTAAAGATAGTGTCATCTTGCTTAAGTTTTCTCAAGCTTCTTAGAGTAATTTAGCCTTACCTCTGCTGGTGAGCCTCAGCTTGGGGAATAATTGCTATCATTAAACACTGACTACTTAACTGAGAAATTTGATCTATTCCTTTTGTTTGTTCTTTTGGTGGTTAAGGGATAGCTCTGGCTTTCTCTCATATGTAAACAAATACAGCTCTTTTCCATCCTGCTGCTTTTGTCTCATGAACTGAGAACAGTAGATGACATGTGGGGAGTAGCTAGGATATTGAAGAGTTTTTTATGACAACATAAGCCTGTTCCGTTTTTCTTAAAGTTACAAGCAAGCTGACCAACTTCCTTTTATTTTATGAGAATTGCATATTTTAAAATCACTGATATATTTGATTGAAAGTTTTATTTTCTGCTCTGGCTTTCAGGAATCTCAAAAATGAGATTCTTGTACTATACCATTTATGTAATTCAGCATTATGTAGGTTTACAGAAGTTCTTGGGATTTATAAATTAAGTTTGTTTTATTTATTTATTTCCTTTTAGAAATGCAAGTACTCTATGGCTATAATAGCAAAGGAAATTTTATTTCATTAATATTTACTATATGACACTGTTTAGAACCATAGAGTTCTAAACCCAGTCAGTGTCATTTGTAAAGTATCAAATCATTATTGATCAATTTATCTTGTGCCTAAAGCACTTCAATCATATAGATACTTTATATTTTTAATAAATATAGTCTTCTATTCTAAAATGATAGAAAAGTTTATCAAAATAAAGTTTACTATCCTTTCCTTCCCCTTCCCTTCCCATACCTTCAGTCCCCAAAAAGCTTTCCAGAGTTTGGAGGGGCCTTCCTGTACTATATGAAATAGAGATGCTGAGGAAACTATTTCTTTTCTCAATTTAAGTTAACTGATCTTAAAATCCAAGACCAATTTGAATAATTTCTGAGCTCCTTCAGCAATATGTTGTTGTTAGTAGCCGTCAAGTTGTTTACGACTCATGGCGACCTTATGCATAACAGAATGAAATGCTGCTTGGTCTTGCGCCATATGCCTGACTGTTCCAATGTTTGCATCCATTGTTGCGGTAATAGACCATGCCATATTACACTGGAGATCAGGGAGCATTTTTGGACAGGCAGGTTTTTCAAGGGATGCAGAGATTAGTTTAACTTAATTTAGAATCTAAGCTCTTTTTATCTTTCAGTGTTGGCTAAATCAGAAAACGATACAAAATTGAATACTGCATTATAGTATTATTTTATGATCTCCACTGCTTTATGAAGGAGTTAATTGGATAGCCTTAAGCAAGAGAAGCCTTCAGCATTTTATTGCCTGGGGCTAAAAATTTAAATATAATCTCTCATCATTGCAGAAATATAACAATTAACAAATGAATTGATAAATTATAGTGGTTAAGGCATCAGTCTAGAAACTGGGAGCCATGAGTCCCACCTTAGGCACAGAGCGAGCTGGGTGACCTTGGGCCAGTCACTCACTATCAGCCCTAGGAAGGAGGCAATGGCAAACCATTTCTGAAATCTTGCCAAGAAAACTGCAGGGACTTGTCCTGGGGCTAAAAATTTAAATATAATATCTCATTGTTGTAGAACTATAATAATTAACAAATGGGCCGATAATTATAGCCACTGAGATGGAGCACCTTCTCCTTGCTTGAAAGCTAGGGCAGCCCCAGCATTAAAGAAGAGAAAAGCAATACTTAATAAAACACCTGTTGCGTTGTTTATGGAGAAGGGATAAATTATGCTGTTTTCAGTGTAGGATTTCCCTCCCTCTGCATGCGCCTCAGTATGTGCACATGAAGACCATGTGTTTGTTTGAACAGGCAAGAAAACTTTAAAGAGGGAGAGCTGAAGTATGATCGGCTGCTCCTGGGCCTTGGAGTTTCTGATCTCTATCAAAGAGATGGCATTTATACTCTGGGAATAAACTTAAACAGTCTGGAACCAAAATCCAGAGAATGCTAAGTAAATGGGAGTATTCAGGGGAGCAGGGGAAGTGTCCAAGAAGTCCGGCATTTTTATCTTTCACATCTGGGATTTTTAAAGACCTGATGAAGTCTCTGTTAACAGTTCTGTCGCTGAAGCATGAAGCCTACCATCACTGTGCTGTAAGCAGATACTAATTGTGCTTTACCTTCCCACTCCCTCCTAAAATAACTATCTGCCTAAAAGGGGCAAATACACTAACCTATGATTTTGGAAGAACTCCACTCACTTTTTAAAAATAAATATATGAATAAAATGGAGAGGGTAGACCAAAACCTTCATGCCACAGAACAGAGCATGGATCTATAAAAAGGTTTTAAGGTGACATGCATGTGTCAGTGGGAGCACATGTTCAGAATAAATTTTCATTAGGGCACCCAAGTTCTACTTTGGAAATGAAGTATGTAAAATGAGATTGCAGGATAAGGTCAGTGAGGGATATTCTCATTATAGCAGTGGTGGGGCAGTACTATCCTTGAAGTTCGATGGAGTTGCAATTTGTATTTTTATGAAGGGAAACCTTACTACCTTTAGCAGCTGCTTTTTCTCTTACCCATTTCCTCTTTTGCTTAATTGCCTCCTTATTATAATTATGTATGTCAGTGATTCCTACAACTAATTTTTTATTAAAACAATTTTTACCTTGCTTTTCATTAAAAGTAATCCCAAACTGTGGTATCATAAAACCAACCAATAAAACCACTGCAGATTTAAAACAATACAACAGTTTGAAACCTAAAATCATAAAACAAGATCAAAACAACAATAGAAATACACTAAGTGATACTATAGTGTTAAGTTCAGCCAAAAGGCTAGGTGAATCAATAGGTCTTCAGTTGTGCTAAAAGCTAACTAACTGTGCCAGCCATAACTAAACAGAGAGAGAGAATTTCATCATTGGTGTGCTTGTGTCAAGAATGTCCTTCGTTGCCACATAGCAAATGGATGATAAATGCAGGCATGAATTCATCTCCTCAATGCTGTAATCATACTGTTATGCCATAAAAAGAGTCCTGCGTTTTCTTTCTAAGACATTTTTGCCTAGTAGAGTTAAAACGCTTTGTCCGGGTACATCAACATTTACACACAGACGCGCACACACACACGCACTCCAGTGCTTCTCTAGGTCAGACTTCAATCTCTGCAGTATTGATATACATAATGTAATCAAATATGTATATGTATATGTATATGTATATGTATATGTATAGATTGTCTGTGATTTTTATGCAACTAAGGCCTTATTTCAGCATGGCTATGGTTAAATATAGAACACTTTAAGGACCTGTAGTTCAGAGCTGTTCATGCACCCCATAAACAGCAACCCTCCCCCAGCTTCTCAGTAGCAGAAAGGCGTGTCTCTGAGTGGCAGATCTCCCCCTCAGTAGTCCAAAATTGCACGACTAAAATCTGGCTATTCTGTTACTGAATGTTGGGCACAATTTTGAGCTAATTGAGGGGGAGGGGTTTTTTAGGTATGGAAATGTGAGAGGTACTTCCCAGGAGGTTACAGTTCCTATTCCTGCTCTTCATGCTGTTCTCAAAACTGGTCAAAAATTGCCCCTCACCCAGCCATTCTCCAGCGATACTACATGCATTGCAGCCTCTATTTAGAAAACTGCTTACCTCTGTTCTGGGGTGTGTTTTGTATATTTAAAGGATGAAATAATAATGTATTTCTGTATTAATGTATTTCTGAATTACCAATTTTTTCCCCTTCAGTAATAATGTCTATTGAAGAGGAGAAAATTGGGATGGACAGGAACAAGTAGAATTCTTTTTAAGAATCAATCAAATATTGATTCTTAAAAAGAATATGCAAGAAGGGACACTATATTCTTGGCAACCTTCAGTTGGATACCCTGTAAACATGTTGAACTTCTGCTCATGTGGTTTTCATCCATGTTCTCAGATATAAAAGAGAGATTAGGTTGTTTTGTGATTAAGAGAAAGGATTAAATAGGCTGTCTACTTTTCTTCCCCTTTAAAGCTCTTTTGCATTTAAAAAGCAGGGATTAGCTATTTGGAAATATAATTTAAGTGATAATGTAAAGTTAATCAGAAGTTGAACTGAAGAGTGGCTAGAATAGCAGGTACCATTTAAGAACTCTGCTTTTTAAAGTCAGTCCCTTTATTATCCTAAGGTTTAGCAGAGTTTCATGGTTCACAGCAAAAGCAAAAACACTGAATGATGATGGTGAGTGATGAAGGATACTGGAAATACATACTTGTATTTGGCCTATCAGATCAGCTATATATTTTATCTCTGCTAGAATATAATTAGAGAGCCAGTTTGGTATAGTGGTTAAAGGCACCAGGCTAGAACCTGGGAGAATGTGAGTCCTAGTCCTGCCTTGGGTACAAAGTTAGCTGGGTGACCTTGGGCCAGTCGCGTACTCGTCCCTTGGAAAAAGGCAGAAAATGGTGTCAGGGGTTGCCTGTAGCTTTGAAGTCTCAGATGTCTAGAGTTCAGGAAAGCCTGCATCTCATTTCAGGTTTGCTGTGCGGAGTAATAGTGCAGAAATAAAAAAGCTATGGAGACTACCAAATCTGATGGAACTCTGTATGCCATTGAAGGAATTATAAATATAATTTTATCAATTAAATACATAGAATCTTCTAGAGAAATTTCCCTAGTTAGGTGATTTCCAGATAAGGTGGACATCCTGGTAAAAATTGTGGTCCAACAATGATGGACTATAACAGATGGAAGGTATTCATAACTCTGAAAGGTGGTTTATACAACAGTATGCATCAAATAATTTTTTGAAGTTACAAAGCAACAGCTTAAAAATAGAGATCAAAACATTCCATAAATTGTGGTATAAAACAGTTTAATTGGCCTTACATAAATGGGTAATATTAATGCCTTAGAAAAACATTCTAAATTTGGAGAGATTTTGAAGACTGTTTGAAGGGACTACTTATAATTCAAGCAATATCTTCTTTAAAGATAGATAGGTAGATAGGTAACAACTGTGGATTGGCAAGATAGAGCAATAGATGGTCTATATAAGTAGATTTAATAATACGTTAAAGGACTGAGCTAGTTTTATATTAACATTTTAGGGATATGTTCTTAGTTTATACAAATGTTATCCACTTATTATCCTGTATCTATATATATTTATTTTACTAGCACTACTATATTTTGGGTTGTACTTCATGGTTGTTATACTCATTGATACACACACACACGTGCGCACGCGCATGCGCACACATATATATATGGTATATATCTTCCTCCCTCCCTCCCTCCCTCCCTCCCTCTCTGGTTTAGAAAAGCACCCTACATAATACAGCTCCCACAAGATTGGCAATGGATATTCTTTGCTCCTGGTTTCTATGAACATAGGGGCAGTTATATTTTGTACCAGTTGAAATTTCTAATAATTTTCTTCTCTTTTACCATTTCTGCATGCTTATCAGTGGAGGGGTGAAATTGAATTGATAGTCAATTCATAGTGAATATGTAGAAATATCACTACTTACTTCATTTTGGAGAAAGTGATGTTGAGATTTTCTTTTTCCAGAGCTGGCTAATTTGACCAGTGTCTTGTCCATTTTTTTTTTCTCCCTTCAGTTAGTTGACTGTTCATAAAATAGGATCTGTATCATCAAACAGTATGTTTTACTTTTGTAGGCAGCAGGAGTCTACTTGATCAGTGTGTACTCAAGTCCTAATGATCAGAGTCTGTGGGCCATTGACAACAAATGGAATGTTCATGTGCGTACTGGGATTACGGAGGAGATGCCTGTAGGCACAGATTGGGAGCAGGTTCCAGGTAAGATTACTTAACAAATACATGGTTGGGTTGTAACTTGATTTTTGCCGATGCTTGGCCCCAGCCTGATTTATTAGCTAAATCTTTGTAACACATCTTATATGACCATGCAACAAAACTTCCTTCCTCTCCCAACATCCTAAATTGTGGCATTCATCACAAGATGTTGTGAGGCCCAGTAGATTAAATGAAGGTTTAAAAAGGAATAAGAGGACTCAAAAGTTTCATGGAGTGTTCATATAGTATCCAAAGGGTTATTAGTTGTGGTGGTTGTATGAAACTGCCAGTTACCGAAGCAACATGTCATGATAGACAAACAGGAATAATAGCAGGCTGATTCTTCCATAGCCTGTTTGTGGACCTTCTGGAAGTATGTTACTGATTAGTGATGGAAAAGAAAACTAGATTGAAAGAATCAAATCGATCAGTGCACATTCTTAGGCTTAAAATGCCTTGAGAAATAATAAATAATTTGTCCTTCCCTTGCCTATACTTTGGCAATCCAGCATATCTTGAGTCAAGTCCATCTGTAGCTTCAGGTTTGTCTCCTTCCTGCTGTCTTGCTCCTCACGGCGTGGTCTTCAAGTTATTTGCCCAGGTTTTTTGTTTATAGCCTGCTTCTTAGGAAATCTTTAAAACAAGTCTCTATTCCATTAATCACTTGGCATATTATATGCCTTGGCCAAACTAGTGCACTGCTGATGTATCGGGCTGCAGCTCTCATCCTCTTCAGTCAGTGGGAATAATCAGGGAAGGCTGGTTCAGAGTGCTTCATATTTTTTTCCCTTTTTCTTTGGTGTCCGAGTCAGTCTTGACTCCTAGCGCCTGCCAAGACAAGTCCCTGCAGTTTTCATGCTAAGATTTTAGAAGTGGTTTGCCATTGCCTCCTTCCTAGGGCTGAGAGGGTGACTGGCCCAAGGTCACCCAGCCAGCTTTGTGCCTAAGGCAGGACTAGAACTCATGGTCTTCTGGTTTCTAGGCTGGTGCCTTAACCACTACACCAAACTGGTGTAGTACTTCAGAGTGCTTCATTTTTCCTCTCAATAATTCATATTTCCTCTCAATAATTCTTAACTGTGAAGATACAAAAATATGTGAAGCTACCCTTAAGGCATTTGTTTTTTGTTTTGTTTTGTTTTCATAAGTGTTTACTATTTCTTCTGAATATAGTATGCATAGTATCCATTTCAGAGTTCTTTCACTAGTTTTGTACTTCACATGTCTTGGCTTTTAGGGCTTCAGGCAAGTGAGCTGGTAATAAGCATGAAGACAGTTTGGGCACGTTGTCCAAATGGAGATGTAGCACGCCGATATGGCATCACAGATAAAAATCCTGCAGGTGATTACTGGAAGAAAATTCCAGGGAATGTTTCTTGTTTGGCAGGTAAGAGTGTTACTGTGTGTGTGTGTGTGTGTTAACATGTTATGTAGTCTTTGGAGGATTGTAGCAGGAATCCTGTTTATTCAGGACCAGAAAGCTGAAATATACTGGCTGTTTTCATCAAACAGTTCAGTTTGACCTTGAACTTCACACAGCTCCTCTCTACATCTAGGTTTTAAGTCTCCCCAGGCAGCCTTGAAGAGATCTTACTTAATTGTTCTGATCTCCATTTGGAATAACAAACTGCCACTGGCTCACCTCCCTACCAGAATACACAAGAGCCATTCTCTACTAAAACAAGCGCAGACCATGCAAGCAGATACCAGTACGCAGGCAAAGTAATATCAAGCAAATTCTATTCTAGTAACTACTTTCAACTGAATAATTGGACTTTTTCTATCTTCAGATTATTTTCTTAAATGAGGTGAAATTGGAAAGAAAATGAGACAATGAGTTTCTTTCTCTGAACTTAGTTAACGATGATGGTGATGATGATGAAAGCCATTAAATCAGTGAGAAAAGTTAATGCTGATCTTGAATCCCACTGATTTCAGTGGCTATAATTCAGCCTTAAATTTTTTGGGGTGGAGTTGAGCTAGATTACTTGAGCCATTCCTTCTTCTGACTTGCATACTGAATCTAATTTGTTGTTTTGTTTTTGTTGTTGCTGTTCCCAGTTACCCCCGTAGATGAACTATGGGCAATTGGTTCTTCAGGATATCTCCTTCAGCGGCTCACAAAGACATTCCAGCATTCTCATAACTTGCAGAAACACAGTGATGCTTCTGTATCATTTCACTCTGATGATTTTGAGGATGAGTGGGAAGTGATATAAAGTGAATAACAGTAAATAAGTAACAAAACATTCTTGGGAATCCTGTTACATGGCAAATGCCAGGCTTTTGAAGCCAGAAACATTTCATAACATTACCTTTTTGAAATATAGAAGACTAATTTATACAGTAGTCCTCAAACTGTGTAGTGAAATGTCTTGTTCAATATATCTCAGGTGAGGCAGGCAATGCGGCTTAAAGAAATTGTGAACTTGTCTTTATTCTAGAAGTTGTACTTTGACTATAAAGTTTAAATTTAACCTCATTAACAGCAAAATGAATTTGCTGTAGCATGCAAGCTAATATCTGTACTATGTGGGAAGAACTTCTGTTAAATCACCTATTTCTCAACTGCTGAAAAAATGCTGTTTAGTTTTTCTCTTGGACGTTAATCTCTTAGTAGGAAAAAATGAGTATGCCTTTAATAGAAGAGAACAAAATACTGTACTTTTTTTTTCAGTGGAAAGAGATGCACAGTTGGTGATCAGCTTAAAGTTTCATTGTAACTTTCAGAAATTTACTACTGAATTTTTGCTCTGATTAATCAGGCTAAAAGCATTAGTTCCCCTTATTCTTTCCTAACTTGGAGTCTTTTGTGGATTAAGATTATAATGGTCTAAATTCCCAGCCATTTTAACATGTTGACGGGGAATTGTGGACATTTTAGTTCCAATGTATCATGGAGGGTTTTTGGTTAGGAAAGATTGCCTTACATGTTTATCCAAGACAATTTAGGCTTTTGTTCCACAAATGCCTGTAAGAGCTAAACAGAACATTATAAGTCATTTCAATAAAATGAGGGTGGCTCTATGAGTGATATTCAGTACCATATTTAGCCTGACAGAATTAAGCCTGTGTTCAGAGCAGATTCTGTATTTCCGTTTTGTACCATAATTTATAATGAAATCTAGATATGGTACTAAAGAAGCTTATCCCAAAAGAAAGGTTGTAATACTTATCAGGATTTGCCTTTATAATAGGAAATTTTTAGCTACATTAGCTAAATCTTGCAATGTCTTACATTGGAAATGTTTACAGCAGAGGTGCTTAAATCTATAATTTACAGATCACTGCAGCTTATGTGTCATAATTACTGAGTTTCTTAAGAATACTGTAAGAAAAAACGTAATCCCAATGGTTTACACTAACAGTACTTTTTAAAATATATATTTATTTGAGACCTGAATGTTTTAAGCAACTATTACTGAATCTGCACATGAGCTAACTGATGAGGGATAGTGTGTGAACTTGGGGGGGAAATAATCGATTTTTCTTTCTTTCTTAAGCTGCCTGATACAACCTTGTATTGGTGAATTTTCTGCATAAGAACTAATTTTGGCATCATAGACATACCTATTAGCAGCAGCACTTGTATGATTTGTGCTCTGTTCTTGGTCAATTTTTTTATTTTGGGGTGACCAGGAGGTCATATTTGTTTTGTTCTGAGACCTCATCCACTTGGAGTCAGTGTTTTTGTAACCAACTAGCTGTCGATATATCCCTAGTTCAATTGGCAGGCTATTTTGAGAAGTCCTTTGGCAAGTTGGATTCCAATGTTGTAGTTCCTCTGAAGTTCAGAATTTCTGAGGAAATGGGTTGGCCCTGTGGTGCACTTCTGGCCAAATGTTCATATTCTAATAATGAAAAAAATGACACACTTGAGCACACTCAAAAATATGTATGAATGTTTGCATCTATATACACTAACACTTTTAAAAATGCCCCCCTCTCCCAGTAATGGCTTAGTTTGCTAGATGTTTATACAGTGCATAATAGTGTTATTGGCTTGATTCATAAATATGAACTGGTGTTGACAGCTCTTCTAAGCTCAGTGAGTTCTTTTGTATCTCCTAACAATCTGAAATATTTACCATCGATAATTTCACTTCAGTAAACTTGTGTTTTTTTCCCATAAGCTTTCAGATAAGTGCAATAAACTAGACTTTTTCTTAAAAGTGTTTTTGTTTTGATATCTAATTTTGGTATATTTATTTATGAAATGTATAGGCTGCCCCAATCTATAATGACTCTGAGTATAACTATCCTAAGTTGGTTTTATGGAGCTATATAATGAAGATTTTGATCGAATCTAATGAAACTTCTAAGAAAACCTTACAGTTGCTTTTTCTAGGTTCTGAAGATTATCAGTTTTCTGTTTTTAAAAACTTGTTATTGCATCCAACGGATTTAAATATAAAAACTATTATGAATTTTGATCAAATTATCCAGTAAAAAAGAAAACAGTTTTATATCATCTGATAGTCTTAAGGGTATTTGTACTATATTTTTGCCATGATTTTCACTGAACAAGAAATAGGCTCTTCAGGTTTATTCTGGATTAGTTATTATACATTACTACATTTTTAGCCTAAGATGGCTAGAATGTTTACCTGTCAAATGTAAGAATGGCTAGAATCCTTGAGAAGCTTATATCTCCACTTCCTTCATAGTTTCTGTTCAAAGATAGTTCTCAAGCTAGCTAACAGTAATAAAACTCAGATAGAAACAAAACTGTAATTAAAAATAAGTGAATTAAAAACCCAACTGTTTTATGGCATCTTAAAAACTTAACATACTTATTATAGTAAAAGCTTTCATGGATCATAGTCCACTGGTTAAACATTTATGTGTTAATAAATGGCTGTACGTATTCAAGGTGTCACACTTTTGTTTTGCTACAAAAGGTTAACACAACTATATCTTTGGAAATTAAAAAAGTTATGATAAATTTAGAAATTATTTTCTCACACCAATTAGTTTAAATGGCCCAAACCAGTTTTGAAAACAGTTACTTGCCTCATTATAGACTTTTAAAAGGTTGGAAGGTATCTCCTCCATATACCTCTGCTTGCAGCAGGAAAACTCATGTTTAGACTAAAGAATAAGGAAAGTTTATGAACCGTTTAGAAGAATCCATAATCCTGCAGCATCAGAAACTACAATCGGAGCAGAATTTATCTAAGTCTTATTAATAAATAGATGTTGAATAAACACACAAAGCAGTGTTGTTATGCCATGTTGTTTTTTTGAACGTATTTGAGCTAATATTTGCTGTTTGGTTGGGAAAAGTATGTGAAGCCCTAAGATATTTCTCATATTTGGGGAAATTATTTCTTAGTTCATCAAACACTCAGCTACACTTGATTGGTTGCAGGTAATCACCTCTGTTTGTATATTTATGTATCTACATATTTGTATAATTGATTTTTAGATAATAGAGGGTTTTTTGGCTGGTTTTTACATTGTTGTAAAGCACCCAGAATCATTTGATTGGGGCAGTTAACAAAATAAATGTTCAGCTCTCTTAAGGAGCTAAGTTGACTCAGATTTTCAGTCAAAGAGATGACAATCAGGTCTAGGTTTGAAAGATCCTTCCTTATGAAAGCATGCTCATGAGCTTATGGAAGTGAATCATGCCTCGATCAGAATCTCTGCCAACCTCAGAAAAAGGGTGATTGCTTATCAGAATTATAGGGGCTGTAGAAGTACTGCCATTTTAAATTATTTATTCATGTTATATCCTACCTTTTGTTCAGAAACTCAAGATATCATACATAGTTTTCCCATCAAGAACACCCCAGTGAGGTAGATTGGGCTGAGAGTGTGACGCAAAGTCACAATGTGAACTTTCATGGCTGATGGTGGACTTGATTCTGAGTTTCTCTGGTATGTCCAGCACCTTAATCACTATGCCACACTTTGGCTCCCATCAGTCCGTAGTCAGAAATACAGTATAGAAATTCAGAAAATTAAACACTATTGTTAAGTCTTTGCAGGAACAGTCCTCCTACAAAAATCACCCCAGGAGCAAAGCATGCAATTCTCCTGGAGGTTGCAAAGAAGACCAGGGTAATGGCAAAAAAACTGAGGCTACAGTTGCACTGAACAATTAATGAGAAACACAGAATTCAAAGAAAAGAACCTTATTTCAACCATGAAGCGTGGTGGGATCATTCATTCATTCATTCATTCATTCATTCATTCATTCATTCATTCATTCTATCCCGCCTTTATTATTTTTATAAATAACTCAAGGTGGGGAACATACCTAATACTCCTTCCTTCTCCTATTTTCCCCACAACAGCAACCCTGTGAGGTGAGTTGGGCTGAGAGAGAGGGACTGGCCCAAGGTCACCCAACTGGCTTTCATGTCTTAAGGTGGGACTAGAACTCACAGTCTCCTGGTTTTTAGCCCTTGAGTGTATGTTCACTGACTTGAGTTATTTATAAAAATAATAAAGGGATAGAAAATAACTGGTAGAACAGTTGCAAAAAAGCAAAATACCTCTTGAGAAATAGCTACAATAGGGAGAGATTGGCTGATTTATACAATAGGGACAATAGATGACCTCACATATCTCCTCAGTTCAAGTTCTGTAGGATTCTGCCTACATTACTTTGCAGAGCAAAGAATTGGCAATTTGGCCTTCCATTATATTACCAATTCAATTACAGTACCACATCAAGAATAATTGCCCTTTTAAGTTCAGGTAAGATTCTTTTTCAGGCTGAGAAATTACTGATGTAAACCTTTTGAGATTGCTTTGGCTATATAATGTTCTAATATCGAAGAAAGGATCTCTTCACACAGTTTTATTAATGTTGGAATATATAACAGCTACTTTTTTATATCAGTTCCTGAAACCATTGGAAAAAGTGTGTAATGGATTAAATGGCAAGATCTTTCCATGGTCTGCAGCAGGAGTGCAAAAAGTTCCTCCTCTTACTGTAGATCAAGCTAGATTGTCTGCACAAATGGGTAGTTCAAACTTTGAGGTCACACTTGATACTAGATATGGCTAGTGATGGCACAGTAGCACTAGACAAAGAAAAATCACAGTACTGAGAACTTGTTTGAAAGTTGGGGAGTACAATGGATAGAATTGACCACAAAGGAATAACACGTTGAATAGGCCAGGGCAGCCCTAATATAATTGTATTTCATGTTTTGTATAAGAGATGTTTTGAGAATATTGGGTACATTTAATGATTTATTTGGAAAATTTATGTGGCTGCCCATCTTAAACAAGTAACTGGGAGATTAACAAACGATACATTAAAAGCATATTAATAAAAAATAAAATGGTACAGAATACAGTTCACACTATAACCAAGGCACTTCAAAACAGCTCACAACACCAACAGACATACTGGGCTCCACTAATGCCTGGCCCTAATGCCTGAAGAAAGAGCATGTTTTCATGGCCTTCCTGAAGCCCAATAAAGTCGGGGCTCAGGAGAGAGGCTGTTCCAAAGGGCAACAGTGGTTCTTCCAGGTCACATTTTCCCACAAAAAAGGGAAAATGTTAATTAAAAAGTTCAGATTCCCCTTGATATTAGGGCTGTGCATGTTTGAAAATGATTTGGAAGAAGAACTTCAGATCTTGTGCTAGCAGAGCATTGCTGTGGCAGATAGTCTTTCTTCTGCCTTCTGCATGAACTACCTTATCTTTTCTGAATAATCAAAACCATATCAACATGACTTCATGTACAAAGCTTCAGAAATGTTACCATGAGAGTTAGAAGCGAGGGAAAATTAAAAATCTTAGATATAGTTTACTATGAGCACCAAATAGTACCCCACCAGGTGGTGCCTTCAGCTTATTTGAAGTGTTCAACTTTTGAATTTTTCCATATTTATTTAAAAAATATAGATGCAGCCTATTCCCTTTAACATACTCATAACCTGTAAACAGGATTTTGATGCTCAGTCTGCATTAATCATTTTTCTTGCTATATAGAGGTAGGACAGTCTCTTTTGGTCAAGGGCTGAACTGGCTCCAGGCGAGTATAGCAGGAACCCCATAGCAGCAATAGCCAAAGCTAGAGGGTGGCTCATAAACCCATAAATGTTCTTCATTCAGACGTTCAGACCCTGGGTTACTAACTATGATTGACTGAATTGGCTGGTTTCACACAATACACTGACCCATAAACTAAGTTAATTGGTGTGGTCACAGCACATGGAGCCATAAAGTAGCTAACCACATTTTGGCCTAATGTGTTCTGCAGACTGAGTTACTTTCCCCATCTCATTAGACTTTGATATAGAACATGAACTGTTTTTCTCTGGGTTCATAGGAAACGAGGAAAAAGAAAGTTGGGTGTCATCATAAGCCTACATACTCTTACCTAGTAGTCAGCCTTACTATGCGCGCTTGGACTTGCGTCCAAATAAACATGCATCAGATTGTTCTGAGAGATTTCTCTCATCAGGAAACAGTCCTAATTGTCAGAAGAGTCTTGCATTCATCATGATTAAAGAAGAATGTGGAAAGAAGATGGGCAACCACATCTTACTGATGCAAAGCACTACCACTATGCTATGAAAGGTTACGTAGGGTTTTCAGTTTCCCTTGTTTGGGTCTGGCCATTTCACCAGTGCTTTCTAAAAACAGCAGTCCTGATGAGATCCCACTTGAATACTGTTGTCAAGAGCCTTTTTTCTATTATAATAGAGTCCTCTTTGAAAGAAAAAGGAAGCAAGACTTCCGAGTCATCACTCATACATTTTGATTGCTTCTTTCGATTGGTCCTTTGGAGCTGATCTGAGAAGAAAGAATGATCACCCGCCAAAGAGAAAAGCAGATCCTCCCCTTCCTTTCTTTCATATAGCAACACTGCACAAGATTTTGTAGGTATCTGGGCAACTGTTTCTAATGCTTTGGTGCCGAAGTGGGAGGCAAGGAAAGACTTTTTTGACTGCTGAACAAAAGGCCACCAATTACATGCTTAAGATTTCTCACAGCTGTTGCGCTATCTCCTCCTGCCCAGCAGAACTGCATAATTCAAAATAAGACTGTAGTGCCACTTACAAGAATGCCACCCTTGCACCTTGAATCCCAGCCAGGAAAGTCTCTATTGATGCACCCTGAATATCTTGCTTAGTTGCTTAATTGTGAACCTGGTTATGAAAGCACACCTTGCAAGATCAAATACGTGATAAATGCTGGCGTAACTTTTGGATAAAGAAAAACTTTGAAGCTAAATTTTCTCCAAGGCCTAGCAAAACTCTACATGCTGTTTTCAGTATTATGGCTCAGCCTTGCCACATATTAACAACAACAATAACGATCAGCAAAAGCTTTTGAGCATAATCAGAGTGTTGTTTTTTTTTAATCTGATTCTGTTGAAACTCTGCTCACCTTAGCCCTAGCAGGTACTTCTCACAGAGGAAGCCTAGATCCAGAGGAATCAGGAAGAGCCTTATTACCGGGATGCCTCCCCTGAACTCCCCAGCTGCTCATTATTCTCTCCTCTTGTACTTGGCTTTCAGTTTAAAAGGCAACGGTGGACTCCAAGGGCAGTTCAGATTTGTCATTAAGAATGCCTTTTTGCTGCCTGAGGATCTGCTTGAGAGGATACAGCCTTGAATGGTGGCAGGAAAAACAGCTGCAAGGATTAATTCACTCGATAAAGAGTTGACAGGGAATATATAAAGCTCACAGATTCTTATAGGTTTTTGCTGACTGAAAAGCTGCTTTGTCTATTATCATGTTTCCATAAAGCATTTTCTTTACCCAACCTAGTCTTCTGGCTCTGAGTTATCAACAAAGCTATAAACTAACTGCACAAGCTGGGTTCACATAACATGCTAGACTACCATGAGGTTGGCTAATGTGCGGCACAATGTGTTGTATGAACTCAGCTGATCAGATATGGGTGGCGGGCAGTTAACAAACATGTTATTTGCCTGATCTAAAATTGTGTTTTTTACCACAGGTGGTTAGAAAGTCAATATTGCAATTCTCCAGGTGAATTGTGAAAAATTGGCAATGGTATCTGAGTCATTCTTGTTAAAAAGAGGCAATAACCATTTTCTTTCTCCATTTCAGAAATGGAGGCAGGAATAGACTTATGGGAAAGCCGTATGAGTAATGTTGGTACTGAAAAGCTAGCATCACAATCCTAACAGTGATGAACACAACTGGGAAGGGTTATGGAAGTGCCCATCAGAGGCACCACTGTCAATTCTAGCCAAATACTTTGTCCTCATTAAAAACTTTCCTTTTTACACCATCTTGTATATAAAACCGGGAAACATTCTGAGAAGCTGACTAAAATGGTGGGTGGGTGGGTGGGTGGGGGTGTTTGAAAAATAATAAGCCATTGTACAAGAGTTATTACAAACAATGTTGACAACTGAGGAGAGTCAAGTGCATTTAGTCACTATGCTGGATTATGGTTAACATCTCCTGTCCAATCTGCCTCTGCAGTGATCTCAGTGCTTTACTGCATTTTTCTTTCTTTTGTTTTGTGGAAGAAGAGTAATATGTGGCCTCTTGTCCTAGAAAGACAACAACTTTGGGGTCATCCCTGCTATTGGGCAGAGCATGATGATTACCTCAGAGAGTAGTTGGAAAGGATGGGAAGTCACAGCAAATGTTGAAGGACAGATCTCAGTATGCTTGCCCTATGCCTCTTAAACTAGCCTGTTGATCTCATGTGTCTGGAGGATTATTTGCTTGCTTGCATGCATGCTTGCCCCAGAGTTACCTTCAGTTTCTGCATGTCGATTTGGGTAGGGGACACACTGCTGTCTTTTATCTGAGTCAGCCCTATATCTTCATAGAATCATGCTATATAAGGATTAGACGGGATCACATAGTCCAACTTCCTCCTTAGTGCAGGAATCCATTGCTACAGCATTCTGACAGATGGCCACCCAGCCTCTCCTCAGATATTTCCAATGTAGGAGATCCTACCTTCTCCTTAGGCAGTATGTTTCATTACTGAACAGCTCTTACTGTTAGGACATTTTCTGATGTCCAACCAAAATCTGCTTCCTTGTAATTTAAATCCATTGTTTCTTGTTCCTCTTCTGGAATAAGTCTGAACAATTCCACCCCATCTTCTGCATTACAACCTTTCAGATATCTGAAAACAAATATCATACGTCCCCTCAGCCCTCCCTTCTCCAGGCTAAACATAGTCAGATCCTCCAACTATTCCTCACAGGTTTTTCCCTCCAGGTTCCTTATCATCTTGTTGCTGTCCTCCATAATGGTCCAGTTTGTCAATGTTTTTCTTAAACTGTGGTAACCAAACTGGATGCAAAATTCTACGTGTAGCAATAGAAACCAATGAAGAATAGAGTGGAATGATTATTTCTCTTCATCTTGAAACTATATTTTTTGTTGAAGCAGCCTACAACTTCATTTCCTTTTTTTAGCAGCTGCATCACACTGTTGAATTCATGTTCAGCTTTTGATCTGTCAAAACCCTAAGATTGTTTTGCATATGGTGCTGCTAGGTATGGCCCTTCCTGCATCTTATTCTCATATGTTTGATTTTCATTATCCAAATAAAGGACTTGCATTTATCCTAATTGAAATTCACCTTGCAGGTTTCTGATCGTTTTTTCTCCTGAATCTTGATGGTATCCTCTAAAATGTTTGCTACTCCCCCGCACAAATCTTTGTGTCAACCACAAATTTGATAATCATATTTTTTTAACCCCTCATTCATGTATTGATAAAGATGTTGAACAGTGCAGTGCCTAGAATGGCACCTTGCAGTACACCACGCATCACTTCTTCCAGATCAATGCAGAGCCACTGATGTACACACCTTGGGTACAATTGTTCAACTAACTTTATATCCACCTAACAGTAGCACAACCTAAGGTCAACTAAACTGGTCACTCTGTCAAAAATGGAGATCAGGTTGATTTAGCATGACTCCTGCCAAATAGTTTATCATTTTCTACATGCTCACAAAATGATTGCTTAATAATATGTTTCAAAGTTTTCCCCCCACTGTTGATAGCAAGGTCTGTTGTTAGTGAGGTCCTCTTTTCCCCCTTTTCTGGAGATAGGAATAATATTTCCCCTTTTTCAGTCTTCTGGCACTAGGCTTGTCTCAAATTTCACAGAAGAGGGCAATTTGCATTCCCAAACTGACTGCCATGGAAAGTGTGGCCAATCACAACACTACCAGAAAACAAACTGCTGAATTTCTTCCTAGCATGCCTTCTAGCCCTCCAGAATATTCCCTACAACTTCCTTCCTTCCTTCCTTCCTTCCTTCCTTCCTTCCTTCCTTCCTTCCTTCCTTCCTTCCTTCCTTCCTTCCTTCCTTCCTTCCTTCCTTTAGGGTCTTAGGGTTATAACTCCCATTGTCTGCTCAGAAATTGAATGGAAAGGGATGTGAAAGATACAATGAAATCTGCACCTGATGCAGAACCATCTGCTGAAATCCTCCATGCAATCTGACCATGACTGCTGAGTGATGAAGGAAAAACACTCTTTATGTGGTCCTCTTCTTAATATCTAATCTTTATCTTGATGGTTCTGATCCAAACAAAATTTTACCTTTTTATACTTGAAGCCTAAAAAGAAAATGTTCATTTATGTCTACTACTACTGCCCATAATGGAATTCCATGCTGCTTTATAAAGCATGATTACACTTTTATAATAGGCATTCATTGGCTTTTAAATATTCCACTGCAGAAATGCCTTCACAGTGATGATGTTTGCAATGGCATGGTTACTGATCTTGATGAAAGACCTTTCCTGGGCATGTTTTCAAGTCTTAGGAAACAAAATAGTTGCTTGTGTGGTAACACCAAAAAACTAAACAGTAGGCCTCTTGTTCCATCTGGCACTTTTTACAAATAATGGTATATCCAAACATATTAACAAAAATTTTAAAAATTGGTTATGTTTCTGATTCAGCTATGATTTAAACCACTTGTGGTAAAACAGTAATTTGTTACTTCCAAACCAAGTTACACAGGAAATATGGATAAAAATTATCAAAAGAGGCTGGCTTTAGATCATTCTCAGTGAGAAGTGAGGGTTGTTGCTGATGTAGGGTTTGTAGAAGTGCAAAAATGTTGGGTGTGCAAATGGTAGAAACCCTACCCATCCCACAGCTTGATACTTGGTAGCTCAAGAATGTTGAGTGTTGAGAGGAAAAGTGGGAAATTGGATGTTTGGAAATTGGGTGTTTGGATTGTATTTTGTATTGACTAATGTTGGGAAAAATAAAAGGCAAACATTTTGTTGCTTGTGACACTTGTTATTTTCAAGTGGCTTGACATATTTCATACTATATTCGCAACTGTTTTTCAAGGGTGCCTTCTGTGCAACTCCTTCCAAAAAGGACGGGTATGCTTCTCATTTGTTTTCCTTTCATGCAGGAATGACAATACCAAGTTAGCATAAATGGATGGAGCAGAGCCATTTAAACTATCTTAAAAGGTGCCCCCTTTGAGACAAGTCTTCAGTTAGCACAGATTAAACAGAGCTGGAAACTCAGAGGGAAGATACGAGTTGCCAAAAGGGATCATTATATCTTTAATGCTTGTGTAGAAAAGATTATTTCAGCAGATGCCTTTTGTCATGCAAGAGTTCAGAAACCTCCTCTGGTGAAACAGGTTGCTCCCTCAAAGATATTACTCATACACAAGCTGAATCCTCTTTTGCAACCAGCCTTCCACGTCCAGTTTGCTGGTGATAGTAAGCTGAGGTGGGGGAGAGCTGCTGGACTTTTTGGCATATGTGATGGTTTTGGTGGGGAATAATGGGAAAAGGGTGAGCAGTGTAAACTGCCCTTAATTCCTAAATGAAAGGAGGATGTAAATCAAATAAACAACACATAAATAACCAATATCCAGAGTCCCCATGTGCTGGCTGAACTGGTTCAAGGAATGACGGGTCCTGTACAAAGTGCTATTGGGTGGGTTCTCCCAGTGCAGCCTTTCTCAACCTTTTGACCCTGGAGGAACCCTTGAAATATTTTTCAGGCTTCGGGGAATCCCTGCACATTCAGGCTCAAATATAGGCCAGAAGTTACAAAATTATTATATTTCTTTCATGTGTAGACCTGTATATATGTATTAACAGAGTTCTTAACTAAAAATAAATGAAACTTACCTCTTTAATGTGAAGTTGCCTGAATTTGAAATAATTTTTTACATAAATCATGATCTCCCAGGGAACCCCTAGTGACCTCTCATAGAACTCTATGTTTCCATGGAAACCTTAATCCTAGGAATCCCTGTCCTAGTGGGTTTACCAGGAGGCAAGAGGGTTCCAGATAGTAGTGGGAGAATGGTTCTACCTACAGTGCCACTTGCTGTGTTCTGGAGAATTTATTGCTCTGAACACTAAAAGCTACAAAAATTGTAATCAAGGGACCCAGAGGAGGCATCAGTGGTGGCTCTACTGTGACAAGAAGGCCCAGAGTCTGAGAAGAAAATAGCCTTGTAGTTATTGCAATTGTGCCCATTTTCTCTTTGTCTGAACATTTATTTCTTCTACTAACACTTCTAGGACATTATTAGTGAATATCTTGTGGATCAGTTATTTTCATTCTGAGATATTGGTTTGGTGAAGGATCATGGACCTCTACTGTTAGGTTAGTTTCATGATGAAATCAGTAGATTCCCCTGGCTTTAAAAAAAAGGATTCTACATGTGGTAAAAATTCTTTTCAGAAAAAATCCAACTAGTCAACAAATTTCTCTTAGTGAGTTTCATGACAAGCTCCAATCACATCTAGGCAGAAACAGGGGCATAGTATCTAAAGCCTAATAGCGGAGGCTAGAATTATTAGCTGCTTAGCTTGCTCCTTGGTGTACACATGTGGTTGCTACACAATTTCCCCTCTCTGCAAAAGAAACCCCTGTGAATTTGGCAGAAGAGGGAATCAAAGTAAGGAGCTGCATAGGAACATAAGAATACAGATAGTCCTCATTTAGCAACTGCCTTGTTTAGTGACTATTCACAGTTATAATGGTGATGAAAAAGTAACTTTGCAATCAATCATCACATTTACAACCTTTGCGGATCTGTAAAGCAAACGAAAGCTGAAGTAAGATCATAAGCACAGTTGTGGTTTCACTTAATGAGGACTACCTGTAGTTATTCCTGGATAAGGTCAAGTCCTATTCTAATCTAGCATTTTGCTTCTCACACTGGACATCATGGTATATATGTCCCTTTCTAAGATGGCATTTTCAGGACCTCAAAATAAAAAAAACATGTGGTTGATATCTTTCCAGGTGGCCAAATTGCATGAAGCGTTGGTATCCATACTCAAAGTTTTGACTATTACTTTGTTTTTATTTAGTTTTTGATCCATACCAAGAATGATTTGCAGTATCCTCCCAGATCAATAGTGATTCTAGATTACAGTTTTGGCATCATTACACCAGGCTAAAATCTAGTTGGCTAGTTGTGGCTGAATGTGTTGGGCAAACACAGCCTTTTATTGTAACCTTGACAGTGTCGAATGACACTTCAGCACAGGCAGGAAAATAGGAAGTTTACCATCCTCCTAGCGAACCACTACTCCACGATCAAGTGTGGCCCTTGTCTTTGAAAATCTCAAAATTGATTAAGAACCTGAGCATTCAGAAGGCATTCTCATTCATCCTTCCAGTCCATGGAAGAAGACTGGAAAAGGTAGGAAGACTACTGCAATCTGATGATTATGATAGAAAATATCTGGTTTCTGTAACCCTTGTCTGATGTATCAAGATAATGGACCACTGGAACAAGAAGAAGGGTTGCACTTCACAAGGACAGGTAATAATGTGTTTGGCCAAAACATGTAAAGATTTATTAGAAAGGTTTAACTTCAGTCCTGTGAGATGTGGCATATAAACCCTGAAATAAGTCCCTCAGATAAAGACATGTAAATTGTAGAATGTTATTAAAATGTATTGTTAAAATGGAGCCTCTACAATCATTCAAAGTCAAATAAAAAAGAACATTAACTCATAAACATAATGGCCTTCATTGTCTGTACACTTATACTCAGAGAATGGGAAATAAACAAGATCAGCTTGAGCTCTTAATCCAGAAGGGCAGATATGATTTAATAAGTACCAGAGAGACCCGGTGGGATGTCTTCCATGACTGAAATACAGCAATTAAAGGATAGTATTTATTCAAAGGGAACAGAAGACACAGAGAGAATGCATTGCATTGTAAATTAAAAGCATCCTTTCTTGCTCAGAAATCCAAGTGAATAAATTTGAAATGCTGTACTCAGCATTTGGGTTAATTTCTGAATAAGGGTTTAAGTGTCTGGAAAGCTGAGACTGATTGGTATATCTTGATGTGAAGCTTGACAGAGCGAATGTTTATTAAACTTGCAGATGATATTGGGTGGGATAGCTAATACCCTTTAAGGAAGAAAGAACATTCAACATGATTTTGATAGGTTATTGCAATTATGGCCTTACAGCTGGAAGATAGTTAATAGTTAAATACCAGAATAAAATTTAAGACACAAGTGCAGAGTTCTTCACTTACAAAAATCAGTTCTGCAGGTATAGGATGGGGATATCTGGCTTGATGATAGTACTCAAGAAAAGTATCTTGGCTGTCAAGAAGGCAAATGCAATCCTAGATTGTATCAACAGAAGTATGGAGTTTTTGGTGCTCTCTGAGCTTGGTTGTTTGCTTGCAGACATTTCATTACTCAACTAGGTAACATCATCAGTGCACTTGTTGGGTAATGAAATGTCTGCAAACAAACAACCAAGCTCAGAGAGCACCAAGGACTCCACAGTTCAATCCTGAGCTACATATATTCTCTTCTATTGCAACAGAAGTATGCTTTTTAAATCACAGGAAATTATTTTTCCACTCTATTCTGCTTCAGTCAAATCCCATCTTGAGTACTGTGCCCAGTTCTGATCACCACACTTTAAGAAGGATTCAGAAAAATTGGAGCAGGTTCAGAAAAGGACTACAAAGATGACCAAAGGATTAGAAACTAAATCCTGAGAAGACAGATTGAAGGAGCAGGGTATATTTAGCCTTGAGAAAAGTTGATTGAGGAGGGATATGATAGGACTTTTCAAATATCTGTAAGAATTTATACAGAAGAAGTCTAGACCTGTTCTTCATCATTCTCGAGTGTAGGACATGGAATAATGGACATAATTTACAGGACAGCAGATTCCTCCAACTAAATATTGTGTGTATGTGCATGCATGGGGCAATTCCAATTATAAAAGAAATGTAACAGTGAAACAAAATGCCCAGACAGGAGGTGGACTTGGTTATATTGGTTATATTCAGGCAGATGCTACACAGCCATCTATCTGGGGTGCAGTGGGCAGGAGCCTGGAACTGATGGCCTAAATGCAGTCTTCCATCCTGAGGTATCCAAGCTAAGCAGGACAGCAGATTCTGAGAGAGAGCAGTGGCACTCCTCCCCACTCCACCCCCCACATTCCCCTTTGCTTCTTTCCCTTAGAGGTCAGATTTGCATGTCTGCCATTCTCAGTATTTATTAATTGCCTTAATATCCCATCTTTTCTCTGGGAGCTCAGGATGATGGGTCTCCTCTCATTTTATCCCTACCACAGTCATAAGAAGCAGATTGAGCTGAATGAGAGTAGATTACAATTGCCCAGGGAATGAGTGGGAACTTAGCCCTGTGTCTCCCCAGACTAGGTCTCATCACCGTAACCACCACAGTATAGTGGCACAGAGCCACTGGTACTGAAGTACAGCTGTTTTTGCATTTCAACCAGCAACTGTGTATGGAGGGGAGGGACTCTTCTAATCCTTTGCTTTTGGTATAAAAAGGTTCTGGGCTAATCCTGCTAGATTTGGTATGGATATGGATCTTGGATATGTCAGGTCCCATATTTTTAAAATAAAAGTTGAACTATTGGTGGCAGAGAAAATAGTAATTCCTTTAAGAAATTGACTCCTGTAATATATTGCCATGAGAAAACAAAGAAAGAGCGAGAGGGGGGAGAGGTGGTCTGCAGTTCAATTCTTTCTAATATCTAATGGCTGTTTTATAAGAAATCAGATTTTTTTTTTCTACCTGAAGCCTTCCACATTAGTTGGACTACAACTTTTATAATTCTCAGCAAGCACAGGCAATAGCTTAAACCAACATTTCAAACTCTGGTTGTTCTGTGTTTGTTTAAATTATATATAATCCTGTGGCAGGTACTTAGATGCTGACAAAGATAAGGTTTGAAAAACTGAACTTACTCTAAACCTATTTTGCTAGAATAAATTGCAGTAAAGTCAGCATCCAGTTGGTGCCCTATTGAAAGTTGATCTACTGAGTGTAGACTGCAGAAGATACTCTCTGTTACATTGCTTAGTTTTAACTTCTGGCCTAAGCTGCTAATTCATTTGGGTCAGTCTGCAATTCGGCATGCCCAAGTTAAGCTTTAAGCTGTGGATCCTACTATAAAATGAAATGTATTTTTAAGAATGCACTCTAGGTGTTCCGTTCTCTCTGATTGAGCAATGAATAAAACACAGCATACAAAAATCTTTGGAAAAAAAGTCTCTAATTAAAACAAGTGCTTCTCCTTCTCCCACACAGATTTCATATTCAGCACATGGGTTCTCCACACCACCTATTTTCATCACACAAACAGGAATTGAAGGGTGAGGGAGAGAGGGAGTGAAAGTGAGAGAGGCAGTCTCTGGTTTATACTCTTAGCCCTTCAATTTCAGGTCCAAAGGCTTCAGAAAGTGTGGCAAAGGCAGGCCATCCAGTGCCTCAGGGAAATGTTTGGGTGAAATGCTCCCAATTAAAACTTGCATGGATCTAACAAAGAGAGAAAAAGGGGCTAAACCAGCCAACCATTGATAACGGCGGTTACCCAGAAGGTCCTGCCATGGTTGCTGGTCTTCCCGCAGCTGCTGTTTCATGGCAAAATGGAAGCCTGGAGGCATGAAGAGGAAGAGTGAGTCCAGGAGGAGGAGCTTGGTGCACAGATTTGATGCTGGGCTCTCCCAAATTTGTTGCAGAAGTAGGTCTAGAGGTGTGTTCCCAGCACAGTCACTAAGGCAAGGTGAGGCTCCGTGGCCCAGCAACAAAAGCAAACACTCTGGCCTTGCCAGTTCACAGGCCACATGAAGGGCAGTTTTGCCACCTTCTACTTGACTGCAACCTTGGCGGTCCAAGTAGGTAGCTCGGTCACTTACTGGGAAGTCTTTGATGGCCTTCAGAATCTCTACAAGGATATGGATTCTGTTGTACCGGACAGCCATGGCTAAGTGAGGAGCTGAAGAGTGGCAGCAGCTAAAGTGAAGGCTTGGTATTGCCAGGGCACTCTTAGGAAATTGGCTCAGTAAATATCGGGCATAAGGCTGGTGGTTGTGTACTAGGGCATACAGCAATGCCTCTGAAGGTGAATATGTGCTGACCTTGCCTCCTTCTTGCCAGTGGAAAACCTCCATACGCCTCATGTCCTCCAAGAGCCATACTGGTAGCTGGTCTCTCACAGCTTGATAGAAAGCAAAAGAGGATTTCTTGCATTGTTTCTGGGACTGGGAGCTGTGGCTGTTGCAGCCATTCAACCATTTGACGTTCCAGGGCATCCTTGAGGTTGGGTTCACAGGGAAGGGCTCCCTTCCTGGCTATCAGATGTTCTTCTCATGAAGATCCAAGAGGGATTGCTTTAAGAGAAAAGCAATTGTTCAGAAACTATCACTCCAAAAAGCAACATAAAGAGCCACATGGGCAGGTGTCCTTCTGGGTCTTTGCACATCATGCAAGACTCATCAAAGCACTTACTTTAGTAACCTGAAGTTCCAGAGAGCTGTTTCACATAGATAGCTTTTCTCCTTCTCTCTCTCTCTCTGCTGAAATCCCTCCATCCATGGTACAGGTCTTAATAATGCTAACTTATCTTCTAAGGCTATTGGAGAAATGACAGCTAGATAATGCATGTGAAACACTTGAACCCTTTACTTTTCTCACTAAGTTCACAGAAGTTAATAGCCTACCAAAATTTTACTAGTTTATACAGGGCTGGCAGAAGAGAAATGAAGACTCAGTCTGTATTCCAGAAATTTACCATAGAGGAGGGAAGGAACCAAATTCATGCCCGACTTAGCTGGATGCAACTCCTCATAATCTATGGCAATGCTTTTCAGCAGTACTGCTGTTTGAGGAAAGTCTAATAAGGGACTCACTTGACAAGGTATCGAAACTTCGGTTTTAAGGCCAAATGTCGCACCTTTTAGTTCTTGGCTACTATTACAGTCAGCTTCATCCTGATGCCATTCAGCCCATATCCTTAACCTTTATCCTTTGTAATGGAGAAGGAAACTATTCAGCATTCAAAACACTTAGCAACCTTGAGTCCTGAAGAAAACTTCATGAGACCTAAATTTGTACTGCAGCAGTGGTAAAAGTATTGTGGGCCACTTGACAAAAGCTTTCGAAGATGTTGGGAAGGACTCTGCCTGCAGCACAGCCTCCCCATATTTATGGGAATTACAGGCATTGCCACCCCAGGATTCTGCAGCATTTTGAAAACAGTTCCTGATCTCTCTGTTCCAACAACATCAAATTATTGATGTGTAGTTAAGTGTAGTTAAAACTATCATGAAGTGAGGTGTTTTGTTTTGAAACTCTGTGGCTCCATTTTCCCACTGGAAGGAATTCTGCTAGTTACTGAATGTCAGATTCTATGAGGGAAATGGTAGTTTGAAGGCTTTGCATTTCCCCTTCAGTAGCCCAGACAAAAACACTAGTGGGGAGTGGGGGGGCTGACAAGCTTGTGGCATTGTTATTCTTGTCAGTTGCCCCCTCTCCAATATCAGCTCTTATATGAAAAGTGTCAGGCTTCTGATGTTTTTGTTTTCCTTCTATCCCTTTTGGGGTGGGGGGGATGATGGGATTTTTGCTGCTGCATAATTTGTAGCACCTCAAGATGGCACAGTATTTTCCTCAGCATTTAAGTCAAGTGAAGATAGGTCAATCATGGGTCACTTTCAAAGTATTTCTGGGGTTTTGGGGAATAAAACCAGTAGCAGTGCTCTCAATACCTTCCACAATTTCTACCTACCATTCCTCAACTTTCAGTGGACCATTTTATGATTTGGTGGGGATTTTTTGGCTAGCTTCCCCCAGCATAAAAGTCTTTTCCTACTTCCTCTTCTCCCCACCCCCTGCCAAACAATAGATTCATCTGGTCATCTATCAGCTCAGCTTAGCCAATGCCTCTAATATCCCTCAGCTCGGTTAGATAATCTTTGTCCTAACATCCAAATTCTGTAGATGTTCCTTTCTGTGGTTATCACCTCTTGTACCACTAGTTTTGCTTAGTGATTAACTTTTTTTCCTGCCCTTAAAAATAAGACAGGAGGAGGGAGGTGTTGGCTGAATAAACGAAGCCACTTAAATTTAACCCAGACCAAATCCATCTTCCCACAAGACAGATGAAATGGAAATTTGCAGAGCTAGATGTTTACAAGGCACTTGGACTCTACAAATCTCGGTGTCAGTCGCCTTTATATTACCTTGGGTATCATAAAGGAAATAGACAATACCTTTTTAGAGGTCTACATGGTCTGTATTTTATTTAACTGGGCTGTCTGTGACTCCTCTTCTAAAACCAAATGCAGTATGTACAGGGTCTTCCTTAAAGCTCTGGAAGTGTTTGTCACATTTGTGATCAAGAGGCTTTATATCCTTAAATGAAGGGGTTACTTCACCCCTCAATTTCAAACTGAGCCACAAGCAACAGATCAGGCACTGAATAATAACTGTGATGGGGAATTTTAGTAGAATCCCGAGACTTCCAGAAATGGGTTGCTGAATATGATGGAGCTCATCTCTCCCAGGAGCTGCAAAAGACCTCTGACCCAGGCGTCCCAAGCTCATTATACTCTGTATAATCCCCATCCCCCTTCACTCCAATATTGAAATCAATATAACACACACAGCAGTATGGCTTCCTCAATTTATAGTCCTGAGCTGTTGGATTTTCTAGGCAAGGAATGGAGCATTGCTGTAGCCCTTGAAAGCTTACCTGACCCCCAATCATCATACCCATTAGGACTGTCACAGAGAGATTTCAAAATACATCATTAACATTGTGGCTTCTCTTTCCTATTGATGGACCTGACATAAATGAACTCTGCTAGCCAGTTCAGCTTTGTTTTGTTTTATTTACACTAGCAGAAGGGTTTTAGGGTGCCTGCACTTTGGCTCAGGGAGGCTTCCTGTTTGCTTCCTTTTCAAGGCCAAAGGGCTATGAAGATCTGTCACAGCAAGTAAATCTGTCTGTGACAAGACTGTCCTGATCAAGTTGCAATTTGGAGAAGGCCGACTGAGTACCACCATGCAAATCCTAACCCAATTTGATAGCATTCTGGTGACTTGCTTTATGAGTGGAGTCCCCTGTGATCTCCACATCAGGGCGTGGGCCACCTTGTCTGGTACATACTCCGAACATAATAGTTTTGGATTTAGTATGTGGCCCAAGGCACTTTCAGGCCAATCTACGACACCAGTTTTTCTCAACCTTGGCAACTTTAGGATGTGTGGCCTTCAACTCCCAGCCAGCTGGGAAATACTGGGAGTTGAAGTTGAATTTGGATGTTAGGACAAAGATTATCTAACTGACTTCTAACCATCTAACCATCTTAAAATTCCAGGCTTGAGAAACATTGGTCTACACTGCCTTGTCCTTATGGATCTCCCCTCTATGTCTGTTCCTTTTGAGCTAGCATGATCTTCATCCAACTGCACCCAATGGTACTGCTAGGTGGACTAGCAAGGGAATGTCCTCCAGACCCTGCAGCCTTGGGGGCTCCCAAGGGAGTTACCAGATGACCCCAGCATTCATCTTTCCCCACCCCTCCTACCAGGCAGCAGCTTGTAGCAAGGGTGGGGGGGATGAAAGCCTGCTGGGAGGGTCAGAGGAGGCCAGGACTGTCTCAACCTGGTTACAGTGCTAGTTTTGTACCCACAACCTCCTCTCTGCAGGCTGTTCTCTCTCACCTGGCCGGTCCTCTTCCCCTCCAAAATGCTCCCCCTGACTTCCCTTCCAAATATTAACCATCCTTCCTTCCCCTGGAGAAGCCTTTCTCCTCAGTGGTATTTCTTACAGTATAAAAAAACATGCATTTATTTTGAATTGACAGCCTTCTTTCAAGACTTGAGGGCAGAATGGGAGGCAAAAGGGTTAGGTTTACTGCTCGGTAGCTGTGCCCCGAAGACCACCATTCTCTGATTTCCCTCAGTCTTTCCAGACCGACAATTCCGGCAGGGCCAGCCTTTGGCCCGACCCCTGCCTCGCTTGCCTTCCCCTCCCAGCTCTCCATCTTCTCTTTCTCTGGCCCATCTCCAGATGCCCCAGACCTCCTACCTCTCACGCCTCCACCCCAAAACTCCCAGCCAGCCTGCTGGTCCTTAAACTGCCCTCGGGTTGCGGGCTGGGATTCACGACCCGGCCGGGCCGAAGCGGAACGGGGATCAAGATGCCGTACCTTCGGCCGCAAAGAAGACAGCCTGGCGGGATTCGCCTGCGGGGTGCGCCGGCTCTTTCTCCCGGCTGGCTGCAGTAATGAATGACCCGCTGCCTCGCTCGCTGTTTCTCCCCGGCAGCAGCCGCGCGCACGCACCAGAGGGAGTCCGACGGCGGCGGCGGCGGCGGCGGCTTCTCGCCCGCCCCCGTGCGCTCTCCTCCCCCTGCGGAAGAACAGCGGCTGTGCTGTGCTCCCGGCTGCACCAAGCGCGACCGCCGCTCCTCCTCAGAGGAAGCAGCGAAGGAAGGGAAAGGCGGCGGCAGCAGCAGCCGCCGCAGAGCCGTCTCGCTCGGCGGCGGCGGCGGCGGCGGCAGCGGCAGCGGCGGCAGCCAAACCACGGTTGCCTCCTCCGGGCTCTTTTATCCCCGCCCCTCCCCTCCCCTCCCCTCCCCGCTCCTGTCCGGTGAAGGTCGGTCAGGACCGGGGAACTGTCCAGAGCCTCGGGATTGGTCTCCGCGCGGTCTCCCCCCCAGCTTCCCATTGGCTGAGAGGAGAGGATGGGCCCCTGCAGCGATTGTTGGCGTCAGCGGGAGGCAAAGTTCCAAGAAAGTTTCTGGGCTGCTTGTAAGTCGGTGTAAGCGCGCGCGGCTCGGGCTATTGACCCTAAAAGGGGAGGAGGGCGAAAAGGAGGCAAGGCAGATCGGACTTCCCGCAGGGGATCAGGCAGCCGCCCCTTGAGCCAGGAGCCCTCTTCCTCCCATCCTTAGGGCCGTTGCAGTTGGCTGCCTTAAAGTGCAACCCCCCAGGTTTTGAGTCGGCAGAGAGATTGCTGGCATGGGCTCTGCTGCCCCACTGCCGACCCCAGCAAGGGCGCCGGCAAAGGTGCGGTCCTTACGCGCCTATTGTGAGAATTGGCTCTCCCGTGGATAAGTCTAGTAGTGGTTTCCAAAACAAGGACAGGTGCACTAGAGAGATGATCCTTTCTCCCGGAAAAGTCTCAGAAAATGTTCCCGAATCTTGCTGCCATTATTGCTTATAAATAGGTGTCTCGTGTGAAAGTAAAGCCCTCCCTGGAATTCTAGTGTTGCAAGCTTAACTCTTGTTCTAAGAAATCCTACCCCTCGAAGTTCCGAGAAACTTGCCTGTTTTCAGTACAACTGGCTACAAGAGAAATCAGAGGCCGATTTTGAACCAGTTAAGGAAAGGGGTTGGTGGATCTCCCACTGTTTTCCCTCCCATCTGCTGACTGGTAGACAACTGCCAAACTCTGTCCCTACTGCAGCGTTTCTGAACCTTGGCAACTTTAAGATAGGTGGACTTCAACTCCCAGAAATGCTGCCCTAATGCATTAGGTGACTGTAGGTGGGTGCTTAGAATGATGGGTCTAGCCACCTGTCAGGTTACCCAACTCGCTGGTCACAGGTGCCAGAAGAGGGCAAGATGAAGCAAGAAGGAGTGCCCCCAATACTCATGCTTGTAAAGAGCCCACATAAGATTTGACAGGCACTTTGGTAAGTGCCAGCCAGTCATTATGTGAGTAGATGCCTCTGTGGAAGTCAAGAGTCCAATCTCTCCTGACACCTAAGCCAAATGCCCTTGAAGTTTCCAGCTACCAACAACTTTGACTAATAATAATAATAATAATTCATTAAACTTGTATGCCACCTGGACAGATCTCAATCCCTGAACCACATCAGCAACCACATTGTCACTGAAATGTGCTGGAGTGTATCTATGGCCAAATTTTGCTTGGAGAAGAAAGAAGCTGTCTCAGTTATGGGGCTCATCCTGACATGGCAGAAAAAGGGGTTACCAGGGCATGTTCATGCCATGGTTAGAGGACTGTGAACAAGAGCCCTTGAACAGTCTTGTACCTCTTGAAACTCCCACTTGAAACTTTTGTACTTTATTTGTTTGCATGTGTGATATTGGGTGGAGTGATTATTGCATGCACTGCTATAATATCTTTCTGATCTGGGAATGATGGCATGGGATCTTCCCACACAGATTTGCAAATCTCCCTTGGTGAGGAAGTTGGGTGTTCTCCAAATTCTGGGTGAGCCTTGTGTGACATGTCTAACAAGGTATATATTTGAAAAGTTTCTATCAGAAATAACCTGTGATCTATAACTAAATTATTTGTTGATTTTGTTGCTTGGGCTGTATTTGCAAATGATGGGTACTGTACTTATATATTTTTTTCTGGGGCTCAGTATTTGTGTGTATTGCTTCTGTCTTAAAATTGGAGGTAATTACAATGTACATCAGATAAAAAAAAAGTGTTGATAACTGCTCAGAAGTAAATCCCACATTGAATTCAGCCTCATCCTTAGCATGTATACTTAGCAATAAATTTGGTAATGTCTTTGACTTGGTTCAAATCTTTCAATACAATATGTATTTACTACAGCATAAGCATATCTTCTAAAATAATAATCAGGAAAGTATGCTTTTAAAAAAGAAATATATAGGCAGTAAGCAGCTTAATGCAAATATAATTGTTGAAAGGTAAAGGTAAAGGTTTCCCTTGACATTAAGTCCAGTCGTGTCCGACTCTAGGGGGCGGTGCTCATCTCCGTTTCAAAGCCGAAGAGTCGGCGTTTGTCCGTAGACACTTCCGTGGTCATGTGGCCGGCATGACTAAACGGAACGCCGTTACCTGCCTGCTGAAGCGGTACCTATTGATCTACTCACATTGGCATGTTTTTGAACTGCTAGGTTGGCAGGAGCTGGGACTAGCAATGGGCGCTACCCCGTCACGCGGATTCGAACTGCCGACCTTCCGATCGGCAAGCTCAGCAGCTCAGCGGTTTAACCCGTAGCGCCACCGCGTCCCTAATGGTTGAAAACTCAGTTGATAATTAAGAAAATTAAAATTAACCATGTAGTAAATCTAGAAGTCAGCTGATTTCACCAGATTTCAGCAAGATGGAATGGCACACAAATGTGACTAGGGCTGCATCTGCATGCACATGTATTTGACAGCACAGTGTGCAGAGATTGGTTTGATCTTACATCCAAGGCAAGGAAACCTATCCTGTCCTGCTATGATCTGTGTTTCTCAAAGCAAAGGCCAGATAGCATCAAAAGCGATGTTTCATTTGCATCTGAATCCTTAGATACATAAATATTGCTGTTTTCACTGTGCACTCACGCATCCCAGTTCAGCAATGTAATTTGGTCCTGTGTTATAATCCTAAACTAACTAAATACATTTGCTACTGAGTACGTGTAAATTACAATGGGATGAATCCCAAAGTAAATTACATGAAACTGTGTTATTGATAGGAAAGTTTAGCTGTTAAAAATGTCTGCTTTCATTTTCGAATGTTGGTATTGTATGCTGATTTCCTACTGGCAAACCTTCTCTGATTAGACTGGTATAATTTTTTTATCCAATGCCTTTTTTATCTGCTATCCTTGTCTTTGTTATAATCTATTATATTGGTTTGTATATGTCTATGCTTGTTGTATTGTAACTAATGACTGCTTTTATCCTTAGTGACACAAACAACAATTAAATGCAGTAAATAAATGAATTTCTACAGTGTTTTCTTCATGCTTCTAAACTATCATTCTTCATCTAATCATTTTCCTAACAATGCTTGGAATTTAACTGTGAAACACAATTTTAAAAATGATGGACCTGGTTTATGATAATATATAGCAGAGTTTCTCAAATCTTCAGATTGAGAATTGGGTAGAATGAAATTTCCTTATGGAAGGCACGTAATCCTGCCAATCCAAAAATACTGGGCAGCTATTTTCTTTTCCTCTTTAATTGTTTTAAAAGAAAAAAAAGGTGAAAAGGCTGTACAAAATTATGGGGAGGTTATAAGCAGAAAATATTATTGTCTAGATCACCCCATAGAATTCTGGATATGAGGCAGGATAATTACGTATTTAAATCTCATTAGCAAATGTGTTTGCTTTTTAGGACGTAAGAGCACATTTGTCCATACCAGCCTTTCCTAAATTGATATTTTTCAGAATTGTTTGACATTGGTATATAATAGTCCAGCCCAAGTGGCCATGAAAACTTTGGATTATAGGAGTTGTGGTCTCAACAAGATGGAGAAATTTGTTTGGTTAAAATTTGAATGGGAACCTATCTAATTTTTTATTTTCAAATCACTATGTGAAAAGAAACTTTAGTTCTTATCTGAATTTTGCAGTCATCTGAATTTGATAATGCAGTTTGCCAGCAATAAAAAAAGGCATATTTTGGGAGGAAAATTGTTGAGAATTATGGCCCTTCCTTGAGCTTGAGATAGTGGTAATGGTTAACCATGCCCTCATCACCTTTCATATTAACTACTGCAATACATTGTATGTGGGTTTCCTTTTGAAAACTACCTGGAAACTTCAGCTGGTGCAGAATGCAGAAGTCCACCTATTGGCAGGTGACAGCTGCCAGGTAGTGACCAGCTTTGAGAACAATTCCAAGTGCTGCTTATGGCTTGTGTCCTCAGTATCTGCAGGATAACCTTCTTCAGGTAGAACCATCCTGTCTGGTTCATTTATCCTAAATGAGTACCCTTCCCGTGTGATATCAGAGGAGGGCATATTGGTTTCTTGGATGTGCCCCTCCATCCTCCAGACATCTAAATGGTGCCTTCCTCATAATCTTTTGGAGGTCAGCCAAGAGCGAACCATTCTGCAGACCTTTTCACTGTTAAGAAACAAAGGGAGTTGCCTATTGCATGATGAATTTTTCTTTGGAGGGAGGGGTGTTTTATGATTTTATATTCAACTTTTGTAAACCACTGGGAGTCTGTCAGAAAGTGGTGATATAAATATTTATTTATTTATTTATTTAATTTATTAGATTTATATTACTGCCCCTCTCCCCCAACAGGAGGAGCATATTATTGCTATATATTATATAGCAATAATATATATTGCTATATATTATATAGCAATAATATGCTATAAATATTACAGAAAACTGCATTAAATATGTGTGCATATTCACATGCACATATGCAAATACATAAATGCATTAT
The DNA here is from genome assembly GCF_035149785.1 of Candoia aspera. Classification (NCBI taxonomy): domain Eukaryota; kingdom Metazoa; phylum Chordata; class Lepidosauria; order Squamata; family Candoiidae; genus Candoia; species Candoia aspera. The sequence continues at coordinate 312,978,386 of NC_086153.1, forward strand.
AACTATTTGTAAAAAATAAGCACATTCAGTAAAATTGCAAACAAATACACATTTGGAGAAATGTGCACACAGACACAGAATCTGCAGTTTGATGAACCAAAGTTGATATAGTTGCTAAAATGTGAGACAAAAAAAATAAACTTAATATATTTGCAAAAATGAGAAATGGTCCCCCTCCTTGTCCCTATATATTTGGAAGGCTCCAGGATTCCCACATGTAATTTTGGAACTATACTATGTTGGGATAACAGAGAATACTGTTTTAGGCTGAGCCTCAGAGCGGTATAATTTTCAGGAGAAATGGCTATTAAAGTCTTTTGAGATGATGGTATATGTTTATCCTTCAGGAGACAGTAATTCTCCGAATAAATAAATTCCGGCATCTCCTAGCAGATGCTACAATGAAAGATATCATGTGGACTGTCTGTCTCCAATACTTTCAATATTTGTTTTGTTTTACCTACAGCAAGGGAAGCCCACTGTGTATTGAGAAGACTTTTTAGGACAAAGCCTAGCTAATGTTCACTATCATTTGGACTATAACTTGCCAAAATAATCAACATGGCCAATGAGACTCCAATTTCATCCTCTGCTTTTTTTCTTTACTTACCATGTTCATCTGGAAATTCCACCATGATTCAGACTGAGAAGAGGACATGAATTAGAAACAATGATCCAAAGCAGAGGATGGCACCAGAGGCACTAAGTAATGTCTGATGCCTGGTCTGTTTGGAGCTGACAAAGGCTTCAGTGCAAACACGTTGAATTCCAAAGAACTTCTAAGAAATCAAAGGAACTACACTTTTAAAAGTTGACTGAGAATAAAACCTTTCGCACAACTTTTATGAAACACCCAACCTGCAAGAATCTTGAAATGGCAAAATTGTTTCTTTCGTATTTTGCCCACACATAAACATAGTACAATAATGCCATGTAATGAGCGGAACACAGTTGGCCATATTGTTGAGTGAGAAAGGACTGAGACAGAGAACCAAGCTCATGTACTCACACACTTGATTCTTAAAATGAATGAAAACTGTCCAGTGAAGTAGAAATAAAATACATAACACAAGAGAAGTTCATCATAACGCAGCTCTTTAAAAAAGTGATAGATGTTATATTAGCTGTGTCCAGCATACTGTGTGGATTCACACATTGCACTAAGCTATAATGTGGGGTGTTTGCTTTTGCTAAATGCATTGTACAATCCTAGCCATTATGGATGTTGGACTCGGCAGATGTTGCAAATGGGCCAACACTAAAGTTATACCTTCCTTCCTGCTCATGGGCAGACTCTACCACAGTGCAAGATTCCAAATTGCTTAAAATGCATTACATTCATTATAAAGACTGGTACTCTTGGAGGGCAACACTCCTAATAGGTATTATGGGCACTGGAGTTGAAACCCAACAGCTTCTAGAGAGCTACAGATTCCCATCCTGACTGTATAGTCAGGATAATTATTTATGCCAAAGGATTTACAGTCTAAATGTGGGAAGCGGGTTTTGCAGCTTTACCTAACCTGCCAAGAGCGCACAAGAATGAGCATTGTATTAGAGTTTCTCTGGAGGAGGGTGACATACAAAAGAACCCATCGGTGAAAAGGTCCTGCTTCTTATAGATGGCAATATAATATCTGGTGATAAAAGTAGTATCATGAAGGTCTGTGGAGGTCAGGAGGTTTCCTTTGAGTATCCAAGTTCATAGTAATGGAACTGGGAAATTGTCTAACAAGGCAGTTCCACAGGGTTTCTTACAGAGTGCTGACTTTTTGTTTTTAATGGATAACCTTTCATGAGACTAGATGTCATCTTAATATAGCTTGTTACCAAAGTTGCATTAGATATGTATTAGAGAAAATAGACTGAGCTGACGGGAACACTCTAAGCCTAAGGCCTGGCATAAATATAGAAACATCAGCCAGGCAGAAAAGGCATCTGTGATCCATAACCCAAGATGTAAATGGAGAAGGCAGCAAGCATGCTCAGCTGCTATTTATTACAAGTTAGTTCACGTGTATCCCATTTACTTATCATGTTGTATTATACTCTTTCTTCAAGTCTGGCAAAACATGCAATGCAATCCTGTCAAACAAAATTTCCAGGTGACTTCACTGATAAATCCCTGAAGGGTTTTTGGCAATAATATGGGCCTGGTTTGCCCTTGCCTTATTCAGAAGGTTTTTTTCAGCTTTTCAGTCTAGTCTACAGTCTTGATTTTCTTGATGGTCTCCTATCTAACTACTAAGCTCAAACCAACTTAGCTTATGGAAGTCAACCAATACCAGCTAGGTGGTGACACCTAGTCAAAAATCAGTGCTCATCAATTTCAGTGGTACTTACTTCCATTTGAATGTTACAGCCAAAGATTTTCAGCATTCATTTTTACAACCACATGTGAGTCAAATTAAATGTGTATAATACTAATTCAGCCAAATGTAACATAAACATGTCATGCCTGCAGTCTATATTGGATATCTAGAATAGCCTTCCTACTCTGGTATTTTCCAGCTGCATTGTCACTGTCTACATAATTTTTGAAAAACATTTAGGCCCATATTTAAAAATAACAAAATAGCTCTAACAATGAAGACATTCTGTCTTTCTGTCTAACAGACAGACAGAAGCGTGTTACAGGGCGATTCGGAAACACTGCCTCTTAATGACCTGTTGATGTGTGTAGTTTACTAGATAAAAGTCTGGCTTTATTTGGGATAGTAACAGAGAACATGGGGACCCCCAGATGCTGCTGAACTTAAATCCCAGCATCTCTCCACACTGACCCTGCTGGTTGGTGCTGCTGAGAATGATAGCTTAATTAGAGAGAGAGTTTCCTGTCTGTGATCTAGGATTTGGATCCCAAAATTCTTATTTCCAAAAGCACAAAGTCCTGCAGGATGTGGAAAGCACGAGAGCTTCCAACTGTATTCAGAATGATGAATATAAGCAGTAAGCTTACGTGTAAGTCACAGACCAAAACTCTGGCTACTTTTTATTCTGTAATCCAATGGGTTTGTTTTAACTCACCTTGCTATGATTGGCTGAGCCATTCCAGAACTTTCCTGGCAAGCTATTGAAAACAATAACTGCCTACTCCCCACCCCTGTGACACAGCTGGAACAGTCTCCCCTTCCTCCATCTCAGCTGAAAACATCTTTGCCTCCCTCCACCACTATCAACAGCATACGAGTTTAATTCTGCACCAGTCTAAGTTAGTGGCCTTGAAATGGGGAAAAGATAACATTCCTTCTGATCTCTACATTTCTGGATACATGGTCACCAATCTTAAATTTCCATTTGTGAACAGGCAAGTGATTATTTATATGCCTAAACAATATGTAGTCAGAGGAGTGGATTAAAACTGGGGAGACATGAGTGCATATTCCCACTCAGATTGCCACAAAGAGGATCATAAAAAGGAGTCCTTCAAACAAATATCTCCAGTAGTCTTTGTTGCTCTTATTTATCCAGATGCCCAGGGCACATAGGAAGTAATGTGGATTTACAATTTTGTTTACTTTCTGAACTAAAACCTTCACCTACTCAGTCCTCTTCCTTGTGTGTATGCCCAAGTCCAAGTCTTTCTGGCCAGGTAGGTCTGAGTTCCAGAAGAATCAAGGCAGGGTGCCCATAAAGCACATTCTATTTGATGGCTCACAGGTACTACAGTTCCCATTCATTTTTATCACTTCCAAAAAAGTTTGGCCAGTCCCAATGTGACACTCTTCTCATGTCTCCTAATACTTTTCCACCACTTCATCCAGTACTCATGCCACCCTTGGTTGTTTGGGGAACAATCTTTTGTTGTGAGAGCTGTTCCTTCTTTGGAGAGCCATCTTGTTGTGTCTTGTTAGAAATCTTCATTCTGGTATTTTACCAGAATTGCTGAAAAAAGAGACATCTACTAAAAAAACCGTTTGCTTTTATGACCTGCTTTAAATGAGTCTCAAATACTCCATCTTTTATAAATGTCCGTTTGTGCCATCACACAAATATATATTATCCTGAATATTATCGTAGCGTTAACAATATGATGGTGATGTTGCAGTATACTGACCTATAACTGACTATTAATAAAATTTAATTATCTTCAGACAGGGTCTTTCCCTACCACTGAGTTAAAGAAGCACTATCCAGGTCTTTGGAAGAAGTGTGCGATATGCTGGCCCATCTTCTGAGAAAAGAAGTAGCTAGCTCTTGGGATAAACTTTTCCCTCAGTGTAGGCTCCCCTACAGCTCCCCTGACAGTTCAGAATTATTTCTAGCCTCAGAACCCAGCTATGGGGAAAGCATCTGAGAGACTGGTTATAGGCATCATATTCTGTAGTTACTGAGACTTGCGAGAGAAGCCAAAGACTAGGTATCAGTGGAGAACATTCAAGATTGGATCAAATGGATAGTCCAGGTAGATAGGTTAGGCGCCTTTTTGTGTAAAAGGCAGCTGAAATTACCCCATGAGTGTTTGGCCAATGAACAGCAAGATGTTGTTCTCTCAGCAGCAAGTAAAAGCTAAGTGGTGCAGAACCAACCATCTGATATGGGCTATGTTGGTCCCATGAGTTACTCAACCTAATTTTCTAGAGTTCCATAATTTCCATAAATTAACCAACATGGACTGGATTCACACAACTAAACAGTGGTTGGCTACTTTGGAGAGCAGTGGGCAGTTCCATGGAGATTTTGCTGATAAAAAAGTAGTGTTCTCTGACTGGTGGAGTCTTGAATAAAAGTCTGGTTGTCCTTCCGCTAAGGGAACAGTCTGAGTCATTTTCTCATTAGAAATTTCTGCTGCACCTTGAAAAACCAAACAGCATAAACAATTTTCCATTTGAAATCACTTTAAAAGTATTGATAGACTGTAATAGGACACAGACATGTAATCTGAAGTGGTATGAACACTCTAAAATATTTCATAAATGCAAAAGCAGTTTCAAACAGGTACTCTTTAAGTATCTGAAAATTTGTAACGCAAAAGGCAAATTTGTCTCTTCTACATGGTTGAACATGAAATAATGGATTTAAGTTATAGGATTCCAGTGGACTGTTAGAAAAAAAATGTTCTAATAATCACAGGGGAACATGTGATTGAGGAAGGTGGTAAATTCCTCTTTACTGGAATTCTAAAAACATGTTGGCTAGACATTTGCCAGAGAAATGCTTTAAACTAAATTCTGGCACTGAGCAAAGACTGAACTGAATGGCTTTTATACTGTCTTCTAATTCTATGTTTCTATATAATCCACATACTGCATTTAATTGCTTTAAAAAAACAAAGTCTTCAGTTGTTTTCAGTGGTAATAATACCGAACAGTTTTACTGTTCCTCCTATAGATCAATATATGTTGCTTTTATGCTTCTTCAAAAATAGACTTCAGTTGAGGCTTTCCTCTCCCCTTGATTCAGGGAGGGATTATTCTTCATGAAAATACTCCAATAATTTTCTCACAGGGTTAACTGTCTGGCTGAGCTTTCTATTTAATTAGGAGATATTTTGATAAATGTTACACATAAGAACATTGGGGTTAATATTCTTTATAGGAATGGAGAGTAAGCATCTCAGATACCACTTCAGAGCTCTTTGCTTTTAAAAACACCTTTCAGGCTATCAGAGGTCTGGCCAGCAATTGCAAATTAATGTTTACTTTGGTGGTTTGCTTAATAAGGTTAAGCAAGTATTGAAGCTTTTCACAAGAGGACAGCGACCTGGCCTTGGTGTAGGTAAGCAAAATCTAGGAAGGCAAAGGGGCCAGGCCTTATCCTCACACCATAACTGTAAGCACATTTTCTTGCTTATCAACGAACTCTCCTTAGATATTCAGCCCAAAGGTCCCAGAGAGAGAGAGAGAGAGAGAGAGAGGGGAGGAGAGGAGAGGAGACAAGAGAAGAGATGCTGGCAGTATTCTAAGCACCTTAATGTTATGCTGTAGAGGTGACAAGGGTATTCTGATTTCCCAGCCAATGATAAACAGAGATGTCTTAAGAACTGCAGAGTATGCTGGGAATCTCCCTTTCATTTCAGTGTGGCTTGAATTTTGCCCATCACCTTCAAGCAGTGTTAGAAAATGTGATTTCAACTGAAGGATTTTGTAGGTTATCCAATTAATATGCAGAGCCTCCAAGGAAACCTCTTAGCTGTCCATTTGTGGACGTTCTCCAGGCTTTTATGCCATTAAGCTCTGTTCAGATGACTATAGCATACATACTATGTAATCTTAAATGTTAATTGTTACTTAACAGCAAAATCCTACCATTTGTGAGGGGGGTGGAGGTAAGGGATGAGGAAGAAGTATATTAAAAACTTTTTGTTTAATGCTTCTCACTTTTTGGTTTAATGTTTTGTTTATTGTTTGGAAATCAAGAGCCCTTCCATGCTCAACAGCTGTGTCAATCCAGAATCAGCACAGCCTTTGTGTACACCCATTATTTCATGGGCTTACTCCAGCATTTGCACTTGGATCTAATTAATGTCAGAATTAATTAGCTGTGGTATAGAGAAACATAGCAAAAACTGATTTCCTACATTTCCTCTGTAGTAAAAGAGCATTTATTCTACTCACCCCATCTTCCAGCTCCTGTAGTTTTCCTTACACTCCAAAGGAAAGATGCCATGACTTCTAATCATCATTCCCCCACTGGTTTCTGGCAGCTTTACTAGGTCTTCTTCACTGTGGCTGGTTTGTTTGTTGGTTTTACCTTTTTAAATTTTTACCACAGAAAGAAAATACAGCAAAAGAAGAGCAAGGAGAGGATGGGTGTTGGCTAGTTGCTGCTTTGAGTGCTCCCATTGGCCAGTTAGAAGTATTGCTGGCTAACTCAAGGGTAGGAAATGTGAGAACTCTCAAGAGGTTCTGTGCAATGAATGGCACAAAAATTCTGCTGATAGTTTGGGAAGGGTGAAGAAAACGGCCATGTGGAAGGAGTCTCAGAGTGGCAAGATGAAAAAGAAGACACATCTCTTGCATCTTTAATAAATGGACAGAAAAGGACAAGTGACAGTTCCTTCCTCTACTCAATTATTATCTGGATTTTCAACTTCTCATGAGTTCTCACATTAAATGTTGAAAGCCAATCTTAATGCATTTTGACAGCTCTAAACATTTGGCCAACTTAATTTATTTACTTGATTATGTGCTATGTTCCATATCATGGACAGCTTTACATATTAAGCCATTATTATTTAGATTTATGTCTCTCTCTGCTCCAGGTGCTCTGAGCAGCTTAAAGAAATATATAAGGGCAACAAAAAATTTGGTCCATCCATCTTGCTGCTAGTCATTCCCTTTTTCTCTTTCCTCCTCCTTTCTCAGCATTAGGCATTCTTCCAGAGAACCAGGCTTCTCATTATGTGACCAAAGTAGGATAATTTGAGCCTGGTCATTTGTGCCTCAAGGGAGAATTCTGGGTTGATTTGTTTGATGATCCATTTGTTTGTTTTTTGGCTGTACACAGAATTCACAGGAGTTTTCTCCAACACCAAATTTCAAAAGCATCAATACGCTTTCTATCCTGCTTCAGCACACAGCACAGTGAAAAAATGGGACTAAAATTAAATATATAGAAGACCAAACTAGTGACAACAGGTAGAACAACCAGCCTTTGAAATGACAAAGATTTTGAAATGGTAGATAGCTTCTGCCTTTTAGGATCAACCACCAACAGTAAAGGAACAAGCACTCAAGAAATATGCCACAGAGTAGCACTTGGTAGAGTGTTTAGTTATTTATTACATTTGTATACTCCCTAACTCCTTGGAAGGCCATCTGAAAAATATTCAGATGCCATGATATATCTATACCTACAAAGTTCAGAGTAGCGCAAGCAATGGTATTCCTTGTGACATCCTATGGAAGTGAAAGTTGGACTTTGAAGAAGCAGGATAAGAAAAAGTATTGATACCTTTGAACCTTGGTGTTGAAGAAGAATGCTGAGAATACCATGGACAGCCAAGGAAGCAAACAAATGGATCATTGAACAAATCAGCCCAGAGTGCTCACTTGAGGTACAAATGACCAGGCTCAAATAATCCTGCTCTGGACATATTATGCAAAGACAGCTCTCTGGAGAAGGCTCTGATGCTGGGAAAAATGGAAGAGAAGCAGCAAGGTGGATGGACTCAGTTACAGTGACAATGAGTGCACTGTTGGGAGACTTGAAAGAACAGGTTAGGGACAGATTGTCATGGAGAAAATCTATGTGGCTGTTAAGAGTCAACAACTTGATGGCACATAAGCAATCATTGAATAATTCATACAATACACTAAGCCAAATATGGTTTGTTTGGTTTTGGCTTAATGAATAGGGTTGAATGTAGCTAAATGGGTCCATTATACTCTTTGTTCAAAATCCTATATCTCTCCTTGAATCTGGTGCCTGGTCTCAATTTCCAGTACTTTTTGCTTTTTTGCTTTTTGTTTTTTGCACCAATCTCACAACAGTGACTCTAGGAAACGTACAAAGACCCAAAGACCCAATAGCCTATGACACACAAGGTAAATGATACATTCCAATAATAAAATCACAACAACAGAGCTTGCCTAACCTCCTGGCTCAAATACCTGCGGAAACAGCCAGGTCTTCAGAACCTTACAAAAGCACAACAGGGTTGGGGCCATTCAGATCTCTGGGGGTAGTGGATGCTACTCCATGAGGCAGGTGCTGCCACTGAAAAGGCACAACTCCTGGGTCCAACAAGATGAGATAGTTTTATAGAGGGGACCTGGAGGATGCCCTCTCTGCTAGATCTGGTGGGGCAAGCCGAAACAATGGGAGAAAGGCAGTCCCACAAGTAATCTGGCCCTATGCTATGCAGGGCTTTCTCGGACACAACTGGAACCTTGAATCACACATGGAAGCCTACTCAGAGCTGGTGCAGCTCACGGAGCAGCAATTTTACATGGGTATAGTGAGAGATGCCAAAAACTTCCTGCGCCACTTCATGCTGGACCAGCTCCAGCTACCTGGTTTTCCTTTCTCTTCTTTTGACAGTTTTCTCACTTGCTGTATGTAGCAATATCTATAGGTGGTCCTCCAGGTAGTGCTGAACTCTGTCAGGCTTTACAGATAGAAATAACAGTGAGAGATGAGAGGAAGTGAGAACCAAGAAGGGAAGAGCACAGGCTTCCATTTTTTGGCTCAGAGACATATATTTGCCTTAGACCAGTGTTTTTCAGCCTTGGCCACGTGAAGATGTGTGGACATTCTGGCTGGGGAATTCTGGGAGTTGAAGTCCACACATCTTCACGTGGCCAAGGTTGAGAAATATCAACTTAGACATTCAAAGAGAAAGCTTTAGCTCCTGCTAAAATCCCATTGAGCCCAAATCCTGCTTCTTTTGTAGCATGGTTTGAGCTGCCAATTCTTTAACCATTGTTTTAAAGACAAGGGTTGCAATGGTCAAGTAGAGTTTTTATGGGGAGGTTGCCAAGCAAAACATTTTACATCTAGTTTAACACCAAAGTGTTTGACTGTGGCATCCCTATTTACTGCTATGCTTGGCTTCCCTAACCTAAGAACTTGTTGTGGCATGAACGAAAGCTAGATTTATCTACTATGTTCTGTACATTATTTTCAAACATGTCTAAACAAGTTGAGGCTTTTTGTTAGAGAAACTAAAGAGTAATCTGTGCCCATGATTAGTGATGCATTTTGTTTTCCTATTATTTTGAAACAGGTAATTTCAACAACTTATGAAATGAAATGCTATGCTATGTTCATTGCCTTCTCAAAATATATTTGTTTTGTCCACATGTTCCACCATTTTTCTTAGCACTTGTACAGCGACTTCTGCTCTACTACCTCAATACTTATCTCAGTTATCTGATTTACTCAGTAAACCAGCTTTTTGATTCTATGACACACCAAACTATTAACTAACCACATGGGCTAGACTAAAATATGGTTAGGTAAATTGTGACAAAGTGTGTGGTGTTCTCCTTCTCCTTTTTATTTAGCAACTGCTAACTTGATCATTCTCACTTTTTATCTTTATAGTAACACTGTTGGAGTTAGTATATTTGTCAAAGAATTAAAGGATGAGTATATTAACCAAGCTGTATTTCTTTTGAAACAAAGATGTATATTAAAAATAAAGCCCTGTAATTTAAAAAAAAATGGCTATTTGAATTAGTTATTCCACATTAAGAAAAGTAGCCATTATGTACTGTGATAAATCCGCAATGTATGTCCTGCACCCCTGGAATAGATCCCTCATTACTAGGTTTGCCTTTACGTGTTACACAATGTACTTTGTGTATTCATGACAGAGAAAGGATGCCTGGCAACTTTCTGCAGCTATGTAGGGCAGCAACTCTAACTTTATAATCTGCCACTGGCCCTGAGTTTTGACTGCAAAAGCAGCAACTTTCACAGTCACGGCTCTTTGTGTAAAAGTGCAGAGTTGCAACTATCAGTTTCATGCTTAACAATCAAATACACCATTGCAATTTAATTTCAGAGCTTTCCTCCAGTTCCTTCAGCTTCCCTCATGAGTTTCCTTTTGATTTCCTCAGTTTTAAATTTTTATAAGATGACATTCCTATTATTATTATTTTGGATTTAAAAACATTGAAATCACTTTCATTGATTTCAAGTTTCAGTTCATTGCTTTTTCTAATTGTATAAATGTTAAACTAGGAAGAAATGACATCTTAACCCTACTTCCTTTTGTTAATTCACATGATACCTCTCATCCACAAAAGCAAACTTAGACAGGCCAGGTAAAAATATTAGCAGATGCATTTGCAAATGTTTGATTGGTTAGAAGGCACCCTGATTTGGTCCCTTCAAGGTATTGTGCAGATCCAGTCAATGTGCTAAGTCAGTAATCAGGTAAAGCAGTGGTTCTCGGCCTTGGCAACTTTAAGATGTCTGGGCTTCAACTCCCAGAATTCCCTAGCCAGCATGCTGGGGAATTCTGGGAGTTGAAGCCCAGGCATCTTAAAGTTGCCAAGGTCGAGAAACACTGACATAAAGCATGTGAATGCAGCTAAATGTTTGTAAAAGTCCTTTTCAATGGCTTTTACAACAGTTCTAGGAGAGACTTCTGTCATGGCCTCCTTTGAAGAGTTCTTATCTGAAAGGAAGATGAGACAGGGGAGCAACGTCTTTTTCCATAGCTGAGTGCTATCCACCTCTCCATGGGTCTGCAAAAAACGATACAGGTATAAAACCTATTGTTCCCACTGCCAGTTCCAATCTTGCATCCATAACCTCTGTTCTTGCTTGCTGATGGATGGTGGCGCCCTGATTTAGGGTGTGCAATGCATCATAAGCAAAGCAGTTGCTGAAACCCTCTGGACTGGCTGCTCTCCCCCTGTCAGAATTTCACCAGCTAGTGGGAAACTCTCTGCTTCTTGGGACAGTGATGTGGAGAAGGGCTTGGTGGGTGGCACCTTTTAAAAGGCAGTTGACCTGCTTCTCTTGCTTTACCACGTATGCCAAAACAAGAGGATACATCTGTCCGAACCTTACCAACTCTGTGTACTAGTTTGGAACAGCTGTGTCCAGTTCTTTCCACCAGGAGCATGAAAAAAGAATGGTCCAAAGGCCTGAGGAGAAAGGGGCCTGCCTGCACCAGCCTGAATGGACAATCATCACTGAGCTCTTCCTGCCCCTCCCCGTCCATCACCTGACTGACCACTGAGATAATATTTGGTGAAGGGTCAGATTTTCCACAGCTTTGAACTGTTGCATGTTGCTCCCAGCTAAAGATGAAAATGAAGATAACACTGTGGGGACAAAGTAAAAAGAGAGGTTGCTGGGGCATGTTTGTGCCTTGGTTAAATGCAAAAAGGGAAAGGCCCTCTGTCTACGATGTGTTTCTCAACCTTGGCCACGTGAAGATGCTGGGTGGGGAATTCTGGGAATTGAAGTCCACACATCTTCAAGTGGCCAAGGTTGGGAAACACTGGTCTACATAGCAGTGATGGCCTGGGCACAATGCCAGACTTCAGTCAGGGCAACAAGGTTTCCCTTCTAAGCTCCTGAGAATACAGTATAGCTCTTGCCAGGAGAGGAGAAGGCAGGCCAGATCTCAAGGGAGGAACTTCTGGACTGCTAAAAAAGTTACGTGTTACTTATAAGTAGGTCAGCGACCTGATTAGGGTTAAGCAGTATTGGCTGAACTTGGACGGAACTTGGGATTAGTTTCTCTTTGGGAACAGACAAGTGTGGAAATAATATCTGTATCAGCTTCTGCCTTCCTGTTATTCATATTTTAGAATTCAGGAATCTATTACTGATCTTATCTATTGCCTCCAGATTACTCTTCCGCTGAACTTTAATAAAGCAATCATAACTGGGGTGCAGACATCTGAATTACCACTTGATGGCAGCATAGAGTGCAAGTTTTCTATATTTCTTTACTACTATCAAGTGGTTAGCAAGATTTTTGTAGCCTAGATGTGGTAGCTTTAATTTATGACCTACTCAACCAGATGCGTTTAGTGTCCTGTGTAAACCCTTCTAAAATGTGTATGGAAACAAGCTTACACCGATCTGACTTTCTGCTGTTTGAGTAAACTAAATTGGCTTGGCTCATACATTATTGTTGTTGCAACATATTGTATATCCTGCCTTTCTACCCAGAGAGGGCTTCATAAACTATAAACCATGCTTTCTCAATCACACTGGTTGAATTCATGGAACATGCTAAACTAAAGCCATGGTTTGTGGCTGAGATCTGCAAAACACAATAGGCTAACGTGCAGCTGTTTAGCATAGCTCAGGGGCCATGTTCACCTGGCATCGTAGCCACAAGCTAGCCAGCCACACTTTTTGTCTGGTATGAATCCACAACTTGGTTAATTCTACAAAATGTGCTAAAGTTAATTGATATATTTGTGTGTGTGTATGTGTGTATGTGTGAGGACACAAAAAAGGTGAATCTAACCTATTTAGCAAGTCGTGATTAAAACAAACTGTGCAATGGGTTAGCCACGATGCTAGGCTGTTGCTGCAGATACTTGATTATCATCCTGGAGGACACAATGATGTCAAATCAGGCAAGTAGAGTTCAAAGTGTTCTTAATGTTGCAATACCATGTGACTAACTGATGAAAGTGTTTTTAATGTTGGAGTATACCATGTGACTTGATTTCAGGTGGGGAAGATTAGGGACCATAAATTAAACAGGCATGATTCATCAAGTGCACACTTGTATTACATACCAGAGTTTATTTAGAATCTGATGATGTGATTTATTAAATAATTGGAGGAGGAGAACTTATGGTAGCCAAAAATCAAAAGGAATCCAGTAGTACCTTTTCAGACTAACACATTTTATTAAAAGGCATAAGCTTTTGTGAAAGTGTAGTCTGAAAGGGTGCTAGCCAACTCCTTCTGATTTATGATATAATTGATAGAGCAAAATTATTTTTCCTTGCTGGTTTTGAAACGCTTAGAAATAAGTGCATCCGCAGCAAAATATTACCCTCTACAGGAAACTAATGGTTACTGCAACAGGTATGATCCGCTCTAGCACTCTTCTTTGCGGCCAAATATGGAATTCCTCCCTAAACCAGCCACATTCCATCCCCCGCCAGGGAGTCAAACCTTTCCTTCCCCAAATTCTTTGTGACCTGATGAAGAGTTCATTGAAACTTGAAACCTTCTGCAGGCTTAATAAAGCTGCTAGCTATGCTTGCAGGGTACACTGAATCCAGCTAATCTCTGTGCCTTTATCTTTTCTCCATTTTCTCCCCAGTGAAGCACAGCTCCTTACTCAAAGGCTTATAGAAACCAGAATGTATAACCCATAACAAGCTTTGGTTGCAAATGTTGATTTTTGTAAACCTCATATAGTAGTTGCTGTATGACATGATAAATCTAATCCTTTGTTAATGAGTTGTGTGTAACAGGGCAAGATGGCAGGCTGTATTGCCTAAACCAGGGTTTCTCAACCTTGGCAACTTGAAGATGTGTGGACTTCAACTCTCAGGAATTCTGGGAGTGGAGGTCCACACATTTTAAAGTTGCCAAGTTTGAAAAACACAGGCCTAAACTTTTGGGCTTACTGTGTCATGCAAAACCCAGCCTTTGTCTCTATGAATTTTGATATGATTTAGGCTTGCCACATGGACGGTATTCAAGCAACATGATAAATAATGGAAGCTAAGCTCTGATTAATTGACTGAGCCCAATTGCTTGGGTTCACGCAACTGCTTAGTGTGTTGTGTAACCCCAGTCAGCTACTGTATCTGCTGTGAGAAATATGTGTCTTCTTTGAAGTCTTCATTTTGGCACTTACCACCTGTTGGAATCTTCCTGAGCAGGCCTTTATGCCTCCATGAGCTTAACCCTTATATTATTATATCATAGCATTACAGAAGGACTGGTATTACATGCTGAGAGCCAGTTTGGTGTAGTGGTGAAGGCACCAGGCTAGAAACCGGGAGACTGGGTTCTCATCCCGCCTTAGGCACAAAGCCGGCTGGGTGACCTTGGGCCAGTCACTCCCTCTCAGCCCAAGGAAGGAGGCATTGGCAAACCACTTCCGAAAAGCCTTGCCAAGAAAACTGCAGGGACTAGTCCAGGCAGTCTCCAGGAGTCAAGTCTGACTTGAAGGCACCTAAATGAATAAATTATATACTAGTAACAACATAGTGGCATTAAGATCTGGTTTATTCAATAGCATGAGAATAATACATGATTATATATGGTTAATCTATTCTAACTCTCGTTAGTGGACTGAATGCCTTAATCCAGATGCCCTGGTACTAGCAGTTGTAGAAGGACCAGGAAGCTGTGTTCCTGGCCAGGATTCTCCTAGATCAGTTAGCCTACTATTAACCCACAACCATGATGGCCATAGGTAAACTATATGCATGATTGGCCCACCTATCCTGTGGCCACTTTGTGAAAGCACCCACAACAAGCCTTCAGAATGTCAAATGTACTCGCTGTTCCCTAAAAAGATGCCTACCTCTGGCCTGTTATTTTGTAACAAACATAGAGGAGTTAAAAACAAGCAGGACAGAGCCAAAATCTTTTACTGGTCTGAGTCAGTGATGGAGCCACACAAACACAGCTATTGCCATTTATTTCCACTCAAATAAACATTTTACACAAGTAGATACTTACAAAGGTAACTGGCATATTTTTTTTTGCTTTTCTTGCCTCTGTTTTGATTGCTGTAATCCTTGAACATTTTGAGGTGTTAATAAAACTCTGGTTTATTGTAATCTTGTTCTTACACACCACCAACTAAGCTAGTGAACTTTATGCCCAGTGCTGGGCTGTAAAACCCCAGATACCACTAGATAAGTGTTTCCCAACCTTGGCAGCTTTAAGATGTGTGGGGAATTCTGGGAGTTGAAGTCCACACATCTTAAAAACGCCAAGGTTGAGAAACACTGCACTAGAAGATAGCAAGGACTGTGAGTTTTTTGCATGTCTTTGCTGGCATGGAATGGTGGTCTGGAGTTTGCAGCCTGAGTCTTTCAGTCTTTCATTCCTATATTGGCAGATCTGGGTAGCAAATTAGGCAGCAGTAAAGGGAAAGAGATTTCTCTATTGCTTTGTGGCCTTCTAACGGCCAACTAGTTTTTTTTCCAGCCCAATATGGAAGCCCTGTCTAAAATATAAATCAGTTTCATCCCATTTCCTTGCAATTTTTTTTAATAGTTTGTATTGTCTGTTTTATCAGTTGCTGGCATCAAGTTATGATAATTATTTCATAAAAACAGAGTAATTGAAAACACAAACAGGGCTTCACTTGCTTTGTCTGAATCTGCCACCATTTAAGTCAAGTTAAATGAATCTTAGACACCAGTAGATAGCAGAATCACAAAAGGCTTATCTTTTGGAAGTAACAGGGGTAGCAAGGGAGAATCCCCACCCCCACCCCATGGACACAAATACACACTGTCAGAATATTTGGCAAAGATTTTCTGAGCAGTTTAGGGTTTTTATATCCTGGTTCACTGGGAAGCACATTCTGATACTTTTAAAATATATTTTGAGGACAAAATTGCTTCTCTCTGTATGAATGGAAGCTGCTGGATGTGCAAATAATGTTCACTTCCAACAAATCATATGATGTGCATGAAAAACAAGAGTCCAGTGGAGCCTGTTTCCATATTACTGTGATGATCACCGTTGCGATGATGATGACAGCGCAACGACTCTCATAACAATACAAAGAAAGGGGTGCCGAGGGATTAAAGGATAAGCAACTGATTAACAAAAGAGGGCAACAGACACCGGCAACAAAGTAACGACCCCAGCCAGAAAAGCAGATAGGAAAGATACAATGTTGCAAAGAATGACATTGACAACGCCCAACCACGTGGCACGCCCGAACTGTCAAGAAAAGCACGAACATTATCGCCCAGCTTAAACTCATCACCGGCCAGGGGAAACGATTAAAGAAACGCCAGGGGCATCCAGAGGGGGCTCCGCGACCCCTCACCCACCGGCAACAGGACACTCGGGGCTTGGGGCACACCCAGGGTAAGGAGGGGTGGAGTGCTGACCGGCGCGGGCTATTTAAATCCCGTTCCGGCGCGTTCCACTCACTCTCAGCTTTTTTCCTAAGGCATGCATCCTATGCTCAAATAAAATCAGAACCTAAACTCCCAACTAGCGTCTGTGTTTTATTGAGTAGCAGGCAGAGCCTGACATAAAGCTGAGAGTCACCAAACCCACCTCGCCAAGCCCCACCGGACGAAAATTTTCCATGTGAGGAAACAAACAGCGAGAATCGGAACCAGGAACAGCAATGGAGCCAGCAACCCATACCCGAGGCGTGAGGGACGGCCCGCAAACGGCAGAGGTGACCCGACGATGGAGGGAGACAACGTACCCCACAGGAGCCGCAGACACCCTTTCTGCCCACACCACACTCCAGTTCCAGACCCCGCAAGAGGCAGAGGCGACCCGACGATGGCCGGAGACAACGCACTCCCCAGGAGCCACGGACACCCTCCCTGCCCACACCGCACCCCAATTCCAGACCTGGAGCTCTAGCCCAGACGAGGGAATCCCAACGGAGGACGAGGTTGCGGAGCAACAACTCCTATACGGGGCCGACGGAGTGGAATACCGGACGGAACCGCCCTACCCCAGCTGGGAGCTCCCCTACCCCAAAACACCAACTGGACAACACCTGGCAGCACCACCGCCAGCCGACCAGGACACGCGTGACAGGGTCATGGCCCTAGAAGCCTGGGTACGCGACCTGGAATCCATGCTCCAGTCTCTGATTGCAAACGGGTGCTACAAGGCTGAGGCAGCACAGGTACCCATCCCAGCCACAACCCCGAGCGGCAGGGGCCAAGCGCGAGCCTCCACCACAGGGGCCAGCACACCCACACCAGTGGGAGCCACTCTTCAATGCCCACGGGGGGGGGGGGACCCGCAGCACACGAGGTTCGCAAAAGACTTCACCGTGAACTTCGACAGGAACCCCATGAAATTGTCATTTTTTTTAACCAACGTGAGAGACTACATAGCTCAATACAGACACTACTTTAGTTCAGAAGCCGCCAAAATCTTGGCGGTGGCCACCAGACTTCAGGATAGGGCTGCAGACTGGTACGTCCAGCTGTACGAATCCGAAGCCCCAGCCCTAACTAACTTTCAAGCCTTCCTCGTCGAACTAAAACAATACTTTGAGGACCCACTGGTGAAGGAAAGGGCAAAGTGCACATTTATAGCACTGTGACAGGGCAAAAGAATGGTGGCCAACTACGCCCTGGAATTCAAAGTCCTCGCAGGGAAAATCACCGAATGGTCAGAGGCCACCCTGATTGATATGTTCAAAAGGGGCCTCAACCGAGAGGTGCTCCAATGGGCACTCTATAGGGATGACCCAACCTCGCTCCACGGGTGGATTTGTCTAGCCGGCAAAGCAGAACACGCACAGTGCACATTCCTACTCACGACCGTGGACGACAAAACCCCGCTCAGCACAAGAGGACCAGCTCTGCAGCCGGGACCAACCTGGCACACAGACCAACAGCGGAGGCTTGCCCACGGGCCATGCACGAAGTGCGGGAAAATGGGACACCGAGTGGCAGACTGCTTCACAAACAGAGCACCGGACCGCGCACCCAGACCTGCACCGAAGACTCCGCACAAGCCAGCCAACCCCACCCCCCAGACGACTGACAGGAGCATTGGCTACCCTGGACGAGGACGCAGACGCCTACCTCGCTGGGGACACCAGCGACACCCTGGAACAACCAGCGGGAAACGCTCCCCACCTGCTCTAAGCAGCGCCGCTGGGCAGGTGGTGAAGAAGGGGCGCAACAACCCCAGGGTGAGTGACGACTGCTCCATCCTGGCCGGGACAATCAACCTCGCTTACGGCCCCAGAGCCATTGCGGCTGAAGCACTAGTGGACTCTGGGTGCTCCAGAAACCTGATTCACCCCAACATTGTCGTGGCACTCAAACTGCCCTGTTTTCCCCTCCCCCAGCCACTGGTGTTCCACCAACTGGATGGCTCCACAGCGGGGGGGAGACCGGCCACCCAACGGACCGAGCTGGTCACCCTGACAATGGGCACCCACAAGGAATCAATAAGCTTTGTGGTGACCCAAATAGGAAGACCCATTATAGTATTGGGGATCCCGTGGCTAACACACAATAACCCCAGCATCAACTGGAGAACACGTACCATCCAAGGATGGCATCTACCAGGCACCAGCACCAGACAAACCACCCACTCTGACAGTGGGGAGGGCTGAGGCTGTCGCCCAGGACAACGACTCCCCCCAGAAGGACTGCCAGAACAATATGCCAAATTCACAGACGTCTTCGGGGAGGAGGAGGCGGACCAACTACCCCCCCATCGTAAGACGGACTGCTCAATTGAACTGCTCCCAGACGTCCCCTTACCCAAACCCAAGATCTACCCCATGACCCAGAGAGAACTAGCAGCAGCCCTCTGGGAATTCCTAGACAAGAACCTTGCCAGGGGCTTCATAGAGCCAGCAAACTCGCCGGTCGGAGCACCCGTCCTATTTCGGGAAAAGAAGGACGGCACCTTAAGACTATTCACCAATTACCGTGGATTAAATTCTGCATCCCTATCCAATAAATACCCGCTACCCCTGGTAAAGGACATGCTTGCCCACCTGTCAAAGGGCTGGGTGTTCTCCAAACTCAACCTCCGCGAGGCATACTACAGAATCCAAATCAAGGCAGGGGACGAGTGGAAAACAGCATTCAACTGCCCCCTGGGCTCCTTTCAATATAAGGTACTGCCATTCGGGTTGGCGGGGGCCCCGGGGGTTTTCATGCAACTTATAAATGAGGTGCTGCATGAGCACCTGTTCAAGGGCATGCTGGTGTACCTCAATGATATCCTCATATACACAAGGACACAGAAGGAACACGAAAAGTTGGTGAGGCAAGTCCTCACCAAACTGAGAAAAGCTAAACTCTACGCTAAGTTGTCCAAGTGCGAATTCCACAAATCGCGCTTGGACTACCTAGGGTACAGAATTTCTGATAAAGGCGTAGAAATGGACCGCGTGAAGGTCCAGGCAGTTTTGAATTGAGAACGCCCATGCACCAGGTGCCAACTTCAAAGCTTCCTTGGGTTCGCTAATTTCTATAGGTCCTTCGCCAGGGGGTTCGTGGAAATAGCCCTCCCCTTAACAGATTTACTCAAAACCAAGGGAGTCGGGGAGATGTGCAAAGTAAAAAACCCAGGGGCTGTACTCAATTGGACTCCAGCCTGTCAAACGGCGTTTGACAGGTTGAAAGCGCTGTTTACAGCGGAGCCAATTCTTGCACACCCGGACCCCGAATGACTGTTTGTGGTGCAGGCGGACGCCTCTGGCTTTTCCATAGGTGCCATCCTGCTGCAAAAGGACTCCGCAGGAATCCTCAAGCCATGCGCCTACCTCTCAAAGAAATTCTCAGAGATGGAGAGGCGCTGGCACATATGGGAGAAGGAGGCGTTTGCAGTAAAAGCGGCACTGGAGGCTTGGCGTCACCTTCTAGAAGGGACAACCTGCCCGTTTGAGGTCTGGACAGACCACCGCAACCTCGAGGTGCTCCGGACGCCCCGACGCCTCAGCCCCAAACAAATAAGATGGGCTCAATTCTTCAGCCGGTTTAACTTCGAACTGAAGTTCATACCAGGCAAGAAGAACTTCCTGGCGGACGTGCTCTCCCGACTGCCCTAGGACGTGGAGCCCATCTCTGACATAGTAGGGATGGTACTTTCCGAGTCCCAGCTGGGCATGGCGGCGATCACCCGGGGCCATGCTCAAAGACAACCCACCCCCACTGCACAAACGACTGCGAGCCAACCCGCCACCAGACGCAGACAACCGAAACTACCGGGGGGGATACAGGCAGACCTCATAACTGCATTAAAAACTGACCCCTGGCTCCTCGCCAACCCCAGCAAGGTGACTATGGATCAGGACCTAGCATGGGGGGCGGGCAGACTATACATACCCGACTCACAACGGCAGGCGATCCTCAACAGATTGCATGACAGTAAGCAGGTGGGACATTTTGGCTTCTTAAAAACCCTGCATCTGACTCGGAGGCAATTCTGGTGGTCCTCACTCAGAAGGGACGTCAAGGCGTACGTGGCATCCTGCCCAGTGTGCGCGATGGCCAAACGACCGATGAGCAAACCCCAGGGACTACTGCAACCCGTAGCAGAGCCCTCCCGCCCTTGGGAGGAAATCTCCATGGACTTCATAGTCGACCTACCGCCCAGCCAAAAGAAAACAACCATTTGGGTGGTAAAAGACTACTTTTCTAAACAGGCGCATTTCATTCCCTGCGCATCAATCCCGTCAGCCCAACAGCTGGCAAAACTGTTCCTAGTACACATGTACAGGTTACACGGATGCCCCTCCCGCTTGGTGACCGATAGGGGCACACAATTCACCTCGAGGTTTTGGCGGGCTTTTTTAAAACTGATTGGTACCCAACAAGCCCTATCAACAGCCTGGCATCCCCAGGCGGACGGCGCCACAGAGATCCTTAACGCTATGCTGGAACAATTCCTCCGCTCCTACATCAATTATCACCAAGACGACTGGGTCGACCTACTCCCATTGGCAGAGGTCGCCTACAACAACGCAATACACACAAGCACGGGGAAAACCCCATTCAAGGTGGTGTCAGGTCGCGAGTTCGTCCCCATCCCGGAACTGCCACAACCCCCATCCCCCCCAACGGCTGCATGTGATTGGGGAAAGAGGATAGCAGACTCCTGGCCGGTCATCACAGACGCGCTTAAAGAAGCGCAGACAGCCTACAAAGAACAAGCAGACAAGCACCGGCGACAGCAACCAACATTCCAGGTAGGAGATATGGTCTATCTCTCTACCAAATTCATAAAATCACCGCAACCCTCAAAGAAACTGGGCCCCAAGTATATTGGGCCATTCCGGGTGACACAAATAGTTAACCCAGTCACGGTACGACTGGACCTGCCACACAATTTAAAGAGGCTGCACCCGGTATTTCATTGCAGCCTACTAAAGCCGGCAAGTCCCTCCCAGTGGTACCCACGCATGCCCCCCCCCCGGGTGATGATAGACGGACAGCAACACTTTGAAGTTAAAGAGGTGCTTGACTCACGCAAGCAGCGGGGCTCCCTTCACTACCTTGTGAAGTGGAAACACTTCCCATAC
Source organism: Candoia aspera (assembly GCF_035149785.1). Taxonomy (NCBI): domain Eukaryota; kingdom Metazoa; phylum Chordata; class Lepidosauria; order Squamata; family Candoiidae; genus Candoia; species Candoia aspera. The sequence continues at coordinate 312,999,996 of NC_086153.1, forward strand.
CTGGAATGGGTCGCTGCCCGCCACGTCAAGGCGCCCGACCTGGTTCGCACATTCCACACTACTTATCCCGCTAAACCCGCGGCTTAACCTTCCGAAAGGGGGGCAGTATGTCATGATCACCATTGCGATGATGATGACAGTGCAACGACTCTCATAACAATACAAAGAAAGGGGTGCCGAGGGATTAAAGGATAAGCAACTGATTAACAAAAGAGGGCAACAGACACCAGCAACAAAGTAATGACCCCAGCTGGAAAAGCAGATAGGAAAGATACAAAGTTGCAAAGAATGACATTGACAACGGCCGACCACGTGGCACGCCCGAACTGTCAAGAAAAGCACGAACATTATCGCCCGGCTTAAACTCATCACCGGCCAGGGAAAACGATTAAAGAAATGCCAGGGGCATCCAGAGGGGGCTCCGTGACCCCTCACCCACCAGCAACAGGACACTCAGGGCTTGGGGCACACCCAGGGTAAGGAGGGGTGGAGCGCTGACCAGCGCGGGCTATTTAAATCCTGTTCCAGCGCGTTCCACTCATTCTCAGCTTTTTTCCTAAGGCATGCATCCTATGCTCAAATAAAATCAGAACCTAAACTCCCAACTAGCGTCTGTGTTTTATTGAGTAGCAGGCAGAGCCTGACAATCACCATGCCCAATGCTGCCAAATGCTACCTTTCTAATTTCTGCCTGACACACAAGCCTAACTCTAAGCTGACATTGCTAAGGGGATATTGCATTTTTGTTGTTGTTTATTTGTTCAGTCGCTTCTGACTCTTCGTGACTTCATGGACCAGCCCACGCCAGAGCTTCCTGTTGGTCGTCAACACCCCCAGCTCCCCCAGGGATGAGTCTGTCACCTCTAGAATATCATCCATCCACCTTGCCCTTGGTCAGCACCTCTTCCTTTTGCCCTCCACTCTCCCTAGCATCAGCATCTTCTCCAGGCTGTCCTGTCTTCTCATTATGTGGCCAAAGTATTTCAGTTTTGCCTTTAATATCATTCCCTCAAGTGAGCAGTCTGGCTTTATTTCCTGAAGGATGGACTGGCTTGATCTTCTTGCAGTCCAAGGCACTCTCAGAATTTTCCTCCAACACCACAGTTCAAAAGCATCGATCTTCCTTCTCTCAGCCTTCCTTATGGTCCAGCTCTCGCAGCCATATGTTACTACGGGGAACACCATTGCTTTAACTATGCGGACCTTTGTTGTCAGTGTGATGTCTCTGCTCTTGACTATTTTATTGAGATTTGTCATTGCTCTTCTCCCAAGGATTAAGCGTCTTTTGATTTCCTGACTGCAGTCAGCATCTGCAGTAATCTTTGCACCTAGAAATACGAAGTCTTTCACCGCCTCTATGTATTCTCCCTCTATTTGCCAGTTATCGATCAAGCTGTTGCCATAATCTTGGTTTTTTTGAGGGTTAGCTGCAAGCCAGCTTTTGCACTTTCTTCTTTCACCTTCATCATAAGGCTCCTCAGTTCCTCTTCACTTTCAGCCATCAAAGTGGTATCATCTGCATATCTGAGATTGTTCATGTTTCTTCCAGTGCTTTTAACTCCAGCCTTGGATTCCTCAAGCCCAGCATGTCGCATGATGTGTTCTGCGTACAAGTTGAATAGGTAGGGTGAGAGTATACAGCCCTGCCGTACTCCTTTCCCAATCTTAAACCAGTCCGTTGTTCCATGGTCTGTTCTTACTGTTGCTACTTGGTCGTTATACAGATTCCTCAGGAGGCAGACAAGATGACTTGGTATCCCCATACCACTAAGAACTTGCCACAATTTGTTATAGTCCACACAGTCAAAGGCTTTAGAATAGTCAATAAAACAGAAATAGATGTTTTTCTGAAACTCCTTGGCTTTTTCCATTATCCAGCGGATATTGTCAATTTGGTCTCTAGTTCCTCTGCCTTTTCTAAACCCAGCTTGTACATCTGGCAATTCTCGCTCCATGAATTGCTGAAGTCTACCTTGCAGGATCTTGAGCATTACCTTACGGGCATCTGAAATGAGTGCCACTGTTCGATAGTTTGAACATTCTTTAGTGTTCCCCTTTTTTGGTATGGGGATATAAGTTGATTTTTTCCAATCTGATGGCCATTCTTGTGTTTTCCAAATTTGCTGGCATATAGCATGTATTACCTTGACAGCATCATCTCGCAAGATTTTGAACAGTTCAGCTGGGATGCCGTCGTCTCCTGCTGCCTTGTTATTAGCAATGCTTCTTAAGGCCCATTCAACCTCACTCTTCAGGATGTCTGGCTCTAGCTCACTGACCACACCATCAAAGCTATCCCTGATATTGTTATCCTTCCTATACAGGTCTTCCGTATATTCTTGCCACCTTTTCTTGATCTCTTCTTCTTCTGTTAGGTCCTTGCCATCTTTGTTTTTGATCATACCCATTTTTGCCTGGAATTTACCTCCAATGTTTCTAATTTTCTGGAAGAGGTCTCTTGTCCTTCCTATTCTATTGTCTTCTTCTACTTCCACGCATTACTTGTTTAAAAAAAATTCCTTATCTCTTCTGGCTAACCTCTGGAATTTTGCATTTAATTGGGCATATCTCCCCCTATCACTGTTGCCTTTTGCTTTCCTTCTTTCTTGGGCTACTTCTAGTGTCTCAGCAGACAGCCATTTTGCCTTCTTGGTTTTCTCTTTCTTTGGGATGTATTTTGTTGCCGCCTCCTGAACAACGTTGCGAACTTCTGTCCATAGTTCTTCTGGGACCCTATCTACTAAGTCCAGTCCCTTAAATCGATTCTTCACCTCCACTGCATATTCCTTAGGAATATTAGTGAGCTCATATCTAGCTGATCTGTGGGTCTTCCCTAATCTCTTTAGTCTGATCCTAAATTGTGCAAGAAGAAGTTCGTGATCTGAACTACAGTCAGCTCCGGTTCTTGTTTTTACCGACTGTATAGATGTGCGCCACCTTTGGCTGCAAAGGATGTAATCAATCTGATTTTGGTGTTGTCCATCTGGTGAAGTCCACGTATAAAGCCGTCTCTTAGGTTGTTGGAAGAGTTTGTTATGCAGAGTGAGTTGTCTTGGCAACTTTCTATCAGCCTATGTCCTGCTTCATTTTGTTCTCCCAGGCCATGCTTACCTGTAATTCCAGGTGTCATTTGACTGCCCACCTTAGCATTCCAGTCTCCCGTGATGAAAATAACATCTCTTTTAGGCGTGTTGTCCAGTAGGTGCTGCAGATCCTCATAGAACTGCTCTACTTCAGCTTCTTCAGCATCTGTGGTTGGGGCGTATATTTGGATCACTGTGATGTTAGATGGCTTGCCCTGAATTCGAATTGAGATCATTCTATCGTTTTTTGGATTGTATCCAAGCACTGCTTTAGCCACTTTACTATTAATTATGAAGGCTACTCCATTTCTTCTGTGGTCCTCTTGTCCACAGTAGTAGATCTGGTGGTCATTTGATGTGAAGTGGCCCATTCCAGTCCATTTCAGTTCACTAAGGCCCAAAATGTCTATCTTTAATCTTGACATCTCCCCAATAACCACATCCAATTTGCCCTGGCTCATAGATCTTACATTCCAGGTTCCAATGGTCTGTTGATCCTTAGAACATCGGATTTGCCATTCACCACCAGCACCGTCGGCCGCTAGCTGTCCTTTCGGCTTTGAGCTAGCTGCATCATCACGTCTGGGGCTAGTTGAACTCATCCTCTGTTCCTCCCCAGTAGTATTTTGACCATCTTCCGACCTGGGAGTCTCATCTTCTGATGGTATACCGACATATTTCTGGTTGTACTGATCCATTGAGTTTTCACGGCAAGAATACTGGGGTGGGTTGCCATTACCTTCCCCAGGGATCGCATTTAGTCTGACGTCTCTGTCCTGACCTTCCCAACTTGGGTGGCCCTTCATGGTTTAGCTCATGGCATCACTGAGGTGCTCAAGCTCCAGCACCACGGCAAGGTAACGATCCTTTGCTGAAGATATTGCATTTACACAGGTCAAAACTAATAATCAGCCACTATGGATTCCTCACAGAGCGCCATGTGGTAGGCAGCATTATTCTGACTGAAAACTCTCCCCACGACCTGAGTTTGATCCCGGCGGAAGCTGGATTCTCGGGTAGCTGGCTCAGTTCGACTCAGCCTTCCATCCTTCTGAGGTCAGTAAAATGAGTACCCAGCTTGCTGGGGAAGGTGACGACTGCGGAAGACAATGGCAAACCACCCTGCTATAGTCTGCCAAGAAAATGTAGCAAAAGCGGTGTTCCCCCACAGCGTCAGACATGACTCGTTGCTTGCACAGGGGACCTTTCACATGGATTTCCTTAACTGGTTTCTCCCCACGTCCCAGGACTGAAACCCTCACTTGCCAGCTTGGAGGTAGACAAGCTAGATTTCTCTATAAGAAAGAGAATCCTTGCCTTTCTCGTTTCCCCCCAGAATGCTGCATTTGCGTCGCAGCAACAATATTTGCCATGTATCAGCAAAGACCTGCTTCCATGAGTGCCACCTACTGAACAGAGTGGGGAACTGCACCCATGTGCAATGAAGCTTTGAACAGAACTCTCTTATACTCTGAGCTGGGCAGGGATGAGTGTCAGAAAGGATGTGATTGTCTACGTCAGAATTTCTCAACCTTGGCAACTTTAAGATGTGTGGACTTCAACTCCCAGAATTCCCCAGCCAGCAGAGAGTTGAAGTCTACACATCTTAAAGTTGCCAAGGTTGAGAAACACTGGTCCACATCCTTGTGCTCAGCCCAAGGAGAGAAGGGAAGAGCACATAAGCAGAAAAGTAAAATTTGACAGAAAAAAAGAGGCTGACACGGTTCTCATGTATCTGTAGTTCTTGTAGTTGAAAATACTACCAATGCCTCCAATCAGGGACTGTGCTGATATTAACACCCAGACGCAGAGGGAGTCAATAAAGTCAGTCTGATAGGACATGCCTTTGGTCTTGCATCACAACGCGAACACACAAAAACAAGTCCATGTGCACATCACACAGAACGATTGAGCACCAGTGGCTTGGCGATCAGCAACTCTCCCTGCTGGTTCCTAGGCATCCCAGACAAGGTCTGAAGTTCCCTAAGGTGACTCAAACCCCCATTTTGGTTTGAAGGTCTGAATGTGTCTACTCCAATTTCTGCAATTGTCAACAATTCTGAAGTGCAAGTTTATTCTGTTTTGTTTTGGCTTAAGTTGTAAACTCTGGGGCAAAAAAAAAGCAATTTCCACATTTCATGTTTATTTATAATGCACCTAATTGCTGCTAATGTTTGTATTTCTTCCAGTGTAACATTATTTTGTTCATTTTTTTCATACTGTTGACTGTATGGTGATGATTAGAAGAATGCAAAAACTGAATAAATTGTAATTCTAACCCAGGAGAGCTGGCTTCAGCATCATATCCATCTCTAAAGTTACCAGCTTCCCCCCAAGGGTGCTCCTGTACTTGTAACAGGAGAAGGAATAGGAGAAGGAATAGGACAGGGACAGGCCTCTGATCACCGCCGTTGACTCTTAGGAAAAGCTGCTCCTGTTGGAGAGCTTATATCAGAGCAAATCATTATGACTGGGTTCCATAACCCGCTTGATCTGTTCTGAGTATGAATCAATCAGGAGGAGGTAGTTGAATATTTTATTTACAAGATTTACAACTATTTACACCAGTTGAAACTTAATTCAAGCGGCAACAGTATTTTTCATCCATCAGTTCCACTCCAGCAAGAAGGTAGAACAGATCTCGACTGTAGGGTTCTGGAGCCTCAATGGATAGACTTCTGTTGTAGCACTCGGAAACCAGACAGGGCTAGTTCAGTCACAGAACGTGGCAAGGCGAGACTCGGCTGCAGATCGTGACAAGGCAACAAGGCAAGGCTCGGCTGCAGAACCTGGCAAGGAGGCAGGACAAGGCTCAGCTCGGACCGGGTCAGAGTTCATGGTCTTGGTAGTTGAAGGCACTGATGCAGGAGCAGACTGGAGGTCGATGGATGCAGGCTTCAACGGAGATTCTAACAAACGGTTGTCTTGGGCAACCTGTTCCTTGCGCTGGCACCCTTTCATTCTGTTTCCTTCCTGCCGTTTCCCATCAGAGACCAATTGGGCTTCTCTCTGCTTGGCGCACCTTTCAGCTCTCCTTTCTCTTGCACTCATAGGCGGTGGCGAATCTGCCTCCTGGCTCTCACCAATCCACAGCTCTGGACTTTCCCTCCTTGCTGAATCATCCTCCAGTTCCCGCCTTTATTATTACCAACGTTCAACTCCAACTCCCCCTCCTCCAAGTCAGAGTCAGACTCCATTCTGACAACGCTAAGCCATCATGTGATTAACCACAGTTGATTTAATAAATCATAATGGATGGATTCACACAACTCAACTAAACAGGCATCTCTCTTAATTGCAGAGCACAAGTAATAAGCTTCTTGCTTTCTGTACACTCTTATGCAGGTTTGATTTGAGTGATTGATTGATTGATTGTGCATCTTGCCTTTTTGTTTTTTTGGTGAGGTTTGCTTCCTAGGAAGAGGGATGAGACAAGAGTGAAGGATGCTGGGAACTGTAGTTATGTAGAATTTGGAAGGACATACATTCCATCTCTGTTACTGGCTTTTGAGAGTCTTAGTTGCTTTGATACAGATGACTTCCTTGGTCCCATTTGCTCTGTCTCTTGAGCAGATATTTCTGCCTTGATGGAGAGAGAGGCATCTTATTCCCACTCCCATGTAGGCCCAATCTTCAACAGCATGGATTTCAGGTCCATTGTGAGAAGGGAATGCATTTTCTATGCAGGATATAAAATACAACCTTATTAAAAAGGATTTTCTTAAATCTGTGAGCTGCCGTTTCTCCAGACTTGTAGATTCTCCAGATCTGCAGGAAGTAGGATTTCAATCATGTTATTTTACAGCAGACGAGGCAGGAAAATTAATGGAAGAGTTTACTATGGCTCACTAAGGTAAAGTTGGCCTCTTCACTCTACTACCTGGCACCCCTTGTCAGCTCTGAGCTGCAGCACTTTCATGCTAATGGTCATGTACATTAATTAACTTCACCCACTTTGTTAATTAGCTCAGCAGCCATCTTGATTCTGCACAAATACTCATCTATATATATTCTTGTACTCTTCAGCCAATTTGTTCACCTAGCCCAGTTTTGTCCACTATGACAAAGCCGCAACATTCCAAGATTTTTGGTGGCAATGGCTTCTGATAGGGCAAGTCTGTCACCTATCAATGCTGTTGAAGATTTTTTGCTGATTGAGGCAGAGTAATGAATGGCATGCTAACTGTTTACACACGGTACTATGCTATGGTTTCTTGAACACAATTTACTGGGTTCACAAAACCTGATAAACGAATATCATGTTTATAACCCACTATGGCTACATCTGCACAACACACAAAGCCACAAATATACAAGTTAGTCAGCTTATTTTAGTACATGAGATAGAAAATCTCACAACAACTTATTCTTCTCCTAGGCAATAAATTGTGTGTGAGAGAAATTGAATCTTAAATGAATTGCTGCCCGTTTATGGCATATAAAAACTGCCTGACATAATTTCATTCTATCTAATGAGGTCTATCATACCTTTGGTTTTTCCATTTACTAATTCCCAGTTCTCTTTAAAATAAACTTGCAGTTTTTCCATACTGTCTCTGCCATCTGCAGATCTCAAACATTGTAAATTTGGGGCTTGCAGAGAGCAACTTCACCCAATCATTGCCAAGTCTGAGGTAGCCAAGAACTGAAAGAAGAGAATGTAAACAGTTAATGCTCACTCTTTTGCTTCAGTCTGGTCAGTCATTGAGCGTATTGCCTATCGCCCTTCCAGTGCTCTATGGATTGACAAACAGCCCTTCCTCCTTCATTCAGAGAAAGGGAAGTAAATTTCTAGTAGTCCCTTGTGTACAAACAGTGCATTTGTTGACATGTATTTGTCTGCTGGTTTGCAAAACATTCTTCCAAACAGGTTAATATAGAGGTGACTGCAGGGGAAGATTGGTTTTTAAAACAATAAATGCACTGGGAAATCTCAAAAACGTTCTCTTTACCATGGCATAAGAACAGTACTTCAGAGCAGATCTTGGAAGGTTACATTCTACCCAGCTCTTGAAGTATGTTGTGATAATCCTTGAAGTGTTGCATGATAGCAAAGCTTGCCAGTGAGAGACATAATTCCATCCAGGGATATTTCTTCTAGCTAGGCTGAATGACATGTTAAATAGGAACAAGGAAATGGAAGCATGGCAAACGAGCCATCCATGGGGAAATAAATGCCAGCAAACCCAGGATAACATTGGAATGCAGTTCCATTTGCATCAATACCAGTGGTTAGCAGAAAATATGCAACTGAATTTGGGAGTCCAAGAAATGAAGAAAACTCAGCAACTGAAAGTGTTCAAATATAGAGCCAGCCCTTACACAGTAATTGTTTTTGTAACTGGAAATGCCAGGGATTAAATCTGGGTACTTCTGGCATGCGGAGAAGGTACTTTAACATTAAGCTTAATGTTTGAAATGAATGGAATAGATGTTACTGCCTAACTATTGTTTATTTTAGTGCGGCTTGCATAAGTAATAGGGCTGTTCAACACTTCAGAATCAGTTCCAGAAAGATGCTTGGGAGAGTATGGGGGTCCAAACACAGCAATTGTCTGCGGCTCCTTAAAGCATCTGTACAGTATCTTTTCTTGAAATTACACCTGCACAACCCTAATATGTAAGTTTAGTTCCCAGGCAGAGAGAGCTCTTTGGAGTGAGCAGATACAGGCTGGAGGCAGGGAAATGTCTTCAGTTATCCACATCTATGGGAATTAGATTTTTGTTTCTTCTTAAGATGTGAGTTAGCACGTCTATGTGCAATCATGGTCTCATCACTGTTTCAGAGACAATTAAGTTAATAGCTGGTAGTGCATGAGAAAGACTCCAGGGAACACTGACAACAGAGCCCAGAGCAAAGCCAAGCGTACTATGGGATTGCCTCTCTGTTTATTACCCACTTATGGTATATCTTAGCAAGAAAAGGAGAAGGTGGAACAGGATGTTCTATCAAGCACTCAACAGCCAGGGAATCTGTTTCTCAAGTGTTGCCCCAGAGCAAGGAACGTCTGTTGCAGGTGCGCTGCCACAGAGCAATGCCTCAATGTCTTGCTCCCCCTCCTGTTACTGCAGACATGCTAGCACTGCTCCCAGCTAGAAATTGTGAAGCAGAGGCTGCGCCCCTTTTCAAATTCACATGGGGAAGTTATGTGAGCCCATAAATTAAGCCACCCTTTATTGTGTGCTGTTAACCCACGCTTGGTTTCCCTGGAATGAGGTCACAAGAGGTATGTGTAACTGAATTAATTTACAAATGTGCCAGTTGATCATAGTGGGAGGAACAACATACCTTGACACATGCCCTATAAGCTGTGGAAGTGAATGTGGGAGGGGGCTACAGTCAATATCATAAGATGCCGCTAGAGTGGGTAGGTGTGGCTTTAAAGAGAGTTGCTTCGCTCTTTACTCCTCCATCCATTGGTTTATTCTAAGTCAATTACATTTCTTAAACAAAAGTATTTTAAGGCATGAAACAAAAGGAAGCCACAAACATGAAAATAGATTTTCACCTTATTTTTTTTCCAGAACAACAGCCAACACTCAAAGAAAAGCTGTTTTTGGTTCAGGGTGGGGGAAGAGAATGCTTGAATGCAGAGGCTAGGAGGTGGGATGAGGTTTCTTATATAAACAGGGGAAATCCAGATAGGAGGGGACTAGAGGAATCAAGACTCTGTTTGATGATAAGGGTGCCTATAAAATTTACTAGATTGCTCCCTGTTCAGGTGGTGGGAAGCAGATGAGGCAAGAATTTTGTGAATGGGAAAGCTGATAAACCTTTGAAACTTCACTACATTAACACAAAGTTGGGCATTTGGATTTGAACATCACCTCAGCCTCTGAAGGAGAACATGAGAAGGAGGACATCAGGTGGGGGGAGGCAGCCCTGATGTAGGAGAAGCCCCAAAACTGTCTTTAGAAGTGCACATAGATAAGCCCAGGTTGCTCTCTGAAGGCATATATTCCTTTCCTGAACAAAGGAATTTGACCTGTATTGAGAACATGGTCTATTCTGTGCCAAGTGCAATTCAGCAGACATTCCAGGAAAGCAGACCTGTTCAGCAAGTCAGGTGTACTACATTTTAATGACCAGCTCTTTCACCAAAGTTGATCTAATTGCATAAGCGGCTGTAGGAATTATGAAATAAATCATCAAATCCTTCATTGGGAGGGGGATCATGCTGAGTCCATTGCTAGATGTTTACATGTTACTGTGAATTTTGCTTATAGTCCTGAAATGTTTTTTTGTTCTACTTACAGCTGAAATTTGAAATAGTATTCTCTGGTAAATTTTAAGTGACCACAGCTTCTGAGCCTGTTATATATTACCTTTCTGAAAATCTAATAAATAAATTATTTTTCTTTCTTAACCACCTTTTTGGGATAGTGCTTCCACCAACATATTTCCAGTGTGTAGCATTAATCTCCTGGGGGCAATGGGGCTACATCATGTCTTGAACCACTGAAAGTCTTGGGTGCTCCTGTAAAGTTATGTGAATGCACTTGGTGGAGTCAATCAGTTCCTGTGGAACTATAGTAGCTGGTTGCTATGTCTGCCTGCAACTGACATGTCCAAAAATGCACAAAAGATAATCCCCTGCAATTTCCCCTGTAGCACAACTGTATGCTGGCTGCAATCCAGGTGTGCTCTGTGAATGAGCCAGCTAGGCACTTCAGAGAGTGAGCTTCTTGGCTTTCTGTGATCTTGCGAGCAGGTTTAGAAAAGGAAGATTTCTAGAAGGAAACCAATCCACTAACTTTCCTTAACTAGGAGCCTGGGCTATGATGGCTTGGGATGGCAGGCAATAATGGTCCAAGACATTTGGAAGGTTCCTGGTTGTAAAAGCCCATAAGATACCATGTAGTCTATCCTTATTTTTCCAGGCAGCTCCTAGTTTTCTCAGGGTATACATGCCATTTGCTTTCAGTACTTTCCAGGAGAGTAAAAGGTCTGTGGAGCTGAACTGCTTGCTAAAGAAGCCAAGGAGAAACTGCCTCCAGGTAGCTATGATGCAGCTGGTTCCTAGAAGAGCCGGAGGCTCTTCACTTCCTCTGATAATAACAGTCAGCTATATAGAACCACGTGGTACTTTTTTGGATGGTGCTGACAGCATAGGCTTCTGTCATTTCCTCCACTCATATTACCTTTATTTACGGAATTGTGATGGATTTCACCATTCTTTTTCACCAGCCTTTTAGCTTCTCAGGAGCTAAAGTCTTCAAATTTCACATTAGGCCATGGTCTCCAAAAGGCGACCTATCAGGACAGGTGACTTTTTTGAGGTGGGAGACCTGTTTGGTGTGTTGAGAATAAGAATTCAGAAAGTAAACCTTACTCTGTCCCCCAAGGGAGCTGTTCGGTGGATAGAGAAGCCTTCCTCTCCTCCCCATCGCAGTCATGTTTTGAGGATGTTCACAACGTGCTCTCAAAGTTCTATTACAAGGACATCTGTGAGGGGATGTCAAAAAAAATCAAGAAAAGCAAGCTGCAACTTTGCAGTCAAAGCTCCACTACTTTTTAATATGCAACACATGTGAAAAAAGATGTGGGGCTTCAACCATGGGATTGTGGCTGTCATCTTGACTCTGTTGACTCCCTCTCTGGACATGCCTGGCTTATGTTAACACCCAGCTACTCCATCTACTTACGCTAATTGAGGTCACTAACACGATATGCCTAGGCTTGCCTTGTAGCCGCTATATCTCCAGCAAAATATTAGCCTGCACCCAAACCTTTTTGAAAGAGATCTTGAGCCTCAGCTGAGTCCTACTGTTGAAACACCTGCCTTTTATTCAGCCAGATCACTATTTGGCTTTTTATACAGAAATTGTTGAATGCCTCTGTATAAAAAGGAGGGGCAGCTTGCTTGTTTTCTTGGGATTTTAAATCTATCAGCTGGTACACAGTGATGTTTTTAATCTAAAGGTAAAAAGATAAAGCTACATGTGAAATAAAAAGCCTCACTTTCTATATAGAAAAGAACTATAGGATTTATAAATCTCTTTGTAATGAGATGTAGTTCTAACCACATTTGGACTCTGAAGCTGACTAGGGTCAGGTCTGGTTAGTGCCTGGATGGGAGACCTTCATAAAATACCAGTGCTATAGGTAGACTAGAAAGTAAATAAAAATGAAAATAAAAATATTGGAATAAGGCGGTGGCAAACCACTTCCATGTCACTGTCAACCCCCCCCCCTACATGACCATGTCATGTCTATGAAGTCATCAACAGCTTGTCTTGAAGAGCTTACATTCTTTAAACAGAAATACTTAAATAACCATAAATCAATGGTTTCTGTGTTGTCTGAGTTTATGACAGAAAGGGGGATTCTTCTCAGATTTCCTGAGGTGAGATATATAGTCTATCACATCCTTGGCAGCTGGATCATCCATTAGGGACAGGTAAACTGGCCAGATTTCACCTTGAGCATGAAAAATGTCATGCAAAAAGCTTAATGGAGCTTGTATAGCTTTCCTTGCCATCTGTTCTCAGTAGGTCTTAGCTTCCACTTCAAGGGCAAGTTCTATTCTATAAGAATAGGGTATTTTCTTCTGCTTTATTTATTTATTTTTGAATGAAAAGTAAGGTCTCCACCACCATGACTTTAGTTTAAATAGAGGTATTTTAATAAATAATCCTTGAAAAAAGCTCTTTTGTTAGCGGTATTTACTTCTTCACATAATCACTGAATCACTGAAGTAGTATTTCTATCAGCTACATATTGTAGATTATGCTGGAGCTTTAACTGAACCTTTAGTCTTCCTGTTGTTACTCTTAGCAAGTGTCCAAGTAGGTCAGAAAGAACAACTATGTTTGAGTTCAACATAGTCTTGATTGCTTTGCTGTTCCTGGCACTTCTGCAAAACCCAACACTTAGCTTGGCATGACTGACAAGATTTATCTATAAGAAACTAATAACAAGTCCATGAACTTGTTTATAAAATTATATACAGTTAGTTATGACCATCCCCCCTCCCATGTAGGTGCATATACATTTCTTTCATGTAATTAGGTGTTATTTATTTATTGCATTTATGCTTCCTCTTTTCTCTGCAACTTCACAGTCCCCCCAACAACAACCCTGCAAGATAGGTTGGACTGAGAGAGAATGACTGGTCCCAAGGCTCTCAGTGAACACCATGTCTAAGTAGGAAGTTCAGCCAGGTTATCTCTGGTCTGGGTTTAGAGACTTGGGTGTTAGTACTTAGTTGATCTTGGCTGATCTCAAAAAGCTAACAGAACCAGTTGGTTTGCATTTGGTTGGAAGATCGGTAGGAAATCCAGAGCTATAGGGGTTTTTTGACCAGGAAATCAGAAAACATCCAGAAAAAAGGCAGTGGCAAACAACTTCTGCACCATTGCCAAGAAAATTATGTGGACAAGTCCATGAGTCAGTCAGAGGCAAGGTCAACTAGAAAGAGGTGTTCCCTTGTATTTTGTGAATGTAAGAATGTTAATTTATGAGCTGTCTTATATATTTCCTTGGGGCTTTACAGTGTCAATTCTAACCCCATAGAAATCTTAAGAGTAAAAAATTACGGAGCTGGAAGGTAAGCTGTGAGATCATCTTGACAAAACCACAATCCCATAGCAAAATTTATTTAATAGGTAAGATCCACTGTGATCAACAAAAGGGACCCCATGTGGAAAAAAAATGGCAGCATTAGAATTTGATTTATTCAGAGGTAGTTAAAAATGTGGGAATTTGCCCTGAGTCCTAGTCAACAGAGGTGATAATTAGATCCCATAAATATACTGCATCCAAAGTTTGGGTTTTTCTTAACATAAGAGTTTAATATATTAGGCTTTTTATTGGTTAAATAAGGATAAAATATTTAGACAGAAAATTTTGTTAGCTCTTCATTGTGACTTATGACTCATATTATATTGGTTATTTTTGTTAATCATTAAATATTGGATTTTAATAATGTTAGGGAGTCTTAAATTGATACAAAATAGTTTAATATGCAGCACTAATCTAATGGCACTTCATTTAATTTAACTTTATATTATGTGCTACTCTCTTTCTTACTTTTTTCTTTCTTATTGCTTTTCTTGATTGTACTTTTCAAATATCTACTAAAATAAAATCAAATAAATAAAAAATGAATCAAATAAATAAATATAGCAGTGGATCTTACAAAGTCCATGAGACTGGGATTATCCCAGTGCCTTCTGGGACACTGTTTATTTACTCCTCTGAGTAAATAATACTTCTCCTTCTCCTTCCCATCATGATGCCACACTAATCTGTCAATGAAAATAAATTTCCCAGATGTTACTGGGCAGCAGAATTACACCAGCTGCTATTTTAGAAAACATCCCTAGTCCAAAAAGTTGCTTGCAGAGTTGCTACAGCTGTTGGAGAAGGGGATGTGAAAGCACATATCTATACCATAAAGTTCTTCAGTAGTCAAAGTCCCAGAAACGGTTTTAAAACTGTTTGCTTTACCATTCCTAAGAATAAGGAAGGCAACACCAAACAAAACCTCAAGGAGAGTCTTTTTTGAATCCCCATTTCTTCCCATCAGCACAAGCTGTCCAAGAATTGACAGCCTGGTGAGCCCAAGGCACCTCTGCTTGTGAGCTGAAAGCAAAATAATTCTCTTTAAGCTGGGGTTTTAGGAAATCATGGCAATTCTCAATTAAAGCATATATTCTCAGCAGCCATGCTTACTGCTTGTTGCTGTTGTTTATTCGTTTAGTCGCTTCCGGCTCTTCGTGACTTCACGAAGTATGCTTACTGCTAACATAGTGAAAAAACAGAACCAGCAATTGAGAAGTTTCATCCTAAAGTCGTAAAGGTATGGCACGCTGAATTACAAAACAACTGTCATGATCACCGTTGCGATGCTTGTAACATCACAACGGCTCACATAACAATACAAAGAAATGAGCACCGGGCGGATTAAGGGATAAGGCAACCAACTAACAAAAGCAAGCAACAGGTGCTGGCAACAAAGTATCGATCCTAGCTGGAGGCACGGATGGAAGAGATACAATGTTGCAAGAGAAGTAATTGACAACACCCGACCACGAGGCACGCCCGAGCTGTCAGAAAGCTTACGAACCGGATCGCCCGGCAATGGCCCATCACCGGCTGGAGAAAACCAATTAAGGAGACACCTGAGGCACAGGAGGAGCTGCTTGACCCCTCACCTACCGGCAACGGGGCTCGGGGACACTCGGAGAAGGAGGGGTGGAGCGCTGACCGGCGCGGGCTATTTAAATCCCATTCCGGTGCGTTCCACTCACTCTCAGCTTTTCCTAGGGCATGCATTCTATACTCTAATAAAACCAGAACCTAAAGCCTACACTAGCGTCTGTGTTTTACTGAATAGCAGGCAGAGCCTGACATAAAGCTGAGAGTCACCAAACCAAAAATCTCCAAGCTCCACCGGATGAAAATTTTTCCGCGGGAGAGACCAACTGGCGAGAAACGGAATCGGGGACAGCGATGGAGCCAGCACTTCACTCCAGAGGCGTGAAGGACGGCCCGCAAGAGGCAGAGGCGACCCGACGGCAGCTGGAAGTGGCGCACCCCACAGGAGACACGGACACCCTCCCTGCCCACACCGCTCCCCAGTTCCAGACCTGGAGCCCCAACCCAGACGGGAGAACCCCGACGGAAGACGAGGTCGGGGACCAACAACTCCTTGCTTGGGCCGACGGAGTTGGATCCCGGATGGGAACACCCTACCCCAGCTGGAGGCTCCGCTACCCCGAAATGCCCGAGCAGGAAGGTGCAAGACTGCATACCGGACAGCATCTGGCAGCACCAAGGTCAGACGACCAGGGCACGCCAGACAGGGTCACGGCTCTAGAAGCCAGAGTACGATACCTTGAGCACCTGCTCCTGTCCCCGCCAGCGGCAGATGAGGACACGACCCTGAAAGCCAAGGTACGAGACCTGGAACACATGCTCCAGTCCCTGGCAACAATCGTCAGTGAGCGCTCCAAGACTGAGGCAACACAGGGGGTAAGAGGGGACCAGGGCAACATACCCACCCCATCTACAACCCCGAGCAGGAGGGGCCAAGCTCGAGACTCTACCGCAGAGATTCGCACCCCCAGGCCAGTGGGAGCCATCCTTCAACACCCACGGGTTGGGGACCCGCAACACGGGAGGTTCACAAAAGACTTCACTGTGCAATTTGACGGGAACCCCACGAAACTGTCCTTCTTTTTAACTAACGCGAGGGACTACATGGCCCAATACGGCCATTACTTCAACACAGAAGCTGCTAAAATCTCGGCGGTGGCCACCAGACTCCAGGATAGGGCTGCGGACTGGTACGTACAAATGTATGAGTCCGGAGCCCCAGCTTTGACCAACTTCCATGACTTCCTCGCCAAGCTGAAACATTACTTTGAGGACCCCCTGGTGAAGGAAAGGGCAAAGTACACACTCCTAGCACTGCGGCAGGGCAAGAGAACGGTGGCCGACTACGCCCTCAAATTCAAGGTCCTCGCGGGCAAAATCACAGAATGGTCGGAGGCCACCCTCATCGACATGTTCAAGCATGGCCTCAACCGGGAGGTGCTCCAATGGGCACTCTACAGGGACGACCCAGCCTCCCTTCACGGGTGGATTTGTCTAGCCGGCAAAGCAGAGCATGCGCAGTGCACGTTCCTGCTTGCAACCGCAGAAGACAAAATCCTGCCCAGCACAAGAGGACCAGTCCCACAGATGGGGCCAACCTGGCACGCAGACCAACAACGGAGGCTTGCCTGCAGACAGTGCACCAAGTGCGGGAAAACGGGCCACCGAGCGGCAGATTGCTTCATGAACAGAGCAACAGATCGCCCGCCCAGACCCACACCGAAGACGCCGCACAAACCATCCAACCCCCCCCCCCCAGACGGCTGACAGGAGCGTTAGCAACCCTGGACGAGGACGCAGATGCCTACCTCACAGGGGACGTGATCGACGCCCAAGAACAGCCGGCGGAAAATGCTCCCCACCTGCTCTAAGCAGCGCCGCTGGGCAGGTGGTGAAGAAGGGGCGCAACAACCCCAGGGTGAGTGACGACTGCTCCATCCTGGCAGGGACAATCAAACTTGCTTACGGCCGAAGCTATGGTGGATTCTGGGTGCTCCAGAAATCTGATCCACCCGAACATTGTCACCGCACTCAAACTGCCCTGTGCCCCCCTCCCTAAACCGCTGGTGTTCCACCAACTAGACGGTTCTACAGCGGGGGGGAGACCGGCCACCCAGAGGACCGAAATGGTCACCCTGACAATGGGCACCCACAAGGAATCAATAAACTTTGTGGTGACCCAGATAGGGAAACCCATAATAGTCTTGGGGATCCCATGGCTAACACGCAATAACCCACACATCGACTGGAGGACACGCTCCATCAAGTTCAAAGATGGGGTCTACCAGGCACCGACACCAGAAAAACCACCTACTCCGACAGTGGGGAGGGCAGAAGCTGTTGTCCACAACAATGACCCCCCCCCCAGAAGGACTGCCAGAGCAATATGCAGACTTTGCAGATGTCTTTGGAGAAGAGGAGGCGGACCAATTACCCCCCCACTGCAAGACGGACTGCACAATTGAGCTGCTCCCAGACATCCCATTACCCAAACCCAAGATCTACCCCATGACCCAGAGAGAATTAGCGGCGCTGCAGGAATTCTTGGATAAAAACCTTTCCAGGGGCTTCATAGAACCAGCGAACTCGCCGGTCGGAGCACCCGTCCTATTTCGAGAAAAGAAGGACGGCACCCTAAGACTATGCACCGATTACTGCGGATTAAATTCTGCTTCCCTATCCAGTAAATACCCACTACCCCTTGTAAAGGACATGCTAGCACACCTGTCAAAGGGTAGGGTGTTTTCCAAACTCGACCTCCGCGAAGCATATTACAGAATCCGCATCAGGGAAGGGGATGAGTGGAAAATGGCATTCAACTGTCCCTTGGGCTCCTTCCAATATAAGGTACTGCCATTCGGCCTTGCGGGGGCTCCAGGGGTCTTCATGCAACTCATAAACAAGGTGCTGCATGAACACCTATTCAAGGGCGTGCTGGTATACCTGGATGATGTCCTCATCTACACGAGGACACAGAGGGAACACGAAAGGCTGGTGAGGCAAGTCCTCACCAAACTACGAAAAGCCAAACTCTACGCTAAGCTGTCCAAGTGCGAATTCCACAAATCGCGCTTGGACTACCTAGGGTACAGAATCTCTGACAAAGGCGTAGAAATGGACCCCGCGAAGGTCCAGGCAGTTTTGAGCTAGGAATGCCCACGCACCAGGCACCAGCTTCAAAGCTTCCTTGGGTTCACGAATTTCTATAGGTCCTTCACGAGGGGGTTCGCGGAAATAGCCCTACCATTAACCGATCTACTTAAGACCAAGGGCATTGGGGAGACGTGCAAGGTTAAAAACCCGGGGGCCGTACTTAATTGGACTCCCACGCTGTTCACAGCGGAGCCAATCCTAGCTCACCCGGACCCCGAACGACCTTTTGTGGTGCAGGTGGACGCCTCTGACTTTTCAATAGGCGCCATCCTACTGCAAAAGGCAGGAATCCTTAAGCCATGCGCCTACCTCTCAAGGAAATTCTCGGAGACTGAGAGGCGGTGGCATGTATGGGAGAAGGAGGCGTTTGTGGTTAAAGCAGCACTGGAGGCTTGGCGTCACCTTTTGGAAGGGACGACTTGCCCATTTGAGGTCTGGACAGACCACCGCAACCTCGAGGCGCTCCGTACACCCCGACGCCTCAGCCCCAAACAAATATGCTGGGCACAGTTCTTCAGCCGGTTCAACTTCCAACTGAAGTTCATACCAGGCAAAAAGAACTTCCCGGCAGACACACTCTCCCGACTACCCCAGGATGTGGAGCCTATCTCCGACATCGTAGGGACGGTACTTTCTGACTCCCAGCTGGATATGGCAGCGGTCACCCGGGCCCGCGCTCGGGGACAGCCTGTCCCCCCCTCACAAACAACTACAACGCCACCCACCCCCAGACGCAGACAACCTCAAATACCGGGCGGGCTATGGGCAGACTTCATAATGGCATCAAAAACTGACCCCTGGCTCCTCGCCAACCCCAGCAAGGTCACCATGGATCAGGGTCTCGCATGGGTGGAAGGAAGGCTATATGTACCTGACTCACAACAGCAGGCGATCCTCAACAGATCGCATGACAGCAAACAGGCTGGTCATTTCGGGTTCTTGAAGACCCTACAGCTGACTCGGAGGCAATTTTGGTGGCCCTCGCTGAGGAAAGACGTCAAGACGTATGTGGCATCCTGCCCAGTGTGCGCTATGGCCAAGCGACCGGCTGGCAAACCCCAGGGGCTGCTGCAACCTGTGGCTGAACCCTCCCGCCCTTGGGATGAAATCTCAATGGACTTCATAGTCGACTTACCGCCCAGCCAAAAGAAAATGGTCATTTGGGTGGTAAAAGACTACTTTTCAAAACAAGCACATTTCATCCCCTGCGCCTCGATCCTGTCAGCCCAACAGCTGGTGAAACTGTTCCTAGTTCACGTGTACCGCCTACACGGATGCCCCTCCCACTTGGTGACCAATAGGGGCACACAATTTACCTCGAGGTTTTGGCGGGCTTTTTTGAAGCTGATAGGTACCCAGCAAGCCCTGTCAACCTCCTGGCATCCCCAGACGGACGGATCCACAGAGATCCTTAATGCCACACTGGAGCAATTCCTCCGCTCCTATATAAACTATCACCAAGACGACTGGGTAGACCTCCTCCCATTCGCAGAGGTCGCATACAACAACGCGATACACCAGAGCACCAGAAAAACCCCATTCGGGGTGGTGTCGGGCCGGGAGTTCGTCCCCATCCCTGAACTACCTCAGCCTCCATCCCCAACACTGGCCGCTTGTGACTGGGGTGAGAAAATCGCAGCTTCCTGGCTGGTCATCAAGGACGTGCTTAAAGAGGCACAAACAGCATACAAATCCCAAGCAGACAAACACCGGCGCCAGCAACCAACATTTCAGGTGGGAGACATGGTCTATTTATCCACCAGATTCATAAAATCACTGCAACCATCAAAAAAGCTGGGCCCCAAGTTTATTGGACCGTTCCGGGTAACACAAATAGTAAACCCAGTCACGGTGCGCTTGGACCTGCCCCATAATCTTAAAAGACTGCACCCAGTATTTCACTGCAGCTTACTCAAGCCGGCAAGTGACCCCTCCCGGTGGCACCCACGCGCCCCCCCCCACCAGTGATGATAGACAGACAGCAACACTTTGAGGTAAAAGAGGTGCTTGACTCCCGGAAGCAGCAGGGCTCCCTCCAATACCTCGTGAAGTGGAAACACTTTCCACATCCTGAGTGGGTCGCTGCCCGTGACGTCCAGGCTCCCGACCTGATCTGCACTTACCACACCACCTACCCCTCCAAACTCGCGGCTTAACCTTTCGGAAGGGGGGCAGCATGTCATGATCACCGTTGCGATGCTTGTAACATCACAACGGCTCACATAACAATACAAAGCAATGAGCACCGGGCGAATTAAGGGATAAGGCAACCAACTAACAAAAGCAAGCAACAGGTGCTGGCAACAAAGTATCGATCCTAGCTGGAGGCACGGAAGGGATACAATGTTGCAAGAGAAGTAATTGACAACACCCGACCACGAGGCACGCCCGAGCTGTCAGAAAGCTTACGAACCGGATCGCCCGGCAATGGCCCATCACCGGCCGGAGAAAACCAATTAAGGAGACACCCGAGGCACAGGAGGAGCTGCTTGACCCCTCACCTACCGGCAACGGGGCTCGGGGACACTCGGAGAAGGAGGGGTGGAGCGCTGACCGGCGCGGGCTATTTAAATCCCATTCCGGCGCGTTCCACTCACTCTCAGCTTTTCCTAGGGCATGCATTCTATACTCTAATAAAACCAGAACCTAAAGCCTACACTAGCGTCTGTGTTTTACTGAGTAGCAGGCAGAGCCTGACAACAACCAACCATAATTTAACCTAGCACGTCATGTGAATCCAGCCAGTCTGGTTCAGTGTGTCATACTCATCCAGAAAACTGGGTTAATTCCATGTGTCAAAGTTCTGTTAACTAGGCAAGAATGCAGTGATTAGAATGCCAATACCATCTAATCTTTCTCTTCTTGGCCCTTTTGAACATGGAGTTGACAACACTGGCCTATTGTCTCCAGCTGTTGCAAGGAGGACTGAAAGAGTTTTGGCTATGAACTGAACCATTTAAAGTGCTATGACATTATGTCATGATGTTATTGGACAGGTGAGAGAGGTGAGTCTTTTCCTCCTCCCATAGAGGAGCAAGCTACTTTCATAATAGGGTCTGTGCTTCATTCAGGAGCATAATTTTCCTTTGCCCTGAGCAGAATGGGCATAGAACGTCCCTTCCTATTTCTGTATGATGGTGAAGGAGATGGAATTGAATGTCAGGTTGGGTTCATGTAGAACAGGGTTCCCCAAAATGGTCAATATCGACACCCAAGGGGGTCTATCCAAGGGGTCCATGTTGTCATTATTATTTGTAGTACCATTAGTTAAATAGTATTTATGGAATTATTTTCATATAATAAATGTTTGGGGGTTGATGAACAATCTGGAATTTCATGAAGGGGTTGATGAGCTGAAGAGTTTGGGGGGCCCTGATGTAGAAGTTGCCCTGGAGACCTCAGTGAAAATCACATTTCCACATATATTTTTTAAAATATGCTCTACTGTAACACATCAGTGTTAAATATAATTGTATACAGTAATATAATACAGAATCTGATCATAGCCAAACTGATCTTAGAAAATATTGTAATTCCCTACAAAAAAGCAGAATCCTGAGCCACTCGGAAGAGACTAACTCTGTACTGCCTACGTCTATGTCATCAGAGGCATCTGGCAGTGGGGGTTTCCAGTTCTGGAAGCAAAGCTTGAATCAATAAATACTGTACATACACTTTTAAGAGGTCATAGTGCTTTTTTACTGTTTCTACAATGATAAGGCTTCTCCACTCCTCCTGGAAGTTTTTTCTAATGATCCTCTCTATAAATGTAACATATTTAGAAAAAGTAAATTAACCTTCTACTTTCTCTCTCCTTCTTTCCACATGTCTGAGGATCTCCTACCTACAAATCCTTTCCTTCCCAGTCTGAGGTCAAAGGAGAACATAAATAAAGTGTTGCAAAGCAGGCTCCATAATTTTAAAACCACTCCCACTGATAAGAGTAATGATGTTAGATAGGCCTGTATATTACTTGGTACCTCACGGAAATTATAATTATAAAGGGAAAAAGTAATAAAAATAGGAAAGTTAGAATAGTAATGGAAGCTTGGCATCAGGGGAACAAGTTGAGGGGTATGCTTGTGCCAGGCAAGTGAGCTAAATGCCACAGTATCCAAGGGAAGGAGATCTTTGGCCCACTGTAGAGGGAAGAGGGAATGACCTTGAAGGGCAGGAGGAAGAGCCACTATGAAGGCAGATAAAAGGGGCCTGAGCCCAGGCCAAGAAAATAACACGAGTAAGCGTCTCAGGCAAGCCCTTCCCTAGTTCACACCAAGATAAAGGGAAAGATGGGGACAGCACATTCAGACTTACAAGATTCTGTTACTATAGCTTTACAATAAAAGTTATACTCACCTATATGACATTGATCTACCTTGGAGGGCTGACACCCATAGACTTCATCAGGCTCTTGGATATTCATCTGGCCTGTGTGATCTTGGAAGCCTTTCTTGCCATTACAGACAGGAGCAGTTGTAACTTCTTCAGCTTACTGGAATATCTGCTGCTACAACTTAGCTTCAATTATGCCCATCCTTTCTGCTTTGGAGAAAGGAGAGGCGCAGCTGAAACAAAACCAGTTTTCCTCCATGCAGGAGGCAGGAAGTATTGTTGACCAGATGACATCAGGTTGCAGGGCATATGCCTGAGAGTGGATGTTCCCTTCCCACAACTCTGTTCTGAATATCTTCTGAAGTATGGAGTAAGACAGGACTCTAAATCTAGTCCTTGAGCAGATTTATTTCTCCATATCTGAACTTCAGGGATAAACACTAATATAGATTGTCCCTTACGAAACTCATTCTTCAAGTGTGGATCATTCATCCAAAATGGCATTTTTTTTCATAGAAGAGGAGTTTTTTCCCTTGTGCCATTGCTCTGTTGAACTCCTAATTAATGTAGCATGATATGATGATTGACAATGCATGGTAAGACATGACTGCTAAGATGTGACCGGTAATGCTCTGTTAAATGTGAACATATGTTAGACAACAGATGCAGTATACTGTCCCTTAATTCTCCCTTTAAATATGAGTGTGTGTTAGTTAATAGCTATAGTATTATTTCCTTCAATTTTTTTTCTTTATTTCTTGATTGTATAGTTTTAGTAAATAACATTATTACTTTACTATTGTTTATTTTTGATGTTATGTAAATATATTGAGAGCTCTTCCACCGAAGTCAAATTCCTTGTATGTCTAATCATACTTGGCCAATAAAGTCTTCTCTTCTCTTCTCTTCTCTTCTCTTCTCCTCTCTTCTCCTCTTCTCTTCTCTTCTCAACAGGCTCAGAGATAGTATTTTGGAGATGGAAGGATGGAAGGATGGATGGATGGATAGATACCACTGGTGTTTCAATACTGCCCAGCTCAGTGAGACTACTGACAATTTCCAGTTGCTTAAAGACAAAATCTTGAGGGTAGGGGGAAGGGGGAGGAATCAAATCTAAAAAAAGTTCAATAGTTCAATGGAAAATGAATCTGTTCAATGGCCATGGAATGCTAAGTATTGTGGGAATGTAGAGGGAAGGAAAAACCAGGTAGGGGGGATTAATGGAGTGTTCTGGACAAGGATATGGCTGGAACCTTTATCAGGAGCCTTGTTGTTATAGGTCTTTTTGGCTTGAGTCTCCAAGAAGTTGGCAAATTGAAAGCATTCTCTGCCTTCCATTCTTCCTACTTTCCTCCATTTATTTTCTAGGGAGAACAAAGAAGTATTAAATAAGTTAATTTTTTTTCCAAACATGGTTTCTATTTCCTGAAGTTACCAAGAAACAGTTAACAAGCAACAGATTCTGGTATATGGAGCTGACTGTGACTGGCATCAGAAAAAGTTTCTAGCTTGGAACAGAAGGTGCCACTAAGTCATGGGAAAAATAGATATGAAGTTCCTCTATGAATATCTGTTGGGATTAGTTTAATTCTAGAGAATCTTTTCCATACATTTTGTAGGATTAGAGGTCCCTTGAGATTCTGCCCACAACAGCAAGTTTCACTTTCCTGTTATCTTCAGAATGACACATCCTTTGCTCTTAATCCTTAAACATGGTTTTCTATATCATGTATGTTTTTACCACTCTATATTTTAAATGAACATCTGAGACAAGACAAAATTATATTAAAATTTTAATAAATGTTCTGATCATCTAAGAATGGATAACTTCTGTCAACAAGGTCTTTAAAGGGCTGGAATACAGTAATGGGACGCACTTACAGTATGAGCTTCCTAAAAAAAGCCTATGTACAAGTCCACATCTATCCAGCAGAGGTCACTAATTCACCCAACCAATGCACTTCAGCATGCACTTCTGGCAAAAACCAAAATTTAGATAGCAAGAGACCAAAGTGGATACAGTTACCAAACAATCAATTGGAGAGCACAGAATATTACACCTGAACATCCTGCCTGCCATGTTCCAAGTGCAAGGCCAGGTAGTCTGGGCTTAAAAATAAATCCTCACAGCAGACATGTTAAAAGGAAAAACATCACACAAAGTCACAGTGAATTACTCAGTAATAAAAACGAAGAACAGATGCCCTATTGCAGTACTTGGTGTTAAGTCATAGAGGCAGGACATGGAACTCAAATGGACAGCTATAGAATAGGAAGTAGCTTGCTTGAGAATTGCACTTCTGAGTCAGAACTGAACGTGAGTCAGCAGTGCAACTTGGTAGCAAAAGAAGGCAACTTAGTTATTTGGCTGCATCTGTCTCATAGCACAGGAAGTTATTGTATTCATTCTGTTCCCCAGCATACTGGCTGGGGAGGTCTGGGAATTGAAGTCCACACACCTTAAAGTTGCTGAGGTTGGGAAACACTGACCTTGGGTACAGTGTCCAGTTCTGGGCTTCACACTTGAAAAGGATTCAGGCATTCTCTTTATCTGGAGAGATATAAAGTGAGGCATTGAAGATAATTTTGGGACTGGAAATTTAGTTCTTCAAGAAGAGACTGAGGGAACTGGATATGCTAACTGGAAGTATAGTTCAAATACCTGAAGGAACTTCACACAAAAGAACACTGACTCCTTCCCTATCATCCAAGAAGGCAGGATGTGGAATAATGGTCTTAAGTTATAGGAAAGCCAATTCTGGCTGAATGTTAGGAAAACTTTCTAGCAATAAGAATGGTTTGACTGCAAGATCAGTTACCAAGGGAGGTTCCCATTATTGGATGTGTTTGTGATCTTTTAATTTGGATTTCTGCACTGATAAAGGGTTTGGACCTACTGATTTAGATGCTCTGTTCTAATCCTATGATTCTATTAATACATACTTTACAGTGTATAGTCACAGGCATCTGTGGGTGAGGGACAAAAGATAAAGCACATGTTGTAATATTGTGATGAAAACTCCACCCCTTATGTATTTATGTGCTATATAGTGTCACAAAAAAGTCAGTTTGGTGTAGTGGTTAAGACACTGGGCTAGAAACTGGGGGACCATGAGTTCTAGTCCCATTTTAGGCACAAAGCCAGCTGGGTGACCTTCAGCCAGTCACTCTCTCTCAACCCTAGGAGGCAATGGCAAACGACTTCTAAAATCTCACCAAGAAAGCTGCAGGGACTAGTCCAGGCAGTCACCAGGAATCAACACTGACTCAAAGGCACACGTGCATGCACGCGCGCGCGCACACACATACAGACAATTGTGTCACAGCTACAAAATTATGGACCTTGTGTCATGATGTTGCAGCACATATTTTAACATTATGGAGTCACTGTGGTTAGGCATGGATGCCTTTATGTATGGTTCCCTCTGTCACCTTATAGCTGAGGCTGCAGTCCTATACCCTATTACCAGGCAGTAAGTTCTACTGAATTCAGTGCAATGTGGAAATATGGGGTTGCATTTCTGGTCTTGGAACTCAGTCAAGATTCTGGGGGACTCTTGGTCTACTGATATTAATGCTGGTAGAATCAGCTGAAAAACCTTTGGCAACTATGGAATTTATAGGGATGTTTCCGTGTATTGGGTCTGCAATTTGTGATTCACATGATCCATTTATATGACTTCTCATCTGAGAAGGAGCAGTGTTCAGTGAAGACCTTGCTGAAAACCTAAGACAGGATAGCGGCAGCCTGAGAGCACATGTAATCTTCACTGCAGCATCTTCTCTCTCTCCTTACTAATCTATCTTTGAATCACATATCAGTCATGTACATGATTACAGATGTTTATTTTATAATACCTTTACTCTAGAAATCATATTCTTCTCTATAATTGAAGGGTGCTTATCCCTAAGTAAAGCTGTTCAGCATCAGGACAGAAGTGAACTTCTTTTGTCATGAAGGAGCTGCATGGTGAGAGGATAGCTGTGTGTTTCACAGTTGAAGCAATTAACACACATGGCAATTTAGAAGCCCCCCTCCCAAGATTATTTAATCCAAGGTCAATATTACTTCACTTCTATATAATGTGCTATATCAAAGGGGGCTCACAAATGAAACATGAAATGAAATTAAGGTGGCCACTTCTCAAGCCTGATGATTCCCATTGGTTTCCACAATACTCCTGATGAGTTTCACCTGACCTAGCAAAGCTTTCCTGGCTATTTTCTGGAACAGAGAACTAATCAAGCAATTGATGTTAGCAAGGCACAAACAGCCTGCTGCTTTCCTTAATAGGGGTCAGGTTAGAGACTAGCTGAATGATCGCAAAGTCTCCAGCTTTTAATATTGTTCAGTGGGAACCCTCTGAAAAGCTGAAGTGTACTTGCAAATTCCTCTTGACTTCTGGTGCCATTCCCTTTCTCAAGACTGAAGCTGTGTCAAACCTCAGAAACTGACCCTGGAGCAGTACAAGAGAAGATGATAATATTCCTGAGTCACCAGAAGAGCAACACAAGAACAGGTGAGTTCATCTCTCACTGAATTGAAAGCAAGCGCCTTCCTGTTTTGTTCAATCTGCAAGCAGGTCTGTGCTTGCCTTGACCCTACGACTAAGCATTAGAGCAAGACCACTTCTTTGGGTTGAGTACTTCTGTGCTAGTACTTGTGAAATCCACCAGTTCGTGTTGGTGAGGAGAAAATGAGAATTGTATTTCATCACATCTAAGGGCACCAGATTGGGGCCATCTGGCTTAGATCATCCCACCTCAAGTACCATGCAGATATTTTGGGTGTCGTTAATAACTTTTAAATACATATTTGTTTTCCACACCATTTGGATATTTCTTAATTGCATTGCTTGGAAATTTCTGATTTATCTGATTATATTGCTGCCTTTTGTCCTGATCTGTATCCCGTACTTCCCAAAAGGAGCTCAAAGTGGCTTACACAAATAATCCTCTCATCTAATTTAATTTAGTTATAATAATATCATTATAAGAATATGTTAGGTGGTATGACAGTAGCTGGCAAAGGATACCAGGTTCATGGATGGAAATCTGAGACCTGAATTGGAAACATGCACCCCTGCTTCTCTCCAACCTCACATTTGAATCACTGCACAACACTATACATAGTTCCAGTTTTAGTGGCCTGTGCATGTGGCTGCTGCGTCTCCCTTTATCTGTGCCACCAGCTATTTCAGCAGTTCTCCTCCTGTGCTTATTGTAACGAAGCCGTGAACTATGTAATTGAGATGATGTCTGGGCTGAGAGAACTGAGTCATCGCTCATTCACTCACGCTTATGATTTAATTATGAACCAGCCCTTGTGGTAGCGGCCATGATCACACCTTGTGATTGTAAGTCCTTACTTATGTAACTGGTTCTGCAAGTTGATTCTGGAACCTTGCTTCCAACCAGACGGTTACTGAGGTTTTAGATATCCTTTCCCAAGGCTTCACTGTGCAGCTTTAGATAAGGATTGATTGATCGATTGATATTTCTGCCCATCTCATAATGGTGACTTTGGGTCATGTACAAGGATTAAAACACAAACTCCACAGCATTCAACAACCTCACTCATAGAGAAACAGTTTCTCTACACTCAACTGCAACAGATTTTTGTTTTCTGTGGTGCCAAGGAAGAGTGCTGGATGAGTGCCTGCTTCTCTAGCTCTTATTATTGCACGCTTTTCACTCATTTATTCTCTGATCCTCGAAAGCCCCATCAACTTGTGCAGCTAAGGTTGCTTTTCCATTTCTAATTTGCACTGCTTATTCACTGAGCCAAAGAAGTGTAGCACCCAGGGAAATACCAAGAAGTGTACAGTACTTCCTGTTCAAGATCACAGATCTTGGACTGTCTCATCATCTCTTTGCTCTGAATTAAACATCAAGGGGAGGACCGTTCTTTTATTACATAAAAGATACAACCCCCCTGTTGCTTTCATTAGTTCACTTATTGCATAATCTCTAGCTTCTTTTTTAATACAGGAATGCCAACCTTTTTCACTGTTTTTGCTTTTCAGCCTATAAATGCCAGCAGCATGCAGAAATGTTGCAACTAAAGCATTTCCTAGATAGTAATGTGTTGGGTCTATAATGGCGTCAGCACCCAGCATCACTGGGCAGCTGCTGCACCCCCAATCCCTTGGCAGCACCCACTGCTAATATAACCTCTAAACTCCTGTCCAGTTAACATTTCTAGATCTTCAGATATCCAGCTTTTCCACTGCCCATAATGAGCCCAATGTACCACCCCTTTGTGGGCAATGAAATGCAGTTCTGAGCCATCTAGTGTTAACTGGAGTTGTGTTGCAGCCTGGCATCCCTGCTTGGGTCCTTCACATATGCAGCTAGTCCTGGGTCCATCCAAATTCAGACAACCACTAGATGGCAGCAAAAGAGATACAGAAAACATCACCTCTTGTTGGGGGGCCTGGTTGTGGTTGTCTAGAATTTTGCAGCCCAGGAATAATACTGTACGCCTAATTGAAACAAAACATTAGCTATAATTAATGTTAACTATATTGGAGCATAGTCTTTCAGAAGAGACTGTCTTGTTAAGATCTGTGCAATTTTGAGCCTTTGTGGAAACAAATATTTTAGTCTTCTGGGAAGAAATACAATTCTCTGCTCCACATTAGCTTCGCAGTACTTGTAATGAAAGAGCTGCAATGAAACAATATTTTATCTCATACTAGAGCAGGGCAGTCATCTGAGGCACTTCTCAGGAGAAAACCAATCCTGGTTACCTGTTTACCACCAGGTTTGCAGCTCATGGATGTACAGAGCATTCCCTGAAATGCTGGCATTGATCAAGTAAGGTAAGCTAAGTTGATGATTTGCCAGAAACGAAAGATACTTGGAAATCCAATGTTCCAAAAGAGAGAGAGGAAGAGAACTGCCTTGTTCATTATTTTAGAATGAAAATGAGTTACAACCCCCTTCTTTGTTTTAAGATTTTTATTCATTTGCTTTGCTCTTGTGCATTTAACTGCAGACCAGTGCTTGCAAATGTAGAAGGTCATGCTTTGCCTGGCAAGCAAGTATGGGAAAACATCTCTTCCTTTGTTTCTGCGTGTCAGCTGCTGTTAAAGGCACAAAGGAAAGTGAACCAATGACACCTTAAGTGACCTTTGGGGGGGGGGGGTGATTCTCTGGTTTTTCTAGCAGTGTTGGAGACACCCCTACCAGAAAAAGCCTTTTTTCATGGAGGTTTAATTAAGCCTCTTTAAAAAGGAGATACCCCATTGCCTTCGCTCCTTTCTGGCAGCTACAATGTTTGGGATTAATGATTTCTGTTGACTCAGAAGGCATCCTTAATTAATTGGTTAGCCTGTTTTCAAATCTTACATTTAAAAAAAAAAAAAAACCACAGATGGCAAGTGCTACCTTGGAAGAGACGTTCTCCTATTGTGAGTGGGAGAGAAAAATGGATAATTTCATTTCTGAAATTAAGCTCCTGGTGGCACATATGGGCCTAATCTAAAAAAAATTAAAAAGTGGATATCTGTTTAAACACATAAGAACATTATATGGATCTAATTAATGGCATAACGTTCTTCGCATGTTTCTTAGATAAAAATTCCATTTTGCTTAATGGAGGTAACTCCGGGTAAGCATGCTCAGGACTGCAGCCTTAATTGGTTGACAACCCTAATATTACTGGCAATCACTTTTCCTTAAATCTGAGCAAAAGACATTGATTTAGAGGTGCAAAAAAGGACAGACTTCCATAACTGTGTGGAAGACAGATGCTCAGCAAGCAAAAGGGCCTTTTTGGACATGTATCATGCTATATATGCTAAGTTACACTTGCTAAAATCCATTTTTATGTGCATTTCTTGCAGGACTGTCTGCAGGATATAGTAAAACAAGCCAAGATGGCAGCTGCAATGGTATGATCAAAGCTCTGCCTGTTTTTTATGTGTACTGCACACACGATATTCTCCCCCACCCCCTGCACTGCATTTGCTTATCTTGACATGTTCAGTTTTGAGAGAGCCTCAAACCTGGCCCCGTCTACCCATAATTATTTTAAAGTCTAGATTATTGTGCATAAGTGTGTGCGTGCATGCGTCTGACAACTTGGCATTTGCCCCATAGTCTCCATCAGTGTGTGTATGTGTGAGAGAGAGAAAGATGCAGCCACACAGCCTCTCCTTCTGTAGCATTGGGCATTTGAAGTGACTGCAAGGGATCCAAACATTAAAAGGTGCAACATCCCAGTAGTACATTATTGCAGACATAGTCTGTCTCCCAGTCTCCATCTTTCACTAGAGATGTTATTTATTCCACTTGCATTTAACTTCATCCCAGTGCTGGTATTTGACATTAACAATAAATCCTGCCTAGCGAATTCCAGCTTTTGTTAACGCAGCTCAGCTGTGAGTTCATCCTGTTACTGGTGATCTTGTACAAACATACCAAGAAGGACAATGGAACCTGGTGTTCTTTATTACACATTTCCCTCCATCTTTGCTGTGTTTTAATGACAAATCTGAGGAAGACAGAAGAAACCAATCAGAAAATGTATTTCCCTTTTCTGAGTGGTGAACAATTGCAGGTGGAGGATAAATGCAGCGGAAAAATGCAGGAAGCATAACACATAAGCCCCCCAATAGATGTGATCCTTGGTAATCTGTTATTTGACCTACTAAGTACTTAATTTTTCACTTCCCACTGCTTTTGAGTCCCCTTGGTAGGCTTTTTAGAGATGAGCTATTTATTTAGCATATTTATAGGACCACCCATATACTGGTGGCACTCAGGGTGGCAATCAAGTAAAAGCAATTTTACAATCAACCCAAAAATAATAATAATGATTGAGCCCCCTCCCCCAATCTCAATAACAGCAGAAGAAACACACATGCACCCACATCGGAGCTCCATTAACATGCTGGCTCCAGTGCCTGGGGAATAGCCAGGTCTTCATGGCCTTCTGGAAGGCCAGCAGGGTTGGGGCTGTCCGTATCTTGGGTAGGGGAGGCTGTTCCACAAGGCAGGCCCCATGACAGAGAAGGCCTGCCTTGTGGAACAGCCTAAGACCCACCAAGTGACACCAATCTTGTTTAGTTGAGTCATACAACGTAAGTCTGATAATCAGAGGCAAAGGAGAACAACATTAATTCTGCAGCTTCTCTGCTGGCCCTCCTCTTGCTGTTATGTTCCCTGAGTAGCCTTTTTCACAGGCTCTGCCCAATGACTTTGAAAAAGAAATCCTCCACAGGAGCATGAACGTCATGACTGAATGAGCACTGGCACAGATCAAACTTATAATACACATAATGCCCTTGATTCTTGGAGAGTCCACAGACACTTCCATGAAGTTATGCTGGCAATAATGTGGACGTGGCTTGCCATGCTTTCTTCTGGGATGTTTTTAATGACTTCCCAGGCTAGGCTGCAGCTCTAGGGATTTCCTGGCAGCTTCCCATCCCAGGACTAATCAGCTCCCAAGGAGTTGGGTAAAAAAAGTCAAGCTTGCAGTCAAAACCATGTGATCAAAGCCCCGCCCCCTTTTGACGTGCACTGGGCTCATCAAAAAGAGGCAGGGCTTTGATCACATGGTTTGGCTGCCAACTTGATTTTTTGACCCTATCCCTGCTGGTTCTGCTCCTGTTCAACTTTTTGTGGTCAGCCAAGATTGGCTAGTGCTGTCACCTGCTATGGCACACTCTATCACTGTATGTAATGTAACCATAGTGCATGAAACGGAGTAAAAAATGCCCCTCTGCGCTGCCTTGAAAGGTTCTTATGGGCTTGTGCTGAAAACATTATTATTAAGGTTAAAAAACAAGACAGGAAAATTTTCACAACAATGTATGTAAAACCCTCCCTTTGTTCATATTTTATCTTTTAATTTACTGATGAGCAAGATGGAGCTTGCTGATTTTTTTAAAAAATCTTCCCTTCCTCATGTAATTAGGTAAGTAGTGTAACTGCACCTACTCAAGGATTCTTTCTCTCACCCACAAAATGGACTGAGGGATGTGAGCTGGATCAGCAAGGTGGGCTTTTTGGATACAACTTAGTATTGTCCACTCAGCACAAGCACCTGAACTCTCCTCCCCCAATGGGATCATTCACGGAAGAAGTAATTGGGATGGAGAAGAGAGCAGAGCTGAGCAGGGAGATACCTTGGAAGAAAATGAGAGATTAATAGATCATCAGATAAAAATCTGAAAGACCGGATATGGACTGTTTTAACCACAAAGGAGAAATGCCGCGATAGATAGATAGATAGATAGATAGTTAGATGATAGATAGATAGAAAGATAAATATAGAGAAAATGGGGAATACTCGGAAGAGAGAAGATTGCTAGGAGATTGAGGGCAACTCTACACAAGGATTCTGGGTTATTTTGAAAGCAGCTTGGACCTCTGATTCTACAATATTGGCAGTGTTTGCCATTTTTATTTCCAGCGAAGGCACGGCAGGTTTGAAACTGCAGCAAAACTAGAGGTTCCTTTTGTAAGGCTTAGCAACACTAAGCTCAGGAGTGCTCCCATTTCTCTGCTCGCCTCACTCTGCTTCCTCAATTCAAGGCAACCTTTATCCCCCCCCCCCCCCATTTTCAGGGAACCACTCAGATTTTTTTGCAAATGGCCAGAGGAATGCATATTTCATATACTGAAAATGTGGATGGGAAAGGGATCCAAGTCATTTATTTTCTCTCTTTTTGTGTGGAGCAATATTTTTCAAACTTGTCATGAGTCACATTAAGCATGCTGGCTAGGGAATTCTGGGAGTTTAAGTCCACACATCTTAAAATTGCCAAGTTTGAAAAACGGTGTGGAGTGTAGACAAGAAGAGTTTTGTTTTTCCAATACCTGAGGAAACTTAGGGGACAGGGCACTTACTGAAAAATATTTCCGGGACTCTCTTTTAGGTCAGTCGGAGGAAGCACAGATTGCCACATGATGTTTTCTGCCTATTTCTAGCATTTTAAAGTCAGTAGAGGTTTGCTTCAGATTGCTTCAGAGACTGAAGAGAAAAAAAAGGGTGAGATGGAAATGCTCTAAATAACAAAAATGGCTGAATGACCAATTTTATAGGCTCTCTGTAACAGAGTTGATTTATATACACTGTGTCTCTCAAAAATGGTAATATACATGTTCATCTCAAAGGTAAAATGGTAGGAATTACAGAAATATGATTGGTATCTTTTTCTATCTGCACTGACTGCCAGCTGAGTTTACTTGTCAGCCCCAAAGCAGTTAACAAATAGGAACTGAAAGAAGAATTCTGCTTAATCCAGGAGACAGACAGGGAAATCTTTTGTTTCATGTCACCTTGAGGTCAGCCAAAATGATCTCCTCCTTCTTGAAGTTAGTCCTTAATACATCCTGCTCATCCTGCCATTTAATGTCATCCTCAGCAATTTTAAGATATGTGGACTTCAACTCCCAGAATTCCCCAGCCAGCATGCTAATGTCAGTTGATCAAGTCTACTGATGAAAGTGGAGTTTTAGGCAAATGGCTGGAACCATACTGAAAGAATTATAGAGATCAAAAGGTGGATTTAAAAAATAATAATCATTTTCTCTCCATCCCATTTATTGAAATAAAATTTTCCCTCATAAAACCAGTGGCTATTTTTTCCCATCATATTTGGTCAGTGCTAAGGGTGTCCACAAGGTATAGTCCAAAAGTCAAGATGGCAGCCACACTGGTGCGATCAAAGCTTCAGTGTGGGTTTTTTTGGAGCTTCAGTGGCTGCCACCTTGACATTTTGACCAGACCCTATGGACACCTGCTTTCAGTTCTCTGGCTCTACCTGTACCCACATCCACCAACAGTTGGTGAATAATCTGACCTCAGTGATTTCTAGCCCTTCTCAATTGGCCCCTGAATCCAAAGCTTGTGAACTCTTTTTCCATAATATCTATCTATAACTACTGTATACAGCAAGAAATCACGTCATGTCCTGAAGCTGAGAGATAATAAAGTTGTTAATAGAACTAATCCTAAACGTGGTTAAAATGTGATCCCTGATTCAAGCAGAGGATTAGGGATACACATGCAGAGATTACTCTGGAAGTTAGCAATTGCCATGTATCAGCATACAAACGAGCTAATGGTACCAAGAGAGCTTCCACACAAATGCTTTGTGCCACTTGGGGCTTGCCTCAGCGCTGGTTTGATCTCATGGCTGGGGGAGCTGAGTTTATTTATTCCTGGATCTGCAGAGCTTGTGGGCAGCCTGCTTTCCCAACAGCAGGAAATCTTTCCTTGCTTTGCTTCCTGGGCTCAAGCAGCTATTTGTCCCTCCCTCCCTTTCTTTTTAGCATTCAGTTTCTGGCGCTTGTCTCTTCCTCCATGCATTATTTAGAACTCATCCCCCCCTCTCCAGCCACAGTAGCAGTATTTAGATATGGTTAGATGATTGGAAAAAACACCTGGTTGCAAAATTGCTGACATGCTATTGTTTATCTTCATAATTCACAGGAGTTTTTAAATGTGACAGATGAATAACGCTGAGGGACTGAGAAGTCTTTGCAGGATTTCAATACTTTTGTTTACCTTTTTTTACAACAGATCTTTCAATACATGGCTTTTGTCATAGCAATTGATCAGATCTTTTTTGCAAACAGTCAGCTTGATGCACACAAATAAACATCTTGAAAGATGTGAAAAATATGTGTGTGTGTGTGTGTGTGTGTGTGTAGGGGGATTCTAGCACTTTATTCCATTTAGTGTGGAGTGGGGTAAGGGCGTCTTTGTTTGTTCAGCACCTCTGGCACCTTCGGAGAAGGGACCACTAAATAAAAGACATCCTTTGTATTCTCCTCTATTGGGCCACCAGAGTGAGTGCTGTTTGGCTCATGGTATACTCCACATTTTGAGGTCAGTGAATGGGAAGATGATCACAGCTTGCTTTCAAACTGCTTTGTGACTGATGGTAGAACAGAAATGGTGGTAGAGTGGCAGGATTCTCTATCAGCGTTCCTCAGCCAGTGGTATACATTGGAAAAGCAGTCTAGGTGGAACACAGGGAAATCTGGAAAACTGTCTGGCTGGTTGTACTTCCTACGCATGATCCCTCCCCAGCTCCGTGCTGAAGCTTTCTGCTTGCACACTGCAGCTGTTTCAATGATGGGAGAAGTTACTTGAATTGTGCTTTTTCCCCACACTCTTCATCTGCTTTGCTCCTGTTGAGCACAAAAAGAGTCAAGTGATTGGACAGTGAAATCTTATTCTGCTGCCACTTAATATTTATGGCCTATTAAGTATCTGTACCTTACTATAAAGTGCATATTAATAGCAGTGTAAATATAATAACAGAATGCTTGTCACCTTAAGTGCCCTTTTCAGAAAAAGTGAGCTTTGTCAGACCAAGATTCGCTAGATTAATTCCTGGTATATAAAGGCAT
This sequence comes from Candoia aspera, assembly GCF_035149785.1. Taxonomy (NCBI): domain Eukaryota; kingdom Metazoa; phylum Chordata; class Lepidosauria; order Squamata; family Candoiidae; genus Candoia; species Candoia aspera. The sequence continues at coordinate 313,036,044 of NC_086153.1, forward strand.
AAAAGATTATGAAATGTTTATTCCCATCTAAATTTGCTGAACATTTAAGAAGCAAAGATTATACCTAGAATATATAAGAATATAACATATATTATTATTCTAGGAATTCAAATCTTACCTGTCATAATGGCCAAATATTTTTTTTAAAAAAAAATCCTATTCACACAATTTACAAGGAAAAGAAAATGGAAGCCTGTGACAGAAAGAGACAGAAAAATAGAGGGGAATATCCTCAAACAGCAAATGTTTGGGAGAAAAGATAGGTCTTCAACCAAGTTTAGTAGGTAATTACTGCTTACTAACCAATACTCACTAACCATTACTTATCAAACAATGTTTAGACCATTGTTTGATTTACCATCATAAATGCCCAACCAGTTCAGACTGTTGACAGTTAAAGATCTACTTCTCACAAAAGTTCTTCATTTCATTTTTTCCTATTTTATTATTTATTTAAAATAATATCTATAATATAATATTTAATGTATATAAAAGTTATTATCATTCTTGTCTGCCAGAAGTGAAATACTCAGCCCCTGGTCACAACAAGCAGCAGCAACTAGTCAACCTGGGCTGATCTTCCAAAAAAAGCTAAGCAGGGCAGCGGCTTGGTTAGCACTTGGATGGGAAGTCACCAGGAAATCCTGGATTGCAAGCTAAACTAGAAAGTTTGGGGAAAAAACACCCTAAAGAAAGGATGGGAAACCATGTCTGGTGGCTATGAGGAAGTCCAGAAAGGAAGGTGATGGGAAGGCCAATGCATGGGCCACATGGAGGAAGCAGGGAGAGAAGACCAACAGACTTGACCTACTCGCCTTATAAACCTCTCTACATTTTGTTTTGGCTGCAACTGCAGCCCACCTGAACTGGGGGCTTGTTTGCGGGTCCCAATAAAACACATTTTCTGTTTCTTGCATCCCCTAGCTGCCACCATTCGTGTTGTTTATAAATAGGAACCCTCATTCTGAATATGCTAGAATCCAAGTCTTTCTAGATAAGGAAAGGACCTTTTCCTCCACAGCTTTCCTCTTCTCTCCTGAATAAGTAGGCAACTGGGTATACTGAGTGGTCTCGCATGTGGGCTGGACCACTCCCCAGGCTAAGCAAAAAGACTACATCTATCCTGTCCCCAATTCTTTACCTTTTATTAAAGAATACAGAGAAGAGTCAGAAATGGTCAGCTTTAGTTTAAGGTAAAACAGGACAAAGATTTTACTAATTAAAGCTTACTAAACTTAGTTACCTAGACTCACCAGTAAAGGAGTTTAATCTTTTACTAAATTTTCAGGGCAATATCCCAGGACACCATGTCAAGGCCTGGCCTTTACTCTTGGCCAACTTTAGGACCTTCCAAGGAAGAGAATTCAGACTCATTGATCAATAATTTGGATGGTCTGATTAGTATCTTACAGGTTTCCTACAGTATTTGTTTGGCGAAAAGGCCAAGTCATAGGAAAAAATAAGCTTGGGGTATGGATTCAGCTAGATTAGTTCAGAAAGTGTGAATTCAGTTGGTCACTTAAAATGGGGATCAAATTAAATGCTCCCTCATCCTAGCATCATATCTGAGAGAACCTTGAGTGACATATCCTCCACTGGTCCCCCCTAAGTAGACAGGGAGCCTTTGCTAACCAGCCAGCAGTAGCAGGATAAAGACCTTAATACCTTTCCTAGTGGGGTGGTCTTCAGCCTGGTATTACAGACAGAAGACGCAGGTGCTACTGCTGCCTTCTTGATTTCCCCAAAATATCTCTAGTTTTATGCAATAGCCAGTACCACTGAAATAAAGAGCAAAGGGCCGTGAAGGTCATGGGAGACATAGTGAAGGTTATTGCAGAAAATGGGAGCATAAAAGATCGATGCAACAGAGTGGCTTTATTGACTGGATAAAATTGCTTACTACCTTAAATGCCATTCATTAGTGGAAAAGCAAGATATAATTTTAGTAAACCTAAGTCAATAAAAGAAAATTCATGCTAATTCATAATTAAGATCATGGCCAGTTGTGCCAGTTTATCAGGGATTGGAGTTATTGATAAGTACACCTTTTTTTTCACACAGCTGTTGTTTACTCCCACATTAGCCACTGTAATTAAACCTTCAGTCCTATTCCACAAAGTCATTTCAGGTCAGGAGAACTGAGCTAATGCTTTTCCTTTCTGGTTCTGCCCAAGGCTGAGTTAAAAAAGCAGAACAACATCATCCTTCATTTCTCTACATTAAGTAATGGAGGATGAAGAATGCTGGCTCTGAAAAGGGCATTCTGTCCCATTAATTATTGCGCCAAAGAACCAAAGGATTTATACACTTGCCCTTCAAACTTCCACCCAAAGCCAAAAGAAGTGACCATGATTTTCATTTCTCACTTTGCTGTGTTCATGTTTTTCGCCAAATATGGGGCTCAGCTTCAGTCCTCCCAACAGTAGCACAAACATGATCTCCTAACCATCTTCAGATCACATGTCCTCATGAGGTTGCTTTCATCTAAGCCCCAAGCCACAGCAGGGGAGCTTAAATTCATCTTTAGTTTTAAAGTAGTGTTTCCTTAGCATATGTTACCTACTGTAGGGCCAGCCATGCTGCCATTCAAGTATTGAGGTCTCCTCAAGGATCTGTATTGGGATTTTATTGCTTGATTAGGTGCTATCAAGTTGGTGTCAGTGCTTAGTGATCACCTAAATAGATTTTTTCCAGGAGAATCTATCCCTAACAGGTCTTTCAACAGTGTATTGGGACTATTATGGTTTAATATATTCATAAATGATCTGAAGTCAGGGATGAATAGTCACAAAGCCTAGCTGGTAAATGATACCATATTTTCAGGAAGGCAAAAATTTTGAAGGAGAAAGACCTTTGTGCAAATTGAGTGAATAGAAAATAAAATAGAAAATAAAATGTAATAATATCCATTTGTATACCTCTTTATCCTGGAAAATGGTTCACAACATCACAAGAGCTCACAACATAACATATAATTGTTAAATATTATTTATGAACAATTAGGGGGCAAAAATGTTTCTTTACATAATATATTAATAGACACTAAGTTCAAATAATCAGCTAATAAACTAGCATAATAATGAGACAGAAATATATTCCAAATAGCAGCAAAAACAAAACAACCAAAAGCCACTTTATCCAAGACTAAATATTAATCATAAAAAACAAAAAAACAATTTTGAAGTGTTTCTGAATATGTTCCAGCATCTGAAATATTGTTTGTGCTGGAATCAGCCAGGTCTTTCCCAACTGAGGCAGGAATGAGAAAGACTAATCTTTCCCAGCTCGGCATCTTCCAGATGTTTGGGGGATCTGAAAGATACCAGGTTGGGAAAAGATGACCTAGATGAGAAGCAAGGACAAAATGTAGCAGGACTCTGATATATTTGGGGCCCAAAATTTTTAATTTCACATGTGCATTAATGGATCAAAACTAGAGGTGCATCACTGTGGCTAATGCGGAAGACTGGGCTGAAATCCAGAAAGGGAGTTTTGAAACTGGCTTCATTTCCAGCTAGTTATGTGTGGGAGACTGTGGGGAACAGCCCTATTTCTCATGTACAGGGGTGGGAGTGGGTGGGTGGGCGGAGTGCTGTGGGGTACATTAGCATGGGACATAACTGCAATCTGTCAAAAAGTTCCTGGCAGTGTGAGAGCCACCACAGAACAGCATCAGCCAAATCTCTCTGAGTATTTAAAGTCAGAGGAAGCTGGATTTATTCTTTTTATTGAGGCAATGATTTCAGCACTGCAATCTGGGATCACTAGTTACATGTTATCCTTTGAAAGTTGGGTGAATAGCCTCTGGTTGCACAGAAAGCTCAGTATTCCCATGAACCCGTTTTTTCCAGAATTGTTCAGCAATCTGGACAAGTAATAATAATAACAGGCATTAGGAAGGATCACAGAAAAAGGCCATCCCTCCCCAGTCAGAACTGCTGTATTAAGGAACTTCCATTTAGTTAACTGAAGCCTGTTTCCTTCTACCTTGAGATTATTTCAGAGGATGCTGACTCAGGCTGTTGATCATGAATCAGCCGTGACAGTCTGTGGAAAAGGAATGCCAGGATATTTCACCCTTGTCTCCTTCCTCATCAGCTTGGGTCAGTTTCAGGTCATTTGGTTCTGCAGGAACGGATGCATTTTCCAGGCCTCTGCACAGTAGAGATAATAACTTTGCAATTGTTTGCTGCTTTCAGAATGCAATAGAGATTGGAGACTCTTCACCAGTGAGTCTTCTTTTTTGTTTCTACTCCAGTTTCTAATTCCCCTCTTGAATGTTAATTATGGGGTTGAGGCTCCCTAAATATCCTTGGGATGAACAACATTTTGAGGTCTGAGAGCTGCACTTCCCATTCGCAGGAGGTGCTGAAGTTTGCAAAGTGATTAGGGCCACATCATACAGCTGGTCAGGACGGTGTTTGGGGAGAAGCCTGGAACTTGCTTTGTTAACTGATCTGTTTATTTTAGCATTATAATAAAACAGTTTCAGCTGTTTCCCACTTCAAAATGGTAGGAAATTGTGCCTTCAATTTTCAGCAATTTTCATCAGAACGAGCTCTGAAGACCAAGAAAAGGAATCAGATCACAGGTTGCCCACCCCTGGTTTAAAGGACTGTTCTCTTTTTTTATGCATCTGATCATTTTTGTTGGAGGTTGTTTATTTGCAAACTTCAACAATCACAATGTATTTTAAAGGTATTTAAGAGCATTTGTTGTAGGTATTTTTCTGACGTACAGTATAACAAACATGGAAATATTTTTCTCTTTTAGGGACTGGAATGTTTAAGCTGGGGGTCATTCATTCAGAGCTTTCCCCACCACTAAGTTGAAGTGTTATCAACCCATCCTTGAGGAAGCTGAAAAGTCCCCCAGCATGAAATTTGTCATCCCGTTGCCACCCCCATCCTGCCAGTATTGCCTGAGTTTCAAGTCATGCCAGTCACTTGACTTCCTCCCAAAGCAACGGGTGATAAAAGGCTGTCAGCTGCTTAACTCCGGTGCTGAAACCAGCAGGAGATGAATATTTAGAAATCACTGTCTGCATTTCAATCTGTTCTTCATTGCTGGCCAGGGGTTTTGTTTGGACAGTGGTTACCAAGTGGTTGATTCCCCTCCCATCCATGCCAGGAATGCAAGCAGCATTCTTTCTTTTCTGTGGGTGCTTTTCATTGATACACCTTTTATATGAGTCCTCATCTACTGACTTTCCCATGTGCTTGATACCTTCCCATCTAGTGCATCCATTGGTAGACAGGTGAAAAAAAAGGAAAACAGCACAGTTTCACTGTTCTCCCTGCCAGTTGGGCTAGGAGACACTGATAGAATGCTTGCCAGTTTTACCTGGTCTTAAAAAAAAGAAGAGAGGCCCATGTTCATGGTCCCATGGAGGGCAGCAACCAGAGGAGAGGGGGTGTTCCTCACAGTACACAATATATTGCATTCAATGAAATGAAGTGTAGCAGGCAAACTGGGTAATGTTGCTTGTGCCAACACAACTCAGAAAATGCTATTTCTGATAGCAGCAAGAAAAGATGAATGGAAGTTGACTTCCTGGTGAACTGTGCAAGGGTAGAGCAGCACTCCTGCCCTTGAGAAACAGTCAGGTTTCTTGTCCTTGTACAGGGGCAAGCTGGTCATGCAGATCAACCCATGTACTCTATTAGAGGAAGGTTCATATGTTAAAAGAATCAGCAGAAAACTATAGAAGGCCAGGAACAACGACATTCCAAAAATGGTAGGACTATACTGCCCTCTATCATGTGCCCCTTCCACATTATCCCCTCAATGACTGCCAAAGCACCACACAAACATATATATAGCTAGGCTTTTGATAGCAGAAGGGGGGAAATGCCATTTTCACCCTAGATCAGAATATTCTGATATTAGGCAGCTTTGGCTAGGGGTGAAGGATGAGAGATAGGCTGTATCATGAGGGCATGACCTAAAGGAGTAAGTAGTGATGCATCCTCAAGCCAACGTTAGGGGGAACATGTAAATGTGGCCTTTGTCCTGTTAAGACTAGAGGCGACCAGGCAGATTAATTATCAAAAATACTTTTATTAAATAACTATTTACAATAAATAGTAGAATCTAGGATTCAATATTCAATAAATACTTTGAATCTAGGAAGAACTGGGTTCAGTCAAGACCAACTGGGCAGTTGCAAGGTGACCGGCAAGATTGTAGGAGGAGATGACGACAACGCAACGGAACAGGACTCTTCAATGGAGACTGGGAGGCTGGAAGAGACTAGAGTGCAGGGTGCTACTGAAGCTGAAGACAACAGATCTCAAACTGGAACATTACTCGAACTAAGCTGATGCTGGAACACCGGATGGGGCTGACCGGAGCCCCTTCAATTCTTCTGAAGACTAAGGACCAGAATGGACTGGACTCAATGAATTGGGCTGGACTGGATACCAGGAGCTGGAGGCTCGAAAAAGACTCAGAACTTGGAACAAGGCTGGACTCGGCTGGAAGCCCTGGACTACACTGGATACTCTGAACTAGGAACTCAGAACAAGGCTGAGAACTCGGAGCAAGGCTAGACTCAGCTAGAAGCCCTGAACTAGGCTGGATCCTCTGGACTAGGAACTCGGAGCAAGGCTGGAGACTCGGAGCAAGGCTGGACTCGACTGGAAACCCTGGACTAGGCAGCGATTCGGTTTCATGACATGATAGGTGTGACACTCCTGAGCAAGGTTGAGCAATTGAAGCACTGTGAAACCGGACTGAAGATCCACTGTGAGGCTGGAGCTTGAAGGCACACCGAAGGTGCACGGAAGACCTGAAGCTAACCGGCAATCTAAAAACTTTGCAAGGCTGCACTGGAGATTTGAGGTGGAACTGCAGACTGGAGGCATGACAAGATGGGACTGGAGATGCTGGACTTGGCTGGAATCCCAAAACAGGGCGAGAAGCACGTCCATAGTGCACACAAGATGACCGCGGAGGGCCAATACTGGAAGTAAGGCTGAGGTTGCTGGGCTCGGCCATAAGAGGATCCTCGATGGCAGCAGAAGCAGGATTTAAGTCCTCTTCAGTGGAGAGCAATTGCGCTGATTCCTCTTCGGTAACAGACACTGACTCCGATGTTGGTAGGGAATCTTCTGTGGACACTGCAGGCTTGTAGGATCAGTTGTCTCCAGCAGCTTGCTCCTTGTGCGTCTGCCTTTTATGCTGATTCTTCGCGCACCTGGGCCCTTCTGCAGCCAATCGGGCTGCCTTCTCCTTCGTATGCTTTTCTGCCCATCATTGGTGCATGCTGATTGGAGGATTCAAATCCTCCTCCGAATCTTGGCCAATCAGCGCCTTAGGTTAAACAGTTTGAAATCTGCAACATAGGTAAGTAAGCAAAGTTTATTGTTGTAACCACAGGTCATAACATAAGAATGCAATAAAATACAATAAAATATAATAACAATAAACAATAAAGTGATGAAATTATAAAATAAAATAATAAAAGCATTAAATATAAAAAGATTACAACAAAATAAGAGCCAGAGCTACAACTAAGAACTTGAATATTTCTTCCTAAGTTTAAGATTTACTTACTTACTTGCAACATATGTATGTCCTACAAAAATGTATCCTCAGGATTATGGATAGTGAATGCCATATCCTGATATAATAATATTAATAATAACAGTGATAATAATATCTTATTTTAAAAACCTGGAAGTGTTTTATAGTAAATATTTTTTATACTGTGAATATTAAAGCATCCATGTTCTTTCCCCCTCTTTTGGAATGTAGAGCAAAACTTACAATTACAATTCTACAATTCCACAAAACAGATTGTCTCTGTGAGACAGATATTCCCTCTTCTTCCCCCTTGCCAAGTCTTTTTTGTCATAAACTTGCTTTTTCTTCAGACTTCCTTCAGCCTGTACAAGGAGCGAACTCTAGACCATCTTTCAGTTATTTCTTGCATCCATTTCCTTCAGATAAGCATTAGACAAAGTAATTTATTTTCTGCACAAAATATTGGTATACTCTTGCTTATTTGTTTCTTCTTATCTTTTCCCATAGGACTCTGTTTGACAAAACTGTCTTCACCTTCATTGTAAGAAAGAAAACAAAATGCCATTTCTTCAGCATTTTGGAATGCATATGCCTGATATTTTTAGTTGTACCTGCCGTGTTTTACTAAAAACGTCTGGGTCACTCTAAAGCCAATGGCAGAATGTATGATTCAACCATTATCTAGTCTTCAAGTGGCAAACTGCGTTGCTAAAGATTCTCAACTACATTACTGTGAGTAAGAACTGATGTAACCTTACAGGGTTTATTGAGATAGGCCCTGGCATAGTATTATTTAAAGCCAACTCCAAAGGAAGAAAAAGCCTCCTCTGCCTCAAAAGGTTTTGTAGCATGGGTATTTTGGCAGATGAAAATTGTCATGAAGAAATGAGACAAGCTTTTTTTTTTTGGTGCCTTCAGATCAGTGCTGAATCCTGGTGACTGCCTGGATTGCTTTTGCTAGAACAGAATGTATAACCACCAGTATTTCCTTCTCCAAATGGAAATTGACTCAATAAAAAAAAATTGCCATTCTCAACAATTGCCTTTGACCTAGTTGGCTGAGAACTTAAGGAGTTGGTCCAACATACAGTACCTAGATGGTAACAGATTGTGGAAGCCACATAACAATTAACTCTAGCTAAAGATATGGCAAGGGAACTAACAGTTCTCATGAATCTCTAAAATTATTGGGATTTTGGCAAGGTTGGCCAACTTGTGGCCCATGGATTGCATACAGCACCTTGTTTAGAGGCTCAAAGTACCTGGGATATTATATCAAAATTCAGCAACCACAATGGTTGATTTTTAACAGTGCAATCTTCCTTCCTTCCTTCTTTCCTTCCTTCCTTCCTTCCCTCTATTTACTTACTTACTTGGCTTATGAACTGTTCTAATCAAATGAACTTTGAGTAGCATCTGATCCCCCAAATCCATAACTTGGGTTAAAAACAGACAAGATAAATAGGGAAATAAATGTAACATCATCAGTGACATGATCAAAATAAGAACTTTAAAAATGTCAGAATAAGCCTGGAAATGAGTTTACTAAGCTTATGTGAGGCAAAATGCAATTACTGCTACTCTTTAATCCCACCAAATTCCAAAAGTCATGCAAACTCAGACTAGAATGTTCATGTCATTGGAAGGCCTTCTGCAGCCTCTTGCCGGTCTAGGAGGTGAGTGTCAGACCTCTGGCCAGAAACCATTACCTACTCCTATAGCCCAAGGAGGATTTAGGATCAACACTGCTTAGGAAACAGAACTGTGAATACAGTACTGTGTCCAGAATACATTTGTCCACTGAGGCTTAATTTTATCTGACACAGGATTTGCCCTGCAAGTCCCTACAAAACAAACATGCTCTGAGTCTTGGCAGGGGCTCCTTGACGTTCTTCTCAGCTGCTTCCACCTCAGCTGGAGATCTTGTCACTTGTGAGACTTCCATATGGCAGGCTGCCCACAGTGAATGGCAGCCACTGAAGGATGTCTTAGCTGAAGTATCAAGAGAAATAACAAGCAGGAGGGGACAGGAGCAATAGATAGCAGAATGCAACTTCCTGGGGCAGCTGCCAGGAACTTGCCAATGATGCTTGCTCTCTGTGGCTGGGCCTAGAAGTCGCAATTTTAATTTTCTACTATAATTCTCATGATGCAGCAGTTTTCAAAAGGCATCTTCAACATCCCACCCCACGCCCCCAGCCACAGGAGCAGCTCAATAAATATGAAACTGGTTGCCTGAGAGAGCATTTTCTCCTTTATGAACGGAGCTAAACCTGAAAATCTTCTTGCGATCTTACAGTGGCTGTGTTCACATGGCACACTGAATTGCAGTCTGCACAGTGAGTGGTGTTGGATTAAATTCCTGTGTTTTTTTTAATTTCCTGTCTTTATTTTACCCATTGATTCTTCACTATTTCCTTTCCATAATGCCCCAAAAGGGATTAATGTAATGTAATGTATGTATGTATTAGGAAACTGGCACCCAATAAAACAAAGTACCTGAATTTCCTCTGGGCCCTCTTTAGACCTCAAAAGCTTGATGGGTGGGTGCAGCCCAATGTTTTGCTGTAAATGCACCCATCTACCCAGAAGAGAGGCAAAGGTAAGTGGAAGCAGAAGAGAGGAAGTAGCCAATGGCATTTCAGTCAATTGGGGCTTTGTAATGGGCTGTATTTCCCCAAGGCAGCTGAATGGGTCATCCCTCCACCTTCCCAACAACCATTTGCAAGAGCATCCAGAACATGTTCCTCAGATTCCAAAGATGCTCAGAAGGATTGCAGACCTGTTGGTCATCTGAACCTAGGCAATTGCTTGCTCAATAGAAATGAGTAGATTAACCAGGGCTAAGTATTTCATGAGAACAGAGCCTCTGAGTGACCTCTCAATGCTGAAGCAGGCAACTACCACGGAGGACTTTTCACTAGTGGAATCTCAGTTATGTTATAAGTTATCCAAAGCCTCCTTGATGCACCCCCATTGTATGATTCTGTATTCTGTTTCATATTTAAATTGCATTTGTGCTTATTTGTTATAAGCCATGTAGAGGCTTATATAAGTGACAAGAAAACATATGAATGTCAGAAATAATAAGTATAACCCCCCCAAAAACAATTAGCATGAATGCAACATGGCTGCTATGGAGTTAAATAACATGCGTATTTCCACAATATAATTCTTCCAGTTTCCTTCATTGCTACCTTGCTGTCACATATCGCTTTTACCCATATAATACACTTGCTTATCTCACAGAAGGATAAGCACACGTTATTGTCACTAATTAATGAGGACAGTGTTGAGCCACTGTTGCAACAGAAAGAGAGCACATCAATATGTGCTAACAAGCAGTTGGACTGAAGCAGATTAACTCTCATCCATTTCGGTACAATAAGTATGATGGAAATGGATTATAATCGAGATACTGACTAATATACTGATCTAACAACACTAATCTAAATTATTTTATAATAACTGCCCATAAATGAAAAGCATAATGGGATCCTTTACATTACATTATTAAGATGTGTCCATAATATTATAAAACGTGCAAATATAAAGATATACTTCAGCAAAGGATCGTTACCTTGCCGTGGTGCTGGAGCTTGAGCACCTCAATGATGCCATGAGCTAAACTGTGAAGGGCCACCCAAGACAGGAAGGTCATGACAGAGAGGTCAGACTAAGTGTGATCCCTGGGGAAGGTAATGGCAACCCACCCCAGTATTCTTCCCGTGAAAACTCAATGGATCAGTCAACCAGAGATATGTCGGTATACCATCGGAAGATGAGACTCCCAGGTCGGAAGATGGTCAAAATGCTACTGGGGAGGAACAGAGGATGAGTTCATCTAGCCCCAGACGTGATGACGCAGCTAGCTCAAAGCCGAAAGGACGGCTAGAGGCCGACGGTGCTGGTGGTGAACGGCAAATCCGATGTTCTAAGGATCAACACACTATTGGAACCTGGAATGTAAGATCTATGAGCTAGGGCACATTGGATGTGGTTATTGGGGAGATGTCAAGATTAAAGATAGACATTTTGGGCCTTAGTGAACTGAAATGGACTGGAATGGGCCATTTCACAACAAATGACCACCAGATCTACTACTATGGACAAGAGGACCACAGAAGAAATGGAGTAGCCTTCATAACTAATAGTAAAGTGGCTAAAGCAGTGCTTGGATACAATCCAAAAAATGACAGAATGATCTCAATTCGAATTCAGGGCAAGCCATCTAACATCACAGTGATCCAAATATACGCCCCAACCACCGAGGCTGAAGAAGCTGAAGTAGATTCGTTTTATGAGGACCTGCAGCACCTACAGGACAATACGCCTAAAAGAGATGTTATTTTCATCACAGGAGACTGGAATGCTAAGGTGGGCAGTCAGATGACACCTGGAATTACAGGTAAACATGGCCTGGGAGAGTAAAATGAAGCAGGACATAGGCTGATAGAATTTTGCCAAGACAACTCACTCTGCATAACAAACACTCTCTTCCAACAACCTAAGTGACGGCTTTATACATGGACTTCACCAGATGGACAACATCGAAATCAGATTGACTACATCCTTTGCAGCCAAAGGTGGCAGACATCTATACAATCAGTAAAAACAAGAACCGGAGCTGACTGTAGTTCAGATCACGAACTTATTGCACAATTTAGGATCAGACTAAAGAGATTAGGGAAGACCCACAGATCAGCTAGATATGAGCTCACTAATATGATAATCCTAAGGAATATGCAGTGGAGGTGAAGACTAGACTTAAGGGACTGGACTTAGTAGATAGGGTCCCGGAAGAACTATGGACAGAAGTTCGCAACATTTTCCAGGAGGCGGCAACAAAATACATCCCAAAGAAAGAGAAAACCAAGAAGGCAAAATGGCTGTCTGCTGAGACACTAGAAGTAGCCCAAGAAAGAAGGAAAGCAAAAGGCAACAGTGATAGGGGAAGATATGCCCAATTAAATGCAAAATTCCAGAGGTTAGCCAGAAGAGAGAAGGAATTATTTTTAAACAAGCAATGCGCGGAAGTGGAAGAAGACAATAGAATAGGAAGGACAAGAGAGCTCTTCCAGAAAATTAGAAACATCGGAGGTAAATTCCAGGCAAAAATGGGTATGATCAAAAACAAAGATGGCAAGGACCTAACAGAAGAAGAAGAGATCAAGAAAAGGTGGCAAGAATATACAGAAGACCTGTATAGGAAGGATAACAATATCAGGGATAGCTTTGACGGTGTGGTAAATGAGTTAGAGCCAGACATCCTGAATAGTGAGGTTGAATGGGCCTTGAGAAGCATTGCTAATAACAAGGTAGCAGGAGACGATGGTATCCCAGCTGAATTGTTCAAAACCTTGCGAGATGATGCTGTCAAGGTAATACATGCTATATGCCAGCAAATTTGGAAAACACAAGAATGGCCATCAGATTGGAAAAAATCAACTTATATCCCTATACCAAAAAAGGGAAACACTAAAGAATGTTCAAACTATCAAACAGTGGCATTCATTTCAGATGCCCGTAAGGTAATGCTCAAGATCCTGCAAGGTAGACTTCAGCAATTCATGGAGCGAGAATTGCCAGATGTACAAGCTGGGTTTAGAAAAGGCAGAGGAACTAGGGACCAAATTGCCAATACCCGCTGGATAATGGAAAAAGCCAGGGAGTTTCAGAAAAACGTCTATTTCTGTTTTATTGACTATTCTAAAGCCTTTGACTGTGTGGACTATAACAAATTGTGGCAAGTTCTTAGCGGTATGGGGATACCAAGTCATCTTGTATGCCTCCTGAAGAATCTGTATAATGACCAAGTAGCAACAGTACGAACAGACCACGGAACAATGAACTGGCTTAAGATTGGGAAAGGAGTATGGCAGGGTTGTATACTCTCACCCTACCTATTCAACTTGTATGTAGAACACGTCATGCAACGTGCTGGACTTGAGGAATCCAAGGCTGGAGTTAAAATTGCTGGAAGAAACATGAACAATCTCAGATATGCAGATGATACCACTTTGATGGCTGAAAGCGAAGAGGAACTGAGGAGCCTTATGATGAAGGTGAAAGAAGAAAATGCAAACGCTGGCTTACAGCTAAACCTGAAAAAAACCAAGATTATGGCAACCAGCTTGATTGATAACTGGCAAATAGAGGGAGAATACATAGAGGCAGTGTAAGACTTTCTATTTCTAGGTGCAAAGATTACTGCAGATGCTGACTGCAGTCAGGAAATCAGAAGACGCTTAATCCTTGGGAGAAGAGCAATGACAAATCTCGATAAAATAGTTAAGAGCAGAGGCATCACGCTGACAACAAAGGTCCGCATAGTTAAAGCAATGGTGTTCCCTGTAGTAACATATGGCTGTGAGAGCTGGACCATAAGGAAGGCTGAGAGAAGGAAGATCGATGCTTTTGAACTGTGGTGTTGGAGGAAAATTCTGAGAGTGCCTTGGACTGCAAGAAGATCAAACCAGTCCATCCTCCAGGAAATAAAGCCAGACTGCTCACCTGAGGGAATGATATTAAAGACAAAACTGAAATACTTTGGCCACATAATGAGAAGACAGGATACCCTGGAGAAGATGCTGATGCTAGGGAGAGTGGAAGGCAAAAGGAAGAGGGGCCGACCAAGGGCAAGGTGGATGGATGATATTCTAGAGGTGACGGACTCGTCCCTGGGGGAGCTGGGGGTGTTGACGACCAACAGGAAGCTCTGGTGTGGGCTGGTCCATGAAGTCACAAAGAGTCGGAAGCGACTGAACAAATAAACAACAAATAAAGATATAATATTTAAATGCTATGATATGAATTTAATATATGCAATATCCATTTAGGAATGCTTACATATATTCATTATGTTATGTGTTATGTTATGTTATGTTAGAAATATATATATTGCTTTTCTTCTGGATAAGAACTTAAATGTAGCTAAGGACCAATACTTAAAGGTAAAAAAAAATCGATCAAACTATATTGAGTTTTTAATGCATTTTTCAAAATATATACAGTACTTTCGCTAGGAACATCCATGCAACTCCCTGAGAAATTTGTACTCTGCAGCTAAGACAAATCCAGCCACCACTGTGTAACATGTGGTTTGATCTTGAGAAATGGTGCAGAAAAGTATTTTTAGAATCTTATTCCCCCCAACGTATCAATTTATACCATATCCATAGCAAACATTCCAGAATGTGATGACTGTGACAGGGAAGGTCATGACATAAAGGAATGTGTGATGATCAATTCAAACATGCAATTTTGAGGAATTGTTAAGAACTTCATTAATCTCTAGGCATAGAGAGCTGATCTCTTACAGACAAATGCATTTCTACAAACAAGGACAGAGTTTTAACCTACCATATCTTAGCTGCAAAACTCCAGGAACCATGAGATGGGAGCAACGGCTTCTTGCAGGCCAGATATGGCAGGCCTAACAAAAATTGGCAGATGCAGAAGTATCTCCAAACACAATGATCCGCTGCCTTAGAAGAACACCCAGGTAAAACGAAAGATTTCCGCTTGGTGATAGGCTTGGAGCGCTCCTAGATAAGGCAGAATATTGCATAATGTTTTTATTGTTAGTACAAAGGCAGAGGGTGGGCAATTACTTTAAGCCAATGAGCATGTTTAGATCATCATGTGCCTGTGTGTCTTCGAATCAGTATTGACTCTTGGCAACTGCCTGGACAAGTCCCTGCAGTTTTCTTGACAACATTTTCAGAAGTGGTTTGCCATTGCTACCTTCTTCCTATGGCGTACCTTTGTCCTCCCCACCATCACCACCACCATCATTTGGGCATCCTTCCAAACAAAACACAGGTCTGCAGCAAGTATAATGGATCTGATTGGGGCACAAAGCCATTTTAAAAAAAATCTGCTGCAGGCTGGTACTGTGATTTGCAGCGTATAGCCAGGCCAATTCATAGCTTTAATGATTTCTTTGTTTTTTTGTTTTTTAATCCAAGTCAAGTGGAGCAGGAAGTCTGGTGGGTACTGAAAGCAGGGCTTTCATATCGGGGCTGCAAAAATGGGGATGACCACTAGGTGGCAGCAAAGAGTTTGAGTTTTCTGTATCTCCTTCCTGCTATCTAGTGGTCATCCCCAATTTTGCAGCCTAGATATGGTAATTGACATATAGAAAAATATTTGCCACTGAAAATACCCAAATTTTACTTGATGTAGAGCCCCCTAGTGTGAGTTTATTGCACATGGAAGAGAAGCAAACTCTAAGCAAGAAGTTTTATGTAACTCACTGCCTTTTATTAGGGTGACCCAATCTGTGCTGTAAAAGAGATACAAAAAGCAGTGACCTTTTGTTGCCATCTAGAGGTCATCTGGATTTTTGCAACTGAGATCTGTTCAGTTTTATTTATATCAGATCACAATATAGGGATGGTCTGTACTCCGGCAAAGACAACTCACATCTCCTAATCCTTGGTCTTCTAAATTGAAAATGTTAAGACTCTGAACTTGGCACTTTTTATGCACAAAGTGTGTGCTCTTAATCAGCTGAAATTCCTTCAGTAAAAAAGCAGAGCAAAACAACTAGGATGGAACCAACTCACTGGACTTCCCTAGAACCACAGAGGATTTCTGTTGACTTGGTGCTCCCAAACTCTCCATGCTGCACAGATCTTCTCATGGTCCATTTGTGAACATGGGGGAATTGCTGGGTCAGATTGAAATAACTGCAGCAAGAAGGATGTACTGTATTAAAAGATGGATGGAGCTGCTTTGCTTTTTTCAAAGTAAGGTCAGTGGCAAATTTGGTGGGAGAGGGAAGGACAGTGACATACGCAGGATGGAGGCTCAGGAAGTAGAGCTGCTACCTACTGCTCCCTTTTGCCTCACATTGAGCCTGCCTACAATTAATTTCTGTTACTACAGACTAGATACTATAACACAAAACTGTAGCAAGCTAGTGGAGCTGAACAAAACCTTACTGAAAGGCAACAAAATCAGTACTCAGAATTTACATGGATAGAAAGGCAAGTGATTAACAGAAGTCCAACAAGACCAGATCTTTTATTGTAACTCATGTCTTATTTTATTCCTTTTTATATTAGTAGTGTTACTCACTAGGAGTCTTATATAATTATGGCAGAATAAACATGTAATAAATAAATATTTTATTATTTCTAATCACTAAGTTTACTTCCTGCTGGCAGGTTAGAACTCTTTCCATTGATTATCAATCACCCTGAGCTATACCTTTCACCTTATCCATGAACAGCTCCCTTTTTGGTAAGTGTGCTACCCGTCTGTTTCAAAGTATAGGAATGTCCCTTCTTTTATGCTACAGTATACATAACATTGGAGGGACGCGGTGGCGCTGCGGGTTAAACCGCTGAGCTGTCGATCGGAAGGTCGGCGGTTCGAAACCGCGCGGCGGGGTGAGCTCCCGTTGCTCGTCCCAGCTCCTGCACACCAAGCAGTTCGAAAACATGCAAATGTGAGTAGATTAATTGGTACCGCTTCGGCGGGAAGGTAACGGCGTTCCGTGAGTCATGCTGGCCACATGACCCGGAAGTGTCCTATGGACAACGCCGGCTCCAAGGCTTTGAAACGGAGATGAGCACCGCCCCCTAGAGTCGGACACGACTGGACTTTACGTCAAGGGAAACCTTTACCTTTACTATACATAACATTTGCAAAACCTTGGCATAGTTTCATAATTAGTCTTTGAGCCAAGGAGCAGAGCCTTGGCTTTCCATTCCTATCTAAAAAAAATCAGAAATTTCCACTACTTATACCTCTTTTGATACCCATCTCACAAGTGGCTTTTGCTCTTATCACCCCTTGCATAGATCAGCTCCAGAGAACCACAAGGAAAAGAAAGACAAGCTACTTGTAGAGTGCAGGAGTACATGTAGGGCTATGGTATTCCTGTTCTTCTGCTCATGGAAGTGGTTGCTGTAGGTTTTCACTATCTATAGTTGTTAATTTTTTAGCGTGCAGAGCTGTAATATGAAATAAACAGCAGGTGCTTTTTACATAAGGAAGGGTGCTTTTAGATCTGCCAGTACCCAGCTTATCATATAGTTCATTTCATTGGGTCTGTTTCTTCAAGTTCTACCTGTTTGTTCCTCATACTCTGAGCATTAGTGTGCAGGCATCTGAGCTCTTTAGCATTGCCTTTCTTAGGTATCCCCGTTGCATCTTCTGGTGTATTCCTGAGGATCCCTTCCTCCTTATAACTTCCTTCCTTATTGTAAGGTTTACTGTTTTGGCTTATGCTGTGAGTGGGTTTCTGTGTATTGGTCTCACTCCCTCTCCAGATTTAGTTTAAAACCCACCAGATGACTTGAGAAAGGTGTCTTCCAAACATTTTTCTCAGTTTTTGTGAAATTCAGCCCATCCTCACCAGAAGCCCTCCCTATAGATAATGTAGATCATGGTCCAGGAATCCAGTTTTCTCATCTTATGAAGTACCTTCCCCTCAACCAGCAGTTCAGTTTCAGAATCCTCCATTCCTCCCCCAGGCCATGATCTTCAGTTGGAATTATGGACAGAAGTGCCACCTGTGCTCCAAACTATTTTGCTTTCCTGACTAGTTTTTGCTGTCCTTCAATAGTTTTCCAGGTTCTTTTTGACAGTGTCATTTATTCCAACATGAAACAAGAAAGGGATAACGGTCAGTAGGTTTGATTAGTCAGGTCAGCCGCTTCATCATATTCCAGATCTTTGCGCTTGGCAGACAGTACTCTTCCCTTGAAATTATGTCTGATCTGCAGATAGCTATTCCTCTCAGCAACAAGTTGCCCATCTCCACTACAGGCTTTTTCCTCCTCCAATGGGCCATTAGATTCCTCACCTCTGAGGAAACCTGAGCTTCTCTCCTTCCCATCCCTTCCCCACATATCGGTGAGTCACCCCCTGGGAGAGGACCTGAAAGTGATGGTGCAGCTTCAGCAACAATCTCTTGGTCCTCTGAGTTACATGCAGCCAACCCTCCTCTTCTGAGATTCATGTTTTCTTTGTAGTAGTCTCCTTCTTCCTGTGTTCATTTTGCAGTCATCCTCCTCCCTTGTCCAGAAACTCCTCATGTTTCCAGATGAGTCTTAGTGTTACCAGACACGCCTCTAGACCCTCCACTTTCTCTTCCAGCAATGTAATGAGCTTGGACTTGGTGCAAGCATAGCTGGAATCCTCTTCTGGCAGGAACAGAAACATGGCACATATCTTGTAGGTCGTCATGATATTTGCCTCCTTGTCTATGTCTGTATGTCTCCTGAAGATTGTGCAGCTTCAAAACACTTCTTCTTTTGTGCCCTCTCCGGTCTAGATTCTCCTGAAAATAAGAAAGACAGAGGAAAAGTATGAGCTGATAAGACAAACTCCAATATCTCTGCTGCTCATCGTGACCTTCTGCTCACTTCCCAGAACACTCTAGGAGTATGCAAATTATCCTGATGAGTCAGAATAATTTCCCATATCTAAACTGGAAGTGGGCACCAATGACGATTCTAGATCCGGTGCAAACAACACCAGCTGCTCTGGGGACATCAACTCCTTATTTAGAAGTTATTTTTATTTTGAAAAGCAATGTTGCCATTAAGTGGAACAAACTCACAGCATTATATTTATAACCAAGAATGTCAATATGCCAAAGATAGCACATCTCAAGTCATTACTCCCACGGTGATTATAATATCAGACAGCTACAAACTATTATTGTTGTAGAGATTGAACAGCATATGATGTAAGGAAGCAAAATCTGAGGAAAGAGAGGCTCTGCAAAGCCTCACAGGCCAATGGAGGAGGAGGAGGAGGAGGAGGAGGAGGAGGAGGAGAAGGAGGAGGAGGAGGAGGAGGAGGAGGAGGAGGAGGGAGATTTCCCCAGCCATACCTCCTTTGCAGGTATTGATTAATTGCTCTATTGGAAAGTGTGAAGCATTGGGGAAATAAGAAAAAAGAAGAGGAGTGGGAGAAAATGATCATGCTTGGGTTAAAATCTTGCTTGTGTATGCAGGGAGTGGGGCATTGATTCATCTAATGACTAACACATCTCATCAGCTCATGTGCCTAATCAACCACATTTGCCTCTGAACCCCACCAACAAGAGCTCATGATGAAGAATCCCCATCAGCGTGCTCTCTTTCCATTGACCAGGGAAATGGAGAGACTGAGTGCAATCCAACGCATGCTTACTCAGAATAAAGTTGCACCATGTTCAGTATAAAACTGTACATTATTTCCAGAATTGCAGGAAGTGGGACATTGCCACAAAAGATTTATGAGAGGTTAGGACTAAGGCAAGCAATGGAAGCTTCAGATTGTATATCTGAGGCTAATTTTTGCCTCCCTAACTAATAATTAAATCTGTTGAATATTGGGCTGCTGTTTATGTCATGTTCACTGATTCAATGTAGTTTATACATCGTAACATTTCACATGCCATGGCGCTAACGCACGTTTCTTTTTGGGAGGGAGCTGCTGTGAGACCTTGTACCAAGCTCTGTATGTGAAATCAGTACAATGGAATGTGTTTGGGTTATCTTCTCTGCTCAAGGACTTTTCCCGCAGACCATCAGAAACCGTTAGGAGCACCTGGGATTGTGAACTTGAGAAGATTCTATGGGGGGAGGGATTTCATTTGCACCGAGGGTTTTTAGTTTGAATTTGGCATGCTTTCATCATTCTCAGCTTTCTCTGTGATCCTGCATACTATTCTTTAATAAATCAGATATCTTTGAATTCCTACTCATGAGTCTGATGGTGTTTTAGAATAGGCAACCATTACAATTTAAGATATACAGAATAACACCTGAGAAACCTAAAAACTGAGATTGTTTAATTTCCTTGGAAAGCCAACTATTTTTTTTTTTCTGGCAGAATTTCTATGCTTTAAATTAAAACATAAATATAAAACTCATTCTCAGAAGAGGCTGCTCTTCCTATTTCCATATTAGGAAGAGCTACTGATTTTCTGCTTTCTGTGGAGGTGTCAAAATATCACCTGAACCCATTCATGGTGGTGATGGGGGACTGGCATCTCAGGGCGGGATGGACAGGAGAGCTGCCAGTCCAGGGCCTTTAATAGAAGGCTAATATGTAACTATCAGAAGAAGAAAATGATCATTTCCATAACGTGAAAAGCTTCTCTTATTGATTTCTGTGATTAAAGGCTTAGTTTAGAGCAGAGCTATTTGCTCCCAGCCATTTTTGGTGAATTGGAGCCCCAGCAATGATTGGAGCAGAAAGAGAACCTGCTTTTTCCCAAACAATTTCCTACAGTAATTTTGTATTCTTGTCTACAACTGGAGATTACCCAAACTTAGTTTTATTTGAAGTTCATCCAGATGGAGAGCTTTTAGTGCCAGGGACATCTATTGTGGTGGTGGTGGGGGGGAAGAGTCAAGATGACACCTCCAACTGCACAAACAAAGCCCTTCCCCCTTTAGCATTGCATGTAAAAAAGGGGGTGGGGCTTTGATCATGCAGTTGTGGCTACCATCTTGGACTTTTTTGATCCCCCTGAAGACACCCTGCTTAGTGCTGCTGATCAAAAGACATTGTCTTGCTTTTCTTAGGAAAGAAAAGGGACAAAGCTTTGGGACATTTAGAAATCCAAAGATGGGAGTTAGAAATCAAAGACAATACCCCATGGGATACAACATGCACACAAACAGTCATATACACACTAAAATTGGTTTAATTTAAAGACTGAAGAGCTTGATTTAAGAGACTTCAGATACAACGGACCAAATTTATTTTCAAACTTCACCCTCCAAATAATGGACAAGTGTACTGTTTCTAAAGTCTGTTCTGATAATTTATATAAATGTAAATTACATTACCATGCAAATGATACAAATGACATCAATTGTGTCAATTATATATATTTGGATTTAATGGGTCATTTGGGTTTTACAGATACTCTGTCCCCTCCTCTGGTCTGTTAAATTGCGATTTTTACTGTATATGGAAGCAACTGTAGTCTCTCACTTTTCTAAATCTCTGAAAAAAGATGTTATACATCAGGAGTGGGGAATTAAAAGATGTTATTAGATTGTAACAATGAGGTTCCCTGATTATTGGTAATTTTGACTGGAGTTGATGGGAATATCTGGAGAGGTGCAGGCTGTCCACTCACAACGCAGTATACAATAAAGATAACATCCAATTGTACTGTTTTTGATGGATCACTATCTGCCAGAAGTGTATATTCCTCATCTCACTAAATCTGCACTACAGGGTCCTGCCCCATAGAATAGATTTTGGGTACAAGGCAGGAGAGTGCAATGTTAATGAGGGGATGAGAAAGATCTGTTGTATACAGTCATCTTTACTGCATTACAGCAGTTGTTTAATAATTACAGTACAGTATGTATACATTTTGGCTAAATTTCTAAAGGATCTGAAGAGGTTTGTGCAGTGTGTGGGCCCAAGTTTCTGAAATTACATGTCAGGGTTTAGAGAATTTATGCCAACCATACATTTTGCAATGCATATAAAATTTAACATGTGAATAAAAAATATTTTAAGTATCATAGAAGGTTTAAAAAAGGATTGTAATTTCCTAGCTGCTAAGATAATGTCTAGCAAGGGGGAACAATAATAAAGAATGAATGAATTCTTGTGTTATCAGTCTTCTCCATTAGTTATTCCTGTCAGTTTCAGAAAGTGCAAACATAATCATGGTTTTTTTTGTTTAACCAAAAAGATACCAGTGAAGTCCTAAAAGGAGTATTAAGGGGATTTGTTTATAGGTGAGACTACACAATTTTGTTTTCAAAATTAACAGAACTGAGAAGAATTAATTGTTATAGCTCTGACCTCTCCTGTTTTTTTTAAAGCTAAAATATTATGTGAAGAGTTTGTGAACCCTGAATCAGCTTAATTCAGCTGAAATAGTTTCTTCTTTATCTATGTATGGTCACCATAGATACCATTTCAATCTACGAACATATGTACTACTATTTTGTTCTTAAATTATTTTATCCACAGATGCTCCTATGATTTGTTTTGTACAGATCTGACATAGCTGCATCAGACTTCGCCTCTGTTTGCATGAGATAAATATGGCAGACAATGGCTACTGTATAACTATGCACTGCAAGACTGAAACTTGTAAACAGAAAGACTGATGCTGGATTTCCACGTACTATGACATAGGAATGGCATTAAAATACGTAATTTCACTCATATGATTTGCACTTACAGTTCTATTCTGATGGTTTTGTCTAATTTATAATACAAATAATAAATACTAAAATAAAGCAGAACACATCCCATTAGGAATTGTATAAATATAAAAACTGACAAAGTTCCTGCCTGCAGGATTCTGTTTTACAACTAATGAGTGCAGGGCAGAAAAAATGGAGAAAGAAGATTAGGCAGGCTACCAAGTAAAAATATAAGGCTGACAATTGTAGTTTAGTAATAGAGTACACATTTATATCAAGACATTCCCAGACAAAATCCTTGCCACTTTGAGTTAGAAGAACCCTGGGTCAACCTACATGAGCATTTATCCCATCATTGTGACATCTGGCTCACTTACAAGATACTCAACACACTGTTCAATTTGTCCTCTGGACACTATTCATCTCAATATTCCTTAATGGGATCTTATGATCATTCTATTAGCTGACGGCCATTATTCCTCCTAATAGTAAAATGTGTTTCGGTCTTACAAGAGCCATCTGAGCAATATTCAAAGAGCGGAATCTTGGGCAGGTGTGTGTGTGCGCCTTTGAGTCAGTTTTTGACTCCTGGCAACTGCCGGGACAAGTCCCTGCAGTTTCTTGGCAACGTTTTTCAGTGGTTGTTTGCCCTGGCCTCCTTCTTCCTAGGGCTAAGAGAGAGTGACTGGCCCAAGGTCACCCAGGTGACTTTGTGCCTAAGGCAGGACTAGAACTCACCATCTCCTGCTTTCTAGCCTGCTGCCTTAACCACTACACCAAACTGGGCAGGTAGTAGGGGGTAATGAAGAGAAGGAAGATGAAGGGAAAAGAAACAAGGTAGGCATCAGGACTACTCCAGGAAATAAAGCCAGACTGCTCACTTGAGGGAATGATATTAAAGGTAAAACTGAAATACTTTGGCCACATAATGAGAAGACAGGACACCCTGGAGAAGATGCTGATGCTAGGGAGAGTGGAGGGCAAAAGGAAGAGGGGCCGACCCAGGGCAAGGTGGATGGATGATATTCTAGAGGTGACGGACTCATCCCTGGGGGAGCTGGGGATGTTGACGACTGACAGGAAGCTCTGGCGTGGGCTGGTCCATGAAGTCACGAAGAGTCGGAAGCGACTAAATGAATAAACAACAACAACAGGCATCAGAACACTGGCCCTGAATATGTAGTTATGGGAGTGATCACAAAGAGGCAGGGCTTAGCTTGCACTTCCATTCCTCTATGAGCAGATGAGACAAAAACAGCCACTTAAGTGAATGGCTGCAGCAAAGTCTACACGATGGTATGTGATATACTTTGAAACCTAGGACTTTAAAGCATCCCACTTCTGTGGCATTTAAAACACTATGCCATAGATGTGTAGCATATGCTCCTGTTTTAGTGCATTACTGTACTGTCATGTGCCTACTGAGCAGTGACTGTATGTGGGGCAATATTCATCCTATGTGAGGAAAAAAGGTTCAGTTTAGTTCCTGCCCAGGGATTAGGCAATGTAAAACGCTTGAGTTGAGTTGAGTCGCTCCCGAACACATTTTGGGATTGATGGGCTAACAATCTTGCTCATGTCAAATGAATGAGATAAGGCCAAGGGAAGGAAAACGGAGACTCAAGTAAAAATTCGCTTGACAAGAAGGAATGGAATGTGAGAAAAGAGAGACTTAATCACCATAGAGAATGAAGGATTCCTCCTCATTTCAAGTGCTGTCCACCAGTCCTTGAGCCAATATAAAACTACCTAGGCATAAAACTGGCTGTCCCCACTGCTAATCCAAATTCTGACCTACCTGAAAGTGTTACTACTGATGCTGCAGTGCATGGGATGACAGTGCTGTCATAGGGGTGCAGTTATTCCCTGCTTGGGTTTAGCTGCCTCTTCTGCAGGGCTCTCTTATGCCCTGCTGAACTTCAAAGGGCTGGTATTACCAGGGGTAAAGTTGCCACTGATATTCAGGTGTGTCCTTTGTCCTGCAAAGATCGATGTGAGAAGTCTGCCACTGTTTGGTGTGGCTGCACCAGAGAGCTAAAGTGGTAATCAATGATGGAATCAGTTCCATGACAACCCTGGGCAATCAGTGGTACCCATGAAAGGGATTTGGAGGAGATTTGCCTGGTGAAGAGGGTGACAGCTGCTTCCCAAATAGGAAATACATGTATTTCTACCTTAGGCAGGATATTTCTGAGGAATGATTTACTATAGCATGTTGCAAAAACACTAGATGGAAGTGGTTTGGGGTTTTTTGAAAATTAAAAGCAGAACTTTGGGAGAAAGGAGAAATAAGAAACTAAGTACTGGGGCTCAGGAACAGTGTTTCTGAACATCTGAAAAAAAAAAGTTGTAATCTACAATAAACAGGAAAAAACCCACAGTGGTGAGAAGAGAACTTTAACTTCAGGCATCAGGTTATCCTAGGAAACAGGTAACAAGTTTACCTAAAGAAAGAGTGTAAGATTATTTTTATATTGATTGTGTGTGTTTTCAGTCTAACTTATTGACTCTGGTGCTTATTGTCTCTCACTAACTCAGTTTTGCACTTTTGGAACTTGGAACTTCTTTACAGTAGAAGTACCTCTAAACAGGAATAGACCAGCATCATATTGTGATCTACCAGGATTTTTTATTTTCCTTAGTATTTTCCTACAGCAGATCCATTTAAGTTGCTATCTGAGGCAAATGGGCTGATTTCCCTAATCACTCATTTCAATATTACATGGCCAGGAGGTGGCTATAGACTTTCCCCCCCCTTTTCTTATTTTCTCCCTTTCAAATTGCCAGAAAGTAACACCGATTGTGGATCCTTCATTTCATATACTAAGGTTAAGAGAAAGATGCCAAATAAAGGATCCTCCTGGAAGACAGGTGGTGGCAGCAGTAATTACCATTATTATTAAATCCAATTAATGTTTCCTTCATTTGTGTTATCAGATTAAGAGTCCATAGTGGCATATGATGGTGGCAAACATAATTATAGAAGGATAAATTCTTATATAACCAACATCAACTGCAACAGAGACTACACTACAGTATTACAGTATGGGCATTCATTCAATTTGTAGAATTACGGGACAAATTTAGAGAGAAAATAACTTAAGGAAGGGAACTCCCTAAACAACCTAGCAGGAGCAGAGCAGAGAATATCTCTCTGAATGTTGTGGGAAGAGTGGGAGCAGAAGAGGATATTATAATTCACCATTCTTGGGGGTGGCTCGCACCCTAGAGGCCCTCCCACTAGCTTGGAATTTTATACCCTCTTGGATTTTATATTTATTTATTGCATTTTATAATGATTGTAATGGGTCTGGTTTTATGAGATTTTAACGTTTATGATTGGAGTTTGATTTTATTGTAAACCGCCCAGAGTTGCTCTTTTGGGGGAGATGGGCAGTAATTAAATTTGAATAATAAATAAATAATAAAGTAGGAAGAAATAGTGTTAGTTAAGGCAAGTAAATTATCCCCTCCCTAAATCTATGTACCAAGGGAAAAATAAACTGTCAGCTCAGCTATAGAACATTTAGATTCAAAGAACGTTGATTAGGACACTAAGAGGCAGAACAACACTGGGGAAGCAAGGTCATCAGGAAATAATACCTAGAAGAAAGTAACACATCAATTGTGATTTTCTTCAGAGAACACAGCCTTCGTCTAGCTCAATGAGCTACTGTCTTTGTGTCATCCTCATTACCTCATTATCTTTACCTCATCAATGTGCATGTCCAATCAAACTGTGCTGCTATATCCAGTAAATTAGTCTGCTGTATTGATCATATGTATATTGTAATTAGCATATGTCTACTTAACAGAGTTGCAGCTCCGCCCCTCTTTAGGTTAGCCTCTTCTGCCTTTGGCACCGTAATTAATAATTTGTGCTTCAGTGAAAGAGTATCTTTGATCCCCATTGTTAAAGAATTCTATTAAGAAATTTATTTTACAAGGATCTGGCAGGAAACCTCAATTACACCACGCTGCAATATTTTGTTGCAGTTTCAACTATCCTATTTCAAGGATTTCCTGTGAGTTATAAACAGCATGGAGTAGAATCTTGAGAATATAGTGATGGTTCTGTTAAACAATACATATTTCAAAATTTTTATATCTCAAAAAATGCAGTCCTAAAATGTGGGAAACAACATTTGAGTCTCACATTCTGAGTGTTGTGGTGGCTAGGAGCTATATTTAGCAACTTCTGCCTTGGATTAAGAAAAACAAGCTGCTAACAAGAGTTGTGGCCTTTTAGTTTAGTTGTTTTGCTTATATGGAACTGCATTGTTATCACCCTTGGTTTGGAGTAGCTAATATTTCCACCCAGATTCTCTATACACTTTATAAATTTGAATCTTGTCTCTTACACAGACAACCTCCAATAATTTAAAACAATCAAAAACCCTAACACATAAATAAGTAACTATATTTTTCCAACATTGCATAGGGCATTTTACAGTATAACATTAGTATCAGGGTTTTGTTATAATTATTTGGGCCAGGATATACAAGGGGGATACTAATGACTTCACTTCCGATACACTTTTTCCTTTTAGGTTTTTGTTTGAGATTTCTGGAGGAAAAAAGTACCCACTGTTTTCTTTTGTACTCTGCAGGCAGATTTTCAGCTATGTCTGAAAATTTTTGAGTCTTCAGTTTGAAAAATGTTTCATCATATTCTATAAAATTCAAGTTTTGTGCTGGCTTCAGTTCAACATAATGGAAATACTGAAACTGTGAAGTCTGGTTTGCCATTTGTATGATCAGTTTTGTCCCTTTGACTTTGGGTTATTTATTTATTGTTCCCCTCTTCTACTGTACTGTAAGTTACAAATGGAATTGAGAATATTACATTTTCTCTGTACGTCATCCAACTATCTTAATGCTCTTTTCGCACTTCCAGCTAACCGTAGCACAAACATGCCCTGGCAACATCTTTTTTCTGCCCTCTCTCTAATATTGCCATCTTCTCCTCCCCAGCCATGAGTGAAAAAGGATTGAGTCATCCCCCTAATTCAGACACCATCCAAGGGCAGCATGAAGGTGTCCTAAGATCTATTAGGCTTTCCACTCATTACTTTGAAGGGAAATCAGCTGACTGCAGTGACTGAACAAGACAAAACAGGCAGAATAGAGACTGGCAGACGGGACAGCAAAACGTCATGCTGCTATAGCTTTCTGATGGCTCAGGCTTTGGCTGACCACCCTTCAGCTCAGGGGTAGGAGGGATGGACCTGAAACAGGTGAACAAGGGAAGAACCAGGTCTTTTAGGCTTCCCTCTTTTCTTTTTTCCCAAGTTAATAGTTTTATTGCATTACAAAATGTGAATATATTATAGGACACAGATAATAAATGGGTGCAGTGGTATTTGTATAATAGAAATTAGAAATTGTAAACACTGATAATTTAGATGAATTAAACCTTTAAAGATGAGAAAAAAAGCTTATAGCAATAAATAAGATTTCTAAAATGTCAAGCACATAAAGCTGCTTAAATTGTACAATTAATGCTGAGTATGACATTGATAAACAACTGCAAAATGGGTATTATTTTATAATACGAAGATTTTGATCTTCAAGCTCAATACTGGACTAAGATAGGTAGTTAATTTCTAACTTCCCCCTTCTTTATACTCTGACCAATTTACAGTGTTCATAAATGTTTAGACTCCCTTAAAAACCATCCTGTAAGTGTTTGTATTTGCCTTGCTGCATGATGTATTGTGTATATGGAAACTATTCTTGTTTGAATTTGGTTAAACTTCTGTTGTGGACATATGCTGTTAGTTTCACCATTGTTGCGTATTCTCCAAGTTTAAGTTCCCAATCAGATATCATTGGTGTTGTATCTTTCTTCCACTGTTGGGCAAAGTTTATCCTCACAGCTGTGAGCATCTGTCTCAATAAATTATGGTGTTTCTTGTTAAGTCTGGGATTAAACCTACTACAAAAAATGTGATTTCATTTCAAATTTAATTTTCAAAGTTATCTGGATGGTGCTATGTACATCTTTCCAATACTTTTGAATTTTTTTACACATATAAAATGTTCCTTCTGTTTCATGGCATTTCCAATGTTTGTTACTTGGAAATTACTGATGGAGTTGTGTACCATCTGTAAAAAACTTTATACCAATTTTCTTTTAGATTATAACTGGGAGTAAGAGTCTTCAACAATCATGAGCAGAGAAGATTCCAAGGGCTGAGAAAGAGGGAATTGGGCCTTTGAGCTAAGCCACATGTCCGGTTAAGTTGTTTGTTTGAATAGAGATTTGGAAATGGAGTAAAATGCTGTTGTACTCTATACAAAACTTACATAATATGATTTGAGACACTGTAGGTCCTTGAAGCTTGGAGGCAAGTCAGTTTCCCTTTGGTAGGGACTCTCACTCACCCCCAAATCCTTGGCATTCTCCACTCCCTGAAGTTGATAATCAGACGAAGTGCCCCTGATGTCCTTACCCCTGGATTTGGGGAAACCAGACAGGCAACAACTTCATTTTTAATTGTTTGCCTTCATGCCCAAACCAGCATAGGGAGACAAGGATGAGGAATGGGGTGTTGGGGTTACTACTAATAATTGGATTTAGTGTGCAGAGACTGAGACTGAGTCTCATGGGTCTAACATTTTGCTTAATTTATTATTATTTTAAATTTCATCATATTTATATAGCTGCCCATCTCACAAAACTCTGGGTGGCATACAATTAAAAACACCCCATAAAATAAACAATACTAAAAACATTCCACAATTAAAAAACAATTTGAAGAACTTCCTGATTCACTGTTTTGTGTAGCATCCTGTCTGATGAAGTGTTCTCAGGAATTCCAGCATGCTGAGTTTTTTGTCATTTGATGGATCCTCATAAAAATGCCAGACTGCTCACTTGAGGGAATGATATTAAAGGCAAAACTGAAATACTTTGGCCACATAATGAGAAGACAGGACACCCTGGAGAAGATGCTGATGCTAGGGAGAGTGGAGGGCAAAAGGAAGAGGGGCCGACCAAGGGCAAGGTGGATGGATGATATTCTAGAGGTGACGGACTCGTCCCTGGGGGAGCTGGCGACTGACAGGAAGCTCTGGCATGGGCTGGTCCATGAAGTCACGAAGAGTTGGAAGCAACTGAACAAATAACAACAAATAAAAATGCTACTGCACTATGAATATTGGATTTATTTTATTTCATTTTTGCTGATGGATTACCACAATTACTTTTCCTCTTCATGGTTCAAGAAACTTCAGAGGTGAAGCCTTTCTGACTTGGAGTTAAAAGTCAGGAGAAAAGTTTAGCTTTCTAAATATCTCTGTGTTTGCTAAGTGGCTGTCAAAAAGTAGTAGTAACTGTGCAAGTAATGGTGAAAAATGCAGGGCAATCCTGTACGAGAAGCCTTTTTTAGAGGACTATTTCTTCCACGTGTATTCTCAAATTGTCCCTGTGCCTTTTACATTTTTGTTGGTTAGGAGCGATTTCAAATGAAAGAGACAGATTGCCACCTTCTGTGGAAAAACTTGTGGGAGAGGGGAAATGCCAGCAGCCTCCTCCTCTCTTTACGAGGCGCCAGTTCCCAGCCTGAAAAAGATGGGAATGCTGAAACCCTCTGCTGTGAATAAGCCGGAAGGAGTTTTGCACTGAGTGAAATGTCAGACTTTTCCAGCTCCCCTTGTGGTGCATTTGTGGTCATGTTTGAAACTCAGAAGGAAACTGAGGGAATCTCTTTACTGTATTCTTGTCATGAAGATTTTACCCCTGCCTCCCTTCCTTCACCTGAGATCAAAATTAGACAAATGTTTGCATTCTTTCTCATCTTAGGCCTAATGCTGAAGGCAACATTTCACAGGAATGCTTGAAAGATAAACAAGAGATCTAAGCAGTTGTTATTATAATGTGGGTTTTGAGGTTGGAAACCAGGATGATCTTTAACATTATGTCATAATTCATGCTCAAAGCAGCTCTGGTCTTATAAATGGCTGGTATGTTTTATCTTGAAGAGATAAGAATGCTGATCTTACAGTTTAGAATATTAAATCACAATTTACTCTTTGCATGCTAGAATAATTTTAACTTATAACAAAGTATGTACCATGGCAAGTTGGGTTAATTACAGTGTAAACAGTATATTCTCCTTTTCTCTTCACGCTCAGACAGTATTAATAGCAATCCTCCAAACTCTGACTAGACAAGCCCACTTTATTGCTTAGTATAAGACAAAGGTTTGTAGCACAGCATCTCCTACAGAGTATAATGGGTAACTTGCAGTTGTTTATAGAATTTAAGTACCATAAAAACATAGACATTTAAAAAATACATCTAAATAGTTTGCAAATATAAACTCTGGCTCTAACTTTGAATTTTCATTTTCGTAGCTGGAAAACAGAAAAGAAAAACTGTAAACAAAGTTGAAAGTAATTTTAGATAACGTGCTAAAAGAGAGTAACAGTGAAAAGGAGTAGTAATATCAAGTACCTCATGTACCTGAGGGGTTGGATTTCAGGATTTCAACTTCTAACTTCAGGTACATTGTACAAGATAGGATTCATAAAGTTACTTTCCTAATAAGAATTTTGGATTTTTTCCCCTTGTGATCAACATGGTTATCTTTGATTCTGTGGATGGGGTGTGGGGGGGTTGGGGGCTGAAGCTGGTAATGGGAAATTCTAGTATTGGTCTGGAAAGATCAAAAGCCCTTTCAGAACATGTTGACAATATCATTAGGGGATTGGTAGGGCCAGTATAGTGTAAGAACTGGCACCCTTAGTCCCAATATTGACCCAACTCATGCACAATTGGAATATGCAGAATTCGAGTTTAATGAAGACAACTGCACAGAAGAAAGCTGCGATTAAAAGATTCCCGCCTAAACTCACTCATTGAAGCTTTCCAACACCCCTCTCCCCCCTCCTGTCTCTTTCTCACCTAACCTTTAATGGTCAGCCATACCAGCCGCAGATGTCTCTGGCAGTACGACCTTGACTCCCCCTTTTCAGCCCAAACAACAGTAATTCACACTCCTTGCAATTCCCTCCTCCCATCTTCCTTCTTGACACGCGTTGACTCATTAGTGCAGATGAACATGATCAGATGATTCAGCAGTCATTTGATTGTGGAGTCTGACATATAGCTTGAAAAGGCAACTCTAAATCTAACTGCTGTTTTTTAGAAACCAGTTAAAAATGTTAAAAAAATATTTATCTATGGAGGGAAAAAAAGACTGTGCTTAATGTGGAAATTTAAATTTCAATAGTTTACAGATAGACTCTGTAGTTCCTACAGATTTGTCTAAAAAAAAAAATGCTCTGCCTCTTTAGGGGCAACTTAATTTAGTTGAGGTACTTTTAGCATTCTATTTAAAAAACAGTGTGAAAGATGAAAGGTCCCCCTGTGCAAGCACCGAGTCATGTCTGACCCTTTGGGGGGACGCCGCTTTCGTGACGTTTTCTTGGCAGACTATAGCGGGGTAGTTTGCCATTGTTTTCCCCAGTCATCACCTTCCCCAGCAAGCTGGGTGCTCATTTTACCGACCTCGGAAGGATGGAAGGCTGAGTCGACCTGAGCCGGCTACCCGAGAATCCAGCTTCCGCTTAGATCGAACTCGGGTTGTGGGGAGAGTTTTCAGTTGCAATACTGCCGCCTACCACTCTGCTTGCCAGAACTTGCCAAACTTGCCAACTTGCCAAAAAAAAAAAAAAACCCTCTGCCACAAAATAAACTTAATATTTTAAAACAAACCATAGCCTTTTTAAAATATCTGTCTGA
Source organism: Candoia aspera (assembly GCF_035149785.1). NCBI lineage: Eukaryota > Metazoa > Chordata > Lepidosauria > Squamata > Candoiidae > Candoia > Candoia aspera. The sequence continues at coordinate 313,068,456 of NC_086153.1, forward strand.
CAGACATTCCTCAGATACTCTGGAAGTACTCCCATCTCATTATAATAAAGCAAGGCTAATCCTATTGAACTTCACATTTTCATATAGATGTTCTTAAAGGAACAGAGTGTACGGTGAAGTGGCAATCTACTGAGAATTAACTAATCCATATTATGTGATCTTAAGTGTACCTGGCATTCTAGCAAGTTAATTCTTCAAAGCCTAAACTAGAGAACTCTGGATATCTACCCTGGGAAATGTTTTACCCATATAGGTGTATGAGTTAGGATTCTACCCCTATTAGTTCTGTCCTGATTGGCAAGTTTGAGTACTCTAATTCTGTTACACAAACCAGCCTTAGTGGTAACTGAAGCCCAGCTTAAACCTGATGCCTTATGCATAAATGAAAATATGTCTAGTTGGGGTCACTGTTTTTGAATCATATGAGTTGAGCTGTTTGCAGAGGTGGCTAGACTTTATAAACAGAGGGAGTAGGTGAGGGAGCCACTGCACCACAGTTAAGCCTAGATGGCTCCACTGATGGTGATCCTCTTGGTCCTGTCTATACTGACCTTGTCCTCCATCCTCCGAGGACCCTAGCTGCTTGTACAATCATGCTGTGTACTCCTGGCCATAGTTCCCTAATGCATGAATTACATACATTTAGATACATCAACCCAGTTTAAGCACAGTATTAATGATACAGAATGCTGCACAATAACTAATGAACTTTTAAAAATCCAGTATCCCACTTAATTAGGCTTGAAGGAGAAAATTCAAAGCAGCTGGAGCAGCTTTATGGAAGCCTTATAAATAATCTGCTGGTCAGCAGGTTTTAAAAATTCCATCACAATTAAACTTGAAATGGATGCAGAAAATTTGCTATAGTTCATAGTGTTTATTGATCCATTTTTTAAAAATGTGTTTTTTGGCCACTCAAGGTTGAGTAGATAGCACTTTAACTCAATGGCAAGGAAAGGCCCAGAATCACATTTCTTTCAGGAAAACCAGGGTGTGTATTCATGCAGGACATTCTAGAGTCAATCTTCACTATTTTTAATTATAAGAGCTACACAGGTAGTCCTCACTTACTACCGATAATTGGGACTGAGAACTTCATCACTAAGTGATGTGGTTGTAAGTCATGATATCACAAGACCGCACTGACTTACAATGGCAGTTCTGGCAGTCCCGGTTATCGTTAGGTGAATCCTGCATGGTTGCAGCATCCCACAGTCATGTGATCACCACTTGCAACTGCCTGCTGGTTTCCCCATTGACTTTAGTTGTTGGAAGTCATCAGTGAAGGCCGCAAATGGCAACATCGTAATTGAGAGCCAGTTGCCAAGCACTCGAATTGTGATCACATGACCGTGGGGATGCTACAATGGCTGCAATGGATCAAAGGTTGCATAGGATCAATGGTACTATGAGGACCAGTCATAAGTCTCCTCGTTAAGTGCCGTCATTAAGTTTGAACTGCCATTCAGTGAGAACTACCTGTAGTTCAATGGGTAGAGAATTTGTACTCCATACAAAAGGTCCTAGGGTTCAATTCCTAACTTTTCCAGGTATAGATGGAAACAGCCCCACCCCCCATTTCTAAAACCTTAGGAAACTAATCCTAGTTTATGAATAAATCAGAACTGCTGAATTCATACAACACCCTAAGCTAAAGTCAATCAGATACTATGAAAGTTCTCACAGTGCCCAGCCAGAATAACCATATAGTCTTTCCCAATTGCTGAGTTTAAATGGTATCTGTCCATACCTGAGTTGGCAGAACATTGTACCAGCATCAAATGTACTGTCCCCATTGCCAGTTCTTACCCTGTTTCTATCTAAAGTAATTGTAGTCACCTACTTTCTTCCAAGATAACGGGTGCCAATGCCTAATAGATTTTACACACTTTGAAGCTGCCCTTGGACAATGTTGGAATAAGGGGAAATATACTACTTTGATATTGGTACAGCTAAGGATGGGGCTGTTTCATTCACTGGTTGGGGAAGAGATGAAGGCAATGTCATGGGAATATACAATAGAAGAAAAAGCATGTTTCCAGGACATGTTTGTGCTGTGCTTAAGTACAAGTAGGAAAAATATTATGAAGGTTGTAGTAGAACACCTCTGCAGAGATTCTGTGTCCAGTGTTTGATTCCCCCTGACCTAAGAAGCTTTCCACCCTAAAGACTTTTTGTGTTTCTACAAACCTTGATTCCCCTTAGGCAACTGGTACCGCCATCATATGTTTGAATGGTGCCATTTTGTCAATATGAACAAAACTAACACTCATATCAGTTTGCTATTAATATAAAGATTTAGATTTATTTCTGCCTTTTTACTAAAGAGCTTAAGAACATAGTTATCTCTTCTCCCTGCCTTAAAAAAAATCCTTACAAGAAGTCATTCAGTTAAATTAGACTAAGAAGTGATGGTTTGTTTTACCATGCTTTATTAATAAGATATTGTTGGCTGAGTTCACCCTAAGTCATAAACCGTGGCTGGATTCAAATAACATGCTAAGCTGTAGTTAAATGAATAACAATATGGCTTAAAAATGCTTATGAGGTAGCCCAGTGGTTAATAAATTTTGTACCCGAGTAGGCACTGAATATGAATCTCTCTAGGTCTAAAACCAACACATTTCTAAGAAAGCTGGCATTTCCCAAGAATAAAGGCTTTTCAAGTAGACATGTGCTCAAATATCAGAGCTCATTAATGGGAGTGGGAAGCATTAAAGTAGGTCAGTAATTTAGACCAGTGCTTCTCAACCTCAGCAACTTTAAGATGTGTGGACTTCAATTCCCAGAATTCCCCAGCCATATGGGAGTTGAAGGCCATATATCCTAAAGTTGCTGAGGTTGAGGAACACTGATTATACACGAATACCATATATTATTAGTATATTATATGTGGTTGGACTAGGAGTCAGGAGACCCAAATTCCAGTCTACCCACAGCAGCTCACTAGGTGACTTTGAGCCAGTCACTCTTAGTCCAATCTATCTCCAGAGTTGTGGTAGTGGGGAAAAAGAAGAAGAAACTGCCCTGAGTCATCTGAGTGAGATGGGCAGTGACTAATTTTGAAATATAAATTAAAAAAAAAGATGCAGCACTATGTACAATACCTGGAGCTCCAGGACAAAAGTAGGTTATAAATCAAGTAAGTAAATAAACACACAAATACAATAAAGTGAAATGTGTGTGAGCTGCAATGATGTACATATCCATCACTTGCCTCCTGACTATATTTTTTTAATGGCAGCAATAAGAACAAGAAGCCCTAGCGAGCAGAACAGTCCCACTGGGTTTCAGTATGACTATGCCAGTCCATGAATTGAGTCTGTTTGCTCCTGGTCCTCATCACTTGCCACTCCCTGGATGAGGAGGACCTAGACTTTAACCCCATAATCCTGCTGAGTGGGAGCAGAAACTTCCTGAAAGGACACAAGAAGCAGCTGGTTGAGCATCAATCCTGAGCATTTTATTCTGGAAACTCAGTTGAATTTAGGAGCTTCTGAATAAAGACACAGAATGTTTTGTTGTTAAAATGGCTGTGGATAGATGATGATGATGGTGATGATTCTACTTTACTGTCAGTGGGCTCAACATTGCATACAAGAAGAACAATGCAATAAAAAGAAACAACCAACAGCAACAGAATTAAAGCCAGAAGTGAAATGCTAACTCAGCTGGTAGATTTTTTTAAAAGCACCAATAAAGGAGAAATAAGCACAATCCTCTTCATTTTTACTCAGAAGCAAGTTTCATTAAGATTATTACAGTTTACACTCAGATATATGACTATGGACCTTCCCCACTTATACCGAACTATAGCACAAATGTGGATTAGCAATGTCTTTTTTCTGTTGCATCCCCATAATGTTGCCTTAATCTTGTCCCCAACCTTAAGTCATCCTTAGATGTTCCAGTATTAAAGTGGTGCTTTCTCCTTTAAGCTGACAACAACCCATGGCATTATCCTCATGTATAAAACTGGACGTACTTCCCTGTCAATGGCAGAGGCAGGATTAGCTGACACCCACTAGATATTTCAGGCTGAGTTAGGGAACATCCAACCCTCTGCTGCCTGCACATTCTGTTTTAGGCTCATTCTCTTTCAAATGGGGCTCTTGGGTCATACTGATCACCTCCAGAGCACACACATTAGCTGTCTGGTGGACTTGAAAGAGTTGGACTCTTCTGCTGCTCCAGGCACTCCCTTGAACTTCTGTATCAGCTGTCTGGCAAGATGCTGATGGCTCAGCCTGTGGGGGAACATGTGGTGCTTACGACCAAAGCACTAACATGGTACAAGCTCCACCCCTTTTGTATATGCACTGTGATGTATAAAAGGGCAGAGCTTGCAATGCTGCTTACATTATTTTGATAAAAGTGGTGGATCCTGTAGACAACTGCTGTCAAACTCAAATAGAAACAGGGGCCACTAAACCATATGTTTCTATATTTCTTATTAATACATCAAAACATTAAAATCAGATAGGAACTATAGTAAATATAACTAATACATCAAAAAGAAATGTATTATTACAAATTTGACTATTTGCTTTCAATATTTATCTGTATGTGTATACTGTATATATATAAACACATATATATTTGTGTGTGTGTGTATGTATATATATGTATATATGAGGATGTTGATCTTAAGACCTAAGCCTAGAAACTCACAGCACACCCCACAATGGCTATGTGAAGTTCTTTATTAGGTCTGTATCTCACTCCTTCAAAGCTATGACTGGATTCAACTTCCTCCCACCTCTCTCTTTAAGCCTCCCACCTCTCCTTTGTCCCACCCCTTCCTCTCGTTGCTCTTGATGACTTTCTCCTGCATTGACAGTTTGTGTGGTGGTGGCTTCTTGTGCCCTCTGTTGTGAGTGGTATCGTTGCTAGCAGCTCTCTTCTTGTCCCTTGCCCCTCCTCTGTTTCTCCTCTGTTTTTCATTCCTACTGATGTGTAAGGGTGGAGCACCCAATCACAATTTATTATTGTTTCTGGGTTCTCCATCTTTACATGCCACCTCCCATCGGAAAGGTGGCCTCCCCACCATTTCACCCTCTGAATGCGGAGGTACCGGGCACCTGTAACATAAAAGAGCCTAGTTAGAGGATGAATAAGACAGGACGAGTATATCCTAAGCTAGGTTTGGTGGGATATAGCCTGTGGAATGCCCTGACTAAATGGGGTGCATGGACATGTTAGCTCACCACCCACTGTTCTAGGCTTCCAGTAGGTTTCCAGTGCACCAGGTATTGCAACCCCCCTCGCCGTATTCTGGAGTCTAAAATTTCTTGGACCTTGAAGTGTTGTTCTCCCTCAACGAACGTAGGGGTGGGTAGGGGTGGTTCAGGGTGCTATCGTGTGGATGTTTGCACTGGTTTAAGTAGACAACAGTGGAAGATCGGGTGGATATTGCGCAAAGTCTTTGGTAAGTGGAGTTGCATAGTGACATCGTTGATGAGTCGTGTAATTGGAAAAGGACCGACATACTTCGGGCCAAGTTTCTTTGAAGACTGAGTGGATTTCAGGTATTTAGTGGATAGATAAACCTTGTTCCCCACCTTCAGGGGCCATTCAGTGGACCTCTTCCGATCAGCGTATTGTTTGTAATCAGCCTTGGCATCATCGAGGGCCTTGACAATTATTGGCCAACTGTCCTTCATTTATGCTATCCATTTGTCCAGGGATAATATTTTTGTGTGGATCTGTGGGAGTTCCAGAATGGCTACGAACTCTTGTCTGTTGGTGACCTGAAATGGTGTAAAACCTGTGCTCGAGTACAATAACTGTGTTATTGTACGCTACCTCAGCGAACGGGAGCAGATCAACCCAATTGTCCTGTTGGTGGCTGATGTAGCACCGCAAGTATTGTTCGAGAATCTGGTTCTCCGTTCACTCGCCCTGTCTGTTTCCGGGTGATGGGCGGAGCTTAATCCTTGTTCTACGCTGATCAGTTGAGAAATTGTTTCCAGAATCTGGAGGTGAATTGAGTTCCTTGATCACTTATTATACATTTGGGAGCACCGTGGAGGTGATAAACATGGTGAATGAACATCTTGGCCAGTTGACTGGCTGTGGGAAGTCCAGCACAAGGGATGAAATGAGTCTGTTTGGAAAATAGGTCGGTGACTACCCATATGACTGTTTTCCTCCTGCTTTCCTGAAGCTCAACAATAAAGTCCATGGCGATCTGCTTCCATGGACGGATAAGACTTGCCACATTCTGCAAGAGGCCTTGAGGTTTGCCCCCTACGCGTTTCGCAGTGGCACAGATAGGACAAGTTGTCACGTACGTCCTTCCTCAAGGTAGGGCACCAGAATTGCCATCAGACCAAATGGAGGGTTTTCACAAACCCGAAATGCCCCATCTTGGCATCGTGGCAGAGTTCAAGAATGCTCTTTTGCAGAGTCACTGGGATGTACAATTTCTCACCCTTCCACCACAGGCCCAGTCTTTCCACAAGGTAAATGTTGTTGGATCTCAGCCAGGTATCTTGTTGTGAAGCTAACTGGTGTTTGGTCGGTAAATTCTTGTCCACTTTTGCTGCTGCAGTCTGGCTTTGTGTAGTAGCCACCAGCCCAAACTGGGTGGGTGGGATGATGGGAGTCTACTACGTTTTCCCATAAACTGTTGTGCTGGGGCATGCAAAATAGGGCATCTGCTAAGAAGTTCCTACCACCAGGTAAGTACTTCAGCATGAAGTTAAAGCATTTAAAAAATTGTGCCCATTGGACCTGCTTGGGGTTCAGTTTCTGTGGGGATTTTAAAGCTTCCAAGTTCTTGTGGTCTGTCCATACCTCGAATGGATGGGGAGCCCCCTCTAGTAGGTTTTGCCAGGTAATGAGTGCCCACCAGACTGTAAAAGTCTCCTTCTCCCAAACATGCCAGCGCTGTTCGGTGTCACAAAATTTGCACGAGAGGTAAGTGCACGGCCTCAATTCACCGTCATCCTTCTGCAGGAAGATGGCCCCAATTGCTAAATCCAAGGCATCCACCTGGATTATCAGGGGACGTGCGGGGTCGGGGTGACACAGAATCAGCTCAGATGTGAATAGTGCTTTCAAGCGTTCAAATGTGTCTTGGCACTAGAGTCCATAGGATTGGAGCCCCAAGCCTGTTTGCTGCTTTCGAGGTTCCTTTCCCCTTCGTCTTTAGTAGATTGGTGAGGGGTAAAGCTACCCCTGTGAACTGTGGTATGAATTGTCTATAGAAGTTTGCGAATCCCAAGAAGCTCTGTCATTCTCTCCTGGTTCAGGAAGGTTCCCAAGCCACAAAGTCCTTGACTGGGTCCATCCCTACTCTGTCACTAGAGATTCTGTATCCCAGGTAGTCTAGTTGCTTCTTGTGAAATTCGCATTTTGATAGCTTGGCGTACAAGTGGTTGTTTCACAGTTGTGTTAAGACTTCCTTCACAAGTGCCATGTGTTCGTCCATTGTCTCAGAATAGATAAGGATGTCATCCAAATAGACAAGGACCCCACGGTACAGGAAGTCATGTAGGATTTCGTTTATGGGATGCATGAAGATGCCTGGTGCCCCCTGCAGTCCGAATGGCATCACCAGATATTCAAATGACCCTAGCTGGCAATTGAAAGTGGTTTTCCACTCATCTCCCTCTCAAATACGCACCCTGAAATATGCCTCCCACAGGTCAAGTTTAGTGAAAATCTTCCCTTTGGAGAGGTGGGTCAGTATGTCCCTCATCAGGGGGAGAGGGTATATATTCAATGTGCAGACCACATTCAGGCCGCGATAGTCCATGCAGAGCCGTAATGACCCATCTTTCTTAGCTCTGAAAGGATGGCCGCAGCCATCGATGAAGTAACAGGGCAGATAAATCCCCATTGGAGATTCTTATAATAAACTCTCAGAGAACTGCAAGTTCTTTAGTAGTCATGGGGTATAGTTTTGCCTTGGGAAGTTCAGCCCCTGGGATGAGCTCTATAGCACAATCAGATTTCTGATGAGGTGGCAGTTGGTCAGACTGAGTTTCATCAAATACGTCCTTCAAATGTCTGTATTGTTTGGGGATGCGAGGTTCCTCTGTCATGGTTCCCGCTTTAGCCAATTCAAGTGATCCCGCGAGCTCGGATTGCTTGTCCAGTGGTACTAGGGATAATTGGTTGTGGCACCCAATGGAGAAACAGATTCTCCCCATCCTCCAGTCCACTCATGGATTGTGCTCCTGGAGCCAGGTGAGCCCTAGGATCATGGGGTGGTGGGCAATTGGGGTTACCAGGAACCTCAGAATCCCATGCTTCCCTACCTGCATAACTACAGGCTTGGTACAGTATTTGACAGGGCCCCCTTTCATGTCCTCTGCATCTAGCTGGGTAAAAATGATGGGGTCTTCTTATTCTCTCGTAGCTTCAAGCTGGCTACTATGGCAGGGTGTAGTAAGTTGCAGGTGCACCCCCAAATCTAGTAGACCGGCTAGTGGAATGGGCCCCCCGCTCCTTAATGTTTTCAGTTGTGCGCTTTCACCACCAGGTACCTCCCACTTACCATTGAGTCTTTGCGCCCATCCTTCCATGCCTGCCCTTCAGCACTGTTCAGAACAGGCTTTTGTTGTTTCCCAGCAGGGGAAGCTCATCTTCTGTGGAGTCTCCAGAGTCCTTGCAAGACTTGTGGAGTTTCTTTTCGGAGGCTGCCGCTGCCTTGATTTTCCTAGTCAGGGCTTTCAGATTGCTTGTGCTGGCCTTGGGCTGCCCTTGTTTCGTAGGGCCTGAGCAGTTGGCTGCCCAGTGTCCCTCCTTCCCGCATTGGAAGCACAACCTCTTTCGTGCTCTTCGTTCCCTTTCTTTGACCCATGGCTGGTCCGGTATCCATCTTCCGCTGGGGTCCTTCGAGGAGGTTTGACGCTTTCTTGTGGTATACGATCTTTGTTGGCGTCGCACTTGAGCCTGTACTTCCTCAACCTCCCCTGCTAGGCATATCCAGTCTCTCAGAGATTTAGGGTTCCCTCGTGCTAGAGACCATTCTAGTATTTTGGGGCATAGACCCCCCCCCCCCTTGAAGTACTCAATCTTCAAAGATTCTGACCAGTCAGTTAACCTCCTGCTAGAGTTTTGAACTCTATAGTGTACTCAGAAACCGACTTGCTCCCCTGCCTTATGGTCTGCATGCTGGCTCCGGCTCTCATTGCTGCCAGTGGGTCTTCAAAGCATTCCTTTAGAGCTCTCATGAAGTTCTGGAAGTTTTGGATTTCTGGGGCTGCTGCCTCATGTAGCCCCTCAAGCCATTCTGTCTCCGCCTTGAGGCGACCCAATACATAACGCACCTTAGCATCCTCTGAGCAGAATGTTCCTTCAAATTCACTCATAAATCCCCTCACATGTGTTAAGAAACATGTCAGTTGTCTGGGGTCTCCCGTGAACTTGATGCTTAGACCTCTGTCTCCAAAATACTCTTCTCTCATTCATTGGCTGTTCAGCCCTGCCATGACCAGGGTCCCTAAATGCCAGGTGCCTGGTGTGACACCTCTCCAGTCTGTAGGCCTGCTTGCTGTGTCAGGGCTTATCACATCTCCTCCTGTAGAGGGCGCCTGTCTCTCTTGTAAGGCAGCGCTGGCCGCTGCTGTTGCAGCCTGCTTTTCAGGTCTCCCAGCTTCAGCTGGTTCTCTCGTGTGCCTCACTCACTTCTCTTGAGGACAGGTCCGCTGCTTCTCTAGGGCCCCGTGTGATCTCCCCCAGGTGGGTAGCCCTCCTTTTCCAGGTGCACTTCTCCCAATTGCCTGGCTGGGCTGCACCCCTCTCCCTGTTGCTGCTGTGCCGTTCATTGCTGCTCTGCTCCAGAATGCAAACTTCCTGCCTTCAAGCAACTCCACCCTCTCCTGCGCTCCGCTCGCTTGCATGCTTCTCCTCTTGGGGCTTGAGGCTCTTGGCTTTCGCATGCTCCTCTGTCTGGGGCTCGGGGTTCTTGGGCTCCAGAGGTCCAGTGCCTCTCCCTCCCAAGCCACAGGCCCCCCCGTCTTGCCCATAGTGGCTATTTGCGCCGTTCCCTCCTCCGTGGCTGCGCGGCCTGGAGCTCCAGAGTCCAGCCTCCAGAGCAGGCATTCTACTGCCCCTCGTAGGGCCAACATATCCTGTTCCAGCCTCACCATCCTGCTGATTCTATCGGTACATATTTTGCACCGGGGTTGGGATTTCCTGTCATCTTCCTGTCTGCACTCGGGTGCCAGGGGGTTTCTGGGGTCCGCAGGCCACTCAGGATCCACGCCTCACTTGATGGGGTGTAAGGGACTTCCTGCCACCCTGGGGTCTGTCCCTGGTAAGCTGCTGTGGTCTTGCTAGCTGGTGTCTCCCATTTTCCCCACAGGTTGGGGGTTTGGCTTTCTGGGTGGATTGTGATGTCCCCCCTTGTTGTTGCCTCATGTGGGCTGTTTTCAGGGTATTCTGCTCCCTCTGGTAAGGTCTCCATGAAGAGAGTTGTGGCTTTCTGTGAGGATGTTGATCTTAAGTTCTAAGCCTAGAAACTCATAGCACACACAATGGCTATGCAAAGTTCTTTATCTGTATCTGTCTGTATCTCGCTCCTTCAAAGCCACGATTGGATTCAACTTCCTCCCACCTATCTCTTTAAGCCTCCCACCTTTCCTTTGTCTCACCCCTTCCTCTTGTTGCTCTTGATGACTTTCTCCTGCATTGACAGTTTGTGTGGTGGTGGCTTCTTGTGCCCTCTGTTGTGAGTGGTATCGTTGTTAGCAGCTCTCTTCTCGTCCCTTGCCTCTCCTCTGTTTCTCCTCTGTTCTTTACTCCTACTGATGTGTAAGAGTGGAGCACCCAGTCACAATTAATTATTGTTTGTGGGTTCTCCATCCTTACAATATACACACATGCACTTCCCCACCACCCCACTCTGAGCTTCCTCCTGGCCTACAGCCAAATTTTTGCACAACCACCTCCTCACCTCCTACTACCACTTATCACCTCCCTGCAATGTTCCTTTTAATTTCTGACGTGCCGTGTGTGGAAAAAAATCATTTTGTGCAGCTTTTCCTAGACCAAATACAAAACTGTGCGTCACAGTATGAGAATATGAGTAAATTGCAAATACATATAATAGTGACATGTTAAAATATTTATGCATTTCTTAGTTAAAGTAGAATGTATAATATTATGTCACATACGCATTGGAAAAGTTGTACCTTCAACTCATTTTGGATTCCTGGCAATTGCCCCCTGCACTTTTCTTAGCAGCTTTTTAAAGAAGTGACTTGGCAGTTCTTTCTTCCTAAGGGTGACAGAAGTGACAGGCTCCAAGTCACCCAGCTGGCTTTGCATCTAAGGGTTAGAACTAGGAATCACTGGTCTCCTGATTTTCAGTCTGACACCTTAAACGTTACACTAAACTGGCTCCACACATACACACTTACAGATTATAATATAAACTCACTAGTCACTGATAACTGCAACCAATATTTTATAAGTATTAAACTTTCTTTTCTTTTTTCTTTCTTTCTTGTAATGAAAGAAAAAATTGGGAAAAAAAGAAAAGCATACAGAAAGCATTTAAATTGTCCACTTTCATTCCCCCTCCCATTTTTTCCTTCTTCCCTGGATGTATTCTGAACTTATTTAAACTTTAATTATTATTAATTTAAAAATGGAAAACTTTATAAAGTTAACAATGATCATGGACCTTGTGTAGCCCAAAACTCAACTGATATTAACTAAACCTGCTTTGAAGGGAGGAGAGAAACAAATTCAGCCTGCTTTGGAGGGAGGGGCTCCCTCGTGTGCTGGAGGCTCTGGGTCCGGAGCAAGTCAGTTACCAGAGCAAGGCAGCCCGTCTGCTTGCCGTCCATGGAAAAGCACAAGCTCACTGCCTCGGCTGAATTGCAGCATCAAGGTTGCTTGGCATAGCTGCAGCACAGACTGAGGGGGAACTCCTGTCACGTGGTGCTCCTGCTCAATTTGTACCGCAGCAGCGCCAAGCAATCCTGGGTTCTGCAGTTAAGCCAAGGCAGCAAACTTGTGCAGGACTCCTTGAGAGTCTGGAGTTTTACAGGTGTTGGTGACTAAATTTATTATTATTTAGTTTTAAAATGCAATATTATCTATGTTTTATTGTATTTTTATTTTATTTTGTTAAGTATTTCCCAACTGCATTTTAATCTGGTTCTGGCCACACTCAGGAGCGCTGCAGGCCACATGCAGCCCACGGGCCACGTGTCTGACACCTCTGCTGTAGATGTTTCCGGGGTCAACCTTCAAGGTTAGCCTCTTTCAAAACTCCACACCATGGAAGCATACTGGATCAATTGATCGGCAAGCTAAAGCTGACAGAATTTTGACAGATGGCTAAGCCCATCACTGCTATGACTGGTGCAGTTTCTCTCCAGCTGGTTACATTTAGAACAGGGGAAAGCAGGAAACCCAGAAGGTTAACCAGTAGCTTTGCTTAATATGCCCTGCACACTTGAACCACACCATCTGGCAACAAGCCAGAACACAGACTAAAGTGACAGGGTAGGGACCTGCAATGGGGACAGTAGATTTTACACTGGTACATTTTCTGATGGCTCAAGGACATGCGAATAGCACTTTAACTGAGCGGGGAGGAAAAGTCATTTGTCATCCATTACCTTGAAGGGAAGTCAGGTGACTGCAGTGACTTGAAACAGAGGTAGGGTAGAGATCAGCAAAGAGACAAGTAAACTACTTGTGGGTATAGTTTTGTGTTGAGGAAAGGATGAGTGGAGAATGCTTCATCTCAGCCCTGGGAAGGCCCTAAGAGTCTTAAGAACTATCCAAGTTTGCAAAAGAACACAGCAGAAACGTCTCTGCCTAAACTGTTCAGAGGTGGAGAGGCAGTGTCAGACGCCACTAGATGCTTTGCTAACTTTGCTAACTCCACTTAGAAGATGGAAGCCCAGAGAAAGTAATTAGTTTTGGAGGCAGCTCATGGCTAGGAGGCTCCTGAGAGCAGGACTGGAACCTAGAGGCATCTCTAATGATTGAAAAATATCCACCATCTTGCTTTGGTACTTCGATTTTTCTAAGTTTCACTCTCTGCTTTGCAGCTAAGAAATACAAGTCGGTGTTCAATAAATTATCTGGTTCTCTTTTTAAAAAGGCTTTGCAGAGGACAAGAGGAGGTATCGGCCTGCTGTAACTTCATTCCAATAAAATCTTCAAGGCTGCCTCTCTCCGCCCCCCTCCCCCTCCCCCCCGCCTTTCTCTATGTAGAAAAATGGTTAGATGTTGGCAAGTTCTTTCTCTGAGCTCCACCACACTTCCTCCTCATGAGCGGGGTGGGTGGGGAAGAAACAGAGAAAGGGGTCTTCCCCCCATTTGGAATTCACGCTAATCCAGCTTGTGTCATTAGCCTCGTCTGTGTGTCTCCGGCCCTAGTGGCGGATTCCAACGAGCAGCGTTGCCTGTGGGTGGATACACGGCACGGCATCGACATTTCAAGGAGACATTTCAAATCTTATCCAGGATTTTCCTTCCCTGCCCTTTCTTTCTTCCTTGATATTGTTCTCTTGACATCGGTAGCCTCTTCCCTTTTCCGAACCGTCCCCTGCTTGGGAAAATTGGCAGGGAAAGTTGCCTTCATTTTATCCTAGATGAAAAGCTTGGCTTCCCTCTTTCTCTCTCAACTCAGCGCCACGAGACAAGCCCGATTTGCTTAAAAACTCTAGCAATTCAGAGTTTTTCTGTCTCTCAAAAGCCCCAAGTCGCCTTCTCTCACGGCCTTCCCCCCCCCCCCGAAAAAGACTCATCGCTTCAGTTACAGAGGGTTTGGCCACTCGAAAGAAGGTGGGGGGGAACCCGCTTTTCCCGCACACGCGTGGGAACACGCGTCGAAACTGCACGGCGAGGACGCGGAGACACTTCGCGGTGTTCTTTTAGTTTCTTTGTATGGAGATTCCATTCAAACTGTTCAGCGTGTCTCCAGTAGCCTTCCGCCAAGGAGGAGGGGGTGGTGGAAGAAAATAGTCCCAAGCTACTCTTACCCCTTCTTTCTGAGGGCAGAAGCGAGAGGAAGACTGGGAGAGGCGGTCGCTTGATTGCGGCTGGCCCTGCTACGGCCCGCTAACTAGCTCCTTTGCACCCGCGCCCCCTTCCTAAGCGGGGCTGTACAGCCGGGCTTTAGGGCAGCAGCCGAGCTCCCCCTCTTTCCCCCTTTTCCCTCTATAGTGATACAATGTAGCCTTGGAACAAGCTGTATCATTGGGCGTAGAGATTGCAAAGCTCTAACCACGTAGAGCGGGCGATACGCCTCTCCACCTAACTTAACAAACGGAAGCATCGGGCCGGCTGTGATGGACGGGGAGGAAGGGCCAATGGGGAGTGGGGAAATCTTCCCAAAATGTGTGGGCGGCCAATGGGTGGAGCGGGGGGGCAGGCTCGCGGGGAGCCTAGCAGCTCAGGTTGACAGTGACTAGTCCCAGTGCAGGGAAGTGCAAGGAAAGGGATGAGCCTTAAAGTTCGAGGCTTCGTCTCATTGCAGGGAATTTGAAAAAAAAGGAGCGAGGAAGGAAAAGTCCCGCAATCTAAAACTTGCAAATAGCGCAGGGGCAGCGCGAAGCCTTCAGTTGCGGCCAACTTCCCCGGAGCTGTTTTTTTTTCTTCTTCTTTTTCCCTCCCCCTCCCCTCCCCTCCCCTCCCCTGCCTTTTTGCAGAAAGAGAAGAGTCCTGCTGCTATTTTTGCACTCTTTCCTCCTTTTCTCACCAAATTCTGAGTCCGGGCTTTTCCTTGGCCGCCTCCCCCCCACCCCCCATGCCAACCATGATAGAGAAGGGCCCAGAGGTCTCAGGGAAGAGAAGGGGCAGGAACAATAATGCCAGCAGCGCGGCCAGCGCTTCCAACAGCGCCTCCGCCAGCGCCAACAACGCTAACAATGGGAATAATAAAAGTTTGGCAGCGGCAACAGCGCCCAATGGGAATAGCAGCAGCAACAACTGGGAAGAAGGCAGCTCCGGCTCTTCCAGCGATGAGGAGCACGGTGAGTCTTTGGGGAGCAGAGGAGAAGAGAGGGTGGCACTGCCCCTCTCCCTCAGAACCCCACAACTCTCGATCAGAGGTACAGCCCTTGCGGGGGGGGGAAGGGAGGGAAAGCTAGAATTGGGAAATAACGATTCTTTGTTTTTAATGTTGTCAGGAGGAGGCGGAATGAGAGTGGGACCCCAATATCAAGCGGTTGTTCCTGACTTTGATCCCGGTGAGTCATTTTTTTTCCTTCTCAGAAAGCAGAAAGCTCTCATTCTTTCAGTTCTCCATCGATATTTTTGAAATAGGGGGCTCTCTCTTTGCACCTTCCGACTCCTCCTGCCACCCCCACCTGACGGAGGTCTTACTCGAGGGTAAATCTCACGAGTGTCGTGGGCTGCCTCCTCAGTAAGGGGGACCAAGGTGGCCAACGGTGGCCAGCTCCTAACGTGGACTTTATTCGGGCGGGTATCTCCGTTGAGTTTAATGGCTCTTATCCCCAAGAGGAAGCCTGTCTGGATCGCAACAAGGTTGTGTAATTAACTCATTTTTTTTCCTGTGAAAATATTAAAAGATTGGAGGACACTTCCTTCCTGTTGTTTCAGTTTTTCTTTTTTAAGTGAGTTTCATTTGAAGAGGTGGAAAGGTAAAAATTCCCCTCCCCACCCAAATTGCTTGTCTGTCCAGCAGTTCAAAGAAAGAAAACGGGAAGGGGGGGATGGAGAATTGATGATGGGGAGAGAAATGAGTTCAGAAAAGGTGGCAGCAGTACACTTGGGAATGGATGGGGGAGGGGGAGGAGGATAGTGGAGTTATTCTGGGGTTTTACTTCCTTATATGAAATCTGTTTTATAAATAAATGTTTTCCTTTTTGTCCTTCCCCTTGGTGATGTGGAAGATAACTGGTTGACACAGCAAGGAAAAAGAAGCTTTAATCTTATGTCCCCCACCCCCTCTTTTTGCTGGTTTTCAGGTGTGGCTACTATTTCCATATTCACAGAGTTAGAAGAGCTGGCCCTTTATGAAAATCGGTGCCAGTCTACTCCCTGAGACTCCTCCCCTTCCCCCTTGCACATAATTATTTTAGATGCAATTGACCTAAATCCAATTACTTTTTTTTTAATGAATGGTTTTATCCGATTAGGTTTTTTGAGGTAGTGGGGAGAGTAAGGCTCTTTTCACTTCTTGCTGTCTTAATGATGAAATTTAGGGCAAGTAAAGGGCAAAGAAAGAAAAGAGGAGCAGTTAATAAAAAGCAGCAGAGCACTTTCTAGGGGGCGCTTGGTAGACTTGGTGACAAACAGGAAAACGAATTTATCCATTGAGAAAGAAGGATCCCTGATTCTCTTCCTGTGCTTGCAGATATGGTGCTACTGTTAGGAATGGGGCAAAAAAGCTTCATTTTTTTGTTCCTTTAGGGTTTGCAGTTTCATTAAACTCAGCCATGCCTCTTGGAAAGGCTACTCTGTAATGTTCCACTTGATTATATTTTCTTTCCGATTTAAAATGTTAAGGGGAAACTGAGTAAACAAAGGAATTCAAGTGTTCTTGTAAAGCAGGGAATTTTTAAAAAGTGTTCCTCTTGAGTGTATTGGAAGCCATGCCTGTGATTTTTTTAAAGGGGGGAGTTATTTCCTTAGCTTTTAAATGCAAACTTTTAAATGGTTTCCTTGTAATTATAAGCTATTTTTTAAAAAGCAAAGATCGCCTGTTTAATTTGAAAAATGTGTCATTTCTTTTGATCCTGAGGGAATCTTAATAAGATTTTTCTAGCTTGCTGATTGCTATAATAGGTGATAGTACTTGTAGGTATATAGAGCTGCCAAGGCTGTGAATCAGGAAGTCCCTGGTTTACTACCATAGAGTTAGGCAAGGGCCTTGCAATCCATCCAGTTCCCTGTTGGCAGTAGAAAATACACAGCTGGAGCATCCTCAGCAAATGGCTGTCCAGCTTTTGCTGGAAAACTTGCAAGTGAAACCCCTCCCATTAGATGAATATATTGTACTGTTAATTGCTGTGCCTTTAAGAAGTTACTTCTAATGTTTAGCCAAAATCTCCCCTCCTAACTAGCCCATTAGACTTTGCCCTGTTTTTCTGGGGTGGAAAACAAGTTTTTTCCTCTCATATGTGACAGGTATTTCTATCCTTGTCTGTCATTAGCCTTCTGTCTCTGCTAAATAGTCCTATTTCCATAACCTTTCTGCGATTTGTTTTGCATATCTCTGACCCGCTTAGTTGCCATCTCCTGAACCTGTTCGATTTGTTCATCTCCTCCTTAAAGTGAAATGCAAAGAGCTGGAGACAATATTCCAACATGAGGTCAGGCTACAGAGTACAGTCAAATTGTTTCTCATGATTTGGGAATTGTGCTGAAAATTGCATTTATGTATTTATTTTGGCAGCTATTTTATTTGCAGATCCCCATTCAGCTTCTAGTCAATTGTAGTCCAACAGCTCAGATGTATGGATTTGATTCCCCCCGCTCCTCTCCCCATACTAAACTTTTCGTAAGTGTCTGAGCTGAACTAACAAAACGGTCTCCCACTTTAGAAAGGTCATTTTGAATTTTATTCTTCTGAGGTTATTTACTCCCTAATTATGTGAGTATGGGATTGTCACCTAAGTCTTCCTGTGCATCATTAGGCTGAATGTGGCCTTTACAAGCTATGATTCTTTCCACTTAGTTCCCAGTCTGCAACACAGGGTGTAAATAATTCTGATCTACCTAACTAGGGTGTTGCTTTTCCCTTAAGTTATTCTTAAAATCTGAGAACATGTGTGCATGCATTAGTACTCAGTGTGCTGTGTAAAATTTAATTATGAAACTTGGAGTGAAAATATACATTGACTTTCTTAGGAAAATGAAATGGTAGTATTTCAGTATAGCAGAATATTTACATTTTCTCTCTGTTCTTTTCCCACTCCAGACTGCTGCCTATCTATTACACTTTCATCCTGCCTTTCCTTTAAAAAGTGAAGATGGTATATGTGGTTTCTTTCTTTTCCTGTTCTTATGTTTACCTTATTGGATGGCTAGTTTGAGTGAGAGTAATTCATAGCCAGCAAGTTTCATAGCGTGGATTGGAATCTGTGTTTTCCCAGGTCTAGTAGGATACTGTATGTGATCGTCTTGTGCTAACGTAAGCCACTTTTTATGCCTAATATATATCTGTCCAGGAAACTGCAGTACATGAATTCCACATACAGCTTAGTCATATGACAAATGCCTAACTTCAGAGTTGCTATTTTTACATTTGTGTATAGCTCCTTTCAGGTGTTTGAATCCAAAAGTAGAGGAGATGGGAAGCCATTCTTTGGTACTACCCCTACCAATTGCCCATGTTGGTGAGGAAGTGAAACTGTAGCCATGTTTGTGTATGAAGCTAACTGATCTGCATGATCACAGCTCTGAATGCATGGAGGGCAGGAGCCACCTTTTGCTGACCTTTCATTTCAGACTGGGGTGAGTGGGTGGTGAGAGTGTGACATGTGGGTCTCTCTCCTTCCCATGCTTTGAAAACCAATTCTTTGAAGCTTGTGAAAGTGTGAGTTGAATGTATGTAGCAAAATAGACACATGTTGTATCATACATAAATAGCATCCTACTGTATTATGCAATTAACCTTCAAGTAGAAGAGACCTCTTGGATGAAATGGTCCTGATTTTTTAAGAATAAAATGTATCAGGTACTGGAGGATCTTTTATCAGATTCTCTGCTCTTTTTTTTTTAACCCAGAATGTGAGTTGAGGTGACAGTGGTGATGATGATGTGGATTGTTATAATGTAGGTATGGTCATTTTGTTACATTGCTACTAAAGAGTGGAATCAGTTAACTATTAAAGTTTTCAATCGAAAAAGCATGTTGTAAAGAATCTTTCTAAACTTGCATGTAGTAGCATCTGCGCGATGCTTCTGAGGTTTTCAGTATTTTGTTTCTATCCTGTGTTGCACTACAATTACTTGGTGTTAGCAGAGTATGTCATGTGAATCCATCCACCATTATGATTTATAGACCATAGTTTATGACTTAGAGTTTTGAATGAACCCAGCTAGTTGTGACTTATTCAAGAAATCATAATTAAATAAACTATGGGTTAGCATAATCAGTAAACCCTAGTTGCTAAAATATCAGCTGTCAAATTTCTCTAAATTGTGTTCTCTAGATGTGTTGGGACTACAGCTCCCAGAATTGATAGCCAATATTGGAAAGAATCCCAGGAGTTGTGGTTCCCATATATCTGGAGGACATCAGGCTGGGGAAGGTTGTTCACAGTTTAATATGGTGAAAGCTGCATTGTGTTTTGTAGAATTGTCTTTAAAAACATCAGTATATGTGTAAAAAAAAGTCCCAACTCCCCATGCTCAGTCTAAAACTTTCCTGTTCTTTTAAATCAAAGTTGAGTTTGTAATATAGGTAGTTCTCACTTAATGACCATTTGTTTAATGATGGTTCGGGGGTAAGATGGGGCTAAAAAAAGTTACTTATGACTGTCCTCAAAGTTATGACTGTGGCACCACCCCCTGCGGTCATGTGATTTGGGTACTTGGCAACTGGCTCGCATTTACAACAACTTGCAGTGTCCTGTGGTCATGTGATCACAATTTGTGACCTTCCCAGCCGGTTTCTGACAAGCCAAATCAATAGGGAACCACTGAGTTGCTTAACCACCACTGCAATTTGCTTAATGATTGTGGTAAAAATGGTTGTAAAATTGGGTCCAGTCATGTGATGCCTCGCTCAATGACTGCATTGCTTAGCAACCAAAATTCTGGCCATTAAGCGAGGACTAGCTGTAAGATCTAATTTGAATGCTAGAATTTGCAGATGGTATGCTGAAGTTAAGAGCAAGGGAATCCTGATGATTTTGAAGGAGATGGATTTTGTTCAGTGAGTTCTTGTGTACATATGTTAGAGACTAGATATTGTACATGCATGAAGAACTGATGCTTTATCTAAAGAGCAGTAAGTTGCACTAAGGTCTTTTTAAAAAGGGCTCCTATCCAATGTTTGTTAAGGAGTTTACAGAGCACTGTCCATAATAAAAAAAACCAAACTTTTCATTAAAAAAACCCCTTATTAGTGATGTTCTGTACTAATTAAAGTAGAGATTGTCAATTACTTAGTAGAACTTCACAATGAATATTGCTTCAACTCACAGAAATGTCAGTAATGTCAAGTGAATCTTTCTCAGAAGTATTTGTGTCAGGTAGGTCTTCGTTGTCAGCAGTTCCTTTTCTTTTTAAACAAAACAAGCAAACAAAGTTTTTCTTCTTGAATCAGTAAGTAAATTGTGCTGGAAAATATCCCAGGCAGTTTTTTTCCCTCTCAGATGCTTACAGATTTGCTGTGGTTATCTTGAAAATGCTTTTCTGGTTCTGTATTTTAATCTTTATGACTTATTTTTTTTTGTTATCTTAAGCAATCTAAATGTCAAGCAGAAAGATAGGATTACATTGGATTTTAAATATTTTTATTGACCCCTTTTCTGTCACTTATCAGTGCATTTTATTGTTTTTACTGTTTTAATTTAGTAGTCCAGAGAATGCTGATTATTCATAAGTTTAGAAACATAATGAATAGCAAAAATAAGATGACAAAATGTTTAAGATCAGTTGCCTAAAAGATGAGTAGGCTTGCTATAAATGGGAGACTTATATCAGCAGTGCTTGTGAAAATCTGTGTTTCATGCTGTTTACAGGTTGAATCTGGTGCATTGGCATATTGTCTTAGGTACCTTAATGGTTGGTAAAAATCATGTGATGTTGACTTTTAGGGAGTGTTGCCATTAGGGACCACAGGGGTAGACCTTTACTGTTGCCTCTCTTCTCTGGAAGAGCATACCACCAGGAATTAGGGTGGTACTGAACCTGCTAGGATTTGAGGCCACTAAGACTTGGCTCTTCTAGAGGATCTTTGTTGGATGGTCTTTTATAGAGAATCAGCATCATTGATTCTTATTTGTTCCTTGATGCTGTGCTATTTTAACCTGGTTACTTATACTGGAGCATAAGCTGTTCAGAGTCTCTTGCACTTGGAACTGTGTATAAGCCTCAGTAAATAAGTAAATAGATTCTATAAGACCTGAGTCACAATGTGGTATATTTGTTTTTGGCTAGTATGTTTTGTAAACTTAGCAAATTGGGTGTATTCAGTAAACAGTGGCTAAGTATGATATTTGAACCCCATCATTTATAGGCATGTGATGCACAATTAAAGATACATAATGTTGAATTATTTTAGAATTGGGAATGAAGTTCTCAGTAGTCTTCTGATGATGCCTTACTTTGTTTTGTGAGTTTCCCTTCCTGCTTTTCTGAGTCATTCAAGAGAACAGGCTAGAGATCCTGCCATATGTCCTAAGTGTTCAGCAAACATCTGAAATTTATTTGCCAACTTTTTTCATTATGGTTCCTTATGGTATACTGCTTGCTACCAACTGCCCATCTGAGGTCTGGTTGGGGAGTTCAGGGATAGAGACATGGGGTGAGAGGGGTTGGTTAACTAGGGCAAATAATGGAATTAGTGTTGTGATCAAGCTTTGCTGCTTTTAAAAGCATGTTGTGACATCATAGGCATGTAGGGAAGGGATGGAACTTACGGCACTTTTGTCACTTGACAAAAGCTTCTGATCCTGCAGATGCCTCCATTCAAAGGTGCAGTGACTGAAAAAAAAAGTCAAGAGCCTTACACTTCTTTAGTGGCTACTTGCTTATCCTGGCATAAATGAAACCCACTGCTTGCTTGTGTGCTGGTCCCATGCAACATACAACTATATCTTGGGATCCTGTAGGTTGTACTTAAGGATGAGTGATGTCCCCTTGGATTGTGTGGGTGTATTTTTCGGTTCCAGTCCGGTTTCTGTCATCTTGCTTTTATTCCTTATTTTTGTATTTTTTAAAAATGATTTACTTGTGAGCCACACAGAGTTGTTGGGAGTTGAGTGGCACACAAATTTAATAATAATGATACTTCAAAAACATCTGGAAGGTACTTAGTTGGAAAAGACTGAATATATTTATTTGATTTATATCCCACCTTTTGTCCAGAAGCTCAAGGAGGCAGCTTTTAAACCTTCTCTGAGAAAGTCATAGACACATTGATGTCCTTTTGTCTTTAATATTCCAAAGTCCCTCATCAAAAGGTTTTCTGAAGCATTGCTTAACCATATAAGAAAGTAATCACCTCCAACTTTGGCCATTCTGGCTCAGAATTCTGAGAAGCATAATAGTTAAACATACTGAGTTTTAGAGTAAGCTGATATAAAATTTTCAAATGTAAACTTTAAAATCCTGTGTTAGATCAGGAGGAAAACTCAGAAGATTCACAGGTGACAATCAACTGATTAGCATTATTAACATTCCGGATGGTGTAATGGTCTGAACTGAACTGTATATTCTACTGACTACATAAAAACTTAGAATGCATCACTTTATGTCTGAAGTGTAATTGGTTCAGTGTATCATTTCCTAGGGAAGCACAGAAATACATAAATTAAGAATATTGTATATCTATAAAGGGTGGGGGAGGTTGGGGGCTGCAGTGCTGTTGAGATATGAAAGCAAGAATTGGTCCTTGGTTTTGACTGAGGAGCCTTTGTTAGAGGGCTTAGCTTGCCTTTCAATAATATTTATTTGGTCAATGACCAGCAAAATTTAAAAGGAGAAAAAGAAAGACAAAGTAAAACAAAGAAATACAATAATATACTACCAAGTAATAAAATATATCTCATAATAATATAGCATTCACTCCGCTATTACTATATTAATACATTTGTTATGTAGGTAGTACGAGCCTAAAACGTTAATAAGTATAAAATAAAAATAAAAATATATATCCTGTAACAATTTTAATTAATAAATTGTTAGGGGATATATATTTTTATTTTATTCAATTAAATATTTCAATTTAAAAGTAATATTTAAAACAAGGGAATTACTTCTTTAGCTGGTTTTGGCTTGTTTTCATTGCAGCAGCCCAAAATTTGGCTACTGCACATGTAATGTATGGTTTTAGATCCTGAAGGAGATGGTTCGTGTAAAAATTATATGGATTCCCAGGGAATTTATCTACTAGGGGCAAAATGTAGATTGAGCTAATGTCCCTATAAAATTTACAGTGTAACAGTACACGTGAGATGGTTTCAACTTCATCACATGGGCAGATACGCTCAGTTACTGGGATTTTCTTATACCTGCCTT
Source organism: Candoia aspera (assembly GCF_035149785.1). Lineage (NCBI taxonomy): Eukaryota > Metazoa > Chordata > Lepidosauria > Squamata > Candoiidae > Candoia > Candoia aspera. Next base: position 313,091,595 of record NC_086153.1, read on the forward strand.
GAAGAAGTGGAGATGGAAGAATATTGAATCTGGCTTTGAAGAATGCAGTTCTCAGCTTGGGGAAAGTTAGACTTAGCAAATAACTTGCTGGTTCCCATGCACCCCTGTTTATCCACATTCTATCGAGTTGGGGCAGCCTGTTAACTTCAGTCTGGAACTCCATGTCCCTTATTCTTTGAATGATTAGATGCTTAGCTTGGTCATTACCTAATGATATTAAGAATAGTGGAGAGAGCCCATATGAAACCAGCTTATGTTCTACCACCTGCTTCCAGGGTGAAAAGTTATCTGTTAAAACTAGAGGGGTCAAACCAACTAGGAAAAATTGGATTTTTAGCTTGCCTTTTGACTGCCTGAGTTCCAATCTGAAGACCATACTTTCAGGGTCCAATTTCCTTTTTAGGGATTCTTGTAAGACTCATTAGGTTCATTCCTTGTGCTAAGCCAGGATTGTTGAATCATTGTTTGTTGAATAAGCTTTCACTTGAGTTCATACAACATGCTAAGCCAAAAGCAAAAAAAACCACACACACGAAGACTTGGTAATATGTACTAATCCAGTGTTTTGAGGATGCTTTTTGGTGCTTTGCCTGTTTGCTTCTGGCTCTGTAGTTTTTTTTCCAAACTGTTCTTTGTTGAATAGAACCAAATGCCTCCTTGTGCTCAGCATCACAGTTCCTGAGTAGACACTCCTCTGAAGATCTCTTGTTACCTTCCCATCCTGAAGTAAGTGCTTGATATGAATAATCCAAGGGTAACTTTCTATTCAAAATGTCAAGTACATGCTTGTGTTGGCTTCCCTAGTAAATATTCTTCATGTTTGAGGTGTGAAAAGAGAAATGTTAATGTTTTCCAAGAGAGTTTTGTTTTCTTCTTCCCTGGTTGTTTTCCCATTTTCAGTTTACTTTTATCCCTTTGTTCCTAATGAAATAGTCATTAGTTTATTTAAAAGAAATGATCATTTGAAGTAGCTACTTAGGAAGGAAAAAAAGAGGCAGTTACTACATCAGACTGAAAACTAGGCTCAAATCTCCATTTAGTCACATTTAATTTATGCTCATAAAATTCACCCAGTAAACTACCTCTTTCAGCCTGTTGTTGTTTATTCGTTTAGTCGCTTCCGACTCTTTGTGACTTCATGGACCAGCCCACGCCAGAGCTTCCTGTCGGTCGTCAACACCCCCAGCTCCCCCAGGGACGAGTCCGTCACCTCTAGAATATCATCCATCCCCCTTGCCCTTGGTCGGCCCCTCTTCCTTTTGCCCTCCACTCTCCCTAGCATCAGCATCTTCTCCAGGGTGTCCTGTCTTCTCATTATGTGGCCAAAGTATTTCAGTTTTGCCTTCAATATCATTCCCTCAAGTGAGCAGTCTGGCTTGATTTCCTGGAGGATGGACTGGTTTGATCTTTTTGCAGTCCAAGGCACTCTCAGAATTTTCCTCCAACACCACAGTTCAAAAGCATCCATCTTCCTTCTCTCAGCCTTCCTTATGGTCCAGCTCTCACAGCCATATGCTACTACTGGGAATACCATTGCTTTAACTATGTGGACCTTTGTTGTCAGTGTGATGTCTCTGCTCTTAACTATTTTATCGAGATTGCTCATTGCTCTTCTCCCAAGGATTAAGCGTCTTCTGATTTCCTGACTGCAGTCAGCATCTGCAGTAATCTTCGCACCTAGAAATACAAAGTCTTTCACTGCTTCTACATTTTCTTCTTTCAGCCTAGCTGTGTGGAAAAAACATGTGTGATATCTTGGGTTGGGAGGAGGAGGAAGGATGATGACACTAGTAATAATAAAACCTTTCCCAACTTTCTCTTCATAGCTGAATAACTAATATCGTTTGGAAAGAGCTCTTTTAAAAGTTTGCTTGTTCATTTTCTTCCTTGAAAACAATTACTGTTTCAACTTTAATATCTCCTAAAGAGAGAAATGTTGGCAAATATCATTCCATCTGTGTTTTAAAGTGAACTGACTTAATTCACATTTCTTTGATTGGTATTCAGAGAGTAGCACAGTTGTCTTTTGTATTGTGCTCTACTTTGGGATTTGAAATGTAGTTCTCGGCTCAAGAATATGTGCAGAAATGGACGTATTTTTTGATGGAACAGTGCTGAGATATGCTCATTTTTACAGAAATTGTGTGCAGAAATATGTGGGATTTAAAAAGTGTATGTGTGTATAAGTGAACACAAAATGACACAGACTTGGGGATAAACGTATCCTTCAACATACATAAAGGTTAATGCTGAGCAGCATTTTACATGTCAAGGATTTAGGCTTAGTGAACTATCAGAAATGTGGAAGAACCTTAGCAAGAAATAGGTAATATGTATTATGGATACTGTAAGAAACACTTCTGAGAATTGTAATTTGATATGAAGTGACACTTTAAGCAGTTGCAGGAAGTGAAAGCGTAGAATGAAAGGGAGGGGCAAGAGAAAGACTATGACCATAGTTCCAATTTCTCATATACTCACTATCCTATGCCTAGGTAGGAATATGCAGTGCAAGGAAACTTGTTTTTGTGGAATGCAACCAGCATTTAAATCCAGATTCTGTCTTGGGAAGGAACAGGATTACAATTTAACTAAAATACCTTTTGATTGTCATTCTACCACTACTACCAAAAAAAAAAAAAGCTTGCCTATCTGCAGTGCATGTAATTGCTTTCAGTTTGCTATCTAGTTTTTGGCAAAGGGCTGAACTCACAGCCCAGCTCTGGGGTTCAGGGGTTTCCATTTGGCTGGGTCAGGAATTTAAATCTCATCTAAAAACATCTCTCAACTCATGTTTGTACAGTATACCATTTTTACAATACTCTGCTCTCCATATAAGTTTGGCATTAGGATTTTGTGTTGCAACGCTTGAACATCCCAAATTGCACTGTATTGTGACTAAACACTTGGCTACACCAAAGTCATAATGACCTTCTGAATTAAACAGTCATGCTGGCTGGAAATTACAGGGACTGAATAGTCTAATAAATTTTGGGGGACACCCAAGTTGGATAAAAGCAAATTAGATTTATAATTCTTTTCAACTGTAGTTTTTCAGCAATGTATAGTGCCATGGCATAAATGGTTTGCAAACAGTATTTTTTGGGACATCAAAGGGAGCTAGCAAGTTGAAAGGTTACAGCATGGTGTAGCAGCTGGAGGGGTCAGAGTTCAAACCCTTACTTGATCATGAACCTCATTGGCTGACTGTGTGGCTAGTTTAAGTGCCCCCAACCCAGCCTACCCCATGGAGTTAATATAAAGATAAAATTGGGAGAAAAGAACCATGTTTCTCTGAGCACCTTGGAGATGACACAGGGTATATACATAATAAATATAAGAAAGCTCTTGTGTGAGGGAGATGCTCTAAATATGGTAGATGAGATGAACAAATCGGACGCTTGTGTGGACAATTGTAGAACACTGTTTATGATTTTGTGTATTTTTGTCCCTTGGTAGTATGCTTCTGTGCTTAAAAAAAATGAAATAACAGGATTTTTAAAAAAAAAAAATCAAAATTAATGGTGAATGCAGTTTGGCTTCTCCAGAAATTTGGAAGGATTACAGCTTCTACAGAATTCACAGCCAACATAACTGGAAGTTGTGGACCTAACACAGCTAGAGAGACCAAGATAGGGAAGGCTACTTAAGGATAAGTTAATTAATAATTAACCAAAAATGAGGAAGTGTTGTACAATTAAGAAGTTGTATCATTTTTCTGCCATTTAAAACAGATATGAACAGAACAGAACAGAATAATAGAAGTTTGGGTGATCTGTAGCAAATCAGCAAGGAATTCTGCCTTGCAGTTTTTTAATCAGTAACAATAACACAATTCTTTCCACCGCTCTAAATTATATGGCTGAAGTGATGAAAACTGAAATGTTGGTTTTTATGTAGAAGAATTGTATTAGCTGGTGGATCTTAAAGTTCTAGTAAATAACAGCCACATGTATCTTGCAAGCTTGAAGTCTTCCTCTGTTGTCTTTAAAGTATGTGTAGTAGACAACATGTTTAGAACAAGCAAGCCTGGCATAATTAAAAGGATTTCTCATCTAGATACTTCCTTGCAATTGTTTTAAGTGGGAATTTACAAAATCGTCTTGAAGACCATTGAATAAAAGATATTTGGAGCAATAAGTAGTTAGAAAATATTTGTTTTCTGACTGTTTAAGTATATTAAATTGCTGGATAAATTGGAGAGCAACTAGTGAATAGAAGGTAAGAGTGTCCCCCTTTGGAGGAGATGGGTGGTGACAGAAATTTGAAATAAATGAATAAATAAATGAGAGCTTCCCTACACTTTTTAAGAGATGGTTAAATTGCTTCATTTTTGTTGCTTTGTACAAACATATGAAGTAAAGGTACAAATAAAATGAAACATCTAGTTTTTCTCCTATGTCAGGTTATTACATACAAGTAGGCTTGAAATTAAGCAAGCTGGCTATTAGATCACAATATTCACTTGCCATTATCTCTTTGTTTAACTTCTGTGAAGTTATCTAATCTTTTTCAGAGGAGAAAATGAAAATGGGATAATAGTTCAAGGATGTAAAAAAACCATAAACACAGTATTTAAGCACCATTCCCAGATATGATTTTCTTTATAAAATCATCTTCAAGTTGGTGTCATCCAGATTTGTGTAGCTTCAGGTTCTATAATGGGAGAAACATTCAAAGTGAATATTTGTAGCTCAGGGTTGAACTGTGGAGTCCTTGGTGCTCTCTGAGCCTTGTTTTTTTGCAGATGTTTCATCCCCAAACTAGGCAACATCTTCAGTGCAAAGAGGGAGTGGGGCTTGTTCTCAGTTTATACGCCGTGGCTTGCCCTGCTTGTGCTGGTAGGGGTGTTGTTCTCTCCTTGGGAGTTCTTCGATTGGGCTGTTGTTTGCTGCTTGGTTGATTGCCTGAGTTAATAGTTCCTTGATTAGGGTGGCCATCAACCAAGCAGCAAACAACAGCCCAATCAAGGAACTCCAAAGAAGAGAACAACACCCCTACCAACACAAGCAGGGCAAGCCACGGCATATAAACTGAGAACAAGCCCCACTCCCTCTTTGCACTGAAGATGTTGCCTAGTTTGGCAATAAAACGTCTGCAAGAAAACAACAACGCTCAGAGAGCACCAAGGACTCCACGGGAGAAACATTGCATGCAGAAAATAAATTTAAAACCCCCCCTCAAAGGTCAACCATTGAATTATCACTAGTAAAACAAAGTACATAGAGTTGGTGCTTTATTCCTAATTTACATCTGTATGTAGATTTCCATAATGAATGGACACTCAGAAATACAAACTAATCAAGTCATTTTATACTATAAGCAAATAGCATTTTATGGCTATTGCAAATCCCTGGGGATTTTAAGTACTTCAGGAGTTGGTAGTGAAGGCTGGAATGTTCACACTGATTTGTTCATTCCAACTGCTAATATTAAGCATCTACACTTCAAACAAAGCCATGGATATCTGTTAAAACTTGATTTTTCTTTTCCTTCTAACAAATTGCATGTCTTCTGGAAATAAGTTTTAAAATACTAAGATTTAAGGCCTTATTAGTAGCCCAGAAACCTTGGTTCTGATCAAAGTACACTAGAAAAGTAAGTTATATGTTTGTGTGTTAGACGTATGCCCTGTGTTTTCTCCCTGAGCTCAAAGGGGCTTAAACAGGGGCCTCCTTTCAGGTTTGCCTCACAACAACAAATCTGTGCCATAGATGAGGCAGCGAATGAAGGAATGGCTGGCCCAAAGTCATCCAGTGAATTTTCATGGCTGAGAGGGTATTTAAGCCTGAGTCTTTCCAGTCCTAGCACTTTAACCACTGCATCACACTGGCTGTCTCAGTGGGTTTCTGCCCGATTTCATACTCGGATGTGTTGTTGTTACAGCTAGTCCTTGCTTAGCGATCACAATTGGGACTGGTAACTCCGTTGCTAAGTGCATGTGGAAAATCATGTGACCGTGATGGGCTTATGATATCACTTCCCATTCAGTTAAGTGAATCACCGCGGTTGCTAAGCAAGACATCACGTAACTGTGATGTGTGATTTTACTTCCACGGTCTCCGTTAACTCTGCTTGTCACAAGCTGGTTGTGAAGTGCTCAAATGGCAATCATGTGAATGGGATGCTGCGACGGTCATAAATGCAAGGACTGGTCATAAAGCAGTTTTTTACACTGTCGTAACTTCGAATAGTCGCTAAACAAGGCAGTTGGTAAGTGAGGACAACCTGGTACTGAACCAAGATGAAAATGTCCTTTTGCTCCACCCAAATATTTAGTGTGGTTGCTGTATCCACGCCTTCAAAGGAAGCCTTGGTTTGGGCAGTAAGAGGACAAACCTTTAGCCTTCCCCAAAATGGACCCATCCAGAAATGTTAGAATTACAACTCCAGCGTCCCTACCCAGCTAGGAATTGGGGTGGTATTTCAGTTTCTATCCATCTGAAGTGCTGCTGGTTGGGGAATGCTGCATTAGAGACTTTTATGTTAGAAAAGGAAGAGGGGACACAGGTCAGACTAATTAACTGTCTGAACAAGTAATTGTCTGCTTTAATTTAGGTGACTGTCCAGAATTTCAGGCAGAAATTTTACTATCATCCACTCCTTTCCAGTGTGTATGTCAGGGATCGAACGTAGGATTTTCGCTAAAGCTGAGCTGTGGTTCTTTCCTCAATGCACCTAGGTAACATTATGGCTCATGGTGTTCTAAAAGCATAAAGATGATTAAGGAAATAATAATGTTCTGTCATACTAGATCCTGGATGTTCCAGTTCAGGGCAGTCTTTTCCTGATTGATCTTATAATAGGAAACTTCTGGCAGTCCAGATGTTGGTGAAGCACACCTCCCAGGAGTACCAGCTGATATGGTTCATGGTGAAGGAGTTTGAAACTGTAATTCAGCAATATCTTGAGAACTACAGATTCTGTACACCTGCCTTGAATTATTTATTATTTCTGGATTTATATGCTGCCTTTCAGAAGAATTATTTAAGGTGGTTTTGTTAAGGGGTGTAAAAAATATTTTTTTTCCCTTTAGGAAGAATTGCTATCACATGCTTTAACACAGAGTGAGCAGCATGAAATTCCAGAAAATTGGTGCTCTCCTCTGACCCAAATGGTCAAAATGGGCAGTTTTTGCATCACCTTGAGGTGTAAACAATGGAAGTTCAGTGTGTCTTGCAATTTAAAAACAAAGGGCAAAACAGAAAAACTGGAATGCCACAGCATTGCCCATTTGTATGAGAGAACTCCACCTACTTTTTGTCATGGCCCCTCCCATTTAAGGTTTTATATGTTCTCGCTAGACTGCAAAATATTTCCTATTTGTCATACAAACTTGTTAGTACTCTATAAGCATTCAGAGTCTTTGTTTATCCCAGTTATTGATAATTCTACCCAGAAATTTTATATTCATTTTCTGGAGCCAGTTTAAAACTACTGATCCGTAAGATTTTTTTTATGAGTAGTTATTTTTCATGCCTCTGTTTCCAGATTATAAATTGCTTTGCTTCTGTTGAATTTTACACTGGATTAATAGCTTATCTGCATTTTTACAGCATTTGTTTTTCAAGCTGTCTAGGAAGTGGTGTAGCTTTTTCAAATGTGACTAGTTCAAAAGTATGCAGTAGAAAAGAGAAGGAGAGATTTAAACAGATCACAGCTTGTTTATTAAAGACATTTTTGTAAGCTGCTCAGTAGTCAGTAGGGGATTGGCAGCCATGTATTTATTTGTAATGCTAAAAGGAGGATCATGGTTAGAGTGGTGAGTGGAGACCAAGACTCATATCTTTTCTTGGCCATGAAATTTGCTGAATAACTTTAGGCGAGCCGTTATATCTCAGCCTAATCTACTCAAAGGGTTCTTTTGTGGTTAAAATGAAGTCTAGAGTTCCTGGAGGAAGGTAGAAGAGAGGGAACTGTTGTTCTTCAGATATTTCTGAACTGTAACTCCCTGAAACTCCAACCACTATAATAGAGGGCTTCAGATTCTCCACTTCTGTCCTATAGGAAGACTGGGAAAAGAACATATCAGTGAGCAGGACAGAAAGTTTAATCTTTCCATCCTGACTATCCTCTATAAATACAATTTTCCTGTTCTATACTTCACCCAGGCTCTGAGAATAGTAGAAATCTTGCTCTAGCAAAAATAAATAAAGAGGGTAATTACAGGGTAGGATTAGGAGTCTGAACTTCTCTACAGATTTTCTCCTGTCCTATACAGTACTGTATGTTGGTTAAGAAATATATAGTAATAGGTAGTCCACCTTCTAACATTGTATGTTCTGTATTTGTGCTGAGGCCAAAGTGCTATGAGATCAGCAGCTGCCCATTGCCAGATAATTTCTCTTCTGATGACAAATGTATAACGTATAATCTGGCTGCTGCTGATTTTCCACTGCCATACAATTTATAGTCTATTGGCACATGCATATATTGTATACCTGTAGTAGATTGAATTAGAATGTTCTAACCTTTGCCTATTCTTGGCTACTGTATGAGTTCTAAAACCTGTCAATGAACATAGGTCAGTCCCTGTAGTTAATGATCATCATCACGTTTGTGTATTTAGTTGTATGGTGGATTTTTGTAAATTATAAATTGCCATCTCTAATAGATTACAATTTGTAATTTATCGATTTCTCTCTGAACAGATAGTTGTTCAGCAAGAAAAATAAGCACCTGATGTTGAATCAGAAATCACAAAGCTGATTTAAAAAATCAGTTGTATTGGAAAGTTAATTTCCAGATAATTTTATTGTGTGACTCAGGATGCAAATGTTAGTAATAAATAAAAAGCTATTTATTGACTGAATGTAACATAGGATTTCTCATTTATTTATGCTTTCTTAATTCACTTATGCATTCCTACGTCCCTCCACAGCAAAATGTTCAGGACCTTTTGCTAGTAGTATTGAGTTCATGTATCATCTAAGCAATAATTTAATTTTGTTTTATTCTGCCTTAGTGCTTTGTGTAAGTCCATCCATTGTAGTTTGTAAATCATTGTTTGTGGCTTAGCATATTGTGTGAACCCAGACAATTTTGGTATCTTTAATACACATAAAAGCAAAATTGGGCTCGGTGTGATGTATAAACCTAGCCTAATTTTAGCCATGAAATCCCCTTGTTAAGTTAGCTCAGCTTGTTTCGTTTAGTAAATAATCTGCTGTATATGCAGTGTTTCCTATTACTAATGAAGTCAACTGGGACAAGAATGGGCTGTGTTAGTGCTGGAGTAATAGTTAAAGGTTATAAGGATTCTTCTTGAACATGATTTGAAACTAGTTGTTAATTTTGTTTGTTTTTATCTTTTTGTTGAAAAACAGAGCAAGACAAAAAACTTCAAAAATTAGAGTTAAAAAAAAAGCCAGGAACAAAAATAAGAACAAATGAAAAAGGGGGAAAAAATGACAACCTGGGAATATGTGTACATACGTACGTTTCTGTGTGTGTATATGTAGGTGTTTGTAAATACATGTATGATCTTAAGAATTAATACAAAATCTTGTTAAGAAGAAATCCAGGTTAATTTTAAATTGTACATAAATGCAATGTATAGTTGTAGAACTGGGGAATACGCAGAATTATGGTCTTGCATTCTTAGTGTCTGTTACAAATTTAAGTGTCGTTTTATTGAAGATTAGAGTGCCCCCAGTCAGTGACAATCTTGGTGTTGCCAGCAGAGGCCAGCTCTTGGTCTGCAGTATTTATTTATTGATAATCGGTTTATGTAGACGCCCTACTCAGCAACACGACTCAGAGTGGTATTTAACAGAATGAGTGGATATTCCTTTTCTAACAGCAAACCATTTGCTGAACTAATAAACTGTTTCAGTAGCCTCTAATCCTGCTGGTAACTCTGTTATTACAGTAACTTTTCCATATACATTTCTGTACTAAACTGTTGTGAACTATAACTTTTCTGTTTCCCATTCATTGTTGCTGATAGTATGGAAAGGCAGGGAACAGAGAAACCCTTACGTTCAGGGGAACAAGGGAGGCTGTAGTAATAGAAATGTCCATGAAGGATTAAGTTTTATATGAGTGGCCAAATAGTGTGAGACAGATATCATTTAGCAACAATGGCTTCATAGGTAAAGCTTCTTTGAATGATGTTACTGATTTTGGTTATTCTGAAGCCAATTTCCTACTACTTGATTCTTTTTTCACTGGAAATATGGGGGGTTAAATTAGGAACCTTATGGATGATGGCTCTTATGGATGCAGCACATGATGAAGGTCATGTGCCTGCCATTCCCCATGATTGGGCTTTCATTTGCATATCCTATTCCTTAACCCCATACAGTAAACTAATCTGGATTAATTGCTTTTGAATCCTATACAACATATTTTAACTTTTTTATTTAGAAAACTGAACACTTTATAGCCTTCTCCCTTCCAGACAGTGCTCATGTCCATGCTCGCAGGCCTTCAGCCACAGTGCAAGACAGGAGGTTCTTCTACGCCATGGCATTTAAATATAGGTGGAACTATTGAATGATCCATTATATACCACAGTACCTCCATTGAATGTGGAAAAACCATCAGAAAGCCAGATAAAGGTTATTGGGGGATGGATCAGATCTTCAGAGAATGCTGTCATCTGTGTTGTGCTGTGACAAACAATATAAGGGAAGACATTGTTATAATAGTTGAGATGTTACTTTTTCACCTCTACATTAAGAAGTTTTCTCCTATCCATCATCATTTTCTCAACATGCATGATTGCAACATTTTAGGGCTTAGAATATAAATTTGAGAGCCAGTTTGGTGTAGTGGTGAAAGGCACTGGGCTAAAAACCAGCGTACTGTGAGTTCTGGTTCTGCCTTAGGCATGAAGCCAGCTTGGGTGACTTTGGGACGCTCAATCTCTCAGCCCTAGGTAGAAGGCAAGGGCAAACCACTGCCAAAAATGTTGCCAAGAAAACTGCAGGGACTTTTCCATGTAGCTGCCAGGAGTTAAGATTGACACTCACATGGATGCGCACACAGACACACAAACATTCTATTAGGACCCCTACTTAAATACAACTTTAAAGATGGCTTTGGTATGTATTACTGTGCATTGCAGGGGTGTATGTGTGTATGCATGTGATTGTTTTTTGGTGTGCAGCACCAGGCAGTGCAGAGTACATATTCTGAGCAAAATTGCAATAGAGCAGTATTCCAAATCTGATGCTGTCCATATACATTGGGACTACAACTCATCTGAATTTCTAGCTACTGTACTTGTGAATTCTGGAAATTATAGTTTTAACATCTCTAGAGGGAACCAGGTTAGAGAAGGAAGTCATGTGAAGTGAGGAATTACTTTCCTTTCTTGCTAGCTAGAAATAATTAGTCATGATAAGCTGTAGTACACATGAGCCATAATTTCATCTCAGTGGAGATGCCAAAAACAGTTTTAAGATGGCATCTCTGTGCTGGAGGAAAACCGATCCCTGCTTTAACAGTAACATCCCAGTTGCAACATGCTGGGTTATAGAATTCTATCTGATCAGTTAAAAAAAGTAGTTTTTTAAATCATCTTCTGCTTTATTCTTTAACATGAAATGAGAAATTGAGCTATTTGTACAAAGCTGTGCCATGAAATAGATAGTGAAGCTATAGTATGGAACTTAGAGTCTTCAGTTACATGATACATTGCCTTAAAATTAAGTGTGTGTGATGAATATAAGGATCAGTTCTCTTTTAAAAGGTCTCTCTGAACCTGACTGATAGTAATAATGCAGACATAGAACTTTAAGCTGAACCTGGAAAAATCAAAAAGAGAGAACTTCCTATAGGAAAAGGAGTTGGATAAGCTGTCCGGAGGTGCTGTGGAATTTTGGCACTTTTAATAGGTTATTCCAACTTCTGATTGCACTAGTTTATGCCAGCCTTCTCCAATCTGATGCATTCCTCAGATGTCAGAGACTACCTTTCATCAAAACCAACCCCCTGAAAGATAACTTGATCTTCCAATCCTCAGGAGTCCTCATTTCTAGATAACCGATTAAGTGATAGCACCACATCTTCATCCATTGGAAGAATGATTTTTGTAATGTTTCATAATCCTGTCTAAACCTAATCAGCCCAGGAACCCAACTTCAATACATCTAAAACTGTGTCTTTATATTGCTAATTTTGTTATTCTGCAGCCCAGTTTAACAGATTCCAAGGCTAAGCACAAGGTAATAAGTGCCTGTTAATCCCTAGGAACATGCTGGGTCCTCTTTCTCCTTACCAAGTTATTAGCATCTGCCCATTCATACCTGTGGCGAGAAAAGAAGGACTTCTGACTGAGTGTGCAAACTTGTGAAAGCTCTTGTATCCCTTGTATGCTTTCATTTTTATATTCAGTCTTAGACCCTGTTCAATAATTATTTTTTTAAAATACTTATAAGTATGGTACAATATCTGCACAGTAAAAATACTTTGTACTTCATCTTTATGTAATTTCAGATTGATAACACTGCAATGCCCATGGCAGATGACCTCTAGGTGAAGGTAAATAGTATAGTGATGGTGTTCATGATGTGAATGCAAAGTTCCCAGCTTCAGTGCTTGGGACTTTCCAATAAGGCTAAGAAAGCCACTCTCTGAAGCCTTGAAGAGCCACTGACAATTCAAATAGCCAAGAATCCCCAGGTTTTTGGCCCTGTGCACTCATTCATAACATTGAGACAGTGTTGAAGAGCTGCCAGGAAGTGGCACAAATTAATGAGGCTGAAAAGATATCATTTGCACAAGAACATTGCTTGGGCTGAACTAAACCCAATAATACTATTTTGAGCCCATGACTTTCTGCTGCAATTGAGTATCTGTTTTATAGAATGCAAAACACCCATTTAGCAAAAGAAAACTTTTTCTCTGTGTACCAGCCAAATCACTTTATCAGCCTGTCATCCTTTATCAGTTAATTCCAAATCTCTCTTGCCTGGAAACATGATTCCCATTCCCTTGGTTCATGTAATTCATTTTCCACCACCTCTTTCTTTTCCCTATTGATTCTTGGGCATAGCATGACCAGTCCTTTTCCCTCCCTTCCAACCAGTCCAGAAAACTACTGCCTACTTTTAAAAACAAAATAAACCTCATGTGGAAGAATGGAGATAGCCTGGCAGATGTATCTGTATGCTGTAGTATCCATGGGTGACCCATTGAGGATTCCAAAAGTAGAAAACAGATTTTAAGGAAACGATGGGCAATGTGTGTCCTTCCAGATATTGCTGAACCACGGGAATGCTGGGAGTTGTAGTTTATCTGGTATAAGATTATCCTGTGTCTAAGTGACATAGCAGCAATTCTCAAGGACTGAAATTGTCTTCCCCCCATTCCCCTTTCCTAGTTACAGTGATTTTTAAACCTTAACAGATTGAAGAGATACCTGATTGTGCTTCCAATCCTGTGCAAACAGTATGTGAAGCTGATTTTGAGCTCTTTCTCTGTATTTGTGAAAGACAGGTGGATTATGATGGGAAGCATACCTGCTAGGTTACTCATGCTACTACTGGTATTTTCTTTCTCCTCCAGTAAATGTGGCCCCCCTGGGACCCTGCAGCTGATTGTGCTTGGCTGCTAACTTCGCTGTTGGTGACAGTAGCCATGGGAACGCAAGAAGGAAGATATGAGTTTGTAACTCCCAACTTGTTGCTAGGCAGGTCTAACTTGGTATAGATATCAAGCAGTCTTGATGATAAAAACACTTTGTCTTTTTTCCTGCAATCACAAAGTTCTGAGAAGCAGGATTTAAAAAAAAAGAAAAGAAAGACTCACAAACACAGACTTGTAGAACTAAGCAGATTTATTTGAACAGTAGGAATGGGGAGTTGGTGCTTGAAGAAAGTGGATGGGTGAGCCACATTAAAGCAGACCAACTTGTTTGTTCATTTCTCAGACTCTTAGAGCCAATGTAGTTTTGTAATTAAAGTGTTAAATGAGGACCAGGAAAGCTCAGGTTCAGATCCCCACTTAGAGGTCAACTGGCCCATCATTTAGCCTGACTTACCTTGCAGAGTAGTTGTGAGGATCAAGTGAACTTGGGAAGGAAAACTAGGTAGTTTGCTTTGGGTTCCTTGAAGGAAAGCTCCTATGAGATATATATTCAGAGCTATCCTCAATTACATTCATACCAGATATTTGGTCTCTTTCGTTGAACTTCTTTTGAATAATGCTTTTTCATACTTCTCATATCCCCACTTCAGTTCACAAGAAAGCATCTTCCCCAGAAAAACATATTTCTATGCTTTAAAAAGGAAATTCAAAAGACTTTCATAATAATAAAAGGCTAGTGGCAAAGTGATTAGTAATTTCATTTGACAGTTAAAAAACCATGGTTATATTTTTGGATATAACCATGGTTATATTCTGGCAGGGGGCAGGCTAGAAGATCTCCAAATTCCCTTCTGCTCCTGGAATTCTGTGATTCTAGCCTTGCCCACAGGGAAGACCTGCCCTTCAGAATAGGGAGAATGGTGAGTAGAACTGGTTGCTGTGACAGCTACTGTTGCCCCACCTGATGCTGACAAGAAGAGGATGACTTTTGTGTAAACTGAGTCCTGGAACCAGGTACAAGAAGTAGTGCGCTATTCATGGCCGTGCTATCCAAAGGGTTGTTACTTATGTACCTGCCCAGCAGTAAAGATCTAGTGGGGATACCTTCTCAGAAGTCTTGTTCTCTAGTCAATTGCTGTGTGGCAATCTAAGAGAGAGTATTCTCAATGCAAGAACTTAAATTATGTGGTGCTGTCTTTGTCCCAGCAGGATAGACACTGAATCTGCTTAGCTTTTGTCAAGCCTGCTGTTGTTCAGTGTGCTGATTTATGAGCTTATTTTTGAAATTCTATATGGTTTTACTATATCTGCCTTGGGGCTTGCTTTTTTAAAAAAGCCGAAAGTGGCTTATGTTTTGTTCTGTAAAAGTCCTTCTGGACCATGTGTTTATTTCTGGGGTGCCAAGCTGCCTGCTTTGGAGGGAGACTGGGCCAGTTCTCAGTCCCAGGAGTTAGAAGGAAGAGGGTGAGTGCCTCTGCTTTGGTGATGGTGAAAAAAGCAGTATTGGAATGAGCCCTTTTGAATCACTGCAGCGGGAGGCAGTCCTGGATGTGAGGAG
This sequence comes from Candoia aspera, assembly GCF_035149785.1. Lineage (NCBI taxonomy): Eukaryota > Metazoa > Chordata > Lepidosauria > Squamata > Candoiidae > Candoia > Candoia aspera. Next base: position 313,106,689 of record NC_086153.1, read on the forward strand.
GGTGAGACACCATGTGACCTAGATGCTAAAAGCAGCAAGTCTCAGAGTTCTCTCCTCCGGTGACTGTCTAAATGCAGGGATTCAGCAGACAACTTGCGAGAGAATAATAGAGGAAAATACCATTGCTGAAATCATCCTGGTGTCCTTTCCCCGCTCACAAAACTGTTATTTTTAATGGGGTGTCCGGTAGAAACCTACTAGGTCCACATTTTTAGCTTTAAGTAGAAAAATGAGATCAAATAATTCAAATAGTATTGGAGACTGACTCAATTTGTAATTTAGTCTTCTGCCAATTACAGTATAGTAGTAGCTGTTAACTCACTTGAAGGACTGTCCTCTATTATACTGTTTTTTTAAAAATGTTACATACACATGTTACAATAACCCAGTTAATCTATTATTATTTGGTTTCAGAGTGATGTCAGTATTAAACTTCTCTATAAGAGTATAATTTTTTATGTATGCATACATGTTTCATACATAACCATATTGCTCATATTACTGCTTTTCAGGGTAAACAACATTAAGCACATTGCAGAAATAATAAGTAAAAGATATTAAAAATATGAAGTAAGAAAAAAAAGCTCCCTGCTCTTCCTGACTTTTTACATCTTTCCAAAAACCTTTCTGTTAAAAAAAAAGGGAAGCCAGGGAAGCGCTTCCTTTATTTCCAAGCTGCTTCTGGGCCTGCAAGCGTTCTTAAAAAATAAAAATTGTAAGTGGCTCAGCCCAGATATGATAACCCTATTCTTTCTCCAGAGAAGGTAAATGAAGTTGAATTTGAAAGCTTATTGTGTTATCCAATACATACTAAGCATACTTCTGACTTGTTACTTCCAAACAAGCCTGGTATTATAAAACAGGTTTGGATCATGGTTTATGATTCCTGTTTTTTTTTTCCCTTTCGTAAGTATTAAGCCAATAATTCCAATATGGTAATTCACCAAGAGTTGAATTCTTGATTAACTTAACTGTTTCCTGATTAATTTAACAATTTAATTTAGAACTGAGTTGAAACAGAGCAGACTCTGTGCATGAGAATGTGTTTTGCAAACAGCTAGCTAGGAATCTTTGGAATTTTGCCTGGTGTTGCATATGTATGTATGTGTGTATATTATTTATCCTGCCTTTATTATTTTTATAAGTAACTCGAGGTGGGGAACATACCTAATACTCCTTCTTCCTCCTATTTTCCCGACAACAGCAACCCTGTGAGGTGAGTTGGGCTGAGAGAGAGCGACTGGCCCAAAGTCACCCAGCCAGCTATACATACATACATACATACATACATCATACATACATACATACATATGTATGTGTGGCTCTAAACTCTCTGGTATAACAGGTGTATTGAATGAACAATCAACATTTTTGTACATACTTTTAATATAAAAATACTTTATAAGTAAACTTTATGTATTTTAATTGTAATACCAGCCAATTAATATTTAACTAACAAGTTAATATTAGAGAATTTGATTTAAATCCATTAATACTGAGCCAAGTTAATTATTCCTTCATTTGTTTTAACTATATATAGTAAAATAATTAATTTTGTCAATGCAAAATTATTTCCCTCTTATTATGTGTTTAATTAATATAGAAGATGAAAATCCATCAAAATGAAAAAGATCAGACTTCTTTCTTCCCACCCCAATGTAAAAGTAAATCAGTGAAAGAAAGTTCTCTGGATTGTAATAGGCAAACCTGATTTTCACAACAAACTTTGGGGAAAGAATAAGTTGAGTTGCCATTTGACCTGAGTGGATTCTGCTTAACTTTTTTTTTCCATAATTTTTTATTAAGTTTTGAATAGCAGATAAAAACTAACAAGAACTAATATAAAGTAAAGGGAAAAAGAAAAAAAAGTACAAATAGAAAGAATGAAAAGTAATAGAAAGAAGTAGCTTCTGATTTTCTTTGCAGCAAATATAAGTACAATTACAAAATTACCTTTTACTCTATGGTTACAAAAAGAAAAGCTTTCTTTTATCTATTACTATTTTTTCTACTAACCAAAGCCATAAATCATGAGATCATTTTTTTCTGTTTCATGCAAAAAGTCTATAAGGGGTTTCCAATCAGCAATAAATGTAGATGTTGTCTTTTCTCTAATCAAGGATGTCAGTTTGACCATCTCTGCAAGTTCCATCATCTTCACCAACCATTCCTCTATTGTGGGTAGTGCCAAGTCTTTCTACTTTTGAGCTTATAATAAACTCGCTGCAGTTACCATATATAAAAACGAAGTTCCATGACTTTTTTCCAACCGTCTATCCATCAATCCCAAAAGAAAAGCCTCTGGTTTCAGTTGTATATTAGTCTTTAAGATCTTCTGAATTAGTGTATGTATTTGCATCCAAAACTTTCTGGCTTTTTTACACATCCACCAAACAGGATAAAATGTTCCTTCCTGTTGTTCACCTTTCCAACATAAATTTGAAGTACCTTTATAGATTCTAGACAATTTCTCTGGTGACATATACCAATGGTACATCATTTTATAAACATTCTCTTTAAGATTAGAACATAATGTAAATTTCATTCTTTTCAACCACATATCTTCCCATTGTTCCATTTGTGTATTGTAACCAAAAATTTTAGCCCATTTTATCATACATTCTTTCACTTGTTCTTCTGTTTCAAATTTCAATACAAGTTTATACATTTTATGTATAACTGGCAACTCTGTCGCCAAGCAATGCGGTTGTAAAGTGAAACATCACATGACCTTGCCAGCAGTTTTGGCTGTGGTCATGAAGAGAATTACCTGCGGTCATTAAGCGTGATGTCATGTGACCACAACTTGCAACTTCGTTCTGGCTTACCTCTTGACCTTGATTGTTGGAAGCTGGCTGTGAAGGTTGCAGATGGTGGTCATGTGACCGCGGGACACTGTGACTGTTGTAAATAAGTGCTGTTTGTGGCTGTCACCATGGGGGCATTGTGACAGCCACAACTTCAAGGACCGATCATAAGTCTCCTTTTTCAGTGCTGTCATAACTTTGAACAGTTGCTAAATGAGTGGTAAGTAGCAAGGACTACCTGTATTATGAGGTGAAGTAGTGGCAGTCATCCAAATTCAGTCTGTAAAAAATGCCACTTTGGAGTTCAAACTAAGGCATCCATATTCAAGATAATGGTGCGAAATATGTTAGTAATAAAATAAGCATGGTATGGTGATTTTAGTGAAATGTGTGCTTAGATATGGTCTTTCTTGTTTTATAGATACAGACCATTTCCAGCTCTAGTACAATAGACAATCCATTGTAAAGTTGTGAGAGACTGAAAGTATTGGCATTGGTGCTTACTGTATTACTTTTGAGTCCAAAGTGTGGACTTAGTCAAAATTCTGCTCACAGGCAAATTGTCATATACCTCCACATCCATTTGTATGTCACACTTCTGGTTTTGCTCTTGATGCACAGTCTTGTAAGACCTTACTTTATGGTCTTGCTTTGGTCAGTTTGAGCAGAAGAATATTTTAGGAAGCTTACGCTAAGTCAAACCCCATTAGTCTTTCTAGGCCTATATGGCCTCTGTCAGGAATGGATAAAAGTACGCTAGGATTTGTTGTAGATTTCCTGGTGATTTGTAACAAATTGAGAAAGGTTTAGGAGTCCTAATTGTCTAGCACTAGTAATAACCAAAATACTCACCCCATCATTGGCATGCTAAAACTGTGCCGAGGAAACTAAGGATGCATGGAAAAACTTTTGAGCATTTTTCTGATTCTGGTTGCCATTTCCTGGGTAGGACCCTCAGCACATTTGTGTACCCAAGCCACTTGCTTCTGCTGAATCTCAAATTTCAACCCAAACCCAAATTTATTATTTATTATTAATACACTACTTTAGTTTCAAAAATTTGCTGCAATGATGCTTACAAACTATTTTAATGTGACATTTCTGTTACCAGATATGGTGAACAAAAAAAAACTTCAGACCATATATTTGCACCTATAGGTTTGGTGGTGGCAATCAAATGGCTGCTATTTAATGGCTGCCTGGATGAACCTCTGTTATAAGGATGCCACAGGAGATTAAGTTAGGGCATTCATGAATTAGCATAAGAGTTTTGCTGGAGCCCATGAAATGGTTTATTGTCTTTTTTATCCATAACCAGATGCCTGCAAGAAACCTGTAAGAAAGCACAACTATTTCTTGCTGTTATTCCCCAGTAATAGATATTAGGTGGCTTGCTGCCCTTGATCCTGGAGGTAGAATATTGCCATCATAGTTAGTAACTATAAACAGGCTTCTCCTCCATGAATATGCCTGATCTGCCTTTAAAGAAACCCAAGAAGGTGACTGCAACTATCATACTAAAACATCTTCGTTGGACAGTTTAGGAATCTTCTTTATAGAAGAATGAGTATTCCTTCTGCCACACCATGTATGATTTTATTCTCATGGTCCTCTCACTACTATATCATTTTTACAGATTATGTTTGAATGTATAAGAGAATCTGGCAGAAGCAAAACTAGAACAAAAAAGTAGGGTGAGAGAAGAACATTTATTTTGGAAAGAAGTCACCATCACAATTAATGTGCTTCATCCTGGACGCTTTTAGATTGTGTTTTAAAATATATAGAGGACATTATAGAGAAGCTAGCAGAGATTTGTTTGGAATACTGGTTAGAAGGCTAGGTTTTGCCTGCATTTTAATTTTCAGTTAGGAATAAAGCTTCCTGGTGGCTTAAGTCATTATTTCTCCCTCTTTCTTACCACACAGTGCTGTTATCAGGGGCTCTTCCTAACTATTCCCTCAGCTTCTTGGATGAAAAATAGAATAAAAATAAGATTATTTGTGTAACTCTTGCAAAAATAGTATTATATAAATTTACATGCACATACATTGGCCAGATATATTTTAGAGAGTACTCAAATGTATAAGTTATTATAAAATACACATCTTTAAAAAAATGCTGAACTGGCCGTGATTAGATTAAAAGTAAAGAGATGACAGGAGAGAAACAGAGATATAGGACTAAAGATTCTATAATTCCAAACATGGGGGAGAATTATGTGAGCTGTAATCCAGCACACATGGAGGGTGCCAAATGTTTGGGAAGGCTTCATTAAATAACCCAAATAATGGAGATGTCCTGCAAAGGAAACCTTTTCTCAGCTTTTTATAGAGGGTGCTTTTGTGTTACCTTGCCCTTTCCTCTTGAGGACTTTCAACACCAATGGAATATGTGTATAGTGATGGTTTGATTAGATTAGAACTGGATGGGTGGTGACTGAATTACTGAGGTGTGGATGAAAGCAATAGAAACGAAAAGCACAAACTCTTTTTTCCGTGTGATCTTTGCCAGCCTTTACAGTTGTATCGATAGAATATAGCTCCTTTGATCTAGAGTTACACATACACACACACAGAAACATATTAGTGATGGAAATGTCTCTTTGATAATGCATTTGTGACACATTGACAGCAATACTGATAGAAGATTCTCTCCTTGGTTTCCAGGTCTTCCTTACTGACCTCAAACAATTTAATGTTTGACCAATTTTATCATAGAGTTCTCTCAGAAAATGGAACAGCAGAAATTATTTGAAATAGTCTTCCATAGCCTTTTGATGTCCAACTGTGGAGGATTAAACTCTTGTAATCCCAGTTAGCTGGCCCAATAAATTTAGGGTGGAGGGTGTGGTAAACAGGAGCAAGACAGGTATGAAAAATTAGCAAAGTCATTTTCTTAGTGAGTTTGCTGGTACGTAATTTGCCTTCCCTTGCGGTTTAATGTACATCCTTAAGCTTGTTTAATACTTATTAATGAAACTTTTGTGGTTTTTTATGTTACTTTTGTCTACACAGTCTGGGAAGTTAAAAATGGGTGAGAGATATACTGTCTTTTTTCCCTCTGTTCTTTCAGTGAATGCTAGTGAGTGGATGGGGAAGGAGAAGTCATGAAAAGAAAAGATCTCTTTTTTTTGTCTCCTGCATTAATAAATATAGAAGGAAAAGGTTGTTACTGAGAGCATATCCTTGAAAAGGGTTGCAGCTCTTCTGGTTTAGCTATGGATACAGAACTGAAAGATTCTGTGTTCCTTGGGGATACCCCCCCCCCCTTTTCTAAATATCATTAGGAGAAGCTGGCAAGAGTTTGATCCTCACAAGCAGACACAGAAGCAAAAATCTCCCTTTTTATTGTGAGGAAGTATGTAAATGTAAAGGACAAAGGAGGGGGTATTAAATTGTTACCCATGCTTTGGTTGGAACTTCTGAATAGCCTGTATGCACAATTGTCACAAGGTGAGGAATAAAGCACATGTCCTTATGGAAGAAATCTCTAAAGAAGCATTATTTGTTACTTGGCTCAGTATCTAATTTTACTGATAGCTCTGTGGTTAGTGATTGAATTTAGCTAAGGAGAATAGTGGCTAAATTAGATGTAATGGGCAGAGACTAGTGACTGGACTTCTAGTCGGTGGAGAGGTGAGGAGGGCTTATACCTGATTTGGGAGCATTGCATGTGCCTGAGAACAGAGGGTTGAACACATTGGGAATGTGCAAAAACATATATATTTTCCATATGGTACAAATGAATTTGGAGAGTAATTTTCACTGGTGGGCAGAATGCAGGAGAAAACCCCCTTCCTAAATGCATACATAGAATGACTTGGTTCAGCCATAAATTGTGTAATCTGTGAATCCAGTCAGTGTGATTTGTTAACCATGGTTTTAAACCTAGATTACTAAACATGGTTAAATGGATTTTGGTAGACATCAGTTCAGTACTTCCCACAAACAGTTCAGAGCAGCTTGTAATGTCCTTCCATCATCTCATAAAATATCATCCACAAAGTTAATTGAAGATGTATGTGACTGGTCAGTAAGTTTTACCCCTTAATCAGGATTTCAGACTCGATTTTCCAGTCTTTGGCATAACTACTGTCATACCAAATGATAGTGCTAGTTGTGCTTTTCAGTTTGAGGTCTCCTTTTTGTAAATTCTGCTTACACTGTTCCATCTTGCAATTGGGATCCAACATACAGTACTATGCAAATAGCTCTGCACCTAACACTGAATTTGGAGGTCATTTTTTTTAAAGCAGCTTTCTGTAGCTTTTTTTCTGTAACAGAAGTATTGTAACGGTCTCCTGTTCAAAGAACACACCTGATAACAAAATTAATTTCCAACAGGTGCAGTTAAAATAACTTTTGGATTCTACCTTATCTTGTAAAAAGAAGGTCAAAGGAATTTGATATCTAAGACATGAAATCCAAAATAGCCTTTTCAGGGGAAGGAAATTCATAATATGAGTGAAGGTTTTGTTTATGTGCAGCTCCCAAACAGTATAGTCAAACCAAGTAGGGATCAGTCTATACATCAAACATATCTCCAATGCCATGTTGTTTTTGGCATTTTGGAAACAAAACCGCATGCAGAAATGTTGAATTTTTCATTGCTTTTTTCAAAGCTTTTCATCATGCACAGAATGCTATGTATCATAGCATGGAAATTCTATCTTCAGATAAATGCAGCTCCATTTCTTTAATCTCCTGGCTTCTGATAGACTGCTAGGCTATCCCACATATGTTCAAGTTGGGTTTTGTAGCCTTCAGAACAAATGGAAGTTGAAATGATCTGGATGCTGGCTGAATTGTTTTTGGATGCTTACTCTTGTCTGATACCTGGGTGAGCCGGGGTCCAGGTTCAGTTTGGGTTGTGGGGAACAGTTGGAATGGATGGAACTTTAAAAAAAAAAAAATTTTAGAGGGAGAGAGAGGAATTTTTATTTCACCAGTGATACACCTATTTTAAAACTAACATTCTAATTTTTTGCCAGCTCTTAATGGCAAGAATTTGCGTATGTTGAAAATTGGTTTTAGAAAGTTTTGGGGTTTTGGGTTTGAAGGCTACAGGTCTGTGGTTTAATATCATATCGGGTGCTTCCTAACAATATACAGTAGTTTGTTTCTAGGGAGTGTTACTAATTTATTTATCAGGAGAGGCATATAGTCTGCTTTTTAAACATGGGCATATATGAAAAATGCTTTTCAGAAGAGAGTTCATTTCTTCAATATTTATGCATGTTCACAAGTCTGCAAAATGTACCTGTCTTGGAAATAACTAATTTTTGCTTGGCTTCAATGCCTACCCAAATACTCTGGGTGTGTGTGTGTGCCAAAATGGGTGTGGAATCCATGTTTGCCCCGGGTGACACAGACCCTAGTTCCTGAAGCTGAGGAGGATTCAGTGTGGCTGTTTGCTTGCAGGAGAGAGATTGCAAGGAGCCTTGCTTGTGATTTGGCCACTTTACCAACCGTAAGTTGATTTCCTGATTTCTGTCCATAAACGTACTGTATTCTGCGTTAGCTTTGATACTGGAAGGTCACTGATTTAAAAACATTAAAACATTAAAAACATACATTATGGAATTGGTACTATACTAAGAAGTTGCAGAGGTGTGTGATTTGGAGGTAGGAGATTTTATTACTGATAAATATCCTAGAGCAACAGACAAAAAATGTATGAAATATTGGTGCCTGCAGCAAAGGAGCATCTGAGATATTCTGAACTTACTCTCAATATCCTGAACTTACTCTCAATATCCTGCAGCAGTACATGGTTTTGGAAGCATTACCAAATTTAAAGATAAGAAAGGAGAGCCCTACACTTTTCTTAAGGAAACTTTTTTAATGGAAGTGTTGTCTTCATTTGATCGCTGACAGGTGAGATGGTTTGGTACTTGACAGAAAATCCAAATGGTTTCTCTCCCATAATTTAGATTATTTTTTAAAAAAATGGTAGGGCTGTGTGCACACTTTGAACATGATTCAGAAGAAGTACTTTAGACCTACCACATGTGCAGCATTTCCTTCTTTGTTAAAGAAGCCTAATTTTTTCAGGTTTCTATGCAACCTTGAGAAAAAGAAATGATGCTGCATTAAGGAATCCACCCATTAAAGTTAATGCAGATATTGTTGTAGTGCAACTTTGATATGACTTTCCCGGCCATACCAGCCCTAATGCATTTCAGGTGGTTCTCATGTAACGACCATTCCTTCAGCAACTGTTTGAAGTTACGGTGGTGCTGAATGAATGGTACTTTTGCCTGGTTCCCACAGTTACAGCCGTTGCAGCGCCCTCATGATCATGTGATCAAAATTTGGGTGCTTGGCAGCCTGCCTGCACTTATGACCACAGGGGCACTTCAGCTACCCCCACCTGCCTATTCCCCCCCCCCCCATATCTGCCCTTTAGGCTGCCCTGTACAGCGGCACTCGGTGGTGTCAGTAGCACTGGGGCTGAAGTAGAGGTTCGGGCCTTCAGCAGTTTCAGCTGGCTGCCACCACCCCAGGTCCTCTACTTCAGCCCCAGTGCCGCTGCCGCCACTGAGGAGTGCCACCTCAAGCCCTGCCCCACGGCCAGCCACCCCAGCGCCACAGCACAGAGTCGCAGCTTCCTACACCATCTTGTGCTCCGCAGGCCCTGCTGCCCCCAGCTGACCTTCATCATCATCTGCTGCTGACAAGGCGTGCTCAGCCTGGCCCTGTGTGAGTCAGCTGCTGGCCATGCCAGGCCTTCTTCCCGAGGCCACTTGTGCTGTTCTTCAAATAGCACGTGCCGTTCTCACGATGCTTCAGAAAGCCTCAGAAGCTTTCCAAAGGTCAGCTGGGCGCAGCTGAGACTGCTGAAGGCCCCAGGCCTCTACTTCAGCCCCAGTGCCATTGCCATTGCCATTGAGGAGTGCCACTGTGCAACACGGCCAAAAGGCAGAGATGGGAGGGAGATAGGTGGGTGGGGGGAGTTGAAGAGGAGGCAGGGGAGGCAGTCCTTTAATTTACAGAAGGTCAGGGCTGGGAGGGACCAAGCCAGGAATGGCTTGGATCAAGGTTGGTCCTCACCTAACGACTGGGCAAGATTCGGTTAACAATGGCAACGGGGACTGCCGGGATTGCTGTCTCTAGTGATGTGGTCATGTGATGTTGCGCTTTACAACCACATTGCTTAGTGACAGAAATTCTGGTCCCAATTACCATCATAACTCGAAGACTACCTGTAGTAGCATTTATGTGAGCTTCTTTGACAGTACTACGTATGATAGCCTTTAATAAGTTAGTCCTGCCTAGAGGAAAAGTCTCTAATAGCTAAAACATCTTGTTTACAAAATCAATCAACTATCAAAGATGCATGATTGTCATATATGTTTTTCCCTTTAGTTTTGGCTTCTGTTGTTACACTGATAAGCTGTTGGTTTTGTATTGTATTTAATAAAGCCTAAGTTAAACTGTTGCTTGTATTGCAAGTACTGTGCACAATAGAACGTATTAAATGCAATATTTGGTTTTTAGATATAATAGGGTATTGTTAAATAGGAAGATTTAAGCATTGCTTAGCTTGTAGCTCTTTATTTATAAAGAAAGACTTAATTTTCAAGTTTTGGTTTGGAAATGTTCTACTGTACCATATTTAGCAGGGCTTTTAAAGAATGCATCCAAATACACATGTACAAAGGATGCGTTCTGAAGTCTGGAGAAGCTTGTTTTTGAATCTTGAGAAGATGAACCTAGGGTGCAAAAGGAACAGGTTAATTTTTAAAGTAAAATAGATTTTTTAAAAAATTAGATGTGTTTAATCTGCCTGTTTTAGTGGTGGTTTTAGTGCTTTAGTGGCTTTTTAGAAACAAAATTTCCGCTGCTGAGAATTGGTGATTTGCCTCTGAATTTCAGTAGATTTATTCTGAGGATTTGGGGGCAGAGCGTGGGATGCTCTAGGATGCAATAACAAAGGGGCGGGTGGCAGCATGCAGCTTGTGGGCTGTGACCTGCCCATCCCTGCTAATAAGGAAAAAAGGGAGAGGACTGCGCAGTTCTTTTTTGTTTTTTAATAAATGATCAAAATACAGTAGATTCTGAAGAAATTAAATTGTACAATAGGAATAGCAATACAACTAGATGAAATTGAGTATTTTGAAAATGTCACATATTTTCTTGGCAAAAAATTATCAGATTAAATGTCTGATATGAAAGAGCAGTCCATGCTTCTTTTAACAGATGCCTGCCTTTTGTGCAGCAAAATCCTACTCTCTGCAGCAAAACATTTGAAGCTTTGTAGTTCTTGCACCAGAGAAAACCCCTCCAATTTAGTTTGGCGTGCTAGATTACTGAGAAGTAGTTTGAGGGTTCTTCCTTCCCCTTGCATTTCTTTATTTATAAGATTCTGGAATTAAATTTACAGGTATATTAACATAAAATTCTGCTTTCTGTTAAATTGAGGCTTCGTCTCTGATCCATTGTGCAGATGGATAATAAATCAATCAGTTTGTATAAAAATTCTAAACAAAATAATCCCTGCAAAATTTGTTCCTTTGTTTCTTCTCTGCAAAATTCCTCAGATAACTTTATTCTGTAATGAATCTCCAAATCCATTTATAGTTTCACTTTGAAAATCCCAATGAGAACCTGGGAATGCACAGAAGCTCTGAAAGTCCTACTGATTTTAGAACAATTTCAGAATTCTTTACATCTACTCTTTTAGATAGAACCTCTCAATTTCAGTTATGATTTCTAGTGAAACTCTAGTAATAATGCTGAAAAAGAAGGATTCCATAGGCACAAAAACAGATAACATACAGTACATTGGTAAGAATTAACTAGGAAAACCTCTGAGTGACAGATCATGTTCAAAAACAGGCTATAATTTAACAGAACATTAAACTGGGATTGGTCGCTTAAATGTTTGGGTAATTCATGAACTGCACATGATCCTATCCCCAGTCTGGTCAGGAAAAGCTGTAGATTCCCACGATTTTTCTGTCATCAAGTGGTCTTTGAGAAAAGTCCAGATTAAGTGAGAATGATTCCAGTAAGCTGGCTGTTCAAGGCACTTCTCACTGGGCCTGTCTTCAAGTGCAGCCCCCAAAGAATATCTGCTTCAAAACATTCCTAACTTTTTAAGCAGCTCTTCCTGGAAGTGGAATGCCATTTGTGGGAGGATGGCAAGAGCTTGGAGGCAAAGGGTTGTAGTCCCATCTAATGATAGAACAATTCTAGGAGGATCTGAACCTTGATATAGGTTTTGAATTATTCAGAAACAACCATTCAAATTCATACTTTTGGATAATCATTTTTTTTTAAAAAAGCATCTTATCTTCCACCTGTTATCTACACATCAGTAGCAAATACAGCAATTGATGCATTTTATTCAGTGGTGCTGAAAGTGTCCTTGGCACACCTCTATTGCCAAACTCAGCCAGCCACACCCTATCTCTTTTAATAGACTACTAGCATGGTTGATTCGTGGGGAACTGCTTGACATCTTTATTGTAGCCACAAGGTTATTCTTTTGTTTACCAGCTGTTTAGTTAAAATGTTAATATTCTTTGCAGTTGCAGGACTGCAGTCCTACAAAATAGTTTGCAGTTTCTTGTTTTCAACATTGGCCTACTTTTGTTAAATGAATATGGGGAAATTTTTTCATATAGAAACCTGAACATCAGTTCTTATCTCTTTAGTTCATTTGTCTCATGGCACTAATTTAATAGCTGCCAGAATGAGCTTCCAATCCAAGATCATCTTAGAAGCATGGCACAATTACAAATAATTCATAACAATCCTTGGATTGGTTAGGTTTAGTTTGGTTTGCCAGTTCTCAGTTCCCTTGAGAACTAAATCAGTTCTCAAGAGTTGCAATACTGTGACCCCCAAATATGATAAATGAATTTGTGTAACCCCACTCATGAATAAAAGGGGGCGTGGTGGCTCAGTGGTTAAGATGCCAGGCTTGTCAACCAGAAGGTTGCAACTGTCATGCTGGCCACATGACTGCGGAAGTGTCTTCGGACAACGCTGGCTCTTCGGCCATGAAATGGAGTTGAGTACTGCCCCCTAGTGTTGGACATGACTAAATGGGAACCTTTACTTTTTTTACTTGTGAATAAAATTTATTAATAAATACACCAGTAAATAATAAACAAAACTTCATAATTGGCAGAGGGTTTTGAGAGATGGCTAGACGCCTAGGTTTAGCCACTGCTGAAAACTAGCTGTGGGCTTGCCCACACAGAGCAGGAGCAACCTTTTGACAGTGCTCCTGCTTTACCTTTGCAAAACTGATCCTTTAGGCATGAAAGCCAGCTAATATATATATATATATATATAAAATAGATTTTTTGTGAGCTGTTGTTAAAAATTGTTTTCTCTTGTGCTAACTTTTCAATTATAGGAGATATTTAACTTTTTTCCAATATGTTATTTAAAATCTCCTGAAAACTGTTGAGCACCTTCTTCGAAAGTCTGTGGGTATAAATTTTGATTTGCTGTTTATTTGGTCCCTGGCTTTAATATATTAAATACCTTTTCTGTTTCTTCTTTTTCTTGTTCTTCTGTTTATTTTTGAGTGTCAATATTTTGTTGTGTATTGATTAGAACTTTGTAGTTATTTATGCAAGAGACTGTTCAGTCAACCAACTACTTGTTGACAAATTCTGTAAATCTCCTGATTTCATAGTGATCAAGTATATAAACCCAATGTCTTTCAGTTCTTGGAAATATGCAGTACTATTACTCTTATTTTAAAAGTCCACTTCCTTCTCTTGGTTGCTTCGCTTGAACAATTTCTTACTTCCCACTTTCTGTATAAACTCCTCTGATGCAGGTCTCCACTGCTGGAGTTTTATGCGGTTTAGTTTGTTAGGTGTTTCCTATATCCTAGATTTCCTATATTTGGAACAGCCTCCCCTTTTCTTTAAGCCAAGTCAAGACATTCTCTTTTAAATCCTTCTGAGACCGCTTCTTGAATAAGACGGTTCACACTGTTTCACCTCCCTGCCTCTGCTCTTCGGCTGCCTGATTGTCTCTGTACCATCTTTCCTTTTCTATTTCTGCCTGATTTAGGCCAGTTTTGTTCATCCGTACTGTATGGGACTTGTAATCCAACATATCTGAAGGATGCCAGATTGGTATATTACAGGGCATCTTTCCCAATCAATTGTTCTAAGTTCCTGATTCTTATCTAGAAATGGAAGTCTGGGGAAAGAAAATATTTCCCCCCTGTTCTTTCTCGAAGCCATTGCTTCTCAATGTGGTGTTGGTGTTGGGTCTGAGTAGGGGCCTTGCAAAACTGGTGAGGGGTGTTATCACAAGAGAGTGCCTTCTTCTGAAGCCCTCTCTAGGCAGGCTTACCAGTTTGATGCAAAAATATGCTGAATGAAAAGCAGATGGGCCTTTCCAAAGCTTTAGTCTGAGTGTTTTTTTTCCTTTGTTTTTAATACGGTTATCTTTGCTTTTCAGAGCAGGAATAATCATACCTGGAGGGCATAAGGCTCTTGTGCAAACCTCTGACCTTTTGACCTAACCCACACTCTAAAGAGGGAATTATCACTGAGGAGGGCTTGTGAAGCTTCAGCAAGGAGGAATGTGTTAAGAACGGAGGAAGGGTTTAACTAGCAACAAGCATGTGTCAAGGACATGAGATGATGGGACTGTGACATTATCACACTACAGATGTGTTGGGAGAGAATGCCTGAAGAAATTTACGGCCTGCCAGTGTTTTGCAAGCTGTTGCATTTTAATAACTGTTTAGGAGAAGCTGATTTAAGGCAAGGAACACTCACTGTTTTATCTGGTGGACAAAACAACCTTTGTAAATGGAATATTCCTTCTTTTTTTCTGACTTTTCTGGCAAATGAGTGGTTGTTTTGAACGTAAAGCCTAGCTTTCAGGAATTAGGCAAAAGTAAGCATGCTCATCCTTTCTGTTAAAATACGGTTTTAAATTTGTGTTCTTTTTTCCGTATTTCTAATAAAGCAGTTTTACTGTACAGAGTTATAGGGTTCTATCATTGTCTTATTTGATTTGATTGTTTTCATTATTTGATTTAATAATTAAGTAAGTGGTGTACTTCTTGCCCAGTTGTTACCTCAATGAAATTATTAGTTTATAGTTGGAGTGGGATCATCCAAATTCATTTATCATTCTAGAGGTTTATAATGTTTCAGAGTTTAAGAACTCCTTCCCTAAGCCTTTTCTTGCCCTTTTCTCAAAAAATAAATAAAATAAAAAGAGTTAAGAAATAGTTTTGAAAAGTTGGAAATGTACTACATCAAGAAGTCAGTCAGCACATGCAAGGGTAAAATAAGCAGAATAAAGAGAAACTGCTAGCAGTCCTATAGTGATATTACTTCAGATTCAGAGAATGAGAGTGATTAAGCAATGCTTTATGTGGGGGAGAAAATCTGAGCCGTGGGGGTGGGGGGGAAGGGTGTTTTCTGTTGCTTCAGGGTTTTCTTCCCTTTTTTTTGTTCTTTAATGGTTCCCTTTAACTATTGCTAATGAATTAGGGACCAGACCTCAGAATATGTATCTCTTTTACACGTCTGCACTGAACTTAGCAAAAACCTGGATTCCTAGGGGGAGTGGGGTGATAAGGAACTTTTAATAAGTTTTCCTAAGGTGAAACGGAGAGGTTGGAAATGGCTTCATTCCAAAACTGGACCTCTTCAGTGCTCCAGGCCTGATCTCCTTCCCCAGAGCGGCAGGTGGCAGTACTGTTGCAGCCATCCAGAAATAAGGGTGGGGAGAAGAAGCTTTTGGTGTTTATATAAAAAGACCGTGGTGGGGAGGAAAGGCAGCATTGGCTTCAGCCTCCATGTCTGGCCTCAAATCAGAAAGATCACCATTGTGATCCAATCACTGTGTCTTGGGGAGATAGAATGTAGTTCTTGTCTGCAACATCTTAAAGCAGCCCCTCCCTTTCTTGGGTTTGCACAGTGGTTGTGGAGGGTGGTCATGCAGTCTTGGGAAAAGATGAAACTGCTTTAAGGTGCTGGAGAGAGGGCCTAGGTTTGCACTCTCATGTGCTCCAAAGCATCTTTTGGAGATTGAGTCTGAAGCGCTGCCCAGCCCTACGGTTGCTGCCTGAACAACTGTGTGGTAATATTAGCTGTGCTCCCTATATGATTGACCTAACAACTGATTTATTTAATTGAACAGATCAGTTAGTGAATGTGCTATACTTCAGCCCTCCACTGTTTGTTCCTCCACATTCAGAAAGGGGTGCAACTACCTGTTCCCCCTTTTTAAAGTTTTTTGAAGTTTTTTTTATCCAGCCTTTATTATTTTTATACAGATACTCTTCAACCTATCTGTCTGAAATTTGCGATGGATATTCCTTACCATTCGAGTATCCTTTGCTGCACATTTCATCACATTCTGATCCCAAACAAGAAGAAGGGTTATACTGTAGGTGCTTAAAAAAAAGGAAGGGTTTAACAAGAGTGTAGTTCAGAATACTCTGCTAGGTAGACCAGTGGTCTGACTTAGTGTGAGGCAGTTTCCTGAATGTCTATATATTTGTGATGGCTGGCGCTGCTAGCGTTAATACCTAACTTGGCTCATTATGCTGACACAAAGCAGGCAGCATTGTCTTTGCTGGCTTTCTGTTTTCCCCTTGGCTAGCAGTGCAGGATGAATAAAATAGCAGTCTTTGCTGCATACCTGCAATTTAATTCAGGGGGGTTTGGGGATGTCCTCAGACAGAACAAAACATTTTGCCTTTTTCCTGTCTGCAGTTGTTCCCCCAAAATACTATTGAGACACATTTTGGTTATTTGTGTGAATGGAAGGATGCTTTGGGTCTCAAATCTTGCAGAGAGGGTACATTTGTGTTTCCGCATTTTGGATTTCACTAATTTCTGTTTGTTTTGTTGTGTGCTTTGAGGTGATGAAAATTAACGTGGGAAGGTTTTCTTTTAACACATTTTATATCTTATTTTCTTGTCAGCTAAACTTGCCAAGCGATCTCAGGAGAGAGAGAATCTCGGTATGCTGGTCTGGTCACCCAATCAGAATATTTCAGAAGCAAAATGTAAGTCACTGTTTCATTTTTGTTTTGCTTACTTTTCTTTTCCACAGTTCTCTTTATCATATAAATGGTTGAAGAATAGTCAGAGTGAAATGCTTCCAAATGTATTTGAACTATTCATATGTATCCTGTGACACAGTGGTGCTTATTTCTAAATAGACATGTGCAGGATTGCTCTCTTAAACTTTTTTCTACTCATCACATATGTAATAAATATGACTGAAAAGTGGATTACTTGTCAGAATCCAAATCTGAATTATTAACTCTAGAACAAACAGGAATGTACCACAGACTTTTTGTATATATTAAAAGTAGGTTATTTGCTACTTGTGTCTGCATTTAGCATTGACCTGTTATCATTATTATGGCACACTAGCATTCTGAAGCAAATATTTGCCCTGTACTGGTGAAGTGAAGTGATTGGAAGAGCAACAAAAGGAATCAGAAATGTAGAAATCAGTACTGAACTCCTGGACCTGGTTTAGGAATCATATCTCTGCATAACAACTTGAGATACAAAAAAGTTGTTTTGCTACGGGTGCAGCTCCCATATGAGGGAAACAAGCCAATCAGGAAGTTTTTAACTGCAATTCCTGGGGTTTGTATGTACTAGCAAACTATGGTTGACAGCTGCAAAAAAGCCTGAATGTTAAACTATGGCTGGAAGCCTATTTAATATCCTTTTCTCAGATTGATTAACTATACTTCTTCGGGGAAAAAAATAAGAGACCATGATTAATTGTAGCTCAAAGGAAACCATATTTGTAAAAATAGTTTCATAATCTAACTTTGAGTAATACTTTAGTACCAAAATTGCACAAAATTATGGGCAGGGTTTTGAGATCATTGAAGCTGGATGGAAATAAGCCACAGGTTTCTCAGGCCACACAATTGAAGATTAATGATGGCATCATTGCCTGATTTTAAGCCCACTTTCTCCACATGAGAAAAGGGCATTTTCTGGGGCTGTTTATAGCTTCAGAGGGGCTTGGCTTCCGGGCTTTGAGCAAAGGCTTCAGAGGGGCTTGGCTTCAGAGCAGTAGCATCTCCCCCATCTGATAAAGGAAGTGACATTTCTGCATTGTTTCACTTTGCATCGCTTCAGAGTTCTCTCACAGCATTTTGAGCAGCCAGAGAAGCTTCTGCAGATTCTGTGTGCATTAGCAGATGAGGTGCATTCTGTTCTGGCAATTGTGGACATAAATGTCTGAGCAAGGTGAAGTGAGTTGCCTTTGTGGTGCAAAGCACCTGAAAGTAAAGTCCCTTTGCTTTACTCATACCTGGTTTTTAAAACAAACAGCAAAGAACAGCATCAGTGGGCAATTTCATACAGGATAAATGATGGCTACATATTACTTATGTATATATTTTGGCAAAGTGATTTATGGTATTATTCTGTGCTTCCTGAATATTTCATCATTTATTTGTTGTTTTGTTTTGCTATGCAACCATAGGAAAATTAGCTCTCCTATACATCAGGGGCAGGCAGCTTATGGCTTCAAGGGCACATGTGGTTCCTGAACCTCCTTTTGTTTTTCCTGGATTACTCTTTCACTGAAAATCAGAGATATAATTTCCTGCTACTTTAAGGTGGGGAACATACAAAAACTGAAGTACAGCCCCTGAAATAAGTTTATGACCCCTTTTTTAAAAAAGAAAGGAAAGAAAGAAAGACCTCTCCCACACCAAAGAAGACCCATGCAGAAAATCTTGATCCTCCCCATGGCTGGCATGTGGTCCTGCTAACTTTTTTTTTTATTGCCCTATTGACTGCAGCCCTCCAACCATCAAAAGGCTGCTGACACAGTATTATATTATTGTGACACAGAAGTTAAAGTTTGGACTAGCTTCAGGGAGACCCAAATTCTATTCTCTATCAGCCATGGAAGCTCCTTGGGTGACTTTGGGTCAGTCACACACCCTCTCTCAACTCAACTTGGGTGGTTGTTGTGGGGAAAAATGAGTACTATTTACTCCACCTTGAACTTCTGTATGAAAGATGGGATATAAATCGAATAAAGTATAAAGCTCATTGAACTCTCTGGTAAATTCAGTAAAATCCTAGCACTGCAGAGGACTTTAGGCATGAATCCCAGTTCTATAAAAATATGAGTATTTGAGGGACTGGACTTCTGTTCTTCAAAATTGTTCCTTTTTATACTACTGTAGGAAAACTGTCTTTTGAGGTCATGTGGAATTTGCATCTGTAAATTAGTATATGTGCTAATTGGAATAGCACAGAAATAGTGTACAGCTGATGTTCTCAAAAACATTTTGTTATAGTGAACTTTGCTAAGTCAAGAACAAACTTGTTTATGCTGCCTTAAATATAACTAAACCAAAATAAAAAATAAACAGCTCAGTGAATAGAACAGCCATAAGAACAGAATTGGGGCCACACAGATGCAGGGCCATCATAAGAATCCTCCCTAGTTGAACATCAGGGAAGCAAAAAGATTGCATTTACACATCACATTAAGACATGTTTTAGTTTTAACATAGTTTTTCAGCAAGCCAGAAATTAGTCAGTTTTGCGCATGAGCAGGTCAAGCCAATTCCAGGTTTTTTGGAGTGTGTGTGTCTTGAATTTGTCACCTACCATGATAGAAAAAAAATGGATAAATTGTGGATAGATTGGTACACATGAAACAGTCAGTAGCCATGTTGTGAGGTCTGAATGTTTGCCAATAGAAGCAAAGATCTGTATAACAGTGTGCTTCTGCTCACTTTGTAATATGGAAGTGAACATTGGCTGTGGCAGGGCAAATATAAAAGTAAGCTGAATGCAATAGGAATGGGGTATAAGTGTGTGTGGTAAGGCAAGAACAGGTAGGGTCAAGAATGAGTTAAATGCTGAATGAATAAATGAATGAAAGTGGATTAAATACGAAAGTGAATTATTAGTATAAAAGAAGTATGTTGGGGTGGTTTAGTCATATAAAGAGAGTGAATGAGAATCAAATCACAGAACAAATATATGAAATACGTGAATGTGTTGAGAAGGCAAAGACCAAGAAAGTTACAATTGTATGGAGTTGATGAAATCCTGGAAGAAAGAAAGATGAGAAGTTTAAAGGACAAAAGGCAATATATGAATACAGACATGATGAAGGCAAGGATGGTTTGCAAGGAGAAACAAGTATGCAGAGGTAGAGTGAATGATGTTAGCGCTTTGAAAGGAAATAGCTTGATAGATGTGTATATGTTAGAATACTAAGGTTGTCTAGCAATTGTTTTTAAAATCCTTGTTGAGAGTATTTGAAGTTGTACTTTGTTATGATGTGCTGGGGAGTGTTTTTCTGATCAAAGCTCTTCCCACCTCCACAGCAAACTGAAAGATGAATAGATTGGAAACCATTTACATAGCAGAGGAATATTTTATTTATGTCAGGGTATTCCATTGGAATTCTTACCTTCTCCAATTTAAGAACCAGGGTTTTCATCACATCCTGACTTATTTGAAAATTCATACTCTGAATTAATGCACCGGAATATGTACAAATAATAGGCACCTTTGTGCCAATGTGCTGCTTCCTTTGGATAAGTGGAAAAACAAATTGACACGTTGTCCTTGAACATAGCTTTTCGTTATGTCTGAACAGGGAACAGTGGTTAATAGCCTTCAAACAGGTATGGTTATAAGCCAGCTTTAAGCCATATCAAAAAAGGACCAAGGTTTGTGATCACACTGTATGCATTAGCCAGCACATCAATCAAAATAATGGACATCTCACAACCCAGAAGTTGTTTGCTAATACAGTAATTTCTTGAATTTAGTCAGGAGGAAGGAGTGTCTGTTAGGGATGAATAAATGGTGAATGGGATGTTGAGCATGTGTTAAATGTACATAGTCTATAAAATCTAGATAAAATGTACATAATATATATCAAAGGTATGTAAAATGTATAAACATTGTCTAGACTGATTAGTGCCACAATAGTCTTAGATCATTGCTGGGAGCAAAATCTATTATTGTTTGAAATTCTGATTTTCTCTCTTATATCCAAAGTCCGCTGCATTGAGATCTGTAAAATCAAGACTTTCCTGTAGTTACTGTGTATGGATAAAGTAGAATCACTGTCTACTTTATAAATTTCATTTCCCTCTGACTTCTCCTTTTCTTACCCTCTTTCCCTCCCCACTGACGTAGATGCATATGTATAATACTTCTCTCTCAAGGCAGCGTTCCATGTGTCTGATCCAAGTATTCAATGAAAACTTATGCTTTAATGAAATTGTTTGGGTATAAGGTGTCACAGGACTCTCTGTTGTTTTTGCTGTAACAGATTAACACAGCTAAAGCCCTCTGGAAATTTATGCAGCAGAAAACCATTGTTTATTTGGTTTAAACCCCAAAGCCGTATTAAGAAGGTTTCTGTTGTTTGGCTGAATAAATGCTGTTGAAGTTGAGAATTCCAACTTGAATTTAGCCTTGCTCTTATTGTTGAACTAGAAAGCTGTTTGAAGTTTCTGGCATATAAATTGTCAGAAAGAAGCACTGGGGCCCTAAGGTGCATGTAGATGACTTCCCATTGTTTTGAGGAAACGATAGATATGCCTGTTAGCATTTTGAAGTAGTATATTCAGATCTCTTGTTATTTCTTAACAAATCTCTTAGAAACAGCTGCAAGGTCAAAAGATGGGCTAACTTCATAAATAGTTTTTATGTAAACAGTATCTCGCTGTTTTTGTGTTACCTTATTTCCAGTTATTCATCTTCCTCTCTTGCAGGAAGCTTTAAAGATGTCTGTAAGCCCATATTAGTCAGAAAGTTTTCAAGCTGTAATATTTATTTTCAGGAGCAGTTTGCCATCATTAAAAGTGATGGGAAACTTGCCACTGGCTCCAATAGAATGTATTTTTCAGGCCTGCAAAGTTTAATTGATGGCTAGGAGTAGGGAGCCCCAGGTTGTAGTTCTCCCTCAGCCATGGAAGCACACTGAGTGACTTGGCTGAACCTACCTTACAGGATTATTGTTGTGAGGGAAAATAGGAGGAGGCAGCACCATGTACACTGCCTTGAGCTCCTGTACAGATAACAGGACGTAAATCTAATAAATAAAAGATGAACTAAAGATGTACCTGGATCAGTTCTGCAGTGGATTTTAATAAGTGAACTTGATTTGGAAACATTAATATAAAGTCTTCTCTTCTATATAAGATGTTTTAAGATAAGGCGTGCTGTGAAGTGTCCTGCGTGTGTGGGTTGGCATGCTAATATGAATTGGAGCTATTTATTTATTTATTTTTATTTTTGTAAGCCAAATTGCTACATACCTACAGCAACAAGGCCTACATTATATAACCACCCAGGGTCCCTTTTCCGGGGAGATGGGCGGTGATAAATTTGATAAATAAATAAATAAAAATAAAATATATACTAAAATCCAACATCACTACAAAAATTACAAGTACATGAAAATAGTCGGAAAAAATCACGTAAGTATAAAAAAATCAGGCTTCGTTGTAGTATGAATTAAAGTACTATTATTGCTTTAAAAACAAAACTTGCAACATTTTTAGAATTACATATCTAAGTCCTTGGTGAAGGAAAACGCTTTTGCTCAGCATCCAAGTATGCCTCTACAACCCCCAGGCCTGTTAATGGGACAAGGGAGGACAATTCCTCTTGGTAAAATCTCTCTTGAGTCCAGCTCAACTTCAGTGACTTACTGCAGTGATTTGCAAACGCTTTCTGGGATTTTTTTTTAAACTTCCCAATCCGGTTTATATCCCTGATATTTTTGGCTTGTCTCTCATCTGGGACCAATCAGGGCCAAGTCCGCTTTGTTTTCTATGATAAGTTGAAATTCAAGGACTTTTTTGGAGGGAAGAAATAGTATAAAATGCTTTCAGTGGAAAAGCTACTCAACGGTTGAAAGACCTGAATATACTAATTTACCATGGTAACCTCATTCATTTATCATGACACCTCTATATGATGTTTAAAAGCTGTGGAAGATTCATTTTTATTGACTTTCGGTTTTTGGAACAGTTTACAAAAATGTGATCCCTACTTTAGTGAAATAATTTTTTCTTCATTCTGTAATATGTGTTGAATTAGGCAAAGTGTCATGTTGGGGGCAAGTATTATTGTTGAGGATAGTTAATATAAATAGTGAAGGAATTCTTTTGTTTTATTTTAATTATATTTTGCAGTCATTCACAGTTCTGCAATGCGTGGATGAACAATGTGATTATTTTTAGACTAATGTGGAAGTGGAACAAATAAGTACTTTAAAGAGGTATGAAATATGTGATTAACTGAAACAGAAACCTTAGTAAGAGATTCTTTAAATTGTTATTTTATTTGAATTGCCACAATTTTTGTAAAATGTTTGTAGTGCTAAACTGTGATGGACTGTGAGAGTAACCTTGGAAGACAGGGGGAAGAGATGCTGCCTAGGGAACGATCAGATAAAAGAGAAAGGAGACCGCAAAAGAGTAACGGCTGGAGAAAGAAACTTAGGAAGGGCCTGCCCTAATGACTTAGATGGTAAATAGAGAGGGTGGGAAATTTGTACTTTCAGACTTTCAAGTTTCTGTTAATGTAGCCTTACAATAAAGTAGAATTAGCTCATCGTGTTTCCTGCCTGGTTTACCTAAGAGGGCCGACATAAACAGAGAACCTTGAGTTTTGATGAACCCCCAGATGAAGGCATATTCCAGTCTAGTCACCAGTGATGCCTGTACCTGTATTTATATGCTTTGGTGATTTGACTAAATAGTCAGTGTAATAAGCCATATAGAGAATGGACTTGGAGAAAGTGAGGGAGAGAACTGGAAATTCACACATGAGTCCAAATGCACCTTCAGCCTTGAAGGTAAACTTGAGCCAATAAAGCATGATATATTTTTTTCCCTATATATTTCTCAGAAGGAGAAACCTCCCTAACATAGTATAAATGTGGACAGATCGTACGTAATAAAAATGGATTATATTTGTTTAGAATACAAAGCTTGGTCTAAGGAGAGTATTTGCAAATGCGTACATTCAGTCCTTCCTCCAATTCTTGGGGTTGTCCTTCCAAAAGTGTTTGATAAATTGTAATCTTTAGTTTAATTGAATGGGAAAATAATGCATAAGAAGACTATATTAGTTACATTTAATTTGTTTAATTTTAGTTAAATTTAAATCATACCAAATTTATCCTGGCTCCCCCCCCCCCCAGTCTGGGATGTGATCAAAGGCCAAATGCTGCCCTTAGTCTGAAAAAGTTTATATGCCATTGGTTTATAATCACTTATCAATCAGTATCAGTCAATTTGATCTTACTTATCTATGAGTGTGAAGAATGCAATGTAGGGACCACTGACTTCACAGAATAAACTGTCTTGGGATATGTTTGTGGCTGTCAATTCAGATAGTTTAATGGCAATTTGTTTTATAATTGAAGATTGTAGTACTGTAGTAGATAGTTTTATACCAGTGTCTGCTGGCTACACTGAAAATAGAGCTCTATATAAATCTCTGATTTATCACATTATGGTGAGAAACAAGATCATTAACCCAATAATGCCTTGCTTGTATCTATTACAGTTGTATCTAGCTAGTCAGGTAAAATGTTATCTGAGATGAAGACTTCGAAAAATAAAATCTGTCTCTGCAAGGAAGTTCTTATAGCAATCTTAATCTTGGGGACTGCATGCTGCATAACTTACCAAAGCTTGATCTAGGATTTTGTTTATTCGTTCAGTCACTTCCGACTCTTCGTGACTTCATGGACCAGCCCACGCCAGAGCTTCCTGTCGGACGTTACCACCCCCAGTTCCCCAAGGTCAAGTCCGTCACCTCTAGAATATCATCCATGCATCTTGCCCTTGGTCGGCCCCTCTTCCTTTTGCCTTCCACTCTCCCTAGCATCAGCATCTTCTCCAGGGTATCCTGTCTTCTCATTATGTGACCAAAGTATTTCAGTTTTGCCTTTAATATCATTCCCTCAAGTGAGCAGTCTGGCTTTCCTGGAGTATGGACTGGTTTGATCTTCTTGCAGTCCAAGGCACTCTCAGAATTTTCCTCCAACACCACAGTTCCAAGGCATCTATCTTCCTTCTCTCAGCCTTCTTATGGTCCAGCTCTCGCAGCCATATGTTGCCACTGGGAATACCATTGCTTTAACTATGCGGATATTTGTTGTCAGTGTGATGTCTCTGCTCTTAACTATTTTATCAAGATTTGTCATTGCTCTTCTCCCAAGGATTAAATGCCTTTCCTGGCTGCAGTCAAATTGGCGTGCTGCAAATTCATTGGGATTGCAAATCCAGAATTCCTACTTTGCAAATATCCACAAGCATAGCTTCTGGATGCACTTGTAAAATGGCTTCTGGAGATACTTTCCCATTTACAAAATTGCAGCCATGGGATGTGGGGAGATAACAGTTTCTTAAAAAGTGCCAATTTACCAGAATGCTAATTGTCACACACTCTAGCTCCCTCTCCTAGGGGATGCTGTCTATTTTCTCTGCTTCTTCTTAAATTAGATTTTAGATTAGATTTTTTTGATCGTGCCTTTATTATTTTTATAAATAACTCAAGGCAGCGAACATACCTAATACTCCTTCCTCCTCCTATTTTCTCCACAACAACAACCCTGTGAGGTGAGTTGGGCTGAGAGAGAGTGACTGGTCCAAAGTCACCCAGCTGGCTTTTGGTTTTTTGAACTAATATTCTTTCAAACAAAGCCACTTACGATATCCATTTTATTTTCTAAGAAAATATTGGACCCATCTGGGACCCAAAGGCATTCTTGGAAATGAAAATGATGCAAGAGGCTGGCACTTTGCTGTGGAGCATGCAAACTTCTGTTTTTTAATTAAATAATTTTTGAAAGATCTAAAATGTCAGGTGGGACAGGGAGCCTCATGGGCATCAAGGGATGTGTCTGTGGGCTCAAATTCTGGGTGTCTAGGTCATGGTGATTAAGCTTTTTCTTAACTTCACATCTGGAGCATATTGTTCTGTGTAACCTTCTGACATGTAAACAGGAAGAGCCTTTATATTTGGTTGCTGGGTATGCTTTCTTCACTGGGAATAATTTGGACAGCTATCCCATGAAATCCCATGAAAGCGTTTCAAGAAGAGTAAACTCTCTCTCTCCACTCTCTGTTTATATGTATAATTGGAATAAGTGCAAAAGGCTTTGTCTTTTTTATGTAAGGTAACTTAAATAATATAACATTGGACCAGCCTAGAACATCTCCTATTTCCTATTATAATAGAGTATTGATTTTCCTTTTCTCTGGCCTTTGTTTTACATGAGGATTCAGTATTTTGAGCCAATTATGACATTAATCATACATGAAATCTGTTGAATTCCTGATGCTTATTTAAATATTATTTTTACGTGTGAATCTTTACAGGGTAAGTATTGAAGTACTATACATCACTGTTTTAAAAAAGTTGACAACTGCTGTGTTTTGGGTGAAATGATAAAACAGATTAAGTGAACATTCCAGTTATTCTGGAGTCTTGCCTTAAAGTCTGGTATACTTTCTCCAGTGTGTACTAGGTCAGATTAACAACTGCTAGTAGTTCTGTTAATTGCAGAGTAACCATAGATTTTATGAAGCACTGCATTTGCTCTCTAAGATCTCTTTCAATCTGTTATGCTCCTTGGAAAAAGGAAGCAATCTGCAGTTTGAATTTAGAAGCCCATTATTGAGAAGGCCAGAAGTCCTTGCAAGAAGAACACACTGTAATTTATCTTTTCACAGTGATGATGTCCTGTGTTGCTAGTTTCTGTGACATCACAGAAGCTTACCCAGCATCTAAGCAATGATCATAAAATGTTAAGAATTTTTCAGGCCATTTTAAATATAGATTTTGCCAGTATCATTTGTCAACAAATGTTTTATGTTTTGTGGTTTTCATTTAAGGGTCTGACAATGGTACTTACTCTGAAATAGCACTGGATAGAAATCCTAAATTTATAAATAGGTAATAAAAGTATTTCCAATGCTTGTGTTGTTTATCCTTCATATGCTAGTATTTCTTTAAAAAATATTTTACAGTGTTTTCTTTTATAAGCATATTATTCTGCTCTCCCAAAATGAAGTTCTTTTCCCCAATATGAAGAGTTTAATCTGAAGTGCTTCTAAAAAGACATTTGCAGTTATGGTCTGTGTTTCAAGATTGTGTGGTCAAATTATCTGCAAGTAAAAGTCAGCTGCAAATCAAGATGTTTAAATAATGAGACTCAGAAAATCTATCATTTAACATGCATTTAACTTGATTTTAATTTGTCTAGTTTGTAATAGTCAATGTGGAATTTGTGAGGACTTCCCTTTGCATCTGTAAATCCTTCTACTCCACCTGATATTAATTTTCTAGATTTTTTCCAATGAAAATATTAAATACAAGCTAGTATTTTAAAAAGCAAAATACTGGCCTCCATTATAAGTTTTATTTATAGAAATACCTATAGACCTCACACTATAAGCATTCTTAACAAATAAAAATACTGGATGGTTGCTTTTCAGTGCATTTTTTGTGGGCATGTGCATCTGTCATAAAAACAAAGATTAAAAAAAGATGGAGGAATGGAAAGAAGCATCCTGGAGCATTAGAAGGAAGTGATAGGGAGCAACCTATTTAGTGCCTGCACACACTCACCAGGATTTTATGAATAGAAAGAATAAAGCTTTCCAGCGATCACCTTTTGTTTTGTTTTGGAGAACACGGATACATCATCTCAGAATTTGCCCCTTTGCCCAGCAAGGATGTCTAGCTGCCAGCATAGCTCTTGAATTACCACACTTATACTAAAGAGGTGTAAACAAAGTGGGTTGTTTGCATTCACTGTTCAACATGTTTTCTGAGAGTAATATTGCATTAAACTTTGAATTATGTACATGGTTTATGGAATTTGGCTAACCTCCCTTGCTGATTTGCCTCCTTACAGTATGTTGCACAAATGGCATGGGGTTGGATAAGCTCACCTTTCTACAAGGTTTTCAGATTTCCCAGCTTCTACATCTATCTGCTGTTGTTACATACAGATTTATGATAGATTTCTTTCAGGAAAATTAAAGAAACAAATCAGGGCCATCAGTCTCTCACCCTAGCAACCAATACTGTGGTAGGTGTGCAAGGGAAAGGGGAGATTAAGAGTTCCTCTTCATGAGCCCCAGTAACCACACTGATGTAGGGCCTGATCCACATAGGACTTTTTAAGTAATGACCAGCACTTTGAATTGCCTTTGGAAACACACTGGTAGCCAGTACAGCTCCAGCAGCAACAGAGGTGTTACATGATGGTAACAAGACTGCCCCATAAGCACACAGATTGCTACATTTTGCACCAGTTAGAGTTTCCAGGTGTTTTCAAAGGCAGCTCCATACAAAGAAAAGTACAGTAATCCAGTGGCAAGATGGCAAAGGCACGAATGATCTTTAGTGCTGCTTGTTCTAGGAAAGACTGCAGTTGGCACATCAGCCAGAGCTGGACAAAGAGCCCCCTGGACATAGTTTCCAACTGGTTTTCCACCAGGAGCTGAGAGTCCAGGAGGACCTCCAACTTGTGAATCAGCTCAGTATGGGAGAGTATAACTGTGTAAATAGTTCTCATATAGCATGATTGTTGGGCTCCTATAAACCTTTGTTCTATGCAGAATTGTGCAATACGAATAACAGGGTTTATGGAAAGAGTAGGGTTAGGGCACACTGCTCAACAGTGAAAACACATTTGTAACCCAGACATTATCAAATGCAATAAATGATCCTAATAAAGTACTTACACAGTTGAGGAAGGCACTGCTTTAGGATGTTCAGCTTTTTTCCCAAGGTTTTCATATGATGCTAACATTTTCTCTTTTGTCATGGGAAAAGTTGCTCTAGTCTATTCTTTGTCTGATCTTCTATCTTAATAGATGTTCCATCCCTTCTAGTTCTTTATGTCTTGTTCTAATAGACTTGTTTTACTTGTTACTGCTACTAAAATTGCTTTTATTTTCTCAGCATTTCTTATGGTTGTCTGTAATGTCACCTCATTTATGCCAGTAGCACATAAGATGTCACATGTTTCTTTCAAAACACTTCAGGATTTCAAACCTTTCCTCAATTGGTAAAGCCAGCCAACCTTCCTTCTTTCCTTCACCTTAAATTTTTATCATCAGTAAGATTCTTTGGCACCTTCCCTTCAGTTACTTTACTCAGAGGGGTGGGGATGGGGTGAAGCATACTAAGTAGTAATAATATCAAAAACGAGGAGAGATGTGCAATAGACACAAGAAATAGCCCACTTGTGGGAACAGACTTGAGTGGGCAGTAAACAAAGCAGCAACCAGTTGTGTTCAACTGGGTGATACTTGCCATGTTTCCTGCCATTAATACAAAATTGAAACTTGGAAAAATTGTGCATAAGTGAACATATTTCATGCTGTACAGACATTGTTCCCTGTTGTGATCATATATGAGCAAATTCGGGCTGTATAAACATGTGGTATATGAGAACAGACTGTATTTACTTTCTAAAAGTGTTGCTGATATGGAAAAGAGAGGAGTCACAGAATTTGATGATGTTTCTCAGATGAAAGTGTATATAAATTCACCCATTGAGAGCATTGGAGTGATTGCATTTTTTTTTCCTCCCTATTGTTGATCAGGTTCCTTTTTGCCAGATGACAAACACAAGCTTGTCCTACATTAGACTTGTCACATTTTACATTGTCTGGTGAATTACCGCAAGGGAAAATAACAAATTTCTACAAGTTCAGCAAAGATTGAGCAAGGAATCTTAGCTGCTATTGTGCTATAATATACATAGTGACTGAGGAGGGTAGAGAAAGAGCACTAAGTGTAGATATGGGCGCAAATATTCATGTTTCATTCTTATTTGCTTCCCTTCTTAGTCTTCCAGCCCTTTATTTTTAGCATCATAGTTTCATAGATTTGGGGCATTTAGATCATTTATTCCAATTCCCTGCTCAGTGCAGGAATGTAAATTCAAGTAGCCCTAGAGATGGCTGTCTAGCTTCTGCTTGAACACATCCAATGAAGGGGAACCCACTACTTTTCTGAGTAATTGGTTCCATTGTCAAACTGTACTTCCTATTAAGAAGTTCTTTTCTAGAATTCAATCAAGATTAGCCTAAATTAAATCCATTATTTTATGCACTGCATTCTGGTGGGAGAGGGAGAGATAAGGTCATGAATGTCTTCTATACGACCTCTTTCAGATAGTTGAAGAATGCTATCATATCTTCCCTAATTTCTATGCAGTGTGCCAAACGTACAGTACATGGAAATACTTTCCCAAGGGAGATGAGTATTATGGGAGAAAAGTATTTCTGCTGACTACCTTTTCTTTCACCATGGAGATCCCTACATTTATTTTGCTTGTATAGAATTCAGCAGATTTACAGGATGGGCAACTGGATAAGCAGATGACAACAAAGATAAGGTGAGCCTAAAACTCTCTTGGAGTTTTAAGCATTCACAGCACCAATAAATGAGTACAGATCTCTTGTCTTCTTCTCATTCCCTATTATTTTATAAAAAAGATGCAGTTACAGTTCTTTAAGCAACAGAAAAAAGGATTAGTAAAAATGGTAAATGTAATCTACATTTTAGAGTGTGGTAAACTTGATAATTAAGGGACGCGGTGGCGCTGCGGGTTAAACTGCTGAGCTTGCCGATCGGAAGGTTGGCGGTTTGAATCCGCGTGACGGGGTGAGCTCCCGTTGCTAGTCCCAGCTCCTGCCAACCTAGCAGTTCGAAAACATGCAAATGTGAGTAGATTAATAGGTACCGCTTCGGCGGGCAGGTAACGGCGTTCCGTGTAGTCATGCCGGCCACATGACCACGGAACTGTCTACGAACAAACGCCGGCTCTTCAGCTTTGAAATGGAGATGAACACCACCCCCTAGAGTCAGACACGACTGGACTTAATGTCAAGGGAAACCTTTACCTTTACCTTAAACCTGATAATTAGAGAAGCTTGGGATTCAGTATGCCTTAGTTTTAGATAGAAATTTCAAGCTCTCTTTTGAGAAGCAAGTGGTAAACCATATAAATTGGTTACATCATCTAAATTGATAGCCATGGTAATTCTTCAGGAGTTGGTATTTTATAGTAATGTTGTCATAGTCAGCGCATGAGAAAGAAGTTTCAGCAAACATTGAGGAAATTCAGGAGTACAGGAATAAAAGAAATCCCATTCCTTTACGTGGGAAAAGCACATAATCCACAAAATAGCTCATTGAGGAAATAATGTGCCCAAGAAGGGAGGTAGATGATGCAAAACATGGTGAACAAGGTGTTGTAACCAGGATCTTCTGTGCTTTAACATTTTGTGGCAAGCCCTTTTCGTGTGTATATATAATTATCCTGCTTCCCAACACATACCACATTTCTGATAGGAAAGAAAACTGGCTTTCTTCCAATCTCTGGAAGTTTTCCTGTCTGATTGTCTGGAGGAAATATTTGCCCCAAGTGATCACATTATCGGTTGACTCCAAACAATGTGGAAATTACCACAGTATTGGAAGAAACACGCTGAGACTTAAGGCATCTGTAGTTGGGCTAGTGTCGCCATGATTGTTTCTAATGCTATTAAATCAGTGCCTTGCTTTTAAAGTTATGATAGGGAATAGGAATCATAAGTCATGTTGTAACACATTATGTGTATGGGCTTGCTCTTGTAAAACTAGTCTAGTTAGCTGCAAGTTTTTGAAATGGAAAACTAAAACTCTGAGGATATGTATGTTGCTTGAGGGGTTGTGAAAGTGAGGGGAACGAGTTCTGCATATTGAAAACCTGGTGTGATTCAGCTGGCGGTCATCTTCATGCATTTTATTGTTGTCAGATGTTTTGTTTTCAGTCGAATCTATCTTGAAAGTCTTATATCAGAATCAGAATCTGAAGACCCCAGAATTTTTTTTATTCTTTAATCTGTCAATTCATTCAGTTTATCAGCCATCCAATAGGGAGATTTTTTCTGGGTGATGTGCAAAATAAAAACAAGCAAAATAATAAGATTAAGATGCAACAGACAGAAAATGTAAAATCAGAACAAATTGCTTGAAATTAGAGATCAAAATTTTTAAAACACTGCAGCAATGATCAAGTATAGTCATGTTAAAAAAACAGTCTGTGCAAAATGAAATGATTGTACTAAAACTGCAGTACAGTGTAAAATTTAAGAGCTTGAGAAAATAACATTGACATTTAAGATAGACACTGTGTGCTCACCTTTCCAGAAAGATTTCACAATTGAGGTGCCGTTGAAGAAAAACCTGTTTCTCATGGCATTTCAGTTGTAGGCCGTACTTAGAAAAAGGGGTGCAGAAGAAGGACCCACAGAGTTTGAGGGGGACAGCTACTAGGCTATTTGCAAGCATAATTGAAAGAGCTTGCTGTAGTCTAGAACGAGGATATTTGAAAGAGTATTCTCCATACAAGCAGATCAACTTCAGATCTGGTTCTTGAGAGAGACACATCTCTTTTTCTCATGTATGGTTGAGGACATTGGGCTGGACCATGAGAAAGAGCTTACTGGAGGCTGCTTCAAGGCATTTGCGGGTTCCTGCCAGTGGGACAAAGTTTAACTCCAACTTTGCTGTTCTTTTGCAAGCAGTCTAAGAGATCTTTATTCTGACAAATTTTAGAGTTTACACTTTTATAAATGAAACTTATTTTAATCTGATGTATGCTGCTACTGATACGTTTTTATTTGAATTAACTACTTTAATTATGCTTTCTTTTTTATCTTTCTTTTGCTTCTTGCCCTGAGCATTCTTTTAAGTGGAAAGGTGGGTTATAATTTAAATTAACAATCTGCGCTCTGATATCAAAAGCAGCATTTATACATATGGAAAAGAGAAAAATAGACTAGATATGCATATATGACTGTCTTGTAGTCTTTAAGCTTTACAAGCACTTCTTCAAAAGAAAGTAGAAGCATTTATTTACTCAAACTTGTTTACCTGCTGCAATCAAGAGACTCCCTTGGGTATGAGACACTTGTATATATACTCTTTGCCATATATTTAAAGTATCTAAAGCCAGTCTGTGTCCAATAGTAGTTTTTTTAAGTTTCTAACCTTGAATATGTACATTAAATCTGTGTCTTACTGTTCACAATTAATAATTACTGTTTCTATGTACCTGTCTGCTAGAAGTCATAATACTGCACAAAAACTCAAACAATAAAATTATTAAATGATAAATATTAATAGACAATTTTAAAATATTAAAAGTGTCATGTTCACTGTTTCAATGTAGTTTATACATCATAACGTTTCACATGCCATGGCGCTGACGCGCATTTCTGTTTGGGAGGGAGCTGCTGTGAAACCTTGTACCAAGCTCTGTATCTGAATTCATTACAGTGGAATGTGTTTGGGTTATGTTATCTGTTCAAGGCCTTTTCCCGCAGACCATCAGAAACCGTTAGGAGCACCTGGGATTGTGAACTTGAGAAGATTCTATGGGGGGAGGGATTTCATTTGCACCGAGGGTTTTTAGTTTGAATTTGGCACGCTTTCATCATTCTCAGCCTTCTTTGTGATCCTGCTTACTGTTCTTTAATAAATCAGATATCCTTGAATCTTGCCTGTGAGTCTGATACTGTTTTAGAATAGGCAATCATTACATAAAGCTGAGAATCCCAAAAGTGTACCGTTAGCTCCTACCAAGATCAGTCTCTTGTGAGGGAAAATAGTTAACGATGGCCAAGTCACAATCCACAACCGGGGGACTCGAGATGGCTAGCGTGATGCCCGAGTTGACAGTCAGGAGCGGGGAACTGAATCTCACCCCAGAGCCTTCAGAATCCCGAGAGCTGTCAAGGGATGAATCGAGTTCTAATTCTGACGCGGAGGAATCTGCTGATGGGGAAGAGCCAGAGAAACCGGCACCCAGCGAAGTGGTCACAGAGTTAATCACCTTGGATGAGGTGGGGGAACCCCAACAAGGGACATCAGGGACGTCCTGGAAGTATCAGTTCCCGCTAACCCCAGACAGGGTGTCAACTGAGAGGAAACCAGGCGCATGAAGGTGAGGGGACTCTCAACCCCCTGAGAGACTAAGAGTGATGGAAGCCAAATTAGAATCAATGGAATACATGTCGAAAAACCTGTCTTTGTCACTGGAGGGGCAGGGGAGACGCGGAGGAGATCCCAGCTTCCTGCAACCATCCCCCATCCTCCCTTCCAGACTGCCGGTGGACCGGGGACAGAGATCGCTCTGGGATGAATCTCCACCCCGCAGAGCCCGGTCATCAGTATCCCCACCCCGTAAGGGGAAAGCTACTGTAACCTGGGGCCAAACCAGACAAGCGCCGGATGGTCACACTCCAGCCGAAGGTGGAGTGAGAAACTTTTCTGTCAAATTTGATGGGGATCCGACAAAGTTATCTCTTTTTCTTAACTAATGCTAAGAGTTATATGAGGCAGTTTGGGGCATGCTTCTCTTCCAAACAGGCTAAGATAACTGCCATCGCTACCAAGTTGAAGGGTTGAGCGGCTGACTGGTATGTTCAATTAATTGATGCTGACTCCCCTGCACTGGATTATTTCGATGATTTCATGTGGGCGTTAAAGTTACATTTTGAAGATCCCCTGGCCAGGGCAAGAGCTAAGAAGGCGCTGAAGGATCTTACCCAGGGGCAAATGTCAGTAGCTGATTATGCCCTAGAGTTTAAAGCTCTGGCTGGGAAAGTCATTGACTGGTCTGAGTCCACTCTAATAGAACGTTTTAAAGAGGGACTCAACCGGAATGTCCTACGTTGGGCGTTGTGTAGAGACGACCCCGAGTCATTGTACGACTGGATCTGTCTGGCAGGAAAGGCTGAGCACGCTCAGCATACCTTCATGCAAACTAGAAGACCTGAAAAACCACCCGCCACCATGAGGGGACCCCGAAGTGCTGCGACTACTGCCCAGCCAAGCTATAGAGCCTGGGATGAGGAGAGAGATCGGCGCTACGCCAGGGGTCAGTAGATGTGGAAAGGAGGGCCATCGAGCAGCTGATTGCCCAAAAGCCAAGGCTGGAGATCGAATGAGGAAGCCGCCGGCCAAATTGCCCCCCCCCCTTCGCGGCGAATGACAGCAGCCAAAGGGAGAGCTGATGCTGAGGAAGTAATATACTTCTTGGGAGAGGCTGAAGACGACTCTAAGGAGCCGGTGGGAAATGCCAGCCACCTGCCATGAAGGGCGCCAGCAGGCAGGTGGAGGAGGATGGGCGCGAAGATGCTATGGTGAGTGCTGACTGTCCCACTTTAGCAGTAAAAGTGAAATTGGGTTCCCGCAGGAAAACTACAGAGGTATGGGCTTTAGTTAACTCTGGGTGTTCCAGGTGTTTAATTCACCCTGACCTGGTTGCTGCTTTGGACCTGCCTAGTTTCCCACTCCAGCATCCTTTGATCTTCACACAGTTGGATGGTTTGACAGCTGGGGAGGGGGCTGGAGACCCATTTCACTGGCAATGCAAATGGGCAGTCACTGTGAGACTTTGAAATTCGTTGTAGCACCTCTTGGCAATCCCTTGGTAATCCTGGGGATCCCATGGTTGACCTATCGAAGCCCCTATATAAACTGGGAGCACAGAACTGTGACTTTCGCTGATGGATTTTACCAAGCTCCCACAGCAGAGATAATTGCCCGAGCGGGGGTTGGAAGGGCAGCGATCGCCACGCCGCGCCCTACCTTGCCACATTTAGATATGCCTGCTCAATATCAAGAATTTGCAGACGTATTTGGGGAAGTGGAAGCAGATCAGTTACCCCCTCACTGGAAAACTGACTGTTGGTCCCCAATGCTCAATTGCCCAAGCCGAAAATTTATCCGATGACTCAGAGGGAGCTTGAGGCATTATGGGACTTCATTGACAAAAATCTGTCAAAGGGTTTATTGAACCTGCTAATTCCCCAGTTGGGGCTCCTATGTTATTCCGGGAAAGGCACGCTTCGACTCTGTACGGACTATCGAGGGTTAAATTCTGTCTCTATTGTCAACAAGTACCCCCCCCCCTCTTATGAAGGACATGTTAGCTCATTTGTCAAAGGGCAAGATTTTCTCCAAGCTCGATCTTCGCGAAGCCTACTTCCTCATTCGCATAAAACCTGGGGGTGAGTGGAAAACTGCTTTTAACTGCCCGCTAGGATCATTTCAATACAAAGTCCTCTCTTTTGGGTTAGCAGGAGCACCCGGAGTCTTCATGCAGTTGATTAATGAAGTTTTACATGATCATTTGTTTAAAGGGGTTCTGGTCTATTTAGAAGATGTTCTCATTTACACTGAAAGCGAGGAGGAACACGAACGCCTCCTCAAACAGGTGTTATGCAAGCTTAGAGATGCCAAACTCTATGCCAAACTTTCCAAATGTGAGTTTCACAAAACCCAACTTGACTATCTGGGCTATCGAGTGTCTGACCAGGGTATAGAGATGGACCCTGCTAAAATTCAGGCCATTCTCAATTGGGAACGCCCCCGCACCCAGAGACAATTACAAAATTTCCTAGGGTTCAGTAATTTCTATCGGCAATTCATCCAGGGGTTCACTGAGATTGCTCTGCCCCTTACTGATTTGCTCCGTACCAAGGGCTTGGGCGAAACCCGCAAAGTAAAAACCCTGGGGCAGTGCTGAATTGGACGCCTGAATGTCAGGCAGCCTTTGAGAAACTAAAAGCCCTTTTCACTGCTGAACCCATTCTACAGCACCCTGATCCTGAGCGCCCTTTTGTGGTCCAAGTTGATGCTTCTGACTCCTCCATTGGGGCTATTTTATTACAAAGGGATTCAGAAAATTGCTTAAAACCCTGCGCTTACCTATCCAGAAAATTTTCTGAAACAGAACGCCGTTGGCATGTTTGGGAAAAGGAGGCATGTAAAAGCAGCTTTAGAAACTTGGCGCCATCTCCTTGAAAGCGCTAAATGCCCTTTTGAGGTTTGGACCAATCACAGGAATTCAGAAGCCCTCTGCACCCCACGACGTCTCAGCCCTAAACAGATTTGCTGGGCTCAGTTTTTCAGCCGCTTCAACTTCCAGTTAAAATTTATTCCAGGAAAGAAAAACTTTCTAGCTGATGCCTTGTCATGTTTACCTCAGGACCTTGACCAGGTGGCAGATGTGGTTGGAACCGTTCTCACTGAACCACAACTGGGCTTGGTTGCTGTCACTCGGAGCCAGACCCGTGCGCAGGCAACCCCGCCCCCAGCCCAGTCTGGGAAGCAGAAAGTTCAAGTTCCTTGTCAGTTACAGAAGGACTTTCTCCAGGCACTGAAATCTGACACTCGGTTGCTAGCTAATAGAGACAATGTTTCTTTTGAAAATGGTCTGGCGTGGGTGGAACACCGCCTTTATTTGCCTGAAACGTTAAGAGGCGATGTTTTGCAGCATTCCCATGATGATAAACTTGCTGGGCACTTTGGTTTTGTCAAAACATTGCATTTGGTTCGCCATCAATTTTCGTGGCCGACCTTAAGATGTGATGTAAAAGACTATGTTGCTTCCTGTCCTGTTTGTGCCATGTCAAAACGAAAAGGAGGGAAACCACAGTGGCTTTTACAGCCAGTGGCCAGTCCATCCCGCCCCTGGGATGAGATTTCTATGGATTTCATTGTGGACCTACCTCCTAGTCAGAAGAAAACTCATTTGGGTGGTAAAAGATTTTTTCTCTATACAAGCTCATTTCATTCCATGTGCGTCCATTCCGTCAGCCCCACAATTAGCACGCCTATTTCTCCACCACATCTACCGCCTCCACGGTAGCCCCTCCTGTTTGGTCAGTGACCGCAGGACACAGTTTACTTCCCAATTTTGGAAATTATTTTTAAAATTGATTGGCACCAAACTAGCCCTGTCCACATCGTCCCATCCAGAAACTGACGGTTCTACTGAGATTTTAAACGCTGCTCTTGAACAGTTTCTTAAAGCATACATTAACTACCATCAGGACGATTGGGTGGACTTATTACCTTTTGCTGAAGTTGCTTACAACAATGTTGTGCATCAAAGTACCAGACAAACCCCTTTTCATGTGGTTTCCGGTCACGACTTTGTTCCCATCCCTGAACTGCCACAGCCCCCTTCCCAAACATGTTCTGCATCTGACTGGGCTGTTAAACTGTCTGATTCCTGGCCGATAATTCAATAAGCTTTGGCTGATGCCCAGGCTGCTTACAAGTCTCAAGCTGGTAAGCATCGCTCTTTACAACACGACTTCAAAGTTGGGGATCAGGTGTATCTATCTACTAAATTTATCAGATCACCTCAACCCTCTAAAAAACTTGCTCCCAAATTCATTGGTCCTTTTCCTGTTGTTCATCTTGTCAATCCAGTTACTGTTAAATTGGAACTGCCTCACAATTTAAAACGCACCCTGTTTTCCATTGCAGCTTGCTTAAGCCTGTGCACCACTCACCACGTTGGCACCCTCAACCTCCTCCTCCAGCTCCAATTATGATTGATGGCCAACAACACTTTGAAGTCAAGGACATCGTTGATTCTTGCAAGCTTCGAGACACCCTTCAGTATCTGGTCTGATGGAAACACTTTCCTCATCCTGAATGGGTGTCTGCCCACCATGTTAATGGTCCTAATATAGTTCGCCGTTTCCACCTTGCTTATCCTTTCAAGCCTGCTGCTTAATGCATTCTTTATTTTGGGGGGGCAGTATGTCATGTTCACTGTTTCAATGTAGTTTATACATCGTAACGTTTCACATGCCATGGCGCTGACACACGTTTCTGTTTGGGAGGGAGCTGCTGTGAAACCTTGTACCAAGCTCTGTATCTGAATTCATTACAATGGAATGTGTTTGGGTTATGTTATCTGTTCAAGGCCTTTTCCCGCAGACCATCAGAAACCGTTAGGAGCACCTGGGATTGTGAACGTGAGAAGATTCTATGGGGGGAGGGATTTCATTTGCACCAAGGGTTTTTAGTTTGAATTTGGTGCGCTTTCATCATTCTCAGCCTTCTTTGTGATCCTGCTTACTGTTCTTTAATAAATCAGATATCCTTGAATCTTGCTTGTGAATCTGATACTGTTTTAGAATAGGCAGTCATTACAAAAAGTCCAAAATACAAAGAAAATGCCAAACATAATTTGAGACACCAATTTAAGAGTGACTGCCAGAGAGAAGACGAGTGGTGCATCCTAGGCCTTGGCTAGAAAATAATTTTTGGCCACAGTGCTTAAACGGGAGTTACATTTTGGCAGTTTTTTTGCTGATAGATAGTGAAAGCTGCAAGACTGGTCTGGTGAGACATTGCTAACAGCACGGACCCAGTAACAATTGTGACCAGCCCAAGTGCAGTTGTGAACCCAACAAAAGTTTGAGCGATTTGAGCACATGGCAGAATGTGGCTTCTTGCTAGGTGTTTCCTGCTTTTAAGCTACTGCTGGGTGAGAAATGGAATGGTGGAGAATTGTTTTTTTTTTAATGTTTTCATAAATGTTGGGTATGAACTTAATGCTAATCCTTTGGAACATCCTTCCCACGGAAGTGAAGTTGGCCTCCTCGCTTCTGGACTTCAGGAAACAGCTGAAGACCTGATTTTGTCACCATGCCTGGAGTGGGGAGAGGAAGAGCCACTCTTGGGGCTGGTTGGTTCCCTGGCCCTGCCAGGACTGGTTCTGGTCCCCTTTGGGGGGAATTAGATCTGCCATCACTTGGATTTTATTATATTTTATATGTATACTTATTGATATTATTCTGATTTTATTGTATTTTATACTGTTTTATTGTGAACCGCCCAGGGTCCCCCAAGTGGGGATGATGGGCAGTAATAAAAATATGATAAATAAATAAATAATCAATCTACAGCTGCAGTTAACAAGTGAACTTTTGAATAGGCAATTTTAAAAGAAAATGTAACTTCTATTTCCAAGCATGTATTTTTGCTTTCACAAGATGTAGTATTAAGTAGCACTTGGAGTTGTAACGGGGGCAGTCGTGCTGTTACACGTGCTAGAAGCACATGAGGCCACATCTGTGGAATGTGTTAAGACAGTATGTAAGGCCTTATTCCCATTTCACCACTTTTTCCCCCAGCACATTTTTTAAAAGTAGTTTTCCTAGCCAAAATTCTTCCACACTGAAACTGAATACACTACAGTAGTTCCATTCTTAATTATCTGCCTCTAAAAAACTTAGCAACCGGTGTGTTCTGGCAATTTCAATATATTGTTGCCTTTTTCTGTGCTCCATTTCTTTCCCCACCCTTCTGGTAAGTCTCAGCAGGTGGTAGAGCATTGGCTGACTTTGGCTGAGCTCAGAAGCTAAGCATGACCAGACTTGGTTTACTGCTTGGGTAGATGACATCAGGAATATCCAGGACTGTAGTTGAAAAGTACTCCAGAAGAAGGCAGAGGCAAACCACGTCTATGTTATTGCCAGAAAAACTGCATGCATGTTATGTCCCATGTAGTCACCAGGAATTAAGCTTGACTTGAAGATGCCTTCCCTTTTTTTTGACTTTCTATTACTGCACTGATGTTACAGTTGCTCCAGTACATTTGTTGTTCAAACTACAACCCTGTGAAGAGATTGTGAGAGGTGTAGCTGTGGTTCATTTGATCCAACACAAGAAATAGAACAGGACACCTTTACATTCTGTGGGTTCAGTATAGAATAGGCTGTCATAAACATAGTCCCACATATTTGGATAAAATGCAAGTATGAATGTGAGTTGATATAGAGAATTCTAGGTTTGGGCCAA
Organism: Candoia aspera; assembly: GCF_035149785.1. Lineage (NCBI taxonomy): Eukaryota > Metazoa > Chordata > Lepidosauria > Squamata > Candoiidae > Candoia > Candoia aspera. The sequence continues at coordinate 313,147,174 of NC_086153.1, forward strand.
GAAAGAGCATCTGTCACCCCCAAAGAGCATTGGGGCAAGGGGTAGATCAACTTCACCTCACTTAGCTTCTTGTTTTTATTCTGGGAGTGTAGAGCACAAGGTCAAGGAACATTCCCTTGGCCTCTCAGAAAAGAACAAGAGAAAGGGTGGCGCTGTATGTGCATTGACCAAAGAAGCAGCATACCTAGGAAGTTTGCTTTCTTCCATCCTGACAACAATGACATGCATTAATTAAAGTGCCATGAGGTTCTTAATATATTTGCTGTGAAAGACTACCCCACCCCCCAAGTCTGATGTAAGTTTCATGCAGCAAATATTATAAGAACTCTTGTGGCATCTTAATATTTAACACATGCATTATTGCATATGCTTTTGAAGGTCATGGATCCTCTTCCACTCCCACCCCCTCTTCTTCTTTTGTGTCAGATCCTTTAGATCATAAACTTCTTGTGAACCTTTTTTCCACCTGAAACATCTGATAACAATACTTTTTAAATATAATTTTATTATTTAAAATACAAATTACAAAACACACAACCAATAATAACAAAAAACATAAAATTTCAAACAACCAAAACATAACATATATAACTTTATAACTTAACACCTATGTGCACCCATCACCCGTGGGACCTATAACCCTCCTTATCTCTCTTTATTATCACACATTTTTATTATTAATAATTCTTAATAAGCCCTCTTCTCCAAAAAGTTAATATATATTGATCTGGTTTTACTCCCTTCCCTTTAACAAAAACATATTCCAGAAATTCACCCCATATAACATCAAAACCATCAAACCCTTTTTATATTTTAGTTCACATGTCAATTTATCATTAATAGCAATATTCCATACTTCTTTAAACCAATTTTCAAGCTCATACTCATAATCCACTTTCCATTTTTAACTATTATTAATCTTAAGGCAGTAACAAAAATTATTATCTCTTTCTTTTGCCACTCTAATTTCATATTTCCAAAATTTAACAATAATGCAATTTTTGGACTTATTTGCAAATTAATAGATAGTATTTCATTAATCTCAGCAAAAACCTTTTCCCATGTTTTTTTAATCTTTTCACATTCCCGCCATAAGTGTAAATAAGTCCCAATTTCTTTTTTACACCTCCAACAATTTTTTAAATTATTTCTATTATAATGGTTTAACAGTATTGGAGTCATATACCATTTCCAAACTGTCTTATGACAATTCTCTTTAACAGACATATTTTTCATAATTCTTTGTGTCCAAATCTTTGACCGTTCCTCTTCTGTAATAATAATGCAATACTTCTAATAATAATTTTTTTAAAAGCCTAGCAAAATGGGCCTGTTACAATAAAGTGTCTTAAAGAATCACAGGTGAATTTCCTGAGTAATGGATTATTTTGAGAGACATTTTGGACTCCTGCAACATTTAGGATTTCTCAAAGCCTCTTATTTATGAATGGGTTTCTTTGGCTACGTTAGAATCTACACACACACAAAGTATGTAATTCACTGTTAGTGTACAACAGCTCCTCCAACCTGATACCCTCCAGATGTATCAGGACTATAATTCTGGAAGTTAAAGTCCTAACATATCTAGAGAGCATTTCATTGGAGAAAGTGGAATATAACCAGGATGGACAATCTTGCCGCTAGGCCTGATTTGAGAAGCCCTCTGTGAATAAGCAATTTAAATCTCTGGCGAAAGCACATTGTTTCAGCCTACTGCACAGGAATGGAGGGAGTTAGCAAACAGTGTAATAAAGGCAGAGGAGGAAAAGTGAACATCACAAAGAGAAAACAGGTGACCCTGTCTCTTTGGGGTTCTTGTTCTGTCATGGTTTGCTTAAGCACTGGCATACACCTCCTTTTCATTTGCAACAAGTTTGGATCCACAGGGAAATGTTATTTTGTAAGTATTACAACATTAACAGACAACCTTTTGGTGGCCAGGAACACTTAAAAGGCCCCAACGTGTGGGAAGATGATGCAAAAGGGGAAACTCTTTCTTTAGGGGTGGCAAAGGTTTTCTGCTTTTCTCTCTTGGGAGGGCTTGTTGGTGCTAGTTTAAACTACCATGTTAAATCTATTTAAGGCTGTACATGGCAGTTTTGATGTGCTTCTTGCCTTAAAACAGCAAGCACCTGCTGCCAGTTTTTGACAATGATGACTAGAGAAGACTGGGAGCCATAGAAAGGAGGCTGTGGACCAAATGCATCTCTGAGGCTCAGTTGCCCATCCCTGGATTACATACAGACAAGATTTTATGCCTGAATTTATCTTAATCCTCTTGAATACATAGAGGGGATGTGGCCTAATTATAATATTTTTCTTCTTACTAAGAACCTTGGAATTAGAGTTCAGTGTTAATTGTTGATGAAAAATTAATTTGCAAATTTTGTACTTAGTGTCTTTTAAATATATTACATTTGATAATGGGCTTCTCATGTCTCTGGAGTTTTATTTCATTTCCTCAAAATGAGAAACCAGATTCTTACATTTTCTGCTACAGTATATAGTCCTGTAGAGCAGGCCAGTATATGATCTCTACATTGTACATGAATTAGGTGAGTGAAAAGTAGTTTGCCAAGAAATGTCCAGCAATTTTAAAGTTGGGGGGGGGGGGGCTACCTCCTGCTGAAAGCTTAGTCACTTACACTATATTATAGCCCATTACATTTTTCTTGTCAGTTCCCCCTCCCAGTTCATTATAGAACAGTTCATCTCTCTCCTCCTTTTTGTTCTTCTACGTGCCAGTAAAGAGACAAATTGTCCGCTACTTGTGCATCTTCAGCAGTTAGATCTATGAGAAATTGACTCTCTTGCAAAAGGCTTAATTGTGCTCAACCCTCTTGATGCAATTTAATCTGAGTGCTAGGCCTCACCCACATCTTGTTCTCCCACTTTCTCCTTTTTGAATGTGTGTGCTTGCACAATACAACATAGTATATTTTGGAATAATGGACTTGCTCTATCAACTATTTATGAAGCCAGACTCCAGTGTAGAACTTTCATTTGAGATAGAGAAGGAGAACAATTTTGTTTGGTTAGGAATGAAAATGGTGTCATTCCAAAAGCTTCTATTTGGTGATCGAAAAAGGAGCTTGGGAAATTTAGACTGTGTTTGTGTGGGATGGATCTTAGATATTAAAAAGTATGCTTTGCTTTAAATGCAGACCAGGGGTATGGAACTTAGTTTTTGTTTTATAAAGTGATCAATAACATGAAAGGGTCCCAAACCTGAAATTGCATGCATGCATTCATGCATGCATATATCTCTGTGTTTGTGTGTATATATAGTTCGTTTGCGGCATTTAAAATTCATGCATTTTCTAGCTTGTGTTTTGTTTATTACTACTGTATTTCAGATTTTTTAAAGCAAAAGTTACTCGCAGTAGTGCTATTTAAAACATGTTTATAATTCAGAAACAAACAGATGCCTATCAGTAGCGAAGAACTGAAAGAAAGAATACAGATAAGGTGATGAGTGAATGGATGGATGGAGTTTATGCCTGTTTATGCTCTTGTTGAATGTTATATGGTGGAAGGGAATGAGTGGCTGCTTGGTGCACCCCGTGCAGTAGATCTGATGTATTGTACAGTATTAGAAGCAAAAACTTGTGGAAAGGGTTGTTCTGTTACATGAGATTATTTCATTAAGAAATTGGGGTTCTGGTGGGATCATGGCAGACTGAACAGCTTTGCCCATGAGCTCTGCGAGCAAAACTGGCATCATGGCAGTTTTTTTGGGCTCAAGCTGGTCTCTCCTGAAGCCCAGGAGCGCTTTTCCAGACCAAGGAAAATGCTCAGAATTGACCCGTTTGTCCTCTGGACAGTGAGTTACAGCCAGGAGAGATCGTAAACAGTGTTCGCGATCGATGAGTAAGACTTTGCTGGGAGGCTGGGACATCACCATTTTCAAGCCGTGCTGCATCCTTAAAGGGACATTAAGTCCAGCAACCTCATTTCTAAAGCACCCAATTTATCTCTCCCCCCCCCCCCCCCCAGTATTTGTACCCTAAGAGAGGCTTTCTACATTAAGGAGAGACTATCTCTCTTGGTGTTTATCATTATTTCTGTGATTTATTTTTTTAAATTTTTTTTTTAAGCTTTGGATTCTGCTTTTCATCCAATACTAAGGAGGGTTGAGAGTATGTTATCATCTACCCGTTATTATTCTTGTGCTAATTTTGAAGATTTTATCTTTTTTCCTACACGCTGAATCTGCCGTTCTGAACTTTTACTTTCCTGCCACTACTTTCTCTGGGGAACTGTCTGCTATCTTAACTCAGTCCGGAAATTTTCCATTACCTTTTACTTTTGCCGGTTAAGTATCTAGGGGACGCCATAACTTACTGCCTCAGACATGGAGGATCTTAACCAGGCTTTTTCTGACAATTGTCGAGATATTAAAGCAGGTACTAAGCAGATTCTTTCTGATTCCTGCCAAGTTATTATGCAAGATATCCAGAGCATTGTGGAAAATGCGTGGTCTAAAATTTGCTATCTGGTTGGAGATGTTGTGGACGAAACAACAGCGATGGAATTGTCTCTCCTAAGAGCCAGATTTGGGCTTCTGCTGCAATAAATTGACAATGCTGATTTGAAGAATTTAAATGGAGAAATTGAGCTGCAAAACTTGATTGAATTTGACTTTTTGATGGAATGTTATGGAAAAGATGGGATTATTAAGTAGTATGGGAGGTTCTTTGAAGAGATGTCTGTGTTCGTGAGAGGAGCAGTTGGGCTGTTGATTTCTTTAAGAAAATAGCTCTGTGCTTATGGGGATATGTAAATGTTTTGGTTTATTTTGAAGTGGGTTAAGGGACCAAAAATAGTTATCTGGATGGTCTTTTGGTTTTGGATGACTTTCCTCATTGTTAATGATTGGGATTATGATTATTAAGGGTTTTTTTCTTTAAAAAATTAATATTAATTCATGTTTCTTGTATTAGTTATAATGGCAGACAATTTACATGTTTCTTTTATTTTTGATCTTTATTATAGTAGACAGGAATGTACAGAATAGTAGTAGGAAGGGAATAATTAAGTAATTATTATTTGGGGGGGGAGTTGATTAGGTGATTTATATTTTTTCATCTTTTTAATATAAGGGGAGGGAGCAATGGTACTTAGTGATTTTTATAACGTGCTAAGGGATTGACTTGTAGAAATAATGTGATATTGGTTTAATATAGAGTAAGGGATTGATTATGGGAAATAGCTGTATATCCTTGGTGTTTAAAGTCAGAAGTCACGTCTCTTTGTAATCTATCAAAAAAATTTTCTTGTTTTTTTACACAGTTTTAAAGGTTTTTTTGGTAGCTTTTTGTTTTTCTGTATCTTTTATCTTTTTCTGAAACTTAATAAAATTCTTAAAAGAAATTGGGGTTGGCATTTGCTGCTGCAGAGTACAAGTGCTTTACATTAACTTTTTTTTGCTGATCCCATTGGCTCACTGAGTTGCCTGATTCCTGTGGCTCTCCCTGCTTCTAAAGTCATATGTTGTCCACTGCACCACACTTGTTCTGACGTATTTTCTTTCTGACATTTTATTCTGTCAGCTCACTCCCAGTGATCATTGAGAAAATCTATCTTATGTGGTTGCTGGGATTCGAAAACGACTTGATGGCACATAATCAGTCACTCCCAGTGAAGGGAGCTACAGGAGTTGGCTTCCTCATTCCATTTTGAAGATCAGTTCCTGCAAGTCCTAGCGGTGGTAACAAGCTGTGAATAGAAAAGTCAGGCCCAATTGTCAACATACTAGCCAATCTTGAAAACTTTCCTGGCTTCTTCATATGCTGCTGAAAGTGTTTACATGCATCACTTTTAGGTTTTTGTCTGAAAGTGGCTTTTCAGTCACCCTAAGCTCATAGAGAGGTTTGTGAGCAATGGACACTGGATTCAGCATAATGAGAATCCTGGTATTAAAAAACAAACACCCCAATCTTTAACTTTTCAATTAGCAAGCCTTTGAAATGTGCAGACTTTGGTATAATTTGTGTTGCTGGGGCATAGGAATATTGCAGGGCCTTCAGAAGAATGTCTGTAGAGTTCATAAAGCAGCTGTATCGCTCAAGCTACAGTAGTCCGCATCTACAGTCTGGATTGTAAAAAGTACCTTTTTTCTAGTAGAGTTGGCATATTAGTGTCATGCTCTTTCTGTAGCTAACAACAATAGAATGGATTGTGCACAGTTAGACAATCATGGAAACAAAATTGGAAAGGACCTAGCCAAAGCTCACCTAGCCCAACCCCTTATTCATTGAGGGCTGCAGCTACAGCAGTAGAGGCTCTTTGGAGCTGGTGGGCACGTTAGGAATTTTGAGCGTATGTTACAGATGCTTCACGGAATCACAAAATGGCTGCAGTAGGCATGTTACCCATTTTAAAAATGGCTGCCATGGTGGCCATGTTCAGTAACAAAATAGCCATATACCAGAAAGCAAACTAAAAAGGTCACACTTACCATTTCTTTTTTTCATCCCAGCTTGTCTGTGTCTTTTTGTCGGGGTGGGGGTGAGGTGAAGTGGGCACGCTAGGTATGCACATTGCTTCCCTTTACAGATTATTTTCTTCCTAAATGTTTTTCATCCATTTTGCTGAAACCTCCCAAAGTTCTTCAGAGTGTTCTGTGCATTTCTGGGCACACTTGGAAAGAAATCCTGTGCTGCAGCCACCCATGATTTTTATTTTCTATACCTGTTAGGCCTGTGTGAAGTTTGGAGGTGGTGTTGAAAATAAAAAGGATGCCGGAGGTGACCTTTTGGCAGCTAAGTGTTGTATTTAACATTTGGGAGGCTTTGAGGGATGCAAAGTGGAAGGAGCTACATCATATGTGGGAGAATGGCAGAGTTTTGTGGGGGGGCTTTTCTTTTTTTAAATATGACATGCATGACTTAGGGCTCACAGTATACTTTTCAGGTGTTTCCCATTTCAAAATGGCAAGAATTTTTTCAGCAATAATAGTCAAAGAGGGATCCAGGAGCTTCAGGAAGAAGATTTGGGGACTGTACATGCAATCCTGTAACTATAGGTTGCTTGCTTGGGCTACGCAACATGGGAGGTTTCCAATTTTTTTTTTTAGGTCAAGTGGAACAGGGAGTCTGATAAGTATGTGGAAAGATGGTGTCCATGAAAACCATCTTGCCTGCTTCTGAGTTAAGCATTCTTGATGGAGCAAAGCTGTCTGTTCACTAAAGCAAGAGTACAGGTAGTCCTCGTTTAGCAACTGTCTCATGTAGCATCCATTTGCAGTTATCGTGATGAAAAAGTAAGTTTATGACCATTCCTTACATTTATGACCTTCGCGGGTCTGTAAACTAAAGGAAAGCTGTGGTAAGATCATAAGCATAGTTGTGGTTTCACTTAGCAGCCATTTTGCTTAATGACAGAGGATACACTATACCACACTCTGATATAGTATACTTAAGTATCTTAAGTTACACCCATTTTTCATTTACTGCATAAAAGTCCTTGAGGGACATTCTTATAGTATGAGTCCAACCAGGGAGATCTGTTCAGTAAAGTAATTAAAATGATGCTTCCTTTAACTTGTTTAGAAAGAGATTATCCTAGGAATACAAAATAGGTTGCTTACTTTCTGTTAGTCCTCTGTTACCTCAGAGCCTCCTTTCAACATTTAAATGATAGTACACTGAAAGAGATCAGTTCATTTGCTCTCCTTTGGCAGAATCTATAGATGTCCTACCCTGTTTTACTTTAGATTTGGGTAAATAAGGACCCTTGTGATAAACAAATTTTCTGAAGTTTGTTTTAAAAATTGCAGAGGTAGCTTGGCCTGACAGTTTGAAAATGCCAGAGAAAGGTAGTCTCCTTCAAGTCTAGCTTGAATCCTGTTGACTTCATAATGTGTATTTCACTGCAGTATATAAACGCAATAGGGTACTTCTGGGGTATTTTTGTTATTCCCAATCTGGTGTCCAGCCTGGTAGTCACTAATGAAACCATAAGTTGTACTGCACATTAATTGAAATAAGCTGGCTCAAAAATTAAAATTTCACATTATCATAGTCCTGAGTAACTTGCAGTTTTTCTGATCAGCCATATACATCACACTATATCAGAAGCTGCCTGCCCAGGACTTTGAAAAAGGGGAGTTGTTTGGCAATTGGCAGGTCCCAATACAGCACTAATGATTCTTTCCATCTTGGTAACTCACAAGTTGTGTGGCCTGGATTACCCTTTTGACTGTCTCAGTTTTGGCCTTAATCCTTACTGTGGCTTTTAACTCAAGACTCTGCATGCTAGCCATGAGATGGCAGACTTGCTCTACTAAACTGTTCTGAATCAAGCCTCCTCCCATTGCAAGGCAATAGCACTACTCTGTTTTTTCACAGCAAAGGTTAAAGCTGCTCCTGATACTTGTTTTAGGCTGTCACCATCTTCTGGAGCATGAGGATGTTTCAGATTTGTATGCAAGCCATCTACATTGGGTCTCCTGCATGATAATGGATTTTGTAAGGGGGAGGAAGGAGGAATGGGAAATCTTGCTTGCTTCTGTTTTAGCCTTTCATTGTTTCATCAATGCTAGAACCCGCATCAGGCATACTAAATGCAGGGATGCTGTGGAAACTGCTGCTGTGTCCTCAAGTCACCCTGTTCTCTCAGTGCATTTTGGCACGTAACAGACAAGGTGCTTGGTGCTTCTTGCAGTACCTCATCACATAATGGTGCCTTGATAGCTTAACTTCAGGGTTTCTTGCTTTCCCTTTGCATTTGGATGTTTATGGACACTCAGATCTTAACAGCATGCTATGGGGAGTAATCTCTAGGTCTTCTGCAGAGTGGGAAGGAAGTTTCAGTAATGGGGTGGGGGAGAATGAAAAGACACTCTTCATAGACTTAGCTTTTTAGTCAGTTCGTTGGACTAAAATTTTGTTTATGGTTCTTTGCATGTATTGTGCAGTCATTTAAAAGCATAATAATGGTTATTATTTAATATTATTAGCTATTCATATTGAAATCCAGAACAGCAAAAAGGCTTAGATAAACACATGATGACTCTGTGCTGTAAAATAGAACAATAATCAGATACAGAGAGCTGAAATAAAGCTACTGGGATTAAAATATCATTTTTTAAAATTGGAAAACAAAAATTAGCTTGATATCTAAAATGTATTTATTTATTCATTTGATTTATATAGCTGCCAAACTCACTGAACACGACTCTGGGTGCGGTACAACCAATAACAGTTAAAAACAATATCACAACCATTAAAACAGTTAAAACAATTAAACAAATAAAATCAAGATTGTGGGAGAATAACAGCCATCTAGATACAATACAATCTTCTCGCAGGCTCCCCATGGGTTCTCCAAGATCGTTGGAAAAACCATGTTTTAAGGGCCTTCCAGAAGGCTAGCAGGGATGGGGCTAACCTCACCTTGGGGGGAATTAAGTTCTAGAGGGCAGGAGCCACAGCCATAGCCAAAAAGGCATGTCTTCTGGATCCTGTCAGATGGAATGCTTTAGCAGACAGGACCCTGCTGGACCTGATAGGGCAAGTAGATGTAATTGTGAAGAGGCGGTCCCTCAAATAACCTGATACCATACCATATAGGGCCTTAAAGTTCAAAACCAGCTCTTTGAATTGCACCTGGAAGCAGACTGCCAACCAGTGTAGCTCGCGGAACAGAGGTGTAACATGGGCCATCCTAGGAGCACACACAACTGTCTGTGCAGCCGCATTCTGGACCAGCAAAGGCTTCTGGATGCTCTTCAAGGGCAGCCTCGTGTAGAACACATTACAGTAATCCACTCTGGAGGTGACCTGGGCATGAGTAAATGGTACTAAGTATGCAAGCAGATCTAGAAGGATATTGTAATAGCAGGTTTGAGTCTGCAGGGTGAAAGGTTGGAGGTGTCAGACCTTTCCTATGAGCTCTTGTCTTGCCTTCCTGCCTTGGTGTAGCTGCTTGGTAGTTACTACCACAGAGATGCCATTATCTGGTGGTGTTCTCCCAACCCTGGCATGTGAGACAGATTGAGCATCTGTAGTATATGTACCTTATGGCAAGAAAAAGGAAATTAATTTCTTCGGGAAGGGGCTTCACAACTGCTGTGAGGCTCCCCTGACCTGGATTCAGCAGTGAATCATAGGGTCCTGTCAATTAGCTTGACTTCATGACTCCTTAAATTTGGTACACAACTCAGGCATAGCTCAACTAAAGATTCTATATACAACACTTGAGAAAATGAAAATTTTGATAGCCTTGGGTTTTAAACAAATGGCTTCCTCCTATATTTCCAAATCATGGATACTTGATGAGGCATTTGGTGGTCTTGGAGCCCTGAGGCTGCATGTTTATTAGGGGTGTATACAAAACAGAGATATGTCTTGTTTCAAACCTGGAACAAAACATTCTGCTCTAGATTTTGCTACCCACTTCCAATCTTCCCAGTACCGCTCCTCTTGCTCTTTCTCAGACAGTGACCTGCCCCAGTCTTCAGCCTTCCTTTTAGTCACTGTCACCAACATACTGACTTGTGCACCTGTTCCTCAGTGCATCCCACCTCCCCACTGATATTCCAGTGCTTTCTCCATGAGCCGCTGTTGCCACTGATATCCTCAGCTTTTTCCTGTTTTCTCTCTCCCTTCCCCCCTCTTTCCAGTGGAACAACCACATTTCTGTTCATTTCTGGGGGAAAAAAAATGTCCTGCTTTATTCTATGTACGGTCCCAAAATCTGAAACATTCATATTTTGGTTTGGGCATGGACCACCCAAACCACTTGTTTCATGAATGGAACATTTTGTACATTCTTCATGTTTATATGAGAGTCAGTGTGGTGTAATGGTTAAAGGCACTGGACTAGAAGCCGAGAGACCCTGCATTGTAGTCCTACTTTAGTCCTACCAGCTGGGTGCATTTGGGCTGGTCAGTCCCACTCAGCCTGAGGAAGAAGGCAGTGGCAAACCACTTCTGAAAATGTTGCCCAGAAAACTGCAAGGATGTGTCCATGTAGTTGCCAGGAGGCAAGACTGACTTGAAGGCTCAGGGAAAAAACAAAACAAAAAACCAACCACCCTTATATAATCGCCTTCTCCGGCCATGTCATGGATCTGAGAAGCTTCAGCTGGTTCCAGTTTAGCAACCAAGGTAAGCTGTGTGAAGAGAATAAGTCCCTGGCAAATATAGGCCTGTGGAGCCTGAGTGTTAAAGAGTACTTGAAAATGTATCAGCCCTTTGAGGTAGGCCAGGTCAAGAAACAAATACCACAAGGATTATTGGAACTGTAGGGAATAATAACAGAATATTGAAACCCTGTCAGAGTTTCCCTTTGCCACCTCATATACCATATAGAATCAAAGTGGGTTATTTTGAGTTTCTTTCTCACGTTCCCTCCTTTTTCAGGATTGAGATGTTGTTTACTTTCTCTTTTATCTGCTAACGATTCTTGCATACCTTGCCCAAAATTATCTCTCTGTTTTCCTCTACAAAAGAGAAATAGAATCATAGAATTTAAAAGTTGAAAGCAACCTTGGAAATCATCTGGTACAACTTGTTGCCCAGTACAGAAATCAACTACTGCAGCAGCTGGCCCTCCTGTTGTCCATGATTTTTCAGAAACACAGAAGGAGGTGCCAAGAGGATATCGAAAAGCTTCTTCAAAACTCTTGGATAGAATTAAACTGGTCCTCTAGACTTAAACTTATTCATGGTAATCAAGGCCTCCTGTCTATCTCTGACCTCCCTCCTTCTGTCAGTTCTTTTGCTTAGGTAGATTTGAATAAAGACCTTCTTTAGGAGAAGACCAAAGCAAAGTAGGATTGAGGAGCTTTCCCCATTATCTGTTACCTATCAACTTACCAAAGAGCTGTCTCAGCCCCTATGTTTACTTCCTCTTACTACTGACATAGGCAAAAAGCCTTTTTTGTTGCTTTTAGCTTCATTTGCAAACCTAGGCTCCCTTTGCGCTTGAGCTTTCAGACTTTCCTTCTGCAGGTATTAGTTACTTACTGATATGCTACTCTGGTGGTTATACTCATCTTTATTTCTATACATGTCTCTTTTAAGTCCTAAGGTAAAGGTAAAGGTTTCCCTTGACGTAAAGTCCAGTCGTGTCCGACTCTAGGGGGCGGTGCTCATCTCCGTTTCTAAGCCTTGGAGCCGGCGTTGTCATAGACACTTCCGGGTCATGTGGCCAGCATGACGACTCGGAACGCCGTTACCTTCCCGCCGAAGCGGTACCTATTGATCTACTCACATTTGCATGTTTTCGAACTGCTAGGTGAGCAGGAGCTGGGACTAGCAACGGGAGCTCACCCCGCCGCGCGGTTTCGAACCGCCGACCTTCCGATCGGCAGCTCAGCGGTTTAACCCGCAGCGCCACCGCGTCCCTTTTAAGTCCTAGATCAGTCAAAAACCTTCTATGCATCCATTGTGGTTTCCTTACCCGCTCCCCCATTTGTTCTCCTCCTCCTACTACAATTGTATATTTTTTAGAAGTTCTCAGCCCTCCTATGCTCTCTTTGATTTAAGGATTTCTGTCCATGGGATCCTATCCAGTACTTCTCAAGTTAAAATTGGCTGTCCTGAGATTTAGCATGTGGGTATGGCCATGATCCAATTTGCTGTTCTATAGTATCTTGAAACCCAAGATGAATGCTGAAAAAGCCTTTGACACTTTGGAATAGTCCTTCATGTTTGCAGTTCTGAAAGATAGGGGTTGTGGCATGTTACGGACCCCATCTATAAAAGAATTCCATCTAGTGGGGTCTCCGAAGCGTGCCTTCTCTGCTGTAGCTCCTGCCCTTTGGAACATTCTTCCCCCAGAGGTGAGACAGGCCCACTCGCTCCTGGACTTTTGCAAAAGATTAAAGACCTGGTTCTGTCTGCAGGCTTGGAATGGGAGGGGGAATAATTACACCTGGGGATGGCTAGCACCTTAAAGTGATTATGAGGTGCCTATTACACTCAAGGACTGATCAAGATCTTCTTGCCATGTAGATTTTATTATATTTGTACTTTTACAGTATTTTGTAATGTAATGGTTTTATATTTTAATCCTGTTTTATTTTAAGCCGCCCAGAGTCCCCCCGTAGGGGTGAGATGGGCGCTGAATAAATTTGTAAAATAAATAAATAAATAAAATAATTTGTCTTTTATTTTCTTATTCTTTTTATCTGTTTTTGCTGTATTTATCCTTTCTAAAATGTTTAATTAAAGTATATAAATAAATAAGGGCGTGGGAGACAAGCAATTGGTTAGGATTAATTTCTGAAGAGCAGATTCCCTTGTTTCTTCTTAACTTTCTGGAAAATGAAATTGTTACCAGGAACCAATGAAGACGTTTTGGAACTTGACTGAGTTAGTTTTCCAAGAGATACCTGGCTAGTTGAAATCTTCCATTATTAGTATGTCTCTCCTCTTTGAAAGTTCTGTGACCAGGAAGTCATTATCAATACCTTCTTCCTGACTTAAGGTCTGCCTGCAGTCTGTAGTTCATCATCCCAATAATCTCATTGTTGTTTCCTGTTCTGTGTATTCTTACCCAAATGCTCTCAGCTATATCTTTGTGCTTAAATTTCTGGATCTTTACACATGATTACGCTTCCTTCATATATGCCACTCCTTGTCCAATGTTGTGTTGCCTATTCCTTTTGAAGAAATTACACCCTTCAGATCTGACTTTCATCCCACCAGGTTTCACTAATGCACATTAATAATATTTGTCTTTCTGTTTGTCCTGTTTGCTCCCCATACTCTGTGCATTTGTACAGAAGCACTGGAAACCTTGAGTCATATAATTTAGCCTATTCTTTCCTGTATTCACATGCACATTATTGGATGTTTCCTCATCCTCTGAATCACTCTCAGTCCTGTTCCCATTACTTGGTGTTGTATATTTTCTGACTTTCTTTTCCATCCTCTACAGTCTAAAATAGGAAATGCTGGGCATTCTGCACAGTAGGAGAATGCATCATCACATGTTCTTGATGGTCCAATTTATCTTAGTAATTAATTAATAAAATAAATAACACATTTAAAGCAAGCTATACATGAAAGGTATTTACGAATGAGCCAGTGTTGGTGATATAACTTAAGTGTACTGTGTATGTTAAGATTGTTGTTGTTTATTCATTCAGTCACTTCTGACTTTTCATGACTTCATGGACCAGCCCACGCCAGAGCTTCCTGTCGGTTGTCAGCACCCCCAGCTCCCCCAGGGATGAGTCTGTCACCTCTAGAATATCATCCATCCACCTTGCCCTTGGTCGGCCCCTCTTCCTTTTGCCCTCCACTCTCCCTAGCATCAGCATCTTCTCCAGGGTGTCCTGTCTTCTCATTATGTGGCCAAAGTATTTCAGTTTTTCCTTTAATATCATTCCCTCAAGTGAGCAGTCTGGCTTTATTTCCTGGAGGATGGACTGGTTTGATCTTCTGGCAGTCCAAGGCACTCTCAGAATTTTCCTCCCACACCACAGTTCCAAGGCATCTATCTTCCTTCTCTCAGCCTTCCTTATGGTCCAGCTCTCACAGCCATATGTTACTACTGGAAATACCATTGCTTTAACTATGCAGACCTTTGTTGTCAGTGTGATGTCTCTGCTCTTAACTATTTTATTGAGATTTGTCATTGCTCTTCTCCCAAGGATTAAACGCCTTCTGATTTCCTGACTGCAGTCAGCTTCTGCAGTAATCTTTGCACCTAGAAATACAAAGTCTTTCACTGCCTCTATGTTTTCTCCCTCTATTTGCCAGTTATCAATCAAGCTGGTTGCCATAATCTTGGTTTTTTTGAGGTTTAGCTGCAAGCCAGCTTTTGCACTTATGTTAAGATGGCTTCCCATATTGCCATGTTTGGTTCTGAGATGCTTGAATTATGTATGCATACTGTAGACAGATGGCCTTCTCCAATCTTGGCCCTTCCAATTATTGAAGACTATAAACTTCCCCACTGGCCAGGGAGGTACAGGCTCCTGGGAACTGTAGCTGATACCATCAGGAAGGACACAGATTTGGGAAGGGTAAAGGGACTGAGCTGTGGGCAGAATAGGACAGAAGGATGCTCTAAATCAGTTAAAAGGAGCAGAAACTATCATAAGTAAAATCTGTGTTTATACTTTGCTACAGGATAAAGATGTTGACTGAAAAATCTGTGCAGATCATATAATCACAATATAGAACATACAGCAACTCCTTAAACATTCCAACTCCCAAGGCAAAGAAGAGTACATTTATTGTCCTGTTCTGAAATTGGTCCTTATGCAGCCGGCTCTTTGCTAGTATGCAGTAGCTTTTTAAATTAGTGGGGACTTGTGTTTATGAAAATTTACTGATTATTCCTTAATTAATCTCAATTGCTGATGGTTACTTAGGCTTTCAATTTTTCATAATTAACATAATGGGCTAAAAGGATTAGAGTGAAAGAAGATTGTATAATGCTAATAAATGAGCTTAGACAATCACTGAAAGTGGATTCAAATGTTTGTAAATGTGAAAAACTTTTATATATTATGTGACATGCATGCCTGGCATTGTGAATATTGAATTCAGTGCACATGTGCATACAAACTTGCAGCCTGTCATGAGCACTGATGGTGAGCAGGAGGCGGCCCCTATCCAGGGGGGAAAACGCACGCGTAGTACTGAGGAGTTAAGCAGCCATTCAGAGAGACACAGATCAGACCCGCCTTGACTTTTGGGGTTTATCTGTCTGGGTTTTTCCCACGCTTCTTCAGTTTGTTAGGATTTTCTGTCTAATGTAGCAGTAATAAAACATTAGAGACCTATTCCTTGTCTCAGCGAGGTTCCTGACTGTTAGGACACAGCCCTTTAAAACTTCCTATGCTGTGCTCACCACCGCATTTAAGAAAGAAAAAAAAATCCGTACTTGCCAATTGGCTTCAGCTTCTGTCTAGAGAGCAGTTGTCTGTACAGTACTTCATCCTTCATATATGTTTAAAGATGTTTAGGAATGTTGGCCCACATTTTAAGCAAATCAACTCTGCTTCCTTGGCTAGTAACATAGACCAGAGCAGACTTTATTTTTCATACTTTTCTGAATTTTGCAACAGAGCTATTTGCTCAAAAGGTATATCAAAACGTGCATGGGTGAAAGGTGCAGAAAAATGTGTATTTTGCTAAAAATGCATTAATACTTTTTGTGCAGTTTTTAAAAACTGAAGATTGATACAAGTGGAACAGATGAAAAAGCAACTGCTGCCCATTTCGAGATTCAAGGAGACGTTTGTTTGTTTATTTATTTATCAAATTTCATCACTGCCCATCTCCCCCAGAAGAAGGACTCTGGGTGGTTGTTGCAAGTAGAAGGTCCAGAAGGATACAAATAGCAGGGTAGAGTGATTTATATCATCAGAGAAAATCCTGATTTAAAAAATCTTGAGGTAGTAGATGATATTGATGAAAATGTTGTAGTCTTAAAGAGATAAAGTCTGCTGAATTGTGACCAATAAATGCATTCCAGTTGTTACAGTAGTTACCTGGAACCCAGATATGTCTAGAAACCACAAATTTTAAGATACTATGATGTGGCTTTCTGACAAATGTGTCTGCTTGTACCACTATGGTTCTCTGGTCAGGTGACACAGCTGGGGAAAAGTGCACTTTAAGCTTAACAAGATATTCCTGAGCGTAACTAATCTGAGAATTATGGAATGCACTCTGAATGTTAGTACAGCTTCAATTTCAATCATAAATTCAGGGCATCATTATCAAATCAAATGCAAAGAAAAAAGAATCAAAGCTTATTTTTGTGTTGATGGTTGTACAGTCCACTGCAGCACAGCCATGTGGATAAGGGATGGACAATCTGCAGCCGTTCAGATGTTGTTTACTCCCCACGCAGTATGGCCAACTATCATGTGATGTCAGGGATGATGGGAGAGATATTCAAATCTAACAACCTTTGTAGAGCTACAGGTTGCCCATCCTGGATGCAAATGTTAACTAGTATGGGAGAAAAAGGATGATCCTCAACGCACTCTCCTGATTGGATTGCTTCTGAAATCATTATTTCAGGGAAGAACAACATTACTTGTTTAGTAACTTCAACACTAAGACTGTTTCTCACAGTTTTTAGAAGGAAATGTAAACCATATTGAGCTATAGAGGAGAGCTTTTGTTCTGTATTAAAGTGTGTTATTTGTAGGCAAAAGATCTCAAATTCAGACCTTTCTGCATCCATTTAAAAGGTTCTCAGGCAGCAAAGCTGGAAAAAGTCTGGTCTCTTTCTCTGGAAATCCTCAATTGTCGCTGACCATCAGAATGCAGATAGAAATGATCCTTATAATAATCTGATTTTTAAGCCAGTTTTCATTATTTTAGTCTGCATTTTTGAGAAGTAGGATTTTGCTGTTATAACATCATTCTGTCGGGTTTTTTCCCGCATTTCTTTTGTATTTTGGTGTGTGACAATGATTTTTAGTTTGCTTATAGGTTTGGAGAGATCAGATGTTAATAGTGTTTTTAGTATTTTATGTTTCCTGTTCTCTATCTTTTAAGTGTTGCAATTTGCACCACTCCTAGCTGTAGAATAATAGAGAGGTGTACTTGTGTTCAGATAAAACAGAAAGAAAATGCTGGATGAATGTTGCAGATGATTAAAATATTTAATGTTCAAAGTCCTATCCCAATACTGCTTTTAAAATTGTGTTAAGATGATAATTGTCTGGGTCATATTAAAAGTCTATACAGCCCTTGATTTTTTTCTCTCTCAGGATAGCTGCTAAATTCCTTTACTATCACCAAACATAAGTAAACATTTTTAAACATCTGATCTAATGCCATCATAGAGTTGATCATCACAAATGATGAATATGTATTGGAAGATTTGCTTGTAAGATTTTTTAGGGATGTTCGTTGGGTGGGTTTAAGTTAGGTACTATCACTTGATTTAATCCTGTGAGTCAAGTACTCTTCTGTTGTGTGGAAACAGTACATTTACAGTCCTTGCTGCAGACTTCAAATTCAGAGCAAAGAACCCTGTCATGTTTTGAAAGAAGTCCCTTACCTATTGAAAGCAAGCATTGGGGGAATATGTTTAGCTTAGTCTTCTCCATGACTTGCTGGCATTTCGTTTGAAGATGTTTTCATGTCATGTGTGCATATGTGTGTGCATGTGTCGCAGTCTAGCATGGGAGGCTTTATGGGCTATTTTGACATACTGATGTCATCCCTGAACAATTGGATAGCCATTATAAGCTTCAACATGGAGTAGAAAAAGTTCTAATATTTTAAACTCTCTTTCCATGGTGCAATGCGTGTTTTTTTTAACCTTGCTTCCCTTTCTGTTTCAAAGAGAAGTTATTCAGCTACAGATTTTTAATTTCATTCATATAACCTAACAGCAGCAAGTAACAGAGCAAGCAGTTGCTTGCAAAGATTTGCCTGCAGAATTCTAAAACAGCTGAACAAAATAGTCTCATCCATTATCAGTAATTTCTCCAGGTCATGGAAAAATAGATCACAGCCCCCTCTTTTCTCCAAGAGTTGGTTCTTGTTTCATTGCTTACTCACATACTCAACTTCAACTTGCATCAGTGGTATAATTTTTAGTCTGCCCTACTCACTGTAACCAGTAATTTTTAGGCAGAAAAAACATATTTCATAATGGGGTCTTTGAAATTTCTCTTAAGGTTGTTATTGACATAGGAGACTTCTCCCTCCCTCCCTTCTTATATACTTGAGTTACATTGGTAGTGAGAATAGCCTTAATCGACAGTAAACTTTCTGACTAATTGCAAAGAACACCTGTGGCCTGCCCCCATCTTGTCATACTTCCAGCAAGTGGGGACCCTTAGCAGTACCCCCTAGTTATTTGGGTGGAACAGGCAGGAACTATTGAGGAAAGGCAGACCCTAAGACATCTAGCATCTAGCTAGTGACCTAGCTAGCGACCAGTAATTCAAATATTTATTTATTTATTTAAATTTATTATAGCTGCCCATTCCAACAAACTCTGAGCAGCTTACACAATCTAACAAAAGATAAAACAATAAAAAACATTAGACAAAACAAAACAGCCCAGACTAAAAACAGCCATTAAACCACAGTGTAACAGCCCCCCTTCCAACATAAACCCAGGCCTAGGGCCAAAGCTAAGTTTTAAGGGCTTTTGGAAACCCCAGGAGAGTGGTGCTATGCCCAATTTGGTGACCACCTAGAATTACAGTTCCCAAAGTTTCCTGCTAATTTTGAGAGTTGTAGTTTCAGTACACCTGGAGGGTAAAGTCTACAGATCTATAATCTGCAGTGGTTAACAGCATACAAATTCTTAGACTATGCAGTCTTACACTGCCTCTAAAGCTCCTTCCCTTAGGAAACCACTTTCTGTGACAAGTTTAAGATGTTTTCTTTTTTCTTTTTAACAGCTTTGATGGATGCAGTTTTTAATTCTGTTCCTGCTTACCCCATGAAGTAAACTTTTTGGATTTTGGGGTATGAAGGCATTTTAATGCAAAGTTGGTCCAACAACAGTAGTAATAGCAGATGCTACTATGTTTTATTTGTTATCATTATTGATGTTAATAAATAGTATGTCACAAATTTTTATAAGCATTTAAAAATATATTGATGAAATGGTAGAATATGGGCACCTTAAAAAAATACGAACGTAGGTACTTGGGCAGATCTGTAACATGTCAGTTTTATCTGTTTGGACACTCTTAAGTCTTTTCTTTTTGTTTAATCCTCACTGCTGCTTCAAATCTTATGGAGAAACCATGAGCTTAAATGCTGGGCTGGGTACACTGCAGTGTGGAATTAACGAGATGATATTAGATGAAGGAAACAAAGCCTGCTTCTTTCATATCACCCCAGTAAAAATCTGTTCCCTCAGCTGAGCCTTTTGGATTTGTTGCTGTGATCTTCTGATGATCAAAATATTTTTCTTTTAAAAAAAATGCAAACATGTAATTTTGAATTGATGATTGGCATGGTTGTATATGTGCGAGGTGTTCTGCAGTAAGGGTGTGTGCTTGTTTGCTTTTTTACTTTTTCCCTGAGGACCAACTCATCACTGTGCCAGTTCTGTTAATACTTCCTTCCACTAGTAGGAATTTATGTTCTTCCTTCCCCTTTTTAACTGCGAGGCAGATGTAAGGGGCATTTTCTTCCTTGTCTTTGGTCGTCTGTATTAGGTACAATAATGACAAAGACACTGCTTTACCATGGCTGCAATAATATGCAGTTGGTGCCATCCTCAAACTGTTGAGCTTTTTTGATTTACAAATATCCCACACTGTTTTTGTAATGTATGAATAGTATATTCTGCATAACTACAGTTGGATGTCTTAGAGCAAAATACCTATTAACTCCACCAAATAAACAGGCCTAACTTTCAGCTAAATTTGTTGATCAATCTTAAGATGGTAGTTCTTGTATTTCCTAAGGATATTCTTTCATCTGCAGACTTAAACATGTCCCAGAAGAGACAATTCCTTGCCAGGGGACCACTGGGAATGTTTAGCCCCTGTCTCTCATGAGGAACATTTTTTTTTTTTGCATTTTGCTGGAAAGAACACACAAAACCAGCTTCTAGTTGCTCTGGCACAAGAAGATGTGCCCTGGCTCAATCCATCAGCTAGGAGGTTAAGAGTTGTGAATGAAGGATAGGGTCTGGATGATCCTCTGGCTCCAATCAGATAATATAACAAGATTGTGGAATGTCCAGCATGAGTACCTGGATTTATTTGCCTTCCTCTTCCCTTCCTCTTTTTGCATGTTGTGTTTTATTAAATTGGAAATGTTACTGTTGAAACCATTGTAATTTGTATAATGCTTAGTAATTTTTAGATAGTATATTAATAATAACAGTTATTTTGATATTTCCCATTCTGATATATGCATGGGGGAATAGAATTATAACATGGTTGTGTTATGGTGTGTTTATCTTCAAACTGGAAACCAGTGGTTAACAAATTCTAAATAAGACAGGGTATAAGTTGACTTCAAGTCTTTGATTTTGGAGCTATAGCAATAGTTTTAAGCTTCCCAAAGATTTCATTATCTAGATGCAATTGGTGCCTTTACTGTATGATAAGCAACTTTTGTTTCTTTACTGACTTGTTGTTCTAATTTTTATTTTATTTTTTCTATTCTCAGTGGATGAATACATTGCTATTGCAAAAGAAAAACATGGGTACAACATGGAACAGGTAACGAACAATTGGAAGATTTTTTAATGTGATCTCTCCCCTTCCCCAGCTGGAGTGGGGGTGAGCTTTTTTGACATCTTGTTCATCTAATGTATTATTTTCAGTAAATGCAGGAGATGATGTAGAAGAGAAGGAGAAGTAGCTATAGTCTTCAAATTGTCATAAGGCTTTCAGTACATTGCTTTTGGCTTTAGGTGATTTTTATTAACCATTTAATTGTATTTTTAGTGTGTCTGATATTTGCATATGTAAAATTTTATGCAGTCATTTTTATTCTGCCTATTCAAAATGTCAAGCTGGACTGTCACAAAAAATCTTGATTAAAACATGTATGCAGAAGCCAAACGAGCTCTTCCATGAAGTTCAATAAAAGAGACAGCCAAAGACAGGGCCCACTTGTGCAGGGGAAGCCAAATGTCGCTTTTATGTCTAAACACAGACTCCTTACACTTATTTCTGAATAATAAAAAAGAATATGCACTACCCAGATAAATGCAGAGAATTATTCCAAATAGAATGCTTGTTTTAGGTTTCTTTAAAAAATCAAACCAGAATTTTTCATGGCTGCCTGGTCAGATATAGCCGGACTTATAGACAAAGCAAGAACTGGACTAACTTTTGAGCTTTGGGGATACTTTATATAGAAAATGTCCAGAGAAGATTTTCTGAAGAGGGTTAGCCAGCTAGTCGTGTGTGAGGGAGAATGAATAAGTTTCTGTCTCTTAAGCAGATCATGTCCTAGGTTTTAAAGACAGCCTTCATATGTTTTGGAACCAAATGGAAGACCCCAGCCTCCTCGTTCTTTAGCATCCTGCATTAATTTAAGTCTAATCCTTGGTCTTTTCCTTTGCCAAATGAACTTTGATAGGTCTTTTTGCCATAATTTAAAAGTTTTGTCAGTTAATAATATTGGAATATTTTGAAATAAAAATAACATCCTTGGCAAGATATTCATTTTGATTACAGAGATTCGCCCCATAAGTGATAAATTTAGTTTTTCCCACTTCCCTTAAGTCTTGTTGAATTTCCTTCCATATTTTTGCATAGTTGTTTTGGTATAGATTGTTAGTTTTAGCTGTAATCCCTATCCCTAAATATCTGACTTTTTTAACACTAGAGAATCCTGATTTATTTTCTAATATATTCTGAATATTTTGTGACGTATTTAAGTTTATCATTTTCGTTTTTTGTTTATTTATTTTGAAACCAGCTAATTCTCCATATTCTTGTAGCGTTTTTAATAAGTAGTCAAGAGATGTTAGTGGATTTTGTAGGGTAATAACTAAATCATCTGTGAACGCTCTTAATTTATATATTTCTTGTTTTACCTTTATTCCTTCAATCTGATTTTCCTTTCTAATATTCTCTGTTAAGACTTCCAAAACCAATATGAATAGTAAGGGGGAGAGTGGACAACCCTGCCTCGTACCTTTTTCTATTACGCATTCTTGTGTTGTATCTTCGTTTATCACAATTTTGGCTTTTTGGAATGTATAGATTGCTTTGACTGCCTTTATAAATGTGTCACCAAAATCCATAAATTCCAAGGTTTTAAGCATAAAATTCTAGTTTAAATTGTCAAAGGCTTTTTCTGCGTCTAAAAAGAGTAGCATAATCTGTTTTTTATTATGAATTTGGGCATACTCTATTATATTTATGATGGTCCTTATGTTATCTTTTATGTGTCTTCGGGGTAGGAATCCACTTTGGTCATGATCAATTATTTCTTGTAATATAATTTTTAATCTTTCAGTTAGAATTAATGTAAATATTTTGTAGTCATTATTCAGTAGCGAAATAGACCTATAATTTCTACGTAGTGTCGGATCCTGTTTCTCTTTCAGAATTAATATAATAATTGCCTCAGACCAAGATTGAGGTATTGGATTTCCTGATACAATCATATTCAATAAATCCTTAAATGGTGGTAGTATTTGATCTTGGAAATATTTATAGTATCCTGCAGAAAAACCATCTGGTCCTGGGGCTTTGCCTGTTTTCAGTTTTCTAATAGCATCTATAATTTCCTGTGTTTTAATGGGGTTGTTAATTGTTGCTTTTTGATCTTTAGTTAGTTTCTTTAAATTGTGTTTTAGCAAATAGTTTTCAATTTTGTCAATTGATATTTCTTGTTTCTTATATACATTTGTAAAAAAGTTATAAAATGCCTTCTTAATTTTTTCATTGTCAACTAATTCTTCCCCATTTTCTCAAATTTTAGTAATGTTTTTTTCCCCTTATCTTTTCTTAATTTATATGCCAACCATTTACCTGCTTTATTAGCATGTTCGAAGTTTCTTTGTTTGATATATCTCTGTTTCCTTTCAATTTCATCTGTTGTAAGTATTTTTAATTGTTGTTACAAAATTTTTATTTGGCGATTTATTTCCTCATCAGATGGCTGTAATTGGAGCTCTTTTTCTTTTAACTTAATTTGATCTAAAATTATTTGAGTTTTTTGTTGTGCTTTCCTTTTCAAACACCTATTTTGATACATAAAGAACCCTCTCATATAGGCCTTACTAGTATCCCACACAGTACCAATACTTACTTCTTTATTTAGATTCCATTCAAAGAATTCCTTTAGTTTCTTTTTGCTATCTTCTACAAATTCTTTATTTCTCAGCAAAGTTTCATTTAATCTCCACCTTTAGTTTTTTGGGTGGAGTTTTATGCTCAATTGAATTGGGTTATAGTCTGAGAAGGATCTGGGGAGGGTTGTTACATCAGAGATTTTATTTGCCAGATTTTTAGATAGCCATATCATATCAATCCTGGAGAACGATTTGAATCTATCTTAGTAGAAGGTATAATCTCTGGCCAAGCCATTTTTATGTCTCCAGGCATCTACAATAGCCAAATTTTCAGTCATATCAAAAAAAGACTGAGGTAATTTTCCTTGATTTTTTTAAATTTGTTGTTCAGACTTTCTGTCAATGATAGGTAAAGTAACCCCATTCCAATCTCCCATCATAATCCAATTATTATAGGGTAGCTCAGAAAGTACATTAAGTAAATTTTGATAAAAATTTTTCTGATTATCATTTGGGGCATATACTCCAACCACTGATATTTTAAGGCTTGGCAGTTCCATTTCTATTATTATATTTTGTCAGCACTTATCAATTTAGAGTTTAAATGAGACTTTGCATATATTACAATTCCATTTTTTTTTCACTTGCTGCTATAAATTCATTTCCTAATTTCTTGTTTATCAAATATTTATCATCTTTTTTAGCAATGTGCGTTTCCTGAAGACATATAATATCCTGTTTCAATTTATATAAATAATGAAAAACTTTTTTCCTTTTAACTGGGGAGTTGACTCCATTTATGTTCCAGGAGAGGCATCTTAGTTCATTCATTTGAGAGAAGTATTGTAAACTCTTTAGAGCTAGAAGTTAATTCTTCTACACTGGGGTCTTCAGAATCTAGACACTTTCCTTTACTTCCTGTACTTTTAAATCTGTCACTCCCCTCTGCATCTGTTTCCAGATCTTTCTTATGTTTTTTAAGAAATTTCTGTGCTTTTGAGATAGTATTCAATTTGTATCTTCGTTGTTTAAACATAACATTAACTCCCTTCAGACTTTCCCATCTGAAGGGAATTTTATTTCTTTTTAAGACAACAGTAAGAAAAAAGTATTCTCTTCTCTTTTTAAGTATTTTCAGTGGTATGTCCTTCAGTATCATGATTTGCCCTCTCCTTCAATGTTAATTTTTTTACCATAAGAGGCCTGTATTATCAATTCTTTTGTCCTCTTTCTTGCAAATTCAATTATTATGTCTCTTGGTTTCCTATGAACCTTTGCATATTTCAAGTTAACTCTATATATTTTTTCTATATTTTCTTCTAATTTTTCTTCATCCCGGTCAATTAAATTGGCAAGCATTTGAATCACTATTTCTCTAATTTCTGGCTCTTTTTTTTCTGGTACTCCTCTAAGCCTAATACAGTATTCTTTTTCTTTTAACTCTAACACCGTTAAACGGTCTAATTCAGTGTCCTTTTCCCATTCTAATTTCTCCACTCTTTCTCTTACTTCTTGGATATCTGCTTTTATTATTTTGTCCATTGTCTCTAACTTATGGTCTAATCTTTTCTCAAAGCCATCAATTTTCTCTTCCAATAAATGAGTTAAATTTTGAGTGATGTTTTGAATTGTTTTCTGTGTATGTAAAGTCTTCAAACATGGCTTTCAACCATTCATCTTCCCCCCGCTTCTGAGCCTCTCCTAATCTGTCTTCTTGTATTCATTTTGTTTTGTAAATATCCTTCTTAATTTTTTAGCTTATCTTAACTATTAACCCTAATACACTATTTGTTTATATGTTACAATATGTGTTGTTGTTTATTCGTTTAGTCGCTTCCGACTCTTCGTGACTTCATGGACCAGCCCACGCCAGAGCTTCCTGTCGGTCGTCAACACCCCCAGCTCCCTCAGGGACGAGTCCGTCACCTCTAGAATATCATCCATCCACCTTGCCCTTGGTCGGCCCCTCTTCCTTTTGCCTTCCACTCTCCCTAGCATCAGCATCTTCTCCAGGGTGTCCTGTCTTCTCATTATGTGGCCAAAGTATTTCAGTTTTGCCTTTAATATCATTCCCTCAAGTGAGCAGTCTGGCTTTATTTCCTGGAGTGTGGACTGGTTTGATCTTCTTGCAGTCCAAGGCATTCTCAGAATTTTCCTCCAACACCACAGTGTCATGTTCACTGTTTCAATGTGCACTGTACATCGTAACGTTTCACATGCCATGGAGCTGATGCGCGTTTCTGTTTGGGAGGGAGCTGCTGTGAAACCTTGTGCCAAGCTCTGTATCTATGTTCATTTCAATGGAATGTGTTTGGGTTGTGTGCTCTGCTCAAGGACTTTTCCTGCGGACCATCAGAAGCCGTTAGGAGCACCTGGGATTGTGAGCTTGGGAAGATTCTACGGGGGGAGGGATCTCATTTGTACTGAGGGTTTTTAGTTTGCATTTGGCACGCTTTTTCCATTCTCAGCTTTCTTTGTGATCCTGCATACTATTCTTTAATAAATCAGATATCTTTGTGATCCTGCTTATGAGTCTGATGGTGTTTTAGAATAGGCAATCCTTACATAAAGCTGAGAATCACCAAATTTGTACCGTTAGCTCCTACCAAGATTAGTTTCTTGTGAGGGAAAACAGTTAACGATGGCCGAATCCAAGCTCACAACTGGGAGACTTGAGGAGCCGACTGGCTTGATGCCCGAGTCAACAGTCAGGAGTGAAGAACTGAGCCTCACCCTAGAACCTTCAGGTTTCCAGCAGGATTCGAGTTCCAGCCCTGAGGTAGAGGAATCCGACGATGGGAGAGCACCAGAGCAACCGGCACCCATCAAATCGCCCACAGAGTTGATCACCTGGGGTGAAATGGGAGAACCCCAGCCAGGGACGTCCCAGGCGTCCTGGAAGTATCGGTTCCCACTGACCTCAAATGTAGAATCTACCACGGTATCAACAGGGAGACAGCCTAACACGCAAAGGATGGAGGAATCTCAAACCCCTGAAAGGCTAAGAGTGGTAGAGGCCAAAATAGAATCGATGGAGTACATGCTAAAAAACCTGTCTCTGTCATGGGGGGGGTGGGGGCATGAAGGAGATTCCAGCTCCACGCAATCATCCTCCATCCCCTCACCCGGACCGCCAGCGGAGCGGGGCCGGAGACGGCGCCGGGATGAATCTCCACCCTGCAGAGATCGACTATCAGTGTCCCCACCCCGAGGAGGGAGAACTACTGTAACCTGGGGCCCAACCACTCAAGCAGCCACTGATTCAGCTCCAACAGGAATGGGGGTGAAAGACTTTTCTGTCAAGTTTGATGAGAATCCAACTAAGTTCTCTTTCTTTCTCACTAATGCTAAAAGTTACATAAGGCAGTTTGGACCATACTTCCGAAGAGGCTAAAATAACTGCCATTGCAACCAAGCTGAAGGGATAAGCAGCTGACTGGTATGTTCAATTAAGTGAGGTTGACTCCCCTGAGCTTGAGGATTTTGAGGAATTCATGTGGGCATTAAAGCTGCATTTTGAGGATCCTCTAGCCAAGGCAAGGGCTAAAAAGCCACTGAAGGATCTTACACAGGGCCAACTGTCTGTAGCTGATTACGCCCTGGAGTTTAAGGCTTTAGCTGGGAAAATCCCCAACTGGTCTCAGTCAACCTTAATAGAACGGTTTAAAGAGGGACTCAACAGGGACGTCCTGTGGTGGGCGTTGTGTAGAGACGACCCAGAACCATTGTACGAATGGATCTGGCTGGCTGGCAAAGCTGAGCACGCCCAGCATACCTACATGCAAACCAAACGACCTGAAAAACAACCAGCCACCATGAGGGGACCCCGAAGTGCTGCAACTGCTACCCAGCCAGGCTATAGAGCCTGGGAAGAGGAGAGAGATCCGCGCTATGCGAGGGGTCACTGTCTCCAATGTGGAAAGGAAGGGCATCGAGCAGCTGATTGCCCAAAAGCCAAGGCTGGAGATCGAGCGGGCAAGCTGCCGGCCAAATCGCCCCCCCCTCGCGGCGGATGACAGCAGCCAAGGGGGCAGCCAATGCTGAGAAAGTACTCTACTTCTCGGGAGAGGCTGAAGATGACTCTAAGGAGCCGGCGGGAAACGCCAGCCACCTGCCATGAAGAGCGCCTGTGGGCAGGTGGAGGAGGATGGGCGTGAGGATGCTATGGTGAGTGCTGACTGTCCCACCCTAACAGTAAAAGTGAAATTGGGCTCCCGCACAAAGACTACAGAGGTCTGGGCTTTAGTTGACTCTGGGTGTTCCAGGTGTCTGATTCACCCTGATCTGGTTGCTGCTTTGGACCTGCCTAGCTTTCCCCTCCAGCAGCCTTTGATCTTCACAGAGTTGGATGGTTCAACGGTGGGGGGGGGGCTGGCAACCCATTTCACTGGAACTGTCTCAATGTAAATGGGCAGCTACCGTGAGACTTTAAAATTTATAGTGGCACCTGTTGGCAACCCCTTGGTAATTCTGGGGATTCCCTGGTTGACCTGTCGAAGCCCACATATAAATTGGGAGCACAGAACTCTGACTTTTAAGGATGGGTTTTACCAAGCCCCTACCGCGGAGAGGGCTTCAAGTGCGGGGGTTGGAAGGGCTGCAATTGCCACGCCACGCCCTAGTTTGACACGTTTAGAAGGCTTGCCCGATCGATACCAAGATTTTGCAGACGTCTTTGGAGAAATGGAAGCAGATCAGCTGCCCCCACATCGGAAAACCGATTGTGCAATAGAGTTGGTTCCTAACGCTCAATTGCCCAAGCCAAAAGTTTATCCAATGACTCAGAAGGAGCTTGGGGCATTACGGGACTTTATCGACAAAAATCTGTCAAGGGGGTTTATTGAACCTGCAAATTCCCCAGTTGGGGCCCCTGTGCTATTCCGGGAAAAGAAAAATGGCACGCTTAGACTCTGTATGGACTATCGGGGGTTAAATTCCCTCTCAATCTGCAACAAATACCCTCTGCCCCTCATGAAGGACATGTTAGCTCATTTGTCAAAGGGCAAGATTTTCTCCAAGCTCGATCTTCGTGAAGCCTATTTTCGCATCCACATACGAGCTGGAGATGAGTGGAAAACCGCTTTTAATTGTCCACTGGGTTCATTTCAGTACAAAGTCCTCCCTTTTGGGTGAGCAGGGGTGCCTGGAGTCTTCATGCAATTGATTAATGAAGTATTACATGATCATTTGTTTAAAGGGGTTCTGGTTTATTTGGACGATGTGCTCATTTACACTGAATCCGAGGAGGAACACGAACACCTTCTCAAACAGGTGTTAAGTAAGCTTAGAGATGCCAAGCTTTATGCCAAGCTTTCCAAATGTGAGTTTCACAAAACCCAACTTGACTATCTAGGCTATACAGTATCTGACAAGGGCATTGAAATGGACCCTGAAAAAATTCAGGCGATTTTAAGTTGGGAATGTCCCTGCACCCGGAGGCAATTGCAAAGTTTCCTAGGGTTCAGTAATTATTATCGGCAATTTATCCAGGGGTTCGCTGAGATTGCTTTGCCCCTTACTGATTTGCTCCGTACCAAGGGTTTGGGAGAGACACGCAAGGTAAAAAACCCTGGGGCACTGCTGAATTGGACGCCTGAATGCCAGGCAGCATTCGATCAGTTAAAACCCTCTTCACTGCTGAGCCTATTTTACAGCACCCTGATCCTGAACGCCCCTTTGTGGTCCAAGTTGATGCTTCTGACTCCTCAGTTGGGGCTATATTGTTACAGAGAGATTCTGAAAATCACTTGAAACCCTGTGCTTATTAGTCCAGAAAATTTTCTGAAACTGAACGCCGGTGGCACGCTTGGGAAAAAGAGGCTTTTGTTATAAAAGCCGCTTTGGAAGCCTGGCATCACCTCCTAGAAGGTGCTAAATGCCCTTTCTAGGTTTGGACTGATCACAGGAATTTGGAAGCCCTCTGCACCCCCCGGCGTCTCAGTCCTAAACAAATTTGCTGGGCTCAATTTTTCAGTCGTTTTAACTTCCAGCTAAAATTTATTCCAGGAAAGAAAAACTTTCTGGCCGATGCTTTGTCACGTTTACCTCAGGACCTTGACCATGTGGCAGATATAGTTGGAACTGTTCTCACCGAACCACAACTGGGCTTGGTTGCCGTCACTCGGAGCCAGACCTGTGTGCAGGCAACCCCGCCCCCAGCCCCGTCTGGGAAGCGGAGAGTGCAAGTTCCTTGTCAGTTACAGAAGGAATTTCTCCAGGCGCTGAAATCTGACACTTGGTTGCTAGCTAATAGAGACAATGTTTCTTTTGAAAACGGTCTGGCGTGGGTGGAACACCGCCTTTATTTGCCTGAAACATTAAGAGGCGATGTTTTGCAGCGTTCCCATGATGATAAACTTGCTGGACACTTTGGTTTTGTCAAAACCTTGCATTTGGTTCGCCATGAATTTTCGTGGCCAACCTTAAGGCGTGATGTAAAAGACTATGTTGCTTCCTGTCCTGTTTGTGCCATGTCAAAGCGTAAAGGAGGTAAACCACAGGGGCTTCTACAGCCAGTGGCCAGCCCATCCCGTCCCTGGGATGAGATTTCTATGGATTTTATTGTGGACCTACCTCCCAGTCAGAAGAAAACTGTCATTTGGGTTGTAAAAGATTTTTTCTCCAAACAAGCCCATTTCATTCCATGTGCGCCCATCCTGTTGGCCCCGCAATTGGCCTGCCTATTTCTCATCCACATCTACCGTCTCCACAGTAGCCCCTCCCGTTTGGTCAGTGACCGCGGGACACAGTTCATTTCCCCGTTTTTGAAATCATTTTTAAAATTGATTGGCACCAAACAGGCGCTGTCCACATCGTCGCATCCTGAGACTGACGGATCTACTGAGGTTTTGAACTTCGCCCTTGAACAATTCCTTAGAGCATACATAAACTACCATCAGGACAATTGGGTGGACTTGCTGCCTTTTTCTGAAGTGGCTTACAACAGTGCTGTCCATCAAAGCACCGGGCAAACCCCTTTTCGTGTGGTTTCTGGTCATGACTTTGTTCCCATCCCTGAGCTGCCACAAACCCCTCCCCAATCCTGTTCTGCCTCTGACTGGGCTGTTAAGCTGGCTGATTCCTGGCCGATGATTCAACAGGTTTTGGCTGATGCCCAGGCTGCTTACAAGTTTCAAGCCGATAAACGTTGTTCTGTACAACACGATTTCAAAATTGGAGATCAAGTATATCTCTCTACCAAATTCATCAAGTCCCCACAGCCCTCTAAAAAACTTGCTCCCAAGTTCATTGGTCCTTTCCCTATTGTTGGTCTTATCAATCCAGTTACTGTTAAGTTGGACCTGCCTCACAATTTGAAATGCTTGCACCCTGTTTTCCATTGCAGCCTGCTCAAGCCTGTCCACCACTCTTCCCGCTGGCATCCCCAACCTCCTCCTCCTGCTCCAATCATGATTGACGGCCAACAGCACTTTGAAGTCAAGGATCCTTACACACAGTTCCAAAGCATCTATCTTCCTTCTCTCAGCCTTCCTTATGGTCCAGCTCTCGCAGCCATATGTTACTACTGGGAACACCATTGCTTTAACTATGCAGACCTTTGTTGTCAGTGTGATGTCTCTGCTCTTAACTATTCTATCGAGATTTGTCATTGCTCTTCTCCCAAGGATTAAGTGTCTTCTGATTTCCTGACTGCAGTCAGCTTCTGCAGTAATCTTTGCACCTAGAAATACAAAGTCTTTCACTGCCTCTAAGTTTTCTCCCTCTATTTGCCAGTTATCAATCAAGCTGGTTGCCATAATCATGGTTTTCTTGAGGTTTAGCTGCAAGCCAGCTTTTGCACTTTCTTGTTTCACCTTCATCATGAGGCTCCTCAGTTCCTCTTCTCTTTCAGCCATCAAAGTGGTATCATCTGCATATCTGAGATTGTTAATGTTTCTTCCAGCAATTTTAACTCCAGCCTTGGATTCCTCAAGCCCAGCATGTCGCATGATGTGTTCTGCGTACAAGTTGAATAGGTAGGGTGAGAGTATACAGCCCAGCCATACTCCTTTCCCAATCTTAAACCAGTCTGTTGTTCCGTGGTCTGTCCTTACTGTTGCTACTTGGTCGTTGCATCATCTTGCAAGATTTTGAACAGTTCAGCTGGGATGCCGTCGTCACCTGCTGCCTTGTTATTAGCAATGCTTCTTAAGGCCCATTCAACCTCACTCTTCAGGATGTCTGGCTCTAGCTCACTGACCACACCGTCAAAGCTATCCCCGATATTGTTATCCTTCCTATACAGGTCTTCCGTATATTCTTGCCACCTTTTCTTGATCTCTTCTTCTTCTGTTAGGTCCTTGCCATCTTTGTTTTTGATCATACCCATTTTTGCCTGGAATTTACCTCTGATGCTTCTAATTTTCTGGAAGAGTTCTCTTGTCCTTCCTATTCTATTGTCTTCTTCCAATTCCGTGCATTGCTTGTTTAAAAATAATTCCTTATCTCTTCTGGGTAACCTCTGGAATTTTGCATTCAATTGGGCATTCTTTCTTGGGCTACTTCTAGTGTCTCAGCAGACAGCCATTTTGCCTTCTTGGTTTTCTCTTTTTTTGGGATGTATTTTGTTGCCGCCTCCTGAACAATGCTGCCAACTTCTGTCCAGAGTTCTTCTGGGACCCTGTCTACTAAGTCCAGTCCCTTAAATCTATTCTTCACCTCCAATGCATATTCCTTAGGAATATTAGTGAGCTCATATCTAGCTGATCTGTGGGTCTTCCCTAATCTCTTTAGGGAATGATCCTAAATTGTGCAATAAGTTCGTGCTCTGAACTACAGTCAGCTCCAGGTCTTGTTTTTACCGACTGTATAGATGTGCGCCACCTTTGGCTGCAAAGGATGTAATCAATCTGATTTTGGTGTTGTCCATCTGGTGAAGTCCATGTATAAAGCCGTCTCTTAGGTTGTTGGACCTTGGCTTCGTTTTGTTCTCCCAGGCCATGCTTACGTGTAATTCCAGGTGTCATTTGACTGCCCACCTTAGCATTCCAGTCTCCCGTGATGAAAATAACATCTCTTTTAGGCATGTTGTCCAATAGGTGCTGCAGATCCTCATAGAACTGCTCTACTTCAGCTTCTTCAGCATCTGTGGTTGGGGCGTATATTTGGATCATTGTGATGTTAGATGGCTTGCCCTGAATTCTAATTGAGATCATTCTATCATTTTTTGGATTGTATCCGAGCACTGCTTTATCCACTTTACTATTAATTATGAAGGCTACTCCATTTCTTCTGTGGTCCTCTTGTCCACAGTAGTAGATCTGGTGGTCATTTGATGTGAAGTAGCCCATTCCAGTCCATTTCAGTTCACTGACGCCCAAAATGTCTATCTTTAATCTTGACATCTCCCCAATAACCACATCCAATTTACCCTGGCTCATAGATCTTACATTCCAGGTTCCAATGGTGTGTTGATCCTTAGAACATCGGATTCGCCGTTCACCATCAGCACCGTCGGCCGCTAGCCGTCCTTTTGGCTTCGAGCTAGCTGCGTCATCACGTCTGGGGCTAGTTGAACTCCTCCTCTGTTCCTCCCCAGTAGCATTTTGACCATCTTCCGACCTGGGGGTCTCATCTTCCGTTGGTATACCAACATATCTCTGGTTGTGCTGATCCATTTAGTTTTCATGGCAAGAATACTGGGGTGGGTTGCCATTACCTTCCCGAGGGATCGCATTTAGTATGACCTCTCTGTCATGACCTTCCCGTCTTGGGTGGCCCTTCATGGGTTAGCTCATGGCATCATTGAGGTGCTCAAGCTCCAGCACCACGGCAAGGTAACGATCCTTTGCTGAAGATGTCACAATATACAATATACAATATCTATTTCTACTTATACAGTACAAAATATGCTTAAGTATTTATATAAAGCTATAGTATATTACAATACGGCATGATGAATTAATTAAATAAATAAATTTTCCCCTTATCACAGCAAGGACTTATAATAAAGATTTCCCCCCCCCCAATAGTAAAGTTTTTTTTCTCCCCTAGTTTCTTCTTTTTTCTTTATTCAGTCAGTAATTATTGTTCCTTTCATTGAAGTGAAGGGGGCAGCAGAATTGCCTAGAAAGCTAGGCTACTCACGCAGGCTCTACAGTTCTTGCTTCCTGGCTTCCTGGCTGCTCTTTTACGGCAAAACTGAAAGTGACAAGAAGAAAGTTAAAGCTTTCGCCTGCCGCTCCAAAGCCACTGAAGCTCTTTGTCGGCAGAGCTCTTCTTCCAGTGCTGCCTCCGTGGTTTGCCTGTCTCTCCGACTCCGCAAAGCCACCTTTGTCCTGCGTTGTAGATGAGAATATTCTCGAGCTCTCACATCGCTCGTCCTGCCGCCATACTCCTTCACCCCCAACTTTAGAAAATCATTTGTGAGGGAGAATGAATAAGCTTCTGTCTCTTAAGCAGATCATGCCCTAGGTTTTAAAGGCAGCCTTCATATGTTTTGGTACCAAATGGTTTTTAGGTGGCAGGAAAACCTAATGTGTGCTTCTCTGCCCCAGGACTGTTGCAGTGCTGGAAGGTGGAAGAAGACCCAGCAGGCAGTCAGGCACAAGAGCTGCCCATCTGCGGATATCTAGAGCATCAATTCTGTGTTGTTCTAACACCACACTCTTTGTTTAAGTTATAGATAGTTCAACTCACCCATGGCCTTACCTGGAGTGATGTACAGCTGTTGTCAAGCTCCTGTCCCTATCTAATTTTCTTTTAATTAAAAAAAATGAATTGCATGCAGCAAAGTGCCTGCCTCAAGTTATATTTGCAGTAATCCGTCCACATAGACCTCAGAAGAATTTTTATTGGCTTCAGAGACTGCAAAGACCCCACTGGATTGCATTGTTTGGTTTGCCTTCTGTATGGATGTTTTAGGATTGGCCAATTTCAGCATATCAACCACTTTGTGAGAGTGCCCACCATATATTCTCAACAGTCCAAATGAACCACTAGCCCAGAAAGTTTGGAAGTTTTGCTTTAGGCAATACATTAATACACTTGGAGGTGCTTCTGTCTCTTTAGCTCTTCTGTTTTTCTTGCCAGCTGTTTTGTTTTTCTCACTCTTGCAGCAGTGACACAAATCTAACCAGGAGATATCAATGAGCTATTCAGAGTGAGTCAGAGCTTCTTTCTCATGTAGGAGTTCTGAAGTAGAGGTCAGTAAAGTACTGGGGGGGGGAGTAGAATAGCAGAATAGATGGTAGGTGAGGGTGAGATATAATGGAAGGATCAGCAGATCAATAGATGGGCATGTGATACATGTTAGTGTTTATTTGTGGACTGGGGGAACAGAACTGATG
This sequence comes from Candoia aspera, assembly GCF_035149785.1. Lineage (NCBI taxonomy): Eukaryota > Metazoa > Chordata > Lepidosauria > Squamata > Candoiidae > Candoia > Candoia aspera. The sequence goes on from NC_086153.1 coordinate 313,182,132, forward strand.
AGCATTTTCTCACATATTGACCTTAACCTCTATCAATATGTGGTTCCAAGCACTTTCCACTAAAACAATGCAGCTCTTGGCAACAAAATGTTTGCTTGCCCCTGTGTCCCTCCAGATGTTGCTGTAATAAAAGCAACAACTTCAGTCAGTATGGCCAGTGGTAAGACATGCTGGGAGCTATAGCTGAACAAAAGCTGGTCAACCACATGTTTCCCCATTCTGATATAATAAAGTATTATGACTTAGCTAACACATTTAAAAGATGTGTTTAGATGAATCTAAATTCCTTTGTTTCTCAACTTCTCAATCTGTCTAAAGAAAATACTGTTGGGAAGCTCATCCTATCTGAAACAGTTGAAAGTGACCCAAGTAAAGGACCTGTAATTCCATGTTCTATGAGGCATGCCTATATTGGAGATTTGAAAAGGGTAGGATCCCTCCCTGCAATTACTTATTGTATGTAAAAGTTCTTGCAATAAGTCATGCTAATAAAATGCCAGGATGGAAAACTCCATTGATGTTCAGCAATTACAACATAATGACATGGATAGGGCCACAGAATTTTTTTTTAGCAGTAATTTCTACCAGCAGTAATTTATGTGTGTGTGAGCTGTGTGTCTTTTTTTTCTTTTTTCTTTTTTGGCATAACAAAATGGGTTTGGAGGACAGGGAAACTCCAGTGGCAGAATTACCAGTTTCACTTTGAATTATCTAAGTCAAAGGTTTAGTCCAGGGTATGTGGAATCTCTGTATGACTGCAGAAAATCAGAATTGCTCAGCTAAATATTTTAGCTATTAATTGAGGTATAAGAATTTTACTCAAGCTTGACTGCTGCTTAATTTTATTTAAATAAGTGGGCATTTTTCCATATGGATTCATTGAGTTACAGAACTAAATAAATTTGGAGAAATGGTGATGTGTACTAGTGCTATTTTTGGGGCTGCCGTGTACAGGAGCTAACAGACCTTTGGAACCAGTTAAAATTTAGAATGGAGTGGGGTTTCCAGATATCCTTTCTTCACACTTCTCAAAAATAGCCTGATGAAAATGAGTAGTATTTCTCTTAATTCACTAGAGAGAATACCTCCAAGGAGTACTTCTTGGTTGGTCCCTGGAATTAAAGTTGTGAGCGTTTCTGAGGATTCATTTCCTTTGCAAAGGTGGTTCTTCATTCTCACAGAATGTCCAGTTTTCTTAAAGTAAAAATGTAGGGGGCTATTTCATGTACTGTATTACAGTATTTACTTGCAGATTAACAGCTCAGTGATGAGGTCTACTTCTATAAACACCGTAGGCTTGTGTTACAAGTTACAGTGATGCCAAAATGATGCAGTAATTTGCATCACTGGCCTCATGACATCACCTCCCCCCCAGATGCCCATGGATACTCACCGTACAGTAGTGGAGAAAAAAAAATAATGCTTTCACAGCATTCAATCTTACAGAGCCTTTTGTGTTCTTTGCAGCATTTCTAGATTGAAGTGTTCTGTATTATTCATCACTTGAAAAGGAAGCTTTGTAATATAACAGTGCTTAAAAAGAGTCCTGTGTGTACAAGTCCACAAATGGATATTGACAGAGAATCCTTCTGTCACTACGGTTGTCTGTGTAGTAAGAATGCAGTGTGGCTGTTGTTGCAGAGGACAATTGGAAAGTATCTAAAACAAATTAGACCACTAAAACCTGTGCTGTGATTGGCTATTTTTAATATAAACATGCCAGAATTATTAACTGTTTTCCTTTGATTATGGGCCTTTTTCTCTGCACTATCTTCTCCCATTGCAGGCCCTTGGGATGCTTTTTTGGCACAAACATAACATCGAGAAATCTCTGGCAGATTTACCTAACTTCACCCCCTTCCCAGATGAATGGACAGTTGAAGACAAAGTATTGTTTGAACAAGCTTTCAGTTTCCATGGGAAAACTTTTCATCGAATTCAGCAAATGGTAAGCTACCACTGAGATTGCAAGTGCAAAGGCCTTGGCTTAAAAACAAGTGAGGGAGTTAAAAAAAAAATAATGATCAGTTTTTATTTTTCAAAGATATACTGTATATTTCCATTTTCCTTGTTTATTATTTGCAAAGTTTAGTATGCAAGCACCCAATATTGAAGATAGGCAGGAAAAGGAATGGATTGAGTGAATTTGGGAGATGAGAATGTGGTATATTAGAAACTTCTCAATTGTACACAATAAATAGTATCTGCATATAGGGAATATACTGGACCAGTTCATTATCAAGTTTTTTAGTTCTTTAACAGAGGAAGAATAATGTCAGATTCACTATCTGTTGGAGTACGAAGGTGAAAGGTCCCCTGTGCAAGCACCGAGTCATGTCTGACCCTTTGGGGGGACACCGCTTTCACAATGTTTTCTTGACAGACTGTAGCGGGTGGTTTGCCATTGCCTTCCCCAGTCATCACCTTCCCCAGCAAGCTGGGTGCTCATTTTACCGACCTCGGAAGGTTAGAAGGCTGAGTTGACCTGAGCTGGCTACCCGAGAATTCAGCTTCCTCTGGGATCGAACTCGGGTCATGGGGAGAGTTTTGGTTGCAATGCTGCCGCCTACCATTCTGCGCCACACAAGGCTCTCTGTTGGAGTATAGAGGAAGGGAATTCATCTTTCTACTGCTGTAAAAACAACAGTACGTGCAGCATCTCCCAGTAATGGTCTGGCAAAAGATTCTACACTTTCAAAATATAGTCCATCCATATTTGTATATCTGAAAATCTTAGCAGCAGGCCAGATTTAAGCAAGTTTTGAGGTAACAGCCAAAGAGAAGGTGGTAGCAGTATGAGATGTTTAAATATCTGTTTTGATCATATTTAAATCTACAGTATCTTTGAATAGGTTTGGTTTAGGTTTGAAAGGTTTAGGTTGGTTTAGGTTTTGGTTTAGGTTTGAAAGCATTCTCTTTCCTCCAGATCTGTCTACTTGATTTTCCTTGAAGATATTTTAAAGAGTAAAATGTTTATATTTGTAACCACCGGAGTTTAAGGAGCACACTTATAACTGCAGGCTGTTAATTGGAGGAAATAACAACTGTAACCCCTTTCCTCTTTTTTTGGCCAAGACTTTCAATTTAGTCCTCTGCCTTTAAGGACTTTTTCTAGTTCTTCAAACACAAAAATCTATTTATTTTTGGTTACTGAATGTTTTAAAGAATAGAATTGTGCTTCTGTTATCCATAAAACTGATAGTCTCATTCAAGAGGAAGCTAGACAGTCATCTTTTGGTGATAATTTGGTTTGAATATCTGTGCATAGTTGGATTCCATGGTCTAAATGACCCCTTCCAATCCTGTGATCCTACGATGTGTAGCTGGTGCCGATTTGCCTTCTGATAGCAGACAGTTGGTACTTTAACAGGCAGGAAATATTCTTATGGCATAAAATGTTAAAAGAGTTAGGGCTAGTTCTTACTATATAGCTTTTTTTATGAAAAAAAAGTCTGATGTTATTGGAAGAAAAGGGATGTCTTACAGCACTCCATTTTAACACATTCGAAATTAAAAAATGATTTCCTGGTTATTAGGAAGAAAACTATTCTCTACTGGATTATTCTTCTACTATTTTTCTTTCACAGCAGAACTTTCTTACAAGCAAGCAGTAATTAAATTGAGTCATTCCTCCAAATCATGGTCTAGAAGATAAATGAAATGGAAGCAGAAGTGCTTCTCTGTGACACGTCTTTACTTGCTTTTTGCTGTTTAGCAGTTAGCATTGTTTGTCATAATGTCTACATTTGCCACATACAGTTAGCACTTTATGTATTAGAGATGAGTTAGGAGCTGGAATTCCCAGGACTGGAATGTGGAGAATGTCAAATAGGCAATTGCTACCTCTCACTGACTGTGGGAAGTGTAAAGCAAGTTTCTATGGGGAACATGAAAGAGAGAGGCACCAAAATTAATTTGAAGAGGGTATAAAGTGGGGGAGCAACCATACCTATTAGACACTACAGTTAGCTGTAGTAACAGAGTTAAGCTGAATCATGTCTTCAGAAGAGTCATCCTTGTTCTTATGTCCTATGGGAATCTGAGAGCATGTATTTATGTATGTGTGCTTCTTTGTTCAGCATCTACCACCGCATGTTTTATTTTGTATAGAATTCAGGCAAAAAAGGGTCTAGAATAAAAAATAGGCAGAGTTGTTGAAAGCAGATTAATCCTCAGAAAGCAATAGGATACTCTGTTTGAAATCCAAGATACTAATTGCCAGCTTCTGCTCATGCTGGATCATGGCTGACAAGCATCACTGTTGGATGCATTATCACCATGTGTGGTTGTGTCAGCAGTTGGTTTGCGTTTTTCAGCTTCCTGACAAATCAATAGCGAGCTTGGTGAAGTTTTACTACTCCTGGAAAAAGACGAGAACCAAAACAAGCGTCATGGATCGTCATGCACGGAAGCAAAAAAGAGAAAGGGAGGAAAGGTAAGCAGAGGCAACTATGAATATGCCCTTCACACTTAACTTTTGATGAAATATTGAAGGCTTTTATGCTGTGTACATGCAGAACTCTTGTTATCAATCAGATCAAAACCAAGTAGCCGATCTGATCTGACAGTTGGAGTGGAACTTTGCTTTTAAAGATCCACATACCTCTAATGGTTATTTCCCATGAGTTTAATAATTTCTACTTTCTTTTGCATGAAGAATTAAAATATGGCAACAACTTTTGAAGAATCTCTGAGGGCTGCAAGCAAAGCTTTCAGGAGCCACTTGAAGTGATGGAGCTGTAAATTGTGTGCCCCTGCAATATTTAAATAAAACAGATTTTAAATTTCAGTACTGTGTGAAGCAAGTTTAAGGGAGAAACATTAATCACGGTTGTAGCATGCAGAATTATTTATTTATTATTTCACTTTGCATACAACTTTGGGTGGCTAAAAGGTAAAAAACATTAAAATATAACAAAAATCTGTAAAACATACCATGATGGAGGAAACTCACATCTTATATATTAAAATGAGCTTACATACCATCCTTGCCCAGCACATTTTCAAGACTAATGGCTTAAATATGGTTCAACTTGCTGGGGAGACACCTCATGTAGTAGATACAAGTCCACCAAACTAGTGCCCTCTAGGTCACATGAGGATATGCGGGGAAAATGTTGGGGAAGTCTGGATTATGTTGCAATACTTTTGTTGTGCTTCTTTTTGTTTTTTTTGCTCTTTGCTCTTTGAAAGTTAACACACAAACTAGGCGATCTTGCTTTTCAGAACATGCAAAAGAAAAGAGCTTGCAAACTGCTGACATTTTGGGAATGAATGCTACCTTGCTGCTGTGTTTGTCTCCATCAGACATCTGGGACTATGCATTGGTCTTTATGATCATGTATACAGATGCTGGAAAGATAGTCCTCTGTTATTTACCCTTCTGCTTACATTTGTTGTGGTAAGCAGTGTAGTGCTGATATATTGATAGGAATTGCTATGTAAAATGTACAGTTATGGGACTTTTCTGACTGATAGTTCTGTACATGTGTTATTTTCCTTTTCTATGAGTCAGATTTTTCTCCTGGTTGAACATAACACTAGCTGAGTGGTTTTACTACATCCTAATTCATGGAAGGACATCAAATAACACAGCCTTGTGTTGAAGTATTTGATGATCTTGAAACAGCAAGAAATTCTGAGCAAGTGAGCAAACCCTTTAGTAGAAGATAAATTAATCTTCAGCCTCTGAGATTAGCAGGGAAGAATAGATTTGGTGGGCAAGAGAGGGGAGATCTACACCTCTTCTACCAGCCACTTGATTGGCTGTGCAGAGAGTATGTGCTTGAGCACGGTGTAGGAAGGATTACTCATTGCTCCATTCCTCCCATACAAGATCCAACAAAAGCCATTCCCCAAAGATTTGTGTAGAAGTGTTTTAATAATACAAACAAACAAATTAACAAAGCTTGTTTTATAATTATATTGTCCAGATAGTTGATTCAGGAACCCAACAGACATTAGGCATGTCTTTGGAATGATTTTGTGGATTGGCAGCAGGTTTAACTCAACCAATTTAATAGATTTTCTGGTAAATGGAATCCTTGTTCTGGACTTCCTTCTGACTTTTTTCCCCATACTATTTTCTCAGGCATGTGTTCTATTCCCATGCAAAAAAAGTACTCTACATGAAAAGAGTAAAGCTTTGTGAATTGTTGCTCAAAAACTTTTATAGCATATTTAAGAGCCTTTGAATGATTAGTCTTAATGACTTGAGATATGACCAAACCTTTAGTATGCAGTGTTCCTTTTCTCTTCCTTTTGTATTAATGCATCAGTGAAACTTTTATCTCCAATAAGCAAGTTCCCTGTTCATCTAAACTATGATAACCAGCTTTGGAAGAAACCAGGATATTAAAATGTATTTCAAATGATGCTTTAAGGACCTAAATTGTTCTAAAAGTTGATGGCCACATGGGAAACTTTGTTTAATTTGACTTCTGTGTTTCATCTTAGTTTCATTGTGGTATACCATGAACAGAGGGAAAGGGAACTTTGGAGGACTAAACATTAGCCATGTTCAAGAACAGTCATGGCCCTTTTCTATAAATCTTAAACTTTATAATTGCAGACAAAAGGCTTGGCTATTTGTATTTTTTAATTCTGAGAAATAATTGCACCAATATCTTTTCCTTGGCAATTGAAGGCTTGGAAAGGCTCATACAACCAAAAATTTTGAATGGGAATCAGCTTAATGAAACTTGACTGTCTCCTGTGGTTCTGTTTTCTGTGCATTCTGCTCATTGTGTGGAATTAAATTAGTCTCATGAAGTTAATTTGATTTACAAGCAATTTTCTATAGGTTTGGTCCTAAAGAAAGCTCCGTGAAGATATGCCAGAATCTGGACTTTATATTAATACAGTGTTCTCTCAGTGCAGGAATATTGATTCAAAATACTCTGAAAGCTTGTTGCTATGGAGATGGTGATTCCATTTGTACAGTTTGGGAAAGGGGCCAACCTGGCACATGTATGCTTGCATTCATAACCTACATAAACTGCAGGCTTCGCTTTGCTCAGTTTGGTAATTGAAAGCCACATTGAGCAAATGAAGAACAGCAAGGTACAAATACTTTAAATCATTGAAATAAGCTTGTGAGGGAGAACTGTTTCTGGTTTAATTTCTAGATAGCTGAAATTCAGCAAACAAGCCAATTTATCTGAATATATATGTTGAAACCGGCACTGTTGTCCTTAAGATTGTAGCCTGTCATGTATGGTTGCTAATCACTGAAGGAAAAATCTGTATAGAATTGATAACTACACTGCTTTTTCTAATACTAATAAAAAAAATCTTCCCAGATCATTGGATTGATGCTTCCTTTCATCAGCACTAATACCTTGAAGGTATCACAAAATAAGATCCCCATCAGGCAGGTCAAGACACATGTTTTCTCACATGACTAATACAATAGTTAGAACACAAAGTGGAAGTGGGGAAGTATTTTATGCACTACATTAAAATACTTTTCAAATGTTTAAACAATTACCTCTGTTTTGTAATTTCTTTAGACTTTTTGAACAGAACCGATACTACTATTTTCAATAATGTGTGTGTGTGTTTTGTGTTTAGATGTTACATACTTTCGTTAAGGTTATTTGAATTGCCGGTTCCATGAGAATTCTTGGTAGTTGAAGGTGTAACAGAGTCCACTGCTCAGTGTGGGGATCCTAGTTTAACGGTCTCCAGAAGATGGATTCCAGGACTTCCCACCTCAGTAATTGGATCTATTGTACAGCTGCTCATACCATTAAGAGCTTGACTTATAAATTAATTAATACACATCTGCATTCTACCTCTCACCCAAACAACTGTACTGAGAAATAGGCACCTAGATAGTCAGTTACATGTTACATGTTATTAAATTCAATCTCTTGTAGATTTAGGACCTTGGTTCAAAAATATCTGTGCCCCACTATCACACACCCCATTTACTAAGCTCACATTTATTGGTTACTGCAAGGAAGCATGGCAGATTCATATTTTCTGCCTTCTTGGATCAACAGACAAAGCTTTAGTGATTGCTGCCCATGTGAGTCCAGTAAAACAAGACTAGAAAAAGATTTTGCCAAGATTAAATTGCAGAAGTTTTTTTAGTTACAGCTGTAGTCTGTATACATCTGTAAACAATTCTGCAAATGCATGGTTAAACATACAAGTCTAAATTAATTCAGACTGTGCAAGCCAAAAGCTCTTCTTTGTCTGAAAAGGGATGCACAATTCTTGATGTCTACTTTATAGTCAGTTACTCTTCAGGTTCTTCAAGTTGCTCTTGAGGAGGCAACTTGGTTCCAAGGAGCAGGGCAGTAGCAGCAATTGATAAAATTTGCAGTTTGAAGTCATAGCTCTGAAATTACAATATGAATAATATCAATAATGGAATAGGGACTTTGATTCTCCATTCAGATAGAATTTAAGCCTGCATATGTATTAGTTCATTTTACCTTCTTCATTGTGGTGACAACCATAATGATTATACAGCTCTTTAACAATCAGTTTCCAAACAGAAGTACATCGACCTTTCCCTTTAAAATGTTATCCTTTTTAATTTACTTATTTTATTCAAAGGAAGAGAGGAGCCCATAAAGTCTACATCTCATGTACTAAACAAATTTTTAGCTTTACAGCTACATTCAGGTCATGTTATGCAGTTAATTTACCTAAATGTTTTCTGAACAATAGGAAAAAGGAAATTAAACATGTAAATTATTATCAACAATTTTCATAGAAGGTGATGGACCATGCTGGTCTAGTGCAGGTTGGTAGATAGATGTTTTTCAATTTCACAATCTAGGGCTGAGAGTCTAAGTATAGTTAGTATTCAGCATCACTTCCAAAACTAAAATTGCATACTCTTTCCTTGGAATTTCAGATTTCCTTCATTTGTGCTGCTGACTAAGAAATTATCCAGTGTTTTCTGCCTATCCATCCATCCTCTTCCCATGTATTGGGCAATTAGTGGTTAGGCCCATTTTTAAAAAAAAATAAAAATGAATTGGTAAATTAGTACAGTGATGAACTAGGATAGGGAAAATCTTGTTAAATTGTCATTCATTTATGAAGGTTAATATTAGTTAAGCTTAACCTTTAACTACTTCCTTCTTAACCACTGCTGTATGAGTAATTAGCTGTTTTCATATTGGACTGAAAACCTAGGTAAGAGCTTTAAAAGAGCTGCAATAAAGAAATACAAATGTTGTAGGCCTTGGAAGCAATTACAGAAGAGATTAAGTGCACATCAACTGTTTACATCATATAGGTTTCTGCAAAACCTTTTTAATTGCATGGGTTGTTGGAAAGGTGTGTCTGTTTCATTGAATCTGTATTACAAGCACAGCTCTTACATTTCTTATCCTTATGAATACTCCCTTCATACCAAGCGGCATTTCAGTAGTATATCTAGGATAGGAATGCTATCTCATGGATAGAGTATGTGTAATTTTAGTGTGAAATACAGTTCAGGAATTGGCCCTGATGTTTTCACTAGATCTTGCATGTGTTCACTAGGTGATTCTGAACTTGATAAGAAACAAATGATTTTGAAGAGATTATCATTTATTTTAACTAGACTTAAGTTTTGTTTTTTCAGTTTATTTTTTCTTTAAATAAAAAAAACCCCTCAAGGTTAGGTTACTTTGGGAAGAGAAATGGGATTTAACATGATACTGTACTATATGTGAAAGTTTTAGAATTGATCATTGTATAAAAACTTTGGATTTATCAAGCATGGGGTGTAGCAAAATGATTATTCTTTTACAGTGGAACAGCGGTGCCACTAAGGACTTAAATCAAATCTTAGATTGATTATATTTGCTTTCTCTCTTGGTTTTTGAATTGGCTCTCTATTGATAGAGTGGAGGGACAGGCCAATAACTCTGTGCCAAGGTTTAAATCTGTTTTTAAAAACACAGCTGTTTCATACATATTTGATCATATTCTTTGGAGGGTTTTTTTGGGGGAAAACAGAAGTATATCTGAAAAATGGGGAGGGGTTGAGCTTTGTTAGCAAATTATCTGTAATTTATACCTGGTTTCATAATCTCAACAGATAGCTTTTTCTAAGAAATAACACACTGAGGATGTTTTTCTCCAGTAACAAAAATACTTCTGAAAGGAAAATATATGTAACTTTCATCATATTTTCTTGACATAGACTTACTTTTATCAACACTATTGGTGGGTTTGTCATTCTTAAACTTGTCATACATTCTAATAAAGCTTTCTCATTTTTAAAAGTAGGAAAAATGAACTAAAAGCTGAACTTCACAAACACTAAACTTTACTAGCTTCATTAATACTGAACTTCATTCCACAGACACTCCAAAAATCACTAGTACAGTAGATGCTACAACAAAGGTCATCACCTTGTAGGAAACCAGCCTCTAATCACAGCACTTCTCGCAAAACTCGCTAGAGGCATTGCTGCTCGCCTTCCCTCGGCAAGTATAGGCAGAGCAAGAGCAAGCTCTGATTATCCGATAGCTTTGCAAGTGCAGGCAATGAAGCTTGCATGCACAGAGCTGGAGCCCTCTTGAAACTTGCTTAGGACAGGCAGAACAGGAATGTGTTTGGGTAATGATCCTGCTTTTCATACATAAGTGCCCCCCCCCAGTTAGCACAACTTTCAAATTTGCTTATCACACACACACACACACCGGCAGTCATGACTGATAGCTTGAGAACCTCTGGCTTATGTATATGAAGGTAGATGGCAATGTAATATTTTGCAGATTTCATCCTTGGGGGAATAATACAGTCCCCAAACACAAAAGTTTGTGGTCGGCAAGTTGACTTGTATGTATATGTGTCTCCATTAAAATATATACATGCAATGTAAGAATTCATAGGTACAATCCATAAAACAATGGATGTAACAGTTCATAATAGGTAATAAAACAGTATAATCACATGAGGTTAAATGCCAAATTGAATATAAAATATTTTAAGCATGCAACTGAATTGTAACAGTGTTAATTCAAACTTTATTTCTAGGAATGGGGTGGTGGTGGTATTCCATAGACTGGGTGCCTCAACAAAAAAGGTTTCTTCCTTTGCTGAATACCAAATAAATATCCCTAAGATATGCCAGAAAATCCTCTAATGATGACTGCAATGGTAGGGCAGAAGCATACTGGAATATGCTTGTAATAGCTGCTAAGGTCTCTATACTTTTCATTGGAAATTATGAACAATCCCTTCCATAGAAGAATGGCAAATTTAAGTTATAGAAGTATGTACTGATATCAAAATTTTTCATATTTGAAAAACAAATCTAATACAGAATTTAATTCAGTGCCGAAACCATTTTGACTATAATCTTATGAAAGATTCATACCATATCCAAAGTCTTGGTTTTTCCTAATACAAGACTATAATATTTAATCTTTTCATGAGCTGTTAAATTGCAAAATTTCTTTAATTAGGCAGAAATTATTGTAATTAATTTGGCTTGTATCTTATAATTTGAGTCATGTTGGTTATAGTTGTTATTTATTGGATAATACTGATTTTAATATCAATATTGGAAAAAAACCTTTGAATTTACATAAGATACACTAATATGCAGACTGATACCTATGTCATTTTGAATTTTGTTAAAATTAATTTAAGTTTTCCTTTCATTATACCTCTAAATCTAATTAAAAAACTACTAATTATAGGAAAATGCTTGCTTCCTGATCCCCAGTTTTGCAGCACCTTATAGGTTAATATCAGAACTTTAGACCTGGCCATGTGGTAAATTCAGCCTTGGCAGTTCATTCATCAGACATGTTATAATGCTTGTATAACAATATGTGTATATAATATTGTCTATATTATATAGAACGTGCTCACAGTAGACTTGTTGCAGGATTTTGCACTAGCTGGACAAGCAGGACAGCATGATGATGGTGATGATAGTCCATTTTGTTATAAATATTGCTATACACCAAGGTTCCATTTTTCAGCCGTTTATGGACATATCATGACCTAATATGATAATTTTCTAAGTGCAATCTTTGAAGTATCAATTTACTTTGTGGTAGGGATGGTTTGTTTTAAAATTATTATTAATCCCCCATAAATATATTATTAACCAAATATATTTTTCCTCAGCCAAAAGGAACACGTGCATGTAACTGGGCATATTGCTGAGCGTATGCTCCCTGGCAGGTATAACCTGACACTTGTAAAAAGGAGAGAACATATGTGATTTTAATAAATAGGCCATTCCACAAGAAGACATTTATTCATTTGGTTTGCTTGTTGTTTGTTTTATTAGATTTATAGACTGCCAGGATTGAAAGACTTTTGGTAGTTTATAATAGTAATAGCTGTGCTGAACTCCTAGGCTCACTTATTTGGGAACAAGTTCCATTTTATTTAAGGAGATAAAATAGAGAGTAATGGGTTGTTTATGTTTACTTGACACAGCCCTTTGAAAAGAAGGAGTCAGAGGCAAATGAAGCAGTAATGCAAGGAAACATTTTTATAAAAGTAAAAACTAATTGAGGCTAAAAGCAACTGTTTGTTGTTGAAGGCTGAAAACTTCTGTTCTGAATAGACACTTTCCAGCAATGTTACATTTTTTCCAAGATATAACAGAGCAGGTGGTCACTCCAAAAAGCTCTATCTATCTTGCTATTTAATGTGAGATTATCACAATGACACTTACTATTTATGCTTCCATTTTATGTGTAACCTTAAATGACATATCAATATCTTTTCCTCAGTTTGAACTTCTCCTCTGGATCCTTATGTTGATCACATTTATTTTATTTTGATGTGTAGTAATCTGTAAGAAGGGAAATTGTGCAATAAACAAAAATAATATGTAGATTTTTAAAAATATATATCTATCTGGGACTTCTAGCAGTCTTGACAGAGAAATAATTTGGTATTGTCTTATTTACTTTCCAGTGAGGATGAAATGGAAGAAACAAATGGAAATAACCCTATTGACATTGAGGTTGAACAAAACAAGGAGAGCAAAAAAGAGGTATTTTCCCTGATAATGCTTTCGTGCATTAAGTACTGTGAACCTGTTATCTAAACCAGTGTTTCTCAACCTCAGAAACTTGCTGGCTGTGGATTCTGGGAGTTGGAGTCATACTTCTTAGTTGCTGGGGTTGAGAAACACTGCTGTAAACAATTCATTTAAACATTACTAAATTGCTGTTTTCATAAAACAAATTCTGGGATCCAAGGATCTTGTTCTAATTACTTTAGTGTATCGAGGGTGGGGCGCATTTGAAAAATACATATTTTTCTTTATGAATTCTTTATGCAACCCAGCTTCTTCTAGTACTGTTTGCTATACATATTCATACTTATTCCAGAACAATGTCAGTTTAAGAGTATCTGTTGATTTGCTTCTCAGTGCTTCAGCTGAATGGGGAGGACCTACTCCCTTGCTTGTTTTTTGTTAGTTGTGCTACCGTTTCTTCCCATGCTTGCTTAAAACCACCATAAGACATGGTGATGGAGGCAAAGAGAATAAGCAAGCTAAATGATAATTCTGATAAGATGGAAGCACTGCACTATTTCAGGACTGATAGTTGATCTTGTTTTGAGTTCCCCTTTAATAATCAGATGCCAATTGTGAGATTTTTTAAATAAGATTTTGTCCTCAGATGCCCAGATAATAACAATGGCCAGGAGCTTTCTTGACTTATCAACTACTTTTCAGCTTGAATAATTCAACTGGCTCAAATGGAAGTATACATAATACAGGAAATATTCTGAACATTCATTTCAGGGTTGTTAGAACAGCGAAAGCTGCATTGCAGCAGATCAGACATATTGTTCTTCCAGCTTGGTATTGTATGTTCTTATGCCAGTATCTTGGTATGATCACTTTCCATTATCCCTTTATTTTGCAGTGCAAAGGGATGAACCAGGTTTCTTGCTACATGCAAAATAATGTATTCTGTCGTTGAGACTGGGGCCTCCCTCAGCTATGCTGGTTGGTTCTTTGCTTTTGGGCACAATTTGACATTTTGATATTTAAGACCCAAAATGATGATAGATCAGAGTATCTTAAAAAGTACCTCTTGAATGGAAATTTGTCTGGATACTTCATTGAGCAATCAAAGCCTTACTGATTATGCAGTTCTTTGTACTCTTGGTACAAAGTTCTTGGTAGTTTTTAGCATGAAGTCAGAAATTGCATTCAAGTAAAGCCTAACTCAGTGCTGATTTAGAAAGGGTTTATGTTGTTGTTACTGTCACTTTGGGGTTAAATATTGTAAGTTTGGTTGCATGTTTGTTATACAATTTTATCTTACATTATTTTGCAAGCCTCCTTGAATATTAATGGTAAGGCTAGAAATATTTATTTATTTAATTTTTATATATTTAATCCAATTTAGGCTCCACCCAGCTCAGGGTAGCTGACAACATAATAAACCAAAGCAAATCACAATACAAACAGAATTAGATGAGATCTGGTTGCTCTGTACAAAAGGATACAAAGGGCTCCATCCATCTAGGCCTAGGAGAACAACCAGGTCTTCAAGGCCTAACGAAATGCCAACAGGGTGGGAGCCACTTGGATTTCAGGGGGGGGGGTCTTATTCCAGAGGGGAGGTGCCATGACAGAAAACACACACTTCCTAGGTCCCAATAGATGGCAGTTGTCATGAGTACTGATGGCGAGCTGGAAGGGGCCTCTATCCAGGGGGGAAAATGCATGCGTAGTACTGAGGAATTAAGCAGCCATTCAAAGAGACACAGATCAGACCCGCCTTAACTTTTGGGGTTTATCTGTCTGGGTTTTTCCCACGCTTCTTCAGTTCGTTAGGATTCTGTTTTATGTAGCAGTAATAAACACTAGAGACCTACTCCTCGTCTCAGCGTGATTTCTGACTGTTAGGACAGCAGTGTTTAATAAACAAAACCCAGACTACTCCAACTCTGCCAGCAGAAACCATGGGAGATAGGTAATCCATCAAATAACCTGGCCCCATGCCATGTAGGGCTTTATAGACGATGACCAGCCCTTTGAATTGTACCCAGAAGCATACTGGCAACTAGCGCAGCTCATGAAGCATAGGTGTCACATGGGCATACCAAGACATGCTTATTGCTTTCCACATCATTACATTCTGGACCAGTTGAGGCTTCTGGGTGATTTTCAAGGGCAGTCCCATGTAGAGCATACTTCAGTAGTTGAGCTATGAGGTGACTGAAGCATGAATGATTGTCTGAAGGGCCTCCCAATCCAGGAAAGGCCCAACTGACATACCATGTGGAGCTGTACAAAGGCCCCCTTGACCACAGCTGCCATCTGCTTTTGAGCAGGAGCTCTGAGACCTAAAGGACCCCCCCAGATTGCGCATCACTCTTGAATGGGAAATGCCATCCTATCCAAGAATATAGATCGCAATTCCCCAGCTTTGAGGGACCTAGATGTGGTGAATTTTGGTGGTGCTGCTCGTTCTCAGGAAGGAGGAAGCACATTCCAGAGAAGAGGACAAGATAAGAGGAGACACAGTCCAGGAAACGAGGGTGGGAAAGCTAAGAGGTTCAGACTAGTCCTGCCCTAGAGCCTCCCAGGTTATTTTCCCTTAGGTTAGGTAGAGTAGCTTTAGTCTGGCAAGATTGTGTCTATATGGTGTGAGCAAATAAAGAACTGGAGTTTGAATGGACTGACTCTTTGTTGTTCTTGGGCTGGACACTAATATTCCCAACCACTCGGACAGTAGGATTGATTTGGAGTTGATTCCTCCTCATCCAGGCCCACACAGGCACTGGGACAAGACATCAACAGCCTCACTTAGCCAGCCTGGGATCGAAAAATATAATTCGATATCATCACTATATTGATGATACTGAATCCCAGACCCTCACTCTGCAGCTTGATTTAGATGTTAAACAAGAGGGGAAAAAACACTGAACCCTGTGGCACCCCACATAAGAGAGGCCTACGTGATGAACTGTTCCCCTTTGCCATCATCTGGAACTGGCCATGAAGAAAGAAAGAAAGAAAGAAAGAAAGAGCCACCATAAAACGGTGCCCCCAGTTCGCAACTTCTGTACCTGGTCCAGAAGGATACTGTGAATGACAGTATCAAAGATGGCTGAGCAATCAAGGAACACAAGGATGGATGTACTACCTCCATCCCAATTTCACCACAGGCCATCAACAAGTGCAACTAAAGCTGTCTCAGTACTGAAACCTGACTAATACAGATACAGATAATCTGCTTCTTCCAGTTTCTCTATATGCAGGCTGACCACCCAGCAGCAAATTGAAATCCTCAAGCTCTAATAGCAAGGATTCTACGACCAGCCCTATGACAAAATCCCACAGCTCAGGCAGGGATGAAGCTGGGCAGGGGAGGGCAGTACATCAGCAGCAAACACAACTTTTTTCTAGAGCCGAACATTTTCTAGAGCCAAGCTTCAACCAGTATGCCTCATATCTGGTTGTATGCTGCCCAGAGTCACTTGTTGAGACAGGCAGCTATAGAAATTAAATGAATGAATGAATGAATGAATGAATGTGGAAGAGAGCCTCTGAGACTCATGAATGATAACCTCACCTTCCCTGGGGTCTCATTGATACCAAGCCTAAAACCTAGGTAAACACAGCTCCAAGAGGGGTACACCCTCTTCTGAGCTCAGCCAGGTCTCAGTGATACATACGAAGTTGAAATCCTTATCCATGATAAGGTCATGAATGAGGGCAACCTTGTTACAAGCTGACCTGGTTTTCAAAAGCAGCTGAAGCCCAGGGCCACCAAAGACCTGACAACTAGGTATAGAGGGTAGAAACCAAGGACCAGACATTGGGATCATTTTCAAATGGTGCATCCAATGTCCCTGAGTGCTGGATTGGAATTAAATGAGCATGATTTAAAATTGAAGAAAGAACCATCAATAACCTGCGCTATTCTGATGACACTGCTCTGATAGCTGAAAGTGCAAATGATCTGCAAGATGTCGTAATGAAAGTCAAGGAGCACAGTGGAAAAAATGGGACTAATAGTAAATATGAAGAAGACCAAAATAATAACTACAGGAAAAACAAGCAGCCTTAGAATTGAGAGTGAAGATACTGAAGTGGTGGACACCTTCTGCCTTTTAGGATTGATAATCAATAGTAAAATAACCAGACATCAAGAAATGCAGACTAGCACGTGGTAGAATAGCAATAAAGGCTTTGGAAAAGATGTTCAGATGCCATGATGCATCTATACCTACAAAGATCAGAATATGCAGGCAGTGGTTTTCACATTGACCTTCTATGGAAGCAAAGCTGGACTGTGAAGAAACAGGACAGAAAGAATATTCATGTTTTTGAACTTTGGTGTTGGCAATGGGTACTGTACACTATTGGAAGATCTGAAAGACTAGGTTGGGGACAGATAGTCATGGAGAAAATCTGGTCGCTGAGGGTTGCCACTGACTTGATGGCACATAATTAATCACATCAATGATCAAGATTTGCATATTAGCTTACACTAAAGTAATCAAATAATCAGCACAGAGAAAAATGTGAAATGGACTTTTTAAGATGCTGCTTATCTCATAATACCTGATAATGAGGGTAAATCATTTGTATGACAAATTCTAAGATATCTGCTACAAATTTCCACATTTAAAAGAAACCTGAGCCTTGCTATACATGTTAATGATGATTGCATGTCTGCATTTAGCCCAACCATCTTTTCATAGGATTCTTGCTGACAAATTGAAGGGCACTTTGAATGTAATTGGTCTTCCCTTGAGTAGCAACTCTACCACTTGAAATCTAGCAAGAAAAATGATGGTTTGCCAGTTACTTGTCAGCTCCACTAGTTTTGCTTCCCTATCTTAGCAGCCCCGTTTAAACCTCATACGAATCATAAAAGATTTCAAAGATGTATTGTAACTATGCTTTCTTGTTGAAAAACGTTCAAGATTATAAGAAGAGTTTAGACATTTCTAGATCACTGATCAGGCTGTTGGACCTGTTTCATTAGATACTTTGTATTTGTTTTCATTTATAACATTATTGGTCTTTTTTGGATAATAAAAAATCGGAAGTTATGTTAAACAACAATGCTGAAACAACAAGACTTTATTGGATAATGGGAAATCAGTATTCAAACAACATCCCAGTTGCATTAAAGTTAATTTCTAAAACACTAAGGAAGTAGTGCTTTAAACTGCTGGCCAAAGGTCGGTCATACGTAGGGAAATTCCCCAGAGAGGTTGAAGAAAGGGGATTTTTAAAAAAACAATATTATGTCATTTCCTTTTTTCTAAATGGTAGCAATAGTCATATTACAGCATGTATATATACTTGTAACAATGACAGTTGGATGCAGTAAAACTTCGATTTGCTCTGCAAATCTATTCCCTTGATAGACTTGGTACATTGGGAAGCTGGTTGGAGTTCAGTTGGAGCAGGAATGGGTAAAAAAAATCGTGGCACTATTTTTATATCTTGTGGCAGACAGCATTTTAGAGACTCCTAGAATGTCCTTTCTGCTTTTGCCATCTGATTAGCACTGACAGGATCTGTCAACAACATGTTCATAACTGAAGATGATGGAAATAAATTCCTGCAAGATTACAGTTTAATTGTGTATTATGGCCATGTGCAGTTGTAGATGTGGAAAACTACTCCGCCATGGGAGATACAGACATGGGCATTTTAATCTGAATGTCATTTTGATGGTGCTTTATTTTACATTTTCACAATTTGTGTTCAAATCTTATGTGCTTATCATAACTATTAGTGACTTCTTGGCATTATTTTTGTGTAGAGTCCAGGGTAAATATCTGTCAGAGAAAATATTATTTTCCTTCCATCTGAAATTTGAGAGGCAACATGATTCCTTGATTTCTTGAGACAAAAATGAACATGATTATATGAGTTGCATTTGAATTGGTTCTCTTGTGCTATGATTGAAACCACTGTCAATGTCCTGTAGTGGATTTAATACAGAATTTTGCTTGAGAGGAAAAGTAGAACATATATTATGCCCATAAGACTACATTTCTTTTGAGATCAAGCCCCATATGGGTTTCTTGGTGGTGTGATTGGCAAATAATAAGTTCCCCAGTGATGCCAAAACACGTAAGGTGAATCTAGTGTTGATTCATTTGAATCCTTACATATACACCAAAAGTTTGTATGTCCTCTTTCAACTGTCTTTCTTTGTTTCTAAACCAAGGGTTGGGGAATTCATGGTCTACAAGCCCCATGAGACCCTAACAGCACTACTGGATCACTTTGCTGAAGTTTGGTAGTGAAATGGCTAAATTTCAGCAGCATAACCCCTCTCCCCATTTTTAGGAAGAATAAGGGAGGATATGAATACATTAATTTTCTAAACAGCAAAATGCAGCTATTCCAGATTTAAAATTCACTACTTTCCTTTTTCAAGAATTTTCTACAATTTTCCAACCTCACTCAGCTGAAGTCCTCTGGTATCTTCAGAAGCTAAATATTTCTTTGCTTTTTTTAAAGTATGCCTCTGTCCTAAAAAGATTGCTGAATGTTATGCCTGCACCTCTTTTGAGTCATCTATCTAGTAATCAAATTAGGTTTCAGTGGCCATATTTTAATAAAAACTTCAATAATATATAAATGTCCAAAGACATCTCCTACAAATAAAAGAACATATTAAACCACAATTAAGTTAATGCAAGACAAAGAAGCTATCATATATCAGCTAAAATACATTAACATTATTATATAATATAGAGAGTTTCATCAGTTGTTAAGTGTAGTCATTTTCACTGGCACATACGTCAGTTCTTTCAATGTGAGTGGAAGGTTAGATGTAGCCTCCAATCATAAGATGTAGCCAGAAGTTCCAAATATAAGTCTGAAAAGTGCAAATTGATCATCATACTGTTAGGCAAAACCCCACAATTTAGTTGCATTGCAATATGTGATTTTATTGTAGTTTATGAGTACTTATTTTGTATATCTTTTCTTGGCTTCTAGTATTGGTACTAGAATAGAGTCTGCAAATCTATTCCCTTGATAGACTTGGTACATTAAATTTTAGTAAGGCAGATTCATTAAGACTGTATGACAGTGAATAACACAATAGTTTTGGAAAGTGATGGGTGAACTGACCCCAACGTAATTTGTAATTTGTTCAATGAGTTGAGAATCCAGTGTTATGAATTCAGATGAAAAACACTGTTTCAGATTTCATTGTATCTTCAAACATTTGTACATAAATGACAGCAACATATAACTGGGGAATGTGGCATACATAATTGTATCACTATATGTATAATGGCATACTCTTTTCCAAATGGCTGCTTTACTCCAAGCAGAAAGTATTTTTTTCCAAATGTGATGTATTGGTGTATGATTTCAAAGCCAACACTTTAAAAGTGGCTGATTCCTTGAGCAAAGTGGAACTAACAGGCAAGAATAATAATATACCATATTATGTACATTACAAGTAGGGCTTTTTCCTTTATTTTGGAAACTTAAAGTTTATGGAGCCCCTGTTAATACTTTTCTGGTTGTCATTTATGTAGTTTGTCTGAACAGTCATGTCTCTTTTAAATTATGTATTCTTTTAAATGTTGTAAGCCGCTCAGCGACTTTTTGATGTCAGGCAGTCCCAAAATCCAGTCAGTCAATAGGATGTAGAGATAACTTCGAATAAATGCAATGATTTAATAGCGGGTTGCTTAATATTAAACTGAAACTAAAGGTGAATGTAGTTATACCCTGGTTTTCAAGAAAGCAGACTGTAATAAAGTCAGATTAACAGTACATAGGGTTCCAGGCAAAGAGAAACTGGTAGGAAAAGGAGCCCGAGATGCATGGGAATTCCAAAGAGGAAGTACTGAAAGTACACTTGCAAACTGTTCCAACAAGAGGTGGGGGAAGAAGGTAAGAGATGAAATCATACATCTTATTGAAGATATGAAAGAAAAAAACTCCACATATAGGAAGTGGAAAGAATAGCCAGGCCACTCACAAAGGGCACTCAGATTTGTAGAGATGGTGTCAAGAAAGAATGAGGCGAGATTAGTGAAGGACGTAAAGAACAACAAAAAGGTCTTCTTCAGATGTTGTTGTTTATTCGTTTAGTCGCTTCCGACTCTTCGTGACTTCATGGACCAGCCCACGCCAGAGCTTCCTGTCAGTTGTCAACACCCCCAGCTCCCCCAGGGACGAGTCCGTCACCTCTAGAATATCATCCATCCACCTTGCCCTTGGTCGGCCCCTCTTCCTTTTGCCTTCCACTCTCCCTAGCATCAGCATCTTCTCCAGGGTGTCCTGTCTTCTCATTATGTGGCCAAAGTATTTCAGTTTTGCCTTTAATATCATTCCCTCAAGTGAGCAGTCTGGCTTTATTTCCTGGAGTATGGACTGGTTTGATCTTCTTGCAGTCCAAGGCACTCTCAGAACTTTCCTCCAACACCACAGTTCAAAAGCATTGATCTTCCTTCTCTCAGCCTTCTTATGGTCCAGCTCTCGCAGCCATATGTTACTACGGGGAACACCATTGCTTTAACTATGCGGACCTTTGTTGTCAGTGTGCTGTCTCTGCTCTTGACTATTTTATCGAGATTTGTCATTGCTCTTCTCCCAAGGATTAAACGCCTTCTGATTTCCTGACTGCAGCCAGCATCTGCAGTAATCTTTGCACCTAGAAATACAAAGTCTTTCACTGCCTCTACGTTTTCTCCCTCTATTTGCCAGTTATCAATCAAGCTGGTTGCCATAATCTTGGTTTTTTTGAGGTTTAGCTGCAAGCCAGCTTTTGCACTTTCTTCTTTCACCTTCATCATAAGGCTCCTCAGTTCCTCTTCACTTTCAGCCATCAAAGTGGTATCATCTGCATATCTGAGATTGTTCATGTTTCTTCCAGTGATTTTAACTCCAGCCTTGGATTCCTCAAGCCCAGCATGTCGCATGATGTGTTCTGCATACAAGTTGAATAGGTAGGGTGAGAGTATACAGCCCTGCCGTACTCCTTTCCCAATCTTAAACCAGTCCGTTGTTCCGTGGTCTGTTCTTACTGTTGCTACTTGGTCGTTATACAGATTCTTCAGGAGGCAGACAAGATGACTTGGTATCCCCATACCACTAAGAACTTGCCACAGTTTGTTATGGTCCACACAGTCAAAGGCTTTAGAATAGTCAATAAAACAGAAATAGATGTTTTTCTGAAACTCCCTGGCTTGTTCCATTATCCAGCGGATATTGGCAATTTGGTCCCTAGTTCCTCTGCCTTTTCTAAACCCAGCTTGTACATCTGGCAATTCTCGCTCCATGAATTGCTGAAGTCTACCTTGCAGGATCTTGAGCATTACCTTACGGGCATGTGAAATGAGTGCCACTGTTCAATAGTTTGAACATTCTTTAGTGTTTCCCTTTTTTGGTATGGGGATATAAGTTTCCAATCTGATGGCCATTCTTGTGTTTTCCAAATTTGCTGGCATATAGCATGCATTACCTTGACAGCATCATCTTGCAAGATTTTGAACAGTTCAGCTGGGATGCCCTCGTCTCCTGCTGCCTTGTTATTAGCAATGCTTCTTAAGGCCCATTCAACCTCACTCTTCAGGATGTCTGGCTCTAGCTCACTGACCACACCATCAAAGCTATCCCCGATATTGTTATCCTTCCTATACAGGTCTTCCGTATATTCTTGCCACCTTTTCTTGATCTCTTCTTCTTCTGTTAGGTCCTTGCCATCTTTGTTTTTGATCATACCCATTTTTGCCTGGAATTTACCTCCGATGTTTCTAATTTTCTGGAAGAGCTCTCTTGTCCTTCCTATTCTATTGTCTTCTTCCACTTCCGCGCATTGCTTGTTTAAAAATAATTCCTTATCTCTTCTGGCTAACCTCTGGAATTTTGCATTTAATTGGGCATATCTTCCCCTATCACTGTTGCCTTTTGCTTTCCATCTTTCTTGGGCTATTTCTAGTGTCTCAGCAGACAGCCATTTTGCCTTCTTGGTTTTCTCTTTCTTTGGGATGTATTTTGTTGCCCCCTCTTGAACAATGTTGCGGACTTCTGTCCATAGTTCTTCTGGGACCCTATCTACTAAGGCCAGTCCCTTAAGTCTAGTCTTCACCTCCACTGCATATTCCTTAGGATTATCATATTAGTGAGCTCATATCTAGCTGATCTGTGGGTCTTCCCTAATCTCTTTAGTCTGATCCTAAATTGTGCAAGAAGACGTTCATGATCTGAACTACAGTCAGCTCCGGTTCTTGTTTTTACCGACTGTATAGATGTCCGCCACCTTTGGCTGCAAAGGATGTAGTCAGTCTGATTTCGGTGTTGTCCGTCTGGTGAAGTCCATGTATAAAGCCGTCTCTTATGTTGCTGGAAGAGAGTGTTTGTTATGCGCATTGAGTTGTCTTGGCAAAATTCTATCAGCCTATGTCCTGCTTCATTTTGTTCACCCAGGCCATGCTTACCTGTAATTCCAGGTGTCATTTGACTGCCCACCTTAGTATTCCAGTCTCCCGTGATGAAAATAACATCTCTTTTAGGCATGTTGTCCAGTAGGTGCTGCAGATCCTCATAGAACTGCTCTACTTCAGCTTCTTCAGCATCTGTGGTTGGGGCGTATATTTGGATCACTGTGATGTTAGATGGCTTGCCCTGAATTCGAATTGAGATCATTCTATCGTTTTTTGGATTGTATCCGAGCACTGCTTTAGCCACGTTACTATTAATTATGAAGGCTACTCCATTTCTTCTGTGGTCCTCTTGTCCACAGTAGTAGATCTGGTGGTCATTTGATGTGAAGTGGCCCATTCCAGTCCATTTCAGTTCACTAAGGCCCAAAATGTCTATCTTTAATCTTGGCATCTCCCCAATAACCACATCCAATTTGCCCTGGCTCATAGATCTTACATTCCAGGTTCCAGTGGTGTGTTGATCCTTAGAACATCGGATTTGCCATTCACCACCAGCACCGTCGGCCGCTAGCCGTCCTTTCGGCTTTGAGCTAGCTGCATCATCACGTCTGGGGCTAGTTGAACTCATCCTCTGTTCCTCCCCAGTAGCATTTTGACCATCTTCCGACCTGGGAGTCTCATCTTCTGATGGTATACCGACATATCTCTGGTTGTACTGATCCATTGAGTTTTCACGGGAAGAATACTGGGGTGGGTTGCCATTACCTTCCCCAGGGATTGCATTTAGCCTGACCTCTCTGTCATGACCTTCCCGTCTTGGGTGGCCCTTCGCAGTTTAGCTCATGGCATCACTGAGGTGCTCAAGCTCCAGCACCACGACAAGGTAACGATCCTTTGCTGAAGCTTCTTCAGATACATTCAAAATAAAAGGAAGAGAAGTAAATGATTGTACCAGCTGCTCAGAAAGGATAATAATACATATGAAGTTGAGAGAATGCATATCAGATTTACAGATGATACAAAATTGGGCTGAATATCCAGTGCCCAAGAAAACAGAAATAAGATTCAAAATGATCTTGACAATTTAGAGAAATGGTCTGGAAAAAAAAAAAACAGAATGAAATTTAATAGAGACAAATGCAAAGTTCTTCATGTAAGGAAAAGAAATCACAGTACTTGTGTAAAAGAGCTTGGAATTATAGTTGATTACAAACTGAATATGAGTCAGCAGTGCGACATAGATGCTGAAAGGGCAAATGCAATTTGAGGCTGCATCAATCGAAGTCTAGTTTCTAAATTACAGGAAGCAATAGTTCCATTTTATTCCATATTCTTCATATCCTATCTCAAATACTGGACACCACATTTTATAATGATTTCAGAGAAACTAGAGCAGATGCAGAGAAGGGCAAAACAAGGATGATAAAGACAATCTGAGTCTTACAAAGAGAGGCTGGGTCACCTTGGCATGTTCAGCTTTGAGATAGGTTGACTGGGTGGGGCCATAGAATAGCACTTTTTAAGTACCTGAAGGTAGTGAAGAGGTGTCACAGGCCTGTTCTGGAGCATAGGGTGAACTAATGGATTAAAGTTACAAGAAATCAGGTTCTGGCTAAATGTTACAAAACACTTTGACACTGGAACCAATGGCTGAGGGAGCTGGGGAGCTCTCTTTCAGTGTATGTGTTTAAGCAGAGGCTAGACAACAAATGTTAGGCAATGTGGACTCTTACTCTAAACAGGGAGTTAGTCTCTCTGTCTTAAATTACACCTTCCAATTCTGTAAATTTATGATGGGGGGCAGTTATTTAAAAGAACAGAATAGAGAGAAAAAAATTAGAGGAAAAATTAAAACAAAAATAAAAATGCAATAGCAACAAAAATGTATATATAAAGAATTTTCATGCATATAAAGATACACATTTTATATAACCATTTCAATAACAGATAACCATATTTCACTGTAATTGTGCATAATCAACGTCTATAGGCAACTCATTCACAAGATGCAAGTAACATCACCTCTTCAATCCACTGGGTAATTGATGCCATAAATTTGTCTTTCCAATGTTTAAGAACTAATCTCTTGGCAATAATAAGGGCACAGAGAATCAATTAGGGTAACCCTTCAGTTATTATGCTGTGGGAAGAAGTAATTATGTATATTCATTTGACTTTGAAACAAAGTTTAATATTTTCAGATGCATACAGTCTGTTGAACTACTTGGAAATTGATTCACTGTTTCTTTATACCAAAAATACAAATTATATAGACTGTGGCCATATAAATTATTTTACAATCTTGGCTTGGATTATGAAAATAAAGTTTGTCAGTGCTTGTCAGAAATTATGATCATACTAGATGCAGTTTAAAGCTGACATTTTAAAAATTTCAATAACATTACTTCCGAATGTCATTCCTGATTTCACTGTATCACACAGTTCTATTCCATAGTAGAATGGTACCTCATGGTTTAGGTCAACAAAGTAATATGTGAAGCTGGGTATCTAGTTAGGTTCACACATCACTTTAATTATAATTTTGCTTATTTTGATTTGTGTTGTGTGAATCCATGCAATTGTAGCTTCAAACCATGATCCAACAGAGCATGGATTAGTACAATGTGTAAACTTTATCGTTTTGTCATAAAATGGCTGATGTAATCCAGATTCAAGTCTCCATTCAACCACGAAGCTCGCTGAATGACCTTGGACTAGATACTGTATTGCCTCTAGTGCCTCTCAGCCTCACCTACTTGATAGGATTGTTGAAACAATGAACATTGAGCGCTGAGAACTGGGATTACTGCATTGAATGACAGAATATAAAGAAGCAGATCTTTTAATACTGAACTCTGGAAATGTATCCTGTGTCATTGCATTCTTCTCATAATTTTTACAATTACTTCTATTACTGAAGTGACAGATGGGTGAATTTATCTGGTATTTTTTTAATACGTAGTGCTAAATAGAAGCTTCCAGTCTGGGAGTTTAGTGTGACATTGATTGGTAATTAAAGACACATTTAATATAGTTCAAAATTAGTTAAATTGTCTTCATGTCAAATCCTCAATCCAGAAATCTTAGGTGTATATTGTATTTTTATAATGCTGAGAGTTTCCCTATGACCTTCAGATGCCTACAAATACAATTTTGCATTAGCTGTTTCTTCCTTCACCAAATGAGCTCTCATAATCAACATCTTTTAACTAAAAGTCAGAAACAACAGGTTACCCCACAACACTGCTATGCAAACCATCTCAAGCATTCTGGAAGAATTTCGAAGTAGAAATAGAGCTGGTTTTAGCTTGATATTCTTCCAGAGCTGCTCAAAACAATGTGCTTTAAGCTTGAAACAGCTTTTTTTACTCAAAATGGGTGTCTTGAATTTAAAAGAATTGGAATCAAAACGTTTTGTGCATGCTTGAACCACAGTAAGATGATTGCAGAATTCATAGTTCTAGTAACACAACTGGCAAGCTGGGTATTCAAGATAAATTTGGCAGACTGACTTGTTGAGCATAGGCAGGAGACCATTATCTAAATGAAAAGTTATTCCCAGATTGTAGGAGAAAGTATGTAGCTCTATAAAACAGTATCTGCTTTGGACATGGAAAGTCCCAGGTATAATTCCAACGCCCCCCCCACCCCACCCCCTGTATTTCCCAGGAGAGCTGTGCAAGGCTCCAGCAAACTTGGAGTGTACTTTTGAGTCAGTGTGGCTTGGAACTGATATAGATGAACAATTGTCTTACTTTGTGTCAGGGATTTGGTCCAAAAAGAAAGACCTCTACTGAGGAACAGCAGCAGCACAACAGGTACCTGCCAAGACATGAGGACAGATTTTCCATTTTACAATCCTGTGTGTTTATGCTTGTATGTCCAGTTAATAAGACCAGAGCTGGGTGGATAGGAGGAAGTTCTGATTTTTCCCATTGGATGATTGGATGACTCCTTGGCCAGGGAACAAAGAAGTAGGAAATATCCAGACAGATGAACATCCCTGTGAAGCTCTCGCTCGCACATACATCCTATAACTGTGTGGGCAAAATTATTCCCTCACTACCTGCTGTTAATAAAATGAACACTTTGTGGTGGGATTGCATATTGCATGAAACCACATTTTATTTAACCACATGTTTATTTAACCACATTTTGCCAAAGAAGCCATGGTTTATTTAACCATATTTCACCAAATATTTATTTCCCTCCCAAACAGGCTTAACAAAGTTAAAAATTCAAAATATATCCTTTCCAGAAAACAGAGTATCTGTTTAAATGTACAATTCAGTCCCCCCGTATCCACTGTAGCCTTGAGACTCAAAAGTTTAATATTATCAGCAACTACCAAAAGTTGTCCATCTCTTTCATAAATAATTGCTTTTATACTGCAATGGCTGAGTTTTCACAGTACACTGATCCAGGACCAAACCAACTATATAATGGTTTAGCACAACTTCACAGATATTGAAATCTATAGGTAGTGTTCTTCTGAATGTCAGTTGCTGGGGAACAATAAATTGCAGAAAGTTTTTACATTTGTGTTTTGCTTGTGGGCTTCCCAGAGGCATCTGGTTGGCCACAGTGGGAAACTAAATGCTGGATTTGATCAGTCTGTTCTTGCAGAGCTATTTTTATCTAGATTCAAAGTATGGTGGAGGGCTAAAGACAGAAGATGTCTTTTACAACACCAGCAGTTTATGTTTTTAAGAAAAAGGTGCCAGTGTTTTTTAGTTCCGCATTTCTTGTGTATCAGTTTTTGGCACCACCAAGGTTACAACTATCTCAGCTGGATGGCTGTTCTATGAGAGGTATATAATTAGCTAAATTTTTAAAATCTTTTTGACAGGCTTTATATATGACAAATGTAGGCTTTGGTTCTGCCTAATCACCTAAAGCTTTGATTTGCCATTGATTTCCTACAATGCCATTCAGAACAGTGGATGTAGCCATGCATGGTGAAAGTCAAAGTTAATTTGTAACTGCTGTGTTTTATGAAAGGAAACAAATGGTTGTAATGTTTGAGTTTGTCTCCTTTCTAGATAGTATAACATATGTTGACTTACACTCCCTTGTTTTTCACACACTCCTACAACCTTCCCAATCTTGTACCCTCCAGATGTGTGGGACTTAGAATCATAGGTGGAAAGGGACCATGAACATTATTTAGTCCATCTCCTACTCACTGCAGGAATCCACTGCTGTAGCATTACTGACAGATGGCCGTCTAACCTCTGTTTAAATGCTTGCAGTGTAGAAGATCCTGCCTCTTCCCAGAGCAGTCTATTCTACTGTGTTTATTGTTAGAAAATTTTTCCTGATGTCCAGCTGAGACCTACTTCCTCATAACTCTTTTTTTTGTCTTCTAGAATAATTCTGAATAATATTTCCCACGCTTCCACATTATATCCCTTCAGAAATCTGAAGACAGCTATCATACTCAATGCCTTCAAGTGTTCCTAATAATCCCTTCCCACCAGCCCCTTCTCATCTTGGTTTCTTTCTGGATATGCTCCAGTTTGTCAGAGTTCTTCCTAAAATGTACTGAGAACTGGTTGCAATATTCTAGGTGCAGTCTGACAAATGCAGGATAGAAAGGAACAATGACTTTTGACTTTAATCTGCATAGTTCCTTAGCTAACACTGCTATAGGCTGTGCTCTGGCTGAAGATGTTGGATTTTCAGTTCAACACATCTGGAAGACCCCAGATTAGGGACTGTGGTGAAATAGTAATTTATTAAACTGCCTTCATTTTGCATCTATCTCCTTTATCCCAAATACTTAGGAAAATATTTATAATACCTCTTTTTATGCAATAATACATGCATGCTTGCTTATGTGTCCAATGATGACATAATTTGAAGTAGAAGGATGGCCTATCAATTTTCCCACTTCCTCCTCCTCCTCCCCCTCTTCCTTTTTTTTTGCCAACTTTCTGCCAAAAGGCTTTCAGGAAGTGATGGGCTTATGTGGGGGAAAGAATTCGGCACGGTTCAGCCCCTTTCTTATTCACCATTCCACCATCTGCCTTTACTTTGCAGATATTTTTAATTTATTTTTATTTATCAAATTTGTTATCACCCATCTCCTCCCACCAGAGGGACTCTTGGCAGTTTGCAACAAAAGTAATCAGTTAAAACAATCAATATATAATATGCAAATGCAATATATAAAAACATAAATACCATTAATAAATAACTATAAAGATAGGAGTAAAAATAAAGTCCAAGTGGCAAGATCTAACACAGTCCATGCACGTGAGGAGCTCTCTAGGGTGCCAGCCATCCCCAAGCAAAGCTACTCCCTTCTCTATCCCCAAGCAAGATGGCAGAGAGATATCCGGGGGAGGCAGTTTAAAAGCAATAAGGAATCTTTCGGGGGGGGGGGGGGACCACTAAAACAAAGCTAACTGATCTGAAGTTCTGTAATCGTGTTGGATATAGCTGATTATCCAAAATTACCCCATAACATTAAATCTGTAAGAGGATGTACATTCTTTTCCTTCACTCCCATATTTTTCCGAAGCTACATGGCCAAGGTTCTCCCCCACCTCCTTCTTTCTTATGTTAATTAAAGTAGAGTTCATTATTTTATCCTTCAGTTAAATAGTATTAAACATTATTATAATAATAGAGGATATTTTTCAAAGGATCTGCTCTCAATGTTCACATCACAGTTTTCTTAAATTATATTAATGACACTTTCTTCCATTCTAATAATCTTTTGATTTGTATATCTAACTATAACTTAAGACAAAATGTAACTAATATTTCAGATATTGTTTTGCACACTGGAAAAAAGTAAGTCTAGTTTCCTACATAAACATAATAAGGAAACACTGATCTGAGTTTATTTATTTATCAAATTTGTCACCGCCCATCTCCTCCCACCAGAGTTGGTGTCTTTGAGACCAGTTACTCAGGAACACCAGTGGAAAGTGGTTATAAAACTCATATCCTATTTGTAAGCTTCTTGGATACTCCTGGTTGGCTAGCATGGGATACAAAATTCTGAACTAGGCTGTCTTGATCTAGGAAGGGTCTTCTTATGTTCTAACATTTGGAAAGTAGGTTTCTACTTATGTAATGAGAAGTAGTCTGATCCAACCATCTCCAGGGGCAGTGTTTCTGTTGAAAACATACCGTTAGATGCCTGCAAAGCTGGCTTGCATTTGCTAGCCAATGATAGTTTGTGGTGACAAAAACCCACCATGTTTCCCTGAATCTTCAAAAATGCAGAAAGGTTGGAAAGATGAATGGGGACCACCCTATCTCTGTGCTTAGATGTGAAGGCTAAGAAATAGGAGTCTTTTCCATAGCTTAGAAGATAAAACTGCAATTTAATTTAGTCCATTCTATAGAGAGATGAACTCTTACCACATGTAAGCTGGTGAGGGGTGTTGTGGATGCTTAGATATTTCAGTGTACCAGTATTAAAAACACAGCAATATACAAAACTGCCCTTAATCCCTGTTTATATTGATCTGTATAGATCAGGTTATTTTCTGCTAATAGTAGCTAAGGTTTTCTGGCTGAATCTTTACTGGGAAATGTCAAAGGAGGAATCTGGGATCTCTTTACAGAGAAAACACAAACTTCTTTATTAAGCCATGTCTCTACCCCTTCATGCATTGTTTGTTTTGCACATCATACCAAGGCATGGTTTATTTA
The DNA here is from genome assembly GCF_035149785.1 of Candoia aspera. Taxonomy (NCBI): domain Eukaryota; kingdom Metazoa; phylum Chordata; class Lepidosauria; order Squamata; family Candoiidae; genus Candoia; species Candoia aspera. Next base: position 313,213,137 of record NC_086153.1, read on the forward strand.
AATATAATGTCTTGAATAAATTGCAGTTAGCTAAGTTCACTCTAACATGCTCTAAACCAGATAAAGCCATATATTATGGCTTAGTGCAGTATGTGAACTGATGCAATATATTGCCTCTTCAAAAAGGCAGTCTTCCAACAGAAGTACTAGGCAAATGCTGCATGTTTCTTTGAACATGCTGCAGTGAATCAGTGTGGGCATAGGATCATGTCTAAGGAAGAGGAGGAGCCTAATGATATATCTTAACTGTGGTTGAGAGAAACTGTCTTGGGAAGCTTTTCTTTTCCTGTTTCCTGCCAGCCCTTCTCTGAATCCCTCTCTCTTATTAAATGCACACAAATACATGCCCTGTCCAGTGCTGAGAATTCTCTCTTCAGCAGTTGATGCCCAAACTAGCAAAATCCTAATTAATGCTAGGTCAACTTTGTTTTCAAACTAAAGACCAGCATGAAGATTGAAAGCTGATTTAAGTCACCGACTTAAGAGCATATGATGATTAAAAGTGACTACTGTTCCTCCACGGTGCACACTGCAATAAAACATAGTTATCACTGAGCAGAAGTGGAGGGAGACAGAGGGGAGCAGGTGGGCCCCTGAGGCAGCATGACCTTTCCGCTCGAATGGACTTGTCAAACTAAGGTGCAGCCCATGTGGTCTCCCTCCCTACTGGAGGAGGCAGAACCTTCTGGGAATTCTGCGTGTACTATTCCCTGTTGGGTGGAGGTTAATATTTTCCTCAGAGTAGGAGGGCAGAGTTGCTTGGCTCCTGTACGCTTTGCTGTTTTCTTTTGAGGAAAGGCAGAAGCAATTATTGCTTGCCCTTAACAAGGAGATTTTTGAGGGTCCTTTCACATTCTGCAGACATGTCGTTAGTATTATCAAAAGATTCAGAAGAAATTTTAAAAATCACACTGCTGGTGGAGTGGCAAGCAGGTCCAAGTGTTCCTTTGCAGAAATCTAAAATAGTGTCTTAGATTCATGTTCTGCAATTCTATTCTTTATGTTTCATACTTGTCCCTGAAAGACCTTTTTCTAGGGCAGATTTCATACCCATGCAAAAACCTTTATCCCTCTGTTTTGCAGTGCTGCATATAAAAAGGAATGAGCTTTAAGGATTAGCCTGCAATCATCTGACCCTTCATGTTTTGTCTTAAATTAGTTTCTTCTTCTTCCCCTCTGGCTGACATACAGGAAATTGCATATCAAACATAATTTTTAGACTTTTTCCTAATTCAACCACCCCCGTGCTCAACCAGAAAGATATTCTTTTATTTCTGATACACTATTAAACTGAGATGCTGCTGGCCTGAGCTTGGAAAGAATGCTTTGGTTAGCTTTCAGCAGCATGCTTGGAAAGTGTGTGGGTGCTGTCACTTTAGTCCTGTATGGGGGTATGGGGTCCTTTTCCCCAGGTGGGCAGTAAGGATGGTAGCCTTTGGCAAAGGAGTGTTTCTCATGAAGCAGGACAGCGTATCCCTTTTGCACCTGGCTTTTTTCATGCAGGATCTTAGTAAAGGAGCACACTTATGGTCTGTCCACCCCTGGTTTGGGATCTGTTTGGAAGTGGCAGCTGAGGTTGTGGATAGCTTGTGGTTGAGTAATCAGGCTTACATATGGTAGATCTCTCCTTTGCAGGTTCCCCCTGTGGAAACAATCCCTCAGGTAAGGAAAGAAAAGCACAGTACCCAGGCTGCTAAGAACAGAGCCAAGAGGAAACCTCCCAAAGGAATGTTTCTCTCTCAGGAAGATGTGGAAGCCGTGTCTGCCAATGCAACCGCTGCCACCACTTTGCTCAGGCAACTGGATATGGAGCTTGTCTCCATCAAGCGACAGGTACGTGTTTTCTCCTGGCAACACAGTGAGGCTTCTTTTTAATCATCTGATACATATTTTAAACAGAAGCTGCCCTCACTCTCAACTTCACAGCTTCCTGGGAGGATTAATAGCTAGGGTGAGATGTTTTGCATCAGGATGAGACCTGATTAACAAGCTGTCAGTTGCAGTACATTTTAGAGGAGAATTATTTCAATTTGGCTTTCTATTTACAGTGCAGCAAATGGATTGCCAACTTCCTGTATCTTACTCAGGATGGATTTCCATAAATCATAGTTTCTATGTTTCTCCATACTTTGGACTTTCTAGTTCCTGGGAACTCTTATATCAGTTATTTTATTGATTTCTGTCTAAACTCTAATTTCACACATTCGGGTATGAAATATTAGAATATCTTTCCTCTGCCTTGCCACTTCTCTGCAACTAGCTTTTATTCTTCCATTCCCTCCATTGATTAGATTACTGCACAAGTCATTTGTTTGGTCCCATAGGCATCCACGTAACCATATCCATGTCACTTCCCTTTATACTTGCCATATTACCTGTTGTACTTGACATTTTAAAAGATTATTTTAATTCAAAAACATTTAAATGGAAAATTGTGGATTGCAAAACACAGCTTCAACCTCCAGCATCACCAGTGTTGTAGGTTCCATAGGCAGGTAGATAGATAGCTTTTATTATGATCAGACTTTGGAAAAAAGCTCCATAGGCATCTTCAAAAAATAAAAACGATAAGTGGCTGCAGCTCAGAGAATGGGTTAGCGTGGTGTTTTTTTTTTTAAATGTCTCCCTGTCCAAAAGAAAGATACAGATAAGCAATGGGAACATGATCATTTTAAAACTGTAGGAGTTCTGCTGGGAACCATCCAACTTGGTATCCTGTTTTCTACAAGTATCAACCTTAGAAAGTCCCCAAAGAGGGTAAGAAGGAAAGAACCTATGACCAGCTCCTGAGTTACTGGATGTTTCAAGAGGAGGGGAAAAAGACCCCAATCTTAGTTGGGGAGAGAATTGTGATTCATGGAGGAACGGAGACTCTAGCTTAAGTTAGTGGCAAGGGGGAATAGAGAATATTTTAGAAAATATTAGACATTAGATCAGGCAGGAACTTTGGGTATTATCCATACTGAGAGAGGAACCTTTCTTTTCAGATTCAAAATATCAAACAAACAAACAGCTCTCTGAAAGAGAAACTTGAAGGGGGAATAGAGCAATATAGGTTACCAGAGGTAAGTTTGCATGCTAATGGGAAGTTATGTTTTTTCTCTTTTCTGAAGTTTATAGAAGGGCACCTGACTTGCGAGATAAAAGTTGATCAAATTTGCCATTTATCCCCATAATTGCATTGTGCTGCAGAGGTCCTTCAAGTGCTTCGGAGGCCCACTGCAATTTTGGAAATTATCCCAATCCCCTTTTCTAGTTCCAGTCTTGGAGCTAGGATGAGGAGAAGTGCACAATTCAAGATCAGGAAGATACCAAAGGCCACAGTCCAGGTGCCCTTAAATTTTGGCTTAGTTTACAAAGCCAATCCATAATTGGAGTCTTGCAGCTAACCTTATGCTAAAATCATTGGCCACTCCCTTTATTCCCTTTCTTTCTGCTATTATAAGTTAAATGTTATTGTTAACTAAATAATGGACTGCCTCTGTAATTTCACTTGAAAAGAGATCTTTTAAAACATGCTGAGAAGAATAATACAGGCTTTATTTAACAAATGACTGCTCAAGCAATGCGTTCACTGTTTCATTTGTATATAGTTTGGGGGTTGGGGTTTAAAAGCACATCTGTTATCTAAGTAAATTATTCTCTTTATGTTTCATGACACTTAGGTAACACTGAAATTTAATGCACGCTGGACCACGGATGAACAACTTCTTGCAGTGCAAGGTATGGTGTTGCAAATATATTCCCTCTGACTTGATTTCTGATGGAGCAATTCCTCATTGGCCAGTGAAATAATGCTCCAAATTTCTACTTCTGACTCACCTCTCAGGGTTGATGCTAACATTTGATAGTTGCAACTGCACTTACTCCAGCGCGGCCAGACTCTCATTCATTTTTGCAATGGCGGTTTCCCATACTCCAGATGATGGTTTACCTGCTTCCTCATATTCCAAGTGATGATCGTTGGTTGAAATGGATGGAGTTTGGCTGGAAAAGTAGCTCCACTCATGTCTTGGGCTTCTTGTGTTCCTTTTCTAAAATAAAGAAAAAAATACATATACCTGTTTAATGTGCATATTTTAAACACAATGAGAATAGTTTCTTTTTGTGTGCACATGCACCGTATGCACAATGTGCTCAATTTCAGCCACTGCAGGTATACTTGCAAAGGTATGCTTACAAGAGGAAGTCCTTGTGTTTGACTTTTGTTGGGTTGTGGAAGCATATTTGTTAAGGGTAGAAATTTGTTAAGGCGGAAAATCTCAAACTCTGGGTTGCAGTCCCCTGTGGGGTCAGTCATGAGCATATCTGAGGTGAGCCATAACTGGCTTGTCCAGGCAAAGAAGGAGGCAAGTCTTCTCAGACCTAACTTCTGCTCTGCAGCCAGTGATGCTCGGATCTCTGATTGGTTTATACCTATCTGTGATTCCCTTCTGAGAGCCCTGTTTCTACTACCCACTGTGGAGAGAAATTTAAATGTTCCAGTGAGGAGTTGAGCCTACCCTGCAGTAGTGGCTGGCACATAATCTGCAGGGAGATGGAATGGTGCCTGGGTAGATTCAAGTGCAGCTGCAACACAGCTGACTGAGGGATGGTACTACTAGCATTGATGCAGTCTGGGCAAGGGAGGGCACTATCAAGGCCAGGGGGACTTGTGCCATGGAAGAAATGCAGTGGTGGCATTGGGATCTTACCCACAAGAGACCAAAAGGAAATAAGTAACTGCTGGAGTAAGGGATCAACTGAATAATTAGCCATATTAGTAATTAGTAAGAGGTGTCAACTGAGTAATTAGCCACTTACTTAGTTGACCTCACACAACTGGAGAAATTAATTCTTCCAGCAAGTATTGACACTGATAGTCATATTATTTAATGATGTTATTATTGAGGCTCACACAAATTCATTTATTTTAGGAGATCATGGCGCTCCCAAATTTGAGAAGCCCTGTATTAATCAATTAAAGGTTTTAAGAATTTGTGAAATATTTAAACCAAGAATTTGAACAAATTTGTGTTAGATGGAATAGTAAAATGAACCAAACAGGTTAGAAACAAAAAAATAGTTACACAGATTACAGAGTTCAGTTTTCTTGGTGACTTTAAAAAAAAAATTAAACAATTAACATTAAAACCACCACACATACCTTGCCTCAAGATGATGTTCTTGATCATGAGAACATCATACCAGACAGCATATTATATATACTCTGATCTAACCAATGGTAAAGTCCTTGACAGTACTCTTGTTGTATGATGGTATGCCAAGTCTTCTGGATGACTCCACTTTTTAAAGATTGTTGCTGGGTTTTAATCTGTTTTTAACATTGTTCACCAGCTAGACTTTTGAATTGGATGGCTTTACAAATAAATTAAATTAAATTAAATTATACATGCCAGATTATTACTCTTAGGGGCGGGCAGTATTATGCAAAGTATAGAAAAGAAGAAATAATAAGGGAAAAAAATTAAAGGCATGAGATAAGAAAAATAAAATGAAATATAGCTAAATATATTTAGCCATAAGAAATATCAAATATTTTCAAATATATGGTTTTAATAATTAATATAATTGTTTTAATTGGTTTTATATGTGTGTAAATTGTTGGTTTTATTGTACACCACCCAGAGTCACCTTGTGTGGGGTGGGTGACCATATAAATTTGATGAATATAAACAAACAAACAAACAAACCTATATTGAGGCAGAATCTTAAGAAAGCCAAGTGAAGGTTTACAAAGGTTTGTATCTGCTCCATAAACCTTTAGTTGGATTAGAAAGGGTGTGGCCCTTGATGTATCCCTTAAATTTATTTGTTGACTTTAAAGCTATATGTAATATGACCTTTCCATCTCAGTGAGGTTCATTTGCTCTGTCAACACATTCCCTACAGCATCTCCAGCATGCATTTTTTGCAATACTGTTGATGCAAATATGTGTTCATCAAGTTTTATTCTGCCATCCCATTCAGTTTCACAAGGAGATCTAGGCTAAATTCTCACAGCCATGTTTGCTGGATGATCTTAGGTCACTCCGTCTAACCTAGCTTACTGCATGCTTGTGAAAATGCATGCTACCCTGAATTAGGATTGCTTAGTATTAGTTTGAAGGTTATATCTCATTGTCATCTGAGCTTCAGTAATGGTACTGATAGAAAGATCTGTTTTCTTTTGTAGCAATCAGGAAGTATGGTCGTGATTTTCAAGCAATCTCTGATGTGATTGGAAACAAGTCTGTGGTGCAAGTGAAAAACTTTTTTGTAAATTATCGACGGCGTTTTAACATAGATGAAGTCCTACAGGAGTGGGAAGCTGAGCATGGGAAGGCTGAGACAAACGGAACCAGTACCCAGAAACCTGTCAAATCCCCGGATAATACTATTAAAGTATCTGAAGAAGAAGATGAGGTAGTAGTAGGTTTTTTTCCTACTTGAGAGCGATATGCATTTATTTGCTCAAACTGGATTATAGTTTTTTGACAGCGTCAACTCCTTGGTTAGCTTTTGGATAACTACTATATAGCCATGCTGTTTGGAAACCGATGATTCAGATATCCTCAGTTAACAGTCGGTGAAGTTGGCATGTTCACAAATACTCATCTAGTCAGTGAAGCCAGGATGGTCTGAAGTGATCTGAATTTTTTAACACAGGAAAGCACAATGTTTGACAAGAAATGTTCCAGATAGTTGGTCTGAATCTAACATAGTAACTGCATTTGGAAAACCTATGTTGGATGTTGTTGCTGTATAAATTTTCAGTGCTGTGTAGAGTTTGGTTTGGCTTAACATTCTCAGTACCCAAGGTTTTGTTTTTTTATATATTTTGGAGCATGCTTGTCTCCATATCACTCCCTCCCCATTAAGCTCTGAAAACCGAACCTTATTTAGATGGAACCTACCACCATGAGGTGATCCGGGAGGGTATAAACATAAATATATATAAAGAAATATAAAGGAAGTTAAAAAATGGAAAGGCTCCCACTTTTCGTGATGGTGCCCTGAAGCTGGAAAATGAACTCTCTCAGGAGTGTATAATAGTATTAATGTTTTAATCTTCCTTTCAGTAATATTTGCTCCTCTGTTTTTCTTTTAATACCTTTGGATATTTCTATGCATTCTTATTTTGGTTTCAGATTATCATTATTTCTAGTTTTTAATTTATTTTGGCATTATTTACAAAAGCTCAAATGTCTGGAAGAGGTAAAACGAATGTATAAATTTACACCCAAAGGTACAAGTTTGACATTTGTGCCAAAAATTTCTTCTCTTTCACTGAAAATTTCTTCTTTTTCATTGAAAATTATGTATTTGGTGTTTCAGAATTCTATTTGTTTTAGAATATTGATTGAGATTATTGATTGAGAATTCCATTAATGGAGTCTGAGCATAGAGAGAGAGGTTAATGACTCATTGCTCCACATAACTATCTGTGGGTTTTCGTTTCTTTCAGCTTCTGCTCTTCTTTGTTAAACTAGAAATGAAATGGAACAAAAGGGATGTATGCATGTATATAAAAATAATTTTAAAATGTTTCTTACCCACTATCATCCATTTCTTCTATTCCAGGCTACTTCGGTTTTGGATGTCAGATATTCATCTACTTCATGAAAAACTCAGGTAGCCTAGAACAATGTTATGTTTTGACTACTGTGTTATCTGAAATATCAGGTATTAGCAAAACTTCGGACAGCCATCTGCATCATATCTCTATGGACAAGCAGCTATTACCAAAAAAAAAAAAAAAGAGAGAGAGAGAGAGAAAGAGAAATAGAGAGGACTGATCACAAATAAAGGCAAACACTTCTGTTCCTGTTCTGTATTTGCCTTAACTTTCTCCTCATTCTTCCAAACCAACCACCGATTCAATTTCTGCAATTCCTGGAACAAGCTCTCAGTTTTCAACACCATCCAGTTTTATAACATCAGCGACTTCATGAACTATCTACATCCCTCTCTGTTAAACCTTGATTAGCCAACCTTGCTTCTCTTCATGCTCACAAGTTACCTCCTGACAGCAAAGGCATTTCTAAAACATACTCTGTAGTAAGATATTAGTATGCATTTCTATATGCCCTTGTGTGATTTAAACTTATTTTTATGATATAAGCATTGCCAATAAGGTAACCTTTTATTTTATTTTATTTTTTAATGAGTGAGTTTTCTGTTAAGAAAAGTGTTATGTGTATGCTGATTAACCCTCTCCAACATGATATCCTCCAGGTTTTTTGGGTCTGCAACACCCACATCTGTAGTCCCAGCATACTTGGAGGCACACAGTGGGGAAAGCTGTGCTAGTTGGTCTGGTAGTTTATCTGAAATTAGGGATGGGGGGGAATGTGATTTCCAGGTAGAAAACAGACTTTTCCTGTGAGTAATTCTGTTACTATATTCAATTCCTCCTTAGAAAGCTCACTGATATTGTGATTTTTATTATTATAGTAATGGACCTTTTTATTTAGTGCAAAAGGGAATGTGCAGTGTGTAACCTTGCTTTGAATCTACATATACATATACTTTGGCATTCAGTGTACTTGCATTATAATCTCTAGGTGAGTAGCAAAATAAGTGACTTGATTTGGATGTCCAGGGGATTAAGATGAAGCAGCAGCTTGTTTTAATTTGAGGTGCTTTTAGACTGCTACATTGGGGACCTCATGTCCCGTTGAGGTGAGTGGAAGCTACATCGCAGTTTTTCATGGTTAATTGCTGGTCTGGATGAGAGCTTAGTAGCAGTAATCACAACTCAAAATAGAGAACATCAGTACTTAAAATGTGTGTTTGCAAGTAATCTTCCTGTAATATATTTTATTCCATTTCCGCCCAAGCCATGGTTCTCCTCAGATTACTCTAGGAATTTGGCTTTGACAACATGGGAGGTCAAAGGTGGCCATTCTTCAAGATGCACAGTTGTGATGGGTTTTTTTAATCAGTGAGTTAGTTCTGACAATAGAAAATTAAGTTAGTATTTTAATTGGGCATGCAGCAATATTTTTCCCAAATTGATTTTGGTATCTGCTTATCACAAATATACAAATCAGATTAAATTAAACCTCAATTACTTTTTGAGTTCCTAAGGACAATGTGTGAGATAATCTACCCCTAGTAAGTGATCTAACAGTTAACAGCTGCAAAAATAAATGCATCCTTCACTCACAGCTCATTATGTTAGGGCGTGCCTTCATCAACTAGGATTGACCACACTACTTACCAATTAATAGTTAACGTTTGCAATCACACCACAGCGAGTGCCAGAAGAACATCAGAAATATGTTGGGTGAGATGGACAAGACAGGTCTGGTCATAATCATTAAGGAGATCTTTCTCTGTCTATAAGAGGAGAAGCCATAGACAAGTCTAAGAATCAAATAGAGAATAAATCCTTTGCAAGAAATAATACCAGCTGGTCTAATATGGAACAGAGAAGTGGAAAAGTCCTAAAATGCATATGGCAAAACGTGTGAGCCCCCCCCTTCCTTAATTAACTTCTAAGTAACACTGCTTTATGTTTGTGATATCTAATTCAGATTATCAGATCTGGGAAATGTATGTGTATTTTAAATACTAGTTCATGCCTCTCTAACTTGGTGTTTGAGGATGTGTTGATATTTTAGTCTTTAGTTATGCTGGATGGAAATTTGGGCAACATCTGGAGGGTACCAGGTTGGGAAAACAAATCTATTCCTTTATGTTAAATTGAGTGTTCGTAAAAACACTTTCAGATGTTTTGATAAAGAATTGGCATATTTTAACCATGTTATAAGGTAGACTTGGGATAGCATCCAATCCTTTTAGGTGGGTGGGGAATGATTTTTTAAATCTAGCTACAGTAGTAGGCAGTGTGCAATTTTATAAAATCAGAAAAATATGTAAATATTTTATATTAAATTAGCAAAGAAAAGTAGAACAAGATAGAGCAGCTGGAATGGACTGCCTGAAATTTATGTTAGCTAAGAGCTAAAATGTATGATAATTGCTTTATGTGATGTGTATATTGTTGGGTTGTACCATTTTAGACTGCAGTGGAAATTAAATGTTCATAGGCACCCCCATAATTTTTACATCTTTGTACATCGTTGCACGCACACATTATACTTAATTTTCTTAGTCACAAATGTGTTGAACCAACTATAATGGTTGTGTTAGCACATTATACTGAGCCATAACTTGTGGTTCACAAATAACAATGGTTGGGTTCATACAACATGCTAAACCAAAACTAAACAAGCCACATTGTGGATGGATGTAGGTATGAACCCAGCCATAACGATTTAGATGAAGATAAATTCAGATCTATATTGCTTGGTAAGTAGAAGTCAGGAACTGTTCATGAGAAGTATGCCCCACTTTTGTATGTCTGGGAGAGATATTGCGTTGATGTTCAATTTGCTAAAAACCAGAGACCCAAATTTCTGAGTCTCTCTAAATTACTGTCTTTTAAACAAGTTATAACAATGTTTGCACTTTTTTTTTACATTGATGAGTAGGTTTCTTAAAACAAATTTACAGTTCACTTCTTTCATCCCTGTTCATTTCAGTAACATATACACAACATTCCTTCTTCTGAAATGTCATTACTAACCTCTTTCTAGTGACCCTAAAGCTGTTTAATGCTACTGATAGATGAACACTTGGCAAGGGTTCCTTCTAATGTGGTGCTAACAATAAGTAATCCATAGAAGTGGTTTTTCCCTCCTCTTCTTCTCCCAACTGCCCCCAGGGACCCTCCTGAATAGAATGACGGATGAGGTGAGAAACTGGGCATAGGGGGTCACAGTAACTGAACAGAAATCTCATGAGCAGAAACTTCACCTGTATACCATCCAGGGATTGCTAGGACAAAGGTGAACAAGGCAGAAGTTCACTAGATGACTAGTTCCTTGAACACAAGTGAATTAAATCATATTTTCATTATGACAGCGTTAACATTTAATCGCTGCTTCAGCCTCAGGTGGTACAATTAAATGATGAATCTAATAATCATGTGGCTTAGCTCTGAATACTAATACATTGCATTGCTCTCTTCTGTGAATCTACCAAACAATATGATCAGAAAACGATTGGATTTTGGCTCATTCCCCTGTGGAAATCGGCACAGAATCCCTCTATGAGGAAGATAAATTATGTATATTTTCTCACTGTTTCATTATTACCATATTGTAGATGTTTTCCCCTGTCAACTGAACTACACTTGTAATTGTTCCATTGTGAAATGGGAAAACTTACTTAGCTTTTAGTTTAAAAAAAAAATCTGGTGTTTTGTATGGGAAAAGGCAGATTTGTTGTTCAAGCATTATTTAATCAAGGCTCCATCTACTGATTTAAAAGGGTCCACAAAGATTGCTACATATTATGTAAAACTCACGTTTTGTTTTCTTAAACTAGCAATGTGAATGTTACAGTTATATATATTTTGTGGAAGATGGAAAATTTTATTTCTTACTAGGTATAAATTATTGTGCATAACTATAGTATCACAAAGAAAAAGTGGTACTTCTTTTTTTAAAAAAAAACAGCAAAACCCTAGTTTTAGAAATCTTAACCAATGTATTGTATATGCACCAGAATTTTACATTTGTTCTATTTAATTTTTAAATGTAGTTGTGCAACATGACAGTAAATTTTTCATTTTCCCTGCCTTCCAGCTCCATTAGAATACCTTATTACTTGAATATTATATCTTAACTAGTCTGAAATGCAGCAATTAAACATCTGTAATCTAGAATGAAGGGAATGGAGGAAGCAATATATATGATTCCATGCACACACACACACAAACTATAATACGAAATACTTAAACAACTTCTTGCAACGTTGTATGATCATATGTGTTCAGTAGTAGTTACAGTGGGAATCCAACCATACAGGCTGTTTGTATACACGTTTCAGGGATTTTAAAATTCTTTTTGTGAAGTTAAGCCCCTTTAAAGCTTCCTCCATGTATGTAATAATGATTGCAGTGACAGTGGGGTATTGCACCCACTGGTCTGAGGTCCTGACCTATGTGTGACTGTTACCCCATGTCTCCTCATTTTCAGCAGAAGCAGTGAAAATGACCTCTACTCATGTACGACTACACAACTGTGGAGTCTTCAGCATGTTCAAGAAATCTGCATTATCAAGATTTCAGATCATGCTGAGCATCCTACAGGGTTACTGTCTGATGTAGGTGAATGCCTTTCATGTCTTCTGCTAACCAGGCAGAGATCAGAGCCAGTCATGACTATTGTGCATGGAGGGTAACTGTGGAGAGAAAAAAGCGTTAGTCTCATATCACTCTGAAAGTAAAATTAAGTCAATGAATTAGCAGTCTCTTTGGCTAGTTATCCATGCTTGACTATGTGTAATTCTCTACCTTTCCCTTCCATTGTACAACCTCAAGTGATTAATTGCAAGATACACCAAAATTACCCAGTAGAAGGTACTTGGTTCAACTTCCAGCCATGCAGATACATATGGATTAGAAAAACATTGCTGGAGAAATTGCTTTGGACCAGGGATGTTGCCTGAATTCACCTAAGGAAAGGGCATGGGGAATGTCATTTTTTAATCTAATCCAGCAAAAAAAATTTCCCTCTTTCTAAAATGAAGTAGTTTTATTGCAGCATTGGTAGATCAAATTCAGAAGAGATCTGCTTCTTTTGGGGGGAAAAGAGAAATCTGAAGGTGTCTGGAGCTCAGGGAACTAGATTAATTGTTCTGTGGCTCTTGCTCTGGGGTAAAACAATACCTCGTTTTTTTTCCTGCACTTTGAAAAAGGAGATGTTAGATTATTATCTTGGCAATTTCCCCCCATTTTAGATAGCTTTTGGCTCAAACATCATTTTAATTTAAATTCTCTCCTCCTTTCCATAATTCTAATAAGGTGTTGGTATTCTTGCACATCAAATATGAGTCAATCATTTTGTTAGATTTACTTGCTCACTGCATAGGTGACAGTTACAAGATTTGGAATTTAACACACTAAATAAAAAAGCAAAGGGGTGAGGGGAAGCCATAAGAGAAATATAGCCCCCTCCCCCAAGTCTATATTTTTAAAAATGTAGAAAAAACATGCACCAAGGTAAACGGCTAACTGCTGCTATTTTTAATGAAGAACAGAACTTCAGTTTTATTCACTCCAGTATGGGAGCTAGCTAGTTGGAACCCAGTCATCTTGTGTGATGTCCCTACTCCCTAGAAACAATGCACTTCTGGGCACTATCTGCTGGGCACTGGGGCTGCATCTCATTTCTGCAAGGGGTGAGGTGGGGTGGTTGTACAGGAATTCCTTGGCTGCATGTATTCTCACAAAAGAGGAACTATACAGCAGTGCCTGTTAGGTTGATGCCACTGTGGATGGTAAAGCACAATTACAGCAAAAGCTACAGTTCTGAAACAGAAGGTCAGTATATGTCTATGCATGTTGTATATTAATGAAAGTTTACATTCATATTCTCATTTAAATTTATATTGGCGTGTATATTATTCCATTATTTAGACCATCCTACTGCAACCTGTTGTATTCCAGATCTGTTGGAGCTACAATCCCCCAAATTCCCAGCCAGCATGACTACATATTTTGGGAGTTGTAGTCCCATGACATTTGGAGGGCACCAGATTGAAAAAGGCTGATGTAGTTTTTATCAATTATGTTAAATCTTCATAGGTGGCTTATATGGGTCTTTTCCCTTCCTCTCCAATATTTTATGATGTATAATGTTATGTTTGCAAATATAATAAAACTCTGTATAGCCTTTGAACTGATAAAACATTACGCATTGGAGAGGTTTTTTTAAGTATTATAATCCATTGTAAATAATAATTTTCTTATTTTTTCTTTCACGTTTTGGCTTGTTTTTTTCCCTATTATTTAGTACACCTGTGGTAATTAAAGTTCATAGAATTATAAAGCTGCTTAGCCACTGAAAAATAACAGTTTGGGGATTCTTTTCTTTGAATTGTTAATTTTCGAGTTCAAGATTTTTTTCCCTGAAATCCTCTATAGTTCATTTTTCTATTATTTCCAATGTTCGCTGACATGACATTAAAGAAACAAAAATCAAGCCACTGATATAATGCTATGTGTCTTTAAAAGCCGCTTCTTCTAAAATGGATCATGGCTAGTTTATATCACCTTGTGGAACTTAGAATTTTGCAGCTCAAGATTCCAACCCACTTCTCTGCTTGAAGAATTTTCTGTTATTTTGTTTTTCAAGTACTGAAAGGTCGTTTTGGTGTGCCTAGAATGTCTGTTAATGTTGAAAAGAAATAATGTGGAAATTGAATTTGTCCAAACCCTATTATGTAAACAATGAGGTGCTTTATCCTTTAAAAAAACCCTTTATATTAGCCAACAGTATCATACAAATATAAGTTATTTATATCTACTTTAGATTATACGCCACTTCATTTCCAAGGAAATTGAGTGGCTTACTGAGTAGGATTAAAATTAATAAAATCCATTTGTAACAGAATTATAATCAGTCTGATATGCCATCATTCAGGGTTGCTTAGGGATACACATCCCCAAATGCCTTCCTGAAGAGCCATGTGTTCACCACTTTGAAAAACATAATTGGGAAGGTTGATCCGAGTATCTCCTTACTCTTTATACTAGCAAATATCTTTATTTTACTTCTTAAACTAAGGCGCACACCTCATCCTCATTCATCTATGTACTTTTATGTATAATCGGTATGCTCTCAAAGGCCCATTGTCCAATGCTGTCATAAGACAGATATCCAATTGTACTGTAGTTCTATCATCTCCATAGTGACAGGTTAACAAATTTGGGCTGACCTGTATAATCCATTCCAAAATTTGTAATTATCAGGATGCCCTGCTAGGTCTGAGCTGGAGTGGGAACAGATATTTGTTGTGGCTGAGTTCTCAAAAAGCATTCTGAGCCCCATTGAGGAGGCTGAAATGCATCAGTTTGCCTGTGCTTGTAGGTTCAGACTTGTATCAGTAAGTATTTCTGAGGGAAGACACATGATTTGCAAGGAGAAAATTCTAGGTTCAAACTGACATTTCCAAGTAAGGCAGGAGGCAGACTTTTATGTGGACTCATGAGCCATTGCCAGCCAGGATATACTCGTTGGGATTGTAACTCCCAGAGTTCTCAGGGAGTGGAAATGAAAATAGCACTCTGTGGGAATCCTGGGAATCAGTCTCAACACATCTGGAGAGTACCAGGCTGCGGAAGGCTGATAGAGACGATACTGAGCTAAACAGACCTGACAGTTCTCTGTGTTGTTTGTGAGCTTGCTTTTCACACATCTGGTTGCCTCTGGGACTTCCCAATTGAAAGAATTTGGTTTTATGCTGGATGGAGTAAGTAAAGGGAACACCTTTATTTTTCAGTTGTGTGTTTCTCTGATTATTTTTGCTTGCTGGTCCCAGTTCTCTCTATTGCATATCTGATTTTCTGAAGTGTTGACTCAATGAATACACATTTAACTATAATATGACTCTGTTTTTCAGGCTTTCTTTGTAATTGTGGCATATTGGATCATGAGAGTACCCAGTTTCAGCAATCTGTCTCTTATGGAGCTGTCCTAGTTTTTATTATAATAAATTTTATTAAATTTCAAGAAAAGACTAAAAACTACAAAGAAAGAAAGAAAAAAAACTAAAAAAAGTACAGAAACACAAGAGGAAAAAAACTTTTTTTAAATTTACAGGAAAGTGTGGCTTCCGACTTTTAACAGCAAGGATATACAAAATTTCCATAATCTTTTACTCTATATTAAACCCAAACACCACATTATTTCTATAGGTCATTCCACTTTAACACAATAAAAATCACTAAGTACAGTTACTCCTTCCCCTTATATTAAAATGAAGAAAAAAGAAAATTCATATAAACCTCTTGAACATCTTTCTCGCCTCCAAAAAATAAAACATATTTAATTATTTCCTTTCTACCACTATTCTATACATTTCTGTCTATTATAAGAATCATATTAAAAAGCACATAAATTATCTGCTATTATACTTAATAATACAATTATAATAATCTCAATATTCAAAGCAGTGAATCCAAATCTTTAAAGGCAAATAGCATCAGTCAAATCCTTAATCCCCAAATAAACATTCTTCAACCCTTATTCCACTTCTAAGTAAACCAGAGGAACTGTCCTAGTCTTGACTATAGTGATAATCCAAATCCTGACAATCTGATAAATTCTTGCTGCAAAAAATTATTTTTGAAGTTTACAAGGAGGAGCAGGAGCAATGGTCTTACCTTATAGGTGGCTTTTATTTAACTTGAAATACTCATTTGATGGAATCTGTCATGTACATTAATAACTATTTGTCAAAGAAAGTTACTATTATTTGAAGAAACCATGTATTTTTATACTACACAAATGTCAACTTTAGATGGATTTTATAGACATGGTAAAATTTGTGTAGAACATGAAAGTACAACTTTAGCATACCAAGTATAGGTATATATGAAAAATATCAAATTACTGCCTTTTCTGTTACATCCTGTTCTAAGTCTTAATTGGAGCGGCCGCTGGGTTTGCTAGGTGACACATTTAAGGCTATAAAAGTGGCACTGGAGTTACTGCTATCTCAGATTGGTTGATTCAAGTATGTACAGAAGCATAACAAGTACATAATCTATTTCTCATGGGAACCATGAATACAACAAGCTGTACATGTTTGTAGCTATTATCCAGAAACCGATTTCTACTCCTCTGTCTTTAGGTTAGGAAGTTAATGGAAGAGAGAACACACCCAAGAATAAGTAGACGTTGTACCATGCATTGAAGTGAGGCTGTATATTTTAGAAGTGGGCTACCCTAATTCCAAAGGTGGAAGGAAAGAGAAGAAGAGGACAACAAGGAGCAAGGTGGATGGACTCCATGACAGTGGCAGTGGGTGCACTGTTGGAATACCTGAAGGACCAGGTTGGGGACAGATCATCATGGAGAAAATCTACCTATGTCAGGGGTCCACAAAATCTTCAGCTCATCGATCCCTTCATGAAGTTTCAGACTGTTCATTGACCCCCAAACTTTTATTATATGAAAATAATTTAATAAATATGACTTTAATAATACTACAAATAATAACAATAATAGATAATAGATAACTTCATAAAAGGTTATATTTAAAATATGAAAAATGTAAGATTTTATATAAATTTTTTGCTGAAACTTAATATTATTAATGAGAAGGATGTATCTGATGAGCATCAACAAGGGCACTGATAATTTGGTTGGAGATTGGTAAGGTGGAGGAGTATGCTCAGTACAGGAGGCAAACAGGAATACTACATGTACTGTCTTATTCAGACTATGAGATGGCCAGGCAGAATTACAAAAGGAAGTTCTTTATTAACAACCAACTATTTACAAGAGAAAAGAGTCCTTATTAATAGGCAATATAAATTCAATCAAGTCCACCCAGGCAGTGGAGGAACACAGGGCAAGGCTGCCAGATTAAGAGTAGCAGGAGATTGTGGCAATACTGCAAGATAGAACTCAGCTAACTCAGTGAATCAGCAAGACCAGGTGTGGCTAGAGCGCGTGGCAAGGAGGTAGCTTGAGATTTGATTGCAGGACGCGGCACGGAAGTGAGGCAAGGCTTGGCGGTGGAGGCTAGACAAGACTGCTGGAGCGACAAGACAAGGCTCGGATCTGAAGACAAGGCTGAACTTGGCTGGATCGACAAGACAAGGCTTGAAACTGGAGGCAAGGCTGGACTTGGCTGGAGTGGCAAGACAAGGCTTGGAACTGGAGGCAAGACTGGACTTGGCTGGAACAGCAAGATAAGGCTTGGAACTGGAGGCAAGACTGGGCTTGGCTGGCATGGCAAGACGAGGCTCAGAACTGGATGCAACACTGGACTTGACTGGATTGGCAAGACAAGACTCAGAACTGAATGCAAGACTGGACTTGGCTGGATCAGGGTGTGAAGGAGGTAGGTCTGGTAGAGGGAGCCGGCACTGATTGTGTTGGCTACAGGCAAGGCTCTGTTTCCTGGCAAGGATTCTCCTGTTGAAGCTGTTGGCACAGTAGAACGGTTGCCTCCGGCAGTTTGCTCTTGGCACTGGTACTTTTTTATGTGATCCTTTTTCACGCAGTTTCTCTTCTGTAGCCAGTTGGGCCGCCTTTTGCTTCACATGCTTCTCCACTTTCCTCAAATGCACTAATTGGAGGATTCAACGCTCCCTCCGGATTCTGCCCAATCAGAGTCTCCGAATTCTCCCACTCTGAGTCACTGCTGGTTTCTATTTCCCCAGCTCTTTCCTGATAAGTTTTGTTTTCCCCTTCTGGCTCAAGGTAAGTTTCATTTTCAAAGTCAAGGTCAGACTCAAACCTCACATGTACATATATACTTCCCAGAACAAGGGAGATGAGAGAGCCAAGCGGGCAGGTGGAAGATCACAGACACACAATGCAAAGCATGCTTGTAAACGAGGCCAATAACAACATGCAGCCAGTAGAGACAACTCAAGGCTGCTCTTGCTGGCAGCTGACCATCCAACCCTGGGTAACACTGTCATACCGCTAGCCACCCCCAGGACTAGGGTCTGGTGTGGAGTTCTACAGAGACCCCAAAAGTTTAATTGACCCCATTGCCCTTCCATCATTTATTGACCCCCAGCCATTTATCATCTTGGATAGCCCCATCAACCCTTGGGGGTCGATACCCCTTTGGAGAACCTTGATCTATGTGGTCACTAAGTTGACACTGACTTGATGGCACACAACTAATCAGTTCTAAAGTGTATCACCTGACTCCAGTGGACCTTGTTTTACAAGTTAATATTGGAACCCAATGAAACTATACTCAGGCATGTATGTGAATCTTACTGTTCTAACTCATACAGAATCCGGCATTTTCAGTGTTTCTGTTCTTATTTTAAAACACCTTAAAATCCAAGGCACTAGTTGTAAGAACTGACACCATTGAAATATGCAGAATTCAGATTTATTGGAAACAAGTATACAGAACAGAAGAAAAGCGACTGAAAGCTTCCCGCCTAAACTAGCTAATGAAAACTTTCCAGTACCCTGCTCCCCCCTCCTATCTCTTTCCCACCTAATTCTAATGGTCAGCCATACCAGGCACAGATGTCTCTGGCAGTATGACCTTGACTCCCCCCACTTCCAGCCCAAACAGAAAAGATTCACACTCCTTGAAATTTCCCCCTCCCATCTTGTTCTTGACATGCATCTACTCATCATGGCAGACGAACACGATCAGATGATTCAGCAATCATTTGATTGTGGAGCCTGACATACTGCCCCTCCTGGGGGAAAAAACAACAACTTGGGGGCTCTTTTGTTTTCTGCATACTTTTTGTAGCTATGCCTGGCATCCGCCAGTGCTTTTTGAATCATTGGCCAGGTAGCACTGATTTGGTTAACCCATTCCTTCACTGACTGAGATTTAACTGTCTCCTACGGCAATTCTGGAATCGGCATGAACTCCTGGCCATTTACAATTTGAAATGGGGAAAATCCTGTGCTCTGATGAACTGAATTATTGTACGCTACTTCCACAAATGGCATCATGTCTACCCAGACCTGTTGGTAATTTATGTAACATCTTAACTGTTCTAGTGTAGCATTCAATCGTTCCATCCCTCCGTCCGTTTGGGGGTGGTGACTTGAACTCAGAGCCTGGGATGCGCCAATCAACTTTAAAAATGACTTCCAGAACTTAGAAGTGAACTGGATGTCACAGTCGTTAATTACCGTATCGGGGACCCTGTGTAACCTGTAAATGTGTTGAATAAACAGGTTGGCTAGCTGCTAGCGGTGGGAATTGTGGCACACAGAATAAAATGAGCCTGCTTAGAAAATCTGTGACAACCCAAATTACAGTTCTCTTTTTGCTTTCAGGCAGTTCCACTCTAAAGTCTATGGCAATCTGCTTCCAAGGTTGGGTTGGATTGGCTAGACTACTGGTTGGAGCAAACCCTGGGGTTTTCCCTCTTTTTTCTTTGCCAAGCACAAACAGGACAATTAGCCACATAGTCCTTCACATCTTATCTAAGGCTCGGCCACCAGAACCGCCTGCGCAACAAATGCAAGTCTTTACAAACCCAAAATGGCCAGCCGATTTGGCATCGTGGCTGTGCTCCAGAATCTCTTTGTGTAAAGCCTCGGGAATATACATTTTCCCTTCTGATCACCACAGTCCCTCATTCTCCTTCAAAGAGGTTTTATTACTTCGTAGCCAGCTGTCACTTTGCAACTCTTATTTCAGTGCTTGTTTCAAATCGTCTGGGGTTTCTGCTTTTTCCAACTTTCTCTGACTGTGTGTAATCACCGCCAAACCTAATTGTTGCTTAGGAATGACTGTATCCACCACCTCTTCCCTTTGGCTAGTATGTTGCGGTAAACGTGACAAAGCATCCACTAGAAAGTTTTTTCCCCCAGGCAGTTACTTTAAAGTGAAATTGAAACAACTGAAGAATTAAGCCCAGCAAACCTGCTTTGAATTCAATTTTCTTTGAGTTTTTAAAGCTTCCAAGTTTTTGTGATCAGTCCAAACCTCAAAAGGTTTCTGAGCCCCTTCCAACAAATGTCTCCATGTCATTAAAACCCACAGCACTGCAAAAGCTTCTTTCTCCCACAGATGCCATCTGCACTCTGTCTCAGTAAACTTATGCAACAGATAGGCACCCAGATGCAACTCGCCATTTTGACTTTTCTGTAACAACACATCTCCAATTGCCACGTCTGATGCATCTGCTTGGATGATAAATGGTTCAGTGGGATTGGGGTGTTTTAAAATAGGCCCTGCCATGAACAGCCGCTTTAAATTGTCCAAAGCTGCCTGGCATTCCATAGTCTAATTCAACATTGCCCCAGGGCTTTTGGCTTTCTTTGACTCTCCCTTCTCTTTCATTTTTAACAAGTCTGTTAAGGGGAGTGCAGTCTGAGCAAAATTGGGGATAAATTGCCTGTAAAAGTTCACAAACCCTAGGAAGCTTTGTAATTGCCTCCTAGTCTTAGGAGGCTCCCATGCCACCACATCTTGCACCTTTCCCAGATCTATTTCAATGCCACAACTCAACACTCTATAGCCTAAGTAGTCCAACTGCTGCTTGTGAAACTCACACTTAGACAATTTGGCATATAGTTTTGCTGCTCGGAGCTTGGTTAACATCTTCTGCACCAGACGCACATGCTCCTTCTCATTCTTTGAATAAAAATATCGAGATAGACTAAGACTCCTTTATAAAGATGTTCATGTAAAACCTCAATTAATTGCATAAACACTCCAGGACTGCCTTTCAACCTGAATGGTAAAACCAGATACTCACAACTCCCAAGGGGGCAATAGAAAGCAGTTTTCCACTTGTCCCCCTCGCAAATGCAAACACGAAAATAAACTTCTCTCAAGTCCAACTTTGTAAAAATATTCCCCTTTGACAGGTGAGCCAACGTGTCTTTCATTAACAGAAGGGGATACTGATTATCCGTGCTGATATCATTCAAGCCTTGATAGTCAGTGCACAACCTCAATGAGCCATCTTTTTTGGTTCTAAACAACACCGGAGCAACCATCGGGGAGTTGGTGGGCCGAATGAAACCCCATGCCAAGTTTTTGTCTATAAAATCCCTTAGCGCTTCCTGCTTCTTCAATGACATGGAATACAATTTCGGTTTATGAAGCTCCACCCCGGTTCAATTTCAATAGCACAGTCTGTTTTATGATGGGGAGGTAATTGATCACATTCCACTTCCCCAAACACCTCCCTCAGGTCTTGGTACAGCTCAGGGATCAAATCCTCAGAGGCTCCATTTGCCCCATTTTCTGTAGACACCGCTACCAAAGCTTTAACTGAAGATGTTGCCTAGTCTGGCAATGAAATGTCTGCAAGAAAACAAGGCTCAGAGAGCACCAAGGACTCCACAGTTCAACCCTAAGCTACAAATAATCACTTCGATTGGCTTTAACTTCTGTTGGTTCCCCATCCTTTTGGTTTCCAAATACAGTCCATCTTTAAATTGTATCCGCTTGGTTACCCAATCAATTTGGGGATTATTAGCTCGTAACCAGGGCAGTCCCAAAAATAACGAATGGTTGGCTATTGAGGCCACAATAAATTTCAAAGTCTCTTTGTGGTTGCCTACCTGCTTGGTTACTGCCTCGATACAAAATACCACTGGGCCACTGGTAGCTTCTGACCCATCTAGCTGGGTGAAAACAATGGCCTCCTTTAGTCTTTTTACTTTCAACCCCAGTCCATTCACTATAGCTGGGTGAATTAAACATTTAGCACACCCAGAGTCCAATAGAGCGGCCAGATATCCTCTCTTTCCTTGTCCCAGAGTCTGCAACCGCACTCCCATCATCATGGGGCCATCTCCACTCACAGTTGGATCCTTGCATCCTTGTGGTTCAGCCTGCTTGTTAGTGCCCTTCAAGGCAGGCTCTGCTTGTTTCCCACTGGCAATTGGGGTTCATCTGAAGAGTCCCTATCTGAGGTGTCAGGCTCCACTACCAGCTGCATGTACCTGCTGGCCACAGCTGCCTCAGGAGGAGCAAATTGGTCCCAGTTAGCTAGAAGTTTGCCCTTTATTTATGAATATCCACACAGTAGACTAGCTGTTCTGCAACAAACCCGTATTATTCAGAGTTGCCAATGAGCTGAGATTTGGGAGGCTGAAAAGGGTTGCAAGGAGGGGGTGCTAAAATCTTTATTTTCAAATATGTATTTGTTTTTAGATCTTAAGTCCTTATTTTTGTAAGATAAAGTTACATAAGATAAGAAAGATATATAAAAGTAGTATTGAGAGAGATCCATTTGTTTAGAATGTTCCTACCCATCCAAAAGGAAGTACTTGAGCACTGATATGAATTGTAATTCTGTTTTAGAGACACTCATTCAAGTTTTTGCTGCTTTCTGGAGGAAAACCCAAAGGATTTGCAGTAAAAACAGCAAAATAACAATTGCATGAGCAGAGACCAGTATTTGGCGCATTAAGAAGCAGTTAGAAAAGTTCTATGGGAGTACCTATTTATTTTCTGCATTGATTGTGTTACATTTAGCAAGTAGGTTATAAGCTCCCCTGTAGATCCTGTCTATTTGAGTGGAACAAAAGCTTGGTAGATTGTAAAGCCTTTTGTCCTGTAGGTATGATGATACTTTCAACATTTAAAGCTTCAGTTTATTGTAAAATGCTTTGCCAGTTTCTCTTCTTTGCACAAGATAGCGTATTACCTTGGGGCCCTGTTGTATTAAGAATAGCTGTCTTGTGATCAAGCCACCTTCTCAGCACCTTCTCATTGTGAGAGCAAACAACCCAGCCAGCAACAACAGGTTGTTTGCTCTTGGCAATGCTTGCATTGAAGTTAATGAGCTTTTATATTTTGAATACTGTACAAGAGCATCAGCTGTGATGTTCAGAGGATGAGGTGGTAGATGGCAGGGCCCAAGTTCAGTTGTAGAGCATATGTTTGGCATGTAGAAGGCCCCAAGTTCCATTTCCATTTTGAAGGAGTCAGTAGAAGGTGATGGGAAAGATCTTTCTTTGAAGCCCCAGGAAGCTATTGAGATCAGAGTGTTAGATAATAATGGACTAGACAGGCAAATACTCAGGGCTTATTCAGATGGATGGGTGGCTTAGCATGTAAGTTACCTGTGGCAGATGACTATCCATTCCCTGATCTGGAAGTGCTACAGGTACATTTGACAGCAAAAGTAAAGCAAGCAGGCTGCAGAAAGAATGGTTGCTTTCAGGAAAGCAGTTTTACATTTGTGGTGGTCTGGCTTAGAGGAGCTGGAGACTCTACAGCTTCCAGGCTTTCAGCTGAATTTTGATCAGGGCAGAAACTTACTTGGATTTTCCATGTTTTCAAAGAGTCTCCAGTAAAAAGTAGCCTTGGATGACTGACTAGCTGGGAACTCCACTGGAGGCTCTGGTTTTCTTTCCTGGTTCATCAGCTTTTTTGTTTCTATGACTTTTTTGTTCATGGGGGAGAGAGATCAGCATCCTAAAAGCAACTCATGGATTCCTCTGATGCCACTGTAGGAACAATGGTTTTCAGGGTCCTTGATCCATTTTCAAGGACAACTCAGTTTCAGATTCTGGGCATGTCTGGACACTAGGATATTTGTACTGCTTTAACACTGGAAAATATACTGTTATACTTGGCATGTGCTAAGATTACAAACAGAACTTGCATATGAAGCCTCCCTTCGACCCACCCATCTGTGAAGGGTATCTTCCTATTTCCTTTTTTAAAATACCTTGGAGGATCCTTTATATTGAAAAGGAATTCTTTCCACTAAAAATATACACTGCCTAAGAGAGTAAATTATATTTGATTATCCTAATTTATGGCTCCAACCTCACTATTAAGTCCCCATTTTAATCCAGTTTAGAGTATTGTTGCTTTCAATTTGGACAATTTAATTTCTGTGCTGCAGCTAAAGATTCTTCGAAACATTTTTTTTCTGTATACATGAACAGTACAAGCGTGGGAATTATTGGATCATATACAGCCTTCTCTGACATGATGGATCAAGATCCTTTTTACAACTGAGTGAAAGATCAGAGAAGACCATGTTAAAAGATAGTGAAGCTAGTTACATGTGGACTGGATGGTGTGACAATTAAGTGGATAAATAGGTGGCTTAAGATCTCATTAGTGTTGTTTGTCGAACTGAAGTGAGATATTGAGGAATATCATAAGATTCAGTCCAGGGCCCTAGATTCTTCCAACATCTTTATTAATGACTTATTTGATCTGCCTTGACAAGAGTGTTTGTGAAAATGTTTTTGGAGTAGTAGGTGCTTAAATTCATAGCAAGAAAAAGAGGGAGAATGAATGCCTTGGGGAAACAAGGACACAAGATGACTGAACAAGGCTGAACAAGCAAGGAAGGACAATGAAAGATACCCCAGTCCATAAACAGAGGGAAACAACAAGTAAAAAAATGAACAATGTTTTTTTAGTAAGAATTTTATTACGTTTTGAAAAAAGATAAAAACTACAAAAAAGAAAACAACTACAAAAAGAAAAAAAGAAACTAAAAGTGTGAAACACAAGAAAAAAGTTTGAAAGGTAACGTAAGAAGTGACTTCCAACTTTCTAACAATTTCCATAATTAAACCCTTACTCTATATCAGACCAAGATCACATTATTTCTATACATCATGCCATTAGCACATTGTAGAAATCACTAGATACAATTGCTCCTTCCATATACATATACGTGTGTGTGTGTGTATTTAAATAAAAATAAAAATCAGGCAGTAGATTATGGCGCCCCCTAGATACTTAACTCACAAAGATAGGAGTTAATAGGTTAATGGAAAATTTCCAGATGAAATTGACATGAGAAAGTATGCTAACAAGCTAACAAGCAACTCCAAAGGAAAAGTGAAAACAGAAAACTGAAGATTCAAAATGGCAAATTCAATGTGTAGGAAAATAGTAAATCCTTCAAATTCGATACAAAAATAATGGCAGGGAGGCAATTATTCATTCTCAGTTCTCCTTAGTATTTAAACGGGAAAAGAAGCCAACACTTTAAAAAAAGATTTAAAGATTTAATCCAGAAATAATGATAAGCACCAAGAGAGTCCGCTTCTTCTTGCTGTAGAAAACCTCTCTTAGGGTATGTAAACTTAAATATATATATATAAATTGGGTGATTTAGAAATGGGGTGGCTCAACTTAATGTCCCTTTAAGGCTACAACGCGGTTTGGAAATGATGTCCCAGCCTCCCAGCGGCTCTTACCAAATTGTCACAAACACTGCGATTCTCTGGCTACAAGGCACTGGGCTTGAGGACAGAAGGGATGATTCTGAGCTTTTTCTTTTTTCATGAAAAAGCTCTGCGCTTCAGGTAAAAGCCTGCCCGAGCCCAAAACACCACATTGTCAGTTCTGTCTATGGAGCTCATGGACACAGCTGGTCAGTCAGCCATATCCACCACTGGAAGCCAATGAACGATGTTTTTAAGTTAAAAAAAATCACAGGAAAATTTAATATTAAGTAGGAGAACTCAAGAATGATCATGGAAGAAATAGAACAGGCAAATGAGGTTGAAAGGAAGACTATAAACACTTTTTAAGTAGAATTATATAACAGAAATGTTTACAGAGAAAGAGAAAATAGAGAGAAACCAACTCCTCTAGAAAGTGAGGTTTGACAGGGTGTAGACCACCTGTCAAATAGGAAAGCATCAGGTATTTTTCATTGATGCAATGGAAAGGTTAGTAAGTATTACTTCAGGAGTCATGTTTTAATGCTGTGTTTAAAATGAGCTGTTTTTACATAGAATCTTTTAAAACTTTTCTTACTGTTTCTTTTTTATATTCTTCCCCTCTGTCCAAATAGTAAAGCATATTAAGTGTGGGTGTGTTTATTTGTCTGTCTGTCTGTCTGTCCATCCATCTATATAATATTTACACTGAGGTACCCACTGAGCTACTTAAAGCTGCAGACAAAAGGCAGTTAAACTGATAACAGCTGTATGACAACGAATAAGGAAAAAGGATTGTGTTGCCTAGAAATCAGAACAAATTAGTATACATATTTACACCAAAGAAGGAATATGCAAAAGAACATGCAAACCATTGAATAATTGCACTTACAAAGAAGAATAGAGCCATACATGGAGAAAGAAATGGTGAATGAACAGGCAGGTTTCCAAAAAGGCAGATGGGACACAAGATCAAATAGCTAAGAAGGATTAGAGGAAGAGCAAGAAAATATAAGAGAGAGGTTTGCCTTTGTTTTATTCTCTACAGCAAGTATTTTGTTTAGGTCATGCCAGAATATGGGATATATTACAGTGAATAAGCATGCCAGAACATCTTATTATTCTCCTGAGGGATCTTTACAATATGTGAGAAGCTAATGCAAGAATTGAGTTTGGAGAAAAAGTGTTACTCAGCCCTATATGGTAGACCAGACCAAGAAACCAACACCATATAGGTCTAGAACTACTTTTATTGGAACAGCTATAGTAAGAGAATCTTGCAAGTCTGATTGTGGTTTCCCACTTCCTCACTTTATCTTTGTGTGAACTAGGGAGGAGCTTGTCTGAGGCATTTTCTCAAATTAGTTTCTTGGAGAGGACTCAAGCCCCACTTGTCTGATCATTGCCTTGGTAGTGGCTCTTCCTCCTGTCCTTTGACAACATTCCCTATGCCCTCTACAGTATAGGAAAGAGAATGAAATGTGAATGCACATTATCTCCACCTCTGTTTATAAAGCCAATATATTGTAAGAATGCCAGGATTGAAATAGATGACAGCTAGAATAAAAATACGAGACTAAAACACTTTGAGAGATGGAGACAACATCACTTTGTTAGCTGAAAGTGAAGAAGATTAGAAGAACTCATTAGGAAAGTAGACTGGAAAGTGAAAAACCTGGGTTAATATAAAGACAAAAATAATAACTAGCGTGTATATTGAATTTGTTGTGCGTGGTGAAAAGTGAAGGTGGTAGGGAGGTAGCCTTCACTAGAGAAGTGAGTGTAATCTTAGGAAGGGAGCCAATGCAAAAGACAAGTACATAAAGGATAAGGATATTCTCTGGCAATAAAGGTCACAGCAGTTAAAGGTGTGTTTCTAATGGCAAAATGTGGCTGTGAAAACTGAACACTGAAAAAGAGAGCAAGAAATACACACTTTTGGATTACAAATCTGGGGACTGTTACTAAGAATACCATGGACAGCAAGAAGGAACAGTCCTAGGCCAAATAAAGATTGATTGCTCCCTTGAGATGATCAGGAAGCAGAAACATACTTGGGCATGTGTTGCAAATGGACGGCGGACTGGGTGAGGTGGGGTGGCTAAGTTGGCAAGGTTGAGGGAAATGGAAGAGGAAGACTATGAATGGAGTCAAGAACTGCCTTTCAAGCAGCGACATCATAATGCTGGAGGCAAACTGAGGTACCAACTACTTACTGAGTCACCAGGAGTGAATTCAGCTACTTAAATATGAGTGTGATGAGGCTGCCAGTAAACAAATGCAGCTTGGTGCTGCAACAACAGAAGTATAGTTTCCAAATCACAGAAAGCAATAGCTGAATGGGTAGTGTGGGTACTACACTTTAAGAAGAACACTGACAAGCTAGAACAAGTTCAGAGAAGAGCAACAAAGTTGACCAGTGGACTAGAAACCAAGACCTCTGTGGAGAGTTAAAGGAATTGGACGTGTTTGGCCTTGAGGAAAGAAGCCAAAGGGAGGATAAGAGAGTACTCTTCAAGTACTTGAAAGGATCTCTGTGGTTTCAGGTGCAGGACTTGGAATAATAGATATAAGTTGTAGGGAAGCAGATTCTGCTTGAATGTTAGACTAAGAGTAGATGGGATCTCTTTCCCTGGGTGTGTTCAAGCTGAAGCTGGGGATCCTATAATTTCAGTGTCTGCACTGAGCAGGAGGTTGGATGCCGTGATCTAAAAGACTCCTTCCAACTCTTACAATTCAATTATTCTAACACAGGAAGTTGTTAGATTTCTGCCCAACAAAATTGGACAATGGCATCACCAGGGTTGGACTTCAGGGCAGAAACCCAGTGCCCATTTTATTTCATAGGAAATGTTTATAGTTCATGTTTTGCAAGCAGAAGCCCCCAAATCTGAGTCCCGGAAGGAAAATGAGTAGGAGCATTCCCAGCGTTAACAGAGTGGCTTACTTCATTATGAAGTAAAGAAAGGAATAATAGGTTTCCATCTAAAGAAGGCAAGAAGCACAAGTCCAAAGTCTGCAACAGTGCAACAGGGATGATCTGCCACTGGACTTGTGGTCCTTCCATTGACACAGCATGCATCAAACAAAAGCTGGAATATAAGATGGTGACCCATTTAAAAAGCATTGAAGATTAAGAGTACATATGTCATAGCTTTAAGCTGACACTGATAATAAATCATCACATGGAGGACACAGTTGGAAAGATCAGCCCATCTTATGAGTGTCAAGACTACACCTGGCTCCTGTGACAGAAAGAATGTAGAAAATCCACACCAGATCATGTTTTGTTCTCTGCTGTCTAAAGAAAGTGAATTGGCCTATGTTCAAATCACAAAACATGGCCATAAGCTTTCAACCTAGTAACAGTCAGCTTAATGAGAAGTTAAATGCTATACAGCCAATGCAGACTTGGTTCTTTAAAAATATATATTTAATCCTTTTACTTTGCATTGATTCTTGGTGCAATCCTGTATAAATTTCTTCAGGAATAATCTCTCTTTTGACAAAAGATACTCCCAGGTAAGTGTATACACCCACACCTGTTTTTCTTTTAAAAAAAATTTAGGAAGAAGATTTATCACATATCTGTGAGAATAGCTAAAACACTCTGTGATTACAATGAAAGCAAAACAAAGGCATTACAATCAACCTATACACAATGCATCTAAAATCACAAAGTTTCTGGAAAGCTAAAATAAGGCATTTCTGACAAAAATTTCCGTCTTTCTATTTTGAACTGCAGCCCAAAATATTATTTCTCTTCTGTTTCATGTAGCAAATGTAATTTGAAAACTCAAGTCAGCTCAGGAGATAGTTACCGTTTGATAAAGCAACATCCACTGTAAAGGGAGGAAGAGGTGATGAAGATTCAGTTCGCTGGATGTTATGTAATGAAGTTCCCCCTGCTCTGTGTACAGAGACATTATGCCCCTTCTATCCTAAGATCTGGGCTGAGGAAAGCAGACTGTTGATTGCCAAGATAGATTCCTGGTGACTTACAACACACTATGTGAAAAAAAAAAAAAACCAACATGAAAACACAGCAACAATAATAAAAAAAAAAGCAAAACTGATAAAACATACAATCCTAAATTTGGAAGACATTGCAAGCTTAACCAGCAGCCCGCAGATCAAAATTTTCCTTCCAAAAAGTGGCTGCTTTGTACTAGGTAGATAAAAACCTCATCTTTGTAGTCTGAGTCCACTAGTTCAAATATTTCCCATCCAGGGCAACAGAAAAGAATTGTTTCAACAGCTCTAAGACAGCTCTCCAAATACTTGAAAGTTGCTATCATATCATCTCTTAATCTCCAGACTAAACATACACAGGTCTTTCAGTCTTCCCTCATAGGAGCTGCTATTGAGGCCTCTTACCATCTCTGTCATCCTTGTCTGGATATATTTCATATTTTGACACACTTATTAAACCGGCATATCCAAAATTAGATGCAGCTGAGGTGTGTCCGAAACAGAGTGGAGCAGTCCTGTTACTTCTCGCAAGCTGGATGTTATACTTCAGTTGACACTGCCTAGAAATCCCTTTGCCTTTTTAGCTGCTGTACCCCATTGGTCACTCATACTCAGGTTTGTGTCCTCTTAAATCCTCTAGATCCTGTTGTGGTAAAAGGTACCCTTCCATGCACCCATGAGCATTCCCTACCAAACTGATGAAATGCCTCCCATAGATGTGAACTGCTTAAAATGCCCTTGTAAGAAAACATTCACAGCAAGACGAAGTGACCCTGAGTGGTGACAGGGGAAGGAATCAGACAGGACCAGCAGCCCAGTAAACCAAATGGTTGATATTCACTGGCCATTTCTCAAAGATAGTATAGCTAGTATATTGACCTAGGAGGAAGGAATTAATAAGAAGGTCAGTGAGATGGGTTTATCAATAACATTCCACTGTCTGCCTTTGTCTTGTTTTTGAAATGTAATAGGCCAAAGCTATATAAGCTATGCTGCTACTTTTGCTCAGGGCTGCTCAATAAGCTACCAATGCTTTGCTTGGAGCCTGATGTATCCTTTTTTTATACACACTAATGTCAAGCTGTCTTACATTTATGCATGTGGGTTTCCATGCCTAAGTGCAAGAAACTTGTCACTTATCTGTTTAAAGCAGGGTTCCTCAACCTTGGCAACTCTAAGCTGTGCGGACTTCAACTCCCAGAATTCCCCAGCCAGCTTAGAGTTGCCAAGGTTGAGGAACCCTGCTTTAAAGCATTGGCTTAATTCTCCATCTTTTTAAGATCCCTTGCATCCTGTTTCTGTCTTTAAACGTATCAGCTAGTTTGATACCATCCGCAAATCTGATGACTATTCCTGATGCTTCTTTAGCCAAGTCATTTATGAAGATGTTGAACCACCAGGGTCCAGTATGAAGTCTGCAACAGTTCACTGGTCATGTTCTCTCCTGTTTTGGGCGCTGCACTGATGAACCACTGAATGACAGTTTTTTTTAAAAAAATAAAATAAAAATCCATTAGACATCAGAAATTTAGCAAGAAGAAGCTCTTTGTGTTTGACAACAAAAATAGAATGAATGTTTTCAATTTATATATAAATGGAGAAAAAACAGAGGAAGTTGATGAATTTATAGTCCTTGGTAGAATGTTTTCCAAAAATGGAAAATGGTTGGAAAAATGTGAAAATGTGGAAATGCTAGTAGAAAGGTAGTGGATAATATATTTCTGTTATAAGGAATAAATATTTGTTGAAAGAAGAGAAAATGGCTGCATATTAAGGTGTGCTTTTGCCCACTTAGTTATATAGAAGTGAGAGTTGGATGTCTCAGGAGAAGCATAAAATTAGTCAAATGAAGTGGGGATGGGATACTAAAGTATGTGAGATAAAACAAGAGGTAAAGTCAAGAATAAATGGAGGCAAATGAATATGGACTGAATACAAATATGGGTCACCAAAAAGAAAGAGGTACTTTGAGGTAGCTTGGTCATATAGAAAGAACAAATAAGGATCAAATTGCAGAACATATATATGAAGGCACAGTGAACAGGGCAAAAGGCAACCAAAGGTCAAGAAAGTGGTAGTTGGATGGAATTAATGAGATCCCCAAAAGAAAAAGATGAAAACTTAAAAGCAATGAATGAATGAATGAATGAATAGGCATATGGATGTGGTGGAAGCAGGTATGACCGGCAAAGATGAAGAGGTATGGAGGCATATAGGGTGTTTTTTTACTATTATGAATTTTATTAAGTTTAAAGAGAAAGATAAAAGCTACAAAAAAAAAAAACAACTACCAAAAAAGAGAAGAAAAACTAAAAAGGTGTGAAAACACTTTTTTTTTCAATGTTACAAAAAGATACAACTTCCAACTTATAACAGCAAGGATATACGGAGGTATGGAGACATATAGTGAAAGATGTTAGTATAAATAGATTGACTTATATTTCCTTTTGGTTTCTTACGTCTTTAATTTCTTTGATTTAGTATTTCTTACTCTCCTTCTGTATTTTGCATAGCCTGGCTTACCTGATAGGGACGTAGTGTAGTGTGTGTGAATAAATATGATTGGAAATATAACTCAGTGATTGATTGCTCTGTAGAGGGAAAAGATTACAGAGCCTCTTTATATCTACAGTCTGAATTTTAAACTCTTGGTCTTCCTGCTTTTTCAAGTTAACAGATACTTGGTGGTTCGATTTATGGCTCAGGCATGCTTGTATAATGGCCCTCTCTAGCTTAGGAACTAACTTCTAACTAGCCTCATCAACTTCAACCTGTTATTGGCTGTGCTGCTATAATGCCATAGTAAAGGTAAAGGTTTCCCTTGACATTAAGTCCAGTTGTGTCCGACTCTAGGGGGCGGTGCTCATCTCCATTTCAAGGCCGAAGAGCCGGCGTTTGTCCATAGACACTTCCATGGTCATGTGGCCAGCATGACTACACGGAATGCCGTTACCTGCCCGCTGAAGCGGTACCTATTAATCTACTCACATTGGCATGTTTTCGAACTGCTAGGTTGGCAGGAGCTGGGACTAGCAACGGGAGCTCACCCCGTCACGCGGATTTGAACCGCCGACCTTCCGATCAGCAAGCTCAGCAGCTCAGCATTTTAATCCACAGTTTTTTGACTTACTAAGAATCAGCTGCTTTGGTTGAAGCCATTCAGTCCTTAAGAGTGGGACAGAGACACACAAGATAAACTAATATGACTTAAGGAAGGAGTGGAGGCAGATCTTCCATTTATTCCCTCTCCCATCCATCAGCCTTTCAGACAAGATTGGATGTTGAAAAGAGTATGTATGTATGCATGCATGCATATTTGTATTTGATTTATACCCCACCTTTCTTCTCTGGCAAGCACTCAGGGTGGCTAACCAAAATTAAGTATTGACTTAGTTCCATCTCATTCTGCAGAAGCAGATTTTTGGTGAAAGTGTGTTGATTCATTGCTTTTGATTTGGGCAGAGATAGGGAAAATGATTTCAAGTGGGCAACTTTTCTGTGAATTCTGGTCTTTCCTAGTTTAGTGACCTCTAGGTATGCTGGGACTGAAACTCCAAAAATTCTCAGCAGTCTCAAAATGCCTAAGAACACCAAGCTGAGAAGGTTAACGTAGACCTGGACCCTGCCCCTTCTTAAGCAGAAGTGTAAAGAGGAGGAGGAGGAGGATAGCAGGAACATTTTTGACTTCTTGGGAGGAGTAGGTACTACAATCTTGCAAGCAAGAGTTACCATTATTCATAACTTTATAACTAGCATGGACTTTATCCACAAAAAATGCCTTAAGCAGCTCAAAACATGAAAACAACACTGGAAAGATGAGTCTATCTTTCAATACATAACCATCCTACGTAAACAGAACCAATTCATTCCAAAATATAAAATATTACCTGGAGAAGTACTTCCATTCAGTAACTATGTAACATTTTGAATTCATTCTAAAACCTGTAGTATCAATCATTCAGAAACACATCATTAGTTGTTATTTATTTATTTATTTATTTATCCATCCAATTTATATCGCTGCCCATCTCACAAAGTAAGTGACTCTGGGCTCTGTCGTTTGCACATTTGCATATTATTTAGCAATAATACTCAAGGCAGTCTCAGATGCACTAACACTTTCCAGGGTGGTCCAGGATTGAGAGATGAGCCAGCCCATCATTTCCCCCAAAGCATCAGATTCCTTCCATCCTGCAGCCAAGAGCTCTTCCGTGTCCCCCCATTCATTCTGGAGAGCAACAGAAAGGAAAGCGGGGAAAGGCGCTATTCAGCTTTGCTCCTGTTTGGCTGATCCTGCTGGTTTGGACTCCTGCCAGTTTTCAGAGACTCAACCCTCAAGTTACTAAGGCAGTCGGTGTTTCAAGCACTAAAGGAAATGCTTCCTTGTAGATAAATATCCACATTTTCTCAGCTCTAAATCTGAGTTGGGGGAAGGGGCAGGGAGGTAGGAGAAAGGAA
Source organism: Candoia aspera (assembly GCF_035149785.1). Lineage (NCBI taxonomy): Eukaryota > Metazoa > Chordata > Lepidosauria > Squamata > Candoiidae > Candoia > Candoia aspera. The sequence goes on from NC_086153.1 coordinate 313,247,237, forward strand.
GGCCACAAATGGCTTTTTGGAACAGCATTGATTCTGCCAAATCCAGCAGCAGGTCAGAATGATCCAAGCCCACAAAATTGTGTTCTCGTGACACTGAACTACAAACCAGCTAACCACTTTTTCAGCCATGTGTGTTGTATGAACCCAAAGTAGGGTGATGTAACCCAGGATTAATTTAAACATGGCCTAGCCTGTTGTTTAAATGCAGCCAACTGTTTCTCAGTCATTGCTGAGCAATGCATCACAGCCCAGCATTTTTCAGAATAACGTGAAACATGCTTTATTTAGAGCAGTGTTTCTCAGCCTTGGCCATTTTAAGATGTGTGGACTTCTGGGAGTTGAAGTCCACACATCTTAATATGGCCAAGGTTGAGAAACACTGATTTAGAGGCTGCTTTTCTATTACGACAGGAGCAGAAGCCTGTGCTCTCTGGTTTGCATGTCGTTCTCAAAAGCACGTGCAGCAGAGAGTGGCTCATCACCTCTCCTGCTTTTGCTCTTCAACTGCTCTTATTATTAAGCAGTTTTTCCTAACATTCACTCAGAATCTTGTAACCGGAGACCATTATCCCTCTCCCTGCACTGGGGGATAACAAAGATCTCATCTTGGTTTCCTTTTTTATGAGACTTTTTGAGCTACTTGAAGAGCACCGTGTTATTCCCACCCACACATGGCCTTCTCAGGGATGACCGTTCCCCATCTTCTCAATCTGGCCAGGGTAGATTAATTCCCAGTTCCATCCTCTCCATCGTTGAGGTATCTGTGGCCACTGTTTCTTGGACTTTGAAGAATTCGTTGAGATCAGAAGTTGCGCCCCGATGCAAAATGTTCACCCTCATTACAGCAGTGTTTGAAATGGGCAATGGTGAGGTTAAAAGCGCAATGAAGTAATTCATAATAACATGACAGTTAAAAGGCAGCAGAACCAAAACATCCAGCAGCACTTCTACTTTAAAAAAGCAGATTACAAGATGAACATTAGGTGGGAATAAAGAGATCCTTACCAGGAATAAAATATTGTATTTATCCAAAAGGGAGATGGTGCCGAAATCCCGATGATCCGCTTGAAGGAAGAAGAGACAGAAAAAATAAACCTTGTACAATTACCAGCTCCTCACCTTGTTAGTGGAGGGTTGTCGACTCAATCTGAAACCAACCCCAGGGATCCCACCCCAGTCCAACAAATGTGTGTGTGTGACTTGTACATAAGTGTGCATATACAGTACGTTTGTGTGAACAGATACTTGCCAGAAGCCATAATACACAGAAACAGCAGGGCCAGAACACACACACACACACACACACACACACACACGTATTAATAGCATGGATTAAAATTAACTGCCTGTAAAATAAAGTAGCCCATTTAAGAAATTAATTGATCCCTGCAGATTGTCTGCACATACCAACCGTTCTCTCTCTCACCCCCAAACCACTCTCAGCTACAGAAACACATGAAAACATCTCCTCCTCCTCCTCCTCCTCCTTGCAGAAGCAGCAAAAAAGAGGAAACGAGGCTGGAGTTGGGGTGAGAGAAGGGAAGGGAAGGGAAGGGAAGGGAAAGCCAAACTGGGTGGTGATACAATGAAGCCAAAAAGCCATGGACAGGAAAGAAAACAAACGGGAGAGAATCCCTGCTTATGCATTATTTAAAAAGGCTAACATTGGGGAGGCTGGTAGCCCCTCTCGAGTCATGTTTCTCCTTCCGGTTAATCTCCAAAGGCATCCCTGCTGTTCAACAGCCAAGTAGCCCAGATTGGCTTGTTTTTTGCACTTCCTGCCCAATGCTTCATTTTCAGTCAAGGTAAGATAACCCTCCCATGTTCGGAGGGAAAAGTTGGTAAATAGGTGTGGTGGATTCAGTCTGAAGAAGGAACACAACCCGAAGAAGAAGAACCAAACTTTATGGCAACCATCGTTGGGTGCCTGCTTTACAAGAAAGAGGGACCCCAAACAATGGGAAGGCAACTCTCTTACTAGAGCTGCCCTGCTGGGAGCTGGTGAGGAGGCTTCCATTCTCTGGTCTAGATGGGATTGCAGCGGGCTTTTTCTGGGGGCAGGAGGGTCAATTTGGGTATGATAGAATTGGGCAAAGAGATGAAGTGGGTTTGACCCGAGTCTTGTCCCAAAGTGTGTGTGTGTGGAGGGGGGGAGGGAGTAGCTCCAGTTTATTTGTTAGATTTATTTTCTCTACCCTTTGTGTTTGTCCTGATTTTGAATAAAGATGGCAGAGGGCACAAGGCCTCCCAGGAAATGGGGGTATTTTTATTCCTGCCATCTGGAATCAAGCTAGGCACACAGTATTTAGTTCCTAGGTTCATAAAAATGTGGCCCAATCATTTGTATATGACCCTGCCTCAAATTCATGCGTGCAAGAGCAAAAGAAGTGGAGAAGTTATTTTTAACTTGCTTCTCCATTCAAGGGATGCACAAATCAGCTTATTGTGCTAAACACTAACAACTAGCATGCTGGAAACTGTTCCCTCATAAAACCATTTAGCATCAATGCAGGGCAAGTAATGACAAGTAGCTTAACACTATGTTCCAAAGTCTGCTGGAATAAGATGGTTTTAATTGGATCAATAGGGATTGCAATTCTTTGAGCTTCACTGGCAAATCTTTTCTATAAATCACTCCAAAGGCTGAGGTCCAAGAAGATGCCAGGCTCACTTGACCAGAAGGTATTAATGGCTCAGCAGTACCATAAGGGGAAAGCACTTTGTGAGGTCTCATACACGGGCCCCCTACATCTTTTGAGTCATCAGTAGCAAGGTTGTTTGCAGGATGGGAGCAACAAGAACTATCTCTGCAGTTCTGTCAAAAGCATAAATGGTGTGCCCGAAAGCCTCCTGTGTAATGTACCTGTGCTATATATGATAATAGTGGCTCAAGAAAGTTAACTTTTACATTTCATATTTTCCCCTGCTCCTAACAATGCTGCTTTCTATTCTTAGCTCCTGTGAACAAGTTGTGAGATAAATCAAAACTGTACTGTAGCACTGTAACAGTTCAAAGCTTCCTTGAGTGATGGTGCTGAATTTCCTCCTAGGGAGAATGCAAATAAGTGTGCGTGTGTGCATGTGCGTGTGTGTGTAGAATATGCTTCCATAATGAGCTTTTTGCTATATAGCAAAATGAGATAGTCACTCCGGAGAATCAAAGTAAAGCTTTTCTTCACCCATTTAAGACATTAGTCCTATTGATTTCATTGTAAGTCTTGAAAAAGCCTCTCTTTCCACATATTCTGCTGCTGGACACCCGTGGCTTCACTAAGAGATAAGCAGGAGATAATACATGGGAGCATGGATGGGGATAGCGGAGGGGATAAAAATGGTGGGAAGGATAATGGTAGTGACAGGCAGGAGAAAGTGGGGGCAAGTCCTTCTAGGGGAAATTTAGTTCCTATCTACACTTCTTGCTCCCAGACTTGACTTAGGAAGCAGGCAATTGAGTTGCTGGGTGCTCCAGGCTCAGGATGATGCTATTAAACACTAGGTCTGTCAGTAATAAAACCAGCCTCTTCCACAATTTAATTGTGAGCCAGAAGAAAGACCTGGCATGTATCACTGAGACCTAGTTGGAGGAAATGGGGGTCCTCCTCATGAAGAACTGCTCAGCTGGGTTTTGTATCTCGCATCAGTCTTGGCCGTAGGGCAGGGGAGGTCGTGTGGCAGTTGTGTACCACGAGAGCCCCAGCAGTTGCAAGGAGTGCTATTTGCAGGTTGCCAGGTGGGAAGTCATGCTCATGATGCTGGGCCAAGGGACGAACGGGTGGTACTGTTACGGCATTGTCCTCTCAGCTGCACAGCAACCTCCTTAAAAGAGCTGCTCAATTTTATTGTAGGGGAAGTGGTGTATTTGCCCAAATTGTTGGTACTGAGTGATTTCAACATACTCTCCCTGGGATTGAAGGCAACTTGGGAGACACTATAGACACTATAACAACTATGCACTTTTCCCAGATCATCAATGACCAGACTCATCTGGTGTTCACTTCACAGCAAATGCATCATGATCTGATCCTGGGGAACTTTCCCATCAGTATATTGTCACAGACATATCACTTCCTCATGATGATGGGGTTAACTGGAGACGCCTATCTCTGCATGGAGGTGGGGTCCATTAAGATGGTCTGCCCCAGATGTCTAATGGATCCAGCAGTTTTCTTGATGGTGCTTGGAGAGTTTCCTAGCCAACTGGAGGGTAACGTTGTTGGACACCTTATTGACCTTTGGAATATGAAGGCAACCACAGGCAACAGGATCACCCATGCAGCAGTGGTGTAACATGGGCGAGCCACAGGGCACCCAGAACTGTGCACGCCACTGCATTCTGGATCGGTTACAAGAGCAGCCTCATGTAGAGCACACTGCAGTAATCCAGTAGGGAGGTGACTAACATATGAGTGACTAAACAATGCCATCTGATATAGTCTAGGAACTATGCCTTCTCTGTTGCTGTGTCTGCCATGTGGAACAGCATTCCCCCCCTTCCCCGCTGAGGTTTGGATGGCCCCTGCCCTGATGGCCTTTTGTGAGGTGTTAAAAACTTGGCTTACAGAATATTAAGAATCTTACTACAGTAAGATATTTATACAGTAAATATCATTGTATTGAAATAATATACTGTATTAAAACTGAGAAGATGGAGCAGTAGATGGTCTATTTGGCTAGATTTAATAATATGTTAAAGGATTGAGCTAGTTTTATATTAATACTTTATCTTTAGTTTTTTCAAATGTCACCCATCTAAATACTACTTTGTATATTCTTTTTTGATTATATTAGCAATGCTATATTTTTGGTTGTATTTCATCATATCTTTTAGTTATACTTTACAATAAAATATTTAAATGTCCAAAAAAAAAAAAACAACCCAAACCTCGGCTTTTCCTCCAGGCATTGGGCCAGGAAGCAGGTGAGCCTATTTTTAGGAGTTATTGATGTGGATATGTATGCTGCTCCAGGTATGATGTGTTTTAGTTTTTGTTTATGTTTTAATTGTTGTGTTTAGCTTGCTGTTCACCATCCTGAGTCATTTGTCAAGTGGGCGGCCATACAAATGGAATGAATGAATGAATGAATGAATGAATGAATGGGGAATGGCTCTCACTACTGTACTGCTGCTCCTTGGAATCTCTCACTGGCTGGAAAAGGTGACTGTGCATATAATATACAACTCCTCCAAGTACAGCAACTCTTCTCAGTGTGCTAGTAGTCTAGGTGAACAGAACATATAAAAGGATTTAGAGTGCCAACATGGCAATCCTGCCACTATATTAGTCTTTCCTAATATAGTATCTGGACTAGGCCACCTAGCATATCCTAAGAATTCAGGGTGTTGTGCTTTAATATTTCTGGAAGGCTACACTATAACTATATCCTTTTAAAGTATATTTTTCTTTATTAAATATGATTGGTAGGGTTGGAACTGGGTTTTTAATGCAAACTGTGGGTGTAATTCCATACTGCGACACAAAATAATGGAGTCTGGCATTTGTGTGTGTGTTTCTTCATCCATTTCCTATTGAATTGCTTTCTTTCACTTTATAGTAACATCATCAGTAACATTTGCAAAAATAACTGCCACTTCAGGGATTCCCTTCCTCTTTGTATTGCGACTAGTATTAATCTATTTTTATAGCTGGGGAGGAAAGGAGGAAAAATGGCTCTGCTAGAACAGGCAAACATACAAATTGATAACAAATATTTCAATATAACATTTATTTAGCATGTTTATGCAATACCTTTCAATGGTAATTCATACAAAAAGCTCATGGGTAGACCTGCATAATTTTGTCTACAATGCTAGTGGGGTTGGAGAAGCAGAGAACATAATGTTAGAGTGAAAACCACATTGTGACTTGCTAAGGAATATATGTAGCTAAGCTAAGATTTTAGTTGGAGCCTTATGCATGGTCTGCAAATACAGCAAAATTGGCTGGCAGAATTCTGGGTACACTGAATGGGCTATGCATTATTAAATCAAGAAAGAGAAAAGTGATTTTAATGTTCCCACTGAATAACTTTCTGAATAACTTTCTTGTACTGGATTTACAAAAGAGGCCTGTCAAATTTGTGAAGAATATTGTGAGAAGGAACAAAAAAAAAAGAGAAGAAATCATATTTCAGGACTTTATCTGAGGGGATTAAGGGTCAAGATTTTTTTAGAAATAAAGGGAAGGAAAATAAAAAGTTTGTCAAAATAAAAGGAAAGGATATAAAGTTGGTTTATTTGATCAAGGTTAAAATAGATATAGAAGAATAGAATAGAAATAGAATAGAATAGAATAGAATAGAATAGAATAGAATAACTTTATTGCCATTCCACTATACGCTATACACCAAGTGCATAATAAAATGAAACTTCATTGCAGGTGTCACAAACACAATCAGACCCTAAAATAAAAATACCATAATTGCTATAAAATACACATTCTTTACACATTCCACATTCCACTTAAAAAACGTACTTTTCAGGTGTTCAGGAGTCTAATCGCCTGGGGGACGCAGCTGTCACCCAGTCTGGCTGTTCTACGTCGGATGCAGTGGAACCCTTTCCCAGAGGGTAACGAAGAAAACAGGCCGCAATGAGGATATGTTATCTCTAGTAAACCTGAATGGGCTTTTGCTGACCAGGACTGAAGGACGAGGCTTCAAGATTTGCTTATAGGTAACAGTTGAGATATGGGAAGAAAACTTTTGTTGTATTTTAAGGGAAGGTGATAAGTTACTAAAATTGTTGATACTTGTTACGAAGGGGGAAGTCTTTCTTTATATTTTTTTTCTTTTCTTTCTTTCCTGCACTTTCTTTTTTTCTTTTATGTTTTACTACTTTGTATTAGTTCTTATCTTATTAATTGTAATGCTCAATAAGATTATTATTTTAAAAAAATAACTTCCTTGTTGTGCATGTAGACTCAGGTTTGAAAATCTACCTGGTAATTTTTCCAGCTGCCTAGCTCCTTGGAGGAGGAGTAGCTCTGCTGCTAGTAAATTGGCTTTGTTTTCCTAGATTAGCCCACAGACACCGCAGAATGACTGTCACCATCCAGTACCATTTCTGTGGCAGGAAAAAACTGTAATGTGCTGCCTGCACGAAAAATAAAGCCAAGGTTAACTTGCCTGTGATCTGAATGCAAAAGATAACAGTGCAGTGAAATGCAGGCTCTCCTTTTTAGAAGTCTGATTCTTTTAGGCCTGAAGAAAACCTTGTCCAAAGCATCTTAGGAAATGCAAAAGTTATTCATTTAATTATTTCAAAATTAATATTGTGCCTTTCCATTTCCAACATAAAAACATGTTGACATGTAATGGATTGAAAAGATGAATTGTTGTAACAAGGAAATGCTCCAATGCAGTAATCCTCAGACAGCCTTAACCAAGTCAATTTCCCCAAAAATGGAGATGGCTGAATTGACACCCCAAGGAAGGATGATTTGCAATTTAAGTGCCACCTCAGAAACATCATCTGATCAGACAGCAGCACATATCCAGTCCTGGGCTTGGTTCATCTGGGCTCAGAAACTAAGCAGGGCCAGGTCTGGTTAGTCCTTACATGGGAATATAGTGCTGTGGGTTAGAAATTTTGCCTATTGTATAAATATATGTGGCAGCACAAATAGAAGCCAGATCTTAAGATGGTTTTTTTAAACACTTATTTTTACATTTACATCCTGTTGTTCTTCTGTCAACACACATTTTGAAAGACAAAGATTGGCCTAAAGCAAATTAGTTCCATGGTCAAGTACAGACAAAAATCTTCCCAGTTTTAGTTTTAACACCTGAATCGCTAAACTACGCTGGTGTCTAGTCTGATGTGGGAGAAAGCTGTCTTTAATGCATCCCAGTTCTGTTCCATAAAGAATTTTAAAGGTTAATTTGCACAGAAACAAATAGTTGTGCAAAGGCCCTTCTGGCCATGGCTGCCAGCTGCTCTCTGAGCAGGAGCCGTGAGTCCACGAGGACCCCCAAGTTACGCACCGGGTCTGTCTGGGGCCTTGCAACCCCATCCGGAACCAGAGATGACAAAGTCCCGGATACGGCAGAGCCCTTAACCCATAGCCACTCCGTCTTACCAGGGTTCAGCCGAAGCCTGTTGTTCCCCATCCAGACCCCCACAGCCCCCAGACACTCAGAGTGGGTGGTCACGGCATCACTTACATCACCCGGGATGGAGATATACAATTGAGTATTGTCAGTGTACTGATGATACCTCATCCCATGGTGACGGATGATCTCACCCAGTGGTTTCATGGAGATGTTAAAAAGGAGAGGAGAGAGAACTGAACCCTGCGGCACCCCACAAAGGAGGGGTCGAAGGTTGGATCTCTCACTCCCTATCACCACTGATTGGGACTGGCCCTGGAGGAAGGAGGTGAACCAGCGCAGAACCACGCCGCCCACCCCCAACTCCCTGAGCCGACCCAAAAGGATACCATGATCGATGGTATCGAAACCCGCTGAGATGTCCATCTCAAGATTTACCTGGAGCCTGATTTTATCTCCCTCCCTCCCTTCCTATTTTTCTCTTTTATTTTCTGTTTCATGCCCCTTCTGTTCAAGTATCTGTGATTAACACTTAATTTGCTAGGTTCTAACTATTACTCCAAGAGCCTTGGTGAGCACTGTTCCCCACCAGGCACACTGTGTATGCTCTAAATTGTGTGCTTCAAAAACTCACCATTCATACTATAACAAATTCCAGATCTGAATTAAATAATTACTAGATTATATACTACACAAAGCCTGGCTATGATTCATCATGTTCTGTGGCACAAGCTACCATTTAGTGGATTCATGCTTCATACAAGCTGCCATGTCAAAACTGAATGAACGACTGGTGTGTTGTCTTACTTGAATTCAGCCTAAGTCTTGTTCAGCAAGCCTTGGCACAAAACAGTCTTTATAGGAAGGTGATACACAGCAGGGTGGGGGGAGGGTGTAAAGTCTTCTTCAGGTTGCCTCCTCCGCAGAGACATTTCTACTGGGATGCTGTGACCAGATAGCCAGGCAGAGACAACCTAGGAAAATCCTCAGAGGAATTGCACTCAGCTTACTGAAGGATGCAGTTGCTTCAACAATTCGAGGACTGCTGTGCTTGTGCCAGCAGCCTCTGCAAAAGGCCCTTCCTCTATTTTGCATAACCATATCACGTAGCACTGAGATGCCTAAGATCCTGCAACATGATAAGGGTATGCGGGTCCACTGAGCATGCTCAGAGGATGGGGAGAAGTTTTTACGTCTGGGGGAGCCATTCTCCTACTAGTTGAAACATAGCGGTTGTAGTTTTACGGGCATCCATGAATTCAAGGGAACAAATGTAGATTTAATGGAAAAAAAGAGAAGGGAGCAAGGAACTTGTGTTCTTGCAGGAACATAATTAAAAAAAGGATGAACATTGCTACTTTTCTGAATATATAAATATAAGGCTAGCAAAAAGTGAACTGAGATGTAGAACAAAGATATAGTTAAAATATGTAATACAGTGAGCCTTTTTGTGGGTTGTAGATTATTTTAGGAAACAAAATGGGTCCATCTAGAAAGATTTACTAAGTCAGAAGAGGATTTTTTTAAAGATTAGCTGATAGCCATCTTCTCCTCTGCTGCTACAATCTAATTTCTTTTTTTTTAAGTCCTTCTCCTTCCATTTCTACATTAGGATGAGGAGGCTTCTAGATTGTCTTAGCAGCTACCTCTGTTTTGATGATCATGGTGAAGTTGCAGGGCACAGTTGTCACACCACCTCTGAGGAGTCCTCAGGAGTAGGGTAGGGGGACTGGGAAAGGAAAAAATCCTTAGCCACTGGGCATAAAACATACAAAAGCACAATCTACAGTTCTAACCACTAGGAGATGGTGAGTGTTGGAGTTCTGAGCAAATCAGCATGCCTCATTAGCATATGGATGGTTTGCTCTAGGATGCAAACTCTCTATGTACGAGGAAGCTGTTTGTTGCCACTCCCACATTCCTCTCTCCCTTCCTTCCTTCTTCCACCGACTGAGGAGGCAGCATGCGTGCTGCTCTCTCTCCCTCAATTATGGCCACATACTTGGGCCTTGAAGGATTTTTCCCATTTTCTGCATGCAGCTCTTAGCAGCTATGAGGGCTAAGAGTTCATTAAGTTTAGGGAACAGAAGAAACAAAGAATCTTCATTTTTCTACTGAAGACGGATATAACTGAACCAAGAATAAAATCAGTAAGACTCTTTTTACTTTTAAACCTACCTTGTCTAAGTGTGTGATTCCTTATGCTTGGGAGGCTGAGTGTGTAAGAGCAATAAACTGTATTTCTCCAACATGCTCATTAAAGCTATTTAAGATAATATTCTATTTCTGTGCTCAGCTTATCTGCTGTGTTAAGCTCTGCTCCATTCAGTTGTCCTAGCTGTCCACTGATGACTTCAGGGAGTTCTAGTCCTGCCTTAGGCACAAAGCAAGCTGGGTGACCTTGGGCCAGTCACTCTGTCTCAGCCCTAGGAGTAGGCAATGGAAAACCACTTCTGAAAAACCTTGCCAAGAAAACTGCAGGGACTAGTTCAGGCAGTCGCCAGGAGTCAAAAACTGACTCAAAGGCACATGCACATAGCTGGAAACAGTTGAAAGAGCTGTATTGAATTTTCTTTAAGTTAATTTTTCATCTGGTGTAACCCATCACTCAGATCATCCATTCTTCCAAGGGATTAATTAGTACCTGAACTGATGAAACAATCTTGAGGTCTTTGAAATAATATATAAAGCTTTTGAACCTGCGGATAAGCAGGAGCTCTTAAAATACCTCACATTAATGGTTGCATTAAAATACATGGGGATAACCTTTACAAATGTAGTGCCTTTCAGTTGGATTGGAACTATCCATCTGAGTTGCCAACCAATCAAACCATATTATGAAATATGGATTTTGTGAAATTGGCCATAATGCAAGATAAGTGAGCTTGTGAGCATGTGTCCTTATACCCACCCCCACCTTGTTCGGTTCTTCCCATGTTCTCAAATTTCAACAGCAGTGCTTATCCTGGTTTAATTTTTTGAAGGTGAGATCATTCAAATTTAAACTGTTTCTGTAATATTTGAGTTCATTTACCACTACATTTCTGCCGTACATCCACTCCTCCCCCAAAATCCTTTCCAGAATACTTATCTTTGCCACATTCTCACACTTGATTCCTCACTGCAGTTTTCTTTAGTGCTTTATTTCTTCCTTTACACCCCCCAGGTCTAAAAAGCAGTAGAAGAGGATACCATCTCTCTGCCTGCCCCCCCACTCTTCTGCCATTCAGAATATTCCACAGAAGTTACCTACTTCTGATTTTCTGTCACTGAATGACCTCTTGAATATTCTGCCTTATTGACATTCCTTTGTTCAGTCCTGAATTGGAACTCATTACTGTTTCAGGCAAGCCCTGAGTAGTAGCAACGTCTCTCAAGACAATGCCCAGCAATGCTACAAAACAAAATATTCTTATATACTGAGATGGGCAACCCCTGGCCATGGGTTGCATATGGACCCCCTTTTTCTTTGCAGGCCCCAAATATTACCATGCTGAATATCAATGGCAAACTGTAAAGAATCAGGGCCATGCTTTGCCACTGTTGGTTTGTTTTTTTCACAAGAGAAAAGATATATGAGCCTCATTTTCAGTTTAGTATACCAAAAAATAAGCAAAAGCCAATATGCTGAAAGCCCATCAGCACTCCAAAAAATTCTAGCTTCACCACTGTTGATGATGTCATTCTACCTTTGATCACTCAATGCATAGAAGGACAGCTCCAGCCATTAAAATGCTGACTGCTCCTGTACAGCCGTACTCCTCTGCAACAGATGTAAAAAAATAATAATAAATCAATTGCACTCAATTGTACTCAATTGATTCCCAGCATGCAGATGTGTTACAAATTCTACAGTGGCATGTTGTATGTGCACATTTAAGATGCCATAGCAGTGGCATAATTAGAATAAATGCAGAGGAAGCAGCTGCTTTAGGACATGCAAGCCAGCAACCCCCTTGGTACCCACAACTTGCCCCATGTCATTATGTACAGATATAGAGACTAAGGAAGATGACCTTGAAAGAGATAGGCAAGATCTGTTACTGGATCCATGAGGAGAAAACATATCTTAAGTCTAAAACAAGCAGAAAGTATGCGGAAGTGGCTCAGGCAGACACTTCCTTAAGTCACTGAACAATAAGAAGGAGGGGAAGGTACATCACAATCAGACTTGCAAGATTCTGTTATTATTGCCCAATGTTTATCAAACTTAGCAACTTTAAGATGTGTGGACTTCAATTCCCAGCATGCTGGCTAGAGAATTTTGGGAGTTGAAGTCTATACATCTTAAAGTTGCCAAGTTTGAGAAACCCTGTTATAGCCACTCTCAATAAAAGTACTCTTAGCATTCTATGGAGTGGATTCCTGGTCTGGTCTACTTGGTGGGACTGACATCAGAATGGGACTAATATTTGGGCTGCAGAAATCCAAACAACCATTAGATGGCAGAAAGTGCTAAGAGTTTTCTGTATTTCTTTGCTGCCAGGTCTAATGATCATCCAGATTTTTATAGGCCAAGTGTGAGATCCCTGCAGGAGCCATAGTGGAGGAGCATTGTGGAAGAAAGAAGCAGAAGGAAGTAATGGAAAGGCCACCACACTACAGCTACCATCTTCTCTGCTACTGCTCCCCCTTCAGCAGCATCAGGTATTGGAGGCCAAGCCCTCAGAGGTCCCAGCAGCTTCCCAAGAGACTGCTGCTGGCTGCTCTCTTCCTCCTTCCTGTTTGCATACAGGATTTGGACTGCAAAAACCCAGGTGACCACTGGATGTCCACAAACAGATACAGAAAATTCAGCTCTGGCCATCTGAGAGATTTGTCTTGTGGCCTCCAGAGATCTAGGGATACCTCTGTATGCCAGCACAAGTGCTTGAAAGATTTATGTGAAGATCATACGTCGATAGTAAATTGGGCAGATTGCCCACAAAAAATTGGGACAGACTTGGTTTTTGTAGCAAAACTCTTTTTGGGCAAATATTCTCTGAGAGAGAAAAATAATAGCTTTAATTGTAAAAGTATCTATTTTAATATCATGAACATTTTATTAAGTCCTACTGCTTTTGCGAAGAGAACAAAATTTCAAAATCTTAGAGCAAAAATCTACCACAGAGTAGAAGAATCTGTAAATTTCACATTATCTTCAGTGAGAATTTCACAGGTATTGCTTCAATAACTATAATGCTGCATTGTAAATCAAATACTCTCCTGGGTGTAGTTGTTTGGCTGGATACTTGCATGTCTTCAAGCACCATCACCTCTTCTTTTCCTTTCTTCTCCACAGGAGTCCAAAAGAGTCTTTCTGTCTTTTAATGTGTATAGATGAATGCGAACAGGGACAGTGAAGAACCATAAGGATACATCTGGCTAGAGTTCAAATCAGAGAGTTGGCTCAGGCCTGTAGGCTCCTCAGTCCAATTCTCTGCTTGATGCAGAAATGAAGGGGTAGAAAATTTTCAGCAGTCAGCTGGAGTGGGTAGGGCTAAGAGCAGACAGGGGGAACAGCAGGAGCAGATTTTCTGATCACTGATTTTCTGGGTTGCTAGTACCTCCAAAAAACATTTTAGCAAAAAAAAAAAAAAAGTTTGGGATGACTTGCGAAAATGGGGGCAAAATGAATGCTTTAAGTCTTACAGGAGATTAAGAAGTCTGTCTGTCTGTCTGTCATCTATCTCTGAAAAAAAGAAAAAAATCCAAAACATTGGATTGATGGTTTCTCATTTTGGTAGCTTTCTAAAAAGGCAAAATGGATGCTTAAGCCTCTGTATGGTTTAAGAGACCTGTTTTATCACTTAAGCTACCCTACCCTCTACTCCCCAGTCCAGAAAAGTGGTCCAAACATTTTGGCTTCACCCACTTGGGGAGATAATAGGTCACCAGCTACACCTCCAGTGGCTCTCAGTTTAAAAACCCAACATTTTATAAACACACACACACACACACACAATTTTAAAGAACTAAAAATACCCTCAAAAGACACTATAGTTAATAACTCCAGTCCCATTAAAGTATAAATAGTCAGATACTGAATCTGATAAATTGATAGAACTAAATAGGGATAATCGCCTTTGAATATACTTTTCCAACTCATTGTGAACTTACTGATCATTTATTTATTCAGATTTCTAAGGCCCTCCAGAGTCATTGCTGTGTTGGACAGCCTTAAAAATCTACATTCCTTCCTTCTTTCCTTAGTGTGCCAAACCAAAAGGGGTGCTTAGCTACCCAACATCAAGTTAACAACCCCCCAGCTCACTTTGCCAAGTCTACTTCATGCCAAATTCATGATTACTTTGTTTTTGAATATCAAAATTCATTTGAACAGATTTGAAATTTGATTGAAGAAAAGATTCATTGATATACTATCATGGGGTTGCATCAAAACACTTCTGACTACTTCATTTTGGCAGAATGGGATGAGAATAGCAGGGGTAGTATATCCTAACCTTGTATTAGACATTATTAACCTTGTATTAGTAGACATTAACCTTGTCCAATTGCAGCTGGATACCTTCAAGGGCATAATCACAATAAATTTTTGAAATGGTCCCTCTGCACTTCTTTGAAACTGGAGATAGTAAGGATGAGGAAATGACAGCACAGCAATCTCCAGATTGTCCAGTAGACAGCCTAAATTATGCTGAATCAATGCAGAAAGTATCCTACTTGCACTTAAAAATGAAACTGTTCAAAACCTATTAAAATGTAAGCTCTTGCTGAAGATCAAAGAGTCAACCACTTTTGGGCTACAGTATTTACTTTTCTGAGCACTCACCACCCTTCCCCACGTTTTGTCTGCACCAAATTTTGAGTCTGTGCAAAACCAGAAATACCAGTCCATCCAATCTCCAAATTTCCTTCTCAGCTCTCCAAAGTGAATTGAAGGCATCTGTTTTGATTCAACACCTCAAGTCACTTGAGAGCCTTGATTCAAAGGAGTAATTTGATCAAATCTCCTTCACCTTCAAAATGTCATACCACTCCTCCGAACATCAGCTGCCAAACAAAGAGGCATAATTCTTGCCTGCAAGTTCTGCTTGAGTAGCAGGCAAGACAGTAAAATATGGAATGTGAAGCAGAAAGCAAAGCCTACTGCAAGGCTGAGTAATCAAAGCTGCCTGCAGCCCCCCATCCTAATTATTGCAGTCCTCTGAGTCTCCTCCAAGTACAGTTGCCAAACTACTACAGAGCCCCCTAATTTAGGACTCCTGTATTGGATGTTATATGAGTGTTATGAGAATATGATCACAGTGGTTTCCAGAAGAACAGCTTTTTTTAGGTTTGCAAAAACATGCAAAACAATTTTTTGCTCAAATGGAACACTCCAACAGTGGCACACTCCCGTTCTGTTGGGGGAAGGTTTTTATTGCACCTCCTTGAGACAAAGTACTGTGTCATAGCAGAAGAATTCACTTTCATCTCATGGTTTGGTAGGAGTATAATGATTCAAGTCTGTGGCTGTATCCAGGAGTGATAAATTAAGCTTTCGAAAGAGGGGCAAAATGTAATCCCAGCCCAATTCCAGAGTTTTTAGTTATCACCATGTGCATTTGATAGGTAGCTTCATGTTTCTAATTTTCTTTCTTCCACCTATCAAATCAGCTTTGCAGTTTTGAACCAATAATTCCAACTTTCCTCTCTGAAAAAGAAAAATAAGTGCTGTACAGTCCTTCTATCAGCTGTGAGGAATTTGAGAACATGAAGTTGAGATCTGGGTGAAAGCAAGTGAACAGCAAGTGAAAGACTAGGTTGGACGTCTTTTAAGGCAGAACAACACATAACAACATACACCTGTCACAGAAAATTTAGAATACTTTCCCGTATCTTTGCTTCTCTGCAAACCATCTGTGCTTGCACCATGTCCCTGCATTGATTCATACCCTGCCATTTGTTTCATAAATCTGTCACCTCTCTCTTTTTGAGGATCTCATTAACTCTACTCAACCACATCACTCTCAGTCTTCCCCTCCTTCTCAACCCATTCAATCTTCATCCACTCTCTCTCTGTGATTAAACTACCTCAGCGTACTTCTTTTGTACTGGGCATTCACTTCTTCTGTTCAACTCATATTCCTTTACTACCTGTTCATTCTCATTCTCATTCTCAATCTCATCTGTTCTTGTTTTACCACACACATTTTGAAATTACACCCATTCCAACTGCCCTCAACTTACTTTTGTTTTTCCAGATATACCCATCTCTCACTTCCATGTAACAAAGTGTACAGAAACTTGCATCGAACAAGCAACACAGCTATTTCATGAGCAAACCACACATTTTATCACCATCTAAACCAGCAGCCTTACCATTTCAACATTCTCACAGCATTTATGATTTCCTTTCAATCAATTTTGAACACTTAAAATTTATAGCATTATTTCAATTCTACTTTTTGACATATTGCTGTTATTCCCAAGAATTCCCTAGAATACTCCTTCCAACATTTCCTCATTTCAATTGCATCTCAAATCAATTCATAATTTTATTTATTTATTTATTTAAATTTATTGGTCACCCAGCTCCATTTTTAATTTCATTCACACTGCTGTTTGTTCTTTGTTTAGCCTTCTTTCCTATTTCCACAGCAATTGTTTAAATGGAATTCTAAAATTTTCATTCAAATCACTGTGCATTTTCTCTCTTTTAACCATTCCTTGCCTTCTTTGACTACATTCTTTGGATCTATCTTTTTCCCTCTAGCCTCATTACACAATCTGACTTTTTTTTTAATGCAGCAGTCATTTTTTTGCAGCAGTCACTCCATTATATGCACTTTTTCTCCCCAACCACAGTTTTTTCATCATTCTACCCACCATCCCTTTTCATACTTCACATCAGTGGAAGTTTGTTGGTTTGTTTGTTTATTACTCTAATTTACACACACTTCTGAAGTACCCTATAACATAATTGTCTTCACCCTATTCCAAGCAGCTTCCATACCGTCTTCTCTTGCATCTCCTTTCCATTCATTCTGTTGGGAGATCATCTGTCCTCTAATACTTGTTCATACAGGACTCATACTTCTTCTTCCTTCATTGTTCTACTGTAAGTCTTGTTTCTTTCACTTGTTCCCTTTTCCTCCATGTCCATTTTCCCCCATGATCTGTCCTACATTCAGGACTACTCATCACCTTTGTATTCTTCACAAATTCTAAAATGAATTGTTGTCACTACTTCTGCATGTTTTCAGTACCAGTTGTGCACAGCAGCAATTTTGTAACAATCATTTCAACAATGTTATATGCTCTCTCAGTAGATGTAGTGGGAGAGAGGAGGTCATACAATCTTTAAGCAATGCCTCCAGACCGGGGGCATGGACAAGATGGCAAAACTCTATATGGGAGAGATTGATTGATTGATTGATTATGTTCATCCAGTTACTGTCAACTCTTAGTGACCACATAGATATGTATCAATAATATGGGAGAGAGTGGGAGAGAAATTGTCACTTTTTGTCCAGGGACAGAAGGGTGGGGCAAGAGTTCCTGCAATAAACTGACGAGACTCCCCACGTCAATACCTGACACTCAGACAGTCTGTAACTGACTCTGAACAAATGCCAAGTCCCGATGCCAAGAGGTTTTTGCACCAATTATGGCCCTACGTGGACTAGGACACCTTGGCCACAGTCATTCTTGCCTGTATCACCACTCATCTGAGTTACTGTAATATGGTATACATGGAGCTGCCTTGGAAAATCATTTGAAAGTTACGGTTGGTACAAAATATATTGGCCAGATCATTAGCCAGGTTAATTTTTGGATATTTCATTTATTGCCAGTAGGCTTCTAAGTTCAATTCAAAGTGCTGGTTTTCATCTGTAAAACTCGACATGGTATAGCTCCAGGGTGCCTTAGGAACTGTCTCCTCTAAGCAGGAACTACATGGTCCATGCATGCATGCAGAGAGGGGTATCTCAACAAGCATATAATGGGATGCAGATCCATAGGCAGTCTTTTTCTGATGTGCCTTCCTTGTTATGGAACACCTTGCCTACAGAGGTGCACCTATTAGCCTTTCTTAAGCTGGTCAAGCCTGTCTTGTTTGAGCAGACATGCAGGAAGTAGATGTTGGTTGTTCATAGTGTGGGCACTTCTCTTTATCTGGATATGTATTTCTAAATTTTGTCTGATATTTTTGTATGTCAGATTTGTGTAAACCACCAAGATTCAGTTTTGAGCTGAGTGGTATAAAATATTTGAATGAATGAATATAAATGGCTTTTGTATCATCTCAGATATTTAAGTGCAATTTATACCCAAGGAGCCTACAAAATCAAAAGAGTAAAAACAATTTATTTTAAGTATTTGCATTTTTTAACAGTACTATCAAAACACTGGTACAAACCTAAAAAAAATGGCAGATAAAAAACTATATTAAGACAGCTTCAGTAGATGGAAAAATATTTCACAACCTGAGGAAATAAGGTTTTTGCCTGGCACAGGAAAGAATCAGTGGAAAGACAACAACCAACAAGACGTTTTTCCTAGTAATCATTTGTTCACAGGCTCATAATGGAGCATTTCCACAGACATCATAGCCCATCATTAGAATGGCATCTGTTCAGATAAGTCTTCAGGTGCCCAGGTCCCAGGGGGGAATGGCTTGTTGAACATTAAGCATCAACACTCTGAATTATGCTCCAAAGAAAGAACTGGATGTCACTGGAGTAGTTGAAGCCTAGAAAAGATTTTTCCCAGGGACTGGTTTTGGGTAACAAGCTAAAGGCTCTATTTTAAGAGATGGCAGTTTTGACAAGTTCCAAAAAGATCACATTACAGTTGACTATAGTAGCCTTAGCTGGAATTTCTCAGACTTTCTCTGCAATTAGCTTTGTGCCATTTGGAAAGGAAAACTCTAACCAGTTTTTGGAGATTTATTCATCCTCCTCTCTTAATTTACTCTTATTCTTTAACCTTTATTTCTTAATCAACAGAAATAGTGCATGTTTATTTAAAATTGAGTATATTCATTGTATTTCAATATTTGATTTCCTCTTTTTCCTTAAAAAAATAGTATGGCTGTATTACATCACTACCAGTCCCATTTTACAGAATAGAGTTGAAAGGGTTTCTTAACTCAGGCTAAGGAGAACTATGACTGTACATAAGAAGGCATGTAATTTTGTGAACCATTTTTCTTTATTTTTTGACCAATAACTTACAACTTATTGTACTTTGATTAATGCATTGTTCCACTAATTTCTGCATCAACACTTAATTTAGGATTTGCAGAATGGATACCAAAGAACAAGAACATCAAGGGAGATGCCGGGATGGCAACAAACTTTGAAAGTTATTAAGAAATTGTCCCTGAATATACTCACAGTGCCAGTGGGCCTGTCCTTAATCTGCTGGGTGAGCCCAAACAGCAAGGACGGTCTCTGGAATTCAATTCACAAAGGGTTTACTTTCATTGGACAAGTTTTATAGCCCTGCACCCTCTCTTTCCCACTCCACCCCCAGAACTGCTAAGTTTAGGCATCAGCAAAGGAAGATTAGATATTAATAAGGATTAAATGTCTAGCAGGCTGGGTGCCTGCTACGACAAAAGAGGGAAATAATTATCTGATTGGGGTTAGAGCAAAAAGTTTGTTATCTCACAAGTTGTAAGAGTAAATAAGAAGGGCCAGCTTGTCTAAGCAGCCCCTCTTCCAGGTGTTAATTGAAAAATGCAGGTCAATCACAGGATAGGCATAGTGTTTCTGCTGTATGTGTACCCTTTGTATTTTGATACTCTTCTTTAAAATGCAGAATTGGAGCTGGCTTGGGGAGGGGGGATTTTGATCTCAGATAAATCCCCGTGCAAAAAAAATAACACAGAATATGTCAGGAGCTTATACATTAGATAATCTGAATGGTTTCATTATCTGAGCAAAGTAAGTAATTTGGCCTGATAATTTGTTTGAAAAATAAGGCAAGACCTTGGAACAATTTAATGTGGATATGCCCATTCAGATCCAGTCACACAAAAGAGCAGATAAGAGAAAGGTATCTTCCCCCGCAGATCAGAGACAGTGGAGAAGATGCAATTTTCTTTTTTGAATGGTCTCATGTCAGGACTGTTTGAGATTCACTCTTTTATAATTGGCTGAAGGTTTTCAGTGATTGCAGATTTGGACTGGCCTTTTCAGGAAACACTATTTGCAATGATTATGCCCTCTCTGGTCTCCTGTATGATTAATTGGTTCATATCCTGAACCACACAAAATAGCCAGTGTTATGTAGGGGATGAGAATGCCTTACAACTGGAACAAAGTCAGTGATTCATACATTTCAAAACCGTATCTTGTCGTAGTAATAGATCTGAGCGTCTATTGGTGAGCAATGCAACACAGTTCCCAGTATGATTTATGTCTACAGAAGCAGACTCAGGGCCCAGAAAAAAAATGAAGCCAAATATTTATTCTGCTAAAAAATCTTCCAACTTTTGGACTCCAACCTACAGTCTATTACAGGAGTCAGGCCTCCTAGCTCATTCCAATGGCATACAAATCCACTTTATCTTTTTATTCTTATATCCATTTTAGTACATGAAAGGAAAAATGGAATTTTAAAAATGCCACCCGTATGCATTCTGGAGAGTCTCAGATTTCCTTGAAAGCTGACCATGGTTCTTTGATGAGAGGATCAGCTAGGAAGTTCAACTGAAAGGCAACATACCCAATTCATATCCAAAGATCAGCCTTTCCAAATGCCACACTGGCTGGGAATCCTGTGATTTGTAGTCTGGGCACATGTGCAAGTTCTCAGATCGGGGAAGGCCAAGAGTTCAGCACCAGGAAAGCACTGGACAGATGATTGTTGTTTCTATTCCCATGATATTGCAGGTCCATTCTGATATCCTATGATTATTGTGGTTCTATGATGTTTTTGCTTGGTTTTGGCTTAGCATATAATATGAAACAAGCAACTGTGGTTAACAAACTGTGGTTAATAGCTTGGTACAATATGTGAACCTGGTTAGTTTGGGGTATATTTATCAAACTACACTTAACACAAACCTGGGTTCACTGCAATGTGCAAACCCAGTCTGTGGCTGGATTTGCACAGCATGCCTAATCAGGTCAGTTTGCACAAAATGTAAACCCAGAAAATGAATACATTCAGTAACCAAGTCAAGCATATTGTGTAAATGCAGTCATTTTGTACTGAGGATTTTTAATTAACTGTCTGTCAAAATGTTTTTGGTATTACAAGACTGATATCCAACCCCACGGATTTTAAAATCAATGTTCTGACCCTAGAAGGAGAGATGACTGATTTTTCACATTGAGCTAAGCCAAAATGTTTAAAGCATGGCTTGTTGAATTAGTGATAATTGACTGGATTCCCATAGCACACTAAACCAAAACCTAACAAACCATATTATGGATTAATGAGATATGTAAATATAAGAAGGGAAGGAGAATATGGACCTATCATTTTAGAGCTGAGAGAAGGTAGAAAGTGGAGGAAGAACAAATAATTTCTGAATTTAAGATAAATCTATGGACCTTTCATGCTTTACAAATTAGACTTCAAATTAGAATCACAAGGACACTGGTCTCTTGTCTGCACTGGGATCTCTAATACATCATTAATGTCTTCCTTCACCATAGGAAGAATTACAGAAAAAAATATTTAATAGCTTAGGAGGCTCCATTGTCATGCAGTTCACGTACCATCTTGTAATTCATAAATTATGAGTCTGCCCAAGCTACTAATTCATGGTTGTGATTATTTAAAGGTGGCCTTTTTTTTGGAACTCACTTTCTGGATTTATAGTTTTTCAGCTGAAATTTCAACTTCCCCAATGAAATCAGGCAGAGGGCATTGCTGGGTGTGTGGGCGGGGTGGTGGTGGTTCAGTAACACATAATAATATGATCCATGATATAAGAAAAAAAAAAAACTTGTAGCATTACTATGCAAAACATAGTAAGAACAGTAGTGATTATTTCTATATTATAAATAGGGATTTCCAGAGTTAGCCAACTGTGTTAGCCAACTAGTTTTAGAGTACCAGAGAAGTTTGTATGGGGAGCAGGATGAATCATTTTTTTTCAACCTCAGAGTCTAGGGATTAAAGATTTGGGGAAATCCCCCCCCCCTCCGCCCGCTTGCTCGCCTGCCCACCCACCTGCCTCCACAGTCACTGGGCTAGGATACTATAATCTACCTGAAACACACACACACCTTTTTTCCCCTACATTAAAAAAATGTATTGAGGGCAGAAAGGCAGTACAACAGGATTAGTTAGAACCTCTCACCCTGTTGTGATTCCTACTTTTAAGGAATTTGTCTGCAGGACCTCCCCCTCCCTCTCATATTTACTTGTAGTCTAAAATGCTATATTTAATTGTACTGCATGTACTTCTGCCACACATATAGATAAGCAGTTATTAGAAGCCATCTTTAGGAGAGACCATTTCCCTAACTTCCTCCATACTCCCACCTTCACCTTCCAGATGTTGCTAAATTACAATTCTTAAATAGCCTTAACCAGCATAGTTAATGGAAAGATGATGGGAGTTGTGCCCCAACATCTAGACAGCTACTGGTCCTTGTTCCTCAACTATCCTTAATTCTCTCCTTGAGTACACAGTAATAACCTTCTTGGGAGGCATTTCCTTTGATACTGATGGATCTACCCAAACTTGATAGTTAGAGAACCTGACAATGTGACTGTATCATTGATGTGACACATCTTAAAGCAGCTGTGCTTCTCCAGAAATGCTCATGTACACCTATGCTCATATAAAGGATAGTACCACTGTCAAAGCCTTGCTTGCTTCGTTCAAAGGGAATAAGTAGAGGAAAAAAAGGAGTCCTTAGAGATGCCAAATGATTGCAACGTGCTTTGAAATACTGCAGGGAACTCATCAAAGCTAGCTATAAATACCCTTCAAAATTACCATAAACTGTCTGCAGCTGTAGCAGAGAAATCACAGGCAAACGGTCACTCATCCACTCAGGCTAAACCCCTACATCTCCCCCTTTTAGGGGAAAGCTTTATATGGCTGGTTTGCAGAACATACTGAGCCCAAGACTAGCCAACTGCATTGGTTTATGTATGGTTAGTTTGTTTATTTATGCTAAATGTTATATGCCACGCATTTCTCATGAATTAAGGTGATATAAACCACAAAGAATACAACAAAGTGTCCCTAAAATTAAAATAAGTGTAGACTAAAGGATACAACCACATCTCCCCACTGTGAAAATCACTAAGGCTTGCCCAGTCACTGTTGGCACCCAAACATCCTGCAAAACAAAGTGCCGCAGGAGGCAAAGTATTCCAAGGTGTGGAAGCAACTGCAGAAGAAGAGTGTTGTTGAGCCCCTGACCCCTTTATTTCATGTGGGGTGGGGACTCTCAGGATCCCCCTCCTAGAAGAGTACACAGGGTATGTTAAAACTTTGATGGAAGAGATAGGACTCGAGCCATGTGGGGCTTTAAAGATAATAACAAACACTTTGAATTGGACTTGGAAGCAGACCAGTAACCAGTGCAATAACAATTGCATTGGGGTTATACTAAATCTGCTCCCACTAGTTAGTAGAGGGGCTTCTACCTTATGGACTAATTACAGCTTCCAAGTCATCTTCAAAGGCAGACCATGTACTGTGTGTTGCCTAGGTCCTTTTTTGTACTTTTACACAAAGGGATCAAGAGATGATACAGTATGATTACAGTAAATACAACTGCAACAGCCAATGTGGTGTAATAATTCAAGTGTTGGTCTGGGACCGGGACTCCACCCTCAGCCATGGAAACTCACTAAGCCAGTTTCTCTTTCTCAACCCAATCTACTTCACAAGGATATTGGGATAAAATGGAGATCCCCACATAACCCAATCTGAGTCTTGGAGAAACACGGGACAGAAATCTAACAAACAACAGCTCTCAGAATGAGAATCTTTCCTGGGTAATGGCTCCCATTAAGAGATATTTTTCTCTATAGCCAGAGAGGCACAACAGATTCAGGATATGGCCGTACATTACTCTGCCAACTACTGGAAGTGGATTCCCAATAAAAGGGAAGGGAAGTGGGTCTCACAGATGTTGCTCTGCCAACAAGTAGAGATTGTTTGTTCAGATTTTTCTAAAAATTGTCCTTATGTTAATTTATTGCCAAGTGAGCTTTTAATCATCTGGCTATCTTTATTTTTCTCCTACTGGTACATTTTAATGTGACAAGTCTTTTCCCTGTTGTTTGCTTTGTATGTCAAAGTCAGTAGCCCTATATATTATTTTTGGTGGAAGATTATATTTAATAATAAAGACATTAACAAAAGAAGTTAATAAGAACTGCATATCTGGGAAGGAGAACAGAAGAGAAGTGGCCAAAAATTACCATCATCCTATTTTCTTGGGAACTCACTGTGTTCTTCTAGAACAGCTCTCCAGATGTTTGGGGAGCCTAAAATCCCCAGAATTTTCTGCCCTTGGAATAAGTAATTGACTGGGAACTAATCAATCAATCAGTCAATTAATTATGAGATGTATATGGTCGCCCACAGTAACTCTGGGTGGCTCACAAAAACAGCAATAAAAATATAAAAGAGAACAATAAAACCAACTTCAGAAAACTACTTGCAATGTCATAACGTCACTCCCCCATATACTTACACTTACACTTACTTGGCTGCTGCCTCACCCTAGCCCAACACCTGCGGGAAGGCCAGTTCATAAGGTTAGGAGGGGGGCTGCCAGATCTTGGGGGGAAGGTATTCCACAGGGCAAGGGCCACTATGGAGAAGGCGTGCTTCCTAGGTCCCACCAGATGAACATTTAAAGGAGGGGACCTGGAGCACACCCACCCTATCCCACCTGGTGGAATGGGCAGGTACCCTGAGAGAGAGTTGGCCCTGCAACTATGGCAGTTGTAATCCAAGATTACCTTAGAGCAGGGTTTCTCAACCTTGGCAACTTGAAGATGTGTGGACTTCAACTCCCAGAATTCCCACATTCACATGGCTGGCAAATTCTGGGAGTTGAAATCTACACATCTTCAGATTGCCAAGGTTGAGAAACACTGTCTTAGAGAGAAGATATTGTCCTTTGAATGTTCAGGTAATGAGCATTGTTTAGGGCAAGGAAGCATTATGAAGAACAAGAAAGTAATACATTCAGATTTGATTATAAAACAATGCCCTTGACTGTTACATCAATTTACACCCTGCCTTTCTGTTCAGATTGATAGCAACAAGAGAATATCCAGTATAAAACATACACCAAATCCACACCCAACACCCAAACTTTAAACCACAAATAGTGAAATTATTAGCCTTTGAAGGCCTAGCTCAAGGTGTGTCTTCTAAATGATGAGAAAGTGGGGGACAATTACAGCTCACAGGGAAGCCTTTCACAGATAAAGAATGTCTGCTTCTGTACATAATTGATCTCATGCATTTTTATTCAGAAGTAAGTTCTGCTGTGTCAACTGGACTTAAATCTCTGGTAAATGTGCTTAGAAATATACTTACAGTGCTTTTCAAAATAAGCAGGAGCAATCTGATCTGCTGCTGAAAACATGAAGTAGAATATAGAATGCCTTGCAAGGTTTCTAGCTAAAGAAGACCCCACAACTGTACTTAAATTTCTGATAAATGTGCTTTACCAGAGATTTAAAATGTGGGCTGTGCTCTATTTTGCTGCTCCTGGTGATTTATATTTATATATAAATGCGATGCCATGTTTTTTTAACCAATCCACCCCCCCCCACACACACAGAAAACAGATGTGAGAAGCTTTGACAGAACTTCTATTAATCTCCCCCACCTATCCATCCCCAAACAAACAATACGGCCATTGTCTCCTTTACTACTCCTGGTGAACCACCTCATCAGCACGATGTCCCTGTGGTCTTTGGAGGTTGGGGGGAAAAGTAAAAATTAAAGTTTAATTGAAAAAAAATTAAAATTGCCCACCATTGGCATACAATATTCATATGTGGGAATGGAGTATTAGACTAAGACCTGTCAAGTATGTTTTGATATTTCATAGAAGGTTCAAATGGGGCAAACAGGAAGCCATGAGAATCAATCTGTAGTAGGAGTTCTTCACATTCCTGGAATAAATCCAAAGTGAAGTGCAGGTGTAAATACAGTTCATCTGTACCTTATTTATACTGCAATTAACATAGTTGGATTCTTGCAACCATCTATTTATAGAGCTACTTTTTTTAAGCTACTAAGTACAATGTCCTTGAGAATACCAGCTCAGCACTTCTGTGATACTTATGCATTTTTTCAGCCAGCATTAAGTAACGGTAGCTTATTAGTTATACTTAGATGGACTGGGCCCAACTACTAAAGGAACTTTCAAAGGTAACAAGTGAATAATAATGTTTTGCATTTTATTTATTTAAAAGGAAAAGCGCAACAGAGGAAGATTAGTGACCCTTTTATTGAAATCTTTTTTTTTTTAATTTGTTCAATCGTGTCCGATTCTCAGAGACTGCCTGGACAAGTCCCTGAGGTTTCCTGGCAAGGTTTTTCAGAAGCGGTTTGCTGCTGCCTCCTTCCTATATTGAAATCTACAGAGATATTTTTTTCAATGGCCTACAGTGGTTTAACCCGCGGTGGCGCTGCGGGTTAAACTGCTGAGCTTGCCGATCGGAAGGTCGGCGGTTCGAATCCGCGTGACAGGGTGAACTCCTGTTGCTAGTCCCAGCTCCTGCCAACCTAGCAGTTCGAAAACATGCAAATGTGAGTAGATTAATAGGTACCGCTTTGGCGGGCAGGTAACGGCATTCCATGTAGTCATGCCGGCCACATGACCACGGAAGTGTCCACGGACAAACGCTGGCTCTTCGGCTTTGAAACGGAGATGAGCACTGCCCCCTAGAGTCGGACACGACTGGACTTAATGTCAAGGGAAACCTTTACCTTTACTACAGTCCCCTTAGATCACTTCAGAAGGTTGATAAAAATGTGTGAAGAAAGTGAGGGGAAATACTCCCCCCCCAATATATTTCTTGAACTTGTGGACACCCAATAAAACCGACTGACAATATTCAAGAGAGACAGAAATGAAGGATTCCTTTACTAGGTGCATCATATGCCTAATGGAATTTACAAAAAAATTGATGATGATGATGAATACCAACTTAATAACTTTCAGAGAATGTTAGGATTGTGAAGATGAAAGTCCCAGGAGGAGCTCCTGATGTTTGACCAAATCAAAGCCAATTGAAAAAGAGCCCAATGGAAGACAATGTTGCTAGATAGTATCTCTGATGACACAAGCATAAGTTTACAAGAACATAAAGAAGTAGTTACTGACAGAGAATTCCAGTGAAATTATGTCCATCAGTTTATGAGGCGATGGAAGCAACTCAACAACAACAACATCATGCAGGGGCCAAAGTGTAAGAGGATGCAGCAAATCCTTTCCAGACCCATCAACTAGGATACACTCCCTCAATAATACCATAATATTAGTGGAACCAAAGTATCCTGACTGAGCTCAATCCTCCACTCTAGTTCCATCTAGATCATCTCCAGGACCCTAGATAGAAGCCCAGAGTCAAAGGACTCCTACTGATCAGGAGAAAGCAAGACCTGATTCATCTTGGCTTGTATTCTTGGATGCCAGGAATGGAATCTGGGGTTTTCTGCATACAGAGCATATGCTCTATCATTAAGCAGTGATCCTTGCATATAACTGTTTTATCAAGGATTTTGATTACAATAGTAAAAACTAATACAAACTAAACTTAAAGAAAGAAAAAAGAATAGTAAGAAAGAATAAAAAGTGCAAGAGAAAAGAGAAAAGAGAAAAGAGAAAAGAAAGAATGTGATAAAGAAAAAGAAAAGAAATATATAAAGAAGTGACTTCCAATCTTCATTACAAGTATAGACATATTTAGTAACTCTTCACCCCTTATAAGGTTACAAACAGATATCTCTTCGTCCCATATCCCATCCTTTATCTATAAGAAAATCCATAAAATATCAACTTTTCAATCCTGATATCAGCAAAAAGTCCATAAAGGGATGCCAGAACTTTGCAGATAAATGTCTTATTTTAACCTTGATCAAATAAACTAACTTTATATTCCTTCCTTTTACTTCTAACAGTCTTAATCTTTAGTTCATTCAAATATTGTTGTAGGACTTGATTTCTCTTCAATTCTTCTTTATCCTGTTGCACAGACTTCTTCTAGGGTTTAACAAGCCTCTTTTGCAGATCCAGTAAGAAAACATTTCCAGGTCATTCTTTTGGTTTGTCATTTGTATTTCCCATTTAATTTTTAAAACTTCAGCTAGTTTCTTTTGTATATTCAATAAAGCATTCCTTTCCAAATCATTCTCTTGGCCTGCCATTCTTAGTTACATGTACAGTAATTTCTTTGTCTTGTCAGACAAAATTTGCTCCACATCTGTCATTCCCTCATTGACATCTTTTGGACATAATCTATCCATAGAATCAGACATAATTACTGACACTGTTGATATTGTAGCTTCTAATTTCTGGTGCCATTCTTCAAAGATCTCCTTTAATATTTCCAATGTTATGACGTTTTGTGTCATTTTGTAAGTCCCAGTTAACTGACACCAAAAGCTGGCTTGTATTTTTTTTCCTTCTACTTAGAATCTTTAGTCTCCTCTAGTGTCCAGTTTATAAAATCATAAAGCTGCTTATCTTTGTTATGAGCCAAGATAGCCAAAATAATTCTGCTTCCCATGAGAAGCTATTTATTTTTTATAGTTAATTCCAAAATCTTATAGTAAAAGTCAAGATTCCAAATTTAACTGGATCCTTAATCTGTTTGTGACTTTCTTAGATCAAAATCTTATTTAGCTTTTTGCTATTTATTTCAAATTCTTTAAGTTCTTAAGCTTGTGATTAATTTTTCTTTTGTTTAGAGTTGAAGATAAACTCACCTGATGATTTTTCAAACTTGTCATTCTGAAGGTCTCTAATGGCTTTAAAATGGTTAATAGGCAATTAAGATGGCTAATAGGCAATTTCCAAAAGTGATTAGAAAGTGAGGCTTGTAAACTTGGTGTCCTTTAAAAGGCTCTGCTGTGGTTGCAAGCAAGATGGCTAATCCCTTTGTCTCCTGGCACCCAAACCCACAGAAAACCACTGTCCTGTGGTCTCTCATGAGAAGCACCCCTCAGAAGCACATGTGGGTGATCTCCCATCCTCTCCTTGTCTTGAGAGGTTCCAAAGAACTGGTCTATTCACCAGTTCTTTGGTCGTTGCCACAGTTGTTGGCTCCACTTACTCAGAGACATCTTCAGTTCACCATGCCTCCCCCAGAAGCAGCAGTGATCCTGTTGGCTTTCTTTCTATGCAGGGCTTGCCGAGAATGAATGCATGTCCTTGGATCTGCAAGTTCCACAACCTGACTGCCAGTCTAAAAATCCCACAAAAAGAGTTGATAATACAATGTTTTAGTAGGGACCTTACTACAGTCAAGGCTTGTCATCCATAGCCCTTTGCATAATCCTCCTTCCTGTTTTCAGTAATTGTCAGGGCCAGCCCATGAACAATGTCGAGTCAGTGTAATCCAAACTCCAGTTCTTTATTGCTTTCACCATACAGACAGAATCTTGCCAGACTAAAGCTACTCTAACTAACCTAAGGGTAAATAACCTGGGAGACTCTAGGGCGGAGCTACCTTGAACCTTTTAACTTTCCCAGCAACAGTCTCTGGACTGTGAATCCTCATCTCTGCCTGGAGTGTGCTCCCTCCTTCCTGGGAATCAGTGGCAGTGCTGAAATCCACCACATCACCCCCTCCTTCAGGAACACATTCCATCACAATAATGACCATTTTACAAACGGGAAAATGTTAGGAGTGAAGCTGCCCCAAGACAGATGATAGCATTTCTTTCCACTATTCCATGTAATTCAGGCTTTAAAGGATACTCCGCCCATGCAAAAAAATAAGTAGATCTTGGTTTGTGACTGAACTGCTGCTTAGTTGACATTTTAAGAAATTGAGTTTGAAATAAGATCCATCCTAAAACTGATTATGTTAATTTCATTTTCATGCAGAAAGATGATGGAATTGGACACTGAAAACATAACAGATCATTGCAAATATAGACTAATGACTTGCAAGTTTTATTATTCCTCTTCACAATGTTTTTTAAGTCACTGAAATGGGACTGCATTAACGCTCCAGCCATTGAATAAGCAGATGTAATAGTACAAAAAAAGAGGAAAACTGATGAAACAATTTCCAGTCAGAAAGGTATGAAATGTACTGCTAGATTCTCCTCCCCTCAGGCATATTTAGCAATCCATTTATATTTTTTGCAGTTTTGCAGCCAATCCTGGCCTGAAGGCTTTCCTGTTATCAGGGGTGTCCGTAGGGATGGTAAAAAAAAGTCAAGATGGTGGCCACAACAGTGGGATTGTCGTTCTGCCCAAGAGAGGGACTTGCCTGATTTCATAAACAGAGAGTCTCTCTAAGGAGAAGGCTGACTGCCAATGCCATCTTCGGGACTGGTTATAAATAAAGGGGTGGGAGAATGTCTCATGTTTATTACTGGATTTATCAGCAGTGAAGCTGGATGCAATTGCTCTTTTTATTTTACCAACCCAAAGGAATGTTGGAAAGAAACTGAGTGAAGAAGCTCAGTACTCTATTCATCTGTGGGTCTGTCCTGTTGCAGGATATTTCTCCAAAACTGAAGAGGACCATGTTTGGTGCTGGTGGAGGGAAGCCAGTAAATGGGAAGCTTGAATTAAAAATGGTCCAGGTCTGGCCAAGGATGGCAGAGAAAAATTATTCCAGTGAATCCTGCTGGGAGAGGCAGTGGAGTAGCATCTGAGTATGTTGCTTTCTCTTTCATTCTGAGCCTCCTCCCTTTTCCTTCCTGGTCCTATGTGTGGAGCAAAGGTATTATTATGGAATTATAAAGAATTCCAGAAGCCATGCTCGGCATGCCTTCCCTAATTTCTTTTAAATTAATTTTGGGGAGGCAGCCAAAGGTGAGGTGATGATGCAGCAACTTCATCACTTAATGCAAGTGGCCAAGGATTTCCAGGACAGGAAATAGTATGTTAGGAAGGGATTGATTTCTCGTTTGTGGTGAACTTAAAAGAAGGCTTGAATATGCAGCTTTTTAACATCCAAAGGTGGAAAATGGTGCCTTTGCTTCTTGGCATTTTTCTGCCAACATGTAGAAGCATGTTTTCCAAGGGGGGAATGGGCTGAAAGTGCTCTGGGCCTGCAAGTTGCTCATTCCAGTATGTGGACTTTGTATGTAGAGTCTGTGTACACAAATCACTTTGAGTTGGCTATTTTCGATTATTGGAGTGTGGTCAGAACAACTTTCACTCTGGGTTTTCAAATTCATGAGCATGTTGTGAGGGTGAAGGGACATATTGTTCCAGCACTATGAAGCACCACTGCTAAATACGCTGCTGCAGGTATTTAGGAGAACAGAGGCAGATAGGGGTTTAGATGCATAAATAAGCCTTCCCAGAGTTGCTGCTTCAGATATATTGGACAAGAGTTATTCATGTTGACTGGGAGCTGGCCTCCATCTCAGAGAAGGCTGTCATAGAAGCAGTGCCATCATTTGTGTTAGAACTATGCCAGATGTTTTCCCTGAGCTATCTACCGTGACCAGGATGGTCATCATGGGGGCTCAGAATGCCAATGATAATTTTAAAGCTGTTTAACTCTGAACCAAATTGACTTTGACATATTGATTTTTCAGCAAAACAGTGAAATCAATATCAATATCTTGCAAGACAACAACAGGGAGAGGTGATTTCTTCATAAATAGACCCCAATCTTCTAAAAATCAGAGGTTATGCATGGGGTAGTACTGTTAATCAGAGCCAAAGCCCATTAAATTTAATGCAATTTCTCCAAAGTGAGCAAACTGATAAATCAAGACAACAAATCAGGAAAACAAAGTTGTTTATCTGTGTGTTGGGGGAAGGAGTCTTTCTCAACACTGTTTCTTCCCAAATAACAGTCAGTTTCACAAATCAAAACTATCATTTTCACATCCTAAGGGTTGATATAAAAGATGTCCACTATGGATTTCTCTGGTAATGGATTTGTAAGATGGACTAAAATAAACTTCAAACCAGCACAGGCACAGCAGCATTAAATAGAATCTACTAAAATTTATCTCTGGTGAAAAAAAAATTACATACGTACATTTGTTGGAGAAAGATGCATCCGAAAAGAATAAAAGTTGTATATAAAGCAGGATTGAAGAAAGAAAGAAATTTACTTATTTTTTTACAAACCTGAATTGCAGAACATTATATTAAAAAGCTTGTTAGCAGGAAATGACTTAAAACAAAGATATCTTGTTTACTTTAAAGCTGTATTTATTAGGAGAGAGCAGGTTGGTGCAGTGGTTAAGATGTTAGGCTAGAAACCAGGAGACTGTGAGTTCTAGTCTCACCTTAGGCACAAAGCCAGCTGGGTAACCTTGGGCCAGTCACTTGTTCTCTCAATTCTAAGAAGGCGGCTATGGCAAACTACTTCTGAAATTTTGCCAAGAAAACTGCAGGGCTTGTCTAGGTAATTGCCAGGAGCCAACACTGACCTGAAGGTACCAAAAAAAAAAAAAGGGCAAGCATCATACAAATGTTCTGTATGTTAGGAAATGTTGTGAATGAGAACAGGTACAGATATTTGTTTTAACATCCACTGGAAAAATAATAGATTAAGGTAATGCCTAGTGACATCTATAGGGGAGAGATCAAAATCAAAGAAATGGCAGAGAGTGTGTCATGATACAAGACAAGATACCCTTCTGAATGTGGGTGCAGTGTCAATGCATGCACAAAATGGATGGGGCCTGTACTGCAACACTTAGTCCACCACTGTGCTGATTTTGACACCCCCCCCTGACTCCGCTGATAATATCGTACTAATATGGTAAAAAACAACAACCCTATTAGCTTTGTTCTGATCTCCACATCTCTAGCTGTAAATTATAGTAATATCATGAATATTGGCCTGCCGTGCCATTCTGTTATGAAATTGCAGCTTATGACTTGAGAAGATTGGTTGGCATTTTCACCTTTCCTCAACTCACAAATGAATGTGGGGGGAAACCCTATGGATGAAGCTGCTTAATGCCTGTGATGAAGCATCAGGGTTATTGGAATTTAAATCAATTAAACACCTGTGCAAAGGGAAGATACATGCTATTTATTTAATCACCATTTAATTTATTCAGTTATTAGCTGAAACTGAAACAAGAAAGAGCGCTGTAGGCTGGCACTAAAGCCCAGGAGAGTAAACCTACAGAAACAATTGTTCAGGAGCTAAATTTAAGGGACTAAAATCCCATAGAAAGATGATAAATCTTGCAGCTTAGGCAGAGCTTGGGTAGAAAAGCTTCAGGTACTTTCAATAAACCTCAATCAGATGCCTGCACTCATTCATTCATTCATTCATTCATTCATTCATTCAATTTATATGGCTGCCCTCTCACCAGGTGGCTATGTAAAATATGTTAAAATATGAATATATATTATATAATAAAATATAAAAAGCCAAGCTTTGAGAGGAGATTAAGAAACACAACACATCAGAACAAGATCCATATAAAAGTAGAACAATCTGTATATGTTTACTGTAGTCTTAATTTTAATTTATATTTTCCTATTTTTTATTTTGTATTCTGTATTCTGTATTTTAATTACTGTATTGTTAAAATTGAGTACATATTTAAGAAGAAAAGCAGGATATAAGTTGAATAAAATAAATAAAGCATGTAGTGTTAACTCTTAGTTCAGTCTAGTGTTAGGTGGACATAATACTTCAATGAAAGACAAGTGTAACCATGGTTTATGAAATAAACCATATTTTGCTGGGTTCCTATAACACACAAAGGCATAAAGCAATTTATAAATTGCAGTGGCTAGATTCACACAGTAAGTTATTAAAACAAAACCAAACATATTATGGCGTAGTGCAAGATACCAAGCCGTTGTTACTTTTTAGGCCTTTAAATTACAGGCCATAAACTGACAGACTATGTTCATATGACACACTTAGCCACAAAGCCTACTTATGAGCCCAGGCTGCTATCCTAAGCCACCCCACCCCTAACAATCTCACATAGATCTTTGATCATAGTCTCAGACTTACTATGTCTGTTTAATTGGAATTGCAGCTCTTTGAGGTTTATGGATACTGGAGTTTGAAATGGAGGCATATAAGAGGTTTCCATTTCATTTTCTGTAAACCCCAAATGGTGGTTGCATGGCATGATTACCCCCAGATTTTTATGAAATAAGCTTTTGATTGAGGATATATAGATACACAGCCTTTGATGAAGATCCTTAGATCAGCTGAAGAGTTCCAATTCTAGTTTGGATTTAAATACCGGATAGAAATCTAGAACATTGTGCAGATTGCTAGGCACAGCTACAATGAATCTGCAGGTAGTCCTTGCTTACTGATAAAAATGGGACCAGGAACTCCATCGCTAAGTGATGCGATTGTAAAGTGCAATGTCACATGACCGCACCAACTTACAACACCAGTTCCAGCAGTCCCAGTCACTGCTGTTAGGCAAATTCCACATGGCTGCAGCATCCCACAGTCATATGATCATCATTTGTGACCTCCTGCTGGCTTCCCCCTTGACTTTGCTTGTTGGAAGCTGGCAGTGAAAGTCACAAATGGTAATCATGTGACCATGGGACACTGTGATGTTGCAATTGTGAGCTGGTTGACGAGCCCCTGAATCATGATCATGCGACTGCAGGACACTGTGATGGCCACAACTATGAGGACCCATTGTAAGTACCCCTTGTTCAGGGCTGTCAAACTTCAAATGGTTGCTAAATTAGTGGATGTTAAGTGAGGACTACCTGTATTTATAAACCATTATTAGGGCATAGCATATTGTGTGAACAAAGCTGGTTATGGATTATTTCAGATATCACAGTTAAAATAAACTGTGTACACACACACACAACAGTTTAGAGTGATTTGTAAAACCAGCCAATGAATCAGATCTTTGCATTCCCAGAGGGACAATGTCATCCTCTAAAAAATCTCCCTCTTTGTTCAGTCCTCAGATAAAAATTTACTCATTCCTGACCAATTGTGTTTCTACAACACACTGAAAAACCAAGTTGTCACCCACATTCTAGCCCGGCATAGTCTGCAAACCTGATCCATGTGGTCAGTTTATGGTTTAGCATGTATGAATTCAAAAAACTGAAATAGTCAAGTAGACCAACATTAAATTAAGCATGGGTAAGGATGCTATGTGAACAGAGCCTTAGATTTCCACTCATTAGAGCAGTATTTCTCAACCTTGGCAACTTTAAGTTGTGTGAACTTCAACTCCCAGAATTCTCCAGCCACCTTCCTGCAGTCTTTTTTATTGGCTTCAGTGGCAGTCGGATGGAACCCAGCAGATTATAAAAAGAGAGAAAAGTTTATGAGGTTCAGAAAGTGTGATAGGACCCTTCAGTTTATTGAGTATATAAGCCCCAGTGATAAAATATAATAGTATGTTAAACAGGAAAACAGGTTAAGTACCTCTGGGTAGGGGTGAGGGGCACTTCTTACTTGATTGATTATGTGCCATCAAGTTGATGTTGAATTTTAGTGACAACCTTGATAGATTTTCTCCATGAATCCTTCTTTGCTGATAAGTAAGTGAGTAAATAAATTAATGTACATGAAAAAGTGTTGGAAAATTACTGTGGATAATTTCCAGTTTAGTTTGCCTCTGACATACTTCTAGTCAGCCCTTACGTCCAGATCAGAGCAAGCACATGTGCCACTCAATTCAACTAGCAAAATATACCTTGATGCTTATTTATTAAACATCAGCAAAGATCAAAAATTGGCAGAGTGGGACCAAAAAGCAGGCAAAAGGAGGGAGAGAGGGAGACATGAACAGGCAACAATTTACATTATCCACCTCTCTCTATATCAGAAGGGACCAAAAAATTAGCATAGACAGTCCCAAAGGGAGCAGTTTTTGGTTATTCCAACCTTAACTCTTTTATCTAGATCAGTGGTCTTCAGACCTGAGATACCCAAGGAACCCTTTTCAATGTGAAAAATCAGTGTGGAACCCATTTTAAAAAATGTTTCATGTAATACAGTGTTTTTCAAACTTGGCAACTTTAAGAAGTATGGACTTCAACTCCCAGAATTCCTCTGCCAGCATGCTGGCTGGGGAATTCTGGGAGTTGAGGTCCACACATCTTAAAGTCACCAAGTTTGAAAAACACTGACATAATATTTTATTTGAACAAAATGTTACAATTAATGTTGCAAAAATATATTTTATACAATGTAAACAGAAACAGTCACGTTGAACCTCTGGATGGTTCTCCCAGAACCCTGGGGTTCCAGGGAACACAGTTTGAATACCGTGGATCTAGATAATGGCAGCAGAATAGAGATGGAAAGTAGGATACCAGTTAATCCTTCCTCTATTCCATAAAAAAGAGGAAAGTCACAGGGCCACATGGTTGGCTAGATGGCAAGTTATCCAGTATGCCCTATAGCTGATACAGGTCACAAGATTCTTCTGGAACACACTTGATATGGAACTGCTGAGATAGGCAGGAAATTCGTTAGCCGTATCCTACTTCCACCTTCTCTTGATTGTGGAGAGCAGCTATTTCTGGAAGCAGTTGTTCTTGGGAAGGGGAAAAAAGGGTCCCAATTTAATTCCTATATATTGGATTTAGAAAATGTACAGTATATGCCATCTATTCCTTTAATGGTTCTGGGTGTTTTATTAAAATAAGAATAAAAACCCGCATTAACAACAGGAAAATATAAAACACTAAAAACCAAAACATTAACATGAAAACATTAAAAGGCCTAGGTGAACGAGTCTGTTTTTAGAACCCTCTTAAACTGTAATAAGGAAGGTTAATTCCAGTGACACGTTTTTCCACAAAATGAGCACAGAAAAAGTGAAATGAACAGTTGATGTCAAGCACATTTGTGGCAAAATCAGCAGCTGGAGTCCTTTTGATGACCTCAGGGTTCAGGATGAACTATGCAGAATTAGATCTTAAAGGTTTACAGGTTGGCTGGGGCAGTTCCATGCCATCGCCATTTCCATTTCCCACTTCCCCAGAAGCAGCTATGGTCATCTTCGTTGCTGCTTAGTCTAGATTTCCTGATTCTCATGGAGCAATCAGTTCCTCCTCCAGCTGAGCAATGGGAGAGGGAAGAAATGACATTCAGTTAGTGTCCTGCACCCCTGCCAAGTTTTGAGATCATACTATGGGCTTTATTTCTCCCCAGATTGGAAAGGTTACTATAGAGCAGTGTTTCTCAACCCTGGCAACTTTAAGATGTCTGGACTTCAACTCCCAGAATTTCCCAGCCAGACATGCTGCCTGGGAAATTCTGGGAGTTGAAGTCCAGACATCTTAACATTGTTAAGGTTGAGAAACACTGCTCTATAGGAAGAGCTGCAAAGCTGACCAGGCACTTCCTTCTCTTTTTCAAGCCACCTGTGATGCTATGATGGCTCTACCTCTGGGGAGGACTAAGAGGCTAGGGTGAGCCTGGGGGCAGAGTGATAGGAGAGCCCCTGCCAACAGAAAGCTGGCCCTCCCACATGCTGTTCAACCATCAGCATTTCAAAAGGAGAATGGCTTAAAGTTCTGTTTGAGACGCATTGCAGCTTATCCAGAAATAAATCAGCTCAGTTGCAAATAAAGTCAATGGGATATGATTACACACCAGTCATGCCAATCCAGTACTGATTTTGGATTAACACAATAGACTTCATGGAAATGTCTTAAGTTTAGACATTGTGCTAAGCCAAAGCTGATTTTATGATTTTACTGAATAAGCCACAGCTAGATGGGTTTACACTTTGACCACATAATGAGAAGACAGGACATCCTGGAGAAGATGCTGATGCTAGGGAGAGTAGAAGGCAAAAGGAAGAGGGGCCGACCAAGGGCAAGGTGGATGGATGATATTCTAGAGGTGACAGACTCGTCCCTGGGGGAGCTGGGGGTGTTGACGACCGACAGGAAACTCTGGCGTGGGCTGGTCCATGAAGTCACGAAGAGTCAGAGGCGACTGAACAAATAAACAACAATAAGCTGGGTTTACACAACATGTTAAGCTATGGTTTACAAACTGCAGTTATCTTGGTTTTCACAACACAGTAAACCCAAACTAAACAAAGCACAATATGACTTAGAGCACAGGCTTCCATAGAGGAGCAAGGGGGAGCAAATGATGGCATATGTCATGCTTTACTTATGTGGTTGCTTCAAACGTCAGGATGCCAGGACAAACTTGCATTATGTGTGCAATGATACCATGATGCACGTGTCATCACTTTGATGTCATTGCAGCTTGTTACAGATGCCTATGCCACAGAGTGTGAACCTGGCTGTCTTCTCATGCCAAGGATATGCCACGGAGATGAGAGCTCTTGGAAATTCAGGCACTGGAGACAGAGAAGTGGGTTTGTGATGGGCATATGATGAGATTTGCCTGCCTAGTACAAAGCATGGGTTCATAATCATCCATGGCAGGGCAAGGGGGGAGCAAATTACAACATGTGTGTCATGATATCATTATGCAAAAGATGCAACTTACACATTGGTGCCAGATTTTCTGATTTAAGTACATAATTGCATCATTTGTGCCATGACATTATGATGCCTGTATTGTCATTTTGATGTCACTGTAGTTTGTTATGGATGCCTGTGATTGCGTATGCCCCCAAAGATGACAAATTCAGTGCTCTCCCTGCAACTGCAATTTGATCTCCCCAATGTTGTTTTCCTTGAGCCACTTACAGGAAACTTCTTGCTCTGGAAATTAATTTATATATATGTTCAACATTTTGTCCCAGTATGCATAATTTTCATTTGCTTGCATGAAATTCCTCTGCTGTTTGGTTACTAATTAATTCAGATTGACTCAATCCTGTATTCATATATTTGAGTCTCCCAACATAAGGAAATATTTTGTTGCATTCAGCCTTATCCATAATGAACTGATGCATGAACGATGGAATTGTTTGCATTGTTTAAAAAGGAAGCTCCATTCCACTGAAAAGTCATGCTTCAGGGTGTTCTGGTTAATCATTTTAATCAGAAACAAATAAACTGCCCTTTATATTTTCAAAGCTGCTTACGAAAACTAAATATGTTGTTTACAGTTTTTTGCTATCTAGAAGAAAGAGCTACAGTGACAAAACTTCTTTTCTACATGTGAGCAGAAAATGTCACCATTCTTAACAATATTCCTAATTTTTACTGTCTACGAACAGTGAATCCAGTGTAAAGGAACATGTGCATTGTTTAGAAAAATAACAGTAACAAAAGAACTGCTGACCAAATTTATTTTAGATGCTTTGTTTACTAAATACATAGGAATGATCCCTGAGGTTTTTGTGGGTTGCAACAAAAATCCAAATAAAAGGAATCCAAGACAGTGGCCATTTAGGGTTTAAACCCACTCAGTTAAACAGCAAACTTGGCATGTTGGATTTCTATGTGTAAAAGTGGCAGTATGCACATATTCTCTAGCTGAGGTTTATAACCAGCTGAATCCTGTGAACATGGCCCCAGTATCAATAGCATGATGAGAGAAAGTAGTGTTTGTACATCAAAAATCCCAAATCCAGTGCCAGATGTTTTCAGTTCAAAGGTAATGTACCTATAAGAAGGGAGATCTCTGCCTGAGAGGCTGGAGATGCTTTCCAAACAGAAAATCACTGCTAGAATGGATTCGCATATCAGAAGAAACCATGGTTTTTTGAATGACCAAAGACTATGATTTATAAACCCCAATGGCTGGGTTCACACAGCAGGCAAAGCCAACATGAAGTGAAACTCATAATGGCTTGGTGCAATGTGTAAATCTAGGTAGAACCTGGCCTCATAAGAAGCAATACTACAGTTGATCTTGGCCAAAAGACCAAGTAGCATTTTCCTAGGTTTTGAAAGCCAGCCTGCATGAAAAGCAAGCTTTGTGATATTTTGCTCCTATAGTCTGTTAGAATCTAAAGTCTCATTTTCACAGGAAGAATGTTTTGCTACGAGTGCAATCTGACTGCAGCTGCACAAGAGTTACCATCTATGGATTTAAGCTGATTAATGAATTGGTGGTTTCTCATGGTTGTGCAATTCAGTACTGAATCAGGATTTCTGACAACACTTCCTTTTCTTTCTCCCCTGAAGCTCAGAGAAGATTCTAAACAGCCATGTTATTACTGCAAGGCTGGAGGTGAATGAATAAAATCTGCTGCAGAATTCCCACAACCTTGCAGCAGAGATTGCTGTGCCTGCCTTCTGTGCCTTTTCTGATTCAGCGCTTTCCCCTCCTATAGATCTAAACTTGGCAGCAATGAGGTGTGATTAGAATAAACAGGGCTGCTTTGGAAGAGCATTTCAGAGAGTGATTTTCCCTTCATAAAAGCTGCTGCAGAATGAAATTGATGGACAAGATAGTTTTTGCCATCCTATGTTGCTTCCAGCCTTCAAAAGCATGCTATGAATGGCAAGAATGTTCCCCAAAACTCTTGAATGTTATCAGCCCCTCTTGATGGAGCCAACGTTCTTGGTGGTACTGTATTTTTATTAAATTTTACAAAATGATAGCCTAGCTGTATGGGAAAGCTATGCTAGGAAGGCAGTCCATTTCAGCTTTTGAGCCTTGCCATATGGACAGCAGAATGTTGTCACTGTGTGTTCTTTGTCCCTCCTCTATTAATACCGTTTGCATAGCAGGATAACCACAGAGCAACCTTCTGTTTTACGCTAGAGCAACAAATGTTGCATGCTAAAATGAAAGTCAACATTTCATCTTCTTCAGTGAAGGGAAATAGCACTGATGGTGCTCAACCAACTCAAGCATGGTTGCCTTAAAATTATCATTAATGGTTAATGCCATGCTGCTGTTATGGCACCGGATGTGCTGATACTGAAAATCCTGATAATGGTGCTATTTAGCTAGCTTGCTGCTTGGTGCCTGTTCTGGTACAGCACCTTCCACTCAGGCTGAGTACATGCATGAATACTAGGAGTGGCATACTTCTGAAATTTTTCATGCTCCAAGGATTGAACCTGAAGCTTTTTGCATGTAAAGCTGCTTCTGAGCAATATGTCTTCTTTTTACTATAGCATAGAATATTATCCAAAATTAAAGCATCATCACACTGAAGGGGCAGTGATAGAGTATATCATTGTTGTTGGCAGATGC
Source organism: Candoia aspera (assembly GCF_035149785.1). Classification (NCBI taxonomy): domain Eukaryota; kingdom Metazoa; phylum Chordata; class Lepidosauria; order Squamata; family Candoiidae; genus Candoia; species Candoia aspera. The sequence continues at coordinate 313,288,439 of NC_086153.1, forward strand.
TGGGAAAGCCTTTAGCCCAGGAGAGGTCAAAAAAGTCACACACCAAGCATTTCTATAAAAATAATTTATTTACAGAAAGCAAAACAAAAACAAAACATATTTAAAGGACTTAGCTCCCTTTGGAGCAAGCCTTGCTCGCCTACATTGCCGGCAGAGAGAAAAAGAGGAAGTAAGAACAAGTCCGGGCAGGTTTTCTCCCCCCCAGGTGATTTGCATGAAGCACGTGAGAGGAGACAATCACTTGCAACCTTTTTCACCCAACCAAAATGACTAGGCACAATAGCAGCTTAATCTAATAGGAAAAAGCTCAACACTCCCCTTTTTACACTATAGATTAAGATGCAAACCAATCTTCTCTGACTTTATATGTCTTTCCATTCACATTACTTTACCATTATCTCCCCTTTGGTTTAACAGAAAGTTACCATTCTTCTTCCTGTGTTTTTCCAAACCTAGGTTGTTATAATTCCAAGGCTTTTTAATGTGAAATGGCTTTTCATGCAGGCTTCAAAATCAAGCCTTTGTTTTTCTGTTGTGAACAGCAGCAAATCATCAACATAAATGCACAGATACATACAACCTTGTTTGTCCTTCTTCATATATACACAGGGATCTGCTTTTCCTTTTTCAAAACCAAAATTCTGCAGTTTTTCATCTACTTTTTGGTTCCAGGATCTAGCAGCTTGTTTTAACCCATAGATTGACTTCTGCAGTTCACAGACTAGATTCTCCCCTTTTTCATAGCCAGGGGGTTGCTGCATGTATAATCTGTGGTCTAAATCACCATAGAGAAATGCAGTTTGAATGTCATAGTGGTTAACTGACATTCCCTTGAGTGCAGCAACTTTTAACAGTAATCTAATTGATTCACCTTTAGTAACTGGTGCAAAAGTCTTGTCAAAGTCTAGATCTTTCCTTTGAGTGAACTCTTTTGCAACTAACCTTGCTTTATATTTTTTGGATTTTGCCATCAGCATCCCTTTTCAGTTTGAAAACCCACCTACAACCCAGACAGCGTTCATTGGGAGGTAGATTTACCAGTTTCCATGTTTTATTTTCTTTCAAGGATGCTAATTCCTGTTGCATGGCAGAATGCCAATTTTGTGCAATCTCAGGTGGTAAAGCATTCACTTGTTCTAAAGACTCAGGTTCTGTGAATATGTGAAAAGCCTTTACTGTTTCAGCCTGAAAACGTGATGGAGGAACGCCTTTATTACTCCTCCGAGATCTGCGGGGTAATACAGGGCTTAAATTTTGACTCCTATCACTTTCCTGAGAAGCATCTATCTCATCAGACAGATCTTCAGTTTGCTTTTCTGGTTTAATGTCCTCATCAGGCAAAAGATCACCATCAGCAAGTCCTTGCTGTTCTCTTGTGGTGGTCAGTTCAACTGGAGAGCTAGAATTTAATCTCCCCCAGTTTTGTTCAGCAAAAGAAGCGCTTTTGCTAATTATTAATTTCTCTCCCATTATGAACCTGTAGCTCCTCTGGCTTTGTTCATAGCCAACAAAGATGGCTTTCTTTGTTGTGGGGCCTCCTTTCCTTCTCTGCTGTTTTGGAATGTGAACCCATGCAGTGCTACCAAACACTCTAAGATGGCTTACCTTTGGTTTCACACCATAAAACAAATGGAAGGGAGTGTCCTGAATCATAGAGTTATACAACCTGTTCTGAACATAAGTGGCAGTCGATATTGCCTCTCCCCAGAACTTAAAACATAATCGTGAATCTTTTAACATGCATTCCATTGCATTTTGCAAGGTTCTGCCCTTTCTTTCAGCAACGCCATTTTGCTGAGGGGTGTACGGGTTAGAAAGAATTTGTTCTATCCCTTTTTCCACTAGGAACCTTCTGAATTTGTGAGAAAGGTATTCTCCTCCTCTATCACATTGGAGTGCAGATACAGGCCTAGGGAATTTTCCATTTGCCCATGTCACAAAACTTTTAAATTTCTCAAATGCCTCATCTTTATGTTTTAAGATGTAGATAAATGTGTATCTTGAGAAATCATCAATGATGGTCATTGCATACCTTGCTTGTCCAAGACTTGGAGCAAAAGGACCAATAATGTCAGAGTGTACAATTTCCAAAGGTCTAGTTGTAACTCTGTCACTGTGCTTACTCACAGGAGCTTTTAGTGTTTTGCATTCTTTGCAAACTACACAGTCTAAGTATTTATCACAGGGTTTTATCTTTAGGTCAGCACACAGCTGTGGCATTTGTGCTATATACTTGAAATTAGCATGACCAAATCTCCTGTGCATCAGGTGTACACATTGGTCATGATATGGTGTGTTGCCAACTGCAGCCTTGCAGCTTGGCTTCCTTGCATTTTGCACAATGTACAAGGAGTCTTTTAACATACCAGTAGCACACAATTTCCCATTTTTACGTATCTCACAACCATTTTTCTTAAATGTTATGATATACCCTGTTGCAGCCAATTGTGCCACAGATAAAAGGTTTGATTGTAAATTTGGCACATACAACACACCTTTTACAGTTTCTCCTAAGCAGGATAAATACAAGTCACCTTGTCCCATAATTTTGGTGACAGACCCATCAGCCAAAGATACACTTTGTCTTTCAGTTTTAGACAGTGACGCAAAAGAGCTTTTACAATTACATAAATGACAATTGGCCCCAGAATCTAACACCCATACATCAGAATTACCCTTCTCAGCAACCTGTGCAATTTGGGTTGTCTGAAGAGCCTTCTTCTGTGTTGCCCTTGTGTTCTTCTGCTCTGTCTTTCTAGTCTTGGGTCTCATGGCACAGTCTCTTTGCAAATGTCCAGCTGAACCACAAGTGAAGCATCGCTGGCTGGCTAGCGCTGTGGCCTCAGGTTCCTTTCCCTTCTTTTCCCTCATTTTCTGGTCTTGCAGCTTTCCAGAAGAGATGGAGGGGAATCTTTCCTCTCTCTTCTCCCATTCAGTGAGTAAGCGCTGTGTAACATACGATGGGGTGAGGTCTGCTTCAGGCATAGCCTCCAGGGTACAAATCAGCGTGTCCCACGTTGCATTTAGTGAGGACAGAAGGATATAGGATTTTGTGAGAGGTGTAAATTCCATTCCTCTCTCCTGCAACTCAACAAACAGCTGCTGAATATAATGCAGGTGCTCAGGAAGGCTATCTCCTTCTGCAAGGTAGGCTCTGTACAGCTTTTTCGTCACAGTAACTTTACTCCCTGCTGTTGCCTTTACATATAAGTCTCTCAAAGCATCCCAAAGTTGCTTTGCAGACTGCATGCCTCGCACGTGGACTAGCTGATTGTCCTCAACTCCCAAGATAATGGTGGCTCTAGCCCACTCATCCTGTCTCAGCCATTCAGCATTGGGATTTTGGGGGTTTTGCTCACCAATTGGCAGCCAAAGATTCTCTCTGCGAAGATACATCTCCATCTTCAGGGCCCAATTCAAATAGTTGGTCTCTGATAGGCGCTCCAGAGGCATCGCTGAGGGCTGGGAGGTAGCCATGGCTTCTTCCTTCTTTTGCAAGTCACCTCAGCTGGCTTCTTTGTCCTGTAGACCGGCAGTTGCTGGAAAATCTTCAGGTGGCTCCAAAGAAAATCTTCACAGGTCTTTGCTACCTGCCTTTAAATTGTGCATGAGGTGTGGAGTTGATCTCTTTTTTCTCTCTGGGTTTTACTGCATTGTTTACTGGGCACATAACCTGTTGGCAGATGCTGGGAAAGCCTTTAGCCCAGGAGAGGTCAAAAAAGTCACACACCAAGCATTTCTATAAAAATAATTTATTTACAGAAAGCAAAACAAAAACAAAACATATTTAAAGGACTTAGCTCCCTTTGGAGCAAGCCTTGCTCGCCTACATTGCCGGCAGAGAGAAAAAGAGGAAGTAAGAACAAGTCCGGGCAGATTTTCTCCCCCCCAGGTGATTTACATGAAGCACGTGAGAGGAGACAATCACTTGCAACCTTTTTCACCCGGCCAAAATGACTAGGCACAATAGCAGCTTAATCTAATAGGAAAAACCTCAACAATTGTAAGGTCAGCAGTTCTGTTTTTCCAATTCCTATCTCTTTCCTCTTTTGAAGTGTTCTAAGCAGCCAACTACCGGTTCCAGCCATATCATGCTACTCCCTGAGCAATCCCATCTAACAGCATAGTTTTATACATAATTTTGGTTTGTGATGCTGTAGCATATCTTCAGGGCACTGTACCTTAACAGCTAGATAAAATGTACTGGAACTTTAAAAAGTCATAATCTGTCTTTTAATTATAGGAATATACAGATTTTTGCCCAATCTAGTTCCATAATTCTTTCAACCTTTTGTTATAGCTATATTTTTGCTTTGCCTGTTCTGCAAAATGGAGTTATTCCCCAGAGTGTACTAGAATTTATGTTCATGTCCTGCACTTGCTGGGGAAGCCAAAACTAGGATCTTGATATTTATGGGTTCAAAAGGGACCTATTAACATAACAACATCCCAAAAGGCTTTCTACGTATAGAATCATGTCTTTTTTTCCAATTTACTTCTCACAAGTGCCTTTTTTCTTCCCAAATTGACCCTTTCTCATATGGAGATCTTTTCTTTTGAATGAACTGCTGGCAATACACTGTTCTGGCAATCAAACATTGTCTCAGAGTGTTGGCTCACCCATTTTGCTAATCCATGGTTCATTGCCTAAATCACAATTGGTGGCGTTCATGCATAATGCTCAACTGTAACCCTTGGTTTATAAAATGCAGTGGCTGAGTTCACAAGCCACATATGCCATGTGTGAATCAAGCCAGTTCCCCCAAACCCTATTGCCTTGAATATTGAGACCCAGAGACCATGGCAGAGCTTAAGATTTATTAAGGCTCCAGGTGAATAATCTTTAGACTGTCTTTGTCTACTGTGGCTCCTTTGGAAATGGTTTTAAATGCTGAGTCTCAGGCCATTTAATCTGAAGCCATCTCTCTACCATCCTGACAATTTGTAGGCTTTGTTGCTGTTGCTTCCTGAATAGAGCAGGCATGATCACTGATGTGCTGGCAGCAGGGGAAATACTGCAAGTTTCTTGCTAATGTCCTGGCCCATTGGAATGCACAAACACAAGCTGAATGTTAAGCTAGAGAAAAATGAATGCATTTGTTCTGGTCAAATCCCAGGATTAAGAATGAAGCATTCCAAATTCATCAGTGTTGATCTGAAACATAGTTAGATAATGACAACCTCAGTATCTGGGGGGGAATTACAATGATTGTGATTCAGGAAGATTAGTTGGTCTATACAGCTGAGATATGGGCTAAAGAGTTGCAAGGACTTCACCTTTCTCACAGATGCAGTTTTGGGCAGCTGGTTAAGCACTAGCACTTTGGGAGAGATGGTGGAAAGGAAGTTGGGGAGGAAGACGGTTTAATTGAGAAGAGGCACCATAGCCCATATGTGAGAGCCATTTAAAGGGACTCTGCCCCACTTAACTCACTGTAAGTCTGGCTAGGAGTTTACACTGGCAGTTTTTAAGATTCTGTTTTTACAGCAGACTAACATTAAAGATGTCTTTCTGAAATTCATATGGTACTTGCTCCTTTGGTTTTTCAGCTATGTGGGGCATGACACAGAGACATGAAGGTTGCATTTGGAAGGCTCATTTAATCTATTTTCCCCTCCAAAAAAAGATGTCAATTCCATATGTATTGGACTACACCTTCTTTCTTCCCAACCAGCATAAAAAATACAGCATTGAGCAATAACCACTGTATTTAATTCAGATTTCTTTGGAGGTAAGCTCACCATTGATTTCTTCCAGCTAATAGGGACTTATCCTTGCCTCAAGGAAGCAGTAATAAGGGCTGCACAATCCTTTGGATTAAATCTCCAGAAGGTGTTTTGGCATGTATTAGCAGCAGTGTCATTTTCCCCCAGGAATATGTGAAAGCTACCATGTGATTGTGCTACCATTTGCTCTGAAGTACCTTTTTGAGACCAAACAGCTAAGAACTGCACAGCCTTAGAAGTAATAATCTCTGCAGTTCAAATACATGATCTAGTTCTGGCTTATTTCACAGGTCAGAGATCAAGTAGTAAGCCTTAACTCTCCAAGCAGTTTGTTCAGAGACAAGGGGTATCTACACTGATGTGCGTAGATGGCATTCTAGTTGCATCCATTAAAATAATAGCTCACACTGACACTAGTAATTTTATTTGCAAAGTTTCTGGCAGAATTCACTTGGATCTACATTTTGGTCTCTCTTTATTCAGGGCCCAGCTTTTCCCTATCCTGCCATGCCTAAATTTTCCTGCAGCCCTTCTATAGCCACAGAAAAGGAAAATTTATACTCATTACAACTCTCTTGACATTTGCTCTTGTCTTTCATTGCTGCCATACTTCTAGGATGGGGTCAGGGGCATTTTGGAAAGACTAAATTAAGAGCCTGGGTCATTGTGTCATTCCAAGTAAACATCAGAGCCTGCTAACCAAGTTAGACATCTAAAATTGTAACATCCAGGAAAAGCATATTTGAAAGCATACGCAGCAAGAAGCAGCATATGTGTGAGTTTTCATGCAGATTGTTTAAAAGTCAGTGATTACTGTGGAAATGGAGTTATAAAATTGTGAATGAACAAATGCAAATGTAGCATGAATTTTAAAAAGTACAATAATTCATACACAAAGTTGTAAGCATATCTTTTCTTATTTTTATTTATTTATTTATTTATCATATTTTTATGACCGCCCATCTCCCCCACACAGGGGAGATGGGAGGTCATAAAAATATTCTTGATCACTGATTGAATTAAAAATTCTTGATCACTGATTGAATTAAACCAGCCAGGTATGTTGGACTACAGCTTTCCTGTTCCTTCTACAATAGCCAATGCCTTAATTGATAGATATTCAGTCTCTCCTGTCTATTTCAGTGCCAAACTAAATTAAGAAAACAACAGTTACAACAATAATTTATGCTGCTTCCTATATAAATGCATCTCAAGGAATTTACAGTGTATAAAATAAAAAAATAAAGAACAGAAATAAAAAATATTCATCACCATTCATACTGAGAAGGCATCGGGGGAAGAGAGAGATCTTCAAGAACTGCCTAAAGGAAGTAACAACAATAACAACAACAACAAAAAAGTAAGTTTCCTTTAGGAGGAAATGGCATAGCAGAGTGTGGTACCAGCAGAAAGAAAGCTGATCTGCAAGCAACTACAACATGGCACTCTATGGTTCTTGGCACAGGTGGTACAACTGCACTTGATGATCTCAATCATTGATCATGTCTAGTAGCCAAAGCAAATAATCAAATATCCTTGTCTCAAGTTGTTCGGCAAAATGTTGAAACTTGTTGCTAATACAGCTGTAACACTGCATTGGTTTCTTGTACAACTTTTCTCAGAAAAGTAGCTCTGTTGGTGGCAAAGTCACTTACTACCTTGGAGTATAAAAATTTAGAAAGAGTTCTAAAATAAAAAAGGAAGAAAGAACCTATTAAGGGTCTTCATCAGAATTTTTCAACATACTGTATATAAATAGATACCCATCATTTGATTTCCTTTCAGGATAAACAATGTTAAACAAATTGTAGAACAAGAGTAAGTCTTTTTTTTTTTTACTGTACAACAGAGCTACTTCTTGTCATTTCATTTCATCTATAGGTAGTCCTCAGGTTATGACCATTTGTTCAGCAACTGTTCAAAGTTACAATGGTGCTGAACAAATGGTACTTAGGAAAGTTTACTTTGAACAATTTAACTCTGTTGTACTGGTTTCTACATTGTAGTTTCAGGTTCCATGCATTCTAATGATCAGTTACATCTATCAGAAAACAAAATTGCAGATAAAAGTAAGCGAAGGTGCCACCCTGTTTTCTATTTCCATGAAGGAATCAATCTCTTCTCTGGGGGGTGGGAGTGGGGAAGCTTCCGGACATTTCCTTGACTCAGCCATTTTACGTCGGGTGCTATAGAGGTTTCCTTCACTGTTCATGCTTGCTAGAAAAAGTGACCTGCTGGTGATTCTGCCCTTTTGCTCATATGAAATTAATGCTTTTAACAGCTACATCTGTAGTGTCCTTCATTAGTAGTACACAGAGCTGGTGCAAAATGTAATGTATCCTAGTGAAGTTCATTCCTGTTTAGTGCGGGTGTCAATTTTTTTCTTCAACTATTCAACATTTCCTGAAGACATTGATGGTGTACCACCTGCAACCAAAGATATGAATTTATTCCATGGCAGGGCAGCTTTTTCAAGACACTTTTCCAGTCCTTGAAACATGTTGCAACTCATTAATACCACCATCTTTCAGTGTTATTAAGTCTACTAATTCTTCAGTTATTTTAAGTAACAATATGTGTCTGTAATGAACACTATGCATAGTATGTTACCTAAAGTATCTATACTTTTGTCATTAGCAACTGAAAATGCTTTGAAGTCTTTTCCTATTTGAATCAGTTGGGTTTGTTTTTTTTTCATTTTATCTGTTAAATCTATAATCCTGGAAGCAGCTGCTTGTATTAGCAGAGAAGTGGTGTAGCTATCACTTCACTTATCACAAAACTTGGCAATTTCTCTTGGAAAACTCTCTTTTTCCCCTACAACTATTCTTTTTCCTTTGCCTCCCAAATTTCTGACACCTAACTTTAACACTAAGACAGTTATCCTCAATCCATTATATTCAATTTACCTAAATTGCGTCTAATGATTATTTCTGACTTAAACGCTTCTGTTATGCCTAAAAGTGCTGCATAGAATTGTGCAACTCCACCTATTTCTTTAGTTTGTCAGTGCTATTGCTATCTTGCACTAATTAATAGAAAGTCATACAACAAGATGGTATAATTTCACCTTGCATAATTTCAAAGAGTCAGCAGAGGCTTTCAGAGGGTGTAGTGCTGACAGAACAGAACCTGCTTGCTTTCCTGGTGGTTGGAGGGTGACAAAATGGTCCCACATGCATAGTAGAGAACATAAACAGTATGGTGACAGATGTGTAGTAATCAGAGGTTATAATGACACTGGAGCTGGGCCTGAGGAGTGGGAAAGGTACCTCCCCATCCTGCTTCTTCACTGCTGGCTTTGGGCTGTTCCCAGCACTGGCCTTGTAGATCCTGCCACTGTCCCCTGTATGGGGCCTCCTGTCTACCTGAGGTGACCTGACAGGGTGAGAGAGCAAAGCTATCACAGTAGGATCAGGACCAGGACTGGCTCTCCCTGCCACTACCACCATCACAGTTCTGCCTTGCAAAGCTTGAAAAGCATGGCTCGGTGCAGGCCTGCAACTAGGGTCTGTGTCACCCGGGGCAAACGTGGATTCCGTGCCCATTTTGGCACCCCCCGGTGCTCATTTTGGTGCCCCCACCAGCACGGCGCCTGGGGCACATGCCCCGCTTGCCCCCCACCCCCCAGTTGCAGGCCTGGCTTGGTGCCCAGGCAGGGCAAGGCGAGTGGGAGTTGAGCTGTTAGTCCTGCATTGATATTGATATGGCATTTGTATTGACATGGCCTGCTCCCACTGCCACTGCTACAAATCCTCTTTGCTACAGAGAAGTACAGCTTTGTACTCAGGTGACAAGCTGAATGGTCCCAGGTCAGAGCGTTGATGCTAGGCTAGCAGCTGCCCACTAGCCTGCCCCAAATGCAGCCATAAGAAGATGTGGCCTGGGCCTGTCAGCTTACTTGCCTGGCTTGGGCCCTTTTGGTTGCTCCTTTACTTCCATCCTGCTGTATCTATGCTGGAAAATTACTGTGGGCACTTTCCAGTTTAGTTGGCACCCAATACGTTCCCAGTCAATCCCTATATCCAGATATGAACATGGATCTTGATGGTTACTTATTAACATCAGGCAAACAATCAAGCAGAAAACAATACCCTAATCAAGGAACTACCAAGGAGAAAACCTCACCCCCACCAACACTGGCAGGGCAAGCTACTGCATATAAACAGGGAGCAAACCCCACCCTCACTCGCACCGATGATGTCACCTGTAATGGTTGCCTATTCTAAAACACCATCAGACTCATGAGTAGGAATTCAAAGATATCTGATTTATTAAAGAATAGTATGCAGGATCACAGAGAAAGCTGAGAATGATGAAAGCGCGCCAAATTCAAACTAAAAACCCTTGGTGCAAATGAAATCCCTCCCCCCCATAGAATCTTCTCAAGTTCACAATCCCAGGTGCTCCTAACGGTTTCTGATGGTCTGCGGAAAAAGTCCTTGAGCAGAGAAGATAACCCAAACACATTCCATTGTACTGATTTCACATACAGAGCTTGGTACAAGGTCTCACAGCAGCTCCCTCCCAAACAGAAACGCACGTCAGCGCCATGGCATGTGAAACGTTATGATGTATAAACTACATTGAAACAGTGAACATGACATACTGCCCCCCCAAAATGAAGAATACATTAAGCAGCAGGCTTTAAAGGATAAGCAAGGTAGAAACGGTTAAGTAAACCAGGAGCGTTAACATGGTGGGCAGACACCCATTCAGGATGAGGAAAGTGTTTCCATCAGACTAGATACTGCAGGGTGCCTCGAAGCTTGCAAGAATTAATGATGTCCTTGACTTCAAAGTGTTGTTGGCCATCAATCATAATTGGAGCAGGAGGGGGAGGTTGACAGTGCCAACGCAGTGAGTGGTCCACAGGCTTAAGCAAGCTGCAATGGAAAACAGGGTGCAAGCATTTCAAATTGTGAGGCAGTTCCAATTTAACAGTAACTGGATTGACAAGATGAACAACAGGAAAAGGACCAATGAATTTGGGAGCAAGTTTTTTAGAGGGTTGAGGTGATTTGATAAATTTAGTAGATAGATACACCTGATCCCCAACTTTGAAGTCGTGTTGTAAAGAATGATGCTTATCAGGTTGAGACTTGTAAGCAGCCTGGGCATCAGCCAAAGCTTGTTGAATTACTGGCCAGGAATCAGATAGTTTAACAGCCCAGTCAGACACAGAACATGTTTGGGAAGGGGGTTGTGGTAGTTCAGGGATGGGAACAAAGTCATGACCAGAAACCATGCGAAAAGGGGTTTGTCCGGTACTTTGATGCACAGCATTGTTGTAAGCAACTTCAGCAAAAGGTAACAACTCGACCAAATCGTCCTGATGGTAGTTAATGTATGCTCTAAGAAACTGTTCAAGAGTGGCATTTAAAATCTCAGTAGAACCGTCAGTCTGTGGATGGGACGATGTGAACAGTGCTTGTTTAGTGCCAATCAATTTTAAAAATGATTTCCAAAATTGGGAAGTAAACTGTGTGCCGCGGTCAGAAATTAAATGGGAGGGGCTACCATGGAGGCGGTAGATGTGGTGGAGAAAGAGGCGCGCTAATTGTGGGGCTGACGGGATGGATGCACATGGAATGAAATGAGCTTGTTTAGAGAAAAAATCCTTTACAACCCAAATGACAGTTTTCTTCTGACTGGGAGGTAGGTCCACAATGAAATCCATAGAAATCTCATCCCAGGGGTGGGATGGGATGGCCACTGGCTGTAGAAACCCCTGTGGTTTCCCCCCTTTTCATTTTGACATGGCACAAACAGGACAGGAAGCAACATAGTCTTTTACATCATGTCTTAAGGTTGGCCACCAAAATTGACGGTGAACCAAATGCAAGGTTTTGACAAAACCAAAGTGTCCAGCAAGTTTATCATCATGGGAACGCTGCAAAACATCAGCTCTTAAAGTTTCAGGCACATAAAGGCAGTGTTCCACCCATGCCAGACCTTTTTCAACAGAAACATTGTCTCTATTAGCTAGCAACCAAGTGTCAGATTTCAGTGCCTGAAGAAAGTCCTTCTGTAATTGACAAGGAACTTGCACTTTCTGCTTCCCAGACTGTGCTGGGGGCGGGGTCGCCCACGCACGGGTCTGGCTCTGAGTGACAGCAACCAAGCCTAATTGTGGTTCAGTGAGAACGGTCCCAACCACATCTGCCACCTGGTCAAGGTCCTGAGGTAAACGTGAAAAAGCATCGGCCAGAAAGTTTTTCTTTCCCGGAATAAATTTTAACTGGAAGTTAAAGTGACTGAAAAACTGAGCCCAGCAAATCTGTTTAGGGCTGAGACGTCGTGGGGTGCAGAGGGCTTCCAAATTCCTGTGATCGGTCCAAACCTCAAAAGGGCATTTAGCGCTTTCAAGGAGATGGCGCCAGGTTTCTAAAGCTGCTTTTACAGCAAACACCTCCTTTTCCCAAACATGCCAATGCCGTTCTGTTTCAGAAAATTTCCTGGATAGATAAGTGCAGGGTTTTATGCGATTTTCTGAATCCCTTTGTAACAAAATAGCCCCAATAGAGGAGTCAGAAGCATCAGCTTGGACTACAAAGGGGCGCTCAGGATCAGGGTGCTGTAGAATAGCCTCAGCAGTGAAAAGAGTTTTTAATTTCTCAAATACTGCCTGGCATTCAGGTGTCCAATTCAGCACTGCCGCAGGGTTTTTTACTTTGCGTGTCTCCCCCAAGCCCTTGGTACGGAGTAAATCAGTGAGGGGCAGAGCAATCTCAGTGAACCCCTGGATAAATTGCCAATAGAAATTACTGAACCCTAGGAAACTTTGTAATTGCCTCCGGGTGCAGGAACGGTCCCAACTTAGAATCGCCTGAATTTTTGCAGGGTCCATTTCTATACCCCGGTCAGACACTCGATAGCCCAGATAGTCAAGTTGGGTTTTGTGAAACTCACATTTGGAAAGTTTGGCATAGAGTCTAGCATCTCCAAGTTTGCATAACACCTGTCTGAGGAGGCGTTCATGTTCCTCCTCGGTTTCAGTGTAAATGAGAACATCATCTAAATAAACCAGAACCCCTTTAAACAAATGATCATGTAATACTTCATTAATCAATTGCATGAAGACTCCAGGCGCCCCTGTCAACCCAAAAGGGAGGACTTTGTATTGAAACGATGGTAGTGGGCAATTAAAAGCAGTTTTCCACTCATCCCCAGCTTTTATGCGAATGCGGAAGTAGGCTTCGCAAAGATCGAGCTTGGAGAAAATCTTGCCCTTTGACAAATGAGCTAACATGTCCTTCATGAGGGGCAGAGGGTACTTGTTGACAATAGAGATGGAATTTAACCCTTGATAGTCTGTACAGAGTTGAAGCGTGCCATCTTTCTTTTCCCGGAATAACACAGGAGCCCCAACTGGGGAATTAGCAGGTTCAATAAACCCCCTTGACAGATTTTTGTCAATGAAGTCCCGCAATGCCTCAAGCTCCTTCTGAGTCATCGGATAGATTTTTGGCTTGGGCAATTGAGCATTGGGGACCAACTCTATTGCACAGTCAGTTTTCTGGTGGGGGGTAACTGATCTGCTTCCATCTCCCTAAATACATCTGCAAATTCTTGGTATTGAGCAGGCAAGCCTTCTAAATGTGGCAAGTCAGGGCGCGGCGTGGCGATTGCTGCCCTTCTAACCCCCGCACGTGCAACTATCTCCACTGTAGGAGCTTGGTAAAATCTATCTTTAAAAGTCACAGTTCTGTGCTCCCAGTTTATATAGGGGCTTTGATAGGTCAACCATGGGATCCCCAGGATTACCAAGGGATTGCCAACAGGTGCTACAATGAATTTCAAAGTCTCACGGTGGCTGCCCATTTGCATTGCCACAATTCCAGTGAAATGGGTTGCTGCCCCCCCCCCCCCATTGAACCATCCAACTGTGTGAAGATCAAAGGATGCTGGAGGGGGAAACTAGGCAGTTCCAAAGCAGCAACCATATCAGGATGAATTAAACACCTGGAACACCCAGAGTCAACTAAAGCCCATACCTCTGTAGTTTTCCTGCAGGAACCCAATTTCACTTTTACTGCTAAAGTGGGACAGTCAGCACTCACCATAGCATTTTCACGCCCATCCTCTTCCACCTGCCTGCTGGCGCCCTTCATGGCAGGTGGCTGGTGTTTCCTGCCAGCTCCTTAGAGTTGTCTTCAGCCTCTTCCAAGAAGTAGATTACTTCTTCAGTGTCAGCTGTCCCTTTGGCTGCTGTCATTCACCACAAAGGGGGGGGGGCGATTTGGCCAGCGGCTTCCCCACTTGATCTCCAGCCTTGGCTTTTGGGCAATCAACTGCTCGATGGCCCTCCTTTCCGCATTGGAGACACTGACCCCTCACATAGCACCGAACTCTCTCCTCATCCCAGGCTCTATAGCTTGGCCGGGCAGTAGTCACAGCACTTTGGAGTCCTCTCATAGTGGCGGGTGGTTTTTCAGATTTTCTAGTTTGCGTGAAGGTATGCTGAGCATGCTCAGCCTTTTCTGCCAGACAGATCCAGTCATACAATGACTCAGGGTCATCTCTACACAATGCCCAACGCAGGACATCCCTGTTGAGTCCCTCTTTAAAACGCTCTATTAGAGTTGACTCAGACCAGTCAGTGATTTTCCCAGCCAGAGCTTAAAACTCTAGGGTGTAATCAGCTACTGACATTTGGCCCTGGGTAAGATCCTTCAGTGCCTTTTTAGCTCTTGCCTTGGCCAGAGGATCTTCAAAATGCAGCTTTAACGCCCACATGAAATCATCGAAATAGTCAAGTGCAAGGGAGTCAGCATTGCTTAATTGAACATACCAGTCAGCCACTCAACCCTTCAACTTGGTGGCAATGGCAGTTATTTTAGCCTCTTTGGAAGGGAAGCATGCCCCAAACTGCCTCATATAACTTTTAGCATTAGTTAAAAAGAAAGATAACTTTGTTGGATCCCCATCTAATTTGACAGAAACGTCTCTCACTCCCCCTCTGGTTGGAGTGGAACCAGCAGGCACTTGAGTGGTTTGGCCCCAGGTTACAGTAGCTTTCCCTTTACCGGGTGGGGATACTGATGGCCGGGCTCTGTGGGGTGGAGATTCATCCCAGAGCCGTCTCCAGCCCCACTTCGCCGGCGGTCTGGATGGGAGGATGGGTGATGGTTGCAGGAAGTTGGGATCTCCTCTGCGTCTCCCTTGCCCCTCCAGTGAAAAAGACAGGTTTTTCAACATGTACTCCATCGATTCTATTTTGGCTTCCACTACTCTTAGTCTCTCAGGGGGTTGAGAGTCCCCTCTCCTTCACGTGCCCGTTTCCCTCTCCATTGACACTGTAGTAGATTCTTTGTCTGGGGTTAGCAGGAACCGATACTTCCAGGATGTCCCCGATGTCCCAGGTTGGGGTTCCCCCACTTCATCCAAGGTGATCAACTCTGCGAGCAATTCGCTGGGTGCTGGTTGCTTTGGCTCTTCCCCATTGTCAGATTCCTCTGAATTGGGATTGGAATTCGATTCATCCCTTGACAAGTCTCAGGATTCTGAAGGTTCTGTGGTGAGATTCAGTTCTCCGCTCTTGACCGTCGACTCGGGCATCAAGCTAGCCATCTCCTCGAGTCCCCCGGTCGTGGATTTTGACTCAGCCATCATTAACTATTTTCCGTCACAAGAGACTGATCTTGGTAGGAGCTAACGGTACAACTTTGGGGGATTCTCAGCTTTATGTAATGGTTGCCTATTCTAAAACACCATCAGACTCATGAGTAGGAATTCAAAGATATCTGATTTATTAAAGAGTAGTATGCAGGATCACAGAGAAAGCTGAGAATGATGAAAGCGCGCCAAATTCAAACTAAAAACCCTCGGTGCAAACGAAATCCCTCCCCCCATAGAATCTTCTCAAGTTCACAATCCCAGGTGCTCCTAACGGTTTCTGATGGTCTGCGGAAAAAGTCCTTGAGCAGAGAAGATAACCCAAACACATTCCATTGTACTGATTTCACATACAGAGCTTTGTACAAGGTCTCACAGCAGCTCCCTCCCAAACAGAAATGTGCGTCAGTGCCATGGCATGTGAAATGTTATGATGTATAAACTACATTGAATCAGTGAACATGACATCACCTAGCTGGGTAATGGAATGTCTGCAAGCAAACAACCAAGCTCAGAGAGCACCAAGGACTCCACAGTTCAACCCTGAGTTACATACAGTATATTCTCTTCTATTATTAAACATCAGTAAAGATCAAAACAAAGGTCAGCAAAGGATAAAAGATAGGCAAAAGCAGGGAGAGAGGGAAAGATGAGAGCTAGTTTGGTCTAGTGGTTAAGGCACCAGGCTAGAAACCAGGAGACGGAGAGTTCTAGTCCCACCTTAGCCATGAAAGCCAGCTGGGTGACCTTGGGCCAGTCACTCTCTCTCAGGCCAACTCACCTCACAGGGTTGCTGTTGTGGGGAAAATAGGAGGAGGAAGGAGTATTAGGCATGTTCCCCACCTTGAGTTATTTATCAAAGTACTAAAGGCCAGATAGAAAATAAATAAATAAATAAAAAATAAGCAACAGGCTCTCCATCTCCATCTCTATCATCTAGCTATATGACAGAACTTTCCAGAGCCCCTGGAAACAATACTGGGGGTAATTAGAATGGATGGTCCCAAAGGGAGTGGCCTGTGATTATTCCAGACTTAACCCTTTTTGTACATAATAGCAGCAGAATAGAGATGGAAAGTAAGTCACCGGGTAGTCCTTCCTCAATTCTGCACCATTAAAGAAACAGTGCAGTGGATGATACATCCAACTAAGTGAGGTGCAGCTACACATAATATACTGGAGGGACACATGCAACCTGGTAGACCTCTGATACAGGAGAACAATAACAGCATTCTTCCAACCATCAAACACACATTAAAGAAGTCATGCAGCCACTCCATAAGCAAATCACAACCCTATCTTAACATTTTTCCAGTCATACCATCTACACTTGCAGTCTTATCTGCACCTGTATTTTCTCTGCATCTTTTAATCTTAACCATGCCTTGCTTTCTTTGACTCTACTCTTTACAGCTATCTTTTTGTCCTTCTATACATATGATACAGTATATTGCTCTCAGCCTCATTTTATACCAATCATTCTCTTACATGCATATTTTCTCATCCACAGCCTCTTTCACTTCATCATTCCACCAAATATCCTTTTCCATGCTTGCCATAAACATAATTCCAGCACTTTTGCAGCACAGCTCATTAATTCCTTTTACTCTGATATAACAATCTCTACCACCGTTTTCCTTATGTTCATTTTCCATTAATTTTGTATGGACATTAATCTACTTTTTTTCATATATGACTTGTATTCTCTCTTCCTGCAGTTTTTCTCTTTTCTTTTCTTTTCTTTTCTTTCATGACTATTTTTCCCAAAATCCAGTTTTGATACTACCAAGACATAGAATGCTCCACATTTAGAACCTTTCATCACCTTTGCATCCTTAAATAATTCTCTTAATTTTTCATCATAAACAGCAAATCATTCGTGTTTTTAGATTTATATCTATTCCTTTGCCATGATTATGTATGAATAGATTTATATTTAACCATGTATTCCAAACAGGCCTTAATCTACACAGATACTCAGCAAACCATCACAATTCTCTTTCATTCTGGATCTACAAATGGCTTGATCACTTTTTCTATACTCCCTTATCTCATTTGTAGTCATTCATTCATGTCAGCCAGCAGAATGTTTTTCTCTTGGATCACATGCATTCAGAATTTTGCACATCCCCCCCCCCCCAAATCTTACATCTAATTCTTCCATTGCCACCATTCACTGGAGTGTAGCAAACATTTACCACCAATCTATATCCTTACCTTCAAACACATCTTCAACAACTTAAATGATACCAATTCAAACTTCCTGACATGTATTTTAGCCCTTTCATCTAAAATTAAATTTATACCATTACTTATCTGCTGGTATTCATGAATTCTATAAGATTAGACCATCTTAATTCAGCTCTATTACATCTTTCCCCTTTTTCTTAGTTTCATAGACATACACCATCTCTGTTTTTTTCTTCATTTCATTTATTAATTCATGCTCCTTACCATTTATTCCTCTTACATTCCAAGTTACAAACTTCCATACACCATGGTAGTTACCAGATTGTCCTACAGATATTCAGAATATTCCTCAAACATTTTCAGAATGGAAGAAAAAACATCAAAATGGCATACAAATCCTCAAATAGTGTTTGGGTTTTTTTTAGTGACATATGAAATGGAGATTAGTGGCAAGAAGTGATGCTCCTTCTGGTATCTTCAAGCTGAAGCAGTTGCTTCTTGTGTTTTACTAATAGTGACCCTGCTGAATTCCAAAGTTTTGTGACATTTTAGGCATGAAATATCTGCATTTTATGCCTTTTTGTACAATTTTTGACCTTCCTTCCTATCTTTCTTCATGTTACTCTTTTATTTAGTTTAGCATTCATCTTTGGCTGTCGTTTGAAAGAAGAGGAGGCAAATTACCTTTGCTTGATAATGCTATTGATAGAATTGCCACAAATGAGTCTGTATGCTTCCCAGCTCATTAAAGATGCATTGTTCTTTGCTTTTGTGTTTTCACTGTAGACTGATTTCTGAACAGCTTGATTGAAAGAAAAGGCAATGTTAGGCTAACATGCTATGAATAACTCTTTTATCCAAGATGGAGTGGAGGGAGGTGTCTGAAGATAATAATCTCATTTCATTAAGACTGTTGCAAAAACAAAGTCTTCAAGTTGTAGAATATAGCATTTTTTAAAACCTGTTCTTGTTTTATTTTTTGTTCTCTTATTTCATCATGCATTTACATATATCATTTAGATTAGGTGTGGCAACCTAGTGCCCCAGAATTGCTAACAGTTCCTGAACATTTTTGCAATTCCCAGAGCTTAACAGCACCATAAAACTTTTTCTTTACCATTTGGAATATGGAAAGTGATACAAATGATAGTGTATATGTCTAAAAGAAGCTTAATATGGTAAAAAAAAAAACCCAACGAACTTCAAAGGAACCTCTTAATTCCCCTGCACAATCAGAAAAGTCCCTCCCATGCACGTGATGCCCCACTTACTTTCTTACTGCCCTCCTCCTGCATCTTTTCCACTCCAGCACCATACAGTCAGGCCACCAAATGGTTGCCTGCCCCCCATCTTAGATTTGTAGCCTATGATATGTTCGCATCTTTGCAACTGACAATTCTCAGCCTTAAAAAGAATGAAAAAAGCAAGTAAAGAACAGATTGAAGTGTCTCTCCCACTTCCTTCACTGAAAAGATATCCTTTCCTGAAGCTGCTTTTTATCTTAATGGAAATTGCTATTGGCATTTGTTAACCCCAGTTATATGTATTGTGTCACAAAACATAACAAAATCCAACAAAATCCAATCACCTGAGGGTTCCATCTATCTTCCTGAACTTCCCCAAATATTAACTTTCTGCCTGTATTTCTCTAAACCAGTGTTTCTGAACCTTAGCAATTTTAAGATGTGTGTGTGGACTTCAATGCCCAGAATTCCCCAGCCAACAAAGCTGGCTGGGGAATTCTGAGCGTTGAAGTCCACACATCTTAAAGTTGCCAAGGTTCAGAAACACTGCTGTAAACAGCAAAAACTCTTTTATTATTCTGTTCTGTTCTCTGAGACAACTAATAGATGTCCAAAAGCACTGAATGCTAGATATTCTGGCACATGCAAAGAAGAAGAGCAACCATTGACTGCTAGTGCTACCTGCAAGCTGCCCAGATATATGTCACTATCCACTGCCGCAAATAGGGTTTGGATTATCCAGTTGTCAGCTCTTCGAGGTAGGCCAGGTTAGGAAACAGACTCCACCACCATTACTGGAACTCTACTTCATTGATACAGGCAATAGTAACAGAATATCGAAAGCCCGACAGCATTTTACTTCCTCTGTCTTACCGGAGAGAGTCAAGGCAGGGTCACTTTAAGTTTTTCTTTTTCTGTCCTGGGCTTAAATCATGCTTTGCTAACTGCTGCCGCATACTTTCTTCAAAGTAATCTTTGTGTTCTCTACACCGGTCCCTTAGTCTTCACCAAGTAAATCTTTGTTGGTGCTTCCCCAGATCTATTGGAGATCAGCTTCTTTAAATCTCATTTGGGGTGGAGCACCATGGGGACTGAAAGGTAGCCATGCATCTGGAGGAGAGTTGGGAAGTCTGTTTTTATCTGTAGCTGACTCCAAAAGAGGGAGAGATTGGATTTGGGAATGGATGGATTGATACTTGATATGACTCTGGTTCACCTCTCCCTTTCTCTTTTTCTCCCTCTCATAGGAATCGAAGGAGAACATTATGAGTGCAAGCCCTGGATGAATCAAATGGCATTACAAATAAGTTCAAAGAAAGGAAAGCTCTGCCTTAACAACAAACTCTGTCCTTGGTCTTCTGTCCCCTTTCCTTCTGAACCCCTCTGGGAATGCATCAAGCAAAAGTAGATACGTGCTGGACGTGCTTCGTTCCCAAGCATCTCTGGGAATTCAATGTCCAGCTCAAAAGTTGTTTCAGATACAACTTAGATTATTGATTCCCCTGTCGCATGGATAAAAACCAGACAACGGCTTTCTAAGTTGGGGAAGAAGTTAAAGGATGTTGTGTACTAGCAGTAATGAGTACAGAAGGGATGCTTAGACTGAAGTTAAAGTGAATTAATTTCCAGCTTTTTTAATCTAACTGAGATGAATCTACTGGCTCAGATGCATGTCCGTGAGCACATTTATCACTGCATTACTATCAAATCTTCTGCAAGTATTCTTGGACAAAGATGTGTAAATCTGTCCTTTCTGCAGAATGATGGGAGGCACCTTCTGCTTTTTCCACATTCTTCCAGATGTCCACCCACCGACTAACTGTGGCTCTGTTCACTCTAACTCTGCCTGACTTCTCCAGCCAGACTCAGTGCGCAACTTGGGGGGCCTCCTGGACTCACAGCTCCTGCTTGAAGAGGAGGTGGCCTATGGCTAGAGGGGCCTTTGTGCAGATTCAGCTTTTACACCAGTTGCACCTCTTTCTGGACCGGGAGGCCTTGCTCATGGTGACTCATGCCTTAGTCCCCTCCTGTCTGGATTACTGTAACATGCTCCACATGAGGCTGCCCTTGAACAGCATTTGAAAGCTGAAGCCAGTCCAACGTGCAGTGATGAGGGTGGTTTTTGGCATCTTGTGCTACACTCATATAACACCAATGCTCCGCAAGCTGCACTGCCTCCCAGTTGCCTTGCAAGTGTGATTCAAGGTGCTGGTTGTCATCTATAAAGCCCTCCATGGCGTAGGGCCAGGCTAATTGCAGAACCACATTGCTCCCATTGTATCTGCTCACCTCACCAGATCTAGTGGAATGGGCATGCTCCGGGTCTGATCTATTAAACAATGTCATCTTGTTGGACCCAGGAGTCATGCCTTCTCAGTTGCACCATCCCCCTGGAGTGAGTGGAACAGCATCCCCCTGGAGATCTGGATGATCCTGACCCTGTTAGTCTTTTTAAGGCTCTGAAGACCTGGCTGTTTCCCGAGACATTCAGACCAGGGGTTAGGCTATTCCTGTGACTGATGTGTTTTTTATGACTGAAAGGTGTCATTCATTCAGAGTGCCATGGGTTGTTGTTTTAATTGTTGGATTTTAATTTTTGTACCCTGTCCAGAGTCACTGCTGCAAGTTGGGTGGCCATATAAATTCTATAAATAAATAAATTAAAATGTTAAACCATAAACCATGGTTAATGAAACACAATAGTTTTATTCATGCAACACATTAAGCCAAAATAAATAGGCCACATTATTGGTTAACATGATGGTCCATTCACTCAATATGTTATACTATGTGGCTTGTTGGGTTTTAGCTTAGCCATTATGATGGTTGTGCAACACGCACGTAGCTTTATGACATTCGTGGGATGTGAGCTTGATGATAGCCTTCTCTGTGGCAGTTCCCCCACATCCCCCGTTATGGGACTCTTTCCTCCCCAGAGGTCCATGCTGCCCCTAGTTTGTTACTCTTTCACAGTACTCTTATTCTTTCCTCTAATGACTATGAATGAGGGAATGCACCTTGATGTTCTTTATTTTTGGTTTTATAGTTGTGTATTATTTTATTTTATATATTTTTAATAGTTAAAATACTGTATAGTATTTTTACTTCACTTCACTTTATTTTATTTATTTATTTTATTGCTGGTTGCTTCCCAGAGCATTCTTGCCAGCAGAAATTCAGTCCATTTCTCTCAACATATACAGAAGAGCAATTCATGCAGATGAGTCTAATCTAGTCCATGGCATGATTGCATGTATTGACCGCATTCTGTTCTATCATTAAGTCTTCTGCTGTTTTTTTAAAGTCATGAAAATCCATTTCATTTCAGCTGAAACTTGCTAACATATATCTTTTATAAGCTTCTAGTATGCAAGTCTTTTTAATTAATTCAGTTTCATTTGCTACTTTCTCCAGTTTTTAACACAGCTACACAATTGGCTATATTTACCTGCAGCTAATTGTTTTCTCGAATAATTAACCTTTAAAATGGGAATATTTCTTAGGATAGTTGAGAAGAATATAGAAGTGGAGGCACAATTTTTTTTTTCCAGTCTAATCTTTCTTTAACAGAAGGTTGCCCTAAATTTGGGGTCATTTTCTTTTTGGATAAACAGAGTGTGCTCTTTTTTATTGACAAAACTGTCCATGATACATATATTTAAAATATAATTATAATATACCCTTTTTTGTAAGCAACTCTCCTCAGTCTAAACAATACTAATAAAATTTTGTATTAATTCTAGCTGAGAATGATGGTCCCTAGTGGCCACCTTGGATGCGAATGTGTTTAACACTGGCTTGATTAGTTTTAACCTTGGTTGTTTGGGGTTAGCATGTTGTGCTAACACAGCCTGTTGGGATAGTTTAAAATGTAGCACACTGTGCAAATCCAGAAAATGGGTGAATTCAATAATTAGGGTAAAGCTTTGCATGTGGCCAGGCCAGTTTGTTATGGCACAGAGTTATCTTTGGACCGCAGAGCTCAAGGAACATGATCTGGATTTATTCAGGGGAAAATGATCAAGGACAACAGGGAAGCTGTAACCCTCTGTTTTCTGGGAAAAACAACATGGCCCCATCATAGAAGAAGAAGCTGCAGGGAACTTTGCTTCTTTTCTATTGGTCAGAAGAGAAGTGCCTACAGTATTGGCTTTATGGGGCTCTAGCTTAAGAGTGCTTGCCTTATTTTGTTTTTGCTTGGTACGATGGCAAGCTCCAGTGTAGAATAGTAGTTAAGGGACCAGGACTGGTGAGAACCAGGTTCAAGTCCATCCTCAACCATGGAAGTTTACAGGAAGACTTTGAATCAGTCACTCCCTCATCCCAACCAACTGCACAGGGTTGCTGCTGGAGTGTGAGGTGAAATTAACAACAGCAACAAATGATGAAAACATGAGATTTCAATCTTTTAAAAAATAGTATTGAAGGGAGCTTAGCACTCTGCATATCTATCTCTATCTCTCTATCTCTCTATCTCTCTATCTCTATCTATCTATCTATCTATCATCTATCTATCTACAGTATCTATCTGTCCTATCTTAGAGTGAAGAACCATGCTGAGATGGTAGCTTGAATCTCTAGTGTTTATTGTTCTACTCTACTAGACAGAAAATCCTACCAAACTGAAAGGCTGTGGGAAACCATCACAGATTAAACCCAAAAATCAAGGTGGGTCTACTCTGAGTTTCTTCAAAGGAAAGTTCAAAGTCTCTAAACTATGCATGCATTTTTCCTCCTGGATAGGGGCCCCCTCCTGCTCACCATCAGTACTAATGACACTATGTCTGTCTGTCTGTCTGTCTGTCTGTCTGTCTGTCTGTCTATCTATCATCTATCATCTATCATCTATCCCTATCTCTATCTCTATCTCTATCATGTGTTTGGGAGACCTCTCCTGGTTTTGTTTTGTCTACCTTGATGAGGTCTCATAATTTTAGCAAGTAGGTACTGACTTCAGAAATTCTAAATTGAGATTCTGTTTAATAATGTAACCATGTATATTGTATTTTATATGGTACTATATGATACCTTAAGCTGCAATACATGACACAGTTACTAGTGCATTCCCTTGGGCTTCAGGGAGTCACTTTTAGGCATGTACAGAATTCCACTGTGGATGTACTTTCTTCAGAAGGTTGGAGATGTGTTTGTCCATGTATTCGGTTTGGATGCCATTTGCTTTAGATAGTTAATAACTTAAATTACATTTTTATTTCTGTAATTAGTTATTACAGTAACTAATAAAATAGAAAAGCTAATATTTTAAAGCAGTTTATTCAACTGCTGCAATGTGAATGAAAAGATGTCATATGGAAAGTGACAGTAAATAGTGAATAAGCACCATTTTTAATATTCCTTGCTGGGCTGTACCAGTAACCCTTCAGTCAAAGAGGCTTGCTCATTCCTCTGCTCCTGCTCACATCAAAGCAAGTGCATCTATTTTCCTCTGTCAAATGTTAGAGGCCATGGATGTTTGTTTATTTTTAAGCAGACTTAGAGGCACCCAGACGTTGCTGTCAGAGGGTTCTGTATAAATGTGTACCCTTTTTTTCTTTCTTGTTAAATTCTATGACTCAGTCCTGAATTATTTCATGAAATCAAGCTTCTATCATGTAAAACAATAGCAGTAAAAATAAATAAATGAATGAATAAATAAATACACACTGGACTGGCCAATTATCAAAAAAAACAAATACACTAACTTTTTGAACTATATACTTGAGATTGGTGCCTAGCAAAAGCCTTCCTTTTCATATACAGATGATGAAATCAGACTTAGATATATTAAATTTCTAAGTACCAATATGATATAAATAGATATAGATATAAATAATTATTTATGGATTGTCTAGTCTGGTGCCACTTAGCAATTAATTTAATCTTTTGAGCAGGACAGCTTCCTATACATAGAATGGGAGTAGACAAATTACACTTAAAATAAAACTAAATATGAATCTGCATTGCAGTTTAACATAGCTGCATCGGGCAAAGTAGGATTAGCACTTCTCACCCTGTGTTATGAGATGGTTGAATACTTATTGATGTGTATAGTCTGCCAACAAGAAATACATGGTGCAGAGTACACAAAGAAACCTAAAACCCACAATTCTACACAAGGAAACAAGGGGAAAAAGGAAGGAAGTGGAGGTAGAAGGAAGAAATATACAAGGATTTGTTTATTTCTTTATTTAACCATGCATCTTATAACAATGACTCTAGGTAGAACACAGAGGGTTAAAACCAAAAAAACCCCAAGATAATTTACAAAATAAACATCCACAATAATAACAAAACATACACCTGGGGTTTAAAAATAATTCCATTTTCAATTAAAAGAGACAGACCCGAGTTTAACCTCCTGGTCCAAATGCCTGCAGGTACATCTGGTCTGCAATGCCTTACAAAAGGCCAAGAAAGTTGGGGCCATCTGGATCTCCAGGGTGATACTGTTCCATAGTACAGGCCCTGCAACAAAGAAGGCATGACTCCTAGGTTCCACTAGATGACATTTCCTAATAAAAGAGATCTGGAGCGTGTCAACCCTGCCAATTCTGATGGGGCAAGCAGAAACTATAGAGACAGTAGTCCCACAAATGATGTGGCCTTGTGCCATGTCGGGCTTTATAGGTAACAGCCAGCCAGCACTTTGGAAGCCCACTGGGAGACTGCAGCTTGTAAAGCAGAGGTGACAAGGGGACGTATTGTGGAGCATCCATTATTGCCCATGCTGCTGCATTCTGGACCAGTTGCAGCTTCCAAATGCCCTTCAAGAGCAGCCCCATGTACAACACATTACAATAATCCAACTGGGTGGTGACTAAGACATGAGTTATTGTGCTTAAGGTAGTTACAAGCTTTGCTGTAGTAGAGCAAGGCTACACAACCTTCTTTGGGTGTTAACTTTGCCTTTGCATAGCATACCAGGGGCCATAATTGAAAAAGAAGTTGGTGCGGCTAGACAAAATTTAATTTTCATTGTACTGACATTTACATTTAACTAAGGCTATAGAGAGATGTAAATAGATATAGATACATATGCAATCATACATTTAATAATCTCAGTCTGTAACATTAAAATGTTAACTTAGCAAAATTTTTGAAATTGTTCAGAGTTTCCTGTTCAACTGTGCTGCTTTTAAATGATTCAGCAGTTTGAAATTGTAAATTTTACACATTATATAATGTGATGGTTTAATGGATACTTATTGTAAGCTTCTTTGAGTAAAAGAAACGGCAAGGAACAAAAGAGAATAATTCAGAGGTGCACAAATTGAGGCCACATCTGGCTACTGAAATGTTTGGGTGTTGCCAAAGTACAGGGAAGTATTAGAGTTATAACATGCATGGAGTTCTTCATTACAAGCCTGGTGTTGGGGAAGACTCCTGAGAATACCATGGCCAGGCGAGAAAACAAACAAATCAACCCAGAGTTCTCACTCAAGGCACAAATGACCAGGCTCAAATTATCCTACTTCAGACACATTACGTAAAGACCTAGCTCTCTGGAGAAGGCTCTAATGTTGGGAAAAGTGGAAAGAAAGCAGATAAGACAATGACTAGCAAAAAGGTGGATGGACTCATTTTCAGTGGTGATGAGTGCACCATTGGAAGACCTGAAAGACCAGGTTAGGGTTAGATCATCATGGAGAAAATCTTTCTATATGGTCACTAGAAGTCGAAAAAGACTTGTTGGCATATAATCAATCAATCAATTGATCAATCAATCCAAGCCCTAATTCAATTCTGCCTAGTTTCTGCTTCAATCTATATATTAAAAAAAACATTTATTACTGTGTACAATATTCCATAATTTGCCATGTTTATATGCCCTTTTTAACCAAGGAGTCTATAATGAAGTTGAAGAAGAGAGCAGTCAAAGGATAACTGTGATTTGATCTGCCTGAATACAATACAATACCATACAATACAATACAATACAATACAATACAATACAATACAATACAATACAATACAATACAATACAATACATATATATATATATATATATATATTTCTTAACTCTCCTTTATATATGTTTTTATGTTTGTCTTTTATTCACATAAAAATCTTCAATAAAAATTATATGTGAATAAAAGACAAACATAAAAACATATATAAAGGAAAGTTAAGAAAAAGATAAAGATAAAAGAAATAATGTGAGAAACAGTGCTAATAAAGAAGAAAAGAAAAAGATAATTAAAGAAGCAACTTCTGATCTTCTTTACAGCAGTTGCAGAACAACATATTATCCCTCCTCCCTCTCTAAGATTATGTCACATAGTTCCTCTCTATCCCATATTCAGTCCTTTTAATCAGCAAATCCCAAAATCACCATTTTAATTTTTTTTCCATTTTCAGCAAAAAGTCCATAAAAGGTTTCCAATCTTTTGTAAAAGTATTTGTTGTTCTGAGTACAATAAAGTTAGATTACTTTGCCTAAAGTGTGGTCCATGTTGAATTCTGCTCCATTTGTATTAAGGGATATTGCATTATATTTTATATACTGTAGGTGGATGTCAACTTCTGTCTAGTAAGGGAACAACAGCACTGTGGCAATTTAATCTATTTATTAGTGAAAATAGTATTTTTATTTTAAACAATACTGGAGAGGGAGCAGAGGTGAAAACTTTATGAAAAGAGTGGTGGAGAAATAGTATCTACCATAAAGAGGAAAAATAGTATCTACTGTAAAAAAGAAATATGTCACACAAAAAAGAAGTGAAAAGAAGATACACATTTGTGTAAAATATACAGACACTGATAGCTATAGATACAAATAGAGAAATTACTTTTATATTTTAACTAGAAAACAGTAAGGGGTTTTTTGACCAGCTGACATATGTGCCTTGGGGTTCATTTTGCTGTCCAGGTACTAATTATTTATATGCAATATTAAAGCCCCTGTTTTCCCTTCTAATGGTCTTTTTTAATCATTAAATTGGATTTGGATTGGGACCCCTTCAAATGGAGAATACCTTAAAACAGAAGACTATCTTTTGCAAAGTACAACATGTGACTAGCCTACGGCACACATGGCCATTTCAAGTATTCTTGCATCACTTTTAAGAGGAATCCTGATTACATCTGCACAGGACATGTTCAGTCTCTGAATGAATGTAAAGAGATACAAGTGCATTATTTTCCCTCCCCACATTGTTAATAAAAGTCACAGGCATGGAGAGGTAGGCACAGTGAGTCGAAGACAAGATACAGTATCTCTAAACGTTGCTGCGTTGAGTTGGCATAGACTTGTGCTGATTCCAGATAGTTGGAATGGAGAGCGCATTTGGCAGAGGTACAGCTTCAGAAGCTTATTCCTATATTCAAAAGTTTATTCCCATAAACAATAGATTGAGCTTGGGGGTCCCACTCTTTCTACTGCATCCCAATCTTCCATTCTTGCAGCCCTATGTTCATTAGAGGGTTTACTTCCGCATTGAGAGCCTTCTCTTCTAATATAGTCTTATGGCATGATTTTCTTTGGATCCTGGAGTCCAACAATATTCCCATGGCTGAAAGGCTAGTCCTACTGGTGGAGAGAAATGTAGTTTCCAAGGCAACAACAGAACTATAGACCCCTAAAATGCCCGAATCACAGAATTCCCAGACTTGTGATTACTGAGCCTGAATCCAAATGGAGACCAGTGCCTGCAGCTTCCAGGCCTAAGCTCAGTAATAACCACCATTCCTACTGCCAAGGGCTATAGAGCTGGTACCCCAACACAGACAGCCTGCCCAGGATAAGCTCAAGAAGAAACAACTCAATACTATGTACCAGACCCTTGATTAATTGATAAATTTAATATATACTCTGTGTTTCCATTAAAAATTGTATGCCCGATGGTTTTCACTTCTGAGGAAACGGTTGGAGGCTGAGAGGGACGGTCAGACTCAAGGAGCAGAGAAGAGCTCCGTACAAAAACGGCGGCGATTAGAACTAACTGCTGCTTTGGCTCTGTCCAGGGTCCTGAAAGATTTGCAACTTCGCACACTTGTCTACAGTATCATGTTCATTTGTGCCTAGCTATGTACTGGATTTGTAGCCTTCTGCCATCTGGCTCTTCATTGGAGATCAGGAAATAATTGATTGAATTGCTGAGTCTTGACTGGGCAGATACAAATTCAAGTCAGCCTTTAATAATGAAAGCTCATTTGGTGACTTTGGTATTTCTCAGCAAAACATGCATCATAAGGCTATTGATCTGGGCAAAATGGGAGGCTATAAATCTAATAAATAACTGAATGAACAGTATATATGACTCTTCATTTCAAACATCCAGCCATCAATGCATGGAAGGCAGTGATCTGGGGTGATGAAGAGGCCATGGAGCAGAGGAGAAATGGAGAAATTTTGTGCATGTGTGCTCTGCTATGCATGCATATATCAGTGATCAAATTTACTTACTTATTTATTTATTTATTTATTTATTTATCGAATTTTTCACCACCCATCTCCTCTGAGCAGAGGAACTCTGGACAGTTTACAATATAAAACAATAAATACACAATAAATTTTCAATATAAAACACATTATAAAACAATTTCACAGAGCTACCAAATATAATAAAATCCAGATGGCTATGGTCTCATTCAGTTGTTGTATAGGAGGGGCACTTCAAGGTACTAGCCAGCCCCAAGTATGACTATTCTCCTCCCTGCCCCAAGCCCGGTGGCAGAGCCAGGTCTTCAACTTCCTCTGGAAGGCTAGGAGTGATGGGGCTAATCTCACCTCTGGGAGCAAGATGTTCCAGAGGGCAGGTGCTACTGCAGAGAAGGCCCACCTCCTGGACCCCACCAGATGGAATTCTCTTATTGACGGGGTCCGTAGCATGCCCGCTCTGCACCTTTGCATGGGACGGGCTGATGAAACAGGGAAGAGGTGGTCCCTTAGGTAACCTGGTCCCATGGCATGTAGGGCTTTATAGGTGATAACCAACACCTTGAATTGGACCTGGAAGCAAACTGGTATCCAATGCAGCTCGCGTAGCAGAGGTGTTATGTGCGCCCTTCTAGGGGCACCAAAAATAGCCCATGCAGCCGCATGCTGAATCAGCTGAAGCTTCCGGATACTCTTCAAGGGTAGCCCCATGTAGAGCGCATTGCAGTAGTCTATATGGGAGATAACACGGGCATGAGTGACTGTTCGAAGGGCCTCCCGATCCAGGAAATGGCATAACTGGTGCACAACATGAAGTTGTGCAAAGGCTCTTCTGGCCACGGCTGCCACCTGCTCTTTAAGCAGGAGCCGTAAGTCCACGAGAACCCCCACGTTATGCACCAGGTCTGTCTGGGGCAGTGCAATCCCATCCAGAACCAGAGATGACAAAGTCCCGGATACAGAAGAGCTCTTAACAAATTAGTGTGTGGGTGGGTGGGTGGAGTGTATTATAAAACCATCACTGGATATGATTCTTGAGCTGAAAAATTTGCCCATCCCTGGACTAGGCTTTAAAGAAATGTCAGGTCAGCCTCAGTCTGTGGTGTGTAGATTTACTTCAGAAGAAGTGAGCCCTAGATCATATTTCCCTATCTATACTGAACCACTAGGGAATTATAGGATAGCTATGGAGACTCTGCAAATGTCTATTTATTTATTTACATGTAATATTACCTTCCTTCAACACGGCTTACAGCAATAGCATCACAATATAGCTACATATGATATAATACAGTTTTAGCATAATAATAAAGCATTAATAAAGTCCATAAATAGCACAGTTAAATCATTTGCCACATTCTTAAACTTGGACTCATAACAGCTTAAAAACGTAGAACAGAGCAATAACCCATTCAGGGAAAGATTCCATGTTTTCCTAATACTAACCAACTCATACACTAAAGCCTTCCAGGAAAACTGTCCAGACGTAAAACCTGTGATCACAGGTTGATTCCTCAGACAAAGCAGTAGCCAGGAATTAGGCCTTTTTGGAATCAGCACCCCAACTGTAGACCTTTCTCCCAAGGGAGAAGGCTATCTTCTCTTAGATAACATTTATGTTCATTCAGACATTTGTAGAATAACAATTTATCCCAAGATCAAACAATCTTTTAGATGATGATGATGATGATGATGATGATGATGATGATTCAGGTCTTTTTTTGCATTTATTGATAATTTTAGTTAAATTATGTCATTTTTGTAAATTCTCTGGGCTTTATGAGGAGGTATAAGAGTGGTATAGAGAATAATTGAACAAACAAAAGATAGAGAGATAGAGAGAGAGACAGACAGACAGACAGACAGACAGACATAGATGATAAATAGATAGCAGAGTTTTTAGGAGTTTTAACAAAACAAACCAGAGGGATAAGGCATTATAGAATCAAGTATAACACATTTTTTAGAAAATGAGAAAGAAGGAAAAATTTAAAGGTGGTAGAAACAGGCTGCATTTGTAAATTGTACAGTTATCTGAATAATGTGCAGAATTAATGTGCAATGCAAATACCTAAAGCCGGTTAGCTGTGGGGCTAAGGAGAGGCAGCTTTAACTAAAACCAGCCTTCATTTTCTTTGCATTAAAGTGTCCTCTCCCTGTCAGTTGTGGGGGTGAAAGCCATAACCCAGTTGTCCAGTCCCACCTACTCAATACTCCAGGAATAAGAGAAGTGATATAGATGGCACTATAGATTTAACATTCAGAAAAGAGCACTGAGGTGAGATATGGCTGTACTATTTATAGTGTCCACAGAAGAACACCATGACCCTTTCTCTATTACCCCACAATGCAGGATTTGAAATAATGGATTTAAGTTGCAGGAAGGCATATTGCCATTGGTGATAGTGGGAAACTGCTCACACCAAGGTCAAGATGCAAGGAAAGCCAAACAACTCCAGCACTGCAAAAGGGGTGAGTGTAGACCTTTTACCTAAAACAGCAGGCAAAGTGTTGACAGGGAAAGGCCTGAAGCTTGAAACTTCAAAACTGCACCTCCCCCAGGTCTTGCAAACTGCCAGAGGAAACCACCTGCCAATTGCTGGAAACAAATAACAGCGAGTCCAAAGGGCAAGTCAAAGGAGACCCAGAACAGTGTCTTTGCAGAAGCATTGCAAGAAACTTGTAGCATCTATTAGTATCATCATTTTGAGCAGTGAACCTACCCAAATGAACATGAAAATTGAAATAATTGAAATAAGAAGGCATATTCTGACTTAATGTTTAAAAACTTTCCAAAAGTAAGAGTAATTCAATCATTGAAACCATTGTCTCAGAATTGATGCCTTCTTCTTACAGGAGGTACTCAAGTAGTCTGGACTGTTGCACTGGGATAGAAACTGTACCTGTGGTAGGGCCACCAGCTCTGGGTGGCAAAATTCTGAAAGACAACTAGAGGGCAGCAAGTTAGAGTTGTCTGCATCTCTGCTGCCATCTATTGAGCCTGCATCTGGTAATCCTACTCCATGACCAAAATGACCCTCCTAACTCTAGATTCTATTATTCAAATAACCTTTGGTATTTTTCTTTTGAGAAGACAGCTTGCTGCTGCCGGAAAGGAAACTTCTAGCCTCTCAAGAAAACGTTTTTGAGTAAGAAGATTGAACACACTGAGATGATGCAGCCTATGATGGGTCAGGGTATTTCTGGTTTATTGTTTTTCTTGTTTGATATCTCCCTAGATACAGTCCTGGTTTGTGGATAAATCTTATTTCATTACCCTGACAGTTACATAGTGGTGTTCTAAGCTTTTTAAAATCCAACTATTACCTATTTTGTTGACATACATACTAAAAAACAAAATACCAAATTAAATTAAAGTAACTTATGTCTGCTGTGAATATCAGTCCCAATGCAAAAGTTTTGCAGCTCTTGTGTGAAGTGGATAGACTCAGACTATGTTAGACTTCTTTGGGAAGGTGACTGCGGGAGCAGCTCCTGAGCACCTCCAGGCAGTTTTCAGTATTGATCTCTTGTACGAGATTCTTTGA
Organism: Candoia aspera; assembly: GCF_035149785.1. NCBI lineage: Eukaryota > Metazoa > Chordata > Lepidosauria > Squamata > Candoiidae > Candoia > Candoia aspera. The sequence goes on from NC_086153.1 coordinate 313,321,144, forward strand.
AAAAGTGTTAAGGGAACAGGGAAAGTAGAGATGGGAACAAGATAAATGAACTTCTGAACATATTGATCCTGTTTTTCAAGATTGGGCTTCTCTTGTTTTATGAATGCAAAACCCTAATTGTTGTCCACGTCAACTAATCATTCAAAATGAAAGTAAAGAAAGTGCATGCATTTATACTTTAGTTCATTTTCTATGTGATTAGAATGGCACTGAGACAATAATTGGATTGGTTCAGATTTCCCTCACCAGTACCTTTTAAATATTTTTTTCTATTTGGATTTGTTCAATGCCATTCATGTTTACAATACTACTCTTGTGGTCTCTAGTTTGTCTTCACTGAACATTATAGCCCAGAATGTGGCCTTTGTCTCTGAGTTATGTCCTCTCCTTAGGTAAATACGTAAGAACATAACAGCATAAGCAGTGCCCTGCTGGATTGGAGCCCTGGCCCATCTAGTCCAGCAGTCCGTTCTCACACTGGCCAACCAATTGTGCAAGGAAGCCCAGTTGTCATGAGTACTGATGGTGAGCAGGAGGGGGCCCCTATTCAAGGGGGAAAATGCACGCGTAGTACTGAGGAGTTAAGCAGCCATTCAGAGAGACACAGATCAGACCCGCCTTGACTTTGGGGTTTATCTTTCTGGGTTTTTCCCATGCTTCTTCAGTTTGTTAGGATTTTCTGTCTAATGTAGCAGTAATAAAACACTAGAGACCTATTCCTTGTCTCAGCATGGTTCCTGACTGTTAGGACATCAATCCTAACAAACTCAACTATTCCCATTGAAAGAGGGAGGAACAAAAAAAAAGGAAGAGACATTTGGGAAAATGTCTTCAGAAAACCAGGAAATTCGGCAAGTGATCCAACAATGGCAGCAGCATTGCAACAACATCAACAACAAGTAGATCTCCAGATCAACACATTACAAGCAGCCATGCTACAGCAGTTACAACAACCAGCTCTGATTAACCCACAACCGGCACCAGCAGCAGCAGCAGCAGCAGCAGCAGCTCCACCAGTAGTCTTGAGATCCCAGGGCAGTCTACCAGAGAAGTTTGGAGGAGAAGCAGGACAGTTGAGAGCCTTTCTCACACAGTGCACAATGTTTTTCGACAGCAGACCGGCAGAGTTTCGCACAGACAGAACCAGAGTCACCTTCATCCTAAGTCTGCTAAAGGGCCCAGCAGCCAAATGGGCTATTCCCATGGTGGAGAACAATGACCCAATTCTCAACGACTACCAGAATATTCTGGCAGGGTTCCGAGCACACTTTGACAACCCGATCAGAGAGGTCACTGCCAGCTGGGAAATTCGGAAGCTCAAGCAAGGCAACAAGAGAGTGGGAATCTACATTGCTGATTTCAAGCTGTTAGCAGGAGATCTGGACTGGAATGAGAGTGCCTTGAAAGACCAATTCAAACAGGGGCTGGATGAAGAAAGTAAAAATGAATTAGTGTGCCAGGGAACACCAGCTACCCTAGAAGATTTATATTAACTGTCTGTGGTCATAGACGCCAGGCTAGAAGAGCTCAGACAGATGCAGCCAGGGAGAAACAGGGGCCTCAGAGTGCTTCCAGGATTTCCAGCTCTCTCCACAGCATCTCTTTACTCAGGACCAAAGGAGCCAATGCAGATTGGGGCGAGCAGGAGGCTTATTTCTGAGGCTGAGAGACAGAGAAGGAGAGAGAGAGCCCTCTGTTTCTACTGCGGAGTCCAGGGGCACATGGTGAGAGCTTGCCCAGCAAGAAGCCAAGCAAATTCCGTAAGAGCCCCAGGGCAAGCAGAAGAACCAAGAGCCACCTCCACCTTGACTTCCAACCAGGGAAACTCCGTCGGTCTCCCTCCACAGAGCTCAGCAGGGAGACCATCAATCAATTAAGAAGGGCTCATTCCGAGGATTCCAGGCAATCCTTTTACTACTTACCAGTCATAATGCACGTAAACCCAGAGCACCAGGTCAAGCTAGAGGCCCTCGTGGATTCCGGAGCTTCCATCAATTTTATTGATCTACAGACTGTACAAGACCTGAACATCCTGACCATAGAATTACCACGTCCCATAGAAGTTGAGACCATTGACGGCCAGCCCCTCAAGGCAGGGCCAATTAGAAGTTTCACAGAACCTTTGCAACTAACAACGGGAGACCACACTGAGTGGATCCAACTTTATGTTACTGCATCACTTAATGTGCCTATAGTCCTGGGCACACCTTGGCTGAAGATCCACAACCCATTATTGAACTGGACTACGGGAGCAATCTCCTTCCCAGCTAAGGAATGCCAGCACCACAAGATTCAAGCCGCTCTTCTCTCTCCAGCAACCAACGCAGTCACAGAAGCAGGGGGGGTCCAGTTGCCAGCCAAGTATGCAGATTTCACAGACGTTTTCAGCGAACAAGAGGCCACAGCACTACCCCCCCCCCCCATAGGGACTGTGATTGCACCATTGAGTTGATACCAGGAGCCAAGATTCCAGCAAGGAAACAATACCCCATGTCCCCCAAGGAACTAGCCACCTTAAAGGATTACTTGGATTCTAATCTCCAAAAGGGTTTCATCCGACCATCTACTTCCCCAGCGTCTGCTCCTACCTTCTTCGTACCAAAGAAGCCTGACCTGTTGGCACCGGCAAACCAGGAGGCACCCATGAGAGTGGTGCATGATTTCAGTTCCCTCAATAAAGTTACAGTCAAGGAAAATTACCCACTCCCCCTAATATCTGATTGGCTGGATCGCTTACAGAAAGCACACATTTTTACCAGGTTGGACCTCGGGAATGCGTACAATCTGATCTGGATGAAAGAGGGGCCAGCGATTGCAGTAGGAGACAAAGTGTGGCTCTCTACCAGGCCCTCCAAGAAGTTGGAGTCTAAATTTGTGGGGCCTTTCACTGTGGTACAGCAGATAAATCCAGTGGCTTATCGCTTAAAGCTGCCAGCATCCATGAAAATCCATCCAGTCTTTCACAAAGCCTTGCTAGCCAAAGACCCTCCCCCAAGTACCTTACGATCTCAAATGCCCCCCCCCCCAGTAATTGTGGAGGGGGAGGAGGAATACGAAGTCGAGGAAATTCTGGACTCTAGGAGGAGGGGAAGGGGCATCCAATATTTGATACACTGGAAAGGGTACCCTGAGGAAGAGCGCGCATGGGAAAATGCCAGGGATGTGCATGCACCAGCACTGGTTCAATGATTCCATCAGCTTTTCCCTCACAAACCCAAGCCTCGCACTCTACCAGAGATTCCTCACTTGACTGTGCAAGCAGAGGAATCCCAAACAGAGGAGTTCATAAGTTGGCAACCTCCACCCCTGCCAGAGGCTCTGAGGCCAGAGAGAGAGGAGGAGGGGGAGCCGCAGCCCTCCACCTCCGGCTTGCATTTCCCAAGGGGGAGAGGGGAAGAATCTTCTAATTATCTAGCTATTTTCTAGCAGCAGCCACCTGGGCCAGAAGCATTATCAGACCTGGAGAGCAGCAGTGATTCGTCCTTGGAGGAGTTTTCCTTTGAAGAATTTCCATTGTTGCCCAGTTCCCATGGGAGCTTGGAGGGGGAGATGGACTCCCATGAGGCCCTGGAGGGAGGAAGGAACTCTGGAAGGGAGGGGGCTGAAATGGAATGTGAATCTGGAGGGGAGGATGATGTCATGAGTACTGATGGTGAGCAGGAGGGGGCCCCTATCCAGGGGGGAAAATGCATGCGTAGTACTGAGGAGTTAAGCAGCCATTCAGAGAGACACAGATCAGACCCACCTTGACTTTGGAGTTTATCTGTCTGGGTTTTTCCCACGCTTCTTCAGTTTGTTAGGATTTTCTGTCTAATGTAGCAGTAATAAAACACTAGAGACCTATTCCTTGTCTCAGCATGGTTCCTGACTGTTAGGACACCAGTAGTCTTCCAGCAGAAGGCCTTCAGAAGTACTCACGCTGACATCTAGACTAATGGCCATCAATCTCCATGACTTCCATGAATTGGTCCAACTTTTTCTTGAAGCCAGCCAAGCTGGTAGCCAGCACCACATTTTGAGGCAGCAAATTCCAAATAAGAATTATGCGTTGTATAAAAAGGTATTTTCTTTTGTCTGTCCTGATTATTCCAGGATTCAATTTCATTGGGTGACTTCTGGTTCTAATAATTTGGGAAGAGGAAAATAGGTTCTCCTTGTCCACTTGGTCTACACCACGCATAATTCTGTATGCCTCAATCATGTCCCCTCTCATTCTGCCTCTTTCTAGATTAAAAAGCCCCAAATACCACAGTCTTTCCTCATAGGGAAGCTGCTCCTGCTCCTTAATCATCTTAGTTGCCCTCCTCTGAATCTTGTCTAGCTCCATCAAATCCTTTTTGAGGTGCAGTGTCCAGAACTGCACATAATATTCCAGATGCACTATTGATTTATATAAAGGCATTATGATATTGGCATCTCTATTTTCAGTACTGTTTCTTATTATCCCTAACATGCTTTTGGCCTTTTTTTCAACAGATGTACACTTTCATTGAACTGTTTACCATTACTCCAAGATTTCTTTCCTTATCAGTCATTGCTAACTCTGATCCCATTAGTTTGTATGACTAGTTAGGATTTTTGGCACCAATGTGCATCACTTTACACTTGCTCATGTGGAGTGACATCTACCATTTTGATGCCCAGTCCCGTAATGTGCAAAGATCCCTTTGGAGTTCTTCACAATCCCTTATTGTTTTTACCACTCTTAACAATTTAGTGTCATCAGCAGACTGGAAAATAAAATTGTTTTATATTTCTTCTTAAAAGTGTTCAAAGATGTTTCCATTTGTATCATTTGGGAAAAGCTCTCCAGTGGTGCTACATTTGAAAATGCCTTGTCTCTGATAGACATCAGCCTTATATTTCTTACACATGGGCCAGAGTGTAGGACTTCAGTGTTTGCATCATTGGCTAACTGGGTTAACAGTCAATGCAATGGATTTTACAACCAGTCTTAAATCTACTGACATTAAAAAAAAAAAAAGCAAAACCTTTATTACAGCCTTTAGGCCAGTGAACACTACAATAAAAATACATAAACCCATAATTAATAAAATGAAAAAAGAGACATAAAATGCAACAAAATTACATCAAATAAATAAGTAAAGTAACAATAAAATAACAATACAGGTAGGAGTGGCAACCACCAAAAATTGTTCTACTTTTCAATCGAAGGTAGGACAGATACAACAAATGGTGGCACAAAATCACCAACTTGGAAACGTATGTCAGAGTCCTGGTCAGATAGAAGAAGTGACAGATATGCCTTGTGCTCTCTACCAGGGCAGTCCTTTTAAATGGGATAGATATATGGCTTCTGACATTCGCTGTCAAGAGAGCAATAAAGGAGCAGGTGGCTTAAGGATTCCACAGAGCCATCTTCACATAGGCATAACAATAAATGCTGCCGGAAAGGAATGTTTTTATGTTGCCCCCACAGGATTGGATGGTGGTGTATCCAATCTAGCCAAGGTGAAGGCCCAGCAAAATTTCAGAATCAGAATTGAGCAGATTCTGATGATGGCACATGCCCATTTGAGAAAAATCCTTGAACTGTGGGGTTAGATACTAGGCTTAGACTGGTTTGAAACTCAATATCCCAGATACATTACTTAAGATGACTCCTGGCATTTTCAAACCCTAATGGGCAGCGGCTTTCTAAAGATAGATCTAAGGACTGGAGTTTGCTATGAGCTCTAGTTACCCAGATTGATTTAAAATGGTCCCTGAGAACCAGTGGAGCCAGACCCATTGGGGGAAAATCTTTAACCATAAATTAAGGAGATAGAACCAGGCTCTAGCACCCACAGAAACCAAACCCGTCTCTAACCATAAGGCAGAATTCTTGCTGCATCTTAGAACTGCGAGTATAACTCTTATAAATTTGGACTGGATATTAAACTTCATAAAAATGCAAATCTGAACACCATAAAGAAGCTGGGAAACAACCTTAGCAAGAAAAACCTTGCAAGCTGCAGGAATGAAATGTGCCTCCTTTGAATGGAAAAATTCTTTTTTTAAAATAATTTTCATTAAAATGTTTTACATACATAAGAAGTATATTCAAAGAAAAAAATATAGTAAAGGAAATGTGAAAAAGGAAAAAGGGAAGGGAAGGGAGGGAAAAGAAGAGACAAAGAAAAAAGGTGATAGAAAAAAGAAAAAGAAACTGAACAGAAACATGAAATATATACATACATACATACATTTTAATCTTTACTCCCACGATTCTCTCATCTTGTCTTATGTCTCTATTCAGTAACTCAAGAACTAAACTGAACAAGAATGGAGACAACAGGCATCCTCGTCTTGTCCCTTTTTGACTCTCACAAGGTTTTGTTTTGTTTTATCCATTTAATCGTGTCCGATTCTTGGAGACTGCCTGGACTAGTCCCTGCAGTTTTCTTGGCAAGGTTTTTCAGAAGTGGTTTGCCATTGCCTCCTTCCTAGGGTTGAGAGAGTGACTGGCCCAAGGTAACCCAGCTGGCCTTGTGCCCAAGGTGGGACTAGAACTCACAATCTCCTGGTCTCTAGCCTGGTGCCTTAACCACTACACCAAACTGGCTCTGAGGTTTTGTTATTTCTCCATTAACAATTATTTGTGTTTTCTGTGACATATAAATTGGTCTTACCCATTTAATAAAATCATCTCCAAGGTTCATATCTTCAGAACTCTAAACAAGAAAATCCAGTTCAAATTATCAAAGACCTTCTCTCCATCTAAGAAGATCAATGCAACTTTTTTTTTGTTGTGTTGCTCCAACTGCTCCAGAATATCCAACACATTTCTGGTATTATCTCATAATCGCCTTTTCGGTAAAAACCCACATTGATCTTCATGAATAAAGTCCTCTTAAAGGATTTTCCACCTTTCTGCCAAAATCATTGTAATCATTGTAAACAATTTATAGTCATTATTCAATAAAGATACTGGTTGATAATTCCTTGTTAAAGAAATTATTTTTCTCAGAAGTTCTATCTTTTTGTGGGGAAACCACCCCATTCCAATCTGCCAGGAGACACCAATTTTCATATTGAAAGTCCAATGGTTCATCCATAAGACCTTTATAAAATGCTGTTTTATCTTCATCTGAGGCATAAATTCCCAATATCAGGGTCTTAGCCCCTGTAAATTAACTTCCACCCCAACATATCTACCATAATCATCAGTCAATTCTAAGTTTTGGATACAGTTGAGAATTTAAATACAAAACAACTCCGTTTCTTTTTTTCATTCCTGCTGAAATAAATTCTTCACCCAAACTTTGGTGACTCAAATATTTTATATCCTTTTTCCTAATATGCATTTCTTGTAAGCAAATCACATCTTGTTTTAACTTTTTCAAATAATAATTTTTTTCTTTTGAGGAGCATTTTCTCAATTTATATCCCACATTAAGCATTTATAATCCATAGTTATGCCAAGAGTTTAGAAAAATCAATACATGTTGTGCCCAGGCTGGTAGCACCTTCAGGGTCCTCTTGTATCTGTTGTGATATTTGTTTAGTCACATGTGTCATCATCACTTCCATTTGCATTTCATCAAATTCTTGTTTGCATTTGTTTTTTAGGTTTTTGTAATCCCAACTTTATTGTTATTATTTTTATAAACAACTCAAGGCAGGGAACATATCTAATGCCCCTTCCTCCTCCTATTTTCCCCACAACGACACCTGTGAGGTGAGTTGGGCTGAGACAGAGTGACTGGCCCAAGGTCACACAGCCGGCTTTCATGCCTAAGTGGGACTAGAACTCACAGTTTCCTGATTTCTAGCCTGGTGCTTTAACCACTGGACCAAACTGGCTCTCTCTTTTCCCCAAGAAATCTTTTGCTTTCTGCACAGAGTTTAGTCTGAATCTCTGCTGTTTAAAAGTAAAAATCACCTCTTCCACCTTATCCCATCTAAATGGAACCTTTTTCTGTTTGAGTTTGTCAGAAAAAAACCCCTCTTTTCTCTTGTGCAGTATTCTAATTGGAATTTCCTTAAGTACAATTACATCTGTATTATCAATCCTCAATCTAGTATCATGCTGCTGCAAAACTTGATCTCTAGCCTTCTTCCTGATGAAATGCACAAGGACATACTTTGGAACATTTCTTTATTTTGCAAATCATGTATTGATCCTATAAACCTTACCACTCTGCCTCTGTGTCATCTTCATCCCAGTCCAAAAAGTTAGACAGAGACTTAACAATCTTTTCTCTGTTATCCTCCCCATAGTCTTCTGGAGTTTCTCTAAATCAAACAAAATTCTTTTTCTCTCAGTTTCAGTAATGCCAAGTTATCCAAATCTTTCTCCATCTCTCTATTTATAACTTCTGTCTTACTTTCCAAAACTTCCACTTTATCATTAAGTTGTTTAGCCTCTCCAGCCAATTGTCCTACAGATTCTTCAATTTCTTAACTTCTTATTTCATATCCTTTTTTATCCCTGCAATTCCATCTTCCATTTCCTTTTTAAAAGCATCCAAACTATCGACAACTGTTTCAGTCATCCTTTTGGCAACTTCCTCAAACAATTTCTGCAATAAATCTGGCATGATGTCCTTATCTGTAAATTGTTCTAGTGAACCTCTCTTTCCTGCTTATATTTTTGCTGTTTTTCCTGTGGCTGCCATTATCATAAAGTGAAAGTATGTCAATTATTAGGGTGAAAATAAAAGGCCAGATTCTCTTTTTTTTCCTATTTTGCTTTTCTCTGTCTTTAACATTTTAGTCCCAATTAACTCTCTGTAGCTACAGTCGCACAGACTGGCCCATATTACCCCTATCTTCTTATTTTGTAAAATTCGCCAGTTATCTACTTTCCTTAATAATAAACAATCAGCATTCCCACAAAGGTCTGGACTGTTTGTCTAATTAATTTTACTATTTACAAAGGCACTTTTGTAAAAAAAAAAAAAAAAAGTAATAATTGTATTTTCCAAAATTACTGTCCCCTTTATAAAATGCTTTCTTAAATCATAATCTTGTTAAGCTGTTTGCTTTTAAGTCAAAATCCTTTAAGATAGAATTTTTTTTCTCAACTCCAAAAAGATGGCAACTTACCAAGTGTCTTTATTCTTTCCTGCTGGTCAGAAGATCCTAAATTAATTGTATGCAAAAGTGTTTAAGAAAGTGAGACTTATATGGGCCATGTGTCCATAACGGTTTTGAGTGCGATGGTAATCCTTTGGCTCCCAAGCTGCTCAACCAATGATTGACCTCATTAAACTCAATTTCTGTGGTCTCTTCATGAGAAGCAGCTATCCAGAGCACCAGTGGGCGATCTCCCAATCTCTCCTCCAGAAAGAATTTTGTCTGGCAGAACTTGCTGCCTGGCTGCCGATCTTTGCAGTGGTGTCCCTGCTCATGAAGATGCTTTCAGGAACACCCAGCCCACCTGGAAGCCCTGAATGGAAGAACCTTAAGACAGCTGTGGAGCCACATTGGGCAACACTTGCCCGATAAGAGAAATGTATGCTCCAAGATAAGGAAGCCTGGAACTGCACCCCTAGATATTTATAAGTACATACCTGCTCTGTTGGGGTCCCATTAATTTGCCATTTATGCATCCTATTGTTGTGTCATGCAAAGATTAGTACTTACGTTTTTTTATAATTTACTACAAGTTGTTCTTTTAGGCAATAACAAACCAGTGCCCTCAACGCCCTTCTCATTCCCACCTGGGAGACAGACAAAATTATGACATCATCTCTATATAGCAAGGCTGGAAGTGCATGATCTGCTAACATTGGTGAGTGATGATTAGAAGATGAAAGAGCCTGAATTACTGAATTAATGGACAGATTGAAAAGTAAGGGGGAACAGCTCCAGGAAGATGCCCCCAGGAGGAGCATCTGACTCTCAGTGAGAGGTTAGAATAAACAATCTGGTTAAGAAGGAGTAATCCTTTATCCATTGAGGATCCCTGCAGTTTTGCCCATAGCTTTTCCCTTGGAATCAGATCAAAAGCTGAAATCCACCAAGGCTGCAAAAAGGGTGCCTTTGGGCAGTAAGGTGTAGTTTTAGCTAAATGGTGCTGGGCCAGTCAGTGGTCTAAGGTTGAATGGCCCCCTCTAAATCCTGCCTGTTCCTCAATAAGAATATTTTCACTTTGGACCCAGTTCTATAGTATTAAGTAAAGGTATTTTGCATATAGCTTACTTATTGTATTAAGCAAGCTAATAGGTCTGTAATTAGCAAGGTTGAGTCTATTTCTCATATTCTTATAAAGACAGATAACTACGGCCTCATTCTACTCAGATGGAAAATGTTCTATACTGTTAATATAGGTAAAGAGATCAGCAAGCACTGGAGCCCACCAATCTTTATTTTCTTTTAGCAACTCTTGAAGGATAAAATCACCTCCAGGAGCTTTCCCAGTTTTCAATTCTGCAATGAGATCCTTAGCATCAATGATAGACACAGGAGGCCATTTGGGAAGAGTCACTGCTGGGTGGGGAATCACCACTGGATAATTTATAGTTCTGGGTTGAAAATGTTCTGAAAGTAATTCTCTCAAATATCTGTAGGTATTTGGCAGATGGAACCTAAGCAACTACCCATAGGAGAGCAGTTAACTAAGTAACAGCTTTTTTTTTTAGTAGTAAATGCCAGAGAGAAATAGTGTTAATACTCTAGCTTCCCATGATAATATTATTTGATATCATTTGTTAAGACATGATGATGTCACAGATTTGTTAATACTTCAGATATGTGTTACATCGAAGGAGGTCTGGCCATTGGCCATCAGCCAAAGAAATGAGTTAAAGAGGTACATGGGCAGGAAAAGGGGAAAAATTTGAACAGCTTTTATGACTGATGAATGTAGCATTATTCTGTACTGATATAGGATATATAACTGTTTTTAACAGTATATACACAGTATGTGTACATATACATATGTGTGTGTGATGTGGGTTTATCAAAATTTCTTTATGTTTTATATTATATCCTTTTATTTTGTATTTAGGGATTATTCTAATGCTAAGTGATTTGGAAATATTTTAAAGTAAGCAATTAAATGAATATGCTTACTTTCTCAATGGCTACTCTTGCCAAGACAATCTACTACTGGTGTGTGTGTGTGTGTGTATGTATGTGTACGTATGCATTCAGGCATACTGCATATGTGTCAGTTATTCTAAACAGTTGCCCCTTTTCCCTTCTTCCCCTTCACCAGTGTGGGTCTTTTTTATTTCTACAATAAAATTATTTTTCTTCCATGCAAACTTCATTGATTAGTGCTACAGTGCAAGCAAAGAGGAAATCAAATTTAGCCACTGAGTAAATAGCTTCAGATGAACCAAGAACAAGAGGCAATTTCTGGGCTGCAGGAAGCCATCCCCCATCTCCAAGTTCTTGAGCTACCCAATTTCACTTGGATACATTCCTTCTTGGCCATAAATCAAGTGATCAGTCATATAATCTGCATATAACCAAAGCTTGCTTATCTGGTAGTCACAAAATAAAATTTTAAACAGGCAAAATTTCCTGAGGGGAATGCCTCTTACCACAGAAAAGTAGAGCTAATGGCTGTTTTGCATATTGCATATAAGACTGCGTAGTTTTTAGATATAACACATAAACTGTGCACTGGGCCCATTTAAACAAAAGTTATCTTCCAAAAGACCCTCCATCTTTCTTCCCTTGGTGTGAAAATACTCTGCACAAACTTTTATGAAGGACATTGCCAGGTAGCTATATATAAGTCTGTAAATACATAGTTAAGTAAGCACCACCACTATAGTGTAGAGGCAAGGCTCAATATATATAGCACCAAAAATTTTGCAGAAGTTATCACTAATGAAAGTGACAGAAATCCATGTGATTTGTTAGTCTTTGTGGTGCCAGAAGTCTCTTTGCTGCATTTGCTGAAAAATACTAATATGATTAGTACAAATATATATCTGAGAACAATGAGGACATGCACAAAACATTTAAATCAGGCCTGCACAAATTGTGAGCTGGAACTGATGAATGAGTTTTTTGCAGTCCATATCAGTTCAGCTGTATTCTAGTAGAGCTTTGTTCTATCCTGTTTATCAGTCAGCAATCAAGGAAAAATCAAAACTAAAACAAACACAGCAATGCTGACATTTATTTTATACAGGTACAATTTCGCCATTTAGGCACAACATTTTAGCTAATTTTGCTTGTTTGTTTGTTTGTTTGTTTGTTCTGCACCTGCACTATTGTGCAAGATCATGCAATAATAGATGTCCAAGGTTACTGCCATACCTCTTCTTTATTCCATGACTGCCTGAGCTGCTCCCTCCCTTCCTGCCTTCTGCCTGTCCTTTATTACAAGGGTTGCATTCTATTATTTGTCAAATTTATATGGCCACTCATCTCACAAGAAGTGACTCTGGGTGATGTAAAATAAAACCAACAATTAAAACATTCTACAAAACCCATCAAAAACAATTAAAAACAATAAACATAGAAAAAACAAGACCATGAGAGGGAAGATATTACATATAATGCAGTCAATGTGCAGGCTCCCTATTACCAGTGGATCCCAAGACTTGCTGAAAAAAACACATTTTAGAGGGCCTTCTGGAAGGTCACAAGAATTGAGGCTAACCTCACCTTGGGAGGGATGATGTTCCAGAGGGCAGGTGCCACAGCAGAAAAGGCTCACCTCCTAGGTCCCATCAGATGGAACTCCTTTGCAGTCGGGACCCACAACATGCCCCTCCTGCTGGACCTGATGGGACAGGTGGATGTAATTGGGGAGAGGCGGTCCCTCAGATAACATGGCCCTATGCCGTGTAGGGCTTTAAAGTTCAAACCAGCACCTTGCATTGAACTCAGAAGCAAGCTGGCAGCAATGCAGCCTGCAGAGCAGAGGCGTAATGTGTACCATCTTAGGGGCACACATAACTGCCTGTGCTGCTGCATTTTGCACCAGCTGAAGATTCCAGATACTCTTCAAGGCCAGCCCAATATAGAGCACATTACAATAGTCCATTTGGTAGGTGACCAGGGTGTGAGTAGCTAAGCAGGGCATGAGTAGCTGAGCCTCACAATCCAGGCAACTGGCATAGAACACGAAGTTGTGCAAAGGCCCTCCTGGCCATGACTGCTCCTCGAACAGAAATTTTGATTCTGAAGGATCCACAGATTGTGGACTGGGTCTGTCTGGGGCAGTGCCACCCCATCCAGTACCAAAGATGGTAAAATCCCAGATCTGAAAGGCCCTAAAACCAAATGCCACTCAGTCTTGCCAGGCTTCAGTTGAAGCCTGTTGTTCCCCAACCAGACCCTTACAGCCTCCAGGCACCAGGACAGGACGTCCACAGCATCACTTAATTCACCAGGGGGAGAGAAATATAATTGAGTATCATCAGCATACTGATGATACCTCCCCCCATAGCAACATATGATCTCCCCAAGCAGTTTCATTTAACCACAGGAGTGGGGAGAGCACTGAATCCTGCAGCACTCCCCATAGTTGGGGCTGAGGGAGGGAATCTCTCATTCTTGATCAACACTGACTGGTATTGATCCCTTAGGAAGGAAGAGAACCAGCACTATACTGTGCCTTCCACTCCCAATCCCTAGAGTCAATCCAGAAGGATACCATGGTAGATGGTATCAAAAACCACTGAGAGGTCAAGGAGAGCCAGGATGGATGGATTTAAATTATTGGTTGCATTGTGAATTGTGATGTTGCACTGCCACCTTAGCTTAAGATCTTTGACTTCATGTCTGCTTGAGTGTGTGATTTGAGGCAAGTCTGCAAGGAATATCTCATTGTTTTTTCTTTTAGCTAGAAAAGTTATTTAACCCAGCATACTAATTCATATTTTGCTGGGCATTCTCTGAACTTTCTTTTTTATTTAAAATCAGTTTAACTGCTGGGGGTATCAATATAATGTTTTATTATTCCGAGCAGCAGAATATACTGTAGGTTTGGTGTGAGTTTAGCTTTGAATTCATTGTGCAGTTCCACCTGAAATTGAAGAGGGAGGAACCTTGATATAGACTATACATATAATTTTTGATATACAAGTTGCTCCAGGCTGATACCAGATTGTCTCAGATTGAATCAAGCTTTCATTTAGATAATGCCTTTGATTATTATAAGCTAATTTAAAACAATTCAGACCTAGTGATATTCCGGGCCAGTCTTCAGTATATCTGGGACCCTCCAAGGGAATTAAATTCCCAGAATAATTAGAACTTTCAGAATCCTGAACCAGCCTCCATGATCTGATGCCTTTCAAATGTGCATACCTTTAGTTTCTATCATACTCAGCACAGATTATGGCAGAGTTTAGTTGGGATTATGGCAGTAATTTTTCTAATTGGTGGACACTATTGCAAGAGATTGCACCAAAAACAAAAACAAAACAAAAAAGAATGAAAAATTATCCACAGTCCTGCAAGATATTGCACATGAGCACTGAAGCCTCATAAGAGTTCAAAATTCTCATGCTGTGAGAATGCTAAAATCTCATGAAGTTACAAGTTTTGGGCTATTTTGTTTAATAATTGTTGTTTACTTTGGGAATTCCATGAACTTTATGCCATCTAAATGTGCCACATTGCTCACCTCTTGATGATAGAAATCTAACACCTTAGGAACACAGCATACTGTAGGAAAAAGTGATCTAACTATAAACTCAACTATCACTGCCTTTAGCTACTACTCATTTTACAAGCCTCCCTGCACTCAATTCATACCTCTTTCCTAACCTCAAGAATTATGAAGTGCCATCCTGATCATGCTGTGATTCTTTCTTTCTTACCTTAAGTCTTTGAATCATAGATTCCTAGTCTTAGGACCATGTCTTTCCTGATTTCTAACTAGCATGACTACCAGTTCTTCAGTTGTCTCAGTCTTTTGCCATGTCTGCAGAATTTACTCATTTTCTTGCCTATAGACTTCCTCTTCTTTCAGTTTTCCTATATTTAGGAACTCTTGCCCATCCTTGGTGCCCCTAAAGTTTTAATCCCAAGCAATCTGCCAACTTCTTCCCCCATAGAAGATGAATTGCAAAATAGTCTTAGTGACTAGGCATTCCATTTTACAATTCCAATTCAATCAATTTGCATTGGAAGCTATGAGCACAATACTATCTAATCTTTCTCTGCAATAGATTATCTATATAAGATAAGCAATTTCAGTTGACTATATCCATGTTACTTTTATTTATCTAGAACCTGCTTGTGTTTGATGACTCTTTCCAGTGGAATAATCAATAGGTTCAGTAAACAAGGTTTAGAGTAACATTTTAAAACAAATATTAGTATAGTATAGTATTATTATATAGTATTATTAGTATTATATAGTATTATTAGTATAATAGTTTGTGCATTTCAGCCTGCTGAAATAGTCTAGTACTGTATTTGTTTCTAGCTTCCTGCTGACCTATTCTGCCCTTTAGCTGAGCCAAGTTTGAACTTATGTTCAGCTTTGTTACATTTGTCTCAAATAATTTTAAAATCACCCAGCAATCCATTTTTCCCTCTAGGAAATGATTTTGGACCCATAAGAAATTGAAATGTCTTTTTGTCCTTTCCACCTTCACCCCACTTCCTTCCTTCAACTTTCATAAAAGGGATGAACTAGTTCTACATTCTGTAGTCTTGCCATAACTCTGTTTTATAGCACTTGAACAAATATGGTCTTCAGTATGATCAATACCGTGTATTAAATGATAAGTCAATAAATTGCAGAATCAAATTAATGTTAATGTGTCATTAATGTGCCTTAGGCCATGCCATCCCAACTCATCTGGAAGGCACCATGTTGGAGAAGATTAACAGAGGGCCAGGCTTTGGTTGATATGGCCTATTTAGCTTTTTCTTCCGTTTCTCTATGTATTTCATTTTAGAAATACCGTACCTAATAATTACAAACACCAAATGGGATGAGGTGACCATCTTATTTCATGCTTTTATTCCAATGGTATATTTTTTGTTTTTTTTATGTTGTGAGCTGCCCAGGGTCTATACTTACAAAGATCAGAATTGTGCAAACCATGGTATTCCCTGTGACATGGAAGTGAAAGTTGGACTTTGAAGAAGCAGGATAGGAAGAGTATTGATGCTTTTGAACTTTGGTGTTGGAGAATGCCTTTATGTCTCTTAAAAAACACTAAATATTTGTGGGAACTCTTAATTTGTAACTTGCACTAAAACGCTTTTAATGAATTATATTTTAAAATTCTATGTCATATACATTTCAGCACCAATGAAATGGAGGGGGTGCTGATCTATGTAAATGTTTTAAAACTTACCTTTACAAAGAATTATTAATGCTATCATGCCCTAATGTGAAAATAATAAAGAACCCTTGTACAAATGACACGAGTGGATTTAAGTAAATGCATGCTCAGAAATGCTCCCCACCAGCTGTGGAAAATCAAGTTTTAATTCCCTAAGAACTTTATAATGGAAATCAGTAATTGGACAGATCCACGATTCAGAAGTGGAAGGACAGAGCAGCGCTCAGCCCATGCTCAGAGAAGAACGTTATTATGATTTCATACCACAAATAAGCGCTAGAATTCCATCGGGACTCCCGATATAAATGAAACCGCAATTACGGACGAATGAAAGAGCGCCATCTATGTCGCCGCTTCCTCGGAACTACGGCTCGGGTTTGATTATTCCTTTTCCTCCTGAATGAAATGTGTGCGGAAATAGCACCCCCCCTTTCCCTTTTTTCCGCTTTGCCTGGCAGGCGAGCCAACCAGCCGACGGCTGGCGAATGAGCGGGGCGGGAACCGAGCTCCGCGGAGGCCCGTCCCCCTTTCACCCGCCTCGCCTGCGCCGAGGAGCCAGTCTGGAGACGCGCCTGGTGGTGTGCTGGTTGTGGAAAGAGCCGGGCAGCGCGCGAGCGAGCGAGCGCGAGCTAGGAGGGAACGCGACGCGGCGGGGATTTCCAGACTGGGCTCGAGGGCGGGAGAGGAAGTGCGGGGCGGGGGGAGAGAGAACCAGCCGGGGCAGCGCACCAGGGACTTTCCAGCCGGGGCAAGACAGCTACGTTTGGCCGACCTGCTGCAAGAACAGCAGCGGTCGGGTCGGTAGTGCTGGCGGCCGCGGTTCTCCCCCCCACCTTCTTTTCCTCAGGCGCAAAGTAAGTAGGGGAAGAACGGAGAAGGTGGCCGGCTGTTGCTCTCCTCCAGGCAGAGGCGGAATCCGGAGCTGGTGGGGAGGGAGCGCTTCCCAAAGCCGAGGCGGAGCGGTGGGTTTCAGCCGTTTCTGTTGCCTTACGAGTCAGGGGCGGGAGCTGGATGGAAGCGAAGCCGTCGTGTGCGTGAGGAAGGGAGGACGCGGCGGCCGGAGGTCCCTTTTGGAGAGCTCACGGAGGCAGCTGCCCGAACCGTGGACCTGCTGGGGAGGGAGCAGGGAAGGGGACCTTGTGGTCGAGAAGGTCCCCGCTACTAGTCGGAGGGAAAGGCGAGGAAGGTCCGCCGCCTCAGGCAAGCGCGTGCCTCGAGAACCGCGAACACCCGGTAGGGGCTTGCCTAAAATTGGTGGGGGCTGCATCTCCCGCTCCCCCGAGCTGTTGCTTCTCTCTTGCCCCTCTTTCCAGTTAAGGCAGCCGCCCGGAAAGAAGGCTGCTGCTTGGGGACTGCGGGGAGCCTGTCGGTGCTGCTGCCCAGAGGCATTCGTATTCAGCCTCCATGCTCTTCAAACTGCCTCTCCGAGATAGATTCGTTCTGCTGCTGTTGCTGCCAAGAATCACCGCTGGCTGCTTTGCTTACGCATTCAGCACCCTTCAAGCTGTTGCTGCTATTGTTGCTCCGCTCCCTCCTCCTGCTCCTCCTCCCTCCACTATCGCTTTTGGAAGAAGAGAGGTGGTGTGTCTGGCTGCTTTAAGAGAGGTGTTGTGTGTGTGTGTTTTAAGCATTTGTAAGGCGAAACATCTTATAAACGTTTCAGGATCGGATCGGCAGAATGTGGTGTCTGATAGCTGCGGGCGGTGAAGAAAGCATGCCGTTTTCCTTCGGCCGTTGCTGCACTGTAAAGGTGCCTGCCTGCATGCATTTGATGTGTGTGTTTGAATGCAGAACGCTCTCTTAATTTCTGGCTCCCTCCATATGCAGTCGATGTGGGCGGACCGAAGGTTTTCAAAGGGGAAGCGTCTGCCTTGAAAAAACCGGGGGTTGGGGGAGTGCTGCTTTTAATTCAGTTGTGGCAAACTCTCATCGTACCAACTTTGTATCTTCCCAAACACTTGTTTTGCTTGATCACTTTGCAGTCACTGAAGGATGCTCAGGCAGCTGCATTTTGAGGTTCCATCAGTAATAAGGATAAGGACTGTTGTGGGTGCAGCTGAAGAGGGAGGACACTTATAAAAGGTGTGAGATGAATGAAATGAAATAGAGGTTTATTCTTTATTTTTTTTAATAGGGATAGCTTTATAGCAAGTGCAGAAGAAGGAGCAGTTAAAGGATACAACATGAAGGTATTATGGCCTTGGGTTACAAATTGTTTTGCTGTTGTCACCACAGTAGTGCTTTAAATATGCCTCTATTTTAACAAATAGAGAACCTTGAATTATATATGATTACGTCATTTTATAGTGCCATGAAGAATGTGTTTAAAAGTTTATACTGAGTCATTCCTCTGCAGATGAATCTTACTGATTCTTAAAAGCTGATTGTAATGTTATTTATTTGTATGTCTTTTTTAAATGAGGAAGGGAAGGTGGCAGAAGATCCATTTCTACAATGTATATTTATTTAGAAAAAAATATGGTTAAATTAAGAAAATCATAGTTGCATTTGTAAGTCTAGTCATGTCTCCATAGTGTTTTACTAAGCTATTGTTGAAATATGATTCAGATGATATTGTCAACAGCATGGATTTCTGTCCTTTCATTCATCTACATTTATTTTAAAAGGCTGTGCTCTGTATATGTTGTGCTAGAAAATTAAATGAATATGGATTGTAGGACATTGTGGGTTTATATGTGGTGAAAATGGGAGGAACAACCATCAATCTAATAAGGACTGAATCTTCTGCATTTCAATCAGAGATTGTACAAAAACAGGATATGTGTTATTGCTTTTATGGGTAAATGTAATACTTTAGAGCTCAATTCTTCCAATTATTGACCTCGATGACTAAACATGTCTCTGAGATTAGGACTGCACCAGTAGTACTGTATGCTTCAGGCATGTCTGTGGAGAGAAGCAGAGTCTGTTCTAGCATATGCTATTGAATGCTATAATGTGAATGACTTTGACTTTTTATTGATCTCTGTATAGGCTATTTAGAAAAATGCATTATTATGATAGTTACTGGCTGTATGCAGTAGCTAAATTGTAACTAATTCTGACATTTTTAATCAATAGACTATCTTTTTTTTCTTTTCTAATCTTTCCATTCTAATTTGCTGAAGGCTAATGGTTGGTGTTGAAACTGCATGTATTGGCTATCTAAAATAATAGAAGATAGATTTATGAAATCATATTCAGGTTTAAAATATTTGGGAAGCAAAAGCTGGGTTTTAGTGTTTACAGCAAAGATGTTCCATGTACGAAACAATTGTTTTTAATTAAGTGAGATTTTATGGCCATTTTGGGAAGCTCCTTGTATTAGCTAGGAATGGAAACAGTGTCAGGTTAAGCAAATAAAATTATATTTGCATGTGTCCTTAAAAGTAAGTTGTGCTGATATTATATACATATAATACTTGTGTGCAATTGTAAGGAGCTAATCCCAAGTCAAGGAAGGTGTTAAGAAAACTGAAAGCCATGTTTTTAATAGAATCTATACGCAAGAAAGAAATATTTATGACAGTTTGGCGCTGAGATTTGAAAGTGAAGAGCAGACAATTTTGGCATTCTGAAGAAAACAGACTAACTTATTGTACATGTACATTATTTTTGTCTGCAGTGGACATACACAGCATACCATGAAGCTAAAATCAGGAATTATGACATTTCTCGAAATGTAATGTGTATACTTAAGAACATGACCGACCTGCTGGATCAGACCAAAGTCCTCCCCAGTGTGGCATCCTGTTTCCTGTAGTAGTCAAGCAGCTGTCACTGGGAAGCCTGCAAGTAGATGTAAGGATCATAGCCTGATACTGCTGCTCTCCAGCAACTGATACTCAAGATCATGCTGCTTTTGATATTAGAGATAATATATAGTTATCACAACTGCTGTCCATTGATGGCTATGTTCTGCCTGTGGTCATTAATAAAGAATAGCTTCAGTGACTTTCCAGCATTTCAGAGGGTTGAGAAAATGAGGTTTCCATGTGGATGAGAATTCTTAATTCCTGGATGCATGTCAATTCTGCACAAAGACCTCTGCTTTCAAATTACATTGGTATGTTTCAGGATGGAAAGAAACTACATATTAAAGTTCAGAGGTGATGGGATGAAATAAGTGAAGTATGCACATGATACCGGATCGCATAATATGCTCTTCAGTTGCTTTTCTTTATTTCTTTATATTTAATGCTAGACTTGGACTCCATATATTTATAAAATCAGTGTAAGCTAACATAAGAAATAAAATAATTTGCTAGCTAATTTTGCAGCTGTCTTCTGAAACTTTTGATACAGATTTTTCTTCTTAAAATGACCCAGTGGTCATTTTAAAATGACCAGTATGGCAGGGTAGCCATCTGGTTCTCTTTTGACAAGTTTGTTCACTATTTTAGAAAATGAAAAGTGAGAATATATTCTGAATTTTCATTTCAAATGAATGGCTTGGAAAGCTATATGTAGGATAGAAGCAAGATGGCCCTTGTCATCCAGTGGCCATTGAGTTCTGGGTATACCATTTGCATACCCATATATAAAATACAATGCATGCAGTTGTTCTGTGCAGTTATGAGGAATTTTACAAACATCACATTCTCAATATTCAGTGGACATAGAAGTATGACTGTACTGCCCAACTTTGCAGTTACTTGTGAATGGTGAAATGAATTTGGACAGCCCAAAACAACTTAGAACTTATTTTTGTAGTGGAGGCTATACTTTTTGGAGTTTGCATTTGCTGCCAGCTTTCAATAGCATGGTGTAGTAGGACTTGGGAGCTGCAAGAACTGAGCAGAGGGGCCTACCTGAATGTATAGTAGCTTCACAAACTTTTTTCTGCAACCCAATTTTTAAACATTTCATTTAATACAGAACTGACAAAGTTCTTAAGAAAAAAAATGAAATTCTTCAAAATTCTTAGAATATTCAAATTCTAATCTCGATAAGTATATATCAGCATTTATGGATTATTGTCTATATATGTGTACATGCCTGCTTAAACACTGACTTCTTAGGGGAAAAAGTTAGATAAACCTTTTGCTTGCTAGCCATTTTATGTTTGAAAAGGCAAAGTAATTGCATAGAAGTCTGGAGCTTTTCTTATTACACTCAACATTAATCTCTTCAGTGTGCAGAACAGTTGCTAGATCTTCCTACTACTGCAAATTTATTAAAAATATTTTTGAATGTGATAGTAAAACTCTGAAGTAATCTGATCATTTTGCAAATAAATATAAATACATTGCCATTGCAAATGTTAGGGATAGAGAGCCAGTTTGGTCTAGTGGTTAAGGTGCTGGGCTAGAAACCAGGAGACAGAGAGTTCGAGTCCCGCCTTAGGCATGAAAATCGGCTGGGTGACCTTGGGCCAGTCACTCTCTTTCCGCTCAACTCACCTCACAGGGTTGTTGTGGGGAAAGAGGAGGAGGAAGGAGTATTAGGTAAGTTCGCCACCTTGAGTTATTTATAATAATAAAGGGATAAAAATTAAATAAATATGGTTCAGTAGGAAAAGTATTAAGCACATGATCTCTTTCAATGGGTAATATTACATACCAGCAGAAACATTTGTGATCACTGTAGATCCAGTTAACACTTTTGAAAATGAACAGATGGATTTTCTCATCTGAACTGGTTTTAATTGTGGCCCAAAAATTTAAGATGTGAAGCAGTAACTTTTAGAATAATTCGTATAATAACATAGTAAACATTTACTGAACGAAAAATAATAGATAATCACACTAATCTTCCTTTCTTTCGTCTTCCTATCTTTCTCTAGCTATCAGAACCAGCCCAAATAAAATGCTTTATGGTATTTAAACACTCCACACTTTGTAGGGTCTTCAAAAGAGAAGCATTCCACAGTTCTGGAGCAGGTTGTGTAAACATGCCAATTCTTCTTTTGTCCCTTGAATTTAGTTAGGGCTGCCAGTCTAAGGATGGTACCTGTTAATCTACAAGTTCTGGTAGATAATAAAGGAAAATGTTCACAGTTGATTTGTGGAAAATGGGACCATATTGCATCTTTAGTCTTATTTAAAGTTTTGCTGTATATGCATCTTAGGTTTGAGTCATTGAGTACAATCTAAGCTATTGGGTACAACATTTCCAGACTTAAGATACATTTAATCCCAACCTATGGTAGAAATTATATAACTTCTAGATGTATGGTTGCTGGTGCAAATATCCTGTCTTGCAGCCTGCAGATGGAGATAGTAATCCAGAAGAAGCAGTATGGGCTAGTCCTGCCTTAGGCACAAAGCCAGCTGGATGACCTTGGGCCAGTCACTCTCTCTTAGTCCAAGGAAAGAGGCGATGGCAAACCACTTCTGAACAACCTTGCCAAGAAAACTGCAGGGACTTGTCCAGGCAGTCTCTGAGAATCGGACACGACTGAATGGATTAAAAAAAAAAATCTTAGAAGTAACTTCTGAGTGCATTGTTCCCAAATAACCTTGAATTCTTCCAAAGAATATTTTACTCCATTCTGTACTGGTGAGTCTCTTCTCCTTTAATTATAATCTTTAGTTCTTTCTGGTTCCTCTAGTGCCCAACCTTCAAAGTCCTCAAAGTCTATTACATTTTTTTCTAATCAACGTTTTCCAGTGGGAAGATTTCTTACACTTAGATTCAAAATCTTCATTTTTTAAAATAGAATTTTAAACAACCCACAAAAAGGTTTCTTGTAATTAATTTCAAAATCTTATTTCAAATCCATTTGGCCCCTTAATCCATTTATAACTTTCCAAAATCAACGTTCTAATCACCCTCTTTCTGTTATTCCAGAATAAGAATTTTTAAGTCCTTACACTTGCATAAAACTTCTTTCACCAAGGATTGAAGGAAACTCACCTAGTGTAATGAAACTTGCCTTTCCGAAGGTTCTTAATATCCAAAAAGCCCTTAACTTTTCAGAATTTCAGCAATTTTCAGAAGTGCTTAGGAAAGGAAGTACGTCATCCCAATGTTCTTTTGAAAGTGACAAACCATGACTTGGGCAAAGATGGCGATCCTTCAGCTCCCAGAGCTCTAAAACCCATCAGAGACCGCTGTCTTATGGTCTCCTTGTGGGGAGCTGCTGTATGGAGCATATGTTCCAAATTATGGAAATTGTAAAAGCTTAAAAATTATTATGCTAACACTTCTCTTGTACATGAATTGCTATGCTGTCTTACATATACAAAGCCTTTCCTACAAGATGTTCATAAAGAGATCTTAATTGTAATAAGTAAATTATTACCATTTAAGCTAACAACATCAGCAACAAATTTTAAGTCATCTGGTTAATATAAATCTTTAAGTCTGCCATTAAGAATGATGGCCTGCATATGGAGAAGAGTACACATAATTAAAAACTGAGTTTGCCACTGTTGTCATGTGACCAGTGCAGGATGCATTTGTCTGGTTCCTAAGTTCAGTGCTTGGCCATGGACATAGTGTACTTGTGTTGGAACAAGTGAATTGGCTCCCAGTTAATTACTGGACCTGAAGCAGCATGAGATCAGTTATCCAGTAGATTGCCTTTCATTACAGATCTGCAGAATTGCTAAGAATGTCAAAGAATTTACATTGGCATAAATTGTGGTACATCATCCTGCAGTCACTCAGGATGGCCTTTCTTGGTCATAGTATCTGCTCTTTGGAATGCTTTCCCACTTGATAAGCAAGGGGCAACTGTTAGTACATTTAGAAACCTTCCTTCCAAATGGTAGAGATGGATTTTTAATTTTTTTGTCTCCCATTCACTTTTAATGTATATCTTATATGGAGTGTTTTAACATACAGCTTTATTATCATTCTTAAAAGTGACTGAACCCCTTTGAAATACAGTATAGGTGGTAATATATAAATGGTTTTAATGAATTACTGTCATGTTAAGCTCAATGGTATGGTTATTGAATTGAATACTCTTCCCTCATTTGACCTATCCAATATATCCTTACTTTCAAAAAGGTACAAATATAGACTTGTATAACATCTCTAATGTCAGTTGCATCTTGTTCCTTGTTGAAATGCAGGAGAACTATGTTGATTAACCTTTCTGCTACTATGATTTCCATAAATAAAATATTTTTCTTGCAGATATAAGTCACATTCAAATTAGTAATCTTCAAGACAGGTTGAATATAAGCAGTTTTGGATGTTGACTTTCTTGTATTTTATTCACTGGACCAGTTTATTAGCATCTATCTATTGGGGATGGACTTCAATTTTCCTTGCTTAGCTTGAGCCTGGGGTCTTCAGACATCCATTCACATTCCTGGACCTTTGAGTTCCAGGAATGAAATATATCACCAAGTCCATATGATGAGAAAGGTTATGAATATATCCTTCAAATCAGTTGTGACCTTATTTGTCATGTCTTTCAAGAAGACCATTTAAAAGCTATATTTGGACAAAATATGGTAGCTTCTGAAGACTGCATGGCATATTTATTGCTATTACATAGTACACAAAAATTAAAGACATGGTCCTTCCACCAACAAGCTAATTATACATAATAACAAAGGAAATTATTGAAAAAGGACTCTTGTGCTAGTTGAAAAATGAAAAGTATGAAGCAGATGCAATGTAAAAGCAAAAGAAATATTTTTCACTATTTAAACATTTTTACTGTGAGACTGTTGAGTGTTTAGGAACTGCAGAGTACAAATGAATAAATAGAGCTAAGAAAGAGAATATACTGAAGGATGGGTTTTGAAAGGGATGGGGAGATAAAGAGTTGTGGCCTAATGGTAAAGCATATGGTTTGCATATAAAAAATTCTAGCTTCAACTTTTGGCACTTCTGGTTAAAGAACTGTTGGTAACAGGCTTGAGAAAGACCTTAAACTGAGACTCTGGAAAGTTGTCAGTGGTTTAGAAGATTGTTGGGCTTGATACACTTACGATATATACCCTTTCTGAAACTATACCTGTATTGGACTTCATAATCCCACAGGCAGACTTGGACAGGGGCTGGAAAATTATGGGCTGAATTTTAGAACGGAAGTCAGCCACTTCTGGAAGGTACTAAGATGTGGAAGGTTGGAATTGATGGATAGATATTTAGATATTTTCTATTGCCAACTGCCTATGTCTTTTATTGGTTTACAATAAAAATATGAAATCAGCATCTGCATGAATGGGGAAGAAAGTGAGGAAGAAAAATGGTATCTATAGGGGCCACAAAGATACTGAAACCATAATTATAGGAACTTTGAACTCCATCTAGCCGGGAGAAAAGAACTAATGCAGAGAAATATTCACATAGAGGAAACTGGATGGAACAAAATGCTTGACAGATAATGAAGACTAAAGAGTTAGCTTCCAATATATGGTAACATATTATTTGTGAAGCAATAGCTTAAATGTGTACATTACAATAATTAGTAAATTTGCAAATTTTTAGGGTTATCTCTGAATTTCAGAATATTTTAAAAATATCTGTGGAAAAATGCCTTAAGACATGAGACAGTCCCGAATCAATATCTACAACTTTTCTCAGTATGCCAGGTGCCCATATTTAAAAGCCATTCTGTTAAATGAGCCCAGTTTAGAGTACCAATATGGAAATACATTAAATCAGAAAGGGAAAAACTGAATGGGAAAACAAGAGAACTAAGCAAATAAAAATCATTCAAGCGGGCTAAATAAAAGGGTGAGACAATATTTGGATTCCAGGGCCAAAAACTGGGTGACAGTATTATATGCCATTTGTCAAAAAAGGACTTTCACACTATTGACTCTCCTTGAACAAGCATTGCTGTCATTGTATTTGGAGATGTTGCTTTTAGAAGTTTTGCAGCTGGTAAGTATCCCCAAAAACAACTTTGTTTTGCAATAGGAAAGTAAATTGTGTTTTTACTGGTTTAAATCTCACGGTTTTCATAACCATGCAGCTGCTTTCACCTGCTATTATGTGGTACATGCGTATGTGCATTGGAATATGTAATTTTGATAGAAAACGTTTTGAAGTTGCCACTGTATATCATAAATTCTTCCTCAGCATTATGGCAACACAGTCACCTTTGTCCAATTTAGTGATCTCAGCCTTCATGCATAGCTGAGATAGAAAGCTTCCCTCTAGTGTGGTCTCTGTTTTACATGTGTACAGCCTGAAGGTGGCTTTGAAACCACAGCAAAGAAATGGGAGAAATGGAAACTGAGACATTAGTTAAAAATAGCAGAATAGCAGAGTGTTCGGTAATAGTTTTCATCTGGTCTCAGGCTTTCCATAAATGGCTTTTAATCAATAATGTAGTATAATTATAGAAGGCCATTCATTTTTGTTTTTAAATGTAAGCCTGGCATGTGGAGATTTCTGAAGTTTTACTTTTTTATTGAACTAATACTCAGACCAAAAATTCACTTACAATAACAGAATCTTCTGACTCTCCCCATCCCATCCCATCCCATCTCATCTCTAAGCTTTTGTACTATTAGAAGTTCAAAATAAGTGTTAACCTTCTGCAGATTATCTATGCAGACATGTTACAGAAGGAGAAAAGGGACTGTAGATATCTCGAAATCTAGCAGTAGGTCCCCAACTTATTTCTTTACAAATAGAACTACTGCTGTTTTATTGTACACTTTAAAATTATGAAGCTTGTGTGCTTAGGTCTATTTTTTACAATGTTGGTGCAACTCTTAGAATTATCAGCAGTGGAAGAATCCCAGGTTGGGGAAACTGGCTTATTTGTAGAAGTACCAGTACCGTTGTTTGCATTATCATGAAAGCTTAAAGTTACAAACCTGTATTTTTAGAGTTTAGTCTTTAGTGAGTTAGTATTTGCATGGGTTTAGACAATTCAGACTGCTAGTGATTAGTCTTCTGTTATTCTTCCAAATGGTCTCTGCATGGAATAAATTGGCAAGGGAAGAGTGGGTTGGAAAGATCTATATTCTGATTGAATATAACCTAGACAGATTTGGCAGTTTTGTGAAAATTAGGCCTAAAGATACATTCACTTGAATGGTGATAGAGATCTCCAGAAGTTTTCTAGAATTAGTTTTGGTAAGAAGTTAGTAGAAAATATGTTAAAGGCTCAGTTCTGATAGGATCCAAAAATTTGAGCAAGGGCTTAGACTAATAAGAGTTTTGTTTTTATCATAGCTGAATAGTTTGTTGTTATTTGCTGAGTCATAGGATTTGCAGAATAGGAAGGCAATTTAGGTGTAAGACAGCAAGGGTTTCTAAATGTACAGGCTGCTGTGACTTCATTTGCAAAAAAACAAATTCTTCACATGTAACCTATTCTAAGGCTAGATGGTGAGCATGATGTTATCTTATGTCAAAGAAAGCAGCATTTTAGAAACCAAACAGAGAGTTATTTGCCTCCCTTCTTACATTAAAAGTCTGGTTCTGCCTTCCTCATCCTGGTGCCCTCCAAATGCATGGACCAATTCCCAGAATTTTCAGCAATGGCTATTCTGACTGGGAAATTACAGGAATTTGGGGTAAGGCTAATCTAGTTCTTTATGAGAATTAGAAGATGGTGAGGCTGCAAATGTTATTTTTATAGCATAGAAGGCAGAGGTATGGTGACATCTGCATCATTATATGAGGATGTGTTAGGAAATGAGAAGGTTATTTCATTATTAAGAATCACACAAGTGCCAAATTATGACTTTCTTATCTATGGCATGAATTTGACAGTGAAAAATACAAAGACCTAAAAAATAAAAGTCTATGCAAAAGGTATAAAACAATATTAACCAGCTTAGCCTACTGATGCAGAAAATGCATTATTTGATGATTTTGTAAAATCATAGTTCTTCATTCCAGTTTTCAAAACCAAAATTAACTTGAGGCTGATTGTTTCAAAACCATTTATCTTCCAATATATGGACCTTTAAATCAGTATTTTGAGCTGGAATTCTTCTGTTGTGTTCAGTATCAAAGCCAGATGCTTGATATACACAATACAAATAACACACACATGCCTGGCCAATATAGAAATTAAGTTACAAGGTACAGTGCTTGTGATATTAAAGGCAAAACTGAAATTTTTATCTATATTAATAATTTGTAATTTTATAATGTATTTTATATATTTATTGTTTTATTGAGGATTTTATTGTAAACCGCCCTGAGTCCCTCCAGTGGGAGGAGATGGGCAGTGACAAATTTGATAAATAAATAAATAAATACTTTGGCCACATAATGAGAAGACAGGTCACCCTGGAGAAGATGCTAATGCTAGGGAAAGTGGAAGGCAAAAGGAAGAGGGGCCGACCAAGGGCAAGATGGATGTACTGTATAATGATGCTTTTTTCAATTAAAAAAAATCACACTTCCTTTAATGAAGGTTATATACAGTATGTTGTTTTTGAAACTTAGTAAAGGTTCTGCTGATTATGCAAACAATCACTCAATTTCCATATTAAATGCGGGTGCCAAAATTTTGACAGTGATCCTGGTCTGTACACTCTAGGCCAGCCTTTTTCAGCTGGGATTCTGTGGAACCCTAGGGTTCTGCAAGAGGTTATGAGGAAATCTGTGACAGATTGTGATTGAAAAAAAATGTTTTTTGAACTTTGCATGCTGCACAATACTAGCACTTGGTGTGTGGGGAATTTTTATGTGCTGTGACTCAGCTGCTGGCCTGCCACTTTGCTGTTGTAAAATATGGATTATGTAGGTTAGAAGTAAAGTT
Source organism: Candoia aspera (assembly GCF_035149785.1). Lineage (NCBI taxonomy): Eukaryota > Metazoa > Chordata > Lepidosauria > Squamata > Candoiidae > Candoia > Candoia aspera. The sequence continues at coordinate 313,350,010 of NC_086153.1, forward strand.
TTCACATTTTTTTGTGATTTTTATGCGTGGGTTCCTTGAGACCTGGAAATTATTTCAGGGGTTTCTCCAGGTAAAAAGGCTGCAACAGACAGTATTACCTTTGATTGTCCATCCTCTGCAACCTGGTTACATAAAAAGGTGATATACCTTGAAAAATATTACATACTATCCATTGAGCTATGTGGACATCATTGTGTTGGTGGAAACCAAACACTGCATTTCACAAGAAGAACCTCACAGCAGCTGTTAAGCATGAAGGTAGTTAGTATCATGCCCTGGAAATGCTTTGCTGCTCCAGGACCTGGATCACTTGCCATTATTGAAGGAAGCATGAATTCTGCTTTGTAACAGAAATCTGTGGGAGAGTGTCAAGACTTTCAGCTGATGTGCATGTGGCTCATGCATAAGGACAGTGATTCCAAATAGGTGGCTGGTCAAAGAACACATTTAGTACTTTGGATGGTGCAGCCAGTGACTGAATCTATGGATTACTTTTTCTCACAGGTAGATTGCATATTAAATAACTTGGTTATGAAATTGAGCACCAAACTTTGGTGGTGTTATTTATTCACTCGGAGTCTGAGTGAATAAATAACACCACCAAAGTTTGTGAAGCTCTCTTAATATTTAATAGCAAAGATACACAAAGACTCAGGACATTCAAAAGGAGGTGAATTTTATTTTACAGAATTGTAAGTTGGGAGATTCCTAGTTGGCAATAATACACGTTTAAATAAGGGGTCTCTTCAACCCCTTATTTAATTCTTATCTGTTTCAATCATTAAATTCATAAATCATCATTTTACCTTTTTCTTTTAGCAAAAAATCCATAAGACAGTTTTATTTTTCAATGAGGAGCACAGCTTTTAGAATTGAAATCTTCATTCATTCTGAAGAATCCCCTATAGTTCACGCAGTATAGACCTGAGGAGAAAGTTGAGTTTGAAAGCATGAGCTGAAAAACTTTATACTTTGACATTTTCACCTTCTTGAATATATACCAGTACCTAATGAGAATTTTATATCTTAATGATGAATTAGTATTTCTGTTCAAAATTAAACAGTTCATTTACATATATGATTAGCATTTACAGTCTCTCTGAGTTGACCCAGAAGTATCATAAGAAAAAAGGAAAGAAGAAAGGGTAGCATCAGAATTATGAAATATAGAAGCAAGAAATACCAGGACCCCAACAAGAGAATAGTTTTAACATTTCTGCAAGCAAGACTTTAAAAAGCTAAGCAACTTTAGGTTGTGAACCTGATATGTAACTAAGGAGTAGTCACTTTCAAGCGTTTCTGAAGCTCCATCACTGTATTTTTTTTTTTGCCTTTGAGGCTTGATTTAATTGCTTATGCTTATTAATAGTAGGAAGTTAAAATAAGGTTCACCACTCTTTCTCCCAGCAGGAGATGCCTGACTGCTGAGGCTTCCAACCTCAGTAATGGGACCAGCTCTCCAACCAGCTCTAACCCATTCAAAATGCAGTGTGGGGTCTTGCATCTTGCTTTGCCATATTCCTTTAATGCATAGTTTTATCTCTTACACACTGGAAAATTCCAATAGAATTATTTCATTCCTGTGTACTGCAGAACACTGATTGTGTCTATATGGCTTCTTTCTTTTCTGCAGTAAAGCAGCTAAACTGGCCATATCATGTCTGTAAACATCTGCTATAATCAAATTCCTTTAATTGTTTAAAGAGTCAAGATTTATTGCTATCTTTGGAGTGAAGCTTGACTCTCACAGTATCAGGTTCAATATGTTTTGGCCTTCCTATTACATTTAAAACAAGATGATTCCACAGTCTCTTGCCTAATATTATACTTCAACCTATCTCTTTCTCTTCCGCTTGCTGGGAGAGGGGGAACTCCCTTTTTTCCTAACCAGCTGATAAAATATGTCATGAAGGGCTTGGCTTACCTCTATCCATCAGTATTTGCACTACTTCTAGTTTGGAGTCTGTCCTTTGTTCTCTCCATGTTAATGATGAAACGTCTTTTGTCCGTGGTGACTACCCCATTCACCTCCTATTATGGGAGACAACTTTAGCTCACTGGGTAGGAGAGCTATGTTCAGGATCTTGCAAAAATATCCTCTTTATCTTTCATAAGGATAAGATCATTTTTTCCCTCAATCATCTTCATTCTTCCAAATTCTGTCTCTGTGTTTCACTTGAATCAGGTCATTATAGTTCAAGATCTAACTAAAGTTTGCAGCATCTCTTTCAATTATTGTCTAAATGGATAACAGCAACTATCAAACATTATTATGCATTGACTAAGAAGCTGTCCCTTCTTCTACTAGGGGGACAGCAGCATCTGCAACTTTTCTTCAAGGAATCCGTTTACTGGTACCATGGTGGGCAGCAAAATGGACATTGTCTTCCACCTTCATTCAGTGCTACAGACTGGACTTCCACTTTCAGAGAGATGCCATCTTTGGAAGAACAGTCCTTTCTTTTGTTATTTTATGACAATCAGACCTTCCAGGTAATTAGTTACTCACCAGTATGTGTGAATCACAGAGACTACAGTGAAGATGTGTAACTAGAATTTACACTTGAGGTGTTAATTTGTGCATTCACGCAACCCACTCTTGTATCCCACTTTGTATCAGGTGACTTCACTGTTCTTCCTCATATCTACTGTGTCAGTCTCAGAAACTGAAGAAATCCAGCAAAAACTTTGCCTTGTTGCATACTGTGCTGGATGAGCTGGATTCCCACCAAAGAATTCTCATCTCTAGGTTTCAAACAGTCCTCTCCACAGGAGCATAATCCATATGTTTAAATTCATAAATGCCTAACTGAAGAACTTCAATTCATGGTCAATAACTAGTACTTTCATACACCATCATACATATTATGTATATGATCACAAGCAGTCAAGTTTCAATACTCAACTTGCTGTTCCAGTGCTCACAGTATTTTCTGTGTGATTAAAATACACTTATGATCCAGATAGTTTGTAGAGCCCAGTTCAGCAGTTAAATGCATTTGATGCACCTTAGATTTGGTGGAATTCCAACCAACCAACCAACCAACATGACCATGCAAAATGACAGGCAGAATTCCAATAAAGTGGGTGGGGGACAGGTAAGATTTGTTGATAAATGCTTGGTTTTCATGGCATTTGTTCTGCCCTGAGAAACTTCTCAAAATATGGAACAATGCAGCTTCATTATAATGATTAATGGTTCTGTCTTCATCGGCCATTTGTTCCTTGTCGTAACGGTAGAGTTACCAGATCTGGACTGCAAAAATCCAGATGATTACTAGATGGCAGCAAAGAGCAAAAACGTCTTAACTTTTTGCTGCCATCTTGCTGGCTGGATTTTTGCAACCCAGATTTAGTAGTTATAATAATAACACATTCTATCTTACTTGTCCTGTTGGTCTGTACAGTGAGTAAGCAGTGAGAGAGAATCTTATCTGGCTGTTTATTTTTAAAAAATGCCTCTGATGTTTGCTGCACTCAAATTTATTTATTTATTTATTTTACAGTATATGTAAACTCCCAATTTTTCAGACTCTGGGCAGTATATAAGGGTATAGAAGCAAAGCAGTATCAGATCAAAACTAGAGAATCACAGTACAATAAAATAAATGAAGCCTGTTGAAGACTTAAAATATATTGCAGAGTTGTCCCAAATTGCATTGGTCTGAGCTCCACAATTTTCTAAGCTAAGGTTCATGATAGGCAGCCTTTGTACACTAATAGCTTCTGCTTCTGGATTTCAGAAAGCTTGTGGTAGGAATACATCCATGTTGTCTTTTGGGGATTTGACTGTAGCCTGGAAAGTCAGGGAAGCTCTGGATTGCTGGAGAGATTATATAATGAAATACATTGCTTCCTTTTCTGTGTCTATGGCGCTGCTTTTCACTGAAGCAGAATCTGGTGATGGAATTATTCTCTATGGATGGATCTGCTTTGTAGACCAGTTATTATGTTGCTGGAGATTAAAGGATGGTCTTTATCATTTCTGTATGTATGTGTACAACCCACCATTCTGAGAAAGATATGCTCCAGAGAATCTCAGAATCTTCTGTTCCTCTTATACATCAGGCTGGTCTAGATAGTTTGGTGGTTTTCTAGAAGTTAGTCCTCTGAGCAGGAACTGGGATTTTCTGGAACACCATAAACCCACGTGGAAGGATTAACTTCTGGAAGATGTACCCTTGTTCTCCTGTCAGTATCAGGTTTAGCTATCTGGCTAGCCAAATAAATAGGCTTGTAGCAAAGTCAGAAAGCTACCTTTGACTACTTCTTAAGTAACATAAATGCAAGAGTCTCAGCCCCATGAGAGTTTCACTAAAAATTTCCTTGTTGCGAAAGAAAGAAAAAACTGGATGAGAATGGTAAAAAAAACACTAAAGAAAATTTTGATATAATTCATGCTAAAAGAATGACCTGCATTTTTTCTGGTGTGTCTTATATAGGTATTTGAAACTCAAAAATCGATCTGGAGATATAGCATCTTCCTGCTAGATCAGAATAATGTCATTTCTGATTGCATGGATAAATCTGCCTCTTACTTTCTTTTGATGCTTGAGGGTTTTTTTCAAATGTGTATTGTGTTTGAGAATGCTTGTTTAGTCCTTGCTAAATAATTAAGTGTCTTCATCATACATCTCTTATATAGGCACAAAGAATGTTCCCCCTCTGTTCAAGTGCTCTCTCTTTCTCCCTGCCTTCCCATTCATACGATATTCTCTTCTATTGGATATGATACTCTTTTTGAAGAACAGATAAGATAAATGTAATAATATGCATTTTTAGAGCTGTTCTTTAAACTGGCTATGTTTAATCTACCCTTTTTAAGGGTGTCTACCTGAACTCCTGGAGTGTGCAGGATAATGTCTTTTGTGGATGGAGTTTTTCCTATCTAATTTAGCTAATCAAGATTGAACATCCATCAAGTGCCAGTTTTTAATCCCAGTAAAGTTTTATGATGTCGGAGAGCCTCTTCACATTCTTTTTTTAGAAATGCAAATTCACAGTGATGCTTATAGTTCAACAGCATGATATGGAAAAGAAAGTCCAGGAATTACAGCATTTTCTTAAATTGTTTTTCACCCTTCTTACAATGCATGTGAGCCAGTTAAGTCAAATTAAGTTTCTGTAAGCATTTTTAGCTACTTTGAAAGGGAATGTGACTTTAAATCTGCTTCTGTGCACCCATCCAGACTTAAATAGCATGTTCAGTGTGAAAATTCAATATTCTTGTTATTTTTTAATTTAAATACTATTTGAAGAACATTAGTGATGTAAAAGTAATATGTAAAAGTAAGTAACAGGTAAAGAGAATGAGATCCAAGAAGCTGCAATTGTGTTTAATACTTTGCTTAACATAACTGAATTTGACTTGAGCATTGGTTGGCAGCATAGCTCTGATGGAAGTTCCTGTAAATAGTAAAGTGTGTTGTGCTGCTAGGTTGTATTTTTCGATTGGCTGTTCAACATTGATCTGGTGGCAGACTGATCCCTTTTTCCCATTACTACAACTGATGGTGGGCTAAATTCTCTTTACAGCTTGTACATGCTTACCGAGTTGGTATATGCTCCTTATAGTTTTGCTGTACTGTAAACAGCTATGTCCATCCACTTCAAATTCTGGCATACTGAAATACCTGTAAAATGCTTCTCATGCCATAAGATATATTTTAACAAGTCTCAATATTTCATCACTGGGAGCAGAAGAGCAAAATCTATGTGTAAATTAACTGCAGTGAGTAGTGTTAGTAATGAAAGTGTTGTGATGGTTCAAGACATATTGCTACTGTTCAGCATTCATCAACCTGACACCCTTTAGCCATGGAAGTCTCTAACTCCCATAATTCTCAGTCAGCATGGACAGGGAAGGCTAATACCATTGAGCTGCCTTTAAAAGTTCACTCATTCTGACCATCGTCAACTTTGCAACTTCCATATTTCACTATGACTGAATGAAATCATTTTGAAATCATAGCTTCACATTATGTTAAAATGTGGTTTTGTTAATTGTGTCTCATATAATATTGTGGCCTGGAACATATAAATCATTAAGTCACATCCAAAAGACCCCTCTATGGCCAGAGTGAGTTTCACTTTTCATAGCATTAGATAAATGTTAGGACTGTGCGAACCATTTGAAGGGGCTCTTTGTGGCAATCCTGATGGGAATATTCTCCCTATGTGTACCTGCATAGTCTGATGACCCAAGGAGGCGAGGCCCTTGATGGCCATGCCAAGCCTTCAGAAAGGCACAAGCCCTTTTTGCTTTGAGCAGTAGGTTCAGATGAGTGCTTTGGTCACTCACTAACTCTGCAGGGTTTGCACAGCTCATACTAAACTCCTATATACAAGCTTGTAGGATAAATATTGTCACAGTTACCCCTGTTTTATAGTACTAATACCAGCAGTAAAGCTCTTGCTTTGGAACAAAGAGTTATATGCAAATGTTTGCTTCAAACTGGATTAACATCTTAAAAATAAAGCAAAAAGTTTGTTTGAAGCAAGTAGCAATAAATTACTGCTTTTTCATTTGTAATCTACCCTGTGGTAATGTTAAATTGGTACTAAATGAATGCTTCTTTGTAAAAGCAAAAATAGTTTGGAAAAAATAGAAGGTAGGCTATAGAGATTCTACCCTACCCAATCACCTCTGTCCCAATTTAATTTGCAGTGCCTATAGGTAAACTCCTTCAATTGTTTCTGTAAAAGCAATACCTTTACAATAAAGGTAGGTTCCTCCAATTGCTTGCACGCTGCCTTGATTGAATAGCCATCAAGGAAGATTGCAATGCAGTGAATGCCCATTGGACAGTTTATAAACTGAAATCAGTGGTAACTCTTCCTTTCTGTCCATCTACAAAGATAAAATAGGAAAGGAACATATGCATTTTAATTTATGAGTCAGTAAGATGCTGCCTTCATTCCATGCACTGAGATTTTTGTGTATTGACTGTTTAGCTAAAAATCCCCAGTAAAATACATTTTTTTGAGAAGTTTAGTTTCTCCATGTCAGGCAGCTGTGCATTGGTCAATGGCAAACCACCCCGCTATAGTCTGCCAAGAAAACATCGCAAAAGCAGCATCCCCCCAAAGTTTCAGACATGACTCAGTGCTTGCACAGGGGACCTTTGACCTTTCACACCATCACTTCCATGTTTGCCAACTTATTTTTTTTTTCTCATCCAGCTTGGACACAGTTTCACAATTGGGTTTAAGGAGAGGATATAAGCTAAATTCATTCCCACTGATGAAAATAGTATAAACTGAGGAGAGTGGATATGGTTTAGGTAATTACAAGTATGAAACTTCTTGGAAGTTCCTCATCACCATAAAGTAACTATCTTAATAAAAATGTTCCATGTAACTGGGATTTCTGGGTAACATTTATATTTGTCTATAATATATTTCATTATTCCTAAGTTTCTAGCTCTTCCTCAGTTAATGGATGAAAATCCAAGCCAGTTTGCAGTGCTTTTCCTTGAAATCTATGAGACAAAGAAAATGGGTTATTATTGGAACATACTTGCAATCTGATATCGTCCAGACACTGTGGTCACCAAACAAACATGACATTGGGCTTAAGTTTTAAGAATATCTTGGGTTGGACAGCAGTATAGGTATAGTCAGTTATCCATATGATTTCCAAGTATCCAGAATCCTCAGTAATTCCACAGTGCTGAGGTATCCTTTGTTCTCATGGAACACGTTCTCTTTGTAAATCAATTAAAATTCTCAAAGTAGTAGCATTTCAATGTGAGAATATAATACATAACAACATAAGCAGTGCCCTGCTGGATTGGACTCCTGGCCCATCTAGTCCAGTGGTTTGTTCTCACAGTGGCCAACCAACTACACAGAGAAGCCCATTAGTTTTCCAGCAGATGGTTTACAGAGGCAGTCACACTGCCATCAAGGCTAATAGCCATTGATCCCCATGACTTCCAGGAATTCCACTGCTCATGTCTGATTCCAGATAATTTATAAACAAATTAAAAAGCACTGCATCTAGAACAGAATCCTGGGGAATCCCACTAATTATATTCCTCCATTGTAATGCCCATTTACTCCTACTCTTTGTTTTCTATTATGTAGACCAGTATTTCTCAACCTCAGCAGTTTTAAGGTGTGTGGATTTCAACTCCCAGAATTCCCCAGGCAACATGTTGACTAGGGAATTCTGGGAGTTGAAGTCCATACATCTTAAAAATTGTTGAGGGTGAAAAACACTGCTTTGGACAGTTGCTTATCCATGAGAGGACCTGCCCTTTTATTCCATGGCTGTTAAGCTTACTGAGAAGTCTTTGATGAAGAACTTTATCAAAGGCTTTTTGGAAATCTAAGTAGATGATGTCTACTGGCTCACCCTTATCCACATGTTTATTAATTAGTTGTAGTAGATTAGTTAGACAGATCTTTTCTTTAGTGAAGCCATGTTGGGTATCTTTGAGCAAGGCCTGGAAATTTTATCTTTAATGGCAGTTTCCACTTCCATTGCTGTCTTCCCTGGAACAAATGTTATTCCCTGGATCTCCCTGTGAGCTCTTTTTAAAAAGATACTTAAAAGAGTAGAGTTTATATACTTTCCTGGTATTTTGAAGCCATGCAGGTGGACAAAAGTGCCTTTTCTTTTATTCCCTTCCTCTGCTAAATCTGTAAAGGGGAAAAAATTGAAATGCTTGAAATATAAGCAGTAGTAAACCAATATAGAGATAATTTGGCCCTTAGGATAAAATATGTCATTAATAACTGTGTTAGACTATAAAATATTTGCAGAAGTCAGTAAGTCCTCTGTTTAGTCCCATATATGCATAAAGTTGCAGTTCTTTATTCTGTTATTGCTTTTGTTGATGCACATTTTAAACATTTATGTTATTTGAAGAACCTGAGCATACTGATTAACACTCACTAAATTAGATGTTGCTGAGACAGTGCATGTATAATCTATTTCTGTAGCCGCTGCTCTGCTGAAATTATTTGCAAAATACAAAGTGGTAGATATCCTCTCAATACCTTTTGCTCTAGTGGTTTCACAGTTAGAAACAACTACTTATGGCTATCCTGAAGACATATAACACTTTTGCTTTGCTTGTAACACCGTGACATGTGTTTCTGTCATAAGAAAAGACTTTTACGTGATTCTAATTGTATTGCTCATGCAGCTTAGGGAGAGCTTCATGTTTGCTTTAAAATTAATTTTAAAATTAAACTTATATATTTCATTCTAATGTTTTTCTGGCTTCAGAAATCAATTGGCAACTAATATTATTATGATACGGTTTTTTGGCTCTGAGGATGGTGTAGGGATTTTATAAATAAAATAAGAATCTGGTTTCATGATACAATATTTCCTGGAAAATCTTTATTTATAAAGCAGAACAGGCATCCACAGCTTGCGTAGGTTGATGCAACGGGCTTTCATTAGTCTAACAAATTTCATTTTCTTTCTTTCACCTGTCATTTCCAGCTGTTCAATATCAGCAATGAATATCTGCCTACTTTTAAAAACAATTGATTATGTATCAAGGGAGACATATTGGAAAAAAAGCAAGCCTTCCTGAATTGTGGCACCTAGTTTTTGGACCCTAGTTCAATTACTGGTTATCTCTCTTTATTTTATTTTGCCAAATATGCTTTAGAATATCTTATTTTATTTAGTAGAACATGAAATTATGACTACTGAGTCTAACCTCCTGCTCAGAACTGGACACAATATTTGAGGATTCCGATGAATGCAAAGTAAATTGGAAATATTATTTCCCATGACTTGAAAATTATATTTCTGTTGATGCAGTCCAAAATTGCAATTGCCTTTTTTTTTGCAGCCATATTACACTGATGACTAATACCAAGTTGGTAGTTGGATTTTCACAAGTACTTTGGATGGAACATGATGAAACAGGCTGGTTCAGAATGGCAAAGGAGAGCAAAGCTATATACCGTCTGTCTATTTAACCTGCATGCTGAATACATACTGAGGAAATCTGGACTGGAAGATCTGCATGCATGGTTTTAAACCTGGAAGAAGATACACCAATAACCTATGCTATTCTGATGACACTACTCTGAGGGCCAAAAGTGCAAATGATCTAAAAGTTCTAGTAATAAAAGTCAAGGAGCACAGTGAAAAAAATGGAACTAAGATTAATTGTAAAGAAGACCAAAATAATAAGTACAACAACCAGCTTTCGGGCTGACGGTCTGAAGTGGGACTGACATGCTGAAGTGATAGATAGCTTCTGTTTTTTTTTAGGGTTGACTATTAGGGTAAGGAAATACGCCTCAGACTAGGACTTGGTAGGATAGCTTTGAAGGCCTTAGAAAAGATTACAGATGCTGTGAAGTATGTATACCCACATATATCAAAATTATTCAGGCAGTGATTTTCCCTGTGACAAAAGTTGGACTTGAACCAGGAGAGAAAGAGTAGTGACACTTTTGAATGTTGGTGTTGGAGAAGACTTTCCAAGAATATCATGAATAACCAAGAAAAACAAGAACAAATGGAGCATAGAACAAATCAATCTAGAGTTCTCACTTGAGCTACAAATGACCACGCTCAAATGATCATATTTTAGACACATTATATGAAGACCCAGCTGCCTTGAGAAGTCTATAAAGCTGGGAAGGGTGGTAGGAAAGAAGAGGACAGCTAGAAGCAGGATGGGTAGACTTGATATAGTGGTGATGGATGCACTGTTGGAAGACCTGAAGGGCCAGATTGGGGACAGATCATCCTGGAGAAGGTCCATCTGTACTAAGAGATGACACTGACTTGATGGCACATAATCAGTTTCACAAGTACTGTTGCCAATCTAGGCATCCCCCTTATACCTGTGCACTTCCCCTGCTTTTACTTTCTATTTCTTAAGAACTTTGCATTTATCTTTGATCAATTTCATTCTGTTATTTTTAGCCCTTTTCTCTAACTTATCAAAATAATCATAGAGAAAATCTATGTGATCTTTAAGAGATCACACCGACTTGATGGCACATAATCAGTATAAAAATAAATATGTTATATCTACAGAGTTGATAAATATTTCTTTACCATTATCCTAGTGGGCAGGATTTATAATTAGATTGTTGACCAGGGGGGCCTCAAAATGGGCAGTCCGTCTTCTGGGAAACAACCACTCTTTTATAGATAATTATACTAAAGTCATGGCCAGACTGAGAATCGCTTTCGATGAACTGGCTAGACAAGAAATAACTTACCATAAGATTGAACAACTGTGACAGGGTAAGCACAGAGTATAAGTGTAGAGTTCAGTTAGATTGAGGCAATATATACATTAATAAATAAGTGTATAAATAAATAAGTGAGTGACTCGCAATTTCTGGTCCAGGCTGTGAGATGGAATGAGATGGCATAGATTGACCAGTTTAAAGGAGCCTATCTAAATAAACTACAGGATGATCTAATTGGACAGGGCACTCAAGAACTTTTAGAAGCGTTCCTTCAGTGCTGCAAGAATTGTAATTCACTGTGGATGGGAAAGAGAGATAGTCTCTTTGATTATCCCTACCGTTTCCCTTCATCTGCTTATCAGACGTCAAAACCTTGCAGCAGGGAGCTAGCAGAATCTCGTTGGCTGTGAAAAAGCAGTGCCAACACATGCATGGTTTTTATTTATATTATGGGACTTTGGGACATTTTGTACTAGATTGGTGACTTTTCCTGCTCTGAATCAGCTGTGAAATCCTGCATATATGCACTGTGAGGGTATTTGGTCATCCAGCCTAGATGCCCTAAGCTTGGCTCTTGGTGAAAGAACACAACATCTACTCCAGGAGTTTGGAGGGAGGAACATCTGACAATTAAAGGGGACTCAGACATATAGTGTACAGCATCAACACTTAACTGCTGTTCTTTGCACTGAACCTGACTCTTTAATAAAACATCCAGCCCTTTTATATCTTGAAAAATTAATTATAAAGAAAGAAAGAAAGAAAGAATAAATCATCCGCCCCTGAAAGACTCTGGAGCCACAAACAATTTTTGAGGCTCCGCAGTTACACACAGATATGCCATGCTTGCTCAGACAATGCCCACTGATGAAGATAGACAGCATTGCTGGCAGAATCTTCCATTAATTCTGAGATACAATATCTCACCATTTCACCATTTTTGACCATCATGAAACCTATTTCACTTCTCGTTGCACGTATCCATAGTATTGGAGATGGACTGACTTCAGATCAATAACCCACATATTCATTGGGACCAGGAAAATACCACATTTGACTTCCACTGCTTGCAGGAACTAAAATCTCTTCCTGTTCTGCTCATTAATCAGCAGAACATTATCCCTGTTTTAGCAGCCAAATACTCTATGTTGTTTTTGGGCAAGAGGAAGGATGACCCCTTGGCACCCTAAATCTTACGACTATTTTATAAACTTGCTTCTAGAAGCTTGTAGTAAAGGTAAAGATTTCCCTTGACATTAAGTCCAGTCTTGTCCGACTCTAGGGGGCGGTGCTCATCTCCGTTTCAAAGCCGAAGAGCCGGCGTTTGTCCATAGACACTTCTGTGGTCATGTGGCTGGCATGACTAAATGGAACACCGTTACCTGCCCGCCAAAGCAGTACCTATTAATCTTCTCACATTTGCATGTTTTCAAACTGCTAGGTTGGCAGGAGCTGGGACTAGCAACGGGAGCTCACCCCGTCACGTGGATTCAAACCGCCGACCGATCGGCAAGCTCAGCAGCTCAGCGGTTTAACCCGCAGCGCCACTGCGTCCCTACACCGCGTCCCTAGAAGCTTGAGTCCCTGCTAAATGCCCTGACCCATGCCCTCAAAACAATTGGCTTGTTTAAAGGAATTTATTGATGGTAATTTGCAGAAGGGGTTTACCCATTGCCAGCACACCAACATTCTTTCTTGAAAAGAAAGATTGTTCTCTGAGAATGATCCATGAATTCAGTATTCAGAACTCTGGAATTGTTAGGTATTATCTTTTCTCTCATTTCTGAACTTTTGGAATGGCTACACAAGGCACAATATTTTTACCAAATTTTAGCAAGCTGGATCTCAGGAAAGCTTACAACCTGATTTGCATAAAGGAAAGACACATTTTCTTAACTGCATTTGACACAAATTAGTACACTATTTTGCCCTATGGTTTAGTGAACGCTCTTTGGTCATTATGAGATTTATGAATAATATATTCTACATTGGAGTTCTATTTTATTCTGTATTTGGATGACAGTGATTTATTCCAAAGAGTCAGCCACCTACACTGATTAGGTCAAGACTTTATTTGAATGGCTTTGCCAGTGCAACTTACTTATTAAGCTTGAGAAAAGTTGTTTTGATCTGCTGTCCAGAATTTAGTACCACATTCTTTTGAGGGCAATAGAGGAAATTGATTCTATTCTTTTTTGTCACTCCTTAAGTGTAAAGGAGATGCAGAGGTTTTCAGTCTTGAAACTTTTATTGGTACTTCATAACAGATTTTGCAGCTTACCTGATAAGTTTAACCCAACTTACTAAAAAGGGGGCCCTGTTCAAGTGGAATTCAGATACACCTCTGGCTTTTCTATTACTAGTGCATGCTTTTACCTCCCAGCCCCTTCTCTTCCATCCAGATCTTATTCACCCCTTCATTGTTCAACTAAATGCTTCTGATTATGCTTTGTATATTTTTTTATCATACCTTAACCACCAGATGGGGTCTGTTGCACTCCTTCCCCACAGGTCTACAATTTCCTTGGATTTTATTACTAACCTGACAAGGATCTGAATGTTATATGATTGTCCGTGAAACCAGATGCCAAATTTACTGGTCCCTGCCCAGGCTCAACCCATTTGCTCTTCTCCTGCAGGTCTGGATATAATGAAAATACATTGGGTTTTCCAATGTTCCCTTTTGGTCCTTGATCACCCTCTATGCCCCTTAGGTTCTATCCCACCTTCCCCTCCCCCCCCAGTCTCAGTAGTGGGGTACAGGGAGAAGAATTTGAGGTGGAACATATTTTGAATTCTCAGTGCAGAAGGGGAAAACTGGAATATCTGATTAACTGCTCAAATGCAGACGTCCTGGGAAGCAGCAGGAAATGTCCATTTGGCAGTTCCATTTGTAATACTTGCCCAAACCCAAGCCTCTAAACAAGCCATTCAGGTTCTGCAGGGTAGGGAACCAAATTTGGACAACAGGATCTGCTTCCTACAAGGGCCCTGATTCATCTCAGCCTGGGTCCATGGAACAGAGTTCTGGACAAGGTGAGAGATAATGGCTGACATTCTTCTTGAAATAAACATTTCCCATTCTAACTCTGATCCTCAGGATAGGCAATTTCCTATCTCTAGTTTGCTCCAGAAACTGTTGGAATTAATGGGGAGAGTGTTTGACGAGGAAGTTATGGTATCAGAAATTCCACACCTGCAGTCTCCTATCTGGAAGAGATGGAGATTCCTCCCTCTGACCTTTTGGGACCATTGTGGAGAGAAGGGAGTAGAGATTTCTTTTTCTCTAGGCACACTCTAACAGGGGAAGGGAAGGGAGGGTTAGTCCTTCAGTCTCCACAGACAAAGAGATTCCTTAAAGAACCACAGATTCTTTCTGGATTGGCTATCTGAGGGAGTGGGTGAGGGTGGAAGTACCAGGCTTCTGCAAGAATGAGGGAAGGGATGTCTTGAAAAGGAAGTAGTGTAAGAACAGGTTCTCATAAGATCACCAGCAAATAGCCTAATACCAGATGTAGGACTTGCATACATAGTAGTTAGTGGAATTCGTTTGTAATAATTTAATTAACTTTGCTATTTATCAGAGCTTTTGGATGTCTTGTTTCTGCAGTTTTTTTTCTAGCTGCCCAAGAGAAGTTTAATACTTTTTTTTTAAGAAACACATGCTTCTTGAGCTCTTTTTCTGATTAGCTTCTTTTGCCATAGGAGTCTATTTATGATTGCTCTACATATTGACCCTACTTACAATTGAGCCTTCCAGTTTTATGATTACTCTTCATAAAATAATCAGAAAGAACATGGCTCATAAATTTTGTAGCCTTTGTTGTCTATACATGAATGCTTACGATATGGGGAATAAACAAGGTGAGTCTGACTTTTTGATACAGGAAGGCAAATATTAATTAATTAATTCTCCATGTAATAATGGTGATAACAATGAATTTATAAATTCAAAGAACTAGAAGGAATAGAAAGTAGTTTTAGTGTGTTTATATTTTTATATCTTTATAAATATATACCTTATTTATATCTGTTCACAAGTCTAAGAGAATGAACCTGGAAATACTGTAGAGTATCTGGATTAAAATAAGTGGACAAATAAAAATAAAGGTGGTCCTTGGTTAACAACCATTCGTTCAGCAACTGTTCAAACTTGTGATGGCACTGAACAAGTGGGACTTAACAATGTCCTCAGAGTTCTGGCCATTACAGCATCCCTGCGGTCATGTGATCATGCAGTGATTCACTTAACGGTGGCAACTGGGAGTGCCAGAATTGCTGTTGCTAAGCGGTGTGGTCACGTGATGTCACACTTTATGACTGTGTTGCTTAGCAACGGCAATTCCGGTCCCAATTGCTGCTGTTAACTGAGGACTACCTGTAATGTTGTTGGTCACTTCTATTGTCCACTCAGTCCATATATTGTGGATTAAACTTTCCAAAAGCAAACTGCAGATCCCCAGCGATGGAGACTTTAATAACTGTTGGGAGGCAAATTGCCAAATGTAGTTCTTCCAAGAACAGCTGACCATTTTCTCCTTCAGAAGAGTATGAAAAGGCACAAGATATTCTGCTATCCTTGACTTGGTGTTTTATTTAATTTTCAGTCATGGTTTTAGTATAGTTGTATGTTGTGTTTATTTATATTGTTTCTGTTGCTGTTTTAATTGTGAGCCCTCCAGAGTTACACTTGTGAGATGGGCAGCTCTACATATGTGATAGGTAGGTAGGTAGGTAGGTAGGTAGGTAAATAGGGAAGACTTAATAGAACAAGTAGAAATACCAGAAATTTTAGGGAAAAGTGATCATGTAACACTAGAGGTCTTGATGTTAAAGGAAAAGAGAAAGTGTAACCAAAACCATATCTTGGATTTAAAAGCAAATGTTAATAATAAGTGGGATCCCATGGCAGAAGACTACCTGAGCTACCTCAGCTTCCATGTTTCCTTTCTAGATTTTTAAGTCCGTGATTTGTACCTGTTTTTGCAAAACTAGTTGTCCCCACATGTTTTAGCCAGAAGTGAGAGTAACTAGTGGACATGATAAATCTTGGAAATCCTGTTGCATCCCTGATCCCTGCATATGGTAAACAACACTTTATGAGATGACAGGTTCTGCTTTGCACATATTTATTTCATTTTCTCATGGTAGTGAGTCACCATCTACCAGAATTCTGTGTGTCCTTGCAGTGCTTACATTGCAGGCCAAGGAGCTGAAACAGTCTTTATCTTAAGGAAAGTTGCAAAAGCTCTTTATTGCACAACAAGGATGGAAGCAGAATTAAGATGAATAGTTGAGTATAGAGGTGAGCAGCTAGCACAGCAACTCCTAATGGAGAAATATGAAATGCAGATTTCAAGATAAGTTTCTTAAGCAATGAGAAATTAAGCAACAAAATGGATGTTTTGTGAAATAATGTTGTAGAAAAACCTGTATTAGAGGGTACTAGCCTATAGCTGGATCGTCTAAGAGCACTTCCATATTTTTCACTCTGAATAGCTGAAGACTTTGTTTTCAGAAGCTGCAATGTTGCAGAGTTCATAAGATCAGTTGGATGTGCTATTTAATATAAGTTATTTCCTATAATCAGTTGGTTTCTTATCTAGCTCCTGAAAACGATACGTAATTTCTCTAATAGAAAGATATTCTGAATTCAGAAATAGTGTTTTCTTGCTCATTCAGAGTAATTCCCTTTCCTTTCTCTGAAATTTAACTTCACTTTACATTTAAGATTTTTTCTGATGATGAACATGTAATTGCTAAAATGTACAAACTTTTGTTGAAATTTGAAACAGAGGAAGAACAGGTTAAAGAATATATGATAAAGTGGGCTAGGAATTTTGGTTATAATATACAGATGGACCAATGGGAAAATATGTGGTTAAAAGGGTTGAAATTTACATTTTGTTATGTTCCAAAGAGAATTTTTTATAAAATGATGTATTGTTTGTTTGTTTATTTATTTATTTATTACTCATATTTAGCCACCGCCCATCTCCCCCAGAAGAGGGACTCTGGGCAGTTTACAATAAAATTCCCCATAAAACATAAACATTAAAATCACATAAAACAATTATAATAAAACCCAATAAATAAATAAAATCCAAGAGAAATGTAAAATCCAGGCTGGTGGGAGGGACTCTAGGGTGCGAGCCATCCCCAAGAATGGTTATTCCCTTTCCCACCCCAGGCGAGACGGCAAAACCAGGTCTTCAGGGCCTTCCAGAGGGTCAGGAGAGAAGGGGCCTGCCTCACCTCCAGGGGCAAGATATTCCAGAGAGCGGGGGCCACCACAGAGAAGGCCCGCTTCCTGGACCCCACCAGATGAAATTCTCTTATGGACGGGGTCCGTAACATGCCTTCTCTGGATGATTGGGTGGGGCGGGCCGATGTAATGGGGATGAGACGGTCCCTCAGGTAACCTGGCCCCGTGCCATGTAGGGCTTTAAAGGTAATAACCAACACCTTGAATTGGACCTGGAAGCAAACTGGCACCCAGTGCAGCTTGCGCAGCAACGGTGTTATATGTGCCCACCTAGGTGCACCAAAAATAGCCCGCACGGCTGCATTTTGGACCAGCTGAAGCTTCCGGATACTCTTCAGGGGTAGCCCCACGTAGAGCGCATTGCAGTAGTCTATATGGGAGATAACCAGGGTGTGAGTGACTGTTCGGAGGGCTTCACGATCCAGGAACGGGCGTAACTGGCGCACAACCCGAAGTTGCGCAAAGGCCCTCCTGGCCACGACTGCCACCTGCTCTTTGAGCAGGAGTTGTGAGTCCAGGAGAACCCACAGATTACGCACTGAGTCTGTCTGGGGCAGTGCCACCCCATCCAGAACTAAAGATGACAGTTTCCTGGAAGATGAAGCCCCATCAACCCACAGCCACTCCGTCTTACCAGGGTTCAGTTGAAGCCTGTTGTTCCTCATCCAGACCCCCACAGCCCCCAGGCACCGAGAAAGGGCAGTCATTGCATCATTTACCTCACCTGGGATAGAGATGTATAATTGGGTATCATCAGCATACTGATGATACCTCAACCCGTGGTGACGGATGATCTCACCCAGTGGTTTCATGTAGATGTTAACACGAGAGGAGAGACAACCGAACCCTGCAGCACCCCACAATGGAGGGGTCGAGGGCTGGATCTCTCCTCTCCTATCACCACCGACTGAGACCGGCCCTGGAGGAAGGAGGTGAACCAGCGCAGAACTACACCACCCACCCCCAACTCCCTGAGCTGTCCCAAAAGGATACCATGGTCGATGGTATCGAAAGCCGTTGAGAGGTCAAGGAGAGCAAGGATGGATGCACTGCCTCCATCCCGCTCCCGCCAGAGATGATCATATTGTTGGTGCATGATGTCAGAGAAATTATCTAGAATGTATAAAGGCACTTCAAATATATGTTGGAAATGTGATCAGCATGAAGGGACATTTTATCATGCTTGGTGGACATGTAAAAAGCTAAAAAAAATTGGGTTCAAATACATATTTTGATACATAGGATTTTAAAGATCGATATTCAATTGAAGCTGGAACTTTTCCTTTTAGGATTAATGGATAAACAGTTAGAAAAAAGCAATGGACAATTATTTCAACATATGATTACTGTGGCGAGATTACTGTATGCACAGAGAAGGAAAGATTCAACACTACCTACAATGGAGGAATGGTTGGTGAAGTTGACAGATTTTGCTGAGATGGATAAATTGACTTCTCTGATTAGAGAAAAGACACTATTTACATTTATTGGTGACTGGAAGCCTCTTATGGATTTCTTGTGTAAAAATGAAAAAAATGAACTTGCGATTTATGGTTTTGATGATGAGACAGGATTATAGAAAGAAGAGTATTATGATGTGAGATAGAAAGGTTAAAATATGTTTGTACTTATAACTGCTGTGAAGAATATCAGAAGCCACTTCTGATCTTTTTTCTTTCTTTTCTATTTTTCTTCAACTTCTTTCTTTTCTTGCACTTTTTGCTTGTTATTTGATTTCTTGCTTTTTCTTCCTTTATATTAGTTTGTGTTTTTACCTTCATGTTTAAAAGTGTGTGTGTGTGTATGATTTTCTCACTTTTTATGCACATCTGAAATTAGTGAATAATCATGTAACTAAAGAAAATACTACTTCATTGTGGAAAAACTGAAAATATCTCCTAGCAAAATGCATGTGTGTTTTGTGTACTTTAATCTGCCTTTGAACTACCAACATTAATTTTGTATTGCAAATAACCAGTGAGGCTACCAAGATTGGGCAGAAGCTGTTTATCTCACATTCCTTCCTATTTTGCATTTATTTTTTCAAAGTAAAGGTGAAAAATATTTATCTTTGGCTGGAAGTATCTGCTGAACTGTGACTGTGGATAGATTTAAGCAGTTTCTACTCATGAAAGAGCCTTATAACAAAATATTTCTGCAGTTGAAAGTAATAGTAACAGTAGACATAATTATGATAAAATGTAATTGTTTGGAAGCGTAAATTTCCATGTATTTATCATACAAATTTCTCAATTTTATATTTTCTATGCTTGCATTCAAGTCTGTAAAAAAAGGAAAAAAAAGAGTAAAAAGAGTGCCGCTGGTTTGGAACAATTGTAATTATAAATTTGCATGGTAGTATATTCATCTTATAAATATTTCTGTGTTTTTGTTTTCTGTGCTTGGATGCAAATATGTGGAAAAAAATACCACTAGTTTGGAAGAGTGATAATTGAAATGTACATGTAATGTCACAAATACTGAAAGCCAAATAAAAATGAAAATGGGATAAGATGGGAAAATAAGTTTTAAAAGACATCTGCTGGATTTCTAGTAGTCTAAGCAATATGAAAAAAAAACTTTTAGGAGAGTAAAAGAGATACACTTAATGATTGTGGGGAGGAAGACAGTCTGATTATTTATTCACCAGATATTTTTAGTTCTGTAGGATTCTACGGGTACCTGTATTTTGGATGTGAGCTTAAAGACATTTTTCTCTACCTTTAGGTTAAAAGAGTCCACATTTGGTGACATCACCTTGGAGCTTCTTGAGTATTCATTTTTCTTTGACGTTTTTCTCTCTTCAAACTTGGATGGTGTTACCCTTTTCATCTTTCATACAGGTAAGCTGTTTTATTCTGGGAAGGAAATGTTATTATTCTACTGACCTTTCTCCTGGCTTTTTGCCATCTCTCTTGTGCATGTGTGGCTGGCCACCATTGTAGATCTTGGTTGTCTCTAGTTCTGCTGCTGTGGCCATAACTTAATTTCTACCTGCACTGACCCTTTCTGGCATCAGGCAGGACCAATTGGCTCGAGTGCTGGCTCTCACCACCTCTGTCCCTGGCTTCTGGTACTAATGCTCTGGCACTGGCTCTTTTTGATTGATACTCTCTGGCATTTGATACACCTAGCCCACTCTGGCTTGAACCTCTCTGATCCCTGGTTTATTCTGCTACTCTGGCTCAGCCCTCTTTGGCATGCCTTGTCTGGTTTGACCTTCTCTGGAGATTGTTGTGTCTAACATGCTCTGATTTGACTCTCATTGTCACCAGGTGCTGGCTGTCACTGTTGCCCTATGCTGCTTCCAGCCTCATCTGCAGCTGCTGCCTAGCTTGGAATAAGTGGGAATACTGGGGGCTGAAAGGCTAACATCGTTTCTGGCTTGGCCACCTCTCAGGGCTCAGCCTAGTACTCCAGGGCTTTCCAGTCCCCTGTGACCTTCAGGGGACTTGCCTTCCCCTGGCACCATTTTCTTTCCTTCTTTCTTTTTTAGTTCTTCTCTTTAACTCTTGAGCTCCCTTTTTTCCTTTCTTCTTTGTGGTGCTGCACTGCAGAGCCAAGCTTCTCCTGCCTGGTCCAGCTACATCCTTGTTTAAAGGGCTGGCTCCTCAAAATGGTAATGGTGGGGGCCTTTTAAACCATTGGAGGAATGTACAGACATCCTTACCAATGCTGTTGTCCTCTCACAGGGAGACTGTTGCAGGAAAAAGACCATATTGGTGCATCTCTTTGCTTCAAAGCCAGCTGCTTCAGCCCTGGGCCCAGGGGCTGAATTATTGGGCATCCAGGGCTCAAACTGCTGCTAATAAACACCAGGTCTTTGTGAAATAACATCTCACCCATATATGAAGGAGAGATGCACAGATGTGATGTACATTATTCAGACTCAAATCTGCCCTCCCGTGTTTCAGATCTTGCTCAGTCATGATGCCAAGGTCAAGGAGGAGGTGCAGCCATAGTTGTGCCTATGCCTCTTGCAGGGATTGGAGGAAGATTTCCCCAATGCATCCACATAGGAAAAGCATTTAGGCATTGGCATGGAATGTTGGCAACTGTTCCATTCTGAGCACCTCACAGCTGGCCCAGAGCAGAGCTGTTACGTTGAAAATAATTCAGTGCTATGCTATGCATGCTTTCCCTGCCTTGCTTTTTAAACATTTAGATCATAATCAGAAATCTAATATGATACCTAAACGCAGTTCTCCTCCTCCTGAGTTTCAAGTTTTACTTTTCTGCATCCTAACAAATTCTTTAGGCCGTCAGCACTGCCTGAAAAATCAGTAGTCGGTACCTGCTTTCATAAAATAAAACCCCGAGAAGTTATTTAATAAGTTGAAATATGATAGCAATCTAACCTCCATATTTATATGAAGCCCATGCAGACTGTTTTTTTCTGTATGTGATTCTTTGACTTTTTTGAATAAATACTTAAAAAGTCCCCAAACAATGAAGAAAAAATATCAATATTCTTTCATTTCCCCCATAATATCTAATATTTGAATTCCAGGTTCCAAATGTGCTAACAGAAAGGGCTTTTTGAGACTTAAGGTGCTGGGCTAGAAACCAGGAGACTGACAGTTCTAGCCCCACCTTAGGCGTGAAAGCCGGCGGGGTGACCTTGGGCCAGTCACACACACTCAGCCCAACTCACCTCACAGGGTTGTTGTTGTGGGGAAAATAGGAGGAGGAAGGACTAATAGGTATGTTCCTCGCCTTGAGTTATTTATAAAAATAATAAAGGCAGGGTAGACAATAAATAAATAAATAAAATATCGCAACTCTATTTTTTATTATAATTACTGCCCCACCCCAAAGATTCTGGAATACTTCACAACTGCTAATGAATGTTCATCCTCTGTATGTCTTTGCTGTTTCCTGTGTTAATGCTCCTTAAATGGTAAATTATTTCCCACTTTTTCTAGTAGTCTTCTGAATTTTTGATGTATTCAGAGTTGATAAATTTGTTATGCTCATACTTATTTTTCCTGCTGATCTCATCTATGAAAATGAATTCTTAAAACATCCTGTGATGACTCTCTAAATCAACTGTTAACTTCCCCAACCTCTTAGGATGACCGAGTTAGGACATACAATTCTGCATCTTTTCCCCCCTCATTATTTTAAATGAAAAGCAAGTTTAAAAATTGCTATTGGGATTGAAAAAACGAAAGGGATTGATTAAGCTTCTCCTTCTTCTGTTCAGTGCTTTCTAAAATATTAATTATGTAAAGGAGAAAAGTATAGAGTCACTCAAAAGATTTTTTTCACTATAAGAGTTTTTCTATGACTGTCAATCAAAAATATTAGTTCATTAGTTCTGCAGGTCCTAATTGATAAATATGTTAATATAGCAGGAAGCTGTGAATCACAAAATTACACACAACTATTCATGTGGAAAAGCTCAGTGACTTGTCCTATCACTCTTCCAAACTTCAAATCCATATATATCCATAACTTCAAATCCATATTCATGTCCTGTTGTAGCACTGGGATACATCAGGCACTCTCTTGTCAGAATTGTTTGCCTGTCTGGTCTGAAAATCTAGGGAGTCCTATTTAAGAATCCCTCTATCTCATGAGGTTCATGGAGTTGTGGGTGAAACAACAGGCATTTTCCATAGTCACTCCCATACTCCTGGAGATATGCTGGGCCCCTTCCTTCCTTCCATTCTTGCCCATTTTATTCCACTGTGCCTTTGGTTCTGATTGATTCTGGGTGATCATTATATTTACATTTACTTAATTTTGAATTTTATTTTTGCTTTGCTTTTTTTCTTTTTCTATTTCTGCTTTTGGTAACATGGCCCAGGTCTCCATGGATTGGAACAGTCAACAAATAGTAAATATATGACCAAATATATATATACTTCTTTTTCACGTCATGTCCGAGATCCTAGTGGATGACTAGAAAGTCAGTGGATCTTAGAATGTTAGTTTCACATGAAGGAAAAACAAGTCAAAGGAACTGAATGTAGGATAGAACAATAAAGTTTAGCAGTATATTTTAGTTCTGATTTACTGATGGTAGTAAATTCATTAATGTCTCGATAAGCAATTTTAAGCATGAGATTACCATACCATTGTTTTTGTTTCTGTTTCCATGTAACCATATTTTAACCTTTTGCTACTGCTATTATATATTACCAGTTAAATCCAAGACAATATATAACTTTTAATCAATATATAACTTTTAATCTTGTTCATTTCAAATGTGTATAAATTATGAATACACATTTGTTAGAATATGAAATTTTGCCATTGTCTAACTGGTTTGTACAACAGAATTGAGAACTATTGTGTTAATATTCACTGTAGCAAGCATTGTTTTGAATGTACTTAATGTTGTAGTACAAAATAAGACATGTCTAAGGGAAAGTTGTGGGTGCATTAGCTTCCACTCTTGCTTTTACTAAGATGACAGAATTCTGCTGGAAAAGTTGAGTACCATTGAGATAAACTGATTTTGTGGGATATGTGCACATTGGCACTGCAGCTTTATTCAAAATGTTGGAACTGGTTAAAAAAGGGAAGCAGATGAGTCATTCTAAACTTAGTGGCAGGAATAATTCATGTGCATTTCAAGAAAGACAATAGAAATTAATCAAGAAGCTTGAACTGATAGTGATATAAGGGAGATGTGTGTTGTGTCTATCCTCTTATCTTGAAATGTGATTTAAAGTACAACTGGGAACGTTTACCAGACTGGAAGCAGAGAGAAGGCATATTGGTGACAGCTAGTGCTGTTGAGAAGGATGAGATGGCAGCAGATGTAATATATGCTCTTTAGCTGTCAGTTATAAGAAAATACCATTAGGTTGCCTTTGAGGAACTGGCCAGTCATGATCTAAAACTAAGGCATTCTGAGTTGACGAAGTGCAGAGATAAGACAGAAGGAAAGGCCAGTGATGAAGCTTTTGCACAAATATAAACAAGAGGTAAGCAGATTACAAGTTTCTGCCATAGTACATTGAGAGCTAAAATGTTCCAGTCCCTTAACTTCATTGATTCATTCTCAATGTACATATGAAAGATTAGTGAGAGCATTACTCCTCTCTGTCACTATTAATGACTCTAATTCTGAGGAGCTGTAAAGATGAACAAGCTGAAAAAATACTGGTATTCACTATGTCTACTAGAAGGTTTGTATGAATAAACTCACTTGAAAAGTATTAAGCTTGGGGTGATAGGTGATTGCTCGATGATGAAATTATTGAGGACTGAGCCTTTATGCATGACCTGGCCCATAAGAGGGAGGAGTATTTTTGCACACTTAACATTATCATATTTGTAAATGTGGTATGACTTAAGTAAATGCAAGCACGATCTGTACATTCATTTTCATATGAATTGTATGGATACAAGATTATGCTTTATTTTACTCTTGATATGTTTAATTATTGTGTGTATATATGTTTTCGTTATAGTATCTGTTAACTCCAACATGGAGGCAAGCAAGAAAACAGATCCTCCAGTGTTAGTGGAAACAATACAGCAAAAGGCAAATCCTGATCGCCACCCCATCCCATCCATTTATGTACCAGAGCAAGGAGGTTACAAAGAAAAATTTGTGAATGCAGTGGAAGACAAATACAAATGTGAAAAATGTCATCTCATCTTGTGCAATCCAAGACAAACAGAATGTGGGCATCGCTACTGTGAGACCTGCATGAGTACTTTGTTGAGGTTAGTCGTTCTTTATATATTAACTGTACTAAAAA
Source organism: Candoia aspera (assembly GCF_035149785.1). NCBI lineage: Eukaryota > Metazoa > Chordata > Lepidosauria > Squamata > Candoiidae > Candoia > Candoia aspera. The sequence goes on from NC_086153.1 coordinate 313,375,180, forward strand.
AAAAAAAATCCAAACTCAGGATGTTAAACTTGTGTCTCAATTCTTTCCTATTTACTTCCAATTCATACATTAAATAGCTATACTGTATGCATTACATACTTGCAGAAAGTCAGGAACACGATCCAGAGCAAACGCAGGCTAGGTTTATATCAATAGATCCATTAATCAGGTCACTGTTTTCAACCCAGCAAAAGAAGAGAAGATCCTTCTCTCTAATGTCATGCTGCACTTGAAAACACTCCTAATTTCAGTTGCTTCTGGAGAGCCTTAGAAAGCATATGTGATATTAAATATAAGCCACTGCCCTTTCCTGAATTAGGAGATGATTAGGATTGTACTGCACATTCTGTCTATTTGTGTTTATTATACAATATTGAAAGAAAGAGTGTGTGTTATCTGCAGAAGAGCATTTGAGCTATTTTTTTCCCCAAAAGAAAAAAAATAGGATAGCTATGAAGCATCTAAGAGATAATTTAATTTTAAACTTCATGTCTCTGATGGTGATGGTTGGTACAAAGTTTATAGCAGTTTGAAATAATGCAGTGAGACCGGAAAAATGAACTGTTCATACTTGCCGGATGGATAGAAAACAGCAATGTCACTTTTACACAAGCGTAGAAAGAAAAATTCAAGGCTTTTATAGTGGCTCTGGTTGAATTATTGATTTAGGTAGTCCCTAATTGCAGGCTACTGCTGTTAGGTTCACTGCAGTTTTTAGGTACCTTGTCCTCCTTGATCTATCCCAAAATATGCAGATATCAGAAATGCATCTTACTGACTTTTACTGATAAAAGTGATTGTGTATTACAAGGTCTCTATCTGGTCATTTTCTGCTATTATAAAATGTTCAACTCTATCAATGTTTGTATATTACTAAAATATTTTCTGTCAGGAAATAATAAATAAAGTAAGTTTAAATACATAAAATCTGAAAAGAACAAAAGGGTTTGTGGCATTTTAGTACTAAGCATTCTCCTGCATTTTTGTCTTGCATGCAGTTGGCCTTCCTGAAAAATGCTTTTAAAAATATTATTTTCAGTGATTGTATAATTGTTTTTTTTCCTTTTCCTGCTATTAAAATAAATGAAAGATATGTCATAATGATGATTTTCAGGATTGTGGATAGTTTTTTTCACCTCCAGCATACATGCTGTACAGCGATGAAGCTTTAGTACTTCTTTGGGTCATCTGAGGATACAAATACAAGAACTACAGACGATTCCTCAGTGACGATTACAGCTCAGTAATCTGTATGACATAGCAGTTCAAGAGAACAAACAAGCCGCTTGAGTAGATTCAGCAAGGACTAGAAGACAATGACACCTTTTCTGCTGTTTGATCTACTGCAGAATGTATTTTGTAGCATTATACTTGTATCAGAGGAATAAAAAATAGAGATTAAAAAAATTAGAGCCAGTGCAGAACTGTTGCTTTCAGAATACAAGGTTTCAAATGGTCTAAAAATGATCAAGAACTGTGATGGTGGTAGCTGTCATTTAAATGCTGGACAGACAATTCAGCGTAGTAGCAATTATTGCTCTATTTTATACAAATGCTGTGCCAAAACCCTGCTTGTCCACAGATTAACCAAGAATTTAGGAATGCACTGCCTATCCAATATATATGAAATGTTACATTTTTCCAAACCATATGTGGTGTAATATCAAGTCAGGACTGCCCTCCCCTCCCAATCCCAGATTCAGAATTTTGAGTGGATTTGAGGGGTTCTCTTAAAAAATGGCTGTCATAATGGACATGGCAGTCAAAGAATCCATTGAGCAGAAGGCAAACTAGTCAGGTTATTTCCTTATCACCTCATCTAAACTCTCCAGTTGATATCTATCACCTCAGCTTAATTCTGTCTTTTTCTGGACTGATGGCATACTTCAGCTAAAGCACTACTCTCCATTTTTATTTTCTAAGAATAAAGTAGACCTCTCCAGGGTCTAAGTGGGACCCAGGGATATTGCTGGAAATCCAGATTGTTTTTGAGACTGGTGTTTTGCTTCCTATTTATTTACTTTTAAATAAAGAATCTAAAATATTGGTGGAACAGATACCCTGGCAGATGCCAAGACAGGTATACCTAAGCCTATGGGCTCCCATAGGTGTCACAAAAAAGAACCTGTGATTTACATTGTTGGTAAAGAATGTGCAGGCACACAAGAACAATGATGCAGTTTTGTTTATAGAAATGTACCCTGAATTGCGTAAATCAAAATGTACATTCATAGTAATATTGCTCCAGTCTAGTCTCTCTCTGCTTTGTGTCTGTCTCCTTTGGTCTCTCTGTCAACATGCACCTGGAGGTTGTTAATATTAATGCACTCAACTCTACATCATTTCTTATTTGCATTTTCTGATCTGTCTATCTCTATCTCATTATACCTCTACAAACAGTATATGGTCTAAAATCAAGTCTTTTTTTTCTCTTCTAGTTCCCCAAGTCCAAAATGTACAGCATGTCAAGAAACTATAGTGAAAGATAAGGTATAGTTTCCCTGCATAATCTTGCAATTTTGCACTGCTGCTGTTACTATTACTACTACTAACAATCTGTTTGGTTGTACTTGGAAAATCTATTTTACTATATATCGCTCAAACTAGAAAAGGGCTTTGTGCTATGTAAATGAATCCCTACCTTTCTTGCTCCAGAGTTTTCTTGAATGCAGTCCTTGAATGAACAGAAGATCTTTCTGAGAGATTGAATTCTTTTGGTTTTTTCCTCTAGGCTTTCCCTAAAGCTTAATCCATTCAATGGCCTGGAGATAGTACTCGCCATTTTATTTTTACAATGGTTTACACAAATAGATAATAACAAGGTTGGTTACAGAATTATTTTTAAAACAAATAGTACGTGAACATTCACCTTGCCCCCTTAAAATGTACATGTGTCAGGTACATCTTAGGAAAACATTGATTGCTTGAGTGGGGTGGGCAACATTTTGATGTCCAGAGGCTGCAGTTAACAAGAGGAGAGACTGGAAGATTCTGGTTTTTGAGGGGAAAATTAACTGTGCCATGCCTATTTTGGGCTTATATTCATGCTGGTTCAGAATGCTAAAGATGCTTTTTTCTTAATTTCATCATTATTTCTACTCATTCTGTTTCTTTTTAACAGGAATCTTGCCTCCAAAATAACTCCACCTCAAGCTTCCCCGGTCTGATGCTCTTCAAATGTGTTTATCTTCAACTGTCATAATGACTAGTTTACGTTTAGTGACATTGTTGGCTAGAACCTATGGATATTGAAGTTGAACACATATGGAGGACATCAGGTTAGAGAAAGCTGGCATAGAGTATTGCTGTAAAAATTCCAAAAGCAAGCAAATGTTTTGGGAAAAGAAATCACGCATGAAAGCCATCAGTGTCATAAGACAGCAGCACAAAGAGCCACAAAATTAGTATTCTATGTGTGTATTTGAAAAGAAATAAAGCTGTGCAAAACATTCAAAACAGGTGCTCTGCCAAGTATGTTAGTCTGAATGTAGCACCATTTTAACATAAAAACAACCATGTCCTTTGCAAGAGTCATGTGGCTGGTTCAGAGGCTGTCCTTAGTTGTCTAAATCTGCATATGCAGACATTTCCTCTGGCAATGCCCATGAAGAGAAGCTGTTCTTCACATGCACACACATGCAGGTAGCCAAGGACAAATGTGGCCCAAACACATTTTGAGGACAACAGATTGGGGATGGCTGCAGTTCAGTTTGTTCTTTGCAATATTGACCAGCCAAATATTACCAGAAAGCTCACTGACAGACACAAAGATATTATATCTTTCCTGTGATGTCCTCCAGCTAATATTCAGAAGAAGATTTAATTAGTTAATTCCATTTAACATTTCTTCGCTGCCCATCTCGCCAAAGCGATTGGGAGGTTCCATTGAGCAGACATGGCCAATTGCATTTTGCGCTACTGGAAGATGTGCAGTCTTTCTCATTTTAAAGAAGAGTTAAAATCAGATTCTGGCAACTATGAAAGTAAACTTCCATTTAGCCCATGCTAAAATGCAAATGCTAATGTTCTCCTAGTGTATAACAAAAGAATTGGGTGCTTTAGAGGTTATGATACTACTTCTGTGCCTGAAGATAGATCTGAACTGCTCTTCTATGGATATTAATTCAAATTTTATCTGCTTGATCTCTTCCTTTATATACTTTTTGTAGCATTCATCATTTAGAATGTTGTTTACTGCACACTCTTGTTATCTTACTCCATTTCTCTGCTCCTTAGTCACTTGTGGCAGATCCTTATTACTCTTTATAGATTTTTTTATTGCCTCATAAAACCTACTTTAAAACTAGGAAGGCATTGGCACAAGATCTGCTTTTGTATAGATAGTCTAAAATCAGGTGTTAAGTTTTGTGTCCATGTGTGTTCCAATCAAAAGAGGGCAGATGGTCCTGGGAAATATATCTTGCCTCTCTTGTGTACGTGGCAGCTATGAACAGAGAACTGTTGGAGCCATTCAAAATCAATTTGCAGATATATAAACAGTGTATGGTCTGGCAGTTAATCCTTGAGTGGGGGCAAAAATACTAGAGTTGTAAGATGTGTCACTTTTGGAGCTTCTCCCTGATGGGCCACAAGCAGGTAGGAGAGAAGAGATGGTATTTCCAATTTCTACTAAATTGTAGTTCTGTATTATAGTTGATATTAATAAAAGTTGGAAGTACATAGATAGTCCTAAAGGTTGCTGAAGGTTTCTTTGGACTGCAAATCTTTTCTTTAAAGGCAAATCTGTACCCACAGATCTTACATGTAATGTGCAAAAAATACGTAATTGCAATTTTGTATGGATAAAATGGGATATCTGTTCATTTTCTCATCTTTTGATATTTTGGACTAGCCCAAAAATTATAGCTCCCCATTTTATTACAAAATAAACTGTTCTTATGTATAATTTTCTTGCACTTTTAGACACTGCCAATAAAAAAATAATAATAATTTGATCAGAGCAAGTCCTGTATACACAACGGGATCTATACAATACCTTTTTCAAACTAAACCAGTCTTTACATGAATACATCTTGCTGTGCAAACAGAAATGAAGAGGTTCTTGTGTTGTCAGTTTGTAGCAGTTATAGCAATTGCCTTCAAAACTGTTCTTGTTCTTAAAAAATGTTCTAAAATAGTTTCTCAGATTTCATGTGAGTATATGTATATTTTATTTAGTTCTCAGAGAGCAGTTTATTGAGCCATTTACCAGAATGTAGCTATTTGCATCAAGCAGGTCAGTGCCAAAGTAATAAACTTTTAGACCATCACTAAAATTAAAGCTGTATATTAAATGTCTCTAATTCTAGATATTTAAGGATAATTGCTGTCGAAGGGAGCTTCTTGCCCTTCAGATATTCTGCAGAAATGAAAATAAAGGTTGCCGAGATCAATTGACTTTAGGACAGTTGCTGGTAAGTAGCTGAAAACCTTCCAATATGTTCTTTCTCTCCCCTCTCCCTTCATCACTGAATGGTGGATTATATGATTTGTTCTGCTAACTGAACCTAAGTTACACATTGTTTTAACAACAACAACAACAACAACAACAACAAAGACATAAAAGATTATAATGTATGAAGCGAGTTAAGCCTCCAGACCAAGGTTTCTAAACTTTATACAGCTTGGGAGTGTGTATTGTTTCAGTACCTTTTTGTTTTTGTGGATTATTGTTATTGTTACTTTATGTATGTGCAAAATGGTAGATGGTTTATACACATAGGTAAAGTAAGATTTTTCAAACTTAGGTTATGCAATTGTCAGTGCTCTGATTGAAGGCTTCAGAGGAAAGCTCTGTTCTTCCCCTCTGACCAGAATGCTGGTGAGATTGTGACTACCATGATTTGGTTGGAGGGAAAAGAGAGTGACTATTTGTATATTTCCTAAGGACCAATACTACTTTTTTTTTTTTTTTAACAAGGCTGGTACCAGGCCACGCTTTGGGAAACACTACTCTAGACTATAGTAATATTCAAGCATGCAGTAATAAAGAGTACTCACCATTCAAGCACTCCAGATAAGCCTTGCCAAAATTGCTCAAATATCATCAGCCCCTACAGGATGTCTATTCATATTACAGTACAGGCATCTGTGGGGAGAAAGCCTTCTCATATACAACTGTATACACATTGGCTTCCATCTGAACAAAGATACTTAATCTGCACTTGAAGGTTAGTGTGAAGATGAGAAATACAAAGTCAAATTTTGCATTTCTCCAAATGTTGCTCAAAAAGATCACTCAAAAACATTTAGATATTTATGTTTTCAGATAAAACGTATTTTGAAGTGCCTTAATTTAACGCATGAGCTTTTGTTGAGGTTTTTTTTAATGCAGATACTGCAATAGTGGATAGAATAGACTTACGAGTGAATTTGTGCAAATTCTGACCTCTCTGTTTAAATCTACCAAGCCAAGGAAAACTAAAACTATTTGTCTGGAATATGACTGGGTAGCAGATAGTATTTACTGAATGCTAATGGATTTAACTACATGATCACATATGTAAAAATAATAGATTGGAAAGAAATATATACTCAAAAATATATATATACTCAAAACACAGTGAAATCTACTATTGTTGGATACTAAATTCTTAAGCATGAACTCCACCCCCAAATATACTTTGGTAGGTACCTTTGTCAACCTTTTAAAAGTTAGAATCATATTTTACCATTGTTCCCGCAAGAAGATTCAGATGTTTGAAACTTCTGGATGGCAATCTCAAATTTATTGGCAACCAGGTATTTGAGTTTTTTTCTGAGTTGTTAATATAATATTAACTTATATGTTATGCCCAAGCAGAAACAAGGGAGAAGAATATTTTGAATTTCTTTCAATCACTAAATATGGTTAACAAGATTTATTATCTTTAAATTGATAAATAAAATAAATGTACTATCTTCAGTGTATTTGTAATCTGGTGCATGTTGGTTTCAGACACATCTGAGGAATGAGTGTCTCTTTGAAGAACTTCCATGTCCTCGTACTGATTGTAAAGAAAAAATACTGAGAAAAGACTTGCCAGACCATGTAGAAAAAAACTGTAACTATCGGGAAACAACATGTAAATACTGTAAAAGCCAAGTACCAATCATTATGATACAAGTAAGTGTGCCTCCTTAGAAAGCAAAACAACTTTTCAGGAAGCCATCTATGGTGAACAAGGTCTTTTGAACAATCTGGGAGACTTTAAGGCAGACAGCTCATTCAGTGTACTTTTTTCTGCATTGTTCCTCATTCGTTACAATTAGTGGTCCAGTAAATGGGATTGAATGGGGAAAGCCCAAAATACTGAAGCCTCCTTAGTCAGTTTTACTGCCTTGATTGAAAAGCGGAGGGATACTTTTGATCTGATCATTTCAAATAGATAACCATCATTTGGATAGGATCCTCTCCCAAGTATAGGGTCCAGAGCAATTCCCTCCCCAAAGGCTTTAATACTGAAAGTCTTTTAAAAGGTTTACGAACTGGGAAGCATATGCCCTAAGAAATGATACTGCAGCATATGAGCTTCATTTAGAACATTTGGGAATTCAGGTTTCTTAAAACTTTCAATCTGTTGGATGGCAAAACCAGTATCTACCAGTTTGCTTCTGGGTCCAATTCAAGGTGCTGGTTTTAACCTTAAAGCCCTTTGTAGCATGGGACTGGGTTATTCGAGGGACCGCATCTCCCAGATTACATCAGCCTGCCCCATCAGATCTAGCAGAGAAGACATGTTGAGGGTACCATCACCTTGGGATGTTCATTTGGTGGGTCCCAGGCATCAGGCCTCTGCTGTGGTGCCTACCTTGCAGAACATTCTTTCCCCCCGATACTAGATTAGCTCCATCTGTTTTGACCTTCCAGAAGTCCCTCAAGACCTGGTTATGTCACCAGGTTTGGGGCTCCCAGGGAAGCAGAGACACGCTTAGATGGCTCCATTGTTGAGTAGCTATCTTTATTCTCTCTTGTCTAGGGTTTGTATATCTGTTTTTATTATATTTGTTTTTTAATATTGCCATGGACATTTTTATACTGCTTGTGTATATGCGCTGGTTTTATCCGATTGTTGTAAGCCACCCAGAGTCTCTTTCTCTGAGATGGGCAGCTATATAAATTTGAGTAAATAAATAAATAAATCTAATGTAGGGAATCCAAAGGAGTACTCAGTGGCTATCTTTGGGGAAAATTTCAGAAAATCATACCATTTTTGCAAATAAGTAGATGAGAGGGAGTTCTCATACAACAGAGGGAACCAACTGGTTTTTTGGAAGTGTTTTTGTATGGTTATGAATTCCAAGTCTTCAGAATGAAGAGGGAAGGAGGGAGGGAGGATGCTCTGCCTGTACAGGGCTGGGGGATGGAATGAAAGCTATGCAAATAAGATTTTATATTTTTCTGTTTTTGATAGACATTCATAACCTCTACATGCTTTGCAAAGTAAGAAACCCCCTTTATGTTGAGGATTTTCAGTTGAAGGAATAGTGATTCTTCTAGAGAATAATATCTTTGGCACTGATTTTTGATGTTTTTATTTCATTAATGTTAAAAACAACAACACATAATTATATGTTGGGAAGGGCAACTTTTCTCAACCTGATGACAACATTATATCTGCCAGTTCTGGCGGTTGATTACCATAGTAGCAGCATTAAAACCTGCTGTCTTGTTTCTTTTGAGATTTTTTTTTCCAGATTTGGGGGTTTAGTGGGACAAAATGGGTGTCTTTAGCCTTGTACTTAATATTTTCAAATAGGAAAATCAGCCCAGTTGTGTGTATGCAGTTTTTCTTTAAAAAAAGAAAGGCATTAGGATTATGTCCACATTGGAAAGTATGTTTTGCTTCAAGCTTGAAGCAAAGTCCTGCTTGAAACGTTCTGTGCTACCTATGTTCTGATGGAAAAGAACTTGAAACAGCTCAAGGGTCCATGTTCTGTTGGAGTCAAATTTGGAATATTTCAAGAGTTCTGAAGGAAGCAGTAGGAAATTATCATGACTGCCTTGCTGGCTTCTTTTTATCACAGTGCTGCAGAAATAGATGGGATGGCCAAATTGCAGTAAAATCAGCCAGAATTTTAGAACTATCTGCTGTAGGATAGGTTGAAACATTCCCAGGGTTCTCAGCAGAGAGTCAGTCTCCAGTTAGTTGAGCAACCCTCCAGAGGTGCATCATCAACCCAAAGAGATTGGTTGCTGTACAACCAACAAGGAAAATGTATTCTGATAAAAATAATGACAGGATAAGATCATTCATGCACATAGACTCCCAGTCAATAGAACTCAAGATAATGTATATTTTGTTCGAAGCTTGGAACACTTGAAATGGCAGGTTGGAGGAAGAAACATTTTGTGCATCTCTAAAAGGCATGTATTTTGGTGCTAAAAATAAATTACATTGACTTGGGTTATAAACTCATGTTATCTGTTTTAACAAACAACTTAATTCCTCACCACTTTATTTTTTTCTCCAGATATCAAGTATTGATATATAAAGTGGAGGTTTTTAATATCCACACTATAAAAGTGATTATGAATTTGCGAGTACATGACATGACTTTTTCTCTTGTCTTTCTCTTAGAAACATGAAGATGCAGATTGCCCTTGTGTTATGGTTACATGTCCTCATAAATGCAGTGTTTCAGCACTCCTCAGAAAAGAGGTAAAACATCATATTGCAGAGCTGTTTATAAAATCAGATATATGCTGTATTATATTACTTAGTGTAGAATGTTGTTTGTTGTAACAGTATGCAAGAAATTTGCCAGAAGCAGCTCCAATACATTTGAAAAACAAGTGAACAAGTCTTTCTGTTGCTTAAATTAACTATAAAGGTATTTCTAAGTTCCCAGGAAATAATGCTGCAGTTTTCTACAACAAACAAACAAACAAATATCTGCAGTGATTGCAACAATTCTTTCCCTTTAGCCTTATTATTAAATAAGGCTTTTTAAATTAAAATTCTTTAAATTAAAATTCTTAATTGTTGCAGGTATCAGAAGAACTTGTTCGTGCTTTTTAATGTTTACATAGTATGGGAAATTTTAAGTATTAGGATTGTGTAACTGCTTGGTAAATTTAGAGCCTTTAGACTATTAGGCTGACATGAACAATGGAGTTCATAATCTGTAGTCTTTGCCTCATAACTTGCATTAATCAATCATGAGGGCAGAATAGTTTCTAAGAAGGCAACACACAAACAAACACACATTTATTTCCTCCAACACTCTCTTTGATTTCAGAAGCTGTTTGTACTGGGAACTAAAGTAATATACATGTAATATAACATAATATATAAAGCCCAAATATGTATATCCTGCATTTTCTGAAACCATGTTAAAGATGACTGAGTCATGCAGTTATCGGGTTGAAAGCATAGCCTGAGATGAAATTTAGAAATTATCTTCAGAGGTGGACTTTTTTTGTCTGAGCAAAAATCAATGCAGGAGATAGGTTAACCATTCATTGTCAACACTTCTCCAGTCCTTTTTAATTATTTTATTCCCAAATTTCTTTTCCAAGCCAACTCCAAAACTAGAAATGTCCAGGGGCTAAAAAAAGCCCTGGAGGAGAAATTTGGGAAGATGATTTAGCATTCCACATCCTGCCAAGCAATTTTTCTTTGCAGTTGGAATGAATAGTAATGCCTTGTATTACTATGCATCTGTTTGACTAAAGTAATGCAATGCTTCACCTACAGTGTGTATAACTATAAGCAAGTTTATTGACACTAGTTAGAACCATTTTTATGACGGTATGATGAGTGTATTTATTGGTCTGAGGATTAATATGGATGCATTCTTTTATTAGAACATTTAATAGAGGTCTACTGATCCCATGGAAACTGGTTTGAAGCAGGGAGGGAAAGATTCGTAAGATTTATTTGAACTATGTATAGAACAATTATCCCAAAATACTCAGTATTTATGTTGAAGTTGTTAAAAAGATTTGGTGGTTTCAGTACTAACTGGGAAATAGAAGTGAAAATTGGAAGGTGGGGTGGAAGAGAATTTCCTATGTGAAAAAAAATCTGGCTGCATGTTTTCCAGAGTCTGGATTAGAATCCCAGAGGAGTCTTGAGCATTAAATTGAATTGTATTCTGCCTGAAAATGAAATGCTTTGGAGAAGGGTTTGAGGCATTACAGAAAGAAATAGTGCACAAATAGTTTGAAAAGATGTGTATGCTAATGATCTGACCAGGTTTTGGAATGAGAGGTAACATTTAGATCATTTAGTAAATTTCAGAAGAAGCTATTACAGTTGAATAAAGCTTATGAATGACTATCATAAGTTATGAAGAAAGTTTATCTGAAATTCTGAAATAGCAGAAATAACTAATCTGCATGGTTGCCACTAGTTCCATCTTATTTCTTAAGTCATCTGTCATGCCAAGAGTGAAACAATAATCTCTTCCACTATTTTGAAAAAGCTCTCACTAATATGAGAGCTCCAACCAAGAAACAAGTGTAGTACAGGGAGCATGTGAGGTCTGGAAGGAAAAGTAAGTCCTAGATTTTTGTTCAGGAAAATGAATTTTATACTTAACAGATTTTTAGCTAGGATGGTGCCATTCAACTTCAAAGAAGTTACTTCTTAGGACATATTGAGTGGCTGTTCTTGATTTAAAATATTACAGTAGGAAATTGTGTTTTTTTGGATTTTTTCCCTCAACTTCTGTAGCATCTTTTTAAAAAGTTCTTAGTCATTACAAAAATGGAGGCATACCCTATGTTACCTGCAGTTATTCTCACTCTGATGTTGTAGAGCAAATCTAAAACTGTTTCCTTTGATGCATCTACTACATGCCATATACAAGAAGTTGGGTTGTGGAGATTTTAGAGACTCCATGATCCTGAGTCATTTCTTCAGTAGTTGTAAGTGGAGGGCTGAGGAACAAGGCATGTTAAAGACTACAGGCACTGTATCAGACAGCCAAGATTTCAGTATAGGCAGTATTCAGTGATGCTTTAGAGGATCCAAAAGCTTTTTGTGGAATAATGAAGGCCATTCTTTTATTACTACTTGACTTTTTCCTGTCTTGTATCTACTTTGTTCTCAACTGCTCTTAGCTGTTAGGATAGTTTATATATATATATATATATAAATATACATACATACATACATACATACATACATACATACATAACATATATATGCAGTGTGAAACAATATCTTGTTACTTAAGCAACTTTTATTTCTATGTGCTGCTTTAGTAAATATCAAAATTTAATTTACAAATGTACATGTTTGTTTCATGCAATATTTGTTTGAAGTCTCTGTCATAATGTTCTATTTTCTTAGCACTAGAATTTTGCATGAAAATCTGTTTTGAATTAAAAATTTGGGAAGAGGTCTGAAGGGGAAGGATGTGCATTAATACAGTGAAACCTCTATCCAGAATTATTGGTCCACAAGGTTAATTAATGTGGCTCTTGAAAAATTGGCTTTTCAGTAAAAACACACCCAAATCCTTTTGAAATTAGTTGAAATGATTATTAGATTAGGTTTCACTGTAAATGTGTCAATCTGTATATTCTACTGGAATGTTCCTGTGATTACATGTGTATGTGTATACCCTCAAGTACAACTGGAGGTAATATGAACACATGGTTTTAAAACAAACTAAAACCAATCAACTACACAATACATACTTGTATTGCATCCCCTATATATTTTTAATCTTATTGTGCATACATTTTCCATCCCCCCAAAAAACTCATATTTTTTTCCTATTACAGTTGAATGCACATTTGTCAGAATGTATTAATGCCCCAAGTACCTGTAGTTTTAAGCGTTATGGCTGCATTTTTCAGGTCAGTATATAATGATTTATATACTTGATGAAAATCTGCAATAAGAAAATAGTATTAATAACTCTCTGGATTGGACTTGATGTCTCTTGTTATCCATGAAGAGAGAATGCATCCAGTTGCTTGAGTGATTTAAAGCTACGTATTGGATCTAATGTCCTTTTTCTTTTTCTTTTTTCATAGTTTAGAAATTTAAATGGTTTAAAGTGTTTTGAATATCAAATTTAGAATATGCAAGACACATTTTTAACTCAAAAAAGCAGACTGTGATTATTTCAGCTGTTTTGGGGATACATTTTTCTTCAGAAAAACTTTCCAATTCTTCCTGTTTGAGTGGGATCAAATCTATAACAGGCTAAAAACTGTTGTGTAACTTCTGCCATTACGAACTTTACTTGGATATATATTCCATATAGAATCAGAGTTTAGTGGATTGTGTTCAGGAAAATTAAATATATTAGCCTAGTATGAATCTGGTAGCAATCTTAATGTATGTGTGAATAGACTTGTTGTCTAACTCCTGAAAATAAAAACTAAAAAACAAATCAGTATAGTAGAAGATGGGCTTTTTTTTTTTTTAGCAAGGCTATGCTGTGTATATATTTTAAGTTCGTGTATTACACGTTTTTCTATAAATTGCTTATTTGATATCACTGTTAAAATCCAACAAGAGAGTTATATTAAGAAGGATATCAATCAAAGCGAATAGAAGGATATGGATAAAGTGTAGTTCACTCAAATAAAAACCCTGCATGCCTTTTTTCTCTCACCAAACTAATCTAGCTTGCAGACTTGTGACTTGTGACTTAGTTTTACTTGAATATTAACTGCCCCTTTTTAAATCCAAAGTTCAATCCACAAAATCCTATGTCCCCCATAGTTTAATACTTTTCAATATTTTGAGAAGAATAATGTAATCCAAGTCCCATACAGGGCTACAATACTTACTGTTTAAATTTGGGTTATATTTCTCATGTAGCCATGCCATAAGATCAGTAAAAGGTAACAAGACAAATAAATTATCTTCTTCCAAAAGATTCTAACCACCGATTGGCACTGAGTGTTTGATAAAAGCAAAAACATTAAACGATTTGCATATAATTGTTCGCCGCCCAGAGTCACTTGGTTGATACAGACAGCTATAGAAATTAAATTTAAATTAAATTAAATTAAATAAATAAATAAATAAATAAATAAATATAACACAATTGCTCTAAGAAGAAATAGTCTGTCGTGTTAGCACTGCTTCCTGTTCCTTTTTTTATTTTTATGTTGTGTGTTTGAGTATATGTATGTGTATACATATAGTTTGAATATATTAAACACAATGTACATATTGACATTAATAAAAATACTACATTTGCAACTTAATTTGCATAATAATTCTTTATCAAAATGTCATATGTACTAAAAGATAGTATGACAGAAATGAATGGCAAATACAGTCTTTTCCTTATATACTCTATATATTATTTGTTCTGTAATTATCTTATGTAAGATGGGGAGATGTATTGTGTCTAACAGCATTGAAGTGTTCTATACACTCTTTAGAGTAAGGAATTTTACTCTGTTAAAGCAGTCAGTGCTACTATTTCTGGGATAGATGAATTAGGTCTAACTTCTTTTTATTTCAATCTATTCAGCTCAAACTGCTGATCTGTGTACAAGAGTGTTTTGATAACCTAGAAATTTTGAGATTCAATCCACCAAGTTCTGCTCCTATGGAATTTTAATACAACTAAGAAAATAACTGTTACAACTCTTGCCCTTAAAACCACACTGTCAATAAAGTCCAACTGCCTATCCTTTCTGTTATTCCATCCTGCAAACACATTGTTGAAGTTCAATTTTTATGACTTCATGGACACATCCATGTAGTTTTCTTGACAACAGTAGTGTTATAATTTACCATTGCCTTCTTGCAAGATGTGTCTCCCCCCACCCCCCCAAGCCTATAGGCTGGTTGTCTACCAAGGCTGACTATACTTAGTTTTTGAGATTGGTCAAGGTCAGCTACGTGCTGCCAGAGAACTTTAAAATCATGCAAATATCTCAGAGCCAGTAGTCTTACCATCTCATCACTACACAACCAGCTAGATATTTCTGGGAAGAAATCAACTTCCCTTTTCTTCCACAGAAGATGGTATACAGTGGCATATTGTCACTGATAACTTTATTCTCTGTGAATTTGTCTAGACTCTCTTTAAATTGATATCTGTCACATCTTGTAACAGTTTGCTCTGTGAAATATTTTTTGGTTTGTCTCACTGAATCTCCTGTAAATCATCTTAATTGGATAACTCCAGTTTTATTAATGTGAGAAAGAGAAAAATGTCATTCCCCCACCCATTTATGCATACCAGGTATAAAGATGGAAGCCTGCCCAGCACCCAATGTCTGGGTGCAGTGCAGGATGCTTTCCCAGGGGAGTTTACTGTAAGGATAAGGGAACTTAACATTTGTGTGGTAAAACAGTCAAAGGAAGAGACAGTTTAATAGAGGATGAGTGGATGGTTCATAATTAATATTTTAAAGGAATATTAGCAACACTATAGAAAGGTGAGATTCTTGCCACCTTTTTGAGATAATTATTTGCTACAGAGCAACATTTGGTGGATTGATCTTTTACTATTCAAAAATACACTATATAACCTTCAGTTAGATAAATGATTCTGAAATGTGATTTGAAATATTTATAACATAGTTGTTGTGTTTTTAAATATGTAGGAAGAATTTTTGGCCCATCACATTGGAAAGTTGAATCTGTGTCATTGTTTGTATCGTTTTGTTATTAAAATAGGTTTCCAGTAATATGTTTGAAAATGCATCAGTGGGTCAATATAAAATATTGTTTAATTGTAGATGGGCCAATGCTACATTTCAGTGTAGGTTTTGTTAAGAAATGAAGCTGGCTAAAATATATTCTTTGTCACAGGGAACAAATCAGCAAGTTAAAGCACATGAAGCCACCTCAGCAGTGCAGCATGTAGACTTATTGAAAGAGTGGAGTAATTGTCTAGAAAATAAGGTACATATCCTGCTCACATTATCTTTCATATTTAATATATTTTACTAATTGAGCACAGGTAAAATTCTGGAGTTTGGAATGGCTACTTAAGTACTCTTCAGTTTCAAAGGCAATGAAATGACTTTAACTTCAGGTTTTAAGACCAAATTCAAACCAAACTGCATCATAGTTAAAAATAAATATTGAAAGAGGCTTTTCATGAATCAATAGCATGTTCATCTTATGCTCTTAAATGGTTGCTTCTCATAAAGTATTTCCCATTGGGTTCGTCTCATAAAGAAATGGGTTGGGGGCTTTTAATAATAGACCTGAAGACTTTTGTCATTTACAACTGATTAACAACCTCTAACAGAGGCTGTGCCAGAAATGTTAGTGCATTTCTGTTGTTTTTTTTAATTGCTCACAGAATTGCAATGCATCATTCACAGAATTAATTTCTGCTATATTTTATTGCAAAGTAAGGTTTATCCATTTATTCTACTTGTTGGATCATGAAATTGCATACTTAAACTTCCACTCACTCCAGGCTTTTTTCTTCCTGTTCTTTCTCCTTTACTCCCCCAGACAGAATAATAAATATAATAATAAATATAGCACACTCCAGCATATACATATTTTAACATTGGACTTCCTGAAATATACATTATCAGTATTCCCATGTTCTATTACAATGAAATAAACCTTACTATCATGATGTTGGCTTTCCTGCATAATAACAGAAGAAGTCATTATTTTCCATTTTAATAGGAGTATTCTAATCTTAAATCAGATTAATGTGTTACATGTTGATTATTATTTTGTGCACTTCTCAAAATCACTAGTGCCCATGCAGATGTCTGAAACACTTTTGTGCATTCTCACAATGCCTTATTTCAGAGAGAAGGGATAAGCATCACTGCTGATATTGAAATTACCCTCCTTTCTACCCCACCCCCATCCCCAATCAACAAGAGAGAAATACCAGGGAACATCCATACTTTTAGAAAGTTGTGCTTCTGTTTTGGTATTCCTGGTTAAATGAGTTGTCTATGCTCCAAGAAAAACAGGCAAAATGGAGAGATGGAATAAGAGATTCCACAATGTATGCAGTATTAACAATTCAAAGTTAATAGCCAAAGTTCTCAGCTACCTCACCAAAGTACAATTGCTACTCTAATGTTCTGTAAGCCTAGAATATCTCAGTAGCATAATAGGAAAGATAGAAAAACAATGTTTTCTGTCCAAGGTGGCTCAAAGGTAGAAGTAATATTTAATACAACTGTGAAGCTCAAGAAGGTGCTTTGGAATGCATGAGGATACTCACCTCACATCCGTCTGCAATAGCATGAAGCAGATTTGTCTTTCCCCAGTATTGTATAGCTGTTCCCTCACAATCCTGAGAAAAGATGTGTTTAGTTTAAGGAGCTGCAGACACATACCCTGAAACATTTTTTGCCTTTGAATCTGGTGCATAAGAACAGCCCTAGGACTTGACATATTTAAATTGCAATTAAACAGTTGTTTCTTCAGAAACATTGACTTTGTTATTTTTGTTGGAAATCAGTTTTATATGGGTAGAAACAAGTTACAAATTCAAGTCTTTTTTTTTTTCAGAAGTGTGATGCCAGTGCCTTATTGTTTAAAAAAAATTAGAATGAGTCTGGCTTTCAAGTATCAGTACTGGTCATCTAAAGTGAAATCTGTACCTCATTCTCATCTTTAATAAAGCTTTATAAGTGATGAAACATTTCTTTCGAAATATTTTTCCTTAGACCTAGTGCTCCCTAGTTACGTTGGATTTCAACTCCAATGATTCCCAAGTTGTAGGGCCTTTGATGAGAATTGGTTAAAATTTCTGGAAAGCTCCAGTTTGGGAAAAATGGCCTGGGAAATAGTAATAGGCATCTTGTCAACATTTTTATTATCTGAGAAGTTTGCTGGGGTAATGTGTGACCTGGCTTCTGATAATAATTTCTGAAACATTCTGTTATACAAGTTGTCTTAATAAAAAGGCAGAATATGAAAAGTGTCGCAGGTTATTATATTACAGTATTGTATATTTGGGGACCTCTTAGATTCCAAGTCCCAGCTGCCCAAGGTAATATAGTCCAGTAGCCGTGTAAAAGTGGAGGTTCCAGACCAAAAGCATCTGAAGGACCACAGATTCCAGACCCATATTACATGCAAGAAGTGACAACATAGAATCTGAATATCTTTATATTCATCCTTTCTAAAATAGTCAGGAATCATTTCATCTTCACATCTTATATTGCCTTTGATTTTGTGTTGTTCCTTTGCCATCTTAAGCTGGGATATGTGAAAAGGTATTGTGGGTGTGTCCTGAGAGGATTCTAGGATGAACACTTGTTCATAGAGCTGCGGGGAGCTTAGTCTGAATATACTAAGCACTACTTCTGGGATGGCAAATGCTGCTTGTGCATTACCACCTTGGAAGGTCACCTAATCTGCCTAGGTAGTGAGGCTGGCTCTGAAACTGTATGAAATAAGCTAAATAAACTTGGTAGAGGTTTGCTGTGGCTTGGGCATACATCTTCATTGTGTTTCCGTGCTTTTTCAAGTTCAGCATTCTGCAAATACTGTTCAGGTTTCGGAGCAAGGAAACAAGAACTGTTGGGAGAAGACACATTTATAAATATAAAAGGGTTAGTTGGTCTTATTCAGTTTGATTACTTAGGGTAGTAAAATGGATATTATCTTTTGTATATCCTGGTGTGTTTTTACTGTTATTGATAGCCAGTTCCAGGTTGGATAGATCACTGATGTTTATCCTTAGCAGTTCGCAATATGGTTTTCTTTACATGGACATTTTCTCTAGTTACTTTCTGTTTCAAATATATAGAATATGCCTTTGGCAAGACAAGAGGACTGAATTCCAGGAGCAAGATATTTTTAAAGAAGAAAAACGCTGATGAATCATGTGAAAGTCCTTGTGGGTGATGCATGCTGTGAATAAATATGCTAGTTAGCAATTCTTTATGTTCAAAAGTCTAGAACATTGGCTGGTAATTTTAAGAAAACCAGAGCATAGATTGATTACTTTCAAGGAATACCAACAAGGCATTTCCCTCCTCTTTCATCTTTTCCTTTGTGTGATTTCATTCATAAAATTATTGCAGGCTGATTTTGGTTTTCATCATTTACTTGTAGGTTCACTTAATTGCTACACATATAATAGCTTCAGTCCTGGCCACAGAACTAATCCGCAGTGGGTTTTTCTGTTTAAGAGACAAAGCAGGATGATACAACTGCCATCATCATCCTACTTCTTTTGCAATTCACTGACCATGAGAGATAGTTGATACTTTTCCACATTTGGAGGAGTAACTGTAGAATTTTTTTCAGGTGGCCATGCTCCAGAATGAAAGCTTGGAAAAGAACAAGAGCATACAAACTTTACATAATCAAATTTGTAGCTTTGAAATAGAAATTGAGAGACAGAAGGAAATGCTGCGGAGTAATGAATCTAAAATACATCACTTACAGGTAAGATTTTGGCTGTACCTCTGTAAAAGAAAAAAAGCAGCAACCATTTTCTTAGGTTTTGGTCTTCATGGTGAGGTGTAGTCAAGTTAAGTCTGCAATCCTAAACACTTCCCAAGGAATATGCTATTTCTGAATAGATACGTGTTCAGAAAAACATGGCTGTGCAATACAGATGCATCTTGATGGTTCCTTCTTTGTCATCTTCATGAATATATATATATACACACGCACGCACACACACACACACTTTTTCACTAGACAAAAATGCAAATGGATGAGTTTCAGCATTTGTCCAAGGAAGAACTCTAACCCCCAAAATATATAAAATGGATAGGAATTATAAGCAAGTTTTATTTTAATGAAGGGAAACAAGTTCTTCATTTTCATTTCAACTTCCCTATCATTTGAGTTCTCAGAGATTAGTAGATTGCACAAGTCATTATTATATCGTTTCTAAAAAGTAACTTCATCTGGGCTCATATACTGTGCTAAGCCATGTTGTGGTTTATTTGATTTTAGCTTAGTGCAATATGTGAATCCAGCTGTTAAGATACAGGCTTTTATGGTGAGATTATGTATCATTGTTTGTAAATACCAATGTGTGTAAACGTCACTTTTCTACAGTGGCACTCATTTATCAATGTAAATTACATGCATATGGTATATATATATTAGCCTGGTTAAAATTGTCAATAACTTTCCTTTCCCCAAACCAGTGGGTTAAAATAATGAAGGTATAGCTGTATATAGTTTTATTCGTGCAAAACGAATTGATTTTTTTTTTTGATAAAGGAAATACATTCTGGGCAACTTTTTTAAAATGAATTTTTTTGGGGGAAAGGCAGGGCATAGCTCAGTTTAGGCATGGCTGTGTGATTTAGCAGTCTATTGAGGTCATATTCTAGAACATAATCGCTTGTTCAGCAATTTTGTATCTTTTTTAAAAATTATGAGAAAATGTGGCATTTCCACTGAATTTTCAAAGGCCATAATTGAGGAAGAAACATAATTCTGAAATGCCGCTGGGTTAAGCTGTTACTTTTCTGTATGGTTCTTCAATGATTCAATAAACTGAAAGAATTTGAGAACATGTTTCCTTTTTTTATAATGGGTGAAAAATTGAGAAAAGTACAGTTCTTCATCTGTAGCATCAAGCCATAATTTCACTCTAGAAATTTGAGCTGAGCTTTGAGCTCCTCTTTTCTTCTTTCTTTTGTATACTAAAATCCCCTCTCCCTGGCTTGCTTTTACTTCTAAATTAGGCATAGTTTATCAAACCACCCAGAAGGCAAGATGTGTCTCCTCTTGTTCTCCTTCTAGATCAAGAAGAAATTATCTGCCCTGGCCAATTATTCTACAACCTTATGGTGCAATTGATTAAATGAAATAAATTAATTATTTGCTTAAAAATCTTAACCAAATATTAATATGGCTGGGAAATATTATAATTTGGTACTGAGTAGGAGTTCCCATCAATGGTGGGAACTGATAAGGAATGATTCAGAAATCACTTACAGTTTTCTCTTCTTTTGCCTGCTATAAATATGTAGATACTGTCTAGAACTTTATATCTGGAGGAAATACTGTATCTAAAATACAAAGTTGGTATTGAATAATAATACTTGTCATTTCAAATCCTGTGATTGCAATTGCTTCTGGTTAAAATTTCTGCTTTTTCAAATTGTGTGGGGCAATGTATTGTATTAGAAAGGAGCCAGACTAATGCCTGAAATTCAGCCCATTGTGTTCTGTAATGGTGGTGGCAATTTTTTTCCCAAATATACCTCGATTTAGATACAGTAGGAAATAATGAGTTTCTAGAACTGAGCTTCTTAATGAGGCAGAATTCTGATTTAGCTTGCTTGCTTATTTATTTATTTATTTATTTATTAAATTTGTCACCGCCCATCTCCTCCCACCAGAGGGACTCTGGGCAGTTTACAACAATAATCAATAAAACAATAAGTATACAATAAAATTACAATATTTAAAATACAATAGCTAAAAATACATTTACAGGTAAACAATAATTATAGATAAAAATAGAATCCAGATGGCAAATGATAATTCAGTCCTTGTATGTGATGAGCACTCTAGGGTATTAGCCATCCCCAAACTTGATGACTCCCCTCCCGGCCCCAAGCCAGGTAGCAGAGCCAGGTCTTCGAATTCCTCTGGAAGGCCAGGAGCGATGGGCCTTGCCTCACCTCTGGGGGCCAGATGTTCCAGAGGGCAGGAGCTACTGCAGAGAAGGACTGCCTCCTGGACCCCGCCAGATGGAATTCGCTTACTGACAGGGTCTGCAACATGCCCTCTCTGCATGGTCATATGGGACGGGTTGACGTAACGGGGAAGAGGCAGTCCCTCAGGTAGCCTGGCCCCATGCCATGTAGGACTTTAAAGGTGATAACCACCTTGAATTGGACCCGGAAGCAAACTGGTACCCAGTGCAGCTTGCGGAGCAAAGATGTTACATGTGCCCTTCTAGGGGCACCAAAAATCGCCTGCATGGCCGCATTCTGGACCAGCTGTAGCTTCCAGATACTCTTCAAGGGTAGCCCCATGTAAAGCACATTGCAATAGTCTATAGGGGAGATAACAAGGGCATGAGTGACCGCTCGAGGGGCTTCCCAAGGGACGTAACTAGTGCACAACACGAAGTTGTGCAAAGGCTCTCCTGGCCACGGCTGCCACCTGCTCTTTGAGCAGGAGCCGTGAGTCCAGGAGGACCCCCAGATTACTCACCAGGTCTGTCTGGGGCAGTGCAACCCCATCCAGAGCCAAAGATGACAAAGTCCTGGATACGGAAGAGGCATTAACCCACAGCCACTCCGTCTTACCAGGGTTCAGCTGAAGCCTGTTGTTCCCCATCCAGACCCCCACAGCCCCCAGACACTGAGAGAGGGCGGCCACAGCGTCACTTACCTCACCCAGGATGGAGATATACAATTGAGTATCATCAGTGTATTGATGATACCTCATCCCATGGTGATGGATGGTCTCACCCAGCAGTTTCATGTAGATGTTGAAGAGGAGCGGATAGAGAACCGAACCCTGTGGCATCCCACAAAGGAGGGGCCGAGGGTCGGACCTCTAGCTCCTTATTACCACCGATTGGGACCAGCCCTGGAGAAAGGAGGCAAACCAGCGCAGGACCACGCTGCCCACCCACAACTTCCTGAGCCACCCCAAAAGGTCGATGGTATCGAAAGCCGCTGAGAGGTCAAGAAGAGCAAGGATGGATGCACTGCCCCCATCCCACTCCCACCAGAGATCATCATTAAGTGCGACCAATGCCATTTCTGTCCCATATCTGAGCCTGAAACCTGACTGAAAGGGGTGTAGATAATCTGTTTCATCCAGAACTCTCTGGAGCTGCAATGCCACCACTTATCATCCAATCACTAGCCATTTATGCTAGTCCTTCACTCAGTACTGAAAGCATCGCTAGTAGCAAGGGGCAAAAGTCCTACTGATATACCTTGGTCCATTGAAGACCAGGAATCAGAACTCCTTTCATGTTGCATTTGAAATTCAAATATTTGAAATTCTTATATAATTGCCATGTAACTTCCTTATACAGTATTAAGTGTTCCTTGTATGTTGCTTTCCTTGAGGTTCTTCTCTGTTCATGCAATTTACTGTTTTCTAAAAGCGGGTAATAGATAGTCAAGCTGAGAAGCTGAAAGAACTAGACAAGGAGATTCGGCCTTTCCGACAGAACTGGGAAGAAGCAGACAGCATGAAGAGTAGCGTTGAGTCCCTCCAGAACAGGGTGACAGAGCTAGAAAGCATTGATAAAACTACTGGGCAAGGAGCTAGAAATACAGGTAAGTTTGAACATGAAATAGTGAAGTATTGGCAGATTCTGACAAATTAGACATTCTGAAATGGGGCTGCCTTGTAACTTCTTGCATGTTAGCTCTTTGTTTAACCTGGTTCTTTGATTAATTCACATAATGAATATTTTAGAGTGGTGTTTCTCAACCTTGGCAACTTTAAGAAGTCTGGACCCATGCTGGCTGTGGAATTCTGGGAGTTGAAGTCCAGACTTCTTAAAGTTGCCAAGATTGAGAAACACTGTTTTAGAGCGTTTGTGCTGCTAAACCAACTGAGGTGTTCTCCTGTCCAGCCCCGTTAGAGCAAAGTAGTTTAATATAGTTTGCTCAGGGCCATACCATTGATAATACTATGAATTAACTTTAGATTGCTCTTTTTTTAAAAAAAAGGTATTCAGCTTTCCAAAGAAGTTGCATATTTCTTTTCTTCAAATATGTATGTGTGTATGCATTCATAAAAATGAATAGCAATTGTCTTCTAAAGAAAGAAGAACATATTCAATTACATTACGTTTTGCTTGATACATTCCCCATTTACAACTGGAGGTTACTTTTACTGTGAGGCTTAACATCATACATATTTAGTTCAGAGGAATCTTTCTTCTGAGCAGCACAATGGGATCTGATAAAATAAAAAGGTCATTACCTCATTTGAATGAAGCAATAAAGCCACAAATTAGCAATATGACATGTAACTTTCTGAGTGGCTCACACAATATTGTTTAGTCAATTCAAAAAGAAATTAGCATAAAAAGGATTGCCATCTGTTAATGCACCTTGAGTTACTATCCATTCATTACAGAGCAGTACTACAGTCATTCAGAGCTGAAAGTTCAGGTAGGATTCTCATGGCTTCTGGTGGAGGTTGAAATTTCATAAGCTCCCATCGCAAACAGAGGAAAAGTCACTCTTGTAAGCATGGAGGATTGGTTCAGAATTCTGAGAGACTGAAGTCCCAAATAATATTTAAAAAATATTCAGCTAGGATAACAGACCATTTAAACCATGGAAATTTCAGTTTCTGTATATGTGTGCAAATACCTACTCTGTGTCTCCCCCACATAGACAGACTTGCATTCCCCCTTTAGAACATCTTTCCCCCAGAGATTAGATTAGCCCGCCCCCCGCTGGCCTTCTTCAAGGCCTTAAAGACATGATTGTGTTGCTGAGCTTTGGGATCCAGATGTTTGGCAGAGCCTGTGACAGGGTGGTGTTGATTTGTCTGCTGGCTGTCTTGGTTTTTTTATCTCA
Organism: Candoia aspera; assembly: GCF_035149785.1. NCBI lineage: Eukaryota > Metazoa > Chordata > Lepidosauria > Squamata > Candoiidae > Candoia > Candoia aspera. Next base: position 313,399,571 of record NC_086153.1, read on the forward strand.
GTTGCTGATTATATGTGTATTATTGTTATGTTGTTATATGGTGTTTTTAAATGCTGTTAGCTGTCCAGAGTCATGCATTTGAGATGGGCGGTCATATAAATTGAAATAATAAATATAAATAAATAAACAAACAGTTCCCTTCAGTACTTAATCAAACTGCAGGGTAAGTAAGTAAGTAACTTTATTGATTAGTCAAATGACCATATCAGAAAGTTGAGTATCAGCCACTATAAGATATAAAATATAAAATATGATGCCATAAAACAACTAAAATACAATAAAATTAGCTAAAATATACTATGGTGCGATAAAATACAGTAGGGTAAAATGGAGATAAAATTGTAAGATAAAAATGCAAGATGTAATAAAACCGGTAATAAAATACAGAAACAATGTGAGTTTAAATGAACTCATCACCTTTACATGCCACCCTAATGCGTTCTATAACTGCAGGGAGGAAGGCAGGTTTGGGTAATTTTGCAGATAAGATGCTTTGTATGGAGAAGTTACTCAGCCTCAGCATTCATAACTGATTCACAAAATTGTTTCTGAAGTCTGTTTTTTATGTGATCCAAGTATTATTTTGTTACCTGGTTGTCGCTGGTTTCACACTAATCTTTTTACTTTTTTAATACTGTGGAAACACCTTTTGCTAAGATCCATGACGTTTGTGTATTCTTCACACTGAATTCTCAAGCGCTACGCACCCACTCCTTGTTTAGCAACTACCTTGGTTAGCAACCATTTGCAAATACAATGGTAATAAAAATTAATTTTGCAACCAATGCACACATTTATGACCAAATTTTCTGTGTTTGACAGCAGTGCACGCCAGAGAGGGGGTAACACTGGCATAGCTGCGCAAGAGAACTTTATCTGAATGAGATGACAGCAACCAGTGATCTTTGCAGTCTCTCTCTCTCTCTCTCTCCCTCTCCCTCTCCCTCTCTCTCTCTCTGTCACATGTTCATTTAGCAACCATGTCACTTAACGACCTGGTTGTTGGAACAGAACTTGGTTGCTAAATGAGGAGTGAGTGTAAATGGAAAAAGAAGTCCAGCATAATGGGAAAACTGTCCCTTTGTGTCATTTTTTAAATTTAAACAAATCCCTTGTTTTCTTTCTAGGTCTTCTAGAATCACAATTATCTAGGCATGATCAAATGCTAAGTGTTCATGACATCCGTCTGGCTGACATGGACCTCCGATTTCAAGTCCTGGAAACAGCAAGTTACAATGGAGTATTAATCTGGAAAATTCGAGATTATAAACGTCGAAAGCAAGAGGCTGTTATGGGGAAGACTTTGTCCTTATATAGCCAACCGTTTTATACAGGATACTTTGGCTATAAGATGTGTGCCAGGGTTTATCTCAATGGAGATGGGATGGGCAAAGGGACGCACTTGTCTTTGTTCTTTGTTATAATGCGGGGAGAATATGATGCATTGCTTCCTTGGCCATTCAAGCAGAAGGTCACCCTTATGTTGATGGATCAAGGACCTTCTCGGCGCCACCTAGGAGATGCTTTCAAGCCAGACCCCAACAGCAGTAGTTTCAAGAAACCCACTGGGGAAATGAATATTGCATCTGGCTGCCCTGTCTTTGTTGCACAAACTGTTCTAGAAAATGGAACATATATTAAAGATGATACTATTTTTATTAAAGTCATAGTGGATACTTCGGATCTACCAGACCCCTGACGTATCGCAGAAAGGCAGATTCTACAGAAGACAACTCCATCTGGGGCTCTTTTTTATATCTGTCTTTGATGAGAGGTCCTTAAAGCTCAGAGAGGACCACTTTATGTTATCAGAGGAAGAGTTTGGAGGTATAACTTACATAGGGTCCAATGGCAAACATAGCAACCCATTAAGAAACCATAACTCTGGTGTATTTTCTAAACCAATAGGAACACTTCAAGTTCTGACAAGTTACTTAATCCTCATGAAGACAAAGATCACTGTCAGAAAAGCTTTTTGTAATTTATTGACAATAATTTGGGAGAGGAAAAAAAAAGTATCCTATGCTGAATACAACATCAGACTTTTCTTTCATTTTAACTACAAATTAAAAGTTCACATGTGGGTTAGCTAGAAACTGTCAGCATGTTAAGTAAAAAAGAAGAAATTATGAAGTATTGTTGCAGTTAAAGATATTATTACTTTGAACATCTAAGTGCAATGTTGTCTGAAATACAGTATATTGTCTATTTTTAAGGCCTCATCTGGTCTCTGTTTTAAATAATTACTTTGTCAGAAGACCTTGACAAAAATGTCTAGATCTTCTTGAAAGTGTCTAAATCAGAGTCATATTTTTGTTTAGAGTTCTATTAATTGCTACAGAAAACATTTTATTTTAAAACTGTTGATAAACTGATATTTCTTGGAAGAAAAAAAAAGATCAAATGCAGGTTATCACTTGTGATATGAAAAGAAACTATTCAATACTGCTGTTATTTCTCTTTAGAAATGTAAACCTACAATATATGTCGTAGTTAATGACACTATTTCAAAATTAAGAAAAAAAAATCACTCATGGATGCTGTGCATCATTATCAGATTTATAATTTTCACCCTAAAATAGGGCATTTGTTGAACTTTGGAGTTCTAAACGGAATCCTGTATGTTTTTAAAGTTCTGCCTCATGCGCTCAGACCAAGCTCTATAAAATAGATGTGTGTATATAAACATATTATATTCTATTTTTTGCTAAAGCATAAATGTGCAACATATTTTTGGGTTTGAGAGGAGGCGTAGTGCTGAGTAATACCTATATAGGAAACTGCTAATTAATCCTCTAGATAGAAATTGCTTTATCTTATAGAGGATATCCATTAGGAGAAAGCAGTGTCTTAATGGAGATATGGTGGCGTGCATGCATTCATGTGCCTTAGCTGTGATGTGCTGCTTTATAGCTCATAGTTTTGTATTCAGATTTTAATTTCAGACTGTTAGAATACTTGTTTTAACTGGACTTTAGGCATAATGTGCTGACTGATCTGTAAAACCCACCAATATTTTGCAGCTTGCAGAAATGGAAGCCCAGATGTGTGTTTCTGGCTTGCCAGTGTTTCCATCAATTCAGTAACATGGAATACTACTTATTCAGGTGCTATATTTTTGTTCACAATGCTCCTATGGAGCTAAGACTTCTGACAGTGCCCCTTCCCTTCAGTTTCCAAAGCAGCAGTGAAACTGCTGCATGATAAGATGCCTCGCAGAGCTAATCATTTCAATTTGGCTCAATTCAGAATTGTGAGAGAATAGATTCGCTAGCCAATTCACAGTGATGGTTTTCTGGCAAACTGACACCTACCCCTGCAGGGAAACCCACAGGAGCCTCCTATTTAAACAACTACCTGAGCTTTACTAGAAAGCATTCTCCAGCCTTTAAATCATGCTGATTGCAACCCACAGAATTTACTGACTTCTGTTTTAATAGTCCTTTGGGAGACTAGTAAGTCTAATGGCATAGCTTGAGCGTACACCAACCATGTGGGTGCTGCTTAATTGCATGGGTGCTGTGTAACTTGAGTGCTCCCCTAGACTGAATTGATGTGCACGTGGAAAAGGAATTGTGTAGCCTGTTGTCTAGCCAGTGATGTTACATCCATTGAGCTTTCCACTTAAGTTGGGCATTATAGGCAGAGTTCATGTCTAGGACTCAGTTGAATTGTCATGTTTCATAGTTGAGTTTCTTGCCCTTGCCATTGTTCTTTATGGCTGTGCCTTCCCACGCAGTGCCTGCCAGAGGTATTTTTCTGTTAATAAATATACAGTGCATGCTGAGTGGTCCTCATGGGTTTTTTCAGCCACCTGCTTGAATACTGCCTGCTATTTGGCAGCCAGAGCATTTTGTAGCAATATGTCTTCCTATTCTTGCCTTCCATTATTCAGGTACTGTATTCTGTCTTTCTTAGTTCTTAGGTGTCAACTGGTACAAATCAATGTAAGAAGGCAAGTGTTACCATTCTAGTTCTGATACAAAAGGAAGACTTCCTACTCAAGATCTATATGCCATAGTTTTATGCAGGCTGATGTAATCCCATCACCTTCTCTTAGGAGAAAGAGTTAACTTGGGTTCTGACACTATTCTAATAGTCATGAGTATAGGCAGCTGAGCTTTTGTATATGCATTACAGAATTTTACTGAAAACAGGATTCCCTAGTGGAAATGTCCAAAGGGCTCACTACCCATAGCTTCTGCATCATGCAGTTAATGTCCTGTTGGAATATGTTAATTGTGTTGTATAATCTAAACTGTTCTAATCTGGCAGTGTTCTTTCAAAAGAACTGTTATTCCAAAAAAAAACCCTCTTGAAAATGCAAATTGAGTAAAAAAAAATCAATTCTAATTCTTTTTCTTAAGTCTACAAATTGCCAATAAAGACTTTGGCGTATATATTCCAATTATCTGATGTGCTAACAGTTTGAAAGGTTTTTTTTTGTTCTTTCATACACATTTAAAACACAAATTGCTTAAGTTGTCTTACTGGGCTATAAAATCAGGACTTTGCACTTTATTAAAACTTCCTTGTTACTAAATAAGGCCAGATATCAGCATATTTATGGCACCTGATATGGCTCCATTACTGTAGTTATTTTTCCCATCATTATGTGAACGTTTTTCTTCCTGCTACACTCCTGTAGATCAATGCCAGTGCTGCAGTTTCTGCTGCAGAGTCTCATGGCTGGTAAAAATAACCTGTCTCCCCAAAGCACAAAAGAATAAGCTCATGGTTCTTTTTTAAACCAGCACCCAGGAGGGAGGGGCAGTAGGGATGAGGATGTTCCCATTCAAATCAAAACATACCATTCAAAAGATTAACTTGGGGTTATCGTCTCAATATATTTTGGTGCTGGCTTTTAGAAACAAGTGCTTTCTTCTTCAAAATGATCCAACTTCAACTTTGTGAACATATTCTTTGTCATCCACATTGGCTCACTAATGCTTTTAACATAGGCACAGCAAGTTAGCTAGACAATGACAATGGTATTTAGTTCAGGCTATGTTACATGATCTGAAGTAAGTTTTTTTAGGATGGACATCAAGTTACATATTCTTGATAACAATATGTTTTTTTGATAAAGATGCTTATCCAAAAGGACTGAAAGAATGCTAGTGGGCTCATATATCTCTCCACTGCTCTTCACAGGATGCTTGTCTGGGCCATCATGAAGAGTCCTAGTTTGTGGAAGAAATTATATCCTGAAATGTAGATAAATTGGATATGACCTACAAATAGGATTAGAATTTGCATTTATATGACTTTATTTTGCCTTCCTTAAGGTTCTAAAAGTATTTGTACATGTCGGCCCAGTGCACATAGAGGATATATAATCTAAATTAATATAAAACATAACAAATATTGCCATATCACTGATTTGTCTCTGATTGCCAAAAGCTACCCCATTTTTTTAAAGACTTAAAATATTTTCAAAAGATGGTCAGTTTTTAATTTTGTAAGTTTTTATGGAAACTGATTCTGTAGTTGGGAAGGAGGAAAGTCCAGTCATCACTCCAAATAATAACTCTTTGTGATTGATTTGATCATATATGCTTATACCTTAAGAATGTATCTTTGGCTCTGATTTCTGTTGAGATAGGGCAGAGGAGGGGATGCCTATAAAATCAGCCGGGTTAGTATCTCCTCTGAAGGGACTGAGAGAAAAGTTTTTTTAAAAAAGGTCCAAAGCTATTGTTCTTTTTTTTTTTATTGTGAATATATTATTTTTTTAAATACCTTTGGGATTCCTTTCCCAAAGGCTATTAATTGATACAGCCCTTCAGTGCTCCTGCTCCAAAGTTGCACTTGATATTACTTAAGCTTCTTGCATATTTTATTTCAATGGAAGTGCATAGAATTCAGTGTTAAGTAAGTTGCTGGTTATTGGTCTTTAAGGACTTCTTCACTAAGCACAGTATCAATGCTGCTACTCTTAATTACTCCACATTAGATCTCCAAGCAGCATTGCTCTCTTATATTTTAACAAAGCACTTTAGTCTGCCATATCATTCTGTATTATTTCAGTGCCTAAAGATCAATATGTAACCCTTCTGCATGATTGTATTTGCATTGTTTTACTGTTGATTTTGTTTCAGCTCTTGTTTACCACAGAATTCTTAAGAAAGAATTTTGGGGGCTTATATGCAGCATTCATTTTCAGCCTTATATTGTAACTTTCACTGCTTTTGAGAATGTAGAATAGAAAAAAGTGATGGTATTACAGATAATAGAATGTAATAGGTCTCTTAACCTATGAGATCTGCTCCAATTCCTTTTCAAAGCTAGCTTCCTTATATCTGAGAAAGAGCATAAGGAATATTTGAGCATATGAAACATTGATGTTATAACTGGCCAATCTTTTTGAATCCCAGAATTTTGGTTTAATGATACAGCCTGTCAATGGCTGAGATTGTATTATTTTACAATTTTATAGTTTGCCCTGGGAAACTTTAAAAGAGAAAACACTTGGTTTTATTGGTTTCCCAGCTTCTCAGAGTATTGACTGTATGGTACACACCACAGCTACTAGATAGTGGTTACTATGGGAGATATTTTCTGCACCTTTATGATTGAACAAAAATTCCAATATCTCCTGTCATTTTGATGCCTTCATACATGCAAACTATGCAAATGTATAAAAAAGTGGGTAGATTTAAAACAGTTTAATTTCAGCTATGGGCCTAATAATTTAAGTGACATGTGTCTGAACTTTTCTCAGCTGCTGTCCTCAAATTGCCCTTCAAAATTGCTTAACAGGTGAGGGATGGTAGGAGAGCCTATGCTTTGCATTCAAAAGATCCCCCATTCAGCCCTTGGCATTGTCAGTCTAAAATTATTAAATAGCAGATGCTGCTGCCCAGTCCTTGGAAAGGTACAGCCAGCCAGGGTAGCCAGTATGGGGTGGATAAGAAAATTAAGGTGACTTGTATAAAGCAACTTCCTGTTTTCCTAGTACAAAAATGTGGGGGCTTATGTCACAGCATATCCTCTTGAAAAGCTTTTGTGCCAAATCACAAGGATATTTTGGGGTTGGTCTGCAGCGATCGCTCACAAAAGAAACATTCCTAAAAGATAGGCAGTCTGCATCCTAATATATCATAGCCTTAGACTGCAACAAAACCATGCATTTTTATTTTTTTCAAGGAATAATTAAAATCATACTCCAGTCATTAAATTAGTCTTTATCTGGTGAAACAGTTTGCCATTTCCTACCTGCTTGTTGTGAAAGTGAGGGCTTACGGATGCTACCAAGCTATCATTCAACAGTGAATGCTCAGGATACAAAAAACTCAACTTTGCCTAATATAAAGAAGTAGCTTATTGCAGCTTTGAAACATGCTTGTGTTGGATGGACTGCCATAAAGGTTAATGTACTCTTTTTCAGACAAAAAGTGAGGATAAAAATGGGTAGAGCAAAACAGGAACTGCTATACACACAAATAGATTGACAGCATGGAAATATCTGCCAGCTTTCACAGTTAATTGTGTCTAATAATTTTTTTCCTGTTATCAGTCAAAAATAATAGTTAAAACCAATGAATATGGAGTTTCAGTCAACTCAAAATAGTAACTTGGTGCTTGGTACATTTTTCAACTGTGCAGTGCTTTACTGATAACAATCAAGCCTCAAAATTACTTATTTGTGTAGAAACTGAAATTGAATGTTCTATGGAGGGAAAGTCTGTGTAGGTGCTATATAGAATACCCAGGCTCTTACCTCCTTGTGCTACTTTCAGGCCACTGAACAATGTTATTTATTGCTGTCCCATAGAAATGGACAGGGAACCTGCTTTTATCTTATATGACTGACTGATCAGCCACCATGCTTTGGGAACATATTTGTCCAATGTACATGTTCTGATGTCCCTTTATTTTTGCAATTAATGAGACTGAGAAATTCAATATGTATATTCCAGTGTGTGCCCAACAGTAATGATAACCGGTGTCTTGATTTCATAACATCTTCTGGTAGAGGTTTTTTTTTTTTTAAAGTTTTCAGTTTTAAGGGCTTTATTGGACAAGGTGAACTAAAAATATTTTAAGTGCATGACTTAATTCTGTTCTGTCAACTTCTGCACTGTGAATATTTTAATTACGTATTTTAAACAAAATACATTGAGGGCTTAACTATTACTTCCTGCTTCTTAATATAAGGATTACTTCCAGCATAAATTTCTTGCATCCATGCATGGCTCCTAAAGAATGTGAATATGAAATTCATGTATTCATTGTGTGAATTGTTGAATTTGATGTTCCGTCTTGTGCTCCTAAGAAAAAAAGAAAGAAATAGCTCATTTTAATAATTTTCTCCATGTAGAGTAGGGCTGTGCAAATTTTAAAGTACATCCCTTTTTTCAACAGACTTGAGTGAAGCACCCCCTTCAAGCTGCTTCATGAAAGGATGGACCTTCCTCATTTCTAAGAACAAACTGAATCAACCACATTACTTCACTTTTCCTCCCTTGTGAGACCTCTTATGATTATTGCAAATGCCAATTAAGGCTGAGAAACAACACAAATTACTTTGTGTATGTAGACTGTGTGGCCTCTTCCCCTCAATGAAGGAAATTGTATCATCTCCCCATTTGCGGTCCTTCATTGAGGTGAATCTAACCTCATATAGGCATAACATACAGTCAGGATAATAATTCATTAAGAGCCATCCGTTGAATGTAAAATGTTATGCTGAAATTGATGCCTAATTTTGTTGAGACTAATGCAAGATAGAAGTTGGATTGTGCATATGGCTGCAGAATCGGGTTATCCTGTCTGGTTCTGAAGTGGCATTAGGCCACAAAAAGGATTGATCTAATCCTTAACTACCTTCTAGCAAATTGGCAAGACCATGTCGCTTTTCGTCTTCCATTTCATGATAGTTTTAAGCCTGATCCTAAACATTTGCTTGTGGTTCTGGTGTGATGCTAAGTTTGTTGTGTTGAAAGAGCTATGGGTATATCCCAAGCCAAACACCAGTATGTCAAGTGCATTAAAGTTTAGGATCAGGCAGTCCATATCTGTAATAGATAGTTTTCAATAAGTAAATCCTTATTGGAAACATGCAAGCACTCCGGGTTTTATAAGCATTAAATTAGAATCCCAGGTCTAAAATCCCATAGCATATTTGAAATTAGACCTGGATCCCTTTCTCCTACCCTCACCATATTTATCAGATCCATCCACCTTTTAAGGGATGGAAAGATGGCTTCTTATAACTGCTGTTGCCTCTTGTACAAGGACTGTAATTTCTTACTAAAGGGAATTCTGATTGTGAACTGCTTGGTAAACTGGGGTTTTGAAATAAACCACTATTTTTAAGTAACTCATTCCACGCTGAGAGTATTCTGGACTTTAAGCAGAGCTATTGCATGTGAACACAATATTTTCCAATCCTGACCTCTTCTCCTAGCAGAGAGTTGATCTTTGTGCACTTGGAAAATGGGGAAAATCATTGAATTGCCAAGGCACTGAATCACCTTATATAGTATTATTTTCCCTCTAGCTCTTTAAAATGTATATCTTCTACAATTTGTATAAATATAAGAAAATAGTTTTTTCACTGTGATCCAAAACCTCCAGTGGTTAGGGATAAATGAGGGTGTAATGGACACCCCATCTTAAAATGATGGACTATGAATCTATTATTTAAGACAAGTAGGATAACCTTTTAACATCCATAAAATGCCATTAATTCAATGTGCTGGAAAAAATGGTCATCCTTTTCCAAGAAGAAATATCTGTTAAATGCATCAGTACTATGAACTATGTACAAAATCAGTCTGTATAAACTTTTGTGGTGTTTTATTTCATATTCTATTCTTTGGTAAAAGGTACATTGGTTGTGTTCAGTTTTCCGATCCAGAAACAAAGACCAAAGAAGGCCAACCTCATTTGATTGTGTATATTCTGCCTGTTTTAATTATAGATAGCTATAAAGGATACAGTGCAAGTAAGTGAATCTGGTAATCAAAGATTTTTGTATGTTCTTTTTAAAGGAAAGGAAACTTTGAAGTATATAATTTATTGCTCAGCAATACAGTGTTGTTAATAACTATTAGCAACATGTCCTAATTTCCCAATAGCATTATTCTATGTTGTCCTTCAGTTTGTTGTATTGTTATTTGGTATTTATTTGTAATTGAAGGTCTTGCTCTGTCTTGTGTTTTGATGCTAATAATTGAGAACAGTGTGTAGAATGCAAAACTTTGAAATGCTGAACTGTATTAAAGGATAAAAAATAAACCTAAGTAGGAAGTCATATTTTTTAAGAAACAGAATTGTGTTTTAATTTTATCATGCCATGTTGCTGCACAAAATTAAAATATCCTTTTATTAATTTTCAATTCACTTTCTGCCTGCCAATCCCTCTTTTGCTTTATATTTCAGCGCAAGGTATGCTACAGTTCACATAACTAATAACAGTTTTTAATATGAACACATTACACTCCAAACTTACAATTTGCACCTACAAGGAAGAATAGGCCTCTTCAGGAGCTTTCTTTTAATCTGTAAAAATCATACCAGTGCATCAGCTGAGTAGTCTGGTACACATTTACTGTTTCCTAGGTTAAGGGGGGAAAAAAACTCAGTTTCAATTCCCAATTTGTTTATTTTAAAAAACAATAAAAGGATTAAGGAGATGTCAAAAATAAGTTGTTTTCTAAAATAAATTAATATAAAATATAAATTTACCAGAAACCTAAATCTTTGAGGTTAATTTACCAGTTCAGCTTAGAGCAGTTCCCTGGACTTTATAGCATGATCAAGACTTCCCTTGTCATCAGATACGTCAAGAGAAAAAAACGGAATTTCTGGGTTTCCAAGGAGAGGGCTAGCAGATCTGGTTTACAAAATTCCAGACAATTGTTAGATGGATACTGAAAACTCTTGCTGCCACATAATCACCTGGATTTTTTGCATGCCAGATTTGCTAGTCCTATCCAGGTAGGCAATTCAGTCTTTCAATATATATTTTGGAGTTATTTTCCAGGTGATTCCTACTGTGTGTGTTTAGCATAAGGTTAGGTCATAAAGGAAGTTAACTCACATGTAGAGTTTGGTCTAGCTATATGGGAATATCTTGTAAATTTTACAGGATAAGACATATTCAGTTGCTAGATCCAAATGGCATCAAATGTCAAATTGAAGTTGAATGATTCTAAGGGAAAAGGGGAGAATTTTAGAGTAGATTGGGGCCTAAGTGACTTGAAGATTGGTTAATAGGTCTGTGTACAATTTGAAAATTATTTAGAGGTGCTTCAAATCTTGGACAAATACGGCAACGCTGTGCTAAGTATCAAAGTAACTTCATTTTTAGGATTCTACACAAGCCTGAAAAAACCACTGCTTCAAGAAGTCAATCGTTAAGATTAATGCAGCTTTAATTAATAGAAGAGACAGGAGTGCTCATGTGAGCTCTGAAGCACTCCTTCCAAATACATTTCAAAGCATACACAGCCCTATTATGTACTTGTTATTAAAAGAATTGTCTTTGAACGATGTAATTTCTTAGTGTAAGCATAAAGATCTTTATGAACAATCTACTTTTAACTAGAAAAGTTGGAAGCCCCAAGTCATCAAAATGGGACAGTTCAAAAATAAGGTAAAGTCTCAAGCTAAACTCAAATTCTGTCCATATGTTTTCTTTGCAACAGTATGTAAGTGGTTTTCCATTAACTTTTTCAGGGAATGTTTTCAACTTCCAAGTGTTCTCTGTAAGGTAGCATCCTTTCTTTTTCACTTGTTTGTGAGTTTTAAAATTGCTTAGGGATTATGGACATTATGGAGATTGATTATTAGTCATAAGGGCTGTACCTTTTGCTGAAGTTTAGTTTACAGGAAGTATGCCTCAGAACATCAATAGAAGAAGATTATATTTGTGGGATTCCCAGAGATAGATTGTCATCCACTATAGGGAAACAAAATTAACCAACAATATTATTATTATTTCTTATGGGTCAATAATATTCATACATGCCAGGAGGCCATCCCAAACTGCAGCAGTTCACGTTGCCAACTATACTTCAACTTACTTGTCAAATATGTTTCTTATAAGACATTATTTTATTCAAATAATTGGGGTGACTGAAGTTTTGAGTTTACTAAGTTATAGCCATCATAATTCACTACAGTGTGGAAGGATGACTGATCAATTTTAATCTTGCAGATACCTCAAATTCAAAGCTGCACACTTAAGACTGACTTATTAGTAATAGTATTACTGTTAAGATACTGACATTCATGAAGCTTAATTTTTAATAAAGTCTTGGTTTCTGTCCGATTAGTCCTAAATAGAGTTTGGTAAAGAATGATTGTTCAGTTTGATATCAAATACTACTATCCTTTGCAGTTTAGGTTGCAATGATTAAGATGATTTGTCATCCACATGACAATAGCTGCCTGTATAAGAAGGAGATAGAACTCGATGGAACTACAATCTGTATTTCTTGAAAATAAGCTTAGGCCCATTTCTTTCTACCCCTCTCCCAATATTTATTATACTGAGTTTAATTTCAAGCTTGAAACAAACAAACAAAAAATCTCAATGGCTTTGCTCCAACACAAGTAATTAGTTCTGCAATATATACAAAGGAACATTTCCAACAAAATGCTGTGAAGGCTTTTTATTTCACTCACACCTGAAACATTATACAATAATGTGAGGGTTCTCTGCTTTCCAAGGGTGGGACACACCACAGCGTAGCATATCTGTACACAGTGCTTTATTGGGGTACATACCTTCCCCAACAACAGACAATTGTTCTGGGTTAACTCCACCTTTTTAGGTCTTACAAGTTGATGTTGCCGCGTAAATATGTCTTTAATACTCAGTCCTTTATATTCAGTCCAAACAAAAGTCTCTAAGTCTGTAAAGTAGCATACAACCTTTGCCTCCTTCCAAAAGTTCCTGCACTAGTTGGGATGAGGGGCTGCCTCAGTGTGGTTGCTCCTTTTCTGGTTATTGCTGAGCTCAGGCCAAGCTTCAAGCTCTGCTCTTAAGCAGTGTTGCTTTTGAGCACTCCAGTTGAGCTCCCGAGCTGAGCTCTAGGCAGGAATTCCACCAAGATATGTTGCTTACCATAGCCTGTGGTCCTGGCAGTTGACTGATAACCCCCTTGCCTACCTGTAATAGCTGCCAGTCTCCAAACATCGCCTCCCCTTCCCCATCTGCTTACTGTTTTCTCATCTCTTTTTCCCCTACACAGCCCCCCACACACTCTATCTTAGTGTTTGCTTTTGCAAGCTAAGGACCTGGGTGGGGTGTGGCTGCCTCTGGATGTCAGCACATCCTTGAAAACGCCAGGATGTTGCTCACTTAGCCAGGCAGGAGGAATGCCAGCGTGGATGCTTGTGAGTAAATTTGTGAGTGAATGAATGAATGCATGCATGAGCCCATCTCTCTGGTTTCTGGAAAAAAGCATGAGCTGTGCCAAACCTTGGGGGAGTGGGGTGGGAGATGTTTCTGCCTGGCTGCAGCTGCTTTTCCCAAGCACAGACAGCAATCCTAGCTTCATTTCTTCACAAATAACTGAATGGGTTTTTATTAGTTTCAGGGTAGGTATGAAATATAGTTTTGTCTAACATGATTATCACTGAAAGTCTTCCTTTATTATTCCCTCAACTATCTTTACAATTTAATGTCCTTACTAATTGGTTCATTTTCTTCTCACTGTTTTTTGTATATATCACACAAAACAATTTGCCTGCCTTGGTAAAGCAGAAGAAAAGTGTTTCCTGAAAATGATAATATCCCTAGGACATTTTCTTGAAAATGGTAACATCCCTCGGACAAATAACCATTTGTCTGAGATGGTATGAGGACTCCTGCCTTGGGCAGGGGGTTGGACTAGAAGACCTCCAAGGTCCCTTCCAACCCTACAGTCCTTTGACCAGGGCATAACTAAGGGGGGGCAAGCGGGTCATGTGCCCCAGGCACCTCACTGGGGGTGTGTGTGCTAAAATGAGCAGGGGGGGGAGCCAAAATGGGCGCAGAATCTATGCTTTCCCTGGGGGACACAGATCCTAGTTGCGGGCCTGTCTATGATTCCTTTGGGTTGTCCCTGTCCTGCTCTGAGAGCCAAGGATATCTGACGTGCTAAAGACATAAAGCATGGAAAATTGAGTTTATCATAAAGTGTTAACATTGTAAGCATGTGGTGAATTGTATAGAAAAATAGTTAATTCCTCTATTTTGAGAAGGCAGAATCAAACCTAGGCTTAAGTCATACTCATAAAGGAGAGGGCCTCTAAGTCATCACTGATCTTCAGCATAGATTATGTTACAGGAAAAAAAACCCTAATCCAGAGAACATTCAACAAGAGAAAATAGGACAGGAGAAGGGACAGGATAGCAGAAAAGGGACAGGAAAAAAAGGGAATTCCTCAAAAACCTTGACTGATGCCAGATCCAATGGGAACAAACAATATTTATCCCACAACTGGCTGAACTCAAGCTCCACACCTTGCTCAGAAAAAAGAAATTTCAAAATTTCAGGACGTTCAACATTCCATTCTCAAGTCAGTGGGAGGGTGGAGCACATGGGAAAGGGATGTGGGAAATCATTTTCATAGATCTGCTTCAAGAAACCTGAAGTTAAATGAGGAATCAGTTGAGGAACCCTAATCAATTGTGCAGTGGAGGATCAAGGTTGAAGAATTAGTTCAGGTGGCTGTTCTGCATTTGTGGTTATGGCAGCAGAGAAAGTGCTCCCATTGCAAAATTTATCATGATACTTTGTGAGCAGGAAGATCTACTTCTCTCTTGTAAGTTAGGGCAATTCATTATCTAACTCAGTGATTCTCAACCTCAGCAACCTTAAGATGTGTGGACTCTAACTCCCAGAGTTCTGAGAGCCGAAGTCCACACATCTTAAAGTTGCTGAGATTGAGAAACACTGATCTAATTCACTTGCTGTTAGTGAACCTCAGTGCCTTGCTTTGCATGCCTCCGATACAAGATTCGAACAGCCTGTTGGCTCGCTGGAATGTAGGATCCTAGTGCGTATCCTGGCTCTCTTCAATGCTATGCTTCATCTTACTGGGAAGATAGAGCTTGAAATAGAAGGCAGGCAATGCTAAAGTTGCAGGGGCTTGGGAAAACTACAGAACAACAACAACAACAACACATCAGGAAACAAATGCTTTTCTCTTTGTTTTCTCAGAACGATTTTGAGGCTTTTTTTCCTAAATAATTGTGGAGGGGGGAGTAAAAAGTAAATTATGAAGTATCTTCTGTTAGAATGAGGAGTAACATATTTAACACAAATATTAATATACTGAAACTCTTTATTTTCCCAGTGTAATATCTGAACCCTACCCATTTGACACAACATCATTACAACGTTCATACTGAAGACACCCTACAGCTGCGAGAGCAGACTGCGCTTCTAGCTCCAGAGGCACTGTCAGTTTCAGAAGAAAAGGTGGAAGGATTTAAACCTTCTTTGCCAGTGGGTTTTCTTGTTCACTTTTGCGGTGGTTGGTGGATCTCTTCCAGTCTTTTTGCCATACCAGCTGATGAGCAGGAGTGCGGTGGACATAATCTGTGTTAATGTCTGGATGAGAAACAAGGAACAGATTGCACTGCTTTTCCATGACAAAAGCGAAAGGAGTGCGAGTTTGGAGTGGGATGGAACTCCTGTTCCCAGGACTTTGCCCTTGAGATAAACAGACCAGACCAGTACAAAGTGCTGAAACAAAGCTGAAACTGTATACTCCTTTAGTGAATAATAAATGTTCTGGATCCAATAGATTACACTCTGTTTAAATTCCATAGGTACCTTTTCATAATCAATGTAAATTATAGTTGTAATGTATAAAGGTTTCCCTCGACGTAAAGTCCAGTCGTGTCCGACTCTAGGGGGCAGTGCTCATCTCCGTTTCTAAGCCTTGGAGCCGGCGTTGTCATAGACACTTCCGGGTCATGTGGCCAGCATGACGACTCGGAACGCCGTTACCTTCCCGCCGAAGCGGTACCTATTGATCTACTCACATTTGCATGTTTTCGAACTGCTAGGTGAGCAGGAGCTGGGACGAGCAACAGGAGCTCACCCCGCCGCGCGGTTTCGAACCGCCGACCTTCCGATCGGCAGCTCAGCGGTTTAACCCGCAGCGCCACCGCGTCCCTCAAGTAATGTATACTTGTAAATTATAAAATGTAAATTATATTCTTAGTAAGCTCTCATTTTTTGAGAAAAACCACCTATCTAATCATATTAAGAGAAAACCCTGAATCAAGGAACAATTGAGGAACCTTTCAAACACAAAAGATTGCGGGTGGAGGGGGAATTGCCTGCATGGAATTTAACCTAGACTATTTGAAGACTATTAGCCTTTTTAGGAAGAGGAATTAATCTATTATTGTGTGCTTCAATGCCCTACTGATTAAGAAGAAAACCAAATGGGTACCTCTGGGTGAATGATTTCAGATGAATCTGTTATTGGTGGTTTAATGAGACTCTTCTAAATTAATATGATAGCTCTGGAGCCTCTTAGTTCCAGTTATACAGCAACATTTTTAATTTTGGAGCATGTGGATTTCAGAGGCTGCTAAAATGCCATTTTGCCTGCTTAGTGCTCTTCCATACAATTGTTATTTCCCACTGATTGCTTAAACATTAAATATTCAACACAAAGAGTTAAAAATATATGATGAACCTAGATCACACCTGCTGAGTCTCTGTGGGCCAAACTACATAAGAAATTGATTGTGTGTATGCAGTTCAAGTGCACACTTTCAGTTACGTAAATAGCAAATTCAGTCAAAGCCATTCCTTTTTCTTTTTTACTCACAGCATAGAAGCCTTATTTGCATTGCTAGAGAGGTTTCCAATGGCAGCAGTGAGGACTCTTCCCTTGAAATTCAAGGGAAGTGGCTTCTGAGAAATGGCACAGAGATTCTTGTTGTGGGGAGGTAGTATTTCAATATTTTTTCACCAAGTGGCACATGCCAACAGGTTAAATTGTGGTAGAAAGAATGGAAATACATTGAAAGTGTTAATTTAGCAGCACTGACCCCTCAGCACCTCTCAACCTCCCAACCATAAGGCCCAGTGTGTGTTATAGATACAGTAGCTAAGGATTTACTCTATTCCCCCCTCTTTTTCTTTTGCTACACCTGCTTTTTATTGTGTGTGTGTGTGCGTGTGTGTGCGTGCATGCATGCACGTGTGCATGCACCTTCGAGTCAGTTTTTTGACTCCTGGCAACTGCCTGGACAAGTTCCTGCAGTTTTCTTGGCAAGATTTCAGGAGTGGTTTGCCACTGCCTCTTTCCTAGGGCTGAGGGAAAGTGACTGGCCCAAGGTTACCCAGCTGGCTTTGTGCCTAAGGTGGGACTAGAACTCACCATCTCCTGGTTTCTAGCCTGACACTCTAACCACTACATCAAACTGGCTCTTTCTTTATCTACAAGATTGCTAATCTCAGGTGCTTCTTTCTCCCCTTTATCCCAAAGCATGCCTGCATAGAGCCTTTGACTGCTGACTCTCCTCCTGATAGGATTCAGCCAGCTAGATCTAGGCTTTGCTGGTCCTCTCCATGCATTTCTTTAAATAAACATTTCCATTGAAGTTATAAACATGCTTCACTAATCTTCTCTCCCTCTCTCTCTCTCTCTCACACACACACACACACTAGCTTTCTTCAACAGGGTAATGGGCCCTGTGAATTAAATGTATAAATGTCATGCGCTGCCTACCTCTGAATAATGCTCAGACACTGGTTCGGTGGAACAGGCTCTGGTTTATTCACAGCGCAGGTACAGCATCGGGAAAAAAGCTGAGAGTGACAGGAGCGCACCGGTGCGGGGTTTAAATACCCCGCGCCGGTCAGCGCCCCCTCACTCGCGGTCACGTCACCCCCCTTTGTCCAACACGTTGACCTGCCGGTGAGTGAGGGGTTGCGAGGCCCCGCTGGCGTTCCGGGATCGCCCATCATCGGTTTCTCTATTCCTCCGGTGATTGCTGTCAGCTGGGCGATCTCCGTTGTATTAGCGCTAATGGCTTGGGTGTGCTCCGTGATCCGTTTAGCTATTGTTTCTTGACCTTTAGTCGTTGTGAGTTGATGGCTACTTATCTTGAGCCCCTTCCCCTGTTTCCTTGCTATTGTCATGTGTGCCATTGCGCTGATGACTTCAGCTCAACGGCACTCATGACATACTGCCCCCTGTCCGAAAAGTGCTCCCCCCCGGTTTTCTGGGTTTTTTTTTTTTTTCCCCGGTGGAGCTGTCAAACGGCACTTTTTTTTTTTTTTTTTTTGAAATTCCCACCGGAGTAGTTTTCGCCCCTCCCTTTGCTCCTCCCTCTACCACGTGCCTTCCCAGGGTGTGTCCTTAGAACGCATGCCCAGGTCACGCCCTGGCGTGCGCATGCTCCGGCCACACCCTGTTTGTTTGGCTCAGTTCGGCGAGGAGAGAGGCGTGGCTGGTCGGGTGCTTATCAGCTCCAGGTAGGGCCCTTCTTTTTTATTCAAAGTGCGTCGCCTTTGTTATTTGTGCTCCTGGGCGTTGCCCCCAGGTTGCCCTGTTGACTTGCTTGCCACTCCCCCGTGGGCCCGGGGCGGGGGGAGGGTGCTGGCGCACGCTTGTTACTGCCTCGTCGGCCCGGGGCGGGGGGAGTGAGTCCCGGGGGGGGGGAGGTCCACCCAAGTCGCGGGCTTGGGGGGGCCCTTTCCCTTGGGGCACGGTAGGCGGGGGGGGCCTGCGGGGGAGGGGTTTTGCAGGGGACGGCTTGCTAACCTTGGTTTTGGCTTGTCGGGGTATGCCCGGTGAAAAGCCCGGGTCAGGTCAGGCGCGTTAACGTTGTGCGCCGCCACCCATTCCGGGTGGGGGAAGTGTTTCCACCTGACCAAATAGTGTAGAGTTCCTCGTTGCTTGCGGGAGTCGAGTATGTCCCTTACGTCAAAGTGATGTTGGCCGTCGATCATCACCGGTGAGGGCTGTGGCGTGCTTGGGTGCCATCGAGAGGTGGTTGCTGGTTTCAGGAGGCTGGTGTGGAACACCGGGTGGAGTCTCCGTAGGTTGTGTGGCAGGTCCAAGCGTATTGCCACCGGGTTCACTATTTGCGTGACTCGGAACGGCCCGATGTACTTAGGCCCCAGTTTTTTCGAGGGTTGGGGTGACTTTAGGAATTTGGTGGATAGGTAGACCATATCCCCCGCCTGGAACGTCGGTTGTCGGCGCCGGTGCTTGTCGGCCTGCTCTTTGTAGGCTGCCTGTGCTTCCTTCAGCGCCGCCGTGATTATTGGCCATGATTCCGCGATCTTCCGTCCCCAGTCGCTAGCGTCCACCTGGGGTTCCGGGGGTTGAGGTAGCTCCGGTATGGGGACGAAGTCGCGCCCCGAGACTACCTCGAACGGAGTTCTCCCCGTGCTCGTGTGGACGGCGTTGTTGTATGCGACTTCGGCGAACGGGAGCAGTTCAGCCCAGTCGTCTTGGTGATAGTTGGTATATGAGCATATGAACTGCTCTAGGGTGGCATTGAGGACCTCTGTGGCTCCGTCCGTCTGGGGGTGCCAGGCAGTGGATAGGGCCTGTTGGGTCCCCGTCAGCTTTAGGAAGGCCCGCCAGAATTTAGAGGTGAACTGTGTGCCCCTGTCGGTCACCACACGTGCGGGGCATCCGTGTAGCCTGTACACGTGGATGAGGAAGAGTTTGGCTAGTTGTTGTGCGGACGGGACCGACGTGCAGGGGATGAAGTGGGCCTGTTTTGAGAAGTAATCCTTCACCACCCAAATGGCTGTTTTCTTCTGGCTGGGTGGGAGGTCCACTATAAAATCCATAGAGATTTCCTCCCATGGGCGGGAGGGTTCTGCCACCCGTTGTAATAGCCCCGCGGGTTTGCCTGGTGCCCGTTTGGCCCTAGCGCACGTTGGGCAGGACGCTACGTATGCTTTCACGTCTCGCCTGAGCGCGGGCCACCAGAATTGACGCCGTGTTAGGTGTAGGGTCTTGAGGAACCCAAAGTGTCCCGCTTGCTTGGCGTCGTGTGACCTATGCAAGATCACTTGCCGTTGCGAGTCCGGGACATAGATTCTGCCTTCCCCCCATGCCAGGTCCTGTGCCATCGTTACCTTGTCGGGGTTTGCCAGGAACCAGGGGTCGGTTTTGAGGGCGGCGGCGATGTCCGTGCGTATTCCCCCTGGTAGTTGCGGTTGGCTTCGTCTGGTCGCAGGTTGTCCCGCCGTCGGTTGCGCCGTAGAGTCGAGCTGTCTCCGGGCACCGCTTCGGGTGGTCACGGCCATCCCCAGTTGCGAGGCGGATAGGACCGTCCCAATGGTGTCTGGGGCAGGCTCTTCGTCTTGGGGCAGTCGGGAGAGGGCGTCGGCCAGGAAGTTCTTTTTGCCCGGCATGAACTTCAGCTGGAAATTAAAGCGGCTGAAGAATTGGGCCCATCGGACCTGTTTTGGGCTAAGGCGTCTGGGCGTTCGTAGGGCCTCGAGGTTCCGGTGGTCGGTCCAGACCTCGAATGGTTGGGTGGCTCCCTCGAGTAGGTGTCGCCATGTTTCTAGCGCCGATTTTACCGCGAAGGCTTCTTTCTCCCAGACGTGCCATCGCCTTTCTGTCTCGGAAAACTTCCTCGACAGGTAGGCGCATGGTTTCAGGAGTCCCGTGGGGTCCTTTTGGAGTAGGATGGCCCCCAGGGAGAAGTCTGAGGCGTCGGCTTGGACCACGAACGGCCGTTCTGGGTCCGGGTGCACGAGGATTGGCTCCGTGGTGAACAGCGCTTTCAGCTTGTTGAATGCGGTCTGGCACGCGGGAGTCCAATTCAACACTGTGCCCGGGTTCTTGCCGCGTCGGGTGTCCCCCACCCCTTTGGTTTTGAGGAGGTCCGTTAGGGGGAGGGCTATCTCTGCGAACCCCCGGGCGAATGACCTGTAAAAATTCGCGAAGCCGAGGAAGCTCTGGAGTTGGCGTCTGTTGCGGGGGCGCTCCCAGTTTAGCGCCGCCTCGACTTTTGTGGGGTCCATCTCTATGCCGTCCCCGGAGATTCGGTACCCCAGGTAGTCTAGGCGCGCTTTATGAAATTCGCACTTTGTAGGCTTGGCATAGAGCTGCGCCCTTCTGAGCTTGTCGAGGACTTGCCTGACTAGGGTCACATGTTCCTCGTGCGTTTTTGTGTAGATAAGGATGTCGTCTATGTAGACAAGGACCCCTTTGAACAGGTGTTCATGCAGTACCTCATTGATGAGCTGCATAAACACCCCAGGGGCCCCCGCGAGTCCGAACGGCAGCACTTTATACTGGAAGGCGCCTAGGGGGCAGTTGAATGCAGTCTTCCATTCGTCCCCCTCCCTGATTCGGATGCGATAGTACGCCTCGCGAAGGTCCAATTTGGAAAAGACTTTGCCCGTGGACAGGTGGGCGAGCATGTCCTTCACCAGGGGTAAGGGGTATTTGTTGGACAGGGAAGCCACGTTTAGGCCCCGGTAGTCGGTGCAGAGCCGTAGGGTGCCGTCTTTCTTCTCCCGGAATAAGACGGGGGCTCCGACCGGTGAGCATGCTGGCTCTATGAATCCCCTCTCTAGGTTTTTATCGATGAACTCCCGGAGGGTTGCCATCTCCTTCGGGGTCATCGAGTAGATCTTTGGTCTAGGTAAGGGGACGTCGGGCAGCAGGTCGATCTGGCAATCCGTCTTGTGGTGGGGGGGTAGTTGGTCAGCTTCCGCCTCTCCGAAGACCTTGGAGAAGTCGGCGTATTGTTCCGGTAGGTCTGCTATGGTAGCGGCGTTGTCCTGTGTAGTCGCCTCCGCTCGTCCCACAGTGGGGTTGGTTCTGCCCACTGGAACTGGTGCCCGATACTCGCCGTCGCCGAATGTGAAGGTGCGGGTCGCCCAGTTGATGCGCGGGTTGTTTGTCGCAAGCCATGGCATCCCCAGGACTGCAATGGGCCGTCCGATGTGAGTGACGACGAACGATGTGCGTTCGGTGTGAGTGCCCATTTGTAGGGTGACCGGCTCGGTTTGCAGCGTAGCTGGTTTCCCTCCCGCTGTAGAGCCGTCCAGCTGGTGGAATGCCAACGGCGTGGGGAGGGGGAAGCAGCGGAGGTCGAGTTTGGCGACTAAGTCGGGGTGGATGAGGTTTTTTGAGCACCCCGAGTCCACTAGTGCCGCGGCAGTGGTGGCTCCGTTGCCGGCAGAGAGTTTAATTGCCGCCATTATTACGGAGCTTTCGCCGTTCCGTCGAGGTGGTTCGCACTGCTGTCCCACCGCCTGCCTCGCAACGCGTTTCAGGGCAGGCGGGGAGCTTTTCCCGCTAGCTGGTCTGGGTCTACGTTGTCCTCTTCCCCCCAGTAGGCGTCCCAGCCTTCCTCTGGTGTCGCTGTGGCCACGGTCATTCGGCGGTGAGGGGGCAGCCCCGGGTTAGGTGGTTTGGGGCTAATTTTCGGGGTGGGTTTAGGCGCACTGGGGGCAATCCGCCGTCTTGTGCCCTAGTTTGCCACACTTCCCGCAGGGCTCCCGATTGAATTTCTTCTTTGGGTATGTGGGGCCGGCTGTCCCCACGTGTGGTGCGGGTACCTTTTTGCAGGTATAGTTTGTGTCTTCCGTGGTTGTCATGAGGAAGGTGCGGTGTGCGTGTTCGGCTTTCCCCGCGAGGTGGATCCACCCGTGTAGCGTTTCTGGGTCGTCGCGGTAGAGGGCCCATTGGAGTATGTCGCGGTTGAGCCCCCTTTTGAACATTTCCAGCAGGGTGGTCTCGGACCAGTCGCTGACCTTCCCCGCGAGGGCTTTGAACTCCAGGGCGTAGTCTGGAACAGTGCATGTGCCCTGTTTAAGTCTTTGGAGTGCGCTTTTTGCCCTCACTTTGGCTAGGGGGTCTTCGAAGTAGTTTTTCATCTCATTGATGAAGGCGGGGAAGTTGGCGAGGGCGGGGGAGCTGGACTCGTACAGTTGGACGTACCAGTCCGCCGCCCTGTCTTGTAATTTGATCGCCACAGCGGCGATCTTGTCTGCTTCGGAGTCGTAGGAGTGTCCGTGCCTCCCCATGAACTCCCTGGCGTTCGTTATAAAGAACGACAGTTTCGTGGGGTTACCATCAAAGAAGATGGGGAAGTCCTTTGGGGCCCGGGCGTTTTGCGCGGCCCTTCCTCTCGCTTCCCGGCCTGTGGTGTCGTCCGCCTGGGCCGTCTGCTGACCTTCATCTGGCCCGTGGGGGTTCGGTGCTTCGCTCGGGGCGTGGGCCTGTGCGGGGACGTCGTTGGGCGGCGCGGGGGGCATGAGCGACTGAAGCATGGTCCGGAGTTCCTTCAGTTGGGTCCGCGTGGCCGCGAGTTCAGCTCGTGCTTCCTCGTCCATGGTCCGCGCCGCCGCTGGGGCCGGTTCCGTCGGTGTGTCGGCGGGGGTGGGTTGCCGGCGGGGTTCATCCTCCCTCTGCCGTTGGTCCGCTTCCTCCGCCGTCTGCTGGGTGTCTCCATCGTCCTCCTCCGTGCTGACCGCCGTTGGGCTGTCGCTCCACGCCCGGTGCTGGGGTGCGATGTGGGGCGCAGGGTCCTCCGCTGGTTTCGGAAGGTATGTTGCTTCCTCCCGCGGTCGGTTCGCCTCCGTCGCCATCTCCCCTTGGGGTTGGAGCTGAGGCTCGGGTCGGGTCGGGTGGGCGTCCATGGCTCCGGGAGTCCGCGGTGCCTCTGGCCTCGGTCGGTCCTCCTCTGCTTCTTGCCGTGCGGCTCGCCCTCCTTGTCCGCGTCGCTCCGGCTTCATCTTTCTGGTCTTCTCGCCGTCTATTCCTCCCGCGGCTCGTTGTCGTCCGGTGGGGCTCGGCGAGGCTGAGTTTATGACTCTCAGCTTTATGTCATGCGCTGCCTACCTCTGAATAATGCTCAGACACTGGTTCGGTGGAACAGGCTCTGGTTTATTCACAGCGCAGGTACAGCATCGGGAAAAAAGCTGAGAGTGACAGGAGCGCGCCGGTGCGGGGTTTAAATACCCCGCGCCGGTCAGCGCCCCCTCACTCGCGGTCACGTCACCCCCCTTTGTCCAACACGTTGACCTGCCGGTGAGTGAGGGGTTGCGAGGCCCCGCTGGCGTTCCGGGATCGCCCATCATCGGTTTCTCTATTCCTCCGGTGATTGCTGTCAGCTGGGCGATCTCCGTTGTATTAGCGCTAATGGCTTGGGTGTGCTCCGTGATCCGTTTAGCTATTGTTTCTTGACCTTTAGTCGTTGTGAGTTGATGGCTACTTATCTTGAGCCCCTTCCCCTGTTTTCTTGCTATTGTCATGTGTGCCATTGCGCTGATGACTTCAGCTCAACGGCACTCATGACAATAAAGAGGTTTTGAAAGGGTGAGTGTCCCGAGCAGCTGAAGGAAAGCAGAAATGGAAACATCAGAGTTTCAGCCCACAGAGAAGACCAACATTTTCCCTTTGCTTTTTGAAGAAGAAACTGTTTCTAAAGTCCCAAAGGATAGCTTTTGTGCTGGACAAAGAAAGGCCCACAGAAACAGGGCAGGATCAAAGAACCTTGGTAGCTACAAATGACAAAGCAGCTGGGATTATCTGCCTGGGGAGGAGGAGTTCAATTTTTGTGCAGGATTTAGATCAGAACGAAGATATTTGGAAACCCTTCTCAGGCCTTTCTGATAAAAGATCCACCATTTTCAAAGTGCATCTTTCCAGAGAGCTGTGTGACAAGTGACTTAGAGATGGTGGAAGATCTGGCATGTACATCAAATGGGGAAGTAGGAAAGACTACCTGAAGGGCAAAACATGCCTATTGTGCTAGAAATGCTGATTGCCCTATTTCTAAGCATTTTATTTTAATATTTTTATTTTAATAAATGTTTATATGGCTGCCCAACTCCCTCACGGTGACTCGGGCGGCTTACAAAAATAAAACCCCAAATACAAAACCTGCTGCACCCCTACCTCACTAAGCATCCTACCATTAAGCTAGAAGACTGTAGTGGATGCACTAGAAATAAAGCAGAAAGCAGACAATTTTGTAATTAACTGCTCGCAAGACTTGTATCTCTGTAATTCTGAGGCAGAAAAAATGAGTTGCACTCGAAACTTGCAAAACAAGTGCAGGGAGAAGAAATACCTCCATTATAGCTGGCTCAGTCATTTTCATGGTAACTGTCAAGTATAGGGGAACTGCTCAGCACAGCAGCAATCCGGATGGATCAACTTGATGTAAAGACTGAATTCCTGCATGGGGAAATCAAGCAGTTGAAGAGGGAGAAACAGGACAGTGGTATGTGGTTGCAGCCGTAAGACTTCTGAGATCAACAGCAAGTGTGTTCCTGAGCCAGGGCAGCTACCATGCAAGCCCAAGAAAAGATGCACCTCCTTTAAGGATTTGCCAGCAGGTACAGTGAGGGTCCCAGGCTGCACCTGAAACAATTTTGCTTTGCGTCTAAATGCTGCACAACTCATTCTCAAACTCTGTGATGCCTTATACAAAAAATGAATTTGTGTAAAGTCTCTTACGAATACAATAATTGCTGTTGATTGGTGTGTTTTTGATAGATGGCAGATTGAATCATTTTCCAAACGTCCTTCACTATTTTGCTCTCCATTCTGCCTGTGCTGGACTTATCAGCTTTAAAAGAAAAAAAAAAGGCAACCCTCCTTTAAATTGCCTCCTCCCCCCGAGTGACCTGATCCCTGCTGTCAGCATTGAACTTACAGGGATGAGTCTGCCCCTGGCGACTGATGGACCCATTAGGGTTTCAGAGGGAGCTGGGGGTTATACTTGAGGATCTGCTGCATGGTCCAGCGGAGGCCCTGGCGGCGGCCTGGAATAGGGAAGCAGCTAGGGCCTTGGACAAGATTGTGCCTGTGTGGCCCCTCTTATCCCATCAAACCTGCTACTCCCCGTGGTTTACGGAGTTGCTCAAGGTTCTGAAGAGGATTAAGAGATGCCTAGATTGCTGCTGGAGGAAGACAAAGACCGAACCTGACCGGACACAAGCTAGAGCCACTATTAAGACCTACCTTGTGGCGGTAAGAGCGGCAAAACGTCAGTATTTCTCCACTCTTATTGCATCCACAGAATGCCACCCAGCAGCCCTGTTTAAGATTACCCGTTTCCTTCTGGGGAAAGGGGATCCAGAGATCCATCTACAGGGCCAAGCTGAGGAGTTTTCTGGGCACCTGCAGGATAAAATCACTCAGATCCGTTCCAAGTTGGACTCTGAGCATGAGGCAGTGTCTGGGGAGATGCCCGGGGGACATTCTTACCCTGTTATCTGGGAACGGTTTGAGACTGTTGAGCCCAAGGAAGTGGACAGGATCCTCCGGACTGTAAACACCACCACTTGTCAACTAGACCCATGCCCCTCCTGGCTGGTGAAGGCAGCTCGGGAGGGGATGTGTGGTTGGGTCCAAGCGATGGTAAATACTTCCTTGAGAGAGGGGGTATTTCTGGCAACCTTCAAAGAGGTGCTGGTGTGCCCCCTCCTCAAGAAACCATTGCTGGACCCTAGTGTACTGGACAACTTTCGCCCAGTCTCCCACCTCCCCTTTTTTGGGGAAAGTGGTTGAGAAAGTGGTGGAGCTGCAGCTCCAGAGAATCCTGGATGAAACGGATTATCTAGACCCCTTTCAGTCAGGTTTCAGGCCCAGTTATGGGATGGAAACAGCATTGGTCGATGATTTCTGGTGGGAGTGGGATGGAGGGAGTGCATCCATCCTGCTCTTCTTGACCTCTCAGTGGCTTTCGATACCATCGACCATGGTATCCTTTCAGGTCGGCTCAGGGAGCTGGGGGTGGGCGGCGTAGTTTGCACTGGTTCACCTCCTTCCTCCAGGGCCGGTGCCAATCGGTGTTGATAGGGGAGGAGAGATCGGCCCCACGGCCCCTTCTTTGTGGGGTGCCACAGGGATCAGTACTCTCCCCTCTCCTTTTTAATATCTACATGAAACCGCTGGGCGAGATCATCTGTCACCACGGGATGAGGTATCATCAGTATGCTGATGATACTCAATTGTATATCTCCACCCCAGGTGAAGTAAGTGATGCCGTGACCACCCTCTCCGAGTGTCTGGGGGCTGTGGGGACCTGGATGGGGAACAACAGGCTTCGACTGAACCCTAGTAAGACGGAGTGGCCGTGGATTAACGGCACCTCGGGTGCCAGGAATTTGTCATCTTTAGTGCTGGATGGGGTTGCACTGCCCCAGACACACCTGGTGTGTAACTTGGGGGTCCTCTTGGACTCACAACTCCTGCTCGAAGAGCAGGTAGCAGTTGTGGCCAGGAGGGCCTTTGCGCAACTTCAGGTTGTGCACCAGTTACGCCCTTTCCTGGACCAAGGGGCCCTTCAAATGGTCACTCATGCCATGGTCATCTCCCACATAGACTACTGTAATGCGCTCTACATTCCTTGAAGAATATCCAGAAGCTTCAGCTGGTCCAGAACACAGCCGCACGGACAATCTGGGGCGTTACAAGATTTGCACACGTAACACCTTTGTTGCGTGAGCTGCACTGGGTTCCAGTTTGCTTCTGGGTCCAATTCAAGGTGTTGGTCATTATCTTTAAAGCCCTACATGGCATGGAACCAAGATATCCGAGGAACCGTCTCATCTCTATTACATCAACCCACCCCATCCGGTCATGCAGGGAGGGCATGTTACCGACCCCATCTGTAAAAGAATTCCACCTAGTGGGGTCTCCGAAGCGTGCCTTCTCTGCTGCAGCTCCCGCCCTTTGGAACATCCTCCCCCCAGAGGTGAGACAGGCCCCCTCGCTCCTGGACTTCTGAAAAAGATTAAAGACCTGGTTTTGTCAGCAGGCTTGGAATGGAAGGGGGAACAGTCATACCTGGGGATGGCTAGCGCCCTAAGTGATTTTTGATGGACCTATCACATTCACCGACTGATTAAAATCTCTTAGCCATTTAGATTCTATTATATTCTTATTTTATTGTATTGTTGTATTGGAATGGTTTTAAATCTTAACTTCATTTTATTGTAAACCGCCCAGAGTCCCCCATGAGGCGGATATGGGCAGTGGATAAATTTATAAAAATAAATAAATAAATAAATGATGGGGGCTGATTGAGGTAAGACATTTGATTAGAAACAAGTAGAATGCTTAAATTTTGGAGCAAATAAGATCAGTGCTATAGTCAGCGTATAGGAGGCATAGGAGGAGGAAGGAGGATTAGGTATGTTCTCCGCCTTGAGTTATTTATAAAAATAATTAAGGCGGGATAAAAATAAATAAATAAATAATAAATAAATAAACACATTTAGAGCGTGGAGGGAAACAGAGCTCTAGCTGCAAAGAAAAAGGGGAAGAAGAGGAAGAAGTCATTTGTTTGTTTGTTTGTTTGTTTGTTTTTTATCCTGCCTTTATCATTTTTATAAATAACTCAAGGTGGGGAACATACCAAATACCTCCTTCCTCCTCCTATTTTTCCCACAACAACCACCCTGTGAGGTGAGTTGGGCTGAGAGAGAGTGACTGACCCAAGATCACCCGGCTGGCTTTCATGGCTATTCTGGGACCAGAACTCACGGTCTCCTGGTTTCTAGCCCAGCACCTTAACCACTAGACCAACAGCATTAACTACTAATTTAATTACAGTAATTAGAGAAGACCATTCCTTCCTCCTTCACTTTTTATCAGTTTTGGCCACATACCACTCTTGTGTCCTCACACCCCCTATAATGGTGCATATGGAAAAAATGGGGGGTTGAGAAACAATGGGAGAAGCAAATAAGGAGAAATATGGTTGAGATGTACAAAACTGTGTTGAAAATCTAAGAATCCATAGGTCCCCCAATGAAGCTGAATGGAGAGAAACAGATAAATGAAGCATATTTCTTCTATAGAATTTATTATAGAATTGGTGAGCTTTAACATTGCTAGCTGTGACACTGCTAGACACAATGGCTTAAATATAATCATCTACAATATTGGAGGCAGTGTGTTCCCCAATATCAGTTTGCTAGGGAATACACCTAAGGCATTCTTACCTTGCGTGTGGGCTACGAAGGACATCAGAATGGCCATCGTGGGAAGAAAATGCTGGACTAATAGATTTTTGGGCTTGATTCAGCATCTCTCCTCTGTTTCTGGAACTGTGAAAAACCCAGGTTTCTTTGAAGTCTAGCAATTAAAGGAACAAGGAAGATAGAAATGCTGACTTTACCTACAGTATCTACGGCTGTATCCCCCATAAACCATGAACATTTGCCTATTTTTCAGAAACCCTTTTCTTTCTCAGGAATCTGCGAAGGCAAAATTTACAGCACTGAATGTACCCAGAAAGGGGTGCAAGCTTCTTCTTAGTCTGTATTTTATATTTCTTCCCAATTCCTTTATTTTTTCCTGTAAGCTTTACATTCTTGGAGCCTCAGTGAAAAAAAAGATGAATAAAGACAAGTAGCTGAGGAAGCAGGAGATATTAATTCACCAGCCTGTAATAGTAGGTCTTTATTTAAAATAGCTGTGTTTTTTTTTACCTTGGACTACCTTGTGTTTTGAGACTTGGAAGCAGAATATAACTCTTTGATTAAATATCTTGTTCACCACTTGAATAGATTTTTCTTACGACTGTCATTTTCTCATTTTACGATAATTTTTTCCACTTTTTCTGCATATTCCTCTAGTGCAGCAGGTTCTCAAAGTGTGGTCAGAACTATTTTCATAATAATATAAAACATTATTTGCCTTTTCCACTCTCATTCTCTCATGCATATACAGTGGAGTTTTCCAGAAGCTACATGACATATGATGATGTCATCACTCTGACAGCTAATAGAATGTGTGTTTGGTAAATATTTAACAAGGGCTCTGATGGCGCCGTTGCCATTGGCTGCCAAATTGATGATCGGTGCACCAGACTTTGGGGCTCAGCTCCACTCTCAGCCAGCTTGCAAAATTCCAGACAATTTAACAATTGTTTTAATCCAACAACTGAATAAGAAGAAGCACCCTATTCAAAGCTATAGCTTATTTTTTCCCAATCTGGTATCAAAGTTGGATATTTTCCACTCACACAGCTTGGTCAATGACCAAGAAAGTCAAAGTGCTGGGAAATATGTTTTTCATAAAGTGTTTGAATGCAGGTTGGGCAAGGATGGTGCCACTATCACAACCCACCCCTTCATTCCGTATAATATATTGATGGAACAATGGGAGAATATATGGTTGGAAGGCTGAAATTTACATTACTTAGAAGAGAATTTTTATAAAATTATGTACCGTTGGTATATGACTCCAGAAAAATTATCTAGAATGTATAAAGTTACCTCAAATTTATGATGGAACTGTGGACAACAGGAAGGATCATTTTATCATGCCTGGTGGACTTGTAAAAAGCTAGGAAATGTTGGGTTCAAATATACACAGTGATACAAAGAATTTTAAAATCAATTTTAAAGATTCAACTGAAACCAGAATTTTACTTGCTGGGACTTATGGACAGACAATTAGAAAGAGTTATGGAACATTGTTTTTGTATATGATGACTACTGCAAGATTATTATATGCACAAAAATGGAAAGATTCTGAAATACCCACAATGGAGGAAAGGCTGGTGAAGATGGCAGAATTAGCAGAGATGGCAAAATTGACTTGTTTGATTAGAGAAAGGACAATAACTACATTTATTAGAGACTGGAAACCCCTTATGGACTTTTTTGCTGAAAAATGAAGAAAATGGATTTCTGATTTATGGGCTTGGAGA
This sequence comes from Candoia aspera, assembly GCF_035149785.1. NCBI lineage: Eukaryota > Metazoa > Chordata > Lepidosauria > Squamata > Candoiidae > Candoia > Candoia aspera. The sequence continues at coordinate 313,430,208 of NC_086153.1, forward strand.
TTAGGAAGGGTAGACTATGGAAAGAAGGAAAGTATGATGTAATTTTAGAGAAAGAGGGCAAAATATGAATGCATGTATAACCGCTGTTAAGACTGGAAGCCTCTTCTTTACAATGTTTTTCTTTTCTTTTTTCTATTTTCTTTCTTCTTCCTATTTTCTTTCTTAACTATTCACTATTTTTCCTCTATTTTCTTTATTTCTTTTCTAAAAACTGTATTGTTTTTATCTTGTTAAAAATCTCTTTAATAAAAATTATTTTTTAAAAATTAACAATTGGCTCTCCTGAGCTAATACTAGCCACCTCCAGCACACCATTGATCACAGGTGTGGAAACTAATTACCATTAGGAGAGATGGAAAGAGTTGGGTATGTTCAGCTTTCCAAAAAGGCAGCAAATGGAAGATAAGATGGCATTCTTCAAATACCTGAAAGGATGTCACATAGAAAAAGGCCAGTGTTTGTTCTGTGTTATTCCAAGTACAGGACACAAAATAATGGATTAAATTTTTAAAAAATCAGATCCAATGGAATGTTAGGAAAATTGCCCTTACTGTAGGAGTAATTTATTTATTTATGCTGGCTGAGGAATTCTGAGAGTTGAAGTCCACACATCTTAAAGTTGCCAAGTTTGAAAAACACTGCTTTAAATAGACCTTTGGAAGTTTTGTCCAGTTACTCTGAAGGAAGTAGAGATGGCTCTGAGATTATTTCTGTCTGGAATTCCTGGAAGCTAAATGCATTCATTCCAGCTACTCTGTAAGTCACACTCAGTACAATTCATACTGAACACTTTTATTACCTCTATTCAGCAATATTATACTAACACGTATAGTTGCAATATGTGATCTGTGGTTAACAGTGACAGAACTGTCCTTTGTTTTCTAAGATATACTGTTTTAGACTCCTTTGCGCAAGGGACTTCTAAACTGCTGTGTACTAAGAGAAAACATACATCTCATTATCAAGACTGTGGTGTATATACATGTGACAATATCACTTTTAAGCATAGCGTTTGGAGAAAACAAAGAAGACTATTGTTAGCCACATAGTAAATCACAATTATTCACTAAACCAATGGCAAATAAGCCACAGGACTCCTAGGTTTAAAGTGCGAACCCAGGAACTGTAATGTGGTATGTGAATTTTCAAATACGTATTTGTTAGAGTTACATGTTACTTGTGTATGTGAGAGTGTATGTCTGCACTTTTTCAAATGATATGTTGTATCTAAAAACATTATGCTAAGAAGGTATCTTAAAAAGAAGCGTAGATACAAAGATCAGAATGGAGGAAAAGAAGATCCATGCAGAGATAATACTCAGTTAACTTAATGGGTTCCTTGAAAGGAACCCATTAAAATATATAATGTAGATAATAGTGTTAAATGGAATGTTGAACCTGGTTGAAGGCAGAAATATATATGGCAGTGGTAAAAGCAGAAGTTAGGAAGGAACTGTGATACTATGACATATAATCAACGCTTAACATGATTTCTAAGAAATTGTCACTTTGGTGTTTATTGGCCTCAATTTTGAGAGAGAGAAGCTTAATTCGTTAACTCCACCCTGGCCAATAGAGTCACATAATTAATGGATAAGGCCACAAAGCCACAAGGATTCCGTAAGTGTGTGTGTGTGTGTCTGTGTGTGTGTGAGAAAGAGAGAGAGAGAGAAATCTGTAAACAAAATGAGGAAAAGGTTTAAGCTTCCATCTTCCTGAACACAGTGGTCCCATTCCTGGTCAGGCCACCTTTGCATACACTTAAGTAAATAAAAAACCAGCTGTGAAATATATATTTTACATATTGTGTAGTTCAGCCCTCAATTAATCAACCACGCACACACTATGCTGCATACAGGGCAGCCTTCCACCTGCTCAAAATATGTTGTTCAGATCATAATAAGAACATAATGATGAAGGTAATTATCAAGAGCATTTCACCATATTGCTTAAAGACCTGCAATAGCTTCCCATTTATTTCCTGGCCCAATTGAAAGTGTTGGTTTTCATCTTTAATACTTGATGCCATTTAGGACCAAGACCTCAGGCAAATTGCCTTCTCTCAGGTGAGTTTGCCTCTTTACAGGTAGTCCTCACTTAACAACCCTAACTGGGACTGGCAACTCCGCCAGTAAGCGAAGTGGTCACTAAGTGGGAAATCACGTGACTGCAACTGTGCTTTCCAGCTGGAAAAAGACAAGACCAGTCAATTTCACACTTTCAGCTTTTGTTTCCTTATCACTGCCCTTTGGAATGCTCGAGTGCCTGCATACTGTCTTGTACGCACTGAAAGCAATACGGTCATGCTGTAGCCCAGAGCTGGCAGCCATGGCTGTGCTACGCAAACAGGTTACTCTCTTGAAATCTCTTCCATTCCAATCTCTCTTGCTCAGTGAGGGGGACGGGGGAGAAAAAAAGCAAGCAATTTCTGTAGGCAATCTCTCCTTTGCCTGACCCTTTCCTGCTGCTGGCGTGATTGCATTGCTCCTGATGTGTAAAAGAGCAAACAGCTTACTTTCTTGCAAACCCTTTCAATCCAATCTCTCTGCTCTGCATGGGGGGAAAATTAAAAAAAAACAACAGGTCAGGCACAGGACAACACGTACTGACTGTAATGGTGTGACCAAGGGATACTGCGAAGATCGTAAATGGGCCGTAGTTATTTTTTTCAGCACTGTTGTAACTTCGAATGGTCACTGAATGAATGGTCAATAAGTGAGGACTACCTGCATTGTTAAAAATCAGTGGAGACCCTCATCTTACTTAGGTTGTTTGATCTCCCCGTTTGTTATTTATCAGTTGCATTTATTTTTTAGAATTTTCTAGCAGTCCCTTTAAGGATAGAAGCTCTTCCAGAAGCATTTCTGCACTAGTGATTTATTATTATTTTTAATTAAATTTATTATGGCCACCCACTCCACAGGACTCCAAAAACATCATCCAGCCATCAGTAATGGAACTATAGTAATGCTTTATTTCACCAGAACAGTTGCTCATGAGGAAATACACCAAATCATTTTACAGTAAAATTATATTTTAGAACTGGTTGTAGACTTATTTATTTATTATTTATTGCTTGCTTGCATTTATATTCCACCTTTCCTCCCAGAAAATAAAGTTGGCTTCATTTTCTCCCCCATGACAATATCCCCTCCATGACAAAGGTTGGGTTGAGAGAAAGCGAATGGCCCAAAGTCACTCACTGAGGTACCATGACTGAAAGTGGCCTTGATGGGGGTCTTTGCTAATTTCACACTTTAACTGTGAAGATATTCTTCAAATAGGATCAGTAAGATGGTCAATGGGATGAAAGAATGTGAACATTACAAAGAAATGAAGATCTTAGTCACTTCTCTTTCATTCTTACAACAGAGAAATGAAATTTGGTACTTTCTTTCTGATAAAGGTAATTTGGCTGAAGTATGCTTTGCCCAAGTATTCCTGCCTTTGCTCTTTAATTTTGGAGGTAAATGCATATCTAAATGATAACATCAAGCTGTTCCACTGACTTAATCATTCATTTCTGCCTAGCTAAATTCCCTGAAGAACCATGCAATTTATTAGAGATATTACATTAGTTGAAATGCAGCTTTGCAATATAATATTTGACATACATCAACTCAGCAAATGGCCTAGTTGGGATGGAGAGTGTAGGGATTGGTTAAGAGAAGAAGGATTAACGTTGCAATCCCTCCCTGCCTTCAGGTGATTTGAATATCTGAGATATCTTTCTCATGGGTAAACTACATACATTTTCAAAGGCACAGCCACTCTTTCTTTAGCAAAAACAACCAAGTCAAGACTGTAGTGTAGCATAGGTAGGAACTGTTGTACACGAGATGGGTGGCAGAGAAATTTAATAAATAAATAAATGAATGGATTTCTAATTCTTCCTTTACTCATTGATTCTCTAAGATACTGCTGGCCCAATTTCATTTGTAAACATTAAAGGAGGGTGGAATTTAATCCTTGTGCAGGATTACATTTTAATATATGCTCAATCTGCCATCAGTCCAGATATATGGGGAAATAATAGTATATTTAAACAATTTATGCCCGATCTTGTCTTCATACTATATCATATTTATTTTGATTTTATTTCTGTATTTAGAGACCAGAGTGGTACAATAAAGGAAAATGATTTGCCTCAAGTTCTATACAGTCAAGAGACTCCAAAGTTGTCATTTCTGTGTCCTCTCATAATGAATGAAAATATTCACTGCTCTTAAGGAAATTATCACAGTGCTCTTCAAGCAAGCAATTTCCCTTTCATTGGTTGCCGAAGCATATGTGGCTGAGCTGAACATTTATTCTGGACCAATTTGGTCCTGGGAATTGCAAGTTGGGGTTCTAAATTCCAAATGTAGGACAGTTATATACACTCTTTAGTAGATGCAATTACGCTCAGGGCAGTGAGAGCATCTGAGGACTAAGGGAAGATACACTGAGCCTCCTGGTTCACTCGTATTTTGGTCTTGTATCTGTCGCCAAGACTAAAAATGGACAGTGAGAGTAAGAGTGGCACAACTTGTGGGGAACTAACAGTTGGCTGCTCTGAAAGTCATTTCCCTGCAGTTATGATTCTCTGAGATATGGTAAGGGCTAGAGATTCAGAAGTAGAGTGTGATGCAGGTAAAAGAGGGGCAGGGCTTCAATTGTATGGTTGTGGCTGCCATCTTGACTTTTATGGCCCCCACTGCTGCAAACATGCCTTGTGGCAGCTGGAAGCTGAAAGACATATAAACACCTTTGTTCTATCAAAAGCTCATGCCTCTGCTCCTGGCAGTCAAAATTATGGGATATATTAGTAGGTACAGCTTAGGCAAGGAAGCTTGGTCCTCTTACAGTCTACAGTGGCAGCAGCAACAACCACCATTTTCTGTAACAGCCCCGATGCTCTAGTGCAGTGTTTCTTAACCTTGGTCACTTGAAGAGTGTGGACTTCGACTCCAAGAATTCCCCAGCCAGCCACACATCTTCAAGTGGCTAAGGTTGAGAAACACTGCACTAGTGATTAAGAATAGCAGTTGCATGGTATGTATGTATGTATGTATATATGTAATTTCTATAGCCACCCATCTCAACAAGTGACTCTGGGTGGCGTACAATTATAATATCTATGATATCTGTACGAAAACCTGTATGCATTTTTGCCCCTCACTAATAATTCCTGCTTCAGCAAAGGATCGTTACCTTGTCGTGGTGCTGGAGCTTGAGCACCTCAGTGATGCCATGAGCTAAACCGTGAAGGGCCACCCAAGACGGGAAGGTCATGACAGAGAGGTCAGAGTAAAGGCGATCCCTGGGGAAGGTAATGGCAACCCACCCCAGTATTCTTGCCGTGAAAACTCAATGGATCAGTACAACCAGAGATATGTCGGTATACCATTGGAAGATGAGACCCCCAGGTCGGAAGATGGTCAAAATGCTACTGGGGAGGAACAGAGGATGAGTTCAACTAGCCCCAGACGTGATGACGCAGCTAGCTCAAAGCCGAAAGGACGGCTAGAGGCCGACGGTGCTGGTGGTGAACGGCAAATCCGATGTTCTAAGGATCAACACACCATTGGAACCTGGAATGTAAGATCTATGAGCCAGGGCAAATTGGATGTGGTTATTGGTGAGATGTCAAGATTAAAGATAGACATTTTGGGCCTAGTGAACTGAAATGGACTGGAATGAGCCACTTCACATCAGATGACCACCAGATCTACTACTGTGGACAACAGGACCACAGAAGAAATGGAGTAGCCTTCATAATTAATAGTCAAGTGGCTAAAGCAGTGCTCAGATACAATCCAAAAAACGATAGAATGATCTCAATTCAAATTCAGGGCAAGCCATCTAGCATTACAGTGATCCAAATATACGCCCCAACCACAGATGCTGAAGAAGCTGAAGTAGAGCAGTTCTATGAGGATCTGCAGCACCTACTGGACAACAGGCCTAAAAGAGATGTTATTTTCATCACAGGAGACTGGAATGCTAAGGTGGGCAGTCAAATGACACCTGGAATTACAGGTAAGCATGGCCTGGGAGAACAAAATGAAGCAGGACATAGGCTGATAGAATTTTGCCAAGACAACTCACTCTGCATAACAAACACTCTCTTCCAGCAACCTAAGAGACGGCTTTATACATGGACTTCCCCAGATGGACAACACCGAAATCAGATTGACTACATCCTTTGCAGCCAAAGGTGGCGGACATCTATACAGTCGGTAAAAACAAGAACTGCAGCTGACTGTAGTTCAGATCACGAACTTCTTCTTGCACAATTTAGGATCAGACTAAAGAGATTAGGGAAGACCCACAGATCAGCTAGATATTGTTGGCAGAATGCTGGGAAAGCCTTTAGCCCAGGAGAGACCAGAAAAGTCACACACCAAGCATTTCTATTAAAAATAATTTATTTACAAAAAGCAAAAGAAAAGCAAAACATATTTAAAGGACTTAGCTCTCATTGAGAGCTACCTGGCTTACTACATATCGGCAGAGAGAAAAAAAGAGGAAGTAAGAAACAAGTCCGGGCAGGTTTCCTCCCCCCAGGCAATTTGCATGAAGCACGTGCGAGGAGACAATCAAATACAACCTCTTCACCGGGCCTAAATGATTAGGTACAATAGCAGTCTTAATCGTTAGTAGGAAAACCTCAACAGATATGAGCTCACTAATATTCCTAAGGAATATGCAGTGGAGGTGAAGAATAGATTTAAGGGACTGGGTCCTTTAATAGTAGATAGGGTCCCAGAAGAACTATGGACAGAAGTCCGCAACATTGTTCAGGAGGCAGCAACAAAATACATCCCAAAGAAAGAGAAAACCAAGAAGGCAAAATGGCTGTCTGCTGAGACATTAGAAGTAGCCCAAGAAAGAAGGAAAGCAAAAGGCAACAGTGATAGGGGGAGATATGCCCAATTAAATGCAAAATTCCAGAGGTTAGCCAGAAGAGATAAGGAATTATTTTTAAACAAGCAATGCACGGAAGTGGAAGAAGACAATAGAATAGGAAGGACAAGAGACCTCTTCCAGAAAATTAGAAACATTGGAGGCAAATTCCAGGCCAAAATGGGTATGATCAAAAACAAAGATGGCAAGGACCTAACAGAAGAAGAAGAGATCAAGAAGAGGTGGCAAGAATATACAGAAGACCTGTATAGGAAGGATAACAATATCGGGGATAGCTTTGACGGTGTGGTCAGTGAGCTAGAGCCAGACATCCTGAAGAGTGAGGTTGAATGGGCCTTAAGAAGCATTGCTAATAACAAGGCAGCAGGAAATGATGGCATCCCAGCTGAACTGTTCCAAATCTTTCAAGATGATGCTGTCAAGGTAATGCATGCTATATGCCAGCAAATTTGGAAAACACAAGAATGGCTATCAAACTGGAAAAAAATCAACTTATATCCTCATACCAAAAAAGGAAAACACTAAAGAATGTTCAAACTATTGAACAGTGGCACTCATTTCACATGCCAGTAAGGTAATGCTCAAGATCCTGCAAGGTAGACTTCAGCAATTCATGGAGCGAGAATTGCCAGATGTACAAGCTGGGTTTAGAAAAGGCAGAGGAGCTAGGGACCAAATTGCCAATATCCGCTGGATAATGGAAAAAGCCAGGGAGTTTCAGAAAAACATCTATTTCTCTTTTATTGACTATTCTAAAGCCTTTTACTGTGTGGACCATAACAAATTGTGGCAAGTTCTTAGTGGTATGGGGATACCAAGTCATCTTGTATGCCTCCTGAAGAATCTGTATAACGACCAAATAGCAACAGTAAGAACAGACCACGGAACAATGGACTGGTTTAAGATTGGGAAAGGAGTACGGCAGGGCTGTATACGCTCACCCTACCTATTCAACTTGTACACAGAACACATCATGCGACGTGCTGGGCTTGAGGAATCCAAGGCTGGAGTTAAAATCGCTGGAAGAAACATGAACAATCTCAGATATGCAGATGATACCACTTTGATGGCTGAAAGCGAAGAGGAACTGAGGAGCCTTATGATGAAGGTGAAAGAAGCAAGTGCAAAAGCTGGCTTACAGCTAAACCTCAAAAAAAACCAAGATTATGGCAACCAGCTTGATTGATAACTGGCAAATAGAGGGAGAAAATGTAGAAGCAGTGAAAGACTTTGTATTTCTAGGTGCGAAGATGACTGCAGATGCTGACTGCAGTCTGGAAATCAGAAGACGCTTAATCCTTGGGAGAAGAGCAATGACAAATCTCGATAAAATAGTTAAGAGCAGAGGCATCACACTGACAACAAAGGTCCGCATAGTTAAAGCAATGGTGTTCCCCGTAGTAACATATGGATGCGAGAGCTGGACCATAAGGAAGGCTGAGCGAAGGAAGATCGATGCTTTTGAACTGTGGCGTTGGAGGAAAATTCTGAGAGTGCCTTGGACTGCAAGAAGATCAAACCAGTCCATCCTCCAGGAAATAAAGCCAGACTGCTCACTTGAGGGAATGATATTAAAGGCAAAACTGAAATACTTTGGCCACATAATGAGAAGACAGGACACCCTGGAGAAGATGCTGATGCTAGGGAGAGTGGAGGGCAAAAGGAAGAGGGGCCGACCAAGGGCAAGGTGGATGGATGATATTCTAGAGGTGACGGACTCATCCCTGGGGGAGCTGGGGGTGTTGACGACCGACAGGAAGCTCTGGCGTGGGCTGGTCCATGAAGTCACGAAGAGTCGGAAGCAACTAAACGAATAAAGAACAACAATTATTCCTGCCTATGTTGTTGCAGAACTATTGCTAGTAGGGGGGATATATAAATTGTCACATTTGTTCCAGTGTCTTCTAACATATCTTAAGAAAACCATACAGCTGTGCTTAGGGACAATTAGTCCAGTAATTGTTTTTTTTTGGTCTTGTTCTGCATTTGATTTGACTTTGCATCTAGATCTCAGTGTCAGCCCTACCAAGCTGTGAGATAGCCATCTTTCTCCATTTATTTATTCATTCATTCATTCATTCATTCATTTATTCATTCATTCATTTCTTTTACTGTTGCCTGTTGCCAACTTCCAGGCAAGATCTTCAGGTGAACTTTCCTCAGTTTTTTCTCCCGCAGTGATTTACTGTTCAGTTCAAAATCCCACTTTCTTCTGTCATATTTCTTGTGGTTGCAGCAGAGATCCCCCTTCCCTATTTTGTAAACATGATCTTAAAACTTACCATCATGCCTGTTTCACTTTTCAGTTGCAGTGAGAAATGGGGGCACACAGGAAGTCTGCATCTCTGTTGTGTATATCTGTTATATTCCCATTTTTTTTTCTTTTACTCTCACCATAACTTGTGTACAGGTGCAAATTAGAGCTTTTATGTGCTCAAGAGTTTGACTGACTAAAGATATTTTGCTTTCTAAGACAGAACCATAATGGGTGCCCTCTCCCCCAGATGAGTAAATTAAGCTAAAATAAATAAAATTATTTTTGAACGTAAGGCAGAAAAAACATTAATTCCTCTACTTGGGAATAACTAACTAAAATAACTAAAAATGTGCTACTCTTTCAGTCATTTGCCTGAGGAAACTTCTTCACAACGTTTCTGCCTCAGAGCAAAGCCTGGCAGATATGGGAAGAGAGTAATTATCAAAATTCTCAAGTTGGTTAAGTGAGAATGAACATGGATCTGGGGCTCCACACAGAGTGAGAACAAGTGGACAATTATTTTATTTATTACTAGAATTTTATTATTGAGGGGAAAGGATTGGAATTTTCTGCTTTTTGAACCAAACCTGCTTTGCTCTGAGGAAGAAATGTTGTGAAGAAGTTTCCTCAGGTAGAAGAATTAGTGTTTTCTCTGCCTCATGTGACACACATAAGAAAACAGGCAGAGCTTCAATTGCACTGCCATGACCACCATCTTAACCTTTTTGACCATATCCTTCAGACACCCCAATCTCATGTGTTACCCCTGAGGTCTTCAAATGAGGATTGAGAAGAGCAGCCTGCTGCATTTGACAGCCTTGGTGCTTTTGCTATGGAGATTGCTATATTAATCAAAATACTGCTATTTATTTCTCAAATGGCTACTCACTGCACATTATCCATCAGCTGAAACCATCTTTTGGGTTTGCATTTGATCTGCACTCACAACCCTCTGCTGGATGCAAAGTCTTGTCATTGCTTTTATTTATTGAGATTTATTGAGATTTTGTAGGTTTCTGAATAATGCTCAACTGCATACCAGCTGTATTACTGAATGATAAAACTTGCTGTAGGCTCATACTCCAGTGTAATGCAGTTATTATTGCTTTATATTACAGTATGCCATTCTTCTTTCCTGAAGTTTTTATGGATAAGGCTTCTTTTCAATTACAACCCACAATTTATATAGACCTACAAGAAGATGTTTGACTATTACATATGATCACTGATTTATTCCCTTCAAAAAGCAAGCTTTATCACTGTCTATCAATGTCACCTTTCACATCCTGTTTCCCAGTTCATGCATGAGAAATATTTTTGTGGAATTATCTACCATTTATATGCCAGTGAACTAAAGCTTGAGATAGCCTAGAGAGTGTTTTGGTGTGTGGTTTATAAGCTTGAAGATCATTGTTCAGTCCCTTCTGGAGCCCATGGCTGGGGAATAAAAGCCAAAGATTGTGGGTTTCCCACAGGTATCTGTTGGAAAGTGTAGGAAGAGAATGCTGGATTAGATAAACCTGTGACAATATCTGCTACGGTTCTCCTCAGACACCCAGAAGCAAAATGCAGCAGCAAGATTGGTGATGGGCCAATCCCATCAATATAGAGTGACACCAAGTGTGAAGTCCTAGCATTGTCTACTAGTAGGTTTCCAGGGTCAATTCAAAGTGTTGGTCATAAACTTTAAATCCTTATATGGTGCAGTACTGGGATAATTCAGGCAATACCTTGCCAAAATAAAATCTGCCATCTAGAGATGGCCTCTTGGAGGTCCCCACTCCTTGTGAGGCACACTGGGCATAGAACAGACAACAGATCTTCTCACTGGTGGCCTGCATTTTATGGAATATTATTTCCTTGGAAGTAGAGTGATTCCTAATCCTCCTTGCATTTTGTAAGCAAGCTAAAGCAATATTATTTTGATGTGTTGGCCTTTAGCTGAATCTGGGTATTTACCATACAGTACATACTTTGTTTACTGCTGTATTTTTAAAAATTGTTTTGTATATTTTGAACTAAGTTGTTCACTGCCCAAAGTCTATATGGATTGAAACAAGTTATAAATATTAATGTATGAATGAATAATTAATAATGTTGCCCCATCCTAAATTAACCACTAGGGTGTAACCTCTGACTCATCTCCTTGGCATTAATTAGCCAACATTTCCACTTTTCAAATAATAATGAAATTATTTATAACTAATTTTCTGCAATGTGTGTGCATGAGCTTGAGACAGTTTCTTTCTGTTTTTGTCTCTTTATGTTTTATGGTGAAATAAATGAGCAGCTGCATTTATGTGCTATTTTTCAATCATTCACATTCACTTTTTGCTTAAGAAAAGAACCTAAAAAGACTATGACTGGAAGGATTTTGCATTGTTGTTCATAAATCAGCTTTGGGCATATGTTTATGTACTCAGCACTGAAGGCAGAAAGGGCACCCATAAGGAACTTGATTCTACCCTGGGTGTAGCCTTAGACACGTTTTGGTATCATCCTTGAACCTGGAATTAGCAGCAGTTGCATAAACAACCTCTTACCTGTTAATGTTGCACCCGCAGAGTGACCTTCCCAGGGCAGAAATAACCTGCCTGCCATTAGCCAAGATATGCTTATTAAAAATATATATTTCAATGGAGCTTAATAGATTTTTTTAAAATGATGCTGCCAGAATATAGCAAATTATGCACTCCAACCAGTGCTTGAAGAGCTGTATCAGTGGTTGATATGTTACTAGGTATAATTCAAAGTGTTGGTGTTCTTCTTTAAAACTATGGGCTTTATATTTGTTGAACATTGCTCTATGGATTGAATTATGCAAATTCTTTGTCAAGTGCTAACTACCTGGTGGTACCAGTTAATTCATGTTCCTATTGTTACCTGCCCAGAGTTATTCACTTAAGATGGGCAACCAAACAAATTTTATAAATAAATAATTAAACCAATTTGACTGTATATAAGTAGACTCCCTGAAAGAAGGAGATCAGCAGTATCCAATGGCTGCAGTCCAATTATCAGTGTATATACTACCTGTAAACTGCACAGATGGAGCCATGTTTGATAACTAGTAGTCATGTCAAAATGCACATTTAGTACAGAGAGACCAGCATTCCATTGTGATTACATGGATCAGGGAGACTCATTGTACATTAAGCTGCTATTGGTATATGTGATCTTCCTTGAGCTGTCAAGTTACATAATAGGGCTGTACTGTTTTTGAAAATTATTCAGAAAAAGTGCTTTGGATCTCACACAAAAACAGCATCTTTCTACTGTTCATTAAAACAGACCATCTTTCTTCAGGCCTCCATGTGAACCTGGAAAGGTATCCCATCCAGCTGAGGACCATATTCATTTAGGTACCAGGTTTCCAAATATGGATTAAGGTATATGTACCTGCAAGTCTGATCGTCCTCAGCTGGATGGGAAACTGGTGCAACCAAGTAACAAAATGCTGTAATCTAGATGTTGGTTAATGCTATGGTTAGCTTTTGAAATACAAGTCAACAGCTGTAGCCAGTGGAAGAACATACATGCATACTCCCCTTTTGAAGTAAGTAATATTACACAAATCTCAGAAAAAGGGGCAATAGTCAGCAAAAACTAAATTAAATTAAACTAAAAGGGAATTTAAGTCTAGTTTACATCAACACCATTCACTGTAATCATCAACACCTTACTATCCCCACAAAACCATCCTTCTTTCCCCAGAATCCAAGGATCTCATCAACCCAATCCAATCATAACATTTTTCAGTTTTCCCTTTTCTCTCAACTCATTCACTCTTCCTTCATATATTTGTTTTGTGATTCAGTCCTCATTTATGTTTTCTCTATGCCTAAACTACTTTGATATATTTCTTTTATACTTGTCACTCATTTTTGTATTCCATCTACATTCAGCATCCATTTATTCTTAACCGTACCTCATGTTATTTTACCACAGATACTACTTAAGTACTCCATTCCCACTGCATTCAACATAATTTTATATTTATCATGAAATACTCAAGCCTTATTTCCATATAAGAAAAGTGGGCAGAAGCACACTTTAATACACAGCCATTTACACATCTTTTGACATTCATTCTTTATAACAGACCACATACTATCCACTACCTCCCGGTATGCACATGTGTCACCACTGCTGTACAAACTGCTTTGGTTGTCAATTGGCTTCCAGGTGCAATTCAAGGTGCTGGTTGTTACCTCTGAAGCTTTTTATGACATAGGGCCTGCATACCTGAGGGACTGCCTATCTCCAACTGTTTCTGCCTGCCTGGTACATTCTGGCAGAATGGTTATGCTGCAGGTCCCTTCTACTAAATGTAGTCATCTTATGGGACCAAGGAAGTGTGCCTTCTCTGTTGCATAATTTAATCCTATTCACTTTATAATCTTCCTTCCTTCCTTCCTTCCTTCCTTCCTTCCTTCCTTCCTTCCTTCCTTCCTTCCTTCCTTCCTTCCCAGTGAAGAAGCAGTTAAGAAATCTCTGGTCCACATATTTCTGCATTGCACCACACTGAATTTTCCCAGTTTTTTTCACTGTCACTTCCTGAACATTTTCAGTCAGAATCTGCCCAAAACCTTCTGAGGCAGTTAATAAACACACACCCTTACTGATTTTTTTCATTCCCTCTTACTATCTTCCCCTTTGTACAGGGAAACAACAACAGCATTCTTCTAATCATCAGGCCCTGATGCAGTCTTCCCACACATCTGAAATAAGTCAAACAGCCACGCCATAAACAAAACACATCATTTCTGCCTGTCACATCAATATGTTCCTACCAGCCTTCCAACTCCTATCTATCCAATTTCTTCAATTCTATTATCTATACTTGCAGTTTTACCATATTTAATATTCTCACAGCATTTATGACTTCTTGTTCATTCATTTTTCTTGGACTCTTACAGCATTCACTTCAATTCCACTTGACATATCACCATCAGTTCCATATAGATCTCTAAAATACTCCTTTCAGCATTCCCTCACTTCAAATTAATCCTAAATTATTTCATCATTTTTAGTTTTCATTCCACTCAATCTACTACAAGTTCCTTGTTTACCCCTTTTACCTATATCCCATTTTTAAAATTTCCATCAAAATTGCTCTGCATTTAGTCTGCATCTTTTAATCCATCCTCGCTCTTTTAGACTGTATTTTTTGCAGATCTCTCTTTCTCTATATACACACTATATGATTTTTCTCTCATCCTCATGTTTTGCATGAATCATTCTCCTACATGCACTGTTTTTTCTCACCCATAGCTTTTTTTTTGGCTTCATTTCACCAAATACTTTTCCGCACTTCCGCACGTCTGTTCCAAGCAGCTTTAACTTTCCAATAGAAGAGAACATCCTTAGCTCAGGGTTGAACTGTGGAGTCCTCGGTGCTCTCTGAGGTTACCCAACTAGGTAATATTATCAGTGCAACCATCTTTTTCCTTCAACAACTTTTCATTCATTCTGAATGCAGAAAACCCTATCTTCTAATACTTTTTGATACAGGCCTTACATTTTCTCTCCCTGCAGGCATTTCACTTTCCCTCTAGTTTATCCCTCCCACCATATCTCTTTCTGTGTATCATTTTTCTAGCTCCTACCTGCCCTCCAATGCCCATATGTCCAGTCTCCTCTTGAACTCTAAAGAGCAATCCCAGGTCCTGAGGGTTCCTCATCCAATATAATCTCCCCTAACCCTAACCATCCAATCTTCAATTAAAACAGCTCCCTGGGCCAATACACTACCTACACACACACTCAAAGGCAAATTTCTATGCCTCTTCCACCACTACAGCTCATTTTCACCAGGTCCACAGATGGCAAGCACCAGCACCACTACAGGAAATAAGCCTCTTCTGTCTCTTCCCTGGAGAGGAAACAGCCATCCAGTCCAGAAATAAAATGTTTTTAATCTTATAGTCCACATCAAATAGTTTGAGACCCATCCAGCAAACAAATTTGCAGACATTGTAAAATCTAGGCTCTTCCACCACAAGCATTCCAATTGCCTAGAAATGGTCTTCTCCCCATTTGCCTATGAGGGAGATACGATGGTGGTCATATCAGCTCACAACTTCCATCAGAGCAGTCGCAGAACTCAGGTGAGAATTCAGCTTTCTGTCCAGTCTGATTTTGTTCCTGTTACTCACACTCCACAAAATCAGAACTCTACAAACCTCCCCTGCCAGCCCTCCCAAGATCAGCTGCAGCTTCTCTTTAGATTGAGCCTACCACACACCATGATCTCCACTTCCAATAGGAGCCTGCCAAAGCTTGCTGCCAGCACTACTATCCAGGCCACAGGCACTTCAAAGTCAGCAATCACCTGAGGTTCCCATCCAGCAGCAGGCTGCCAAACCAGCTCCAGAACATAAAAACATAAAAGCATAAGCAGTGCCCCTCGGATAAGACCACTGGCCCATCTAGTCCAGCAGGCTGTTCTCACAGTAGTCAACCAACTGCACAAGGAAGCTCACTAGTCTCCCAACAGTTGGCCTTCAAAGGCAGTCACACACCCATCAAGGTTAATGGCCATTGATCCCCATGACCTCCATGAATTTGTCCAACCCTTTTTTGAAGCCAGCCAAGCTGGTAGCCAGCACTACATCTTGTGGTAGTGAATTCCAAAGTTGAATTATGCATTGTGTAAAAAAAAAATCTTTAGTCTGTCTTGATTCTTCCTGGATTCAATTTCATTGGGTGATCTCTGGTTCATTTTGGGGAGGGGAAAATAGCTTCTCCTTGTCTACTTTATCAACACCATGCATAATTTTGTACATCTCAATCATGTCCCCTCTCATTCGCCTTCTTTCTAGACTAAAAAGCACCACATGTCATAACGTTTCCTCATAGAGAAGCTGCTCCAGTCCCTTGATCATCTTAGTTGCTCTCCTCTGAACCTTCTCTAGCTCCACTATATCCATTTTGGACAATGGTTTCTGCCAGCTTCTCACTTCATTAATTGCCACTGTTGCTTTGCCAACACTGCTCAGGACTCCATTCACATAACTCAGCCACATTCTATCATAGCCAACAAACCTTACTTAACTCCTTTCTCTGTCCCCACCAAAAGCAACCTACTTTTTCCAAAGCCATACTGGGGGAGAAAAAAGCCAACTGTCAGAATCCTTCATTATCACCTTTGTATCCTTCATTACGTATATCAATTTTTCCATAACAGCCATTAATCATGCTTTCAGAATGGTTCCTTTGCCATATATATACATGAATAGACTTATTCTTACATCAAATATTTGAAACAGACCTTTTTCTATGCATAGGATCACCAGACAATCACTATTCTGATTCTTTTTTGGTTCTCCAAATGGCTCAACCACTTTTCCTTACTCTCTTATCTCATTCTCACTCATCTATCCATGTCACTGAGGAGAATAATTTTTCTCTGGGTCATATTCACAAATTTTGCAACACTTTCCAAAACTAACTCCTGGTTCTTTCATTATCAGCATACTGGAGCATTAACATGAAAGTATCACTGAACCAGAAATTTGTGTTTTCACACACACCGTAACAATCTAGATGAATCCCATTCATACTTTCTAACATACATTTTAGTCCTTTCATTTCTAATTACCCCAAGACTTTACTTACATAAATGTATTCATTCCTTACATTCCCCAAGAGCAGACCACCTTCATTTAGATGCTATTAAATTCTTCTCTTTTAGTTTCAGGAGTGCAAAATGTATCCATTTTTCTTCTTTTCTTCTCTTCTATTAATTAATAGTCTTTACTGAATCCTCCTCTTATGTTCCAACTCTTTTTGCCTTTAGCAAGAAAAACACTGTTATATAAACACATTTTACCTTCTTCTCTGCTCCTTCTTTTGCCTTCTCTTCTCTTCTCTTCATGATCATCACCATCATCCAATTTCCAAATTTTAATAAAAAATTATTTTTATTCACTGATTTCTTCAGGAAGATTAATTGGAAAAAACTACTCATTTGACGCTATTATTAGCAATTATTAGATAATGGACCTTTTAGAGTGGGAATGAGCATAATGGCATAATGGATAGCGGCTCTATCGAATGTTAGCATTTTACAAAGAATGAATGAAATTCAATTAATGAAAGCTTAATGATAATTCCTAAACCAATGACAGAAAAGGAAACTGATAGCACTAATCTACAACTCCACTTGCTTTGGGAAGTTCCATTAACTTTAACAGGACTACTTTGGAATTAATAAATTAAATTTGCAGTGCATCATTCTCTTTTTGTTCCTGCTTCACAAGCAAATAGTTCCATGGGGATGAGACACATCCTGGCAATTGCACCTCTTCAATTGTATGCATTTATTCATATTTTTTTCCTTTATTCCCCTTTTATATTTGGTGGTATTATGTGTTGCAATTACTTATGGATTTGGTTCATGTTTGGACAAACATGGACAGAATCTAAAGATAGCTGCACCTAAGCATAAGTCTTCTGAAGGAGACAAAATCTGAATCAGATATTTGTTGGGGACCAGAGGCACAGATAGTGTGTGTGCAAAAAGAGATGCATTTTTCCCCAAGGACTCCATGTAGAGAAACAGAATTAGGAACAGATAGTTTTATGAGAGACTGCTGTAGTTTCAACTCATGTGGATTATTTCAGCAGTGCTTAGGGAGAGGGTCATCAAAAAAATATATTGCAGGAGCAAGATTGGTAAAGAGTTTTGGAATCTGTGGGATCTGGGAGAACTGAGCATTGGTATTTGCTTGGAAAATGCTTGGTGGCCCAACCTTTCTTCTTTGCCACTATGTGCTTCACAGTCATCGTCTCCCTTAGTTGTTGCATTTCTGTTTCTGTGGCTTTGCTGCCAACTAAGTCTTAGATTGCTCTCATGCCTTGTAACTCTCAAGGCTCTGCATTTACTTTTCTGAAATTTTGCATTTTTTTTTCTTAGAGTCATTTTCATAAATGTTTCCCAGAAAAACAGAAGGCAATGCAGCTTCATTGGCTGTGCCACTAGACTCTTCTCCTTCCAAAAATGCCTATTGCAATAGCTGTGGCTACTGGATTTGTTTTATTTCTTGCTCTCTCCCATTTTCTTTTTTGTATTTTATCTATTATACACTGTTATTTACATTGTGCAGTAAAATTGAATGTATGAAAAATTGTATTTAACAATAGGAAAGAAATCAGTGAAAATTATCTTAAAGCAATGTCTGCAAAATATTTAATCCATTATACACAGATGGCTGCATGTAGTTACATGTTATGAATAGGGAGACATCATGCAATAAGGACCAGCAGTAGTTCTATAATACAGCACATATTTGCAAGCAGAAAATCCCCAATTTCTGCTTCCATCCTTGGGTCAGAGAACAAGTAATGGAAAGATCTTTGAGATCTTGGGGAGCCAGTGTGATGTAGTAGCTTGGGTATTAAATGTCATCAAATGGGACTGAGGAAGCATGCCTTCTCTGTTGTGGCCCCCACCCTCTGGAACAGCATCCCCCCCAGAGATAAGGATTGCACCCTGTCTCCTAGGTTCTGGAAAACTCTTAAAACCTGGCTTTGGTCCAAGGCCTGGGGTTGATGTATTAATGTATCATTGTACTTGGGGAGGGGGGAGCTGTTTTGTTTGATTTGCTTTGTTTGATCATTTTAGTCTGGGCTGCCTGTTTGGTTTGTTGTTTTATTTGCTTTTATGGATTTTCCAGTTTTGTACGCCACCCAGAGTCTACTGGAGTTGGGCAGTTACTAAATTTGAATAAATAATAATAAATAATATTAGACTAAGAATGAGGAGATTCAGAGTCAAGTCCATCAAGTCAGCCATGGAAACTCTTTGGACAAGTCACTTGCTCAGACCCAGACATAATTCCCAGGGTTATTGTTGTGGGGATAAAACAAAGGCAGATCCCCTGTAAGGTAGCTTGAGCAACTAGGAAAGAAAGGATATCAAACAAACAAAGGACTCTTTGTGGACAGTCATCTGTGAATAATGCTGTGTTTAATGGAGATCCCCAATCTACTGGACCTCTGCTTACTGCTGGCGCCTCACCCTTTTGCGTAGCATTAAAGAGTGTGAGATGCTGCTTTCAGGGAAGGGCTATAGCTCAGATCATGCTCCAGCAGCAATGCATGAAAGACAGGTTGTGTGCCTAAACTAAAAAGGACGAATCCCCTTATTATCACTACAGTCATCTTCCAGTCCTGCAGAGTTTCCTTAAATTACAAAGTGTCATATGATAGGGAGAGTCCAAAGTTCATAGGGAGATTAAGAGGAGACGAAGTAGAATCAGGAGGCTACAAAATGAAGACATTCCTTTCCTCCTTTGTTTTCATACAGGTTCTTGGTAAGTAAATACATTTCAAGTACTGTCTAAGATTGGGGGGTGAATATCAAATTATTTTCTATATTGCATAAGTATTTTGCAAAAGTGCCAAGGATTTGATCATTCATGATATATTTATAATTCAGGCAGAAAAGGTAATTTCCATGTAGATAGTTTTGGGGTAATTTGCAAAGCCAGCACATTCACAGCAATTCTGCAGCTTGGATTTTTCCATTCCTTTCCTTTCTATCTCTGCTTCTCCCTCTATCCCCACCCGCCCAGTGTAAAGCCTGAAGCTACTACTGTGAGCTAACTTCTGTTAAATATGCATTGCTATTTAACATTCAAAGACCAAGATCCCTTAATGCAAGAACTGATTAAAACAGAAGTCACAATTTATTTATAGAAATTAAACACAGCAACAGTACCAGAACTGTTGAGAACTGAGAATGTTTTATTGCAATTTGCAACATTTTATTATATAAAATACCACAGTAATTACATTAGAAGACAGAGATTGAACGTTTCTCTGGCACTGTAAAGAAAATAATACTTAGAATCTATGCAGTAGATTTCAAAACTGTGATTTAATGCTTAATATAATCCCATCAAGTTTTACAACAACACTGCAAAGTAGGCTGGTATTGTGATCCTTAAATTACAAACAACTGAGATGAAAAGAAAAATGGCTTGTATAAACTCAAATTTCATCCAAGAACTTTCCTCACTGTACACCAGCCCTGTGTTCTTATCTATGACATTTTGTAAATTTGTATTTTGATTGAATAATAATTTTAGAAGATTAGAAAAGGAACAAAATTATTGATAAAAAGGCACTTTTCCAAGAGTTGTTTAATCAAATGTGTGAAATTTTAATTTGTGATCATCATTGTCACAGTATTTTGTTTTATTCAGTGAGTATGGCTGTACTATTTGTCTTACTATAATTTACTGTTTGACAAGGAGACAACACTTTTAATTGCAGATAAGAGTTTGCCTGAATGAATTTCTTTCAGATAAAAGAGAGCTATCTCCACATGGAGTGTAGATGACAACATCTATTTTATGTAGCCATATTTTTTTACATATTGGAAAGCTTTCAATCCTACGATTCTCTTACCTGCATTTAGAAGTGACATAATCCAGAATCAAGCTAAGAGTCTCAGTTATGGTGAAACTAGAACATGGGTATTCCTATGTTTTAAAGAGACAGAAGATTTTATAATGGATCTTGGTTTTTTTATCCAATGTCTTATACTGGCACAGAGAATTAGTGCTAAATAAAGTACAGGAAAACTGCTATTAGGTTTTCCAATACATTGGTCATGTATCTTACTTTATAGAAGATTTGCTTCTATTTGAGTCTAATCAAATCTAGTTCAAAGACTAGTTCAAAGACTCTATGAAGAACGAACCGAAGCCATCATCTTCAAAGAGATGTTGCACATAAATCACCAGTATGGCAAGATGGAATACCCACAGAAATTCAGTATGGTACGCAACAGAAGAAGAATCAGTAAAAGTTCTAACCAAGCTATGCCAGCAAATCTGGAGAATGACACAGTGGCCAACCGACTGGAAGAAGTCAATGTACATTCCAATACTAGAAAAAGGAGGCTTAACAGAGTATACAAACTATTGTATGATATCCTTAATTTGACATGCTAGCTAGCAAAATAATCTAATCCAACACAGATTAGAGTCCTACATTGTCATGTTCATCATTTCGATGTGCCTGATACATCGTACCGGTTCGCATGCCAGAGCGCTGACGCGCATTCCTAGCTGGGAGGGAGCTGCTGTGAAACCTTGCACCGAGGGCTCTATCTCTGTTCGCTAAGGAGGAATGTGTTTGGGTTATCTTTTTGTGTCAAGGTCTTTTTGCCTGTTGATCAGCAGAACTCGTTAGGAGCACCTGGGAATGTGAATTTGAGACATTTGAAGGGGGTGGGTGGGACTCTGTTTGTAACGGGACTATTTAGTTTGATTTTAGGTGCGCTTTTCTCATTCTCAGCTTTCTTTGTGTTTGCACTCTATCCTTAATAAAATCAGAACTTAAACTTTGTTTTTGAGTCTGAGTACTTTATTGGGAAAGGCATTCATTACATAAAGCTGAGAATCACTATAAAATACCTCGCTAGTCTCTACCAAGAAATTTTCTTGTGAAAGAAGAAGTTAGCGATGGCAGAATTGAAACCGGAGTCCATGGGGTTCGGAGAGGCGACTAGGCAGCTCCTCGAATCGGCATTCCCAAGCCGGGATCCGAGCCCCCTCCCTTCTCACCTCGCCCGCTACGCGGGAGATTCCAGCTCCAGCCCGGAATTGGGTGGATCGATGGAGGGGGGAGAAACGGAACAACCTGTAACAACTGGCACCCCTCCAGAGATGATGTGGGATACGATGGGGGAACCCCGACTGGGGACGTCTCACATGTCTTGGAGACTTCGTTTTCCCCTGACTCCTGAAGTGGAATCTACGACAGTGGCGACGGGACAACAGCCTGAGGCGCCACGACAGGAAGAAGCTGTCACACCTGAAAGGATAAGAGTGATGGAGGCGAAGCTGGAGTCGATAGAATACATGTTGAAATCAATTTCTTTGGCAATGGGTGGTCAGGTGAGAGGCGATGGGAGTCCAGGTCCCAATCAACCATCCCCCATTCCCCCTCCCCCGCTGCAGATGCTGCGAGGCCGCGGATGGTCGCGGGACGCATCCCTGCCACAGAGGGGTCCACCGTCAGTATCCTGGGGGGCTCCTGTTCGACCCCCAGTTGGACCCACACCAGCAGGAGGGGTCACGAAGGACTTTCCCATTAAGTTTGATGGTGACCCTACCAAATTATCCTTCTTCCTCACCAATACCACAAGCTACATGGAACAATTCAAACATTGTTTCGCGTCGGAAAAGGCTAAAATCACGGCAGTGGCCACGAAGCTTAAAGGCAGGGCAGCCGACTGGTATGTGCAGTTAACTGAGGCAAAAGCCCCTGAACTTGGCTCTTTTACATACATGGAAAAAGGGATGCCAGATGTTCAAGCTGGCTTTAGAAAAGGGGAAAGAAAATGAGACATTATTTCTGATGCACACTGGATAATTGAGAAAGCCAAAGAATGTCAAAAAGAAGTCAATATGTGCTTCACTGATTATAGAAAGGCTTCAGTTGTATCAATCATGTCAAGCTGTGGAATGTGCTTAGAAAAATGGGAATCCAAGACTATCTCATTGTCCTCATGAGAAACCTATATACAGGTCAGGAAGCTTCAGTACAGACAGAACATGGTGAAACAGACTGGCTCCAGGTTGGCAAAGAAGTGGGACAAGGCTGTATACTCTGCCTTTATTTGTTCAACCTACATGCTGAATATATATTAAGGGAAGCTGGATTAGGAGATAAGCGCAGTTTTAGACTCCCGAGAATCCTGTGGACAGCCAAGAAAACAAACAAATGGAACATTGAACAAATCAACACAGAATTCTCACTTGAGGCACAATGACCAGGCTCAAATTATCCTATTTTGGACACATTCTGTGAAGACCTAGCTCTCTGGAGAAGGCTCTAATGCTGGGAAGGGTAGAAGGAAAGAGAAGAGGATGACCAGCAGCAAGGTGAATGGACAATACAGTGGCAACGGGTGCACTGTTGGAAGACCTGAAAGACCAGGTTAGGGAGCGATCTTCATGGAGAAAATCTATCTATGTGGTCACTAAAAGCAGACAACAACTTGATGGCACATAATCAAGTTAGCAATCAAAATAGCAAGATACCTATTTAAATCAAAATAATTATTTCTAAATTCATATCTAAATATTTAATTTATCTCAGTTGCCCTGTTTGGGTGACACAGTAGTGGCTACAGCTCTACAACATTTGTTATGGATGGGCTTGAATTGGGCCATGAGGGCAGTAAATTGTAACAGATATAGAGGATGAAGCATCATGGTGCCATTTCCCAGATTTCACATTTCCAAAGATGTAGCCATGTAGAAGGTAAAAACAGCAATTTTGGAAGTGGGTAATAGAACATGAAGGACTCAATCCCCCTCAGCTACAAGTGGGAGGACCCATTATTAGTAAAGAAAAATAATCAACCATGGTTAGCCTATATCATCTCTCATTTGGCCTTAAAAGAATCATAGGAGAAACTTTAACAGGGAACTTGAATTTAGAGAAGTTTCCCTAGTATTGTGCTTTCCAGATGTGTTAGACTGCAGAATCCATAAATCTTGTTGAGCTGTAAATCCCAGGAACCATTTGGCTTGGGGATTATGGGAGTTGCAGGTAAGGGGTGGAAGAAGGACCTGTGCCTAAGAACTTGGTGAGTCATTGCTGATGAAGCAGTTAATGAAGGGGAAGGCAAAGAGATAAGCACAGCAATTTCATACATTTCTATCTGGAGATTCTCGGAGGGCCTTCTTATTGAATAGATATCTGGTCATAATTCAGAAATAGCAGTGCCTCTCTTGCTTTCAGCTAATTAGAGTCATGTAAGGGAAGACATGCCTTTTTACTAATTAATCCTAAAATGCTGTCTTCCACTATCTCCTTCTCAAAAAACTGTATCTCAAATACATCAACTTATAACAGGTTTAAAGTTTCTATAGAATTCATACTCTGATATCAGATTATATATATATGTGTATACGCGCATGCACACACACACACACACACACACACTCACACTCATACTGTTTGATAGACAGTAACCTACCTGAAGCCCTAGAGCATCAGTTAACATGCTACTGGAGCTCCAGATGGCCCTTTAATTTCACAAAATGGTCTCCTTGTTATGAACCACATTTATGTTCCTGCTTTGGCTGATTATAATACTTGTCTCTGAAAACAGTAGCTTGTTACCTAACATGCTATCAATGAAGAAAATCAATTCAAGACCTAGGTAGGTTGTGAGGAGGCTGGAAATGGGCCTGCTCGGTTTTCTGCAGAACATGAATACAAGTAAGTAAATGATTGAGCTAAATTTTGTTTTGTTTTGTTTTAGCCTGGCGATGGCAGTTAATCATCAATTTCTAGATCTAAGAGATGCAGGAAGCAACTTCTGTTTCTGTTACATTTTCCTCTGAGTGTGCCACCTTTTCTAGGCATCCATTCCTCTCCTATAATTCATTTCCAAGGGTTAGAGCTTTCTGGACCCCTTTGCTGCCATCAATGGCTCATCTGGACTTCTGCTGTCTGACTCTGGTAGTCCTGACTTTGCCCTCATCCCCACCTGGGTTATTTGCTACTTTGTGGAACAGAAATGGAAGGAAAAGCCATTTATGGTTGCCTAGCAACCAGCAGACACAGCTTACAGTTTAAGAGTCACTGAGAAAAACATAGGCAGGGAATACCAAATATTTACTTCCTTTCTTATAATGCCACCCACGAAAGTAGAAAATCCTTGCTGGCTTTAAGTATACCAGCACTAGAATTTAACCTCATGGCTTCCTCACAGATCAGCAATGGTGTGAGATGAAGGATTTGTGACTGGATGTTTTGCTGAGGGCCTTTGTTGAAGGTGTGGGAGGTGAAATGAGGTTGCCCATGTTATCAACATGCCCCAAAGCTGAAGTGCCCTTTGGCCATGTGTGATAGCAACCATGCATTAAGTGATAGGCGGAAAGGAGAGCTAAGTGCGAAGTGATATATGCTGGCAGTGCTTCTTTGTGCAAGAGGCAGACCTGATTAATTGGCTGTCTACATTTGTCCTGGCCCCCCTCTCACACCAACATGGTTGTGAGAAGATTGGAATAGCCATTATGTTGACATTGGGGGCATGGCAGTGAAGAGTTCCATTGAAGGCAGCTTGTGATATTTTGTTATGTTTATCATAAAACAGTTGCTGGGATTAACATTTTGTTAAAAGTTGCAGTGGAGAGAAACCTTTTCACAATTTCATTTGTTGCATTTAAGTACTGCTAAAACTACTGGCTTATAATTGGCTCAACATTGGGGAAAAATGTATAGTATCAAGCTAAACACATTCTTCACATTGCCATTTGAACCAATATTAGAACTCCTATGACTTCTATTATTATTAGTTGTAATAATCTAAAGGGACGCGGTGGCGCTGCAGGTTAAACCGCTGAGCTGCTGAGCTTGCCGATCGGAAGGTCGGCGGTTCGAATCCGCATGACGGGGTGAGCTCCCGTTGCTAGCCCCAGCTTCTGCCAACCTAGCAGTTCGAAAACATGCAAACGTGAGTAGATCAATAGGTACCGCTTCGGCGGGCAGGTAACGGCATTCCGTGTAGTCATGCTGGCCACATGACCACGGAAGTGTCTACGGACAAACGCCGGCTCTTCGGCTTTGAAACGGAGATGAGCACCGCCCCCTAGAATCAGACACGACTGGACTTAATGTCAAGGGAAACCTTTACCTTTACCCTAATGATCTAAAGCTTAAACAACCCAAGTATTTTGGCCATCAGTAGATCCAAACATAAGCATATCATACTGTATCCATTTCAGCCTTGATAATTCCTGATTCTTCTCACTTTACAGCCAAAAATAGAATCAGAGAGATGAAAAAGGCTATATAGCCCATCAAACCCAACCAGCTGTTTAGGCCAGAAATCCAAATTGAAGCATATCCAATAGATGATTGCCCAGCCTCTGAAAGTGGACTTTCCCCACTAGCAAGTCATGTTATTCTCCCACCCTGGAAGTGTCAAAAAACTATTCCAGCATGAAATGTACTGTCCCCATTGCCAGTTTGTATCTTACTTCTGTTGCCCCTGTTCCATATCATTGTAGTCACCCAACTTTAAGATAATGAGTGACAAAGCCTAACAAATTTTATAAAGCTTGAAGCTGTCCTTAGATAGTAATCTGAATAAGGGGAAAAGTACTTTTCTAACACTGGTACAGATATGGATAATTTAAACCTGTCTAAATCATGGGCTAGTGTTCAGATGAAGGCAATATAATGAAGTCTTGGGGAAAAAGGCGCTGCCATGCTACTGTTAGGTACAATTGGGACATGACTTTTATCTGGGAAAGGGATTTTTACCACTGTCCTCAGTTATAAATCAGTTTCACTGAAAAGTTCTAGGATTTCTTTTATCTAGCCTTCAACAATAACCTGTTTTCCTATAGTTTAAGATAGTCCCTGTTCTGTACTCTGTAATGAAAGAAAAAGGTATTGACCTTCTTCTGTGTGACACTGATCTAGAGACTTGAAAACTTATATTATTTCCATCCTGTCAGTCTTACCTGTTTGTAACTGATCCATTTTCTCTGAATCTTTTTAAAATGTGATGCAGAGAACTGAACATAGGACTCAAGATGGGTCTGACTAATGCAGAATATGGTGGACCTATTACTTCCTGTGATTTGGATGTTACAGTTCTTTTGATGTAACCTAAAATTGCGTTTGCTTTTTTTTTGATGCTACGTCACATGGCTGAGTCATATGCAGTGGAGGATCAAATACCGTTCTAGTTCACACATAGAATTACCATCTGCACTCATGTCTTTTTATTTTCACTTCTGTTTTTAAGGCATCATCGATAAAAACATTTTTTATTTCTTCTGTTTCTCTCTCAGGTTAGCCAACTCTGCACTGTCAACAAATAGGGATGATTTATTACATAACTGCCCCTTGAACTCCACTGCGAAACTCCAGTTAGGTCTCCCTGATTGGTCTGTCAGGAAGTGAAAAGATTTATTTTTCAAGTTGTAAAGAATTGGTTCCAAACTGCCTATGGTATTAAAAATATATCTAACTTTTGTTTTCTTCTAAATTGAATCATATGAGTTAGTGGGGAGGAATCAAGATCGAAATTATAGCATCTGGGGGAGAGTTTTTCTAGCTCTTTTCTCCATTGCAGAAGTGATCCACATAGAAACATTCTCTCTGAAGTTGCTATTACTTGGAGGAGAAGTTTCCATTGACACTACAATATATCCTCTTTTAGTTCTTCTTTAGCTTGGTGGAGATTACTCACCATGTGAGATAAACTTTAGTTTCCCTTAAAGCTGAGAAACTTGATTTTATTCTCTGTGGCGGTGTTTCAGAAGTTGGAAGATTGCTTCACATCTCATCTCAGTTATCTTTCCTCAAGGTTTCAAATACACAACTTCTTCAATATCTCCTCATAGGGATTAGATTCTAGTTCTTTGATCATCTTTGTTGCCCGTTTTTAAATTAATTTCTTTGAATCCTTATTAAAACTTGTTCTTGTTTATTCGTTCAGTCGCTTCCGACTCTTCATGACTTCATGGACCAGCCCATGCGAGAGCTTCCTGTCGGTCGTCAACACCCCCAGCTCCCCCAGGGACGAGTCCATCACCTCTAGAATATCATCCATCCACCTTGCCCTTGGTCGGCCCCTCTTCCTTTTGCCCTCCACTCTCCCTAGCATCAGCATCTTCTCCAGGGTGTCCTGTCTTCTCATTATGTGGCCAAAGTATTTCAGTTTTGTCTTTAATATCATTCCCTCAAGTGAGCAGTCTGGCTTTATTTCCTGGAGGATGGACTGGTTGGATCTTCTTGCAGTCCACGGCACTCTCAGAATTTTCCTCCAGCAAAACAGCTCGAAAGCATCAATCTTCCTTCTCTCAGCCTTCCTTATGGTCCAGCTCTCGCAGCCATATGTTACTACGGGGAACACCATTGCTTTAACTATGCGGACCTTTGTTGTCAGTGTGATGCCTCTGCTCTTAACTATTTTATCGAGATTTGTCATTGCTCTTCTTCCAAGGATTAAGCGTCTTCTGATTTCCTGACTGCAGTCAGCATCTGCAGTAATCTTTGCACCTAGGAATACAAAGTCTTTCACTGCTTCTACATTTTCTCCCTCTATTTGCCAGTTATCAATCAAGCTGGTTGCCATAATCTTGGTTTTTTTGAGGTTTAGCTGTAAGCCAGCTTTTGCACTTGCTTCTTTCACCTTCATCATAAGGCTCCTCAGTTCCTCTTCGCTTTCAGCCATCAAAGTGGTATCATCTGCATATCTGAGATTGTTCATGTTTCTTCCAGCGATTTTAACTCCAGCCTTGGATTCCTCAAGCCCAGCACGTCGCATGATGTGTTCTGCGTACAAGTTGAATAGGTAGGGTGAGCGTATACAGCCCTGCCGTACTCCTTTCCCAATCTTAAACCAGTCCGTTGTTCCGTGGTCTGTTCTTACTGTTGCTACTTGGTCGTTATACAGATTCTTCAGGAGGCAGACAAGATGACTTGGTATCCTCATACCACTAAGAACTTGCCACAATTTGTTATGGTCCACACAGTCAAAGGCTTTAGAATAGTCAATAAAACAGAAATAGATGTTTTTCTGAAACTCCCTGGCTTTTTCCATTATTCAGCGGATATTGGCTATTTGGTCCCTAGCTCCTCTGCCTTTTCTAAACCCAGCTTGTACATCTGGCAATTCTCGCTCCATGAATTGCTGAAGTCTACCTTGCAGGATCTTGAGCATTACCTTACTGGGATGTGAAATGAGTGCCACTGTTCGATAGTTTGAACATTCTGTAGTGTTCCCCTTTTTTGGTATGAGGATATAAGTTGATTTTTTTCCAGTTTGATGGCCATTCTTGTGTTTTCCAAATTTGCTGGCATATAGCATACATTACCTTGACAGCATCATCTCGCAAGATTTTGAACAGTTCAGCTGGGATGCCGTCATCTCCTGCTGCCTTGTTATTAGCAATGCTTCTTAAGGCCCATTCAACCTCACTCTTCAGAATGTCTGGCTCTAGCTCCCTGACCACACCATCAAAGCTATCCCCGATATTGTTATCCTTCCTATACAGGTCTTCCATATATTCTTGCCACCTTTTCTTGATCTCTTCTTCTTCTGTTAGGTCCTCGCCATCTTTGTTTTTGATCATACCCATTTTGGCCTGGAATTTACCTCCAATGTTTCTAATTTTCTGGAAGAGGTCTCTTGTCCTTCCTATTCTATTGTCTTCTTCCACTTCCGTGCATTGCTTGTTTAAAAATAATTCCTTATCTCTTCTGGCTAACCTCTGGAATTTTGCATTTAATTGGGCATATCTCCCCCTATCACTGTTGCCTTTTGCTTTCCTTCTTTCTTGGGCTACTTCTAGTGTCTCAGCAGACAGCCATTTTGCGTTCTTGGTTTTCTCTCTCTTTGGGATGTATTTTGTTGCCGCCTCCTGAACAATGTTGTGAACTTCTGTCCAGAGTTCTTCCAGGACCCTATCTACTAAGTCCAGTCCCTTAAATCTATTCTTCACCTCCACTGCATATTCCTTAGGAATATTAGTGAGCTCATATCTAGCTGATCTGTGGGTCTTCCCTAATCTCTCTAGTCTGATCCTAAATTGTGCAATAAGAAGTTTGTGATCTGAACTACAGTCAGCTGCAGTTCTTGTTTTTACCAACTGTATAGATGTCCGCCACCTTTGGCTGCAAAGGATGTAGTCAATCTGATTTCGGTGTTGTCCATCTGGGGAAGTCCATGTATAAAGTCGTCTCTTAGGTTGCTGGAAGAGAGTGTTTGTTATGCAGAGTGAGTTGTCTTGGCAAAATTCTATCAGCCTATGTCCTGCTTCGTTTTGTTCTCCCAGGCCATGCTTACCTGTAATTCCAGGTGTCATTTGACTGCCCACCTTAGCATTCCAGTCTCCTGTGATGAAAATAACATCTCTTTTAGGCGTGTTGTCCAGTAGGTGCTGCAGATCCTCATAGAACTGCTCTACTTCAGCTTCTTCAGCATCTGTGGTTGGGGCGTATATCTGGATCACTGTGATGTTAGATGGCTTGCCCTGAATTTGAATTGAGATCATTCTATCATTTTTTGGATTGTATCCGAGCACTGCTTTCGCCACTTGACTATTAATTATGAAGGCTACTCCATTTCTTCTGTGGTCCTGTTGTCCACAGTAGTAGATCTGGTGGTCATCTGATGTGAAGTGGCCCATTCCAGTCCATTTCAGTTCACTGGCGCCCAAAATGTCTATCTTTAATCTTGACATCTCACCAATGACCACATCCAATTTGCCCTGGCTCATAGATCTTACATTCCAGGTTCCAATGGGGTGTTGATCCTTAGAACATTGGATTCGCCGTTCACCACCAGCACCGTCGACCGCTAGCCATTCTTTCGGCTTTGAGCTAGCTGCGTCATCACGTCTGGGGCTAATTGAACTCATCCTCTGTTCCTCCCCAGTAGCATTTTGGCCATCTTCCGACCTGGGGGTCTCATCTTCCGATGGTATACCGACATATCTCTGGTTGTACTGATCCATTTAGTTTTCAGGGCAAGAATACTGGGGTGGGTTGCCATTACCTTCCCCAGGGATCACTTTTAGTCTGACCTCTCTGTCATGACCTTCCTGTCTTGGGTGGCCCTTCACGGTTTAGCTCATGGCATCATTGAGGTGCTCAAGCTCCAGCACCATGGCAAGGTAATGATCCTTTGCTGAAGTTATTAAAACTAGAGTTACAAAAAGTACTGGTGGTGAGGGGTCAAGCGAAATAGAGTGGAATGATTATTTCCCATGATTTGGAAATTTACTTATGTTGATACAGCCTAAAATTGCATTTGTTTTCTTTGCAGCCAGATCACACTGCTGGCTCATATTCAGTCTGTAAGAAACTACACTTCCAAGATCTTTTTCATAAGTACTATTACCAGGTGTCTGACAGGTCTGTAATTTTCTGGATTTTTTCTCCTTTCTGAAGATAGGTATAACATTTCCTTCCTCTAATCATCTGGCACTTCACTCAGAATTTCTCAAAGGTAATACTTGGTCAGATTATTGCCTAACTCCTTCAATACACTACAGTGCAATTAATTTGGTCCAGGAGATTTAAACTCATCCAAAATACAAAGTTATTCTCTGACCATCTTTGCATCAGTCACAGACTTCAATCCTGCGCCTTCACAATTTCCAGGTGAAGCAACATTCTTATTACCTGGCAGCATTTTGCCTTCTTCACTAAGCAGCTGGTATACGGATCCTTTTCCTTTCCTTTTGATAGTACTTTTGTTGTTGTTGTTATTCTTCATAAACTTTGTAGCCTCAGCTCCTTCTGAACTTTTAATTTCCTGGCACCAGCTCTACAGTTTTCAGCCTCCTATCTGTACTATTCCTTGGTAACCTGGTCAGCAACACAAGTCAGGAATTTCCCAGAAGAACTGTGTTTGCCAGAGGGGAAGGTATATTTGAAAGAGAGAAAATCGTCAACAGATTTTGTAACTTCCTTTTCCTAGAACAAAGAGTGATACAGGGGAAAGGTAGTCAGTTTATTCAGGATGATTGCCCCTGCTGGATTGACATCCCAAAATAGATGATGTTAAAATCTTTAACTATCAAAGGTAAATGTTGATTTTAATCTTTCTGCATGTGCATACAGACAGTACATAAAGTGCTGTGTAGACTGTATGAATGAGCAGAAGAATGAAAGAAACATTACTTGGCTGAAAAGTGTTCCATTAGATCATGAGATGCTTCACCAATTCTCCTAAGAGTGGGCACTGAAAACATTAACCAAGGGCACTTTCATACTATCACTATTTCATTTCCCAAGTCTTCATATGCAGCAGAAAGCTATTTATTTGTTTGTTTGTTTGTTTATTTATTTATTTTCTATCCTGCCTTTATATGACTACTGTATCTTAACTTCTGCTGATCTGAAATGCTGAGAACATGGGGCAAAGTTCCCAAGCCACTGCAATTTCTTTCGAAGCAAAATCCACTGACCATTTCTCCACATCAAAGGAAGGGGTTCTTCCATGCCAAGCAAAAAGGGGAAATTAAGAAAACATTGATAAATTTCATCTTTCTCTTTTTGCTTGCTTGCAACACTGACAAGCTATTATTTCCCTTATAGGACCAGAAGTTCAGGACTACAGGTAGTCCTCACTTAATGACCACAATTAGGACTGGAATTTCAGTTGCTAAGCGAAATGGTTGTTACGTGAATCCAACCTGATTTTTCGACCTTTTTGTGGCATGGGCATTAAGCAAACCACGTGGTCATTAAGCAAAACACACAGTTCCCTGTTGACTTTGCTTGTGGGAAGCCAGCTGGGATGGTCAAAAATGGTGATCACGTGACCACAGGATGCTGCGATGGTCAGAAATGTGAACCAGTTGCCAAACGTCCAAATTGTGATCATGCAACCACGGGGACACTGTGGCAGTTGTAAGTGTGAGGACTGCTCAGGAGTTGGTTTTTCAGTACTGTCATAAATCCAAACCATCACTAAATGAATGGTTGTTAAGCGAGGACTACCTTTAAGGAGGAGGTGTGGTAATAATTCCCTCCAGTGGGGAAATGGAGCCTCAGCATCTCAAACACTAACAAAGGTGGGGGGAGCAGTATCACAGCAATTTCAATTACTTCAAGTCAGTGCTCTCCCAACATTGCTGACATTCTGCGAACACAGAAGTCTGGAGCTACTTTCAGACTGGTTCAGAATTCTTCTGTGGAAATACCCCTAAAAGGCCTGTTGTGGTGGAATCCTCATAACTAGGAGTCAGAAATCTTTTTCACTTAATCTCATTTATGGCAATTCCATCTTCCAGGACAAAGCCATCCTCTGAGAAGACTAGACTTGTGAGAAAGTATTTTAAAAATAATAGCAAATGACAGCTCTTCATCATAATGAATACAAAACACTGCAAGGGTCTTCTGGGGCAGGAATTCATTCACAATCCATTTGCTACATTTACTTAGAAGATGAGGAACAACTTCAGATGTGACAGAGAATCAGCTTGTCCAGTATCTATGCATGATTATTTTCTTTAGATGTTGCAGGAGAAGCATGAATTGTGTGGGGATCTGCTTACTGTAGTGCTTGCTGGAATTTGCCATATTTAAAGACTTCCTGGGAATTTTCTAGAAATCACTGTCTAGAGCAAGCAGCTATGTTGTGGTGGAACAATATTTAAGTAGGAAATAAACAACAATAATAGGAGGAGGAAACCAGTGCAACTAAATAACGAATGTGTTACTTGTTACCTACCCCATCATTCTGTCCTTAAAATGAACAGGCAGCATTGGCTACTGCATGCAAGCCAAAGTATACAGAGCAGTATACTCTGTATATTTAGTACTACTTGATATAACAATACAGACAGGAAGCATTCTGCAATAAAGCAAAAGTGCTGTTGAAAATACAATAAAGCACAACACATAGGATTGGTAAGTCTTTGTGCTGTCATCAAGGGTATCAATCAGTGTGGCCAGGGTGTATCAAGTGGCACTTTAAGGCCTGTGGTGATATCTGAAATATATAGCTACTTGATTTTTTTGAGTGGATTAGTAAAAAAAAGATCTGTACGTATGAAGGAAAAGGCCAAGGATCAATGTTTCAATGGTGTCCATTGTAATCATGCAGTGATAGGAGTAAGAAAATCAGACATCCCAAAGCTTGTTGATACTACAGTCTTCCCCCCCCCCCACCCCTTTTGGTCTTTCTCAGGCACTTCAGTTGCTGTGTACAAACAATGGATTCCAAACACAAATTTTGAAAATGCTTCTAACTGGGATCAAAACCGAGTTCCATGTGCCAAGGATGTCATCCTTTTTGGGAGTAGTAAGGTGCTTAATTTTTGAATCAAAACCAAAATTCGCAAAGCCAGTCTTTCGGGAATTTGGTCTTTACCTGTCTTCATTTCTTCCAGATCGTATCAGTTTTCGTCCAGGCATCCCACTCCTTGACAGACATGGTAAGTGTATTCCTTATTGTGACATGTACAAAAGGG
The DNA here is from genome assembly GCF_035149785.1 of Candoia aspera. NCBI lineage: Eukaryota > Metazoa > Chordata > Lepidosauria > Squamata > Candoiidae > Candoia > Candoia aspera. The sequence goes on from NC_086153.1 coordinate 313,464,354, forward strand.
TAACACCTAAATGTATTGCATACCTAAAATTGTACTGCAGGTGGATGAGACTAATTTTGGGTCATTCCTATTTATGTTGTACCAGTGCAAGTATTGCTGACTTTTAGAGTGATAAAGAAAAACAAGCCCAAACAATGGTGTTTGCAGTGCATGGTTAAAAAAGTCAAGATGGCAGTCGAACTGCGATCAAAGAAAGTGCAGTCAAGAGTCTGCATGCAGCACACGTAAAAAACAGGCAGAGTTTCAAGCACACCATTGTGGCTGCCATCTGGACTTTTTGACCATGCCTTGTGGACACCTCTGAGTCCAAGATCAATTGCTTGTTATCTCTTGATAACCTTGACATATGTTCCTTAGAGAGAGACACTTGAAAAGGTGCCCATCCTCCAAGAACCGTGGTTCAGTGGACCAATAAAAAAAGTCCTATTCAGGTTAGATACATTTCTCTAGTGGTTGAGCAGGACTACCATATTTTAAAATATGCGTTCCGAGATAATGTGCAGCAGCCTGAAACTGCTTCTGATGCCAATTCATTTGCTAAGGAACTGTTTTGAGTTGATTCTGTTATAAAATTCCTGTACGTTGCAGAGAATTCTGCATGTGTTTGGGGATACTCCAGAGCAGTGTTTCTCAACCTTGTCAACTTTAAATGTGTGGACTTCAACTCCCAGAATTCCCCAGCCAGCAAGGCTGGCTGGAGAATTCTGAGAGTTAAAGTCCGCACATCTTAAAGTTGACAAGGTTGAGAAACACTGCTCTAGGGAATTAAAGCAGAGATTTGAGGCCTCATGGTTTACAGTTTTAAGTGAGTAAAGATAAGTAAACTCTCCACCAAATTTACCACAACTCATGGCAACTACATGGATGCATCCATATTGTTTTCTTGGCAACCACAAGGAATTGGTCTGAACTGCCTTATTCTAGGACTTTTTTAGATTATTATTTCCTAGTATAACCTACAGCCTCAGGATTTCCATGCAATTACTAACCAGACCCAACTCTGCTTCGATTTTTTAGGATCAATTTAGTTGAGCCTTGCCATTTGTTTTGACTTAAGTCAGTACCCTGTTCTTCTATTTTTATGTAAGAGCAACTTGCTCCTGCTTAAGTGACAAATGTCAGGGTTGCCAGTGCTTACTTAGGATTCTTGTAGAACAATGTTGGTCAACATTGCTGGACTCAAATATCTCTCAGTATTGGCCAGAATTGAATTCAGGAATTGCAGGGCTTCCGTGTCTGAAGATGTACATATTGCCATCCCAATTTGGAAAGAGGACCCTGGAGACTGAGAGAATTTTTATGACAGTTTATTTGGCAATGTATACAGGCATAAGGTGAGGATTCACAGGTTCTCATAATCAATACTCCATGTAATTCTTGTTCTCCATCTGTTTCAAGGGGAACCACAGTGTCATCAAATTTCTTGTAGCAAAAAAGTCAGCTCTTTACCTCCTTTTCAAACCTATTTTCAGAACAGATGGCTTAAATCTATGGACAAGGTTTGCCCTCTCCACTTGGTCTAGCAGGATAAAATTGACTCATCTTTCCTCTATAACTTATAATTTCTTGGAACTAGTCTAACTTCTCCTGAAAAACCACTTTCCTTTGTCATATCTTAAGATATATTGGCTCAGGAAATCCAGACAAATGCTTCTGCTTCCAGAAATCATAGAGTCAAAATTAGATTTTGACTCTACCAACATCTTGATCAACTCAGAAGCCCAAGACATTATGTTATTGAGCTGGTTCCTGAGATACTCAAACCAAATATTTAATGTCTTCTGGGTTGTTTGAATAAATATGGTTGTATATTTATTCTCTACAGTGCTCCATTCATTACATGCATCCCTTTCCCACAAAGTATGAGCTATTCTTGCACTTTTCTGTTCACTTCTCTTTGTGTAGGTTTGTGTACATGAGTGTGGGGGAAGGTGAGCGCTGCAGATTTATGACATCTTTGTAATACTTATACGTATATATTAAAACCAGAAAGTAACAAATCTGAAGTAGGCAACTTGTGGCAATCCCAATGCTGCTGAATTACAACTCCCAGCCTCACTACCACTGCTCACACTTGCTGGGGCTTCTGGGAATTAGTTCAGCATCACTTGGAGTACCACAGGTTCCCTGCTCCTACAGTTACACCCCATAGATTCCACACTAAAAGGTACCATCAACTTTGGGCCTCCTGATAGATTACAGTATTTTTCTCTGTTTTCCTTTTCCTCTGCTGTCTCATTTACAATACCAGTTGCTATTCCTCAGTTATTCACACCTCTTCTCCTCTCAGCCAGAGTATTATTCTTTCCAAGTTATGATGGGTCTCTTATTCAGAAACAAAGAGTTGCCAGGAAACTGGCAATGAGCCATTAGCTCCAACTGATGGAATCCTAATGAACCTTCTGAACTGTTGACTAGCAATCAGCCAAAGAAAGTACCTATAAAGCTAGACTGTCTTCTCTCTTTTCAATCTGTACACACTCTTCAGAAACCTAAAACATTCAGTATGAACAATCCTACATTTGGAAAGAGTGAGGCTATGTAACTGAGTAACCTCCCTCCACGTGTGTTTTCTTATTAATGCATTTCTGTTTCTTCCAAATGCTTGAGCTTCTAAGAATGGGTTGTGCCCTAGACCCTTTTCCTCTAATAGCTTCATCTAACTATTGTGCACTTGGGCATTCTTAAAGCATTTAATAGCCTAGTCAACATGCACAAGTGAAACAAAATTATTTTGAAGCACACAGCCCTTAGTTGCTGCTGTAAACAATGATTCTGTCAAAATATCTGCTTTTTCATTCCCCCCCCCCCCCAAACAGCATTCGTCCTAGGAACCTGAGGTTGCTACGGTGATTTGATTTCCCAGTGAGTGAGTTATCAACCATTAAATAGCTACATTCAAAACTGCACAATGCAACAATATGCAGTTGCCTTTTCCCATATGAGGGACGCGGTGGCGCTGCGGATTAAACCGCTGAGCTGCTGAGCTTGCTGATCGGAAGGTTGGCGGTTCAAATCCACGTGACGGGGTAGCGCCCGTTGCTAGTCCCAGCTCCTGCCAACCTAGCAGTTAGAAAGCATGCAAATGTGAGTAGATTAATAGGTACCGCTTCGGTGGGCAGGTAACAGCATTCTGTGTAGTCATGCCAGCCACATGACCACGGAACTGTCTACGGACAAACACCGGCTCTTTGGCTTTGAAACAGAGATGAGCACTGCCCCCTAGAGTTGGACATGATTGGACTTAATGTCAAGGGAAACCTTTACCTTTACCTTTTTCCCATATGACTATGTCTACTTGGTTCAATTGTCAATGGAGGCACTAGCTCCATCTCCTGTCCCCACTGGAAGGAGCGGGACAAGGCTGTTTTAGCTGCAACCCTCAGCTTGCATGACCTGGTGATGATCAGTTGTTTTCAACTCTTTATTGTTAATTGGCATCTTATATACTGTAGGATGTTTCAAATACATATATTGCTATTCTTATTGATGGCTTGGTTTTCTTTCTTCCTATGTGATATCATAATAAGTCTATTCTTTTTATAATGAGTCTTTTCTTGAAGTTTAAATGAAAATTTAATTAATAATTTTGTTGCTTTGAAACCTTTTCTATTATCTGCCTTGAGAGTCTTTTAATAGTCAAAATTTGGAATGCAGATGTTTTAATTAGAAAAGTAAAATTTGGATTATGAAAAGTGTTGGAAGCTGTTCAGTATCAAAAGATGGAATAAAATTATATCATTGACTGATTAATTGATTGATTGATTGATTGATTATGTTCCATCAAGTCGTTTTCGACTCCTAGAGACCACATAGATAGGTTTTCTCCATGACGATCTATCCCTCACCTGGTCTTTCAAACTTATATCATAGCAATAGAAGAATATATAGAATGTAATGCAATCTGCCATTTGCAAACTACTGATCACCAGACAGATCATTCAGTAAGATTTCCAGGAATTAAGAAGGGTTTAGTCAGATTTTTGCTTCTTTCTTGTAATTCTTACCTAGTTTATTTGTTTCCTTATATTTATATTCTACTTCTTATCTGTTAGAGCAATATATGTAGTTCCCTTATTAGAGGATGTCTGAAGGGAGGGGGTAAAAAAATTCAAGATGGCAGCCACAACCATGTGATTGGAGCCCTGCCTCTTTTTATGTGCGGACACATATAAAAAATGGGCTGGGGCTTTGATTGCATGGTTCTGGCTGCCATCTTGACTTTTTAACTCCCCCACATCCTGGCCAGGACAATTAACTCTAGCCCTATCCCAAACTTTGTATGGGCAGTTAATTCTGATTCTTTAAATTAGGGGGTTGATGGGACGAATACCACAGTACTCTGGCTCGGACAGAAAACCATCCCCAAAGCAAGGATCAGTTCATTCTTTAGAATATTTTCTCTCAGGCACTTCCTTTTAAAGGAAAGAAACTGGCTAAAATCCAGAAACAATCCATACCCTAGTAGACTGTAGGTGACAGCATCTTATAAGAGTCTTCCCAGCCTGGTTTCCCACAGAGGTAAGAAAGAATCATTGGCATTCTAGTCCACAACCTAATGAGTGTCTCAGATGAGCAAGGCTATCTTAGAAAAACTAGGTTACGGGTTGGCTGATGTGCAAATTCTGCAATAGAAAATTACATCCAGAGAAACATTTTCATGTGTTCCAGTTGTGAAAATTACTGTGTGTGGGATGGAGCAGTGACTCTCTGTTCCTAGTCCACTAGACAGTGCTTTGGGTTTTTTTTCCCCTTTCCAAATATCTGCTGTCTGGCAGTAAGGATCTGAGCCAATCACTGCAGAAATGGCTGTTGGGGAAAAGTATCGTTTCTTCTAGTTAATATGGTTGGTGTTTAGTGTATCTTGTTGCCTCTTTCCTTTATTGATGTGGTAGGTTTCTTTTCATTTTCTAAGGGTCATGCATGAGTTCATCTGTCCAAATAACCCTTATAATTTTATTTGTGATAATTTATTCAAGCTGTTTAAACTGCTAATTACTTGACTGTTTAATAGGACAACATGCTGTGTTTAACTGGTCTATAAACATCCACATGAGAATTCTTGTACTTCACTGTGTATAATTATTTTAAACTTGTGGTATTTTAGGAGAAAAGCTATATAGAGGTAAAATGGTGAGATGTTAAAGCTAAACCAGTCAAGTTTCTGCATGTTATGCTATAGTTTTTTTTAAAAAAATCTAAATTATGGAAAAAAAAACTGATTATTATACCAGGACAAGGTTTTTTGACTGCCCCTTTTCTTCGGTACTCTGATTTTTCCTTGAAGTACATATTATAGTTATTATTAGTTGGCAGAGCATCCCATCATTCTAGCAATAGTTCACCAGGGAAGAAGTGTAGGAAGGGGAGGATCTGCAGCTTGTTTATTTTTCTTCAGAACAAATAATACGTCAATTCTGTTCAATGCAAGGGAATATACTTAGTTAGTTATGGAGATAGAAAGCTGTGTTTGTTTAAAAGAATTTGACCATAAAGTTTCTCATACCCTTTTTCTAATTCCTCAGTATTTCCTTTTTTGGTCTTCCTAATATTAGAATTTCTGACATTGGGAAAGGCCAACTTCTGCCCAATAAAAGGGCTAATCCAATATAATCTAAGTAAGGCTGTGTCTCTGATGATGGAGAAGGAAACTCATGTATCCTATGGACAGTCCCCAGGAGCTATAGTATTACATAATATTTTGTAGTATTCTGCAGAAGCCTCTGCAATTCTCAGAATGCATCTTTCCATACATATAATTCCCCAAATGACCTTACAGTCCAAACAATGGAAGGTGCTCATGAATGAGAAGGCCATTTTAATAATGTTTCCCCTGGCTATAGAAAAACATCACCAGAGAACTTTCTCAGAGTCTAATTTGATATCCTATTGATGTTCAGCAAACATTTTATTTTCTTGAATCTTTTAATCTTGAAAAAGAATAAGAATATAATTATTATAATTATTAAGAATAAAATAGTGTGCAGCAGTGGTATTACTGTGAGTGTTTTAGTTCTGTTCACAACCTGTTTGATCAGAAGAGGCAGTTTGACTAAAATAGATTGTAGCTTAACTGTGGAACTTCCTTCTTCTGGTGTTCTGGGTTGCTGCAGTGCGTTAGTGCTTGTCTGAAGAATGTTCTTACAGACAAGCACTAATGCACTGCAGCAACCCAGAACACCAGAAAAATGAAACAGATCACCTATACAGCATCTTCCAGCAAAATGCATACCCCCCACCAACTTTATCAAAAAGTGCCTGACCACTCAACCCACTACAACCCAACCAACAGAAGCTATGAAAAGGATAACTCTGCCATACATCAGAAACATCTCAGAAACTACCAACAGACTGTTACAAGCACACGGCATCACCGTAGCACATAAACCAACTAAAGCCCTCCAAACCATCTTAAGTAAACCAAAAGACCCAGCAGCCCTAGAAGAGAAAACAGGAGTCATCTGCAACCTACAGTGTAAGGACCGTAGCAGCCACTATGTAGGACAGGCAAGCAGAAGACTAGCAGAGCGCATCCACGAACACCAACTAGCAGTCAGAAGACACAATGAGAACTCCTTAATCTCACAACACATGGACAGACTTAACCATACTTTCAACTGGGAAACAGTCAGCATCCTAAATCAAGCCAAATCCAAAAATGCTGGAGAATTCCTGGAAGCCTGGCACTCAGACAAAGCAGTCATCAACAGACACATAGAGGTAAACAGCATTTACATACCATTCAGAAGAGACAATAGAAAAACCAAAAGACCAGTACACTCCCTTGCCAGCAATCAACACCCAGATATGCAAAGATTAACACTAGGATTTGTTAATATGTTTTCTACTACAGATTAAGGTTACTATGGTAACTAATCATTTTGGCCGGGTGAAGAGGTTGAATTTAATTGTCCCCTTTTCAGTGTTAATGGTTGCATTGCCTAAGGGGAAGAACTTGCCTGGACTTGTTTTAGTTTCAGTTTCCCTTCTGTGTAGGCTTGCAGAGAATATGCAGCTGAGAGAAATCTCTCCTCTCAGCAAACAGCCTTTAAATATGTTTGTTTTCTGTAAATAAAATTATTTTTATAGAAATGCCTGGTGTGTGACTTTTCTGATCTCTCCTGGGCCAAATGCTTTCTAGCACTCTGCCAACAGGATTAACACCAGATGAACCATCAAACAGCACAATATACCCTAATCAAGGAACTATTAACTCAGTCAATCAACCTAGCAGCAAACAACAGCTCAATCAAGGAACTCCCAAGAAGAGAACAACACCTCCACTAACACAAGCTGGGCAAACTATGGTATATAAACAGAGAGCAAGGCCCACTCCCTCTTCGCACTGAAGATGTCTGGCACTGAAACGTCTGCAAGAAAACAAGAAGGCTCAGAGAGCACCAAGGACTCCACAGTTCAACCCTGAGCTACAAATATTCTCAAGTTGGTACAGTTGATTTCTTGAACTAAAACTGTTAAATTTTAGTTCAAGAAAATTAAGGATTTATTCCTTCATCAAATTTTGCTGTATGTTCTAAAGTGCTAGAGTTTTAAATCAAAGTATTACATCTTTGTGGAACTCTCTTTAGCACTGTGTTGAATGAGACTACACAGTGGGCTCACACACTGAACTAAGACATCATTCATCATTTACAAGATATAATGGCTGGATTCACAGAATCGGCTAAGGCACAAATGAGGAAAGTGGCACAAAGAAGCACAGTGGGTAAACCCAACTGTAATTGTGAAGGATGTGGCTCCTTAAAGCAACCTCCCATGTGTGCCTTTCTGAAATGTTGGCTCCCGTTGGCTAATCAACCCTTCTCTTCAATTATGAATAAATTAAAGGAAAACATATATTTGGTCTCAGTTCATGGCTGAGGTGATACTGACTGCTGATAGAGCATTTACTAGAAAATTTGGGATCATGAGATAGAGGAGAAAAGAAGCTTACAGATAGACCTCACTTAGCGAACACAATTGGGACTGGCAAATCCATCACTAAGTGCTATGGTTGCTAAGCAGAAAATCACATGACCACAATAGGCTTACGATGTCACTTCCTATTCAATCGTTAAGCAAATCACTGTGGTCATTAAGTGAGACATCACATGACTGCAACTTACAATTTTACTTCTGTGTTCTCCATTAACTCTTGCTTGTCGGAAGCTGGTCGTGAAGCACACAAATGGCAATCACATGACTGTGGGATGCTGCGACAACTGTAAATGCAAGGACTAGTTGCAAAGTTATTTTTTACACCGTTGTAACTTCAAATGGTCATTAAATGAGGCAGCTGATAAGCGAGGACTACCTGTGTTTTTAAAAAGTGACTTAAGTGTTGCCTATGTATTTAGAATGCGAAGCTTCTTTCCCATACCTGTCCCACCTACAGCCTCCCCTTTAATTTATTCTAAGATTAGTGACCAGCATCTTGAGAAACTGGTCTTCCATGTCATCACTGCTATTTATGGTGGCAAGGAGATGGAAAACAAAGAATGATTGCTACTGAGGAAGATGTAGAAGGTGAGTATTTCTAATAAAAAACTAGGGTGCCTATGTTTCATTCTTAGCTTCATTTTTTTAAAAAGAATTTTATTGCGTTTGAGACAAAGATAAAATCTACAAAAAACAAAAAACTACAAAAAGAAAAAAAAACTAGAAATGTGTGAAACACAAGAAAAAAGAATTTTAAAGATTACATAGAGAAGTGACTTCCGACTTTCAACAGCAAGAATATACAGCAATTTCCATAATCAATCCCTTACTCTATATCAAACCAAGATCACATTATTTCTATAAATCTTTCCATTAGCACATATACAAATCACTAATGCAATTGCTCCTTCCCCTTATATATATACAGTATGTAAAAAAGGGAATATTATATATATATATAATAACTTCCCTCCCCCATAGAACAACATTTATTTGTTTCCTTCCTAGCACTATTCTATATATTTCTGTCCACTATAATAAAAATCAAATTATAAAAACATATAAATTGTCTACTTTTATAATTGATGATACTACAGCAATCTTAACCCTATTAAACCTCAAAACCAAGCAATTATTATTATACCTTATAGATACCTTATAAATCCTACAAATCAAACAAACCTTTAAAAAAGTCCAGTACATCTTAATCCAAATCATTAAAGAGAAATAAAATCATAATAGCCTCATTATCAGTCCAATTATAGATTCTTAAATTTTTACCCCACTTCAAAATATACTAAGACAGTTACATTTCTCCCTATTACACCTAAGGCATTTTTCTTGCAAAAACCAAACAGCCCAACTGCCTCCCTCAAAAACTCAAACCTCTCAGCAAAAAAACTCCCCCAAAGCAGATACTCTTCTCTCCCATAACATTTCCTCAGCAAGCCATAACAATCCCTCAAAAGTAGTCCTATGTTTGCTGCATGCAGTAATCCAAATACAGGGTGAGGAGAGTGGAAATGATTGTTGTAAGGCTATCTTTGACGAGGGGCAGTGAGGCCACTTGGATTTTTAGTGAAATCATTCATCCAAAAATATCCCCAAACTGATCATTTAGAGAAAGTGCAACAGGAGGAAAGCCACATAACCAGGCAGGCAAACTATTCATCAACATTATCTCTGTCTTCCGGATGAGGCTTCCGGATGGAGAAAATGGCAGACTGACACATCTCCAAAGAGCAGGGACGATGCTGAGGTGGAGAACTGCGACCGGGTGATGAGCCTGGACCAGCGGAGCTTATCCAGATAAGAAGAAGCTAAAGAGATTGCCCACATGTGCTTTCATATCTCAAAGATAGCCCCACATAAAATCCCCCAACTCACATGAACATTTTCACATTGCAAGTGCTCAACTAGACAGCCAGTTTGGTGTAGCAGTTAAGGCACCAGTCCAGAAACCAGGAGACCGTGAGTTCTAGTCCCACCTTAGGCACAAAGCCAGCAGGGTGACCTTGGGCCAGTCACTCTCTCTCAGCCCTAGGAAGCAGGCAATGGCAAATCACTCCTGAAATCTTGCGAAGAAAACAGCAGGGGCTTGTCCAAGCAGTCACCAGGAGTCAACACAGATTCAAAGGCTCACACACACAGGGCTGCAACTAGGGTCTGTGTCACCCGGGGCAAACATGGATTCCGCACCCAATTTGGCGCTCCCCCAGCGCTCATTTTGGCACCCTGCCAGTGCAGCACCCAGGGCACATGCCCCAGTTGCCCCCCACTAGTTGCGGCTCTGCACACACATATACACAAAAGTGCTGAACTGGTGATGGCAAGGGACCACAAGGTTAATTTGAACTTACAGTTTTTCTTTCTTTAATTGCAGAGATCATTCAGATTGCAGACTAATTAGGAGCCTTGTTTCTACATTGCCTAGCAACTGCATGGAGTTAAAGGCGTCTGAGCTGGGCATCTTGTGTGCATTAAAGAAAAAGCCAGGCATGTTCTATAGAGTGTCTTTTCATACCCTGTGGATGTGTGTGTGTGAGAGATAAAGTGCATATGTGTGTGTTGCTTTCAAGCCTATCCCAGTCTGAAAACCATTACGTTGCTTTGGATTTCTTTGGTCTGTTTTATTTCTATACTATGTAAAATATACTGTTTGAATAGCTGTAAAACAGGTTTAAGTAATTAAATGCAGTCTCTTTATGCGACAACCTTCTAATAAGAATTCAGATTTATAGGATAACTATATAGCAAAAGAGTAAATGAATGCTGAGGAGTCAATGAACTCTTCTGCTCATGTGAAGTACAGGAGAAATTAGCAGGGCACAAAGCACCTAAACATAATACAGGGAGATTCCTGCAGGAACACTGGAGGAGGAGAAGGGTGCTTCTAGTGCTCTACTTAAATAGACGGTCGTGTGTTTCAGTGTAAGTTTCCAATCCAGTTGGGAGGACAATTTCTCATTTGGTGACTCATGACAATTCCTTTCCATCTAGTAGATCCTACGTGGTTTGTCCAGAAATTGTGCTTTGTCCAGAGATTGCAATCAGCTCAGCTCAACTCGCGGATTGGCAGCCCTCCCCCGTCATTCCCCTTGAGCCACCTCCTGCCCTACTTAAACGCCCATCCTCCTGAGCCAGCATCCTGGAAGTGATGCTTCCCGATTGTTAGCCTGGAAACTTATACTACTGTGACAACTCTACACCCACACACGAGAATTTCACTGATTTTGCTTCTTTTCCTTTGGGAGGAAAAAGCAACTTTCTTTCTATCTGATTGGATGCTGGCTGCATGGATGTGCCTAGGTAGTCCCCAATAGTCGAGTTCAGTTTTGATGGCCTGTCTTTTTTTTAATGTTTGAAAAATGCCAAAGAAGAATTCTCTACAGCACTAATCTGAATTTTAAGTGCCAGGATGGAAATGAGGATTTCAGGGCCTGCATGGAGAAGCCCCAGCTTAGTTACTAGTTTGGAAGCCGGCAGCCTGTGTCCCCTCCGGTCATCAGCTACTAGAGTTGGTGATGGAGAGAGGCTGGGTATGAGAGGACCTGCACTTCCAGGGTCTGATGAAGGGGAGCATCTGGGCCATGGAAGAGGCCCATATCGCCTCCTTTAGAGAGCAGCTACAATTCATCTACCTCTCTTCTGCTCCTCCCTGATGTGCAGTCACACCAATAATGTTTGTACCATTTAATAAAGTATGGTCTTAAAATTATACTGCTTGTCATATGGCAAAAAGTGACTCTATCATTGCAAGGGGCATGCTTGTGTATATGAAAGGTGGGATGTGTTGCTGTCATTGCTTTCTCCCAAGTGGAAAGGAAAAAAGGAACGGTGGTCGTATAAATAGAGGGTATTTCTGCTCTAAAACCTTCCTCCTCCAAGCTTGATCAATATGTCATTTAGCCATAGCAGTGCTCCCAGGAAAATGAACATCAATTTCACTATTTGCAATAGCCCAGTGGCAAGAAGATTGCTCCATCAGGTTGAGTAAAAATAAATGAGAGTACACATTTCCAGGAGCACTTTTGTGAAACTGCAGAAATTTTTCACTGGCATTCAGGGCAATGCAAAGAAAAGCAAGAGTCTTTGCAGAGAAATTAAACAGAAGCAACCCCAGTATAGTCTCAGAGGCACAATTGGCACACTTATGTAGCATTCATCTGTGGCTGGATGGATGTCAGCCATATAATATAAAAAAAACAGAGCGCTTGAACTGCAGGACTCAGGCATGGTAGTATAAGAATTCATCATAACTGTGTGCATACTGCAGACACACACACAGCCCTATATAGCATTCTACCAAATTTATTGGAACCAGTATGCATGCAGTTGTGTGCACAGTTACTATGTATAGCCTCCATTAAACATAATTATGTTTACTGCCAACTGCATAGGCTGCATTTGTGAAATATGCTGCTTTTTTTAAACAAAATATTTTTTGTCAATGAAGTGTCACCATATAAAATGCTTGCCCATGCAAGACAGAGGAAAAATTAACCAGCTTCCCTGCTTAATTATTTTCCATATCCACTGATTTCCTCTACGCTGATAGGAGAGGGAACAAAAATAAAATCTGGAAGTCTTGTTATAGTCACCCTGCATTCATCTTTCACACCTACAACCTGACAGCCCGGTGATTTTTAGATCCAGGTTTGGTGCTCTTAAGGGGTCATATGTGCGATCTGTTGGTTGGGTAACTTGATTATGTGCCATCAAGTCAGTGTCAACTCTTAGAGACCGCATAGATTTTCTTCATGACGATCTGTCCCTAACTTGGCCCTTCATGTCTTGCCATAGTGCACCCATCACCACTGTAACTGAGTCTATCTACCTTGCTACTAGTTGTCCTCTTCTCTTTCCTTCCACCTTTCCCAGCATTAGAGCCTTCTCCAGAGAGTTAGGTCCTCGAATAATGTCTCCAAAACGGGTTAATTTGAGTGGTCATTTGTGCCTTGAGTGAGAACTCTGGGTTGATTTGTTTGTTGATGCATTTGTTTGTTTGGTATTCCCAGGAGTCTTCTCCAACATGAAAGCTCAAATGTGTCAAGAAAACATATACAGCAACCAGCCTTAGAATTGGCAATGAAGGTGCTATATTGAAGTGGTAGACAGCTTTTGCCTTTATTGTGATGGTTTTTCCTGCCAGCAAATCATACTCTGTAGGAGGGGAAACAAAGGCAGGGAAATTAATGAATTGCTTTCTTTAACTTGTCTCCAATTAAAACTATAAGGAAAGGGCCATTCTCAGGCCTTTATATTGAGGCAGAACAGGCAATCTAAACAACAAATATCTCCAGATATTAGAACAACCTATACTCAGTATGAGGGACGCGGTGGCGCTGCGGGTTAAACCGCTGAGCTGTCGATCGGAAGGTCGGCGGTTCGAAACCGCGCAGCGGGGTGAGCTCCTGTTGTTAATCCCAGCTCCTGCTCACCTAGCAGTTCGAAAACATGCAAATGTGAGTAGATCAATAGGTACCGCTTCGGCGGGAAGGTAACGGCGTTCCGAGTCGTCATGCTGGCCACATGACCCGGAAGTGTCTATGACAACGCCGGCTCCAAGGCTTAGAAACGGAGATGAGCACCGCCCCCTAGAGTCGGATTCGACTGGACTTTACGTCAAGGGAAACCTTTACCTTTACCTATACTCAGTATAGTTATAAGAGAAAATAATCACAAACAATTAAAAAGGATATGTGCCAGTAACAGATCCAAAGCCTTGCTGAAATAAAATTGTTTTGAGAGCCTTCATGAATGCAAGGAAAGTAGAAGCTAATTGCATCTTTGGGGAAGTGTGTTCCATAAAAGGGGGATTCCTACAAAGAAAGCTGTCTCCTGGTCCAAGTCCCCTTAATCTCCCAGAGGACTGGGAGAGACCTGCCCTTGACATTTGAACCAGATGGGCAGAATCACGCTTGGCAATGTGTCCCAATGCCAGGCTGTGTAGAGCTTTATAGGTGAGAAACAGCCCTTGGAATTGGGCCTAGAAGCCTACTGGCAGCCATTGTTCTGAATACAAAATTGGTGTTCTTCAAAAGTAACAGATCTCCCTGACTAATAAAGTGGCCATGAACTGTATTAGTTGCAGCATCCAGGTCATCTTCAAAGGCAGCCCCATGTAGAATGTGTTGTGCTGTCACAAGGTAATCAGGATGAATGATGATTGCCAGGATATAGTAGTCTAGGTAGGCCTCAACTGGTGCATCAGCAGAAGCTGGATAAAGGTCCCTCTGCTCATCTAGCAGGAGCCATGAGTTTAATATGGAGGACCTCCATATTATGGACCAGCTCCTCTTAGGGGAACAAAACCTCATGAAAGAACAACTGGAGCAGATGTTAATAGATAATCCTGATATTTATAGACATACATTAATTTCACCTTGATATAATATAATCTGAGATTTGTCCTCATCTTAAGACTGTAGGTCTAAGATGTCTACAGCATCTTCACTGAGCTGGATAATGATCTAAAACTAAGTGTTCTGTGCTTGACCTAGGGTGGCAATGTATTGGCTGAATATCATCATTGTACTGATGATCCTCACCCCAAATTGATGGATGACATCTCCCAGTTGCTTCAAACAGATGTTAAATAGCATGGGGGAAAGGACTGTGACTGTAGTATCCCACACTGGAACATCCAAGGGCTCAACTATTGTTCCCCATGACCACCACATGCTCAGGAGTGGAACCACTTTAAAACGGTGCCTCCAATTCTCAGTCCTTGCAGGCAGCCCAGAAGGATGATGGTATTGAAAGTCTCTAAAAGGTCCAAGAGGTCTGCACTACCCCTCATCCAGGTTCTGATAACTGCTAGAGCAGCTAGTGCTGTTTTTGTCCCATGATGGTCCTGAACTCTGACTGAAAATAGTTCAGATAATCTACTTCCTCTAGGATATTCCACAGTTGAATCTGCATCACCTTCTCAACACCTTCCTTAAAAGGGAAGGTTGGAGACGGCGAGAAAATTATCAAGGACTGCTGAATTAAGAGATGGCTTTTTAAAGAGCACACTCAAGATTGTAGCTCCCAGAGTATACCTCCCTTTAGCCATGCTAATTGGTAATGTTTGGAGTTGTAGTCCCAATAAAACTGGAAGGCCCCTGCTTGGGGAAGGCTGCAGTAAAATACATTTTCAAAAATCTAATACAAACATCCAGAATGAAGGTTGTTCAGTGGGTTGAACCAAAATTATTACTCGGACACTTTTTCCTAATAGTTACAGATAGTTACGGAAATCCAGGAGCACTTTGAAAGTCTTCCGTAGCCCATACCTACATTACTCAGATAAATAGGGCTAAGTCTAATGTGTTCTGTGAAGTTTTGAAGTCCAGAAAGTAGCAGAAGAGTGCTTCAGGATTCATCCAAACTTCCATCAAATTCAGCTTCTAGTTTCCCACTCATATGATGAATGCAGCAGCTCCTCCTGCTGGTAGCAACTGGTATTTAAAATTGTGTCACCTGTAAACATGCACTCCCAACATTTTTACTGTGCTTTTACAGTAATCAAACTGTTTGGGTTTGTACTGAAATGAAATTATTTATGCTACTCTGTTGTTGGTTGTACTGCTTTTATATCTTTCTCAGGTAATCCACTTTACATGGTTACTAAGTAGATGTATCCTTCACCATTTATTTGCCTGATCTGCTTTCTAAGCCACTGAAGTGTACACATAATTTTGATTAGACGCTGGGAACCTTGTGGCCCTCCAGAGGTTATTGAATTCCAACTCCCATCAAACCTATTCAGCATGGTCAATTAAGAGATATCACAGGGGTTATAATGTAACAACACAGTTTACCAACTTCTTTGCCCTCCCCTGTCTTTGAGAGGGATTCATGCCACCATTTATAAAGTGGAATGTCACTTTTCTGCTCATTTTTCATCAGTGCTGGTGAAAGCTCTTCACAAGGAGGAGCAAGATAAGTCCATTGTTTGGATATAGCAATAAATCAGAATTGCAGAGGATCCTGGCTGCTGTTTCACAAGTGGCATGTTTGTGTATGCTGTCTGTTCACCGTTGTTTGACTCTTCTCTCCAATAGGAGCAACTTAATCAACCACAAACTAACAAAGAAGCAACACTATTATGTCAAATCCAAACTAAATCCCAAATCACAAACTGGGAACAGATTTTGGGTTTAGGCCAAACATGATCAGGCAGGATGTACCAGCTTGTGATAGAAAAGCCAGAATTTTCAACAATTCTGCTTCATCTTTTACAGTATATTCAAAGGCAACTACTAGAATAGTAATGTGTGTGGTAATTTGAATTTTAACCATATGGAGGGGAGTTTGTGACATCTTGGTTTACCTTGTGGTGTCTCTTCTATCTCATAAACAGTTGTGCGAATGAGCTCTTCAAGGAGAACCTAGTTTTTGTCTTTACCACTGATAAAATCTGCACTGGCTAGCTTCACTGTCAGATTCCAGTACTGAGCATTTAGTGAGATAATTCTAAAAAGACTCGCAGGCCAAGTGCATATACCATATTTACCTCCTTCCCCAAATATGAACTTGAATTTAAAAGCTAAGAATAGACCAAAAAAATGGTATACACCCAGACAAAAGTCCTATGCAGAATCCAGCTTTTCTACCTCATCAATCAAGGGTTGCATCTTAACCCAAACCTGGAATTTCACCTGGCCAATACATATGTGCATCAAACATGTTTATATATCTATGTGCATGTCTCTACCTACCTACTTACCAGAAACCATTTCCCCTCAATATGTAGGGCCAGATAAAAATAAATAATTGAATTAAACACTTCTAATTAAAATTAAGTGCTATGAAATAAGAAATCCCATTACAACATGAATTGATTCTCCTCACCCACATATACTAACCATTCTCTCTCTCACAGAACACACATACCAGTACACACTCCTGTCCCTCTTTCTAGGAGAGCAAAAATGAAGAAAACCAAGATGGAGATGTAGCAAGGGGAAGGTGTCGTTGCACTGGGAAGGGTTGGGAAGAGAAAAGATGGAGCAAATGCAGTTTGAGTTGAGGAAAGCATAAGATGTAACTGATTTGGAAGGAAAGGAAAGAAGCATTGCTTTCCTTAAGAGGTTAAATCCAGTAGGTGAGCAGCTTCTCCCAAGCAACAATGAACATTTTAAGGCTACTTTTAAAAGACATTCATATTTTGCAGCAACTGGATCTATTGTGCTTTGCATCTTCTGGACATTTCTTTGTTTTCAATAATATTTCATCAAATGAAAGAGACCCTCCCCCATGGGACTATCTAGCCATCTTATCAGTAAATATAGTGCTTCAAATGCGACCAATAATTAGAAGTGCTGTGTGATTACTATGGAACAGAACAATGTTTAGATAAATTAGTATTTCTTCCATATACACACACCTGCAAAAACAACATGTTCATTTAAACCATTGCAGGGTATGTAACAAAATTGCATGTTTAAAGTAAAGACATAAAATATTTATACATTGCAATTGCATATATTCATATCTACCACATTGCAATTAACTCCAATTAATAATACTCATTACTGTTCATCAAAACTGTAAGTCTGGGTTAAAAATAGAGGTATCTGTAGAATCTTACAGTGGAATAGAACATAATTTTTAAGCTGTCTATTTTTACTTTTATAAGGCAAGCACAATTTAACCCAATATAAAAGCTATACTGACTCTGCTACAGCTTCACAGAATTTAACTTTTGCTAGCATATGTTCAATAAAAAGACAAAGGAAAGAAGACTCCTGTGAAGAAAATGAAGGTACCTGCTTGGATAGAAGCAGGTTTGTTCATGACCCTGGATCTGTGTCTTGATGAGGTCTTTAGGTCATATTTCATGCCTAAGGAGGTATCCCACCTTAGGCATGAAAGCCAGCTGGGTGACCTTGGGCCAGTCACTCTCTCTCAACCCAACTCACCTCACAGGGCTGTTGTTGTGGGGAAAATAGGAGGAGGAAGGAGTATTAGGTATATTCACTGCCTTGAGTTATTTATAAAAATAATAAAGGTGGGACAGAAAAATAAACAAACAAATAAATAAAGTTCAGGAGAAAATAATGGTAGCAAGGGGAGTTAGTTACAGTCTCGTTCCCCAGGGATATTGACAGAATATCTGTACTCATAAGTTAGGTCTACTGATTTCTACAGGATTTGTTCCCTCTCATGTTGGGATTGTAAACTCTGTTCTACAATACAGCAACAGTCCCTCAGTTTACATTCTGTCCCCAGCCTGGTCCTTCAGGTCTTCCAACAGTGCACCCATTGTGACTGTAATTGAGTCCATCCACCTTGCTGCTGGTCATCCTCTTCTCTTTTCTTCCATCTTTCCCAGCATTAGACTCTTCTCCAGAGAGATTGATCTTCACATAATGTGTCTGAAGTGACAATTGAGCCTGGTCTTCAGTGAGAACTCTTGGTTGAATTGTTCAGTGATCCATTTCTTTGCTTTCTTGGCTGTCCATGGTATTCTCAGGAGTCTTCTCCAACACTAAAGTACAAAAGTTTTTATCCTGCTTCCTTTGCTTCCATAGAGCATCACAGAGAAAATCATCTCCATGTTCTGATCTTTGTAGGTATAAACACATCATGGCATCTGCATATCTTTTCCAAGGCCTTCATGGCTACCCCACAAAGTTCTAGTCTGCAGCATACTTCCTCCTTAATTGTTGACAGTTGATCTTAAAAGGCAGAAACTATCCCCGCTTCAATATCTTTACTGTCAGTTCTAAGGCTGGTTGTTGTACCTGTTACTAGTTTGGACTTCCTTATTTTTAATCTTAGTCCCATTTTTTGTGCTCCTTGACTTTCAGAACTAGAGCTTGCAGATTATTTGCATTTTCATCTATCAGAATAGTGTCATCAGCATGGCACAGTTATTAATGTTTCTTATTTTAAAATTATGCTCATCTTCTTCCAATCCATCTTCCCTCAATATATATTATGCATATAGAATAAATAAGGGAAGAGTATACAGTCTTGTCTCATTCCTTTGCCAACCTGGAACCAGTCTGTTTTGCCATGTTCTGTCTGTACTGAAGCTTCTTGACCTGTATATAGGTTTCTCACGAGGACAATGAGATATTCTAGGATTCCCATTTGTCTAAGCACATTCCACAGCTTGACATGATCAACACAATCAAAGGTCTTTCTATAATTAGTAAAGCACATACTGAGTTCTTTTTGGTATTCTTTTAGCTTCCTCAATTATCCAGTGTGCATCACCAATAATCCCTTGTGCTCCTTGGCCTTTTCTAAAGTCATCTTGAACATCTGGTATCCCCTCCATATAGGGCTCTAATTTGTGTTGGACGATCCTAAGCATTTTGCTAGTGTGTGAAATTAAGAATATTATACTATAGTTGCACACTCTGTTAAGTTTCTTTCTTTGGTATTGAAATGTAGATTGATCTTTTCCAATCTGTTGGCCACTGTGTCATTCTCCAGATTTGCTGGCATAGCTTGGTTAGAACCTTTACTGATTCTTCTTCTGCTGCTCGTCATATTTCAATGGGTATTCCATCAGTTGCTGTAGCTTCTGGATTGGTAATGAATGGAGTGCTAATCTAGCATCATCTTCTAGTACTAGAGATTCTTGTAAGCAGGGAATATCTCCTAAAATATCTTGGATGTTGACATTGTTACTGTACAGAATTTCAGTATACTCTTTCCATTCCATAACCTCCTTCTGAGTTCAGAGATCTTTTGGAAGATTTTCCTTGTTTTTACATGTCTGTTTCCATCTTCAATGCCTTTACAAAAGTTGTTGTAATACTTCTTTTCTCATTTAACAGCTTTCCGAAAATTTTTTGTTAGTTCCTTCCTGAGATCTTTGTCACTTTTGGCTTTTGCTTCTCTTCTGTTCTTGGCAATTTCCACCATTGGTTCTAACATCCAATTTGCTTTCTTATGTTTCTTGATCTTTGGCAATTTCTTTTCACATTCTAACCCTTAACAACTTCTTTAAGTTCATTTCATAGTTCCTCTGATTTTCTATCAATGAGGTTCAGGACTTCAAAGCAATTCCTATGGTTCTCCTTGAAAATGGTAGGCATATGCTCAATATCATATCATGGAAATTGGTTGGCTTTCTTCTGCTGCTTTAGCTTAACTTGGAACATGAACATGAGCAGTTCATGATTTGTTCCAGTCAGCCCCTGGCCATGCCTTTGCTGTTACAAGTGAGCAATTCCACCAGTAATATAGTCAATTTGATTTTGTGTACTCTATTGTGATGTCCATGTATATATAGTACGTGAGGCTTTGGTTGTTTGGAGACTGTGTTAGCAATGAAGAAATCATTGGATTGACAGAAATTGATAAATTGTTTTCCTGCTTCATTTTGGTTTCTTAGGCCATGCAGTCCAACTGCATTTTCCTCCATGATATTTCCAGTTTCGGCATTCCAGTCCCCAGCTACAAGCTGCACATCTTGCTTGCATGTTCTGTTGATTTCAAATTGAACTTGATCAAAAAACTCAACAACCTCTTCTTCTTCTGCATCAGTGGCTGGAGCATGAACTTGGATAATCATCATATTAAAGGGCTGTCCACACAGTCTAATTAATATTATTTGGTCATTGATTACATTGTAGTCAAGTACTGTTCTTGGTATACCCTTCCTAATTATGAAAGCACCAGCATTCCTTCTTTGCTTTTCATATCCTAAGTAGTAAACACCTTCTGATAGAAGGTGTTCAACTCCAGTCTATTTCAGTTTGCTGATGCCTAAGTTGTCACTGTGTAGTTGATTCATTTCATCTTTCACTGTGTTGAGCTTTCCCGTGTTCATGCTTCTTACGTTCCATGTTCCCACTGTAATTCTGTCTATGCAGCTTTAGATTTTCTTTACCTTTATAGCAATATACAGGAGTCCAGAGTCCCTCTTTTGGGGGAGATGGGCAGTAACAAAATTTGATAGATAGATAGATAGATAGATAGATAGATAGATAAAATATCAGCAACTACATATCCATGTCCTGAAGGCTTTAATCTAGCCACATCATAAATAACATTAGTATTCTGAAAGACCCTCAGCAACTCCTCAGTAGCATGTTGAGTGCCATCCAACCTGAAAGGCCCATCATATGACACTTCAATTAATTGTTTGTTTGTTTGTTTGATATACACACAAGTGACTCTAGGCGACTTACAAGATTAAAACAACCCCTGGCATCCAAGAAAACATTAATTCACCCACAACAACAGCAGAGCTCATCCACCCCTGACCCAAATGTCTGGGGAAACAGCCAGGTCTTCAGCTCCTTGTGAAAGGCTAACAGGGTTGGGACCATCCAAATCTCCAGGGGGATGCTGTAGCATAGGGCAGTTGCTGCTGCTGAGAAGGCATTAACTCCAGGGTCCAGCAAGATGACACTGTTCAATAAAAGGGACCTGGAGCATGCCCTTTCTACTATATCTGATGGGGTGAGCAGAAACAATGGGAGAGAAGTGGTCCCACAAGTAATCTGGCTTTATGCCATGAAAGGCTTTATAGGTAATGACCAGCACCTTGACTTGCACCTGGAAGCCTACTGGGAGCCATTGCAGTTCAAGGATCAGCAGTGTTACATGGGTGTAATGAGGAATACCAAAACCTGCCCACACTTCTGCATTCTGGACCAGCGGCAGCTACTGAATGCTTTTCAAGGGTAGCCCCATGTACAGTATGTTATAGTAATCCAAATGGAAGGTGACTAAGGCACAAGTCACCATAAGCAAGACCTCTGGGTCCAGGAAGGGGCGCAATGGGTGCACAAGATGAACCTGGCCATGGCTGCCACCTACTCTTTGAGCAGGAGCTGAAAGTCCAGGAGGACCCCCAAATTGTGCACCAACTCTGACTGGGGAAGTGCACCCCCTGTCATGCTTTCACATCAAATGTTCTCAGAACACTTGATTGGACTTGCATGCATGTTTCGCTCAACATGTGTCTTCTTCTTGTGAGTTGAAGGGAAGGGAGGGGGGAACATCTTGGAGTGTGAAATCATTTTGTTTGGACTATCTTGGACTACCAAGGTCATCTGCAAAGAACATTGGAGACAGCTGCACATGCTTACACTAAATGGCACGAGAGGGAGGGGCATACCTGAGAGGGGAGTGGGGGGGGAATTTGAAGTCACTGAAGATGTTTAATGGGGAAAAAGCGTGGGCTTTTCCATTCACAACTTTTTCTTCTGTACTGAATGCTATGCACCATTAAAGAGAATTCTAAGTAATTACTTATGAATCAGGTTTAATGGGAAGTTGAGTATTGCAGTCATCACACCCCCATGCAGAGTTAAAGCTGCAAATGACTTCCTCTAAGTTATCTGCCACATCTCCCTTCTCATGGCCCACATTTCTTCAACAGACCCCATCCCAATAGAATGGCTGAGTCATTGGTAGAAAATTGGGGATGGGGAAAATGAGCATTTATGCTGTAGAAAACAGTGGTGTTGGCATATGATATTCTATTCTCTGAAAAACTAAATTGGTGAGGGAGAATGATACGTTCTGTTTCTGCTTAGATGTTAGCTCTCCTTTTTTATATTGTATGCCTTCCGTACTTGAATTCATGGATCAGAAAGTCTTTTTACAAGTTAAAGTGCAAGCCTGTCCTTTAAAGCCAGTGCTAATTTACTGTTTGTTGCAAAATTATCCATGTTACATTTAGACCTCAAAATAAAATTAAGGTTAAAATATGTGCCTCTGGAAGAAGCCACAATTACATCATGCAAATTACATGATGGTGAGATTGGCCTCATCGCTCCTGGCCTTTCGGCGGAGTCTGAAGACCTGGTTCTGCCGCCTCGCTTGGGGTGAAGAGGGGAATAGATCTACATGGGGATGGTTGCTATAGACCACTCCTCCCACACTTGGACTGTTTTAGATTCTTCACCACTTGGATTCTTTATTTTTACCTCTATTTATATTATTTATTACTGTATTTTATTCTGTGTATTTATGGCTTTGGTTTTTAATCGATTGTTGTAAACCGCCCAGAGTCCCACAACGGGTGGAGATGGGTGGGGATAAATTAGATAAATGAATAAATAAATAATCCAAGTCACTTGTGCAGGGGTATGTGATGCACATGAGATCACTTGTTTCTCTTCCCCCATGGGCAAAAATATAATAATATTTTTATTTGGTACTTTGGGGGCTTCAGAGCATTTTAAGTACATATCATTTGTCACTCTCTGAGTGAGATGAGCGGTGAATGAATGAATGAATGAATGAATGAATAAATAAGTAAATAAATAAATGATTTTGAAGTGCAGCCCAATTATTGGTGGGTGCTTCAGGCCCTGCAATTATTACCAATAGATGCCGAGTATTACTTTTAACATATCAAGCTTTATATGCTTGAAGCCTGGGTACCTATAGGGCTGCCTTCACCTGCCTGAATCAGCCCATCTAGTGTGTTCTTCCTGGGAAAGGCTTTTGATTATACTCAATTTTCAGGTGGTAAGTGGAATGGAAGCCAGGAGGCACTGTTTCTCAATTGCTGGTTTTAGTCTCCCCTTGGAATCAAGGCTTGTCTTGTCCTTTTTCCTTATTCCAGGAGTTGCTTAAGACTAAAATTTTCTGTAGAGCATTTGGAAATGAGTTGACTGTTGCCATCTTATCCCATTTTTATTTTCAGATTAATTTATTTGCTAGATTTTGGTTTTGTACCTTGGTTGTATACTTTTTCCTGTTGGTTATTGCTGTTGTTGTTTTATATTTTCTATAATTATTGATTTCTTAATAACTGAATGGTTATTTATCTGTATGTCTGCAAACCACTGCAAGTCTTTATTGATTGGCATGCACAATAGAATAAATAATGCAATCTTCTTTGCTTTGTACTAGTCTCAGGTTCTGGCCCCCAGATTCCAATCCCAGTTCCTGGTTAGCAGGCCTTTGGAGGCCCTGGCTTTTGGCTGCTGCTACTGAACATCAGGTCAGCCAGTAATAAAGCTTCCCACATCTGTGATTTGCATCTACTCATGTGCAAAGCCTTTTGGAAGATTCTGTTTCAAAAAATTATCAGTAGGAATCTTTCCACAAAAATGGCTGAGATATTAATGGAATATTCATTGTCTGTATGGATGATATGTTAGAATATGGGATATGAATTCAGAAAGATGGCTATATCATCAAGGACATTTTGCATAGAATTAATTATTTAGGGCTCAAACTAAGGAAAGCATGTTCTGTTTTCACCAAACTGAATTTTTGGACAAGAAATAATGGTGAAGTAAGGTGGAAGCATGACGAAATAAACATGTCTCTGAAAGAGTGGAGATGATGACTGTGGCAAAGACTGAAGAACTGGTGAGTAGACTGGTTCTTTGGAATTTATCTTGATAAGGAGGGGATGGGAGATCACCCACATGTGCTCTGGATGGCTGTTCCTTGCGAGAAGACTGCAGGACAGCGGTCTCTCGTGGGTCTAACTGCCAGAGATGAAGGGACCAGCCATCATGCTCACAACTGCAGCAGAGCCTTTTAAAGGACACTGAGTTCCCTAACCTCATTTTCTAATCACTTTTGTTGGAAATTGCTTATTTACTATTCTATTAGAGATCTTTGGAACAATAAGTTTGAGTTTACCTTCCTTCTTGAACAAAAGAAAAATTAACTATAAGTTGGAGAATTGGAAGAATTGGAAATAAACAGCAAAAAGCTAAGTAAGAGTTTGATCTAAGAAAGTTATAAGTGAATTAAGGGTCCAGATAACTTTGGAACATTGAGACTTTTACTATAACATTTTGGAAATAATTAAATAAATTAACAGCATTTTGTGGGAACCAGATTGTTTTGTCTATCTTAAGTGTTAAGTCATAACAGAAATTTGAGACTTTATGATTTCAGAAATTGGACACTAGAGAGGACTAAAGACTATGGAAAGGGAAAAGGAAAAACTTGCCTTTGGTTTTTGGTTAGTATGGGGATTTACAAAATGACACAAAATGCTATAACATTTGAAATACTTCAGGAGCTTTTCAAAGAATGAGGCCAGACATTAGTAGCTACAATATCAGAAATGTCAGCAGTGAGGTCTGCTTCTGTCCAAAAGATGCTAAATCTGACACAGAAAGACCAGAACCAGAAATACTGGATAATAAAAAGTGTGGATTATAAGATAGAGAAGGCAGTTAAAGTGGAATTACAAATGAAAAGCTAAGAGAATGACTCTGATAAGGACTTTTTATTGGCTATACAAAAGAAGCCGGTTAAAGTTTTGAAAATCAAAGTGGAAATACAAATGACAAACCAAGATAATGACCTGGATAATGACTTTTTACTGGATTTACAGAAGAGGTTTGCTAAAGCCTCGAAGAAGTCTCTGCTATGGGAAAAAGAAAAATTGAAGAGAGACCAAATCCTATGAGAGCATCTGAATGAATTAAAGATAAAGATTGTCAGAAGTAAAAGAAAGGAATATAAAGTTGGTTTGTTTGATTAAGGTTAAAGTAAGTCATGTTTTTATAAAGCTCTGGTAATCCTTTATGGACTTTTTGTTGACACCAGGACTGAAAGTTGATGATTTATGGATTTGCATATAGATAAGGGATGGGTTATGAGATGAAGAGATATCTGTGTGTAACCTTATGGGAGGTGAAGAGTTATTAAATTTGTTTTTACTTATTGTGATGAAGATCAGAAGTCACTTCTTTACATATTTTTCTTTTTCTTTATCTTACTTCCTTTTCCTTTTTCCTTTTTATTCTTTCTATTCTTTTTCTTTTAGTTTGTATTTGCTTTTACTATTGTAATTAAAATCTTTAATAAAAATTATATTAAAAAAAGGAAATAATGATGAAGTAAATCCAAAGAAGAAACAGTTAGTTATTAGAGACTGGAATCAGTCACCAATTTTGCAGAAATTAGCCATACATTAGGGTTGTTAAACTTATCAAACTTGGTAATGCCTTTGAATGAAGGATTGAAGGGAGATATTTCCAGACTGTTTCAACCAAAACCAGTACTTGAAAGAAAATTTTAAAAATAATCTCAGCTACCTGAAATTCTAAGATCCAGATAAGCAGACCATTGTTAACACAGATGCAATAACTATAGGATAGGAAGTGTTCAATTACACAAAGAAGAGGGGAAGTAAAATTGCATTTTACTTTTGAATGTCTTTTAATGCAGACAGGTAATATTTGTAGATCAAGAATGCTTGACATGTGCATGGGCTTGTTAAGTATTTTTTTACATTTCTATATCTGTGTAGACTGCATTCTTTTAAGCTAATAATTTATCACAACCCTCTTGTCAACCTTATTCATGCAAATCTCAAACAGTTTTGAGATGCCAGCAGTTTCTGGTAAATAAGGCTGATGTGATTCAGCCCAAGTATTAAATTTGTCCAAAAAAAAAAAAAGGCTCTGTTTAGAACTGTCAAGAGTCACAATATCACATGAGGGCATCTCCTGACTTGGATGTGCCATATTTACTTGAAAGAAGACAACCCTGAATTTAAGATACAAACATACATACCCGCAAATGAAGATAAGGCAGAAAAATCTAAACTCCATACATTACTATATTTCATCATTCTATCAATGACAATATGTAAAAACAAGTCTAGTATTTTACTTGTTCACTAGTCAAACAAACAAACAAACAAACAAACAAACAAAAAACATAGGTTCCCTAGGCAAGGTCCCTTTAAAAGGGAGCAGGTAGCCTGAGCCCAGGGCAAAAGCATCATGGAGGGCAGTGATCAGTGACTGGAGGAGAGGGGACATTCCTGCCAGTACACAGTAGCTTTCAGGGTCACAGGTAGCCTGGAATATCAGGCTGCATACCTGTGGCATAACCAATCTCACCCATTTGTGGTGTGAGTCTCTTGTGCAATTAAGGATCACTTACTGGTAACTAAGCTATATATTGGAAAAAAAGATTATTCTTATTTTAAATAAGAAACCAATGATTATTTTCAGGCCAACTGGAAAACTCAGGAAAATAAAAATAGTAATTTAAAAAATCCTGCTAGGTTTCAAACCAGTGAAGTTCTATATGTCAATAAATGTTATAACTACTAAGCTACTGAGAAAGTTGGGAATACACAGCAGCCGGGGAATTGTCTGTGAGGGGTGGTGGCTGGGCTGGAATAAACAGTAGTCTGGTATGAACAGCTGACAACTTGCTGCCAAAGTGTCCCAATATGGGCAGAATTTTCTTAAACCATCTTAAAGTCTAGGCAGCATCAATACAGAATAAGAAAAGTTTAAAGGTACAATGCAGATATTTAGTTAGTTAGCTGAAAGATTGATATGGCTGGCACAACACACTAGATTAAAACTAAACTAACCATATTATCTTTGATGGCTGAAAGTGAAGAGGAACTGAGGAGCCTTATGATGAAGGTGAAAGAAGAAAGTGCAAAAGCTGGTTTGCAGCTAAACCTCAAAAAAACCAAGATTATGGCAACCAGCTTGATTGATAACTGGCAGATAGAGGGAGAAAATGTAGAAGCAGTGAAAGACTTTGTATTCCTAGGTGCAAAGATTACTGCAGATGCTGACTGCAGTCAGGAAATCAGAAGACGCTTAATCCTTGGGAGAAGAGCAATGACAAATCTCAATAAAATAGTTAAGAGCAGAAACATCACACTGACAACAAAGGCCCGCATAGTTAAAGCAATGGTGTTCCCTGTAGTAACATATGGCTGCGAGAGCTGGACCATAAGGAAGGCTGAGCGAAGGAAGATCGATGCTTTTGAACTGTGGTGTTGGAGGAAAATTCTGAGAGTGCCTTGGACTGCAAGAAGATCAAACCAGTCCATCCTCCAGGAAATAAAGCCAGACTGCTCACTTGAGGGAATGATATTAAAGGCAAAACTGAAATACTTTGGCCACATAATGAGAAGACAGGACACCCTGGAGAAGATGCTGATGCTAGGGAGAGTGGAGGGCAAAAGGAAGAGGGGCCGACCAAGGGCAAGATGGATGGATGATATTCTAGAGGTGATGGACTCGTCCCTGGGGGAGCTGGGGGTGTTGACGACCGACAGGAAGCTCTGGCATGGGCTGGTCCATGAAGTCACGAAGAGTCGGAAGCGACTAAACGAATAAACAACAAAAAACCATATTATGGCTTAGTGCAATCTGTGAACCTGTCTAATCTATACTCGATATAATGAAGCAAACAGCAGACCACCATTGCCTTAAAATGGTGAGAGCCAGTTTGGTCTAGTGGTTAAGGTGCTGGGCTAGAAACCAGGAGACGGAGAGTTCTGGTCCCAGCTTAGGCATGAAAGCCAGCTGGGTGACCTTGGGCCAGTCACTCCCTCTCAGCCCAACTCACCTCACAGGGTTGTTGTGGGGAAAATAGGAGGAGGAAGGAGTATTAGGTATGTTTGCTGCCTTGAGTTATTTATAAAAAAAATAATAAAGGCAGGGTAGAAAATAAATAAATAATAATTTGCCCAAGTACTATGATTGAAATAAATGTTGCTGCCAATAAAATAAATGCAATGCAACTTTGGTTAATGCAGCAATTGGTGCTACTATCCACTAAACATCCAAATAAGGGCTGGTAGGGCTGAAAAAAGTAAAACGTGTCTCCCAAAAAGCTACTATGGAGGATTGCAAAAGCATCTAGAGCACCATGAGAGGTGACCTCTCTGCTCTTTTCTCCATGGGGAGCTTCCATTGAACGCTTTCTTCCATGAATGGAAAAGGTCTTCTATTCCTGGAACAGCCAATCAAGATCCAACCCCAAATTCTATTCATCCTTCAGAGAATGCGATATCAGCTATGCTGCTGGGATAGACTGTTCTCTTAGCAATCACATTCTGTGCGGGATCCGGTTTGGCCTTTTTTCTGAAACAACTTGACAGCCTCCTCAAATCTGGAGCCAGCTCAGTCAGGCCCAATTTTTTCTTTGTATGAAAAGGTCAGGTGTATCTTTGGTTTGGTTTTTTTCCTGAGCATGGATTCAGTAGCCAGCAATTATCGGCAAACCTCTTATCCTTAGATTCCCTTTCCTCTTCCTCATTTCACCCTGGCTGAAAAGAGAAATAGTGCCTTGTGCTAGGTAGGCTGTACAGATAGGTCTGACAATCTGCTGCCACCTTCTGGTGAGAACTGGCAAACACACTGAAAGAGAAGGGCAGACCAGAACAGATGGGAAGTAATAACGGGAAAACGTTAGAATCTGCCTCTCTCCCCGCTCCCTCCTATTTCCAATTTTAATCTCAGAGGTACACATTAATGTAAAGAGCCTTGCAGGAAGCTTCTATATTAAAAAGCTGTATACATCTCAGAGGCACCTCAATCACTGCCAGGCTAGCTAAAAGGCACTCAGCCTCCGTTTATGGCAGGCGAAGAAATTCAAAGTCGAACGTTGCCTCCAATCAGCCACACCACGCAGGCTTGATTGCGAACAAGCCCTTTTGCAGCACTCCCGAGTGGTTCCAGCACCGCAGAACAGCATGCTCTGATGATGCAGTCTGTGACATGCAAGCAGGACAATGCTGGCACGATGCAGGCAGAGCAAAATGAAAATGGCTTTGGCTCAGAGGGAAGAAATTAAAATCACAGCATAGCAGATGACATCTAATAGAATTGTTCCACCTTAAGAATATTTAATACTTCCCTTATCTGACAGCTGTGTAACAGTGACTAAAAGAATGGGCTTTTGAACGTGGGGAAACCTACTGTAGACATGATTCCCACCAATACACTTACCATTATTTTCGACGAAGAGATTGTCGTCGTCTTACCGGGGCCCTTCTGGAGGGAGAGGCACATCTGGAAAGTAGATCAACTACTTCAAATGTTGCCCTCCTGAGAGGCTGAAAACGTTCGTGTGGAATGGGGATGTGGAGAGGGGGCCCTTCCAGGGGGCCCTTCCAGATGGGGGTGCAGTCCCACTTTGGCCGTACGCCAAGTCCCCTGGTGGTTGGTTGATGTCATAACTGGGAACCTGCCGTGGCAAAAAACTCCAATGTATCTCAGTTGTTTATTGGAATGGAAAATGGCCATTTCAAGGCAATGAATGGAGAGAAAGATGCTCAAACTTCCAGCCAGGTTAAAGTGGTGCCATAGCAATATGCTTGTAACTAAAGTTAATTCCAGGTCTTTGCTTCCCTCAGACCCTGAAGAATGGCATCCTGTACCAGAGTAGACCTTTGGCTTCTACAGCATTTGCTTTCTTATTAAAATTTGCAAGGGGAGCTCTGCAATTTTCAGGTTAGGGATTCTCTGAATGTTGTATTACATTTCACTTGCCCACATTCTCCAAGTCACTCTGACTTGTACAGCCTAGAAAAAAAGAAAAAAAAGTCACCTTCCTGGATATTTATTTATCAGATTTATATAGCCGCCCCATCTCACAAGAAGTGACTCTGGGTGGCATACAACACTGTTTGTCAGAATACGTAAGCAGGGCCGCAACTAGGGGGGGGCAACTGGGGCATGTGCCCCAGGCGCTGCGCTGGTGGGGCGCCAAAATGAGTGCTGGGGGTGTGTGTGCCAAAATGGGCACGGAATCCATGTTTGCCCCGGGTGACACAGACCCTAGTTGCAGCCCTGTACGTAAGACTGGCTGCAATTCAATTTCAAATGGAAATATTGTATAAATAATAAATGAATCAATATTACTATTACAGATGATGTTGGAAAGTGCTTCTAAATAATCCAAAGTGGGGAGGATCATAGTTAATGGTACTCATTATGAGCATAGCTGGTCTTTAGCAGTTCAGCCCAGAGAGAAATTGCAAAATTTATGTCTTTTGTTTATTCTGTTTTGCTGCTTAGTACCTTCCGCTGAACGGAGAATTAATTATGGCCCATGGTGCTGGCTTTACAGCTTTCAACGGCAGTTACAATCCAGGATGTGAGACAGGTATTGTGCTCAGCCAACCATTAATTAGTCATGCAAATTAAGCACTGTGAGATTATTCCTCAGTTGTCTCTCTGCTTATTTGAGTCATTCTTCCAGTTATAATAAACTTTCCCCAGAACCCACCAAACTTTTGGAATTATCATCCGAGCTTTCTTTTCCATAATGGGAGAAGGAGGAGGAAATTATCAACACCGGCCATGTATATTTTCTTAGGACCTTTTCCTGTGGAGGTGTCATTGGTAGGAGGTGTACTTTGCTCTTGCTAAAGCTGCATTTGCTGTAGGGCAACTCACACAGAGGATATACCTATGGGAATTGTGCTTACTGAACTTCCTTTGTTTCTACTGGTGACATTGAAATCTGCATTTTGAGTTTCAAGGCCTTTATTTAAAGGAATATATCGGCCAGACTTGTTTTGATTTGGAGCCAAGTCTTGGAACCTCTTTGGACTGTTGGATAATAAAGCCTTGCACACAGAGCTTGAACATTGTTATGTACCATATTGGTTTCAGTGGATTTAAGTGTACCACAACCCTGTTACACCCAACATAGTTCTGGTTGTTTTTTCAGTGATTTTAAGTAGTACGTCTAGATCTGTGTTTCTCAACCTTAGCAGCTTTAAAGTCCCCACATCTTAAAGTTGCCAAGGTTAAGAAACATTGAGGAAGCAACATCTAGCACAATGAAATTGCAAATCAGTTGTAAAAGTGTTTATATTATGTTTTGCACAAGCTAAATTAAAATAATATATTTGATTTTTGCAGTAGGAGGACATGATGATTGAGTATGGGGATTCAACTAATTCTACACTAGTACTGAATACAAATCAATTAAGAGTTTTTGGTGAGAAATGGAGATGTGGGGCATGGAAAAAGATATCACAGAGAAGCAGTCCCTTGTGTTGAGTAAATGACAAAGTCCATTCACCTGCAATCTGTGTACTGTAGATGGTATTCCTCTGAAGGAAGAGGATGTGGAAGCTTTATCTATAAATGAAAAATCCCATGTCCCATGTAGTTCACGAATTTTAAGAGCCATAGCAAGGACTTCGGGTTCTTGTGAGTACACTGGATTATGCATAAGTATGTGACAGCTTCATTAATATTAAACAGAAAGTTATTAATGAATTAAATATGAATTTCAGTAACACATTGTGTATAATAGCCCCCATGTACTATAATTCCCTAGCAGAGGAATTATGATACTCAGTTTATGGTTGGGATGTTTGTCAAAAAGTGATGGCTGTTATAAAAATGGCTAATACATTACTAATAAAATTGTCATATTTACTCTCAATCTAGCTTCCCACAGGCTTATTCATGTACCATATTTATAGGAAATTCTCTCCAGCAGCTCCATTTAAGTTCTAGGTAGTGTTCTATTAAAATGTCTGAGGTAATAAGCCAAATATTGCCCTAATACAGGATTGTGGCTCTAATCTTTTATCACCAGCAGGGGTTGCTTGCTTTAAAAGAAAAAGTTTAACTGCACTAATTCAACAACTGAATATGAAGCAGTACCCTGATCAAAGCTTGCTTTATTTGTTTGTTTGTTTGTTTGTTTTCTATAGCTGCCCATCTCAACAAGTGACTCTTGTTGAGCTTAGCTTTTTCCAATCTGGTGTCCAAGTTGGATATTTTCCACCCACACATTTTGGTCATGGCCAAGAGAGCCAAAGTGCTGGGAAATATGCTGTTCATAAAATGTTTGAATGCAGATTGGGCAAGGATGGTACCACTATCACAACCTATTTCTCCATTCCTGCCTTCCATTGTATTTACTTTTCAAATTGTTTTATGTATAAACAAATGGCAGTCTTGGAAGGAAAGGTTTAGATATGATATTTGATATCATGTTAGATATACATATGATAAATATTTAGATATCTATCAGATAAAAATATGATAGATATTGATCATACTTACAGTATATGATAAATAACTCTGAGGAACAGCTGGGCTTGTACCAGGGCTACAGAAGGACACTGACTCCTCTTGGCTGGCAAACTCTCCAACCAGAGTTGTAAAAATGAAAGAAATTAAAAATCTCAGACCTGTCCAGTGGAATCTGCCAGGGCAGCCAAAATTTGGAAGATGACAGATGGAGTGTCACGTTTCAAGCCCTGTCGTTTTTGAATGGTGATCTGTCCACCATCTTGTTAATTTTGATATACACACCTATGGATACCACTAGGCTTGTCCATCTGTGTGATAGAATCCACATATTGCAAGAAAAATGTTAACTCTGCATAACATGGATAGGTTCAATTTTGGTAAATACAACTCTCTCAGAACCCTTTGCCTCACCATAAAAAATCAGCCCATGCTTGGCAGGAAAGTCAATGGGAGCTTGGGTGTTTCTGGTTTAAAGTGAATCATCCCCAACGGGTGATAATGAGAACATTTGTGATCATCCTACAAAGGCTGCTGGTAGAAGCACCCCATAAACATACAGGAGAAGGCAAGAGCAATTTAAGGATCTAAAATCTAAAAAAAAAAATCAAACATTTTAAAAAGTTAATCCAGGCAAAAATGGGTATGATCAAAAACAAAGATGGCAAGGACCTAACAGAAGAAGAAGAGATCAAGAAAAGGTGGCAAGAATATACAGAAGACCTGTATAGGAAGGATAACAATATCGGGGATAGCTTTGACGGTGTGGTCAGTGAGCTAGAGCCAGACATCCTGAAGAGTGAGGTTGAATGGGCCTTAAGAAGCATTGCTAATAACAAGGCAGCAGGAAACAACAGCATCCCAGCTGAACTGTTCAAAATCTTGCAAGATGATGCTGTCAAGGTAATGCATGCTATATGCCAGCAAATTTGGAAAACACAAGAATGGCCATCAGACTGGAAAAAAATCAACTTATATCCCCATACCAAAAAAGGGAAACACTAAAGAATGTTCAAACTATCGAACAGTGGCACTCATTTCACATGCCAGTAAGGTAATGCTCAAGATCCTGCAAGGTAGACTTCAGCAGTTCATGGAGCGAGAATTGCCAGATGTACAAGCTGGGTTTAGAAAAGGCAGAGGAACTAGAGACCAAATTGCCAATATCCGCTGGATAATGGAAAAAGCCAGGGAGTTTCAGAAAAACATCTATTTCTGTTTTATTGACTATTCTAAAGCCTTTGACTGTGTGGACCATAACAAATTGTGGCAAGTTCTTAGTGGTATGGGGATACCAAGTCATCTTGTATGCCTCCTGAAGAATCTGTATAACGACCAAGTAGCAACAGTAAGAACAGACCACGGAACAACAGACTGGTTTAAGATTGGGAAAGGAGTACGGCAGGGCTGTATCCTCTCACCCTACCTATTCAACTTGTACGCAGAACACATCATGCGACAAGCTGGCCTTGAGGAATCCAAGGCTGGAGTTAAAATCTCTGGAAGAAACATTAACAATCTCAGATATGCAGATGATACCACTTTGATGGCCGAAAGTGAAGAGGAACTGAGGAGCCTTATGATGAAGGTGAAAGAAGAAAGTGCAAAAGCTGGTTTGCAGCTAAACCTCAAAAAAACCAAGATTATGGCAACCAGCTTGATTGATAACTGTCAAATAGAGGGAGAAAATGTAGAAGCAGTGAAAGACTTTGTATTCCTAGGTGCGAAGATTACTGCAGATGCTGACTGCAGTCAGGAAATCAGAAGACGCTTAATCCTTGGAAGAAGAGCAATGACAAATCTCGATAAAATAGTTAAGAGCAGAGACATCACACTGACAACAAAGGTCCGCATAGTTCAAGCAATGGTGTTCCCCGTAGTAACATATGGCTGCGAGAGCTGGACCATAAGGAAGGCTGAGCGAAGGAAGATCGATGCTTTTGAACTGTGGTGTTGGAGGAAAATTCTGAGAGTGCCTTGGACTGCAAGAAGATCAAACCAGTCCATCCTCCAGGAAATAAAGCCAGACTGCTCACTTGAGGGAATGATATTAAAGGCCAAACTGAAATACTTTGGCCACATAATGAGAAGACAGGACACCCTGGAGAAGATGCTGATGCTAGGGAGAGTGGAAGGCAAAAGGAAGAGGGGCCGACCAAGGGCAAGGTGGATGGATGATATTCTAGAGGTGACGGAATCGTCCCTGAGGGAGCTGGGGGTGTTGACGACCGACAGGAAGCTCTGGCGTGGGCTGGTCCATGAAGTCACGAAGAGTCGGAAGCGACTAAACGAATAAACAACAACAACAAAAAGTTAAAGTCTGGGAAAATAAAAAGATGTTCACCTCATAAGGATACTACAGCGAAAAATGCCTATTTTTGGAAAGAGATAGTTTATTCTATTTTAATTCTAGAAACCATTGAACCATAATAGGGGACTTAGAAATTTTGGTTTCAAAGAAGAACGTAACAATAGTATCATATCAGGACCCTGGAGGAATGGTATAGTCAAATCTAGCTGCAAAAGGTGGTCAATTTGTTCAAGGCCAGAGCCACACTTCAACTTATTTATCCATTTTCTTATTAAATGGTATCTGAAGGCCATAGGAGGAACAGATATATGGTGAAATCAAAGATGGGTAGACCTAAACACTTAAAATTGGAGGAGAGTGTAAGGGAAGGGTTTAATACATTGTGCCTTGCAGAGACTTACCATTACCAATATTTATTTATTGCTTAAAACAACACAAATTACTGTGGTCATTTTGCCAACAAACATTGGTGGTGTGATTGGAAGTGAAGTGGGGCCACAAATAGGGTTTGGAGGCCATAGGTTGTCCACCCTCATTTTATATGATGGATTTCGAAAGGGTGTTCAGAGAGTAGTGTCATTATCCCAAGGAGGGCATGTGTGTGTATACACACACATGCCTATACACACATGCATATATTCATACATACATACATAAACAGGTTTAAAGATTCTGAAACTGCTCTTACTGGAATGCAAAGACTGCTACTTACTTTACCCCTAATAAATTTAGCAGTGGCAACTGATGGCAGAAAGGAAGAAGAAACAATGTCCAGGTACTGGGGAGAGCGCCAGACTGCTGCTGCTTCTCAGATAGCCTTAGCAATGGTTCCTGTGCCATAAAGTTATGCAGTAGCTGAACAACTTCAGAAACATCCATTCTGAAAAATGAAGTTTTCACCACAGATGCAACACAAACTCTAATAAATCTAATGACACATCCATGGAATGCCTGTTGACTTATGAGAAGTACTATAGATTCAGAGAGATCAGATAAATTGGATTCCAAGATTTTTCTTCAATTTTATTATTAGGCTAAACAAAAACGACAGATGTAGTAATAGATTTCTATGAGAGGGAAAAGGCCAGTGGAATTTTTGGAATGCATGGATAAAATGTGCTATATGTTATAGTTACAGTACATAGGACAGGTATCCTCATCTTGGTGACATCCAGATCTATTGGGCCTACGACTCCCAGAATTCCAAGCTGCCATGGCCAATGGCTATGCTTGCTGGGAATTCTGGAAATTGTATGTTCAATATATTTGAAGAGTACCAAATTTGACAGGACTGAACTAGATAATTAGAATTTCAGATTAACAATAAACTTCGGCATTTGAAATCCAATACTTGAGATACACAGTGCCAATATAACTAGAATGATTCCTAACTATAAGTGATTACTCTGAATTATCCTTCATTATGAAGAAAATCCTATAAATCAGCTTGCCACGTAGATTGCACAATATATTCTTACATGCCCATAGATTTTTTTAAAGTAATCTCAGCATTCATTCTGCAGATTTATGAGCAATTAAAAAAAATCAGTGAAGCCAAATGGACTTATTATTGCTCTTACTCTCTCTTTGTCATTTTCATTATTAGCTTCAGAAGTCACATTTAATAGTGCAGAGAATTATGAGTGGTATGATCCTACGTTATGGCGTGCTGCAACCTCTTTGGAAAACTTAGATCTGGGCAAATACATTTTCCTTGTGGATGAAGAACGGGTTCCATGCCAGTATGATGATGTTATTTTTCAGCCTGAAACATCCTTCCAAGTGAACATCACTTCTGAGCAGATGATACAGCTTAAGAGCATTTCAATCATGGGGCAGGTAAAATAGAAGCTGCTATTTCATCACCTTGCATTGTATCCCCTTTTCTCCAGAAAAGCTCACAGCTAGTAATATCAGCTTTTTCCAAATTTATATTGAATTGCCATGGAAAATAAATTGAATTGCTTTCAGAAGTTTAAATACCCCACTTTATTATCTCAATCAATTCATTTTGGGAATGTACCATCCTTACACATTTCCTCAGAGCAAGTAGCATTCATTCCAGATGAGGAGAACCACACAAATGGTGGTTTTGTGTGTGTGCAATTTAAAAAAAGAAAAGAAGAGAAGGGATATCATATCTAAAGAATCTGGTTAGGCCATTGCACAGTTCATGCCCCACAAGGCACTCAGAAGATTTATATTTCAGAATATAAAGATAAAGATATTGGCCCAGTGCACAGGCTTAGGAAGAAAGATCACAGCATCTGTTATAAAATTGTTAAAATGTTTACAGAATCTAGAGACTGATTTAAGGAGTAGTAGTAAAATACATATTGACGTAGGTCAGATCTGCACTTTCTGTTTGGCCCATGGCCAGGACGGGCCACTCACTATTTCCTGAGTGCAAGAATGAATGATGATGTTGCAAATGCACCCCACCCTTGTGTTTTCCAGCTTTGATTCAAAAACTGCCATTTTCAACCTAACCGCCTTAAGCCCTTCAGCCAGTCTCCAGCACTTTGATTCATACTAATTGCAGACCCACCTCTGATTGGCTGCACTGCCAGGCATGCCCCCTTCCTTCCAACAGCTGGTTACTGCCTTGTGCAGCCATTACATGCTGGGCTGCTCTGTTCACTGCTGGGTTGCAGTTGCTAATTTTCTATAAACTTGCATTTGATCCAACAATGGTCTGTTAAATCAATGAACTTTCCTCAACCCTAGAAGCTCATCTCCATTCAATCTCTACATCTGCCAGTGAGGACTCTTTCCATTTCTGCACAGTCTGGATGAAGCATGCTCCCCTTGGTCTCCCACCTCCTGCCTACAGTACTGCAGAGCTTCCCTTCCTTTCCCTTTATTTTAAAAACATCTTAAAGTGGAAACACAGGATCATTGCTACTTTGCTTCAGCGAACTCCTTCCCTGCTACAGTTTCCATGGTCCTACAGAGGAAGGTAGAATGGAAAAGACAGCCTATTCCCTATTGCTTGTGTTGTTATAGCATCAGAGATGTGGTGTTACCAAAAAGGGGAAAAAGAAAAGAAAGGTGTCTGTGTTAGGATCAAAAGAGATAATCTGGAAAGGGTGGTGGTAGTGAAGGGTGCAAACACCTGGGAAAGCAAGGAAAAGAACTGGAACTAGTGAGGAGGGAACAACCCCTAAATGACAAAGGATGAGACCTGCCCATGCAGTGGCTGGCCAGTGAGGCTTGCCTTCCCGCAGGAATGGGAAAGGCAAAAGGCACAGGAATGATCAATCAGGTCTTGCTGGGACATAGTATGGACTGAGCACCAGCCCAGCCGCATTGCAGAGCCACTGCAATCTGGACTGAGATTGCTGAAGTTGGCTTAAGAAACAGACAGGAGCAGCATGGGAGACACATTAAAAAAAAATCTAAGAGTTTATAAATTCTTAGATTAAATTTTGGTTACCTCTGCCTAAAGAAGCTCAAGTAGCAAGAAGAATGGAAAAGAAGTCTGATAGAAAATGTGGAAAGTTACTTCCAGTCTGAAACAATAATAGAATCTTCCCAACTTTATATCTTCCATCATCCTATGGTTGTGCTGGCTGGCTATTATGGGAATTGATTTCTCATACATCCAAAGGGCACCAAGCTGCTTTAATAGCAGGCAATTGGCTTTCTAGAATTACACAACCCTGTGTATCTCCTAGGTCAGGAGTAGCTAACCATTTCATGAGGGATGTGTGTGTATGTGTGTAAGAGAGAGAGAGACTTCTGGAACACACTCCAAATATTGATGGTGAGATCACTGAAAACTAACAACGTGATTTCCTGCTGTATTGATACCAGAAGTACACAGATTTTAGTATAATTCAAACATGGTTTAGGAAAACAAAGGGAAATCTATCTGCTCATTCAAAAAACACAAGACAAATAATTGGAAAATCACAGCTTTCATCATACATGTGACAGGGTGCCCACCTTCATTGCAGTTGGTTGTCCTACTCACTGCATTCATTCCCTCCCCTCAAAACATCGGTCCTTGGCTGCAATGCATTTAATGTTGTGAGGGGAGGATGAGGACATGGTGAGTTTTAATTAAACTACTTTGATGGTGATTTGCTGTCGAGAGAAGCAATTTGCTGATTTTGTGTTGTCCTTCCTTCCCTGAATCGGAATTAGAACTTCACCAGTGATAGTACCCTGACAGAATATATGCAGAGCTCTTCTGCAAAGCTTCAGTTCCGTG
This sequence comes from Candoia aspera, assembly GCF_035149785.1. Taxonomy (NCBI): domain Eukaryota; kingdom Metazoa; phylum Chordata; class Lepidosauria; order Squamata; family Candoiidae; genus Candoia; species Candoia aspera. The sequence continues at coordinate 313,503,529 of NC_086153.1, forward strand.
GGCGAGGGACAGTCCGGTTATCACATACCAGATGTCCAGACAAATCTGGCTGTGAATGTGGAAACTCAGCAGTAAGTCCTCATGTTCAAACATGGTATCAGGGTGGGGGACTTTGCTTTCTGTCCAGGCCGCATCCCCTAGGAGCTGTGTCAGGGCATGCCAGTGAAGGCAAAAAGTGCTTCTCTTTCTCTCTCTCCAAGGAAATAGTATATTTCTCTTCCAAGGAGTCAGAAGGAATCTCTCACAGAGGGCTTTTGAAATTAGGCCATAGGCATCATTAGAGCCACAGATAGGCTTTCTCCGCTCTAGTTTCTGCTATTAAGAGACTACTACCCATGAAAGATGGAAGGAAATGGAGTGGCCTATTAAAAACCCTGGTGAGCATAGTTACATATTGCTGAGCTAATTCAGTGGATTGACTGAATTATAAGCATCCATTCAGGCAGAAGAGACTATTGATCCAGTAAACTAAGAAAGAAAACCTGGGCAATGGCATTCATGCCTACAGAAGCCTCAGCCCCAAACTCTTGACTAAGTATTCCTCTTTGGGCCTTCCTGCAGAGACAACTCTGTGCCAACAACCTTGGGTATTCTAGAATACACTGGAATTATGATAGTATATCATAATTCTGTGCTTCTGCTTTAAAACACTGATCTCTGTTACTGATTATGCCCATCACCTAACTGGTTTCCTGCAGTTTCTGTTGTGTGGTTCCATCTCTGAAAGAGGCAGGGGAGGGAGCAGGGGGAGGGAGGGAGGGAGGTTTACTTGGCCCTGAAACCCAGTTTTCACCCATTACAAACAGGTTGACAGTGACAGTGTGGTAACAATTTTTCTCATGGAATCTCTTGATAGGCTATGTTGGAATTATCAGAAGTCAGTTACGTAGTTTCTTTTCAATTAATATATTAACTTTTTTTAAAAAATAAAATTAAAGGCCCATGAGAGAATCTGTGCTGCCTTACTCCAGAATTCCAGGAATCAATGTCCAGTGGTTATGTGCACTGATGCAATAAAGCCTGATGGTCATTGCTGTGAAATATGTGGTGAGTGGTTATTGTTGCAACTGTATTCTTTATGTGACAGAAGAGCAGATTCTTTAGTCCAGTGTTTCTCAACCTTGGCAACTTTAAGATGTGTGGACTTCCAACTCCCAGAATTCCCCAGCCAGCATGGGTGGAGAATAGGCAGTGGCACACTGTCCCTCAGAATGGTATTCCCCACCTCCCAAATCTAGCCATATACACTTCATCTGTTCACCCAAAGATCTGGGTGGAACATAGATCCAATCCCTCAGGCAGCAGTACTCATACTATAGAACACCTTATCCATTTCCTCAGGTTCCACAGATTCAAAAGTATCTCCAATAACATTGTTAGATGTTACCCTACCCTACATGGCTCTGCCCAAACAACATCAAGACATATGCCAATGTGAGTAACTTTACCTACAAAAAAACATTCAGAATCATTCAGAGAGACTGCAGGAGCTTTGCTTTTCAGTCAATCCATAATTCAAGTCTCCTTAAACAGGGCCCACCAGTTGGGAATCTGCAAATGCAATAAGAACAGAGAAGAACAAATGTCTTGCCACTCTGTGTAGGTCCAAACCTGGTCATGTTCCAATGCTCTGTTGCATTCATTTTTGATCTTATGATATTATTACTCTAGGTGCCCTTTCATTTGCTTTCTTTCAGGGAGCTTCTCAGTAAGCCAGAGAGCTGTTCAGTGGGAAGAGGTATTGCAGGAGTAATTTTGTTCTGCAGGGAGCTCTGGTCATCTCATTATACTAGAGACTGGCCTGATCCAAAACTAAGTTGTCCACCTGATCCTTAGAGAATTCCCTAAGAACCATCAGAAAACCCAGGATCCATCTGGTGCTTGCAGTGAATTACCCTAATGGATCCTTCACCCATTAGTTCACCCATAGTTCAGGGTACTAATGATCTCCACTTTGACCAGGAAGAGATTTGGTCAAGCAAAAGATAGAGGTCAGTGTCTACCATGTTCAGATTACATCTCATCTGCTACAAAGTGAAAACCATGGTATTCTCTCTCCTCTTCTAATCTACATGAAGCCACTGGGTGAGATCATCCATCACCATGGGATGAGGTATCATCAGTATGCTGATAATACTCAATTATATATCTCCATCCCAGGTGAGGTAAGTGATGCAGTGTCTGCCCTGTCTCAGTGCCTGGGGGCTGTGGGGGCCTGGATGGGGAACAGGCTTCAGCTGAACCCTGGTACGGCGGAATGGCTGTGGGTTGACAGCACCTCTACATCCAGGAAGTTGTCATCTTTAGTTCTGGATGGGGTTTCCCTGCCCCATTTAGACCCAGTGAGGAACCTGGGGGTCCTCCTGGACTTGCGATTCCTGCTCAATGAACAGGTGGCAGTTGTGGCCAGAAGGACCTTTGCACAACTTCATGTTGTGTGTCAGCTATGCCCTTTCCTGGAATGAGAGGCCCTCTGAACAGTCACTCATGCCCTGGCCATCTCTCATATAGATGATTGCAATGAGCTCTACATGGGGCTATCCTTGAAGAGTATCCGGAAGCATCAACTGGTCCAGAATGCAGCCATGCAGGTAGTTATTGGTGCCTCTAGATCGGCACATGTGACACCACTCCTGTACGAGCTGCACTGAGTGCTGGTTTGCTTCCTGGTCCAATTCAAGGTGTTGGTAATCACCTTTAAAGCCCTATATGACATGGGGCCAGGGTACCTGAGGGACCATCTCATCCCTATTACATCATTCCATCCCATCTGGTCATGCAGTGAGGGCATGCTACGGACCCCGTGGGTGAAAGAATTCCATCTAGTGGATGGGGCGGTGTACACTCATCCACCATCTAATGGTGGATGAGTGTACTAGATCTGCACACTCATCTACCATTAGGTCATGGATGAATGTAGTTTTATGTACACACCCTGTGTTAACCAGGCACAATCTAAGACCAAGGCATTTGATGATTTGTGCATCCTGGCCAGGGCTAGGGAAAATGGATTAGAAGACAGGATCTGCACCAAAGTTCAGGAACTCCTTCTATAATGGTCCACCCAGTGTGGAGGAGTACAATAAATCACTAAAAAGTCCAGTTTATCAGGCAGGGATGTTGCAGAAGTTAAAATTAAGAGACCCATGTAAGCTACCATGATCTTGTTGGAGTTCCCAGCAAATCAGCATGCCTTATTAGCATGTAGATGAGTTCATTCTAGGATGCAATTCCCTATGTGCTTCTGGAGGAAGCTGTTTGTTGCCCCTCCCACATTCCTTAGGTCCTTCCTCCTCCACCATCTGGGAAGGAAGCATGCTGCTCCTGCTCCTTCCATCTGGGGCCATGCAATGGGCCTAGAGTCAAGAGATTCCCCTTTCTGCATACAGCCTTTAGCATCAGTAAGGGTTAATTCAGTTTAGGGAAAGAAAGAAGAACAAGAATCTTTTTTCCTGACTGGATGTAACTGGACCAAATAAATGAGTAAGACTTTTCTTTTTGCTTACTTTTGAAACTACTTTGTCTAAGTGTGTAATTTTTTATGATTGGGTGGGCTAAGTGTGTAAGATCAACAACCTATATTTCTCTAACATGCTCATTAATGCTATTTTAGGTAATATTCTTTTCTGTGTGCATCTTTTTGCTGTATTAAGCTCTGCTCCATTCAGTGGTCCTAGCTGTCCACTAACGGCTTCAGATCTTTCAGAGAAACAGTACGATATAAATGCAAATAACAAACATAGCAACACTTAAGGACAATATCAAACCAATGTTTAAGTGCAATTTAAAATGAAGTATGTGTCAAAAAGGTTAATGATGTTTCTTTTTACTTTTCTATTTAATTCAGGTTTGTGATTTACCACAAACCAAATATGGAGTTTTTCGGAACCATTTTTTAAAATCCTAATTACAGTATGAAAACTGAATGCTTTAGGGAGTCACCATATGCTATTTAGACAAGTCTTTTAAAGCATTTAAAACCACATTTTCCAGAAATCATGTGCTCTCCTCCTCCGCACACTGAGAAACATTCCTCATTAAACCAGTGCAGATCCAAAGCCTAAATGGAACTCATGGGTTTGCAGTTTTAGTGCCTCATGAATAAAGTCAGAACTGCTGTATCTTGGACCTCCATTGCACTCTGTCCAGCTGCTTAAAAAAGGTCAAGTTTTTACTGTATGGACTCATTTGCACTAAATCTACTCCATTTGATTGAATTATTTTAAATAATGTTTTTGTTTTTACAGAATTTAGAATTTGGAATAAAGAATGGGTATATAGAAGAAACATCAATCAATTTTATTTTGGTCATAGACCAACATGGAACTAATAATATAACAATTATGCTAAAATAGAAATAAAAATAAAATATCATATTGATAGAATAAAATATGGTAAAGATAAAATTATCTTTTGGCCGTTTGGCTGTAAAATAAAATTTGATTTGATAAAAGTATTAACATAAAACTACAGAGTACAGGAAGTGAAACACAAAAGAATCATATAAAATTACAATTAATTATACAATGAATAATCTAAATGCTATAAATAGCTAGGATTTGTTGTTTATTCATTTAGTCGCTTCCGACTCTTCATGACTTCATGGACCAGCCCACGCCAGAGCTTCCTGTCGGTCGTCAACACCCCCAGCTCCCCCAGGGATGAGTCCATCACCTCTAGAATATCATCCATCCATCTTGCCCTTGGTCGGCCCCTCTTCCTTTTGCCTTCCACTCTCCCTAGCATCAGCATCTTCTCCAGGGTGTCCTGTCTTCTCATTATGTGGCCAAAGTATTTCAGTTTTGCCTTTAATATCATTCCCTCAATTGAGCAGTCTGGCTTTATTTCCTGGAGGATGGACTGGTTTGATCTTCTGGCAGTCCAAGGCACTCTCAGAATTTTCCTCCAACACCACAGTTCAAAAGCATCGATCTTCCTTCGCTCAGCCTTCCTTATGGTCCAGCTCTCGCAGCCATATGTTACTACAGGGAACACCATTGCTTTAACTATGCGGACCTTTGTTGTCAGCGTGATGTCTCTGCTCTTAACTATTTTATTGAGATTTGTCATTGCTCTTCTCCCAAGGATTAAGCGTCTTCTGATTTCCTGACTGCAGTCAGCATCTGCAGTAATCTTTGCACCTGGAAATACAAAGTCTTTCACTGCTTCTACATTTTCTCCCTCTATTTGCCAGTTATCAATCAAGTTGGTTGCCATAATCTTGTTTTTTTTTGAGGTTTAGCTGCAAGCCAGCTTTTGCACTTTCTTCTTTCACCTTCATCATAAGGCTCCTCAGTTCCTCTTCACTTTCAGCCATCAAAGTGGTATCATCTGCATATCTGAGATTGTTAATGTTTCTTCCAGCGATTTTAACTCCAGCCTTGGATTCCTCAAGCCCAGCATGTTGCAAGATGTGTTCTGCGTACAAGTTGAATAGGTAGGGTGAGAGTATACAGCCCTGCCGCACTCCTTTCCCAATCTTAAACCAGTCCGTTGTTCCGTGGTCTGTTCTTACTGTTGCTACTTGGTTGTTATACAGATTCTTCAGGAGGCATACAAGATGACTTGGTATCCCCATACCACTAAGAACTTGCCACAATTTGTTATGGTCCACACAGTCAAAGGCTTTAGAATAGTCAATAAAACAGAAATAGATGTTTTTCTGAAACTCCCTGGCTTTTTCCATTATCCAGCGGATATTGGCAATTTGGTCCCTAGTTCCTCTGCCTTTTCTAAACCCAGCTTGTACATCTGGCAATTCTCGCTCCATGAATTGCTGAAGTCTACCTTGCAGGATCTTGAGCATTACCTTACTGGCATGTGAAATGAGTGCCACTGTTCGATAGTTTGAGCATTCTTTAGTGTTTCCCTTTTTTGGTATGGGGATATAAGTTGATTTTTTCCAGTCTGATGGCCATTCTTGTGTTTTCCAAATTTGCTGGCATATAGCATGCATTACCTTGACAGCATCATCTCGCAAGATTTTGAACAGTTCAGCTGGGATGCTGTTGTTTCCTGCTGCCTTGTTATTAGCAATGCTTCTTAAGGCCCATTCAACCTCACTCTTCAGGATGTCTGGCTCTAGCTCACTGACCACACCGTCAAAGCTATCCCCGATATTGTTATCCTTCCTATACAGGTCTTCCGTATATTCTTGCCACATTTTCTTGATCTCTTCTTCTTCTGTTAGGTCCTTGCCATCTTTGTTTTTGATCATACCCATTTTGGCCTGGAATTTACCTCCAATGTTTCTAATTTTCTGGAAGAGGTCTCTTGTCCTTCCTATTCTATTGTCTTCTTCCACTTCCGCGCATTGCTTGTTTAAAAATAATTCCTTATCTCTTCTGGCTAACCTCTGGAATTTTGCATTGAATTGGGCATATCTCCCCCTATCACTGTTGCCTTTTGCTTTCCTTCTTTCTTGGGCTACTTCTAGTGTCTCAGCAGACAGCCATTTTGCGTTCTTGGTTTTCTCTCTCTTTGGGATGTATTTTGTTGCCGCCTCCTGAACAATGTTGCGAACTTCTGTCCAGAGTTCTTCTGGGACCCTATCTACTAAGTCCAGTCCCTTAAATCTATTCTTCACCTCCACTGCATATTCCTTAGGAATATTAGTGAGCTCATATCTAGCTGATCTGTGGGTCTTCCCTAATCTCTCTAGTCTGATCCTAAATTGTGCAATAAGAAGTTCATGATCTGAACTACAGTCAGCTCCAGGTCTTGTTTTTACCGACTGTATAGATGTCCGCCACCTTTGGCTGCAAAGGATGTAGTCAATCTGGTTTCGGTGTTGTCCATCTGGGGAAGTCCATGTATAAAGCTGTCTCTTAGGTTGTTGGAAGAGAGTGTTGTTATGCAGAGTGAGTTGTCTTGGCAAAATTCTATCAGCCTATGTCCTGCTTCGTTTTGTTCTCCCGGGCCATGCTTACCTGTAATTCCAGGTGTCATTTGACTGCCCACCTTAGCATTCCAGTCTCCTGTGATGAAAATAACATCTCTTTTAGGCGTGTTGTCCAGTAGGTGCTGCAGATCCTCATAGAACTGCTCTACTTCAGCTTCTTCAGCATCTGTGGTTGGGGCGTATATTTGGATCACTGTGATGTTAGATGGCTTGCCCTGAATTCAAATTGAGATCATTCTATCATTTTTTGGATTGTATCCGAGCACTGCTTTAGCCACTTGACTATTAATTATGAAGGCTACTCCATTTCTTCTGTGGTCCTCTTGTCCACAGTAGTAGATTTGGTGGTCATTTGATGTGAAGTGGCCCATTCCAGTCCATTTCAGTTCACTGATGCCCAAAATGTCTATCTTTAATCTTGACATCTCACCAATAACCACATCCAATTTGCCCTGGCTCATAGATCTTACATTCCAGGTTCCAATGGTGTGTTGATCCGTAGAACATCAGATTCACCATTCACCACCAGCACCATCGGCTGCTAGCCGTCCTTTTGGCTTTGAGCTAGCTGCGTCATCATGTCTGGGGCTAGTTGAACTCATCCTCTGTTCCTCCCCAGTAGCATTTTGACCATCTTCCAACCTGGGGGTCTCATCTTCTGATGGTATACTGACATATCTCTGGTTGACTGATCCATTGAGTTTTCACGGCAAGAATACTGGGGTGGGTTGCCATTACCTTCCCCAGGGATCGCAGTTAGTCTGACCTCTCTGTCATGACCTTCCCGTCTTGGGTGGCCCTTCACAGTTTAGCTCATGGCATCATTGAGGTGCTCAAGCTCCAGCACCACAACAAGGTAATGATCCTTTGCTGAAGAAATAGCTAGGATACATAACTATAAAAAGTTATAAGTAATACTAGAATGTATAAAACACTATGAGAATGTAAATCTATTTTAACTTATATTACGTCAAATACTTGCTGAAGCCCTGCTAGGGGTTTTTGGGATTAAGACCATTATGGTCCAGCTAATTATAACAAATTGAATGAATGAATGAATGAATGAATGAATGAATGAATGAATGAATAGTAAAATAAAACATAGAATGGTATGTGTATATTTAAGACGAGAAGAGAAAAAAAGGGGGGATGGGGGGAGAACGAAATGGCGGGGGGAAAGGAAGAGAAAATACATTGAATTATGGAGGCCTAGGGAAGGCTCAGCATCACCTCACTTCAGGAGAACCTACCATATTAGAAGAAATATAATGATGAACATTAGTTAGAATTAGTAATGATCTTAAAGTGGTTGACTGTGGCCTGAGAATGTGAGAGAGAAAAGAAGCCATAAAAGGAACAAATGTTCTATGGTATTAAAAGGATTATATACAGATGCATATTTAATGAGCCTAAAATCCTGTAAACTAAGATGACAGCAGTGATTCTATCAATCCCCTCATTATTATCATCTTATATGAAACTGAGTTAAGTTCATCATCTCCCTAGTCCATTATTTATGAATGGCAGCAGCATTTTTAGCTATTCTTCTGATCTTGTGTTCCCTGAATTTTTGAACTGAAGATATTAGGAACTGAATCTGGGACTCTCTGTATTCAAGGCCTAATAACTACTTCCAAGCTATAGAATCCTTCCCTTATACAGTGGGGCAAATTTCTGATTCTGTGGCCTTTCAGGAAAAATTATGTGAACTGTTTTGCAAAAAAATGGCCTAAAACAATTTTGCTGCACAGCAAAAGATGCAGAATACCCAAAAACAATCAAATTAGTTTTCCCCATTTATCTGGCATCTTAGAAGTGCTCCTCAAGAAAAAAATATTATAGTAACAAGTGCAAATTAAAATGTGTATTTTTATGGCACTAAAAATCTGCTACCTGCAGTAGATTTTAATTTATTTAAAAATTTGTTCCTACCATTCAGTCAAGGAAGGCCTGGATGAAAAGATGGGTCATCCATATAGGTCTGAGCAATAAACCTCTACTACATTGGAGAAGAACATTCCAAAGAGAAGGTACCACTATCAAGACTGTGCTTGCAGAACTAATTGGCGTGAGAAAGACCAAGAATGATTCATCACAGTTTCAATTCATCCTTCAATTGAGGGATAGATGTGGGATAGATGAATAACTGAGTGTAGACATACATGATTGGGGTACTATTAGAAGAGACCCAAAGGATATTCAGTAAATTAACTGTAGATTGACCATCACCCAATTGTAAAATATTGTTTTATTTTGTCTTATTCTGTGTTTTAACTACAGGAGTCATCATTACCTTGAAATACTCTGCTGATTTTGATATTGAACTCTATCGAGACAGAATATTCCACACTTTTCTGAATCTGGTATGTTTATTCTAAGAAGTAGGGGTGGAGACAATCAACTAGACTGGAATAATTACCATTACAGAATAGTAATTTGAGACAGGGATGTCTGCAGACCATGATTAAAAAAAGTCAAGATGGTGGTCATGATGGTACAACTGACGCTTTGCACATAATAAACAGGCAGAGCTTCAGTTACGCCATTGTGGCTGCTATCTTGACTTTTTTGACTATACCATGAAGACACCCCTGGAAAGAGAAGATTTAGGGGACAGATAAATGAGATAGACAACACCTCTTCAAGGACTCAGGTGATGGTGAAGCCATTAGTGGACAGCTAAGACCACTGAATGGAGCAGAGCTTAACACAGCAGAGAAGCTGAGCACAGAAAAAGAATATTATCTTAAATAGCTTTAATGAACACAACAGAGAAATACAAGTTATTGATCTTACACACTCAGCCCTCCCAAACATAAAGAATCACATGCTTAGACAAAGTAGGTTTATTCTTTGTGGATGCCCAGAGGGGGTGGGGGGAAATGAAGATAGAAAGAGACTGGCAAGGTGACTGTAATTTTGATCAAGCCACTCCGGTTTTAGTTTAATTTTATTTTTAATGAAACAGCTTTCCAAAAGAAACCAGAAAGTATCAGGTGGCCAGTCAGTGTAAAGTTAGCTGGGGTACTAGTGAAAATACTATTAAATCAGAAAATTAGAGTTGGACCATTGGATATGTACATCCAATCCTTACTGTTAGGAAAAGGTCTGAATGAGTTGTTATCTAATCGAAGAAAGACAGTCCATTGGTCATTGTCCTGATTAGCCCAATATTAAATATTTCTTAATATTTCTAGAGGTGTTGCTTTACACTTTTCAATGGCTTAAATACATGTTTTTCTCTTTTTGTCTTTTGCAAAGCCCAGGAATAAAGGTATTCAGATGGCCATGTCCAAGGTGCAAAAATTGCAGACTCCCTTGAGAATTGTGCCACATGGTTTAGACTCATTCATCCAGATTGTGCTAATTGACAATAAAACTGGACCCTATGCTGGAATTCATGCTGAACAGCTGGCTAATGACATCATGAAGGATATAGCAGAGCATGGTAACCCTTTCTATTGTATTGCTGCCTTATGTCCTTATTCCAGAGGTCCAACCTCCAGGGAGACAACAGTGCACCTTGCCCTGTACAACCATCTTCCTTGAGTAAAAGGACGTGGGAAAATTACTTTGCATGCTGAATGTCCTTGCAACCAAAATTAAAGGATCAGGCTACCAGTGATGGGAAAATTCTCTGTCCAAAACCATGGAGGACTTTAATGTTTAGATGGCCAAAGAAAGCTTCCTCAGTGTCTGCTTTCTGACAAGCGTATGAGTTGTGTCTATATAGGGGAATTCCCTGGCTCTGAATGTGCAAAACTGGACATGCTAGGAACCATTCATAAATCATTAAGACAATGGAAGATTCACTAAGCATTATTTCTGTTTGCTCTGCCAGGCTTTCATTAATGCACTACTAGCATTAATTTGGCTGCTATGATATCATACTTTAAATTAATGTGGGGGGGATGGGGGGGGAGAGGAGGTTTTATTTTGTTGTAGCATTTTGTGGTATAACGACAGTCCCCATTGTAATACTGTATTTATCTCCTAAAGGACTATGCCTTATTCCAAGTCAGACTTCTTTTCATCCAGCCCAATATTGTTTGTTCTGGCTGAAAGGAGGTTTTCAGAGTCCTAGACCAAGATCTGTTCCATTACTTGTTACCTCATCCTTCCAGTTGTAGATGCCAGAGTTTGAATATAAGTCCCTTCTCTTGCCAAATATATGCTCTGCCACTGTAGTTCCTTCCTGAAACTGTCCTAAGATCTTCCAAAAGGTCTTACTACGTATAGTATTACTTCTGCTGTTTTAGTATAAGCAATTATACTGTAGTATATTCATTAGCTTTTATACTCCTGTATTTTATACACTTCATACATTTCCAACACTATTGGACACAATGTACATTACTTCTGAATACACATGGGATTGTGTTGTGCATGAGTTAACAATCCCACAGTGTTTCTTCCTTCCTAATCTGGGGAAAGTGCATTGCAGAAGTAACAGAGGAAGCAGAGAAAGGACGAAGAGGTCAGTTGCTGCTTTCATTTGCTCCCTTTGGGTATAATTGTTACTTGCTGGTATCCACAATGTTTTCTGGGATGAGGAAATCAGCTAGAGAAGCTTGATGGAACAAGAGTTATGTCCTACCTAACAGAAAATGGATTACTTCCTGCAAGTACACTGGACATGTAATATTTGCATTGTTTTCCAGGAAAATCCTTAGGCATTGTGACAGCCAACTTACAGGTAGCCATTGGCAGCAACTGGAACGCTCAAGGAATGAGCAGCCACACTGGTGCTATGATTGCTGGGATTGTCATAGGAATCCTCCTTGTCCTGCTCTTGTTGGGAATTATTCTGCTTCTTTATAAAAATGGCGCATTAAGGTAACAGGTTAAGCTATACTTTCAGAAAAAGTGCATGGGATGCTATGGTATGTTTTCTTGGGTAAGTATGATGTGGGTGAACATGTATAAATCCTTTCCTATGTTTAAAAACCCTGCATATAGAACATGATTGTCAGAGAAAAAACCAGACTTGAATACTGTCCATTAACGTGCTAGCTTTTCCTAGGTTCATCGTCTCCCAATGCAGAATTCCATCTCCATCTCTATCCTAGAGTTCTTTGAAGATTCAGAAGTATAGCCTCTTCCCTCACATATGTTTACTGATTGATTGATTATGTGCCATCAAGTTGTTGTTGACTCTTAGCAACCACATAGATAGATTTTCTGTCCCTAACCTCATATTTCAGGTCTTCCAACAGTGATCTGTAACAGAGTCTATCCACCTTGCTGCTGGTCATCTTCTCTTTCCTTCCACCTTTCCCAGCCTTCTCCAGAGAGCTAGGTCTTTGCATAATGTATCTGAAGTAGGATAATGTGATACAATTAGATATAATATGAAAATGGAATCCAAGATGGCGGCCGTGAGTGAGTGCCATGAGTGAATGCTCTATGGTGTGGGCTCCAATTTTTAGATTTTTTGCCCCAGCCTGCCTGCCTGCCTGCCTGCCGAGGTTGGGTGGCTTACAATCCCCTTACCTGATGGGCTGGGTGTAGGACTGCAGGGAGCCCCTGGATAGAGCAATGGCAGAGGTCAGTGGGTCCTGGTGGGGCACGGTGCCAGAGCGACCCGGGACTGGGGCTGCAGCTGGAGCCGGAGGCTTTTGGAGCTGTGCCGGTTGGAGCCGTTTTTGGTTCCCCCCGAGGGAATTGGGGAGACTGCACTGAACCTCGACGGTGCCGGGATGCACGAGAGATTTGGGAGCAACGGGGCCAGGGGATATCAGCGGTGGGCCCTGAGCAGCTGCAAGAGCTGCAGCCAGAGCTGCGGTCGGAGTAGCTCAGAACAGCGGACCTCAAGTGGCCAGGGCCACAGCCAAAATTGTGGCTGGGAGGTGCGCTGGAACCCCTGGTGACTGTGGGGAGCGGCAGAGGCTGGTGAATGCCAGCGGTGCTGTGGACCCAGGCGACAGGTTGTCTCCTGCTGTGGGAAGTCAGGGGAATTGATGGGAGCCATGCGGCCGCAAACTGGCCTTGAGGATATATCGGGTGTGGGTGACAGATTGGTCACAGCTACGCCAACAGCTCAGGAGGTCTAAGGCCCAGCTTGATGAATGTGGACACTGATGGCACAGCAGGCCTGGGGAGCTGCGATGTGACCGGTGCAGCCCCTGGATAATTGGACTGAGCAGGTATCCAGCGCTCTGTAGAAGAACTGGTCCGTGGGCACGAATTCCAACTTTAAGAGCTGAATCCTTGGGTTTTAACTTTGGCCACCCCCCCAACCTTTTTAGTTATCATCAGTCATCTTTAGCCTTGTGAAGATCCCTCCAGGTGTATGGGGACTCCCTCCAGGTGTGAGAGGTGGGAGAGGGAGTACAGGTTATTGGTTGAGAAGGACACACTCGCCCGCTGAGTGTGAGGCAGAGGGCGAGGAGTATTGGCTGGTGTGCCCCCTCTGGACTAGTGAGAGAAGCCGAGGGGGGGCAGTGAATGAGTGGATAGGCGATGGTGAGGCCCTGATAACGTTGAGAGCGGGAGCTGGTGCACTCAAAGGGCCCACCATCGCATTGTGATTGAGTGAGTGTGAGGTGTGAGTGAGTGTGTGCTTGGATGGAGGAATCTCTATTTTTAACCAGGGGTCTTTGGAGTCCAGGACTGGGGGCTAATGGATGGTGAGATTCTGGGGACTGTAGGGCAGGACAGAGGATTGAGATGGTGACGGGTCAGGGATGTTATGACGGGAGCCGGAGGGCGGGCCATCTATGGGGAAGACGCCCCCGGTGTTTATTACCAGGGGCGTGTTCCAGCCCTCCGTGCTCAAACCCAGACCCTGGTCAGCAGACCCATGGAGGCCCTGGGCTTCGGCTGCTGCTCTGCAATGCCAGGTCCGTTAACACCAAGGCCCCCCTCATTGGCGACCTGATCATGGAGGAAGGGGCTGACCTGGTGTGCATTACTGAAACCTGGCAGGGCATGGAAGGAGGTGTTCCTCTTTCAGAGATGTGGGCCGGCAGAGCAAGAAGCCCTTGGTGAGGTGGCCAGGCCCTGGCAGAGCGGTGGATCCCAGAACAGCAGATCCCAGTGCAGTGAGATCAGCATAGTGGAGGGGCCGATTTTGACTGGCTTTGGACTGAGTGGTACGGTTGATGACAGGGGATGATGAGCTCCTTGGACTTTAGACCCCGGTGCCAGAACCTCCCTGGATGAAGATCTTGGTGGGGAGACGACGGGTGGGAAGTAGTCCAGAGGGTGGGCGTGGCTCACCCCCCAACCTGCCCAGAGACAGCAGGCAGTTAAGAGGGTCCCTCCAGTGTGTGTGTGGTACTCCCCTCCGAGTGTGAGAGACACAGGGGGAGTCCAGAGGTGTGTGATTGTGTGTGGTTGTGTGTGAGAGTGCTTACCCCCTGTGTGAGAGACGGGGGGGGGGGACAGGAATGGATGGGTGCCTCCCCATCGACCAGTGAGAGAGGCTGAGGGGGGGCACAGGGAGAGTGTGAGGAGCTTTGGCTAGGCTCCCGCAGCGCCGAGAGCATGAGCTGGTGTGCTGTGGGGCTGGCCACTGCCCGGTCATTGAGTGAGTCTTGGGGATGCACGAGTGGAGGAGGAGACCCTTACTTCCATCCAGGGTTTCTGGAGGTCTGGGAGTGGAGGCAATTGGGCCTGGAAATTCTGGGGGCTATAGGGTGGGGTGTGCCATTGAGGTGGTGATGGGTCGGGGATGTTATGATGGGAACTGGAGGGCGGGCCATCTTTGGGGAAGACGCCCCAGGTGTCTGCTACTGGTGGCATGTTCCGGCCCTCCGAGTTCAGACCCAGGCCCTGGACAGCAGATCCTTGAGGGCCCTGGTCTCCGGCTGCTGCTCCTTAATGCCAGGTCTGTTAACAACAAGGACCCCCTCATATGCAATTTGATCACAGAGGAGGGGGCAGACTTGGCATGTATCACCAAGACCTGGCTGGGCCCAGAAGAGGGGGTAGCCCTTTCGGAAATGTGCCCAGCTGGGTTTCAGGTGTGGCACCAGCCGAGATACCAGGGTAGGGGAGGAGGAGTGGCTGTTTTCATCTGAGACCTGATCATGGAGGTGGCCTTCAGGGGCCCTGCTCCACAGGTGCCCGGGTGTGAGACCGTTTTTCAAGTTTGATTCTGGAGAACAGTTGGGAGTGCTGCTACTGTACCAGCCTCCCTGCTGCATAGCAACCTCCCTGCCTGAGCTGCTGGAGGTCATCTCAGGGTTGGCGGTGGAGTTCCCCAGGCTTATGGTTCTGGAGAACTTCAACCTGCCGTCCCTGGGGCAGGCCTCGGAGGCAGCTTGGGAGTTCATGACCACCAGGGTGGCCATGAACCTGATTCAGATTATCTGAGACCCAACTCGGGACAGTGGCCTCACCCTGGACTTAGTTTTCTTGTCGGAGCAATGGCAGTGTTATCTGAGGGGAGAAGTATCTCTCCCCTTTGTCATGGCCAGATCACACCTTGGTGAGCCTGAGATTCTCTTATGCCATTCCCCTCCGCAGGGATGCAGGACCTATTTGATTGGTCCACCCCCGGTGACTAATGGACCCATTAGGGTTTCAGGGGGAGCTGGGGGTTATACCCGGGGATCTGCTGCATGATCCAGCGGAGGCCCTGGTGGTGGCCTGGAATAAGGAAGCAGCTAGGGCCTTGGACAAGATCACGCCTGTGCAGCCTCTCTCATTCCATAGAACCCGATACTCCCCATGGTTTATGGAGGAGCTGGGGGTGCTGAAGGGGATTAAGAGATGCCTAGAGCACCACTGGAGGAAGACAAAGACCGGACCTGACTGAACGCAAGCTAGAGCCGCTATTAAGGTCTACCTTGTGGGGGTAAGAGCGGCGAAACGTCAGTATTTCTCTGCTCTTATTGCATCCACAGAATGCTCGCCCAGTGGCCCTGTTTAAGATTACCTGTTCCCTTCTGGGGAAAGGGGATCCAGAGATCCATCTACAGGGCCGAGCTGAGGAGTTTTCTGGGCATCTGCAGGATAAAATCGCTCAGATCCGTTCCAAGTTGGACTCTGAGCATGAGGCAGTGTCTGGGGAGATACCCGGGGGACATTCTTACCCTGTTATCTGGGAACGGCTTGAGACTGTTGAGCCCAAGGAAGTGGACAGGATCCTCCGGACTGTAAACACCACCACTTGTCAACTAGACCCATGCCCCTCCTGGCTGGTGAAGGCAGCTCAGGAGGGGATGTGTGGTTGGGTCCAAGCGATGGTAAATACTTCCTTGAGAGAGGGGGTATTTCTGGCAACCTTCAAAGAGGTGCTGGTGTGCCCCCTCCTCAAGAAACCATCACTGGACCCTAGTGTACTGCACAACTTTTGCCCAGTCTCCCACCTCCCCTTTTTGGGGAAAGTGGTTGAGAAAGTGGTGGAGCTGCAGCTCCAGAGGATCCTGGATGAAACAGATTATCTAGACCCCTTCCAGACAGGTTTCAGGCCCAGTTATGGGATGGAAACGGCATTGGTCACACTTATGGATGATCTCTGGCGGGGGCGGGATGGAGGGAGTGCATCCATCCTGGCTCTTCTTGACCTGTCAGCAGCTTTCAATACCATCAACCATGGTATCCTTTTGGGTCAGCTCAGGGAGATGGGGGTGGGCAGCATAGTTTTGCGCTGATTCACCTCCTTCCTCCAGGGCCGATCCCAGTTGGTGTTGATAGGGGAGGAGAGATCAACCTCATGGCCCCTTCTTAGTGGGGTGCCGTGGGGACCAGTACTCTCCCTCTCCTTTTTAACATCTACATGAAACCGCTGGGCAAGATCATCTGTCACCACGGGATGAGGTATCATCAGTATGCTGATGATACTCAATTGTATATCTCCACCCCAGGTGAAGTAAGTGATGCCGTGACCACCCTCTCTGAGTGTCTGGGGGCTGTGGGGACCTGGATGGGGAACAACAGGCTTCGACTGAACCCTAGTAAGACGGAGTGGCCGTGGAACGGCACCTCGGGTGCCAGGAATATGTCATCTTTAGTGCTGGATGGGGTTGCACTGCCCCAGACACACCTGGTGTGTAACTTGGGGGTTGTCTTGGACTCACGACTCCTGCTTGAAGAGCAGGTGGCAGTCGTGGCTGGAAGGGCCTTTGCACAGCTTTGGGTTGTGTGCCAGCTACTCCCTTTCCTGACCGAGAGGCCCTTTGAACGGTCACTCATGCCCTTGAAGAGTATCCGGAAGCTTCAGCTGGTTCAGAATGCAGCTGCGCAGACGATCTTGGGCATTCCAAGATTTGCACATGTAACACCTTTGTTGCGTGAGCTGCACTGGGTTCCAGTTTGCTTCTGGGTCCAATTCAAGGTGTTGGTCATTATCTTTAAAGCCCTACATGGCATGGGACCAAGATATCTGAGGAACCGTCTCATCTCTATTACATCAACCCACCCCATCCGGTCATGCAGGGAGGGCATGTTACCGACCCCATCTATAAAAGAATTTCATCTAGTGGGGTCTCCGAAGCGTGCCTTCTCTGCTGTAGCTCCCGCCCTTTGGAGCATCCTTCCCACAGAGGTGGGACAGGCCCCCTCGCTCCTGGACTTTCGCAAAAGATTAAAGACCTGGTTTTGTCAGCAGGCTTGGAATGGGAGGGGGAATAGTTATACCTGGGGATGGCTAGCGCCCTAAGTGACTTTGAGGGGCCTGTTACACTCACGGACTGATTAAAATCCTTTGCCACTTGGATTTTATTATATCTTTATTTTATTGTATTGTTGTATTGGAATGGTTTTAAATTCTAACTTCCTTTTATTGTAAACTGTGCAGAGTCCCCCATGAGGCAGAGATGGGCGGTGAATAAATTTATAAATAAATAAATAAAAAATAATTTGAGCCTGGTCATTTCTGCTTCAAGTGAGAATTTTGAGTTGATTTGTTTGATGATCCATTGTTTGTTTTCTTGGATGTCCATGGTATTCTCAGGAGTCTTCTCCAACACCTAAGTTCAAAAACATCAATACTCTTCCTCTTCTGCTTCTTCAAAGTCAAATTTTGTTTCCATAGAGTGTCACAGGGAATACTATGGCTTGAACAATTCTGATCTTTGTAGGTACAGACACATGGCATTTGAATATTTTTTCCAAGACCTTTATGGCTGCTCTACCAAGTGCTAGTCTGTGGCGTATTTCTTGAATGCTCGTTCCTTTACTGTTGCAACTCTGGCTCTGTAACATGACAGCATGAGGGAACAATTCACAGTAACTTGCCTGCAATATGATGTGTACAAATAGCTGTTTTAACACTAGGAGGCAACACTAGGAGGCTTACTGCAGAGATCAGCAGTGTGTATCTGGGATGCCCCAGATAGCAACTGTGAGAACCTTCAAAATTAAATAATGTTTAAATATTAAATTTTTTAAAATGGCAAAATCTCAGAAGAGTTTGTGCAAGAATGTTGACATCTTGTAAGATTTCAGGAATGAGATTGCTGAAATCTCACAGGAATTGAGATTTCAGTTGTATGTATGTATGTCCTCTCTGAACAATTGTATGAGAAGAGAATGGTGACCCTTGACTCCCTATGTGGTTTTGAGAAGGAAACACCCTGAGAATCTCATTAATGCTTCTTTACAAGTAAATTCGAATATTCAGCATTATAATTATTCGTGTCCAGAAGAGTAGGGAAGATACTGAGTGGTACAAAGACCAGTACCTACAAGGAGAAGTTGAAAGATGTGGATATGTTGAACCAAAGAGCAAAACTCTAAGGGAAGTGTGATTTTAGGCAAACGTTAGAAGAAATTCTCTGATGTTGCACATTGTTCTTCAGTTGAACAGACCATCTTAAAAGGCAATGGGCTTTATTTTGTTTGAAATTCTTAAGCAGGGAATAAGATTCTGCACTAATAGCTAATTCTATAATAGATTTAAAGATATAAGGGGAAATGAAATATGGTGAAATCTCAGAAACAAACAATTATGCTTTTCATTGTTCTCCATACACTGCTTCAGGGATATTACTTGTAAGGGTGTATGGTAGTTTCCCAAAACTTGGTTTCTTCCAGATATGTTGGATTACAACTTCATAATTCTTGGGTGGCCTAGCTTTTGGCTTTTTAAAGCCAAAACAACATCTCAGATGGTGAATGGTGCACAGATATGCACCTACAGTGATTTAAAGCCCTTAGACATCGTTCAGTTTAGGTTCCTACAAGTGCTATTCTGCATCCCATGCTGTGTTCCAGATGATTTAATCTACATGGAAGCTGGTATGATTCCACTGGAGACAACAGTCCACATTTGCTGCCTCTCCTGCTGCTTAAGCTCCTGTTTTCTAACAGCTAACTGGCCTCATTGAATCTCCTTGATTCAATGGTTGGTTTTTCATCAAGGTGGAAAGAAAAATCTCAGCTGACCCCTGTTACTGTAGTCTTTCCTATTCTCTGTGGCCTCTGGGTTTAGAGAGAATGAAAGCTGAAATCCATCAAAGAATCTTTGACATTGCACAGCAGACAGGTCTGGGTGCTACAGCCAACTCTCAGTAGTAGGTTCCGAATTGGAAACCCTTCATACCAGCAAACTACCTATTCAATATTGTTTGCCCAGCACACTGTAGAAGCTTTTTACTGGCTCACTTCAGTGCCTTACCTTCAGCAGGACTAGACTAATACACTAGGACCCCATTCACTGAGATATGGTGTCCTTGGGGTCTGAACAAACCTGAGACCCTATTTCATGTATTTTTCCATTGCCCTTTTCATGCCAGTTTACGTGCAGAGATACCTTTACCAACCATTGTTAAGGGAAGGAGAGGGAATCCATTTCCTACTCACAGATCAGAACCTTACCATCAGCAACAGAATTTCTATTCTAAAAGTTTCTATCTGCAGAAATTTCCCAAAGAAGACATAAGATGTCCTAATCTTGGAATGATTACACTATGGAGTTTAGTTGCTCTTTTATCTTATTGTGTTTCTATTTTATTCTTGTATTGTCTATTGTATTTTTACTTTATCCTACGTGTTACATTGTTTTTTAGTTTTCTCTCATTCTGGTTTTAAGTCTAAATATTTTATATTTTATGTGACTATTACTTTGTTTTAGCTGTATTCTGTCATTGATTCTGAGGTTTTTCCTTTTTTACCTTGCTGGTCATTGACCATAGTTAAATAAAGTTGAAATTTGACATGTGGAGTGTAATCAAATATATCCCAAGAGAACCAGGTTGGAAAAACACTCTTAAGACTTTAGTTTTCTCCAAAGAGGAATTTTATTTATTTATTTATCAAACTTTATCACCGCCATCTCCCCCCCACAGGGGGACTCTGGTCAGTTTACAGTAAAACAGAATTAAAATTCAGAATGAATACAAATACAATAATACAATAAAAATAGAAATATAATAGAATCTAAATGGCTAAGAGATTTTAATCAGTCCATGAATGTGATAGGTCCATCAAAAATCACTTTAGGGTGCTAGCCATCCCCAGGTATGACTGTTCCCTCTCCCATTCCAAGCCTGCTGACAAAACCAGGTCTTTAATCTTTTTCAAAAGTCCAGGAGTCTCACCTCTAGGGGAAGGATGTTCCAAAGGGAGGGAGCTACTGCAAAGAAGACACGCTTCCAAGACCCCACTAGGTGGAATTCTTTTATAGATGGGGTCCATAACATGCCCTCCCTGCATGACCGGATGGGGCGGGTTGATGTGATAGGGATGAGATGGTCCCTCAGATATCCCGGTCCCATGCCATGTAGGGCTTTAAAGGTAATGACCAACACCTTGAATTGGACCCGGAAGCAAACTGGAACCCAGTGCAGCTCACGCAACAAAGGTGTTACATGTGCAAACCTTGGGACACCCAAGATTGCCCGCGTGGCTGCATTCTGGACCAGCTGAAGCTTCCGGATATTCTTCAAGGGTAGCCCCATGGAAAGTGCATTGCAATAGTCTATATGAGAGATGACCAGAGCATGAGTGACCGTTCAAAGGGCCTCTTGGTCCAGGAAAGGGTGTAACTGGTACACAACCCAAAGTGCAACCCCATCCAGCACTAAAGATGACAAGTTTCTAGTACCTTAGGTGCCATTAATCCACAGCCACTCCATCTTACCAGGGTTCAGTCGAAGCCTGTTGTTCCCCATCCAGGCCCCCACAGCCCCCAGACACTCGGAGTGGGTGGTCACGGCATCACTTACTTCACCAGAATGGAGATATATAATTGAGTATCATCAGCATACTGATGATACCTCATCCCTACGCCAATATGCCAAAAATAGACTAAGCACTAGGACAGGAATAGAAAAATAGATCCAAAGTCATTATGGGGTTTAAAACAGCACAAAGAATGGCTTTGAGATTGTAATGAGAATGGACAAAATTTCAGTCTTCTCCAACTAGGTGACTTTCAGACATGCTGGGACCTTAGCTTCCACAGTTCCTAATCTAAAGACATCCTGGCTAGAGACTAAAAGTACCAGCACATCTGGAGGTACCCTGCTGAGGCAGACTGAATAACATGATTTACTAGAATGAAGGAAAACCTCAGGGAGGTTCCTTCAGACTACCTGAGTTAGATTGCATGACTCGCTAATATAGAAGACATATAGAAGAAGATATAATGTAAGGATCATGTAAGTACTGCTATCCAACATCACATTTTTATTAACCTGGTTGGCTTTTGTTTAATGTATAAACAAAAATTATAATTTATAAATGCAGTGCATTAAATTTTTATAAACAAAACCCTTCCCTCCCCAAAATGGAGCTCCTAGCAGCTGTTAGTAAGAAGAAAAGTGAGATCAAAAGGAAAAAACATTCATACTCAGCTGGCTCAGCAGTCAAAGCAGCTCATATGCCAAATGGCCTGTCTGGATAAAAATATCTTTGCTTGCTAGGAGAAGGAGAACTGAGACAGATGGAATTCCAGACCCATCAGACAGTCAATATTTTGACCAGCTCATCTCTCTTGGAAAACGGAAAGCTTTAGGATTGGACTACTTCTTCCCAGCCAAGCTCAGGATCAAACAGCTTAAAGGCACTAGGTTTTGACTTCTCAATCACATGGGCATTTGTTCTTTGAGAGCAGTTTTTTTCAGTCTAACCAGTGGAGGAAAGATAACACCTTCTTTAAGTTAACCAGGGGAGGAACTGCCTATATAAATGCTGTAAGCTCTGTCACTCTGCCATCCTTTGGGGGCACGATTCCTCTTCCCAGCAGTCTACCAAACCTCTGGCTCTGTAGCTCATTCCAGAACAAAATAGATTGTTGAACCAAAACGACAGAGTAAAGCCCACAGGAAAAATCCAAAGTGTAACTATACACGGACCAAGAACTAGCACACCTAGCTTCTCTGTGTAATGTGAAGCAATAACATCTGCACTGAAATGCCATGGCTTGGCACACCATTATTTTCATGGGGGTGCACATTTGGAGATCCAAGGGAGCATTGGCCTGGTTGCCTAGGCAACAGAGATGTTCCTTCTCCTCACTCCGTATTCCAATTGGCAGCCACAGACTGAGAAAAACAACAATAGCCTCCATGAAAGGTGGAAAGCGGGGGGTTTGTGGTGCTTTTTTAAAAATCCCTGAGACTGCCAAAATCAAATTGCATTAAAATATGATGCAGTATAATGACAGATACATAAAAGGAAGCCAATGTGATCTTGTATATTGCTTTATTTAATATGAAAATTTGTATCCTGCCTTTCTAATGCATATGCCGCACTCAAGGTGGCTAACAGCATTTATACAGGTACAAAATTAAAATAATTAAGACCAAACCATTTTTGTCATAGTCTAAAAACAAAGGCCAATACAACAGTGAAAAGAATATCTAACAAGAGCAAAACTGATGACATCTTCAAGTCAAAAGGCCCCTGGGGAAGAATGCCTTCCTAAAGAGGAGCGCCTTAACCAAATAATCTGGATGCCCATAAGCAAGAGTTACCAGTAAAGAGAGGAGCCTCCTTGGAATGCTTTCCACAGCTCAGAACAAAAAAAAAATTAAATTTCTGCAGGATATGGGCATTATTTGTCGCTTCTCCCATCAAAAGGACATGTCAAAAAGTCACTTGCTTTTTTCTTTCTATATTAAGAGGAAAGAGCCCAGCAAGACTTGGAGAATATGTATTGTTCTGAAATGTGTAGGCATTTCAGAACAGCAGCTCTTCTGAGAGCTAAATTTCAGAATCCCATCTGAAATGGAACCATTACAAACAGATGGTTTTCATTACATCTGTTTCATGGGCTGCCTGTTATAAATATGAGGGCTGTGCTAATCCATCAGAGGAGGATTTGGAATATGCAGGAGAAAGCTCCTCTTCTTGAATGCAGACAGCCAGGAGCAGCTTCCTGAACAGCCACACAAAATTATAATGGGAGTTTAAAGATGAGATCAAATTTGTTATGCACCTTGCAGGGCAAGTGAGGTCATCTTGAAAGGAATAGCAGTGATTTCCTGCAGCTATAGGGAATAAAAGGAGTCTGGCTTCTTATATCACAATCAAACAAGGTTTTCTGAGGCCTTCTACTCAAGGCCCTTCCCCCCTGAGGTGAGGAGGTTAACAATCAAGGAGATGACCTCCTTAATTACAGTGCCACACTGCTGGCATATTTTCCCCAGGAAAGCATGTGTGGCACTTACAAACTTTAATTTGCCCAGGTGTTTAATGTCTGACATATTTGATGAAGATGATGATGATGAAGAAGAAGAAATAATTTAGTCATAGACCAAAGTAAATGAAAAAGAAAGCAACGTTAAAATATCTGGAATAAAAAAAGCTTATTCACACTAGGTTAAACATACCTATATTGTGTTCTTGTTTCTTCCTTTATGATCTTGGTTGTTTAATAGGAAATACACAATTACCTGTTGGGATCAGGGTTGCAATTTGTGATTAACTCTGTCATCCAAGAGTGATGGATAGGACACTTCTATATATGTAAGCATTCTGGATAGGGGATATTATTGAATCGCCTGGTCAATATCATTGAGGGCAAATTGTCTAAGCCTGTCCTCCTGGGTGAGGGTGCAAGGTTATAATAAAAGTATTGGGAGTTGGTGAAAGGTGGATACATGAGCTCCTTCTGAAAGAGCCGTGAGGTGTTATATCTATCTCTTTGTACATCAAGGTAAAAATGCTCTGCTTGATCAAGCTTGTCGCTTGCTCCATTTCTTTATTTATGTAACATTGCAAAAATTATGTCTTTAAATAAATAAATAAATAAATAAATTTGCAATGTTCCCAATGACTGTTTTGTAGACACGATTGCCACATCAGGGACAAGCCAATTCTATCGCCTTAGGTAGAGGACACTATGGAGCCATCATCCAGTTCCACATACAGAAGTTGACTAGAAGTTGATACTGACAGGCCTGCATATTCTACAGCAGTGTAGATGGCAGGCTATATCAATTTACTCGTTTGTTAGTTTAGGCAATGTATATATGACCACTCAAAGCAAACTGAGTAGCTACCATAGGATTAAAAACACAAACAAAATAACCAAACAGCATAAACATAATAGAACCACACTGCCATACAACACAATCAAGGCCATATCACAGCATGTTCACATTCCAAAATAATTTTCCAGATGAGTCCTCCAATAGCATAGCCCAGTGCCTGGAAGTAAAACCAGGTTTTTAAGGCCTTACAGAAAGCCAACAAGATTGGGGCCTTCCAAATCTTGGGCAGTATCCGTTCCAAAGGACAGGTGCTGTGACAAAGAAGGCACACCTCCTGGGTCCCCTTAGGTGCCATTATTTCATGGCAGGTACCCAAAGCATGCCCATTCTATCTCATGGCCAGGAAATGAGCAAACAAAATCGGAGATGGGCAGTCTTGCAAAGAGTTGTGGTCATAAGGGAGGCAACATGATAGATAGAGCTTACCTCACCAATTCTGTGCTGGTGAACACCTGCACTCTGAGATTATTGTGCCACTATGCCTAAAGTTAGGACTGCCCCTGCCTACATTAGTAGACTGCCTTATATTATCAAATCAGCTCTCTCTCTCACATATCAATTTCACTGTATCTTGGAAACCTATTACTGTACCAGTCTTTTGCTTTCCCCTAAATGGGTGTGTTTGAGAAATCATTCAGTATCTTTACACAGTCTAATGTATGTTTTTATTAATCCAGCCTAAACCTCAGCTCTGAAGCAGAATTTAGACAGATCGCAGTAGCATCAATCCTTGGGCAGCACAAATGTTCTGTAAATACCAAAGTACTACTTTGAGGGCTGATTTCAATTTCCTTATATAACATTATTGTAGCTCATACATCTGGTACAAGAACTACTGATGTTAGGGTGGCTTCTCTTTGGGGCCAGTGTTGAGAAACACCGCTGTAAATATACAGATTTAAAGTTCTGACAATTTACTAAGTTCAGTGATTCTTCTTAAGAAACCAACTGCAATTGTCTTTGTTTATATCCTGTCATTTCTATCTTCACAGATTTCTCTCCTCTCTGCACCTTTCCTCTTTGTGGAACCGAAAAAAGGATCAAGAAGATTGTGGAGGAACAATTGAGGAAGGGTTTGATAATCCTATGTTTGACACACCATGTAACCCAACTGTAAGGGTCCAATTTTCTGTATACTTATTTATGTATGGACAATGCACCTCCACCAATGAGACAGGGACATCCAGAGCTAGGGGGGAAAAAACAAACCTTCTCCTGCTGTATTTGTACTGGCTAAGCTAAATCTGGGTAGATCAACATTTTTTTCAACTTCTTTTCTCTGACAGTTTTCCTCCTGCAGTAAAATCAGTGGGAGAAAAAACATATATACCAATTCAAGGGCTGGAATACATTCCCAGCCTGTCCATGCCAATCCACCCAATATGCCTCAATAAGCATCCAAATTCCTACTTCAAACTAACAAGGACCTCAGAGGTATAGCTGCAGGAATTGGATAAGAGCATCTAATATGAAATCTCTTCCTTGAAATAGGATGCCATAAGTATCTAGTTGCTCCTGGGCCCACCTACCTCCCAGAACTGCAATTTTAAAATATTTTTAAATCATCATTCAAAGCAAAAAGCCTCTGAAGTTAGTTTGAAAATTAAAAAAAAAATCCTTGTACAATATTGTTTTACTTCATAAATCTGGTACAAAGACTGCTGATGTTGATCCAAGGAGAATTCAGACATTAAAAAAATAATGAGAGTTAAAATTTCAGTTTATGAGATATAAATTGGCATTATTATTTAATTAAGAGTAAATTAGAACTTTCTGGTTTATAACCTTTGTTTAAAACTGATGAAGAAGAAATATTGTAGCTGTCCTATGAAAAGGCATGCCATAAGATAGGAGTGTTCAAAATATGTTTGAAAATATGTTTTGCATGAGATCACTTCCCTTTCATTGTTGTTGTTTAGTCATTTAGTTGCTTCCGACTCTTCGTGACTTCATGGACCAGCCCACGCCAGAGCTTCCTGTCGGTTGTCAACACCCCCAGCTCCCCCAGGGACGAGTCCGTCACCTCTAGAATATCATCCATCCACCTTGCCCGTGGTCGGCCCCTCTTGCTTTTGCCCTCCACTCTCCCTAGCATCAGCATCTTCTCCAGGGTGTCCTGTCTTCTCATTATGTGGCCAAAGTATTTCAGTTTTGCCTTTAATATCATTCCCTCAAGTGAGCAGTCTGGCTTTATTTCCTGGAGGATGGACTGGTTTGATCTTCTTGCAGTCCAAGGCACTCTCAGAATTTTCCTCCACCACCACAGTTCAAAAGCATCGATCTTCCTTCTCTCAGCCTTCCTTATGGTCCAGCTCTCGCAGCCATATGTTACTACGGGGAACACCATTGCTTTAACTATGCGGGCCTTTGTTGTCAGTGTGATGTCTCTGCTCTTAACTATTTTATCGAGATTGGTCATTGCTCTTCTCCCAAGGATTAAGTGTCTTCTGATTTCCTGACTGCAGTCAGCATCTGCAGTAATCTTTGCACCTAGGAATACCAAGTCTTTCACTGCTTCTACATTTTCTTCCTCTATTTGCCAGTTATCAATCAAGCTGGTTGCCATAATCTTGGTTTTTTTGAGGTTTAGCTGCAAGCCAGCTTTTGCACTTCCTTCTTTCACCTTCATCATAAGGCTCCTCAGTTCCTCTTCGCTTTCAGCCATCAAAGTGGTATCATCTGCATATCTGAGATTGTTCATGTTTCTTCCAGAAATTTTAACTCCAGCCTTGGATTCCTCAAGCCCAGCATGTCACATGATGTGTTCTGCGTACAAGTTGAATAGGTAGGGTGAGAGTAGACAGCCCTGCCGCACTCCTTTCCCAATCTTAAACCAGTCCGTTGTTCCGTGGTCTGTTCTTACTGTTGCTACTTGGTCGTTATACAGATTCTTCAGGAGGCATACAAGATGACTTGGTATCCCCATACCACTAAGAACTTGCCACAATTTGTTATGGTCCACACAGTCAAAGGCTTTAGAATAGTCAATAAAACAGAAATAGGTGTTTTTCTGAAACTCCCTGGCTTTTTCCATTATCCAGCGGATATTGGCAATTTGGTCCCTAGTTCCTCTGCCTTTTCTAAACCCAGCTTGTACATCTGGCAATTCTCGCTCCATGAGTTGCTGAAGTCTACCTTGCAGGATCTTCAGCATTACCTTACTGGCATGTGAAATGAGTGCCACTGTTCGATAGTTTGAACATTCTTTAGTGTTTTCCTTTTTTGGTATGGGGATATAAGTTGATTTTTTCCAATCTGATGGCCATTCCTGTGTTTTCAAAATTTGCTGGCATATAGCATGCATTACCTTGACAGCATCATCTCGCAAGATTTTGAACAGTTCAGCTGGGATGCCGTCATCTCCTGCTGCCTTCTTATTAGCAATGCTTCTTAAGGCCCATGCAACCTCACTCTTCAAGATGTCTGGCTCTAGCTCACTGACCACACCATCAAAGCTATCCCCGATATTGTTATCCTTCCTATACAGGTCTTCCGTATATTCTTGCCACCTTTTCTTGATCTCTTCTTCTTCTGTTAGGTCCTTGCCATCTTTGTTTTTGATCATACCCATTTTGGCCTGGAATTTACCTCCAATGTTTCTAATTTTCTGGAAGAGGTCTCTTGTCCTTCCTATTCTATTGTCTTCTTCCACTTCCGCGCATTGCTTGTTTAAAAATAATTCCTTATCTCTTCTGGCTAACCTCTGGAATTTTGCATTTAATTGGGCATATCTCCCCCTATCGCTGTTGCCTTTTGCTTTCCTTCTTTCTTGGGCTACTTCTAGTGTCTCAGCAGACAGCCATTTTGCCTTCTTGGTTTTCTCTCTCTTTGGGATGTATTTTGTTGCCGCCTCTTGAACAATGTTGCGGACTTCTGTCCATAGTTCTTCTGGGACCCTATCTACTAAGTCCAGTCCCTTAAATCTATTCTTCACCTCCACTGCATATTCCTTAGGAATATTAGTGAGCTCATATCTAGCTGATCTGTGGGTCTTCCCTAATCTCTCTAGTCTGATCCTAAATTGTGCAATAAGAAGTTCGTGATCTGAACTACAGTCAGCTCCAGGTCTTGTTTTTACCGACTGTATAGATGTCCACCACCTTTGGGTGCAGAGGATGTAGTCAATCTGGTTTCGGTGTTGTCCATCTGGGGAAGTCCATGTATAAAGCCGTCTCTTAGGTTGCTGGAAGAGAGTGTTTGTTATGCAGAGTGAGTTGTCTTGGCAACATTCTATCAGCCTATGTCCTGCTTCGTTTTGTTCTCCCGGGCCATGCTTACCTGTAATTCCAGGTGTCATTTGACTGCCCACCTTAGCATTCCAGTCTCCTGTGATGAAAATAACATCTCTTTTAGGCGTGTTGTCCAGTAGGTGCTGCAGATCCTCATAGAACTGCTCTACTTCAGCTTCTTCAGCATCTGTGGTTGGGGCGTATATTTGGATCACTGTGATGTTAGATGGCTTGCCCTGAATTCAAATTGAGATCATTCTATCATTTTTTGGATTGTATCCAAGCACTGCTTTAGCCACTTTACTATTAATTATGAAGGCTACTCCATTTCTTCTGTGGTCCTCTTGTCCACAGTAGTAGATCTGGTGGTCATTTGATGTGAAGTGGCCCATTCCAGACCATTTCAGTTCACTGACGCCCAGAATGTCTATCTTTAATCTTGGCATCTCACCAATAACCACATCCAATTTGCCCTGGCTCATAGATCTTACATTCCAGGTTCCAATGGTGTGTTGATCCGTAGAACATCGGATTCGCCGTTCACCACCAGCACCGTCGGCCGCTAGCCGTCCTTTCGACTTTGAGCTAGCTGCGTCATCATGTCTGGGGCTAGTTGAACTCATCCTCTGTTCCTCCCCAGTAGCATTTTGACCATCTTCCGACCTGGGGGTCTCATCTTCCGATGGTATACTGACATATCTCTGGTTGTACTGATCCATTTAGTTTTCACGGCAAGAATACTGGGGTGGGCTGCCATTACCTTCCCCAGAGATCGCATTTAGTCTGACCTCTCTGTCATGACCTTCCCGTCTTGGGTGGCCCTTCACGGTTTAGCTCATGGCATCACTGAGGTGCTCAAGCTCCAGCACCACGACAAGGTAACGATCCTTTGCTGAAGTCCCTTTCATTAATCCCTTAGAATTAGGACTAAACTACTCAACTTTCATTAAGTCAATGATACTACCAATATGGTAGACATAGCCTAGAAGCTGAAGTAGCAGTAATATAAGGGAAAAGGAACCATGTAACAGTGGAGTTCTTGACTGTAAGGGATAATTAAAACTGAGGATAATTAAATGCATTTTTTTTATTTTAAGAAAGTGGATTTTAATAAACTCAGAGCTATGATAAATAGGATTTTTTGGGAGAAAAATCAAATGGGAAAAGGAAATCAAAATAGGTGGGAATCCCTAAAATGGGGTACTAAAAACACAGTTGCAAACAAATTCAATGATAGGAAAATATAAGAAGAGACCAGTGTAGCTTTACAAAAACCTAGTGAGATGTTAAAAACAGAAAAGAATTCTATAGGAGGAAGAGAGGTTTTCAAGGCCTTCTAGAATGCCATAAGAATGAGAGGGACATGAATACCTAGGGGATCTCATTCCAGAAGGCAGGTGTGGTGACAGAGAAGCCACTCTTCCTGGGTCCCTGTAGAATAAGCTGAGGTTGGCAAAGGATGCTAAGAACAACAGAAAGTACTTTTTCAGATATGTTCAAAATAAAAGGCAGATCAAAAGGCCGTGAAGTTGCAAAACATTAATAGATAATAAAGAAAGAATAGAACTACAGTATTCAGTTCATCTTTTGGCTTAGTCTTTTCTGAGAAGATGGTGTGAGTTCTACCAGACAATTCTGAACAGCCGGATGAAATGGCAAGATGGAAACTTAAGGGTGATAGAAACATGGTCAGTGAATATCTTGCTTTGAATAAGGTTAAATCTCCAGTGTCAGATAAATTGCTTCCTAGGATACTGAAAGAACATGCAGGTGATCTGACCAAACCTTTGTGTATTATTTGAGAGAAATCCTGGAGAAATGGTGAACTGACAGATAGGGACAAATGTTGTCCCTGTCTTCAGAAAAAGGGAAAACAAGGATCAAATAAACTGCAGACCAGTCAATTTGTCAATTCTACAACATAAAATCTGTAGGCAGCTTAAAATGTGTTAAATACCAGATGTCAAGGTATGCATTTCTCCAGAACTAGGCTTGCCAAGCTACTCTTATCTCATGCTTTGATCAGGTAGCTTCCTTTGTAGATTGTGAAATGCTGTAGGCATAATATATCTTGATTTCAACAAAGCATTGACAAAGGACAACCATGACATTCCAATTAGCAAGTTAGTTAAGTGTGGGGTGGATGGCATGACCATTAAATAACACATACTTGGGTCAAAACTGCTCAAATAATATTTATCAACATTAAACTAGAGGGGAGATCTTAAGTGGTATGCCAAAGCATTCAGCCCTGAGCATTATATGCTTTAACTTATTAATGGCTTCTCTATGGGACAAATGCTTTACAAATTTGCAGATGACACAAAATTGGGTAGGATAGTTAATACCTTAATACCCATCTAGAGGTGACGGACTCGTCCCTGGGGGAGCTGGCGGTGTTGACGACCAACAGGAAGCTGTGG
This sequence comes from Candoia aspera, assembly GCF_035149785.1. NCBI lineage: Eukaryota > Metazoa > Chordata > Lepidosauria > Squamata > Candoiidae > Candoia > Candoia aspera. Next base: position 313,534,472 of record NC_086153.1, read on the forward strand.
CGTGGGCTGGTCCATGAAGTCGTGAAGAGTCGGAAGTGACTAAACGAATAAACAACAAGTTAATACCTTAGAAAATGGAAATACAATTTAAATGTGAATCATTAGTGTAATATGGCTGCAAAAAAGACTAGGTAGTATCAACAAAACTGTCTATATCACAAGAAATAATAATTCCACTTAATTCTGAGCAATGGACCTTAAGGAGGATTCAGACAAACTGAAGCAAGTAGAAAAGGGAGAACAGGAAACTATAAATTAAAGTCTCTGGAAAGTTTGAAGGAGTTGGGCATCTTCAACTTCAGAAGACTGGGTTGATAAGATAGAACTCTTCAAATACCTGAAAGAACGTGACATAGGAGAAGGTGAAGAATTACTCTACCAACTCAGAGTGCAGGACATTAAATAATGGGTTGAAGCTACAGGAAGGTAGTTTTTGATTGGTTATTGAAGAAGTTTGACAGTGGAACAAATTGTCCAGGGAGTGGTGAGTTCCACGTCACTGACGTGCTTAAGCAAGGCAAAACAGCCATCTCTTGGAAGGCTTAAATCTGGATTCCTGCACTGACTAGGTGGTTGGACTTGATGGCCTAAGTAGTCCCTTACAATGTTTTACAAGTGGGAATTGAATAACAGGGAGGAGATGAGGAGTGGGGGGAAGTTACCTATTACCCCATTATAGTCTTAATCTGGATTGAATCTCCAAATGAAAAAGAAAAAAACCCATACAATTATATTTATATGTTAGCATATTATGTTGTTTGTCTCTTAGAATACAGTAGTGTAAACATAGAGAAAGATTTTGTGCCATCCAAGCAACTTTGCCTCCATATTATACATTTATGAAATGTATTTAAATATAAAATTTAGGTTTTCTTAATGTAGAAATTATGTTATGTGCACAGCAAATGAATGGCCTTAAACATTACTTTGTCAACTGTAAATACTGCGTTGATAGTATTAATTCATCTCACCTCACAAGAGCTATTTTCTCTTCAAAGCATTTAAGCTTCCAAGTTAGTTTTCACCAACTGCATTAACATGTGCACTTTCTCTCTCTTTTTTCCTAGGCTTTAGCCAATAGACACTCTATGGAAGAGACTCAGGAGGAGATGGCAAGCAAAAATAGCAAGCTTTATTACATTAACCCTTTATATGATGAAACAGAATTTAATGCTTAAAGTCAAACCTGTATGGCTAAGTCTTTCCCACTCATGCATTGCTTACAGTTTCAACTCAAAAAACTCAAAATCACTGTTTACCCGTATACACAGATTTCATTCATGCAGTTGTGTGCATTATACCAAAGTCAATTTGATGTGGCCTCTATTAAATTGTGAGTAATTTTGTAAGTGAAGAGTATAGCCAACTAATAAATGGAGCTTATCATAAGCAATTATATTTCTAATCATTTATAGTTGTATTCTCCCCACTTGGTGTCCTCCATATCTGGTGAAATTGCAACCTCCAGAATTTCAAGCAACATTTTCCAATTTTTTTTCTGAAAAATACCAAGTGGGGGAAAGCTGATTTAGAGAAATATTCATCAGATTTCTACAAGAAATCCCTAGCATAATAACATAGAGTTATAGAACATTATACATGACTGTTCATTCCCAGTTCTTCCATGGAGATAATATAATCCAGCCGAACTTTATGATCTTTGCCTAATTTAAGAAACCCTCTGCAAGTGAAACAATCAGACCTTTTCCAAGTTTAAGATGTTAATGCCTCTGGCCAGAGTCTGCTGGCCAGAAAAAAAAAGAATGGAGGGCTTTTGCTGTTTAAGGAAGCACATCAAGTTCTGAGCACAATAGTTTAAGGAATATCTCCTTAAACCAAACGGAAGATGTCTACCGCAGCGCAGTACAGAGGATAATAGGGCTTAAAAGCATGCTCTATGACAGAGATAGGCAACTTGGGATCATCCAGATCTTTTGGACTTCCATTTCCACCATGTTGGAGAAGACTTCTGAGAATACCATGGACAGACAAGAAAACAAATAAACGAATCATCAAACAAATCAACCCAGAGTTCTCCCTCAAGGCACAAATGTTCAAGCTCAAATTATTCTACTTTGGACATGTTATGTGAAGACCTAGTTCTCTGGAGGAGGCTCTAATGCTGGGAAAGGTGGAAAGAAAGAGAAGAGGACGACCAGCAGCAGGGTGGTTGGACTTAGTTTCAGTACTGATGGGTGCACCATTGGAAGAGCTGAAAGACCAGGTTAGGGACATACCATCACAAAGACAATCTATGTGGTCACTAGAAGTCAAAAACAACTTGATGGCACGTAATCATCATTTCCACCAACTCCAGCCAACATAACTAGTGATAAAGGACTGTGGAAGTTGTAGTTGAAAACATCTGGAAATCATCAGGTTGCCTAGTCCTGAACCTATGAGGAAAAATGGATAGAGCTGGGCATGCTTAGCCTGGAGAAAAGTATCCCTTTCCTTCACTCCTATTTATCACAGTAAAGCTGTCAGTGCAAAGGTTTGGAAAGAGAAAGGAAGTACATTTAATCTGGGCAGGAAACATATTGGAAGACAAATTCAATTTCCATCCAAATATCTCTGGTGAGCCATTATCTTGGAGACAGTCTGTAATGCTTTCAAACGCTATAGAGTAGCTGTCATATTTTGGCAGCACTTGTAATGTACGTCAAAAGAGTTCCAAAATCTCTGAAAAATGAAGAGGGATTCTACCCCTGCTAAGTGGAAGAGGAGCATCAACTTGCCATGACTTCTTGTAACCTGCCAGCTGGCCCCATCAAGAAATTGCAAACATGTATATTCTTCACCTGTTCTACATTGATCTAAAAGGCAGGAATTGGTCTTTTTAAAATGAAGTATATGAAATACTACTGTTAGGAAAACACTACCAATCCTTGTTATGAAACACACACACACACACACACACACACACAGAGGATAATATTGGAAGCCAGCAAAAAATGAATCCAAGTCCACACCTTGTTTCCATTTTTTGTCCTTAATTCTATTGCAATAGAATCTACAGGAACAGAAGGGATGTTTCTATGAAGTGTAGTTAGGTAGGTAGATTTATTCCATTTTGTAGCTTTGTGCCACAGATCTTTTTTATTGTCTGTAAGGTTGGCCATTGTTTCAGAGGGTTTTGTTTTGCTTACTTTGCTGGTTATTGACTGTAATTAGATAAATAAAAAAGGTTGAGTTTGCACACTACATTAAGCCATAATGTGGTTTGCTTGGGCCTAGTTTATTATGCGAACCCATCCAATGTGATTTGTAAATCATTATTCCTAACTTGTGAATTTGGAATCTCACTAATGAGATGGCATTAATTTATATCAGTCCAATGTTTCCTTACAGTCCAAAATAAGTTTATGGTTTTATAGCAAGAACAATATAAAGGAATTAACTCACAAAATAGTAGAAATGCAAATGGAGATCCTGTTGAATTGCTGCTTGCCAAGAGAGATTAGCATAACTTATTTATTTTTCTGGAAACCAACTTGGAGAACCCTAAAGTAGCAACAAGTCAACAAAGGTTGGATCTAATGAAATAAAATGAAAATTCTGAGACTTGCATGTATACATACCCATCACACTATTCCCTTTTGGGATAAGCAATGTTACACAGAGTGCAGAAAAAGATAACAAAGAGTTAGCCAAAGTAATTAAAAGCACAAGATGGGAGGATGGGGTTAACTAAATCTGGTGCACACCAACACCATTCACTATACCACTCCACATCTTTTATCCTCGCAAATTTCAAATTTTGTTTCTACCAAATCTGTATATCATTTCATACATTGCCTTTTGTTCTTTAATCTGGCACTTCCAGATATCTAAATAATATGTTGAAAGAAAGGGAATAGTTACTTAACATTCTGCCTACAGGATCTAGATAATCTCAGTAAGAGCAGCTAGGAGAGCAGCAAATGACATTGAAATATATTTGTGCCAAGTCTACTTTTCTATGCATACAAATCATGGCCTGGTTGTATTTGTAGCACCTACAATGCAAAGTCAAGTATGAAAAAAGAAAATATGTGCGTTCTTAAGTTCTCGGAGAAAAAGTGGCTGGATTTTCAAGAATGTCATCTTTCAAGGTGCCTTTGTACAATACAGAACCATGGTGGAAAATATATTTAGTAAAATGGACGATTCCAGACATCTCTTAAAATGTTAATTTAATTCTTACTAATTGCTGAAACTGTTATTAAATTCTATGTGCAGGCTGAATATTTATATGCAACTCAATAGAAGTATGAAGATATAAAGAATATCTACATATGCAGACTGATCACTGACAGTAGTTCTCAGTGGAATCGGTTCACACATGTAGTTAACCAAATGTGTGCGAGAAATGCAACATAAGCATTTAAAAACAAAAACAAAACCCACCAAACAAAACAAACAATTGGTATTTCCAATTAGAAATGTTTTCCTACAGATTTCAAGCTATAACCAGGTCTAAATGGGTCTAGTCTGAGATTTCCAGAATGCTTCTTTAAAACATTTGGCCATGATTTAGGATGGTTCTACATGAAGTTTAAATATTGTATTCTTTTCCATCATTTTGTGTGTGTGTGTGTGTGTGTGTATGTGTAAATAAAAGAGAAGTGTTGGGAAAATACAGATGGAATATGACAATATTTCAACCTTCTTAAAACTGAGATAGGACAATTGCAAAATAAAAGGTTTGCCTGGAAGCATCTGTAGACTAAGATTTAAATTCTGTTAATTCTATTGGCTTGTTGTGAGGATTACATCTTGTTAATCCATGTACTCTGCATTGAACATCTGAAGGGAAGATACTATTTTCAAGAATTTTATGGTTTTTTTCTTTCCTTCAAAAAACCCCTAACCTTACTTTTTCCACACTGGGGTAATAGGGAACCATAAATGTTTTGCATGACAACACCCATAATCAAAACCCATTTATTACAGTGACTGGCCTTTATAACAGTTAGTCTCAAATATAATGCAGAAAGCAAATTTGTTTGTCTCTGAGCACTATCTACAGGACAAAGAGAACCCTAAATTTTTAATTATTCCTGGAAAAGCTCCATCCATATTTTTTATCCTCTTCACACCTTCCATTCTGAAGTTCGAGTTAACTGGCTCCTGAGTCTCTTTTATGGAGCCAGTTAACTCATACAATACAATAATCAAAGTTTATTGTTTCACAGCCAGAATAAGCTAATAGGATGACTGACTCATGTTATAGTAGAAAAGCAAATGAAGATCCTTTCAGCTTAAAAGAGATACTGGTTGCTTGAAACAATGAAATGGTTAGAAATAGTAAGAGCCAGTAAAGGAAAAGGGTTGTGATTTTTAGCTTATCTGACAGGCTGATCTAACATAGCTAATGGAGGTTTCCTAAGATGACTCATCCTTGCAGAGAACTCTGGGTTCTCTTTGGATCACCTTGCACCCAGGCTTGGCTAAATGTCAGGAGATTTTAGGATAGACTGAAGTGGCTGTGAAGTTAATGGCTTCAGCCATTAATACAAAGAGGGCAATTGATGTATGCATGGGAAGATAGAATAAAAGGGCTGGAGTGACATAAATGGGATATCACAAGACACTTGGGGCAGAACACCCTCACAGTTACTGGTGTCAGTGCTTGGGAAAAAAACACTGTCCTCTGAAGATGCCCCTGGAAAGGCAGTAATTATTGAGATCATTGACTCTCTCTGCAGCAAAACATCATCTCTCAGGCAGCTTGAGTAACTAGGGTGTCATACAAATATATGAGCACAGAATCAAGTCTGAGTCATAGGAGGACCGGGTGTAAGAAGACAGTATGTCAGAGTAAACAGTAACATGCAGTATAACAAGAAGCAGCAGCTTTTGGATGCCATAATATCAACCTAGGTTAGACCCTTCATATTTGGGAGTCAGGATTCCCTCTGCTAGCAAGGATTCATTTGTGATGCATTAGCATCAGTGTGAGAGCTTAAGGTCACTCACTGAAAAGATTTTAATTAAAGTGGTGATCACTTCTGTCAGCTTGCTAACAAAGCACATTCTGTTCTTTTCCTGTGGAAGACACGTTCCATCACCCAAGAAAAAAACGCTGCAGAGACTCCAAACTTTTCAAAGAGGTAACTAGGATGGGGATGGGAGAGGCACATGGGCTGAGTAGATTCAGTAGGGATGCTTGGATGTCATGGTAAGCTTTGATCCTCTTAATTTCTTTTTACACACACACAATACAGGAGGAAAATACTAATTAAAGTTTCTGCACTATGCAGGTGGTGATTATATGCAGTGGGTTTTCTTCTGCATAGGAAAGGTTGCTCTTGTGGCACTGATGGGATGACAATGACCACAGATCTTGAATGTAACTTGGAAAAAAAAAACTTAAAAGAGGACCATGTAGTGCCAGGCTCCACATCCATCTGAATTTAAATCATCATAATCATCCATGCTGCAAAGCAAATGACCAGCCTCTAGCATAATATTTATTTCCAGAGATGCATTTGGGTTCACAAAGGCCCTACTGAAATGATAGACAGCATCCTGGGATGCAAGTTCATCTTGTGACTAGCCATGCAAAAAAGATAGCAATTTGGCTGAGGTAACACAGTCTTTCTGTATGAAGGGGACCAGGATGGAGAAGGCTATTGAAATAATTCAAATCAGCTCACACTACTCAAACAAACAGTAGCATGGAGTTGGGGGTTGGGGTAACAATATTGGTGAGGGACAGAGGATCACAATGTGTGGGCAGTGGCACAAAGTGGACAGAGCCATTACAAATACATGGGTGGGGCTTGAAGTTTGCATTCTCCCCTCTCAGTTTGGGGAGCAGTTGTGAGGAAGTAAAGCTGGGATTCTCTCTATGCTTGGGAAAAGCAGCTGTAGCCAGGCAGAAATGCTTCCACCCCACTTCCCCAAGGCTCAGAACAGCTCATGTTTTTTTCTCAAAGGGTTGTAAAAGTTTACAGCCCCTGACACCTGAGAGATGGGCTTATGCATGCATGCATGCATGCATTCATTCATTCACAAATTTACTCACAAGCATCCATGCCAACGTTCCAGCTGCCTGGCTAATTCAGCCACATCCTGACATTTTCAAGGATGAGCCAATGTCCAGAGGCAGCCTCACCCCACCCAGGCCCTTAGCTTACAAAAGCAAACACTAAGACAGAGTGTGTGGGTGTGTAGGGGAAAAGAAGATAGGAAAATGGCAAGCAGGCAAGGAAGCGGGAGGCGATATCTGGAGACCGACAGCTATTACAGGCAGACAAGAGGACTATCAGCCAACTGCCAGGACCACAAGCTACAGTTAGCAACATATCCTAGTGGAATTCCTGCCTGGAGTTTGGTTTGGGAGCTCAGCTGGAGTGCTCAAAAGCAACACTGCTTAAGAGCAGAGCTTGAAGCTTGGACTGGAGCTCAACAGCAACTAGAAAAGGAACAACCACACTGAGGCAGCCCCTCATCCCAACTAGTGTAAAAACATTTGGAAAAAGGTAAAGGTTATATGCTACTTTATAGACGTAGAGACTCTTGTTTGAACTGAGTATCAAAAGACTGAGTATAAAGGACTGAGTATTGAAGATGTATTTACATGGCAACAGCAACTTGCAAGTCCTAGAAGGGTGGAATTGACCCAGAACAATACCCTGTTGTTGGGGAAGGTGTGTGCCACAATAAAGCATTGCATACAGATCTGCTATGCTGTGGTGTGTCCAGTCCTTGGAAAGCAAAGAACCCTCACAGCAGGTTAAGGCCCTTTACATTTGTTTTTGAAGTTAGCTCTATCTGTGGTCTTCTGCTATCATTTTCAGTGTTTATACCTTAAAATCACAGGAAAGGATGCACTACTTTTCCACCAATGTGATCACCGCAGGCTTTTTGGAGCTACACAAAAAGGGTTCAGAGACCGCCTGCAGCTCTGCACCCTCAGGATGTCCACTCAGGGATCAGCAGCATTGTACAGACAAGATCCTTTTGGCTCACTGGTGTCAATCTTCCCTGCAGCCAGATAGGGCCTGTTTGATTGGCCCACCCCAATAGGTTCCAAAGAGAGCTTGGGATTTTCTCTGAGGATTTGGCGGGTGGTTTGGCTGAGACCTTAGTTGCTGCCTGGAATGGGTGAGTGGCTGGGCCATATCATCCCTACGCAACCTCCCCCTGTGTGCCAATCACAAGGTGTACCTTGGTTTACTGAGGAGCTCTAGGAGATGAACTGCCAGAAAAGACACATGAGCATCTTTGGAGAATGACTCAAACCAAGTCTGACTGGACAGGGTAAGAGTCCATATTAGGGATTATTGGTGATAAGGGCAGCTAAGATCAATATTTCCCTGCCCTTATTGTGTCTTCTGACAGCCATCGAGCAGCCCTCGATGGCTTATCAGGGTTGTGGCTCAACCCTGCCAAGATTGAGTGGGTATGGGTTTGGGGCCCCTGGATCCAGGAATGGGAATGTTTCCATCTTTGGTTCTGAACAGGGTGGCATTGCCCCATTTAGGCTCAGTGTGCAATCTGGGGGTTCCTCCTGGACTCACAGCTCCTAATCAAAGAGCAGGTGGAAGCTATGGCTGGGGAGGCAGTTGCACAACTGCTTCTCGGATGCCAGCTTTGCTCATTCCTGAACTGGGAGATCTTGCTCATGGTCTCTTACACCTCAGTCATCTCCTGATTGAACTATTGCAACATGCTCTACATGAAGCTACTCTTGAAGGCCATCCAGAAACTTTAGTTGATCCAGAATGCAGCACATGTAGTTATGGATGCAGCTCATTTAAGCCACAATGACGCTGCTGCTCCACAAGCTGCACTGACTCCAAAGGGTTCTGGGTGTGATTCAATGTGCCAGTTATCACCCTACATGGCACAGGTCTGGGTTATTTGTGGGACTGCCTTCTCCCAAGAATATCTGCCTGCTCCACATGGTGCCATAGGGAGGGCATCCTTTAGGCTCCCTCAATTAAACATTGCCCTCTTATGGGACCTAGGAAACATGCCATTTCAGTGGTTGCCCCTGTTCCTAGAAAAATGTCTCCCTCCTCCTGATATATGACATCCCCCAACTCTGCTTGCTTTGTGAAAAGCTGTTAAGATCTGGCTTTTCCCCCAGGGATTTGGGTCCAGTTGAGCGGAGTTCTCTTTTAGTTGTTTAATTATCACATTTGCCCAGAATTATATTGTTTGCTTTGAACGGCCAACAAGCAAACAAATAAATTTTGACTGTGAAAATATTGCTGATGGAGTTCCTGGGCTCCAATAATATTATCAAATCTTCAGGGCCACCTCAAGATGGAACCAAACCATCCAATATACTTGTATGAGGTGTAGATTCTTAGTGTTCCTTATACATGGGAAATGAGAAGGGCAGAGCCTAAGGGTAATGCTTTTTTTGCTGTGGTCCCAACTTTGTGGAACACTTTCCTCAGAAGATTTGGATAACACAGGTTCTTTAATTTTTTAGGAAATCTTTTCAACGGGGTCTTTGAGGAGAAAGTTGGCTGCATAGTATTTGCAGTTTATTATGAATACTGTTGTAGTGTTTTTATTTTACGTTCCACTGTAAACCACTGGAAATTAATCCTGATTCCATTATACAGTATGTACATTCAACAGACCAGCAAATAATAAACCTCCTGCCTTTTTCTTCTTCTAACTAATCAGGGATCCTTTAGTCAATAAGAAGGTTGAGGAAGGTCTAATTTGATTCATAAATATATGACGACCACTTTAAGGTGCTAGCTACCCCCAGGATTGACTACCCCCCTTCCCAGCCCAAGCAAGATGGCAGAGCCAGGTCTTTAACTTTTTCTGGAAGGCCAGGAGAGAGGGGGCTTGCCTCACCTCTGGAGGAAGAGTGTTTCAAAGGGCGGGGGACACAGCAGAGAAGGCCTGCCTCCTGGACCCCACCAATTGACATTCTCTCATGGACGGGGTCTGTAACATGCCCTCTCTGCATGACTGGGTGGGACGGGCCGATGTAATGTAGATGAGACGGTCCCTCGGGTAACCTGGACCCATTACATTGCAGTAATCCAAGTGGGAGTCACTAAGGCACAAGCAAGTGCAATCCAGGAATGACCACAATTGTTGCAGAAGATGTAACAGTACAAAGGCTCTCGTGGTCACAGCTGTCATCTGCTGATCGAAGGACCCCCAATTGCAAATTATACCTGAACTTCATTCAGAGTCAAAGATGGTATTACCCTGAAATTCTTTGGCCCACAAATCCAAAGTCAGTTCATCTCAGGGGGGTTCAGTTTGAGTCTGTTTGTCTCTATTCAGACCCTCATAGCTTGTAGGTACTGGGCTAACGTTTCCATCATATCTCCTGTTTGGCCCAGGACCAATGTGCATAGCTAGATATCATCATTATATGGATGACTTTCCCCAGTGGTTTCATGTAGGTGATAAAAAGAATTGGGAACAGTAGAGAGCCCAGAGGCACTCCATAAATACAGATCTCTTGGCTGGTTTCTCTTCCCCATATTTTTTAGAGCCTGGGGTTCTATATCATGCTGAGCTATAATACAGTTTACTTGGCTTTGCTTTACTATGTTGCATAGAACAGTGCCATTATGTTTTATGGTAATACCAAGGAGAGGTATATGGTAAGCACAAGGGAACAGGAGCCTCCCTCCCCAGCCCCTTCAGTTCTCTTTCTTTCAGGCCACGCAATGCAAAGGGGAGGATGGGCTTTCCAACTGGCTGGCTTTTTCCTGAGCCAGTCCAGAACCACCACCAAATTCATGGCAGCTGCAACTGGGGCTGCTAGGAACCTTGCTCACACTTACTGCCCTGACTACTGGTTGCCACCTCTTTTCTCTGTTAATGTGGCTTAATGAGTTTTTGGGCTTGTGGGGCCATGCAAGCTGAGGCAGGGGTGGATTCCTCATTGCATCAAGCTTGACTTCCTTCCAAGCTTGGCTGTTTGGCTTTGTCACTCTGCCTGCCACTAAGTTGCTCTGCTGGAAAGGGCCTCAGCAGAAGAGGCACAAAAGCTTGTCTGTCTTACAGGTAAGAAGTTATGCCTTTGTGCTATATCTACAGTCCTAGACCTTATTAGATATGAAAAGTATCTGGGTGGATGGAGCACAAGGCCTACAAAGATGGACAAGCCCATGAAGAATGGAGCCTATTGTAACCCTAGTTTGCACAGCGGCACCCTCAATAATGCAGCAAGTAGGGAACAAACCTACAGCACTACCGTTGTCCCGAGTGTGCTGACATGAGGAAAAAATTGCTTTGGTAATGGGTTTTGCATTGGGATGATGAATTAGTATCCTGGCAGCCAGCAGGCAACACAAAATGGTTGGTGTCTGTGAGGAATTTCTTTTAATCAATAGCCCTCTTCTGGTTGAATCTGTGAACTACAGTTAATCAATCACATTTAATAGGAGCTCAGCAGTGTAACTGTTTTAGTATTTGCATTTGTGTAAGATAGTGCAAATGCAATAAACAGGTGATTTGGCATCATACACGGACATTCATCAGGTTTCAACTCTTCCACCATTTCAATTTTCTCTCCACCATGCTTTCCTTTTAAAAGGCTGCTCTGTCTTTGAACTTCCTTTCTAAAGCAAGTTTCTAGGATGTGCTAACCATAAACACTATTTATATTGCTTTACACAGGAGGTTTCCAGGACTGGAATCTGGCATATGTCACAGAGGAACTGGCCAGCAGTATTTCTATAGACGCAAGTTTGCACATGCAGGTGGTATTTCTCCAGTTTCTATCCTCTCTTTAGCATGTTATGTAAGACAGATGCTTCAAAACATACAGCTCTCTCCTCCCCCAAACCCCAACTGCAAGATACAGAAGATCTTACGTTCACAAGACCCACATGTGCATGTCTTAAGTTTATTAGCATATTGGAATGTCACATAGCAAGTTGACAGACCAGGAAACATTCAGCCAGATTCTCAATTAGAGGAGTGGGAATCCTTCTAAATTTATAGTGAAAGGCTATGTTACACTGAAAAGTTGGAAAAAATGGTTCTGGAAGAAGACAATGACAAACCACTTTCGTATTGATGCCATAAGAACCTTTGTGAGTGTTCCACGAAGCCACTAAGAGTCATGCTTATAGTACTTATAGCAGACTTTTACCTTTTAAAAAAATCTTATGTACTTTTGTTTTACCGGAGTTTCTGCTCAAACAAAAATTCTTTGACTAAAATCAAAGGGTTTCCTTCCTGCAGTTATGGCATAAAAGAAATACAGACATACAGTATATCCTTTGGGCTTTCCTTATAACTTAATGGATTATTCAATTACTGTTTGCCTGTGATTAATCAACAGGCCATCTGCATATGCTTTTGTTCCATCTGTAACACTTTGTGTCAAGTGTAAACTCCATTACCAAGGCACTGTAATTGGGCCCGGCTTTAGGCTAAGGCTGAGTGGGCACTCAGGGGGTGCCAATGCCGCCCCTCTTTCCAGATCATTCTAAAAGTGCAAATCTTTGCATTGGTGGGAACTGGCACCATCAGTCAAAGTGGCTTTGAGCCAGCACTGACTCTTGAAACCTTTCCCTTAATTTGAGCAGCTCTCTAGTAAACTGTTGTCATTAGTCTTAGATGTTAGAAATGTTTGTGGATGGTTAAAAAGTTTGACACAAATAATGTCCTAACAAGTCTTTCAGATACTTTTGGATAAATATACAGTAATTTCTCGAGACTTTCCATGCTAATTTATGTTCTGACATCTCGTTATAGTCCCCATTTATATACTGTACTTTATATACTACCCCAATACCACGAATAGTTCAAGCCTTATCATTTGAGACTTTTCCCACAAACACTTTTTCTAGTTTTTCCAGTTTTGAGATATTTTGACCAAATTATGGAAGTTGATCTTTGGTCAGATGGGCTTTGCTTCACAAGGTTAATGAGTCCTGGAAGTAGAACTGGAATACTGGGAACTTGACAGCCCATGTGCCTAAGGTAATAGATTAGTACTATAATATGTATACTATACTATAGTACTTGAACACTTTATATTATTGACAGCATCCCTACACATCCATGTGCCCCTAAATATAAATATAAAATGCTTATTTGCTTTGACCAGGTATGGACAATAGTGAACTGCACACATTTTTAAGGCTCCCAGAGCCTTAAGATTTGCACCTTGGAGATTTAGAGAGAAAACAATAGGTTTGGGCTACGTGTTTTAAAAATAAAACAAAGGTGAAAATATATGAAGTCTCCTTTATCTTAAAAATACTTTTTTTTGTATTTTTAAAGTGAAAAAGTAGTTCCATCTACTCCAGAGGCATTACTATACTGATCTCATGGCCCTGAGCTGTTTTTTTAAAAAACACAACATGTCCTTTTCCCTGAACAGAAATGGTCTACCCATGATTTAAGACATACTTTTAAGACCCCTTTAGCTATTCAGTAGGAAATGGTCTAGTGCCATATGACTAGTGGTGAGATGAACATCCCATTCATTAGTTAATGCCTTGTTTGTGCAGAAGACATTTCCACTGTGGGCAAGAAAATATGCACAAGATTGTAGTATGTATGAGTTAAAAACTTTTATGCTGAAAATTTTAAAAGAGCACTAAAAGTGTGTTCTCTTTTATTCTCATTGCTACTCAGTATTTTTTTTAAGGGTTGGTAAATTAGTAGGAACAAGTTTGAGATGAATTTCTGTATTAGAGCTAAAAAAATAATGTATTCTGCTTTTTAAAAGTCTTGACCTGGTTCTTCTGAGTGAAAGTATACTCTCAGTTTGCTAGAATATCCCGTTTCAGTGATAACTGCTTTTAAGAGATAACAGTAGCAACTACTGGCTCCGATCCATCCTCCAACTATTCTGTGTTCCCAAGTGGTACAGGAAATTGGCAGTTCTCCACTAAGCAGTGTCCTGGGGTAAAACAAGATTGGTTAATTCAAGCTGTCTGCCGTTTCATAATATTCATCACTTTCATCTCAGTTTCATTCTAGGTATTCAATTATGTGCAATCTTGTATGACTTGAATTTTACCTGGGACAAGTTATGTGTGATTAAATTCTGTGGTTCACGCTGTCAAAAGTCCAGAAGAAAAGCCATTAGAATGTTACAACACATTTAACAAAGCATCTTGTAACACTCTAACACAAATGGATTTATTGTTAGCATAAGCTTGGCTGGAGTGAAATCCTCTTCACAAGATGCAAAAATACTTAACACCTAAATTTAATTCTACTTTACTAGTAATTCCACTTCTGCTCCTAGTACATTTTTAAAATATACACTTAATATATAGTCCATTAAATGAGAGAAAAAACAATAAGCAGTCCTTAAAATAGGTAACAATTCCAGTGCACCATAGAGAGTTTTTTTTTTTGTAAAGCAAATAACTTGTGCCAATATAATAATGACCTGTAATCAAGTTTGTAAACAGTTCTCCATCTGCCCTGAGAAAAACAAAGCAAAAGGTTATCAAAACAGGCAATCTCTAAGCTGGCCCTCCAACATCTACCTGTTATTCCTAACAAAGTCATATATGTTATAAAGTTGGTAATTCAGTATTGATTTGTCCTCTGTGTCCACCAGATGCCAGAAGAAAAAAGAAAAGATCAACAGCATTTGCCTTTGTGACAAACTGCAAAGGTAACACAGCATTCTTCCCACTTCAGCTGCTGCTGCTTTTTCCTCCTCAGAGGAGACGTTGGTAAAAGCTCTTGGCACCAACAAACCTGCTTGTGTGGTTTTATTATTTTTTTTCCACTGAGAATGCTCAGGGATATTTCTTTTCCCTATCTCTGTAGGGGAGACTTGAACCATGCCGCAGTGCCTTTCAAAGAACTAATGTACGCTTATCTAATTAAAGACAGGACTACTGGGAACTTTTTAAAACATCCCTCTTCTGCTTTATTGACAAGTAAATTGTTCAAAAATGTTCTCACAATTCAATAATTACAAAGACTTGAGACAGACATTTAAAAAAAAGAGTAAAAACCAGAAAACCCCCAAAGCAGTAGTGTCCAGCTCAAACTGAGCTTTCTTAATCAAGAATTTGAGAAAGAGCAAATATTGTCAAACACTTAATGAAACAGGATTAAATGTTGACTAGAACCACCTGGTTTAAACTAGAGATAAGTGCATGTCCTAGACAGTATCTCAGGAAAGAGTGTTAGCCATTGGTATAGCATTAGCCCATGGGAACCAGATTTTAAAACAATTGACATCCAACTGTCATCAAATTGGCACAGAAGGCACACTAGTGTGACAATGACAAACTGAATATGCCAGCCATAGAATTAATTACACGCTTTTAAATGAAACTTGATCACTAGGGTAGGTGGGTAGGTAGGGTTACTAAATGTATAATACATGGAAGCATGAGATTAAATATACACGTAATATGTCACTGCTGCAAAATATACAGGAATGTGCTGTGCATTTTCTCCCCTACACATTCAATACTTTTAGTGGGCAATCATGGGGTTGGGGTCATCATGCAGGTGAGGATATAATGAATTCAGGGAACTGGGGAAAGAAGACGAGGTACCCTCATATACACACCCTTCTATGCTTCCACTTTGGTTACCAATAAAAATCATAAGTGATTTATTACTACACAATCCCTTCATACAAGCAGCCATCAAGGGAGCAATCTCAAGAGAATGCTGGCTAGTAAAATTTTTAAAAATGTAGTGTTATCTTTTACACTGGAAAAAAAAATCCAAGAAAACTTACAAAAATGTTTGAGAAGATGGACTCCAGGAAAAACAGAATAAAATCTGTTTTCCAGCAGTATGTTGTTTTAAAAAAAAGCCCTGTCCTAGCTAATCAGATCTAAAAAAGCAGGGTAAGGATAAAACATTTCTGGTAAGACCTTTATGTACATGACTATAATATCAGTAGAAAGACATTTATACAGCGGAGAACATATGTAATGGCTAAGTAAGTTAAAAGGCCACAATCTAGAACTTCTGTTTTCATTTTCCTGTTTTATTCTACTGAAGCTGGAAATGGCCCTACAACTTCCTATCATTCTTCTAAACTTTGGGAAAAAAAGAATATATTTAGAATATATTTAGCCAAAGATGTAACTTGGCTGCTTTTACTTCATACCCAAAGGTCTGGATTTTTTTCTAAAAAGGATTTCCTGATAATGAGACATTATATCATCCTATAGAAAAATAATATTCCTGGTACTGTATAGTAGTAAAAACTATAAGCATCTCTTTTCTTTTCAGCTTAAGTATGAAGACTTTATCAGTAGCCTTTACTGTATGTCATGAGACTATCACAACTGTGCAGAAATGGATCCGCCTTAAGTTTAAGAGTGAACAATTTGCATTAAAAAACAATTCAGTTACTATAGCAATAAAGATATCTTGCCTCCTTTTTATGCCATCAAATCTACAATCTAGATACAGGAATTTACTTTTGTGCAACCCTAAAAATTAAGCATCGGTCTTGGCACTGTTGTTGGAGACAGATGTCCTGCTGTTGATGCTCCATGATGTAGCAGACAATCCCAAATGGGACAAGGGGTGTAGAGAACCGTAGTGCTATGCATCACAGGTTGATTGGTCTAATCCATCTAGTGTAAGCTGATTCCTATGGGGAGAGTTGGGACTCGGGGGGCTGCTTGGGTTAGAGCTGTTGGAAGGAGTCGAGTGTTTGGTAGAATCCGAATCAGGCTGTTAAAAAGAAAGACAAAAATAATGCCTTCCTGTCACACTGTATTTCAAGCCCAAGAACTGCAATGATGTATCTAACAAAAGGAGAGACCCAGGTAGCGCAACCATTCTAAGTGCCCCTGAAAGGACCCCTCCTCCTCTAGTATCTCCCACCCTATTACGTATCCCTAGAAGTGTGCAAACGCTGTAGTAACCATGTGGGGTGCCTTTCTTCCTCCAATTCCTTCTTCAAAATCATATTTTCTCCTAAGCCTTTAACTTAAGCCTTCATCAAATATGTCTATATTGTTACACAATTTTTGTCTCTTTCTTCTCATTTTCTTTTTGCTTTTTTTTTTAATTTTAATTTTTTTTTGTTTAAATAAATATATGTTATTCTATCACTGATTAATACAGTAGCACTATGTAAATCAGTACTAATCAGAAAAAGAACAGGGTCCACAAGCCTTTCATAAGCCAATAACTAGCAACAATCAAATGGTTGTTGGAACTTGCTGGTCACCAAAGCAAAAATAACAAAATCGAACAAAATAAATTTTGAGTGGCGATTGTATTTATACATTTATAGGGAATCCAGGGAATTGTTCACAGACCTATTTTAGGAACAGCCTTTTCCATAACTGAATATTCTGCAATATCTTTAAGTTATAGGAGATTTTGGCCTTCAGAAAATACAACTTTCTTAAGATTCTGACATAGTCTCATCAGGCAACTTCAGATATTTCAATAGTTCATTCAGCCTCGTACATTAAAGTCATAAGCAGATGCCCATCCTTCCTCTGCTAACATCCTTTCAGTGACAGAAGCTAGTGAGTTACCTGGAATCTTATGCATTTTTTTTGTCTGTCACTGTACAATGGACACTTCCAGGGCAGTAATCTTAAATATAGCATTCTAAAACACATAAAAGAAAACTGTGGACATGTACTCCATCCCCAAGTTCCTCATACTGATGAGTAAGGTCTACAGTAAACACAAACTTGTTTACTGCATATGCTCACAATCTTTCATGGGATCACAAACAGTTTCCCAATTACATGGAGAGTTTTAACTTTGCTTAGCAAAATGAAGTTTTCCCATTAACACAAAATGATGGAGCCAGATTGTATGTCCCCATTTCCCTTCCATACATTCCTTTTGGAATGTTCTTTTGGAATAGGCAAAGAAGGATTCTGTTGGAATTATATCCTGAATTTGGTTTCACCTATAGCTGAACAAGCAGATGTACAGGCCAAACTATACAAAATATGCAATTGTGCAATTTCCTCAGGGGCAGAAGGAATCATCACAAAAACCTAGAATGGAGCAGAATTCTATCCTGTGTAGTGTGGGAACAGATTGTAAAGATAAAATGACCTGTGATTTTTTATTACTATTATTATTAAATGGCATGAAAGGAATTGGAGATTTAGGAAGCAGTTAAATATATTCATCCAAGCTGACAGCTCTGCTTTTGCATCCATAGCTCTTTTGTAGACATCCTGCTGATAGAGGGCATTCAAAACACTGTCCTTTTCTTTTGCTTGGACAGTTTTCTGGTATTTTGGAACGCAGTTAATTATTCATAATGTTTAACTTCATAGCAGATGCGCTATAATGGCAGTCAGTTTAATTGGGAAAAGAAGAATTTATTTAGCCAACAGATTAAATGGCAGTATTGCTTGAAGATATACTTGACAAGACTGTGCTGTGATTGTAAACATTCAGTTTGTATCTAATGCAGTTGTTCAGACAGGCTGTGATAAGGCAAAAATCCATAGAGTACAATCCAGAGTTTTATACTGCTCTCTGTATGTAAGTATACATACAAGCCCCTGCATTGGTCCAAATACAAAACCTCATACAAACTCACTTTGTTTTTTCCCTAATGTGTCATTGGGTACTATTTGTTCTTTTTAAGCCTAATGTGTAAGCCATCTAGAGTTGCTTTTGTAATTGAAGCAGTAGATAGCTAGATTGACTTTTTTTTTTAAATGCCGCCTAACAGTGTAGGGAATAAACTGAGATAACCAGGTTGGAATCCTTCAGTTCACTTAGGTCCATATGTAGCAAAACACATGAGCGAGTAGAACCCAGCACATTAAGACTTTCTAGAGACAGATGCTTAACATCTAAACAGTTGAACATATAAACAGCCAACTGTATATGCTAAGGAAGTTATATACCAATCTTGAAAAACTATATCTCTGAACATTCTCTTGGTAGGAGGAAAAGCAACTGTTCTCTATTGTTGTAGAAAGTAGGATGAAGAGAAAAATCTGAATAAACTTCCAATTAGGAGAAAGCAGAGGAAAAGTGAGGTGTAAACAGGAAGCTCCTTTGATTTCTATCTGTACTCCTAATGTCTCTACTGGTCAATAGGATTAAAAGTGCAGAGTTTATGCTTCCAACGTATGGAAGGACTGCAGTAGTTTTTCTTCTGTGGCATGTGATTTTTTCCAATAATAGTCTTCTAACAATTAAATGCATTAAAACTGTCAGAACTACAGCTAGTTGTGACTGAGACTCTCTCCAAGCTTCAGTGAAGTTATTAATGGTAATGTAACATGAGAGGCCATTTACCAGGATAAGAAATTCAAGCCATCTTTGCTCTAAAAAAACTTACGGATCATTTCTGATTCTCCCTAAGAAAAATTGTTAAAAATTTCAAGAAGTGCTCCAAGAATGTATTTTCAGAGAATTTAGGTTTTTAATTGGATTGTTTATATATACTGTAGGGATGGAGACTTCTAAAATTAAGATTTATGGATAGCACTAAATTCTGCCATTTGGCATGTTGGTTATGCAGACATTGGCTTGTACAATAAAACATTTTATATATACCCAGCACTTGACAGTACCTGGTAGAACTTGACTGGGTTTGGAAGCTAAGCAAGGTTGGGCTGGGTTAATTCTTAATGGGACCCTTCCAAGGAATTCCAAAGTTGTAGGCTAGACTGGGAAGTACCAAGAGAGAGAGAGAGAATTTCCCCCCAAAGACAATGGAAAGCCACTTATGCTGATGCCAAGAAAAGAACATAAACATATCCATGAAGTCATCAGGATCTGGGGTCCACTTCAAGGCTTGTTTACTGTGATGAGAGATATGTCATTATTGGATTTCTCAAACTCTAGGCAGACAAGCACTGCTGCACAATTTCACTTAATATCACATGGTTGAGATTATATACACACAAATATTCAGATATGAAAATGTAACTTTTAAAAATATTAGAAGTCAGTGTCCTCTAGAGGCATTATATCAACCACTTTTCCAGACTCACCTTACTATTTGGAACCAGTGAGGATATAGAGATTGATCTCACCTCTTTGTCAAACTCCTGGTCTGGATCAGACATACTTCGCAAGGGCATGGTTGCTCCCTGGTCACTGCCACCTGCAAAGCAAAGTTGTTTGAGAATCTCTCCTAGGAAAGGCTTATAAAGCTACAGCTTATAAAGTGATCTACTTCTACTCTTACTTGAAGATGGCCATGAAATGTAGCTTTTATTTCTGTGAGGTGCTTGACGTGAAATGTTGCTTGTTGGCGGACAAGCCTTTTCATCTTGTGAAGAAGGTAAACCACCCTGTAGCAGAAATGTAACCAAACTCAATTAGATGAGACATTTTCAACTTAAGTTGCTTTCTTAAATGCAGAGCCTTTTAAAATACTTAAACCCTGCATTCAGTGCTATGAGGTATAAGAAGCTTTTTTAAATATAATTTGTTTCATCTTGACTACTGGGAATCATATAAACAACGGATCTTGCTCAAAGAGTCAGCGAGGGGATAAATACAGCCATTCCACCTCAAAAAAAGCAAATAAAAAGGTCAGTATTTAAATCTCAATTCTTTCCAGCAGCTGGAGACATTTTACAAAAGTTATCAGAAAATAAGTCTGTATGAATGAGCCATATCAAATTACCTTTTGCTTTATAGGCTTTTTTTCCCCTTAAAGGCCAATGCATAGCCAAAGATATAACTCATTATCTTATTTTGGATTTGGTGACATCCAGTTAATTGTGTGCTCTTACTGATTTTGCCAGTGTACTATTACAGCCTGATCTTATACAGCATAAGCAACAGAATTTGATTGCAAATTATGCCACTAGGCTTTCCAAATTATGAGAAAATGGTTTGCCTTTTACTTTTGCTGTATTTGGCAGCTATGATAGTAAATGCTGGCAGTTTGGTTGCAATGAAAAAAATATCGAGCATTATCCAATAAAAGAGAATATATGTATCTCAGGGTTGAACAGAGGAGTCCTTGGTACTCTCTGAGCTTGGTTGTTTGCTTGCAGATATTTCATTACCCGACTAGGTAACATCATCAGTCACTGATGACGCTACCTAGTCAGGTAATGAAACATCTGCGAGCAAACAACCAAGCTCAGAGAGCACCAAGGACTCCACGTTATCCAATAAGCTTTCTATTTGCCTCCTGCTACTGGAAGGATGGTTAATCTCTTATCTTAGCCTATTAGCCTATTAGAGAAGACAGCATTTAGAGTTTGCAGTGAAAACCTGCTGTTTTAACTGCAGAACTCAAGGCAGGAAAGCACAAGCTCATACATGCAGAGGTTAGGCAGCTGAAAGGTCTAATGCATACTATCATCATCCACTTCAGTTCCTAAAGAGCTGCTCCTACCCTTGCTACAGAAGCAGAGGAGGGGCAGGAAGAGGAGAAAAGCAGTGAGGAAGAATGGTCACTCTGGAGAAAGAGATCAGCAGAGATAGGGCTCATGTGATAGACGTGCTCAAAGCCTGTTGGAGATGATATCAGAGCAGAATGTCGGGAGGATGAAGGGGAAGGAAATTCATTCTGTTATTTTAGACAAAAGAAACAAGAAAAGGAAGGAGGAAAGAAGAGTTATTCAGAAACACTATCATACTCCTGACAGTGATATTTCCTGATTTTCGATGTCCTTGTGTGTTTATGGCAGTAGCTCTCAAAATAGCATTATAGGGCCTGTTAAGATCTCATTCCCCATGTACCCACCCCAGAATAAAGTCCAAGGGTTGGGTTTGCATCCTTCCCTGTTCCTCTTACTTTAGTGAAACCTAATCACTTGTATTTTCTAATTAATGTGTCTCCTGTGATCATAGGAGCTTTGGAAACAGTGTCAATAGCAGATTCTGGACTGAAATAGCTAATAGATCACTGTGAAAGGAGTATTTATTTATTTATTCAATTTATATGGCCGCTCAACGAGTGACTCTGGGCAGCAAACAGAAATCAAAAATAAAATAAAGTAAAAAATAAAATAAAATAAAATAAATAACAAAAAATAAAATAAAATAAATAACAAACATTATAAAAATTAAAACACAAGCAGCTGAGAAACAACAACCCAAATTGCTAACACAACGAAGAGGAAGAGATTACATTACAGCCAATCTCTGAATTCTTTATAGGAACCATCTTGGGCTTGCTTAATGATTTCAGTTACCCTTTAGGAAGAAACAGCATCCCTGTTTTGACTGCAAAGCTTCTGCCAGCATGTCCTTTGGCAGAACCAGCCGAGCATAGGCTTGGGCAAAGCCTTTCCCTAGGAACAATTTTTGGTTTTTTACCAGTGGCAGATCCATGAGCACTTGCATCCCATCTCCTGGTCCCATATGAGCCACATGGTTGAAATTGGTGGGGTTGGAAATCATTCTGGATCTCAGCTCAGGGTCTCGGAGCATCTCTCTGAATCAACAAAGGACACCAAATAGTGCTTTTGCATGGGTAAAATTCCTTTACCGCCCAAGTTATGAGAAAAATACTGAAGCCTTACCGTCTTTGCTGTAATCTTTCTTCCTCAGGAACTTTAAAGACAAATCTTCTTTTGCTTCTCGTACGAAGCATTTGCTTTTTGCTGTTGTCAGACGTTTCTGGCACACTAAGAGCAGCTCCTCCTGTAAAATATACGATGCAGTCACACAGCTAGATACAACCTCCTAGAGGCTGCTTTCCTGAACTTCATCATTATATCCTGGAGTTCTCTGGGTCTGCAAAGCCCTGTTGCACATGAATCATAGATTGCCTTCTAGAACTGTTACTTGACTGCAAGATGTGCATACATCAATTTTAGAAATGTTTTTAAAAAGGAGCCCTGTGGGAATAAGGGATTTAATTCAGTAGTAGAACAGAAAAGTCAAGCTTCAATTTCTGGTATCTTCAGGTAGGGCTGGGAAGAGTCTCCATCTGATTGCTACCAGTCATGACCATATTGGGCCAAATGGACCCATGGGCTTATTTGGCTATGCATGAGGAGGATATCCCCACGCAACCCTCTCCTTTTAGCTAATTAATTGAATACAATAATAATAAAACAGTGTTCATATTATCAAAACCTCAGTATACGCCTCCCTGAGGCACTAAAAAAAATGAGTAAAACCTACTACCTATTTTTTATAAAAGTAAAAGCCACTTTAAGTCTTTTCCTTTTCATGCCATGATCAAAACTAAAATATAAACAGGTAGAATATACTAAATTAAAATTAGACTCCCCAAGCATACTGGGAGAATGCCCCTATCCACCTCTCTACCAACCTGAAAACTTGTTCTTGAAATAAATTAGCCGAGGAGGTTCACAGCTAAGGAGGTTCAATGTGCCATTAACATTCAGAGGTCGGATCTGTTATCGAAGCAAAGTGAGAGAAGCTTTTTAGAATAGGCCCTCAATACAATGTGACGAAATTTTCAGAAAATTATAAAGCTTATTTTACTCTACACTCAAGATACTAACCTTTCTTAAACCGATAGTCTGAACCCATTCCATAGTATTAACATCAAAAATGTCAACCCCATATTCACTGTACACGGTTAAATAGAATGGATTGCAACCTGGAGAGAAAACAAAACATCTCTTATGGCTCCAAATATTTGAGATAAAACTGAGCACCTCAGTGTTTGCTGCTGCTGTTTCTCAAGCTGATTAATATTGGAGAGCTGTCTCTTCGGCAAAATATTCATGAGCATGGAAAACTATTCCACTTTTGACTGCAGGTGGGCACTTGAATTTTGAAAGAAACAGACCGAAGCAGATAAAGCTAAAGTTCCATCCTAATCGCTAGCTTTTTAAGTAGAAAGAATATACATTTATAGTTATTTAATTTATATCCTACCTTCATGTTTAATCAAGTATTTAAACATTTGTTTATGTGCATATGTATATAAGAGGGGGAATAAAATAGGTCTAGTGCATAATGGTGTTTACTTACTATCTTTTCAGAAGGCTTTACATAATTATAATAATTTAATAATAATAATTTATTAAACTTGTATGCTGCCTAACTCTGAATGACTTTGGGTGGCTAGTTATCCTCATTAAAAAAAAAAAAGCAATTCTCCTGGCCATTGTTAGAATCATCCCATGCTTCTATCTGATACTCAGAGGTATATTTGCTCTAAACATAGAGCCTCCCATAGATTTCATTGCTGACAGCACATAAGCTGAAGCATTTCCCATTCAGTGGTTGCATTTCAGTTTAATAACAAAAGCCTTATAGTTGGCAATTCCTTTTGAAAACCGTATTAAATCATCTTTTCCTTATTTTGTAACAGTGGGTTTCATACATATCCTTAAGGGAATGTCTTAATATGGATTTGTATATACAGGCCTAGATAAAGGGCAGTCACTTTTAGTTTGAGTATTCAAGTATCTGCAGGCATTATTAGTATTACATAATTTTGAATAAATACTTTTGTTGGGGGGCAAGCAAAATAGCAAGAAAGAGTTAAAAGCAACTCCAGATGAGAGCAAGCATCATCAAAAGAGCCACAGAGTGGCATTTAAGATCAGCAAAATCCTCCTCCATCTCTCTCTCTCTCTTTCTCACACGCACGCACGCACACACAAATGGTCAGGGAAGAGGAAACTCCCTCTTTGCACCAACCACACCAGGTCACACATTCATGCAGTACAATGATTAAGAAAAGATGGGCTAACCTTCTGCCTGTATTACTAAAGGCCAAGTTCTAGGAGGAGCCTGTCTTTCCCTAGGACTCTCTGGAGAGGCTGATTTCACACTAAGACTAGGTTCATACACCACACTAAGCCACGGTTTATTTAACTACGACTTACTGAATAAATTACATAGGCTATAGAGTGGAGGCTTTTAGTAATGGTTAGGTTTACATAATCTGCCTAGCCAAAACGAAACAACTGCACTACATCAGAAATGATGTAACAATTGATTTATAAGGTATCAGGTACCAGATGAGGCTCACAGTTACTCTTCAGTAAGCCAAGAAGCAGAGTATTCACCAGGTTTTGGCTGTCAGAGCTCAGATATGAGGAAGAAACATCACTTTCTGAATTTCACATGCAATAAAAAAAGCTTCTTATTCAAGTTTGTTAAAGCTACATACTGAAACCATAGAATATTGTTCATCCTTTCTCTTTTCATTGGTTTCACCAAATCAAAAAGAATACTCAACACCCAACATAGATTATGACCTTATTCATGATGAGAGATTTATTATGATGAAGGCTGAGTATTATAATCCACTGCAATGGTGTAAGAAAGAAGAAAAATAGACAGCTCCTTATATTTTAAAATAAATATACAGTTGTTCTATTTTCCTTCTAAGTTCTTATGTAAGAATCATATTAGGAAACTAACAGTGTTGCAAAACAAGCCTATATCCTCAGAATGTATATGATTAAGACCTAGCAGTTCATAGGAACAAAGCAACAAGAAAAAAGGTTGACTCAGTCCAGCACATGTTTTCCATAATTGCTAAATAGTTACTTCTGAAAAATCTGGAAGCAAGTCTAGAAAGCAAGTACATTAGGTGCTTAGTCAGATCAGCTATTGTGCCCAGCAGCTATTCACAAACTGATTTCCATGATCCTGTGTGTCTGTCTTTTCAAAAATACTCAACTCTATTGGTAAAGTAAGAGCTAAAACTATAATTACTAAGGTACAAAGTTATTTGACAGTTATTTTCAGGCAAGTGAAGCAATGAAAGATACAGAAACAGAAAAACATATACATACTACAGGCAACAGGAGTTGCGGGCCACATTAGTTCCTGCATGCGTGACCTTCGACCTTGTGCATCAACATATATTCCCAAATGGCTGAAGCAAAGTAGGTATTCCTCACTGCTGAGCTCCACAGCACAAAGGGCATCAAAAGACTGTTGTGAGAGGAATGCAAGTGAAGAATCATTGGAATTTATCAGGTTTATAGACTGTCCATCCCCTTGGATGTTCAATAAAGAGAAACCAGATGGGTAGCCGACGCAAAGCCTGTCTTTGAACACAGCCATCCATTGTATATGGCCAGGAGCTTGGATTTCACTGAACTTTTTATGGAAAGGTTTAGTTCTGTGAATCTCATAGCAGAGAACCTGTCGCTTAACTGCCACAAACAAACTTGCTAAAGAGCTCTTCTTCAGCATTCCAGTTGTAATGAACTGGCAGCCTTTTGTTTCAGGAAGTTTGACATCAAAGCTGCTTTCAGATCCATCCAGGGAGGACCAAGGATACAAGTGAACATGATGATTCCGACCACAAATAAGAATAATTATTTTCTCTTTGGGAACAAGCTCTATCTGGTAGACCTTCTTGCAATCAGCAGCTCGAACAATCACTATTGAAAATAACAGATATACGTAAGAGAGTATATATGTGTTGAGCCATAACATGTTAACAATATAGTTAAAATATATGTAATCTTTTGCTGTAACAAAAAAACCATAGTTTTAAGAGCACAAAATTCATTATCATTTCTTTAAAAACTTGCATCAAAACCTCAATAATACTAAATAAATAACAAAGTCACACAGTTTTATCATAGCAGGAACCAAAATGTTTCATTTTAAACAAATGTAGATTTTCAACTTTATCGTGAAAAAGAAAATCTAAGCAATTATGGATCATTTCCTGAGCCAAAAAAAAAAAAATCCCAATTATTTTATCAATAGAAAACTTAGTTCTTCACACTGCCCAGAAGAGGACAGGAGTAAATACTAAGCAAAGATAGTTCAATTGTTATTCATATACAATTTCAAAATGGTATAAATAAAAGCATCCATCAAAACTAAAACTGCACATGGACAAACAAAAATAAGAAGAGGAGTAATTGCGTTTTCAGAAAAAGTTAGCTTTTAAGATATTCAGAAGGCAAAGCTAAGGCTGTACAAAGCTAAGGCTGTCTTTTGCTCCTTCACTGTTAGCGAGAAGGTTCCAGAATGTCAGTAATTCTACTGAAAAGGCCCTCTTTATTGGAAAGCTTAATTTCCCTGTAGAATCAGAAGATTCTGAATGCAAATTGCTGGTGTTCTGCATGGGTACTCAGGTATTTAAGCATTTAAAACTCAAGTCAAAACACTTTGAACTGGGCTCAGAAACCAGTTGGCTTCTGCTGCAGATATCTTAGGATAAGTATTTTCTAAATATGCTGTCAAAAGTCTGGCAGTTATATTAGCTAAAGCTTCTGAACTGTCTTCAAAGGCAGCCTTGTACAAAGATATTACAATAGAGAAGCCTGGAAATTGAAACATATGTCTATTTGAATAATCTACTTTTGTTTGGTATAGAGAAAATATAATTTATATTTTTACTATCAATAATTCCCTAAAAATTACGATACAAAGGATTACAGCATTATTTCTTTTTGCACTGTGTATAATAAATGCCTAGGCACAGCCTTGATACTAACCCTATACAGTAGATAACTCTTAAGACTGGCCATATGAAAACCATGTATCCTTGCAGAATGTAATGGACCAAAAGTCTCAAGAAAAGTAGATTCTGATGTCTGTTTTTAGCCTATAAGCTTAAGAGATTCACTTCTCTAGAAATTAGTGGACAAATCATAAAGGTTTTTTCCCATGTTTAGTATAATAAATAAAAGCATAGGAACAGAAATATTGCTCTGAAAATCACAACTGAATTTTCGATAAAGGAGAATAAAAAGAGAAAATTTAGCTGAAGGATAGAATGATTTTAATTATCCAAATCTATTACATCCAAGCCACAGGGTAGCAAATTTCATTTCTGATATTTGAGGTCCTAAAGCCATGATTACTCCATGGAACTGACTATCAAAAATGGGTACATGCAAACTCAGTGAAACAGGTCTGAACAACTTGTTCAAAATGAAAACATATAGCCTACATCCACACATAATCCAGCAAAGTGGTCAATAAAATACCTTGGATCTACAAAACAGAGGGGCTATAAGAAGGTGTTGCTCAATATCAAAATGCACAGCTAATATTTGGCAAGTTATGTAAGCTTCCATTAAAAATTTTATTATCACAACTTCACTTCCATTCACCAGTGACATGAATGGGATCTATTAGTTCTAATGAATTTTTATATATATGTTCTTGATCAAGAAGGTTAGTATGATTCGTGTTACATAAGCAATATACTCCTATATCACAAGTATTTCCAGTGTTGCCTCAAGATTCAATTCCCTAGAGCTAAACCTTGGTGATTTGCCTGTATGATTTCAGAAATAATCAAGAGTACAAAGTGCAAAGGAAGAGCTATTCAAAGTAGTAGGCAAATTTATGATTTTTCTTTCACTGCAAAGTATCTAGACGAGGGGGAAAAATAATTATTCTGAGGTATTAGCTTCTGGGGTTCATGAAACTGGCTAACACCATGGCAGGATTTCTGCACTGTAGGGCTTGGACACGCATTAAAAAAACACCAGAGTATCCATGGAAAACTGCTTTAAATGAATACCCCTAGAAGGCCAAAGAAGAAATCTGCTATTAGGCAAATGATGTAAATATAAACAAGGTAGAGAAAGCATGCAGAGCACAGCTTCTGGAATTCTTTCCAACCCCTTAATAGCAGGTCATGTGACTAGGAGGAAGGAGAAAGGGGGCTTAAGAATGAAGCGGTTGGCATAATTCCTTTCCAACATTCCTCTGGATTGGAAATAATAAAAATGAATGATATTTCCTCTTTTCCTTCACATGCTGCCTTGCAAATTAACATTCATGTGAAACTGCCTGGAGTGGTCACCTGAGGATTTAGAGCTGTATAGCATCAATATATACGAATTCTTTTTCAATTCTCTATTTCTCGCCTTTTTTCCTGATATAGAGGAAAGTGTGGAAGTTCTGAACTATCCACATGCTAATAAAATGGGTTTCATCAAGACATGACAAAGATGTTTTTGTCAGCAAAGAGAATAACAGGGAATGGAGATATAACCTATTCTGGATGATTTTGTACTTAGCTTGCAAAAAAGGCTAACAAGGGATAAATCCAGATGGGGGACCACACCAGAAAATCCCATGGCTGTAGGCTAGTCTGGGAAGTTGAAAATATATCTTGGAAAAAGGTAGTAACAAACTACTTCTATACTGTTGCCAAGTAGAAAAAAACAACAACAGGCATATCCATATAGTCATCAGGAGCCAAACTCAACTTGATGGCTTTTTAAAAATAGTTTGGGAGTGCTTCCAGGTCTAACCAGAATGCTCAAACCAGTAGCTTTCCTACTTTTCCTTTCCTAGCTTTAGTTGGTATGCAAACTATCCTCCTTCCCAGATAAAACAGATTTGCTTTTGGTCCCACAGGCCCTAATCAAATCCAGACCAGATTAGCCCAACATGCTAAAAAACACACACTTCTGGAAAGCAGTCAGAAAGTGCTGATATTTACAGACTACAAAGCTAAATTAATCTCTGGGGCAGAGAAGCTGTTTATCACCTCAATTTTGTTCTATCTACACCCTCTTCCAGTTCATTTCCAAAATGAACATACATATAAATATACATATACACCCATCAAACTATTCCCTTTCAGGACAAGCTCAACATTATGTAAGTGAAGAAGAGGAATAAGAAATAGCAAGCTAAACAAATTAAGGCATGAAGTAAGACAAAGAAAAGGAAATGTATCTAAATCTACTTTATACAAACATCATTTATTGTATTTCTCCACATCTTTCTAACAGTCTAAACCAGGGTTTCTCACAATTTTAGCAACTTTAAAATATGTAGACTTCAACTCCCAGAATTCCCTAGCCAGCATGGGAGTGGAAGTCCACGTATCCCCATTCATTCTCTCTGTATCACCAAAGTATCTCAACATAGTTATTTCACATTGGTTCAAACCAAGCCATCAGTTCTGGCACCACTTTGTGGCTACGCTCTAAAATTGTGCGGGGTTTTGTTTGTTTGTTTGTTTTGCTGCAACTGAGCTTATAGAAGGTAGAAAGGAGGGGAAGGGCAACAGAAGAAGAGAATGCATGATTATTTGTATAAGAATGAAAGACTGACTCTTCAGCTGCTCATTCTAGATTATCTAAAACTTCCACAGTATCCTGAAGGGTACTTCTGTGCTGAATTTATTACAGTACAGCAAAAGACAAATTACCCAGATTAGTGGCCAGGTCCTTATTGGCCAGGTACAATGTACATTATTGGCCTTATTGGCCAGGTACAAATGTAGCTTATCAGCTAATTATGGAGTAGTAGTGAGCAAAACCAGATTCACCTCCATGAATGCTTAGGTATTTGATGTCAAATGAATAAATGCCTTTTTTGTGAAAGGTAAGAGCTGTGTGACCCAGAATGTCAAATAAAAATGACTGTTTAATAGTTTTATTTATTTATTATTCAAATTTTGCTACTGCCCATCTCCCCCAAAAGAGGGACTCTGGGAAGTTAAACAGTTCATTAAATAAGCTGGTATTTTGAGTTTCCAACTCTTGTCAGAGAAACAAATTCTATATAAGGGAGTACTGCCAAATAATCAAGAATTAACTGATGGAGTTCATCCCTCAGCATGTAATTGCTAAATGCAACCAGAAATTTACTTACCATCACGGGTGATCTCTATGACATACAGGGCTTCTTCTGAGCCAAGTGCTATTCTATCTCGATCTATTGGTAGCAAGAAGAGAAAAATAATTATTAATATAAATAATACAAATATGCATTCTAACTCCGGTTTCTATTCTAACAGAGAGCTTCCATTTAATTAACTGAATATGCTAGAGGAAATGTATCTATGCTAATAGAACTGTACCAGATACTGTTTCTAGGTCTAAAATATCAGACTGTAATAATATAATTCAATCGTTGTCTAAGCAAAGGCAAATTCTATAGAATTTAGTAAAGCTTACTCACAGGAAAGTAGATATAGCAATGCATACTACATGATATGGACCTCAGTTTATTTAAAAGAGAAATGTGGAAGAGACTGTGCTCCAAGAATTTTCTCTTTTGGAGCTTAAATTGGTAGGGATGAAGGGCAAGCTATTTCAATAAACAATACTGTCACTTTGGAACCACCTTCATAATCAAGCCTGTAGTCCCCTACCATCTCATACCGGTTAATCCCATCTCATCCCATCTCCTGAAATGAGGATAGTTCTATTCCAGAAGAATTAAGGAAAGTGAGATATTTTTAAATAGTTGGGTAATTTATAGTATTGTGGTAGTAGGCTTTATCATTTTAAACTGTTCTTAATGTTCTGCATTTTTACTATTCTAAAATTGTTTTATATGATACTAGTATAATCCTTTTGGTAGTTTCAGGATGGCAACTGTCCATAAGGCAGACGAAAGCAAGCAAGGAAGCAAGGCAGGCAAGCAGGATAACAAATGATGTCTCCAAATAGGAAGGGGGTACAAAATTTGTTAAAGTACTTAACAGTTTTATTTTAACACAGAAAGCAATAGGCTAAAAACTGAGACAATACATCTAAGCACTGCTGATGTCTACTTCAAGCAGAGTTAATCGTAATTTGTTTTTACAAGTCAATCGCTGAATTTCATAGTACTAATTTTTCCTGTCAGAGATAAAGACAAGAAACAATACATTTAAGGATGGCAATGTATCAGTCCCATTTACAGGTGTAACGGTACACATTCAAAGTGTCTTGTTATATTCTGACATACCTATAATAGCAGCAGCTAGGCTAGTTTTAATGAAGGGCAGTGTACTGTCATAAGCTTCCTGTGGAATATGTATAACTTGGTTTCTGAGTTTATTTTTGTGCAGAATAGATTGCAATCCCTCTAGAATTCCAACCCACTTTCGCTTCTCATTTTCGTTTTCTGTTAGGATCAGCAGGGAGCAGGTCTTTGAAGGAGAGCCTAAGAGAGAAGCTGTCACCTTGAGAACAAGAGGATAGAAAAGGAAAATAATTACACGAAATTCACTCACGCAAGAAATGCCTCAACTAAAGCAAAGTGACAAAATGGGAATGTACACTAGATTCAGACAAAGTGTTTTTCAAAATGGACTGCTCCAGACTGAGCCTTCTATAGGCAGCACGAACAACTGCAGTGGCAAAAGAGAGAAGGGATAATGATACTCTGATTTCTTAGAAGCCATTGACTGTGCAGGTATTGACACAGGAGGGATTTCTTTCACCTTCAATGTCTTCTCTCACCCCAACCAGCTTAGTTGTACAGACAGTCATCCCCATCCTATTCCTCACTTTGGGCCTAAGACTATGAATCAGAGGAGAGACTGCAAAATTCATGTTGTAGGGGGTGGGTTTGGATGGTATTTCCCACAATCCTTTGCCATTAGGCAAGCTGGTTGGTAATAATAGGAGTTGAAATACAAAATGTATGCCAAGCACCATATTGTCCCTGAATTTAATTTCAATGAATTTGTTTGTATGTTACATTTAATTAATCGCCAGCACAAATTTACAATGCAAGCAAATCTGTTTACTCTTGTTTTGTAGAAATGCCAGAAATATTGGCCACAAACAGATTCATGGTGACAATCTTGGGTCAACCAGAAATTCTTGCTCCATTTTCATCCCTCATCTCACATACTTCTCTCAAAACTAAAAAATAATTATCCACAAAATTGGTGCATGTGTAGATTTAAGCAGGCATAGGGTGCTCACTTTCTTTGCAGTTAAATTCCTTTCTAATTCATTCTGAATAAGTTACAACTTCCAATACTTTGGCAAACACTTCTTCCATTCCAATTCACTGAGCAATGTATATACATTTGACGTCTTTCATTGCCCATACAAATGACTCCCTTATAGCTCCCTTTCTATGCATTAATAAGATTTGATGGTGCTCAAAACAAAAGCTCTTGCACTCATTCTGCAATATATCAGGCTGCTTAACAAAGGGCATGCTCACAATGTCTGTCACCTTCAGTAGAAATTGGCCAACAAACAATAGGGAGTTTTAAGAAATGTTTTTAAATAGTCCAAACCTGTAAATATGTTTAGAAAGTAAAGGTAAAGGTTTCCCTTGACATTAAGTCCAGTCGTGTCTGACTCTAAGGTGCGGTGCTCATCTCCGTTTCAAAGCTGAAGAGTCGGCGTTTGTCCGTAGACACTTCCATGGTCATGTGGCCGGCATGACTAAATGGAATGCCGTTACCTGCCCGCCGAAGCGGTACCTATTAATCTACTCATATTTGCATGTTTTCGAACTGCTAGGTTGGCAGGAGCTGGGACTGGCAACGGGAGCTCACCCTGTCAAGCGGATTCGAACCGCCGACCTTCTGATCGGCAATCTCAGCAGCTCAGCGGTTTAACCCACAGCACCACCGTGGCCCTATGTTTATAAAACCTGTCTGAAATCTGGCAACTATGTATCTACAGTACAGACACCTATGCCTGCAGGTATAATTAAATTATGCTTTAAAAGTCCAATGTGGCGCTTTAGTGATAGTAAAAAGAAATCATGAAGGCTTCAGATTTCCAGATAACATTACAGATCTGACCCAAGTAAAATTGGGTGACTTGTGAAACAGAGTATGTACTGGACCTGGTTGCCAGTGTACTCTCCTAGTGGTAATTCAGACATAAAACTTTCTATTACTTCATTTTCTTCAACACAGTAACTTTATAATTATTTTACTATTTATTTTAAGTTTGGATTGAATTCTTGTACCTAAAAACATTTCCAGATATGAATGTTTCTAGTACATTGGTAAAAAGTCTTTCTTATCACTTGGCATCATGGCTGCTCAAGGTAATCTGGGAATGAATTTGACATCCTGAGACACTTTGGTAACCTGGAACTTATCTAAATTTAAAAAAAATAAAATACGGCCTACAAGCCGGATAACAAAACCAAAGGTTTCTAACTATTATGTAGGCTATCTGCTAATAAACATTGCACCTTGCTGAGTCATCAGATAAGACAACCTCTTTAAAACAGAGAAGAAAAAGATATCAGGCTATATCAAACTTGTATGCAGCCAGATATAAAATGCCTGCCACTAGCCTGTGGGCAAAAGTAAGTATAATTATATAATTAAACTTCAAGTATAGTAATATATGTACACGTGTGTCATATAATTGTATAAAGTAACTGAATACATTTCACCACTGCCTTATCACCCTAGCTTTTTGACAGATTCTAAAAGAAAATTAGAATGCAATCTATTTCTGTGACTATACAAAATTATTATAAAAAGATTGTAAACCTTTTTTACAATCTTCCGTAGAGTAGCTGTGGAAACTCATCAGTTAAATAAAAGTTTCCTTTTATCTAGACTGGACAATTCTGTAAAACTTTACTTTTAAAAGGAGTTTTAGACTAGGCAATACAAATATTCATCAATCAATGGGGCCAGGTTACCTGAGCAACCATCTCATCCCCATTACATCGACCCATCCCACCCGGTCATGCAGAGAGGGCATGCTACGGACCCCATCTGTAAAGGAATTCCATCTGATGGGGTCCAGGAAGTGGGCCTTCTCTGCAGTAGCTCCTGCACTCTGGAACATTCTTCCCCCAGAGGTGAGACAAGCCCCCTCGCTCCTGGACTTCTGCAAAACGCTAAAAACCTGGTTTTGCCATCATGCCTGGAGCAGGATGGGGAACAGCCATTCATGGGGATGGCTCACACCCTAGGACGATCTTGTATACTCACCGACTGAAACACAAGTTTCAGCCATCTGGATTTTATCATATTTTATCATATATTTATATTTTTATTGTCTATTATTGTATTTATATTGATATTGAATTTTAAATCCTGTTTCTGTAAACTGCCCAGAGTCCCTCCTTTGGGTGGGGGGGATAGACAGTAATAGAATTCGACAAACAAACAAACAAACAAATAAATTTACTGAAAATCACAGCTAAGTAAAACATGAATTATATTTGTACAAATTAGTGAAATGATCATACCCTGAATATACAAGGAACATCTTTCTGGTTTGCATGTATAACATCCGATGCTAGGACAGAACTCACGCAAAATTCTTCATCTCTGGGAAGAAAATGATAATAAATGTCACTGAATTTGAACTACCTATTTAAAAAATACCCAAAGCAAAAATTATAAACTTCCTTTCCCTGGGAAAGAAATCAACAAATTAATTGGTTAAATTCTAGATTGCTAAGTTAGAGAGATCCTGGATACAGGTTTATGATACTGCTTTCTACCAGAAAAAAAATAAGAGCATTGAGAACACAAATTTACTCTTCTCTCGTACCTTGTACAAACATGGCCTACACTTTTGTCAAAAAGCATACAATGTAACAAAGCATTCTATATAATACCAAAGAAAATTCAGTGACTGTGGCATTCATCATTCGCTAGACTAATTTTTGTCTGATGCAATCAAACTTATGGAAAGATGTGGTTTAAGGTTGCAAACCTGAGATCCAGAACTTGACTTGCAACAACTCCTGGCTGAGTGGATTTCCCTTCAGGCACATCATAGAGGAAGAGTTTACAGTCACAGACAACAGCATAGACCCGCTGCCATCCTTTCTTCACTCCTGTTGGTTTTGGAACCTGTAAATATAGACATGTACAGTATTATTCATACCAAGGGGAGAAATATTAATAAAAATACTTCAAGGGATTTTCAATAATGTATACAATTCTCAAATATTATAACATCTTCATTTCAGATATACAGTAGCTGCAAACACATCAATCAACCAATTGATCAATAAATATGATCTGCTTCCCCAAGGAACCTGAAGTGATCTCTGGAATGTCATGGGTCATGTCTTCATAGGAAAATGAGCTTATGATACTCATTTGCTCAATAGCTGAATTTGCAAATAATGATAAGCCACAGATTAACGAAATAAGCAAAACTCCTCTAATCCATGGATAACTTTTCAATTGATGAGAAATCTTTTCCCCCCAAATATTCATTTAAAGTTAATGATGCTGGTATATTTTAACTTTCCCATAATTTCTGATATAGACTAGATATAGACAAGGATACTTATCTCTTGCATAAACAATAAAATCCCGCCATTCCTTACAGAATGATTTGCAACTTTGTACTGTGAAACAATTGATTTTATCAGATACTTTCTCAAGAAATTCATTATACTATCTAGATATTCCCATTGTTTAACTATGATTAATTTTGTTGCTAAAAGTAGAAACTTGAATCAAAAACTACTTTGCAATTTTTTGTTCTGATTGTCAAATACATGTAGTAAATTTAACTTGGGATGAAAGTCAAGCTTCTGTTTAGCAATATGTGACATCTCATCAAAACTTTCTTCCAAGAATTTGAAAGTTTATCACACTCCCATCAAAGATAAACGAATGCTCCCTTCAGGTTATAGCCACATCAACAATTCATTGAATATTCACCACACACACACAAACGGTTCTTATTGGAGTTTGGTGGCACTGATGTAGCTTCCTATACATCTGCTGACAAGAATCCCATGTGCTGCCATTCAGATTGCCAGGTATTATCATACATTTTATTGTTTCCTGAAATCTAGATTCCAAGGTTTTTTTTTAACCTAGTAGCAGTTTTAATGAAATCTATTTCAAGTAAGGTCTGATATACTTTTGAAATTATACTTTTAGGTTCCCCATGAAGAAATGTAACATTAATTTTGTAAATTAAATAGATACTTATTTCCAATCTCTATCATTTTTATTTCATGACATTGATCTGATGCCACAAAAGTCATGGTACTTTATGTTACAATTGTTCTTCGATCTGCTGTAGACTATAATGTATTAAGTTTTTATAAAAAATATTTTCCCCATAATTTAAACTCTGAGGCTCTTTCTTAATTGAATCTTTGATAAGTTATCAACAGAATTAAGGGAGAAATACCTGGAATAAGTCCTGAAAATCTCTTTCTCTACATTTGGCACATTATTTGTGTAAAAGCATTAATGGGTTCATTCATTTTGAAGGTCGGCTTGGGACAAAAAGGACATCCATTTCAATCATGTTTTGGATCTTCCATCGTAAAAGGAACAATATCTGTTAGCTGAGCTGCTTGGTAGTAAACCTTTAAACAAGGTATGCCCCATCCTCCTTTATTCTGTGCTAAGTATGAATTATCTCTTTTTATTCTGTCATTCACTGACTTAAAGCAAAATAATACCATTTATTTTAACCACAGGTAACAATTTTATCAGGAATATCTGTTGGAAAAGTTTGAAATAGATGTGTCATGAATACTGATGGTGAGCAGGACGGGGCCCCTATCCAGGGGGGAAAACGCATATGTAGTTTAGCGGCTTTAAACTGTCCTTCAAAGAGACTCAGAGCAGACCCACCTCGAGTTTTGGGGTTTATCTGTGTGGGTTTCCCACGCTCCTTCAGTTTGGCAGGATTCTTACTTTCTGAGCCTTCAATAAACACGAGAGACCTACTCATTGTCTCAGCATGGTACTTTGCTCTAAGTTAGGATAGATGCCTCTGTTTTGGGAGTACCATCATCTTTAATTGCTGCTATATGGCCTAAAATTCTAAGATAACTCTTGTTCTATTTTTCATGATTTCTTGTTTATTTGGAATGACAAACTGAAATTTACTACAAGTGAAAACAGTGATAAAATTCTTATTGCAGTCATGTGAGGAAGAGGCAACTGAGAGTTCATTTACCTAAAGCTTTACTTGTTCTAGCCTACTGTGAGGAGAGGCTGAAGCTGCCGTAACTAAAGATGAAGCAGGCAGGTAAGCAGAGAGGACAAAAAGCCAGAAATCTTGTCTAAAAAAAATCTCTTCGGGGAGGTAGATAAGAAGGAAACAAGGCATTAAGGAAGCAAAGGAAAAAATGTCACCTGAAGCAGACAAAGGAAGTTAGGCCTGAGCACATGGAAAACCCCCCAATCCCAGCTAATCAACAAAGGAAGAACTTTGGGGTTTGAAAAGGGGTCCTGAAGCCCACCCACTCATTGAGTCGTCTTTGGATCCAGACTTGGCAGCTTCATCCCTCTAGCTCAGCCTTTCTCAATCTTTGACCCTGGAGGAACCCTTGAAATATTTTTCAGGCCTCAGGGAACTCCTGCACATTCAGGCTCATATATAGGCCACAAATTACAAAATGATTATATTCGTTTCATGTGTAGGCCTGTATATATTCATTAACAGTGTTCTTAAAACTAAAAATAAAGAATGAAACTTACCTCTTTAATGTGAAGTTGCCTGAATCTGAAGTAATTTTTTAAAAATAAATCATGATCTCCCAGGGAACCCCTAGTGACCTCTCGCAGGACCCTAGGGTTCCACAGGACCCTGGTTGAGAAACCCTGCTCTAGCAAGTGCCTGGCAGCCTAACTGAGAAGGATGTGAGTAAGTGTGGATGAGTGTGAGTATGAGAAAGAGCAAATGTACATTGTAAAGTTTTGCTGTTACTTTAAATTCACTGGGTCTCTGTGTATTCCAAAGAACCTGATGTGCCTCAGTGTTCAGTTGGAAGTGATTTGTTTGTGTCCCTAATTATTTCCTGGCTCTTAACCAGGGCAGTGTGTCTTGTCTGTTTTAGCTGCACCTATTTGGAAAACCCAGGTAGAAAGCAAGGCAGGTACAAGATCCGTATGTCCCAACAGGCTGTGAGTGTGTATGTGTGAATGAGTGACCGTAAGCTGAATCTGAGAGTGCATGTAACACTACGCATGCCATTTGTATTACACATTAATGTAGTCATATGGGGAAATAAAATAGATGTTTGACTGACTCTAAAATAGAAACATCCTTTAAAGGGCAAATACAGAGTCATCGTTCCTCCTTAAGTACAAGCCTTAAGGACTTGGCAAAAAACTTGCTTAGTTCTAGAAAGTTGCAAGATATATAGCTTTATAGATAAGCCAAACATTTATGTGGGACTGCACATAATGTAGGTCACACAGAATATTTTCCTTAACTTCGTAACACATAAAGCTCTACTCTTGTTACTGAAAAATATCACAAGGAGGATTTATTTTTCCCAGATAAGCTTGACCAAAAATAAAATCTCCTTCCTCTTTTACAGAGTTCTTTTCCAGTTTGCAGTCCAAAGCTTTTCAGTTTCCAAAATTCAATTATCAATCCACCTGCCATGCTAATATCAGGATGATATCAGGATAATATCAGATTTGGCTTATGGTCACTAAGGAGATTATTACAAACCGTAATCCAAGTCTCCGTTTTATCACAGTTTGGTGAAAGGGATGGAAAGAAGAGTTTTAGAATTTTTTCAAAAATCCTCTTCTCCTGTTTACCTCTTCTAATCTAATTGGCGCTGGTAGCACATAAAGCAAACTTCAGGCTTTGGATAAAAAGATTTTGTAAAGTACCTAGGTTGTCAAATACCTTCCAGTTACTTGGCTTTGCTTTCTTATTCTTTTTTCACTTTAGCCTTTGCATGAAAATGTGTGCTTTCAGTCAAATATTTTAAACCAGGGTTGCTGGTATCTCATTTCATGTAATACAAAAATAAAAGTTATTTTTCTATTACTTCTTATACTCTATGGCTTAACACATATATAGAAACAAGTAACTAAAAAGCAGTATGTACATAACAGGTACTACAAACTTCATCACTTGATAATTTAGCTTAGCTGTTCTCTGTCTTCTACTTTTTCTGAAATGTTGTATCCATCATTTTTTGTTTTCTGCTATGATGCTGTGGCATTGATTATTAACTTCTTTTCTACATACTGTATAATTACTTTTTCAAATGTCACAGACACTCTTCTAAACTTGATAAATGTTTCCATCTACCTATCTTTTTTAATCATGATTTTGGAGGTCAGTAGCAATAACCATTTGATAATAATTAAATCCTGCATAATCTTGAAGATACAATCAATAAGCTATAATGGAACAAGTCCTCTTTAGAGGAGAAGGAAATTTTATTGATTTGATTTGATTTGATTTCTATAGCTGCCCATCTCAACAAGTGACCCTGGGTGGCGTACAATCATAAAAACATAAAACAATTAAAACAATACAACATAAATATATATGGTCACCGAGTAAAACTATTGCCATAGATACAGCCAAGGACCGGAGCCCTTAACACACTCGGGGCCCCAGGCCTGGGCACATAATCAGGTCTTCGTGGCCTTATGAAAGGCCAACAGGATTGGGGTCATCCTAATCTCTGAAGGGAGAATGTTCCAGAGGGCAGGGGCTATGGCAGAGAAGGCATGTCTCCTAGTCCCCGCCAGCTGACATTCCTTGGCTGACGGGACCTGTAACATGTCCAACCTACTGGACCGAACTGGATGGGTGGAAACAACTGGGAGAAGACAGTCCCTTAGGTAACTGGGGAATTGGAAAGCTTCAGATGCCTTGAGACAGTTCCTGGTACAGCTTGGGACTCTACAATGGTTTGGATGTTGATGATGATGTTAATATAACTCTACCGAGGAAAGCTGAAAAGTATAGCACACATTTAAGAAACAAGATTCTCTTAAAATAGAGTCTGCTTGGGAATGATTATCAACACATCAGCATTGAAATTAGCCTCTCAGTTATGTTGGAAGCAATGGCTTGATCTTGCCATTCTTGACTCCTAATGTTTCTACCCTAATCTCTTTTACCTGAAATTGTATTTTGAACTCCTCAAGATGTACCCAGTTTGGACTTTTCAACTGAATTTTGGAATTTGTTTTACAGCCAGATTTGGCATTTGCTTGACTGTGTATAAATGTGATCTGGTACTTGCCTATGCACAGTAACTCTGATTACTGACTATCTGCAAATCTGTGTAAAGGACAATCCTCTTTTCCTGCCACAGACATCAGATTCTTACCTTAACATAGCCTTTGTAAGCTGTTCCTATGCCTCTTTGAACATCTACTCCAAGGGGTCTCTTGGCTTGCTCTGGAGGTATAGGACAGACTTGCGGTATACTGTCCTTGCAGGAAACGTGGCATGCAAACGAACACACTAAGAAGAAAAAGTGAACTTGTTAAGCTTCGTGCTGTTACACAATAAATCCTATAAATCACTGAGCATTGGCTAACAGAATTGGGAATAAGCAAGAAAAGGACATCACACCATAGTTAGTCAGCAACTTGTCTCCAGGAACCACCAGTTTAAAATGGCAAACATAGCATTCATTTATTACATCTTAAAATGTAAAGAATGTATCATAGCAGGAGCTTTATTAACAAAAACACCATGCCTCGATAATCTTGTGTTTTAAAGTGTAAAAGACTCTCCTGGTTTTAAAATTATGGCATTTTCTTTCTTCCTGAATTTACAAATACTTATTTTGAACAGCTGTGTTTCATTCTGGCCATTATTTAAGCAACTAATCCTTTAAAAGACTCATTAGAGATCTCTTTTTAAACA
Source organism: Candoia aspera (assembly GCF_035149785.1). NCBI lineage: Eukaryota > Metazoa > Chordata > Lepidosauria > Squamata > Candoiidae > Candoia > Candoia aspera. The sequence goes on from NC_086153.1 coordinate 313,575,541, forward strand.
AAAAAACGGAACCTAGTTTTGCAAAACCACCCCTTTTTTTCTTATGAAATAAAGGTCCATAATAAATATGGGTAAAACCTACAGTTAAAGGAATAAAATACACACCAATATTTTCAGTTCTGGGAATGTTTGAATAGTTTTTCAGAAGTTATTCCTCCAAACCAAAAGCTATCAAGCCATTGCCAGAATAGCCAAACTGAGATAGTGTGAAGGAAGAACTGTAGGTTTTGCACATCCCTAATCCATAATTTTTGGCTGGCATTTATAACTTGCTACAATCCATGTCATTGTGCAAGCAAGAGAGAGATTGAATAATTTCTCTAACACTACACTTAACTCCTTTTAATTTCTACTTATATATAATTGGTGTTTTCTACATTCACCCAACATGCAATGTTCCAGTATGAAACACAATTAGCTTGCACATGCAGAGCAGAGAGCAAAGCTCACTGTGAGTTTGAATAGTGGTCTCACTTTAACTGTGCAAGGTTGACCAAGGGTTTTTTTTTTAAGTGACATGATCTTCCCTCCCCTCCCCAATATACGGCTTGCAACCATCTGGGTGGTACTAACCCACAGTTTGAGAACTCCTAGATAAAAAGTTATAGATACTCCCAAGGTAGTAGTTTAATTTTTCATGATATACTTCACCAATTTATAGGCACACATTCTGGGAATTACTGCCTAAAGTCGCAAAGAATTTAGTAACATTACTCAAAAGAAATTCCCATCAACATCTAAATTGTATGGAAGCATTCCATAATATTCTATATTATAATCCAAAAAGAAACAATCCAGTTATATTATCTGTTTAGTAAAAACATTTTACAGCATCTTTTATTGTTCAGTGTATACTCTTAATAATTAAGAAGGAATCAGTGAAACAATTCAGGGAATTGTTCCATTCCCTGAATTGTGTGGTGGTGTAACTGGTGCCTTGAAACCTTCTCTCACTGATGATCCACACTACAAAAAAAATAGATTTAAATCTAACCTAAACCAAAGCATTTGGGAACTAAATTTCTGCCTTTACTCAATCCTACTGTTATAAATAGATGCTTGCTAAAAGGACGTGTTAATAGGTTTGTTTTCTTTCCAAATGATAAAGAATTAGGCTATTAAATTGCTAAATGTTTAAGAGACTTAACCAACTTACCATCACAAGCATAACCCTGTCTAATCAATCCCACCATGAGAGATGTACAGTGGCTGCACTGAGTTGGGCTTGGAAAGGATTTGATACTTAGTTGATGAGCTTTAGGCTGAAAAATAAATTCACAATAAAGCAAGATAAAAGTTCACTGAAAAAGTGACACCTCTAATGAACTATTAATGAGGCAGGGTACCAGTTCCCACATCAATTTGGTGGCTGGCTGGGGCTAATTCAACTGCAAACCCTTATTTGGAATGGATCTTAGATAGGAGCCATTCCTAGTATGCTGTTGACACAGTATTATTAGATCTTCCACCTCCATGTAAAACAGAATGATGCTTTAGGTTGGTCATTGCAATTATCTTCAGCAGTTAATGACTTTCATGGCACTCAGTTTTTGATGAACTGTTAAGAATGGATTTATTTCAGGTAGGTACTGTTTTTTGTTTTGCTTTCATGGCAGATAAATGTGCTTCCCTATTTTTTATGTTTTAATTATTTTATCCTGGCTTTTGTACTGTGCTGAAATTGTTTTTGTACTGTGTTGAAATTGGTTAATTTATATTTGAACTGTTCTGCCAAAAGTAGTATATTCATTCTCGTAAAATAAATACACGTCCAGTATAGGATGTTTTGGGCAACATATACTTAAAAAAATAGGTGCATTGTGCAACAGCCTAGAATTACAACCAACAATCAGCTTAGCATTATAACCTACAATCAAATCTACTGATACATCAACAAACTGAAATAATACTTAATATGTAGGCTTGCTTAACCCACCATTATTATATTAACCCTTGCAAATGCTCAGCATCTTTTTACAGGCATACTCAAAACTATATAGCAAAACTAGTTGTTTACTGAGCTTACTGGCTGCCACAATTGAATACTGACTGCACTTAAAGTTCTAATTTGAGGCTGGTGGACCAAGGTAAGTCCCTTTGTTATACTGGCTGCTTTAAGGGAAAAAATTCCAATCCAGCAAATTTTCAGTCTTGGGAAAAAAAAAAATCCATCGAAATTTGCCAGATCAGACTTGCGGGATGGACAAGGTTTGCAATTACTTTATAAACATACAGAAGTGACTAGGGAAGCTGTTCTCTTCTTTAACAGTTGTAGCAGTTTCAGGTTTTATGGAAAATACAGGAAATTTCTGACATTTCCTGGATGTGCAATGCCTTCACAAATTGTCGCATGGCCACATAGTCACAGCCAGAATAGAAACTTCTACTCTTAAAAAAACCTGGCTTTAATGTAAACCTGCTGGGCCTTTTACTTATTAAAAAAAAAAGACTGAAAACATCCCTCAGGCACTCTGTAAGATTTAGACAGAAAATGCATTTGCCATCCACTTGTACAGCAGTTATTTTCTGGGGAAGGACAGAAGGCTACCCAGAATTTGTTCTGGCTAGCATCTGTCCCATTATGAATTGGCTGGAAGCAAAACACACAGATTCACTCCCACTAAGATTCTACACAGAATTCATTTTAATTCTTAGTCCTGGTTAAAATAATTTTTTAAAAAATAACATACTTAGACATGACTAGCATACAGACATGAACAAACTGACAAATGGGTTGTGCATGAAGCATAATACCTTTTATGCTAATTCTCTGCCCATATTTTTTATTAAAACAAATCATTAAAGCCCCCTACCTTTGGTACAGCTAGAGAAATGGACTGAATGGTGGGGGAGGGAGCAGCAGGCATCCTCTGAAGCCGAATTGGTTCCTGGATTGCAAAAAACTATAGCTGAATAAAATTTAAGATTTCCAGGATCCCATATACATTTGGTCTTGCAACATTTGTCAAATCTACTTCTAAATTTTAGTAAGAGACTATATTGAAAAATGCTGGTTTGCCCCTAACTCATTAGAAGCAAGTTTGCAGATCAAGAAAGACGCACAGGAAAACCTGCACTTTAGCAAGCATCAGCAGGTAAACAAGTAAGAAAGCAAAAAATGCACAGCTTAATGAGAAAATGAGAGCCAGGAAAACAACAGCAAAACAAATGGAGGTCACCAAGTTTGTACATTTAAACATGATATGAGTCTGAAAGGAAACATGCTGTGAAGAAAGAAAATCTTTTCTCATGGATCTCTGATTGGGACACTTTTATCAGGATGCCCCAAACTGTTTATTTGGATATGGGTGCTTACTTCTTGCTGCTGCTGTTCTGCACTTGCAACAGAAGTTGATGGTGAGACCTCTGTCTTTGTACCTTGTGCCTCCTGCTCACTAACAGAATTTGTCTGTGAAATGGGGAAACACAATGAAACAAATTAGCTTCCAGCATCAACACTCACACAATATAGGAAGATCAAGGTCATCTGAGGTTAAAAGAGTCCATCTGCTCAAAAAAAAAAAGTGAAGACAGTTCTTCTATACCCACTAAAAACAAGCCCCCAGAACACAGATAAATGGAAATTGGGATAGAAAAACTCCAAATAATGATCTGACATTTCCTTCTAAAACAAAGTTAAAATCTGCACCGGTTAGCCTCCCCAAACCATCTGAAGTTATTTTGAACTAATTATAGGCACAGTATTTCACTTGATTGCAAAGTCAAAACAAATGCCAAGATCTACATAAAAGCATTAGAATTGATTATGTTTTTTATTATTAAAGAGTATCTGAAAGCTGTACTGTCTGAATAGTATGGAATCCACAAATCCAACTGCAGGTGCAAAGGCAGTGGAGGAGGAAGAGGAGGAGGAGGAACTATGTTTATAAAAGACATTCCTTAAAAAAAATGAAGACTTGGGGATGGAGAGAAGAAATCCATTTTACTGTAAGATTAACATCCTGCCTTGTTTGCCAGTTAAAGCGGCACACACAGCACTCCCTCCTCCCATTTTTCTTCAAACCCCTACCCTGTGAAGTATGTTGGTCTACAAGAGAATGACTGGCCCAAGTCATCCAGGTGAGTTTGAATCTGAGTCTCCCCAGTACCAATCCAACACTTTAGCCATTACATTACATTGGCTATCACAAGACAGAATAATGTCTATAATGTTGGATAAAGGTGGACAGCTGAGCCCAGGTAGTTGCCCAGTTCCAGAAAGGGGACTCCTGAAAGAAAAACTGCAAATAATCCTGTCACCCTTATTGAACGGCACGGATCTCAAAAAGACACTGCTGCTTGATCAGTTTCCACTGATACTGAGGGATTAGGGTAAATGGTAGATAATAAAATACCATGACTCAAATGAAAATTGGAGACTGGCACAGCTACAAAGCCACTGGCTTAGCTTCAAATATGCCATTTTTATGGCATGAATGAAAACTGAATAGAAGTGGTTGCCAGAGACTCGTGTGAATTGTCATTTATATGAAGAGAACAAGAGAAAAACTCAAAGCCAGAACTGGCAAAGATACCAGCAGATACAGAAAAACTAGGATTTTCATGAAATATTTTATCAGCAGGTTAAAAAAAAAGAGCTACTCCCTAGTGAGGGGAAGGAGGAGATAACTACATAACAAACACTTTCTTCCAACAACCTAAGAGACGGCTTTATACATGGACTTCACCAGATGGACAACACCGAAATCGGATTGACTACATCCTTTGCAGCCAAAGGTGGCGGACATCTTTACAGTCGGTAAAAACAAGGCCTGGAGCTGACTGTTGTTCAGATCACAAACTTCTTATTCCACAATTTAGGATCAGACTAAAGAGATTAGGGAAAACCCACAGATCAGCTAGATATGAGCTCACTAATATTCCTAAGGAATATGCAGTGGAGGTGAAGAATCGATTTATGGGACTGGACTTAGTAGATAGGGTCCTGGAAGAACTATGGACAGAAGTTCGCAACATTGTTCAGGAGGCAGCAACAAAATACACCCCAAAGAAAGAGAAAACCAAGAAGGCAAAGTGGCTGTCTGCTGAGACACTAGAAGTAGCCTAAGAAAGAAGGAAAGCAAAAGGCAACAGTGATAGGGGGAGATATGCCCAATTAAATGCAAAATTCCAGAGGTTAGCCAGAAGAGATAAGGAATTATTTTTAAACAAGCAATGCGCGGAAGTGGAAGAAGACAATAGAATAGGAAGGACAAGAGACCTCTTCCAGAAAATTAGAAACATTGGAGGTAAATTCCAGGCAAAAATGGGTATGATCAAAAACAAAGATGGCAAGGACCTAACAGAAGAAGAAGAGATCAAGAAAAGGTGGCAAGAATATACAGAAGACCTGTATAGGAAGGATAACAATATCGGGGATAGCTTTGACGGTGTGGTCAGTGAGCTAGAGCCAAACATCCTGAAGAGTGAGGTTGAGTGGGCCTTAAGAAGCATTGCTAATAACAAGGCAGCAGGAGACGGCGGCATCCCAGCTGAACTGTTCAAAATCTTGCAAGATGATGCTGTCAAGGTAATGCATACTATATGCCAGCAAATTTGGAAAACACAAGAATGGCCATCAGATTGGAAAAAATCAACTTATATCCCCATACCAAAAAAGGGAAACACTAAAGAATGTTCAAACTATCGAACAGTGGCACTCATTTCACATGCCAGTAAGATAATGCTCAAGATCCTGCAAGGTAGACTTCAGCAATTCATGGAGCGAGAATTGCCAGATGTACAAGCTGGGTTTAGAAAAGGCAGAGGAACTAGAGACCAAATTGCCAATATCCGCTGGATAATGGAAAAAGCCAGGGAGTTTCAGAAAAACATCTATTTCTGTTTTATTGACTATTCTAAAGCCTTTGACTGTGTGGACCATAACAAATTGTGGCAAGTTCTTAGTGGTATGGGGATACCAAGTCATCTTGTCTGCCTCCTGAAGAATCTGTATGACGACCAAGTAGCAACAGTAAGAACAGACCACGGAACAACGGACTGGTTTAAGATTGGGAAAGGAGTACGGCAGGGCTGTATACTCTCACCCTACCTATTCAACTTGTATGCAGAACACATCATGCGACAAGCTGGCCTTGAGGAATCCAAGGCTGGAGTTAAAATCTCTGGAAGAAACATTAACAATCTCAGATATGCAGATGATACCACTTTGATGGCTGAAAGTGAAGAGGAACTGAGGAGCCTTATGATCAAGGTGAAAGAAGAAAGTGCAAAAGCTGGCTTGCAGCTAAACCTCAAAAAAACCAAGATTATGGCAACCAGCTTGATTGATAACTGGCAAATAGCGGGAGAAAATGTAGAAGCAGTGAAAGACTTTGTATTCCTAGGTGCAAAGATTACTGCAGATGCTGACTGCAGTCAGGAAATCAGAAGATGCTTAATCCTTGGGAGAAGAGCAATGACAAATCTCGATAAAATAGTTAAGAGCAGAGACATCACACTGACAACAAAGGCCCGCATAGTTAAAGCAATGGTGTTCCCTGTAGTAACATATGGCTGCGAGAGCTGGACCATAAGGAAGGCTGAGAGAAGGAAGATCGATGCTTTTGAACTGTGGTGTTGGAGGAAAATTCTGAGAGTGCCTTGGACTGCAAGAAGATCAAACCAGTCCATCCTCCAGGAAATCAAGCCAGACTGCTCACTTGAGGGAATGATATTAAAGGCAAAACTGAAATACTTTGGCCACATAATGAGAAGACAGGACACCCTGGAGAAGATGCTGATGCTAGGGAGAGTGGAAGGCAAAAGGAAGAGGGGCCAACCAAGGGCAAGGTGGATGGATGATATTCTAGAGGTGACGGACTCGTCCCTGGGGGAGCTGGGGGTGTTGACGACCGACAGGAAGCTGTGGTGTGGGCTGGTCCATGAAGTCACGAAGAGTCGGAAGCAACTAAACAAACAAACAACAACAATATATAGGAGAGAGTGCCAGAACATGACAAATTTGTTGTTGTGAGGAATTTAGTTGTTCTAAGGAATCTTCAAATGATTTCTATTTGGTTGCATAAGAAGCCTTTCAGGATGGTTTCAAGAAGCCAGCAGGACTTCTTCTAGCTTGCTAGAACTAAATCCATCAAGGCTTATGGTTGAGTGAACTGAGCTTTGGGTGGAACAGCTGTACCTGATAGAGTAAGTTAGGACAGTTAAGGAAGTGGAGGTATTCTCAGCAGGCAAGATGTAATAAAAGAGTGCATTATGGTGGTCAAGAACACCATGGTGGGAACAGGATGCAGCTGAAGAGGGAACTGATAGAAAGAGGCACAAAAGAGACCCCATTCCAACACAAAACCACTGGGCATCTGTCTTACCCATGCTGCAGATTAGGCATTGCCAGTTTTCCTGCAATTCAAAACTACTGATCTTATAGAAGCCTCATTGAGATTTGATAAGCAAAGCCAAAGGATGCAAGATTCATAGGCATAAAACCAACTACAGCTGAGGTAGTCAGTGAGGACACTGTCACTTTAAGGCACGAGGGATTTCCAGGAAGAATGTGGAATGCCAAATGCACCATTGCCATATCTGTAACATGAGATGTAAGACTGTACCATCATACCAATCTGTTTGCTACTGAAACAGAGATTTTCAGGAAAGCTGAATTCTTGGTTCCCAGCCTCAGCATAATGCAGCAACGTAGAAGAAGGTGGTAAGTAAAGCAAGTAGGTATTTGAGACATAATCATCTTCTTCTCAAAGATCAGACCAGGTGGAGAATTACATCATTTCTCTGGTATAATGGCAATAGTAAAAATTTCTGGGCAAACAATCTCTGAAAACACTGGCTTCACTGAAAGAGAAGACAGTGAACTTAGTGGAAGAGGCTATGCAGGCTGCAACTCTGGACTTCAATAAAGTTGAACTGGAGATGCTATGAATATGCCAATCATATTAAATATAGCAAATGAAATACAGATTTAAGTGAATAAAGCAAGTCTGATCCACTGAACAGACTTTCAAAAGTTGTTGCCAGCCTCATATTCATTTTTGTTTGTTTTGTACTATCAGACTTGGAAGCTACCTTGAATACATGTTAGGGAAACACTAAAGAATGTTCAAACTATCGAACAGTGGCACTCATTTCACATGCCAGTAAGGTAATGCTCAAGATCCTGCAAGGTAGACTTCAGCAATTCATGGAGCGAGAATTGCCAGATGTACAAGCTGGGTTTAGAAAAGGCAGAGGAACTAGAGACCAAATTGCCAATATCCGCTGGATAATGGAAAAAGCCAGGGAGTTTCAGAAAAACATCTATTTCTGTTTTATTGACTATTCTAAAGCCTTTGACTGTGTGGACCATCACAAATTGTGGCAAGTTCTCAGCGGTATGGGGATACCAAGTCATCTTGTATGCCTCCTGAAGAATCTGTATAACGACCAAGTAGCAACAGTAAGAACAGACCACGGAACAACAGACTGGTTTAAGATTGGGAAAGGAGTACGGCAGGGCTGTATACTCTCACCCTACCTATTCAACTTGTATGCAGAACACATCATGCGACAAGCTGGGCTTGAGGAATCCAAGGCTGGAGTTAAAATCTCTGGAAGAAACATTAACAATCTCAGATATGCAGATGATACCACTTTGATGGCTGAAAGCGAAGAGGAACTGAGGAGCCTTATGATGAAGGTGAAAGAAGCAAGTGCAAAAGCTGGCTTGCAGCTAAACCTCAAAAAAACCAAGATTATGGCAACCAGCTTGATTGATAACTGGCAAATAGAGGGAGAAAATGTAGAAGCAGTGAAAGACTTTGTATTCCTAGGTGCAAAGATTACTGCAGATGCTGACTGCAGTCAGGAAATCAGAAGATGCTTAATCCTTGGGAGAAGAGCAATGACAAATCTCGATAAAATAGTTAAGAGCAGAGACATCACACTGACAACAAAGGCCCGCATAGTTAAAGCAATGGTGTTCCCTGTAGTAACATATGGCTGTGAGAGCTGGACCATAAGGAAGGCTGAGCGAAGGAAGATCGATGCTTTTGAACTGTGGTGTTGGAGGAAAATTCTGAGAGTGCCTTGGACTGCAAGAAGATCCAACCAGTCCATCCTCCAGGAAATAAAGCCAGACTGCTCACTTGAGGGAATGATATTAAAGGCAAAACTGAAATACTTTGGCCACATAATGAGAAGACAGGACACCCTGGAGAAGATGCTGATGCTAGGGAGAGTGGAAGGCAAAAGGAAGAGGGGCCGACCAAGGGCAAGATGGATGGATGATATTCTAGAGGTGACGGACTCGTCCCTGGGGGAGCTGGGGGTGTTGACGACCGACAGGAAGCTCTGGCGTGGGCTGGTCCATGAAGTCACGAAGAGTCGGAAGCGACTAAACGAATAAACAACAACAAAAGAAATATCTGGTGAAGAATAATCATGATTGTCATTAAAAGTGCAGTCTCTGTCATTTAAGGCATTTAACTACGTAGGAAAGATATTTTATTTCTAGCTGTAGATAACTTGACCTTGCTTGTACCTGGTTTGTTTTCAAAGCATGCAGAATGCATGGAGAGCAGCATGTTTTATAGCAGCTAGAAACCAACACCTACATTCTGTGAGAAGCAAGCAGTACAAGTTCTTGCTTTATTCATTCAAAGACATAAAACCTATTTGTCTTTTTCTCAACAGCCAGCATACATTTTGGAAAGGAAATAAGGGAAGCCATGTACAAATGCCACTGAGGTGTAATCAATATGAAAAATAAATCTTGTGTATTATTCTCACATATGATTTTATTTTTAAACTTTGCATGTTTTATAAAAGGAGCCCCTAAATTCAGTGAAATTAAAAGTGTTGCACTTAACATTAATAATTCCATATGATACTTTTCTATAGTGATCTCAGGGGAAATGTGGTTTATCTGTAAAGGCCCCAGTCATGTGCACCTGAAGTTTAAATCAACCATACTGTGAAAGGCTTAAGTTGTAGCCCCAATTTTACAAACAGCCACTACCGTGTGATACAAACAGTAGGGCATGGCTACTCTCATCTAACCTGTGGCCTTTCCTGGGCGTTTGGCTGTCAAAAGATGGATAAGATGATCCTCAAAATGGCAAATCTTGACATATTTTTCTTTAGCTTATGTGAAATGGCCTTTCCCATCTCATTTCTAACCAACAGATTCATTCCAAGTTTGTTTTCTTTAATCCACTGAATAATGTCCAATTCTCGGAGACTGCTTTGACAAGTCCCTGCAGTTTTCTTGGCAAGGTTTTTCAGAAGTGGTTTGCCATTGCCTCCTTCCTATTCCAAATTTAGTATTTTAAATACTAAATATTAAAAATGACACTGATAAGCACACTCTGGATTTAGCATTCTTACATGTGAGATAACAAGGCAGAATTCATTAGTTTAAGCGCCTACGCTTAATCAAGAATGGACTACACTTCTTTTTGATATAAATGATATAAATATAAGGAGATTTTTGTTCCTGTTAGGCAAAACCAACTGCCAAGTTATGATGCCCATCTGGTACTTGGAGTAGCACAGCTTCTGAAATATAATTGTAGGTCTCATTATTCTAAATCTCTTCCTTACTGTTTTAACAATACTTTGTTTCTTTTTCTCAATGGAAAGACAAACAATGGGAGGTAGTATAGAAAGCACTCTGTATGTGCCTGTGTGTGAGAGAATGAAGGGTAAAGAATGCCAGAAGATACAAGTGAATTTTCCCTTTAGTGGGGAATACAGTTTGGCAAAGGATATGGAAGAACTAAGCTGACAACTAAAGAAAAGATATTGTAGAGAGGCTACTTATTGACTTATTAGCAAAAGAAGAAACTAAGTGGAAATGATAGAATAGGAAATACTTCAGCCTAATGCAGAAATTTAAATCCTGTCTTCACCTTTTCTTCATTTGTTTACTGTCATTCAAGTTATATAAAAATAAATAATATAAAATAATGCAACAAACCACAGCATAACAAAATTACACATAATAAAATAATAATCTAACCTCACTAGGAACAATACCACCCTAACTGCCACTGTTACATATTAAGGAAGGTGCAAGTGATGGTAGCATTGGTAGGAATAGGAAAATAAGTTTTGAAATGTGTTTACTAAGATCATACAAGAGCAATGTTTTTTATGTATAGACTCTGCTTCCCAAATCAACATGCATTTCCCATGTAATCTTTGGCAAATGTTTGTGATCACATTTTAATACTCACTCTGAAAGTCAGATCATGTGCAAGAGGAGAAGTATTGAAGTATTCAAAAATGGAATCTTGGAAATCTGAAAGTTTAAGACCTAAAAAAATAAATACATAAATATATAAACAACCAACAGTAATCACTCTGCTATTTTAAGTTATATGTTGGCTAAATTATCACCTGCATCAGACCGGTATTTTTCCTCCAGTTTCTTCTTTAAACCTTCAACTTCTTCCAAGAGTTCCAAATTTCTTGCTTCAGATTCCTTTAGTTTGCTAAATGATAAAATGGAAACACAGGAACATAGGAAAGATAGGTAAATGCCACATATTCTACTGCCTCTGTTCTTTGTTGAGTGGTTCTTCCCAATCCCTTTCAACTTTACTTATTCTTCATTTCCATGATAGAGAAAAGGGTTATTCATGGTTACAATTCATGATGGTGCTGTACCACTGTTAGTACTAAAGACAATACATATAATACCAGCTGCTGAGGGCACCATCAGAAAGGTACCACTGCCTAGAACGTATCAGGATTTTAAAAAACGTCAATACATGTTAAAATACATCATTACATAGGAAAAAACCTTCAAGTATTACCTTTCAAAGGACAGGTTGGCATCTTTAACTTTCCTTAATTCTTCTTGGACTAGCTGCTTGGCACGTATTTCAGCATCAAGAGCAGACTGCAATTCCAGCCTTGCTGACATATCTAGTTTCTGGCTACGTCTTACTTTCCAGAGTGGATCCTGTTACATCAAGCAATAGTTATTTCCTCTACATTATTAAAAGCATTTCAAATATTAATAACATTTTAAATATTAACACTATTCAAAAATTTCACTTGAACTTATGACCATTAATGAGGAGTATGTGTTTAATTTAAAAAAACCTATATAACTGAAAAAAACTGTCAGAACAACTATTTATATCCCTTCTTGTTCCTACTGACTTCAGATAAACTCATGCTCTTAACAGATGCATATAATGCAATCTAAAAAGATACAGAGAGCAATGTTAGTGACCCTTCACCAGGATGTTGCATTATGGACCGCTGTAAACAAGCAGGTCTCGGGAGCATCACTCTTTCCTTGGCTTGTAATAGGTGAAGCATTTCCTTTACCAATATGTTGAAAGGAGGTGGAAAAGAGCAAAGGGGACTTCAAACGAAGCCACCTCATGTCCTATGAAAGTCTGTATTCTATTTCTTTGGGGCTTTTTTTTTAAAAGCAGTGTTCAGTAAGGATGCTGTGATAGGTATCATCTCCAATTCCTGCTTTTCTTCTAGTATCTGATAATATGCTATTATTATTTCTTCATTCAAATGTTATAATCCAGTTATTCTTCCAAAACGAATTCCAAAATAGCTAGTATTCAAAACAAAAAACAAAATGAAATGGAATGGAATGAAATGAAAGCTGTTAATAAAAGTACTATGTCTATAAACAGCTATTTAATTCTTAAGGATTAAAGGATTAAATCAAATGTGATTTGTTTCAGTCTTAATTTATAACTATGAACCAGGATGAGGGGAAATACAAAAGGACTCATATTGAAGGAGTAACTCTATGTCAAAAAAGAATGTTGCAATAGTCAAAAAGGCATAAAAAAACAAAAGTCAGGAAAGTGTTTCTAATCTAGAAATTAGGGTAATAGGGTAAGCAAAAAGAGGTATAATGAAAATTTAGGAAGTATACATAATACTGGGAAAGCAGATGGAGTTTTTTTTTGTTCATCTCTCGTAATAGCAGAATTCAAGTCCCATCTAATAAGAACTCACTAGCAGATAATTCTGAATAGATAGTACAAATTCTTCATTAAATGCATAATTCATTTGTGGAAATCATAGGCTGAAGATGTGAACTCATATAGATCATGGAATTGTCACTCAGTGACTATATAAGATAACTCTACATACAGAGGCAGCATCAAACTGAAAAAGTATAGTCTGGGAAGGAACAAGAGTAGAGAACAATTTAATTCATGTCCTACTTGTGGACTTCTTAAGCTATCTGCCCAGGTTACTGAGTTAAACAGACTGATGATCTGATCTATCATGGTATTCATATGGAGAGGATTCCTTTAGCATGGTTTCATTTACAGTGTATCAGGGAGTTTTAAAAACTCCTCAACTGAACAATAAACAACTTTGTCTTGTTCTTTTAGAGCAGCAGAATCTCTTATGGAGGGCAGGAAAAAAGTGTGGGAGGACTTTTCACAGCTACAAGCTCTGTATCTGGTGCCATGGCATAGCTCAGAAGATGATGCAATGGACAATGTACAACCAATGACTCTGTTGTTGATTAAGGACTATGAGGACATTAGCACCATGTTTAGTGCTGAATTCTCCACGCCCCATGGCACCTGAGTAGGACATCAGCAGAATCAGCTGATAGTGATTGAATTGCAACTAAAACATCAGAGGCACTGCACATTATAAAGCTTTCCCATTAATCAATCATGTACATTTCCATGCTCACCAGCGTTCTTGATCCCAGACTAGAGCTTTTCAAAGATTCGAGTTCTTCTGTCATCTTAGAAGCTAGTGCCTGAAGATAGCCACGTGCATCTTTTTCATCACTCACCCTAGTGTGTAAGGCATAAGAGAAACATAACTTTACATAGGCAGATACTTGCAAATGTTTCAGACATATTCAGTCATATGCTACTAATAAAACAAAGTGCTCAAACTATCAAAATGTTTTCTTGAATGAAAATTTATCATAAATTTGAAACTAGCAGAGGCAGGATACTTTCTCTACCTATTTGTTAAAAACTTGCCAATTCTGTGGCCCTTTCCATGTTTACAGTTTCACTATATGGGATCAACACATCAGTTTTCAATTTTTTATTTCACTTAAAATGTGTTTCCTCATAAACGTTTCCACTACAGAGGAATATTATATTTATCAATATTCAATAGTTTACCAATACTGTTGGTTAGGAATAGAAAAAATTCTGAGCTCATCTTTGAAATTCCTTTCCTCATGCTTTCAGGGTGGGGAAGTCTCATTTCATAACTGTGGCTCTTGAAGTATAACCCCTTATAAATCTATTTTCTGCCCAGTGAGGCATTCAAAGCAAGGTCCTCTTTTTTTTTTAAGTTCATCCATAAAATTAAAATGAAACAAAACAAAAGCAAAACATTACTTAAACTAACCAGTTCAATCACAATGTTCAGGACTTTGAGAAAGACAAGTCAAGACTATTTTTTACCATGTAAGCTAGCCTGGAAGCTTAGAGAAAACTTCCTCCATGGATATTTCTTTTTAGAACCTTGTCTTTCAATCAAGGGAAGGTTTTATTCCCATCAGACAAATTCTCCTCATTAGAAATCACAGAAGAATATTTGTTCCTCTCAGAGTAATTATTAAGCTTATAAAGAATGTTATTATCGGGGTATAATGAATCTCTGTTGGAAAAGGATAACAAGTCCCTTTACCATTATGCCTATATCATAATGTATTTAAGAAAAAATGTGAAGGTTCAACACTGCTTCATCTTACTTATCTGATACCAGAGCTGTCAGATTTATTATAAAAATACTGAAGTAGCAAATGAAGGAGAGCCACTGTGAAAACTTTTCAGTTAGTATTTGAAAAAAAAAAGTGAAAGGTCCCCTGTGCAAGCACCGAGTCATGTCTGACCCTTTGAGGGGACGCCACTTTCACGACGTTTTCTTGGCAGACTATATTGGGGTGGTTTGCCATTGCCTTCCCCAGCCGTCACCTTCCCCAGCAAGCTGGGTCCTCATTTTACCGACCTTGGAAGGATGGAACGCTGAGTCAACCTGAGCCGGCTACCTGAGAATCCAGCTTCCGCTGGGATCGAACTCAAGTTGTGGGGAGAGTTTCAGTTGCAATACTGCCGCCTACCACTCTGCACCACATGAGGCTCATCAGTTAGTATTTAGGTAGTAATTAATACTAAGATTTAGTTACTCCCATTGTAGTAAAATTGGTCGATATGGAATTGATAAATTGCTTGTAACAAACAGTAAGAAAAAAGAGAAGACAATATTCTAACCTATCAACATTTGCTGCTATGTGTAATCTATCAAGTTTATCGCATCCACAAAATGACACATTGCAATTCTCTTCAAGAACTGCTTCTGTTGAGAAGGCTCCAGTGTAATTTTTTATATGGATCCCGGAAGAGTACATACCACTGAATGATTTCTGCAATCTGAGCTTCCCAATGGGCCACAGATTCCTTTTTTCCTGCCAAATCCTGAAGCTCATCCTCTAACTGTCTGTTTTGTGATGTCAATTTATCGACAAAGGAACAAAGCTGCAACAACAGAATGTATTAATTAGTAGTTTTCACAAGTGTAATTTAATGCAACTTACATCCCATTCAAACAAAGTGCAAACTGCTTGCAACATGTCAGACTGTGTCCCAAACAGAGAAAGTCCTGTACCAGACAAAGTGCATATGTATGTGATATTTCAGAAAAAGAATAAGCAAAATTATTCATCAAGGTTCTACTTGGTATAGGAATATTCACACACACAAAAATGGGAAGTTCAGAAATATTTTTATACTTTCCTGATTTTTTTGGGAGGAGGAGGAGCTGAAAAAATACCTGAATTTACATACTAATTGCGATTAAAAAATAATTCTGTATAATCTCAATTACCTTTTCATTTTCAGTTGTTAATTTCTTGTTATCTTCAAACAGCATAGTTCTCTCTCGTTCATATTTCTCTTTTAGAGTTCCCACAGCTTCTTCCATCTCACTGTGCCTAGAAATGAAATAAGATCCCCATCAATACCATTTCAAAGACTTCTACCACATTTTCTTTTACTTTACTTTTGGATTCCACATACTTTTTGAATAAATTGTACAAAGAACTTACTTCTCTCTTTTTGCCTTATCCAGTTTATCTTTTAATATCATGATTTCTTTCTGAAGTGCAAGCTGATGGCTTTCTAAACCATGTGCCTCTTTTTTCACATTTTTTACTTCCAAGACATGGGAAGCTTCTCGCCTGACCAACTCTTCTTCATAAAATGAGATTTTATTCTGAAGTTCTGAGTTCACTTTGGCCAACTCCTGCTGATGCTCCTGCATGGCCATTCCTGCAGCCCGTCCTCCCTGCTTCACCTGCAAAAGAGCAGAAATTGTTAAGGAAGAGGGAAAAAAACCCTTAAAATTTATCCCCCTAATATCAAAAGTAAAGATGCATACTACATTTGATTGAACCAAGGGTCAAATCAGGATGCTTCACATATATTAGTTAGCTCTTGGAAGCAACAAGAATTCCCAGAGTTCTAAGCCACAAGAAAGGTAGATGTTCTGCAAAAAGACCTGCTATTTACTTTTGCCAAGGTGAGAAAAAACAACGCAGAGAAGACTGGAGCGACCAAGGTTTTATAACAGGAAACAGCTTAGTAGGGTTTCCGGTGCTGTGTGGAATATCAGCATGTCATGGTGAAGTATTTTAACCCAGTCGTCTTATGATCAGAGACACATACACTATTTGAGCTTCAAGAATATAATTCTTGACAATTGTTTTTAAATTTTATCCCAACAACTTTCAAGTATCACAACCTCTCTATATATAGTATATAGTATATATAGTTCTTCCAGAATGTTTTAATGGATGTATTGTCATCAGTCCTGAACTCTTTAGACTGTATGAAACAATAAGTATAAAGGAGAAATATAACAAATCATGTGGCAACTAGAATTAATTCTGGTTTGTGGGGTGACCTATAAAGGAAAGAATAGGAAATTACAATAAAATCTTGGATGGACTAAGAGGATTGTTCTGGGCTGAAGCACATGAAATCTGCTGTCACATAACTGCCTTATTATTTTTTCCTGTAGCAACAGCATCCATGCAGCTTATTGTGTAGTTTATGGGCTTTTATCTATTCTGTTTTAAACCTCCCAAGGAAATCCCATAGCTACATGTCACATTTTGACGTGTTATGTCCTTGGGGCCATAAGCATGGCCACCTGTACAGATCCATGACCCTTCTTGCTGGTTAAGGTCCCCCAAGAGACAATGTGTAGTTAGGTCCAAATGATGGTGCATTCATCTTCAGGTGAAAAGATGTTTCTACTTTCACTTAAGGAGACAGAAGTCCCTCTGTCCCCTCTTCAAGAAATCACCCCTGGACCTAATGATGCTAGAGTACCTGACCTGTCTCCACCCTCCCCTTTTTGGGGAAGAGAAGGTGACTGGCCTGCAGCTTCAGAAGGGCCTGGAGGAGTGGATTATCTGAACCCCTTCCAGTCAAGTTTCAGGCCTGGACATAGCACTGATACAGCACTGATCACACCTGGAAATGATCTATGGCAGGATCAGCATGGACTTTGGGTACTATCTATCATGGGAACCTTCTGGACTTGCACAGAGGGCTGGGAGTGGAGAGCAGGGTGTTGTGATGGTTTTCTTTCTTATTTGAATTTATATCACTGCCCATCTCCCCCAATGGGGGATTCTTCCTTCCTTCCTCCAAGACTGGTTCCAGTTGATGTTGGTGGAGCGATCTAGCCCAAGGGCCTAGCTTTGTTGGCTGCCTGAAGGCTCACTTCTCTCCTCACTCCTATTTAACGTCTACATGAAGATTCTGGTTGAGGTTACTGTTGGTATGGGTTTATGTATCATCAGTACACTGATGACACCCAGTTATACATCTAAAATCTAGGCCAGCCAAGCAATACCCTCAAGTTTCTATCTCAGTATCTGGAGGCTGGATGGGGAGGGACAGGCTTAGTTCAAGCCTAGCAAGATTACACAGCTATGGATTTTGGGCTACCTGGATATAGACACCTTCTAATGTTGCTTCTGGATGAGACTCCACTGCCCCAGACAGAACTGATGAACAATTTGAGCCCCTCCTTGACTCTTGGCTTCTGCTCGAAGAGCAAATGGTAGCTGCGATTAGGAGGTCCTTTGGATAAATCCATCTTGTGTGCCAATTACATCCATTCCAGGATCAGGTGGTCTTACAGTTGGTCACACCTCAGTCACCTCTTCTCTGGATTTCTGCAATGCCCTTCATATAGGGCTGTTCTTGAAGACTACTTAGACGCTACAGCAGTTCCAGAATACACTGGCATGAGTAGTTATGGATGGATCAGCCATCAGTTACTGGTGTGCTTCTGGGTATAATTCAAGGTGCTGGTGATCACCTATAAAACCCATCATGGCACAGAGCTAGCTATTCCTTAGACAACCTGTCTCCAATTACCTGTGCCCATCTGATAGGATTGGTGTGCTCTGGGTCCTATCTATTAAGCAGCCTCATTTTATTGGATCCAGGAGTTGTGTCTTCTCTGTCACCATGCCTATCCTCTATGGAAGAGCATTCCCAGAAAGATCTGGATGATCCCAACCGCCTTTTGAAAGATTTGAAGACCAGGTTGTTCTCCCAGGGACTGGGTCACGAGGCTATGTGGACCCATTTTAAATGTTTGAATGTATAAATTCCCTGTGGAACAATATGGTTTTATTTCTTTGGTTAACAGTTTGCTGTGATTAGTTTTTTGTTAAGATGCCTGGAATCACATGGTGAGTTGAAATTGAAAAAAATAAATAAATAAAATGTAGGCAACTTGTCAAGTATATAAGACATGAGGTGAGGTTTTTTTAATATACTCCCATAAGAACCATTTTCCACTTTGAGACTGGGAGCATTACCACCTACCCTAATATGTTGGAAAGCCTAATATATGCAACTGACTACAAATAAAACACGTATGATGCAAATTCAGATTTAGAGGGTTTCAATATGAATATAAACTCATGAATAGTAATTGTATTGCTTTCTGACAAGCTGAATTTTAGAATGTGGATGGTTTGCAACTGTAAAATGGAGTATATTAAACACCCACACTTCTTGTTCTTCCCAAGTAAAGTAACTCTCAGATGACTTAGTCTTTTATAACATATTGTCACCTTTAGTGTTTCCAGTTCACTTTCCAGCTGCTTAGATGCTTTCTCACTATATTCTCTAAGTTTGCGCTCTTTTGATACTTCTGCCAGTGCATCATCAAGTTGTGTTTCTAGCTATAAAAAGAAAAATAGGTCTAATTATAGAAACAACTCGAGCTTAGCCATTATTAATTCTAGAACATCAAGAGGACTAGCTGCTATACAAAATACTCAAAAACAGGATGAAGTCCAAAATCCAACCATGAGACTTACAGGAAAAGCAGAACAGAGTGTAAAAACAGATCAATACAATCAGATATTCTCATAATTTACTTCTGACACTTCAAAAAATATGTTTTGTCATGTCTTATTTTCATGTCTGTGGTTTCTACCATGTCTTAACCATTTCACTGAGAGCTAAATTAGTGTATTTTTATAGCCAACTTATGCCCCTATTCTATTCTTATGTTTTGAAAATAAATAAATGGTTTGAGATATGTAAGAAAAATCAGTATAAAGAATGGAAAACTGCGGTGTCTTTATAACTAAATAGAAATTCTAACAATAAAAGTGCCTTATTCCCCATTACAGAGATGTGAGGTGGGGTGGGGTGAGGGAGGTAAACAGTAAAACTGTAATCCAGAAAACAATGCTATGAATGTAAACATTATAATGGACTGTATCCATACTGCAGCTACTTCATACTTTCATTTTTCCATACAACCTTCCAAAGTAGAAGTGTTGGAAAGAATTTCACAAAAAAATTGAACAGTTGGGTGTATCTGCAAATCAAGTCACACTAACTTTTCCAAGTATCAGTATCAGTTAAAATCCATGATTCTCAAACACCCTGCTGAGCTACCTCTTTCCTTGCTTTTTCCAATTTACGCATTTCTTGTCTCACAGAGTCCATTTTCTGCATGAACACTTCCACTTCTTCCTCTTTGTCACGGAGCAGTCGAGAGAGTTTCTGCTTGTGAGAACGCAAGTCTGCCATCCTCTCATTCAGTTCTGAGAACTCCTGCATTGCTAGCTTTCTTTGTTGATGAGCATCCTTTAATTCTTTGGACTGTGTCTTTAATCTTTCAGATGCCTCAAGGAGTTGCTAGTGAAAGGAAAAGTCCAAACCACTTTAAAAGCTATATTCTGAGCTTTAAGTTATATTTAGTTAACATCAAATGGCACTCTAGCAAAGTGTACAGAAGCATACTACAAATATACCCTGACAACTTTGGGGTGTGTGTCTTTGCCTCTCCCTCCTGTCCTCAGTGTATTTAGAACATTTTGACTGAATGTTCATACTGGCTTTTAATACATCACCAGCATGATATACCCAATATAGTATATACGCATTTTTAATTTTTCTCTTTTTCCTCTTTTCTTTCCATCCTTTTTAAATCTGTTTCCCCTTTCTTCTCCTATCTTCTACTCATCCCATTTATACACTGTACCTAGCATCATCTGATTAATTCTTTCTCTCTTCCTTATCTTTCCTCCATTCTCACATCTTTCATTTTTTGTTCTATTTCCTTCTCTCCTCTTCTTTTTCTCCTCCATCTTCAAAGAAAAAAACAGTAAAGATTGTTTTATTCTTCTGTGGTTGCTGCTTTCACTCTCCACTTGCATTTGGTGTGGATCCTTTCCTTCCCAGAAGCAGAAAAAGATCATAAATTGCAAGGTTCTGCTGCAATTCCTGGCAAGAGGACAATTGTTCCCAGGAGCCATGGGATAAGAAGCAAGCAAAGATTTTACTGTTGGTGAACATCCATTCTCTAGAGATTACACAGGAGCTTGTATAGCTGTTTAGCAGCTCCCCCTTTCTCACTGGGATTAAAGACAGGATATATCTTAGGGTAGTTATGTACATGGCTTTTTAGTTAGACCCTTGGCCTTTGTGAATTCCTCTAGCCCAAGCATAGGCAACCTTTTGTAACTTTGAGCAACAAAGCATGACTCTGTGATTGCATCTCTACAGGTTTTTTAACTTGGTTAAGGAAGTGGTTTGCCACTTCCTCCATTTGGGATGTTTTTTTGACTTTCAAGGAATTCCCAAGTGGTATCCCATCCAAACATTACAATTAGTGGTGTGCCAAATATTTTGAGTCTGAAACATCCCATTCTAAACCCGATACGTCCCATTTCAAATTTGAAACAGGCTGTTTCAGCCTTATCAAAAGCATTAGACACTGTTCTGGTATTAGCAGAAATGTTCTGAGCTTGAAGTGACTGAGGTCTGGTTAGGTCAGAATACAATTTTGAATTCAAAACATTTTGTACACCACTACATTAATTATGTAGTACAGGTTTTGCTTATACAAAAATATGCACAAGATATACATTCAGTTAAATCTACAAGTGAAGTGTAACTCTAAATTGGCTTTTATGTGGGGAAAAAAAAGCAGCAGAGGAAGTTACAGAAAGTTAATGAAATGTGGCAGTTGTTCATGGATAAGAAACTATATTTATGGCTATGACATGACAGCATAAAATGTCCTGTTGGCATCTGCAGGATACAGTATTTTACCTTACGTAGTGACAAATTCCTTATGTATATATATTTTTTTCATTTCTGCATATAAAAACGCACTTTAAATAAACCTTGCACCTCACTCCATTAGTTGGGGTACTATTAAGTAAATATGATGGAGCAGCTAAAGAAGTCTGGATTAGTAAGGCCTGGATCCTGATTACTCTCTATTTAGCCATGAAGGTTGCTGACTTAAAGTTACCCTGAAAAATACTGACATGTCTATTTTATAAGACTTCCTATAATGATGAAATATATTAATCTGGAATAAAAGTACATGGTATGAATATGACAAGTAGCATATTTTAGTAATAACCATTCTTAAACTATGTTGCCTGGCTGGCCAGACCAGATTTTTACACCTCTATTTCCTAGGCAACATATATCTCACTTCAATGAAGCATTTTCTACAATCAATACCTTATGAAGATCTTCCTTCTCCTGCCTTAGTATCCTGCATTGCTTTTCAAGGCCTTTTAACTTGTGGGTAGAATCTTCATGTTCCTGTCGCAATGTCACTGCATCTTCAAGCTGCCGTTCTAACCTATTTGAATCTATGAACAGGGAAGTTTCTTTTCACAGAAAATAGAGAAACAATTCTACTTTTCTCTCTGTTAAGGCGAACAATTTAAATTGGACCACAATTCTTCCCTGTTACCATACACACTGGTAAAATCCTATTACCACCACTGTTTGAATTCCTACTGAATTACATGGAATATTTTTGACAAGGAAGAGGAAGGAAATAATCCCAGGCCAATGCATGGTACAGAGGTTACACGAAGAAACAAGAAATTAAGCTAAGCAATGAAGGCCCCATTCATCTCTAGCTCAACTTAATCTTCTTGCCATCAGAGGTTTAATCAAAAGTGTCTTTATATTCAATCTTTTACACTAACATGAACTGGAAATATTTAAAGATAAAAATAAGAAAGAAAGAAAAGGGGGGAAAACAGGATATAAAATCTTGCCTTATAGCTTTCTGTCATAAATTCACCATGGATAAATGGGGGCCCCAATCTTCCTGAGTAACAAATACTTGAGGAATTTTGAAAATATGTTGTGGAACTTTTGTAAATATGGCTACTGTTGGGTGGAGGTAGATACATAACCAGTTATAAAGCATGGATTTATCAAAATGCTGCCTGGCATCCCTTTTACCTTATCATTCTACAGAATTCTTCTTAATACTCCTTCTCACATTTCTCCTTCCCTGAACAGATGGATACACTTTCTAACAAATTACTGGGCCACAGTTACTTCTCATTTTTATTCTCATGAAGGGTTATATTTAATCCGCAGTAGCAAGTGAAGATAATACTTAAGGTTGGCACTTCATTTGCAGCATTCCAGCTTCTTTTTTGCCATTTTTTTTAAACTAGAAAAAAGATATGGTGGGCCAAGGAGTCTGGCAGGGGCCACAAGAGAAGCTTCACAGATGAATTGGTATGCCCAGATGTCATTAGGGCCCTCAGGATTATAGTATGGTACATAGCTTGTATATAAAGAAAAAATCCACCCAAAATATACACACACACAAGTATCTATATGTGTGTTATATATGCTATGTTATATATGCTATACAGATAGTCCTCGACTTACGATCATTCGTTTAGTGACCATTCAAAGTTACAATGGTGCTGAAAAAAGTGACTTGCAACCGCTCCTTGTACTATGACTGTTGCAGCATTCCCGCAGTCACATGATCAAAATTTGGGTGCTTGGCAATTGGCATGCGTTTATGGCAGTCGCAGCATCCCGGGGTCAAATGATCGCCATTTGTGATCTTCCCAGATGGCTTCGGAGAAGCAGAATCAATAGAGAACTGTGTGATTCACTTAACAACTGCTGCAAAAAATGTCATAGGTGTAATCACGTGATGTCTCGCTTAATGACCACACCACTTTAATTTTCCAGTCTCTATTGTGGTTGTAAGTTGAGGACTAGCTGTAGAATTGGTCTTTATTTTTTTTTAAAAAAACTCTAGAAGTTCTAGAATATAAACGAAAAGGAAATTTATGAGTGTTGTTGCTGCTGCTGCTGCTGCTATTATTATCCCACTTGTTTTTATATATTTTGGTCAACTCAAGGCAACGAACATACCTAATACTCCTGCTTTCTATTTTCCCCACAACAACAACCATGTGAGGTGGGTTGGGCTGAGAGAGAGTAACTGGCCCAAAGTCACCCAGCCAGCTTCCCTGCCTAAGGGAGGCTTAGGAGTCACAGTCTCCAGGTTTCTAGGCCAGCACCTTAACCACTACACCAAACTGGCTCTCCACAGGAAGCTTATTTGAAAAAGTACATATTTATACTTCATCTGCAAGTAGCTATGGGAAAAAAAATCAGTTAAGACCCTTAAATTAAAATGATTATTTTCTAAAGTCTGGGGGATTAACAATTGGATTTTAATCAAAATTCACAACTATGGCTTTTTCTACAGAAGTGATGCACATTAAAAAAAAAAAGCATTTTACAAAATGAAAAAAAAATTAGCTAAGTCTTCTCTGACTATTAATCTTGATACACTGACAGAGTAGAAGAAAGCACAGAAAATCCCAACTACTGTCCTATATAGGTATGGCATAAAATGGTTGCTATTACCCAAAGAACAATTTGTATAATAGCAAGGGCCACCTACCTCTGATTCAATCTTCCTCCAATGGCTTGAGGACTAGTCTAAACTGCTTCAACTATGGAAAAGATTTTTTTTTTAAAATTAAGTCATGAAAGGGATCTTTTTGGGACTGGGGCTACAGAAGGCATGGGTGTGAGATTAGGATTTCACTGGAATGAGTGAGGCTGAAATGTCTGGATCCTTTCCCTTCTTTGCATATTTGAAGAGGTAAAATTGGTGCCTTAAAAGCTTTGGAGCTTATAGCATTCATTCTGCCAAAAGACCCCTTCAAGACAGCCTGCTATGGTTACCATAAGCATCTGTAACACTTAAGGCAGCTATTTCCCTGAGATATCCTTGGAGTTACAACTTGCCTACCTAAGCAAATCTGATCTAAGCAAATCTTTATCAACTATTTGCATTCTCACAAAGGGAGAACGCATGGGTGTGTGTTTGTGTGTGTCTGTGTGTACGTTCATATATATACACACACACTTTTGTTTTTAAAAATGTAAATGCTACTTTATGTGGCACCTTCTACAAATACCCCAAACAGTATTTCAATTTAATTTTTTACAAATTCACAGTATGAACCAACTTGCTAGCCATATGAAAGAGACCACAGAAAAATAACTGAGGCTCACCTTTTAAAGTGCACAGCACAGATTAGGACTTTATTACTGGGTTTATTAATATATGCCAAAACTTACCTGCTATTTTATTTTTCAAGCGCTCAATTTCCTCATTTAGCTTTTTTATTTCTTTATCCCTATTCGTGTTCACTGTTAGGCGAGCAGAACCATGAAGCGACTGAAGAGCCTGGGAGGATTCTTAAATTGAATGAAAAACATAATGTTTAGAAGTGATCACATATTATATTACTCGACCACATGGAATATCAGAAGGCCAATGAGAAGGTATACCTTGCAACTTTCTACTCAGTTCCAGCTTTTCCTGTTCCAGTCTTCGTATTCTCCTCTCATATGCCTCTATTTGCAAGCTATTCTCCAGGTCACGTTGCACATCCTCATCTTTGGTTATGCTACTGGACTGCATTACACTTTTTAGTGAGCCTCTATCAGAGAAACAGCTGAGACCCAAAATCATCAGTACACACATTAATTAACATGTTCAACCTTAAACAGCAACTTCCTGTTGGAAATTCAATAGAATCAGAAAACAGATCTTAAGTTTATATAACAGAAATGTTCACCTACTCAGTGAGCTGGCAAGTAAACAGCAATCTGTTTTTTCTTACTCCAACCCCAAATAGAAAAGCTTATTGGGAAGGAAGCAGCAGCAATAACCTCCACACCAATGGGATTTAAAGTAGAAGAATAAAGTACCACTGTTCGCACTTGCTATTTTATGTTTCACTTTTTAAGAGTATGACATGCAACATTTCCCAGGGAGTACAGGAGAAGGCTGCCTTTCTATGTGGGAGAGTATGACATATACTTGTTATTGTAATCTCAGGTTTAACTGTCAGGAAAATCTGGATAATCTTTGAAAGACAGAACACAATACACTGCATTGAGTCAGTCCAGTGACCTGATTCAAGTTCATATATTCAGCTTGCTAACATCATGCACATCTATGACAGCAGCTTGAAAATGGTATTCACTAGTTAACATTCCCTTTGGCTTGCCAGAGAGCAAGCATTTCCCTTAATATAGCAATGAAGACAAACATAAACTTAAAACAAAATCTATGAGCAGCTAACCATGTGGACAGCCAATCTATCATCCTCCCGTAGGATACCTGTCTATGAAACTCACTGAGTAGCCTTGAGATAGTTATTAGCCCTTAACTGTTTGAGGACAACATGTGCTATGGACACACAAGGTACACTGCCCTAGGCTACATGAAGTACAAGGAAATGAACACCACAACAGATAACAAGTATCATATGGAAAAAACAATAAACAACAACTAATAAAGAATAAATAAATAACAAGTGTCACTTGGAAATCTAGATAAATAGTAGAAATAATAGTAGTAGTTTTATTTATTATGCACATAACTTGTATAACGTGCTGAGACACTGGAGCTCAAAGATAATGGATCTTTGAAGTTAGGAGCCATTAATGGGGCATTTCAGAACATGTACCTGATATGAACTACCAAACATTTATATATATTGCTTAGGGGGGGGGGGTTGTCCCATGCCCAACCGCCCAGAGTCACTTTGTGAGAGATGGTTGGTGATGAAATTTGAAATATAAATAAATATAGAGCTATTACATGAAAAAAAACAAGAATAGACAGCAGTGGAACTCATGCAGGCAAAAAAGAAAAGAATGGGTTGGGCTTCCCCTCCCTACTTTTTGTCCTGGTAAAGCACTGTCTTTTTGCTATTGTGACCATGTTGTCCTATGGTGGAATAACCATTGTGTTATATTCTATAACCTTAGAAATCAGCTGATGGGCTTGAAACTTATGAATCCTAAGCTTAAATGGTAATATATATGTAAGTAACTACCTTGACTCCCATTTACCCTGCTACACTATCTCTCTTTTTTATTTTATAGAAAAATCTCTCCCTTTTTCCCATATTTTTCTGTAAAGCATTGTGCACATTGATAGTATTATACAAATTAATCATAAAAAAGAAGCAAAAACCATCCGTAGAGTAGAAAACATTCCATGTGAGCTTTCTAAACTGCAATTCTATTTTTTTTTCAACCTACCTTTCTGTTGTGTATGTAAAGCCAACAAAAGGTAAATGCAATCCAGAAAACCCGGTATGAGAACCAGGTGGTATCATTTCCTGCACAAAAACAAATACAAGAAGAAAACTGAGACGAACCAGAAACATGGCAAGTTAATTCAAAACAGAAAAAGCGTGATTTAAACGCATTTTAAAAGGCCTTTCAACCTGCCTTTTAAGGTGCACTATCCTCATAAAGTGACTTGTGAGATCCTAAACTCAAAGCAAGCTTCCAACTAATATTTTATTTATTAGATGCAAATCTAATCTGTGCACCATCTTAGTTTATTAATAGAGTATTTAGGCTGTTGTTATAACCAGACCTGGTATCTCTTTATTGCACAGAATGTATTTGCATACTTTTTTCACTTTATAGAAAGACTATTGTGGTTGTGTTCTTAGCATTTGTCCACTTCTTTTTGCACCATGCTCACTAGTTCTTACAGTGAAGCTATCAGTGCATGATTGCAACAAAGACTTTTTGTTTATCAGCTGACTTGTCACAGGACCTGAGGCTCATGTGAGCTGAGAAGAAATGACTGGTCCAAGGACACCTAGATGGCTTCCTTGACTAAGGGACGACTAGAACCTAGGGCTAGAATCCAGCATCTTAGCCACTACAGTATACTCCGCTGGTTCTTTCTATTTATAGAAAAACTGTGGTTAAATATTCCCGTACAGGGTCTTTCTACATACCAAGTTACTTTATTTTTTCCTTTTTCCCTTGATGTTAATTTTTTTTATTCACTCTGACTTAACCAGGTCCCACTCTGAAGCAAAGAATGAAATGCTCATGGTTGAAGTGAGGTTTGATAAATGAAATGTAAGGTGAAAGTGAAATGTTTGACCATAAAGTATTTGAGAAATTAAGAAATTGGTACTTAATTTATAGAGAAAATCCTTTACAACAATATTTTTTCCTAAATATGATTAAATTTAGACATTAATTGTAAGAGTCACATGAACGCAACTATTGTTTTCCAAAGTTCAGTATTACAAAATACATATACCCATCCTCACCACAGGCAGATGCTCTTAGCTTTTTTTTTAAAGCCATTTACTCTGACAATTGTCCCTATTAGACCCAATACAATTAGGAGGGTAATTTGGCTTTACTCATTAAGAAAATGTATTGTTAAACAGCCCTCAGAATATAACTGTCGGTTTTAAATTTGGAACAAGTCAAATTCAAAGCTGATCAACATGTAACACAGAACAAAGTGCTAGAATTCTATACAATATTTACTATTTATATTTTAGTATGGATGTCATTTTTTTTACTAGCTCCTTCTTGAACTTGGCAGAAAATATTCAGCATACTTCAGAATTCTACTATCTTATTCTAACAGTTCACTGGAGGAGATACACAGATATACAGAATAAACTGTAATAAAAAATAATTGGTATCAATTCATAAAACATGGAAAAGCCATCTAAGATCTTTCTGAAAATCATTTTCCATTCCTGACATCTTATCAAAAAAGCATGGCAAAATGTCTTTTAGGCCAACCACATTCAAACAAAAGACAAAAGGTTATAACATAGCAGAATCTTAAAATGACCTAAAGGCTCAAGTTTAACTGATTATTTTGAATGAATTGAATTGAAGGATTTGCTGAAATGGTTTATATTAGGTTTTTGGAAAATACTGTGTTCCAGACTCTCAAGGAATGTACTGAACCTTTCAAGGCCCAATCAAGTCTGGAATAATAATAATGACAACAAGAACAACTTGTTTTAGATGTTGCCCAACTCTATAACAACTTGGGCACGGGGAGAAACAAGACAAAGAATAAGTAAAGACCGGATGGTGAAACCAGCCAACAATACAGAAAACATACCACAAGGGGCTTCAGCCATTCTAGCCCAGGTCCTGGGAGACCATCTGCAGATGGTCCTTTGGCCCATTCCTATGAACCACTTCCTGTTTCAGAAAGTATATTTCTGGACAATAATGACTAGTGCTTTCAGGGAAAAAATGGAAAGTTCCCTGCCCAGAATACAGAGTTTTAAACATCCCCAGTTATATGTAAATTTATGGACTGGTACTGTTTGGACTGTGAGGTCTGGTTATCAGTATAGCAAATGAAAAATATTTTAATTTTAGTAGTATCATATATGCTGCTAGAAGCAATTACATTCTACAAACCAGATGACCTAAGAGAGATTTAAGATTAATTTATTACAGTAAGTCAAGGAAAATTTGAACTCTGCTTCCAAAATGTTATTGGAGAACACCTTTGATTTAGTAGACCATTCAGGATAAGAGATAATTAACATAATTTGTGTCATGATGTCAGGTCACAAATGATATAATTTGCAGAAATCATCAGTTTCAACAGACTTTATTATTTTGAGATGATGTCCAAAAGAAAAATTTGCCCATCATAGCTGAAATTGGTAAATCAAATTTACTCTAAGAATTTAATCAGGCAAGCTATTTTTTTTTCATGCCGTCTATGTATACAAAGAATGTGTAGGTAAAAGCAGAGTAGGGCTAGTAACATAGAAAAAGGGTAATTTCCTAAAATGCTACTAGGGAGCATTAAACATGTTCCCAGGTCTGTCCAGTTCATATCAAAACAACCAGTAGAAACAGAGATTTTAAACTCTAAAAATCCTTCCAGAACAGTCCTGCAGCATACCAAAATTTCATTATTCAGCTCAAGGAAGCAAGAAAATCACTGATTTAGGGAACAGAAAGAAAGAAAGAAAGAAAGAAAGAAAGAAAGAAAGAAAGAAAGAAAGAAAGAAAGAACAGTAATTACTCACAGGGTTTCTCAATATATCATCATCTACATCAAAATTTGATGTGTCTGAAGGACTGCTAACTTCTGGAATGTAAGGTGCTTCTAAATTTCGGATATTATCCCAACTGAGTCCTTCAAAAAATGCATGCGATTTGAAATCTTCTATTCCATTCTGCCCCAGACGACGTTCCCTACTGCAGATAAGTCGCTGGATTAAGTCTTTTGCTTCTTCAGATACATCAGTAACATGGGATGGAAACTGGAACCTCTCCTGAAGAACAGGAAGGGAAATTTGAATTTAAGATTTTCTTTTCTATGACAAATGTGCACATTCATATCAAAAATTTTAAAAACTACAGAAGCCTTCCTGAGCTTCAAAATTCGTGAAGCATCCTTGTTTTTAGAGGACCTATTTTTTAGTGTTAGCCCCATATCTTTGGACTTGCTTGCCTAAGGGAAAATCCTTATATTTTTATTTCAGTCTAGACTGATTTCAATGTGTTGTACTTCTTATTTTATTGCTGAATTTAATCATTTTAAACCTGCTTTGCCCCAAAATATATGATGAAAAGATCTTCAGAAATAATGGAATGGTATATTCCAAGTATATTATAATAAAGCTTTGAGAAATACCTGTTCTGAACATTAGCCACAGAACATGTGTCTCAGAAGATACACTGAGCAACATACTTACTCATGCACACAAACACAAAGATCTTAGATCCATGTTACATATTTATGTGCAAGTTACAATTAAGAGGAACGAACATTTCATAGCACTTACTTCATGATTCATAATCTTCCCATAGGTTTCCACCAGTGACTCTGCATAAAAAGGTGTTTCTCCATATAACATTTCATACATGCAGACACCTAGGGACCACCAATCACATTCAGGTCCATATTTTCCCATGCCATCCTCCATTGCTTGCAGTATTTCAGGGGAAATATAATCAGGGGTGCCCACTGCAACTGAAGATTGTACCTTGAAGAAAAACAAATATTAGGTCTTAATGTAATGTAGTATATAAGGAGAATTTAATTTAATTTGTATGTCTATAGATTAATGAGCATTAAAATCTCATTAATTTTAATGAGATACAAAACGTGTATGCTTTCTTGTATTATTAAATATAAATGACAAGAATCATAACTATAACAGAAGAGTACAAAGTAAAGGGGTTTTAAATGGCCATGAAACTGCATAAGAAGAGGAAACACATGGGAGTGTTACAGGATACTCCATTCATAAAGAATACATAACAGTTCTAGCTAAGACATATTTAAGAACAATGGTTCATCATAAAATGTTGCTGTATTTATCTCTTTACGTATTTCTTTATGTAGTACTTTTGTAGTATATCTTCCAAATATAACCCCCAAGCAAACTCAAAAACACTGCACTTTTAAGTATTCTAGTTTAAAAAACTAACTAAACTTCTTTGATACATACAGTGCCATCCTCGCTCATCTTTAAACAGGATCCAAAATCTGCCAAACGTATATGGCCATTCACATCCAATAAAACATTGTCCGGTTTTATATCTCTGATTAAAAAAAAAGATATTATTTTAAATCAAGCACAGAGTCAGAACATTACCTTCGTTGAGAAGTTAAGTCAACCACATATTTTAGAACACTAAAATCAAGTCCCTTGGTTGTAAAAGCAGGATATTAAGTGACAATTTTCCACTATTACTAATATTTAAAATCTAGCACCATTTTATAACAGCAAAAGATCAAATTCTCTATGTCAGAAAAATAAACCCTAATATCACTATAAAGGATACCGGAATGTTCACTATGATTATATAAACCTATCAAATTATATTCACACGCTGAATAGGCTGTGCACACTTTGAAAATGATTTGGAAGAATTGCTTTGGAGCTTCTAATTTGGTTCACTAATGTAGCCAAATTAACTTTTTCAGGCTCATGCAGAAGTCTGAAACAAAACAGGGGTCTTTCACACATTAGCAGGGATGCATTGCACTTGAACAAGTTCTGAAGAATTTCTTCCAAATCACTTCTGAAGTGTGTGCTGCTTTATTTTTTATTTTTATTAAACAGATTTATAAGGCTGCCCAACTCACACACAGTGATTTTATCGAAGAATACCCTGATATGGTATATTTCCTCCAAAGTACATATTTTAATATAGTTTGTATAGTTTTCACGAGAGAGCGCTGTACAAAGGAAAATGAAAGATATCTTTATACATGCAAACATTCACAGTTGCTCTGGATTTGTTGCTAAATTGAACATACAGTATTCTATATTCTATTTGCCATAGCTTGAATCACAATATGATGTGATAAATTTGCTATACTTGTGTTCTGACTTTGTTGGCAATATAACTTGGCTCCAATGTTCTCAAAAAGTCATTAATTGCATATTACCCATAGCCTGGATGTTTATTATAGCATAGAAGAAATTAACTTTCACAGCCCTAGCAGAAAAACAAAACAAAACCAACCCAGTATATATCTGCCCATACTTCATGACAGAATACCTATGGAATTATTCTGAAGGAAATGTTCCAAACATAAATTAAAGAAAACTCATCTTTAACATTGAAAAAATAGCACAATTACTGTGTGAAGGAAAACTACTGCCAAGAAGTAGATCTTAACACCTGATCAAAGTCCACATTATACTGAACATTTTTATCACGTGTTTCTCTTCTGTTTACCAAAGATTCTTTTGGAACATGTATTCCTAAGAACAACCCAACAATAAAAATGCACAACACGTACTTTGTCTCCCATTTCCTCTCATAGTATAAGAGGAAGGAAGGTGATTAACTACCGGAGAGCTTTAAATCAGTAGTATTTCTTTTAAAGTTTCACTAGCATATACAGACTTTCTGCCAGCAAAACAGTCTGCAGAAAGAAAAAGATCTAGTGGAGGGTTCCTTGCTGTAAAGTGTTATCCAAACACTGCAATCCTATACATGTGTACTCAAAGGTAAACCTCAAGGAATTCAGAAGGACTTACTCTGAGGCAAGCATGCACAACACTGCAGCATAAGCAAGTGATACCATTTATGGGACAACTTTATATTACTTCACTGATTTTTTCCCCCAATGACAGTTTTATCATATATGTTTATTCTAAAAAGCTAATGCCAACTTAGTGGCTAGCTCTGACCAAAACAGTAAGTCCTCAAATGATTTCCTGAAGTAACAGTAATTTCTAAAGGTTATTAAAGGCCATTTTGTGTTTAGCAAGATAAAAAATACTTTAATGAGAAAATTATGGGCCTGCTGAAATGGCCACATTTCAATTAACAACCTTTTTATCCCACTAGTCTATATACTCAGAATCATATATTTTTGTGATGGTTTCATATAGATTGTAGCACTGAACTGTAACCTGTAAAGAATCCAAAATAGGGATAATAACAGAATAGCAGATTACATCTTTGATAGATGCTGTTCTGCACTGCACAGTAATCCTTAAGCCCCATGCATATTGAACCAACTTCCAGGATATATTTTATATATCATCCACTAACTAGTGATGCAAGAAAACCAGCTGTTTCAACTATCTCAGAAATCAACATTCCCCTTTTGATATTCTGAACCTATAAGATTATGCACATGGAAGCAAGTCTCCTGGACTTTCGAAAAAAACTAAAAACCTGATTTTACCAGCATGCCTGGAGCAGGAAGGGGAATAGTCATTCCTGGGGATGGCTAGCCCCCTAGAATGGCCCTTTATACTCACAGATTGATACAGAATCTTTAGCCATCTGGGTTTTATCACATTTTATATTTTTACTGTCTATTTATATTTATGGTATTTATAATTGTATTGAATTTTATACTTCGCTTTTATTGTAAACTGCCCAGAGTCCCTCCTTTTGGGGGACATGGGCAGTGATAAAATTTGACAGACAGACAGACAGACAGACAAAGTTCATCTTGCTTCTGACTTAGTTATTCCTTAGGTTTAACTTTAATGCCATGATGTAGAGGACTGAATATTTTACATACACCAGCACAGCCAAGTTGAGACATTCTCACAGCAATTCAAAATTTTTATTATTATTAATTCATTTGCCAGAAGACCTGCAACAGAATTTCCTGCAAAAAAGTTATCTCAGGACTTGTGGTAACATCTATTATATAAAATATTGCAGATATATTGCTTAATTTACTGGGACTCATATGCTATGAAGTGAGTGGCTTACATTCTCTTCTTATAGTAAAGTAATTTAATAATAATAATAATAATAATAATGCCCCTGCCTTTTCTAAAGTATATATTTTGGTCAACTCAAGGCAGTGAACATACCTAATACTCCTGCCTCCTATTTTCCCCACAACAACCACCCTGTGAGGTGAGTTGGGCTGAGAGAGAATGACTGGCCCAAAGTCACCCAGCCGGCTTTCAGGCCTAAGGGAGGCCTAGAAGTCACAGCCTCCGGGTTTCTAGGCCAGCACCTTAACCACTACACCAAACTGACTCTCCAAAACTGTATACTAAATTAATAAACTACAGTACAAAATAATAACAGAAGTTACTAAAATAGAAATTAAGGCCACTGAGAACAAAAAAACATCCAAATACAACTTATACAAGATCTCCACCCAATGCTTCTTTAAAAAACAGGTTATAACAGCTCTTCTAAATACAACAGGGTGGAGTTCTGATCTTTGGCAGTAAGCTGTTCCAAAGAAGTGGGGCTGAATCACAGAAAGTGCAGCACCCTGGGCTGCATATATGACAATCCCTAAAGGAAAGGAACCTGCAGGAACCTTCCTAATCCTTGAATTATATACTGATTTACTGTACATAAAAAAATGTCTATGTGAGACTTTATTTTTGATGCTGTCTTGTTCAATAATGTTTATAAACATGTACAGATTTTGTTCAAATGTTACTATGTGCTACAAGAGTAAGAAGGTCAAAATGAATTTACAAGCTAGCACTCTTAAATTCAAGAACATTCTATTTTCTTTATTCCTCATACCTACAGTATTACATTCTAGATGTAATCTCATAAGCAAATGAGGAAGTTTCCTTAATGTAGAGTTCGCACTGGTGATCAAATATCATTTTCTTACATACTGAATTTATTGCAGCTGTGGTCTCTATGTTTCCAGATTATGTTACTTCAACATGAAAACTGGCCATGCTGGTACTTATGAATCAGGAATGCAGCTATTAAATTAGAGTTGCTCAAAAGCACATTTATAGAATTGTTGCATGGGGAAGACACAGACAAAATTATTATAAGATGCATCCAATCTTTCCTAGGTTGAGGCTCAGAATACTAGTTTTGAGAATTGTAATAGGAGTCAGCTGTGCAGCAATTTATTGCCTGACAACTGGGATATTAAAAGCTTCCCTC
Source organism: Candoia aspera (assembly GCF_035149785.1). Classification (NCBI taxonomy): domain Eukaryota; kingdom Metazoa; phylum Chordata; class Lepidosauria; order Squamata; family Candoiidae; genus Candoia; species Candoia aspera. The sequence goes on from NC_086153.1 coordinate 313,610,562, forward strand.
CACTGGTACAGATTTTTAACATTTGAATGGATTTGTGGATTTTTTTAAAATGAGGTTGAAAAACCTTTGTTGTAGTTATAACTACTGTATTTAAAAAGCAATTAAGAACAGAAGTCATATCAGAATTGTTTAAGAAGCTACATCTGGGTGCGTGATATACTTTTTTCTTTTTTTTGGCTTGGTTAAAGTAAATATATTGCTGTTCCTCTCCACCCTGAACACACATCCCACCCATGGTTTGCTTATAATTAATATGTCAAGCCAATGCTGTATACTGGCTACTTCTAGCCAGAACTAGCCACACAGAAGAGCCATAAACATGCCATAGCCACTTTTTATGGTTAGTTGAGGCCAGAAATAACATGTTCAGGCAACATGTTGAAAAGCAAATAAACCAGAAATTGGGAATTTAGCAGCTGTAACTTTTAGGGGGCTGAGGGAGCAGGTATAAAATACATTCCCTTAAATAGCGAAGGAGACATCCCACTCAGCTAAGAACTTTGAAAATGAAAAATAAAAGAAAATCATTTTGCAGTAATGCTAAACATGGCAATAAAGGCCCAAAACTACAACCCAATATCCCATGCATGGACAACATGTTATCTAAACAGAGATGCTGGTGTCCATAAGGTGATCTGCTTTGTTTCATGAAGACAATCTTTCTGCTGTACTTGTGTGTTCTCAACACTTTTGTTTTCTCAAGAATATTTTTTTCCACTCATTTTTTTCCTCTTCTGATTGGAAAAGTTCTAGTCACTTTGAATTTTGGACTGGTAAGAAGAGAAAGGGAAAGAGGAGGAGGAGGATAGCACAAACTAAGCTCTGCTAAGCCAGTGTATCCATATATTTATGCAAATAGGAGGAGAGATGCTAAAGTTAGAGAAGCTGGAATCGCAGAGAGGCTTGAAAAGCAGTAGCTGATCTTTCCAAATCTATTCAATTTCACATCCCCCATTTTTGGAAAAAAAAATCTTTCCAATCTATACTGTGTGCACAATTATTAGGCAAGCGAGTATTTTGACCATATCATCATTTTAATGCATATTTTCCACCTCCAAGCTGTATAAACCTGAATGCTTATTGGATATAAGCATATCAGGTGATGTGTATTTGTGTAATGAGGGAGGGTGTGGCCTAAGGAGATCAACACCCTATATCAAGGTGTGCATAATTATTAGGCAGCTTCTTTTCCTCAGGCAAAATGGGCCAAAAAAGAGATTTAACTGACTACAAGTCAAAAATTGTAAAAAGTCTTTCAGAGGGATGCAGCACTCTTGAAATTGCTAAGATATTGGGGCATGACCACAGAACCATCAAACGTTTTGTTGCAAGTAGTCAACAGGGTTGCAAGAAACGTGTTGAGAAAAGAAGATGCAAATTAACTGCCAAAGATTTGAGAAGAATCAAACGTGAAGCTACCAGGAACCCATTATCCTCCAGTGCTGTCATATTCCAGAACTGCAACCTACCTGGAGTGCCCAGAAGTACAAGGTGTTCAGTGCTCAGAGACATGGCCAAGGTAAGGAAGGCTGAAACTCGACCACCACTGAACAAGACACGTAAGTTGAAAGACTGGGCCAAGAAATATCTGAAGACAGATTTTTCAAAGGTTTTATGGACTGATGAGAGTGACTCTTGACGGACCAGATGGATGGGCCCGTGGCTGGATCAGTAACGGGCACAGAGCTCCACTTCAACTCAGATGCCAGCAAGGTGGAGGTGGGGTACTGGTATGGGCTGGTATGATTAAAGATGAGCTAGTTGGACCTTTTCGGGTTGAAGATGGACTCAAAATCAACTCCCAAACCTACTGCCAGTTTTTAGAAGACACTTTCTTCAAGCAGTGGTACAGGAAAAAGTCTGCATCTTTCAAGAAGACCATGATGTTTCTGAAGGACAATGCTCCATCGCATGCATCGAAGTACTCCACTGCGTGGCTAGCCAGTAAAGGCCTCAAAGATGAAAGAAGAATGACATGGCCCCTTCCTCACCTGACCTAAACCCTATTGAGAACTTGTGGGCCCTTCTCAAACGGGAGATTTACAGTGAAGGAAAACAGTACACCTCTCTGAACAGTGTCTGGGAGGCTGTGGTTGCTGCTGCACAAAAAGTCGATCGTCAACAGGTCAAGAAACTGACAGACTCCATGATTGGAAGGCTTATGACTGTTCTTGCAAAGAAGGGTGGCTATATTGGTCACAGATTTTTTGTTTGAAATGTCAGAAATGTTTATTTGTAAATTTTGAGTTATTATTCTCACTTTAACAGATGAAAATAAATAAGTTAGATGGGGGAATTTTTGTTTTTCATTTAGTTGCATAATAATTCTGCACACTAATAGTTGCCCAATAATTGTACACACATAGTTATGCTCCTAAGAAAGCCAAAACCGCACTTTTACTTTCTTAAATATTCAAGTTTGAGGTTTATTAACATTTTGGATTGACCGAGAGCACTGTAGTTGTTCAGTAATGAACTTCATCCTCAAAAATACAACTTGTCTAATAATTGTGCACGCAGTGTACTGAAGTGTTGGAAAGAAATTATGCAAAGGGGCTTGAGATTGTGTTTGTCAGCAAGATAATCTCTGAAAATAGAATGAGACCACATTTGTGCTGTGGGAGACGGCAACAAAAAATCTGTATGGGAGAGAGAGCTGGGCAGCAACTTGGAAGGGTGCTGACTCCTCCATTGTAAGTCCCCCTCCTCCTCTTTCCCAGTCATGTAACCTGGAACAACCCTAACCCTATTCTGAGGGGGTTGGGAAAAATTCCAGGAGTCATACTTTACATTGTTTGTTGTTTATTCGTTCAGTTGCTTCTGACTCTTCGTGACTTCATGGACCAGCCCACGCCAGAGCTTCCTGTCGGTCGTCAACACCCCCAGATCCCCCAGGGATGAGTCCATCACCTCTAGAATATCATCCATCCATCTTGCCCTTGGTCGGCCCCTCTTCCTTTTGCCCTCCGCTCTCCCTAGCATCAGCATCTTCTCCAGGGTGTCCTGTCTTCTCATTATGTGGCCAAAGTATTTCAGTTTTGCCTTTAATATCATTCCCTCAAGTGAGCAGTCTGGCTTGATTTCCTGGAGGATGGACTGGTTTGATCTTCTTGCAGTCCAAGGCACTCTCAGAATTTTCCTCCAACACCACAGTTCAAAAGCATCGATCTTCCTTCTCTCAGCCTTCCTTATGGTCCAGCTCTCGCAGCCATATGTTACTACGGGGAACACCGTTGCTTTAACTATGCGGGCCTTTGCTGTCAGTGTGATGTCTCCGCTCTTAACTATTTTATCGAGATTTGTCATTGCTCTTCTCCCAAGGATTAAACGTCTTCTGATTTCCTGACTGCAGTCAGCATCTGCAGTCATCTTCACACCTAGAAATACAAAGTCTTTCACTGCTTCTACATTTTCTCCCTCTATTTGCCAGTTATCAATCAAGCTGGTTGCCATAATCTTGGTTTTTTTGAGGTTTAGCTGCAAACCAGCTTTTGCACTTTCTTCCTTCACCTTCATCATAAGGCTCCGCAGTTCCTCTTCACTTTCAGCCATCAAAGTGGTATCATCTGCATATCTGAGATTGTTAATGTTTCTTCCAGTGATTTTAACTCCAGCCTTGGATTCCTCAAGCCCAGCATGTCGCATGATGTGTTCTGCGTACAAGTTGAATAGGTAGGGTGAGAGTATACAGCCCTGCCGTACTCCTTTCCCAATCTTAAACCAGTCCGTTGTTCTGTGGTCTGTTCTTACTGTTGCTACTTGGTCGTTACACAGATTCTTCAGGAGGCATATAAGATGACTTGGTATTCCCATACTGCTAAGAACTTGCCACAATTTGTTATGGTCCACACAGTCAAAGGCTTTAGAATAGTCAATAAAACAGAAATAGATGTTTTTCTGAAACTCCCTGGCTTTTTCCATTATCCAGTGGATATTGGCAATTTGGTCCCTAGTTCCTCTGCCTTTTATAAACCCAGCTTGTGCATCTGGCAATTCTTGCTCCATGAATTGCTGAAGTCTACCTTGCGGGATCTTGAGCATTACCTTACTGGCATGTGAAATGAGTGCCACTGTTCAATAGTTTGAACATTCTTTAGTGTTTCCCTTTTTTGGTATGGAGATATAAGTTGATTTTTTCCAATCTGATGGCCATTCCTGTGTTTTCCAAATTTGCTGGCATATAGCATGCATTACCTTGACAGCATCATCTTGCAAGATTTTGAACCGTTCAGCTGGGATACCGTCGTCTGCTGCTGCCTTGTTATTAGCAATGTTTCTGAAGGCCCATTCAACCTCACTCTTCAGGATGTCTGGCTCTAGCTCACTGACCACCGTCAAAGCTATCCCCGATATTGTTATCCTTCCTATACAGGTCTTCTGTATATTCTTGCCACCTTTTCTTGATCTCTTCTTCTTCTGTTAGGTCCTTGCCATCTTTGTTTTTGATCATACCCATTTTGGCCTGGGATTTACCTCCAATGTTTCTAATTTTCTGGAAGAGGTCTCTTGTCCTTCCTATTCTATTGTCTTCTTCCACTTCCGTGCATTGCTTGTTTAAAAATAATCCCTTATCTCTTCAGGCTAACCTCTGGAATTTTGCATTTAATTGGGCATATCTCCCCCTATCGCTGTTGCCTTTTGCTTTCCTTCTTTCTTGGGCTACTTCTAGTGTCTCAGCAGACAGCCATTTTGCCTTCTTCGTTTTCTCTTTCTTTGGGATGTATTTTGTTGCTGCCTCCTGAACAATGTTGCGAACTTCTGTCCAGAGTTCTTCCGGGACCCTATCTACTAAGTCCAGTCCCTTAAATCGAGTCTTCACCTCCACTGCATATTCCTTAGGAATATTAGTGAGCTCATATCTAGCTGATCTGTGGGTCTTCCCTAATCTCTTTAGTCTGATCCTAAATTGTGCAAGAAGAAGTTCGTGATCGGAACTACAGTCAGCTCCAGGTCTTGTTTTTACCGACTGTATAGATGTCCGCCACCTTTTGTCATGCGCTGCCTACCTCTGAATAACATTCAGACGCTGGTTTGCAAAGCAGGTTCTGGTTTATTTCAGGTTAGGTACAACGTTGGTAGAAAAAAGCTGAGAGTGACAGGAGCGCGCCGGTGCGGGGTTTAAATACCCCGCGCCGGTCAGCGCCCCCTCGCTCTCGGTCACGTCACCCCCCTTTGTCCCCTGCGTTGCCCTGCCATTGGTTGAGGGTTTCCGGGATCGCCCATCCTCAGGTTTCCATTCTTCTGCTGATTGCTTTCAGCTGGGCGATCCCCGTTGTATTGCCGCTGATGGCTTGGGTGGCTCCGTGATTCGTTTAGCTATTGTTTGTTAGCCGTTAGTCGTTGTGGGTTGATGGCTACTTAACTTGTGCCCCTTCACTTATTTCCTTGTCATTGTCATGAGTGCCATTGCGCTGATGACTTTAGCTCAACGGCACTCATGACATACTGCCCCCTTTTCGAATAGTGTTCTCCCCCGGTTTTCTTGGTTTTCCCCGTGGAGCTGTCAAAACGCCACATTTTTTTTTTTTTTTTTTTTCAAAGTTCCCGCCGGAGTAGTTGTCGCCCCTCCCTTTGCTCCTCCCTCTACCACGTGCCTTCCCAGGGTGTGTCCATGGTGCGCATGCTCGGGTTCTGACCTGGCGTGCGCATGCTCCAACCACACCCTGTTTGTTTGGCTCAGTTCGGCGAGGCGAGAGGCGTGGCTGGTCGGGTGCTGCTCAGCTCCAGGTAGGGCCCTTCTTTTCTTATTTAGAGTGCGTCGCCTTTGTTGTGTCTCCTGGGCGTTGCCCCCAGGTTGCCCTGTTGACTTGCTTGCCACTCCCCCGCGGCCGGGGGGCGGGGGGAGGGTGCTGGCGATCGTTTGTCACCACCCCGTGGGCCCGGGGCGGGGGGAGTGAGTCCCGGGGGGGGGAAGGTCCACCCAAGTCGCGGGCTTGGGGGGGGCCCTTTCCCTTGGGGCACGGGAGGCGGGGGGGGCCTGCGGGGGGGGGGTTGGTTTTGCTGACCTTGATTGCGGTTTGTCGGGGTATGCCCGGTGAAATGCTCTGGTCAGGTCAGGCGCGTTAACGTTGTGCGCCGCCACCCATTCCGGGTGGGGGAAGTGTTTCCACCTGACCAGATAGTGTAGAGTTCCTCGTTGCTTGCGGGAGTCGAGGATGTCCCTTATCTCGAAGTGGTGTTGCCCGTCGATCATTAGCGGTGCGGGCTGTGGCGTGCTTGGGTGCCATCGGGAGGTGGTTGCCGGTTTTAGGAGGCTGGTATGGAACACCGGGTGGAGTCTCCGGAGGTTGTGTGGCAGGTCCAGGCGTATTGCTACCGGGTTCACTATTTGCGTGACTCGGAACGGCCCGATGTACTTAGGCCCCAGTTTTTTCGAGGGTTGGGTTGACTTTAGGAACTTGGTGGAGAGATAGGCCATATCCCCCGCCTGGAACGGCGGTTGTTGGCGCCGGTGCTTGTCGGCCTGCTCTTTGTAAGCAGCCTGTGCCTCCTTCAGCGCCGCCGTGATTACTGGCCATGCTTCCGCGATCTTCCGTCCCCAGTCGCTGGCGTCCACCTGGGGTTCCGGGGGTTGAGGTAGCTCCGGTATGGGGACGAAGTCGCGCCCCGAGACTACTTCGAACGGGGTTTTCCCCGTGCTCGTGTGGACGGCGTTGTTGTATGCGACTTCGGCGAACGGGAGCAGTTCAGCCCAGTCGTCTTGGTGGTAGTTCGTATATGATCGTATAAATTGCTCTAAGGTGGCATTAAGAACCTCAGTGGCTCCGTCCGTCTGCGGATGCCAAGCCGTAGATAGGGCCTGTTGGGTCCCCGTCAGCTTCAGGAAGGCCCGCCAGAATTTGGAGGTGAACTGTGTGCCCCTGTCGGTCACCACACGTGCGGGACATCCGTGTAGCCTGTACACGTGGATGAGGAAGAGTTTGGCTAGTTGTTGTGAGGATGGGACCGACGTGCAGGGGATGAAGTGGGCCTGCTTTGAGAAGTAGTCCTTCACCACCCAAATGGCCGTTTTCTTCTGGCTGGGTGGGAGGTCCACTATAAAATCCATAGAGATTTCCTCCCATGGGCGGGAGGGTTCTGCCACCCGTTGCAATAGCCCCGCGGGTTTGCCTGGTGCCCGTTTGGCCCTAGCGCACGTTGGGCAGGACGCCACGTAGGTTTTTACGTCTCGCCTGAGCGCGGGCCACCAGAATTGGCGCCGTGTTAGGTGTAGGGTCTTGAGGAACCCAAAGTGTCCCGCTTGCTTGGCGTCGTGTGACCTATGCAAGATCGCCTGGCGTTGCGAGTCCGGGACGTAGATTCTGCCTTCCCCCCATGCCAGGTCTTGCGCCATCGTTACCTTGTCGGGGTTTGCCAGGAACCAGGGGTCGGTTTTGAGGGCGGCGGCGAGGTCCGTGCGCATTCCCCCTGGTAGTTGCGGTTGGCTTCTTTCCGTCGCCGGTTGTCCCGCCGTCGGCTGCGCCGTAGCGTCGAGCTGCCTCCGTGCGCCGCTTCGGGTGGTCACGGCCATTCCCAGTTGCGAGGCGGATAGGACCGTCCCAATGGTGTCTGGGGCGGGCTCTTCGTCTTGGGGCAGCCGGGAGAGGGCGTCGGCCAGGAAGTTCTTCTTGCCCGGCATGAACTTCAGCTGGAAATCAAAGCGGCTGAAGAATTGGGCCCATCGGACCTGTTTTGGGCTAAGGCGTCTAGGCGTTCGTAGGGCCTCGAGGTTCCGGTGGTCCGTCCAGACCTCGAATGGTTGGGTGGCTCCCTCGAGTAGGTGACGCCATGTCTCTAGTGCCGATTTCACCGCGAAGGCTTCTTTCTCCCAGACGTGCCATCGCCTCTCTGTCTCGGAGAACTTCCTTGACAGGTAGGCGCATGGTTTCAGGAGCCCCGTGGAGTCTTTTTGTAGCAGGATGGCTCCCAGGGAGAAGTCTGAGGCGTCGGCTTGGACCACGAACGGCCGTTCTGGGTCCGGGTGTGCGAGGATTGGCTCCGTCGTGAACAGCGCTTTCAGCTTGTCGAATGCGGTCTGGCACGCGGGAGTCCAATTCAGCACTGTGCCTGGGTTCTTGGCGCGTCGGGTGTCCCCCACCCCTTTGGTTTTGAGGAGGTCCGTTAAGGGGAGGGCTATCTCAGCGAACCCCCGGGCGAAGGACCTGTAGAAATTCGCGAATCCCAGGAAGCTCTGTAGTTGCCGTCTGTTGCGGGGCCGCTCCCAGTTTAGCACCGCTTCGACTTTTGCGGGGTCCATTTCGATGCCGTCCCCGGAGATTCGATACCCCAAATAGTCTAGGCGCTCTTTGTGAAACTCGCATTTTGTAGGCTTTGCATAGAGCTGCGCCCTTCTGAGCTTGTCGAGGACTTGCCTGACTAAGGTTACGTGTTCCTCGTGTGTTTTTGTGTAAATGAGGACGTCGTCGATGTAGACCAGGACCCCTTTAAACAGATGTTCATGCAGTACCTCATTGATGAGCTGCATGAACACCCCAGGGGCCCCCGCGAGTCCGAAGGGCAGTACCTTGTACTGGAAGGCGCCTAGGGGGCAGTTAAACGCCGTCTTCCATTCGTCCCCCTCCCTGATTCGGATGCGATAGTACGCCTCGCGAAGGTCCAATTTGGAAAAGACTTTGCCCGTGGAGAGGTGGGCGAGCATGTCCTTTACCAGGGGTAAGGGGTATTTGTTGGACAGGGAAGCCGCGTTTAGGCCCCGGTAGTCGGTGCAGAGCCGTAGGGTCCCGTCTTTCTTCTCCCGGAATAAGACGGGGGCTCCGACCGGTGAGCATGCTGGCTCTATGAATCCCCTGTCTAGGTTTTTATCGATGAACTCCCGGAGGGTTGCCATCTCCTTCGGGGTCATCGAATAGATCTTTGGTCTAGGTAGGGGGACGTCGGGCAGTAGGTCGATCCGGCAATCCGTCTTGCGGTGGGGGGGTAGTTGGTCTGCCTCTGCCTCTCCGAAGACCTCAGAGAAGTCGGCGTATTGTTCTGGTAGGTCTGCTGTGGTAGCGGCGTTGTCTTGTGTGGTCGCCTCCGCTCGTCCTACCGTGGGGTTGCTTTTGCCAGCTGGTGCTGGTGCTCGATACTCGCCGTCGCCGAATGTGAAGGTGCGGGTCGCCCAGTTGATCCGCGGGTTGTTTTTCGCGAGCCATGGCATCCCCAGGACTGCAATGGGCCGTCCGATGGGCGTGACTACGAACGATGTGCGCTCGGTGTGAGTGCCCATTTGCAGGGTGACCGGCTCGGTTTGTAGCGTGGCTGGTTTCCCTCCCGCTGTAGAGCCGTCCAGCTGGTGGAATGCCAGCGGCGTGGGGAGGGGGAAGCAGCGGAGGTCGAGTTTGGCAACTAGGTCGGGGTGGATGAGGTTTTTTGAGCACCCCGAGTCCACTAGTGCCGCGGCCGTGGTGGCTCCGTTGCCGGCAGAGAGTTGGATTGCTGCCAATATTACGGAGCTTTTGTCGTTTCGTTGAGGTGGTCCGCGTTGCTGTCCCACCACCTGCCTTGCCACGCGTCTCAGAGCAGGCGGGGAGCATTTCCCGCCGGCTGGTCGGGGTCGGTATTGTCCTCTTCCCCCCAGTGCGCGTCCCAGCCCTCTTCCGGTGTCGCTGTGGCCACGGTCATTCGGCGGTGAGGGGGCGGCCCCGGGTTGGGTGGTTTGGGGCTAATTTTCGGGGCGGGCTTGGGCGCGCTGGTCGGCGGTCGGTTGGCGAAGCAATCCGCCGTCTTGTGCCCTAATTTGCCACACCTCCCGCAGGGCTCCCGGTTGAACCTCTTTTTTGGGTATATGGGGCCGGCCATCCCCCCGTGTGGTGCGGGTACCTTTTTCCCGACATAGTTTGTGTCTTCCGTGGTTGTCATAAGGAAGGTGCGGTGCGCGTGTTCGGCTCTCCCCGCGAGGTGGATCCACCCGTGTAACGTTTCTGGGTCGTCGCGGTAGAGGGCCCATTGGAGAACGTCGCGGTTGAGCCCCCTTTTGAAGATTTCCAGCAGGGTGGTCTCAGACCAGTCGCAGACCTTTCCCGCGAGGGCTTTGAACTCCAGGGCGTAGTCAGGGACCGTGCGTGTGCCCTGTTTAAGTCTCTGGAGTGCGCTTTTCGCCCGTACTTTAGCTAGGGGGTCTTCGAAGTAGTTTTTCATCTCTTTGATGAAAGCCGGGAAGGTGGCGAGGGCGGGGGAGCTGGACTCGTACAGTTGGACGTACCAGTCCGCCGCCCTGTCTTGGAGTTTGATCGCCACGGCGGCGATCTTGTCGGCCTCGGAGTCATAGGAGTGTCCGTGCCTCCCCATGAACTCCCTAGCGTTGGTGATGAAAAACGAGAGTTTTGAGGGGGTCCCATCGAAGAAGATGGGGAAGTCCTTTGGGGCCCGGGCGTTTTGTGCGGCCCCGCCTCTCGCTTCCTGGGGTGTGGTGTCGGCCGCCTGTGCCGTCTGCTGGCTCTCCGCTGGCCCGTGTGGGTTCGGTGCTTCGCTCGGGGTGTGGGCTTGTGCGGGGACGTCGTTGGGTGGCGTGGGGGGCATAAGCGCCTGGAGCATGGTCCGGAGTTCCGTCAGCTGAGCCCGCATGGCCGCGAGTTCAGCTCGTGCCTCCTCGTCCACAGCCCGCGCCGCCGCTGGGGCCGGTTCCGTTGGCGCGTCCTCGGGGGTGGGTTGCCGGTGGGGTTCATCGTCCCTCCGCCGCGGGTCCGCTTCCTCCTCCGTCTGATGGGTGTCTCCGTCGTCCTCCTCCGTGTTGAGCACCGTGGGGCTGTCGCTCCACGCCCGTTGCTGGGGTGCGATGTGGGGCGCGGGGTCCTCCGCTGGTTTCGGAAGTCGTGCTGCTCCCTCCCGCGGTCGGGTTGCCTCCGTCGCCATCTCCCCTTGGGGTTGGAGCTGAGGCTCGGGTCGGGTGGGGTGGGCGTCCATGGCTCCGGGAGTCCGCGGTGCCTCTGGCCTCGGTCGGTCCTCCTCTGTCTCTTGCCGCGCGGCTCGCCCTCCTTGCCCGCGCCGTTCCGGCCTCATCTTGCTGGTCTTCTCGCCGTCTACTCCTCCCGCGGCTCGTTGTCGTCCGGTGGGGCTCGGCGAGGCTGAGTTTATGACTCTCAGCTTTATGTCATGCGCTGCCTACCTCTGAATAACATTCAGACGCTGGTTTGCAAAGCAGGTTCTGGTTTATTTCAGGTTAGGTACAACGTTGGTAGAAAAAAGCTGAGAGTGACAGGAGCGCGCCGGTGCGGGGTTTAAATACCCCGCGCCGGTCAGCGCCCCCTCGCTCTCGGTCACGTCACCCCCCTTTGTCCCCTGCGTTGCCCTGCCATTGGTTGAGGGTTTCCGGGATCGCCCATCCTCAGGTTTCCATTCTTCTGCTGATTGCTTTCAGCTGGGCGATCCCCGTTGTATTGCCGCTGATGGCTTGGGTGGCTCCGTGATTCGTTTAGCTATTGTTTGTTAGCCGTTAGTCGTTGTGGGTTGATGGCTACTTAACTTGTGCCCCTTCACTTATTTCCTTGTCATTGTCATGAGTGCCATTGCGCTGATGACTTTAGCTCAACGGCACTCATGACACCTTTGGCTGCAAAGGATGTAGTCAATCCGATTTCGGTGTTGTCCATCTGGGGAAGTCCATGTATAAAGCCGTCTCTTAGGTTGTTGGAAGAGAGTGTTTGTTATGCAGAGTGAGTTGCCTTGGCAAAATTCTATCAGCCTATGTCCTGCTTCGTTTTGTTCTCCCAGGCCATGCTTACCTGTAATTCCAGGTGTCATTTGACTGCCCACCTTAGCATTCCAGTCTCCTGTGATGAAAATAACATCTCTTTTAGGCATGTTGTCCAATAGGTGCTGCAGATCCTCATAGAACTGCTCTACTTCAGCTTCTTCAGCATCTGTGGTTGGGGCATATATTTAGATCACTATGATGTTAGATGGCTTGCCCTGAATTCGAATTGAGATCATTCTATCGTTTTTTGGATTGTATCCGAGCACTGCTTTAGCCACTTTACTATTAATTATGAAGGCTACTCCATTTCTTCTGTGGTCCTCTTGTCCACAGTAGTAGATCTGGTGGTCATCTGATGTGAAGTGGCCCATTCCAGTCCATTTCAGTTCACTGACGCCCAAAATGTCTACCTTTAATCTTGACATCTCAGCAATAACCACATCCAATTTGCCCTGGCTCATAGATCTTACATTCCAGGTTCCAATGGGGTGTTGATCCTTAGAACATTGGATTCGCCGTCCACCACCAGCACCGTCGGCCACTAGCCGTCCTTTCGGCTTTGAGCTAGCTGCGTCATCACGTCTGGGGCTAGCTGAACTCATCCTCTGTTCCTCCCCAGTAGCATTTTGACCATCTTCCGACGTGGGGGTCTCATCTTCCGATGGTATACCGACATATCTCTGGTTGTACTGATCCATTGAGTTTTCACGGCAAGAATACTGGGGTGGGTTGCCATTACCTTCCCCAGGGATCGCATTTAGTCTGACCTCTCTGTCATGACCTTCCCGTCTTGGGTGGCCCTTCATGGTTTAGCTCATGGCATCACTGAGGTGCTCAAGCTCCAGCACCACGGCAAGGTAACGATCCTTTGCTGAAGCATACTTTACATGCTTTTTCTAATTTGTTTTCCTCTCTCCTTGTATCTATTGTTTTTTTGTTAATCACTGTTCAGTGTAACTAGGTAGCAGGTTAATTGTACATATAACTCCATTTTACAAACTTCAAAAATAAGTGAGATGCCACCCCATTTTTCCAACTGCAATTCCCAGCACAGCATACCCAATGGCCCACTCACCCCATCTTCCCAGAAGCTTCCTTCATCTGCTCGGAATGTCCTGCCTGTCCCTGACCTTCTCAGCATCATCACTTCCATCAGCTGCTGCCATCAATGTCCCAGTGCAGTAAATCCTACTGGCCCAACCCCCCCCCCTATTTTCCCACCATCCCATCTGCCACTGACCCATGCATGGTTCAGTTTAGTCACAGGCTACCTGAAACTAGTTGTTTCATGCACTGAATGTTTTGTACCTCCCTACAATGTATGGATTGATTTATGGATCTGAGAGAAGAAAGCATAGTTTGCAAGTATAAAAAGGTACACAGATGTACTGTAAATGGCATTGGTATACATTACAGTTAATTTATTTTCTCGTCTCTTCTCTTTAACTTCTTTTGTTACTACTTTGCTGTCGGAGACTAGACATTTCCTGCAACATTTTGCTTTAAAGTCCATTTGTATATAGTACCCCTCAATCTGGAATTTAAATTGAGTCAAGCAAAAATGGAAGTGGTAGAAATATACATCCTGAAATTAAAAAGAATATTTGATTACAGATGGAAGAAATGAGCATACTTAATGTGTGGTCTTGTCCACTGTAGAGAAGAGAAGAGAAGAGAAGAGAAGAGAAGAGAAGAGAAGAGAAGAGAAGAGAAGAGAAGAGAAGAGAAGAGAAGAGAAGAGAAGAGAAGAGAAGAGAGAAGAGAAGAGAAGAGAAAGCCAAGCCAAGCCAAGCCAAGCCAAGCCAAGCAAAAAGGGGCAGAGAGGGAACTGCTCTGCTTGAGCCCCCTAATAGCTTACAATATTTGAAAGTGGGCATGGCTGCAATCTGGAATTCTGAATAGAAGTATTATTTTAATTGAAAAAGTAGATTTCACAACATCTTATTGTGCACATCCCGCTTGTTTTCATATTATTCAAAATCTGTACCTTTATTTTACTTAATTAGCTTAATATTTATATGCTACAATAATAAGACACCTTACCTGTGCACATAATGCAGCTGATGAATAGAATGAATAGCAAGAACCATTTCACCAATGTAGAACCTGGCCATATCTTCAGGAAGCTTGTCTTCAAACTTGCTAAGCAATGTCAACAAATCACCACCCACATAGTAGTCCATTACTAAATACTAAAAAACAAGAACACTTACAGGTAAGAATCACTGCAGAATTATGTCATAACTAATTAAATGAAGCTTTCAGTGGAATAGAACTTTAACCTATATTTGTGGAAACTAGAATCAAAGTAGATGGTTTTACTGGACCCACTGACTTTAACTGTTCCCTCTCAACTAATAATTAAATTATGCAATTGAAATAAACATGAGAATTTAAGCTAATTTAAGCCATTTTACAGACAATCATTATGCTAGACACATTCTTTTTCCCCCTTAGGCGTGTTTCATATACATATACTAGTTTACAAAAGAGAAGCATCAATACATACAATAGAATTAAAGAAATACAACCTCAGACTTAATAATTGTCATAGGAATTTAAATGTATTTAAATTTAAAAGGAAAATGGGGGATGAAAAAAAATTCTGATCATATTGTTCAAGAGTGTTCTTCCTTCCCCCTTTGTTGGAAAGAAAAAAGAAAAAACAAACTCTAATTCAAATGTCCTGTATAAGAGCCAAGGAAATGTGTGGTTTAGGAGTGCTAAAATATTATGGTTCATGATGCAGTAACTATGCTGAGGCTAAGAACTATGATGAGGCTGTCATTATCTGGGTAGAAGATCACCTGCAAAGCTAAAAGTTTCTGTCTTGATTGTCATAAGAAAATGTTCATGTACATGGATTCCTTTCAATTGGGTTATCATGGAAATAGGGGATTCACTGCAATGATTAGATATAGTCAACAAAGGAGATATTGCATAGCTGTATTTTACCATGATAAAAAATTCCTAGGCATATACCAGATATTCTGCTAAACTCCATGGAGTGGGCAGAATAAATATTTTATTATTTATTAAATCTAAATAACAACAACAACAACAACAATTCAGTAGTTTAGTGTCAGTATTTCCTGAAAGTTAAATCACAAGAGTAAATTGCTGGAAAATATAGATTAGCCAAAGCCATACATACTATACTGATAGCATGTACTTCTAACAAGCGGTTTAGTAATGATTAGAATTTTTCTGGTGCTTAACAAGTTTATTGAAAACATCATTTAAATATACTAATTTTCCTATTTTTTATCACTTCAAACCATAGGCTGATCAGAGTAAAATGATATTTCAGAAAAAAATAATCTTAATTCCTATCCACATCTTAAACAAATATAAAAATCAAGATGTTATAGAAAATGGCCTCATACATCAGCAGGGAAACCATGGGTGAGCTATCCTTTATGACTTAAATGTGGCCTACTGAACTTGTTAAAGGATATTAGGTTAAAAAATATAATGTATAATTTAGACAAATTATAAATATTTATGGCTTCTACCTAATCAGATTGTAGCACTGTGATAATAAATGGGTGAATTAATTTGATCTGGAAAATAGAATGAACAAAGGAGGGAGCTAGCTCTCAGTCATCTGTACTTTAGTCAAGGTTCTTAAAAACTGCCTCAATTTCATACACTTGAAATTCTTCCTTTGGCACTCCCTTCCTCAACAACCCTCCTCAAAGACGCAAACCAATCAGAATATCCCAAGTAAGTATTTGCATTTTTCCCATCTCTCTTTTGACAAGATGGCTATTTACTTCTTGTTGGATGCAAACCTTTTAGGAACCTCCAAACATATGTACCAGGGATGTAATCCTATGCACACTTACCTGGTAGTAACTCATTGAAATCAGCAAGATTTATTTCTGAGTAAACATGCATAGGATTGTACTGTAAAGGTGGTTTCTTTTCAATACTATTCCAGTTTTTACTGTCCGCAAGTGCTTCAGAGCTGAAAATGAACATTACAGAAGCCACAGTTGGCCCACAAACCGGTTTGGCCACTTCTGGATTTTAACAGCAGTCTTGAGATTTTGTGTATAAAATGACACATAACAGTACTGTGCCAAGGTAAGTAGCTAGATAAGTGTTTAACTGAACAATTTATTCATCTAATCAAGTTTACTCTAGCTCATTATACTTAATGGCAAACTAGAGATGAAAAATAAAGTGAGTAACTTATAAATGAATTGTATTGGAATTTGTTTCTCTTTCAGAAAAAAACAAAAACAAATAAACATATTTACCCAAAAGGAAGATGGCTCTGGATTTTAGATTCCAACCCCAAAATGAAGATTAAATAGAAACAAAATATAAACACCCAAACAAATTTTGTATACTTTTCAGCTGTGACTGCCGATTCCTATTTAAAAGTATTCTACAGTATAAGAACGTTTACCCCTATAAAAATGTGTGCAGCGGCCAGCAGCCATACTTCAAAAAAGAAGAGAACCAGAGGCATACTCCAAGGAAGAGCAGAGCCAGAACAAATATTAAATGTTTAATTAAATTAATGACTGCCAATAAAAATTGCCTGTAAAATAAGGTATCCCATCTATAAATTTAATTAATCTCCTATTTGCATAGGCAAATAGATACACACAAACTACTCCCACACATATTATTACGCACAAGTAGGCATATACTCACTGCAATGAGAAATTGCAGAAATCTGGGCTCAGCTACCATAAATTTATACATGTTTATTTGCAGTAAGGGTGCTATGGCAGGGAATTCTGTTTAGCCCAGCTTATTCCATTTAACTGAAATGTGAAGTGGGGAAGAAATCCTTGGGTTCTGAACTGCAAGAAGAAAATGGGAGGCCTCCATGCTGGGCTGCAAACATAAGGAAACCTAAGATGCTTACTCCATACTGAGTCCCATTAAATTCTGTGTTCCTTACTTCCAGGAAAAAGTGCTTAGGACTTTTAGTTCTGTTCAGTCAATTTGGTAGTCCCATTTTTCTCAGGCTAAGCAACTGCAGTGAAGAGCCCCTTTATCCATTCACCAAGGATGATTTTCTTGAGCCCTCATTTGTTATATAGACAGAGGAGGCTCTCCGCTGCAAACAATTATCCATTACAAGTAGAGGGTAGTAATAAACAGTCTTGTCTTCTCTTCATGAGAAGATGAAGGTGACCTACAACAGTGTTTTCTCCTACTCCCACTGCAACAATTCCTTCCCTTTCAGCTATTTGTTTTAAGTATTTGCATTTCCTATTTCTTCTGCTCCAGCACTCTCAACAAATAAAAATCAAAATCCCCTCCCCTTCACAGATTACCTCACTTGGGGGAAAAAAACCATCTTCCTTTCAGGTAAATACAGTAGATAATGCTCTAAATTCAAAATATTTTGAACTGAGAAACCAGATTAAGAACTACTCCTTTATAGGCTTATTGTTCACACATACCAAATAGTTTTCATCTTGAAAAGCATAGTGCAATGTTGTAATCCATTGGCAGTCTCCGTTCACCAAAACATCTCTCTCTTCTCGAAAACAAGCAGTCTAGAAGTGGAAGAGTGAAAGGGGGAGGGAAAGTTGTTTAATTATTCTCTTGACTTTGACAAACAAGGATGCAAATATTACATTAATGTTTACATAATATAAAATTATAACATTCATAAATATGGCACATACTTCCTATTTCTCCCTCTACCTACCCCCCACTAATCCTACATGCTTTAAGCATTTAAGGACTATGACTACTTCTAAGGGAAGCAGAAGGGAGAAGCTAATTATGACTTCAGGAAAAGTACTTCCTTTTTTTTTTAATGAATGTCCTGGCTGAAGACTTTTATGTTATAAAGGAGGTAAAACCTCCTTTATATGTCAAGTATCTAGGAAGTATCTAAGAATGAAAAGTAAAATTAGGATTTTTAAGCATATATCATGAAACTTATTTGCATCAATTCTAATTTCCTATTTGAACTCTTAGACCCAGAGCATGAAGGGATAGGTATCTCCTACTCAGCCTGAACCATGCAATTCCAAGTCTATTCAAACTTCTATTAACCTTACTTCCAAACTTCAGCAATTATCAGTATGAAGAAATTGCATTTAAACATTAGCATGCTAAATTTCAGAATCAGTTTAGAAAGAGCTAGTCTACCCTATACCTAGCTTTTAAATTTTCTCTATTTGGAGGTTCACTGGTAGTTTGTTCTATTCCATCTCTGAAACTGTTACCCGCTGTCCGTTTAGCAGGACTTCTTCTCTATTTTACACTGTTTATTTTAATATGAAATAGTATCTCACCTTTATACCATTCAGAGAATAAATCCATACAGTTTGTTAAAGGTCTGGAGAATAACAGTATATATTTTTTTCTATAACATTTCTATAACATTAAGTGGCCAGATATTATTTCAGTTAGAATAATCCTGCAAAATGTATCAATTACATTATGAATTTCTTAAGTTGAATCAGCATAACCTATACACTGTTACAACCATTTTCCTAGAAATATAACAATTTAAAACTGGAAGATTCTTAAACAATCCGCCACCCTACTCCTATTATAATAATTTCAGGGTCATACCACAAAACATTTCTATATATCATTCCAAAATATGCCTAAGTTTAATTGGTGCAGAAATACACAATTTACTTTTTCCTTACCTTCATGCATAAAGTACCCAATTCCTTATTTTTGCCTAATAGTTTTATTACCTAACAGTTCTTTCATTGTGACATTGTATCCAAGTATTATAATTACATAATTATCAACTACTAATTATAGTTAATAATTTGAACTATCCTAGGTAGCATGATGGAAATTTCTAAATCTGCTATGAATTAGCATTACAAAAACCAATCTCTTTATGACATAATGTACAAGGCTATAACTTTTCAGCAAATATTATTTTGTTGAAAAAGGGTATTATCTTTTTTATAGTCAGGTTCTGCATCATTTACCTATGTTTTATAATTTTGGGAATATACCACAGCAATTCACCTTAAGTTGGCCTTCCCTTAAAATATTTGGAAAGCTTCAGATAATACAGAATGTTGAGCAGCAGGACTTTTGGACATAACCGTACTGGAAACTAATCTGCACTGGTTCAGGATCCACTGCAAGATATTTGAAGAGATTTATGATCACTAAAGTATATATGGCTGTACCTATATGAATGTGGTAGTGAAGAAGCAAGTCAAGAATTTCCTTTCCTATATTTGGACTAGTGAAAGGCAGATTTTGGATAGCTTCCAGGAATTAAAAACAAAAAACCGAGGCACTGTAAAACTCTGAAATTAATAGAGGATATGCTATAATGGGGAAATAGCAGACTCTGTTTATAGATTATAATTCAAGATTAAAATATTCCTATTAGAGTGAAAAGTAGACATTTGACTACAAATGCAACTTCCTATTCAAAACCTAGCAGTATGCAAAATTTCGAAGCTGATCAAACTGAATACAATTCAAAATGCCCCACTTTGAGAAACAGCTGTTTTGAGTGCAAAATGGGCAGCTGCAAGCCTTTTGGAACCTTTTCAAACTTACCCATTTCCAAAGTGGTTGAAATAGCCCATTCTGAGTTTGTAACAGCTGTTTCACATTTGGGATGGGATTTTGAATTTAAATTAGGGCATTTCAAATTTGAATCAGTTGGATTTGAAATATTTTGTATATCTTTACCAAAAACTCTTTAAAATTTGAGTATTCTTATTGAAGTTGGCTATATGTTACATAAATCATCACGCTTAAAAATTTTGGTGAATGAATTGTTGCTTTATGTATGACAACACATATTACATTAAATATCTTCATTATAATAAATAAAATACGCAAAATCTGTTTGCTTAATAGTCAACAATGCTTTATTGATTTACTTTTGCAAAACCTACTTCTTTATAAAAAGGAACCAAAAACATATTTTCCTTGAAATCCTGACTTTCAATGCAATGGACATCCAAGCTTCCATTTAGTAATTTACTTGATTTTCACAGTAAATAAAAATCATGCCATATTAAAAAAAACAGGCAGACAGACTGGTAAATATAGTTATACAGATAGCAATAGATGCCTCAAACAAAATCACTTCAGGAAAATACATTTCCTATATCTTTAAGTAGTAATTCTTTCTAATGTGGCAAAAATTCACTGTGATCTTCTTTAATGCCATTTACAAAGAAATCTAAATTGAAAACATCAGACTTACCTCTGCCCTTTTGAGCATTTCCCATTTATTTAGGATTTTCATTGCATAAATGCGCTCTGTGCACTTCATTTTTACAACTGCAACCTAGAATTAAAAAAAAAATTAATTAAGTCAATGACATTTTAGTATTATTTATTTATTTATTTATTACTGACTCTAGGCAACTTACAGATAAAAAATTAAAAGAAAACAAGGTATATCAAGAAAAAAGTCAACCGACCAAACATAAAACCCAAAGAACCAAATAGCAAAACTAACAATTCCCCCTTCCCCACCAAAACCCCAAACCAAAGGGGCTCAGTCACCATCCTAACCAAGGCCTGGGAGAAGAAGCAGGTGTTTAAGCAGTTTGTGGATAGTCAACAGAGTGGAGTAGTATGAATCTCTGGGGGAATATCCTTCTGCAGAGCAGGAGCCATCACCGAGAAGGCATGATTCCTAGGCCCCATCAGATGACACTGCTTAATTCACAGGACCTGGTGTGTGCCAAACTAGCTGACCTCGTTGGACAAGGACAAACATATGGAGACATAGCCCTATGCCATGTGGGGCTTTATAGGTGATAACCAGGACCCTGAATTGCACCTGGAAGCCAATGGGGACACATGTGTCTACTGGGACACTCCCATCAGAATCTGTGCTGCTGCATTCTGGACCAGCTGTAGCTTCCAAGTGGTCTGAATGTATTGTTAGTTTCTGACTATCAAATTGCTGACACACCACAAGAAGTTGAATTTATATTGCACTGCAGTATATATGAAATAAGGGACGCGGTGGCGCTGCGGGTTAAACCGCTGAGCTGTCGATCGGAAGGTCGGCGGTTCAAAACCGCACGGCGGGGTGAGCTCCCGTTGCTCGTCCCAGCTCCTGCTCACCTAGCAGTTCGAAAACATGCAAATGTGAGTAGATCAATAGGTACCGCTTTGGCGGGAAGGTAACGGCGTTCCGAGTCGTCATGCTGGCCACATGACCCGGAAGTGTCTATGACAACGCCGGCTCCAAGGCTTAGAAACGGAGATGAGCACCGCCCCCTAGAGTCGGACTCGACTGGACTTTACGTCAAGGGAAACCTTTACCTTTACTATATATGAAATAGTAATTCAGTATGGCAGTAAGCAATTTCATTTTTCAACAGTAAATTAAATTGGAAGCCTTTTATATGAAGATGATAATATGGCAAATGTTATAGATTACCACACTGGTTTTCAAGAAAAACAGTATTTGTATTATTATAAAACATAAGCAGTACATTATATTATTTGGGTACAGTGATATTTATACAGTACTGGCTAAAGTTTATTAACACTCTAATGTTTAGATAACTTAAACCTTTAAAGATAAAGAAAAAGAAGTTATATCAATATTAACTATGATTTTAAGAATAGAACAAAGAAGAAAGACTAGTAAAGTTAACTTTGCTGTTCAAGCCAAAACCTAGGTAAGGGGTTCATGAAAACTTTCTTCTGTGTCAGCTGTAACAAAAATGAGGGAACCCAATTTTCATGTCAGCCACTCCCTTTAGGAGACAGACAAGGTCATTTTGGAAAGCAGCCAAGATTCTTAATGGTGGATATATGTGTTCTTTAAGTGAGGGATTGTTTCTGGTTAGACTGAATTCATTGCAATTACCAGTTAGCTTTCTCCTACCCTTGAGAGTGCTTTGATTCTTTTGCAGGTCACATGCATAAATTATTATTATTGCTGTATAGTCTGGGATAACTGTCTTTTATTTATGCTCAAATCATTTACCATAGATGAAAATTTGAAAATTGCCTCCTCCCCCAAATATGTGTGCTTTACACAAGCATACATATACAAAGGTGGAGAAATCTTATGCTTTGACAATTAATATTGGCATCTAGAAATTTGCCACTTGGTGCTAAGAGAATGAGTCAGAGTTTTCTTTTTTCTTGTAGTACTAGTGTTTGCTTTTTTCCCTCCAGATGCCCAGTCTAAAGTTATCAGCTTTGATGGCATACTGTATTATACCAATATCCACCCTCCCTCCCTTCCTTCCAGAATTTTCTGAATTATTTTAATACGAATATGAAGGGCTTCTAACAGTATCAAGCACAGTGGAGAAAAATGGCAGATCATTTAGCAATTAACAATGATATGCACTTAATTAACCCAAAGTATTTTCCTGGACTAATACATTGTTCTATTGTTTTATTATAACTTTTATGTTTTATGTTTTTTTGTTTTTACTATTTTTTATTTTTATAATTTTTGTTTATAATTTTTAGAATTCTGTATTTGCATTGTTTTTATTTTGTTTTTATTTCATTTTTCTTTTTTTTTGCTGTTTATTTAGTTTTGTCTCTTTTTTCATTAATATGTACAGACAACAGTAAGTAACAGTTACAGTGGAGACCTTAATATTAAGTATTAAGCTTAGACCTTTGCCCTTTCCTGGACCAGAAATCCCTTCTCACTGCCATTCATACCTTATTCACTTTGTGTGTGGACTATTGCAACATGCAACAGTGGAGATGCCCTTGAAGACCACCCAGAAACTACAACTGACACAGAGCACATTGATGTAGGCAGTTATGGGCTCACCTTGGTGTGTTTGTGTAACACCTTTGTATGCAATCTGCACTGGTTACCAGTGAGCCTCTGGATGCAATTCAGGATACTAGTCATGACTTGTAAAGTCCTTCATGACATAGGGCCTGGCTATCTGAGGGACTGTCTTCTTCCTATTTTTTTCTGCCCATCTAGTAAGATCTGACAGAGTGAGCATGTTCCAGATCCCTTCTTTAAAAGAGTGTCATCTGATGGGATCCCAGTGGCATGCTTTCTCTGTCACAGTGCCTGCCCTGTGGAATAGTATCACCCCAGAAGTCTGAGTTACCTTGACCATGCCATCCTTTAAATAGGCCTTGAAGACCTGGTTGTTTCCTTAAGCACTGGGTTAGGAAGTATGTGCCTTGGTGAGAATTTTGTTAATGTGTTGTATCTATTAGTCCCCTGCCTTCCTTTTGTTTTTATTGTATAGTATTTGTTTTTAACTTGTACTGTATGTTGCCCATAGTTGTTACAAATTTGGCAGCCTATAAATTTGATTTACAAATAAATAATATTGTGAAATGTAACATGCAGGTACAAATAGATAATCCTCATTTATCTAGCTTCCATGGTTAAAGGGAGGTAGGTTCAAAACAAAGAATTCCTCCATTGGAAGAATCTGTATCGATCAACTAGCCAACAGCATGTTTCCTTAGTCATCCCTAGCCTTGCAAATAAATGTATATGAAAATTATACTCTGCCTTCTAGATTGCCTAAAAACCCTTTCCCAAACTACATTATTCACATAACATACACTTCTAATTTTTAATTAGTTCACAATATGGCATATAGACAATATCAATTCAATATTATTATTCTTCAGGGATCTTCTATGGACAGACATCAGTCCTTTCCTATAATCAACAGAGTCCAGAAAATAAGTTTATTCTGTTTGCCTTGTCTTTAATGATGCTCTCCATATGCTCAGGCAACTATATGATAACAACATGTTCAGGAATGCTTACTCAGAAAAGGAATTTTCTACACACAAAACTATGTTCTTTCATTTTACTATAATTAGGAGAAGCCAGTAGGGAACACGATATAGAGATTTAACTTCTCCTACAAGACACAAAATTTGTACTCCAATCGTTTGTTTCATAAAGCACTTCTTAAAGCGATTAATACTTGATTATGCATCAGTTAATCACCAGAGAGGAAGTGTATTGTCCTAATTCTCTTCTAGACCCATATGTGGACTAGAATGGGGAAAGAACAGGTTAATGTTGCCAGCACTAGACCAAGATACAGTTGTTCTGATTGAAGCTTTTTCTCTATAATTATGCTATTTGGTGTTAATACCAAATATTACACTTCACTGAGTGTTAGACATTTCCAAACCTCTTATGGTCAAGCATGGAGCTAGAAGAACCCTTGAAGTATAAACATGTATTTTCAGAGAGAATGCTGTTTCTTGATCAACTATTGAACTGATGTACTAATCAGGAGCAGTTGTTAAGTGTGGATTAAGTTAGCATTTGCTCTCATCTGGATTAAATTATCGTTTACTATGTAGCCCACACTTCAATAATACAGATGCCACCTCCTAATGTGGTATTTATATTATTAAAGAATTCTTGGATTATATTTTCCAAACAATTCTCCACAAATTAAAAAAAAGTTTATTTCTATGACTGCTGTATTCTTCTATAATGAATGTATTAGTTCACCTAAAATAATATTATTATGTATTATTATGTCTCTAGAATTATTATGAACACTGGAAGAGCATATGCATTAGTCTATAATAGCAACAAAGATTCCTGAAATACCTTAAACAAACTAGCTTTAAGTTTTGTTGGCTAGAATCAGTCTGTTCAAAATATACACATAAAACAATGTACTAGAAACTAGTGAAATAAGCATATCTAAAACTGAGCTCTAAAGGCATCTTACCTCACCAAATGCACCTCTGCCAATGACTTTTATGATTTCAAAGTCATCTCGATGAAGCTGCATTTCCTTCACCAACTGTGTAAATGGTTTGGCTGTTTGAAAATAAGAAGAAATCACAAGTTAAAGTTCGTGTATTTCATACTGGTGTAGGCTTCCATGGTCGGCATCAATCTGTATATTAGTCTAAGTTTGTTAGTAAGCCATCAAAAATTACTACCTATATTACAGACCATATGGTCAGGAAGAAGCCAATTCTTTTTCTAATTACAAAGATCCCTATCTAGCCCTCTTGACACAACTAACGAATGACTTAAGAAAAAAAAAGGGTCCAAACACAAGCCCTTAACCCACATACATTTTTCAGTCCAAATAAAAATGCTAGCTAAGCTAGGAAGCAATTAAGCATTGAGAATTCTCAGACACACAGAATATAACAAGTATTAATAAGATAAGCAAGCCTAGCTGCAAGAAATTAATGACTAACCTTGGGAACACAAGGCTTTCAGAGAGCTGCTAAAGTAAAAGTAAAGCTTCAGATCAAGAATTATTTGACCTTTTGAATCTAAGAGAACCATTCTATAATGTTATTAACACTGTATATTATCTCATTCTTCACATGCCCTATTAAATAATTTACTGTGAATATGCATTTAATCATATTAATAATCCTAACCTTATCAATCACAAAAAGAAATGTTATTTGCAATTAAGTAGTTTGGTGTTGTCTATATCCAACCAAATATTTATTATTGCAACCAATCAATTAAAGATGATCTGTATATGTCAATAAAGAGGGCTTGTAGCTCCATCCCTCTTAGGCTTCTCTGTTCTGTCTCCAGTACCTAAATCTGTCAATAAACTTTTGCTTCAATATAATTGTCCCTTGGTCTCTGGTTTAAATACATCCCTGGGAGAATTCCCCTACAGCAGTCAACACAATGTTATCAGTGCCAAATTCAATAAACATCTTTGTCTATAATTTTCATTTCCCAAATATGCTCACAGGATCTGCAAGAAGTAGTGCAGGACCAAATCTTGTTTTCTGAAGGACACCAACTGGTCCCATGTTCAGTTACTAACCCAATGTAGTCTGGAAGTAAGACCTATAGGAGATCTAGAAATACAATTTACTGGCAGTTTACTGGGTGGGTAGGGAAGATAGTCCT
The DNA here is from genome assembly GCF_035149785.1 of Candoia aspera. Taxonomy (NCBI): domain Eukaryota; kingdom Metazoa; phylum Chordata; class Lepidosauria; order Squamata; family Candoiidae; genus Candoia; species Candoia aspera. The sequence continues at coordinate 313,636,052 of NC_086153.1, forward strand.
AATGTATTATCTTCAATCACCTCAGATAAAACTAGCTGCTTATCAAGCCAGATCCTAGAGATATGATTATGTGCCATCAAGTTGGTGTTAAGTCTTAGTGACCACACAGATAAATTTTCTCCATGGTGATCTGTCCCTAGCCTGGTCTTTCAGGTCTTCCAGTGGTGCACCCATCACCACTGTAATTGAGCCTATCCACTTTGATGCTAGTCATCCTCTTCTTCCCTTTTCTTCAAGCTTTCCCAGCATTAGAGCCTTCTCTAGAGAGCTAGGTCTTTATATCATGTGTCCACAGTAGGATAATTTGAGCCTGGTCATTTTTGCCTCAAGTGAGAACTGTGGGTTCATTTGTCCAATGATCCATTTGTTTGTTTTCTTAGTGGTCCACGATATTCTCAGGAATCTTCCTCAACACCAAAGTTCAAAAGCATCAATAGTCTTCCTATCCTGCTTCTTCAAAATTCAACTTCCATTTCTATAGCATGTCACCAGGAATGCCATTGCTTATATTATTTTGATCTGTGTAGGTATAAACACATCATGACACTGAATATCTATTCCAAGGCCTTCATGGAAGCTTGACCAAATGCTAGTCTCTGGAATATTTCTTGACAGCTTGTCCTTTTACTGTTGATGTTTGATCATAAAAGGCAGAAGCTAACAACCACTTTGATATCTTAATTATCAGTTCTACAACCCACTACAAGTTCTATTACCATCAGTTAAGCAATAAATATGGTTTATAAACCACAATGGTTGGATTCATACAATACACTAATCCAAAATCACATTATGATTTAGTGCAATTCAGTACATGAATAATCACAAAAAATTAAAAATTAAAGGCATGTTTAGAGCATTTTAGTATGTGTTGGTAGAAAGGAAACACATTAAAACGAAACAGACAACAACTCTGAAAGGAAAGAGAACCTGCTCCTATTACAAATTTACAACACTTTCAATGCTGTCGCATTCTACAGAAATACATGCACCCACAAATAGCTACAAGATGTTTCTAAGAAAGATAAGAACAATTCCTAAGTGTAGCACAGAAATCAATAGTTCACACAACAACCCTGGCATTCTATTTGTTCTAGTCCTCTTTTGAAATTAGCAGCCTATCAACTTAAGACACGTCATTACAACAAAACAGACAGCAACTCTGATTCATTAATAACTGAACAAATTATAAAACCAACTTTCAACAGGTAAACTGTAGCATGAAAGGCACTGTCACTCAGCAAATAAGCCAGCCACTTTTTCAGAGATATACATAATGAATAATCCACTTTGTCTATAGTATAGCAAGAAGTATTTATGGGAATAAGTAAGTACTGTAATCATAGAAGAGTGCCAAGACCTGGCAGTTGTAGCCACTTCAATAGTTTCTTTCTTGGTTTTAACTGCTTGCAGCACAATATTTCTTAAAGAATGACTCAAAGTTGATTTTAAAGATATGCAAATAGTATACGCTTATTCTTCTTTGATCCCGTTTTTAAATCAATATACAAAAATTAAAACTCTTAGCAAAAGAGAGCAAGAAAAAAAAAGCTGATTCAACCTTGTAGAGTAGAATTGAGGGATATATGTGTGGAGGTGGAGGTTTAATTATATACATGGGTTAACATATACAGGAGACTGGAATGCTAAGGTGGGCAGTCAAATGACACCTCGAATTACAGGTAAGTATGGCCTGGGAGAACAAAATGAAGCAGGACATAGGATGATAGAATTTTGCCAAGACAACTCACTCTGCATAACAAACACTCTCTTCCAACAACCTAAGAGACGGCTTTATACATGGACTTCACCAGATGGACAACACCGAAATCAGATTGATTACATCCTTTGCAGCCAAAGGTGGCGGACATCTGTACAGTCAGTAAAAACAAGGCCTGGAGCTGACTGTAGTTCAGATCACGAACTTCTTCTTGCACAATTTAGGATCAGACTAAAGAGATTAGGGAAGACCCACAGATCAGCTAGATATGAGCTCACTAATATTCCTAAGGAATATGCAGTGGAGGTGAAGAATAGATTTAAGGGACTGGACTTAGTAGATAGGGTCCCGGAAGAACTCTGGACAGAAGTTGGCAGCATTGTTCAGGAGGCGGCAACAAAATACATCCCAAAGAAAGAGAAAACCAAGAAGGCAAAATGGCTGTCTGCTGAGACACTAGAAGTAGCCCAAGAAAGAAGGCAAGCAAAAGGCAACAGTGACAGGGGGAGATATGCCCAATTAAATGCAAAATTCCAGAGGTTAGCCAGAAGAGACAAGGAATTATTTTTAAACAAGCAATGCACGGAAGTGGAAGAAGACAATAGAATAGGAAGGACAAGAGACCTCTTCCAGAAAATTAGAAACATTGGAGGTAAATTCCAGGCCAAAATGGGTATGATCAAAAACAAAGATGGCAAGGACCTAACAGAAGCAGAAGAGATCAAGAAAAGGTGGCAAGAATATACAGAAGACCTGTATAGGAAGGATAACAATATCGGAGATAGCTTTGACGGTGTGGTCAGTGAGCTAGAGCCAGACATCCTGAAGAGTGAGGTTGAGTGGGCCTTAAGAAGCATTGCTAATAACAAGGCAGCAGGAGATGACGGCATCCCAGCTGAACTGTTCAAAATCTTGCAAGATGATGCTGTCAAGGTAATGCATGCTATATGCCAGCAAATTTGGAAAACACAAGAATGGCCATCAGACTGGAAAAAATCAACTTATATCCCCATACCAAAAAAGGGAAACACTAAAGAATGTTCAAACTATCGAACAGTGGCACTCATTTCACATGCCAGTAAGGTAATGCTCAAGATCCTGCAAGGTAGACTTCAGCAGTTCATGGAGCGAGAATTGCCAGATGTACAAGCTGGGTTTAGAAAAGGCAGAGGAACTAGAGACCAAATTGCCAATATCCGCTGGATAATGGAAAAAGCCAGGGAGTTTCAGAAAAACATCTATTTCTGTTTTATTGACTATTCTAAAGCCTTTGACTGTGTGGACCATAACAAATTGTGGCAAGTTCTTAGTGGTATGGGGATACCAAGTCATCTTGTATGCCTCCTGAAGAATCTGTATAACGACCAAGTAGCAACAGTAAGAACAGACCACGGAACAACGGACTGGTTTAAGATTGGGAAAGGAGTACGGCAGGGCTGTATACTCTCACCCTACCTATTCAACTTGTATGCAGAACACATCATGCGACAAGCTGGGCTTGAGGAATCCAAGGCTGGAGTTAAAATCTCTGGAAGAAACATTAACAATCTCAGATATGCAGATGATACCACTTTGATGGCTGAAAGTGAAGAGGAACTGAGGAGCCTTATGATGAAGGTGAAAGAAGAAAGTGCAAAAGCTGGTTTGCAGCTAAACCTCAAAAAAACCAAGATTATGGCAACCAGCTTGATTGATAACTGGCAAATAGAGGGAGAAAATGTAGAAGCAGTGAAAGACTTTGTATTCCTAGGTGCAAAGATTACTGCAGATGCTGACTGCAGTCAGGAAATCAGAAGACGCTTAATCCTTGGGAGAAGAGCAATGACCAATCTCGATAAAATAGTTAAGAGCAGAGACATCACACTGACAACAAAGGCCCGCATAGTTAAAACAATGGTGTTCCCTGTAGTAACATACGGCTGCGAGAGCTGGACCATAAGGAAGGCTGAGCGAAGGAAGATCGATGCTTTTGAACTGTGGTGTTGGAGGAAAATTCTGAGAGTGCCTTGGACTGCAAGAAGATCCAACCAGTCCATCCTCCAGGAAATAAAGCCAGACTGCTCACTTGAGGGAATGATATTAAAGGCAAAACTGAAATACTTTGGCCACATAATGAGAAGACAAGACAGCCTGGAGAAGATGCTGATGCTAGGGAGAGTGGAAGGCAAAAGGAAGAGGGGCCGACCAAGGGCAAGATGGATGGATGATATTCTAGAGGTGACGGACTCGTCCCTGGGGGAGCTGGGGGTGTTGACGACCGACAGGAAGCTCTGGCGTGGGCTGGTCCATGAAGTCACGAAGAGTCGGAAGCGACTAAACGAATAACAACAACAACAACAACATATACAGATGGTCCTTGTTTTATTACCACTCATACAGTGACCATTCGAACTTACAACGGTGCTGAACGAGTGGTAGTTATGACCAGCCTTCACACTTACAGCTGGTGCAGTGTCCCACAGTCACATGATTGCGATTTGTGCCCTTCCCTGCTGGCTTCCAACAAGCAAAGTGAATGGGGAAGCTGGCAGGAAGTCGCAAGTTGTGGTCATGTGAGTTCCTCGCTTAACAACCCACACAGTCCTCACTTAACAATGGCAACCGGGACTGCCGGAACTGCCATTGCTAAATGGTGAGGTCACATGGTTTTTCAACTTACAACCATTTTGCTTAATGACGGAGTTTCCAGTCCCAATTACCGTCATTAAGTGCTAATATAAACATGAATAACAAGTTTTAAAAAGTAGTACATTAATGTTTGTCGTGTAGAGAATATGAATTGGAACAAATTGTGCAAGAAATGAAGGAAGAGTGAATGTTTTGAGAGAAAGGGGAAAACTAAGATGTAGTATGTATAAAGACTTCTATTAAGTCTTTATGTTCTTACTTCTAGTAATAGTGATTCTCAAGGACAAAAATATATAGAAAGGTATATTCAATGCTGTTGATGTAAACTTCACTTAGATAATTTTTCCTTTTATCTCTTAACTCTATTTTTTACTTATTTTTAATAACCTACTCTTGTATAATATTGTTTGCATACACAGGGGTATGTATGTATAAGTAACAATTTGTAGGCAGATATTTTAATCAGTTGTTTTCATCCAAATTACTCAAACTAAAATTTAACTGTTAAAAAATACAAAATATTTGGAAGTGGATGAAACACAAATTTAATATATGAATAAGATAGCAGCAGTGAGATTCACCTCTCACTCACACGATCATAAAATAATTTTAATATTATATATCTAGTCAAATGGACTTTTTGAGTGGTCAAATGGCTAATCCTAACCTGTAAATAAGCTTTGTGTGGTGCAGAGCAGTAGGCGGCAGTACTGCAACCAAAACTCTCCCCACTACCCGAGTTCGATCCAAGCAGAAGCTGGATTCTTGGGTAGCTGACTTAGGTCGACTCAGCCTTCCATCCTTCTGAGGTCAGTAAAATGAATGCCCAGCTTGCTGGGGAAGATGACGACTGGGGATGGCAATGGCAAACCACCCCGCTATAGTCTGCCAAGAAAACGTCGTGAAAGCGGCCTCCCCCCAAGGGGTCAGACTTGACTGGGTGCTTGCACAGGGGACCTTTCACCTTTCAACCTGTAAATAAACTGTAGAATTGTAAATTTTCTTTAGTAAAGTAGAATTAACAATACAGAATAAGTCAGAACCAATCTCTCTAGCTGAGCCAGTCATAATAAGAAACTGTGGTTTATTCAAAAGTACTTTTTCATTATCTCCCTTCTAATATAGCAGAAGAGGATGGGAGAAATAAATGAACCTAAGGCTTACTAAAGTTCATTTGTATAACGTTAAGCTACAGCTTAGCAAACAGGTTGTTATGGCTTGCACTATCAGAAAAAGTAGCTTTCTCATGAGGATTAATACTACTAGAATTACTGGCAACACAATATTAAATATGCTCCTAACAACTAAGTGCAATGGATTTTTTTTTCTCTTGACTCCAAAGCAGTCAATATAAATTGATATTCTGACAAACAATTAAAATAGACGGACATAGAGCCTCTGAACATTACAGAAAAAAAAATAGGCTTTCTTATGAACCAGGATGATTTCCACTTAAGTACGGAGCATATTATCATCATCATCATCACCCCACCTTTTTAAAAAAATATATACATATACATCAACTCAAGACAGCAAATATACCTAATGGTCCTGCCTCCTATTTTCCCCACAGCAACAACCCTATGAGGTAGATTGGTCTGAGAGAGTGACTGGCCCAAAGTCGCCCAGCCAGATTTCATGCCTAAGGGAGGCCTAGGAGTCACAGCCTCCGGGTTTCTAGGCCAGCATCTTAACCATCACACGAAACTGGCTCTCTCATTATCACTTTCTTTGGCTTTACATGTATCAATGACTGGACATACCAGATTATCTTTAGATAATACATAATCTTTTGGTATTTTAGCAACAACAAAAATTTTTACAGCCAACACTCTTTAGGACACATGCTTTTGTTAATTTTTTTTAAATCATCCTTTTTGCATCCAGACACAATCTAATATTTTAAAACCTTATGTTAAAATAATTATTTATTCTGGTTCTTATATTGTCTATTTTCGTAATTGTTTATGGTTCCTATACTGTCTATTTTTGTAATTGTTTATTTATGGTTCTTATATTGTCTATTTTTGCTAATTATTTATTATTGATCTGATTCCAACAAAAGGTCAGACTGCTTTATACATAATATTAATCTAATGTTATTTTGAAAATTCTTAATTTTTCACTGCATATAAATCCCTTTTCTTTTTTCTTTTTTTCCCTTTGTGCTTGTGCTATTAAAAATATAATAAAATAATGCATTCTTTTTACACATTGTATTCAAAGTAATAATTTCCCTCATCAAAAATACCTTTTAAAAAAAATGAATTTTGAGATCAGGCCACAGATTCATGCAGAGCATGAGAAACCAGTATGGGAACAAATTGCTTAGATTTATTATTATTATTATTAAGAAAACAATGCTGGAAAGAAAACCCAATATTCGGCTTGCGAACAAATCAGAAAAAATATCCAGGTAGTGGATTAGTTAATTAAGAATCACCTGAAGTTACAAGAGATTTCTAATCCAAAAATATGTTCTACTTTACAAAGCAAAGAATACTGCTTTATAATTGGTCTAAAGTAAAACAGCAGAAATCAAAGTGAACCTCCCTCAAATTCTTGCCAAACTTGTTTACATTTTGGTGTGTGTTCTTTAAGAATGGGGAACAGAAGGATTCATATTATGCCAGACAACTGAGCAGAAACTAATGGTTCTCGCTATTTCCCTATCAAGTCATGATTAAACTGTGTAGTTTTTTCACAACTGCATTTAACAGTTAAATGAAGTTAAAATTTTGCCCATTGATACATCTCACAGACACATAGATCAAAAAACTTCAAACTTAACCACCAAGAGGTAGGCATCTTTTGCAGTGAAACTCATTCTAGATCCTTATATGTGGATAAATCAAAGCTAAATAAATCAGAGCTAAATAAATCAGCACTAAATAAAGCGGTTATCTTGAAAAAGGATACCATTCCAAAGTTTAGAGGGATGGCAGCATTTCATTTTTAAATGCTTTACAACCATAAAAAATTCTCTACAAGTACAAAAACCTATACAATGCACAATACAATTATTACAAAGTCATATGTTACTTGCAATAGCATAAGTATGTGCACAAAACTACAAGTGCATGCAAGACAGCAGGAACGCCATCTTCGCGCAAACCGCAGTCAGCGCCTTTACAGATACAGAGTTCACATACTTACTTTTCTAATTATTGAGCAGCCATATAAATTTGTTTAATAAATAAATGATTTTTGGAAATTACTTATTGATTAATATATCCCTCTGCTTATTAATTGCTTTTCAGCTATTAGGAATAACAAATGTTACAGCACCAGGTGAGTCTCCTTCGATTCTTCACGAAAGAAATTTTAAATACAGGTTTAAGGACTTAAAAATGAGGGGGGGGGGAATAAACAGCAAGAGGGTGATTAGAACTTTGATTACATTATGGACTAAGGGTCCAGATGGATTTGAAATAAGATTTTGAAATTAATTATAAGAATCCTTCCTGTGTAAAAATGCTGTTGCTTTGAATTCCTAAACAAAAACCATGGTAGGAGGGAACTTTGAAGATTGGACACTAGAGGGAACCAGAAGGAACTAAAGATTACAATTAAAGGAGAAGAACACTTAAATTTGACTTACTAATACAGAATGGAGCAAAATACTTTAACATTGGACATATTGAGGGATATTTGTGAACAGTGCACCCAGAAGTTAGTTTTAAGAGTGTCTGCCATTACAGACAGACTGTGTTTAAAAGATCTTATGGAAGAGGAACAAGTTTTACCGACAAGACTGAGATTGATCTGAAAATGGATTTAAAAATCATAGGCTACAAGAATGATATAGAAAAAGATGCTACCCTGGATATACAAATGATACAGGCTGATGTCTTAATAATTAGAAGGGATATACAAATAACAAACCAAAAGAGCAAACTGGAAAACTTTCCTATACTTGATTTACAAAACTGACTTGTTAAAAGCTTTGAAGAATTTTGTGAGAAGGGACAAAGAAAAAATGAAAAGGAATCAAGTTCTAGGATATTATTTGAAGGGATTAATCAAGATTGTTAAAAGTAAAAGAAATATAAACTTGTTAATTTGATCAAAGTTAAAATAGCTATGTAGTTATCTCTGGTAACTCTTAATGGACTTTTGCTGACTAGGACTGAATGACGAGATTCTAAGGATTTGTTTATAGATAAGAAATGAGATATTGGAGGGAGAGATCATATGTTGCATTTTAAGAGGTGATAAGTTACTAAAATTGTTTATACTTGTGATGAAGGGGGAAGTCATTTCTTTATAGTAAAGAAAAAGAAAAGAAATATTATTTTTTTCTTTTTCTAGTTTTCTATTTTTTATTTTCTGCACTTTTTTTCTTTCTATTCTTTTATTTTTCTTAGTTTGCATTAGTTTTTATCTTTTTAATGTTAATGTTTAATGAAAGTACTATAAAAAACCTACAAGTATATGCAAGATGCTATCCTTGGACATAACTATGCATCAAAACAAAGGAAGAATCTATACCAGGACTGCACAACTTGTAGATGGGAAAGGACCACATTGATGAATTAAAAATCCTCTCAGGCCACAGAGGAATATGTGGTGTGCCGATCAGCTGCTCAGTGGATAGTGGAGCAGCAGCAGGCTTGAGCTGGTGGTGGTAGGGAGGCTTGGAGGTGCTCAGCAGGCCCTCGGGATGATGGAGGCAGTGATTACTTTTTAAAAAACACCATTGGGCTGCACAAGGCCGCTTAAGTGGGCCACATATGGCCTATGGGCCATATGTTGTGCAGTTCTGATCTATGGAGTCCTTGGTGCTCTCTGAGCCTTGAACTCAACAAATATTCTCTTCAGTTCTGATCTATGCTTTCATATAAATAATAACAGCAACAGTCTATTTTTGATCCATGCTACCAGGCAGAAAATGTGGGAAAAGTTTTGGATTATCATACTATTCTTACTAGAAGTGGGCAAAACACTTTAAATTCAAACTTCAGTTTAAAACATTTTAAGTTCAAACTATTTCAAAACTGAAGCCCCTGTTTTGTGTCCTATTTTGAGTGAAAAGGCTGTATTGAGTTTGAAACAGCTCTGTTTTGACTTCAAAAGATTCTCTATGAGCTTAAGATAAGTCCAAAGTTATAAAAACAGCCCGTTTCATGCTCTCAAGATAGTGGCATCTCAATCTCAAAAAGGAGTGTTTGGATTCAAAATGTTCTGCACACTTCTAGTTCTTCCTAATTAAAGGCATATTATACTCCCTCCAAATTGGCCAGCATACTGAAAATTCCAGAATGGAAGACCTATAAACAGAATCAGGTATGCCGACAATGAAGAGCCAGCACTCAGTGATGATGGGCTAAGCCTTGATCTCTCCAAAAGGCCTAACGTCACACAGTAGGGCCATTTTCCCTATACCTGTTAAGTCCTATTCTTAGGGAGAAACACTTTAAATTGCCCAGAGTCTTTTGAAACAGTTCCTGTTTGAATATTAGCACCAATATTAAAGTGTTGAAAGAACAGACTATTTTAAAAGCATTTTTATCAATCACACCAGTGATAACTAATTCCAGCTGCTAATCACACCAGTTTATTTAATAAATGGTAGTATACTGCCTATCAGTTTCATTAAAGGTAAAGATAAGGTCTCCTTCAAGTCAAGCCTGACTGCTGGTGACTTCAATAACCCATATAGTTTTCTTGGCAGCCTTATGGAAATGGTTTACCTTTGCTTTCTAAACTGACTTCACAGATTAGCCTTGGTATTTCCTGGTAACCTCCCATCCAAGAATTATCTAGTCCAGTCCTGCTTAGCTTTTTGACAATACCCAAGGTCAGCCTGGTGACATCATCTAGCTAGGTCCTGGTTTCAATGGCAAAAAAAACAAAAAACAAATTAAGGCAGGATTATGCATACCTTTCCCTACTTCTCAGTTTTGGCATTCTATAACCGTCACTAATCTGAATTAAAATTAAAATCAGGAAAACTAACTTCAGGTTCATTTTGAAAAAACTGAACCTCAAGTAGCTACATTTTAAAATCTCTAACTGGACTTTATTACACACTGCCCTCCTTCTTTCAATGATTAAATGCCCTTTCTTAATAAAAGGGGGAAATCCATTCTGTTCATTTCTCCATCTAATATCAACTCTGCCATAATATTTATGGAGTGACAATCTGAAGTGAACTAAATAATCTATATGTGAATTTATTTATGTAATTAGTTTTTATGCCATCCAATTGTAAATGTCTTTGAAGTGGTTTACAAATATGAACAGCTCTCAGACTAATGAGCAAGTATGAGAACAAGGAGAAGGGAGAAAAGAGAGAGATAATGCATCTGATCATATTCAAAAATACATTATGTACATAAAAAAACTAATATGTCAGGTAAATATCTTGAATATGACTGCATGTAGTACAAATTCTCTTCGATCCACCTCATATATTGTTATTTCAACTGTTACTGCCTATTGGAAAGGGTGAAACGAGGGCAAGGTAAGGTATACTATGAGGAAGTGTTAAGGAAACTAAATCAGAACAAAAAGATTATTACTTTTCATCTGAGTTTCCTTTACAGGAAAAAAAGCACTGCATGAGTACTGTATGTGGTAGTTACATCCAAGCAACCAGAATGCCTATCTTTAGTTAATCCTCATGCTTGAAAATGAGAGCTAAGCACATAAAAGGAAATAACCCTGTTGTTTTATAGATACACCTGAAGGACCTTTGAATGTTATCAGACGCAAACATTCAATATATATTCATTACATGTTGTTGTTGTTTATTCGTTTAGTCTTCTGACTCTTCGTGACTTCATGGACCAGCCCACGCCAGAGCTTCCTGTCGGTCGTCAACACCCCCAGCTCCCCCAGGGACGAATCCATCACCTCTAGAATATATTCATTGCATAATAATCCTAAAAAAATTAATAATTATATAATCCTGTCTTCCATGGGAGGTCTCATCCAATTGTAGCCCTTCAAAACCAACCCTGTAAAATGGACTAGGTTAAATGAAAATAAGTATCTCAAAGCCATCCTATGACCTCTGTGGCAAGTTTTTAGTATGAGTCTTAGCTACTTATGTGGACAGCTCTTATAGAGTATAAAATCTATTAAAGATAGTCCTCGCTTAACAATAATTCGTTCAGTGACTATTCAAAGTTACGATGGCACTGAACAAATGGTAGTTACGAATGGTAGTTACAGTTTTTGTGATCAAAATTGGGGGCCCATCCTCATTTATGACTGCATGGTGCACTTCAATTCCACCCACCCACATATCTCCCTCCACATCTCTGCCCCTTTGGCCACCTGGCACTTCGCTGCCGCTGCCTACCTCTCACGGAGGCATCACAAAGAGCCAACAACTGCCTTGGCTGGGCATGCCTTGACAGCAGTGAGAGGAAGAAGATGGCGAAGGTCAGCTAGGGGCTGGGCAGGGTGGCAGGGGTAGGCAGCAGCAGCAGAGTGCAGGGTGGCCAAAAGGGCAGAGATGGGAGGGGAAGACAGGCGGGTGGGGGGAGCTGAAGCAGAGGCGAGTGTGGCAGAGCCTCATCTTCCAAAGAGAGCTTACTGGGCCCAGACAGGGCGGAGGTAGCAGGACAGATCTGGCAGTTCACGCAGGGCAGGAGAAGCATGAGGTCCTTGCCTAACAACGGAACGGTCCTTGCCTATCACAGCTGGGACTACCAGAACTGCCATCAGTTAAGCGGTGTGGTCACGTGATGTTTTGCCTAATGACCGCTTTGCTTAGTGATGGAAAGTCCAGTCCCAATTAGGGTTGTTAAGTGAGGACTACCTATATAGTATCATGACTGTAGAAGAGCAGCTAGGAGTTTTGTCTGACATTTTTTTCAATGCACTATTTTAAAAAAATATACATTTTGAAGTGTGAAGGCATCTGTCTCTCCTTTCACACATAATTGATAAAACAGTGAAATGCCTATTCATGTTTGCATCAGATTTAAATAATAAATTAAAATTAAGGTGAAGAAGGGAGGGAGGAGCAAGTATAAGTACATTTCATGAGTAGGTAGTTCAGTCTTAACATTTAGAAGTTCAGTGCCTTCAAAGTGAAAGCAAAATTCAAAATTATTTAAGAAAAAAAGTCTTCCTTTTTCTTCAAAATGGATACATTGTGAAGTTATGATTGTTCCTGGATATTATGTAAAGATTTGTACAGAACATATTGCCATGTAAAGATAGAGAGCAAAGGGTAGCAATTAGTGAACACAAAGGTGTGGTATACCTTTCTGTTCGCTCCACTTCCTTGTAATGAATAGCAACATATAACTAGTCATATTCAATTTTGTCCTTAGAGATACTACTTCCTTAGAGATCTAGTTCAGATTGAAGGGCCAATGAGAGTCAAACCTTTGCCTTGGGCAAACTCCATGAAGATGCATGAATCAAACTCACTGCTGTTATAATTGCAATAATGAAACAAGTTCAAGATTTCAATAGTTAAACTTTTAATTTGTAAGGAATGCTAGGAAAACATTTTTTACAGGTTTGTTTCTCAGGCTCCAACTTCTGTTTGGGAAGAAGCCATTCTTTAGAGTGCCTTTTTGTCCACTATTCTATTGATTAAATCTGTACTCTGGCCTAATATTTAGAAAGATATTATACAAGTCCCATACAAGTGAACACAATGGTACCAACTCCTCTACTGAAAACAAAGCTACAAAACATTTGGAACCAGAATACCTAAAATAAAATTTAAAAAATCTGCTCACTTTTGGCTCTGCCCATCTAGTATAAAAAGAAGGAAAGAACCTCCAGTATCTCCCATCTCTATCATATTCTGAGGAAAATTTGGAAAAAGTTCTATTCAGCAGGACCCAATTTTGGAATATGACATTCTTGGGTCACAGAAGTGCACTTTGCTTCCTCACTGTCAATCTTCCATTTATCATTGAAAAGTTTTAGTTCAGGTTTTTTTAGAGATGTATTCTTTGTCTTTTTTTTTTCTTTCTCCATCACTCTAGTTTAATTTAGTTTACCAGCTGAACCCGGGTAAGATGGTTTGGCTGTGGGTTAATGGCTCCTCGGCATCCAGGAAATTGTCATCTTTACTTCTGGATGGGGTCGCACTGCCACAAACAGCCCCGGTGCAGAATCTGGGGGTCCCCCTGGACTCATGACTCCTGCTCAAAGAGCAGGTGGCAGTTTTGGCCAGGAGGGCCTTTGCACAACTTTGTGTTGTGCGCCAGTTATGCCCTTTCCTGGATCGGGAAGCCCTTTGAACAGTCACTCATGCCTTGGTCATCTCCCATATGGACTATTGCAATGCGCTCTACATGGGGCTACCCTTGAAGAGTATCCAGAAGCTTCAGCTGGTCCAGAATGCGGCCATGCGAGCAATTCTTGGGGCTCTAAGATCAGCACATGTAACACCCAGCTGCACTGGGTACCAGTTTGCTTCCGGGTCCAGTTCAAGGTGTTGGTTATCACCTTTAAAGCCCTATATAGTATGGATCCAGGTTACCTGAGGGACCATCTCATCCTCATGACATCAACCCATCCCACCAATTCATGCATAAAGGGCATGTTACGGACCCTGTTTGTGAAAGAATTCCACTTGGTGGGATCCAGGAAACGGGCCTTCTCTGCAGTAGCACCCGCCCTCTGGAACATGCTACCACCAGAGGTCAGGCAAGCTCCATCCCTCCTGACCTTTCGGAAGTCCCTGAAGACCTGGCTCTGCCGCCGTGCTTGGGGTGAAGAGGGGGGTAGTCATTCTTGGGGATGGCTGGCATCTTAGATTGCTCCCCTTATATTTATGATCTTTGTAGCCATCTGGATTTTTATTTTTAAAATTTATATCATATTGTATTTTAAGCTTATTATGATTACTGTTTTTAATTTTTAATGGATTCATTTATTGTAAACCGCTCAGAGTCCCTCTGTGGGGGGAGATGGGCGGTAGTACAAATTTGAGAAATAGTCAGTGTTTTTAAACCAATGTCCATAGTCTTACTTTGATAAACTAAAACAGTTCATGAGCACCTTGCTGAATCTAGAAAAGCTGATCAGACAATAAAATGAGATTTCACAGGAAAAAATGGAATCAGAAATGTGTAAGAACATTCTACTTTCAATTATAATACGTGTACCCATTCTTCATTATATGTTTTGATGATGGTGCAGTTTACTGCTTAAAACCATTGTCTATAACAAAACAAAACAAAAAAACCCTGTTTTAACATCTCATCAATTATAACATAAAAAGGCCTACAGATAATTACAGGCCATTCAGTGAAAACCTAAAATCCCTCCAATGAAAAGAGGAAAAAAGCTACAGCAACAGAGTTGCAAGTTTTACTTCACCATCAAGCAGCAAAATGAAAGGCAATATACATCCTGCTGCACTATGAAGCATTTTTAAAAAAGCATCCTACTTTTTTCTCAAGCACTACAGCAATTTTCAGCACATCCAGATATTCCAGAATGAAGTAATAAGCAGTTGGAACTTAGGGTAGATGTTAACTAGTTCTCCATTATACATGTCAAAAAGATGTTCATCTGAAACTAGGTTTCTACATTACGTCTTTTAGGGAGATGTTGTTTATCAATCTACTGGCTTCCGACTCATCGTGACTTCATGGATCAGCCCACGCCAGAGCTTCCTGTCAGTCATCGCCACCTCCAGCTACCCCAAAGTCAAGTCTGTCACCTCTGGAATATCATCCATCATTCTTGCCCTTGGTTGGCCCCTCTTCTTTTTGCCTTCCGCTCTCCCTAGCATCAGCATCTTCTCCAGGGTGTCCTGTCTTCTCATTATGTGGCCAAAGTATTTCAGTTTTGCCTTTAATATCATTCCCTCAAGTGAGCAGTCTGGCTTTATTTCCTGGGGGATGAACTGGTTTGATCTTCTTGTAGACCAAGGCACTCTCAGAATTTTCCTCCAACACCACAGTTCAAAAGCATCGATCTTCCTTCTCTCAGCCTTCCTTATGGTCCAGCTCTTGCAGCCATATGTTACTATGGGGAATACCACTGCTTCAGCTATGCAGACCTTTGTTGTCAGTGTGATGTCTCTGCTCTTAACTATTTTATCAAGATTTGTCATTGCTCTTCTCCCAAGGATTAAACGTCTTCTGATTTCCTGGCTGCAGTCAGCGTCTGCAGCAATCTTTGGGCCTAGAAATACAAAGTCTGTCACTGCCTCTACGTTTTTTCCCTACCAATCAAGCTGGCTGCCATAATCTTGGGGTTTTGTTTTTTTTTAAGGTTTAACTGCAACCCAGCTTTTGCACTTTCTTCTTTCACCTTCATCATAAAGCTCCTTAGTTCCTCTTCGCTTTCAGCCATCAAAGTGGTATCATCTGCATATCTGAGATCGTTAATGTTCCTTCCAGCGATTTTAACTCCAGCCTTGGATTCATTGAGCCCAGCATGTCGCGTGGTTCTGTGTACAAGTTGAATAGGTAGGGTGAGAGTATACAACCCTGCCATACTCCTCTGCCTTTTCTAAACCCAGCTTGTACATCTGGCAATTCTCGCTCCATGAATTGCTGGAGTCTACCTTGCAGGATCTTGAGCATTACCTTACTGGCATGTGAAATGAGTGCCACTGTTCGATAGTCTGAACATTCTTTCATGTTTCCTTTTTTTTGGTATGGGGATATAAGTTGATTTTTTCCAATCTGATGGCCATTCTTGTGTTTTCCAAATTTGCTGGCATATAGCATACATCACCTTAACAGCATCATCTTGCAAGATTTTAAACAATGCAGCTGGGATACCATCATCTCCTGCTGCCTTGTTATTAGCAATGTTTCTTAAGGCCCATTCAACCTCACTCTTCAGGATGTCTGGTTCTAGCTCACTGACCACACCATCAAAGCTATCCCCGATATTGTTATCCTTCCTATACAGGTCTTCTGTATATTCTTGCCACCTTTTCTTGATCTCTTCTTCTTCTGTTAGGTCCTTGCCATCTTTGTTTTTGATCATATCCATTTTGGCCTGGAATTTACCTCCGATGTTTCTAATTTTCTGGAAGAGGTCTCTTGTCCTTCCTATTCTATTGTCATCTTTCACTTCCTCGCATTGCTTGTTTAAAAATAATTCCTTATCTCTTCTGGCTAACCCCTGGAATTTTGCATTTAATTGGGCATATCTCCCCCTATCACTGTTGCCTTTTGCTTTCCTTCTTTCTTGGGCTACTTCCAGTATCTCAGCAGACAGCCATTTTGCCTTCTTGATGACTAGGCCAAAAAAAAAGGCTCATTTGCTTATTTAATTATTAGTACATTTATATGGCTACCCATCTTTACCAGATAACTCTGGACAGCTTATAAAACATTTAATAAAAATACCATGTAACAGCCTTATAACAACACCAAATTAAAAATTGAGACTCCTCACATAATTATTTAACACATAATTAAAAACAATACGCGCATATCAGGATCCACTAACATCCTGGCTCTGTGCCTGAAGAAAAAGCCAGGCACAGTTTTTGGAAGGCATATGCAATGGGAAGGGAGATGAACATAAAGTATAATGGGGAAAAAGTTTGTGAGGGAGGCGGTGGACTGCGGAAATGCAGGTGGTGGGGTGAGTTGATTTTCAGAGAATCCCTGGAAGCTTCTACCTTTTCCTCAACCTCTCCCTTTCCATGATGAACAATCCCAGGAGCAGAAGTTGTGAGAAGGGCTATCAGGCTAGCCCATGAGAAGCTGAATCACTGCCAAAATTTAATTCCATTCTGCCTGGACAAGCTGGCAATAGGACTGATTTTTGACAAGACGCCAGCTTTATGTGTTAAAACAGACAAGGAATGGGATAAGGAATCAATTCAATGTTAAACTGATACCTGGCACAGTTGCTACTACCAAGGGGGAGCTCAATGGCTTCATTCAGGTGGTACATACAAATTCATTTATTGTTTTAGGGGGCACCAAATTTTTAGAAGCCCTGGTAGAATACAGCTGAATAATAAGTATCGCCTTACGGACTTTTCCTGTCATCTGCTTTAATGAGCTCATGACAAATGCATTTCTAGCCAACAAGGTTTTACAGATTCAGCACCAAATAATGCATTCCAATCAAATAATCTAATATTTTAACTGGGCATTACTGATTAACTAGTTGTGATAATATATCACCCTCTAAGATCTGTTGCTGAAGTGACTGTTAAAAATATTATTTATTTATCAAATTTTGCCACCGCCCATCTCCCCCAAGAGAGATATTAAAAGAATATAGCAAAAATGAAACTGTTACATAGACTGTTTACATTTTTAGATTTCAGTTAACTGGCCAGAAGGAAAAAAAAACTCTTTTACCAGTAGTATAGATTTTTGGACATAGCTTACTGATAAAATACAAACTTCACATGCAGAAAGTCTAAGTCCTAGTATAAAATACTTCCAAGTCAAGGTGCTAACTTCATGAACACATTGTATAATTTTCTTGGTAACATTTGGGAACTACTTTGCCACTACTGTACCTTCTTCATGGTACTACAGCCCTGTTTCCTAGTTGTCCCTCATCCAAATACTAATCCCATCTGGCCCTGAATAGTATTTTTCAAGATCACCAATGTGGGTTACGTGTTGCTTCCTGCTGTGAGAGGGCGAGGGCGGAAGGGCAGAGGGGGAAAAAAACCCCAATACTAGGTGCAATTACTTTTAGTTTCTTAGCTGCCTTGATCAACCTGTTCAGATGAAAAGGCAAAATATAGGACAGATTTTTAAAAAATTATCAGCTAAAACTACTATCAACAGGCTATAATAAAATAGATCATGTGCCAGCTATCCTGCAAGAAGTTTGTTGTATGAATTCAGATGCATCTCTAGAAGTTCTCAGGACAGGCTAAAATCAGCTACACCAAACCTATGACCAGCTACAGCTGCTTTATCTTTTTAAACAGCAGATTCAGATGGGCACTTCGCTCATTAATAAAGTGCCTTGTCAAATGATTTCCAGAGAGACCTTCTTGTTACCTCCCAGGTGCTTGTTCAAAAATGTACACTTGTCCTTGGCTAACATTACTTCTTAGAATGGGTGTTTATTCTACATGCAATTGGAAAACAACTGCTGAAGATGTTAAGACGTTACAGTACAACTAATGTATTGTTACTTCTGGTAATCAAAATGTTTCCAGCTCCACCTGATTGCAACTTATTTCAATTTAATTTTTTCTTTGAAGAGCTTCCTTGGTAATTTGTATCACAAATAAAAAAAAATCAGTTTCTGTTTTCTGGAAGAGGACATGAAACAGTTCTATATTTCCAAGTATGCTTAATGCTGTCTGCATCTTTATAGGCAAGGGGGGGCTCACATCAATATCAGTATACAAGGTTTACAAAATCATGAGAGTGAGGAGCTCATGTTAAAAATCAGAGCATATCTATCTCTTTACCATACCCTCCCCCACGAAATAATCTATTATTTTCTACCAGCTGTCACCCGCTTTAGACTTCAAAGGGTGAACATAACGTAATTAATTTTTCTTCAGTGTCTTTATTTTAACATACACTTCATGGCTATTAAAACTCACTTCTAGAATACTGGTTCTTGCAAAGTAGACATGCAAAATGGAACTCATTTACTAAATTATACACAATATGAAAGATACAAAGGAATTACCTTTATTTTTCCCAAATCGAAGTAACGTTAGGTTAACATGAAACTAAAATACTGAAGTCAACTGAACAGCCAGAAATGCTGCTCCTCTATGAGTAGAGTTTTTTTAATTTTTCAGACTTTAATATTGTATGGGAATGATTTCAAAACCCCAGAATTTCTCCAAGTGAAAGCAGTTGTTCATTTTCAAAATGTAATAATAAAAATGAAGAATTGGCTTGACTTAGTGATGTTTTGTACCCTTACGTGTGTAGAAGAACATGAAAAGTTGATGCATCCAACAGCAGGAGTATAGATGTAAAAATTATAGCATCCCTCAGGAGAATGGATTCTCCTTCTACCCCTACATAGCGATCCCAAAATCTGTTCTGTTCTAGAGTATATTTTGGAGTATTAGGGATCAGCAGACAAGGCAAATACATTAGCTGAGAGCCAGGGCAGAACAGTGGCTAAATGGTTGGACTAGAATTGGGGAGACCCAGATTAAAATACACTGTCCACCATGGAAGCTTACTGGGCGAATTGGGAGTACTGTAGTAACTCACTCTCAGTGCCATCTGCCTCATACAGTTGTTATGGGGAACAACTAAAGAAGACAATGCTATGTATGTCTTGAACTCCGAAAGAAAATATAGAATATAAATCTAACAAACAAATATTAATCTGCTAACACTGCAAGACAGTGACTATGAGCTTTGGAGTCCATGGTGCTCTCTGAGCCTGGTTGTTTGCTTGCAGACGTTTCACTGCCCAACTAGGTAAATCAGTGCTAGTGAGAGTGGGGTTTGCTCCCTGTTTATACACAGTAGCATGCCCTGCCAGTGTTGGTGGAGGTGTGGTTTTCTCTTTGAAATGCCTTGATTAGGGTATTGTTTTCTGCTTGATTGTTTGGTGCATTTTATACTAGGAGTTAGACTTTCTGCATGTGAAGTTGGTTGCTGGAGAGACTGTGTTCTGGTCTTTTTATTTCCTTCTTGGCTCTTAGCATTTGAGGGATAGTGTCTTTGAGGAGACACTGGAAAACACAGGGGTAAAGATACAGAAGACAATTAAAAGAAATGGCAAAAAGGATGCAGATTTGATAGACATTAAGGGAGGGAAGTGCATAATAAGAGAAAAGCCAAAGCAGTGGGAAACCAGGAAAAAGAAAGTCCTGCTTTCAACATTCTTTCTTTGGAATGGTCAGAATGACCTTTAAGCAGTCTAGTTCAAAAGGAATTATAAAAACGGGCAGGACAGAATACTTAGAGACTTGACAGAATTTGAGAAACTTATTATACAAAACTCAGAACACTTATTAGGCTTATTTATGAGTTATTGAAATACGTTCAGAAACTGGATGCAGAATTTAAACAGGACAATAATGGAAATATCAATAGAAGATAAATATTAAATATACCATGAATATTCCACTTAGAGAAAACTAGTACAAGAAGTTTTACCACTGGTGTACTATCCCAGCGTTGACTGCTAAGATAGCTAACTCATTTTCTAAAAACTGTTGGAATGCAATATTCAGACTATGTCATTCTTTCATATTTGCTGGCAATGCTATAAAGACCAACAATTCTGAAAGATGTTTTAGTATCAAATGAAACAAAAGTTAAAGGTTGAATTCTCTTTCCTGCCAGCTGTTTTTTCTGCTAAACATTACTAAAAATTATATCCCTTCAAAGTGTACTGAGTTAGCTCAGTATATGATAATAAATGCCAGGACACTTTGAACCTTTACTGGAAATCACACATAAAAATAAGTCTGTCACAGAATTTAATTCTATTTGGAAACTATTTATAGATTGTAATTTTATAATTACCATTTCCAGAAGTTTGGATTAGAATGTCATGGGGCACTTTCTCAATTGCTTTTCTGTACTGTACTTAAGGTACATCTTCAGCATTCAACAAAGTACTAAGAAAGTGACCTGATAAAAAAATGAGGTAAGATTAGCCTGGCAAGGCTTGTTTTTAATGGAGCCATTTTCAAAATAGCTACAGCTTGACCTCTTTAGGAATTGCTCTATAATTTCCCCAAATATTTGATATCTGACTGACTCTTCTGTAATTCTCTGGATCTACCCATTTTCCTTTCTGAAGACAGAAATATTCATCCTCTCCCAATCATCTGGCATTTCACCCATTCTCCAGGATTTCTCAAAGGGGATAGATAATAGTTTGACTAGACTAGCATCACTGGAAGACCAGAAAGACGAAGTTAGAGACAGCTTGTCATGGAGAAAATCTAAGGTAGCTAAGAGTTTACAACAATTTGATGGTACATAATCAAAAATGACTATCAGTAAATTCCTTAAGTATCTTTAAATACCCTAGCCCTATTCCTTGGATGCAATTAATTTAGTCTGAGAGACTTAATCTCATTCAAAGTAAATATACATTCTTGACTATGATTATATAAGACATAGCCATACATAAACTACAAAACTGTCTTAAAACTCATTTCAACTACCTATCACAAGTATTTTGCTATGAGGTTGACTATTATCAAGGTTTACCTAGGAACAACTAGACTGTCACTGACTTACAGACCTATCATCAATTATATTACTGTTTAATCATACATGTGTAAGCATTTAAGAACATTCCTAGCAGGGGAAGTTAATACAGATTCATGCATCAACTGTAAATTCATTTTCCCTTTCAGAGCTGGTAAATGTACTGATGTTTCAGGCAGATATGAAACCATTTGAAAAAGCAGTTCAAATAGGTACCTACAATGTGAATTCTGTTCACTATATGCCATAATAATAAAGTTATAACAACCAAACTGCTTGAATATCAGTTCCTTCAAGGGAATTGATTTTTTTAAAGGTTCAGTTACATAATAAAACACCTCTATACCCATTTTATTGTAAGATTTAAACATGCAATCTATGATGCTTCTGAAAAGCCAAACATAATATTTCAGAGATTTCAGAGAAGTCTCAATAGGTTGGGTGGAAATGCATACATAGATTTACTTGGTAAAATACTGAAGTATATTACATAGACAATCCACAGATACAATAATGCAAGCAGACCCTAGAAATGGAACTAGCAGAAATGGATGGTGGCAATGCCAGTCTATAATTGCATACTCATACTGCACCAAGTATATTATTTTATATTTTTGTAAATAACTGGATTTTTATAGCAATTTACTTATCTTTTAACTGCACAATTATCTGAATTTTTAAACTGTTTTCTAGTTGAAAAATGTTATTGACCTATACACTTTTGAAAACCATTGAGATCACTAAAAATTGTATGTCAAGACTCTTGTTCACCAAAATATACTTAAAAGTAATTATTCTGTTTATTCTTTCACACTATAAACACTGGAACATCAGAGGCTCATATCCAAGGAGACATTGGAGACAGATTCCATGCCCCCAGCAACTGGGAGAGTACACTTTTAGAATTCAAATCCAGGAAGGAAAACGTGTATACTCCACTGCTGCTGGAAAGTTTAAAATTATATTTTAAAAATTATATGAATTAGTCTTTTTTTAAAGGACATGCATTTATTTTTCTAATAATTTTATATATACACAATTAATAAAACCACCTTTAAACTTAAAAAAACTTTTAAAAATTGTATGATTCAGAAATATATATATACAGTGTGTGTGTATATATGCTGTATATGATAAATTCAAACACATTCCAAATTCAAGATTTCTAATCATGCCTTCAAGCAGCATTATTTATATAAACTTGTTCCAGTTCTGATGTCCTTCTACAAAGCTTTAAATTACTATATGGAAGATGAAGAATAAGATGAAGATGAAGATGAAGAATAAGCCATGAGTTCATATGTTAATTTCTACATTTTCTGATGGCCCTTGAGAAAGGTCATGAGGAACTCTGGATACTGCAGCTGACAGCTTGCATTCCCCTCCTAGAAATGACGAGGAAGCTTTGGACAGCCCAACCCCATTATGTACATCCTTGGAAAACGGCATCCTAAAGCATTTGCCTCCTAAACCCTCCTTTCTTTCAGACAAAATTGTCCATTGTTAAGTATTAATTTGGCTGCAGGCTGTATTGAAAGGGATTTCACTTGCTCAGTGATCAAATATATATTGCAAGAACCCGCTAGATTGAACTTGGATATGCAAGCACTCATAGCTGCTAAAAGCAGCTTTATCACTCTGTCTGCTGCAGCCTTACTACAAAATCAGGCCTAGTCTCTATTATTCATGTAGTATTCATAGACAGAATGGACTACTTTAAAGTTCTTTACTTGGGATTGCTTTTAAAGATAATTCTGGAACAAATGAACAAAATATAACCATCAGAATCCTTGACAGTGCTTTCAATAATCAGAGCACATTTTGTTTCAGCTGAATTAGTTATTTATCCATTACAAAACTCATTTATTCATTTTAAGGATGGAAGTGGGCCAAGACCATGTCCCTTTATACACTGCCTTCATCTATATGAACATGTTCAAGCCTTAAGATTAGAACTGAAGGGGGTGAACAAAGAAGACCGGATCTTCTTGATAGTAACAGAACTTCGGAATACTCTTTTCTGAGAGATTTGGCAGGGTCCCTCTTGTTTTGATTTCATAATGGCTATTAGAAAATCTTTATTAAGACAACATTTGATGTGAAACCCATGGCTATTATTAAGCATTTAAATAGATTCTTACGTTGTCTATTTCTTCCTGCTATTTAGTTATTTTATTAGTTCTATCTGATAATAGAGCAACAAAAAAAATGATTTCTGATCTACTAAACCAGTATCAAATGAAAGTATCATAGTAAGATATCAGCCAATACTTTACACATGTTTATAAAACTCTATGAGTATGACTAAGAATTAATTCATTGCAATACACAATTGTAGAAGTGTGCAATATTTGGATCAAAAGTAAGCAAGAGTGCTTCAGAGCCAGCGTAAGCACCCTTGCTGTAATGTCAGATACATCTTAAAGCAGGTCCAATGAGGTTGTCAATGCTACATCCAAAGCATCCTTCTCCATTTCAAAGCTAAATACAGTACATCTTTACACAGTTGTATAAAGAGGGAAAGGTTAAAATCCTTAATAAGACTGGAAGGAATACATTATACAAACGCAATAATAATTCTGTTAGGGCTTGCTGATGTGCCTTTCTCTCATGTTCTTCTCAAAAGTAGCCTTTTAAGCCCATACATATGGACAGAAAATCAAGTATGATCCAAAGCAAGAAAGAAAACACTATCTGAAGAAAACAAATTGTGAAAACTACAGTAGAAATCATTAAATATTTCAACCAAGTCAGATGCAATTACTTATTCAGTGGCTTATTAAGGCAACATCCATAGTAAAACGTGAATACCTATTCACACACTGAAAATTGCAATTAGAAAATAAACATTTTTCTTCACACTGCACTTAGATGATCTTTAGGCAAAAATAACTAAATATTCAGAGCATAACAACTAAATATTCTGAGCATCATTCTGGGACTATAAGATACACTTGTTACTGTAGTAATACCATTATTGTTACAGGTGTATACAGAATTATCACCACATTTAAAAATGCAGTACTAAAACTACATAATCAACTGCTTCTCAAGACAGGAAAAAGACAAAGATGAAATATGACACATGCCACAGCATATTATAACATTCACATTCCCCACTGAGCCCAAAGGGAGGGCATGTTCTTAGAATGTACATATATCTAATAACCTTCTTAAGAGCTTTTTTCTTTCAGTTGCCACCTTCACATTTAACCTTTTTAGTGCTCTAGAATTTTACATCCTGTATTGTATGGCTCTTCTCTCTATATATATATACACAAGCTAGAGCGTGATGTTTACTCTGTTCAATTCAAATGCATTGTTGAATATGTGTTTACTAGCCCTGAATATCATGCTTCCATATAGCAAATTACATGAACAGTTAGTGGCACAGATAACTCCTTTAGATGCACAGGTAAAAAGTTTCATAAAAGAACAGGTCTTATTATATAACTGTTGCTCTGATAGCAATTTATTCAAATACTGCATTTATCACATGGGAACTTATCACATTCAAGCCTACCAGTGGTTTTGCATAATATCTATTCTGATATCATGCGACTTTGCATGCACTAGCAGGCTTTAATACTGTTACTTCTTCTACATATATGGTCAGAGATATATTCTCACAACCAGGTATATTTATTACTAAATACCAAGATTTAATAATAATTACTTTACTTGCAAGGAGATGGCTATTGTTAAGGTAAAGATACACAGCAATTAATATGGAAATCCTCTTTTTATACTCTTAACTCTCTGTAAGAACTTCCTAGAATACCTCCTGCATTCAGTGGATGCTCCAAGATTTATGCTTGTCTAGAAAAGGCCCTAAAACTTGGGCCATTTCTGATTCATCTCAATAACTCAGGCTTTCCTGTGGTACATGGTAATTCTCAAATCTCACCAAGGAGTTAACATCTACATAATTTTTTTACTGTCTGTGTCTGTCATACAATTGTTCACTACGCTAACTTAAATATCTATAGTTATTACTATAGTTGTTACTATAATTAAACGATCTCTGTGAAGTGTTAACAAATTGTCCAAGCTATGTAAGTAAAGCCTTATTGCTTTCCCAAATAATAAAGACAGAAGAAGAGTCAACATCAACTTGATGGCACATAATCAATCAGTAACTTTTAAAACTAGTTCTGGAAATACAAAGGATTAATAGAAGATGGATGAAATCCTCACAACTCTGTTTTAGTGGCTGTGGAAGGAATTTGATCAACTTAAAAAAAAAGATCTGCCAAATGAATTTTACAAAAAGCCTATGATTTCCACCACAGTTCTGAAAGGATCATGTTTGAGGGTGTGGATAATGAATAGCGGTCTTTCCAAAACTTGTATCTCTACATTAAATAAACATTGGCTGGAGATTTTGACTACTGTGCTATTCTGTGTCTTTTCCCATAATCCCAATTTATGGTAGCTTCCAAAAAAATAATGCGCTTGCTATGATCAGGCTTTTTATCTATACTTGTCTATACTGGTTCTGCTCTCATCTATGTTGGACTCCTCCCTGCTAGCCCAGGCTCACTCTCATCACTAAATATCCGGAGTTGTTGAGAACCCTGGTTTTCTGGATTGGGACCTGAAGGACCTCTTTTCCTTCATGTCTATTTTATTTATTTAAACAATTTATAATATAGCTGCACATCTTGTAGCACATAACTCTGGACAATTAACAACAGTAATAAAAGCAAAAATAAAGCCAATACAAAAAGAAAGAAAATAAAAAAAACCCAGGCATCCAGTCCATACATATACCCATTCACCTCTTCAATCCCTGGGCTCCAACCTTATTGCCCCGGAGTCTAAGGGAAAAGCCAGCTCTTCACCAATTTACAGAAGGCTAAGAGGGTGGGGGCCTGCTGGATCTCAACAGGATGAGTGTACCACAGGGCAGGGGCTGCTACAGAATAGTTTCAACATTGCCTTTATTTCTGCCTTGAGGTGCAGTTGGCATAAGTAATTTCAGTACTGCATTTCTGTAAGTTGCAATAATATTCACCTGTAACCGCCATGATGCAACTAACAAATCTATCTTACAGTTCTTATGGTCAGGAAATAGCACTCTAAATATAAAAGTTGTTTTTACCTAAAGTTCCTGTAGGTACAATGTGAAAAAAAGTGTTTTCTAATTACAATATTGGAGAAACTTGTGTTTTACTATGTATGCTGCCATTTCAAAATCAGAATGTCAGAACCAACTACAGGTAGTCCTCACTTAATGACCACAATAGGGACCAGAACACTGGTTAAGTGGCACAGTCATTAAGTGAATCACCACATGACCGGACCCAATTGTACCACCATTTTTAGGATGCGTGTTAAGCAAATCCAGCTTCCCCAATGGACGTTTTTTGCCAGAAACCAGCAAAAGAGGTTGCAAATCGCAATCATATGACTGTAGGACACAGCAACTGGTTGTAAATGCAAGCCAGCTACCAAGTGCCCAAATTGCAACCACCTGACCGAGGGGGTGGTGCGACTGTTTGCTACAGCTGTGAGTACAGGTCGTAAAGCACTTTTTCCAAGGCTGTCATAACTTTGGAGCATCATTAAATGAACAACCATTAAGTGAGGACTACCTATACTGATGGATGATATTCTAGAGGTGACGGACTCGTCCCTGGGGGAGCTGGGGGTGTTGACGACCGACAGGAGGCTCTGGCGTGGGCTGGTCCATGAAGTCACGAAGAGTCGGAAGCGACTAAACAAATAAACAACAACAACCTATACTGAAGAAATAAAGTACGTCTTTTGTTCATTGCATCTATCGCCTTGAGTGATTTGGAGTGGTGAAGGGTAAAGGAAAGTGTCAGGCCTGAATCTGATGCAGAAGATCAGAAGAATCTGATAGAGTTAAGAAAAGGAGCAAAAAAGTTCAGAAGTACCTGATGTGCTTCATGGCAAGGAAAATCCTTGATACAAAAGCTAGGGTATCACATCAGTTTGAGATGTGCCCCCCTTAGAAGCAGAATCAGACACTCCTGCAGCAGATGAGAGGAACTACCTTGGCAGACCTTAACAAAGATGGATTTTTTAATCAGCCAGCTCTTGGCAGTTGATAGGGTTCAAAAAAAGAGTTGCACCCAATTATTTTCCAAAAGAGCGAGCTAAGCAGTCAAACTTGGTTTACAGACTGCAAGTCTAAAACTAAACCAACCACGTTAGGTCTCAGGGAGTTGTGCAATTCTACTTCAAGGGAAACTGCTGGGAACTTTTCTTGTACAATTTGCAGCTGAAATAGGTGGGGGCCACCCAATTATCCCTTTCCTAACTCATTCCAACCAGATAGGATAAGGAAAGGACTTCTTTCGCTGTCCATCATTCCTTCTGCTCTTCCTTTTAAACTTTCCTCCTTTTGCCAAGTTTTGGTGCAGGATTAATTATGTACATACGGATTGTCCAAAATCTTATTTTATCTTCTCCTCTCCTTTTCTCTTTCTTTCTTTCCTTTCTTTCCCTTCTGTGATGTTTTCTGCTCCACTTTTCGGGTAGGTATGTGCACCAGGCTCAGATCCTTGGATTGGCAGAAGAAAACACTGGTCAGAACTTGCCAGGCTGTAGCACCATCTTCATCTGCCTGTGCTTTACCAAGGCATCCAGGCTTGGGGGCAGCGAGAGAGGATAGAAAGGGCAAAGGCTGAAATCACAGAGGGAGCTGGGAATCTGTTTCTCCAGCTCTACCTGGGCAGTTTGCAAAGCCCGAAAGATTCCCCTTTGCTGTGTTCCAAAGCATATACCTGGCCAGTTTATTGTTCTTTCTAAGGAACTTGAAGAAAAGCCGACTCCAGCTGGCTATGAATGACTATAACCAAAACAATAATCTGAAGCCTGAATTTTTTGAGATGCTCTGAAAAAGGGCCTTCTTGGTGGTGATATGCCAGTTAAAGAAGGCTTACTCTCTGGAGGCTGTAACTATTATTCTTTAAGATTAGGCTTTAAAGACTATGCTTTAAGATTATGCCGCTGCTGATCCGCAATGCCAGCTGGGTTCACTCATCACACCAAATCATCACACGATGCTTGGTTTTAGTTTAGCATGTGAGGTAAACCCAGGCCATCTTAATTTATTTAATAAGCCATAGTTAAGCAAACCTGGGCTCTTGTGATGGCTCCACCATGTCAACTGCAGTTTATTAAATAAACCTTGGTTATACCATAGATTAATGCAAGGTGTCAGAGACTGTGGGTAGCTAGATTTAGGCTCAGTTGTTGAGACAATTGTTATTATTGTTTAATTTAGCCTCTTGGAAGCTGCTAGTGGTGGATATTTTCCTCTCTCCTAGTATGAACGGTATCGAGGTTGTTTCTCAGATATTACTTATTATGCTATCATTTTATATATTACGTTTACACCATAATATTTTAATTTTAATCTTATTAAATGGAGACGTCTATGAGCTTCTCAATCTCAGGCATGATTGAAGTGACATTTAGGTAAAGGTAAAGGTTTCCCTTGACATTAAGTCCAGTCGTGTCCGACTCTAGGGGGCAGTGCTCATCTTCGTTTCAAAGCCGAAGAGCCGGCGTTTGTCCATAGACAGTTCCATGGTCATGTGGCCGGCATGACTACACGGAACGCCATTACCTGCCCGCCGAAGCGGTACCTATTAATCTACTCACATTGGCATGTTTTCGAACTGCTAGGTTGGCAGGAGCTGGGACTAGCAACGGGAGCTCACCCCGTCACGCAGATTCGAACCGCCGACCTTCCGATCGGCAAGCTCAGCAGCTCAGCGGTTTAACCAGCAGCGCCACCGCGTCCCTCCTAAAGTGACATTTAAACCTGGTGAAATAAATGAAATAGAGAATCTTTGGAAAACCAAAAAATATATATATATATGTCTGACCACTGATTTGGTTGACTTGGCCTCCTTAATTCAAGTGTGTATGTTCTTGAGCTTGTGTAGGAAAAAATGCAGCTCTTCTAAGGAGCAGCCAATAAGTACAGGAACAGTGTGTTAATATGTTTTCTACTACAGATTAAGGTTACTATGGTAACTAATCATTTTGGCCAGGTGAAGAGGTTGAATTTAATTGTCCCCTTTTCAGGTGTTAATGGTTGCATTGCCTAAGGGAGGAACTTGCCTGAACTTGTTTTAGTTTCAGTTTCCCTCCTGTGTAGGCTTGCAGAGAATATGCAGCTGAGAGAAATCTCTCCTCTCAGCAAACAGCCTTTAAATATGTTTGTTTTCTGTAAATAAAATTATTTTGATAGAAATGCCTGGTGTGTGACTTTTCTGATCTCTCCTGGGCCAAATGTTTTCTAGCACTCTGCCAACACGGTTCCTATACTGGATCTGAAGCACTGTTGTCCACTTCAGATCCGAATATCGTACTTCTGTACAATTGTGTATTCCGATGTCTCACTTCTTAGCAAATGAACTTATGTTTGTTGTTTATTCGTTTAGTCGCTTCCGACTCTTCGTGACTTCATGGACCAGCCCACGCCAGAGCTCCCTGTCAGTCGTCAACACCCCCAGCTCCCCCAGGGACGGGTCCGTCACCTCTAGAATATCATCCATCCACCTTGCCCTTGGTCGGCACCTCTTCCTTTTGCCCTCCACTCTCCCTAGCATCAGCATCTTCTCCAGGGTGTCCTGTCTTCTCATTATGTGGCCAAAGTATTTCAGTTTTGCCTTTAATATCATTCCCTCAAGTGAGCAGTCTGGCTTTATTTCCTGGAGGATGGACTGGTTTGATCTTCTGGCAGTCCAAGGCACTCTCAGAATTTTCCTCCAACACCACAGTTCAAAAGCATCTTTCTTCCTTCGCTCAGCCTTCCTTATGGTCCAGCTCTCGCAGCCATATGTTGCTACGGGGAACACCACTGCTTTAACTATGCGGACCTTTGTTGTCAGTGTGATGTCTCTGCTCTTAACTATTTTATCGAGATTTGTCATTGCTCTTCTCCCAAGGATTAAGCGTCTTCTGATTTCCTGACTGCAGTCAGCATCTGCAGTCATCTTCGCACCTAGGAATACAAAGTCTTTCACTGCTTCTACATTTTCTCCCTCTATTGGCCAGTTATCAATCAAGCTGGTTGCCATAATCTTGGTTTTTTTGAGGTTTAGCTGCAAGCCAGCTTTTGCACTTGCTTCTTTCACCTTCATCATAAGGCTCCTCAGTTCCTCTTCGCTTTCAGCCATCAAAGTGGTATCATCTGCATATCTGAGATTGTTAATGTTTCTTCCAGCAATTTTAACCCCAGCCTTGGATTCCTCAAACCCAGCAAGTCGCATGCTGTGTTCTGCATACAAGTTGAATAGGTAGGGTGAGAGTATACACCCTGCCGTACTCCTTTCCCAATCTTAAACCAGTCCGTTGTTCCGTGGTCTGTTCTTACTGTTGCTACTTGGTCGTTATACAGATTCTTCAGGAGGCAGACAAGATGACTTGGTATCCCCATACCGCTAAGAACTTGCCACAATTTGTTATCGTCCACACAGTCAAAGGCTTTGGATAAAACAGAAATAGATGTTTTTCTGAAACTCCCTGGCTTTTTCCATTATCCAGTGGATATTGGCAATTTGGTCCCTAGTTCCTCTGCCTTTTCTAAATCCAGCTTGTACATCTGGAAATTCTCACTCCATGACTTGCTGAAGTCTACCTTGCAGGATCTTGAGCATTACCTTACTGGCATGTGAAATGAGTGCCACTGTTCAATAGTTTGAACATTCTTTAGTGTTTCCCTTTTTTGGTATGGGATTATAAGTTGATTTTTCTCCAGTCTGATGGCCATTCTTGTCTTTTCCAAATTTGCTGGCATATAGCATGCATTACCTTGACAGCATCATCTCGCAAGATTTTGAACAGTTCAGCTGGGATGCCGTCGTCTCCTGCTGCCTTGTTATTAGCAATGCTTCTTAAGGCCCATTCAACCTCACTCTTCAGGATGTCTGGCTCTAGCTCACTGACCACACCATCAAAGCTATCCCCGATATTGTTATCCTTCCTATACAGGTCTTCTGTATATTCTTGCCACCTTTTCTTGATCTCTTCTTCTTCTGTTAGGTCCTTGCCATCTTTGTTTTTGATCATACCCATTTTGGCCTGGAATTTACCTCCAATGTTTCTAATTTTCTGGAAGAGGTCTCTTGTCCTTCCTATTCTATTGTCTTCTTCCACTTCCGCGCATTGCTTGTTTAAAAATAATTCCTTATCTCTTCTGGATAACCTCTGGAATTTTGTATTTAATTGGGCATATCTGCCCCTATCACTGTTGCCTTTTGCTTTCCTTCTTTCTTGGACTACTTCTAGTGTCTCAGCAGACAGCCATTTTGCCTTCTTGGTTTTCTCTTTCTTTGGGATGTATTTTGTTGTCGCCTCCTGAACAATGTTGCAAACTTCTGTCCATAGTTCTTCCAGGACCCTATCTACTAAGTCCAGTCCCTTAAATCGATTCTTCACCTCCACTGCATATTCCTTAGGAATATTAGTGAGCTCATATCTAGCTGATCTGTGGGTCTTCCCTAATCTCTTTAGTCTGATCCTAAATTGTGCAAGAAGTAGTTTGTGATCTGAACAACAGTCAGCTCCAGGTCTTGTTTTTACCGACTGTATAGATGTCCGCCACCTTTGGCTGCAAAGGATGTAGTCAATCTGATTTCGGTGTTGTCCATCTGGGGAAGTCCATGTATAAAGCCATCTCTTAGGTTGTTGGAAGAGAGTGTTTGTTATGCAGAGTGAGTTGTCTTGGCAAAATTCTATCAGCCTATGTCCTGCTTCGTTTTGTTCTCCCGGGCCATGCTTACCTGTAATTCCAGGTGTCATTTGACTGCCCACCTTAGCATTCCAGTCTCCTGTGATGAAAATAACATCTCTTTTAGGCCTGTTGTCCAGTAGGTGCTGCAGATCCTCATAGAACTGCTCCAGCTTCTTCAGCATCTGTGGTTGGGGCGTATATTTGGATCAATGTGATGTTAGATGGCTTGCCCTGAATTCGAATTGAGATCATTCTATCATTTTTTGGATTGTATCCAAGCACTGCTTTAGACACTTTACTATTAATTATGAAGGCTACTCCATTTCTTCTGTGGTCCTCTTGTCCACAGTAGTAGATCTGGTGGTCATCTGATGTGAAGTGGCCCATTCCAGTCCATTTCAGTTCACTGATGCCCAAAATGTCTATCTTTAATCTTGACATCTCACCAATGACCACATCCAATTTGCCCTGGCTCATAGATCTTACATTCCAGGTTCCAATGGTGTGTTGATCCTTAGAACATTGGATTCGCTGTTCACCACCAACACCGTCAGCCGCTAGCCGTCCTTTCGGCTTTGAGCTAGCTGCGTCATCACGTATGGGACTAGTTGAACTCATCCTCTGTTCCTCCCCAGTAGCATTTTGACCATCTTCCAACCTGGGGGTCTCATCTTCCGATGGTATACCGACATATCTCTGGTTGTACTGATCCATTGAGTTTTCACGGCAAGAATACTGGGGTGGGTTGCCATTACCTTCCCCAGGGATCGCACTTAGTCTGACCTCTGTCACAACCTTCCCGTCTTGGGTGGCCCTTCACGGTTTAGCTCATGGCATCCTTTGCTGAAGAAATGAACTTATATTGATGACTAAATCATTAGTCATATGAATACTTACAGTTTTCTAAACTTGAGTGTACTGATATTTTCATCTTGTCCTTTCATATGATATATAACCCACCATTCACTACAAAAGTGATTTTATTTCTAATTCTGCTTCCCTAAACTAAAACAAAAGGCTGTTACTTATTATATATTTCAGTCATCCCACTAAAGTATATGAAGCTGTTTTGTACTGAATTAGCCTATTAATTCATTTTGCTTAGAATAATGTTTGGAATCTTCTAAATCCAAGGGACGTACCTTCTACTGAGCAATCAAACTTCCCCATTTTATGTATCTTGGCAAAAGTTACTAAAGCAAACATTGGCATCAAGATGTGATTTAATGTTCAACTATTTCCTAATTCTGCTATAATATAACTTAAGTTAAATGAAATATGACAAGAGACAAAAAATATAGTAAGTGTATTTCTTAAAGGAAAGAAGTAATTGTGGGGGAATAGCTGTTATAGTTGCAAGACAATATATTGAAAAAGTTCAGGATACTGAACTATTTAGCATTTCCTTGTTGCCTTAGAAGCGCTAGTAATATAATGGAGAGTTACATAATAGCTGGGCCACCTCTTAAAACAAATTCTTTTTTAAATATTAAGGAAATAGTCTAAAACATACTTCTTTCTAACAGAGGTGCACACATACCTTTCAATTTTTGCAAAACAATTCATTATGCGTGCACACATCTCTGTTTATTAAGCTAGTATCTAAACTGAACTAGTCCAATATCAGCATGGAGCTTATAAGAATAAAATCAAAATTAGAAAGTATTTGGTTTTAGAAATGAATGTTTTTGTCATCCAGTGCAAATTAACAGTCTCCAAAATGGAACATAGCAATTTATACATATCAACTGCTTATACAAATATAAAAAGAATCCACTATGATGAAAGTATAATGTATATCTGCCACAAAACTAATAAATTCTATGAGCTTTCAAAGTAGATGTTAAGAAGTGTTTAATTATTCAGTTAAAGGGCTTATTGATGTCAATAGATGACTGCAGGAAGTGAATCCTCTTAGTGGGTTAATGTAAAACAAAAAGCACTGATCCATTCAGAAATTGAACACCAGATGTTCTCCGATTTTTTAGTGTAGTACTAAGTATCATTAAGGACAAGTAAAATATTCCTCATCACTTATATTCATATGTACCTCTTCCTACAGAAATTATACTTAAAAAAAACACTCTTCTAATAAAAAGAACCCTAATCTCCACTAACTAAAGGGGAAGTGAGTTTATATAGTAAGTTTAATTAAAGCTAAATTAATAATTAACCTTACATGTTATAGTACAGTAAGTGTTAGTTTTATAGTTTTGAGTTCCAAAATAGTTTTCACGTTCTGGGTCATTATTTCACTTGCTATACAATTTAGTAAGCATAGGCTATTATTAAATTTTAGCTGTTAATCTGCAGCTAAATTTTGTAAATCCATATGTTATTATCTTATGCTGGTCAGTGATTATGTTGATTGAATTTACAGAAACAAAGACACAGTCAGAAGTACTCCATCCATTTAAAAAAAAAGTAATGTCCAGCATTTGAGAACTGAACACTAAACTGATATATTACAAAATCATGCCTCTTATCAGGAACATTTTCTAAATTAACCATGTATATACCTACATACATACATACACGGACTGTATTGGTTACCATAGAATGATTCTTAAGATATATAAAAAGGGTTGACATAACTTTTTCCTCTGAATACTTGCTGCTAAACATAACCCTGACAGCGGGTACAATAGTACAAGAAGGTGTATTTTATGGAACATGATTACCTGCTTTTCCTTTCTTGTCTTATCCAGGTCAGGATAAGCTTAACCTGGCACTAGGCCAATGATACTTCACTGTCATATTTTCAATAACCATCTTAATAATCTCTAAATTAATAAATTCTAAATTAGAAAAGTAACTCTCTAAGAGAGCAAGTGTTGTGTACTGATAAATATATTGAACTGAGACTGGGGAGACCCAGGTTTAAATCCATTCTGTTGGATTCTCTCCCTTTCAGCCTAACCTTCCTCACAGGATTGAGGGAATAAAATTGGGAGTGCTACATAAGCCACTCTGAGCTCCTGAAGAAAAGACAAGATATAAATCTAACAAATAAAAAAAGTTGCAAGGAATTTCCAACCTTGGATTGTAAAATACCTCCTCCAATTTCCAATGTGAGATCTGATCATTAGAAAAGCCAACAAGAAGCATTCTGGTATGGGTCCACTGCATCCTAAGACTACATTCTAAACTAGCATTGGACACAGACTTTTGAACTAAGCATTTGAGCCTTTGAGCAGATATTGCCAGCACTCTAACAAAACACTTGCCAAGATAGATGCAAGCAATGCACAAGGTTGAGCTTACCACCATCTTATTTTCTAAGAATGCCTCTGAAGTTTATGTGGCACTCAGAGGTTTTGTGGGAAAATCAGGTTCTGGTTGAGCCTGTCACTTTGTTTTGCAGCATGCTAACTCCCCATCCATTTTCTTAATCAAAATAATCTAGAAAATTAGGCAGGAAGGTTGCTGAGCACTAAGAATGTGTTGATGGGAGCCACACTGGGGATTCTAAGCTTGCTTGCTTTATTATTTGATTTATATGCTTGTAATGGAAGGATTAATTTTTTAAAAACAAAAGTTCAGGAAGGGAATGGAGAGGTTCAAACATTTATCTTCCTTTCCTTCCACCTCATTACCCTGTTACTAGATTCCTTGGAGCCTCCAATATTACAGCACACCAAGAAGGTGCAATGGATTCCTCAGTTACTGTAAGTAGCACTGACCCCAAATTCTTCTCCAGGATACAGTGAAGAAAAATTCTTCATTTAAACTAATTCTAGCTGCGAATTCATGCCACATCTCTCCTAATAGTCCATCTGGCTGTGCTATTAATGGAATCTAATCCATCCCCCCCATATTAGTCAGGATGACAGTCTGAACTGTCACCTTTAGGATGTGAACACTTCCTTCCTACAGCTTTGAATATAAAAGTGTCTTCTGACTTTGCTTCACTTCTCATTTCAGATAAATACAATACTTCTGTCAAGAGCTCCCTGGGCTGTGTTGATTAGTCCCATTTTCTTAAACTGCCAACAATATGCCAGTTTGGTCTAGTGGTTATGGCAATGGGCCAGAAAACAGGAGACTGTGAGTTCTAGTCCCACCTTAGGCATGAGAGCCGGCTGGGTAACCTTGGGCCAGTCCCTCTCTCTCAGCCCAACACACCTCACAGGGTGGTGGTTGTGGGGAAAATAGGAGGAGGAAGGTGTAATAGATATGTCCCCTGCCTTGAGTTATTTATAAAAATAATAAGGAAGGATAATCAATCAATAAATTTATTTATTTATTTATTTCTCAATTTTCTATCACTGCCCACCTCCCCCCAAAAGGGGGACTCTTTCCTTCACAAAGTTCCTAATAAATAGTTCTTGCTAGACTTAGTTCACTATTTCCCCTTTTATGATCACAGGAGTGCTGGAGCTATTCCATATGTCAACAATTCCTGCCCTAAAATACTGTCTGTTCTAATTTTGTAGAAGCAGCATATCTTTCATTCACATCCTCTTCTCCTTAATTCACCTTCAGCCAGTACTATTCTAACTTTACCT
This sequence comes from Candoia aspera, assembly GCF_035149785.1. Classification (NCBI taxonomy): domain Eukaryota; kingdom Metazoa; phylum Chordata; class Lepidosauria; order Squamata; family Candoiidae; genus Candoia; species Candoia aspera. The sequence goes on from NC_086153.1 coordinate 313,672,709, forward strand.
TTTTCTTATAAATTACACAGACTGACAAAGTCCATAATTCAAGGTGAACTCATACTGTGTCCCCTGGTCTTACATCTCCTGTTTGTGTCCAGAAGCACTGCTACCATTGAATTCATACAAGTTTCTGCAACTGTACGTCATTATGAATGATTATCAAAAAAAAAATGCTCTCCTAGCTTGGATAATACTTTGGTTCTTCCTTCTTTGTAATTTGATGCAGCCAATGCTTTATCTTCCTTCCTTTCTTCACATCAGTCATCCCTGAGTGAAGACACTTTCCTTCATCCTCACTGTTACCACTCCCAAAGTCCGTAACAGATGTCTAATCAATAAGCTGAGATACTTCTCACCAAAAATACCCATGACTGGCTCTGTAAGCTTTTATAACAGAAATAGCTCTCTCTTTGTGCACTGTTGCCGTTTCCTTACTGAACCACCACTTTATTATCTACTAAGCCCCTGTTCCAAAATAGTATCTAATTTCTCTGCCATCCCAGTCTCCTAAAAGTGAACCTGTCCCCGATGATCAGGTAATATCTTCAGTTCTCTAGCTATCTTAGCCAATTTGACAGGAGATGCGCCCCTTTTCCTAGGCGCCTGTTAATTACCCCAGTAATTCTTCTTCCTCCTTACCTTCCCCAAGGACCAGCAACCAAATCTATCCTTATATACATCTCCATCTCAGGTTTCCACGAACTACCCAACCCGATAATCTCAAACTCCTGTTAACAGATAGGCGCTCTCGCTTTCTCTCGTAGTACAAACAGGCTTAGTCGTATCCATGCCTACTCGGAAACAAGTCGCACTGAGTTCAACCAGGTTCGACCAGAGAGGAAGGCGCCCTTTCGCAAGCTACGCCAAGCTGCGATCCAGCAAAACTCCCAACCCGGCTCTCTTACCCTCCCCCATACCCCTTTCTTACCCCAATCGAGGAAGTCGGAGACGAGCCTGTCCCTGCGAAGCGGTGAGTCGCGGCTGCACTCGGTGTAGAGACCGACCAGGAGATCCAGCAGCGCCTCAACGCTCAGGACGCTTTCGTTGCGCCGGGGCCCATCCAACAGCAGCTGCTCCAGCTTCTTCAGCCGCACCTTGGCCGACATGGTGGCGGCGGGTGAGGAGAGAGAGCCGAGCGGCTGGTCGGTCAAGGCAGGAGGGAGAGGCCGAGCGAGGCGGAGAGGAAAGCCGAGGAGGAGGAAAGGAGGAGGAGGAGGAAAGAGCCGCCGCCTCAGACTCTGGGCAGCTGCGGCGGCATCCGCCTGTCCAGGCGCTCCCCCCTCAGCGCCTTCCGACGGGCGATGAGGGGCCCTGGGCCCGGCAAGACTAGGGGCTGCTTCGCCTCCACGCTACGCCCACATTTTGCGAGGCCTTTCCGAAGAGCAGCTCCTCTGGGCTCAGCTCCAGGCCCGGCTGGTCCATCGGCTGGTCCCTCCCCTTCGGACCCGCCCTCTCACTTCGCCTGGCAACGGCTGAGGAGGAGGAGGAAGATGAAGCCCTGTCTTTCAGTCGCGACGGTCGCCGCTGCGAAGGTGGTGCAGCAAAGTCATCCCGGTGGTCAAAGCTACCCCCGGTCCCCAAAGCAGGCCGCCTCTCTCAACTCAGCCCCGTTTCCCATCCGCCCCCGCCCCCCTCCGGCGCTTGGGAGCGGCATGGAACGGACTCGGCGAGAGGACTGGGAAAGTGGCCTGGTAAGAAGCCGGAAGGACTTGGTCCTCGCCTCTTGCCGTAGTTCCTAGAGAAACGCTCCCACTGGCCGTGACCATCCGGGCAACAGGAAGATCAGGGAGGGATGAGAGCCGCGATGGAACGTAGGAAAGAAACCTTTCGGCAGATTCGCTAATTGCGCAACCTGGAAGCCCTTGGGAAAAACAAACCCAGCCGTTTTTTCGTCACGTATCCCAACCCTTCCCTTTCCCAAGTGGATTGAAACAAGCAATGCACCGGAATTCCCGTCAGCATATTCGTGGCTCCCACGCCCCAGAATGCTTTAGCTTTGTTATAAGTTACTACTACTCCTTGATAAGTGCATCCAGTTTATAAGAACTGGATAAACCCAGGCACTTGGGTAAATTCAGTTAACATCGTTTAGATGTTCGTGGGTCAGTGCGTTGTGTGAACATAGACTAGATCTTTTATAGCAAAGTAATAGCATTGGGCTTACCTATTTCCATAGTGGGCACCCACCCGCAGTTTTCTATGATTCATCAGCTGAGTGAACCGCTGAGATTTTAACAAACTACCAAATCCGCAAAAATACCGACAACCATTATACGGCATCAAAATGTTCGTTGTTTGTATTTTTTGCTGTCGTCTAGTTCGGATTTTTGCAGCCCGGATCTGGTAGCACTAATTTAACTGCTGAAGATTTTCAAAGTACATTTTGTGAAAACTTTCTTGGTCACACAGCTGTAGAAAGCTGGACTTACTCTTTCCTCCACTTCCCTCTTCCAAGATACTTTTTTTGACATCTCTGTCCAGACTACTCTGATGAGATTTCCTAGTGGTCTGCCAACTAAGTATTAAGAAGATCTTACTCTGATTAAGATTTCAAGATTAGTCAAGTAGGGGTGATGGTGCCATCTAGTTGAGTCAAATTGTGGATATCTGAGGGTAATTTCTTTTCTGAGGGGATGCTATAAAATGCTCACAAATTCAGATTGATTTTCCTATTCCCACTTATTTGAAAACAAGAGTCACTGAATTAAGTGGGATTATCTTCTTAGGCTGTTTTCACATTACATGCTTACCCATGATCTATTCGGTCCAATTTTCTGAGTTCATATAACACACAACCTATTAACTAACAACTTAGATTGGGTTACCATACATGCTATACTGAATTGTAGTTCACTGTGTAGCAGAAATAAAACCCAAATAAAGATAGGATTATGTTAATTAGGTTTATCTTTTTAAGAGACTGCAAAGCAAAATGTCTACTATGTTCATTATAATTTTCCTCACTGAAGGGAATCAACCATTAAATATTCAAAATCTAAGGGTAGTATGAAATACAATTTTCAAAAATTGGTATAGAAATGGACAGTTTCAGAACCCAGTACCACCTCATTCAGTTAGAATAGTATAAAGAGAACAAACAAACAAAAATCAAATGCACCACAAGCAAACATATGCATACTGTTAAGGATCAGCAATTGGTACGTATCACAAGTCTTGTTTCTTGTATAACAGTAACCTGCGAAGTTGTAACGGATTGGACTGTTTTGTCTAATCTGACTTGCAGCACCTCTTAGGGGTCCAAGCTGAGATCCTTCCTATGATTCGTACCACTTTTATTGACATGATAGTCTGAGATCTTCCCTGTGTAAAGTACATCTATCACCAATCCTGGACTGTCTGTCCCAAATACTAAAAGTGTTAGAGATTATTTAAAATACAGAGCTGGGTCTTCAAAATGAATTTAAGAATTGTCATTTCTAGAGAAACTAAAATAATTGTTTGTGGGTTATCTTGAGATTCTTACAAAGATTCCTGGACATCCTTAACTGGAAGTTGTGATAATGGGTTAGTTGCTAGGTTGTGTTCATACAACATGTTTAGCAAGAAAGTGTAGATAGCAACTGCATGCAGTGCCATTAGTTTGGTACCACTTTAACTGTTCTTGTAGCTTTTTAAACGGAGGTTTCAAGCTTTTGAATCCCTGTCATTCAGATCTATACACTTACCACCTTCAATCCCTTTGATCCAGATGCTATACCTTAAATTTATTGAGGTTATCATGGTCTGTGGAATGAGCTGTAATTAGATGGTTTCACACATCTTATTAAGCAATTGAGTTTATATAGCACAATAACTGGGTTCACAACAAACCTAAACAAGCTTGTAATCAGCCACAAATAGCATACTTGTGGTGTTACTTATCAGCTATTTCAGTTGAGATATGGATATATATTTAAAAACTTTAAAAATCTTACTGCTGCATAAAGATTGCATACTATTGCCTATCTTTTATTGTTGAAGTTCTTTGGATTCAATGGTTTGGGTCAGTACATCATGTTAGCTACATTGTGGTTTGTTTGGTTTTACCTGGTACACATATGAATCTGGTCAATTGTGCTTTAGTCAACAAATTACAGATAACACAACCCACGAGTAGTACAGTGTGCAGACCATCTGGCCTCAAGAACATGGGGTCTGCATAATTCAAAATAATGTCACATTTTCAAGTAGTTTTCTAAGACCATGCATACATAATTTGTGATGCAATGTTCCAATGCTAGTCAGCCCATGAGAAGCTCAGTAACTATTTTGCTTCAGCTGCCTGTCTGGGAATGAAGAAATCAGGAATCCTCACACACAATGGTTGCCTGCATTCAGCCTTGTGAATCATCGACTATGCAGGCTTGGAGTGGGGTGGTGCTGATATCTGAGGTGAATGCTAAAAATAAAAGTGACCTGGCTACGAAGGGAAAAATATGTCCCAACAGTTCCTTTTTCCTGCCTGATTTTTCAGTGGAAAAATACAAACATGATTTCCTTATTTGTATCTTATAACTTGTTTCTAAAACTGTTTTTGCTAAACCTTATGTAAACAAAACAATTTCTGCAGGATTCATCAGCACTCTCCTGAAATATTCCTCAAAGTTCACATGTTTAAAAGTAAATTTTCAAAAAGGATTTCTAAACTGAGGTGTAGTCTGAGCCTTTTGTTCTTGGCTTTTCTCCAAGAAATTTGGTAGATAATACAAGGGTGATATCCTGTGTTAGATGGCAACAGGAAACTGCTTCAGGAAAGTCCACCCACAGCGATCATGGGTTTTAGACTAATCAGTTAAAGAAACCAATGGGGAAACTGAGAAACGCCAGTCCCCACATTGCAGAAACTACTCAGGTTGTACAGCAGTTTGCTGGTGCCCTTGAGATGTTTTGGGAATGCAGTCTCATAAATTTTCAGGCAGCGTGACCATTGTTGTCATGTGACAGTTGATAAAAGGGAAGCCTCTGATTGGAATAGTTAGGAAAGATAATGTAGTAGCTCTGTTTCTCTCTCTTCTTTTCCCTTCATTGCATCCTGATAGACAAGTAAATAGTTTCAGCAGAGGAAATACCACCTACCCACTCCTACCCAGCTTCTCAGGTTCAGCTTCATAGGAGATAAAGCTGAATTTTATAGGTAATATCTTTCCCACCTCCCTTGAGTCCTCTGTTGTTTTTTCAGAAATCTGGCACTACAGTCTTGGGTGAAAGAGCCAGCTTGCCTTTGCTGTGGTCAAACAAACTGCAAGAATATCTCAGGCTATTCTAAAAGCAGCACTTTTGCAGCACACGTATAAGTACTCCCATAAGCTGACATAAGGGCCTTCTCCTTCCCCTTCTTTTCTTTTAAGCTGAAGCTAAAGCCATGGGATTCTTAGAAATGAAAGTAGCACTGTTCTCCCCTCCACCCAATAATCCAACAAGCATGAATGTAAGATATTATAGTGCAGATACCTTGGAAAGAAGTGTACACCTTAAATGTTTGATTGTGTTCTTGAAAACACTCACCTCGAGATACATAATGTGCCCATTCAGTAGCCCTCAGCTAAAGTATTCCGATTGCCTGTGAGGTGCCTGATTAAATTAAGGCACACTGTATAATCCTCTGTTTCATTCTTGAAGTTTTTATTGCAACAGAGCAACCTTACATGAGTTTTTAATATCAGTGATAAGCTTGAATCAGGAAAGGTTCTAGCATACTGAAAAGGTTGCCTCTTTTTTTTTTCCTTCTAAAGCGGGGGTGGGGGGAGCAGTATGTGAACACTGTACTTTGGCCAAAGACAAAAACAACAAAACAGCAGGGGACAATGTGTGAAAACCACTATTGCTTGTTCAATTGGCTGCCTGTTGAGAACTGGCATAGGACCATCCATTGTTATGAAAGCCACTTAAAACACATTATGGATTTAAAGGAAATACTCAGAAATGTAGTGGCAAGATATGTCTGTTTTTTTGTGTGTTTATTCACAGTTATGTAATAGTAAATGGATAATATTGGCTTTTTCCCTCCACATCAGAGAAGACTGAGTACAATTTCAACATTTCCATTCATACAAACCTGCTGAGCTTCTCTATTTAATTGCTTTTATGTTCTGCTTTTCATCCAGGTATTCAAAGCAGCCTATGTGGTTCTCTTCCCAGTCTTCTTTTGATTCTCACAATAACCTTGAGAGGTAGATTAGGTTAATGACTGGTGATCAAAGTCACCTAATAAATTTATAAACATATTGGTGCTTTCACTTTTGGTTTTCCCAGTTCTGAAGTATATCTAGAGAGATGTTATGGCTGCAACCCTAACAGAATTTACACATGCTCTAAAGTGTTCTGTTGATATTTTCCCTCAGAAATAATTTTTCCTCTTGCTTTTATGATGGGTCTTTTGTACTTCTTTGGGATACACCTAGAGGGAAGGTGACTGTTATGTCTATGAGCAGGGACCACTACAGTATTGTGAAACTGACTAAATGCAGTAATGAAATTGACTAGATCATGTTCTTTAGTAAGATCTTAAGTACTGAACTTTACTAAAGATTGGAAAGTAGTCTAAAGATGATGGAAAGATCCCCACTTGCCCCAAGGAATAACATGATATTGATTTCTTTTTTAGAAACACCTACATAAAATGTGTGATACAGAAGGAGCAACAGTTCAAACTGGTTCAGATTTGCACAGACATATGCAAATGGTATGTGCAAATGAGAACAGCTAGAGCCTGCAATTGAATCATGAATATGACTGTCAAAAATTGCACCTCTTATTTCTGCAGTTATGGGACATGAGTTCTGCACTTACACACTGTGCCCAGCAGACATTGCACTGCACTGTTTTTCATGTACCCACTGAGTACCATTGTGTTTTCAGAACAGCATTGGACCACTCCTGACAAGGTCAGACAAAGCAAGTGGGGTGTTTCATATTTGAAACACTGTGAATTTGAAAGATATTGCACACTTCTTGGTAGCACAACACACTGAGACATAAACCATGGTTTACAAGCCAAGCTAAAATCAGACAAGCCATGTGATGGCACAGCACAATGTGGGAACCAATCACCCACTTTTTATCATTTATTATTTTTCTTCAAAAATAATGGAATCAAGGTGTGTTGTGAAATTCAAATACATTAGTAAAAATCACAAGAACAGTCAAAACACAATGCTAAGTTTCCCCTTCTGAGAAATTAAGCTTTAATTTGTTCATTTTACCAGTATTATTCACACTGACCATGGGAACAGCAAGTGTGATAGAATTCTCTGACCTGGGGAATGAAAATGAATATGTCCAAAATATTGCACAAGAAGAGATTGATTCTTTTGTGGTATCAAATAAGCAACTAGCATCTTCCCCATCAAACTAAGACTCTGTTAGAATGATGACAAAGAAAACAGGGAGGTTCTTCCTTAACATACTCACTGGTTGGTTGGTTGGCTGGTTTATTTTGTACCCTGCCTGACTAAAACCAGAGAAATACAATTAATAACAAGTAAATGAGGTCCAAGGTTTATACTGTATACCCAGTTTCCCAGGCACTGAAACCGAACCTTTGCTTATTGCGATACATTTGCCTTCTCTGAATCTTTGAGAATCTTGCTATCTTGATTGTGAGTTGCTATAACAGGCTTTCCCACAAGAAGTGATAATGGGGAAGAATGGGCCTGTGTAACATCGTAAACTCCATCAGGGAACCCTTTCTTCCTTAACCCTGATCGAGCCCATCAGCCCACAAATCCTATTCAGAGAGGCTGCAGTAGCCTTTTCTTTCACTTAGAAACTAGGACCAGTGGAAGTTTCTTGCCGTCATTACTTGCCAAACCAGGGAAGGTGGGTCTCCCTATACATGGCAGCCTCTATCTGGATTCCCTGTCCCATTATTATTTTTGAGCAGGGAATATGAGTTGATTTTTTTTCTTCCTCATCCTTCCTGAGAAAGAGGAACAAGATTTGGGGGTTGGCAATGGGGAAAAAAACAGAAGCTCCCCCTCCCTGAAAAATCTTCTCCCGTGGCTCTGATGGAGCACATGAGGCAGGATGAGCTGCAGTGAGCAGAGGGGACTGGATGATCTCTGGCAACTTCAGCATGCAAGCTAAAGCTGTAATAGCACCCTTATATTTTCTCCTTTTGAATATCATTACCTTCTTGGTACAAAAGCCATGCCAACTAAATAGGTGTGATTTTAAAAGATCTCTCTACTACAGAAAACTGCAGGGCCAGCAAGAATTGTGTACAATTCCTACTTGCTGCCAAGAAAATTACATGGACATGTCTATATAGTCACCAGGAGCTGACATCAATTTGAAGGAGTCTTTGCCTTCCTGTAGATGTTGATTTATAACATTTAGATTATTCATCTATAAAAATATTCCAAGGCAGAGATGCAAGGAACTGAAATTATTTACAAGACAGTACAGTGATGCGGTGGCACTGCGGGTTAAACTGCTGAGCTTGCCGATCGGAAGGTCGGCAGTTCGAATCTGCATGACAGGATGAGCTCGCATTGCTAGTCCCAGCTCCTGCCAACCTAGCAGTTCGAAAACATGCAAATGTGAGTAGATTAATAGGTACCGCTTCAGCAGGCAGGTAACAGCGTTCCATTTAGTCATGCTGGCCACATGACCATGGAAGTGTCTATGGACAAACGCCGGCTCTTCGGCTTTGGAACGGAGATGAGCACCGCCCCCTAGAGTCGGACACAACTGGACTTCATGTCAAGGGAAACCTTTACCTTTACCTTTACTACAATGACTTTACAATACAAGACTAAAAAAACCCCTCTCCATATCTTAACATCCAGAAAACTAGCTGCAGAATTATAGCAGGGTTTAACACTAGAATATCAATAACAAAACAGGAGAAAGGTCAGTACAACTCTAACCAATAGCCTGGTTGAACTAATACATCTTGAGCTGGCACCAAAAGCTTACAAGGTTGAGTACTAATTGTAACTGAACTAGAAAAGAATCCCATAACCAAGATTTGTGTATTTGTGTACCAGAATTCCTTCACTTGGGTTGTGGCATAACACATGTTCATGGTGGCGCTGCCGTCCACCGTGTTGTCTCTGATTCTAGTATACTTGTGGTGAAACATCAGCTTTAATATGAAAGCTGTAGGAGGAGGATGGGAGCAGCCCTGCAGTTGCTGAAAATAATTAAGAAATTGTGTGCATGTTTTAATTTATGTGCATTTCCATCAGTGTCATCAAAAATACTCAACAAAGCATACTGAACCAATAAAATATTAAATATCATTAAAGGCTAAATTAAAGATACTGTATGATCCTTAAAGAATGTTCTTTTTAAAAAACTAGGAAAAATCCCACCTGACTGCTGCCTCTAATAAAAATGATTTAGCAAATGTTTTCCTTCTAAACCTGTTCTACAGAGATGCATATGGATGACCAGAAGTGGATTATACTATGATTAGTGGTGATCTTATTATTCAGTTTATTGATTAAAAAAACACACACATGATAGCATTCTACTGGGTTTTTCTGCTGCAAATAAAAAGATAACCGATGAGCAGACTTTTTGTGACTCTGATTTCTGAAAATCAGAGAATGATTAATTGTAGCAATCTGTAAAACTCAGTTTCACCCATCTCCCCACTGTAATATTTTTTTACCCCTTTACATCGTAAGTCTTCCATCTAGGCCTCTAGTTAACAGCTCTTTCTTATTCAGGTTTTTGTTTACCTGTTTAGTTAAATTTTTTTATATCACACTTTTTAAGACAGAGCTTCCCTCACATCAGGAGAATCCATTCTTTTAAAGTGTGTAACTGCTCTTGAGTCATTGATTTGTGACTAGCAGTCATAAAGAGACAGGAACTAGCTTCATAATTAACCTTTCCAGTCCTTTATAAATTCCTATTGCTTCATCCTCTTATTAGCATCCCATTAGAGTCTTGATTAGAGAGATTTCCATTTCTTGAAAAGGATCATCTGCTATAATTTACTGGCTTGCTCATATCTCTGATTATTCTTTTCTAGTTTCTTCTGCTAGACAAGATAATAAGGTATCTGCATTAAGGTGTTGCTTTCCTTGACAATGTACAGTTGAATAATTAAACTGTGCCAGCTGTTCCAACCCCTGAACAAAATAGTCCTTTGCCTAATGAAAGTTATGAAGTAATCTCAATGATCCATCATCTGTCCTCAGAGTAAATATTTTTCTTGTTAAGAAAATACTATTGAAACCTAACAGGAGGCTGCTAAATTGTCAGTGGCTGGGTTCATACATAATGAAAAGACATGATGTGGTTTGTTTAGTTTTGGCTTAATGTATTGTATGTACCCAACCACTGCGATTTGATTGTAATAAATACATAAATAAAAATTACAGTATGTGCCATCAAGTCAGTGTAGAGTCTTAGTGATCACATACACACAGACCTTCTCTAGGATGATCTGTCCCCAGCTTGGCCCTTCAGGTCTTCTAACAGTGGACCCATCACCACTGTAATTGACTTTGTCACCTTGCTGATGGTTGTCCTTTTCTTTCCTTCCACCTTTCCCAGCATTGCTGTACAGACTTCTCAAGGAAGCTGGATCTTCACATAATGTGTCCAAATATGTTAATATAAGGCTGATCATTTGTGTCTTAAGGGAGAACTCTGGACTGATTTGTTCTATTTGTTTGTTTTCTTATCTATCCATGGTATTCTCAGGATTATTCTCCAATACCAAAGTCCAAAGTGTCAATGCTCCTTTTATCCTGCTTCGTCAAAGTCCAACTTTCACTTCCATAGAGTGTCACAGGGAAAACCACTGTCAGCATGATTCTGATCTTTATAAGTATAGACATATATCATTTCAAAGACTTTTACTGCTATGCTGCCAAGTGCTAGCCTGTGGCATATTTCTTGACTGCTGGTTCCATTTCCATTGATAGTCAATCCCAAAAGTCAGAATCTATCCACCCTGATTGATGGCTTAGCAAGTTCTGCTTATCAAGCCAATTATTGCTTATTTAATAAATCATGATTAAATAAACCATGGCTTAACATGATCTGTGAAAAGTGTCTTTTTATTTATTTATTTATCATATTTTTATCACTGCCCATCTCCCACACATGGGGGACTGCCTTGTGAGTAGAGAGGGAACACCTAAGTTAAATTACACTGATAAACCTTATAATCAAGTGTTCTCAGTTTAGCCTTATGTAAACAAATATCGAGTTGTTAATTTATTTATTTTTTATTTTATGTATTTAATTTTTTAATCCCACTTTTATTATTTTATAAATAACTCAAGGCGGCGAACATACCTAATACTCCTTCCTCCTCCTATTTTCCCCACAACAACAATCCTGTGAGGTGAGTTGGGCTGAGAGAGAGTGACTGGCCCAAGGACACCCAGCTGGCTTTCATGCCTAAGGTAGGACTAGAACTCAGAGACTCCTGGTTTCTAGCCCAGCACCTTAACCACTAGACCAAACTAGACCAGCCTTTCTCAATCTTTCGACCCTGGAGGAACCCCTGAAATATTTTTCAGGCCTCAGAGAACCCCTGCACAGGGAACCTCTTTAATTTGAAGTTGCCCAAATTTGAAATAATTTTTTAAATAAGTCATGATCTCCCAGAGAACCCCTACTGAACTCTCACAGAACTCCAGGGTTCCATGGAATCCTGGTTGAGAAACCCTGATTTAGACTGTCTTCTGTAATGATATTGTATAGAACCAGTGTCACAAGGGCTTTGTGGGTTCATAGGAGCTACTCCAACTCACAGCATACAACTTGTGATTTTTTTCTTTTATTAGCACCATAAATGGCAGTTACCAGTTTCATCTGCAGGTATATAAAGTAATTCAAGCATCATTTAATTACAACAGCTAAACAGCAAATAATCAGCCAGATTCCTTTTCCCCCACTTCCCCACCTTTCTTCTGATGAGGAGCAGAACAGCAAGAAAAAGACTTATTTTATTTATTTAAAATGTTTTTATAGCCCTCCATCTTAAAATAACTCTGGGTGGCTTACAACCAATAAAACAGTATAAAACATTATAAAGCCAACTGATTTGATCTGTTTGTTGACTTGATTTATTAGCATTTGGTCCACCATGGTCCAGCATTTTTAAAGCAAACTACCTTTCTTCTAGGTATGTATATAGTCTGATGTGTTAACTAAATGTGTGCATTGTATTACTAGATTCCTACTTAGAGTTAACAAAGGAGTTCATTACTGGAGCCAGCATTCTGTTTGTCAGGCTGGCTGGCTGTGGTCTCTCCCTTCTCCAGCTCTTCATGAAAACCATCTGTGATCAGCAGAACTGTCCCTCTTCCCCCCTCTTCTTCCTTCAGTAGGTTTTCTCTGGAACCCTGCTCACCTGCACTTCAGAAACCCTGGGTTTTGTTTGAAGGATTGAAACAACAATCCTTCAACAGTCAACATAGTCTAGAATCCATTTTGGGAAGTTGCCAGCCATTCATTCTTTCTTTTCCCAGAAATCTTGTGTTCTCTCCTCTCCCTTGCCAGCACAGAAGCAGCCCCCCTTTTTCCTATGAGAAAGCTACTGTGTATGAGAAAATATGTTATCTCTACTTTTCTCAAATTCTATCAGCTAAAAAAGAACAGTGGTTTTTTGTTTTTTGGTGAATACTATCACAGCCAAGCTTTAGCCATAGGGAATCTGAGTCTCTCCTCTTGAGCATTGCAGTCTAGGCCGACTGTGCATTTACCTTTAGTATGCTTTAATATGCACACATGCTTTCTATGAACAAATTATTTAATTCATTCCATACTTGGAGTCTTATGCTCTAAAAGTGTCACTCTGCTGATCTTTGATCACAAAAATAAAATTGATTTGATGTGGTATTGACCACTACCAAGGGTTGTAAAGGGACTGAGTGGGATGCACTCCCCCATCTAAGTCCCGATGAAAGTCATTGATCAGAGTGACCAATGCCATTTCTGATCTATGACCAGGCCTAAATCCTAACTGAAATATACCCAGATAATCTGTTTCCTCTAGGATCCTTTGTATTATATATAAATTTTGTATTATAAAACAAAATTTAACCATGCTGAATAAACTATAGTTGACTTCTTTCTCACAGCACATTAAACAAAACAAACCACATTACAGCTAAGCATACCGCATGAACCCAATCATTGATAAAGAACTGTAGCCAAATAAAGCCTTATTATAATAAAGATTAAATCAAGAAGAGAGACAGGCTTTATGAATAAACTGTTTCATATTGATCACAATTGAAGCTGTGATTTCCTTCCTACTTATACTAACTCTTCATGAATCATGCTTCAGCAAAGGATCGTTACCTTGTCGTGGTGCTGGAGCTTGAGCACCTCAATGATGCCATGAGCTAAACCGTGAAGGGCCACCCAAGACGGGAAGGTCATGACAGAGAGGTCAGACTAAATGTGATCCCTGGGGAAGGTAATGGCAACCCACCCCAGTATTTTGCCATGAAAACTAAATGGATCAGTACAACCAGAGATATGTCGGTATACCATCGGAAGATGAGACCCCCAGGTCGGAAGATGGTCAAAATGCTACTGGGGAGGGACAGAGGATGAGTTCAACTAGCCCCAGACGTGATGACGCAGCTAGCTCAAAGCCGAAAGGACGGCTAGCGGCCGACGGTGCTGGTGGTGAACGGTGAATGATGTTCTAAGGATCAACACACCATTGGAATCTGGAATGTAAGATCTATGAGCCAGGGCAAATTGGATGTGGTTATTGGTGAGATGTCAAGATTAAAGATAGACATTTTGGGCATCAGTGAACTGAAATGGACTGGAATGGGCCACTTCACATCAAATGACCACCAGATCTACTACTGTGGACAAGAGGACCACAGAAGAAATGGAGTAGCCTTCATAATTAATAGTAAAGTGGCGAAAGCAGTGCTTGGATACAATCCAAAAAACGACAGAATGATCTAAATTCAAATTCAGGGCAAGCCATCTAACATCACAGTGATCCAAATATACGTCCCAACCACAAATGCTGAAGAAGCTGAAGTAGAGCGGTTCTATGAGGATCTGCAGCACCTACTGGACAACACGCCTAAAAGAGATGTTATTTTCATCACAGGACACTGGAATGCTAAGGTGGGCAGTCAAATGACACCTGGAATTACAGGTAAGTATGGCCTGGGAGAACAAAACAAAGCAGGACATAGGCTGATAGAATTTTGCCAAGACAACTCACTCTGCATAACAAACACCCTCTTCCAACAACCTAAGAGACGGCTTTATACATGGACTTCACCAGATGGGCAACACCGAAATCAGATTGACTACATCCTTTGCAGCCAAAGGTGGCGGACATCTGTACAGTCGGTAAAAACAAGACCTGGAGCTGACTGTAGTTCCGATCACGAACTTCTTCTTGCACAATTTAGGATCAGACTAAAGAGATTAGGGAAGACCCACAGATCAGCTAGATATGAGCTCACTAATATTCCTAAGGAATATGCAGTGGAGGTGAAGAATAGATTTAAGGGACTGGACTTAGTAGATAGGGTCCTGGAAGAACTCTGGACAGAAGTTGGCAGCACTGTTCAGGAGGCGGCAAGAAAATACATCCCAAAGAAAGAGAAAACCAAGAAGGCAAAGTGGCTGTCTGCTGAGACACTAGAAGTAGCCCAGAAAGAAGGAAAGCAAAAGGCAACAGTGATAGGGGGAGATATGCCCAATTAAATGCAAAATTCCAGAGGTTATCCAGAAGAGATAAGGAATTATTTTTAAACAAGCAATGCGCGGAAGTGGAAGAAGACAATAGAATAGGAAGGACAAGAGACCTCTTCCAGAAAGTTAGAAACATTGGAGGTAAATTCCAGGAAAAAATGGATATGATCAAAAACAAAGATGGCAAGGACCTAACAGAAGAAGAAGAGATCAAGAAAAGGTGGCAAGAATATACGGAAGACCTGTATAGGAAGGATAACAATATCGGGGATAGCTTTGATGGTGTGGTCAGTGAGCTAGAGCCAGACATCCTGAAGAGTGAGGTTGAATGGGCCTTAAGAAGCATTGGTAATAACAAGGCAGCAGGAAATGATGGCATCCCAGTGAACTGTTCAAAATCTTGCGAGATGATGCTGTCAAGGTAATGCATGCTATATGCCAGCAAATATGGAAAACACAGGAATGGCCATCAGATTGGAAAAAAATCAACTTATATCCCCATACCAAAAAAGGGAAACACTAAAGAATGTTCAAACTATCGAACAGTGGCACTCATGCCAGTAAGGTAATGCTCAAGATCCTGCAAGGTAGACTTCAGCAGTTCATGGAGCGAGAATTGCCAGATGTACAAGCTGGGTTTAAAAAAGGCAGAGGAACTAGAGACCAAATTGCCAATATCCGCTGGATAATGGAAAAAGCCAGGGAGTTTCAGAAAAACATCTATTTCTGTTTTATTGACTATTCTAAAGCCTTTGACTGTGTGGACCATAACAAATTGTGGCAAGTTCTTAGCGGTATGGGGATACCAAGTGAAGAATCTGTATAACGACCAGGTAGAGACAGTAAGAACAGACCACGGAACAACGGACTGGTTTAAGATTGGGAAAGGAATACGGCAGGGCTGTATACTCTCACCCTACCTATTCAACTTATATGCACAACACATCATGCAACATGCTGGGCTTGAGGAATCCAAGGCTGGAGTTAAAATCTCTGGAAGAAACATGAACAATCTCAGATATGCAGATGATACCACTTTGATGGCTGAAAGTGAAGAGGAACTGAGGAGCCTTATGATGAAGGTGAAAGAAGCAAGTGCAAAAGCTGGCTTGCAGCTAAACCTCAAAAAAACCAAGATTATGGCATCCAGCGTGATTGATAACTGGCAAATAGAGGGAGAAAATGTAGAAACAGTGAAAGACTTTGTATTCCTAGGTGCAAAGATTACTGCAGATGCTGACTGCAGTCAGGAAATCAGAAGACGCTTAATCCTTGGGAGAAGAGCAATGACCAATCTCGATAAAATAGTTAAGAGCAGAGACATCACACTGACAACAAAGGCCCGCATAGTTAAAGCAGTGGTGTTCCCCGTAGTAACATATGGCTGTGAGAGCTGGACCATAAGGAAGGCTGAGAGAAGGAAGATAGATGCTTTTGAACTGTGGTGTTGGAGGAAAATTCTGAGAGTGCCTTGGACTGCAAGAAGATCAAACCAGTCCATCCTCCAGGAAATTAAGCCAGACTGCTCACTTGAGGGAATGATATTAAAGGCAAAACTGAAATACTTTGGCCACATAATGAGAAGACAGGACACCCTGAAGAAGATGCTGATGCTAGGGAGAGTGGAGGGCAAAAGGAAGAGGGGCCGACCAAGGGCAAGATGGATGGATGATATTCTAGAGGTGATGGACTTATCCCTGGGGGAGCTGGGGGTGTTGACGACCGACAGGAAGCTCTGGTGTGGGCTGGTCCATGAAGTCACGAAGAGTCGGAAGCGACTAAACGAATAAACAACAACATGAATCATGGGACTTTTTCTATGTACTTTACTATCTACTTGATTCCTTCTAGACCCCAGAGTATGAGTGTTGCAATCAGTATTTTAAGTATTTAATATTTTACTAAATACATCTTACTGGACATAGCCACCTAAATGTCATAGGAGCTCATCATTGATCATACTTCAGGGTGATTTCCTAGAATTCCACGGTAGGTTCTGGCCTTTCTGCCAACTCCTTGAACACAAAGGAAAGTCACTATATAAAGGGTTTTCTTTGGGTGGTGGGAATGTCTTCCAAGGAGGGAGATTCAAACCTTAGATGGTCTGATAAGGTATCTGCCAAGTGATTCCTGGGTTGTTCTTGTTTATTCATTCAGTTGCTTCCGACTCTTCGTGACTTCATGGACCAGCCCACGCCAGAGCTTCCTGTCGGTCGTCAACACCCCCAGCTCCCCCGGGGACGAATCCATCACCTCTAGAATATCATCCATCCACCTTGCCCTTGGTGGGCACCTCTTTCTTTTGCCCTCCACTCTCCCTAGCATCAGCATCTTCTCCAGGGTGTCCTGCCTTCTCATTATGTGGCCAAAGTATTTCAGTTTTGCCTTTCATACCATTCCCTCAAGTGAGCAGTCTGGCTTAATTTCCTGGAGGATGGACTGGTTGGATCTTCTTGCAGTCCAAGGCACTCTCAGAATTTTCCTCCAACACCACAGTTCAAAAGCATCTTTCTTCCTTCTCTCAGCCTTCCTTATGGTCCAGCTCTCACAGCCATATGTTACTACGGGGGACACCATTGCTTTAACTATGCGGACCTTTGTTGTCAGTGTGATGCCTCTGCTCTTAACTATTTTATCGAGATTGGTCATTGCTCTTCTCCCAAGGATTAAGCGTCTTCTGATTTCCTGACTGCAGTCAGCATCTGCAGTCATCTTCGCACCTAGAAATACAAAGTCTTTCACTGCTTCTACATTTTCTCCCTCTATTTGCCAGTTATCAATCAAGCTAGTTGCCATAATCTTGGTTTTGTTGAGGTTTAGCTGCAAGCCAGCTTTTGTACTTTCTTCTTTCACCTTCATCATACGGCTCCTCAGATCCTCTTTGCTTTCAGCCATCAAAGTGGTATCATCTGCATATCTGAGATTGTTCATGTTTCTTCCAGCAATTTTAACCCCAGCCTTGGATTCCTCAAGTCCAGCATGTCGCATGATGTGTTCTGTGTACAGGTTGAATAGGTAGGGTGAGAGTATATAGCCCTGCCGTACTCCTTTCCCAATCTTAAACCAGTCCGTTGTTCCGTGGTCTGTTCTTACTGTCTCTACCTGGTCGTTATACAGGTTCCTCAGGAGGCAGACAAGATGACTTGGTATCCCCATACCGCTAAGAACTTGCCACAATTTGTTATGGTCCACACAGTCAAAGGCTTTAGAATAGTCAATAAAACAGAAATAGATGTTTTTCTGAAACTCCCTGGCTTTTTCCATTATCCAGCGGATATTGGCAATTTGGTCCCTAGTTCCTCTGCCTTTTCTAAACCCAGCTTGTACATCTGGCAATTCTCACTCCATGAATTGCTGAAGTCTACCTTGCAGGATCTTGAGCATTACCTTACTGGGATGTGAAATGAGTGCCACTGTTCAATAGTTTGAACATTCTTTAGTGTTTCCCTTTTTTGGTATGGGGATATAAGTTGATTTTTTACAATCTGATGGCCATTCTTGTGTTTTCCAAATTTGCTGGCATATAGCATGCATTACCTTGACAGCATCATCTTGCAAGATTTTGAACAGTTCAGCTGGGATGCCATCATTTCCTGCTGCCTTGTTATTAGCAACGCTTCTTAAGGCCCATTCAACCTCACTCTTCAGGATGTCTGGCTCTAGCTCCCTGACCACACCGTCAAAGCTATCCCTGATATTGTTATCCTTCCTATACAGGTCTTCTGTATATTCTTGCCACCTTTTCTTGATCTCTTCTTCTTCTGTTAGGTCCTTGCCATCTTTGTTTTTGATCATACCCATTTTTGCCTGGAATTTACCTCCAATGTTTCTAACTTTCTGGAAGAGGTCTCTTGTCCTTCCTATTCTATTGTCTTCTTATACTTCCGCGCATTGCTTGTTTAAAAATAATTCCTTATCTCTTCTGGATAACCTCTGGAATTTTGCATTTAATTGGGCATATCTCCCCCTATTGCTGTTGTCTTTTGCTTTTCTTCTTTCTTGGCCTACTTCTAGTGTCTCAGCAGACAGCCACTTTGCCTTCTTGGTTTTCTTTTTCTTTGGGATGTATTTTCTTGCCGCCTCCTGAACAGTGCTGCCAACTTCTGTCCAGAGTTCTTCCAGGACCCTATCTACTAAGTCCAGTCCCTTAAATCTATTCTTCACCTCCACTGCATATTCCTTAGGAATATTAGTGAGCTCATATCTAGCTGATCTGTGGGTCTTCCCTAATCTCTTTAGTCTGATCCTAAATTGTGCAAGAAGAAGTTTGTGATCTGAACTACAGTCAGCTCCAGGTCTTGTTTTTACCGACTGTATAGATGTCCGCCACCTTTGTCTGCAAAGGATGTAGTCAATCTGATTTCGGTGTTGTCCATCTGGTGACGTCCACGTATAAAGCTGTCTCTTAGGTTGTTGGAAGAGAGTGTTTGTTATGCAGAGTGAGTTGTCTTGGCAAAATTCTATCAGCCTATGTCCTGCTTTGTTTTGTTCTCCCAGGCCATGCTTACCTGTAATTCCAGGTGTCATTTGACTGCCCACCTTAGCATTCCAGTCTCCTGTGATGAAAATAACATCTCTTTTAGGCGTGTTGTTCAGTAGGTGCTGCAGATCCTCATAGAACCGCTCTACTTCAGCTTCTTCAGCATCTGTGGTTGGGGCATATATTTGGATCACTGTGATGTTAGATGGCTTGCCCTGAATTCGAATTGAGATCATTCTATCATTTTTTGGATTTGTATCCAAGCACTGCTTTAGACACTTTACTATTAATTATGAAGGCTGCTCCATTTCTTCTGTGGTCCTCTTGTCCACAGTAGAAGATCTGGTGGTCATCTGATGTGAAGTGGCCCATTCCAGTCCATTTCAGTTCACTGACGCCCAGAATGTCTATCTTTAATCTTGACATCTCACCAATAACCACATCCAATTTGCCCTGGCTCATAGATCTTACATTCCAGATTCCAATGGTGTGTTGATCCTTAGAACATCGGATTCGCCGTTCACCACCAGCACCGTCGGCCGCTAGCCGTCCTTTCGGCTTTGAGCTAGCTGCGTCATCATGTCTGGGGCTAGTTGAACTCATCCTCTGTTCCTCCCCAGTAGCATTTTGACCATCTTCCGACCTGGGGGGTCTCATCTTCCGATGGTATACCAACATATCTCTGGTTGTACTGATCCATTGAGTTTTCATGGCAAGAATACTGGGGTGGGTTGCCATTACCTTCCCCAGGGATCGCATTTAGTCTGACCTCTCTGTCATGACCTTCCCGTCTTGGGTGGCCCTTCAAGGTTTAGCTCATGGCATCATTGAGGTGCTCAAGCTCCAGCACCACAAGAAGGTAACAATCCTTTGCTGATTCCTGGGAGTACTTGTTTAATAGAAAATAACTGTCTGTGATTACTACAATATTTGTATAAGCTGAACTACAAGAAAATCAGTCTGTGAAGTTAGGTATGTTTTGGGCATGTCCTTTAAAAGTCCAGTAAATGGGGAATGATCTCAGAAATATCAGTGTGCAGTATTGTCTATTGTCCCAGCAAAATCAGTAGTTGAACGTTGCATGAGGCAGTTACAAGGGAGGATTCATTTATGAAATTCTTAACTTATATAGCCACTTCTTGATCATGCCGCTACATTAGCAAGACCTGCCCATGAGGGCTTTACCTGAGCTAAATTAAGTAAAACACAAGGTGTGAGATGGAGTGGGGTGGGCACGGCAGGTAATCTGCCAATGAGAAGGAAAAGGCAAAATAACATGGGATGATTTCACTTAAATGAAGAGTTCTTCCCTATCAGAAGCACAGAAGCAATGTTTTGTGAGAGTTGAAAGGACCCAGAGTTTTGAAAAGTTTGAAACAAACCAGTAGTGGTTTGCTGATGCAAGCATTGGGCTGAAGTTATCAAAGAGGCAGTAAAATCAGCCTGTGAGCAGGATCATTAAATGCCTTCTTCTGTACAGGGCCGCAACTAGGGTCTGTGTCACCCGGGACAAACAGTGATTCCACACCCATTTTGATGCCTCCCCAGCACTCATTTTGGCACCCCATGAGCGTGGTGCCCAGGGCACATGCCCTGATTGCCCCTCTCTAATTGTGGCCCTGCCTCTGGAGACACATTTCTCTCCTGCAATTGTATTATGGTTGTGTGGGAAACAGGAGTGGGTTTATTGGCTTTTGTCTATGATAGGTCCATATTGAGAGTCATCTCTTTCAAAGGAATATTCCCCAACGATTGTCTTTGAAATATGTAGCATCCTATTACCCTTGAGGAAGACCCTGGTCTATTGAGAAAGTTTACTCTGATGGAATAAACTTTCTCAGTTCATCATAGTCTAAAGCAGTATTTTTCGAACTTGGTGACTTTAAGATGTATGGACTTCAACTCCCAGAATTCCCCAGCTAGCATGCAACTTCAGCTTTTGGGTGCTGACCTTTTCATTTCATTTGATCCAGGATTTCTAGATCATATTATAGTTTTTCTCATCTGAAACCTGAATGTTGAGCTGTATTTTGAGCACACAGGTGTTTATCTTGTCTTCTCTTATATATTATTACCATAATAGTTTTAAATGTGTTAATTGTTCATTGGTTCTGAGTTTTATTTTGTTCTGCTGCAACCTATTTTGAACATTCAGTAAAACATGGAATACAAATCAGTACAGGTAAGTATATAACATATGGAGTAGATTTTTTTTTCCTTAGTGAAAAAATGATATGCAAGACTTGTTGAGCAGACTATTGCATTTTTAAAATCCAGATTTCAAATTTAACTCGCCGGTTGATGGGATTTGTAACAATTCTTTTACAACATGCGTAACAGAAAAGAGAATTATAATTATTTTTAACAACAAGAAATTATAGCCATGATCAGACATTTTTATAGCTGAACAGATCATTTTGTCTCCCCAGTCTGGATTTCATATCTCATTCTTGGTTTCAACTATTGTAACCCTAGTACACTCCAAATAATACAAAAACGTATCTTTTGTCTGCATCAGAATGTGTACTACTGGACCTGCAAGTTGACAAACCAGTTAGCTGAAGTTCAGGAACTGTGGGCTCCTAGCAGATTTGCAGGCACCATCCCTTCCCATCATTTCTCAGTTCTGGATTCTCTCCTGCATGGTTACAAAATATGGCTTGCTATGAGAATTAAATGGGATAAGCTACAATTAGGATTCAGCACATTTTGCCTCAAAAACAGAGGTCAGCAACCTTTTCTGGTCCTACAAATAGCCAGAACATCTGTTATTGTTGGCAGAGAGAATTTGATAACCAAGTCAGATGATCCAAGAAAAAGAAGAAACATCCATTTATGGGAAGAAAGCCACCAAACTTACAGGATTCCTCCAATACGTAAACTATGAATTGGCCAGAATATCTGAATTAAAGGCAGTGTTATTTGTCACCATATAAAACTTCTGCAAGCTTTCTGGTAGATTAATATTTTCTGGCTGGATGATTTTTATTTTGGGTTAAGAAGATCTAAAAACCCAAAGAAAGAATTACCATAAATCTCTAGAAGAAAAGAAGGAAGACAGCAACAAAGCCTTCCCTTCCAGTTACCATCTTGTCAATTTTTCCTACTGACACCAGGCTAGCAAGAAGAAGAAGGATTTGGTTTTGAAAAGTATAGTTTTAGAAAAGAAACCTCCTCCAGACTAGTGCACTGCAGAAGTATTGGGACTACTGGGGAATGCCTGGAGATAGAGTCTCCTAGTGAAGACAGGCTGCTTGAGAAGTTGATCAGATTCCTGTTCATTTGCAATTAAAGGATTATAGTAATATGATATCATGTTTACAATTTAATCAGATAACGGCTGTCTTATTGGTGGCAGTTTTAGGAACAGCACAGCACTAGTAACATCTGCAGGCCGAATGACACCATCACCAATGAGCATGTTAGACTGAATAGAGAGGGATGGCATAGATCTCAGCACCAACGGATGAAGGATATGAATTCTGACATGGACCACATAAAATTACAAGGCAAGAGGTGATTTCCAATATGATTTATTTTCCTTGGTGGTATTTAATTTAGAATGCAATGAAAGAAAAAAAAATCTACCTTGCTGAAAAACCATAACCCTCCTGGCATGGCAGGAAGGGATATTTATAATGTTGTTCAAGGACAAGCTTATTACCCAAATATTAGAAGCGTTTTTAGATATGTATCTGATAAACTTCATCCACAGAACATAGATGGTAGGATATGAAGTAAAGAAAGAAGACTCACACTGTTATGCAATACAATGCCTGGGGAATGGCTGGCTGGGGAATTCTGGGAGTTGAAGTCCACATATCTTAGATTGCCAAGGTTGAAAAACACTGATCTACAGGAATGAAATCCAAAGATTTTATTTTTTTTAATCTCCTCTGAAAGTTAACCAGTTACATTTCTTGATGACATTGAAGAACCAATTCATTAAACACCAGAGTCAATTAGTGACAGTAGTTGGGCAGCTGGCACGTAGGGAAAGCAGCTTACTCAGACTAATAAGCATTGCCTTGCTGTTTCCTTGCAGTCCCTCCATCCCTTTGTTACTTCCATCTGTTGTCCCTCCTCAACATCTGCAAGCTTTTGGGGAAGGGACACTGGTCCTATTCACATGGAATGTCTAGCACAATGGGGCTTTCAGGTGCCAGCACGATTCTATTAATTATTATATTGCCTCCTTGCCTCAAAGCTCACAAGGTAGCTTACAATCCCTTAAAAGAAAAACATAAATATGAAAGCAAACAAGAGGATGACATTTATACCCTGCCTTTCTATTAAAAATGACTCAATGATGATTAACAGTGACTTTTACGTCCATGTGGGGATAGTGTGTTAGAAACACTGGCCTAGGTCTCCTCTATAGGGGTATCTTCAGAATCTTGATAATCCTCCTAAGACATTAAAAAAATATTGTCTGCTTTATATGAATGTAATATAAATTATTTGCAGAAAAAGATCCAAAAATGTTATGGCAAGTACTGAGATTCTGTTTGAAAACATGTGGAATATGGTGTTACTGGAGGAGCACAGAATCTAGTGAAAAAAAATTACTATCTTGGATTTTATACTGAATGAAAATTAAATATTTGACATTGGCTTGTGATCATAATAAAGTCATTGACAGCTCAATAACAGGGATACATTTTAAGTATTCTAATAATAAAATATCTTACTGGTTTATTTATTCAGCATTTTAGCTTCTTAGTTGATTATTTTAGGTTTTTACTTTATATAACTTATAATTATTGCTAAATTACTGGGTAAGTTTCAAGTATTTTAGGTGTTTTTTTTAGTATTTTAGTGTTTGCATTTACATTCAATTTTACTTTAGTTTATCTTAAGCTGTATAATTTGTTTAAAATTTTTCCTTTTATTTTCCGAGTCCCGTAATTTTCTGTGAAACTGTATTAAATTATGTTTTATTTAAACATGTTTTATCTGAATTTGCAAGGCTAAGCCATAAACCATAGTTTTCCAACTAAAGTGACTGGGTTCATGGAACACATTATATCCCAACTCAATTAATCATATTATGGCTTACCAGAAACTATCAAAGACTTTAAAAATGTTGAAAAAATATTGTAAAAACAAAAATCCTAACTAATATATAATCACAAAAGGAACCCAGCTATTACCTCATCATCATCATATTATCTTCCAGTTGGGCTTCCCAAAAAGAACTCATTTTCCTTCTTGATCTTTTGGGGTGTTCAACCACTCTACAGACCTGAAAGTTTGCTTCTTTTTTCTTTCTCTTTCTTCCATGTACCATATTTTTGAGTTCCAAATTCTACAGGCACAGATTGTCTTTTTTGTTTTTAGTGGTATATAGTATTTACTCGATGTTAGACACTTTTAAAACAACAATGCAGAACTTTGTGTGCCATCACTGTACATACCACTTTACAAAGTTGAAGAGAATGTGTCCAAGCTCAGAGCTTTTTTAGTTAGTAGTCCCAGAAACACAACAGAGGAGGGAGGGAGGAAGGAAACGTAGCCGGAATAAGATGACGGCGAGTTCTTCTTGAGGAAAGATACTCTTCCATTTGAATATTTTGGCTTAGAGAATGTGTAAATCCAACCATAAATGATTTATCCAATAAGACATGGTTAAGAAAACTAAAGCTTAATATTAGTATGAACTTAGTTTAAGTGTAAAGCCACCCATTATGGCTTATTTTTTTGTGACAGACACAGACTCACAAATAATTGCCCATTTCTAATATTTGGTACAATAATGCTGACTGTTGCATGATGTGCAAGGTTATGCTTAATAGTAACTATGATGAGAATTAACTGCTGATTATTATTCAATCAATTTAACCATTCTGTTGACTCCTCTGCTTCTGAGGCCAGATATCCCAGCAATCATCTACAGTATTATCGTCTATTTATTTGGAAATACTATTAATAAAAAAGCCTGCAGCGTCCTGCTCATCATGGAGTTACCACGTGTAGGAGTGAGAGGGCTAAAGGCCTAGAACACACACCTGCAGGTATAGGTAGGTAGCTATAAACAAGGGAAAAAAAAGTGGAGATACCTTATGTTCATGGTTAATGTTTGCTTAATCATAAATTAGCCATTAGCCCAGGTTTATACGACATGCTAAACCAAAGTAAGGTAATCTTACCTTAACCAAATTATGGTTAACATGGTCTTCTTTGGTCACAATCTGATTTTCAGTCTGGATTCAAACAACCCATTAAGCCAAGTTACAGTACAATTTAGCACATTTTCAAACATAATCAGTAACATACCTTGCAGTGTTATTGTAAGAGTCTAAACTAGATGTTGCATGCAAAGTTCTTTAAATATGACAGCATACTAAGGTTATTGAAAATCCTAGATGGAAAGGGAGAGAGAAATAGTACCTATATTGAATATTTCTGCAGGCACAAAATGTTTTGCCCTTTCTTGAATAGAAGGCAACCTTTTCAGTGAAGAACACAACTGTAACTCAGTTTACATCTGAAGAGATAAGAACTATGATCTCTGTTTTTCCACTCAATCACACTTTGATTTTTTCTACTTCGCTGCCTCTGTATTTTAATCTTGTGTTGCCTTTGCCATCTCTTCTCTGTTCCATAGAAAAACAAATTTGAAAGAGCCCTTGTGACCTCAAATAATGCTCTAGGGAGCCATCCTAACATTTTTTAATTACTTAAGAATGAATAAAGAGGAAAAGAAACATCAGAGTGCCCTCTAGTGTCACTCAAGAAACATGATAAAAAGCATACAGTATATTAAATTCTTTCTGAATTGCTTCTGGCAGTGCTCCCTTCAAGGACTAGTCCAACCAAGACGTAATGGTAATTTGTGGCTGAGTTCAAAACTCATGCTTATGTGGTTTACCTGATTTTAGTTTAGCATAATGTTGAATGTAGCCCATTGTGGTGCACACAAGAAACTATGTTTAAACAAACAATGGCTTTGAAGAATACACATCCACAGGTACAGATGTTTAGTATTTTCTATGTGAGTGGCTTTGCCAATAAAGTTTTGATAAATGTAACAGTCAAGCATATAGGAGAACTTTGCCCCACTTTGAATAATACAGTACGCAATGAAAACATTTAGAGCCACTTCTTGGAAAAGATCTCAGTTGGAGAAATAAGAAAACATATGCAGCCTTTTCTTTAATGGCCCTTAAGAGCTGTTACCTGAAATTGTCCAGAGCAGCAAAGCTTCAGGTCTGCTAGCATTCCCCGATAAAAGCACCCACATGAACGAAAAGTCAGAGTCCCCTGTGCCCTGAAGTCCTAGAGATGCAGCAGTCGCTTCAGTAAATACCAAGCTATTGACATTTATAAGGCTTCAATCAGTTAATGGGTAACAGAGGTGTTCTACTCTTTATTTCCCAGCCACACAAGTTCCAACACAGGGGAATAGGGAGTTAAGATTTTTAAAATATCTAAACTCCAGGCTCCAAGGAACCTTTGCTTTTATAAAGGTCAAAATCTTGCACATACTAAAGTCGGGAAAAATGTGCTTTTTTATTTCATTGGAAGAGAGCCACTTTCAGTGAATGAAAAGCTCTCTTTGGCTTCTTCTCACAAACCAAAAGTTCAAATAAGTATGTGTGCAGTTTGGAAAATAGGTACTAAAATAGAGGAAAATGGAAAGTCAGATGTAAGCTGAAGGCATCTTGCAGATGTAAATGTTTCTCCAGGAACTGATGTGGGGTATTTCATCTGTTTCTGGTTTCAGCATGTATGCTGCCTACTCTCTATTTGTATATTTGTAAATAAAAATTTGGTAAGAAAAGAAATGACATTACCCTACTCCTGAGCAGGCAGCTGGAAAGTCTGTTGAACACCTGAATTGATAAGCTTATGACCTCCAGGAAAGAAATTGTATTTCACTCTCCCCCTCCTCCCCATGTAACCAGCACATCTAAAGCAATTATAACCCAGGAATTATGACCCTCCTATATTAATATTTAATCCCCACCAGCCAGGAGTCCAGGTGGGAGTGTGGCTGTTGTTATTTGGGAGTCTCTAATGGCCTTTGGGGGTGCTGCCCGAGACATAGATGGATGTGAGACTTTCTTTGTGAGAGCTGAAGGGATCAGTTGCACATGCTGCTTGCCTCCCTCCCTCCCTCCCTGTGGTATAGCAGTAGCCCTGCCCAAGCTCCTTGACTCTGTGGCTAAGTTAGCAGTGGAGTTCCCCAGACTGATGGTGCTGGGGGACTTCAACTTGCCTTCTTAGTGCCAGGAGTCAGAAATGGCTTGGGAGTTCATGGCCACCATGGCAGCCATGGACCTGATCCAGCTTATTGACAGCCAGAGTCACAGTGGGGGTCACAGATTGGATATGGTATTTGTCTCGGGCAGTGGCAAGATGATCTGGGTCTAAGTGGTGGTAAATGCCTCTTTGCAGTAGTGGGTGGTCCTGCCTGCTTTGAAAGAGGCAGTGGTTTGCCTGCTCCTCAAGAAGCCATTCTTGGACCCTACAGTTTTGGATAATTTCCATCCAGTCTCCAACCTTTATAGGGAAGGTTGTCAAAAGAATGGTGGGCACACAACTGTGGAGGGCCCTGGATGAAGCGCATTATCTAAGACCCTTTTCAGTCAGGATTCAGACTGGGCTACAGTATCAAGACTTCATTTGGCAGACTTGTAGATCACGTCTGGAGATGGTGGTGGTGTCTCCATCCTGGCCCCCCTGGATCTCTCACCTTTAATGTCCTACATGGCACAGGGCCAGGCTATCTTCTTTTAGGACCATATCTGCCAGAGGGTAGCTGTCTGTCCCACTAGGTCAGTCAGAGTGGGCACACTTCAGGTCCCTCAAATGTTGTCATCTAGTGGGACCTTGAAGTTGCACCTTCTCTGTAGCCACCCCATCCCTTTCAAATAGCTCTCCATCTGAGATTTGGGGGGGGGGGTGAGGAATAGTATACATTTAAGCTTCTGGAAGGCTATAAACACCTGACTCTTTCCCCCAAGCACTGGGCTATGATGGGGTTGTGTCATGGGGTCAACAATATGGGTGGTCTGGCATCTGAGGGAAGGGTATGATTTGTTTTTATATTGTTCCTTTTATTGGTTGTTGTGAGCTGCCTAGGATCACTGTGTGAGACAGGTGGCCATATATTTTTTTTCAACAAATAAACTTCTGAGAAGGAACCAGCAATGTTGGTCCTCATGCCCCATGCCATAATAAACAATGCCCAACTCTAGATGAGAAGACTATTCTCAGGGAATGTTTGCTTCCAGCTCATACCACTATAACTATTTTTGAAAAGCTCTTAAGAATAGAATAGAAAGTGGACAATCTTAAGAATGCATTGCTTGGGGCAATGTATTACAGTACTAACAACCAGAACATATAGGACAGTCTTAGCCAAAAGAAGAAAAGAAATTAGACTGTCAAATATGAGGAGCTAGAGGAACATCTGTTTCACTACAGATGTATATGAGGGCATTATTATATTGGCACTCTTATTTCTCATTCCTCATAAGATTAATCATGGCACCCAGCAATTGGCAACCTCCCCCATGTTAGGGCACTCTAACCTAATCAGGTCTGTCTGCAAACTGAACTTGACTCCATCAATAAAGGTCATTGCCATGGTAGCAACCCAAAATAGCTGACTCTAAGTTGATGGTATACCTGCTAGTTTGCATTTCAAGGTGGAAAGTCCTAGACCTAGATGATTCCTCCAGGTGAAAGAAAAGCAAAAAATTCAAAACAAACAAGATTATTCATAACAACTTCAAACTATTGCGATGAACCATTGAGTTTTCTATCTCCTAAGAGAACTTCATAACTCAAGAAAAAGCTGCAGTTATTACAAAGCCTATTCATAAAATCCACAAGAGGGAGCTAAAAGTAAATTAACCATTTGTTCCTGCCTTTTTCCCATACAAGAGAGCTAAGACAGTTTAGGAATAACAAATCTCATTTCTGGTCTTTGCATTGAAACCAGTTACTTAATGAAGCAATGACTCAGCAGCTCCCCCTATCCAAGTCCCAGTTCTATAAACCCAGAAAATGAGATATGAAAGCAAACAAAATTCCTTTGTGATCTTACAAAGCAGAACAGAGTGGCAGTGGAGAGAGATGTTGAAAGAACAGCCAGGTTTCTGAAAAAGCAGAGGGATATGAGATCAGATAGCTAACATATGATCAAAATGGATAGACCCAGTGTCATGTTCACTGTTTCAATGTAGTTTATACATCGTAACGTTTCACATGCCATGGCGCTGATGTGCGTTTCTGTTTGGGAGGGAGCTACTGTGAAACCTTGTACCAAGCTCTGTATCTGAATTCATTACAATGGAATGTGTTTGGGTTATGTTTTCTGTTCAAGGACTTTTCCCGCAGACCATCAGAAACCGTTAGGAGCACCTGGGATTGTGAACTTGAGAAGATTCTCTGGGGGGAGGGATTTCATTTGCACCGAGGGTTTTTAGTTTGAATTTGGCGCGCTTTCATCATTCTCAGCCTTCTTTGTGATCCTGCTTACTGTTCTTTAATAAATCAGATATTCTTGAATCTTGCCTGTGAGTCTGATACTGTTTTAAAATAGGCAATCATTACACCCAGAGAATACAAGAATAGGATTTACTTTAATT
The DNA here is from genome assembly GCF_035149785.1 of Candoia aspera. Classification (NCBI taxonomy): domain Eukaryota; kingdom Metazoa; phylum Chordata; class Lepidosauria; order Squamata; family Candoiidae; genus Candoia; species Candoia aspera. The sequence goes on from NC_086153.1 coordinate 313,702,436, forward strand.
TAATCAAGTAAAGATAGGCCTTTGACTGTGTGCATCATTTATTTGTCTGTTAGATTTACAGGGATGTCCACGCGGTATAGTAAAAACAAAACGTCCAGATGATGGTCAGAGTGCCACCCATTTTTTATGGACACCCCCAGTGGAGCTTCAATCACACCATTGTGGCCACCATCTTGACTTTTTTTTACTATATCTCTGGACATCCCTGTAGACTTATATTCCTCCTTTCTTTCAAGAGCTTAATGTGGGCATAGTACTTCTGCTTCCAATTTTTCCCCACAACAACCTTGTGAACTGTGTCCTGGATAAATTTGTCAACTTTTCTTTAAATACCATCTAAACCGGCAGCATCTCATAGCAGCAAGTTTCATAATTTAGTAATCCTGATTTTTAATATTGTTAGATTTTTTTTAAAAAAACCTCTACATCTATTTTTTCTACTTTATGCATGACCTTCAGTTCGGATACCCCCTCCTCTTGTCTGCTTTATTTCTATATTTATTGGGGAATTTTCTTAGCTGCTTAGTAATTTTGACTTTTGACTGGGAAGATTTGCTACACATCATCCCAGTCTACAGCATCCTAAATAGAACTGTACATAGTACCTTAAGTGTAGTTATATTATATATTATATTGGCATTTTTATTTTTCTTTCCTGATGATTCCTATTTTGGAATTCAGCTTTTCAAATAGCAGCTGCACATTGGGTTGATACTTTCATTGAGGGTGGCTTGACATTTTCATTTTCATCATGAGTTTAAGATTCCTTTTCTCTGGATATACCTTTGCTCCAATATATGTCACTTTGGATCTGCTCTTATTGAACTGCATTTGCCATTTGAAAACCCAGTCTGAAGCTCTTCACTATCCCTTTTTCATCTTAGTACTCTGAATGATTTGGAGACATCAACAAACTTAGCTACCTTGGTTCTCTTTTCTCACTCTAGACCAGCCTTTCTCAACCTTTTGACCCTGGAGGAACCATTGAAATATTTTTCAGGCCTCAGGGAACCCCTGAACATTCAGGCTTAAATAGGCCAGAAGTTACAAAATTATTATATTGGTTTCATGGGTAGGCCTGTATATATGCATTAACAGTGTTCTTAAACTAAAAATAAAGAATGAAACCTACCTCTTTAATGTGAAGTTGCTTGAATTTGAAATAATTCTTTAAATAAATCGTGATCTACCAGGGAACCCCTAGTGACCTCTCACAGAACCCTGGGGTGCCATGGAACCCTGCTGAGAAACCCTGGGCTAGACTATTTAGAGCCAAATTGAAAAGCAGCAGTCTTCATATAGATCACTGGCTTGTAAGGGGTGCACTTTGTACAGCTAATATTCAAGAGAAGTTAACTCTTCTCTTGGCTAATTCTTCTTTCTTTTCATGCTGGTTGGTTGTATCTACTCCATGTATGTTGCAAAATAGAGCAGTGATTCATAAAGCAATCTGTACCTTTGTCCCTTCATTCCTCTCCATTTATAGCAGATGGGACAGCTACTCTATTCCCAATCTGCCCAGTGGTTGTCTCTTCTTTGCTTTTAAAAAATACTTTTTTAAAAATGCTAGAGCCTGATACATTGCCCCAAATTGCAAATTGCATTTTGAGGCTAGATTTAAAAATTGCCTTGGGAGGAACTGATTCACAATGTCAGTCATAGTTGCAAAGAGCACATTGTTGCTGATTTCTAATGCTATGAAGTTAGTACTGAATCATGTGATAATTATTTTAGGTCACTCAGTCCATACTGCTGCTACATGTAACTATTCACCCTGCAGTAGTCTGGGGAAAGCGATGTGATCTACAACGGATACTTTTGAAACTAGGAAGTTTATTAAAATAATAGCAATAACAACAACAGCAGCAACAACAATAATAATACAATAATGCAATAAGAGGGAGTTAGTTTGGTGTAGCAGTTAAAGAAACCAGGATAGAAACCAGGAGAATGTGAATTCTAGTCCACAAAGCCAGCTGGGTGACTTTGGGCCAGTCACTCTCTCAGCCCTAGGAAGAAGGCAGCAATGGCAAATCACTTCCACAAATGTTGCCAAGGAAAATGCAGGGAGTAGTCCAGGCAGTTGCCTGGAGTCAGCACTGACTCCAAGGTGCACACACATAAAACCTATATAATATGAACTCTGTGAGCCCTTGATGGTGTCCCTCTTCCCTGCCCAAGCAAAGCAAAGAAATCGTTCTGGAAGAGGGATGGGAACTTGATGTTCTTCAGTTGTTGCTGTGCTTCAGTTCCCATCAACTCTAACCATGTTGACTGCAGCTGAGAGCCAAACGACATATGCAGCTCCTTCTTACACTAGTTTGTTTTTTCCTTCCAAGGCCAGAGTAACCCTGGGATGTGAGAAGCAACCTCATTCCACAGACACTGGAGTGATATGGGAACAATGTATGTTTCAGCAGCTCCCATACACTGCTTAGGAACTTTCAGAAAGGACTCTTATTTGGTCTGGCTGCTGAAGTTAACAGCACTTCCACTTGACCTGATTGTTAGAGGTAGGATTGTCCCAACACTGCTGCTCAGAATTTGTCAGTTGTAACAATAATTTATGATTGAGTTAATGGTTGCAGAGAGATTGGCTTTTTTAAAGGGACTGGGCAGGAATAAACATGAGAATCTGACTGGCAAAGTGAATAAGCATCTGGAGAAAAGAGAGAATATCCAAATATTCAAAACAGTTTTTAAAAAATCTGAATCTCAGATTATTAACCATATTGACTGAGTTAATACATAATGCTAAGTCCTAACGTGCTATGTTTCATTTTCATTTAGCAGATTATATAAAATTAAGCACTGTGATTTATCCCACAACCATAGTTAAAATAAGCCATAGTTGACTGTGATGCATCTTGGACAAAAAGGAAGCTGCTGCCTTATTTCATATCAGCTATTTGTCACTTTCATTGTCTACTTCTTTTTAAGTGGAAGTACTTGGACTAAACCTGGATTCTAAACATGTATCTGACTTTATAGCTCTCCAGGTCTGCCTCTGAAACAAAATGCTATGATATAAAAACATGCAGCTCATGCCGACATTCCTCTACCTGCAGAATGAATACAATCTACTGTTTTTAAATTACATATCCTCATGACATTACATTTGTCTCATCCCCAGCCAAAGAAGCAGAAGCTTAATCATCATTAGATGTTCCAATTACAAAATCATGTTTTTCCTCCTCTCCCAATTTTTTTTTTTTTTACTTTGGACATGATCTAGGGAATTGAACAACAGTATGATTGATGATCTTCAGCAAAGGATCGTTACCTTGCCGTGGTGCTGGAGCTTGAGCACCTCAATGATGCCATGAGCTAAACCATGAAGGGCCACCCAAGACGGGAAGGTCATGACAGAGAAGTCAGACTAAATGCGATCCCTGGGGAAGGTAATGGCAACCCACCCCAGTATTCTTGCCGTGAAAACTAAATGGATCAATACAACCAGAGATATGTTGGTATACCATCGGAAGATGAGACTCCGAGGTCGGAAGTTGGTCAAAATGCTACTGGGGAGGAACAGAGGATGAGTTCAACTAGCCCCAGACATGATGACGCAGCTAGCTCAAAGCCGAAAGGACGGCTCGCGGCCGACGGTGCTGGTGGTGAACAGCGAATCTGATGTTCTAAGGATCAACACACCATTGGAACCTGGAATGTAAGATCTATGAGCCAGGGCAAATTGGATGTGGTTATTGGTGAGATGTCAAGATTAAAGATAGACATTCTGGGCATCAGTGAACTGAAATGGACTGGAATGGGCCACTTCACATCAGATGACCACCAGATCTACTACTGTGGACAAGAGGACCACAGAAGAAATGGAGTAGCCTTCATAATTAATAGTCAAGTGGCTAAAGCAGTGCTTGGATACAATCCAAAAAATGATAGAATGATCTCAATTCGAATTCAGGGCAAGCCATCTATCACAGTGATCCGAATATACGCCCCAACCACAGATGCTGAAGAAGCTGAAGTAGAGCGGTTCTATGAGGATCTGCAGCACCTACTGGACAACACGCCTAAAAGAGATGTTATTTTCATCACAGGAGACTGGAATGCTAAGGTGGGCAGTCAATTGACACCTGGAATTACAGGTAAGTATGGCCTGGGAGAACAAAATGAAGCAGGACATAGGCTGATAGAATTTTGCCAAGACAACTCACTCTGCATAACAAACACTCTCTTCCAACAATCTAAGAGACGGCTTTATACGTGGACTTCCCCAGATGGACAACACCGAAATCAGATTGACTACATCCTTTGGAGCCAAAGGTGGCGGACGTCTATACAGTCGGTAGAAACAAGACCTGGAGCTGACTGTAGTTCAGATCACGAACTTCTTATTCCACAATTTAGGATCAGACTAAAGAGATTAGGGAAGACCCACAGATCAGCTAGATATGAGGTCACTAATATTCCTAAGGAATATGCAGTGAGGTGAAGAATCGATTTAAGGGACTGGACTTAGTAGATAGGGTCCCGGAAGAACTCTGGACAGAAGTTCGCAACATTGTTCAGGAGGCAGCAAGAAAATACATCCCAAAGAAAGAGAAAACCAAGAAGGCAAAATGGCTGTCTGGTGAGACACTAGAAGTAGCCCAAGAAAGAAGGAAAGCAAAAGGCAACAGTGATAGGGGGAGATATGCCCAATTAAATGCAAAATTCCAGAGGTTAGCCAGAAGAGATAAGGAATTATTTCTAAACAAGCAATGCGCGGAAGTGGAAGAAGACAATAGAATAGGAAGGACAAGAGACCTCTTCCAGAAAGTTAGAAACATTGGAGGTAAATTCCAGGCCAAAATGGGTATGATCAAAAACAAAGATGGCAAGGACCTAACAGAAGAAGAAGAGATCAAGAAAAGGTGGCAAGAATATACAGAAGACCTGTATAGGAAGGATAACAATATCAGGGATAGCTTTGACGGTGTGGTCAGGGAGCTAGAGCCAGACATCCTGAAGAGTGAGGTTGAATGGGCCTTAAGAAGAAGCATTGCTAATAACAAGGCAGCAGGAGATGATGGCATCCCAGCTGAACTGTTCAAAATCTTGCGAGATGATGCTGTCAAGATAATGCATGCTATATGCCAGCAAATTTGGAAAACACAAGAATGGCCATCAGACTGGAAAAAAATCAACTTATATCCCCATACCAAAAAAGGGAAACACTAAAGAATGTTCAAACTATCAAACAGTGGCACTCATTTCACATGCCAGTAAGGTAATGCTCAAGATCCTGCAAGGTAGACTTCAGCAATTCATGGAGCGAGAATTGCCAGAGGTACAAGCTGGGTTTAGAAAAGGCAGAGGAACTAGGGACCAAATTGCCAATATCCGCTGGATAATGGAAAAAGCCAGGCAGTTTCAGAAAAACACCTATTTCTGTTTTATTGACTATTCTAAAGCCTTTGACTGTGTGGACATAACAAATTGTGGCAAGTTCTTAGCGGTATGGGGATACCAAGTCATCTTGTATGCCTCCTGAAGAATCTGTATAACGACCAAGTAGGAACAGTAAGAACAGACCACGGAACAACGGACTGGTTTAAGATTGGGAAAGGAGTATGGCAGGGCTGTATACTCTCACCCTACCTATTCAACTTGTACGCAGAACACATCATGCAACGTGCTGGGCTTGAGGAATCCAAGGCTGGAGTTAAAATCGCTGGAGGAAACATTAACAATCTCAGATATGCAGATGATACCACTTTGATGGCTGAAAGCGAAGAGGAACTGAGGAGCCTTATGATGAAGGTGAAAGAAGCAAGTGCAAAAGCTGGCTTGCAGCTAAACCTCAAAAAAAAAACAAGATTATGGCAACCAGCTTGATTGATAACTGGCAAATAGAGGGAGAAAACGTAGAAGCAGTGGAAGACTTTGTATTTCTAGGTGCAAAGATGTCTGCAGATGCTGACTGCAGTCAGGAAATCAGAAGATGCTTAATGCTTGGGAGAAGAGCAATGACAAATCTCAATAAAATAGTTAAGAGCAGAGACATCACACTGACAACAAAGGTCCACATAGTTAAAGCAATGGTGTCCCCCGTAGTAACATATGGCTGCGAGAGCTGGACCATAAGGAAGGCTGAGAGAAGGAGGATCGATGCTTTTGAACTGTGGTGTTGGAGGAAAATTCTGTGAGTGCCGTGGACTTCCAGAAGATCAAACCAGTCCATCCTCCAGGAAATAAAGCCAGACTGCTCACTTGAGGGAATGATATTAAAGGCAAAACTGAAATACTTTGGCCACATAATGAGAAGACAGGACACCCTGGAGAAGATGCTGATGCTAGGGAGAGTGGAGGGCAAAAGCAAGAGGGGCCGACCAAGGGCAAGGTGGATGGATGATATTCTAGAGGTGACAGACTTGTCTCTGGGGGAGCTGGGGGTGTTGACGACCGACAGGAAGCTCTGGCGTGGGCTGGTCCATGAAGTCACGAAGAGTCGGAAGCGACTAAACGAATAAACAACAACATGAATGATGATACTGCCCAGCTCCTATTGGACCATTCCCTCCATTGTAATTTTGACCAGAGCTTTAGGAAAGTCTGGGTACCAGATTTCCACAGAGGAATCTGCCTGGATGATACCTGAAGTGCTTGTCAGGTCTTACGTCGCCTCCTTATATGCACTAAACACATATTCAAAATTGGTTTGGCTTTGCAAATGTATCATAATGTAAAGGGATAGGACGTTCTCCCTAGCATATTGGGGGAGCTCCTTCCTGCTCCATGCCACTCCCTATGATGCAATATTTTTTAACATGGGTTTAGCACTTTTTCAAAAGAGCACCAGACTCATGTTCAGAAATAGACTGAAGGATCATAGGCATGAAACAAATCTATGCCTGCAACCTGTTAAAGGGCAACTTGACAGGTAACTAAAACCACAATTCAAAGCACCTGCCTACAGTCCCTGAGCCCTGCTCTATCATTCCTTAAGAACTGTAATTAGTAATTGTTTTTTCCACCAGTGACTGCTGCTCAGTGGGAAAGGAAATGAAGCCAGGGAAATTCACCAATCACTTACCATAACTTGATCCACATTAAGAAGAGGGAAAGCACTGTTTTAAAGATTACTTTAACCTGCCTCTGCTGGTGGTTGTGGATGAGATGAAGGCAACATCATGAGGACGCAATATTTTAAAATGATTAGCACTATGTGTTTATGCTATGGTTAGATAAGAAGATGAGTCCTGATTGAGGATTTTAGCCAGATCTTTCCAGCCCTGACTGAGGAACAAATCCCATCATAACATGCTGACTTTCATATGCAAGTGAGAGGCTGGTGGCCTATTTTATACTTGTTGGGCCACACCACAAAGTGCAGCAAATGATTTTAGCCATCATATGGCATCAAGCTATTCTGAATCAGTAATATGTGACTAATAAGATGCTAAGAGCCTGCTGGGAAAGAAGACAGCAGCTTGTCAAAAACTGTGTGGAGACATTAAAACTTTGGGACAATAACACAATGCACAAAACAAAGTGTGTGTGAAATTTTCGCTGGCCTTTTCAGGCACTAATGGAGCTGTTGACAGAATGTTGTCAGGGTAGGAAGACATTTGGATTCTGAAAGAATCCACAAACTGTCAGCAGATACAGCATAGCAATGATTGGGGTTAAAACCTGCCTTGGTGATAATTGCAGTGAGTGCTAAAAAAAATAACATTAATGGCATAAAATAACATCTTCTGAGAAGGAAGAAGAAGAAAAATATGTAATTCTTTTCCCCACTCCTTCCAAACATACACACAGAAAAACAACCCACACGTAATACTGTTCTCTGCCTCCCCATAATTCTTGGCTTTTCTGATTGTGAGTTGGCTTTTGGAAAAAAAAAATCTGGAGCTGTAGTTAAGGGATAAGTGGATTTGTATCACACTGAAGCATTCCCTCCCTGTGTTACTGTGGGCGTTACAAATTGCTAAGCAGATTTCAACTGTTCTTTTGAGTTGTGAGCTGCATATTTTCAGCACTTACTGATTATTCTCCCACCCCTACCTTTCCTTCTTTTTCTTTTTAAACAAAATGCCTACAACTCTTGGATCTATTAAAAAAAAATCAGGGCTAGAAGATTCCCTACCTCTGAATAAATGTTGTAGGATTAGCTGCCGTTAGTAGAGTTATAGGATGTAATTTGATGAATCTACTACGTGCCACCTCCTGGGCAACCGGATAAAGGAAGAGACAATAGAAACTTCATTCATGCTGCCCACACAGTACAAGCCAATGAATGCCATAAAACAGTGCATTTAAGCACACTAGTGATGTGTAGTTTAATTGGAGATGGTAGCACTAATTCTGTATTAATATGTGTTCTGCACTGCCAGGAAAACATTACCAAACCAATTAGAGGAAAGAAACAGAACCTTTCAAGATCTCAGAATTAGTTCCTTTATTCATTCTCACTATGTGTTGGACTACCATGTTCCACTGAGAAAGAACTGGTATCATGGCAGATATATCAGTTTTATGTCTTTATAGGATCAGAACCGAGGTAGAATACCTTGTGTCACTTCATTAGTAGCACCATAAATTCCATAACTCTAATATTGTTAGAATGACTCACGTCATGCACGGAAGCAGGTTCTGGGCAGGTAGCATCATGTTATGTACGTTGGCTCAAAAGCATATCCTGCTGGGTATTGTACAACTTTAAATCTGGCAGCAGTTATGCTCATATGAATCAGCCAACAACCATCGTTTTAGAGATTAAAGTGTGCCAACCACTTCCTTTGCTCCTGCATTTGCACCAGAAGAATAGTGGCTGTTGGAGGTTGAAGCATTCTGTATGCTTATGTGAGTATTCCAGACAGTAGAATTCTGCGTCATGATTGGTGAAGCATTTTTACAATTGTAACAGAACAGAAATGAAGCTTTTACATCAAGGTGGTCTGTTTGTTTGTTTATTTAATTATTTATATTTCAAATTTCTGTCACTGCCCATCTCCCCCAAGGGGGACTCTGGGCGGTTTACAACACAATAACAAATTAAAACCACGAAACATAAATTACAATATAAATATCATTATAAATAAATAAATATATGACCCTTGTGGCGAAAAGGGAGGGTACTAGGGTGTCAACCACCCCCAGGAAGAGCTATTGCCCTTCCCATCCCAAGCAAGGCGGCAGAACCAGGTTTTTAAATTCTTCCGGAAGCCTGGGAGCGAAGGCGCTCGCCTCACCTCTGGGGGCAAGATATTCCAAAGGGCAGGTGCCACTGTAGAGAAGGCCCACCTCCTGGACCCCGCTAGATGAAATTCCTTTGTTGATGTTTATATGTGTCTTGCTGCCGCTATGCTGAATACTATCCTTATACTGTAGAAATATGCTTGACTATTGGTGCAAGCTTCTCATCATAGTCCTTACCATTCACAGTCAACAGTATCTCTTGCACACCAATCTCAGTTTTTTAAAAGTGGACACCCCCTCCTGCATCATACTTGGTCTTGAAAATCCACTTGTATCCCATGATTTTATTCCCTGCTGGTAGCTTCAGGGGTTTTTAAATATCATTCTTGCGGAGTGCTTCAATCTCCTCTTCTTCAGCCCTTCTCCATTTCTGCACTTCAATCTCCTCTTCTACAGCCTTTCTCCTTTTGATGACCTTCTATATGTGAGATTCTTTGGTCTTTCTTTGCAATGTGTCTTTATGGTGCCTCCATGCTGTAACATTATTGTTAGATCTTTGAGCATCTGAACTGCAGTGCCTCAGTTTCCTCTGCTAGCTCTGCACTGCATTTGATTTTTAGCCATGCAGTGAGGTCCTCATTTGTCAAGAAACAGACACCACAGGGATTCCAGGAATGCTACTTTATTGTTGTGGGTATATTAACAGAACCTTGAAAAGCTGTCCAAAACCTTCACTGCCTCTTTTTAAAGACAACAAGGTCGGGGGCGGGGGAGTCTCTTCCTCACACGTTCTACTTTCCCAGGCTGAGTAATTGTTTGACCTCTCCTACCTTCCCCTCAAAGGAAAGACTGAAGGCAAAAGGAGAAGGGGACAGCAGAGCATGAGATGGTTAGATAGCATCACCAGTGCAATGAACATGAATTTGAGTAAACTCCGGGAGACAGTGGAGGACAGAAACACCTGGCATGCCTTTGGGGTCACGAAGAGTCAGACACAACTTAATGACTGAACAACAAGAAGTATTGTGCTTGAACTCCTTAGGATTGTTTTGAACAGGGACTATATGGATTAGGCATTGAATAAATAACTAAACTCTTAGTGTCCTTAATGGGCAAGACTATGCTGCTTGGAGATTAGGATGTTCACATAACATATTTGGAGGCCACCATATTGCGGAAGGCTAATCGACAGATGATCATTTATATATACCCACCCATCACACTATTAGCTTTCAGAATAAGCAACATTATGCAAATGGGAAAAAAAGGAGTAAGAAATAGCAGCCAAAGAAATGAGAGCTAAGTGTGCTTTACTACAGTTAAATCTACCTTATACCACTCTATTCTTGCAAGTTACCCATGCTTCTACCATATCCATATACCACTTAATACATTGCTTTTTGTTCTTTATCAATTATGATTTATCCTTTTCTATATTACTTCAAAACTCCCAAGGAGTTGGCAAACTGCTATGGAAATAAAGTAGGTGTAACTTGGTTCAGATGTGTAAAGTTTTAGAGCTGAGGAATATTCTGTCACTAAAATAATAATTATTATATTCAGTCAAGACCCACTGAGATATAATAGTTACTCCAGTTCCTATCTGTGCTAAGACAAAAACTCAGTGGATCACCTTGGGCCAACCATGGTCTTTTAGCTTAATTGACTGTATATGTCCAGCTCCTTAGTGGAGAGAGGCAAACAAAAGAAATGTTGAAGAGCCTCAAGCAAACAGGCAATAACCATATAACTGGCCATCCAGAAATAAAATTTAAAAATGGAGTTTTGTTATGCAGTGCTTTTGTTGTAATATCTCAGATCAGCTTTCTCAGTATGGGAGGCACAAGGAGAGAAAGGCCATCCTAGAAAGATCCTTGCATCTGAAGTTCTGTGTTTATATATCATTCTCAACTTAAGGATCTAGGAAGGAAGAGGAAGGATTTAGAGAAGCAACTTTTTGAATCAAATTTTTGTTCTATTCTTGACAGTTATCACCAGCGTGAGAGAGCTGAATTCTTTTCTGGTTACTAAGCAGCCATGTTACAATATTGAGTGGTAAGATAAGGTGATCCAATCATACACTTGAGTGAAAAAGGAAAATCATCATAATGGGGGAGGGAGGGGTCAGGAAGCTCCTTCCTTCCCCCATTATGGTCATCTTCCTCTCTTGCACTACAGTCAGCACTGCAGAACTGGCTGAAGAAATATTGTATTTGAGCTGAGTAACATTTACATTAACTTAATAGTTCAACAAAAATGAGTTCCATCCTGTTCCCTCCCACAAACTTATGGACCGATCAATAATAGGGCTCCTGTATGCAGATGACACCATAGCTCTCTCAATGAAGTTGAAAAAAGATCTTTAAGCCTTTGTCCCTTACTATTCAGAAGAAGGACTTTTTATACATTTGCAGAATCAAAGATCATGGCCTTTCTAAAGAACCTAGAGAGACATTCGTGTAGAAAGCAGATCGGTGGGACTGTGACAGAAGAAATAAAGTTACAGTAGTTAAATATTTGGGAATAGTTTTCCATGCTTTTACCTTTTATTGGAAGCATTTAAAATTGGAAGCAAAGAGTGCCTATAGCAGCAACTCTGCTGTTTTTTTCTTTTTCACATACTAGGACAAGTAATGTTATTCCTGCTACTTTGAAAGTTTTCTAATGTGGATGTGCAAAGGTTCTATGCACAATTATTTCCAAACTCAAATCAGCCACTTTGGGGCTGTCCATGCCTGGACCAAAACATGCATTTTGTTCCCAGTAGAAAGGCAAAGACTGCCAGCACTGAAAATAGTGCCCCCAAAAGACCTGGCGCCTATAATGAAGGATGTGAATAAGGCGCTTGCAACAATTAAAATAACATCTATCGAACAGACCAGCTTGCCTACAGTATAGCAATGCTTGTTACAGAGGAACTGGGTATCGAAATTAAAAAACCAAAAGCAAAATCATATTCAATCCCAAAGTGGAAGATCAGACTGGAGGCCAAGATAAGATAAAAAAATTAAGAGCATATGGGAGTAATTTAAAGAACACGAAAGAGCAAAAATCGAAGAATGTAAGTATCAAGATGTCCTGTTCAGACTATGAGGCCGCCAGACAGAAGTATTATCAAACTCTTTATTTAAAACAACTATTTACAACAGTAAAGTCAGTAAATAAATAGGCAAGCAATTCAATCAAGACCACCCAGGCAATGGCGGATGAACGGGCAATGCTGCAGGGTCAGACTGAGGCGGAATTGCAAGGCAGAATTCAGCTAACTCTCTGATTGAAGTTGCCAGGTTTGGTGATGCTAGAGTGCGAGGTAAAGGGAAAACTGAAGGCAAGGTCCTGTGGACTGGCACACAGAAAGGATCAGGCTGGAGCATGGAGGATAGGTACGACTGGACTGGAACCTTTAGACAAGGCTTGGTTCTGAAGGCTAGGCTGGACTGGGCTGGAGAGTCAAGGCAACATCGATCTCTGGAAATAAGGCTGGGCTGGGCTGGACTGGAGAATCTGGACAAGGCTGAGAGCTGGAAGCAAGACTGGACTGGACTGGACTGGAGATCCTAGGCAAAGCTGAGAACTGGAAGCAAGGCTGGACTGGACTGGAGATCCTAGGCAAAGCTGAGAGCTGGAAGCAAGGCTGGACTGGACTGGAGATCCTAGGCAAAGCTGAGAGCTGGAAGCAAGGCTGGACTGGACTGGAGATCCTAGGCAAGGCTGAGAGCTGGAAGCAAGGGTGGACTGGACTGGAGATCCTAGGCAAGGCTGAGAGCTGGAAGCAAGGCTGGACTGGACTGGAGATCCTAGGCAAGGCTGAGAGCTGGAAGCAAGGGTGGACTGGACTGGAGATCCTAGGCAAGGCTGAGAGCTGGAAGCAAGGCTGGACTGGACTGGAGATCCTAGGCAAGGCTGAGAGCTGGAAGCAAGGCTGGACTGGACTGGAGATCCTAGGCAAGGCTGAGAGCTGGAAGCAAGGCTGGACTGGACTGGAGATCCTAGGCAAGGCTGAGAGCTGGAAGCAAGGGTGGACTGGACTGGAGATCCTAGGCAAGGCTGAGAGCTGGAAGCAAGGGTGGACTGGACTGGAGATCCTAGGCAAGGCTGAGAGCTGGAAGCAAGGGTGGACTGGACTGGAGATCCTAGGCAAGGCTGAGAGCTGGAAGCAAGGCTGAACTGGACTGGAGATCCTAGGCAAGGCTGAGAGCTGGAAGCAAGGCTGAACTGGACTGGAGATCCTAGGCAAAGCTGAGAGCTGGAAGCAAGGCTGGACTGGACTGGAGATCCTAGGCAAGGCTGAGAGCTGGAAGCAAGGCTGAACTGGACTGGAGATCCTAGGCAAAGCTGAGAGCTGGAAGCAAGACTGGACTGGACTGGACTGGAGTTCCTAGGCAAAGCTGAGAACTGGAAGCAAGGCTGGACTGGACTGGAGATCCTAGGCAAAGCTGAGAGCTGGAAGCAAGGGTGGACTGGACTGGAGATCCTAGGCAAGGCTGAGAGCTGGAAGCAAGGCTGGACTGGACTGGAGATCCTAGGCAAAGCTGAGAGCTGGAAGCAAGGCTGGACTGGACTGGAGATCCTAGGCAAGGCTGAGAGCTGGAAGCAAGGGTGGACTGGACTGGAGATCCTAGGCAAGGCTGAGAGCTGGAAGCAAGGCTGAACTGGACTGGAGATCCTAGGCAAAGCTGAGAGCTGGAAGCAAGGCTGGACTGGACTGGAGATCCTAGGCAAAGCTGAGAGCTGGAAGCAAGGCTGGACTGGACTGGAGACCCTAGGCAAGGCTGAGAGCTGGAAGCAAGGCTGAACTGGACTGGAGATCCTAGGCAAGGCTGAGAGCTGGAAGCAAGGCTGAACTGGACTGGAGATCCTAGGCAAAGCTGAGAGCTGGAAGCAAGGCTGGACTGGACTGGAGATCCTAGGCAAGGCTGAGAGCTGGAAGCAAGGCTGAACTGGACTGGAGATCCTAGGCAAAGCTGAGAGCTGGAAGCAAGACTGGACTGGACTGGACTGGAGTTCCTAGGCAAAGCTGAGAACTGGAAGCAAGGCTGGACTGGACTGGAGATCCTAGGCAAAGCTGAGAGCTGGAAGCAAGGGTGGACTGGACTGGAGATCCTAGGCAAGGCTGAGAGCTGGAAGCAAGGCTGGACTGGACTGGAGATCCTAGGCAAAGCTGAGAGCTGGAAGCAAGGCTGGACTGGACTGGAGATCCTAGGCAAGGCTGAGAGCTGGAAGCAAGGGTGGACTGGACTGGAGATCCTAGGCAAGGCTGAGAGCTGGAAGCAAGGCTGAACTGGACTGGAGATCCTAGGCAAAGCTGAGAGCTGGAAGCAAGGCTGGACTGGACTGGAGATCCTAGGCAAAGCTGAGAGCTGGAAGCAAGGCTGGACTGGACTGGAGACCCTAGGCAAGGCTGAGAGCTGGAAGCAAGGCTGAACTGGACTGGAGATCCTAGGCAAAGCTGAGAGCTGGAAGCAAGGCTGGACTGGACTGGAGATCCTAGGCAAGGTTGAGAGCTGGAAGCAAGGCTGGACTGGACTGGAGATCCTAGGCAAAGCTGAGAGCTGGAAGCAAGGCTGGACTGGACTGGAGATCCTAGGCAAAGCTGAGAGCTGGAAGCAAGGCTGGACTGGACTGGAGATCCTAGGCAAAGCTGAGAGCTGGAAGCAAGGGTGGACTGGACTGGAGATCCTAGGCAAAGCTGAGAACTGGAAGCAAGGCTGGACTGGACTGGAGATCCTAGGCAAGGCTGAGAGCTGGAAGCAAGGCTGGACTGGACTGGAGATCCTAGGCAAAGCTGAGAGCTGGAAGCAAGGCTGGACTGGACTGGAGATCCTAGGCAAGGCTGAGAGCTGGAAGCAAGGCTGGACTGGACTGGAGATCCTAGGCAAGGCTGAGAGCTGGAAGCAAGGGTGGACTGGACTGGAGATCCTAGGCAAGGCTGAGAGCTGGAAGCAAGGGTGGACTGGACTGGAGATCCTAGGCAAAGCTGAGAGCTGGAAGCAAGGCTGGACTGGACTGGAGATCCTAGGCAAGGCTGAGAGCTGGAAGCAAGGCTGGACTGGACTGGAGATCCTAGGCAAAGCTGAGAGCTGGAAGCAAGGCTGGACTGGACTGGAGATCCTAGGCAAGGCTGAGAGCTGGAAGCAAGGGTGGACTGGACTGGAGATCCTAGGCAAGGCTGAGAGCTGGAAGCAAGGCTGAACTGGACTGGAGATCCTAGGCAAAGCTGAGAGCTGGAAGCAAGGCTGGACTGGACTGGAGATCCTAGGCAAGGCTGAGAGCTGGAAGCAAGGGTGGACTGGACTGGAGATCCTAGGCAAGGCTGAGAGCTGGAAGCAAGGCTGAACTGGACTGGAGATCCTAGGCAAGGCTGAGAGCTGGAAGCAAGGCTGAACTGGACTGGAGATCCTAGGCAAAGCTGAGAGCTGGAAGCAAGGCTGGACTGGACTGGAGATCCTAGGCAAGGCTGAGAGCTGGAAGCAAGGCTGAACTGGACTGGAGATCCTAGGCAAAGCTGAGAGCTGGAAGAAAGACTGGACTGGACTGGACTGGAGTTCCTAGGCAAAGCTGAGAACTGGAAGCAAGGCTGGACTGGACTGGAGATCCTAGGCAAAGCTGAGAGCTGGAAGCAAGGGTGGACTGGACTGGAGATCCTAGGCAAGGCTGAGAGCTGGAAGCAAGGCTGGACTGGACTGGAGATCCTAGGCAAAGCTGAGAGCTGGAAGCAAGGCTGGACTGGACTGGAGATCCTAGGCAAGGCTGAGAGCTGGAAGCAAGGGTGGACTGGACTGGAGATCCTAGGCAAGGCTGAGAGCTGGAAGCAAGGCTGAACTGGACTGGAGATCCTAGGCAAAGCTGAGAGCTGGAAGCAAGGCTGGACTGGACTGGAGATCCTAGGCAAAGCTGAGAGCTGGAAGCAAGGCTGGACTGGACTGGAGATCCTAGGCAAGGCTGAGAGCTGGAAGCAAGGCTGAACTGGACTGGAGATCCTAGGCAAAGCTGAGAGCTGGAAGCAAGGCTGGACTGGACTGGAGATCCTAGGCAAGGTTGAGAGCTGGAAGCAAGGCTGGACTGGACTGGAGATCCTAGGCAAAGCTGAGAGCTGGAAGCAAGGCTGGACTGACTGGAGATCCTAGGCAAAGCTGAGAGCTGGAAGCAAGGCTGGACTGGACTGGAGATCCTAGGCAAAGCTGAGAGCTGGAAGCAAGGGTGGACTGGACTGCAGATCCTAGGCAAAGCTGAGAACTGGAAGCAAGGCTGGACTGGACTGGAGATCCTAGGCAAGGCTGAGAGCTGGAAGCAAGGCTGGACTGGACTGGAGATCCTAGGCAAAGCTGAGAGCTGGAAGCAAGGCTGGACTGGACTGGAGATCCTAGGCAAGGCTGAGAGCTGGAAGCAAGGCTGGACTGGACTGGAGATCCTAGGCAAGGCTGAGAGCTGGAAGCAAGGGTGGACTGGACTGGAGATCCTAGGCAAGGCTGAGAGCTGGAAGCAAGGGTGGACTGGACTGGAGATCCTAGGCAAAGCTGAGAGCTGGAAGCAAGGCTGGACTGGACTGGAGATCCTAGGCAAGGCTGAGAGCTGGAAGCAAGGCTGGACTGGACTGGAGATCCTAGGCAAAGCTGAGAGCTGGAAGCAAGGCTGGACTGGACTGGAGATCCTAGGCAAGGCTGAGAGCTGGAAGCAAGGGTGGACTGGACTGGAGATCCTAGGCAAGGCTGAGAGCTGGAAGCAAGGCTGAACTGGACTGGAGATCCTAGGCAAAGCTGAGAGCTGGAAGCAAGGCTGGACTGGACTGGAGATCCTAGGCAAGGCTGAGAGCTGGAAACAAGGCTGAACTGGACTGGAGATCCTAGGCAAGGCTGAGAGCTGGAAGCAAGGCTGAACTGGACTGGAGATCCTAGGCAAAGCTGAGAGCTGGAAGCAAGGCTGGACTGGACTGGACTGGAGATCCTAGGCAAAGCTGAGAACTGGAAGCAAGACTGGACTGGACTGGACTGGAGATCCTAGGCAAAGCTGAGAGCTGGAAGCAAGGCTGGACTGGACTGGAGATCCTAGGCAAGGCTGAGAGCTGGAAGCAAGGCTGGACTGGACTGGAGATCCTAGGCAAAGCTGAGAGCTGGAAGCAAGGCTGGACTGGACTGGAGATCCTAGGCAAGGCTGAGAGCTGGAAGCAAGGGTGGACTGGACTGGAGATCCTAGGCAAGGCTGAGAGCTGGAAGCAAGGCTGAACTGGACTGGAGATCCTAGGCAAAGCTGAGAGCTGGAAGCAAGGCTGGACTGGACTGGAGATCCTAGGCAAAGCTGAGAGCTGGAAGCAAGGCTGGACTGGACTGGAGATCCTAGGCAAGGCTGAGAGCTGGAAGCAAGGCTGAACTGGACTGGAGATCCTAGGCAAGGCTGAGAGCTGGAAGCAAGACTGGACTGGACTGGAGATCCTAGGCAAAGCTGAGAGCTGGAAGCAAGGCTGGATTGGACTGGAGATCCTAGGCAAAGCTGAGAGCTGGAAGCAAGGCTGGACTGGACTGGAGATCCTAGGCAAAGCTGAGAGCTGGAAGCAAGGCTGGACTGGACTGGAGATCCTAGGCAAAGCTGAGAGCTGGAAGCAAGGCTGGACTGGACTGGAGATCCTAGGCAAAGCTGAGAGCTGGAAGCAAGGCTGGACTGGACTGGAGATCCTAGGCAAGGCTGAGAGCTGGAAGCAAGGCTGGACTGGACTGGAGATCCTAGGCAAGGTTGAGAGCTGGAAGCAAGGCTGGACTGGACTGGAGATCCTAGGCAAAGCTGAGAGCTGGAAGCAAGGCTGGACTGGACTGGAGATCCTAGGCAAAGCTGAGAGCTGGAAGCAAGGCTGGACTGGACTGGAGATCCTAGGCAAAGCTGAGAGCTGGAAGCAAGGCTGAACTGGACTGGAGATCCTAGGCAAGGCTGAGAGCTGGAAGCAAGGCTGGATGCACACCTGGATCACGCTGAAACATGGCAACAAGTCCAGAGCTAGATGCAAGGCTGTGCTCAGCAGGGCCGGCAAGGAGAGGTTTGCCTGGAGCAGCATGCGCAGAAGGCATTTCCACAGAGGTAGAAGACGTCAGCACTGGTTCCATGCTGGCTACAGGCAAGGCTTCTGGAGCAGGTAAGGATTCTTCTGCAAAAACTGTGAGCTTGAAGGATCAGATGCCTCCGGCAGCTTGCTCTTTGCGCATCTGCCTTTTAAGATGATCCTTTCTGTGCCATTTCTGTCCTGCAGCCAATCAAACTGCTTTCTGATTTGCGTGCTTCTCTGCTCTCCTGTCTCAAGTGCTGATTGGAGGATTCAAATCCCCCTCCAGAGTTTGGCCAGTCCGCAACTGAAAATTCTCCCACTCTGCTGGGTCACTTCCTGATTCAGCTTCTCCAATTCCTTCCTGAAGAGTTTCGTTTTCCCCTTCTGACTCCAGGTACGTTTCGTTTTCAGAGTCAGAAGCAGGCTGAAACCTCACACAAGACAAGCCTAGTAAAAAAATATTGGCTCAGCAGCAGAAAAATTGAAATTTTGAAAATCGTAAAGCAACAAATATCAGCACTAGCAGGGAAAACTGAATGCTATGAGGCACAAATCATCCAATTTAATGGATGATTAAACCAGAGGTGATTCTGCCAAAGTATAAATGGAAATATAAATTCTAAAAATGGAAAATCAAACAACAATGAAACAATCCAGTTTTGGAAAGATCTGTGGGAAACTAAAAAAACACTATAATAAAAATGCTGGATAGATAAGAAAAGTTGAAGATGAATTTAGTAAAAATCAAATGGAAGAACTAATAATAACAGCAGAAATGGTAAAAATAGAGTGAAAAGGATTAAAAACTGGACATCTCCTGGAAATGATCAATTGCATGGCTTTTGGCTCAAATATCTGACTAGCTTACATCCAATTATAGCTAAACGGTTTAATGAAGTATTGCGTAAAGGAGACATCAGTGTCTGGTTAATAGCTGGCAAAATTTATCTGATTCAAAAAGACCCAGCGAAATGGACAACACCAGGAAACTATAGGCCAATAACATGCTTGCCTACAATGTTTAAATTACTCACTGGCATAATAGTGGACAACATCCAAGATTATTTGGAAGAAAATAACATCCTTCCAGTAGAACAGAAAGTAAATAAAAGGAAAAGCAGAGGTACAAAATATCAGCTTCTGATTGATAAAATGGTTTTGGAGAATTGCAAAAGCCAAAAAACCAATTTACATATGGCCTATTGATTGATTATAAACAGTTGTTTGATTCATTAACACAGAGTTGGATCATCCAGTGTTTGGATACAACTGATGTCAGCAAAAAACACCGGAATCTTTATCAAAAAAATAATGAAGCAGTGGAAGACAAAATTGGTGGTTGGAAATGAAAAATATGGGGTTGTCAGCATTAGGAGAGGCATCTTCCAGGGTGACTCATTATCACCCTTATTATTTATCATTGCTACGATCCCACTTTCACTGACTTTGAAGAAAACAAATACTGTACCAAACAGCAAAAAATGCTAATACAATCTCACATTTGCTTTACATGGATGATCTGAAGTTTTATGGAAAATCAGAAATCAAAATTCAGTCATTGACAAATACTACAAAAATGTTTAGCACAGATATAGCAATGAAAAATTGGCCTACAGAAATGTGCTACAATAGCAGTAAAACTGAGGTAAAATCATGAACTGTTATGGAATTGAAATGCCAAATGGTCAAACCATCAGGAGCCATCAGGATGAAGCCTACAAGTATCTGGGCATTTTACAGTTGGATAACGTCAAGCATGGACAAGTTAAAAATGTGATCAGTAAAGAATACATCCAAAAAGTGAGAAAATTGTTAAAGGCAAAATTGAATGGTGAAAATACTATCAATGCTATCAATGCCTGGGCCATACCTGTTATACAATACACTGCTGGAATTATTAACTGGACACATGCTGAACTGGACAGCTTGGACCAAAAAACAAGAAAACTCATGATTGTTCATTATGCATTGCATCCCTGTAGTGATATTGATACATGATACCTGCCCTGCCGAAATGGAGGCAGAGGTTTACTTCAAGTCAAACGAATTGTCAAAGAAGAAAAGCATGCATTGGCTGATTATGTAACAGTCAGCCAAGAACAAGCATTGATGCAAGTTAAAAATGGGAACTTACTGAATGTACAGGAAACAAAACGTGAATATTGACATAATGTAATAAAAGCATGAACAGAATGCTGGCAAGGAAAAGCATTACATGGTCAATTTCTACAAAAGATCAAGGGCAAAGTGGATAAAGATAAAACCTGGCAATGGCTTCTAACTGGAACATTAAATAAGGAAACTGAAAGCTTGATTTGGGCTGCTCAAGAGCAAGCTATTTGAACGAATGCAATCAAGGCCAGAATTAAAAAATCATCAAATGATTCAAAGTGCAGATTGTGCAAAGAAGCAGAAGAAACAGTAGATCATATACTCAGCTTATACAAGAAGATGGCACAAACCAATTATAAACAACAACATAACAAAGTCACCAAAATGATTACTGAAACATCTGTAAAAATGATCATCTGCCAGTAATGAAAAATTCCTGGGAATATATAGTTGAAAAAGTAGTAGAAAATGAGCAGGTTAAAATATTGTGGGATTTCCAAATACAAACTGATAAAGTTTTGGTGCATAACACACCAGAGTTAGCTGTGGTTGAAAAGAAGGTAGTGTGGATAATCGATGTGGTAATACCAGGGGATAGTAGAACAGAAGAGAAAGAATTGGAGAAGATCACGAAGTATCAAGATCTGAAAATCGAAGTTGAAAGTTTATGGCATAAATCGGCTGTGGTGGTCCCAGTGGTTATCAGCACACTGGGTGCCATACCAAAAAACCTTGGATGGCACTTAGGAAATCTGCACATTGACAAAATTTCCATCTGTCAATTACAAAAGGCCACACTGCTTGGATCCGCACACATACTATGCCAATACATTACAACATCCTAGGTTCTTGGAAAGAACTTGATGCAAATGAAGGCCAACATCACCTAAAGAACTAGCAGCTGTGATTTCACATTGTTGTGTATACAATAATAATAATATTCTGTATTTTTTCCACACTTGAAAGTGTGGAAGCTGAGTATCAGAATGTCACAGAGAAGTGATCAGACTTCTGAATTCATAAAATTCTTGTGTAGGCTGTACAAACAAGCTGATGAAAAAGCCTTATTCTACAGCAGAGTGCGCAGGCTGAGGAGAGTTGTAGGCCAACAACTCTCCAGAAGTCTTAGCTGCAGACCTAGAGACATTTGAAAATTGTTACCACATTGTAATTTTCAATGTACCAAAAGAGAGAAAAAATTAAATGCATGGTAAGGACACTAATAAGATTAAAAGTATCTAATTTTAATTCACTGTAAATTAATACTTCTGCCACTCTACTATGTCAATTAAAGGTCTGAGCAGCTCTTGGGCCAGAAAGTCTGCATACCTATATCTATAGTGCACACTTGAATTAAAGTAGCATGTGGATTCTCAGACAAAATTAGCTTGCACTTCAGATAGTTTCTCTTGATTTGTCATCTGGTGGCTTGCAGATGTTGCTAGATTTCAGATCTGATAATCCTTGACCACTGATAACACTAGCTTAAACTGATTTGAGCTGTGTCTACCAAGGCCCCCAGTTTTTACCCCTGGTTACTAATGGAATTTCCCAGTGACACCTTTGACAAGTTGTTGCAATTCAGGGCCTTAGTTCTTTTGCATTTTTAAGGCTTCAGCTGTTGCAATTATTTGTTTGTATTTGCTGTAAAGCAGGGGTGTCCAATCTTTTGGCTTCCCTGGGCCACACTGAGTGAGGAGGAATTGTCTTGGGCCACACGTAAAATATATAATATAGTTAATGTATATTATTATTTATATTTTTATTATAAAAATTTTAAAAAGAGGGCAACATAAAACTAGTGGGATATTTGACTTTGTTTTTGTGAACTAATGCATCAGTGTCTGGTTCGATGAAAGCAGTTATAATTCTCAGTGAGTTCTCAGGGTGCTCGTCAGAAATCTTAATTCTAATTTTACTCTTTGTGTGCTTCATCCTCGAAAATAGTTGCTCACAAATTGTATGTGCTGCCAAAAAGCGATGTCATGAATAAAGCGTGATTGTGAAGCGAGGGATATTTTTCTCTGGGAAGATAGCTCTTATAAAAGTCCAGTAGAGAGACATGATCAAATTTTTCTTTGAGTTGAATGTCTGATTGCAACTCTATGCATTCCATTGGAAAATTCGGAGGTAATGTAGTTATGTCAACTGAAAATAGAGTCGAAAATATACCAAAATATTGATGATTTTTCCAGAAATCTTGAAACCTGTTCTCAAATTCCTGTATCAAACCGAAAAGCAAGGCTGCATATTTCTCGCTGTTCACAGGACTGTGTTTAGCAAACGTATTAAAATGTATAAAATTATTTTCCATAACTTGAGCTTGCCATACTTTAAGTTTCATTTAAAATGCTGTTATGGTTTGAAAACATTGCAGTGATAAGCTGGTTTTCACCTTGAAGACGCATATTTAACTCATTTAAATGAGCAATCACATCCACTAAAAATGCTAAATCTGTGAGCCATTTTTCATCTTCAAGTTCTGGCACAAATTTTCTTTCTGATTCCATAAACGACTTGATTTCATTTCACAAATCATAAAATTTTTTCAGCATTTTACCCCAACTTAGCCACCGTACTTCAGAAAAGTAAAAGATGTCCCCATAATCAGCATCCATATTTTTAAGGAACTCCTGGAATTGGCGATGATTCAATCCCTTGGCCCTTATGAAATTCACTGCTTTGATGACAATTTGAATGACATTATCCATTTTGAAAGCTTTTGCACATAAATTTTCTGGATGTAGAATGCAGTGATGCTTCATCAAATGTGAGATGCCAGTGGCACTTGCATCGTCTTCTATCAATTTTGTAAGTCCCTCACTTTTACCAACCATCGCTGGGGAGCCATCAGTAGATATACCAGACATGTTGACAATGGTTAAAGAAAATCGCTTTAATGTCATTTTTACTGCTTCGTACAAATCAAGAGATTTAGTTCTGTCTTTTAATGGCACCAAAGAAGCCATTTCTTCAGTGATGTTATATTCATTATCAATACCTCTAACAAAAATGGCAAGTTGAGCTGTATCTGTAGCATCAGTACTTTCATCCATTGCCAAAGCATAAAATTTGAAATTAGCAGCTTTACTCTTCAAACCTCTTTTGATAGATTTTCCTATTTCTTCAGTTCGCCTGGCTATAATCTGGTGAGACAAACTGATTTTAGAAAAATCGCTTTTTTATCAGGACAAATTATATGTGCCACACTTTCCATACATTGCTTAATGAACTCACCATCAGTAAATGGTTTTGAATTTTTTGCAATTAGATTTGCTACCAAATAACTAGCTTTTATAATAGAGTCCTTTTGAGTTGTGACTTTCTAAAGAACACATTGTTGAGATGACAGACTTTTTTTCAGTTCCACTAATTTATTTTTACGACAAATTCCTTGATACGCGTCGAATTTGGCAGCATGTTTTTCCATATAATGCAATTTCAAATTGTAGTCTTTGAAAACTGACACATTTTCCTTACAAATTAAGCATAGTACCTCAGTATTTGTCTCGAGAAAAAATTACTCAACTGTCCATTTTTTGTTGAATACTCTTCCTTCATCCTGGATTTTTCTTTTTTTCTTTTCTTTTTTGGGTTCTGTTTTCTGTTGAAATGACGTTGAAGCCATGCTGGAATAAATTTATTTAGGAATAAATATAAATAATAAATACATATATTTTTAAAGAAATAACACATCAAACCCATCGTAAATTGTTAGGTAGGCAAATAAACAAAGCAAAGTTTAATAATCAAATAAGAGTGTAAAATGGGTAAATTTAGGGGCACCCAACACTACATGCACGACTGCATTCTAGACCAGTTGTAACTTGTGGGTGGTCCTTAAGGGCAGCCCCATGTAGAGCACATTGCAGTAATCCAAACAAGTTGTAGCTGAAACACCATCATCTGAGCAAAAAAGTGTTGGAGTAAATTTATATTTCACTGCTGCCATGGTAGATCTCAACAAAATCCATATCAGAATACAAAATGTGAGATTTGGTAGTATCATGAATTCTGGGGCATTTTTCCCTCTTAAGAATATTTTTAAAAAGAAAACCAATGTCCTATTTTATTTTGGAGATCCAAGGACATAGTCTAGGGGCCCTGATGATCCATGACATAATGGATCTTGGATTTACTAGTTGCAACCAAATCATAAATTACTTAGCTATTAACTGGTTAGGCCTGGTAAGAAATGTAGAGGAAAACAGGAAGAAAACTGAAGGAAACAGAGACTATTGCTATTAACATAGACTTCAGCTGCTCTCAGATAAATGTTTATTGTGTAATTGTCCTTCTTCAACATCAGACCCATAGTGTTGACATCATTGGATCCCCTTGAAACTTCTTGATTTGGACTGCTAAAGATCCAGCAAAAGCTGTTTTCTAGCACCAAATGAGATGTCAGGGACATAGAGGAGCTAAATTTGTCAAGGGCAATGTGGCTTAGTTCCCCATTTTTCTACTTTTGATATGCACACTTTCACACTTTCTCCCCGAAGGGGACCTCCAGCACCGCATCTCCCAAACCCCTCCTTTGGGAGGAGAGGGCTGGGCAGGCAGCCCCCACCCTGGCTTCCCCACGTGGGGACCCCTCCCCGGCCTCTCCTCCCCGGACGGCTGCAGTGCGAGGAGCCCTGGAAAGGAGGAAAGGAGGGCCAATCCCTTTCTAGCCAAGAGGGATCGGCCCTAAATTGGGTTGACCATATTTCCTTGAGACAAAAACGGGACATTGGGATGCAAAAACGGGATGGGGTTAAACTTACATAATATTCCGTATTGGCATTGTTTCCCAATGCGAGGGGCAGTCAGGCTGGGATCTCACAGCAGCAAGGCAAGGCAGAGCAAGGCTGATCTGGAAGGCTGATACCTCACAGCAGCAGAGTTTCCCTGGCGTAGCAGGGCAAGAGGTAGGCACTAGAACTGGCACAGAATTACAGCCGGTCTCCTAAGCGGAACTCCACGTGGCAGCAGTCCCAGAGGCAGCAACAGCAGGACACAAGCCAGCAGCAGACTCAGAGATGACGGTGACAGTGAGGCAAGCACCAGCAGCAAGCCAGAGGGCAGCGACAGCAAGACTAGACCTTCTGTGACAGGCTCAGCGACAGCAGTGGCACGGTGCAGGTCAGCAGTGGTTTCTGGCAACGATGAGGCAGGGCAAAGGGCCGGGGTCCGTCACGTTGGCAAGGCAGGACTTCTGAGGCGATTCCGGAGCAGAGACTTGAGGCAGTTCTGGGAGCTCGATAGGACAGCTGTCTGCGACAACCAGCTCTTCTCCTGAGCGCCTTTTATTGCCTCGAATCTCCCGCCACTTGCGGGAGGGAGCCAATTGCCTTTCATGCTCCTGGGCTCTTTTTTCTGCCCTCCATGCTTGCAGGCTGATAGACTGCCTAACGCACGCACTGATAGGCATTTTTTTAAAAAATAGGACAAAACGGACATTTACATTAAAATGAGGGGATAATGTTTTGGGGCTGCATTACTAGCTGTTCAGAGCTGCGTGCGGCCTGCAGGCCATGGGTTGGACACCCCTGCTGTAAAGCATGATTGTAGCATTGGCATGTCTAGTCTTTGCCTAGCCAAAAGGTTCCTTTGTGCAGAATTCAATTCTTTTTATTGCTTCCTCTTAATCTTGCTTGGGAAGATAAGTGATGAAGTCTCAGATTTTGTTCCTCTGGACTGTACTAATTTCCTGCTATATTTTCCATTCATTTAAAAATAGAGCCATGATATTTTCCTACTCTTGGAAATGAAAATGCATTCATTGAACACAAACAGATATTGAAGGATTAAAAATTTAGTTGGCAAATTAAGATGCAATTTCCCTAACCCAAATCAACAGGAAGTATTAAATTAGACAGAACCAGTACACAAGAAAGTTTTAATTAACACTGGAAAGGAGAGGACTTTAAGTGAATGAGTTTGCTTATGAGAAAGCATAATAGAAATATTTTGGCCACAGAGAAAGGCATTGCTAGATATATTCAGCACTGCAAGAGCTTCTGTTATGCTTCCATTTCCAACTTACAATGGAAAAGTCTAACTAATACAATAAAATTCTACTGTTATTATTGTTGCATTTATAACTAATCTGCTGAATAAGTGGAGGTAATTAGATGTGGCTGTGTAATAAAATAGAACCATCAGCCTGTTAACCCTTTGAAAATATAAATGCCAGCAACTGTTCAGTTCTGCTTGATTTATTGGATTATACAGATCCCTGGCAAGATAGTTCCTCTGTAAATACCTGTATTAGGACCAACTAAAATGCCACATATTTCAAAAAGCAGGTTTTGGAATTCCTTAAATCTTTTTGTCAGCCTACATTTTAATATACTAAAACCAAGGGACAGAAGGGAGGTTTCTAGTAATGAAAGGGCAAATTCAAGTATAGAGTTTGAAAGGATATGAAATAGACTGCTGAGGTCCTATTTCTAAAGTATTCTTTTCTACCTATACATGATTTTATTTTTGCAAGTTGAGTTAATCAATCTCTGCCTTCCACCCTGACAGTCAAATTCCAATTCATTCACAAATAGACATAATCATTAATTGCTGCTATCCCTTCCTTTTGCCCCCAATCCTTCAACCCATCTGCTATTTTTATAGCAAGAGTCATGTCTCTAAACAAGAAGTTATGGTCACCTAAAAAAAATAGCTCAAATTCTATGAAATGTAGCAAGTTCTAATAATGTCTACCATAATAAGGTGCACTTATAATGTTTTTATTTTCCTGCAAATTTCATTATAGGCTAAGAAAACGTTATGGACATTTAATGCTGTAGTCATTGTCATGCTAGATAAAAGTGGAGATCTGAGTTTCCTGTATAATATTCCAGAATTCAGATTAATTGGGATGAGCTATTCCCCTCCTCTACAAAAGGCAGATTTTGCTACTTTCTGAGCTGAGATTCCAACATTGAGGAGGGACAGGTGGTTCCTGCAGAGCCCTAAAAACAGGAGGCCTTTGTGGGGTGGGTCAAAAAAATAAAGATGGCCACTGCAACCATGCAATTGAAGTCCTGCTTCTCTTTTATGTGTGCTAGGCATGTAAAAAAACCAGGACTTTGATCACATGGTTGTGGCCACCATCCTGATCTTTTTCACCTACCTCTGCTTATGTCCCTGTTTCAAAAACATAGTTCACCCCACATCATACTGAGGTTACCTTGTTTGTGGCTTAGCCTACGTGTTAACCCACCTACCGTGGCTTGCAATCCATTGTTTACAGCAGTGTTTTTCAATGTCAGCAGCCTTAAGATGTGTGGACTTCAACATGCTGGTTGGGGAAAATCAAAGTCTTATGCCCTGAGGGTTAATAGCTTAACACAGATAAAAAAAGAAAGTAAAAAACTCAACTTATTACAAAACAAAAGGGAAAGAGGATCTGGCCTCTGGAAAGGAAGTCATATGATTCCCCATAGCTCTTGCCAGAGAAAGATGCAGAAGGGAAACCACTTCATGTCTCCCTCTACATCCATGTGCTGGGGGAAAGAACAAATCATTCTAATGCAGTTAATTTATCTAATGGACATACAGTAATATTCTTCTGCTCCTATTTGTACCATCTGACAGGTGTATCAAATGTAGAACTGAGTCACTGACTTGTCTGATGTCCATTTTCCACTGACCATAAATCCCTTTATGTATTTGGTACATGAGTTGGGGGAACAGAGGAAGATAAATAGGGTGATGTGGCACAACAGAAGCTTCCACATTTCCAGAGTTTGGCCCATCTGAAAAATAATTGAGTTTTCCACTGGAAATTATGTTTTCCTGTATGATTTATTAATTGTATTTTTATACCACTTGGTAACAGATCTCTAGGTGATGTACAGTCAGTTAAATGTGAGGGATGTACTGGATAGTTTTCAGCCTTGCCAACCTTTCTTGGTTGGTCAAAAAATGGTTCTCAAGTTCCAAAAGAGAAGTAGGGAAATATCAGTCCAACTAGTTTGATATTATCTTCATGGATTGGCAACAGCTTTTCCAGGTTTCAGACTTGGAGAGATCAGACCAAAGATTAAACCTGGGTTGTTCTGCATGTGAAGCAGAGGCTCTACCACTGAGCAACAGTCTTTCCTTTGAACTTGGAAAGATCTATGACCAATCTGTAGAGAGTAGCAGAGGATAGTCACAATACAGTAATGTAGCTTTTGCATTACCAGACTTTTATATTGAATACATACTGCAGGTTTGTTCCTGGAACTACATATATTCTCTCTAGCTTCACATCTAATGCTAATTTTAAAAAACTGATAGCACCATATCATTTCTACCAGAGGCATCCATGAGGTAGGAGGGTCAAAGGGGTCAAATGACAGAGTGACTGACATCTCTGTCCTGAGAAAATCTGGATCCTAACTTCTTGTCCAGCTTGATAGTAACACCTAGCTGATCTTGGCTGATATCATGATCAGATATTGCGGTAGGGGCTGTATTACAATTATCAATCCAGTCAACCAAAGATTGAGATAATAAAAACAATCAAGTTGAAGACAAGTCTGATATGGAACTGAAAAAGTATATTCTTACTGAGATGCATTTAAAGGTCACCATCTATCCACCAAATTAAATTTCCATAAATAAGTTCATAGCACTTTCTATAGATTCCATGGTTAATTCAAAAAGCAAAAGGAATTCATTTTCTCCCAATTATTTGCACTGGAAATGGCCATAGAGAAATTTCTCTTTTTTTCTGGTATGTTTTCAGCTAAGCTATGCTGTTTCTCTCCAAAGGAAAGCAGAAGCAACATATCTTCCTGCTGTTTATGAAAAGTATGTTGGGTGTATCCAGGCAACATTCCTGCTTTTCCGTTCAGAGAAGAGAAAGCATTATCAAGAAATCTTGCATATTGGGCTGGCCTTGTTACAACCTCATTTACAAGAGAACTGAGGGTAGAGGACTTCAATTCTGTTTGTAAGCATTTCATTATATTAATGTTTTTGTTACATTTTGCTTCGTCTTTACTGTTGTTAAGCTGCTTTGATTACCAAATGGATAGAACAGTGGGATATAAATCTAATAATAAATAAACAAACACTTTAAAAACTATTGATCAAAAATAAATACCCTTTTTGCTTTTAAATAAGTGTATGTCACGCTCTTGCAGAAAAACAAGAAAAAAACATGTACAAGCAAAACAGAACTGTAAGCACAATATATAGTAAAAATGGTGTAGCCTTGAATAGGTGCACATAGAAGAAACTTTCAGGTTTCAGCACTGTGTCTGATCATGCATAGCTTTGAATATGTCTAGAATTGTACACATTCTATCCGATAGTGTCCTACTGTTAACATGACTGGTTTATTCAGGGATCCCAAATTTCTCGACATGATACAATCAGTCATAAATACAGGCTGGGAACACGTGCTCAACTAAGAGTTGGTGTGCTAGTCTGTGGTTCAGCACATTATGCAAATACAGATATATATCACCAGTTCTCATCTGTTCTCATAGAGATTGCAGAGAGAGCCAATGGGCAGTGATGTCTTAGGCCAGCAAATATGGTCTTGTCTCCTTTAATAGATTTCATTAGTATAGGGAGGTGGTGAAAATGAGAACAGGGTTCTCCTTCTACAGAAGAGGTGAATAAAGTACAATTAATGGGATACATGTGACTCAAGGTCTAACTTCTGCAGCTTCAAGATCACCCTGCTAAATTTTAGTACCAAAATCACCATGATTTTTTATATTTTTTTAAACTCAAAACACAGAAAATAGTGTATTACCTTTCCACAAGCTAGACATACCTACTCACTTTTTTAAAAGTGGGGGTGGGGGGAAACCTTTAGGTCAAACTGGATACTGACATCATTTCCATACTACCTGTTGCGTGGGTATGTGTGTTTGGGGGACAAGGGAGTCAAGATGGCACTGTGATTGTGTAATTGAAGCCCTACCCTGATTTTATGTTCAGTGTGTTGCATATACAACCCAAATAAAAAAAGGCCAGGCTTCAGTGATGTAGTCACAGCTGCCATCTTGACTTTGTTGGCCTCCCTGCAAATATTTCTGCCCTTTTGCCTTTGGAAGCTGAAAATAAAAATGTTTTTAAAATAGTGTCCCTCTAGTTGAAAATGTTCATCCTACATAAAGTAAGACAGTAAAAATGTAACTCTTTTACTTCTTTGAGATGGAAATCATGGAGTCCCTCTCCCATTAATAAAAGCATCCAGAGTTAACAGATATTATGGGCTTTGGCCTGAAAGAAGTTAGAGCCCTCTTCACCCTTGCTTAAGGCAACAAGCTGAGTTATGGTCTAGCAGGGCATTTCCATTCTTTTCTAAAGGCATTGGAAGCATTACGAATCTTCCTTTGTATACAGAATAACAAGGCAATGGGGAAATTTAAAGCTCCATTTAAGAAGCAAAAGCAGTTTGGAAACTGTATCCAAGGCAGTCAGTTATGGAGGTATTAAACAGCAGTCAAAAAGGCAAACCTTGCATCTGTTCTTGGCTAAGCTGTAAAGCACTCAACCTCTTCTGGAGACTGGTGGGATGTATTGTCTGCTGGACTATTATTTTCCTTTGTTAGAACCTAAGCAACAAATTAGTTTTGTTAGAGCAATCAGGTCTTTCTTGCAAAACTCCAGAAGAGCACTAGATGACAGCAAAGGAGTTTTTATATCTCTTTGTGCCATCTGGTGGTTGCCCAGATTTTTGCAGCCCAAATCTGGGAGCCTTTGTATTGTTTGCTTTTGAAAATAAATGAACAAGGACATATTAAAGATGAGCTATTAAGAAAAAAAACTAGATTGATTTCATAATATTGTATATTTATTTGGTACTCCATTGGTATTCCATTTTCTTCCATGCTGATATTCCCAACAAACATTGATTAGCCTTAGTTCTATCCAAGTGGCTTTGTTATGTGCTCTCCATTTAATTACTGAGTGCACTGGGCCTTTTTTATAGCCTGTTGTCAGCTATTGATTCTTTTACATCCTTTTTCATTCACTAATGAAGGTAGCTTGTGATGTTCCCTGCAAGAATTAGCCCATACCCATGAAATCTAGTTCAACTTGCCTTTTTAAATTTACTCTTACACATCACCCCCAACCAAAAAAAAGAGGAAATCACAATTTATTTGTTAAAAATGTAGATTTGCATTAAACTTGCACAGGTTAATGTATATGTATAGATACATATTTCAAAATAATGACTGTGATTTAAACAGAAATGCACACCCTTGTAAGGAGAATTATGTGCCAGTGTTGTCTATGTGTTTTGCTCTCCAAATGCTACCTATTGATCGCCTTCAAGACCTCTTCTCTTCTCTTCTCTTCTCATCCCTTTTCCCTTTGTATCATGCCTTTTTAAACTGTAAGCAAGGAAGTTTGCAGGGTACGGTCAAAAAAGTCAAGATGACAGCCACATGATGTGACGGAAGTTCCACCCGTTTTTAGTGCATCGCAGATAAAAAAGCTTCCCACATAAAAAACAGGGATTGCTTAGATCACACCATAATGGCTTCAACTTGTCTTTTTGACCATTCCCTGCAGACACCCCTGATTATAAGCCTGAGGACAGGTACTGTCTTATAATGATTTTTGTATGCAACTCTGGGGGTCTGTTTTGGCTGAAGAAGAGGATAAACATCCTTCAGAAAAGCAGAAGACTATGGTCTATAAAATAGACCAGATGGTCACTTTCAATAAGTGTGATGCTTAACACCATGAAAAATTTAGGAGAGGCAGATCCTGATGGCCATCAGAGTCTCAGAGATTCACAGGACCCACTGAACTACAGAATGGAATTAGTTCTCTCTGCTTTTATGTTTTATATGGCCACCCATCTCACAAAACTGACTCTGGGCAGCAGACACAGTTTAAAAATGTCGATATAATACAAAATGGAAATAGAAAATAAGAATATACAGAAATAAAATGAAAAAGTGGCAGCCTAGGACAACCTTCAACAATAATTAATGATATCTCACAGGTTCACCTAACTTCCTGAGCCCGGTGTCTGGTAGAACAGCCAGGTCTTAAGGGTCTTCTGAAGGCTAGCAAGTCTTTGCTTTTAGAAATATAATTAAGATACATCTCTTCAATTTAGTTTTTAAATGTCTTAAATTGTGGTTTCATTATTGCTTTATACATTTTAAGTTTGCCCATATTGCAGAATATTTCTTCCTTAGGAAAGTCCAGGTACCAATTCCACCAAGCATGTTTTTTAGATGTGCAATGAAACATGTTCTGCTTTTATTGTTTAGTTGATTTTCTGTGATTGGCAGCCATCTTAGGCCAGATCTCCTACATCACTTCTCATTGCATCTGTAGCCATAACAATCTGAGCAAAGCAAAATGATTAGGAGAAAAAATATGTTGCTGGTGTCATTTTTTATAAAAACAAATTCTTAATCCAATGTTTTACAAATATTGACTACAGAAGAGTTTAGACTAGCTACATAAGTACAAGCTGAACAGAAACTCTGTGCAGATAAAATAAAATGCTACCCAGGTTTTTTAGAAATTCTGCATTTTGTTATATACAAAAAAGGGAGGTGAGAAAGAAGACTGAAAAGAAATTGATCCTTGGTTTTTCAGGATAACCACACTAGTATAGAATCTGGTGCAAAAATGGATAAAAAGCAGTGGGCTGTTAAAATCAATCAAACGAAAAGAACAGAAATGAAAAGCTATTCCTAACTTAATACCGCCAGATATATTTGGACAACAGATTTCTTTTACCTCCAACCAGGCTAGCTATTGCCATACTAGCTAAGGGTAGTGCAAATTGTCAAAACGTTTCTGCGGGCTCCCAGATTGTGAATGGCTAATTTACGCATTCAAAATACTTTAGTGTATACCTTTTTCCCCTTGTATATCATTTTGGGCTGTGAGTGATATAAGGATGTTAGACCACTTCATTCTTTGAAGACATTACATTAAAAATGGACATTTCAAGAACAATAATTCAGATTATGCTATTCATGTCAAGCTGATTTTCTATATGCACAATGGAATTGTTTTCCTGTGGAAGGGCAATCAAATTCTCAGCCCTTCTACCTACCCCATCCACTTCATTACACTCCATTACATATATTAGAGTCCAAGAAACATTTTAATTCTTGATTCTTCTAAAGCCTCGGAGTCTCTAAGAGTCTCCATTCATATTATGCATGTATGTGTGTGTGTGTGTGTGTGTGTATGTGTAGGTGGGTGTATATTTCCCCCAGTATTTACATGCTGAAGAAAAGGTCAATAGGCCCCAAGTA
The DNA here is from genome assembly GCF_035149785.1 of Candoia aspera. Classification (NCBI taxonomy): domain Eukaryota; kingdom Metazoa; phylum Chordata; class Lepidosauria; order Squamata; family Candoiidae; genus Candoia; species Candoia aspera. Next base: position 313,735,949 of record NC_086153.1, read on the forward strand.
TTTGCCAGCATTGAATTACAAGCTGTTAGGATAAGTACAGTTTCACACACATTATTCCCAGTTTCCACCATCTCCCCCTGCAAAGAAATAGGCTGGCAGTCAGAGCAGTACAGCTTAGAGAACTCTGTACAGCTAAAAAAGTCACACTGATTTGCTGTGAGATAGAAGGTCACGCCTACAACCATTGCCTAAGTTAGCTTAGATTGGCTTTTCACAGGCCAAAAGCCCAGAACAAGGCATCTAGTCTCCCTCTCTTTCTCTTCTCTCTTGCCTCACTCAGTAGAAAATAGAGTCTGAAAGAGGTGCCAATTCTTAAAGCAGTGTTTCTCAACTTTGGCGATTTCAAGATGTGTGGACTTCAACTTCCAGCAAGGCTGACTGGGGAATTCTGGGAGTTGAAGTCCACACATCTTGAAGTTGCCAAGGTTGAGAAACACTGTCTTAAAGGGTTCTCAGAGTAAATGCTAAGAGAAAAAACTTTGCTCTAAAAGGGGAAACTGTATGTTGGAAAAACATGCAAATGGGACTAGTTCACTTCGTTACTGGATAGGATGATGATGATGATGATGATGATGATGATGATGATGATGATGGTGATGGTGATGATGCAAGCCATGAAGACTACAGTCTGAGGTGGAAAATAGGTCTAAGGAGAAAGACGTCTTAACCACTTCTTCATTATCAGTTTTCCAATTCCAGATCAACATCCCAAGCTGTTTCCAATACTGTGATAGCTCCAAGATGACAACCAACTTGCTGCAGTGATTAAAGAAAACCTTTGTACAGTACCCATGCCTGGGAACATCTTGGAGGTGCTCCTTTTTTTGCAGCTTTTGCAACAGAAGTATAGGCCTACAACATTTGTTTCCATATTTCCCGCTCCCTAACATTGCATACCTAAGGCAGAATCTTCAACCCAGAATCTAAAGTTGACTTTGATGGAAAACAGATTAAGGTCATTCCTACTGAAGAATATGTAAAAGTAAGAACAGTCTTGCTGGATTAGGCCAAGGGCAGATCTAGTCCATCATTGTGTCTCACACTGGTCACTCAGGTGCATCAGGAAAGGTCACAAGGATTGAAGGGAAGGTGATTGCTTTCTTTCACTGGTGCTTTCTGATATTTAAGGATTCAGAAAATACCACCCAGCCATCAATATAGTAGCCATTGGTAGCCCAATCTCTCATGAATTAACAAATTCCATGGGGTATGTGATGTATAATGTTTTATTTGTAAGCTGCCCAGAGTCACTTTTATAGTGAGATGGGTGGTATATATACATTTAATAATAAATAAATAAAATACGAAAGCCTTCCTTTTATCTGTTTTGAAGTTCCCTATGTTGAGCTTCAATTCTTTGTCAGAGTAGTTTTGTACAACTGAAAAAAATTACATCTTTCATACTAACTATAGAAATGTAACTTAATTTTTTAAAAATCTCTGTCTCTGTTAACTCTAGCAACACTATCTCCTAATGCTGTTTGTCACAAGGTACGCTACAATGTGGCCGAGCTCAACCAATATGCATGATGCAAAGCCAATTGTTTCCAGGTACCCTTTGGGTGGATGGAAGATCTCAGTGAAGCTTTCTGTTGATGAAGAATTATGTCACCCAATTCCATTAACTGTATGGTCCTGTCCTGTTTAACTGTCCGACTATTAATTCAAATTCAAATTCTTTATTGAACAAAAATTTACATTAACTGAAATTCTAATAATAATAAAACTGAAACTTATTAATTTCTTTTAGCAAGCTGTAGATCGTATAGAAATTATGAATGTAACAAGAAATGAAATACCACTAACCAGGTAATTAACTCTGGAATTAATTCCCCAATTTAAAATAGCAATACAGAGAGTTATAAGCAACAGGCAATACAAACAAGATTACATTAAATAATTGCATAAAGCAGAGTTACCAGTTGGTTGACAGTTAGGAGCTGTTAACTCTGAGGTAATAACAGGCAGCTCCAATTGCTTGACATAGTGTAGAATCTGAGGCAGGAAATCTGATTAAAAGAGTAAGGAACTAGAAGGAACGATGGTAAGGCTGATAGGCTTGACACAGAACTTATGAGGCGAAGACAGTGGCAATTCGGAGAGAAACTAAGGTAAGTTTATATAAGCTGAGGTGAAGAATTCGAATTAATTGTGACAGAGCTGAATGCAGGAGTGGACGGTTGTCAAAAGTCAGGAATGGACAGCCCTGAAGCTTCACCGCTGAGGAGATTTCTGAATTCGAGAAGCGGCAGTGATTACTGAGGGAATTAATTCACGGAGTTGCAGCTAAAGGATTTAAAGTGATTGAAGAAGTAGGCGGGAGGATTGAGGATGTTACAGGAATACCAGGGTTATCAGGATTAAGATCGCTCTCCGAGTCTAGAGCTGATTCCGAGGGTACTGAGGTGAATTCGCGAGACGGCTTAAAGGACCAGTTCTCTCTAGCGCCCTTCTGAGCATTCCTTTACCTTTTATAGGCTGCAAGATTGCTCCGTTGCCGATTGAGAGCCAATCAGGCTTCTCGTTGTTCGGCCCTCCTTGCCACACGTCGCTCTCGCACGCTGATTGGCGGTGGTGAACCCAATTCACTGCCTTCCCCCTCGAGATTTTTCTTCCCTGGTAAGCCTTCTTCCGTTTTTTCCTCGGTTGGCTTAGCGGTTTTTCCAGGCTGTCCTCACCATTCTCAGACTCAGCCAGACTCAGTCTCTATCCTAACAGTTCCACAGGACTAACAATTATGTCACCCAATTCCATTTACTGAGTCCCTCCTTCTGGGGGAGATGGGCGGTGATAAAATTTGACAAATAAAATAAATTAATAAAATAAACTGTATGTCCCACAGGACTAACAAACACATGCATCGTAAGGCAGCTTGACTTATGATTCAACCCAGTGTGTTGCATGCAAATAAAAGAAGGCAGGAGGTCCTGTGACACTTAGAGGTTAACGGGCATATTGTGGAATGTGCTTTCAATAACCTATTTCATCATATGCCAGGTGAAATTCATGACAGAAGAAATTAAGCCTCAGGCTGTTGGAATTGAGATGGAGGAACCCTTGCCTCTGGATCACTGTAAAATATTTGAGGTATTTTCATTCTTTCTGTATGAATGTTCCAGGCAGACCTGGTTGGATTGACTCATTCCGCAGCTAACCATGGCTAAGCAAGTTATGGGAACCCAGCCAATGAGTATTGCTTTGAGCTCTGTTGAAGAAAATAAAGAAAAAAACAAAAAGCTGGAGTTTCAGTGAATCATGCCTCTCATATTATTTATTCTGCTTAAGATTACAGGAAAAAAAATTACGTCTCAGCCTTGATATCACATGTTGCTATCACTTGTTGCTGATGCCAAAAAATCCTTATTAACTGAAGTGATGTACCTTTCACCCTTGATGTCTACTTAATGTATACATTCATGACTTTTGTATTCTGACATGTCATTTTTTCCCTTGGAATTCAGGTGTTCATCTGAGACAAAAATGACTCAAGCAAAGACAGTTTTGTCTGAAGAAGCCCATCAGCTGCCTTCTGACGGGTTAATATCCGCATTTATTTTAGGTTGCTCATTAATAAGTAGCTTAGTGTCTTCGGTTTCCTTCAACCACAAGCTTTGCACTTCCTAGAAATGGATGCATTTTAATGGTATGGCGGTTTTGCCTGAGTGTTTTCCTGCCACAGGAAGCCAAGCAACAGCAGGAAGTTGTCCCATTAAAGTCGCTTCTGTCAGTTAGATAAAAATACCAGAGAACAAGGTCCTACTTCATCACCAAGATAAATGCATATAACCATGAGATTGAGAAACACTCTTTTTCCCACAGTTTGTTACCCTGTATTATTTTTCATAAAATTTTATTATATTTCAACAAGAGATAAAATATAAAAAACAGAAAAAAGAGTTGAGAAGAAAAGATCAGAAAGAAAGCAAAATTAGGAGTGCAGAAAAAGAAGAAAATAGCTTCTGACTTTCTTTGGTACAGATACAAATATAAGATACATTAACCTCTTACTCTAAAATTAACAATAGTACACAAGTTTGTTACTCTATATTGACTGAATATTGTGGCAGCTTAAATACAGTAGATTTATGTGCAAGTCTACTGAGAAGCAAATTACCCTGACTGTTCTCTTGGGCCTGCGTAGCATGCCTAAAGCAATTTAATCTGTCCCCTGGTAGCCTTGTCATAGTGTAGTTAAAGGTTGGCAGCACTGTTAGTACATGAGGGAAAGGACATGGGGTACAGAGAAACCAACAGAAGCAACACTGTAAGAGATACTGTAGCCTTTCCAGTTCGATCCCACTGATATTGGTAGAGTTCTGACAATCTGTAAGATCAGGTAATGTCACAAAATATGTGGTACTTCCAGACTCTACATTGTTATCTGGAAAGAGAAAGGCCTCTGGAAGCATAAAATGTATATTTATAGTCACATAACCCAATTGTATGTTCTCTACAACCCTGTGATGATCAGAAATCCAAAACTAAACCACAATGGCTAGAATCACACAACATGCTAAGCTATAAATCAGATAGATCATGTTATAGTTTAGCATGTGCTCAGTGGATCCAGCCTCTGTGTGTGTGTGTGTGTGTGTGTTTATACACACACATACACATACACACAACCTGCCAAGGACTACTTCAAGCACTGTGTGTGTGTGTGTGTGTGTGTGTGTGAGAAAGAGAGAGAGACTAACAGGAGCTTCATGACAGCAGCAGCAGGGGCAATCTCCTTTTATATCACTCCTCTTTTTCTTCCTTTTCTTCATAATCTTTATTTTCTCTCTTTCTGCTTCCCTGCACAGTGTGTGCTGGGAGAGGGACAGATGATTCTTGCCAGAAATCCAAAATGATTGTCTGTAGAGAACTTTGGAATTAGGTTGCGAATGGGTTCACTCATTATGCTAAGCCATACTTGGGTTTTGACTTAGGCCATTCCATGCATGGGGCTGTGCCAATCTGAGACTGGTGTCTCCTCTCCCTGCTGTGTCTTATGATGCCATTTGGCTTCCATGGGATTGAGAAACCAACCCAGTCAACTATCAGCTCAGCTCCAGAGAAAATGCTGCAAAGATGGTTTTACAGTGTTTTTCTGGAGCAGGAGGCAGTTTCCCACTAGCTGGAACCCCCCTTGGGATTCCTTCCTGCAGTTTTGCTACTATCCCACCAAACTTTGCTGCTCCGCTAGAATATCAACTGATTGCTGCTTTAAAACTGATTTTTTTTTTCACCATGAAAAGACACTGGAAGACACACTGGCTGGCTCAAGGAGGGAAAAGTAATAATAGCTTCCAGGTGCAGCATAGCAGCCTGAAAATGCTTCTAGTTGAAGGGGAGTGGGGAATGAAGCCAGCAGTTGTGTGGACAGGTCTTTTGTGTTATATGAATCCGGGCACTGTGATTCATTCAACAAACCATAATTAAACATACCATGGCTAACCAAAATGTGTGGGCCCAGCTGAATTCTTAAAGACAGTATTTTTTTTTCAAGATGTAGTTGGACAAGGATCTCTGAAGTTGCTTTTTTGTATAGAGCAATGGCCCTGAAGTAGATTATCTGTTGAGCTTTTCCAACCTATTTTGTTAATAATGATTTATTGAACACACTAAACTTTTCAGCTGGTAATTCTTGCAAATTTTCATGTAGCCTTGTACCTTCTGACTACTGTGAAACTGACCTTTTCCATGCTTGCATCCAAATGGAAGGTGTGTGATGTCACTTTATAATAATGGGATTGTTTGGATGCCTTTTAAATATACAGATATTATAAATTCTCTGCGAGGAAGTGGGTAGATTAGAAAAAATCTTTTGCATGCAGAATATAGATCTTCTATAGAAGTTAATTAAGGTGGTGGTGAGGAATCAGCCAATAAAATTTGGTGGAAATGTCATGGTTTTCTAACAAGATCCTTTTGAATCTCTTAAAAACCCTGCAAGTGTCTTAAATATCCAACCTCCCTTGGACATTTCTTTTTAAAAGATATATTGCATATTTCTAATGCTGGCCATTTAACTCTAAAGTTATGCCCTGTATAAAGTTATGCCATGTAGTAACTGAGCAGCAGATTGTACAATCACATTGGCCAATTACAGACTTTTCACTTTGATGAGAGCTATTTTAATTCTGTATCCATACTTATCTATAGGTATTATTAGATATGAACATTTTATGAAAGTGAGAATTGGGTATGTCAGGAGAAACATAAAATTGGGATACTGTGGGAGTAGATTACATAAGAAGTATGTGTGATAAAATGAGAAGGATCAAGATTCTGGCAAAAGATAATTCGTTACTATGTCTGTTTGCACAATTACATACACAATGGTATATTCTCTCCTATATTGGTCCCCTTAGCCAACTGTCATGTTGATGGGTAGTAAAATGTTTGTTTGACTTAATTTCCCCTGAGTCTGCTTCTTCAAAATCCAAATGCTGAGGAAAGTTAAAGTATATACTGTAATGTATGCACAAGAGAATTTATAGGCAATTTAAAAATAATTTTAAAAAGGATCATTATACTAGAAAACTGTTCTACTCAATGCAAAATACTGGTATTTTTGTTTTGTCTGATTTTTTTAAAAAAATTCTGGAAGTCATCCTCTAGAAAATTTGTGAACCTTGAGATTGGGGACAGGAGAGGTTATGATCACCTATGAGGGAAAGAAATCAGAACATCATCAGAGACATTATATTCTTTATCTTCACTACCACAACATGAAGATTGTATAAGTGTATGAGATTTCTGCCCAAGTTACTTTGGTGTAAGAGAGACTATAGAATTGCCTCTCCTATCAAAAGCAATCCTGGACCAGAGGAGGCTATGCTTTTTGTTCAGATTGGCCTCAAGGGATCTCTTGCAGGGCATGGTCCTCATTGTCAGAGAAAGAAGTGACTTTTGCACATCCCATTCTGTGTAGGTAACAGAAAGGGAGCTGGATCTCATGGTTATTATTTCTGACTAAACATGCTTGGAATCATCCAGAGTTCAAAATGAATTCTTTTGCCCAAATCTGGTTCTAACCTAACTCATTTTGCTGTCACTATTATTAATACTTCTATTTCTTCTGTTTGTAAAGTGCTTTTTGATTAATACTTAATACAGCTATTCTGTGTAAGTAGGCCCTTAATACAGACTTTAAAAAAATGCTTCTACATTGGAGGCTTAGTAGCTTTTAATGTAATTATTCCAAGACGGTAGAATGATTTCAGTGCTGAGATTCAATGTTGTTCCCCTATTTTGACTTCGTGTGCTCCTGTAAATGTTACACATTTTGCAGATTTTGGGAGGAGGAGGAGGAGGAGAAAGAAAATAAGCAGATAATCTTTACTTCTTGTTGTAAGCAAACTTTATTTACTTTCTAGAAATGGAAGATAAATATTTCAAAAAAATCTTATTTTTAAACAGAATATGGGCTGATGGGATTTGAATGAGGTTTCCTACCTATTGAAGGAAGGCTGTAAAATGAAGGCTATAAAATGAGACAGACAAAATAGTACTGTGCATCTAATATACTAATTCATTCATTGAGTTGACTGCTTTAAGAAGCATTAATCATGAGAACTAATTTAGGGCCAAATCATACATTACCAAAGAGTAATTATATAACACTGTTGATTGTTAGGATTAGATTTAGAGGATTCAGTTAATCTAGTCATTCTAATTTGTAAAACATACTTCAAGGCTTAATATAATGTGTGTATTTAAGCCAATTGTGGCTTGCAATAAACAAACAGCCTGTTGCTTAGTGAGATGTGTGAACTAATGCTGACTGTAGTTATTTATGAGAAGGCAAATATGTTAACTGTGATTGCCCATTTTAATCTACCGGAATTATAAAGGACTATTACTTTAAAAGAGGGATTCAACTTTGTTAAAATGGATATCTCTAGAAGTCGATCCTCCAGGTTCCGATGGAGTTCAGATCAACTGCCAGATGCAATGGAATAACAACAGAAAAAGAAATAATTGTGGGTTTTATGGAGGAATTTTAGCTTCTGCAAGAAGCAGGCTGGTCATAGCTTGTATAATCATGAAGTAAAGTTTCCTTCGAGTTGAACTCAGTTCCTAATGACTATACTGACCACATCTATCATGGACCACAAGCTATCTAAGTGATTGCTAAGAGTTGACACTGACATCATCACCATCACCATCATCATCATCAATATAGACTTAATGGTAACAATACAGAAACGCAGGGATGTGCAGAACTTCAAATCCAGAGCTAAAACGACGCTTTGCATCAGGAGTTGATTACTTGGGAATAGACATGGTTATGTTGTTGACACAATATCTATATTCTTGGGATTGTGTGGCTATCATACATGTCCAAGAAAAGATGTGTCTTTTGGCCCTCAACTTATATGGGATGTGTTTGGGAAGGTCTGTCTTCTGGCTGGGGCATTCTGGGAGTTGAAGTCCACACACCTTCTTGTGGCCAAGGTTGACAAATACTGGTCTATGGATTTGAGAGTTAAATACTGTAGAATCGCCTCCAGATCACATCAGCAGCAAGTGGTATCATCTAGCTGACTGGGGCTGATCTTAGAAGACCCTGTGCGAAAGCCACCAGGAAATCCTAGACTTCTATGCTGAAATGAGTAGTCAAAAGACAACCCAGAAGAAGCAATGGCAAACCACTTGTATATAGTCGCCAAAAAATGTCCCCAGGAATGGAGCTTGAGTAAAGGGATGCTTTCCTCCAAGCCAGAGCAGATCACTCCACCTTCTCGAGACATCCAGCAGAAGAGAGTCCTCGTAGGCGCGGCTGTGGAGTTTCGAAACTCGGCAAGCCCCACCCACCTCCCAAACCGCGGGTCAAAATTTAAAGCACCCCCAAGGGGGAAAACCCCCAGAGGCAAGCTAACAGAATCAAGGGGAGCCTGGAACCTGAGCTCCCAAGGGAAGGCTCGCCGTCCCCTGGGATCCGCTCCCAATTCAACGCGGGAAGGGATCTGCTACCTCCTCGCCTCTCCCTCTCCCCGCCGCTGCATTCCCTCCTCCTCCGCTCCCCTTTCCTGGAAGTCGCCGAGCTGCTTTGCATGTCAACGAGGGACAGTGGCGGCAGCAGCAGGAGCGGTGATGCCAGTGGCAACCCCTGCCTGACGCGCGGTGCCGCTGCTGCTCAGGCTCCCTTTGCGAGCGGCGCGGCTCCGTGCCTGGGCACCCGAGCGCCCCGTGCCTGCCTGGGTCGCCCCTCGAGTCCGTAGCCAGCGCGCCCAGACTCAGCGGACAGGGAAGAAGCGCCGCCGCGGCTTGCGGAGCCAGCAGGTAAGCACGGAGGCGCCGTCCGCATTCGCCGGGTAACTCGCGTTTCCCTCGAATCTGAGGGCAAGGGGACCGGACTGCGGCACGAGAGCCGGTCGGATAAAGGACCCATCGACGAGGCGTCCGAAGGAAGGGGGGCCAGGAATGCCTAACAGCCAGCCGGAGGAGGGGAGGGAGGTCCACCGCGTTCGGGCGCCGGGAAGTGGAGCAGCGAAGGAAGCGCGGGCAATGGTCGAGCGAGCGTCCGGCGGGAAGGGGCAGCCAAAGGATGGGACCAGGCACGGAGGCAGAGGCGGCGGTCTTGAGGGGGCAGAGCTGAGACACCGGAAAGAAGCGGTGCCTGTCGGCTCAAGAGTATCTCTGGGTCCCTCAGAGGCAGCAGGACGTGGTGGCACGAGCGGGCCCCTGCATCTGGCCTCCGCAGGTCAAGGAGATACCCTGCCTCCAGCCTCCACAGGGGCAGGGTCTTTTCTTATGCAGCTGCTCCAGCGGAGGGCTGGCGAGAGACCGAAACCTCTCCGGCTCGGCGCTTTACAACTCTCTCTCTCTCTCTCCCCGATGGTCGAAGGCGGGGAACCGCCAAGCGCGGGAAGAAAAGAGAGCAGCCGAGGGGCTGTCAACTCCAGTGGGACCCCGTTTGATTCGTAGCTTGATGGAAAGGAAGAAAAAGGCAGGTGCAGGGGAGTTCCTGGCCTGAAACGTTTTAGCCCAAGGAGCAACATTGGGCGGGCGCGCACAGATTGGTGGCAGAAAGGTGGGTGGGGGCAGAGTCCTGAGCCAGGTTAATTAACAGCGGAGGGCAGAAAGAAGAGCCTCGGTTTGTGGGCTGAGTCTCCTTTATGGCCAGCTCTCCCCGTTTAAGAGGGCAGGGATTTCCTTTCTGGAGTCAAATCAGAACTTTAGGATCTGGTTATTTCATTTCTCCCAGTAGCTTATTTTTTCCTGAAATTAAAGCACTAGGTTCCTTCCTCTGGTTAAGCAAACGGTTTTCTGCTCTGGTGCTAATTTATCTTATTATGAAACAGTGTGGAAGTGAAGGTTTAGCAAAGTTAAAGTGGATGATGATGATGATGATGATGCAATAAATCTACTAGCATGTTACCTTTTCAGTCAGAAACCAGAGCTCCATTCTATATTGCTTACAGGGCAATAAACGAAACTGAACTTAGTGGGTCAGTTTCTAAGTACAATAGATGTGCATTGGATTGCACTGGGAGGCAAGGAAGCTGAAGCAAGTGTGACAGAAGCCATTGTGGGGAAAAAGAGGAAGAAAGCAGGATATAGGTTCTCTTACACAAAGCATATGGTAATACACTGATCTAACTTAAATAAAGAAAAAAAGCAGAAGCTGTTCATATGAATGTCTGTAAAATAATTGCATGTCTATATTTTGCCATTGTTCATATTTCATCTATTGTATAGATGAATTACCTATCATTAGTTTTTATTTCATATGTCCCAACTTTGGAGCCCAGTCAGAAAACTACTATCCCCTTTTGATAGAAGAGGGTCAAAACTCAAAATGATTTGCCTACAAAATCCTTTCACACATTATGCAGTTGCAGACCTAGTTCTACTAATGATTGTATACCCAAAAATGATTGCCAGCCAGTTCTGACACAAACACATGCAAATAGGGGGGGGGTTTGGGGGGAGGGGGGTTATATACACTGTATATAACCCTCCCCAATGGATGAACATATTTAATGGCCATATTCAGATGAACAAAGTCTAACTTAAGAATTCAAAAAATGTCCCAGCTCCTGCACGCTATTCCTTTTCTTCCAGTTTGTACAAGCATAGAAACAACCCCACCTACAGCTAATACAGTATAGCTTTACTTTACATCTGTACTGGGCGGTTATGTTTATGCACTTCCAAAACAAACAAAAAAAGGATATGAACCCATGTGGAAGCTGTTGAAATAAAAGGCAAAGCTAAATATTATATTTGACCTCAGATCCTGAATTGTTGTTTCTTTCATAAGCCAGAATCCATAACAAACTATAAACTATCATTTCTAGAGAAGATACAGGCTAGAATTCTGGACTTGCTAATGCTTTTCACCCTGGTTACTGTAGCGACTCCCATTTGTATCAGCAAACTTGCTGGTCAGGAGTAAACTAGAACTTTGCTGTAACATTCTGTGCAAATGTGATATGGATGCATACTTTTAAATATGAAATGTGATTTTGCTGATCTTAATTTTACATCTTCAAGGTTTAGAACCAGCATTTTACTTGTTGGAATAGTTAGAGTGGAAGTCAGGAAACTGTAGGAGTTAAATATATTCTAGCCTCATCTGCCTGGAGACATTGCTTAGTACTGGTACTTGTGAATAAAAGACATCCACCTGTCTTTTAGCCTTGTGAAAACAAAAAGAGTGGGTGTGCATCTCTCCATGTAATGATTGCTTGTAAAGTGTGCTTTTAAGTTCTATATTCACAATATATGAAAGAACAAAGGATGCAAATTACACCTGTCATATTCTTTAGACTATATAGCCAATAATAAGTTGAAGAAGTGCCACAAAGGCAGAAATATATTGAGCAAAAAGATTGGCATTAACTACCCTTGGTAAGATACAAATAATTCCATATTCATAAGAATTCAGTGCCACAGTAGGATTTAAAAGAGAACTTCTGAATACTTTTGAAAGCTAGAGATTTGAAACACCCATTTCTTTATTTTTCCTGAGTATTCTGCTTTGTCTTCCTTTGTATTCAGGTAGCTTCCCCAGAAAGCCCATGGAGCGTCTTTAATATCCTTGCTTTTCTGAACAACTTCTGGTGCAAGATTCTTGCCCCTCTAAGAAAAAGGTTGAGTGAACTGCTGTCCATTATAGCTGTGGCAATGGGTGTATGTTGACTAGCTTGTGCAGTGTTGTTATGAATATTTCATCCTCTTGAAAGTGTGTGACATTGAAAAACATCTGTACATAAGTGCACGTATATTTTACACCCCATTTTCCTCCTTTGCTTCCACATACTATGTACATATAATGGGTGGCACACCTTTTTCCCACTCCCAAATGAGAGTAACATTAGAGATAACTTGGAATAACAAAAGGTTTGGGCTAATTTTCTGCACTAGGAGAATTACCCATACCTATTAATACCTTTCTACCTTTTTTCAGTTCTTCAGAGATGTCATATATCTAACTTCAGCACAGCAGTATTTTCTTTGTCCTTTGCAGTTAACTTGCTGGTGTGAAAAAGCTACTTTTTTTTTTTACATTTTCCCATCAGGTTGGCAAATGTCACACCTACATTTACATTTATAGAAATAATTAATCCACTGTGCCCTGCAAAACTGGCAGAACATACATATTGAGTTTAAGGTGTAAACATTTTCCTGTGAACCTTGGAGATTGATTGCCACCAAAAGCACCATGAGAATGTTCACAATGAGTGTATTTTTGTATCTTCCTCTTGGGGAAAAAAAGCTAGCATTTCCTTTTGTGGTCACAAACCTAGGGTTGCAGGTTTAAAAAGTAAGTTTTTTCCCCTGCTGACATCCAGGTTCTATTTTTTGTTTCTTAGACTGGAGGCAGATGATTCCTTTTTCATACAGCTGTAGGTGGTATCAGTGAGCCATGCTGGCTAAGTTATATCTTTTTGTCCCACTGTTTTTAGATATTTGAAACAGTGTAAGAACATAAATTTCTTCTGAACAAAATCACAGTTCTTTTTTTTTTTAAGATAACAGAGTTTCAAATGATAAAGATATGATTTAAATGATAATGCTGTGATTTATAGGAAGATACCATATTCAGACCACAGGTCCAGTTAGTTTAGCAGCTTCCTTGACCTCACTAGAAATGCTGGTGATTGAATTTGAGACCTTTCAAATGCAAACTCCTATCACTGAAACAGATTTGTGTGTAATATATACATTCTTTTCACTGTCCTCTACCTTACCATTTAGTGACTATTACACTTAGGATTTGGAGGGTCCTTACTGTAGGTCTCCATTCCTCATGGGACTGATTTATTCTTTTTAATTTGTTACCATTGAAGAGTAGCTGTTTGACAGAAGCCAGGGATTGAAATAACAGAGTTTTTTTATTGTAGTGCCTTGGGAGAAGAAGTATTCAAGAGAAGGAGCAAGGATGTTTGTGCTTTGCCCACCCACGTATAACCCAGACAAGCTTGGTGGTGGGCAATCCATTTAGTGCTAAGGGAAAGGCTAAACGGTGAGAGGGAAGGAAAAGTGGCACACAACACAACACAACCTATTGATAACTGATTTTCCCCATCCTTGAAAAAGAAAAAAAGGCATTATAAAGATTTAGAAATCAATATTATAGCTTAGAAAATTTTATGGAATTATAGGGTTGGAAGGGACGTTGGGAGCCTTCTAGCCCAGTCCCCTGCCCAGTGCAAGAATCCTCATAGCATCCCAGACAAATGGCCTCAAGTAGGTTAAGCTGCCAAACTGGTAGTTGAGGATTTGGCTCTCCCATCTTCCTCCTTATATATACAACGAGCAATCTAAAGGAATTGGTACATTCAACATTTTACTTTTTACATAAACTTAAGAAGCTGAATTTATATGAGTTGGCCATAGTTTATATGATTATAGACTTCTGTCTTGTTTAATCCAGCAGTGACTATTCTGACACACAGTATTGCACTAAAGTCTTTTTGCTTGAGATCCTTATTTGGAGAGACTGGGAATTACGCTACAAACCTGACAGTACATATATCTATGAAATGAGTTTCGGATCTGTCCTTATTTTAACTGGGAGTAATATTTGTTTGGTGATATTTACTTATTAAATTTATATCCTGCTTTCTTCCAGGAGCTCAAGGCATCATATATAGCACTTTCTCATCCAACTTTTTTTCCTACACAACAACCCTCTGGGATAGATTGGGTTGGGAAAAAGTAATTGGCCTATGGTCATAATATAAGTTTCAGTGGCTGAGGATGGACTTTAACCTGAGACTCCCTGATCCTAAGTCCAACATCTTAACTGCTACAGCATACTGTCGCTAATTAGGTTGATCCATAATTTCAGTGTAGGAAGACACATCCAAGAGAACATTTTCAAAACTCTGTGCAGTTAGTAGGACTAAGTGCAGGACAATTTGGATGATCAGGATGATTTCAGACCTTACAGGAGCACAACACCTCTCACTAAAGCAGATTTTTTCCCCCCAACTTCCACATGAACCTGAAAAAAAAGAGGCAGCTGCTTTAAGAATTGTATTATGGAGAGAGGTGAATCATTTAAATCATTTTGAAGCCTGCACAATTCTAGCGCTCTTTCCCTCCCTCCCTGGAAGAACAGTAATTACTTTGGCTTCAGATACTTGGCATAATTTATTTTACTTTTTTACTATTTTGTATACTTCACAGCAAGGAGCTGTTCACAGCCCTGAAAACTCATATCTGATTACTACAAATCTTTTTTTTAACAGGCTCTTTGGCTTACCCAGGCATTGTCCAAACACTTTTCAGCCACACAGGATTAAAAAACATGTTTTGGGTATATGTGTGTTAATGGAAGTAGGATTTTGTGTCCACTGAAAAGCTTCTCTGTTTTTGTTTTGCTCTCCACAGAATTATAACACACGCATAGCTCTCTTTATTCTAGCTATTCTCATCTGGATGTTACAATTAATTTAAAACTTTTTTTAAAGTGCATGGCAGATTCAGCACATATTATTGTTGAGTTCCATGGCTAGGTGGTCATCAGAGGCAGGTTGAATACAGTAGTTCCTATAGTTAATAAACCTGGCTTTGTCTCTGCAGTTTATTAAACTACCGTAAGCGAAATAAACCACTGGGTTCACAAACAAGCAAACATTATTTCCTTTCCTTGTGCACTAAATATGAGGGGATGTTCATAGGATAGGAAACGGTAGATTCCTGTTATCTTTGAACCAGGCCAAAGTATAGATCTTCTTAGAATCCTTTAGAGCAGTGTTTCTCAACCTTGGTGACTTTCAGATGTGTGGACTTCTACTCCTAGAATTCCCCAGCCAGCATGGTTGGCTGAAGAATTCTGGGAGTTGAAGTCCACACATCTGAAAGTCACCAAGGTTGAGAAACACTGCTTTAGAGAGATCAGGCTTGTTGGATAACTTTAGATCAATTTTCAGTTCAAACCATTTCACCAACATAGGAAGACTACGACTTTAGGCTCAGCATGAAACAAAACTTTTGTTATTATTTTTGCTAAAGATGCAAAAGTAGCATGACATGTTTTTCTCTAGCTGAGAAGAAACACTCATTCTAACATATGCTGACCTAGCCACGGTGACCCAAACCCCTTGTAACGTTTGAGTTATTTTTCTGGAATACTCTATATGGAGCTGTCCTTGAAGACTCTTCAGAAGCTGCAATTGATCCAAACAGCAATTGCTAAGGTACTGACTAGTGTTAGAAGAACAGAGCGCTGTTCTTATTCCAGCATGATATTAATTTGGTTTGTGCACAATTCAAAGTACAGATTATGATTTAACACTTGAGATCGGAATACCTAATGTGCCACCTACTCAAATATGAATCTGCCTGACTCACAGTAAGAACTTTTGAGTGCCCCTCCCTCTAGAGCCACAGAGGAATGAGCCTTTTCATTAACCATTCCTTTACTGACTGAAATTGTCATGAGTAATGATGGCGAGCAGGAAGGGGCTCCCATCCAGGGTGGAAAACACATGCGTAGTACTGAGGAATTAAGCAGCCATTCAAAGAGACACAGATCAGGCCCGGTTAGCTTTTGGGGTTTATATGTCTGGGTTTTTCCCATGCTTATTCAGTTTGTTAGGATTCTGTTTATGTAGCAGTAATAAACACTAGAGAACTACTCCTCGTCTCAGTGTGATTCTCACTGTTAGGACAGAAATCCCCGTTTCTAAACTCATTATTTTTAAATGTAAAAATAAAAATCTGACCTTCCTTCATACTTTTTAATTGGCTTAGTCTGTAATGGATTTGGGGTGTTTTAATCTTTGTTTTAGCTATTTTAACTTTTTAAATATAATTGTTTTCTTAATTTATTGCAGTTAGCCATTCTGCTTCTCCTGGAAGAAAAGTAGTGTGTGTCTGAGAAAGAGGAGGAGATAGTGAGTACATAACACACATCACACTTAAAGTAATGCAGCCCCATGTGAATGTGAGTAATGCTGCATTTTTCCAACAATAGCCAAGCTGCTGTCTATGGGAAGTTAATGGCAAGGTCATGAACACAATGCAGTCGTCCAAGTTCCTTAGCTACTTGTATTCAAAGGCATATTGCCTTTGACTCTGAAGTAAATATATAGCAAGAATCCCTGAAAATGAAAAACAGCCCTATAACTTGTCTCTACCTCTACCTCAGCAGTTATTTATTCTGTAACCTACAGTATATATGAAATGCCTTCTCATGATCTGTCCAGTGCTTCCCTTATGTTCTTTCTCCAGATTCCCTTTTACGTTCAGACCTTTAGGAAATTGGCACAATGATGTCTTGAATGAGGGAATTAGAAGTTAACCAATATGCCAATTTTGTCTCATTGCATCTTATCAAAATTTCTCACCTTTTGCTCCTTCCTGTTGAAAGCCCTCCCATAGTCTGTCGTTCCAAACTTAGCTTTGGATTTGAGGATGCTGGGTCAAACTCTGTGCCGTACAATAGGGATTTGTCTGAGGTCATGCAGGCAATTTCTCTAAAGCTATGAGTTATCTTTCTTTCTAGAGGAGAAAGAAAAGATTCCAGGGCATACTAATTTGCATGTGCTAATTGATTTATATATATTTCCAATTAGCTGTTTTCTTGCAGTGAAATTGAGATGTGTAAAAACAATTGTCAGAAGAATTAGTAAGCAGGACAATCAGCAACCCAGTAAGTCTGATTTCCAAACAGATACTTGTAGTAAAAACCCTAACCTGAAGGAGATAAGTGGGACTTAGGTTTAAATAACAGGCCATAGGATTGCAACTTTTAAAGACCCAATTTGTGTTGCCTTCTTCTGACTTTTAAAGTTCTACACAGCTTGGAATCCACCTACCTCCAGGAGACCTGACTGCAACATCAAAAACTGCCTGGTTTTTAAAGTCTCACACACATTGTTTTCTCCAGCTATCTCTGCCTCTGTCAAGGATAAAGTGGCTTTTGAGCAAGGAAGCTAAGATATTTTCAGTTTTTAAACACTGTAGATTGATTTTTCCTGTACAGATTTGATCTTGTTTCAGAACTTTACCTTTTTAGTAATTTAGACAGATTGTTGTATTTCTTACCTAGGCTATTGTACTGGACCTTACCTCAGGATATGAAATAAGGGTCACAGATGGTTTTATCTTTTATTGTGGTTTTATCATCTTTTTCCCTGTATTTTTATGCTTTTATTGTAAATTACCATGAGTCCTGATGCTGACAATATATAGATAAGATGAATTTTTAAAAATACTGTATGTATAATGAAAGGTAGTACACAAATTCTTTAAATAAATCAAGAGAAATCAAGATTAAAATCCTGTTACTGTAATTTCTGTGGAAGATGTGAACCTCAGTGCCATTACCCTAAATGATAGAAAAAAACTTTGTCCTGTTGCCTTAGCAACTAGTGAGGCTCCTTTGCATAGAGTCTTAGTTCTGTGTTATTCAGTAGACCTCAGACTATTGGGGCTGTATCCATGCAAGGCTCTTAAGCAAATACAGTTGAATGTGGCTTGCCATATTTAACATGGGCTAACAACATAATTTTTAATCTGGAAAAGTAATGGACAATCAGCTGGAATAAAAATTATTCTGAGCATTTTCCATAATGAGGTGACACATAAATGAGGGCTTCATTATTCCCACTGATTGTCATATGGGATGCTGATTTTTAAAGGGCATGGGGTGGCCCTAGGGAGGAAACAATTAAACATCCCTTATGTTCTGTGGCCCTAATGAACATCAGGGCTTCTGCATTTCCTCTTAAGTAAAAACGAAAGACCATTCCTATAGTTAACAGCAACGTTTCTTGCCTTACTCCAGGATTTTTCCACCATTCCCCAGGCCAAACAAAGAGCAGGATATGTTTCAGCCCTATCTTTAGTACTGTGTATTAAGTTGCAAACTTTTAATGACAGTTTGTGCTCTCTTTCTTACTTTCTTAAAATAAAAATGAAGTGTTTGCATATTTTCTTTCTGTAATAGTTCCTTCCTTTCCCTGCTCTATATGTGCTGCATTGCACTTCCTATGGTTTCAGAGTGTGGCAATTCTTAATTGCTCTAGAAACTCAGTTTTAATTTCTGCTTGGTAGGATTTTAGATTTCTTCTTTTAAGATAGCAGTTGTAACAAATCACCTCCCTAAACCCTGTTAATGATGCTAATTCTACAATCTGAAATACACATACTTTGAAGTAAACCCTACAGATCAGAGAGTGAATATTAAAATTGTACCTATGGGTTGTATCCAGTAGGGTCCCTCTGCTGATGAAAGGCACTTTGATCCAGCAAGAAGCTTCCATCTGTTGAACCAGAAGGGGAGTGTATTTTGCTGATTTCCCAGACATGTACATATCTGGAATCTGTTCACAGGAAGATGACATGGGCTACTGCAGGAGGAAGGGGGAATTGGTGAAAATAACCCTCCTCCCCATTGTGCTGGCAAAAATCTACCGGAACACAAAGCCTTTTGTGAATTTAGGGAGACCATTGGCTCTAATTCTGGGAATGCAATTCACAGTTAATTGCATTGAGTGAGAAATGTGCCATTCATTTCAATGGATTGCGCCATAATCCACCGGTCTCCCTCACCACATGTTATAGGTGAAGTGATGCTACTCCTCATATTCAGTTTTCTTTTTGTCAGTGCTAAACATGTCATTCCACTTTGGGCATTTATTTGTCAGGTTTCTCAAAATGTTTCTCAATACTGAATTGCATTTCAAATTACACGTACTGTATATCAATACTGTCACCATGATGTGAAGTAAATAAATGCTGTGAGAGCTCCCTGTGTGAGTGTGGCGTGATATATACTGACTTGACCCAAATGCAGAATGACTTTTAGTAAGGAAAGCAGCATAGTCAATGAGCTGTCTTTTCAGACAGGGCTTTTTCAGCCCCTTAAATTGACCCAGCTAGTCTAGCCGGTTTATGAGCATGAGAATAGCAGCAGAGCTCTATTGGATCAGGCCTACCAAATGCATTTTGCTGCTCATGGGAAGCCCCAAATTATGAAATGAATGCAATAGTGCCTTCTTACCTGCATTTCTCACTAATTGATAAAGAGAGGGAGGCTACTTGTAATAATGGAGGTAATGTGTAGCCGATGCTATTGTAGGAAGTGAAAATGAAGTGCAAACTCCCATGTTCCCTGGAATGTGCCAGTTTAGACATTCCAAGGGAAGTTTGCTTTTTTCTGAAAATAGTTCACACAGTTTGAGACATGATGTGAACAGGAACAGATATAGCATATGGAATACCTGAAACTACTTTCTGTTCTGCAAGATTAATTTCTGGAAAGAGGAAAAAACACCCTCACATCTCAATTGGTGGAACACAAGAGTTTTTCACACAAACATTCAAACCACTTATAAGATGTATCACATCCTTCATGGATGTCTCCAATCCCCTTTTAAAGTATTTCAGGTTAGTGGCCAACTACATCTTATGGTAGCCAATTCAATACTTCTTTTTTCCATCCAGACTTTCCCCATTCAAATTCATTAGCTGGCCCTAGGTTTTTAACATCGTGAGAGAACTAGAAAAACTGTTTCTTGCCAACTTTTTCCATATGCAGCATATTTTATATACCTCTATCACATATTCCATTAATTGCCTTGTTTAAAGGTAAAAAGCCCCCAAAGTTTCTAATATTTTCTGACAAGAGAGTTGTTCCAGTCCTTTGATTATTTCGGTCATCATTTACTGTACCTTTCCAGTTTTATCTACAATATCCTCTTTAATATGCAGTCAATAGAACAGTACACAGTCTTCCAAGTGTGATTGCTTCCTGGATATATTTATCTAAGGATATAATATTGTTAACATTATTTTTTATTGATTTCCTAATTCTTAATTTAATTTTTGCCTTTTTCTTCAGTAGCTGCAGATTGGATTACCATTTTTACTGAGCCAACCACTTCATTCATTCATTCATTCATTCATTTGAATATCACCAAGTCTTCACAACTCACAGTGGCTAAATCACAGTAAAATACAGTAAAAACAACCAGAGAATGATAAAGGACCACTAATAAAACCACTGTGATTAGCTCTTGATCTATCATCACCGGGTTTTGTTTTGTTTTGGGTTTTTTACCTTCAAGTCAATCTTGACTCCTGGCAGCTATATGGACAAGTCTTTTTAAGTTTCTTGGTAAGATTTTCAGAAGTGGTTTGCCATTTCGTTCTTCCTAGGGTTGAGAGAGAGTGACTGGCCCAAAGTTATCCAGCTGACTTCTATGCCTGAAGCAGCACTAGAACTCAGGTTTTCCCACTCCTAATTCAGCACTTAACCAGATCACAATTAGATTAGACCCCATTTGTTTATCTGTGAAGGCAGGGCTTTTTTTCCCTCCCCAATAGGCTTCAACTCAACCATAGCAAGACTGAGTGGCTTTGGGTTTGGATGCCTTTAGGTTCTGGGAACTTATCATCTTTGGTGATGGATGCGGTGGCAATGACACAAAAAAGACCCTGTGTACAACCTGAGGGTCCTTTTGGACTCACAGCTCCTGCTCGAGAAGCAGAGAGCAGTTGTGGCTAGGAGGGCCTTTGCACAACTTCAGGTTGTGTGCCTGTTGCACCCATTCCTCTATTGAGAGGCTCTACTCTCAGTCACTCATGCTTTGGTCACCTCCTGCATGGACTACTGTAATGCACTGTACTTGGGGCTACCCTTGAAGAGCATCTAGAAGCTGCAACTGGTGCAAAATGCAGTGGTCCAGGCAATTATATGCATTCCTTGATCAGTGCACGTTAGATCTCTGCTCCATGAGCTGCATTGGTGCCAGTCTGCTTCTGAGTTCAGTTCAAGGTACTGCTGATAGAGCCCTACATGGCATGGGGCCAGGTTATTTGAGGGACTGCCCCTCCCTGGTTACATCTGCCTATCCCATCATGTCCAGCAGAAGAGACTTATTATGGGTCCCATCTATTAAGGACTGTCATCTGACAGGACCCAGGAGGAGGCTTTTCTGCTATGGCACTCGTCCATTGGAACATTATCCACCCCCCTGAGGTTAGACTGGCCCCAACCCTACTGGTTTTTTGGAAGTCTCTGGAGACATGGTTTTGCCATTGTGCCTGGGCAACTGGTGGTGGTGTGGAGCCTGCTAAATGGTTGTACTGACTATAATGTGTGGATTGCACTTTCCCGCAGATTATGTTTTACAGGTAGTCCTCACTTAATGACCATTTGTTCAGCAACCATTCAAAGTTACGATGGTGCTGGACAATCAGTAGTTACAGACAATCCTCTAAGTTACAGCTATTGCAGCACCCCCATGGTAACGTGATCAAAATTCAGGCACTTGGTAGCCTGCCCACACTTATGACTGCAGCATGTGCTTCTACTCCCCCACCTATCTCCCCCCCCACCTCTGCCCTTGTGGCTCCCTGCACTCCGCTGTCACTGCCTACCCCTGCCACCCCTAGCTGACCTTCACTGTCTTCTTTCTCCTGCTGCTGATGAGGCACATCTGGCCGAGGCAGCTGCTGGCCCTTTGTGAGGCAGCACCAGGCCTTCACAAGGCCTCCCCAACACTGCGTGAGGCCTTCCCAATGCTGGCAGGGCAGGGCAAGAGAAGCATGAGATCCTCACCTAACAACCACAACCAGGACTACCAGAATTGCCATCGATAAGTGGTATGGTCATGTGATGTTTCACCTAACGACCAATTCGCTTAGTGATGGAAATTCCAGCAAGGAGTACCAGTATAGTTTTTGATTGGTTTTTAATAGTTTTGTTTGGTTTGTTTATTTGTATTTGTTTATTTGTTTTGTTATTTTAATTGAGTGAGCCGCCCAGAGTTATGTATGTGAGATGGGTGGCTATATAAATTATTTAAATAAATAAATATTTTTATACTTGCTTCTCTTGAATCACATATGTCTCTTTAATGTCTACTTTCCCAGTTTAGTGATCAAATTTAGAAACCTTGCTGTTCTTTTTTGTCATAACAGACTTAATAATTTACTATGTAAGAATATTAGGCTATCTTTGTGCTCACTGCTAGCTAGGCTCCTTTGGGAGAAAGAACAGAATATAAATATAACAACAGTAAAAACAAATATCCTCATCTTCTCCATTCTAATTTTGGGTCAAACATTTACAAGGTAAAGAGCACTGGTCCTGATGAGTTGAAGTAATGATCTCTGTGGATCTTACAAACATCTACTGCAATAAATTTCTAATTATTAGAGTTGTTCAGAAAAGGTGTTTTGGAATACACAGCAGCATGAATGTTGCACCTGCTTGCAATTTTTTAAAAGTACACAAGACTTTTCCTGGGATTGTGTAGCTGCTTTCTGTAGCTGCCATGTGATCCTAGAAAAAGATACAGCTGATTTAAAGAGTTGTAGATGGGTGGTAGAGAGCCAGTTTGGTGTAGTGGTTAAGGCACCAGGCTAGAAACCGGGAGACTGTGAGTTCTAGTTCCACCTTAGGTACAAAGCCAGCTGGGTGGCCTTGGGCCAGTCATTCTCTCTCAGCCCTAGGAAGAAGGCAATGCAAACCACTTCTGAAATCTTGCCAAGAAAACTGCAGGGACTTGTCCAGACAGTCACCAGGAGTCAACACTGACTCTAAGGCACAAAAAAGAAAAGAAAAGAAAAGAAAAGAAGGAAGGAAAGAAAAGGAAAGGAAAGTGAATCCAAAGCATTATACAGCTGTACTATTTATTCTTACTCTGTTTCCTAGTTTTAGTTACCAAAATATAAAATATCTTTTCTATTATCCCACAAATATTCTGTATTCCCAAGAATTTTTAAAGAGAGACTATATTAACAACCTTTGAAACCCCCAATAAAATTACTTCTAAAGGAGGGCGCATGTGCTTTCTTGCCAGTCCATGGATTACTGAGGAAGGACTTAATCAGCAGGAGGCAACTTGATTATTCATCAGAAAAAAAATAAGAACATTTAGGAACATATATCACCAGTTTATCTGGAACAAACATAAAGCTAACTGGCCTTTAATTTGTTGAACCTGTGTCAAGAAATTGCCATTGGCCACTTAAGTATGGATAACTCCCCAGTCAACTCATCATTTTTGCTTAGTTTAAAAGAAACCATTAGTAAAAATGAAATGCATCAGAATCTTGCTAACATTTATTTTGGGATCCCTTGCTGTAAGATTGAAGTTTGTAGTCCCACATTCCAGTATCTGAGAGAAATCTCCAGTAAAAACAATGAGGTTTACTTCAGAATAGATACATAAGATTGCATTAGAAATCTATAATCTTGTGCATACTTTCTTAGGAGTAAATACATTAATGTAATTTCCAGGACAAACATACATACAAACATACTACATACTTCCAGGATAGACACACACACTAAGGGGCAAGTAAAGCCTTTAATTTGCTCTGATAGAAAATATGTAAAGTTGCATCTCTTTTACCAGCCTTTTTAATGGTTAAATGATTTTTGTGCCTATTTTAGTATTAATTTTAATTTAACCTCTATTTTTAACCTTTTTGTATACAGATGTTGTTTTTTAAGTTTTGTTAGGTGTCGTGAGTGCTCCACAGACCTGAAAGGCAGAATATAAATCAAAGAAATTAATTGTGCTGTAAATTATTTCTCTGTGTCATTGCACCAGATGAAATTAACATTCTTTGGGGAAATTTTTCTGAAAGGGAGGGAGACAGACATGCTGGAATCTCTAACATATTATGTTCTCCACTCTTGACAATTGTCTGGTCTTTGCTCATGTTCTGAAAGATTTGCCCACACATCCTTCTGTTAGGGGAAACCATGCGCAGACATTTGGTTGTGGCTGCTCAATAAAGAACAGTTAGTATGCTTTCCTGCTTGGTGGACTGGGAACATTCAAATCTGAAGCTCTGGCACAAAAAGAGGAGGAAGAAGATGGAGGTACTAGGATTAGCCCTGCCATCAGCTCCCATAGCTCTTGGAAAATGCAGTGCAATCCTAGCCCAGAGAAAGATTTATGAAGTGACAGGCTAGCATAGACTTTATAATGGCACTGAAGAGAGTACTGTATGATAATGCAAGACTCAGTTCCCCTGAAAATAATATGTGGAAGAAAGATTTATAATGTTTATGGAAAACAAACACCTAGCCAGGTAGTTAGGTTCAATGATTTAGCTCTATCATGACAAGGCAACCAGCCTGAAATTCCCTCTTTTCTGTAGCTGTTAGAGATATGGGAGCCTTGGCACTTTTGCAGCTGATCAGGCCCTGTTCCCAGATACTCAGTTCCATTTCCCCCATGCCAATAGGCACCAAGTGTTCTAAGCCCACAGGTATGCTCAGTTCACATGGGGAATTTTTCTGTCTTTATACATCTTTGTCCCCTGCCCTCTAGCTGTACACTGACTGTACTATTTTGGCTACAGAAGGATGGCAGTCAGTGGCTGCATTCATACAACAAACTCAATTCACACTGTTACTGATATTGTTAGCACAACCCAGAAACACAGCAAAACATGCTTGGTTTTCATAAAACTCTAATGTACTCTAAGGTTAATGTTAGCCAAACATACTATGTCCCAATCTAGCCACACTGTTGGTAAAAATTAAGCATGTGTGGACACAACCAATGAATACATTGCTCTTAAAATATAGAAAATGTAATGCAAGTCCGTACAAATGAAGTTCCCGCTTCCTTTTCATATAAGAAGCTGCCTTAGACAAATCAGAATTTCAGAACAAAGTTCTACTGTTGGGGCAACACAATTTATGTAGGTTTAGGCTGACCCAAGGACTGGAGGTGTGCATATTAACACAATCATGAGGAAGAGCCTAGTCATATGTAGTTGTTACAACATGACTAAATTTAACCAGGCAAGCAGCAGGACAGAGGCTTATTCATCCCCAATTTGCTAGCAAAGGAAGTCCACTAAAGATGTCTGCAGCCAATGCACCTCCTATCAATTAATTCCTTTAAATTTTCTATCCTCAGCTAATATAAGACATCTTGCACCCAATTTAAAGGTAATGTTTGTTTTGGAGGAATTTGCTGAGCTGAGCGTTTCTCAACTTTGGGCCCTTCACAGGTTTTGGACTACAGATCCCATTATCATTAGTCAGCTTAGCAAATGGTCTATAGTTTTACATTTGGAATTTACTAACTAATCTTTTTTCAAACCATAAGACTATAAAATGGATGCTGTCTCAGATTAATGAATAATCCTGCATTTAAGTTATCAGATTCACTTTATACTCTTCTGCTTTTATTTCAGCTAATAAACTACAATAGCTATCGTATCCACTGTATTTTCCTAAGGTCAGTAGTAGAGATACGAAACTTCCTCCAACTTTTCTTTATTTGAACTATATAAGTAAGTGTACTACAGTAATCTCAATATGGGACGTAGGAGACTAGTGTGCAAAGTGTGAACTGCAAATAATGTTTGCAGTAAAATTGTTCTATAAAACAGATAATAGTTTGCAAAATGTCAGTGTGAGAAAGGAGATCTGTGGAATTTAAAATGCCAAATGACAGGTGTAGGGCAAATGTTCCTCTTTTTAGAAAAGCTGTGTGTGGGTGTCAGCCGTGCTAGGTAGGCCAGACCAGGAAATCAACTCCACAGGAAGACTGAGATTGGCTATCATAATAGAACGTTGCAAGTTTGATTTTGCTGTACCTCCTCCTCCTTCTATACTCCTGTAAATTAATGTTAGTCTGATCCTCTTCTAAGTATTATCTGTCTGTTGTGGACTCAATATGTTTCATTCCTAGTTGCTTTGATAATGGAGCTTGCAGATCTCTGTCTACCTTGACAGAGATATGCAAGCTTTCTTACTCTATACATCAGAGGTATCAAGAGAATTATAGACTAGTCACTCTTGTATCAGTACTTGGAAAGAGATCAATCTGTAAGCATCTTGAGAAAAATACAGTGATTTCTAAAAGTCAGCATTAAGCTATCAAGAACAAGTTTTACCATACTAATCTTATTTCATTTTTTGGTTGGGTAGTGTCCTTAGCAGATTGAGAGAATGCTATGGGCATAATATATCTTAACTGCAGCAAAGCATTTGTCAAAATTTCCTATGCCATTCTAATTGGCAAGTTAGTTAAGGAAGAACTAGATAAAATCTATTAGATAGATCCACAGCTGTTTTAAAATCTGTAGTCATCAAAAGTTCCTCATCAAATTGGAGAAAGATGTTAAGTGGGCTTTTCATAGATTTCAATCCTGGACACAAGCCTCTTCAACGTTTTTCCTTAGTTGAATAAAGAGGTGGAGGGGAATGTTTGTCAAAACTGCAGATGACGTAAAACTGGTTGAGATAGCTAATATACTAAAAGAAGAACATGTTCAAACTGATTTTGAGAAAAGTGGTTTGAAAATAACAAAATCAAAATTAATAAAGACAAAAGTAAAGGTTTCATCTTAGGAATCAGAAATTAAGTGCACAGGTATAAGATGGGAGATACATGGATTGATAGGAGTACAAATGAGACAGATCTTGAAGTTATAGTTGATTACAAGTACCCTGTATTCTTCTGGATGTAATTATACTGTAATACCTGAAAAGATGTAACATAGAAGGTTAAGACATGTTCTTTACTGTTCCAACATACACTGAATATTGGTGTTCTAAATAATGAAATCAGGAGTTTCTTATATGAGCTAGGAAAGGCATTCATCAGCCTTCCTTGACCTCCTGCTCTCCAGATGTGTTGGACTGTCCAAATATTTAGCTGCCATAGTTTGAAAATTATGAGAATAGTAATCAACACATTTGGATGGGTATGGAATTGGCAGTCCTGGGATCTGTTATAGAACTCCCAAACATCCAGAAAAGATTTCCAGAAGGTGTAAGATGATACATAGGGAACAGGAAATCACCAGAAATTGTTCTTCCTCTCTTCTGCTTATGTGTGGATCAACTTCGTGGACTTCCGCCTCACTCAATACTAATCCAACCTGATGGCTTGATTCTAGAATTAATTATATATAGTCTCCTATCATTTAAATTAATTATATAAATTATATTGATTGATTGATTATGTGCCATCATTTTCAACTCCTAGTGACCACTCCTAGATTTTCTCCATGATGATCTATCCCTAACCTGGTTTTTCAGGTCTTCCAACTCATTGCCACTGTAACTGAGTCCATCCTCCTTGCTGCTGGTCATCTTCTTCTCTTCTTTCCTTCCAGCTTTCCGAGAATTAGAGCCTTCTCTAGGGAGCTAGGTCTTTACATAATGTGTCCATCATAGGATAATTTGAACCTGGTCATTTGTGCCTCAAGTGAGAACTCTGGGTTGGTTGTTCAATGGACCGTTTGTTTTCTTATCTGTCTACAGTATTCTTAGGAGTCTTCTCTAACACCAAAGTTCAAAAGTGTCACTACTCTTCCTATCCTGCTTTTTCGAAGTCCAACTTTTGCTTCTATAGAGTGTCACAGGGAATACCATAGCATGCACTATTCTGATCTTTGTAGGTATTGTCACATTTGAATATCTTTTCCAAGACCTTCATGGTTGCTCTACCAAGTGCAAGTCTGTGGTGTATTTCTTGACTGCTTGTTCCTTTATTGTTGATGGTTGACCCTAAAAGACAGAAGCTATCTATCACTTTGATACCCTCATTGCCAATTCTAAGGCTGGTTGTTTTACCTGTTGTCATTAGTTTGATCTTCTTTACATTTAATTTTAGTCCCATCTTTTCGCTTTGCTCCTTAACTTCTATTACTAGAGTTTACAGATCCTTTGCATTTTTGGCTATCAGGGCAGTGTCATCAGTATAGCACAAGTTGTTGATGTTTCTTCCTCCAGTCCTAAAACCATGCTCATCTTCTTCCAATCCATCTTCCCTTAATATATATTCAGCATATAAGTTGAATAAATAATGGGAGAGCATACATCTTGTTGCAGTCCTTTGCCAACCTGGAGCCAGCCTCCTTTGCCATGTTCTGTCTGAACTGTGGCTTCCTGTCCTATATATAAGTTTCTCATGAGAACAATGAGATGTTCTGGGATTTCCATTTTTCTGAGCACATTCCACAGCTTGACATGATCAACACAAGCAAAGGCTTACCTATAATCGATGAAACACATAGTGACTTCTTTTTGGTATTCTTTCTCAACTGTCCAGCATGCATCAGCAACAATGTCTCATATTCCTTGGCCTTTTCTAAAGCCAGCTTGAATGTCTGGCATCTCTTTTTCCATGTAGGATTCTGATCTGCATTGGATAATCCTAAGCATTATTTTGTTAGCATGTGGAAATTAAGGATATTGTATAATATTGGCACACTCTACTAAATCTAGACTGGAACATAAGTTATAGTAGACTCTTCATCTACAATAAGAATCAGCTGTGCAAATTCTTTTACATGTATCTAAGTTGAACTTTGGAGCAGTTTTCATCATGCTTTTTAATTTTTAACCAATATTATAATAAAGAGTCACTCTTTGAGCGAGATGGGTGGTAACTAAATTTGAAATATAAAAATAAATAAATAAATAAGGTTATAAGGTGAAACAAATATTT
Organism: Candoia aspera; assembly: GCF_035149785.1. NCBI lineage: Eukaryota > Metazoa > Chordata > Lepidosauria > Squamata > Candoiidae > Candoia > Candoia aspera. The sequence continues at coordinate 313,764,847 of NC_086153.1, forward strand.
ACAATAAATTCAACACTTAACCATTTTATATCATATTTAAACAATATAAATTCTATTATGTTATATTTTACAATACAATTAAATTGTAATAGTATTTAATTAGTATCCTTTAATTTGCTCATACTTTATATACTTCTATTTTTCATAATAAAACCAACAGCCAAATGGAATCTTGTACTTATTATTTTAATATATTAGAAATAAGTTCCATCATTCAGTAAAATATATCCTGTGGTCTTCCTTCCTTGACTGTTTCACCACAATATGGGCCTTTTCAGCCAAATCAAAACCAAGCAACCCAGTGATTATGTTACAGCACCCATAATTAAATATTATTATATTTTAGTCCTTCTTTTGCTCACAAACATAACTACATTAAAGAATTTTAAACAATACTAGAATAAAAATATTAGACCTAAGAATATCTTATTACTTATTATTTAAACAAATTTTGGAATAGTTCCTCATTTTGAAGACCTGTACCATAGTTACAGTTTTGCAGAGTGAAAGAAAATTGAAGAACAAATTGTTAATTCTGCAAATTTAGTCAGAATTGGATCAGAGAGTATGTTGTCCAACCACATACTTGGTTCTTCCAAAACAATGGATTTTTATAAAATAATAATTTTGTTTAATTTCCAAATGGAAAGTGTAACTTTTAAAAAGAATGCAGTAAGAAATTGCCCTGTTAAGGATTATTTGACATATGCAAGACCTGTATCTTTTGGGAGTGATGAGGAGAAGGAAACTAGGTACTGGTAAGAAGTGTGTAGGTGTTAGATTCATATTTACGAAGTGTAGAAAAGAAAGTCTCTCCTGTTTTTCTCTGCAGCAGAAAATATGATGCTGCTTGTTGGAGGCATTTTCAGACTCCAGAAGAGTTGAAGATCAGTGCAGAAATAATTTTATTTTTAAAAAAACCCTTTCCACACCTTTTTTTGCTCTCTAGAACCACGTTCAGCCTTTCACACAGAGAATGTATCTTCAGGTCAGTAATTCACTTTATTTTGCTGTCTTTGAAAAGAAAACAACCTCCTTATAACAAATCTGCACATCTGTGAAGGGGAAGGCAGCTCTAACCCTGTGGAGCAGCTGAAGAACTCAAGTAGAGCGTGGGTGGGAAGAGACAACAGTGGCTCCTGGAAAGAAAGAACAGGATGGAATTGTCTGATTTGTAGTCTCTGACATATCTTGCTTTCTTCAGTTGCTTAGGAGAAGGAAGGGGGGGAGTGAAGAGGGAGAGAGAGAAAAAAGAAAATACTTAAATCCCAAAAGGAGTGGGTGGTTTTCAGCAAGATCTGCATACATGAGTGCATTTCTCTTTGGTGGATCATGTGACATGACAAAGCCACTAATGTTTTGCTTGATACCAGTGTGGATTTCAAAAGCACCATCATTAAGCAGAGATGAGTTCTGTGGGCTGCCCTTTTCTGTCTCTCCTACCTCCTTCCCCCTCTCTTTTTCTTCCTCTCTTTAGCCACTCTGTCTTTTCCTCTTTCCCCCACTCTGTTTCTGCCATCATCTCTTCATGTCTTCCTGGCCAGGGACTACTAGGAAAAAGAGAGTGCTTTTGCCAGACATGTGAAGAACTGAGAGTGTAGCCACGAAGGAATTTTTGAAGCAACAGTACATAAGAACTGCCATACTAGATTAGACCCAATGTCAGATCAACTTTATTGTGCCTCAAAAGCCATTGCATTAGAATGGAAAGAGTATTTAAGTGGGATGAAGAAGACCAAGGTTCAGATTAAGAAGCCCAAATCCTGATTTTGATTGTTTGGAAAAAGAATTCCTAATAGCAAAAACAATTCAACAGTGGAACTAATTACCCAGAAACATAGTAGACTCCCTTCCCTGGATGTAATAAAATGGAGGGTAGAGAGCCAACCATCTGGGATTTTTTTTTACTTTGGATTTTTACACTGGCTATGTGTAATGGCAATGGTGTAATGTGTAATGTGTAATGGTGTAATGTGTAATGGTCTTCAGCAAAGGATCATTACCTTGTCATGGTGCTGGAGCTTGAGCACCTCAATGATGCCATGAGCTAAACCGTGAAGGGCCACCCAAGATGGGAAGGTCATGACAGAGAGGTCAGACTAAATGCGATCCCTGGGGAAGGTAATGGCAACCCACCCCAGTATTCTTGCATGAAAACTCAATGGATCAGTACAACCAGAGATATGTCGGTATACCATCGGAAGATGAGACCCCCAGGTCGGAAGATGGTCAAAATGCTACTGGGGAGGAACAGAGGATGAGTTCAACTAGCCCCAGACGTGATGACGCAGCTAGCTCAAAGCCGAAAGGACGGCTAGCGGCCGACGGTGCTGGTGGTGAACGGCGAATCCGATGTTCTAAGGATCAACACACCATTGGAACCTGGAATGTAAGATCTATGAGCCAGGGCAAATTGGATGTGGTTATTCCTGAGATGTCAAGATTAAAGATAGACATTTTGGGCATCAGTGAACTGAAATGGACTGGAATGGGCCACTTCACATCAAATGACCACCAGATCGACTACTGTGGACAAGAGGACCGCAGAAGAAATGGAGTAGCCTTCATAATTAATAGTAAAGTGGCTAAAGCAGTGCTTGGATATAATCCAAAAAACGATAGAATGATCTCAATTCAAATTCAGGGCAAGCCATCTAACATCACGGTGATCCAAATATACGCCCCAACCACAGATGCTGAAGAAGCTGAAGTAGAGCAGTTCTATGAGGATCTGCAGCACCTACTGGACAACACACCTAAAAGAGATGTTATTTTCATCACAGGAGACTGGAATGCTAAGGTGGGCAGTCAAATGACACCTGGAATTACAGGTAAGCATGGCCTGGGAGAACAAAACGAAGCAGGACATAGGCTGATAGAATTTTGCCAAGACAACTCACTCTGCATAACAAACACTCTCTTCCAACAACCTAAGAGACGGCTTTATACGTGGACGTCACCAGATGGACAACACCGAAATCAGATTGACTACATCCTTTGCAGCCAAAGGTGGCGGACATCTATACAGTCGGTAAAAACAAGAACTGCAGCTGACTGTAGTTCAGATCACAAACTTCTTCTTGCACAATTTAGGATCAGACTAAAGAGATTAGGGAAGACCCACAGATCAGCTAGATATGAGCTCACTAATATCCCTAAGGAATATGCAGTGGAGGTGAAGAATAGATTTAAGGGACTGGACTTAGTAGATAGGGTCCTGGAAGAACTATGGACAGAAGTTCACAACATTGTTCAGGAGGTGGCAACAAAATACATCCCAAAGAAAGAGAAAACCAAGAAGGCAAAATGGCTGTCTGCTGAGACACTAGAAGTAGCCCAAGAAAGAAGGAAAGCAAAAGGCAACATTGATAGGGGGAGATATGCCCAATTAAATGCAAAATTCCAGAGGTTAGCCAGAAGAGATAAGGAATTATTTTTAAACAAGCAATGCATGGAAGTGGAAGAAGACAATAGAATAGGAAGGACAAGAGACCTCTTCCAGAAAATTAGAAACGTTGGAGGTAAATTCCAGGCAAAAATGGGTATGATCAAAAACAAAGATGGCAAGGACCTATCAGAAGAAGAAGAGATCAAGAAAAGGTGGCAAGAATATACAGAAGACCTGTATAGGAAGGATAACAATATCAAGGATAGCTTTGACAGTGTGGTCAGGGAGCTAGAGCCAGACATCCTGAAGAATGAGGTTGAATGGGCCTTAAGAAGCATTGGTAATAACAAGGCAGCAGGAGACGACGGCATCCCAGCTGAATTGTTCAAAATCTTGCAAGACGATGCTGTCAAGGTAATGCATGCTATATGCCAGCAAATTTGGAAAACACAAGAATGGCCATCAGACTGGAAAAAATCAACTTATATCCCCATACCAAAAAAGGGAAACACTAAAGAATGCTCAAACTATCGAACAGTGGCACTCATTTCACATGCCAGTAAGGTAATGCTCAAGATCCTGCAAGGTAGACTTCAGCAATTCATGGAGTGAGAATTGCCAGATGTACAAGCTGGGTTTAGAAAAGGCAGAGGAACTAGGGACCAAATTGCCAATATCCGCTGGATAATGGAAAAAGCCAGGGAGTTTCAGAAAAACATCTATTTCTGTTTTATTGACTATTCTAAAGCCTTTGACTGTGTGGACCATAACAAATTGTGGCAAGTTCTTAGCGGTATGGGGATACAAAGTCATCTTGTATGCCTCCTGAAGAATCTGTATAACGGCCAAGTAGCAACAGTAAGAACAGACCATGGAACAACGGACTGGTTTAAGATTGGGAAAGGAGTACGGCAGGGCTGTATACTCTCACCCTACCTATTCAACTTGTACGCAGAACACATCATGCAACATGCTGGGCTTGAGGAATCCAAGGCTGGAGTTAAAATCTCTGGAAGAAACATTAACAATCTCAGATATGCAGATGATACCACTTTGATGGCTGAAAGCGAAGAGGAACTGAAGAGCCTTATGATGAAGGTGAAAGAAGCAAGTGCAAAAGCTGGCTTGCAGCTAAACCTCAAAAAAACCAAGATTATGGCAACCAGCTTGATTGATAACTGGCAAATAGAGGGAGAAAACTTAGAGGCAGTGAAAGACTTTGTATTTCTAGGTGCGAAGATGACTGCAGATGCTGACTGCAGTCAGGAAATCAGAAGACGCTTAATCCTTGGGAGAAGAGCAATGACAAATCTCGATAAAATAGTTAAGAGCAGAGACATCACACTGACAACAAAGGTCCGCATAGTTAAAGCAATGGTGTCCCCCGTAGTAACATATGGCTGCGAGAGCTGGACCATAAGGAAGGCTGAGAGAAGGAAGATCAATGCTTTTGAACTGTGGTGTTGGAGGAAAATTCTGAGAGTGCCTTGGACTGCCAGAAGATCAAACCAGTCCAACCTCTGGGAAATAAAGCCAGACTGCTCACTTGAGGGAATAATATGAAAGGCAAAACTGAAATACTTTGGCCACATAATGAGAAGACAGGACACCCTGGGGAAGATGCTGATGCTAGGGAGAGTGGAGGGCAAAAGGAAGAGGGGTCAACCAAGGGCAAGGTGGATGGATGATATTCTAGAGGTGACAGACTCATCCCTGGGGGAGCTGGGGGTGTTGACGACCGACAGGAAGCTCTGGCGTTGGCTGGTCCATGAAGTCACTAAGAGTCAGAAGCGACTAAATGAATGAACAACAACAACATGTGCAATGGTATGTGAGAAAGACCTTGAAAGACAGGGAGAAGAGATGCTGCCTAGGGAATGATCAGGTAAGAGAGGGCATAGCCCACAGCTGCATAATGGAAGAGAAAGAGGCTCCTAAGGGACCCTACCTAGCTTCTCAGGCTGTAAAGGAGGAGGTGGGAGATTTGTAGTTTCAGACTTGCCAAATTGATGTCAGCCATCCCAGACCAGACAGGAAACACAACCAGATGAGCTAATTCTACTTTTTGTAAGGTTACATTTGCAGAATCTTGCAAGTCTGAAAGTGCAGTTCTCTCACTGTCTCCTTTACAGCCCCATCTCTCAAGGTCCTTCTCATATATCATTACACCATGAGGCTGGAGTTGATGGTTTAAATGTCTCCTTCCAACTCTATTATTCTATGAAATCATATTCCATCATGAAGCTGGCAGGGATGTCTTGAATTATTTCATCTAATCTAAAAATGTGGTATAGGATCAAATTGGAGTAACATTCCTGTCTACTATCCTGAGCTCCTTGGCAGTACGGCTGGATACTGCTTAATGTATGACTGTTACCTACATTCAGAAAATCATAAAAAACTCAGATATACTGTACCATGAATCTTTTGCTCACACACAGAGTTCCCCTTCTTCCTCCCTTTATAAATCATAATGATCGAATCAGAAAGTCTTTGATGATCAAAATTTAGCCAACTATAAGATCAAGGTTTTTCTTTATTATGTTTGGACAAAATGAAAAATATTGGTTAATCGAAGCCTTTCTGTATGGTGCGAAACTTTGTTTTTAATGTTTTAAAAGTTTGTTTTAAAATTAATATTAAAATATTTTTAAAAATATATTTTAAAACATTGTTTTAAATATAAAACCTATTTACTTTAAATATAAGATACTGTATATATCTATATCTGGATGGATGGATGGATGGATAGACAGATAGAGATATATGCTTTAAATATAAGACGATGGGATTTAAATAGAGAACAAATGTCCCCCCTGCCTATCATAATCCACTGAACAAGACACTGGAAGAGCTTTCCATTTATTTTGGGTAAATTAGGACACACAAAGTCAGTGGGAGTCATGTGACATTTATTATTATTATTATTATTATTATTATTATTATTATGCAGAAAAGTGAAGAAACCTAGTATGTGTGGGCACATGACTGTACGTGCATAAATTTTTTAGCATTTTCTCAAAGACAAAATGAAGACCACCTAGTAAAATTTATATGTGGAGATTCTTCAAGTATTTAGATGGGAGTCTTTCCTAATCCTATCTGGATATCTCAAGGATTAATCCTTTGGCTGGCTCTGAACTACGTGCCTTTTATTAGAAACTTTCTAGAAAATTGGAACTGTTCCAGGACATATGGAGAGTAGGAACATAAGCACCAAGTAAGTCATTGTAGGAAATAGAGTTGTTGTGGTAGTTTTTTTCCTTATTAGTTCTGGGATAATCTGATCAATATTTAACATTCATTAGTGCAACATTCACAGGGTGCAAGTTTCAGTTATTGCTCCAAGGTTACAGCCTCTCAATAGGATATGCTACAAGTCACCTTCCCTTTCAATAAAGCATTTGCTAGGATATTATGCCAAGCTATATCCACATTATATAGAGAGGAATTATTAGCTTGAAGCACCTAAGCTGTGAGTCAGACTAGCAGTGTATTTCTCACAGATACTGAAGGATCAGATGTTCCTGGAATTGAGAACAGCACTTCAAGTGATATTGCTAGTGACTAACTTGTGGCAAGCAGGGTATTGCTGGAGGAAATCATATATTTTATTCTCCATTAAAAAGCCACTATATACAGTTGTGCAGGGACGTGGTGGCGCTGCGGATTAAACCGCTGAGGTGCTGAGCTTGCTGATCAGAAGGTTGGCAGTTCAAATCCGCGTGATGGGGTGAGCTCCCGTTGCTAGTCCTAGCTCCTGCCAACCTAGCAGTTCGAAAACATGCAAATGTGAGTAGATCAATAGGTACCGCTTCGGCGGGCAGGTAACGGCGTTCCATTTAGTCATGCCGGCCACATGACCACGGAAGGGTCTACGGACAAGCACAGGCTCTATGGCTTGAAACGGAGATGAGCACTGCCCCCTAGAGTCGGACACGACTGGACTTAATGTCAAGGGAAACCTTTACCTACCTTTACCTATATACAGTTAGCAGAATCTACTGTTAAAGTTTTTCTGGAATGTACCTTCCTATCCTGATAGCAGGAATGACTTCATTGTTGCATAGCATGTAATAAACAAATGAAATGCAATGCCACATGATATGATGGTATCATGTTCATAGAGATTATGATGGCTTTTTGGTTACAGTAGCACTACGGCACTGAAAATTAACTGGTGGGGGAAACAACAGAATGATACGGCCTTTTTGTTCTGCTTGTGGTAGAATCTAGTTGACTTAGGTGGATTATACTTGTATCCAGAAGGATTTTCTTCTGTTCACATGGCAAAACAAGAATTCATATGCAAGTGGTATGATTATATGGGAACTATAAAATGCAGGAGATAGATGAATGGTTGGTTATGGCTGTAAGACTTTAGACTCCAGGACAGCTCCATACTTTTGCTTAGAGTTTTGTACTGCTCCAGTGTGCAAATATTTTATTGCAGGGTATCTGGAAAATTGGTTTGAGTGATTATGGAAAGTCTTCAAAATGTTCTAGTTAATTTAGAATCCAAGCTGTTGGCTTAGGAATTAATGGTTCAGTCAAGGGGGAAATGTTGCAAATGGATTCTGTAATTCCAATTAGCATTTTCATTGGTAAGTAAGAAGACCCCAGTCTGAAGTATACATAATGCAACAGAGAGAGAAAGACCAACCTAAATATAGCTTGAGAAAATTGAACATACAAATTAAAAAACAAAATAGAACAGGATGACATGTTGGCAGGAGAACTATGTCACTTATGTGAGCTAGACATCACAGTATCTGGATAAAATGCTAGATTATACATTTGCTCTAGATAAGTAGGCATCTATTTGAGAGACAAATCCAAGCAAACAGTCTTGAGTTAATAGATCTTGTGTTGATTAAGAGAGCTTCCTATATTTAAAATGTTTTATCTCAGCGAAACCAAAATAATGTTATTTTTCGTTATGGATCTGTATAATACTGGGCTGTTAGGGAGGGTGGTGTGGGGGAAAGGAAGGAAGGTTGTTGTTTATTCGTTTAGTCACTTCCGACTCTTCGTGACTTCATGGACCAGCCCACGCCAGAGCTTCCTGTCGGTCGTCAACACCCCCAGCTCCCCCAGGGATGAGTCCGTCACCTCTAGAATATCATCCATCCACCTTGCCCTTGGTCGGCACCTCTTCCCTTTGCCTTCCACTCTCCCCAGCATCAGCATCTTCTCCAGGGTGTCCTGTCTTCTCATTATGTGGCCAAAGTATTTCAGTTTTGCCTTTAATATCATTCCCTCAAGTGAGCAGTCTGGCTTTATTTCCTGGAGGATGGACTGGTTTGATCTTCTTGCAGTCCAAGGCTGGTTACCTTAAAATCCATACATTAAATCCTCTGGAGTCTTATGTGGACAGATTGCTTTATATTACAGTCGTTGTTTTTGCAATGGCTAATCTTTTGCTTCAAGAACAATGTAAGAGTAGCCTGGTTCAAGCATTTTAATGGATGTTGGTACCGTGAACAGTGATTTAAAGAACAAAGAGATTTGTTACTCTTTTTAAGCTACACATTCTATCGTTCATTATTATTTGGACATTACATCTCTTCCTATTTTCACCATAAATATAAGCAAAGTGGACAGAGCAGGAAGAAAGAAAGGATAAAACTGCCTAGAGCTTTCAGCTGAATTCTGGAACAGGATAGTTATGTGCTTAAGGAGGAAAACAGAGTTGGCTTGGAAATGAGGTAATTGCGGGACATTAGAATGGCCCCAGCGCTACCAGCATATTCTCTTTAATTGTAATGATTCAGGATCTTCTCAGAAATGAGTGTTGAAAGATAAGGGGCATTTTTTTCTAATTGTTATTTTTGAATGAAATCATTGCCTAATTAATCTACTATTATACGTATATTCTGGCTGAAAGAGTTCCTAAACAAGAAGGTTTGTTAAATCTCTTCAGCTATGATCCAAGTTACTGTAGGGCACACAGCTTGCATACTGCTGCTATTCATTTCAGTGAAGACACCTTTTTCATGTCTGGGGAAATGACTGTGGCTGGCATAAAATATTTTTGTTAAAGATTCCTTGGGGTAGGGGAGGATAGACAAATATGTGCTGGACCCTTATGTTTACTGCCTTTCATAAATTTTCAAGTCCTTTTACCAGTACAGACATTCCAGTGTAATAGGGATATATATAAATATATATGTATATATACATTTATATATATATATAGCTATTCTGTAACTGTTCTAGAAAAATGTTCAGCTGGGATTTTTCAGTTTATTGAGGTACACACGATTTGATTGATGGCTATTTATAAGCAACATAGTAGCAGTGATAACCTGGAGGGCAGAAGTGGTCTGATGGGCATGGTGTTTAATCAAAATCTATCTATCATTTTTCCTTCAACTTCCTTCAGGTCCCCCACCACAAACACATCCATTGGAGCAAAGAAAAAGAAAAAAGAAATAGTGTGAAGTGAGAAAATAAAGAGAGTATAGAAAGAGATATAAATAGAAAAAAAGAAAAGATATATAAAGAAGCAATTTTCAATCTTCTTTACAGTTTCGTAATCTTTACAATCCACTCTTCCATTATGGGTATTTCTGAATTTTTCCATCTTTGGAAAAGATGCATATAATAAACTTGCTGCAGTTGCCATATACAAAATCAGTCTTCCATAGGTCTGTTCTAATTGGCTATCTGTAAGTCCCAATGAAAAAGTTCTGGTTTCATCTGAATATTAATATTTCGCTGAACCCTGATTGTCATGCGATCCTCAGCTTCCCCCTCCCCCTTGGTAGTTAGGAGGATCATAAATATGAACAACCATAGAGAAGATCTCTGCACCCCCACACAAACTCTTGCCATGCCCTAACCTTGAGAGAAAAATATAGGGGGAAGGGTGTTGGTGCTTTATTGCCAAAATAAAATACAGCTTTTATTTCCAAGTTTGCAGTGGGTTGTGAAACTCTTCAATCATGTCTAAAAAAACCCAGTGTAAGAAAGAGGCAATCACTTTGCTTTCTATTCTAGACTGCGAGTTGGGCAGAAAAGCAAGGGAAATTGTGATCTTGTGCAGAAGGACAAACTCAAGTCAGATTGGGGCAGGGTCTATTAGGAGAGACAAGAAGGTATGAAAGAATTTACAGTTTCATAAACAGAAAGGCCAGCAATATTTGTGGGAGAAGTGTTTCATTTTTATTAGCATACTATCCGAAAGAGGGAGGGATTTTTTCCATCCCATTTGTGAATATGCAGATATCTGTGTCAACTTTTAGAGTTTTCAGATAACGTCTTGTAGGTTATCCAGTTTGTTCGGTAAACTTAGTTTGGACAATTAGAATTTGAGGAGCAAATCATAGGTTCTTTGAGAAAATGGATGGCATATAGGGCTGAGCCAATTACAAATGCCCATCTCTCAGAAGGCAAACTGGTGCTGTTAATCTCTTCCATCTTCTCACCCCACCCCCCACTATCCTATCTGGTCTCTCTCACTTTTATTTATTTGTTTGTTTTTCAGATTTATATAGCTGTCCATCTCACAAACAAGTGACTGGGTGGCATACAGAGCTAAAAACAATAAATACATTAAAATATTTTAAAAACCAGCTAAAACAAAGAATAAAAGCTGAAGGGATGTTAAAAATAAGGGAGCCCCCTCGTTCACCCACCCCCTGGGGTCCCCAGGCCTGCTAGCATAACCAAATCTTGAGGGACCTCCAGAAGCTCAACGATGACTTCTGTCTTTTTTCCAGCCAGGTGGAAACATTTTCAGCCATACTCCCTTTCTATTTTCTAACAATGCATCTGGGCATCCTGATAAAGGTCATGCTAGAAGGTGGTGCCCTGTTTTGCAGGTGGGGACTTTAGTGCCCATATATACTAGTTCCTTACCTCTGTTTGATAATGTTTATTTATGTATTTTTCCTAAGTTCTTCTTTCTACCTTACTGTTACATTGTGCGTTTTCAGAAAGAATTGTTTTGTGTTACTTTAAGTGCTAATCAAGAAGTAGGAGAGCTGTTCTACTCATAAAGATTAAAAATGTAATAAAAGTGAATTCTTAATATGTTCAGTAAATCCCAGTTTCAACAAAACTGATTGCGATGTTGCCTTCCTTTATTTCTTATGAACATGGCATATCCCTGATATGCTTTTACTGTACTTACTGAAAAGGAGGATGGCTCTGAACACTTTCTCCACCTCCCCTGAAAATAAAACAGAAGAGCCTCATCTGCCCTTTTACCATATTTGCAGTGAATCTAAGATGACCCTCACACACTAAAGAAAAATTATTTGAGAAAGTGATAAGCCTTTCTTTCAGGTAAAGATAGTAAACCTTCTGGGTCTCACATTAGCCACAGTTACCGATCCTTAGTTGAAATAACAATGAAAGCTGCATAGGTTCATGCTTTAGTCAGTTTTTTTCACAAAGTGGATTGACTACTCCATTTTGGGCAACATTTCTCAGAGGAGAAACAGTGGCAGATTTCACTGTCATGGAAGGGAAGCCAAGCATCTGCTGGAGTCAGGACCTTTGTAGTCCCAGCAACTGCATAGGACCATCTACTATGCATACAAATTTGCCCTGAGTTTTCTGTTGAAATTTTGTGGAATTTTCAGTGTGGAACTGTCTGCTTCCTCTCCCTCCCTTTTTATCTCAGGTTCATCATGCCCATTCTTCTAGCTTTGTCACTTCCACTGTGTCCTCTGATTCACTCCAATTGTCTTTTTCAGATGCACTGCGTGTTTGACGCAATTGGCACAACACTTCCTCCCCAGAGCGAACATTGGCAGCAAGCATAGATTTTTCAGGAGACAAATCCATTCATGTCCTTAGAAGGTAAATGTAATCTTCATTATGCCATTTTCTTCCCCTTATTTACCCCAGCTCAGATGCTTAGTTGTTAATGATGTACTCATCTGCCAATTCCTGCTTTTGTCAAGAGGATGAAAGAAGCTTGCTCCTTAGATTTAGATCTAGGTTTACACACTAAGTGCATTGCAAATGTGGTTTGTAGGAAAGAAAGGAGCCTATTGATGTACCACTTGCACCAGTCTTTGTCAGTATGCAAACACTTGGTTTGGTTCATAAAAAATGAAAATATCTAAATCCATTCCTAAAGTGAGTCCCAGATATTGCTGGCATCTGAGTTGAACAAGCCATTACGTATTACTGTACAAAAGGTAATTCAGCAGGTTAGGTTCTTGGGGCAAGTCCTAGTTGCAGTGGAACTCACTGTGCATGAACATGGTGACTGATGCTTTTGAATGGAGAACCTAACGTACATTCAAGCCAGTTCATATCAGTCCACTGTTTGCATGCATTTGGAAGGGGAACTTGATGCCCATGGCTGATAGATGTTCTGCAACAATGACTTGGTGTGTCTGTTTTTATGGCAAAGTGTGCTGAACATTCAGTGCATGACTATAGAAGGTCAGTGGTTTCTGTGAAAGTAAAAGGCAAGGCTCAAAGCTGATAGCAATCTAGTCTCTATCCTCCTGAGGAAACGTTTAAGACTGCTTATACAACTTATATCTTCTAGTTAAGAGGCTATGGAATAGCTAGTTATACCTTGCATCAACAAGCTGGCAGAAGCTCTACCTTTTGAAATCACGGGTTCTAAAAAAAGGAAGAGAAGCACTCATAGACTGCAGCGAATAAAGGAAAGTTCACTCTGGAAGTATGGGCTGCAGTGTCTTCCTTCACCATCAGAGCCTCATGGTAATGGTAGTGGGATCTTCTCCCAGAAGTGCTGGGAGGGAGGACATCAGTAAATGGGCCAGAACAGCCAAAGTCACAACAGACATTTCTAAGGACTGTCTACAGTTCACAGCCAAATCTGTGGCTTGATGACAGGGCAGGCCTATGGCTCAGACTTTGGGAGATGGACCATCAATCAAAAGTCTCCTCACACCAAAGCCCTTCTTGAGGAAGAAACTATTTGATGTATGCCAAATTATAATGATCTGCATAACATCCTATACTAGATTTCCTATTTTCCCTTGTCGCTCCACAACTCAGAGCCCCTCAAATGCTAATGGTGCTGATATTAAACAAGGACATCAGAGTGGTTTTAGTTCTCATTTAGTTCTCCTGGTGACTGACTGTTAACTATAAGGAACTGACAACATGCTCTAAAAGCATTTAATATCGTTCAGCTACAGGGAGGAGCATCTGTGCAACTTTATCGTTATTTTATTTCTGCATAGTATTTTTTTCAAAAGATACTTCGATATTTAAGCTTCACTGCTTCTGCAAATGTCATTATCTGCTCTTGCTCACTACTTTTTCCTTGAGAAAGCACTGCAGTGTGGAATCAGAGTGCACTTTTCATCCATTTCAGTTGATTCTTGCCACATACCTGGTTTTTAGTTCATGCAAATATCCAATTTCCCCTGCCACTTTGTGCCACAAAATCCATTCCCCTTACATGCAATTGATGGGGAGTGGGTTAATTATCTAATTCCAACAGCAACAAAGGTGGTATATTCCAACATCTGTTATGGCATTTTCTACATTTTCTCAGGCAGAGTATGTTAACTTTCTAATTATAGTAGTTATTTCATTAGGGATTGGTCTCACTGCAAATGACTGGAGCAGGCAGCAACTCACTGCAGGCTATGGCCCTGATTTGTTCTGCTCTGAAGTTTGTCCTTGGAAAAACCTGTACCTCATTTAAAGCAATAATACTTCCCCTCTATACCAGTTGTGTCCCCTCTAGGTGAGCCTCATTTTTGCAATCTCAGAAAAAGAACAAAAAATGTATTGAGCCATGGGGAGTCACCATCCATTGTTTATGAGCTGTCTTTGGTTTAATGGCTCACTAATTTTTCTGACCTGTTTTGAAGCAAGGGAGAGAGAAGAATAGCCACTTACACGGAAAGATATAACTTGAAAACTGTGGTGCAGGTAGTTCTGTTTCCTCCTGCAAGGTCATGAATCCAGTTAAAAGAAAAAAAATAATGTGAATTATACTATTAATAGATGTACAGGCATAGTGGCCTGGTTCATTAACACACTAAGCCATAGTGTGGTTTGTCTGGTATTGAACTATGTGAATAAGAAAATTAAAATATGTTATTATGAAACATCTGTGCTAAGAACGGTGCTTAGTGTTCTGCTATATCTCCAATAGCCTCTTCTGATCTTTGCAGCATGACAGAGGTGATGAATACACGTGAACCTGTGATGGAGGAATTTACCTTGAGCCAACCTGAGGAAGAAGGAGGCACTTCCACTCAGGTAAGTGTATGCAAATTGAATACAAGGCTACAGTCAGCCAAGGTCATACCTTCAAAGTTTGTCAGAACTATTTAGCTTCCTAGAATGAACTAGAGTGAGATATCACAGGATTGCAGTATATAGAAATTGAAATCCACTTTGTGTTTTAATCTGAATTGCAAGACGGATTATGAGCTAGGTTTTGTTGTCACTGTCATTATGGTGAAGCTTGGAGCTAAATTCCTTTTGAATATAATGAAACCTGACAGTGTTTCATGAAACACAGCACTATCAAAGAAGCACACCAAAACCCATTAGGTTTTACTACAGTGCATCAAGTGACTGATTTAAAAAGTACATTCAAGATCAAGGTGTTGGACAGATAACACCTGGAATGTGAAAACCCATGAACAGCTGCAGTGATTTTGGTCAACCACTGGAAAATGGTGGTAGATACAAATCATATAAGGTTGCCTTTCTGATGACCTATCTCTATCTATCTATCTATCTATCTATCTATCTATCTATCTATCTATCTATCTATCTCAGGGATGGGTAACCTTACAGTAAGCTGCACTTCATCATTTTTGGGAAGAATAAAGACTATAGTTGACAGTGTGCTGATACAAGGTGGGTGGGACTATGTCACCCATGTGGGTAGGACTGGGCTGTTCTGATTGTCCCTATTTGGGAGAGGACGCTCATGTGTTTACAACCTTAAAATGGCAAGAAATTGAACCACCAATTGTCAAAAAACCAATTTTTGACAATTAAAGAACTTCCTTATTTACATTAAATGTAGCACTCAGTATGGAAATATTGATCTCCTTTCAACTAAATACCATTCTCTTACATGCAGTTTGGAACCTTAGAAAAAGGTTCCCATAGATGCAAGGGCCATTCTAAGGTTCTAAGACCTGGACAGATTTCCCAGCAGCACATAGTTTTGAGTGAAGAAATTAAGACCCCCTGCATCATATAAAAAATAAGTATCCTCCCTGTGTAACTGTAATTAATATAATAATGAGGGTAATGGTAGCTCCATAATAAACATAGCATACGGTGTTATTTTCCAATTCAGCTAATCACCAGAGGCTGCTGGGGTGACATCCTGTTTTTGTTCAGTTGAGATGAAGATAATGCAACCAGATTTTCGCAGGGTAGCTTACAATACACTAAAATCACAAAATAACATTGTGAACAATAATAAAAATACATAGAAGTAAACATAATTAAAATACACATTAGTATATCTTGTCTCAACTGTCTATCCATTTGAGATTTCACATTTACAATGATTTACAATAACTTAGCCCTTTGCCATAATTATTGTCCTTCAGGCTAGTGTTCTGCATGGTGTCTTTCTTATTTTTAGAGAAGAGGCTGTTTGTGATATTTATTTATTTATTCATTCATTTTTATTTATTTATTTAGGGATGGCATTCGGCAGAAGTAGTTGTTACCTAAGTCTAGCCTAGTTTAGGCTACAGTTCTAAAGTACCCATTAAGGACACTTCCAGCTGGATAGCTTATGTAACAATTTTGCTTTTCCCTCTTTGCAGGATTTTTTTTATTTAAAAAAATGGGGGAAATGTGGGGAGATATCGAAAGTTGACAAATGAAAGAGGACATCTGGATTCCTCCCTACATAATTACATGAATGGGGCAAGTTGACTGCATAAGAAAAGCATGATCTAGAAGTCTCCATAATTTGATAATCTCCCTGAGTTTAATGGGTTTTCTTTGCAATAAAGTTCTAGTGTAGTCTGATGTATTATCTACTCACATGCAATGTATAAGGTAAGATAATAAAGGTGAAATTAATCAAGGATTTGGTAAAGGACAAATAATAAGTTGAAAGAAGGATATGGGAGGGGTTCAGCTTGGCAATTTTATTAGAAAATATGGAGATCTGTCTTGGGCAATTACTACTGATAGGAAATACCTTATATTTACTAATGTAGATCATAGCATTGATTACAATTCCATGTCTCCATACTTGTTGCATGAATTCTTTTTGCCTTTTTTTCAATATGCATAGTTATTATAGTAAATGTCAGAAATCAGAGTATTGTTGACATTTACTGGTAATTCTTTGGAGACCTACTGGGAGATCTCAGGAAGCTTACAGCAAACGTTTACCATCCCATTACATGCTAAATGTCCTATAAGTGATAGTAATGAAGATGGTATTTGATGAAAACAGTCTTTGATATTTACATTACAATTTTCTGACATTTCTTCAAGGTCTTTTAAAAACTCAACAATTACCAGTAAATCTAAATATTTACCAAATATCTAATACTTCCAACAATGTGACATGTATATAGACAGATGTATTATCTTTACAACTATTCTCATTAAGAACATGAGGGTGTGGAGGTCTCATGCAACTCTTAAAACATAACAGGGTAACCTGCATAATTCGGTTTCATTCAATTTCTCATTTTCCCCATCCTAAATTATTTTCTCCATTAGTTGGTAATTTGGCCAAGAAAAAAAAAAAGTCCGTGAAAATCCATACCTATTTCCCTGTACATTTTTCCTAATATACATATTTTTGTCTAAGGGTTTCCCACTACATACCTTTTTGGAAGTACTATATTTCATATGTAAAATGCATTTTTTTCTGTTCATTCTTCCTCAATATACATATTTTGCATGCATTCCTATTAAAAATAATGCCTTTTATGATGTGGTATATTCTGTTTTCTAAAGTCCAGACCCATCCTTATTTTATAGCTGTGTGATTGAGAATTTCAGTCATTGCTTTGAAACAGGTGGTTAGACAGACTCCACATATTTACACTGGCATGAATCCAAAAATGTGCTTGATGATTTTTCAAATGCCGTAAATGAGGCACCCTCTGTCTCTGGTGGATCAGTGTGCACTCTCCAGATTGACAGGCTTTGACAAATGAGGATGACAGCAAGAAACAGAAACAAAAGTAGGCAGAGATGTTCAGTGGTCTGAACAATTTGAAGACCCCATGCCTAGGGATCGATTTCCTGATGCCTTTGTGATAATCTGAAATGTCATTGGTCCTGCTTATACTATTTACTGAGTTAATTTTGCCTAAACTGAATAAATTAAATTGAATTCTGATAAATGCATGCATCCTCAAAAATCTGCACTTGTTGGCATCTACTAGCTTAGAATTAGTCGATTTTATACCACTATGAACTGAATTGGTCTTAGGGTGACACTGACCAGCAGCATGTCTCCAGATAGAGACAATCACAGGTGGTCATGATGATACCCCCAAATGATGAAACCTCTGTCCTTATGTCAAAATGCCAACTCACTTCTTAGGTGCTTGTAGGCAGTGTTGCAATTCAAGGGGCAGAGTCTGCATTGTAAAGTTGTGCTACTTGTTTTGTCACTTGCTCTTCTTTGTATAGTTGCTTCAAGGGTTCATATACACCTCTTTACTACCTGTGTAATATAATTCCTACCACTACTCAGTGTTAGCTGAGTTGGGTTGAGCTGAGCTGGACTGCTGATATAGTTCAGCAACATCTGGAGGGCCAAAGGTTGACTATCCCAATGTTGAAACAAAAGGCCTCGTAATCCACTATATGGGTAGCATTTATTTTATTTTTAAGTAAAACAATTTTAAATATTTTTTAAAAATATATTTAAAAACCTCCATCTGTGCTAGTGAATGGACAACTTGCCCTTACTAGGGATATCAGCTAATCATTTCCTTAGGGCTTTTGAAATTAACTGAAAGCCATGCATACCTAGAAGCTATGTTTCTATCCTCTACTATAAAGTATTTGTGGAGTCTGTTCTGACCGGTAATTGGTTCCATTACTTTCTCTACCTGGCATGTAGCCTTTGAAGTCGTCCATATAAAGAAACTGAGACCAAATCTGGAACGGTTTAGGTGGAGATTGATCTGATGAACCTTGCATTAAAAAATCATCCTGTTTTAAAGTAACCATGCTCTTTGCTTTTTGCAGTATAATTCCTCTCATTGGTCTCATAAGAATAGTCACTGCTTTGAGCTGAGGCTGTCAACTGCATTCATGCAGGATGATTAAATACTGGGTATTTGTACTGCACAGATATTACCCATAAAAATGATAGAACATAAATAGCAGTATGTCACTGTAAATTACCATAGTCCATTGCTGTACCGAGATACGTTTATAGCAATGCCAATAAAGCACAATCGGTTGGAGTTTAAGGTCTTGGTTTGCCAGCACAAATGCTACACTATTTCTTCTTTCTGTTGCCTGCATGGAACTGTATCAGACTGGCAACTATTTTAGCTAATAGGCCACAGCAGGATACAATGGGCATAGAGGGCCAAAGTTCCTATTTTTTTAGGATGGTAGCAAGAAATCTGTCCGTCTGTCTACCCTCCCATTCTGTCAGTTTCAAATATTCCAACATGTTCTTCCCTGGGTGAAAGGGAGAAAGAAGAGTTCCTTGATTTGACATCTGAATTCAGAAAACAACCTTTTACTTGAATTCACCATCAAAAAATTGGTTGTCTTGAATTAGTTCTAAAGTTCAGAGTAATTAAGACAACCAGTTTAACATGAAGTTTGTAGACAAAATGAGATAAACTGCATGGTAAGCATTCTTTCAGCAGCCATTCCTTTCTGTCTTCTGATACATAAAATAGAAAATACATGTTTATAAGAGGCCCAGAGCAGATTATGGAGGGCTAGCCATCCCCCATTATTACCAATGGAGAATTGATAGACAACAGCATACCACCAATAATAAAATTACAAGTTTTTAATATGGAGACATCCATTGCCTCTAGAACCTTAGTTTAGCTTATACCAGCTTTCCTGGTTTATGAAAGTTTTGTGCAGCAAGATTACTAATTGTTGCTATGAGGTTTGATAACTTTTTTCTTTTTATAATCTTTAATGCTATTTTAAAAAATTGAAATGGTAGACATCCATTTGTGTCTATAGGGTTTTTTTTAATACATGTCACAACATCTTGATCATCCTGATGATTGAAGGGAATTAAATACTTTACTGTCATCATAGGCTTTTCCGGATGCCCATGAAAAATATCCAAAACTATCAAAAAGATTACCATCCATTGTGGTAGAGCCATCTGAGATGGGGGATGTTGAAAGTGGAGAGCTTCGTTGGCCACCAGATGATCTGAAATCAATAGAAGACAAGAAGGCTCTTGCTGCTCAGAGGGCCTGTGCTCAGCAGCACCAGATGGATCTTGGAAGTATGAACATTTTAATTAACTTTTAATGGGGAGACATGCTATGTTGAAAACAGTGTGAGGCTGCCTATACCAGCTCACCATTGTGTGCTCTATCCATGATGAGAAAATGATAAACTGGTGTATTTTTATTCCTTTGCTAAGACTCTGTTGGGGTGTCCTAATATATCAAGCGTAGGGAGACCTGGTCTTCAAATCCCACTAGACCAGCCAGCAAAGTTAATACAAGGGATTACATGAGTTGTAGGCCAAGCATTTGGCCACCAGGCTCCCTGTTCTTTTGACAGAGCACCATGATAAGGACAACCTTAGCCTCCCCTGAGATCATGAACCATTTCCTCCTCCAGCTTGACCATAAAGGCTTCAGAAGCTTCAGCTTCCATTTACAATTATTCATAGTGCATTGTATCATGAAGTATATTTTTGAAATAAAGTAACTTAATATATTATTCCTCACCCATTCCTCACCAGTTTGCTTAACAAACCATAGACAGGTTAATCATAATTTCTCATGTTTGGATAACCAGCAAATGGAAGTGAACATTTTTAGTTCCTTGATGAGGTGTCTAAGGTGGAAAAGGGAGAAGTAGCCTGTGAGTTTTGAGTAAAGCATGTAATATGGACATAGGAAAATTAACAGAGAGGCAATTGTTTCTCTCCAGGTGCTTCACCACATCAAGATATGGGAGATAGTACAAAATCCAGTGAAAGCACAACTGAGGATGACTAAGGAACTTCATTCAACAAATTGAAGCTTTGGTGGGACCTCAGTTGGAAAGCTGGCACATTCCGAAGGCTTGTCAACATGCTCTATTTTAAAACCGTAGAAGGTTTTAATTTTAGTTCTATTATTAGGTTAGTACATGGCAAGAAATTTAGGGGCTGTAGAACTGCTTCTTTTCAGGCTGGGATTCATATCATTTCAATTTCCTTTCAGGAAAAATGGAGCACATTAGGTAGTTCTTCCTGGTTCCTTTTATGAATGCCACAGAGGAAAAATATAAACAAAATCACACATACTAAACAAAAACAAAATTAATTGCAATTAGCACTTGTAAGTGAAATTGCCTCTTAAATATAAAAAAGCTATGTGGTATTGGTACCAAGACACAGGGTTTGTTTGCTATAGAATATATTAAATCAATTAAACCTCTTTTGTTTTAGCCATTTAAAACTAGCACTGTGATATTATGGATAATAGATGTAATATAATGTTACCTTCTAACTTTGTACCTTTTTTGTATAGAAATGCAAGTTTAACTTTTGAATCTGGACTAATGGAGAATTTAGGACTGCCTTTTAGTGGTGCACAGCAGAGACCTTTACTTATCCCTTTGCCATATCTCTTTTTCTGTGCAAATTCAAGTGAACCAGCCTTTTATTAAATCAATGCATTTGAAAGAAAATGAGTTAACATTTAAGGAATTCTTTACTGATGTACATTTTGGATGGAAATAGCTATTCATTATTGTTTGTGAACTGAGTCAGATTTGTGTAACTTCAGCAGCCTTTGCTATCCTTTGTGCAAATAATTTGTGACCCAAATGCTACCCTGGTTTAACTGGGCCTGTTTCAAAAAGGGAAAAAGAGACCACTGCTTATGTTGTTGCTGTTTTAGGACATTTCCTATGTATTTGTATATAGACCCTGCTAAATGTTTACATATAGTTTTGGATCAAAGACTAGACAGAAATTGGCCAGGACAGAGATAAGATGCATCTTTTGTGTAATTAATGATGCCATTCAGGCCACTTGCTTTATTTGGACCATTTAATCTATTGCAGGCTTTTGCTCTGGGAGGGATCTCTAGGCTCAGGCTGATACAGCAGTTATTCCCTGCCCCTACAGTGATTTCCAATGCTTAAACTTCAATGCTGTCACCAAAATACAGTCTCCAGAACTGGGTAGAAGTCATGACTGTTAAACTGGTGTGATAAAGCCAAGAGATATTTATATGGTATTTATTTTGAGATAGACTCTACTTGGACTTGATTCTTGTATTTTAATGCCTTAGGATGAGTTTCCTTCACTATTTTAGCACAAAGAATGTTTTCTTTCTATAAGTAATTCTATTGAAATAACACTCTCCAGTGTCTCTATTAGACACTAAGGTACATTTTATGTGTATATGATAGTAACCATACGTTGAACTCAGCCTATAAAAACAATATTGGGATGGGTAGGGGTGATAAATTTTCATTCATGGCATATATAAATAATCATTATTATTAGGACCATTAACCTTAACTTAGCACACTAGCTAAGGTGATTTGTAGAAGTATTCAATTTTGAGAAATGTATTTTCTTAATATGGGGCCCATGCTTTATTTATATCTATCATTCTTAGATTAAGAGACTGCAGTCTGTGTGGGCATAGAAAGTACTAACAATTCCCCAAACTCTATTTGTGCTGTACTTCAAACAAGATTTCTTATTCACTGGAACCAGCAAAACAGCAGTTATCCGTGTGCCATGCTTAACATTAGGAAAAACCTGAAATCCTGAGCTGGAGAAAAATATTCTCCATACAAGAACTACAGGGATGTCTGCAAGGAGGGGGTCAAAAAATGTCAAGATGGCAGCCATATTGAAGTCTCACTGGCTGTGACACACATAAAAAAGAGGCAGGCTTTTGACTGCATAGTTATGGCAGCCATCTTAACTTTTGCAGAACTAGAAACACATCTGATAGAGAGATGCTTCTATTGCTCAAAACAATTTTAAAAAAGAACAGCTTTTCAGTGTTTGTGCTAATCTTTCCTGATTTAAGGATTTTTTGCTACTTACAAACCTATTTGTGCCTGAAGAGGACTGTAAAGTTCAGGCACACCTAGTCCCAGATATGAATATGAGAAATGGCATTACTCGACCCAGAACGGCCTATCTTGATCAGCAGCAGGACTCTTTTCAGCCTTACCCAAGGAGACATGCAAAGTGGATGCTCTACAGTCTTTTTCTTTAGGTCTGGAATCCCTGGTGGGGAACCTTCTATCAGAGCTTGCAATGGCCTCTTCATAGAAATCCCCATGTCAGCGGGAAAACCTCCCAAAAGAATTCCAATTCACAAGGTTCGATGATGCAGAGAAAAGAGTTTATTTGTAACGCGTTTGCAAAGGCGGGTCCCTCCGTGCAAGAAGGAACCCTGAATGAAGTTAACACAAAACTTTTATACCCTATCTGTCCTCCCCCTCTCCGAGGGCTCAGCTCACAATCTTCCTACTTCACAAGTATCCTTGATCGCTGGATTTTACATGTCAGCAGGATGTTCCTGCAACTCTTATCACCTACTTGTTTCAGGGTCTCATCCTACTCAAGTATATCTTTGCTGGCGCCAGCCAGCAGTTTATACGCAATTAACTACAAATTTCTAACCTAAATAACTTTATCTAACACCCATATCCTCCACCCCACGAGTTCAGGGTCCGGTGGCATATTTCCCTTTTTCATGAGTTTGAGGCACATAGAGGTTTTTTTTCTTACCTTGCCCCCCCACTCACATCCACAACATAGTCCCATCCCCCTATATGTTGCTGCAACAAGAGATGTCATACAAGATTCCAAAGAGTTTCACCCATAAATACTGGGTGGCGGTGGTGGAAGGAGTACAGTGTGTCTGCATGTGTGATGTATTTGAGTGGATTGCAACGTTATTAAAAGAGGGAGATTTTTATACAAAATTAAGGATTGGTCTAGAAATATGTGTATGTAGGGAATCACAGAAATGACCTCAGAGGAGGAATGTGGCAGTTAGCAAAACACGAATAAAGCCCCAGAAAGGAAGAATACATTAGAAGGACGCTTAAACTGACTCCATCTTAACTCTCTTTGGTATAAGAGGAAGGGAAGGGAAAAACACCATCGGGCATTCAGGACTGATATAAGCCGTTTGAGGTAGGCTAGGTCAGGAAACAGACTCCTCAAGAAGTCCTGGAATGCTACCTGATTGATATAGTATAGTAGCAGAATCTTGAAAGTGTTCTTCCTTTTCTGGGCGCCATTCATGTTTTGCTAACTGACGTGTTCCTTCTCCAAGGTCTTCTCTGTGGTTTTCTAGTATGGCAGGAAAGATTTTACATTAGTCTATTCTTGATAAGGGAAAAAGTAGCTTCCTGCTAAGTTAAAACTTGTGAAATTTTACAAGGGGAGCCCCATGTTTATGGGGTAGCACATAATTTTATTTTCAGTCATTCTCCTCTGCTTATTCCCTCAACCCATTTCTTCTATTGGTCCACAATTACAATGCTTGAAAAATAAAAATAAAGGCAGATACATATTCTCTCTCATTCCACTGAGATGTCCTAAATGTACATCTACTGGTTTTAAGCAAAAGGGAATTTAAATTTGTTTGTAAACTTCTACTGCTATGGCTGCTCTTAAAATCATATATTGGTCTCCCTTTTAAATTGAGTAACAATTCCATATTCTGTTGTTGTTGGTTACTTTTGGTCCCAAAATGGGATTTGCAAAAAAACGTCTTGTGGCTTCCTTTCAAGACTATCTTACATCCTTGAAATTCTCTTTTTAGAATCCTTTTCATTGCATGGGGATCACTACCAATATAATGAACAAACGTTTTAATAGGATAGCTATATATATATATATTCTTAGTAACCAAATTTTAATATCTAAAGACTGTTGTGCAATAGTAGCAGTAAGATGGAAGTATATATCTTTTTCTTAGTCAAAGCAAGCAAGCATAATATATGTATAAAGTGGTAATTCATTATTTTGGACACTAGATGGCTGGTGCTGGTTCCTCTATATAAGGTTGCTATATTGGATAAAAGGGAGTCAGTTTGGTTTACTGGTTAAGGTGGAAGACCATGAGTTCTAGTCCCACCTTAGGTACGAAACCAGCTCGGTGACCTTGGGCCAGTCACTCTCTCTCAGCCCTAGGAAGGAGGCAATGGCAAACCACTTCCAAAAACCCTTGCCAAGAAAACCACAGGGACTTGTCCAGGGAGCCACCAGGATCTGACTCGAAGGCACTAAAATAAATAAAATAAAATAAAATAAAATTTTACAAAATTGGATAAAATGTGTTCTGTTAAGATGGACTTTGCTTTTTTAACCTGAAGTCATAATCTTGTCACCAAGTGAGCTTTTTGCTGACTGACTAATGTTAGCCCACCTCAGCTTTAGTGAAAAACCAAACCAAACCAAACTCAGGAATCTCAAAACCCATTCAGGTATCTGGCAATTCTCTCTAATCTTCTGCCAGGTGCTTTGAATTCAAATTGCACTGGTTCTGATAACTACAAAATAGGGAGAAATAAAACACACCAGAATATTCCATCAAGTATTCCAATATTCCATCATCTGTTCTTTTATTTCATTCTTCTGGCTTTTTGTAATGTAAAGCACCCAGAGTTGTTGAGAAGCAGGCATTCTTTAAATCTGTGTATATAAATAAACAAATAAGTACAAACTCAATCAAGGCTCAGTGTAAAAAAGTGTTGTGTTTTGAAGGGACAAAGGCAGCTGTTCCTCTCAGGAAGACATTTCTTTTTAGAAGTTACCTCCCACTACTTGTAAGTGTACAGTGTGGGCTATTCCTCCTGTCCCCATCATCCCTGCTTTCTGATGACAAAACAATGCTCTGCCTCTCCCCTACAGTCTTGCTCTTAGAGAACAAAAATACTATTCTATTGGAGGCAAGTTGGTAACCTCATTTTAGACTGTAACTTCCATACACTTTGGTCATTGACTATACTAGGTTGATAGAAAAGCACTCATGGCCATTTCTCCAACTTATCTGGAATTGACTAGGAGAGATGCCTGTCCCAATGGAGATGAACTGATGCATTACTTAAGGTGGAATGTACCTACTGTATATCTAACCATTTATTTGGCCCTGGCATTGATGCCCTGTTTTTGGCCTGACATGGATCACAGGATTCCTTTCCATGGCTTTTTCTGATGCTCTTGCTCCATTTCAGCCCTGCCCATTCAAGGAAATTATATGAGGAAAAGTCTACAGGTAAGCCCTCTCCAAGTTAGAAAATGCTGAACTGAGAGGTGTGGGTGGAAGTTTGATCATACTTTGCAACCAATTGTTGATCAAGAAGCATGGCGTGTTTAGGTATAGGTGGCTGAACACGTCTCCTTATTTTTCTCCAAATTTCTACAGTGCTCTTCCTGCTTCTCCCTCCAGTATTTGTCTCTTATCTGCCAAGGAGGCATCAGCATCACTTTGGGAATTAACATACCTTTCAAAAGAGGGAACCCTTCCTCTAGCTCAGGTTGATTTCATGATGGCCAAATGAAAGTTTCCTGATAACTAATTGAACAATGGAAGAACAATGTGGAGGGCTGTGTCTATAGTTTGTGTTTTATCCTTAGGAATTCTCCCTAATTCTCTACCACCACCACAATAATACTTTTCAAAGCATTAAATCCTGGATCTGATCCTTAGTCAGCTCAAATTAGTTGTGAGCAGTGTATTTGGAAGAAAATCCCAGTGAGAAAATCCCAGGCTTTTCTCAAAGTGAATATACATAGGAATTCCAACTGTACTCAGCAGGACTTAATGTAGTCTTGATACAGAGCTGGATATACATTTCAGGATACCTCTCTTACTGAAAATGAGGGGCTGGATAGCATTCCTCAGACATGTCCCACCTGCCAGCATACCTCCTTTATCTCCAACGCCACCAGCATAATTTCTTATTGGAACTGACGTTCATGCTATCCATTGTGTATAGGCTCAGATTGCATTGTTCAGCTCTAAATGTCTTCAAGGTGACACAATTTATATAGAATGCTAGGATACAAGCTGATACAATGAAATTGAATGGTGAGACATTTGGCATAGCCAGAAGGAAGCATTTCTTCACACAGTGCATAGTTAAACTACATGACTTGAAGATCTTGAAATGATCTTTAACTTGGACAGATTTTAAAAAAGGAATTAGACAAGTTCATGGAGGATAAGGTAATGAATATCTACTAATCTTGATAGCTATATAATCATCAGAATCAGAGGCAAAGCATTTTTCAGTACCATTTGCTTGGGAGCACAAATGAGAGGATGATATTGTGTTCATGTCTTGCTTGTAGACTAATCATAAGCACCTCCATGGTTACTGTAGGAATATGCTGCTGATCAAGATAGATTGTTGGTTCGCTCCAGCTTCGCTTTTCTGATTTTATGCTAAACTTAAATGTTTTAACTACATGTTGTTAAGTAGCATTTAATTTGAAGAGAGGTGAATTTGATAAATCAATGAGAAAGGAAAGTGAGAAAACTGTTTCAGGAATACAAATGTTGTATTCAATGTACATAGCTACATATATCACTTTATTTTATCTGTGTACAAGAGTATTGTCCTGTCTAATAAACCTAATTGATGGTTTCTGTATTTCTTTTGCTTCGGATGAAATGCTTTGTAGGAGGGGGGAAACACTCAGAATAGTTGGTCATATTTTTGTAGACTATTAAAAGCAAGATGGGGATAAAGATTTTATGGAATAATATATTGTTGGATTCTACACATTTGTAATTCTTTCATTTTTTTCTAAATTGCCATCTATATATAAACTCCAACAATGGTATGTCTTGAAGATGTAATTGAATCAATTAAAAGCCTACATGGACCTAATTTGGTAAGCTAGTATATCAAATGTTTATTTAAAAATGTGTTTCCTATTTGATGAGCAAAGCTTTCTCTACCCTCAAAAGCAACATTGGTGAAGATACAAGAAACCCATAGCATAGATTTGTAGCTATTTTCAAAATTCTGCCTACCAGATCCTCTCCTAAAACATTTTTGACTGATAGGAAAAATATTTACAACCTCACATTTGGATTATTTTTATAAAACAATACAGGCTTTGATCCACTTTTACTAGCTATAATAGTGAAAAACAATGTTCTTGCAGACTAGATTCTGTGGATATAAGAGAATGCCATCACTTTTGTGCTCAGCATGGACTGGCTGCTGTTACAAGCAAAATGGCAGACTAGATAAAATACTGTTTGAGTCTTACAAGCTTCCTTTCATTCCTGTATGCTTTTTTTTCCTAATGAAAGAAGATAGTAGAAGCTTTGGGAAAAGAGAGGAAGGTTACAACTGGAAAATTATATTGATTGCCCCTCCCCCACATAAAACTCCATGAATAAGGCAGGGCAATTCAAAACAAAAAACTGATCTGGACTTCCTCACAGATATAAGAAAGCACAGCCAGAGACAATATGATTCATACAGAATGTATGTCGCTTAACTTTCTATTTCCAGAGTTCAGGCAATGAGTGCTACCATCAAAAATGGCACTGTCTGGGCACAAGAAGGAGGTGTCAAGAGGCTTGGGGAGAATCCCATTGTTTACAAAAGAAAAAAGGGAAGGGAAGGGAAGGGAAGGGAAGGGAAGGGAAGGAAAGGAAAGGAAAGGAAAGGAAAGGAAAGGAAAGGAAAGGAAAGGAAAGGAAAGGAAAGGAAAGGAAAGGAAGGTTGGTTTAAAAGACAGATCCAAAACATCCTAAGGCTTAGTATGCTTTATGCCCACAGAATATTGATGGACTACGTCAAAAATAAATAGAAAGGAAAAAAACCTGAGGAAAGAAAATAAACAAGTCTCACAAACTTTCCTAAAGGTCTGCAGGAATGCTCATGCTGTCCAGCAATATGGAATCCCTATAGAAAAAGCCTCCTCCTTGTTCTTTTCAGCTTGAACAAGGAAGTGACAAAGGCCCACACTTATTTTAAAGGGCAGCAGGGGCATCCATAGGGGTGTCAAAAAAGTCAAGATGGCAGTTGTGATTGCACAAAGCCCTGGCCCTTTTTCAAAAGCCATATCAACCAGCATGTCCAACACACATAGAAAAAGGGTGGGACTTTGATTGCACAGTCACAGCCACCATTTTTACTCTTTTGCCCCCCTCCCCTTGCAGTTGCCCCTGAAGTACAGGCAACCTGGAAAGAAAAGTCTGGCCACAAAGATTTCAGACATCTTCTCAATCTGCTTAGCAATGCTCCCTGAGACCTTTAAGAATTTTTGCTCTATATCTACATTTGAAGGCTAAAATCCACAAATGGATATTTTAAAAAATTATAGGAAAGGCAAAACCTTAATCTTTTGCATTATCTCAGATACATTGAAAGATTCTGTCCCTTTCCATTATAAAGGACATGTATCTATTTTTAAAGCTTTCAAAATTAGCAAAGTGATTTGTGAGTTTGTGCCAATGTATCATGAAATCTATTAATTTTGACAGCCTATGAAAGGAAGCCACATTTTAACCTTCTCTTTTTAAACTAATGAATTACAACAGCCTAGGTTTTTTTTTCCTTGAATGAATGAACTGGTAATTTAATTTATGAATCATGTAAAATATCAACCAGCTATTTCTGTATTGTTTGACATATGCAGTGCATTGGGATGTTATTCATGAATATGTTAAACTTTTAATATCAACTACAGACATGGAGAGAAAAAGACTGAACTCAAATAAAGGAAATACTGTAATTCTTGCAAATCCAAACATTACTTTCCAGCCATCCTGGAAATAGCGAAGTTCCAGTTGATGGTGCTCGCTTTTCTCATTTAAACTTCTTTAAAGTGGAATTAAAGGAAGATAAGAAAAACAAAAACAAGATTGCCATATACAAACGATTCTAGCATATGGACTGGTAACCCCTCTGGAATTTCTGGCAGAAATCTTTCTCAGCCCTTCCTGTAGTTGCCAAGGACTGAAACTGGGATCTTCTGCGGGCAAAGCACTGCCACTGACCTATTTTCAATCAGAGGGACTTTTTAAAGTAAAGAAAAAGCAAAAAGTCCCTCAAATTGAACTCAGCTCCTGAGGATTACAGTACATGGATATGTCATGTAGTTTTATTAGCAAAAGTACAAAGGTGGTTTCCCACTGCCTTTTTCAGAGATATTTTCTGACTTCCTGATCAAGTGTATACAGTAGGTCTAGGATTTCCTGGGGAACTCCTTGGTGCTCTCTGAGCTTGGTTGTTTGCTTGCAGATGTTTCATTTCCCAGCTGAAACCATGGTTGAGCCTGCCCATGTATTCTGAGATTAAGGAGTTTTCATTGTGACTTCTGACTGCCAGTTGGTGTTCGTGGATGTGCTCTGCTAGTCTTCTGCCTGTCTGTCCTACACAGTGGCTGTTACAGTCCTTACACTGTATGTTGTAGATGACTCCTGGCTACTGGGTCTTTTGGTTTACTTAAGATGTTTCGGAGGGCTTAATTGGTTTGTGTGCTATGGTGATGGTTGTAATAGTCTGTTGGTAGTTTCTGAGATGTTTTTGACGTATGGCAGTGTTATTTGAATTGGATGAATTATTTCTCAAGGGAATTATCTAAACACTGAGCCATCTGGGAAAATAAACTCACTATGCTCTATATCTACACACACACACAGAGACACACACTTCACTTTGAAAACTTTTTTTATTATCTCTGGTTTTCAGCAGATGCACATCCTGTGGGTTGCTGCTTGGTCTATCTCTGGGACACCATGGAAGTATTCACAAATGTTCCCAGAGCAGTTTTCCTACCTTCAAGTAGCCATGTGGGGCCTAAATAAGTGTTTGAGTGAGTGCCCAGTCATGTTGTGCTTTATTCCTGTCAAAAGTGGGCAGCCTCCTGGAAAAGCAACCTACGGAAAGAGCGTTCAGTTTACTATCCAGTACATTTATCAGATAGATTACCAACATGAAAATGCAGAAGGAAGAATAGTAGCAACTCCTCTTTTTAAACTACATTTGCATATATTCCACATTGCTGCCCAAGGTCTAAAGAGGAAAAAGAAATCTTAAGAATTATTAGTCCTGAGGTTCTATTTTGTTTTTTAGTTTTGCCCACTTAGGGTATTGCTACATGAAATCTTTGCATCCATTCATAATCAGCTCTGGTCCTGTCTCACTGGATGGCAGCAACTGGCTCTGCAAGCTGGTGCAATTCATTTCTGGTTCTGCAGGAGTGCATTGGAACCTGGAGCAAAGACGTTTTGAATTGTCGTGGCTCAGAAGTGAACTGGGAACTCTTGCCATACCCTGCCTCCCAGCTTTTGACCTCAAGGCAATTTTTACTCTCCTCCTTCCTCCAAGAACTCTAGCAATATATTCCTGATTTTGGCCAGATGGCAGTGATGATCATGTATCTCCCCTACTCCATCTTCTGCAGCAACATGCAGCATAGCTACAGACACTAGGAAAAATGGCTGACTGAAAAATGGTTGGCATGCTAATATTTCAATAGGAGAGAATATATGCAGCTCAGGGTTTATATTTTTTTTTTTGCTTTTAAAATAGTGACAAACAAGGAGAAAGAAAAACCCCAAAAGTAATTATGATTCAAATACATATATTTTCAAAAAAAGAAACAACACATAAAGAGTGCTTTAAAAAAAGGGTGAGAGGAAAAAAAAACAGAAAAAACCAAGTATAGTATATCATTACAACTGTTACAATTCTATATATATTTATCAAATGTAAATATAATTCAAGTACACATATATTTATTTCTAATACATGTACAGTATATAACTACCATTCATCTTTAACCTACTGTATTTTCCATAAATGAGTTCCAAATTTCATTATATTTATCCATACCAAGACTATGGCTATAGGCAATCTGCTCATAAGTGGCGGGTGCAATCAGGTCTTCAATCCATTGAGTGAAAAGGACTATAAATTTACCCTTCCAATGCCACAATATCAGTCTTTTGGGCACGGAGAATCCATTTATGTTGTCCAGTTGTCAATTTCCATGTAATAGATATGTAATTCAAAAGAATATTATCTTCTGAAAAAAAATTATTTTTGTCACACAGTCATATTTATGTAATGCAGTACTTTCTGCCAGAATTTAGTAAGTGTAGGACATTGTAAAAACATGTGTTTTAAAGAAGCATTATCCTTATTACATCTCCAGCAAAATGCTGTCTTGGACAGACCTTTTCTATTCAAACATAATGGTATCCAATAAATTCTAAATACTATTTTTTGTTGTATAAATCTTAGTTTAAGGTCC
Organism: Candoia aspera; assembly: GCF_035149785.1. Lineage (NCBI taxonomy): Eukaryota > Metazoa > Chordata > Lepidosauria > Squamata > Candoiidae > Candoia > Candoia aspera. The sequence goes on from NC_086153.1 coordinate 313,796,628, forward strand.
ATTAACACTCTTGGTACAGAAGTTAAAACACTTTCCCATTGCCTAGGCAATATACAGTAGGAACCTCGAATATGTAGCTCAGGGTTGAACCGTGGAGTCCTTGGGCTCTCTGAGCTTGGTTATTTGCTTGCAGTCGTTTCGTTACCTGCCTAGGTCACATCATCGCTGTAGCCCTGCTGATGCTACCTAGTTGGGTAATGAAACATTTGCAAGCGAACAACCAAGCTCAGAGAGCCCCAAGGACTCCACATGCTAACATTTCACCATCACATTTCACAATGGATTTCTGAATGTAGAAGGGATGGGCTCTTGAAGCTGGGGAGTTGTTTTTTTTTCAGAGTGACTGTTCCAATTTTTATTTCATTTCCCTTTTGTGAGGAGTGGCAGTGAGGGTTTTTTTGTTACTGCAGGACCCACAGTGGCTTGGGAAGGACACTGAATGATGTTCTTTGCATTCTTTGATTGATTAGCTGAACAGAGCACTGATGGCTTCTAGTATTCTATGCATGTTCTCTATAGTTCAGGCGAAGATTAGGCGAAGCTAAGGCAATAGCAAGTTGGCTTCAAACTCCTTCTAAAGGATTGAGAAATTGAAATGGTGAGGATGAGGGTGTGGAAATGTCCTAAATTTTACCTCTCCTGTTTTGTACATAGTCCATTGCAGGTGGTCAGGCTTTAAAACTAGCAAGTCTCAGGTTCCTTACTCAGATCATGTTCAGAGTGAAATATTCTCATTATTGACCATTGTTGCAGTGCATCTCTGTATATTTACAATTAAATAAAAGTATATCCACAAAGACTTGAATCTTTAGCATCTTTTAAAACATTATTGAATACCATGTGAATTTCCCCTGACAGCATCCTGAGACATAGTCCTATCCTATTTGATCTTTTGATTTTTTTTTTTTAAAGCACATAAAGATTTTTTGAAATTGGCACTTGCTATTGCTTATGGCCTTTCTATAGGTACGGAAAAGAATGTATCAGACAGTCTTCCTCAATCTGGTGTCCTTCAACCACAATCCCCATAATCTCAGCCAGAACAACCATCTGGAGGGTGAGAGTTGTGCATGACACATCTAGAACACATGTAGTTGAGGAATGAACCTTCGGTCTAATGAACTGGGATTCTTCTCATGTTCTTAACTCTGAAGTATTCTAAAAACACAATAATAATAAATAAAAGCATTTTTTTTAATCGTATGGCATAGCAGTTCAGTGTTCGTGCTGCTTTTTTCTTGCTGGGAAATCCTTGTGAGGTCCAGCAGCCTGAAGTGTAGACTATTTAGCCGTGACAAGTCACGTTGCCCGGGGTGCACCATGAGGAGGCTCGTCTACATTGCACCAAATAAAAGCATGATTCAGCCAAATCTAAGTGCAGTATTTCAAATCCTACTTAATTAAATGGATAGGACTTTGAGCATCTGACTTCAGTTATAGCTATGCCTCAAATATTGCAGTTTTAATTAATTTTAACACAATAATGTTAAGTAACAATTATGTTCTTTCCTTTCTAACTGGGCACTCCTAACTGGCACTCTTGTGAGAGGAGAGAATATAAATAGATAAACATTTTCCAAGAGGCCACAAGATTTAAGAGGACACTGTTTAAATTAAAACTGTTGCTGGTAAAGGTAGTTTTCCATGGCCCATATTGAATTCAGAAATGATTGGTTATGGAGCCAAGAAAATGAGGTAAGTTTTGCACCTCATCTCTTTTCCAAACATGGATAGCAACCGGAAGCTTCATTTTCTTAAGGGCTATCGTATCCCAACTTTAGTCGTACATGTGGAAATATGTAAAACTCCATATGGGAATTTCTCTTTTCACAGTGAAATTTCATAATCACACAGAGTCTAACCAAACAGGATCTTGTGCTGATACAACAAATGGGACTTCCTTTTGAATCAGTTTGGAAGTGAGATATTGTCTGTCTCTGTGCACAGTTTTGGAGGACAGTAGCAACTCAAGCCTCTTTGCCTTCTCTGGAACTCATCTAGAATCTCACTGATGAGTAAGCCACTTTATTTAACCTGGCCAAAAATAGTCAAGTTAACAGTCATTTCTTTGATTCAACTTCCTCTGTTTTACGGCTGCATTCTTATGCTACCTTGGAAGCAAGATTGTACAAAGTGAAAAGGAGCTTTTCTTTCAGAACCACAAAATCAGTGTTTACATATTGCACTGATTCCAAACTTTCTACCCTCTAGGGCAGGGTTCCTTAACCTTGGCAACTCTGAGCTGTGTGGACTTCAGCTCCCAGAATTCCCCAGCCAGCAAAGCTCTGCAAATGTGTTGCTTACATTTTATGGTGTTTTAACTTCTATCATTTGAAATTGTTTTGTTGTTTAGTTTTCTTAGCCTGTTTTATTGCACCTTGCTTTGGGATTGCTAATGGAAAGCAGGTAAATTTATGCATGTGCATATTTGTAAATGTGTGTATATATATATAGACAGATAGGTATTTTTGTATGTGTATATAGATAGGTAGATGGATATGGATATGGATAGAGATGATATACTGTAGATATATAAAATTGACTTAATGAAAAAACTGCAATGCAGGCGCTAAGCAAACTTTTTTGGGTGAGGCCCTGCATAATCAAGTACCACTCAAAAAAGCGTTTCCCAACTCAAAAAAAAATTCCCAGACTGTGGGAACAGATCAAAGAAAATAACTTAGATATTGCCAAATGTTTTCGGCTCCTACTCATCAAATTTGTTGATCATGCTGGCTGGCAAAATGACCTGCACTACGTTGTCTGTTTCTAGAACTGATGTGTTATCAGGAATTTGGACCCCAAGCCTGCCTAAAGCAAGCAGAATGGTTTTGTTAAATTTTAATGTGCCACTGAATTCTTCATCACTTTTATCAATGATATAAAATTGCAAGACCATAATAGCCAAGAACAGGAGGCACAGATTCACTTTTCCATGGTTTATGTAATATCTAGACCTAAATTATTGACTATTCTAAAGCCTTTGACTGTGTGGACCATAACAAATTGTGGCAAGTTCTTAGTGGTATGGGGATACCAAGTCATCTTGTATGCCTCCTGAAGAATCTGTATAACGACCAAGTAGCAACAGTAAGAACAGACCACGGAACAACAGACTGGTTTAAGATTGGGAAAGGAGTACGGCAGGGCTGTATACTCTCACCCTACCTATTCAACTTGTATGCAGAACACATCATGCGACAAGCTGGCCTTGAGGAATCCAAGGCTGGAGTTAAAATCTCTGGAAGAAACATTAACAATCTCAGATATGCAGATGATACCACTTTGATGGCTGAAAGTGAAGAGGAACTGAGGAGCCTTATGATGAAGGTGAAAGAAGAAAGTGCAAAAGCTGGTTTGCAGCTAAACCTCAAAAAAACCAAGATTATGGCAACCAGCTTGATTGATAACTGGCAAATAGAGGGAGAAAATGTAGAAGCAGTGAAAGACTTTGTATTCCTAGGTGCAAAGATTACTGCAGATGCTGACTGCAGTCAGGAAATCAGAAGACGCTTAATCCTTGGAAGAAGAGCAATGACAAATCTCGATAAAATAGTTAAGAGCAGAGACATCACACTGACAACAAAGGCCCGCATAGTTAAAGCAATGGTGTTCCCTGTAGTAACATATGGCTGCGAGAGCTGGACCATAAGGAAGGCTGAGCGAAGGAAGATTGATGCTTTTGAACTGTGGTGTTGGAGGAAAATTCTGAGAGTGCCTTGGACTGCAAGAAGATCAAACCAGTCCATCCTCCAGGAAATAAAGCCAGACTGCTCACTTGAGGGAATTATATTAAAGGGAAAACTGAAATACTTTGGCCACATAATGAGAAGACAGGACACCCTGGAGAAGATGCTGATGCTAGGGTGAGTGGAAGGCAAAAGGAAGAGGGGCCGACCAAGGGCAAGATGGATGGATGATATTCTAGAGGTGACGGACTCATCCCTGGGGGAGCTGAGGGTGTTGACGACCGACAGGAAGCTCTGGCGTGGGCTGGTCCATGAAGTCACGAAGAGTCGGAAGCGACTAAACGAATAAACAACAAAAAAGAGCTAAATTAAATCAAATTTAATTGATCCTGTTTGGCAACATATTCAACTCAAGCAGCCACTAACCTAGTGGATCTGGTAACATATGATCTTACTAAGTGGGTCAAAAGTCATTATTTGGGGAACACAGCACCTTACCCACTTTTTTTAAGGAGGTGATTGATATAAGCCTTTACAGCAGAAGACTAGTGCATTGACCGATCAGGCAGGGAGCAGAAGGGGCAGGGGGTGGGGAAGGAGAGCAAAAGAAGGGAAAACTGGCAGTGCTTCAAGCTCCATTCAAATAAAAACTTGCAGCTGTCACACTAGAGGCCTGTTCCTGCTGTTCCCTTCCCTTTCTGCAATCCTGTTCCTCCCTCTCCACCCCTTGCCCCATCCTTACCACACATATCTGCCTTAGTGATCTGTGCCAGCATCACTTTTTCCTTAGTATGACCAAAGAGGGCAGGAGGGCAGATGCCAGAGGGATGTTGAAAAGTCTTCCATTGCTCTTCTGCCCCCGCAATTCTCAGATCAGACCCCACACCCCACCCCAGACTATGAGAAGAAAAAGGTTCTCCCTTTGTAAGGACAGCAAAGCTGCATTGAGGAAGAAAAGCAACCACAAAGGAGGCATCTATCTTCAATCACAGCAAGGGCCATAAATGAACCTGGACAAGAGGAACACATGCACATAACCCAGGGCATATCCTTGGCATCCAGGACACATTCAGGGAAGACAGGTCCCTGAAAGCACCAGACTTCCCCTTTATCATCTACCTGAAACTTGCATGTGGTGTTCCCAAATACCATTGGGAGTACCCTGGTATCTGCTGTTGTGTTTTGTTTGTATGGGTTAGCATGTGGGAATGTGTATATATTTGCAAAACGTAAATGCTAGATGCTACACTGTTCCCCCTCCCCCACCTCAGTTTGAAATCATTAATTTTAAGTACTTGCAGGAGGAGTGTGTGACTATGTGGATTTCTGTACCACTCATTATTAGGGACACATGTTCCCCAACCCAGGGTTAGAGTTGCATGTCCCATTCCCTTTTCATCACTTCCTCACTCTTCTCACCTTTATAAAAAATGCTAAATAACTCCTAGTCATCAAAAAGTTGCCAACTTCTGGGCTAGGGCTACCATATCTAGACTTCAAAATCCAGACATCATTAGGTGGCAGCCAAAATATATAGAAAACTCTAATTCTTTGTTGCCCTCTATTTTTTATCTGGATTTTTGCAGGTGAGATCTGGTAGCCCTAATTCAAGGCTAAAGAACTTTGGCAAAAGTAAGAATGTTAATACCCTTATCTCCACTTCAAACATGAGACCCTATTTCTCACTCCATTGGTTAATGAGGCTCTTTTGAAATATTGATGACCATCTTCATATACTTTGCAAAGTTCACAGGGAATCAACCTGGCAAAGAAAACACCAAAGAAAGTTCTGTGATCCCCCAGGCTTTTCGGAATCTAATCACAAGTAATCATGAAACCAACTGCTTCATGCTCTACAATGGGGCTTTTAGAAGTCACCATTGCATAGCAGGACTACCCACTCTGGAATGCAAAAGGCTGGACAAACTACTAATGGCAGCAAAGGGGTGATGTTTTCTGTACTTCAGCTGGTGCAAAATGCAGTGTCATGGGCAGTTATGTGTGCCCCTAGATCAGCACACGTTACATCTCCGCTTCATGAGCTGCATTGGTTGCCCGTTTGCTTCCTGGTTCAATTCAAGGTTCTGGTTTTGACCTTTAAACCACTTCATGGCATGGGGCCAGGTTATTTGAGGGACCACCTCTCCCCTATTAGACCAGCCCATCACATCAGATCCCACAGAAGAGATATGTTGTGGGTTCTGTCTATGAAAGAGTTACATCTGGTGGGATCCAGGAGGCAGGCCTTTTCTGCTGTGGCACCCACCCTGTGGAACATCATTCCCCCTGAGGTGAGACTGGCCCGATCCTTAATATCTTTATGGAAGTCCCTCAAATCATGGCTGCATCAACAGGCTTGGAGATCTCCAGGAAGTGGCAAATTTGAGGTGGCTTCATTGTCTATAACATCAAACCCTCTGCTAGTCTGTCAATAGTAACACCGATAGATGCTTTTAGTTGTAGAATTCTTTTTAATATTATTTATATTTATTATTTGTTTTTATTATATGCCCCACAGAGTCATGTTTTGGTATGGACTCTACCCCACATCAACACCAACTGGAACCAAATTTGGAGGAAGGAGAACCAGCACAAGACTGTGCCCCTAAATGTTAACCCCTGGAGCTGCTTTAGAAGGATGCTCATGATGAATGGTATCAAAAGCCACCGAAAGTCCAAGAAAAGCAAGGTTGGACACATTAACCCTGTCCTGGGTGGCCATCCACAAGTGCAATCAATGCTGTTTCAGTCCTGTACCCAGCCTGAAACCCAGCTAGAAGGAATCCAGAAAATCTGTTTCCTCCAGGGCCCTCTGAAGCAGCACCACAACCACTTCTCAATAACCTTCCCTAAAAACCCTCCTTAACCCTAAAAAGGGAAGGTTGGAGACAGGGCCAAAGTGGTCTAAGACAGTAGGGTCTAGCAATGATTTTTTGAGAAGGGAATGGACAACTGCTTCCTTAAGTATTGATGGAACCATTCCCTTCTCTTTTTTTTCAATTAAGTTTTATTAAAGAGGCTTTATACAAAGTAAAAACAATACAAATTTAAAGAAAGAGTAAAATAAAATAAAAGTTGTAAGAAAACAGAAAACAAATGAAAAAGAAAAGACAGGAAGGAAGGAAGGAAGGAAGGAAGGAAGGAAGGAAGGAAGGAAGGAAGGAAGGAGAAAAAAAGAGAGAAAAGGTATAAAGAAGTGGCTTCCAATCTTCTTTACAGCAGCTATAGATGCATTTATATTTTATCCTCTCTCTCCAAGGTTATATCATAGTTCCCTTCTTTTCATATTCTATCCTTTCTAATCATCAAACCTATAAATCACAAGTTCATTTTTTCTGTTTTCAGCAAAAAGTCCATAAGGGGTTTCCAGCCACTGACAACTGTAGTTGTCTTTTCTCTAATCAAGCAAGTCAATTTTGCTGTCTCTGCAAATTCTGCCATCTTCACCAACCATTCCTCCATTGTGGGTATTTCAGCATCTTTCCATCTTTGTGCATATAACAGTCTTGCTGCAGTTACCATATACAAAAATAATTCCCATAAGTCTTTTCTAATTGTCTATCCATAAGTCCAAGGGACGCGGTGGCGCTGCGGGTTAAACCGCTGAGCTGTCGATCGGAAGGTCGGCGGTTCGAAACCGCGCGGCAGGGTGAGCTCCCGTTGCTCGTCCCAGCTTCTGCACACCAAGCAGTTTGAAAACATGCAAATGTGAGTAGATTAATTGGTACCGCTTCGGCGGGAAGGTAACGGCGTTCCGTGTCGTCATGCTGGCCACATGACCCGGAAGTGTCTATGACAACGCCGGCTCCAAGGCTTTGAAACGGAGATGAGCACCGCCCCCTAGAGTCGGACACGACTGGACTTTACGTCAAGGGAAACCTTTACCTTTACCTAAGTCCAAGCAAGAAAAGTTCTGGTTCAGCTGAATATTAATCTTTAAAATTGTTTAAAAGGGGACCATCCCCTTTCTCAAGGAAGCATTCATCACTGCCAGAGCCCACCTGCATGTCATCTTCCTGGAAGACTTAACTAGCCAGAAGGGGCATGGGTCTAGCACACAGGTGGCTGAGATCACAGCACCAAGAACCCTGTCTACTTCCTTTGCCACTCTGCTACCTTCGCCATGAGGCAGGCTTAAACAGTGGCTTGCATCAAGCTCAGTCAGACTCACTCCTCATCCTCCAGCAGTACTCCAGGCAGCTCTTCACCCATTTCTTCCTCCTTGGGGGAGCTCTGGGAACTTCAGGAAGAGAAGGGCTGCACAGGCTCAATCTGATCCAAAGACCCAGCCATGTTCTTGTTCCAAGTGGCAACCAAGGTATTGACCAGTCACAGGAGCTCTGTGGCTCATCTTCTCTGTCTCTCTTGTACAAAGATTCTAGCAAGTGGTGGTCTTGCTTTTAAGACCAAGAAAAGCTTTTATCTCCATGGAATTTAAGAAGACATCTTGTTTGGCTCAAGTGACGTACTTCTCCCCACCCCACTTTTCATCTCATCTAAAAAAATGAAGAAGCAGAAATGACTGCGCTTGGCATTTGAAAGAATTGAAATTAATAGACTACAGAGTAATCCTTGTAATGACTAGATAATGTGACATGGAATATTGCCATTTGCAAATTAGGGAGAATCATTAAAGGCTATGTAAGAATAACTTCACAATGGCAGCATTATTATATGTGATTCTTGCAAAGCAGTGCACCCAATCTAAATAATAAAAACATTGGGTTCATATGTCAACTGAATTACACTTTTGTTGGCATCTTTCAACATTATGATTCTGTGAAACAAATCAGAGTTAGCTAGGTTCACAGATCTCACTAAACCCTACACCATAGCCTATAAACCGCAGTGGGCTGGGTTCCCATGTTGTGCTAAGCCAACGTTTTTCAACCTTGGCAACTTTAAACTAGCATGCCGGGTGGGGAATTCTGGAAGTTGAAGTGCACACATCTTAAAGTTGCCAAGGCTGAAAAACACCGTGCTAAGCATTTGAAAAGCAAGCCGGGCCCACTAGAGTTGGGAACAATATATGAGTTCAGATGGCTCTGGTGCCCCCACCTCAGAAATCTCATTTAGGGAGGGGCCTAATGCTATAAGATTCCATTAAGTGCCTGCCATTAAAACTTGAGTTGCGCTGACATCCAGATTTAAAGGGCAAAATGCAATTCAGAGTATGTGTGGCATCAATACAGCACTTAAAACAGCTACATTTTTCCTGGGCTCATGCAGCTGCCCTCTGCAGCTGGCATGCAGTCATAAGAAAAGACACATTTGCTGCACCCATCTGTACTCCCATCTGAATTTTGTCCCTCACTTCTGAATTTCTGCATAGCTCTAACAACAATCTAAGCTTCCAATGACCTAATACCAAGGGGACCAAATATAATGTTAACACCTCTGGAATTCTCCCTCCTTGGAGAAAGGAAAAGATGCAGGGTGGCAAAACCTCATGAGAGAACAATGACTGAGTGTGGATTCTTGATAAGTACATCTCTACTGTATTTTTAAAAAATTGATACTAATATTTAACACCCTTCATTACTATTTCACAAGATAACAGTTCATCACCAGAGCCTTTTAAAAAAAACATTGTCAGTGTATATGCCACTGTTCAATGTAAACAAGTTTTCAGCCTGGTTTTACAAAATACAGGTGGTCCTTGTTTAATGACCACTCGTCCAGCAACTGTTGGAACTTGCGATGGTGCTGAATGAGTGGTGGTTACAACCAGTCCTTGAAGTTCTGGCTGGCACAGCAGCCGCACAGTCATGTGATCATGATCCAGATGCTCAGCAACCAGCCTGGATTTCCGACTGTCATAGCATCCCAGAGTCCTGTGATCATGATTTGCAACCTTCCCTGCCAGCTGTCCACAAGCAAAGTCAACAAGGAAGCCAGCAGGAAGTCAGAAGTTGCAATCATGTGAGGTCCTCACTTAATGACCTGCACAGTCCTCACTTAACAATGGTGACTGGGGACTGCTGGAACTGCTGTCGCTAAGCAGGGCAGTCATGTTATGTTGCACTTTACAACCATGTCGGTTAGTGATGGAAATTCCGGTCCCAATTACCATAATTAACCGAGGACTACCTGTAAAACAGAAAATGGTAATCACAAATACTAATAGCACCATATGAAAAACAGGATGATACAGCAGCAGTTAAATACAATTCCCATTATAATGATGAAGCTGGATTAAAAAAAAAAAAAAACTCCCCTGAAAAGACAGTGACATATGTGCTGGGCCAGTTACAAGAAAGACTCCATTCCACAACTGAGAAAGCCCCTTCCTTCGACAGCAGTGCTGGCTCCAACTTTTCAGGGCTCTTGCTAAGATGGCCTCCCAGAGGGCCCCTCCCAGCATCGACTACTATCCCTTCCATTGCCTTCTCCATCTGGGCTCAGTCTACTCCACTTGCCCAAAAGGAATGGACAAATCTCACCTTTCCTTTACTCTTCACCCCAGTTGGCAACATAGGCTTTCTCCCACGTTGCTCCTAGACTGTAAAATCCCCTCTGGGCATGTCCACACGACAACTTAAACTGGTGGTCTCCCACATCACTTCCAGCTGTTTCTGAAACCAACTTCAGAAAATCCAATCCAGATTTTGTGGGCTGACAACTGGTGCTCAGTCCAGGCTATGGCCACAAGACCTTTGCAGTACCCTGGGCAAGAGTTGGGAAAGCAAGGGAAGCAGACTTCACCCAGACTGGGACAAAATGGAAAGGGTGCCCACTGGCATATAGAAGAGTTGAATGGGGCATGAACTTCTAGGGTTGAGGATGGTTAACAGAGCATCATTGGATCAACTGCAATTTTATAGAAAACCAGCAACTGCCACCCATCAGAGAACAGAGCTGCCTGACAGCCCAGGATGAATTAGCTGCTCAAGGCAGTGACCAGCTGTTGGAAGGGAAGGGGCATGCCAGGCACTGCAGCCAATTGGAGCTGGGGCTGCTAGTACAGAACCAAGTGATGGACACCACCTGCTCTGAAGAGCTTAAGATGGCTCAGGTCAGATAGCAGCAGTTTTGAATCAAAGCTGGCAAACATGGGTGTGGAGTGCATTTGCAATGGGCTGGGAATGGGAAGAAGATGACGTCATCATGTTAGCACTCAGGAAGCAGTGAGTGGCCTTACTGGCAATAGGCCAAACAGAAAGAGTGGTTCTGTCCTAACAGCCAGGAACCATGCTGAGACAAGGAATAGGTCTCTAGTGCTTTATTACTGCTACATTAGACAGAAAATCCTAACAAACTGAAGAAGCGTGGGAAAAACCCAGACAGATAAACCCCAAAAGTTAAGGCGGGTCTGATTGTGTCTCTTTGAATGGCTGCTTAACTCCTCAGTACTACGCATGCGTTTTCCACCCTGGATAGAGGCCCCCTCCTGCTCACCATCAGTACTCATGACAGGTTCTTCACTCTCTGTAAAAATACATTGCCTTCCCCTGGCTGTTGTTAGGAGAGTGATCAAATGCATACATAACATTTTGGTCAGCCTAGGGTCAGCGTTGTAAATTACTGTTTATGAGAAATTGAAGCTTTAGTTGCTATGACATCATCTGAAGGCAGCTGCAGTTTATGAAATGGCAGAAAGCCCTATTTCAGAGGCAGCTGTGAGCCCAAACCATGGAGGGAAAGCTATGAGCTTGGTGGAAAGGCAGACAGGGGAATGGGGGGAAAGAGAAAGTGTCCTGGATGTCAAAGTGGTGAATGCTATGAAGGACAAAGAGAGTTTAGTACAGTGTTTTTTAAACTTGGCAACTTTAAAGTGCGTGGACTTCAACTCCCAGAATTCCCATGCTGACTGGGGAATTCTGGGAGCTGAAATCCACATATCTTAAAGTTGCCAAGCTTGAAAAACACTTGTTTAATAGATGGTGTGGTAAAATTAAAACTGATAGAGTTGAATCCCCTCTTACATCAAGTTGCTGACAGCTGATGGGAACCTCAGTTAATCTAGAAAAGGTACGCAGGGTCAGATCTGGTTAGTACTCAGAAGGGAGGCCAAAAAGTTTGCAGCATAAATTAGAAAGTTGAAAACAACCCAGGAAGAAGCAATGGCAAATTACTCCTATGCTGTTGCCAAGAAAATTATGTGAATATATACATATGGTCACCAGGAATCAAGGATTATTTTATACAGCTACAATTATAACACTGGAACCTATTTAGCTCTCAGGTATAGTGGAGATGTTGAACTAATCAAAAGTGAGCTTATCACACTATTTTTTTGGACCTACCAGCATCATTTTTTATGGCTCCTTTGACCTATTTCCTCCCCTTTTTTCCTCTTCCTGTATTTTTAAAAACCAATCAAGACTTAGTATATCAGTTTGTCCTCATGAAAAATCAGCAGGAAATTGCACCACCATTGTTTAACAGTTTGCTATCAAATTTTGATGTTTTACCTCGAGGGCTCTGAAAGCCACCAAAGAACCAAAGGCATCTGAAGCTACAGGGGAGGATGTACTGTAGGTTGCCACTGCTCTGCAGGTTGTCCCTCTTATTTGGACTATAAACCTCAACAGTAATGTGGGTTGTAGTCTACAGATCTGGAGGTGCTGAGTTGAGGAAGGTTATTCTGGAACATGTTTCATGAAGGACACTATTGAGTATTACACAGGATTGAGGAAATTGATGGGCATCATTGTTATGGTTGACCTAGTGCTCAGGGGAGAAACAGCTGCCTCATGAATCTGACTTCTTTCTATACCTCTTCAGGCTGTATCTGACACCATTAAAAAAAAGACCCTGCTTTTTCATGTGGTGCTTATAAATATCATTTCACATTTTGTTGTGGGCATTTTCACAGGAGTTTTGGTATCAGTTTTTCCTCCTTTTTCACAGTTTGGATAATTATACCCTGCATTGAGCAAAGTCATCTGAGATGTGTTGATGGTACAGAAATAGCTGTTTGTTTCTAATGGGAAATTTGCAGAGAGAAGACGTTGGGGGAGAGAGAGAGAGAGAGAGAGAGAGAGAAAAGAGAAAATAAATGCCAGTAACAGCTGTAGGCTGGCTGGACTTCAAGTGGCGCTGACCTTTCAGTCAGATTTAGTGGCAATCATTAGCATAAATAAACTTCTGTATAAGGGGCACATGCTACAATTTCTGGTACTGTAATGTCTATATAACATGTCTACCCATAATATTTTAGCTCTCATCTTTTGCACTTAGAGTGCAATGTCTTTTCCAAATCTTGACAAAGCTTCCTGGTTTAGCACAAGGTCTAATAATTCTTGTTTGGCCAGGTTTTAAACAAAATTCTCCAATGTTCTTTTTCACCAAGAAATTCTGATAAATATAGTTTTGCATATCTGGAAGGACAGATATGGGGAAATTGCTTTAGAATAACCAGGCATCAGATTTATCTTCATTTTCAAAAATATAGTTTAAAGGGAAAACATTTCAAAGCAGCAAAAGAATAATTGACACATGGTATGCTTCCTGCTTTGGGATGTGTTTATACAAATAGTGGTTTCCCATCCGGTTTTCATGATACCGCTCAGGTCCTATTTATTTTTCCAAGTTAGAACTTCTAGTTCCTCCTCTTTGTTGCTTAAACAAGTTTGTTGATTGGTACACAAACACTGTAGACTGGGGATGTTACTACTTATTGGTTTGGCCACCATCACATTTGAGGGATTTCTGTGTATGTTTTGCTGCTTTATATCTATTCTGTCACCATATGCAGCCATGTCCAAATGCTCACCATTATACCACCCCCCCCCACTCACTCAATACAGAATTGTGTAAAGGAATTTAGAGGTGACCGTGGGGAAGCTATGAAAGAACCGTTAAAGAGTGACTTGCTGGAAAGATTACACAGTCCAGAGGTTGAGGCCAGTATGAGAAAGAAACTCAAAAGAAACCCACCTTGATTTTGTTTAGTATAAAATAGAACAGAGAGAAACCTGGACAGGCTTTCTATTATTATAGAAATAGACTGTTATTATACTCTGCAACAATAAAGTAGCATTCCTGGAATCTGCTCTCTCTGTTTCTTAACCTGGCCTTCCTCAAAGAGCTGACATCCTATAACAATACATTAGAGTTACAGATATTCATGGAGTGTCCGTTACCTGACCTGGTCATACCCAGTGGATTCCAGGAACAGTAGGATGCAAGGACTCTATCAGGCTAAAGAAAAATGATGAAGGCATGGGCAGCCATAAGGAGAGTAAGTTGACTGGACTGAGAATTTACTAGCTTAGAATAGCCTTCTCCAAGCTGATATGCTCCAGCAGGGTTGGACCTCAACACCCATTAACTCCCAATCAACAGAATTCATTGTATTTTGAAGGATGGCATTGCTGGCTGGTTGGTACTCTGAACAGCATTTTTATTAAGGCAGAATATGCCACATTTTTTTGCAGGTCTCACTTGTCACATCAATTAAGCATGGAAGCTTCTGTTTATTGATTGAATTCATATAATGTGCTAAGTCAAAACTGAAAAAATGACTTAATGTGATGTATGAGGCCAATCATTACTAGGATACATTCACATAATACACTAAGTCATGGTTTCTTTTACAGATAGTTAGATCTATACATAGCACAGCCATAAATCATAATTTATTGCAATAATTGGATTCACGTAACATGATACAATATGGGTTTTTACAATATGCTAGGGTAAAATGTGGATCAGTGCCTTAGGCAAATTCAGGCAATGTGGCTAGCGTACAGTTTCATGTGTTGTGCAATGAATTATGGTTCAATCATCCATAGTGTTTTGGACAATCTCAACCTACCTCTGTGTGTGTGTGTGTGTGTGTGTGAGAGAGAGAGAGAGAGACAGAGAGACAGAGAGAGACAGAAGCCAAAGAAATTAGAACAAGTACTATTTGTCATAAGCATACGTTCTTTTAATAAAATACAATTATTAGTTTTATTATGTTTGTGGTCATATATTCTCTGAAATAATTTCTAAGGGTAATGTAGGACTGTAGCATCAATGGCAGTTTTAAGGAAATCTTTCAAGTCTATGAAAAGATGATAGTTTTTATTCAGCTTCTGTATTGACTGCGTCCTAATTTTAGCCATTCTTTACTGCCAGTCTTATCTTTTCTGTGTAGCTAGATAATTTTGGATAGGGATTGTGGAGGTTCATGTGCTAAGCCTTTTGGGAACACATGGAACCTGCAATTGAAAAATGCTGATATTTAAACCAAAAGCACAAAGTAAAACTGACAGGGTTGCGTCACTGTGGCAACCACTTCTTATGATTAACTGGATCAGATGCTGAGGGTGCAACATGAAAACGAGTACCTAATCAAGAGACATCTCGTCACTATCTCACTTCTCCCAATTATTGTACATCTCTACTGCTCAGTACTAAGGGGTTGAATGTCTGTGAACCCATAAAGTTTTCAAAGAAAATTACAGAATAAGCATATTTAATCAGCAGAGAAAAAAAATCTCATTCCATAATTCATTTCCAAATAGGTCCATGAATTATCACAAGGGTATAACAGCTGCAAGTAGCTTTATCTGCTGCATGAAGTGAGGATGGGAAACAGTAAATATGAATGACTCATGCTTCCTGCTTGTCAACATGTTCTGAACTGAACGTTTGGATCTCTCCATGATAGTCATGTTGGACTCTAATTTCCAAAGGCTTTCACCGAGTTTAATTCTGACATGGGACAGCAAGCAAATGAGAATCAGAAAGCAGATCCAACAAATACCAAGGGGCAGAGGCAGGAATTGCAGACGGATTGGCACGACATGATCTGTTTTGTCACTCAGTTGGACAAGATGACTTCTTTAGAAGGAAGGGCAGCATATAAATAAAATTAGTATTAATATTAATAATTTCTCAGCCCACAAGAAAATGTTTCACAGAATTATAGAATCTATAAATTATTAGTCATCTAGTCCAATTCCCTACCCAAAAGGTAACCAATTTCCAGTGAGACAGTAAACAAAAAATTACAGATCTTTCAAAAATGCATACTGTGGCATGGACTGAGGAGTTTAATTATCCAGACACCTGTTGAAGGCAAACTCTGCCAAGTCTTGTCCTTCCAGATAATTCTTGTGGATAACTTTCTCACTCAGAATATGGAGGAAACTACGGGAGGTTTCCTCCATTCTTGATCTTTGCCTCAATACAGACTTTCCTTTGTTTTTCCAGATATTAACCAATAGAAAATGCTTAGTTGAGGAAGTGGAAGTAGTAGCAGAGAATATTAGGAGGCGCTATTTAATGCTGGACTTCTTGATTTTAAGAGAAACTAAATCTGAATGTAGTTGAACACGTATTTTTTAACCAATGATAAGTAGAATTCCATGGTGGGAGAAGCTAGGAAGACAACCAAAGAAGCCAATGTGGCTGAGGAAAAACTAAGTGAAAATCTGAAAACAAAAAAGGACCCATATTACATACACACATACATACCTATCACACTATTCTCTTTTGGGGTAATCAACATTATACAGAATGCAATAAAAGAATTAGAAACAGTAAGCCAAATAAATTAAAGGCACAAAATGAGAAAAAGGAATACACCTCAATGCTTTTTAGTAAAATAGTAAAAACCTGGTATAAGCTAGGTTATCACCCTTAGACTTAGCAGAATTCCCTGCTAATGGTAGAGAAAGTACAGGGCACTTTTGGCACATTTTCACCAATATGCTACAAGCACAATCAAATCCTTTGCTTTATCCCATGTATGTTCATAAATTCTGTGCCACCTGTTGCCTGTATCTCTCAAAATAGAAGGTACATACAGTGTATTTGAAGCCAATTTAGTGGCCTGCTAGAACCACTGAAATGGAGCAGATCTTATAACACAGCTGAGAAGCTGACACAGAAAAAGAAAATTATCTTAGATAGCTTCAATGAGCACATCAAAGAAACACAGGTTATTGAGCTTACACACTCAGTCCTCCCAAGCATAAAGAATTGCACACTTAGACAGATTAGGTTAAGATAAGTAAAAGAATTCTTACTGACTTTATTGTTGCTTCTGTTACATCCATCTTGGTAAAAAAGATGAAGTTCCTTATTCTTCTTTTCTTTCTAAATACTTAGTTTGCCCTAAACCCTCAGCCCTATTTTGCTGCCAAGGGCTGTGTGGAAGAAAGGGGAATTCCAGGCCCACCTCATTGTGCCCAGAATGGAGGAGAGCAGCACACAGCCATGTGCTTCTCTCAGTGGAAGAAGGAGGAAGAGAGAGAGAGAGAGAGGAAGTGGGAGTGGCAACAAACAGCTTCCTCAGAGTTGCATTGTGGGACAACTCAATTTACATGCTAATTCACATGCTAATGAGGCATGCTGGATTTGCCAGGACTTCCAACAGTATTGACCCATACTCAGGATGTATGTATCTATGTACAGTATGTATCCTATTTATTTAGTCACCCATCTCACAAAATGACTCTACAAAAAATACAAAAAAGGGATACAAAGAGGACACACTTAGGAAGTGGAAAGAGGAATAGATCATCAAGGGAGAATACTGATAGTCTGAAATTGTAGAGATCATGTTTGAAAGGCTAAAGTTCAAATCAGCTGAGGTTGGCAAACAGTGCTAAGAAGAACAAAAAAGATAACCTCAGGTAAGTTCAAAATACACAGAAGAAAAAAGAATCAGTATACCAGCTGCTCAATGAAGACAGCAAAATGCTAATGGCGAATAAAGAAACGGAATACTTCTCAACTCATATTTGGGATCAGTCTTCTCCAAGAACGGGATATGTGTTCCAGACAATTGAGAAGTGTAGGATGAAGGGTCAGGACTGAAAGCGGAGACTGATAAAAACATGGTCAAGGAATACCTGAATAACTTCTAATCGCCACAGCTGGTTGAACTTCATTCTAGGGTAGTGAAGGACCCCTTATAATAATGGTCAGGCTGAATCTTTATAGTTTAAGATATCCAAGAGTGCCAGATGAGTTGGGTTATTGGTCCCTTAGCTAAGACACGCAATCACTGAGCTTGCAAAGAGAAAATATAAATCAGATACAACAGGTAACAGAGTTTTAAAAGAAAAAGATGCACACTTGCCAAAATGAAAGTAATTGTACACGTTATTTCTACCTCAAACTTGTTACCAAGTTGTTAGAGATAAGCTCATCTGGATCTTCCAGATTTTAAAGGATTCCAACCTTTCATTAGGTTGATTATAGGATCAGAAGCAATATTTCTTAGCCCTTTTTCCTAGCTTCAGTATGTTGTATTCCTCCTGGATTTTTAAAGGCAAAACCTTTCCTTCTACAGAAGGGGAGCAATATATTTTGCTACGTATTAAGGTGAGCACCCTTCCTCAAGAGGATCCTGCTTGAGACAGAAAGATTTATATTGGGAAAGTCTGCAGTCTATGCAATATGCAGCTGATTAACATGGAATGCTCTGAAAGGAAGTTGGCTTTCCAACAGAAACCTTGACTATTACCTCACTTTTGAATAGCTAACTTTTGAATAGGTAATTAATTTCATTAGTAGATTGTGGTAAAACTGCAAATATAATATATCTTGTTTTTGGCAACGCATTTGACAAACTACTTGTAACATTCTAATCAGCAAGCCAATTAAGATTAGGCTGGATGGTATGACAGTTAGGTCTATACATAGCTCAAAAACTGAACTCCAAGAATAAATGGTTCCTTATCCATGGTTCCTCACTGAACTGGAGTGAAATACTGGGTAGAGCATCCAAGGGTTCAATTCTGATTCCTATATTTTCAGTATTTTGTTAATGCCTTAGATCAGCATTTTTCAACCTTGTCAACTTTCAGATGTGTGGACTTCAACTCCCAGAATTCCCCAGTATGCTGGATGGGGAATTCTGGGAGTTGAAGTCCACACATCTTAAGCTTGACAAGGCTGAAAAACACTGCCCTAGATGAAGAGATCGAGGGAATCCTTATCAAACTTGCAGTTGAAAAAATTGGATGGGATAGTTAATATCACAGAAGAGGGAAGTAACATTCAGGAAACTCTTGTTGATTTAGAAAAACGGGCTGAAAACAACAGTGGAAACAGTGGAGCCAATTACTCAGAGAAATAGTGGGCTCTTATTACCAGATGTATTCAAGCAGAAGGTAGGCAGTTGTTTTGGATGTGATGCATTAATGTGAAATCTGGTACCAAGCAGGGGTTGGACTTGAAATTTAAATGGCCCCTTCCTTGATCTGACATCTCATAGTGAGCACTGAAGGGGGAGGCAGTGAAGGCAAGGTGAAATGATGCAATGGTACATGGGAATAACCTTAAGGGATGAGGGGAAGAGCTGCTGCCTAGAGAACGATCAGATAAAAGAGGGAGGAGCCCGCAGCAGCTTATCGGTCAGAGAAAGAAATTAGGATAGTATCCACCCTAATTGATCAGGCTGTGAAAAGAGACAGCAGGAGATTTATACTTTCAGACTTGCAAGATTCTGTTAATG
Organism: Candoia aspera; assembly: GCF_035149785.1. Lineage (NCBI taxonomy): Eukaryota > Metazoa > Chordata > Lepidosauria > Squamata > Candoiidae > Candoia > Candoia aspera. The sequence continues at coordinate 313,815,720 of NC_086153.1, forward strand.
TAGCCTTACAATAAAGTAGAATTAGCTCATCTGGTTGTGTTTCCTGTCTGATTTACCTGGGAGGGCTGACAGATAGGTCCTGTGTGCTAATTAATGTTTTCTAGCTTTCATGGAAGTTCATTAGAACAGCCAAACACTATTTGCTTGACTTACCACAGAACTGTGAGTATAACATGCAGGTAGGAGAAACTTGCCATATCTGTTGTGATCTGGTTGACCCACCATGCTATGCCATAATGAGATACTGATTTTTTTTTAATCTAGTAGGTTGCATGAACTCAGCCACTGTGGTTTACAAACAATGATTTGTGACTTCTTGTACTATGTGATGCCAGACAGTGTGGTTTATTTTTAAAAATTGCATGCAAATTCAGTGGCTCTGCTGAATCCCAAATATATCATCTGAAATTAGAAAATAGCCTTGAATCAGTAGGAACTACTGAGAAAACCTATGGTTTGGAGGAACTCTGTTTGGAAATTATTACCCTAATGGGATTGCCTGACCCATATTTCTTTCTCCATGGTAGTTCAGCAGCAGCTTTTAACTGGGGGGGGGGGGGAGGGTGTCAATAAATTGCTATGTATTTAGGATCCCTAGATAGATTAGTTTTGTAAGTGAAGAGCATTTTTGCAAAATAAGTACTCCAATGAAAAGAATGATATGTAACAGCTTACTGAGCTAGATCAGATTTCAAACAAACCCTTTACACATTTGCTAACTAACTGAATGGCTGTAAACAAATGGTGTCTTTACAAACCATTGACACAGCTGCTGTCTTTTATGCCATGGCCTTTGCGATGGCAGCTTAGATATGAAAATAATGTGTTTATATTCCCTCTTAAATTAAAAAGCCTCAATATTTAAACTTCGGCTTTATTTAATTAGTAATGGTGTTAGTAGGCAGTAAACCAAGGGTCACCTAGCATAATCTATCATTTAGTAGTTCAGTCTTCTGAAGAATTACAGTTAACTTTTGGCTATACTTGCAGTTATTTCCTTCTCTGATGCTAAACTAATTTTAAACAGACATTGCTTCTGGTCCAACAAATTTGCAACCACCTTAATCTAAATGTTCTATCTTTAGAACCAAATAAAAGGTAAAATCCAAGTCAGTGGTTTGGTAGTACTGTTAGGACATTTGCCCCCCCCCCCTTTGCACTTCTGTTTTAATTGATGGATTGTCTGGTCTGTCTTGCAGAACCATTTGGTTGCATTGCAAATTCCCTGGTAGAATTTCCCTTCTCTGGATCTGAAACTCCCCCTTATCTACACTTATTTCCTTCTGTTCTTCTGTGTTAGCAATGGAACATCTAAAGTTTCCTGCCTGTGTGGATTGATTTTCTGTTGTGTTAGTAAAAGGAAGATATATTGAACTTAAGGTAGAACATCTACATGACACCCCCAACCCTGGATAATTTTGCAATATGTCTGGGCGATAAATGAGAATCTGCCCCTGCAAGCCTGTCAGACTCAGCTAGAGCATGCATATATCGAGGTCTATGAGTTGTACCTGTAAAGAAGGAGAGCTACTTTTTGTAATGTTTTCCTTTAAACTTCAAAACAGGCTATTATATATGCCAGCAATCTGACCATACCCTGAGCTAGACAAAAGTAATCAATGAAGTCTAGTGTTCAACAGAATATATTTACTACGCTGGGCAACAATCAGGTTTGATTCCAAAAATGTGCTTCAGAGCTTGCACAGACATGAACATAGCACCTCTCTGAAACTCATGTATCATCATGGCAAAAGATGAAGGTGTCATATTTTCACCCTGCATGTTCCAAAGCACCCTTTCAGAACTGAATCTCAAAGGTAATTCAAGAAAACTATCTGGAAACAAAAAAATAATGTTATTCAGCCTTATCATGGCAACTATAGTAAGGTAAATTAGACACTTGAAGACTATTCACACAATATGCTTAACTTGGCTACTAAATTAACCCATTTTGTGGGTTCATTCAATATCTGAAACGTTGTTTATTCGTTCTGTCGCTTCCGATTCTTCGTGACTTCATGGACAAGCCCACGCCAGAGCTTCCTGTCAGTCGTCAACACCCCCAGCTCCCCCAGGGACGAATCCATCACCTCTAGAATATCATCCATCCACCTTGCCCTTGGTCGGCCCCTCTTCCTTTTGCCCTCCACTCTCCCTAGCATCAGCATCTTCTCCAGGGTGTCCTGTCTTCTCATTATGTGGCCAAAGTATTTCAGTTTGGCCTTTAATATCATTCCCTCAAGTGAGCAGTCTGGCTTTATTTCCTGGAAGATGGACTGGTTTGGTCTTCCTGCAGTCCAAGGCACTCTCAGAATTTTCCTCCAACACCACAGTTCCAAAGCATCGATCTTCCTTCTCTCAGCCTTCCTTATGGTCCAGCTCTCGCAGCCATATGTTACTACGGGGAACACCAGTGCTTTAACTATGAGGACCTTTGTTGTCAGTGTGATGTCTCTGCTCTTAACTATTTTATCGAGATTTGTCATTGCTCTTCTCCCAAGGATTAAGGGTCTTCTGATTTCCTGACTGCAGTCAGCATCCGCAGTAATCTTCACACCTAGAAATACAAAGTCTTTCACTGCTTCTACATTTTCTCCCTCTATTTGCCAGTTATCAATCAAGCTGGTTGCCATACTCTTGGTTTTTTTGAGGTTTAGCTGTAAGCCAGCTTTTGCACTTTCTTCTTTCACCTTCATCATAAGGCTCCTCAGTTCCTCTTTGCTTTCAGCCATCAAAGTGGTATCATCTGCATATCTGAGATTGTTAATGTTTCTTCCAGCGATTTAAACTCCAGCCTTGGATTCCTCAAGCCCAGCATGTTGCATGATGTGTTCTGCATACAAGTTGAATAGGTAGGGTGAGAGTATACAGCCCTGCCGTACTCCTTTCCCAATATTAAACCAGTCCGTTGTTCCATGGTCTGTTCTTACTGTTGCTACTTGGTCGTTACACAGATTCTTCAGGAGGCATACAAGATGACTTGGTATCTCCATACCGCTAAGAACTTGCCACAATTTGTTATTGCCCACACAGTCAAAGGCTTTAGAATAGTCAATAAAACAGAAACAGATGTTTTTCTGAAACTCCCTGGCTTTTTCCATTATCCAGCGGATATTGGCAATTTGGTCCCTAGTTCCTCTGCCTTTTCTAAACCCAGCTTGTACATCTGGCAATTCTCGCTCCATGACTTGCTGAAGTCTACCTTGCAGGATCTTGAGCATTACCTTACTGGCATGTGAAATGAGTGCCACTGTTCGATAGTTTGAGCATTCTTTAGTGTTTCCCTTTTTTGGTATGGGGATATAAGTTGATTTTTTCCAATCTGATGGCCATTCCTGTGTTTTCCAAATTTGCTGGCATATAGCATGCATTACCTTGACAGCATCATCTTGCAAGATTTTGAACAGTTCAGCTGGGATGCCGTCGTCTCCTGCTGCCTTGTTATTAGCAATGCTTCTTAAGGCCCATTCAACCTCACTCTTCAGGATGTCTGGCTCTAGCTCCCTGACCACACCGTCAAAGCTATCCCTGATATTGTTATCCTTCCTATACAGGTCTTCTGTATATTCTTGCCACCTTTTCTTGATCTCTTCTTCTTCTGTTAGGTCCTTGCCATCTTTGTTTTTGATCATACCCATTTTTGCCTGGAATTTACCTCCAATGTTTCTAATTTTCTGGAAGAGGTCTCTTGTCCTTCCTATTCTATTGTCTTCTTCCACTTCCGCACATTGCTTGTTTAAAAATAATTCCTTATCTCTTCTGGCTAACCTCTGGAATTTTGCATTTAATTGGGCATATCTCCCCCTATCACTGTTGCCTTTTGCTTTCCTTCTTTCTTGGGCTACTTCTAGTGTCTCAGCAGACAGCCATTTTGCCTTCTTGGTTTTCTCTCTCTTTGGGATGTATTTTGTTGCCGCCTCTTGAACAACATTGCAAACTTCTGTCCATAGTTCTTCCGGGACCCTATCTACTAAGTCCAGTCCCTTAAACCTATTCTTCACCTCCACTGCATATTCCTTAGGAATATTAGTGAGCTCATATCTAGCTGATCTGTGGGTCTTCCCTAATCTCTTTAGTCTGATCCTAAATTGTGCAAGAAGAAGTTCGTGATCGGAACTACAGTCAGCTCCAGGTCTTGTTTTTACCGACTGTATAGATGTCCACCACCTTTGGCTGCAAAGGATGTAGTCAATCTGATTTCAGTGTTGTCCATCTGGTGAAGTCCATGTATAAAGCTGTCTCTTAGGTTGTTGGAAGAGAGTGTTTGTTATGCAGAGTGAGTTGTCTTGGCAAAATTCTATCAGCTTATGTCCTGCTTTGTTTTGTTCTCCCAGGCCATGCTTACCTGTAATTCCAGGTGTCATTTGACTGCCCACCTTAGCATTCCAGTCTCCTGTGATGAAAATAACATCTCTTTTAGGCGTGTTGTCCAGTAGGTGCTGCAGATCCTCATAGAACTGATCTACTTCAGCTTCTTCAGCATCTGTGGTTGGGGCGTATATTTGGATCACTGTGATGTTAGTGTTGGCAGATTGCTTGGAAAGCCTTTGGCCCAGGAGAGATCAGAAAAGTCACACACCAGGCATTTCTATAAAAATAATTTTATTTACAGAAAGCAAAACGAAAGCAAAACATATTTAAAGGTCTTGGCTCTCAGTGAGAGCAGCTTGACTCTCTACATGCCTGCACAAAAAGGAAAACAGGAACTAAAACAAGTCTGGGCAAGTTTTCCCCCCAGGTGCAAAAATCAACATCTGAAAAGGGGACAGTTGAATTCAACCTTTTCACCCGGCCAAAATGATTAGTTACCATAGTAACCCCAATCTGTAGTAGAAAACAATATATTAACACTCCCCTTTTTATACTGCAGAAACAAGATGCAAACCAATTTGCTTTGTTAACTCTTTGTGTCTTAGTACAGCAAGAGGTTTGGTTAAAATATCAGCAATCATGTCTTTTGATTCACAATATTTTAACATTATTTCTCCTTTGCTTATCATATCTTTGATATATTGATATCTAATATCTATATGTTTTGTTCTATTTTTGCAGGCTTCAGATTTTGCCATAGCAATGCAAGCTTGATTATCCTCATAAACAGTTATAGGCTGGTTCACTTCCATGCCTATGTCTTTTAACAAATGTTTAAACCATGGTTTAAACCATTACAGGTTTGTGTTAGAGAATAAAACTCTGCTTCTGCAGTGGAAAGAGCAACAAGTGTTTGTTTTCTGGAATGCCAGCCTAAGCTAGATCCAGCAAATTGAATTAAATCCCAGAAGTGGATTTTCTGTCACTGACATCTGCTCCCCAGTCAGAATCGGCAAAAGCCTGCAATTTCTCAGTTCCAGAGGCATTTAGCTTCAGGCAATAATTCTTTGTTCCTTGCAAATACCTCATTAACCTCGTCAATGCTGCTTTTCCAGTAGATGTAGGCTTCTCTACCTATCTACTTAAAATGGCCACAGAATTTGAGATATCTGGGCAAGAATGATTTGCAATGTACAGTAAACTTCCAATTGCAGATCTATATTTTTCTGCCTCAGTTAATTGAGTTTCTCCTATATCTTTCTGAAAATCTGTTATCATCGGAGTAGAGACTGGTTTACAGTCTTGCATATTAAAATCCTCTAGGAGCTTTTGAATTTTACTACGTTGGTTTAACAGAAAACTACCATCCTTCTCCCTGTGTATTTCCAAACCTAGGTAATTTGTCACAATTCCAAGGCCTTTTAATATGAAATGGCTTTTCATGCAGGCTTCAAAATCAAGCCTTTGTTTTTCTGTTGGTGTGAACAGCAGTAAATCCTCAACATAAATGCACAGATACATACAGCCTTGCTTGTCTTTCTTTATATATACACATGGATCTGCTTTTCCTTTTTCAAAACCAAAATTCTGCAGTTTTTCATCTAATTTTTGGTTCCAGGATCTAGCAGCTTGTTTTAACCCATAGATTGACTTCTGCAGTTCACAGACTAGATTCTCCCCTTTTTCATAGCCAGGGGGTTGCTGCATGTATAATTTGTGGTCTAAATCACCATAGAGAAATGCAGTCTGAATGTCATAGTGGTGAACTGACATTCCTTTCAGTGCAGCAACTTTTAACAGTAATCTAATTGATTCACCTTTAGTAACTGGTGCAAAAGTCTTGTCAAAGTCTAAATCTTTCCTTTGAGTGAACCCTTTTGCAACCAACCTTGCTTTATATTTTTGGATTTTGCCATCAGCATCCCTTTTCAGTTTGAAAACCCACCTACAACCCAGACAGTGTTCATTGGGAGGTAGATTTACCAGTTTCATTGTTTTATTTTCTTTCAAGGATGCTAATTCCTGTTGCATGGCAGAATGCCAATTTTGTGCAATCTCAGGTGGTAAAGCATTCACTTGTTCTAAAGACTCAGGTTCTGTGAATATGTGAAAGGCCTTTACTGTTTCAGCCTGAAAACATGATGGAGGAATGCCTTTATTACTTCTCTGAGATCTGCGAGGTAATACAGGGCTTAAATTTTGACTCCTATCACTTTCCTGAGAAGCATCTGTCTCATCAGACAGATCTTCAGTTTGCTTTTCTGGTTTAATGTCCTCATCAGGCAAAAGATCACCATCAGCAAGTCCTTGCTGTTCTCTTGTGGTGGTCAGATCAACTGGAGAGCTAGAGTTTAATCTCCCCCAGTTTTGTTCAGCAAAAGAAGCACTTTTGCTAATTATTAATTTCTCTCCCATTATGAACCTGTAGCTCCTTTGGCTTTGTTCATAGCCAACAAAGATGGCTTTCTTTGTTGTGGGGCCTCCTTTCCTTCTCTGTTGTTTTGGAATATGAACCCAAGCAGTGCTACCAAACACTCTAAGATGGTTTACCTTTGGTTTCACACCATAAAACAAATGGAATGGAGTGTCCTGAATCACAGAGTTATACAATCTGTTTTGTACATAACAGGCAGTAGATATGGCCTCTCCCCAATACTTAAAAGATAAATGTGAATCTTTTAGCATGCATTCCATTGCATTTTGCAAGGTTCTGCCCTTTCTTTCAGCAACACCATTTTGCTGAGGGGTGTAAGGGTTAGAAAGAATTTGTTCTATCCCCTTTTCTGCTAGGAACCTTTTGAATTTGTGAGAAAGGTACTCTCCTCCTCTATCACATTGGAGTGCAGATACAGGCCTAGGGAATTTTCTATTTGCCCATGTCACAAAACCTTTAAATTTCTCAAATGCCTCATCTTTATGTTTTAAGGTGTAGATGAATGTGTATCTTGAGAAATCATCAATGATGGTCATTGCATACCTTGCTTGTCCAAGACTTGGAGCAAAAGGACCAATAATGTCAGAGTGTACAATTTCCAAAGGTCTAGTTGTAACTCTGTCACTGTGCTTACTCACAGGAGCTTTTAGTGTTTTGCATTCTTTGCAAACTACACAATCTAAGTATTTGTCACAGGGTTTTATCTTTAGGTCAGCACACAGCTGTGGCATTTGTGCTATATACTTGAAATTAGCATGACCAAATCTCCTGTGCATCAGGTGTACACATTGGTCATGATATGGCATGTTGCCAACTGCAGCCTTGCAGCTTGGCTTCCTTGCATTTTGCACAATGTACAAGGAGTCTTTTAATATACCAGTAGCACACAATTTTCCATTTTTACGTATCTCACAACCATTTTTCTTAAATGTTATGATATACCCTGTTGCAGCCAATTGTGCCACAGATAAAAGGTTTGATTGTAAATTTGGCACATACAACACACCTTTTACAGTTTCTCCCAAGCAGGATAAATACAAGTCACCTTGTCCCATAATTTTGGTCACAGACCCATCAGCCAAAGATACACTTTGTCTTTCAGTTTTAGACAGTGACACAAAAGAGCTTTTACAATTACACAAATGACAACTGGCCCCAGAATCTAACACCCATACATCAGAATTCCCCTTCTCAGCAGCCTGTGCAATTTGGCTTGTCTGAAGAGCCTTCTTCTGTGTTGCCCTTGTGTTCTTCTTCTCTGTCTTTCTACTCTTGGGTCTCAAGGCACAGTCTTTCTGCAAATTGTTTTCTGGTATTGCAGCTTTCCAGAAGAGATGGGGGGGGGGGATCTTTCCTCTCTCTTCGAGTAAGCGCTGTGTAACATACGATGGGGTGAGGTCTGCTTCAGGCATAGCCTCCAGGGTACAAATCAGCGTGTCCCACGTTTCATTTAGTGAGGACAGGAGGATATAGGATTTTGTGAGAGGTATAAATTCCATTCCTCTCTCCTGCAACTCAACAAACAGCTGCTGAATATAATGCAGGTGCTCAGGAAGGCTATCTCCTTCTGCAAGGTAGGCTTTGTACAGCGTTTTTGTCAGGGTAACTTTACTCCCTGCTGTTGCCTTTACATATAAGTCTCTCAAAGCGTCCTAAAGTTGCTTTGCAGACTGCATGCCTCGCACGTGGACTAGCTGATTGTCCTCAACTCCCAGGATAATGGTGGCTCTAGCCCGCTCATCCTGTCTCAGCCATTCAGCACTGGGATTTTGGGGGGTTTGCTCACCAACTGGCAGCCAAAGATTCTCTCTGCGAAGATACATCTCCATCTTCAGGGCCCAATTCAAATAGTTGGTCTCTGATAGGCGCTCCAGAGGCATCGCTGAGGGCTGGGAGGTAGCCATGGCTTCTTCCTTCTTTTGCAAGTCACCTCAGCTGGCTTCTTTGTCCTGTAGACCGGCAGTTGCTGGAAAATCTCCAGGTGGCTCCAAAGAAAATCTTCACAGGTCTTTGCTACCTGCCTTTAAATTGTGCATGAGGTGTGGAGCTGATCTCTCTTTTCTCTCTGGGTTTTACTGGGCTTACTGGGCTGTTTACTGGGCCCATAACCTGTTGGCAGATTGCTTGGAAAGCCTTTGGCCCAGGAGAGATCAGAAAAGTCACACACCAGGCATTTCTATAAAAATAATTTTATTTACAGAAAGCAAAACGAAAGCAAAACATATTTAAAGGTCTTGGCTCTCAGTGAGAGCAGCTTGACTCTCTACATGCCTGCACAAAAAGGAAAACAGGAACTAAAACAAGTCTGGGCAAGTTTTCCCCCCAGGTGCAAAAATCAACATCTGAAAAGGGGACAGTTGAATTCAACCTTTTCACCTGGCCAAAATGATTAGTTACCATAGTAACCCCAATCTGTAGTAGAAAACAATATATTAACAGTTAGATGGTTTGCCCTGAATTCAAACTGAGATCATTCTATCGTTTTTTGGATTGTATCCAAGCACTGCTTTAGCCACTTTACTATTAATTATGAAGGCTACTCCATTTCTTCTGTGGTCCTCTTGTCCACAGTAGTAGATCTGGTGGTCATTTGATGTGAAGTGGCCCATTCCAGTCCATTTCAGTTCACTGATGCCCAAAATGTCTATCTTTAATCTTGACATCTCACCAATAACCACATCCAATTTGCCCTGGCTCATAGATCTTACATTCCAGGTTCCAATGGTGTGTTGATCCTTAGAACATCGGATTTGCTGTTCACCACCAGCACCGTCGGCCTCTAGCCGTCCTTTCGGCTTTGAGCTAGCTGCGTCATCACGTCTGGGGCTAGTTGAGCTCATCCTCTGTTCCTCCCCAGTAGCATTTTGACCATCTTCCGACCTGGGGGTCTCATCTTCCAATGGTATACCGACATATCTCTGGTTGTACTGATCCATTGAGTTTTCATGGCAAGAATACTGGGGTGGGTTGCCATTACCTTCCCCAGGGATCGCATTTAGTCTGACCTCTCTGTCATGACCTTCCCATCTTGGGTGGCCCTTCACGGTTTAGCTCATGGCATCATTGAGGTGCTCAAGCTCCAGCACCACGGCAAGGTAACGATCCTTTGCTGAAGCCCACTGGACATAGAGGGTCTTAAAAATGCTTAAATTAAATCTGCATGTGGTGCCTTTACCCTTTATTGTTGTAAGATTTGTGTTACCTTCAACATTCTGTTCTTTTAAGTCTCAGAATTTATACAGCTCTACCACTGCTGCCTCAAGAACATCTAACTGAAGATATCAAGTAAGAATGCAGTCTGGATCTTCCCCAAGGATATATGTATTATCAACTTGCAAATCCCATTTTAGAAAGATCAAAAGAATAAGATCCCTGAGAGGACCACAGAATCAAGAAAATGTATATAATGTCATTCCTCTGAAACTGACATTTTAGTTATAAAGGCTGGATAAGTGTTTAGAGATTTAGAATGGAGGTGACCAAAGACAAGGCCACATTACATAACTACAGCAGTGCTGTTCAGCTGAGAACAGAGGGAGATTGAAAAGAGTGCAGGCAACTTAAAATAACGCTTCAGAACCCGCATTTTTGTTCTAGTAGTGTAATGCTTCCAGAATAAACTTTGGAAAAGGAGAATGCATGCTCCAGATGTGGAAGTGGATTTTACATTGCTGCCTACCTTTATTTTGAAACATTACTCTAGCCCTGGGTGTAGAAAAGAAGTTTTCCATTTTTCTCTCTGCCCTTTTCTTCTAACTTGCAAAGGGCCAAGGTCCCAGGCATCTGTCTTGAATATACAGGTAGGTAGGGTCCATTGCGTAAATACACCAACTGAAGCCTCAAATTCCTAATAGAATGATGTTTGGGGTGGGCAGAAGGAGTAAAAAATGTCAGGTTGGTGACATAGAAAGCCCTGTCCCTTTCTATGTGTATCACATACATGACAAATATTAAGAAGGGACAGGGCTTTGATTGCATGGTTGCAGCTGCTATCTTGATTTTTTTGACACACACACACACACATATACAGGTAGTCCTCATTTAATGACCACATTTGGGACCAGCAACTCATCATTAAGCAAAGCGGTTACTAAGTGAAACTGTGACTGTGCTTATGATCTTACTTCAGCTTTCCTTTGCTTTACAGACCTGTGAAGGTCGCAAATGTGAGGATTGGTCGCAAAGTTACTTTTTCATCACTGTCATAATTGTGAATGGTCACTAAATGAGGCAGTCACTAAATGAGGACTGCCTGTACACATACAGACAATACACACACTCACTCACTGCAGAGTCTCCTGAAGGAGAGACAGGCAATTGCATGAAGTGGTAGATTTAGAACAGCATTGAAATGCTATTATTACAAAACTCATACACAACAATGTAGGGGGTTGCTGTGAGGTCCATTTGACTCAGTGTCCCATTATTGTTTCCTTAGTAAACTAGTTTTCAAGTTTTTCAGACTTATCTTTTCATCAAACGTGCATTTCGTCTTACTCTGCCATATATTTGTATGGTGTTAGATCTCATAGGCACCCAGTACAAGCCATGATGACATCATGCACATCATGCACATCTTTGCAGAAATCACTTAATTTGTATCAGTTATGTCACAATGCAAATAATTTACAGTAATTAATTTATGTCATTTGTGCCATGACATTGTGATGCATGTAACATTATTCCCCTCATCCCTTAGAGTTGTTGTTGTTTATTCGTTTAGTCGCTTCCGACTCTTCGTGACTTCATGGACCAGCCCACGCCAGAGCTTCCTGTCGGTCGTCAACACCCCCAGCTCCCCCAGGGACGAGTCCGTCACCTCTAGAATATCATCCATCCATCTTGCCCTTGGTCGACCCCTCTTCCTTTTGCCTTCCACTCTCCCTAGCATCAGCATCTTCTCCAGGGTGTCCTGTCTTCTCATTATGTGGCCAAAGTATTTCAGTTTTGCCTTTAATATCATTCCCTCAAGTGAGCAGTCTGGCTTTATTTCCTGGAGGATGGACTGGCTGGATCTTCTTGCAGTCCAAGGCACTCTCAGAATTTTCCTCCAACACCACAGTTCCAAAGCATCGATCTTCCTTCACTCAGCCTTCCTTATGGTCCAGCTCTCGCAGCCATATGTTACTACAGGGAACACCATTGCTTTAACTATGCGGGCCTTTGTTGTCAGTGTGATGTCTCTGCTCTTAACTATTTTATCGAGATTGGTCATTGCTCTTCTCCCAAGGATTAAGCGTCTTCTGATTTCCTGACTGCAGTCAGCATCTGCAGTAATCTTTGCACCTAGGAATACAAAGTCTTTCACTGCTTCTACATTTTCTCCCTCTATTTGCCAGTTATCAATCAAGCTGGTTGCCATAATCTTGGTTTTTTTGAGGTTTAGCTGCAAACCAGCTTTTGCACTTTCTTCTTTCACCTTCATCATAAGGCTCCTCAGTTCCTCTTCACTTTCAGCCATCAAAGTGGTATCATCTGCATATCTGAGATTGTTAATGTTTCTTCCAGAGATTTTAACTCCAGCCTTGGATTCCTCAAGGCCAGCTTGTCGCATGATGTGTTCTGCATACAAGTTGAATAGGTAGGGTGAGAGTATACAGCCCTGCCGTACTCCTTTCCCAATCTTAAACCAGTCTGTTGTTCCGTGGTCTGTTCTTACTGTTGCTACTTGGTCGTTATACAGATTCTTCAGGAGGCATACAAGATGACTTGGTATCCCCATACCGCTAAGAACTTGCCACAATTTGTTATGGTCCACACAGTCAAAGGCTTTAGAATAGTCAATAAAACAGAAATAGATGTTTTTCTGAAACTCCCTGGCTTTTTCCATTATCCAGCGGATATTGGCAATTTGGTCTCTAGTTCCTCTGCCTTTTCTAAACCCAGCTTGTACGTCTGGCAATTCTCGCTCCATGAACTGCTGAAGTCTACCTTGCAGGATCTTGAGCATTACCTTACTGGCATGTGAAATGAGTGCCACTGTTCGATAGTTTGAACATTCTTTAGTGTTTCCCTTTTTTGGTATGGGGATATAAGTTGATTTTTTCCAGTCTGATGGCCATTCTTGTGTTTTCCAAATTTGCTGGCATATAGCATGCATTACCTTGACAGCATCATCTTGCAAGATTTTGAACAGTTCAGCTGGGATGCCGTCGTCTCCTGTTGCCTTGTTATTAGCAATGCTTCTTAAGGCCCACTCAACCTCACTCTTCAGGATGTCTGGCTCTAGCTCACCGACCACACCGTCAAAGCTATCCCCGATATTGTTATCCTTCCTATACAGGTTTTCTGTATATTCTTGCCACCTTTTCTTGATCTCTTCTTCTTCTGTTAGGTCCTTGCCATCTTTGTTTTTGATCATACCCATTTTTGCCTGGAATTTACCTCCAATGTTTCTAATTTTCTGGAAGAGGTCTCTTGTCCTTCCTATTCTATTGTCTTCTTCCACTTCCGCGCATTGCTTGTTTAAAAATAATTCCTTATCTCTTCTGGCTAACCTCTGGAATTTTGCATTTAATTGGGCATATCTCCCCCTATCACTGTTGCCTTTTGCTTTCCTTCTTTCTTGGGCTACTTCTAGTGTCTCAGCAGACAGCCATTTTGCCTTCTTGGTTTTCTCTTTCTTTGGGATGTATTTTGTTGCCGCCTCCTGAACAATGCTGCCAACTTCTGTCCAGAGTTCTTCCGGGACCCTATCTACTAAGTCCAGTCCCTTAAATCGATTCTTCACCTCCACTGCATATTCCTTAGGAATACTGGTGAGCTCATATCTAGCTGATCTGTGGGTCTTCCCTAATCTCTTTAGTCTGATCCTAAATTGTGCAAGAAGAAGTTCGTGATCTGAACTACAGTCAGCTCCAGGCCTTGTTTTTACCGACTGTACAGATGTCCGCCACCTTTGGCTGCAAAGGATGTAATCAATCTGATTTCGGTGTTGTCCATCTGGTGAAGTCCACGTATAAAGCCGTCTCTTAGGTTGCTGGAAGAGAGTGTTTGTTATGCAGAGTGAATTGTCTTGGCAAAATTCTATCAGCCTGTGTCCTGCTTCGTTTTGTTCTCCCAGGCCATACTTACCTGTAATTCGAGGTGTCATTTGACTGCCCACCTTAGCATTCCAGTCTCCTGTGATGAAAATAACATCTCTTTTAGGCGTGTTGTCCAGTAGGTGCTGCAGATCCTCATAGAACTGCTCTACTTCAGCTTCTTCAGCATTTGTGGTTGGGGCGTATATTTGGATCACTGTGATGTTAGATGGCTTGCCCTGAATTCGAATTGAGATCATTCTGTCGTTTTTTGGGTTGTATCCAAGCACTGCTTTAGCCACTTTACTATTAATTATGAAGGCTACTCCATTTCTTCTGTGGTCCTCTTGTCCGCAGTAGTAGATCTGGTGGTCATTTGATGTGAAGTGGCCCATTCCAGTCCATTTCAGTTCACTGACGCCCAGGATGTCTATCTTTAATCTTGACATCTCACCAGTAACCACATCCAATTTGCCCTGGCTCATAGATCTTACATTCCAGGTTCCGATGGTGTGTTGATGCTTAGAACATCGGATTCGCCGTTCACCACCAGCACCGTCGGCCGCTAGCCGTCCTTTCGGCTTTGAGCTAGCTGCGTCATCACGTCTGGGGCTAGTTGAGCTCATCCTCTGTTCCTCCCCAGTAGCATTTTGACCATCTTCCGACCTGGGGGTCTCATCTTCCGATGGTATACCGACATATCTCTGGTTGTACTGATCCATTTAGTTTTCACGGCAAGAATACTGAGGTGGGTTGCCATTACCTTCCCCAGGGATCGCATTTAGTCTGACCTCTCTGTCATGACCTTCCCGTCTTGGGTGGCCCTTCACGGTTTAGCTCATGGCATCATTGAGGTGCTCAAGCTCCAGCACCACGACAAGGTAACGATCCTTTGCTGAAGCCCTTAGAGTATAATGTTAGAATTATGCCCTAGTAATGTGTTAAATGCACAACTGAAGAATATAAATAAATTCTACCTTCCAGAACTCATGGCTTCATCAGGATTGGTGGGAAACCTGTTACAAAAATTGGCCAATATTTTTTCATGGGCTTTAAAAAATACTATCTCCAAAATACCAGAGGCTTCTCCCTGAGATGCAGCTCTACAAGCATCCACTCTTTGCATTCTTATCATGAGTGATCACAGAGTATAGTAAAAAAAAGTTAAGATGGTGGCTGTGGTGCACATAAAAAAACAGATGGTGTTTCAATTGCACCATTGCAGGCATCGTCTTAAGTTTTTTTACCATACCCTGAGGACACCCCTACTTTTATCCTAATGACCTGTAGGAGCATTACAAGGAGAAAACATAGAACAGGTGCAGGGAAAGTAAGATGAATAAGGTACTAAGTCTTACAAAGAAAGACTGATGGAACAGGGTATGTTTAGTCTTACAAGAAGGCCAAGGGGAATACAACAGATTTTTGAAGTAGCTGAAGGACCTTCGCTAAAGCAGGTGGTGAGTTCCCCTTCTTTAGATTCAAATAGCCATCAGTCTGAGTTGCCATAATTTGGATCTCTGCACTGCTGAGTAAGGAGTTGGACTTGAGCTTTTAGATGATTTGATGATCCTATGATCCTTAAAGAAACCCAGACCTTGCTACAGTGATAGAAAAAGATGCCAGCTTAATCATTACCCTGACCCTCTTTGTTATCCTTTGTGATTGCCTGCATTTTCCAATGCAGGAAAGACCACATAAAACATAGCTTGGGATGAGACACGGTCACCATCATGGGAAAATCAGGTCAAATTGCCATGAAGAAAGACTCACTGAAAAAGGAATACTTCTACACAGAAAGATAGAAATACCTTCAAGCACTATATAAAATTGTCCCACCCTCATTTGTTTTCTCTGTGTTAATGAAATTATGACCTAGTCCATCTCTGGGGCTGTACCAGCTTGGGCCCTGAAGAATCAGCAGGTCCTGTTGCAGCAGGCCAGCCTTTGGGTGGCCTGAAGAAGACCACCAAATGGTGCCCTCTTCCACCTGCTGGGGCTAAAACTTTCAGAGGAGTCAGCAACGTGGCACATGCAGGGGTCAGACCATCTGTTGCCCCCCAAAACATGCCAAGACTTCCCCTCCCAAATAAATGAAAATTAATCCATTTAAAATAGAAAATGGTTGATAGTTCATGCTATTGTCAAATCTCACAAGAATGAATGATCAATGCTGATTAGAACATGCACGTTATCTTCTGTATGAGAAGGAGGTTTGCTTAAATTGCAGCTTCCCATCAAACAGAACTGCACTTTCTAGTGAGCTTTAAGAATATCAGCTGTAATCACCTTTATGCTAAAAATAGTCACAAGCCAAGCTACCTACCACAGAGCAAATGTTTGCTGAATGGCAGCTGTGAAAAGAGTTGTACTTCTAAGCAGGCAGAAGGAAAATGAAAATAATATATTTTGGCCACAGTATTCATGTGATGTACATAGAATAGAATGATGACTACCAGAAAGACCTATTGAATTTAACGAAAGGCCACTGGCCTGGATACGTTGTGCCTGGATCAGGCCCTGGGTAATTGGATGCATTAAAAAATAATGGCATGCTCTCCTGAGCTTGTTTAATAGGGCACTGATGAGGGTGACATTTAAGGAAGTGATGAAAATGGATATTTAGCCTAAGATCATACAGAATATATCTCCATGGGGGCTTTCAGATAAACCTCTTACCTTTTCAGTGCCTAAAGGCAGTTATATGTGAAGCTTTTGTATTGCTAAATCCATAAGGTGTCTTAAATGGCACAGGAAACAGTATTGAACTTGCTTGAGGAGAGGCACTGAGGCTCAGCTCTGCCATGGGGTTGTCCTCTATGATACTGAAGGATTTCCCATAATCCAAGCTTTCTTGGGTGAGGAGACAAACTAGTTCTTGTGGCTGGAAATACACTCTCACAGAAGGAAAGAAGATGCCTCTTAGCTTTCATTGCTGAAGACTAAGGTCTGGGTTTAGGTGTTAGTGGCAGGCCCCAGCATGGATAAATAAAGCATAACAGAATTCTTAGGTTTAAAAAATACCAAAATTCCTAGAGAGACCAACAGGTACGTTGTAACAAATGGGTCTTGCAATGAGATGTTGAAGTATTGAGTACTTGTGATTAGGTTTCCAACCATTAGCCCATTACATCCTTTCCCATGACACGTTATTCCATCCCTCTGGAGTTAGGAGTTAGGATTCCAGAGTCACTGACCCTGCTTAATCCATCAGGTTCTTTTCAGAGACTTCTCTTTTGCCCAAATATGTTATTTTCTATTTATGGTAACCTGGGTGCTGCACTAGACTCTGCCAACCATGCCTTTACATTTGTGTGTGTGTGTGTGTGTGTGCATGTAAGCTCCAGGCTCAAGAAAATCTAAGGGGAAAGAATCCCACCCAGCCTTCCAAACAAAAAATTGGAAAGTTTTCAATTTGAATTGAAGGGCTAAAGATATTTGACTACAGAATCTGGAAAAGGGAACTGCGCACCCCTGTATGTTTTCCTTCACAGATTGTGCTACTGATACTGAAGGCAGTTGAAGGCAACATCTAGTCATGAAGCTTAATAGGCAACTTGTCCTAGGCCCTCTAAAAGGGATACAGACCAATTTGCCATTTCAGAAGCACAAGCATGTGGCATATACAGCCACATGGCTTAACACTGAATCTCAGATTAGAGAGCTGCCTTTAATGACTACCCCAAAGGTGCAGTTGGAACAAAATGCCACATTCTGCCTGTTGCCACATGAGAGCTACTTCTGCTCCTATAACCCAATATTGCATAGGCTTCTGGGTACAATTAAAACTGCTGGTTTTCACTTTGGTGTAGTAGTTAAGGTGATGGACTAGAAACTAGGTGAGTTTTAGTCCTCTTTAAGGCTCTGTAACTTTAGATTGGCTACTCTCTCTCAGCCCAGCCCACCTTGCAGCATTGCTGGCATTGCTGTTATGCGGAAAATAAGAGGTGGGAGCATTATGTATACTGCCTTGTGTTGTACAAAATAAAGGTGGGATAAATCTAATAACAATAGCAATAACAACAACAATAATAATAGTTTGGTGCCCATGTACTTCCTGCTTCAAAAAAAACCTACTTGTCTGGTCTGCATGTCCTAGGTAGAGAAGTTGAACATCCCCTCCCCCTCCATGAGGTCTGAGGGCAGCAGGTGCCAATGTTTTTCAGTTATGGTAAATTAATAAATACATTTCTACACCATCAACCATAACCACCTCCAGCCATTCACCTGGCAATGATGAGAGACGGTCATATACACATGACTAGAGTGCCTCTCTGCAAGGGGCAATCCTGGGACTGACTTTATGCATGTATGTGAATATATACTCGGCACTCATCCATCCATCCATCCATCCATCCTAGAAGCTGCCTGACTCCCAATGACTCTGGGCAACTTACATTTTAAAAGCAAAAATAATAAAAATTAAGACACAGATCATAGCTGTCCAGAGGAGTACAAAAACCAAATCAACAACAAAAATCTACCTACAGCAACTCAGCAGCCATTCTGTCTCAAGGCCTGGGAGAACTGTCAGGTTTTTAAAAACTTTTGGAAGAGGACTAGGGCAGGAACCATGCAGATCTCTGGGGGAATATTGTTCCAGACAGCAGGTGCTACCACAGGTAGAAATGAGGGAAGACGGATAGTCTCCCCAAATAACCAGGCCCTGTGCCATAAAGGATTTTAAAGGTGGTAACCAGCATCTTCAATTGCACCCAAAAGCCTACTGGTGACTGATGCAGCTCATAGAGCAGCAATGTTGCCGGGGAATACCGTGGCATGCCCCTCACTACTTGTGCCACTGCATTTTGGACCAGTTGTGACCTCCAGGTGATCTTTAAGGGTAGCCTCATGTAGAGTGCATTATAGCAGTCCAACCGGGAGGTAACTAGGGCATGGTGAATATCTGAAGGGCCTCCTTCAATTGAATGGGTTCAACTGGTGCACTAGAGGGATCTGTGGAAAGGCTTTCTTGGCCACTGCTGCCACCTGCCACTGCTCTTTGAGCAGGAGCTGTGAGTCCAAGATGACCCCCAAATTGTGCACCAGTCTTGAAAGGGAATGTAGCCTCATCCAAAACTAAAGATGGAAAGTCCGCAGTACTGCCCTGAGTTCTCTTGAGAACAGCAAGAAAAACAAAGAGAACAAAGGGAGATGTTTATCTATCTGTGTATCATATTTGTAGGCTGTGTACTCAGAATGACTCTGAGCATTGTATGAATTAAAAGCTCATAATTTCACCCACATTTACGGTTTTGCTTCGGATTCTTGCTACAGGATACTTGACTATCAGGATCATCTGGCAGCTTTCACCGCTATGAATTGCATGTTGCAGCTTTCTTTCAACTCCTCGAGTGAGTGAGTGACTGACTGCTCCATGGTGACCACTAACACATCACTAAAACAAGAAAAAACAAAAGGGAGGCAAAATGGATGTTGCCTTGCATAAAATGTGCAGGTTCTATAACAGTCTCTCTCTCTGTGTCTCTCTCGAGAGAAAGGGCTGCAAATTTGAAAATTATTAGATATTATGCTTTGAATACAGTAGATGTCAGCCCTAGAGGGGAAGAAAGTGATCAGCTGATCTGTATGCCCGCTAAGTGCCAATAGGCAATTTAAAGGGGCCTGCTTTCCTTTCTTATAGTTCTTTATATGTAAATTGGACTTTACATAGTTCCTTACAGAAAACACTTTCAAACAGTGATTCCTATACATGGGGTGGAGGGAAGAAAAATAACCTTGTGTTTGTCTTATTACCATATTCAAGGTTGAATTATTATTTGCAATGTAACAGTTTTATTGGAAATCCTGGGCTGAGCAAAGGATTAATACCTTGAATCAATTGATTAGTAATGGCTATTTGAAGGATTTTGAGAGGTCATGTTATTAATATAATTTACCTAAATCATCGAGTTGGCAATGTATACTGTATAATTAAAATATGTTTTTTTTTAATGGCCCAGATGCTTCAGCAGCTTCAGAAACACTTGAAATACTTGGATATTTAAGAGATGCTGTATCTGCAGTCAAACCAGCAACTTAATTTTATACAAAACTAAAAAAATACAATGAAGGTTAGTATTCGTTTATATATATGATCTGTGGAATAAGGAATCAGAGTCTTGGAAAATCCATGGGTCCAAGTTTTAAAAAATGTTTCATACACTTCTTATGACCTAGGAATGAAGTTAATTCATCAGAAAATCTTATTCCGTGTCTTTTAGAGGCCCCGAAGAATGTTTAAGAAAGGACAGGTAGAGGCTTCTACGGTGTAGGATCAAAAACGTCAAGACGCAGCTGTGATTAGAGAACCAAAGCCCCGCCCCCTTTTAAGGGCATCACACATGCAACATGTGTAGAAAGTAATGGGGCTCCAATCTCATGGTCATGGCCATCATCTTGATTTTTTGACCCTCCCCACAAGGTTTTTTGGTTGACCGTATGAGAAATTTGAAGCCTCTCTGATTCATTCCTGTTCTGCTATGGCTCTCTTTTTATTTCAAATCATCACATATGTTAATACAACCTGTGGGGGGCGGGGGGACATGGTGTAGATGTAAATGTGATGTTGAATGACTTTCTAAAAATATGGCATCTGACAATATATGAAGAACTCTCTCAGGCTGTGGGTTTGGCTAAGAGAATTATTCAGAGAATTACTTTGTGACTGAGGCAGCTTATGAGGTTATCTGTTTATTTAATAACCTCATAAGCTGCCTCGGTCACAAATATGTTCAAAATATGTGTTTTTTGTTGATTTTTCAAATGTCTTTTATTGAAAAAATAAAATGGAGAAGAATGTTTCTGTGTGATCTAGTTTTAATAATATATTAAGGACTGAGCTAACTGTCTAGTAATACTATAGTAATACTTTGTCGATCTTTCCTTTTTCTTTCTTTTTTCAATTTTTAATTGCCATTTTTTCATTTTAACTGTCATTATGGAAAAAATGATTGTATTACCTCTATTTTTATTTTTCTTAGTTAATCTCACCATACTCCATAATAAAAAGGCAGTTGTCAGATTCCCCGATCAAAGGTTTCACAGAAACCCTTATCGGAGCATCTCCCATCATTTCCTTCTCCAAGGAATGGTATTCGTGTCGCCAGATGGGAGGGGGTGTGAAGTTGGAGTGTGAAGTGGTTTATTATGGCTATGGAGCACATCAAGGACGCGGGGTTGAGATATGCCAGGAATACCATCTGGATGGGAGTGGGGATGACATGGTTTCATGGGAAAGGGGACTAACTAAGAGAATGTAGTTTTAAGTTAGGTTTGAGCGGGAAATCTTTATTCACAGCTTGCCTTTTGTACTGTTCATTATGCTTCATTAAAACAGTTAAAGGAATCCCAGCCTCCTGACTGTGATTGTGTGAATGCTCGAATGATCAGGTGCTGACAGCAGTATGTTTTCAAAAAATTGTGATTTGCTTTGCAACCTTTCTAAAGTGACATATCCACCCTACAGCACCCTAGAGCAGTGTTTCTCAACCTCATCAGGTTTAAGATGTATAAGAAATTTGTATGAGAAATTTGAAGCCTCTCTGATTCATTTCTGTTCTGCTATGGCTCTCTCTTTATTTCAAATCATCACATATGTTAATACAACCTGTGGGGGGCTGGGGAATTTTGGGAGTTGAAGTCCACACATCTTAAACTTGCTGAGGTTGATAAACACCGGCCTAGAGTAATAATGTTTGAGAATGACAACAGTGGCACTATTTTAGTGATGTCGCTGTGATTTGTCAGCATGATATTGGTATAAACTGCTGCACAGTCAGATTCAGCAATTAAAAGGTGGGAATCCAAAATGGATCAGCTTTTATCTGGCATGCTCAGAAGGGGAAATGTTTAAAACGGCTTGTTTAGGTGGCAATCCATTACAGCTTTTGAAGAGAAGAAAAAAGGAAAAGGGGGGACCTGCTGAAACAGAGAGCTATTATTAGCTTTGGGGTTAGGAGAAGAAAGCTCTCCTCCTCGTCCTCCCATGCTTGCCCTGCTCTTGCTTTTAAGTAAGTGGAAACTGGCATGTTTCCTAGGGATGCATTTAGCATTCAGTGGTTCTTACTACACACACATACACACACACACACAAACACTGAGAAACCTTGTGGGTCCAGCTGGCTCCTCTGGATAGCATGCACCTTTCCCCCCTCATCCACAACCTTGCCTCTCACATGACTTGTTATAATATTTGCCATGCAGTTTTTACCTTTATATTTGCCCTTTACAAATAATTAATAATAATCCAGTATGATATTTTCTGTTGCTAGACTGCTGGCTCTGCCCAGGAATACTTTTTAAATTCAGCACTTGTATGCTTCTGAATAGTAATGAGAATCAAATGAAAAGTGTACAGTCTAGGGGCTGTTTACCTTTCCCAAAAAAGAGTTTCAGAAAACCTTTCTGTTCCTCTGACGTGGCTGGATCTGTCTATCCAGTCACTAAATTTTTATTTGCAATGCTCTTCTTGTTTGTGTTGAGCTATTTATATGCTCATCTTCAAGTTCTTTACTCTGCACCATAAAAGAAGAGGTTGAACAGGGAGCATAGTACATGAAAAGCTGTTTTCAGTTTACTTCTGATGATGTCAAGGTTTTGTGTTAGCTTGAATGAACAAGCTCTATCGTGTTGTTTGCCTGATGCATTGGAAATTGGGAATTGGGAACACGGAGCCCCAAAGCATTTGGAACTATCTGCAGTGATGAAAAATGACAAGATGGGCATTGAGATGGCCCCATTCTAATCCCCAGGCTTTTGTACTTCGTCCCACGTTAGATTCAAGTCCATAAATCATGTAGTTTGCATTACAAAATATATTTTGTCATTCTCTTTCCCAATATATATCTCCATTCAGCCTGATTTTATTTTTTTAGTTTATTTTAATTAACATAAAGCAAACCTCCAGCCTCTAGCATGGATTTTATTTTCTAGAATGCCTCTGGGTAGTTGCAGTCCAGTTCTTCATTTGAAAATGTACATTCCTTCCAGAAAAAAAGGGCAAAGATAAACTGGAGTGGTAGAGAGTGCAGGGTTTGGGGAAAAGGAATGGCAGGGAGAAAACTACTTGTTTTTAGGTTTTTTTGCTATATTGGTATTTTGTCATTGATCAGATCAGTTAAAGGCCTAGTGGATGAATTTATATCATATGCGAAGCTTAATTAGTTGTAACGATCATTCATTTTTAGGGCTTAGTATATTTGGTCAACTTATGTTTCGTATTTCAGATTCCAGGCAAAAATGGGTATGATCAAAAACAAAGATGGCAAGGACCTATCAGAAGAAGAAGAGATCAAGAAAAGGTGGCAAGAATATACAGAAGACCTGTATAGGAAGGATAACAATATCAGGGATAGCTTTGACGGTGTGGTCAGGGAGCTAGAGCCAGACATCCTGAAGAGTGAGATTGAATGGGCCTTAAGAAGCATTGCTAATAACAAGGCAGCAGGAGACGACGGCATCCCAGCTGAACTGTTCAAAATCTTGCAAGATGATGCTGTCAAGGTAATGCATGCTATATGCCAGCAAATTTGGAAAAGACAAGAATGGCCATCAGGCTGGAAAAAATCAACTTATATCCCCATACCAAAAAGGGGAAACACTAAAGAATGTTCAAACTATCGAACAGTGGCACTCATTTCACATGCCAGTAAGGTAATGCTCAAGATCCTGCAAGGTAGACTTCAGTAAGTCATGGAGTGAGAATTGCCAGATGTACAAGCTGGGTTTAGAAAAGGCAGAGGAACTAGAGACCAAATTGCCAATATCCGCTGGATAATGGAAAAAGCCAGGCAGTTTCAGAAAAACATCTATTTCTGTTTTATTGACTATTCTAAAGCCTTTGACTGTGTGGACCATAACAAATTGTGGCAAGTTCTTAGCGGTATGGGGATACCAAGTCATCTTGTATGCCTCCTGAAGAATCTGTGTAACGACCAAGTAGCAACAGTAAGAACAGACCACGGAACAACGGACTGGTTTAAGATTGGGAAAGGAATACGGCAGGGCTGTATACTCTCACCCTACCTATTCAACTTGTACGCAGAACACATCATGCAACATGCTGGGCTTGAGGAATCCAAGGCTGGAGTTAAAATCGCTGGAAGAAACATTAACAATCTCAGATATGCAGATGATACCACTTTGATGGCTGAAAGCAAAGAGGAACTGAGGAGCCTTATGACGAAGGTGAAAGAAGCAAGTGCAAAAGCTGGCTTGCAGCTAAACCTCAAAAAAACCAAGATTATGGCAACCAGCTTGATTGATAACTGGCAAATAGAGGGAGAAAACGTAGAGGCAGTAAAAGACTTTGTATTTCTAGGTGTGAAGATGACTGCAGATGCTGACTGCAGTCAGGAAATCAGAAGACGCTTAATCCTTGGGAGAAGAGCAATGACAAATCTCGATAAAATAGTCAAGAGCAGAGACAGCACACTGACAACAAAGGTCTGCATAGTTAAAGCAACGGTGTTCCCCGTAGTAACATATGGCTGTGAGAGCTGGACCATAAGGAAGGCTGAGCGAAGGAAGATCGATGCTTTTGAACTGTGGTGTTGGAGGAAAATTCTGAGAGTCCCTTGGACTGCCAGAAGATCAAACCAGTCCATCCTCCAGGAAATAAAGCCAGACTGCTCACTTGAGGGAATGATATTAAAGGCAAAACTGAAATACTTTGGCCACATAATGAGAAGACAGGACACCCTGGAGAAGATGCTGATGCTAGGGAGAGTGGAGGGCAAAAGGAAGAGGGGTCAACCAAGGGCAAGGTGGATGGATGATATTCTAGATGTGACGGACCCGTCCCTGGGGGAGCTGGGGGTTTTGACGACTGACAGGAAGCTCTGGCGTGGGCTGGTCCATGAAGTCACGAAGAGTCAGAAGCGACTAAACGAATAAACAACAACAACAATGTCCAGTGGGAGAGTTGAGCAAAAGTTGGTGAGGCAACTGTAAGGTTTTTTGAACGGAAAAGGTTATTTTTAATTTGCAGATACTTTCAAGCCTGTTGGGTTTAATTTTTTGGCCAGAACACTGAAGTTTACAATTGGTGCTGGTGCAAAATAGTGGCTCAGGCAGGTGGATATACCAAGAATGAAGGAACCTGATGATGCCTTTGAGTACATACTCAGCAATTTTACACCACATCTGCATCTGGTTTCCCCCAAGCATTATTTTCAGTAGTCTAATTCCATGGTGATAGTAAGCTCTTTAATTATCCAGTCTTACAATCTTCCCAGCAGTCTATCGACAGATCCCTAATTGAGTCATGACCACAATAAAGTTTAAAATCAACAGATTCCAATCTATTTTTTTTCCAGTCTGTTTTTGAATTCAGTATAAGGACTGCTTGATGGATGCTTTACACTGAGGGCCGGACTAGTATATAGGTTAGCAGAAAAATAAATGTTTTGTATTATTAACAGCTGTAAAACAGGCAAACTTCAGACTTGAAGTGAAAAGACAGCATTGCATATATTGATTTCCACCAGCTATAATGCACAAAGCTTCCATTTCTTAGAAAAGGCAATGATTGTCCAGTCCTCCAGCTGTTATTCAATACAGGTAAGTATAAGGAACTACACTCAAACTGTGCCTTACTCCTCTGTTTCTTTTCCTGATATTCTATAACTTGTGCCCAGAATTTTGTTGTTCAGCTGATAATTAAAATACAGCCCTGTATTGGCTGTCCTTCTTGCCAATGTCTGCCTTGCCACAGGATTGTCCATGGGAAAAGTAAAAAATATCAACATAGTGGCCACACAAAGACCCTCCTCCTTTCTAGCGGTGATGCCCCTTTTTACATGCAAAAAGGACAGGACTTGATCACATGGTTTTCACACATACACACACAAACACACACAAACTGCAGATACCCCTGGCTTGCCATTTTTTCATGATACCTGCACTGAATTCCAGATCAGGGGCTTTATTTGTCCCAGGCTGGGTGTGAGAGCATTTAGAGCTTTCCAATGCTGCATCTCACTTGGTTAGGAATAAATTCTCATTAATAGTCCTAGCTAGCAGTCAAAGAGTACCCGCTCTATGTTGTGCAGGACATTAGATGTTAGTACAATAAATATTATTCAATTATGTCAATTATGCTTTACTCTAGAAGCCTTGGTAGAGGCTAGGGAGGCCACCATGTGGTAGGAACATGAGAAGGAACATGTTTGTATTTCACAGGAATTTGGCAGTTTCATCCACTGGCTAGAAACTTACAGTCTTGCTGAAAGTCCAGGATTTCTATGCCAGAATGCCCTTGTACTACCAGTATATTTTTGAACAGGCATGATCCATTTATAGAGCTTACCCAGATAAGCTGTTTTATTTTTCCATACCCATTCTTAAATAGAAAACTGTTCAAGAATGGTAGATAAGCACCAGGCAAGCAGAGTGCAAATAGCATGTTTCCAATGTTCTGTCCTTTTGCTAACTTCATGGCATTCAAGTCACACACAACTGGAAAAGTAGGAACCAGAACATTTCTTTGGGGAAAAAAGGACATATTTCTATGCAGTGAATTTCTGAGATAGCAATATAACATTGGAGTGCTATAATATACCCTTGACAACCACGTTTTAAAAAAAAAGAAAGACAAGCAGTATGTGAAAATCGTATTCAAGCTGGATGGCAGGTAGAGAGATGGAAATCATTCAATTTAATATGTTTAGTGCATGGTCAGTCATCCCTGTCTCCTCCTCCTCTCAAGTAGACATGAGGTATTAGGTTACACAGAACTCTTCTGATTAATTGCTCAATTTGTTGTTTTATCTCTCAGCTGAGATGTGGGATATCAACCTAGGGACTTTGCTGCATCTGCAAAGCAAACGAAAACAGACCTTCACAGAAAGTTGGGATGACCATATTTAGTAGTTTAATTTTCTCCCACAGTATTTTTAAGTCTCAAATTCTTTCCATCCTGTTATAAAGAACATTGGCATTTTTGCTCCTCAAAACTAAACGAAATAAATTCTCATCCATCTGCACCAGCCAAACTCTAATTCTTTTACAGAAAAGACTGTGTTGTGCATCTTAATATGCATAAGAATTAACTTGTACAAGGAGAAGAGAAGTGGCAATATTAGCTTAGCACCATAAATATGGTTGAATGCAGGGGCATGGGGGGGGCAGGGGGTGGAGCAAAACATATTAAAAGGGGCAGGGCTTCAATCATGCAACTGCAGCCACCATATTGTCTTTCTACCTCCCCACAAGAGACACCCCTGCTTGAATGGCAGAATCAGACTGCTTTCATATTGTTGTTTATTCATTTAGTCGCTTCCGACTCTTCATGACTTCATGGACCAGCCCACGCCAGAGCTTCCTGTCAGTCGTCAACACCCCCAGCTCCCCCAGGGACGAGTCCATCACCTCTAGAATATCATCCATCCACCTTGCCCTTGGTTGGCCCCTCTTCCTTTTGCCCTCCACTCTCCCTAGCATCAGCATCTTCTCCAGGGTGTCCTGTCTTCTCATTATGTGGCCAAAGTATTTCAGTTTGGCCTTTAATATCATTCCCTCAAGTGAGCAGTCTGGCTTTATTTCCTGGAGGATGGACTGGTTTGATCTTCTGGCAGTCCAAGGCACTCTCAGAATTTTCCTCCAACACCACAGTTCAAAAGCATCTACCTTCCTTCGCTCAGCCTTCCTTATGGTCCAGCTCTCGCAGCCATATGTTACTACAGGGGACACCATTGCTTTAACTATGTGGACCTTTGTTGTCAGTGTGATGCTCTTAACTATTTTATCGAGATTTGTGTTGCTCTTCTCCCAATGATTAAGCATCTTCTGATTTCCTGACTGCAGTCAGCATCTGCAGTCATCTTCGCACCTAGAAATACAAAGTCTTTCACTGCCTCTAAGTTTTCTCCCTCTATTTGCCAGTTATCAATCAAGCTGGTTGCCATAATCTTGGTTTTTTTGAGGTTTAGCTGCAAGCCAG
The DNA here is from genome assembly GCF_035149785.1 of Candoia aspera. NCBI lineage: Eukaryota > Metazoa > Chordata > Lepidosauria > Squamata > Candoiidae > Candoia > Candoia aspera. The sequence continues at coordinate 313,843,429 of NC_086153.1, forward strand.
CTTTTGCACTTGCTTCTTTCACCTTCGTCATAAGGCTCCTCAGTTCCTCTTCGCTTTCAGCCATCAAAGTGGTATCATCTGCATATCTGAGATTGTTCATCTTTCTTCCAGCGATTTTAACTCCAGCCTTGGATTCCTCAAGCCCAGCATGTTGCATGATGTGTTCTGTGTACAAGTTGAATAGGTAGGGTGAGAGTATACAGCCCTGCCGTACTCCTTTCCCAATCTTAAACCAGTCCGTTGTTCCGTGGTCTGTTCTTACTGTTGCTACTTGGTCGTTATACAGATTCTTCAGGAGGCATACAAGATGACTTGGTATCCTCATACCACTAAGAACTTGCCACAATTTGTTATGGTCCACACAGTCAAAGGTTTTAGAATAGTCAATAAAACAGAAATAGATGTTTTTCTGAAACTCCCTGGCTTTTTCCATTAACCAGTGGATATTGGCAATTTGGTCTCTAGTTCGTCTGCCTTTTCTAAACCCAGCTTCTACATCTGGCAATTCTCGCTCCATGAATTGCTGAAGTCTACCCTGCAGGATCTTGAGCATTGCCTTACTGGCATGTGAAATGAGTGCCACTGTTCGATAGTTTGAACATTCTTTAGTGTTTCCCTTTTTTGGTATGGGGATATAAGTTGATTTTTTCCAATCTGATGGCCATTCTTGTCTTTTCCAAATTTGCTGGCATATAGCATGCATTACCTTGACAGCATCATCTTGCAAGATTTTGAACAGTTCAGCTGGGATGCCGTCGTCTCCTGCTGCCTTGTTATCAGCAATGCTTCTTAAGGCCCATTCAATCTCACTCTTCAGGATGTCTGGCTCTAGCTCCCTGACCACACCGTCAAAGCTATCCCCGATATTGTTATCCTTCCTATCTTCCTGTCTTCTGTATATTCTTGCCACCTTTTCTTGATCTCTTCTTCTTCTGATAGGTCCTTGCCATCTTTGTTTTTGATCATACCTATTTTGGCCTGGAATTTACCTCCAATGTTTCTAATTTTCTGGAAGAGGTCTCTTGTCCTTCCTATTCTATTGTCTTCTTCCACATCCGTGCATTGCTTGTTTAAAAATAATTCCTTATCTCTTCTGGCTAACCTCTGGAATTTTGCATTTAATTGGGCATATCTCCCCCTATCACTGTTGTCTTTGCTTTCCTTCTTTCTTGGGCTACTTCTAGTGTCTCAGCAGACAGCCATTTTGCCTTCTTGGTTTTCTCTTTCTTTGGGATGTATTTTGTTGCCGCCTCTTGAACAACGTTGCAAACTTCTGTCCATAGTTCTTCCGGGACCCTATCTACTAAGTCCAGTCCCTTAAATCTATTCTTCACCTCCACTGCATATTCCTTAGGGATATTAGTGAGCTCATATCTAGCTGATCTGTGGGTCTTCCCTAATCTCTTTAGTCTGATCCTAAATTGTGCAAGAAGAAGTTCGTGATCTGAACTACAGTCAGCTCCAGGCCTTGTTTTTACCGACTGTACAGATGTCCGCCACCTTTGGCTGCAAAGGATGTAGTCAATCTGATTTCGGTGTTGTCCATCTGGTGAAGTCCATGTATAAAGCTGTCTCTTAGGTTGTTGGAAGAGAGTGTTTGTTACGCAGAGTGAGTTGTCTTGGCAAAATTCTATCAGCCTATGTCCTGCTTTGTTTTGTTCTCCCAGGCCATGCTTACCTGTAATTCCAGGTGTCATTTGACTGCCCACCTTAGCATTCCAGTCTCCCGTGATGAAAATAACATCTCTTTTAGGCATGTTGTCCAGTAGATGCTGCAGATCCTCATAGAACCGCTCTACTTCAGCTTCTTCAGCATCTGCGGTTTGGGTGTATATTTGGATCACTGTGATGTTAGATGGCTTGCCCTGAATTTGAATTGAGATCATTCTATCGTTTTTTGGATTGTATCTGAGCACTGCTTTAGCCACTTTACTATTAATTATGAAGGCTACTCCATTTCTTCTGCGGTCCTCTTGTCCACAGTAGTAGATCTGGTGGTCATTTGATGTGAAGTGGCCCATTCCAGTCCATTTCAGTTCACTGATGCCCAAAATGTCTATCTTTAATCTTGACATCTCACCAATAACCACATCCAATTTGCCCTGGCTCATAGATCTTACATTCCAGGTTCCAATGGTGTGTTGATCCTTAGAACATTGGATTCGCCGTTCACCACCAGCACCGTCGGCCGCTAGCCATCCTTTTGGCTTTGAGCTAGCTGCGTCATCACGTCTGGGGCTAGTTGAACTCATCCTCTGTTCCTCCCCAGTAGCATTTTGGCCATCTTCCGACCTGGGGGTCTCATCTTCCGATGGTATACTGTCATATCTCTGGTTGTACTGATCCATTGAGTTTTCACGGCAAGAATACTGGGGTGGGTTGCCATTACCTTCCCCAGGGATCGCATTTAGTCTGACCTCTCTGTCATGACCTTCCCGTCTTGGGTGGCCCTTCACGGTTTAGCTCATGGCATCATTGAGGTGCTCAAGCTCCAGCACCACGACAAGGTAACGATCCTTTGCTGAAGGCTTTCATATTACCAGTGCTTAATTAAAAAGGCTTATCTGAAGCTTCCAGGGCAATGATGATATAGGAGAGAAGCATGTTTAATAAATACCTAATTCCAAATATATTTCATTTGCAGAATTTAATGCAGCTTGCAGAATCCAACTCTTCTTGTTAACTTAATTGGCTTAGGGGAGAACAGAATTCTGATTTTTTGAAAGAAATATTTCCAGCTGTTGCATCATCAGGCTCAACCAACCCAAATCTGCTTCAGTCTGTGAGGGAGGCTATTGCTTTCACTCTCCAGCATACAAAAGAATCTTTGGAGACAACAGCCCTCAATTGCAGATCAATGGCATCACTGTGAATGTAACCCAGTAGATGAAGAAATGGTGCCAAGCTCTCTTTCAGCTCTACTGTGTTTCTGGTTTGCTTATAGATATAGGAATGGGGGGGGGGAGAGAGAAAGGAAGGAAAAGAAGGGAAGGAAGGAAGGAAGGAAGGAGCAATTTGTGTGGGCTTTCTCTCCTTGGGGACATTACTATATGGAGTGGAATTATTAAAATAAAAAGGTCCTTCCTTCCTTCCTTCCTTCCTTCCTTCCTTCCTTCCTTCCTTCCTTCCTTTCTTTCTTTCTGGTCTTATAATGCAAGGAGAAAGCTTAATTTTTCTATGATTCATCTGATTAATGGTGCCTCCTCCTGCCAGTTCTGACTGGTGCGTATTTAATTCTATTTAATTCTCAGGACTTGGTGTGTCATTAGAGGACTAAAAGGCACGATGCACCAACCAGATGGTGATTCAAAGAGATCATGTAGGAGGCAAACAAAAGCACACTTGCCTATTTCTCTGCTTAATGATTATTCCATTTCAAAGCATGAGGGACTAGACCACCAGGAACATGGGCAAGGCCACCTTCCCACTGGGCCATCAAGTGAAAGCAGCAAAATTTCAAGGACGCCAAGGAGGGGGCCTTAGGTGTTGTGAGTGCAGTGACTCTGCATAGTTGGCCAAGGATGTTGATTGCATAGCCAATAAAAGCACACAGGCAGAGAAAATTGTCTCTGTCTCTCTGTGTGTTTGTGTGTGCTTGTATATATTATATGGATTAACCTTTAATACTACTTCAAGTAGGAAAACTGGAGGAGGATTACAAAAGAAGGAACTGTCACATTAGGCTTTTTTCATTACCAGTATCTCTATCCATAAGACACCTAGATTAAAAGTAAAATAGCATGAATACGTTGCTAGGAATTCAAGGTTTTCTCAATGAGAATCGAACTGAAGGTCACAGGAAGCATCCCATTCTTTCTGATATCACATGCCATTCTTCCTTCCCTAAACCTCCATTGCAAAAGTCTGCCACTGGCTGGGTTTAGACCTTTTTTCCCCCTCCTGTTTTGTTAATTTAGCAACTCTTGGAACTTCTTCAAGGCTGCTATCACTGTCTCTTGCTCATGGCTCCTGCCATGCTGGCAACATAAAGAATGAGTTCACTGTTATTAGATAGGATTATGTCACAGTGACTTCTCCCACCTGTCTTCTTTGGTATATTTGCCCAGCCTGGATGTGTTTTCCAAGTAAAATGAAGACTAACAGGTGAAAGAGTAACAGAGAACAGCACAGTGACAGTAGCTGTGTCTGTTCCATGTACAGAAATGCAGTGACACGTATTCCAGCCTACCTTTCCCTGGTCTTCTGATGAGGTGTGAATCCGGAGATGGCTGAGTCCCCCAAGTTCTCCATTTCATCAGGATTCCATTACATCCTGGATCTCCTTAAACCTAGCAGTTCAACTGACCAGTTTACTTACACCAGCGTACTGGTATTTACTTACACTTACATATAGTAAGATTATATGTATTTAAAATTAAGTAACTTAAAGTACATTCACATTTTGGGAGTATGGCATTGTGACTGCCAATCAAGACAAATCGTGGAGGGCCAAATCCTGCCCCATAATTGCACAGGATTCTTTACTCTCTTGTAAGACAGATTTTTTTCTGCCTTATAAAAGAATATAATCAAAACAGAAAGGAGGAAGGGAAAGAGAAGATGACTTATCATTTGGAAGTGGCTGAATTATTATTAGTAGTAGTAGTTGTCGTAGTTGTAGTAGTATTTATTTTCTTTAAAAAGGCTCCCATTTGTTCTCACTCACTTGTAAACCTCAGTGGGCATTCCTTTATTTTATACTTTCTTTCAAAGAATGATCATCTGACCATGCATGATCACTTGCCTATTGCATGATCATGTGGTTATTCTTTGCAGGGAAACAATGGAGGTCCCACACCACTGTGAACCTTCATAGTGACTTTTTTAAGTAAAGGGGTGATGTTTAGGATGACAACAACTGCTACCACTACTTAGGGAAAATAAAGTGGGGGTTCTCTTGTCTGTAATATTATCTTGCAAAGAATGATCATATGACCAAGAAAAATTCATGCTTTGGAAGAAAGTATAAAATAAAGGACTGTTTGTTGACCATGTTATGTGGTCTCCTGAATGTTGTGGGGTCAGGAAAATTGAGAACTTTCATACTGCTGCAGGTGATTAAAGGTTTGCAGAGGCTGTTTTAAATTTAAAGTGGGAAGAAATAAAGTTAAAGAATCTAAAGCATGAATTATGGAAGGAATTTGCACCCCACACACACACATGCACACACACCACTTTCTGTGTGCTCTTTTTTAATATGCAATTGCCTTTCCCAACCTTTACAGATAGGGTGAATTAAACAGAAGTCAACCATTTAGAACAGTATTAATCAAGACCCACATTATACAACTAATAACTTAGCAAGATGAAGTTACCATGCCAACTCACTAGCTACCTTTGTGGAGTATTTGTGTGTGTCTGTGGGTGAATATAGATGCATAGGAGGTGGGACAAGCAGCTTTCTCTCAAGGAAAAGGATGAGAGGAAGCAGCAGCACTGGTGTTAGTTACCTTCGTTCCTAAAGGGTCTTCTTGAGGGAAGAGGCAAAACCTTGATCTCTTGCCTTCCCCTTCTGTACAGCACCTAGCATTCTTCTGTTTTCAGTGAATAATATTGCATAGGAAATTACCTTTTCCAGATTAGTATATTTCCTGCCTAGTGAAGTGTTGTCTGTTCCACCAGTGGACAATCTGTGCCATATGCCCCATGTTTCTCTAGGGGGCTGTCAGTGGGATGCTACCGAATACCCTCTTCCTCTGCAAAATTCTCTAGCAAATTGCATTCCCCAAAGCATGTGAAACATGAGCACACACTCTTTTGTTGGATATTTATTTATTTTATAATTACACAAGCCAATCCACATTGGGAGGCTCACAGTTATACTCAAGGCACCCACTCATTCTATGCAACCCCATCTTATCTTAGGTATCCTTATTCCATTTCTAACCTCTTTTCATCCCTGCTGCCCATTAGATAGCAAGAACAATTGGTGGTCCTCAGGCTGAATGTGGTGCTTAGCCCAGATTCAAAAGCACAATTGCAAACCATTTCAGTGAGCGGAAAAAGTGGAGAGCAGAAGAAGCCAGAGTGGTTACATGAAAAACTTACTGAGGATGCATACTGACAGGGTTGTCTGTCACAAATCATGATGATGGCAAATTGATGTCACATGCATCATGACATCATCATGCAAAGGACATGATTATGTAATGATGTCAGACACAACTATATAAGTTGCATCAGTTGTGTGACATCATGACACACATATCATTGTTTGCTCACCCCCACCCCCTTGCTCCTGCTGAGAAAGGTCAAGATCACTAAGGAAGAATACAAAACAAGTAGCCCAGAACAGTTCAGATAATGTCAGAAATGAGACAGGCTCAGAATGAGCTAAGATTTGGTATCAGTGCTAAGAACAGCACTGATTAAGATATATTTGAAATAAAAGGAAGAAAAATGAATTCTGACTAACTGCTGCTCAGTACTACCAGGTAACAAAGGAAAGATAGAAATACTCAGCTGTTATTTTGGCTCAGTCTTCACCAACACATGGAAATATATGCCACATGGCAGTTGTGAACAGTGGGATAAAGGGCTTAGATTGAGACTGAGAGTGATAGATGTGATATTTCTTTGAATGAGTTTAAAACTCCAGGGCTGCATGAATTGCATCCTAGAATAATAAACAAGCTTACTGATGTGTTATTTTCAAGAAATCCTGGAGAACAAAGGAAATGCCAAATGACCAAAGGAGAGAGAAAGTCCTTCTCTTCAAAAAGAAAAAAAGGAAGATACAAGGAAATTCAGACCAGTCAGTCTGACACTGATACCCAGAAAGATCTTAGAAACTATTAATAATCAGGCTTGCAAATCAGCATGTGTTTATCAAGAAGTCTTGCCAGACTAATCATATTTCACTTCTTTATAAGATAACTTCCTCAGTAGATAGCAGTAATGCTGTAGGTATAATTTATCTTGATTTCAGGAAAGGATTTGGCAAAATATCCCATGAAGTTCTTATTTGTAATCAAGTCAAGTATGGCATGGCAATTCAATAAATGCATTGTTCTCAATGCTCAATTGTAATAGTCAAAGAATGTTCATCCAGAGTTGACCATTGTGGTATCAGGTAGGGTGTCTGATATTAAGAAACTGAGAATAAAAGAAGACTGAGATAAAGTCAAAATTCTTCATGGAAGAAACAGGAATCAAATTCATATTTACAATGTTGGGAATTCCTAGCCTGACAATAGTACTTGTAAAGGAAATCTTGGACCAGCAATTTATTACAAACTTAACATGAGTCAGCAGTGTCATGAGGCTATAGAAAAAGTCAATGCAATCTTAGATTGCATTAATGGATGTATAGTTTCCAAATCACAGGAAGTAATGGTTCCACTTTATTCTGCATTGATCAGGCACCATCTCAAGTATTATATCCAGTTCTGGTCATTATACTTCAGGAGCATTCAGACAAACTGAAACACATGCATAAAATTGCAGCAGGAAAGATCATTAAAGGAAGTTTTGTAAAGGCATAGTAAGAGAAGTTTATTCCTTAAGAAGAGAGGATAGTTGGGAATATGATCGCAATCCCTTTTCTTGTAGTCTGAACACATTTGTTTCAACAGGAAGCAGGGTGAGTTCACCTCTTTGAGCTTTCTGGTGGCACGGCTTAGATAGATTACCCCAAAGAATAATAGTTGGTGATAGAAAAAAATGTTCACTATTCTAAGAGCTCAGGCACCCTTGGCTCTTCTTGCATTTTCTGCAGAAAAATATTGTGAGAAAGGTCTCTAAAGAAGCAGTAAGATACCCAAGCCTACTTGTGAAATAATGACCTGTACCCCATCCTCCATAATCTTTCATCCCAGTGGAATCCCATAATCTCCAGACCCCCCCTATAGAACAATAATTTCTGTGCTGGCTGAGATGATGGAAGCTGTAGCCCAACACTTCTGGAACCACCTCATTGGGGAAGACTGTTCTACAGCATCATTAATAAGCTTTCTTCATGGCTATTAGCCACAATAAATAACTTGTGGTCTGGGGAGGGGGGAGAATCTTGGTCGATGGGTTGAGCTTCCCCCTGCCCCCACCCGTGCAACTCCCGGGTGACAGTCTGCAAAAGAGAAGGCTTCTTCAGGGAAATCCTGGCGTGGACTCTAATTTGGCGATGACCCTGAAGTTCTTGGCAGTCCCTGAAGTCTGAATGTTGCAAGGTTGGCAGGTGCCTGCACGTTAGACAGCAAATGCTGTCAGTATTGCTGTTTATTTATAGATGAATATTTAAAAGGAACAGCAAGTTCTGTTCTGCCATTCAGACGTGAAAAAGAGGAATTGTATGGAATTAGGACTGTGCTTTACCTTGCACTGGCTGTTGGGCCTTCTCTGCACAATCATTGGCAGCCTGTTCCATGGTTTTCAAAGAAAAGCAGAAACAAGGGCCTGAGATTTGGTGTTCCAGAAAAAAATTGGCAACATAAGAATCTCAGATGGTTCTTTTCTTTTTAAAAAGCAAGCTTCTAGTCCTTATGGCTGGGAAAGGCTTGAAAGAATGTAGGCAATGCTTGGTGAAATTAGCAGGATTGTATAAACCAGAGGATGGGGCCGTACACTGCTCTGTGTACATAAATATGTGTGTTTGTATATATAAATTAGGCATGCAGAGCTACATTTGTTTGAAGATATTTTTAATGGTGAAAACTCACACAGAGAGAAAAGCATCAACACATACAAGCAATTTAAAGACAAAGAAACCAGATGATAAATATAATACTGAAGTCTTTATTTTGGCTCTGCATTGATGGAAATAGCACAGCCTGCCAACTCTAAAATTACTAGATTACCCACATGTGAATCAGAAATGTCTTAGAAAGGATTTCCTCCTAGTAAGTGAATTTTGACTAAGGAGAACCATGTGTGGCTAGGTCTGAGTCTGTGATTCAACCAGAATCAACAGCCTGGTTCACATATTATATTAAACCATGGCTTGTTTAACCATGATTTATTGGGTTGGCTACAATTTGTTGGATCTGCATAACTCACTATGCCACAAACTAGAGGTGCACAATGTGTAAGTGACCTCCCCAAACCCTTAAGTAGAGCCTCCAAAGCTCTTTACATTTTTTCATGTTCATGTGACAGAAGCAGAAAACTATTAAATTCATGAACAGATAGTAATCATATCAGCCACATGTAATTAATGCAGTTGAACTGTTAACAAAAGGAGATGAAACTGAATGTGGGTTTTGCCTTGGCCTCACCCATCCCATTCATATAGCAAGGGCCACTTGCAGCTCAGAAAGAGTTACACAGCATGGCTTATGAGGTACAACATGCTAAGCCAAACCAAACCAGCCACAATTTGGGTCAAGGCAATGTGTGAATCCAGCCAACAGCGGTTGCTTATTGGAATTCTGAACTTTCTGATGCATCTCCATGGACTTTAATTCTATGGACTTTAATTCTTGCAGCTAGTGATTGTGCAGACCCTAGCAATGGAATTGGGAGCTGGTTAAGAATTGTTTATTTCTTCTAGGTTTTGACTTGCACTATGAATAGAACAAGTAGAATTACCTATTCAGTTTACACTGTTACAGGTGTTAAGGTTTTTTAGGAAAAAGAAAGCATCTCCAAGCTGTATTTAAAAAAAAAAGTGGGGGAGATATTTATTGTGATTTTCCCTCCCAGTTTTTAAGGCTTTGCTGGCTCAGAATAATGGAAGTGCAAATAGAGGGTGTCTGGCTGGGTAAGGATGGTTTAGCATATCAGGCTAGAAGGTAAGCCAGACTCAAAATTTTCAAAATTGATGACTACAGTACTTCTCAAGGGGAAAAAGGCTTCACTTGTTTATGAACTAGCACCTGTGAGATTAATGTGGCACAGTGACAGGTCCAATTATTTTAAATTTCAAAGGCATCTAGCAATCCACAGTAAGGATGCAAAAGGTGTAGGGAAAACATCCCCCTCATGCAGTTTCATTACTCACAGAGTCAGTCCTGAACCATGAAAAATGGAAATATTGTTTCTCCCTTAGAACAGGGAGGTGCAACATTTTTTAGGTAACAGTATTATGCTTGGCCTTTGGATCTCCATCAGTCACATGGAATGTAAGCAAGAGGCAATGAGATGAGTGAGACATTCATTAGAAATGGAAAGTAGACAAGTTATTATCTTTCTTTCAGAAGCAGGCTCCCACGAGGGATGGTGGTTTTCTCAGGGCCAGATTAGGTTCTGCAAGGGACTCAGGGCATTCATAACTTTATGGATGTTCAAGAGACTTTCCTGTTAGAATACTCATTCCATTTCTGCTCATTTCTAACATGTTTGCAGGAAAGCTATTAAGTATACTTGGCAATCCTGTTCACATTAATGGGAACGATTCACAAATTGTTTTCTAATATGTTAAATTTCATTGAACTACCTCAAAGTGCACTAATACACAAAACATCTCCAATTCTTTACCTATGATTGTGGAGTAGCAAGATTTTCAAGCACTGGAGTGCCATTGTGTGGTTTTGCATAATAGTAAAACAAGGTATGATTATTTCTTGCCCCCGACTCTTGCAGGATATTGGCATTCTCTTTCAAATTTTCATGAGATTTTGATATTTTAACTTGGTGGTCTCACAAGATTTCAACCATTTAATGGTTATTTCTAAACTGTTGGAAGCCTTCTAGATGCCATTTGAGAGTTGTAACAATTGGCATGATACCCAGAGACATAGTATTGCTGACTCCTTCCATGATAACTGTGCTTTCCTTAAGGGTGAATAATTTTATTCTGTGTTGCTTTCTTTCATTATGGAACAGTGGAACAAGAAATACGGACATATGGAACAAGAAATAGCTCCTTGTGCTATTTCTTCTGATCACATCATTAACAACAGTGCTTATTATCAATGTTGTGATTCTTTCCTTTAGATAAACGGTGGGCAACTGTTTAGCCACACTTAACCATTTTGGGGAGAAATAGGGAGCAAAATAGGTGAGGTCACACATCACACACATAAGCAGAACAAGCACTTTGGGGTAGTTTGGGCAAATTTCTTTGTTTTTTACCCATTATATGCCTATGGTAGGGCTTACCTGAATGTCTTAAGTTCCCTGCCTCAGACTGGCAGGAAACAATGCTATCCAGCGAAAAGGAGGCTCGGGAACTTCATGAAGTCTTGGATGCCTTCCCCATGCCAGGATGATGGAGGAGCTGTATAAAACCAGAGTCTTGGCCTCCCCCAGAACAACACTGCTCCTTCAGTTGTTCTTCATAGGGCTGTTTCTAGTCCCATGATCATCTCTCCTTCCGGCTAATCTTCAGAAGTGGACATGGCACTCAAGTTGGGCTCACAACCAAAACAGAATAGAACTGAACCATTCTTTTTTCTGGGATTTGGAAATTATACTTCTTTTGATGCAATCTAAAACTGAATTTTTCTTCTTTGCAGTCATATTACACCACTGTCTCATGTTAACGTTGAAATCAGTTTCCAAGGACTACTCTCAAGCCCAATCTCTGTATTTGATGTTTCCTCCTAAGTGCACTTGTCTCTGTTAAATTTCATTCTGTTACTTTCCGCCCATTACTCCAACCTATCAATACTATTTTGAACATTATTTCTGCCTCCTAGAGCATTGAAAACATGCCAATGTGAGTAGATCAATAGGTACCGCTTCGGCGGGAAGGTAACGGCGTTCCGTGTCGTCATGCTGGCCACATGACCCGGAAGTGTCTACAGACAACGTCGGCTCTAAGGCTTAGAAACGGAGATGAGCACCGCCCCCTGGAGTCGGACACGACTGGACTTTACGTCAAGGGAAACCTTTACCTTTACCTTTTAGAGCATCACACCCAATTTTGTATTTGCTGCAAATTTGAGAATTATTCCCTCTGGCATTTCATCCAAAGCATTAGTGAAAATATTAAAGAGTGGAGGCCTGCTTTTGTGGTGCCCCACTTCATATCTCTTTCAAATTTGATGAGGAACTGCTGATGAATACTCTCTGAGTACGATGTATATATCCACATAATAATCATGCCATCCAACCTTATGCCATACTTAAGTAACCTGCTAATCAGAATGCTGTGGAATCCTTTACCACATGATTTGCTGAAGTCAAGGTATATTGTCTCTACATCATTCCCATGAACTGTTTTTGTTCATTTAAAAGTTTGACAGTGAGGATTGCTCAGAGAAAGGAGGATTGCTCAAGCCTCTCCCCCATGGTTATATAGAACTAGTAACCAAATCATAGCATGAGAAAGGGCCACCCATGTAGGCCATTGAGCCTAAAATCTGATCAATTCAGGAATCCCATTCAAAGTATCCCCCACAAATGTCTATCTTCTACTTGAACATATCCAATGAAGGTAAGCGAACTCACAACCTTCCTGAGTAGTTCATTCCACTCCCCAACTGCTCTTTCCCATTAGGAAGATTTTTCTAACTTTCTGCCATCCTGTAACTTAAATCTATTATTAAACAAAATGTGTCTGTGTGTAACTTCTTTTCGGTTATGTAAATCTGCACTCCTGTGGAAACAGAAGATGGTATGATAGCCATCCCAACTATCTCTAGGCATGATGTACAATTCTCATGCCTTCCAATTTTGGGACCTGTAATCTGCATCTGGAGGGCGCCGTTTTGGGAATGGTAGCCATATGCTAAGACTGCAGTGCTTTTGTTATCAAAGAAAAACTGAATAAATTTCTATGTTAACTTTATCTTACAGTAATTCTTCCATCCCTCAGAATTGATCTTGCCCTTCCAGAATAGTTTTCCCAAACTCTTTTGGGCCCCTACTTCTAGACTTGTATGGAAACCCGTGGCCTGAATACTTTATCTAGGCATTAACTGAAGCTTTAAGGATTAGGTTCCCCGGCCCAGAGAGAGAGAGAAAGAGAGAGAGATCACTTTTTATCATGTACTTCATCCCGGAGCTCCCTTTGAAGAATCATTATGCTGCCATCATGTGGACTGTATAGCAGCAGGCTAGAAAAGTTCACTTCAAGAAGTACTTACGCTCTCATTGCAAGTAAATTATTTGATAAACTCTGTGTACTGCTTAAATCATTAGGAAAATCACAGGACAGTAACACCTTCATTGTGGAAAGTGCTAGTGCTTATCTCCAACTCAGTCCATTAATTTCCCCTGTTCTTGTATTTCTTTCTCACAATACTTTCCTGATTTTTTTTTGCGGGGGTGGGGGGCTGAGTTTACATAACATACTAAACCCTAAAGCCAGGTTAGAAAAAGACAATTGCTGTATTGAAATAATATGCTATGCCCAAACAAATAAATCCTATTATTTATTTATTTCTTCAGCAAAGGATCTTTACCTTGTGGTGCTGGAGCTTGAGCACCTCAATGATGCCATGAGCTAAACCATGAAGGGCCACCCAAGACAGGAAGGTCATGACAGAGAGGTCAGACTAAATGCGATCCCTGGGGAAGATAATGGCAACCCACCCCAGTATTCTTGCCATGAAAACTCAATGGATCAGTACAACCAGAGATATGTCGGTATACCATCAGAAGATGAGACCCCCAGGTCGGAAGATGGTCAAAATGCTACTGGGGAGGAACAGAGGATGAGCTCAACTAGCCCCAGACATGATGACGCAGCTAGCTCAAAGCCGAAAGGACGGCTAGCGGCCGACGGTGCTGGTGGTGAACGGCGAATCCGATGTTCTAAGGATCAACACACCATTGGAACCTGGAATGTAAGATCTATGAGCCAGGGCAAATTGGATGTGGTTATTGGTGAGATGTCAAGATTAAAGATAGACATTCTGGGCGTCAGTGAACTGAAATGGACTGGAATGGGCCACTTCACATCATATGACCACCAGATCTTCTACTGTGGACAAGAGGACCACAGAAGAAATGGAGTAGCCTTCATAATTAATAGTAAAGTGGCTAAAGCAGTGCTTGGATACAACCCAAAAAACGACAGAATGATCTCAATTCGAATTCAGGGCAAGCCATCTAACATCACAGTGATCCAAATATATGCCCCAACCACAAATGCTGAAGAAGCTGAAGTAGAGCAGTTCTATGAGGATCTGCAGCACCTACTGGACAACACGCCTAAAAGAGATGTTATTTTCATCACAGGAGACTGGAATGCTAAGGTGGGCAGTCAAATGACACCTCAAATTACAGGTAAGTATGGCCTGGGAGAACAAAATGAAGCAGGACATAGGCTGATAGAATTTTGCCAAGACAACTCATTCTGCATAACAAACACTCTCTTCCAACAACCTAAGAGACGGCTTTATACATGGACTTCCCCAGATGGACAACACTGAAATCAGATTGACTACATCCTTTGCAGCCAAAGGTGGTGGACATCTGTACAGTCGGTAAAAACAAGGCCTGGAGCTGACTGTAGTTCAGATCACGAACTTCTTCTTGCACAATTTAGGATCAGACTAAAGAGATTAGGGAAGACCCACAGATCAGCTAGATATGAGCTCACTAATATTCCTAAGGAATATGCAGTGGAGGTGAAGAATAGATTTAAGGGACTGGACTTAGTAGATAGGGTCCCGGAAGAACTCTGGACAGAAGTTGGCAGCATTGTTCAGGAGGCGGCAACAAAATACATCCCAAAGAAAGAGAAAACCAAGAAGGCAAAATGGCTGTCTGCTGAGACACTAGAAGTAGCCCAAGAAAGAAGGAAAGCAAAAGGCAACATTGATAGGGGGAGATATGCCCAATTAAATGCAAAATTCCAGAGGTTAGCCAGAAGAGATAAGGAATTATTTTTAAACAAGCAATGTGCGGAAGTAGAAGAAGACAATAGAATAGGAAGGACAAGAGACCTCTTCCAGAAAATTAGAAACATTGGAGGTAAATTCCAGACAAAAATGGGTATGATCAAAAACAAAGTTGGCAAGGACCTACCAGAAGAAGAAGAGATCAAGAAAAGGTGGCAAGAATATACAGAAGACCTGTATAGGAAGGATAACAATATCGGGGATAGCTTTGACGGTGTGGTCAGTGAGCTAGAGCCAGACATCCTGAAGAGTGAGGTTGAGTGGGCCTTAAGAAGCATTGCTAATAACAAGGCAGCAGGAGATGACGGCATCCCAGCTGAACTGTTCAAAATCTTGCAAGATGATGCTGTCAAGGTAATGCATGCTATATGCCAGCAAATTTGGAAAAGACAAGAATGGCCATCAGATTGGAAAAAATCAACTTATATCCCCATACCAAAAAAGGGAAACACTAAAGAATGTTCAAACTATCGAACAGTGGCACTCATTTCACATGCCAGTAAGGTAATGTTCAAGATCCTGCAAGGTAGACTTCAGCAGTTCATGGAGCAAGAATTGCCAGATGTACAAGCTGGGTTTAGAAAAGGCAGAGGAACTAGAGACCAAATTGCCAATATCCGCTGGATAATGGAAAAAGCCAGGGAGTTTCAGAAAAACATCTATTTCTGTTTTATTGACTATTCTAAAGCCTTTGACTGTGTGGACCATAACAAATTATGGCAAGTTCTTAGTGGTATGGGGATACCAAGTCATCTTGTATGCCTCCTGAAGAATCTGTATAACGACCAAGTAGCAACAGTAAGAACAGACCACGGAACAACAGACTGGTTTAAGATTGGGAAAGGAGTATGGCAGGGCTGTATACTCTCACCCCACCTATTCAACTTGTATGCAGAACACATCATGCGACATGCTGGGCTTGAGGAATCCAAGGCTGGAGTTAAAATTGCTGGAAGAAACATTAACAATCTCAGATATGCAGATGATGCCACTTTGATGGCTGAAAGCAAAGAGGAACTGAGGAGCCTTATGACGAAGGTGAAAGAAGCAAGTGCAAAAGCTGGCTTACAGCTAAACCTCAAAAAAACCAAGATTATGGCAACCAGCTTGATTGATAACTGGCAAATAGAGGGAGAAAACTTAGAGGCAGTGAAAGACTTTGTATTTCTAGGTGCGAAGATGACTGCAGATGCTGACTGCAGTCAGGAAATCAGAAGACGCTTAATCCTTGGGAGAAGAGCAATGACAAATCTTGATAAAATAGTCAAGAGCAGAGACATCACACTGACAACAAAGGTCTGCATAGTTAAAGCAATGGTGTTCCCCGTAGTAACATATGGCTGCGAGAGCTGGACCATAAGGAAGGCTGAGCGAAGGAAGATCGATGCTTTTGAACTGTGGTGTTGGAGGAAAATTCTGAGAGTGCCTTGGACTGCAAGAAGATCAAACCAGTCCATCCTCCAGGAAATAAAGCCAGACTACTCACTTGAGGGAATGATATTAAAGGCCAAACTGAAATACTTTGGCCACATAATGAGAAGACAGGACACCCTGGAGAAGATGCTGATGCTAGGGAGAGTGGAAGGCAAAAGGAAGAGGGGCCGACCAAGGGCAAGATGGATGGATGATATTCTAGAGGTGACGGACTCGTCCCTGGGGGAGCTGGGGGTGTTGACGACCGACAGGAAGCTCTGGTGTGGGCTGGTCCATGAAGTCACGAAGAGTCGGAAGCGACTAAACAAATAAACAACAAAATTTATTTATTTACTGGTCAAATTTATATAGCTGCCAATCTCACAAAACAAGTGATTCTGGGTGGCATACAACATAGCTAAAACAGTTAATAAATACTTAAAACAATTATTATTATTATTATTATTATTATTATTATTATTATTATTATAAAAAACATTAAAAACTATAAAAGCAAAGTTAAGAAGAAAAAGTAGCAGGCAAACAGTTGTTAATAAGCCGGCGGGGTGACCTTGGGCCAGTCACTCTCTCTCAGCCCAACTCACCTCACAGGGTTGCTGTTGTGGGGAAAATAGGAGGAGGAAGGAACATTAGGTATGTTCCCCGCCTTGAGTTATTTATAAACATAATAAAGGGATAGAAAATAAAAATAACGGAGCCACCTCACTAGTTCGCCAGTCCCCTGGGGTCCCCAGGCCTGATGGCACAACCAAGTCTTGAGGGACCTTCAGAAGGTCAAAAGTGATGCAGCCAGCCTCACCTCAGGGGGGAGGATATTCCACAATGCAAAACTCTGTGGAGCTTGTGGATGTGCTGTTTCTCTGCTGAAGTGTTTCTCAACTTTGGCAACTTTAACCTTGAAGTTCCTACGGTTGAGAAACACTGCTCTATTGCCTCATGTCACTTCCTAGACTGAAGCCATGCTAGCAGGTCTTCCAAGGGAAAATATGGTTTGATAGTCTCAGCTCCCCCATGCAAACAAATGACAACAATATGAAGTGGATAGGGGATGGTGTGAATAATTTATTTCATTTCTGATTAGTTTGAAATGGAGGTTAGAGAGGTGTTTTAATTGGCATCTTGGGCAGGGCTGTGATTTTTCATTCTGGTTCTCAGTGTTGGAGTCAGCAGAAATGAAGATGATTATGGATCATCTTTAGATTGTTTTGAGACACTGAAGAATGGAAGCAGAAGTGGTAGCAGTATGGAAAGCAGTTATGGATAAAAAAGGGGATTTCCCTTCTCTTACTGGTACTCTGTGGTCATGATCTCCACATTGCTATTTATACAGAGAATAAGCTTGATCTACTGCTTCCAAAATATAAAATGGGAATGAGGTGGCCAAGTGGATCACTCTGCTTAAAATACTGTGAGTAGTATAGGAAATTCCCACAAGTTAAACAAAAACACATCTTAAGCATTAGCCAGCAGTTCTGTTCGACCTGCAGGAGGTTTTTAGCCCAAGAGGATATTTTTAAAAAATCCAGGAGTCACCATAGCTTCCTAGTAGGCCACTTTATTTACATTCAGAAGTCCTGGTTTCAGCCCACATAGAAACACTGCCTCTAATCCTGGAGACACACTTCAAATCAGTGGTATCAATATCAACTAAAGGTGCCCACTGATATGACTCAATATTAAACAGTGCTCCACGGTCGTCACTCATTCACTGTATGCCTTTTTTACAGCACATCTAGACCAGAATGTGGGGGGGAATGGAAAAAGAAATGTGTGAGACAAAACAATTAGTGCCAGGAGAATCTTCGAGGATGGTTTCTCTTTTAGTTCAAAATGGTTAATCAGTTGCCAATAGTGTGGTAACTTACAGGAGGACAATGTTGCCTGCTTTCATGGTCACCCAGACCATAAAGTGGCATAAGAAGGCCAGAAGGACACCCATTCTCTCAACTGTATAACAGATCTAAAGAACTCAATTCTCTTTCTATATCTGAACAGGCACTTTGTTGCTGAGAGTTCCATTGTGGGGCTATTTAGAAATTAGTGTAATTTCCCAATACTGTAATATACTATATTTCCCATGTTTTATCTTTGTTATATGAATAACATCTTAATTTAACTGTATAACATGAGCTGAATATATATGCATGAATGGTTTCATTTAATATATACAGTTTAAATGGCTGATTGATTAAATACTTGTTTAATCTTAACTTCCAAAGAATCAGCTACCTCTTGAAACCCATCTGTTTAACACATAGATGAAGAGAACACCTCTAACAAACAGACAGAGCAATCTCTTGCACCAAAGTGAATTCAGTGTGTATTTCTTAGCTCAGTTAAGCAAAGGTTCACTTCACTGAAAGGCATATATATGTCTCTTTTCAGACTATGCACTTTTGTATTGCTTGTAAAAATATCATAGGAATAATATGCTATACATTTTATATAATCTGATCTGTTGGCATTAGTTATCAACAGATAGGAGGGGAGGAATACTGCCTGATGACTTATTCCTGATGGATAACACTCTTTTCAATCAGTTGTCACATGTACTTTTTCTGAAGACACCAGAGGGACGGGCAAGATCCACCCATGTGTGGGAGATTCACTGTATCCCTGTCATTGTGTATAATCAGACTAAATTCCAGCAACCGATATAGTTATAGTAGGATAATAGAACCGGTTATTGCTCCTATAATTAAGGATTTGTAATAGGCCCTACACAGTAAAAAAATTAAAATAGAACTCTGTATATATTTCCTTTTGAATAAGAATTTAGAATATGCCCTACCCACTTTTGAAAAGGCAAAAAATCCCAGGAGAATAATGTCAATACTATCCAAATTCAGAATATCTAGCTGAATGATATCTCATAAAATAATATCCCGGGAGGGAAGCAGGGCTTGGGTGTGTTTTAAACCGGAACTACTAGCACAATGAAGGGATAATATTGCCTTTTCAAATGCAGGATGAATTTAGCCTCCTTAGCTGCATAACATATTTATAAAACTCTTTGCATCAAACCATCCCATAATATAATTGCAATTAAATGTTTCAAAAAGCAAAAAAAACAAATTGCAAATTATGAACACACCTTCATGATTATGCTCCTTTGGGGTATAGGTTGTTCTGTTTGTGGAGTCATGCTGTTTTTTGATGTGCCTTTTCCTTGACTTGGCATTGCATGACTATCGACAGTGCACATTGATGGTTAATTAGTATGTTCTTTGTTCCAAAGGAAACTTGGAAGATAAACTTGAGCATCACAGCCAAGAATGAGAGGGAGCTGCAACTGATTTGGCCAGTTCAAAGGGAGCATTCATACAGAGGCCTGATCTTGCTATGAAACTAGCATTTTTGGTTTCTATGCTTGTTTCTGTAGGTTGCAATGGCTTCAGGTGGTGGTCTGTAAACTGAGCAGTGAACAGATTATGACAAACACTAAACTTTGCACATTCCCAGAATGCTGTCAGGAAGATGCTTCAGCCTGGGAATATTCCCCATCAACCTTCAGAGCAATGGAAGTGTGGTGTATGAGGACTATGCTGCATATAAAACCCCAGCTGTGGTAATTTTTATACTTCGTTTTTTCATTAAGGGCCAACTCTACTGTTGAGAAAAAAGAAAGTAGTTGCATTGAGTTCTGGACCAGAATAGATGGTGAATTGGGGCCAAATACTGTCCCTACCACTGACCAGTTTATTCTGCTTCTCTGCCATAGCCAGCTGCCCTTCTGGCTGTTCATTGCAGGATAATGATTATAGTTCCCTGTCACTGTGGCCATCACACAATATGACACTCTTAAGACTTCCTCAAAGTTCTCCAAGTTCTCCAAGTTCGCTCTTGGCACCATGGGAACTCAACCCCCCCCCCACATTCACTGTGCCCCCCCCTTACCAGCCTCTCTCACCAGCCGGCAGGGGGCTGCACCCACTTCTCCTCCACCCTGACTCTCACTCAGGGACAGAAGATTCTCACATACTTGCCTCATCCACGCCCTGGTGGCCTTGAGATTCTCCTATGCCACCCCCCTCCGCAGGGAAGCAGGACCCATTCGACTGGTCCACCCCTGGCAACTGATGGACCCAGCAGGGTTTCAGAGGAAGCTGGGGGTTATACCCGAGGATCTGCTGCACAGTCCAGCGGAAGCCCTGGCTGCTGCCTGGAATAGGGAGGTGGCCAGGGCCTTGGACAGGATCGCTCCTGTGTGGCCTCTCTTGTCCCATCGAACCTGACACTCCCTGTGGTTTATGGAGGAGCTGAGAGTTCTGAAGAGGATCAAGAGACGTCTAGCTGGCAAGACCCTTTCCTTTCTTACCCCTGCACAGACTGAGAAACTGCCAAGTGAACATGTCAGCAGCAGCAGTTTAGAACAGCAGCTGACAGCAACAGAAGCCAACGTGAAGGTGGCTACAAGGCGGCTCATGATTTTGGTGTCAGCTCATGCAACAAAGGAGAGCTGATTGTTATAGGCTGTTTAGGAATAAGATATAGATACAGATGTCAGTATAATTATAGGATAATACAGCATAGGTTTACTAATAAGTAGTAAGGTGGGAAATAGGTAAGTAATTGTTTTTTAATAAAAGCCTTCCTGGAAACAGAGGGAAGATAAAAACAGTCTGTTACTGGTCTGTACCATTTCCCAAAAGAACTCCCTCACACCTACTATGTAACATCTATGTGAAACTACTAGATGGAAAGAAACAGACTGAATCCCAGCAAGGCAAAACAGCTATGGATTTGTAACCCAACTGTTTCCAGGAATTATCCCCTTTGACTTTAAATGGGATTGTGCTTCCCTAACCAGAGCCAGCTTGCAATCCAGGAGTTCTCCTGGATTAACAACCAGAAGGGCATTTGCACAACTGCATCTTTGGTACCAACTGCAGCCATTTCTGGAACAGGAAGCTTTCCTCTTGTTCACTTTTGGCCTTGTCACCTCACAGCTGGACTAATGCAATTCATTCTACATGGGGCTGCCCATTTGGATGATCCAGTATGCAGCAGTCTGAGTAATTATGGGAGAGCCCCTTCCAAATATTATCTCGTTTCTCAGGACTTACAGATATTGCAGCCCTTTTTGCCTAGGTAATGGTTCTTGCATATTTCTGTCAAAGCCATCCTGCTTCCTCACTACATTTCTCCAAATTGAAGCTGCCTATCCAATGAGATGTTAGTGAAGGCTTACTGCAAATCCCAAATTTGAGATAATGCCATCTATAGGGACCCTGTCATGAGTACTGATGGTGAGCAGGAGGGGGCCCCTATCCAGGGGGGAAAACGCACGTGTAGTACTGAGGAGTTCAGCAGCCATTCAGAGAGACACAGATCAGACCCGCCTTGACGTTGGGGTTTATCTGTCTGGGTTTCTCACGCTTCTTCAGTTAGTTAGGATTATCTGTCTAATGTAGCAGTAATAAAGCACTAGAGACCTATTCCTTGTCTCGGCGTGGTTCCTGGCTGTTAGGACAGACCCTGTGCTCAAGCATTCTCAGTGATGCCCTCCTGCTTTTGGAATAACCTACTGTCATGCGCTGCCTACTACTGAGTAAAACACAGACACTGATTCAGGGAAGAGCAGGTTCAGGTTTATTTCAGCATAGTGCATAGCTAGAAAAAGCTGAGACTGAAGGGAGCGCGCCGGTGCGGGGTTTAAATAGCCCGCGCCGGTCAGCGCCCCCCCCCCACCTTGGGTTGTGTCATCCCCCCAAGTCCTGTATGCTTCACTGCCGGTAGGTGAGGGGTCATGGGGACCCTGCTGGTGCCCCGGGCTTCGCTCATAATCGTTTTCTTCCTCCGGCCGGTGATTGCTGTCAGCTGGGCGATATCCGTTGCGTTCCTGCTGACAGCTTCAGATGTGCCTCGTGATCTGCCCTGTCTTTGTCGTTCTTTCTTCCCCCTTTGTGTTCTAATGGCTGGTTCATCTGGCCGGGGTCGTTTCCTTCTCCTCGGGGTCTGTGTCTGTTGTTGTGCGTGCTTTGCTTATCTTTAAATCCCTTCCTCTAGTTTCCGAGGTATTGTCATGTGTGCCGTTGTGCTGATGCATTCAGCTCAACGGTGCTCATGACATACTGCCCCCCTTTCGAATAGTAGCCCCCCCCCCGGCATTCCGGTTTTTCCCGGGAGAGCTGTCAAAAGTTTTTTGTTTTTTTGTTTTTTTGTTTTTCCCACCGGAGTGCTTTTACCCCTCCCCTCGCTCCGCCCTCTACCTCGTGTCCATCTTTTGGGTGTGTTCCGAGTGCGCATGCCTCGACCACACCCTGCGAGTGCGCATGCCTCGACCACACCCTGCTTGTTCGTGCTCAGTTCGTCGTGAGAGGAGGCGTGGCTGGTCGGGTGCTTTTCAGCTCCAGGTAGGATCCTTATCTTTTTGTTTTGTTGCTTGTTTATGTTGATGTTCGTCGTTTTGTCATGTGTGCATCCTGGGTGTTTGCCCCCTGGCAATGTACTTATGACCAATCTTCTCTCCCCAGTGGGCCCGGGGAGGGCGGGGGGAGGGTGAGTCCCAGGGGGGAGGAGGTCTACTCAAGTCGCAGGCTTGGGGGGCCCCTTCCCCTGGGGGTGAGGTGGGTGGGGGGGGAGGCCCGAGGGGGGAAGTGTGTTCTAGGGGCCGGTTCGGCTGGGCGCCCCTTTGGTTTGTCGGGGTACGTCGTGTGGAATGCCCGGGTCAGGTCCGGTGCCTTGACGTGTTGAGCCGCCACCCATTCTGGGTGGGGGAAGTGTTTCCATTTCACTAAGTAGTGTAGTGTGCCGCGTTGACGGCGGGAATCGAGTATTTCTTTTACGTCGAAATGTTGTTGGCTGTCGATCATCACTGGGGAGGGCAGAGGCGTGCTTGGGTGCCATCGGGAGGTGGTTGCTGGTTTCAGGAGGCTGGTGTGGAATACCGGGTGGAGTCTCCTTAGATTGTGCGGCAGGTCCAGGCGTACTGCCACCGGGTTCACTATCTGTGTTACTCGAAGCGGCCCAATATACTTAGGCCTCAGTTTCTTCGAGGGTTGAGGTGATTTCATAAATTTGGTGGATAGGTAGACCATATCCCCTGCCTGGAATGTCGGTTGCTGGCGCCGGTGCTTGTCGGCCTGTTGTTTGTAGGCCGACTGTGCTTCCTTCAGCACTGCCGTGATTATTGGCCATGATTCCGCTATCCTCCGTCCCCAGTCATTAGCACCCACTTGGGGTCCCGGGGGTTGTGGTAGCTCCGGTATGGGTATGAACTCGCGCCCAGAGACTACTTCGAATGGGGTTTTCCCTGTACTCGTGTGAACGGCGTTATTGTATGCGACTTCTGCGAACGGAAGCAGGTCGACCCAGTCGTCTTGGTGGTAATTGGTATATGAGCGTATGAATTGTTCTAGGGTGGCATTGAGGATCTCTGTGGCTCCGTCCGTCTGGGGATGCCAGGCCGTGGATAGGGCTTGTTGGGTCCCAATCAGTTTTAGGAAAGCCCGCCAGAATTTCGAGGTGAATTGTGTGCCCCTGTCGGTCACCACGCGTACGGGACATCCGTGTAACCTGTACACGTGTATAAGGAAGAGTTTAGCCAGTTGCTGGGCGGACGGGACTGATGAGCAGGGGATGAAGTGTGCTTGTTTCGAAAAGTAGTCTTTCACCACCCAAATGGTTGTTTTCTTCTGGCTGGGTGGTAGATCTACTATAAAATCCATGGAGATTTCCTCCCATGGTCGGGAGGGCTCCGCCACCATTTGTAGGAGTCCCGGGGGCTTACCCGGTGCCCGTTTGGCCATAGCGCATATCGGGCAGGACGCTACGTAGGCCTTCACGTCCCGTCTCAATGCGGGCCACCAGAATTGTCGTTGTGTTAGACGTAGGGTCTTTAGAAACCCGAAGTGTCCCGCTTGTTTGCTGTCGTGTGATCTGCGCAGGATCGCCTGGCGCTGCGAGTCCGGGACATATATTCTGCCTTCACCCCATGCTAAGTCCTGTGCCACCGTCACCTTGTCGGGGTTTGCTAGTAGCCATGAGTCGGTTTTGAGGGCGGTGGTGAGGTCTGCGCATATTCCTCCTGGCAGTCGCGGGTGGCGCCGTCTGGTCGCTGGTTGGCTTGCCGTCGGTTGAGACGTGGGGTCGAGCTGTTTCTGAGCGCCGCTCCGGGTGGTCACAGCCATCCCCAGCTGGGAGGCGGATAGGACTGTCCCAATCATATCTGGGACGGGCTCTTCGTCTTGGGGCATTCGGGAGAGGGCATCAGCCAGGAAGTTCTTTTTGCCCGGCATGAACTTCAGTTGAAAGTTAAAGCAGCTGAAGAATTGGGCCCATCTGACCTGTTTCGGGCTGAGGCGTCTGGGCGTCCGGAGGGCCTCGAGGTTCCGGTGGTCTGTCCAGACCTCGAATGGTTGGGTGGCTCCTTCCAGTAGATGCCTCCATGTTTCTAGCGCCCATTTTACCGCGAACGCTTCCTTCTCCCATACGTGCCAGCGCCTTTCCGTCTCCGAGAATTTCCTCGACAGGTAGGCGCATGGCTTCAGGATTCCTGTAGGGTCCTTTTGGAGCAGTATGGCCCCCAGGGAGAAGTCTGAGGCGTCGGCTTGGACCACGAACAGCTGTTCTGGGTCCGGATGTGCAAGGATTGGCTCCATGGTGAACAGCGCTTTCAGCCTGTTGAACACTGTCTGACACGCGGGAGTCCAATTCAGTACTGTCCCTGGGTTCTTGGCTCACCGTGTGTCCCCAACTCCTTTAGTTTTGAGGAAGTCTGTTAGGGGGAGGGCTATCTCCGCGAAGCCCCGTGCGAATGACCTGTAGAAATTCGCGAAGCCGAGGAAGCTTTGGAGTTGGCGCCTGTTACGTGGGCATTCCCAATTCACCACCGCCTTGACTTTTGCGGGGTCCATTTCTATGCCTTCCCCGGAGATTCGGTACCCCAGGTAGTCTAGGCATGCTTTATGGAATTCGCACTTTGAGGGTTTGGCATAGAGTTTCGCCCTTCTTAGCTTCTCGAGGACTTGTCTGACTAGGGTTACGTGTTCTTCGTGCATCTGGGTGTAGATGAGGACATCATCTATGTAGACTAGTACCCCTTTGGACAGGTGTTCATGCAGTACCTCATTGATGAGCTGCATGAACACTCCCGGGGCCCCTGCTAGTCCGAATGGCAGCACCTTGTACTGAAAGGCGCCTAGGGGGCAGTTGAACGCTGTTTTCCATTCCTCCCCCTCCCTGATTTGGATCCGGTAATACGCCTCGCGAAGGTCCAGCTTGGAGAATACTCTACCCGTGGACAGGTGGGCGAGCATGTCTTTCACGAGGGGTAGGGGGTATTTATTGGATAGGGACGCCGCGTTGAGGCCCCGGTAGTCGGTGCAGAGCCGTAGGGTGCCATCTTTTTTCTCCCGGAATAAGACGGGCGCTCCAACCGGTGAGCATGCCGGCTGTATGAAACCCCTAGCCAGGTTTTTATCGATGAACTCCCGGAGGGTTGTCATCTCCTTCGGGGTCATCGAGTAAATCTTCGGCCTGGGTAAGGGGACATCGGGAAGCAGCTCAATTCTACAGTCCGTCTTGCGGTGGGGGGGTAGTTGGTCCACCTCCTCTTCTCCGAAGACCTCTGAGAAATCAACATATTGCTCAGGTAGGTCTGCTGGGGTTGCTGTGTTGTCCTGGGCTGCCGCCTCTGCCCGTCCCACCGTGGGGTTGATCCTGCCTGCCGGAACTGGCGCCTGGTACGCGCCGTCGTTGAATTGGAAGGTGCGGGTCTTCCAGTTAATGCGTGGGTTGTTGGTCGCGAGCCACGGTATTCCTAAGACTACGATGGGCTGCCCTATGTGGGTTACCACAAACGATGTTCGCTTGGTGTGGGTGCCCATTTGCAGGGTGACCGGCTCGGTCTGCGTCGTGGCTGGTTTCCCTCCTGCTGTTGAGCCGTCCAGCTGGTGGAAAGCCAGCGGTGTGGGGAGGGGGAGGCAAGGCAGGTCGAGCTTGGCGACTATGTCGGGGTGGATCAGGTTCTTGGAGCACCCCGAGTCCACTAGCGCCGCGGCCGTGGTGGCTCTGTTGCCGACGGAAAGCCTGATTGACCCCATTATTACAGAGCTTTCATCGCTCTGTCTATGTGTTTCGCGCCCCTGTCCCACCGCCTGCCTCGCGGCGCATTTTAAGGCAGGCGGGGACCGTTTCCCGCCGGCTGGTCTGGGACTTCGGCGTCCTCCCTCGCCAAGTAAGCGTCCCAGTCTTCGTCCGGTGTCGCTGTGGCTCCGGTCATCCGGCGGTGGGGGGGCGGTGGGGGGTTAGTTGGTTTGAACGTCATTTTCGGTACGAGTTTGGGAGCGCTAGTTAGTGTTCGGTTGGAGAAGCAATCTGCCGCTTTGTGCCCCAGTTTTCCACACTTCGCGCAGGGTCCACGAGTAAACTTCTTCTTTTGATACGTGGGACCGGCCGGCCCGAGGTGTGGCGCGGGTACCTTTGGGCTGGTGTTTGTTTTGTCCTCTGCCGTTGCCATTAAGAAAGTGCAGTGCGCGTGTTCCGCTCTCCCCGCTAGGTAGATCCAGACTTGCAGTGTCTCCGGGTCGTCGCGGTAGAGTGCCCATTGGAGTACCTCGCGGTTGAGGCCCCTTTTGAACATCTCTAGCAGGGTAGTCTCGGACCAGTCGTTAATCTTCCCTGTGAGGGCTTTAAATTCGAGGGCGTAGTCCGCGACAGTTCGTGCGCCCTGTTTGAGGGCTTGAAGCGCGCTTTTAACCCTCTCCTTGGCTAGCGGGTCCTCAAAATAGTGCTTCATCTCAGTGATGAAGGCGTGGAAGTCAGAGAGGGCGGGGGAATTGGACTCGTACATTTGGACGTACCAGTCCGCCGCCCTGTCTTGTAACTTGATCGCCACGGCTGCGATCTTGTCCGCTTTGGAGTCAAAGGAGTGTCCGTGCCGCCCCATGAACTCCCTGGTGCTTGTGATGAAAAACGACAGCTTCGCGGAGTTCCCATCGAAGAAAATGGGGAAGTCCTTTGGGGCCCTGGTGTTTGGTGGATCCCCTCTCCTCGCTTCCTGTCCCATGGCTTCATCCACCGGAGACGCTTGCTGGTTAGCATTTGGCCTATGGGGGTGCCAAGACCCACTCGGGGTTTGAATAGGGGTGTGTACCTGCACAGGAATGTTACTGTGAGGCATGGGGGACATCAGCGACTGCAGCATGGTCCCGAGGTCCCTTAGTTGGGCCTCCATGGCCGCGAGTCTGGCTTGCGTTTCTCGGTCCGAGGTCCATGCCGCAGCTGTGATTGGACCGGTCGGCGTCTCCACATAGTTGGGCCATCGGTGGGGTTCAGGCGTTTCCGTCCGCTGGTCAGCTCCCTCGACTTGAGAGCGAATCGGCTGGTTCGCCTCTCCATCCTCCACCGCGTTTGTTGCAGTTGGGCTGAAGCTCCACGCCTATGGCTGGGGTGCGATGTGGGGCGGGGAGGTCTCCGCGGGTCTCGGGAGGTATGTTGCTCCCTCCCGTGGTCGGGTCACCTCCGCCTCCCTCCAGGGGTGGGGCTGAGGCTCGGGATGGGCCGGGAGGGTGTCCGTGGCTCCTGGGGTCTGCGTTGCCTCTGGCCTCTGTCGGTCCTCCTCCGCTTCTCGCCGTGCGGCTCGCCCATCCTGGCTGCGACGCATCGGCTCCATCGCTCTCCGCTCGGGTTCTTCTCGCCGTCTGTTCCTCCCGCGGCTCGTTGTTGTCCGGTGGGGCTTGGCGAGGCTGAGTTTATGACTCTCAGCTTTATGTCATGCGCTGCCTACTACTGAGTAAAACACAGACACTGATTCAGGGAAGAGCAGGTTCAGGTTTATTTCAGCATAGTGCATAGCTAGAAAAAGCTGAGAGTGAAGGGAGCGCGCCGGTGCGGGGTTTAAATAGCCCGCGCCGGTCAGCGCCCCCCCCACCTTGGGTTGTGTCATCCCCCCAAGTCCTGTATGCTTCATTGCCGGTAAGTGAGGGGTCGCGGGGACCCTGCTGGTGCCCCGGGCTTCGCTCATAATCGTTTTCTTCCTCCGGCCGGTGATTGCTGTCAGCTGGGCGATATCCGTTGCGTTCCTGCTGACAGCTTCAGGTGTGCCTCGTGATCTGCCCTGTCTTTGTCGTTCTTTCTTCCCCCTTTGTGTTCTAATGGCTGGTTCATCCGGCCAGGGTCGTTCCCTTCTCCTCGGGGTCTGTGTCTGTTGTTGTGCGTGCTTTGCTTATCTTTAAATCCCTTCCTCTAGTTTCTGAGGTATTGTCATGTGTGCCGTTGTGCTGATGCATTCAGCTCAATGGTGCTCATGACACCTACCCCCAGATATTTGGACCACTCTTCCCTACTATATTTTTGAAAAGCTGTGAATTTCAGAGAGGCATTTGGGGACACCTGAAGATTCTGCTTTCCTAATGGTGATACACCATAGTCTTCTTTATGGATATGCAATTGATTTTAATTTTATATTTATGTTATTAATTGTAAGCTACTCAGAGACTCCAGGAATATATATAAGCCAAATTAATAAAAATAAACAGTGAAGACAGTATAGGACAGGTTATGGGCAATTCTTCTGTAACTGGGGTCACACTTTGTATTTTCATTGCTATTATTTGCTTCACAGGGCTGCAGACGTTGTGCTAGTTTTACTATGATATCCCTAGAAGGAGTGCCCAAGGTTTTCAGCTTTTTTGTAGGATGGGATTGGAGTTTATTCAAAGCAGAGGCTAGAAGATTCATTCACTTTTAGGAAAAAAGTAATCAAGCTCTGAGAAAAGAAAAAGTGCCATTGAAAATCACCATTTGGTCTTTGAATTTTAATGATGTAGCCTTTAGAGATTTTGATCACTACAAAAATGGGACTGGGTGTGTATGAAATCAGCAAGCTGTGAGACATCTATTCCTAGCTTAAGAATTAAAAAGTCCTGTTGGCGATCCTGATGCAACCCTCTTCTTCATATCCTGCACCTATACATTCTCAGGTAGCCCAAGATGTGTAATATTTAGTATGAAAACATAAGCAGATGACAAATAGATACCACCACAAATACATTGTCCCATTGGAATTTCAGTCAGGTTTCCTTGCAGAAGATTTTGTCATCCTTGAGGTGGCTCAAACTCAATACTAGAAATCTCCATGGTGAAATGCACAATAGGAGGCTAGCTTTGTTGCTGAAGTTATTACTCAGAGTGGCTTAATTTAAATAAAAGAATGGAAAAGAAATGCCATTTTGCTATCCATTTTTTAAAAACATCTACTGTCTTCCCAAAGGTTAAAAGATATCTGCTTGCTTCAAAGCAATCTACTACCATCATTTTAGGAAATGACAAAGGATGAGACTTTTAACACAAAAGACAACTTGTGTAGTGAATGCTTGTAAATTCACCAGGTACGGTAGATATTCAGGAGCCTTGTTCTTTTAATAATAAACTCAGAAGTAGTGTCATGTATTCATTTAAAAAATTTCCTATCCAGTGCATTCAATAGAAACTGTCAGGATGATGTTCAAAAATAGGAAGGAAGATAATAAACCAGAGCTGCTGAATTAAAAGGAATGGATAAATAGAAAACATTTTTACCTACGACTGCAATTCGTAACATGGATGGAAAATCCATGACCTCTGAGCGCCTGACTACTGGGGAGTGGCAGTTTTTCTTCATTTTATCCATACAACAATAACCCATTGAGAGACAATGACAAAGTTGCTCAACAAGTTCAAAGGTGGGTTAGAACCTCAGTCTTTCCCAGTCATAGTCCAGGTCTAACACCTAAGTAAGTGTAGGGACACTTGAAACAATCAACAAGTATCAATGCAAACCAAAGCACATGTAAAATATTCCCAACAAATAAACTGATACAAAGGCAAGCAGAAACAATAGTAGCAGCCACAGATATAGAGCCATCTAATGCTGTCTGTGGACTGGTCAATCCTTGAACATTTCCACAAGACCAGATTTCTATCAGTTATAGACACCACGATACGAATGAGAATACAGAAACATTTCACCTGTTTGGGAGCTTGATCTTTTACTGAAATCAATGATGAACTAAAACTGATTGGAAATTATAGTAATAGCTGGTTCCAAATTGATAATGTAATAATGAAAAGCAATGGGGTACTAAAATGAGGGGAATGCAGTGCTGACCTTTCTACAAACATGCAATTCCATGACAATTTTATTGTGCATTGAAAAAAAATGTATATGGTTTATTTCCAAATAAACTTTTTAAGCATGTAAACAAAATCACTCATGGCACATCAAAAAACAAATATGAATTTTTGAGGGGCACAAAAAAGAACAGCAATAAGTGGCTTTATTTTAGTCTGAAAATCTGCCTTGTTTGACAGTTTGATGAAAAGTGATGGAGAACAGGGACAACCTGCTAAGAAGGAATAAAATTATGGAAATGCCAGGATTTTTAACTTGTTCAGTCTTTTGAACATGTAAAACGTGTATGTCTTTAAGATCTGTCTCACCCTGTTTTCAAACAGATGCAAAGTACTTTTCTTACTGGGGTGTAAAATGGGAGACAATGTAAACAGTTCTGTTGAAGTCATTGGAATAGAACAGGTAGGAAGGTCACATTCTACAAAGAAACAGTCATACGCCATTCTTTTCTTTCAAAGTGGTGACTTGACAATCCATTTAACTTACACCATAAAAAGACATTTGCCTGGAATAGTTCATAACATGGTCTGGAGTCTATTCACCGTGTAGCTTTATTGAATTGAAAAGACAGAAGGGAAAGGCTCCCCACCCACACCACACCCAAATTACTTTCATATGTTGTGGTTTCACTATCAAGCAATCTTGATTACTAATAGTTTACCATTACAGTTGCCAACTTCCACATGGAGCATTAGAATTAAGAGCCAGAAAGATCCTGGTTCAAATCTTAGTTACATGAAGCCTTCACTAGGTAGTGATAGGCCACTTACTGTGATTTTTCTCCTTTTAAAGCAAACACTGGAAGATCTAAATAAATAATGTTTATATCCCTGATGTTATACTGTCATTTTGATACTGATGTGAACAAGAAACATGGAGCAATGACTGGGCCATAGATCTGGATCAAATGATGCCTGTACCAAATTCTGCCCTAAGGATGCAACAGATTAGTACAATAGAGTTGGGTGAGTTGGGTGGCTTTATAAATTTGTCTTATAATGCCTTCCCTTCAGCACTGCTGGCAGGAAGATTTCATGGGACTCCTTATTTACAGAGACTTTGTAGAAGGTAGAAACTCTTGCCCATGTCCTAATATGGTGTCCTTATTATGATGCCCCAAGATGTGCTTTGATCTCCCCAATCATTTCTAAATTTGAGGGTCATACTGACAGATTTTATGTTTATTTCTTTTTAAAGGATGCTGTCTCTACACTCACACACCAGGTGGCCAAATATTTTTATCAATTTATACAATTGCACAAAACTTTTAATTAGATATGTTGTTTCACTGTTTTATTCTTTTCCTTTTTTTTTTCCTGATAATGAATTGTGGGACTAAACTATTTTATTTCTTCTATTGTAAAGGCTGGTCAAAACCATAGGAAAGATATTTGATTTGAACTGAATTTGACTTATAAATAAATAATAAATATTGGGAGACAAAACAAATATAGTGACCAATTAAATATGTGGGTGATGTCAGAAGCACAACAGAGAACCAGATTATAAAATGCTACACATATGTCATTAAGAGACAGAGTTGCCTACAAAAATACTGATGTGACAAGGATAATATTCTTTCTACTCCTAAGCCTTTAGCCTCTTTCTCAAGTTGAAGAAGCAAGCTAGTCTGGTCTTCTAATTTCCTTAACTGTTAGGAAATAGGTTCTGAAGAAAAAACATTTTGCTATCTTAACTTTCTTAACTTTTCTCTGCATTCTTGTCATATTAAATCTAAGAACCATCCAAAACTGCTGAGAGAGAAAGCTAACGAGAGTTGTAATTTAACATTCTTTTTCTTGATTCGATTTGGTATGCTTTTTATCACTAACTTTTTCTGATTTACTACATTGTTGTGAGTTTAGTTAATTCCATTGCAATTACCTCATTTAATCATTTTCTAATGCTTTAAGTACATGGATTATTTTATATCATGTGTCCACTGTTTTTCTATTACTGGTCATTAATTTGCCTATTATGCCAATAAATTTTAAATTAATTTTCCTCTATGGGGCAGTTTTGATTCATTTATCACCTTCCATCAAGTCCCTGGCCAACCCAAGATAAAGGGCATCATCGCTTGGGACATGACCAAGAGATAAGCATTTCACTAGGAAAATATAGTCCATATGCACACATTTAAAAGGAATTTTACAAGTAATCTGGAATTCAGTTATTATTGTAGAAGAATAGCAATACCTCCTAGCAACTCCCAAGAGATTATTTTAAAGTAATGTTTAAATTTGCAGCTTCTCAGCTAGTGTTTCCATTTCTAGATGAAAAAACCCTTTGGCATTAGAGAATACACATTTAAACCATGCTTGTCCTATTGTCACTCAGTTTCTTTGAACTGACTTTTAAAAGGGAATGTAAGCAGTAGTTGAACTTTGGATTCAGTAGCACTAGACAATAAAGTAGTCAGAAGTTCCAGGCTCTAGTGTTGGTCATCTTGATATTATTACCTGCATCTTCCATCTGTCATATTCTTTCTGCAACAGTGAGCAACTTCAAAACAAGCCTCAGGTTTTGTGATGATGATGATGATGATGATGATGATGATGATGATCCCTCAAGTCGGAGTGACTCTTAACAACCACATAGATAGATTTCTTCCATGATGATTTATCCATGTGGTTTTCTTGGTAAAAATACAGGAGGGGTTTACCATTGCCTTTCCCCGCATTGAAGTCTTTGCTACTGTCACTGAAGTGATCATCTGCCTCCCACATCTTCCTATATCATAGCTGCCCAATACAAGTGCCTGCTTGCTTTAGCTGGGAAGCTGGGACGACCTTCACACCATGGGTGACCCTGCAGGGAATACACTCCCAATGTTCTTCGCTCATCCCTCCCAGGAACACACCCCTGCCAAGATGAGGCAGAACAGCAGGACTTGGGAGGGGGTGCTGTCAGATTTTGTGCAGGCCCTATAATAAACAAGATCAATATTACTTTTTAAAAAATTAAAAACAAGTATCATAGTCCTGTTCACAGAACCAGTTATTACATTTTGAGTATGGTGAGGAGAGAAAACTTGCACTCACTGCTTCCTTTCCCTGAAATTCCAGTTATTGGAAATACTTGGTGATGAGGAATTTATATCTGTTATTAAAAATATGTTGCCAGTGCAACTTTAAATTTGTACAGAGTATATTACCCAAATTATTAAACAGTACCAGCATCAGCACTTGGCTCCTTGGGAAGTTCCAGACAGGGCTGATAATTGAACCAGTCTTTATTTCCTGTCCAACCCTCCAAGTAGGACCAGCTAGCTGGACCAATCCCTTTTTTATTTCTAATGATGATCTTGATATAGTGCAAGCGTACTGCATTACAGGAAAAAAAGGGAGGTTGGTAAATACAGCCATCACAGCAGCCTGGAGCACAGTTACTGCAGGGATGTAGACTTACCAAAGAACACTCGGAAAGGACCAGTCTGTACCAGAAGATCCTTTATCTAGCACCCCCTTAGACTTGGAACCAGCTCTACTACCAAAATATAAAAATTTAGTCCTTTTGGATCAAGCAAAGGACCATCTCAGTCCAGCATTATGCTTCTCAAAGTGACCAACTAGATGCCCCTGGGGTGCTTGCTAGCAGGAAATTAGGACACAGCCCACTCCTGCAATTGTTCCCTGGGAACTAGTTTTTGGAGGCATGCTGTCCCCAAACTAGACATAATCTCATAATAAAGACTCTTCAAAATTAATAGCCCTTGCGAGACCTGTTCTCCATGAATGAGCTCCATTTAGGCCTTTCAAGTCATCACCAATTCTTGAGATAATGAATTCCACAGCTTAATTATGTGCTGCCTAAAAAGTGCTTCCTTTTGTCTATTTTAAATCAGCTTCTCTGGATGATCACCAGTCCTAGTATTTTGAAAGAGGGCAAAAAAAAAATCATCCACTTTCTCAAGACCATGCATTATTTTATACATCTTGATCACAGTCCCTTTCATTCACATTTTTTCTAACCTAAAGAGGTTCAGTATTCTAGCCTTTTCTTATAAGGAAGGTGTTCAAGTTCCTTGGTCATACTGGTTGCCCTCTTTTGCATTTTTCTAGCTCTTTCAAATGTGGATTCCAGAATGATATGTAGCATTCCAGATGTTAATGTGTGTATTTTTGGTCCCCTTCCTAATAATCCCATATGGAATTTACCTTTTTTGCAACTGCTGCATGCTGAGCCACTAACTTTATTAAGCTATCCACCATGTACCCGAAATAATTTGTTTGGTTAGTTACCAACAGCTCAGGCAATATCAAGTTGCATGTGAAGCTAGGGCAGGGGGCATTGCCCCAATGGGCATCACTTTTGTCACTATCAACTTTCTGATGTTATACACAGCAATGGAGCCTATCATTCTCAAACAAGTTCATTTTGTCTCAAAAATACTCCTCAGTGTTAAAAAATAACTAAGCCCCTCTTGCTGGGATCACAATTTCAACCATGTGTTTACCCTACCTGAGGTCTGCTGTTCTAGGTGGTCCTGTACATGAAACAGTTAGCTTTTCTGTCCACCTTGGCAGCCCTAGATTTCAATCTGTGACCTAGCAGTCTAAAATTGACCTCCTTGTTACATTTTCCAAAGTCATTGGTACCAACAGGGGTGTGGGACAGAGGTATCCATAAACAAACAAAAACAGGCAGAGCTTTGACTACAACACTGTGAACGCTGTCTTGACAATTTTGACCACACCTTGTCTACCTCTGTGTGAGAGATTGTGCTGAAGCTAAGAGAGGAGGGAGATGTTCTTTTGTTAAGATCATTTCCTTCCTCTCTTAAGTGATCAGCAGATTGGAGAGGATTCATTCATTTATTATCCCACCACAAGCTCTTGACTCAGCAGTGTACAAGATGTGAAAAGAGAAAATTAAGACATCCACAGCAGGATTAAAACCCGAACAACATATAAAATAAGAAAATAAGAATGAAATTAATAACAACATGCACCATAAACATAAAAATTAAAAAAGCAAAAGACGGCAACATGAGTGAGTGATCCAGAAAAGCTTGGTTTTTAATAACCTTCTGAAAGTAATAAGGAGGGGGCTAATCTGATCTTTGCAAAAAGACTAGGGTGGTAATACCACATCCCAAACTGTTGGATGACCTCCCCCAGCAGTTTATATAGATGTTAAAAAGTAGGGGAGAGAGAACTGACCACTGGGCCAAATTTTCATCTTCCACCGCAACAGATGGGAACTGTCTACTGAAGTAGAAGCAGAACCACTGTAAAAATGCCTCCTCTGTAGGCAGTCCAGTAAGATACTATGGTCTAGATCTAAAAGGATCAGGAGAGGTACCCTATCCCCAACCAGATCCCAACAAATGTTATCTAGAAGCACAACAAAAGCGATCTCAGTCCCATATCCAAGTTTATCAAAGAAATAGATTCTTAGCCTGTCACACAAATAGCATGGGGAAAAATATTCAAAAGCCTTAATAAACTCACTAATAAAGTAGGGCTGGATGGTTCATATGTTAGATCTCAAGGTTCGGTACTCTAATCCCTAATTCTTGCCATTAAAACTTATTAAAGAAAATCCATGTGAATCTTGCTTCCTTGAGTGTGCTCTGCAGTTAAGGTGCTTGTCACACCGCTGTCTTCTTATTAGAATTCTATCCAGCAGCTTATGTAGATTTCTCATGATGTCTATAGATTTTGCACCAGGCAAGCAAGTCACCATGCATCATGAGCCATCTCTCTGTTTCTAATTATTGAATGACCCGCAGCCAAATGGCATCTACCTAGGGAGGACCATGGTTGGAATTACAGCATAATGCTTCATCATCTAAGGACTTGGTCCCACCTATGGGAATATTTCCCTTGTCCTTGAAATGATTGCCCCCTTTCCCAAGACAATCATTCTCCCTGATACCAAAGGACCTATCACGTTGGGAGTTGGGTGGAGCTATCACATCCTAGAAGGCCTTATCTATATACCACTTTGGTGTTCCGGCTTAACCATCTTGGTTTAAAGGGAGGAGAGCAGCTCATGGCACCAAGCACTAACCCACAACTTATGCCCAATGGGCAAATAAACATTTGACATTCTGAAATCAACTGGAAAACATCTGTACTCTGCCATTATGATATACAGTACTTCTACAGAATTTAGAGACTTTACTTCTTCACCCAGTGGCTAAACTCACTTTAATACTTAGACTCTGGAGGTGGGAAATCAATGTATTCCTCCCCCATTCATCCAAAGTCACTCCCTGTTCTTGTTCTCCCTCCTCTTCACCCACACTAGTCACAAATTGCCTCCCGGTGGTGACTGGGACTGAGATGTTGGCCGAGGAATATGACTCTTGGCCGAGAAATATGACTCTACTCACAAGCAACTCAGTGAGTTGCACAGCTCCTTGAGCTCTTGGACTTGTTTTTTTACTACTGATTGTTTGTTCCCAACTGCCTTTCCTCTTTCTAAAGGGATGTAACAGGACATGCAAATATAAAAAGTATACAATTTAAAAGACTTGCTGAGGATAGTTTCTTGAAAAATCTAAGGAACCTTATCTTTTGATGTCCCTTGCAAAACACACATACACACACACCTCTGTCACCATTGCTAAATGGTCAGAGAAGCAAGCAAATTATAGATCCTCATCATAGCAGTTGTAATGCAGCTGACAAGGGTCACTTAACATAGTTGACTTCTTGGATCAGCACATTAACTTCTATAAATGAACGTGTTAGATGCCTGCAGGGTGCCTCAATGTTAATTTGCCTGTCAACACCTAGGGAACAATGGAAGATGAGATCCTCATTCACTGATAAAAAAAAAAAAGGTGTTAGATATTAGCCTTTCTTGCATGTGTGTGTAAGAGAGAATTTCTCCAGCTAAATTCACATGTAGAGATCAAAGCAGCTGGATGGAAGCATAGTATTTAACAATCACAGCGTGAAATTACAATATATTCTGGAAAGTAACTTTGGTTGTGAGAAAGAAATATTAAGAATAATTTAGTATAAAACCAATTTACAGTTCAACATTCCAGTGCTCATCACTGGAAGTGCATCTTGAACCTTTGAAGGGCACCAGATTGGTGATGATGTATGCAATCATTTGCACTGACATTTATTTATTTATTTTATTTATTTTTATCCTGCCTTTATTATTTTTATAAATAACTCAAGGCAGGGAACATACCTACTACTCCTTCCTCCTCCTCTTTTCCCCACAACAACAACCCTGTGAGGTGGTTTGGGCTGAGAGAGAATGATTGAACCAAGGTCACCCAGCCGGCTTTCATGCCTAAGGCAGGACTAGAACTCACAGACTCCTGGTTTCTAGCCCATTGCCTTAACCACTAGACCAAACTGGCAGTTAGAAAGCAGATGTGTTCTAATCAATATTATAAGAATAAAGGAATAAGGTAGGAGCCAGACTGGTGTCATAATTGCTATAACGGAGAGACCGGAGCACCTCTGTTTCAAAATCACACCAATGAAGCTTCTTGAGTGGTCATGGCTCAATCGCTAGAATAAATGTTGGAAGGGAACCATGCATGAATATTCTTATAGGTAAGGTTTCCCTTGACGTAAAGTCCAGTCGTGTCCGACTCTAGGGGGCGGTGCTCATCTTCGTTTCTAAGCCTTAGAGCCGGCGTTGTCCGTAGACACTTCCGGGTCATGTGGCCAGCATGACGACACGGAACGCCTTTACCTTCCCGCCGAAGCGGTACCTATTGATCTACTCACATTTGCATGTTTTCGAACTGCTAGGTGAGCAGGAGCTGGGACTAGCAACGGGAGCTCACCCCGCCGCGCAGTTTCCAACCGCCGACCTTCCGATCGGCAGCTCAGCGGTTTAACCCGCAGCACCACCGCGTTCCTATTCTTATAGGTAGTCTGGGATATAATCAATAAACCAATAAATCAAGACCACACCATTGGGATTGGGATGGCTTCTCTTACAAAAATTTGTTGGTCTCATGACTTGATTTAACTTTATGCCTTCTAAATGTATGTTCTACAGTTCTGATCATTCCCAGTAAGAATAATCTATGGCTATACTATCTGGAACCAAATTAATCTGAAGAGCACTAGGTTAAGAAAAGCTGATTTGGAAGAACATGGTTTAATGAAATATACCAACCAATGACTGGATCCAATATTGCTCCTCCTGTGTTGGGCCATCCTCTTGTGTAAACCACCCCACCTCCATGGATGCCAAGAAGAAAGAAAACCAGCACCTGAGGATAGTTCTGAAGGCCTGTGAGTATCCAAATTGGGCCTTCATTAAATCTAAGTCTACCCCCAGACCCAAAACAACAGCAGACAGAGATGAAACCCAGAGTCAACGGAAGAACCTGGTCATTCCTTACATGGACGGCATGTCGGAAAGGATAAAACGGATATTTGGAAAACACCACATACCGGTATATTTCAAACCCACGAACACACTGAGTCAGAGGCTTGTACACCTAAAGATCCAACACAGAAACATAAGAGGAGCAACGCAGTATATGCAATCCAGTGCAGTGAGGAGTGTTCTGAGCTCTACGTTGGGGAAACCAAACAGCCTTTACACAAGAGGATGACCCAGCACAGGAGGAGCAACACCACAGGACCAAAATCAGCAGTTTACCTTCATCTAAAAGAAAAAGGACACTCATTTGAGGACAACAATGTCCGCATCTTGGACAGAGAAGATAGGTGGTTTGAGAGAGGGGTTAAGGAATCAATTCATGCCAAAGTAGAAAATCCTTCCCTCAATAGAGGTGGAGGCCTCAGACACAACTTGTCCCCCATTTTTCATGCTGCTCTTTCATCAGTCCCCAGGAAGATTAAGACCACCAGGAAGGCCACTCTTAATGATCCACTTGGGGATGAACAAAGGATCTAGGAGTAAGACATCCCAAAGGCAATCCACACCCCCATGGCACAATTAACAGTCATTCAGGTGTAGGGACAATGCAGCCACCCTGGAAGACATATATCGGGTCCCCACACCAACCTTTGCCCAGAATGAAGAAGCTGCTTGGACAAGCAGCAAAACGTTTCTACCAAAAAGAAATCCAGTTGCCATGACTCAACCTACAGACAATTCCACCTGGATGACTGAGAATCTTCATCGACATATTCGGACTCAAATGACTCCTTAAGTACTGTGTATGACAAGTAAACAAACCTTAGTTGCTAAAGGAAGGGAATTTGGCCCTCACAGGCCTCAGACTTTGCAGGCAATAGCCAACATTCTGGCTGCAGAAACCAGACCCCTCACTAGACCCTACATCAAACAAGCAGGGATGGAAAAGGCAGAAGGGGCTGGTTCTCCTTTAGATACAGAGGAGGCTACTAGTATGGTGGAGACGGGTGTCCAACCTAGGCCTGTTGTTAAACCAAAGAAAAAGGTAGAGCCGCCAGAAAAGGGGCTATGTCCAGATAATTGGGCCAACATTGTTTCAGAAACATTGAGGCAACAACAAGAGGAAAGGCTTCAGTTAATTAAAAAATAGGAGGGAGGGAGGCAGCACAGGTGCCTGTAATTGTTCTAGCAGCCTGCTCTTCCACAATTACAGTCACTAGATTTGGGTTACATTTTTCCTACCAGCTGTGGGGAAGTTCAGTGGCTATATTAAGATTCCCATACATTTTAGATGGATATGGTGTCTGTAGTTTTTCTTGTTCTCTGTTATTAGTAATTACTTTTTATGACCCTATCCTTTGTAAGATGGGATATGAAAGTGTTGGAATTTACTTCTAAGTGTGGGGAACTGTTATCTACCTTGTTAAAAAATGGGAACGAAATTGCTTTTTGACAGATTACTCATTCTTCCAAATGGTTCTTACTGTTAAATTAAGTTCAATCTGTAGAGGAAAAAAAAATAAAAGAACTATTCTCTTTATGCAACCCAATCCTGAGTGATTGATATAGCTGGTTTCTACTGTATATGAAATTAACAAGTTTTGTTCTGCCAAAACTGTTTTAATTTTAATTGGTTAATGCCAGTCTATGATTCTGGCAAAGAGGAGAGAAAGGTAGTAAGCTAATGGCATTTAGATTAAAAGAAAAATTCATAATCATACTGTATTTTCCATTCACAGGAAAGTATACACAGAGTCTAGATCAATTAACCAACAGCTTTTAAAAATTATTTTTACTTTAAATTGTATAGTTCCAATTTCACATAAAAAATGATGAGATAATCTTTTCTACAGA
This sequence comes from Candoia aspera, assembly GCF_035149785.1. Classification (NCBI taxonomy): domain Eukaryota; kingdom Metazoa; phylum Chordata; class Lepidosauria; order Squamata; family Candoiidae; genus Candoia; species Candoia aspera. The sequence continues at coordinate 313,883,878 of NC_086153.1, forward strand.
ATGTAAGATCATCACAGGATTATATTACTAACTGCACTTCACCTATTTCTCTTCAAGAAATAGTGACTACCACTAAAACTATGAGGTTCCTTCCTCAGATGGTTTTCAATTAATTGATAGAAAAGACATAATGTATTCTTGTCTCCTCTTTTCCTGGAAGTATATTTTTTTTTTCCAAATAGATTCCTACCATTGCTTCAATGAGGCAAAAAGTATAGTTCTTCCCAGGTTGGATCAAGATCCTATAATCTGTTCCAGTTACACATTTGTTTCCTTGATGCATGTAGATGCTAAGATTTCAACAGCTACTATAGTCCAAAGATTAGTTTGTTGCTCTTACTAATGTGTACCCGACTCAGGCTGGATTTATATGGGTTCATGTCGATTTCAATATTATTAGATTGTCAACTGATGTAATTGCTTTAATTCAAAACAGACAGAACCCAAAAGCTATCATTACTGAAAAAGATGGTTTCTTGGAAGTTCCTGAATGGGTTTGTCCTGAACCAGCTGAGGCAAAACAGAAAGCCAGGCAAATACAAGTTGAAAAGCTGTATTGCTGTCAGAACTTCTTGAGAGTAGTCAAGGATAATTAGCCAGACAACACTAGGACTTGTCTTGGAATCTGAGACATTAACAGTAGAAAGATAAAAGTGTAGATACAAGTATTACCCATGACCGTTAATTTAATTTATTAAAGTTATATGCCACCTGACTCCCAGCAACTGTAGTTCAGGGTTCTACTACCAGATAATTACATAAGCTAAACCACAGGCAGGGCAAAAGAGCAAGAATACAGATCCAGGTGCTATCATGGCTTGATTAGGGGCATTGCTACCCTCTTCTCTGAAGAAGGCATGCTAATCACTTTTGCACTGCCTTTTTTAGCTACCAGCTTATACCCCAGCTAAGTGCCCTTATTATATAAATCAGGTCTCAACTGCTCAGGACTCATTGTCTCCTGGTGTTGCCCCAGGTGTCTGGCTGCCTGCTGGTTCTGCAGATTGACTGTCCATCTGTTCTGCCTCTTCAGGTTCTCCCTCAGAGGATTCAGAGGAGACCATGATAGGATTATAGCTTATTACAGGTTTCCCCAACTTTTAATATTCTAGACTGATAGGTTTAATATAACCCTTAAATTATGTATGATTACTAATTATTTGTTTTCTTGCCTAAAGTTAAACTGTGGTACAACCCAAAGGTGCCTTCTTTTTCTTTTTAATCTGTCTAGATAGCTCTTGTTTGTATTCTTAGAAATTCTGAAAATATCAAAAAGAATAGAGTCAAGAATACAGAATGTAAGACTTCATTATATACAGATGATTGTAAGGGATTTGCGGAGGCTGGAAAAGTAGTTGAAGGAAAACTAGACAGTGTGAGGTTTGTGTCTGCTTCTGACTCTGAAAACAAAACTTATCTTGAGTCAGAAGGGGAAAACGAAACTTATCAGGAACGATTTGGAGAAATAAAAAACAGAAGTGACTCAGCAGTGTGGGAGAAACCAGAGATGCTGATTGGACAAATTTCAGAGGGAGGTTTGAATCCTCCAATCAGTGCTCAAGAAACAAGAGCTGAGAAGTGCGTGAATCAAAAGGCAGCCCGATTGGCTGCAGGTGAGAAAAGGTGCAGAAAGTATTGTTTTAAAAGGCAGGCATGCCAAGAGCAAGCTGTCAAAGACAACCAATCCTTCGAGCTCACAGCCTCTGTGGAACAGTCCTTACCAAAGTCAGAAGACTTGCCTGTAGCCAGCGTGGAATCAGAGTCAGCTCATTTGGTCGCCATGGACCTGCTTCCTGCACACGCTGCTCCAGTTGAACCCATTCTTGCCATCCCTGCTGGGCACAGCCTTGTATCTAGTTCCAAGCCTCATCTCGTTGCTCCAGCACAATTCAGCCTTGCCTCCAGTCTCAAGCCTTGTCGTGACATTCCTGCCAAGCCCAGCCTTGTTTCCAGTTCCAAGTCTTGCCTTGTTATTCCAGCCAAGTCCAGCCTTGTCTCCAGATCCGAGCCTTGCCTTGCCGCTCCAGCCAAGTCCAGCCTTGTCTCCACATCTGAGCCTTGCCTAGACGCTTCGGTCCAGCCTTGCCTAGCCTCTGTACTCCAGCCTAATCTAACCTGTGCGCCTGTTTGAAGACTTGTGCCTCAAGCCTCTTCTTTGCCATGCACTCTAGCTTCACCAAGTCTTGCAGCCTCATTAAGAGAAGTAGCTGAGTTCTGCCTCACTGTTTTGCCAAGTTCTGAGCCTGCAGCCTTGCCTGATCATCCTCTACTGCCCAGGTGGACTTGACTGAACTGCATTGCTTAATCTATTCCAAGTACTTTTTACTGTTGTAAATAGTTATTGTAAATAAAGAATGTAATAGTAATTCTGCCTGGTTGCCTCATAGTCTGAACAGGACAGACATAAACTAACAAGAGATAGAAAGGGGTACCTTATCTTATAGATAGCAACTGTTCATTTGTCTCCTCTGGGGGGAGATGGGTGGTGGCAAAATTTGATGAATAAATAAAAATAAATAAACTAAGCCATTTCAAATCATTCTGTGCAATTAACTATAAACAAGGGTTGGAGTTTTCTCTCTCTTTCCAAGATTATGTATTTACACCAAGATTAGCATTAAAAGTACTTTACTGAAGACTGTAATTCTTGCTTCCTTGATCTTGTTTAGCTATGTGAGGTTTAACAATGATATGTTTCATAGATAGAAATTAAAAGGTTATTTTAAAGAATCTGAAGTTAGCTTATTTTGCTTTTAAACTGAGTTAAATAGAAGTGAAGTTTCTATTTTGTATACTGTATATGCATTATTTGCATAACGTTGAATAAGTATTGGTTGCAATAACTTGTTGGTTGCAGTAACTCTGCTGCTGGAGATGGAATTCAGGAATTAGAACATCAGCTTACATAATTGGGATTTCTATTATTCCTGTATTTGGGGCTGAAATCACAAGATTGTTAACATGACTTCAAACTGACTGGCACAGGTTAGCTTTCTACTCAGTTATATTCCCAGTATGGAATATAGACATCAAGAATTGAGTCTTTTCTTGCATATATAATTGAAAGGATAAATTCTATTTTATAACAATGAATTGCTGATATGTGATATTCATATCACATAATATCAATATTTGAATTAATGTTATGCTTCTCTCCCCCCTACCCACCCACCCCCTCCTTGATAAAGAGGCAAGGAAGAGGATTTCAAGGAATCTGGTCACAGTTCTTGAGGTTGTTTTGTTTATGAAATAATTTTCTCTTAAGAAAATAAATCTTTATATTATCTATATATATGCAATGTTTCCCTGTTAATAAGTTTGGAATAATAAAAATAAATTTAAAACCTTGTTTACACTAAACTGCATTTGCTATTTGTAATTCTGTGTGGTTAATTTGGGTTTTAATCATTCAAAATCATTTTGTATCTTTAACAAATGTGGTTATTTCATTACTCAGAAATGCAAGTCATCTATGAAAAGGTTAGAAGTGATTAAACTTAATGCTGGATAAAACAGAACAGCTGATATTTGGAGGAGTTTTCATTCTTTTGAAAAAAGACTTGTTTTTTTTCATTTCAAGGAAGTAATAGAATTGAGACTGGAAGTCAGAAGGGAGACACTTTGCCTCAATTTAACTCCCATTACAAACTTCATTGCGATTTTCTTCTATTTATAATAACCACATTGATGGAGTTTTTAAAGGTTAATAAAAGAATTCCAAGCAGCTAACAGCAATCTTGCAGAGTAGAAGTGTGAACCAAAAGAGAACTTGCACATTAAGCTTAATTACATTCAGAAATAAATTCAGTCTTCACACTGTAGTTAGATGAAGAAAAATAAAGATAGCTTACTTTTATTCATTAGATCTGGTAAGTTCATAGTAGAAAGCACTTAATAATCACTGGTTCTTTGTAGACACTTTCTATGGAGATAGAAAGTCTGAGTGCAGGTGAGATGGTTTACCTGTGAGGTGAGTTGGGCTGAGAGAGAGGGACTGGCCCAAAGTCACCCAGCTGGCTTTCATGCCTGGGGCGGGACTAGATAGCTGCCCATCTCACCAAAAGTGACTCTGGGCAGCGTACAACAATCAAATAAAACAATAATATAAAAACAGTATCATTATAAACATATGAACAATCATTATTAAAAATTAAAGTATTATTTAAAAAGTAAAGTATACAAACCACAAACAGAGAGAGTAAGTATACCAACCACATCAACCACAATAGGGGAGCCACCTTAAAATGTCGCCAGTTCCTGGGGACCCCCAAGCCTGATGACATAACCAGGTCTTGAGGAACTTCCTAAACATCAACAGGGATGGAGCTAACCTGACTTCGGAGGGGAGAATGTTCCATAAGGCGGGCACCACAGCAACTATTATTGTAGTTTTGAATAATTTCCTAGCTTTCTGGTCCTGATCCATAATAAATCACACCTGCTTCTAGAATGTTAATATTGCTGCTTTTTATTTTTGTTGCAACCTCATTTTATCTGCTGCACTGCTTAGTACTGAGCCTTGAAAAGAAAAAAAAATGAAAATTAATTGGGGTCAGCCACTTATTTGGAACCTAATCTTTGGTACTTGCCACAATCTAAATTCTCCATCAGTTAGCAAGTATACTTCATTACTAGCAAGTTGCCTTCACTCACATCACACAAACATGCAATCACTTCCTGGTGTGTGTATGTGTGTCTAAACTACACAAACACAATATGCAGATCAGGAATGTATTAAATTAGAACATTCTCTTCAATTTAAGAAGACTCTACAGCAAAGCTTTCCAAACTTTTCATGTTGGTGACACACTAACACACTGCAGGTGTGGCCGCGTCACTGGAAGTCACGCAGAATCAGCTGTTTTGACCCGATTATGCATACTGCGTATGTGCAGTACATGTATGATCCCTCGACCATGCAACATACCTACACACTGCAGCTGACACACTAACGTGTTGCGACACACAGTTTGGAAAGCTCTGCTATACAGTATTGTATTTCTTAGGCACAGCTTTAAATTAAAAAGTTTTGAACACTTCAGTTTTTTCACTTGGAGGAACTATGGCTTTCTGATATATTCCAGAAATATGTAATCTATTCTTAATCATTTGAAGTTTGATCATTTTACCTTCACCTATACAATAATACATTTACATTGATCTGGCAACCTATACTAATCATACTGTTTCTGGCTTCATAATAGGTTTATATAACTCATGTTTCTATTCCTTCCAGATAATTTTCAATATTACAGATTTACTCATATTAGGCATTTAGTAGAGAACTGCTGCACTTTTTTTTACAATATATCTACGTAATGTAGGTAAATAAACATTGTTCTCCTGGGTTTTCTCTGTGGTCATATAGTTTATTTCTCAGCAGAAAATATATTTATTCTTCCTCTAAACTTTTAAATATTAGTTTAAACTGATTATGTGCCATCAAGCCTGTGTCAACCCTAAACAACCACACGGATAGATTTTCTCCATGACAATCTGTCCCTAAACTGGTCTTTCAGGTCTTCCAACAATGTACCCATCGCCACTGTGACTGAGTCCATCCACCTTGCTGCTGGTCGTCCTCTTCTTCTCTTTCCTTCCAGCCTCCCCAGCATTAAAGCCTTCTCCAGAGAGCTGGGTCTTTGCATAATGTGTCCAAAGTAGGGTAATTTGAGCCTGGTTATTTGTGCCTTGAGTGAGAACTCTGGGCTGGTTGGCTTGATGATCCATTTGTTTATTTTCTTGGCTGACTATGGTATTCTCAGGTATCTTCTTCAACACCAAAGTTCCAAAGCATCAATAATTTTTCTATCCTGCTTCTTCAAAATCCATTAAACTTCAACTAGTACTATTATTTTTGAAGATACGAACGCATGCTCTTTCTGTATTTTTAAAAGAGCATGGTTTTGAGATGTGCAATGATGTATTGCACAGTAAATGTATTGCTACTCATAGAGTATTTTATTTCTGCCTATGTCAGTTGTTTATGCATTCATTACAAATCTGTTCTGGCTAATTTTGGAACCATGTTCTTAGTTTATTATATTTGTTGTTGCCTTGTTGGTCATTATTGGTTTAATACATTGGTTTTTCTAGTTTATATTATGTGGTGTTTTCATCAATTCTGAGCTGATCAGCATCACTATGGTGAGATGGGTAGCCATAAATCTAATCTAAATAATTAATTTTTTCCACATAAATGTGTAATTTTAACCAAACCAGCAGATAGTAATAAAATTACATTGAGCTTTTTTTTTTTAATGGAATACCCGTTTTTCACATTTTGGCATCATTTTTTCTAAATTATAGTTTTTAATGCTTGTTAGCCATTGTCTTCACTTTTAAGCTGAGAACTATTACAAAATCCAAAGGATTGCAAAAATGGAAAGATAATTGTGTTTTGATCTGCACATCAATTAAGGAATTACAGGTTGATTCATTTAAAAATACTGCCTGAATTAAATCCTTAAATCATTCCTACCTTTTACTCCTTCAACACATCTCACTACTAATTTTTCATTTTTATTTAATCTTACCTTATCCCTTGCCCTCCATCAAATCCCAGGGCAGGTGACAGAACACACTTATTATACTATTTCCTTTGTGTAAGCAACACCTTGCAGAGCACAAAAAAGGAACAGAAAATAGTAAACCAAAGGCATAACATGAGGAAACAAAACACAGCTTAACTATTTTATGTCAATCCTATTCAGTAAATCATCCTTGTTTCCATTGCTTTTTGTTCTGTAGACTTCTCACCTCTCTCTCTTTGGGGATCTCATCAGCTCATCCAATCTGTTGTAGTGTTAGAAGGAATGGCCAGTAACTTGGTGAACTGTACAGTAATTGGAAGGCTCGGGTAGCTGGAAACCCTGTATGAAACTGCTCACCATGCAATGCAGGATTCCTCTTGTCTCCTGTGTAAGCAAGCTCCAACTGCCAGGCGAGAAGCACTTCTCCAGGCACCCAACATCATTACTCAAGGGTAAAAATGATAAACTAATTCAGCTTTCCCATATTTGCAGAACAAGAGGAGTCACACTGTTACAGTAACATGAAGAGTTAATTTACAGGGAATCCATGCTTCCTAGAGCTGAGAGAGAGTGACTGGCCCAAGGTCACCAAGCTGGCTTCATGCCTAGGATGGGATTAGAACCCACGGTCTCCCGATTTCTAGCCTGATTCCTTAACTACTACACCAAATTGGTTCTCAGTAACGTTACTGCTTATGTGTTGTGATTTCTCTTCTCTGAACAAACAGCCCTCTCTTCCCCCCGCCCCGCCCTAGCCTATACTTCCTACAATATGTTGTTGAAATATGATGGAACCTATGTAAGATCTGTGTTGCCCTGACATCAGTGATCATAGCTTTGTTTGTTCAGGGCCCAATGATCACTGTATTTTTTGTTAATTTAAGAAAACCAATTTGGAACTTTCCAATTGTTTTGACTTTCTTAGAGCTAAGTTTTTCCACCCTCATCACAACTTTCTTGGTCTTTCCCTTCCTCTCAACCCATTCACTCATCCTTCATGCAGTTGTTTTGCAATTCAGTCCTCATTCTCTCTATAGGATTAAACTATCTGAACATACTACTTCTGCACTGGTCAGTCACTTTTGAATTCAGTCCACACTTAGCAAACTAATCCTCCTGTAACTTTGCATTCACTATCCTTACTTTTCGGTTAATAATAAAGGCTTTATTCAAAACAGGAACAGATGCAATCTTTATGCACATACATTAAGCAAGTCACACTGTCGCTCCATAAGCAAACCACATCCATATTTTGACATTTTAACATTCAGTTCCAGTAAAGTTACCACCTTTCAACATTCTCACAGCATTTATGATTTTCCTTTTCTTCAATTTTTCTTGTTATTCACCTTTATAGTGTTTGAATCCCACTGTTCAACATACCATTATATCATTCCCATACATACCTCTAAAATACTCCTGCCATTATTCCCTCACTACAGTTTCCTCCCAAATCATTTCATCACTTTTATTTATAACCCCACTCACTTTACTGGATGTTCGTTGTTTAGCCTTGTTCACTGGCTTCCAAAACAACTTTTTTTAAAAATTCCAATTAAAATACATTAAGCTTTACCCCACTTTGCATGTTCTCTGCCCCTTTTAATCTTAACCATTCTTTGCTTTCTTTACTACGTTCTTTGCAACTATTTTTTCTCTCTAAACACATTTTACATTATATTTATTTCATCTTCGTTATTTTGCAGCAATCACTCTCTCATACACATTCCCCTCATCCATCGCCTCTTTCACTTTATCATTCCACCAAGATCCTTTTTCATACCTCCCATTAGCATAACTCCACAGACGTCTGTGACATTCTGTAACATACTTCTTTTACTCTCTTCCAAAAAACTTCCATGTCCTCTTTATTTCCATTCACTTTCCATTCATGCTACTGTAAGGGAATGAAGCCGGGGTTGCTCTCTGCGTTCGGGAAAAGCACCTGCAGCAAGGCAGAAATGTTTCCCGCCCTCACTTCCCCAAGGATAGGCTCAGCTCATGCCTTTTCTCAAAGGGTCATAAAAGTTTACGGCCCCAAAGACTTGAGAGGAGATGGGCTCATTCATTCATTCCCCCACTCACAGTTACTCACAAGCATCCATGCTGGCATTCCAGGTGTCTGGCCAATTGAGCCACACCCTGGTGTTTTTAGGAATGTGCTGGCATCCATCAGCAGCCTTGCCACACTCAGGCTCTTAGCCTACAAAGGTGTGGGTGTGTAGGATAAGAAGACAACAAGCAGATCAGGAAGTGGGAAGCGACATCTGAGCATGTACAAGATAAGGTCTTTCAAGATAGTAAGGCAAGCAAGAGGGTTATGAGACAAATGCCAGGACCACAAGCTATGACCACAAGCTATGGTAAACAGCTCATTGTGGTGTGATTCCTGCCTGGAACTTGGCTTAGAACTTGGCCTGGTGCTCAGTGGCAACCAGAAGAGGAGCCACCACACTGAGGCAGCACCTAATCCCAACAAGTGCAAGAATTTTTGGAGGGAGGCAAAGGTCGTATGCCACTTTACGAACCTTAATGCTTTTATTTGTTTTAAGGACTAACCATCAAAGACTTATTACATGGCTACGTCAACTTGCCAAGCCTAGGAGGGTGGAGTTAACCCAGGGCAATGGCCTATTGTTAGGAAAGGTGTGTGCTACAATAAAATATTGTGTACAGTTATCTTCTATGCTGTGATGTGTCCAGTCCTTGAAAAACAAAGAACCCTCACAGCTTTTGGGAGATGAATCTATTTTCATACAGAACTCATATTTTCTCTTCCTGAAGTCATTCAACTTCCACTCTAGTTTCCTTCACTTACTTTCAGGGATCTTTTATGCAGTGTCAGAGGACACAAAGTGAAGCCCCAACAAGCCAAGAACATGTTAAGTTGTTTTCTAACCACTTTATTAGAATATATTATATATGTTCTCACATACTATTCACAGACATATAATATACCTTCCAAAAAGAACTTGGGGGGTATGAGCAATGATAGTAATGTCACTGGATCAGGTATGAAATTTTTGACCACTTTTTTCCTTGATTTGGGAGGTTTGTCTAGATTTTTATATATTAAAAACAGCTGTGTTGAGCCTCCCAGAAGTTTGAGATTCCTAATTTAAACCTTAAATGATCATTTTTAAAAGAAAGATGGCACCATCAAAAGTCACAATTTTACTGCTATTGTAAATTTCTGATCTTGCAAGAGTTCCAAAACATGTGGCAAGTCCACAGACATGGCAGTCTAGGTCAGGATTGAGAAACCTCTGGCTCCTACTGAACTGTAGCTCCCAAAAGCTCCAGTTTAAATGTCCAATGGTTAAGGAAGCTAGGTGTTATAGTTCAGCGGCCTCAAGAAGGACACTGGTTTTATACCTCCAGTCTAAATACACTGGTTTCTCTTGGCAAAAAGCCAAATCAGTACAAACACATCAGGACAATGATACAACCTTGGGGGCAGCAGTGCTGTCCCGTGTGGATCATGTGGAGCCCCGTTTGTGTGACTATCATCTAACGGAGGCTTTTAAAACCACAGACCATGGTTGAATACACATAGAACTGTTTTTTCCTTAGCCACATTATTCATCCATCCCGTTGGGTACTCTTTACCCTGAGTGCTTTCAATTTGATCTGATCTGATCTAAATAGAATTAAGGGGGAATAAACTTCCTACCAATAAAACCAGTTTGATTGTGGAGCCAATTAACCAGAAAAGTGGTGGATTCCCCTGCATTGGATTGGCTCAAACAGAAGCTAGACAACTATTTACAAGAATGCCTTAGTCTGGGTTCCTAAACTAGCAGGGGGTTGACTTGATGGCCCAAATGGCCCCTTCCAACTCAGTGAAACTATTTTATGAGTCTGTTCCTAAATTGGTCTGTTTCCCCATGGTAGCAGCTCTTGGGGCAGTGTAACAACCCACTAGGGTTCAAAGAAAGGTCTTTTCGGTCCTATTGTTTTTGTGATAGCAAAGAAAGGAGTTAAATTTAGAGCCAAATGCTTGCCAAATGTGAACTCTACCTCTGAGCTCAGATTCCATGGTTTAGTATTCAGTATTGCCAACAGCAAAACTTCTCCAAAATTTCCAACAGATAAAACAAAAGTACCTGTGGCTTTTAAATAAGGAGGAACCTCAGTTTAGCGGTAAATCACCTGCACTACATACAAAGGATCCCTAGTTTAAACAAAACATTCCTTGCCTAAGCCACTAAATAGTACAAATCAGTTACATACATAAATCTCTGGCAGGGCCAGGATGGGAATGGTGCATCCATCCTGGCCTCCTTGATCTCTCAGTGGCCTTTGATACCATTGATTATGGTATCTTTCTGGACCAATTCCAGGGGCTGGGAGTGAAGGGGCATGGTGTGGCAGTGGTTATTCTTACTCCAGGGCCAGTTCCAGTCAGTGTTGGTAGGACGGGAGAGATCTAGCCCTAAGCCTCTACTTTGTAGGTTCCCTCAGGAGTCTCTTCTATTTCTGCTCCTATTTAACATCTCCATGAAGCTGCTGTGTAATGTCATTCATCAGCATGGGATAAAGCACCATTAGTATGCAGATTATACTCAGTTATACATTGCTGTCCCTGGCTGACCAAATGATGCCGTCAAGGTTCTTCCCAGTAGGGACTGTAAGGGTCTGATTAGGGAAGAGCAGGCTTTGACTCTACCCTAGCAAGTCTGAATGTCTGTGGGGGTTGGGTCCTCCTAGATCTTTCCATATTTTGTTGTGAAGGTGGTTGCACTTCCCCCAGACAGAACTGCTGCAGAATTTGGGGTCCTGTTGGACTCTCAGCTCCTGCTTGAAGAGCAGGTAGAAGCTGTGACCAGTTGTGCCTGTTCCTGGATCAAGAAGCTCTACCATAACTTATGCATTTGGTTACCTCCTGGTAGGACTACTGCAACACAATCCACATGGAGCTACCCTTGAAGACCATCCAGAAGCTGCAACTGATCCAAAATGCAGGAGCACCGGAAGCTATTGGCATGCCATATAACACACTACTTTGCAGTGGGTACCAATACATTTCTAGGTATAATTCAAAGTACCCAGGACTGCCTATCTCCAATTGAATCTACCTGTCCCATGATGGTCCTTTCTTTAAAACATTGTCATTTGGTGGGACCCAGGATACATGCTTTTCGGTGCCAGTTCAGAAGTTAGCTGCCTATAAATCTGCCATAGCTAAAGATGAGAGTTTGGCTGTTTCAGTTAGTAAAAAAAAAAAGAAGCACCCTTTGGAAAAAATATATTTGCAGTACCTTGAGGCTAGACTATGCTCATGATTAAACAGGTCAGGCATGTATCAAGACCAGTAAACAATCCGGTGACAAGAGGAGAAGCAAGAGACAAGGTGAGATAAAATCTAGGATCCAAGGCCCAGCAAAGCAACATACTTTCTGACTGGAACTGAGTTTTGAGTTTGTTTGTTTGTTTGTTTATATTTCAAATTTCCATCACCGCCCATCACCGCCCAAAAGGGGACTCTGGGCGTTTTACAATCAAGAGTTGTTCTTCCCAGGGAGGAAGTGCTATAAATAAGCCACACTGAGCCATCACCCAACACCTCTCAGAGACACATCATACAAAAGCTGCAGAATCTGCTCTCCTCTTAGCCTTTTAGGTAGCCTCTCAACTCTACAAGTTCAGCTCTCTGTTCCTGAATTTTCATTAAGCATCTTTAAGAGATGGGACTTCTGAGTCTGAGAGACCATCAGGGGGGTCCTGGGAACAGAGTGGGATCATTGGCTCCAGGAGTGCTAGAATCTCCTGCAACAGGACTGCTGCTATTGGAGACCTCCGGCTCCACTTCTTCCCTACCCTCCTTATCTGAGGATGTGTCCTCCAGCGAGGCTGTAATACATGGCTTCTCTGCACAGAACTTGCCCTCTGCCTCCTGAGATTCAGATGGACCTGACCCTGCTGGTCTTACATAAGAAAGGCTTTTCCCTTGGTTTTCCCCCTGAGAACTGGGCCAGTTTGGTGGAAGAACCCATCCGTAATGGTCCTGGTATTGAATGATTGTGGGCCAGCTTCCACTATGTCTTGTATTTTATGTATTGTTTTATTTTGCCTGATTCTATATTGTTTCAAATCCTATGTTAGCTGCCCAGAGTCTCATGTGAGTTGGGTGGCCATATAAATTGATTAAAATAAATAAGTCTTACTTAATCTGGGGTCCTCCATACAAGTTGAATTATAACTCCGATAACTTCCATTATTCATGCTGGCTTGGCATTCTGGAAGTCGCAGTCATATGTGGAGGCCACTAGGTTCAGGAAGAACTGGTCTACGCAGACCAATCACCTGAATTACTATCAAATATTTCAAAATGTTCAGGTGACCTCCATGCCTACTATTTAAATCAGGTGCACAGCATTTACCTGGCCAAGGGGAGTTCCACAGCTTGGCATATTAGGGTTGCATTATAAAAGGAGCATGACAACATTTAACAAAAGTCACAATGTGGGCGCAGGCGAAAATTGGCATGGTTAATCTTAACAGATCCATTACCTTTTAATAGAACTGTACCAGTTCCCCATATTAGTTGGCATAAGTTAGCAGCAGGAAGATTTAGATGCAGCTGTTGTTACCTTCAGCTTCCCATCTGGAAGGAAGCCAAGGAAAACTGGCAGAATAGAACACATTCCCGGAAGGCAAACCTTTTTGTTTTTTGCCTTTTTTAAAGAAAAAATCAGAAGGCCATAAGCATGGTCCCGCCCTAATTGAGAGCCACCTGTGACCTCTGTGGGACAGCAGGACAGAAGGGAGATTCCAAGTTGGAGCTCAACTGTACATTAGGTTAAATGTATTATCCCTTTAAACGTTATGTGCATCCTCTTATAAAGATCAAAGTGCTTCTAGAGATTAAAAAAAGATCTGTGTCTATCTCAACAGGTACTTTATTTTATTTCCTAATTAGAAACAGGACAGTAGGACAGCACGAAGGAGAGGTTTCCAAAGCATAAAAGCCAGCTTTCAGAGTAGATAGAGGAGGAGGATGAACAGAAAATAGCGCTCTTCCTGATGGTGGCTGGAGCCCTTAATGTGCGTAATCCATTTATATGCACGGATGATGACAAAAAGGGCCTTTAAAGCCCTATTGCAGACATTTGAGGTCTAAAGTGCCCTGCAAAACTGCATGGTATGGAAGGCTGGTCTTCAGATCACACCTACAAAAGGAGACAATTAAAGAATGCATAACCAATCTGAAACTAAAGAGGAAGTTTTGTGACCTTATTACATTGACTGAACCTTTGATCAAAGATCAAATTGTTTGGGGCATTAGGAAAAGTGAGTTTAAGAATACTTTATTATAGAGATAAATTTGTCCCTAGAAAACATTCTTGATATCTGCTGTGCAGGAGAAGTCACTTACTCAATGATAATGCACCAGTACAGGTAGTCCTCATTTAGTGACCACAATTGGGACTGTCAACTTGGTCATTAAGTGAAGCAGTTGCTAGGGGAAACCACAACTGTGCTTTTCTTACTTCAGCTTTTCTTCACTTTACAGAGCTGCAAAGGTTGTAGTGCAAGGATTAGTCATAAAGTTACTTTTCCTACATAACTGTGAACATCGCTAAACAAGGCAGTTGCTAAACAAGGAGTACCTGTATTGCCCATCAAGACTCATGGAGAGGAAGGAGACCAGGATACTCTAGCCAGGAATTTGGCTTTGGCCCTAAAAAAGGAAGCAGAAGCAAGCAAAAAATGCTTGGAAACAGGCAACGTGTACATAAACAATGCAGCCAATGCTATATGAAGCAGGCCTATAAACAACGACCAGTATATGGGCAGAAATGCCACAAGTATAATCACATGAATGAAACATGCACAACAACAAAAACAAAGACATATACACAGAAGTACCAAAGGAATATGGACCTGAAGAAGATGATTTCTTCATGGGTTCAATCTACATGGAGAGGGTGTGACCTCACAAAAAAGGTTGGGTTGAAACAATCCCCACTAATGGAATCCCCATTATTTATAGAACTGCTACTGGTACACAAGTCATTTTAATACCTGAAAGGGTCTACAATTGTAATGGTTTGTGGGAATGACCTTGGGAGACAGGGGAAAAAGATGCTGCCTAGTGAACAATCAGGCAGGAGAGGGTATAGCCTGCAGCTGCATAATGGGCAGAGAAAGAAACTCAGAAAGGAACTTCCCTAACTTCTCAGGTCATAAAAGAGAGAGTGGGAGATTTGTATTTTCAGACTTGCAAGACTCTATTAATGTAAGGTAAAGGTAAAGGTTTCCCTTGACGTAAAGTCCAGTCGTGTCCGACTCTAGGGGGCGGTGCTCATCTCCGTTTCAAAGCCTTGGAGCCGGCGTTGTCATAGACACTTCCGGGTCATGTGGCCAGCACGACTCACGGAACGCCGTTACCTTCCCGCCGAAGCGGTACCAATTAATCTACTCACATTTGCATGTTTTCGAACTGCTTGGTGTGCAGGAGCTGGGACGAGCAACGGGCGCTCACCCCGCCGCGCGGTTTCGAACCGCCGACCTTCCGATCGACAGCTCAGCGGTTTAACCCGCAGCGCCACCGCGTCTATTAATGTAGCCTTACGATAAAGTAGAATTAGCTCATCTGGTCATGTTTCTTGTCTGGTCTACTTGGGAAGGCTGACAACAACAGACTGAAGCCTAAACCAGGCTTATACCTGGTAACCACATGTCTAAAATCATATACAGAGGACTCAGTAGCCACACTGAGTGGCTGTAAATTCACTTTGAAATAGAAAGGCACTTTAAATGATATTAAAGCACTAGTATTACCAAACCCATGAAGAACCATCCTTGGCCAGAAATATCTGAAAAGTTAAAAATAATCAATTATGTTGGCTTGGTCAATACAAAATTAATACATTAAAAAAATACCTCTATAGTTAAGTGGTTATGATGTCTTTCAAGGTATTGGATACCTTCCAATGACTTGTCACCTTACTGTTACCTAAGATGCACAACCAGTAGTACATGCTATGACAAATGTATCAATAGTATTGGGAACAAAACTAAGGGCAGAATGAAAATAAGAATAATTATTTTCTGTACTAAAGAAAAACTGAATAGGTTCATGAATGGTTATAGTTCATAACAAAGATGGAAGGCTGAGAATTTGCCTGGATGCCAAAGATTAAACAAGTTATATTCAGAAAGAGAATTATCACATACATGAGTGGACTGCATCAGCCAGGTTTTGGTACATACCACTAGACAAAGAAAGCACATGCTTATGTATAGTTAATATACCAAATGGCTGATACAGCTTTAGAAGTATGCCCTTTGGGTTATTTTCTGCTTCTGTAGTATTTGATCACAACATTTAACAGCAGACAGAAGGCATTCTGAGAAACAAGGTATGCACTGATACCATAGGGTGCCATAGAAGAACATGATCACTGATGAAAATTGGTATTAGAAAAAGTCAGATCCTCAGGTATTATACTGAATGAAACAAATGTTTAAATTTCAAGAAATACAGTATCTGAAGAAATACGAATGAAATATGGCATTAAACCAGACTAGGCTAAAGTAAAGGCAACTGAAGATACGCCAAAACAGATACGCCAGAAAGAGGTTCTGAGGATCATGGAAATGGTGAATCATTCTTAAAATTCATTTTCAGCCTGGCTGCCCACACCACAAATCTGAGCACATTACTTTGCAATGATGCCATCTGGCACTGGACTTCAGTAAAGGACAAGGATATTCAGATGCTATTATAGGAGTTATTTGGAGTGACTGTGCCATCAGAACAGAATAATGAATTAAATGTCTTGCAAAAAAGTTATTTTGTCTAATGTTTGTTGTATCACTGCGTTTAGGGACTTTTCTGCTCATTCTGCCATGGGCGTCCCTTTCTTTTCTTTTTTAAATACAAGACAGTTACATATAATCATGCTTTAACATTACATATAGATTGGGCTTCAGATTAAGATTCTCACACTAAATTCTCACAACTACTCCTGGATTGTTCTGATATGCTTGCCCATATCAAAATAGCTTGTCAGAGAAAAGGCTGGCCAAGAATGTTTCTCTCTGATCCTTCCTTCCTTCCTTCCTTCCTTCAACATGTATTACAGACCAGCCCACAACCTGCCAATCATTCCACTGTTATCCTAGTGCACAAAGAGGAAATGAATAGTGGGCACGTGGGCTTTAGGTTTAAGATAATCTTTCTGCTGTAGCACGATGGACTAAAGTAGAGAAACCATGAATTATCTATTCTTAAAAGACTAGTCTTACTATTCATTGGGGGTAGAAATGGTTTGTATTATTTTGGACTAAACTAAAGTTACTGATCTGTAAAGTATAACCAAGGAGCATACTCTTATTTATGAACTTTTTAAACTGAAGATTTCTTAGAATACCTGGATTTATGTGAAAGGTGAAAGGTCCCCTGTGCAAGCACCGAGTCATATCTGACCCTTGGGGGAGACATCGCTTTTGCAATGTTTTCTTGGCAGACTATAGCGGGGTGGTTTGCCATTGCCATCCCCAGCCGTCACCTTCCCCAGCAAGCTGGGAACTCATTTTACCGACCTTGGAAGGATGGGAGGCTGAGTCGCCCTGAGCCGGCCACCCGAGAATCCAGCTTCCGCTGGGATCGAACAGGTCATGGGGAGAGTTTTCGGTTGCAATACTGCCACCTACCACTCCACTCCACACGAGGCTCTCCTGGATTTATACCAGGTATTAAAAAATTAATCCCTGTAGAACTTTTTCATGTCAGTGTTGGATAGCATAAAACATGATTATATTAATTCTATCAAGGTAATTGCTTCAGTCTTTCCTGTATTTGGACTTACGTTCATCAAAGAAGAAACTTCACACCATTGTCAGCAACTTTTAAACAATGAATTCACTCATTTACCGCAGATGCAATCATATGAGGTGCTAAATCTTTCCCTCCCCTTTGTATTGGAGTTAGTGCCTTAGGAAATGCATCTATTCATGCCTGATTAGGCCCCAAAGAACTGCTGGAGAAAGAAGAGATGAAGAAGAGATGACACAAATGTACAAATAAACTATACAAAAAAGATCCCCAAACTGACAATACATATGAAAGTTTGATCACTGAAGTAGAGGTAGACATTATAGAAAATGTCTATAGAAGTATGGCTAACAACAAAGCTGCGTGAGTTAATGAAATATCAAGAGAACTGTTTAAAATCTTACAAGACAATGGGGTGAGAGCGACTTGCAGTTTGTAAGCAGGTATGGAAAACACAGCAGTGGCCAAGGGGCTGGAAAAGATCAATTTATATTGCAAAACCAAAAAGGCAGTGCTAAAGAAGGCTCAGACTACTATTTATCTCCCATGCAAGTCAATGCAATGCTCAAGATGTTGCAATCCAGACTTCAACAATGCTTGAAATCCAAATTATCAGTCAGAATCAAGAAATAACTTAGGTTATCTGTTCTACAGATAAGCTTTCCTTCCCAAAAGTTTGTTTATGTTATTGTGGTTGACACCCATTGTTTCTTGAGATGGTCAATTGACTAATCAATAGTTATACTATATAAGTTATCCAACTGGTGCCATCTCACTCTGAAATTAGAGCAAGGACATGTTTATAAGCACCACTGCTTCTATTCCCCAATTGCTCAAAAGTAGTTTAAATGTAATCTGCGATTGTCTTCACTTCTACTGTCTTGGAAACAGGAAAACAAGGAATGGAAATCACTGCCCTCCCTTGAGTTGCCACAGGTGACAGAGTAACACCCCCCTTCACTCCTGCTCTGTGTAAAACAGAAATAAAATAAATTGCCTCCCCCCACCCTACTCCCTTCCCCCCCATACACACATGGAGACCTCAATATTTTATTTTATTTATTATTCAAATTTCTATTACCACCCGTCTCCACCCAAAGAGGGGATCTTAAAACACCCTGGATGGGACTTCCTGGTTTTCTTGTGACTCTTACCCACCATCTTCAACAGTTACATCTAATAGAGCAAATATAAAAATTAGAAACAGCGTGTAAAATAGAGATAAAGTTTGCATTTGGCTGATTTCCAAAACAGAATTATTTGTATTTCAGGCTGATTTGGTTCAAACTGAAACTTGGATTCCCAAAAGTATTTGCTTGCAACTACATCTGTTCATTCTCACTGAAAGGTACATTCTTAAACAGAACCCAGATGGATGATGGTTTTTTAAATTAAATAAATATCAGCAGGGTCCCTCATGGTGATGTGTTCTGTTACGTAACAGGCTTTTGAATCTCTCCTTCCTCTTCAAAAGGCAGCAAATAAGAGGAAGAGGTGTGAGAGATGGTTTATCTCCATGTTTGAGATGACATTTTGTCCTGATTACCAGGAAACACACTGAGACGAGGACTTGGTCTCTAATATTTATTAGTAGTACTTAACAAGAATCCTAACAAACTGAGAAGGCGTGGGAAAACCCAGCCATATAAACCCCAAAGGTTAAGGCGGTCCCGATCTGTGTCTCTTTGAATGGCTGAACAGTTCCTCAGTGCTACGCATGCGCTTGACAGTCTGGGTGGGAGCCCCCTGCTCGCCATCCTTACTCATGACACATTTTGTTCAATCATTTCATTCAAATCCATAACATTTCTTCCATTAGTTCACTGAATCCAACAGACCAAAGCTGATACAAAGTACACATCCACAAAGTTGTCTGGTGTTTTCACAGATAAGGCATTCACTGGTAAGAATGCTTGTCTGCACCATACAGGCATAACCACCACCCTCCCTGCTCTATATAAAAACCGACATACTGTAAAAGTAATTATAAAGATGTTAAAAGCGATCTGTATAACATTTAAACATAATACTTGAAAATATCATGTAGTATGATAGGCTTTATCACAGGAGTTCATTTCCCTTTGATGTTCATCAGTAAATGTAGTTTATTGATCCATATAGGAGAATGCAGGCTGGTAGTGCTTGGCAAAATGTTATCAGCCTCTGTGTTGTCATGGCAAAAATAACCCAACAAGAAAACCAACAAACTGGAGAGGGTCCAAACAAGCATTTTATTAGTCCAAAGCTAGCAGATTACAGTGAGCCACTGGTCCCTTACTTCCCAGCAAAGAACAAGAGTCACAAGATTACACAGATCCTTTGTAGCAGATTGATCAAAGACACCTGAACACACTAGTAGCAGATCCCAAATACCGAAAGAACTGCTTGACAACAGATAAGGAAATAAGATAACCACAAACACAGGGTATCCTTCAGAGCATGAAGTTACTATGGACACATTCCTAGAAGGAAACAGCAGTTTTGATATGTGAGTTGAGCCAAGGCCCTAACAACCTGACTCTGTTTTTACAGCTGGAAGAGACAAGAAGGCATGGCAACACGCACCTTGAGTTCTGCCTTCTCTCCAGGATGAACTCTGCTGCCAATTAGTCATTACCGGGCACAGTCTGGCACAATAATAAAAATTCCATTCTTAAGAATGTTGCATGCATGGTACAGTGAAGGACATCTATGGAATTAAAAAAAAACATATACCAATACTACACTTATTAAGTAAAGGTACATATTAATTCAATCTGAATTCTTGTTCCAACCCACCACAGTGTAAAGCACATTGCTTAAACCATCCTAGTAGCTCCCCACATAATCTTGCAGAAGGTGTTCAACGGTGGTAGATGGCCTGATGCCCCAAAAAAGGCATTGCCCTTACTGCCTTGAGTGACCCTTTGGAAGTTAGTGTACTGGAGTTCAACTAGTAGAGGGATATATGCAAATCTGCATGAACATTAGAATGTTAAATGTCATTTCTTCCCTTTCTCTGAATATTTAACTGAAAACCAGGTGCTGCTTTGAAAACATTCTGATCCTAGAAACCAAGAAAAAGTGGAATTTAGAAGAACAGCCAGAAGCTCTGCAAAGCCAATACCAATCATCACTGCCTTTGATATTCAAATGGCATTTATTTAGGTTGAGTGTAGTACAAGCCTTTTCTTTGATTCAAAGGAAACTGAAATATTACCTTCTGGAAGGTAGGTGTTGCCTACTGCGCTAATTTATGTTAGTCACGTACTTATCACATGTATTAGCTGAGCAGAGTTCATTATAACTTTTTAGCACGGCCACCACTTGCATCCTAGCTACAAATTAAGCCTGCTGTCAATTGTATCATAGACATAATAGACAGCTTAGAGTTCTTTTAGTCAGGAAGGGAGGATGAAGGGAGCAGGTTGATCAGAAAAGGCATTTAGTAAGGAATAAGCCTTCTTTCCAAACCTAGGGCAGTTGCAAAAAGAGAAAAAGAGGGAAGAGAGAGAAGGAAAGGGAAAGGGAGGGAGAGACTACAGCCAGAATGAAAACCTCCCACGTTTAACCAGTAAGAAAGAATCAAAAGGCTATGCTAGCTTCAGGCATTGCCAAATAATGAAGCCAGAAAGACTTCGTTTTTGCAGTTTTCAATCGGCTGAGTCATTTCAATTAAATCTGTCCAAAAAAGGATGTTGAGAGAAAAGAGAAACTTAAGATGGGGATGGGGCACAGGATGTTTTGTTTTCTTTTCATAGGATTAGAGTACCTTTTTAATAACAGAAAATGTAGGTAACAAGGACAATCAGTAAATGTACTGGAAATTTTACAGGATAATACGGCAATTAACTTAGACCACATTTATGGGCTTCTCAGATGCATTTGATAGGCCATTGTGGGAAACTATATGCCATCCCAAATGATCTGATCCAGCGAGTTAAGGGTTGAATTTTACTGCCTGGTTATCCCTTTCAATTCTATGATTCTATGAGTCTTTGAAAACTGAGATTCCTTCCTTCTTTTCTTTTCTGTCCCACTGCAATCTGTATCAGGCTTTCAATGAGATCCATAAAAAAGAGAAGCAAATCAGTTCAAAATGGAAAGACCTGGTTCTGAAGAGCATCCATTCTGATTTTAAATAGTTTTATAATTCTCTCCCAACGAATTAATTTTGTATTAGTTCTAAAGGCTATGGGCAATATTCTGTTATATTGCCATAGCCTTTAAGGGGTTGTCATAATAAAATTGATTAATAATTAAATGTTCTAGTGTTGGCAAACCCTAGAAACAGTATTCAGTTTTCATATGGTGTAGTAGTTAAAGACTGGGGAGACATAGGCTCAAGTCCATCCTCAGCCATGAAAGTTCACTAGATGACTTTGGGTAAAACATTCTCTCTTGACCCTAGTTACTTCGCCATGCTGTTTTGAAGATAAAATGGAGATTCCCCTTGTAAACCTTGAGCTCCTAGAGAAAAAGCAAGATAGAAAACAAATAAATAATGAATAAACAATTCTCAGGCAACACTGGCTGTGAACTGAATTAAG
Source organism: Candoia aspera (assembly GCF_035149785.1). Classification (NCBI taxonomy): domain Eukaryota; kingdom Metazoa; phylum Chordata; class Lepidosauria; order Squamata; family Candoiidae; genus Candoia; species Candoia aspera. Next base: position 313,905,726 of record NC_086153.1, read on the forward strand.
TATTAAGAATTAAGTTGCTATACCTTGAAATACCAAAGATGTGGAAGGATGAGCTGTTGTTGTTTATTCGTTTAGTCGCTTCCGACTCTTCATGACTTCATGGACCAGCCCACACCAGAGCTTCCTGTCAGTCGTCAACACCCCCAGCTCCCCCAGGGATGAGTCCGTCACCTCTAGAATATCATCCATCCACCCTGCCCTTGGTCGGCCCCTCTTCCTTTTGCCCTCCACTCTCCCTAGCATCAGCATCTTCTCCAGGGTGTCCTGTCTTCTCATTATGTGGCCAAAGTATTTCAGTTTTGCCTTTAATATCGTTCCCTCAGGTGAGCAGTCTGGCTTTATTTCCTGGAGTATGGACTGGTTTGATCTTCTTGCAGTCCAAGGCACTCTCAGAATTTTCCTCCAACACCACAGTTCAAAAGCATCTATCTTCCTTCTCTCAGCCTTCTGTATGGTCCAGCTCTCGCAGCCATATGTTACTAGGAAGGATGAGCTAAGACTCATTAAAAAAAAAACAAGTCCTGTCAGACCAAACAACCAGCATCCTGTTTCCTACAGCAGCTAATCACATACTTTTGGAAAGCCCAGAAGTAGAGGTTAAATCCAATGTCTTTCTTTTGCAATATCTCACCTCTTAATGTAAACCATTAAGTGGCAAACCATTCTGAACCTGGAGCTTCCATCTGGTTTTGTTACAGGTAGTTCTACACTCAGCAAATCCGTGTACACATCCCATTCACCCATATCTATTTATAAGTAATGGAGAGAAATGTGTTCAGCTCACATTTAAATGTGAACTTATCTCATTTTGCATTATCATCCCAAAACACAGACTCCAAAGCTACATTTCTCCCAATTTTGCAAAGTGGATGTTAGAAGAAATGTGCACAAAAATACACATAAATGTTAGTGTAAATTTTAAATCCATACTCAAACTAGTATAGACACAGAACACATCAAAATGAACAGATTTGCAAAAATGATTGAAAAATTCACTTTTCCTGTTTAGACATACTCATGTTCTCAAACATGCAGGTGCAGTCACAATTAAAATTGAAGTAACCTGTTACAGTCAATAGGATTTCTTTCAAGACTCATTGGAAGGGGACCAATTGAGGGTATCTCAGCTGAGGAGAGGGCAAAGTAAAAATATTTATTTATTTATTATTCAAATTTTGTTACCCCCCATCTCCCGCAAAAGAGGGGCTCTAAAATTATGCTTGAAAAAGCTAGTTTCGGTATGATGTTATTTTCTACCCCAAGTGTCATTGCTACCTAGAAAGAGAGACTTTGCGGGGTGGGGGGTGGAACACAATACACTAGGAAGAAAGAATTAACTCTTCCCTCTTCAACTATACTAATTGCCCAACTACTCCCACACAAAGGAATGAGAGCAAGGATGTGGGTGGTATCTTACCTGCAGGTTGCCAGGTTCTTACTGTTGTCATAAAAAACTGTACACTATGTGGCTAAGTACTTTCTTTCACCCTAATCCATTTCTAGTGTTCTGAGAGAAAACGAGAAAAATATCTGTCCAGTTCCTGTTTAGCATGCATACTGTAGCTTCATACATCTTTAACATCATCTCTTTACTGACTCTCCCATGCAAACTAAATACCACAAAATCTTTTAGGCTTTAGTTATTGGAAAGACACTTCAATGCCTTGATCATCACAAAAAAAAATTCTTACATAGAGAGAAATCATAGGTTGCTACTGGTCCTCTGGCAAGATTGCTCCATTTTGGTTCTTTCAAAAGAAAAACTATTGCATAGACAGAGAGCAAAGTCATTGCATCAACATTTGAGATAACCCATATTCCTTTTGCCTAGTTCACTGGAGAAAATATAAAGGCAGCTGGCAGCATTTTCCAAATTCTGAAAGCTGCAGCTCTCAAAAGCGTCTTAAAGAAGTAGTCTTTAAATCATGAGAATATATACTTCAGATTTGAATGGAAGCTGTCACAAAAAGGCAGCAGTCATCCTGAGAATTGCCAATGGTTGTGTATGCTGGGAGCTAGAGTCTAACATATTGGAAAAAGTCAGGGAGATGACTTTGACGGAAATATGCAGGAGGTGTTGCCTAGGCAAAAGGGGCTGAAGCATTTTTTAGTCCAGAACAGCCAGGTAACATTCAGAAGTGGTTCAGACAAATGTCTCCCTAATTCACTGAAATATAAGGAGGAGGAGCAGATACAGCACAGACTTGCAAGATTCTGTTATTACAGCCAGTCACAATAAAAGAAATTTTAGCCTTCCTGTGGAATTGATTTCTGTCTAGCAGGGCTGACTGTAATGGTTGCCCTAGCCCCAAATACTCAGACTCACAAGAGGCTGCTAAATGAAATCTGATTTATTTAGAGTACTAAAGACAGATACAAAGAAAGCTGAGAATGAGCAAAAGCGCGCCAAATACAAACTTAAACCCTTGGTGCAAACGTATCCCGCCTCCCTTGTAACAGCCCCGCCCGACACAGGTGCTAGCAATCGTCAGAGTTGCTAGCCTGGGAAAGTAACCTTGAGCGCAGTAGATAATACAAATACATTCCAAAGCAAAGCCAAAAGATAACCGTTCCCATCCTCCCGAGAAAGATGAAACACGCATCCAATTAATGACATGCGAAACGTTACGATGCATCAAAGACATTGAAACGGCGAACATGACATACCGCCCTCCTAAAAATACACTTAGGGACCCGGTTTTGTGGGATAAGCAGAGTGGAAGCGGGCCACCAAAACAGGGGAAGCTACATCTGGTGCAGCGACCCACTCAGGATGAGGGAAATGTTTCCAACGAACTAAGTATTGCAAAGAATTGCGAAGGCGTCTAGAGTCCAGAATTTCTTTAACTTCGAAGTGTTGCTGACCATCAATCATGATGGGGGTGGGAGGTGGAGGTTGACGATGCCAGCGGTCAGAAGGAATAGTCGGTTTGAGTAAGCTGCAATGAAACACAGGGTGTAAGCGTTTAAGGTTATGAGGCAAGTCAAGTTTAAAAGTCACAGGGTTAATCTGAGCGACAATCGGGAAAGGACCCACAAACTTAGGCGCAAGTTTCTTTGAAGGTTGGGATGACTTGATAAACTTTGTTGAAAGGTACACAGAGTCCCCCACTTGGAATGCTGGTTGGGGGGCCCGCTTCCGATCAGCATACAGTTTATAATCTGCTTGTGCATCTGCCAATGCCTTTTGAATCATTGGCCAGGAGTCAGCCAGTTGTGTTGTCCAATCATCTGGAGTGACTGCACCAGCCGGAGGTTGTGGTAGATCAGAGATAGGTACAAAGTCCTTACCCAGGGCTACCCGAAAGGGGGTTTGGCCAGTGCTTTGATGCACTGCATTGTTGTAAGCCACTTCAGCAAATGGTAGGAGGTCTACCCAATTGTCCTGCTGGTAATTCACAAAAGCTCGAAGGTACTGTTCTAGAGTCGAGTTAAGCGCCTCAGTGGCCCCGTCCGTCTGAGGATGCCAAGCCGTGGATAGGGCTTGTTTCATGCCTAACAGCTTGAGAAACGCCCGCCAAAATTGCGAGGTAAATTGTGTACCTCTGTCCGAAATCAAGCGGGAGGGACATCCGTGCAACCTGTACACGTGTACAAGGAATAGGCGAGCCAATTGACGGGCGGACGGAATGGACACGCAAGGGATGAAGTGCGCCTGTTTGGAGAAATAGTCTTTGACCACCCAAATGACCGTTTTGCGTTGGCTGGGCGGGAGCTCGACAATAAAGTCCATGGAGATTTCCTCCCAAGGGGAAGAAGGGGCTGCCACGGGTTGCAGCAGTCCTTGGGGCTTGCCCACCTTGCGCTTGGACATTGCACAAACAGTGCAGGAGGCAATGTAGTCTTTGACATCTTTACGTAATGTGGGCCACCAGAATTGCCTCCGAACGAGGTGCAAGGTTTTTACAAACCCGAAGTGACCTGCAAGTTTGTCATCGTGTGAACGTAGTAACACATCTTTTCTGAGGCTTTCAGGGACGTAGAGGCGGTCGGATTTCCAAGCAAAGCCTCTGTCAAAAGTAACATTGTCTTTATTTGCAAGCAACCAAGTATCCGTTTTTAGTTCTTTTAGAAACTTTTGTTGCAACGAGGAGGGAATTGACAAAGGACTGGGCTGAACAGCGCTTGTAGTGGGCGGCTGCTGCGCGCGCGTTTGGCTTCGCGTCACAGCCTGCATGCCCAATTGGGGCGCCGTCCATAGGGTGCTTACCACATCTGGCGCTGCCCCAGAGTCCTGAGGTTGCCTTGACAAGGCATCAGCCAAGAAGTTCTTTTTCCCTGGAATAAATTTAAACTGAAAATTGAATCGGTTGAAAAATTGAGCCCAACGAACTTGTTTGGGGCTCAGTTTTCGAGGGGTACTAAGAGCCTCCAAGTTTTTATGGTCAGTCCATACTTCAAAGGGATGATTTGCCCCTTCTAACAGATGCCGCCAAGCTTCTAATGCAGCTTTTACTGCAAATGCCTCCTTCTCCCAAACATGCCAACGCCTTTCAGTCTCAGAGAATTTGCGGGATAAGTAGGCACAGGGCTTGAGGCAACCTGCCTCATCCTTCTGCATCAACAATGCCCCAATAGAATAATCGGAAGCATCTGCCTGTACAACAAACGGCTTGGAGGGATCAGGATGCTGTAAAATTGGCTCTTTGACAAAAGCTGCTTTCAGGCGCTCAAACGCCGTTTGACAAGCAGGCGTCCACCTCAACAGCGCTCCGGGATTCTTGACTCTCCTAGTATCTCCCACCCCTTTGGTTCGCAGCAGCTCAGTTAGGGGCAAGGCAATCTCAGCGAATCCCCTTATGAACAATCTGTAATAGTTGCTGAACCCCAAGAAACTTTGAAGTTGCCTGCGGGTGCGGGGACTCTCCCAGTCCATGATAGCCTGCACCTTGGCAGGGTCCATTTCTATGCCTTTATCTGAAATTCTATACCCCAAGTAGTCAATTTGGGTCTGATGAAAGGCACATTTCGACAGCTTAGCATACAATTCAGCCGACCTGAGTTTACACAATACTTGCTTTACCAGAGCTACATGCTCTTTCATGGTTTCAGTATAAATCAATACATCATCCAAATACACAAGTACACCTTTGAACAGATGTTCATGCAAAACCTCATTGATTAATTGCATAAATACCCCAGGGGCCCCAGCCAACCCAAACGGCAACACCTTATACTGGAAAGCTCCCAACGGGCAATTGAATGCGGTTTTCCACTCATCCCCCTCCTTGATCCGTACACGATAGTAGGCTTCTCTTAAATCAAGCTTAGAGAAGATCTTGCCCTTGGCCAGATGTGACAACATGTCCTTTATCAATGGCAAGGGATATTTGTTGGAAATTGAGACGGCATTTAATCCGCGGAAATCCGTACAAAGTCTCAATGTCCCGTCCTTTTTTGGGCGAAAAAGAACCGGCGCCCCCACGGGTGAATTTGCCGGCTCAATAAATCCGCGCGCCAGATTTTTGTCCACAAATTCCCTCAACAGAGTCAGTTCCTTCTGAGTCATGGAATAAATTTTTGGTTTAGGCAATTGGGTGTTGGGCAACAGTTCTATGGCACAGTCCGTCTTTCGATGGGGGGGCAACTGATCGGCTTCCTTTTCACCGAATACATCAGCAAACATCCAGTACTCGGCCGGCAAGCCTTCCAGAGGAGAGGCCGGGTAAGGCGGAGTCGCAGCTGCCGCAACCCCCACCATCTCCTCTGGGGCACCCTTCCCCTCGGCCGCTTGATAAAACCCATCCCTAAACGTGATAGTTCGGTAGACCCAGTTTATGTGGGGGTTTTGCTGCACCAACCAGGGTACCCCCAACACCACCAATGGCCCCCCAACCGGAGCCACCACAAAAGACAGCCCTTCCTGGTGACTGCCCAGTTGCAAGGCTACACGCCCTGTAAAATGGGTGACCGGTTGGCCCCCTGCCACGGACCCATCCAGCTGAGTAAAAGCGATGGGTCGCTGTAAAGGGAACGTGGGGAGCTCCAAAGCCGCCACCACGTCGGGGTGCATAAGACAGCGGGAACACCCCGAATCAATCATGGCCCATACTTCCACAGTCTTGGATTGGGAGCCCAATTTCAATTTCACCATGAGTATGCGGTAAGTGCCACTCACCGATGGAGGCTCGCGCCCATCCTCTACCACCTGCCCAGCGGCGCCCTTTAGAGCAGGTGGCTGGCGTTTCCCGCCGGCTGCGGGATTTCGGTCTCCCCCTCAATTTCGAAGAACATTACATCGTCTCCCTCGGTTTCAGCCACCGCAGCTTTTTGCTTCCTCGGCAATGCAGGGGACTTTGCTGGCGGTTTTCCGGGCCGTTCCTCCACCTTTGCCTTCGGGCATGCTGCCACTCTATGCCCCTCCTTACCACATCTCAGGCACAAGCCTTTGGCGTACCGCTTCTCCCGCTCCTCGTCCCAGGGTCGTTGTCCCGGTTTCCCCCCGGTGGTCGATGGGCGGCTGGGCTTCACCTCCCGCCCCGACTTGGCGGTCCTCCGCTGGGCAAAGATCTCCTGTGCATGTTCAGCCCTCCCCGCCAGCAGGATCCACTCATACAGCGTGTATGGGTCGTCCCTCCCCAGGGACCAGCGCAGCACCTCTGTATTCAAGCCATCCTTGAAGAGCTCGATAATGGTGGCTTGGGACCAGTCATCCACCTTCCCAGCTAGCGCTTTAAACTCCAAAGCATAATCGGCCACTGATCTGAACCCCTGCTTGAGTTCCTTCAGGGCTCGCTTTGCTCTCTCCTTTGCTAAGGGGTCCTCGAAGTGTTGCTTCAACGCCCAGAGGAACTCCTCGAGACTTTCCAGTTCGGGCGCCTCCGACTGGCACATCTGGACATACCAGTCTGCCGCCCTCCCCTTCAGTTTGGTGGCAATGGTGATGATCCTTGCCTTTTCCGATTGGAAAAACGCCCCCCATTCTTCCATATAGGCTTTCGCGTTCGTCAGGAAGAACGAGAGTTTGGTCGGGTCCCCATCAAACTTGACAGGGAAGTCTCGCATACCGCCTCCCGCCGCGCTGCGCCCCACCACCGGTGCTGCCGCGGCTTGTGTTCCCCTGGCTTGGGGCGGCACGGGGCCCCGGGGCGATCGCCCTGGCGATGCTGTGATTTCCATCCGGACCGACTGGTCCCCTTCGCGCCTCCGCACCACCCGTCGCCGTTCCGGGGACAGCCCCTGGGAAGAGGGGGTTGAATGCCTTTGGCTTGATTCTTCCCGGACCTCACGCAACGAGGTCACATCCAAGCTCAGCTGTTTCAATATAGCCTCCAACGAATCCATTTTGGACTCCAACACTCGGATCCGATCCGGAGTGGGTGAGCCCTCCGTTGGCTGCACCTGCACCACGTTGGGGGACAATGGGTATCTCTGCCTCCAGGAGGGACCCCCCGCTGCCATGGCATCTCCTTGGGTCGTATCCCAGGTGAGCAGCTCGCCCGGAGAATTTACGGTGGTCTCTGGGGCCGTTTTCAGCCCCCCGGCTTCACTCTCCGACTCGGAGCTCGCCTCCTCTCGGGTGGCTGACAGCTCCCCACCTTGGGACGGTCGGCCGGACTGCCTCACGGTCGAGTCCGGTTCCCCTTCCTCCATCATCAGGATGTCGGGTTCAGTCATCGCGGGCTCTCTCCCTCACAGGGTTAGACGCTTGTCTTTCCTGGACAGGGGCCAGCGGAGTTAGGAACTTAGATTCTCAGCTTTATGTAATGGTTGCCCTAGCCCCAAATACTCAGACTCACAAGAGGCTGCTAAATGAAATCTGATTTATTTAGAGTACTAAAGACAGATACAAAGAAAGCTGAGAATGAGCAAAAGCGCGCCAAATACAAACTTAAACCCTTGGTGCAAACGTATCCCGCCTCCCTTGTAACAGCCCCGCCCGACACAGGTGCTAGCAATCGTCAGAGTTGCTAGCCTGGGAAAGTAACCTTGAGCGCAGTAGATAATACAAATACATTCCAAAGCAAAGCCAAAAGATAACCGTTCCCATCCTCCCGAGAAAGATGAAACACGCATCCAATTAATGACATGCGAAACGTTACGATGCATCAAAGACATTGAAACGGCGAACATGACACTGACACATATCTAGAGGTCACCTGGGTTGGGGAGACTGCTCTGGCTCCAGTGCTGGAATGCATTCCATTTACAGAAAGGTCTCAATTCTGTCCTCTGGCACCCCTAGTTAAAATAGGAATAGGCAACTTTTGGTGGCCACAGCCCCAGTTAACATTTAGGTGTGTGGAAATGATGGCTGCACTAGGTAGGGCAGTAATGCAGAAAGTGAAAGACCATGTCATCTACGTGGACTGAGTTGGAGAATTTTCAGAGTCATTGTTTTTTTAGGAATGTATTATCCGGTTTTAAGTCTTATACTATAGTTTCTTTTGTTGCCTCAGAATAGTGGGAAATCATGCAACTGATTGTCTGCAACTAGGCAACAGAAATTTGGCAGTAATAGTCAGAGGAGACTCTGGGGCCACATAAAATGCTTTGTGCAATTGCCCACTTCTGAACTGAAGGAAGAAAGCTGATGTGTATCTCATTACGTGTTTTTCTTTTGTGGCTGTCTGAAAACTTTTTAAAACAATAACTATATTACAGCTGTGGAAAAACATGTCTAGAATGAAACAAAATAAAAGATTATTTCCAGTCAGACTCAGTAATGGTGGGGTACATTAATAGTCAGCTTCCATCATTTGAGGTAAGCAAGTCTTCTGAAGATCTAGCTCTTTGGAGCACATTCCTATCCTCCTGTATTCTTAGAACAGGGCAGAGGGAACCCAAACATTTGAAGAAGCATTCCTGGCAGGGAAGGGAAAACCTTCTGGCTCTCCCTCCTTCTTAATGAGGTTTAGAGTTACTGGGTTTGAGCAGGTGGGAGAATGGGGAGTGTATAGGGGTGTGGAGTGGCTATATGTGAGATCTGAGGAATGTGGCTGTAGGATTGGGGAATGGAGTATGTTCAAAATGTGGCATGTTCGTTGCATGCAGTGTCCAAATATCGGCAGACAATGAGTGCCCAGCCATGTTTTAGGATTTAGCTACGGCAAGAGCTGATTGTGTCCTTTGTGAATGCTGAACAAGCAGAAATATTATTGTAGGAATGGATATCACATATGTCATGGCTCAAAGCACCATACTTTGTAACTGGGAAAATCAAACCTGCATTAAATACCTGCAATATTTAGTTAATAGTTAAATTAATTGCTTAAAAACTATTTTGACGTCTAAGGACCCCCAATAACTGGGCAGGGTTTTTAAAATTATTTTAAAGGAAATGGTTTTTTTTTAATTAAATACCATGAGTATTTTTTTAAAAGAGACATCTTGCCTCCTTTCCTATACAGGAAAGAATGCCTCTTCCAAGAGGAAGTTAAAACTCCCACAAACATAATCTAAATACAAAGAAAACCTTTGATATAATCCAATTATGGGAGGTCTAGCTTTTATTTACAGTAGATGCCTATATATGGGTGCAGATGTGTTTGTTAATTCTTCAACTTCAGTTTCTCAACTTCACATCTGTTGTTCAGTGTGCTAGATGGACTTTGGCCGTGCCAAAGACAATGTGACTGAAGTAGATTGTGGTCTCCAAAAACGGATGGATGTTTCAGGTGTCACAAGACTTTGTTGGTGTTGCTATAACAGATGAACACAGCTACCCTTCTGGAAGCTATTATGAGATGATGAAGGACACAAGTTTTTCCTGCATGGTAATTGCTTTTTAAGAAATAGATTTAATTGTTTATGTAGAAACTGTGCAGTATCTTGCTGTAACAGTAACACTCAGCACCTACTTCAAGACAGATATTGAGACTGCTGGGCTGACCACCGTGCTGTTTGGCTTTCTTCCAAGATATGTTTGTAGGGAAGTTATTAAGCCTGTCACAATATTTTTTTTCTTCACAACTGCCTCTCCTTGTGTATAAACCTCCTGGAAATGAAACTGGCTTAAAAATTCTGGTTCTGATTTCATTGCCTTCTTCCATTTTGGCCTTGAGGATGGCCTAGTATTCTGAAGAATTTCCCTACTTCTTTATCCCTCCCATCTACTATATGTTGGGAAAGCAAGCACCAATAGCTTTTCTTTCCAATAGCTTTGTTTCTCAAAAGGTTGAGAAAGGCTGCCTTACGCTAACCCATGGCTTATTTTGAACATGTTTCACTGAATTTTGTAGTTGTAGCCTTGTTCTCATACAACCATAAACCATAGTTTGCAAACTACAGTACTATTCTGCTAAGCTAAAATGAAACTAATCACAGTATGGCTTAATACAGGATGTGAACCCAGGGAGTAGTTGTAGTCAGTATACAGCAGCCTTTCTCAACCTTTTGACCCTGGAGGAACCCTTGAAACATTTTTCAGGCCTCGGGGAACCCCTACACATTCAGGCTCAAATATAGGCCAGAAGTTACAAAATTATTATATTTGTTTCATGTGTAGGCCTATATATATGCATTAACAGTGTTCTTAAACTAAAAATAAAGAATGAAACTTACCCTGGTATACAGTATTTCAATTCCTGCTAAATTGTTTTCCTTTAGCTTTATTTTTAGAATTAATTCTCATCACTAACTTGATACTGCCACTAGATGGTACTGGTACAACAGGGACAAGTAACAAGATAGAAACAGAATATTGTAGGGGAAAAAATCCAGCCCCTTTTTCCTGAGAAGAAATCCAAGCAGGCAACATTATTTAATTATTTTTCAATTCTGAAAGATCTATTTTAAAGTTTGGTACTGATAGTAAGTGTGCATAATGCACCTCTTCCTTCAAAATGTTATATATATATATACATCAAAATGTTATTCCATTTCACTTTTGGCTACTTTTCTTTCATTTTACTTACACTTTAAGGATGCTTCACATTTGGGATGACAAGAGATTATTTTGGAGTTAGAATATAACTTCAGTGCAACAGAGCAGAACTGACACTAATATTTGTCTATAGTGAGGTTATTATATCTGGGATACAAAAATCCAGATGACTGTTAAGTGGCACGAAAAGCCATCTAGTGCTAATCTAGCTTTTTTGCAGCCAGATCTGTCTGTGCTAATATTTCATCCATTGGTTAAAAACTCAGCCAGACTGTAAAGAAGAAACTGGACCTTCAACTGTACATTACTGTACAATCATGCTGATGCAGAAAAGGCCTTTAAGGGCCTCTAGTAGTTTGTCCCAACTACAGGTAGTCCTTGATTTACAACCATTCATTCCACAACCGTTCGAAGTTATGACGGCTCTGAACAAACGGTGGTTATGACCTGTCCTCAGAGTTCTGGGAAAGGAGTACGGCAGGGCTGTATCCTCTCACCCTACCTATTCAACTTGTATGCAGAACACATCATGCGACAAGCTGGCCTTGAGGAATCCAAGGCTGGAGTTAAAATCTCTGGAAGAAACATTAACAATCTCAGATATGCAGATGATACCACTTTGATGGCTGAAAGTGAAGAGGAACTGAGGAGCCTTATGATGAAGGTGAAAGAAGAAAGTGCAAAAGCTGGCTTGCAGCTAAACCTCAAAAAAACCAAGACTATGGCAACCAGCTTGATTGATAACTGGCAAATAGAGGGAGAAAATGTAGAAGCAGTGAAAGACTTTGTATTCCTAGGTGCAAAGATTACTGCAGATGCTGACTGCAGTCAGGAAATCAGAAGACGCTTAATCCTTGGGAGAAGAGCAATGACAAATCTCGATAAAATAGTTAAGAGCAGAGACATCACACTGACAACAAAGGCCCGCATAGTTAAAGCAGTGGTGTTCCCTGTAGTAACATATGGCTGCGAGAGCTGGACCATAAGGAAGGCTGAGCGAAGGAAGATCGATGCTTTTGAACTGTGGTGTTGGAGGAAAATTCTGAGAGTGCCTTGGACTGCAAGAAGATCCAACCAGTCCATCCTCCAGGAAATAAAGCCAGACTGCTCACTTGAGGGAATGATATTAAAGGCAAAACTGAAATACTTTGGCCACATAATGAGAAGACAGGACACCCTGGAGAAGATGCTGATGCTAGGGAGAGTGGAAGGCAAAAGGAAGAGGGGCCGACCAAAGGCAAGATGGATGGATGATATTCTAGAGGTGACGGACTCGTCCCTGGGGGAGCTGGGGGTGTTGACGACTGACAGGAAGCTCTGGCGTGGGCTGGTCCATGAAGTCACGAAGAGTCGGAAGCGACTAAACGAATAAACAACAACAACAGAGTTCTGGCCATCCCAGCAGCCCCACGGTCGTATGATTGCCATTTGTGGGAAGTCAATGGGGAAGCCAGCAGGGAAGGCTGCAAGTCACTGGGGTAAATCTCCCCCACCTGCGCACCCTCCCCCAGCCCCTCGGCACTTGCACAATGCTGGCCACACGTGCACCCCCAGCACCCCTCCCCAACCATCACCACGCCTCCCTCACATCCTCATGCACCCCCTCCCAATCTTGCACCCCCTCCCTGTGCCTCCCTTACTCCCTCATGCACCCCCTTGCTCCTCCCCTGCCTGGCAGCAGCCACTTACCTGCCTGCCTGCCAGCCTGCTTGCAGGCTACCCAGGGCTTGCAACTTCCTGCCAGCTTCCCCACTGACTTGGTTGTGGGAAGCCGGCAGGAAGCTGCCTCACCTAACGACCGTGGGATTCAGTTAACAATGACAACTGGGACTGCAGGGATTGCCATCGCTAAGGGATATGGTCGCACTTTACAACCACAGTGCTTAGTGATGCAAAATCCTGTCCCATTGAGGACTACCTGTAGTGTAATCTGAAGCCACCAAGATTCAGGAAGCCACCTTATACTTGCAACTCAGAGTTCCAGGGAAGTTGAGTGCAAGGCAGGAAAGGCTGTAAGCTAAATAGCTAGATTGCAGGATAAAAACTAAACAGGTACAGTTTGGGAGGAGATAGCAAACTCTATCCAGACTGGCTGACTCAAGATTATAGTTTAACTAACCCCAGCCACAAGGGTCAGGCAATCGGAGGGGGGGATGGGATGGAGAAAAGGAAACTTATTGAGGAGGAACAGAAAGAGAGAGCTGGCCCAGAAACTTATATAGGACCCCAACTTTGGGAGTGGCAAGGGAAGAGATGAGAGACAAGGAAGAGCATTTGAAACTACAGGAGCAGGAGAGGGAGCCTTCTTCCCTCCCCTTCCCCAAAAGACTACTTCTGAGCAAGAGATGAAGGAGAGGAGGCATGAGGTTTTGCTCAAGAATACCAGAGCAATTGAATCAATGTGCTGTGAAGAGCTAGAAGTTTCACCTGCAAGGAGAAACTGAGAAGCAGTCTGGGGATCTAGTCCAAAAGGACCAAGATGCTGGGATGAGAGGGAGACAAGAAAAGCAGATTGAAGTTCGGACTCACAAAGGCCACAGCAAGCAACCAGCTACAGGAGACACTGGCAGAGACAATCAGAGTTAGCCCACTTGGGGCGGGAGAAGAGAGTTGTCTGGTTATGGGACTGTTCATCAATAGCATAGGACTGTTTACAGTCCCTGTTGTACCAGTATCTATACTGTTCGTGTGTCTATAGACTGTATAACTTTTCAAATGATGTAAGTAAAAGCTGTAAAAGTTCACAGAGATGGGGGGGTTCTCCCTTACTGGAAGAAAGTCACTCCTCCTAGTGGAAGCATTTGGTAGCAGGGTTGATGAGAAGTAATTCTGTAGGAGCTTGAAGAGATTCTGCTTGGCAGATCTTTGTAGGGAAGCATCTCCCAAACCCAGGATCAATCTCAGTGTTACAACTAGGCTACATACTAAATGGGACTATTCAGGGCCAGCCTTCCTGGGGTAGGTGGAACTCTCACCATAGGTAATAAAGAGGGAGGTATGCCATATTGTGCTCCTGTGCTTTTCATCCTTCACTAGAAATGACATTGTCACTGCTTCTGGATTTGTGGTTGGTGACAGCAATTTCTGCCCACAAGCCATGAGCACTGTCCCAAGCAGTTGGGCCTGGTGCCTTCTCAGTCAGAGACCAGACAGCCCAGCCAGGACTCTGTGCAGTCCAAAGCTGGACATGTGTACTGAGGGTTTACAGTGATTCAGAATAAGTTCTTCAAGCGTCACACAAGCATGAATATAATGCCTCTCTGCTACTTGTTAAAGCATGCACATCTTATTTTTTAGGCTTCTGCCTCTGCTTTAGAGTCCCATTAAACTTAAGGAGTGGATTCCCTTAAAACAGCAGCACTGTTAGTTCAAATGCGCATGAAGGCAAGAAACACGATGGCAGAGAGTGCTACCTTTGAAGTGTGCACAATCTTCCCAATGGTCCCTAACATGGTACCCCGCAGACATGGAGGGATTACAAATCCCAGCTGTTGACCACACTGGCTGGGAGTTATTTTTCTCCATTAATAATATCTTCAAAGCATGGCTCAGCCTTTATTTTCAGTGGCCAATCCATCATGTCACCATAGTACATAGAATATGAGTATGTGGGTGGTTTTCATTTGAAGTACAAGTCTATGTGTAGAAAATCAATGGCAATTCATGAGAAGGTTGGGGGTAGTGCTGAAGGTACGGGGGATGCACACAAATCCCCAGGGTGAGTCCATTATTGACTCCTCTGATCTGAGGACTTTTATCTACAATCTCCAACCTGATTCTTCAGGGGATCAATCTAGAATCCTAAGCATGCAAACCATAGTCTCTACCACTGCACTTTTTCCCTTCCCCAGTGTATATATTGATGCCCAATGGGGTAAATGGAAGTATGCATTTGTTATAGTGCCACAGAAATAACATGCACCAACCTGTAAGCATAATCACGCTGTAATTATTCCAACAGGAGTGTGGTCCATTAATCATAAATTTCACGCAGTATGTCATGCAGTAACATAACCATGTGTGTATAATTTCCAGCCTTACATTTTAACAGTGTGAAAAGGCTATTAACATTTCATGTATTATGTGCCAATAAGTGTTGGCTTCTACCTGTTTATTATATTTCTTTTTATAGAATTTAAATCCATCATTTCAATGCAAGCAGGCTTCAGTGCACATCAGCCATGAAAATCAAGTAAACATACAAAGCAAAAATAGCAGAGCTGACAAATTAAAGTTACCAGAAGTTTCTAAAGCTGCAATCCTTTACTTGTTGACTTCACAGACATCCCCATTATCCTTAATAGGCTTTACTTAATGGATGACAGGCACAGCATTGTATTCTCCAGCCACAATCTCCTTTATCCAGAAGTAAGCCCTGTAGGTCATAATGACCCTTACTTTTGAATAAATAATGTTTTTGTTGTACTTATTTATTAGAATATTGGTAGACTGACATTAAGATGATACAGTATATGAAATAAATAATAACATGAACAAGATCAGTGATTAAACACACTAAAAAGCTCCAGGTGCCATCTCTAGAAGATCAATAAAGGCTGAGTAGAAGAAAAATGTATGTACTGCTCTTCAGAAACTAAACAACAAAGGTGCTACGCTCACTTGCCCAGGGTCCCTCAGGTAACCCAGTCCCATGCCATGCAGGGCTTTAAAGGTGATAACCAACACCCTGAATTGGACCCAGAAGCAAACTGGCACCAGTGCAGCTCACGCAGCAAAGGTGTTATATGTGCTGACCTAGGGGCACCAAAAATGGCCCGCATGGCCGCATTCTGGACCAGCTGAAGCTTCTGGATACTCTTCAAGAGTAGCCCCACGTAGAGCACATTGCAGTAGTCTATATGGGAGATGACCAGGATGGTCTGAATGACTGTTCGGAGGGCTTCTCGTTCCAGGAACGGGCGTAACTGGCGCACAACCCGAAGCTGCACAAAGGCCCTCCTGGCCAAGACTGCCACCTGCTCTTTGAGCAGGAGTTGTGAGTCCAGGAGAACCCCGAGATTATGCACTGAGTCTGCCTGGGGCAGTGCGACCCCATCCAGAACTAAAGATGACAATTTCCCGGAAGGCAAGGAACCATCAATCCACAGCCATTCCATCTTACCAGGGTTCAGCTTAAGCCTGTGGGTCCCCATCCAGGCCCCCACAGCCCCCAGGCACTGAGAAAGGACAGTCACTGAATCACTTACCTCACCTGGGATGGAGATGTATAATTGGGTATCACTGGCGTACTGATGATACCTCATCCCTTGGTGACGGATGATCTCACCCAGTGGTTTCATGTAGATGTTTAATAAGAGAGGAGAGAGAACCGAACCCTGCGGCACCCCACAATAGAGGGGTCGAGGGTCAGATCTCTCCTCTCCTATCACCACCGATTGGGATCAGCCCTGGAGGAAGGAGGTGAACCAGCGCAGAACTGAGGTAAGTAATGCGGTCACCACCCTCTCCAAGTGCCTAGGGGCTGTGGGGGCCTGGATGGAGAACAATAGGCTTCAACTGAACCCTGGTAAGACGGAGTGGCTTCCTTCGGTTTCCAGGAAGTTGTCATCTTTGGTTCTGGATGGGGTGGCACTGCCCCATTAGGACCCAGTGCAGAATCTGGGGGTCCTCCTGGACTTGTGACTCCTGCTCAAAGAGCAGGTGGCAGTCATGGCCAGGAGGGCCTTTGCACATCTTCGGGTGGTACACCAGCTACACCCATTCCTAGATCGAGATGTCCTCCAAATAGTCACTCATGCCCTTGTCATCTCCCATATAGACTATTGCAACGTGCTGTACATGGGGCTACCCTTGAAGAGTATCCAGAAGCTTCAGCTGGTCCAGAATGTGGCTGCACGGACAATTATTGGTGTTGTAAAAACAGCACATGTGACACCGCTGTTACACAAGCTGCATTGGATACCAGTTTACTTCCAGGTCCAATTCAAGGTGTTGGCTATTATCTTTAAAGCCCTACATGGCATGGGACCAGGTTACCTGAGGGACTGTCTCATCCCCATAACATCAACCCGCCCCACCCAGTCGGGCAGAGAGGGCATGCTACAGACCCCATCAGCAAAGGAATTCCATCTAGCAGGGTACAGGAGGCATGCCTTCTCTGCAGTGGTGCCCGCCCTTTGGAACATCTTGCCCCCAGAATTGAGATGGAGTTCCTTGCTCCCGGCCTTCTGGAAGAATTTGAAGACCTGGTTCTGCCACCTTGCTTGGGATGGGAAAAGTAACAGCTCCACCTGGGGATGGTTGGCACCATTTTTCCAAGCTCTGCCTTTACTCTGCCCTGCCTTTACATTGTAGACACACGACCTTTTGCTTCTTTTTAAAAGTATCTATGCAGTATTTTCCCTATGCCATTCACAAGTATGTGGTAAAGAAATATAACACATGCATTCTCATACCAAAAGACAGAATGAAGAGATGAAAATGGGAAGAAATCACAGAATAAGAATGGAAGCTACTGCCATAAGCAGCAACATGAAGCACCTGGTGAAAAATTTCTTCTGCTGTAAAACTTTCACGAGAGCCATTTGGTGTAGTGGTTAAGGCACTGGGCTAGAAACCAGGAGACTGTGAGTTCTAATCCCGCCTTAGGCAAAAAAACCTACTGGGTGACCATGGGCCAGTCACTCTTTCTCAGCCCTAGAAGGAGGAGGCAATGGCGAACCATTTCCAAAAAACCTTGACAAGAAAACTGCAGGGACTTGTCTAGGCAGTCGCTAGGAGTCAAAAACTGACTTGAAAGTACCAAAACAAAGAGATATCTTTCTACATGAATTCCTAAAAAGAATAAGCATACAAACAGGAAACATATTAATTACATTATGCTCCATTTTTTTATGTTGACCTTGAATATTCTAATTTTTACTAATATTGCAAACCACTTCTGAAAATCTTGCCAAGATAATTGCAGGGACTTGTCCAGGCAATCGCCAGGTGTCAAAAACTGACTCAAAAGTACCCCCCCACACACTGCAAAAAAAAACCCTTTCATGGACATGGATTGGAGTGAAAATGCCCAGGCCCATCTCTTTACTGAATGTCAGCTACAAGATATTTACTACAATACTAGCTGAACATATGAAGAAGATTTATTTCCAAAATTATGCATACAGGTCAAACAGGTTATATTTCCAAAGGGAAGATGAAAGATAACAATAGATTAATAAAATGTAGTATAATACATTAACAAGAAGAACAAGAAGGCAGTTGTAATATTTTTGGATGCAGAAAAAGCCCTAAGGCGGGATTAGAACTCACAGTCTCCTGGTTTCTAGCCCAGTGCCTTAACCACTACACCAAATGGCTCTCGTGAAAGTTTTACAGCAGAAGAAATTTTTCAATTTCTTCTGCTGTAAAACAATTTGGAGTAGACTTTCTTATTAGAGGCCCTAAATAAAATGAATCCAGGAGAAGAATGTAAAACTTGGGTGGAAAACATATATCAGCAGCAAACAGCAAAGATTGCAGATCATGTAGGACTAACAAGTATGTAACCACAAAGTCCAATAAGACAGTTGATGAAAATAACAAAGACTGGTGAAAGGGAAGGGAAGGGAAGGGAAGGGAAGGGAAGGGAAGGAAAGGAAAGGAAAGGAAAGGAAAGGAAAGGAAAGGAAAGGAAAGGAAAGGAAAGGAAAGGAAAGGAAAGGAAAGGAAAGGAAAGGAAAGGAAAGGAAAGGAAGATAATAACGAGGTTCCTAACTTCTGAAGAAGAAAATTTTGTGAACAAAGAGACTGGCAGTGAGATAACAAAAGATTTTGTTAGATATTTAGGAAATGCTTAGGGCTTTATTTGATAGGATATACTGTAACTAAGACATATTTCAAAACAATTATAACAAATTATGGAAAGAGATAAAATAAGATGGAAAAACTTAAAATGTTCTTGGCTGGGACTTATTGCAACAAGAAAAATGAATACACTGCCTAATATGAACTTCTTATTTCAAATGGCACCAATTCCAATCTCAGAAAAAAGTTTGCAGGACAGGCAAAGAATAATTAACAGAGTCATATGGAGTGGGAAAAAACTGAAAGCAAGATTCAAAATCTTGCAAGACTCAAAAGAAAGAGATGAATTTACATTTCTTAACATTATATTATCAAACAAGCTGTCTATCATGGATAATTTATTTATTTATTAAATTTATATCATCGCCCATCTCCCCCAATGGGGGACTCTGGGTGGTTTACAATAAAATGGAATGGATACAATAATGGAATGGATACAATCCCCAAATAGCAGAACAACAATTACAGAAACAGCTGGCTTGGCAATGGACTGCATAGGTATTTATAGTACAAAGAAACAAAAGAAAACATTCTGAAGAGACATATTTTAAGACCAAGTTTGTTTTTTAAAAAATTGGAATCTTCTAAATCCAGCAATTTTACCATTAACATCACTGTCAAATACTTTCTACTTCAAGGATTAATACCATAAGAAAAATTTAATTACATATGCTAATTT
The DNA here is from genome assembly GCF_035149785.1 of Candoia aspera. Taxonomy (NCBI): domain Eukaryota; kingdom Metazoa; phylum Chordata; class Lepidosauria; order Squamata; family Candoiidae; genus Candoia; species Candoia aspera. The sequence continues at coordinate 313,925,039 of NC_086153.1, forward strand.
GCCACATCCAGGCTCAGAAATAGACTAAAGACACAGCAAGAATTGCTCAATGAAGGTAGAAATGTACCATACTTAATGTGTTTACTAATTGCTGGAAAAATTGAAAAGTAACCTTAAGGAGGGTCCTTAAGATGACTGAATATGAAATACTCATATCATACAGAACCAAGATCATTTACTGGGACACATTTACAAATTGTTACTGAAATATGACACAGAGATGGAACAAATTAAAAATTGCATGGTAAAGTGGATGCAACATTTCAAAGAAGTAATCTCAGTGGAACAATGGGAATCACTATGGGAAAAAAAATCAATAAAATTTACTCCAATATATAATCTGAAGGAAAATTGATATAAAATGTTTTATAGATGGTTTGTACTTCTGCCAATGATTACCAAGCTGGACAAATCTTATAATAAATGATTGGAAATGCCATAATAAAGAAGGAACATTTAATCACATGTAGCAATCATGCAAAAAACCCCTTAAAAGTATTGGAAGGAAATACATGAAAATATTCAGAAAATTTTAAAAATAAAATTTGAACTGAAACCACAAATTCTTTTCTTGGGAATACTTCCAGAAAGCATAAATGAAAAGTATCACAATTTATTAAGATATATGCTGGCAGATATCTGGACCTGGTATAATGTTAGAAAAGTGGAATTCTGATACAAGATTGGGAAACCAAAATTGGTGAATATGCAGCAATGGCAAAACTAATAGTATACATTCATATTAGAAGTTTAACCAGATTTAATCAGGAATGGCTCCCTTATATACACAGCAAGGCAGATATAGACATTTGGTATACAGCTTCCAGGAAAAGAGAAAATAGTATAATTAAAACAACAGATGAAATGATTTAAACAGATATAAGCAAAAATCTCTAATGTTAAATATTAAATATTTAAAGTATAGCATAAATAATTAAGCAGTGGTTAGTGGTTGGTGAAAAATTATGGAAGGAAACAGGATAATGTGTCACCAAAATTGCCCTTCACAATGTTTCTATTTATGTTCTATTTTTCATTTTCCCTTTTGTATCTTTATTCTTTATTCTTTTGTTCTCTTATGCATGTGTGAAAGTGCCCAGAAAGAAGCTGTAAAGTAAGCAGCTTTACAGTTTGTTACTGTGTGAAGGTTGATTTCCTCCTGAAAAATGTTTTGGAATGTATTCCACCTTTTAGTGGAAATTTGAAAAGTTCTATGAATGCAATTATATCCTTCCTTTTGACTAGTAAAATATACTCTTTAATTTAACCTTAATCAAGTAATTCTCCTATTACAAAAAATTGCAGTGCAAATTGCTTCACTTCAGACACTTCATTCATTCATTCATTCTATTCCCAATTTTCCATTTTTCCCCAATAGCATTTCTCAGCCACCAAATAGGGTCTGTCCTTATTCAGCTCTTTTTGGCTCATATTCTGATCTCCAGTCACTTTTTTTCCTCAAAGTTTGTTTACAGTTATACAAGCTGTGCTATTTTCTACAAATTCCAGGGCTTCCCAAAATCAGTTAATATCTAATGTTGGGCTAGCATTACTTTCCCCTCCCCTGCAAAATGTGCAGCATTACCATCAGAACTATGTGGAGGAGATCCTCACAAAAATGTCTCCAAAACGCGACCTTTGTGACAAGCATAATTTGTGAAAAGCATAGAATATGAAAACTCTAACAATTGATGGGTTTGTGCTTCATTTGAGGATGGAGGTATAAATGAAAATAAAATGGCAGAAGCCGATAAACGAAGGCTGTAATTATGGCAAACTTAAAAGTTAAAACTTAAAAGTTGCAGAATTGTATATGTTTCTGAACTAGCCCTTTCTCTGTCCCTTCCCAACCTAACTTCCTTTCTTCCATTCTGGTTTCTCTCCCAATGCCTGACCTTTACAGCTGGGACTATAATCTGGCATCAGCATGTTTTGCAGGAAAATCTTTCTATATCTTCCCTAAATCTGTACCTTCATCTTAAAAGATCCTATTTCCTGTATCCTTCAGTCTAACTATTTAGCTTACAAGTTTAACTCTTTTCAACTTTCACCCAATTTCCCTGGAAACCACTGGAAATAAGTAGAGAAGACTCACTAAAGGATACCGTATCCAAGGTTCCTTGAACCCTGGAGTAGCTTTGGTTGTACCTCAGCAACTGGTATTTGGGGGCCAGAGGACTATCAGAACTAGGAATTTCCTCCAAGAATCAGTGATATTCCATTTTAAAGCTGTCCATGTTCTTGACTAGCTGTTCAGTGAGTGCAGCAAATTCCACACTTTAACAAATCAGCATGTAAATAAGTTATTTACTTGTCTGTCCTGAATCTCCAAGTATGCACCTGAATTAGACGGATGCTTGGTCTAATCCAGCAAGGCTTTGCTTATATTCTTATTATTAGGTCTTCTCCTGGTTGGGTGTCCTTCGATTGAATCAGGGGTGTCCACAGGGTGTGGTTAAAAAAAAGTTGGCAGTCACAACAATGTGGTTGAAGCTCCAGCTTTTTTTATGTGTCACACACACACACACACACACACACACACACACAGGCAAAGCTTCAATCACACCATTGTGGCCACTATCTTGACATTTTTTTACAACACCCTGAGGACACCCATGGATTGAATCATTCTGCGAGAGGGAGATCATTTTATATAACTGCTATATTCATTTTTTCAAGTAAAAAATCTCCTAAGGAAGCTGCTTATCAAAACATATTTTTTCAATATACTGTATGTATCTGAACTTTCCTTCGGCACAATTTCTCAAATCTTTCTTTATTGTGTTTTTCTTGGTCATTCAAGCAAAAAGAGGAAGAAGAAATGGGTGAGGTTAAATAAAATAGTTTCATGTTTTGCATATGATATGGTCAGTGAGTGACCTGGAGGAAGGAAGGGTTATGGTGTGATTAGAGACTTAGATTAAATTGAAGACAGAAAACAAATAAAATGGCTATTGCAGCACAAAAATGTAAACTGTTATATAGCAAAGGGTATGGTGCACCACATCAGAAACAATTAAAAAAATACTACCAACCGTTTAGTTATCTTAAAGACTATGTTTACAAAAAGGATGTTGAAATATGTATGAATGTATTGATATTTATTAATATATTAGTCACATTAAGAGACATCCAGATTACTGAAAAAATTGATGATATGAAAATGGAGTATCTGGGCAAACTGACCAATTTTGTAAATTGGTTAATAAAATAATTGGAAATTCTCTTTATTAATACCATATTAGACTAACAGAGTTAATTGATAACATAAGCCCATAAGTTTTATTTTGTAATGTGTTCTTGCATATGAAGGGGATCTCCTCAACACTTTGCATCTACACAGAAATATTCAATATTCCTCAGTATGCCATCATGTACTATATCACAAATTATTTCTATACTTAGTAGTGCATGCCATTCTTGTGCAAATCTGTGCTCTCATTTTTCCTCTTTCTATTGATGCATTTTCTCTTTTTTGGCCACAAAAAGGGCCATCCTAAACATGCCAATTGAGAATCTGGATTCACATCTCCCGCTAAACTGTAATGTGACTTGTTTGGTCAGTTTTGGCTTAGTGTTTCATATGAATCCAGCCAAATGTGGTTCATAAATCTTGTTTTATGGCTTAACATTAAATGTGAACCCAGCCATTGTGGCTTATTAATTCACAAAGAATGGTTAAAAAAAACCATCGTTTAGAAGGATGTATCAACCAGGACAGAGAATCTTTTTCCCCCTTTCGTTTTTTGAGTAGTTCAGCCCCTGCAACAGTAGAGCAAAACATGAAATACTGTAAGCAAATCTTTTTCCACAAAACGTAGTAATCCTTGCCTTAATGTCTCAAGTTGCTTTTAAAGATACAGGTTCTGTTTAAAAAAACCTACTGTTTCCCAATGTATTTTTCCTGAGCCAACTAAGTGAAGCCACAGCGAGTTCCTTTTCTATCAAGAAATAATTTAGCACAGCAGACGTTTGCACAATGCATGCTTCCATCACGCTAAAACTCCTAGCTTTTGAGCTTTGTTATTAAAAGGAAGAAGTATAACCCTCTGATTGACATTCCCTCTTCCTCTTGCCTCGTGCCCAGGTCATGGTGATTTCCAGATGTGATTCAGATGGCTTTGGAGAGAAGTTATACAAGGTCAGAGAAAGAGAAAACTGTTTGTCGGGGGATTCCTCTGGTTCTTTAACAACCATTGAGAAACTATGTAGTAATGCTGGAGGCATCTCTACTGAGCAGTCAGGATTCGCTAGCATTTTGTCAGGAGATGATCCAGGTCAGGCCACTGCAGCAACTGGATGTATTGGCAGGGAGGGGAGGGTCTCCGTGCCTTTGCCAGTGATTTTTTTTCCCCTTTTTATTGTGTTATTATAAATCTTAATACATAGTAATTTCAATACGATGATATTTATATAGTATAATTAAATTATTGATATTCTGTTATTTAGATACCTTAGAGATACCTTAGATACAGTTAGTCCTCGGGTTACAACAGCAATTGGGACCAGGATTACCGTCACTAAGTGATATGGTCAAAAAGCATGACGTCACATGACCACATTGCTTAGTGACAGTAATCCCCATAGTCCAGTTACCATCATAACTCCAGGACTGTGCAGGCTGTTAAATGGAAAGAGGTGAGAGTCCCAGGCAAGGAGCATGGGGGGGTGCACATGCAGGCACTAGGGAGGGCGGGCAGGCTGGTGGGGGCTGCAGGCCAGTGTGAGGTGCTGTGGGTGGGCAGATGCTGCAGAGTGCAGGCAGGCAGGGGGTTCTCTTACTCTGTAGTGGGCCTCCTCAGGAGAAAAAGCTGCAGAAATTGTACTTACAACCAGTCCTCAGAGTGACCACAGGATGCTGCAACCATCATAAGGGCGAGCTGGTTGCCAAGCACCCAAATCACAATCAGGGTTAGGGAAAGGGTGCTGCGATGGCTGGAACACTGAGGACCAGTCGTAAGTACCACTTGTTCAGCACCATTGTAACCCTGAACAGTTGCTGAACGAGTGGTCGTAACTTGAGGACTACCTGTAAAGAAGAAAAAAAAGAAAAAAGTATATATTCTGTCAATATTAATTATAATTTAGGATATCGATGTTGTAAGTGTTATAATTATTTTTTTTCAATCAATATAACAGTGGAAAGGAAGAGATGAAAGAGGCACACACTGCAACATACATCAATGTATTTGTTATATAACAAAGATTTCAGTCATAAGGTAAATTACTCAATATTGAGCCAGGGAAAATTCAGCAGCAGTTGTTCAGCTTTTCTCACCCCTTCCATGGCAAGATGCAGCAATATACGTTCAAGAGTCTTCTGCTCTGTTCCAGGGTATTTATTTGTTTATTTATTTAATCAAATTTATCACTGCCCATCTCCCCCCAAAGGAGGGACTCTGGGCGAATTACTCTGTGAAGAAAAAGCAAGCTACCTGAAAGATGCTACCCATATTTTGCAGCTCAGAATGATAAAGGCCTGATCCCATTGGCAAGCTTGGTTCTAGGTTTGGCCCCATAGCAAGGTGCGGACAGAGATAAGTCGTGAGTCCGTACTGTGAACTTGATTGTTCCCACATATTCCCTAACGAACAATTGAACTAACTTTCCTTTTACCATACCAAACCCAGAGCTACTATAGCAAGGATCTACAGAAATGCAAGCATTGTAATCTGACATTTTCTCATTCCTTAACCACCTTTTGCCAAAGTTTTCTGATTCTGATTTTCAATAGCAGTTTTTGTATTTTAGACTGAGCCCACATTTATATTTCAAGGACTGCAGGTACTAAAAAGATAACCAAAGGCTAATGCATCTTGAATATACAAGTACCAATGGTAGCATATGTAATCATGAATTGAATGTGTAAAACATTGCAATACCAAAATGACTATCTGAAGGAAACACTTGTTTTGCAAGCACATAGGAGCAGCATGACATATCACGTGAATTTCTGCTTTCTGCAGTCACCCTGGCCTGGATTTTCATATTATAAATGTAGGTGTGTATGTGCTGATAAAGCCTGAAGAAAAGAAGTGGGATTGAAGCACAAACTATAACTATCTTCTTAGGCTGTATCATGAAGATGTGTTCAACTACCTGACAACCCTGCCTTCTGTATCTGAAATAGTACAATATTAAGAGGGTTCATTATTAGATAATCCAGGTGTTTTAAAATGCAGAGATTAATTTCAATACACGTAATGAATGGAAATTGAGTACTGCAGTTTTTACACCAGGATTGTTCTGCTATTTTGCCACCTGATTTTAGGACTGATCATTGATCTGTGTTTTGCTGTGTTAGCTAACTAGATCAACATTTGGTGGAAAGGCACCATACAATTTTAGCAAATTAAAGAAGGGATGTGACTTGATTTCAAGTAATAAAATGTTCTTGTTCCTATACTAAATTACTTTTACATCATCAAGGATGTAATAATCACCCCTGGAGATGGTTAGCACCCTAAAATGGCCCCTTCAGATACACGTGAGTGATATTCCAACTAGTATTGTCATCTGGATTTTATACTGTATTTATCTTCAATATTATATTTGTATTTATATTTATTTATGGTATTCTAATGCTTTTATCTCTGTTATAAACTGCCCAGAGTCCCCACTTTGGGGGGAGATGGGGGGGGCAAAATGTAATAAATAAAAATAAAATAATAAATAAATAAATATAAGGAGACAAATCAAGTACAAGCATATATACTAGAAGGCAGCCCAAAATAATTTTCAATAGAATAAACCAATTCTAGGCAGCAAAATGTGAGTAGATCAATAGGTACCGCTTCGGCGGGAAGGTAACGGCGTTCCGAGTCGTCATGCCGACCACATGACCCGGAAGTGTCTATGACAACGCCGGCTCCAAGGCTTAGAAACGGAGATGAGCACCGCCCCCTAGAGTCGGATTCGACTGGACTTTACGTCAAGGGAAACCTTTACCTTTACCTTAGGCAGCAAACAACATATAGAAACACAAGCCAAAAAAACCTCAAAACAGCATAAGAAACCTATACAGATAACCAAGTTAAAAACTAATCTACAATAAACTCAGAACCGCAACCATATGGGTTGCAATGAACTGCATAACCCCCTTGCTCAGGAACATAGTTACATAGAAGTTACACAGCCCCTCGCTGCCAGCAGGTAGTTTAGTTTTTCAGGGCTGTTCAAGACATGATCGCATTCTTAGTGGCATCCCCTTCAAATGCCCTCTAACTTGAACTAATGGTAAACATTTATGAAGTTGATTACATGCATTATAAACTTAATAAAATTAGACTGCTGGACTTCCTGTTCTTGTATGTAGGTGGCCTCCTTCAGATCCTTGTAATAAAATTAGTATGGGATGAAATTACTTTGTCAGAATTGGTAATGCAGTTACCATCCATGAGGAAGAGGCATGTGGAGGGACATTTGTCTTAACACAAGAACAGAGAAGAACACAGCCACTGCACTCTCTTGCCACTTTTCCTGTTCACATTCTTGGGTGAAGGTGACTTCCTCCCTATTGTTGCTAGCATCGGTTTTGCCAGTTTTAATAATTATTTTAATAAACAATAGTAATTCTCCACTGGGATAATTATTTCAAGTTATTTTTTTGTGTGCCACAACTGGAGAAACAATTAAACCTTTCTTTTTCATATTAGCTAAATGCCTGAGTTAAGGATGCTATGATGGAATGGAATTTCTGCCTTACTTGTTCCCATTGCTAATGTTGCCAGCTAATCCCTTCCAAGCAGCTGCAGTGCTGCTGTTACAGTATTGCTGCATTCAGACCAGTTGTTAGAATGGCAAGGTCTTAAGCTGCTTTCATGTTAAACCCCATTATACTGGGCAAGATCAAGGAAACAAGAACTACATAGGTTTTCAGTAAGGTATCTTTATTGGTAGTCTTGGGTAAGTACAGAATTTGTAAAAGGAATTCCCCACCTACAAATACAATGAGGTCATTAAGGCAGCATCTCTTTGAATGATTTGAGATGCTTCTTTCTGAGTTTCTTGCCATCTGGACTGAGTTGCCATTCATCAGATAAGCTGACAAAACTCTTTACCATCTATGTCCTGATAGTTCATGTCTACTCTCGCTTTTATTCCTTTCCCAGGCTCCCCACAATCTCTCACATCTTCCCCCCCCCCCCCCGCATCCCTCAAGCTGGGCTTCTATATAAGCATTGTGGGCTTCTATATAAGCATTATACTTTAGGTCAAATCTTCATTCTTAGAGAAAAATCTATACTGTATTACATATAGAGATATCTACCCAAAAAATAGTAACCTCCCCCACCAGCATGCATTCAGTCTCTCAAGCTGTAAATTAAAAGCTACAGCAATGCTGAAAGCCAGTGTGGTCATTTTCAATTTATTAAAATATGTGATTGTAGACTGTCAGGGTCAGCCTCGCTTCGCAATAAGACACAGACTCACTTAAAGGGTATTAAGGATTTCTGGTTTATTGGAATGATAGCTGACAGAACGAAAAACGGGAACGGGGTAGGTGGTGTGGGGGTGCCCCTTTTATACCCTCTTGTATTGCCCCGGGCTTCCCCACCCTGCTTTGACCCGATCCCTCTTGATGGGACCCTTGATGGCTGCCTGGGCGTTTTCCCGGTGTCTTCTTTTGTCTCCCAGCGATGGTTGTGTCCTCCGGGGCACCAGGTGCATCTTATCTTCGTTCCTCTGACGTCCTTCTTTTCAGCTGCTTATGGGTCCAGGGGTGTGGGTGCTTTTGGGTGCTTGTGTTAATCCCTGGTTTTGATTATCTCCTTCCTCTTTTCCTTAATGATCATGATCCACGTTGTGAGGCTCTTTGTGCCTTGCAACAAGGTCATGACATAGACCAAACAAAGACAAAAAGTTGAGAAGAGAAAACAGACTACAAATATCCAGGAACAATCTATTAATTGTTGTTGAATGCTGAGACTAAATGTATCTGGAGTACAGTCTGTCCAGTAACTGCTCACTTTCATTGCAGTGGCAAGAAATTTGACCACCATTCTGGAAACTTCCTATGCTGGTTGTTTAGAAGGTAGTGCCCAATTGCCATCTGGGAAATTTCTAATAAAAGAGGAGATTAGGTCTACCCTCCAAAGATCGTAAACAGGACATTTCAGAAGTACGTATGATACTGTCTTGACTTTGGAATCTGAGCAAATACATAGATGGTCTTGTTAAGGAATGCCATTAAATCTTCCCAATAGCACCATTGTTGGAAGAGCTTCCAAGCATGTCAGTATGAAAGCCCTCCTATATGATGGAACAAGTAGATGATAAAAATACTTAGGGATGATAAAGGGAGGGTGCAAGAGTTTGTTGTAGTGGAGATGTGAGATATTAGTTTTGTTTGTTTATTTGTATATCAAGGTCAAAGATTCTCTGCTTAAGCTCTCTCCAGGCTTTGTCCGGGCCCAGCACAGATATAAATTGAGGCATGAGCCCACAGTAAACCAGGTTGTCTGTAATTTGTTTCTTCCGAAGAGACCGGTGTTTATTTGTCAATATTAATTGGGCTAAAGATTGATTCCCAAAGGTCTACTTGAGCCAGTATTTCAACCAGCAGAGGAGCAAGTGAACCTCAACAGAAATGCATCTGACCTCTAGGCAGAGAAAAGCATTAACAACAGAGTGAGGAAATTTAGATTGGACTGCTTCTAAGTGCAACACTATGCACCATACAACAAAAGACATAACACTTTGGCTTTAAAAATGCGTAAGTGTGATATAGCCGTGAAGGTACTAGACTGACATTAGGAAATTAAGGTTTTAAATCCATCCTCAGCCACAGCAGCTTACTGAATGACTTTGGGCTAGTCACTCTCTCTCAGGCCAACCTATCTCAGAATATTGTTATTGTGGAAAACTGGGAGGAGAGGGCATTGTTTATCCTGCCTTGTGCTATTTGTGCTATTTGTATTTATTAAGTCGTAAATTTAATAAATAAACAACAGCAACAAAAGATGTTAGTAATTGGGACTGAAGCAACGGTTGGTGCTGAGGAAGCCATCTTCCCCTAAGGCCAAATCAAACAGTACAGCCAATGTCATCACTATCTGGGGATAAAGTAACATTTGGCACTTATGAATCATTATATAACTATATAAACTGAATGAATGAATGAATGAATAAATAAATAAATAAATAAATAAATAAATACATTCCTCCTTTCCTTAAGAAATGACTTTGGTGAAACTATTCAGAAACTGTTATGAAAACAAAATTATCTTGAGCCCTGGAAAAAAAAAGAAAAAGTATTAGGAAGAGATTCAGACTGCTTTCTCCATAACTCCCTAGAGTATAAGAGGAAGGGAAAGGAAAATGCAGTTGGTCTTCCAAGATTCTGTTACTATAGCCTAACTCAAAAACATATAGATCTAATCTTCTTATGGAGTCTGTTTCTTGATCTGGACAACCTCAGAGGGCTAATAATTATGCCACCAATTACAAAAATTTAGGATTAAGAGGTATCCTGTTTCAGTATTTCAATTAAAAAGAATGATAATGGCATCTAGATTGGTTAAATTGGTTTCAACTAAATGGTCCTCTGAATGTACAAGCCCAGCAAATTATATACAGTACACAATTGTAAATCTGACGTTAAGGTAGCCTCTTGTGGCACAGAGTGGTAGGCGGCAGTATTGCAACTGAAAACTCTTCCCACGGCCCGAGTTCGATCCCAGCGGAAGCTGGATTCTCGGGTAGCCGGCTCAGGTCGACTCAGCCTTCCATCCTCCCGAGGTCGGTAAAATGAGCACCCAGCTTGCTGGGGAAGGTGACGACTGGGGAAGGCAATGGCAAACCACCCCGCTATAGTCTGCCAAGAAAACGTTGCGAAAGTGGCATCCCCCCAAAGGGTCAGACATGACTCGGTGCTTGCACAGGGGACCTTTCACCTTTCACAACATTAAGGTAATGAGTCAAAAATCAAGAATTGGTTTTCATGAATTAAGTATGTATTTACTTATTTATTTCACAATATTTATATGCAACTCTAGCAGCTGACAATATAAATCCATCCCAATTCATATCATAAAGGCATTACATTATAACAATCAGCATAAACCCTTAAAATGGAACACAGTTACTACTCATGATACTACAGCAGGAAGGAAGCCATCTTGATTCTAGGAGAAAGAGAATTCCATGAAGGTGAGTGGCCATGGAAAAATAATCTGCTTCTGCATTGCTATCCCAGAGACCAACTAGGGGATGGGAATCAAAAAAAACTTAACTTCTGGGAATGGGAGAATTCAGAATGAGAAGACTTGGCTTGGAAAAGATCAGTCTTGCAGATATAGAAAATAGGCATACACAGACAGAGAGAATTTGTATTTGTGTGTGTGTGTGTATAGTTTGGTCTAGTGGTTAAGGCTCCAGGCTAGAAACCAGGAGACTGTGAGTTCTGGTCCCACCTAAGCCATGAAAGCCGGCTGGGTGACTTTGGGCCAGTCACTCTCTCTCAGCCCAACTCACCTCACAGGGTTGTTGTTGTGGGGAAAATAGGAGGAAGAAGGAGTATTAAGTATGTTTGCAGCCTTGAGTTATTTAAAATAATAAAGGCACAATAAAAAATCTTTTAAAAAATCTAAAAAATCAGTTTTTATATACACGGTATGTGTAGATGGATGGATGGATGGATGGATGGACACAGAGTAATAGAATTTTTTTCTGAATTATCAGCTCTGCCTCAAAATTCAGGCATTGACTGAATGTAGTGCATATGCATAATAATTAACAATATAAATCCATCACGAGTTTTTACTAGCTTCCATTAATTATTACTGAATTCCATATATGCCAATAGAATGAGTGCTTGCGCATAATGTGTGTGCAAGGAAGTTTAAGGAAGTAACAAACAAGGAGATTATTTACAGGCTTGTGCTAAACTGACAACCTTTGTGAATGTTCTGTAAATTCCAAAAGACAAGGGCAAAAGGAAAGGCCATTATGTTGTAATTTCCACATTTCTGGCACACTGCAAAACATTAACCTTCAGTTAGAAATTTATGCAGATTGAAAGGCTTTTTTTCTTTTTTAAAGGAGGAAGTTCAATGGGAGTGAGAGAGGTAGATAAGAAAATCAAAGATTTTGGCCAGGTTCTCCCAAAAGGTCTATGATAGTACATTCCTACTATTTTCTCTGAATTTGGCTGAGAAATTTTGTGGTAGCTCTGAGCTCCTAAGTGCTAGAAAGAATGAGATTAACCACTGGGGACAGCCCGATAGAATGTTGTTGGTAGTGGAGGGGTAGGGAAGGAAGTACCAAAGATCTAAATTCAGTACCACCTCAGTCCCATGATCTTGATCTGGACTGTTACTGCTAATAGCAATTTACGTGCAGGAAATAGCTATAGTTAAAGCTGAGGAAAGAAAGAGGAAGTGTATTATTTACTCATTTGAAATAAATTTTCACTTCTTGTTTCAACATTTTAAATAACTATTAAGTGTTTTATATATTAACAACATAGTACTTAAAACACATTAAAAATTAAATCTATTTGTAAGGGCACCAGCTGATCCAAGTTAACTCTCTTTTATTTATTAAAAAATGCAAGAAGACAACAAGTAGGGGTGCGTGCATATAATTTATATAAAAAGAAATTGCAAATTATCTTTTATATATTTCACACGGACCATATTTCTTCTTTATAAAAATCCATTTCAGTACATAGAACAAGCCCATATCTGGGCATTAATTCTTGTTCTTGAAACATTTTGACCTTCCTTCCCCAAAGTCAGCAACATATGATAATGTTCAAAATGGAATTAGTAGCAATGTCATTGTTAACAGTTTTAGCTGAAATCAGCACCAAAAACATTGTTTTTACTCCCCAGTGCAACTAGAAGCAGTATGTAAACTCAGAGACAGCCCCAGGGGAATCCAAGAAGTCAATATGGTGGCTATAACCACATAATTGAAGCTCTGCTCCTTTTTTATGCATGTCCCGCATGTGGTAGCAAAAAAGGGGCAGAGCTTCAATTGCACAGATAACCAGGAGACTACCATCCTGCCTTTTCTGCTCCCCCTTGGGGTAGACACTCCTGCTGGCCCTCCTGTTAACTTATGTTATATTCCTCCTGCTGCTCACTTCAGCGCAATCCTCCCAAGATAGACAATGTGTCAAAAATAACCAAAAGACAAATTTTAAGGAATAAGGAATAAAATTGCAATATGAACAAACATCGAAAAAGTAACTGGAGAAAGAAGCAATTAAGGAGCAGAGGGAACATTTAAAACCTTTAAAATTACAATCTAAATGAAGAAGTAGTCTCAGTTAGGAAGAAGCCAGACAGCTATGTATTTGGAGGCTATTCGGAAGCAATCAACAAGGAAGCCTGGCATAACCTTCTATAGCAACAAGTAGACTGAAGAGGCCAACACAGAAAAGGCCCCAGCTATTCAGGAGCCTCCAGTTGTAAATGCCAGCCACTGTTTCTCCCCCCACCCCACCCCATTCACGGCCATTTCCGCCTTCTTGAGATGGCACACAAGCAGTAGCAAAATGTTATTTCTACTGGCATAGATGTACTGTAGTATTGGCTGGCCTAGTCACTTTCTTCCACTACATCAATAAGGTGACATTGCTTCAGTGGAGACCACTATCCTTCCCCCAGACTGGCTTCAACTGCCAATCTGTTTCTCTTTGGCCATCCCAGTCAGGATGCTACACTGGTATAGTCCCTTTAATTGCTTTCATAAGTCAGTGGTTGCCTTTCACGCCTGTGCGGTAAAAGAATAGGCAACACACAGAGTCAATGTGATGACAGCTGCTGTCTCCTGCAGACACTGCATAGCCACTCTGACAATGACCCCTCTGGGACGTGGGTGCAGAGTATCTCCATCCTCAAAGCAGACGTGCCCATGGAATCCTAACAGTATGAAAGTCCTTTGGTTCCAACCAGTCATAAACTTGTTAGGATTGATGTCCTAACAGTCAGAAATCACGCTGAGATGAGGAGTAGGTCTCTAGTGTTGATTACTGCTACATAAAACAGAATCCTAACAAACTGAAGAAGCGTGGGAAAAACCCAGACAGATAAACCCCAGAAGTTAAGGCGGGTCTGATCTGTGTCTCTTTGAATGGCTGCTTAATTCCTCAGTACTACGCATGCGTTTTCCACCCTGGATAGAGGCCCCCTCCTGCTCGCCATCAGTACTCATGACAGGAAAGCTGAGTGTAAGGCCAGAGCCAGGCATGTTTACAGCTTCCTGACAGCCTTTTGTGACACTCCTGGAATTTTCATCATGGGAAACAGACTGTGTTGACTTGTTTAAGGATATTCTGACACTTCTGAGAAGTCTGTGCATTTGTTTATGCGCACTGCTGTGACAAGGACCTCTTTATGACAGAAGTGTTTTCCTGTTTTTAGTTGAAACAACTTTCATTTATATACTGCTTAGAATCTAGCCTGCTTCAGACGTATTTTATTCATTAAAATAATCTCTCCATATTGATCCCAGGTGATTTCAATGATTTATTTTTTAAATCAAGTGAGGACATGTATCACATATAGTTGTGAATAAACCCCACTGAAATAACATGGACTTCTAAATAAACGTTCATATGACTGAACTGTAAAACAAATTACTGAATAAATGACACAATTCAATGTCACTGAAAAGAGGAGGAGATTTCACTTGTAGTGTTTAAATATTTTTCCATTATGTGAGAGAAAAAAATTAATGTGACCCATAAAAGATAAAACCATGGGTACCAGATGCATGTCCTTCAGAAAGGAGTCCCACACTGAAAGCACCACTGATAAGACAAACTTCTTGTTACTACTATGGATACACAGATGTTCCTTCCTGAGCTCATTCTAGCTTGACTCCAGGTAGCTTTTGAAAAATCCTGTGCAGACTGAGGTGCTCTGCCACAGCTTGCAAGGCATTCAATCTGGATTGCAAGCTAATACATCCTCTCACTGGACTATTCCCTGCAACTGAGCCCTCCTGCCTTTTTTTCCAGAAAAACAATGGCCTGCTTAAAAAAAAACTTTTTATTGCTGTTTCTTTCTAATGTCTTTTAGACCCACCCTTATTACAAATGTTAGTATTTCATAATGGCAATAACACTTGCCTTGTTCAAAACCAAGCAGAAACTTTTTAAATTATCTTTTTTCCCTGAACTTCCTACTTTTCCCAGTGCTTTCTTTAAAAAAAAAAAGACTCCAGTGATGCACCATTTCACAATTTTTCCAGCCACAGGAGGCAGGAGAGTTTCACTCCCAATTCCCTGGTTAGAATTAATGCAATTAGATAGTCTTTACAGGTAGTCCTCGTTTACTGACCATTCGTTCAGCAATCATTCAAAGTTACGAAGGTGCTGAAAAAAATAACTTTATGGACCATTTACAACCTTTGCAGCATCCTTCAGTCACATGATCCCCATTATAGTCAGTATGCGTTGTCTGTGCCTGACCTGTGGTTTTTTTCTTTCTTTCCCCTCTTGCAGAGCAGAGAGATTGGAGAGAAAGAGATTTCAAGAGAGTAAGCTGTTTGCTCTTCTATGCATCAAAAGCAATGCGATTGTGCCGGCAGCAGGAAAGGGTCAGATTTCAAGAGAGTAACCTGTTCTGCTTGGTTTTGAACAAGGCAAGAATTATTGCCATTGTAAAATTCTAACATTTGTAATAAGGGTAGGTCTAAAAGACATTAGAAAGAAACAGAGCAATACAAAAGTTTGCTAAAAGGACCCATGGCTACCAGCCTCAGGCTGCAGTGTGATGATCACATTGCTCTCAATGTGTACAAAACAGTAAGCAGGCACTTGAGCATTCCAAAGGGCAGAGGGATGGTTAGGAGGCAAACAAGAAGCTGTGAAACTGACTGGTCTTGTCTCTGTCCAGGCAGAAAGCACAGTCACAGTCACATGATTTCTCACTTAGCAACCACTTCACTTAGCAATGGAGTTGCTGGTCCCAATTAGGGTTGTTAAGCGAAGACCACCTGTAATTTGAATTCTTGTTGGATTGTACTGTGAATAATCGTAATGTCAAAGTGTATGCGGGTTTTGGAATCCTTTTGGTTGTTGTCATGAAAAGATGGATTTGTTGCTGCATTTTCACTAGATCTATTTCAGTGTAGTATGTTAATAAAACCCTATGAATTGGAAATATATGGGAGGTTTTTTTTGTCAGCTTCAGTATCTCTGGCTTCCTTGCTCCCTTCATAGTCCAATCTACTTTCTGCCTGACTCCTTATTTACTTTGTTAGCCTTCTATTCTGCCTTTCCTTTAAGACTCCAAGGCAGCACTCCCTCTTCTAGTTTTCCACACAATTGTGGGATATGTTGGGCTGAGACATAGTGACTAGCCAAAGTCATCCAAGGAGGTTCCATGTTGACAACAGACTCGAACCTGGATGTCTCAGATCTTAGTCTACTACCTTAACCATCGCACTACACTGATTCATCTTCCTCCCTTCTCCTTCAATTTGCTGTCTCCCTGTCATATAAATTTGTTGGTTTCAACCCCAGTCCTTACTCTGGCCTGCCTTCAAATAACACTCCAGTTACTCTTTCTTAGATTGTCAGCTGTCTGTGATCAACGTGTGGCTTTCATGTGATTGTGCCTCAAACCTTCCTCTAAATAAGCCTCAGGTCCTACAAATAGAGCTTGAACATGCTTGGGTGATCAGCTGCCTAGGCTAAGACAATAGACTTGTTCATTATCTTGGTTGTCTATAGATTTCCAGATAACATGCTTTATTTCTATGTTCATTGTATTTAGCAATATGAGGATATTGACCCAGGATTCTGCAAATATGTGTTTTGAATCCAAAATCCAAGTAATACTATTTCCTGAAGAAGCAAACAAGTGAAAATAGTGGTTTCATAACTTTATTGTTGTATTCATTTTTTCAGCCAATGCCAACACTTTTGAATAGTACTGATCAAAGAAAGATTGCATGCACTTTACTTTTCCAGCTATTACAAATCTAGCAGATAATAGCAAAAACTGGATCAATTTCTTACAGCAGAATTCACTATGAAAGAAAACTGTGATTTTACCAATTTCTTCAGAAACATTCACTTAAAGCACTAAGTCTGCTAGGGTTTTATATATTCCAGCTCCTTTTCCATACTAAGGAAATTGCTTATCTTCACCAACTGTTTTTCATCATTTCTCACTATCTCTCCCTCTCATCCGTATGTAGCTGCACATATATCCCCACACATACCTTTTTTTTCCTGTTGCAATTTCAAAATGTCTAAAGGGTCATCACTTCTCTGCCAGGGACATTAGCATGGATATGATATGATTCCCTAGTCCTTATGTAACCCAAATAAGATTCAGTGACCTTTCTGAATCAGCAGTTGACTTTGTCAACTCTAAATTTAGTCACACACAAACACACACACACACACACACACCTTAGAATGCAAGTCAAACTTAGGAAGTTGTATAAACTCTCAGAGAGAAAGAGTTTCCATGTGGGTGTTCAAAAAAAGTGAGAAAGTTACTAAGGAAGGAAAAACGTCACAATTTTAAAATTAATAAAGAATATTTGATATTTAAATTTCTCTCCAGCATAAAAGCAGACTCATTTTGAAATTTATGGCTGCAAGTAACATAGCCATTCAGTTGGAAGGTAATAGCAACCATAAAACAACTGCTTGCCTTAAATATAATAATGAAATACCTAGCATTTGGAATTTTAGGATATAACACCAACATACTTTTCTAGGATCTCTAAGATGCTCCAATATTATTAGAACCTGGAGTATAAAAATGAATTTTCAAAAAATATCTACACAGTCATCAAGCTGGAGTATCAGCATATTTTCAAAGGCTCGTGTCTGCGCATAAAGCAAAGGAATGTTCAGTTTCTAAGAACAGTTGAAAAGTAATGAAAAATACAAACATTTGTAAAAGAATATTGACAGTTCTGTGATACCACAGCAAGTGTGAGCAACCCCTTAAATATATACTGTATCTGTATCTGTATCTGTATCTCTCTCTCTCTCTCTCTCTGCCTCCTGGAGACCTTGCTTGTTGTTTCAAAGCAAAAAACAAATATGACAATAACATAAGCCATGAAGCAGACTTTATTTAAAAGAAGATCTTCCTCCAACTGCAGGGAAAATGACAAAATCTAAGCTCTGTCCATGTGCATAATAGAGCTGTATGTTATTCATCTCCAGAATAAGTATGGCCTCTGGGTATCAAAAGATGTCTGAGCAATGAGAAAGAAATATGTAACCCCCCTTACCAGTATTTTAAAACACCAGCCAACTGCTGCCAGGAACAGCTGTACATTGTCCACCACGTTCTCCAAAAGTTTAGTAGAAGGATGTGGATCTGCTTTGACTTGTTTGGTGATGACTGAAATGTCATCAAAATACTTGAAGCATATGCAAATGCTTGAAACTCTCTGATCTCCAAGGAGTTTCCAATGACTCCTGTAACAACCAAGATTCAACAAGCTAATCAAACCTTCCTCTAGTTTACTATGCTGATTTCCACAGTGGCCTGACAGAGCCTTTGAGAAGCCCACAAGCAAGCAGCTAATATTTGGAGACAGGCTGCCTTTGATCTGTGCACATCCATCAAAATTAGGAGCCACTGGGTTTTTTTCCTCCATCGATTTCTTATTCCCAATTTAAACCATCTTCATTAACGGCCAGTGTAGAGGCAGTAACCAGCCTGCTTTGCCTGATCCCAAATAAGGCTAAGCAGAGTGAATGAAAGCAGTCAGAAGACGTGATGAAACTCCTTAATCTCACAATACATGGACAGACTCAGCCACAGTTACAACTGGGAAACTGTGATCATCCCAGACCAAGCCAAATCCAAAAACACTAGGGAATTCCTGGAAGCTTGGCATTCAGACAAATCAGCCATCAATAGACACATAGAAATAAACCATATTTACGAACCATTCAAAAGAGGCAATAAAAAAGCTAAGAAGGAAACAAAAAGACAGAACACACCTCATTCTGCCGTGATCAGGTGCTCAGACAATTGGTTCTTTTAGATCCAGAGACAATAAGCACACCAGTGGATAAAGAGGTTTGAAGCTTTATTATAAACTTAAACAAATTTATAGCATAAAGAAAGGAAAACCATTACATACCAAGCAAGTTGAAACCCAGTCTCCCATAGGCTGTCAGGAGCCTCTTAATAAGGACAGCAGAGATACCCGCGGGCGGCTCAATTTCCACAGCACCCAGTGCTCAGGTCTGTGCAGAAGCTCCCAAACTCAAAAGGCAGTCCTAAGGTTTCTATCAAAGCCTGGCCCTAAAGCCTCGTGACCCTGTTTCCATGGTACAGGGACTGCAGGATCTGACCTTGACTGGATAGTTCCCAGGATCTGGAGCACCTGTTTATGACATAATCCAAGAGCCTGGGAAGCTATACAGATAAGGTAGTGTTAACATGAACAGTCTTGGAGTTTTCTCTTCTGCCCCACATTTCAAACAGAAATGAAAAACAAGCCAGCTAAACATTAGTATAACTCAAAATAAACTCTAAGCTTCTTCGTGTGAAGGAGAAAAATCAAAATATGTCACTTAAACTCCTTGAAATACAATGGTCTTCCGCGTTGCCACTACACATCTCTCCAGCAGCCAACACGCAGATAAGCAGGGATTAACACCAGATAAACAATCAAGCAGAAAACAATACCCCAATCAAGAAACTACCAAGGAGAAAAGCACCAACACTGGCAGGGCAAGCTACTGTATACAAACAGGGGGCAAACCCCACATTTACTCGCACTGATAATGTTACCTAGTTGGGTAACGAAATGTCTACAAGCAAACAACCAAGCTCAGAGAGCACCAAGGACTCCGCAGTTCAACACTGAGCTACACATATTCTCTTCTATCAGAGTTTTGAAATTGGTTATTTTAGATTGGAGTAGCTCACTTTCCTGCATTGGTTCAACACAATTTCTCTCGCTGGACAATTCAGATCCTGCTGAATTATTCTTTCCTCAACAATGCTATCATTGCCTCAGAAGAAATGAAGTGGAATATTACAAACATTTATTGTGGTGAAAACCTTGAAACTATCTGGCTCAAACCTTTTTAAGTTCAGGGTCTTCTAAACAGAAACTTCCCTGCAATCTTCATGAAATTCTGTCAAAAAATGAAGTCATTGCTGATGTTTCCGTGCTTCCCTAATGTTGTCTATGTTCATTTTTTAATTTAATTAAATTTCAAAATAGTTTGATCTTAGTCCTGTTTCTGTTAAATCTCACATTTCTAAATCAAACCAGATCTTGCAATGTTCAGATCTTGAATTTGAATCATATATTGATTGATTTGCACACTCCTATCCTTCATGACAATTGCCATTTTCCATTCTAATTTTCCCAAACCCTATGTTTTCCATCTAAGTTGGACATCAACATCCTTCTCTGGCTGAGCATTATGGAGCTGTAGTCAATCATTTCTTGAGTGCACCAGGTTGGGAATCTTGGCCTAAAATTTCTCAACTGAGAATCAAAGATTTAGTAATATCTCTTAGTGTAAAAGCTGTATGGGAGAAGGTCTCACAGAAAAGTCTAGATGGTGTAAACTCTTTCTTCCCATATATGGCTATAGAAGATTATATATGGCTATAGAAGATTACAACTATAAAAGGTCTGTATACAGACCTGGATCCCTCCCTCCCATGTTTTGGGTTGGAGGCCAATGCAGAACTTCTGGAAGGTGCAGCTCTTCCTTGTCAGGTAGATTCACAATCACTCTAGAAGCAATCTCCATACTTTTTCTACCTCCCATTCACCATTTAACTGATAAAAATAGCTCCGATAATAAAAATAGCAAGATGCAGAGGGAATTGCTTTGAAGCTGGCATGGTGTCTGGAGACTTATTTTGTTGACAGGTTAATAAGAATAAGGTTAGGTTTTAGAAAGTTAGACAAGATAGGCATATAAGTAGGCAATAGTTAGAACTGAGACTATGTTAGTAAAACTGACATTTTACTTTTCTAACTGTTAAGCAATAAAGAAACCCTTGTTAAGGTAAAACATAATCCTATACTTGTCCTGCTTGTGTCTGTAACATGCAGAAAAATGAACCTGTGACCAAAATGGTGGCAGTGCTGGGATGATACAATATCCAAGTAGGACAAAGTGAATGAAAAAGAGAAAAGAAACTGTACCCAGGAAGAGGGAATTTGGGTTTGGCCCAAGGGAACTTTAGTTACCATAGCCAGTTTATCACCAGATTCCTGTTAACATTTTGGATGTCCTTTTAGATACCCCCTTGGCTCAGAAACAAACTGCTAAGGTAGTTTAAATAATTACATTAAACTGTGCTGAAAAGCAATAACAGTGCTTGTTGTTGTTGTTTATTTGTTCAGTCGCTTCCGACTCTTCATGGACCAGCCCACGCCAGAGCTTCCTGTCAGTCGTCAACACCCCCAGCTCCCCCAGGGATGAGTCAGTCACCTCTAGAATATCATCTATCCATCTTGCCCTTGGTCGGCCTCTCTTCCTTTTGCCTTCCACTCCCCCTAGCATCAGCATCTTCTCCAGGGTGTCCTGTCTTCTCATTATGTGGCCAAAGTATTTCAGTTTGGCCTTTAATATCATTCCCTCAAGTGAGCAGTCTGGCTTTATTTCCTGGAGGATGGACTGGTTTGATCTTCTTGCAGTCCAAGGCACTCTCAGAATTTTCCTCCAACACCACAGTTCCAAAGCATCTATCTCCCTCTATTTGCCAGTTATCAATCAAGCTGGTTGCCATAATTTTTTTGAGGTTTAGCTGCAAGCCAGCTTTTGCACTTTCTTCTTTCACCTTCATCATAAGGCTCCTCAGTTCCTCTTTGCTTTCAGCCATCAAAGTGGTATCATCTGCATATCTGAGATTGTTAATGTTTCTTCCAGCGATTTTGACCCCAGCCTTGGATTCCTCAAGCCCAGCACGTTACATGATGTGTTCTGCGTACAAGTTGAATAGGTAGGGTGAGAGTATACAACCCTGCCGTACTCCTTTCCCAATCTTAAACCACTCTGTTGTTCCATGGTCTGTTCTTACCATTGCTACTTGGTCGTTATAAACATTCCTCAGGAGGCAGACAAGATGACTTGGTATCCCCATACCACTAAGAACTTGCCACAATTTGTTACGGTCCACACAGTCAAAGGTTTTAGAATAGTCAATAAAACAGAAATAGATGTTTTTCTGAAACTCCCTGGCTTTTTCCATTATCCAGCGGATATTGGCAATTTGGTCCCTAGTTCCTCTGCCTTTTCTAAACCCAGCTTGTACATCTGGCAATTCTCGCTCCATGAATTGCTGAAGACTACCTTGCAGGATCTTGAGCATTACCTTACTGGCATGGGAAATGAGTGCCACTGTTCGATAGTTTGAACATTCTTTAGTGTTTCCCTTTTTTGGTATGGGATATAAGTTGATTTTTTTCCAATCTGATGGCCATTCTTGTCTTTTCCAAATTTGCTGGCATATAGCATGCATTACCTTGACAGCATCATCTCACAAGATTTTGAACAATTCAGCTGGGATACCGTTGTCTCCTGTTGCCTTGTTATTAGCGATGCTTCTTAAGGCCCATTCAACCTCACTCTTCAGGATGTCTGGCTCTAGCTCACTGACCACACCATCAAAGCTATCCCCGATATTGTTATCCTTCCTATACAGGTCTTCCGTATATTCTCACCACCTTTTCTTGATCTCTTCTTCTTCTGTTAGGTCCTTGCCATCTTTGTTTTTGATCATACCCATTTTTGCCTGGAATTTACCTCCGATGTTTCTAATTTTCTGGAAGAGGTCTCTTGTCCTTCCTATTCTATTGTCTTCTTCCACTTCCGCACATTGCTTGTTGAAAAATAATTCCTTATCTCTTCTGGCTAGCCTCTGGAATTTTGCATTTAATTGGGCATATCTGTTGCCTTTTGCTTTCCTTCTTTCTTGGGCTACTTCTAGTGTCTCAGCAGACAGCCATTTTGCCTTCTTGGTTTTCTCTTTCTTTGGGATGTATTTTGTTGCTGCCTCCTGAACAATGTTGCGAACTTCTGTCCAGAGTTCTTCTGGGACCCTATCTACTAAGTCCAGTCCCTAAATCTATTCTTCACCTCCACTGCATATTCCTTAGGAATATTAGTGAGCTCATACCTAGCTGATCTGTGGGTCTTCCCTAATCTCTTTAGTCTGATCCTAAATTGTGCAATGAGAAGTTCGCGATCTGAACTACAGTCAGCTCCAGGTCTTGTTTTTACCGACTGTATAGATGTCCGCCACCTTTGGCTGCAAAGGATGTAGTCAATCCGATTTCGGTGTTGTCCATCTGGGGAAGTCCACGTATAAAGCCATCTCTCAGGTTGTTGGAAGAGAGTGTTTGTTATGCAGAGTGAGTTGTCTTGGCAAAGTTCTATCAGCCTATGTCCTGCTTCGTTTTGTTCTCCCAGGCCATGCTTACCTGTAATTCCAGGTGTCATTTGACTGCCCACCTTAGCATTCCAGTCTCCTGTGATGAAAATAACATCTCTTTTAGGCATGTTGTCCAGTGGTGCTGCAGATCCTCACAGAACAGCTCTACTTCAGCTTCTTCAGCATCTGTGGTTGGGGCATATATTTGGATCACTGTGATAGATGGCTTGCCCTCAGTTCAAATTGAGATCATTCTGTCATTTTTGGGGTTGTATCCAAGCACTGCTTTAGCCACTTTACTATTGATTATGAAGGCTACTCCATTTCTTCTGTGGTCCTCTTGTCCACAGTAGTAGATCTGGTGGTCATTTGATGTGAAGTGGCCCATTCCAGTCCATTTCAGTTCACTGACACCCAAAATGTCTATCTTTAATCTTGACATCTCACCAATAACCACATCCAATTTGCCCTGGCTCATAGATCTTACATTCCAGGTTCCAATGGTGTGTTGATCCTTAGAACATCGGATTCGCCGTTCACCACCAGCACCGTCAGCCGCTAGCCGTCCTTTCGGCTTTGAGCTAGCTGCGTCATCACGTCTGGGACTAGTTGAACTCATCCTCTGTTCCTCCCCAGTAGCATTTTGACCATCTTCCGACCTGGGGGTCTCATCTTCCAATGGTATACCGACATATCTCTGGTTGTACTGATCCATTTAGTTTTCATGGCAAGAATACTGGGGTGGGTTGCCATCACCTTCCCCAGGGATCGCATTTAGTCTGACCTCTCTGTCATGACCTTCCCATTTTGGGTGGCCCTTCACAGTTTAGCTCATGGCATCATTGAGGTGCTCAAGCTCCAGCACCACGACAAGGTAACGATCCTTTGCTGAAGACAAACACAGTGCTAAGGAACAAGGAAACAAGAAAACCATTTAAACTGCAGTAAAAACATTAAAGAGTCAATAAAACTAAGTATATTACACATGAAAATATTCATTAGAAGCTTGGTGGTTACTCTACACAAATAATGTGAACAATACAGTACATTAGCACTTGGGTAAACTAATATAATAATACATCACTTCTGCTGTATTTGTAACTAACATACAGTGCTAATGCTATACTATATATCATTTAGTGTGTTTACACTGTATCTATATCCAATATATAAATAATATACTATGAACAATAAATAGTGCTTGTGCTATACCATTTTGTGTTTTCTTACCAATTCTGTGTGAAGATTATCATTTTGACTTGATTTGTGACAGCAACTTACCCTTTCTTTCTCACGGACCAATTAAAATTGCTGGGAGGCAGCACCGATAGACCACTTCATAAACTGTTGGCTCTACAAATTAAAATAGGTATGTAATTCATATGTTAGCATCATTTTTATTATTAACATCACCTTACCACCTTTGTGCAAATGCTACCAAGACAATGACATAATCAATAAATGTATCAAAATAAATAATGCTATATTTTTAAGGTAACAACATTGCAAAAATAGCCATTACATTTCCAGAAACTTTTTGAGCTGGTAGGGACATGTGGGCACTCTTGCCAAATAGCTATGAACAATGGGGGCTTGTTTGTTCATAACATGGCTACCATGGTAGACTAAGTTATAGAACATCCATTTACCTAAATACAAAGAGGTACAGTAACTCCCACTCTGTCTACTCAGGAGACATCTTCTCATCCTGACTTACTTTTGCTGTTGTTCCTGGCAGGTAGAAACATTTTTCAAAAAAATACTGGGCTATAGCCAGCCACCAGTCTCAAAGCAAAACCCATGGACCACAGGTCATACAAGATCTACCAGGTAGTCTGTTGTCCACAGGCAGAGCTCCTTCGGCATCCCAAGCCTGCCTTCCCAAGCCTGTCTGGAGAGCCAACTGCCAGTTAGCAAGAGTCCAGTAGCCCCTGCCTCAGCCCTACCTCCCTGAATGCACCATCAGCTGGTAAAAACCCAGGTGTTGCCTCAGTTCTTGCCCATGGTGTCCATAAGTCATCTGACTTGTGAGAATGGATCAGAGGCTGAAAATTGGTTCATTGAAGCATACTGGTGATTACAGTAGAGGTGACACAAATGCTAAAATTCAGAAAATTTAGAATAGCGAAAGGGCTCAAGTGCATTTATCAACTGTGATTCCACATCTGCTGTGCAATGTGAAAATGTGATTTTGCACAAGCAGCGACTCTTCATAAAAGTGGGACTAGTAAATACAGTAATGAATATTTAAAAATGAGATTTCATTGAGCTGGAGATCAACTCATTCCTAACCCTTTAGTTGGCAGAGATTTCTGTTGAAGAATATGCTTCACTAGCAAATTTGAGCTAAGATTTGTTGTTATAATGATACATAACAGAGTTCAAGTGGTAAATAAATGCTTAATATTGGACTGATTTTGTGGGTGGGGGTACAAAATTAATCTTAAAAATGAAAAGAATCAGTCATATATAAATGCAATCGTAATCATCATCTGATTTGCCAAAAAAGTGAACTCCCATGCTCGTAAAGCCAAAAATGGGGTGGGGTGTTTCATTGGGTAATCCTCACATTATCTGATTGTTTATTCTTTGGTTCTACAATTGCAGAAAGTTTGAAAAACACCACCACAGTTCTTTGGGAGTCAGGCGAAGGAAAGTGAGATGGTTGAGTCATCTGGCATCCTACTATTTAAATTTACAGGCAGCAGTTCAGGAGGATTTCAGAGAGGAGTCTTTTGTAGTCCTATCTAGAGATGCCAGGGAGGAGTTGCACACCCAGCATGTCCTTTGTCACTGAGCAATGGTCCTTCCCTCTTTGCAGCTGGTGTCACACCCTCCGCAAACAATACAGTATGTGATGAATAAGGAATTCATAATTGTGGTGTAATTTCACACCACTGGGTCATGAGTATTTATGGACTGCATGAAAGTTGTGTTATGGATAATGTATGCCAAAATTTTATTATAAAGCAATTAGAGAAATTGCCATCAAAAGATAATCTCAAAGGAATGAACTTTGAAAATCAGACTGGATTTCAAGGAAGTTCATTCCTTTGAACTTTGAAAATCCAAACTTGGCATAACCTTGCCAAGAGAAATTATGGTTACCATTAAAAAAGCAAATTAACAATTTCAATGCTAGAAGCAAATGCCAATTTTTTTAGAGGTGTATCATCCTTTGGGTTTGCATTTTATTTGTATTTCTATTCAACATTTGTACAACTTTGAACTTCTTAAGAAGGTTACGGAATATATACAATATGTTCATATTATGAATAAATAAATATAACCCATTGAACACCCACATAAAGATTAACAATTGTATTTAATCCCCTATGTAGTAAAAGTCATCACTGCATTTATTTATTTTCTATGCCACCTTTATTATTTTTATAAACAACTCAAGGTGGGGAACGTACCTAATGCTCCTTCCTCCTCCTATTTTCCCCACAACAGCAACCCTGAGTGGTGAGTTGGGCTGAGAGGGAGTGACTGGCCCAAGGTCACCCAGCCGGCTTTCATGCCTGAGGCGGGACTAGAACTCACAGCCTCCTTGTTTCTAGCCCGGAGCCTTAACCACTAGACCAAACTGGCTCTGTTGCTGAATTGAACTAAATATTTTAATTGAACCCAGACAGAACAAATATAGAAATGATTATGAACATATACTTTCTAATGAGACATTAATGAAAAGCATTTGGAGGCAGGTAAGTTTGTGTTTCAGCCTCCTGAATAATGTATTTTTTTACTTCTTCATCAAATAGTATTATTGGTTCTTTGTATTTTTAGGAAGAAACAGATCTAGAAATAAATCTATGCTTAATTTTACATTATTTTTAATTTTCTCAAGGTATTTCCCAGGTAGGAATTAGTAATCGTTTGGAAAGTTCAATCTAACTAGTTTTTTTAAAAATACACAACTCATTCCACTGGATGATCAAGCATCGTAAATTAATGTCAGCTCCGAAGGAATTTCATTCAGATTTCTTAGTTGATTTGGATGCCCTTTGTATAAAAAAGATGGAAGTCATAAGAAACAAACATCTCAGCAATGGAAACTACAAAGTACACCCTACAATAAACTATAAATTGATGGTTAGAACTCTGCTTCTTAGCAAATATAAAACTGGAATTTTTAAAGGAACAATATTAACATTACAATTATTTTCACTGGAGATTTTACTTACTAAAAGAAGAAGTAGAAGAAATGCAGTTGTGCAACGTTAAATAACAATTTAAGCCTTCTTCCACATTTCATTTCGCAGTCCAGCATCCTGTTTCTCACAGTAGGCACGCATGCAACGCAGACATGAAAGCATGTGTACTGCTCCCTCTTTCCAGTTTTTTAATCAACCTATTGCTAGCAACTAGTCAGAAGCAAAGAATTAGTAATTCTTTTAGAGAAAAGCTTGAGGAGCCTGACCTGAAGTCATTGCTTAAAGCTGATTTCAACATGTTATGCCAAATCCAAGTTCACAGGGGGAGCTGCCTAGGGACAGAGCCATACGGATGGCATGCTGTAAGCACTCTTCTCTGATACAGTTTCATTTCACAAATATTTCATTATAGTCTTTAAAGCAGGATCTGGCTCCATGTGCTGGGAAACTCCAAGTGGAAACAGATGTGATCATTCTGCACGGTTTGGTTTTTTCTACAGGAGTGAAATAGTAAACTGTTGTGCAAGGCAATAGACAAACAAACATTTAGCTGCCACAGTCATAGCAATAATTCCTTTTCCAGCATCAGCTACATAAGGACCAAAACAGCCTCTCCTAGCCTGTTGTCCTCCAATTGTGCTGGACCACAGTTCCTATCCTCTATAGCTGTTGAGGACACATGGTCATCCAAACTATCCTGAGGAGTCCATGGCTGGAGACAGCTGAACTACATTACTCCAACTTCTATTGATTTGTTAAATTATAATGATTAACTCTTTCTCCATAGGAAGGAATGGAAAATTCACAAAAATAGTCTGTCAGATCCTTTTGACAGAAAGGGATTGTACACAATATTTTATTTAAGGTAAGGATCTTCACTCATATCTACATACACACCAAACAGATGGTTGGCATGTCACTTCTGACACTGCTGAAATAGTCAACTCAGGAAAAAATATCAGGATTATGGAGAAGAGGGCATTAACGCTTTCTTTCCTGCCCCATATGAGATGCTATTCCCCTCTTCTTTCCACCGCCACTCCCTACTCATATGATAGCAGCTATTTTTGCTCCAGAGGCAAAGCTTTCCACTTAGGACTAAGGACAGGGTTGGCAGACAATTTTGGTTAGAATTGTACTAGGTAAGCAGCTTAAAGAAAATCTTCTTACAATGGTTCAGCTTTAACCGCATAAAACCAATCCTTCAATAGATTAAACATACCACAGCAAGAGCAGACATTTCCAGCAACATAGTCATATCAGCAGTGTCCTAAAGCTGTGAAAGGTACAGCCTAAGAAAATCAGAAGTAGAGAAGATTTGAGTAATACATATGTGATGGAAAAGCAAACCCTAAAAATTTCTTGCAGAAATTTGCTGCAGAACTAGGCTGACCATACGTCCCATTTTGAAAGGGACAGTCCCGTTTTTTTAACATTTCCAGACCGTCCCGTCATTTTAACATAAATGTCCATTTTGTCCCATTTTCTTAAAAACCTTACTTAAAAATGTGAAAGTTCCCGTGAACCTGTCCGAATACAGTCTGACTTTGAGTGGAAGGGGGGGGAGCTCAGCAGAAACGGCGGGAAAAAAGCCACAGAGCTCAACCCAGCGGGAAACCTAAAAAGAAAAGAACAGGATCAGTTGATAGGCAGTGATCAAAGGGTGAGCCGATTGGCTCCTGCCTTGAAACGGCGGGAAGAAAAGAACGTCAAAGCACAGCCAGAGGACAAATGGCTTGTCGGGGACAACCATTTACCAGACTCTCCAGCCCAGCCTTGCCTCTCGCAAACGAAGGAATCCGAAGATTCCCAGCCCAAGAAAACCAGAGAAGTTCCTGCCTGCTGATCCAGCCCGTCGCCCAGCCCCGTTTTGCCATCCCAATGTCCCGTTTTTGTCTCAAGGAAATATGGTCAGCCTATGCAAAATCAAGTTCAAAAATGTCATCAGAATGGCACAAAAATGACAATATAAATGGGCAGGTCACGTCAATACACATGCAAGGAAATATATGGGTGCAAAAGATGACATACTAGTGGCCCTACATGCTCACAAAGTCAAAAACCTACAGCATAAGATGCAGAGTTGAAATATGAAAAGTTGAGTCCAGCTTAGACCCTAGCCCTGGACTGTACGGAGTACAAATGCCTGTTGATGCTCCAGGCAGTGAACCTACCCAAATAAATATCATGACCAACATACTGAAGGACTAGTAGCATAATGCTCAGTTGCCACCTGTCCTATGGCACCTAGTAAAAATTTAAAAGCAAACATGTTTGCACGCAACTATTAATCAAATGTCTAATTTAGTTCTCATGTGTTTTGATGGTACACACATGTATATAAGCAATAGATCCTTAAAGTTTCTGTCTACTAAATATACGAACGTATGACTTTGCAGAGCTATGAATCTGCTATAATTCAGCAGTGGCAAGCAGTAGCCCCCAAAGACTCAGTCATGAACCCTTTCCCATTCTGTTAGCTGCTGACTGACTCTAGGGCCTGCAACATATGTACTCCACACTCTTGAACATGAGTGTATGCATTCATACCATACACTCACCTCTTGAACACACAAGGAGTTCCAAAAGGATTATCCATATGCTACACCACCCAGGTCTTTATAACCAAGCAACCCTTGGCCTTGAATATTTTCTCACATTTATTAGATTATTAGGCCACCATTCCTATTCAGAAAGAATACTTGAGGCATCCCACAAGCATCTCTAATTGGATCAACTTAAATAGCTATGCAAGTGTTTGAATTTTATAGGAATTTTGTAAGCTAGAAGGCATGATATGATTCATAACAATTTCTAATACTGTTGGGGTTGCCACAGATGATCAGAGCTTCAGCCTAGGAGTAAAAGAGAAAAGCAGAGTCAGAGGGAACAATAATGGCAGCTGTCCTAGGCATAGCATTCATAATCTGCCAGTCAATCTCTGACAACTGGGAGTAAAATAACAAGGTGCCTTACCGCCACCTTCCTCCACCACCCTAAAACTGGCCAGAAAACATGGAGATAACAGAATGCATTTTATATACTTGGATCTCATTCACTGCAATGATCGTTTCCCAACAGGTGCATACTGATTTTTAGAATGTGAATAAACCTGGACTTAGTTGCTCATCTGAGCTATAACCACTCATTTCTAAAAACACCAGGCAACTTATCCTTCTTCAACCTGATGGCTTTCAGTAGTCTTGGCCATAGTTCCCATTATCCCCAGTGGGTGTGGCAGCAAGAAATAATACACACTGGAATGTAACCCATCTAGAGAGCATCAGGGCAGGGAAAGCCAATGAGAGGCCTGTGGTTTTAAAAAGACAGCACAGAGTTCTGGTTGCAGAGAATGTAGCCCTCCCATCCAGTGGATCTCCTGCTGGCAGGACTCAGGGCTACTAGTTTCATGCCTCTGGATGACTTAAGCCACTTCCTTCCAGCTATATTGCCCAAGGACAGAGGATGAAGGAGACACTAAACTGATGAGTGATCAGAAGACCACAGAATCTACCACTTGTTGGATCCCTGCTGCAGACAGACAGACTGAGGCACTAGAGGCCATGGCTTTTATCCAAAAGATTTGGTTCTCTGATCTTACTGTACTTTCAGTGACCAAGTACAGCTCTAAGAAAATCACTCGAGGTAGAAACTTAAGTGTCTTCCTGGTATGGGGCCACCGCAACTAAAAAAAGATTTGCCATCCAAACCAGTGGGAGTTACATTCCTGCTTTAGGGAAGATGAGTAAGCAGGGATGAATAGGAAAGCGGTTCTTGCTTCCTCCAGTTGCACGCTTCAAACATAGGCTGAGTCTGAGGAGCTTGGACGCAACGGCGCTCGGCTTTTCCTTCGTCAGGGAAGGGCGGGCACACGGCTTTGGTAACAGACCGCGGCGGGCCTTTCCAACGCCTGGCCTCTCCACGGACCTTATCTGCGGCGGGGAGGGGGCGTCCAAGCCTTACTGCTGAAGCGCCGGAATGGACGGCCAAAGACAGGCGCCAGGAGCAGCGTCTGCTTCCTCGCCCGCGCGCTCTTCTGCTCTCCCTCAAAAACGGCGAAGCCCGTGCGGGAGGGCGAAGGGATAGTCTTTCTTTTTTTTCTTTGCTACGAGACTAATTTTTCTCCAGTTTCCCTGGAGAGATAACCTCCTCGCTCGGGTGACTCCTGATGACCGCTCCCTCAAGCCGAGGCTGTTGGCTGGAAATTCCACTTTCCGGGAAACTTTCCCAGAGCCTCTTGGCTCATCTCGGGCGAGGCGGGGTTTCCAGCCGTTCACCCCCAGGGATGCGTGGGCTGGATCGCCGACGAGCTCCCGCCTCTTCCTTGTTATATAGCCCTGAGCGCACCCTCTCCCAAAAGCGGAGTCCGTGCATCAGCCCGAGGTGGAGCAAGGTTGTTCGCCTGCCAGCCCTGACTTCCAGACCCCGTAAGTCGCTTCCTGCCCTCCTTTCCGTCGCCTGAGCCGTCGCGCTGGCTTACCCAGCTCCGTTAAGGACCTCGCGCTCGTATTTGCACCACCTGTGCTAACCTTGGTTAGTTTTCAGCTCGGTTAATTTTTTGCATCTCATGCCACTTCAGCCTGTTGGGTTGGTTTATGGTTTATTGAGCAAGTCCAGAAAACGAGCGTGATCTGCGAACGCCATCGAAGTGGCGGATCTCGGGGCTTTTTTTTCTGGCCTGGTTTGTCAGCGCCTTTGTCCTTTACCTTCTGTACCTGCTGCCCTCCTCCTTTCCCACTGGAGCTGCTCAAGGAGAAAGCGAAGTAAATATCGTACGTGGGTTTGTGAAACAGACAATTCTTTAATAGAGTTGCCGGAAAGATTCGCCTAGACATCGTACCAGGGTTTGTGTCTCCTTGTTCCCGTCTCCTGGATGGGTCCAGGTTCTCTTTGGGAAAATTACACGCGCGTGGGAATGGACGTCCAGGGCAGGCTCAATTAGAAACGGGGTCTCCCAGGTTTAAGGGAGCTTCTGGTGATCTACTAAATGCATCATGGCAATCATGAGTGAGAATTAACACAATTGGAAACCACGCCAAAAAACTATGAAGTGGTATATTTAGCTTAAGCTATTGTGCAAATCCAGCCAACTATGGCTTTTAAACTATGATTTATGGTAGCCTTTTCTGACCTGATAATTTCCAGATGTGTTGGAATGGCAATTCCCAATAATAATGTTATAATTTTATCATTAATGTTATTAATATCCCATGCATTCAGTGGGAAGGCTTGCTTAATTTGATATATGAATTCAGCCATCTGTGGCTTATTCAATCCACATTTAACAAACCATGGCTTAAAATGTTTGAAATTGCAATATTTCTTTTAGTGATGGATTAAAAGGTGACAGTTGACTAAGTGGCAAGTCAGTATTTGTGGTCACTGAATATTTGAGTCAACCAACAGGTAAACAACATCCTGAGTCACAGATACACCATGCATTCAGATCGTATATTACATGCTTTGTTTACATATGGCAAGAAACCTAAATTTGTGGTGTGTTTAGGATTTTATCCAAACCAGAGTGCCTAGCTGAATTGTCTCATAATAAACCAGAACCTGAAAACAAGACTTGTCTTGTAAGGAGAAGAATCTGTCAGAGATCCTGGTTTAGTTAAAACACTAGGCAAACCAAACCACAGATGGAATTGAGTTTCTCCTACTAGTAGAGGGTTAGGGAAGGATGGGCAGCCATAGGGCATAGAAAGAAATGTGCTTAACATGGAGTTCCATCTGTCCCCAAATATCCTCTCACATCACCAGGCCAAAGAAACCACAGAATTCTGATAACCATAGGCTGTGATCCAATCAAACAAGTGAGCCAAGTCATAGAACACAGATGGTGTGGAGGACAACTTGACAAAAGGTCATCTTTAGGACTAGAGATTTTTCAGATGCTTACAGAAAGCTTGAAATGCCTGCTTTAATTTTTTCATTTTAAAGGTATAAATTTTGCTTCCTTTTAAAAATATTTTAAAATTGTTAACCCTGCTTCATCATGGAGCAAAAGATTTTCTTCTGAGATAGGGTGAAATATAAAATTAACTTTCATTTTTGTCTAGAATTACATAGTATTCACAACCCAAAGTGCAGAGAGTCAGCTTTATGCAGTCTTCCTTAATTGATGATGTTTCAAGCAATCCCATTTATCTGGTTTGATGAAAAAGATTCAAACCACAGAATAATACTGTAAATAGTTTAATTGAAATTAGTGGTTTATGAAAGTACTTACCTTCGATTGGAATGTGCCCAAGTAATGTTTTTGTTCTAGCATCGATTTTTTAATAAGAATTTTATTAAGTTTCAAATAAAGATAAAAGCTACAGAAAAACAAAAAACTACAAAGAAAAAAAACTAAAAAAGTGTAGAAACACAAGATAACATTTTTCAAAATTACAAAAAGAGGTGACTTCCGACTTTTAACAGCAAGGATATGCAACAATATTCCATAATCAATCCCTTACTCTATATTAAACCAAAATCACATTATTTCTATATATCATTCCATTGGCACATTATAAAAATCACTAAATACAGTTACTCTGTCTTTTTATAATAATATATATATATATATATATACACACACACACACACACACACACACCTCCTAACCAACTCCCCCCAAAGATAACATTTATTTAATTATTTCCTTCCTTCTACTATTCTATACATTCCTGTCTACTATAAAGATCAAACTAAAAAACATATAAATTGTCTGCCATTGAACTTGATAATACAACAGTTTTAATAGTCTTAATCATATTAAACCCCAAACAAGATATTTATTATTTTTTATTATACCTTAATAATCTTAATCCAAATTAAAGATAAATGAAATCAGCAAATCTTAAAAGCAATCCAGATAAATATTCTTAAACCCTTATCCCATTTCAAAATAAACCAGAGCATTTACATAGCCCCACAATGCGCACAGAGCTTTTTTCTTAAAAAAAAATCGAACAGCCCAACAGCCCCCCTCAAAAACTCTGACTTCTCTTCAGGAGATCTCCCATACATAATAACCCCTTCTTTTCCATGGTGTTCCATCAGAAGATCAATTTCACTTGTGGCTTGCAACTCCATCTCTCCTTTTAATTTCTTCAACTCAGCTATCTGATCTTCATCCAGCATTTCAACAGAAGTCCTGAGCTCACTCTTAGAAGAGGCATTTCTGTCGCTATTAAATTCCTCAGTTTCATCCACGACATCCCCAACCAGATGACACATTTTAGACCTCATATTTTCCACAGTGTCCTGAATCCCTTGCATAAAAACTTGATATGAATCAGAAAGAATCTGTTTAAAATCTTGTTGGAAGTCAGAGAAAGTCTGTTTAAAATCCTCCATGGCTCACGCAGTAGATTATGGCACCCCCTAGGAGCTTAACCAGCAAAAGTTGAAGATATGAAAGAATTCTGGAATGTGTTTACATAAGCAAAAGTGAGATATGCAGACAGTTCCCCAGGGAAAGTAGAAGCAGAAAACAAAGTTCAAAACAGCCAATTCAACTTGTAGGAAAATGCTAATATCTTCAAATTCAGTACAAAAATAATAACAGGGAGACAATTATTTACTCTCAATCCTCCTTAATATTAGGATGGAAAATAAAGTCCAAAACTTAAAAATATTTTTTTTAAAAATTGATCCCCAAAATAATGATAAGCACCAAGAGAACCCGCTTCTCCTTGCTGTAGAAAGCCTCTCTTAGGGTACGCGTACTTAAAAGAAATATAAATTGGGTGATTTAGAAATGGGGCAGCCGGTCTTAGTGTCCCTTTATGGCTACAGCACGGCTTGGAAATGGTGTCGTCCCAGCCTCCCGGCTAGCTCTTATCAGTCGAGCGCAAACACTGTTTGAGATCTTCTGGCTGCAAGCAGCCATCAGGACAGATGGGGTGATTCCAGATGTTTTCCTCTTTCCGGAAACACACTCAGGTTTAGTATAAAACAGTTACCTGTAACTGTTTTAAATTTTAAAACAAGATTAATAAAACTGATTTGAAACACTTCTGATGCTTAAATTTTGAACTGATTTTTATTTAATTCTGATGTTTATGATTTGTTTTTTTATACATTTTCCCTTTTTCAAAATAAGTCAGCTCAATGAAATCTAAATAAAAGCATTTTATGCCTACATTTATAGTCTTTTCAAACTAATTAAATTGAGAAATGAACACAAGGAAGCAACATTTGAAAGCACAGAGTATATATTCTCAGAATGTATAGATATGATGTGGGAAAAAATCCAGTGTTTAATCGTAATGGCTCTTGATATAAACCATGATGCTCTCCATGGAGTTTTAGACTTCAGCTTCAGTCAGCTCCAAGTAGCATAACCAGTGGCAAGGAACAGTACATATTGTAGTCCAAAACAAGGCACCGTGATGCCTACCCTTTGCTGTAAAGGACTAATGCACAATCCTTTATAAGTGTCAAGGTAAAGTAAATGTCACATTACTTTTTTTTTAAGTCTGCATTTTACAGATATTCTGGAGTATACAGTGGTTTGGGAAAGGAAGCATTACACATCACGTGTACTTTCTGCATAATTCTTAGGTAGCATTTTAAACTTGGAAAATTATAGAGCCATTGTTTTGCAGATGCAATTAGAGCTAGATTATGGTTGTATTCCTCCCTTGAGAGACCCTGCTGTCAGTATTTCCTTCTTTCCAGTCACAAGAAAAATAAACAATAGATTAAAAGCAAGAACTGTTATTCTACAGTTGCTACTGCTCTCATATTTTTCAGTCATTATTTTGCTTTAAGCAGCTATACATTTTCTCTGCCTTACTGGGCAATTTTGCTCTGAGAGACACCTTGATCTTGTCAGATGTGTATGGATTTACCAAGGGAAAACAAAAATCTTTTGCAGAGATAATTGAGAATATACAGACATTCACCTTATGTTGCTGTCTGCAGTGGAGGTGGGGCAAAGTCAGCAATATTCACCAGAATTAGTTATGGTCACCTGCAAAAGTCTTTCATCAGCAGAACATATTCTTGTGGATCTTCTGCTTTCTTTGCATTTATTTAGGGCTAACCCAAGATATGTTGCTAAGATGGAGCAACAATGGCCATGTACCTCGACCCACCAGATTGCTTTGGCACAGGAGGCAAGAAAGCAATAAAAATACATCGAAAGCAAATGAAGTAGCAACCTATTTGCTGCCTTTTAAAAACTGATGCTGCCAGAAGTAGATGCTACGAACTTTTTCATTATAAAATTTTACAATTATTTTCAATATTATGATTTATGAGGCACCAGTGGTTTCCCCATAAAGAGTAACATAAACTGAAACATAACATAGATTCAGCCTTAAAGTTACTTAGAATCCAAATTTCAACTACAGAAAGAAAATAACAGAGATAAAATAAATGATTAAGGAAGAAATAATTGATGCAGCTGTCTCCAACCTGGTGTCCTCTAGATGGTTTGAACTGGAGGACATGTGCAATCCAATGTATCTGGAAGACGCAAGGTTGGGAAAAGGTGATGATCGGCAGAACTGGAGAAGAAAGAGGCTGGGCAAGGAAGATAGGCCTCTTTGACATGGACTCTCAGTTGCTCCACACTCCATATTTAATATTTGAATCACTGAATCCTAGAACTGGAAAGGGGCACTTGTTGTTTATTCGTTTAGTCGCTTCCGACTCTTCGTGACTTCATGGACCAGCCCACGCCAAAACTTCCTGTCAGTCAACACCCCCAGCTCCCCCAGGGACGAATCCACCACCTCTAGAATATCATCCATCCATCTTGCCCTTGGTCGGCCCCTCTTCCTTTTGCCCTCCACTCTCCCTAGCATCAGCATCTTCTCCAGGGTGTCCTGTCTTCTCATTATGTGGCCAAAGTATTTCAGTTTGGCCTTTAATATCATTCCCTCAAGTGAGCAGTCTGGCTTGATTTCCTGGTGGATGGACTGGTTTGATCTTCTTGCAGTCCAAGGCACTCTCAGAATTTTCCTCCAACACCACAGTTCAAAAGCATTGATCTTCCTTCTCTCAGCCTTCCTTATGGTCCAGCTCTCGCAGCCATATGTTACTACAGGGAACACCATTGCTTTAACTATGCGGACCTTTGTTGTCAGTGTGATGTCTCTGCTCTTAACTATTTTATCGAGATTTGTCATTGCTCTTCTCCCAAGGATTAATCATCTTCTGATTTCCTGACTGCAGTCAGCATCTGCAGTAATCTTCACACCCAGAAATATGAAGTCTTTCACTGCTTCTACATTTTCTCCCTCTATTTGCCAGTTATCAATCAAGCTGGTGCCATAATCTTGGTTTTTTTGAGGTTTAGCTGCAAGCCAGCTTTTGCACTTTCTTCTTTCACCTTCATCATAAGGCTCCTCAGTTCCTCTTTGCTTTCAGCCATCAAACTGGTATCATCTGCATATCTGAGACTGTTAATGTTTCTTCCAGCGATTTTAACTCCAGCCTTGGATTCCTCAAGCCCAGCACATCGCATGATGTGTTCTGTGTACAAGTTGAATAGGTAGGGTGAGAATATAGAACCCTGCCATACTCCTTTCCCAATCTTAAACCAGTTCATTGTTCCGTGGTCTGTTCTTACTGTTGCTACTTGGTCGTTATACAGATTCTTCAGGAGGCATACAAGATGACTTGGTATCCCCATACCACTAAGAACTTGCCACAATTTGTTGTGGTCCACACAGTCAAAGGCTTTAGAATAGTCAATAAAACAGAAATAGATGTTTTTCTGAAACTCCCTGGCTTTTTCCATTATCCAGCGGATATTGGCAATTTGGTCCCTAGTTCCTCTGCCTTTTCTAAACCCAGCTTGTGCATCTGGCAATTCTCGCTCCATGACTTGCTGAAGTCTACCTTGCAGGATCTTGAGCATTACCTTACTGGCATGTGAAATGAGTGCCACTGTTTGATAGTTTGAACATTCTTTAGTGTTCCCCTTTTTTGGTATGGGGATATAAGTTGATTTTTTCCAATCTGATGGCCATTCTTGTCTTTTCCAAATTTGCTGGCATATAGCATGCATTACCTTGACAGCATCATCTCACAAGATTTTGAACAGTTCAGCTGGGATGCCGTCTTCTCCTGCTGCCTTGTTATTAGCAATGCTTCTTAACTCAACCTCACTCTTCAGGATGTCTGGCTCTAGCTCACTGACCACACCGTCAAAACTATCCCCGATATTGTTATCCTTCCTATACAGGTCTTCTGTATATTCTTGCCACCTTTTCTTGATCTCTTCTTCTTCTGTTAGGTCCTTGCCATCTTTGTTTTTGATCATACCCATTTTTGCCTGGAAAAACTTAAACACTATTAAATCCAACCTCCTGCTCAGTGCAGAAATCCAACAAAGAGATGGATACTGAGCTTTGTCTTGAACACATCTTGTGAATGGAAGCCCCTCCGCCTGCTATTTCTGTGTAATTGTTCCTATTGTTGAAATGTTCTTCAGGTTAGAAAACTTTTTCTAACATTTGAGTTGCTTTTTGTAAATAAATACATTTTTCTGTAACTTGTGAGCTGCCTTGGTAGAATACAAATGTTTGCTAAAATCATTCAGTTAAAAGAAGTGTATATAGCATACTGTCTTTGTGAATATAACAAATGACTCTGAGTCCCATTCATAACTCTAATGTGCCACTAAACCTTTCTATAGCATCAGTTATACCATTACATGCCTTGTAAAGCTAAGTTTAATCTCCATTCTAGGCCAACTGGCAAATTCTTCTATAGATACAAATTCTTACTTATTTTGGCTACTGCTTCAGTACAAGGTCACCAAACAATTCATCATGAATATTTCATGCTGTGTGAGCAGTATATAAATTTAATAAATAAATAATAATATAAGAATGAAAGTGATTTGTATTAAAACATGTCACTGATAAAAAAAATAACGTTGATATTTACACGTCACCCAAAGAAATTCCATTATTGGATGGGTAAAAATAGAATTAACAACAATAATAATACAACAGATGTCCTGACAAGCAGGAACCACGCCGAGACAAGGAATGAGTCTCTAGTGTTTATTACTGCTACAGTAGACAGAAAATCCTACCAAACTGAAGAAGCGTGGGAAAAACCCAGACAGATAAACCCCAAAGTCAAGGCGGGTCTGTTCTGGTTCTCTTTGAATGACAGCTCAAACTCTCTCTACTACGCATGTGTTTTCCCCCCTGGATAGGGGCCCCCTCCTGCTCACCATCAGTGCTCATGACAACAGAGGTGTGTTTAGTTTTCAGGAATAAGAGTAATAGGAGCCTTATGTGGCACAGAGTGGTAGGCGGCAGTATTGCAGCCAAAACTCTCCCCACGACCCGAGTTCAATCCCAGCAGACGCCGGATTCTCCGGTAGCTGGCTCAGGTCAACTCAGCCTTCCATCCTTCCGAGGTCGGTAAAATGAGTACCCAGCTTGTTGGAGAAGGTGATGACTGGGGAAGGCAATGGCAAACCACCCTGCTATAGTCTGCCAAGAAAACGTCGCGAAAGCAGCATCCCCCCAAAGGGTCAGACATGACTCGGTGCTTGCACAGGGGACCTTTCACCTTCACAATAGGATTATACCATCTCTGGAAAAAAAACACCTGTTCTTCCTGCTTTCTTCAAACCTGTTTTACCTGCTTTCTTTAATTGCAGTGGCAGCAATTCTTAATTTCATGGTAAATTAGACTTCCTTGGTCTGGTGCCTTCCAGCTGTGTCAGACTCCAAGTCGCATAATTCTAGTATTGGGAAGAGGTTGAAGTAATTGAAATCTGGCACAGCTGCAGGGTGTTGGAGTGGGGAAGGCTGACATGAGATCACCAGCCAACGTATAGCAAGCCTATTGGGTCTGCCTGAAAAGCCTGTGTCAGTTTAAGATAGAGCAATGTTTCTCAGCCTTGACAACTTTAAGCTGCGTGAACTTCAACTCCCAGAATTCCCCAGCCAGTGTATAAAGCCATTTCACAAGCCATTATTGCAAGGACTATAGATTGCAGACTGACTATCCCAGCTATAGGGAAGGAGGACTTGCACTAGATCCCCAAGTTGTTGGTTGTGGATCCTTGTAAATACACAGCTGATCAGTGCTGATCAATGAATGATGTGCTTTACTCTCCTCCCTTCCCTCAGGCACAATTTCAGGTGGGGAAGCAAGGAAGATATCTAAAGACTAAATATCTATATGGATTTTAGAAGCAAGGATATTTAATGTAATCAATATAACTGTTTCTTCCTATTGCACATTAAGTGTGTTCGTATACTGTACAGTACTGAAAACCTTTAAGTCATATTGCCAAAATATATTCTATAAAGTTAAAGTATTTTATTTTTCTCAGTTATATACGGTAGAATCCAAAGACTCTTAATATAATGTTAAGCATTATTATTTGAGCCTCAGAATAGTCTTGCTTTCTCAACTCATGGGGATTCATTGTCATAGTATGTTAAGACTATTTTATCTCTATTTTGCTTGTAGTATTACTTGCCTTTTTAATTACTGAATGAAAATTATGGAGCCTGATAATTTC
The DNA here is from genome assembly GCF_035149785.1 of Candoia aspera. NCBI lineage: Eukaryota > Metazoa > Chordata > Lepidosauria > Squamata > Candoiidae > Candoia > Candoia aspera. Next base: position 313,966,045 of record NC_086153.1, read on the forward strand.
TTAATATAATTTGCAGGGTCATAGAAGAAGATGCTAAAATCAATGCCCTTTTTATATAGCAGTCCTCCAAAACCTGCTAAAGAGGCTGAAAGCAAGAAGGCAGCCAAACCTTCATCATCATCTGAATCAGAACCTGATTCAGTGTCAATTGAATCATCCTCTGAAGAAGCCCATCCAAAAGACAACATGAAAACTGAAAACCACAGGCAGACTCCCTCCCTTGAACATTTTCCTCAGCCACCTTTGGAAGTCACTGGAACAGACCATGTTAAAGGAAAGCATAAAAAAGGACTAAGGAAAAGAATTGTTTGTTTATTTGACAGAGGTGGGAAAAGCAAAGAAAATAAACCTCAGAAGGAAAACTGTCAACTAGTTACAGGTATATAATGACCATATGGAAGGACAGCCTGTTCCTATATGTTATTGTCCAGTATTGTAGATTTACAAGAGGAATTGGCAATGTAGTGTCCCTAGGCATCAAACACTCAAAATATTCTAAGTGACAGCCACAGAACCTCAGTAATGAAAATGTTTTTTTTTAATTAAATGGTGAAATATGAAATTTCAAGTGTGAGTTGGCTGAAATTTCACAAGATTGAGCCATCTTGAAAATTGCAATCTTGTTTTTAAAAATTGCATCTGTCACCATGAAAGAGAATGACATCTGAAATAGTTGGTAAGTTTTGTATAGAGTTGGAGAGTCATGTAGACTATAAGATCCAATCCCATGCTTAATGCATGATATGTGGGCCTATTTCATCCCTAAGAAATGACTTGCTGGCTGATCTACAAAAGAGAAGGCTCATTCTTCTTATCAATTGTCCCTTTGTCAAACTGCTGTTAACTTTCAGAAATGATTGTATATGATCTACCAATATTAAAGTAATTCTTCCATTGGGATCAATTAAAAGCAGGAGGACTTCAAATTGATGCTTGCCCTCTGGAATATCATCCACCCTGAGATCATCCTGCCCCCACCCCCCGCTGCCCTTTCACAAGGCATTAAAAACCTGGCTTTACCATCTAGCTTGGGGCCCTGATAGTATGCGTGAGCCCATTTCATGGTTAATTTGAGTGGGATGTTCTAAATGTTCTCAGCTGCTATTTTATGCCGTTTATGTTTTTTTTAATTTTGGTTGTTTTTATTTTGTCATTAATTGTTAGCTGCCCAGAGTCATATATATGTGGGCAGTTATATAAATGTATTATATTAATTAATTCTTCACAGTGTACATATTTTAAAAAATGATAGGGTTGGAGAAAGAAAGAGGAAGTCAGGGTGTGATATTCTTCAAGGCTACTCTGAATAGTTGCTAGATTTTTTTTTGAGAGAGATTCATCCATGATTCTCCAACTACAGAGTTAATGGATAGCAGCTACATATAGGGTCTTTGTGATGGGACCTGCTTTTGGAATTCCCTTGCCAAAGAGATTTGCCTGATGCTATTACTAAATCTGTTTTTGATTATGTTCCATCAAATCAGTGTCAACCCTTAGCAACCACATAGATTTCCTCCATGATGATCTGTCCCTAACCTGGTCCTTCAGGTCTTCCAAAAGGGCATTCATTGCTGCTGTAACTCAGTCCATCCACCTTGGTTGGCTGCTGGTTGTCCTCTTTGCCTCTTTCCTTCCAGCCTTTCCAGCATTAGAGCCTTCTCTAGAGAGCCAGGTCTTCATATAATGTGTCCAAAGTAGGATAATTTGAGCCTGGTCATTTGTGCCTTGAGTGAGAACTCTGGTTGATTTGGTCAATGATCCATGTGTTTGTTTTCTTGGCCGCCCATTGAATTCTCAGAGTCTTTTCCAACACCAGAGTTAAAAAGCATCAATACTCTTCCTATCCTGCTTCTTCAAAGTCCAACTTTCGCTTCCACAGAGTGTCACAGGGAACCCCATTGCTTGCACTGTTCTGATCTCTACAAGTATGGACATATCATGGCATCTGAATATCTTTTTCAAGGCCATCGTGGCCGCTCTACCAATTCCTAGTCTGCAGCATATTTCTTGACTGCTTGTTCCTTTACTGTAATTGGTGATCCTATAAGGCAGAAGCTATCTATTGCTCCAATATTCTCATTATCAGTTCTAAGACTGGTAGTTATACCTGTTGTCATTGGTTTGGCCTTCTTTATATTTAATTTTAGCCACATTTTTTGATTGTACTCCTTGACCTTTATTAATAGAACTTGCAAATCCTTTGTATTTTCAGCTATCAGAGTAGACATCAACTTAGCGCAGGTTATTGATGTTTCTTCCTCCAGTTTTAAAACCATGCTCATCTTCCAATCCAGCTTCCATTCAGCATATAGGTTGAATAAATAAGTCTCTGTCCTTCTTCACAGCTCAGAGGGTGAGAGATCATCCTGCTGGAATGGCTGCCACTAGGTAAGATTTGGAATTGAAACCCTTTATTCAGACAGGTGATCTTGGACTAGCAATTACCTCTCTGCATGTGCTGCATCACAGATTTACTATAAAACTGTACTGATGTACACATCACTTAACATTTCTCAGAGAAATGGTACAGGGCAAATGCTACTCACTAACACTTCAAAGAACATTATTCTTCTGCCAGTGAGCTCCTGATTCATTTTGGCTACTATTAATCATCAAGAAGTTCTGTAAAGGCCAAAATGGATTTTGGAGTATCAGAAACATAAGTTTCTACCCAACTGAGACACAGTCAAACCACAGTTTAACAGACCTACATTGCAATGGACAAAAGTTTGATCCCGCTATCACCCCCAAATAAGGCAATTCTGTTGTATCCAAGGAAGTCCAGACAGTTAAATGTACAGTATGTAAATTACATGTTCGTGTAAATTCCGCAAATGATCTTAATTGATTAAAATGATAGTTATTTATTAGATTTCTAACGTGCCTTTCATTCAGGAGTTATTTGCATCATTTGTGTAATAATGGCATAATACAAATGACATAAATCACCAGAAATGATGTTTTTAGATTCAGTAGACATCCAGAATAACAGATACTCTCTCACCTGAATGGCCCATTAAATTTATTTTGAAGCTGGATTGATCAGTTCAACAAAATAAGGTAACAGAAATATTTAAATCACAGACAGGAAATAAAGAATTAGCAAGATATAAAGCTGCTAGATCAGCCTTCTGTCTGCTTACTTCTTGAAGAGAATTTGTATCCTTGAGGAGCAAGTCCAAAAAGACAGTAAAGTCTCATTAAGATCAAGAAACACTGAGGGATTTCTTTTTTTTTAATTGAGATCCCATAATCAAGGTGAGTTCTCACACTTCTTCTGTGGATGAAGTAGTATAAGTTCTGTGATGCCCGACTGCCTCCCAAAACATTCTAGAAGGGCAGTAGACCTTAATGAAATTACACAGTGCCTCAGAGAGCCTTTTCACTGCTTTCTGAGGGTTAATATGTTGGGGATGATCTCTCACCCTGTCAGCTGCGAAGAAGGACAGAGACTACACAAGTATGCTCAGAAGGTCTTTTTCCTCCTTTTTAAGGTGGTAATCTTTGAAGTCATGGAGAACAAATTTAGGGTAGCTACAGAGACCAATCTAAATTGTTTCCTTGAAAAAAGCAACACGTACATAATTTTTTAAACCATGAACTGCTCTGAGTACACTTAAGTTGAAGTTGGGGGAATATAACTTGAATTAATTAGTAACCTGTTAATCACATGATATTGACTACCGCAGTATTCCTACTTTGTTTTGCTAGCTGACCAAATCAAAAAGCTGATTAAGGAACAAAATTTTTATGAAGCCAGTCAACATCTCCTTATCATGCGACCAGAATCCAACAGCAACCAGGACAACAGAAGCAAAGAAGAAACATTAGGCGATCAGACTGAAATTGAGGCTTTATTTGAAGTTTTAAAGCAAAAGGTCCTCAGCATCATATATTCATCTATCAGCATAGCATCAGCACAGCCAGAATTGCTGCATAATGCAGTGAGAGCAGTAATTAACCAGGTGGAGGAGGAGGAGAGAACTGTGCATTCCCAGCCCAGAAAGTGGAAAGAGGAATGGAGGAACACTATCCAAAAATCTGTAGAAGAACGAATGAAAGAGCCTCCTTTGGTTGTTAACAAGGACCTCTCTAGCACTGCTAACAGTTTCTTGCATATGGGGAAGACTATGAAAGAGGACATGATCACAGTGGTGCAGCATATTAAACAACATTATCCTGAGCATTTTCAGGTGTGCGACACTTATGCCAAGTTCTACCACCATTGTTTCTCTTCTCAGATGGAGATGTTTGCTCAGTTTGGACTGAGCAATCGGGACATTTACCTTCTCCTCACCTGGGTGCAGAATTTTTATCCAGAGTAAGTAATGATTTATACTATAGCTGGGTTCTGCTGCAAGTCTTGCCAGTTAAGACACCAACCAACTCTGGGAAGTGTACAATAAAACTGGTGTACAATAAAACATAAAAACAGGATACAATAATTATAAAAAAATGAAAGGTAAACAACAAAAACTGATGGTGGATCTAATTAATTACAACTGCACATAATCTAGCAGGGTCCTCAACCAACCTAGCCCAAAGCCTAGGAGAACAGTTAGGTCTTTAAGGCTTTCCAGGATGCCAGCAAGATACCTAAGAGCTAGTATCAGCCACACAGATACCAGAGGGAATCTCATTCCAGAGGGCAGGCACCACAACAGAGAAGACAGACTTCTGGGTCTTGATAGATGGTGATGTTTAATTGAAGGGATGTGGAGCACACCAACTCTTGTTGGATCGAACTGGCTGGTCTGATATTATGGAAGATATGCAGTCACTCCTGTAACCAGGCACTACACTATATAGGGCTTAACAGGTTATAGCCAGCATCTTGAATCACACCTGGAAGCATACCAGTAACCAATGCAGCGTTTATTGAATTCTTGATTTGGAAAGTAATTGGCCTTTAGTTTTGAGACTTTTTATCCAGTTCTTCTATTAAAAATGCATACAAAAATCCAACCATGAAGAGAAAATTCCATCAGAATGTGTTAAAAATAGGCCTTAGGGGAAAATGTTTACCAAAATGCACGTTAGTACAGAAATTTGAAAATACATTCTTCTGAAAATGTACACCATTTTTCATGCTGGTTTTAAAAATATGTACAAACTGATACAAAAACAAGCTGTAATAGGCTTATGATTTAAAAAAATATGAATATTAGCAAAATTGAAGTCAACAAATTCTTCCATTCCCAGAAGATAATGCTGAGGTAGATAAACAAATACTTTAAGCTGGTGTAAAGCAGCCCTATGTTGATCATAATAGGATTAAGGATGCCTCTTTCATTGTTACTTGTTAGAGTGTTATGTATTTGAATCTGTTCAGTAGCGGAGAACATATTAGTCTATTTAGACTCTAATGAGGATTATTAAGGAGTTTGGGTGTAGCATAAAAGCAAGGCAAGCTTGAAAAAATCTAAATGTAAGATGCCCTCAATTACTGTTTAAGGAAATAGAACAATGGCAGAATATGGATATTCAAATGCAGTATTTGTTTTCTTTGAACAATTGTCCTCAGTGCTCCCCACTAATTCAACTCCAGTGCTTTCTCAGATTTCTTGCTTATAGCAAGATGGATTCATCTAGCCTTCTTTTAAAAAGTTTGTTTTAAATGCCTTTCCCACCTGTTTCAGCAGCTTGAATTCTCACTATAAAGGTTGCCAGTAGCAATTATTTCTTGAAGACTAAAAGCAAGTCAAATGTGAAATGTTGGTCATATAATATGGGTGGTTTTCACATTGGAATCCAAGCATTCTGTGGCAGTTAGCCTACTTGCACATCTGCTTCTATTGAGAATTTTTGGGAAATCAGATTTTAAAAAACCAGGAATGCATACGTTACCAGCTTTTGAGATACTTTTTGGCTATTTCAGGGAAATAAAAAATCACAGTGTTTTAGTCAAAGAGTTGGATGAAGCTAGTCTTGGAAACCTGTTGCCACTGAGACAGATCAAACAGCTTGAACTGACTTATTTGACTCATGAAGTGGTAAGAGACCTACTTGTTCTTTACTCCACAGCTTTGCAAGTTAGTTGTGTTCATGTGCGAATTTGTGCAATGTATCACATTTGTTCTGCAATTGCAGATACAGCTTTCCACTTTTGACAGCGGTTGAGTTCTCACATCACACCCATGTGGGGGTCAAAAAAATCAAGACAATAGGTGCAACCTCATGATCAAAGCCCTGCCCTTTTCTAAGATTTAGGGGCAAGGCTTAAAAAATAAGAAAAATATAACGGAAATAAGTAAAATAAATATATATTATTTTAAAAAGCAATATAAATAAATAAATTTTTAAAAGACATGGAGCAAGGCTTTGATTCTGTGTTCATACCCACCATGTTGAGTTTTTTGATCCCCCTATAGATACCCATGTACTAAAGCCAGATTTTAGTTTCTTTAGCTTTGGTTTAATGTGATATGTGGACAGAACCACTGTGATTTGTAAGCTGGTTTCCAGTTTAATATTAAACTTGAAACTAGGCTACTGTAGCTTATTCAATTAACCATTATTAAAACAAACTTTAGCTTAGCATGATGTGGTAACCCAACCCAAATGTCCTCCAACAGTAATACTGTACTACTGCACTGGAAATACAATGAGAGAGGGAGGAACTCCATCTTAACCATGTAATTCTTGCTTTGATACAATTATCAGTAGTTCTTTTCTCATTGTTCTTGGGCAGTTTACAATTTGGAATGTAGATGCAAAGATGTTTCTGTTCCTTGCAGGCCCAATGTCAGCACCTGGTGTCCAATATAGATACCAGGGCCCTGGTGCTGATGTCCATTCTGCTTCCACTTACCTGTTCCCAGCAGGATCATATTAGGAAGCCAAGGGCTATTGCAGAAAATGTAGTATGTGTTCCTGAATACTTTTGGGCGATGCTGTTGCCAGAGAGTCAAAAAGGGAACCGTTGATGTAGGTGGGACTTTCCAGAATACACTCTGCTGGGGGTGGGCAGTTTGGCTCTTTATCAGCTTTCATTCCATAGTGCCTACATAGCTCTGTTGGGAGGGCAAAGGCCTATTAATCTGAAGCCCAGCAGTCAAAATCCTTGTTCATGTACCCTTTCTCACTTAATGGAGGAATTGTAGTTCAGTGTTTGGCATGTAGCAGAGCTGCTGTTCAATCATTTTAACAGCACATTCGACTTAAATATATGTGCCTTTCTAGAGAGATGGCTGCTAATCTATATTTTGGTGTTTTCTTCTTATAAAGGATTCTGTTAAACATTGGCTGGTCAGGTGTTTGGAAATGGAAGTCAAGAGATGGACGCAAGGGAGAGAACCAGAGAATTTGGATGGTTATTTTCATAGTGAATTATCAATAGATGCCATACAGGTAATAACATGTATTTTATGTTTGTGTAAGTATTATGCAATCAGCTCCTGAATATTTTCTCCAAAGGACCACAGCATACCTATGGAAAGATCCGTGGTTATAGATCTACCCGGCTAGTGGAAGTGGTGTGAACAAGGCATTCCTAGACATTCAAGGCAATTTTAGTTCCACTGGATCCTTCTCTTTCCCTCAGCCCATCCCCAGTTCTGGCACACTATGATAGTTGAGGCCGGCAGAGTAATTTGCCATGAGTCTTAGTGGGAGAGTTAAAAAGAAAATACGTGCCAGGACAAAAAATGGAAAGCAAAACTACTTATGCTTCCTACCATGGCTGTAGCAAGTCAGCAGGGCTTTTGAAATGATGGATGGCCTGCTGTATAACTATCTAATCACTGTTACAGTCAGTGGCACACTTCCAGTGCTCCTACACTGAACCCTTTCATTCCAGATCTTTGGACTGCCTAATAAACCCTTTGGTTGATTTATCATCAAGAGCTGTGCAAATATATTTTGTCATTAGAACAGATCCCAGATTATGATGTTCAGTTATCCATGAGTTTGACTAAGACTACTTTAAATCCAATTTTGTCTATGATTTGGACCCTGTTCTTCTGACACACATATACTCACAGTTGCCAAAAAGCAAAAAAACCCCACCACATAGGCCTACAGACACTGGGAAGTCCCCTATCCACAACTTACCCCATTTTATGTCAGAATGATAATTAAAGATGAAAAACTAAAATCAATTTGTTCTGTTTTACTAGGGAAAAGCAAGCACATTACACTGATATAATGAAAGTTTACTGACAAGAAATAGGTGACAAGTTTTTCCTTTATCAAGAGTTCAAAGAAATTACTGAGATGTAGGTTCCAGTTAAGGAGCCAATCCTAACTATAATCCCAATGAGATAAATTGTAAATGCAGATGCAAAAGATAGAGAAGCTGGGATGACATCAGAGGGTGGGCATATGCATCTGTTTTGCCAAGTGTCCAGGCAGTGATCAGGTGCCCAGACAATTGGTTTTTTTAGATCTAGAGACAAGGATCACAAGTAAGGAAACTTTAAGCTTTATTGTTTAACTGTGGCAGGCAAAACAGAAACACAAGAAAACATACCAAGCCAGATGATAAGAAATCTCACCTCAGCTGTTGGGAGCTCCAGTAAATGACAGCAGAAAGTCCCAAAGCCAATTTTGCACATAATACCCGGTACCAGGGTCTGTGGCCAAGCTCCAAACTCAAAAGGCTAAGGCTAATCCTAAAGTTTTTATGGAAGTCTGGCCCTAAAGCCTCATGACCCTGTTTCCATGGTTCTGAAACTGCAGGATCTGACCTTGACTAGATAGTTCCCAGGTCTATGGCACCTCTTTATGACATAATCCAACAGCCTGGGAAGCTATACAAATAAGCTAGTGCTAATGTAAACAATCTTGGGGTTTTCTCTTCTCTCCTCCCCTTTTTAAGCAAGAGTGAAAAACAAACAGGTTATACATAGCTCAGAATGAACTCTAAACTTCTATAATTTTCATAGAATGAAGGAGAAATCAAAATATGTCACTTAAACTCCTCAAAATATAATGGTCTTCCTCATTGCCACTACAGCATCTGATGCCCAGCAGTGATGGAATGCTACCTGGGGTCTTACCCATAATACTCTTCTTTTTATCCTCTCATGTCTAGCTTACCAATCCCATGCTTTCTGGTTTCGACTTTTTGACTGGCTCTTTGCTTTGGCTGCTTTTTGCCTTCTTTTCTTCTAGAATGGTAATCTTGCAGCCTTACCTCAGGATTGCTCAGCTTGTGTGTCCACTCCAGGCAACCAGGAAATGTTTGAACAATACTGCAAGCTTTATCTTCCTAAGCTGTGGTCTTCACCACCTGCTTCCTGCATTACCTCCATCTACAGATTCTGTAGACCTTCCACCAGTTGTGATTTCCCCATGTTGCATCAGCTGGCAGAGGAACAAACCATATCCTATTGCAGCCTTTAGCTTTGCAGTTTTAAAGAGACAAAGATTCATCTCCAAAATCTGCTTTAAATAATAACATTAAACAGTATGTATTAAAATAGTAAAGCAAACCAGTGCAAATTCCAAAAATTCAATGCCAGGTTCAAAGTTTCCCAACATCACAACCCATTAAGGTTACTCTAATTTTCATTTGAAAGTGTATTGAAATACATCCTCAACATTCCTGACTCTGGAGCGGAGCCACAGAGTTCAGCTTGTAATGTAAGCAGGAAGAACTTAATTACAGGGCTGGGGAATCTTGTTATTCTGGAATAGAAATGTGGAAGCTGTCACCAAAAAATGCATTATCACTTTAACATCCTTAGGAATTTCCTGGTTCCAGGTTTCAGTCAGCCTGGAAAAGGAATCTTGTGGTACCGATCAGAATGGGATTGGGTTGTGGAAGAGTGGGTTGAAAAGCATGGACAAAAAATAATGTTTCAAGGTCTGAAGCATAAGTCCTAGTCCATTTGTTTCTGGAACTTTTATTTATTTATTTCCCAAGTGGTATGCATTTCTCACCTTCGTTTGGGTTTATCCATTTTGCTTACTAGTAAATCCTGTTAAAGGGAATGTTAATGAGCATGCTTATAGAAAGGGAGAGTTATATATTAAAAGTTACGGTGCTAATTCTTTTATTTGGGGGGATGGATGCTTTAGGCTATCTATGGAGCACAAAAGCGTGCTGAGGAAATCACTCCAGAGCTGGGCAACCAAGTGTCCATCTTGCTTTTGACAGAATTCTTGACCTTTCTGCAAAGGTAAGATAACAAATTTTGGGGAGAGTGCATTTAATATCATGGCATGCTTGGATTCCAGTGCAAACTTACTAATGGTTATTTCTCACTTTTATGGTCTCTCTAGCTACAGAACAAAACTGGAGATGTTCATTAAAGAAAAAACACACAACCAATATTTTGAAGCAATAATAATTGCAAACCTTAACAATTGTGTGAGTTTCTGGTAAGAACAGAATGATAATGATACAAGTTTCTTATGTATGTGTTAGAAAACCAAGAAACATTGTAGGAGTGTGCAAAATGTTTCATTTTGAACATTCTCATTTTTTTTCTTATCCATAGCCTCTTTCACTTCATCATCACACCAAGCATTCTTCTTCATACTTCTCATTAGCCTAGCTCTACACATTTCTGTAGTAGTTCATAATGTGAACTACTTTCACTCTCTTCCAAGCAGCTTCCTCATCCTCTTTTCTTACATCCACTTTGCATTCATTTTCTTAGGAGATTCATCTTATACTTTTCCAAACTGGATTTACAATCATTCTACTTTCCCTCTAGTTTCTTTCATTTTCCTCTTTTTTTCCATGTCCATTTTTTCCCCAAAAGATGCTCTTGACGTTATCAGAAAATGATTTGTCCAACAATCTGACCCTCTCATCCATGTATCTTTTACTAATTCTTTTAGTCATTCATCATAAACAATTAAATTAATCAGGATTTATGACTCATTTTTTTCCAGGTGTACATATGAATAGACTTAAACCATTTCTTCAGAACAGATCTTTTTCTAAGCAGATACTATTCTCATTCATTCCCATGTCTCCAAAAGGTCAAATGTTTTTTCCATATGCTCTCACTTTGTTTCCATCCTGCATTCACGTCATCTATCAGAATAATTATTTCTTCATGGATCACATCTGTACAAAATGTTGTACAATGCTTAATTCTTCCATTACCCCATTTACTGATGGGTAACATGGAACTGTCACCAATACACGTACCTACTTTCATATGCACTCATAACAACCTAAATGAAAGTATGTAATACTTTCTGACACTATAGCCCTTTCATTCATAATTACACCTACAGTTTCACTTCTCTGCATATATTCGTGAACTGCACTCCACATGCTATGCCCACTTTCATTCAAGCACATTCATTCTTCCCGTTTCTTTTCTTTTCACAGCCAAATTATATTTCTTTCATTTATTTCTTTTGTTAATACAACTTCTTTACCATTTAATCCTCTTATATTCCAACCTGCAATCTTCCATGTGCCATGGTCGTCACCAGACAAACTTATACATACATATATACATAATACATGTTTGCTACCCATCATGGAGTAGGTCAATCAAATCTTTCATATAGTGTTTTTTAGTAAGATAGAAGAAGGTATAGTCTTGCTTACCAGCCTTTCTTATATTAGTGCCACATCTAGCGTTCCCTCCTAAAGGTAAGGACTGTATTGGCCAGTTCTGATACATTTTGGGCAACATGCCACAAGTTCAACCAAAGCCTAGTTTTTCCCAAGCATGCTCACACTATTCTGTGCAAGGTAGCACCTCTAACCTAGCGATATGTTTTTACCATTATATTGGTAGTACAAAGATCAGTTACTTAGTTTCATTACATCTCCTGACCATTTGCTTTAGTTGTCTAGAACTGAGAGCTCCTCCTGTAACAGGCTGATCTGCAGTTAGCTTATTTTTCCCACTTTGTTAACCAACATTAACTGAGCTCAAGTGTAATATAAATCTCTGCCTTAAAGCAAGCCATGAATTTTGCAACGGAGGCAGTAAACAAAAGGAGCCACAAGGGAGGAGTTCTCTGCTTAATTGCTTTTGTTCTGGTTTTGTAAACCATGGAGATTGTCTGAACTAAACCCATCATGAGATTCTGATTGCCAAGTGTCTGCTTGTGCACTATAATATTAAAATAGGGCTACTATATCTGGGCTACAAAAACCCAGAAAGCAGCAGAGATACAGAACAAATGAGCTGCCTAGGATTACTATGTGAGATGGGCAGCCATATAAGTTCAATGAATGAATGAATGAATGAATGAATGAATGAATGAATGAATGAATGAATGTCTCTTTGCTGCTATTGAATGGTCATCTTGACTTTGCAGCCCAGATCTTTTAGCCCTAAGCTGAAAGCTAGGATTCAGAAAGCTTCAAATATCCACCTGCTATGAATGTGTTCATTTAATGCTAAAAGTAAAGCATGCTTTTTATAATATATATAACTTTTATTAAAAGTTTTAAAGAGAACATAAAAACTAACACTAATACAGAATAAAAAGAACAAAGAGAGAGAGAAAGAAAAGAAGTGCAGAAAAAAAGATGAAAAAGATGAAAAGAAATAGAAGAAGCTTCCAATTTCCTCTGCAGCAAATACAAGCATAATTACAAAGTTATCTCCTATTCTGTTATTACAAAAAAACCCTCACTTTTCTCTATTATCCATTTTTTTTCTAATTATCAAAATCACAAATCATAAGTGAATTTTTTTCTGTTTCACGCAAAAGATCTATAAGGGGTTTCCAGTCAGCCATAAATATTGTCTTTTCTCTAATCAAAGAAGTAAATTTAGCCATCTGTGCAAGTTCCATCAACCTCACCAAAATAAAGCATCCTTCATGTTGAGCTTGAATCATAGTGACTTCATGGCTACGTCTGTGTTTTACAGCAATATGGAAGTAGTTTGCCATTGCTTTCTTCTGGATTTTTTTTTAATTTGCCTGTCAACTTTCCTTACAGTCCTGATGTTCCCTGGCAGTCTCCTCTTGAAGTACTAACCAGGCCCAACTCTGCTTAGCTTCCTAGCACAGACATTAGCCAGGTGTGGCTTCCTTTTGAAACTGAACACTACACATGTGCAATCTGTGCAGACCCTTATCCAGAATTGCCTGGAGTTGGGCAGCACCTAAATTGAATAAATCAAATTATCATTAGCAACCTTTACAAATATTGCTGCTGTTACTATTCTCATTTATTGTGCATACTTTTTTGGTTAAGAATTATATAGCATTGTGTTCACTGGACTTTGTAAGCTGCTATAAGCATAAATACAAGAACTGATGTTTTAAAATAACTGAAGACCAGAACATTTAATTCATTTTTATTGGACTTTCAGGACTCATACAGAGAAAAACACAGACTCAGCTGAGAGTGATGTTAAAACAAACATCTTTTCCATACTTAACGACCTTCAAAACATTGCGTTTAATGTATTCCTTCACCGCTTGTTTCAAGAGTTAAAGGTATACTATAACTTCCATTGCTATATATTCCTACAGATATACTTCCATTGCTACTTACAAAGCTCACCCAAGATCTTTTGCTGCCTGAGGCAAAGCATCAGATGAAACCTACCTTCTCCATTCAGTGAAAGTGAATGGATGACTTTCTGTTCGGTTCTAAGGATGGAAAAGCAGCTTCATCCTACCTTCCTGCAAAAAGCAAAGTCTTTGTAACACAAACAGTTTTCTCTTCCACTGGAGGGCAATGGCAAGGAGTGGGGGAGGGAATTAAGACAAATAGCAGCAGGTCTGTCATTACCCCAGAGGACTACTCATTGTCCCTGATGGAATAGTTAGCCTTGCTTGTATCTTTAATCTTCAGTGGCAAAATGTTGTCTCCCAGGGGAACATTTCTAGAAAGTAAATAAAAAGGTAATTAGACAAGTCTGTAACCATCTTAAGAATGTATGGGAAATGCTGTGTGAAAATACTTACCATAAATAAATTATAATGTGCATTAAGGAAGCAGTAGAGTCTTTTTCCCACCTCTCTGTGATGGCTGTAGCCATGAAGGAGAAGGGACAGTAGAACGGTCTTAGTTTGCAGTTTTTCCCAGTCATGTAATAAGGTGATAGAATTAGGTGGTGCTTGAAAAATACCTAATAATATGGTTTTCCCCAAAGAAAGAAGGGGGATTTATGTGGATTTGCTCTTCAAAAAACTGAACAATTTTTAAAATTTGCTCCTCAGCCTCTTTTTAAAAAGTTTACTGAGAAGAAATCGGTCTTCTGCACTGACATTATGGATGAAATAATTTCAGTCACGGAAGCCCATACCTGTCTATTCAGGATGCTTAAAAACCCTAATCGCCAGGTAAGCTGATGCAAGGAACTACAAGTGCAAACATTTTTATGCTTTTCAAAATTTAGCACTAAGAGTGAAGTGAGCCAATTCTTGCAACCTAAACCTTTGGTTGGACAACTAAATGTGGTTTTAAAAAAGCTTCATTTTTCATGGCATGCATGTGTATTTCCATCACTACCTGTCTCCCCTGTTAAACATGTTTTACATGGTTTTGAAACATTACAAAAGCCTTCACGACCAGTGTACCAAAGGGTAGAAATGGAATCATTTCAGATGGTACGCACATAGTTACAGCTTTCTGAAATTACTGTTTTCTGCCTCCAAATGTTAGAACAGTGCAAATGTTACAAACTAAGTTCAGAAGCTGCTGAGAACTACGTTAAGGGAGGGGGAAAACTTGAAGGCTTTTTATTACAACTTACAAGTTAAACGCTGAAATCGGCCATTTTCCTTTCATTATCATCAAGATGACCTCAACCCAAAGAGGTAAACTCCTCACCCCAAGTTCTAAAGATATGTCTTTTCTGGTCTGGATTCCAATATATTATCCCTGATGGAATCAGATGAAGAACACAGCTAGTTTGACAAAAAGTAAAGGACTCTGGGTTTTCTAAAGATTAAAGACTAGATTAGTCCAGTCTCTAGTGGTTAAGGGAATGGTCTAGAAACAAGGAGACTGTGAGTTCTAGCCCCACCTTAGGCATGAAAGCCAGCTGGGTGACCTTGGGCCAGTCACTCTCTCTCAGCCCAACTCACCTCACAGGGTTGTTGTTGTGGGGAAAAGAGGAGGAGGAAGGAGTATTAGGTATGTTCCCTGTCTTGAGTTACTTATAAAAATAATAAAGGTGGGATAGAAAATAAATAAAATAAAATAAATACATGTTTGCTGAAGTCCTGATCTGAGAACATGAGAGATGAGTTGCTACTTGGATGAGAAAAGTTGTTCTTTTGGAAATAGAGAAATATCCAGCACTTTTCAGGTAGCAAAAATCCCTCCCCCCACCCCTACTTCATTTCACAATTATAGCAAGTGCATCTTTGGAATCCTTACGAGTGACAAAATGGTGGGCCAATTATTTTCTTCTTCTTTAAATCTTCTTTCCATCTATTTTTTAAAAATACTTGGCAGCACTCCAGCACTCCAAAATGCTGCCATGTATTAACCAAAAACTTGCCTATTTCAGTACACAGCAATCAAGGCAGATATATAGATCTGTGCTTGAGGTTTAAATATTAGGCTTTCAATCAGAATTTGTCTGTTTTCTTTATGGCCTTGGAAGGCTCCTGATCTGTGTTAACAAGGCAGCAACTGGTGACAAGATTCAGCTTCTACAGTTTGTTTCCAAAATCCAGTACAAATTCCCAAGCAAAGGCCCATTTGTTTTACTTCCTACTTTGGATAGTAAATCTCAAACTTTGTTTTAGCAAAGATGCAGTGGTCAGAATCTATGAATGCATAAATCCTGTCTATCATTTTATGCGTGTGTAAAATACACCTGTATAAAATCTCATTCCTATTTTATGCATGCATAAAATGTGTAAAATATTTAAAATACCCATGAATAAATTACATTCAAAATGCATGAGTAATTCCCAGATTTAACAGACATTCTGGTTTAACAGACACCCCTTCCCTGTATTAGCCCATCAAATTGATGGTATATGCATTCCTAAAATAATCCACTGTATTAATGGGATTTTGAACTGGTTGATGAGCAGCATGAGCGGTTTGTTTATTTCTCATCATTCATAATCATAATAATTATAATCATCCTAATATTTTCAAAACAAACTATTGAAGAACAAACTTAAGATCCAATGATGTGAGACATTCATTATATGAGATGACTCCAGTTTATATACTGAGTAAGAAATACAAACAGGAGATTTTAAGCTTTCTGTGAAATTATTAATAATCTACAGCAACTGTAACTTGGTGGCAGACTTCATGTTATGCATTTCTAATCCTCACCAGGATCCTCACCAGCACCAGGTAGTGCTGAAAAAGCATGTTTGAAACTCTGTTTGGCTTTTGCAATCAGTGTAGCCATACAGGATCTTCCAGATATTACTGAACTGTGAATCCCAGCATCCCTCACTATTAGTCACTCTGGATGGGCTGCTGGGAATTGTTTATTCAGCAACAGCTGAAGAGCCATATATGGCTCATCCCTGGGATATCCAATACTGAACTAGATTTACCAATGGACTGACTTGATGAAAAGCATGTTCCTATGTTCTTAAAGAAGCTTCTTTATTTTAATTATGAGATTGGAATAAAATGTGCAGATTGTAGTGGCTCAGGACAAATGCAGGCTTCAACTTTGCAAAACAGTCAGTCTTGCCAACAAAAACATTTGTAAACCTAGTCACCATTCCCTTGCTGCTGAAATTTCATGCAGCTTCCAGAGATAGGAGTGTCTCTGATGTAGAGATGGAGTAATACAGAGAGGAAACATACTCTTGCTCGGAGGAAGAAAAAGGGAGCACCCTACAATCCTGTAATATTGTAGTTTCTGATTACTTTCAGCTCTCTCTTTGCCCACCTTCGGCTCTTACCCTACTCACATCACTAGTATGTAGCCCACACAGACTTTTTTTCAAGGAAATGCATTAAAAAGGGTTTCCTGCCATTAGTCTATTTTTTATAATAAATTTTATTAGGTTTCAAGAGAAGAATAAAAACTATAAAAAAAACTACAAAGAAAGAAAAAAACTAAAAAAGTGCAGAAACACAGAATTTTTTTTCAGATTTACAAAAAGATGTGGCTTCCGACTTTTAACAGCAAGGATATACAAACATTTCCATAATCAATCTCTTATTCTATATTAAACCAAAACACCACATTATTTCTACAAGTCATTCCACTTTAATGCATAATAAAAATCACTAAGTACCATTACACTCCCCCTTATATTAAAATAAAGAAAAAAAATCATATAAACCTGCTAAACATCTTGCTCCCCTCCAAATAGAAAAATATTTAATTATTCCCTTCCTACCACTATTCTATAAATTTCTATATCAAAAAGCACATAGGTTGTTTGCTATTATACTTAATAGTACAACAATGTTAATAATCCCAATCCTAATAAACCCAAAAAACAAAACTCAAAACAGTAATTCCATGTCTTTAAAAGGGAATAGCATCAATCAAATCCTTAAAGCAAACCAGATAAACATTCTTTAATCCTAATACAACAGTTTTAATAATTTTCATCTTAATAAACCCAAAAAACAAAGCCAATTCAAAACAGTAAATCCAAATCTTTAAAGGCAAACAGCATCAGTCAAATCCTTAAAGCAAACCAGATGAACATTCTTCAACTATCCAATCTTCATTCAGCATCTTGATAAAAATTCCAATCTCAGTCTTAAAAAAAACCTTTCTATCACTCTTAAATTCCTCAGTTTCATCCACCACATCCCCAACCTGATGGCACATTTTAGATCTCATATTTTCCACAATGTCCTGGATATCATGCATAAAAGTTTGATAGAAGTCAGAAGAAATCAGTTTAAAATCCTGGTGAAAGTCAGAAACAATCTGTTTGAAATCCTCCATGTCTCACACAGTAGATTATGGCGCCCCCTAGGAGCTTAACCAGCGAAAGTCAAAGATATGAAAGGATTCCGGAATGTGTTTACACAAGTGAAAGTGAGATATGCAGACAGTTCCCCAGGGGAAGTAGAAGCAGAAAACTGAAAGTTCAAAACAGCCTATTCAACGGGTAGCAAAATGCTAATATCTTCAAATTTAGTACAAAAATAGTAAAAGGAAGACAATTGTTTACTCTCAATCTTTAGAATTTCCTTTGGAAGGAAAACAAAATCCAAAACTTAAAAGAATTTTTTAAATGTAATCCCCAAAATAACGTTAAGCACCAAAAGAACCAGCTTCTCCTCACTGTAAAAAGCCTCTCTTGGGGTACATATACTTTAAAAAATACAAATTGGTGATTTAGAAATGGGGTGGCTGGTCTTAGTACCCCTTTAAGGCTACAGCATGGCTTGGAAAGTGATGAAGTCCCCGCCTCCCAGCCAGCTCTTACCAGTCAAACGCGAAACGCTGTTTGTGATCTTTTGGCTTCAAGCAGCCATCCGGAGGACAGATGGGATGATTCCAGGTATTTTCCTTGATCCGGAGAATGTTTCTGGGCTTCAGGAAAACCTGCCTGAACCAGAAAAAAATTACCGTGTTGTCAGTTCCGCCCACTGAACCAGCAAGCACAGCTGTTCAGTCCACCATTCCCACCGGAAGCCAACCTACCATTAGTCTAGAGCACCTCTCCCCCCCCTCCCCCCCAGGCCATAGAAGCCACTTTGTCTTAAGAAAACCAGTTATGTACATCAAGAAGGTCTTTGATAGCACTTTTATAACTCTGATAGTAGAATTTGTTTTCTTCCCTGTAATTGATCTCAGAGAATTAACCACTTGCTGCTTCTGCTACAGGCTGTCATGGAAAAAATTCACCTCTTTTTAGTCCAAGCATACATTTTCCAGCTTCTGAAGAAGAAAGTCAGCTTCAGATCTCCAGAACAGCAAAACCAGCTGTCTGAACTTATCCGAAGGAATGCTTCCATTTTGTACACATTTTGCTCAGAGAATGTAAGTCCACATCTCCAGTCCTGTAATTCCAGTCTGGATGCCTTGTTGACCTTGGGGCATCCAGTAACCACCTCCAGGTTTGAGTGAGAAAGCTTTGTTCTTTAGCAAATGGGTGATTGGGAGAAAGAGATAACAGGCTTAAATTCAGGTAGCCATTTTGTATCTACCTTGTGAAGTCATATGTTGGCAGTAAAGGGGGACAGGTGAACTTGAGTCTTCAGTAAGCCTACTCTCATCTCTTTCCAACCTGAATCCCATGACCTACCAAAAGGTTCCTGCTGGACTAAGAGCTGTGGCTTAATGCTTGGTGGAATACACATAGCTCAGTTCAGAGTACATGCTTTGCATACAAAAATTCTCTACTTCTGAACAGGGCATGGAAAGATTCCTGTCTGAAAGTTGAGAAAATTCCTGCCAGTAAATGTAGATCAATGTTTCAGAACTAGCTGCTTTTCCATCTTCATCCTCCATAATTCTGTTTATAGATGTCCAATACATATGGGAGGGCATCAGACTGGGAAAGGTTGTCCTAAAGAATAATAGAAACTCCAGGGAGACTAGGCTCAAATTACTGCTGTTGTGGTCTCTCCACCTAACTTAGAGGATGCTCTGCCACTCCCTATCCAATGATTCTCTGTTTAGAGCAGGGGTAAGAAATCTTTTTTCCAATTAGGCAAGTATACCTTGTATTCCTACTATTTTTAGCCTTTGTAGCTTTGGGTCCTGTAGTAGTCCAGTTACATCATTAGAGAGGATGGTACTGAAATTTTCAGTACCACCCTTTCCAATTTGGGGATTTAGGTTTTATTTAAAAAAAATACATGTGCTTCGCCTAATCATTGTTCAATATATGTTCTTGCTTGACTTCTTTTTAAATTGAAAAGCATACTTCTATTTTTCAGTGAGGCTGCTGAGAGGGGGAAGGTGGTCTTCAGAGGTTGCAAAAAAAAAATTGGGTGCATGCAGGCTTTAGTTTGCTCATCTCTGATTTTGAGCATCCTAAACTATATGGGTGAGAGAACTTATAATTGGCAGGAATCTGCAGAGTAAAATATTTAAACAACCTTTTTTAATTTGGTAGGGGTCTAAAGCCAAATGGCTGAAATCCGTTCTCCCAAGCCTGTCTGAAATCATCAGACTTCAAGATCCAAATGCTATTATGGTAGAAGTCAGTGTACTTGCCAGTAAATATCCTGATATCAGGTAAGGGGGAAACCTTATGAAATTGGCTTTTAAGCACTAATCCAATACCAGTTGATTCCTCTGTGGTTTTGAGCCAGTACATCACCATCTACACTAGGGAGGGGCAATGCATGCATCTCCCAGCATCCCATTTCCAGCAACAGAATCCCATTTTTACATCACTCAGAGTCCCCTCTAACCACATTTGCTGAAAACAAGACAGCAAAGTTTCTTGCGAACTCTAAAAGTCCCTCCGCCCAGCAAATTCTGCTGTGTCCACTGTGAGAACTAATTTTCCCATAGACAGAAACAATTTGATAGAAGATCTGACCAACCACAGTCACTGGAATTATTTTATTATGGCTTTTTAAGTCTTGTTCCATAAAATACTGTCTATTATACGTTCTTGGATATGTGTGAGCTTGCCTAACTGATTTCAGTCCTGCCTGCTGTTTGAAACCAGCCAGTTAATTTCAGCAAGTGTTGTTAAATTTACAGGATCAAGATTTGAACACTTACGCACTTTTGTCTCTTGCCTGCCCTGTGCAACAGGCTGTCCAATACCTTTGTTGGAGTGGACATATTCCATCTGTCCCTTGTTTTGACAATGGTCAGATCAGCTATCAAGTTGTTTCTATTTGACAGTGTGAAAGCTAACTCTCACACCCACAGGTGAATAAGCAAATACTTAATCAGCACATAAAAGCAGTAGTAGATATTTGCAGATATAGAATCCCTTCATGTATTGAACATTCTTTGGCATAAAAGATCATCACTTTTTCAAGTGTTCTGGAAATTAATCTCGTAATAAGAATTTTCTGTATAATTGTTTGGCATTTCCTGGAGTCTTAGCTAAGAGAAGTTTCTATAATATAGGCAGTGCAACACTGACATCATATAATCAGATATGATCTAACATGCCATCCAAAAAGGCTGATAGAAGTAAACCTTCCATTTAATAGACTAATAAGGGAGAAGAGGTTCCCTTATGGGCTAAATGCCCATAAAATTGAGGGTTAACCTTAACAACAAGGTTCCTGCCTATCTATCTCTTGATCTTCCCAGCATCTTCCTCTCCTTCCCTTCCCCCTGCTGCCACCATTGAACTAGCAGTTCCCATCAGCCTGTCCATTCCCCCCTGCACTTCCCAGCACCTTCCCTCACTACCCCTAATGCTGCTGTTTCAGTGCAGCATATCCCCTGATCTTCCCAGGGCCACCCTTTCCACTCTACCTCCTTGCCCTTAGCCATTGCCACTAATATTCCATTGTGGTATATCCCTGCTTAGATATTGCCCATAAATCCAGAGTCAATTAAACAAGTTCCATTAAATCAATGGTTAATTGTGCATTAAAGCATGAATGTGTGAAGATTCTTCCCTGACTTACTTCACTAAGAGTGGTAAGGTTATATTCACTAAAATTCTCCCTAAAATCATCAGCCCTGCTACAGTTATACACCATTTTCCATTTATGCATGATAGCTCAATCTACTCTGCAACTTTTAGTCTTCCAGAATGTTACAGCCAGTCTTTGGACCCAAAATGGTTCCCTTCAAATGGCTTAAGGGACCAATGTTGTGCCTCAATCCCATAAAATAAAATAAAAAATTGAACATTTCCATGGCACTGATTTGAGTCACACAGCAGTTGTTCAGCCATACACTTTGTGGCTCCTAGGCAGGACACAGGCAGAAAGAAAAGGTAGATCATCCTTGAACTACCCTTCATGATATACTTCAAAGTCTGCTGCAGTTGGATGGTATAATCCATCTAGGAAATGTAGGCAGTAAGGAAGGGAAATGTCTGACTCAACCACATGTCTGTCATCTGAGCAGTGGTAGCTTTAGGATACTCCAGTATCAAAAAGCCTGTTTTCACAACTGCATTAAAAGAAAAGAAAAAGGAGACAACCTAAGAAATACTAATTTGTTGCCACATCCCTGATTGAAAGTAAAAGATAAGAAGAGGACTTAACACAAAGAATTTTACATGGTGAGTCATACTCTCAATGAAGGCATCAATCCTTTCAGTTAAGCTTGTAAACCGCCCAGAGTCCCCCATTGGGGCAGACGGGCGGTGACATAAATTTAATAAATAAAATAAGAAGATGATCCAGAGTTTCTATTAGTCCTCATGTATAATGAGTAGCAATAGCATTAGGGGCACAGCTTCTATCCTGAAAAAGCAAGCAACACTTTGCTCTCCAACAGGAAATATTTGTTGCATGAGCTTCTTTCTTTTGCATTCATCCTTCTTCTCTGTGCTACCTTTGTGGCTGAGAGAGGCATATTGAAGTGTGTTTCTGTCTGCTCTGAATATCTGTTGTTGTCTTTTATAAATGTATGTAAAGCTGAAATTGCCAGATTTGTTTTTCTGATCTCATCTGACCATTTTTCTCCCTATTTTATTCTGTCGTTTCTCATGCTTTGTTTTTCTCTCTTCAATACAGCAAGAGACATTTGTCTGCCATCTTGTTCATCAAGGGCAATTTATCCAGTGCTGAGCTGAAAAGCATTCTGAGTGTGCTAAACATTCGTGGAAATGCCACACTGCCACCATCGTCAGTTTTTAAGCATCATGGTACTATAGACTTGTGACAGAAGCCTAACTGGGATAGTTTCCATTTGTGCAGAAGTTGTATTTGATAAAGTCCCACTGCCTGGCACAGTTGGGTAACTCATAAATCAACCCTGGAAGCAACAGTGAAGTCGGGATGGAATGTAACACACAATGTATAGTCATCTTGCAGAGTATCCAGCATTTCCTTGCTGCCTCATTTTCCCGTGTTAAAACTGGGGGCCAGATCTCCTCCAAGCTACCTTGGGTGGTACAGATATGATGCTCAGACATTGTTTCATTTTTCTGCTATTTGTTGAAGCATTTGACTAGAAAAACTTCATGTTTTGCATATGATTTCTCTGGGGGACAGATAGATTGAAGAGAACAAAGACCTTTGTGAAGTTGGAGAGGAAACAGAATGAAAAGAGCACTTTAGACATAGCCTTAGTTGAGAAACAAGATCCAGCAAAAGCTCTCAGGAGCTGCTACTTTGGGTAGAAAATCCTTCTGGACATTAAACAAATGACCCTATGAAAATCGAATGTAAACTGATCTTTGCCTGTTAGCATATCTGTACCAAAAGCCAGTTTTAACTCAGCAGTTTATTTACAGCTACTGAGATAAGAGCTGGTGTGGTGCAGCATTACAGGACTGACTAGAGGCTGCATTCAGATTCCTACTCAGATATAAAGTGTGATGGGTGATTTGGGGCCACTCATTCTTCCCCTGCTTGACCTATCTCACAAGATTGTTGTGAGGAAATAAATGGATGATCACCCATACCGTGCCTTGGATGGCTGATAGACACTATATAAATTTTAATCAAGTCTGTACATGATAGTTGTAAATACAAGCATGTCGCTGTATGTAGCATGCTTTAGTTTTAGCTCTGACATTAAGTGTTTTGCTAATTAAGATACATTTCTATGAAAATACATTTTCTCAAACATGCATTAAAATGTAATTAATTATAATCTGGAAATTCTAAGTGGTCATCCTTATTAATTGAAAGGTAGCTTCATGGTTGTGATTTGATTCAGATTCATTACATGATGGATTTTAATAACACATATATTCATTATAGGAACTAATATTTTCATTTCCCAAAAATTACTCCAGCTTTCCCCAACCTAGCAATTTATGAATGTGTTGGAACAGCACATAGTAGTCTGCGGATAATATCAGTTATAATCCCAGCATGTTGGGACAGCACCAGGTTGGCGAAACTAGGTTAGAGTGCTCTTATTACAGTTCCATAAGGAACAAATTATTCAGAGATGTGTGATCCCAGGCTGAAATATGGATAGCTTAAAATATTTTTAAGCTTTATATTTATATATTTAAACTTTTTTTAAAGCTTTATAGCATATATACTTTATATAAGCCATGCACTGGTCTTTTTGATCCATTGATTGCCTTTTTTTGAAGTCATACAGTTTCAATAGAAGTGGGCAGTATATGAAACTCATGGGGGCAAGATCATGTTCTTAGCATAGCCAAATAAATAGGCAGCCACAAGAAGAAAGAGGAACAGCAGCAGTAGCATTATTAGTAGTAGTTTAGATGATAACCTCAGCAGTTATGCTAAATGCCAGTCAATGTAACATATGTTTTGGAACAAATATTTGCATGTTTATATGGCAGATATACCAGTATGTTCAATAGGGATGCATGTTCCTGGCTCTAGTATTTCATATGTGGTTAAAAGTCCATGGATATTGCAGCTTTTTTACTGTCAATTGTCAGATGGGACATTAGCCTGTTGTTGTTGTTTTCTTTCCTTTTCATGGCACTTTTACAATTGTCCATTGTTGCTTCAATAAAAATAACATTTTGGGAACCACAGACTGAGAAGTACAACTTTAGAAAGAACCAACACTACTGGATCAAATTTTATTTGTGTAACTGAGCTAGAATTAACTAATGCATGCCAGATTCTAATACAGCAGGACATGAAAAGAACGTGAACTTCCTAAAGAACAGCTGAATTTTCCAAAAGACTCATGATCATCAGAAAAATATAAAGAAACAAAGGGCAGAGAGACCTAACTTGCCCAAAAATAACAGATGGGAAAATATTGCTCCTGGAGAATATCTACATACCTCATTCAGTACAGTCATGGAGACTCTATACTGTAGAATGACACTGTAGATATGCTGAAAAAGTAGAGTACTGTGTCAAAACATGGTCAGGATTCTCAAGATCCTGTCTAAGAGGATTTGGATACTTGTAAAGCAATTGTTTCCAACCTGGCACCCTCCAGTTGTGTTGGAATGACATTTTCCAGAATTCCCTAGTACTATGACCTTTGGAATTGTAGTTCCAAGACTTCTAGATGAAGGTTGCTTTAAAGATACCATAGAAGAAGAGATCCCACCCACCCACTCTATTCCATCAATACCTTACAAATCTGGTGGAAGCCATTGCAATAGCTTGAGGTTAGGTATGGTGCTCTACTGCAGTCCCATGGAACAAGCTAAATCGGTTAGGCTAACAATAGCTGGTATGGTATAGTGATTAAGAGACTGGGCTAGGACTGGGCAGACCCAAGTCCATTCTCAGCTATGGAAGTTTACTGCTGATTTGGCCATTCACTTTCTCAGTCCAACCTACCCCACAGGGTTTTTGTTGTGAGGAAGAAATAGAGGACAGAGTACTATGTATGCTAACTTGAGCTCCTGGAGGAAAGATGGGTTATAAAACCAACAAATCTAAATCGATAGCCATGCAAGTAGATTGCAAGTCATCCAGATTATCACTTCAGCGTATCATTCAGAAGAAGAACTTTTCTGGATTAAAAGAGTATGCTAGATCATAGTCACCATTCTCAAGTGGCTCTATGTTGTCATACCTATCATAGAGTGGAAAGGATTCTTGTAGGTCATCCATTCAACATTCTGCTCAATGAAGAAAGCACAAATTAATCCCAAATTAAGCTGTGTATACATGTGACCCTGTTAGCTAGGAAGGGTGGAATTGTAATTAAACTCAACTGGAAGAATGTGATTTATGATGATGAATTGTAGTTCATAGACATACAACCTAAATCAGGAACAGGCAATCTGTTACCCTCCTATTGTTTGGGATTTTAGTTCTCAGTAGCTTCAGCCAGCATGGCCAATTGGGGACTTACTCTCCAAAAACAGCTGGAAGGCACTATTAATCTTTACGGTGCCATTAGATGTTTTGTGGGGCTTGTTGCAACAAATGAAAAGGCCACCTCTCTGGAAGCAATAGACATCCTCTAACAGGCCTAATGTTGCTTACTAATCACTCGGTTGTAAAAGGAAGGACGGACAGACGGACAGACTACACCTTAGCCATAGAAAAAAATGGAGAAGCTATTTTCAAGGGTGGCAAGTCCAAAAGACAAAATAAGTAACCTGTACCGCTCCTGCTTGCCACAGCATTGTAAAATCCTGCCTGGCCCTCTTGGATCTTTATCCAGGAAATGATCTCCTAAACACATGTAAAATCAAGAAACGTTCTGGCTACAGAAAAAAATTATGCAAATAGGAGTACTTGCAAGCTAGAAGAGATGAACTAAAATGACATATTCCTGTCAAAAACAGCAATTAAGAAACTTCGAAGGTCATTCCACACTGCAACCCAGCAATAGACACACTGCTTGTGAGAGAAGAGATTATACACTGCAAACCCAAATCTTCCTTTGCTTGTTCATTCTTGGATTGACCGTAACTTTGTTTATAAAGTGTACAGTATACAGTATAAATCATGAACCATGCCAGACAACTGTAGTATGACTCATCCACTGTAGTATGAAGTTTAGGAATTAGGGGGGTTTTTTCCGCTACGTGACTGCAGACATCTCCATTCCATTTCATTTACATTAAGGGATCAACAAATTCTTACTCTACCCTAGCAGATGCCCAGACAAGCCTCAGAAGCCATGGATCATGTGTAGCTAGGGAGGTCAATCCCATAGGTATCTTCTGAGGGACAGAACAATCAGTAAGGACTAAATCATGTTTGTGAAATTAAACAGAACTATGTACCACGAGCACACATTTGAGGAAACTCACTTGTGAAAACTGCCAACTTCTGAGACACTTGACAGTTGAAAGAGGGGTTAGCCAATGGCTCCCCACCAAAGAATTCCAGGAAATTCTTCCATCCCAAATTGTGGAAGAATTAAGCGCATATTCAAAACAATAGATTTAATTTAAAAAGAAAAAATGCTGCTAATCTGTTTTGCTCCTGATAATATACATGCCTTTGTGACTGTTCATTATTTCTAAGATTTGCATACCATACTGGTAGAACAAGATACAATTAGGCTAGAGATGAAGGGGTGTAAGATGGAAAAATGAGAATGGGGTGATGAAAAAAGGGAACTTGTGGGTTTTGTTTTCTTTTTTCCCCATGGATTTTTTTTCAGTGTTTCCAATAACAAAAAGTCCATTTCAGACAACATATAAACAAAGCTAAAAAAATTAATAAGAGTTTATTAGAATATTATTTGTCATTGTTGCTACTGATGATTTTTTTAACCAGCCCCAAAACCATAAAACTTTGAAATGATACACGTTATTTAAAACATTTACTTGTTTATTTATTTAGAAAATATATATGCTGCCTAGGGCCTTAACAGCTCTGGGCATCTTTCAAGATACAATAAAAACATCCATTAAAAAATAATAATACATACATACATACAAAGTACAAAAACTAGAACAGTGACATTAAATGGCCTAGAAAAAGATGTACTGTATGTTTTGAGCCACTCAGGTGTAGAAAGGAAGGAGCCGGCTTTGACTCCAGTAGTAATTTATTCCACAATATGGGTCTGCCATGGACAACGTCCAACTGGTTGTTCATGCCAAACATATATATGCAATAGGCGTTCCATTCATGACCTGAGAGGGTGGGTGGACTGTACAGAATTAGGCAGTCCTATTTTGGCCCAAGCAGCATTTGCTTTATATACATCATAAGCCACTTCAGTTGAGTTTGAAAGGCCATCAGCACCCAGGGAAGGTGTTTCAGTAACAGATTGTGAGAGTGAGAGCTCAGGGTAGCCCTATTTATCATTTCTGCTGCCACATTCTGGGCCACTTGCAATTTCCAAATCAATTTCAAGGGTCACCCCATACAGAGTATATTACAATAATTTAGGCTTGAGGTTACCAGCACACAAATCACTAAATCTGTCTCTCTTCTCCAGAATGGAAACAGAAAGGGGTGGTGTAGCAGTTAACCAGTGGCTGTAGCTTCTCCTACACAGCATTTCAGTTGTCTGGTATGCTATTTGTGCATTTTCTTTTAGAAAAACTTCAAAAAGTAGTCACAGCTCTGTAACTCTCTATTGGACGTCTGGTCTGTTCCTATGAAAGCCAAAGTGATATAGTGGTTAAATGTTAGACCATGGCCTGAAAGGCCTGGTTTCAAGCCCAGCTTCAGTCATGGAAACTAACCAGGTGAGTGGGGTGAGGAACTCTTCCTCATTTCAACTCATCCAACAGGGTTGTGAGATAAAATTGGAGGAAGGGGTACCATTTGTATCATCTTGAAGTCATGGAGAATTCTGTTGATTATGGTGAAAACAAACTGAATAAATAAATAAATAAATAAATGGAAAGGATACAGGGCGTAAATTCAACATACAAACAAAAGGGTGGGCTGGGTGAAAGTTTTCTGGACTAATTTTTTTTCAGTAATCCATTGTCTTTAAAAATATCCATGTGCTTTAATGCTTTTAGACCTTTGAACAGGCATGAAACAAGCTTTTTTGGCTGCAGAAAGGAAAAAAACTGATAGCATACCTATTGTTCCTTGGTATGTGTTCTGGGGAGGTGGGGAGAAGCAGAAAAGGGAGTATCTTTATAACTTTAAAAACTACATTTTTGATTGATTCCATTCAAATAAATCATTATAGCTTGACATGAGCCTTGGGGCAAGTCTTGTTGGGTCAATATGCTTCTTACACACAAATCCCATTGCATGGTGACATTTAGCATGTACTCAAAAAGCTTTTTGCTTTTCATGCAAAAGTTATTAAATTTAAAGTGGATTTCTGGAAACTCTGGATACATTTGGGAAATATTCTTGTCTGCAAATCTGGAGAATCACTATCAGGCAATTAGATGACAGTGAATGAGATGTCTCAGTGGTCCAATTAATATACAGCGAGCACTTCAGAATAGGGAAGCTATGCCCCTCTAGAAGTTGCTGAATTATTATTCCCTTCATCCTTAATCAGTGGCCATATTAGCTGGGATGCTAGGAATTATAGTTCAGCAATACCTGCAAGGCCATAGATACCTCACTCCTGGAAGGGTCACAGCTGAGTGGTAGAAAAACTTCTGTATTTAAGGCTGGGAAAGAACCATGCCTTCTGAAGCCTTAAAGAGCTACAGCAGTCTCTAACGAGGTGCCCTCCAGATGTGTTAGATGCTATGGATGCCCTCCCTGCAAGACGTCAGAGGCGCTGATACTCCAATAGTGCCATTCTAAGTAGTACTCCATTCACACTGGAACAGCATGCCCCCTCAGATTAGGCTGGCCCCTGCCATGTTGCCCCTCAGGAAAATGGTGAAGGCAATCCTCTTCTGTAGAACATTTGGACAAGATATAATTCAGACAGGAACAGATTCTATTTTAATTGTTTTTGTGGATGTTTTTAGTTCAGTATATTGTAATAAATGAAAAATATCTTGCACTGAGATGTTATTTCCTGAGGGAACATTTAAAAAGTAGATAAATAAAAGCAACCTGCTAGATTAAGCAAAAGAGCACCTAGTCCAGCATAGTATTTCATGCAATGGCCAACCTGATAATCTGGGAAGTCCTCAAGTACCCTGCATACCACCTAGAACTAATCCTTGGGTGAACATGGGGAAAAAATTAGGACTACCATATCTGGGCTGCAGAAATCCGAGTGAGCACTAGACAGCAGCAGATATTTTTGCAGTTCAGATATGGTAGCCCTAATAAAAAATGTAATTGAATTGAGAGTAAGGTAGAGCTTCCCAAAAGTAAGCTAGGACGATTAAAAAAAAAAAAAGCAGCAGCAGCAGCTTACAACCGAGAGTGAATAAGAGACATGATCTGAAACTTTTAAAAGACAAATATGCAGAAGAGAGCTGTCCAAGCAGCTGGAAATTCCTTGTTTTTCTTTTGCTGCTCTTTTCATACAACCAGAGAAACTGGTTCTTTCTTCTTTTCATCCCTGGATCTTAGCCTTGGAGATTATTTACTGTAACATTTCACTTTGTCAGGAAACAGACACAGTGACTGGGTGTACTCACCATGCTCCACCCTAAGGATATTTGGCTTCATTATGAATTCTGTGAAACCATCCATTGTAAGCTTTGGTTTATGGCTTAGCATTCTGGCTAAAACGAAACTGGAACTAAAGAACCACAGTATGGCTCATCATGATTAGCTGAACAACAAGTAGTTGTAATAATGTTCACCCAAAGTCCAGTAAGTTAAACAAAGGGGCAAGTCATAGATGCACAGGTAGTCTATAGACTGGCAAGGAGTCTATAGCTCATGCTACTTTAGCTCATGCTACTCTTCCAGATGATTGAAAATAGCCTCTCTCCCCTCCCACTCCCCCACAATGTTATGTCATAAGTTTCATTTTGACACAGTTAAGGTGGTTAGACTAGAAGCAAGGAAGCCTGGTTCTAGTGCACCCTCAACCATGGAAGCTCAAGGTCATTGGGTGACCTTGGGCCAGTCACTCTCTCTCAGCCTGACCTGTTTCACAGGGTTGTTGATATAGGGAAAAACAGAAGGAGGGAGCACTATGTACACCACAAGATGCCTCAGAAGGAGAGGAGCGCTATAAAATAAATATAGATCCATCTAGATCTCCAGTGGCAAGATGATCTCTATCAAGAAAGGGAGGTGGAGGTGGCATTTCATCATCATCATCATCATCATCGTCGTCATCAATGCTGTTGTTAAAAAGGATTATTATAAAATAGTGGCAGTAACACTGATAATGTATCATAGCGACATAGTTGAAATATAAATATACTCTAGAAAATTGCCTACATATTGCCTGTTCAGCAAGTCCTCTTTCCAAAGGAGTCCATGATAATGTGTTGCTCTGGAGTCCATGATAATGTGGAATCCATACACTACAAAGATTAAAGGGGGCCCTTTCCCAATAAAAGTGTCCAATTTACTTCTACAATTAACCTATGGAATTTGCTGCATGAGGTGTGATAATGATCACAATTTTAGTTGACTTAAAAGAGAACTGGACAAATTCATGAGGTGTAAGTTTTCAATAGCTAGTAATATTGATGGCTATATTAATGCCTCCAGAATCACTGGGAGCACACCTTTAATATCAGTTCTAGGGATAAACCGTAGAAATGGACTATCACCCGCCTGTCCGTGTTTGTGAGCTTCCAAGTGAACTTAGCTAGGTACTATGTGGGACTCAATGCTGAGTCCAGAAGATAGTTTTCTATATTCTTATGTCCTTTTATTGAGTTAGGATTCTTAGTTTATTTTTCCACAGGGGCAATTATCCAAACATATTCCATCTCTTTACTCCAGTAGATCTGCCATGTACTTTCAATGTGTTGCTGCTTCTAATCTAATGGCCACCAAGAGAAAATTTATTAATCCCTTATGATTCTTTTTAAAACATTGGTCTTTTACAAGAAAGAAAAGAAATAAGTCATCACAATAAATAGCTTTTTCTTTATGTCTCCTATGAAAAACATGAGGTGAAAATGTCACAACAAAAGGACATTCAAGCCACATGTCATAATACATCTTTTCTTTTCTTTTTTCCCCCAAGCAACACAGAGCAGCATTTCATGTATATATCAGTGAAAAGGGTTCATTACTTTGCTGACAGAGTTAATATCAGCCTGACATTATTAAATTCCTCCCAACATCACAGTGTTGAAATTCAGCCATAGTAGAAAAGCCTGAGGAACAAGACAGGCTGCAACAGGAAACCAAATGCTGTCTAGGGAAAAACCCATCTCCACAAAGGGAAAGGGTGTAACTCATCCTTGAAGTGTTAAATCATAGATTAAAAAAAAAGTTTTAAGGAAATCATGTGACTTTTTTGAATGTTTTCTTAAATATGGTGTGTTTCAAGTTCTATCCATATTCCTTCCTGTTAACCTCCAGATCATTTCTCCCTCTTTCTCCCTGAATATTGAAGTATGGTGAAGAAATGTGTTTAACATGTTAGTTATACTTAAGTTGGGAGTAGGGAGCACTGATTTGGGGTGGCTCTCCTCCTTTCTCTGTGGTAGGTTCCAGTTGATGTTGGGAGGGAGGGGAGAGAGATCAAGCCCTAAGCCTCTATGGTGTGGGGTCCCTCATTGCTCAGGTCTTTCATCGCTCCTCTTTAATATCTACATGAGACACTGGGAAAGGCAGCACAGGGTGCAATATTATCAATATGCGATGGAACCCAGTTATACATCTCCACCCCAGGCTGTCCAGGTAATGCCATCCCAGTATTGGCCCAGTGCCTGAGGCTGTAAGGTCTGGATGGAGAAGAACCGGCTTTGATTCAACCAGAGCATGACAGAGTTGCTCTGGATTTTTGGCCCCCTGGGTCTGGTGAGGTATCATCTCTGACTCTTGCTGGGGTAGCACTCTCCTTGAACAGAGCTGGTGCGCAACTTGGGGGTCCTCCTGGACTCATGGCTCCTGCTCAAGGAGCAGGTGGAAGCCATGGCTAGGGGGTCCTTTGCACATATTCATTTTGTGCACCAATTGTAGTCTTTCCTAGACTGTGAAGCCTTACTCAGTTACTCAATAATTTGTTTTATTGTGGTTGTTCTTTATTGTTTTTCTTGTCTTGTGAGCTGCCCAGAATTGTGGTTTATAATATGAGTGCCTGTAAAAGTCTTTTAAATAAATAAATGTCACATTTCCCAACCTTACACATAAGCTGGATGTGATTATTTGTTCATATTCGCATATTTCTGAGTTTTGCAATTGGTTCATGAATTTAAAAAAAGTGTAGAAAATGCAATGTTATGAAAAAGGTTATACACACAAATAACTGTGGGGAATGTGTAGTTTGGCCCTTATAAAAATTCTAGTCCAGCTTCTGGGCAAGATGGTCAATCAATGACTTTAGCTGTACTTTATAGAAAATATTGGTTTGATACCTGGTTTTAGTCACTGATGGGTTCATTATCTGATTCAGTTATGTGCTGCTTTCTGTCTTCATTTTTTTTTCCTGAACTATAGTTATTCTGATTTGATAGTTGATTTGTAATGCTACTGGCAACTATGATCTCTCTGTAAAGAGAAAATAAGATCAAACTTGTTGGAAATAAGCAGAAAACCTTGTAAGATTAAATCAACATTGATGTAAGAAAAAGCTCTGGAGCTAAGACAATCACTGTTTTTTCTATTATTGCTACCAAGAAAATATTTGTCACTGCAGGAAAAAAAACCAGATGAGCAGTCAACTCCTGAACTCTACGAGGACTTCACTTCCACTACAGCCAACTGGAGAAGACAGTTGTTTATAGTAAGATCCTAAAAGTAGATAGACACAGTCATCCTAGAAGGAAATCATCCAGCCTCCTTCTCACTGCAACCCTCATGGCTCTCCAGTGGTCCCATGTTATTGTCACTTAAGGTGCTGGTATTCAAGCTTAGATTCTAACACATTAACTGGAGGAAGATCTCAAAAGGAAAACGTGTTATCCTTCTGTCCTGTAATGTCCTGTGCCACATCCCATGTTGTTCAGGAAGACCCTCTGAATCTCTGAAGTTCTTCTCATGAATTCCCTTAAATTAGGCAATCATAGGATCTAAGGCAATGTAGTTTTCAGAGAATCTTACTCCATCTCTGTTGAAGTATCTGTCTGAATCTCCAGATTTCAGAAGCTGAAGAGCTTGACCAGTCAGCCTCAACTGTACCACAGGAATTGGCTGAAGAGAACATATCTGAGGAGACACAGGTACAGGCTGACTCTGCTGATCCAGAGCTTAAACTAGGCAAGGTCCTGAACCTAGCAACACATCACAAATTAAGAAAAGAGCAAAGGAAGTCACACTGTCTCCTCAAAAAGTGAAAACTGCCAACTTCTGAGACACTTGACAGTTGAAAGAGGGGTTAGCCAATGGCTCCCCACCAAAGAATTCCAGGAAATTCTTCCATCCCAAATTGTGGAAGAATTAAGCGCATATTCAAAACAATAGATTTAATTTAAAAAGAAAAACAAAATGCTGCTAATCTGTTTTGCTCCTGATAATATACATGCCTTTGTGACTGTTCATTATTTCTAAGATTTGCATACCATACTGGTAGAACAAGATACAATTAGGCTAGAGATGAAGGGGTGTAAGATGGAAAAATGAGAATGGGGTGATGAAAAAAGGGAACTTGTGGGTTTTGTTCTTTCTTTTTTCCCCATGGATTTTTTTTCAGTGTTTCCAATAACAAAAAGTCCATTTCAGACAACATATAAACAAAGCTAAAAAAATTAATAAGAGTTTATTAGAATATTATTTGTCATTGTTGCTACTGATGATTTTCTTAACCAGCCCCCAAACCATAAAACTTTGAAACGATACATGTTATTTAAAACATTTACTTGTTTATTTATTTAGAAAATATATATGCTGCCTAGGGCCTTAACAGCTCTGGGCATCTTTCAAGATACAATAAAAACATCCATTAAAAAATAATAATACATACATACATACAAAGTACAAAAACTAGAACAGTGACATTAAATGGCCTAGAAAAAGATGTACTGTATGTTTTGAGCCACTCAGGTGTAGAAAGGAAGGAGCCGGCTTTGACTCCAGTAGTAATTTATTCCACAATATGGGTCCTGCCATGGACAACGTCCAACTGGTTGTTCATGCCAAACATATATATGCAATAGGCATGTATAATAGTTCATGACCTGAGAGGGTGGGTGGACCGTACAGAATTAGGCAGTCCTATTTTGGCCCAAGCAATGTATATTTTTGCTTTATATACATCATAAGCCACTTCAGTTGGGTTTGAAAGGCCATCAGCACCCAGGGAAGGTGTTTCAGCAACAGATTGTGAGAGTGAGAGCTCAGGATAGCCCTATTTATCATTTCTGCTGCCACATTCTGTCATGCCCCTATGTAGGGGTTTGATAGGACTTCTCTATTTTTACACAGCATGTATCCTGTGTGGTATTTTCAGTTACATTGACCCCCAGGAGGCAACATGTGCCTGGTTCCTTTTGAGTAGATAGCGTGACTACTTTTGGAAGTTTTTCTAAAAGAAACTGTACAAATAGCATACCAGAGAACTGAAATGCTGTGGCATTTCTTGGTAGAAATCACTTAGTTGTACCCTAGGTTATTGTGGACATTGCACTAATGCACTGATCGCAATGGGTTTCCAACAGGCCAAATCATTCTTTAAGCAATGTATCAAAGATACTGACCTCCTAAATGATTTCAGCCAGATTTCATCTTACTTTATTCCAATGAGACCAGAAGATGTGCCACGGTGGTTAAAAAAGTCAAGATGGCAGCCATAACCATGTGATCAAAGCCCTGCACCTTTTATACATGGATTGCGATGCATGTAAAAAGGGATGGGGCTTTGATCACATGGTTGTGGCCATCATCTTGACTTTTCTGACTCCCTCCGTGTGGTCATGCCTGAAGATGTTGCACCTGACCTTTCTTTAATACTGCATCCAAAAATACCATACATTTGTCTGCTGTAATGTACATTGGCTATGGTAGAACATAAATGATTGCTTCAAGTGGGATAAGTCTAAATGTTGTTTATATTAACATAATTTTATGTGTGTGCTTTGGTATATTATCTAAATTATGTTTTCATCTTAATAGCTTTTCTGTTATTTAACTTTTAAGTTACTCTGGTTGTAATGTTATAACTTAAACAACTATTATAGCAATTATAATAGCAACCATTTTGTAAGGCTAAAAAAGCAAGATGCCAATAATGAAAGCAGATGTCCTAGCCAGAGTTTTGTGTGCATCCAAATACCACCATCTAGTGGAAAGATTTTAATTTTGGCTGTGTAATCCACATAGAAGGAGTAATCACCTTGAACCCAGGCACTAAGAAGGGATTTGTCAAAGTAGCTAGAAAAAGTGGTTCATTGCCTTTCGAGAAAATAAGGCTGCCAGATTTAAATATCTGTTCTCTTCTTACCCTGCCACATGTTTCTTTGTCTGGAGCTAGATATTAGAGAAAAGCCAGGGTGGTATTGAAATTAAAGTGTTGAGTTTGGTCTGCAAAGTCCTAGATTCAAGTCCATCCTCAGCCATGAAAACTATTCTGGGCAACCTTTGAGGCAGTTACCATCTCTTACACAACTTTGCTGAGTTTTTCCAGGGAAAAATGGTGAAGGAAGTACAATGTATGCTACCTGGACTCCTAGAGAAAAGGCAGAACATAAATCTAAAAAAGTAACAAGCAAACAAAATGTGGGACTTCCGACCAAGGGAACAACCTTACATTTCTTCCTTCTTTTACTCTCCCCCATCTCCAGTACAGTGATATCAACTGTGGGATGTGACTGTGAAGAACACACCAACCCAATGACTGGGGGAATTTAGCTGACAGAGCTCTGGAATCCCCCTTGGTCAAAAACTAGAATGAGCAAGAACAACATTCCACAAGATACTGGTTACCTTGTTGTCCCAAGAACTCTGGGTTCTTTAAAACCTGGCATGCTTTGTCAATTAACAGGCAAGGCAGAAATCTCTTTTATAGCTTTATTCTGTAGAAGAAAGGGCACTCATGACTTTAGTTCTATAGGTGCCCGAGCTTGCAAACCAACACAACTTTTATACATGCTTGGAACAAGGAGGTACATGAGTATTGGCAAACAATAATTATTCACACCCTTGGGTGGGCAAAACACTCCCAAAAGGTGGGCACTTTCACTGTAGCTGGGGAGAAATATGAGCTAGCTGTTATCTGTCTGTTCCCATTCAGTACACAACTGACCACTTCCTCCTTCCGTCTGTGTCCAGTTTGGGGGAGACTTACTGTCCTTCTCTGCTTGCACCTGGCTGATAAGCTCCAATCTTATCTATTAGCCTTTGAAATGTTCAAAGCAAATGGGTTCTTCAAATTAACCCTAAAATCACCATTCCATCAATCTCTCACTAGAGTAAAATTCAGTTCACTAGAGATTTGGGGGCAGGGGACACTGTTTGCTTTGCTTCTGCTCTTTCACATTTGGGCCATCAGATAAGATTGCATGGCAACCCAAAGGTTGCCAACCCCTTTTGATTTAGATCAATCTGCAGATCCCTAGACCAGCTAGCTCCAGCATCCAGCCCTCACATCATCAGCTTCTTTTTACTCTCACGCTACTGCCTACTTTACTGGGGTCTGGTACACACAGCAGTGCAGAGTGCAAGGTTATGTGGAGAAAGCTGCATGTTTTTGCATTTGTTGCCAGGTGGAATTCAGAATGGTCAACTGCACAACACCAGGATACCTTCTGCTGCAGAAACCTGCCCACCTTCAGACAGGTCCTTATTAGTCATGGCCCCCTAACTGTGACCAGATGCCTACTTTATATTATACATACTTTTTTGTTGCAAGCAGATTTTCATGTTCATTTATCTTCACCAGAGGTGCATAATCTTTAGTCTCCCCACCTTATTTTCATGTAACTCAATCAGAAATCTCATGTTACGTTAAAATACTTTTTTGTGATTTATTTGGATGGTGTTGTTCCCCTCCCCGCCCCCCAAAAATCTACTGTTTCTTTGTTTCCTCTGGGTTGCACTAAACCAGGGATGGGCAACATGCAGATCCAGAGGCATATGCAGCTCCAATACTCACTTTTTTCTGGAACCTACTGTCAGTACATTAATGAATTCTGGCAGAATTATCCAAAGCTAGGAGGATGGGTATCTATCATTTTGAGGTCAGTAACCTAGAAACATAGTGCAAGCCTTAAAGTAGGTTTAACATAATCTATAGGAGGAGGGAGAAGTATTTGGTATGTTCGCCGCCTTGAGTTATTTATAAAAATAATAAAGGCGGGATAGAAAATAAATAAAATAAAATAAAATAAAAATCCTGGTCTCCCATCCACTTTGTATCGTTGCTCTGCCCACTGTGGTCCTTATCCAAAGGATTGTCCACTTCTGTATGTACATTTCTTCAGACATTTAGCTAGCAAAATGGCTCGTTCAAAGGACTTGCATGTACATAGAAGCAATTATTAAAGAGTGGGATTTGCCACAAAATATCACAGCAAGGAAGACTTCACCAAGACCCTCAATTCCTTTGATTTGCCACAAAATATCACAGCAGGGAGGACTTCACCAAGACCCTCAATTCCTTTCTGTCCAAGAATCATTATAGAGCCACTGAATATACTCCATCATCACTGGGCTGTGCTTATAAAAATCATTGATTCTTCAAAATCTGGGGTTCCGTTCCTGTGAGCTTGCCAGCTCTTCCATTTTGTGTATGGATGGTCCCACATTGGCTACAGAGGAACCAACATTCCATCTGAGTTGTTGCTAAGAATATATTATGTGTCCTGGTTGCCCTGAGAAATTTCCATGATTTTTAAACAGCAACCAACTGTTTGCCTCTTTCTCATATGCTGCATCATTTCTGGGAATCAAAACTGAAACCATTGGCTATGGAATGGTCCGACATTCCTGTATCCTAATCTGGGGAAAAGGTTGTAGAGCTTTTACATGAGGCCACTCTTTCTGTGGTGGCTGAGAAGCATCTGTTGTAGACCAGCAGAAAAACTGGATGAAAGAAAGTTCAAGCACAAAAACAACCCTCCCTTTCTGCAAGATCATTGCTCTGTTTTAAACCATGAGAGACACAGTATTGATTTAGAGCAAGGGAGCAAGAACTAAACTAAATGACATTATTTCTGATGCCAGCAATTGCAACATGTAGGATTTTTGGAGGGGAGTTATTAACAAACTCAGTCAAGCATTTCCACACTTTTAATTTCAGATATGCCTGCAATGCAATAAATGTAAGCAACAATTAGCAACATGTTTTACAGATGGCAGCCCCTAGCTAATCTTGACTGATCTTGAAAAATGCTAAACAGGATCAGGCCTGGTTAGTATCAGGATGGGAGACTATCATAAAATCCCATGAGTGTTGGCTAGAGTGGGAACCTGAAAAAATCTGGAAGAAGGCAAGCCATTTCCATATCACTACCAAAAGAACAACAGGGACATCTCCATGTAATCACTAGGGGTTGAGCTTGACTTGAAGAAGACTTCATTTTTGCATGGGTCAGATGTGCTAAAATTTTGAGAACAAGTTATTTTGAGCTCAGTGATGAGAGTACAATCAGGGAAAGCAAATTTGTATTTAGGATACAAATCCTAAATAGGTCTTTGCAGAATTCAGAAAACAGCTCAGGGCCTGCCCAGTGTTGGCTCAGTTGGGAACTGTTAATTTATTGCTAACTTCACTGCAGCGCATATGAAATTGCATCAAAAACCTGGTCTTTGCTCATGAAGCACTTCAGCTCTACAAAGTTAGTGGAAAGGTTAGTTCCCATTGGTGGCCTCTTAGCTCTGTTCTCCTCTCCCATTAACCCTGTATGTTGCATATCCAGTAGACATGAAATCTATCCAAATGGGAAGGGGCTGGCTCCCAAATGCTTCTGAGGAATTGGTAAGTGGGTAGAAAAGATGGTAATATAGAAGTGCTGTCCAACAGCTCCCAAATTTTATCACTAAGTAATTTCTGTCTGAACCATGTTTATTTTTCTGATTTTATAAATTAAAAAATATATATAACCAGTACTTTCACATTTTTATTTCAAATCTCTGTGTGAATACACAAAAAGAAGCTATTTTATATGAAATCATAATCTATACCAGCTTCTCCAATCTGGTACCTTCCAGAGATGTTGGACTTCAACTCCCATTTCCCTAATCCAACAGATTTTGGAGTGTAAATGAGGAAACCTTGCACATAAAAGTCACTGAAAGATCACAGGGAAGGCAGAAGAGAAACAGCAATGCAAGTTTTTGGAGTGAAAGGCAAGGCTGTGTAAAAGCCTACAGGGTCACAGAAAGATTTTCAGACTGGAACATGTAGGGGGAGGGAGCTCATATTGTCATGACTTTAGGCTAGAAAGCACAGACAACAGAAGACTGATCAAGTCACTCTTTGAAATCAACAGAAAAACAAATGAATTGATCACGAACAAATACAGCATTTAAAAATGGACTCTACAACAAATGGCAATACTAAAAGAGCAATGAATGAAAAAAGCAAGTTCTTTTCTCTTTGCACTCCCTTGTCTCTGTAGAATATGTACACAGTCCCACAAATCCCAGCTTCCCAAGATGTATCACACATGCAATGTAATGTTCAGCAGGTTCAAATGTGGCCTATGATCATTAAACCCCCAAACCCAGGTTCTACAGTAGAAGATATGCTTTCCATGAAAAAAGCACTGTTGTGTCTATTTGTAGCTGCTGCTGTGTGGTAAACCACTGAATTGCAGATGGCAACTCTTGACTGACTCCATTCATACAAAGTGAACACTGATCCTCCTGAAAAGGAAGAAATATAAAACACTGCTTAAATAACAAGATCTTCCAGATCTTCTCCAGATCCAGATCTTCAAGTATCCCTGATTCCTCTTTAGTGGCCTCTTTTTCTTGCTGCTTGGCCCTGTCTCCAAAGTCTGCCCCCAAACTTCAGACTTTGAATTCTGACACTGGTTTCAATTATTAACTATCTAGTGATTCTTGCTTCACCTTAAATATCATAGCCCAGCTCTAACACAGTATCCGACAAAACAAATCCAGGTAACTGGGGATTCCTCTCTTCCTAAATGCGACATGCTAACTGAACAACACTTCACATATGTTTTTCCTAACTTTACTGACAATGCAGAGCAAACATTGGGTAGAGATCAGCAGGACTTTCTTCATGCTCAATTGATATGAACAGTATTGCTTTTACGTAGGTTCCATTCTGTGGCGAAATAGCATGCAAGCATACTGCACTTAGGTATGCTTTGCTTAAGGCAGAGGTCAGTAACTTTTACAGATGCCAGGTACCACTGTATGATTTAATGCAATGTTGCAAGCATCAAAAAGTAATTAAAAAAATTAAATCCCCTGACTGGAGAGGGCAGTGATAAAAATTGATAAATAAATAAAATAAATAAATGTAAAAAAGCCCCAAATCTCAAGTGGTTTGCTAATCTCACGGGATCTCAGCCTCAACCATTTTATATAGCTGCCCGTCTCGAAGCAATTAGGATCATCATCTTGTAAATCAGTGGGTGCTATCTAGCATAACAGTATCTTGGAAGGATATGTACTGTAGGTCTTTTCAAAGGCTTGTTTAAGGCAACATTGACTAGAGTGCTTGTCAGTATCAGAACAGATGTTCCTCATTTAGGGGCCTCCCCAAAGATGTACAACCAGTACGTCTTTCCACATTTTAATCCACTGATCTTTCCTGAAACGGGAAGCTGGAATTATCCTCAAGGCAAGTCATGCCAGAAGAGTCCTGGACTCAGATATCTCTCTGGCTACTAATAATCAGTAATTATTAGATGTCACATTTCCAGGTTAATAAGTAAATTCTCATTACTGCGTAAAAAGCAGGGCAAAAATCACAGAATTCTTCAGTTAGAAAAGAATCTCAGAAACCATAAAATTTGACCCTGATTCAGTAAAGGAGCTTAGTGTCGAACACTATTAGAGCATTCCAGACTTGTGACTGTCTGGCTTCTCCCTCCAGTAAAAGAAAACCTGACAGTATTACCTTACATGG
Organism: Candoia aspera; assembly: GCF_035149785.1. Lineage (NCBI taxonomy): Eukaryota > Metazoa > Chordata > Lepidosauria > Squamata > Candoiidae > Candoia > Candoia aspera. The sequence goes on from NC_086153.1 coordinate 314,007,360, forward strand.
CAGCCCTTGTAATACTAAGGAAGTTTCTTATTATTTAGCATAATTTTGATTCCTGATCATTTTTACCAGTAGTTCTAGCTTTGTTCTCTGGAACAGCAGAGAATAACTATTCCTCTGGACATTGCAAGGAATGTTAGGAAATATAGGACCACCTGATATAGGGCCTCCTGTCCTTCAGAGACTTTTATTCACCAAGGCCAATGTTCTCACTATAGCGATAAAATAAATAAATAAGCAAATAAATAAGCAAATAAATAAATACTCCAGTATCGCCAAGGAAGTCTTTGGCGTATGTAATTGTAGTTAATAGAAAACACCAACCTTCTTGAGAGTAAGCCTCACCAGCAGGGAGTAAGTACTTTCAGATTCAATGAAAGGCTGTGAGTCACGCGGGAGGAGGGACAAACCAGTAAGACAATGATTTCAGCTGATGACCTAGAGCAGTGTTTCTCAACCTTGGCAACTTGAAGAATTCTGGGAGTTGAAGTCCACACATCTTCAAGTTGCCAAAGTTGAGAAACACTGACCTAGAGAAAACAAAAGTGGGGGGGGGGGAAGCCCCCTGCTGCTGGACTTCTCTATTCAGACCTGTAAAATTTCCCTAACCCTTCAGAGAGGCTTGGCCTTAAAACAGCTCACTTCCCAGACAGAGAATCCAACCATTCCATCAAACAGGAATCCCAGGTGGAAAGCAAATGAACTAGCTACTGTAAAGGAAAACACCTACAGCTGCAGAGTCTCCATTTCCTGGCTCACCTGTTGGGGAGAGAAACTGTAAAAGGAGATGAATTGCTACTACCAGACTGCTTATCCCTTAACAGACTGCAGTTACAATTTGATTTAATAGTTTGACAGACTGAAGCTACAGGGGAGACTGTACAGTATTTGTTTTAAAACCCTGTCCCTGAGAGTTTAAAGGAGCAGATGTAAAGAAATGAATTCAGTTGTCCTATTCCTTTGTGTGTCCAGCAATTGCCTTCTGATGCTTGCAACTGCTTGTCTGCTCCCCACCTCTCTACATAAAGGGCTACAGTACCATGTGGAAAGGAAAAGCGCCCTCTTCAGCACCTTCTGGTTTCCACTAGATGGTGCTCGTGTGTTTTCTCCAGATGGTCCTCCAATATACAGTACATGTATAGATCGAATCTCTGCAAAGGGCTCGTGGCTGCAGCCTCAATTCTCTGTATATTTGCTCCTAGAAGAAACTCAAGAAGCTTGTAAACAGGATACCTATAGGTCTGTCTGCTTCCAGTTGCTCTGTGTGTGTGCATGCAGGTGTTAAAAGTTAATCTGCCGTTAATCTAAGTGTACATAAGAATCTGAAATGTATAGATCTAAGGCCAAGCTCTCAGCTGCAACCTTGCTCTCTCCATCCCTAAACTGCAACACACTGGTTGCACAAACAGCTAGTTCCATATTATGGGGTCTGGAAATGGGACCCCAAATAGCCATGTTCTTGCAGGTGATTGACATGATTTGGCCTCTGCTAGAGGGCAACACACACTTCCATGTGCTATGTACACCACCTTGGACTGCATGTTCCATCACACAGGAAGGTTGGGACTGATGTGCCCAGGCCAAGAGTTGAAGTATGGGCCAAGAGAATTGGGAAATCAACACTTTAAGTTTTGAACTGCAGAGATTGGGCTAATGTTGTCATGACTTTAGAACTACTAGCCTATATGCTTGCTATACACTGTACATTTAATCAATACAAATCACCTTGCAAAATAGTAATATCATTATTATAGAGGTATTAAATGGTTTTGATGGTTTCCCCTCTGAATGGAAATGACTCTTCAAGGGTTAAGTGGGTAAGTCCTCAAACTGGAAAATTACCAATTTTGGGTGGCAGGCTTTCTTTTCTTTTTTTTTAAATAATTGTATTAAGTTTCAAGACAAAGAAAAGCTATGAAAAAACAAAAAACTACAAAAAAAGAAAAACTAAAAAGATGTGAAAAAACAGGAGAATTTTTTTTTCAAAGTTACAAAAAGATGTGATTTCCAACTTTTAACAGCAAGGATATACAAAAATTTTCCATAATCAATCTCTTACTCTATATTAAACCAAAACTACATTATTTCTATAAATCATTCCACTTTGGCACATTATAAAAATAATTAAGTACAGTTACTCCCTCCCCTTATTTTGATATAAAAAAAAAAAATACATATGAACCTCCTAAACAACTTTCCCCCCCAAAAGATAGCACTTATTTCATTATTCCCTTCCTACTACTATTCTATACATTGCTGTCTACTATACTAAAAATCAAATTAAAAAGCACATAAATTGTCTGCCATTATACTTAATAGTACAATTTTAATAATCCTGATCTTAATAAACCCAAAACCAAAGCATTTTACCCTAATAATCTTAATCCAAATACTTAAAGACAAATAACATCAGCCAAACCCTAAAAGCAATCCAGATAAACATTCTTAAACCCTTATCCCACTTCAAAATAAACCAGAGCATTCACATATCCCCACTATGTGCACAAAGCCTTCTTCTTAGGAAAATCAAACAGCCCAACTGCCCCCTTCAAAAATGCCAACTTCTCTTCAGAAAACCTCCCATACATAGTGACCCCTTCTTTTTCATGGCATTCCACCAGAAAGTCAATTTCTCTTATTGCTTGCAGATCTCTCTCACCCTTAAATTTCTACAACTCCATTATCCAATCTTCATCCAACATCTCAACAGAAATCCCGATCTCACTCTTAGAAGAAATATTTCTATCACTGTTAAATTCCTCAATTTCATCCACTACATCCCCAACCAGATGACACATTTCAGACCTCATATTTTCCACAATGTCCTGAATCCCTTGCATAAAAGCCTGATAGGAGTCAGAAAGAATCTGTTTAAAATCTTGGTGGAAGTCAGAAAAAATCTGTTTAAGATCTTCCACGTCTCACACAGTAGATTATGGCGCCCTCTAGGAGCTTAACCAGCAAAAGCAGAAGATATGGAAAACTTCCAAACTGTGTTTACACAAAGTGAAAGTGAGATAAGCAGACAGTTCCCAAGGGAAAGTAGAACCAGAAAGCTGAAAGTTCAAATCAGCTGATTCAACATGTAGGAAAATGCTTCAAATTTAGTACAAAAATAATAACAAGATGACAATTTTTTATTCTCAATCTTCCTTAATATTTGGAAGGAGAATGAAATCCAAAACTTAAAAAAGAATTTTTAAAAAGTAATCCTAAAAATAACGATAAGCACCAAGAGAACCAGCTTCTCCTCACTGTAGAAAGCCTCTGTTAGGGTATGCATACTTTTTTAAAAAGTACAAATTTAGTGATTTAGAAATGGGGTGGCTGGTCTTAGTGTCCCTTTAAGGCTACAGCGCAGCTTGGAAATGGTGATGTCCCTGCCTCCCTGCTAGCTCACACCAGTCAAACGCGAAATGCTGTTTGCAATCTTCTGGCTGCAAGCAGCCATCCGGAGAGCAGATGGGGTGATTCCAGGTGTTTTATCTGGAGAACACTCCTGGGCTTCAAGAAAACCTGCCTGAGCCCACCAAAAATTGCCACATTGTCAGCTCCACACGCTAAGCCCGTGGGCACAGCTGTTCAGTCTGCCATGTCCCTCCCGGAAGTTGGGTGGCAGGATTTTCTGTTTGATTTGCATTTTAAAAAGGTAGAAAATAAGGCTTAGTGTGGAAGTTTGTGCTAAAAAGATACCCAAGTCTTTCAAAAAGGCTGAAATGTTTCAGATTAGTGCCCATTGCACTAATGGGCATACCCTTTACAGCCCTTGGAGGTAAAAATTATATAGAGCTATAATTCCCCAGGGCATAAAATGTTCAGATTTGAGTCTATTTCAACAGCCCAAAAGGGAGGAAACTGGAGCTTTTGATTTGCGAGGTGCCAACATGGTCACTGTGGTGCCCTTAGGGTAGGATTTTGAGATTGAAGTCTAGGGCTCCATCCAGACGAATGGGCAAGATGGTTGTAAAACCCAGTTAGAGTGGTTTACCATGTTTTAAAGTAACTGAACTAATGCACATTATCATCTAAAGTAGGAATTTATCTAACATTTGGGAGGCGAGAGCTGCAGAGTAGAGCAATGATGCTATATACTTATATGCTATAAAGTGCCACTTAAAGTTCACACTACACACTTTTGTGAATTTCCTGTCTCAAAATGATGGAAGTTTTCAGCAATGTTGGTCAAAGGGAAATCCAAGGGCTGCGAAAAACAAGGGAGCAGGGGCCACTCTGGCCCTGGAGTCACTGACTGCTCACACATGATCCAGAAAGAAAGGGCTTAAAAGCAAATATTATAGCACAAGCTTGATGAATTCATAAATAGAAAACTATTCTAACAATTAACAACCCTTCTTTTTCACAGTCTATAAGCTCTTAACAATCCAGGGTTACTGTAATTTGGAAGCTGGATATGTTGCAAAGCCTTATTTGTTTCCAAACTTCTTCCTCCGAAAGCTACACAAAGGGGGGAATTAAAATAGCGGCAGGCTTTTCCATATGCTTATCAGGAAACTCAGCAAGTGGGGGCAACAATCCAACCAGCTCTTTACTACTCTAGTCAATTTCAGGAAAAAACTCACATATATATTACTGCATGGCAGAGGTCATGTGAACTGGTGTTTACAACTGCTTTTCCATGAAATCAAAGACATTTACTACTTAATGTGCAGTCCATCAAAGCCACCGTGTGAACAGCACAAGCCCTTTCAATATGCAAAATGACTCCGTCTCCAGACTCTTCTACAGCTTGGCATTTGATTATGGGAAATAAAATTCTGAATAATGAATGGCCTTGATAAATGTTGGATACTTATTAAGACACTGGAATTGTCACATCCCACCTCCTGGGTGTGGGGAGCTAAGAGTAACAATTTGTACTTACAGTATAATTACACACAAAAGGGAATGACAATCCAGAATGGCAGAGGAAAGTCACAAAGAAGTGCCAATATGGCAGGCTGAGGAGTGACTTCTTTTTGCAGTGTCAGCCCAACTCTTATGCAGAAGGAGGCAATTACCTCAGGCAGCAGATACTGTAGTGAGGACTTCCAGGGAAGCAATGGTGGACTGAAGATGGCTCCACAGGCAGAATGAGAAGCTGGTGAATGGATCGGCTCCTCAGAATTCCTCTCCAGAGCAAGGAGAGGACCGGGATTGCCCACAAGCACTACATACAGTGGCTCCCCACAAGGAAACCATAAGACAATGGTCTCAGGTGGATTTTATAGCTTTGGGAACTGAGGAAAAGTAATCTGCCCAAGCTGTATTCAGAGCCTTCAAAAGGACACTGGGTTCATATACTGTTGGCAGATGCTGGGAAAGCCTTTAGCCCAGGAGAGGTCAACAAAGTCACACACCAAGCATTTCTATAAAAATAATTTATTTACAGAAAGCAAAAACAAAAGCAAAACATTTAAAGTACTTAGCTCCCTTTTTGGAGCAAGCCTTGCTGAGCTACATTTCCAGCAGAGAGAAAAAGAGGAAATGAAGAACAAGTCCGGGCAGGATTTCTCCCCTCCCCCCAGGCTATTTGCATGAAGCACCTGAGAGGAGACAATCACTTGCAACCTTTTCACCAGGCCAAAATGACTAGGCACATATAGCAGTCTTAATCTGTTAGTAGGAAAACCTCAACACTCCCCTTTTTACACTACAGATTAAGATGCAAACCAATCTTCTCTGACTTTATATGTCTTTCCATTCACATTACCATTATCTCCCCTTTGGTTTAACAGAAAGTTACCATTTTTCTTCCTGTGTTTTTCCAAACCTAGGTAATTGGTCACAACTCCAAGGCTTTTTTAATATGAAATGGCTTTTCATGCAGGCTTCAAAATCAAGCCTTTGTTTTTCTGTTGATGTGAATAGCAGCAAATCATCAACATAAATGCACAGATACATACAGCCTTGTTTGTCCTTCTTCATATATACACAGGGATCTGCTTTTCCTTTTTCAAAACCAACATTCTGCAGTTTTTCATCTACTTTTTGGTTCCAGGATCTAGCAGCTTGTTTTAACCCATAGATTGACTTCTGCAGTTCACAGACTAGATTCTCCCCTTTTTCATAGCCAGGGGGTTGCTGCATGTATAATCTGTGGTCTAAATCACCATAGAGAAATGCAGTTTGAATGTCATAGTGGTTAACTGACATTCCCTTGAGTGCAGCAACTTTTAACAGTAATCTAATTGATTCACCTTTAGTAACTGGTGCAAAAGTCTTGTCATAGTCTAAATCTTTCCTTTGAGTGAACCCTTTTGCAACCAACCTTGCTTTATATTTTTGGATTTTGCCATCAGCATCCCTTTTCAGTTTGAAAACCCACCTACAACCCAGACAGCGTTCATTGGGAGGTAGATTTACCAGTTTCCATGTTTTATTTTCTTTCAAGGATGCTAATTCCTGTTGCATGGCAGAATGCCAATTTTGTGCAATCTCAGGTGGTAAAGCATTCACTTGTTCTAAAGACTCAGGTTCTGTGAATATGTGAAAAGCCTTTACTGTTTCAGCCTGAAAACGTGATGGAGGAACGCCTTTATTACTCCTCTGAGATCTGCGAGGTAATACAGGGCTTAAATTTTGACTCCTATCACTTTCCTGAGAAGCATCTGTCTCATCAGACAGATCTTCAGTTTGCTTTTCTGGTTTAATGTCCTCATCAGGCAAAAGATCACCATCAGCAAGTCCTTGCTGTTCTCTTGTGGTGGTCAGTTCAACTGGAGAGCTAGAATTTAATCTCCCCCAGTTTTGTTCAGCAAAAGAAGCGCTTTTGCTAATTATTAATTTATCTCCCATTATGAACCTGTAGCTCCTCTGGCTTTGTTCATAGCCAACAAAGATGGCTTTCTTTGTTGTGGGGCCTCCTTTCCTTCTCTGCTGTTTTGGAATGTGAACCCATGCAGTGCTACCAAACACTCTAAGATGGCTTACCTTTGGTTTCACACCATAAAACAAATGGAATGGAGTGTCCTGAATCATAGAGTTATACAACCTGTTCTGAACATAAGTGGCAGTCGATATTGCCTCTCCCCAGAACTTAAAACATAAGCGTGAATCTTTTAACATGCATTCCATCGCATTTTGCAAGGTTCTGCCCTTTCTTTCAGCAACACCATTTTGCAGAGGGGTGTACGGGTTAGAAAGAATTTGTTCTATCCCTTTTTCCACTAGGAACCTTCTGAATTTGTGAGAAAGGTATTCTCCTCCTCTATCACATTGGAGTGCAGATACAGGCCTAGGGAATTTTCCATTTGCCCATGTCACAAAACTTTTAAATTTCTCAAATGCCTCATCTTTATGTTTTAAGATGTAGATAAATGTGTATCTTGAGAAATCATCAATGATGGTCATTGCATACCTTGCTTGTCCAAGACTTGGAGCAAAAGGACCAATAATGTCAGAGTGTACAATTTCCAAAGGTCTAGTTGTAACTCTGTCACTGTGCTTACTCACAGGAGCTTTCAGTGTTTTGCATTCTTTGCAAACTACACAGTCTAAGTAGGGTTTTATCTTTAGGTCAGCACACAGCTGTGGCATTTGTGCTATATACTTGAAATTAGCATGACCAAATCTCCTGTGCATCAGGTGTACACATTGGTCATGATATGGTGTGTTGCCAACTGCAGCCTTGCAGCTTGGCTTCCTTGCATTTTGCACAATGTACAAGGAGTCTTTTAACATACCAGTAGCACACAATTTTCCATTTTTACGTATCTCACAACCATTTTTCTTAAATGTTATGATATACCCTGTTGCAGCCAATTGTGCCATGGATAAAAGGTTTGATTGTAAATTTGGCACATACAACACACCTTTTACAGTTTCTCCTAAGCAGGATAAAGACAAGTCACCTTGTCCCATAATTTTGGTGACAGACCCATCAGCCAAAGATACACTTTGTCTTTCAGTTTTAGATAGTGACACAAAAGAGCTTTTACAATTACATAAATGACAACTGGCCCCAGAATCTAACACCCATACATCAGAATTACCCTTCTCAGCAACCTGTGCAATTTGGGTTGTCTGAAGAGCCTTCTTCTGTGTTGCCCTTGTGTTCTTCTTCTTTGTCTTTCTACTCTTGGGTCTCATGGCACAGTCTCTTTGCAAATGTCCAGCTGAACCACAAGTGAAGCATCGCTGGCTTGCTAGCGCTGTGGCCTCAGGTTCCTTTCCCTTCTTTTCCCTCATTTTCTGGTCTTGCAGCTTTCCAGAAGAGATGGGGGGGGATCTTTCCTCTCTCTTCTCCCATTCAGCGAGTAAGCGCTGTGTAACATACGATGGGGTGAGGTCTGCTTCAGGCATAGCCTCTAGGGTACAAATCAGCGTGTCCCACGTTTCATTCAGTGAGGACAGGAGGATATAGGATTTTGTGAGAGGTGTAAATTCCATTCCTCTCTCCTGCAACTCAACAAACAGCTGCTGAATATATTGCAGGTGCTCAGGAAGGCTATCTCCTTCTGCAAGGTAGGCTCTGTACAGCTTTTTTGTCAGAGTAACTTTACTCCCTGCTGTTACCTTTACATATAAGTCTCTCAAAGCGTCCCAAAGTTGCTTTGCAGACTGCATGCCTCGCACGTGGACTAGCTGATTGTCCTCCACTCCCAAGATAATGGTGGCTCTAGCCCGCTCATCCTGTCTCAGCCATTCAGCACTGGGATTTTGGGGGGTTTGCTCACCAATTGGCAGCCAAAGGTCCTCTCTGCGAAGATACATTTCCATCTTCAGGGCCCAATTCAAATAGTTGGTCTCTGATAGGCGCTCCAGAGGCATCGCTGAGGGCTGGGAGGTAGCCATGGCTTCTTCCTTCTTTTGCAAGTCACCTCAGCTAGCTTCTTTGTCCTGTAGACCGGCAGTTGCTGGAAAATCTCCAGGTGGCTCCAAAGAAAATCTTCACAGGTCTTTGCTACCTGCCTTTAAATTGTGCATGAGGTGTGGAGCTGATCTCTCTTTTCTCTCTGGGTTTTACTGGGCCCATAACCTGTTGGCAGATGCTGGGAAAGCCTTTAGCCCAGGAGAGGTCAACAAAGTCACACACCAAGCATTTCTATAAAAATAATTTATTTACAGAAAGCAAAAACAAAAGCAAAACATTTAAAGTACTTAGCTCCCTTTTTGGAGCAAGCCTTGCTGAGCTACATTTCCAGCAGAGAGAAAAAGAGGAAGTGAAGAACAAGTCCGGGCAGGATTCCTCCCCTCCCCCCAGGCTATTTGCATGAAGCACGTGAGAGGAGACAATCACTTGCAACCTTTTCACCCGGCCAAAATGACTAGGCACATATAGCAGTCTTAATCTGTTAGTAGGAAAACCTCAACATATACTTCCTTTCTTATTCACTTCTGCAAATTGCTTGTTAATGGCTTTTTGGATATTAAGAACCTTCAGAAAGGCAGTTGCATTACAGCAGATGAATTTCCTTCTATCCTCAACAAAAAAAGTTTCATGCAAGTTTAAGGACTTAAAAAATTCTTATTTTTGAATAAACAGCAAAAGGGTGATTAGAAAAAAGTTATAAATGAATTAATCTTGAAATAAGATTTTGAAATTAATTACAAGAATCCTTCCTGTGGGTTGTTTAAAATTGATTAAAAATATATGAAGATTTTGAAACTAACTGTAAGAAACCTTCTGGTGGGAAAGTGTTATTGATTAGGGAAAAAAAAGTGATTAACTTTGAAGAGAGAACCAGAAAGAACTAAAGATTATAATTAAAGGAGAAGAGACCCATTAATAGAGAATGGAGCAAATTAATCTGACTTTGGAAAAATTCAAGGATAATTGGGAACAGTGCACTCAGAAATTACTTGCAAGATTGTCTGCTATTATAAAAATGGATTTAAAAGAAGTTATAGAAGAGGAACATATTTTACTGGAAAAAACAGACTGAGACTGATTCAAATGTGGATCTGAAAGTGGATTTAAAAATGTCAGGCTACAACATGGAAATGGATATGGAAAAAGATGTTACACTGGATTTACAAATGAAACTGGCTGATGTCTTAATAATTAAAGGAGACATACACATAATCAGAAAAGTGGCTTGGATAACTTATCTTGTATTTACAAAAGAGATATATTAAAGTTATGGAGTTTCTGAGAAGAGACAAAGAGAAAATAGTAAGAAATCAACTTTGGGGATACTATTTAAAGGAATTAAAGATCAAGATTCTTAAAAGTAAATGAAAGGAATACAAAGTTGGCTTATTTGATCAAGGTTAAAATATATATGTTGTTGTTTCTGGTAGCTCTTAATGGATTTTTCTTGACCAGGACCAAACGAGGCTTTAAAGATTTGTTTATAGAGAAGAGATAAGGTATGGGAAGAAGAGTTATTTTGCCTTATTTTTAAAGGAAGTGGTAAGTTACTGTGTTAAAAGTAAAGGAATAGAATTGGTTTATTTGATTAAGGTTAAAATATGTATGTTGTTATTTCTGGTAACTCTTAATGGACTTTTGCTGATTAGGACTGAATGACGAGGCTTTAAAATTTGTTTATAGATAAAAATGAGATATGGGAAGAAGAGATCATCTGTTGAAGTATCAGAGAAGGTGATAACTTACTGAAATTGTTTGTGCTTGTCTTGATGAAGGGGGAAGTCATTTCTTTATATATCTATATTATGTTTTCTGTTTCTCTGCACTTTTTTTTTACTTTTTTCTTAGTTTGTATTAGTTATCTTTGTATTTGTAAACTTCAGTAAAAATACAGTATGTGTATGTATGTGTGTATACACACACACATACAGCAGATACTGTAGCAGAGGGAGAGATGGAAGTCTCTTCTGAGAATCTTGGTTGTTCTGTTGAAAGCCAGCGCTATGAATACCACGTAGGTCCTAAGCTCCCTAAATAAGCCTCCTGCCTCTGATCTGATGGAGGCCACTATTCTATTGCCAGGATTGAAGGAAGTTCAGCCAGCTTCAATATATGAACTGAGGAGGAGATGCCCTCTTGTCTTTCAACCCATAGATGAAAATTATGTTGCTGCTTTGAGACAACTGATGCTGCGTTAAGAACAAGTAATGCTTGCTTGACATGTATCTATGCATTTATAAATCAAGTCTCATGATTTATAAGATTCATCTCATCAAGGGATGGACTTCACTTATAAAAAAAAACTGTGTACCTTCTATTTGGATCCATATGAATTAGCAGCCCCACTAAATTTGTAAACCTACTTTTGCCTGGCATACTGCTTTGATTACTAACTAAGTTTAACACTAAAGGCGGTGGGGGTTATGTCCATTTAAAACATTTAAAATCCTGCCTTTAAAATGCCAGGGTGCTCCATTTGTTTGTTTATGCTTTGCCCATTCATTTGCTAGGCTGGATCACAAAGCATTCTTTGTAGTGAATGGCAGAGAAAGGGAATTACCAATTCAGGACTGATTTTCCCTACCAATCCCCAGCAGGAACAAAAGACTCTTTTCAGCATTAGCTGTTCTTTCCAAATATCCACCTAAAAGACAAGGTCTTTTATGTCTAAGTGGGAATTCACAAAGCAAAGGAGAAAAGGATAGCAAGAACTCGTGCTTTGACGTTCATGTGGGTTTCCCCTCCTACGAACAATGTTTTTAAAACATGTTTTTAGAATTGTCTCCTTTTATAGTTACGCATTTACAAGTCAAATATGAATCCCGTAAGTTAGGGATCAATGTGTATAGCTATGATTGGAAAGGGATAATCTCATGTCTGGAAAAATAGGAGTCATGCAACCTTGGGCTGGCAAAAAATCTTGATGTTTCCTGATATGGCCTCTTCTTGTGTAGTGAGCATTGACAAGGCTGTAAACAAAATGGGAACACACTAAAAAACAAGAAAGAGATATGTCCTGTGCCTGACTGCCTAACTTATATTTTTTACCTTTCCCCTTTTCCCCCTTTGAAGAATTTCTCCCCTTGCAGAGAGCAGAGGGCAGAGATTGCGTAAACAAGGCACTCTTCCAGAGAACTGCTTTTCTTTGCAGCACAGCACTTCCCTAAAAGATGGTAGCCACAGGTTAATTTGCACCCTTGGCCAGCTTGTGCCACTATCTGAAATTGACAAAGGCCCTATTCAGTTTCACTTTCACAAGGCTTTCTTGTGTACACCAAGACATACATACATACATTTATTATCCCACCTTTATTATTTTTTCCTTTCAATGTGTATTCCCCCATTGTGTACTTGCTTACTTTCTTGTAATCTCTTCCTCTTTAATGAATGTAAATACAAACATTAATTTCCCCTTGCTAGTTATCACAGGACAGAGGTGAGGATCCCAAAGGGTGGGGAAGTGGGGAAAAGGGGCTTTAAGATCTACCCCTTTTTCCCAGATTCCTGGTGAGTCAAGTTCTGGAACATGAACCTTCCCTGCCATTAGGGCTCACCTGGCTGTTTGGGGTTGTATCCTCCTGACCCTGTATTTAGGAGCGATATCTTAATAAACCTTTTTTAAGATTTATCACTGTCATGGCGTCTCTCTTGGTGTTCTCCTTCTTTGGTATCCATCCTGCAAATTCTAAATTAAGTGTTGACACGCAGATTAACTATCAGCTTTGTTCAGGGAGGCTTGGGATTGCAGGATCCATAGGCAAGAAAATGTAAGGAAATGAAGGGAAGCATGCATGTACATAGACATGGACACAAAGCTTAATGGGTACTGATTTTAGTCAATGGCCACAGAATATGGAATGTCTTTTGGGAGGAGATAAAATCCTTGGGAATGGGATGGAATTTTCTGGAAGGGGACATGACTGAGTGGCCACTGTGATTTATTTATTTATTATTGAAATTTTGCTACTGCCCATTTCCCCCAAAAGAGGGACTCTGGGCAGTTTACAATAAAATTAATACTATAATAATAAACGATTAAAATCCTATAAAAATAAAGCAATTTACAGATATAAAATACAATATAAATAAATATAAAATCCAAGAAGCTATAAACATTCTAATCTGGTGGGAGGGGCTCTAAGGCGCAAGCCACCCCGATGAATGGCTACCCACCTTCCCACCCCAAGCAAGACGGCAGAACGAAGTCCTCAGAGCCCTCCTGAAGGTCACAAGTGAAGGGGCCTGCCTCACCTCTGGGGGCAAGATGTTCCAAAGGGTGAGGGCTACTGCAGAGAAGGCCCGCTTCCTGGACCCCACCAGATGAAATTCTCTTACAGACGGGGTCCGTAACATGCCATCTCTGCATGACCGGGTGGGGCAAGTCGATGTTATGGGGATGAGATGGTCCCTCAGGTAACCCGGTCCCATGCCATGTAGGGCTTTAAAGGTGATAACCAACACCTTGAATTGGACCCAGAAGCAAACTGGCACCCAGTGCAGCTCGCACAGTAAAGGTGTTATATGTGCCAATCTAGAGGCACCAAAAATAGCCCACGCAGCTGCATTCTGGACCAGCTGAAGCTTCCAGATACTCTTCAAGGGTAACCCCATGGAGAGGCTACATGGGGTAGTCTATATGGGAGATGACGAGGGCATGAGTGACGATTTGGAGGGCCTCTCGCTCCAGGAACCAGCATAACTGGCGCACAACCCAAAGTTGAGCAAAGGCCCTCCTGGCCATGACTGCCACCTGCTCTTTGAGCAGGAGTCGTGAGTCCAGAAGAACCCCCAGATTACACACCGGGTCTGTCTGGGGCAGTGCCACCCCATCCAGAACTAAAGATAATTTCCTGGAAACCGAGGAACCATCAACCCACAACCACTCCGTCTTACCAGGGTTCAGTTGAAGCCTGTTGTTCCCCATCCAGGCCCCCACAGGCCCCAGGCACCGAGAAAGGGCAGTCACCGCATCACTTACCTCACCCGGGATGGAGATGTATAATTGGGTATCATCAGCATACTGGTGATACCTCATTCCATAGTGACGGATGATGTCACCCAGTGGTTTCATGTAGATGTTAAATAAGAGAGGAGAGAGAATCGAACCCTGTGGCACCCCACAAAGGAGGGGCCAAGGGTCAGATCACTCCCTCCATATCACCACCGATTGGGACCGGCCCTGGGGGAAGGAGGTGAACCAGCACAGAACCACGCTGCCCACCCCCAACTTCCTGAGCCGCCCCAGAAGGATACCATGGTCGATGGTATCGAAAGCTACTCAGAGGTCAGAGCAAGGATGGATACACTACCTCCATCCTGCTTCCATCAGATATCCATAAGTGCGACCAATGCAGTTTCTGTCCCATATCCTGGCCTGAAACCTGACTGGAAGGGGTCCAGATAATCCATTTCATCCAGAATCCTCTGGATTTGCAACGCCACCGCCTTCTCAACCACCTACCTAAGAAGGAGAGGTGGGAGACTGGACGAAAATTATCCAGCACAGTTGGGTCCAGTGATGGCTTCTTGAGGAAGGGGTATACCAGTGCCTCCTTAAAGGCAGCCAGAAACACCCCCTCTCCCAAGGATGTATTTACCATTGCTTGGCTGGAACAATGAATGGGAGCATTTAACAAAGGCATATTTTATTGCAGGTCCTATTTACAATGAACTAGCAATGGTTTTAAGTTATAGTTACTAGGAATGTAACTCAGGCAGTGGGATCAACACATTATTTCCAGATGTTGAAACAAAGACTGGGAAAGATTCCATTACTATCATGGGGTCATGCTTACAAATTTCCTTAACTCCTGCCAGACAATCGTTCCTTTCCTACTTGGCCTTCCACCTTTTTCCACTCTACGCATCATTAACTATTCCCCATCTCTGGGGATTTTGGTGCAGAACGACTCTTGAGCCTCCAGAATTATTTATTCTTTATTATGAATCAACTAATTTACTTTAGGCTGGATTGGAAGATGAGTGTGTTTTTAAAATTGGAAGAAGAAACACCCATAACCTGCACTATGCTGAGGACACTAGAGCTGAAAATGCAAATGATCTGCTGACAGCTAAGGAAGAGAGTTAAAAAAAATGGCACTGTGTTTAAATATAAAGAAAACCAACCTATTGACAGATACAGCAACCAGCCTTAGAATTAACAATGAACACAATGAAGTGGTGGACAGTTTTGCTTTTACAATTGACTATCAACCGTAAAAGAACCAACAATCAAGAAACACGCCATAGACTAACACTTGGTGAGGTAGCAATAAAGGCCTTAGAAAAGATTTCAGATGCTATGATGTGTCTATATCTACAAAGAGAATTGTGCAGGCAGTGGTTTTCCCTGTAAAATGCTATGGAAGCAAAAGTGGACTCTCAAGAAGCAGGATGGAAAGAGTATTGACACTTTTGGACTTTGGTGTTGGAGAAGACCCCTGAGAATACCATGATAGTCAAGAAAGCAAAACAAAAAAATGGATCATAGAACAAATCAATACAAAATTCTTACCCACAGGACAAATAACCAGGCTCAAACAATCATATTTTGGATATATTATGTGAAGACCCACTTCCCCTGAAAAGTCTATGATGCTGGGGAAGGTTGGAGGAAAGAGAAGAAGATGACAACCAGCAGCAAGGTAGATGGAGTTGATTACAGTAGCTTTGGGGGAACTATTGGGAGACGTGAAGGGCTATGTTGGGGACAGATTATTATAGAGAAAGTCTATTTATGTGGTCACTAAGAATCAACACCAACCTGATGGCACATTATCAATTTACTTTAGTCCTGCAAAGCTGTATAGGAAACAAAATGAAAAATGGTCTTCAGAAACACTGCTTCTGTACTTGTCAGCAGAACAGTAGGCCAACAAGGCTTAGAGGACCGTCCACTGAAACTTGGATTATCCAGCACCAACCAGCAGATAATAAGCAACAAATACAAGATTCCAGATTCAGAAAGCCAACTACTTTAGCCCCTGGGAGAACTCCCACAGTGTGTTCCAGGACAAATGGCAAGATATAAGCTGAAGTCACACAATGAACTAAGCTATAATATGGTTTCTAAAATTTTTGCTGTGATGTATAGATCCAGGCATTTTGGCTTGTAAATCATGATTTATAGTAGTTTGTTGATGAACCCTATCAACTATAACACACTAAACAAACCATTGATTAGCGAGATATATTATAATCATAGACTGGGTTCTAATATCACACTAAACCATAACTTGTTTTAAGATAATGCTTGCTTGTAGTATATTAAGCAATTCATAGTAGTCAGGTTCATGCATAATACTAAAATTGTAAAGTATAATTTGTACACTATGATGGCTGGATTCTTGCACTGCACCAACCCAAAACCAACTATACTATGATTTAGCTCAATGTATGAACCCAAAGATAAACTGGGTTTGGTCTCATTTCAGTTGCTGAGTGTTAATCCCTGACTCTCACCTATAATCTAGCAACAATCTAACAGGACAAAGCTATGGCTCAGATGCCACCATTCTAAGCATTTGATGTTTTCAAACACACTCCTATATATTCTTTGCCTGGGTATTAGTGAAATAGAGTTGTGGATTCTAGATTTGAAGGATCTGAATCTTTGCCCTCAGGACAGAACCAGCTTTTCATACCTGTAAGAAAGGAGTGTGTGCTCATGTATGTACATTGTTGTATCTGGAAATATCTAACAGTAGAAATGTCTTGCTTCAAACAGTTTTGTACTAGGCCATGCGGCACCTCTTTATATTGTGCCATGCAAATAAAATGGAATTTCAACATGCTGCAGTTTCACCAGGTTAAAATGGATGAGTTCACAAAGTAGAGAAATCCTATACAAGTATGAGGGCTTGCTTGTGCTTGGCAGTTTAAACTCAGTCTAGGAATGGGGTTTTCAGAACTGGCTGGAATAATTTTCTTTGTCCCTGACTGTTAGGTGAAATTTCATGCCAGTTAGACCAATCTGCAATCTCAGTCCTGAGACAGCCTTTAACTGCATAGTTTATGGCTGCAAAACCTATTCTAATTTTTGGTCTTTCTTTTTCCACTCCATTCTTTCCCTGATTATAAATTCTGCAGAACTCAGATGTTCACAATTTTTTTGGGTGACAAGAACTTTTGTCACTTTTCCTTTGTGACAAAACATGTCACTTAAAACACTGTTGGAAAACATATTCCATAAATGAAACCACCCAGGTAGGATATATTTCTGACAGTGCTAGGGGGCTCAGCTCAGTCCCATGATATTGGATTTAAACAAACAGATAGTCTACATTAGGTTTTCCTATGCCTTTCTTTATGAATGAAAGATTATTTTGGCCACTGCTATGAACTGATTTTCTGCTTGTGTTCAAATCCATCATTACTATACAAACAAATAAGATTTTTTTTATGTCCATTATGTCTATAGCTTTATGTCTGCAGCTCTTCTGACAACCCTATTCACATAAAAATTGCAATTGTACGCAAAAAATGAGATGTTAAACTTGTTAGTGATAATGATTAAAGGTTTAGGAAAGGTAGTGCAAAGAAAAAATCATTTCCTTTAGTTGCTGGAGGCTTGTACCTTTTATACAATGAATACTTGAGCTATTTTTATGAATAGTTGACCTAGATTTTCGGCTTGAATGAAAATGTCCACCTACAGTTCAGTAAAGTCAGAAAAGCATATGTTCCCTAAAAGATGTTATGCTCAAAATGAAAAACAAGCCTCAACTTCAAATGAGACAAGCAATGGCCATTACTCATATAGGTAGTCCTCACTTAATGACCACTGATTTAGTGACAGTTCAGACTTACAATGGTGCTGAAAAAACCGACTTACAACCAGTGCTCACACTTACGACCGTCGCAGTATCACCACAGTCATGGGATCATGATTCTGGCGTTTGGCAACTGGTTCACATTTATGACCATCGCAGCATCCCGTGGTCACGTGATCACCATTTTCTACCTTCCTGGCCAGCTTCCGGCAAGCAAAATCAATGGGGAACCATGTGATTCACTTAACAACCACGTGGTTCACTTAACAACCATGGTGATTCACTTAATGACCACTGCAAAAAGGTCATAAAATCAGGTCAGATTCGCTTAATGACTGCTTCACCTAGCAACCAAAATTCTGGTCTTAATTGTGGTCGTTAAGTGAGGACTGTCTGTAGGCAATTGATACAAAGACATCCCATTTCAGGTTTCATTCTCTCTAAAATGAAAAAGCCACTTGTCTCACTTACAAGAGCACAAAAAATTTGGCCAAGTTGTTGATAGAAGGCACTTTGAAATCAGAACAGTTCAGAAAAAAACCTCATGATTATAGTTGTCACATAATGTTATGGAAGGGAATCACAAGCCTTGGTCTCGTAAGTTTTTTTTATTCAGTCCTTGATGTCTTGAAAAGGACTGGAAAAATCTCTCTTTGAGATCCTAGAGAGGGTTCTTATTTGTTTGTTATTCTCTTTATATCCCTTCTTTCCACTATAAGTTCAAGACAATGTATCTCCCCTAATTTTATTATCAAATCAAGAGCCTGTGAGGTAGATTGTGCTAAGTGCCTTGCTGAAAGTCGTCAATGAGTTCCATGGCTGAATGCAGGCTTGAACCCAGTTCAACAGTTTATCACAATCTTCTCCAACCTTAGCATACTCAAGATGTGCAGACCTTCCACCAGCATAACCTTTGCTGAGATTTCTGGAAGTTGAAATCCACGTAACTGAAAGACACCAAAGTTGGAGAAGTCTGCCTTAATAGCATGGTATATCTGAGTATATACTGTATAATGAATCCCTAACAGTTGCTTCATTAAGGAAAATCAGCTTCAGAAGGAGATCTTGCAGCACAACACATATGTAATTACTTTATTGAGTCAGACTATTGATCCATCTGCTCCGCAGGTACAATACCTTGGTTCCTGCCAATCTGTGGCAGAAAACACATGAAAATTGTAGTCCTAAAATCAGCTTAGCCCTTTTTAAAAAAAAAAAATCTGAACTATTCTTAATTGTTCTAAAATGAAGAAATCCCAGTCCTGCCTATGCATGTGACAAAACACTGCTCACTACAGCCTTCAAACTCCAAAAAAAAAAAAGTTACATATAGCTGTGGGTCATCAAAGGACTGTCCACTTTTGAACAAGTTCATTATTATTTAGTATGATTAATATTAGCACTTTGGGATAAGGATTGACATCCTGTTCTAGCAATTCTAATTAAATAAAAGATGAAGAGAATTAGAACACATTGTCCCTCACACCTGAGAACCTACAGAACATAAGAAGAGCCCTCCTGGATTGGACCAAAAACCAATTGGTATATTGTTTCATGGAGAAGACAGCCAGAGACCTGCAGGAATCCTACAAACAGCACACGTACAGTACATGTAGCACTCCGCCTTCCCAGGACACAGAAGCATGGCACCTCTGATCCTGGAAGCAATAATAGCTATGATGTCTACTTGTTATTGATAGTTTTGCTTGAGAAATAATTTGTTGAATCCCCTTTTAAAGCAATTTAGATCGGTGATTATCAAAGATCTCACCTTCTAATGAAAATAAAGTTCACTCACTATAGGGAGCCCAAACCAGGAACAGTTTACAGAAGAACGAATAACACAATTGGAAAAACTGGGGAAAAAATGTAACAGGGACAAAGATTGGGGCAGGTAAAGAACCTTAAGGTCCAATCCATAATAGAAAAACTTCAGATCTAATCCAATTATTTCCTTTTATTTCAGTAACCATCAAGAGGTAATGAATTCCAAAATGTAACTATCTGTCATGTGAAAAACTACATTTTTTTCTGTTGGAAATCTCCCCCATGCAGCTTCATCAAAGGACTCTGGATTCTAATTTATGAGATGGGGAACTTCTTATTTTTGCTCGAATTCGTCCTCTTATTTGCCTTCTTTATAAACTTTTTTTAATCCATTCATTCTCAGAGACTGTCTGGACAAGTCCCTGCAGTTTTCTTGGCATGATTTCAGAAGTGGTTTGCCGTTGCCTTCTTCCTAGGGCTTAGAGAGAGTGACTGGCCCAAGGTCACCCAGCTGGCTTTGTGCCTAAGGTGGGACTAATACTCACAGTCTCCCAGTTTCTAGCCTGATGCATTAACCACTACACCAAACTGGTTCTCTCTTTATAAACTAATAAAGATCAAATTCATACTAGCTTGCTCCAAGATAGCTGCTATATAAAAATGGCAATCAATTAAAAATTGCAAAGTATTCTTCCTAATTTTGCTTGAAATCTCTAGAGTTTATAGTACAACATCAATTTCTACTGCTGTATTTATTCTGATTTACATTGTTATGATTCCTTTTATTCCAAAGCAAAGAAAAAACTTTATGTTGAGGGTCAACACAAGAAAGTCTTAAGTAAATTATAAATGATTAATTACACTATAAATTGTCACAGCTTCCCAACAGAAAAGGTCTTTCATCACCATTTTGTGCACGTGTTTTCCTATTAACATTTGGTAACATACTGCAAAGTAGGCCATGGAGCTTTTTATTTTTAGATGCCGTTTTAATGCTCTGGATTATTTATATGTGTTAAAATGTGCTGAATATTATACCATCTTCATTCTTCTACATCCTCCAAGCTTATCACTTAGAGCAGGCATTTTTCTTATGAAAATTAAATTAAATCAGACTTGTACTCAGAAGCTTAGGAACATCTTTCACCACCACAGCAAAAGAGGCAGTGAATATATAATAAATATATAATAAATAATATTGTACAAAAGCCTTGACAGGCAGGAATACCAAGACAGGAAAGAAAGGATGAGCTGAAGGACCAAGAACCAGTAGACACCCACACACACCTTACTGGAGGATCCAACCTGGATACAGCATCCACCACCCACCACAGCACCGGAGCAGGGAGAGTGATTAAAAGGGAAAACGAAATACATACAAACATTACTGCAAAACGTATTACAAATGCTATACCTCACTCTAAGTTTTAGACAGAATATCTGAAAAATAAGAGAAATAAAAATACGCACATCTTAGAGTTCATTCGTTTGAGATTGATTACTACGTAGAGGTAGAAGTCCACATTTCTTAATGGAATTCTATCGTTAGATCTCCTTGTACAGTAAAATTGCCGTGGCAATCACTAATGGTACTCATGAAGTTCAGTTTCACTTATGCATTTTCCACTGACTTCCTGAGAGCAAAACAGCAGTTACCATGGTAAAGGACACCCTGTTTGCATATAGCAAGAAAGAGAGCAGATGAAATGGATAGCACATAGAGATACCACTGTGCCTGAAACAACATGGAAACCTTTTAAAGCATTTTGCAATTTTTCTCCCTAGAGCAAGAATTAATCCTTTGTAACATTATGTACTATTCATTACCTTTAGCAACCTACATGGAGAGCTAATATGATGTAATGAATTTGGACTTTGGAAGCATTCCTGGAAGTCCCTTGCAAATATATAAAAAGATGCACTCTCTCATCGTGTATCTGAAATTCTGAACCTTGAGTATGTGAAATTCTGAACCTTGTAACTCAGTTATGACTTTAGGCTTGTGATTTTTTTTACCAGCTTAACTATCTTGCAGAGTTTTTTGTGAATGTGAAAACTGGAGGTCACTGAACAAAGGACAAAGGCCAAGTGACAATTATAATAAAAATGAAAACATAAAGCAAGATACAGAGAAGCTGGTTTCACACAACACACTTAACTTGGTTACTCAATTCATCATTGACCCATAAACTACTAAAATAGACTGAGTTCACACAAGGAAGACACGTGCAAAACCCAAAGATTCAAACTAACCACGTTTAGCTTTTTTTTGCAAATGTAGCCGCTAAGTCTTCGACTGATCTGGCTGAGTGCACAGTGTAAACCTAGCCAGGCTCTGCTAAAAGTATGGCTACAGAAACTGGGCTGCACAAAAACAGGTGATCTCTAAATGGCAGCAAAAAGTTAGGCTTTTCCTGTCTCTATTCTACCACCTAGCAGCAGTCTTTATTTTTGTAGTACGGGTATGGTAACCCAAATTAAAAGTACATTCTATATTGGTAGAAGAGCAGATGGCAGCCATGGCCAGGAGAGCCGTTGCAGAGCTTCATGCTGTGTGCCAATTGCACCTGTTCCTGGGCCAGGGGAATCTAATCAGTCACTAAAGCCCTAGTCACCTCCCAATTGGACTACTGCAATGCACTCTACGTGGGGCTGACCTTGAAGAGTATTTGGAAGCTTCAACTGGTGCAAAATGCAGCAGTGCAGGCAGTTACGGGTGCTGACACCTTTGCTGCTTTGTGAGCTGCATTAATTACTGGTATCCTTCCAGGCACAATTCAAGGTGCTGGTGGACACTTTTAAAGCCCTAATGGCTTGGAGCCAGGTTAATAATGGGACCATCTCTCCCCAGTGGTATCTACCCAAGCTGTTAGATCCGGCAGGAGAGGCAGGCTCAGAGACTGCCATCTGGCAGGACCCAGGAAGAGGGCCTTTTTTGCCATGGCACCTGTTCTTTGGTGCCCAAGGTCAGACTTGCCTCAACCTTTAATGCCTTTCATGAGGCATTAAAAACTTGGTTACACCATCAAGCCTGGCACCCTAATAGTGTAGGTGAGCCTGTTCCTTGGCTATATTGATTGTGGAACTCTGTGAATTTCTCAGTTGCAACTTTTTATGTTATTTATGCTTTTAATTATTGGTTTTGTTTTTATTTATTTTATCCTGTTTTAACTGTCAGCCACCCAGAGTTACGTATATGAGATGGGCAGCCATATGGAAGGGAAGGAGGGAGGGAGGAAAGAAGGAAAGAACTTCACCAATATTGATCCAAGTTACAACATCCAAGGGTGTACAGCCTCCAGGCTTAGGGGCCACTTGTGCCTCGCAACTCAGTTCGCATGTCTTTAGATCAGCATTCCAGTCATTATCAAGTCAGAAGGCTATAGGAACTGATGGAATACCCACAGAAATATGGCAAGCAACAGAAGAAGATCAGTAAAGGTTCTAACCAAGCTATGCCATCAAATCTGGAGAATGACACAGTGGCCAATCAGTTGGAAGAGATCAATCTACATTCCAAACCAAAAAAAGAAGACTTAACGAAGTGTGCAAACTATTGTACAATATCCTTAATTTCACATGCTAGCAAAATAATGCTTAGAATATCCAATGAAGATAAGAGCCCTACATGGAAAGAGATGCCAGATGTTCAACCTGGCTTTAGAAACGGCTGAGCAACACAAGACATTATTGCTGATGCACACTGGATAATTGAGAAAGCCAAAGAATACCAAAAAGAAGTCACTATGTGCTGCATTGATTATGGAAAAGCCTTTGATTGTATCTATCACATAAGCTGGGGAAAGTACTCTGAAAAATGGGAATCCCAGAACATTTCATTGTCCTCATGAGAAACTTATATACAGGTCAGAAAGCCACAGTGCAGGCAGAAACATGGCTCCAGGTTGGCAAAGGAGTGAGACAAGGCTGTATACTCTCCCCTTATTTATTCAACCTATATGCTGAATATATTTTAAGGGAAGCCGGATTGGAAGATGATGAGAGTGATTTTAAAATTGGAGAAAAAAACATCAATAACCTGCACCATGTTGATGACACTACTGATAGGTGAAAATGCAAAGGATCTGCAAGTTCTAGTAATAAAAGGCAAGGAACACAGTGAAAAAAATGGGACTAAAATTAAATATAAAGAAGACCAAACTAATGACAATAGGTAGAACCACCAACCTTAGAATTGACAATGAAGATAAAGAAGTGGTGGATAGCTTCTGCTTTTTAGGATCAACCATCTACAGTAAAGGAACAAGCGGTCAAAAACTATGCCACAGACTAGCACTTGATAGAGCAGCCATGAAGACCTTGGAAAAGATATTCAAATACTGCAATGTGTCTATACCTACAAAGATCAGAATCATGCAAACCGCAGTATTCCCTGTGACACTCTATGGAAGCTAAAGGTGACTTCGAAAAAGCAGGATTAAAAGTATTGATGCTTTTCACTTTGTTGTTGGAAGACTCCTGAGAATACTGTGGACAGCTATGAAAACAAACAAATGGATCATCAAACAAATCAACCCAGAGTTCTCACTTGAGTCACAAATGACCAGACTCAAATTATCCTACTTCAGACACATTATGTGAAGACCTAGCTCTCTAGAGAAGGCTCTAATGCTGGGAAGGCTGGAAGGAAAGAGAAGAAGAGGACAACCAGCAGCAAGGTGGATGGACTCAGTTACAGTGGTGATGGGTGCACCATTGGAAGACCTGAAGGACCAGGTTAGGGACAAATCATCATGGTGAAAATCTATCGATGTGGTTGCTAAGAGTCAACAATGACTTGATGGCATATGATCAATCAATCAGTCGATCAATAGCCATCTCAGGAGTTTGTGATTGAAAATATATTTAATCCAGGAACTCGAGTCGTAACTCAACCTCTTCATCATTACTGCATCATATGAGCTCTGAAAGGTCACTTCCACAATTTATGAGGGCATCATTTTTCAAACAGTTTTGAATCTTAAACCAGCAGTTTAAGGGGGGAGGGGAGTTGTGTTGTGTTGTGTGCAAGAGAAGTTTTTATGTGTGTTTAGTTGTATCAAAATATATGTAGTAAAATGTGATCTTACTCAGTGAAAAGAGAAGCCAATATCTTATTGGCCAAAAAAACCCCCAGAAAGTGCAGAAGCAGAGGTAGCAGGAGAGTGTCACTATCTACCAGGAAAATTACTATAAAGAGTTTATATATTTTGTTATTGTAAATTATCTAAGAGAGCCAGTTTGATGTATAGGTTAAGGCACCAGGCTAGAAACTGAGACCAAAAGTTCTAGTCCTGCCTTAGGTATAAAGCAAGCTGGGTGACCTTGGGCCAGTCCCACTCTCTCAGCCCCGGGAAGAAGGCGGCAATGGCAAACTACTTCCAAAATTTTGCAAAGAAAACTGCAGGGACTCCAGGAGTCAACTCTGACTTAAAGGCAACAAAAAAAAGCTAAATTATTATATAACTGAAATTCTCAGACCATTTATAAAGGACAAACAACGTGGAAGGCCATGCATATCCATACATCTGAACAAGCCTATGTGAGCATTCATTCCATTAAAAGAATGCATTGTGACTAGATTCAAATGTACATTTGTTACAAAGCCTTCATCCGTAATCTAGATAGAGTTATTATACAGAGAAGCCTACCGTCTTAACAGGATCAGTTTAATTGGCCTGGAAAACAATCTGGAGAATGACCCTTCAGTATCAGCACCTCCTAAGTGTTGTTTTTGGGTGGGAGGTTGTTTAAGTGGTTTATATATTTTCTTTTCTTTTAATATAAGGGGAGGGAGTAATTGCATTTAGTGATTTTTATAATATGCTAATGGAATGATTTATAAAATAATGTGATTTTGGTTTAACATAGAGTAAGGGATTGACTATGGGAAATTGTATATTCTTGCTGTTAAAAGTTGGAAGTCACACCTTATGTAATCTTTCACCTTGTGTTTTCTCACTTTTTAAGTTTTCTTTTTTTTTGTAGTTTTTTGCTTTTTTGTAGTTTTTATCTTTGCTTTAAACTTAGCAAAATTCTTATAAAAAAAGAAAAACAGCCTGCAAATCATTACATGTTGATTTAAACATTGTGCAAAAGATTGAGTACAGAAGCTAAACTCAGTTTTGCTCCTGTGATTTTCAACCATCTGAGACCTTTCCATCATCCTGCCACTCATTCCAGCCCTTGAGATGAACCTTATACTATCTGGACAATTCACAAGGGAAACCCACTGACGGTTTCTTGAGAAAGATACCATCACCAAAATGCTTTGCGAAAAATCCCTTGAGTTAAGAGAGGAAAGGGGAATTTGCAACAGTGGATGACAGCAATAGCCAGTGAAAGAAAAGCAGCTTAGAATAGGCGTAAGGGATGTGTCCACTTACCAGAGCATCTCAGTTTGCAAGTGACTTTTTCTTCCTATCATAGTAATTGTTATGGTCTGGCATCCAGAGCCTGACTAACTGCACAATTATACAGCTACAGTAGAAGGATGGGATATGAATGAAACTGAATTTGTTTGCTCCTTTTTCATGGTTTTAGGTCTTCCCATGTTCATATAGTTCAAGGAAATTATAAAATATATTAGGACCAGACTGTAAGCAGTTTGTTGTCTAGCCAATTTCGTATCAGAGTAACTTTGTGTATTTTAATTTTCTAAGGAAAATCAAGTAGGGAGTTATGCACCCATATTTTCACGTATCAGTCCCTTCCCCTGCTGCTTTTAAACTACGATCTCAGAAAGAGTTCCGTAACTATCTAAGGCTATAGACAAGAGGGTGGGAGATGAAATGCCTTATTCATCATGGGCACCATCCAATAGAAATTCACAACGGACTGAAAGCTTATGTTTAACTAGTTTTGCTGCTGGAGCTTTTCCAGGCCATATTTTAAGAGCAAAACATCTTAAAACATCTTACAAAACATTCTAGACTGAACATACTAGAGTACAAAATTTTTTAAAAGTTTCTATCATAAGCAGACCATATTAGCCCTTTTCTGATCCTGATAAGCTATCAACTGCATGCAGACAGAGGTCATAAAAAAACCCTGTTGGTTAAAACCAAAGGTCTGTCTAGTTACTGCAGATGTAAGCAACCCCTGGCCCTTGGGTCACAGGCAACTTCTCTTTTTCTGTAACCCCTCTTGCGATTGGAGTCCCAGGGTGGTGCCAAGGGACATCAGTGTGCCTGTAAATGCTTTTCTTGCCAGATTTGTTTAGTCCATCTGACTATCATCTATCTATCTATCTATCTATCAATCAATCATTCATTAATGGAAAGCTAGTATGCTGAAAAGCATAAACATAAACATTTATGTTCCTCATGTCCAAGCCTACTAGCAGCCAGGGAACCTACAACTTGTTCTCCAACATGCCTCCCTAAATCTGAATGTGCCTCCCTAATTCAAAAACTGCCCCAGAAGCTCTACCTACTTTTCTGCAACACCAATCTGATAAGTTAAGACCAGTGAAGATAGTGATCTGGACCAAGAAATAAATTTATATCACCCCTCTCTCACATCATTCGTGCTTAGGATTACTGTTTCCTTATAGATAAATTCTATAAGCTGCCAGAGTCTAGTTGTTTTCAGGTGGCAGAGCTGCCAGAGTCCAGTTGGTTTTAGATGGCAGACAAATCTCATACATAAATAGACAAACTGCAGTAGAAAAGCAACTATTTGAAGCAGGATTGCTGGGTGGGAGTAGAGGTAAAGATAAGGACTCTCTCCATCCCAATGATGGGGATAGAAGAACTACGGTGCATAAATTAATGGGTCTGGTATGGCTTTGCCATTTTGGGCAGATCCAGAATAATTCTATGGGAATAGAACATTCCCCCTAATCCTAAAGGCTTCCCACCAGATGTGTTAACTCAGTCTACCCTTTTTTACCTTGCAGTGGTCAGACAGATGGAGACAATCTCAAACAGGACATGAAAACAAAAACTGGTATTTGTGTTCAAGGAGGTAATGTCAGTGAAGATTCCATTTATTTACCCTGGTTAAGAATCATTGTTGAAAATCTCCACTATCATCATTTGCCTACCCTCCCCCTCTTTTAAAATTTCTTACACTTACACCCATCAATACATACCACAGCAACAGTGCTTCATGGATTATGTAATGTACATACAGTATACTGTATATCAAAATGTGTTATCTGTCCTGGACTCAGGCCTTTCTTAGTCTCCAAAATTGAATACTTTTACTTTCTATCCATATCTGCAGCCCGGTTGTTCATATTTCCAAGAAATCCACAGGCTGGAAATATAGTATTTCCGTTAGTTAGAAATACTAACTTGCATATGAATGTAAAGTACGAATTGCCTTAGACAATGAGATTAAATGTTCATTTTGCTAAAGCACCCTTTTTTCTAACAAAAATCAGATAGAGGTCCCCAAGATACTCAAAGCAAAATGTGACTGAGAGTCTGAGCACTTCATAACCAGAGGCATACAGAATCAACATATAGGTTTTATTTTAATCTCTCCTTGCTATTAACCACTGAAAGAACTACCTTCCATTAATTTGCCTAGTCCTCTATAATATTACAAATTAGGTAAAGGTAAAGGTTTCCCTTGACATGAAGTCCAGTCGTGTCTGACTCTAGGGGGTGGTGCTCATCTCCGTTTCAAAGCCGAAGAGCCGGCGTTTGTCCGTAGACGTTTCCGTGGTCATGTGGCCGGCATGACTAAACAGAAAGCTGTTACCTGCCCACCGAAGCGGTACCTATTAATCTACTCACATTTGCATGTTTTTGAACTGCTAGGTGGGCAGGAGTTGGAACTAGCAATGGGAGCTCACCCCGTCACGCGGATTCGAACTGCCGACCTTCCGATCGGCAAGCTCAGCAGCTCAGTGGTTTAACCCGCCACCGCGTCCCTGTTACAAATTAGTATGTATTACAAATTAGT
Source organism: Candoia aspera (assembly GCF_035149785.1). NCBI lineage: Eukaryota > Metazoa > Chordata > Lepidosauria > Squamata > Candoiidae > Candoia > Candoia aspera. The sequence goes on from NC_086153.1 coordinate 314,035,623, forward strand.
AAGCATTTTATAGCATGTCCACTGAACAAACTGAAAAGCAAAAATTCCAATCTTAGTATTTATTGCAGCCCTGAGGCCTCCAGGTGTATTGGGCCAACAATTTGCAGAATCCCCAGAATTGTGGGAATTTTAGATTTAGTTTCCCTTGGAATTTTAGTTCCAATATATCTGGAGGATATCCAGTTGGAGAAAGCTCTTTTATTGGGACTAAACAATTTCCTAGAGCCAGAGAAAAATATTTGAGAAACCAACTATTAAAGCATTCAAAGAATTTGAAAGATACTGTTCCAATCACATGACTTAGGGTTATTATGAAATAGTCCTGCATTTCTACTCTGCCCTGCAGCAGCCAAATTAAGCCAGGGCAAACCTCCTGTTTCCTTCCCAAAGCCTCATAGATTTCAAGAAAAGGAGGAGATTAGGAAGCAGAATAAGAAGCACTTTTCTTCTTAGGCAAAAGAACCCATTATTTTAGGAAAAAGAAAACTGAAAAAAGTAAAATGTATACAAATGTTTGTCATACTGGGAAAAATGTTTTAAGGAGACCATACAACAGGTTTAAAACATCTTGCATACTGTATCTTTGGACTGGCTGGAAAGATTCTCACCCTGATTTATTTCTTAGAGATTGTTTTCCACCTTTCCCCTTTCATCTTTACGTAATATACTTTTCTACTAGACTTTTGCCTTTACAGTAGTTATTGCATCAGTAGATAGCATTATAAATATTTAGTGTTCCTGTTTAAAGCACCAATAAGCATTTTACGGTGACTAGCAAAATGTCAGTCATTGTGATACATAGAGAAGGAGGGCATGCACATTAAACAGACCAGGCTGGAGGAAAAAGAATGCAGCATTCATGCTGCAAACCACTGGGATTCTCTCAGGGAAGGCTTGATTATTCAGCAACAAGGATAGGAACAATATTTTGGACTTAAAACCACACCATGATCTTATTTATTTATCTATTAATCAGATTTAGATAGCCACCCATCTCACAAAAAGTGACTCTGGGTGGCATACAATAATCATATCCTCCAAAACATCCCAGAGGAAAAACAAGAATATGCTTAATGTCTAAACCATGTCTGTCTGTCTCTCACACACATGTACACACATGCACACACACACTGTACTTATTGCTGCAGAATCCTTTGCCTGCTATAACAGTTAATATTCCCTTGAAGAAAATAGGATATCAATTTAACAAACTCATAATTTCACCTTTCTATGGCACCCTCCCTCTTGAAGGTGAACTTAAATGCTGACATCAATATCACCTCATCTTTGTCTGTATAGACACTACGAAGCAACTGTTAAATGGATTGCTTTAATTATTGGCTGAGATTATCAGTCTTCCCAACAAAGAGGTCCTCCTCAACTCTGCCAGGCCTTCTATGCCTGCCTTTTATGCCTACTCCAGCCATGTTCAGCATCCAATCTTACATATGTGTTAATAAACAAACAAACAAGCCACAAAAACTATTATAGTATAATATAGCACATGAACAAATAAACACTGGTACATGAATGGCAGACTGTTCACTTCATTGAGACCGCAGCATGTGGGGAAATTGGTGTTTTCTTCTCCAACAGCCGCTCTCCCACCTCCCACTATTAGCCCCAGAGGTTTCCATAAGCTTGGCTACAAAAGTAGATATGCTCTTAACAGCAAGATTTTAATCTCAAATTATGAACTGTGCTTACTATCATCTCATAATACTCTCAGTGGAAACATTTTTTTAATGTAAAAAACTGCATTTGTAAAGTAGTGATGAAAAAATACAGAATTTTCAGTGTGCCCAGCTTCTGAGCAAGTAACATTGGCAGAATGATCTTGGACTAGTCCTGCTTCACAAGCCTAACTTGTCCCCCACAAATGCAGTCCAGAAAAAACAGGGGGTGAGGGCCTGGGTCCATATATAGTTGTAATCGAAATTATTCAATCCCCACTGCAAATCAGGTTGATTGTCAAAATGTACAGACTTTCAGCTGTTTGCAGTGAACAAATCAAACAAAAGCCATTGAAATGGCTCAACTCAACGAATGCTTCAAGTGGTGTCCCCAGAGTCAACTGAAAATGAAGCTTATAATGACTTCTCCAGTCTCAAAATTATTCAACCCCCTGAATAGAATCCGTCACAACAGCACACATGCAGTATGCAAAACAGGTGTTGTCTCAAGCACACCTGAGGCAACTAGTCAAGGGCTTCATTAGTTGCACCAGGTGTGCTTGAGCTGGAACACATGAAATACCAACTGCCTAGGGGTTTGTTGAGTGTCACGTTTGAATGCATGTTAGAAGTACATTATGGCTAAGTCAAAAGAATGGTCCAGAAAGGTAAGAGAGGAGGTCATCGTCCTTCACAAACAAGGAACAGGATACAAAAAGATAGCGAAGGCACTGAATATTCCTAGAGACACCGTTGGAAGCATATCTTGCAAGTTCAGAGTTAAAGGAACAGTGGTGACACTACCTGGACGGGGCAGAAAAAGGAAGCCGTCAATGACTGCAACCAGATTTCTGAGAAGGCAGGTGGAGAGAAAACCTCGGGTGGCTGCAGAAGTTATTTAATAAAGATCATTCTCTAAGAACCTGTCTGGTGCTTAGTCTGAACAGGACAGAGACAACATCATGCCGTCTGTAAGGAAGCTGAAGCTTGGGTGTCACTGGACCTTCCAACAGGACAATGGTCCCAAGCATACCTCAAATTCCACTAAGGCTTGGATGCAGAAGTAGTCCTGGAAGATTCTACAGTGGCCATCACAGTCACCTGACTTGAACCCCATAGAAAATCTCTGGTGGGATTTGAAGCAGCAGCACACAAACCCAAGAATATTACTAAACTGGAGGCCATTGCTCATGAGGAATGGGCTAAGATTCCTCAGGAACGCTGCCAGAAGCTGGTATCTGGCTATGCATCTCGTTTGCAGCAGGTCATAACACAAAAGGGTGCTCTACTAAGTACTGAAGATGCTTGCCATGAAGGGGTTGAATAATTTTGAGACTGGAGAAGTCATTATAAGTTGCATTTTCAGTTGATTTTGGGGACACCACTTGAAGCATTCATTGTGTTGAGCTATTTCAATGGCTTTTGTTTGATCTGTTCATTGCAAACAGCTGGAAGTCTGTACATTTTGACAATCAACCTGATTTGCAATGGTGGTTGAATAATTTCAATTACAATTGTACATCCCCTTGAGCATCTTGTAGGAAAAACAGAATATAAATGTAATAAATAATATAAAGTAAGATTCAAGAGTCACTCTTGAGTGAGATGAGCAGTGACAAAATGTGAAATATAAATAAATAAATCTTACAAACTGGCATTGCATTTTGAGAAGCATTCTGTATTGGTTGTATTTCTGATACTATCTTTAATAAAAAACTAGTGCTTCAAAACAAAAATAATGTATGTAATTGTTTTTCAGACAACTGGCAAGGTGGCATTGAGTCAGCAGACTTATTTCTTACAAACTGAGTGCTCCAGTATGCAGCAATGCAAACATTTTAGAAGGACTCTTTTTAAGTTAATAGCAGTTTATTAGTTGTTAAATGAACACTGTTTATGTCACAACATGGTTAAATCTTACTTCATTTTGTCATGCAGCATTCAGTTCAGAGTAGAATTCTCCTTTTGCACCATACAAAGAAATAATATTGGTAGGACTAACATTTCCTTCTCTGCTGTAACTGATTAAACAGAAGTATTGTATTATGAAATTGAAGGCTTCAGTAAATGCCATGCTCTGGCAGCTTTCTAAGCAAACCGGTTTTCCTGTGTTTCTCCTTGGAGTAGATATATTACTGGTGCAATATTGATCTTAATTTTTTGGAGACAGTTAAGAAATTGTTTAGTCTCCACCTAGTCACATGAAATATTTTGCCACATTTTAAATGTACATGTAAAGTCCCCTGTTAAATATTTTTAACTGAATGTTTTAACCTCTCCTGTTTTAAACAGCATCATATACATACTTGATTGACTACAGTTAACTGCCTTTAAAGACTTGCTGTTCAGCAGACTGAAAGAAGACGCATATCTAGAGCAGTAGCCATGATGGAGGAATCAGGTCCTTATCAGTCAGCTGCACTGAAAAGGGAAAACACATGTTCATTCTTTAGCAATCGCAAAGGCTGGTTCAGCTTTTTCACCAGTCCTATTTTACGTTTCATGTCACATCGAGAATGGCCACATCAGTAGTATTTTTCTTTTTGTCCTCAAGACAAAAAGGAACATGTTGCTATTGTAATAATGTCTTTTTTATATTCTCTCCATCCCTCCATTTGTCCAAACAAAAATGTACAAATCAGATCAATAATTGTAGACGATAATTATTCTTTTTCCCAAATGTTTGGATTCAGGGACAAGAAGCACCTACCTCAGGCCAGAAATACTTCAATTTTTTGCTGGTTATACATTCTTAATTAAGGTTGTCCCAAAACATTGTGGTGTCTGGAACATACATTCCAGACACAAAGATGCATACCACTATTGCAGGCTTTTTTCTTCATAGACCAAGATTAAAACAGTCAAGAGCAACTCAGAATCCACCTGAAGAATCTGACTTAATCACATTCTATGATTAAATCAAATTAAAATACAGATCCGAACGTCTTCTAAACAAACTAGTGCCTATGAAAAAGAATAAATAGGCACAAATGCTGTTATCAGGAACCAATCAATCAATAACCAGCGGGAGGATTTTAGCTGCTCAAGACACTTTACTGGGTTGCATGATTTATCACATAAGCCACAATGCCTGAGGCCCCATAACAGCATAAGCTCAAACTAAGCAAAACGGCATGACTTAGCCTTAATCACTGACATTAAGGTGTCCATTCTTAAACTTCAGTCCTAAACAGCTGAGCTCCAGCTTATGAAAAGTTCAGTTCTTTCTGTCTGAACAGAAACAAAAGGTTTAAAAAACAAACAAAAACCTCAGGTTTAAAAAACAAACAAAAACCTTAATCAGCTCTTCAATACCAACATCTCCATATCAACTTTTGTGAACTGCTTCCTTCAATAATACAGTTATCACTTTCTTTTCTCTATTTCATTTTCCTCTGACCTCATTATTTATAAATGCCTCTCAAGTGAATGTTATTTGTAGTTCAACATTTCATGCACTTCATGAAGTGGGATAAAGACCACGAACTTACACTAAGTTTTGCTTCAAGATTCTTTTATTGTTTACATTAGCACTGTTTTTGCACATATTAAAAGGGAGACTTACAGTATAAGAAAGCAATGAAATAGTATTGGCTGGACTATTTTATATACTTCCTCATAGCATCATTTTATTTGCATGCTGATTATTTTGAGTGTTAATGTAAACTGCCTTGAGTCTTTCCAATTTGGCAGCTATAAAAGTCTAATGAATAAATAAATAAATAAAATGTTATAGCATATTGTATTAACCCATCTGAAGGTTAATTATTTTGTTTGCTAAAATTCCAAAATTTTAAAATTCCAGAATTCCATGCATACTCTAGATATTTTCACATACGTGGAAATATGCAATCCCCTTCAGTAAGGCAGGAATCCATTTTTACTAGAAGCAATAAAAATATGGGAAAAAACAGATCAGGGTAACATGAAATTAGGACTAAAATAATTGTCTGTTCAGTGGTGGCCTTGGACAATTCACATAATTTTCCTTGGAGAATATGGGCTGGGAGACTATTATTTCATGTTACAAACAGAGCCATGAGATAAAGACATACTCTCTACGTATAATCTGAATAAATAACACAATACTCCATGTCAAAGACATAGAAACCACAGGGAAAAATAGTATTTGGTATTATTTTATATTATTCCCAAATAAAATTTCCCTGTTTTTTTAAGGCCTGTTGCAATTTTAGATTTTGGAGGGAGTACATGGGGGGAAAGCATTTTAAAGTTATTAGCAAATGTATGTGTTTAAAAGCAAATAAAGAGTTCGTGTCTCTTGGTTAAGGCTCTACAGTAAACTAGTGACAAAGAATAATGGTATAATGGTAAGAGATGGGAGATTGTAATAGAAAACCTCTGATGATTTCTAGGTAAGCTATTTTAATTCACTCTGGAAGAGCTGAATTGAGTTCTCAAATGTATTTAGAAAGCAGGCTCAAGAATTCAGTTCTCTAATCAATTTCTCCCTAATTATTTTCCTTGTGCTTCAAAGCACCTTGTTTTTCCACTGCATTTTACCAATATGCTTATAGTACCTACCCAGCAACTGCATCATCACATTCATTCTTTAAAGGACCCTACCACATTTATTTCTATTTTTAAAGGTATGTACTTACATGTCTACTTGATTATGAAAGCAGGAGTGGCAATGTTTTAAAGGCTGTATTCCTCTGAATGCCAATTGCTGCCTGTCAAAACCACTCAAATGACTGGGGTCAGATCAAGGCTGTGATGGCCTGGAGGCTAAGGGCCTGCACGCCATACTGAATACACACACACAAAATCTGAAAGTACTTCACATACAGTAATGCTAAAATACTTTTAACTATGTATAATCACTCGTATTTTCCTGCACACTACAGATAAACATGATAAACAGCTAAACTACAAGCGAACACCCGACAAAACTCTCATTTATAATCGTTTCACCTTTTACAACCTATAGACACAGGAAACACATGAGGCGAGTAACAGGCCAACTCTCGATACTGTTTTTTACTCAGCAGTTTCTTGACTAAATCCCAATACTCTGCATCGGAATACGTGCCCCCAAATACCTCCCCAATCTACTGCAGCAACTACTCCGATGAGCGTTCAAGGCAACCAGCCCTTCCTCGTAGGGTGTAGTGATTAAAGCATTGGACAAGATTGGGGACACCCGGGTTGAAGTCCGTCCTTGACCACAGAAACCCACGGCTTAAGGTTGGTCCAGTCGCTCTACGCCCAACTAAGGGGTGTTGTGGCAATAAAAGGAAGAGCGATCAAGCTACCTCTTGAGCCCCTAGAAGAAAGACGGGATATAAATCTAACAATTAAATATATTCACTTCCGGCCTTAAAAAGAAATACAAACATGTTTTTTAATGCAACAGTAGTATTCAGTAGAACAGAAGGCGAAAAAGGTACTCAAGTTCGAATACATTCCGAGAGTAAAATTCATCTCTTTACGTGCATCCCCCGCACGCGAGCTGATAGGAAGCCGCCCCCTCCCCCAACCGAGAACACTGACTCATTCTTCCCCTTCAGCGTAACTCTCGCGACATTCTGGGTCGCGTTGTTAAACGTGATGTCCTTTTGGGCGCTGGTATTTCTTCGATCGGCGGGGCCGACAGGGGTGGAAAGAAAAAAAGCGAATTATCAGGAGAGGTCGCCGAACATCATGACTGACAAGTAGCTGGAACCAATGAAAAAGAAGAACGGCGAACGATGAGCCAATACGACGAAGAGGAAGGCGTGAACTCTCCGGCGGCTGATTGATCCCAGCCCTGGCGACGGTGTTGTTCAGTCGGCGCGAGAACATTCTAGAGGTAGGTCCCCGGCGGCCATTATAGCTCTGCCCCTCCCCCTCCTTTAAAAAAATCCTAATGGTGCCGCTATGGTAGGTTCCAGCTCAGTTTGAATGTATGTGGGCGCGCTCCGTCGCTGTATTAACAATGCTGCCTCGGCTGATGGTCTTTCCCTTTCGGCAGAGTAACCGGCAAGGCTGCTCCCGCTGATCCCGCCCGCCTCAGGACGCTTGGACCCCCCTCCCCTCTCCTGGCGGTTGCGGCGCCCGCCTCCTCCGCCCTCGGTATCTCTTTAGAAAAAGCGTCCGGGTGCTCGGTGACACCCTCAGCTCCGCCATCGTTCTCCTCGCACCAATTCGGCTTCGTCACAGCCCGGGGCGAGCAGCGTTGGGTTTATGTCTGTATTGGACGAAAACGGTAAGTAAAAAGGAAGGGAGGGGGTGGACGAGAGACGTTGGGCTTTGGGGATGGGGGAGGAGCTCCCCTTGCTGGGGGGGGGGCTGGGTGGCGGGGAGGATGGGTAGCGGCCTGAAGAGCGAGGCGCTTGCGGGTCGTTCACTTCTCCCCCCCCCAACTCTGTAAGGGGAGGGTTGTTAATACTGGGCCGTAATTCCCGCTCTCGAGTAACTTCCTGGCGGACAGAGGAGCAGAATGCTGAGGATGAGGCTGTTGGGGACAAGGAGACAAGACACTGCGGTCGGTCCCTTCTTGAAACAGCCCTTCGGGGAGTCGTTACAAAAGCGGCGCTCTTTCTCGAGGCGGGGGACAAGGGAATCGTAGAGCGGACTTTGACCCCTGGATGTCTTGCATCGCATCGCCCTAAACAGTACGAGCGATGGGCCGTGTAGTCCAACACCTCCAGAAGAGTAGCCTGCAAGGGACGGCCTCTTCCCCCTCCTTGGACGAACGCGCGGCTCTACAAGATGGCGGCTGCCAGGTTTTCCGCGCCTCCGTCCTCGTGATTCGGGGGGGGCGGAGTGCGCGCTCTGTGGCGCAGTTCCTAAACCCGCAGTGTGCGAAGGGGGAGGGCGGGGGAGGGCGGCGGCGGCGGGCGGCTCCACTCAGGCGCTTTGGGGGGCTCGGAAAGGGGCGGTGGGGCGGGATGAGTGGCGACGGCACCGCCGCCCTCTTTTGCCGCTTTGTATCTGGGGCTGACTCAGTGCTTAATTGCTGCATTTCTGAGTCATTCCGACGCTAGGGTGAAGAGAGGGAGGAGTTCCTTTTTTGGGGGAAAAAAAGGAAGTGGGTTTATGCGCGATCGCTTCATCGTGGTTTTATCACTAAGCAGGTAAAAGAATTGAGTTCCTCTCCTCGCCCGCCCTTTTAGGATAATTTTTTTTTCTTTCCACTTCATTTGTATTTCATATAGTATTACAGGCACGTGCTTAGATCACGTGGTGAAGGGAAAGGAGGTTTGCTAGTTCTTTAAAATTCATCTTTCCCTAAGTTACACTTGGAGTAAATGGCTTGATTTTTTTTTTAATTCTGGTAACAGCTGTTACATTGAGGCATAGTATAATTAGGTAACTCGGATACTTTTTTGAAAATTTTATTCAGTTTTTTTTTAAAGATTTAGATATTCATTGATTCCCTCATCCCCATAAATTCCCAAAGTTCACTCACTAATGTAGTGCATCGCTGAGGTAACTATGCCTTGCAAATTGTAAGATGTTTTCTATTCTGCCAAAATCCAGGAGTGGTTAACAAATACTAACCAATATAATGGTTAATGAAACATTTGATGAAAATGTTTCCTCATAGCTAGCCACAGAGCAGTGAAATGTAATAAGCTGTAACTGTTACGAAGCCCAGAAACATGGTCTGCAACGTAACTGGCTTATAATTGTATCACATTCTTAGTGCTTTGAGCAAAACCAGCATTCACAATTCAGTGCTGTACATTTTGTTGAAGGTTCTGTGTTGAGTATCTCGTGTATAAAAATCATAGACCCTTTGGTCATGTTTGAATTCAAACAAAAAACCACAAATAAAGAATAAAACAAATACTGGCATTTGGGTATGAAAAATGAAGATTAAATTTAAGATGGTGCTTGCATAAATGGGACTGATGAAAAAAATGTTTTAAAGCAATATATATTTTGGCAAGTGATCATTATTAATCATTAACAAGTACTTCCTCCCCCCACACTATAAAAGCTTTTTTAATGTTAACATTACAGAGCTGTTGCGCAGCCATTGGTACCTGTATTGGGGAAATATAGCATACAAGCAAGAACCTCACAGCCTCAGTGGCGAAAATTTTTTCATGTCAGAGACCGAGAACTCTTGCAGTCGTTTATGTCATCACGTCTTCTCCAGACAGAAGATACCAAAAAGTTGCAATCAAAGATCTCTCCATCTTATTGATAAAGCTACTAATAAGCCAAAATGTCTGTCAATGTCAACCGCAGTGTTTCAGATCAGTTCTATCGCTACAAAATGCCCCGTCTGATTGCTAAGGTAGATACCTCACTATTTTTCTTTAAAAGTGGATTAAAGTTGGCACTTAATGGTGTGATTTCATACATTTAACTGGAGTTCTCTTTTCAGGTTGAGGGCAAAGGAAATGGGATAAAGACAGTTATCGTCAATATGGTTGACGTTGCAAAGGCGCTTAATCGGCCTCCTACGTGTAAGTTGTATATAATTTTTTGTTGAGCTTCCATTTTATTAGCAAAAACTATTTTAAAGTATCTTATAGAAATTGCAAATGTACTATAGTAAAAGAAAACTACTTAACTCATATTTGACTTCCAGAGCCCTACTTCATTTTCTCATCTTCCTCTCCCCTTTCAGTTTCCATTGCCTCCTGGAAGTTCAAGATAACTGTCAATAATGGTGTTATTGTCACTATGTCAGCCTAATACTCAGTTTTGTCTTCTGCCTCATGAAGTCAGCAACTTTTAAGTTAGAAAGGAAAAGCTGAGTAAATAGCTTGATATGGTAACGATAGCTAATTCTACTGTGTATAGTACTCTGAAGCAATGCATACTGCTGGTTTTTGTGGTATTCTGTATTAAATAGGGAATGTTGTTGATGTGCCACAAATTCCTGTTGTGGCAGAGAATTCTAAAGCTGGTGTTAAGATAACTGGTAATAGAATAAGCTATAGGGTTATTACTGCTTTTTCATGGGCAAATAAATGGAACAAAAAGTTACCCAGAGTTGGAGTTGAGTGGTGCTGAAATTGAATCAATGAATTAAATAAACGAAATAAATTTGCAGAGGGTTAATCCGAATGGGTGTGGAAAGGGAGTTGATGGGAAGCTTCATGACTAATTTTTCTCTTTTCTTGAAAGATCCCACCAAATTTTTTGGTTGTGAGCTGGGAGCGCAGACCCAGTTTGATGTTAAGAATGACCGTTACATTGTCAATGGATCTCATGAGGCGAATAAGCTACAAGACATGTTGGATGGGTTCATTAAAAAATTCGTTCTCTGTCCTGAGTGTGAAAATCCTGAAACTGATCTGGTAGGTGATGCTTCTAAAATGCTGAGGGTTTATAAAGAAAATTAGGTTATATTAAGTTAAAGAACAATATTCTGCAATCTAGTTTCAGCAGTCTCACTGAAACAACAGCTTTGTATCTGGTCAGTCCTGAGGTTTCCCAGGAGAGGGCTTACTAATGCCACACTAAATTCTTTCAATAAAGGCAGGCAATAAATACTTGGGTAAATGTGGCTAATTAGAGGACAACTTTTTAAACAGAGGAATACTTTGGTACTTAAAGAACAAACAGTATGTATGACAATAATACAAGGTAGGTCATAATTATATACCAAGTTACCTGTGAGTAAATTTGAGTAGATTTTGTAGTACATTAGTTAAATGCTAAACTCTCAATGTCTAGGTAGCTCTAGCCATTTTAACACCTGCAGTGATTTAAAATAAAATTTTCAAGGATAGCTTTAAAAAAATGAAACTATCAAAACAAGGTCCAGAATTTTCCGCACAAGCCAGTTACGGTGTATTGCTTACTTTGTGCTGTTCCATTTTTTTTTTAGAAAGGGCTATAAAATGGGAGGAGGCAGCATATAGAGTTATAAATGAGATAAAAATAACTGGTATTAAAACTTTTGTTCTCTTTTGGCAGCATGTCAATCCTAAGAAACAAACTATTGGTAACTCTTGCAAAGCCTGTGGCTATCGAGGCATGCTTGACACAAACCATAAACTCTGTACGTTCATCCTTAAAAATCCACCTGGTGAGTGAATGTTCCTCTTGATTTTGGTGTTGACCTATAAATGATGAATAATATATTTCCTACCTAATTGAGGCAGAAAACTGGAGGAAATTTTTAGATCACAAAATGTGTGTGTTGGACCTGATCTGGAAAACTGCATGAAGACTTTGCAATGCAAGCAACACTCTGTGGTAGATAACTTAGTTGTCTATCTCAATTTAAGCTTGCAATACTAACCATAGCCTGACCTATTCCAGTGGTCTTTATAAATGAGGCCATCTGTTATACAGACTCTAACAACATGTTGCTGGTGTTCTCTATAAGCAAACACTGTATATTCTGGACATGGACTGTATTAGATACATTCACAGCTTCATTTCCAACTTTGTAATACTGCCATTGGAAGTAAGTACCTATGGCTGGGCAGATATTAGTGGCAATTCAAGTTATGTGCAATCAAGACTGATTTAGATGAGTGTTGTACATAATGATTGCTTGATGTCATTTTCCTGTTGCTTGAGTTTTTATCTCAGATTATTTTTTTAAAAATGAAACTAGAGTGTTCAGAGTAGGTTGATTACTGGAATGCTTGAGCTGGGAATAAGCTTCAGTGGGTTTTCTACATCTTTGGAAAGTCCAACGTTTGGTTTCTGTTACTCGCTAGTCAGCTCCTCACCTCTCTTGCCTACAAGGGTCTCTACCAGAGTCTTGTAATGCCTGCATTATGGAAGATGTAACTGTACCTAGAAAAACATCTTAATAATCTAATGGCTAAGAAATTATATATGGGAAGTCAAGTTGTTACATATTCAGACTGAACTAAAAGTTAAATGTATAGGCTTTATAATTGGACAGACTATGGTTCTGCAGTTCAGAAAGTTGTACAGGAGCAGTCTGATTTAAATAAGGCTCAAGAGTGTACCCAAATAATTTGAGATGATAGCCACTGAAGTTGATTCTGTAAGTTAAGAATGGTTTGGATGCATGTCTGTTAAAAATCATTCATTTGATTGGATTCTTGCTAATGTTCACAGAGAGCAGCGAGTCTGGTACAGGCAAGAAAGAGAAAGAAAAGAAGAATAGAAAGGGCAAGGATAAAGAGAATGGTTGTGTGTCTAATACTGAGACGCCGCCACCACAGTCAGCACCACCAGAAGAACTTAGTCCTCCAAATGTAGTGGTAAGTAGATTTGGCCGCATCAAAGTGAGTAGTAAATGTATGGTTTCATTGTAAACACTGCTTTCTTGAAGATGAGCTTGTATTTATGGTGACCTTCCCCTGAAAATTAGGGGAAGGAGAACATGTCATTTTTAAGGTTAATTATTTGGGGAAATAACTAGTTTTGCTTTGTTTTTCCCGGAAAACACAGTTGAAGTTCTTGAATCTTGCATATCTCTTAAAGAAAACTGGTGTTAATTTTAACCTTCTAAATTTCAGGAGGAAGAAGATGACGACTGGGGTGAAGATACCACTGAAGAAGCCCAAAGGCGCAGAATGGACGAAATCACTGATCGTGCAAAAGTTCTCACATTGACTGATGATCTAGAAAGGACAATTGAAGAAAGAGTCAATTTACTATTTGACTTTGTTAAGGTATTTGACTATACTTCATTAAGAAAAATGGTATGTGCGTGCATTTGTCAAACCATCAGTGTTCTCATTTCATAAACTTTTAAGTTGAAATGGGATAAAAATATATTTGATTTAAAACAAAATGTCTTTCCTTATCCAGAAAAAGAAAGAAGAAGGTGTCATAGAGTCTTCCGACAAAGATATTGTGGCAGAAGCAGAAAGATTAGATGTTAAAGCTATGGGCCCCCTGGTGTTGACTGAAGTCCTCTTTGATGAAAAAATAAGAGAACAGATAAAGAAATACAGGCGCCATTTCTTGCGTGTAAGTTTTTTTGTGCCAAAAACATTCTTCTGAGATGATGGGCTTCAATCTGATTCGCTACAGAATGTGTAGAAATTTGCTTCATATCCAGGATGCAAACACTTGATATCAAAACTGGGCATTATGCTTTTTTGTTGGTGGCCTTGATATTTACTATATTGGCAGTTGAAGGTGAAAGAAATTTCTAGACTGAGCGGGGAGGATGCAGAGAACTTAATTCTTCTCTCAATCTAATACACAAGGGTGTTTTGGCATTTACCTGGCTTATTTTGTTTGTGTGAAATTTTGCTGAGTTATATGATGAGGCAAGTGGATTACACATGATACTAATTTACACCTGCTATTTCCTAATATATCCTGATTTACATTTTAGTTCTGCCACAACAATAAGAAGGCCCAAAGATACCTTCTTCATGGCTTGGAGTGTGTAGTAGCTATGCATCAATCACAGCTGATTTCTAAAATTCCACACATCCTGAAGGAAATGTATGATGCAGATCTTCTGGAAGAAGAAGTCATACTGAGCTGGGCAGAAAAGGTCAGTTTTTTATAAATCAAGGCAGCTCTTGCAAGCTATAATTACTCTCTTAACATTTGAAAAATGGCTTGCATTGCAGGATTTTTGCTTGGTAGAACTTAATTGTTGATGCTAAAAATGAAAAGAAAAACTACACCCCAAGTAAAATCTTTATAATGAAGGGGGCAAGGTCAAAATAATTGTTATTTTCTGATAATTACATTTATACGGCACCTTTATAATTCCTTTAAATGTTGGGATGTATGAAAGGTTTTGAGTGAAATGGGTTAGAGCTTGAAGTAGCTGTTCTTTGGGACAGCTGTTTTAAGTTCAAGGGAAGATTTCCTGGCTAGAACATCTGTTCCAACCTTGGAACCAAGTATTTCAGTCAATTGAAGCAGTATTTTGAACTTAAAACTTCACATTCTAACCATTTTGTACAGTCTATAAAATGTTACTGCTTGGGTTTAAAATACCATGCTTAAATAAATCTGTGCATAAACTTGTTTCAAACTTTGTTCTGGTGTTTTAGGCCTCAAAGAAATATGTTTCTAAAGAGCTTGCCAAAGAAATTCGTGTCAAAGCAGAGCCATTCATTAAATGGCTGAAAGAAGCCGAAGAGGAATCATCTGGCAATGAGGAAGAAGATGATGAGGATGAAAACATTGAGGTGAATTCTGAACAAGTGTTCTTTTCTGTATGTATGTGAAGCTCTGATTTGAGATATTTAAACGTTTGTTAGGTTGAAAAGGAGTTCCTGCTCTAGTGCTTTGCTGATGCCATCTAATTGAAGTGATCCAATAATACATTAATACGTAATAATTATGTAGAGAGATAAAACACCTTAAATGAATAAGAGATCAATGTTGCTCTGGCTAAACTTGCCTGTTCTTGCAGGTGGTGTACTCCAAGACAGCCAGTGTACCTAAAGTTGAAACAGTGAAGACCGCAAGCAACAAGGAAGATGACATTGATATTGATGCTATTTAAAATGAATCGACCTAGTTTCCAGCGTTACAATGCATACTTCTCTGCAACTCTTGCCAGAAGTGCAACATATGTGCACAAGCTATAATAGCTATAAAAATCGTGCTATACTTACTGAACTCAAATGTATGTTACCATGACTGGTATTTGTAACTAAGCTTAACAGATGAGAGGAGTTAATACACCAGCAGACTGATCTAAGTTTGCTGTATGGCATGTTCCTTTTAAACTTGTATTGGATATAAATACTTGGAGCACATTTATACAGTTGTGAAAATAAAGGATTTGGTTTTGGAATCTTCAGTCATGAAACATTTTAGTGTTTTTTTCACTGCCATGATAGGCCATCACAGCCTAATTTGTGCAATAGTCTGAAACTGGGTTGTATGTGCGAGCCCACTTAATCCCCATCTGAGCAGCTTTCCTGAATGTTTTCTCACTTGGTAAGATTATGAGGAGGAGAGGGAAGTAAATTGGGGATACTGTTAACAAAACCTGCCTAAGGTACTCAAGTGGCCTGGATGTTGACTCAGCTTCAGGCTTTAGATTAGTATGTGGTTAGGATATCCATATAGAATAGCTATGAATTACGAGAAATAAATTTATGCTCCAAACAAAAAGGCTGTATGGGAGTTCTGTGGCCAACTTGGATTTAATCTATAATGTCTTTTTTTCTTCTAAAAACTGCATATAAAGCATGCAGAACTGGGCTTGTCTTAGTACAAATGTGATTGCCCTCATTGCAGTTTGCAAATCACTTGGGTATGTCCCTACAGAGTCACAAGCAACCACAAGGATTGAATTTTTCTAAAAGTCTTTATAGTGCAGGAAAAGTGGAATGCTGGCCTAGTCACTGCAGGTATTTGTTTAAATTTGTAGCATTTCAACATGGAAAAGGTACAGTTCAGTGGTAAGGCAATAAATATTCCAGTAAGTGCTAATAGACATTTAAGTGCAAATTAAGTGTATTTCTTGTGTGGTGTGAAGCCCATTGAGCCAGTAGTATTCATGGGGATAATAGCCAGTATTAATTTCATTGGGGTGAAAATCGGAGAAGTCAAGTTAAATTATAAACATTTCATGCTTATTAACCTTAAAACAGCAAGAAAAGTTGTAAACCAGGAGCAAATGAAGACTTGCTAAAACCAGCGGCTGATTTCTTCAGAACCATGAACCAATCTACCCTATAATGTCTGGATGCGTGATCCTGTGCCACTGAATTCTCTCCTTTTTTAAAGTTAGGAACACAACTAATTATTCCATTGTGGAATTAGATTCCAAAATGATAAATTCTGAGGTAAATATGGTCTGTTTCAGGGTTAGAAGTTTTCACAGGCTGTTCTGTACACCTAAGAAGCTTTTATGGTTTTCTCTAGCAAGTTCACCTTTGACTACTTAAAGGGAAATTTGCCTTAGGTGTTTTTCTTGTTGCCTACTAATAGGCAGTGCAGAGGTTGGATCACCTGCATTCAATGCATGTGTGGTTTCTCCCATCAAAGTAGCTATTAGGGGTGAGCACAATGGGAAAACAAAATTTGAATCCAAAACCATGTTCCGGAAGTCCATCAGAGCATACTTGATTATCCATGGTTCAAAAGCAAATCTTGGAATGTTGTCACAGGTTTTGGATGAAACAACCATAGAGATCTTTGGATAATTTTGCAGGGCAAGTATGGAAAGACTATTAGCATCATAGAAAAACCCTCAGCTGTGGCTTTTTACTGTTACCTGGAATAACTTGTGGTTAATTTGCAATAAAACTACCCCATTTCATTCTGTGTATGGTCCAAAACACAATTCAGCCATGGACCACCTGAAGTCAGAAAAGAATGTTTTGCATGGCCCTACCACTCGGAAATAGCTGAGTCAACATTTGGGAAAGTAACCCTTTCCCCTAACACTTGCTGAAAACCACCCTTTTCCCAAAGCTGCTACTGTAATACAGGAAATTATTTCTGCAGTTTAATTATTTTCTACTCTGCAGCAGAAAAACAATATAGAAAGAATGGTTTATTTATTTACCCTGTTAATTATAATACATAAGTATTGGCGATTCAAAGGTATCATTTAATTTGACTCAAAAATGAAAAAAAAAATACTGTAGATATCTACAAAGAGAGCTTCCAGGAAAGGAGTTCTGTCTTCTGAAAGCTGAGAAGAACAGGTTTCTGTCTAAGAAAATAGCCTTTTAGGACATGATCAATTTAAGGATGGTGTAAAGATAGAAGTTCACAGTTTGAGGCCAGAGGCTGCTTGTTGCCCTAGAAGTCTGGTCTTCGTTCTTTCAAAAATCATATTAACGACTTCTGGTGGGGACATGGCTGGCTGAACAGCTGTGTCTGCAAGCTCCATGGACAGAACTGTCAGTGGTGGGTTTTTTTTCTTTTTTTGGGCATGGGCAGGTTTATTCCCGAAGCCCAAGAGTGTTTTCACGAACAAAGAAAACACTCGGAATCTTCCCATTTGTCCTTTGGAACAGCAACTTGTAGCCTGAGAATCACAAACAGCATTCACACCAATCAGGTAAGAGCTGTCAGGAGGCCAGGACATCATTTCCAAGCCACGCTGTAGCCTCAAAGAGACACTAGGTCGAGCCACCCCATTTCTAAATCACCCAATTTATATATTTTTTAAGTTATGTACCCCAAGAGAGACTTTCTACAGCAAGGAGAAGTGATCTATCTTGGTGCTTGTCATTATCTTGGGGATTAATTTTCATTTTTTTTTAAGCTTTGGCTTGTTTTCCCATTTGGATATTAAGGAGGACTGAGAAAAAATAATTGTCTCCCTGTTATTATTTTTGTATTGAATTTCAAGGATTTAATATTTTCCTACACATTGAATCTGCTGTTTTGAATCTTCAGTTCTCTGTTCATTTTTCCAGGAGCTGCTTGTTAGCATACTTTCTCTTATGTCAACAACTTTTGGAGATTTCTCATTAACTCATTAACTCCTACTCTCGCTAGTCAAGTATCTAGGGGGCACCAAAATCTACTGCCTGAAACATGGAGGATCTCAAGGAGACTTTCTCAGAATTCTGTTGTGAGCTTCGCTGTGAGTTTAAACAGATCTTTCATGATACCTGTCAAGCTGTTTTGCAAGATATTCAGGACATTGCAGAAAATATTAGTTTTAAAATATGTCATCTGGCTGAGGATGTCATGGAAGAAGATGGGGATTTTAATGAAGATAGAGTTGCTTTTACTGACAGTCAAATTGAAGCTTTTGTTGAAATGCCAGGCGACAAGTATATTTTGGTGTTGAAAGGGTTAAACGGACAGTCTGACTTGCAAATTACAAATGGAGTTGTTTTTCAGAGGGAATGTTATGGGAAATATGAGGCTCTGTTCTGTGGGAGAAGAAGTAGAAGTTTCTAAGGGGAGCAGTTGGGCTGTTTGATTTCTGTATGAAAAATGCCTTGTGTGTAATATGGAGATATGCAAGTGTTTTGGTATATTTTGAGGTTGGGTAAAAAATTAATGTCTACTTGGATTGATATTAAGGCTTTTATTCCATTTTTTCTTAATGATTTGGATTAAGATTTACCAGATTGCTTTTAAGGTTTGTTTGATTCTTAAGATGTATAAGATATAATAACAATTGCTTGGTTTTAGGTTTAATAGGGTTAAGGTTGTTATAATATTAATTATAAAAGTAGACAATTTAAATGTTTTAATAATTTGATTTTTATTATAGTGGGCAGAAATATGTAGAATAGTGGTAGGAAGGAAATAATTAAATAAATGTTTTGGGTGGGAGTTGATTTGGAGGTTTATATCTCTTTTTTTAATATAAGGGGAAGAAGCAATTGTGTTTAATGACTTTTATAATATGCTAATGGAATGATTTATAGAAATAATGTGATCTTGGTTTGATATAGAGTAAGGGATTGATTATGGAAATTGCTGTATATTCTTGTTGAAAGTTGGAAGTCACATCTTCATATAATCTTCAAAATTCTTTTTTCTTGTGTTTCACACTTTTAGGGGTTTTTTGTAGGGTTTTTTTTGGCTTTTTGGTAGTTTTATCTTTGTTTCAAACTTAATAAAATTCTTATTAAAAATCATATTAACTATTTATTTTTTGTTTGAGCATGCAATTAAATCAAATTTAGCTTTCCTACAAAACCCACCTGCTTCATGTTAGGCCCTTAATATGACAGTCAAGTGCAACACATGGCCCTCCAAAGTTGTCCGTTCCTGATGCAGCGGGTGAACTAAGAGATTGAACTGTGAAGCATATGGTCCCTTGGTTTGAATCCCACCACCACATTCATTCATAACCATAGGCCATAGGAAAGCTGCAATCTTAGCCTTTGCTCCCACTCTGCAATCTGGGAAATAATCCTAACACTGATAGATCTTACAGGGTTGTTAATTATTTATTCATTATTTATATGGCCACTGATCTCACATACATGACTCTGGGCAGCTAACAGAATTAAAAACAATAAGCAAAATTATAACTAAAGCATGCATATGCTTTGAACATTTGAGAATGCTATATAAAAATAGCACTATTACAGATTCAACTCAATGCTTTGCAATTGGATTTAATGTAATTTTCTTGAGTATGATATGACCTTTCCATTTGGGAAAATAATGCTACTTAAAACAGTGCTGCAGCCATATTTCTGCTCAAGTCTCTTCCTTCAGGAACATTTCTCAATTGAGTTAATTTCTTCAGATTTCCTTTATTATCAGTTTTGGTTTTTCTCAGCAGGAGGCAGCACCTAACTACCAAATCAGGGCTTAGAAACTAAATTCAGTCAGCCTAGTTAATACTAGGATGACTGAACACCAGGGCATGCCAAGGCTGTAGGCTACACTGGAAAGTAGGAAAAACAATTCCAGAAAAAAGTCCATGGCCAACTGCTTCCAAGAAACAAAACAAAACAAAACCAGACTTGGAGCCTTTGTTCTGATACTAGCTGAGAAGGAAAAAAAAAACTAGCCAGTTATACAATTCTCATTTTGAACTGATTCTGTTTCACAGGTACAGGAATATGAATCTTATCACCAGTAGGATACAGCATGCTGAGCTGGTTTAGTGCTATTGGTGCAAACTTTTCATAAATCCCCAGAATAAGATCAGGACAAAGAGGGCAGGAGAGCCAGTTTGGTGTAGAGGTTAAGGCACCAGGCTAGAAACTGGAAGACTGTGAGTTCTAGTTCCGCCTTAGGTATGAAGCCAGCTGGGTAACCTTGGGCCAGTCGCTCTCTCTCAGCCCTAGGAAGGCAATGCAAACCACTTCCAGAATCTTGCCAAGAAAACTGCAGGGACTTGTCCAGGCAGTCACCAAGAGTTAATACTGACTTGAAGGGACAAAAAAAAAAATCAAGAGGGGAAAAGCGAAACAAAGCTAAATGCTTTAATTTCATTTAATTGATTTAATCACTGATTAATCAATTTAATCAAGTAATTGTATATAATCAGTGTGATCACTCTTTAACTACTGAATGATTTGTCACATTAAATATTACCCTTTAGAAGAGCTTGCACCCAAAGCTCAAAGGTTCTCAAGTTGTGCATCTCTTCTGGTGATGATTCACACAGTAGATTTGCTAGGAAGACCCACATTTAAATCCTCTGTTTATCAAGAAACTAACCTTCAGGCAATCAACAAATGTGTATAGCTGTTTTTCCATATGATGAAAAATATGCAAATAATTAGTGCTATGCAGCAAGGATACTGCTAGAGGGCGCATCTATAGTAGGAAATGTCTACTATAGATGTAGAAATTAGTAGAATACAGTATTGTAGAAGTAAATTTTGAGATGTTTATCAGACTATGAGGAATATATTGTTTTAAGATTCCTAATATAGCCCAGTTTTTTTTTTATTCACATTAATTCACCTCTTGTTTTCAATATCATTTTTATGAGCTATCAAGGTAGAGAAGAAAAAATACAGCTGGTCTTGTTTACTCTGCCCAGGGACATCTGCAGGGATGGTAAAAAAGGTCAAGATGTTGGCCACAGAAAGCCTCGCCCATTTTTACATGTATCACATGTAAAAGGAGGTGGAGCTTTGATTGTGGGAAACATTAGGAAACTATGTATAAAGCAGCATGATCTCTTATCCAACTTACCAGATCACATAAGCTCTGAGAAATTTCACACAAACAAGCAGCTAAATGCCAAGTCGCTCCTGTGCTTGAAGGTGGCATGTAAGAAAGGGGCAGGGTTTCAATTGCATGGCCACCATCTTGACTTTTTCGACCACTCCCCCTGATATCCCTGGCTCTGCATAAATTAGGAGCTATAGCCTTTCATGGCATGAGGCTAAATATTGACCCCAGCCACTGGCTGCATATTATGCTGATTTTAAAACAGGTTGCAGATAGGGCTGTTTCAGAAATGGCAAGCCAAAAATCAGTGGCTGGGGAAGGGTTATGATGCTAAGATTTCAATTTTCCTGGACACTTTGATATTACTCTGAAGATGAGAAACCTAAAAAAAAAAGAATTACAAAGAATGAATTCATCAGGAAAACAGTAAGCTCAAATTCACCAAACGTTTTAACGTCTCATGGAATAAATTAAGACTTTTTAATTAACTGCCTCATTGATGCCAGAATGCCTGTGTCACATTATTGCAATGGTCACTACCTTTTCTGTTTCTCACACCTACATTTCTCCTCTTTTTCTCCCTTCCCTCTTGACAACAGCTGAATGTATCTATCACACTCTTTTCTCAGCAATATACTCCATCAATCTAATTATCCACAATGCTTATGCAATAATACATCCCTTAATCTTTAAGGTGTCACAGGATAATTTGTTCTTTTGGGCTGCAAACATTCACACAATCCCTCTGAATTCAACTTGACAGCTTCCCCGAAAGGCTTATAGACTGATAAAATAAGACAATCTGTTTTCTGGCTTACATTTTAGGAAGATAAGACCCAAAAGAAAAGGCTGGGGAGAGGAAAAGGAACACCATCCTATATCAAAAGTTTATAAGGTTTGGATTTGATCTTGCTGATTTAAATTTCAAGAGGAAGGATTTTGGTTAAACATTAGGATAAATGCAGTAATGGCTCCAAATCTGTGATGGCTCCAAATGTAGAGTAAGTTTCCTTCCCTGGACATCTTCAGGCACTGGCTAAATAGACAAGTATCAGGCAGGTGGTATATTTTTTTGCCCAGAGTTGGATTATATGGCCTACCAAGCTCCTTGGTTTCATTTTTCAGTTGATGAGAAAAGAACATGGAAGCAAACTGGACAATGTCTCCAAATCTCCATTTCCCAAAAGTTATCTATAAAACAACAGAAAAACAAAGACAGTAATACTTGATATGTACATTCATAACCTGCTCAGTTGTGCTGCCCAACTTCAGAGGCAAAATGTGTAGTTTGCCATCAAAAACATGGAGCTATGTCCCTGTACTATAGTACGGGTATCCCACTTTGGGTTACTAGCCTTGAAGTTTGTTCTGGGTGAACTGGTGGCTCAGTGGCAGTAATTAGGTTCTGCACTACAAAACCTGCACCCAAAGAAAAATGATGCCTAATGGTAGCAAAATTCCAGCATTTTGGCTCTGAAATGACCTAAGTATAACACAGATTTGAGTTGATAATATTGATGTAGACATAGTTTTGGAAGCACCATAAATAATATGCTTCTTCGACAGCAAATCTGACACATATCAGAGGTTTTACAGATTTTTATTTGAAAAAGATGCAAAACTCTCTAAATGTCCTGCCATTTGTAACCCAACTGTCAGTTATTTCCCAAATAGTTGCAGATCGTATTGTTTATAAGTTTCCCTTCCTTCCATCAGAAGTTCTTTAAATATAATAATAATTTATTTTACAGGCAAGAGGTCCAAAAAAAATAGTGATTTCCACGGCTTTAGGAGCCTACACTGGTACCCCCATCCTTCTAACATTGAACGAGGCACACACGTAGAATAATTTGGCACAAATTATGTCCCTCATCATGATATCAGGACAGGAGTTTAATAGAACAGAACTATGCTGAGCTCTGCTCAGCCAAAAACTAAATATTCAGTTGTATGTGAATGAATGTGTATGTGAGAGAGAGATATTTGTAGCTGACTGCAGATACCCTTTTAATCTCTCATAATGCCCCAACCTAGCATCTTCCTGGGGTATTGGAGGAAATTTAAAAAGTGGTTAGACTCACCCAGTATTCCAATGCTACTCCAACCAAATGAGCCATCAGGGTAAAGCGCTGGCTGCACAGAACTCATTGCCCAGAGTTCTTTGAATTGAAAGCTGGAGCTGGGGAGATGATGCAAAGGGCTGTCATTCCCTTATAGTATGGCTGTGACCAGCTGAGCGAATGCCCAGTGAGGAAGGACAAGAAGACTACCTGCTCCAGAAATGATGGAGTCATCTAGACAAGTTTTTCTCAACCTTGGCAACTTTAAGATATGTAGACTTCAACTCCTAGCATTCCTCAGCCAGCATGGTTGAGAATCACTGGTCTAGACCTCCCTGAATCACTCATTTCTACCATGGCTGACCATAACTGGAATAGTTTACCATCAAGTTCTGGTTCCTTGACTAATTTCATTTTCCTTTATCTTCCCCATCTATTTTTCCTTCTATATTCTGTTTTTGTAATGTTAAACCTAACAGCAGAATGGTTACTTTATATTATTCTTTTTATTATTCTGGCGATCTTTTGGACTGAAGGGTGAGGTATAAATACTTTTAATAAAAATCAGTAATCATCTCTGTTGGGAATCTGGCAAATCACAGAAAAGGCATTTCACTCTTTGTGGATTCCAAGGAGATTAATATAATTAACCTACTTTTACTTGGTTGCTTCATTCACTCACATATGAATGGACATATAAACACAGTCCTGAACTGGTTCCAGTGTAGTTAATTATGGAAAATGAGGCTATCAATGGCTGCTAATCCTGATGGCTACATAGTACCTTCATCATTAAGAATAGATCTGTTAATACCAATTGCTAGTATATTTCTTAAGACCAGTTCTTGGGAATAAATGTGGCTGATGGCCTAGCCAAGGACTTCCAGAAGGTATGGCACTCTCTGAAGTGGGAGAACAATGACCCAGGTTTGGGCCTTTTCTCATTGGTGTATCCTACCTATGGTGATGTCTGCCTTGGTCATTTGCTCCATACCCCTTTATGTGTAAGATGTGGGTGAGTCCCTGTTTTGGCACAACAGCCTTACCTGGACTTTGAGTAGCATGCTGGGGATGTTCTTCCAAATGGACTGGCCAAGACAAAGAATTTAATGGGGCCCAGAGAAATATCAACATTGGTCTGATTTATTTTAATGAATACTATGCATACAGCTTCTTCACGTGTACTTAATAATTTCCCTTTACTATATATTAAGAATTATAATTCTGTAGCAAGTTTTGGAGTTGTTCAGGGAGCCATGTCCAAAGTTTTGGAGGGCAGGGAAGAACCTGCAGTTATAGATTACATCCTTTGCGAGTAGGATTTTATATCATTTTATCATAGGAAACACATTGTGATTATTTATTCATTTGATTCCTATTCAGCTTTTCTGTTTTTCATTCAGGAGCTCAAGGCAACATATACTTTCTTCCTATTTTCCCCCACAATAACTACCCTGTGAGGTCAATCTGCGGGCTGAGAGGGAGTGGCTGGCCCAAAGTCACCCAACAAGCTTCTGTTGCTGAGGGAGTATGTTGGTATCCCTGCTCCTAGTCCAACATCTTAACTACTTCACTACACTGGCTGTATTACTGTTGCTGCTACTGCAATAGGCAGGGCAATGAAATTATAACACCAGAAGTGGTATAGTCAGGATGTTCAATTCATTTCCCCTTTAACTAACAGATTTTCTTTCATTTTCTGCACAAAACTGTTTAATAATTCAGCAGTTGGGGGGGCCCAGACTTCCAAAACAACAGATTGCATCTTGGCTGATTGGTCTGATGGGCATATTTGGTATTATGATAACATGGCATGGGCATCTCTTATAAATTGGCTGTTGTAGTGGGCATTGCCAGTTACAAAACATCCACTTATTAGAAGGCAAAATGGTGAGGTTGCTCTCTAGCCCACCAATATTTCCTTATCATTCCTTACTATTCTAAGCTTGTTTTTTTCTTGGGTTTTTTTTTTCTGGGCAGGTGAGCATGAATCTAAATAAGTAACTGTAGTCTCCTGCCATTTTCATTTTCTAAGAATTCCTATGGGCCTTATGTGAGGAGGCTGATCATAAATGCTGGCACTTTGCTTTCCATTTATTAATATTATTTAATTAAAAGAACCCAATTAAAACATAAACATTCAGATGAGGTAGGAAGCCCAGCAAGGACCTTATTAAAAGCACCTCGAGTAGATAACTGTGGATGAAAGAACAATCTAGACCAAATGTTTCCAGGCAAAGCTCTGAAAAAACTCCCATCTATAAAAACTGTGGAGGATTTTTGTTAGCCAGATTAGACATAAGACAGCAACCTGAACTCCAAAGAGGGTGTGAACAGTTCTGATGCACCAGGCACCAAAGTACGAGCTAACCTACCACATATTAGCAAGCTGTGCTAAACCAGTCCATATGGTTTGTTTACAGTACAGGCTGGTGTGTAAAGCTAAAACATTGGGCTAAGTTAGCCATGGGTAAGCATGTCATGCAAAGCCAGCTCATGTCAAGCTATTTCACCTGCAGCCTTCACCTGCAATCCAATAAGAAACACTTTCAGGTTTTACTTGTTTATAAAATCTGCATTCCCCTCTCTATTCTTACACACTTGAGAAATAAATCCCATGTTCCTTTAGGTGCAATGGAATTGTATAGGCCATTCAAGAAATATAGTCATGATTTATATTGCCTGGAAGCACATCTTAAATTGCAGCTCGTTTCCAATTTCATTGCAGAAAATGGGTTTCTTCCAAGAAGGAAGGGATGCAATTGATGTGCATTCATAGGAGACAGCATTATTGTAGAGAAGGAAATTTTGAAGCTCTAAAACACACATTTTCAGAAGAAACTCTCTCCAGCTGACTTTCTTCTCCTGTCTTTCACCCACTGGAATAACTGTGATTCATTTCTGCATTTATAGAAATAATTTTATTCAGAATCCAGAATAATTTGAGTGTTTTCCTTTATTCTAAGGGATGCAGTAGCCTTACATACAGCGAAACTGCAGCAGAGTACTGCAATGTAGGACAAGCTCTCAACATTCCAACGTGCGCACTTGACTAAAAGTTGTCTCACTTAGGCTGGGCTCATTTAACTTATACTCCATAGGTCCCTAGAAACTCTCAAAATGATATATATAGTCCTCCTTCCCTTAAGTTCTCAGAACAGACAGATACAGATATAATGTTAGGCCCCGTGTACTGTATACTGTACTTATCTAAAGTGCAAAGGTCTGTAAGTTCAATTCCCCGTATAGGATTTGAGCTGTTGGTAACAACTGACTACCTGTGTTTGATGATTTCCAATAAGGATGAAACTGGTAATGTGGTACCTCCTTGTAGTCAATGTAACTAAAAAATACCACATATAGTTCCCTAAAGAGATCCAGTTTCCCATTAGTAATGTATGGCTGTCAGAGTTGGACCATAAGGAAGGCTGAGCGCTGAAGAATTGATGCTCTCGAACTGTGGTGCTGGAGAAGACTCTTGAGAGTCCCTTGGACTGCAAGGAGGTCAAATCAGTCAATCCTACAGGAAATCAACCCTGACTGTTCATTGGAAGGACAGATACTGAAGCTGAAGTTCAAATACTTTGGCCACCTAATGCAAAGAGAGGACTCACTGGAAAAGACCCTGATGCTGGGAAAGACTGAAGGCAAAAGGAGAAGGGGACGGCAGAGGATGAGATGGTTAGATAGCATCACCGATGCAATGAAGATGAATCTGAGTAAACTCCAGGAGACAGTGGAGGACAGGCAGGCCTGGCGTGCTATGGTCCATGGGGTCACGAAGGGTCGGACATGACTTAACGACTGAACAACAACAACAACGAGATCCAGAAAGTTTTGTGCTCTAATTGAATTTGAACCAGATTCTGATTGACACATGACTCTGAACCTTCCCTGATTGCAGAAGTTCAATTTCAGGAGACAACATCATCAGGTATCTGCTGAACCTGCAACCCTGCAGTCCTACTGCTGTTTCTGCCTTTTTATCTAGTCGCTCCAAGCATTTATGATTCAACAAAAGCCAAGGAGTAGCATCCTTAGTTGAGTCTTTATCAGATATTAAGCATATGTTATCATATATCAGAAGCCTGAGAACCAGAAACTTGTGGGTTTTTTAAAACAGATATTTGGAAGCTACATTATATAAAAGTACCCACACCAGAGGCATCCACAGTGATAGGTATGGACTTCAAAATGGCAGGCAAGACAAGGCAATCAAAGCCATGCCCTTTTTTAATATGTATCATACATATTGCACACAGGCAAAAAGGGCAGGGCTTCAATTGCCCCTTTGTACCCTCTAGCTTGATGCTCACACACATCAGCTGCAATGGAAGACCATTTTTATTGCTATGCATTTTGCTTATGCACATGGACCACTTACGCAGGATCATTGGGATAAAAGCACAGTCATGCTACAGAGAATTAATACAAACAGCTGCTCTTATTCCTGCAGAGTAGCTTGATTTGAGTTAGCAGCATGCAATGCAAAACCACTTGTTTGTGTAAGTGCTTTACATATGGTGTTCTGCTAGGTAGCATGTGGAGCCTGTCAGCATACCAATATTATCTGCCAATTGCCTACAGTTGAGTCACATATGTCAGTTATTAAAGATGATCCAAATATATCAAAGGAGGTGTTTTAACACTTCCCAAGATCTCTGACTTCTCCTGCTGCTCACCCATCACCAACAGCTTAGGCTGAGAATGTCCATCATTTCAGAATGAGTAAATTGGCCATCATAAGATAAGCAGACTGGCTTAGCATTTTATTTTTTTAAATTCAGAATTCTTAGGGTCATTGTCATGGAAGAAAAATGTCAACAGCAAGGTTCAGACATCTCATTAATCCATGGTTTGTAGTAACTAGGATTTGTAGAATAAGCTGCAGTGGCTGATTTAGCACAATATCTTAACTATTAAAAACACAGTTGCTCAGTTAATACATGATTCAGAGCTATAGTTTATAAACCACAGTAATGGCTTTGTAATGTGATTAAGTCTGATTTCGGTTCAGTGTATCTGTGGGCCTAATCTTATGTGTGAAATTATGTACTCTCTTGCAAAAAGCAGCAGCAGCAGCAGCAGCAGCCACAGGGTGGGTGGGTGTCAAAATAGGCAAGATGGTGCATATAGAATTGCAGTACAAGCCTCTTTGTACATGTGTGTGGCCTGTGTACAAAAGGAACAGGGCTTGCATCATGATGACATGTCTGTCATCTTGCCTGTTTTGAGCTTCCCCTGTGGATGCCCCTGCTTCACACATATGCTGATGATGCTGAAGCTGGCTGTGATTGATGAGAGAGATAATGGAGGTGAGGTAGTGACATATCTTCATACATATCTAGGTTACAAATATACCATAGAATACAGGGGATACCCTGTTCTGGCCACCATACCTCATGAACAACCTATGAGGAAAAATTAGAATGCTCATGTTTTTTTAACTTAGGAATTAAAAAAAAGTAAGGGAGGACACTAGATAATTGTTCAAAATTATGTATGGAAAATGGAGGCATTTATTTCCATCATCCCTAATACTATATTCCTGGGTAGATCCCAGTGTCATTGAATGAAGCTGAGTGGTGGGAGATGCAAGGCAGATGAAAGGAAGTATTTATTTCCCCCACAGCATATAATTAAATTCTGGAATATGTAACCACAATGTAATGATGGCCAACAGCTGGGATGAGACTTAAACAAATGTGTAGAGGAAACAGCTAGAACTGGCTACTACTCAAGGTCAGGACCACAACTAAGGTCTGTGTCAGCCAGGGCAAACATGGATTCCCATCCCATTTTGGCACCCCCCAGCGCTCATTTTGGTGCCTCCTAGCACAGCACCCGGGGCACATGCCCCACTTGCCCCCCCCCCAGTTGCAGCCCTGCTCAAGGTGGCTTTAAATTGCCATTACTTTCCTTTCAAAAGCCGCCTGTCCCTGTTTGCCAAAGAAAATTAATAAATGAATTCTAATACATATGTGTCCTGCTTTTGGGCTTCCCCTAGGCAACTGATGGACCATATGTGATGGACCATGTGAGAACAACATGCTGGACTTCATTAAGTATACCTGAGATCTTGTATTATTACTTGATTACCTGCCTATGTTGCAATTTTTGCAAATTCACTGGAGAAAGTTCTAGAAATGTCAGCAAAGCAAGCAGCAGCAAAAATTAATCCTGACTCTTGTGTCTTTCATTTGATTAGTAAGTAGAAAGATTAACCATGGTGATAAAGGGTATCATTTTTTTAAAAGGCTCTTAAACCTCACCTTATTTCTGGAAGGGGAGAAAAGACCGTAAAACCAAAACAAAAAAGATAAACAGAGGAAGAATAGTAATGAACTGGTCGCAGTAAGTAAAGACAAGGGAAAAAGAGCACAGCAGGATGGCTGGCTTTATTGGGAAGATTAATGCCTTTGCTAGTGCCATAGATGACTGGACATTATATATAGGGAGACTTTAACAGTTCTTTGAGGCAAATGAATAAGGATACAGCTTGTTAAGAAGTTTAACTGACCACAAAACTCCTAGCAGTTCAACTTTGCAGAATTAGTAGAAATAATGCAGAGGCATTTGGTGCCAAACCCTTTATTACTTGCAGAGCATTTCAAGTTTCCTAAGCATTAAATGAAGAAGGAAGAGTCCATTGCAGCATATGCAACAGAACTTAAGAAGCTTTCTGAATATTGCAAATTTGGTGAAAGGCTAAATGATGCATTAAGAGATTCAATAATCATTGCATTCTGAAAGGAAACATTCAAGAAAGACTTTTAACAGAGGCAGACTTAAGAGAGCATTTGAAATTGCTATTTCTCATGGAAACTACTGCCAGAGATATTATAAAGCTGCAGTCAGGAATGAAAGCAGATGTGAGTAAGCTTGCAATAGCATACAAATGGAGAGTAACAGCTCAAAATGAGCTGTGCCGTTATTGAAGCATAGGTTCACATCACCAACTCAATGCAGACGTAAATGAGAAACCTGCAGGAAATGCAATATAGTGGGACAGAGCCAAAGATCTTGTCACTCAAGGTAAACTCAAACTATGTGCTAAAAAGTAGCAACAAAGCCATTTCTTTAAAAGGAGTGCTATAGATGAAGATTTTGATAATAGTGAAACAGAACTGGTTAACCTAAAAATTTATGAAATAAAAAGTGACATAAGACCAGCAATATGGATCATGAAACAAGAGAATAGCAGAAGTGCATCAGTACAATTGGACCCCAGTTCTGCTGTATCAGTGATATTACAGCATGAATCTGAACAGCATTTCAGACATACTGAAATACTAAAGCCATCAGAAATACATGCTGGAGAAAAGATTAATCCCATTGGAGTGACATTGGTAAATACAATAACCAACAGTGTGTAAAATATTTTGGACTTACATGTGAAAACAGCTGGATCAACACTCTGGGGTCGTCATTGCTGAAGAAGCTGCTATTGGACTGGAATCAATCAACTGCCTACTTCACTTCCTATCACCAAGAGTAAGCTGAAAACCACTCTGGATGGTGCTGTGCCTGTCTCAGGCACATCAACAGTAGAATAGTGCTTAAAAAGAACAGAACTATCATGATCTGTAGTGATTTTAAAGCTATCATTAATCCACTATAAGAGGCCGAGCAATATCCCTTGCCTAGAATTGAGAAAATTTATATTAAGTTCACTGGGGGACATTTCAACAAAATAAACCTAGCAAAGACTTATTTACAAATGGAAATGGAGGAAGATTCCAAGGTGTTTCTCATAATAAATGCACACTATATTATTGTAATAGAATTGTTTTTGAAATAGCATCTGTCCCAGCACTTGGGCAGAGAGCAATGGACCAAGTGCTACAAGAGTGTCCTTGATGCACCCAATGCTATTTAGATGTCCTCACTGGATTGAACAACATGACAGGGTACATCTGCAAATTTCAAGACAGTGCTTGTAGAGATGGGATGACTAAAACCATAGAACTTAATGTGATAAATATGAGTTCTTTAAAGCTAGTTCTTTAAATATAAATGCATATTGCAGTTATACCATTGATGTACATGACATATACAAATGTGCAAAGAAAGCTTAAGCAGTTATGAATGCCCCAAAACTGCAATATACAGTATGTCACAGCTACAATCTTTTTTTAGCATTCATTATTGTAACAGCTGAACTGTTTAAAATCTTGCAAGATGATGCTGTCAAGGTGATGCATGCCATATGCCAGCAAATTTGGAAAACACAAGAATGGCCATCAGATTGGAAAAAATCTACTTATATCCCCATACCAAAAAAGGGAAACACTAAAGAATGTTCAAACTATCGAACAGTGGCACTCATTTCACATGCCAGTAAGGTAATGCTCAAGATCCTGCAAGGTAGACTTCAGCAATTCATGGAGCGAGAATTGCCAGATCTACAAGCTGGGTTTAGAACAGGCAGAGGAACTAGGGACCAAATTGCCAATATCCACCGGATAATGGAAAAAGCCAAGGAGTTTCAGAAAAACATCTATTTCTGTTTTATTGACTATTCTAAAGCCTTTGACTATGTGGACCATAACAAATTGTGGCAAGTTCTTAGTGGTATGGGGATACCAAGTCATCTTGTCTGCCTCTTGAAGAATCTGTATAACGACCAAGTAGCAACAGTAAGAACAGACCACGGAACAACGGACTGGTTTAAGATTGGGAAAGGAGTGCGGCAGGGCTGTATACTCTCACCCTACCTATTCAACTTGTACGCAGAACACATCATGTGACATGCTGGGCTTGAGGAATCCAAGGCTGGGGTCAAAATCGCTGGAAGAAACATTAACAACCTCAGATATGCAGATGATACCACTTTGATGGCTGAAAGCAAAGAGGAACTGAGGAGCCTTATGATG
This sequence comes from Candoia aspera, assembly GCF_035149785.1. Classification (NCBI taxonomy): domain Eukaryota; kingdom Metazoa; phylum Chordata; class Lepidosauria; order Squamata; family Candoiidae; genus Candoia; species Candoia aspera. Next base: position 314,067,678 of record NC_086153.1, read on the forward strand.
AAGGTGAAAGAAGAAAGTGCAAAAGTTGGCTTGCAGCTAAACCTCAAAAAAATTATGGCAACCAGCTTGATTGATAACTGGCAAATAGAGGGAGAAAACGTAGAGGCAGTGAAAGACTTTGTATTTCTAGGTGCAAAGATTACAGCAGATGCTGACTGTAGTCAGGAAATCAGAAGATGTTTAATCCTTGGGAGAAGAGCAGTGACAAATCTCAATAAAATAGTTAAGAGCAGAGACATCACACTGACAACAAAGGTCCGCATAGTTAAAGCAATGGTATTCCCTGTAGTAACATATGGCTGCGAGAGCTGGACCATAAGGAAGGCTGAGCGAAGGAAGATCGATGCTTTGGAACTGTGGTGTTGGAGGAAAATTCTGAGAGTGCCTTGGACTGCCAGAAGATCAAACCAGTCCATACTCCAGGAAATAAATATTCTATGAGACTGCTCACTTGAGGGAGTGATATTAAAGGCAAAACTGAAATACTTTGGCCACATAATGAGAAGACAGGACACCCTGGAGAAGACACTGATGCTAGGGAGAGTGGAAGGCAAAAGGAAGAGGGCTGACCAAGGGCAAGATGGATGGATGATATTCTAGAGGTGACGGACTCGTCCCTGGGGGAGCTGGGGGTGTTGACGACCGACAGGAAGCTCTGGCGTGGGCTGGTCCATGAAGTCACGAAGAGTTGGAAGCGACTCAACGAATAAACAACAAAATGGTAACAGTTTCCTGCCAAATTTATCCACTGTGCTAAATTTGTGACACCCCTTGAACTCTTTACTACAAGTGGGGAGGGCATGGGAATGGGCATAATATTGTGGACAAGCTTTCATAGAAGCAAAGAAAACAGTGACATCAGGTACTGTGCTCACAGATTATTACCCACACTTACCAGTGAAATTGGCTTGTGATGCCTCACAATACGGTACTGAAGCAGTTATGTTACACTTTATGAAAGGCAGCAGTGAATGCCCAATAGCTTTTGCATAATGCTCACTCGCAGCTGCAGAGAAAAAAATGCACTAAGTTTAGTTTGGGGAGCTAAACGTTTGAAGCAGTATTTGTATAAAAGGGAGTTTACCCTCATCACTGATCATCAGCCACTACTGTCAATCTTTGAGTCCACAAAAAGGGATTCCAATTATAGCAGCTGCTCAGCTGCAGTGTTGGGCTTTGTTCCTTGGAGGGCACAGATACAAAATAACATTCAAAGGGCTGCATAATCCCCATACCTGTGAGGTAGGGTAGGGTAGGAGAGGGAGAGGGAGAGGGAGAGGGAGAGGGAGAAGGAGAAGGAGAGAGCAAGAGAGAGAGAATAAGTTAGTGTGGCTGAGAGAGGACTCAATCCTTGGGTCTCCCCAGTCCTGATCCAACAACTTAACCACTACAGTACATATTGGTTCAAACAAATTTGCACTGGTATTACTGCAAGTCTAAATTAGGAGTTGTTCCTTTTCTTCTCCTATCTAGTAAGGATTCTTTTCATTCTGATGTTTTGGTATCGTACAATAATTACACACTTTTTAAACTACAAGGTTCAGTTCCTGCTGCCAGAAATAGCTTTTTCTACTTTTCAAGGATACAATGTTTATAGCCCTGATATTGCCCTCATGTACAGTAGTTCTAATCAGCAACGTGTCCTTTTAGCAGATGAGGAAATGGCAAACCTTCACCCCTATTTCAGCAGCATTATCCTTGCCTCCCTCCCAGCCTGAGGTTTTCATTCAAATTGTGCTAAATTGTGCTGTGAATTGTACTAAAACATGCTGTAACTGGATGGGATGGCGTTCAGCACTGCTTCAGGATCTTTTCCCTGATTAGTCACTTCCAGCTCTTTTGTACAAGTACGGTGCCAATGAGATTGGTAGCTGTCTGACAACAGCAAAGGCATCAGGCCTGTAAGATCAAACATAATTTTGAGTCCTGAAGTTAAAATCCTGATCCAGGCCTGAGCCTTAATACTTGGAACGTTCACTTCAAGCCTCAAAATTGCATTGGGGATATATTTTGGGGTACCAAACAAAGACTAAGAAGATTTGATTGGATGGTTTCATAAGCCCTTAGGTTTGTGTATGGGCCAAGTTTTATCCCAAATCAATAGTAAAAGAAAGAATTAGGGACACTGGTTGCCAAAATCATATTCCCAGTGCTCCCGAATTCTATCGCCAAATTATAAATAGCTGCAAATCCTCTACTGCAAGGAGGGTATACAATCTAACTTTAAGCAAATATAGATGGGCCTTTTCCAGAGCCCGCTTTGGTGCCCTCCCTTCCCTGGCAGGAAGATTTCGTGGGACACCTTATTCACAGAGACTTTGCCCTTGTGGATCCAGGGAGGTAGAAACTCTTGCCAATGTCCTCATTCAGTGTCCTTTTTATGATGCCTCGGGATGTGCTCTGATCTCCCCAAGCTTCTCTAAATTTGTGGTAGATTTTACATTTATTTCTTTTAAGGGATGCTGATTCTACACTCACACACCTGGTGGCCAAATATTTTTACCAAGCTATACAATTACACAAAAATTTTAATTGATATATTGTTTTATTATTTATAATATATTGTTTTATTGTATTCCTTTTTCCTGATAATGAATTGTTGAATTAAACTATTTTCTTTTATTGTAAAGGCTGGTCAAAGATCATAATAAAGTTATCACTTCCAGCTCAAAGCCCTTTAATGTACACATGAAATATGGATTTTGTACACCCATGTACATCAATCTGCACTTTCTTATACTGAACTGCATTTGCCATTTTGAAGCTATTCACCACTCTGGAGCAAGAGCTTTGGAATGATAGGCAACCCCTCTTGATTTTACTACCCAGAAAAGTTTGAAATGACCAGCAAGCTTTTAATCTCACCACTCACCACTCAGATTATTTATAAACAACTTTTTCATTTTACAAAATATGAGTTATTCACCCCACATGTAATACTCCCTGTGAAGGTAGTTTCAGCATGTTTAAAAAATGCAACCAAGATTAGAAGTTCAATATCAAAGTCAGCAAAAGAACATGTTGCTCCTTGGAGCAATACAAAATGTGATTAGAATCACTCTCTGTGCTGTGGTGACATCCAAGATTGGTCTATGTAAGTAATACAAGATCACTGAATGATCACCAGGCACAAATCTAATCTACAGAAGAAAAATATGCCACATACAGAAACTTGTAGACAAGAAAAGAAGCTTCCATTCTTTGGATTAAACTGGTCAGTGACAAAACACTAGTCAGCTGCAAGTAGTTCTCACACATTTTTGGGACACATTGCATGTTCAAAGTGAAAATAATTTAATCCTGATTTTGAAAAAGTTTAATTTTCACTCTTAAGCAAGTTTTTGAAATATAAGGTATTTTGAGTTAGGAAAGCATGGAGCTTTCTTCGTCAATTATTTCAGGAAAAAAACTGATCTAAGTAAAGAATCTAATTGGCTTCAGTTAGAGAGTTAGAGAGGTGACTGAAATATGCAAGAACTGTTATCTAGGCAGAGGGCTGAAGCATTCTTTAAGTCCTGGAAAGCAAGATAATATTCAGAAGTGACTTGGGCAAATGTCTCCCTGATTCACTGGGGTAGAAGAAAAAGGGAAGGTACAGCACAATGAAACTTGCAAGATTCTGATATTATGATCTCAGTAAAGTATAATTCTAGTCTTCCTGTGGAGTGATTTTCTGATCTGGTCTACCTAGTAGGGTTGACACTGTCAGATCCTCACAACATTTCTTCTTTTGCTCATGAAAATTGCTCACCTAAACTCTTCCTCATACTCTGCCATTATGGCCAAGGGGCACCTCTTATGCCCTTGCCAAACCCATACTGTCTCTCCCTATCTCTCTCTACAGTTGAGCCCTGTTGCTTTCCCATGGGTACAGAAGCAGAGATAGAAGTTGCAGCAATTTCTAGGTCAATTGCTCCCCCTCTGCTTTAAGAAGAGATAGAGGATGGGAAGCCGTTTGAATATGCAGCTGCTGTCTGCAATTCTACAGCTGAAGTAGATCTCTAAGCCAAATGAAAGCCGCCCTATTCCCCAGCATCATGACGAAAAGGGGACCAGAGAAGGAATCATTTTGTTCAGTGCTCTGTTATGGTAGCCACAGAGAGGCAAGTACTGTGGTGATCTGTAAGCCAATGCCCTCTCTCTGCTCCCCAAGGTAGATAGAGGCAGAAGCTGGGTCATTGAAAAATGCAGAGCCTTTCTCCTTTGCTGAGTGCTATCTGTCCATCTTTCAGTTGGCACAAAACTATACTGGCATGAAATTTGCTGTCCCTGCTACTAATCCCTGTCCTACCTGTGTTGTTTTTGTTACGACTCACTGCCAAATAGTTATGTCCTGATGATGCATGTGCAGGATATATAAAGCAAAGCTGTTAGTTTAACTCACTGGTTTTGCAGTCTCACCCACTCCTGCCATCACCAGCTGGTAAGAAAACATCCAACAATCACTACAGCGATGTGGAAATAGGGTGGGGCCTGATGTCTCAGAGAAATGAAGGCTAATCCCAGGGTAGTTATCATGTTTGTGAAGGGGGCTGAGTCACATATGCATATATCTCATGAACATATCCCATGAGCTCCATATTTCAATAGCCACAGCAGCACAACCACTAAACTACTTCCTCTCTCGTGCTTCTATCATAATGCAGGAGGGGGGAAAAAATTTTTTTAGATATTAGATTGTGGCAGCAGTACAGAAAGCTCCTGATTTCTAGGATTTACTAGGAAGGGATTTTGTAGCAGGACTTGAAAATTGGGGCAGACATGGCTAAATCAGGACTGTTTGTAGGTATGTGATAAACCTACCAAGGTCTTTTTTTTTTCCATAGGACTTAAGATGTGAGCTCCCAGCAACCCTCAGCAATCTTAACTTGGGGCATTCATGTCAACGTTCTTCAAATGAATCAGACGTTCTTCTTCAAATGAATCAGGAAGTGGTGAAAAAGTTATCTACAGTAGATGGAAAACAGTGTTTTTCCAGGGGAGCTCCAGTACCACAGGGTTGGGCAATTCATGGCCTTCATGTTTCTTGCAGTCCCTAGACCATTTTTTGCAAATCCCAGAGTTCCCACCCCTGCACTGCAATACACTGATGAAATTTGTTACCAAACCACCAAATAGGAGTATGTTTCCACCAATTTTCAGTGGGAATTCAATTAAAGTAAGTCATATTGAACTTCCAGTAGGGAACCCCCCTGTAGTACCACAGCTTATATTCTTGGATTTGCTCCTTCTAACCACCAATGTGATTTTCTGGAATGGAACAGCTGGGTGTCTGTCTAAACATACATTGTCTTGTTGGCAGCTAAAAGTGCCTACGGATTTAGTGCCTCCCCATTCCATACTGTATTGCTAATCTTAACTTGGGGCATTCATGTCAACAGGTGCCTTCAAGAAAAAGAGGGATGTGGGGATATTGGTACAGCTGGAGCAAGTATTTATAGGCTTTGTGTTGTTTTTAAAGAGTAAGCTTCTAGATCATATCTCTGTTGATATATGTAACATAATCAGGGAAATCCCATTTTTTAATATATTCCATTGATACAGAATTTCCTGTGGAATCTTCTTCAAACCACAAATTTAAGACTAAAAATAAACATTATTAAAAGCTACATATGAAGTGAAACACTGCAAACATGTTGGTTTAAAAGTGTTCTCTCTTAAGCAAAATACTGATGTACTACTGGTGAATCAGCAACCACTGTGTCTGAGTATAGAGTACCCTTGATCATTTCCTGCCTTATTAGCACGCCACTGGACTTTTTGTCAAATTTATTTGCTAGCAAATGCTAAACATTTCAGAGCTGGAGCTGACTAGCACCAGCCATTTAATTTGTCTATTTGATCTTAATCAGACAAGATGAAATCCCACTGCACTGCATTATTATACAAGTCCCTGGAGATTGTTTGGCATCTACACACAGCTGTTTACAGCACCAAAATAGGTTCAGAGTTTGGTGGGCAAGTGCATCCATGTCCCATCAAGGATTTCGTTTGGATGTTGTCTAAGTTTCATTTCTTAATTAGGCTTTCTGGCTCTGTATATTCAGGAAGCAATGAGTTTGTTCTGAGCGCTGGCATGAAAGATGCTGACAAGAAGCTCAGGTTTAACAGATGCCCTCAGCAAAAGCTGCTTTTGGGGCAAAAGTACAGCAATGCCATCCAACCCAGCAGGCTGTCAAGACTGGGCTGCCCACTTTTTTTTCATAAAGTAAGTAATTGATGTTGTTTAAGCATAATGGAGATATCAGATCATTCTTACAGTTCTGGAGATTGTTTCAGCCTCCATTTCTACAGAGGCAGCCATTTTAGTCTGGGACAAGATTATATTTATGAACACAGGAAAAACAAAATAGTAGAACAAGCCAGGGAAAAGTTCTAGTATATCTTATGCCAGAGTTCCTTTTTAGGATTGCCAATATAAATGGGAGGGCAATCTTTATGATGGCTGTGAAATGCACATTTAAAAATGTATTTTTGGCCTCTAAAGGCTTAGACAGCACGGAGGTGGGGAGCCAGCCTGATTTTTTGTGTATGTGGGTGTACGTGCATGTATACATATACACAACTGCTGCTGATCTGCCACTTAATTTCAGCAATGTGATCTTGGGGAATTCCAAAGGCCTCAAAAAGGAGAAGTTGAAGGATTGCAGATTGCCTGCCCGTGATACACTGTCTGGCTGCAGGAATCAAACTTGTGCAAAAAAGTTGACTATCTTTTTCATAAATTCACTGGCTGAATCCTGTCTATTACTGTGGTAAATCTCACTGATGGCGATCATATGCAGCTTTTGTCCTAATTTCATCTCTCTCATAAGAGAAGGGAGAGAAAGGGAATGACAGAGAGAGAATTTGGAGTCCCTACCTATTTGTGGCTCTGGCTTCAGCCTCATCTACCAAATGGACCCCAGCTGGCCATACCTGAGAGAATGTGGCTCTTTAAAAAGGGGTCACATTCCTTTAAATATAAAATAAAAACCACATCCAATTCTATCCCAACAGGCCCTTAAGAATCTCTCCCCCCATCCCATCAATATGACTTCACTGTTTCACTAATTTGTCCACTGCAGCTTTTGGCCCCCTCAAAATAAAATGAAGTGTCCTCCTGGCTGCTAAAAGATATACGAAAGATACAGGAAAGTGGGGAGGAGAGCATAGAAAGGAAAATATTTACAGCAGTCATATGTGTCAGTCTTTTTGATACATTCCCTTGGTTATTCCAGGGACTGCCACCAGCTTCCCATTTCTCATGTTGGAGGTCTGTTTCTCTACATTTTTAATTGCTTTAATGTACAACTGTTGCAGTTTCTTCTTCTGAACCACCAATTACCAGATTGATCCAGACTCAACAGACACAAAGCACTGGAAACTTAGCAGTTGGTTGGGTTTTGTATCTCTTTTCAGTGGATGGATGAAGATTTTTATTTTACAAAAGGAAAGCTTACAGAGTTCAATCTGTCTTTTATCTTTTTTAGTTTCTGCTTTCTATTTCTGTCTTTACTTTTTCATAATCTTTTCTCCTTGTTTGATCCTGGCTGGGTTTCTTGATTCTTCTCTTCTTCTTCCAAATCTTTACTCCATTGGAGGGAAATGTCTTGAAGAACATTTACCTCATTCCAGTGTGAGGGAAGGAAATAAATGCCTCTCCCCCCCCCCCCCAGTTTTCCCAGCTACTGCCCCCTTTCCTGTTGCCTCTTCTCATCTCAGCAGCCAATCTTTTAATTTGCCTCTTTACTTTGACTCCTGGGCTTTGGCTTTGTTTATTCAGCCTATTCATTGTGAGGTCTGTAGCAGCAGAGCTCCTGGGCAGCCATCTTGTCTTCCCTCCTTCTCATCGCCTGGCCAAAGCTGATTTTTGATTGGCTGCTGCTGTTTGATTGGCATCTGGGTCATCCTGGGGGAGGGCCAATAGGGGACCCAAAGGAAGAAGCATTGGTGCTTTTAATGGGCTCAGCAAGTCTGTCCTTCCACAACAAAATGAGAAAGTACAGGTGGTCCTTGCTTAACAATGGTAATTGAGACCAGAATTTCCATCGCTAAGCAATGCAGTTGTAAAGTGGAATGTCACGTGATCACATCATTTAGTGACGGAAATCCCAGCAGTCCCTGTTGCCATAGTTAAGTGAGGATCATAGGTCATTAAGTGAGGCCCTCACATGACGATGACTTGTGACTTCCTGATGGCTTCCAACAACTTATGTCAATGGGGAAGCCAGCAGGAAGTTGCAAATCCGGTCACAACAAGCCTTTCCTTAGGTGGCTTGCAAGCAGGCCAGATGGCACTCACTCTGTGAGTACTACAGAGTGTGGGCAGGCGGGGGGGGGAGCAGCATGGCACAAGTGCAGCTGGGTGCTACGGCTGCCAGTTGCCATGATCACGATCACCTAACCACAGGGACACTGTGAAAGCCGCAACTTCAAGGACAATCATAAGTCCCCCTCATTCAGCACCATCATAACTTTGACTGGTTGCTGAACAAGTGGTCATAACCCGAGGGCTACCTATAAAAAGGAAACAGTAAACACATATACACACAAACAAACAGAAGAGAGAAAACACAACAGAAATGGGTTATATTACATATGAAGAATAATTCAGTCCAATTTATAAACCCATCATTAAACCCTGATCAGGCTGAATAATGTCGATTGGTCTTTCCATTATATGGATAGAGACCCACATATTAAACAGAAAGTAAATACATATCCTAAAAAACCAAAACCAAAATTTAGTACAGAGAACACAAAATTATCAATTATATATCATATATCATAGGCTTAATGTGCTAAATTCTAGCCACTGTTATATGCCAAATATCTAATAAAGCAGCACAATGGATCAAATTAAAAATGAGAGGAGATAAAGGACATTTTTGAAAATTCCAGAAGATATTTTGACAGATGAGGAAATAATACTATTTGTAATAATCCTAGGAAAGTACCACATGTTGATCCTGTACCCTATAAAAAGCCTTTTCCACATCTAATAAGAATAATCATTGCAGATTTCAATTTTTCAGAATGTATGTCAAGAATATCAATTAGTAGTGTAATATTATCTGATGCTTGGCATAGTTTTATAAAACCAGATTGTACTGGATGGATAATAAAAACAATTATCATCTATACTCTACATGCCATGGTTGCAGTCAATATTTTGACACCAACATTTTTCAGTGAAATTGGATGATAATTGTTGCACTGTCAACAGGAACCTTATCAGCTGTCAAAATCACAATTGTGCAAGCGTTATTATAGGAGGTTGGAAAAACTTTACAGTATTTAAAAAGGCATCATCTGGGACCTCCAATAATATTGGGACACAGAATTCTATAGATGTCTTTAGGACCACCACACCACTATCTCTGTTTTCATAGATTTAACTGCAGCTAAATAAGCAGTATGATCATACATAATTTTAGGAAGAGCTCGAACATATAAAAATGGATTAATTTCTTCCTCAGTTTACATTTGACTTAATTTTATAAAATAATAGACAAAACATTTAAAGGTTGATGATTTATTGAGTCAGAATTGTTATATATGCTGCCCTGTGCATTCTTAGTAGTAAAAATGACTACTACATTGTGACAAGTATTTCAGCTGAGAGGCAAGTAATTTCCCCAACTCTTTCCTTTTGTTTCCAATATCTTTGCTTATATGATTCAATGAATATTTGGTTTTATATGCATATGTGTTTTTTTAGCACATAAAAACTTAATATAACTCTCGTAAGCCATCTTGAATATTGGCTGAAAAATAAGAATTGTGGTAACATGACAAACACTCCTACCTTAGTCTGTACAGCCTTTTTTTCTATGGCTGAGCATCAAATGAGTGTCATTACTGATTCAGTCTCTAATGTGCAGGTGGCAGGGACTGTTTCCAAGAACATGCTTTAGTATTAGAGTATTCACTTTAAATATTCCTTTTTATTTCAATACGTGGCTGCATCTGGCTGATCTTGCCAGGGCTCAGAAACTAAGCAGAACCTGGTAAGTATTTGAATGGGAGATGACCAGGAAATATCAGGGACGTATCCCAGAAGACAAAAATGGCATAAATGTATAGATGTCAGAGGACTCAAGCTCAGATTAAAGGTTTTTATTTTCCTTTCTTCACTAGACTGAGCAGGTACAACAGACTGAGCAGGTACAACAGAAGTACATAATTTGAGGGCCTGTGGCTAATATTGCACCCGGAAAAGTTTTGCATGGGGCCTCCAGAAATCTTCCAAAATTTTTACTAATAATAATTTTTAATGTGAGGAGGAAACTATTAATGACATTTTCTAGAAAACAGTTGTATTTATAACACAGATGAATTTTAGGAGTGCGGCCATGGGCCACCATTCAAAGGCCAAGTTTGGCCCAGAAATAAATTGCAAAAATTATGCAATATTGGTGAATAGGATAACACAGCCATTACTTGGTTGCAGTATCTTTCCTCTCTTGACACAAAAGATGCGAGATTTCTCTAATTTGTGACAAATGAAATTCCACACCCTGATCTACCTTTTCAACATCTAGACCTGGAAACAGGCCCTAGTAGGTTCAGCCTTGAGAGTGCATTTTTAGAAATGGAAAATTTACATCACTATACTTTCAAGACTGGCTGTTTCTGTACCCACAACTCAAAAGATTTTAAAATCTTCCTTTATATTCAAGTGATGGCAAAAGAATCAAGATTGGGCTCTGACATGGTGTAGAGTATCAGGTACCGTCCACCTGCAAAGTTGTTTTAGTTTTTCTTGTCTTGAAAATTCTACATGGTATTTCAGTTTATTTTAAAAGCAACTGACCCTCCTGACTATGCATAATTCTTTAACAAATATATACTACTGTAATTGGGAAAATAGATTTGACTGAATTCTCCTATTCAGCCTGAAGATGTTATTCATGTGTTAGACTGTCTGACGTTTACACTAACTGGCTTTCAAGAGATCAAAGGAGACTCTGGAAAAGCAGCCCATCCTTCTCCCTAGACAGAGGCCAAGAGCCTGAATGTTTTTGTATTCAGGGTTTAAGTTATTATTAATCATCAGGTGGTGGCAGTGAATACCTCCAAACAGACAATAGAGTGACTTACAGCCTGTCCTATCTTGCAAGACTCAGGTTCCTGTTTGTCACAGACTCATTTATTCTAGTTGGCATTTTTAGTTGATGTGAGTTGTCTTCTTCTTCTTCTCCTCCCCCTCTTCATTATTGCTAATATTTTTATTATGAAATTTTATAACACGGACATTACTATTTATTCTCCTTAATTTCTGTGAGATTTAAAAGCTGATTTGAATTGTAGTTTAAAAAGAAAGTAACAAAATAAGAAATGAAAACACATTTTCCAACTGAAATTGAATCAAGTGCAGTAAGAAGGGTCTGACGAAACTTTTTTAATCCTAGCCAGGAAGGGGTCTTTTAAAAATCTTCACCATATTTGTAGGCAAAGAAATTGGGTAGATAATTTCTTAAAATTTTTTCAGAAGAGGCTACATCTTCCAGTTTCTCAAGGTCAGGACCCCCTGTAAGCAGTGGAAATATTTCAGCTTCTGGGGGGGAAAGGCTTCCTCATGTCTCCCCTTTATATTCAGCTGAACTGTGGGAAGATAGGGAGTCTGCTCAGTGACGTGGTATTCTCCTTCCTTGGGTGTATCGAAGCAGAGACTAAATTGCCACCTGGATGCTTTGATCTACTAGATTCCTGCACTAAGAAAGAGGTGAACTCAGTAGCCTAAATGGCCCTTTCCAACTCTGTGATTCTATGGCAGATGGAGAGGTAAGTGGACAATGTAAGAGGTAGATAGGAAGATACTTCTGTACTGGTTCTTCAAATTAGTAGTAGTAATACTAGTAGTTTTATTCATATAGTAACATAATCAATCAATGTAAAATAAGGAGCCTATAAACTAAAAAGTCCATGACATATAATTATATTAATCCCTAGACATTCAAAGTAAGAGTTAAGAATGGATGTATTGATTTAAAAGTGGTTTGTTCCTTGGGTTTCAAATCAGTGTATAAAAATACTGTAGTAGATGCTCCATATTCTACATAGCCATCTCATCTTCAATGGTCCCTCCTCTTGTCTAGGATATATGTATATAGTTTTGCCCCTTGTGATCCTTTAAACATGGAGATGTGATTGTTTATGAACAATTACAAGGAAAATAATTGGTGCAAGATAAGAGACAAAAGTCAGTATTTCTCTACCCAGGATATGGTGAGCCTACAGAAGGCCCACCACGAAACAGAACAAGGGATAGGTTGATATTTCTGCTTTGGAAGTTTGGCTGCTTATTAGGATGCCAACAATGTAATTTTAGCAGAGATGTTGTTGTTGTTTATTCGTTTAGTCGCTTCCGACTCTTCGTGACTTCATGGACCAGCAGAGATACATAATTAAAAAGTTTCATTTTCAGATTTATCTAGTATATAGGATGCTTTGGACTACATACTTGTATTAAATTATAGCTTTCGATTTCTTTCAGGAATGGTTTTTCCTCTGTTTCTCTTTTAACTGCATATATAATAATTGACTAAATCACTGCAGAAACACTTAAGGTGATATATTAAATTGTTGGCTCCACTTCTTCAATCAATCTTGCAATCTTAGGAAATACCAAATTTGTGGAAACAGGCAGTAATAGTGTCAATTTCAAGACAGGAAACAATCAGTTAAAGAATTACCATGGGATTATCTTCTTGTCAATCATGGGCAAGATATTTATGAAAGTAATCCAAAAAAGGCTTCAGAAGAGAACAGATCAAGAGTTTCTGTCAAGAGGATGCTGTGTACAAATATTTGTATTACAACAATCGCTCAAGGAACACACCAGATGTGGAAAGGAGCTCATCACTGTGTTCACTGAATTGCAGTGGCATTTGATAAGGCGCATCAGCCAACACTAAGGAAGGCACACACTGCAGAAGGTATGCCTACTAAAATAGTATGCTTCCTGCAGCAGCTATATGAGTGATCATGAAGTTCTGTTTGTGGTAATGGCAAAAAATACAAAGTTATACTGGTGTGAGGCAAAGCTGCATTGTATTTCCATTGCTGTTCAACATTGTGATTGATGCAGTCATACGGAAAATCCATGCCAGTTGGTGTGGTGTCAAATTTGGACAAGATGAATTCATCACAGATTCATGTTTGCCAATGACAGTGTGATCTTTGCAGACAGTGAAAAAAAAGCCTATGACATCCTACTCAGTATAGAAACTTCTGCTTATCCAGATGGCTTAACCATCAATACTGACAAGACCCAATTTAAGGGAGTTCAGCTTGAGCAAGTTGAATGATTTAAATATCTTGGCTCAATTGTCCAAGAACAGAAGATAGCTGCCACAGCCAATATCAGCAATTGAATCAGCCAGGCTGTCTCAGCCTGAAATGGTGCCTCTAAATATTGCTATCAAAATGTGCGTCAATCAATCATTAACACTGCTGATGCTGCTGTATAGTGCAGAATCTTGGAACCTGCTTCAGATGATTTGAAAAAGCTTGAAGTTTTCCAAATGCATTGCTTATGCCAAATATTAGGGATCTGAATCTATAACAAAATGCAAAATGAAACAAAGAATGGTGCTACAACCAATCTCTGGTAGTTAACAAAATTTAGAAGCATTGAACATATGCCTCATAAAAGTCCTGCTATTATAGCTATCATTATTAGATCTTTCAGTTTCAATCCAAAATTGAACTGTAAGCTTTTGTAAGCTCCCTAGAGACTTTTTAAAGTGTTAAATTCAAAACTGTGCAAGTGAAAGTTGGCTCATGTTTAAAACAAACAAACAAACAATGGCGTAAGAAAGGACACTTTAAAGGAATGCCCAAGAACATCAAAAGTTTTTGGAATCCTGCTTATAACATACTTTATTTATTATTGTAATTATTAATTTTGAAATCACATCATTTCAATAATACTGTTGTGTGTGTTTATATTTCCTTTTGTCAAATGTTTTAGAATAATGCAGAAGGGAAGGGAAAAAACATCCTTCCCATATTCTGCTGTCAATTCCATCAGGGGGAAAATTATATTATCAATTTCAGTTCACTATTGTGAGATTGTTCCTTATTGTTCCTCCTCTTCCTCCTTTTAGTGCAAAAAGAACTTAGGTTGCACATTTCATTGCTGCAGAAGAAGTTCCCTTCTGCTAATATGCAAGCCTATTAATTTGTACTTAAAACTCTTACACAGACTGAAATCATGTCTTTCTTCCTATCACTATGAATGGAGTCTTTGATTCCATAATTACCACACACAGGAAATACAGTGCTGGTGGAACAGTAACATGCCTGACTCAGAAGGCAGAGCATCCAAAGAGGGTGACTCGCCAAAGAGGACATGCTGTGATATGAATAGGAGACTGCTATAAAACAAGTCTGTTGTTTTTAAAACACGTTGGGCAAAATTAGTAGCATGACTTCATCACCTTCAAAAGAAAAATGCTAAGGAAAATGTAACCCGCTGCTCTTAACAGCATTTAATTTACACAGCTTGAGTATCCTGTACATAAGCTACGGGAAGTTAACAGACCAATATTAAACATCTTTAACTAAAATAATGATTTCAGTTTGAATGGAATTAGTGTATCCTAAATATTGGCAGGGCTGCTAACTAGTACTGCTATCAATAAGACACACTTTCAGCACAAACCTATATATCTATACCAAGAAATCAGACCCCCTATGAACAATCCAGGGAAATTGGATTAGTATTGCAGACAAACGGATTTACAATTTAGTCTTTTGCAGTACTTGTTTAGTTAGGAATAAGGTCCAGGTTAGCACTCATATAATTTCTATTCTTATTAATTCTTTTTCAGTACAGAAAAGGCAATTGGGACCTGTCTGATATGAACTATTTGTCTACCTTCTACAATATGATTTCTAAGGGAAGTACATGTAGTATTTCAAGAGTGCTGGTAACACAGATTTGTATGAAGCTATTCTATTTTATTTGTTATCCATTTTCCTCCACTTGGTGCTCTCCAAATGTGTAAGACCTCAGTTCCCACAATCTTCAACCAGCATAGCCTATAGCTAGGGAAGTCCCACAGATTTAGAAGGCACCAGCTTGGGGAAGGCTGTTTTATCTTTATCTTATGACTTCTAGGATGGGTTTTACCTTTTTCAGAGCAGCCACAGGTCAGTTTTAACTGTATTAGTCAGGGCAAACCCAAGGTCTGTTTCCTCTTTAGTCATTGCCTGCATTTATACATGCTTACACTGAATGGCAACTGTCATTTTAACACTTTGCATAATCAGGAACCTTGGCCATCTCACTGCCCAGCAAATCATTTTTGAACAAACTTATTTGGACTGTTTTCAATACTGATTCTTTCTATATCTCTCAAGTGGGAGAACTGTCCATTTACTCTGGTTTTCTGCTTCCTCTTCTATACACAATCACTGATCCGTATTACTCACTTATCCTGTATCTGCTGCTTGGAAGCCATTGTTGACTAATTTGTCAAATGGTTTTTCAAATGCCACACGATGTGTGCCACCTTCTGCTGTACCAATAACACCATCACAATTTTCTTTGCTGTAATTACAATGAAGGGAAGACAAAGAGATTTGTATCAGTTTATATTATGCTACATGACAACTTATATTAAGCTACATGACAGGCTCCTTAGATTTACACTTACACTGAAATAAAGGGGGGAACCAGTGAAAGAAATATTTTTAATACTACACAAATACACCAAATCAGTTATTTCATGCTACTTTGAGTACTGGAAATATAAGCATTCAGCAAATTTAACTGTATTCATTTAGGGTTTAATGTCAGGTTAACAAAAGCAAAGGTGACAGGTTATTAGTGGTCATGGTTCTTATCTTGCATACATTTAAGCTTTGCCAAAAAAAAAGTCTCAATCTTCACCTCCTACCATCTACACCACACCACTTACTATTGTCAACAATATGTATTTGCCAACTGAAGATAATTCTCCAAGCATCCGATGAAATGTGGTATCTAGTATATGAAACTTCATGTAATATAAATCAGTTAGCCTTTATGATGTATAATGGCCCCTTTTTGTTTCATTGCAACAGACAGCAATGCTTCTCTCTTCGCTTGCCTTTGTTACACACATTCTTGCTTGCACAGAACCAGCCATTGGCTGGGGTCATATTGTATTTCTCTTTGCCTCTGCAGTCATGGGCAAACTCACCACAGAGCAAGAAGGGAGAAGCAAATACCCAGCAACGGCAATATGGTAGAGATCCCTTCGGGAAAAAAACCAGAGCCCCACTCAGCAAAAGGACTAGTCGTGGCTTGACAGATTTTGAGATGAGTAAATGATTACAAATTACTTTAAGAGGACTTCCTTATAAGATAATTATCTTCTCTTGCTACTCAATTACAACTTTGAAAAGGGAAACAGAAATATTTTGTGATAAATGTTACTGAGGTAAAAGGAAGGGGGTAAACCATCCAACAATTCTTCATTTGGTTACTAAATGGACCCTCATTTCCACTTTTAGCTACAATTACAAATAAGCACATATTTGCTAAAAAAACCACAAAGTGAATGCTATATTGCTTGCTAAGACTGAATATGAATTCTTGACCTGAAATAGCTTAAGAGAAATGGAATATTGAATAGAATGGGAGAGAGAGTCGAACTCTGTGGCACTCTGCCATCAACTGGAACTGGCCCTGAAGGAACGAAAAGAACCACTGTAAAACAGTGTCCTCCATTCCCAACTCCTGGAGACGGTTTAGAAGGATACCATAGTCAACAGTACTGAAAGCTGCTGAGAGATAAGGAGCACAAGGATGGATGCACCATCTCCATCCCAGCTTCACCACAGGTTATATACAAGCACAACCATGGCTGTCTCTGTACTAAATCCCAGCCTGAAGCCTGACTGAAAGGGGTCTAGATAATCTGCTTCCTCCACATAATCCATTTCGTAATTTTTACTAACTAAGCAAACCCTATATCCATACACAAAGAGATTTTGTCAGATCTCTCATCAGACCTAAGCGTCTGGTGTTCCTTGTCTTAGAAAGTTTATTTTATTTGGTCCTGACTCTCCCAGATTTTAGGTTCTGAATTATGAAAGGGGGGGAAAAAACTCTTCATACCACACAGGATTTAATATATCTTTATCATCTTACTCCTTACCTTCCTTTGTTCCAAACTAAACTGCAGTAAGTTATGCTTTATGTTAATAATGATTTGTTGAACCAACCATAGCAGTTAAGATTGCATAGATTTCAAAGTACAGCAGCTCTGTTCATACTTCCTACAAACCTAAAATCAAGCACATAGCCTACTGCAAAGAGTTCAATTGATCTTTCACACTTCTTTTCACAGCAAGGCATTCAGGGACAGCAATTCATTCAATCAGTTTTATTAAAGGATGAAGGAACAACAGAGTTGCAATTGTGTGTGTGTGTGTTTATGTATATATGTGTATGTGTATGTATGTATATATATATATGTATATATACATACATACATACATACATACAGATACTTTACTAGATACTCTCAGACTGTGAAAACATTTGTTTCAGCTCAATCCTGCAACCTAAGCAGATGGGATATTGAGTAGTCAGCTCAATATCTCTACTAATAAGTACACATATTAAACTGGCAAACTATTAAAATGATACAAAAATGCAAACAGGGTGCTTGCTGGCACTACACAAATGACAATGCTGCAATTGCCACTATTATACAATGTAGGGGAAGAGGGGGAAAAGTGTCCTATATGCTAATTAACCTTAGTTTTAAATAGGTATTTCAGGCGCTAGAATCACCTACATATTTATACAAATGCATCCTTTGGTCCTTTTTAAAAAATTGCTGTATATGAAAGGCACAGTGAAATCAGAACCTACAACCAATAGCCAGAGAAGGCACTGTGTGAGGAATGATGTTTGGAACTGACTGCACTTCTAAAGCACATTTAATAAAGCTTTAGTGATAATTCACAATATGGGATTGAACAGAAAATTTTATATTCTATATTTTATATCACCTCTGCTTCTATTTCCCAATTTCTCAAAAGCAGTGTGAAGAGGATTTATGATCTTCAAATTTGCTGACCTCAAAACACAGAACAGTAGCTAGCAGTCACTACCTCCTGACTGCATGGACAGATGCTTGCCTTCCTAACCTGTCACTGGTATTAATTCATAGCTCCTCCAAGGACATTCCAGTATCTCTTTGATCCCATTCATCTGCTTTATCCATTCTCTTCCCATTCATCTATTTCCCTCAACCTTGACAAGCACATTAGTTTTTTCTAGACCTTTATCTGCTTCTATCACATGCCCAAGATATTTGAGTTTCTACTTGTTGAGGGGTCAATTTTTTCTAGGATAAATTAATTCCAGCCACCTTCTCTTCCAATTCTGTCATTTTATAATATAACCATTGTATAAATTAAATAAGGTATGCATCTTTGTCTCACTCCATTACCAACAGTTCTTACAGTAGCTTCTTTTTCACTGGTTTACTATATGCACATTCTCTTGAATCCCCCTTCCTTAGTACAGGTATTGTTTACCAATATTTTCCAGTCTCAAAGCCAGTCTTGTTCCCTATTTGTTGACACAGAGCTGTTAACACTTTAACTGCCTCTTCCTCCAGACCTTAGAATGGGCATTTTAGCTGTACTAGGTGTTCTCCTATTTGACAACCTTTCTATTGCTTATCATACCACACTTTCTACTAGTTTCAGTGCCTGAATATATTCTCTCTAGAAATGTTTCTGTCATTCTATAACCCTCATGGGAAAGGATGTTTCTATCTTATCAAAGAAATCTTATATTCTGATTATATGTTATCTAGGTCATATTTTAATGGCACAACCACTTCCTTATATTTTCTTAGTTTAACCCATATATTTGACATCACCCTTTAGGGTATGTTTCACAATTTGCACCTGCAAGTGTTCAAGCTGACTGAATTGCATCTTCTATTTCCTAGTCGATTCTGACAGTATCATCTAGTGATATCTGTGTAAAGAGTCTGTGTTTATGTTGCTTGAAGTGTGTTTGGCAAAAAAACAATTATCTTTACAAAACTCTATTGCTTTCTTTACATTGTTTATAGTTGATAAACTTTATAGTTACATCTATTATATAGTCTATAACTTTATAGTTACATCTCCATGGATTGTAGGCGCCTCCATTTCTCCAGTTTTTGCATTCCAATCACCAACAACTACATTATTTCCTCATGTTGCATCTAGCACTTCTTACAATATGCCGTAGAATTCCTCAGTATGCCATAGAATTCCTCATTCCACTACAGCAGGTATATACAATAGTGTATTTGTTTTCTAAATGCAATAAATGTGATCCTATTGCTTACTGCCAAACACATACTTCACAAAGTCTTTTCTGAATAACATTAATATTTCATTCTTTCATATGGGCTCATGCTTTCTGCAGATGGTAAGAACAATTACCATGATGGAAATATGCAAGAATCTGGCAAAGGGGGCTGAAACAAGATAATATTCAGAAGTGACTCAGGCAGACAACTCCCTGATTCATGCGACTATAAGAAGGGACAGAAGTACAGCACAATCAGACTTGCAAGATTCTATTATTACAGCCAGTCTCGATGAAGGTAGTTCTTCTTTTCCTATGGAGTTGATTTCTCGATGTGGGTTACCTAGTGCAGCTGCCAGTTCTGAATAGTCTACAGTATTACATAATCATTTAAGTTAAAGTGTCCTGTTTCAGTTTACCTAAATTATTTCTTCCTAAATTAACCATTTTAGCATGCTTTGCTTTTGCTTTGACTTTAATGTTTCCTTAGCTTAAAGGTAAAGGTAAAGGTTTCCCTTGACGTAAAGTCCAGTCGTGTCCGACTCTAGGGGGCGGTGCTCATCTCCGTTTCAAAGCCTTGGAGCCGGCGTTGTCCATAGGACACTTCCGGGTCATGTGGCCAGCATGACTCACGGAACGCCGTTACCTTCCCGCCGAAGCGGTACCAATTAATCTACTCACATTTGCATGTTTTCGAACTGCTTGGTGTGCAGAAGCTGGGACGAGCAACGGGAGCTCACCCTGCCGCGCGGTTTCGAACCGCCGACCTTCCGATCGACAGCTCAGCGGTTTAACCCGCAGCGCCACCGCGTCCCACTCTTCCTTAGCTTATGCTTCTCATATTCCATGTTCCTATTATGTGTCCTTGTAAAGAAAACAACTACTCTTTCAATATTGATATCCTGAGTTACCAGATTTCTTTGTGGTTCAGTATATTTTATTGCCTCCCGATCAATTTGTGGAGTTCTGTACTCTCTCCCAGCACTTAGAAGACTGCTTTCCTATTGGTAGATATGTCTCATCATCTGGCATCCAAACGCAAACCAAAAGTTACAGCCACTTTTATATAACATTCATGGCAAAGATATAGAAGTGATTTGTCATTGCCTTCTTGTGGTTTGACCTCAGACTTCCTTTTCATAGGTGGGATAGTTTCTTTCATGCTCAGGGTGTCATGCTGTATTTTTCCTCGAAAGACCAATTAAGCCAAGGAGCTGGGAAGCACAATTGATTTTCTGGGAAAGGGGAGACAGACCATTCCAGAAGCTCCAGAGAGCTACTGCATTTTAAAGAAAAGCTTCATATAACTGCAGTTTCAAATACTCTGCAATTGTGTCAGAAACAAATCAGGTCAGCTATTGAAACAGTTAAAATAGGATTGAACTGAAGTAGCTTTCAAAGTGGCAGAGGTCTTGTATGGAA
This sequence comes from Candoia aspera, assembly GCF_035149785.1. NCBI lineage: Eukaryota > Metazoa > Chordata > Lepidosauria > Squamata > Candoiidae > Candoia > Candoia aspera. The sequence continues at coordinate 314,088,403 of NC_086153.1, forward strand.
CTATCCTAGGAGTCATCAGAATCCACCTTTACATGAAAATATCAGAGTTAAGTTCAGAGTATACTTTATATATTTATAGGCTATTGTGAGTCTACTTTAATTTTCCTCCCAATAAATTGTCATGATTTCAAGCACTCCTGGTAAATTGCACTGAATTTCTCAGAGCTGGCGAAGCACTTCATACAATATGCAAAATACTTTTACAATAGGAAGTGAATGAGTTTATTTCTACAACTGAGAAAAACACATCTGCTATCTCCTTTGGTAGGTTCCGGAAGTCCTCAACAGTTCTCACCATAATATATCACTAGAATAATTTTTCTTTGCTGTTTTAGGGCCACAAGATATAGACTATTTTCTGATTCTATGTATGTTCTGTTGAAGAATGGGCAATTTGTGTTTTATTTGAAAATACATGCTCCCGAAGAGACAGAGCCTCTTCTAAGGGCTTGCTCCCTGAACAGTCTATATTGCTGATTGCAGACAGCTGCCTCTTAAGAGAAATAGTTGTCCAATGGCTTTCGATACCATCCACCATAGTATCCTTCTGGGGCGGCTCAGGGAGTTGGGGGTGGGTGGCATGGTTCTGCGCTGGTTCATTTCCTTCCTACAGGGCTGATCCCAATCGGTGGTGATAGGAGATATCTGACCCTTGACCCCTCTATTGGGGGGTGCCGCAGGGTTAGGTGCTTGCTCCTCTTCAACATCTACATGAAACCACTGGGTGAGATAATCCATCACCATGGGATGTGGTATCATCAATATGCTGATGGTAAAAGGTAAAGGTAAAGGTTTCCCTTGACGTAAAGTCCAGTCGAATCCGACTCTAGGGGGCGGTGCTCATCTCCGTTTCTAAGCCTTGGAGCCGGCGTTGTCCATAGGACACTTCCGGGTCATGTGGCCAGCATGACGACTCGGAACGCCGTTACCTTCCTGCCGAAGCGGTACCAATTCATCTACTCACATTTGCATGTTTTCGAACTGCTTGGTGAGCAGGAGCTGGGACGAGCAACGGGAGCTCACCCCGCCGCGCGGTTTCGAACCGCCGACCTTCCGATTGACAGCTCAGCGGTTTAACCCGCAGCGCCACCGCGTCCCTTATGCTGATGGTACCCAATTATATATCTCTGTCCTGGGTGGGGTAAGTGATGTTGTGACTGCCCTCTCTTGTTGCCTTAAGGCAGGGCCGCAACTGGGGGGGGGGCAAGCAGGGCATGTGCCCTGGGCACCGCGCTGGGGGGGGCCAAAATGGGCACATAATCCATGTTTGCCCCGGGTGACACAGAACCTAGTTGTGGCCCTTCCTGGAGGCTGTGGGGGTCTGGATGGGGAACAACAGGCTTCAACTGAACCCTGGTAAGATGGAGTGGCTGTGGGTTAATGGCTCCTCTGTATCCGGGAAATTGTCATCTTTAGTTCTGGATGGGGTTGCACTGTCCCAGACCCAGTGCGGAATCTGGGGGTCCTCCTGGACTCACAACTCCTGCTCAAAGAGCAGGTGGCAGTCGTGGCCAGGAGGGCCTTTGCGCAACTTCTTGTGCGCCAGTTATGCCCTTTTCTGGATCAGGAAGCCCTCCAGTCACTCATGCCCTGGTCATCTCCCATATTGACTATTGCAATGCTCTCTACATAGGGCTACCCTTGAAGAGTATCCAGAAGCTACAGCTGGTACAGAATGCAGCTGTGTGGGCAATTCTTGGTGCCCCAAGATCAGCACGTGGAACACCTTTGCTACGTGAGCTGCACTGGGCACCAGTTTGCTTCCAGGTCCAATTCAAGGTGTTGGTTATCACCTTTAAAGCCCTCCATGGCATGTGGCCAGGTTACCTGAGGGACCGTCTCATCCCCATTACATCAACCTGTTCCACCTGATCATGCAGAGGGCATGTTACAGACCCCATCTGTAAAAGAATTCCATCTGGCAGGGTCCAGGAGGCGGGCCTTCTCTGCAGTGGCTCCCACCCTTTGGAACATTCTGCCTATGGAGATGACGCAAGCCGCCTCTCTCCTGACCTTCCAGAAAACGTTGAAGACCTGGCTCTGCCACCCTGCTTGGGGAGGGGAGGGGAGTAGTTATTCCTGGGGATGGCTGGCGCCTTAGAGTGCCCCTCACATACATACAATGCTTTATTGCCATCTGGATTTTTATTTTATATGTTGTATTTATTTTATATATTATGTATGATGAATGTTTCTAACTTGTTTTAATTTTGTTGGTTCTATTGTAAACCCACCCCCGGAGTCCCTCTTCTGGGGGGAGATGGGCAATGGCAAAATTTGAAAAATAAATAAATAAATAAAACGTCAATTTAAATAATTCCAATGAAGTTGAATCCGCTGCTGTATTTCTGACAGCGATTTGTTAGGAAACAAAAGCTGCTGTTCTCACTCACTGCTTAGGAAAAAAATGTGCTTTTCCCACTCACGGGTACCGGGCTGCCCTTTCGAGCAGCGAAGACCAAGTTTGTTCTTATACAGATAATCTTTTCAGATACTAGAATTGCGGTACCTTTAAATCTCTCCTGAATATTCTCATATGCATGCTTAGCATGGCTAATTTTTTCACATTCGATTTGCTAAGCATTCGCAGAGCCACTTCTCTGGATACGCCCAAGTTCGGTTATAAAAGTGATCGAAACCTTAAGGGGAGCATAAATTGTGTTGGTGACTGCGGACACCTCAGGCTGCCAAAAGAGGAGCACGATCGCTTTCTTCCTCCCTCAATGTAGAAAGCTATCCTCCAACCTCCTCCCCACCCGGCCAAAACACCTTAGCAACAAGAGGCGAACCACGCACGCCTGCGCTTGCGCACTCGGCCTCCCCCTCCCCGCCGCCTGTCCCCGTGCAAGGGGTGGTCTCTTCCGGTTCATGTAGGAGCAAAGGAAGCCGGGCGGCCATCTTGGATCATCCGGGAGCAGCGGAGCTGCTGCTGCTGCTGCTGCTGCTGCTAGTTGAGGGAGCAAAGGGAACACGTTTGGGTCGGAGTGCGGGCAGAGGGTTCTCTTCTGTTCCACTCAGCGAGCTTCCAGGCTGTGGCGGAAGAGTCTTTCTCCTTGGGCCTGAGCCGGCCCCTTTGGGGTAGGGGTAGGCGGCGAAGGAGTTGGGAATTCTGCTGGAGAAGGAAGAGGAGGGGGTGCAATTAAACCATGGGAGCCGAGGCCCGGTGAAGCGATCCGCGTAGCGATAGAAACGCTGAGGGTCTCGGCCCGTGGCTCCTTGCTGCTTTCGCAGCCGACAGTGGATGCGCGGAAAGCTACTGTTGCTTACCCACTTCCTCAGCAGCTTGCTACTTGGGCTGTATTGCTGCAGCGCCCTGCACTCTCGCCTGCCGCTCCATCTCTCCCGCTCGCGAGTTTCTAGTCCGTTCCCCGCTTTCTCTTCCTCTTACGGTCCCGGACAATTTTTGGCCCATTTTTCTTTCGGTGCTCCATGAGAATCTTCTCTAATCTGACATCCCCACCTTCTAAGGACCGTAATCTGTCTATAGGATGATTCCTGAAGATTCCCAGGGGGATACGATGCTCCATTATCAGACTGGAATATAGATGAGACTGAGGGGTGGCGGTGGTGGAGGAAATAACTCAAATTTCTCTCCCCACACTCCCTTTTTCTTGATGGTGGCACTTGATAACCGCTATCATGCTGTAAAATCGCATTTTTTTGTAAATATATATATGTATTCAGAGGGAGGGAGGTGTTAGGAATTTTTTTTATATAATACATAGCTGGATTTTGCCATTGGAAACGGTGCTTCAGCTTAAGTGAATGAAAATGTCCACTAGAACTCCATTGCCCACGGTGAATGAACGGGACACTGAAAATGTGAGTGCACTTAAGGATTCTTCATTGGTGTAATGTATAGTTTCATAGTCACTGGATATCATTAATAATCGTTTAACCTCTGTCATACAGAGTGTATGTGATAATGCAGATCCTTAGGTTATTGAAAAATATATATTTTCCTTTGCTATTTTCAATGAAAACAATCAGTGTAAGCAATTGTGATAATACTGATACCATACAGAGAAATAGTTAACGTTCATTTAAAATATAGTTTGCTACTACTTGGGGAATTCTCTGCTGCAGTAACATTTGTTTTATGGAATCTGAAAATTTGATAATGGTTGTTTTTACAGGTTGTTTGTTGCAAAATGTCAACAGTAAGAAAGCTCTTATGAGGCCTGCCTGTAATAACCTTCCTTTTCTATTGTTTTTGGAATCCTGCTTTTTCTCTCATCTCTCACTCTTAAAAATACATGTTTTCAGAATACAGTGGAAAATTGAGAAATGAACATACACTTTTAGATGTAAAATATATTAATTACTAAAAAAGGGATCATGAATAAACATACTCTGAGTAAGAATGGGCCATTTGTTCTGACCAATAATGAACACTATTACCTAAATAGATATTTTTCATATCTAATTTGTATTTCCTTTAAGTAACCATTTAAGTTTGATGCTGATATTCACTTGGGTAATAAGAGAGTTAAGCTCCCCTTTTTGGGTAGTAGTTGAAGAGGAATTATCCATCCTTGAATAGTTTATTTGCTAATTTCATATATATTGAAAAAAACACTATTCTGTTCTGTTTTAGGTAAAATGTGTGATATTTTTAACAGTGCCAAACAGCTTAGATAAAGATGTCTGTGTTTTGTGGAAGTTTAAAATGAAAAGCAGACTGTGTTGAACACAAGCATTTGTCTTGGTCTGTCACTTTAAATAGATTATCAAAGAAATCATGTACTGTAGAAGAAACATATTAATAGATAGAGGTCTTAAGACATAAGAAATAAATGCTTCTTTTCTGCATTTGGTTTGATTGCAAGTTAATAGTAAACTGGAAGCTTGTTAGCTTCCAAGAAAGGAAAATGTTAAGTTCCATTAGAATTTTGAATGCAGTTAAGATAAATATAGCTGAATGTTTTGTAATGGATTCAGCTTATTAATCCAGTGTTATTAATTGAATGTGACTGATACAAGTTTAGATACAGAAGAGGAAAATACACTTAGAACAATTATTGCATTATCAAGGTTTTGTATTTATTCATTGTTGATAAAACTTCTTTGTTTACTTTAGCTCTTGAAACAACCTGCAGAATTGTATTCAGCAAAAGTTAAATGCAGTAATTCAGCTATAGAACATTTTGACTTCAGCTCAAACTCTCAAAGTTTCATTTTAGATAAAACTCTTCAGAATTGGATATTTCTGTAATTCATTGTCAGTCTGATAATTTAGTAGAATTATTCATCTATACTTTCTTTACACCATTTTATATATATTAGTGTTGTCTACATCAATCACTTAATGCATGTGTGAAGACTGACCTTATGCTCTACTCCAATATGATTATTCAAGTTCCAGACTATTTGAATTCCTAAATAGCTAATGAATGTATAATTGTTAGTCAAAAAGAACATAATTGAGTATTTATTGTCAGTCTGAAGTATGTGTGTACCTTGAGAACAAACATAGGGGTTAGCAAATTGGGGGCAAAGTTTCTGTGCTTCTTTGCTTCTGATCATTTTATCTGTAATTTTGTTATAGCCTGCATACTAAGCAATAAGCAAAACTGGCTTGTTGTATGAATCTGGTTAGTACCATTATAGCCTGTCTTTGATCAAACAGAAATAGAATACATAATTCTTCTGAACGGATTTTAAATTTCAGAATGTATATCTGTAATTTCAATTGTATTTCAATTGGCTTTTAAAAAATTCTTCATGTTGAAATGCTTCCTCATTGCAAATGTGATAATTGGTGGGGAAGTTTTAGGTGAAATAAATTTAAAATGAAGAGCACCTTATCAAATTGTTATGGATTCAGTACTTTGTTATTTAAAAGTTAGTCATTTCTGATGGTACAGAAGGTATGCAGTGGAGCCAGTGTGGCATTTTCCAAGATAGTATTCAGCAGCATCTACTAGAAAAGATAATGCTTATTACAGTTTCATTCTGGTTTCTAGAAAAATGCTGAATGAGCATTGTTCTTGCTTCTGCTTGTAGTGGGATACTGGTAAGTAATTTTTAAAGTGAAATTGTATATGTTAGTGCAGCAAATCATTTTTTCTTGCTAAAACTGCAGGCCATAATAATAATTTCGAAAAACGATGTCAGGTTTTGGAATTCTGAAATCAGATGGCTCATTCTGAATCTGTAATTTTTCACCTGACTTTCTGGAATTATTTCACTATACTTAAAAACCTAAGCTCTTGAGTATCTGTTTCTGGTTTCATTCACACATACTTTTGAGTACAGGATTTTTATTTGTGTTTTGTTGAACAAGCCTTTGTAGTCTGATTCAGAAATAACAAGCTATAATGAGTAGGTTTGCATATCATGTCAGGACTAAAATGATAACATAAGTGAATTTGGCTGTGATTGTGAGATTCTATATGTAGTACTCTAATGTAATGCTCATTCATATTCTAACAACACAGAATATGCTCATTCATATTTGCAATATTTTTTTCTACTTGCAACATCCACCGTTGGGGTGTAGAACAGTTCTCTCTGTGGCTTTCACATTTGATACTTTCCTTCCAAGCCACAGCTGTCAAACTTAGGGGGGGAAATTTATAGAGAACCTTTAATTTAATGGACAACCCCTCTCCCAGTTTAAAGCACTTTGGATGCTACTGGCAACATTTCCAACCAGACATCCTCATGAAATATTGGACATGACTGTTGTATCCAAAGTAGTCCAGACAAGGCATTCTTAAAAATGCCGAACCTCAATTAAATTTATTTAAATGTTGTTATTTGCATCATTATGACAACATACTTTAATATTTAATGGGCACTTGAGAAAGATGGAACCTCTCTACACAAATGGTCCATTAAATCAAAGTTTCGTTTTATTGGAGTGCATGGAAATAAGAATATTATGTGAAGCAAATTGAGTTTTCTTCATTAGGCAACGTTATTTTAGTTAGCAAAACATGCGTCCATATGCCCCATTGTCTTTGCACTGTTCCTAAAATAAATCTAATTTAGTTTAGGTTGAGAGCCAGCTTGGTGTGGTTAGGGCATCAGGCTAGAAACCAAGAAACTGAGTTCTATTCCTTCCTTAGGCATAAAGCCAGCTGGGTGACTTTGAGCCAGTCACACACTCTTAGGTAGAAGTAACTGGCAAACCACTTCCAAAAATGTTGCCAAGAAAACTACAGATAGTTGCCAGGAGTTGAAGGCACAAATTTCCTTTAGTTTATGTTACTGAGTTTCTTCAGGACTATATTATTGCAGTGGCTTGGGCCTGCTTTACCTAGTCTGATATTTCCAGATGTATTACACTGCAACTGCTATCAAGCCTACTTAGCACGGCTAATAGCTGTGCTGGTTGAACATAAGCAGAGTTGTAGTCGAAGACATCTAGGGAACTGCAGGTTGGGTAAAGTTGGGTTATGGTAACTTGGAAAGCATTATTCTAATAAGGCGTGCATTTGAATTACATTTTTCTAGGGACTGTGAAGTAACTACAGATCTTAATGATTAAAAGATCCATTTGTTGTGTAAAATAAAAGAAAAAATCAGAGTTTGCTATGGCCCCATAAAATTTGCCATAGATCAGTTACTGTACTTAAAGTGGATAAATCTCAAGTGATTTACCAGTATCACTTTTTTAATGTGTTTGTGCAGTATTCCAGTATGGTACATTTGCAGTGTACTCTTTCTCAGTAGTCTATGGGCTTCATAGTGAATTATGTTGTACTATTAGTTCGTAAATCAAACTGCCTGTGCTAAGTGACTTGTTTTAAATGAACCATTTATATAGCAACATATTTAGCAGTAGGGTTAGGACATTGCTATGGAATGTGAATCCAGTGTATTTGCTCATGCATCTTCATTTATGAATTTATAAACTGCTTCAATCAAGGCTACTCTATGCGTACAAAAGCAACAATCACAACCAATTCAATAATATATAATCATGTATCATTTATTTTCACAATGCAGTGTTAATGACTTTTTACTCGGAAGTAATTTCCACTGAGTTTATTAGAGATGGGAATTACTCTTACATAAGTGTGAATGTAGTTGTTGTGAGAATGAAAAACAAGAATAAGATATTTATCATCTTAAAATACTTAACAGCTGTACTCACATTATACAATATGAATATTGCAATATGCAGGTTTCACAGCATTTTGTTATCAGTGTTTTGGGTTTTTTTTTAAAGCAGTTAAATAATGGAATTCCATCATATATCTCTTTAGGCCTGACAGTTGACCTTTACATTCCTGAATTCCCAACTTAACATATCTCTAGGGAACTTTTGGGGCAAAAATTGATTTCTTAAAATAGCTTTTTATTGCATAATGAGATTAAAATCTAAAGAGGGATTTCCTAACACAAATCCCAGATCTTTCCCTGTTGGATGTTTTTCTGGTTTCATACATAATTGCTAACAATAGCTGTATAAGAATTGGCCTAGGTTGACAATTTTATTGATGAATCAGGCTTGCCTATGTCTTACTCTTAAGCTGCTATAGTTACATTTCAGTGCTGATGACAGTAAGAACTTACTTTGATCAGTGAACAAGCTTGGCATGATTGGGATAGTGTATCAGATTGTGAAACAAACAGCAATTTTGTTCTCAAAGTAAAAATGAAGCTGGAATGTTCTTCCATGCAAAATAGCTCATTTGTTTTAGTTTAATTTATTTTGTATAGGTGATCCACTTAGTTCCTAACTAACTCATTCTTTATTTTGTGATAAATCCAGTGCTACACTTTGCTTCCAAGTATACACATCATGGGAAATATGGTGCCCTTGGGTACAAGTATACCCATGGACACAATTCTTGGCATCTACCAAGTCTCATTTGTTGTTGTTTTTAATTGGAAAAATAAGATTGTGAAATTGGCATGCTGTCGAGCAGTGTGCCAGTGTTTAGTAATATTCTCATTTGGAACAGTGGCTGGCATCCTTTTCAAGCACTTGTGTCATTTTGTGAGATGGTGCAGTCATCCAAGTATGTAAAACTGAAAATAAAAATTACCAAAATTTCCCGAGATTTCAATGATGAGATCCTATAGGAGTGCTTGAGAGTTCTGCCATTTTTTATGTTACTATTGTTGTTATGGTGCAGGGCCTGCATACATGAGGAGTGTTGTAGAAATCTAGTAATTTTAAAAAGTGTGGCATCTGGCCACTGAATGTTTGCCTGCCTCCGTTTTAAAGACAAGAAATGCTTTCGAAAGGATACAGGTGGTCCTCGTTTAACAACCATTCGTTTAGTGATGGTTCAGACTTACAGTGGTGCTGAAAAAACTGACTTTATGACCAGTCCTCACACTTAGAACCATCGCAGCGTCCTCATGGTCATGTGATCATGATTTGGGCGCATGGCAACTGGTTTGCATTTATGACTGTTGCAGCATCCTGTGGTCACTTGATCACCATTTTCAACCTTCTCAGTTGGCTTCTGGCAAGCAGAATCAGTGATGAACCACATGATTCACTTAATGACCATGTGGTTCTCTTAACACCCGTGGTAATTCGCTTAGCAACCACTGCAAAAAAGGTTGTAAAATTGGGTTGGATTCACTTAATGATCGCTTCACTTAGCAACCAAAATTCTGGTCCCAATTGTAGTTGTTAAGCGAGGACTACTTCTACTGTGAGAAGACTGGTAACAGATAAAGGTTGCTGATGAATATTGGGAAAATGTGTTAAACTGTGGGTAGAAATAGAAATCATCATTCAAACTTCATGTTGTAAATAGGAATTTAGAAAACTTCGTGCTACATTCCTTAGTTTGTTATAAAAAGGATCTGTCATCCAGGAAAATTGGTTCATCACATATTTCTTACAGGTTTTCTTTTATGATTCAGAACTGGAATAATAAAAAAATAGATAAATTTTCATGAGTCATCATTGTATTTATGAAAAATGTGTTCTGTCACTTAATTTCAGTATTTAGGAGGAAAATAGATTAGAAACTGCTGCATATTCAGATAGATTCATTTTCTTTTTAAAATCTATATAATAAAACCAGGAATTATCCAAATTTTTAAAAACATTTTTGATGACCAAAGGTCAGAGTAGGAGAGTGGTAAAGTGATGGAATAAATTGGGCCAGGTTTTCCTTTGTGTTCAAAGTTACTTGGTGTCGCTAACAGACATCACTGAGTGATTATTATCTTCCTGGATATAATAAATAGCTTTTCTTTATATATAGTATAGCTAAGGAAAAATATCTAAATCAGTTTTAGTTACCTTTTCAATATTTGTGATTACAATAGAAGAGAATATCTGTAGCTCAGGGTTCAACTGTGGAGTCCTTGGTGCTCTCTGAGCTTGGTTGTTTGCTTGCAGACGTTTCGTTACCCAACTAGGTAACATCAGTGCTAGTGAGTTTGGGGTTTGCTCCCTGTTTATATACAGTAGCTTGCCCTGCAAGTGGGGGTGGGGGTGAGGTTTGCACTAGCACTGCTGATGTTACCTAGTTGGGTAATGAAATGTCTGCAGGCAAACAACCAAGCTCAGAGAGCACCAGGGACTCCACAGTACTTGTGATGCTGCAAGTTCTTTAAAAGATTCAGAAATATAGGGGGGGAACCCTATTGGACTCTCTGAGATTTACTTTTAAGTAGATTGTATACAGTTGCACTTTTAAGATAACTAGTGCAGTGAGTGATTATATGCTATTCTAAATAGTAGTAAGTTCTAAATAGCAGCTTGAGAAACTGGTAAAAATTGGTCAGCATTTGGTTTAAAGGGAGCAGTGAGAGCTGATGCAGATAACTGCAAACTTGGTGTTAATCTTACAGTTCTTTTGCAAAGAAGTTTCCCTCTTCATTTTAATTTACAGTTCTTGGGTTATGATGGTAATTGAGATTGCCATCGCTAAGCGATCCAGTCATAAAGTGCAACGTCACATGACTGCATCACTTAGCAACGGCAATCCCAGCAGTCTCCATTGCCATCGTTAACTGAATCCCACTGGTCATTAGGCAAGGACTCACCCTGATCCAGGCCATTCCTGGCTTGGTCCCTCCCAGCCTCAAGTCTCAGTAAGATAAGGGACTGCTTCCTCTTCACCTTGCCTATCTCCCCCACATCTCTGCTCTTTTGGCTGCCCTGCACAGTGACGCTCCTCGGTGGCACTGGGGCTGAAGTAGAGGCCCAGTGTCTTCAGCAGTCTCTGCCACCACCCCATGGCCTCTACTTTAGCTCCAGCACCCCCATCCCCACCAAGGAGTGCCACCTCAATCCCCATGCTGTGGCCAGCCACCCCAGCACCACAGTGCAAAGCCCCAGCCACCCCCACTGTCCTGTGCCCCATAGGCCCTGCCGCACCCAGCTGACCTCCGTCTTCCTTCCTCTGCTGACGAGGCGTGCCCAGCCTGGCCCTATGCAAGTCAACTGCTGGCCACACTAGGCCTTCTTCCTGAGGCTGCATGCGCTGTTCTCCAAATCATGTGTGCCATTCTTGCAATGCTTTGGAAGCCCTCAGAAGCTTTCCAAAGGCTTCCAATGAAGCATTGTGAGAATGGCATACACTATTTGGAGAATGGCATGTGTCCTCAAGAAGAAGGCCTGGTGTGTTTAGGCTAATATGTCATAGTGTGAATATGTGGATTTTTTTCTGTCCAGCAATTAATGATGGGTGTTTTTTTTATAACTGCTGTAAATTTGTAAAGATGGGTGAGCATTTATATATATTAATTGCTATAAAAATACAATACAGTTATGTTTTCTGCCCATTCTGTGATAAAGTATTTTTTCTTCCTTCAGCAGGTATAGAACCATAAGTGTCTAGCCTTTGATCTCTTAATATTTCTGTAGAATAGCCAGTAATTTATTGTGCCTGTTAATGAATATTGTCCTCTTTGACTTGTTGCTAATGTATCCTTATTGTAAATTCTTGAAATATGTTTAAATTGAAAGTAAAATACAAGTATCCCTTTAATAAAATTAAATTGCCCCTTTTGACAAGTTTATTTTTATTTATTTTTCTCTTTTCTTGCTTTTACCATGCCTATTTCTTAATGAAAAAGGATGCTGGAACATCTGTAGGGGAAAGCTTTTGTGAAAAGGTGGGTTATAATTTTTGTTCAAAAAGCAGGGTTATTTCTGTATTTTCCTCTGAATATATTAGTTACCAAATTTGTTTCTCTGTTCTTAGTTTGCTGATTTTATTCTAGATCTCCAGAAAATAAAACTGTATCCAGTTGCTAACGAGGAGGTAGTTTGTGAAATCACCAGTCCTTTCTATGAATACTTGGCAGACTTAGATGTTTTGAAATAGAATAGTGATATGAAATCTACAATTCTTATTTACCTAGGATTATGTAAATTTATCTAGAATTCTTTACTTAGGATTCTTACAAGGGGAGTTTGTCACCTTTTATCTGTGCTACTTACCCTTCCCCGTACATTGCTGGTTTCTCAACCTATGCTTGCTTTAAGCCAGACTCTGTATACATTTTCCTCTGAAAAAAATGAATATTAGAATATTACGTTTAACTTTAGTTTCTCTTCATATTTCCTGTCCTATGTCTTGACTTCAAAAGCCTTTGGATATGCAAAAAATATGTTGGTATGTTTGGAGAAAAATGTTGACTCACTTGAAAGTTAACATAGCATAGCGTGCTAAATTCAATATTTCTCAATTGGCTAAGAGATGAATCCTGGGCTATTTCACTGTGTTTGATATAGAGCACTGGAAGGAAAGGAGCACTGTCTTCTTTATGCAATGAAGGGTTCAAGGATAGCTTCTCCAGTAGTTTGTGATATGTTGATATTTGTAAATGGGTTTGAAAAATAAGAGAATTAAGCTTCAAGCACTGAATGAAAGTTGATTGTGTAGCAGTCATTATGTTAGGATGAGCAAATTTGAAGCTTGCAGGACCTTGTTTTTTTTAGTATAACCCTGAAGGCTGCCAGCTGGAGCCAGTTGCAGAATACGGATTCAGACATGCAACCACATAAATTAATAAATATGGTATTTTTGAGCATATATTCCAATCCAGAAATCAGAATTTAGTACCAGTATTAAGGTTGAAATAACCTTCATGAAAAAATTTACTCTTAGTTTACCCTGTCACCAGTGTTTTTCTAATCTAAAGCAATTAAATTTGGGGAGGGAGTATTCATTTAAGTATTGCTGTTATTAGATAATGAAGAGTACAGAACTTGGTCAAACTGTTGCAGAACATCCAGAGACATATCAGTAGATTTAAATCTACAATTCTTGCTTTTAGACTTATATACAGTATTGTTCATTATTTTGTAGAAAGAACAACAGCACTGAAATTGATGTTTAGATAAATTACTGGATCAAATTAGAAAATGATGGCTGAAAGAATATTGGAAAGATATTTGGGGGAAGTATAAGGACATATAGAATAGTATGAATAATTATAAAATATAGGATATTAATTGTAAAATATAAAGAAAATACAACGATGTAAATATAAGGAAGAATATGAAGAAATAATGAAACTGGAAGATGATTCTAAAGAGATGAAAACTCATATAGTACATATGGCTGTGTCACCTTATTATAATTCCAACCATAGGACCAAAAATGTAAAGTCCAGAAGTTTGCTTTGCATACTTACGGCCAGTTTATACATACAGATAAATTGTCTAATTTAGGTTCTTTAAAACGCTGGGAAAATATTTTGACCCTAAATGGATGCTTGTTATATGTCTAAAACAAATATTTCACTTGTACAATAAAAAGGTGTTCAAGACTATCAGCAGTAAAATTATAAACTATCAAATTATGATTAAAACACTAGAATAACTCCTTGAAAAAAGTAAACAGCCCCCCTTAAAATAGAACTTACTTTATCAGCTTGAAAGCAAAAAGTTATCTGAATAAATGTGCTTTATCCCGTCAACAGAAGGATAACATAAATGGAGCCTAGGCTTCCTTGGTGAGAGTAAAATAAAAATCACTTGACAAATAGTCAGCCATATAAATTTAATGAAGGAATGAATGAACAAAGCAATATTGATAAGTAATGAAAATTCCAAAATCCAACATCATACAAGACCTATATTGGGACCAGCTTAATGTACAAAACTGTGTGCAAGGTTTCAAGATTTTTAAATTTCTTCATTAGGTAAAATTTTATTTAAAAAATGGTTGCGAGGGAGAAGAGAGGACTTGACTTGCTTTTGAAAACATGAATTTTGCATAGCCAATCCTAAAAAATAGTAGAAAATGAGTCATAAATGTAATGGCTTAGTTTTGTCTGCAATTTAGTCAAACCAAAGGTTGGGCAGGTGGCTGTCATTTGGGGTTTTTTTTGGGGGGGGGAGACAGGACAGGATAGGACAAAAGTGCTACAGTTCTTACAGTCAGAGATTTTCAGTAATTATGCAGAAATGTTGGTTTAGCTTTACATCATACTATTATGTGAAATATGATGGAAACTTACAGAACCTCTCCAGGTTATTGCAGGAAATGCCTATATTTGAATTCTGATTTGAAGCATTCAGCAACAGTGTTTATTCAGTAAAAATGTCATTACATTATACAGCATTTAAAAGAAGACTTTAGAACTGTGGAGTCCTTGGTGCTCTGAGCCTTGTTGTTTTCTTGCAGACGTTTCATTGCCAGACTAGGCAACATCTTCAGTTTCACACCGAGAGAGAGAGCACCAAGGACTCCACAGTTCAACCCTGAGCTACAAATATTCTCTTCGATTGGTAAAACTTTAGAAGTCAAAGTATGGGACCATGTAATCCATCTTGTTCCTAATAGCTGCTGAAATTGTTCAATGGGCAGACTGCAAAAGTTGTGAAAGCTATGGTCAGAAATATTTTCTCCTTAAATATTGATGTTTTATTTGGCTATCATAGGTCATAGACATGAACTTCTTTATTTTAAAATCATCTAACTCATTAACTATCACCAGCTGTTAGCAAAAGCTGTGATAGTTCAACATTCTGCAAAGCAGTACTTTATCTTGTGCTTCCTAAGCCTATCAACTTAATTATGAGTTCTAGCCTATTGGACTATAGCGTATCTTAAATTTCTCTTTCTTTTATTATAGCATACCTCTCATGGTGAAGGACGACAGGAAATTTCCTCCCGAACTAGTCGGTCTGGGGCCCGCTGTAGGAATTCTATAGCTTCCTGTGCAGATGAGCAGCCTCATATTGGGAATTACAGACTCCTTAAAACAATTGGAAAGGGAAATTTTGCAAAAGTGAAACTGGCCAGACACATCCTTACTGGCAGAGAGGTAAAGTCTTATGCTAGTATTTTATTTTAGATTTTGCAGGTTGAAATTCCTAATATGATTATTTTTAGTAATTAAAATAATGTGAATTTTGCATATAATCATGTAAATTTAACAGGATGTTGTTTCTTGTCTCTGTAATCAATACTGAAAAAATATTTTAGACTAAAAAGTAGAATTAAACAGTTGATTAAATGTCGCTAAATTAAAATTCTTGTAAATTAAAGTTCTTGTAACTCCCAATAAATTGTATTTATTACAGGAAGCTAAAATATTTTTCTTTGCAGAAATAATTGGTTTGACACATAGATTTCTTTATTTCGTATATATTCTTGGCAATATTTTGGTACAACATCTTTAAATCTCCTTTCCGAATCTGCCATTAAAATGGATTTGGATTTTGTTGATCAGTTAAGAATGAAAGAGTACTTCTGCATTAGGACAAGGCCCAATAATCCAATATCCTCTTTTCTGTTTTGGCCAACTAGATGCTTTGGGAAGCCCCCCCAAAAGGATATAAAAATAGCAGCCCCCTCTGCAACTGTTTCCCAGCAGC
This sequence comes from Candoia aspera, assembly GCF_035149785.1. Lineage (NCBI taxonomy): Eukaryota > Metazoa > Chordata > Lepidosauria > Squamata > Candoiidae > Candoia > Candoia aspera. Next base: position 314,104,166 of record NC_086153.1, read on the forward strand.
TGTAGGATACTAGAGATTGCACATGTAGTGGACAACAAGATAGTAGCCACTATCCATTGGTAACCGTATCACCTGTGCACTTGTATAATCTTTTTGTAAAATCCTCTGTTGGTTCTATAGTCCAGCAGTAAATGGTGTAATCATTTTTCATAAACAGGTGACTCCAATTCATCATATTGGTTGCCCTTTTCAGCTTCTTTCTACAGCTGTAGAATATCTTGGTGCCCCAACCAGCTGTAATACATATACAAAGGTTGATACTTTAAGTTCATTTGTCTTCTTTCTTATCTCCACAAGACCAGTCTCTGGTGCCCAGGAATGTTTTCCTGAGCAGTCAATCTTATCTGTTCAGACTGGCTAGATACCTAAACTATATTACAGTATCCAAGCTGAGAAGGGCCTTCACTGGCTTGATTTAATGCTGTTCTTTCAGCCATTTTGGAAGGCTGATACAAAAAAATTCCATATGCTGCTCAACTATGTCCATATGATACAGCCACTGTAGAATCTATTGCCCACATTTTATTGTATTGCTTTTCTTATGCTGATATTAGAATCTGTTTTATTTCCCCTCACCTGGTAAAATTCCCAAGTCATTCTGATACTTTCTACATACAAATTCTGCTTTCCTATCAAAGGGATTATACCTCTCTGGATGTTGCCAAATTCTATTAGGCTGCCAGCAAGATAAGATTCAAGCTGACTAATCCCCATCCCTCAATATAGTGCAACTGTGGCTAACTTTTGAACAACACTGAATAAGTATACATAGATAGATGCCATTTCATTTCATTTCATTTCAACCTACCTCTGTCTTAGTTCTAGAGACACAGCTTACACTGGTTACAATACTAAAAATAATATTCTGTATTATTTCTTTAGCCTGTGTTTTATATTCAGCCCTCCTCTTTCACTGTTAACCAGTTTGTTAATTGTTTTATTCCATACTGGGTTTTGACCAAACCAAACTTTGACTGACTATCTCCACATGGAACTTGCTTTTTTCACAGCTGAATATTTCATTTTCATTAGGCTGTCTACTTCAAACTCAGGATCTTTTCCTGGTCAGTCTATACCAATAATGTCTGCTCAATATATGTGGGATTAGGATTTTTTGCCTTGACTTGAATCTCTTTGCACTTACTGATTTATTGATTGATTGATTGTTTATTAAATTTATGTCATCGCCCATCTCCCCCAGTGGGGAACTCTGGGTGGTTTACAATAAAATAACACTAAAAACATAGCCATCTATGTTTTTACCATTAAGATATAAATAAAATAAATGAAAAATCCAAGTGGAGAAGGAACACAATCACTAAGAGGTGCTATGGTGCTAGCCATCCCCAGGTAGAGCTATCGCTCTACCCTTCCTAAACAAGGTGGCAGAACTAGGTCTTCAGTTTCGTCCGGAAGTCCAAGAGCGAGGAAACCTGTCTCAACTCCAGAGGCAAGATATTCCAAAGGGTGGGCGCCACTGCAGAGAAAGCTTGCGTCCTGGACCCCGCTAGATGAAATTCCTTTACTGGTGGGGTTTGTAGCATGCCCTCCCTGCCTGACCGGATGGGGCAGGTCGATGTTATGGGGATACCCTGGTCCTATGCCATGTAGGGCTTTAAAGGTGATAACCAACACCTTGAATTGGACCCGGAAACAAATTGGTACCCAATGCAGCTCGCGTAACAGTGGTGTCACATGGGCTGATTTTACAGCACTGGTAACTGTCCGCACAGCCGCATTCTGGACCAGCTGAAGCTTCCAAATACTCTTTCAAGGGTAGCCCCATGTAGAGCACATTGCAATAGTCTATATGGGAGATGACAAGGGCATGAGTGACTGTTCAGAGGGCATCTCGGTCCAGGAATGGGCGTAGCTGGCGCACCACCCGAAGATGTGCAAAGGCCCTCCTGGCCACGACTGCCACCTTGTCTTCAAGCAGGAGTCGCGAGTCCAGGAGGACCCCCAGGTTCCACACTGGTTCTGAATGGGGCAGTGCCACCCCATCCAGAACCAAAGATGACAACTTCCTGGAATCCGAGGGGCCATCAATCCAGAGCCACTCTGTCTTACCAGGGTTCAGTTGAAGCCTGTTGTTCCCCATCCAGACCCCACAGCCCCCAGGCACTTGGAAAGGGTGGAAACCGCATCACTTACTTCACTCAGGATGGAGATATATAAACTGAGTGTCATCGGCGTATTGATGATACCTCATCCCATGGTGACGGATGATCTTACCCAGCGGTTTCATGTAGATGTTAAATAGGAGAGGAGAGAGTACCGAACCCTGCGGCACCCCACAGTGGAGGGTTCGAGGGCCAGATCTTTCCTATCACCACTGATTGGGAACGGCCCTGGAGGAAGGAGGTGAACCAGCGCAAAACTACACCGCCCACCCCCAAGCCCCTGAGCCGCCCCAAAAGGATACCATGGTCGATGGTATCGAAAGGTCTAGGAGAACCAGGATGGATGCACTCCCTCCATCCCGCTCCCACCAGAGATCATCCATAAGTGCAACCAATGCAGTCTCCGTCCCATAACCTGGCCTGAAACCTGACTGGAAGGGGTCTAGATAATCCATTTCCTCCAGAATTCTCTGGAGCTGCGACGCAACCACTTTCTCAACCACCTTTCCCAAAAAGGAGAGGTGGGAGACAGGACGAAAATTGCCCAGTATAGTAGGATCCAGGGATGGCTTCTTAAGGAGGGGGTATACCAGGGCCTCCTTAAAGGCAGCCGGAAATACCCCCTCCCTCAGAGATGCATTAACCATCACCTGGACCCAACCACAAGTCACTTCCCAGGCTGATTTTATCAGCCAGGAAGGGCATGGGTCAAGCTGACATGTGGTTGCATTCACAGTCCGGAGGATCCTGTACACTTCCTCAGGCCCAACAGGATCAAACCGTTCCCAGATAACAGGGTAAGTACATTCCCCTGGCATCTCCCCAGACTCCGCTTCATGCTTAGAGTCCAACTTAGAATGGATCTGAGCGATTTTATCCTGCAGATGCTGTGAAAACACTTCCAAATGGCCCTGTAAGTGGCTCCCTAGATCTACCTGACCCAGAAGAGATCAAGCGATCTTAAACAGGGCCATCGGGCAGCATTCTCCAGATGCAATAAGAGCAGAGAAATACTCATGTTTCGCCGCTCTTACTGCCACAAGGTAGGCCTTAATAGCGGCTCTAGCTGGTGTTTGGTCAGATTCAGTCTTCGTCTTCCTCCAACGACGCTCCAGACGTCTCAACCCTCTTCAAAACCCTCAGCTCCTCCATAAACCACAGGGAGTGACGGGTCGAACAAGGCAAGAGAGGTCGCACAGGCGCTATCCTGTCCAAGGCCCCGGCCTTATTCGAGGCTGTGGCTAGGACCTCCGCTTGACTGTGCAGCAGGCCCTCAGGAATAACCCCCAGCTCCCTCTGAAACCCTACTGGGTCCATCTTTCGCTGGGGGCAGACCAATCGAATGGGTCCTGCCTCCCTGCAGAGCGGGGTGGCACAATAGAATCTCAGGGTCACCAGGGCGTGGTCTGACCATGACAATGGGGACAGATCTAACTCTCCCCTCAGATCACATTGCCACTGCTCCGAGAAGAAAACCAGGTCTGGGGTATGACCACTGTCTCGAGTCGCGTCCCGAATAATCTGGGACAGGACCATAGTTGCCACGGTAGCCATGAACTCCCGAGCCGTCTCCAAGGCACATCCCAGGGACGGCAAATTGAAGTCCCCCAGAACCATAAGCCTGGGGAACTCCACTGCCAACCCCGAGACGGCCTCCAGCAGCTCGGGCAGGGAGGTTGCTACGCAGCAGGGAAGCTGGTACAGTAGCAACATGCCCAACTGTTCTCGGGATCCCAGCTTGAAAAACAGGGTCTCACAACCCGTCACTTGCAGAGCAGGGCCCCTGAAGGCCACTAAAGATTCTCTAATGACAACTGCCACCCCTCCTCCCCTCCCCTGGTGTCTCAGCTGGTGCCACACTTGAAACCCAGCCAGGCACATCTCGGAGAGGGCTACTCCCCCTCCTGAGCCCAGCCAGGTCTCGGTGATACACGCCAGGTCTGCCCCCTCCTCTGTGGTAATGCTGATTGATTGACTCATATCAGCAACTCAAACACAGAAGAAAAAAATGGAATTCATCATAATTTTGAGATCCACTGTGCTTTAACATTTTCTATAGTTAATTTTTTTCTATTTGTCCTGATGGATATCTAAAGAGGCTAGATCAGTGATGACTAACCTATGACACGCGTTCACCAATGCACGACAACTATTCTCCCTGTTTGAGTAACTGAAGAAATTGAACAAACAAAAGGCACTGCAACTCCCGCCACCCATCTTTTACCCCACCCATGTCTGCCTTTTTTCTGCCCAAAATTGGATTGTTTTTTTTTAAATAAATGAATATGTAAATAATTGTTTCTCTTTTGTTGGGGGGGGATATATCAGCAGAGTCAGGTTAATCATTTTCCAAATTTTTGACATACTGAGTCCAAAAGGTTTGCCATCACTGGGCTAGATGAAGGTCATGATTGCAAAGTATTCATAATGTTGAAGAAGTAGATAGATACATTTCTGCTTTCTAATTGTACCAGAACTTTAGATTCAGCAACTGTAAAGCACATAAATAACAGAAATGATGGTTGCCCTAAAATGTGGTGATTGTCAATAGCTCAGATGGTTATAAAGGTAGCATTAGAGAAATTTATGGAAAAAATTGTCATGGGTCAGTAACAACATTCCTTATTGTATTAGCTGTTTGTGAGCAATAGTAAGAAAGAGAGGTTGCATTTTAAGTCATGCTTCTGAATATTCCAAAGCTCCTGAGTAGTCACTTGGGAAAGTAGGATGCTGGACAAGGTAAACTCTTGGTCTGGTTCAGGAGATCACTTTCTGTGTACTAGGCAACACCTTGACTATTGGTACCAAACACCTGTCTGCACTGCAGAAGTTATATTGCAAATACTGATGGTGGTCTGTATTTAGGAAGGGAGTTTGAAGAAAGATTCTGTTATTGGTCATTGTCTGGTGAAAGATCAGAAAACAAGAAAAAATTGACAGTTCTTACAATAGTTGGTTTTTAATAGTAGAATCACCCAAGCAATTATAGGTTATTAGGTTGTATGTGTGTGTTTTAATTAATAAGTTGGCCAGATATCAGCCCCAAATTATTTAGAGCAACTCTCCTGTAAGTTCTTAGTTGTTTTAAAAAGGAAAGCCATTAGGAATATGATACCATAAACTGAGAAACTGAATAAAAGTTGTTATCTTTGAAAATGTTAGATGTCAGAGCCATCCAGTGAAGCTAATAGTAGGAGATTCAGAAGAGATTTTAAGAGTTGGTATTTTGCAAGGTGCGTGGTTAAACTGCAGTTTGCTCTCACAAGATTAGTGATAGCTTTTTCTTTCCCTTGGATAAATTCATGAAAGTGAAACTAAGACTATCAATAATTGCTGATCACAGTGGCTATTTATTGCAACTAGTATCATATGTCTAAATATTAGTTGTGAAAAAGTCTACTGTGCTTATGTCCTGCGTATATATTTCTTATAAGCATCTGTTTAGCCATGGTGACATTAAAATGCTAGATATGCCTTTGGTCTACTGTACTTGAGTAACAACCACTAAGTGTTCTTAGTTGAAAACATATACATACTAAGGAAAAATAATTTTGGCACATCTTATTTTATGGAGACAAAAATGATGGTAGGTACTTGTTTCGATGGCAGTCATTTTGTGAGAGTGCAAATTACATGTTTTTATAACATGTCCCCATTCCCTCCCCCCCCCCCCATTGGGGAGCTCTGCTCTAGTATATAGAACTGGCTTTGGCATCCTCTTCTGGCAAATCTTTCAGAAGAAGCTACACCGACAGAAGTAGGTAGACCCTGGGATAAAAGTGGGCAGGATCACCAAGAAGAGAGGGCTGAATTAAACTGTATTCTTGAAATTAATATCAGGGACATTAATAGTAACATCCATTCAGTGTTAGAAAATTCAGGACATAGCATCTATGTATTAATCCTCCTCTTTAGTGTAATAGAGAACAACTGTCAATTATTGCTGTTGTAGTTTTAATTGACAGTTGGCATTTATATTATTGGCTCACTTTTCTCTTCCTCTCATCCATAACAAGAAAAATATTTAGAAATGTATATAATTAACATTTAGAAGTTGGAATGCTTTTTAGTTTCACTCAGGAGATTTGGAAATTGTGTCTTGTCCCCTGTAAACTGCTTGATCCATCTTTTAACCACTGCAACCATACAGAAAACTGCCCAAACTTTTGCAACGTGTTGATCTGCTTTCCTTCACTATGGAAGGAAATAAGAAAGAGACAGAGAGAAAACTCTGTCTTTCAACCTTTTTAAATCTGCATCTGGAAAGCAGCTGGATGTGTTAGATGAACTTACGTTTGGTGCTTGTTTGTGTACATACATGCAGTGGGATCTCAGAAGTTACTTTCTCAGCCAAGCAAACACTGAGCATTTCTGAAACCAAATGGAGTAATAGTGCCTGTGTCAGGTGAATGGTACCTGTATCTGTGGGCATGTGAGTAGATCGGAAAGAAGGAGATGGGCGGTGATAAATTTGATTGATAAATAAATACCATCGACCATGGTATTCTTTTGGGATGGCTCAGGGAGTTGAGGGTGGGCGGCGTGGTTTTGCGCTGGTTCACCTCCTTCCTCCAGGGCCTATCCCAATCACTGTTGATAGGGGGTGAGAGATCCAGCCCGTGGCCCCTCTTTTGTGGGGTGCTTCAGGGTTTGGTATTCTCTCCGCTCCTTTTTAACATCTATATGAAACTGCTGGGCAAGATCATCTGCCACCATGGGGTGAGGTATCATCAATATGCGGATACTCAATTATACATACTCCATGGTATCAAAAGCCGCTGAGAGATCAAGGAGAGCCAGGGTGGATGCACTGCCTCCATCTCGCCCTCACCAGAGATCATCCATAAGCGCGACCACTGCTGTTTCCATCCGATATCTGGGCCTGAAACCTGACTGAAAACTGATTATTTGAAATTCTGCTTACATCTCCCATAAAACAGGATCTGTGATATGCATGAAAAGGGGCCTTCTCACTGGTTGCTCCCAGGCTTTAACACCATAGTTCAGGATGCTAGATCTAGTTCTCTCAGTGATGGCCCTCCACTACAAGCTAAGACTGATTTATTTCAGCGTATGTTTGGTTGATTTTACAGCAACTGGTTTTAATTTTTTTCCTGTATTTTTAAATATTTCTTATTTGGATTTTTTAAAATAATGGAATATGTTCACCACCTTCAACATTTTTTTTAATAGTAGAATATAAATATAACATATGTGTATGTATCAGTTTGTTTAGGTCCTGCTTGTAAATAATATTCAGTGTTAAACCAGAAACTCTTCAGAATTCATTTGTGGGAATTATTTTGGTGCTATGTATTATTTGTTCAGCTAATTCACATTTCCTTTTTAAGTACCAACAGTAAATACAGGATTCTAATAATCATCTGATATTAGACTTTCAAAATTTCAACTGTTGAATGAATTGATGGGATACAATCTGTGGTTTATTTTATATATGGATTCTTGATAATGAGTAATGGCTAACTTATTACAGATTCCTACTAGTTTAGCTTCACAGGTTTTAAAAACAATTTTTGAATTTTCATACAATCTCCAGATAAATTATTGCACATTCTAATACATACATTTTTTAACTGAAAACTCCCTTTAGATTGTGTGGGTTGTTTTCCTTTGTTCCCATCCAGTTTTGTCATCCTTGCCCTCTTTACTCTTCATTTTTGTCTCCTGTTATTTTCCTTGTCTCTAATGTTGTAAACAATTTATAAACTGCCCAGAATCGCTGGAAGTTGGGTGCCATATATATTTAATACATCATCATCATCACCTTTGTTTTGTGCACTGGTTGCTCAGTGGGTAATGTACTATTAACACTGAAATATTTCTGCTTTGTAGTATAGCTAAAGTTAACAAAAATCAAACATTAATTGCATTTTTTCCCTAGGTTGCAATAAAAATAATTGACAAAACTCAATTGAATCCAACTAGTCTACAAAAGGTAAGTTTATTAGATGTTCCGTCTTTTAGGTATACTACTTTGTTTAGAGTATTCTTTTCTGGCACTTTTGTCTTCCATTTTTTAAACATTGTGTATTATTTTAAGAACTGCATATTCAATAGTGATTTCATTGAATCATACTTATTTTCTCTTCCAATGGATAGAATGGAGGGGATCATATAGTTTAATAAAATTAGTCCCAATCTGACCTAGGAATTGTCACCAAAAAAATCTGAAATAAGTACTATTTCTATATTCTTATATCCATAACTGCAGCAGGAACTGAATAAGATCCCTTGAGTCTGCACTTTTGATTTATGGACAAAATTTATAAAACAACATCTTTACAGATCACTTTCTTAGGCTGGAACTACATAGATTGAAATTAGGGATCCAAATTGCTAACCAACTGGGAATTGGGGCAGTGGAGGAGACACAACCCATGCCTGTAATTTCTTATCACCCAGGAATGTTTCTTTGAGTTGTGTAGCAAATTTGTATCAGGAATCTTCTCTATAGAAAAGCAACTGGAGGAGTGGGAGATGTAGGGAGGAAGTGTAGGAAAGATTAAGCATTCAGTCTTTGCCCATTGTTTCCCAACGGAATATTCCTTGCTGCATTTTTAGGTTTCCAGCAATGAGCTGGATTTTGTGTTGAATATATATTTCCAGACTATGAATGATGCTATTATTTATTCAGTAAATTTTATAGTTGTTTGATGACTGTTTGAATGCTAATTCCTCATGGATTTTTTTTCTAAAAGCTCTGTTCTATCAGCAATGAAATGATAGTTTGGTAATGTTATCTCTGAGGCAGTGGCTGATTTAAAATAAAACCATTTGATTGCTCTGCCCCCTTTCTGTATTAAGAGTAGAATATAACAAAGGAAATGTTTGGAGTATCAACCTGAAACCTTGGTTACTTGAAACGCAGAAAGAGAAAAACATTACTGTGCAGATCATGCAGTTCTTAGGAATCAGTCTTCGCTTTTGGAATCTTCCTGACTGAAAATCCCAGCTATCAAATGAATATTTTGTTTACTTTATTAACAGCACGATGAAAATGTATTATTTTGGATTTGAAGAGATGAAAATAAATCAGCATGCAGTTCAGTTTCCCAATTAATAAATATACTGTAATGGGTATATTCAGTTTAGGACAATCTAGCTACATATTGAAATAGAATTTTATATATTACAGGAAAGAATAAAAAAGCACAATAATTTTCTTTCTTTTAACACTTAGGTTATCTTTAAAAATATCCAAATATCCAAAAATAGAGCAAGTGTTTTAACAGCAACATGCAAATAAATATGAATGCAATTTTTTTAAAAAACAACCTCTCTAACATATTCCCTATTTAATATGTGAAATCAAGTTATATCTTGGAGGGGAGACATAAGTACTGTTGAGTTATTACGAACTTTTATCTAATGGTAGTCATTTTGGTGACTAAAAATGTCTGCCAGTAGAATGGGGAGGTGATTTTTAGTGAAATTCTTATTCCTGCAGTGCAGTGCATATCTATGGAGTTGATGTGGACATGTATAATTGACTGCAGGGAGAAAAGAGAGGCCAAGAATATTCTGCATCCTTGTTTAGTTGGGGGAATTTTCCAACATTTGAGTGACTGTTATGAATATAATTTACAGTCTGTAACTCCTATAGACAGAATTCCCAATGTGGTGGCTAGGAGTACTAATATACCCAGGGGACTTGCCTTGCTGTCCACCATGCTTCTTGTCTCATCTGAATTTCTACATTTAAAAAAAAAACCTGGGAAGTTGGCATAATGGAAAGCAAATAACTATCATCCAGCATTTTTATTAGCAAGTATGCCTCATGGACTTAGGAAAGTTGAAAATAATAATAATGTGTTTTTGCTTTGTTGTAAGCATGTTCATTATTCCACAGAAAAGTTGAGGGTAAACTGCTGTAATATAGTATGTCTTGAGGGATGTGTCCTGAAGGAGTGGTAAATTTGTAAATTTGTGCTTTACTGATTTACAAAAATCACTTTACAGAATGATTTTATGTTCCTCATGGTAACCATTTTGTGAATGGCAAATTCTCTCCAGTAGCTAATTGGCACAGTATCCACAATTTATTCTCAAAATTCTAAGCATACCCTTAGCCTCCCAAAGTTGGGGACTTGGTTCTTGAAGACCTTATATATCTTAAGTATTGGCACTTAAGAAAATAATAGATTACTCTGCTAAAACCATCCAAGCTTAGCCTGAGGAATCCCTTAATTCTCGTAATAGGAGAAGAACTGTTTTAGTCTACAGTGGCAAAGAAATCAGGATTCTGATAGCATCTTTCCTGACTAACAAATTTTATTAAAAGGTGTAAGATTTCATGAGCTACAGCTCACTTCATCAAATGTGATGTAATTCTCTTTAGTCTTGGATAAAAAAGCTTTTCTAAATTAGTGTTCTTGTTGTTTAAAAGAAAAGGTATTTTGGTTAGAAGTATGTCCTAGAATTGTAGGGTATGGTACATTAAAATAAAGAACTATAAAGTTCAACCACTTTTAAACACCACTTTCACCAATTGGTGTGCTTTATTAAATAAATAAGTGGGGGAACAGAATTCAGTAGTAGGGGAGCCATGCCCTATTACTCATGGTACTGAAATATCAGTATGCTTGGGAATAATCAAATTAAAAAGTCCCTCAAATTCAATTTGACCTCTGGGGATGTCTTGTCCCAAGCCAAACATGCACAAATACATGAAAGAGGTGGTTGCAAGTTTTACTGGTAGTCTTTTAAAACAAGTGCAGGGGTAGCTTAAGCACAGACACACATGCACACACAAGTGGGAAAGAAGTTTCAGAAGTCAAGAAAGGTTGCCTTACTAGAGTCCCAAAGTTTCCATGTCCAAAGCAGCAGGCAAAAGAGTAGTCAGGGTCACAGCATCACAGAGGAGTTGTCAGCCAGTGTGGGATCCAAAGTCAGAGTCATGGGATTCAAAGTCAAGATTGAAGGAACACAGAGTCTGGATTAGTGATTGGTTTTTTCCAAAGGAGAGGCTTGGGTATGCTCCCCAACTAAGTAGAGACAGTGCTGGTGTTGCTCATTATGGGAGGGTGTGGGTCCTTTCTTGCAAGGAGCCTTGCAGAGTGCCTTTGCTCTGCTGCCTTCTCCATGCAGTGCGCCCTTGCACTGGGTGGAGGCAGCAGCTCAGACCCCTCATTTTCTGAGGCCAAAGGCAGGTGATCCTGTTGGTTACCAGATGGCCCACCTCAACTTACTGCAAGTCCTCAGGCAGCAGTATATCTGGTAACTCTGGAGTCTCCACATCTAAGTTTGCCATGATAGGGGACTAAAAATGTTCGTGTCATTTCTTTATCAACAATATGGAAGTAGTATGTCCTTCTCAGATTTTTTCTCTTCTGTCTGCTTTCTAGCCCAAGTGTTTCCTGGTGATCCCCCATCCAAGTACTAACCAGGTCTGACCCTGTTTATTTTTTTTCTGAGATCAGTCAAGATCAACTAATAAAATTTGTAGAAGTAATTAAAATTATTGCAGTTCTTCACACTCCCCTCCAAATATTTTTACTACAATTCCTGTTAAAACTACAGGTAGTCCTTGGTTAATGACTACTCGTTCAGCAACTGTTCAAAGTTATGACAACGTTGAACAAGTGGTCCTTGAAGTTCTGACAATTGCAGCATCCCCACAGTCACATGATCTTTATTTGGGCACTTGGCAACTGGCTTGCACTTACAATGATTGCAGTTTCCCACAGTCACGTGATTACCATTTGTGACCTTCCCTGTCGGCTTCCCACAAGCAAAATCAATGGCGAAGCTGGCAGGGAAGGTCACAAGTCACTCCCATAAGTTGCTCCCACCTGCAGCCCTCAACACCCCCTCACCTGCAGTCCATAGCACCTGCCCGGCTGCACTTGCAAGGCGCCACAGCACCCCCTCTCTGCCTGCCTGCACTCACACGGTGCCACAGCACTCCCTCTCCCCGCCCTCACTCCATAGCACTCGCCCACCCACCTGCCTGCTTGCGAGCCGCCCAGGACTTGCAACTTCCTGCTGACTTCTCCATTGATCTTGTTTGTTGGAAGCTGGCAGGGAGTTGCAAGTCACAGTCACATGAGGTCCTCGCTTAACAATCCACGATCCTTGCTTAACAATGGCAGTGGGGACTTCTGAGATTGCCATCACTAAGCGATACATTCACCTGACATTGTGTTTTGCGGCTTCACTTAGCGACAGCAGTTCTGGTCCCAATTGCCATCATAACCCAAGGACTACCTGTACTCAAAGAAGGCCCAAGCTTGCTTAGCAGCCATGGAATGTACAGTGGCAATGGAAAAGAAAAGATTAGCAACTGTTAGCACAGTCAATGGCCTTTGGAACAAGCACATACCTTATGATGGAAGATGTTCTTCATCTGGTTGCAGCTTATGTAGGCAGCTTGGGAAAACACATGTATGCTTCCCTGACTTCCAGGACAAAAAGAAGGTAGGATATACAGTGAGACTATTATATGGACAAAGATGGAAAACCCTGAAATACCCACAATGGAGAAGTGGATTGTGAAGATGGCAGGATTCACAAAAACGACAAAATTGACCTGTTTGATCAGGGATAACTCAATAAGTACTTTCACAAAAGACTGGAAACCTCTTAGGGACTTTTTGCTGGAAATGGAAAAAATTGAATTGGTGATTTATGGATTGCTGATTAAAAAGGGTTGAATATAGGAGGAAGGGAACCATGTAATGTGATCTTAGGAGAGAGAAGTTTGTAACTGCTGTAAAGAAAATCGAAAGTCACTTCTTTATGTATCTTTTCCTTTTTTTTCTTTATCTCTATTTCTTGCACTTTTTTTTCTTTCTCGTGATTCTTTATATATTTTCATGTTTATATTTTACATATGTAAAAATTCCTAATAAAAATTATATATATATACATATGTGTGTGTATGAAGGTAGGATATAAAGGTAAAGGTTTCCCTTGACATTAAGTCCTGTCATGTCTGACTCTAGGGGGTGGTGCTCATCTCCGTTTCAATGCCGAAGAGCCGGCGTTTGTCCGTAGACACTTCCATGGTCATGTGGCCGGCATGACTAAACGGAATGCCATTACCTGCCTGCTGAAGCAGTACCTATTGATCTACTCACATTTGCATGTTTTCGAACTGCTAGGTTGGCAGGAGCTGGGACTAGCAACGGGAGCTCACCCCATCACGTGGATTCAAACTGCTGACCGTCTGATCGGCAAGCTCAGCAGCTCAGCGGTTTAACCCGCAGCACCACCTTGTCCCTTCTAGGATATAAATATACTAAAATTAATGAATATATCCAGAATTTTATTAGGACCAGAATTTCTGGTTTTGGGGAAATAATAAATCAACTGGTTTCCTACTAGTCTTTGTTACATCATCTAAGTAAGCAGTATTGAATAAGGGAACTGTTACAGAGAGTCAGACCAGTTAGATGAGGAATGGAAGCTTTTCATTGACTGCTTCTATAATTGAATTTGATATACACAAATCTCAATGTATATTCTAAGCAAGATATGATATAATAAAAATATTGGTGAACATAGCACATTTTGTTGTTCTTCTATCTTTATGCTGCAGTATGTCTTCTTCCTTCCCAACACCTTTCCTGTTAAATATTTCTGTTAAGCTGTTGGCAAAATTACGAATGTTACTGTGTAACTGAGATAAACACTTGATTTTGACTCAGAACTGGACAGATTGCAGTCACCCATCAAACTGTAAAATTATTGTTAGAATGTTCTAGCTTTGGCACGTGGAGAACAAAAGCTATTTCTAATGTTCAGATTAAGAAAATCTGAAAGAAGCTTGAATGTTTTAGTGTTAAAAGTTTTTCTTCAAAGTATGCTTGCTTGTATTTGGAGGGAGGGAAAGCACTTATTTCTTTTACAGTTTTTTTTCTAGCATACTTGTAATTTTCCAGGCTCTTCAAATACGATTACAGCCTTAATATTCTTGCACGTGCTCTCACAGTTGCTTATTATGTAATATTAACTTTTTAATTTCCTTTTGTTCTAGCTGTTTAGGGAAGTAAGGATAATGAAGATTTTAAATCATCCCAATATAGGTAGAGTATGATTTAAATGTTCTTTCTGTATAGATCTGTTTATGCATTCAAGTATGTATTTTTAAAATATATGTGCAAATGTGTACGTATAGCATCTTGATCATTCACATCTATTTTTTTTAAGGAGCATCAGTCAGTCTCCCCTGCTGCATTCAATATCCTCCCATATTTCCAGTTTCACAAGCATGCAGCTATACTCAATTTAAAAGTCAAAAGTCCTGGTTAAACAGATTGATTACATGGTTATCTCTTGCATATGAAACATTTCTACTGTGTGGGCCTCTCCCTTACATAGTTGCTGCAAGGCAGAATTAATGGACTCATCATAATATCACCAATCATTCTACAGTATATTGTGAACAGATAGCACAAATAACATTGGCTCATTGTAACTCAAGTAGTTGCAGCATTCTGCAGGCAGTTTTCCAAGTCAGAAGCCTTCTGGGTGTGTATGAATACTTTCTATTGCCCACAATTTGTTCCCTTTCAGAGGAAGTAGTTGTACATATCCACTGCAGCTGATAATCCAGATTTCTTCTGGAGCATATTGAAGAAGAATATTAATTGCTGAGATATGGGAATGAGTGGGTTAGATACATCTTGAAAAGCTTTTCAGTTGGGCCCACCCATTTGAAGAGTCTGCTTTCTATGTTTGGTTCTGCCCTGGCTTTGTCTTTTGTGCAGCTGTCTCCTTACCTTGGGTACTGTTCTTTGTAAGTGCTCTAGCATGCTCTACATACATTAATTCTTTATGGAAAGGCTTGGGCTGCTCTCAGCAAACACTTAACGCAGCTTTGCTTCTGTCTTCCTCCACCTCCAAGCAAGCCCTCATTCACCTGGGTGACGTGTTGAGCTAACAGGAGAGGAAAAAGGCACAGGAAAAAAAGAGTGGGAACAATAGAGAATAAAGCAAGGAGGTGGATAGAAGATGACACTAGAGATCATTAGAGGAGAGATAGCAAGAAAATGTTTACAAGTGTTGCTGGGAAAAAGGAGGATGAAAGAAATGCAGAAAGGATTTGGGGGAAATAGGAATGGATGGCAAGAATATAGGCTTCCAGATCTGGACTGGAAAAAAAAACACAGATGGTCACTGAATGGCAGTAAATGTTTTTTTGCAGCTCAAAGCTAGTAGTCTTAATAAATGGAATGGTGCATACAGAAGAGTGTTTGCCTTTGGTCCCTTCTGCTGCTGCCATACAACTTCTGGAAAGTTATCCATGAAATAATTTGCCTGGTTGGAAAATTTTTCCCCAGTTTTTAGTAAATCATCTGCCCTTAAGATATTGGATCTGCTGCAGCTCTGCAGCATTCAGCAGAGTGTTGCACGTGCTGAATTTATAATCCAAGCAAACATTTATTTTCAAATGATCTTGAGTTATATCATCTTAATTGGTGCTTAAAAGTAAACACCAGTACTGAAATCAGTTAGATTTTACCGTATCTATTTCTTTGGCTTAGCATTTTTGTAGTTTGGATATTGAAGAGATAAAGAGGTAACTAGTTTGCAGCTGCTAGGAGACTACTATTCTTGGATTAAATTCTGAAGACTAGTCAACACTGATTAGATTACATTTATCTCAGGGGTTCTTTACTATTAAAAACCAGTTAGAAAAAAACTCTTTTTCTTCTTTTTTCTTTTAAATTAACTTCTTTTTTTTTTCTCAAGATGTATAATTATAATATTCTTTGGAGCTGCTATGTTAATGAACACTTTAGTTCAAAAAATACACTCATTAAGTAATAGCTGTGTTCATGTGATTCTAATTTGAGAAAAGCAAGGAATTAGATTATATATATTCTGAGATGTCATCTGAATATATGATTCAGCTGTTAATACTGATTTGAAGAATCATTTGAGAGGAATCATTTTGAATCTTGTGTGTCTCTAATCAGTATAGTTCATTGGCAATGTTTAGTTCTCAATTAGTACCAGATTTTATAATAATCATGTATGTAGGAAGACTTGTTCTTTAATAACATTATAAGTTCACCAAGAATTGAATAAATATTGTAATCTTAGCTTGAGACAAAAAAAACTTAACTAACCAAATGAAATACAGAGAGAAGATTATAATTATGAAAAATGGATATATTAATACTAGAAGTCCATTTGCCTTATTTCTATAAATTTCTTCCAGTAGCCATATGCTCATCTCTATTCAAATTAATCTATAAGTATCTATCACTTCACTATCTAAACATAGATAATATTCTAGCATGAATAATTAAATGATATTGTGTGCATACACAGTATGAGGAAGCTGAGCAATAATGTTTCTGTGGAGTCTTTGGTGCTCTCTGAGCCTTGTTGTTTTCTTGCAGACATTTCATTGCCAGACTAGGCTTCGCACTGAAGATGTTGCCTAGTCTGGCAATGAAACGTCTGCAAGAAAACAACTAGGCTCAGAGAGCACCAAGGACTCCACAGTTCAACCCTGAGCTACAAACATTTGCTTCGATTAATAATGTTTCTTCCTGGTTTACTTCAAGGCCATTTTGACTTCTTTCAGCTGATAGTAATATGCTCTTGAAGAAAAGGTTTCAGAAGCCATAACAGTTGCAGTTAGGATGAAAATTTAAACACTTTGGATATTCTTTTCATTCTTTATTTGCTTTATTTGCATGTTGTCCATTCCTGAAGAGTAACAATCTAGGTCAGCATCAAATAAAAAGCAACTTACTCAAAAACAGTAAATAACCCCCAAAGCTGACAACATGATTAACAAACCGAAAATATACGAAGTTATGTGCCCCACCAGTTTCCCACATTCATTCACAGTGCTTTCCTCCTGCATTGGATGGAACAACCACCTTAATTGCTCTCCTGAATCCCAGGAGGGAAGGAGCAGGCTGTCTCCATGGGGAGGGAATTCCAAAATGTGGTGGCAACTAAATATGCCAACTTCCAAGGTCCCATCAGAGGATGGTCTTGCATGGAAAGGACCTGGAGGAAGTTAACCTGGTATTTTTTTATTATTATTAATCTTTTTTTAAAAAAGAGAAAGAAGGAAAAAAGGAAGCCGGGAAAAAAGGAAGAAATAAATGCAAAGATATAATATCAGTTAAGTGGGCAAAGAAGTTGCAAAAGTTGTACAGTTAGCAGTCAGTATATCATTGATGGGAAATTAGCCATAGAAAACAAAATACATTGTTATTTTTAACAACAGTTAAGATTTTAAAGATCTTTTTGAATCTCTGAGCTGAATGCTAAAGTCTCTGATTTGTTATGTAAAGATACCATAAAAAAGAAAAAACAACAACTAAAAACATTATAGGTAAAGTTTTAGTTTCTAACTTCCCTTTTGTTTTACTTTGACTGATAAACAATATTTACAAATATTTACAGTTTTCATGTATTTCTGATTTCAGTTATTTGGTCAATTATTTTTCCCCTTAAAAACCATACCCGAAATCAGGTTTTCTCAACTAGAGTTCTGTGGAACCTTAGGGTTCTGTGAGAGGTCACTAGTGGTTCCCTAGGAGATTATGATTTATTAATTCAGGCAACTTCACATTAAAGAGGTGAGATATAGTATATACATATAACTGATGGCATCTCTAAATTGGTTCTCTTTCTCTCTCTTGTTGTTGTTGTTCCAGTTAAATTATTTGAAGTAATTGAGACTGAAAAAACACTCTACTTAATCATGGAATATGCAAGTGGAGGTAAGTTCAAACATAAGTTCAAAACAATTATCTAGCATCCATTTACATAAAATTAGATGTTTAAACAAAAAATTTCACCACTTTTGTTTCAGTGTAAATAAAAAGATGCTTAATTATTTTCAGTGATTAGTTTTCCTTCATTATTAAGTGAGGACTCTAAGTGAATCTTCTTTAATAGGACTCCAAAAAGATGTTTTGTGCTTTCAGAGGGCACTTGTACTTAATAATTTGTTTGCCCCTTTTATATTCATATTAATAAACTCCTTTTCCATCCAGTTGAGCAAATAAATAAACAATACAATTCTTGAAATGTATATTTTTCTCTGAATTCCTTTCAGGTGTCTTTGGTACTTTATATATTTCCTAAATAGTATTGGAAACTTAATTCCTAAAACATGTTAATTTGCAAATAAGTAACCATTTCTTTACACTGGTTTGTCCTTTGTACACAGTATATCAGTTGCAACTTTCTTTTTTATCTGTAGAGGAACTATCTTTAAAATATTTCATATGCAGACTGTTATGATTAGCTATCAAAATAGTGTTTGGGGTTAAGCCTGAGAATTGTCTGCAAACAAGATAATTTTATCTTCACTACTTCCTCTTTACTCTGCATTTTGGAAAGCAAAATGAAAGCTCAGTCACTAAGAGTTATAAAAGAGATCTGATTGTTCCTGGACAGAACAATTTATTTATGTTTAGCTGGTATAAGTACTCATATTGTAAGAAATGGTCGGACAGATTCTTCATTTATAAAGAATAGCTTCCTTCTACTCAGTGATAAAGAACACTGGTAAAGAACACTGATTCAGATTAAAGATTAACTGTGGGGGCAGTTTGTTTATATTCATATTCATTATAATTATAAAATAAATTTTAAATGTTTTCAAAGCATCTGATTTTAATAATTTAGGTACTTTATTTTAGATTTTAATATTTCGATACTTTATTATCAAATAATTAGATTTTAATAATTTGATACTTTATCTCAAGAGTCAAGGCTTACAGCTGTTTCTTACTTTTCTAGAAACTGTTAGCTTCCCCCAATCCTCAGTTACTACTTAAATAATTTTGTTTTTGTACATTTCATATTTAGCTATGTTTACTTAAGTATTTATTCTGAAAGTTACAAATGAAATAAATCCGGTCAGGATGCTCTTCATATGGGGCTTCAACTCCCATTTAATCCCTTATGGTTTTACTATGATTAGGAGATTGGTTAGTTAGTTCGCTATTTCAGTATTTTCCCTTAGTTTAGTCACGCTCTCAGTTTTTAATTTTCTTTCCTTATTAATTTTCTGGACAGTCCCAATATTTGTTATTATATCATCTTCTGGAAATGAGATGTTTGATTGCTCTGATTTCTTCATGCTGTTTGCCCTACAAGTAGAAAAGAGACATTTCAGTGATGGCTACAAGCCAAAAGCTATTCCAAACCTTCTTTTTCTAAATAAAAACATACACACACATTGTTTCATGTGATAGATATATTATTACATTCCAGGAACATGACAACTCCAGCAGCCAAATGGGAGGTGGGCCACTCTATATGGATGATGAACTGAATTCAGCTGAATGAATCAGTACTTGTACAGGCTTGATAACAAAGAATCTCCCTCCCTACCCCACAAAAAATACAATAGATTTATGTAGCATAAGCATTGGCAAGGAATCATGTAATAAGCGATACATGCACACAAATTTTTGCCCCTCTGTATAAGATCTTATTAACATCTAAATAAGGCAAAACTAATTGTTTTCTAGACCACTAGTTAGCTAAGTCCGAACAGTCAAATTGGAACTCTGATTTTCTACCAACTCCACTGATTTTCTGTTGTTTCTGGGTTCAGTATAAAGTGCAGTTGATGATTGTTAAAGCATTTAATGGTCTTAGGCTAGATAATCCAGGATCAGTCTCACTCCATTAACCTGCCAAGCATTGACAACAGCTTCAGAGACCTACTAGGGATAAAATGGACAGTACAAGAAGGCAACTATTTTATTGATGATGATTTATTGATGAGTGAAATTGCAATCACTTGGGGCCCAGCTTGCAGTTATGATGTCACAGCAAACCATGGTCATGTGATTGCAATTTCCAACATTCCCTGCCCACTTTGCACAAGAAAAATCATTGGGGAAGCTGGCAGGAAGTCACTTCTGCCCCTGACGCTTTTTTGCCTGCCCGTGCTCTGTAGCAGTGCCCCCTATGGCATCCACGCACCTACCCACACTCCGTATCACCTGCCTGTGGCACACACCCACTGGCCTGCTTGCCTGGCACTCCTGCCTCTACCCACTTAATGACCTGTGTGGTCCTGGGGTTACGATGGCAACCAGGACTGCCAGGATTGCCATTGCTAAGCAATGCAGTCACATGATGTTGTGCTTTATGACCCCATTGCTTAGCAATGGAAATTATGGTCCCAATTGTCGTCATGATCTGAGGACTACCTGTATGTCAAAGTACATCTGATTTTCTTTGTCACTCTAGTTGCCCTTCTATTTCATTCTCACTTTGGATAATACATATCTAAAATGTGTATGAAAGATTGAAAGCTAAAAGGTATGTATTATGTGATTACTGGTAGCGGAAGTAATATACATCCAGTTGCCTTACTATATCACTGCTGCAAAGAGAAAATAATGATGTACGAACAGATAAGAACAGGAAAAGATTAGAACAAACTCCAGTGGGGGATAACCAGTGATATCCCTGAGTTACCCCTGAGTTTTTCCTGACTTCAGTTCTCAACAGCAAATGAGCATGTTCTGGTATATGCTACTCATAACACAATATATTAACAAATTGTGAGTATTCTTTTTATTTTCCATATTATACAGTCAGTCAGTCACTGCCCATCTCCGACCGGAAGGACTCTGGGCAGTTTACAATATAAAACAAATCTTTTAAAATCTTTCTTGTACTCATGCCACTCTCTCAAGTACAGAAGCATAGTGACAGCAGTCTCTGCTGTTGGAAGTAATTTCTTACATTATTGGGGGGGTGGGGGGGCTTTAAAGGAATGCAGGGTATGTTATCCAGACGTTCTTTCCAATTTTTAAAAAATATGTGGGCTATATTTGTTATATGATGGGAAAGCGGTTCACATAATTTCCCCAACAGCCATCTGCAGGTCATTGCATGCAAAAGCTATCTCAGGAAAGCCAGAAGCTCTAAATACGGGACTATGCTGCAAAGTAGATGGTGGGAAATGAGGCACAGTCCATGCTTCCCTATGAAGAAAGACTTACCTTTTTTTTCCAGTTAGAAAAAAATGAAATATGATCATGGCTTACCAAATCATATGCAAAACTAAAAGTAGCGTAAAATTATGTGGTATAAAGAATAATAGTTTCTTTTTCTTCCTCTTGTTATTAAATTTAATTACGCAGTGACATTTATTGCAGGAGATTGAGGACAGGCAAAAGAATCTCCATGCAACGCATTGTTGAATTAGTGAATCTACTAATATAAATGAATCATCATTTTTATTTATTTATCAGATTTGTCACCCCCCCCCCATCTCCTCCCACCAGAGGGACTCTGGGTGGTTTACAACAAAATAGTCACAAAAACAATAAATATATAAAAATACAGTATAAAAGAGTTACATGTTGCTAATAAATAAAAATAAAAATTGATTTTGGAACAAATCAGATACAGTGTTGTTATTATTAGTCATCATTATCTTGCTTCACCAAGATTAAAAAGAACATGTTTTTGAATACCAATTCCAACATGGTTGAGAGGGTTAGTCTGTTCTGTTCCTGCTATCATTTCTTGTAGACATTTGTTTACATGTCTAAATAATTATACTCCATTTACCCTCCACAGAGTTCCAGACAGTTCACAGTAGTTGAAAATTAAAATTCATCTTAATTAATTAATTAATTAATTAGCTGATTAAAATTAATTAAAATTAGCTGTTGTTCTAAACATTAAAATATAAAACAGAAAAGTAATAGAAAAAAGAGTAACAATTTTAAAAATGTTTGATAAAATATAACATGAAATAATGATGGGCCACTTTTAGAAATATATAAGATTACAGATGGACAAATATTTCTATTTCTGTTTATTTGCAGTTATAAATTTATGGTCATAGTGAACAATAAGTTAACTACTATTTGAACACTAAGTGATCTATTTTTCTTTCATGTACCTTAATTATAGGGGAGGTATTTGATTATCTAGTTGCACATGGAAGAATGAAGGAAAAGGAGGCAAGAGCAAAATTTAGACAGGTATGAAGATGTTTTGATATAAAATATTTCAAGCTTTCCTCCAGTCGGTTATTGATCTCATCCTTAACATGGGTGATATTTGTTCATGATGGAAAATACTGATAAAATTGACTTCAACAGTGTGACTACAGTCCACCAATGTCGATACAGTACAGCATTATGGGAAGGTAACTCCTATGTAACTCAGTGTTTCTACAAGGAAGCCATTAAAGTAAGTGGAGCATATTCTTAATAGAAGAATCCAATCATAGAGCTGAAAGAGACTGTTTAGGCCATTAAGTCTAGTCTCTACTCTATGAAGGAATCTAAAAGCATTGACAATTTACCTCTGTCAGGCTTCTGCTTTAGTATGTTAAGTAAAGAGGAGTATTTGCTGTTATATGGAATGTTTCCATTATTCAAGGAGAATGTTATCTTCTATATCTTAAATTGACTGTTATGCCCTGTGGAATGAGAACAGGCTTGATTTCTTCTGTTTGACACGTTTTCAGTTATTTAAAGAATGCTGTCATATTCCCTCTTGTTTTCAGTCTAAACATCTCCGCTCTTTCAACGTCTCTTCATAGGACTCAGTTTCTAGTCCCTTGATAATTTGTTTTGATGTTCTCAGAACCTGTTCCAATTTGTCTAACTCCTTCTTAAAGTACAGTGCCCACAACTGGGCACAACATTTGAGGGGTGGTCTGGTTAACCTAGAAGGAAGTAGAACTATTGTGATTTCAATATGTTTTTGTTGCAGCTTAAAATTTCATTTGCTATTTTTGTAATAATCATATTGTTGGCTCATACTCAGTTTTCAACCAACTTGTTTTTGAAGACCCTTTTCACAAATGCTGTTATCATGCCAGATGTTCCTCATCCTATACTTGTACATTGATTTGTTTTTCCTAAGTGAAGAATTTTACTTTTGTCTCTGTTATATTCCATTTTGTTAATTTTAGCTTATTTGTGTAAGTTGTGAAGATTGTTTTGAATGTTTTTTTGTTGTATGGGATATTACTATTCCATCCAATTTTGTGTCATTTGCAGGTTTGATAATCATTTCCTTCACCTGCTTATTCAAATAATTAATAAAAATATTGAAGAGTAGAGAACCCAAAACAGTTCCTTGTGGCATTCCACATGATTACTCCCTCCAATTTGATGAGCTCTACCTGCACCCCACTCACTCCAGAGGTTATCCACAAATGTGACCAGTGGTATTTCAGTCCCATACCCCAGCCTAAAACCCAGCTGGAAAAGGTTCTGTGGAGCCTCCTCTTTCCCTCTTTTGAAGGTAGGGACATTTGCTCTCTACCTTCATCTAATACTTCATCAGCTGTCCAGGATTTCTCCAGCACAATTCATAGAGGTTCAGCCAGATTATCAGTAAGTTCCCTCAGTACTCATCTGGCCCTGGAGATTTAAACTTATTCAAAGTAAACATATTCCCTGACCATATTTCTTTCAACCCCATGCTTTAATCTTGCCCTTCATTCTGCTCTTTCAATTGCCTAGTGCAGCCTTTTTCAACTTTTTGACCCCGGAGGAACTCTTGAAATATTTTTCAGACCTCGGGTAACTGCTGCACATTCAGGCTCAAATATAGGCCAGAAGTTACAAAATTACTATGTTCGTTTCATGTATATATATATGCATTAACAGTATATACAGTATATATATTAACATTAACTAAAAGTAAAAAATGAAAAATGAAACTTACCTCTTTAATGTGAAGCTGCCTGAATTTGAAATATTTTTTTAAATAAATCATGATCTCCCAGGGAACCCCTAGAGACCTCTCGCAGAACCCTAGGGTTCCACGGAACCCTGGCTGAGAAACCCTGGCCTAGCGGAACACATCCTATCTTATTGAGGACGACTGAGCAAAAGTTGGAATTGAGTAATTCGTCTTTTCTTTTTTACATGACAGTATTTGGCAGTCTTGATTGTGCAGATGATATACTGACTTATTACTCTTCCTTTTATTTTTTGAATGAGCCCCTTTTATTGCTCTTAGCATCCTTTGCCAACCTCAGCTTACTCTGATATCAACTGCAATTGTGGACTATCTCTGTGTGCTCTTCCTTGGTGACACATCACTTGTTCCTCCACCTGTATGTGTCCTTTATATGTGCTGTTTTAAATTTCATATCTTCACTGAGCATTTTGTTGTACTCATATAGTTTCTTGTGCGGTCTTGCATATTTGCTTTCCTCATTAGAAGTGGTTGTCTAAAGCTTTATATTATAAATCCTTGTTTATGTTATTAAAAAGTTTTTATTTCCTGAAATCTACAATGAATTACTTCTGTATAATTATGTATCACCATTAGAATCTGCAAACAACTTTCTTAGTACCCAGGTTCCTATCTTCACTTCACTTTTTAAAAATATTTTTTTATTTTTAAAGATGGGGGTTAACATGCCATAGAGCAAAGGACTGGCCTTCATCATTAATTTTATTTCAAGAATGCATATGGGCACATTTGCATATGAATTCTTCAAAAATAACAGTAAGAAGACTTATAACAATAGCCAATGTACTATAATTTGAATAATTCTTACTAATTTTGGTGATACCTGTCCACAGTTAAATATATTTAGACCTTCAGCCTTTAGTACTCATAATATGTCTTGTATTGACTTTATAATTCCTCCTAGTTTTAAGCACAATTGCTAGAATGTATGACTGCAAATCTGTTTCTACAAACTATGTCAATTTTTATCACTGAACCTATTTTCTATCCAGATAGTATCTGCAGTGCAGTATTGCCACCAAAAGCATATTGTTCACAGAGATCTCAAGGTAAGAAGAGAACTATAAAGAATTTTGTGTGAAAATAGTTAGCATTTTTAGTCTATAATTTTTTTCATTCCTGCATTTAACTTAAACTTTAGTCTGAAAAAATAAAGGATTACATTCTATGACAAATATGAACTACTGCTTGGCATGTTAAGAGTAAAATACTTGCCTTATTAACCACAGTAGGCTGGCATTTTAATAAAGTTGAACGTATCGTTAGGGAGACAGATACAAAAAAGAACCTTAAATAGGGTTCTGTTGCACAAGTGCAAGATGATTGCAAAGGCAAAAGTAGAGCAACACTTCTAATTTCTCACTTTAAGCTTTACATAGCCTCACACTCTGTTTCTTATTCCATCATTCCTGTCTCTAGGAAAAGTTGTTCTTGCTCAACAGCTATATGGCCTATTTCCAGACTGTAACAGCAACAACATTCCAGCTGGTGCATCCTTTCATATCCTCATAATTTCATCTTTTGCATTTTCAGCACTTTTGCTTAATTTCCCATTCCTTTAGTTCTTCGTTTGTTGTTCTAAGATTTTAAACCTGTTTTCCTGGCTTTCCTTTCCTTCCTCAATGGCCACCTTCAAAAGTCTGTTTAACTGTTTTACTTTAATTTCTCATTGCAAAACTCCCCCACCCTCCCTTTCCTTTATTCCTCATTTCCAAACAATTTTAATTCAGAAAACCCTATTACCAGAACCAGTACAGGTTGAGCTATCTTAGGAGTTTTGTAAAATTTCATTATGAAACTTCTGCTTTCAGAAAAATCAGCTGTTTTTGCTAGGGTATCATAAGGATGAGTCTTTATTAAGCAGTAGCATATGATAGGATATATTTTACATTCTGTTTGTGTTTCCAATTACCAGATAATGTTCAGCTTTTTATCTGTTAAATCTTATTAAATGTTACATAAACTACATCTTGAAGGCCATCAGATAGAGGAAGCTATTTATTTTTTGTGCCAAGAATCCCCCCACAAGTCTTATCACATTATTTTTTCCTTTAGGCTGAAAATCTATTACTTGATGCAGACATGAACATTAAAATAGCCGATTTTGGTTTTAGTAACGAGTTTACAGTTGGAAATAAACTGGACACATTTTGTGGCAGCCCTCCCTATGCTGCTCCAGAGCTCTTCCAGGGCAAGAAATATGATGGGCCTGAAGTCGACGTTTGGAGCTTAGGTGTCATTCTTTATACTCTTGTGAGTGGATCGCTGCCTTTCGATGGGCAGAATCTAAAGGTATGTACCTAATTTATATTTAAAAGGTGAGGGAGGGGAGACATTTTTGTGTCATTTCACAGCTATATCAGCATATTGACTGCTTTCTGTAATATTCTCATCACTCTTGATTTAAGGAACTGAGGGAGAGAGTGCTAAGAGGAAAATACAGGATTCCTTTCTACATGTCAACAGACTGTGAAAACCTGCTAAAACGTTTCCTGGTGCTAAACCCAACTAAAAGAGGCACTCTTGAGGTAATAGCGTATTTGATAAACTTACTCTTATTTCAATGTAACACGTTTACTAGACTTAATTATTTTTACATTTATTTTTGCGTAGAATATATTCCTTGCTAGCTTTTATCTCCCAGATGTCCCAAGTTGTTTTTCATTATTTGAGAAACTCAAGTCTCATTGTTGCTGGCTGTACAAATGTTGAATAGTGTGCTAGAAAACCATGGTGCTGTGCAGTTTGACTGAAATCATTGTATTGTCAGTTATGAACTCTCTTCTTGGTGCTTTTAAGTTTGTGAATTTTGTAGAGGTGTTGTGTTCCACCTAAAGTGTTCTTTGCGAGTCTAAATCCAACTGAATGTCTTCATTATAGCAATCTAATACTGGCCAGTCATTAGATTTATTTTTGTACCAATGCACGACATAAATTGGAGCTTTGGCAACAATTGTATTGGGGCTTCTAATGTTAAATTGATATTTTAGAACACTTGTTTAAAACAGTTTAAAAATTGTTTAATGTTGCAGTACTGTAATCAAACATTAAACATTGTTTAATTTCCTCTAATATTTCTCTGTTAAGTATCTTAAGTTTGAATCCTACATGACTTTAGTTGAATCTTCTCAAAATAGTCCTTGTCCATTCTTAGAAGTTCTCTTTTGCTCTGTTTTTGCTGAGAGTGGAACATTAAATTAAACTAGAAATAAATAAAATTAAATCAAACTCATCCTTCCCTTATGAAAGAGAATTACTAAAGCACCCAGGCCACAAATCATTCAAAATGAAAATATGCTTCTTCAATTAAGGCTTCCAAATATGAAGTCTGGAAAAATGTTTTCCATACCTTTTTAGTGATTGTTTTGTTTGATACTGAACATTATATTTGTTTAATGTATTGTTTATCATGTATTTTATTGCTATTTTTATTAACTGCATTAAGATGTTTTGCCCTAATATTTAGATTTTGTTTTCTGGAAGAAATTAAAGCAAAAGTAATTTATATACCCATGTTGTGTCCATGTTAGCCTTTATAATCTCTTCTTCCTATGAAATCTCTTGTTGAAAACAAGCATCAAAGTGATTTATGAACATGATTTTAGTATCAGAGAAGAAATCTGTCTAAACCATTTGTTCCAATGATAGTCAGCAGGCTGTCTCTGAGAAGCCCACAAGCAGGACACTGCAGTCAAAATTATTCAATCCCCACTGCAAATCAGGTTGATTGTCAAAATGTACAGACTTTCAGCTGTTTGCAGTGAACAAATCAAACAAAAGCCATTGAAATGGCTCAACTCAACGAATGCTTCAAGTGGTGTCCCCAGAGTCAACTGAAAATGAAGCTTATAATGACTTCTCCAGTCTCAAAATTATTCAACCCCCTGAATAGAATCCGTCACAACAGCACACATGCAGTATGCAAAACAGGTGTTGTCTCAAGCACACCTGAGGCAACTAGTCAAGGGCTTCATTAGTTGCACCAGGTGTGCTTGAGCTGGAACACATGAAATACCAACTGCCTAGGGGTTTGTTGAGTGTCACGTTTGAATGCATGTTAGAAGTACATTATGGCTAAGTCAAAAGAATGGTCCAGAAAGGTAAGAGAGGAGGTCATCGTCCTTCACAAACAAGGAACAGGATACAAAAAGATAGCGAAGGCACTGAATATTCCTAGAGACACCGTTGGAAGCATATCTTGCAAGTTCAGAGTTAAAGGAACAGTGGTGACACTACCTGGACGGGGCAGAAAAAGGAAGCCGTCAATGACTGCAACCAGATTTCTGAGAAGGCAGGTGGAGAGAAAACCTCGGGTGGCTGCAGAAGTTATTTAATAAAGATCATTCTCTAAGAACCTGTCTGGTGCTTAGTCTGAACAGGACAGAGACAACATCATGCCGTCTGTAAGGAAGCTGAAGCTTGGGTGTCACTGGACCTTCCAACAGGACAATGATCCCAAGCATACCTCAAATTCCACTAAGGCTTGGATGCAGAAGTAGTCCTGGAAGATTCTACAGTGGCCATCACAGTCACCTGACTTGAACCCCATAGAAAATCTCTGGTGGGATTTGAAGAAGCAGCACGCAAACCCAAGAATATTACTAAACTGGAGGCCATTGCTCATGAGGAATGGGCTAAGATTCCTCAGGAATGCTGCCAGAAGCTGGTGTCTGGCTATGCATCTCGTTTGCAGCAGGTCATAACAGCAAAAGGGTGCTCTACTAAGTACTGAAGATGCTTGCCATGAAGGGGCTGAATAATTTTGAGACTGGAGAAGTCACTTGCATTTTCAGTTGACTTTGGGGACACCACTTGAAGCATTCATTGTGTTGAGCTATTTCAATGGCTTTTGTTTGATTTGTTCATTGCAAACAGCTGAAAGTCTGTACATTTTGACAATCACCTGATTTGCAATGGTGGTTGAATAATTTTGATTACAACTGTACCTGGGTTGCAAAAATCTGGAAAACACCCACTGCCATTAGTGGTTGTCGAGATTTTTGCAGCCCAGATATTATCCTTCATGTTAGTTATATTATGTGAAGGAATCTTAAGTACCGTGCTGGTAAATGTTTAACAACCGGCTCTGCTGGTTCTGCCACTGCGCTGCACTGATAGCAGCTGAATAGCTGATCTGCACGCTTGGCATAGTAGCTCAGGTCTTGCGAGCTGGTACAAGCTGGCTCTACCACACCACTGTACCATACTACCTCAGAATTAAGAAGAAAAATGTAACAAGCTAATTCCTCCACAAACCATCCTATTGGTAAGCTGTTGGTGAAAATAATGTCTGTTAGAATGTACCCTTGGATACAGCCTTTATTGTTTCATAGCAATGGAAAAATGTCATACATGAAGTGATACTTACAGTGAATCAGCAGGCTTTTTGAGATCCCTTGTGAGAGAAACGTCTGTACTCTTTTATACAGTCTCTTAAATGGCAAAAAGAGAAAAAGTTACAGATAGAAGATATTTAAGGAAAAGGACTACAGC
The DNA here is from genome assembly GCF_035149785.1 of Candoia aspera. Taxonomy (NCBI): domain Eukaryota; kingdom Metazoa; phylum Chordata; class Lepidosauria; order Squamata; family Candoiidae; genus Candoia; species Candoia aspera. The sequence goes on from NC_086153.1 coordinate 314,133,484, forward strand.
ATATCTGAAATTTAGCATTACAAGTGATTCCCTTTGATTGGAGCCAATCTCTTGACCTTATGTCTTTGCTACAGAATGATGGAGGGCATCATTAGTAACATGCCTCCCCCTTCTCTTTCTTCTGAATTGTGACCACAGAGATTATAGCCACTAAGGCTTGTCTGTTTTAGCAGCAAGCATCCCATCTCATTCCTAGGAAGAAGTCAGAGATTGTTTAAATGGTCCATATTTCTCCCTGTTTCCTTTGGGGGGGCCACATCTTCCTCTCTTTGGATCAAAGTGGATCTGTGTACCAGAAACATCCCACACTTTGCTTCCTTCCCCAGTAAGTGTCCGACAGAAGGTGATCCAGCAGTTACAGTCGTGGGGGGACGTGATGGGCTGCGATGGAAAGGCTAGGTCACAGAATCATGAAGTTTCAGTATAGGCTGAACTAGTTCGTAGTATATACCCTCTTTATCTATCATTCTAGCTTTCCATTGCTAGAATTTAAAATCTACATCTGGCGTGTTAGCGTGCAGAATAGCAAAGTAAGATCTGGGGGAAATGGTATTGCCACAGATTACAAATATATACTATTTATTTTGCTGTATGTAGGATGAAGGCAGTGTGAGTATTGGAAGAAAAGGCAAGTGCCAATGCTTATTCCTCAAATAAGGCAAGCTTACTTGCCTTCAATTACTTAAAGCATTAAGTTATGAGCTTTACTAGAGATTTTTGTTCCTGTTAGAATAATATAAAAACTGTCTTTGCAGCAAATAATGAAGGACAGATGGATCAATGCAGGACATGAGGATGATGAACTTAAACCTTTTGTGGAACCAGAACTAGACATCTCAGACCAGAAGAGAATAGGTAACCAATGGATGAGATAGGAGGCATGAATACTTAATCAAGTAAATTGTGTACATTGTAATATGAGATATTGCTTCCTTAAATGTGCAAATTTAGACAGGAGAAAGATCTTGGCCATGATAATATTTCTGTAAATTAAGTTAAATGTTCTGTTACAAAATTTCTAATTTATATAGTATGCCAATCAAACCTGGAAACTCCTTTTTTAGATATTATGGTTGGAATGGGATATTCTCAAGAAGAAATTCAGGAATCTCTCAGCAAAATGAAATACGATGAAATCACTGCTACATACTTACTATTGGGGAGGAAATCATCAGAGGTAAGTAAAATTTGCAAGGTAACATTGATTATTATAGGCTGAATATAATCATGAAGCATATTATTAATCCTTCTTAAAAATTTGTACTGTGTGTGTGTTCAGTATTGAGCAACACAAGTTAATTCCCATCTCAACTGTGCAGCAGTTTTTTTTTAAGTTGACACATTAATTTAAGGCTTGCAGCAACTCATTCCCATCATGGTAAACTATGGTGTAAGATATCTCAACCAGCTCATAGCCTTGGATATAAAAACAAATGATAGTTTGGCTTAACAAGCATCTTAATATACTTGAAGTAGTATATTTAAGAAAGAACCAATTTGGTGTAGTGGTTGAGGCATAAGGCTAGAAATGGAGATCGTGAGTTCTGGAACAGTAGTGCTTCTATTTAAGCAAGGTTACATTTTCTCACTGTGCTTCTGTTATTTTACATGCATCTATTTCCTTTTTATAAAAGGGGAGAGAAAGTAGGTGAGGCACCCCAAGCATTTTCAGTACTGATAAACTGAAGATGATGGTTATAGAAAGAAATTGCTAGAGTTATTTATTTATTTGTTTGTTTGTTTTATTCGATTTCTATAGCTGTCCATCTCAGCAAGTGACTCTGGGTGGCTTACAAGAATAAAACTATAAAACAGTTAAAACAATTACAATTAAAACGATTAAAATACAAAATGAATATACTTGGCTACCAAGTAAGCAATGTATGGATGTTAATATAATCAAGAAACGGGTCCATTAACACGCTTGGAGCTGATAGCCTGCTCTTACATTGGGTCTCTATGATTAAGGAAGATGCCCATGCAAGATGTCAGATGTACATCTTCATTTTAGTGATGCTGAAGTACTATAAGCACTAATTAATTATTCAGTGGCAGTTGCTAACTGATACTAAACATGCAATGGTAGGGGAAGCACTAGTGAATTTTATGTTCCCCTATAGCTCTTTGAAATTGAAATCTGTCTCTCTCTTTTTTTTTTTCCTAGTTTCTAATTGGAATTAGGGAAAAAGAAAATAACCACAGCAGCTCAAAATGTTGAACTGAATGATCATGTGCCATCAAGTCGTTGTGGACTTTTAGCAACCACATAGATAGATTTTCTCCTTGAACTGTCTCTAACCTGGTCTTTCAGGTCTTCCAATGGTGCACTCATCGTCACTGTAACTGAGTCCATCCACCTTGCTGGTGGTCATCCTGTTCTTTTCCTTTTACCTTCCCCAGCATTAGATCCTTCTCCAGAGAGCTAGGTCTTTGTCTAATAAATCCGAAGTAGATAATTTGAAGCTGGTCATTTGTGCCTCAAGTGAGAACTCTGGGTTGATTTGTTCAGTGATCCTTTGGTTTGATTTCTTGGCTCTCCACTGTATTCTCAGGGGTCTTCCCCAACACCAAAGTTCAAAAGCATCAATACTCTTCCTATCCTGCTTCTTCAGAGTCCAACTTTCACTTCCATAGAGTGTCACAGGGCATACCATGTTGGATGGCTTTGGAAGAAGCTTCTGATAATTCTGGGCTTTGTCAGTTTGAATTATTTTCAGCTGGATGCTTTATGGTAGGATACCTGAAGGCTGCATACAGCCTCCCAGCACACTGCAGTTGTGCAATCAGAATTTGGTGGCAAAATGCCCTAATTTTTGCAGTGGCTCCCCCCCCACCCCCCAGGTTTAAGGTAGGAATAGGAACAGGAAGCCTCTGGCAAGCAAAGCGCTTAACCCCCTTCTTGAACTTCCCAATCCCCTGACCAGTGGCCTAGGAAAAGCAGCAAAAATAGTAATTTTGGTCTGTTTTTTTTTTCCCCAGGAGGTGTTAAGGTTGGGAAAACTCTTGTTCCTGTTACTACCTTTAAAACTCTCCAAAACGATTGGAAATATTTTAGTTCTCCCTCTTCCAGTGACAGTACCACTACATTGAATGGTTTTCTGCAGCACTTCTAGAAGGTTGGGAGGCTGATTCATGCCCTTCTGACCCTGAAGTGGTACTGCCCCACCTTATGATAACAGCTGTTGCTTGTTTAACATTACTTGTAGAGTAGTGCAGAAGAAGGCAGTACATTACACATGCACAGTACTGACATTTATTTTTAACTAGTTGCAGAGGCCATGTACTTTAAGTATATTGTGTACCATTATGTAGTGTGCTATATATTTTATAATATAGTGAACAGTGTGCAGGGCAAATAACTTTGATAGACTGTTACAGCACCTGTTTAGAGACATCCTTTTACTAATAAAGTTTCAACCAGTTTTAGACAAATATATATGAAGCAATACTGCATATTCCTCTGTCACATTTGTTCTTCAATGCAAGAAAAATATAATCCAAATATGAAGAAACCAGAGAGTCAGCAAACCAATATATATTTGCGTTGGTGTGATGGGGTGTTTTGAGCCTGGTGGTTGTAGTGTGCCAGTTGAAATTTTTTGAGATAAAGGGAGCCTTTTTTTTTTTTAAGTAGACAGGCAATGTATAAAGCAAGGGGCGGTGATACACAGCTCTAAGAGTAGTGAGAAGAAAGTATGGAGTGATGGATGAAGAAGGAAGATCCTGGAGGATTGGAAGAAGGTATAAAGTATCTTCTAGTAGGTAGAAGATATAAAAGTTGGAGGACAGGCCTTGTCTGGAGACAATTTTTACCTAAATAACTGGGAAGGGGGCAGGCTGCAACTGTAGAATTGTGCTGTGCTGGAGGACAGTTAATGGAGTGAGCACCAACCGTACTCTGTGCATGGGTGTAGAAACATATGAGATTGCCAGTGATACACCTACTGGCTTCACTATTGCAGTCTCTGTAGCCCCTCTACTGCCTTTTTGTCTTTTCTTTTGTCTCTTGCATTGTTGGCTATAATCTTTGGCAGCGTATTTAGTTCTGGGTCTTTGCCATTCCCCACTTTTGCTGTAGTTTAACATTCTCCTGACAAGATTGGCAAGTCACCAGCTGAATATGTCCTTCTCATTTGTGAAATGTGGCCCATCTCTTGCTAGGAGTCCTTCATGCAGATAACACAACCCATGGTTAAGGAACTCAAAGCCTTCTTGGAAGGCTCATCTACTGTTGCTTATTTCCAGAATCTTGATCTCTCTTAAGCCATGGTCCTCAACTGATAAAGATTGACAAAAACACTCCCAGAGTGTTTCCCGTTCCTTCACCAGTTACTTGCTTACTTATCAAACTCCAGTTTCATGGTCTCTGAAGATGTGTTCAAGATCTCATGTTATTTTTCCTCTCATACTTCAATAGGCTGTTGTTGTTTATTTGTTCAGTCGCTTTCAACTCTTTGTGACTTCATGGACCAGCCCACGCCAGAGCTTCCTATCAGTCGCCACCAGCTCCCCCAAGGTCAAGTCCGTCACCTCTAGAATATCATCCATTCATCTTGCCCTTGGTCGGCCCCTCTTCCTTTTGCCCTACACTCTCCCTAGCATCAGCATCTTCTCCAGGGTGTCCTGTCTTCTCATTATGTGGCCAACGTATTTCGGTTTTGCCTTTAATATCATTCCCTCAAGTGAGCAGTCTGGCTTTATTTCCTGAGTATGGACTGGTTTGACCTTCTTGCAGTCCAAGGCACTCTCAGAATTTTCCTCCAACACCACAGTTCAAAAGCATCTATTTTCCTTCTCTCAGCCTTCCTTATGGTCCAGCTCTCGCAGCCATATGTTACTATGGGGAACACCACTGCTTTAACATGCAGACCTTTGTTGTCAGTGTGATGTCTCTGCTCTTAACTATTTTATTGAGATTTGTCATTGCTCTCCCCTCCAAAGAATGAAACATCTTCTGATTTCCTGGCTGCAGTCAGCATCTGCAGTAATCTTTGCACCTAGAAATACTAAAGTCTGTCACTGCCTCTACGTTTTCTCCCTCTATTTGCCAGTTCTCAATCAAGCTGGTTGCCATAATCTTGGTTTTTTGAGGTTTAACTGCAACTGATTTTGCACTTTCTTCTTTCACCTTTGTCATAAGGCTTCTCAGTTCCTCTTCACTTTCAGCCATCAAAGTGGTATCATCTGCATATCTGAGATTGTTAATGTTTCTTCCAGCGATTTTAACCCCAGCCTTGGATTCATCAAGCCCAGCACACCGCATGCTGTGTTCTGCATATAAGTTGAATAGGTAGGGTGAGAGTATACAACCCTGCCGAACTCCTTTCCCAATCTTAAACCAGTCTGTTGTTCCGTGGTCTGTTCTTACCGTTGCTACTTGGTCATTATACAGATTCCTCAGGAGGCAGACAAGATGATTTGGTATCCCCGTACCACCAAGAACTTGCCACAGTTTGTTATGGTCCACACAGTCAAAGGCTTCAATAGGAAAAGATAGTTATCAACAGGTTTGCATCTCAGGTGCCTGTCACTACATCCTGGATATGGGCAACTGGAAGATAACATACTTCCTCAATGTTGGATTAGGTCTGTGCACAAAAGCCTCTGTTCTTCTCAGTAGGGAGTCACCTACTATCACAATATACCTCTTCTTCCTCAAAGTGGTACTTGAGTGTCATCAATCCATGGGGGTGTCTTCTGCCTTGTTCTGTGAAGCCAGGGTTGGCATGGCTTGCTTAACTGGCTATGCATTTCTTCCACACTGAGATTGTGATACCAGTTCCTGAGTTCCATTGGCACTGAGTACCTCATGATCCTCTTGTTTCTGTAGGTCACATGTTTCCATTTGTCTTCCTCTTCATGTTTTGACATTCACTTCTGCTCTTCCTAAGGAGTTTCACCCGTCCTGTTCTGGAACTTTTCACCTTTTGCCTTCCAGCTGGTGTAATTTTGGTTCTCTTCAGGCAGGAGATCAATATGAAGCTTTCTTTACTATCTGTGTTGCTCTGGAGTAGATTGGAGTCTCCCGGGCACACTCTTCTACAAAACTCTCCATCTAGCTCCCTTATTAGTCTCCTGAAACTGCCCCAGCAAGCAAACATAGCTCCAATCAGCAGCAGCACAACAAGCAGTCAGTAGTGGTGAAGTTATCCATCTTTACCTCTTTGGTTTTGCCACTTCCTTTTTCCTCTTCCCTTTCCTCAGCAACACATAAAACATTCCTGTTTATTCACTAACAGTGGTATACACTCTGGGTTTAACCTTGGAGCAATTGATGTGATCTGGTGGTATCATCAGTCATTTGTCATGGCAGAATGCTTTTTAGTGACCTTGAGGTTTATTGACACCATAAACCTCTGCAAAGGAGAAGACTCTATTAGGATAGCTCACCTCAAGTGCCTTATGGATTTGACTGGCATTTGGAGAGTTTCCCATGATTGAATAGGCTGCTTTACCATACGCATAATCTATCTCTGGAATACTGAAGAGATAAATTCACTGTTTATTGGTGCCCCCAATTGGCCGCTCCCTATTAGTTGATCCAGGGAATCAGCACTGGTGGGAGAAAAGAAAGAAATGCAATCAAATACGAGCATGAGCTTTGGTTTTGGCCTAAACTGTGGCAGTAAGGGTGGTGAAGCATCAATATTTCTTTGGCCTTATTGCATCTATAGAATGTTGTATAGCTTTTTAAAGTGACCCACTGGTTGGGAATGATGGGCCAGAACTTCCAGTGGTTTCTGTTTACCTTTTGCTAATCTCTTTTCTGAACAGAATCATTCATACTCGCTCAGGTGCAGCTGAGCAGGGTCCCGTGAATTGATAGGAGTGGTGCCTTGTGATATCTTCTGTGATTAATTTGAGCTGGTGGATTCTGATGGAGCACACAGGGTTCTCCGGGATGAGCTCCACAACAAATGGCCTGAATTCCTTGCTTATTCAATCAGCCAGGGAGGGATGAAGGGCTACATTCAGGAAGTGGTGAATGCCTCTTTGAAAGAGGGGACAGTTCTACTGGCCTTGAAAAAGGAAATGAACCATCTCTTCTTGAAGGTGCCATCCCTTGATCTAGCCAATATGGACAACTTCTGCCCCATCTTCAGCCTTCCCTTTTTGGGGAAAGTGTTGAAGAAGGGCCCATCTAGAGGACCTTGGAAGGATAAATTAATCTCGTTCCTTTCAGTCAGTATTCAAAGCACAGCATGAGATGGACATTTCATTTGTCACTCTTGTGAATGATCTGTGGTGGACTTGAATAAAGAATGTGGGTCTTCTGGTGCCGCTGGGTAGTTTCATCTGTAGCATCTAGACCACCTACAATGGTGGGAATTGGAGGCATTGTTCTGCAGGGGTTTTGCTCCTTCCTAAGTGGGAAGTTCTAGTTGGGGGATCAAACCCTTAGCCACTTCACTATGGGATGTCCCAGAGCTCACCCCTCTTTCCCATTTTGTTTAAGATCTGTATGAAGCTGCTGGGAAAGGTCAGTATACAGTGAGGTATCATCAATATGCAGGTGATATTCAGATAGAGATACACACAGCCCACCACCACCCTATGCCCATCCCTGGGCAAACAGGAGATGTGATAGAGATCCTGACCCATCAAAAGCTTTAAGAGATTGGGTGGAAAGAAACAGGGTTAGATTTAATCTCGGTATTGGCATTTGATCCAAAAGTTGTCTGATAATAGAGTACCAATGGAATTATCCTAGAACTAGATGGTGTTGCACACACCTGAAAGAGAAGTTTGTAATCTGCTAAAGCAGTAAGAGGAAGCTGTGGAGAGGAGAAACCTTGCTCAGCTTTGTGGCCAGTCTTGGAATGGGATACAACAGCAGTGATCATTCATGTTGTTGTGACCTTTTTGTCTGGACTATTCTAATTCATTCCACCTGCAGCTGGTCTTGAAGTCTGTTTGGAAGCTACAGCTGATGCAAAATACAGCTGTCCACCTTCTGATGAGTGAAAACCATTATAGCTATTTAATACCTCTGTCATGAGAGCTGCATTGACTGTCAGTCCACTTCTGAGTGCAATTCCAGGTACTAGTTATTACCAATAAAGCCTTACATGGTTCGGTTCCTGGGTATCTCCAAGTAGAATCTGCCAGCCAATACAGACTGGCTAAAAGGTTATGTTTTAGGTCCCCGTCCTCTGGGAACTAAGAAGAATGAAAAACTAGCTTTTTCTGTTACAAACCCTCCCTAACAGACTGCCCCCAAAGTTAGGGTGTCTCCCTCCCTATTAAAATTTAGGAGGGCTATTAAGATACTGCTGTTCTGCAGAATCTGAGAGAGAGAGCTCTGTGGTTATATATATATATATGCATACTGTTTAGCTTGATTATGTTGGTATTATTTTGATTTTATTCTTTTGTGGCATTACTGTATTGTATTTAAGCCACCTAAAGCCTAGGTGTCAGCCCTTCAAGGTAGCCCAGACAAGAAACTGAAACAATGAGTACTAACACTACCTTTGTTGTAAGGATTCAGTAACAGGATCTTGCAAATCTGAAAGTACTTCTCCCCTCCCTTGCCTTTACTTTCTGGAGAGCTAGGCAGGGTCTCTTCTTTCTGTGGGCTTGGATATCTTTTGTTTGACCATTTTCTAGGCTGTGGCTCCTTTCTCCAGTCTCCCAAGGTTATTCACACAGCCTGTTACACTAGGATTGAGGGGGCATACAAACTCAAATGAGTAAATAAACAAATAAAATCTGTGGAGTCCTTGGTGCTCTCTGAGCCTTGTTGTTTTCTTGCAGATGTTTCATTGCCAGGCTAGGCAACATCTTCAGTGCAAAGAGGGAGTGGGCCTTGTTCTCAGTTTATATACCATGGCTTGCCCTGCTTGTGTTGGTAGGAGTGTTGTTCTCTCCTTGGGAGTTCTTTGATTGGGCTGTTGTTTGCTGCTTGGTTGATTGCCTGAGTTAATAGTTCCTTGATTAGGGTGTCTTGTGCTGTTTGATGGTTCATCTGGTGTTAATCCTAGTGTTGATTTTTGCATATGTGGGTGTTGATTGCTGGCAAGGGAGTGTACTGGTCTTTTAGCTTTTCTATTTTAGCTTTTCTGTTATTTCTGTGAAATAAAATCTGTCAATCAGTCATTCAGTCACTCAAGCTATGTGTATGAAGCCCTGTGCACTCAAGTGATCTCAGCTTTGTCTTGTAGCTTCTCTTTACGACTGGAATCTCCAGCTTTCTACCCATGGGCCTCAAGCTTATTTCTTGGTGCTTCACAGCTCCTTATTTGGTTTAAAGAGTTGCAGACAGGTGCTACACTCGGTCCTCCATGTGTTCTGAAACACCTTTTGGCTTTTGAATTCAAAGTGCTACAGAGCCTTAGCTTAGGTTATGGTCTTTTGCTTTTTCCCTGTGTGCAAAGTATCCTACCATCTAGTCAATTCTGTATTATTTAATGAGCCCTCAAGGGACACATGGACTGGGTTCACATATTATACTAAGCCATGAATTCTTTTAACTATGTTTGGTAGAATAACCTATAATGACTAGCTTCATACATCACACTAATCCAACCCCCCTTCCACCAGTGTATTATAGTTTAGCATGATATGTAAATTCAGCCACTAAGAATTAGACTTAGTTTTCTTTATATTCTTACTGTGTGTAGATCCATGTTTCTGATAAGCTAACCTTTGTCCTATCTATTTATATTTAGCTGGATGCTAGTGACTCAAGCTCTAGCAGCAACCTTTCTCTTGCTAAAGTCAGGCCAAGTAGTGATCTCAACAATAGCACTGGACAGTCTCCTCATCACAAAGTTCAAAGAAGTATATCTTCTAGCCAGAAGCAACGAAGGTACAGCGACCATGGTGAGTGACTTTGCATTGTCTCAGAACTCTTCTGTTGTAGGAAATCAACACATAAGTGTAGAGGTAGAGTCTCTGCCTCTAGAGAAAAAGAAAAGGTTGTGCCAAGAATGAACAGTTCAGCATATGGCTAATCAAGAAGGTTTGAATTTAACAGTGGAGGCCAGCTGTGTACTACAGCTGCTCGTTTGCAGATTCAGGTACTGTTCAAGACAACAGGCTGCAAATGTTGATGCCAAATAAATTCTGAGAGCTAATAATGGGGTATTTGATGAACTCCTATTCTATAATATATATTTGGGCACATGTATGTATATATTTGTGCCCAAATATCTTTTCATTATAGAATAGGAGTTTATCAGAGATGGTATATTGCAATATCCCTTGCTATTTCCATTATCCATAGTGCAATTTTAAAAATGTATTTTTATACTATATAGTTTTACTTAAAGCTTATCAATAAGAACAAATATTTATATTGAACAGCATGCTTAGCTAATGGATTAGTTTAGTGAGCACATACTTTTTCAAGATTTCTTGCCACAGAAGCCCTTTTCTTTTGGCCCCTCTGTGTGAGTGTTTATATGTATGCGTGCACATGTGTGCCTTTTGTTTTCTTTGGGAACTTCATGTTTACTCATACTCTCATTTCCTTTCTTCTGTGGGGAATCTCATTTATTTCACAAAGTTTCTAGTTATTGCAGAGCAACAACTCAACAAAATTTGCTTTGTATGATGTAATAAAGCAGACGTTACCTTATTTCACATGCGTTTGAAGGCTTAATCGCGAACTGAAAAAGATTACTCTTCTCTTACTCAGTTTCTAAAAGTTGTGTGAACAAAATTAAAAGCTCCAGCTTCTTACACCAGTACAGTTTATTACAAGGCAAAGAAACAGTTTGCATTTGAATTAATTTTCTAGAGGCTGTATACCTTCTGCCCAGATACCCACAACCTTAAAACATATTAGAAAAGCTGATAAATCTTAAATGGTTCAAATGCTGTGGTAAAGTATGTCTTGGTTTTGAGGTCATTGTGATTTTATTCCAAATGTGGCAACTTCATTTTGAAGAAGGGGGTCTTGAAATGTTTAAACTAAGAAAAGATTATGTTTATTTGGATTAGATGGGAAGGCACATGTTCTTTTGTTGCCAAAATTGTGTGTCTCTCTGAGGTTGAATTTTTAGAGAGTTATGAATTGTAATTCTGCAGGGAGATTTCTCTATGATTTGCACTTTCAGCTTCACCTTTTTGATTAAATTAGCAGACCTCGCAACAAAATACATATAAAGTGCAGATCAGATTATAGTAATCTCCATTACCAGCTGCATAAAAGCAAAATTATATTTAAGAGTATAAAATTTTAGCTTCGATCCTCATTGTTTTTAGAAATAAAATGGCTGCAGATTCTGCGACAAGTTCATTTGGAGCAGATAAAAAATCTGTAATAGTCATCCTGTATACAAAATGAGAAATGAATTACATCTCTGTTACACATTTTTTGTGTGATGTAGTTAAGGTGTTGTACTGGCATTGGAAGACCCAAGTTCTAATCCACTCTTAGCCACAAAAGTTCAGTAGGACATCACTTTCCCAGCCTACTTCAGAGGAGTGTTGTTGTGGAAAAAAGAGGGAACTATGTATGCTACTTTGAGCTCTTGAACAAAAGGAATGGTATAAATTTCATAAATAAATAAATTATTAAACTCTTTCTGGAGCTGTTGCTTATTTCAATTTCTGTGGGTTACTATTTTAATTTCTTCTTTTTCTCCAAAAGAGCTAATGTTCTTAGCTCCATAATCAGGTGTCTAAGAGTGAATTCCTATCTAACTTTAAAATACTAATGTCCTAAAACTAGTTTTGCTTGAAATTAACAAAAAACTTAGTCCATGTCTAATTGCAAAAGTGACTTTATTTTGTTGAATTTTGAAATTTTACATATTTAGGTTGCTAGATAATGCAAGATTAATTTTTATAGGCATATGATAAAAGCAGCAGTTAAAAACATTATATAATTTATATGGTAACATCCTCCTTTAGTTACATGCTGATCTAATGGAAGTAATGATAAGTACTACGATGAGAAACCAGAAATAATAAGTAAAGGCACAGTTTTAATACTATCAAACCCTGGATTTTATAGAGCCTGTGGCTGCCTCTAATCTCAGAGTATTGCATTAGTAGTTCTTCCTTTCATCTCTAGCTTATCTCCCCACTCAGTTTCAGAATCTGCTCTGAAATTTGGAAGAATGGAGCAGATTTGAGAGCATCTTGGATACTACAGAGGAAGAGGTTTGCAATACAAAAACAAGTAGAAAAAATGTGAAATAGCAACAGTATGCATTTGCCCCAAGATAAATTATGATGATGGTGAAAAAGAGAAACATAGTATATACATATATACACTCTGAAACTTACATAACTGCATATATTTATAAAGATCAGTTATACTTTATAGCTTTTTAGAAATGCTAAAACCATGTTTGTTTATTTGATTTATTACTTCAACTGCTCCATTTTTGAAGACTCCAGGTGACTTACAAATTATAAACATAAAACACAATATCCTAACATAAGAAGAAGACCTTAATGTGACACTATTCAGACAGCAAGATCTTCAAGCATGCCCAAATACACTGAAGAACTATGTTTACAAAAAGTATAATAGGGAAAAAATAGTCCAAATGTTCAGGGGGGCGGGCGGGGGGAGTAGACTATTCCCAAGGTAGAGGGCCATCACTGAGAAGGTGCCAGCATGGGGTCCTTGTAGATGGCATTCCTTCAGATCTGGGACCTTTAGCAAGTACTAGATCTTACTGAGTAGACAGATTTAACTTGGAGAAGACTTTTTATCTTGGAGAAGGCATGTATGGCTTTAAAAGTGACCACCAGCACCTTGAAATTGAATTTGACTGCATCCAGTGCAGGTCCTTCAGTAGTAGTGTGTGAATCTACATATTGCTATAACCACTCAGGGCACAACATGCTGAACCACCTTAAGGTTCCACGTGGTCTTCAGAGGCAGCCCCATGTAAAGCAAATTGCAATAGTTTAGTTGCGAGGTAATAAGGGCATGAGTGACCAAGAGCTTCCAGTTCCAGAAATGGCTGCAATTGATGTACAAATGATATTGTACAAAGGCTCTCTTGGCCACAGCTTTCAGCTGCTGTTCAACCAGAAGCTGTGAGTCCAGGAGAATCCCAAGATTGTGAGCCAGCTCCATCTTAAGGAGCACAACCCCATTGAGAGTCAAGGGTGGACTATCTCTGAAAGCAGTTATGACTCTACAGCCACTCCATCTTTACTATAAGCCTTTTCCTCCTGTCCAAATCTTTCAGGCACCAGATCAGTTCCTCCACTAAATCTCCTGCATGGCCCAGAGTGGAGATGCATAGTTGTGTATCATCAGCATATTAGGAGAATCACTATAAAACAATACCACCCACTCCCAACCCTTAGAGCCAGCCCAGAAGGACACTATAGCTGATAGTATGGAAAGCCACAAAAGATCAGGTTGCACTCCTCCTATGCTGGCACCAGTAGAGATCATCAACAAGGGTGACTAGTGAGGTTTCTGTCCAACAGCTAAGCCTGAAGCTTGACTGGAAAGGGTCGCACTAATCCATTTCATCCAGGAATTTCTGTAGCTGTAGTGCAACAACCTTCCCTAAAAAGGAAAAGTTGGAGACTGGTTGATAGTTGTCTAAAACAGGGATCAAGTGATGGCATCTTAAGGCAGGAGGCAACACCTCATTCAAGAATGTATGTTCTTAATTGAATTATCTTCATTCTTACAATAATTAGGACATGTTTCTAATTTTTAATACTTGGGTTTCAGAGAGCAATGCTGCACTAGTAGCAGAAGACAAAAGAATTGCCCTAGAGAGTGGGGAGTTAAGAAAAGGAGATGTATTGTTGGTAATGTCCCTCCTGTATTTCTTAGGTGTTAGGTTTTCATAGATACTTTGCAGTCATAATATGTCAGCTATTCTGTTTTGTTTTGTTTTTAAGCTGGTCCATCTATTCCTCCAGTAGTAGCATATCCCAAAAGAAGCCAGACTAGTACTGCCGACAGTGACCTCAAAGAAGAAGGGATTCCGTCAAGGAAGTCTAGCAGCAGTGCAGCTGGAGGAAAAGGAATTGCTCCTGCTAGCCCTATGCTTGGGAATGCAAGCAATCCAAATAAAGCTGATATTCCTGAGCGTAAAAGAAGTTCTGCTACACCTAATGTAAGTTGTGGATTTTCTTTAAATTATAAGAGTATCTTACTCTTCAATCAACCTTATGCTTTAGGAGCAGTTTGGGGCAAAACACATACTTTTTTTAAAGTTTATTAGTAAGAAACATGGGTACCTCAGGCCTTTTAAATCCTGTGCTATAATCATTATTCTATAAATTAGATTAGTTGCCTATTAATTCTGTGACTCTCACCATAGTTTGCGGGTCTGGATATGCTTGTGAGAGTCCGTTGGTTAGTTTGTTCCTTCTGTTACAGGGTTTTTAAATAAGGGGTTGAGACCCATCTTTTTAACCTGTACTTTTAAAATGCATTTCATGTTTCCTGGTGGTGTTATGGTTGTGGGGTTTTTTGGCATGGCGTTTTCATTTATTGTCTGTCTGTCTGTCCATCTTAGTGACTTTGTTAGAAAGGCTGTATAAAAATACTAAAAATAAATAGAATCCATTAAATCAACATGCTTTCTTCGGAGTTCCATATAGAACAGCCGTCTGTTACAATCCCTGATTTTATTCTTCCAAAGACTTATCTCTCCATCTTTGTCCAACTCTAAACTGTCTTTAGAATTTTCGTTTCAATCAGTAACACTGCTCAAATAATACAATAATACTAGATACTGAGGACTGTGTCAAGTTATTGTACCGCCCGCCGCCTTATCCATGCTTGCCATGGACTCATAGAATTACGGAGTTGGAAGAGACCATGGGGATTGTGTACTCCAACTTCTTAAAAACCTCCAGAGATGGAGAACTCAGGAAGTCCATAAATAGATTGTTTTATAGATCTTTCTGTCATGATAGTTTTTCCTTATTTAAACAAAATCTGTTTTTAAATTTATTGTTTATATAGCCGCCCATCTCATAAAAATGATTCTAGATAGATGCTTCCAATGTGCTATATTCCCTTGTCTCAACAATAATGTTAAAAAATCTCCCACAGTTAAACGGAAATTGTGGTTCTATAATCTATTAAAAATCCTACAGTATACTATATCTAGACATTTCATTAGCATATAGCTTAACCAGATCTTAGTGAAAACAGCCATTGCAAAACTATTTCATTTGTGACTTCAGAACTTGTCATAATTTCTTAAAAATTGAAGCAGATAAAGGGAATCATAATGGAATGGCTTGTTGCATTTCTGGTCCAATTCTTGATTAATTGCATTATTCAGAGGGAGAAACTTTCCAGTATTTATTGTTTCCTCTTAAGTCAAAATGGGTGCATGTTTTTCCTGACAGTAAGCCTTGACTCCCTTAAGCAGGGAGTTTCAGAAAAACACCTATTTCTGTTTG
Source organism: Candoia aspera (assembly GCF_035149785.1). Taxonomy (NCBI): domain Eukaryota; kingdom Metazoa; phylum Chordata; class Lepidosauria; order Squamata; family Candoiidae; genus Candoia; species Candoia aspera. The sequence continues at coordinate 314,148,838 of NC_086153.1, forward strand.
ATTGACTATTCTAAAGCCTTGACTGTGTGGACCATAAGAAATTATGGCAAGTTCTTGGTGGTAGGGGGATACCAAATCATCTTGTCTGCCTCCTGAGGAATCTGTATAACAACCAACTAGCAACAGTAAGAACAGACCACGGAACAACAGACTGGTTTAAGATTGGGAAAGGAGTACGGCAGGGCTGTATACTCTCACCCTACCTATTCAACTTGTATGCAGAACACATCATGCGACGTGCTGGGCTTGAGGAATCCAAGGCTGAGGTTAAAATCACTGGAAGAGGGGCCGACCAAGGGCAAGATGGATGGATGATATTCTAGAGGTGACGGGCTCAACCTTGGGGGAGCTGGGGGTGGCGATGAACGACAGGAAGCTCTGGCGTGGGCTGGTGTCCTAACAGCCAGGAACGACGCTGAGACAAGGAATAGGTCTCTAGTGTTTATTACTGCTACATTAGACAGAAAATCCTAACAAACTGAAGAAGCGTGAGAAAAACCCAGACAGATAAACCCCAAAAGTTAAGGCGGGTCTGATCTGTGTCTCTTTGAATGGCTGCTTAACTCCTCAGTACTACGCATGCGTTTTCCCCCCTGGATAGGGGCCCCCTCCTGCTCACCATCAGTACTCATGACAGCTGGTCCATGAAGTCACAAAGAGTCGAAAGCAACTGAATGAATAAACAACAAAAAGCCTTGACTATTTGCTGCGTATCTCTTTTTTAAACAGTCTGATATCTGATAATTCCACACTTATTCATGGAAAACTGTTCACTGACTTGGACATATCTCCCCACTGTTTTTCTGGAAAGAGGCAAAGAAATTATTTAACTTTCATTTTTGTGCTATTGCCACCAAATGAAATATTTTAAATGGGCTTGTGGTTATTTTTTCTTTGTCTATATTTGTGTTTCTGTGTTTGTATCAATATTTCATCATGTATTGTCCAGAATTTCTACCTATACCTTTTCTGTTTTTACTTTCTTTAAATCAACTATTAATTAACTATGCTTTCTTTGCAGCTGTTACCAGTACCTGTTTTAATCTTAACTTGTTTTAATCTAAGTTACATATTAAACATGATCAGATGATTTTATACTAAGATTCTGCTATGAACCCTTCCATAGGAAATCAGTATAAATGTGCTTTTTCTTTTCTCTAGAGCAACACTACACCTGGAGCCATGACACGGCGAAATACTTACGTTTGTAGTGAACGAACAACTGCAGACAGACACTCGGTAATTCAAAATGGCAAGGAAAGCAGGTAAGGGTTTCTGAAAGGAGGCTTAGGTACCTATTTCAGGATTTCATTATTATTGAAAGCATATATGTAAACGGATGTTTTATAGTCAAGAAGGTAAACATGAAAAAGGCAAACAAAACAGGAATGTGCAAAATTCTGTGTCCTGGGCATGGAATGTTCTGGTGTTTCCTAGAGTGTTATGTTTTTTCTCCTGGAATGTGCCAGATTCTCCTGGAATGTGCCAGAATATTGTTGGGAACATCAGAATGTTTCATGCTTGGAATGAAGTTTTGCACAAAATTATTCAATAGCTGAATTACTTAATTTTCAAAGAGAATATTTATAGCTCAGGGTTGAACTGTGGAGTCCTTTGTGGTCTCTGAGCCTTGTTGTTTTCTTGTAGACATTTCATTGCCAGACTAGGCAACATCTTCAGTGCAAGTTCACACTGAAGGTGTTGCCTAGTCTGGCAATGAAATGTCTGTCAACAAGGCTCAGAGACCACAAAGGACTCCACAGTTACTTAATTTTGTGATTACATAGTTTGGTGTATCCTGATTTATCATCTTTGAAAATAAAATAACGTATCTTATTACTGTACATATGTTAAAAGAATTATTACTATGAGACAGTGAAATATTTATGTAAAAAAATGTCTGCCTCTGAAGAGTAAGGTGCATATTACACCCAACAATAAATTTATATTTGTTTTCAGTCTCTTCTGAACTTTCAAAACATACAAATAATTCTTTTCTATTGACACCTATGTGCATTCACATTCTATTATGTATCAATATATAATACTGGGATTTCTACACAACATGGCGGTTTTTTGCCTTAACAAATAATTGTTTTTTTGATCTCCACCTGATTTTAGAATTTAACTAAAATATTTTTAATAGGTATGTGATTGGCTCTTACATTCTAAAGTAAGGCAGAATGTAAATATGAGCAGAAAGTTATCCCCCCCGCTCTCCTAGCATCTTATCTAGAGGATCCTACATCTTACAACAGCATATTTTGGAGAGACTGCAGGAGGAGGAAGAGAGTGGGGAGGTCCTTTTATTTAACCTAACATCTCTTCCTGTAATGTTGTAATCCATCTTTAGCAGAAGTAGAATCTCCAAGACACTGTTTGCACATCTTTTGGGAATTTGTATGTGTATGTTTTTTTAAAGCAAAGAAAATAAATAAAAGGGTATGTATATATGTGTGTTTTTGGAAGGACAGAATAGATCCTTTTTTCCTAATATTTATTTGATTATGCAAAGAGGAAATAAATTGTGTTATTTTGCTGCACATTGATAGTAAGCCTGCTCAGTATTTAAAAGACTTTCAAATAACCTTCTTTTCTGCTGGCAATACCAGAAAAATCTGCTGCCTTTTAGCTATGTCCTGCTATCTAATATGGGCAAGAATGTGGCATATAAATAATAAAAATTAACAAATATGTAAGTGATTGATTGGAGAAGGCAGGTGTTAGTGTAAACCACTTAGATAAAATATGATCATGGATAGGAAGTCTTGCAATTTTTGCTCAAGAAGAATTCAGCAGGAATCCGAATTCCTTTATAGCCCTTTGTCTATTATATATGGTTCTTGATTAGTGTGCCGTTGATAGGGTGATCTTTGTTACTTTGGAATGTAAAGTATTAAAATACATTTAAAGTACCAATTCATTGGAAAGGATTTGAACTTTTAACAGCATTTCAAAGAAAAGATACTACTTAGCAGAGTATCCAAACTCAAAAACAGAAGAAAAGTAGAAAATAAATAAGAATGCAGAATTCATATGGACAGCTTGAATACAGACAGACAAATGCAGGAATGAGGGCGAGGTATATTGTTGGGATGATTGATAGTAGTGTAATTGTTAAAAAGATAAGTGGAAGAGGCATAAGGCATCAGCCAAAGGGAAGGGCCTGTGTAATGGTGGTACACAGCTAAGCAGAGTAAGGAGAAAGAAGTCATGGGAAGGTTGCTTAGCTAGTAGGGCATGTTGCACTGGAATAAAGTGCAGTGACGGCAATGGCAGTGCATGGCTAAGTGGAGGTAAAGAAAAGGAAGAAGCAGGAAAAAGAGGAGGAACAGGATCCCAGATCATGTGGAGGAGGAGGGAAGAGGAGGTGAGATGCAGAGCTTGGTCCTACTTGCCCTGTAAAAACCTTAACCCCAACTGAATGGTCTTGCCAGACTTCCAAGCCACAATGTGTGTGTTCTATGCATGAAAGAAAACACATTTTCATTGTTTGCACATTCCTAATACCAAACTATATTAGCCACTGTCCAGTTCAGGATAAAGAAGTAAAAGGGTTATGGCTGGCAAGTAAGTCAACCCCCCTTGTGGTCTGTTAAGCCTTGGTAAGTTTGATTATGAATGAACCTGTGGCCATAATGTAGGATATTTGGGGGGTGAGGGGCTTGCTTGCTTGCTTGCTTTTTGCAACTCAGTAGCTTGCATGTTTATCACTGGTTCATTGTATTCTTTCCACCTGTGACTGAATCCAGCTCTGACTGAAGAGCTGACTGAAATGCTCATATATGCAGCTCACCCCAATACATACCTGATATTTGGCTGTGACACTGTCAATATTGGCCTCTCTCTGCATGTGAAAACCGTTTTCCCTCCTGTAAAGAATGGCACAGATAACTACATGTGTCTATACTAAATGCTTTCATTCATATCAAACTAATTGGCATCCATTGTCTCTCCCCCCTCCCCAGTCCTTTTTACAATTGCCTTGTGGAATAATCCTTTCTTAATCAATATTTTAAGTATTCTTTATCCCTTTGGTACTGCCAAAAATCCTTTCAATCTTGCCTTGCATTATAATCAGCTTTGGGAATATACTAGAATTAACATTTTAAAGTGTTTTTAATATGTTTTTCTTCTACAAAAATACTTTGAAAATCAGAGTTTGTTTGTTTTTTGAAGAAGGAAGTTGCATTTAATACTTTTCTTCTTTGCATTCTGTTTTTAGTCTTAAAATCTATACAAAGCCTGTTTTTTCCTCTACAGATGGATTTTGAATTACCATTTTGCCTTTTAATATATTTTTATGTTGTAAAACTTAATATAACTATATACAGAAATAACGCTTCTCCTATATTATAATCTACAAATCTTTTTGTGCTATGGTATAGTAGTATATTATGCTGTTTGTAAACACAGCTTTGTAAACCACTGAGTTTATACAGTTGAAATGTTTAAGACCCCTGTGATTTTATTCCAGCACCATTCCTGATCAGAGGACACCAGTTGCTTCAACTCACAGTATCAGCAGTGCAACAACACCTGATCGTATCCGATTCCCAAGAGGAACCGCCAGTCGTAGTACTTTCCATGGTCAGCTTAGAGAAAGGCGCACTGCCACCTACAATGGACCCCCGGCATCACCTAGTTTATCTCATGAGGCAACACCACTCTCACAGACACGAAGCAGGGGCTCCACTAACTTGTTCAGTAAATTGACTTCAAAGCTGACTAGAAGGTATGTATTTTTTAAAGAATCACAAACTAAGTTATGATTACCACAGGAATTCTCAGAATTGAAGAATTACACCTATATACATGTTGCATTTTTATGTGTCAGTTACTTTATTCTGTAACTATTTTTAAAAGTTAAATATTGACCATAAAAGTATGCAAATTATATATCAAGTTCAGGAGCATTACTTTGTAATAGCTGCCTGCATTTTCTCTCAAACAGATGTTTCCCTAAACTGGATAATACAGTAGGTTCTCATCCTGCAAAGAGGGTTGTATTTGCTGAGCTAACCTCAAAAAACTGTTCAGTAGAAGTTTGCAGAAGCCAGTTAAAATGACCCATCTTTTAAAAAGTGTGAAATGTGGTGTAGAATATCTGCTGTAGAGCAAAGTATTTTAATGAATAGGAGTGTCGAAAATGTTCCATGCTTGGATCAGTTGGATTCGGGAGGTCCATGATTGAACTGAAATACGCACGTTTCAGATACTTTGGTCCATGCACAGAGGCAACAGTTGTTTAGAGCAGAAGTGTTTAGAGTGGAGAAGAAAAAGCAAAGAATACTGGTAGCTGAAGGGAGGTAGGAGAAAGTGCTAGGAAGATTGGCAGATGGCAGGCCAGGGGGATTTGCCAAGCTGGGATATTGATGTTGGCTCAAGGGAATGAATCCACTAGGACGATTAGGAGGCAGACAGGCATGGGAAATATGTTATGCCAAGTTTTAACTTAGGAAATTTTACCAACAGACCGTTGTTTCGGCCAGCTTTTCTGGAATGTTGCCTCTTTGCAGTTTATTTAGTAGTTTCACTTTATTGTGATTCAGCTCTGTAGCATATAACAAGAAAATGAAAAGCATTACTTATACAAACTTTTCTCAGAATGTGCCACATACCAGATAGAAAGAATTAGCTTTAGAGACCAAGTTAATGTTCAGTGCTTTAGACTTGTAGAGACAGAAGAAGGTGGACAATATAGGTGCTGTAGCCTCAAAATGAAAATCTGAGAATGTAACATTTCCAAACATAACATCTTTTATACCTTTTTGTCTACATTCACTTAAAGTTACAGTTGCAGATTTTGTAAGATATGTCAGGAACAGGATTGTTCTCATGGGCATTTATCTTTGCCTTGAACAATATGGATTACTGGGAGCTGCACATCTAAAACTCCCATGTTACAGAGATTCCAATATGCAACTAATTAAGCAAATGGGTAAGGTCCATTCCTCAGTTGTAGAAGATAAGTTTTGCAAGCAGAAGATACCAGGTTCTATCTTCAACATCTCTGTAAAGGGACTCAAAACCAGGAAAAGCACTGAAAATTTGGATGTTTGCAGTAGTTTATATATATTGATTAACTGAACTTCCTGGGTTTTTCATTGAATATCTCCAAACACTCGGCTCTTTTCTGTAAGAGAGTTTTACTGTACCACCATTGCTTAGATCACTTTAGTTATGCCTGCTTAGTGTTTAAACCACTCATGCAATATTAATCCTTTGTCTGTACTGCACACATTGTGTAGCCAATGCAAATCTTACGACTCATGAAAAAGGGGAGGCCCTGTGTAAAGAATCCTATCCCTCTGGTAGCAGGGAACTTGGACATGGAGTACTGTAACAAAATTTAGTGCCCTGTGGATGATGTTTTGGGCCACCTAGTTGGTTTCAATTCTTTCACTGAATACCAGAGATTTTATTTTTTAGAAGTCATTTTAGTCCAAAACAGGGATGTACAAAATTCAGGAATTTGGGAATGGAATGTTTCGTTCCTGAGCAGCGAATTGTTGTACATCCCTAGTCCAAAATGATCAAATACTTACAATGTGAGTTCCCATTGTATCTGAATTTTTCAAAGAATGTCTGTAAACAACCTGAAGTGTGCATGGTACTTGCCTATCTGTATAATATTTCAATCCATGTTTACACTCTTGAGTCATACATAAGTAGTTCTATAATTTACTGGCATACTTTGTAAGCAAAGTCCTTTTGATAGTTGGTCATATTTGTAGAAACTTGTTTATAATGTACATATATGTTGCAGTGTTCAGAGTTGATTCCTAAAACATGTACATTCAGAAAGTAGCACTTTTCATATCTTGTTACCAAAGATGTAATATGTGCATTATTTCTGCAAGTGATCAGAGCTATGTATACAGCTGACCGAACATTTAACTTTTACTCCAAAATGTAGTAATTTTATGCTTGGAATAATTCATACATATTTCCCCAAATTATCATTCTTTGTCTATGTATTTATATCCTACAACAATGTTGTTTAGGCATTTAAAGCATTAAAAAAAAGATGGGTGTTTATCTTATGTGAAATATTTGTGATTCTGTCCTTGGAAAATAGAAAAAAAGTAGTAGATTTAGGTCATGTAATGAGGAAATAAACTGGGAAAATACGTTCTTTTTTCCAAGTCCCCAGTGCTTTAAAATATGCTGGTTTAGATGTAGTTACTCACTTATAAGGAGAAGCAGACAGAAATGATTTGATCACCCCTCCTCTTTAAATCACCTGACCACTCCCAGTCCCCAGATATTTTTCTCAAGGTCAGGGAATGTAGAGAAAATTCACAGAAAATGGCAGAAACTGTTCCCACCCTACTTGTCAAAATTTTCTCCATCCAGCTTTTGGTGACCTTTTTCTTCTTCAATGCCTAGTGCGATCTTCTATTCCGGTAAAACATTGTTAAGGGAATCGGAGCATTTGTGGGTTGGTGAAGCAAGCCATCTTCCACCTGCCTCCTTCTGAGGGCTGATATCCGTTTTCATACTCTCTTCCAGAACATAAAGAACTAGAAATGTACATACTGTCTACAGTAATCCAAATGTATACATTGTCTTGATCTTTGGTCGATTATAAAATGCAGAAAGCAGAAGTGACATGAGATGATTCCCTGCTGTTCAGAAGAGGTGCTAGATCAATTATTGATAAGTACTAGGAGCACACAGAGAAGAAAAATGTTGAATTTCTTTTAACACAGGCCATCCATTTCAATAACTACTTTTAATTTGATTAATGAATTTGAACTGTTTCCATATTTCATTCAGCTAGTCTTACCATTCTGTGTCTCACACAATGAATAGATTTTCAGTTTATTTCATAATAACCCATTTGTTAATTATTATTTTGGCTTTAATTTCTTTTAGAAACATGTCATTCAGGTTTATCAAAAGGTAGGATTTTATTCATATATTCATATTTTTAAGAACCAGCTCTTGCAATTAACACTGAATTTGGCTTTCTAGCCTTAATTTTTCTTTTTTAAAAAATGAAACAACACTAAACCTTCTGCTGAGAACTAAATACTTTTCATGAACCCAAGAAAATAAAATAAAAACACCTCATATTAACTAATGATAATCCCTGTGGATCTTTGACACCTGAATAAATGAGATGCAAAGCATGCCTTCATGCGCTTTACTTACTTTAATAGTACCCAAAATAATTTTCTTTATACTAATACACTTAGCATGCTTATGATTGGAGAATTATGTTTGGTGATACTGATTTAAACGAGTAATACACAAGTAACAGGTAAGTAACTCAGTACTTGTTTTATCATTCACATTTTAGTTTCAGAACCTTGTAAATTTCTACTAATCATAATACATTTGGAAGCTATGTTTTAATTTGCACATAAATTATTAATATTGATAGTGACACTTCTAAGTAGCTCAAGGATTTTCAGAATGTGTATGTGTGTGTGTGTTGATTAAAAATGGAAGGTGGTGTATCTGCTGCTTACTTGATATTGATGAATATATTAATTAGAAAAGAAGGAGGAACGAAGACTACTGCTTCCTACTTCTCCCTTGTCAGTTTGCAGCCAGCAAGGGCATTAGAGCTTGTCAGAGCTTGTCTGAATGTTCTGCAAGTTTGAGAACTGGCCTTTGAAACTCATCTGCACAGTATCTCTTCATATGCTTTACTTTGAATTTTTCATATCATTCTTCTCACTGAGAGCTTCTCCACTTTCATATGGACTGCATTCAGTATTACATAAACAGAGTTTTCTTATGTAACAGGACTTGCCTTAGCTTTATTTCCCCTCTCCTGGATCTAGATAGTCACTCAATTCTTCTGAGCAGATTTGGGGGAAGAAGGGAGAATCTATTCTATTGGCAAATACTATTCAATAATAGTTAAGACTGATAGAGCTATTTTGCGTATAAAGTTGTCAGTTTGCAAGGGTTTGCATTGTCAGTCCTTGAGGTTTTGAGTTAAATAGATTGAATTTAGTTCTTTTCCCTGTAGGCCAGAATATATTGTAAGGGTTACATAATTGAAAGTTGTCATCACTGGGCATCACAGGAGTCACAGGCATTGCTCATTTCACACAAAGTGAATGCTCGAGTCCTTAGTAAGAACAATATTCTCCACTATTTTCAATTACATCCAAAGTCAACCTTAAGTGAAAGCATGTTTTCTGTTGCCTGTTTTTATTTTTCTATGAGAGCACCTAAGTTAATTAGGCCAATAGATTTTCTGAATACTCTGGAATGAAAGTATATGATCTTTGAGACATTTCATTTCAGTTTTTGAAGCAAATATACACAAATGTAATGTTGCATTCCTGCACATACAAAATGCTACTTCCTGTAAAATTAGTTAAGGCAGAACAATTTTAAATGCAATTATAATTTATTTTGAATTAAATTGTGTAGTCTTCCATATATTTCCTCAGTGGTGTCTGCATCATAACAGCCTTGTATGTCTTTTAATGTAGTTTTATACAGCTTCACCAATAGTAGCAAATGGAAGCACACTTGTTTTAAGTTGAAACTAATAAATTTTACTCCCTAGTTAATACAGCGTGAAACCAGTGACATACTTCAGTTTTGTTTGTTTATAACTTTCTAGCACTCTTTAAAAAAAAAAACCTTAGAGCAGTAACCCCCCAAAATAAAAATATAATAATCTATTAAAACATCTTTATTAAAAGAAGCAACAGAACAGCAGTAGAAACCATTTTAATGCTGAAGTCACTAAGAGAAGGCTATCTAAAAAGCACTTTTGTTTCTGTGTTAAGATACTTAAATTTTTAATTTAAGTATATTTTGCTTGTATTGTTGTCACAGCTTAATTGACAACATAAAGGCCATCTGGATTTTGTTGTTGTACACCAATTTTGCAATAATTATAAAATCCTATTGGGTCATTCTTATCATATGAGTTCACTGCTTAATTTCTAATGTTTAGCATATATCTTGCATTGCTGTATTAATAAATTTACAACCGTTACCAGTACGAGAGTCCTTACATAACACAGTGCCCAAAACAATGAATTATAGCCCAAGATTATATTTCTTATTTCTCTTTTACTATCTTCCAGTATAAGACACAATGGAAATTAATGGAAAAAGTTCCATCACTATTGTTACGTTATATTAGAGAGCAGTTCTTCTAATGTTATAATATTAATTAGCCTTTGAATTGTTCTATAGAATGCTATCAAATTTTATTGCTGTGCAGAATTAGACTTCAGGTAGAGTTTTAGATTACGAAGTAATAAAAAATCCTTGTAGATTTAATACACAGTGCACTGAACTGCAAAGAGAAATAAATGTAGTTTTCACAGATTTGTGAAATAACTCAGACTGTCACATCAATCAATTTTGTTTTCATCTATCAGCCAGCTAGCCTCCAGAGAGTATTATTTAGACTCTGCCTACTGTACAGTACATGTTTCCTGTCCAGGAATACATGTACAATTTCCCTGAATATGTTGAGCCAATCAAATACATTTTTATTGCTACTATATTTTATATTGAAGTTTAAGGTAAAACTTTCTGTATCAAGGTAACTAAAATTTCACACAAGGCTGTGACAACACTGCAGTCAGGGGTTTGGATAAGATCTTTGTAAAGACTTTGCATCGCCAGTGTGCTTTCAGTTCAGTATCTCATTCTGTACTAAAAATGATAGGTAGCTCTGAGTGAACAGTGTAAAGAAAGGACTTTTTCCCTGTTATTCTGTTACCTATTGATCCATCCATTGACAGTAATTTTGTCTGTAGGCAGAAATTTATTTTAAAGAGAGAAATTAAAAAACAGTGTTAATTAGAAAATATGGAAGGTTAGTTGAGATTCTTGTTTCACATCCAGTTCGTGCAAATTTTCTTTCCATCTCTTTCTGAAAGAATTGAGACAAACTGTCTTGCATTATTTCTGTTTCTTTAAAGGTTTATTGTTAACAGGTAAGGGAGAGGGATGCTAAGTAGATGAGATTACAGAGTAATAAAATTTCTACCTGAAAATGTGGATACTGTGAACAGCAATTATAAAATTGGATGTAAAATTAGACAATTTATGTATCAAAGAAATGCTTTTGAAATCTTGGGAAGAATAAAACAGAAATATAGGGTGGTGGTTATTAGCTTATTTTAAACTGAAATGAATTTTTATTGCTTTAATTTATTTTTCCTTCCTATCTAGCATCTTCTGCAAGTAGCTAAGTCTTTCAAGATCATCATGGTTACAATTCATTTCTAATCTTTCTAGAATAGCTCTAACAGCAAATACTTGAGGCTTCCCAATGTATTTTATATAGAAAAAGACATGCTTGGTGTCCTGAATTTACTGATCATTTCAGTGTTTAAACCCAACCAGTGAATTGCAACTAAATTGAATGAGATGTCACTGTGCAGTGTTCTGCCAACCTTATTTGTGCTAGTGTAAGATTTGTCTTCTCTTTCCTGCTTTCTTTGTGCTTCGGCATTGTTTTCATTGAGGCTCCCAACTGAATATGAGAGGAACGGGAGATATGAGGGCTCAAGGTGAGGGCAACGCTGTTTTTTTGCTTAAAATGTTAACTTAGATTAGTATGTCTCTTTCTTCCCTCCTCCAAAAGGTGTTAGGGTGGTGGTGGCGGTGGTGGTAGAGGCAGCATCATCATTAGCTTAACAAGTATCTGAAACCCAGAATGCCTCCTATCTGCAAAACTGTGATTAACTCATTCAGAGTACATGATTCTGACTTCTCATGCAAGTATAGACCTACTTCCACATCCCTAGAAATAGTCCAGGATCGTAGAATAAATCAGCTCTCAGAGATCCAGCAGATCGTTTGCTGTTAAAGAACATTTCCTGTTTAGCTTCAGATTGTCCTGTAAGGAACCTACTTCTATCGCCAGATAAAGAAGGACATATGTGCTGAAATTGCCAGTTCAGATCTTAGGATGGGAAAACATTCTTACATAGAAGCAGTTTCATGTGACTAGGAATTAATCACAGAAATGTCTGTAACAAGGGCTTTGTTTTGAATGAGGAGCCAATTATTTATTTATTTATTTATTTTATTCAAATTTTGCTACCACCCATCTCCCCCAAAAGAGGGACTCTGGGCAGTTTACAATAAAATTAAAACTATAATAACCATTAAAATCCTATAAAAATAAAACAATTTTTATACAATTTTTACAGAAACTCTTAGATTTTATTGACCTAAAAAACCCCAACCACCACCACCTCTGGGATTCTGTTAGAAAATACCACATACTGGGAAATTAAATGAAATGTAGTCGTTTTCTTGAATGCCAGTTTTATCTCTGAAACATCTGGCACAATTCTGATTCCATGCACAAAACTTAACAGTACCAGATAACGTTTTGGTTTTTTTTTAGAATTTAGGTGATTAATTCTTTTCAAAGGGACATGGCAATTAATTCACAGGATCAAGCAGCAGAAGAAATGAACTTCTAAAAATTCCTGTGATCTCATCTTCTCTTAGCTTATCCCTAAAGAGTAAGGGAATTGGGATGGGAAAGGAATGAGGACCAGTGGTAGGATGCATTTGTCATATAGAAGCAAATGTTTTTTCACCCAGAAGGCTGCAGTCCAACAAACAATAAGCAAAATCTTACAGCTGCTGGTGTAAGTTGAAGTAAACTGCAGCTATGATTTCAGTTCTAATTTACCTGTATACACAATATAACAGTTTTGGAATAAGTATGTTAAGTTTGCATTTTTCCTGGAACAAAACATAAATGGTAGTTTTCACCCATACTTACTAATACAAAACATGAAAAATTATAATCTTTATTTTTAAAGAAAATAAGACATTTTAAAACATATTTTCTTTAAAAATAAGGAAAATCTTTAAAGATCTGAAGTCTTGATCTTCTAGCAATTATAAAGGTTCAAGGAGTCCTTTCTAACAGGATTTTTGCACATGCTCTAGGTGCAGCACCAATTTATTGTGCTCTCCTCCTCCCTCAAAAGTCTTAATAGTGGGGGGCATGTAAATTGTTCCTTAAAAACCCCAATTCCCAATATTGTAAATGTGCTTCAATATAATCTATAAAATTTGACATAGGCAAGCCTGTGTGTTTGGTATCCTGTGAGGATGGAATATGACCAATAAGGGAGAAAGATTTGGACCAGAGAAGTCGCAGTAAAGTAGTGATATGCAACGCCATAGCACTCTTTCATTTGCAGCTCCCCCCCCCCCCACCCGGCATCTGCTTTCTGGAGGGGGTAACTGTGGCCCTCTTTAGCTTGAGCATTATAGGACTGTGTCTAATTCATGTGTTGCTAAACACTAACCTAAGCTTTTAATCATACTGGGAACAGTAGCAACTGATAGAAGAACCTTTTTAATAATGCATGCATCAAAAGACAATGGCTTTTACTAAAAGAGCAATTTCCAGGGAAATTGGTTCATCCGTGAATACTGAACCTTGATTTCATTTCAGTCGTAACGTGGCTGTTGATCAGAAGGATGACAACAAAGAAGCCAAACCCCGTTCACTACGATTTACTTGGAGCATGAAAACTACCAGTTCAATGGATCCTAATGATATGATGAGGGAAATTCGCAAGGTCCTGGATGCCAATAATTGTGACTATGAACAGAGGGAACGTTTCTTGCTTTTCTGTGTCCATGGGGATGGCCATGCAGAAAACCTCGTGCAATGGGAGATGGAGGTGTGTAAGCTACCCAGACTGTCCCTGAATGGAGTTCGCTTTAAACGGATATCGGGAACATCCATAGCTTTTAAAAACATTGCTTCCAAAATTGCCAATGAATTAAAGCTGTAATGAGAAGAGCGATCGAGTTTGTAAATTAAGTAGCAATTTCAAGTGGTTTTGTTTTGTTTTGTTCTGAGAACACCAATGGTAATGTATAGAATACTTAGGGCAATAACTTCTGCATCTTCTGGATCATGATATTAAAACAAACAGTTCAGACAAGCTGCTGAGCTGGGAGAGAAGTTGGACTTTTTTTATAAGTGCACTACAGCATTAAAGTTGCCTATGTAAAATATTCCCTTCTGCTTTATTTCCATTGCTCTGAGTCTTGGCGAACAATCTAAAACACACCATGTATACATTTGGATATTCCTCCTGTTGTGTGGATGTGTGAATGTACAGTATGTGTGTATAATTATAATATAAAAGTATTATATGTAAACAATTCATTTATAGCATCAGAGCTGTACCAGTACCTCTTTGGGGTTAATTTTGGTGCTAAAATTGGAAAGGCCAAGGTGAAAGCCCTCAAAAATACTAAATACTCAGTAAATGCAAGTTTCACAGTTCACTGTTGTTTTTAAGATTATGAAGGTTTGGGTTTATGGGTATGAACATTATTCCTGTGTTTTTAAAGAATAATTTTCATGACATAATTTAATTTTTTCCCCAAATCATTCATTTTTTCTTGCACCTATTTATTATTATTTAAGTCTGAAATCAATTTAAATTACTTAATTGTGATAATTAAAATTGTGGGGAAATGCTACAAATTTTCCTTTTTTTTCCTTTGCTAAGCAGGTTGAGCATTTTATCCTCATCTTGTTTTTTTTCTAGTACAGATTATAATTTTAAAAATTTACTTGAAAAGTTTGCTCTCAACTCCCATTCATTTCAGTGGAGCTGGTACAGAGAAAACTTCTTGATGAAATTGATAGAAATTTTGCATCTACCTTATAATAATTTATTCTGAAGCAAAAACATGTATTCAGACATTTCTAGTGTGACAGAAATTCCTGTGGCAAAATAACTGGGCCAGATCAGCAAAAAATAATCAAGAGCGAGAGAATTCTTGAATTCCAATAATTAAACTTTCTTGTAGGTGTTGTCCAATGACTGATACTATTGATCATAAACAAAACACTATCAGCATAGTTTGCAAAAGTGTAAAAGTGAGAAGGTACAACATGCCCAGTCAGGACTTATGTTTTAGATTGGTCGTCTCCAACTGGATGCTGTCCAGATTTTAACACTGGTTATGCAGGCTGGGAATTATGGGAATGGTAAAAAATTTCAGGGAGATTCAAGGATTGATCTCTAAATCTAATAGTGACTCAGTTTTGTCAGGTGCATTCAGTGGCCTAAACTTCCTTAAAGCCTTGCTGCTGGTCCAGTCTTCCTTTGTCATCAAGTGCATCCTATACAGAAAATTCTGCCCTTAGAGACAAAAAGCTGTTGAAAAGGGGGGGAGGGAAGATTGCCTGACAGCGACAAGATAGCTCACAATTTCCATTTGGAAATAGTTCTGTAAATCTGTACAGGTTTATATGCTTTCTTGCACAGCTTCATATCTAAAAATATTTTAGTCACATTGCTTTGGAGTTTAGACAGGGATTGTAAAAGGCTTAAATCTTGGCTGTTATGCTGAGTGCATAAATCCGATCCCTGTACCTTTATCTAAACTTCTGTTTTCTAAGCTTTTGACAGAGCTTCAGACATTCAGTGTAATTATGATGATTAAAACTCTTTAAGAAGGTTTGCTGATCCTCCATTGCAGGTGATACTAAGCAATATTTAGGGTGTATACAACTACATGAATTGGCTGTAATCATCTGCCTTTTTTCAAACTGTTATCTCCTCTACTGGTCCCTACTAAACTGGGTGTGATTTGTATAAATCAAATCATAAGATGATATAATCTTTTCTGCTGACTGTATCAATGCCTTATTAAAATTTGACAGGAGCTTAATTATCGTATATTAGATATATGGTCTGGCAAAGAACTTCATTTAGAATGCAGTGAGTTGAATTATAGTATTTTATTTCATTTGGATGCACCCATTTAAAGTTCAATCCAGAATGGTAATACAGAATACTGAATGTTTCAGACGTTTTTCATCTATGTGTAATTCTCCATGAAACCTTGTAAAGATGTTATATTAATCCTGCATTGCTGTAGTATAGCATAAAATGACTGACTTCTATTTTAAAAAAAGAACAGTATTCTGTATAGAGATATAATTACAACAATTGTTCAACAGTGGCTGTAACGAGTACTGATTCTCCATTTTGTCGAAGCAATAAACCACATTTCAGGGCAATTTAAAATTTCAGGTGAGTATCCATCTGTCCTGTTACCTTTCCTGTTTAAATCTTTTTAAGCTAACTGAATTTTTTAATGCATAAAAATTACCCATTTTTATATTGTTCTGAAGAGTCAGGCCAAAAGTAAAGAATAAAAAGGATGTTTCAAGATAATAAATATATACACTTAGAATTTGCAGACTTGCTGAATGAGATTTGACCATGTTCATAATTTCTGTGCTGAAGGTACTCTGCAATACAAACCTTCCAGTGATGCTATAGGTTTTCTAATAAATTTGTCACCTGCCATAACTTGTTTCTATTTGTCAGTGGCATATATTGCACTTACCTTAATTTTGAATTCATTGTAAAGGTTTAGGATTTCAAAACGATTAACTAAAGTTTCCGTTGTCTACTTCATAATTCATCCAATTCAGTAGCTACTGTTTATTCTACCAGTGGATGCATTGGGATGCTTGTCTTAGTAGTATGCATGCAGCCAGCTTTTATACATAGACACTGGAAAGGAACATACCTCCTGCCTGTTGTAAAGGCTGTCCTGTCACCCATTCTTAGAGTGGGTTTGCATTCTGTTTGCAAGTGCTATTATTGCCAGAAAAGCTCAAAATCTTGCTTCCACCACTATTAGAGTTTCTTTTTCTGGACCACCACCTTCCAACTGAATCCTAAAGTGTAGTGCAAATTTTAATAATGTCATTTCCAATTTGCTATTTGAGTATGTTGTCAATGCCCATATTTAGTTGATGCAGTACCTGATACTGCTCAGGATACATTATTTTGGTAAAGAATGAGATAATATTGCTTGAAACAAATATTATACTAACCCAATCATTTCTTACACTGTTTCTGCTTTAACTTTATAGTGTAGCTATGTAAGTATTGTTTCCTATAAAAGAATGAAAAGCTCTGAGGTATTCAGTCAGGAAACTAGTCTAGTATCCTATTTCGCACAGTGGTAAATCAGCTATATAAAGCCCAGTGTTAAGTGTTGGCATTCTGAGGTGCTGCCTCTGACAATTTAGGTTCCATTAGATGCTGTGGCTGTTGGAATATTCTGAACAGTATATTGAACATGTTGTCAATGTGCTTGTTTCTGATGCAATCATAGCTACTAGAATACAGAAATGAGCAACCCAATATCTTCCAGATGTTTAGAATTAAAATGCCCACCCCCCAGTGTTAATGCTAATGAAGGCTTATGCAAATGGTCTAAAACACCTGAAGACTTCCAGGTTGTCCCTAGGTATAATGTCTAAGTGAAAATAGGATTTTTCTTCTAAACGTCTACCTTGCAGTTCTAGGTTTCTTCTTCATAGTCAGTTTTGGATTTTACCTTCATGAATGGGTGCCCTTCAGTGATTTGGTTACCTCACTACTCATTTCCAGATGCAGGTGGAAGCTGGCTGCCTGGCTGGGTCCATTTACATGCAGAACTAGCGCATTTGCAATCAGTGGTCCAGGTCTCGCTGAACCCATGAATTAGGAAATTTTACATTTATGTTATAGCATTTACTTAACTGAGAGCCCGTTTGGTGTAGTGGTTAATGCATCAGGCTAGAAACCGGGAAACTCTGAGTTCTAGTCCTGCCTTAGGCACAAAGCCAGCTGGGTGACCTTGGGCCATTCACTTTCTCTCAGCCCTAGGAAGAAGGCAATGGCAAACCACTTCTGAAAAACTTGCCAAGAAAACTGCAAGGACTTGTCCAGGCAGTCTCTAAGAACTGGACATGAACAGATTGTGTGTTTTTTTAATCTACTTAAATTATTCAGTCTACATGTTCATTAGGCATGGCTTTCTTTGTAGAAGCCACTCCAATTCCTTTTCAGCAGGTCTTCTGTATTGTGCTTTTCCACCAGCTTATGTAGAACAGGCTGGAGTGCTTTGAGGACAGGATTTTTTTTTTTTTTTTTAAAGATCTATCTTTCATTAATATGCACAGATCTCCTGTGCCTGTGGATAACAGTATAACCCTATGCAACTTGATTCAGAAATAAATGTTACTGAATTCAGGGTAAATAGGATGCCCTTTTACAGAAGGGACAAGAACAAGTCCTTAAAATCCCAGCTATTGACCTGGAGGTACAGAGAGGATGTGCCCAAAATATATATCCAAATCAACCAATGGGGAAAGGACTGTTGAAGGGCTTTTGGAAGTATAACCTATCTGTTCATCTGAGCTTTTCAAGAAGGCCATCCGTTTGGAGAGATGATAGAGGGATCATTTTAAGAGTTCTTGTAATAGGGATAAACAAGGCAATGTAGTAGCTCTGGAGTTCATAGCTAACTGTACAGCACATCTAAACCAGGAAATTGTAATGACCGTGGTGGCCACATGATGTCTCTCATGTGCAGAAATAGAAAGAATACATTGCTGTATGTAGTTTCTGGTGCTGTCATCACTAGAGAGATCTGCTGAAAGAGGAGTGATGAAATTACAATGAATAACTGGAAATGCATAGTTAATTTGGTTTGTTGGCAGACCTGTTGGTTTATTTTTAAGACTTGTGGGCTTTTTTTTTCCCAGCAGAGCTCCAAGGCAGCATTTAAAAATAAATTAAAAAACAGAAAAATAAAACTCTCAAAAAATCCTAAATTTATATTTAAAATTAAATAAAAAACCCTCAAATATCAATAAGTGGTCCAGCTGTGTTACCATACAACTGAGTTAGAAGGGGTGCCACTACCAAGAAAACCTGAGGGTCATCTACAAGCAGCAGAACCTTCCTAACAGATGTCAAGCCACATGTTGGCTGTTAGTAAGATCAGTCCCCTTTTACATACATTGAGGGCTTTATAAACTTAAATCAACACCTTGAATGAGCCCAATAGCTCAGTAGAATCTCATGGAGCAATTTTTAGGATTGGTGTTAAGCAGTTGCATTTATGGGAACAGTAGTCCAGCGTATCTGGAAGGCATCAGGCTGTGGAAAGCCATTTCTATATTGTTTCAAGAACTCAACAAAAGCAAGTATGCTCAGTCTGAGCAGGACATCCTTCAAGTTCCAGTCTGGTGTTAGCCCTTGCAAAAGTCTGTACTATTAGGACTTAGGAACTGTAATTGCACAGGAAGTCAAAATAACTACACATAGACACACAAAATGTCAAGTGAGGGTTAGCAGAAAGACTGGCTTGATACTAAAACCACAAAGTCTGCCTTTAGTCACTTTCTTAAAATGGAATGCAGGAAGTAGAGCCTCACAAACAAAATGTTGTAGTGTATCTCCTTGACAGCTATGTATTTATCTGAGAGAGTGAGGAAAGAGTGCGACAAAAGGAAAAAAAGCTTCAACTTTTTTGCTCTGAATGTGGTGGTGGTGGTGGTGGTGATGAGATGAGAGAGAGAGAGATTGGGGATTTATAAATGCAGTCAATCTGCATGCAAGGAATTACAGCTCAAGGCTTTTGGCTACACTCACTTTGGCCTAACGGGATATCTAGGGAGCATTTGCTTTGCCACAGTGGAGAGGGAGGAACAAGTGATTTTATTGGGAATTAAAATTGATCTCAGCATTGCTGCTGCCTGGTAAGATTAACAATGGATTATATTGCAAGGCTCTGTAATTAACTCGTTTGTAGCATTGTCATCCAATCTGCCACTGAATATAATACTCCACTACCCTGCATTCTGTTCTCTCCACCTATCTTACACTTGCAGTGAAAGCAATCATTAGCATTGCAAGACTGTTTTATTCCTGCCATTTCAGTGCCAGCCCACAACCTGCAATGGAGAGGGGAAGTGTCTAAATTCCTCCAGTCACATCTGCACATAAACCATTCAAAGCTTGACTGTTGTATTCAGTGTATTCTCAAGCTTTCCTGCCCACTATTTGCTTTCAGATTTCCATTATCAGAATTATTTTTAAAATGTCCCTTGCTAAAAATAAGAGGATTTTTCTTCATTGCTGTTACCGTGGCAAAATCAGGTAAGTGCATACTGGAGCAGGGAGACTTTTGGTCTTTAACCATTAAAACCAGCACCTTGAATTGAGACCAGCAAATCACCAACAACCAATATGGATCTTTCAGCCTATAAGAGCCTAGCTGCTGCATTCTTACACCAACTCAAGCTTCCCAGTGTTCTCCAAGGGTAGCCCTGTCATCCACATATTGCAGTACCTTAAATACTGCACCAGTGTCCTTTTTGTGATGTCCACCTGAGAATCCAGGGACCACAGAGGAGCACAAAAGAGTCCCATGGAAAAGTCTGTCAGTCTGCTCAGCTTTTTAATGACTCTCCAAACAGTTCACAACTGAGTCAGTGTGTCAGCTGTCATCGCAACAGCAGGAAGAGGTGCCTAACAGAAATAATTTGCTTCTAAAAGCTAATGAAGTAGTCCTTAGATCCTTGTCCCTTGGGGAAAAAAAAGTCGGGGGCATCCTGGGCAAAAGCATCTGGTGAGAGGGTCATGTGAAAGCAAGAAATTCTGTTATATCCTGGCAAAGTCCTACTATATTAAAATGGTAATTGTCCCTCTTAGAAACAACCCCCCCCAGCCCCAACTGACTTTGATTGCAAAGTAATAAAGATAAGACAGCAGGGGGCCAGCTAAGCACTAGGAGATGTAAGAATTGTCCCTGTGCAAACAAAACATTTGTCTGAAATGGCTCTTTCTTGTCTAGTTCCCATAGAAACAAAGTTGCACCCTCTGGCTTCCCTGTTTCTTGCAGCTGATTAAAAAGTAAAAGTCTAGCTCCTGTTCACATGTTCCTGACAACCATGAGTCAGACCAATGAGAATCAGTTGACATTCCCAGTGCATCTGTTCGGTACCATTCCTGCTATTCAGTTGAATAGAAGATGCAGCCACACAATTGGGTGTGTGCTTGAAAATGCTGTCTGTTTTCTATTATGGAGCTAGTCAGCTACCAACTAAGGCCACATCTGATCAGGCAGCAGAATAGGAAGTCATAGATGGAAGCAAAGTCAAGTTTGGGCCAGTACACTGGGAAAGAAACCATGACCACAGGAGGGTTGCAACATCTGGTTCAGAAAGCAGAGGCTGATTTGCTGAAATGAGGCTAGCAAAGGATATACTCAAATGGAATCACTTTCTGAACAATAAAAGGGTTTGGAGGAAAGGACATCCATGGGGTGGGGGTGGGGGTGGGGATCAAAAACTCAAAGACAGTAACTGCAACAATGCAATTCCCACCTTTTGCACAGCCATGGCCACCATTTTGACTTTTTTGACAACCCCACTCTGGATGCTCCTGTCTGAAGGCAGGGTTGCTTCCTTGCTTTCTGCTTACCTGATAGCTGTTCATTTTCACACATTATTGCTCCATCTAAAACCTAGCGACGCATAAGGTTTTCTGTCAAGGCTTTTATTGAGCATCCTCCTGCCTTTTTCATGGAATTTTACAGGGAACTCAGAGGTCACCACCTGCTTGTCATCCTTTTTTTCCTCACTTCTGCTTTCCTTCTGATGAAAGATTAAAGTTGAGTGCCAGCATTGTGGCAGTATTTGCATCACTGCCTTAACAGAAATGATAGAGGTCGTAAAGGAAGAGCATTCATGCATTAAGACAAACCATGTTTCAATCATTATTGAAGGAGTGGTTATTTGCTGTCCCTGAACTTCTTGGAATCTCAGGAGCCCTCCCCCAACTGAGCCATCAAATTTCAGTTTACAGTCCTGAGGATGGGAAATGCATAAAAAGTTTTGAATGAGCCTAAAATAAATTCAGATAAACACTCTATTTTCCCCAAATAACATTCAGTCCCCATCCTTGTGTCACAAAACCACCCACTTTGTCTCATTGCTTTCCTAACTGTAGTTCTCAGTTCCAAAAAAAAATTCACAGTTCACAGTTCCATAATGAATAAACCACGGTAGCTGCAGGGGGAAAATCAAAGAAAGCTGCAACTGTACAATCGAAGCCCCACTCCTTTTATGCACAAGGAGTGTCAAAAGGGTCAGGGCTTTGCTGTCATGGCTGCCATTTTGACTTTTTTGACCCCCTACATGGATGTGCATTACCAGCTGGGTTCAGAGCAGAGACTTAACCAAAACCATACAGAACGTTGGTGTGCCCTTTGGTGCCCCCGCCTCATTTGCTATCAAATTTGGTGATGTGGGGAAACAGATTTAAATAAATTAGCATCTCTACTTGCTGACAAGAAAAGAAACACCCAATCGAGCTTTGTTTAATGCAATGTAGTTCATGCTAAATACCTTGATACATTTTTTTTGCAGCCTAGCCAAAAAAAAAAAAGTACAGCCTAGTACTTTTGAGTACTGTATGCCAAATGTCCCGTATCTCAGAAATGAAATTAAGATTCGTGTATATTCTGAAACTATAAGCTATGCAATAATATTTTTTTCATTCCAGACTAAACTTATTTCCAGGTTATTTTTATTCTGGGAAAATAGGTGATGTTTTTGTGAGCTTAATATTTGTTGTTTAATATTTGTTTCCTGAATATATCTATGTCTTTATATCTTCCATTCCTAGGGCTAGTCCATTCCTTCATTCTTAGTGGTCACTACATTCTGTTCAGTATTTAATGGTTCATAATTCTTCCTTGCTGCCTTCTGAAACTCAACTAATTTTTTTATAATAATTTTATTAAAGATTACATTGTACAGATAAAACTAATACAAGGTATGAAAAAGAAAAGAGGAAGGAAGGAAGGAAGGAAGGAAGGAAGGAAGGAAGGAAGGAAGGAAGGAAGGAAGGAAGGAAGGAAGGAACTTCCCCCTTTGTCCCAGCAAGTATAAACAACTTTAACTTGTCACCATCTCTTAAAATACAACAATCTCTTCATCCCATATTCCCACATTCTCTATAAACAAATCTTTAAAACCTCATCCTCCGTCCTAATCAGCAAAAGTCCATTAAG
This sequence comes from Candoia aspera, assembly GCF_035149785.1. Taxonomy (NCBI): domain Eukaryota; kingdom Metazoa; phylum Chordata; class Lepidosauria; order Squamata; family Candoiidae; genus Candoia; species Candoia aspera. The sequence continues at coordinate 314,171,710 of NC_086153.1, forward strand.
GGTTAGCAGAAATAACAAACTATCTATTATAAACTGGATCTAATAGACCCACTTGAATTCCTTCCTTTTATGTTTATATCTCATTTTCTATTGTTAAACAAATCCCCCAAACCTTATCCTTCAAATCTAGTCAGTAAAAATCCAATAAAAGTTACCAGAGATAACAACATAACTGTTTTAACCTTAATCAGATAAATTTAAAACACAACAAACTCTCATATAACTCTTAACTATAAACAGAACCTTAAAACATCATCATCCAGTCCTGGGCAGAAAAAAATCCATTAAAATTACCAGAAATAGCAATCTATCTATTTTAACCTTGATCAAATAAACCGACCATATATTTGTATCTGCTCCCAAAAATCTTAATCTTTAGTCCCTTCAAATAATGTCCAGACACTTGGTATTTTCTCTTTGTCTCTTCTCACAAAATCGCTGGCAACATTAACAAATCCCTTTTGTAAATCCAATATAGAAAAGTTATCCAAGACACTCTTCTGGTCTATTACTTGTACGTCCTTTTTAGTTACCAAAACATCGGCTGGTTTCATCTGTATATCCATTATTTCATCTTTTTCCATATCCTCCTTGTAGCCTGTCATTTTAAAGTCCACATTTGAGTCAATTTCAGTCTTGTCCAGTAAAACTTATTCCTCTTCTGTAACATCATTTAGTCTATCAGTGGACAGAGATCTTTAAAATTAACTTCTGAGTCCATAGTTCACAAATATCTCTCAGTGCATCCATTGTTAAAATATTTTGCTCCGTTCTGTAAAGATTGAGTTTAAGCATTCTTCCCTTTAATTATAATCTTTATTTCCTTCTGGTGCCCTCTAGTGTCCAACCTTCAAAGTCCCATCTTACCATATTGTTTTCTTCCGAATACAAAAACATTAATAGTTTCCCATGGGAAGGATTCTTATATTTAATTTCAGATCGACCCATAGTCTGTTTATAACTTTCTAAAATCACCACTCTAGTCACCCTTTTGCTGTTAATTCTGAAAAAAAAAAATTCTTAAAGGATTGAAGGAAACTTACCTAGTGAATGCCATGAAATTTGTTCTTCTGGAGGGTCTCAATATTTAAAGAGCAATAAATAATTAATTCCAAAGTAATTAAGAAATGAGGATCAGCCAAACCTTCTGTCCTTAAAGGCTACATTATGCCTATGGGCTTCCAGTGAGGGCATGTTGAACTGAAGACATCCCTGAAGAAGCAGGGACATTATGGCTGAAATCACTGGCCAGAGAAAGGAGAAACCATGAGAATCTGCCCAAGTGTGAGCGCTTCAAGGTAGTTCCAGACCAGGAAACCAAAATCATGAATACTAATAACGAATACTAATACCTTTATTATAAGTTTACAGTAACAGAACCTTGCAAGTCTGAATGCCCCTCTCCCTTCTCTGCCTTTATGTTCCAGAGAACTAGAGGGCCAGTTCTGATATGCTTACTCAAATTACATTCCTGCTTTGGACTCAGATTTCATTTATCAGATTGGCCCTGACCTTGCTGCCCAGGTTGTACTTAAGACATGGCTATTTGTCCAGGCAGGAAGATCAGGAACTTAGTAAGGCCTGGGTGTTTCCTATTATTTTAAGAGTTTATTCTCGGCTGCCATTTCTCTTTTTCTTTGATCATATGTTTATAGTCATTTATATTGCTTTAGGTTTAAATTCTGTTTGCCACTCAGAGTTGCTTTGGTGAGAGGGGCCATATAATCAGGGCTGAGGGAGGTTGCAGTTCAGTACCACTGGCAGGTCCATATGTTTCTCCAATCCTGTAGTATTGAATAGGTTGATTCTCTCCTTGACTACAAACCTGTTGTAGGACAAATGAGATTGTTGGTGCAAATGAGATTGTTGGTGCAACATAAGATGCTGGGTCCCATATTGGAAATCTTTCTCTGTGGGACAGTTTTGGAGAAAACTACTACAGAATTACTGAAGGACCATCTATTCCTTACCTTCTTGTTGTTGTTTATTCGTGTAGTCGCTTCCGACTCTTCGTGACTTCATGGACCAGCCCACGCCAGAGCTTCCTGTCGGTCGTCAACACCCCCAGCTCCCCCAGGGACGGGTCCGTCACCTCTAGAATATCATCCATCCATCTTGCCCTTGGTCGGCCCCTCTTCCTTTTGCCTTCCACTCTCCCTAGCATCAGCATCTTCTCCAGGGTGTCCTGTCTTCTCGTTATGTGGCCAAAGTATTTCAGTTTGTCTTTAATATCATTCCCTCAAGTGAGCAGTCTGGCTTTATTTCCTGGAGGATGGACTGGTTTGATCTTCTGGCAGTCCAAGGCACTCTCAGAATTTTCCTCCAACACCACAGTTCAAAAGCATCGATCTTCCTTCGCTCAGCCTTCCTTATGGTCCAGCTCTCGCAGCCATATGTTACTACAGGGAACACCATTGCTTTAACTATGCGGGCCTTTGTTGTCAGTCAGCATCTGCAGTAATCTTTGCACCTAGGAATACAAAGTCTTTCACTGCTTCTACATTTTCTCCCTCTATTTGCCAGTTATCAATCAAGCTGGTTGCCATAATCTTGGTTTTTTTGAGGTTTAGCTGCAAACCAGCTTTTGCACTTTCTTCTTTCACCTTCATCATAAGGCTCCTCAGTTCCTCTTCACTTTCAGCCATCAAAGTGGTATCATCTGCATATCTGAGATTGTTAATGTTTCTTCCAGCGATTTTAACTCCAGCCTTGGATTCCTCAAGCCCAGCATGTCGCATGATGTGTTCTGCATACAAGTTGAATAGGTAGGGTGAGAGTATACAGCCCTGCCATACTCCTTTCCCAATCTTAAACCAGTCCGTTGTTCCGTGGTCGGTTCTTACTGTTGCTACTTGGTCGTTATACAGATTCTTCAGGAGGCATACAAGATGACTTGGTATCCCCATACCACTAAGAACTTGCCACAATTTGTTATGGTCCACACAGTCAAAGGCTTTAGAATAGTCAATAAAATAGAAATAGATGTTTTTCTGAAACTCCCTGGCTTTTTCCATTATCCAGCGGATATTGGCAATTTGGTCTCTAGTTCCTCTGCCTTTTCTAAACCCAGCTTGTACATCTGGCAATTCTCGCTCCATGAACTGCTGAAGTCTACCTTGCAGGATCTTGAGCATTACCTTACTGGCATGTGAAATGAGTGCCACTGTTCGATAGTTTGAACATTCTTTAGTGTTTCCCTTTTTTGGTATGGGGATATAAGTTGATTTTTTCCAATCTGATGGCCATTCTTGTGTTTTCCAAATTTGCTGGCATATAGCATGCATTACCTTGACAGCATCATCTTGCAAGATTTTGAACAGTTCAGCTGGGATGCCATCATCTCCTGCTGCCTTGTTATTAGCAATGCTTCTTAAGGCCCACTCAACCTCACTCTTCAGGATGTCTGGCTCTAGCTCACTGACCACACCGTCAAAGCTATCCCTGATATTGTTATCCTTCCTATACAGGTCTTCTGTATATTCTTGCCACCTTTTCTTGATCTCTTCTGCTTCTGTTAGGTCCTTGCCATCTTTGTTTTTGATCATACCCATTTTTGCCTGGAATTTACCTCCAATGTTTCTAATTTTCTGGAAGAGGTCTCTTGTCCTTCCTATTCTATTGTCTTCTTCCACTTCCGCGCATTGCTTGTTTAAAAATAATTCCTTATCTCTTCTGGCTAACCTCTGGAATTTTGCATTTAATTGGGCATATCTTCCCCTATCACTGTTGCCTTTTGCTTTCCTTCTTTCTTGGGCTACTTCCAGTGTCTCAGCAGACAGCCATTTTGCCTTCTTGGTTTTCTCTTTCTTTGGGATGTATTTTGTTGCCGCCTCCTGAACAATGCTGCCAACTTCTGTCCAGAGTTCTTCCGGGACCCTATCTACTAAGTCCAGTCCCTTAAATCTATTCTTCACCTCCACTGCATATTCCTTAGGGATATTAGTGAGCTCATATCTAGCTGATCTGTGGGTCTTCCCTAATCTCTTTAGTCTGATCCTAAATTGTGCAAGAAGAAGTTCGTGATCTGAACTACAGTCAGCTCCAGGCCTTGTTTTTACTGACTGTATAGATGTCCGCCACCTTTGGCTGCAAAGGATGTAATCAATCTGATTTCGGTGTTGTCCATCTGGTGAAGTCCATGTATAAAGCCGTCTCTTAGGTTGTTGGAAGAGAGTGTTTGTTATGCAGAGTGAATTGTCTTGGCAAAATTCTATCAGCCTATGTCCTGCTTCGTTTTGTTCTCCCAGGCCATACTTACCTGTAATTCGAGGTGTCATTTGACTGCCCACCTTAGCATTCCAGTCTCCTGTGATGAAAATAACATCTCTTTTAGGCGTGTTGTCCAGTAGGTGCTGCAGATCCTCATAGAACTGCTCAACTTCAGCTTCTTCAGCTTCTTCAGCATTTGTGGTTGGGGCGTATATTTGGATCACTGTGATGTTAGATGGCTTGCCCTGAATTCGAATTGAGATCATTCTGTCGTTTTTTGGGTTATATCCAAGCACTGCTTTAGCCACTTTACTATTAATTATGAAGGCTACTCCATTTCTTCTGTGGTCCTCTTGTCCACAGTAGTAGATCTGGTGGTCATTTGATGTGAAGTGGCCCATTCCAGTCCATTTCAGTTCACTGACGCCCAGAACGTCTATCTTTAATCTTGACATCTCACCAATAACCACATCCAATTTGCCCTGGCTCATAGATCTTACATTCCAGGTTCCAATGGTGTGTTGATCCTTAGAACATTGGATTCACCGTTCACCACCAGCACCGTCGGCCGCTAGCTGTCCTTTCGGCTTTGAGCTAGCTGCATCATCACGTCTGGGGCTAGTTGAGCTCATCCTCTGTTCCTCCCCAGTAGCATTTTGACCATCTTCCGACCTGGGGGTCTCATCTTCCAATGGTATACCGACATATCTCTGGTTGTACTGATCCATTGAGTTTTCACGGCAAGAATACTGGGGTGGGTTGCCATTACCTTCCCCAAGGATTGCATTTAGTTTGACCTCTCTGTCATGACCTTCCCGTCTTGGGTGGCCCTTCACAGTTTAGCTCATGGCATCATTGAGGTGCTCAAGCTCCAGCACCACTACAAGGTAACGATCCTTTGCTGAAGCCTTACCTTCTTAGGAACCACTAAAAGTCAACATTTAGGCATTTTTCTTGATTTCATGCCCACGGTTTGGTACCTAAGGCACAACATTCTCTTGGATTAAAATAGGAATTTTTCATGAATCATATATATCTTCTTGATTGGCTCTTATGACAATAATCATTCCTCCAGTTAGCAGATGTGGAATTAAATTCCATTATTGTATTTCCATGCCTGAGTAACACGATTGCATCAGGATATCAGTGAGTGCATGTTCCCTCAAGATGGAGGGCAGATTTATCTAATGTCAAGATGATTCTATGAAACCTCCATGTTCAGAAGCAGTATATCACTTGATACAATAGGAGGCACCCATTGCCTTTAAGATGGATGTTTGGGCATCTGATTTGGCACTGCAGAAAACCAAATTCTGCTCTGAATCTAGTTTTCCCAATCTAGATGCCTTTCAGTTGTATGGACTTCAGCTCCCAGAATTCCCTGCAGATATGATAATGGAAGAGAATCCTTAGAGTTGAACTCCACACATCTGGAGGGAACACATGCTGGGAAAGATTGGTATTCTGTTATTAGGATTAGAGAGAGATGGTAAAAAAATTAATCATGATACAGCATTGTGTGATACCTTAACTTCTCAAGCACTTAAACTACACCATGACCAGCCGCAGAAGCATGTTAACCCATATGAAATCTGGGGCCAAGCTCCTGTGAAGAAAAATAAATCAAAATGATGAGGAAACAGGTGTAAAAATGTAAGCCAGATGGAATCTTCTCTAGGGTTTAAGTGGGTCAGGTAGAGGAGATATAAGGTCTGGACTGGTGCAGTTTTTAATTCTACTTCTCTGGAACTCAGAGCCATGGGTCTTTAGAGCCTCCCTTCTGATGCATTTGAGAAGCCCCTTCTGTTATGATTGAGATTATTTTCTTCCAAGAGACACCAAAGGGGGAAGAAAAAAAAATATTCCCGGGATGCTAACTATCAGCAATGATCAATTACATTCTTGAACCATGTTTGTTAGAAGTCAGTCCTGTGGCACTCATTAGGCATGAGTAAGAGACAGAAGATAGTGGGAAGAAAAATCCATCAGCCAGATACAGGTAAGGGTAAGTAGCATACCACATTGTTCATATAATCATTTAGTAAACTAGTTACATGAGTTTAAGCTAACGTGGTCCCTTTCTCAATTTACCAAATATGAATATTAGGGCCATGCAACATTTGGATTCTATCTCCAGAAAGTATTTTGGAAGATGTAGAAATGTGAACAAGCATGAACAGTAGGGTCACACTGCCCCAGACAGATCTAGTGTGTAACTTGGGGGTCCTCCTGGACTCATGACTCATTTATATTATTGTATTTATATTGTATTGTTTTTTTTACTGTAAACTGCCCAGAGTCCCTCCTTGAGGGGGAGATGGGGGGTGATAGATTTGCCAAACAGACTGCTTTAAGGTGATGCAGACAGGGGCTATTTCTCCTATTCCTTTCCCCCACCTCTATAACAGTGGATACCACTGAGGTAAAAGAATATTGGACAAATGTGTGGTATATATGGTGTCCAGCCCCACTGTGTGGTGGCAGGGAGAAGAAATAGGGGAAATAGTTAAGTAGTTATGTTATTAAAAGACCCACCTTTGGTAACTGCTTGAACCTGTTTAAAGGCCAAGAGACGGAGATGCCTGCCTTATAGGGGGAAAACTTGGGCTCAGATTCCCTCTATGGTAGAAATTTTCTGATTGGAAATAGAAGACCAGAGCAGCAACTCATGCAGAAATACCAGAGAAGTATTTGTGATTAGACCATCCTGCAGATTTCTTAAGATATACATGCTGACTGGGAAATTCTGAGAATTGAAGTCCATACATCTTAAAGTTGCCAAACACTGCTCTATTGCCATAGATGTTGGCCCACGCATGGCTGTCAGTTGCCTTAACACTTGGTTTGTGTTGCTTCCTAAAGTCTTCCTATAGCTACTGCAGCTTTAAGACAACTGTAGGATTGTAGATTTACCTACCTCATTATTCTTTTTTAACCAAATAACAAATCAAGATACTTGTCAGGCCAAATGATGTTTTATTTCAGTTTCTCAGTGATATTTCAGCCATCAAAAAAATAAACTCTAACACAGGTGGATGGAAGACTTTCTACAAATGTTACTAAGTGGGAAAATCTCTTTTGACTCCAGGATTTTGATTGGAGCATCATCTTTTTGTTTGTGTATAATTCATCCAATAAGTTAGGAAGAAGCATGAGGAGCTAGAACATTAAAGTGCTTTTCATTTCTGAGCTGGAATGAGATCATCAATACACTGGCCCTTTTCAAGGCATTTCTCCATTTCAATCAGCCGCTTTACTCCATCCACCACCATCTGCACCAGCTCTACTTCAGAGAACCCCAGACGGTCAGCATTGGAGATATCAAATACTCCTCCCACAGCTGCTGTGTCCACACCACCTAAGAACAAACCAAAACAGAAGTCAGGAACCAAAATTCAGATGTAGAAGTTTAAGGTAAGCTGCATGGTACAGTGAATATATTGTTAAACTAGGATCAGAATTCAAATTCAAATAATTACACTAAACACACACACACTTCTCAATCCAGCATGTTTGAACAATGCTACTTTACAAGCTTTTTGGCTAAATGAGGACTAAATCCAGGCTGCTTATCTTCCTGCTGTGGATGTGCCTCCTTTCAAATAGCTTCTAGTAAGGAAAACCAGTATCTAGCTCCTAAATTCCAAAAGTGAATTGTGCATGTCAGCTACCAGACACTGAGGGAGTCAAATCAGTCAGGCCATACCTCTGGCACTTCCAACATCAAGACTTAGAATAGACCTCTCCTCCATAGCAATAGACCACATTAGTCTTAGAAATTCAGCTTTTATCCGTTTTGAGCAGACTCTACTTGTCAGACAGGGTCACCCCTGCTGTGAGGCACAATGCAGAACTACAAATTGGGCCAAGTTCCTACTTCCTGGATACTCACAATCTACCATCAGCAGAGCTGTTTCACTGTGCCTAAAGTATTTGGATCCCCAGAGCAGCTTTGAGGTTCAGCCCCAAACAGCTGCCCTTTATGTACTGCTTGAATGGTTTCTCAGAATGATGGGCGTCATGAAGAAGCCATAGTGGCTGCCTGGACAGGCAGCCATCAAAGCTACCTCACAACATGGCCTAGGGCCCTGGGGGACTGCCTGTCTCCCATAGTACCTGCCCAGCTGATTTGATCTGGCTGGGGTAGCACACTCCAGATTCCTTCGATTAAACAATACCATCTATTGGGATCCCAGAAGCATGCCTGCTTTGTAGCAGCAGCTGACCTCTAGAATAAGGTCCCCCCTGAGATCTGGATGGCCACCACCCTACTGGTGTTTCAATGGGTCTTAAAGACCTGTCTCTTCTCCCAGGCCTTTGGCAAGAGTGAGTGAAGCCCTTTAGATTCTTTTTTTTTTTCCCTTCCAGTCTGGTTCTGTCATTTTGCTATCTTTTATTTCTTATTGTTGCTTTTGACTGTTTTTAAGTTTTATTTTACTTGTAAGCCACCCAGAGTCATTGGGAGGCATACAACCCAGAGAGAGAGACAGACATGCAGATCCTGTTCAGAATGATGCCTAAGTAGTGTATGGACATTAATGCTGCTGCTGCTGTGGAAGGCATAAGGATCATCTTCCTGTCTCAAGTGGGGGTTCTGCCCCTTGGGCCCAGAGAGCAAATCTCCTTGGGCTGCCATACTACCAGATATGTTGGGGCTACAGAACTCCCAGAATTCCTGGCCAGCATGTCAAAAGTCTTTTTGTAAAGAGCTGCCCAATGTCTGCTGGGACTTCAGAGTTGAGGGCTATCAGGATGAGATTCTAGGACAATCTGTGCTTAATAGTCAGTATCTTGGCTCTGCTGAGTAAGGTATCAATATGGCATTTGCCAACTAAAGGAGCAGAAATGTTTCTTAAATACAGTACAGAGGTATGACATTTTTCAGATCAGAGATGTCACCCAAAGCCAAATTCTCATTGTTAGGGGGAAAAAACCAGATTATACCAACTCAGAGTGATGCTGAGGACTTGTATTTAACTGCTTCTACATTAAAAAAAATCCCTGCATATAGAAAGCTACATTGGAGAATTTTTAAAAAAAATTCTGCATCAAATACTCATTGTTGGCACTAAGACCTTCCCCTAGCCCTGTTTGTTTAGACTGCTTTTGGTTGCATTTTTAAATGCCTCTCAGAAGTTGTTTGATTGTATGTTTATCATTCCCCATTAGTCCTGGACAGAACGGTTCACTGATTCAAGCAAATAAAACAAGCACCACCCACACTTCCTCTTCTCACCTGTGCCACGTTTCTGCAGCCTCAGCCTCTTGAGGATATCTCCAAATTTCTCATGCTTGCTAAGGTTCAGCAATTTAACATGAACTCCTGCCCGAAGACCTGTGCCAAGGTTGGATGGGCAGGTCAAGATGTATCCCAGATGGGAATTCCACATAAATCCATAGTTTTTGGATTTAAAGAGCGTTTCAAGCTAGAGAGAAATATAGACTATTATAAAGAGCTCCTTCCTTTCACAAGCTGAAAAACTGTAAACCTTTCAAGGTTAGCAACACACCTTGAAGATATCTACAAATCCCAAAGTTAAATAATAAAATAGAGCCATCGCATTTTGTGAGACTTTATGTTCTTGTATGAGATCAGACAAGACTCCAGGTAAGAATACTTGAATCTTTGGCACCGTCATGCAAGAATACGTGGCTCAGCAGTGAGATTCTTATTATATGAAAGGACTGCTCGATGAAGTTGTTGACCCCCTGCTTTATAGTATTAAGGTAGTTTAGTTCTTTCAATTCACAAACATGTTCAGTGGAAGAAGAGATAAAGCTCACACTGTAGGAGCAAGACATGCAGCAAAGCTCTACATGAAAAGTAGCCTTCCCACTCTACATTTCTGCTTCGGGTAGAGCAGCAGTTTGATGAAGAGCAATACTATTAGCATAGGGTGGCACAAATCAAGGTCTCTGCGTTATTCGAAGACCCGAGATCTTTGGTGCTATGTGCTGAGTCAATTCAAAGATTGCTACCAAAATGTAATTCCTTTAATATGCCAGAAGTGGAATTTATTAATATTTGGGAAGTAATTATATCACTTTGTTTATCTATTTAAATAATCAAATGTACTATTTCCCCGGTCTGTCCATTTGCCAAAATGCAGTTCCCAATATACCACTGGAAAGTAAGCAGAGTTCCCCCCTGCCCCCCCCAAAAAGCAGGAACCATATAAAGCTTGTTTTATTCCTAATAGGATATGGCTAATATACTTTCATCTTAAATGAATGCAAGATGGAATCTTGATTCTTTATAAACTACATTTCACTGATTACTATTTCTTTGTTTAGAAACATGTTACCATGTTAGGCATCATAATCTGTCCAGAGAATTTAAGAAGTTACCATGTAGATTACAAAAAACTAAACGAACTTCTCCCTCCAGCCTCAACTATGAAGGCAGACCCAGCATGTATGCCTTCCCTAGACACTATATAGCTTGAAGTATTAGAAAAGGCAGTGGCCAAACATCATTATGAGCTATGCTGGTTCTGCAGACATGCCCTCTCAGCTCCTGGAAAGTCATTTCTGAGGTTGCATGCAACTACCTACTAGTATAAGACAGGCAACTGAGTTAGAGGAGAATGGCTATGTGTGCAAGTCTTCCAACATTTCTGATTCTAAGGGGATACATACATTATAAGTCACTATTATTTGATCTATCTCTTTAATAAACAAGGAAGGTGGGTATTCAAAGAAGTCTCCACAGGCAGGCAGGATCTCCATTCTTACGTTCAAGCTCACTGTACCACCGCTCTGCCTAAATGGATAGTTTAAAGCCATATCAACAATACATGCTACTATGTTTTAGAGTCTATACTTAAATCAACACTTTGAGCTGGATATTGTAGAGAAGACTGCACTAACTCAGATCCCCGGGCAAAGTCCATGTGCCTCCATTAGCAATTATATTTACCTGGGTTAGCCCAGAACAGAAGCGAGTGAAAACCTCTTTCATATTTCCACCTTTTTGCATGGAAATAACTCTAAGGTGATCTTCCTCATTGATCCACACAAGGAAAGTCTTCTTGTCATTATGCCTAAGAAGACATAAGCTAGTAAGTTCCACATTCCTTTATCCCAAGCACAGATCAAACATACATCAGTACATGCCAAAAGCCTTCAAACGATCTTCCATAGTTCCTGGTTGAGCTCATACAGTTACTCTGCTGTAGCCCTATAGATTAACAAAACTATACCGAGCACTTTCGAGCTTGTAACTTTAGATGGGAAGTCTATTTTCATTACAATTATAGCATTTGTCCAGAAATGGGTATACCAACAGTGAAGAATGTTGCATTGCCCAGTTAATAGTTTGGTGTCAACCAATTCTTTCATCAGAATTTAAAACCAAGTGTTTGCCCACATCAGGAGTTAATGAATACATACAATGAATGAAGGTATAGGTTAGTTGTGAGTGAAAGGGCTGAAATCTAAGTATGATATTGTGTTATCTATGTTGATACAGGTGTGCATGAAAGTAGGAATCCATAGTTTGATGATAGTTGCATGTTATGTTCCAATGAATGGAGACCATGGAAAAACCAGGCATGAATTTTGGAAACTTCTGTCATATTCTGAATTGATAGATCCAGGGAGAAAGAATATCCTGCTAGGTGACATGAATGGGTAGGAAAATGCATATAAGAGAATGACTGTTGCAGAACATGAGGATGAGAGACATGTGTAATGGATAGCGAGAACAAAAGATAATTGCAAATGTAATCAAAGAGCAAGGTAAGGTTAAAATTAAAAGAGGATCAAAATAACAGGACCAAGAATCAATAGATGCTGAATAATATGAATTGAATACAACAATGGGTGACCAATATGAAAGAGATACTTTGAGGTGGTTTGGTCATACAGAGTATGAATGAAGATTGAATTGAAAAACAAATGTATGAAGAAAGAATGAACAGGTTAAGGTGAAGGAGAAGACCGAGAAAGTCATGGCTGGATGGAGTAGATGAGCTCCTGAAAAAGAGAAAGGTGAGAAGTTTAAAGAACAAAAGGAAATATGTAAAGTAGTGCAGTGTGAAAGCAAGGATCATTTTACAAGGACAGAAAGTCAAGGAGAGAAATAGTTAATGATGTTATGTTAGCATAAGCTAGCTTTAATTATGTTTCCTTATCTCATGTCTTTTACTTCTTTGCCTAGCTCTAGTGTGATGAGTATGCATTAGTTTGAACTGCTAGGATTCATTTTTATTTTTTTTAAAAAAACCATACTTTTTCCTGTCAAAACTACCCCTCTGGTGCCTTTTACAGAACCCCACTGATTGCTTTTTCTTGCTTTTAATTTTTTAAAAATAAGTAACCTAAATTTAAAAACTGATTAGACAAACTAAGTAGCCCTAAGGATTCTGTCAATTTCATCAGAAAAAGTGGGCAGGAGAGAGGATCACAGCATTAATTCTACAGAACTAAGGTATCAGGTGACATAAGCTGCATCTTAAGTTAAGAGAGCTTGTCACTCTACTGTATGCCACTTCCAACAAGTCTCTAATTTATTAAGTTATACATGTTGCTGATCAAGTCACTGCCCAGGTTCACATAAAAATGTAATCCGTGATATTGTAAAGCATGCTTTACTGAATAAGCCACAACTGGATGGCTATAAGAATTTATAAATCACAATATCAGGGTTAACTGAATGGCTCAATAGTAAAGATACAACTTCTCCTGGCAATACTCACCAGATCCCCCTCCCATCAGGCCAGTCACGTGCCATTCCGGAAGCCAAGAGCAAAGGGGAAACAGGTTTATCAAAAAGGAAGTGATCGTCGATGAGCTGTTGCTGTTCAGCTTCTGTCATATTCTTCAGAGCATAGTACTTCCCGCTGAAGTCCCCTTCCAGGCTGGCCAAAGCTGAAGGAAGGACAGGGAGGCTTGTCACATTGGGGTTGTTGATAGGATGCAACCACGTACCTATTCTGGCTTACCATTCATTAATGCCAAGACAGCAAAAAGTGTAGCTTCAGCCAGGCAACTTCAGGGCATGCTCACTTTTAACAATTCTCTAGTAGAGCAAGGAGCTGACTGTTTTCCAGAGTCATGAGGAAGGAATGGGAGGAAGAATGCACCCTTCGCTCAAGGTACCTGCTTTTTTAGCCGCCCCATTAATTAACATGCAGTTGTTGGATACTCATAGTGGTGTTTTCTCTTCAGGAACGTGTTCCAGCAGGGGTATTGGCAAAGTATGGTCAAGTGGAAGATGGTGGCTGCAACAGTGTGATTAAAGCTCTACACACAACACACTTAAAAAATAGGTGGAGCTTTGATTACATTGTGGACACCATCTTGTGTTTTTTTTTGACCACATCCTGCCAACACCCCTGTCCAAACAAATGGAGGAAAGGTGCCAAGGTGACCCTTATGTGAGCAGACACAAGGGAAACAATTACTACAGTCCAATTTTCTGCTACAGGTGAGACTTTTCAAAGGTGCATTGAGCTACAAGCATAGTCCCCCATTGGGGGAGATGGGCAGGGATATAAATTTAATTTAGTAATAGTACAGCTTTCTAGCTGACACAAAGGAGTTTAATATGAAACACCCTTCAGATAGTTCAATCATACTCAACAAGCATCTTATTAAACAAAGTTAATGCAAAAAGGTAAAGGTAACTCTACCCCATTTTACACATAATTTTTCTTTTTGATTATCAGATCATCATTGGGACTGAGCCCAATTCTACTTGTTTGGGGCTCTGTACACAGGAAGCAATGCTGAATTTTACCTTCCACAGAAAGTTTTTCAATTGCACGTCTCTCTCCTCTGCTACAGTGTGGGGGCAGACAGAAGCCACGAATGCTCCTACCAGTTCGGACACGTGAACTAATAACATACTTGGGGTCCAAATCATCACCCCCCTACAAAAGCAAAGAGCTTTATCAGAGTAGTAAGAGATCCAATAGCAAATTCCACCTAGACTTAATGAAAGCAAATCCATAGTTATTTTATATATTTTATATTTAAATACAAGCCATATTAAGTTTTTAGTTCTGCACTTAATTAAAAGGGTTGGCTATACAAATCCCAGCCAATACCCAGTTCCCAGCTGCCTCCACTTCAACAACCTTTTATTACAGACAGCCTTGCTGATATATTTTTAAATAGTACCATTCCATAATTTTCCTAGCAGATGTTTTAAGCAAGGCCAGTACTTATTCTGAATGAAGCATTTTAAACCAACCTCCTGTAGATAAAGGAAGTGTGAAATATTGTTATGGAGAGAAAAGCCCGTTTTGGGGGGCCATCTTCACACCAGAGATGGAATACTGGCAATCAAGAGCTTACTTTATGGCCAAATTGGGCCATTCTTCTGCTGCATGGGCTTGTTCCTGTGGCAGCCTTGAAGCTTTCCTCTTTTGAGTTTCAATTTCCTCAAAAGCTTCATCACTATCGGCCCTTTCCCTATCCTTGAACCAAAGTCTAATACATTAGGAGGGCACCTGAAGAAAATCAGTGCAACAATTCAATAATCTGTCCATCATAAAGGTAACTTTCTCCCACTGATATAAAGTTCAGATCACTAGCCAAGGCCAGTTGTTTTTTCATAGTGACGGGCATAGTGATAGGATACTCTTCAATCCTGCTTTCCATGATGGAAGCGACTGATCCATCTCCGCTTCATGAAGGACTGAACAAGACAATTTCTTACGTTGTTTATTGCCCAAATGATTCTATATGAATGTTCAGAGTACCGATGAACATTCTCTCCTGCAGAATAAGATCTTTTGGCACATGGGAATCAAACCTAATAGCAAGGCCTAAGCAAATCTTGAAACATACCTATGCAAGTGCTATTTCAACTCTTTATCAACAGGAATCTTAAGATTTTCAGACTAGCTATTTAGATTGCAACCTTCATAAATGTCACCCAGTAAACATCTTCCATTATTATACAAATAATTCTAGGTCAAGGAAACTACCAATGGCTAGTTTTCAACATGCCTACTAGGTGTGCACAAAAAAGTACAGAATCAAAAGAACAAGTTAGCAATCTATTGATAAATATTTGCTTCTTTTAAAAGACTTCTCTACCTTCAAGTTATCAGAATTCAAGTCAGTCTTGTGTTGATCCGTAGGTTTGTAGCCTCCATGTCGATCCTCAATAACTGGGTCAAAGAGTTCATGAAATGTGACATACGAGTCCTCATCACCAGCTACACATCCCACTGTCTTAATGTAGGGATGGCCTACAGGAATAAGCCAGAAGAGCTTTGGTTTGGATAATGCTCCAGTTCCATTCTAGCAATTTGCATTTCCACTCAGACACACTAGATTTTGCATGTCATTAGCTTTATAAAGAAATTTTTGATACACTGTGCATCCTCCATTCAGTAGACTTTGTAGTTTGCCTATAAGTTTGTATGAATGTAGCATAATGGGCATATCAGCACATTTAAAAACATAGTATATATTAAAGGTAAAGCTGTTTTGAATACTCGGTTTACACTGAATGCTTCAAAATTAGGCAAACCCAAAACCTTAGTTTCAGTGAATTTGTGTATTTTATTTTACAAAAATACATAGAACTATATATTTTCTTTGTAGGTATCAAACATTCTCTACACAGGCAGACCAAATTCCACAATCAGTACACATTATTCAAACTGAAAAGAGGGTTTTGTTTTTGTTTTTTTGGTAGAATCCATTCTGCAATATATACTTTTGCAAAATAGAATCACAGGAAAGGAAGCACCAACATAGGGTGAAGGCGACACCATTTTCTCACCCGAGAAAGCTTATTCAGACTTAAATTCTGAGCTTTCGGTAGGGCTAACTTCTCTAACCTGCCAACCCTCAGGTGTGCAAAACACCATAACTCTAATCCGCACAGCCAATGGCTACTGATGGACATTGTAAAGTAATCTGTCTGGAGGGACCAGGATGAGGAAGATTGTAATCAATGTCTGAAAATTGTCAATTTCATTATAAACCAGATGCTGCTCTGGCAATGCCATCTCTTAATGGACTAATTTCTGCCAGAACTTCAGAAAGGTTACCTAGAACTTATATGTTGAATGTTCAGAAATCACTAAAATGGAATGCAATCATTATCACATAGAGGCTAAACACCTCTGAAGACATTCTCATTTTCATCAGAGGTCACTTATCAAATTACAGCTCATCAGTCACTGATGCCCACAGACCTTTGTAACATCACTAAAAGGGTATCAGGTTTTGTATCCAGTCCACAACAATGGCTACCAAGGTATCTCCATAAAACTTGCAAGCAGGATGTCAAGACTGTAACTGTCTGAAATATCAAGATAGTTGACCATGGAGGCTCTATTTATCACTATTGTTTTCATTAACAGATATTCAGAAGTCTATTTCTAGAAGTAGAAATAGCAGCCATCGTGACAATTAGCCAGAGAGAGTTCCTTATCTTTTAATTCAACCCCCTTGTTAATTGTTAAGAGAAGTTAATGGTCTTCTCTTCGCCCCATCTGACAACAGTTCTGAAGGGCTGTTTCCAAGGTATAATTGGAATGAAAAGCAGCTCTAAAAAGCTCCATCATATACAGTTAACCTCAACTAACAACCATTTCATCTAAACCAGGCTTCTTGTTTCAGCCATTTTGCATTTCCATAGCCACAGCTGATTCCACACCTGAGCAAAGGCTGTGGCTGCATCAGCTGGTTCATGAGCCTCAGGCTTTGCCAGGATTATCAACCCCAGTCCGAATGACATCATACAAGGAGAAGCCACTTCGAATTATTGTCTCGCAATTTCTAGTTCAAACTCAGGGTCAGAACCTCAGCCACACTGTTCTTGGGGGCACTCAGCTCTGGATATTCCTCATTGGGAGGCAGTTTAATATTGCTAAAGAGTAACAAAACATTGCTGTAATATCCCACCACCAAGATCTGCTCCTACTTCATTTGCCAAAGAAGAGCCATATTTTAATCAGTGATTCATTTTTAAGAACCGCAGTTTTAAGACATATTCATTTAGAGCTAGGGCTTCCTGGGAGCGGAGCGGAGTTCATTTCTCATTCAACAGCATTAATATTTAGCAGGGGGGGCAGGAACTGGCAATGCAGGTACTTGGCAACAGGAATCAACAGGTTTGTATTTCTCAGTGAATAAAGTCACCCGAGATGCAATCAAGGTTTTGCATGAATATCCCATAAGATTTTCAATAAGCTATACTTTTGAGATTGCAAGGAGATTTTCACAGACAGCATTTTCAAAGCAGCACAGCACTTCCTTGTTAAATGGATGAGGAACAGATACAAATTTTAAAAAGCAGCCATTTTCCTTTACCTGGGTTGTCCACCCCTGTCTGAATAGCATCATCCACGGTAAATCCACTAGAAGTCTGTTTACCCCTCAACTTTTTATATAACTCCAAGGTCAGCACTGAAGCCATATGATTGTTATGGGCACTCAGATCTGGATACTCATTCTCTGCAGAGTACTTCATCTTGGAAAGATTATGACTGTTGGAGAATGGCATAGTTGGCCTGTCTGCAAGGGGCTAAGAGAAGAAAAAGGAGAGAGGAGAAAACATTATCTTGCTTCTTGTAGGATGTTAACTTAGCTGTCACTTGCAAAGAAAAAGCCTGGTCAGGAGCAAGGTCACCTTGCAGTCTCTGCCTTACCTGCTCAATTCAACACTTGGTCTGCAGAGCACCTGCAATTATGGAGGGCTGCCAGGTCCTTGGCAAATATTACTCAACTCCTCCCCATCCAGGTGGCATGGCAGGCTAGGCCATGGGTAGAAAGCCAGCACTAAGAGACTTGCCCAAGGTCAAGGTGTTGTATCTGTAGCTGCAGCACCAGGAATAGGAAGCGAGTCACCTAACTTCCTCTAAGGAGTGCCTCCCTTCCCTTGGTCCCAGAGGGTCACCTTCACCTCAAGGCAGCAGACATTTTGCAGCAAGATAGAAAGGAATTGCCAAGCTGAGTTCCCTTCCTGTGGTTTTAGCCACGGTTGCTCCCACGGTTCGTTTGCAAAGCCACCCCCGGCTGACAAGAGAGCAGAGAACTGCAAAACAAGCCGAAGGAGTCAGCCAGCCCTAAATTCTAACCTTCCACTCAGGGCGCAGTGCCGCCTGCTCCGCGCCCCAGGCATCTCTCTCGCTCTCTCTGTCGCAAGAGAAGAGAAGCCGGTTAGGGATGCGCGTTGCTGGGCACAAACAACCGCAGAAGGAAAGGCCCGCGGCTGCAATCTGCCTACGACTCTGTCCGCTCTCCAGGAGGCACTTTGGAAGGAGCAGGTGGCGGCTGCGGCTGGGAAACGCACGGACAGTGGGTGGGTGGGAGGCTCTGACTGGATCGAAAAGGGCGCTGGCTGCGGTGCTTCGCAGCCGACCGGAGCCCACGCTTCCCGGGGAGAGCGTGCGCGTCAACTCAACCCGCTCTCTTTCTGGCTTGCTCAAGTCTCGATCCGGCGAGGGGAGCCGCGAAGGACTGCTTGCAAGGGCAGCCTCGCTTTAGCGGGTGAGCTGCAGTGCGCGACAGCTCCGGCACGGCTGGATCTGGAAGAAAATGGCCATGAAGCGGCGCAGAGCTGGGACGCCCGGCTTGCCGCGACCGCCTTCCCTCTGTGGCCCCCTTCTCTCCGGGTGGGGGGCCACCGCCCTCTCTTACACTATTTGCTTTGTAAGGGCAATGAGTAGCAGGCTTCCCTCCTTCCGTGCACTGGAAGGACGTTTTCTTTCCTCTTCTCTAGACACCTCAACCTAAGGCGAAGCAGCAACTCAAAAATGAAACGGGCCCATCATTATATAACAAACTAAGATGAATGTAAGCAATTGCTCTGCGAAATACCAATTACTCTAGATGTAGGGGGCCCGAGCCGTCTAAGCCTCACGCCCACAGCAAAGGGAGTCAGGTTTTAAGGAGGGTAAAACCCGAGGAGTAAGACGGAAGGGTATGTGCAGCCCGCGCTCTCGCTGGACACGTCCATAGCCTGGACGTGGCGATTCCCTCTGTCGGTCCAGAAGGAAGCTACAGTCGTTGCCGCGCGAGACCGAACCCGGGTCCCCCTTCCTCTCGCCAGGGCGAGGTGCTTGCTTAAAGAAATGCGAGCTCGCACAGGAAAAGAAACTGATATTTCGTGCCGTAAAATGCCCGCTCGGTTTTAACTCCGAAAAGCAGAAGACGACACTGCCGAGCCGGGCGTCCAGCTCGCCACCCTGGCGAGTGCAAGTGCTATTCCGAAGCCAAAGGGCTGCCCAGCACAGCTTGCCCCGCGCACTTACCGAGAGTTTCAGAGGAACTGCGAAAGGAAAGCGCTTCTAGCCTCTTACAAGCTCCGCCAGAAAGACCTGCCTGAAATGAAGCCTTTCCCTCCACCTTCCCATCCCTTTTATAGACACCCCAAGCCGGCTGCTTATTGGCTGGTATTTATATTCCATTCATTCCATTGGAGACTTGCTTCCAGGGAGGGGGGAAGATCTCTCGGCTTGGTCGGTATCTAGCTCTGCGCCCCAGTTTGTTGCCGGGCTTCCCGCATAGACGCGCGGACCGGGGGATGAAGCCTCAGACAGCAACAAAAGGCTTCGAACAAAGGGGAGTCATTTGAAGGATTAACTGGGGAAGTACGAAGGATGCCGTCGCCGGCCCCTCGCCGAAAGGGAATGCAATGCGAAATGCTCTGGAATCGGGAAACCTCTGCCGATGCAATTCTCCCGAATAAAGCTCCACAAACGTGTTTTATTCATCAGGATGAATTGAGGCCTGTCAGATCGATGCGTACCTGTTTGAGCCAAGGTGCTGTTTTGTTTTCAGTTCGCTGCTCTTTCTTCAGCAGCGTCCATGAGAATGAATGCAAGAGTAGCAGTTAAAATGGACAGAAATACAACTAAGGGCTTTAGAGCAGGGTTCCTCAACCTTGGCAACTCTAAGCTGTGTGGACTTCAACTTCCAGAATTCCCTAGCCAGCAAAGCTTGAAGTCCACACAGCTTAGAGTTGCCATGGTTGAGGAACCCTGCTTTAGAGACTTGGTGCTTGGTTGACTGTAAATTCTCTGCGACTGGATTTACACAGCTACCATTCATTGCTAAACTACAATAAGCTGGATTTTCACCACACATTAAACAACCAAGAAACTACTATAGCTTCAGGTTTTCAACAGGGTTGTTCTGTACTGTATTACAGCAACTGCCAACAGATAAGGCAGACTTATCTGCTACTCAGCAGATACACTGAGACTGCAGGTTCCCAGCCCATGTGGCCCTCCGGAAGTCTAAATACTGTGACCTTAAAGTAGAAGATCCCAAACAGCCATTCTAAATTGAGTTCTGTCTGGTATTTGTGGACCAACTCTAAGAACATTTCATATTTGATTGAAGAGAAAGGCTTAATACCAAATGAAATAAATATACTTAGGAGTAAATGAGGTTAATTCCAGTGGGATGAATCCCACCATGGGTCTAAGACATTTTATGTCTACAAAGATTGGTCTTTCTCAAGGGTAGGATTGAACCTGTGCCCATCCAGATTTGAAGCACAATTCAGTGCAACGTCTGGAAGGCCATGGGGCCTTCACCCCTGAATCTAATTCAGTGGACTCTTGAATTTATTTCTAAAGACAGTTTGAAAGACTTGGCCTTACAAGAGCAGAATTTTTACATTCTCTTCCTGCTTAGGAGGTTTATGTATAGAGGTGGCTGGATGCAAATGAGAAAGAGAGCTTTTCAACAGGTGCAGCTGTAAAGTCCTTTGGCAACTAATTTTTAACAGGCTCCAGATTGCCTGGGGCAGTAAGGGGGCACCACTGATGCTCTGTCACCTCCGCAGCAAGAGAGGCAGACAAAACATTCTTTTAACTCTTTATATGCTGTGTGAAAAGCAGTCAAGTCTTGTTATTCCTAATGGAATTTCCTTTGCAGTTTTCACTACAGAAGAGAAATCCAGCCCCTTTGCCCTTGTCTGAACTCTGCTCAAAGCATTCAAAGGTTTTTGTTCTTGTTGGTTTTCCTACTTCCATGTGAAATCAATTACATCTGGGGGAAAAAAGTAGTTCAACAAATGGCTAAACAAGATCTTTTCTAGTCTAAATTTAAAATTAATTTAAATGTTAAATTACATAGTTTATTGTACATAGTTATTATTGCAGGTAGCAGGTATAGTGGTTGGGGAGAGGGCTTTTTTTTAATATTACACCTACTTTAATCCTAAAGGGAAAGTATCAGTTTATAACCACTTCAGAATTCAACTCGCTTATCATACTGCATGAGAAAACAGTGGGTCACAGATATTTCATTGTCATTGGTTCTACTTTATTTAAGACATTTATATCTAGCCTTTTTGAAAAGTTCAAGACAGTTAACTAATGTAATATATAGAAATATACAGATAAAACTTTCAAAATAGAAAAACAGATTCACACAGCACTAAACCATTGACCAAATTTATGCAACATGCTAAACCATAGACAGACTTTTAGTGGCCAAGAGCCACACTTAACATTTCTACTTTTGTTGAGAGCCACAGAGTGGCTGGGATTAAGTTCCCGGTGGAGTCTGAGGATTTACTTCTGCCTTTTTCTTAAACCATGATACTGTTGGCAGAGTGCTAGGAAAGCATTTGGCCCAGGCGAGATCAGAAAAGTCACACACCAGGCATTTCTATAAAAATAATTTTATTTACAGAAAACAAACATATTTAAAGGCTGTTTGCTGAGAGGAGAGATTTCTCTCAGTTGCATACTCTCTGCAAGCCTACACAGAAGGGAAACTGAAACTAAAACAAGTCCAGGTAAGTTCTTCCCCCTAGGCAAAGCAACCATTAACACATGAAAAGGGGACAATTAAATTCAACCTCTTCACCCTTAGTTACCATAGTAACCTTAATCTGTAGTAGAAAACATATTAACAGATACAGTCTCTGTTTCCCAGCTGAAAATGATGGGAAACTGTGGGGTTGGGGGGGAAGGGCTCTATAAAATGGGAGGTCATGAGACATTAATTATCTATCCTGTATAAAGACAAAACCAAACAAATTTTATTACGGCTCAGGTCAATGTGTGTGAACTGGGCCACAGACAAGACCCAGTAAGTTTGCAAGTCTAAGCTAAGGTAATTGAGAGGAAGTATTATGGCTTGTATATAAAATTTTGATTGTAAACTGCCCAGAGTCCCTTTTTCGGGGGAAATTTGAAATATAAATAAATAAATATCTTACCAACACAATTTTCTGTGTTATACTAAATCATAACCTAACCCCTTGACTGAGTCTGAGTAATACACTAAAGTGAAATTTAGCTGGATAATTTTGGTTCAGTGTGTCATGGGAACATTGTCCATAGGACACACTTCAGAATTATTATGTGTACAATTCAGTTGTGATATAACCTCTTAGAACATCTTTATTTAAAATATGAAAAAGAAAATCAGAAACCAGAATGATAACAGCATAAGAAAAGAGCAGAAACAGCTTAATAGCCATTCAGCAAAATCATGGTAGAATCAAAAGGGAGATAATTAATACAAGCCAGCAAAAGTATTATTCCAGTCAGCTTTTAACTTTTTGTTTTAAGTATAACTGAAGTTCTAATTCAGCTTCTTTTGATTTAGAGCTTTAAAATGTTGTTGTAACGTCATGTTACTTGGTGCTGGCTTTCTATGTTATGTAAATTGCTGTGGGGACCTTGCTAGGGCTGAAAAGCAGTGTGAAATACTTTAATAAATCATAATAGATCAGGCTGTCTCAGAGCTGAAAACTCCACGCGATGGGTTGTAGCCTCTGAAAAAAGAGAGCAATCAAAGTGCATTATGGGACTCTTGGGACCAGGACCTTCAACAACAGTACGAGAGGCAGGAATTATCATACTACTGTGTTTCCCTTCACGATGCGAACAGCTTCACCTCCTAATTCCTCCAGATGATGCCACTGTTAAAGCAAAGCTACTGAGGCATTTGAAAAAAATACAGACCGGTTTTGAAGAGTGGAAAGAACTTAATCAAACCCTTAGATTTTTTTTCTAAGCAAGGGTTGATCCAAAGCAAAAGAAAATAAAGGAGCCTGCATCCCACAGAGATTAGAGTTGTGGATACCTGTTTGTTTTATGAAATGTCTTCAATAATAAAACAGGAATAACACTCCCTTCAGATATTGCATAGATATTCTTTCCAACACATAGATATCTACATACCCACATTGGATGACATTTAAACAGGCAGGGGAATCCATGGGGGTGTCAAATAAGTCAAGATGGTGGCTGCAATCACACAATCAAAGCCCTGCCCCATTTTTGGGTGCATCATTTGTAGTTGTGGCTGCCATGTTGACTTTTTTGCCCCTCTGCAATCAAGTCATGAAAACAAAAAGTGGAAGATTGGAGGTAAAGGGCAGGTGGAGTGTGAGACTCACCCATGCAAAGTAAAAATTAATACAAAGACTCCTTGAGACTAGACAGATTCTTAGGAACTATATGGGCACAGCCTTGTGGGGTTTTTTTTAATAATACAGAAATAGTTTGCCTTCTGGATTTTTTTAAACTTCTCAGTGTAGCCTATATCCTGGGTATTACCTAGTGGTCTCCCATCCAAATTCTTACCTGCTCCACTCTTACACTTTTGGGTGGGGCAGGGCAGGAAATGAGCCAATAATGGCAAAGTACCCTCAACTACTTCAGCAAAGGATCGTTACCTTGTCATGCTGCTGGAGCTTGAGCACCTCAATGATGCCATGAGCTAAACCGTGAAGGGCCACCCAAGACGGGAAGGTCATGACAGAGAGGTCAGACTAAATGCGATCCCTGGGGAAGGTAATGGCAACCCACCCCAGTATTCTTGCCGTGAAAACTAAATGGATCAGTACAACCAGAGATATGTCGGTATACCATCGGCTGATGAGACCCCCAGGTCGGAAGATGGTCAAAATGCTACTGGGGAGGAACAGAGGATGAGCTCAACTAGCCCCAGACGTGATGACGCAGCTAGCTCAAAGCCGAAAGGACGGCTAGCGGCCGACGGTGCTGGTGGTGAACGGTGAATCCGATGTTCTAAGGATCAACACACCATTGGAACCTGGAATGTAAGATCTATGAGCCAGGGCAAATTGGATGTGGTTATTGGTGAGATGTCAAGATTAAAGATAGACATTCTGGGCGTCAGTGAACTGAAATGGACTGGAATGGGCCACTTCACATCAAATGACCACCAGATCTACTACTGTGGACAAGAGGACCACAGACGAAATGGAGTAGCCTTCATAATTAATAGTAAAGTGGCTAAAGCAGTGCTCGGATACAATCCAAAAAACGATAGAATGATCTCAATTCGAATTCAGGGCAAGCCATCTAACATCACAGTGATCCAAATATATGCCCCAACCACAGATGCTGAAGAAGCTGAAGTAGAGCAGTTCTATGAGGATTTGCAGCACCTACTGGACAACATGCCTAAAAGAGATGTTATTTTCATCACGGGAGACTGGAATGCTAAGGTGGGCAGTCAAATGACACCTGGAATTACAGGTAAGCATGGCCTGGGAGAACAAAACGAAGCAGGCCATAGGCTGATAGAATTTTGCCAAGACAACTCACTCTGCGTAACAAACACTCTCTTCCAACAACCTAAGAGATGGCTTTATACATGGACTTCACCAGATGGACAACACCGAAATCAGATTGACTACATCCTTTGCAGCCAAAGGTGGCGGACATCTATACAGTTGGTAAAAACAAGACCTGGAGCTGACTATAGTTCCGATCACGAACGTCTTCTTGCACAATTTAGGATCAGACTAAAGAGATTAGGGAAGACCCACAGATCAGCTAGATATGAGCTCACTAATATCCCTAAGAAATATGCAGTGGAGGTGAAGAATAGATTTAAGGGACTGGACTTAGTAGATGGGGTCCCGGAAGAACTATGGACAGAAGTTCACAACATTGTTCAGGAGGCGGCAACAAAATACATCCCAAAGAAAGAGAAAACTAAGAAGGCAAAATGGCTGTCTGCTGAGACACTAGAAGTAGCCCAAGAAAGAAGGAAAGCAAAAGGCAACAGTGATAGGGGGAGATATGCCCAATTAAATGCAAAATTCCAGAGGTTAGCCAAAAGAGATACTGGTTTAAGATTGGGAAAGGAGTACAGCAGGGCTGTATACTCTCACCCTACCTATTCAACTTGTATGCAGAACACATCATGCAATGTGCTGGGCTTGAGGAATCCAAGGCTGGATTTAAAATCGCTGGAGGAAACATTAACAATCTCAGATATGCAGATGATACCACTCTGATGGCTGAAAGTGAAGAGGAACTGAGGAGCCTTATGATGAAGGTGAAAGAAGAAAGTGCAAAAGCTGGCTTGCAGCTAAACCTCAAAAAAACCAAGATTATGGCAACCAGCTTGATCGAGAACTGGCAAATAGAGGGAGAAAATGTAGAAGCAGTGAAAGACTTTGTATTTCTAGGTGCGAAGATTACTGCAGATGCTGACTGCAGTCAGGAAATCAGAAGATGCTTAATCCTTGGGAGAAGAGCTATGACAAATCTCGATAAAACAGTTAAGAGCAGAGACATCACACTGACAACAAAGGTCCGCATAGTTAAAGCAATGGTGTTCCCCGTAGTAACATATGGCTGCGAGAGCTGGACCATAAGGAAGGCTGAGAGAAGGAAGATGGATGCTTTGGAACTGTGGTGTTGGAGGAAAATTCTGAGAGTGCCTTGGACTGCCAGAAGATCAAACCAGTCCATCCTCCAGGAAATAAAGCCAGACTGCTCACTTGAGGGAATATTAAAGGCAAAACTGAAATACGTTGGCCACATAATGAGAAGACAGGACACCTTGGAGAAGATGCTGATGCTAGGGAGAGTGGAGGGCAAAAGGAAGAGGGGCCGACCAAGGGCAAGGTGGATGGATGATATTCTAGAGGTGATGGACTCGTCCCTGGGGGAGCTGGGGGTGTTGACGACTGACAGGAAGCTCTGGTGTGGGCTGGTCCATGAAGTCACGAAGAGTCAGAAGCGACTAAACGAATAAACAACAACAAAAACCTCAATTATCTGGAGAAATCATTAACACATTTTTTTAATTAAGTTGTTGGGTTTAAACCAGAGAGTTCAAGTTTTTGTTCATCCATGAAATTAATTGGCTTCCCATTGACTAGTCATTGTACTTCTCAGCCTAACCCACCTCACAGGGTTTCTGTGGGAATATAATTGGGGTATGGAGGGAAGGGGAGGAAACACTCCTACTATATTATAATAGTATGGTACAAGGGATGCTATATCTGATCAAACCTCCCATCCATACAACTCTTAGGTTTGTGTTATACCACATGCTGAGTCAAAATGTGGCTTGCTTGTTTGTGGCACAACATACTGAATGTTTTATTAATAATAATATTGAATGTACCCAGACAACTGCCCTTTGATTTAGCAAAGTTTAGCTTACAGACTGATCTCACAATCCACTAAGTTATAGGTACTTTGGGCTCTGGAGTTTGCAACTAAATTTCCCTTTGATATGAGCAAAAGAAAATCACAGTGAACAAAATGTGGATCACAGCAATCTGCAAAGTATTCCTTAGTAGTTGCATCTATGGAATGATACTGTAAATTGATCTTGATCAGTGAATAAAGGACCAGGGATTTAACCCAAAATATTTACCT
Source organism: Candoia aspera (assembly GCF_035149785.1). NCBI lineage: Eukaryota > Metazoa > Chordata > Lepidosauria > Squamata > Candoiidae > Candoia > Candoia aspera. The sequence goes on from NC_086153.1 coordinate 314,198,511, forward strand.
TGTTCTGAGTCTTGGGTACTAATACAAATCTAAAAGGGAACAATGTTTCTGCAACTTGAGCAGGACAGATGCTGAAATTCCAACTATTAAAGGCTCAGAAGGCCTGTCTATATCGCTGCTGGCAGAAGACACTAGTGAAAAGGCCATTGACTCCCAGGAAAAGTCAGCTGGTGCTGTGACCAATGACAGGTGGTGCTTAAAGGGTGTGCATCTGGCTGGATTTTAAGGATGTTGAAGATCCATATGTCTCTCATTGTGCTACCTCAACTATAGGTTGCTTCCATTGGATCATGGGACCTGTAGATTTTCCTCCAATATTATGCTCTGCCTGTATACTTGTAAATAAAATATAACAAAACCACCATCAGCCTGTACAGCTCTTTTATCAAAAAGAAATTAAATCTCATAACACTATCCCTAGTACTTATTCAGGGTACTATGAAGTGAACATATGAATTTGCAATTTTTAGTTTGTGAACCCTCAGTTTGGTGTAGCTTCTGAACTGGCTTGTTGACACTCAAGAGCAGTGTTTCTCAGTCTTGGCTGGGGAATCCTGGCAGTTGAAGTCCACCCATCTTAAACTCGCCAAGGTTGAGAAACACTGCTCTAGAAAAAGCTTATCCAGAAGAACACATAATGTGCAGCTTCATTTATTTAAATAGGATAATAAACTAATAAAAGCTTGTAGAACTAGTTCTTTGTCCAAGATGTAGACCAGGATATGGCATTATATTTGTCAACAACTCAAATTAATCATTTCTAATTAATCATTTGAGTGGCATCTAATCTTACTCAAAAGGGCAAGCTGACTGATGAGATTGCAGCTATGGACACAGCCAAGTCTTCTGCAGAATCAGGGCCAACAGCTTTAGCCAAGGAGCTCCCTGAGTGACCTTGGGTACTCTCTCTAATAATTGCCTAAACAATCTGGATCTGCACAACATGTCAAAGATCCACTATACACAGCCACATTATAGTCAATGTGTTATGTGAATCCAGAAAATAGGATTTACTTGATTAAACTGTGACTCTATTAGCTATGGGTAAGTATATCACGGGAACACAGCATATGAGAAGTATATATGCATGCACGCACACACACACACATGCACATCAGAACTGGTCTCTGCTAAATTAGGAGTCCAACGTGATGGGCATACTAAGATGAAAAGCAGAGAATACCAGCTGAATACTCAACAGTTTCTATCCATAATTAACATAAAACCGCTGCTATGAAAAAAGGACAGAATGAGTATTCTACACATCTGAATGTAAGTAATGTTGAATTAAAGTGGCTCCTTTCTTATTCAAGCAGCAGACAGAAATGCCAGAGGTGAAGCATCATCCATGAATGCCTCCCCAGGCTGGAAAAAGTTTATACATTGTTTTTCAGTCCATGATAGAGCAGCTAAGCTACAGACTGTCCTCCATTAAAAAAAAAAAGCTAAGTCACTCTTCTCTTAACTAACTGCATCCAAGAATTTTAAGGTTTGTAAAAAATACAGACCAAGCTGCAGATTTTTCCCACAACTTTTCTTCCATCAAAGGAAGAAACACAAATAGACCCTGCCTCATTAGTGTAACTCCAGCCAAGATAATTCCCTTTAATTCCAGCCTTAAAGGCCTCATTTTATCTTAAATTATGTTCATTTTATACTAAAGTGAAGCATTGTGCCCTGGACCTCTCCTTTTCTGTTATTTGTTTTACCATAAATTCCTAATGCCTCCAGCCAGTTACAGCTCAATGTCCTCTCTAATGCAACTCAAAACACTTTCTTTCTTTTACTAGTGATTGTTTTTTAAAGCAATGTGTCCTCTGTCCTTAACATGCAATAAATAAATAAATAAATCATACCACTTACTCCATGCAAAAAATTCTTCAGCTTAATTTCTGGCTGTGAAGTTATTTTTAAAGCTTCAGGGCCTAGTATGTGAGGGATACTCATTATTATAGTTCTAAGCAGTAGCAATTTTGTGTTTGAAATAGTGAAATGTACCTCTTCAGGTAGGCTGCTGTCCAAGGGCGATCGCTACCAGCCTTATGCCCTTAGATTGCCTTTTCTTCACCATGTAGCCACAGTAAGAATTACAAAGTACTCACAAAGGTTTGATTGTGTATGTCCATCCCCTTAACATACACAACCAGGACGGTTTACAACAAAAAATAATCGTAACACTTTGGTTTACGTGCCCTCCCCCAAAAAGCATACTCACTGAAAAAAATGAAATAATGTTAATTAAAACTAGAAAGCAGTGTACAAACAAATTACTTAAAAGTCATATCAGGTGTTAAAAGCCTTGGAAAAAGGAAAAAAAAAAGCCTGGGGCAAAAAGACACAGGTTAGGTTCACACAACCTGCTAGGTAAACTCAGCCCAGTGTTTGCTAAACTGTGGCTGAGTGTTTTGTAATAACCCAGGCAGTGTGGTTAGTTTATGGTTTGGTATGCTGTATGAACTCAGGTAATTGGACGGAGTGGTTTAGTAACCATGGATCAGTAAACCACGGATCAGCAAACACAGTTGATGGCAAGCAAAATTCCCAGGAAGAGAGTCCTGCACATGGCACTTTCTGAGCTCCAGGACTCACTACTCACCTGATTCACACGTCGTTAGGCAGCATTGACTGAACCATGATTTATTAAATCATCTGCAGCTGATAGGAGTCACAAAAGGCCAGCTCAAAGCAAACTAACCATACTGTAACTTACTGTGAAGTGAGACTCTGAACAGAAATGAGGAACTGAAACCAGTCTGGCCACATCCTTCTTCACCAGAAAAATCATTTTTCTTTGTTCAAATGGAAACATGTCATCCAAATACAGCTTCAAAGAAAGCAGGCAGTGGCTGTGTTTGCATAACACATTTACTTACCACAGTTGACTCAAAAACGGTGGACTTGATGGCTGTGTTCACCACAGAGTCAACTCATCCTCCTAAAGCCCTCTCTAATAGCAGAGTTGCCATCTTTTTTCTATTCAGATTGCTAGAGGGGAAAATATATAATCTTCCTGTTCCCTTAGGATATAAATGCCTGGGAAAAATTGAAAGGACAGAGAGGATCCTCAAATGGAAAAATACTGTGTTAAGAAAGCTATAGCAATTGTTTAAATTCTAGCCTTCTACCCTGCTCCATAAAACACAAAGAAAAAAAGTAAGATGCCTGGAGGAAAAAATAAAAAAGGAGGCAAGCTTTCAGCTGTTAGAATTTGGGCAGTCAATTACCAGCAAGTAAAAGTGATGTCCCATTTAAAGTCTGCCTTACAGCTATTAAATGCAGCACCCCTTAGATCTAATTTTTGGCATAGCGTCCGTGCACCAGCATTTTATGTATATAAAGCTTTAGCTGCAATCCAGTGTTCAGTTAAGTAATTTTAGAGCCTGGATATAATAATTTGATACTAGCACTTTTTAGATAGCAAAGTTTATTGGTTGGGCCATGTTGCTCATATTGCCCAATGGGGACACAACTCTGTGCCCAGAGTAATGTTCTAATGGCACCCTTGTGGATGCAAACTGGCAACTTGGCAATGTCCCTCAGATCATGAACAGGTACAAGGATCTGCCTGCTTTCTCTTACATCAGCCCATCCCAGTTTTCCCTGTAGATTAATTACCACTGTTGTTCTTGGCTTCAAGCACAGTGTGATGTTGACCACTATATTTGGGGTGTTTGCTGAGAAACGACACTTCCACCGTCTTGCCATCTCTGCAGTTTGTAAGCAAGAGCTCTGGAGGAAAAGGTAGCATTACATACTACCATGGTTGAGTTTTTGGAGTTACATAGCAGAGAGGCCCAAATCATAGAGCAAAAAGCAAATACAGAGGCTTTGTAAGTAATTGCTGCAGAGATTTCCAGGATGTAGCTCAAGGAAGCAGCAGAGGAGAATTCACCCTAGGGCCATGCTAGGTGCTTCCCCAGTGGCTTAATTAAAATGATACAAAGTCTTATGGGAAAAGAAACTTACAGTTCTGAAATGTTGCAAGAGAATCTAACAGCCTATCCAATATTGCCACTGAATTTTAATGGATTTAGGACATGTCTCTGCACAGAACAGAATGCCACAACTGCAGGGACACAAACCCAACACATTTAATTATGTCACATGAATGCACAATGTTGCCCTACAGATGCTGATGAACTAGAGTTACCAGCATCCCTCATTATTACCCATGCTGGCTGGAATTGTTAGAAGCTGTAGTTCAGTTATGCCAGGTGGGCCGCATATGTTATGCAATCATGCTAAAGTTATACAGTATTTCTGAGACCGAGAAATATGATGAAATTCTGTGCACAAAAATAACATCACTTACAGTTGAACATTTTCCTTATACTTGTCAAATTGCAAATGTTAATATAACTAACCTTAAAAAGAACTATTAACAAGGCTCCTCCTTTGGAAGTCAACCTTTTATCAACTTTCTTCTGTGCATTTAAGTTATTTAGTAGGTGCATTTTGTAGGTGGAACTTTAGTAATTTAGCAAGTGGAGCTTTTTCTGGTAGAGAGGGAAAAGCAACAGGAGAAGCATCTGATTCAAATCCGCATGTCAGGATGCTGTGAAATCACAGAGATAGATCTAATTTAAACAATACCCACATGGTGACAAGCATTGCCAACTTTTCCATTAACTCCTGACTTGATATGCAAAAATGAAAAAAAAAATCAGAAAATGTCATTATCACATAAACGTTGCAGAACAAAGAAGGTCTACCACTGTGCTACAAAAACAAATGAAAACTTGCCAAACCTATTAGTACCCTAGATCTGATACCTTATACCAGTGTTCCTCAGCCTTGGCAACTTGAAGATGGGTGGACTTCAACTCCCCAAATCCCACAGCCAGCATGCTGGCCGGGGAATTCTGGGAGTTGAAGTCCACCCATCTTCAAGTTGCCAAGGCTTAGGATCACTGCCTTATACTCTGGAATAAGTTGCTAAACTCTTGCTTCTTAAGGTTCCCTGTTCCTTAAGAGAGATACGATGAGCAATAATTTAGTGGCAAGCATGCAATTTTTGTCATGGCAATTCCATTCTACAGATAAGGATCAAATTTCTGTTGATGAAGCTGTTAAATCCAACCTGGGAAATGGAGGAATTACTAACCATTACATTACATATACTATATTGTAGTATAATAATATAGCACATACCTAAATTAAATAGGTAAGATTTAGTTCCCAGGCTGCCAACCTCCCTATTTGTAAGCTAAATTCTGCCTGAAACCAGTGAAAGCTGTGCATGATGCAATCAGGTAGGAATGTAGTATCTGAAGATGCAAAACCTATTATGAGCTTTTTGTCAGATGCTTTCTTTTATTATAAGCATATTAAAGCCTCTTGTGAGAAAAATGTATGTTGTAATTTGACCTGAATGCTTGGATTTTTTTTTAAAAAGGGGTTCACTGTCAGTGGTTCTTGGCCTCTGTTATTTTGTCAATAAAATGCAATGGTTATAAAGATGGAAGCAAACAGGTATTTTTCCCATAGATAATAGTAAAGCAATCAGAGGACAGAGAAAGATTAATCTACATATTCTACATAAATCAGATGGCAGGAATCAGTTTTCAGAAGGATAAAGACTGATTTATGGCTTCATTCCCAACAACAAAATCCTTTTTTTAGAAAACACAAAGTATGTGCAGAGTCTTTGCACTGAATTGCTGGGTTAACTAAGAGTTATTCTTCAAAATATTTCCCAACCCTCATGCCAGGAGTCAGTGAAGAGCTTCCCCTAAGAGGCTGAAAACACACAGAGCAACATTATAGAAGCAAAGTAATGATTTGTATTGACAAAGCTACTCTTATGTTTGTCCTGCTTAATTCTGTTTACACTATGTGTAAACTTGCTCTGTGAAGAGCATTTTACATTGCTATTTCTTGGCAAACTCCATACACTAATAAAAAAGAATTCACTACCATATAAAGTATACATCAGAGTCACGCCCGCCCCTTTCTTCTTTCTGGAGCTTGTTTGGCTTGTTCCTCAATCATGACTCTGGGCTGCAGCCCTACGCTCATTGCTAGGGAGCTGGGACACAGTAATAGGGAAGCTCAGACTGAAATTCTATACATGCTAACCTGGCATGATATCCCCATGAACTCAGTGACCGCCCCACATACAAAAGAATCAAAGGTATCATTAATGAATTCACTGCATGGCTGTAGGAAATCCACTCACTCTTAATTTCAGTCCTCATCTCAGCAACACAGAGGGCAATACAGAGGAGGCCTTACTGGGGTGTTGTGAGAGTTACATCTAAGCAATGCACTTTGAAAACTTAAAATTTTATCCAGATTTACAGTAATAATATTAGACAGCACGTTCCATTGAAGAAAGTAGGGCTTGCTTTCAAGGAAACATGTCTGATTTAAAATGTTGTATATAAATATTGGGTAGGCAACAGATTCAGTGCTTGGGCACATAATAAGGAAGTGATGTGTGGATCAGCTTTGCTTGGCCAGAAACAAATACTGTTTGCTCTTATGACAAAATATGACTATCTGACAAATACTTACACTGAAGCAAGGCCCACAGCATTTCCTCTCACTTCTCAGTGGTTATTCCTTTAAAGTACCCGCTACCTTTAAAAATATTTCTAGGGTAGATCACATTTTTGAAAATGTAAAACAGTAACTACATAATAGCCAAACACCCATAAATATGTGCACACAGATTAAGTAGTTATAGGAATGTTAGCAATCTCAAAACCAGGAACATATGTAATAGATTATACTGTAATCGTATTACAGAGAAGGTAAAGGTGAAATGAAGTGCCAGCTTTAATCAATACAAGCCTGCCTTGATAGATCTGATCTTGCAAAATAATACCGTGCTTTGCAGTAAGGAACAGAAAGGGACAGAGTTTATTAGCGCAATCAATCCTATACTTCTCTGAACAACAAATACTTCTCTACTCAGAAGCAAGTCCCTTTAAATTCAAAGGGGTTTACTCTCCGATAAGCAGCGATGGAGCTGTAGCCTAAACCGACAAACGGACATGCGTATAAGAGTGCATTTGCGCGTCTTCTTTAAAGTAACCACAGATACCACCCAGTGATGCACCGACTGCACCACACAACAAGTGGGAGGAAGGAGGCGGGCAGAGGATGCAGGACGCGAATTGCATCACCGCAAAAGGAAGCAAAATCGTTCCGCTCAAGCTGGAAAAGGGGAAGGGCTTCATCTGGCTCAGGACTAGCGATGCAAGGGCAGGGAGGGGAGGACGAACGTCACAGGCTGCGACGAGGAAGAGAGAGGAAATAGTGGAACCACGTGTCTGCACCAGGCAAGGCTGTGCTCTGCGCTGGTCCTGAACTGATGCAAGTAGGGAGCCGGAAAGGTAAGAGTGAGGTGGGATTAAAACAGCCTGCTGATTAAGGGTCCGGGGCAGAGAAATGAAACCCAGAACTGCAGTCTCTTCCATCTTTGCCCGAGAGGCCACTCCATTCGCTACTCTGGAACTTACTTCTGATTAGACATGCCAAGGATGATGGAAAAGGGGAAACTGGCCAGATCTCCAGAATGTCCAAAAGAAGGCAGGGCTCCTGTGACTTGATTAACTTTAAAGAGCAGGGAATTTCAGCAGGGGTAAAATCACGAGTGCAAAAGATGGTCTGATATAACACAGAAGTATTATCTTGTGCCTGTTTCTGCCCTCGCCCGCTCCCCACTCCAGCAGCATCTCCTATTGAAAAGGTAAACAGGGACAATCGTTTGTAGGTCACAAGTGCAAAGCAGGCTGAAAAATGGGATAGGGGAAAGGAAGTAATTAGGGACAAAACAAGAAAAATGACTCTGGCAATATATCATCCCACCCAGGACAGTAAATCAAACATAATAGTGAAAGTGGAGAAAAGGAAAATTTTAAAAAAGCAAGAGTTTGAGAAAATATGAAATTCCCATGCTTTCTCTTGGTCTGGAGTTTTTTAAAAACATTCAGAAAATCACCTCTATATGTTAATTGCATATTAAAAGTGCACATGTACAATGTCATACCTAGTGTGTTGAAACTCTCAAAGGAAACACCATACATTCTAGCTGTTTCTATCTTACAGTTGCTCTTTAAAAAGTCCAATTTATTGGCATTCACAACCAGATCGGGTTCCAGTATAGCAGTTGGTTTCTAACAAAAACTTTCCAGAATTCAGTCTAGAAGTATAGCAGAGCAGTTTTCTCAGATGCTCTGCTTGGTGCCTTGTTGTTGTTTATTCGTTTAGTCGCTTCCGACTCTTTGTGACTTCATGGACCAGCCCACGCCAGAGCTTCCTGTCGGTCGTCAACACCCCCAGCTCCCCCAGGGATGAGTCCGTCACCTCTAGAATATCATCCATCCATCTTGCCCTTGGTCGGCCCCTCTTCCTTTTGCCTTCCATTCTCCCTAGCATCAGCATCTTCTCCAGGGTGTCCTGTCTTCTCATTATGTGGCCAAAGTATTTCAGTTTTGCCTTTAATATCATTCCCTCAAGTGAGCAGTCTGGCTTTATTTCCTGGAGGATGGACTGGTTGGATCTTCTTGCAGTCCAAGGCACTCTCAGAATTTTCCTCCAACACCACAGTTCAAAAGCATCGATCTTCCTTCGCTCAGCCTTCCTTATGGTCCAGCTCTCGCAGCCATATGTTACTACTGGGAACACCATTGCTTTAACTATGCGGGCCTTTGTTGTCAGTGTGATGTCTCTGCTCTTAACTATTTTATCGAGATTTGTCATTGCTCTTCTTCCAAGGATTAAGCGTCTTCTGATTTCCTGACTGCAGTCAGCATCTGCAGTAATCTTTGCACCTAGGAATACAAAGTCTTTCACTGCTTCTACATTTTCTCCCTCTATTTGCCAGTTATCAATCAAGCTGGTTGCCATAATCTTGGTTTTATTGAGGTTTAGCTGCAAACCAGCTTTTGCACTTTCTTCTTTCACCTTCATCATAAGGCTCCTCAGTTCCTCTTCATTTTCAGCCATCAAAGTGGTATCATCTGCATATCTGAGATTGTTAATGTTTCTTCCAGAGATTTTAACTCCAGCCTTGGATTCCTCAAGGCCAGCTTGTCGCATGATGTGTTCTGCGTACAAGTTGAATAGGTAGGGTGAGAGTATACAGCCCTGCCGTACTCCTTTCCCAATCTTAAACCAGTCTGTTGTTCCGTGGTCTGTTCTTACTGTTGCTACTTGGTCGTTATACAGATTCCTCAGGAGGCATACAAGATGACTTGGTATCCCCATACCACTAAGAACTTGCCACAATTTGTTATGGTCCACACAGTCAAAGGCTTTAGAATAGTCAATAAAACAGAAATAGATGTTTTTCTGAAACTCCCTGGCTTTTTCCATTATCCAGCGGATATTGGCAATTTGGTCTCTAGTTCCTCTGCCTTTTCTAAACCCAGCTTGTACATCTGGCAATTCTCGCTCCATGAACTGCTGAAGTCTACCTTGCAGGATCTTGAGCATTACCTTACTGGCATGTGAAATGAGTGCCACTGTTCGATAGTTTGAACATTCTTTAGTGTTTCCCTTTTTTGGTATGGGGATATAAGTTGATTTTTTCCAGTCTGATGGCCATTCTTGTGTTTTCCAAATTTGCTGGCATATAGCATGCATTACCTTGACAGCATCATCTTGCAAGATTTTGAACAGTTCAGCTGGGATGCCGTCGTCTCCTGTTGCCTTGTTATTAGCAATGCTTCTTAAGGCCCACTCAACCTCACTCTTCAGGATGTCTGGCTCTAGCTCACCGACCACACCGTCAAAGCTATCCCCGATATTGTTATCCTTCCTATACAGGTTTTCTGTATATTCCTGCCACCTTTTCTTGATCTCTTCTTCTTCTGTTAGGTCCTTGCCATCTTTGTTTTTGATCATACCCATTTTTGCCTGGAATTTACCTCCAATGTTTCTAATTTTCTGGAAGAGGTCTCTTGTCCTTCCTATTCTATTGTCTTCTTCCACTTCCGCGCATTGCTTGTTTAAAAATAATTCCTTATCTCTTCTGGCTAACCTCTGGAATTTTGCATTTAATTGGGCATATCTCCCCCTATCACTGTTGCCTTTTGCTTTCCTTCTTTCTTGGGCTACTTCTAGTGTCTCAGCAGACAGCCATTTTGCCTTCTTGGTTTTCTCTTTCTTTGGGATGTATTTTGTTGCCGCCTCCTGAACAATGCTGCCAACTTCTGTCCAGAGTTCTTCCGGGACCCTATCTACTAAGTCCAGTCCCTTAAATCTATTCTTCACCTCCACTGCATATTCCTTAGGAATATTAGTGAGCTCATATCTAGCTGATCTGTGGGTCTTCCCTAATCTCTTTAGTCTGATCCTAAATTGTGCAAGAAGAAGTTCGTGATCTGAACTACAGTCAGCTCCAGGCCTTGTTTTTACCGACTGTACAGATGTCCGCCACCTTTGGCTGCAAAGGATGTAATCAATCTGATTTCGGTGTTGTCCATCTGGTGAAGTCCATGTATAAAGCCGTCTCTTAGGTTGTTGGAAGAGAGTGTTTGTTATGCAGAGTGAATTGTCTTGGCAAAATTCTATCAGCCTGTGTCCTGCTTCGTTTTGTTCTCCCAGGCCATACTTACCTGTAATTCGAGGTGTCATTTGACTGCCCACCTTAGCATTCCAGTCTCCTGTGATGAAAATAACATCTCTTTTAGGCGTGTTGTCCAGTAGGTGCTGCAGATCCTCTTAGAACTGCTCTACTTCAGCTTCTTCAGCATTTGTGGTTGGGGCGTATATTTGGATCACTGTGATGTTAGATGGCTTGCCCTGAATTCGAATTGAGATCATTCTGTCGTTTTTTGGGTTGTATCCAAGCACTGCTTTAGCCACTTTACTATTAATTATGAAGGCTACTCCATTTCTTCTGTGGTCCTCTTGTCCGCAGTAGTAGATCTGGTGGTCATTTGATGTGAAGTGGCCCATTCCAGTCCATTTCAGTTCACTGATGCCCAGAATGTCTATCTTTAATCTTGACATCTCACCAATAACCACATCCAATTTGCCCTGGCTCATAGATCTTACATTCCAGGTTCCGATGGTGTGTTGATCCTTAGAACATCGGATTCGCCGTTCACCACCAGCACCGTCGGCTGCTAGCCGTCCTTTCGGCTTTGAGCTAGCTGCGTCATCACGTCTGGGGCTAGTTGAGCTCATCCTCTGTTCCTCCCCAGTAGCATTTTGACCATCTTCCGACCTGGGGGTCTCATCTTCCGATGGTATACCGACATATCTCTGGTTGTACTGATCCATTTAGTTTTCACGGCAAGAATACTGAGGTGGGTTGCCATTACCTTCCCCAGGGATCGCATTTAGTCTGACCTCTCTGTCATGACCTTCCCGTCTTGGGTGGCCCTTCACGGTTTAGCTCATGGCATCATTGAGGTGCTCAAGCTCCAGCACCACGACAAGGTAACGATCCTTTGCTGAAGCTTGGTGCCTTAGAGACATTGAAAGAATTTATGATGCAGAATATTTTTTTTTGATGACTTAAGGAATTATTATTGCATAATCTTTGTGGACCGCTATCTAGTTCATCAGATGCACAGAGTATTGTACTGAAATAGAAATATATATGGGCACAGCAGAAGAAGACAAATGCCAGGCAATTTTATGCATGGCTTAGCACTGCTAATGCTATAAAGATCAGTCGAGCTATTTCATCTGCTGCTATAAATGGCATGTTCTCTCTTGGAGAACAAAAAGGAGAAAAAGGCTCTTTAACAAGGTTAATTGATTGATTATATGCCATCAAGTTGTTGATGACTCTTAGTGACAACATAAATAGATTTTCTCCATGACAGTCTGTCCCTAACCTGGTCCTTCAAGTCTTTCAACAGTGCACTCATCGCCACTGTAATTGAGTCCATCTACCTTGTTGCTAGTTGTCCTCTTTTCTTTCCTTCCACCTTTCCCAGCATAAGAGCCTTCTCCAGAGAGCTAGGTCTTTACATACTGTGTCCAAAGGAGGGCAATTTGAGCCTGGTTATTTGTGCCTCAAGTGAGAACTCTGGATTGATTTGTTTGATGATCCATTGGTTTGTTTTTTTGGCTGTCTATGGTATTCTCAGGAGTCTTCTCCAACACAGAAGATCAAAAGTGTCAGTACTCTTCCTATCCTGCTTCTTCCAAGTCCAACTTTCACTTCTATAGAGTGTCACAGGGAATACCATTGCTTGCACAATTCTGATCTTTGTAGGTATAGACACATCACAAATATCTTTTGCAAGGCCTTCCAGCACTGCTCTACTAAGCGCTGGTCTGCAATGTATTTCTTGACTGCTTGTTCCTTTAGTGTAGAAAGTTGATCCTAAAAGGCAGAAGCTATCTACCACTTTGGTATCTTCACTGTCAATTCTAAGGCTGGTGTTGTACCTATTGTCATTAGCGTGGTCTTCTTCTATATTTAATCTTAGTCCCATTTTTTTCACAGTGCTCCTTAATTTTTATTACTAGACCTTGCAGCTCTTTTGCATTTTCGGCTACCAGAGTAGTGTCATCAGCATAGCATTGATGCTTCTTCCTCCAGTTTTAAAACCACACTCATCTTTTTCCAGTCCATCTTCCCTTAATATATATTCAGGAAACTATTGTACAATATCCTTAATTTCTAAGAGATTGGCCCCATTACTTCTGTAATGATAAAGGGGGCAGGTGGTCTGGGGTTTGGATTGGTTGGTTAGTTTCTGCATTCTGTCTCACTCTAAGTTTCTGCGTGTTATCTCTTGATGAAATGGCCTGTAATCCCAAGGGTGTGTGCTTTAAGAAATTTGAAAGACATTGACATCTTACAAATTTGTTTTTTTTTTTAATATTGTTTTACTTGCATTAGACTAATGAGATTCTCTTTTTGATAGTTTTTCTTTCCTGGCACTGTATAGAATCTTTAGCAAGGGGAAATAATACAGAAACCAATTTTCTTTATTATATTTTCAGATAGCCATATTGTTCTTTAAGGTACCACAAGGCACACTGTACCCTAGTGCTGCCATTTTTCTTTCTCTTTAAAAACAAAAAAATGCCCCTGTTCCTGTTCCTTTAGCAGCTGGCAGATGACTTTTTTTTCCTCCTACTTGTTTCAGTGCCAAGAAAAGCTTCACTTGCTCTATTGCTCGTCAAGAAGTTCTTAGTGGTATGACTGCAAAGCCTTTTAAAAAACTGGCAATCCTTTAATACTCTAGCTGAACTTCCTCCTTCAGAGAATGCTTTCATGTTACCTACCAATTGGTCTTGTCCTATTGTTTAGTTTTTTTTCTCCATTGGGGGGAAAACATTTCTATTACCATGTAAATTCAGAATGGAAGTTAATAAAATCAGTGTGCAGGTTCATAGTCCTGCATTAAACTGCACTCTGGCTGTCGTTCTGATTATGCACATGTTGGAAATACAACCCTACTTGTGAGAGTACTCCTGTTCCTATGATCAAAAATCAGACCTGTGGTGAGTGTAATTTAGTGATTACTAGATTAAGGTTAGGATCCTTGTGAAATTATGACGTTTTAGTTCTGGTTGTCAGCAGCTAGGTGCTGAGATAAAAGATTGAATGGTGATGATGGCACAAGAGCTCAAAGGACTTTTTGTCAAGTAATTGCAGTGCTGCTAAACCCATTGGAATAGGCATGGTGATTTGCAGGGTCCAGCTTCCAGGCAGGCATAACACTCTTACATGATTAATCCTCCTCCTCCTCCTCCTGTTAAAATTGTGTAACAGTGTCATTTGGCCTGAGATGTAGCACGTAAATGAAAACGAATAAACACAAATAAACATTTTGCCACATCCCATAGTGAGCTTTTTAAAAGCTTGTTGAAATTCAGAATGCACCCTTCTCCAATTTTCACTTGTATCTGGAGAAGCAGCTTCTCCTTAAGTCCATCTGATCATGGGGTGGGCAACCTGAGATACTGCCCCTGCCCTGGGCATATGTGACTTTCTTAACCATTTTTTGCAGCATTTGCAGCCACTTCCAATTGCAGTTACTGAAAATGAGTTGCATTCCAACCAATTTGAGGTGGGAAATAGACTCAGTATGCTTCAATAAATGAAGGGGGGGGAAAAAGTCCCCCAGCAAAGTAAATTCAGATTCTGGTCCGTTATGTGTGACGTGGTCCCATGCACTCTGAGTACAGTTCTTGTCTCTCCTTCCCTCAAATGTTAAATGTGTCCCCTGGGCTACCATCTTCCTGTATGAGGGGATGCTGGCTGTCAAGAATCTTGTTCAGAATTGCCAGACCTTGCAAGAAAGTTGAAAGCTTTCTGCTCAAATCTGTTCCTAGGAGTTTGCTATTCTAGGGAACCAGTTTGCTAGGTGTTAATTAAACTGGACAATATGTGCTTCTGCAGAATAATGATCTAAAATTGCTACTCATGGGAACCTAGCTTACATGCAAAGAAGAATTAGGATTTAGCTATATATTCCACAGCCTCTGGACTCCCCAAATATTATATAAGTATCAGTACTAGATAGCCTGCTACAGGCTGCTACATCCTACAGTGGAAGAGACTGAGTTTTGGACTTCTTTATACCATCAGATTGAACTTGAACCATTCTAACTCTTAGATTACTGAGTTCTCTTGTGAGTTGCTTGTGTTCAGAAAACTGTTTAGGATTGTAGGGCAATCAGTACTCTCTAATGAACTTAAGTCTTATGGAAGGGAACTGAGTGATTGATACTCCCTTCCACCAGCCCTTTAAGAGAAGATAAAATATTGTTTATAGCTCTTTCTTTTGTCTTGTTATGCCTTCTAATTTTTATTTCAATATTTTTGTGTCTCACCCAATAGTCTTCTCCAGATGCTCTGGACTACAATTCTCATTGCTGGCTTTTATTCATTCTTTGGGGTGCTTATAAGATTTATACTCCAAAATATCTGGAGGGCAATAGATTAGGGAATTCTCCAGGAATTAGAGCCACAAGTGGTTTGGTGGGTGGCAGGTGATAGCAATAAAGGGAACAACAAGAATTGAATTTAAGCAAAAGCAGGGGATCCATGTTTCATTTCTCTCCTGCCTTTCTTCCACTGTAGTACTAAACGCATGTTCATGGGTTTCCAGAGCGATACCCCTGTCAGGCATTGTGCAGACACAGCCTGCTTAGCTTCAGTAATGACGCTGTGTCAGATTGCCTTTAGACCATGACTCGGAACTATGAAATGATGCTTCATCTGAGTTGGAGATGGGGAACTTGAATGAGACAGAGGGTTGTGAGGAAGAAGCAGGAATGATAGGCTAGCATAAGGAGAAGCAAGGCGAGATTCTGAAGTGTGTTTCCTTTTTCCTTAGCTGCAATTAACCTGACAGTGACAACATTATCGTGATGAGTTTTATTGAATATGGAGACACGATAAAAGAAGGGGACACGGCAATTGTCTTCTTGGGTCATGAATCCATGTTTCCAGTGAAGGTACAACATGGTGGTAAAACCCAGACTAAGTATGGTGTTATTAGACACTCCACTGACCTCATTGGAAAGCAATATGGCTCCAAGGTGACCTGCAGCAAAGGAGGCTGGGTGTACATCCTTCATCCGACCCCTGAGCTGTGGACTCTGAACCTACGCCACAGAACTCAGATCCTGTATTCAACAGATATCTCTTTAATCACCATGATGCTTGAGCTGAAACCAGGAAGTATAGTGTGTGAATCAGGTAATGGTACATGACTCACTGCAATGTTGTTGCTGCTGCTTTTTCTTCTTTTCTATCAGAGGTGTCTGGTACAAACCGCAATAATGTATTTCTATTAATTCAGTTTGAATGCTGTCCAACTCCAACCAACTCTGGGAAGCTCCCCCAAAATAAAGAACAACAGAAAAACAACAAAGTAGATGAGAACAAAACACAAAAATAACTGCAAAATAAGTACAAGAAGGCAATCCAGACAACAAACCAAAACATAAAACAAGGGAGTCCCATCCACCCTACCCCAAGGCCTGGGAGAAGAGACAGGTTTTCAAGGCCTTTGAGAACGCTCTCATGGGGGACCACATTCCAGAGGGCAGGCGCTGCTGCAGAGAAGGTGTGCTTCCTGGGTCCCAAAAGATGACACTGTTTAATCACGGGGACCTGGAGCGTGCCCACTCTGCCAGATTGTACTGGATGGGGAGAAACCACAAGAGACAGGCAGTCCCTCAGATAACCAGGCCCTGTGCATGTAAGGCTTATAGGTCATAACCAGCACCTTAAATCGTACACAGAAGCACACTGGCAACCAGGACAAATTGGAAAGCAGGGGTGTAACATGGGCACACCAAGGCAAGCCCATCAGTATTTGTGCTGCTGCATTCTGGACCAAACGGAGGCTATGAAAGACCTTCTTGGCCATAGCTACCACTTGCTCTTTGAGCAGGAGCTTTGAGTTCAAGAGAACCCCCACGTTGTGCACCACTTCTGACTGGGGAAGTGCAACCCCATCAGGAGTAAAGATGGAAAATCCCCAGATCTAGGCAATCTCTCCTCTCCCTCAAACTGGATCAGAATCTGTTTCAGCTTGATTTCTGTGACTTGGAGCATATATTCAACTCCTCCAACATTTCCTTGTCTTGTATCATGTCTAATGAAATTGTGGGAACAACAAATTTGCCATAAGATGTCATCCCAGAACAGTTGTGGGATTTGTTTGTTTGTTGCATTTATATTCTGCCACAGTCCAACAGCTCTTGTGATGATTACATTACTGTGATTACATTATTGTAAGGATATATAATATGGAAAATATTACAACATCCACATATGATTAAAAATATTAATAAAATCACAGTGATAAAATCCCAGACCAAAAGACACAATGTAACTGAATTAAAATACCAGAAAATTAAAAGGTAAACATCAAAAGTTGGTGCAGTGCATGAACTTCATTAAGACACTGTCCAAAATAGTTTGGTTCTTCACATTGTCCTTAAACCAACAAGGAGGGAATTAGCCTGGGAGACCATTCCAGAGTCCCTGTGCTGTCATAGACAAGCAGCGCTTTCTGGCTTTGGCTCCCTTCATCTCCTGGAAATGTGGGACAACGAGACGTTTCTCTGTACGTGATCTAGTAGATTGGGCCAGTTTCAGTTGGGGTAGGTTATCCTGCGGGTACCTGGGGCAAAGCTATAAAGGGCTTTATAAGTCAAAACCAACACTTTAAATTGTACCTGGAACCAATTGTCAACCAGTGCAGGGCCTACAGAATCAGTGTCAGCTGCTCCCAGTGTTGGGTGCCAGACACCATGAGGGGTCTGGTCCAGTTGCAGTTTCTGAGTAGTCTTTACAGGCAGCCCCTATAGGATGTGTTGCATCAGTCTAATTGAGTGATAATGAGGGCATAAGTTATTGTAGCCAGGTTCTCCTGCACCAGATACTGTAAGGCCATATTTGGTGCACCAACTGGAGTTGGGCTAAGGCCATAACCCTCACCTGCTGTTCCAGTAGGAGCCATGAGTCCAGCAGGACCACCTGATAGTGGACAACTACTGCCCTGTCTACTAGCTCCCTTTCTTGAGGGAGATTGTTGAGAAGGTAGCAGAGCATCTGCTACAGAGGGCTCTGGAAGAAGTGAATTATTGGGATCTTTTTCAGTCCAGATTCAGTATGGGCATGGGATGGAAACATATGTTTTTGCTCTTTTTTGGCCATGTATTGTAATGGATATATGATGGGAACTGGATTAGGAGAATGTGATTTCCATTGTCCTGCTTGCTCTCTTGGCAGCCTTTGATTCCATCAATCATGGTATCCTTCCGGATGGCCTGTGAGGTTGGAAGTGTGGGACATTGTGCTGGATTGATTCTGTTCTTTTTTGAGTGGATGATTCCACTATGGGGTGCTCCAGAGCTTGGTCCTCTCTATTTTAAACTTTACATGAAATTCCTACCGGCATGGGGTGAAATACCACTAAGCTAATGATATCCAGTTGTGTACCCAGGGGTGATGCAGGAGATGTGGTAGAAGTCTTGACCTGGTCTTTGGAAGCTATTAGAGTCTAGGTGGGGAAAACAGGGTCAGGCATAATCCCTGAAATTGAGAGTGGCTGTTGTTTAGAAGCTAGCTGACTCCAGGATGATTCCAACTTTGGCTGTGCACTTCCTGAAAGAGCAGGTTCATAATCTGGGTTCCTGCTAGAATAATAAATAGGAGCCATGTCCTGGAAAGCCTTTGCTCAGCTCTGGCTGCTGCAGCAGCTACAAACTTTCCTGGAATTGGGTACATAACATGATCCTTTGTACCCTTGTCATTTCATAGCTGGACTATAGTAAGTAGCTCTACATCAAGCTGTCTTGAAGACCATTAAGAAGCTTCAGCTGGTACAAAATGCAGCAGCCTGCTTGGCAATGTATGAGCCCTGTTATGGTCACACACTACTTCTCTGGAGGAGATGCAGTGATTGTCATTTTGCTTCTGGGTGCAATTGAAGATGCTAGATATAATCTATAAAGCCTAAATGGCTTGGGACCTGGGTAACTGCAGTAATTCCAGCAGAGAGGGCATGCTGAGAATCCCCACTCTGGGGGATGCAATAGGAAGGAGCCCAGAAGTGAACATTCTCTGGTAGGCTTTCCCCTCCTTTGGAACAGCTTGCTCTCTAAAATGAAGTTGGCCCTGAACCTCATGACATTTCAAAAAATAATTAAAACATTGCTGCAGATCTTTTGGGGACTGAAGGATTGAATGTTTAATTGGGGGGGGGGGAGGCTTCCCCTGGGTTTCCTGATGAGGAAAGTGCTGTTTAGAATATAGGATTATTGAACGTTTATGAATGTTGTTAGTCACTGTAATATTTTTTACCTACTGATATTATATCAGCCTGTGTAAACCGCTTAGATTTGTAAGATCAAAATGGCAGAGAAGTCTCAGAAATAAATAAATCCACTTTGTGTAACAGTTCATATATGAGGAAGTACAGTATGTGAATGCATTTTCAAAAGGCTTCCAATCATTAAAAAAAATGAAAAAATCGAATTGCGCATAAAAGCCTGCAACACTAAGATAGTCCTAGCCTGGATAAGTCAAGCCAAATCCCCAAGAACCCCCCTGTCCATGATTTTGCTGTGTGTTGTAATGCTAGGGCCGTATCCTGGCCAAGTTTTTACTGGAACTGTAGTAGAAGGATACATACGTATCTTGGGTGAAAGTAATGCAGTTGCATAATCTTGGCAGGCTTCTGATATGACGGCATCTTTCTTGGACTGCACTAGTGCCGTCTGTTGCTGTGTTTCCTTATTTGGCAGGATGTTTCTCTTTCTCTCCCACTCTCTGTGGGAAACTTTATGACTGGTAAACAATTTCTGGATTGAAAACCCTCTGATGTGCTAACTTTGAAACTAGGAAACCCTATGAAATTTTGCCATGCTCGATTCATTAGCTTCTCTGCCTGAGGTTAGGTTGAGAAATTCAAGATGGCAGATTTAATCTCATGGCTTGTAAGTAGGCACTTTATTAAACATTGGAGTAAATAAAGATTCCATTTAGAGAAGCAAACAGGAAGCATCTGTGGATGGAAAGGGGAATTGTTTCTTTTTCCATGTGTCACAAGGGCTTACTACAAGTATTAGGGCTGTGCAGGTCCCTCCTAAGTAAAGCATTTCTCTGGATCTGCAGCAAAAAGCAGCCTCAGCTTCTTCCCCTTCCGGAGGTCTTCTGGGTATAAGTATATATGTCCAGAGGATCCTTCTGGCAGGATGATTGTCCTGCTCAAAGGGTTTCTAGGCATGCATATGAAAGCTCAGAATATCTCAGTTCCTTGAAGTAGATGCACTCAACCTTGAAGTGGCTCATTCACACTAGGAATCTAGGAAGGGCTTTACTTATTCAAAGGATGTGCACAGACCAAATAAGTTTCTACCTTTATATGTTTATGTGTATAGATCAGCTGGCTGGGGAATTCTGGGAGTCAAAGTCCACACATCTTAAAGTTGCCAAGGTTGAGAAATACTGGTATAGACTAGTCCTTTTTGTTTTGTAGGGCTCAATACATTTTACAGATTTATTTGCAAGCGTGGTTTAGGATTTGTTAGCCAAAAAAGGTTTTGGTTACTTGACCAACCAAATTATTAATAAATTAAAGTCTGAAGGGATTTGGCATTTCCTTCACTCTCTGAACTTTAAATGATTCAACTCCAGTATCCAGCTGAATTACTGAAAATTGTGTGTCTTTGCCTGTTTTGAATTGGGGTCTTGGTTAACCAGCAAAGTATTTGCTAGGCTAAGAGCAGCATTAGGGGAGATATGATCCAAAAATATTTAGAGCAAAGGGATAAATTAAATTTACTGTACATTTAATTCACTTTAACAATAGTTAGAATCATTGAATCAGATTTGAAAGAGGCCATTTAGACAATCAGGTCCAACTTTCTGCTCAGGGCAGGAATCCATATTAAAGTTTCCCTTGGAGAAGGCTGTCTATTCTCTGCTTGAACAGATCCACCAAAGGGGAGCCTGCCACCTCTCTAGTAATTAGCTCCATTGTTGGGAGTTAGGAAGCTTTTTTGAACGTATAGTTGGAATTAGCCTTCCTGTAACTTAAGCCCATTACTTTGTATCCTACAGTTGAAATGAGAGACAACCTATGAAATCTTCTCAGGTATTTGAAGAGTGCTATCATATTCCCCCCTCAGTAGTCCTTTCTGGAAAGTAACCATACCCAGCTAATTCAGTACAGTATTTCTTAACAGGTTGTAGTTTCTAGTTCTCCAGTCATCTTCATGGTGCTTCTCTGAGCCTGTCCAGTTTCTCTGAATTCTTCTTAAAGTGCTGTGTCCAGAAGTGGACATATTACTCAAGGCATCCGAATGGAACCAATAATTCCAATTATGTGTTTATTTTCCCCTTTCTATCCCATTTTTAAATATGGTAAAAAGATTTAAAGGTCTTTGGGAACTGCATCAAAACCTGTTATGCAGCTCCCAGAGCCTGTACGGAACCCCATGGCTTCAGCTTCATGTTGGGTTTCTCTGCACTAGACAATAATTGATAGGAGATACTTGTAGTTCCATTTGGAATAAATCACTATTGCAAGTATCCCCCCCCCCCCCGTGTTTGTGCCAAGAATTCAGGGCACTGATTCTGGCTTGAAAATACTGTGCTTGATTGAATTTGATGAGCAGGATTTTTAATCATATATTATTAAGGCTTGCAGATCTTATGTTT
Source organism: Candoia aspera (assembly GCF_035149785.1). Classification (NCBI taxonomy): domain Eukaryota; kingdom Metazoa; phylum Chordata; class Lepidosauria; order Squamata; family Candoiidae; genus Candoia; species Candoia aspera. Next base: position 314,219,623 of record NC_086153.1, read on the forward strand.
GTTTTTGAACAGTTTATGAGCAGATGAGGCAAATGTGTTCCAGCTGGCTTGTTGTTTCTGCTTTTCTGATTTAAATCATTCAGCAGTATTGCCTGTCAATTGGAGGCAGACAGTTTGCTTGATAAAATACGTCCACATCCAGGAGATGGGGAGTAACTCATTTACATAATTTCAGTAGGATGTAATATAATATTCACAACATTTTTGTGTGCATGGTAAATGATAATCTACAGCTGAAAGTTGTGCCGTTGGGTGTTTTATTTTGTTATTGGTTAATTTCTAACCTTAAAAATATCATATCTTGAGATGAAAGTCATGGGCTAGGTCCCAAGATATTCTAATAACTGTTCTGTGATTTGTTAGTGGAAAATACTCTGTGAGCCTGTGCTAGTGTGCATCTTGAGGCTTTATGTAAAAAATTGTGCAACATCTTGCGCAAGTGGAAACACCCCTGAATTTCTTTTCTTGTGCAAGAATCTTGTAGTAAGAAAAAAATAATTTGCATGTGGGAGAACACTTCTGGATCAAACCCATCGGATTCCAACCTTGGGCCTATTTAATATGAGAGAATAACTGTTATCTCATGCATACATTCTGAAAAGAAAATCCCACCAAGTTTAGTGGTATTTATTCCATTATCATCATCATCATCATCCTTATATAGCCACCCATATTGTGACAACAACCCTTTTACAAGACAGTACAAACAGTGAGAAACCCAAACAATCACAATGAAAACTCATGGCATCTCCCATATATCAACATACCATCTTGCTGGGCTTCAGCTTCATCCTACCCCAATGCTTGTGGGAAGAGCCACCTAAGTAGCAGATGGGCAGTTATTTGGCCACCAAAGTCTACAGTTTCCCTTCCAGTATTTTTGGCAGTCAAGGGCTACAATGGGAAGGTCATTGCTGAGTTTATATCACCCTAGTAGGTAGCATTGGACTTTTTGTGGTGGCCTTGAGGGAGGGTGTAGGATGACTTTTTGGGTGTTCAGGATATGTCTTAGCTAAATACATTCTTTCCAACAGTTTTCCACCAGAAAAAGTGTTAGGAAATTGCACCATTGTTTCTCAATGGGTTTCTCTGTAATTTGGCAGTGTGGCAGCCTGTGGACTGTAGAATACTCATCTCTAATGTAAACCATTGCAGTATAAATCATGGTTTGGGAGAGTCAACAACTCCTGGTTCTCCAGGGATTAAAGAAGATGCGCAGAACTTTGCGGAGGGGCAGATAAGAGTGGCATGCCAGGAGTTGCACTTCAGCAATAGTAGACAGGACCAGAAAATAAATTTGATTTGATTTGATTTTCATTTAGAAGCAACTGAAATTATATACAGTTAATATGATTACTCCCAGTCATATATTTGATATATTTACCTTTCAGTTGCATTAAAAACAAAAGCTAACAACTTCTTCAGGCCTTTGGGGGCCACAGCTAAGGCTATGGTGAGCCACATGTGGTCTTGTGCTTTAGGTTGATTAAATCTGGATTTTATGTAGCTGAAAAATGTATTCAGTAATTTGATGGTCAGGCTTGTTAAAAATGCTAGGGCATGCAAATTTACAGTGCAGTTCTGTATATGTTCACCCAGAGGTAAGCTCCAGTGAATTCAGTGGGACTTGTTGTTTATTCATTTAGTCGCTTCCGACTCTTCGTGACTTCATGGACCAGCCCACACCAGAGCTTCCTGTCGATCATCAACACCCCCAGCTCCCCCAGGGACGAGTCCGTCACCTCTAGAATATCATCCATCCATCTTGTCCTTGGTCGGCCCCTCTTCCTTTTGCCTTCCACTCTCTCTAGCATCAGCATCTTCTCCAGGGTGTCCTGTCTTCTCATTATGTGGCCAAAGTATTTCAGTTTGGCCTTTAATATCATTCCCTCAAGTGAGCAGTCTGGCTTTATTTCCTGGAGGATGGACTGGTTTGATCTTCTGGCAGTCCAAGGCACTCTCAGAATTTTCCTCCAACACCACAGTTCAAAAGCATCAATCTTCCTTCGCTCAGCCTTCCTTATGGTCCAGCTCTCGCAGCCATATGTTACTACAGGGAACACCATTGCTTTAACTATGCGGGCCTTTGTTGTCAGTGTGATGTCTCTGCTCTTAACTATTTTATTGAGATTGGTCATTGCTCTTCTCCCAAGGATTAAGCGTCTTCTGATTTCCTGACTGCAGTCAGCATCTGCAGTAATCTTTGCACCTAGGAATACAAAGTCTTTCACTGCTTCTACATTTTCTCCCTCTATTTGCCAGTTCTCGATCAAGCTGGTTGCCATAATCTTGGTTTTTTTGAGGTTTAGCTGCAAACCAGCTTTTGCACTTTCTTCTTTCACCTTCATCATAAGGCTCCTCAGTTCCTCTTCACTTTCAGCCATCAAAGTGGTATCATCTGCATATCTGAGATTGTTAATGTTTCTTCCAGAGATTTTAACTCCAGCCTTGGATTCCTCAAGGCCAGCTTTTCGCATGATGTGTTCTGCATGCAAGTTGAATAGGTAGGGTGAGAGTATACAGCCCTGCCGTACTCCTTTCCCAATCTTAAACCAGTCCGTTGTTCCGTGGTCTGTTCTTACTGTTGCTACTTGGTTGTTATACAGATTCTTCAGGAGTACCCAGCTTGTACATCTGGCAATGACTTGCTGAAGTCTACCTTGCAGGATCTTGAGCATTACCTTACTGGCATGTGAAATGAGTGCCACTGTTCGATAGTTTGAACATTCTTTAGTGTTCCCCTTTTTTGGTATGGGGATATAAGTTGATTTTTTCCAATCTGATGGCCATTCTTGTGTTTTCCAAATTTGCTGGCATATAGCATGCATTACCTTGACAGCATCATCTTGCAAGATTTTGAACAGTTCAGCTGGGATGCCGTCGTCTCCTGCTGCCTTGTTATTAGCAATGCTTCTTAAGGCCCACTCAACCTCACTCTTCAGGATGTCTGGCTCTAGCTCACTGACCACACCGTCAAAGCTATCCCCGATATTGTTATCCTTCCTATACAGGTCTTCTGTATATTCTTGCCACCTTTTCTTGATCTCTTCTGCTTCTGTTAGGTCCTTGCCATCTTTGTTTTTGATCATACCCATTTTTGCCTGGAATTTACCTCCAATGTTTCTAATTTTCTGGAAGAGGTCTCTTGTCCTTCCTATTCTATTGTCTTCTTCCACTTCCGCGCATTGCTTGTTTAAAAATAATTCCTTATCTCTTCTGGCTAACCTCTGGAATTTTGCATTTAATTGGGCATATCTCCCCCTATCACTGTTGCCTTTTGCTCTCCTTCTTTCTTGGGCTACTTCTAGGGTCTCAGCAGACAGCCATTTTGCCTTCTTGGTTTTCTCTTTCTTTGGGATGTATTTTGTTTCCGCCTCCTGAACAATGCTGCCAACTTCTGTCCAGACTTCTTCTGGGACCCTATCTACTAAGTCCAGTCCCTTAAATCTATTCTTCACCTCCACTGCATATTCCTTAGGAATATTAGTGAGCTCATATCTAGCTGATCTGTGGGTCTTCCCTAATCTCTTTAGTCTGATCCTAAATTGTGCAAGAAGAAGTTCGTGATCTGAACTACAGTCAGCTCCAGGCCTTGTTTTTACCGACTGTACAGATGTCTGCCACCTTTGGCTGCAAAGGATGTAATCAATCTGATTTTGGTGTTGTCCATCTGGTGAAGTCCATGTATAAAGCCGTCTCTTAGGTTGTTGGAAGAGAGTGTTTGTTATGCAGAGTGAATTGTCTTGGCAAAATTCTATCAGCCTATGTCCTGCTTCGTTTTGTTCTCCCAGGCCATACTTACCTGTAATTCGAGGTGTCATTTGACTGCCCACCTTAGCATTCCAGTCTCCTGTGATGAAAATAACATCTCTTTTAGGCGTGTTGTCCAGTAGGTGCTGCAGATCCTCATAGAACTGCTCTACTTCAGCTTCTTCAGCATTTGTGGTTGGGGCGTATATTTGGATCACTGTGATGTTAGATGGCTTGCCCTGAATTCGAATTGAGATCATTCTGTCATTTTTGGGGTTGTATCCAAGCACTACTTTAGCCACTTTACTATTAATTATGAAGGCTACTCCATTTCGTCTGTGGTCCTCTTGTCCACAGTAGTAGATCTGGTGGTCATTTGATGTGAAGTGGCCCATTCCAGTCCATTTCAGTTCACTGACGCCCAGAATGTCTATCTTTAATCTTGACATCTCACCAATAACCACATCCAATTTGCCCTGGCTCATAGATCTTACATTCCAGGTTCCAATGGTGTGTTGATCCTTAGAACATCGGATTCACCGTTCACCACCAGCACCGTCGGCCGCTAGCCGTCCTTTCGGCTTTGAGCTAGCTGCGTCATCACGTCTGGGGCTAGTTGAGCTCATCCTCTGTTCCTCCCCAGTAGCATTTTGACCATCTTCCGACCTGGGGGTCTCATCAGCCGATGGTATACCGACATATCTCTGGTTGTACTGATCCATTTAATTTTCACGGCAAGAATACTGGGGTGGGTTGCCATTACCTTCCCCAGGGATCGCATTTAGTCTGACCTCTCTGTCATGACCTTCCCGTCTTGGGTGGCCCTTCACGGTTTAGCTCATGGCATCATTGAGGTGCTCAAGCTCCAGCACCACGACAAGGTAACGATCCTTTGCTGAAGTCAGTGGGACTTACTCTCAGGAAAATATATGCAGGATATAGCACATTTGACTGCTAATTGCAGCCTTTGCAGAATTCTGAAGAGCAGATTATGCCATGATAATTGGAATGTGATTACCAGATTTTCATCTCTTCTAGATTTAAAGATGAGGTTTCCTTTAAAAAATGTTCAGAAATTTCAGCTGGCCTAGCACACTAGCCAGATTTTTGACCAAGGCCAACCGTATGGAGTCCATGATTGCACTTCCACTTGGGATGGCGCTTTGAGAGAAAGGGCCTTCTTGTTACTTGCTCTTAGTATTTTCTCCCAGGGCACTTTTGACATAGTTTGCCCATCCCTAAATTGGCCCTAGAGATGAGTTGAAGGTTTCTACAGTTTCTCTGGAACGTTGGAGGAACAGAATCCATGTGTTGATAATAACTGAATCCCAGCCCTCCAACTGGTGCCCTCCAACTGTTTTCAGTTTCCCAAAGGCTGTACGTGCTGGGAGTCATGGTAGTTCAAGCCCAATACATCTGCAAGGAGTCTGCTCGAGTCCCAATCTTTGCACAGTTTCTCCTGGATGTTGAAGAGTTGAGGATAGGTTAGAATCTTGAAATACCCCAAGTCTAAAGAATATGGGAGGGAACAGTTACAAAATGTCTCATTTTTAGGCAAAAGAAAAGAAAATTTATCATGGTCAGGAAGAATGTGCACGTTAGCTTAGAGGTCTCACTGCCTTTAGCTGAGTTTACTTTCAAGTGTTTTTCTTAAGTTTGCAACTTCAAAGATCAAAAATAGGACACAAAGAATAATTACAACAAGCAGGGTGGTTAGGAGCGTTTAGCCATAAGAAGTGAAGTAATGGAAGGGGGGGGAAGCAGAGCAACTACTCAGGAAAAGATAAGAGTAGTCAGTTCAAACAGAGCAGTGGTCAAGAAAGAGCAGTAAAAAAAAAAAACTATGGTTAGGGCAGGATAAATTGCAGAATAATATTAAGAAAAAAGAATAAATATTGGAGAAGGAGAGAGAAAAAAGATACGAACATGGCAAAGGAGATTTGAAAAGAAATGATCAAGTCTCTGGATGATAGAATGATAGAAACAATGGAAAAGAAAAAAGTTAAAAGGGGAGGTATGGTAAAATCGAACCAAAAGAATCTATGCAAGGCCACAACATGATGGCAAATTATGGATTGCATATCTCAGTAATTGCAATTTAACTGCCCACTGATAAAAATGCAGCAGAACAGAAATAAAATTCATATCTCATCTTTATTTTGTATAGCTCAAGCGAGGGTACATTCCCCTCCTCCTCCTCCTCCTCCTCTTTTCCCCTTGTCAACAGCCCTGTGAGGTGGGTTGGGCTGAGAGAGAGTGACCAGCCCAAAGTCACTCATTGCCAAAGGGAGGATGAGGACTCTCAGTCCCCTGGTTTCTAGTCTAGCACCTTAACCACTATACCAAACCGGTGCTTAAGATGTGCATGGGTGTAGGGGAAAGGAGTGAGCAGCAAGGAGGAAAGGTTGTCAGCGGAAAATAGTACATAGAAAGGGGGTGGGGGAGATTTAAAAAATGAAAAACCAAAAGCCGTTTTAAAAACTGCAAGAAGGACAAGTGGAAACCAATTTACTAACTCAAGATCGTTCAACAGAAAGAACAGGAACACAGATGCAAAACAATTATGCTCATACTGGAAGGCAAAAGGGGGGGAAACCCAGAAGCAGTTGGTTGTAAAACTTTAGATAGATATTTCTGCGTAGGTGAAATTGCTCTTGCCTGTATTGAATGATGAATCATTCCTCGCAGTTCCTGGAAAATGCAACCAAGTCTCTGCTTTGGCCGTAGGCCTCAAGGGGCACAAAGCATTTCACATTGTGCAGGTGGAATCCCTCCCACCCTGCTGGAAGATGTCTCATGAATCTAAGATACAGCAATTTAATTTCCATGAGCATCACGTTATGAGAGTATTAAATTTTTAATCTGCCTTGCTGTAGCAGAGCAGTTTATGGATATGGATGAGTCTAAAGCGTGAGGTCTGCAGATGGCATTTGTGTGCAGTGCTGACTCCTGAAGCAGGAATGAGGCAACTGAGGACAATCCTTAAGGACAACAGTGCAAAGCAACCTAGAATTTTGCTCCCATTTATACACCAGTCACATACATGATTAGTGTGTTCTGGTTAAGCTAAAGAATGGACAGATGCACTTTTTAAAGAGATTGTAATCAGGGCAACTTAGCAAAGGGCTGGATTTCCTTGCCATTTTAGGAAGTGCATCTGGCACAGTGACACACAGACTAAGGGAATCAGCACTGGGATTTGCACTCTGTTCACATTGAATCGTGGGCATCTACTTTGTATGGTGCACCTTTTATTCTGGAGGTTGACAGTTATACTGGCCTGTGTGAATAGTAAGGGATTGGGTGTATTATGGGGAATTTTGGCACTACAAAAGTCAGTAAAGGGCCCCTTCTCTGTTTGGCACAGCTCTCACATTCTTTTTATTGATAGGGAAGTACTCCTGGGTTTTTCTCCCAAAAGGTTGATTTATGCATGCAATTGCTTAGCTCCCTAGAAAAATTAGAAAAAAGCTTCCTCAGCTCAGCTGTTCAGAGGTATATGGTAGAGAGGTGTATAAGGAACAGATGCACCTATATTGGAGCGTTTGTTGCTGAATGTTGTTATTCCAAGCTGTGAGGAATACATTTTGTTCTCCCCTTTGCTCTCCATCAGAGCAACAGAGGAGAATGTTCTATTCCAGATCATACTTTAGGTCCAGCCAGCCCAGTTGATATCAATCTTAAAGGAACTGCACAGTTCAGGAAGTACTTTTCATATTGCCTGATTTTGCTGGTGGTTGGTTTTTTAAAGGAAGTCCCAGGGACCGCAACTGGAGTCTTCTGCATGTAAAGCATGTCCTCTGTACACAGCTGGTGCCTGCAAAGCAGTCTTGCAGCATGGAGGCCTAACCTGCAGTGTGGGAACTACATGCAGTCTGTTCAAGGAGATCTGGTGTCTCCTCCCAAGTGTATTAACAAGCCCACCACCTCTGTGTCTAGGAAGGTCATAAGTGTATTTGTAAGACAGAACATTATTTGTTTTATTTTGGGTTTTGTTTTGATAGATAAAATAATTTATTACAGTCATAGACCTGCACAAAAACCAAAAGAAAATGATGTGTTTTCTTTGTGCACATTCCTCTTAATTTATTTTAAATCAGGGTTCCACTGAGATATGAGGGGATGGGGATCATTCTAACTACAGACAGAGTATAGAGTTACTAGAGATATAATTAAATACATTAAAAATCATTGTTCGTGTTTGAGTTAATATTCATCATCCAGAACTTTCAAAATCATTTTATATGGGCCTACTCTTTCTGCAGAGTAGCCCTTGACAGATTCAAAAGCTGGTACAACCCTCAGCCCAGTGAAAATTGCACACTCCTGCCCTACAGTGAGCTGCAACCTTGTATGTCCTCTCCTGTCCCAATAGCTGACAGTGACATATAACAGGATCCACAAGGTCATTAAGCTACTGTTGGCCAAGAAACAGTACTCCTGTGGTCAAGCAGAATCCCTCTTCAGGGATGAATGCTTAACTAATCCCTAGCTTGTTGGGGATGAGGGTGGGAGGGGCAGAGCAGGGCAGCAAATGCTTTTCCTGGATGACTTGTCTTTGTGTCTTTGTTTTTGCTCCAGATTTGCTGCCCTCCAGATGTATGGGACTTAGACAAGGAGATAGAAGATGACACAAAGCTGGGGGGAGGATTGCTAACACCTGACAGGCTCAAGGTTCAAAAGGATCTTGATAGACTTGAATATTAGGCCCCACCAACCTGGGAGTCATGATAGATCACAGATTAAGCACACAGATCACAGATTAATTGTGGTGTGACTGCCAAAAGAGCTACTGCAATCTTGGGCTGCATCAGCAGAGGTATAATGTTGAGATCAGAGCAACTGATAGTTCTGCTCTACACTGCACTGGTCACCATACCTGGAATATTGTGTCCAGTGCTGGTCGCCACAATTGAAGAAGGATGCTGAGGAACTGGAAAGAGTGTATAGAAGGGCAATAAAGGGGTAAGGGTCATAATCTAAATCTTTTGGAGATTGTTAAAAGAACTGGGTAAGTTTAGCCTAAAGAAGAGAAGGCTAAGGAGAGGCCTGATAGCAGTCTTCCAATGCCTGAGGGGTTGTCACAGGGAAGAGGGTGTGGACTTTTTTCTCCATAGTGCTCAAGGATAGGGCAAGAACCAGTGGGTTCAGTTCAAAATAAGGAGCAATTTCCTGATCCTGAGAGCTATTAAGCAGTGAAACAGCCTGCCTCCTGGAGTAGTGGGACTCTATCACTGGAGGTTTTCAAACGAAGGTTGGGCAGTCATTTGTCTGGGATAGTCTGAGAATTCCTGCCCTGGGCAGTGGGCTGAGCTTAGAAGACCTTCACGATCCCTTCCAAACCTGTGATTCTAAAAATGTAAGATCATTACTTTAACATGTTTGTTTGTTTGTCAAATTTATATGGCCACCCATCTCATGAAAAGTGACTCTGGGCAGCATACAACAAAGTTATAGAACAGTGAACATATAAAAAACAAATAAAAAACGATCATCCTTCCTTTGTCTTCCTTCTTTTCCTTCCTTTTCTTATGTGATGTCTTATATGCTGAAAGTTACTTAGCTAGAGAGCAGGAGCCTTAGTTTAGAGATAAGTAACATTTTGAGTCTGAGGCCAACATACCCATGAAGATACACTTCTGGATACTGTATTCATACCTACGTAATCTCCACACCCAGAGATGCACCTCTATTTCTGGCAATGGTGCTGTGGTGATTAAAATCCCCTTGCAATGAAGAGGGAAGGAGTTGCCCCTCAGATACTGTTGTTCAGCAATTTTAAGGTCCTTTTGCTTTGAGGAGGGGAGGAGCCTGCAGGCTTGTTCCCTCCTCGCAGTGAAAGGGAAGTTCTGCAAAGGAAGGGATAGTCTTGCAGTTTCTTTTTCCATCCAGTGAATGCTGGCAAAATTGGGGAGGGGATGCAAAATGAAGTGAGTTTATGTGGCGGCCTGATGGATGCAGTTGGAGCCACTGGGGCTGTATCGGCTACCTACAACTTTGCAAGGTTCTGTACAGATAGTCCTTGCGACCGTTTGCAGTTACGACGGTGATGAAAAAGTAACTTTGTGACCAGTCCTCTCATTTATGACCTTCGCAGATCTGAAAAGCAAAGGAAAGCTGAAGTAAGATTGTAAGCACAGTTGCAGTTTCATTTAGCAACCGCTTAGCTTATTGATTGAGTTGCCAGTCCCACAAAATGAGGTCTGTCTGCATGTGAAACATGTAAACATGCTATTTATATTGTATCTATTTTGGAGATGCAAAATTGTCCTCTTTCAAGGGAGAATCTGCAGCTCTGATTTGAATAAGGAACTCTGAATCAAGTGAATCCTGCAGAGACCAGGTTGGTCAAAGAGCATGTACTTTTTCAATGTTTGTATGGTGTCTATCTGTGAATAAATAAATTGGAGTCTGAAGCTATTTTAATTGTGGGAAGAGGACAATATGAAGTTAATTGGTGGTGCACAACAGCCCATCTGGCACTGTGTAGCACTCCTGCTAAGTTTCATTACATCAGATGTTGTTCAGAGAATACTGATTTGTAAAATTTGACACACTTCAGGTGTTTTGTTCTCATAACAACTGGCACATTAGCAAAAATAATTCCAGGGCCTGGAGACTGAGCTATTTGAAGATGTCTCCCCAGAAGGAGTTCTATACATTGCAGTTATAGGTCGGGATAGTGTAGCAGTGCTTTTCAAACCTGGAAACTTGAAAATGTGTGGACTTCAACTTCCAGAATTGGAATGCTGGCTGGGGGATTTCTGGGAGTTGAAGTCCACACATTTTCAAGTTGCCGAGTTTGAAAAACACTGGTATTAACATAAAGGTCATCTACAGCATTTACCTGACTTTCGGGCTTTTCCCTATAAATCAGGAGATTCCCTGCCTTTTGATTCTTGACCTTTGTTTTGTGTGTGGTAAGCTTCTAGTCCTCGTGAATGTAAAAGATCTGAATGGGTAATGTATCACTGCAGTGCAAGTTAATAGAGAATCAAAAATTTTATGAGCCTTACAGAAATGGAGCTTGCCTGATGGCCGCCCACTTATCATGCTAAAGAGTTGGGAAGAAAAGGGAGAGATTTTCATGCCCGCAGATTCATCTCGGACTGAGAGGCCATCCTTGTAGCGGTTCTGTTTTAACATGAGCACACGCTGTAAGAGCGTATCTTGGCTTGACTTTCTTTTATTTTACAGGGTTGTTATCAGGCAAGTGACACATAAAAAACGGGGCGCTTTGACTTTAGTGTCATGGCCACCATCTGGACTTTTTAAATCATGCTCTGTGGATAACCCTAGTTGTTACTGCTCCAAGCCTTGGGATGTCAAGAATGAGTAGTTGTGCTTGAGTCTTTGTTTTCTTTGAAACTCCTTCTCTGTGCTTTTGCATCCCATTTGATACTACTTTCAAACTCCAATTACGTGTACCTCTATTGTATTATCTGTCTGTCTGTCAATCATATTGTCTATCACTGCAATCAAAGAATGATTCCCAGGAATATTGTGCCATGCTCCCTAAAATTCAGTATGATTGCTTTCCTCCACTTCTCTTTATCCCGTTAATTCCTACACTTGACATGGCAAAAGAGGTTTCAATAGTGCTCTGATAAACTGGAATGCTTATTGATATTCTATAATTACAGTGATCATATGTCCTTTATTATAAAGGACTGTTCTTTATTTCAGAAATCTGTCCTTTAGATTTAATTTAATTTAATTATTTATTTTCTTGGGTTTGCTCTTGAATTTTCCTTTGTAAAGCAAAGTTATAAACATATCATTTTTTGTTATCCTTATGGACCTCTTTCAGATTTGCCCTCTTTTCAGGTTTGTCCTTTATTTTTTCCAAGAAAATACGGTCACTGTATCTATAATGTGGCATGATAGACAGCAATTAAGGCAGAGAGGACATTTCAGCAAGTGGACCCAAAATGCTTGTAGAGCCAATAACAAGAGAGGTCTCCAACACACTGCTTGGATTTACCTCAGGATGGTTTTGTGGGTTTTTTGTTGGGTTTTGTGTTTTGTTTTTTTGATGAGGTTTCTCAAAAGGTTTTAAAAATTGGCAAGACCAGTATTTTTCAGCAAATATGTTAATTGGCATTCATTAGATCAGTGTTTCTCAACCTTGGCAACATTAAGCAAACTGGGGAATTCTGGGAGTTGAAGTCCATAATCTTAACATTGCCAAAGTTGAAAAATGCTGGATTAGATGTTGCCTTTGGCTGTCTTCCCAGAAAAGGAATTTGACTTGGCAAGATGTGCCAGACTTGGCCAAACCATCTCCCCTCAGAGAGGAGGGTTGTTCAAGTGAATACTTCCCCCCCACACAAACACATGTTGAGGGATAGAGCAGCAACATGCTGATTAATTGCATGTTCACTCACACTGCACTGCTGGCTGCATCTTTCTCCTTCTCAAACATGAGAGAACTTTAGTTTGAACAGCCCCATTGTCCAGAATCTGGTCTGGAGTATGGTAGTAAGATGGTAGTAAGATAGTAGTAAGAAACCAAAAATGTTTATATTCCTCCTTTGCTGTAGATATTTAAGTAAGAGTTAGAACCTCTATGTTCAGGAGCAGCGTGTCTGTGAAAGCCTGATGCGGGGGACAAATAAAAGGGCTGTCCTATTGCATCCATGAATAGTTTTGGGGCTTGAAGTTTATGTTGGAAAAAAACAGCTGGTTCTTTCTTAGATTCTAAGCTATGGTAACTTGTCCCCCCCCCACTTCATCATGTATTTTCTTTTTTCTTTTTATAAGAATTTGATTAAGTTTCAAGCAAAGATAAAAGCTACAGAAAAACAAAAAACTACAAAGAAAACTAAAAAACGTAGAAACACAAGAGAAAATTTTTCAAAATTACAAAAAGAGGTGACTTCCGACTTTTAACAGAAAGGATATACAACAATATTCCATAATCAATCCCTTACTTTATATTAAACCAAAATCACATTATTTCTATAAATCATTCCATTGGCACATTATAAAAATCACTAAATACAGTTACTCCGTCCACTTATATTAATACACACACACGCACACACATACACCTCCTAATCAACCCCCCCAGATAACGTTTATTTAATTATTTCCTTCCTTCTACTATTCTATACATTCTTGTCTACTATAATAAAGATCAAACTAAACATAAAAATTGTCTGCCATTGTACTTGATTGTTATGGAATGTGTCCCTGAAGTGGGGGGTGATGTGGTGGCTTTCAGCACTGCCGCTGGTTCTCAGGAAGGAGGGAGCACATTCCAAGGAGATAAGAGGATTCACAGTCAGGGGGGGGCGGGAATGGTGGGAAAACAAAGAGGTTCAGGTTAGCCCTGCCCTGGAGTCTCCCAGGTTATTTCCCCTTAGGTCAGTTAGAGTAGCTTTAGTCTGGCAAGATTCTGTCTGTATGGTGAGAGCAAATAAAGAACTGGAGTTTTGAATGCACTGACTTGTTGTTCTTGGGCTGGGCCTGACATTGATAATACAACAATTTTAATAATCTTAATCATAATAAATCCAAAACCAGACATTTATTTTTTATTATACCTTAATAAACTTAATCCAAATTGTTAAAGTTAAATGAAATCAGCCAAACCCTAAAAGCAATCCAGATAAATATTCTTAAACCCTTATCCCACTTCAAAATAAACCAGAGCATTTATGTATCCCCACAATGTGCACAGAGCTTTTCTCTTAAAAACAAAACAAAACAGCCCAACTGCCCCCCTCAAAAACTCCGACTTCTCTTCAGGAGACCTCCCATACATAATAACCCCTTCTTTTCCATGGCGTTCCATCAGAAGATCAATTTCACTTGTGGCTCGCAACTTCATCTCTCCTTTTAATTTCTTCAACTCAGCTATGTGATCTTCATCCAGCATTTCAACAGAAGTCCTGAGCTCACTCTTAGAAGAGGCATTTCTGTCGCTGTTAAATTCCTCAGTTTCATCCACGACATCCCCAACCAGATGACACATTTTAGACCTCATATTTTCTACAATGTCCTGAATCCCTTGCATAAAAACTTGGTAGGAGTCAGAAAATATCTGTTTAAAATCTTGTTGGAAGTCAGAGAAAGTCTGTTTAAAATCCTCCATGTCTCACGCAGTAGATTATGGCACCCCCTAGGAGCTTAACCAGCGAAAGTCAAAGATATGAAAGAATTCTGGAATGTGTTTACATAAGCGAACGTGAGATATGCAGACAGTGCCCCAGGGAAAGTAGAAGCAGAAAACTGAAGGTTCAAAACAGCCGATTCAACGTGTAGGAAAATGTGAATATCTTCAAATTCAGTGCAAAAATAATAACAGGGAGACAATTATTTACTCTCAGTCCAACTTAATATTTCGATGGAAAACAAAGTCCAAAACTTAAAAAGAATTTTTCAAAAAATTGATCCCAAAAATAACGATAAGCACCAAGAGAACCTGCTTCTCCTTGCTGTAGAAAGCCTCTCTTAGGGTACGCATACTTAAAAGAAATATAAATTGGGTGATTTAGAAATGGGGCGGCCGGTCTTAGTGTCCCTTTAAGGCTACAGCGCGGCTTGGAAAATGGTGTCGTCCCAGCCTCCCGGCTAGCTCTTATCAGTCGAGCACAAACACTGTTTGAGATCTTCTGGCTGCAAGCAGCCATCAGGACAGATGGGGTGATTCCAGGTGTTTTCCTTTTTCTGGAAAAACACTCCTGGGTTTCAGGAAAAATCTTCCTGAGCCCAAAAATCTGCTGCGTTGTCAGTTCTGCCTGCTGAGCCCGTGGGCACATCTGTTCAGCCCACCATGTCCTCACCGGAAGTCCTCTTCATCATGTATTTTCAAGGCAGTTTTTAATGATAATGTAGCAGATTGCTTCCTGCCATCACAGGGCGTTGTCCTGTTGGCAAGAACCACAAATGCCTGGCAATAAAATAAAATCAACCAGAAAGTGCCATCAGATTCCAGATTTGGCATAAAGGGGGTGTGATTAATCTCAAGAGCCAGGCAACCAGCCAGTTACACTGGGGGTTCTAGAAAGGAAACAAGAACAGTATCTTCTCCTGTGGCTCAACAGCAGATCTTAAAAGGCAGTTGATTAAAAATGTAAAAGACTACAGTGTGGAAAAATGAGATTGGTAAACCAAGCAGCTGTCCTTGTGGCTTCTACCTCTGCTGCTACTCCTGGGGATGAACGCGAAGAGATCCAAAACAAGGGCAAAGATAACTCGGTGGGAGGAATCATTACCCTCAGTGGGATGCACAGCTCCCTAGTAGTACAATTGTGCCTTCTGGCAAGAGACTCAACAGAGTGTGTTGGTCTCATGAGCTCTTGGTGTAATGTCTTCATGTGCAAAACAGCTGAAGGGTAGGATCTACGATAAAATGACAGGACTTGTGGACATACTGCTGCAGCAAAAGCACCGGAGGCTTTTTTAGGGGTTTTAGGTGCTTTGAGATGTTGCAAAGAGTTGCTTGATAAGAAGATTTGGAGGTCTTTTACAAAGTGGATAGAGCAGTGTTTTTCCAACTTGGCAGCTTTCAGATGTGTGGACTTCAACTCCCAGAATTCCCCAGCCAGCATGATCTTATGTGTGATCTTAAAACTGCCAAGTTGGGAAAACAATACAGTATTCTAAAATACATGGTACATTTAATTTTGTAAGCCGCCCGCAGCCGCCGTGTGTGAGTTGGACGGCCTTATAAATCTGTTTGTTTGTTTAATTAATATCAGAGGTGAGTTATCGCGCTGCATGTCTTGTTTTGTTTGTTACTGAGCACAGAATGTATAATCCAGTGCACTGAAGCTTTCCTTCCAAATCCTTGGTTGCCTTTGCAGGAATTTCATCCCTTTTTAGATTTCTTCAGGCATTGCCAACATGGATGATCAAGCATGTTTTTTATTTCCCTAAGAGTTAGCAACTTGATTCTGTATTTGCCATCTCTAAGATCAAGTGTATAAAAGGGATGAAAGAGGAAAATGGAGAAGGGTTTGGAAGAAAGGTTAGTAAGGTTTTATGAGCAGCTGATGTGGAGAGGAGGAACTTTAGAAAGTGGTGGGAGACCCAGCCTTCTGCCACTTGGATTTTCCCCAGATCTTTGGATTGCAACATGCATCAACATGGCTAGTAATTGAGGATGAAGGGAATTCAGAACATGTGGAGGGCATCGTTTGGAGAAAGATATGAGATCTCCTGACCATTGGAAGGCTTTCCCACTGTAGTCTTCGCTCAGCTACTGAGGGAATCTTATTTGCCACATAAGAACCTGAACCTTGGAGGGAAGGAGAGAGAGACTGCCTTGAGGATTTGTTTTAACTGAACAACCAATTCCAAATCTGACTATTCTGTTATTGGGTAATCATTATGTCCCCTGTCAGGATAGATTAATTGTTTGCCAATTATTTTTGGTTTGGGCATAATTATGAATTCCCAAGTGAACACCTTCCATACATTGTGGGACTGAATCTTTGTGATTGTGTGGTTACCTGCCCAACTCAGTCTCTGACTGCAGACTTTCCTTTTATACCCTATTCGTCTGGCACTGTGTAAGAAATAGTTGTTGCAACAGAAAGCCTGGTTAGCTTGCTCTTTACCAAAATGTGGCCTCCCACTAATCAGATAAGCAGAACAACCTCTAGAATCACTTCTCTTTCCATCTTAGCCAATTAACTAAGTGATTACCATTTTCTGCCAACTTGCATCCATGCAGCTCTGCTTTTAGCTCTCTCAGTAGCTGCCTGTTTTTATTTTTGTTTTAATTACTTAATTTATTTGGTTTTTGTCTTCCCAGGAACTGGAAGTGGTTCTCTTTCTCATGCCATCATCAGGACAATTGCCCCAACAGGGCATCTGTATACAGTGGAGTTCCACCAACAGAGAGCTGAAAAAGCCATAGAGGAGTTTGAAGAACACAAAGTGGGGCATTTGGTGACTGTCAAGACCCAGGATGTCTGCAAAAATGGCTTTGGCATCACCAACATTGCAAATGCAGTGTTTCTGGACATTCCATCCCCTTGGGAAGCTGTAGGTCATGCCAAATTAGCATTAAAACATGAAGGTATGTTTCTTTTTCAAAACTACTCGTTGGGTAGTTTACTCCAACCTGTTGCTTTCCACATGTGTTGGATTACAACTTCTATCATGCAAGTAAGCATGGCTGTCTTGTTGGATAGTTGTGATGGGAATTGTATTCCAATACATTTAGAGGACAATAGGTCGGGGAGAGATTGTCTAGGAAATGTAACACTATGATTTGACACACTTTTTGCAAGATTCAGAATTTGGGTAATTTCATAATTTCCAAAATAGATACTGTCTTACCTTCAGTCAGAGGATACTCTTCCTACTCCCACCCCCGACAGCCCCCAGTTGACTGAAATTTCTGTAGGCAAAATGGGGAAGGCAGAAGGATTTTTCTCAGGTCACATATTACTTTGGAAAAGAAAACTGGGCCTCTGTAGTCTGTGCCATTTTAAGCACATATGAGTACAAATGCTTGTTTGAGTATGTAAATGAACAAGTATGTGCATGCTCTCTGATGTGAAAGACAGCTTATACACTTGCATTCTTTGATGTGAACCCACCAACCAATTTATAGAGTCATCTGAGACAAGCATTTCTTTGTTATAGGTCAAATAAATCTTAGCACTAATTTACACCTTTTGTGCAGACAGTAATTTGTATATTATGGTGAGGAAGCATTTTTTCAAGCTGCAAATAACATCTGAATCCAGCATATGAAAGATCAAAGGATGACTTATGTTTTTGGCTCTTTTTCCTGATCTTAAATGTTTTCAGAGAAGATAAATGTACCGTTATCCTTATGAAATCCAGAGTGAAATTTTCTTACCATTTCTTTGCTAATATTTGTATACATTGGAGTAAGCCCTTTTAAAATTTATATTATGATGGTCATTGATTATAAGCAGTAAAGCTTTATCAACTGTGCAACTGCCAACTTTCAATGGCTAGTATGTTCCATATATTCCATACAGCAGAAAATGTTTCTCAAGCCTGCTTTCTCTGGCATTTCTCTTCAGACAACTGTGAATCCTAACAATTTGCTTAGTGATAAGGCTGCAATGCCATGGAATAACTAAGTCTTATGAACTACAAAAAAATTGTCTGACCAGACATCCATAGGATTATGCCATAAGAGGCAGTCAAACCAGAAAGTCACCATTGTGTTATGTTAGAATGATTGGTACATGTGGATGAGAGATCAGTTAATTTCATGAACTGGATGCCTTACTTCAGAGACTGTTAATTTTAATCAGTAGTTATTAATTTAAAAAACCATAATAATAAAAGCTTCAGGTTTTCCAGCAAGAGAAGAAAAACAACTTTCTCCCACTGGTTTTTCTTTGATTACCAATTGTAGCTGGCATATGCATAATAGAAAACACTCTTGAACTTCTGTCAGGCATATTCTAGTTGAGCTACAAGTGTGTGGGAAGACATAGTAGCATAATTTGCTGGATGTAAATGTTCTCTGACATTTTGTTAATAGGATTTGTGTGTGTGACTTACGCACACACACGCACGCACACACACCAGTCCCTTTCTGCTAATAATTCTGAGATTGAATGGCACTTTTGTTTCTATTTCTTATGAACCTTTAGTTTTAGCCTAGATCAGCATACATTTTATACACTTGACATGAGCTCCTCATGGATAGTTATCTCTCCTTGATAATAACCTTAAGTCATGGATGATCTACAAGTGTGAATGGATCACTAGAGATATGATCGTGAGTTGGAGCCAAAGAACTGTAAGCAGAAGAAAACATACAGCCCCTTGCACTAATCTGCAAAACGTTTGCACAGTAAATTTAAAATATAAATTCTATAGTAATTTTTGTTTATGTTTTCAGAATAGATTGTGCAAAGTGCACAATAGGTTATACAAAAATTTTTGCAACTTCATTTTCTGTAGCGCAGTTATCAAATAGCTGTCTTGTGGAGTGGAAGTCATCCTTCACATGAAGAATGGCAAAACACTTCCTTTCCTTTCTATGATTGTTCCCACATTTAGCCACCTTAAATACAGTACAAGACAAACCAACTGATAGTTCATGGCAAATGGAGACTAAGGATTTACTGTTACCTTTAATCCAGTTCTCCTGATTCAAACCATATTTATGTAACCAGTACATCAGGGATAACAGACTTTTGGGTAGCACTGTAATCTTATACTTACCTACCTGTGCAGGATTACACTGCTAATGTATTTTAAATCCTGTATAATTTCATAGCGAAGTCTTGGAATGCCTCCATTTGTTTCTTTTTTTTCCTAAGAACTGCCTGGTGTCATGTCCCCCGTTGCAAGGCCTACAGGCATCACAACAGGGAACATGCACATTAGATAAAAGGAAAGGATAACCATAATCCTTAAATCACCCGGGCATCCACTAAACACCCATCGAGAGACAGGAAGACCAACGCACCATTCCCCCAGGGACACATTCACACATCCCACACAATAGCGGCACCCATCAAACAGAATTTAACACCTAAACGAAAGATCAAGGAAACATCAAACAGAATTTAACACCTAAACGAAAGATCGAGGAAACACCTTCCCATTTCCCCAGGGGAAGCATCTAGTCCTGGCTCGAGGGGGGAGAAGCACAACGTCCGCCAACAAAGTATAAACAGGGCAACATGTCACCCCATAAGGATTCCCATCTTTCACTCTGCATGCATTCCATTTCAATAAAGGCAGAAATCCTTAGACCCTCTAAGTGAGCCTGTGTTTTATTTGAAGCGTGGCTGCCCTGACATAAAGATGGGAATCCACAAAAAAAAATTTTCGCTAGCACCTTTCCAGACTCCTTTTCTGTGAAGGAACAATGCAGCGATGAAGCAACACTCGGCGCAACACACCAGTGACCCAGGAACCGATGACAGCACCCGCAACCTCTCGGAAGGAACCAGCGGAGGCCCAGCAGGAGAAGAAACGAACCGCAACGTTACCTGGGGGATCACCGGTGAGTCGCCAGCGGGATGGGTCACCCTCGACGCAACAGGGGAATCCCTACCCGTGATGGTGCGTCGGGGGGGGAATGGCTCACACCCATAGTGAGAGGGAGACGTCGCCGGCAGCGCGAGCAAGCCGTGGGAGGCACCCCGGAGAACGCATGCTGCGGAACCACGGAAGAGCGCTTGGAAAGGATCGAGCGGCTACTTGCAGAACTAGCGCTGGAGCGAAAAGACCGCGAGCGGGGTGAGCGGGAACGGAGCGGCTGGAACTCGTCCTCAACCCCGTTTGGCCCCAAAGCCGGGTGGATGCAACAGCAGGACTCGACACGGGAGGAAGATGCCGACCACGCGGGAGTGCACCACACAGGGTTGCCTAGGAGAGGATCCCCCCCCCTGCAGGGAGTCAGCTGGAGAGAAGCGGGAGACGAATGGAGGCGGAGCCGGCACCAACAGGAGCCTGGTTGAGGGAATCCCCACGTTGAAACTCCAGCTTTCTACCGGACGGAGGAACAGCCACGCGTCCGGAGGTGCCTTGGAGCCCACCCGTGATGGGAGTGAGAGACCTCATGGCAAGATTCGACGGAGACCCAACCACGCTGTCATTTTTCCTAATCAACGCAAAGAACTACATGGCTGAATACGGACCCTGCTTCCGGACGGAACAGGGAAAAATCAACGCCATTGCGAACAAACTCAGGGGGAGGGGGGCTGACTGGTACGTACATCTATGCCAGGCAGACGCCCCAGAACTCAAGTACGCAGACACGTTCCTCGACGCCCTTGACTCCCACTTCTGAGACCCCCTCGAGATGGAGACGGCAAAAAGGGCACTACGAGAACTCAGGCAAGGTCAGCGCTCCGTGGCCGACTATGCCAGTGAGTTCCAAGCGCTCGCAGGCAAAGTGTGGGACTGGTCACAATCCACCCTCACGGAAAAATTCAAGGAGGGACTTAATTTGACCATCTTACGGTGGGCGCTAAACCAGGATGACCCCACCAACCTGCGCAAATGGATTCGTCTCACCGGGAAGGCGGAGAACGCCCAAGAAACATTTCGGCACGTCCAGAGGTCCCTACAAACAACAGCAACCGTGAGGGGACCCCGATCCGGCGGCGCTCCAGCAACACCAGCATCCCGGCCCCGGGGGGAAGACCGAGAGCGCAGGTTCGCCCAGGGACAGCGCTTCAAGTGTGGAGAGGCAAACCACAAAGCAGCAATGTGCCCGGGAACAAAGGCAAGAGACAGCACGGGAAAAGTCCCAAACAAACCCCACCAAACGCCACAGAAAAGACTGGCCACGAAAGGGGAAACCTCGACAAAGGAATTCCCTGACATCACGGATGACGAGAATAGCGGAAGCGAAGAACTGGCAGGAAACGCCAGCCACCTGCCTTGAAGAGCGCCAAAAGACAGGTGAAAAACAACAAAGGGCGCGACAACCTTGGGGTGAGTGAAAACTGTCCTACCCTATATGTGAGAGTCACCCTGGCCCACGGGGGGAAAATAGAAAAGGTTTGGGCGCTGATTGACTCAGGTTGTTCAAAATGCCTCATGCACCCAGACCTGGTAGCGGCGCTTAACCTCCGCTGCTATCCACTTCAGCACCATTTGGTGTTCACACAGTTGGACGGATCAGCGGCGGGAGGGGGCCCGGTCAACCAATACACAGAGTTGCGATGAGGCTCGGCAACCACGAGGAAAGCCTCCCCTTCATCGTGGCACCAGTGGGCCAACCTCTACTCATATTAGGGATCCCATGGTTGGTACATCACAACCCCCAAATAAATTGGACTACAAGAGAGATCACCTTTTTGGATGGGCGTTACAAAGCACCCACAGGGGATCGGGTTCCCCGTGCTGCAATGGGGAGGGCGACAACGACCACACTGCACCTGGAGGCAGCAACCCCGGAGGGCCTGCCAGCCAGATATGCAGACTTTGCTGACGTATTCGGTGAAAAAGAGGCTGACAAACTCCCCCCCCCCCAGAAAAACAGACTGCACCATCGAACTGATCCCGGGGGCAACTCTACCAAAGCCAAAGATTTATGCTATGACTCAGAGGGAGTTGGAAGCACTAAGGGACTTCATCGATAAGAATTTGGCATGGGGGTTTATTGAACTGGCCAACTCGCCAGTCGGAGCCCCGGTTCTCTTTAGGGAAAAGAAGGACGGGTCCCTCTGGCTCTGTACAGATTACCGCGGGCTCAATGCCGCGTCCATTTCAAATAAATATCCCCTACCCATAATAAAGGACATATTAGCCCACCTCGCAAAGGGCAAAATATTCACAAAATTGGACCTCAGGGAAGCCTACTTCCGCATTCGAATAAAGGCGGGGGATGAATGGAAGACGGCTTTCAATTGCCCGTTGGGGTCGTTTCAATACCGGGTTCTGCCGTTTGGGTTGGCTGGGGCACCGGGCGTGTTTATGCAGCTAATCAATGAGGTCTTGCACGACCACTTATTTAAGGGGGTACTTGTTTACCTTGACGATGTTTTGATTTACTCTGAGAACGAAGCCGAGCACGAACGCCTGGTAAAGTCAGTGCTCACAAAACTCCGCAAGGCAGAGCAATACGCCAAGCTCTCCAAGTGTGAGTTTCACAAGGAGCAAATAGACTACTTTGGCTATAGGATCTCGGCAAGGGGGATAGAAATGGACCCCAGCAAGGTCCAGGCTATACTAGCGTGGGAACGCCCACGCACGAGGAAACAACTTCAAAGTTTCCTCGGATTCACGGATTTCTACAGGGGGTTCATCCAGGGGCTAGCGGAAATTGTATTACCATTGACCAACCTCCTCCAGACAAAGGGCCTGGGAGACACCCGAAAATCACAAAACCCGGGGGCACTGTTAAACTGGACAGCTGATTGTCAAACGGCTTTCGAGCGCCTAAAAAGCCTTTTCACGGCAGAGCCAGTGTTACAGCATCCCGACCCCACCAGACCCTTTGTCGTGCAAGCAGACGCCTCAGATTTTTCTATAGGAGCGCTCCTCCTTCAGCGCGATTTTGACAATCAGCTGAAGCCCTGCACGTACCTCTCCCGAAAGTTTTCTGAAACGGAAAGGAGATGGCACGTGTGGGAGAAGGAGGCGTTTGCAGTCAAGGCAGCCCTGGAAACATGGAGGCACCTCCTGGAAGGGGCCTCCTGCCCCTTCGAGGTCTGGACTGACCACAAAAACCTGGAAGCTTTCAGCACCCCGAAACGCCTCAGCCCAAAGCAAGTACGCTGGGCGCAATTCTTTAGCAGATTCAATTTCAAACTTAAGTTTATCCCAGGGAAAAAGAACTTCCTGGCGGATGCCCTTTCCCGACGACCCCAAGATGCGGGCCAGGCACTGGACATTGTGGGGACTGTGTGGACAGACATCTTTTATTTGGAATAATTTGAGCAGAGAGTAATGTAACAGCTGTAGCTATAGAAGGACACTCCCATCATCCCATGAGTGCTAGAACATTGGATCTATTAAAGTTCATCCATGTTTTAGCTTCAAGCAAAATGCCTATGTTATTAGTTAAGCTTGCATAAAATGTCTATTGCTTGCTAATTAATTAATTTCTCAGATCCAGCTGACCTGAATCTTTGGGTTGCTTTGGGTATGATGAAGATGCTTGAGAGTACAGCTTCCACTTTCACTGGATCTGTGATTTGGACATAATGTTCTTATTTCCTCCACAACATTGCATGTCTGACACTCTGGATAGAATAAACACAGTCTCACACCTTCTCCTACTTAACCTGCGCGGCCATTTTTGTAAATTAAACCTCCCAACATTTCAGGATGGTGGATATCTTGCCAATTGAGAATTCTGTTGGATCAGGTCAAGAGTCTTTCTAATCCACAATTCTCTTTTCACAGTGATCAACAGATATTGATGAGGAAAGTCTATGTTTATCAATTGTTTTTAGAAGACAGGGAAGAAACTTACTTTTATTAAACACTGAGGTGGTTGGGGTGAGGCTTATGAACTTAATTAAGAGTCACCTCCCCCAAAATACTGTCACGTATCATTAGGCAGAGTGAAGCAGTTGCCTCAAGGGGCTTGGAGTAGCACTGGCAAGGAATTGGAGGGCAAAGGTATGTGCCTTACAGTTTGTCTTGCACCTCTTAAACTGGGCTTCTGCATTCCAGTGAGGTAGAGGACACTGATTCACTGCTCGTATAGAAGTCAATCCAGCCAAATTTTGTAATGGAGGTGGGGGGTATCTTATCCTTTGCCTCAAGCAGCAAAATTGTAGGAAGGGTTATGTCTTCTTCTTCCCTATAATTCAAGCTCTACTGCAAGAACACACATGTTAATAGTGGTATTGTAGAGGGGAGGGCTCTTTTCCTTTAATCCACCTTCCAATGGAGAGTGCCAATTATATGGGAGAGACTCAAGCTTTATGACCACCAGTCCATGGGATCACATCATTGAGGTTGCTGGGAGTGTGTCTTAAGTGGATTCTGTTGGCAGCTGGAGATGTCATCCAATTCCTATTGCATCTTGGGCAAATAATTTGTTTGCACAGACTGGATCATCAAAATAACCCTCCAGTATCCTTCTGTTTCATGCTAATGGACATAAGACTTAACTGATTTCTTAGATTAGCAAATTGTACTGTGTTGAAGTATTATAGGCTGAATAATTCAGCAGATCTTGCTGAGCATTTCCAAAGTTAGATGCTTTCTGTGCTTCTGCAGTGTAGATGGGTTTTAAAAAGTAAATTCCAAGTCATGTTCTTATCTATCCACCTCTAACCTAGAGAGGAAGAAGTTGGAGAATGCTGCTCTAAGCTGAAAGTTATATATGATCTATAGTATGCCATCCTATCTGACAGAGGATGTTAATTTTTATTTTACACATTCCACAAATCCTTAACAAGGAGGTAAAGAGAACGGGTGCATTTTCCTCCACTGCTATGACTCAGTCCTGATCTCTGAATAGCTCTGCTCATTATTTTAATAGGCTGAGGGTTAATGGTCTGTTAAGCTTACATCTTTTGCTGCTATTCCTATCTTCAGAATGCTTTGACCTCCCTCCCAACCTATTATATTGCAAAGAGCTGGAAGAATTAAAAATAATGCTTGCTGTGCCTTTTTTGTAGGTCCTTATTTTCTGCCAACAGTGCTCTTCATTTTTGGAATTCTGGAAGATCCCAAAGATGCTGCACTGCAGATTTTGCTTCCTTGCTGAACTTAAACAAGCTCTCTCTATCCTTCATCCTTTTTTTAGCATCTGCTGATAAATATTTTTCACTACAATCATTACAGTACCTAGTGCTTGACTTTGATTTCAACTCAATGTTAGAAAAACTTCTTTAGGTTATCAATGTACATTTAGTAGCAGAAGCTCAACTGTATGTAAAAAATATAAGCTCAATATTTGGCTGAATTGTCATGGAGATTTCTTGCTGTAAGGACTACATATATGTTTCATGAATGACAACCCTGGATTCATTTCAGTTTCTGATTCACTAATGTTCCCAACAAATGAATGGGATGTTGAATTGAAGTGCATGATCATTGATGATCCCAGAGGAGATCAAGGGCCTTTTTGTTCAGGGGAAAAACAATAGTGAGCTTTGTTGTATCTAGTAGGTGGAGCTTCGAGTTCTATTCTGAACTTGTATTAAATGCAGGACTACTCCAAATAATCTGGGGGAGGGGTATATGCATGCATCTGGGGTTATACCATTTTATTAATAATATTTAATGATTTATTATTGATAAGATTTCACACTATCTCAGGAGAATTTACAAGAACTTTGTAGAGTAGACCAATAATATTACTCTCTTAGAAACATACTGTCAGTAACAATTAATACAGTAGGAAAGGATTGCAGCTCAGTAATAGAATATGTGTTTTGCCTAACTCCATATGTGTTAAATATCTCCAAGCATTTCCAGTACAGAGATGGATTTTTGACTCAGATCTGTCTGCTGATATATAATAAGTTGGATGTACCATTGGTTTTTATTCAGTCCATGGAAGTATACTATAGCCCTCATCTGTCAGAATTCTGTATTAGCCAGGCTCTGACATGCTTTTGTAGAACAACCCAAAAAGATTGAAAGATCAATCCTCTCAGCTGCAGTCTGAAGTAGAAGAGGACTGTAGCACATGTTTTTTCTGAATAAGTCTATCCATCCTCAGTGACTTCTGGTAGCTGTTTAGGGGGAGAACAGGAATAGATGAACCTGGGAAAGGGTTTGTGTGTTTTGGGACTGAAACAAATTGTAGGCAATCATCACACAAATTCCTGAAAAGCTCAGGGACAACTTCAGTACTTTCCTTCCTGAGCTGCATCTTGCACTTGGGTTCTCAGTATAGCAGTAAAAAAAACAGCAATTCCACAGGCTTGAAAAAATTACAATGACAGAAAGACTGAACTTTTGTTAAAATGTGAATACCATCACCCACCATGATTCTCTCTGTAGCATTCAAGATAATTGGCTTTCTGTGGTGAACACCCTGCATGCCTACCTTCCCTACCTGGTGCCCTTCAAAGCCTTGGACTTCAAATTCCATACCCCTCTTCCCCTGCCAGTGAGGTCAAAGTCCAGCTGGGTGGGTTAAAGGAATTGAAGTGCTACAGTTCTGAAGAGCACACAATTGGGGCACTGTGCTCTGTGACTCGCTCTGGGACATGGAATAAAATCCTGGTCAGCTTTACTCTAGAAGTTTTGGTTAGAATTGTGACTGCCTAGTAACAGACTTTCCTTTCCTTATTGTCTCTTAAGATGCCCTTCTGCACATTGTTCTGTCCAGATCTCTTGGACCTGGCTATCATCCCACATAAGATGCGACTGTACCTTCAGATATTGTCAGGCAGATCTGTTGTAGGGAATGTTGCATTGTCTTCAAGGAAACAGTTATCCGTCACTGTTTATTTTCTTGTTCGTAGAGCCTGGATTTTTTTTCCCCATTTACTAATGAACATAATTGCTTTCTATCCTGCATTTTTTCATGAGGAACTTGAGGTGCTTTACATGAGTTTTCAAGGTGATCTTCCAGGCAAAGACTAGCAGCCCCAGGATGCATCAAGTTCCTGGAGGCTACGGTTTGAGCGAAGCATCTGAGATGCCTTGCTCTATAACAGTGGTTTTCAGATTTGGCAACCTTAAGATGTGTGAGCTTCAACTCCCAGAATTCCGCAGCCAGCATGCTGGCTTTTCTTGACAAATTAATATCAGATCAGGCTTCTTCTGTACTGAAGAATCTAGGTGTTCTGCTTAGAATAAGCTATGCAAATTTTAATCTGCATAATGTTCTGACTGCAGCATTAACACTCTTGAATAATTAACAGTTGCTTTGCACTGAGAAGGGAAGCAGAGGACAAAGCGGAAGAGACAAATAAACAGATAGCCAAGACTGAGCGGCCCTAGAAAGAAGGGGAATTGTACAAATGTGAGATCTCCCCATTAGCTGAATGTATGTGGCAAACTTCATAAACCCTTTCTCTCTCCCAGAAAATGCTTAGAACACTACTTCCAAAGGGACAGGGATTTAAGCTAAGAATTACTAGCATCTTCCCAGTGTAATGCATACAGTATATACCCATGGAAATACTACCCAGGTGTATGCAACAGAGCTGTGAATATTAGAAGCTCGTTTTACTTTGTTAAAGGACAAATAATTATAAAAGCAATGTTGTACCAGTCACCACTGACCTGAACACTATCTTGCATACTTTTTCTTTAGGGAAATCTTGCTTGTGTAAAAGGAAGAGTGATCTACTGTTTGTTTCTAATTTCCTCCAGAAAAGCTAACCCTGTCCATTGTATTTAATATTGGAAATATTAACCATAGCAACCTGGTTGATAATATGATTTTTTAAAATCACATGTACACATCTGTATCATACATATGCATGAATGCATATTGTAATGAATCAAGAGCATGTGTATACATATATACACACACACACACACACAGAGTTTCCTCTGGGAGCTGAATCCTCTTGTTTTCCTCGTCAGCAAAATGTCAATTTGCCCACATGCTTTCTCACTTAAAGGACATTCTGTCCTTTCTTTGCCAAGGCAATATTTTTAATCTGCTCTAAGCATTGAGCAAATGCCGATAGGATGTTGTCGGATGCTGGTACCTCACTCCCACAAACCATCAGTGCTTCCCACCACCATCCCCACATTGAGATCCTAGTAATTTACTGCTGTGGTTGTGATGCTGCAATGACATTTTGGAACATACTGAATTCCCTGATGAAAATCCAGAGGGATGCCCAGTCTAATATTTGGGAAAGTTAGTATGAAGAGTAAAATCTAAAACACATGGGAAACTGCCATATGCCATGTCATAGGTACAGTTCATTCTAAGTGGCTTCTAACTCATTTTTGCCTACTCACAAAGGGCAGGCAACTTTCCAGGTCTTTGCACCACAGCTTCCACAATTTCTTACTTTGCTGGCTGTATCTGATGGGAACTGAAGTTCAACCCATTTGAAATGTGGCAAGTCCTTATCCCTGCTCCATACCAACAGGCAGTGGTTCCCTAGCATGGATATTTCCCAGCCTGTCTCAGAGATAACAGGGATTAAAGTTGAGAAGTTGCTGCTTGTAGCTCTCACCAAGAAATTTACTTGGAATGGAAAGATCTATTTGTCCACTGAAGGCAATACCCATTTCGATATCTGTTGGGATACTCTTATTTTTCAGCATGCAATCCTTAATAAAAATCTTAGCTTTCTTTGGGAAATAAACTACTGCATACTTTCAGACTCTTGAAGCTGATGATTTTCTGTGAGTTCCATTTGCCAATTATAAAATTCATAGGAGAAAAACCCTCTTTGGCACCAAAGGTTTAGACAATGGATAACCACCACACAAAACAAGCCTGAGAGATGCTGAAGGCCACTGTTGAAAATAGTTTGATGGGTGAGATGGGTGGATGATCTCCTGGAGCATTGCCCATGAGGCTCATATTCTTGAAATAGGGTCCTAGGCCTTGTATAGGATATATGGATGATCCTAGATATGTGTTTATTGTTCCTCCTTGAATGCTTAATACAACTTCAAGAAACAGCGACATTTCTGTCTGAACACATCCAAAAGTCAAATAGGTTGTACTGTATGTGTTCCTTTCTTTCCGGCCTACCAGGTACATGTTTAGCCATACTCCATTCTAGGCTGTGAGTTTCTGAAAAACTGGAAAGCAGAATAAACCCCAGACCTACAAGCAATGAAAAATGAAGTAGAAAAGGGTGATTTTTAAAACTACATTAATTAATTTCTTATTAAACATGAAATGGCAAATCTTTTCGGAGGTCCAGGTTTTTTTCTTGTGGTAGAAATTTTGAAGCAAAACTGTTGGTAGTACAATAGGACACCCACATCAATTCAAAACAGCATTCTCTGTGCTTTGTGAAAGGAACAATGAGCTTATGGGAATGCATGAATTATCAAGAGACTCTGATGCAGTTTTCGTGTAAAGCAGGCTTTCCAAATGCTTAATGTTTTTCTTGTGCTGCTTCCTCTTTCTCCACCTTCTCATTTCTCCACCCTGAGCTCCACTTTGATCTGCGCAATCTCAGAATCATAGTGCCTGCTGGCCTTCTGCCTAACCTCTTTCTCCAGCCGAAGGAACAGGCAGTTTGACATCTTAGTCATTTCCATCAAAATCATTTGCCCCCTGCATTGAATGGATGTGGGATGGAAGAATTTCCTCAGACTCTCTCACTGTTTTTCCTGTCCTTCCATCACAACAGTTTTAGATAGAGCATTTATTTGTTGAGGCAGCTCCCTCAGATCAAAAGGCTCACGCAGCTTCCCAATGTGAGCAGGACTAATCTGGGATAATTACTATATCAACTTGGGCTGACATACAGATCTCATTAAACAAATTGTGTGGTGGTAGCTTTTTGGAAAGACAGGAAGAAAACACTTGAAGGAGCCACTTGAGGAGGAGGTAGATTGGCATTCACACAGCACACATTGCTCTCATTAGGCGGCTGTTCCTGTGATAGGATTCCTTGGGGAATCTCTGTTGTGGAAATTAGTCTTGCAGGAACTGTACACCAACGTTCTCAAGGACAGAAATTTTCCTTGACTGCCCTGAAAATGTTAAAGGAAAGTTTTCCTTTAAACAACACGTAGACATATACCCCACATTTCTTACTGTTTTTGCTTATAGCCCTCCTATTCAAATAACTTGAGGGCTTACACATAACACAGAGCAAACATTTGTTTTTGTTTCTGTTCCAGATGATACGTTTTAAGACTTAGAGGAAGATAAATTTCAGTAGAATTTTGGAGAGACTTTTTATTGATTAGAATGGTTCAGGATTTAAATTAATTAACCAGAGGGATGGTGGGTTCTCACTTGTTTGGGATCTGTCATGTTCGCCGTTTCAATGTCTTTGATGCATCGTAACGTTTCGCATGTCATTAATTGGATGCGTGTTTCATCTTTCTGGGGAGGATGGGAACGGTTATCTTTTGGCTTTGCTTTGGAATGTATTTGTATTATCTACTGCGCTCAAGGTTACTTTCCCAGGCTAGCGACTCTGACGTTTGCTAGCACCTGTGCCGGGCGGGGCTGTTACGAGGGAGGCGGGATACGTTTGCACCAAGGGTTTAAGTTTGTATTTGGCGCGCTTTTGCTCATTCTCAGCTTTCTCTGTATTTGTCTTTAGTACTCTAATAAATCAGATTTCATTTAGCAGCCTCTTGTGAGTCTGAGTATTTGGGGCTAGGGCAATCATTACATAAAGCTGAGAATCTAAGTTCCTAACTCCGCTGGCCCCTGTCCAGGAAAGACAAGCGTCTAACCCTGTGAGGGAGAGAGCCCGCGATGACTGAACCCGACATCATGATGATGGAGGAAGGGGAACCGGACTCGACCGTGAGGCAGTCCGGCCGACTGTCCCAAGGTGGGGAGCTGTCAGCCATCCGAGAGGAGGCGAGCTCCGAGTCGGAGAGTGAAGCCGGGGGGCTGAAAACGGCCCCAGAGACCACCGTAAATTCTCCGGGCGAGCTACTCACCTGGGATGAGACCCAAGGAGATGCCACGGCAGCGGGGGGTCCCTCCTGGAGGCAGAGATACCCATTATCCCCCAACGTGGTGCAGGTGCAGCCAACGGAGGGCTCACCCACTCCGGATCGGATCCGAGTGTTGGAGTCCAAAATGGATTCGTTGGAGGCTATATTGAAACAGCTGAGCTTGGAGGTGACCTCGCTGCGAGAGGTCCGGGAAGAATCAAGCCAGAGGCATTCAACCCCCTCTTCCCAGGGGCTGTCCCCGGAACGGCGACGGGTGGTGCGGAGGCGCGAAGGGGACCAGTCGGTCCAGATGGAAATCGCAGCATCGCCAGGGCGATCGCCCCGGGGCCCCGTGCCGCCCCGAGCCAGGGAAACACAAGCCGCGGCAGCACCGGTGGTGGGGCGCAGCGCGGCGGGAGGCGGCATGCGAGACTTCCCTGTCAAGTTTGATGGGGACCCGACCAAACTCTCGTTCTTCCTGACGAACGCGAAAGCCTATATGGAAGAATGGGGGGCGTTTTTCCAATCGGAAAAGGCAAGGATCATCACCATTGCCACCAAACTGAAGGGGAGGGCGGCAGACTGGTATGTCCAGATGTGCCAGTCGGAGGCGCCTGAACTGGAAAGTCTCGAGGAGTTCCTCGGGGCGTTGAAGCAACACTTCGAGGACCCCTTAGCGAAGGAGAGAGCAAAGCGAGCCCTGAAGGAACTCAAGCAGGGGTTCAGATCAGTGGCCGATTATGCGCTGGAGTTTAAAGCGCTAGCTGGGAAGGTGGATGACTGGTCCCAAGCAACTATTATCGAGCTCTTCAAGGATGGCTTGAATACAGAAGTGCTACGCTGGTCCCTGGGGAGGGACGACCCATACACGCTGTATGAGTGGATCCTGCTGGCGGGGAGGGCTGAACATGCCCAGGAGATCTTTGCCCAGCGGAAGACCGCCAAGTCGGGGCGGGAGGTGAAGCCCAGCCGCCCATCGACCACCGGGGGGAAACCGGGACAACGACCCTGGGACGAGGAGCGGGAGAAGCGGTACGCAAAAGGCTTGTGTCTGAGATGTGGTAAGGAGGGGCATCGAGTGGCAGCATGCCCGAAGGCGAAGGTAGAGGAACGGCCCGGAAAACCGCCAGCAAAGTCCCCTGCATTGCCGAGGAAACAGAAAGCTGCGGTGGCTGAAACCGAGGGAGACGATGTGATGTTCTACGAAATTGAGGGGGAGACCGAAATCCCGCAGCCGGCGGGAAACGCCAGCCACCTGCTCTAAAGGGCGCCGCTGGGCAGGTGGTAGAGGACGGGCGCGAGCCTCCATCGGTGAGTGGCACTTACCGCATACTCATGGTGAAATTGAAATTGGGCTCCCAATCCAAGACTGTGGAAGTATGGGCCATGATTGATTCGGGGTGTTCCCGGTGTCTTATGCACCCCGACGTGGTGGCGGCTTTGGAGCTCCCCACGTTCCCTTTACAGCGACCCATCGCTTTTACTCAATTGGATGGGTCCGTGGCAGGGGGCAAACCGGTCACCCATTTTACAGGGCGTGTAGCCTTGCAACTGGGCAGTCACCAAGAAGGGTTGTCTTTTGTCGTGGCTCCTGTTGGGGGACCATTGGTGGTGTTGGGGGTACCCTGGTTGGTGCAGCAAAACCCCCAAATAAACTGGGTCTACCGAACTATCACGTTTAGGGATGGGTTTTATCAAGCGGCAGAGGGGAAGGGTGCCCCAGAGGAGATGGTGGGGGTTGCGGCAGCTGCGACTCCGCCTTACCCGGCCTCTCCTCTGGAAGGCTTGCCGGCCGAATACTGGATGTTTGCTGATGTATTCGGTGAAAAGGAAGCTGATCAGTTGCCCCCCCATCGAAAGACGGACTGTGCCATAGAACTGTTGCCCAACACCCAATTGCCTAAACCAAAAATTTATTCCATGACGCAGAAGGAACTGACTCTGTTGAGGGAATTTGTAGACAAAAATCTGGCGCGCGGATTTATTGAGCCGGCGAATTCACCCGTGGGGGCGCCGGTTCTTTTTCGCCCAAAAAAGGACGGGACATTGAGACTTTGTACGGATTTCCGCGGATTAAATGCCGTCTCAATTTCCAACAAATATCCCTTGCCATTGATAAAGGACATGTTGTCACATCTGGCTAAGGGAAAGATCTTCTCTAAGCTTGATTTAAGAGAAGCCTACTATCGTGTACGAATCAAGCAGGGGGATGAGTGGAAAACTGCATTCAATTGTCCGTTGGGAGCTTTCCAGTATAAGGTGTTGCCGTTTGGGTTGGCTGGGGCCCCTGGGGTATTTATGCAATTAATCAATGAAGTTTTGCATGAACATCTGTTCAAAGGTGTACTAGTGTATTTGGATGATGTGTTGATTTATACTGAAACCATGAAAGAGCATGTAGCTCTGGTAAAGCAAGTATTGTGTAAACTCAGATCTGCTGAATTGTATGCCAAGCTGTCGAAATGTGCCTTTCATCAGACCCAAATTGACTACTTGGGGTATAGGATTTCAGCTAAAGGCATAGAAATGGACCCTGCCAAGGTGCAGGCTATCATGGACTGGGAGAGTCCCCGCACCCGCAGGCAACTTCAAAGTTTCCTGGGGTTCAGCAACTACTACAGATTGTTCATAAGGGGGTTCGCTGAGATTGCCTTGCCCCTAACTGAGCTGCTGCGAACCAAAGGGGTGGGAGATACTAGGAGAGTCAAGAATCCCGGAGCGCTGTTGAGGTGGACGCCTGCTTGTCAGACGGCGTTTGAGCAGCTGAAAGCAGCCTTCGTCAAGGAGCCCATTTTACAGCATCCTGATCCCTCAAAGCCATTTGTTGTACAGGCAGATGCCTCCGATTATTCTATTGGGGCATTGTTGATGCAAAAGGACGAGGCAGGATGCCTCAAGCCCTGTGCCTACTTATCCCGCAAATTTTCCGAGACTGAGAGGCGTTGGCATGTTTGGGAGAAGGAGGCATTTGCCGTAAAAGCTGCATTGGAAGCTTGGCGGCATCTGTTGGAAGGGGCAAATCATCCCTTTGAAGTATGGACTGACCATAAAAACTTGGAAGCTCTTAGTACCCCTCGAAAACTGAGCCCCAAACAGGTTCGTTGGGCTCAATTTTTCAATCGATTCCATTTTCAGTTCAAATTTATTCCAGGGAAAAAGAACTTCTTGGCTGATGCCTTGTCAAGGCAACCTCAGGACTCTGGGGCAGCGCCAGATGTGGTAAGCACCCTATGGACGGCGCCCCAATTGGGCATGCAGGCTGTGACGCGAAGCCAAACGCGCGCGCAGCAGCCGCCCACCACAAGCGCTGTTCAGCCAAGTGCTTTGTCAATTCCCTCCCAGTTGCAACAAAAGTTTCTCAAAGAACTAAAAACGGATACTTGGTTGCTTGCGAATAAAGACAATGTTACTTTTGACAGAGGCTTCGCTTGGAAATCCGACCGCCTCTACGTTCCTGAAAGCCTCAGAAAAGATGTGTTACTACGTTCACACGATGACAAACTCGCAGGTCATTTCGGGTTTGTAAAAACCTTGCACCTCGTTCGGAGGCAATTCTGGTGGCCCACATTACGTAAAGATGTTAAAGACTACATTGCCTCCTGCACTGTTTGTGCAATGTCCAAGCGCAAGGCGGGCAAGCCCCAAGGACTGCTGCAACCAGTGGCAGCCCCTTCTTCCCCTTGGGAGGAAATCTCCATGGACTTTATTGTCGAGCTACCGCCCAGCCAACGCAAAACGGTCATTTGGGTGGTCAAAGACTATTTCTCCAAACAGGCTCACTTCATCCCTTGCGTGTCCATTCCGTCGGCACGTCAATTGGCTCGCCTATTCCTTGTACACGTGTACAGGTTACACGGATGTCCCTCCCGCTTGATTTCGGACAGAGGTACACAATTTACCTCGCAATTTTGGCGGGCGTTTCTCAAGCTGTTAGGCACGAAGCAAGCCCTGTCCACGGCTTGGCATCCTCAGACGGACGGGGCCACTGAGGCGGTTAACTCTACTTTAGAGCAGTACCTTCGAGCTTTTGTGAATTATCAGCAGGACAATTGGGTAGACCTCCTACCGTTTGCTGAAGTGGCTTACAACAATGCAGTGCATCAAAGCACTGGCCAAACCCCATTTCGGGTAGCTCAGGGTAAAGACTTTGTACCTATCTCTGATCTACCGCAACCTCCAACAGCTGCAGTCACTCCAGATGATTGGACAACACAACTGGCTGACTCCTGGCCAATGATTCAAAAGGCATTGGCTGATGCTCAAGCGGATTATAAATTGTATGCTGATCGGAAGCGGGCCCCCCAACCTGCATTCCAAGTTGGGGACTCGGTGTACCTTTCTACCAAGTTTATCAAGTCATCACAACCTTCTAAGAAACTTGCGCCTAAGTTTGTGGGTCCTTTCCCGATTATCGCTCAGATTAACCCTGTGACTTTTAAACTTGACTTGCCTCATAACCTTAAACGCTTACACCCTGTTTTTCATTGCAGCTTACTCAAACCGACTATTCCTTCTGACCGCTGGCATCGTCAACCTCCACCTCCCACCCCCATCATGATTGATGGTCAGCAGCACTTCGAAGTTAAAGAAATTCTGGACTCTAGACGCCTTCGCAATACTTTGCAATATTTAGTTCGGTGGAAACATTTCCCTCATCCAGAGTGGGTCGCTGCACCAGATGTAGCTTCCCCTGTTTTGGTGGGCCGCTTCCACTCTGCTTATCCCACAAAACCGGGTCCCTAAGTGTATTTCTAGGGAGGCGGTATGTCATGTTCGCCGTTTCAATGTCTTTGATGCATCGTAACGTTTCGCATGTCATTAATTGGATGCGTGTTTCATCTTTCTGGGGAGGATGGGAACGGTTATCTTTTGGCTTTGCTTTGGAATGTATTTGTATTATCTACTGCGCTCAAGGTTACTTTCCCAGGCTAGCAACTCTGACGTTTGCTAGCACCTGTGCCGGGCGGGGCTGTTACGAGGGAGGCGGGATACGTTTGCACCAAGGGTTTAAGTTTGTATTTGGCGCGCTTTTGCTCATTCTCAGCTTTCTCTGTATTTGTCTTTAGTACTCTAATAAATCAGATTTCATTTAGCAGCCTCTTGTGAGTCTGAGTATTTGGGGCTAGGGCAATCATTACAGGATCTTAAAGAAAAGCTTGGCTAGCCATCTTTGGGGTGCTTGAATTCTTAATTTTCGACATGAACTAGTGTTGTTCTAGATGGAATGAAAGGTGCCCTCCACTTTTATGATTCTGTTATCACCTTGTAAGGTACAGATATGTAATATAATGTTGAGAATTATTTGGAAATATAATTGAAGAACATTCAGTGATACTGTGGTTGTCATTGTTATTAATAATAAATGACAAATAATTGAATTCATAAAGCTTTAAGCATGTTTTAAATTTTAATGTGA
Organism: Candoia aspera; assembly: GCF_035149785.1. NCBI lineage: Eukaryota > Metazoa > Chordata > Lepidosauria > Squamata > Candoiidae > Candoia > Candoia aspera. The sequence goes on from NC_086153.1 coordinate 314,255,729, forward strand.
AACTGCACCAAAATGTGCCTGAAGCATCTTTGTAATGCTGACAGCCAGTATTTGACTACAGTATATCCATTCTACTTCTTTGTTAATAACAATATATGTGTAAACTCAGTTACTCTAAAATTTCCACTTGGGAGCTCTGTGGCGTGTGATTCAGAAATGAAAACTAGGGATCTTTTTTAGAGATTTCTTAGTAGTGTTAACAAACCAGTTCCCAGCTGGAAAATCTAGAGCAGCTAAAGTGACATACATGGCTTTGTAGCATCACCAAACAATTTTTTTTAAAAAAAGCCTGTGGTGATACAGATTATTTGTGTGGCCTAGCCTAGGAAGAGCATCTCAACTGCTGATGGGTGTTTTTCTTTGTTTTGAAAGATTGGAAATGTCTATCTTTTCCTTATCTAGAGCATAACTTATATCACCAGACACCATTTTATTTCCATTAATGTATCACATTCTGGGGCAAACCATTGAGCACAAAATGCTTTAAAAGCCTGTTGGAAACAATTGCAAGTTGCTCTCATGTCTCCCCAGTGCTTTCTCTGAGCACAAAGCCTTTATTGTGAGGTGACATTTCACAATGCTTTCCTCCCTTCCATAAATGCCGATAATTAGAGCATCTCTGTCTCCCCTCCCCCTTGCTTTTTACGGCTTCTGCTTTAAAAGCAACAACTGCCTTCAGTTTGCGGCAAATCTCCGGAATATATTTGTTAGCTGTGATTTGTTAATTAGATCCCCCACCTTCTGTGCTGCTTTAGAAATGCGTTGGGCACTGCAGAAGTGCAAACAATTTGGGCTGGCAAGAAATATCCGTTCCAGATGTTCAGTGATTTTATTGACTGCAGTCAGTGACATGCATCCTATTTTCCGGATAAAAAAATTTAACCAGCAGCCTCTACAGTGAATCAGAGCAGAGGATGAAGGTGATGGGAATTTGTTGCTTTTTAGCATTTAAGGGGGAAAAAAGGCATCACTGGTTCTAAAGACACATGATAAAAGATGAGTAAACATCCAGCTGCCATGTTACTGTTCGTTTTAATTTTTTGGCAGACCTAAGCATCCCATAAATAGAACCATTTATAACCAAATTAGCAGCAGTGGATTTAGTTATTCAGTGACAACTCAACGTACAGGGCTGAATTCCATAATCTTTCTCAGACATCCATTGTCTTTTACTGACAATCCATTTAACAATCTTGGTTTTCTAGTACCTTTTCCTGGTAGAACCAAGAAGTCTTTGTCCCTTGAGGATGCCTTTCTTTAAATTTCAGTCTCTTTGCTTAAACAGAGAGAGGGAAAAGTAAGAACAGGGTACATCTTGATTGCATCTGTGAGTAGACATTAAAGACATTGCATAACCTGCTGTATTTTATATACAGAATTAGGCAACCTTCTGGGGAGGGGCATAGTGTCAGGGTATCTTTGGGCACATTGTGCTTGTTATACCACAGCTGGTAAGGTTTGTTGGAACTGTTGATATTTTATAAAAATTAATTTCAAGTACATTTTAAAGAAGCAGCTGGTGCATTTTGAATTGTATATAGGTAGACTACTAGACTACCACAGGAGACTTGAGTCAGATCCCCATTTAGTTACGATGTTCACCAGATGACCTTGGGACAGTGGCCCATCTTTCAGTCTAATCCACTTCAAAGGATTGTGGAAGAGGAAGTAGTTTTTGGGTTTCTTAGAGAAGGGAAGGGTGGTTAAAAATTCACCAATTGTTTCATCAATGTTAATGATAGTGCAGTCTCAGAAAATATATATGTATAACCCTTGACTTGAGGACCAAGATATAAAAGTAGTATTTTTGTCCATGCTGTTCCATAAGACATGTTTGGCATACTCAGAAGAATGAGTTACAGAATCCTGAAGCAGAGAAATTAATTAAATGTGAGGCTTCTAAGTTATGGATGCAATTTTTTAAAAAGAAAAAAGTTATTGCTATACATTTAAGCACAAATACAATGCCACACATAAACATTTTTCCTGACTTACTGTATATACAACAGCCTTCCCCAGTTTGGCAGAACTGCAGCTAATGGACTGCCTAGGAATTCTGTAAATTATAATTCCAAGGCATCTGAAGTGCAGTAGATTAGAGAACACCAAGCTAATACAGCAGCCAGAAATTTTTCGACCTGTGCTCTCATATTGTCATTCTCATGTAATTTTTTTTGTAGAGAGGATTCAAAATTGTGGGTCCCAAAATGTGCTTTCTTAATCTGCCTAACTTGTGAATCATTCTGCAGGATGTATGCTTTCTGTGGCATTTTTCGATGCAGAGCTTCTCTTTCTCTTCCCTTTTTTTTAAAAAAAAGAAGGAATTAGATATAAACCATTACCTCTATTATGCTTTATTTTTAGCAGGCAGGTTGCATTATTATCTTGGATTACATAACAGTCTTTTGTAAGGGATTTTGCTTCATTAGAGGATTCAGCAGCAAAGCAGAGAGATGGGAAGGAATTCAGGGAAGATCAGCAAAACAATTTACACCAGTCCAGCTGTTATTTTTCCTTTCCTTTCAGTTCCCCCTCCCCCATTAAAACCTATTTTATGTCAGAAGGCCTCTATTACAGAGATACTACATCATAAGCAGGTTCACACAGTCCCTGCCTTTTCTGAGTAAATCTGCAGCACGCTATTCCCAGCTGCAGAGGTGACATTGGGATAAACTGAGAGAGTTTCAGGGAAAGCTGAGTTACTTACAAGCAAGCCTCTTCTTGCTTAAAAGCTCTGGACGATTACAATGATAAACAGACTCTCTGTAAGTAGGTCTGGCTCAACAATATTTGTGCCAGCCTTCTGTTTGGTCTGTTTGATCTGTTAACCTTGGAAGGATTTTCAGCTGCCATCTCTTTTCAGCTTGATAGGGTCAGAGAGATGTGACCTGTGAAGTCTCCTGAGTTCACTATCTAAGGACAGGAGATTATTCTGTATATACGTACCATTCTCTTAAATTGCCACAGTTCTCCATCTTTGACTTTAATGCAGACAGTTAAATTGCAGAGTAATCTGCAGAGTCCTTGGTGCTCTCTGAGCTTGGTTGTTTGCTTGCAGATGTTTCATTACACGACTAAGTGGCATCATCAGTGCGAGTGAGTGTGGGGTTTGCTCCCTGTTTATATGCAGTGACTTGCCCTGCCAGTGTTGGTGGGGGTGTTGTTTTCTCCTTGGTAGTTCCTCGATTAGGGTATTGTTTTCTGCTTGTTTGTTTGTCTGGGGTTAATCCCTGCTTATCTGGGTGTTGGCTGCTGGGGGGGATGTGTTCTGGTCTTTTTGTTTCTTTCTGAGCTGTTCCCTCCAGCAGCCAAGGGCAGCCAGTTTCTTTGTTTATTAGATTTAGATCCTGCCTTTTCTTCAGGATCTCGACTTTCCTCCGATTTTTAATGTGCTTGGGGGTTATATCTAGTGAAGTAAAATGTAGTCCACAAAAGTTTCTTAGAGTAGTCTTTTAGATGTCACAGAGAATGTTATTTTCCTTATTGATGAGATTTTATTTCCTGCTTGTTGCAGGTTCTTTTTTATACCCAAATTTTTATTGCCTCAGGCTCAGAATGATTCCCCAAAAGTACTGAACTCTACAACTGAACAAGTAGGGTGGTAACTGGCATGCTAGCCAAAACTAAGCAGAGGCCCTACAACCATTACCTCCTGCTGCAGTTCAGCCAGGAGACATGAGTCCCAAGTCATGTACCTGTTCCTTCAGGGGGGCATAACTGTGTTTAGAACAACCATTGGAACTGATAGTTCCAGAAAGCCAAGATGTTTATGGACAAACAGTAATTCCACCTTGCTAGAGCTTGTTTCTTTATATCTAGGCCCTTACACTTCCCAGACATCTCCACAGAATTTCCAGCTGAGCCTGGGTTGGCAGTGTATAATCAAGTATCATCAATTACCTCTCCCAGTAGCTTCATATAGATGTTGAATAATACTGGGGAAAGGACCAAACCCTAGGGTACTCCACACTGGAACAACCACAGATGCTAACTGCTCTCCCAGTATGTCAGCCCTCCAAGGTAGATCAAACTTGGAAACAAAGACTTGTAAGCTAATACCATTTTTATTATAAGGTTATAGTAACAGAATCTTGCAAGTCTGAATGTGCTTTCCCCCTCCTTCCCTTTATCTTCATGAGAATTAGGGAGGGTCATGTCTGAGATGCTTTCTCAAATTACATTTCTGCCCAGGGCTCAGATTTCTTTTATCTGACTGTTGTCTTGGTTGCAGCTCTTCCTCCTGTTCCTCAAGGTTACTCCTTCTGCCCATTACACGCTATAACTGCCAGCCATTCAGGTAGGAGCAGAACACCATGGAGCCACTACATAACAGTGCCCCAGCCCTTGCAGGTGGTTGGAAGGACACCAGATCAATAATATTGAACCCTGCTAATGGGACCAGGAGGGGTACACTTTCTCTATCCAAGTCCTGATAAAAGATAAGTGTTTCAGTCATGTGTCCAGGCCTGAATATTGACTAGAAAGGATCCATATAATCCACTTCTAGGATTATCAGCTTCACCAGCTTCCAGGGCAGAAGTTATCCAATATGGCTGGATCTTCAACAGAGTATGCACTACCACCTCATTCAAGAAAGGTGGGGCAACATACTCTTCCTCAAAGAGATAGAAGCTACTTCCTGAATCCAGCCACACACATGCAGACCCATGTCAACTTTAAATCGTTTTTTTTTTAGTTCCAGAAAAGAATTTTGTATATTTCTTGTATAAATGTGCTTTCTTCTGATGTGATTATAGGCTCACATATTGGCTTGATTGAACATCTAGCTTGGGGGCAACACTTAGCTGATCTTGGCTGGTTATGAAAAATAAAATAGAGTTAGTAATGCTGGGTAGGAGACACACACACACACACACACACCAAAAAAATCCCAGGACTGTAAACTAGGCTGGGAAGTCAAAGAAACGTCCTGCAAACAGCAGTAGCAAACCACATCTGGATTGTTGCCAAGAAAACTACATGGTCCTGTCCATGAAGTCAGTAGGAGTTACACGTGACTTGAAGGAGATTTTTTTTATTTAATACCAAATATATGCACTGTTAATAAAACGGGCAGTTTTGACAAATCCATAAAGGAGAGTGAAGTGTCAGGATTTGCACAAAGGCAAAGAAAGTTATGCAGTGCTGTTCCCTGCAAAGGAGAAACAAAAATGCCATACCAGATTGATGGAAATTCAACTGAACATTTTGTTGGGTTGGAGAGGATAGTTGAAGAGGTGCTGCTGTTGATAAGCTCTGTGAACAGGGAGCGAAATTTAACATCTTCCTCTGGCTCCAGACAATTTACCCAGCGGGAAAGGTTTTCATATGTTTAAATATATCGACACTGTTTATTCAAACCTGATATTAGGAGCTGCTCAGAAAAACAAGAAGGGCATTGTGAGAAAGTCACTGCCTCTTTACTGAGCTGCTAACTTCTGTGTGAAGAATTTAAGAAGTGGAGCAGAAATCAAGGACAAGGTATAAGAATAAGGTTCAGACTGTTCCAGTTTTGTCTATATATGGCAATCAGGTGCAGAAGAAGTAGAGCTGATGGAGAAATATATTGATGGTTGAGTCCTACACATACCTATTCAAAAGCAAGCACCCTTAAGTTCAGCAGAGCCTACTGCCAGATCAATGGTGTAGACTTGCAGTCTAAAATAAATATTTAAATTCTGCATATTCCTGATTCTGTTGAAGTTTTTCCATGCATGGAATTGTAGGATTCATATGAGTTCCCCTGCCACCATCTGCAATGTGTAAGATTCAAGGTTCCCATTCCCCTTTTATATAAACCAGCAATTAAAACTACAGTCATTATATAATTTACTTCAGAAGAGTGATCCCACTGGCTTTAGTGAATCTCCTCTGGAAATAAACGGTTCACAGAATTGCACTTTAAATAGCATTACTAGAAACTCAGACTGGGATGAGGCTCTTGAACCTGCTGGTTTTCCATTCACAATCTTCCTTTCTCTGTTGTAGGTGGACGCATCTGCTCCTTTTCCCCCTGCATCGAACAAGTTCAAAGGACCTGCTTAGCTTTGGAGGAACATGGCTTTACTGAAATTAGTACTTCGGAGATCCTGCTCAGAGTGTACAATGTTCGAACAATTAGTTTGCCAATCCCTGATTTTGGGAAAGCAGCTGAGGATAATTCCAACACTGGGGTTGATGGAGGCAACCTATCAAATGAAGATGCCTTGCATCCAAGTCTTCAGCAGGAAACTATCCAATTCAAGAGCGGTGTGCCACTTAAGGAAATGGTGGGTCACACTGGCTACTTGACCTTTGCTACTAAAAACCTATTTTAAATACAGGCTAGAGAGGTTTTCTGCTGCCTGCCCTCTGAATGTAGCTTTCCCAGCTCTTTGCTTCCTGGGCGATTCCATATATAGTCAGATTGATATTTTGTTTAAATAGCTACACAGGAACACTAACCAGAGCTGCCTTGGCAATATGCTGCTGTTCTGAAACAGTGCTTGGCTAGTCGTCAGGTAGGAAGATGGATTATCAGCTTATAGGTACAAAGTAAAAGTAACAGGAATATGAATATGAATATATACAGTGTGTGTGTAGCTTTGTTTTGCTTTCTGACATTTTTTCCCTCTAAGAGGGTATGCCATGAGGATTTTTTTTCACACCTGAATATTTGCTTTAGAAATATATTGTATTAATTTTTTTAAAAAAGAAGAATATGAGAGAGGCCTAATGTGGCTTTCAACTAAGGCTGTTAGAAACTACATCATGCCAAGTAAACTTATTTTTTATTCATATCCAAAAAGTGCTTTAGAGTGCACAGGGACATACACCAAGCTCTTGTCGGCAGTTCCCTAAACCAAATGCATATTTTTCTGGGAACACACAACTGCTTCTGCATTTGAGCCCAACCCTGTGGAAAGACGAAGCTGCTTTCAGTAATTATTGAAGGGGCTGCAACGTGTGCACCCCCTGCACTCCAAAGTACCCGTTGACCTTTGAATCCAGTGCAGTACAGTCCTGATACGTGAAGGTGCTGGCTTTGCCACTCACTAGTGAAGAACAGGAGCTTTGAATAAAGCATGGATTCATTAGAGTCTTTCTGTATAGAAATATGCTGAAATTGCTATAAAGGTAGAATTTGCCAAGCAACAGGTATTACATGTGATTCAAATGAATGGGGACATTCTCTAGATATAGGATATACTTTTATACCTACATGTGCACACACAGCTCATGAGTGCAGTCAGTTTCCTCATTTGCTTCACTGGGTGGATATCATTCGGACACACTATTTCACATTTGCAGATGTGTGTCCTTCCATTGGAATGAATAGAGAAGCCCTTTAGAGTGAAGCAACACTGTGGCTCAATCCATCCAGGGATTGAGTGGTTTGTCTGTCTCTGATTTAACACAGTACATGAGCCCAAGCCATTATGATTTGTTCAAGAAGCTATAATCTGGCTTATCCTAGCTGTGGGAACCCAGTCTCCATGTGTATTGAGTGCCATCATGTCAAAGTCAAGGCTGAAGAATCCTATTGACATCCTTTGTAAGCCTGGAGTGCTTTGTTTCAGGTTGTCATTCTCCAGCTATATGGTTTGGAACATGCCAGTATAAATCATTGGGGCTACCTCTTGGAGTAAGTCACTTAAGGCTTATCTTTAGACATACTTTCCATAAGAGAGCACAGCCACAGCTTTTTCCTATCAGTAGAATTCAACACATTTGCTGAAGACAAGGTAGTCAAAGGGTTCTCTATCGTTGGAAACCACAGGCGCAGGGTATCATGACTGAATACAGTTGCTGCTTTCTGCCTGCAACAATACTGTGCAGGAACATTTGCGTTTCTTCATCTACTCATTGTGTGGGTAAATTCTAAATACAAATACAAATCTCTGTAGTCATCAATAAATGGCTATGTCTGAAATAGTTTCATCTCATACTCCCTGCCATTAAATGTTGTCTTTGATCTTATATGTAAGACTTAATTTTATCTATCACCACAAACCTTTTAAGATTAAATTCTTTTTGGTACTTTCTTGCATTGGGGAGTTTTATCTCCCTAGACAGTTGATAAAATGAAGTGTGCAAGGTATATCTGCTCCAGGTACAGGCTGTTTAATGTATCTGCCTGAAATATGAATTTGGTTTTGCCCTTTTCTTGACAAGAAAAAAACATGATGAATCCTTGAGCAGGTTGCGGCTCTGGTGCTAATCTGTAACAGTTTAACGACGGTTCCACCAGTGACGGTAGCAAAGATAAGACTTAAAGGACGGCCGAGCAGATTAAAAATCAGGAAAGCAAATCGTCTAAGCGGAGGCTGTTACATAAGTGGCCTATAACTGCAGCTTTTCTCCTCAGGAGTGGTGAAAATCTTTACTGCATGCTGCAACAAAATACTTTTGTGGCAAAGTAGGATAAAAGCTGTTGCATCATAAATAGGGTAGCACAAGGGCTTGCCTGTAAAGGAAGAGAAGGCTCACACCTGTGTAAAGGCAAGGCCAGCTGAATTAGAAGTGGGAGGAAGAGCCCACTCAGCCTGTTAACACCTCAACTAATGCTACATGTTCTTCCTTGGAGCACCTTGCACTTGAGGATGGAATCTGATTACTGAGATGGAATCGATTGCAGAAGTGGAGTATAGGGATCCTGGGTGTGTCATCCTTTAGCACTTAACACAATGTTTGTTTTATTTGGAAAAAAATAAAGGACAAATAGGGAAATGGAAGTATGAATGGGGCATACTTCATACTCCATGATATTAGACCATTTGCTCCCACAGCTGCTTTGTTTTTGTTTAGGACACCTTTAGCTAACTTTCCAAAACTCAAAGTAGCTTTCTGTGAATGGAAAGTTTACCACATATTTGGGCTTTTGAGCCCATTTCAAAATTGGAGATACTCTCATGGGTAGCACTACAAATAGATTGCCGGGGGAGGGGGGGCGCTAAGAAAAGTCTCCCTTGAGTTGAGCTTAGCTCTTAGCAACTACTTTCTTGGCAGTGAGGCAGAAATTATTTGTCTTTGTTATGTTCTGGGATTCTTTTACTTCCTGGTCTAGCCAACAACTTGGATTTCAGGTTGTTTCCCATCCAAGTATTAACCAAGACTGACCCTTCACAGCTTCCAAGGTCAGGTCATTTATGTACTACCAAATGACAAATTGTAAATAACAGCAAAATATCCATTTCCAAGGGAAAAAGAGGTGTGCTTCAAAAACAGAAAAAGAAAAAAAAGGCAACATCCACTCCTAAACACATACACAAAAATGGGCAAGAAAATATTCAACACAATCAACTGGGCAATATGACATGAAAGTTAAAATATTTTAACACTTGATGTGACAGAGGTACTAATGTCCCTAAAACTGGTGAAAGCCGCGATAGTCCTGTAGGTAGTTCCTAGGAAAAAAAGGCTTGTGTGGAACAGAGGTTGCTAAGACATTGCAGCCCAATTCAAGTCCATCTCAGCCGTGGAAACATACTGGTGACTTTAGGCTGGTCACTCTCTCAGCCCACCCAAAGTTGTAGTTGTGGAGGTAAATGAATGTGATCCCATCTAAGCTACCTTGAATGAAGAAAAGGCAAAATACAATTTTACTAAATAAAAAGTACAGTATTGCAAGTTTTCCCAGCACACTTGTCTACTGCTATCATTTAATTTTCATATTCTCTTGTTACGCCATAAGTTCACCAGGAAACAGATAGAAAGGTATGTGGATTGGTATTATACATTCAGGATGTTTCTTTTCTCAGATAATCTTGCATAGAAAGTGTAATGGTTCCTTCCACTGAGATGTTTCTTGGGCTTCAGCCCAATCAGTTCTGTAGTATTAGGTACCCCTCAGACCTTGGCTGCATTGTGAACTTACACTGTGAACTGATCTTCCAAGAAGTTGGAAGCACCAGCTAATCACACATCATATCCTGCTTTTCCTACAAGAAGAATATAAATGCTTTTTTTAGGCGATCTTCCATCTAGGCAACCTGCTTGGTTTCCTGTAAGAAGTGTATTACATACCTTTAGGTCATTCACCCAACTGGAACACAGACTAGTTGTATACACTTCCCACCTGCTGTAGTCTAGCCAAATCTTTATGTATCATCTTTGAGAAATCCAGGAGAGTGGGTGAATTGCTAGATAAGTTGGAAGAAGGCAAACTTCATCTTCAAAAAGGGGGGAAATGTATTTATTTATTTAATTGATTGATTGATTGATTTGTCCCCGCCCATCTCCTCCCATCACGGGAAATATTTTTAGGGAACTACAGACCAATCGTTCTGACACTGACACCTGGGAAGATGCTAGTGCATATCATAAAAAATCAACTGTAAGCATCTTGAAAATTACCAGATATCACCATGAATTTGTCAAGTATAAGTTTTAACGGATGAATCTTATCTCTCTCAATTAGGTAACCACCTTAATAAAGTGTAGGAATGCTGTAACTTAATATCTTGACTTCTGCAGTTTTTTTATACAGTACTTCATAATATTTTGATTAGCAAGCTAATTATATATCAGCTAGATGGCAGAAGGTGATAAACAGCTGGCCTGAAAATCATACTCAAAGTGTGCTCATCAATAGTTCAATAGTTAAACTACATTAACCAAAGGGTAATGAAATGTCTGCAAGAAAACAAGCTCAGAAAGCACCAGGAACCAAACAGCCCAACCCTGAGCAACATGTTCTTTTTTGTTGAAACTGCTTTCCAAATCAAAGGAAGCAATTATTCAATTTTACTTTGCATTGATCAGCCCCCGCCTTGAGTACTGTGTCCAGTTCTAGACATCACATTTTAAGAACAGTTCAGACAAAGTGGAACATGTTCAGAAAAGGCAATGAGGACAATCAAGGGACTGGAAAGCATGTTCTGTGAAGAGAGCTTTTAAAAATTGGGAATGTTTAACCTTGAGAGGAAAAGACTGAGGGGGTATCTGATAGCCCTCTTCAGATACCTGAAAGGATGTCACACAGAACAAGGTCGAGACCTAATCTCTAACATTCCAGAGTGCAGGACATGGTACAGTGGACTTAAGTTACCGGAAGGCAGACTCTAATTGAATTGGTTTGGCATGGGGGAGGGGACTTCCTAGCAACACAGTTTGACTATGGAGCCAATTATTCAGAGAAGTGGTGGGCTCCCTTTCAGTGTACATTTTCTTACAGAGGTTAAAAGGCCGTATGTCAGGGATGTTTGAAGCTGGATTCTTGCACTGAACAGGGATAGGACTCGGTGGCCTAAATGGCCCCTTAGCAAGTTTATGATCGTGTGCCAGATGCAAGAAATGAAACTCCCAAATCACTGAATTAGTAAAAGGCAAAGTCAAAAGGTTGTAAGAAGGAGTAATGCAGTGTGGGTTAATTTATTGCAATACAAATGTGGCTACTTTGAAAGACCTTGGTGCATAAGCTAAATTCTGCCTTGAAAATTTGTCCCTCTTATAGTCAGTGCGCTAATAGAAAGTGTGCCAATTTCTTTCCTTTTTTTACCTCAAATTAAAGATTAAGAACCCTATTTAAAAAGATCAAAAATAATTTTTTAAAGAAAAATCTAAAAGATATACTGAATACATCCTTCTGCAGAAAGGGAAGTATTCATTTCATTTTGGAGGCATCCTGATTTCCCAGCCAGATAGTTTGTTATCTTTGGACTTCCTGCCAGTGAGGGAAAAAAGGCCTAGCTGTTTTCTAAACTGTGCCTTTGATTCAATCAAGTTCAGTATCCAGGTATCTGTTTGGTATGGGTTTGTGATGAAATGGCCTTCAAAGAAATATCGTTCAAGCTGAGATTTCTGGAAAGGACGATGGCCAGAGGATGGCCAGTAACTTTAAAAGGAGATTAGACCAAGTGACAGAGATTAAGATTCCTGTTGGCTACAAGTCGTATTATCTCTATATCAGAGGTAATGTGTCTCTTGACACTGGCTGCAGATCACTACTATTATTAATACTTAATTCCAACATTAGTTATCATGGTAATGTGGGAATAATATTTAAACAAAATTATTTTTAAAATTCAATTAGTTATATGTAACCATCCAGATAAATATTAAGAACTTCATCATAGTAAGAAGCAGATCATCTTGAAGGAAGTACAGTTATACTAAGAAATGGTGGGATACTCAGAATAAAAACAAAAGAGGAATGAAAGGCATTCTGATAGGTTAGTGCAGAAGGCCACATCCCATTATCACATCAGAGACTTGCAAACAGTCAAAACCATCAGTCAATTCTTCAGGCCTTTGCATCTCCTCAGGCGTAGCTTCTCTCTTCCAAGCTTGGGTTGCCACATATTCATGTAGGTATAATTCAGATACCTATAATTTACAATACTTCTCAACAATTCTGAAAGTAAATTTCCTAGCTTTATGGCATCACCAGTAATGCCCACAGTAATTTTATCGTTTTACTATTAACATCCCCAAATATTTCACACCAAAGAATCTGAACATTTCTAAGCAAATGATTTCTCACTTCTTGAGAAAATCCCCAGAAGATCATTTGAGCCTAGTGCATACTTGCAAATAATCAAAAGCAGGCTATTTAGTAAGCACCTTATTAAGGCTTTTCTGGAGCAGCTTCTTTCTTCCTAACCAAGGCTGGGTTAGCTGGAATCTCCCCAGACCAGTCAGCCCATCCTAAAATGTGACCTCCCACTAGTGCTGCAGGAAAGGAAAAAGGTTGAATCTTGCCTCATCCAATGCTATCTGTTGCAGATGTCCTGGATTATATGCCTGAGGCTAATACAAGCTATGACAGTAATGAGGGTCACACGGGAAACATAAGCAAAAGGGTGCAACTGCCCCCCTGTCCTGCTGTTGAATTTCTACTTTGTCACTCTGAAAGAAGAAAATGTTGGACTTGCAGTTTCCCTAACTGAAAGGGTTCTGCCTGGTACAGGTGGTTAAGTTGACAATCTCTGTTCTTGCATGGGGAAATTTGCCCTCCCTTTATCTGGAGTCTGGATAGGGCAAAATAGGAGCAGGAATGCACTGTTTCTTTTTCAAAAGCCACCTCTATTTTCAGGCTTCCAAAAGACCCTGTAAATAATGGTCATTTTAATAAATCACATTAAAGACACTGGACACTGCTGCTTGAAGGAGTGCAGCCACATCTTTTTTCAGACCTATACAAACACCTGAAAAGAAATAAAGTTGTTTTAAAAAAGGGTTTATTTGCACTTACGTGTGCTCCAAATAGCCTCTTCTGAATCATTTTCAAAGCCTACACAGCCCTGCTGAACATTAGATTCTGAGTCTTTGATCTTCCTGAAAGCAAGAGCATTTGCAAACCAAAATGAAATTGGTAAAGGGTCCCACTTTTGCCCTGACAAACTTTAGTGTCCCTGTTTGATCTGAAGAAAAACTAAACAGCATTGCCTGCTCAATAGAGCTGCTCTTTGACTATAAATTGCCTTTGGATGTATTATGGCTCAAAGGTTTTTAAAGCTGGCATAAGCTTTTAAAGTCCCCAGGAAGTTTCAGCAGGGCAGGTCAAGTCATATGTATAATTTATAACAGGCTTTCAGGTGACCTGTTGGCTGGGGAATTTTGGGAGATGAAGGCCACACATCTTAAAGTTGCCAAGTTTGCAAAACACTGGCTTCCAGGGCCTTTCTCCTTCCCTTGCTTTCTTCCTCTTTTATTACATTGAAGCCACCAAATGATTGACCTTGGAAGCCTTAAAAGTAAGAGCCCAATTACCAAGTTCTACAGGAAAGCAATCTGGGCTTCATGTTATTCTGCTGGGCTGCCTTCTTTCCTTAATCTGCTCTAAAGGTATGGGGTGGCAAAATGCCATTCCTCACACAAGTCTCCACATGCCTCCTTTAATGCAAAGTGTCTCTTTTGTCCTTCCTGCCTGCAAGGAATTTCTCCAGCCTCCAAGCCAGTGCTTGGCATGTAACCAAGGCTGTGACATCCTGTTCTCTGCAGCTTGATCTGAAGGCACATGACAGTGTCACTGTGCTGCTCAAATGAGGCTTGCCTGAACCTGTGAACTGCCAGGATGAAAGCTGCTTACAGAAGAACTGTGGCTAATAATCAGGAATAGCATCTTTAGCTCAAAACTGAACATGTGGAGTTCAGCCAAACTTTTTATTTCCCCTCACTTCTTCCCCAGAATGCTAAATATATGTTGTCTGGAGAATTCTGGAAGTTGAAATCCACACATCTCGAAGTTGCCAAGTTTGAAAAATAGTGGTCTAGTAGCTTCTGGTGGTGAGGATGGCCCTTTGAAACGCCTTCCCTAATGAAATAACATGGCTGTCAGTGTGAATTTTAAAGAAAGTATTGTATTGCTTCTATTATTATTATGCTGTGTGGTTTAAATTTACCTTAAAGCATTTTTTGTAGATCAGAATTGTCAGGGCAATATGCCTTTAAAAAATTTTTTTTAAAAAATCTGTTAATCTTTTAATCATCGGGAAAGAAGAAAGGAAAGGAAATGGAGACTTGCGGTACAGTTTTTCATCAACTGGCAGGCTTGTTGGATGGATAAATAGATAGGCCCCAAACAAAACAAAACCCAACATTCCTGTTTTGCAGACAAGAAACTATTTTATCAGAGAGAGTGCACATAGTTTGCATGCAAAGTGCTCTGTGTTCAATCCTTAGGATCTCTGGTTAAAAGGATCAGGTAGAAACTGAGGGAAAAAGACTCTTGCTGGGAATTCCAGAGAGTCTAATTTTTAAAGCATCTATAAGATGGTTGCAGGATCTGGGCTTGTGCAGTGCTTCCCAAACAGGACCATCAATGCAGAAAATAGCTTGTCTGGCACAGAGTATTCTGTGAGTTGGATGTATATTTTGTGAATTAGTTTTTGTATTTTGTATTTTGTGAATTAGTTTTTCAGAATATGGCTTGCTTGTCCCAAATATATAACTTTCTTTAATTTTTCCAGAGCTTCCTGGCAGTCAAGTTAGTTAAATGACTATGAGTACTGGGATTTGGGGAGAATAATTTTAATTTTCTACTTGCTGCCTAGAACAAAGCCAAGAATACAAAAGAGAGCTTCCATTTCCTGAAAATAAGCAAAACAAAGGTGGCTGAGGAGGATGAATTTATGGCAGCAAAACTGCCCAAACCAATGCTCTTTTAGAAGTATGGTACAGGATGAACATTTGATGAAAATATTGGAAGGGAAACAACCAGCTCTAGCATTAGCAAAAAACAACAACAAACCCTTCCCTGAAATTCAAGACCATTTCTGGAGCACCAAGAGTAGAATATCTCCATGCTTGTAATAGAGATCCCTTCACATCTTCTATTTGCACAGTTGAATAGGGTAGCCTACAAAATCCTGCACTCTCCTAGGGACCTCAGGATTATGGCCTATTATCTACAAGCTCTAGTAATGAAAGTCAAGGAGCACAGTGAAAAAATGTGACTAAAATTTAGTAATGACAATAGCTAGAGCAACTAGCCTTAGAGTTAACAATAAAGTTACTGAGGAGGTAGGATGCTTCTGTCTTTTAAAATCATCTGTCAATGATAAAGGAACCAGCAATCAAGAAATATGCTTCAGACTAGCACTTGGTGGAGTAGCAAAGAAGACCTGGGAAAAGATATTCAGATGCCAGAATATGTCTCTACCTACAAAGATCAGAGTTGTGCAAACCATGGTATTCCCCGTGACATTCTATGGAAGTGAAAGTTGGAATTTAAAGGAATAGGATAGGAAGAGTATTGACACTTTTGAACTTTGATGTTGGAGAAGACTCCTGAGAATACTGTGGACAGCCAAGAAAGCAAACCAACCATCGTCAAACCAACCAACCCAGAGTTCTCACTCGAGACACACATGACCAGGCTCAAATTATCTTACTTTAGACACATTATGTAAAGATCTAGCTCCCGAGAGAAGGCTGTAATGCTGGGAAGGGTGGAAGGAAATTGAAAAAGGGGACAACCAGTAGCAAGGTGGATGGACTCAGTTACAGTGGGTACACAGTTGGAAGACTTGAAGTACCAGGTTAGAGGCAGATTGTCATGGAGAAAATCTCTCAACCCAGAATTCTCACTTGAGGGACAAATGAACAGGCTCAAATTATCATATTTTGAACACATTACGTGAAGACCTACTTCTGTGGAGAAATCCATAATGCTGGGAAGGTGAAAAGAAAGAAAAAGAATGATCAACAACAATGGGTGCACCTGAAGGATCAGGTTGGGGACAGATTGTCCTGGAGAAAACCTATCTATGTGGTCACTAAGAGTCAACACTAATTTTATGACATATAATCGGTCAAAAGAGGCAGGCTAATCAATGCTTTTTTTAATGAAATATTTCTGTTTCCTCTTTGTACCCAGCCTACAAATGATATGCAAAGTTCAAACAATGCCATTACGTCGTATGATGATAAGATCTTTGCCTATCTGTCACTTGCATTAAAGTGAACTTTGCCTCTCTGTTGAGTAAACTACTCAGGTGAGTTTTTTATTTGCATATAACCCTTTGTACATCGTAAAGCAAATGACAGATCTTCAGTTTTCTTTTAAACTTAACCAAGCCAAAGCTAAGCAAATGTATTGCTCTTACTGTATTTGCCTTAGTCTATAGCAACCTTGATGCTTTAACCTTCATATAATATTCCTAAGGTCTTGTAGTTTTCTTGGTCCCCTATCTCTTAAGCTTATGCTTAGTAACCTTTTTTAAAAATACTGATTAGTCACCTAATAGCACTTTCTGATGAGACTATGCCCAGAAGAATATTAGTCTGATTCACCATTGTTTTAAGGTTCTCAGATAATTCTGGGTGTTTTTGCACAACAAGACAGGTTGTCGTAAAGATAATTTTTGGAGCTTTCAGGGAAATTGGCAATATTTAAAGAACATTTACAAAACAAAATCCATTCATTCTTAGCTTTTATGATGCATCCCTCCCCTTAAGTTTTATCTGTTGTTAGCACATAGGAGCTTTTACAAATTTGTTCCTTCTGTTATATATTAAGATAGCTTCATGCAATTTAGAATCAAAGCAGGAATATATTTCAAATATAGTTCATTAAATGAGAGTTGACACCTTTTATTTATTTGATACATTTTATAATTCTGTCCATCCCACACTTCTTGGTTCTGTATTAAATTATTATGTAAAGTCAAACTTTAATTTGTGGTATTCATTATATGCAGTAGTTCACCACCTAGGCTAAAGCAAGTTTCACTCCAGATGACCTTTAAAAAATGTTGAGCCAGAGCAATAGTATTCTCTGACTCTACACTGTGAATCCCTGAATAGGAATGCCTGTAATATGAAGACAACTGTCATTGGTGTGTGATTTCATATAGTTTCTAAAAAGCAATGTTGAGTGTACAGAGCTCATGTTGGGAAAGCTGGCAAAAGTAGTGGGGAGAGGTATCTGTTCAGCCACCAGGCCTCCAACTGCACGGATCAACTCCATGCAACTGGAGGACTGATGGCTAAAGATTGAGCCCCCCCACCCCCCTTCTTTGTCACCCTTATTCATTCTGACAGCTGATTCTGAGGCTACCAGAGCTGGGAGAGATGTCAAGAGAAGCAGGAAGAGCCACCATTTCTCAGAGCTGTCCTCCACCACCACTTTTCTTGTGACATCTTCCAAATCTAGCAATCTGGGGATCAGTTGCTAAGTTTGGGAGCAGTGGCTGGAAAAGTGGGGAAGAGATTACTCTTTGCTCACCAGTTAAACTAGCTCATGGGTATGTTCTATAGGATCAGAGACTGTCAGATACAGAGGAACTGTTCAGTTTCAAAGAACTGGACTCTCTCATTGCCAAGAGCAGCATGGTCCTGTGAAACAATGCCCACTTAATGTGATTACCATATGACAGCTGACGTATGCAGATATCTCCATCCTCAAGTGTGCAGTTATTGTACTGTCCTCTCAAGCATTCTGGCAAGGCAAAGTACTACTAGTGCTGTAACTCAGTGTTAAATCATCTGCTTTTCATTAAAAAGGTTGTAGGTTCAATTTCAGGCTTCTCTAGCACTAGGAAAGATATGTCTCTGATACCCTGGAGAAATATTGTCCATTAACAAAGAACAGCCTTCTCCAACACTGGTGTCCTCCATACATCTGGACCACAATCCCAGAATTGTCCACAGCCTCCATTCTGGATGGGAAATTCTGGGAATTGAAGTCCACACATCAGACGGGGCCTGGATTGGGAAAGGCCTGCATATACAATAATGAGTCTAGATCAACAAATATAAAGCTATGAATCTCTGTCTGGAGGCGAGGGAGAATCCTTCAAGAAATGTATAAACATATTCTTAACCATCCACTAAGGGCCTTCATCGATAACTCCGTAACATCCAGCTGAACATCTTGCCTATCTGTATAGTCTGGATAATGTCAGCATATTTTTCTCTGCAGTTTGGAAGAATTAATTTTCTCCTTACATAAATTTGCCATAACCTACAACAAGTTACTTTATTTCTTCCAGGTTCTAAAGGTGTTTAATCACAAATTGTCAGCTGCTACTGCAGCATGCTAAATTAAAAGATTAATCTTTGTTCCCTGGATAGTGGAGGACAGAAAAATCAGTTCTGTGTATTTTCAAATTTAGGACTCTGTTTGCAGGCAGAAACATTGCTTATGAAGGAACGAAGAAGGAAGGTCTATCTCTCAGTTCAGTGGCCTGAGCCACTAGGAAAGCTGTACCGGAAAGCAACGCTTAGATCCTGGTTGTGAGAATTAGAAACAGGATATTCAGGTGAGATCTGCAGCTCACATATTCTGCTGTTAATTTCCATCCCATTCCATTATATGATAAACACAGTCCAGACCTAGGTCATTAATTTTTTTCCCATATATTTCAAGATATGGAGGTAGAGGCTGCGAATAGGTATGCATTTTGTTAGGGAACAGAGCTCTAAAAATAATGTGTGAAATGTGGTGGAGGAGGTGATGGCTTTGGACTAACAATCATACCTGTGCTGAAGGTTACAGAGTTTCTTAGCTTTAAAAAAAAAAGTCATAAGCACTTTGGAACTGCTTATGATATACTAGATGAAAATCCATCTGATTCAGCTTTTGTTGCCAGTCATAACAAAACAAATTATGCTCACGAGACACTAGCAAGCTACATTTGTTGTTTATTCATTTAGTCGCTTCCGACTCTTCGTGACTTCATGGACCAGCCCACGCCAGAGTTTCCTGTCGGTCGTCAACACCCCCAGCTCCCCCAGGGACAAGTCCGTCACCTCTAGAATATCATCCATCCACCTTGCCCTTGGTTGGCCCCTCTTCCTTTTGCCCTCCACTCTCCCTAGCATCAGCATCTTCTCCAGGGTGTCCTGTCTTCTCATTATGTGGCCAAAGTATTTCAGTTTTGCCTTTCATATCATTCCCTCAAGTGAGCAGTCTGGCTTGATTTTCTGGAGGATGGACTGGTTTGATCTTCTTGCAGTTCAAGGCACTCTCAGAATTTTCCTCCGACACCACAGTTCAAAAGCATCCATCTTCCTTCTCTCAGCCTTCCTTATGGTCCAGCTCTCGCAGCCATATGTTACTACGGGGAACACCATTGCTTTAACTATGCGGACCTTTGTTGTCAGTGTGATGTCTCTGCTCTTAACTATTTTATCGAGATTTGTCATTGCTCTTCTTCCAAGGATTAAGCGTCTTCTGATTTCCTGACTGCAGTCAGCATCTGCAGTAATCTTCACACCTAGAAATACAAAGTCTTTCACTGCTTCTACATTTTCTCCCTCTATTTGCCAGTTATCAATCAAGCTGGTTGCCATAATCTTGAGTTTTTTGAGGTTTAGCTGCAAGCCAGCTTTTGCACTTTCTTCTTTCACCTTCATCATAAGGCTCCTCAGTTCCTCTTCGCTTTCAGCCATCAAAGTGGTATCATCTGCCTATCTGAGATTGTTAATGTTTCTTCCAGCAATTTTAACTCCAGCCTTGGATTCCTCAAGCCCAGCACGTCGCATGATGTGTTCTGCGTTCAAGTTGAATAGGTAGGGTGAGAGTATACAGCCCTGCCGTACTCCTTTCCCAATCTTAAACCAGTCTGTTGTTCCATGGTCTGTTCTTACTGTTGCTACTTGGTCATTATACAGATTCTTCAGGAGGCATACAAGATGACTTGGTATCCCCATACCACTAAGAACTTGCCACAATTTGTTATGGTCCACACAGTCAAAGGCTTTAGAATAGTCAATAAAACAGAAATAGATGTTTTTCTGAAACTCCCTGGCTTATTCCATTATTCAGCGGATATTGGCAATTTGGTCCCTAGTTCCTCTGCCTTTTCTAAACCCAGCTTGTGCATCTGGCAATTCTCGCTCCATGAATTGCTGAAGTCTACCTTGCAGGATCTTGAGCATTACCTTACTGGCATGTGAAATGAGTGCCACTGTTCGATAGTTTGAACATTCTTTAGTGTTTCCCTTTTTTGGTATGGGGATATAAGTTGATTTTTTCCAGTCTGATGGCCATTCTTGTGTTTTCCAAATTTGCTGGCATATAGCATGCATTACCTTGACAGCATCATCTTGCAAGATTTTGAACAGTTCAGCTGGGATGCCGTCGTCTCCTGCTGCCTTGTTATTAGCAATGCTTCTTAAGGCCCATTCAACCTCACTCTTCAGGATGTCTGGCTCTAGCTCACTGACCACACCGTCAAAGCTATCCTCAATATTGTTATCTTTCCTATACAGGTCTTCTGTACATTCTTGCCACCTTTTCTTGAGCTCTTCTTCTTCTGTTAGGTCCTTGCCATCTTTGTTTTTGATCATACCCATTTTTGCCTGGAATTTACCTCCAATGTTTCTAATTTTCTGGAAGAGGTCTCTTGTCCTTCCTATTCTATTGTCTTCCTCCACTTCCGCGCATTGCTTGTTTAAAAATAATTCCTTATCTCTTCTGGCTAACCTCTGGAATTTTGCATTTAATTGGGCATATCTCCCCCTATCACTGTTGCCTTTTGCTCTCCTTCTTTCTTGGGCTACTTCTAGTGTCTCAGCAGACAGCCATTTTGCCTTCTTGGTTTTCTCTTTCTTTGGGATGTATTTTGCTGCCACCTCCTGAACAACGTTGCAAACTTCTGTCCAGAGTTCTTCCGGGACCCTATCTACTAAGTCCAGTCCCTTAAATCTATTCTTCACCTCCACTGTGTATTCCTTAGGAATATTAGTGAGCTCATATCTAGCTGATCTGTGGGTCTTCCCTAATCTCTTTAGTCTGATCCTAAATTGTGCAAGAAGTTCGTGATCTGAACTACAGTCAGCTCCAGGTCTTGTTTTTACCGACTGTATAGATGTCCGCCACCTTTGGCTGCAAAGGATGTAGTCAATCTGATTTCGGTGTTGTCCATCTGGTGAAGTCCATGTATAAAGCCATCTCTTAGGTTATTGGAAGAGAGTGTTTGTTATGCAGAGTGAGTTGTCTTGGCAAAATTCTATCAGCCTATGTCCTGCTTCGTTTTGTTCTCCCAGGCCATGCTTACCTGTAATTCCAGGTGTCATTTGACTGCCCACCTTAGCATTCTAGTCTCCCGTGATGAAAATAACATCTCTTTTAGGCGTGTTGTCCAGTAGGTGCTGCAGATCCTCATAGAACTGCTCTACTTCAGCTTCTTCAGCATCTGTGGTTGGGGCTACATAAACTTATATAAATCGGCATGAATGTGTCCAAAATTTGATAATCTAAGCCTGGTAATTTGTGCCTCGAGTGAGATCTCTGGGTTGACTTGCCCAATAATCCACTTGTTTTCTTGGCTGTCCATAATATTTGCTTCCATAGAAATCCATTGCCCACATGATTCTGATCTTTGTAGGTATAGGCACATTCTGGCATCTGTATACCTTTTCCAAGATTTTCATTGCTACCCCAGTCTGTGCTGTATTTCTTGACTGCTGGTTCCTTTAATATTGATAGTTGATCCTAAAAGGCAGAACTGTGTTGAGCTTTCCCATGTTCATGCTGCTTACATTCCATGTTCCCACTGTAATTCTGTCTTTTCAGCTTCAGATTTTCTTCTCCTGTATGGCAACATCAGCAACTTGACATCCTGAAGACTTTAATCTAGCCATGTTATAAACACTGTTAGTACTCCAAAAGATCATCAGCTCTTCCTCAGTAGCATGTTGAATGCCATCTGACCTGAGGGACCCTATATTGGGGTGGGGTGGCTGCTTTCCTGTCGGGTTACGTATTTCCATTACTTGTCTCCCCCACTCCTGCTGCTCGTTCCATTTCCATTCTGGCTTTTTCTTCATTGTTTTGCAGTTTCTGCTGGAAGCAATGAGGGAAATGTGTTTGTCTTGCCTGAGTGTGTTTTTTCTGTTTGCTGGAGTAGTTTGCATGACAGAAAATAATTGTGGAATCAATTCATTTTATAAATGGGGTGCATTATTTTACAGACAATTCATTTAACTACTATTTATTAATTCAATTACAGTAATACAAATGTATTTTTTGCCCTGGCCTGTTCTTTTATGGAGCAGGGCTTCTGGCAGAAATACTATATGTATATGTGTATGTGTATACACACACACATATAGACCCACACATATTATAAGTGTGTCTTACACAGAAATATAAACCCACATTTATTATGAAAAGAGAAATCTGCAAGATTGGTTTCAGCTGGAGTTAGCAACTCCAGGGTGATCAGGTTGGAAATTCAGACATTGCATAGGATTTGTTAGCAAAAATTTGATAATTTTTGCTAACTACTCTTCCTTGATAGAGGGAAGATAGTCTTAAATTCCTGGTTATCTTCTTTTGGGGAAAAAACAGCCTGTCTCCTCTGTCTCATTATGGCCTAGAAATAAGGAACCAATAATAAGCTTTCATCTATTTCAGGGTAGGGTAAAGGAGTTGAGAAGGGATTTATTGGAATTTCTGAGATAATTGATTTACACTTTGGTCAGTCACATAAAATAAGTGTGTCCCAGTTCTCTAGAGTCCTTGTATTTTATTATAAATATTTATATAAATATAAATATTTCCTTGAGACAAAAACAGGACATTGGGATTGCAAAGCAGGATGGGGTTAAAAACAGGACATTGGGATGGCAAAACGGGGCAGGGCTGGGCGACAGGCTGGATCAGCAGGCAGGAACTTCTCTGGTTTTCTTTGGCTGGGAATCTTCAGATTCCTTCATTTGTGAGAGGCAAGGCTGGGCTGGAGGGTCTAGTAAACGGTTGTCCCCAACAAGCCGTTCCTCCTCTGACTGTGCTTTTACGTTCTTTTCTTCCCACCGTTTCAAGGCAGGAGCCAATCACTTCGCCCTTTAATCACCGCCTATCAGCTGATGCTGTTTTTTTCTTTTTAAGTTGAGCTCAGCGGCTTTTTTCCCGCCGTTTCTGCTCAGCTCCCCCTCCTTCCACTCAAAGTCAGACTGCATTCTGACAGGTTTGCGGGAACTTTCACATTTTTAAGTAAGGTTTTTAAGAAAATGGGACAAAATGGACATTTATATTAAAATGGGATGGTCTGGAAATGTTAAAAAAACAGGACTGTCCCTTTCAAAACGGGACATATGGTGAGCCTAATTATAAATGACCCTTGTGATTCTGGGCTTAAAATGTTTTTATTGACACCAATAGAAACATCAAGAAAAGAAGTCAGAAGATATGGTTTGTAGCTCTGTACAACAACTGCAATAATACATTAGCTAACTTTGAGTCATATTAGCCTGTGAAGTGTAGGTGAGACCAGTTGTGATATTTCCTTTCTTTGGAAGGAAATGAAATGAAATGAAATGGCATTTTTGTTATGATTTCTAGGTAACAAATCTAGAAATCTAGAACATTTTGTTATGGTTGCTAGAATTTCTTGATCAATCTGTTACCCAGTCTCATCAGCAGCCAGTTATGGTCATACTGGCCAAATGTCTCCAGGAGCAGTAGTGACAGTTCTACTCATATGACCTTTCAGCTTAGCCACTGTTACACTGCAGTTGTAGAGGTGAAGGAAAGGACAAGGTGGCATTGTACAAAGAGTTGTGTGATGTCATCAGTTAGAAAAAGGACTGTTGGGTGATTACACTCCCCAGCCAGAAAGAACATAGAGATTAGTTTGGCTTGGGCCACTGGCCAGTGGACTGAAAGCTGCTGCAAACGACTGCTTCTTCCTGCCTCCTGTCCTGAAGAACAATGGGAACAGTACTATGATTCTAGAAGTGAAAGGAAGGACATAATATTCCAGCCAGGGGCCAATTGTCTTAAACACATGCCAAGAAGTTGAATATGGAGTTGCTGCAATTGGATAATAACAATGTGGGGTTTTTTAATGGAATATTTAAGGAAATTCTACTTCAATGTTGTTGTTTTCATTTTCAATTGTCTTAAATATTAGGTCAACTGTTTGGCTGGAATGGCATATGAATCACATACACATAGATATGTGTTTCTACTTTAATGCTCATATTGCTAGACAGTAGAAACATGGATCAACAATATAGTATTATGTACTATATTGTTGATTATTCAGTATGTTCTGAATTACTATTAGTCTGTGCTCAACATTTTGGTCACAATCCATAATAGCCAAACAACAGAAAATCAGAGTGATGCTATACTGATGAAATATCTGCACTATGCATGATCAGGAGCAGATGTGATTACTTGGGTAATCACTGGGATAAAGAACATGCTGTGTCCTGGGCTGCTCATGAAGATGATTCAGCTTTTGCCTCTAAAACTGTTCCAAATTCTGCTGCTTCCCTTTGAACATAAGCTGTTCAAAAGCAGGATTCCCAATTACAAGTAGGACTATATTCATCTGAATCCACCATGTTTTAAATGTTTGCATCAAATTCAGTACCATGTAAGGATGGATTTTATAGACAGGCTTGTGTGCATCCCCACCCACCCTTTCAGCCTATAACTATGTGGACAAAGACCTGCAGAAGTCTCCTATCACTGTCAATTTTCTTAGAAATCCCCTAATGACATGTATACTTCCCCTGGCCATGCAAATAAACCAGGAAGATGAGAGGCTTTCTCATTCCAATTCAGTCAATTGATCCAGTTTAAAACTGTCAACACTGACTGATAGAGACTCTCTATGGTTTAAAATACTCTCCCTGAAGATACCAGAGATTGAGCCTAGGACATTTTGCAGACACAGTATGTCCATTTATCACTGCTATCTATCCCATCACAGTTACCTGTAGAAACTTGCGTTGTCTCCTTACTCAGGGGGCGCAGCATGCTACATATTGCCAACAAGAATGACAGCTCATGAGCCAAAAAGAACTAATAATATTAAGCAATATTAAGCACAAGCATTTCAGTGCTGCCTCCTGACAAAACAGGGATGAACTCCTGTGGACTTGTGGAAGTCTCCCTTAACATGAATTGGATAGTACAACAGAACAAAAATCAGTAGTGAAAATGGGCCGAAGAGCAAAACGTGTTTTAGGTATTTACTGATTAGGCGTAACAAGCATCACCAAGAAGACATGCAAACATTAGTTATACCCCAGGCCCAATAAGAACATTCCCATCTGCTCCTCCATCTGCTTTCTCTTAAGCCTTTCCTACTTCCCCTTGGATCCCATCTGGCTCTGGGACTTTTATTCCCATTGCCTTTTGGAAGTAGAGGCAAATATTCCTTCCTTTCACTTTTGAGCCACCTGCGTTTCATTAAGGACACTGTGAAAAACAAGCCATTAGTCATTAGCTTAAACAACTTCACAGTCAGATTTGCTTATGTCAATGTTTTAATCATTCTATTAAAACTGAATTCAGATTATTCAATGGGTTGTTCAGACTATTTTCATTTATGACTGAGTAAATAGGATGGAAGGATGGAAGGATTTTTCTGGAAAAAGTACTTCTCTACAGATCAGCTTAGTAACTTGGTAAATACTGTATGGGTCTGAAAATGCATTCATCATAGTTATTCATAACAGAATACAAACTGGAGAAGTAGTTCTAATTCCTGGCCAAATCAGCATAGATTTGAATCCCTGCTTGGCAGTACAGAAGAGGTCATTAAGAGAAAACGTTGTTTCATTTGTCCTTGAAGTAGTGCAGTGAAGACAAATCTGTGTGGCATTCGTGTGAACAACTCTTGTAAGGACAGTTAAAAGTTTTATTACTTGTGTTTTGTATACCAATTGAATCTATTGTGTGACATCATTAAGGCAATAAATTGTTGATTTGATGGCAACACAAACATTTGTTTTTGAAAATTATATGTAGACTTAGAAGACTCCATTGTTCAGATCAGGGTTCCTCAACCTTGGCAACTCTAAACTGTGCGGACTTCAACTCCCAGAATTGAAGTTGAAGTCTGCACAGCTTAGAGTTGCCAAGGTTGAGGAACCCTGGTTCGGATGACCCTCAGCATTTACCCCATTTGCTATCTCCAGTTACTTCTCAGTTGATTGACGCAGGGTTGGAAGAGTTCTTCCAAGTAGTGTCAGGTTGTTGCTATTTTACTTTTCCCACAATGTGCAAAAATAACATACACTGTGAGCAGTGTGGGAAATTCAGATGGAGACTCCTACTGGGTAGGGACTGCATTTCAATTTCTGGTAATAATCTGAAGCAATACTACACTGGAAGCATTATTTGGAAATATTAGTAGAGCCCATCTATTCCCCCAGTTCCCCCAGATGTTTGGGTCAGGGAGTGAAGCAAGCTCTGCCACTTGATGTTATTTTGTGGCAAGTGGGAACTGCTGTCCTTGGACATTTATTATTTGGACTGTTTTTATTGTTGCTTTAACTTTGTATCTTGCCCAGAGTCACTGCTATGAGAGGGGCAGCCATATAAATAAATTAAATAATTGAATAAATACTGACCTCTGGAAAAAAGTGGTGGTGGGGGGATGACAGTATAGGGCAGACACTGGTTCATGGTAAGACCCAAAGATGCTGCTCATGGTGCTGCCAGGACTGTGATAGAGAAAGATGCATTTGAGGTTAATGTCTCCATCGGTCAGGCTCCCCAAGGTGAACCCAGCAGGAGTTACCCAGACACTTGACATGACAGGTTAGATAAGAATTTTTATTGCTTACTAGTATGATTCTCCTTTAAACACTGGATGGCCTTCTATCAATATAGGAGTGCAGTTCCTTCTTGTAATCTTTGCAGTTTAAGTCTGGCATTTCTTTTTCCTGACTTTCCCATTGCTTAATGGACATCTTGTTTTGCATTTTTCAAGTTTGTGGTCAGGAAACAGTATGATTGCTGACATAACTGGCTTTGCTAGCCCTCAACATAACTTCACACCAACAGTCTTTAATGGGATATTTCTCTCAGGCCCATTATCAGCTATCCACCCATCCTTGATTCAGCACAAAACAATGCTGGTGCAAAATTTTCTATCTCCATTGCCAGTCCCTGTTCTGCCTCTCTTGAATCACGTAGTCCTGATTTGTGACCCCCATTAGATACAGGCAAAATGATTGATTTTTTCCTCTGGCTATGCTGCTGCCATCTCTCTCAGGTCACCACCCAGCAAGAACATCCGCCAAAGTGTGTAACGCAGTGGGAAGAGGAGCTTCAGATTTCAGGACTCTGTCTGCTTTCTGTGCAATGGCTTGTCTGTCCCTGCTCCTGTGCTCCAAGTTAAAATAATGAGAAATAAAGAAATAGAGGGGAAGGAACCAGGCCAAAAAGAGACCCAGAGAGGAGGGAGGCAGACCCTGCCATTATCCTCAGTTAGCTAGGTCCTGTAGAGCCAAATAACTGAAAACGATGAGCAGCCAGCAACTACTCTCTTACTTCATGGAGAGGGGGGCAGAACTGACAAACGTGGGGAAAACATAGTATATGTGTAACAAAACCTCAGTTCAACATCCTCATTATTTTTTGGGACACTGCAAAGAGAAATGGCTGTTCAGAAAACTGTTAAAGTGAATTAGCAGAAGTACACTTCCTCTTCTTCCACAAATGAAACAGTGGAGGTCTGCTTTGCTCTGCTCTTGTCTGTCTTGTTGGAAACCTGGAAACTGGCTAGTGACCAATGGGGGTGGTGGTGTTCCCCTGCCTATCAACCCCCCAAAGCACACCTCTGATCACAGCAACTGCTACCTACCTGACTTCACACTCCTAGGCAAATGGGTAGCAAAAGTTAACAGCCATCTAGAAGAAGGCTGCTCTTGAACAGTGTCAAAATAAGGAGGAAGGTACTTTTTTCAAACTGGTACAGCTAATGATGTTTGAAGGCTCTCTCCTTCAGGGACTGAAACTTCGATAAGGTCAAAGTTGTGAGGCTATGGGGGGGCAGGGGGGAATGGTTGCTGTCAGTGAATAATTATGCCGTGGGGACAGGCCTTAACTTCAGAAGGGATTGCTTTCTCCTGAAATGTCTTCTGCCAATTCCACATCTGCTTGTCTGTGGGGTTGTCCTACTTTCACAAAATACGTCCCCATTTTTGTCCACAAGGGCCTGTCATGATGAAAATATCACATTCCCCCAACATATCTGCAAGTAATACTAGGCACACAGGTCACTCAAGGCATCTGTTGTTACTGTCATTCTCTATAATTATTCCCAGAGATGGTTTCTATTTAACAAGTGCTGCAGTTCTTAGAGTTTTTGTTCTATAATCTGTAGGCAAAGCCCACCCTTGGTTTGCCTTAGGGGTCTATAGCATACAGATTAGGAGCTGCCCTAAATTCATGCCTCATAGTTCTTCCATTGAATATTTGTGTTAGTAGGGATACTAGGATAATGGGTTCTTGAATGCAACAGCAGACAGACATCTTCCTCACCACTGCCACCTATGGCTTGTAATATCCTGTATCTATACCCTGTACCACAAATTCTGAATTTCTGAACTTTCTGAGAAGTTGCTATATTTCCATTCACAGAGGAGAAATCACAATGAACAGATCGTCCTGCTTATATGAACACATTACACAAACTAAAGTTATAGGGAGGAAGGGCTGAACCTGTTTTCCCTTATGGTCCCTTGTTGCATGCCGCAAATATGCAACTGGACCCCCAGCTGGACAGGGTGATCAGAGAAAAACGTTGCAGACAAGTTAAGAGCAGGTGGGAATAATCAAGCCATAGTTTGATTCTCATGCTTTTAGCAATGCATGTAAGTGCTTTTCAGAGGAGGAAAACTGTTGCAATAAATTGCAGTAGTATATCTCTCCAGCCTAATTTAATAATGGGAAATCTGTTTCTCTTCCATTAACAGAAGTTTCTATTTCTAATAGAAATAGAAGCTTCTCTTCTATTTCTCTTCTGTTGGGAAATCATGTTTCCTGTTTCGTGAATTAGTCATAGTAAGGCATGGGTTCGTCACTCATCTTCATCTCTTGCACACCCCCAAAGAGGAAGTTTGAAATTTGCCCTTCAAACAGTCACAGTTTCCCAAGGCAACCTACTGAAGGAAGAAAGCTATTTTTTACATTTTAATTCATGAGTACAAACCTGGACCACACAACCTACCGCAAGCAAATCACAGTTGTCCAAAACTGGACTTCACAAGAATCAGTAATTAGTTTAAAAATGGAAACAGAAACTTCGACACTCCTCATAAGAAAGAATGGAGGGATGATTGTATAAACTGAAAGCTCACTGCAGCTTATTGCAGAGCATCATGGTGGGCAATGTGTGGTCCTCCAGAGTTCTTGGCTACAATCCCCATTAACTCTCACTGAAGGTGCTGCTGGCAAGAGATGATAGGAATTGGAATTTGATAGCTCTCTAGATACCCATATAGCCCTTCCCTGACAGTGCTGGAAGTGGTGGGTTTCCAGATATTTAAATGGGGCCCCTATGCTCAATAGCTATAGCCTCTGAACAGCTATGGGACTTCCAACAAACCTTCTGAAAAGATTTAGATTTTTAAATCCTGCACTGATTCACAGCAAACTACTAAAAGCCCCAGTGAAAGCAAGTGATGGATGGGATTGATTTTTGTTTCTTTTTCCTCAATTTATTATCATGCCTTTAAAAGGGCTTTTAATGAAAGAACCCTTGTAATAAGTGGTGAAGTAGAATGTACTGGCAGCATGAGGTTTCAGGATATAAAAATGCATTTGGTATTTCTGCTTCATTAAATTTTTACTTCAAGAAATTAAATATGTGGCACACACTTAATCAGCCCAGATGATACAGCTAGCACTCCCAGTTTGTACCATTACATTGGAATGAAAGAGGACAGTTGGAGTAGCTTCATTTCATTCCTTTTTCCTAGCTCCTTATTAATATTATTGTTAATATTATTTTTATATAATATATATTTTTATATAACAGCTAAAAGATTTTCAGGGACTCTGAGATATGAACCAAGAATTCAAGGTGTAAAGCAAAGCAGACAAGTGAACAGCTATTAAGCTGCAAAGTACTCTATTTCTTGTTTTTTTTTTCATATATCTGCACATATCCGCACTTCATTGCAGTAATACCAGGAGTGCATCCACCCATGGTAGCAACCATAACAATATTAAAGGAGCGTTGCTGAATAAGAGCAAAGCTCTCTCTAATCTAGCATTCTCTTCTCACAGTGGCTATCCAGATATTCCTGAGAAAGTCACCATGAGTATATGATTGCAATAGCATCCTCCAGCTCAAGTTTCCATACAACTGATAGCCAGAGGCATGCTGCCTCTAACCTAAGAGCAACTTTATGACATTAGGATTAGTAGTAGAGATCTGTATTGGGTACGTCAGATCCTAAGTCTTGACTAAATCTTGGCAATATCAGCAATAGGGGTAGAAGAAACCGGAGAAGTCATCCATAGACGTAGACATTGGTTTTGTTTGTACAATCCAGGCAGTCTCTAACCCTATCAAATCTCCTTATAAATGATTCTGGAAACATGCTGTCATTTTGGGAATACAGGATTTCATCCACTTTCTTAGAAAGTCTCTTAGTGTCCCTTGAGCCCCTGTTCCAGAAAAGTACTACCAGAGCTTCATTATATGACTTGACCATTGACTGGGGCACTATGGCAAGCCATGTTGGGAGGTGTTCTGTGCTTCCAGGCATTGATATGCATTTTGCAATGGAAAGGCTTGCTTTTTTTAGCTGCCATGTAACTTTTCTTGGAGGACTAACTGGATGTAGTTTGAAAACGGCTTCACTTTTATTAAATTATGGTTTTTGCACAATATACTTACCCCACTATTAGCCCAGCGAAGCATATTCCCTCCACTGCAATATGTTAAAGCACAGGGAGAGGAAGCCTCAGAGTGATGGCCATTGCAACTGTAAGATTTATTTATTTGTAAGATTTATAAACTGCTTACCTGCAGGGGCTCAAGGCAATGTACAAAGCGCCCTCATCTCAGATCTGATTCTGGTACAACACAACTCTGTGAAGTAGTTTTGTCTGAAAGGTAATGACTGTCTCAAAGTCATGTTATTTGCTTTCACAAGAAAGTGGACTTCAACCTGGATCTCACCAATCCTAGATTAATCTTTTAACCAGTATACCATACTGGTTTTCAGTGTCTCTTACCACAGATCTGTCTCATCTCTCCATATCTTCTTCATCTTTGGCCCAATCTTGGCTCATTCCCAGCTTTACCTTCTTCCTTGGCAGATACTGGGTCTGTCAACAAATGTATCCCAATGCTTTCAAGTCCAGGAATCAGAAATGCTTGGAAGGAAAAAAGAGGAAAACACATTTTTGCCAGTTGTTCCTGCCTTATTTCTTGAATCTGCTCTTTCCCACTATCTGTGGCCAACAGAGTTTGTACAAATATAAAGCCAGCCACAGATGGTATCTGCAGCTGCAACCTGATCTGTAATTGTTACTGTTATCCGATCAATAGTGCTTCTGACTGACTGGATATCATCTCACAAGCAGATACTGTGGAGAAAGATTGACCCGCATTGGTGTGTGTGATTGCATAATGCTGGCTGGGGAATTCTGGGAGTTGAAGTCCACATGTCTTAAAATTGCCAAGGTTGAGAAACACTGCTCTAGGAGGTGGGTTGGTTTCCTGGCTCCAGCTGGTAAAAGGGGTCTATTCCCCTGTGGCTCAAGGATCAATGACCCCCATCACCTCTATTGTGATGAGCATGACATAAAAGCTTCAGAGCTTGTGTCTAATACTTTCCCATCTATCTTACTTCTCAATTCGTTATATTTAGGGAAGTTTTAAAAAGGCATATTTTCTTCCTAACCAATGCCTGGGTCATTTTTTTAAAGCAGTATTTTCCAATTAGGATGCAAAATAACTTTAAAAGTTGTATGTGCATGTGTGTGTGTGGGGGGGGGGCTGTGGGTGTGAAAGAGTGGCAGAGTATCTCTTCTGATAATAAAAGTTTCATGTAGTAGTGCCAGTTGCCTGCGTAGTGCTGACCTTACTGGAGCCTGTAGATAAACTCTTATTAATGTAAGTGACGTTAGGGCAGCAAGTTCAAGATACACTGAGGATAGGGAAGACATAGGGAGCAATTAAAGTGTCTGAAAACAAAGATGTGATGACTGGGAATACAGAAACAAGGCTCTAAGGCAGATGGTTATGCTGCCTGATCTTATGGATACTGAAGTCCATCACATTGGAGATTATCTAGTTGGGACAGGTAGCTTTTAGACATGGGTGCATATTATGTTCCCCTTCAAAGTTGTCTGGGAGTTGGGTGGCCTCCAGATCTAGTTAAATCAATCAATCAATCAATCAATCAATCAATCAATCAATGTATACAGTAGTTTTATTTATTAAATGTATTAACAACATTCCCTGGTTAACAATACTAGGACTACCTGCAATTATAAATAATAGAAACACATACACACAAACAATTATTATTATTATTATTAGCCCCAAACAATTTCCTACAGGATAAAGGCTACTTAAGTGAATATTATAGACCACAATCTACCATGCTACTCCAGTGCAGATTATTAGATGGATGCTTTTTGACTTCCCAGTCTAGGGCTGAGAGAGAACGATCAGCCCAAGTCACTCAGTCAGCTTCTGTCCCTAAAGATGGACTAAAGCCTGGGTCTCCTGCTCCTAGTCCATCCAGCACTACACTTCACTGGCTGTCATGCATGCACACGCACACACACACACCAACAACAGAAAATGAAATTGTGTTTTTTCAAGTTGCAGCAAAAATAATTTGAAAGCTATGATCCTTTTTTAAAAAATATAGGGAATTTTTAATATAAAAAGTAGCCCCATCTGTGGTCTGAAGTGACCAAGACATGCATCATGACCTGTGCTACCATAATTCTCAGACTGGAGATGACCACATTCAGTCTGCTCACTACGTAGCTATTAAAGCCAAGGGGGCTGATGCAACCCCTCCCACAATTAGAAATTTATTTCAGCACCATGCACATTACTAAATACACAGGGACTGAAATCTTATTAACAGCATATCACTTCCTGTTGTGGACACATTATACAAAGGCTTAGTTCCCCTGAGAAGTCTATAATACTGGGAATGGTGGAAGGAAAGAGAAGAATAGGCTGATCAGCAGCAAGGTGGATGGACTCAATGACAATGAGTGCACTGTTGGAAGACTTGAAGGGCTGGGATGAGGATAGATTATCCTGGAGAAGGTCTATCTATGTGAATGTTAAGAGTCAACTCTGACTTGATGGCACATGATCAATCAATCATTTTCTATTACATTTTTATGATTCAGATTCACTGTCTTATTTATGAAGAATTTTGTTAAATTCTTAGAACCCCTTCCCCCCATACATAAGCAAATAAAACAAAATTGTTATTTTCTTTAGCAATTGTAAGAGAATCTAAAGAGAAAATAATTGTTCCTATCAGCTGTATTATCAGATTACAATAAATATCACCAGACAGTTAAGCATTAACTAGAAAACACTATTAATGTCAAGGGGAATAACGAAAGAGATAAGGCACACTCAGGAATACAGTCACCCTTCAATCACAGCAGTTCTTGAAACCAGGATGGCTAGATGGATGTGGAAATGGAAAAAAGAGTGGATAAAAATAAGATGCATCCCCTTGTTCTTTAAAAAAAAGTCCATGCTCTGTGTGAGGAATCCAGCATTGATGGCTACATTTTGTACAGCACTGGAATTAGTACTGCAGAGAGTCCATGATTATGTCAAAGCAATGGGATGCCACAGCCTGGTCAAATGCAAACTTTCCCATGCAAACTTTGAAGGGTTTCCATCCTATCTTATGGACACAATACTCAAGGCATTAAACAACAGTAACCTGAGGCGGGAATTTGAAGGTTTGAAGACACTTTATCCACGTATGGGCTGGAGGACAAACATTTGGAGCAGTGAGGAAAGACTATTTCACTTATGGACTACCCAGAGGCTTCTGGACAATCAAGATGAGAAATGGGATGCTAGGCTAAACATGGTATGTTAAGATACAGTCCAGGAGGTTTCACTTATATGGAACAGAATTGCAGATGCCTTAACTTTGGCCTCCACAATTCCTCATTTAGCTTGTATAAAAGCACTGAATGGCCCTTTGCCTCCTAGAATCACTTGAGAGGGAGGAAGCAGGCTGTGCGAAAAAGAGAGGGATGTGTACTGCAAATGATCATTCTGCTTAATATTGGGTAGTGTAAAGTGGAGATGATACTTCTGTGCTGTAGTTTCTACTTGCTTTCCAGCCTGAAATTTATAAAAATCAGTGTAAATGAACATTGATCACAAAATATCTTAGAGAAGTAGACAGATAAACTGCATGAAATCAGCTGGTGTAAATACCTTCACCTACACTGTGAGAAAACTCCTTGTGATCTTTAATTCATTTTTGCAGAAGTTTAAACCTAATTATATAAATCTGTCTTTTTTATTTTTTTCACCATTTTTAATTTTTTCCAGATTATTAATCCAATTTCTCCATCTGTCTGAGAATATAAGTAAACACTGCATAAAACTCAATATTCATTTTTTTTGTATGAATTTCTCCTAAACAATGCATCTTTATAGTTAATGTTGTTAATACATTTTGCACTGATTTTATAAAATATAAAAAAAATTCACACATGGACATACATAAAAATGTATATTCAAGAGAAAAAATAAGTGCTGTGTATATATGTGTGGGTATATAAAGACAATTTTCTCTTGACAAACTCAGTCAGAAAGTTTAAAGAAGTGTAAATTTAGAAGAAGAAGTACGTTTTTGTTTGAAAGAATAGCTTTTGGAAAATCGAATTAAAATAAGAAATAAATGTCTATCTGGCTCTGCCAGGCCCCAACCAGCTTACTCTCCATGCTACTGCAACAGTTCGTTACTATTTATTGCGCTTGGTCACACCAGCGTAGATAGAGAGAAGAGACAAGAACATGATTTTCTAAAAACTCTGCCCCATCTTTCACCAGAGAGCTCTCATAGGAAACTTGGTAAGAATTTAAGTAACAATCAGAAATAAAATCACAGCAGTAAATACAAGGATTTTGAGTTCAGGACCAGAGCCACAATACTGTAGTCAATAACAGAAGACAGGAAAACTAATTAAGGCAGACAACATGACTTGAAAAATAGGCTCTGTCAAAAGGATTGGTTTCAGGTAGACAATTACCTGTATATGCGCCTAGACCAGTATTTCTCAACCTCGGCAACTTTAAGACGTGTGAACTTCAACTCCCAGAATTTCCCAGCCAAGTCTCCAAGGTTGAAAAAAACTCTGGCCTAGAGAGTGAAAAGAGCCTCTGAAATCCTGTAACAAATTAGCAGTGATAGGTAACCTTCATGGTGTTTTAGACCACAGTTTCCATAATTCTTAAACATTGGTCATGCTGACTGAGATGGGGGTTATGGAAGTTGTGGTTCAAAATCAAGAGGGCACCTTGCCCTAGACAGTCACTTTCAGGAAATGTAGACAATACTTAGCTAGATAGACTAATGGCCTTCTTATATTCTTAAAATAAAAATGTCCTGGGCAGCCAAGTCTCTAAATGAAAGGGACATGGAACAAAGACTCTGCTGATGAATGTATTGTTAACGGTTGCATAGGAGGGAAGATGCTCCTTAAAATAGTCCAGTTCCTAAGTCATTTAAATCTTTATATATAATAATAACCAGTACATTGAATTATGCCTGGAAATGCACCAGGAAAAAAAAAAGCAACTCAGCCCAGAGAAGAAGACAGGCTGTTAAAACTAATGAGCAAAGGGGCTACATTTGGGGACATGTTATGGTGAAGGTATAAGCAACTGATAAGATTCTAGCGATTCCCAGCTATTTCACACATTACTATTCTACTGAGAGTATCAGTCACACTCTTTCAGTCTATCTATCCCATTTCTGTTTTAACTAAAAATCTTTTAAACTGAATCTGAGATAATTAATAATTAATTGATTGATTAATAATTAATAATTAATTAATAAAATTTGCATTGATGCAAAATGTGTGCAAACTTTGCTTTATTATTGATTGTGTGATGGTCCCAGTACCAGGATCTTAACTTAAGGAATTCTCCAGAAGAGTTCATTAGAAGCTTAAAGAATCCATTTACTAAAATCCAATTATACACAGGACAGTTGCAAAGCTCTGAACAACATTTTGGCGCCAAAGCATTCAAAGTAATTCCTTCTCTGTGATATAATCCCTCCTCCCTGTCTGACAAACAAGCTCTTTCTCACTCCTGATCTCCCCCTCCCAGTCCAGGTGTCTTATCAGCTCGACCCTGGCTCTAACAGTTTTTGAAGGAATGTGCTGAAGCATTCTCTCTGTGTGTGAAGCTGCAAGTCTGCAAAACTGACACAGATTTGTTCTCCTTTGGCTGATACCTGTAGCAGTGCATTATGACAGGCGTTCAAAGGGAGCCTGACTGATTGATTGATTAAATTTATATATTGCCCATCTTCCAGCTCTGCTGATCCTCTACTTTGTAAATAGTTGGTATATAACAATAAAAAGCATTCCAATTTTTCTTGCTTTTTTCCTTACTGAGCAGCTGAACAGGGTTATTCTCCACATACTCATTTCATCCTCAGTAAGGATTAAAGATCTGATTCATACAGTGATTCAGACCTCCCCTTCTGACCAAAGCTATTTCAAATATTTATTCAGTACCTCCTGACATGAGTGGGAAGAGTTGACTGAAAATCTAATTCATGCTGCATTGACTTGCAAGCAAAGAAAAAGCAAATCTGATTGTGTTGATCAATGCAGGCTAAGAGATATGGCTATGGTTGGAGAAAGACTAATTCTGAATGCCAACTAAGGCTATGTTTGGTTAAACCAAATATAATTCTATTAGCTTATCAAAATTCTGTACATATTTTCAGATGAAGCCTGTGATCATTGGAACAGCAACTCAGACATTGGAGGATTGACCAGTTTCTCTCTTTCTGGGGTTAGAGAGCCACCTGATTTCAGAGGGAGGAATTTGACATCAGTTTACACCCCCAGTCAGTTCCCACTGGTAAATCATTTCCAAATACCGAAAATTCCAACCTTGGAAAGCCCCAGTGGACGGTAGTGGCAGGATCTGAATCAAACAAGAAGTGAAGTGGGTGGAGTTTTAGACCAATGAATCCAAGGCTCCAAATGGAAGCTACTGAAAGTCTCTAGATTGTGGCAGGGTAGAAATGTGGAAAATAAATAAATAAAAGCTCTTCCAGCTGCCCACTATATCCCCTTCCAGTGATGGGGAATGTTGGACCACATGTCTCACTGGCCTAATAAATAAATTCCCTCCTATTCTGAGCCATGGGAAAGATGTTCTTGTTTGTTTAAAAATAAAAGAGGATTTTTATTGTTCAAAAAACAAGATGGTTTTTTAAAACTCAAATATGAATGATCTGACAAGGAAGGCATCCTAGTGTCTGCCTTGGACTGCATTGCAAGCATATGGAACAGCCAGGAATAATGGGATTTGACAACCAAAACATCTAAAAGGTACCAGATTGCCTTCCACAATGAATAGAAAAGCCACCCTCTATTTACAGTGTAATATCCATTTCTTGTCCTAACTATGACCTTGACCAAAGCTGGCCAGCTTGCTAAGTAAGAGTCAGCTTTCTGTTTTATTTTCTTCTTCTTCTTTAGTTGCATGCCTTCCTATCCTCAGAGCCTTTGCTAACATGCTATCTAGGAGGCAAGAAGTGGACAGGGCTGTGGGGCTGAAGACTCAGCCACCTGTTATACCCATATCCCTCCTGGCCTGTCAAGGCTTCCCAAAAGACAATATGTGCTTGGATCTAGGCAATGGTAAATTCATTTTTGAGTGAGGTGGCAGTCTGTCCATTCACCAAAAAACCATCAGTGCACCAAATAGCACTGGACAATTTTAGCGCAATCTCCAATTTTCCCTTTTTGGAGAAAGTAGTTGGGCTGCAACTTCAGAGGGCCCTGGAGGAAATGGATTATCTGGACCCCTTTCAGTCAGGATTCAAGCTATTGAGGCAGCTTTGATCACACTTGTCAATGACCTATGACAGGATCAGAGTGGCAATGGTGCATCCATCCTGGCTCTCCTTGATCTTTTGGTGGCCTTTAATACCACTGATCTTAATATCCTTCTGAACTAGCTCAGGGGGTTGGAAATGAGGGGAAAGGTATAATGTAGTTTCTTCCTCCAGGTTCTGTTCCAGTCACTGTTGGAGACCTAGTCCTAAGCTCCTGCTATGCAGAGTGCCAGTGGGCTCCAATCTCCCCCTGTTCCTATGTAACATCTATATACTCAGTTATACATATCTACCCCAGATCATCCAAGTGATGCCATCAAGGTTCTTTATCAGCATCTGGAGGCTGTGTGATCTGGATAGGGAAGAATAGACCCCAGATCAGTCCTGGCAAGATGGAGTGGCTGTGCATTTTGAGATCCCCTTACGTGTGGGGACTTAATATATTTGGTTCTGAATGGGACACTTCCCATTCAGAGCAGATGGCAGGTGTGGCAAGGACAGCCTTTGTACAGTTACATCTTGTGCATCAGTTGTGCCCATTCCTTGACCAGGAAGCCCTACTCATGATCACCCATGCTTTGTTCACCTCCTGCTTTGATTAAAGCAATGTGCTGTACGTGGGGCTGCCATTGAAGACTACTCAGAAGCTACAGCTGGTCCAGAATGCAACTGTGTGGGCAGTTATTGTGGTATCTTGCTACATCCAAGTAACACTTCTACTTCACAAACTGCACTGGCTTCCAGTTGGCTTCCGGGTACAATTCAACATGCTGCTCATAATCTATAAAGCCCTTAATGGCAGAAAGCTGAGTTATTTGCAGGACCTCCTGTCTCCAGTTATCTCTGCATTCCCTATGAGATCAGTCAGGGTAGTCATTCCTCAGGTCACTTCAGTTAAATAATGTAATCTGATGGGACCCAGGGAGCATGCCTTCTCTGCCGCAGTGCATACCCTATGGAACAGCATACTCTCCAAGATTAGGATGGCCCTGACCCTGTCAGTTTTTTGTGGAACATTGACCTGGCTCTTTCCAAGGGCCAAGACATTGGGTGAGACCATCTTTGTGTTAGACTGTTATTACCCAGACATGATATGTTTGTTCTTTTAAAAAAAATTAAATCATTTTTAATTATTAGGAGCCGTTGTACCTTGAATTAAGGTTCTAGATCCTCTTTGGGGCCTGAAAGTTTGTCATTGAAACTTAAAAATTTTCAGATTTGAACAAGTCTGCATTTCTTATCTAAGAAAGCATATATTTATTTCTGGTTAAATTTTGCAAAGGTTTTGCAACGCTTTTTCAATGCCAGTGAACAAAGATTATTGAACCAAAAAATTAGGTGCAAATGGGTTAGATTTCTCAGGCCAGATATTCATTGTTTCCTAGAAACCTGATAACATTAGGGTGACCAGATCTGGGCTACAGAAATCTGAATGACCACTACAAGCAGCAAATCTGTGGTCCTAGCTAGCTGGATTT
Organism: Candoia aspera; assembly: GCF_035149785.1. Lineage (NCBI taxonomy): Eukaryota > Metazoa > Chordata > Lepidosauria > Squamata > Candoiidae > Candoia > Candoia aspera. Next base: position 314,295,442 of record NC_086153.1, read on the forward strand.
TTACAGCCCAGATTGGATAACCTTAATAATATCAGGTATTTAGTTGAGGGACTTCTTTCTATAGGATATACTAGCCTGTTTTATGGAGTTTTTAAAGAGTTGAAATAATTAAGTCAAAGTTCAGTACATGAATTTTCATTTATTACCATGAGAATGAGTTAAGCATATGCTTAACTCTCAGCTGCAAATGAATTGGATGTAAACATCCTTGGTTGTAGATGGTTCATGCCTGGAGATTTACATAAGCAGTTGCATTGCTCATTTCTGCTCTTAAACTATGCCACATTTACAGTTTCAGAAAAAGACAAAGCATGCCAGATATGCTGGAACAGATTTGTCCTGAGCAGAAGGTCTAATCCTCATGGGAAAAGGCAGTGATTTTGCCAAATATTAGAGCCCTGCTTTTCTTTGTCTTTTATTTCTGTTTTCAACAAAGGAACTTGCCTCTGTATCTTAATCCTGCAAAGGGTAGCATTTTCCACACTGTAAGCCAAATAATGGTCTGAAATATCATTGGCAGAGATCTGTAAATGCACCGAAGAAGCATAGGAAGAGTCAGAGTCAAAATGCTTTACTAAATCCATCTGATACAAGAAGGGCATTCAAATATAACTTCGGACAAAGAATGGCTGCTTAGCAACCAAGTCTGTGAAGGCTTTTGATCATAGAGGAGGATTTACATTTTAATTAATTAATTTGAAAAATGAGTGATTCAACTCCCGCTGTGCTGGTTTAATTTTGGAATGGATGGTGGAAAAATTCTTAATGTCCTTATTATTTCCCCTCCCTACAACTACAGAGTTCAAGAGTCTTACCAAATGAATTTACAGTAACAGTCCCATTAAATCCCTGCATACAGCCAATATTTTTGTAGTCTTTAGCAAAAACTGGTATGCTTGAACATCCTACTAGCTTTTCTACCCTCCCCTATTCTACTTATTCCACTTCCTCAATCCTTTACATGAGATATTATTTTGGATCAGTGCCATTAACTGATTCTTTGCTAGCCTTTTAGTCTAAAATGAAAGCCTTCTTTCATTATCAGACAATGCTGTAGACAACCCATTCAATTCCAATGTTCTCCTCATCTCTCCCAAAAAATGGCTGTTGTAAAGATAAAATGCAATTGCAGAATCAGACCTGTGAATACGTTATTGATTACTTCCCAATCACTTGCTGTAATCTTCTTGAAGCAGCCTTTAATTTTCAGTCTGGTGGTCTTTAATTCCTATTTCTCCCATGTTATCAGCAAAGATTTTATTAATTGCTCATTCATTTATGATTCCAAATGCAATAAAATAATAATATTCAAGTGCTTCATTAAGGATCGTTTAGGAACACCATGGCCATGACGAATAAACAAAAGGAACTAAAAGGCAAAAATAACTTTAAAATGAGAGCAGAAAGCAGCAGCCACTAACACTACCTTTAGATACTGATATCCCACTATTCTTAAATATTTCTATCCTGTGTTTCCTCTGGGAGCCTGGTGGCATTCAGAGGGATCTCAGAGCAAAACATGACTTAAGTTGAGTTCCACAACTCAAATCAGTCCCTCATCTTAGCTATTATATCATACTGCTTCTCAATTCTCAGAGGGACAATTGTAGAGAGAACTGAGGTAATAGCTGAGTAGGACTGATTGAATAAATATACACTGGAAGGAGAGGTACTCCTTGATAGTTACAGGGACAGCCATCGTACTAAGAAAAAGATGGAATCAATAGTTCAAATATGAATTTTAGCATAGATTAATTTCTAGCTAAAAAGTGCAGTTATGAAGCAAGATGAATGTTTCGCAGCCAGTATCTTCTAAAGAAGGAATTCCTTTATAGTTGATTAAAATCTTGAACACTGCCATCCTAGATATTGCTATTTGTTAAGGTTTGTAAGTATATGTATGTACATAACAATTTACAAATATATTCTTTGCCTGCAGGGCAAAAAGGAATATATTCTCCATTGAAATCTGTTGATTGCTTTACATTTTCATTTGCAGGGGGTTTTTTTATTTTAAGAGCCTTTATGTGTTCCAATGTCTTCTTCTGAATAAATCTATATAAAATTAAATATATTCCACCTAGTCACTTGGTTAATAGCAAATGCTAAAAAGTGAAGAACTTTTTAGTCAATCCATATAGACTGGATTGATAAGTTACTCCTCCTTTACTGCAAAATAAAACTTCTTCTTTTATCTATAAGCTGATTCATAATCATATACTGTAACTCTTGAATGACCATAGGGTCTACTGTTTCACTTCTTCTATTTTCTTCCTCGCTTAAGCTGTAGAGAAAATTAACAGGAAACAGCTATGCTACTCTGCCTTTTTCCACAATGAAATAGTCCCCTAGTAACACAACAATAGTAAAGCTAATGAGAAACCTTCTAAGAAATGTAATCCTCAGAGAGCACAAGTTACAACAAGGTATCTGGAAAGACTTACAATACTCCTGTATCATCTAGTCACCTTGAATGACCCCAGCACTTCAAGGATATGCCATTCGTTTTTCAGAACAGCAGGTTTTTCAGGTCTTACTGTATACTATAAGCACTATCCCCACAGGACTTAGTGAAAACTTTGCACTTTTTGTATGAAATAGTGCCTGTTGTGTCTCTGTTCTTCCAGCCCCATCCTTGGTTTTGCTTGATCTGGAAAACAAAGACTGAGAATCCAACCAAGCTAAATTGAAAAGAATTGTAGGGTCAGGGTGTCTGCTGGCAGTGCTGGCTGGGGAATGATAGAAATTGCAACACAATGCATCTGGAGGGTACTTAGTGGAAACAGACTGCTTTAGAGTATGCACACAGTTGCCTTATAAAGATGAAAAAACCCTGTAGCCCTGTTCTTTTTATAACATGTTTCTCTGAAAACTGCTTAATTACTTTTTAGCTGTAGTGTCCTTCAGCATGTGTTGATTACTATCATTTGCTGGCAGTAATTAACTTTGCAGAGACTGCAAGTGGTTGTTAATTTCATTACTTCAGTCAATTTCTTTCTGTCTCTTGCCTTCATAGTTTCAATTTAGGGAATGCAGCACATCTAGAAATAGTCAGAGATGTTATTAGTAGGAGCCTAATGAAGGAGCTTTGCTTTTGGGTCCCAGGAACAAAGGACAACAAACTACTTGTGCATCTCAATGTGGGTCTGTTCCCATCATATAGTAAATGCAAAGGGGAAGTTCTAAATATATACAATTTAAACAATCACAGCCCCCCAAGGTATCCACTCTAAGTGAACAAGCTATTTATCTAAACTCTAATTAATGAACAAGCCAGGACCACACAACTGTTTCAGTTCCTGATTTCAGGCAAATCATAGTTCTCTAAGTCTGGACATCAGAAGAAACAGTAATTAGTTGAAAAATGGAAGCAGCAACCTCTACACTTATGGAAGAAGGACTCCGAACCAAAGGCTCACTGTGATTAGACCTATTACATCTTGGATGCAAAAATCCAGACAACCACTAGACAGCGGTAATGAGATTCAGAAAGCTAGCTATTTGTACTGGATTGTAAATCTGGCCCTGGAAATGGGGAATGGAGAAAGGAGAAGTTTCAGAAGAGAGTACTGAGTACTGGGAAAGAAGAAACTCAAAATAACCCTGCCTTCATTTTGTTTGGTATAAGATATAGTAGAGAGAAACTCTGACAGGCTTCCAAGATTCTGTTATTATACCCAACAACAATGAAGACATTCTTTTTATAGTAAACTTTATTAAGTTTCAAGGAAAGAATAAAAACTACAATAAAAACAAAAAACTAAAAAAAAAGAAAAAAAACTAAAAAAGTGCAGAAACACAAGAGAAGATTTTTTTTTTCAGTTTACGGGAAAATGTGGCTTCCGACTTTTAATATCAAGGATATACAATTTCCGTAATCAATCTCTTACTCTATATGAAACCAAAATACCACATTATTGCTATAAATCATTCCCCTTTAACACATAAAGTTACTCCTCCCCCTTATATTAAAATGAAGGAAAAAAATTCACATAAACCTCCTAAATATCTTTCTCCCCTCCAAAAGATAAAACATATTTAAGCATTCCCTTCCTACCACTATTCTATACATTTCTGCCTACTATAATCAAAATCAAATTAAAAGGCACATAAGTTGTCAGCTATTATACTTAATGGTATAACAAATTGTGGCAAGTTCTTAGTGGTATGGGGATACCAAGTCATCTTGTATGCCTCCTGAAGAATCTGTATAACGACCAAGTAGCAACAGTAAGAACAGACCATGGAACAATGGACTGGTTTAAGATTGGGAAAGGAGTATGGCAGGGCTGTATACTCTCACCCTACCTATTCAACTTGTATGCAGAACACATCATGCAACATGCTGGGCTTGAGGAATCCAAGGCTGGAGTTAAAATCACTGGAAGAAACGTTAACAATCTCAGATATGCAGATGATACCACTTTGATGGCTGAAAGCAAAGAGGAACTGAGGAGCCTTATGATGAAGGTGAAAGAAGAAAGTGCAAAAGCTGGCTTGCAGCTAAACCTCAAAAAAACCAAGATTATGGCAACCAGCTTGATTGATAACTGGCAAATAGAGGGAGAAAATGTAGAGGCAGTGAAAGACTTTGTATTTCTAGGTGCGAAGATTACTGCAGATGCTGACTGCAGTCAGGAAATCAGAAGACGCTTAATCCTTGGGAGAAGAGCAATGACCAATCTCGATAAAATAGTTAAGAGCAGAGACATCACACTGACAACAAAGGTCCGCATAGTTAAAGCAATGGTATTCCCCATAGTAACATATGGCTGCGAGAGCTGGACCATAAGGAAGGCTGAGAGAAGGAAGATCAATGCTTTGGAACTGTGGTGTTGGAGGAAATTCTGAGAGTGCCTTGGACTGCAAGAAGATCAAACCAGTCCATCCTCCAGGAAATAAAGCCAGACTGCTCACTTGAGGGAATGATATGAAAGGCAAAACTGAAATACTTTGGCCACATAATGAGAATACAGGACACCCTGGAGAAGATGCTGATGCTAGGGAGAGTGGAAGGCAAAAGGAAGAGGGGCCAACCAAGGGCAAGATGGATGGATGATATTCTAGAGGTGATGGACGCATCCCTGGGGGAGATGGGGGTGTTGACGACTGACAGGAAGCTCTGGCGTGGGCTGGTCCATGAAGTCACAAAGAGTTGGAAGCAACTGAATGAATAAACAACAAAATAACAATTCTAATACTCCCAATCTTAGTAAACCCAAAATCTTAATAAACCCAAAAAACAAAGCCAATTCAAAACAGTAAGTCCAAATCTTTAAAGACAAATAACATCAGTCAGGTCCTTAAGGCAAGCCAAGTAAACATTCTTCAACCTTTATCCCACTTCAAAATAAACCAGAGCAGTTACGTATTCCCAAGATATGCACAGAGCTTTCTTGTTAAAAAAAATCAAACAGCCTGGCTGCCCTTCTCCAAAATTCCAGGTTCTTTTCATGGCATTCCACCAGATCAACCCTACTTATAATTTGCAAATCACTCTCTCCCCTAGATTTCTCCAGCTCCATTACCCAATCTTCATCCAGAATCTTGACAGAAACTCCAAGCTCAGTCTTAAAAGAAACCTTTCTATTGCTCTTAAACTCCTCAATTTCATCCAGCAGATCCCCAACCTGATAGCACATTATAGCTCTCATGTTTTCCACAATGTTCTGGATATCTTGCATAAAGGTTTGATAAAAATCAGAAGATAAAGTCCTGGTGAAGGTCAAAAAGGATCTGTTTGAAATCTTCCATGTCTCAAGCAGTAAGTTATGGCACCCCCTAGGAACTTAATCAGTGAGAGTAGAAGATAAGGGAAAGTTCAAAAGTTGTTTACACAGAGTGAAAGTGAGTAGCAGACTGCTCTCAAGGGAAAGTAAAGGCAGAAAGCTGAAGGTTCAGATCAGCCGATTCAACATGTAGGAAAATGCTAATAACTTCAAATTTAATACAAAAATAATAATATGAAGACAATTATTTACTCAATCTCTGAAATTTCCTTTGGAAGGAAATGAAATCCAAAACTTAAAGAAAATTTAAAAAGTAATCCCAAAAATAACGTTAAGCACAAGAGAAACAGCTTCTCCTCACTGTAAAAAGCCTCTTTTGGGGTACATATACTTAAAAAAAAACAAATTGGTGATTTAGAAATGGGGTGGCTGTTCTTAGTGTCCCTTTAAGGCTACAGCAGGGCTTGGAAATGATGACATCCCCGCCTCCTGGGAGCTCTTACCATCGACTGTGAAACACTGTTTGCAATCTCCTGACTGCAAGCCACCATTCCAGAGGACAAATGGGATGATTCTGTGAGTTCTCCTTGATCCGGAGAATGATTCTGGGCTTCAGGAAAGCCTGCCTGAGCCCGGAAAAAAGCCACCGCACTGCCCGCTCTGCCTGCTGAAACAGCAGGCACAGCCACTCAGAATGCCATTCCCACCAGAAGCCCAATAATGAAGACATTCTTGAAAACCCTGGTGTTCCTGTTTCTTGTCTTTGCCTACCTCACAGGGCTGACACTATTTGCTAGCATCTAGTGGTTGTTTGGATTTTTATAGCCCATATCTGTCAGCCTTACAAGGTAGACCAGACAGGAAACATGACCAGATATTCTAATTGTACTTTATTGTAGAGCTACATTTACAGAATTTTGCAAGTCTGAAAGTACACCTCTCCCCCCATCTCCTTTGCAGCCGAAGAAAGCAGGGAGGGTCTCTTCTGAGCCTCTTGCCCCACCCACATTCCTGCTGTGGGCTCAGCTGCCTTTTATCTGACCGTTCCCTTGGTTGCGTCTCTTTGCCCTGTCTCCCAAGGTCATTTCCACATACCATTACAATATCTGTTAACTTTAACATATACTCTGACACCCCAGTGGGACTCTGTGGTGGAGCCAGCAATTTCAACAATGCTTTTATATTTAGTATTTATATTATTATAATTGAATAAACTTTAAGAATGTAAGTATTCAGATCTATTTAATTTGTGTATTATCTGATACCCATCCCAGAGTAATAATTATATATGTTTAATCTGAGATTCTGCTTAATATGTAAAATGAGTAGAAAACTAAACCTCCTTGTCCCTCCTTGCTTGTCCTTTGCTCCATTATCTCAAAAGATAATGGCTACACTATCAAACTGATGGATCAAACTTAGTATAACCCTATTTCTAATATACCACACTTCGTATAAAATTACAATTCTATACAAGAAGGTAAAGCTGATCTCTTTTTACATATTTACTCCAAGGAGTTTCCAGAATTTACTTAAAATTTGGCCTACAGCTTCAAAAAGAATAGAACCCAGAACCAGTTTTTATTATTTTATTTCACTTTCACCTGTTTTGAACATCTGCATAACATTTCTTTCAGGTGTCAATAACTGCTTTTTAGCACTTTTAAACTGGGCTTACAAGAAACTTCACCAGTGCCCTGTGCCCTTAATGACTCCTATTGTCATTCCCCATCCCACACCCATCCTAAAATAAGTTCTTTTCTTTCTAGGAGCTGATTTCCTGGCTTCTATCTGCATCTGGCCACATCATTCTCAAATCTTCAAGTATCTTTCCACTAAGGATAGATTGAACAGATGTGCTGCACAAAGAAGGTTATTTACAACAAAGTTAAGTGTTTGTGTAGTAAGCAGGAGTTGAGCTTGATTTGAAGGAGATTGCATCTTTTATGATATCTTTTAAACAGCACTTCATTCCTTGTCCCTCCTTGCTTGTCCTTTGCTCCATTATCTCAAAAGATAATGGCTACACTAATAATTTGGATTATTCCATGCAAAAGTAGAATTAGTTATCATTTTTAGAAGTATCTATTTTTCAACATTTGTTCTGCCTTTTTTGGCTCTAGCTGATCCACAGCGCAGCTCACATTCATAAAACAATTGCAATCCATTGAAAACACCATCAAGCAATATAAGGCAAGATAATAGAAGTGCTAAAACATAAAATTATAGCATAGCAGTGCTGAGAATGAATTTATTCATGAATATTATAATAAATTGCCTTTTAATATGCCATTTATTGTCTTTATTCATAAAACGCAGAATGGCTTACACAGAATACCAGATGGGCTGCCACCCTGCTTAGCTGCAAAATAGTGCTACATTCCGTAGTAGAGTAAGATGCCTCCAATACAGTAGACAGAGTGCAACAATCAATGGACACCTTATTGGGAGGGAACAGATTGCAGCTAAAGTTTATTCAGTGAGGAGGAATCAAACAAGAGGCTGACAGCCATGTTAGTTGCTTGGAGCACATTGGAGGAATTTCCAGATTTTGTGGCATTTTTGAGCTGGTGGCCTGCCTTCAGATCGGGAGGGCACAAGCTGAAGACACCAGCTAAAGACTTTGATAAATGTCCAGGTCCCCTTACAATAGGTTAGCTTATACATATGCTCCTAGTACCAGTGCAAGCCCTGAGCATAAAGGTTAAATACATCCTTCCCTGCTAAACAGCCAGATACTAATCTAGCTTTACAGATGAAAGGTGTGCAGTGGGAAGATGTGCCAGGATGACCTCATTCAACTCCTCCAGGGCTGTTCATGTTGTGACAGCTATGTGTGAAGAAATCAGTTTTCATTTCAAGTCTGATCCCAGGGTCTGCTTAGCTTTGAAATGTGCTAATCGAAAGAAAAGCTTTATTTGAAGATTTCTTTATTTCAGTTGCTGATGTATTCAGGTATAGGGGAGAAGGGGGGGGGGAAGCAAAGGAAATGGCTATCAGTAAATTCCTCTTTTGTTGTAAAATTCAGCCATGATGCTAAAGCAAGAATGAACAAGCATTGGCACCTATGGCTCATAGGTGGCATGTGATTCCTAACCTTTTTCATTAAAAAAAATGGGGAGAGAAAGCATAAGCCCACAGCTCATTCTGATTCTCTGAAGTGAAACATAGAATCTTTGTTCTGGAATAGTAGTACACTTCACCTCTCAAAAGGTAAATTGTTTTAATTATCGTGACCTTTCCCAAACAATTCTGGGAACTGCAGCTTTAGGAAGTCAGACTGCGTGTTAGAGACCCCTAGCAGAACACAGAGTATATATTTTCATTTCCAAGCAATTATATCACACATATTACTACCTGGATTACCCTAGCCCTGTGGTCATAACCAACATTTGACCTCTACTTCCTTATCCTCACTTCCACCACAAAATGTAGGATTTTGCTTGCAATGAATTCCCCTTTATTTACAAAAAGATCACTAACAATTTACTAGAGTCAAAAGGACAATGGACATTTAGAGTGCTTTCTTTTGCTGTTTTAATGAGGACTGTTTCCATGGAGATCAGTAAGAGTTGTGCCTAATTATACCTTGCCTGACTTTGCCCAACTGCCTAGTGACATTGATATCTGAGCTGTTCTATTTTACATGACCATATTACAGCAAGAAATGAGATTGGTTCTGGTCTGAGAGGATTGTGGACAAACTTGATCTGATGGGCCTCCAGCTGTTCTGGGGGTTGTGGTGGAAGTAGCGTTTTGTAAATGTAAGTGACATTTTCCCAGAATGTTCCATATTTTAGCACCAACTTCCCATCGAAGAATGATACTCAGTGTTCCAGCGGTGAATGTTCCATTTTAAGATGGATGACCTAGCTGTGAGAATTTTTTTTTCCTGTTGGATCTTTTTATGAGGGTGATCTTTCATTTGGGTTCAATGTTCTTTCCTTATTATCTTTGTTCCTAATCTGGAACACTCTTTCTGATTATTCATTTCATTTTCAGCCTTACAACATTTTGTTTCCATTCTTGAGAATACTGTATGTCATTTGCAGAATGGCCATCTCTGGAAATTTCCATAAGTAAAGTAGAGAATCCACCATCTATTGAAATAAATCTTTTATTACTTATTAAATTTCCAGCAAGTTTATGTCAATACCAACATGATGCATGTCAACAGCTGCATTTAGACAAAACTATGACTTAGCACAGGCAGTGAGCACTTTGCGGCCCTCAGCCAAATTTAATTTCCCCCTCAGCCTAATTTCAAAAGTTCTTGCCCATTCAGGCCTCTGGCAAGAATGATCTGTCTCTACCCCCAAAGCCTGCTGTGTGACAAAGAAGAGAGAAAAGAGAGTGACTGAAAGAGAGAATAAAGTAACAAAAGCTATACCAAAAACAGGCCAATGAAGTGGCAATAGCTGGCTGACCTTGAATGAACTTGAAAAACTAAGATGGATCAGACTTGGTTTCCACTCAGATGGAAAACCACTAGGAAGCAGCAGAAAGACAACCAGATAGACAACAATAATTCTATGCTGTTGCCAAATATAAATGTCCATAAAATCCTGTGGAGTGAAATTTGACTTGAAGGATTCTTTATGTTACCAGATAAAGAGGACATAGGAGTTTCAGTCAGTTTGGCTGTGGCCTCATCAACTGCTTCCTTCAGCCCAACCACCACTGGCATGCAATGCTGTCCCAAAAGATTATTTCTTTAGGATTGTGACTGAAGAGAAAAAAATGCCTGCCCCTTATTTAGCATGATGAAACAAACATAGGTGGCCTTGGGCATTCCCATTTCCTTTGCTTCTACTCCTTTGAAAAGAAATCTGTCTATTCCAATCCCAGTTCATTACAGTTTAATGCAGTCTTTCCCAGTCTGGTGCCTTCCAAATATGTTGGGATTGCAACTCCCAAAGGTCACCATCAGCATAGCAAGTTTCTGCTAGTCATGAATTCTAAGCATAACAGTCCCAATACATCTGGAAGATCATATGTCTATCAGTGTTTTTCAAATTTGGCAACTTTAAGATGTGTGGACTTCAACTCCCAGAATTTCCCAGCCAGCATGGGAGTTGAAGTCCACAAATCTTAAAGTTGCCAAGTTTGAAAAAACACTGTGCTAGATTCTGGAAGGCTGATTTAGCATGTCATCAACTAAACTAAGGAAGCATTTGTTTAAACAATCTCACTGCCTAGTCCGTGGTTTGGCTTGTTATAAACAAACCATAATTAAAATTGGCAAATTTATCAGATTTGTACAGCATAATAAACTGCAATGTATCCAACATTTTCTCATCTGCATAGATCTCTGCCAGACCAAGAGTAGAGAGTGTGTGTACCTAAAGCTCACTGCTTCTCATTCTTGATATGTCAGAAGGAGCTGAAAAACGTTTGGTTTTGAATTACTGTAGATTAAGTGCAACTTGCCATCTCATTTGTAATTAATCTTTACTTTCATTTGTTTGAAATAAGTCACTTTCAAGGCATGGATTATGATGGAAGAGGAAGACTGTCTTGGAACTGACAGACCAGGATGTGTTTGCTGGAAGGCTAGTAAGGTAGTTTCCTTAATGTTGAGCTCAACACTTTATAATTTCATGGACACATTTGTACAGATTTTTTGATAACAGTACAGAAGTGATTTGTCATTGCCTTTTTCCCATATGCTGTTTGACTTCCCATTCCAGCCTAAAACCCTGATATTTCCATGTAACCTTGCATCTAAATGCTAACCAGGACCAAACCTGTTTAGGCAAAGTCTTCAAGTGCTGCCATGTCTTAAATCAACAAAAATTAGAACCAGTTGTGCTGCTTAGATCGATCCTTCATTTACTTCTGCTATATTTTCCCAGAAAGCTTACAAGAGACACAAACTACCATCTAGTATTGCTGAGGCCCTCCGAACAATGTAATTATGTTAGCAAACCAATCCTGTGGTGTCAGTAAAGCAATATAACATAGTCAGCAAAGCAATGCATGAATTGTGTCTGTGAATCTGTAAATCTATAAAAGTTCAACGAACACTGAACTATGATGTTTAATATCAAACACTGACAACGCTGCTTTAAAATTTGGGGGGGGGAGGTGCCTGGATCTGGGGTGAATCTACAGTAGTTCCCTTATGAAAAAATACTATAATGTTGGGGGGTGGTTAGTTTGGAAGAAGCCCTTGCTATTGTAGGGATAAAATGAAGGGAAATGCCATAAGCCATCTTGACTTCTTGGAGAAAAGGGGGATATAAATCTACTCAGTAAATAAAGGTTAGACCAGGGTTCCCCAAAGTGGTCAATATCAACCCCCAAGGGTCAATGGGACTATCCATTGTTGTTGTTATTCATAGTACTATTAATTAAAGTAGTATTTATTAAATTATTTTCAAATAATAAATATTTGGGGGTTGATGAACAATCTGAAACTTCATGAAGGGGTCAATGAGCTGAAGAGTTTTAGGACCCCTGGGTTAGATCTTGAGAGTCACTCTGCAAAACTAAATGCAGAAACCAATTATTTATACAATGGCTAGCTAAAGTATAATTTGATGCTATCAGATGTGATTATGGCTACCAATTTAGATGGTTTAAAAGAACTGGACAAAATCAAGGAGGATCAGGCAATCAATAGCTACTCATTTTGGTGTCTGTATATTGTACTCCCTCCTGAACCAAAGGCAGGAAACCATAAATACCAGCTACTATGAAATAATTGTGTAAGAGGACTCCCTTGGGGGAGATGGGTGGTGACAGAAATTTGAAATATAAATAAATAAAAATATTACCCTTCTGCCCATGTTTGTGTTTCTTCAAAGGGATCTGCTCTAGCCCCTTATTTTGGCTGCATTTTTTTTCTTTTTCTTTTCTTTTTTCTTTTTGCACTTTTTCCAGCTCTGGAATGGCTAAAATTGAGTAGAGTGGTTTCACTATATACTTATGTAATAGCATTGCTCTTCTGGCTTTTTTATTTTCAGTTCCAAGCATTAAATAGGCCTGGCTTTTCTTTTCTTTTTCAAAACTCAAGGAATCTCCTTCTCAGAAACTCTAAACCAGAGTTTTTCAAACTTGGCAACTTTAAGATGTGTGGTCTTCAACTCCTAGAATTTCCCAGCCAGCATGCTCTAAACCCTCAAAACTTGCTAGAAATCCCAGTTCCACCCATTTGCAGGACTTCATTACATAACCACATTTGTGCTGCAGCCCTCCAACACTTGTTTTAAGGACTGTTTGCTTCAGGACTCTATGCTATGTTTCTAGCATAGATGAGCAGAGCCTTTTATGTTAACTGAGGGTTTCTGTTGCATATGAGAAGGTAACATCACGTCAGGAGGGGGCATTCTTGTAAACGTATGGAAAATATTTTAGTAGGTGAAGTCGGATTTGGTTCTTGAAATCAACTTTAATCTAAAAGTGCAACTCTTGTGACCACTGCTGATAATTAAAAGGCACTTACTTTCTTTGATCCAGTGAAAATGGTAATAATAAATCCATTTTCAGTTTCTACATTTGGCCTTTAAGAATTCTTGTGACTGAAATGTCTGATACAGTAAACTAGTAATGTGCATATCGCACTGCCCCCTGCTGTGAATGTAACTGTTTCACATTCCTGAGTCACAAAATAGTTTAATCACATCATGGGATATTTATGTGAAAACAGGAAAAAACAGGAAAAATAACGCAAAGGTTTGTTTTGACTTTGTGAATTCTATTCTATGTTTAAACTCATGTTAGAATGCAGCAAAAATAATATTCTGGCCAAAAATTTTGAAAGTTTCAACAAGATTTTAATGAGAGAAAGAAAACATAGATTTGAGTCTCACGCCTCTCCTGCTGAATTCAATTAAATTTGGAAATGCCTGCTAGTAATAGATCCTGTGTCCATAATCCAGAACTAAATAAAACTAAAGGCTAAAAATGTAAATGGACCATGAGACAGTGGGTTTCAAATTTTGCTCTAGGTTCTTCAGTTGAAGAAGTAGTAATGGCAGGAACAGGAAGGTATATAAATAAATACAGTATGAATGAATGAATGAATAAATGAATAAATAAAAAAAACCCAATTGATTCTAAAGGATCAAACTAAAGTCCTGGATGCTTTCCCAGAGTGGCCAATCTGTTTATTTGGAAAGCCATGTAGGGAGTAGTTGTTTCTTGCTATTTCTGACTAGCAACTAAGGTTCAGGTACGTATCATTGTATGCTGCCTAGTGTTGCATCAGCAATTGAGGGCCCCAATAAATAAATAAATCGATTAAATAAATAAATAACAATGAGCAGTCACTGCTGATTTATCTTCCAGTAATTTGTCTAATTCCCTTTGAAAGGCATCTATATTTCTAGATTTCCCTGAAAAGAATTTTGTATAATACAAACTGTTTATTGCTGTCTGTATTATAATTTAATGTTGTTAATTTTTTGTATTACATTTATATGATCTCTTTCTGCATAGAAATTCGAAGCAGAGGCCATCTTCAGAGGCTTTTCTCCAGATCCTTCCACTTATCAAAGCAAGGGTATTTTTTGCAATGGCACACAACAGGGAAACTTCCAATTTGTGCTTCGCAAACATGAGACTGTTTTCACAAGTTTCAGTTAAAACTGTATTTAGATGCATTCAGATGCTTTTGAGTTCTCCCTCCAAAAGTTACACTGATTCTTTTTAGATCTTATTAGTGTTAAAAGAATTGAGCTGCCATGAGTCTTGGATCTGACTATCCCTCCTTTGTCCTCTGAACAGATTGGTCCCTGGGTCATGGCTCCTTTTTAAACCCTAGCAGCAGAGCAGTGGGAGAACTCCAGCCCTTCAACCTTTTCCTGCAAGTCAGAGGATGTAGTTGATAGGAGTCCAACCAGTACAGAATAGTGGCTTTGGCTAAACCAGTAGACAGTGGATTTTGGCTAATAGTGGATTTTGGCTAAACGAGTGTTTGCTGGCTATGGAATTCTGGGAGTTACATCTTAAAGTTGCTGAGGTTGAGAAACACTGGGACAGACCACAAAAGAGGTTTCCATGGTTGAGGGTAGACTTGAACCTGGATAGACTGGGTTTTCCCAGTCATACTCCAACTTTTAACCACCATACCACATAGGTTTCTACTACATTGGAGAAATGAGATCCCTGTTCCTTCTTTGCTGGGTTGGCAAACTAGTTTTTGTAGAAGAAAAGAAAAATGAGATCCACTCACTTATTTAAAATCTTACAATCAATGTGTATCTTCTGTCTTTCATCTTCATTCTTAGGGGTACAGGAAGCTGCTTTACACAGAATACAGCTACTGGTCCATCTAGTATAGTATTATTTCAACTGGTGTGCCCAAACTGAATTTGCAGAAATACATACAGTCCTTCCAAAGCCTTCAGTGTGGCCCCCAGAACAATGCATTGATTTCTACCATGACTTGATTATTGTTAAATACAATCTTATGAGCATTGACAAAATTTAATCAATGGCTAAATATTTATTTTGAGGAATGAAATAAATGTAAGTCATACATATATTACTAATCAATAATTTCTGTTAGTTTTAATTTAAATGTGGCACAGATTATGTGAATGACATCCAGTATCCCCAGTAAGTGAAACTTATTTCCTAGTAAGCATGACTTACATTAGGCTAAGCTAAGTGCTGTTATTTTTTAATAGGAACGTCTTTCATTAAATTTCATTGCTATTTCTTTTCTATCCTGGTACAGAATGAATTGTAAGGCAGCAGCTGTGAGATTGGCTACTTAGGCTATTCAAAGTTTAACTCACGTGGGGAATGGAGTATGCCTGGGATGAAAGTCATCTATTTGTAATCTTGAAGTGAGCCCATGTAAACTATTTACAGAATTTGGAGCCATCAAGAATCTGCTTGGCTCATGTACAGCTCAAAAGCGTGCACTTACATGTAAACAGCAGACAAAGAAAAGAAACTAAGTTGATGATACCATGTGCTTTTTCTCTTAAAGCCTACCCAAACAGAAAGTCTGGATAAACTCTTTGGCAAATTTTCAGTTTTGATCTCCATCAGCAATCACTAACTTACAAGACAAATAAATGCTGTCTTCCATAGCTAGAACCTGATCTGGAAACTAAAAATTTCTGAGTGATGGAGATTCTAACAGAAGTCCTGAATCTAGAATTTGGCCAGCGCATAATATTGACAAAGAATCAAGACTGTGGGCCAAGACCACTTATTCCCAGCATCATTTTGCAGCTTATCATATTCTGATGGCATGACTAGCCTGTTTGGGCTCCTCCTGAGGGGCAGAGCTGCAACCATTTGTGGCTTGTTCTAAGGTTGCTGCATCATCTGAATAAGGCACAATGACTTTTTGCAGCTGGAACAAGCCTGCACAGGAATCCAAGACTTGTTTCAGTGTCCTCTTGCTTGCTTGTTCTTGCAAGAACAAACCACTGTGGTGCATTCCAATGTCAAGACAACCTCAAAGTTAAGCACAGGTGGATAGTTGTGGCCATGCCATTTGCAGAGAGGGAACATCCTCAGCCAACTATAAGTCAACCTTGCTGTGCCATCCAAATACAGTCACTGAAATGCATTTAATTGCAAATGAGAATGAAAGAAAGCGCCCGAGAATAGTCCTACATTCTAATAAACTGTTGTAGCCAGCACCAATGCCCTTGACAAAGGACTTAATCCTTTAGTGTGGTGAAGCAGTTTAGGTGTTAGAATAAAACTCCGAAAGCCCAAATTCAAGTCGACTCTCAGCCACAGAAGCTGTTCTTGTAGGAAAAAATGGAGGATGAAGTGCTGTCTACAATATCTTGAACTTCTGAAGGAAAGGCGAGATGTAAATCTATTAAATATATAAACCCCAGTAAACGTGCTATAGGCATTTGGTGTCTACCTTCTGTTGCATATAACTGTCTACCTCCTCCATTGATTTAATTGCACATCAAAATGTAAAGAAAAAAATTATAGATGCTGGAACGTTATGTTACTGTTTGTCAAAGCTTACAACAGCTAAAACTGATGCACCTGGAACCTCTAAGTGCACTCCATTCAAAAGAAGTTTATTTATCAGTTCTGCATAATTCTAGATTCAAAACAGCCAATGAAGCAACCAGTCCCTGGCCATTATTCATTACAACTTGCAACCTTAAGTATTTTTTAAAAAATAAAATGAAGTACAGTAAGTAGGCCAGGACACTCAGGAAAAGTGAAGAAACAAGGAAACCAGTTCACTTAGTGATGTTTTATCTGATCATATTTTATAAAGGTATGAAATAAAGTATAAAGGTCCACTGCAAAGGGTGGGATTGTTTACTTGTTATTGTTCAAATGCAGAGAGGATAATTTAATGGGCCCAAAGCACTTGCTGCGTTGGCTGAGTCAGTAACCGCCTACATAACTTCCTTTGTTCACCCTTCCCCCTACTCAACTCATTCTGTAGGTTGAGACAGAAGGCCAGGAGAACATAAAGGGGAACAGCCCTATTGTTAAGGCTACCTCAGACAGTTTAACAGATTGCAGTTCATTAAACATTCTTCTAGCGGGTAAACGCAGTGGGGGGGGGGCTACTCTTAAGCAGCCACATGCCCCCTCTCTGCTTTTGTGGCCTTCAACTGACACCTGTTTGATTGTGTCCCTCCCTTTGTCAACCAAGAATGTTCCTCAACATTTTATGGGTACTGGATGCAAATGCTGTCTTGTTTAATTTTCCCAATTCTCCACAGTATTAATTTTGGTAGATCAAATGACTGAAAAGAAGTGTTTGCTTTAGCATACAAACTTGGCCTGGATCAATACTTAAGGATACAGTAAGCTCTCAATAATCCATCATAGGCTGTTTTAGCTACACAGGAGTCAATTCAAGCAAAGAGAGAGAGAGAGAGAGAAATAGAATGAACATTGGTTCCTCATAGCCCTCCTCAGCAAGGAACTGGCTTGGCTAACCTAGCAGGCTTCAGCAAAGTAAACTTGCCACAATTTTAGAAACCAATTTCCACTCTCACTCCAAATCCTGGAGTGTCAGGGCATCTGCATGGGGGTTCAAAAAACCAATATGGCAGTTGACACCATGTGACCAAAGGCCTGCCCTTGTGTGGTGTGAAATAATTCTATTCAGTTTGCAGCTTTACAGCCAAGTCCTCTTCCAGATATTTCATACTTCTTTTCTGTTCCATCTTATAGTAAACAGCATTCCACCTCTCTTGAGCATAAACTAGGATTTTCCTGAACTACATAAGGATTGACATTCTCCTTTGATCATTCTAGTTTTAGGAACATTTATAGTACTCCTGATTCCTGTGGTTCAGATATACAGGATAGACCATTCCTACATGACTAAGGCAAGCAGTAGTAGTCAATTAAATTGTTGGCAAGTGGAGATCACTTGACTGAAGGGGACGATGTCCCAACAATAGCAGTCAGATAGTTGGTGGTGGAATTCAGGGCCTGGCCAATCACCACTCAGGTAAAAGTGGGTTGCAGTCTGTATGTGTTGGATAGCCAAGCTTGGCTATGGTTTTGTTATTGCTGCTGCTGTTGATATCTTTAAGGGGATCTAAGAAAGTAGGTGGAAAATTATTTTTTTGTTAGGATGAAGGTGTTGAGGTGCATTATATGGGAAGAGTTGTGGTAGAATGTGCTCTTATATCACACTTCAGCTTTTGCTTCTGCATATTCCATTCTTTTACCCATTCCTTTATCTTTTATCCATTTCTGAAAAGATGGGTTCCAGACCCCTCACTATTTTGGTAGCCTTCTTCTGAGCTCACTTCAGTTTGTCAATGTCCTTTTTAGACTGCCATACCCAGAAAAGGACACAATATTGCAAGTGAGGCCTGAACAAGACAGAATGGAGTGGGGCAATTACTTCCCATGATCCAGATTCTGTGCTCCTGTTAATACATTCCAAAATAGCATTTGCCTCTTCAGTCTCTGCATCATGCTATTGTATCTCATTTAACTTTTGATCTACTAGAACATCCAGATCCTTTTCATATGTACTGTCGCCAGATCAAGCCTCACCCATTCTTTACTCATGCTTTTCGTATTTTCTTCTGGGTACAGGGTATCACATTTGCAAAGTTGATAATTAATCTCAATGTTATTGAGATTTATTCAGGTCATTAATTAATTCAAATGTTAAGCAGCACAGGACCTAGGACAGAGCCCTGAGGCACTCCACTTAATATCACTTTCCACATTGACATGAAGTAATTTATTAGTACTCTCTGGATGAGGCCATTCAGCCAGTTATGAATCCATCTATATCATCATTTGCCATTTTATTAATAATGATTGTATGATGACTTTGGCAAATGTTTTGATGAGCTCAAAGTACAGTATTTCCATGGAATCCCCCTGATCTATCAAGCTAGTGACTTCAACAAAAAAGGAGATGTGGTTAGACTGATATGACTTGTTTTGACAAACCCATGTTGGCTCTTATTATTGATTCATTCCTCTGAAAGTGCTCACAAACATACTTCCAATAATCCACACAAGCACTCCTAGATAATACTGATTATCTAGATACATTACAGGCCAATTTAAGGCCAGGACATGGTATGTGTAATGGTTGCCTATTCTAAAACACCATCAGACTCATGAGTAGGAATTCAAAGATATCTGATTTATTAAAGAATAGTATGCAGGATCACAGAGAAAGCTGAGAATGATGAAAGCGCACCAAATTCAAACTAAAAACCCTCGGTGCAAATGAAATCCCTCCCCCCATAGAATCTTCCCAAGTTCACAATCCCAGGTGCTCCTAACGGTTTCTGATGGTCTGCGGGAAAAGTCCTTGAGCAGAGAAGATAACCCAAACACATTCCATTGTACTGATTTCACATACAGAGCTTGGTACAAGGTCTCACAGCAGCTCCCTCCCAAACAGAAATGTGCATCAGCACCATGGCATGTGAAACGTTACAATGTATAACCTACATTGAATCAGTGAACATGACAGCATGAAGACAGCTTTGGTTGACCTAAAGGACAATCCATTGAGAGACCACAATTTTTTTGAGGGGGGGACCTCTGTTTGAGTTCTTGGCACCTTTTCATAGAATCAATCAACCAAGCATACTCTCAACCTGGAGTGCTTCAGGGAGCTCAAGGCCAGAGACATGGCTTTGAGATGGTTCTGCTCTAACCTCAACAGCTGGTTTTACATGGTAGTACTAGGAAATTATAGTTGTTAAAGTATTTGGCCTGTGGGTGCTGTAGAACACTACTCCATCCCCTATGCTTTTCAATATATAAAGCAATTGACAGGGAGTGTGCAGTTGGATGTATCTTTACATGAATGATACCCAGATCCATTTCTGTTTGCCATCTTCATGAGGTGTATTAGTCTCTTGGGTTACAGACTGCCATCTGGAGAAGACATAATAGACTAAAGCTGAATCCAAAGAAGTGTTGGTTGTTGGCAATAACTTTATCTGACTGGAGAGGACTTTACCAGCTCTGAATGAGAATGCACTCCCCTCAAAGACTGGATTCACAGCTTGGGACATTTCACAACTCCCTGAGAGCTCTGCTGAGCACAAGCATGATGGGCACCTTCTTTCATCTGTACTTGATTCATCAACTTTGACCTTTCTGGAAAAAGCTGACTTAGTTTTCATGATCCACACACTAATTATCACCTGAACAGATTATTATAATGCATTTTATGTGGGGATGCCTTTAAAGGAATCCCAGAAACTTGCTATTTTAATAACTGTATTGAGGATTTTAAGCAGTATAAATAATAATTAAGTACATTTATTTTAATCTATTAAAGAAGAAACTACACACATGAAAGATTTAAAGAAGACAAGTTAAAAAGGAAAATTAGAAAAAATAACAGAAAAATAGTTTAAAATTTTTAAAAATCAATAATTAAACTTTTAAAAATGTCACTATTTTTCTGTGACAGGAAAATAAAAATGTTATGGTCATACCAATAATTACCATTCAGTTTTTAAACAAATGAAACCTAGATCATATGGAATCCTATTATCCAGTCTTGCTTCTCTGTTCATAGAAAAGGCCAAAAGTTAACACATTTCACTAAGCCAGCCTTTAGAGTCTGGTACACATACTGTACTTTCTTCCAGGAATATATAATTTATTTTTTTCTCAAAAAGCCAAGCATAACTGGACTCACTAAACAGACAAATTTATGTATTTGATTTCATAAACAGGCAAATTCTAATATTTGGAATATAATTTAGTGCCATATTAACGTATTTAAATCTTAATTTCCTTCCAGGAACCTGATTCACCATACTAATAATATCTAATCAAGAAGGAACTACCAATGGGCAAATATAAAGCATATGCACTTACATTGCAGAAATTGCAATGGGTCCAGAATGCAGCAGGTAGGATTCTGTTGGACATTTCAAACATTTTGGCACCAGTCCTACTCAGTTGCATTGGCTTCCCATTGTTTTCTGTCCCATTCAAAGAAGTTGTTTTAACATATAAATCCCTTTATGGCTTGCGTCCTGCCTACCTAAAGGAATGACTTCCCATTATGTACCAACTGGGAGTTCTGTATATCCTCTATGAGCTTATTATGGGTGCCACCAAGAAAGAATGCCCATCTAGATACAACTAGGCCCAGGCCCTCTCTTCAGACTTGTGTATGATGGCTGTTCCCAATTTTTTATGTACTCTTTTTATTGCTATCATTTATTATTTTTGTTTTACTTGATGCTTTTATTTGCTGATGATGTTTAATGCTGTTCATTGCTGTAAACTGCTGCAAGTTGGCATGACAAGAGAGTTCTGGTATAAAATCAACAGTAATGTCCTGTTCAGACTATGAGACAGCCAGGCAGAATTACTATTAAATTCTTTATTTACAAATAACTACTTACAACAGTGAAAGTCCTTAAAATAGATTAGGCAGTGCAGTTCAGTCAAGTCCACCCAGGCAGTGGAGCATAACAAGGCAAGGCTGCATATTCAGCCACAGAAGGAGATTGTGGCAAGACAGCAAGGCAGAACTCAGCTAATCCTCTCAATGAGGCAGCAAGACCTGGTGTAGCTAGAATGCGTGGCAAGGAGGAGGTTTGAGGCATGAGTGTCAGGCTTGGCACGAAGGCTAGACTAGGCTTGACAACAGAGGCTAGGCAAGGCTCGACTGGAGCATCAAGGCAAGGCTCGGATCTGGAGACAAGGCAGGACTTGACTGGAGCAATATGACAAGGCTTGAATCTGGAGGCAAGGCTGGACTGGGCTGGAACAGTGAGACGAGGCTTGGTACTGGAAACAAGACTGTGCTTGCCTGGAACGGCAAGACTAGGCTCGCCTGGAGTGGCGTGTGAAGGAAGCAGGTCCACAATGGCAAGAGGAGCCAGCTCTGATTCCGCATTGGCTACAGGCGAGGCTCCCGACTCCACTAAGGACTCTTCTGCAGATGCTGTGAGCTCCAAGGATTGGTTTTCTCCAGCAGCTTGCTCTTGGCGCACGTGTCTTTTTAAGCAATCCTTTCCGAGCTGTTTCTCCTCTGCAGCCAATCGGGCTGCCTTTTGTTTCATGCGCTTCTCTGCTCTTCTCTCTCAAGCACTGATTGGAGGATTCAAACCTCCCTCCAAAGTTCGTCCAATCAGCATCTCTGATTTCTCCTGCTCTGCTGAGTCATACCTGGTTACTATTTCCCCAATTCCCTCCGAATAAGTTTCGTTTTCCCCTTCTGGCTCAAGATAAGTTTCGTTATCAGTCAGTATCAGATTCAACCCTCACAAATAAATACATTTTGAGGACACAATCTGCCCATCAGCTACATGCACCTAATTAACCATGCAACAGTTTTTATTTTTATTATATTTTTATTTTTCTTATTTATTTATTTAATAATTTATTTATTTAATATTTATTTTTATTATTCTTTATTTTGTATTTGATTCTGTTCTAATGTTCGCTATAATTTATACTTTTATTTGAAAGCTATCACTGACATCCTACACCTGCCCTGATGGATCTTCCCTCATACTTTGAAGGAGGTAACTATTGGATCTGAGCTTCAAAAAGAGACCTTATCCACTATAAATGTTTTCCATTTTTGCTTGTTAGTTGCCGTTATAAGAGCTCTAGGAGGACAGTTCCCTGTAAACTTAGCTCCTGCCGGACAGCTCCCCAGCAGATTCAGGCCTTTGAACCTGGTGCATGTGTTGTGGTTCAGATTGTGCTAGACAGCTTCCGAGTGGCAAAGATTATGGGATAAAATGGTAATGAGTAATGCATACATATGACATATATACATACATACATATCAAGTTATTGCCTTTTGAGGTAAGCAGTGGAATGCAAGGCACAAAAAGGTGTAAGAAATAATAAACCAAAGAAACTAAAAGCATGAGATAAAAAGAAAGAAAAGGAAAGGTAGCTAAATCTTTTTTGCACCAACACCACGCACTATAACTTTCTATACCTTTTTATCCATGCAAATCATCCTTTCTTTCACATCCATGAACCAATATATACATTGCCTTTTGTTGTTTAAGCATCTTACCTCTCTTTTTGAGGACCTCATCAACAGCATCCAAACCTGAGTTTCTCAGTCCTCCACTTCTGATTCATCCATTCACTTTTCCTCTTTCATCATTCTGGTATGACTATCCCGCCTCAACATACTCATTTTGTACCAGTCTTGACCCAATCTCTTTTTGTTTTACCATGCATATTTCTTTACCATCCTGTTCCTGCTGCATTTAATTTACTTTCATGCTTTTCCGGACATATCCAACTCCTGTTACTTGTTACTTCCATGTAGCAAGCTGGGCAGAAGCATGCTGTTATACACAGCCATTGTTGCTTATTTCAACAAACATTCATTTGTTGCAATATACCATATACTACCCACTATCTTTCTACCAGCATTTGCACACCTTAAAGTGTCTTCATCTGTGTTCCTGCCTTTAATGCATATTCTACCAAGGTACACAATCTAAGTCAGTGTTTCTCAACCTTGACAACTTTAAGATGTGTGGACTTCAACTCCCAGAATTCCCCAGCCAGCATTCCCCAGCAAGGTTGAGAAACACTAGGCTATCATGACCTGCCACCATCGATAGCCTTACTTTCTATGAATTTATCTAATCCTGTTCTAAACCTTTTGGTGGCCATCACCATAACACACAGTATGTGAATAAATTCCATTGTTTAACTGTGTGGAGATCCACTTTGTTTTCATCTGTCTTGATTCTCCCATAACTTGTTTCATTGGATGATTCTAAGTTGTAGCATAATGAATGAATGCAGTGTTCCAGCCTGTTGATTGTTTAAAATGACTTAACCCCACCTGAGCCATTGTAAGATCTGTTGTTTATGTTTGCAAAACTTAACAAAATAAAGAGGAAATTCTGGAGACCATTCCATAAAAGTTTGCTGGGACCCCTACCTAAAGAAGCGGGGATGCAACTGTGTGCAGCCATGGTGTGATGAATCATTTGGGACACATTCCCTGGGTTAACTATTGTTCACACTAAGCCCTTAAAACAGCCAAGTACCTCAGTTTTTCAATTTCACGATTTTCACTGTGCAAATTGCAATCAACCTATTGGTTTGTGACAGTAAGTCACACAGAACAAGGCCAAGAGAGCAAATCATGGAATAACAGATTTAAGCCACAGAAAGGCAGAATCCAACTGAATATTAGAGAAAGAACTTCTGACAGAACAGCTTGAAAGTGAAATTAATTACACAGATAGATGGTGGCCTCTCCTTCATTGAATGCATTCAAATAGAGGCTAGACAGCCATCTGTCAGAAATGCTTTGAATTGGATTTCTGCACTGAGCAGGAGGTTAGGCTCAGTGACTTAAATAGCCCTTTTCAACACTGTGAAAGTAAGTTCTTTAACAGCATATTGCTTTTCTTAAAATAATGTGGAGGAATAAAAATAGGAAGACCTCTTGAAATAGAAGCCAACCTTAAATTCATTATGATCATGTTTATCTTACCTCCAAATACTCAAAGTAATTCTAGAACATCTATCTAGGTCTTGTTTCATTTGTGCCAAAATTCAATTTATCAGATGAGAACACTTTTTATAAATCTATACCAAGATAAACAAAGGAATGAGCAGACAGCTAAAAACAAAAAAATCAAAATTGTCAGTGAGACAAAATGGCAACATATTTTTTTTCCAATTTGTAAGTAATCAGATATAAGATATTAACAAGATAAGATTAGCTTAAACCTTTCTGGTTTATCTATAAAACATAAAATATTATCTGCATACAGCAGAATTTTAACTCTGCCTCTCCTACTGTAATCTCTTTCATTTTTTTTTTCAAAATATCTGAAAAACTTTGATTCTGTCTTCTTGAGTTATCCTTTCAATTCTTTTTACTAGTGCCTTCATTCTTTGGAATTTTCTTCTTCTAAATTTAAAAAGAATAAAAATACCCAGATTGCTTCCCACATGGGCACTGTTTGTAAATGCACTAACTATGATTATTTGAACTTTGTAATTACTGCATTAATCCAGTTACCTGATTTTGCACATCACACTCTGTAAACTAACCAAGTTGGTTGCATTCACATAACCCACTGAGCCATGAACAAGACAACTACATTTTTGTGTAGCATGTTGTATGAATCCAGTCCTGGACTAGCACACTGACTAACACAGTTTAATTATAGCTCAGTCAATCTGAAAATGAAGGGTCTCACGTACAGTTCTCTTTTCCCTGTAATAAAGAATTATGCAGAAGTTTTAAAAACATTGTCTTGATTGCTCAAGCCAAGTTTGTTGGACTAAGTTTCCAAAGAAATCAATGAAACACAAGTCCAACAAAGTTTATTGCAACTATCTAGATAGAATATACTGGTTTAATGACTGGATTCACAATCATGCTAAGATATGGTTTATTTAAGTATAGAAGCAACTATTATTGCTGGGTTCACACACCATTCAAACAACCTATGTTATGGCTTACTACTGGGTGTAAGCTAGTCAATACATTTCTAGGATTTTGTAGGTGAAGTAGCTTTGGGGACTTTGTAGGCATGATTTAGCAATACTGCTCCTGCAACTGATCCAGATGTGGGACAATAGCATTCCAACCCATTAACCACTAAAAACAGCAATTGGAAAACAGGAGTACTCATCCGTTACACATGGTCTAGCATGAAAATAATTAAGGAACTTGAACATGCCACAGATGACACTGTAAACAATGATTGACAGCAATTTGCCTGTCTGATTCCTATTTGGCAGCTATCCAGCAAACTTTGTAGGGCTTGCTTCCCAACGCTTCCTGTTTATTTTATTTTATTCTGTTCTGTTTATTTTGCAAACAAAACAAAAATGGCATGGTGGCTCAGACAGGGTAAGAACCAGTGCAAGTGGATTGGAGAGAAATAACCCTCCCCCCAGCCCGTTTGTTTTCATACAAAGCTCTTGACTGCTGTTGGAGTGGATCCATTTGTGACCCTGATTACCCCACATTGGTTTCCCCCCACCCCCGTAGGAATGATAGCTGCTTAGCCATAAACTAATCATAAATCTAGTTCAGAAACACAGGAAGTCATTGTCAACCATTTAACCAGCAACTTCATCCCATATGAAGCTTGCAAATAACTTCAATTTGATTTGAGACTCATAGGAGTTCAAGTTAAACTCTAGTGTGTGCTTCTTTTACAACAGTGGAGCTATTCTAAGACCAGACCTATTCCAGTGATTTCCAAAAGTTCCCAAAGATCCCTATATCTGAAGAAAGCAATAGATAAGAAAACTGAAAAGTTAAGCAAAAGATAAAGAGTTTATACAATTAAGTGGAGCCAAGAAGTGAAAAGAGGGTAGTTGTTCCCCAAGGCACCAACAACCTTGGATACTTGACTTGAAGTCTCTTTAACCTCTGACCCATCCCATTACTCACATCAGAAAATGTAGCTTTCTCAGTAGTTTTGATTTGGAGATATCCTGGTACCTCATATTTTAAGGGACAAAAACAACAGACATCCAGACAGAAGACTAAATATATGCCTTATATATACAAAGACATCTTGCCAACCAAGCTTAAATGGTCTACCCAGTTACCTTAGATTTTTTGGGGGGTATATTGCATATACAACAACCAAGGCTTGTTTATTTTGTGAGGAGAATCTTATGTTAACTGAAAAGAGGGCAACAAATTCCAAAGTTATCATTACAGGCATCCTTGATACCTACAGGCATTTACAAATCCATTTCAGATTTTCCACTGTTCACATGGAGTTAATACTAGAAACATGTCAGACTGGCCCATATAGCAAGCTATCATTATTACAGTTTGGAACATCTTTCTGCAGGGAAGTATTTTCAGGTCCTAAACAGGCACTGTCCACTTAAGGTTCCTCTTGGACAAAAATGTCTATAAATACTTCTGGCTTAGACTGTAAGTTTCACTAAACAATAACACTTTTCTTGGCCTGGTAAGGTCCCCAGCATTGAGTCCTTGATAGAACTTCCAGTTCCTGCCTCACCTCTGATAGACACCGACAGCTGAACCCTGACACTATGACTGTCAAGCAATTCTTACTTGAGTAATCAATTGATTGAGTAATCAATTAAATTAGAATTTTACTCAAAAGAGCATAAAGCAATTTATACCCTAATAAGTAAAAGCACTTATAATTTAAAGCCAAATATTTGCAAAAAAGAAAACAAACCTTAATTAAAATTTGTCCTATGGATTAATCCTGTAATAAATTGAAATAATCTGAGAGAATAATATTTTCATTCATACTGAGCTTTGCCAATTAGTCAGCTAAGCTTCAGCTAATCAGTCGACCTATCAAATTAGTTGCCACCAGTGAATGGTCAATGCAAAATCATTGCAAAGTGAGGAGAAGTTATTATCAGGACTTTACAGCTAATTGAATTGACAGTTGACTTATCTGAGGATATTCAATTGTGTGATGATTTAGCAAATGGATAATATATTGAAGGGGGCTTTCTTGGTTGATCTTAATTATTGGTATCCAACTTAGTTCCTTTTTAAGCATTCTCAAATGTTCTGTTGCAAACTGGATAATTATAGATGATTGCAAACTTTGTTGCTTCAGCAAGCCAAAATATTGTTGATCCCCATAATGGCTGTGGTACACTAGTCTTTAAAGCAGTTGAATATTACTATTCCCTCTAAGAGCTTTCTTGGTAAGAGCTGACTGATTTATGTTTAATAAAGGTTACTTGGCTTCTGGAAAGCAGAATCAAGCCAACTCTCAGGCTTCTTCTACAGTCTTGTCTATTATCTTCTACCTCTGAGGTTACATCTCGCATCTTTGTAAACAAAAAGGCAGCTGTACGCTTGGCCAGCTCTGATGCAGCCCTTTGTCCAGCACTGGTACTCTGCTCACATCATTCAACACAGCTGAATGAAAATGATCCCTTGGAGGACAAAACCAAGGGGCAAGGAAGCGGGAGAAAGAGAAAAAGGAAAAAAGCCTCTTTATATTTGCTGGCATTTGAATGGGGGCAGTAACAATGCAACTGGTCCTCAGAAGCCAGAAGCAGTGAAAAGTAAACAAACAAACTGCAATGATTTTCCTACAAAAAAGCAACTTGCAAACTGTGGAGGATCTGGGTTGGAGGTGGGAAGAGCCTCAGGTTTATGCAAGGACCTAGGAGGCTGAAACTCAGAGAACAAAAAACTCTACTGTTTCTATTCCTCCTGCCTGGGCTGTGACATGTTTGCCAAGCTGTACATGTTTTACTTCGTCAGAGGTAGTTATGATGTAGAAGGAAGCAGAATTAAAGGATGGATTTATCCTGCTGAAAATGAAAGTGTATCTATCATCTCATAATACAGAGTTCAAGTGTGGAAGATCAGTTCTGTGATGGGTTGCTTTTCATGCACACTGTGCAAAGATGCACACAGATAAGGTATGAAACTCTAGAGTATCATTTTAGATTCTTACCTGAGGAAGGAGAACCTCTGGATGATATTGCAGAAGAAACTACCATGGGCACTGCTTCCAACCATCCAAATCCTCCAGCATCGCATGTAGGCATTTGCAGCCACAAACAACAGGCAGCCTTTCGCTTCTCTTGTAAGCCTCCAGCCTTGCTGAATTGCTTCCAATGGGGGAAAAATCTGGCAAGCAAGTATTCTGTGCTTCTGTGGGGCACACACAGAGCAGAAGCCTTTCAGAATAACTGGGGCCTAGACCAGCACCCTGTGCTTTGGTTGCACGTGCCTAATTTTCTCTTTGGCAGCAGGAGCAGTATGCAGTGGTGGTGGTACAGATTCGGATTTCAGGATCTTGTGCAGCAGTGAAATGCTCTAAAGAACACACAACACACAGAGGGTCTATATTAACCTTCAAAAGCAATTGCTTGAGCAACATACACTTCCCCCCAATACTGTCCCACTGCATCCTGACTGGTGGCGCAGGGGGACTGGGGAAGACAAGAATTCTCCATAGATGATTGTTGTGTGTGTGAATAGGGGGTCTTCTGAACACTCTCTCTGCAGCCTTCCTTTGTTTCCTTTGTTCTCAGCATTCTTTGAGCCCTCCATTAAGCATCACCTTCCTCTGCTGACTGTTACATTGCTGGATCAAACATGATTTGTGGCATGGCAATGGACTACTTATCTCTGGTTGCTATTTCAGAATCGATTTCCTTATTGCTTTAGCTTGCTTGCTCCTGTACCACGCATATTCTTCCCTAGGTTCAAATTTCAGTCATTTTACTCCATTTGATTCTCTCAACATTTTGGTTCTTGTGATAGCAGGCACACATATCACCTGGTGACTGCGGGTCTCACTGCAGTGATCTCATTGCAGTGAGATGAACTGTGCATACTTCAAAATGCATAGTAAATTGTATCCATACTAAATAAGTGAATATAATTAGCATAGATATAGATTTTGTGAAGATATATCCTTTACACAATTTTGTTTTGTTTTGGGTGTGCATATGTGGACACATACACTACACTGTGTTCTTTTTGACAATAAGATTCCCCCCCCCTTTTTTTTTGAGATGCAGAAGCAGCCATTTTGCATGGCCTACTTATAAATTCCAGATTTTGTGACATATTTTCTTTCTACTTCTTAACTAAACCAGAAATAACTGAGTGGATACAAAGCAGATCTAGCAAATTAGCAATAGTGGCAACCTCTTTTATTCCTTTTCACCTACCTATCTCTACAGTATATATAAAATCCCATAGCTGGTTCAAGGTTTAGGGTTTAAATCTTCATTTTATTTAGGTTTCATATAATACATGCCAACAAGCAGCCCAAACTCTGGACATTGGTCAAGTTAGACACTAGGAACATACTTAGTGTAGTGTGTGTGTCCACACGTGCACACCCAAAACAAAACAAAATTGCTTAAAGGATATATCCTCACAAAACCTATATCTTCACTAATTATATTCTCCAATTTAGTATGGATACAATTTACTGTGCATTTTAAAATATGTCCAATACTGAATATGGCAATTCATCTGTCCATTATAGCCTTCCCTTACCGTTGCTTATATACAGGTTATGTTGAATACAATTAAGAAACAAAATTGTTTCTGTTTCTACAATGCTGCAGCAGACCATCTAGTCATATTCTGGGCCAGTGTTTCTCAACCTTGGCAACTTTAAGATGTCTGGACTTCAACTCCCAGAATTCCCCAGCCAGCATCCAGTCTCTTCCACATTTTATTTTAAAGAAAAATAGAAGCAGACTATGTTATCCTCTGGAACAGTGATGATTCTTTTGCCAACACATAAGAGATGGGCTTGTAATAATGTTAGCAATGGGTGGCACTGGCTGAGCGATAAGCTTCCCTCTTCTTCCCACAGTTGAAGGAAGTACATTATACCTAGTGCAGAAAACGAAAAGCTGCTCCAAGTTGAAGCCCAGTGTAGCTACACTATGATTCAGATGTAATGTATTTCAGCCTGAGGTCTTGAAGATCAAAAAGGTTGTGTGTCTGACATCAAAAAACCTAAAATGCATGGGGTATGGTGTAATAATATAATAGGATTTCTGTTTTTAAAAGACAAATTTTTGATACCTAGCGGTGGTAAAGGAATAGAAGCAGAGATACAAAGATCCAGAAAAATAGAAAAGGGGGAGGGGGGAGAAAGAAGAGGGTGTTAAATTATATGGTGGGAGGTAGAGAAAGAGAAAGGAAGTGCTCAAGGAGGGAGAGGAAATAGAGGGTAGCTGCCCCAGGTAGTGTGAGGTGGCTCCAGGCGACCCATACGCACATCCACATCCACATCCACCCTGTGCTTCAGATTTCTCCATCTTCTGTCTACCCTGTTTGCCTACAGGTTTTGTATCTGACATCCAGTTGTGCTAATAGCAAAAGCCAATGTGTCATTTTGTATTATATTTATTCTGGGTGCTCTGCTCTATAATGAATAACAAAACAGAGCACTTATTCAGACACCCCAACAGTTGTACAAATAAAACTTTTATGACACATATCTAGAGGTCTCATCAGCCACAGCTGTCTGATGTTGCAAAGTGAAACTGCTAAGAGAAAAGTCATTTTGCACCTCTACTCCACAGGATAAAACCAAGATTCGTCTATTTTAAAGTGGGGGAGAACTTGCACAGTGGTAAGGAGTGTAAGCAGTGGAAATAAAACATTTCCTTTTATGGCTATTAAAAATGAGCCTAACTGTCGCATACCTAGCAAGGCCTGGGCTATTCTCAGTGTAAAATGACTAGTAAACATGTTCAGGCTGAAGATACCATACAGTACCGTTCTTTTTAGATTCTCATTTCGGTGCTGTTCTCTTGTATCTCCTATCAGAAATATTCTAAATAGTTATACTAAAACTCAGTCACCTGCCTATCTGCTCTCATTTGTGGGAGAATGGCAAAAATTTTGCTACATAAGGATTGGCAGGCAGAGATGGCTCATATATCCACTTGAATTCCACACATTCCATCCAGCCCATCCACAAGTGACTTGGTTTACTCTTATGCACATGCTTGAATGTTCCTGCATGTACGTAGAATGTATTGGGTGGGGGCGTGGGAGAGTTTTGTTTGTTTCATTGCCCCAGAACATCTAGCCCAGGTAGTTTGATGTCCTACATTAGAAGGCAATTGGGACCAGCTGGGGCAAAATAAATGATCGTTAGGTACAGTACATTCTTCTTCAGAAGAAAAGGCTTTTCACAGCATCACCACTACATTGTTGCTGATAACTGAATGACAGCCTGGGGTAGTGGTGCCTCACGCTTCCAGCTCTTTGTGATATGTTGCTGGTTGCATAGGTGTGGCCTGTAGCCTTTCTTATCATCGTGTATGAAAAGGAGAAACCATGTACACTGTCATGGGTTTCTTGGAAAAGGTATTGGTTGGTTCCCTAGTCCTGCCGGGACCCGTCTTATCCCCTTATGGGTTGAATTAGATCTGCCGTTACCTGGATTTCATTGTATTTTATATTTATTTATTATTGTTATTATTTATGATTGTATTGAATTTTAAATTGTTTTTATTGTGAACCGCCCAGGGTCCCCCATGTGGGGGAGATGGGCGGTGATAAAAATATGATAAATAAATAAATTGCATAATAGGCAAATTATTCTGATTTGATATAAAGCAGCTTTGTGGAGAATTTAAACATGGGCACATATAATCTTTCAAAATTCTCCACCAAATTTGTGTGCAGAAAAATTGGCTGGATGATTATTATTTTTTTTGGAGAATTTTTCCAACTATTTCACTACTTCTTAAGTAATCCTATTACTAAAAAGCCAATGGCAGGAGTCCCTTCCTGATGTCTTTCCTTAGAACTAAAGTGAAGCCTGTGAGGCCAGGGAGGATGCAGATCATTGACATGATGATCATACATTTTTTATTTGCACACATATCCAGAGGTCACCTGAGAACTAAAATAAGTGTAAGGGCATACACACATTCAAACCATAAGGATTTCTTTGGGATTCTCTTTTGAATAAATTTCTAAAACAAATGTTCTTTCAGCCATTTGAATGAGAATTGGTAAGAAAAATCAAAAAAGAATTTCTCTGCATAGCACTAATGAATTTCTGGAACCATTGCAAATTGTATGTTTTCTACAATTTCTTATAATTTTAAAACTACCTTGCATTGTTTATATCTGTTTAACTAATCACTGGATTAGCAAGCAACAAGGCTGGGTCTTGAAGAAACCCTAATTTCCAGAAAACTTCCTGAGTCCCTTCTTAGGCTTTTGAAATTGCAGAAGTAACCCATACAGTCAGACCCATCTTTAAAAACCAAAAGACTAGAAACAATAAATAGAAACCACTGAGATTTTCAAGCGACTAGATTTACACAAGACCAGATTTTGGGTTTTCCTTTGCTATGAAATCATGGCATGTATGTAGTCTACATGATGACTGAATCCCACCCCTCCTCCTCCTCCTCCTCCTCCTCCTTCTTCTTTTGGTGGTCATTATAAAAACTTGTTCCACTCTTGGCAAAGGAGGGTGCAATGTTAAGAGCCCCTCCTGCACCCTTCAAGCCTACATAAAACAGCTCAGCAAGCCCTGATTAAAAGCTGCTGCTACTTCCACCCCTCCTCCTCCTCTTCTTCCTCCTTCTCCTTTTGCAAACCAATGCTACATGCAAGGATTTGGTTCAAGGAGCATTCAACTCACAGCTGTCAGCTCAGAAACAAGAGCTTGGGTGGGATGAAGGGAGAGAAATAGGACACTGACATTGTGAGTGAGTTGCTATGGCAATTCAAACAGAGGGGTTGCTTAATAGGTTTTATTCCCAGGAAACCAGGGAACATTAGGAGGGAAATAGCAGAGCTAGCACTCCACAAAAGCATTACCGCATATTTTTAATGAATAGCATCTCTATGGAGAATGTCTTTGGCTTCTTCCCCTTCAGTAGCAAAGGAAGAAGACCTCCTGGTGGCCATTTGAAATACAAACTAGTGGCACAGAAAAGGAAAGTCCACTCCACAGCAGAACAAGCAGCTGCCTAGAAGGTATATTCCACACCCTTGAGTGTAAAGCCCTCCATTAACTTATGTCTGAGAACCCTTGTTGCAGCCAGAGGGCACCCTGAATATTATGCTGGGTCGGGGGAAGCAAGGCCATTGGATCAGGCAATTATGCCAAGAGGTGGGGCTGTATATTTCTGTTTTTGTTTGAAGGGAGCAGGAATTTTATTTGATTTTTATTGTGTTTAGCCAAATTTAAGGGGCTTGACAGAGGAAGGGAAGGCTTTGCAAATTCGGGGCTGAAGGTTGAACATCAGTGACGTAACTGGTGAGGCCAGTTATACATGTACTTATTTTCCAATGCAACCTTCACTCCATATGAATTAATGAAGTGATCATTTGTCTGACCAACTGATTGATTATTCCATCTTTCTACTCAGAAGCAACTTGAATGTTTTTAACTCTCCACTG
Organism: Candoia aspera; assembly: GCF_035149785.1. Taxonomy (NCBI): domain Eukaryota; kingdom Metazoa; phylum Chordata; class Lepidosauria; order Squamata; family Candoiidae; genus Candoia; species Candoia aspera. The sequence continues at coordinate 314,329,474 of NC_086153.1, forward strand.
AATTCAGCTTACCTAGGTCTTCTTAGTGGGTATCAGAGAATCCCAGAAACTGAATTTTGGCCTGATCCAGCAGGGATGTTCTTATGAAATACTAAAATGTTGTTTTATTGGACTTCCAGTTGAGAGCCATTTATTTATTTATTTTCCAAATTTCTATCACCGCCCATCTCCCCCCAAAAGGATGGCAAGCTAGACATCCCTTTTGCAGCGGGATGGTGTTACAACGAGATCGGCAGCTAGATGCAGGATCCAGGCCTCCAAAATTCTCTCTGGAGCAAGGAGAGATCTTTGAGATAGCCCACATGTACTCCGCACAGCCACTCCTTGTGAGTAGACTGCAGGAATCAATATTTTGCAGTCAGCTTATGAGTTGAGCGGCTGGGAGTCAAGGGAGGAATCATCTATGCCCACAGTCATGAACATGGCCTTTTTTAAGGACATAAAGCTCGACCAAGCCTCATATCTTAATCACTTTGGATTTGTTTTTTATTGTTTTGGAAATATTAAGACTGTTTGGAACAGCAAGTATTACTGCAGTCACTGGGTGAGTCGCCTTCTCCTCTGAGAAAGAATTTTTAAATATGATTTTAAAGATTTGGAAACATATTCCTTTTTGGATTAAACAACAAAAGGGTACTTAGAATATGGATTTTGGAAAGTTAACAATGGATTAAGGGCCCAGGCTTGGAATTATAATTTTAAATTAATTAGAAGAAGTCCTATGGTAGGAAACGGATTGTTTGGGTTTCTTTAAATGAAAACAAGATAGGATGGGACTTTAAAGGTTGGACGCTAGAGGGAGCTAGAGCATAATTAAGTGTATAATTAAAGAATGGTGCACAATATTCTAACAGTGAGTTTTTTGGTGGATATTTTTGAAAAATGACCTTCAAAATTATCTAATATGATAGATAGATGGAGTGTCAAGGAAGTTGCAGAAGAAGGACAAGCTAATCTGGATAAGTTTGAAATTAATTTGAATGTGGATATAAATATGACAAGTGATAAGAAGATATGGAAAAAGATATACTGGACATACAAACGAAACTGGTTGATGTTTCATTGCCTGGAGATATATAACTAGTAAATCAGAAGATATGGATATTTTTTTCTTACTGGATTTACAAATGAGAGCTGTTAAAGTTCTGAAGGACCTTTTGAGAAGCAACAACAACAACAACAAAAGACAAATTTTTCTTACTGGATGTACAAAAGAGGTCTGTTAAAGTTTTGAGAAAGGACAAAAAAACATGACAAGAAACCAAACTCTGGGACTTTATTTGAAGGGGTTAAAAATCAGGAGTATTAAAAGTAGAGGTTTTCTTATTCAATCAAGGTTAATCTTATTCAATCAAGGTTAAGATAGACGATTAGTTTTATCTGGTAACCCTTACTGGATTTTGCCGATAAGGAACAAATGATGAGGCTTTGGGATTTTGTTTTTAGTTAAGAGATGTGATATGGGGTGAAGAGAGTATATGTTGTACCTTAAGAAATGAGGATACGTTACTAAAATTGTTTGTACTTGTTGTGATGAAGGGGGAAGTTATTTCTTTTTTTCTTCTTCACACTTTTTTTCTTTTTTTCTTCTTATATTTCTGTAGTTGGTACTAGTTTGTATTCTTTTTATTTGTAATCTTTAATAAAACTATTTGGAAAAAATTAAAATGTTGTTTTTTATTTATACATTAAATTTATATTCCACCTTTCCTCAAGGCGTTCAAGGTAGTGTACATAATATTGCCTCTTCCACGTTTTCTCTCAACAAATGCCCAGTAAGGGTTTTCTTTCTAGAAAAGCAAGCTTAATTTCCACCTAGGGCTAACATAATATTTTACAGCCCTAGCCTTCATAAGCACTGATGGAAAAGAATGTGATTCGTGATGTTCTCCTACCTACAACTATAACACAAGAATCCACAGAAAGGTATTTATTACCACCTTTTGCTGTATTGAGTTATTGGATTCATATATAGTGCTACAACTTTGTATATATTTTTTAAAAATTTTGGATTATTCTCAGGCATGAATCCACCATTGCGGTTTATGACAGGGTAGTGCAATCAAGTTCAGGGGCTGAAACTTGGCTTCCCAATATCCCAGAAGGCTGTAGAAGATCATGCAACGATGTTATGGCAAAGTTTGGCGGCATGACGCTGCTGCCATGCTGGAAATGATCTGTGAGTTGCCCTTAATTTAAAGTTTAGCATGTCATGTAAACCTTGTCAGTTTTAGATTATTCAATAAACCATGATGAAACAAGTAATTACTTAGAGGAAATATAACCTCTTGAAGTCCCATTTTGAGGTGAGAAACAAATGAAAATTGTAATATAAGCCCTGAGATAAATAAATATAAATATATATTACAATTTAAAAGGAAAGACAGCATCCCACCCATTGGGGCAGGATATAAGTATTGGAAATTTTAAACACACACCACCACCCAAATTTCAGTGCCATGCCACTTTACATCTCTAGGCCCAGCTAAAAGTATTCAGCGTGGCCCCAATTCAACAAATTATGTCATCCCAGGTTAGGGAGTCTTTTTTTTCCCTTTTCCCTTGTTGAGACCAAAATTCTTGTCTGAAAGACCTACATACAATGGGTTCTCAGAATAAATCTCCACCTTGTGCACATGATGTTGTGCATAACATTTCATTATAGTAGTGATGATATATGTGCTCTTAATACCAAGAATCTGAAAGCTGGCTGGCTCCTTATCTCTTTGTTGTACCCATGTCTGAATGGGAAATATGGTGTCATTAAATTTAAGGACCTGAAACAATGATAAAAGGGACTACCAATTACTTTTTGCAAAAGGACATATGGGATAATCTGCAGGATTATTACATAACGGCAGTAGATTAAAATAGGCCGTGCAATAATATCTTATTTCTTGTACCAGCATATGAAGTGACCTTGTTTTCTGAATAAAAGACTCAGCTTCTCACCTCAGCCCTGTTCCAATAACATATCAAGTGAAAGGTTGATTGAGTTTTGATTAGTGTATAAGCATCCCTGGGAAAGAGGAGGAAAGGCGGTAACAGATGACATGTGTTTTAATATCATGATGCAATCCTCATCACTTACCATCTTGCCTCTGGCATTTGGACAGAAGTATGAAAGACCAGGGTCTTTGTTGTGATATTACAATGCACGTCCCATCGTTTTCTCACCATTGTGGATGCCCGTACATTATAGAATCTGATCTGAGTATTCTAGATTGTATTATATTACACTGATAAAATGCTAAAATATACATATTCCTTGGTTTTGCTTCTAATATCATGGAATCCATCTTGAATCTTTAAGATGTTAATGGATTTGGCATTCTCTCTCATTCAGAGAGAATTATCTCACGGAAGTCCTTAGTTACTATCTCGGTTAAACTGTTTACAAACAGTGCCATCTGGTGGTAAAGATTCTCCATATCGGAATTCCAAAGGCTTAATAGGGGCGCCGTGAGTCGTAAACAACTCGAGGCAACTAACCACAACAACAAGAAGTTAAAGAATTCCTGTCCACAATGGAATATCACTAGAGCAGAGTTTCTCAACCAGGATCCTGTGGAATCCTGGGGTTCCGTGAGAGGTCACCAGGGGTTCCCTGGGAGATCACAATTAATTTAAAAAGTTATATCAAATTCAGGCAATGTGAAAGTTACCTCTTCACATTAAAGAGCTAATTTTCATTCTTTATTTTTACTTTAAGAACACTGTTATTGCATATACTGTATGCAGGCTTACACATGAAACAAATATAATAATTTTGTAACTTCTGGCCTATATTTGAGCCTGAATGTGCAGGCTGAATGTGCTGAATATTTCAAGGATTCCTCCAGGGTCCAAAGGCTGTTCTAGAGTCATCTTGCAGAGATGGGGTTCACACAACAGATAACACTACTTGGTATAAAGGTAAAGGTAAAGGTTTCCCTTGACGTAAAGTCCAGCCGTGTCCGACTCTAGGGGGCGGTGCTCATCTCCGTTTCAAAGCCTTGGAGCCGGCGTTGTCCATAGGACACTTCCGGGTCATGTGGCCAGCATGACTCACGGAACGCCGTTACCTTCCCGCCGAAGCGGTACCAATTAATCTACTCACATTTGCATGTTTTCGAACTGCTTGGTGTGCAGGAGCTGGGACGAGCAACGGGAGCTCACCCCGCCGCGCGGTTTCGAACCGCCGACCTTCCGATCGACAGCTCAGCGGTTTAACCCGCAGCACCACCGCGTCCCTACTACTTGGTATGATGGCTTCATTATTACGCTTATAGGTTATATGTTTTTAATTAACTTTATATACTTACAATGCATGTTCTAAATTCCATCACAGATGTCTTCTTCCTGTACCGTTATTTTGTGAGCTGCGTGGAGCTCCTGGCAGACTGCAGCAGTATAGAACTGGATTGCATGTTGGGAAAGAAAATATAATCCTTAACTACTTCAGTTTTCCTAGCATAGGGCAAATCTGCCAAATGTTCTAGGGGCTGTGTTGAATTACCCTTAACTCTAAATATTTGGCACTGCTGCTTAGAGTGGCCCATTGTGTTCTGCAGTATGTTTGATTTGGCTTACTGTCTTCCCCAACAATTTAGAAGCTCAGTTTAGATGGGTTTTGCAGAGTGCTGGTAACTTAGAGAAAGAAAAGGGATTTGCAAAATGACTATGGTGCAGCTCAGTAAACCAAGGACCAATTGCCTCCTTAAATTACAGATACCTTCCCCATTTCTTTTATAATAATAACTGAGAGAGATGTGTGTGTCCATTTAATATGATTTGGGGGAATGTACTCCTTTTTTACTTTTCTGAAAATTCTCACCACCCACTACTCCCATGTTAAGCTTTTAAATACTCGATTCTGTAAATTATAATTTTGGTGTGAAAAGAGTCTATGGAGGGCGAGGAACATTTATGATGTACATAGATTGCACAGTGCACAGTCAGCATACGTAGCTCTTAATATAATGCTGCTTTTGCTCCTCTTCCAAAGGCTTTCTGTAGCTCTCTGTCTCTAACAAACTGCCAAATTCCACTTGTGAGAGACTAGTAACATATTCTATCTTATCCTTTATTAAATTAAATCAAAATCAACAGCACTATCATTATTATTTCTTCCCTCTATAGAAAAGAAGTTACTTTTGAAAATCTTATAGCTGAATTTGCTACCTCAAAAAATAGGACATGTAAGTCAATGTTTACAAGAACTTAAATGTAGTTTCTGTAACCAAAGAAATATGAAAAGAAGATTCTATTGGCAGAAGTACTTTATATTATAAGGGTATTCAATATAATTTTTAACTTTCAGGTTTAGAAGCAGTTCACAAAATCTTACTATGCTGCTTCTGATGTGAAAAGACTGTATACAAGTTGAATTTGCTTTTTTCACTGAGGACAGGTGGTGGTGGAGAGGACTGGCATTACCAAAAGGAGAAACATGGAACAGGGAGAGCTCATGGAAACATTCCATCCACTCCAAACTCTTTTTTTAAAAAAGTATCTCTATGGACATGTCCATGCAATGTCACTGTCTTCTTCTGAGGACTTGCCCCCCTTACGTCTCAGTCTAGTCTACTCTAGCCTGAGATTTTGTTATGATCACTTACCAAGTCTGACCTTGCTTAGATTTCTGAGTTCAGCCATAGGCAGTTAGCTACTGCCACCTAGTTTGGACCTCAGCATCCTAAAAAGAGACCAACATAAATATTTCTCAACAACAGCTCTATAGTTAGATTTGTTTTTTTCCCAAAAAAGGTTTGCTTGGCACCGATAGTGCTATCAGGTAGGTGTCAGGAAAAGAAACACTTTTTTTTGTTTACCAGCATGTTAGTTTAATTTGCATGGTTAAGGTTTTATCTGCTTTTGTTTTCTGTCTTTTAAATTTTTACTATATTGTTTCCATGTAAATGGATTCCTCTCCTTGAAATTAAGTATAATGAGGGGAAGTATCCAACTGTTTTAAATAAAATTAATATATAAATTAGGTTCAAGCAGCATCTTGCTCGTGATTTTATTTCACAAGGCAGTTCTCCATGACGAACCAGTTTAACACTCCCATGTCATCAGTGTTAAGCCACTTAAGATCCCAATCCTTACTCATAGGCACATAACTACATAAATTACACTATTTGAAATAAAGTGAGTAATCTATTATGCTAGGTGTTTTATTTTCACAACAGACAAACGCGTGGATTGCTAACCCTGACATCACTAGCAAAGCAGCAGCAATTGCCAGGCAAACTAGTTCCTCATATCTTACATAGCCAAGACAGCTTACAACAGGTCAAGAAAAATTCACCTCTGACATCCATCACAATAGGAATCCTTTTAACATTCTTCCCTACTTCTCTGCTAATGACTCAGAGTTCGTTTTTAAGCTGCTTTATATTCCCTAATATACTGTTTGGTTTAGATCTGTCCTGTTGTCCACAATTAAACTTTTGGTCTGAGAAGAAAGTATTTTAAAATGATTGTCAAGTTTCCTTTGAATTGAGTTTGACTCCTAATGACTTCATGGACAAGTTCATGCAGTTTTGTTTTGTTTTTTTGCAACCAGATGGAAGTGGTTTGGCACTGCCTTCCTCTGGGATGTTTTTCAATGACCAAGTCTAGCCTATAGCCCTGGCATTCCCTGGAGGTTTCCCATCTATGTACTAACCAGGCCCAACCCTGTTTAACTTCCAAGCCCAGACAAGATCAGCTACATAGGTGCCACTTGCTGAAATTATTAACTTTCTGAATAAGAACTGGGTGAAAGGAGGGCTCTGCAGGCTTCACCTAGTTTAAGCTGGCCATAACTGGCTGTAGCAGCTTCATCACCTTACCGTAAGTTGATTTGAACACAGAAGAGCGAGGAGATGATAGTTGGGCAAATGTTGTTTCTCATATTCTTTGCAAAAGAGGTGTAGCTTTGAAGGTATAGTCCTGCTTTAATAAAGTTTTCTAGACTTTTAGTTGACATTGTTGCCTTGCTGGGAGTAAGTAGGGACCATGGCTGTGTAAGTCCAGTCCTACATCCAAAGTTTGACATCCTAGATTGGATCTGAATTTGAGGAGATTGGTTCGAAAACTACACAAAATTCTATGTCTGTCACTTCCTTTTGAATCTTTCAAAAGCAAAACTTTGGAATCCGCTAGGAATCTTGGAATCTCTAGGAATCTTGGAATCCTCTAGAAACCTTCCAAGGGAAAACCTTGGAATCCTCTAGGAACCTTCAAAGACAGGAATCTTGGAATCCTCTAGGAATCTTGGAATCTCTAAGAATCTTGGAATCCTCTAGAAACCTTCCAAGAGAAAACCTTGGAATCATCTAGGAACCTTAGAATCCTCTAAGAACCTTGGAATTCTATCTGTGTTTACTAATCCACAGAAATATCTTTTCTTTCTCTTGTATATGTTATACTAACTCTCCCTTGAAAAACATTCTCTGTGCCCCTAAATCCAGCATTTCAACCATTATTTATTATTTATTATTCAAATTTAATTACTGCCCATCTCCCCCAAGAGAGGGGAGTATATTATACTATACTGGTTCTCAATTATGCCAAATAAAATTTTAGAAGATGTCAATGTTTTAATGAAATATTTTCAACATTTTACTGACATGGTATTATAGTGGTTCTTCTCCTTCCTCTAGGATTGGTTCCAGTTGGTATTGATGAGAAGAGTGGTCCAGCCCTCAGCCCTTGCTTTGTGGCATACCTTGAGCTCGATTCTCTCCCCACTCCTTTTTAATATCCATATGAAACCACTGGATAAGGTCATCCATCAGCATGGGGTTAGATATCATCAGTATGCTGATGATACCCAGTTATAACCTCAACCCTTGTCCATCCAAGCAAATGCTGTTCAAGTTCTATCTCAGTGTCAGGAGGCTGCAAGGATCTGGATTGTGAAAAATAGGCTCAAACTAAACCCTGCCAAGACTGAGTGTCTGTGGATTTTGACACTCAGCCATAGTTCAGACTGTCATTGCACAGATCTATTTTGTGCACTAATTGTGCCCATTCCTGAACTGGGAGGCCCTATTTATGGTCAGTCATGCTTTGGGCATTCCTCATCTAGATTACTGCGATGTGCTGTACATAGGGCTGCCTTTGAAGATCACTCAGAAACTTCATGGGGTTCAAAATGCAGCAGTATAAGTAATTATGGGCTTTTGTCCACCCATGTAACACTCCATGAACTGCACCAGCTACCAATATGCTTCTGGTTGCCTATAAAGACCTTCATGGCACAGGGACTGGTCATTTGCAAGACCACTTGTCTCCAATCACTTCTGCCCATCAGATAAGGTCTGTAGGTACACTCTGGGTCATGTCATTTAAGCAGTATCATCTGGTGGATACAGGAGACATGTCTTCTATGCTGCCACACGTACCCTATGGAATGGCATTTCCCCTGAGAGCTGGATGACTCTGACCCTACCTGCCTATTGGCCTGACTTTCCCCCCAGGGACCAGGTCAGGTCTGTACCTGTCTTTATCACTTTTAACTGTTTTTGACTGCATGAAGTCATCTCTGGCATATGTTCTATTGTTTTTAATGTGTGTGGGGGGGAGGCAATTCTTATATGTTGTTTTTATTTGTGTAGGCTGCCTTGAGCATGCTGTCAATTGACCAGTGATATAAATAAATTAGATAAACAAACATATTAATAAAAGTAAAGAATAGAACAAAAACAGAGTGGGTCACATTACTGAAGGATTAGTTTCCTTAGAATAGCCAATTTTTAATGAAATTCAGCTATTCACTGAATCAGTGGGATAAAACAATTTGGAAGCAATGTGTATAATCTGGATTATAGCATTTAAACAAAAACAAACATTTTATTACTTTCTAATGTTAGGAGAAATCTGTATTTAATGTACAATTGAACAAAATCTATCATGAATAGTTTTTGATTCATTAAATAATTTCTGTTTTATTAGTACTACAAAACTTGGCTTCTGTAGAAGAAAACTTTAAGATAAAATAGGAGGCCATGTCAACTAGGAGGGAAAAAAATCTAATGTTTACTTTAACTAAAGGTTTACAGAACTGTTGCATGGTGGGGAAAGCTGGTATTAAAGCACTGTAACTCAATCCCAAATTAGATTGAATGTTGGATAGCCATCACCAAGTATACAAATTGAGTCTTTTCAGCAATGGTATAGCTTGTTAATTCTATTTTGGAAATAAAAAATTGCTTTGTGAGATATAGCTTAACTAGTAAATACTTCAGCTATTATTTATATTAATATTGTTTTTAAAGTAAAAGCTGCCTTAAATATTAAGATCAAATAGCTGTCTTAATTTTATTCTTTATGAAGCATAAATCATACTATCCTGACTAGTTCTGACTTTGAAAATTCAGAAATATGATTATAGCCTATGGTACTATGAACTAGACAGCTTGTATTGTTTGACTCAGAAAGATGAAAGATGAAAGCAAATCTGTTTGAATCTTGGATCTATGTAATTAGGTGCCAGAGAGTCTAATTCTTTTTTTAAAAAAGAACCCTACCCTATTTTAGCCTAAGTTTGATGGCAAATTTAAAGATTTTGCTCCACTGTGATAGTGACATGGAGTGCCAAGCTTTAAGAAATGTATAAAATTCATCGCATATCCCAACATCAGTACACTGACTACCATAGTTAACTGAATTACTTCAAACATAATTACATATACTTACAGGAAGGAAATGCAAGTTAATTGTATCATGAAGCCATTAAGCTACTTCTCAAAAAAAGCACGAAGCAAAATAGCCATTCTTCATCCATGTGAGCACATTTTCTTCCCTGGCTTTGCAACTTGCTATGGTATAGGATTGTGGAGTTTAACATTCTACAGCAGGATAGAAGTATTATTACTAAGAATGATTTGCTAAGCTATAATACATTGTGGGAATGAAAACATTGGACTTTGTAGTAACAAGCTGTAATTCCACATAAGAATTCTTCAGTGAAATCAGGGATAACTATGTATTTGCATTTTCTACAAGACTGTATAGGTTTGTGAAATCTTTGCCTTGCATGAAATTTTAGATCAGTGGATGTTGTGTTTAAGCTTTGTATTTGTAAGATATAGTTCACATGGTAAATATACAAAACAATCAAAGCACTGTTGCAGTTTTATCCCTATATTTGAAATATTATTTCAAACTTGAGGGAGCATACAATTACTTAATGAATCAAATACCACAACAGTTTTCCAAAGTATTTGTTGTATATAGTCAACCTTCCTCCAGGCATGGTTAGAAAACAAATTTTGCTTCAAAGTAGACTTGTTGCCACTGTTAAATAAGACAATAACTTGTGCTTTGCCCAGACAGAAGATACATGAATTTCATGGATAGGGCATTGCCCAAGAGAAAGAAGAGTTTTAGAAAACATATAGTGGGCTTACCTAAAATGAGCTCAATTACCACATGTACGGTAATCATATAGATCTCCCCAAATGGGGCTTTTTTAAAAAAATTGATTCTATGAAATAGCAGCCGGTAAAACAAACTGAAACTTTGGTCCTCAAAGTTGGGGAAAAGAAATGAGATTTTTATTTTTTCCTATCGTATTTGTAGATGGGTGACATATTCTTTTAGTATGCTAACATCATAGTACAGATGGACAAATAGTGAGAAGAAATATCAGTGAAACTATGAAATAGTATCACATTTCTACCTCATTCTCATATGAAGGAGAAACAGATGATTAATTTTGTGAAAACTGATGGTCATGTAAGCAGATCTCACCTTTCCAGCTCACCTTTCTACACTCTTTCATCCAACCTGGCTTAGTTCCAGCATTACAGCCAAGCTGTGGATGGGGTGGAAGACTATTTGGACAACTGGACAGAGAAAGACAAGATATAATGAAATAAGATAGTGAGCATTTTCTTATACATACTAAAAACATGGCAAGTACTGTGACTATTTTAGGGACAAAAAAATCCTTATTGCCCTAAAGTTTAAATTGCTAAGCAGTTATATATATATCAATCTTTTATTCAAGGATCAATCATCTACAGTAATGGAACAAGCAGTCAAGAAAAACACCATAAACTAGCATTCAGATGTCAGAGTGTGTCTATTCCTACAAAGTCAGAATTGTGCAAGCCATGGTATTCCCTCTGACATTCTATGGAAGTGAAAGTTGGATTTTGAAGAACCAGGATAGAAGGAGTATTGACACTTTTGAACTTTGGTGTTGGAGAAGACCCCTGAGAATGCATGGACCGCCAATAAAACAAACCAATGGATCATCAAACAAATCAGCCCAGAATTCTTACCTGAAGCACAAATGATCAAGCTCAAATTATCCTACTTCAGACACATTACGCAAAGACCTAGCTCTTGGAAGAAGACTCTAATGTTGGGAAGGCCGGAAGGAAAGAGAAGAGGACAATCAGCAGCAAGGTGGATGTACTCAGTTACAGTGGCAATGGGTACACCATTGAGTACAGATCGTTATGGAGAATATCTATGTGATTGCTATGAGTTGACACCAACTTGAAGGCACATAATCAATCAAGAGCACCATCTTTATTTCATCAGGACACTCTTAATATTTTCAGCTTACAGGTTTGGGGTGGGGTTATAGAATTGAGCAATTTAAAAATGGGTTTATTTTAGTATACTCCATGTGTTTCCTGTATTCTTATAGATACCTTATTTTAAATCACCATATGTTTTCATTCTCCAGTCCACTCCCTTATGATTTCCAGCTCTTCCTGAAAAGTCACTTACTGCAAAATAGTATACCTATTCTTGCTTTGTCAAGAGTTGCTTGTATAAACTAATATGCATGCAAATTATGCTAGAATAGCTTGATTATAGTGCTTCTTTGTTAGGATTTATACTGACTGTAAATAATTAAAATATAAATGTAAGAGAGATGTAGTTTATGCCTTAGTCCTTTATTAAAAAGGACTTTATTAAAGTTCTTTTCTATTTAGTTTTTATAAGGCAGATTTTCCTAGAGAGCTCTTCCAAACCTGATGTTTGCATGAAAGAGTGGAACAAAACCATTCAATCAATGAATCAATCAATCTGCTGCTGAATCCTCCAAGACTCCTGGCATTAGTAATAAAAACCATACAATAAAAGTATTAAAACATCCATGTTAAAATACAAACACAGAGCAACAGTTACACAATATACCTGCATAACAGATGGCAAAGTTCTGCTAACATCTCCAAATGCTCTATACACATAAGAGCTCCATTTTAACTTCCAGAAGCCAAGAACCTAAGGGGCAGGTCCGGCCAAGAGGCAGGCTATTCCAGTACTGGGGCCAGAACATGCTTCCTGGGCTCCCTTCCTGCAAACGGAGCACCCAGGTGATTGAGCTCCAATTATATTCTAAGATTTCCCCCTAAGGAATGTCTCAAAAACTACGGCTGTAGGGAAATTATAAATAGCACCTAATATTTAACACTTGAAGGTTTTAGTTCCAGAATTTGTACTGAGATTTGCAATATAATCCCAGAATATAAGGGTGCCCCTGAAGAGAGACGAAGTTCATTACAATCACTTCGGTAATGCAATTCCTAAAGTGGGCCTTCTAGACAAACATGTTTCCTTCCCAACATGTTTCCAAGGGAAAAGGACATTGCATGAAAATTTGCTCTAAGGGAGCCACTCTTCTTAATATACATACAATTAGGTTCTGACCTTAAAAAGATGCTTCAATTTGTACTCCCACAATGTGATCATAGGTATCTTTATGAACATTCCAACCTCTAAGTGAAATCTAGTTTTCTAAATCTGAAAATGGGCTGACCCAACGCTATTTTGATATTGTAGCTGAAAATTCATACAGAACTCTCCCTAAAGCACCAAATCTACATATAGTTAATTAAGTTGCCATTTTTTTAGTCTTTTTCTTTCCAGCAACTATCTGTGGTGCATTAAATAGAAGGTATTAACTATATATGACATGCAAATACAACCTCCCCTCCTATTAGTAAAATTTTATTCTGATATGACCATTAAAGTAAAGCAATAGAAATAATTTAAAGTTCACCACCTTCTATTTCTTATGCCAAACCCACGGAATGGGGAAAAAGCAGGAGAGGGGAATGTTTTAGAAAGGAGATGGAGGAAGGATTAATTACTCTATTTTTAATCTATTCCTCCTTGGAAAATCTCTTTTCCTGGAAGGAGTGGGAATGGCCATTAGATTAAATTGCATTTAGTTATCTATTACAGTTATATCCCCTCTTTCATCCAAGAGTTCAAGTAGTTAGAGCCTAGATAGTCAGTTTCTAAGGTTTTAGACTTCACATATTAATTTTAACATTAATAATAATTTAATTAAATACATTATGGCTGTCCATTCCAGTAGACTCTGGGCAGCTTACAAAATCCAAATACATAGTGAAAACAATTAAACACATAAAAAACCAACAGTCCAGACTAAAAACAGCCAAAAGAATAAACATCCAAATACATTAACCCAAAGCCTGGGAACAGAGCCAGGTCTTAAGGGCTTTTCCAAACCCCAGGAGAGTGGGCACTGTCCATCTCTCTGGGGGGCTGCTGTTCCAGAGGGAGGGGGCAGTGACAGAGAAAACATGCTTGCTTGGTCCCACAAGGTGACGTTTAATTGAGGAGACCCAGGGCACACCCACTCTGCCCAAACATAATGGGCATGCAGAAACAATTGGAGATAGGCAGTCCCTCAGATAACCAGGCTCTATGCCATTAAGGGTTTTATAGGTAACAACCTGCACCTTGAATTGCACCTGGAAGCCCACTGTCAACCAAGCAGCTTGCATAGCAGCATGGACACATAGGCATAATGAAAAGTGCCCATTACTGCTTGAGCCACTACACCAGTTGAGGCTTCCAGATGGTCTTCAAGGGCAGCTCTGTGTTGGGCACATTGCCATAGTCCGAGAGGTGGCCAGGGCGGGAGTGACCATATGAAGGGCCTCCTAGTTAAGGAAAGGGTTCAACTAGTGCACCAGATGAACCTGTGCAAAGGCCCTCCTGGCCACAGCTGCTCCCTACTCTTCGAGCTGTAGCTGTGAGTCCAGGAGGATTCCCCAAGTTGCACACCAGTCTCAAGTATGTGCAACCCTATCCAAGAACAATGATGAAAACATCCCCAACTCAGGGAGGCCAAACAGCAAGAGCCATTCAGTTTTATCAGGATTCAGGCAGTCTATTCCTCCCCATCTAAATCCAAACAGCATCCAGTACATTGATAGCTTCACCTGTGCAACCCATGGTTGAGATGTAAAGCTGGCTATCATTGGTGTACTGATAATACTGAATCTCAAATGATGGATGACCTCACCAATGGTTTCACATGGATGTTAAACAGGAAGGGTGACGTTGAGCCCTGAGGCATCCCACAACTGAGGGGCCATGGGTGCAATCTCTTCCCTCCCATAAACACTGACTGGGACCAACCACTGAGGAAGGAGATCCAGCATAGTGCCCCCACTCCCAAACCCTGCACCACCCTCTCCTGGCTCTGCCAAAGGTCATGGACAAGTGCAACCAATGCTGTCTTCATACAATACCCATCTGAAACGGGTTTTAATGTTACGTGGGAATGACCTTGGGAGACAGGAGGAAGAGCCACAGACTGGACAACCAGCATATAAAAGATATCTCAGTGGACAGGAGAGAGGCATGGGAAGCGTTTCAGAAGGGACCCTTAGTTTCCAGAGTAAAAGGAGAGGGGGAGAAACTTTTAGACTTGCAAGATTGTTAATATAACCTTACAATAAAGATAGAGCTAGTATTCATTGTTGTGCTTCCTGTCTGGACTACCTCAAAGGGCTAACACAGGTCCAGATAATCCATTTCTTCCAAGATCCTTTGTAACTGCTGTCCGACCTCCTTCTCTACAACCTTCCCCCAAAATGGAAGATTGAAAACTGGATGATAGTTGTCCGGAATGGAAGGGTCGAGCAATGACCTCTTGAGGAAGGGGCATATCATTTCCTTCAAGGCCAGAGAGACCTCCCTCAAAGAGGATGATACCACTGCATGGACCAATTCCTTGGTCACCTCCCAGGCCACCTTAACAACCCAGGAAAGGGTAGGATCTAACAGACAGGTAGCTGAACTATTTTCCTCACTTACTTTCCCCATTCATGATTCCTCCATTGTAGGAAGAGAGCAGGGTTAAGTCAATGGTAGCAAAAAAAACAGGAGGACTCCGATAGTATCTTTTCTGACTAACAAATTGTATTATAAGGCATAAGATTGTACCCTGTCAATAAAATTTGCTAGTCAGAAAAGGTGCTACCTGACTCCTTATTGAACTTCTGGTACGACTTACTTTTGATTAAGCTGCTGAACACTTTGTAACTTCTGTATAGCTTTTTAAATGTATATACAATGGATGAGAAAAAGTTGTTTGCCAGACTAAAAAGCATTTAGGTATTCATAACTACTGTATAAGCAGCTTCTTAAAATGTCTGCACTGAACTACTGCATTCCATTATATTATTTTGTTACATATTATTCCTACAATTGTATTTCTTAACAAAAGAGGAAAGCCCCATTTTTGATAAATTATATTTTTATCAAAAAGAAGAAAATCCTAATTTAAAATCCTAATGCCATCCATATATCAGCAATGGCTGTAGACTATTATGTCAAAGTATAGAATGCATTCTTTATATAAAGATATTTCATGTAACACAAGGAATTCCCCTGTCCTGAAATGAATTGTCAAGAAAGCAACATCCAAATACTTTATTAAGATTTGATTTCTGAATCTGTATACATTGAACAATGCAATACATAAACATGAGCTAGTACACATCTTCCAAAAAAGCAAGCTCCGTCCATGTGGTAGCTTGTTCTCATAGTTTTCAAGTTTAACATACAACAAAATATGTACCACTTAAAGGGCTAGCACCCAGAGAAAGCTTAATTGTAGAAGCTGATTACAATGGTTTGCCATTCATATCAGAAGAGTTCATTTCAAACTGCTGAAAATTGTATCATGGTTGCTGGCAAAGATATCAGAAAGCTATCAGAACAAGGCTATTTAGATCAACTGAACATCCAAAGCAATACAATCAAAATCATGATGTAATTCAGCAGAATTATATTTGTTTCTTGCCCTAAATGTTATGGTACTGCACAAAAGCCTTGATATTAAAAAAACTCTGATTTGGTCCAATGCAGAACTGCAGTATAGGCTGTTAAAATCACTACAATGGAAAATATGTGCTCTAACCTGCTTGCATATTAAGTAGAAAAAGAATATTCTTAAAAGTGAAAAACAAATTCACAAAGTTTCTTTTTGGTTTATCATATTTACTTTAATAATATTTATTCATGCAAAAATCAGATTTATAATTGTACCAAATAACTTAAGATAGATTAGCAAAGCATACTTCAATTTGTGAACTATAAATTCTTTTTTAAATAGAAAAATGGGAAATTAGGCTTCTATCACAATATCTAATTTTATTACACATTCACTTTAAAACCTGCAGCTTTAACAAGGTACTAGATTTATGAGAACCTTAAGAATGTACCTGAGTAACAGAAGCCTATATGCTGAACTTTAGAATACTGTAACAGCATTCCAGTTATGTGTAAAATACAAGCAAAAAATAATAGATAGTTTTAAAGTTAAAGTTAAAACAAACAAAAAAACCAGTTTGGATATATGTAGTGCAAACAGAACAGCCTTCAGTTGCAGAAAGGAAACACATTTTGATACCACTGGAAGAGGCAGGATGAAGTTTCTAGCAAAGCACCCCAAACCACTCACTCTCTGATTCTGGAAAGTTCCCCAAATCACTGCTAAACTTCTTCAGAACTACATGGGAAGGACTCCCTCCTCTTCCACTATTTGGAATTTATTGAGAACAGAATTCAGGTGAGAGAAGATACATGAAGCATTAACTAGGATCCCACATTATAAATCTCTTTCTGAAGCATTAACAGAATAAAAACTAAACCCAAATATAAGCTTGCCCTTTCTTCTACAGTTCCTAACACCACATTTAATGCTGCTCCTCAACCACTGAAGCTGATTTTATGGATCCCAGGGAGTTAAAGAGAGGAAGAATCAGCTGTAATAACCTTTCCCCTTTCATTCATAAAGTTGTCTTCTGATGAAGTTTTGTGAGCTGAGGGACAGGTAGATGTACAACCAATTATTTATTTGTTCCCTGAAGAATACATGTCTAATCTGCCATCTCATTTCAGAGTACTCAAATAAGCAACAGCTTCTACATGGAAGCTGAAGTCATATATGGGAAAAAGGGGAATGGAAGAAAAACACTTGTATTACTGTTCTGAAAATTATATTAATGGGGAATCCAAATAATGTGGGAGCTCTATATGTGTGCAGAGTTTGGGATCAAAACCCATGTAGCTAGAATGAAAACTTTTAACGAAAGTGAAAATATTTTAATTAGATCTACTAGCCAATTTACTAAGGACACAAACTAGAACAGTACAAGCAGGTAACAGTAATTATTTTAATCAACAGGAAAAAGGACAAAATAAAGACTCTGATGAAGCTACCAAAATGCTTATTATTCAGCTTTGGGCTCTATTAAGCCCAGATCTAAAACCCTGTTCATTGACAAAGATTCACTAACCTATTGTAGTAACAATGAAAAGCTTTTAAACAAACCTTTTGTGCAGCAAGATCAAAATTAATTTTAAAGTAAACTAAGCCACCACTCCTTTCTTTCAGCTTACGGAAATGAGACACACAAGAGATCAGAGCAATTAACAGTGGGACGAGGCCAAGGACAAAACTAAGCAAATGGATGTGTTGTCATCTAGGTTTCAGCTGCTTGCTAATATGACAATACAGCTTTTTAAAAGCTGCAGCAGGTAAGTAATCCACAATATAGAAAATACTTCACTGAAAAACACCATGAAGCAGCAGTCATAGCTACAAGGTGCTACAAATTTAAAGGTCATTTAAAAGGCACTTGCTTCCTAAGAATAAGCCTTATGCCTTTTAATTCTATACTAAAACCTTATTCATAGACATCAATGCAATATCTCAGCATGCATTAATCATGTATTGTAGAAATAGTCTTCTACAAAGCAGTAATTTCTATTATAGAGGCTGGATTAGAAACATCAGTTATTCTACATATTACTTTGATCGACTGCAGATTTCTGCATGGTACTAATAATGCATTCTAAAAAATATGATTGCTGTTGATTTTTACTATTCTGACAGGGAACAATTATACCTAAACTGACCAAGTTTGGTGTATTCAGAAATATGATCAGACACAGTTAATAAACTATGAGGCTTCAGTGAAGACAACAAAAGGTTAAAAAAAACCCACAAGCAACTTTTTCTTTCATACTGAGGAATGGTACATGTATCTACTCAAGACAGTTAAAGTAATAGATAGTAATGCTTCTACTTTTTAAATTCTGTTTTCTGAAATGTTTGTCATTCTGATGGATTGAAAGATGAAAAAAATACGTCAGAAGAAATATCTGCTGCCTTGATAGATCATGAACAGCATTTAAAAAATCAGTAAAATAGTTTAAAACAACAAAAGGCTAGACAATCTAGGGTGTAACAGCAACACATGAAATCTTAGAAAAAATAACCATTTCTGTGCCAAGCTTAGTATGCAAAAAGAAATGCTGAATCAATCTAGAAAAATGAAAAGAAATATTTGACAAGCTGCCCAGTATCTACCAAATCATCACAAAATTAAAGGAAAATATCTCCACAGCTATTAAGATCCCAAATTCAGGATCACTATTGATTATTGAAAAGTTCATCATAATTCAGGAAATATATATTGTTCAAACTATGCTATGCATTCTATCTTTAAAGTCCTACCACTCCTATATTCTGGTGTCACTCTGGTTTACATAATGAGAACTCCAAAATGTGCTGACTGATTGTAGCTTCTGTTAATCAATTCTGAAATAATCCTATGGAAATCAGTAGAAAGCATGTAACTGCAACTTATATCTATATTCCAGAGGTGTTCATGTTTCATATTATGCCAAACTATTAAAAAAATCTCAAATGAAAGATCAGCAAGACTAAATCAAACACACAAAACAGCTACGAGTAATTTGCATTTAATCCTTTGGATTGCAACTGGATTGAACCAGACAACTGCAACATCTAAACTGGTTTAAGGCTGACTGACATTTCCTCTGGATTTTCTCATTAGTTTTGCTTTGACCGAATTTGCAAGACCGTATATTGTCTTGGTGTAGAAGTATTCTATATAGAAAGCTTTAGGCAACAGCTGGAGAGGCAGTTCTGCGAGTCTTCTTCACAAATCATGCAAGCAACAGAAAACAGTCTATAACAAAAATTGTAATGTAATTGGCACATGGACTGCCTTCACTGACTGCACCAGCAGGAAGAAGTTGCTGCTTAACCCAATCCAACTTTTACTCAACCTCAAAGAGATGAGCAAATGATGGAACTGTTGGTCTTACAGTTATGGGAAACTGACTGTTACAAAGTGCAGGAGAGAAATCAATGTCTAGCACACAAGACCAACATCATTTTAGTACTCCCATTCATCTGTTTTCATGTCCAAATAGTAAAGAATGTTCTGTGCAAGCTTCACTGCCTGTTTCCTAGCTATTTTTGAGCGCTCATCTCCTTGAGGGTCTATAGCATCAAGCGCTAGAAGTTGTTTGGTGAGGAGCTCCTCTAGCCTCATGTAGTTCTTATCAGTTCTGTTCCCATCAAAAGACAACACCTCTTGCTGAATCTGTGCCACATTTTCAAGAATATTCCAAACTGCTTTTTGTGATGGGACTTCTGTTTCTGTTTGTTCCACAAAGGTTTGTTGTTTGACAAGAGCCTCCTTTAAGTCAATATAAGTTATCAGGGTTTGCACTTCTATCACTGCTCGCCTCCTGGCTTCTCGGATGCAGGGATTTTTGCCTGGGCTTATTTCATCCAACTGGGCAATTAACCCTTGCAGCTCTGTCTTTGACTTTAGATACAAATCTGAAGCTTTCTCTATTTTTAGAAGGGAAGCTTTAACTTCTTTCATGTTCTTGCGTATTTCTTCTATTTTTATAATGCATCTGTTTTGTGCCAAGTCATAACCGTAAGTGGAATCTGCTTCTTCTTCCAGATCCAGATATTTTTGCAATCTATTGATCTCTTCCACTACTTCTTTACGATAGTTTCTTATTTCTGGATGGCCACATACATCTAAGGCATCCAGATCAGCAATCAGACCTGTCAGTACACAGGATAAATGTCTACAGGTCTCATTGTTGTTTACTCCCATTAATACGGCAATAAGAGTCCCTTTTGCTTTGTTCACATCTCCTATAACAGAATTAATTTTGGAAACAGAAGGATGTGCATCACTGGACAATGGCAGAGAAGGCTGCTGCTTTGTACAACTGTCTATAATTTCTTGAACAGCACATACTTTGGTCAGGGTGTGATATCTGGCTTTCCGCAGAGAAATTTTCCCTCCAGTTTTTACCTGAGTGAGTCTAAAAATTACATCCTGTATACCTTCTTCAAACTCCTCAGTTACACAGTTACCTCCTTTATAAAAAGCTGTGATTTCTTGCTCCACCAATGCTTGTGCCTCATTAAATATGGATTCTATCTCCAGCCTTTGGGGATGGTTTGCATTCTGCTCCAGTTCCTTAAGCAGTTTCTCAGTTTCTTGGGCAGCCCTCTTTCTGGCTTGCTGAACATCACCTCTTCCTTCAGCATCCACAGAATCTATTTCAAAAAGCTGTTTAGTTAAAGTTCTTTCTAATTTCTTGTAAGCTCTATCACTGGACAGACCACTGAAGGCTACTACTTGAGATTCAAACTCTTTGACTTCTTTCTGTATTTCTTGCAGCCTTTTGATAGAAGGATGTAGGTTACCCATATCCATTCTTTTTCTTCATCCAGTTCCAACAGAGCTAAAAATAATGCAAAATACAATAAAATGTAACAGACTGATGGAAAATATTCTAAAAAACAATATATGTGCAGCTGGAAGTATTCAACATATGTTCCACTATTTTTTTATTCCAGACATTATATAGTACAGTAACAATATAACATCTTTTTGAAGGTATGATATAATAGCTTTAATCTTTTAAAAAGATGCTGCCAGTTCTTTCAAATATGATGCATGTTAACTATGAAGCTACCATATGTTTAATTGGTCTTCCCCTTGCCAAAGATAAAACTATGAGCTAAAATGTTCCCAAGCAGAGTGGTTTCTTTCCCCATTCTCTTTAAATACCACAGGCAAGTCATAACAAGTGCTGATGTACTGGGAAAAAAAAGTTAAATATAGTACCATCTGCCTCCCCAAGCAATATTCTTCTAGTATCAAAAGCAGATAGCATATGAACAAAGAAAGACATAAGGTATCTCTCATTACCCTTGGCTGGTCATACCAGGGAAATAGAAACTGATACTTTGCCTGCCCCGGTTTTCTCCAGAAATAATGCAGCTGCCCTCTTAATTTCAAACTGAACCAGTCCTTTAGCTACTCAAGGTGACAATACTTGGGGTCTGGTCCACCGACCCCACCCAGTCACACCCACCAGCTGCTGGCTTGGTATAGAACAAAGCTGCAACGCGTCCAGCCGCACCTCTTAACACACACAAACCCTCCCGCGTCCGTCCTACTCTTACCCCAGTGAGAAGCTCCTTGGGGGAAGCGAGTCCCCGTGCACAGAGCTTGATCCCTCGGCCCCTATATCAATCCTACATTCCTGCAGGAAGGTAGCCAGGAATCAGCCCCGAGCTCGGGCCGCTTCCCCCAGGTAGAGCGCGCGGACAACTTCCCCGCCGCCCTCTCTCACCCGAGTGACTTCACAATGCTGCACAATCTAATTCCGCTTTGACCACCAGGGCCGCTTCTCCGGGAACGGCAAAAGGAGGTGGGGGGGACGCGCGGGACAGGCGGCGAAAGCAAGAGGGTTCGGGTTTTGGAGGAAACGAGGAAAGAGAACCCGGTTCGCTGAGCTCCGCCGGGCCTAATTCGGCATTTCCCGGTTTCCAAGCACCCTTTATAACCAGGAGCCATTTACGGGGTGATCCTCATCCGCGCCTGCACTATCCCCGCACAGGTTTTCCCTCCCGACACGGTCTCACCCCCCCCCCACACACACCCAGCCGTGTCTGTTCCCAGCTGGTGCCTAAATCGCCCCCCCCCCTCCGGGACTCCCTCGCCGCCAGCTCCGCTACGCTTAAACGGTCGCCCGCCGAGCCCCCTGCACGCCCGCTTCTTCACACCTCCAAGCAGTGCGGACTCGTCGCTCGACCTGACGTAGCGCAGGTCTCCTGGGAAGACCGCCCCGCTGCACTAAGGGGGCTTGGACAGAGGACTGCACCACTTCGCCGCAGCCTGTTAGCAAGGGCCCCGGGAAGCACAGCCCACCGCAACACGAGGCGCACAGCCCACTTCGCCTCCCCGCCTTGGGAGGCCAGGCAGGTCCCGTTCTCCCCCGACCCACCCAAAATCCAGATTCGCCCTCCCACCCGCCCCAATGAACCAGGACTACTTCCCCCCCCCCCCCGCCAGCACCTTTCCCCCCCAGCAACGCCTCCCCCGGCAGCCCACCTTGACAGCTGAAAAAAAAAAAAAAGCCACGGCTTATGGGAGGACGCCACAGTCCAATGGACTCAAAAGGGCGACGACTGTGGTTGTGTAGAGCAGTTTTCATTTCATCCCACTGCCTGCAGGGCTCTGCTGAACCTTCCCCTCTATTCGATTCAGCCCCTGCCTCGCCCACTTCGCGGAATGCCAGCCTCGGTGCCCCTCACGGTCGCGCCCCCCAGCAATCCTATCGGGCCGGCTGCCTTTGCTTTTTTCAGTTGTGAGAAGCCTCGAGAGGCTTCCACGCTCCCAATAAGCATCAGCCACCCCGGGCATACTAACTGGAACCCGCCCTGCTTCCCCGCCCCACCGGCAAGTGCCAGCCGCCCGGCCTTCCCTCTATACTCCCAAGGCTTCCTCCCCCCTTCATCTTCCCTCCATACTCCCCAAGACACCGCGGGCTCAGGTCATTTCACTAACGTCGCTCCGCTCCTCTAGCTCTCTTCCCCACGAACCAGCGTGAGCGCTTCCCAATTCACTCCCTCCGCTTTCCGAATCCCCACGTTATTCACCTTCAGGAACGCACAGCAGGATGGAGTTGCCCACCGCACCTTCGCCAACACGTCCCTCCCTCAGGGGCCCACCTCATTCTCTCTCCCCGCTCTCCTTCTCACCTCATCGGCGGCTCGGAAAGGAACTAGGCTGACTGCAACAGCTCGGGCTCACCGCCGAGCTCGCGCAGCGCCTGGCGTTCGCTCACGCCCGCGCCATTTGTGGGAATGAGGAGAGCGCGCGAGAACTGACAGAGAAATCTCCCTCTCCCTGCCTGGGACCTTTCGCGACGTTGCCGTAAAGCAGCGGGCGCGCTCAGTTTCTACGGCAGCGCGTAGCGTTAGCAGTGTGTTTCCTGCTCACCTTGGCCTTGGTGAGGATGGCGATGGTCGTGAGGAGCCGAGTGTTTCTAGACAGCGCGGGCGGGTGCCCAGTCTCGATCTGCTTCGGCTGCAGATGTTTCTCGTCCTCAGCCCCCAGGGGGGCCTCGCGCGCCAAAGAGGCGGAGCGGGAGAGCGCGCCCTCGCCTCCCAAGAGAAAGGTAACGCGAGGAGCAAATAAGTGGATAGGTAACCGGGTGCTCTGCCAAAGTTGCAGGCTTCCATTCGCATCATCCTAGCTAGCTTAGACGATGGGACGATACTATGGGAGGGCACCGGGTTACTTTCTGCTGTGAGAGAGGCGGTGGCTGGATTCACATAGCACAAGATTTATAATCTGACTAATTGCTTTTGTCTTTGCGTGTTCTGTAAATCCAGCCATTGTGGTTTATTCAACAAATCTTGTTAAGCAAATCACGGTGTAACGCAAGACGGAAGATGCTTGGAATTAGTAAAATTATTGCCTCTTATCCTGGACAAGGCACCGTGCATAACCTGTGCATTCTGGTATATTCCTTTTGGTTTTCTTTCTGTGGAATAAAAGGATCGTGTTGCACCTTTTGCTGATCCGAGATTCCTTTTTCATAAAAAAAGTATGTTCTCTGCAATGCACCTTTTACTAGTTAAGATGGCTTCAGTAATCAGTGCTCTGGTAACGGCTCACCTAGATTACAGCTTTGCACTGTATGTATTGCTGATCTTGAAGGCAGCTTGGAAACTATGACAGCAAGAGAACCGTCTGGGACTGAATATACACCATCATCATCATGGCTTCAATTTAAGAAGTTGATTTTAACTCCTAAATTCCTTTATATTTTGGGACTGCCTAAAGAATGCTTCTTCCTGTATATTCCTACCCAGACCTTTAGATCATCCTGCCTCGTGCTGAGGTTTGGCAAGAAATGACATGGAACGCACCTTCTCACTGTGGTGTCTGTGGCATAGCAGATACAGCATTGCAGTTTAAGCCCTGCCTCCTTTCTACCTGTGTGTATAAAGGGATGGGGCTTGGGTCACAACATCATGTCCAATATCTGGCTTGTTTTGGCACCCTTCCCCACAGATGCCACTGCCTTCTCAGTAATGGCCCCCTAGATCTGGAATGTTCTTCCCAGTGGGGCATGCCTACTACCTACTTTGTTATCTTTCAAGCTTTAATAAGATCCCAAAAAGCTAGGAGTAGGAGTCAATGAGCCAGTTTGGTATAACGGTTAAAGGCTAGAAACTGGGAGGCCGTGAGTTCTAGTCCCGTCCTAAGCACAAAGCCAGCTGGGTGACCTTGGGCTAGTCACTCTCTCTCAGCCCTATTAAGGAGGCAATGGCAAACTACTGCTGAAAAACCTTGCCAGGAAAACTGCAAGGACTTGTTCAGACAGTCTCTCAGAATCAGACACAATTGAACGGATTAAAAAAAAAGACTCAGTGACTATATTGTTGCTTCCAACTCTGTAATTCTATTGTTACAGTATTTTAACATTTACCTCCAATAAAACTTTTGATTTATTTTATTTTTTTGCAGTGTTAGGTTAGTTTTAATTTTAAATCATGATTTTAGAATATTACAAGTTGCCTGGAAAAACTGTTTTGATCGGCAGCTTATAACATGATCTTAATATCCCGACAACTCCTCTTCTGCAGTTAAAATTACAATCACTTTGTAAGTGTCCCTTTGGCTTATCAGTTCTGAATTAACTTTACACCTTTGTGGTATCTCTTTTGTAATTTATTTTCTTTTTTCCTATTGAGCTACTCCCTTATGGGCAGGTCAGTTTTTCAGCTGAGGCCTTCATGTTAAAAAGAAGGCTCTGGAAATTACAGTGGGGATGTTCAGTAATGCATGATGTCATGGGGTTGGGGCTGAACATTTGGGATTCTGGGGGATTAAGGGCAAACTAGAGATATTAAGTCTTGTGGAGGTATATCATAACTCCCACACCTGTTTTTGATCATGAAAAAAGGAAAATTTGAGAATGGAATTTGGGAAATTATGTGCATTCATAGATTGCTTGACCCAATTGTCTCTCTGAATTCTCCTTTTCTATGTTTTAATTTGCTAGCATGCTTTTATTTTTTTAAAAAATTATTTGTTCTGACCATTTCTTCAGTCCACCACTACTGTCCTACTTGATGTAAGCTAAGCTACAAGATAGATGTAAGATTGAATTTTATCTAATGTTAAAAGTAATTCTTTTAACATTTCTTTAAAATTTGTCTAATTTTATCTCACATTTATAATTGTTTGTATCGCCTGCTGCTTTCATTTGGACGATACGTTGAAATAGTTCCTGATGCTAGTTTTATTAACCCCTCCCCTTCTCTTTTCAAGGTTTCAAGTTTTCACCCGCCTTCAGATTCTTGCTATGATTGGATTGGACCTCCTGATCAATGTTCAAACCTTCGACCAGTAATATTTTATGTTCCTAAACATGAATCACCATTGGAACGAAGACTGAGAGAACTTAGGCAGGAAACCCAGTCTTGGAATCAAGAATTCTGGGCAAATCAAAATATATCATTTAGAAAGGTAGAAATCTAAAACCACTTGGTGGCACTGGGGCTCTTTCTAATGCTTTTAGGGAGACCTGCTTTGAGGCAATATTGTTCAACTGTTTATGTACAAATCATCTTTTATATTTATTATGATATTTTTAACAATAAATTTTCATTTCTAAAGTTTTCCAATATGGATTATGAAGTCTTACTGTAATAAATTTAATTATCTGTTTACCATAACCTAGATCCAATGTATTTTTCTTTTGTAGGGGGAAGTATTGCTGTGCAAATGTGTTAGTCTTAAGTAGGGTCCTCTCTCAACAGTCTCATCAAGATAAATAGAGAGCTACTGAATTTTCTGTTACAGAATTGCTTATTTACAAGATATAGTAGTCTCTAATTGTTTTGAAGAGAATCTGCCCCATCAGTTAAAATATTTGATGGAGTGAATTTTGCAGTCATAAATTCTTACGACTGATAATAGTCACTTATAAGATGATACCAATACATTAAGAACCAGTATATTGTAATATTATTGAATCCTATTTCAGGAAAAAGAAGAATTTGTTTGTTCTAGACTGAAAGCCAAGGGTATACAGCCAAGAGATGAAAAAGGTTAGATCATTAGTTCTACCATTCAGTATATATTCTTAGAGGATTTAGATTACTTGTGGATTTTCAGTTTTAGAATATATTCTAGGTCAAATATTTATATCACACTTTTGAGCGAAGAAATGGTGCATATATGAATATTTTCATTAAAACCAAAACAAAAATGTCTTGGGATGTTATTTGGTGTAACTTTGCTAAAACTTTATATCCTTACAGTGTCTCTAAACCTCGAAGTCCATTAGTAATTTAAAATATGTTATTGCAGAAAATTTGTTTTTGGAATAAGAGCATTAAGCTCCTTGGCAGTGAACTTACAAGACAGAGAGAGAAGTCATAATAAGAAATAATCTAAGTAAAATTTAGTTACAGAGAAGCCTGGAAAAAATCAGTAATTTTCTGTGGAGCGTTTCTTGGTTATAAAGGAAGAATTTTCTTTCTTCATTTAGTACTACACTATTCATTTAACCAGCTATTACTAACGCTACTGCCTGTAATTCATATATCCTTTCTAATTAACAGGGTTCATACAGATCTTTAATATGAACATACTTAATACTATGAAGAAGGTCACGATTCACTTTACAACGATTTTGTTGAGGGTAGTCTATGCATAGAAGAGTGAGAGATAGCATGTAGCCAGAACTCCATAAATATGGATATCCTGGCTTCAGCTTCAATTTGATACTAAACTTCTCATAATAAATAACAAAGAAAGAAACTGTTATGCTTAAAAGGTTTTTCTGATCTATAGGTTGTCATTTTGTTTTCCTTTCAGGTCAGAAAGCATCACTGACTGCAGAAGAAATGGCTGAATTTTACAAAGATTTCCTAAGTAAAAACTTAAAAAAAAATGTATACTACAATAGGTGAGATAATACTTTTCAGGATAGTTTTTTCTCTTTATTTCTCAAATCAGTTCTACCCTTCCCTTGTATTACTTTCTTTAAAAGCAATTTATTTATTTATTTATTTTTGGAATTGTTTCCCAGTCACAAGTTGATTTTACCCATTTCTCTATTGCCATGCACTCACTTACTAATCTGCATTGTTCTTTCTATATTCTTATCCTTCCCCATTGACTCATCTACCTAAGAATAGAAGGCCTTGAGGCGTATACCCTGAGAACTTAAAACATTCAATTTTATTCACTGAGATTTGCAGATAAATGGGCATAAAATTGTAGATTTGGAATGAACTAATTTGCGCACTTAGTTTACTTCCAGGTAAGATGATGCAATCCTAAATATACTGTACAAGTTCATTACTTCATTGAGAATCAGGATTTTAATCATTATTTGCACACAGTATTGCTACTTGAGGCACCATATTAAGATGAAAAAGATATAATTCTATCCACAGTTTTAATTTAATAGAACAAAGACAGGGAGCAATAAGAGTAACATTAAATATTGAACAGGAAACAATATAATTTTCCTGGACATATTAATACAGCACTTACTACATTCTAGCTCTGTACATAGTGAGAAGGAAATCCAGATGAACTTAAGCAAAGATACTTTTGAATACATATAAGTATAGCTGCTCTTTTAGACAGTTATCCTGTTTTAAAAAGTACATTTCCAAGGCAGCTAACAAAATGAAAAAGCGAAAAAATAGTAACTGTATACAATATTGAAAAAGTTAAATTTTATTACTTTTTTCTGACAGATTTTTATCTTATCTGTATTATCAAATATTAATATAGGTAATACTTCTTTATATTAATTTAATACATTGTTAACTCATAGTGAAGTTATATCTACTAGGGCTATGCACGGCATTCAAAAGAGGCCCATAGCTTTGACTTTTTGGTGAGTCTGTACAGAGTTAGAAACTCCTTTCAGAAATATTAGAATGTCTCTTAACCTAATTCTTTTTTCACTGCATTGGTATCATTATACTATTGCAGTTTATATAGGCTTTTCAAAAGAGACCTTCAGACTACAGCACCATGTTAGCCTAAGTAAGTAAATAAAATAAATAAAAACTTGCTTGAAATCATGCAACGTTTGTTTTTGCACACCTCACACATGTAACAGAGAGTAGGTTATTTTTCTGGAAAGGCACTTCCAACAATATAAATGTGTTAGGTTTTGCTTTAATTGCACAAAGAGAAAGGAAAGTTTTTCTAAGTCTTTTACTCTTCTTTAATCCTTATGTCAAGATGACGGTGTTTTTGCTATGTTCCCTTGGTTCTAAAATGTAGGGAATGGTACAAACGGAATTTTGCCATCACATTCCTCATGGGACAAGTAGCATTTAAAAAAGCTTGGAAGAAATTTGGACTGAAATGGACTGCAAACTAACCGGCAGCAGTGTTGGGTAAATTTGTCTCTTAAATTGCAGCTTTGACATTTAAAAACAAAACAACCAAAACTTATATTTCAAAGTGTGTGCATGCATGCAGAGTCATCAGCTTCTATTTACATTTATAGTGTTATATAAAGCTAACAAGTTCAAAACTCCATCAGTTAAGTAGCAGCTTCTGCCCTTCCATTGAAGAACATGCTTGTTTCTGGGGAAGGTTTACATTGTGCCAATTTCACTTACTGAAAATGATCAGAATAACACCATTTTGAAGGAAATGTCCTAATTTTCTCTAGAAAAAATCCAGTTGTGTTTCTTGCATTAGCTTAGTGGCCCTGTGTATTATATTTTAAGCATGCCCAAGTTGATCAGTCTAATTTCTCTCTTTTCTCTCTCTTTTTAGTTTTTTAATCCAAAGATGAAACCAAGTATTGATCTTCTGTCCTAAATTACATCAAAGCATTCTGGTGTATTTTTATACAGGTGCTTGTTTTTATTTATTTATTTTGTTCATTTATACATCAGATGCTTGCAGCCAATGCAATGGTTAAAAACAGAATCAATATATAACAGTCAGAAAACTATAAAATAACAAACAATAAACAATCATAGCAGAACTATCTAAAACCAATAACCAGACCTCAAAAATTGCAGCATCAGAACAATAAATTAAAAGACAATTAAAGAAGAATTAGGCAATACAAGGATAAGGATGGAATAGAAACGTAGACTGGGGGATCATCATAGGTATGATACCCATTCCCCCAACTTATGATTATGCCCAGTACCTCATCAAAATGTTAAACAGCAAAGAAGAAAATGGCATTGAACTTTGTAAACATACACGTTACACTTCATATAGTGTAATTTTAAATTTTCTCTTACTGAATCTAGTTGAATTGTTTTCCTTCCACTGCAGTTGCTCTTACTCTATCTAAATATCTGAATATAAAAATGATTTACATACAAGAATGCTGCGTATCTCAGGAACTCGATGCTCGTAGAGTAAGATAAATTAATACTTAGTTATGGTGATTCTTTTGTTAGGAAAGGCTGAAGATTTGTTAATACTGTATCAGCTGTCAATCAAAATGAGGGATTTAATATTTTTCCAAGGAACTCTAAATCATCACGCTAGCAATATAATGTGTGAACACGATACTGTAATTGCTTAATTTACATCATGATTAACTGTGCAAAGTTTATAACCTAGGAATGGTCCTCCTAGTAAAGACTTTTTGTTGCTGTGTATGAATTGCTGCGTCCTGCATTACATATAAGGGTCGTCTATGCGTATAGAACATCTTGCTAAATGGCCAAAGAGTGAATATTAACAACACATTCTAAGATGAGGGATGGGGAACACTCTGAGATGGACAGGTCCAAGGACCTGAGAAGTAGAAATCCCAAATCTGCCCCACAAGACACCCCAAACGCCACCCTGCAACCTGCCTGGGCCGGTCCTGAGGAAAGGAATCAGCTGGCTGCAGATGAGCACCCATCAAAATATTTGTATTTAGAAGCATTGGACCTGCAGCCTGGACCCCAGGGAAATATAGAGGACTGGGTTGATAGCAAGATCCAGATGATCTGCTGCTTTACCAACAGTGTCCAGTCCTTTCATCTTTTCTACATGTCATCAATTGCTAAATGACTGAAATATTTTAAGATGAGTTTCGAATTAATGCTGTATTTAATAAAATGCCAACAACAATATGCTTCTCCGTTTGGATGTATTTATTTTTTAATCTCATGAATAATGAAAGGAGCTATACTCAATGAGTATTATTCATTCTAGAAAAAGTTGATTCTTCTATAATGCAAAGTCATATTAATTGAATCTCTTTGTAAGATTTAAAAATATTATTCTAAACTAAATAAAAAGGAAGTATAAATAGAACACTATTAATGAAACAATATTAACTTCAAATTTATTATAAAAAGAGGAAAAGAATACCTCTGGTAGAAGGGCTCCCAGTGTGGCACATTGATCAATAAAAGGAGATGGTTTATACCTCAAGCTTACAATCATATATATATATATATATATATATATATATATATATTATATATTTATATATATAAAATATATTTATATATATTTATATATATGAGAAGGGGAAAAAAAGGATGGGATGATAAGAATGCTCTAGCATCAGTGCTTGATTTTATATAGATCTTATTTTCTCCCTTCCTTCCTTCCTTCCTTCCTTCGGTGG
This sequence comes from Candoia aspera, assembly GCF_035149785.1. Classification (NCBI taxonomy): domain Eukaryota; kingdom Metazoa; phylum Chordata; class Lepidosauria; order Squamata; family Candoiidae; genus Candoia; species Candoia aspera. The sequence continues at coordinate 314,360,524 of NC_086153.1, forward strand.
GGGAGAGGCAAGGTCTAGTGGAGATGGCTTCCCAGGAGGACTGGTGTGATGGCTATTGCTTTCTTGCTGCTACAACATAGTTGTTTTCATCATGGCCAAATATCTTAATTTAGGAGCTATCTGTGTTGGAATTTCCAGGGAAAAATATATTTATACCAGAATAGTTGCCTCTGTCTTTGCCCAGTGATATACAGAGATTCTGAAGAGTCTTGAATAGTTCTCAGAATGAACACTGATTGGAGTCTTGATGCATGCAGAATTAAGGAAAATGTTTAAAAAATGAGATTCAGATGGCTAGTGTTTATATTGTTTTAAAATCTAATTTAGTTAAAATTATTTTACCCTGCTTTTTTTGCCAGATGTTACCCGAACATATAGAGTTCATCACTTTACAACGGATCATCTGTGTCTGTCCATCTAATCTTACATAAATATTACCTTTATTCATCAATTGGCACATCCAGTAGATACCTGTTTGATATACATGTGATAGATTGTGTTAGTTTAATGGAAACAGCAGCCTCGCTCCCTCAACTCAAAATATATATGATATGTCTTACATATAATGATTTGCTCATAGCATTTGAGCAATTGACTCTCACTGATTTGTTCTGAAAGCAGGCTCAAGATAAGCTTCTGGCTGAATAGAAGGGTTCCTGGTGGATTTTCTTAGATCAGTATTTCTAATGGATTCAGACTTTGCATTCATTCCACGTATGGAAAGGTTGCTTTTATTCATAGAAGGCATTTCCTCTAGTAAAGGAAACAAATAGGCAGGGGAAACAACTCTGAAACCACTAATATTCTAATAATTTGGTTTGGCCGATTTCACATACCTCTGGAGCAAATTTTTAGAGGATGCTAGTGGCTCCAATGGAATAGGGGACTGGTGCATCTGCACATACATACTGTATATGCATGCACACTCCCCAAAAGCAATCGTAATTGGCCATAAGAAAAATGAAGTCAGTACTGTACACGGCAAACTTTTTGTTAGTGTCTTTTAACAAATAGCCTGATGAATAATTCTGAACCTCTGAATCTTGCATTCTCTTGTAACCATGAGGTATTGTCCCAAATAGGTATTTGGTTTTAAAAAACATTATTTAAGCAATTGTATTAGTTTTGGTGATTCATCAAAACTATATTCGTGGCATAAAGATAATTCTGATCTGAGCAGCTTCTGCATTATAATTACTGATTCTGTATCATACATTCAGTTATACAGACTGCTGTATGGATTTTTCAGAACCATTTTGCAGCTGTAATAGTTCTTTTGTCCAAACCAAATGAAAGAAGTATCACTGACATTGACTCTCCATAGAAATAACAAAAATGTTTGTTTTCCAGTTGAGATTAAATATTTCTTTTAAAATTGTCTGTCTAGTGTTTTTCAATAAGATTTGTGTTCTATGAAAAAACAGTCAGTTTACTAAAGCTCATGTTGCTTATAATTCTACGTGGTGTTTATTCTGATGGGAAATGGTTATTGCATTCCAAGCATGTCTTTTATTTCCTGCTATTCATTGGACGCAGTGGCGCTGCGGGTTAAACCGCTGAGCTGTCGATCGGAAGGTCGGCGGTTCGAAACCGCGCGGCGGGGTGAGCTCCCGTTGCTCGTCCCAGCTCCTGCACACCAAGCAGTTCGAAAACATGCAAATGTGAGTAGATTAATTGGTACCGCTTCGGCGGGAAGGTAACGACGTTCCGTGAGTCATGCTGGCCACATGACCCGGAAGTGTCCTATGGACAACGCCGGCTCCAAGGCTTTGAAACGGAGATGAGCACCGCCCCCTAGAGTCGGACACGACTGGACTTTACGTCAAGGGAAACCTTTACCTTTACCTTATTCATTGGATCTCTCCATTGAGGTATTCATTTCACTAGAATAAAAGAGGAGGAGGAGAGGGAATGAAGAGACTGATTAAGACTAAATTAAAAGCTCTTATTGCAGAATGCATGTTTATAAATTAGAGTATTTTTAATCAGGTAAAAAATAAAGGGCACCTTTTTAGCATATTGTCAGTATATCAGTGTTTCAATTTTTACATTCCCGGCATCCCCGCTCCCAATTGCTAACCCACTGGATGTCTCATTTCCAAATAAAAAAAGTATCTGAGAAGAATTGTGCATGACGATTCTATGCCTATTTCTCCCAATTTCCTGCTACTAAGTGAGACAGCACGGATGTCACTTGACTTCAGATATCACTTTGTTGAACCTGGAATCCCAGTAGGAGAAAATTGCTCTATGAATCCAATTGATTTTGGTAGGGAAACTATACTCTGTACCATTAATAATAATGGTGGTGTGATCCAGAGAGATTCTAAAGTATATAGTTCTCTTAACCTATGCACAAATGCAGTGTGCACCAAGTGCTGTTTTTTTTTTAATTGATTTGAGTCAGATATTACATCAGTACTGTTCTGAAAAAACTGCAGAACTGTGAGATGACCATCTTGTAGATCAGTGTTCCGCAGTGCTGGCTGGGGAATTCTGGGAGTTGAAGTCCACACATCTTAAAATTGCTGTGCGAAGTTTGAGAAACGCTGTTGCAGATGCTGCTGTCCAGTCATGCCATGAAATCTTATTACTAGAGTCTTTTTTATGACATGTGTTTCAAGCTGCATATCTGATATTAGTATAATGGAGTTTCTAAAGTGAAGATATCTTGAATGCAGGGATCAGAGTATTAGAGTATTAGTTCATCTATTGCATCAAAATCAGTAAAATCAAATTTAAATAACAAAATTCTTACAGCATAAGCATTTACAAATTATATCCTCTATGGATTCTACTAACAGTCACTGTTCTAATTTGTTAGTTTTTTAACATTCACATATCGCTAACCCAAAAGAAAATGACTCTGACTTTAAGTAACCCCCACCAAAAGGAAGATTAGATAGAAGAAAGATTATAAATACATGAAAATGATGTGTAATGCTTAGCTTCTCTAGCTTGTTACTAAACCCAATTCCTGACTGAAGATGTTATCTTTTCCAGTAAATGTGTACGTGTGATAAACTTAAAAATGTGTACCTGTATATAGGTGCACATGTACCTTTATGCACTGGCCAGAGGTCACAATCCCAAAAAAAGACATGGGCAGGACAAAAAAGTTTAATAAAAATAATTAAAACATATTGCCTGCAAACAGTTTTACACTTCATTTGTAAAATTAATGGATTCCCATATGTGATGAAAAAATCATCTCATACCCAGACTCTCAGACATTTCCTCTGACAACATACACACAAATAGGCTCACTGAAAAAGATGAAACTCAGCTAGCATAAATCCATGCTTACTCTCTAGTAAGTCCCACTGAATTCAGTGGCTCTTACTCCCAGGTAATTATGGATAGGCTATTGGTATGTAATGTCTCTTACACTAGAGGGGGTTTTTTTATAATTTTTTTTAAAAAAACAGCACTCAGTATCAACTATGCATGTGCATATGTAATGTGTATATATAATACTGTACCTGTATTGTTTTAAAGAGTATCTGGAAACTTTTCTCTCAACATGCTCAGCTGGCCTAAAGGTAAAGATATCCTTGAGTCAAACTTGAATTCTTGTGAATACATGGACACAATTAACACAATTTTATTGGGAAAAATACAGAAATGATTTTGCTATAGCCTTCATCCAGGATTTTTTGTTTGTTTTACTTTCCAGTCTGGTTTACAGTACTGGCAGTCTCCAATCCAAGTAATAACTAAACCTGACCCTGCTTAGCTTCTGAGCTAAAACAAAGTTGACCTGGTGCTGTCATCTGCTGAGTAATCTACCCTAGAATCAAATATAAAAATAGTCCATGTAATCCTGAGATTACAAGATTTTCTTGCATAAATCCTATATACACAGTAAGCCCAAAGCAGATGAAGCCCACGAGGAATACATTGTCTCTGCCTCACAAAATGTGATTTCTTTCAGATTTGAACTCACACCAGTTATAGCCACTAGCCAACAACAGTGGTCTGTTCAGCATATCTTTATTGAATTCTTTGAAAAGTACTTTGTTATACAATTCTACCAAAATCAGTACTATCACTAATCGTATATAAATGTTTGTCTGAATAAAATATATCAAAACCTAGCAGTCATTTCCTGACCCCCATGTTTTTCTTGGACTACCTAGAAGGACAAATAATTTGAGCTGGTATTTCCTTCCTGTTTGGGGGGCTGAGTTAATTATCTTCTCTTTCAGGCAGCTTATGACAGAAAGCATAAACCAAATTCCTTCATGTTTTGCTGTGACAAGTTATTTCGCTGCCATTCCCCCTATTTGTTGAATAATTCATAGTAAGTGTTGTATTTCTGAATTTCATTATTGGCATTCACAAATAAATGTGAGCAAATTGTACATGAAGAGGAATAACAAAGAACTGTGTATCAGAGAACAAAGGACAAGGAGAAGCTTAACTGTTATGTCAATGTATTCCCCATACAGTCATGTAATTCATAGGTTTCCCTGAAAAGAGTATCAACCAGTCATGGTCTGTTAGGCTTGCCTTATGCATGGGAAGGCCTCGAAAGCTTTGCCTTTTACACAGGAAGATGGGGCTGGATCATGTATTGTGGACTCCGTGGTATCTGCTCCATTCTTCTACCTGCTATATAACATTACACAGCTTACACAGATGACCTTCATGCCTCTCAGCAGCCATCTTTTGAGTACATGGATTGACAACACAGATGTTAAAAAAACGAAAAGAAATGGAATGGGCTTGAAGGGGCCACACTCTAGATGTACACCACAATGTAAGTGTAGTATTAATGTTTACAGTTGACTATAGGAGACAAAGAGGAAATAAATTGTTTAAATCAGCTTTTAATAGCTCTAAGACAAGCTTCTATCATAGAGGGATCTCTTTCAAAGAAGTGACATATGCACCTGCAATCTTTGCCAGCATCCCAGAGGGATAAGCTTTTATTTGCATTTCCTGCACATAAGGAGTCAGCCGGGTATCTTTGCAGGACAGCTGACAACCCTGTAAAAAGCAGCTGCAAGATACAGCAATAATAGTGTGAGCGTATTTGGAGTTCTATATAGATGCATAGATGGTTCATGCAATCTAATATGAATATAAATTTACAAGGAGTCCAATTTTTCTTCCTAGAAATTTTAGTGGGTGATTTAGTAAACTCTATTGTCTGCTGAGTCATACCATGTGTTCACTATTAACTCCTAAATGTTTTTTGATCCACTCCACTCCCCAAGCTTCCTAATATAAACAAAGCTTATTATTCAGTTTTTCCACTTAACCAACAGTAGGACTGTGCAATTTAGTGTGCATGTTTGTGCTTCTTTGGTATATTTCCATCCTTTCATTTATTTTTGAAATAATCCCAAGTTACCTTCCAAGGCAACAGTGAAATATTCCCTTGTGACCTTCAGGTTGCTGGTAGGTTATAATGCCAGCCACTCTGGCAGGCAGATGTTATCTAAAGATAACAAATAATTTAATAAAAAAAGTAGAAGGCAAGCAAGCAATTGGAATTTCTAAAATAACATTTAAAACAAATATTTACATATAAAGAGAGAAGGAATTTAAAAGGAGAATGAGGTAAATTTCTGTGAGAGAAAGAATGGATATATACAGTAAATACAAATTATGTACCATATATTTTTCCCTCTGACCACAAAGGGGCTCAAGCTTGCATTATTTTGGTTTTAAATATATTAAATATATTACTTATTTCTTCGAACCTCAAGATGGGTTCACACAATCTTAAGTATGGTTGGTTTGGTTTTGACTTACTATGTACAGTAATAGAATCCATCCAGGGTAATTTATATACCATATTTTCTGTCATTGAATGTTCTATGAATCCAGCCAATAGGATTCAACAAGCCATGGTTTAAAAGAGTTTAGCATAATATATGAACACAGCTATATTGTTTCATATAACTGTGAATCCCACTGAAGAGATAACATTTTTGCAAGTTTATTTTTATTAAACCATATAATAGCACAATAATTGTTACCATGTTTAGTTTCACATAAATGGTTGAGGTGATTATTCTACATTTGATTTACTTTTTACTTAACAGCTGCCTCTTATAAAGAATATTTAGTCTGTGCAGCTCTTGGAGCTGCCAAAACTGCTGCCAACCACTTTGAGAAAGGGTTGGATCCTACCGGCATTTAAATCTGAAATTACTAGTACAAGTAGCCTTTCTAGAGCCTTTCTTCTATATCATCTGGTAGACCAGGGAGATGTTAACAGTTGGCAGGTTGGATCAGTGGAGCTTTAGAGCTCATGTGGAGTTTTGCAAGGAAAGGGACAATATGTGTATTGTTTACTTCTCCCTTGCTCTTTTTCTTCTTTCTTGCTTGGACTCTGGGGCTCTTCCTAAACATGCTGGCTGAGTTCAGATAATGCATTAATCCATGATTGCCAAGAAAAGTACATCCATCATTAGGAGTCAAGGTTGACTTAAGGGAGTCTATCTTTTTTTTTAAAATATCACATTAATAAACAATGGCTTACAACCTACAAGGTCTCAGTTCACACAACATAACCTCAAATCACAGGCATCTGATATAAACTATGATGATTGAAAAAAATGTGACATCACAATACTGACCTTACTCTTTTGTCTATGCAACCAAACTTTAAACACAAGTATGTAAGTTATATGGTTTGTGCTGTGATGTTTTGTCCTTTGTTCTTCCTGGATGCCTATGTCCCAAACCAAACCATGCTTATCTTGGCTTATCGAAACATGTTTACTTTAGTCATGTTTAATCATATTTATTAAAGCCAATTTTCTGGATTCTCATTATACAATGACAATCAACTAACTTTGAAGGCTAAAGTATATACAACATGCAAGACTAAAATTTAATTAGTAGTTCTTTATTAGAATCCCAAGATCTACCCAACTAGATATGTAAAATGTATGTCTTGGACTAAAGAACAAGATGCCTTTGAGCCTAGATATTTTGTTAAGAACAGAAATGAAAAGGCAATATTTTCACATCAAAGTCCCCTACTTATTATACCATTTTTTCATAATTTCAGCAGCTGAGAGTGATTACTTGTGCTAAAATTTGGGATCAGAGATGTTTCTAACGGCTGTAAATCAACTTTTGCCAACCACTAATCTATGTAACTTCAGAAGAATTGGGGAATTTGAGAGCTAAAATAGAGAAGACAGTGAACCAGGAGTCCTGGGATCTCAGACATCAGAAAGTTGTTTTCTAGAGGGATGGCAGTACTGTTTGCAACAGAAGCAGCAAAGAACTTCGTGACACCATAAAGATTAACAAATTCATTATTCCTTAAGTGTTTATGGATCTGTCAGAGGCTCGTCCCAGAAGCCATAAAATGTTTCTGGTTCTTCTCCTCTGTTATGAACTGTACAGGAGGGAGGAGGGAGGATGGATTGCTGTTTGGGAACACACATCACCAGCAGACACAGCAGAGATGGGACTGAATTGCTTTGGCGACTGCCTTATCTACAATTGACACCGAGGAATGCAGCCTGGGAACTGAGTTGTAAAACTGAAAGAAGTTGTAAAGGTTCAATTTCAAAAGAAAGGCGCAAAAAGGTGATGAGTTTGAGGGATCCAGGGAATCTGATTCTCTTGGGTCTTTGAATGAAAAGGGACTGTATCTTAATAAAATTTCCTTCCTAAAACCTAAAAGGCTTATAGTGAGGATTATTGCTATTGAGATATCTGACCCCATGTTCCTCACAGGACAATTCATTTCTTTAATAGGCATGTACAGTAGTTCTAGATCTGAGAAAGAATATTCTGAGCAGGGAATGGTGAAGTAACAAAAGATACTGTACTCACTTTCCTAAATTGTTGAACTGGTTATCATATGTACTAGGATAAAAATCCTTGTTTTTTGTTTATTCTAGTCATCAATTAGACTATATATATTGACCAACTCAGTGTAAAAATGTTATCACATCTAACTACTGCTTTGAAGTCATTGTTCATAATTCTATCTTCACATTTCACCATTCCTTTTCCTTCTCTTCCCCCACTTTGAAAACAGCAAATATGTAAGTATGTACCCACATACTATTTTTTAAGGCTATACAGTACTTGTATTTGATGAAGTGGACTGAGATCCAGGAAAATGGAGTGATCTACATTTATGTAACAATAAAGTGGCATCACAAGGCCATCTATTAGTTTTGGAGACATATCGTTTCTAAATTAAAATCATAAGCATATTACATTATTCCTGCAAGTTTTTCTTCATCAGGCAAAAAAAAAAAGAAACTTTCTATAATTTGTTTTGGAGAATTAATTTGAAGTTTTCTGCTGCTTTTGATTTTTGCTGTTTTTAAGCAGATGTTGGTTTTGATCAAATATTTAATATGTATTTGAAATATGTTATTGCTTTTCATATTTTAACATTTTTTATTTTTTATCCCACCTTTATTATTTTTAATATGTATCTTCAATAATTCAGTGCTTTACATCTTTTTGACAAAAATCCCTTTAAACTAGTAAGATATTGGAACACTCCAAATGTTATGTAAGGTATGCCATAAAGATATTCCTGTGATTTTGATTCAGCATGACATGTGACTTCAACCAATGGTGGTTTAGTTACTAAACCATGATTAAACAAAAATTTAAACTTAATCGGCCCATTTCGAGCTGGACCATAAGGAAGGCTGAGAGAAGGAAGATAGATGCTTTTGAACTGTGGTGTTGGAGGAAAATTCTGAGAGTGCCTTGGACTGCAAGAAGATCAAACCAGTCCATCCGCCAGGAAATTAGCCAGACTGCTCACTTGAGGGAACGATATTAAAGGCCAAACTGAAATACTTTGGCCACATAATGAGAAGACAGGACACCCTGGAGAAGATGTTGATGCTAGGGAGAGTGGAAGGCAAAAGGAAGAGGGGCCGACCAAGGGCAAGGTGGATGGATGATATTCTAGAGGTGACGGACTTGTCCCTGGGGGAGCTGGGGGTGTTGACGACCGACAGGAAGCTCTGGCGTGGGCTGGTCCATGAAGTCACGAAGAGTCGGAAGCGACTAAACGAATAAACAACAACACATTGGGTCACTCAACTAATGGGGTGATTTCCAACCAGTCTTCTTTGCTGACCTATATCGTTACAACAATGGTCGGGGGAGCTACCAATGCTTGTGGAAATGATCACAGCCACCGTCTACTAGATGCATCACAAAGTCTGTCGCCACCGAAACTTACGAATAACGATTCCCCTCAATTAAACCCCAAATTCTTCTCGCCTCCGGCAGAGTGGCGCATGCGTGCTGCGGTAAAGCCTTCGCGCATTCCTCCTCGCGCCTCTAATTTTTCCAGCTCTCCGTCCGCCCAGCATCCCTGTTTCTCGGAACCAGTGACATCATGGCTGTGGGCACGCGCAGAATTGTGGGCCGGGAGGGACCGCCATTTTCGGAGAGCAGAGGGGTGGGGCTAAGGCCGCTCAGTCAGGCTTGGGAAGCCGGGAAGAATTTGTCTCTCGGCGGTGGGACCGGAGGTTTCGGGGGCAGCGGCGGCGGCGCTGGGCTCGCCCCCGTTCCGTGACTGACAGCCAGGTGTTTCCACCTGGGCGGTGAAGTCATAGCAGGGGTGAGTATGGGCAAGGGCCTCCGCCGCCTTTCTAGCATCCTTTTTCCTCTCTCCGCCACCAAATGAAGCCGGCGGCCTGCCGCCCATCAGAAATGCTGATAGCTTAGGATGGACTAACTGGCCAAGGCGGGGGCAGCGGCGGGCACCATCTGTAGGAAGGGCTCTGTGTGTGTGTATGTGCGTGTAGTTCGGAGTAGACACCAAAGAAGAGAAGGAACAAAGTGGTGCTCACCAGCAGCGACACCGAAGATGAGAAGCAGGTCCTGTGTGGGAGTGGATAGGTTATGGGTGGGTAATGGAAGAAGGGATGTAACACTGGGGCGTGTTGAGCTGAGCATCTGAGAAGATGAAGAAAAGTCAGATCTGGAAACAGAATCGAATATTTCCAGAAAAAGAAGTAATGGGAAGCTGATAGCAGTTGAGGGTATGGTGTCTTCCCTCGCCAATTACTCATCTACAACAAAAGGCTGATTTACATTTCTGTAAGTCCTGGACTAATCTCTGATGACAACAGCCAGACTTAGTCTGCTGCTGATGTTGCTCTTCCATAGTCAGTTCAAGTACTGAGGAGGGGAGATTGAAGAGGAAGGAACTGGTTTGTTTGTTGGGGATGTGTTTCTCTGACACCCCCCCCTTCTCCCCCTTGTGCTTACTCTCCCTCCTCTGCTTTTCACAATTTATGTTACAGTTTGGGGCCTGACAACACCCAGGAATGAGGACATATGTAGAATAATGAGGTATGGTCCTTGGGGTATGCAGATCTCTATAATTATGGCCTATTTTTCTTCCGCATTAGAAAATCCCTTCAGGTTTGTTTTACAGATTTTTAAAAAAAGTAATTAAAAGCTTGTGTCTATCATTCACAATTTTACCTAACATAGATTTTGTAGGTAGATTTTTTAATGTATGTCATTATTGATATGAAGCTATAAAAACATAGTTTTCCTGTTTTTTACTATACTTAATATGCACTATTTTGAAAAGGAAACACCCACAATAAGAGATTTATATATAAGAATTTTTATATATAGCCTTCATATATATACAAATATATTAATTTACAGAGGCATCTTTTTTTATTGGAGAAATACTTTTTTATATTCTATACTTTGCCCTTGTTTTCTTCATTAAATAGATATTTCTGGAGTTTGTGTATTTGCTTTTTCCTGAAATGGGGTAAGAAAAATGATGACAGTTCTGCTTTCCATTCTAGTGTATTTTGAGTCTGTAGGCAGAGCCCTCATTTGTATTTTTCAAACAGCTTTTTATGGCTAGAAGATTTTGGATGGGGAAAATGTATTACAGCAAAGCGTATTGGCTTATTATCTGTAAGCATTAGGATGGATAATCTTGATATGGATTTCAGCTTATTTAATAATTCATTTATAGAGCTTCATTTTTTAATAGCTAAAACAAAGCTGCATCTTTTGCTTTAGGCTACTAATGTATATATTATAGAGGACTATCTGGAAGTATTCATTTCCTTTTGCAATAGGAAACGTTTGTATGGAATAGTTTGGGTGGATAAATTTAATGAAATTTAGGAAGCTGTTGCACTGTAAGTCAAACTCAATCATCTAATACCAAGATGAAGTAAAAACTGAACTCAGATTCCAATCTTGTATCTACTTACCTAAGAGTAAGCCCTGTTGAATTCAGCAGTTGTTATGTCTAAGTAGACATTCATACAAATCAGTTTGAAATGGAATTAAGTATGGTTTTGTGAGCTAATTAAGAAAGTGTATATTAAGTAAATGATAGAACTATAAATGTTTTCCAAATAAATTTAAATTTTAATGTATTTTAATTTTCTAATTTAAATATCTTCCTTAGAAAATATTTTTTCTAAAAATTGCTAAAATAAGTCTGATAATGATTAAAAATATTTCAGTCATAAGTCTTGAATGGAATAACAAAGAGAAGAATCGTGAACAGTAAAGTTCAAACAGATTCATTAGGCAAAGCCCTAATGTGTTGTAAGCCAGTAACTGTACTGTAGCAAGCAAATTGCTGACCAGGAAAACTGTCATGAGATGATATCAGGCTTGAAGTTTAGAATAGTGGGGCTCTAATGCATACCCATTTAGCAAAAGCTTACATGCCAAAATTTAATGCAATCAATTTTTGGGAAGTCAGAGATTGAAGAACATTTCTATATCATATTGCAGTAATCTACCTACCTTCCATGAGCCTGAAAATAGGATTGATATATAGAATTAATGTGATATTTTTGAAATTATCAAATGTAGGTTGCATATGAAAGCATTAAAATAAAAATGGTGAAACATATTTTAACAATAACCATATTTGTCAATTTATTAAAGCAGGGAGAAAAGCAAACGTGATTTAGAATGAGAAGACTAAGAAAAACTAGGTCATTAGTGTATGAGTAATATTTGCAATCTCAAAGAAAACCTTTAAATATTTAACAAGAAAGTGGAATATATCTAAACATTTTGGAATAAAATGAAGAGATTTCTGAAATGAAGATCAGCATATAATATAGTGTGTACAGTAGATGCATTTTAAAAATGGTTGCTTTCACTTTGCTTAAGGATGCCCCATAAGGATCTAACCAAATCTGCACCTACCTCTCTCTCCTTTTCTTTCTTGTTTTATCTGTTTATTTCTCTTACTTTCCTCAGTGCCCTTGGGATGTTTGATTGTACCTTGTAATGCAGTGTCTGGCTTCTTATTGTAGGCTGAATTCCCTTTGGACATGAGGATTAATGCAGCTACTCTTTGGGCTCCATTTCTTTCATCTGCCTCAAAGCCATGCTTTAATGTCCACATTTTAATTTTGAATCTCAATATATGCATTGTGACATCATGATTCCTTTATATTTCAGGATTATTTTGATACCCAGAGCAAGTAGTTCAGCACATAAGTCAATAGGAATCAAAACTTTCTGAAAGAGCTGTTGAAATTCCTCTTTGGGGCCGGGTGGGGGGAAGAAGAGAAAATTGCTCTTCAATTTTTAGAACCTATTTAAGGTCAAATCCTTTTAGTTCAGATTATTCTTAGGAGAATGAAGTGTTTATAAGCTTGCAAGTATGTAGAGGAGTTTGAGTAATGAAATCTTTTAGAAAAATTGTTCTTTGTCAGCCTATTTTTCATGTTTAATTACTGATGTGCAAATAGATGTCTGATCATGGGAAATAAGGATTTGGTTTGGCTGTGTTTTTTTTTAAACAACCTTAAAAATTGTTGCAGAACCAGTAATTCATTGGAAAATAATTTTTCCCCTTTAACTATTTTCAAATTATATAATAAATATTCTAGTCTCTTGGAAAATACTGTAAGCTTGTATTATTATAGATAATATAAATAAGCCTTTTTAACTGAAAAGCTGGAAGTTATAACTAGACAAAAATTGTAGGTACTGTATTGTAAAGATTAGGGCTGTGACATTTAAAACTACTTTATAAACAACTTTTTTTCAGCCTTGTATCCCATTTGTAATATTTAATACTGGCTATACTTCACAAGGCTGATGTATGAATGCTTCTGAAATACTTTAAAACTTAAAATGCATTAAATGCATAAAAATAGTTCCATATGTATTGCCAATTGCAATATTATATACCATCAAGACAGACTGCACCTTTTCTGTATTTGGAAGTGATCTATTTATCTCTTAAATTGCACTGCTTTCATCTTATCAGATCTGTTCCTTGACAAATTTGTGTGCTTGGTTGTGTATAGCTATATGATTTAGAATAGTTTAATTAGATACAACAGGGAGAAACTATTATTGATCTCACATTTTCAGGAGACTTAGGGGGGCTGAGGCGAGGAGGCACTACTTTTCAGTAGCAATGCCAACCCTATGGAGAAGCCCCCCCAGCAGAGATCAGGCTAGCCCTCTTCTTGTTGATGCTTCAGAAGCTTCTAAAGATGGAATTGTTTCCAAGAGCCTTCCCTGATTTTATCATGCCATCTTTCACTTCTGTTTTATAATTTGTATTTTTATGATTGGTGGGTTTTTTTTTCTTTTTTATGGAAGCTTGTACCATAGATGTCTTTTGACTGTGATGGGATAGAAGTGTGAAAAATAAATAACTTTTCTGCTAGAAATGGAAGATTATATGAGCGTATGTTATCTTGCTGATAAAGCTTTCATTGTATTCTTCTTTCTCTTGGAAGCATTTGGTTGACCACATACTTGTTCTCTTTTTCTCTTTGTCTTTCATTGTGCCCCTTTTCCTCTTTCAGCACATCCTAATTTTTTTTGTTGGAGTCATCACTTTTAGGATATAGTTCTTAACATATTGCTGCAATCTGAATGTGGTCTCAGCCCTAAAACCATTACCCACTGCTACTTAAATTGTGCATAATTCGGATAGTGTGGGTGTAGCTCAGACTTGGTTCTCCATGATATGATTAAGGTTTCTGTAAAATTAAAAAATGTACATACTATTCAGCAAAATATTGTCTTGTAGAGGTACATTTCTGTGTCAGTTTTCTATAGTAGGAGGTACCTGTATCCAGCCTTCAGTAAACCTGTTTGCCAATAGCCCCACGGTCTTCAATTTGGGCAAACAAGAATGTTCAGGAAAGAGAGAAATCACAAGAATAGCTATGCTAGACTGCCAAAAGAATCTGAAGTGGGCTTTTGGAAAATAATCATAGCTGTCTAATTCTGAAAGTCATCTGCAAGAATTTTCTCTTTCCCTTTCTTGGGAATACTGCAAATCTGACCAGATTGGGAACACTTGATTATTTCAAGTTTTTAGGCAAGAGTCTTATTTCATGCATAATGATCCTGTTAAGCTAAAAGAAACCTCTCCTACTTTCTCACTTCACTCCTTTTTTAAGTCATGAGTTCATGTGAAGATTATGAATCAGATTCCAACTGGGAAATTAGTGTAATCTTAATTTACCAACCAGTATGTGAAATCATCATAGAGAATAAACTGAGATTACATACAATGCAAAAAATTGTGGTTTAAAGGGTAATTTTGAGTCAAAGAGGCCACATACTCAAAGGTAAACAGTATAAAGACTTTGAATTCAGTTCAGTAATGGAATTAGTTCCTCTGACTTTTAAGTATTTGAATGAATTGGATTCATATATCACTCTAAGCTATAAAGTTGGATTTTGCTTCACATATTTATGAAACCAGCCATTGCACTTTGTAAATAATAATTTATGATATGTAGAGTTGGACAACCTGGGACCTCAGTGCTTCATGCCAAATTAAGTGTAATTTAAGATAACATTCTACTTTTATGATTTTTGGAACCACTCAAAAGGCCAACTGTGGACCTCATCCTGAAAATGTATGGACTTCTGCCTTAGTGTGAAACATATTTTTCAACATATCATAAGCACAGTTTAGCATATGTGGGTATTTCATAAACTATGAAATATCTATATATTTCAATATATGATAGTTCAGTAAGTTAATCTGTTTAAAACATTAAAGCTAACTGCATAATAGTATATCTATGATGCAACTATTGAGAAATAGAGATCCACATGTGAATTAGCACGGTGACTTGCTTTTTATGTCCTGCAAAAATCTACAGGTAGTCCTCGTTTAATGACCACAGTTGGGACCAGCAGCTCTGTCATTAAGCAAAGTGGTCACTAAGTGGGAAATCACGTGACTGTGCTTTCCCCACTCCCCTGCCCTTTGGAATGCTCACCTAGCTGGGATAGTTGGCTGGCAGCTGCTGCCTATAACTGACAAGACTGTCGTAATCAGTTTCATACCTTTGGCTTTTGTTGCTGCCTAATGATTTTACTTCAGCTTCTCTTTTTTCCCATGCCCCTGCCCTTTGGAATGCTCACCCCAGCACTGGGATAATTAGCAAAAAGGGAATTAATGTTTCTATTTACATTAATTGGAGAGGAAGGGATTACAAGAGAGTAAATAGGCACACAGTGGGGAATACACATTGAAAGGGATGTAGTGATGCCAGCAGCCCCAAGCACGCTACACAATCCCTTCCTCTCCAATCTCTCTGCTCTGCAAGAAGGGGGAAGGAAAAAAAAATCTCTGTAGGCAATCTCTATGTCTGACTCGTTTTTTTTCTTGCCCTCTCGCAGTGGAGAGATCAGAGAGGAAGGGATTACAAGAGAGTAAGCAGGCACTCAAAGGGTACACTGTGCTGTTTCCGTAGCGTGCTTGGGGCTGCTGGCACTGCTGCATTCCTTTCAATGTGTATTCCCCATTGTGTGCCTGCTTACTCTCTTGTAATCCCTTCCTCTCCAATCCACCCTGCGGGGGGGGGGAGAAAATAACAGGTCACGCATAGGACAGTGTGTACTGACTGTAATGGTAATCATATGACTGAGGAACACTGAGAAGGTCGTAAATGCGGGCATTAGTCTTAAAGTTATTTTTTCAGCACCATCGTAACTTTGAACTGTCCCTGAACAAGGCAGCCAGTAAGCGAGGTCTACCTGTAGTTGTTCAGAAATGAAAGAATATAAACTATATACTATATATAATATAAATATAAACTATATATACTTTAGCACTGTATGTTGTATTACCCCCCCCCCCCCACTGTCATGCGCTGCCTACTACTGAGTAAAACACAGACACTGATTCAGGGAAGAGCAGGTTCAGGTTTACTTCAGCATAGTGCATAGCTGGAAAAAGCTGAGAGTGAAGGGAGCGCGCCAGTGCGGGGTTTAAATAGCCCGCGCTGGTCAGCGCCCCCCCCACCTTGGGTTGTGTCATCCCCCCAAGTCCTGTATGCTTCATTGCCGGTAGGTGAGGGGTCGCGGGGCCCCTGCTGGTGCCCCGGGCTTCGCTCATAATCGTTTTCTTCCTCCGGCCGGTGATTGCTGTCAGCTGGGCGATATCCGTTGCGTTCCTGCTGACAGCTTCAGGTGTGCCTCGTGATCCGCCCTGTCTTTGTCGTTCCTTCTTCCCCCTTTGTGTTCTAATGGCTGGTTCATCCGGCCGGGGTCGGCCGGGGTCGTTCCCTTCTCCTCGGGGTCTGTGTCTGTTGTTGTGCGTGCTTTGCTTATCTTTAAATCCCTTCCTCTAGTTTCCGAGGTATTGTCATGTGTGCCGTTGTGCTGATGCATTCAGCTCAACGGTGCTCATGACACCCACACCTCTATTATATTCAGCACGTAGAATTAATGCTAGAGTTGATGCTTACCTTGTTATATTTTTAAATGTCAATCATTTGTCTTTCCTTGTTACTTGAGGCATAAGAAGGATTTTCATAGATGTTGCCTACAAAGGCTTGTGTTTAAACTACAAACCTCATTTACTCTTAGTGGCAAATTGTAGTGTTCTTGGATATGAAATAAAGCTAATAGTCCCTCTATACTTACTTGGAATCTGAATTTTTAAGGGACAAGGGAAGATCAGCTTGGATTTCACTTACACATAGTCCTCAACCTATGACCATTCGGTCAGCGACCCTGTGAAGTTACAGTGGTGCTGAACGAACGGGGTTATGGCCAGTCCTCAGAGTTCTGGCTGTTCCAGCACCCCCGCGGTCATGTGATCGCGATGGGGAAGTCAGTGGGGAAGCCAGCAGGGAAGGTTGCATGTCTTCTGTATCTGCGCACCCTCCCCCAGCCCCTCTGCACTTGCGTTGCTCTGGCCACTTGCATACTCCCATGCACCCTCCCTAACCCACACACCTCTCACACACACTCTCTGACCTGTGCAGTGCCCCCTTTGCACCCCATGCATCCTTCCCAAACCACACAGCACCCCTCATGCACCCTCCCTGACCTGCACAGTGCCTCTCGTGCACCTTCATGCACCCCCTGACCTGCCTGGTGCCTCTTGCGCACCCCCATGTACCCTTGCGCACCCTCCCTGACTTGTGTGGCACCTCTCACACACCCTCCCCAACCCACGCAGTGCCTCTTGCACACCCCCATGCATCCTCGCGCACCCTCCCTGACCCACACAGCGCCTTGCACACCTTTGTGCATTGCCCCTACCCACTCCCA
Organism: Candoia aspera; assembly: GCF_035149785.1. Classification (NCBI taxonomy): domain Eukaryota; kingdom Metazoa; phylum Chordata; class Lepidosauria; order Squamata; family Candoiidae; genus Candoia; species Candoia aspera. The sequence goes on from NC_086153.1 coordinate 314,378,038, forward strand.
CGCACCGTCTCTCTCCCTCCCCCAGGCAGCAGAAGCCACTTACCTGCCTGCTTGCCTGGGATTTGCAACTTCCTGCCAGCTTGACTTTGGTTGTGGGAAGCCAGCAGGAAGTTGCCTCACCTAACGACTGTGGGATTCAGTTAATGACAGCAACTGGGACTACAGGGATTGCCATCGCTAAGCAATCCTGTCACACTTTACAACCCCATCACTTAGCGATGTAAATTCCGGTCCCAATTGCCATCACAAATCGAGGACTAGCTGTATTAGATTTCAGAGCTGCATCACTACCTACAGAGTAATTTGTTGAGCACTTTATATTGGTATGCTCATTTATTCTGTGCTTACAATACATGTCAACTGGAATCCTATTCAGTATTGTCTGCATGTTAACAGAATCATAACATGCCTTTTGGTACTATGTTTTCATGTTTGAGAGCTTTCCAGAGAATATATTGGTCACCAGGAATAGGTACTACATGATTGGCTTCATCCTATTGGGACTTGTCAGATGTAGGTAGCCAGATGTTACTCTGTAGAGTTGAAACCCTCTACTGGGGATTGAACTCATGGATCTTTGCCTTTCAGATGATCATATACGTTGCATTAGCTTTAGCAGCTCTCCAGGTCCTGGCGCTCAGTGGTTGCAAGAAGGGATAGCTAGAAACTCTCAGAATGATATATACACTCCGCCTTTAATACACAATGCCATACACCATGTAGTTCCACAGTATGGGCATATGCAGACATCACACAAGATGTGCCTTATATGAAAATAGAGAAATTTCACCCTCCCCAAGAGAAGGTAAAAGTCATGTAAAACTCCTTACATAGGGGCATGACATAACATAACAATCTATCTGCTCTGAGCTTAAGCGAAGGTGAACTCTGTATACCGTTGCAATAGCTCCCAAAGAATATACGTTATTGGGCATAATAGTACATAAGTTGCATTATGGGTATGTGACCTAAAATTTTAATATGAAATAATATATTTAGATGGCATTTAAATAATATCTCTGGATCTCTTTTTCCTAGAATGTATGACAACATGTCCACAATGGTGTATCTAAAAGAAGACAAATTGGAGAAGCTCACTCAGGATGAGATTATTTTCAAGACCAAGCAAGTGATTCAAGGCCTGGAAGCCTTGAAGAATGAGCACAATTCCATCTTACAGAGTTTACTTGAGACGCTAAAATGTTTGAAGAAAGATGATGAGACTAATCTGGTAGAAGAAAAATCAAATATGATTCGGAAGTCTTTGGAAATGCTAGAATTGGGCCTAAGTGAAGCACAGGTAAATAAACTGCATGAAAACAGATTTATTTAATCTCTGATGTTCAAAATCAAGGTGGGGAGTTTGGTATTTAATACAATAAATACAACTGTCTATGTGATCAACATTTGACGTAACTCTTCAGGTAGAGCACAGTGTATTAGGCCACTATAACTTGGCTCTGTGCTCTGGAGGAACCTGAGACTTGAGCCCATGTGTTCCTTCAATGCTGTTTTTACAGTAACTTAGGCTCAACTTTCATCTGCCGATAGAAGTCCCTCTTGCCTTTAGGGCAATCTTGTTTGTTCCTTGCTGTCAGGCCAGAACCCTAACATCACTAGGCGAATCACAGAATTTCTCTCAACTGATATGCCCTATGCAGGAAACTATTTTATTAATTTTCTGATTTTATTAATGTACAATTTTATTTTGTTCTAAGTTTCTTACATTGCATCTAGGTTTTATCTCCTGCCATATGTTATTTGTCACCAATCAATATGTTTTATTGTTTTACTGTATTTTAATTAATGTTTTATTCCTGTTTTATGTAACCCGCCCAGAGTCGCTCTCTGAGTGAGATGGGCGGGGCCGGAAATAAATTTGATAAATAAATAAATATACAATTTTACTTATGCACACTTACATACACACAAACTCATGTCTCTATATATTCACACAGTAGTCTAATATTCAATAGGTAGAAATTTAGTATTTTATTCTTAAAGTATTTTTATTAATTACATCATTTTGTTTTTATCACTTACGTTCTATTTTTAATATCCTGATCTCTATACTTATTGTCCTGTGGTAAATGTCATATACAGGTAGTCTTCACTTAACGACCACAGTTGAGCCCAGATTTTTTATTGTAAGTCATAACAGTTGTTAAGTGAGTCCAGACTAATTTTTACAACCTTTTTTACTGTGGTTCTGAAGTGAGTCACAGCGGTCATTAAGTGATTCAAGATCAGGGCTTGTGGTTTCCTTCTGTTGTTAAGTGAGCGGCATGGTTGTTAAGTGAACCAGAAGTTACTTTGCAGTACTGTGGGAGGTGGAGTGTGATAGTCCTATGTTTTCCACCAAAACATGACTATGGAAATGCTTCTGTGGCTCCAGTAGTATTATTTTCAGTTAATATTACTGTTATTTTAACTAATATTACTGGTTGATTCTTAAAAAACTTTTACTATAAGGTCTTCATTGGAATCTTTGTTCTACAGTACAGTACTAAACAGGTTTAAAGGTACTGTACGGTACTGTAACTTTTTTTTCCTGCTGTAGTAAACTCTGCAGCTTTTGTTACTGTACAGTACTGTATATAAATCTGATTTTTATAAAAGAAACCCAGATTTATATACAGTATCTGGCTGTTCCCTCTTTATGGTAGCATTTATATATTAATGCATGGGTGAAGAGTACCAAAATAAATCAATTAAAAAAAAGGGGGTCGTAATTTCAGGCCCCATTCGGAAATCTACTTTTGGGGTACCATCATAACTTCGAATGGCCTTTAAGAGGTCAGTCAGTAAGTGAAGACTATCTGTACACTCCTGTTGATGTCTTAGAAATGTTTTAGACTTTAGGGCATTTTTTTTTTTTTGTTCTTTCTAGGTAATGTTTATGCTTTTTTTCCTATGTCATGTCTTCTTGCACTTTGTTCTTTTTTTTTTTTTATGAAGATGGTCTGTCTATCTGCCCGCCTGCCTGCCTGCCTGCCTGCCTGCCTACCTACCTACCTACCTACCTACCTACCTAATCAACATCCATTTCCTGGCTGCTTTACAAAATGTTTAACTGCCAGAATCCTGTATCAAACAAATAACAATTTCTGGTACATTCTAGGTGATGATGGCTTTGTCAAATCACTTAAATGCTGTAGAATCAGAGAAGCAGAAATTACGTGCTCAGGTTCGTAGGCTGTGTCAAGAAAACCAATGGCTAAGAGATGAACTAGCCAATACCCAGCAGAAATTGCAAAAGAGTGAGCAGTCTGTGGCTCAGCTGGAAGAAGAAAAGAAGCACCTTGAATTCATGAATCAGTTAAAAAAATATGATGATGATATTTCACCTTCAGTAAGTTGCTTCAGTTGAATTGCATTATCTTCTCTAAATTCCCTTCTGTGAATGAATGTTACCCTGGAAATATTTGTAACTTTTAAGGCAGATTTAATTTTTTAAAATATACATAGGTATAATCTTTATACATAATGTGAGTCTTGCTTATTGCACTACTGAATTCCAAAAAAATGTTTAATTATTTAGTGGAGATAATGCAGCCTTTTTTGAGTCAAGGACTGTATTTTGCTTTGAGTTGCAAGCCACAGGACAGCACTCCAAAAATGTGTGGGGCAGGCCAGGATCGATCTGTCTGTCTGTCTGTCAAATTTAGCCACTGCCCATCTCACTCAAAGAGTGACTCTGGGCAGTTAAATAAGTACAGTCAATGCCTCTTTAAAACCAGTTGATTTCCACTCCCACTCTGTTTCCCAAATGCACCTTCTAATCTAATTATGCTATATATTATATATATAATATATATTTTATTGATTTGATTTGATTTTAACCCCACCAGTCTTACAACTCTTGGTGATTACAGTTTCACAATAAAAAGAACAACAGAATTAAAATAACGTACAGTCCAAAGCAAAAGGAATCTATATTTTGATTCAGTCATTTTAACAGTCTAAATATCTGGGGTACATTTTAGGAGGATAAAGACACAGATTCTGCCAAAGAGCCATTGGATGATTTATTCCCCAATGATGAAGACGACCAAGGACAAGGAAGTAAGTTGTAGTTATAACTAATGTTACTAGACTTACCAGACTAGACCCTGAATCTTCGATTCACTTCTGAAACTGAATCCTCTGAGAAGAAGCCTCAATCCAAAATTAGAAGTTGGGAAGAACTCCCTGTTTTCCTCATCCAGTCTCAGTTATGTTGTATTGCCAGATTTGAAGAACATCTGCTAGTGAGTGGTCCTTAACATTTCTTCTTTTTCATGAGCTGAGCTACATATACCTAAAAAGCAGGTAATTTGAAGAACAAGCAGTATGAAAGCACTCCAACTTTATTTACAGAATATGTCCAAAATGATGTATTCTTGAACAGCAGCATGTCATAATGTTAAGTATAATAGGTTTGTGGAAATCAGTCCACAATGTTTTATAGGTTAAACTTTAGTGCGTATGATCCTAGTGAAGATCAGTTAATTTACAGTAACGGTTGTTGACTGGCTGGTTTATAATGAAAGAGTTTCAGTCAAGGCTACTTTAAATGGTATACAAAAGCAATAGCTGCAGCCATTGCCATAATATTAACATCATAACATATGGTAATAGAAATACAGTATAAAATGATGAGATAATATATCTGCATTGAGAAATTTATAGCCCTCAAGTCCCAAAGTCCTGGAACAGCCAAGTTTTTATGAGCTTTCAGAAGATCGGGAGAGAGGGAGCTAACTTTGCCTTGGAACTTAATGGGCTTATTCTGATTATTTTTTTATTTCCAGTTCAACAGCCACATAGCAGTGCAGCAGCAGCTGCCCAACAGGGTGGTTATGAGATTCCAGCAAGATTAAGGACTCTTCATAATCTTGTCATTCAGTATGCTTCCCAAGGTAGATATGAGGTTGCTGTACCTCTTTGTAAACAAGCGCTTGAAGACCTTGAAAAGACTTCAGGCCATGATCACCCTGACGTTGCCACTATGTTGAACATACTTGCATTAGTATACAGGTTAGTACAGTTACAAATGCAGTTAAATAAATATCGTGTGTTTAATAATGTACTGATGTCACAGAGCAATGCTTTATTTTATTTATAAGACAGTAAAGTTAAAAACATCCCCATGCATCAAACACCCCAAGCCCAAATGCTCACAGGAAATGCCGGGTTTTCACTGCTTTCCAAAATGTTAACAGTGTGAGGTAAATTGGTCCAGAGAGGCAGGGCCACCATTTTTTTCTCTGTGAGCTCCCAAGGAAAGGGGATTTGCAGCATCTGCTTATGGGCTGATTGAACAGGACTGGCAAATTCTGCTTGGAGAAGTTGGTCATGTGGGTTATCTGAATCAAAACCAGGTTTATAGACCTATTTCGTTAACTTTCTATTTCCGTTTATAGAGCTTTTTTAAAAAGCCAAACCATAATTAGGTTTATAACCAAGTAATCAATTCAAGATGGCAGTTTTATTCACAGAGTTTCATTTTATAGTGTCACAATACTTCCAGTGCTATGTGACAGAAATCTGAACCCAGAAGACCTGTCACTATAAGATGTTCATGTATGTAGTCAGAATAGCTACCTATAATTTTGTAAAACACTGAATCTTTTATCGACCTACCTGGGACTAAGACTCATTAAATTGAATGGGATTTATTTTTGAATTGACACAGATTGGACTCTGCTATAATTTACATAGTGTATCTTCAAACCCAGAAGTTTGTAAAATAGAAAATAATTAGTTACATTCTTGCCACATCATCTTTTCCTATGCCCAGGCAGGTCATCTCTTTGATAGTCAGTAATATTAATTGATAGAATAGTGGTCCTTATTTGTGTCATTCTCCAGTCATCTGGACTGGAATTTCCAATTTCTTGAGTTCAAATAGTTTACCCTTGGTGTGCTTGGGCTGCCTGGGCTCTGGTATGACAGTCTCAGAGTCCGACATGTTGTCCCTTGATACGTGTTCTGTGAGTTGAACAGCTGAACAAAGATGTTTTCCCACTCCTCAGGAGCATGCAAGGGATACTGAGTATCCCTACAAACCTGGAAGCTAGCATTTTGTGTTTACAAGTCTTATTATTTCTACTAAAAATGTACATAGTTCTATAGCACTTTAATTCCAGGACACATTACTGTTAATTTTTAAAAATCGTCTTATTTTTGTAGGTTTCCATAAGGCTAAGTAATACATAGCCTTATTTCAGCTATTTCTGGTAGTTAAACCCAGGGATCCACCTTTATTTTAGTATTGGCAAAAGCTTATGATGGTTTCACAAAATCCTATAGTAAAGATGTAGCTTCATTGTTAGCTTCACTAACATCTACGTGCAAGGTTTTGAAGAAAAGTCTTGAATATTTATATAATGTTTATATAATGCATTTATAAACTAGTGTATGTTAATGATTTCTTCCCAATTTAGGGACCAGAATAAATACAAAGATGCAGCAAATTTACTGAATGATGCCCTGGCCATTCGTGAGAAGACGTTAGGCAAAGATCATCCAGCGGTTTGTATATAGGGCAGATTTTTGTTTTTCCTATCACGTAAATACAAATTCTTTTCCTTAAAACTCGTTTTAATGTTAAACTCAAAAGGAAGATTTTAAAGTCTTGATTTATTGTTAAATATAATTGAAGTTAGAGGACCCTCAATTGTTTTGAATTTGTAGTAACTGAATACAGATCTCTATTTACTTAAATTGCTTTCTTGATACATTTGTCCAAATACAGTATATTCCTTGGTTTGCTGAAACGTGTTGTCTATAACTGTATTTCATGAAAAAATTCAGAGAACTGAATTGTTCACATTTGAAGTATATTAAAATAAAAGTATGTGAGCTACTTAATTTTTAAAAATCATTTCAGCAGGTGTAATAGTTGATCTAGTGCTTGTTTTTTCCTGCAGGTTGCAGCAACTTTAAATAATCTTGCTGTACTTTATGGGAAAAGAGGAAAATACAAGGAAGCTGAACCTTTATGCAAGAGAGCTTTGGAAATCAGAGAAAAGGTAATAATTCATTTACAGTTTTTGTACCGTATCTCAATCCAGAGACTCTGAGTGCTGTACAAAAATAACTTCTAAAATGTTGATAATAACAACTTGCCACATACTTTTACCAAACAGCACAATAACTACAAATGAATCCAGTAAAATTAGCTTAGAACCCAATAAACAAATATTAATATAAACCAGAAAAACATTACATTTGCAACAATGCCCTGGGTTATTTTTGTTGACGATATCTTACAATTATAATATTGGCAGTATGCATGCAGGTTAAAATAGAAACTATGTATGCAATTTTGGAAGATTTAGGATTTTTTGGTTATAAATATTTGGTGTAATTTGGATATACTGCAACTTGTTGTCATAGGACATAAAAATGTTTTTAATCGACAAGGAGGTTTGTTAACCAGGAATATTGTATAAACCTTTTTCCAAACAGTTTCATGAGATAATCAACATATTAAAAAAAAAACTCTGAAAACATTAGCACATGCTGCTGGAGGGGAAAAAAAGAGCCAAACATAATTTTTTAAGAATGCTTGTTACATGAATGTTTCAAGTGTTATTTATAATGTGACATTCTTTTCCATTCTAAGGGAAACTCCCTTGATCACAGAATTTGTAACCTAAAAAGAAGGGGATTGGGGAGCGTTCCCAGTTTGTTAGGCTCAAATCTGAGAGTAGAGTCCATGACAGCAGGAGAAGGGGATTCTGAAGAAAACAGTAAGAAGACCATGATGGAGGTTGGGAAGTTGGCCGATAGAGGCCAAAGGTAATTTCCTGTAGGTTACCTAAAAACTATTTGTTTGAGGCCTTCTCCTATCAACATGATGGAATCAAGAAATTAATAATGTTGGAGAGCTATAAACAAACTAGGAGAAAAGGAAATAAGGAAATAATATGAAATTACATAACCGGGGAATATCAGTGCTTTATACAGAAAGGAATGGATGATAGTTGCTTGATATCATTCCTCACAGAAGCAATCCAGTTCAGAGTGCATGGTGGATTTAAGTTAATATGAATGGCATACCACAACAATTGATGCCATTGCATCTTTATGTATTGAAAATGCTCTAGTTTAAACTGTTCAGAGACTAGTTATTAACTCTTAAATAACTTTGTGTTCTAATGAAGGCAGTATTCCACAAAACAAACCAAAATTGTGCTGGAAAATTTGCTTTGGGCTCTCAATATGTTTTTGTAAATAGAGTCATGGAAGAACCATTTATGGTTCTTTCTTGTCCCATCCAACACTTCTAAACAAAGGCACTGTTTACTAGAGCTGTCCACACTTGTTTAACTGTAAGCAATTCTGTGAAGTTGTAACTGAAAATCTTTAAGAATTGTAACAAGAAAAACATGAACCAGAATATCTTCTTAACATCTGCACTGCATGTAAATAAATCCAGCTAATATTGATCGATAAATATTTGGGCTTGGGATATAATTAAATGGTTGATTTGAGAGAAAGATTATTTACAGTATTTTTATGTAAGACTTCTCATTTAATGATATTAAAACATAAAATTTATTATACTAAATTCATTATAAGAATATCAGTAAGAAAAACTAGAGAAGGAGTAAATGTAGTAGCAGCAATTCAGCCATTAATTGATAAAAATAAATACCATAATTAGGGCAGCTGATGAAAGAGTAGATAGAGATTACCTCTGGACCACAACCAAATGGATATTAGCTGCATCTGACAAAGAAAAGTATTAATGTGGAATTCCTCTTTATTTCTAGGTATTGGGAAAAGACCACCCAGATGTTGCCAAGCAGTTAAATAATCTGGCTTTACTATGTCAGAACCAGGGCAAATATGAAGAAGTGGAATACTACTATCAACGGGCACTTGAGATCTACCAAACAAAACTGGGGCCAGATGATCCAAATGTAGCAAAGACCAAGAATAATTTGGTATGTTTGTGCAGTAGAATAAAAAGCAAAGACAAGCAAGACACTGGTTCTCATTTGCTGAAAATATGAAACTGGTTCCAAATATGGTGACCTTAGTTGCTGGTTCTATCCCACAAATGCTTACACAAGTGCTAATAATATTTAAATGTAAAACTTACTAAAGCAATGGTTTCTTTCTTCAGGCATCCTGCTATTTGAAACAAGGGAAGTTTAAGCAAGCAGAAACTTTGTACAAAGAGATCCTTACTCGTGCCCATGAAAGAGAATTTGGCTCTGTGGATGGTAAATGTTTGTATTATGAAGAAATGTTAGAGATGGAGATTTTTTTTCTTCAAATGATGTGATGAATGGCTTATCACATATTTAGAAAAATGCAAATTTTAGAAATTCTTGTATGAAGTGTTTATTTCTACATTAATTCTGCAGATCTGACCATAGTTATTTTTTCAAGCAATACATATTTCAAACCGTACTTACGCCCAACCCCTCCTTAAATTGAGGGGAATCCCTTTCCCCCCAATTTATTATGTTAAGGGATGGAATAAGCATTTTTAAAAGCAAAACATTCAAATGCCATTGGTTACATTTATCTTAACTGTTTGGCTTTAGGCCCTTTTTATAAGTAATAGGATTCTGCACAGGATAGTAAAATATAACACTAATAAAAAATATTTAAGTTGGGGGTTGTTTCACACAATACATATAGATTGTATATAGTAGTTTTAGTGTAGTGGCTTCATTGCAGTAAATCAGTTCTGTCAACAAGGATGCATAAGCTGTCAGAAATACTGTGATAAATGCAAAGCTTCATATGCTTTAGCAGACAGCTAAGCTTCTTTCAATATGTGCTGTTTGCAGGCTGGTTTTGATCAAAGCTACCTTAAAGTAGAACTTTAGCAGTTTTGTAATTTGGATTTATCTTTTTTTGTTTCGCAATTTCTAGGAAACAAGATGCATTCTGACACAGTGGGATAAGATAACCTTCTGTGGCATTCATCTTATTTTTAAAAATTAAGGGTTGGGTAAACTATTTACAAATAATTTAATTACAGGTAATCTTACAGAGCCACTAGTTATCACTGACCAAGATGTTCTAGAGTTATGAAAACTAGTGCAGCCTAGGATAGATTTCTCTATGTAGTTATATAATGTCTCCTTAACCATTATTCTGGAACATGCAGTAATTTTATTTCACAATTCAATATCTTACATAGATGAAAACAAACCGATCTGGATGCACGCTGAAGAAAGAGAAGAATGCAAAGTAAGGAATTCAAGAACAGAATTTTATTTATAATTAAATACGTTGTTGTTAATCTATATTCCACTTTTCTGCCTCTTAATATATTGTCCTCAATTTAGGGAAAACAAAAAGATGGCACTACATTTGGTGAATATGGAGGCTGGTACAAAGCTTGCAAAGTTGACAGGTAGGTATATTTTCCCCAAAACATTTGTAGCGTTTGGCTGTTGACAGTGCACTGAATTCTGAAACATGATGAAATCCTAATGGTGAAAAAAGCCTAAATCATTTTTAAAAATTATGTCACAGTATCATAGTCTCTGCTTTCTAATGCAATATGATGTGGTCTTTTCATTTAAAGTGGTGACCTGAAGTTTCCAGATTTCAGACTATTTTTCTATTTAATTCTTAGGGTTCAGTGATGAGGACACCAGTCAAAATCCCCTGCTTTTCTGTTACATTTGATGTTTGTAGTGTGATATAAATAAGATAGATGCATTTAACCCCTGTTAAATAGGCATATACAGTATATTACATGACCATTCTTCAAAATGTTGGAGGGACAAAGGGATCATTTTATCATATGTGGTAGACATGCAAACATGTAGTACCGTTCTGGTGCAAATATTCAGAGGCAAGAATCACACTTTTATCACGTTTGGGCAGTTGTATTAATTATGTTAATAGTAACCTCTGTAATTTTTGTCAATTCTTATGAATATATGGAAATTATGAAGAACTTTTGGACTTTTTTTATTAGTTGTGCCTCTTTTAAAAGATAATATTTTTTATATTTCTCGTAATTTTGTATACTCTTTGCTTGGTTCTTTTTCTCTTTGTATAAACTACTGTTCAATAAATTTAGAAATATAAAAGAAACAAAAAATGAAAAAAGGCCAGACTTTATATTACATTAGAGTCTGTATAAAAACATACAATTTCCAAACTAGAATTTTAATGGGCCATATCAGATTAATAGCTCTTCATAGAGGTTACAAGTATTTAGGAAACCTGTTGATGATGTGCAAACTTGTTGATTCTGGAATGAATGGTTCTAGAGAACTCTGGAACATTTTGTTTCCCACTGCACCATGCTCTTCTTGGACAGTGGGAGGGTTTTGGTGGTTTTTGGAAGTAAACCCTTGAAACCAGAAGCATTTGAAGTGTTTCCAGTGTTCTGGCTCAAAAAAATGTTGTTTCATCTGTAATGTTGTCTCTGGAATATCTCAAACTATTTTCAGTCAGACAAGTTTCTTCCAGAAACCATAAAACCATCCACCAGAACAGCTTGTTCTAGAGCAGTGTTTCTCAACTTTGGCAACTTGAAGATGTGTGGACTTCAACTCCCAGCAAGGCTGACTAGGGAATTCTGGGAGTTGAAGTCCACACATCTTCAAGCTGCCAAGGTTGAGAAACACTGGTCTAGAGAAAAATCAAATTGAGTTCCCTGAATAGACTATTTTGCATAGCCCTCTGTAGTCACTAGCTATAAAGGAAGACCACCAGGGTTACTCTGCCAAGGTTCTGAGTGGCTCAGCTGCTGGATTTACCATAGGGATTAAAAGCATTTTTGGCCTAAAGTGGTTATGCTAGACAAGCACCATAACCACTGTCTGTGGCAGCACCTTGATGCTGGAAGAGAAGAAGCACCAAATGGAGCAGCACATCATATTTTCTGTGTCATTACTGCTATGGCTCTCTGTTTCTGCTAATTCCTGTATGTAATATTGATGTGGCCTTGAGCTTGTAAAATGCTACTGAGAGGTGATTTTACCTCTTTTATTGGAATAAAAACTGATATTTCCCACATTCTGTAAGAAGAGACATGTAGCGAAGAATGATATATCGAATGCAGAGTGTTATATAGTGTTATAAATAACTGCAGATATTGTTTTAGGCAGTTTTTCTTCTTTTAAAAAACTGAACGTTGATAAAGAGAAACTGATAATGCAATTTGTATCTTTTTTAAAGGCTACTGCTTTAGAACTAACCTAGCTATAAAATTTATAAAAAATACCTATGAAAACAGTTGGTGCCCTTTCCAAGTATATTATCCAAAAATCACTAGTAATATTAAAGCTGATTTCCGCATGGACATTTCGATAGCATGCAAGCATTTAATTTCAATGCTGTTGCCTATTTCTTTATTAATTGAGCTGAAGATGAGCACTGTCTTTTAATATTCCGCTGTAATCTTAAGCAGGACTGCTGTAGGTTTGGGTTGTCATGGACTGCTGTCAGAAATAATTTTGATCTTTAACAGTCCAACGGTTACAACTACTTTAAAGAATCTTGGAGCACTTTACAGACGTCAAGGCAAATTTGAAGCTGCTGAAACACTAGAAGAGGCAGCAATGAGGTCCCGTAAACAGGCAAGTGCCACAACACAAAAAAATTCTTCAAAATGTTTAATGTGTTGAAATTGTTGATACTACATAATCATTATCTTTGAAGCAGAACAGAGATAAATTAGAAGCAATGGAAGATGTGCACGGAGAAATTACACCGTGTTCTAAAAGTTCTTTTGCCCTGTTTTGAGATGGCCAACTTTTGGATGGAGTGGGATGCCTAACTCTTTATCTGCTCTAAGTTCCATCCATTCAGAATCTGGAAATTTCAAGTAAACAACAGAATTTTGAAGAAAAAACAGGTTCTGTGCCATCTTGTAGTGATCACTGTGAAGGAAGAGTTAAGTTTCTTAAACACCCACCCCAGTATCTTTTTTTCGCCTTTGGGCTTCTGGGCACTTGGCTGACTGCTCCCCAACCCCAACCCAAGGATTTACACTTCCTACCTAAAAGAAAGAAAGTTTACATGGGAGAAACAAAATAAAAATAAATCTCTCTCTGCCTGGCTGCCATCCATACTAATGTAGCTTACATTTATCATCAATGCATACATAACGAAAGAAAAATAGTACTCCTGAATGGTCATACACACACCCTGTTCAGCAAACAAGTTTTCCTTTAATGCTTGAAATGCTAAAGAAAAGCTGCCATAAATGGCCAAACCAACAAGTTCAAGCATGCCTTTGCAGCAAAATGTGCCATTGACTATATCAGGAAATATCATTTCCAAGGGGTCTTGAAAGTCATTGTCCAGTACAAGAATCCACTGCTAGCATCTTTGACAAATGGCCATTCAGTATCTGTCTAAGCACCTCTGTTTAATCAGTGATGCACAAGACCGTGAACAGTTTGCATAGATAAGAGCTTAGCAGGCCTACCATAAAGGAGTCCTTTTTACATTTTTAAATGAATACTGAAGTCTCCAAATCAATAAACAAAGGTCACCGGAGAATTTAACAGTGCATAGAAAGGAAGGACAAATGAACAGTGACAGACACCAAAGTAAAAAATTTGCAAGAGCTGTCTAGATACTGTCTGCTTGCTTTTCAGATGCACTCAAAAAGCCCAGAAGAGATAACAACAAACCAAAGCAATCTGCATAGATTTTGGAGAAAATTTTAGACCATGTTGATGATGGTTAGCTTTGTTCAGCTGTGAATGAGCATTCTGTACTGCCCTTTTGTCTTGCTGATTGTGGAGCTTTCAAACAACCGTTGACAAAGACAGTTACTGCATACAGAAAGGAATTTCAGCATTGATAAGAAAGATCCAAAACTTGTACAGAGTGCACACACTTAGCTAGCAAAGCAGTCAGACAATTCCTGGCATGATGACTTTGGCTGGGGAAGAAGGGGCCTCTAGCATGAGCATCAGTTTCATGCTGTGTACTCTGTGTGCTGCAAGTGATCTGGGTGCATGTGGCCTCAGAGCAAGCATGCCCTGTTGTGACCCAGCTGGGTTAGGGCCTGGAGTCCAGCAACACCATTATTGGCCATACATGTTTGTAGATAAGCCATGGTGGATGAATCCTTTTCTAATGTAGATAGTGTAGGGACTAGGTAAACCCATGTGGACTCTCTTGGAGCATGATGCTTATTCAGTGACTGCTCAGAGACTGAGAGGGACTGCTGGGTGAGCCGTCCAGTGCACAGTTCTCAGGTGATTGAAAGAGAGAGAACCAAATAATGACTTTCTCCAGTGTCAAGCCCTACCAAGTTGAGCAAGATCAAGGAACCAAAAACTACGCAGATTTTAGTAAAGTATCTTTAATGCTACTCTGGGGATGAATATAAAGTCTTGGAAACTATAAAAGGATTTTCTCACCTTCATTTATTGTGAGTTCATTAAGGCTGAGTCTGAATTATTTGAAAAGCTACTCACTGATGTTTGTTTTCTCCTTCCTTATTGTAACAGGGACTTGACAATGTTCACAAACAAAGAGTTGCTGAAGTGCTTAATGACCCAGAAAGTATAGAGAGAAGGCAAAGCCGTGAGAGCCTCAATATTGATGTGGTAAAGTATGAGAGTGGACCTGATGGAGGAGAGGAAGTGAGTATGAGCTTAGAATGGAATGGGGTGAGTACAGTACACAGTGCAGTCAAGTTTTCATTCTACTGTGTGTTCTAAGATATTCTTGGTTTATATTCATCTGCAGATTTGAGTAAAAGAAAAATAAACCCTGCTTTTTATATTTTAAAACCAATTGGATAACACTCAAGTGAGGAAAATCTAGGAATTAATATTTGGATCCTGCTGTGCGTGCTTGAATGCTGATTGAATGTCCTAGTTAATACTAGGGCCTAAATCAAGCTAGTGGTTGGTTTCTTAGTGGAAGCAAAAGATGACAGTTAATTACTTTGCTTCTATTTTTTATTACTTAAAAGGTTTTTTCTGATTCAGTAACAAGCACTGCTATAAACTCAGATGGAATGACATAAAAGAAAAAAAAAACTGGATACTGTATTTAAGTGAAAATGATTTCTGTGTAAGGTACTGAATCCACTGTCTTGTTCCATACAGCTAGTCCTCGTTTAACAGCCTTTCATTCAGTGACCATTCAAAGTTATGGCAGTGCAAATGACTGGCACTTACTCCTGGTCCCTGAAGTTATGGCCGTTGCAGCACCCTGGTCATGTGATCAAAATTTGGGTGCTTGGCAGCCCACCTGCACTTACAATTACACGGGCACTTGAACTCCGTCCACCTGCATATCTCTCCCCCGCCGGCTCTGCCCCTTTGGCTGCCCTGCACAATGGTACTGTTTGGTGATGGCAGCGCTGGGGCTGAAGTAGAGGCCCAGAGCCTTCAGCGGTCTCAGCCAGCCGCCCCCACCATTCTCCAAATAGCATGCACTGTGCTTCGGGAAGCTTCAGAAGCTTTCCGAAGGCTTTCCAAAGCATTGCAAAAACGGTGCACATGATTTGGACAATGGCACAAGCGGCCCCTGGACAATGGCACAGCCAGCAGCTGCCTCACATAAGGCCAGGCTGGGCGCACCTGGTCAGCAGCAGGAGGAAGATGGCAAAGGTCAGCTGGCTGTGGCAGGACCTGCAGAGAGTAGGGTGGCAGGGGTGGCTGGGTCTTTGCGCTGTGGTGCTGGGGTGGCTGGCCGTGGTGTGGGGTTTAAGGCAGTACTCCACATTGCCAGCAGCACTGGGGCTGAAGTAGAGTCCTGGGGGGTGGGGGGTGGCCAGCTGAGATTGCTCAAGGCCTTGAGCCTCTACTTCAGTGCCAGCACTGCTGCCCCCTCTGTGGAATACCACTCTGCAGGGCAGCCAAAAGAGCAGAGATGGGGGGAAGATAGGCGGGTGCAGGGAGTAGAAGAGGAGGCAGAGGAGGCTCACCTTACCGAGCCTTCGGGCTCGGAATAGCTTGGATCAGGGTAGGTCCTCACCTAACAACCGGTGGGATTTGGGTAACGACAGCAACGGGGACTTCCAGGATTGCCGTCACTAAGCAATGCGGTCACGTTACCCAAATCCCACCGGTTGTCACTTTTTATGACCACATCTCTTAGTGACAGAAATTCCGGTCCCAATTACCATCATAAGTTGAGATGCTGTGAGCTGTGCTGCAGAATCTACTTCTGTATGCAATATTCCTGCAGTTTCATAGCACCAGGATGCAAAAATAAGATCTGGCTCTATGGCTGGATAAATTATTGTTTCCAAAACTCAGGGAAGCCTGCCGGATTCTTAGAAAAGACATATTTTTTTTATCTCATGCCATCTGCTCCCAGTGGGTAATGCAGAAACTGTGCCATACAAGTTAAAATAATAAGCACTTTCTAAAACCGGTGTTGTTCTTAACAAATAACTGAACCCGTTTTTATATTTGTCTGATAACTTACTGTATCATTGTTACAGTGATTCTAATTTGAAATAGCGCCGGCTGGTTTTCTAACTTTGATTTGTAACTGAATGCCCTGAGCACATACAATTGTTGCTCATGATAGAGACTTCGTGATAATTTTGTTTTTATAGAACATTTTAAACCAAATAGCAATTCCTCTTGCATTTGGAAGTGTAGATTAGTTTCAGTACTAGGATATTTTTCAGAGATTTCTTCCTGTCGCTGTAAACTCTTGCCTGAATTTTAGAATCCTAAATGTTTGTGTGGCTCTGTATTGTTCCTTTCTTCTTTGACTTTTTTCCTGCTCTTCTTTGACTTGCTTTCTGATTTAGTATTAGCAGTGCTAAGACAGTCAATCAGCATATACTACTACCTTATTACTTTTTAATTTATCCTGTTGGAATTAGAACTGTGTACTGTACTCATCCCTGATTTTTTTTCCTATGCCTGGCATGCTTTCAATTTTCAAGTGCAGGAAGATGCACTTTTTCCATGTGTTTTACTTTTAATTAAGCCGTATGCAGATTTGCGATTGATAGAGCATTCAAGAAAATAAACAGTATTTCTAGGTCACAAATAGTGCATATGATAAAATATTCTGATCAATAAATGACCTCCTTTAAAATGGAAATATATACTTTGAATAATGGGTAGCCTTTAGGGTTGCGGTTTACCGTACCCAGTAAACCAGATTTAAACCATGTCAAAAGCAGCTGCAATTCAAATACATCCATCATACTCTTATCAAACACTACTAAATTTGAGATTCTTGTCCACTTAGAAATTAACTAATCATTTTGTATTGTTTTAAAATGCTATCTTTGCCTGAAAAGTCACCGTTAAAATAGTCATAACAGTTTGTGATACTGAAAAAATTACTTGGACAGAAATTTAATACAATAGGGATGATATAAATGCTTACTGAGATACAATATATTTCATATGTTCTGAATTGAAGGTACAAAATTATAAAGAGTTTCAGAACAGACTCTTGATTAAGAACAAATGCTACCTTCAAAAAGCTTTTTTTTTTAAAGAAAGAAGGATTGGTTGTCCTAGATAGTAATGCTTGTATCCAATCACGATGTTTTATTCATTCATTTCTTTCACTGTATTCTTACAACATGCTTCCTCTTAGAGGAGCCCAGAGCAGTATTTTAAACAATAAATGCAAAAAATATTATTTTAAAACTTATTTAACATACAGTATAGCTCCTGTGCTTTGATAGCTGCTAGAGTCCACCAATGAGAATTCAATGTGCCTTAATACCATGTATATAACCGTTGGGATCTTCAGTAGTTCTCATGATTTTATAATCTGTTCCCTGTGTTGCAACTATTTTTTCTCCTCTAAAATTGCTTTAACAATCAAAGCTTGGGAGAAAGCACATATAAATGGTGGTTGTAAGTTCAGTTCTGATACTGAAAGCAAATGTTTAGGTTGAACATGTCATCAAAGCCTCAGTTATAAGGCACCTGGTGCTTTACTGTTTAATGAAACAGCAGTACAGATCTGTCAGACCTGAAATTTGCCCAACTTTTCATTAGATGTTTGAGAAGAGGGCTGGTCAGTCTCATTGGATCTCACTAATAAATATGAGGTTGGTGTAAATTTAGTACTGTCACACTTCCCTCCTTGCAATCTAGGTGGAAAACAGTTAATCGAAGGAACAAAAATGAAGGAATAACTATTGATAAGTATTATTTGTTCAAAGAAAGGTTGAGGCTACAACACAAGAATTCCAACAGGTATCTTACTTTGAAATCTTATACCGTACTTTTATTTAGGCAATTTATGGTTGCAAAACTCTTGCCCATTTCTTCTACTTTTTTTATGTAAAGGTCTGGAGGCTTGCCTCTTTTGTGAAAGCCAGGCAGTCTGCACCTGTTCATTGCTTTGTTACTTTAACAGTATACTGAAGCTTTGGATTATTGGTGCATTTATTATAAGTACATTTTGGTCTAGTGGTTAAGGTGCTGGGCTAGAAACCAGGAGACTATGAGTTCTAGTCCCACCTTAGGCATGAAAGCCAGCTGTGTGACCTTGGGCCAATCAGTCTCTCTCAGCCCAACCCACCTCACAGGGTTGTTGTTGTGGGGAAAATAGGAGGAGGAAGGAGTATCAGGTATGTTTCTTGCCTTGAGTTGTTTATAAAAATAACAAAGGCAGGATAAAAAATCTAAATAAATAAATAATAAATAAATATATTTCTATTGGTATTGTTCATGGTAACTAAAGGTTAAATTGTTCTACCTTGTTCTGTTTTTTATTTTTTTGTCCCTTTTGATTTTGGCTTGTATGCTTTTTTTTAAATGGAAACTCATGGGTTGTAATATATAGCTGTTTAAAATCTGTATGTTCTCAGCTATATTTATTATGTACAGGATGGTTAAAAACAAGATTCTGACTCTTTCAGCATGTGAATAGTAAGAGATAAATACAAAGGCCTGCCTAAGGCTTTTAATTTAAAAAATGTTAGATTTTTTTCTCTCTGCTAAGTATTTATACCCAGCAATTCACATAATTATGTGACCTAGAAATACTGTTAACAAATATTAACAAGCTTGAAACTGAAAACTGTTGAACTTCTTCCACAACAGTTTCATCCAGCTTTTTCTCTCTCCATTTCTGTCCGACAGGCCTAGATGCCTTTTCTGACTCTTAATACTGTCTCCTGCATGACGGGCGTGCACCATCTTCAAGCTCTAACTTCTCTCCACTACTGACTGCTGTGTATTTAGCAATCCCTTAAGATCTTTGTCACAGCTATACTTCCTGTAAAAATGGCCACTTCTTCAGTGCTGGTGTCTCTTTCATTTGGGACAGGGGATCCTCTTTCTCTTGTATATGTGTAGCTTTGCCAGATACGTAGTCTTACAGAATGTAGTCTTAATAACCATTTGCTGTGTAACAGAAGAGTTAACAAAACTAAGAATGAAATTCATAAGTAGATGTTTCACTACAATGAAAGATAGTTTAAAGTATTACACAAGATATTAAAGTGGCATGAAAGTTACTTTGACAGAGTAAATAGTTAAAAAAAAACAAAAAGTAAGGCACGTGCTTACATTGTATTTACAGACTTATAACAGGGTTTAACATCAATATGGATGTCTTGACTTATGCTTATTCAAAAGTAGCAGTGCTGTTTAGTATTCCTGTGAAAATGCAGTTACGCTTTTCTCTACTAATCTTGGTGATGGGTGACTTTGTGTATTTGTCTAATAAACTCAGTCCAACTGATGTCTGTCTCTGTCTTCTACGTAGTACTTTCTGACCTTTTCTGTATGAAAGAATTTGTTTTCCAAAACAGCAAGTCATTAGTAACTTGAAATAAAGCATAAATAAGTTATTTAGAGAATAAAGTTAACGAATATTTCACCATGTAAATTTGTCTTCTGGAAAATGAACTAAAATATCACCAAATATATTAATGTAAAATTATGGACTTGCATCTTAACTTTCTAAAATACTGTTAAGATTAAAGTGCAAAAACTTAAAATGTTTTGTGCTATCATATGCTTCTGTTCTTAATATATGCTTGCTACGTATGAGCCTAATGCAATTGAGCCTCAATAAAATCTTGCTCACTCAGCTGTTACTATAATTTTTGCTACTGCTTAGTGGTGGGCTTTTATTGTATTCTTTTTACTGCGTCATGGTTTGCATGGACTGCAGTGGTGGGTTAGTTGACTATGCTGCTAATAGAAATGTTGGATATCCTGCAAGGAACTGCATTTACCCATACTGTTTTGATACACATTTGCTTAATTTCAGTTGAAATGAGCAATTACATGTTAATTTTATCTTATTAAAGCCATCCACCAAAACTTTAAATTTCATTGAAATGTATGAGAATTGTACTTCTTGGTTAATTTGTCGTCATAGTGAACTGTTTAATGTGATGCAGTTCTAGTAGATAATATGCTGTGTGCTTATTTTTAATCTGTTCATCTCAGAGCCATTATCAAAGAATCATAGAATGTAAAAGTTGGAAGTGACCATCCAGTCTGTTAAGGAGAATAACTTTTTGTTAAATTTTATTTGAAATTGAGATCCTTGCTTATAATTTTAATGACTACAGAATATAACCAATTGGTGTTGAGTAGTGCTCGCTCAACTCTGACAAAATGATTGTGTGGTTTTAAATGTGCTCATTTTTTTCAGGATGGCACTGGATCATTAAAACGCAGTGGTTCCTTTAGCAAACTTCGTGCTTCAATTAGACGCAGCAGTGAGAAGCTGGTTAGAAAACTAAAGGGAGGAAGTTCACGAGAAAGTCCTGGGTAATTATTTCTAGATGTGTTGCAACACATGGGGATTGAGTTATGCCTAAGCCTGTCACGCTATGTAATGGCTTCATCTGCTGTGTGAATGCAAAAGAGTTTAATCTGGAAGCAGTTCCCACAAAAATGCAGTACAGAGGATGTTGTTGAAAGTTGGTCTTAAACAGCTGTGAAAAGTTTATCTGTGCTCTTAATTTGATTGTAAACAGTATTATGGCTTTGTACAAGTTTTGATATTATATAAATGACTAATTCAAGAATTGACTATTCTGTCTTCTCACTTAGAATGACTAATGCACTTGGCTGGAATTTCAGCAGGTTCCCCTTAATAACAAAATATGAGCCTATTAATTTATTCTGAAAAAATGCATTAATTGGTACATGATAAATTAAACAGTTGAAGCATGTATAAATAATATATAATCATACTAGGTTATTGAAACTGTACAGATCTATTTAACTGGGTACCTGTTTACATTTTTTCATTAAATGTGTAAACATGTAACATTTTTATTATCACGTATTAATAAAAGCCGTTTTACTTACTCTGTCTAGAATTCCTGTGAATAAACTACTGTTATATTAAAATGGACAAATTCTTTATCCAGTCCTTGTGATGCATAACAGATATGCTTGGTACCAATACCATCAGAGCTCCTTTTGAAATCTCTGCTCATTGTCCCTTATGGATCATGTGGTTTGAATTTTTTGGTAAAAAGCATGAATATGTTTGTTCTTCAGTACAAATATACAGAGATTTGTTTTCAGAACAGTGCCACCAAGTAAATATTTCCTTTTCCTATAGAAGAATGTTAGAAATTAATCAGCGTTAACATGAAACATTTTCAGAAGGTAGTAAGATTGGGTGTTATTCAGACTTCAAAGGGATCATTGGTATAAAAGTAGCACTTTTGTTATAAATCAATGAATGCATAACATATGTAATATATTTAAGGACAAACCAATGCTCACAGTGTAGTGTATGATAATATGTTCTTTAAACTAGATGTTAAAGGGAAAAAAGGGAGAAGTAGCTGTTTGAATTATGTTAGGGTATTAAATCTTGGTCTATGAGTTGTTTCCAGGTCTAAGGAAATAAATTGTTTCAGACTTTAATATATGAAAGTGGTGTTAACTGCTACAAGAAGTTTCACAATGGCATTTTCAGTAATAACAATGGAGACATTTCTTTTTGGAAATATAAAAACCAGTCTTTATTTCTATCATGGCCCTTTGAAAAACAGGTAACAGCAATAAAGGAAAGCAAAGTCTTTCTTTTAACAAGGAAAGAATCTAGATCAGATGTGATTCTTTTTTGCTACACTTAGACCTAGTTGATTCTGCCTGTGATTATCCTTTGGCTTTGCCTATAATCATCGTGGCCTTCATCCCATAGTCTTTTCTATTTCTGTCACTCACTGAAATTCTGTCACTAGAGAATTTGGAACATTTTAGTATTCAGGTTTCTATAAGATGATTAAACTTTTTTGGGGGGATACTTTTAAACTTTCTTTGAACTTCTAGACTTTCAGTCAATAAACAATATCTAAATATTTCCAAAGCCGCCGCCTTCCCTTAAAATACACTTAAATATGCTTTTTGTTTCTTTTAAGTGTATTTTTTTCTTCCTAAAACCAGCTTTTTCTGTTTGTCTTTAAGTCAATGTTTCTTAAAAACAATTTAAATATTTGTATACATTTTGAGGGTGTTTTATCTTGCTTTAAAGATGCTTTCATCTCTTTTAAAGAAGGTTGGTTTATAAATTAAGACATACTTAACTACTTTAGTTGCTTCCCAAAGAGCAACCCAATTCATTCTGAAAATATACATTCTATACAATATTGTTAAATAACAGTATTGTTTAAGTGCCCTTATTTTCATTGAGATCTACTATTTCTACTTACCCAATTCATTTATAGGACTGTGATCTGCATAAATCAGAACCCCTAATTTGAGAGCCTTTATCTTTTCTGATGAATCTGTAGATGTGAAAAGTTTACCAGTTCTTGAATAGTATTAGATGGGGGGGAGGGGGAATAAATGAAGACTTGTGTATTAGCTTTATACAGTTCCATATGCAGTTTTAAAAGAGAATTACCTACTTTTTGAGGAAATGAAGGGGAAGTTTATCAACTGAATTATTAGAATAACTTCCCCCATATGCCTTTATAACATTTCAAAATTTGTTTACCTGATCAAAAAAGCATTATTTATCTACTGGGGTATAAATACAATTTTATTTTTTAATTTCTCACAATTGAACTAGTGTCGTTCTTACTATTATCACTGCTTATTTTTTATTCTAAACCAAGCTGCAATATTTTCCCAGTCTTATTTATTCTAACATTTCTCCTTTTTTGGTTATATAATTCCTTCGGAACAATTGTAGTGTTTTTTATTTTTCAGAGATGAAGGGTTGTATCTGGTTTTATGCAAGTAGACTTCCAACCTTCTAATCTCTCCTAATTTAGTCAGTCACAGCAGGTGGCAGCAGTCAACCAAAGTTAGCTGATCTCAGAAAAGTTAAGATGAAGGAACAGTGCTGCAAGAATAATAGTATCATGATCTAGTTGCAGATTTTAATGCAGAAGGAAATTTTGAAACATAGAAACTGGAGTTTGTCTTGTCAGAGACTTCTGTATTTTGTAATGGTCATATATTACTACTTGTATTCCAAAACAATAAAATTTATATCAGAGAAAACCCTGGGTATGATGACACATTTCAAAATTGGTTATTTAACATTTCAATGTGATCCATGGATACTTTTCATTTAAAAATTGAATTTGTATTCATATTTGTGCTGTGTTACACATTTTTAGATTAACAATATGTGCTTTACAATATAAATAACATGTAAATATTGCATGACTTAACTACTTTATGTGGATAACACTTGTGTTGTATTTTAATATGCATGCATTAAAGTTCTTGGAGGCTGTGAAATATATTGTTAAAATAGAAGTATACTGGTACTAATACAATGTAAACGCAATAAGGTTATACACCTTAGTTTATAATAATTCGTTTGAATTTCCAAGGCTTGTTATATTAGTGGTAGTATTTATCATTAGGAATGCATACTTGAACAGAATATATAGATGTGTTCTTGGGGTTGTCTTTTGGCTAACCTGTGCCAAAAGATATGGCGTGCCTGTCTCCTGATATACCCTTGATAACACTTGCTTTATTCTCACCACAAATCTGTAACACCAAGTAAAATTCAGCCACCACACTCTTGTCTTGCCAGTACAGGGAAAAAACTGTTGCAACATAAATTTCCCAGTAAAATCCCTTATCTTACAACTTATCAAATGACTAGTTAGTACAAAAACTGACCAGGTAGAAACAGCCAGCTTCCTCTAGTTTTTCATCCCAAATATCTGAGTTTAATTAGTCACCTGACTTTACTGTTCTAGATCTTAAACACTCACAAGAATCCTAGGTGGCATATGCCTAAGGCTGCCTACATTTACTTCATTTAAGGTTAGTGCAAATGTTTGCTGCACTGAGCGAACCAAGAATATAGAAAAATAGTGATTTATGTATTACACTACGTGGTTATAAATCTTAGAGTAAACCCTCCTAGATTTTAGAAGCCCCCTAAATTATTATAGCTGTAGTTCAGTGTTGGATAATTGTTCCATAAGTCTTGGAAAACTACCATGGGAACTCTACATGCTTTTATAACACATTGTTACAGCTAAAAATGTTAACTAATAACATCCTCTAGGGACTAAGAGTTCATTTCATTGGTTAATACAGTAACATTCGTTACCAATAATATCCTCTGAAGATTGGGGACCTCGGCTAATGTTAGAGTATTAGGGCAGAACTTCGGCAATGCCTTGTATGTATTACATTCTAAAATCTGCAATCCAGATAAGAGAAAATGGAATCTCTAAAAACCAATAATTTAAATAAAGGCCATTAAGGGACAGGTCAAGATGGACAGTCATTGTCTATACAGTTACCAGGAATGAACCCTGATTCAATGGCACGTAATTAACTAAAGGGCTTTTAAAAAAAATGTGGATGATACTAGATCCACTTTTTAAATAATGATTTGAAATAATATATAATTTGGGTTTTAGAAGCTGTAGAGTGGGATTGTCCAGTTAAGAGTAGAAGAATTTTATTGTTAATAAAATGGTACTTAAAATAATCTTAAATACTATAATGTTTTGTGATAAATATAGGAAAATTAGTGTATGCTAAATTGTATTTATTTTAAAACATTCAGTCATAATAGTGTTATTAGTGTAGGAGACATTTTCTTGTTATATATGTGTTTGTGTATTCAGAGTGCTCCATTTTCAGCTCTTCTGATTGGTTTATCCTTGCATGTTCACTGTCCAGCATGAAGCGTGCCAGTTCAATGAATATTCTTAACGTGGGTGGCAAAGCAACTGAAGATCATTTTCAAGTAAGAAGCCCTATAATATTCTTATGCAAGTAGATGGTATGGGCAGGGCTTAAAATAGCTATAGATAAAATGCTGAATTGGGGTATAACTGAACCCAAATTCAGACATGGAACTAAGCTTGATAGTGCTTCATTCCTAATTGTATGCCCTAACACTGCAACGATTTATTTCAAAGCTTCTAGTTTGTAGGCCCAACAACTTTATTTAAAGTGGCCACCAACACTGGCAGTTTGGTCCTGTTATATACTACTGACTGCTGCTAATTCATTGTTCTTCCTGTTCTCTGAATATTTTGAAACATGAAATTCCAGTGTAGTTAATGGAAACAGTAAGTCTTTCATACAGATAGCAAATGGGGTGGCAAAATCGTACAATTCAGACTACAATCAGGTATTGTATGATTAAGCACACCTCCTTGAATTGTGGATTTGCATTTCTTACATCTGTCCCTGTGTGTCCTTTTTTGTGCTGAGAAAAGTAAGTCATAAATGTCGTTTGAATGAAGCTATATGGAAACTCTATGATGAAAATAATTAGCTATATGTGAACCAAACACTGCTGATACTATCTTTATTAGCTTAATGTTCTCTGCATCAAACTGCCCATAATAGGGAAGCAGAGGCTGATAGAGTTGACAGAAGTGTACGTAAGCTATGTATAAATAGTTTCAGGTAGCACACACTGTATTTACTGTCTTGTGTATGCAACATAACAGTGTTACTCTGTAATGGCATGTGGTATATTAAAAGCATTAGGAAAGACCCATAAACTCTTGAATGCTCAAGTCTTGCTTGCTAGGAAGACCACCATTACTCCTTTTATACTGTATCACGGTTTTTCAAAATCATCAAAATGCCTTTCCAGGACCATCCTTGTCTTCAACTTTGATTATTGAGGGAAGGTGGACAAACTGGTCTTGGCTGCTTTATTTCATTGTTCTGAAGTTTGCAAGGCTGTCTTCACTGGCCAGGCATTTTAAGTGGCTATAGGAGTTTAGTGTATCTATATTTTGTCACGCTGTTTAGGGTTAAAATATATCTGGACAACATCCAGTATACTGATGCATTTAAATGTCAATCAGCAAGTTTCTCAGGTGTATAAATTGGAGAGTTGTCTAGAAGGAAATTAACAGTGGATGGAATTCTGTGTGGCCTTTCCTATTTTCTGGTTCTTGCTAAAAGTCAAAGGCTACTCACAGAGCTTAAATTACCCTCCAGAGCAACATTTAATCTATCATAAGGGGCTATAGATAAAAATAAATGCAAACTGTGCCCTTGAGTGATTACTGGAAGATTTGCACTGGCAAAACTCTTTTCCGAATCCAGGCAATGCTTTTTATAAATATTGTTTTTAAAAGTTCAATTACAACATAGTACTTGCTAATGAAAAACATTGGGTAGGGCTGAGTCCTCCATGGGAAAAAAATGAGGTCTCAAAATACTAACTCCAGTCACATGTTAATAATATCTGCATGAAACTCTTCTTCACACATCTTAATATTTGCATTGCTTGATTTAGTAGTTTTATTTAAATGACCAGTGTTATGTTGTGGCTGTTAACTAACGTGTAATTGCAACTAACCCAGTTCGTAGCAAATGTTTCAATACTAATGTGTTATACCAGGAGAGTAAAAACTTGTACACAGGTATTTCCAGTTGCCTGAAATATTGTTGCATTTATATAAAGCCCAAAACAAAATACACAAAGCCGTTAAGAGCTTTACCATTTTAAAAATTGAACTATTTATAAATGTGGCCAACATCTTATGGAACACAGTAATCTAGGGTTAATAAAAATAGAATGGTAGGAGAAAGAAACTCTTTAGGCTGTGAGACATTTGTCTTAAGGTTGTAGGACTAAATATTTAATTAGTAATGTGGCCACAAAATAGCATCAAAGGGACTCCTCCCTTTGCCTTGAATCAGTGGAGAAGCCTGATTGTGGCAGGCATGAGCATCTTCCTACAGATCTGTCTGGAAAAATGTAAAATGGTCCTATTTTTTGTAATATAAATATGTGATGTGTGCTGTGTATCTTAGATTACAAGTAATCATAGCTCTTAGCATTTTTAAGATGCAACATTGCACTTTTTCTTGTTTTGCTGAAATTGCTATATTTTCATGAGTTCGGTCTCCTGTGACAGAACACTTTATCAGTCAATGCTATGATACAAGCCAAAGAATTTAGGATTTTTTAATCTTCTTCCAAGATACCTCAAGTTCCTGAAAAACCAGTTTTGAAGATCTTCAATGCTCACATGCTACTTTAAGGAACATGTTTTTTTTTATTGCTCATCTCCTAGGACAACTATGATAGAAAATCTGGTAGTACGGTTTATTTTGTCTGAACATGTGTTCTTCAGATAACCATAGTCTAAGAACAGAAACAGATGCTTCCAGCCTTACGCTTGCGGTGGAGGAAGGGGTACTTTACTGGAAGCTTTTTGGATTCCTCTTTAAGGATCTGGATCAGGGACTGATAAAGCTGCTAAGAAATGTTCCTGTTGCAAGTTGGAATAAAGCCTGTTTAGTTATTGAAAGTGTGCTGAACAATCTTGAAATTCAATTAAAATCCTAAAACTAATTCTAGGTAAACAGTACCAGTCTCTGTTTTTCATTTTGGATTACCATGTCTTTTTTGCTTATTCAGAGTGTATTTTTAAATGACGACTGCACGATTTGGAACTGTATACTGTATAAACTCTTTCTGTTCTCTTTCCTATGCAGGGACGAACTAATTGTCTGACAGATTCAAGAGCTATGAGTGCCAGTCATACTGATTTGGCCCACTGAGGTTCTGGAACAGATGCTAGCTAAAAATGTCCATATGAATCACGAAGCACTGAGATTCACAGGTGTTTGGGGTCCCCATTATGATCTTTCTAGCACTTTCTAGGTTAAAGACATAACAGAATGGACTACTTCTAGGCTTTCTTAAAATAACTGGCATTTTAAAGAATCCTAGAGTTAGTGACTAGCTTGTTTCCAAAGCATGCTGAGTTTGTTGCGTTGTTACTAGCAATACGGAGTTGTGTTACAGATAGCTGGATAGCAGTATCCATAAGCAGAGGAAAATATCGCCACAAAATAGAAAAGGAACTGAAATATAAAGGAATGCAAAAGCTTTCCTCAACATGCTATTTTAAAACTGTTACAGGAGCATCCATTATTAGCTATGTATACATTTGGTGGAATTGAGATTGGCATTAACTTCATCACTGTATGGAATGGGGACTGTGTACACATCATAGATTATAGGTACCAAAATTGGCATGTAGTTTATCTTATTAGTATTGGGCTTCAGGTTTTAAATCAGGAAGGCAAGATACAGTACTGATTAATTGGGATGGAATAACTTTGAGACCTCTTGAAAATAGCACTTAATAGCCAATTACTTGTGGCTTTCTTCAGTCTAAAAATTAATGGAAGCAGTGCAATTTACTTTAAGCTAGGAGAGAAAAGCAGAATTGGCTAAACGCCTGTCAGATTTTTCAGTCTTTCCATTTTAGTCCCATAGAGCATTCCTTTTTATCTCAGTCCAGAATTATGATTATTTACTGCCTCTTGAATTTTACTTCTGTTTCAGTTTGAAATGAGAAGGGGGGAAAGTAAGTACTGTGAAGTAGTTGCTTGCAAGAGGGCCTCATGAGAAATTTATCAAGGTAAAAAAAGTCTGTTAGTGGCAACTTGTTCCATAGGTTTATTACTCTTGGGTGATAAACTTCTTTCTCAGGGGACTAGATAAGGAAAGGTAAATGTTTCAGCATTTGGTTTTGCAGTCAGTAAGTTAATGAAACGTGGTTATCTGTTTCTGTATTGCAATACCATTATTTGCAAGTAGAAAGTGTGTGCAAGTCATGACTATATATCAAGAAAATTAGATCTCTGGCCAGTAGGAATAACCAAGCTAAATTAACTTTGCTTACTTTCTTGCATTACTATCAATGTTATTAATGTGGACTGCAGAGGTTAAAAGCACTAAAAGGAACATACTCTAATTTTATAAAAAGTATATGTAACAAGATTTGTGATCAAAGTACATCAGCTCAATCTTGAAACGACAGCTTTTATCTAGCAGCATTCTGAGATCTGGTCAATGCTGCTAACTAGGTAGAGATTTTGTGAGAATATTGTATACCATTTGTAAATCAGAGAATTATACCTGCAGGTTCATAATAGAGTTGGTTACATTGTTCTTAGCCATCTTAGTTAAACTAAAATTCTGAACTGGCTTTGGAAAGCAAGTAGAAAGAAACCAAAAAGCTGAACAGTGACACTCCATTCTTAAGTTGCTTTATTTGGCATCCCTGTCCGTGAAGGCTACAGATGCTTCCTTGTACTTTCCTGTGTTTCTTTAGGTTTTGCTATAGCATGGGAGAAAGAAGCCCTGTAGAGATAGGTACACTGAAGGTAATACCTAGGTAGTATTATATTGATGTATATTCTAATAGAATTTCAGGCTGTTACTCAAAATGGCATATAAATATGCATTATTCAATATATTTTTGAAAATAAGGCTGTAAGATCTAAAGCTCTTAGAGATGAAATGGTTAGGTTTTAAAATGATACCAGTCTCCCTTATTTTTTAAACATTTTTTCCATTTTTATTTTCTTAAGGAGAAAAAGATGCATAAATAAAACTTGCTTCTTTTTGGTAACATGGTTGTGAATTATATTGTCCCTCATGTTTAATACCATTTTTTCAAATGAATATTTACATTTCAGCTTTAAATTATTATAAAATTACCTGTCTTGCTATGCATCAAACTAAGAGAGTAAGTTGAAAATATGTGCTGCCAAAACATTGAGTGAGGCAGCCCTTCAATGCCATCTTGTTTTCATCTTACAACAGAAGTATAGTATACTTAAATGCATGAACCATAACAGCCCTCTCTGTTTGGTGGGACTAAAAATCTTGACCTGTCGAGCAGGATTGGTCGTAACCTTATATCCTGTAGATGAGATGAGATGAGATTCTCAGAATCTCCGAAGGTCATGGAGATTCAAAATTCTGGAAATTGCAGGGGAAATCTACTTTAGAAGAACAATCTAAATATATTATGTGTTATGAATAAGCCAGTGCCCTAGAGTACTAACGTTTACATGTGGGAAAAAGCATCTTTGTGGATAATCTGTAGGACTGTGCTAAACTTGGTTCTTAGTCACAGAACTATCCTGCCTTGCTTATGCATCTATCAGTGAATAGGAAATGAGATAATTTATCTGATATCTTTCTTTGAAACTATTTACTCAGTACATACGATTAGGTAAGTGGATACACACAAAACCTATGGCTGAGCTATGTTGTGGGATGGGCAGCTATGGTACATCATCACTCTACTGATATACTATTGAGTGTATCATGGACATAGCATATCCTATCTTCAGCAATGTTACAGAAACAATAACCATATATTTCCAGTTCATGATACAATCAGTTCATCCTTTCACTAATTTAAGTGACTATTGTTGAAAAATAAGTAACATATCTATCAGACATACCATTCATTTCATTAGAATATTGTGTTGGGTACAGAAATAATTTTTATTTATGCAACTATTGTACCTGTTTGAAGAACTGATTCTTCATCAGCAAAACCTCCCATTATAAAGTATTTTTTTCCATTCAAAAGTAGCTTAAGCAACAATGTGTGTCGTTTTGTATAATCTGTAAAGCACGATTGCTTCCCTACCAAGTACACTTCTTCATAATAAGTCATTTAATCCTATCTTAGAAATGTATCTGTGGAAACAATGGGGCCATCCAACTAGGTCCACATCTGTCAATCCCCTTTAGATCTCATCACTGCAATCTGAAAGAATTAAGTTTTGGGGGTCCAAGCAAAACAAAGGGAAAAGTAGTATGAGCAGCAGTCATGTGGATTCTGCCTGTTACAAAGATTGCTGTTTCTCACAACCCCGTGAAGGGCTGTAATTAAAACAGCAATGAATTGTAAGCTAAGTTGCAATATTAATCTGCCTGACCTCTGCACATTAAGTGTCTTGGCTACAGAATTATTCAGCTGGATTTTTTCTCTAATTTTAGATCAGTGCAAATGATGGTGATAATCTAAATTGCCCATCACATTATGGAATTTCTTGGACAATTCTGTTAACTAGTACCCAAGTCACAAGTTTATTTAATTATTTTATAAATAAACTCACAATATTAAATGTAATTTATTTAAGCTCCATCTTTAGTAGACGTTCCTAAATCCATTTAGGATGCCCAAGAATACAGTTAGCCCTGATACAACTCCTTGAAAGGAACATATATAGAACACTTGCCTTGATTCAGTAGTTACTCATGTACATGTGAAAAGTTGGAATTAGTACTGTCTGGTTTCAAGAAAATGCTTCATGCAAAACGATTCAGACAAATGTTTACTATAAATACCCCTCTTTGCAAGCAGGAATTCTTTTTAGATTTAACAACATGTTAAATGGAAATAAGCTGGATAAAAGATGTTTTGTGTTAAAACTAGTAATTCCACTGACTGTGGAAAATGAAGTATTTTATTATACATATTTCTGAAAACAGTTTGTGTAGTGTTTTACTGAATATGTTTACAATGTTGAAATATACCAATTTGTTAACAAGGTCAGTCCTCCCCTCTCCGAAATCTGCTTTTGTGCTCAAGTACAAAATGCATACTTGTAACAGGAACTCACGTAAAAAATATTTTACCGGAATATGTTTATGTTTTACTGAAGTTATGAATACTGCCTTTTAAAAATGGAACTTTATTTCATTATTGTATATGCTCAAATTAAACCAGAAAAACCTTTTACTATTAAAAGCACATTAGTTCTTAGTCTTGTGTAATTACCAATATGCAGTGCTCTGGCCCCAAATAGTTAACTGTTTGTGCTTTGTATGTCTGACTTACCCCAAAACTGGATGTGGCTGACGGCGTTTCCTCCCTGCACTTTATGTTACAGCAGCACTGATGGGGCTATTGTGTAATGGCAGGATATCCAGCTAAACAGATGAAATGGAGTAATTCACGTACCCTTTCGAAACTCACTTCAGAGCACTTGAGGATATTGTAGTCCAAGAAAAATAAACAAGATAGCAATTTAAAAAGGGAAATAAGTGGTAGTTCTAAATAGTATAGTTTTAACACTGGAAGATATTAAATTGGAAACAGGATAAATCAATCTTTCAGGGTTGATTCTCCATATTTTGTTCCAAAAAAATTGCATTTACTCCTTAAAACAGTCCTAATTAGGGATTTTATTCTTACAGGAAGAAATAATGCATGATCAATTTATCTGCAAAACTAAAAAATCATTGGCTCTTTTAAAAGTCACAAGTTCTGTTTTTTTAATTAGAAAAATATATTTTTAACTTGCCACAACTATTTCCTTAATCTGTTTTTATTCTTAAATGGATGTTAAATTAGAGCAAAAATATTTCCTTTAGGCTATTCTAAACAAGCAGACTTTTTCCAGAAGTGCATAGCATGGTATCTCTTCTGCTTTGTTTTGTTTTAGTCTGTTACAGAGTTGTGAACCATTTGTTTAATTTGTAAAGCTTTCTTGTTCTCAAGTGTAAAAATAAAGTATTGAAACGGAGCTATGTAAATGTGATCTCTTTATTGAGGGAGTGTGGAAAATGTTCTGTGCATAGAATGGTTACTATCAAGGGATGCATGTCTGGACCAAAATACATTTGGTGGGGAGGGGGAAAGCAGGAGAAAGCAAGGATATCAGTGGTGATAGATAATGGGGGGTAGGGGATGGCCCAATACACAGATCATGGGGGGGGGGGAAAGGGGTAGAGTGCATTAGCCTTTCCCTACTCACCCTGTAAGATTCCTCCAGAGTTTGTTTTGGTAAAAACAGGAACAATGAAAATGTTCTGCTAAAATTTAGTACAGAGCCTCCGAAACAAAATGTTTGGGATACCATGCAAAGTAGCAGCATGGCTGAGCCTCCTGGGCAAAAAATTGGGAGCTTTCGAATCTGTCCCAGAAGCCCTGGAATCTACAGTCGCCTAATTCAGTCACTTGCCTTGGTGTAGCAGCTTGGCAGTTACTGCTGCCACCATCTGTCTTCCAGGGGGTGCTTCCCCTGGCATTCTTTCCATATGAGAGAAAGGATTCCCGCAACCTATGTTGCCTTTCTAGCAAATTGAAAGGAAAAAATGAGTAAAGATGAAATAAATTAGCTGGCACCACATCCTGACCCTGTAGCATTGAGGGTAAGACTAATGGAATCAACACTTCCTCCTTCCTCCCCACCTTTGGGATATACACTAGTCTCACAAGTGATAAATACAATCAAACTTTATTTTTTTTTAAAAAACAGGCTAGAATGTCCCAAGAAGAAAACATTCAGTGTGGAGGGAGATACTGTAGAACTATAGAGATGGGTCAAATCAGTAATTGTGTCTTAAAAGACTCTCACGTAGAAAAAACAAAAGAAAATAAGGCTCTGGGCAGACCAGAAGATGATGCTTGCCTGCTACTAATTTAAGGGGAATTGCTGTAAGGAGGTTCCAAGCTGCATAAAACCCACAATTACTGAGGTTGTACAGAGAAAATACCAGAGACAGAAGATTAGTTGTGAGCACATATGTAAACTTAATGTTTTAGATGTTTTTTCACCTATTCTTTCA
Source organism: Candoia aspera (assembly GCF_035149785.1). NCBI lineage: Eukaryota > Metazoa > Chordata > Lepidosauria > Squamata > Candoiidae > Candoia > Candoia aspera. Next base: position 314,411,755 of record NC_086153.1, read on the forward strand.
AATATACTCACTTTCTTGAAACAGGTTTTTCCTTTGTCCTGGATTTCCTTTCCATATCTCTGGAGATTAGAGTCAGTGAATTCTGAGGCTACAAGGGAAATCACAGGCCGTGTTTTTTCTGCTTGGTCTCAGGTCCCAACTGCTGCCTTTCTCTTATATAGGAAAGGAGTTGAAAGAATTTCGCCAATGTATATACTAGAAAGAATCTTCTTGTCAAGATGCAGTTTCAAAGTTTGTGAATGTCTGAGTTTAGGTAGCAAGGAGGTGGTACTGTTAACGCTGAATCATTCACATCCTGACTCGGAATATGTAGGAGAAAGACAATACCAGTTCAGAGCAGCAAATAATCTCCAAGTACTTTCCATCCCTATGACTACAGTGACCATACATCCTTTATTTCAGAAAGCTATCCTTTAGGTTTATTTTATTTTATTTACTTATTTTCTTGGTTTTGCTCTTGAATTTTCCTTTGTAAATCAAAGTTATAAACATTTTTTAAAAAATCATTATGACCCTCTTTCAGATTTGCCCCTTTTTCAGGTTTGTCCTTCATTTTTTCCAAGAAAATATGGTCACTGTACCTATAACCTTACAAGGGCTTGTAAAAAATGAACTCTCTCAGCCCAGGTTTAAAATATTGAGAAAGCCAAGCAATGTTGATAAAGCAGGGAGAAGGTGCTAGAAGGAGAGCACAAGACCTGGGAAGCAAAGCCAGTAGAAGAGAAGTCCATACAGGTAACTCCTTAGAAAGTAACTATGTTCATATTATCTCCTTGTTCTTTCAAGCCATTGCTTTTGTAGTTCCATCCAATTACCTCATAGAATCCACCTCACTACACATATGATATGCTGCTATATCAAATCAATTGCTTTGCATAATTCTATACAAAGGGGCTGCATGCCCAACCTCTTTTGGTTGTTTTTTGCTCCCTCTGATACCTAATAAATAATTTGTGCTTCAAGAGAATTGTGTACTAGTCCCCGTTCCAAATGAACTTTTGGGGAATTTGTGAAAGAAATTCTCCTCCAAATGTATAATCTTGGGTAACGTTGCATGTTTCTCAATAGAAAACAAGGCCTTTCCCTTAAAAATGTAACTTTAAATTGGGAGAGGGTGGCAACCAGCTTGATTGATAACTGGCAAATAGAGGGAGAAAATGTAGAAGCAGTGAAAGACTTTGTATTTCTAGGTGCGAAGATTACTGCAGTCAGGAAATCAGAAGACGCTTAATCCTTGGGAGAAGAGCAATGACAAATCTCGATAAAATAGTTAAGAGCAGAGACATCACACTGACAACAAAGGTCTGCATAGTTAAAACAATGGTGTTCCCCATAGTAACATATGGCTGCAAGAGCTGGACCATAAGGAAGGCTGAGAGAAGGAAGATAGATGCTTTTGAACTGAGGTGTTGGAGGAAAATTCTGAGAGTGCCTTGGACTGCAAGATCAAACCAGTCCATCCTCCAGGAAATAAAGCCAGACTGCTCACTTGAGGGAATGATATTAAAGGCAAAACTGAAATACTTTGGCCACATAATGAGAAGACAGGACACCCTGGAGAAGATGCTGATGCTAGGGAGAGTGGAAGGCAAAAGGAAGAGGGGCCGACCAAGGGCAAGATGGATAGATGATATTCTAGAGGTGACGGACACGTCCCTGGGGGAGCTGGGGGTGTGGACCGACAGGAAGCTCTGGCATGGGCTGGTCCATGAAGTCACAAAGAGTCGGAAGCGACTAAATGAATAAACAAAAAGGTATTGTCTTATATACACCGAAGAATATTGAATTGGAGACAAGGATGTTTTTTTTTAATCTGAGCTGTTTAGATTATTTTATCTTCAGGTCATCTTTCTCTGAGGTTAATATGGTACTTCAAGTAAGCTAGAAACTTAAGACAATATGATGAGACATGGAATTAATTTTTTTTCAGGAACAGAATCCAGCCAAATTCAAGTAGTTTATTTTTTTGAAAAATTTCTAAACATGTACTCAACTCTTAATAACCCTATAAAGTAACAAGATCTGCACATAGTTTATATCAGGAAAGCTGAATGATTGCAATTGTAAACTTAAATAACATCTTCATCTTTGATTATTTAATCCTGATTCTTGTAAAAAGTCATATAAATTCTCAGGTAATAAAATCCAGAGTTCTGCAATCTGCTTAAAATGGCATCTAATAAAGTTGTATCACTTAATTCTTCCAGTCATGATACTGGGTAGAGACAAAGCACTCCCACTAGACCAGAGTTTCTCAACCTTGGCAGCTTTAAGATGTGGGCTCCAACTCCCAGAATTCCCCAGCCAGCATGAAAGCCGCCAAGGTTGAGAAACACTGCGCTAGACTAATAGGAAACTTGTCTGTGTGTCTTGATAATTAGATATTTCCCAGACATTTCTGACATCATTAAAACCAAAAAAAGATTCAGTGTAAATGAAAATCTAAGATTCTTCCATTGCTGCTGCTTTACTCATATTTAACTGCTGTTCTCAAAGTATATTACAATGCTTTTACTGTCTTCTATTTTAGTACTTAACACCGCTTTTTGATAATCATTTTTATTGCTAGACCATGATTTAAAGTAGATGCAAATTGCTATATGGTGTTAATAAAATCTCTGTTAAAAGCTTAAGTAATACTGTATAAGAAGGAAGAAATTCTCATGTATTCCTAGAGAGAAGAAAAGAACTTGAAGAGAGGGTGGAATTTCACTGGGGCCAGACTGACTGTTCTATATATTCTGCATCTTGTGCTTTGGGTGCTGCTATAAAAACCTACCCAGTTTTTGGAAACATGAACCTCTTGGAGGGACCAAAAGCCTCTTGTGTCCTCCTATGTAACTGCGCAATAACAGATCCTCATGTCACTGTTTTGTTTACATTGTGCTGGATTTTATTACATTTAATTATTTATTAAATAATATATTAGTAGTAGTTTTATCATGGAAAACTACTTCCTGTATACTTGGGGCATCCCAAGAAAATAGTATTCATGTTACAATTCCGCAGTTTATATTTTATTTAAATTTGAATTTAAAGCTTCACTGTTTTATAAGCATATTTGTTACTATGTTCATCTGTTCTTAAACTTTTTTCTTTCCTACTCATGTTGGGACTTGTGATAAATGGCAAGGATTAATTTTTATAACAATGTACCAAAGGTTCTTGCATCAAAACAGAAGTACAATGCAGAATCAGAATTTTTTTTGTCTGAAGTTAAAATATTAAAGATCAAAGACTCCAGAGTAGGAAGAGGGGATGTCTATAAGTAATGTCTTAGGATGGTATTTCAAGCCCCAGTGTCTGAGATACTGAAGCTCCATAATAGTAAACACAGAAGATTTGTTAAACCTAGACACCCTTTAAAATTCAACAGAAAATTGGAAAGTTATCCCAAAAGAATGCTAGGTAGATAACTGGGGTAGCCTAGGCACTAAATCATCTAAGGATTTAGGGGAAATAAATGTGATTTTTTTACACCCAATTAAATTGACTAGCAAATAGTCAATCCTCTACAGGTGATCAAATGCTCTATTGTTTATTGAGCAGTCTGACTTGCCCTACTAGGCTATTTTTCCCTTAATCAAAGGATATCACATTGATTAAGAAATACCAGATTGTAAAGACTTGCTAACCATTTTCTACAGATTATTCTTGGGCAATGACTAAAAGGGAGATAATATTGCCCTTATTAAGTCAATGGTTAAGGAACTTTCTTCAGATTTAGAATCTGGCTTGTTGATTGGTTACAGTTCTCCACTAAATATTCCAAGTATGTTAGGGGGAAAAAGAAGAAAAAAGTAGTTACAATTATCTAGTTGCTGCTGCTTCTGATTATTTTATTCAGACTGCCTGAACTGAAAAGGATTATTTGCAAAAGAAATTAATAAAAACTGAACACATATTTTTCAAACATTTTGGTCCCTCTGGTCAGAACAATTTAATTAGAATTCAAGATCTATGTCTGTATTAACAGAAACCTCATAAAATTCTGTATAAGGTTCATGGCAGTGAAATAGGCGATTTGGGGGGTAAATCTTGATTTTGCAGTTGTATATCAAATTTGGCTTTTATACATTAAGTATGTTTATAAAGGTAGAGGCATTCAAAGTCAATTATAATTTTTTAGATCTAGTAAGATTTGGGCTTATGTAATGATGCCAGAATAAATTATTTAAGTATTTTTTTCAGAAATTATGTTGCAGCAAAGTTATATGAGGTACAGGAAAAGGAAGATGTTTAATTATTCTTGTTGTTTTTTTTACTGGTGCAGTAAACACTGTGCAGTAAGAGATCTGACCTCTCTTGTGAGCTCTTATTTTAGTAAGAAGCCATCTTACTAAACTTATTGACAAGGCAAATATTCTATTCTGATAGAGTCCAGGAGTTCCTCTCCTTGAATCAATTGTGGCCAGAAGAAGCTAATGTATTTAAACAGAATAATTCCAGAGTTTACTAGAACTTATACAGTATGCTATCTAATCAAAACTTTCTATCTGGAAGATATTTTAATAGATCAACTAGGCTAAATATTATTTGAATAGGACTTCCACTGATAATTGGGAATCTTTGTTTAAATATAGTAAAGATTTGTAGATATGAAATACATAGTGAAGGAATAATTCCATATTCTCCATTTAATCATCCATAAATTGCACTGAGAAGCTTCTTTAGGCAACTGCAGAAATCAATTAATAGCATTTAGGCAAAACATCTCCCAAAATATGATGTTAGAGAAGGTGTATAACAAATTTAAGTATAGGCACAATACTTGACAATGATTTGGGAGTAAATGAAGCTTAGTCAGTAAGACAGATTGCCTCTGTTCATCCCATGAGATCCAGCAGGGTGGGGATATTTCAGGTCCCACCAGTGATACAATGTCATCTAGCAGGATCTAGGAACTATGCCTTCTATGTTGCAACACTTGCCCTGTGGAATTGCATCCCCCCGAGATTTGGATGACCCCAACCCTGTTGGCCTTCCAAAAGACTTTGAAAACCTGTTTTTCCCCCCAGGCATTGAGCCTGTGTTGGATGAGCTCATCCTGAAATGACTTTGCATTGGAATTGGTTGGGATTTGGCCCTAGTTAACCTGTATTGTAAAGTTTTTAATGTTTTGTTTTTATGTTTTTAACCATATGTAAGCTGCCTAGAGTTGCTATTTGCAAGTTGGGCAGCTATATACATCATTTAAATAAATAGTAAACTATGGGTGCCTAAGTCTTACCTTTTTTCCCTAAGATAGGAGACATGAAGACTTAATGCAGTGCATCTTCATCTTTTGGGGGATTTATTTATTTATTTAGAAATCTAGAAAACCAAATTGTGTTTTTCCTATGTAGAGACTGCAATGGAAGTTACCGATATTCACATTTAGTGTACAGGCAGAATATAAATATATTTTTCATAAGTTAAAAGGAAACAGCAACAGCAACAAAAAAAGTAGCAGCTTGGTCACCCTGAAAGGTAAAAATTAGAACCAACTAAATCTCCCCAGGGAAAAAAATTCCCTAGCCATGCCAGTAAGTTGCATCCCACCATTAATAATCTACCCTGACTTTAAAAGACTGCAGCTAGTTCAAATGAATCTCAAAGTTATTATTATTACAGCCTGAGCATTGTCATAGCACCTTAGTGCTATGTTGAAAGCACTTAAATATAACTGCTGACATTCAAGAATTTCCTTTCTAGAAAGATAGCCTACCTGGCTTCAAAGATTATTCAGTTCAAAATTATTTTGTCAGATGCTTGTTACATATCTGTTTATACTCCTAACAGGAATTCTTTTATAAAGTCTGTTGTTTTGGTGTTATACCTGTTGTTCTGTTTTTGTAGTCTAAATGGAAGTTCCAATTATTGTTTGCTACCATTCTTTCACCAAGAACACAATCCAGATCACGTACACAAGACAGGGTAATACAGTAAATAAGCAGGATGATATGATGGCAGGAATAGATTGAGGATTTTTAATGCGATAGCTCCACTCTATACAGAAAAGCAGCAAGAAATACTGTTTTACATTTCTTCATAATCATGGCTGATTTTCCTTATTCCTTTCACACCTTCCAAATTTACAATATAGTAACAAAAATGCTGAGGCAAATGAGGAGCAAAAATAATTCTTAACATTCGCAGCTCACTTCTACTATATGATGTCTCTCTAGCAGTCTGTGCTTGGTGTACAGTGCGACACACCATCAATCTCATCAACAACTGATTAGACCAAGTTATTCCAAGTGCTGGAATAACAGTCCTGGCTGGGCAGCTGAAACACAAAGCCTGCAATTACAAAACATTCTACACAATTAACTAACTAGAGTTTGAGCTAGGGGAAAGTAAGCTTGTTTTTTTAGATCGGCTTCTTTGGGTTAGGCTCACGGAAACCCTGCAGCAGTTTTTACCAACCTGGATTTGCAATAAAGGAAATCTTATTAAACACACAGGAAATAAATAATACTCATATTTAACTATTGCATTTGAATGCAATTGTTAATTTTGTTGTTGTTTCAGAACTGCAGTCCCCAGCCCAAAATTTACATAATCTTGGGGCAGATGAATTAATGGTATGATTTGATCTAAGGCAATTTATTTGAACTCTTTAAAGACAAAAGGTAGACCTCACTTAACAACCGCAATTGGGACCAGAATTTTGGTCACTAAGCAATGCAGCAGGGCATTATCTAGATCTTCTGTCTTGCTTAGTAAACTACAGCATACCTTCCCCTGCTCCAATAGTAATATCTTACTTGTTACCCCTTCCTTATATGCTTATTCAAATGTTCTTAATGGACTCTCATGTTGAAACTCTCCTCCATTTCTCCTCCCCTTTTGTCTGGCTGGCTGTCCTTTTGATTAAAGTGGACCCATCAATCCTTCCATTCTACTTAATGAGTTTTGTCTCACCAGGTTTCAAAATGCTTTGCCTTTTTGAAGGAAATATGTCAAATATTCTGGGTGCACGTTATTTAAAGTCAAAAGCAAAACTTTGAACCAGGGTTGGTAGTTAACTGGCAGGCAGCGCAGTTACCGCAGTAGAAGAGTACTGAGTATATGGCCAGGTGCCCTGGGCAGCTATTTTGCTGCTACATTCTATACTACATGCATTGTCCAGACTAGGTTGGTGTAAATAAAGATCCTCTCGTGCAGTAAACACAGAGCTGGCAGTGTTTTGGCTGCAGGCTGCTTGGAGGAGGAGGATTAACAACATAGCTTTCACTTTTTTTTTAAATAATAGGAGAATGGTTGATACCCCTTGTGTACGTGTCTGTCTAAATCTCTCTCTCACTGGATGTATGGGTGCTGAATTTCCTTTTCCACTCACCTTTGAGTATTCCAAACAGCATCTTCCCTCTCATCCACTGCATCAGTTACCTAGATTATAAAAAAGAAACCAAGAAAAAAATGTACATTATATGGTTTGTTAGAATGTACTGTTAGGAAAAATAATTTCACTTCAAGTAAAGCACTTTCGATAGACCACATATTTTTGTCATTATCATCAAATGAAAACATAGACTATCTTCTAATTACATTTATAAGTAAAATGGCTCAAGGAAGGGAGGGCACATTACAGCAAGTCACCCACAGAAGGATATAATTTCATGCAGAAGAATTCTCTCCCCACAGCCTGATGCTTCTTTTGGTAGCAGAGATAAGGTCCCCTTCCCTTCCCAGCAAAACAGAGGCTTTTGCTAAAAGCAAGTGGGTAGATACCATGAAAGCTCTGTAGTATGGGTACTCTCTAACCCAGGGTTTCTCAACCATGGCAGCTTGAAGATGTGTGGACTTCAATTCCCAGAATTCTGGGAGTTGAAGTCCACACATCTTCAAGCTGCCAAGGTTGAGAAACACTGCTCTAGCTACTCCAATGACATTTACGAAAAAGACAAAAAAAAGCCCAGCCACAATTTAATTCAATTTTTTGTACTCTCTTCCCCAAAATAATCATATAGGCATTAATTCTACATACGAAAGAATGAGAGAGTATCTGTCAGCAGATCATGCATACATAGCTGTGGCCCTGACTCAAAGAGAATACGGTGTTTGGTTGAGCTAAGAATTCTACTAAAAATACTACAATATAGAGGCAAGCATGAAGACTGTTCAACTACCTTAGGTGGCTTTAATGTAGACCTTTCAGATCTGGGATGCAAAAATCTGAGCAACTCTTTGCTATCATCTAATTGTTGCATAGGTCTGATATTGTAGCCCTACCTTAACGCCTACTCTAAGAGATGTGCAAATCTGTCACTTTACAAGCATCCAAATAACACATGAGGAAATCACTATGTTGGCTATCATCCCATAAAGGATGATGTTCCAACTGGAGATTCCAATTGCTTCCATTCTAAAGCATGATCTGATGCTATCCTATGATGGTGGTATGACTTGATGCTATACAATGAAGTATATGCACTCCCACTCTGGATGCACAGTAAGAGTTAATTAGCCAACCCTAATTCTGGTGATCCACAGGAACAACAGCTTTTACCTGCAAATATTCCATTTTCAATTGTGACTTCCATTTAAGTGTTTAAATCAAGGTCCATTCAAATGTTAAAACTCCGCTAGATGCACATCTCTCTCCTGAAATTAATGGGCATGTTGCTTAGGCTAAGTAAACTCTATCTTACCTGATTAATGCATATTATGGGAGTCTGGAACCTGCAGCTTAATCTGTGAAGTTTTGCCCCAAATCTCTTTAAATATTTGGCTTTTAGGAGAGAATCCATAGCACTGAATTCACATCTGAATAAGGCAGCAATGGAGTCAATGACAACTAGCCGCACCATACCTCTTGAGAGCAGTAAGCTAAGTCTCTTAGTAATACACTCATGGAAAGTGTCCTGTAATAAGAAGAAAATTTGAAATTACACCAGGATGTCTGTCAAGAACAACACAGTTGTAAAAAATCTGTGCTCCACTGGATCAACAGTAATTTCTGCAATAGCTAGAGTAATCCTGATTCCAAGCTTTTGCATTTGTTTGCAATGCCAGCAGAACAGCGTATTATATATCGATCAGGCAGAGCCTTACTGACTCAGGAAGCTGAGTGAGAGTTTAACTGCAATGTTGCAAACCTATGCATGTTATCTTGAGACTAAATCCCAATTAACCCCTTTGAATGTGTAATAGGATTAGATTAAGATTTTTACATGTACGGCTCTTCATTCTAAGGAAATCTCATTCTAGAATATAGCAGATACCCTTTTTCTATGCTTGGAAATATGATAGTTTTCTCTTGATGGCAAGATGTGTAAGATGGGTTGTGCAGAAAACCAAAAACAGGCTTCTTTACAAGATCTTTATAATTCAGTTGACGTATTGCCAAAAATGTAAGCATATAACACTGCTGTAGCTTCTGCCAGCATAGTTTCTGCCAGCATAGTTTCACGGCTCTGAGAACAAAAAACGTACCTTTCCATTAAAAAATAGAGGGAAAAAATGAAAAGCTTCATTTTTCAGAAGTTCTGTACTACTTTTTGCAGTACTGGAGCTCAAACATGACGTGTTGAATGTCTTCTATAAGTTTGGGTCTTTTTAATGAGACTATTCTTTATGTTTTGCACAGTTTAACTAATGGATGTTCTATGTGTGTTGTTTGCAACCTTTTGGTTCCATAACATTGAGAATATAGGGGGAAAGGCTAATTTTATATATTTTGCATAAATAAACAATCTTTTCTGTAGAGATTTGCTGAGAGATGTTATCTATGGAAACAGTATTATCAGAAAACTGAGCTTAAGTGTCATTTTGGTTTACAAGCTGCCTTTTCTGCATTTGTGGAGTCTTTGGTGCTCTCTGAGCCTTGTTGTTTTCTTGAAGATGTTTCATTGCCAGACTAGGCAACATCTTCAGTGCGAAGAGGGAGTGGGCCTTGCTCTGTTTATATACAATGGTTTGTCCAGCTTGTATTGGTGGGGGTGTTGTTCTCTCCTTGGGAGTTCTTTGATTGGGCTGTTTGCTGCTTGGTTGATTAACCAAGTTAATACTTAATAGTTCCTTGATTAGGGTATATTGTGCTGCTTGATTGTTCATCTGGTGTTAATCCTAGTGTTAATCTTTGCATATCTGGGTGTTGATTGCTGGTGGGGAGGTGTTCTGGTCTTCTGGCTTTTCTATTGTCTCTTCTGAATGGTATGTAAATGTTGTTTACCTCTATGTGTCTGTTGATGGCTGCTTTGTCTGACTGCCAAGCTTCCAGTAATTCTCTGGCATTTTTGGATTTGGCTTGGTTTAGGATGCTCACAGTTTCCCAGTTGAAAGTATGGCTAAGTCTGTCTATTTGTTGTGAAATTAAGGAGTTTTCATCATGTCTTCTGACTGCTAGTTGGTGTTCGTGGATGCGCTCTACTAGTCTTCTGCCTGTCTCTCCTACATAGTGGCTGTTACAGTCCTTACACTGTATGTCATAAGTAACTCCTGTTTTTTCTTCTTGGGCTATTGGGTCTTTTGGGTTACTTAAGATATTTTGAAGAGTTTTAGTTGGTTTATGAGCTACGGTGATGCCATGCGGTTGTAACAGCCTGTTGGTGGTTTCTGAGATGTTTCTGATGTATGGCAGTGTTATCCTTTTCATAGCTTCTGTTGGTTGGGTTGTAGTGGGTTGAGTGGTAAGGCACTTTTTGATAAAGTTGAGGGGGTATCCATTTTGCTGGAAGATGCTGTATAGGTGATCTGTTTCCTTTTTCTGGTGTTCTGGGTTGCTGCAGTGTGTTAGTGCTCGTCTGAATAATGTTCTTACACAGCTCCTCTTGTGGGAGGTTGGGCTGTTGCTTTGGTAATGGAGCACTTGGTTGGTGTGGGTAGCTTTCCAGTAGACTTGTGTTTCTAACTTGCCATCATTTCCTCTGCTGATGAGGTTGTCCAAGAAGGGTGTTGTTGTTTTCTTCTTCCCTTGTGAATTTTATTCCATTGGAGATGTTGTTGATGGTTTCATGTGTTTCCTCCAGTTGTTCCTTTTTTATTATGACGAATGTGTCATCTATGTACCGGATCCATACTTTGGGTTGTATGCGTGGGAGTGCTATCCTTTCCAGACGCTGCATCACAATCTCTGCAATGAGTCCTGAAATAGGTGATCTCATTTTTCTGCATCTGAATGCAGCATCACAACTCCTTTTCAGCTGCATAGACTGGATTTAACATTTTGAAGCACTGACACCCAGACAAACCACTCACCAAGTCTGCTGCATGTTCAACAAATATTCCATTTCCAAATTTTATCTTTTGCATCACCTCAGATGGAACATCACTCCTCAGTTTGGGCAGCTGCTCAATCAATTGCTGCAGGCGTTTATTAGGGAAAACATCTTCTGTGCAAATGTAAACTGCACCTGTAATGAAGGCCAAGCCATCTGAAATTACTGGCTTCTCTTTGTGGCAGTCAGTCTGAAAAATTTAGCTACAAGATTGGACACCTGCAGGTTTTTCAATATATATACTTGTCCTGGGAAGAGATAATAATTTCCTTTTTATTTTTAAAATTAATTTATATGGCCACCCATCTCATAACTGCAACTCTGTGTGCCGTGACCAGGGGAGCCTTTGCCCGACTTCATGTTGTGCACCACCTTCCTGGATCAGGAAGCCCTCTGGTCAGTCACTCATGCCCTGGTGATCTCCCATAGAGACTGTTGCAATGGGCTCTAAACAGGGCTACCCTTGAACAGCATCCGGAAGCTACAGCTGCTCCAGAATGTGGCCACGTGAGCAGTTTTAGGAGCCCCAAAGACGGCTCATATAACACCTTTGCTGCGAGAGCTGCATTGGGTACCAGTTTGCTTCCAGGTCCAATTCAAGGTGTTGGTTATCACCTTTAAAGCCCTACATGGCATGGGGCCAGGTTACCTGAGGGACCGCCTCACTCCCATTACATTGACCCGTCCCACTCGGTCAGGCAGAGAGAGCATGCTACAGACCCTGTCCATGAGATTGTTGATAGGCAGGGTCCAGGAAGAGGGCCTTCTCTGCCGTGGCCCCCACCCTGTGGAATAAGTTATCCCCATAAGTGAGGCAGGCCCCCACTCTCCCAGCCTTCTGAAAGGGAGTGAAAACCTGGCTTTGCCACCTTGCTTGGGGTGGGAGGGGGGATAGTCAATTATGGGGGTGGTTGGCACCTTGATGAGGCCCTGAGAAATTTTATTGAGACTGTTGTTTCTCCATCTTATATTTTATATTTATATGTTTATAATGAATCTGTTTTTATGATATTTTAATCTTTTATTATCTTAATTTGATTGTAAACCGCCCAGAGTCGCTTGCTGAGATGGGTGGTGAAGAAATGTGATAAATAAATAAAATAAATTTCATCTTTTGACAAAAAAAAAATGGGCTGAAAATTAGGATCAGGCAGCCCTTGAAGAAAAACTCCTCTAGAACAGATGGTTCTATGCTGAAGGGACAAAAGTCTGATGTGCATAAAGCAAATTCCTACACTGAAAAGTCTGATTTTATTTCAGTAGCTGTTGTTGAAAGTAATGGCCCCTACATTTTTTGAAGGAATTAAATGCAGGTTCTCATACATGTCCTTTGGAGCAAAAAAAAGGGAAAATGCACCAAATCCTTTAAATTCTTTAAAAACCAAGCTCCTAGTCCTTATGGATGCATATAAGCTTGGAAGTATGTGAAAAATGCCTATTGAAATCTTCATAAGAATGGAAGAAGATTTTTAATGTTTGGAGTTTGAACTTTAGCAACAATATAATCATAATAATATAATGCACAAATATGTAACAGTGCAGTTGGTGAAAAATTATGCTCAGAATCACTAAAAGAGATTAAAAGAGTATATTTCTTACCAGATTCTAGTCCACCATATTTGTATGGATACTGCACAGAAAGGCACAGCTGCAAACCAATCTGGGTCTTTCCAGCGGAGCTTTCACCAGCAATTTCAGTAATTCCCAGAAGGGGAATCCCACCTCGGAGCAAGCCATCTAGAACTGGGCAGCCCAGACTCAGCTTTTGGCCTTGGGAAGTGTGGTGCGCTTTGTTTTGAAACAGCTGGAGGGCTAAAACAACAATTCAACAGCATGTTTGTTTAATATACCTGTATGCCACTTTCAGTGTAATTATCCTGAAGTGGGTCACAAAAAGACACAGACACTCTTAATCAGCTTGTTCAGAAATCCTCTGCAAGCATTCCATTAAGACCTCCAGCAAAAGCACAATGTTCTCTTTCTGGCAGCAGGAAAAGAATACAAGGCGGGGAGGGACAGAGAACAAGAAAAAAGAGGTTATCAGAATTGAGAGAGAAGAAGAAAGGTACCTTCTTACCACTTCATGATATAAAACACACCAAATTGTACAGCAAGTTAAATGGCTTGATTAGATTCTTAACTAAGTCTGGTATTCTAACAATGTTTTAAAGTGATTATTTAGAAAAAAGCTAGTTGAAGATTTACCTGTAAGAACAGAGTTTTTTCTCAAAGCACTAGAAATTGTTCTTAGTAGATACTGTATATCTGTCCTGGATAGCTTTGTTAACCTTTGCAGATCTGATCCCGAAAGATGGAAAATGTCTTTAATTGATGTTATATTTGCTGAAATGAGAAAATTGATGAACTGTAACCAGCACAGATTTGTTTATTTGAAAAGTAGGAGGATTATAGGCCATAGACATGTTATCACTTCATTCTTTTGCTCTGGAACCCTGTGTCATATACCCCAGTATGCCCCATTCAGCTCAACGCAACTCACTTTTAAGTAGACAAGAACAGCACGGCACCATCAATTACTATCCAGAGGCAAGACTGCTGTTTTTATGCAGGTACCTTTTTCTAAAGCAAAACTGTGAAACTGCAATTCTTCACTATTGCTGAACTATTCACAGCATCCCTTACCATTGGCTATACTTTATGAGGTTCCTGGGAACTGTAGTTTAGCCACAAGTGCAAGGCTAAAAGTTTCCCATCAGCTATAGACACACTCACATGTTTATTCAGAAGTGAGTCCGACAGGGCTTGTTCTTAAAAATCGCAGATTGCAACCTTAGTTCCTTTTCAGATCTAGATATACCTAACCTTGTCAAAATTGGCAGATTTAGTTGCAAAGTCCATTACCTAAGTGTCCATTTACCCACTTGCAACAGCAGTCTATTCAATCCCCCAATCAAATGCAGCAAGACAAAGTTTTCTTGTAGTTTATATATAAAAATGATACAGGGATGGCATACAGTGTGAAAACAAGGATTCATATACAGTTTTGTTACCTTTTTTAATAGCTGCAATCACTCTAGGGTTCATGTCAAACTTATCCCAGTCCATTTCTTCACAAACGCAGAGCCACACAATATTAAATAACATAGAGGAAGAAAAGTGAATAAGGTACAGCTTTGGAAAAATGCCAACAGAAAGACTGGAAGTAGTTTTTCTCATCAGCCTGACTTCTTGATCTCAGCATTATTTTTCTGATTTTCTTTAATGCTATCATCGTACGTTACCAGCGTTATATACTGATTTGCAATTGCTTTGTTCTTTGTGCTAACTATTCGTAAGACGAAGTACATGAGACCCACTCAAAGCATTGGCAAATAGGTTTGTTTTGGTTACTTTCAGGTTATGTAGCATGTCAAAAAAATATCAGAATGGAGGGGTGAAGAATGGTTCACGTGTAAGCTGGATGAGACAATAGTACTTAGGTGGAAAAGTATAAGGAGGCAAGAGATTGGCCAAGACATGTTGAATGTAGTGAAAGTGGATGTAAGTGCAGTACTTCACAATCATCACACAGAATAAGGTACCATGAGGGAGGGGCTTCCCTCCTCTATTCTTCTGGTACTGAAACTTAGCCTAGCCAGCTAGACATTGAGTAGGATACCATGTGTGGGAGAATATGAAGGAAGCTTTTATTTCTGAAAGTGAACAATAAAAGATTCTAAACCTATGACAGTTGAATGAAAAATAATGCTTCCACTTCCATAACTTTAGCTTAAGTAAGGATATTTTTAATAAAAGGAAAATTATTGAAATGAACTTTTTTAACCTGTATTTTCTGCTCCACATAATCTCTATTTGCTAAACATTTCTTCCAATGATGGACAATCTTCTTAAAGCCATCATGAAAGAACTCAACACTTTGCCTCCACAACCAGGCCTTGACAGTCCTTTCCACCTCCTCATTTGAGTCAGACAGATGTCCACAAAGCTTATTCCTTCAATTTTGGTAAAAGGTTGCAGTCACATGGCACCCAATTTGGACTGTATGATAGATGAGGTAAAATAGTGAGATCCAATTTCACAATTGCCACTTGGGTAGCTCATGAAGTATGAGACCTAGCATTGTCATGTTGCAGTAAAATGTCCTTCTGGTGCTTCCGAACTCTGCTTAATAGTTCTTTCAAAGTTTTGAGTGTTGCAATATACCACTCTGAGTTGATAGTGGTGGGAGGTTCTAGGAAATCCATGTGAAAGTTATCTGCATCCCCCCAAAAGTAACCATGCATGAGTTTTCCTGCTGAAGCCTAAGTTTTGGGGGAAAAAATCACAAATGAAGCTTTCTAACGATATTCCATGGACTGATGCTTTGTTTCTGGGTCATAACAATGATCCAATGTTTTGTTGGCTATCACTACACTGTGAAGAAATTCCTTACCTTCATTCTTGTAGCATGACATCAACTGCTGCCAATTTTTCAATTCCTGAAGCTTTCTCTTTCTTGCCAGCATGCAAGGAACTCATCTTGCACAAACCTTCCAATATTGAAGAACATCAATACTGTAATGTGACCCACATGTTCCTGTGAAATCCCAAGCTTCACAGCAATTT
Source organism: Candoia aspera (assembly GCF_035149785.1). Classification (NCBI taxonomy): domain Eukaryota; kingdom Metazoa; phylum Chordata; class Lepidosauria; order Squamata; family Candoiidae; genus Candoia; species Candoia aspera. Next base: position 314,427,525 of record NC_086153.1, read on the forward strand.
TTGTTTGAGTGATCCACCAATTGCTCTTAATCAGTTCATCAACCTTTCTCATGTGAACCTTGTTGGCTGCTATCACAAGTTGTCCATTTTTTTCTTGATTAAACTAATCAGCTTTTCCTGGTTCACCATTTTTATACTTTTTGGCCCAGCAACACACAGTACTCTCGTCACAATCACCACCATAAACAAACTGAATTTCAATTGGAGGGGCTCCTTTACCTGTCAAAAATTCAATCACAGCATATTGCTTAAAGGGCACTAATGAGAACTCATTGCAGGCTTCCATTTCATGAGTGACAGCAACACAATTTTTTCTCACAGCAACTTCCCACCAACTGAAGTGAAAGAACAGATGCTAAAAACACATCAGAGTTCCTAGCGCATCAGTACTGTCATGTCCTGGAGACTTATAACACTGGAGGCATTACTTTTCATTCAACCCATGTACATTTGTTTCTACACATCCTGAGTGTCTGGGTAAATAAGAATAGCAAGCATGGGAGGTGTTAAAAAGACCCTCTTTATGATCCTTCTTGTGATGCTACACTCTCCACATGTATGGGAAAATAAATATAGGATGGGGTTGAAACGTTTTGTTACATCATGCCAACTCTTACTATGTAGAACAGTGGCTGAGATATTTAGACTAATTCTGGGCATATCCAGGCTCAAGTCCCTTTTGGTCATGGAGTTCACTGATAATTTTGACCCAATCAATATATTCTACCCAGCCTAACTTGTAGCATTTCCTACATGCACATGCAGCACAATCTTAGGCAATTTTATTCAAGCCAATGTCCCATTTGTGTTCAATGGAACTTTACTAACTAACGAAGGTATTGCTTTACTATCAATTTTCCTTTTGGTCATCACACCTACTTTTGCTTTCTAATATGAGTAGCTTTTTAAGATTGAAGCCTACCATTTATACAACTGCCAGTCTGCAGAATAAACAAGCTTGCAATTTCTTGAAATATTGTTCCAGCATAAAGCATAAATATGCTGTTTGTGGACTTTCAGCCTCCGAGATCTGTTTGGCTGCTGCTTCTGGCATTTTGCTATCATGTAAGTAAAGACTTACCTTTGTTGCAGACATAAGAAGACTCCTGTTCAAATAGGCCAAGCTCATCATAATCCAGCATTTTTAGGCCAAGGATATACAGTAGACTCTCAGTTAACCGGAACTCAAGCAACCAGCACTCTCAAGCAACCGGCAGAAAAATCTGTATCTCTCTGCTGCCGTCTAGTGGGTATTGGGGTTTAATAGTAACTCTCAAGCAACCAGAAACGACATCTAACCGGCATCTACCAATCCCCATGGGTGCCGGTTAACTGAGAGTTTACTGTATCTCTGAGATATCATTAAGGAGGATGTGCAGACTTTCCTCCCTCCCAGCATTCTTCCTTTGCAACGAGTGCTTGGAGGTATAACAGCTCGAACCCCAGATAACACTGAGTCTTAGACCTTGATAAACTGTTTTTCATTAATGTATCATCTGGGTTGCCTAAGTGATTTTATTTTTGTGATTGACCCCTTCGTTTTGTTTTGACTACATTCCATCACTGAACGTATTGCATAAAAATAAAACGAAGTTTTAGAACGACAGTATAAAGTTTATTCCGAAAGTAAGTATGACTAATTTCATTTGACTTACAATTACGTTGATAATTCTTGGCACACAAACCTGAACCTGCTGCTCTCTGTAAACATCCAGGTGCTGATTTCAGTATTTAGTTCTAGTCAAACAAATATGCGATTGCAGCCTCAAAACTGCAGACAAAACTTGAGAAAGTGCCAATTTGGAAAGCTAAACAGAGTTCTTAAAAACTGGCAGTCGGACAAAAGCCACCCTACTCAAACTCCACCGAGAAAAGCCCAACAGACAATAATTTTCAAATTATTTCCTACCTGCAAACAACGATCTCAACCTCAGAAAAAAGAAAGGCGCTAACCAGAAGTCAGCCTAGCCCGCGGAAGGCGTCGACCAATCACAGAGTGCTGAGGAGAGTTTATAAGCAATCAGAACTATGCCCCGCCCGTCATCAAGAAGACCGTTCGCTTCTTTTCCTAAGTTTCGCTGTTCAACGTAAACAGCGCATGCGGCATTGTGTGATCTCTGCGTGCACATGCGCGCAAGCCTCCTCTCACTTTCTTCCCTCCCCATTTCACTTTCCTATTTGTGCCTGACATGCCTTGAAAGGGATTGGTTGAGAAGTATACATCAATAAGGGAAGGGGGGTCGGCCCACCATTGTAGTGCTGAAAACAACAGCTCTGCCCCACCGAAGAGAAACGTTTCTTGACTTTCATTGGCCAGGAGAGACGTCAATCTTTAGTGAGACTGATGCCGATTGGATGGCTGTGATGGGGCAGTGGCTTCGGATTGGGTGGCTGGGGTGGATCGGTGGTTTGGGCGAGTCGCCGTGTGGCGGCGGCTGTGCTACGAGCTCTGAGGTGAAAATGTCGGGCCGTGAGGTCCCTGATGGCAAAAAGTTGGTTCGCTCCCCTAGTGGGCTCCGAATGGTCCCCGAATGCCGGGCTGCGCAGAGCCCCTTCGGATTGGAAGAGCCGCCGTGGGTGCCGGATAAGGAGGTAACGGTGGTAGGGCGGCTCAAGCCTAGACCCCGTACAGTGTACCTCCTCCTCCCCTTCAGTCTGCCGCCCTCCGCCGAAGCCTGTCCCTTCAGTAGTTCCTCCCTTTTCGCCTTGAGACCGAGTGGACCGTGGAAAAGCAGGCCTTCGCGGAATCTAAATTGGGCTCTCCGCCTCATCTCCTATTTTTCACCTTCAGGTCTCTTCCCCTTCCCTGCCAGGAGCTTTTCCCCCGCCTGGAAGGAGTCCTGCTGTGGAGCTCAAGGATGCGATAGATCGCCCTGCAGACATTGGATCGATTCTTTGAACGTTCTGCCTTAAAATCACCCTCCAAGTAGAACATCAGAACAGCGTTCTAAAAATGGGGCTAAAATTTGATATGCTGTTCTTCTGTTCGCAAGCAGGGGGTGTCTGAGTAGAAAACAATAGTGGCTTCATTTGAGGGGTACTTATCTATTACTGTATTTCATGGTGAAGTTCTGTTGGAAATATTTGAGATAATTGAAAGAACATGCACTGAGTTTAGATCTACAAAAATAAGCTTTACTTTCAATAATGGGTGAGGGATTAAGTATAAGTTTGTAGAAGAAACAAATTTTGGTGAGGGATTTGAAGGGAGAGTTATTCTGAGGGAAAGTCCCCATTCATGGAATCATTGAGGAAACAGACCACATAGCTGAAGAGACCTGGGCTTGAAGGAAACAAATCAAGGCTTGGAAGGAAAAACTGGGATGAAGGTGGAAAGTACAGGATCTTAAGAAGTGACAGAAGAGCAGTCAGTGTTTCAGAGCCACTGCTGGAGGAAAAAAAAGAAAGAAAGATGCACATAAACTCAGCAGCAGCAGCCCCACAACTTACTAAACAAGTCAGAATTGACAACATTCATGTAATAAATAATTCTTTGCAAATTACGCATGCTAGGTTCACACAACAACACAATAAAAATAAATGCTTAGCTAAATTATGTATATTTTGTCAAATACTGGAAAATCTTGGATTATCAAAAGTTTCAAAAGCATTGTGAACAATACCAGTTCTAGAATGTTTGTTAAATGATATCAGAAATAATCTTTTCTCGAAAGTGGGTTGAAGCCTGTTGGAGCCTAGAATGTTGTTCGAGAACAATTGGATAAAGTACATTTCACAGCAACCCAACGTTCCATGAATTATGAAAATGTTGGCAGTATATAATGTCCTTATGTGGATGAAAAGAACTTTGTGACTGAGAATCCTGTAAAATACAAGTCTTCATAACAACACATGTGAAGAATAACATTCTGTACAGTTATCTCTGTTTCTTCAGGGCTGCCTCCCCTTTTCCCATGTAACATATTTTTATGCCCAATGTATAATTGGTGCTTTGTAGCCTTCTTTTGAGTAAAGTGATATTTCAAGCACTGTTCTGGAAAATATTCTGTAGTATAAAGGTTAAGAAAAGCAGTTTGTTGTGCAGGAATCATTTAATGAATTGACAAAAGTTCATTAGAAGAAGCTATAACTATTGAGATTGATTACAAGCAGTTTTAAATCTGGGCTTTAAATGTGATCTCAGAAAGTAGTCGTGTAATTGGATCATGCTCATTGTGCTTGAACTTGAACTACACATTTTTTTGTATTTTTTTCTTTAATGGGAAAATATTATCAAAGAGAAAATGCTCTCTGTAGAAGTATTTTATGTAACTTATTAATATGAACCAATGAAGCTCTTTAGAATTGTGTCACATAGTATGCCATATATTCTTTTAGTCCTTGGCTGAAACAGTCAGACTTTAATATCTTTGCATTATTATTTTATAGTGTCCTAGATGTATGCAGTGCAATACAAAGTTTGACTTCATAACCAGAAAGGTAAGAGTTTGGATGCAAACTTATCCTAAAATATTCCCCTGAAAGCAGTAAAATGTCCTTGCCACAGTCACTAGCTATTGACTAGAATGTTCTGCATACCTAATAAATGTGTTACAGTTGCAGCAGCTAGGATAGTGGTAGCTTGTTCTGAATGATACCAACTTCTCTTTATGGCTTTTCTGCCTTCTTGGAACCGCACTGTGGACACTTTTAAAATACTCAGTACATGGATGGTACCTTCATAATGTGTATCATTTGCTTTTAGTCATAACCAGATGCAGGAAGTTACTGTACATGACTATTGCACACTACATACGAAATAAGTACTTTAACAAATCTGGCTCTCCCTTTTTTACATTGTTATCCTGGAGGCAGTTAGGGCTCAGTCTCTAATCAGATTTCTTTTTAGTCAGGCCATGCAAACAGATAGTACATATTAAAGTAGAACACTACATATAGAGCACTTCTTGATACTACAGATTTGCTGGGTTCCCTTATTAATTCATGATGTATTTAACTTTGATTTTTTGAATAAACCAGTTAACTGGGTTGTACTTAAACCTTGGTTTAAAAGCCACAGTGGTTAGGTTCATACATAACTTTAGGTCTAAATGAAATAAATCAAATTATGGCTTCGCATGATGTATGGATTTAGCCACTGTAATAGTAGGTATGATGCTTTACACTTTCTCAAATGATTTAATTGATTTGTAGTGTAGAAACTTCACTGAATTTTTGATAGGTAACTACAGTAGCAAAAACTGTTACAGAACTGTGGATATAAGGATACTGCAGAGGGCTGCCAGAACTATAATACAAAAATCTGGATGACCATTAGATGGCAACAGAGATACAGAAAACTCTAGCTCTACTGCCATCTAGCGATCATCCAGATTGTTGCAGTCCTGATCTGGTAGCCCTAAAATTTCTCATCACAAAGGTGTTTGTCTGACAAACATAGTTTAGATAGGCAGTCTATTTCAGATAGGGAAGGAAATATTTGGGCTGACCAAATATCATTTTCACATGTTATGCTAAGCTATGGATAGCTTAACCATGGACTATTGAAAAACCACAGCTGTCTAAGCTCATAGAGTATACTAAACCTTAAAGTTATATTGGTAGAATTTACACAACAATTTAAGGATAAGATGTAGTTTGTTTGTGGCTTTGTGTGTTATATGAATACTTTTATGGAGTGTCTTCCTTCCTTCCTTCCTTCCTTCCTTCCTTCCTTCCTTCCTTCCTTCCTTCCTTCCTTCCATGATGGGGTATGGAGATTACAAAATTTGTTAAGCGCTGTTTATCTTCTCTAAATATAGAACTTTTAGCTAAGCTAAGCACTTAAGCATGAATTCTGGCATGCTGATACTTGAAGCGTGCTGAATGTGCTTGTTTTTTTAGAACAGGGAAAGGAAAATGCTGCTTATTATACTCTGCACTTCCATGGACTGATTGCTAGACTTCCATGGAAACTAAGGAAAGTCAGCTTTCTCTAGCACATGAGAGTTCAAACCTAGATCAGACTTTTTTCTCCAAGTTTTTTGTTTTCATAATCATTCTGGCATTTTTTTTTAACAAGGCATATCAGGATTTTATCTTCTTCATGTTCCTTGTACCTCTGCTGCAGTATTTATTTCTCTTCTGCCGTATGGAATTTGTGATAGGCCAGAATCAATCATTTTTAACATAAAGATCCAATTTTGCTGAATCGTTTTTTTCTTTTTTTTCTGGTACCCCCAACCCAGCACCACTGCAGGAGATGTGGAAAGTGCTTTTGTGACAAATGCTGCAGCAAGAAAGTGCCTCTGCCTCGTATGTGCTTTGTTGACCCTGTACGCCAGTGTGCTGAATGTGCTCTCATTTCTCAGAAAGAAACGGAGTTCTATGACAGGCAGCTCAAAGTGCTTATGAATGGTAAATGTTGAGTATAGAGGACTTGGAGATTCTTGTTTGACTTGCTAAAAGACAATATCTGAGAGTTGCTTTGGGTGATACCTTTAATAATAATAATAAGAAGAAGTAAATAACTAACTAACTAACTAACTAACTAACTGGATTGTGAAATTTGTTCTGAGCCAAAGATTGCACTTGGCCATTGAGTGGTATATGAAGGGCAGTAGTGGATAGTAGAGGACAGAATCTATATCTGATTTTGTTAAATTTGCCTATGATTAATATGATTTTAGTCATATATTTTACCATTTTCCTTTTAGTAATTATACTTCAGTAACAATGTTTGAAGGTCTTTGGAGAATGTACTGAAGGTTTTGAGTCCCCATAAGTTTTGGAGCTTTAGCTTGTGTTTTTCTGGTATAAGTGCATGTTTGCACTCCAGAATGAAAAATGGTAAACCTCTGTCCCACTCTAATGGAAATAAACTTGATATGGCAAAATTATTTTTTCTAGATGTTCTTTGATAGCTTTCTCCACATAACACATACTCATTTTAATGTGACATTCAAGAAATTGTACAATGCCTTTTATTTGGGCAGTGGAGAACTATGACAATTTGTTCTTTTGTGGAAAGTTTGAAGAATATATTGTTTTATAATACTTTGCCTGTACTTAATGCATAATCAAGTTCAAGAGCCATCAAATTCTGAACATTTCAATTTGTAACTGGTTTTGTTTCAGATATTAAGATTAAAAACAAAGAAATCTTCAACATAAACAACAAGGATTTCTTATTTTTGAAAGCTAAAACTGTTTAACAAGGTATTTTTAATTTTAAAAAACCCACAGAATTGGGTTCTTCCATTTGGATCATTAAACTGTTAAATATTAATTCTTTCTTTTTTTTGTGCATTTGAAATCTTTATATTGTACCATGAGTTGAAATTGTCCTCAGATATAGATTAAGCTGCAGATAAGTTTGTTTCAAATAATACTTTTCTGATAATTGGTATTTTTCAGCTGCAATTTCTTTTTCTATTAATGGAACACACCTAGGCCTATTAATGGTTTATCATTATAGCAATGGCATTTTTTCTTTTTCCTCTTAATAAAAATAGATCTGAGAAAGGTTAATAAACATTAACTCTGTTTAATGAGATTGAGAACTGCACTTTTAGGGTTATTTTAATGATACTGAACTTTTAAAAAAATTATCTTTAACTTTTTCTCTTCCACTCTTGGAATTTTCAGGTGCTACATTCTTTGTAACTCCAGGGACATCAGAAAGAACAGAAATGATGGTTTGTCGTCTTTCCAACAACCAGAGGTAAGAAGTGTGCTGTGTTTGCTAGCAGGAGTTGCCAATCAGCTGAAGTCTTTTCCTGAAAAATACTATCTTTGCTACAGGTCTGTAATCTCTAAAATATTTTGTCTTACCATTTTGAAGAATTGCCTGTCTAGCATCCCGACTGTTATTTCTAAAGTGTTACCTGAGTAATATTGCTATAACTTGCTCTTAAGCAAAAAATTGATACTTTTTCAGTTTCAGTAAAAGCACCCTGCTTGTCCAATTATACTGGAGATATTGCAAGGATGTGTTTTATACTGTGCTTAGCTATGGACTCTGATTTTTCTAACCACTGTTTAGAAGATAAATTCACAGCACTGATCAAGATAGGATACAGCTAGACATTTATGAGAAAAATATATTAATAATTATAATTTATTTTAACACATTTCCAAAATAACTTCCTAAAGAACAGTATTCTTAAGAACTCACAAATATCAGAACAGAATGGCATAAATTAGGACTGTGTTCTGGCTCAACCCAAATCATGAACTGAATGAGGCAAATGCCAATTGTTTTTTCAAGTAACTCAAAGCATGAAGGAGGTGTTCAGTATTTAATGAGTTCTGTTTGCAGTTAAAAAAATCTTCTATTTCACACTGATACATAGTGCAGGATTTCTGTGTGCTGGATAGAATGGGTAGCACTGCATACCTAAAAGAGTGAAATATTTTATAAAAAGGTTGACACTTGTGAGTGTTAAAATGCCCTAGTGAGGAGAAAATAACTACCTGGCTTAAGAACTGTATTTTCTTACACAGAAAAGATAGCTGAAAATCCTTGCCCTGACTTCTATTAAATTTGATATATTTCATTCCTTAATTCTAAGTCTCACTTTTTGTCATAGTAACAGACAGAAAAGTTGTGAACAATTTAAATAAAATAGGATTTAAAGGCTATAATACCTCACTGCCCAGAGTCTCTTGGCTAGATGACTGCCCATATACATTGGGTTAATAAATACAAAACCTCTGTACTAATTTTTGTGAAATGGACCTTCTTTCTTTGCAATTAATATTCTAATCTATCTATAAATATCCCATTCAATTACATATGTAACCTCTTCCCATGGGTGGAGCTCCAGGGTTCCCAAATAGTTGAGATTTGGAATCAAGTCAGAATGAGCTAACTCCAGGACCAGCCCAAGCCTTGTAGTATGTTGCTACCCAAGCTGAGGATCTAACCATGAAACAGGCCAGTTGGTCTGTCCTTGCACAGTCATAGTCTAGTCTAGTCTCGTCTAGTCTAGTAATGTAAATACCTAAGTTATGACATAAACAAGATATAAAAAGATTGGTAGAGAAGAATGTTTTCCCCACTCCTCCTCCTCCTCCTCCTCCTCCTCCTCCTTCTTTTTCTTCTTCACGTTTAAAGAATTAGGTCTCTTGATTGCCTGGAACATCCATCCATTTTTAAGGATTTGGCTGTGGTTGTATGCATTACATTTTGTTTTTCTTACTATAATTAATAAGTAGTCTAGTGTAGGCTCTTAATATCCTGGTATTGATTATTGCATAAGCATGACCTTAATGGAGGAATAAATCTTAATATTTCGAAAAGAGGGCTAATGACCAACATTTTGCAACTCTTGGACACTCCCATCAAACAGCGATAAATTCCTTTAGCAAGTTAGGAAAATCAATACCTTTCTTTCATTATTTTATAGAGCTTTAAGGAGGTAGTTGTTTTGACATCTGGTAATTCGTTTAAAGGACGGAAGTGTTTTTTTATAATAATTTTTATTAGAATTTAAAAATACAAAGGTAAAAAACTAATACAAACTAAAACAGGTATAGAAATAAAGAGAGAAAAAGAAGGAAAAATAGAAGAGAGAAAGTAAGAGAAGAGGAAAAAAAGGCAGGTATATAAAAGATGTCTCCCCCTTCTTCTAGACAAGTATAAACAATTTCAGTAACTTAACACCTTCTCTAGTATTTCAATAAACAAAAAAAAGAAAGAAGAATTCTCCCCATATCTCATCCCTTATTAATAAACAAATCATAAAAACTCATCATTCAATCCTAATCTGCAAAGGTCTATTAAAAGCCACCAGAAATTATAAAGTATATATTTAAAGCTTAATCTAAAAAAAATACATTTTGTAATATAATTAATACTTTATCTAAATCTAAAGCAGAGGATATCTCTCCCCATTTATAAACAGATCCTTAAAACCTCATCATTCAGTCCTGGTCACCAAGAAATCCCATTAATAGCTGCCAAAAATCACGACATGTATTTAACCCTGAAGAAATACGTAAGTTCACTTTATATATCTTCTGTTTATTTGAATAAAGTCCCATAAGTTGGTCTCTCATCATTTTCCTTTGTCTGTTCTCAGGAACAACTTCGGTAATTTAATACATCTCTTTTGTAAACCCAAAATAGGAAAGTTCTAAAAAAAATCACACTTCTGGTTTATTATCTGAATGTTCCTTTTGATTATTGAAAGGGATAAAGGGACGCGGTGGCGCTGCGGGTTAAACCGCTGAGCTGCCGATCGGAAGGTCGGCGGTTCGAAACCGCGCGGCGGGGTGAGCTCCCGTTGCTCGTCCCAGCTCCTGCACACCAAGCAGTTCGAAAACATGCAAATGTGAGTAGATTAATTGGTACCGCTTCGGCGGGAAGGTAACGGCGTTCCGTGAGTCATGCCGGCCACATGACCACGGACGGGTCCTTAGGGACAACGCCGGCTCCAAGGCTTAGAAACGGAGATGAGCACCGCCCCCTAGAGTCGGACACGACTGGACTTTACGTCAAGGGAAACCTTTACCTTTACCTTTACAGCCAGTTTAATTTGTAAGTTCAGGGTGGCCTCTTTCTCCATATCATTCTTGTAATTGACATTTTGAAATCCATTTTGAAATCCACATCTTTTCCCATATCTCTTTTATAATCTAGCAATTTTTTGAAGTCCATTTTCAAATCCACATCAGGATGGCCTCAATCTCTATTTCCTCCAGTAACATCTATTCTTCTGTAGCCTCTGTTCAATCCGCTTTTATAGTAGCAGACAGTTTTGAAAGTACATCTTATTTTCCCATATCTCTTTTATACTCTAGCAATTTTTAGAGTCCATTTTTGAATCCATATCCAGGATAGCTTCGGTCTCTATTTTATCCAATAACATCTGTCCTTCTTCCATACCCTCTATCTGATCCATTTTTGTAGTACCAGACATTTTGGAAATTAAGTCCTGAGTATATTGTTTCCAAACAGTCTTCGTTTGTTTTATATGTATGCTGAACAAATAATTCAAGAAGCAGGAATGTACGAAGAAGAACAGGGTATCAGAATTGGTGGAAGACTCATTAACAACCTGCGATATGCAGATGATACCACTTTGCTTGCTGGAAATGAAGACTTGAAGTACTTGCTGATGAAGATCAAAGATTGTAATCAGCAATACGGACTACACCTGAATGTGAAGAAGACGAAGATTCTCACAAATGGACCAATAAACAATGTCACAATAAATGGAGAAGAAATTGAAGTTGTCAACTATTTCATTCTACTCAGATTAATGATCAATGCCAAGGGAAGTAGTAATCAAGAAATCAAACAACGTATCGCCACCAAAGACCTATCTAAAGTTTTCAGAAGTAAAGAAGTCAGTTTAAAAACAAAGGTGTATCTGACTCATGCCATGGTCTTCTCAATTGCCACATATGCCTGTGAAAGTTGGACATTAAAAAAGGAAGATAGAAGAAGAATTGATGCATTCAAAATGTGGTGTTGGTGAAGATTATTGAAAATACTATAGACTGCCAGAAGAACAAACAAATCAGTTTTAGAAGAAATAGAACCAGAATGTTCCCTGGAGGCAAAGATAACTAGGCTTAGACTCTTATACTTTGGGCACGTCGTCAGGAAAGACCGATCGCTTGAAAAGGACATCATGTTTGGTAAAGTCGAGGGCCAGCGGAAAAGAGGAAGACCTTCAGTGCGATGGATTGATACAATTACAGCAACAATGGATGCAAACATTGGAACAGTCAGGCGTATGGCGCAAGACCGAACAGCATTTTGTTCTGTTATACATAGGGTTGCCATGAGTCGTAAATGACTCGATAGCAGCTAACAACAACAACAATGTTGCTCCATTATGTTAATAGGTATCTTCTCCTTTAATTACTCCCTGGTTCCCTCTAGTTAACCTTCACACTCCACTCTTATCATATGTTTATTTTTCACTGCCAGAACTTTCCCACGAGAGGATTCTTACAGTTATTTTCAGTCTTAAAATATGGTTTTATAAAATTTTAAACCGTCCATAAGAACTTCCTACAAGTCCATCTGGCTCTTTAACTTTCCAAAATCTCTTTCCAACATTCTAAACTCCTTTTTGCTCTTTTTCAAAAGTTAAAATTTTTCTTTTTAATCTTTAAGCTTAAAAAAATTTTCTTTCATCGATAGAAGGAAGTGCTCCCAGTGTGGTAAAACTTGTTCTTTAGAAGGTTCCCAATTTTCCAAAAAAAACACCCCCTTTAATGAGTAGTTTCCGATGTTAATTAAGAGAGGAAGTAAAAACCAATCTAGTGTCCATTTGAAGGCTCCGAACTGTGGCATAGGCAAGCTGTTCCCCGTGACTTCCAGAGCACTCAACCTGCTGGAGATCACTATTAAATGATTTCTTCATGGGGAGCCTCTTTACAAAGTACTAGTGGGTGATCCAGTCCTCTCCTTTGTCAGAACAAAGCCTGCCTCTATCTTGGAAAGTGAAACTCTTTCAGAATCAGAGGAGGAATTGGAAACTTACCAGTCTGAAACCGGGAAAATGAAAGTCCAGGCTGAGCTGGCAGTGTGGGAAGAATCCACGGTGCTGGTTGGGCAAGATTCGGAGGAGAATTTGAATACACAAATCAGCACACGCCAACGACAAGCTGAAAAGCGGTCAAAGGAGAAAGCAGCCCGATTGGCTACAGGAGACTCCAAGCGCTTTAAAGAACGGAATAAAAAGCAGCCGCACAGAGAACGGGCTGCCAGAGACAACTGATCCTCTAAGCCTGCAGCTTCAGAAGAAGAGTCCTTACTGGCGTCGGAGACAGCGTCTGTTCCCGATGAGGAACCAGCGCCTGAGCTCCACTCCATAGAGGAAGTAATTCATGCATCTGCTGCAACTGAGGAACCAGCGTCAGCCGTGCCCAGCAGCCTTCAACTTGAATCCAGCCTTGAAACTCCGCGATCTCCTCAGCAGCATAGTCAAGCTGAGAGGTTTCCATGCCGCCGCTTTTCCTCAGTCTGGTGCAACCGCGCTTTGCACATCCAGTCGTGCTTTGGATTTTCACACCTATCTTGTTCAGAATCTGGGTGTCAGTCCAGCCTGGGGCTTCCAGCCAAGTGTAGCCTTGATCCAGGTTCCAAGCCTTGCTCCAGGTTCCCAGTCCAGAGAATTCAGCCTTGTCCAGGGCTTCCAGCTGAGTGTGGCCTTGCTTCCAGTTTCCAGGCCTGCTCCAAGTTCACAGCCCAGAGAAGTCAGCATAGTCCGGGGCTTCCAGCCAAGTCCAGCCTTGCTTCCAGTTTCCAGCCTTGCTCCTAGTTCCTACTCCAGAGAAGTCAGCCTAGTCCAAGGCTTCCAGTTGAGTCCAACCTTGCTCCAAGTTCCAAGTCCTGCTCCAAGACTCCAGTCCTGAGAATTCCGCCTAGTCCAGGTCTTCCAGCCTAGTCTAGCCTTGCTTGAAGTTTGAGTCCTGCTTCCAAGCTCCAGTTGCTGTGTCCAGACCCAATCCAGTTCCAGATTGCCAGCGATCCAGCATCAGAACCGCTCCAGCACTCCAATCCAGTTCGAGATCTGTTGTTTTCAGCCTCCCTGTCCAGTGAGAGAGTCCTGTTTCTCTGCCTGTTGTGCCCAGTTGAGCTTTTTGATTTGAGTTTTCGTACTCAAGGATTTAACTATTGTAAATAGTTATTTAATAAAGGGTGTTTTTTAAGACCTTGCCTGGCTGCATAGTCTGAACTACGTTCCTTGTTCGGAGAGGGTTCTGAAGCGGCAGTCCCTTCGCCGGCTCCTTTAATCTGCTGCGGCCTTTAATCTCTGCTTTTGCAGAGCTGTCTTCAATCCACCATTGCTTCTTTGGAAGTAGAATCTCCATAAGTATGGAAGTGTTGACAGAAGTTAGGAGGTTTTTGTGGATGGATTTCCCTATTTTTAGAAACACTTTCAAAAATTTTGTTTGAGAGTGAATAGTCAGTACATTCTTTTTGGCAATGGTTCCAGTATACAGCAGTTACTGCTGTTTTTTTAAATGAAGAAACACTTCAAACCGTTGTGGGGTGATACAACAAAAACATAGGTACTACCAGTAATGAGTAGGCATAAAAATGTAGTCTCTTGCCATTGTATAAATGATTAAGTTTTACTTTCCTGTGTGGGACTTAGTATTGTAAGAATTACTAATTAACATATGTGAAACAAGCACCGTTCTTTCTCTTTGTGCAGATACCTGTTTTTGGATGGAGAAAGCCATTATGAAATAGAAATTGCACAGATCTCAACGGTCCAAATTCTTACTGAAGGATTTACTCCTGGAGGTAATTTGTTTTTAAGCGTAACTAGAAACCTGCAGTTCAAATCGCTGTGTTTTGGCCTTCCTGTTTTAGGCCTTCCAGATTGTTGTGTTTCTGTGACTGAAACTGTAATTTGCAGAATTCCTCTATCAGTATCTATACTCCAGACCAGAAAACATAATATATTGCCTCTCTCTTGCCAGCCTGATTCTTTCTTACTAGTTGTACATATCTCCATTTACTTTCTCGTTGGCTTCTCTTTCCTTTTTCTCTATTGTCATTTTTTAAAATTTTGCCTTCCAGATGTCTACCTATTTTATCCAGCTTTCTTTACCTATTGTCTTTCTTGTCAAATCCTCCTAGAATTAATTGTATTTATCCATATTAGTGGTTAACTTCTTGGGATATTTTCTTAGGTTGTTTGCTAATGGTAAGCCTTCTTCAATATATTTGTCTCTGAGTTCTCTCTCCCTTTTCTTTTGAGATATATTTCCTATCCGTACCATACAGAGGTGACAATCAGGGTGGCATAGTAGTTAAGCTGCTGGACCAGGAGTAGACAGACCTGCTTCAAGTCCTGCCTCAGCAGTAGAAGCTATCTGTGTGGCCTGGGGCCAATCACTCTCTCTTAGCCCAACCTACCACCTAGGATGATTGTTGTGGAGGAGAAAATGGGGAAGAGAGTGGTGAACTCTTATAGAAAATGTGTGGTATAATCAAATAAATAAGTGAAAATGGGAACTGGCTGCCTTTCTTCAGAAAGCATTTTAGTACTGCAAAGAGATTGGGGGGAAAAGTTGGTTATTTAGATGGTAGTAGTTGAGAAACGTCTGAGAATTATGTGATATAATGAACTTGTCATTAACACAATAGTGAGCAATTATAGGGCCACATAGTCCACATAGTGTATAGGATATTTTTCTTAAGAATATGATTGCTTAGATACCTCTGCTTTAATTCAATTTTGAATAATGTTAGTAGCTTTTGCACTAGCAGATTAATATGATAGTTACATATGCTGATGAACTAGAAAACACTTTTTTTCTTCAACTGTTCTAGATTTCCTGTGTAATAAGACATAATTATTACGTGCATATTTCACATTTGTGTGCAATGAAAGCATTGTTGAATAAATGTATTAATTGCCCAATACTGCTTGATTGCTGTCATACTGGATCCTGCAAATAAGTCCATAAAAGCTGCAAGCCTAAAAACAAATTGAGTACCCTACTTTTATGAATTTTAGAAGCATAGCTTTTTTATAAAAGCATTTTAGAATTTTCCCTGTGTATTACTACTTTTTAAAAATAACTATTGTTATTTTTGTTGCTGTTTCCACTTCAGAAATCTTTACTGTTTAAAACAAAATACAATTTTTATTTCCCCAAAGAGGAACTTGCTTATAATAAGAATGTGAGACTTTGAACTTCTAATTCACTAGTAGAGTGTTTCTTTATATTTCTTTTCCAAGTAATAAAACATTTCCAACTTCATTAACCTAGCAAAAAATGGTTGATAGTGGCTGTGTTTGCAATATACAAGAATTCCTTGAGAAGTCCAGTCATTGTTTCATTCCAAACATTAATTTTAACCTATAATAATTTTTTAAAAAACAAACAGTAAGGATATTTGCAAAATAAAAGAGGAGACAACTACTGGCTTGATAATTCAATTAGAAATAAACATTTATTCAAAATAAAGAAAACAGACATGATAGAGAATGTGCTGCAAATCAGATACTCTGAATTGTTTTTCGAATATCTAGGAATTGCTTTTAGCTGGTATTAACAACAGGATGACTTGCTAAAGGTGTGGTTGGTAATTAAACAAATCAGTGTAAAACCTGCTGTGTTCAACCACCTAGTCATTGGGAGTCGGGTAGCATACATAATAATAATTTTAAAAAATGTTTCTATTTTGTACATCTTAAAGTAATGTGGAACAGAATTATAAACAAATATTAATTGTAAACCGCCCAGAGTCCCCTGATTGTAAACCGCCCAGAGTCCCCTTTTCGGGAGAGATGGGCGGTGATAGAAATTTGAAATATAAATAAAATAAATTAAGCCGGCCCATTATTAAACCACTTTGTTTTTAGGAAATTCTAAATTGCAAGCAGCTCATTCTTGGTTGTCTCTTTAGATGTGTGTGAGCCACAAGAGGATGATTTCATTACTCCTGAAAAATACAGGATTTTGCTGAACTTTAAACCATAAAAGCTAGATTACGTGAAAATGTGGTAGTGAGAACTCAGAAATAAAAGAATACTAAAAATTGAGACCAGTGTTTCAAGTACTCTTTGCCACTGGATTTGACTGCATTCATACCCATATCTAGTCTGTAGCTTGCTGTATGTTTTTCCCAAACAACTTAGGACTATCCTGTCTGTTTAACTTTTATGGCTATAAATTGAATCTTCATTTTAAAACTTCTGTATTTCTTTTGATTAACATTTCTCTTCATTGCTTGCCTGCTTCCTTGATGTAGAAAACGACATTCATACTTATACGAGCCTCTTGGAAAGTGAACACATTATGGAAGGTCAGCACTGGAACTTATTACTCCTAAGCATGCTTTTTGTATTATTTCTTCAGTGTGTGAGGCCTAGCGCAGATACAGTTTTTTGTGGGAATGTTTCCTTAATGGCTGAACTTAAGATGCATACATGATCAACCATCTATGTGGCCAACTAGCGTTCTAAGGCTACATCAGCCACTGTTGCTTTTCTCTCTTCCTCGTCTGATAACTGGGCTTGGACAATGAAAGGTAAACTTTAAAAGAAGTGTTAGGGTGAAAAGTAAACCGCAGAATAGTAAAGTTGGTATTTTTATTAGAATAGGTCACAGTGGTGCTTTGCCTTTCTCAGAGTTCCTCCAAAATTATGTATGTATTTACTTGGGTCCAGTGAAGAGATTATTATGTTGTGAATGAAGCTGCCAGAGGTTTTTTGTGAGTAGAGGTTGGGTTGTTTCTGCTTAAGTAAGAAAAGGAGGTTTGATCATTTTGTGATTCCATGTGAGATGGCGAAGAGGCTTCATGCAGTAAGGAAGGCCCTTTCACTGGATGAATATCATAGATCCAACAGAAGATGGTTTGAGCTTTGCCCCCCATCCCCCAGCAGGGATGTGGAACTATTTTGGGCCAAGGATCTGACTTGATGTTGGAGAAAATGGGAAGTATCAAAATTTTAGGAAGGCAGAGGAAAAGTTATATTTCATATGCATTTAAACTTAAGTTTAAAATGATGCATTGTGGAAGGAAGGGAGATGTAGTGCACTGCTTAGCAGAACCTTAAGCAACTGTGCACACTATCTTTCAACAGAATTGCACGTAATAAATCTGAGCAGATACTTTAGGCTGTGACTTCACTGTGGATGTTGCAGATCTTACCACTGCTTCTGCTTCTGGTTGCTTCACTACCTTTCCTGACTCATGTCTCACATTGAGAAACCTGTAATACCTCTCTGTTTGCCACACTACAGTCATCTATGGTCACTTCCCTTGCGTGCGTCACTCTGAGGATAGAGTTGGGCAGGTAATAGCTCTGAGCAGTTGAATTGAGCATGACGGTTTTCAGGAAGTAGCCACAATTAATTACCTGAGGCAAAGGATTCATTCTGTCTTACCAATGGATCAGTTCTGATTACATCAGTTTGAACATAGTGTATCAATGTTATTTACCAAAGTGATGTAGGAGTTGATTTGTATATTCAACCTTTTTAGTAAACTTAGAATGTAATATGGCTTCATACTGTTTGAATAATAGGACTGTGCAGCCGTTCAGATTCAGTTCCAAAGGTTTAAATTGAATGTACCTATTTTTAGTATTCTCACATTAACATAGTCCAACAGCTGTGGTTATGTATTTCTTAGATATATTCTGAGAAATTACAACTTAGAATGTTTTTTGATACTGTTTTCATTAGTTATGTGAGCTTCATAAAATGCTAAACTTACAGAAATGAGAAATGTGTCCACAGAAAAATATGGCAGAAGAGAATTTCCATCCTACATCTCTACTCATGAAAGAGCAACACCATCTGTTCTCTCCCACTTTCCTTGTTCCCTTTCCTTGTCTTTATTCTTTTCAACTCAGCAGAATGTTGGGAAGAAATTATGTAAAGGGACTTGAGAGCAGGATAACAGAATAGGACTAGATTTGGTATAGTAGGAAAAATTGCAAAATAAAGATTGAATTAAAAAATGGACAGTATCAGGCAAAGGGCTTCAGAGAAAAAAAAATTCCCAGTGCATCCCCTAAGGAAAGGCAGTTGGGCAGCAAGTTGACATGTTGTCAGCTCTCCCTCTTTCTTCTCAGTCATGTGATCTAAAACACAGCTGTTTTAAGGTGTTGGAAAGAATTCAAGAAGCCATTCTCTGCATGCTTTCTCTAATGTGTTTGTTCAGTATGCCGTATGTAGCCTGCTGCTGACCGTGTTTTGTTGTTCAGTTCAGCAGTTTCTGCATTTGTGCAACAGTGCAAATACATCAAGAATTTAGATGTGTGTGTGCTTGATTTTCACAACCTAGGTAATCAAGATTTTTTTTTCTATTAAAAAGGGATAAATAGGGTCTTTGCCTTTGTGATAGGATTTCTTTGGCCCTTCTGATGTCACAAGCAGGGCAGTTAATTGTAGATTTTAATGGTTTCAGTTGGAGTTTTGAAATCTAAATTCTTAACCACTAATATCACAGGAAAGATTTATTCGAAATTGTACCTTCAAAATACATTTTGTCAACTTGTAATGGAGGGGAAGGGTACAAGTATTCCTCTTTTTTCTTGAAGTGGTACTGAATTTGGGATGTAAACATCATAAAGGTGGACTGGCTTAAATATTATGGTCAAGTCATGTTTCAGTTCAATTCAATTTAATACTGTAAATAAATGTATTTTGCAGAATCCACTTGCCAAAAGAAGGTTAAAATAATTTCTGTACTGTTTAGTGAATTGAATTACTTTGCTCCATGTTTTTTCCATTGTTGCAAACTATTTAATACGTTTGTCTCTCTCTTCTATTTTATGACTTTACGAATAATTCCAGGGCGTAGTTTTGTTCTGTTTGAGCATACATCTTCAAAATAAATGTTCTGAATAATACACTTTCTCCACGTACACTCTTCACAGTATATGAAGTTACTAAAAACACTAGTTCTGTCAGGCCTTTGTCTTGCAACCTCAAAGCTAGCCAGTCTGAGTACTTGCTCAGCTATAGTTGCTTGGCATGTGGCTTTCTCCATATCACTGTTTCTCAGTGTAACGTAGAGTTTAATGCATTACTCGTTACTCATTCCTGAATGTATCTGTGATTGGGGCTAGAAAGAGATAAAGGTTAACCAGCCACCACTGTAAGGACAAAGTTTTATTTGCATTGTAATGTAAATCTGTGGATTTCATCTAATGCCACGTGAGCAAACTTCCACTTGCACAATGGGACTTCCTCTTGCTCTCCCTCCTCTTGGTCTGGTCCAGAGATTTACTCAAACTTTGGATTGCATTTTGGGGTGTGGAATTTATTCGGGTGATAGAATCCATTCTGTCAAAAAAGCAGCTATGGTTGCATACAATCCTTGGTATTTGCAACAGAAAAAATCTTTTCCTTTATTTTTCTTCCTTTTAGGAGGCAACACTCGTGCTATAGGTATGCTACTTCAACACAAAGTACCAGGATCAGATGAACTCAAACAGATTAAATTTACTGCTGGTGAAGACTTCAGTTCCAATAAAAAGCTATCAGCTACTTGGCTAGCAGCCATGCATAAGGTAACTAAAGCAATTATTAATTAAACTATGCCTCAAACTCCTATAGGAGCACTTCTGGATCAACCTATTGAATCCAGTATTCAGTTATCAACATCCAAGATGCCAATAGGAAACGGACAAGGAAGATTGTGTTAGCAAGTCTCTTCCACCAGGGGAATCCACAGAAGGTATGAGTCAAAATCTGCAAGATGGCAGATGTGCCATTGTAATCAAAGCCAGGCCTCTTTTAAAAAAGAGATGATGTTTAGCTACCACAGACTGTTAGTCATTTACAGGTAGTCCTCAGCTTACGATGGCAATTGGGATCGGAATTTCTGTTGCTAAGCAAGGTGGTTGTAAAGCACGACTGCATCACTTAGCCACGGCAATCCCTGCAGTCCCGGTTGCTGTCGTTAACCGAATCCCAAGGTGGTTAGGCAAAGCAATTTCCCACTGGCTTCTCACAACCAGTCAGTGGAGAAGCCGACAGGAAGTTGCAAGCCTCAGGCCAGCAGGCAGGTAAGTGGCCGCTGCCAGGTGGGGGAGGGAATTAGGTGGTGCTTGGGTGTGGGGGAAGTGCGGCAAAAGTTGAGGAGGGTGTGCAAGGGGGTGTGCAAGAGGTATGGTGAGGGTTGGGGAGGGTGCGGTGTGGGCGCACGGGGGTGTGAAGTGGATTGGGGAGGGTGCCCAAGAGACACAGGTTGGGGAGGGTACACACGGATGCACGAACGGCCAGTGCGACTTGAACATATAGGGGCTGGGGGTTGCGTGGATGGGTGAGACTTACCCAAGCAACTTGCAACATTCCCTGCTGGCATTCCCCATTGACTTTCTGGGGAAGCTGGCAGGGAATGTTGCAAACGGCGATCATGTGATCATGAGGTGCTGTGGCCTGTTGGAAGTGTGAACTGGTTGCCAAACCTCCAGTTGCGATCACGTTACTTTGAGGGTGCTGGGATGGCTGGAACTCTAAGGACCCGTCGTAACCACCATTCGTTCATTGCCATCGTAACTTTGGTTGCTAACTGAATGGTCATAGGTCAAGGACCACCTGTATAGCCTTATATTATTTTGTACGGAATGAATTGTTCCTGTATATAGTATGTTTATTTGGTCAAATTATACTGAGATCAGCAATAGCAAGAATAGTATAAAGTTATCTTATAAAAAGTAAAGTGGATAGGTGTGTGACTTGGTTTAACTTCTTTGTGCAATGTGTTTGTGTATCAAATCAAATCTTTATTACAGACATAGACTAGCATAAGTGTTTGTGTATAGACTGTCATATAAAGAGAATCATATTTATTTATTTTACGAAATTCTAGGAAATTTCCCCTATGCCAGTTGGTGAATCAGAATCTTGTATTTAGCACATCTTGATTTGAATTTCTATTCTAACAATTTGAATGCATTCAGAAATAATCCAGCCCCAGTGCTGAATTGCCTATGCAATTCCAGTAGTTTCTGGCTATGAAAATTAGTATGTTAAGCAAAACTTTTCCCTTTTTGTTGTTCTTTTTTGTCATCTTACAGGCAGCAAAACTTCTTTATGAATCTCGGGATCAGTAGTAGTTTTTCAGAATTGAGGGGAAAAGATCAGCTCTAAAAATAAGCTTCTTACTACTTGCTATTGACACATGATATAGGGATTCTCCTTCCTCCTTTCCTACCTTAAATGTGGTTCATCATGTGAGCACTGGCCAATTATAATGTGAGTATTTTGACCTAAAAGTATTCACTTATTTAGTGTGCAATATGTATACAGTTTATTAATGCTTTAAATAGAGCTCTGCATCTATGACTTTATTTTGTTAAATCTTACCTGCACTCAATATGTAAAATGAAGTGTGACCTGCACTACTGCTAAATATACAGCACAACTTTTATATTACAAATTATGTATACTATGTAATTCACTTAAAACCAATCTTGGATGTTCCAGAAAAAAGCTGTTCAGAAATGTAGTTCTCAGGTTTTTTTCCATATATCCAAATGATCTATGAAATCCGCCTTAGGCATTATTTTATATAAAACCACCCTTTCTTCTGGTGAGGGGCTTGTATCATGAGATTAAAGCTTTTTTTATATATATAAAATTAAGATTTACCAAGTATTAAAAATAGTGCTGTATAAATTGGCCTTTTTGAATGAAACTGTCAGCAAAATTGGTTTTTGTAGTTTTATAGTCATGTTTTGTGGTAATTTGAGATTTGGCTAATAAAATATTATTAAATACTACGTAAGCTTGTCTGTTGTAGCACTTTTGAGAATTTATTGGACTAACATGTAGATTGGTCTTGCCAATTTGAGCCTGGCATGAAATCAAGTACAAATTAAGCAGGAAAAAAAGTAAAAGACAAGGTTTCCAAAAAATTCAGTTTGAAAACCTGATTTAGCACATCATACTTAAGGATATGCAGAGAATATATAACAGTATTAAGCATGTAACATGTGTTATGTATATGAAAGCTTCATAATGACTTTAAGAAGAAGCATACATGTTAAAAACAAACACCTGAAACTTCAACAATATCTTAGTAGTAGTTTATTGTGCACACTGGATTAGCAGTGTATTGCAGGCTTTTAACTCACATTTCATTTAGCAAATATTCTTTCACAATACCCTTTCACTTCTCATCACCACAATATATACAATTGATGCTAAACAATAATAAAAGCAAGTCACAGTACTGCGTGAATGGTTATAAATTACGCACAATGCGTAAATGAATAAAGCCAATTTGATCTAGAGTTTACTGGGAAGAAATTATAAAACAAGCATGGTTACAACATAATGGGAAGTTCAAAATAGACTTCTGTATATAAAACCATGTACAATTAGTATTCCAATGAAGTGCTTTTTTTGCTTGAAAGTAGATACTGGATTTATTGCATAACTCACCCTGGCATGCAGGGTCACTAGAATCACAGATCCTATTTCAGTCCAAAAAGCAAGCCATCTTTGCCATATGTTTTCTCCTTTCTCAGCCTCAGTCTACAAAACCAACTTGTCTTTTTATTCAGCCTTTAATCACCTTCCTACTTTCACAAATAAGATTTAAAAGTCCTTAAAGTGAATCTTTTAGCTTTTATAGCCTACCTCTTACCTTTTCCAACTATTGCACTTTTCTTTCATAAGACATACAAGTCCCTCAAGTCAGGATTGTCTAGGAGATAGAAATCAGGATGTGTTTTGAGAAAGTGTAATGGAACACTGGGAAGGTAAATTTGTATTGTAAGCAGAATTATCAAGAAAAAACATCAAGTGAAGAAACAAGTGCAGTTTTTAGAAGTGTGCAAAATCCATTCAGCTTCTGTCATGTCGGAAACACCTTTTATGCCAGAAGATTGTTCATTACTCCCAGTTGTCAACTCTTACAAGATCTTTAGGAATTTACACATTAAACTCAACATTCAGTTGGATATTTTAATTGTAAAGGTCTTGACATAACAAGGCAGCTACAGTGAACTATAACAGATCAGACAGCATATCTGCATTTTACAAAGGTTTTAACATCTAGCACTTTTAATTCAATTGGCAAAAAATACTGTAGACTGATGGCAGATTAACATGGATCAGACCTTACTTACAAATTGCAGATTGCAAATCTTAAATGCTGTCCATCATATTAAACAAGAGCACCATAAAACAAGAATAGCTTTAATTTGTGGTGAAATGTAATTGCAAATGTCTCCAGTGTATACTTTTCATCTTCCAGTTCCCAGAAAAAAATACTGACAAATCAAGGAATTCAGGCAAGAGTTCGCTGTCTCGGTTTTATCCTTGGGTATAACTGCAATAAAATGAAATTGGAATTAAACTTTACAGTCCAAAAGAAGAATGATGAATATCTAAGGACAGAGATGTAACATTTCTAGAAATTTTGAAGCATTGTAAAAAAAATGGGCGGGGAGAGGATGAAAAATACTTCTTGGCTTTTTTACAGAAATAAGATCACTTTGTTATTATATAAAATGTATTATGTATATCTTGGTTTGCCTATAGTAGTACAAAGAGGTATAGTTAGGACAATCATAAATATCAGTTGAATTTTTACTTTAGAATGTTTCAAATGCCACTATAACCTACCAATATCTAAGGCAAGGTTTCTCAACCAGGGTTCTGTGGATCCCTAGGGTTCCACAAGAGGTCACTAGGGGCTCCCTGGGAGATCATGATTTACATGCTTCACATTAAAAGAGGTAAGTTTCATTCTTTAGTTTAAGAACACTGTTAATGCATATACACAGGCCTACACATGAAATGAATATGATAATTTTGTAGCTTCTGGCCTGTATTTGAGCCTGAGTCTGCAGGGGTTTTCCAAGGCCTGAAAAATATTTCAAGGGTTCCTCTAGGGTCAAAAGGTTGAGAAAGGCTGATCTAAGGAATGTTGTTCTCTTCAGAATTGCCTGTTTAGGCAGACAAACAATTGATATTGCTATCAGAAGAAACACTCAACACTGCAGTAAAATAAAGTTAGGGGTTCTGGCTTTTGTGCAGAAAGCACCAATTTTCATTAAAAGGGAAGGAGGGGGAGCCAAGGTATAGAATACCCATTTTCCCATGTGAAACTTCTATTCAGACTCATTTTCTGAATTTAAAGTGCCATCAATATCAGCAGTTTTTACTTCTAATCATTTCCACAGACTTCTGAAAATAATTGGTTATCTACCTGCAACTAGATATTCAAGTGAGCATCAGTGAACTCACATAGACTCTGCACCTCAAAACCTTCCAGAGCTTTAGAGAACTTCGGCATGAGTCCTTGCTAATCACTTTTTTCTGGGATCACCATAGAAATTCCTGGACCAATCCATGGGCCTTATCTGTCTTTCTCTTCTTTTTGCCCTGCCCTAGTATGATATGGCTGATCTCTTATTCAGAGCCCTTTGTCAGGGACAAAAAATCCATGCTTTTTGAGTGGCCAAATAGCTTATAAACAGGAAAGCCAGTTGCAGCTAAACCTGCAAAGCAGCCTGAGAATCATCAATCACCAACTCTGACACAGTTGTATCTAGAACTAACAAAAGGAATAAGCTTTGAGGAGGATGGTTTGGTAGCCTTAGAATCCATGGTCTTCAATGTATACTTCCAGAGCGTCACTCAGATGGGAGGAGCTGTTGTATCAGATGTCCTCCGAAAGGACTGGCAATGTTTACAGAAGTCTGCTACATGATTCTTCCTGAGGCACAAGGACAAACAGAATTTCCATCTGACAAGTGACCCTTACCTACCCAATTTTGACAATTGTGAAAGAGGGCTTTCAAGGCCATAAGGCTCAGGCTGTGAAATTCAAGAGTACTGACAGCCTCTTGGCACCTTCTTTAAAAACAAATATAAAATCCAAACACAAAACTTGGAAGAATGACACTTTGGAAGAAAGAATAAAATAAAGAATGCACTGGAAGTACTGCATTAATATGTTACTGCTCTGATAGTTTAAAAAAAAAACTCCTGAGATTGGTGAGAACTGTAGCTAAACACAGATAGGCTCTGTGGGGGCAGGGCACTCACCAAAAGTTTCTGTACAGAACCTATATGCGTGAATGACAGATCATGATGAAGAATTGAAAGTTTCCTTGTATTGACCAGGATTCTTTATCTCTTCATATGAATTACTCTTACACTATGGTATTTGCACATTTAATTATTTACTAATGGCAGGCTTTATGACAACTATTTCAAGCCATTAGAAGCTGAAGCAAAATACATTATAAAACTGGTTTAAACACAATAGCACAATTTGTAATGGCTAATATATAAACAATCAGATATTCAGCCTGGGCACTGTGTCACAACTTAGGATAAAACGTCTGTCATACTTACCCCCAAGAGATTCTTAGGCACATAGCCTTCCTTGTCACTGAGCCGAGCCCACCACCAGTCTGTCTCATTATCGTCTTTGCGCCGCAAAATTGTAAGTGCATCTCCTTCATGGAACGACAACTCATCATTGTTCTGAGCTTCATAATCCCACAGTGCATAAACTATGCCTTTGTTCATGACTCCTAATTTCTCCTGTACACCTGTTATCAAATGGTTTAACAAACGATGAACAACAATAATCAATTTGAAAACTGAGTTCTCGTGTTGACATAGCTCTCTAGCTTCTTATGTACAATGAAGAATCAGTAAAATCTCCTTACGGTAAAGTACTCCTTACCAAACTCTATTACAAATAACCAGTCTAGTTTCAAGACAACTAGATTTGTCATAGCAGAAAGGAAAGAACAATTCCTTGCTTCTGACCAGTATGAACAAAAATGTAGCAGCTTATGAATTTTGCATAATTATAAACAATCCCTACTGCATTGCTTCAACAAAAAAAAAAAAATCAGCTGCATTATTTATTTGTTTGAATTTTTAGCCTCCCAACTGCAAAGGACTCTGGGTGGCGTATAAAACTGGAAAATCCATAAAAACAGATAAAACATCAAACTAAACAGACAGCCCAAACTAAAACGATCTTACAAAGAACAGAAATCAAACAAATCAGGGCGCCCAGAAATACGGTGATACATATACATCAACTCCAGGTCTGGGACCAAAGCCAGGAACCCTAGGAAACAGGGCGTAGTCCTTATTATTTATGTATTTTATTGATATGGCCGCCCATCACATAGGACATGATTTCGGGCAGCAAAAAACAAACCATAAAAAACAATTTTTAAAAATTGCTATCTCGCTTCCTATATCCCTCAAGACAAAGTTTAATAGAGGAGACCTGGAGCACACCCACTCTGCTGAAATATACCAGGCATGCAGAAATGGAGACAAGCAGTCCCTGAGATATCCACATCCTATGCCATACAGGGCTTTATAGGTAATAATCAGCACCCTGAATTGCACTCAGAAGCTGACTGGCAACCAGTGCAGCCCATGTAGCAGTGGTGACACATGGGCATACAAAAAGGCACCAGTTACTATTCAAGCCATTGCACTTTGAACCAGCTGTAGCTTCCAGGTGGCCTTCAAGGGCAGCCCTATGATTATTGCATGAGGTGATCAGGGCATGAGTAATCATCTGAAGGGCCTGTTGATCAAGGAAAGGGTGTAACTGGCACACATGATGAACCTGTGCAAAGGCCCTCCTGGCCAGAGCTGCCACCTGTTTGAGCAGTAGCTGTGAGTCCAGAAGGACCCCCAAGTTGCACACCAGTCTTGAATGGGGAAATGCAGCCCCATCCAAGACCAACGATAGTAACATCCCCAACCCTGGGAGGCCAATCCACCACAGCCACTAAGTCTTCTCAGGATTGAGCCAAAGTCCATTCTGCCCCACCTAGACCAGAACAGCCTCTAGAAATTGGGTCAGTACATTGATAGCTTCACCTGTGCAGCTCAGGGTTGAGATGTAGAGCTAGTTATACTGAACCCCAAACTGGCGGATGACCTCACCTGGTGGTTTCATGTAGATGTCAAACAGGAGGGGAGAGCACTGAGCCCTGAGGCAGCCCACATTGCAGGGGCCACAGACATGATCTGCCCACCGCCCTGGTCAACACTGCCTGGAACAGACTGCTGAGGAAGATATGAACCACTGGAACTCAGTGCCTCCCATTCCTACCCCTCAGCCAGTCCAGAAGGATACTGTGGTTAACAGTATCGAAAGCTGCTGGGAAATCAAGGACCACTAGGATGGATACACCACCCCCAACCCTGCTGAAGGTCATCAACAAGCATAACTAGTGCTGTCTCTGTACTGTACCCTGGTCCAACATGGGCCCAGATAATCCAATTTCTCCAAGATCCTTTGTAACTGTCCAACTACCTTTTCCACAACCGGCCCCAAAAAGGGAAGACTGGGAACTGGCTAGTAATTATCCAACAGGGAAGAGTCCAGTGGTGACCTCTTGAGGGGGCGTATCACTGTCTCCTGCAAGCCTGGTGGGACCACCCCTTGTCTCAAAGAGCCTGAAACCACCACATGGACCCACCCTGTTGTTAGCTCCCAGGCTGCCTTAATAGCCTAGGAGGGGCCAAGGTCTAACAAATAGGTGGCTGAACTAACAGAAAGAAGGACCTTGTCAGCTTCCTCAGGTGTAACGTAATCAGAATCAGTCCAGATAACATCACAAGACTGTGCCCTGGGCAACTTACTTGGACTTGACCATTCAGTCCAACTCTGAGCAAATGTGAGTGACTTTGCCTGCTGGATAAGCTGAATATTCCTCATCACAGCCCTGCAGAAATATCCATTGGCAAATAACAACCCCCACCCCTGTAAACGACCCCTCTATCCTGTAGGCACATAACACTGTTCAGGATGGAGTAGCATAAATCTAAATCGATTTCAGCTGCACTGGAACAAGCAGCAATTTTCACTGGGCTATGTGAAAAGATCCTTACCAGTCTTCAAAAGGATTATCTTGAAGGCAAGTAAGGATCTCTTCAGCTACCATAATGAAAATTACTGCTAGATGAAGAAATAACCTCTGAAGAACCCACTTCTTCCCTTACTACTTGGCATGATTAGGGCATATTTGCATTGTACCTACCACTTCAGTGCACAGAGAAGAAATTCCTATTGATGTGAGTGGTGAATTTCACTTATCCTTCTGTGATGCACAGCCCAGTGATGAGGGCAAAATGTCTCCTAAAATCAGATCTCATCAGATATAACTCTCATTCATATCAGAAAAGAGAGAAATGAATATGGGAAAATAATATGAAGATGTGCCTTATAATCTCTCCATACTCATTACATCCCTCTCACATACTGACATACTACTTGCATATACACATTTTCTTTGAGAGCACTGAGTCCTGTCTGTCTATACTACCTAAAGGTGCTATTTTAAATTGCTGGATACCTGGAATCTTAAACAGCAGTCAAAGTACTGAGCAAAGGAGGAGGAACCATTATTCCTATCAACTGTTACGGAGGCCAATCTGAACAAAAGCTTTCTTCATCTGACAGATAGTGATGGGAGTTGTACTGTAATCTAACATCTGAGGGACACCAGATTGGGAGAGATGGCAAGTGAACTTGAGGTTTTCCATCTCTCCATTTACATGTTTAATCGAATTCAGGTAACAAAAAGTACTGTTCATAAAAATTTAGAGTGTATGTGTGTAAATATTCAAAATAAATAAAATTTATGTTGTAATGTAAATACTACTATTATAGATCTTGAAATGAGCTGAGACGATACATTATACCAGCTATGAATCTTCAAATTATACAGAGAAACTTGAAACCTACCATATAGGAACTGGGAACACTGAATATATCCCTCTTCCATCTCCTCACATTTATCTGCTGCAGTTTCTATGTCACTTATGGTTGAAGCAAAAATTGCTGCTCCAGATTCAACAAGTAACTTACAAAGATGAACACTATTGCAACTGGCAGCACAATGCAAAGGAGTCCTGAAACAAAGTAGATATTGGAAACTCAATTTAATGCAAATAAAGGATGCAATCGGATATGCTAAGGTGAAATCAACTAGCATCTGGTTGCTAGTTTTATTTCTCCACTTGTTAGAAGGGTTATTAAATTTTGCTCTTACCATCCATCACTGTCTGCTGCATTCACATTGACCCCGAAATCCAACAAAAATTTAACTATGTGGTGATGGCCAGCACAAACTGCGTTGTGCAGAGGGGTGATTCCTTCATCATTAGGTTTGCTGGGATCATCCACCTACGGAAAAGCAAGCATGACTACATGAACTTAAATATTTTCGTTACTAAAACAAGCAGGAGAATTTGACCATATTTCTAAGTTTACCTCATATATGATCCTTTGCACTAAATCAAATTCTCCCTCTAGTGAGGCATCCAACAGCAGGGCCAAGGGGTTGAACTTTACCCTCAAGGTATGACCAGTTCTCTCTGAGTCTGGTTTCTTCAGGTTGGTCCTTTTGGTCTGAACAACAATGTGAGAGTTATCATTAAATTGCTTCACTGTGACAATACTGTACTTCATTCTAGCCAAATGAAATTCATTCATGAACTAATGAAGATTCAGTCTTAATTTCTAATCTCTTGTTAGAGGTCAGAAATGAACACAAGAACATGAGTTAGAACAAATACAAGATGTATCCCAACTTGATCTTTACCTTTTCCTAGGTATATATAATATAGAACAGCTACCACATTCTCTCAATGCAATTGAAAATCTACTTGGGCTACTCTAGGATCTTAATAATATTCAACCATTGGAGAAAGATTCAGATTGTTATTATATTTCTCTCTCTCTTGCTTAAAAATGTGTTGTTACTGGTATGACCTACTAAGGTTGAGCCACAACTTGACTGTGGATCATAAGCCCTCAACTGAAAGTTTTGAAGTACAGCCTCTAATTTGTGACTCGTTAAAGACAGATACAGCTCATCAGCAAGCTGCCAATCCTGTCCACCTATTTCAGAATGCAGAAATAGGAATATAGTTAAGCTTTGGCAAGTCCACATTAACTGACTGATGAATTCTGCTTTCCTCCTGCCAAGTCATATGCTAAGAAGTCAGCACTGGAAAAGTTGGCTGTAGAAAGGACATATAATTTAAAATGTTATGAGTATTGAAAGATTATGAACACATTTATTTTAAAAGGTGCTACCTTAAACATATTATTCCTGTTTTGCTGTAACTTACCACAGGAAGTGGAGGTGCAGGAGGAAGAACAGGTAGCACCTGCACTTCATCATCTGGGGAACTGCCCATGGGTGTTGGACTAGGAGGCCGCTCAATAGAAGGAGCCACAGCAGGGTTGTTGTTGTTATCATCCTCAGTTGTCTCAGGAGTTTGATTTGTAGTTTCTACATTGATCAACTCCTCAGTTGCAGGAGAAGGTAGTTCATTATCATTAGCATCTGATGAAGGTTCATCAGGAAGAGGAGCTGTAGAAGGTACTGAAACTGGATCCTCAATATTGCCATTAGTGTTCACATTTCCATTATCAACATCTGCCAAGGTACCAATGAAGTCCTGTGAGTTACTTGGCTCATAGAAAGGAGCACCTTCTATTCCTCCTGCCAAGGTATTAAAGCGCTGGTATAAGAGTTTTTGAATATTTGGTCCACTGGGACCTTCTGGTTCTGTGATAGAACTTCGCTTCTTCAAAGGCCTAGGAGCATTGGCAAGTTTCCTGCGAAGAGCTTCTAGATCAGCATCACTTTGGTAACGAAGGGGTGAATGAACAATAGGAGTGAGCTTTGTGGGACTGAGAGGACGAGGAATGTTTTCTACGTTACTGTTATCACCAGAGGATGGAGTGTTTTCTAGCTCTTGATCTTTTTCATTATAATCATTTGGTGGTTGAGGCTGTGACGTACTGGTAGGCAAAGATCCTTGAAGGAAGGGCAGTGGTGAAGGAGATGTTGAAGCAGTCTGTACAACAGGCTTCCCATAGACTGAGAGGAAAAGGTAAGAGAGGGACATTTAAAAGGGAAATGGAATTATATCATTTTAAAAGAAAAATTTCAAAATTACTTATGCCAGTTATGGTTGACTTTGGAACATTTCCTAATATACATATAGAACCCTCCAACAATCTTTTCAGAAACTGAGGTATCCTGAAGAGAAAGAAATTTTATGGCCAAAAATGTCTGATTATCTCCCATGTTTGATTTATTTTGGCCCCCAGCAACAGGGCATATAAATACAGATAAGACATTTTTAAAGCAGAAATCACAATAGATGATCATACTAAAAGGTAAGTACTTCTTAGAAACAAGAAAGAAAGAAATTAACAAGTTAATCATTTCGTTTTTCTCCTTGAGGCTGAACAGGTCCAGATACATTTTAATCCTACTTCAATTATCCTTCTAGATCTTCTTTTTTATACTTTGAAGTAAACTACATAAAGTCTCACCAAAGCCTTTAATCTCAATCTTTCTCTCTCTCTCTCTCTCACACACACACACATACCCTCCCTCCCTATCTCTTTTTGATATGCTCCTCAGGATCACTGCTCACAATTATTAAACTATTAAACAAATCAAGTCTGATAAGTAATTCCTAAAGAGTTGCAACATCTAAAACATTGTCAGAAGATCAAAGCAGCTTAAAATTATTCTACCTGCTTTAACTGACTTATTTAGGGTACTGTACACAGCTTGTTGATAGTTCTTTGGTGGTGTTGCTTGCTGTAGATACATTGAATATATGGAACTTGAATTCACAGTTTGAGGCCCTTTCCTAGGAGACTGGGGCCTTGAACCTTTTTCAGCTAAGAAAGGCCTAATGGCCACTGTTAAAGGGAGATCAGGCCTGTTATCTCCGCCTGGAAACAATGGTGCATTAGAAGATTGGTATGTTGGACTTGGAGGCACAGATATTCTCTGCTGTATCTGTTGTGAAGAGTTTGGCTGATGAATGCTGCTTGTGGGTGGTAAAGGGACAGGTCTTTGCCAGTTTGATGCTGTGGAGCTAGGTCTTGGTAGGCTGCCATCTTTTCGTCTTTCCAAGGAATTAGTAGAACCTGGTCCTGAAGGAACAGAGCTTGGGTAGGTCCCATAGTTTTGAGGCAATTGCTTATTTACACCAGGAATAGTTGGTGGTATTTTGCCCACATCAAGACTCTGGAAAAAGAAAAAAAAAGTGTTTAAAAGCTGGTTAGGCTGTTTCATTCCACACAGAAAACTAGATACCTGAAATATACTGTAAATCAAATAATAAGATGCATAAAATCTTGCCAAGGAGCTCCACAGCATAACATTTTAACAAATGAGTTATATAGATACTGTACCACTGTGAAAGCAGTGAAAATTTTAATATTATTTATTTATTTATTATTCAAATTTTGCTACCGCCCATCTCCCCCAAAAGAGGGACTCTGGGCGGTTTACAATGAAATTAAAACTATAATAACAAACAATTAAGATCCTATAAAAACAATTTACAAATATATTATGTGAAGCAAGAGGAAGGAAGGGATGGAGGGAATTAAAAACCTACCAGTTTATCAGTGCTTCCTAATCCTGAAGATGACAAAGGTTGACTGGATATAGTTCCTTGTTTTAAAGTTGCATCCATGTTTGATTCCTTCCAGTCTGTACTGGAGATCTGTGGTGGCTTTACCACAGCAGTTTGTTTAAGTGCAGGCCAAGTTCCATCATTAGCTTGAAAGAAAGGAAAATGTTTCATTAAAAAGATGCTTGGGGAATAAATCAAATAGACCCAGAAACAAATATTTAGATCTAGGAAATCAAAGTAAGATAGAGAAGCCAAAAAACAGATGTACTTTTAATCTTAAAGGTTCATTACTTATGTACTGTTCTGTTCCATACAATGATCAAATTACAAGAGGTTGTGAACATACTCATGACAAAGGGAACTATGTGTTATCTAAAATGGCTACATTCAAAAGAGCACAGGCTTCCAGAGCACATTAATAGTTGGACAGAAAAAGCAATTCTATCATTATCAGCTATACCTGATGGAATCCTCTCCTGTGGTCCTTTCTTGAAGGTCCTTTGGTCCTTTCAAGGACCAGAATAGTTAATGTATTTATAGTCAGTGGCTTCTCACAATGAATTGTACAATTTTAGCTTACTTAAGGGTACTATTTAAATAAGGCCCATGGCATTAGTTCTACAGCCAGAACTGACTCAAAGCAGTTATCAAAATATTCAATGGCATTAAAAAAAATTCTAAGCATATTAAGTTCACTAAGAATTACTGCCTTAAATTGTTATTTATTTTTCGTTTGATAAGCCAAAAGCAGGTCTCCCTTATTTCTTCAACCATGATTTGATTATGATGAGAAAAAAAGAAAAAAAAAATTCTGTCCATGGAATCCTAAACGAATCTAGCAAAATAGTAATTGCAAAAAATTTTTACGGGGAATTTCCCCCAAAATGAAATTAATTACATGCAGGACAATACTATTACTCATGTACTACTGTAATAGCAAGTCATGGTGTAGCCAGTTACAAAAGACTCCCCTTTTTAACTTTAAATGTTTAGGAGAGGATTTCAACAACTATAGCAGATTATGATAAAATTGATTTAGGTCACCTGCTCCAAATATCCCTTTAATATTACTTAACTTAGTATTATTATTAAGTCATATTATTACTTAACTTAGCTTTAACTTGATTCATGTAATTTTTCTGGTTCACTATTACAAATTATAGTGGTCAGGTAGTCCTCTGTCAGTCTTAGGAAATTACAGGGCATAGGGTCTGGTTACTTGAGGGACTGCCTGTCTCCCACAGTATCTGCCCAGCCGATTCAATCCTGCAGGATTGGCGTGCTCCAGGTTCCTTCCATTAAACAATGTCATCTATCGGGACTCCAGAAGTACACCTTCTCTGTAGCAGCACCTGCCCTCTGGAATGAGGTCCCCCAAGATCTGGATGGCCCCCACTCTGCTGTTATTTAAAAAAGCCGTGAAGACCTGGCTCTTCACTCAGGCCTTTGGGGAAGGAGAATGAGACTCCTTGCTTCATTCCATCTCTGTCGCACTTGCCATCTTTTATCTTCTATCTTTATCTTCTATCAATTTTATTATTTCTTTGTTGTGGGCCACCAAGTTTAATAAATAATAATAAATCTTTAAATAAACAGATGTAATCTCTTTTTCATACATTTTATCTAGATATTGAACAAAAAGTGTCATTATGCTAAACGGTTTCACATCATGATTTCTTTTAATTGCAATTTGACCAATTCCACTTAAAGGCTCCAATATATATAAATAATGGCTTATTTAGATGAAGGATAAACAAGCTTTAAGCCCACGTGTCCTTACATCCATCCTGACTCTTTGGTATCATTACAATAAAACACTGTTTCTTATGATAATCATAGTTTTCCAGTTAGATATAAGGCTCAGAACAAACCAGGACCTCAAATTAGCTCCAAACTGTTGTGGAAGATCCTAGCTGGTTCAATTCCTGGTAATTACACATTTCTGGTTTGGAAATCACAGAAAACTATCATTTACTGTCCTGAATCACAGTGCTAAGAAGGTAGCAGAGAAACAGAATTGAAAGAACCAAGTAGGCAGGCATATGGAACTGGGCTACTGAGTGAAGGGCGTGCCTGGGGCAAACATTGTTTTAACCTCAAAACAAGCAACCCCCAAATTTGCTGTTGCTCACAAACTTAGTTCATGCTAAGATTCTGCTGAAGATGAAACTAAGGATGTGCCACTCTGTTTCTTAATTTAACTTAATTTAATTTAAAGCTGGAATAGGCCACACTTTTTAATTAATGAGAATATACTGCAGAGAAATTCTACATCATTAAAGAAGAATACATATTTTCTTATAGTTTTGATATGACAACCAAGTAACTACATTTGTCTCCCAGACACGCACACAAGCATGACCTTAAACCTATGTGATTAAAAATCCATTTTGTGATCTTCTACTCACAACTCACCCCACAATATGTAATATCATCAGTTATTGCTGAATAATCTTATTTTAATTAAATATCTTCTCAGAAAGGTAAACATTTCTAGAAGCTGAACAGTATGCACAAAATAGGGAATAATAAAAATATATTAAAATTAATATTAGCATTCTATTTTAAATGTTATAGATTTATCTTCGAATTTAACATGCTGAAAAGTAATCAGTTGAGAATAAAATGATTTGATTTTTGATTGGAGAGTTAAAATCATTGTTGAATATATTTGGTTTGAATATATTATGGTTTGTACAACATACATTTCCGAAACTGATTTTTTTTGTTTCTTGGATACCACGAAGAGCTGCATTCAGGCCTGACATCAAGGTCTGATACTGTCCATGACCTTCTATTACCATCATCTAGGATAGCACAAAGAATCAGAAAATCAACTTTCTCTGCCCACTCAACCCTCTCCCCAATTACTGCAACAATCGCCCTGACTTCATG
This sequence comes from Candoia aspera, assembly GCF_035149785.1. Taxonomy (NCBI): domain Eukaryota; kingdom Metazoa; phylum Chordata; class Lepidosauria; order Squamata; family Candoiidae; genus Candoia; species Candoia aspera. Next base: position 314,463,273 of record NC_086153.1, read on the forward strand.
TCTCCTTGCCTAGTGAGAGGAAATTGTGTTATTTTTCACCATAGCAGAAGCAGTAGCCAATTTCAGAAAATATATTTTGTATTTCGATAATTTTTTTTCACATGTGAATATGCTGCTCATGTAGGATTATAAGCCACCCTGAAATCAATTTCTAGAGGAAAGTATAATCTATGAATGTATAAAACAAGTATAAATAAATTACACTGACAAGGCAGCTTTAATTTATACACAGATCTAAAAAAGGGTCTTCAAATCTGTAGCTTAAAAATCAGTCTTGGAAAGTTTCATAGCCAATTTAGTATCAGCATACATATTAAAATGTAGAACAGGGACATGACAGAGTTCTGGCTAGTGGAGACTACTTTATGTTGTTTTTTTACTAAAATTCCAAGCCCTATTAGCAAAACTCAAGAACAAAATACCCACTGGAAGAAATGACTGAATGTTAAAGCATGAGTCAAGACAGTAATTTCTGCATTCCATAAACTACAGACCATAATAACCAATGTATTCAAACACAAGGTGTATAATGGTGTGATTCCCAATCAGGGTTTTAATTTAATTATATGGAGCAAAATTTCTACGTAACATCCGTGAGGAATTTTTTCCTCATTTTAATAATAGGCAATACACACACACATATAGTCACAGACACAATACCCATATCACAAAGTACTTCTAAAGCCTCTTCAATCTGAAAAACAGTTTGCACTATGGTGCCCAGCTAAGTGGCAACAGATGGCCAAAAGCTAAGCCTTGGTTATTACTACAATAGAGGTCACCATCAGAAATTCTTAAGGTTATCGGTTAGACTAAGAGATTGAGAAAACATCGTAGAAGAAGGCAGTGGCAAAGCACTTTCACATTGTTTCCAAAAAAATCAAACTTGACTTAAAGAAGACTTCATTTTTCTTTGCCTTTGTCGTGGGTGATCTGCTTTCTGGAAACACCAAGGGAATTCAGAACTGTTCCTAAAATTCTAAAGATCAAGAACAAATGTATGCACTTTATTTTATTCCTGTTTTAATTATTTTTTTTAAATCCCCAAACACTATTCTAGCCAAGGATGCATTCTAGGGATTACGAAAAGATTAGTTTAAAAAGTTCCTAAAATTGCATTATTTATTTTGTTTGAACTCAGCACAGAAGTTTGAAGGTTCAGACAAAGGATTTTGAAAAGGAAAATACAAGTAAAAATGGGATGAACAACACATTCATTCATGCTTCTTTGGAAGCAGAAGTTATCCACAGTATTTGAATTTATTTTTAATAAAATTTGATGACTTTTCTAAACTGAAAGTGGCACCACACTTAATTTTAACAAACTATTTAGTTTCTTCTAGGTATGTAAAGAGAGTATTAAGATTTGCTAAACACTGAAATGTCTGAATGTACTCTCTTTTCCTTCCTCCTCCCAAACACTCATATACATATTTATCTAAAATATATAGGTGGATATGACAAAACTTCTAAACATTCCTTCCTGTTTAACATGCATCTGTACATGGGAGTTCAGATGCCCATATTAAAATTGGGATTTCTTAGCTTGTCAGTGATCTTTGTTGTTTATTCGTTTAGTTGCTTCCGACTCTTTGTGACTTCATGGACCAGCCCACGCCAGAGCTTCCTGTCGGTCAACACTCCCAGCTCCGCCAGGAACGAGTCCATCACCTCTAGAATATCATCCATCCACCTTGCCCCTGGTCGGCCCCTTGTCCTAACAGCCAGGAACCACGCTGAGACAAGGAACTGGTCTCTAATGTTTTATTGCTTGTACATAACAGGAATCCTAACAAACTGAAGAAGCATGGGAAAAACCCAGACATATAAACCCCAAAGGGTTAAGGTGGTCCCGATCTGTGTCTCTTTGAATGGCTGCCCAATTCCTCAGTGCTACGCATGCGCTTAACAGTCTGGATGGGAGCCCCCTGCTCGCCATCCTTACTCATGACACCCCTCTTCCTTTTGCCTTCCACTCTCCCTAGCATCAGCATCTTCTCCAGGGTGTTCTGTCTTCTCATTATGTGGCCAAAGTATTTCAGTTTTGCCTTTAATATCATTCCCTCAAGTGAGCAGTCTGGCTTGATTTCCTGGAGGATGGACTGGTTTGATCTTCTTGCAGTCCAAGGCACTCTCAGAATTTTCCTCCAACACCACAGTTCCAAAGCATCGATCTTCCTTCTCTCAGCCTTCCTTATGGTCCAGCTCTCGCAGCCATATGTTACTACGGGGGACACCATTGCTTTAACTATGCGGACCTTTGTTGTCAGTGTGATGTCTCTGCTCTTAACTATTTTATCGAGATTTGTCACTGCTCTTCTCCCAAGGATTAAATGTCTTCTGATTTCTTGACTGCAGACAGCATCTGCAGTAATCCTTGCACCTAGAAATACAAAGTCTTTCACTGCCTCTACGTTTTCTCCCGCTATTTGCCAGTTATCAATCAAGCTGGTTGCCATAATCTTGGTTTTTTTGAGGTTTAGCTGCAGACTTGGTATCCCCATACTGCTAAGAACTTGCCACAATTTGTTATGGTCCACACAGTCAAAGGCTTTAGAATAGTCAATAAAACAGAAATAGATGTTTTTCTGAAACTCCCTGGCTTTTTCCATTATCCAGCGGATATTGGCAATTTGGTCCCTAGTTCTTCTGCCTTTTCTAAACCCAGCTTGTACATCTGGCAATTCTCACTCCATGAATTGCTGAAGTCTACCTTGCAGGATCTTGAGCATTACCTTACTGGCATGTGAAATGAGTGCCACTGTTCGATAGTTTGAACATTCTTTAGTGTTTCCCTTTTTTGGTATGGGGATATAAGTTGATTTTTTCCAGTCTGATGGCCATTCTTGTGTTTTCCAGATTTGCTGGCATATAGCATGCATTACCTTGACAGCATCATCTTGCAAGATTTTGAACAGTTCAGCTGGGATGCCGTCGTCTCCTGCTGCCTTGTTATTAGCAATGCTTCTTAAGGCCCATTCAACCTCACTCTTCAGGATGTCTGGCTCTAGCTCACTAACCACACCATCAAAGCTATCCCCAATATTGTTATCTCTCCTATACAGGTCTTCTGTATATTCTTGCCACCTTTTCTTGATCTCTTCTTCTTCTGTTAGGTCCTTGCCATCTTTGTTTTTGATCATACCCATTTTTGCCTGGAATTTACCTCCGATGTTTCTAATTTTCTGGAAGAGGTCTCTTGTCCTTCCTATTCTATTGTCTTCTTCCACTTCCGTGCATTGCTTGTTTAAAAATAATTCCTTATCTCTTCTGGCTAACCTCTGGAATTTTGCATTTCATTGGGCATATCTCCCCCTATCACTGTTGCCTTTTGCTTTCCTTCTTTCCTGGGCTACTTCTAGTGTCTCAGCAGACAGCCATTTTGCCTTCTTGGTTTTCTCTTTCTTTGGGATGTATTTTGTTGCCGCCTCCTGAACAATGTTACGAACTTCTACAAGTTCACAATGCAGGATTTTAGAAAGGATGGGTACTGAATGGATATTGTAAACAGCAGACTGAAGAGAGCAAGATGACAGAATACGATCCATTATGGTATCTAAATCATAAATCTTCCAGGGACCTGGAGGTTTTTTTTTCACAAATCCATAGTATATATCTACCAGAAATAACTAGATCCCGTTACAAAGAAAAAGAAGGGAAAGAATAGGATATTGAGAAAAATTATAAAATAAATGACAACTGACATGTAAAAACAAACATTCTACCACTGGAGGTCAGGATAGCCCCATCCCTTCTGACTTTCTGGACATCCCTGAAGACCCAGCTCTGCCGCCGTGCTTTGGGCATGGGGTGGTAGTCATTCTTAGGGATGGCTGGCACCTAAGAGTGCTCCCCCTGTATTTACAATCTTTTGTAGCCATCTGGATTTTTATCTTCTATTTTCATTTTTATATCGTATTGTATTATATGATGTTTTATTATGACTACTGCTTTTAATTTTTAACTGATTAATTCATTGTAAACCGCTCAGAGTCCCTCTTTGGGGGGAGATGGGCAGTAGTATAAATTTGAGAAAGGAAAAAAGAAAGACAGACAGACAAACCCCCCAAGAAAATACAGGAATAAAAATGTAACATTTGATATATTCTGAATGAGCCTGTTTTATATACTTGGTATAGAATCTATTCAGAAATGCATAATACTGTGTATCTAGAAAATCTATAGAGATATCAAACAGAAATATGAGATGGAGATATTTATATCAAGATTATTAAAATGAAAGAAAGTCGCAGGGGCAATCTTGTTTTATTTCAATAATTTATCCCAAGAGATAGAGGGCCATCTCAAAGAAATATCCTTTATCACCTCCCTCTGCACCAAACAGGTAGAATCAGTAAGAGCTACTTACCAGATTTGGACCTTCCATGAGTTGTGTTAGTAGTAATTGTGAGGGACTGTGGCTTTACTGGGTCAACTGGTACAGCATAGTTGTTGGAGCTAGGAACCTGAATGTACGGCCCAACTGCTGCAACTCTGCCTGAAGCATTCAATGATGACTGTGGTGAGGAAGTTCCATTTATCCGATTTAACTAAAAAATAACACAATCGAAAGTTGTGTTAACATGCTTTTTAAAAAAGAAATAAAAGCTAGGATTGCTTCATTACAGCTCAAAACTAAGTAGTTCATCTACTCCACTTCCTTCATCTCAACCCTACTGGACAAATTATGCTTTGACATTTTTTTTTCCAAATGATTTTATATGAAGGCAAATACACGCACACACTCCTTTGTGATCTCTATTCCCTAATAATATTAACGCCTTCAATGCCAAAAACCTTAAATGACTAAATATCTACTTCAGTCTAGAGAGAAGGATCAGACTTTATCTCAGATGTAATCCATTTTCTTCCTCTTGCAGGGCTGGAGAAACTGTAGCCTCTCATACGTTACAAAAGTACAACTGCCAGAGTCCCTCATGACTGGCCACGCTAGCTAAAGATATAGATGGCCAGAGGTTTCCCAGTCACATTCTGCTGGTTTTAAGCAAGAAAAATATGGCTAGAAATATTAATATATAACCCATAGGAAAACCAGATTATGCTTCTATTCTTAATCCCACAACTTCAGTTGGGTGGGACGGGAAGATTATTTCTATTTCACTGTTCTAATTATAATAGCATTCCTGTGCAAGAATTAGTATTTTTCATCTTATAGAGTGCTCCCTGTAAGAACCGTCACGTGTTTTATACTTTATATTATTGCAACTATCACAATCTTTTATGCAATATTGAAAACAAACACCAGATTTTGCCAACATATGTAACACACTTTTAACCGTGTGTGTGTGTGTGTGTGTGTGTGTGTATGAAGGGGTGTGTGAATAGATATATATGGAAATTCTGAAGTTATTAATTTCTCAGTAAATTAAGAGTGAATATCACCAGATATTAGAATGCTGCAGCTGTAAAAAAATGGATATTTGTTGGGCTTTACAGAAGTCACTGAAATGTGGCCCTTTTAATAGTTTATCTTACAGGGATGTTTTCTTTTTGACGTGCCTCAACTTTTTTCTTGTACAGGCGCTCACGTAGCTCATTGATTCGTTTGTCCATCATGGCCACTTCCATGTTACGTTTGTTCAAAAGTTCTTTCTGTTGCTGAAGTTTGGTATTTTGTTCCTGATTAAGCCTGTTGCGAATCTATTAAAAAAAAAAAAGTAATTATCATTCAAAGTTGACCCAACTTTACTCACAGATGTTTAATGTGAAAAGAATTAAGACCCAAAAGACAAGTTCTAAAAGTTACTTTACATGTATGCTATGAAATTTGTTTCATTAAAAAAAAAACTGAAATGGCAGAAGCTCATGCTGTATCTCAGACATTTTTGAAACTCAGTGGTTTGGTAAGGGACTGTTATATGAGAAACCCAAGCCTAAACCTTCTCTTTCAGGAGCTGAGAGAAAAGTAAGGGGATTTCATCCACTTAATGTCATCTATGCAGGGAGGGGCAGTGATAGAATCCCATCAAAATCTCAGTTCTAGCACACTGCAAACCAAGCTCTGCAAAGCTAGAAACCCATATGTCTGATGTACAAAGACAAAAAAAATAACCTATACATGATCATGTTTTTCTTAAGCTAGAAGATGACAAAGTCACAATGCTATCTAAGTTGTGAGAGCTAATACCAAGAAGCTGATTCCAGATCTCCTAGTGTCCTACTGCTACTACTCAGCTCATTTCAGAGGTGGTGAGAAAAGTGCTGGTGTGTAATTTTCCTCCTTTTTCTCTGCTTGCTTTTGATCTGAATATACTGAGGAGCAGAAAGGCATGTTGTAACAGGATGTGAATCAATTTTAGACCACAGTCTCCTTTTCCCCTAATTTGAAGACCTGTGATTTCATCCAGCAAGACAATTTGTAGCAAGCATACACTGCACATTATCATATAGATTGAACTTGTACCATTGTGTCTCACTTATGTTTTGGTGTGCATAAGATTTTGGATCAAAACCCACACTTGGCCTTTCAGTGATATGGTAGGGAACACATTCTGAAAAATACGTGGGACTAAAACAAAAGCAATAATTGCTTTAATTTATATATAATTTTACATTTTAATAAATTAAATACAGTTAATATAATGATATTTATTTATTCCTCTGGGAATAAATTCCATTCCTCTAGGAGATCAAAGTAGTCACATGATATGTTCTCCTCAGTTTATATTTATAACAGCAAATCAGCAAAGAAAACTGGGTGGAAACTTTATTGAGAAATTTTATATAGCTGCCCATCTTAAATACATAACTCTGAATAGTGAACAGTACATGCAAAAACAGTATGAAAAATCTGTTACGAATTAAAATAATCCAATGCGAAAATAAATAAATAGATAAAATAATCAAGGTGCTACATAACAATTAGTTCCATAAAAAACACATGTTGAGTTCCCCTAACATCCTGGCCCTAACACTTGGGGAAAAAGCCAAGTTTTAACAGCCTTCTGGAAGGCGTAGAGGGATGGGATTAGCTGAATCTCAGGGAGGAGGCTGTTCCACAGGGCAGACTCTGTGACACAGAAGGCACACTTTGTCATTCCCACAAGATGACACTATTTGATAGTGGGGACTGTGGTGGAATATCTCCCTGAAGGGGTGTGTGTGTGATGAGATGGAGATCAGTGGGGCAGGGGGGAGAAGAGAGCGCATTCCAGGCTGACAAGCGTTCTCAGAGTTTGCTTTCCCTGGAGAAGGGGGAAGGGCCAAGGAAGAGAGTTAGATTCCCCCTGCCCTAGATTCACAAGAGGATTTTTCCCTTAAGCTCAGTTAAGGGACTGTTAGTATGGCAAGATTCTGTGTATGGTACAGAATAATAAAGAAACCAGAGTTTGCACTGACTCAGCATGGTTCTCTTTGCCTTTCCCCTGACAGGGACATGGAATAGACCCATCCTGTTGTATCTGGTGGAATGGGAGAAACTGTCAGAGATACAGTAGAAGGTATCCAATGAATGTCCATGGCTGAACTGTTAGTGCAACATACTTGGTGGGTCCAGTTTTGATGAATTCTCTATTTTTATTTTGTTTTAGAGAAATGACTGAGACTTTAAAAAGAGCAAATGTACCAAAGGAACTAGAGAAAAGGCTACACTTTTGCTAATTAATAAGTAAACATCTTAATTATTTACCTGTAGCTCTTGATATAATTTTTTTAATTCTATAGCTGCAGGCCCTGTCATCTGTCCATTATAAGACTGGAACCCGTTCAATTTCCCTTTTCTCAGATCTTCTAACTGTTGAGTAAGCTGGTCCACTTTTAACACTGCAGCTTGTAATTCCTGTTGCTTCTCCTGGAACATGGCGCTGATATGTTCAATTTCAGTAGCTACCATTAAAATGAAAAATGGAAAAAATGCACATATCAAAGAGTATAGATTACATGTAACACTATAGAATTATTTCCTTGCAACCTTTGCATTATCTCTCTTTGAGCAAAATAAGGAAGATGAGAAATATAGAAGCTGTGACCTGACAGAAGTTCATTAGGATATTCTCATGCCATAAGCTTCCTGATCCCTAAATAAATAGTCTAATTTATTTCTGTTCCCTACAGTCAGCACATATAAGCAATGATGGACAAATATGGGAAGCCAAGGATACTGATGTGGAAACTTATGCACTAAAATGTATAGTCTGGCTCCATGAGCAAAGCATAGGATGCTCACTATGCCATAACCAGATTAAGGTAGCTTATAAATTCCATAACCAAAGAAGCCTGCATTTGTACTTAAAGGGCTCAAGAAAATCAGTGTATACATTTATGATTATGTTTGAAAGAAAGAGAAATAGTGTCAAGAGGTTCTCTAAAAATAGAGTAAAATTTGAGAATATTAATACTGGGTAACACTTCTGGTTTGAATATAATTATGTGGTTTCCTTTTTTGAAAAAGCATGGTATGTAAATCCATCTATAATGTTTCAGAGTTATATTTATTTTAACTTACTTAATTTATTTAAGACATTTGTATAGATGCCCATCTTAAAACTAAACTATGGCCAGCTTACAACCCAACAATAAAAACAATATATACAGCTAAAACAAAAACAATAAAATCAAAAAACGAAAAACAGAAAAAACAGAAAAACCTGGTGCTGCAACCACACATCCCTGATGCAACCCATCATGTTTTCCTCCCACTCAATCTCTCACTCTATCCCAACACCTGGGGGAGAAGCCAGGTCTTGAGTACTCTCTGGAAGGTAAAAAGGGTGGGGGCCTGCTGGATCTCCAGGGGGAGGGTGGTGAACTATATGCAAACTAGACCACTATGGTTTATTTAATAAGACACAGTTTTTAAGAAAATCCTAGCTTACTGAAATATATGAATGCCTTGCATTGCTCAGATAATTCATACCAAGTTTAACAGTTTTATCTACACGTGGACTTTTATATCTCACTCTTAATCAAGTGTATGTTCACAACATGCTCAAGAATAATTTGACCCTGATTATATTCTGATACTGCAGATGTTCTCTTTGTCATGAAAAATGGAGGGGGTGGGAAATAAAACTGCAACAGCAGAAATGGCTTCCAACTAACTCCATGTTCAAAATGGCTCAAGTTATTGCTTTTCCATATGACTGAAGTAGAACAGTAGTTTGACAGGCATCTCACTGCATGACCACCTCTGAATCAAATATTGGATCAAAAAGGTCAAGCAATAAATATTACAGAAATAGGAATAAATCACTCATACACAAATTGCCATTCATAATTTTGCTGTAGTCCACCTGTCCCCTCATAGCACGGATTTTTTTCAGCTTAGTCTCTTGGGTCTCTACTCGTTCTTTAAGTTTCTGAAGCTTTTCACTCTCAGATACAGACTGTTGCTGACGGCGTTCTTGTTGCTTGAGATAACGCAAACGTTGTTCCTATCAAAACAAGTACAACATATAATCATGCTGTCTTATTTTTAGAAAAATACTACCGGTCAGTTCCTTAGTATAAAAGCAGACTGAAGTTCCTCAGTATAAAAGCAGACTGAGACAGCCAGTCTTTAAGTTAGGTAACAGCTTTCTTGCCTGATCTTTTTCCTTTTGAGTATAAAAACAAAACTCATGTACACTTTAAGAATTCAACTGCAATATTCATTCCAACACAGTTGCAAAGTTTCCTGTAATGTGTACTTCCTGCTACTTGGACATGCTTCCTTCCACTGCAGAATTGGTCCCAACACTCCATTACACAACTTCCCAAAGGAAACAGTGACTATCATAGGATTACAAACATGCAAAGATAAGGAGATCCAAAGCAAGATAAATATCACTTCTTTAGAATGACAGCCTATGAACTGAACAAATGCAGGAAATGCTTCCTTTTTTTCCTCAGAGCATTTTTTTTTGTTATTACACAAAACAAAAACTGAAATTCACTTCTGTCCTCTAATTCAGCACATATTTTCACTAATGTATGCTAAAAATGCTGCAGTACTAAAATACATGTCAATTATGTTACAACTGGTTTTTTGACATCTTCATACATAAAATACAGCCCTGTTCAGGCAAATAGTCTATCTCTACACCATGAATAATTTTTACATATCAATCACGTCCACTTATTTACCCCTTTTCTGAACCAAATATGCCTGGCGCCTTAGAGCGCTCCTCACACACATAGACTGTGCTAGATAATCTGCCGCTTGATTTTATTTTTATTTTATATTTATATGTGATGACTGTATTTATATCTTATACATTTGCATTTATATTTTATGATTGCTGTTTTAATTGATTGTTTTTATTGTAAACCTCCCAGAGTCCCTCTTGTGGGGGGACATGGGCAGTGGCAAAAAATCTGAATAAATAATAATAATAATAACCTTTGCTCAGAGAGGAATTTTTCCAGTTCCTTGATAATTTAGGTTGCTCTTTCTGTACCTTTTACAATTCTACAATATCCTTTTTTTTACATTAGTGACCAGAACTGTACGTACTACTCATGTCCAGCTGTACTATAAGCATGATTAAAAACAGTATACTACTGATAATTATAAATTTTAATTTTTTTCCTTTTCTTAATTATTCTGAAGTCAATAGGTGCTATAAACAAACATGGACAATTTAACTAAAGGTAAAGGTAAAGGTTTCCCTCGACGTAAAGTCCAGTCGTGTCCGACTCTAGGGGGCGGTGCTCATCTCCGTTTCTAAGCCTTGGAGCCGGTGTTGTCATAGACACTTCCGGGTCATGTGGCCAGCATGACGACACGAAACGCCGTTACCTTCCCGCCGAAGCGGTACCTATTGATCTACTCACATTTGCATGTTTTCGAACTGCTTGGTGAGCAGGAGCTGGGACGAGCAACGGGAGCTCACCCCGCCGCGCGGTTTCGAACCGCCGACCTTCCGATCGGCAGCTCAGCGGTTTAACCCACAGCGCCACCGCGTCCCTTTATTTATTTATAATTATTTATAATTATAAATAAATTTTTATTTATTTTAATTTATTTATTTAATTTATTTATTTATTTATTTATTTAGTTAGTTATTTATAATTCCAGATTATTTATGGAATACCTTTTTAAAAAATTGAAGAGTGGAATCTCATATCTCTCTATTCTTATATTCTGTATGTATATATGTCTCTATTCTAAAACCTGCACAGAAATCTTTCCAAAGGACTTTGGAAAAACAGGAGTATGCAACAAAGTAAGGGACGCGGTGGCGCTGCGGGTTAAACCGCTGAGCTGCCGATCGGAAGGTCGGCGGTTCGAAACCGCGTGGCGGGGTGAGCTCCCGTTGCTCGTCCCAGCTCCTGCACACCAAGCAGTTCGAAAACATGCAAATGTGAGTAGATCAATAGGTACCGCTTCGGCGGGAAGGTAACGGCGTTCCGTGAGTCATGCCGACCACATGACCCGGAAGTGTCTGCGGACAACGCCGGCTCTAAGGCTTAGAAATGGAGATGAGCACCGCCCCCTAGAGTCGGACACGACTGGACTTTACGTCAAGGGAAACCTTTACCTTTACCTATCTCTATTCACATCACTTGTGACATTCACAGAGCACTCTATAACAGAAGACTTAAAAGCACCAATACTAAATTTTGGGTTGTGCTCAAATAAGCAGCTAAAGAACTGGGCCTGCCAAAAGTAAAAAGTTCTGCACTACCATAAGAAAAGCCATGTGTGTTATGCTCAGAGACCAAATACATAGTCTGGGCAGCCTAATCCCCTACAACCTCCAAAGTATTGATAAAAGAAAAAAAAACCTAGCTATAGTGTGTCTGTAGTGCTTCGACTGCTGCCTTATAAAACTTCCTGGACATTTCTGCTGCATTGGTGCAATATCACCAGCTATACTATTTGCTGATACCTTCGCTATGAATCCTGTCCACTATTATTCTCAAGAGTATAACATCAGATCAGTTGCTATGTACGCTTACGGCAGCATTTCAAGCAAGGAAAGGGATGAAATTGAATCCCAGCAGTTCTTGATTACATCATTTTCTGTACTGCTGAGATTTAAAATATTTTCTAAGGGAGTACATTTTCAAAGTCTGCCAGAGCAAGTTTACCTTGGCAACCAACATTTGCTGTTGATTTTCAATTTGCTGTTGTTGCCTGGCAGCCATATCCTGAAGTTCTGAGAGTGTGAGCTCAACACGTGGATTTCCAACCTATAGAGAAAAAAGACCAATTGCAAAGGAAGAAAGACCACTGAATGGAGACGTAATAAAACAATTTCAGTGGAAGAAAACAGTAGATTAAAAGCAACCAATAATTGATTAGTGGAGCTCAAGACAAAACAGAATTCCAAAATGACACATATACATTGCATATGAAATATGTTTGAAAAGCTAGCTTCCTGAAACCAATTATATCTTTTACATGCCTAACACATCAAGGCTTTTAAAAAATGTTAAATGTTTAGAATGTGGGCGGTGATAAAAATATGATAAATAAATATTTTATTTAAAAAAAAATACAAAAGGTAGACAATGAAATATAAAAAACACAAAATCAATTAATAAACTACCCAAAAAATCCTAAACAGAACAAGGGATAAAGAAAAAACAAACCCCAAAATAAACAAAACAACAGTAAGTATCTAAATATATCACATATACATATATTAGACACTGTATAGAAATCACTGGTTTACAGAAAATAACTTATAATACTAATATTGATAATAATATTACCAAACAGAAAAAGAACGAAAATGTTAATACTACTCTATTGTTGTAAAATATGAAATGTTTACCAAACAAAAACATGCCGCTTCATTTTCTGACTATTGGGAAAAAACCTTTTCAAAGATAATTAAATTACACATTTACAAAGGAAAGATTTCTGTTTTGACAGTTTCACATACAATATATTATCTCTTTTCATAAAACAGAAGACTAATTTTTCCTCTCTATTAATAACTTTAAATTTCTACCATTTCTGAATTGTAAATTTCAAGCTAGCCTCGTCTGCCTACCAAACAAAATTATTTGACAATTAGTATGGTGCCATGATTAATGAATACACATGTGCTTTTTCATTAACTTATTTTATTTTATTTTTCACAATTGAAAAATATTTTCAGAACTGTTTTACCATCAAATAATTGTGCAGAATAATACAATATAGCTTTCAATTACTAAAACAAAGCCAACAGAAGAATAGCATCATAATCCTAATGGCTTAAAAGTAACATTAAATATTATGGCATGGAAATATCAACTTATCCATGAGTCTGAACTACATTAAATCAAGAAATAAAAGAAGGATGAGAGGAAGAAAAACACTAGCCAGTAAAAAAAAAGTTTACTTTTGTCCAGATCTATTCAGCCATATTCTAAACTACTTCAATAAGATATATGTTTTTGCACAAACACCTTATGAAATACAGTTAAACCAGAGACTAGGATAAAGTGCCAACTGCAACTACCTCTCATACAAAAATCAGTAAGAGAGTGAAAGAAAATTTAATTTAGCATTTTCCCCAAAATATTAAAGTTACCTACATATATTCCATAATACTAAATAGCTAAACATAACTGAATTATCTCCAAAGGAGAGGATTTCACCCTCTATCCATAACAGCAAGTGATGACAATTACCTGCTAGACACAAATATACTTTCTATACATTTATTATAGATAAATCTTTACCATCAATGACTATTCTGCAGTGGCATATGGACAAAACAGAAACAACAACAAAACAACAACAAAGGTTTAAACCTGTAATATTACTCTTGGCTGCTTTCTCTTCCTCCACATGACAAAAAGATGGTTATGGAAGAGCAAAGAAGATGCTTAGCTAAAGAACTGCAAATTTTGAAGATCCGAAGCAATATGTTGGGTCCCTCAAAGTAGGGCAGCAAAGCCTTTGAAAATTAAATAACTTAGTAATAGACCCATTCTGAAGTAGTACAGTTTTCTTGAAAAGTCTAGTTAATAATTAAGATTCAGGGTTTTAATCTAATTCTTTTAAGTTCAGTTACAGCTCAGATAAAATGGCTGGAAAATATCTGCAATTCTCCTATCCAAATGAAGTCCTTTAATAGAAGACAGAGCTCAAAGAAAACAGTAGTAAGCATTTCTAATCCTGTTGAGATCTAAGAGCAAAAATAACTAAATGTTGTACTCATACTAGTTATATAGTTGCTCTCTGAATGACATCATTCATTTTTCAAAACAAACCTGAGCCTATCACATATAAGACACAAAAACCTCCTCCTGGCACTCACCGACAGAAAAAATGCACTTCCAGCATTCATAAAAGGGTTTCTACAAAACTAACTACTCCCAGATTCCAAAAATTCATTCTGAGCTTCACTTTCTAACAAACTATCCGCTTCCTTCTATTAACTGAGAAATCTTGCTCTTAAAATGGAACAAGTTCAAATGTAAGATTGCGCTAATCCATGAATGAAAAACTTCCATAAAGACATAATATTTGTATTTCATCCCCTTACATCTGAGGAATCTTTTAGAGCAAAATAAATATCATCTGCTGGAAATATCACAGCCAGTGAAGCCTTACTTATTTTTTAGTTCTATCGTATCCCGGTGACAAAGAACTAGAAAGAAAGTTAGATATCATGACTATTCTGTCATTCAACTGCATGTTTTATCATCTTCATTTATTTCAAAGAATCTCTATCAGCTGATGTAAAGTTCAACTGCCAAAGATAAGTTGTTATGCACACCAGTACTGGAAGCAACAGTATTCATAAACTATGAAGTGGAATTGTGATACATATATAGTTCCCTAGCATGTGCACATGTTTATCAGCCTATAACCTTCATACTTTGTGTCAGTGCAGCTGGTGAGGTATTATGAAGAAACACTTGTGCCACATAAATTGCAGACTGGAATCTTGCAGACTGTGTTTTCACATCTGTTTAAAATCTGTTGTAGGGATCTGTAAATTATTCCATGTATGGAACAGCTGATTTTGTCTGGTCCATACCAAAACTAAAATGTGCATGATTCTGATGTTTCAGTCCATGCCCAGAATGCAACAGATTTGTTTTTTATTTATTCATTCACAGGATTGGACAGAACTATTTTGATCCAGGCAGAAGTGGCTTGTTGAGAGAGTGGGAAAAATGACAGATGAATGACGGGGAGGGATGGAAGCAGGGGGGAAGGAAAACAGTAAGAAAGATGGGGGTAAACTGGCCACTGGGATATGCTTAATCTGGGACACTGATGGTGGCAACATCAGCAGAGACAATAATGGCTAAGAGGAGGAAAAGAAGGTGCTGGAAGATAAGCCAGCAGAGGGCTAGAAGGACATGCCATACTGGAATTCCTGAAGGAGAAGAGGAGAGAGAGAGAATGACATCCACCAGCCTTGCCCTATTCACGCATCTGGATTTTGCTTTGTCCAAAACCTGGAAAAACCAAAGTGATCCAGGTTTCAATTTTGACAAACAACCTTTCAACAAAACCTCTGAGGTGTGGTGGTTTGTTCTTGCTTTGAACAAAATATTTGCCCCAGTTTGTGTACATTCCTATGATGTTGGTATTACTACATCCCATGGCAGAATGTATTGATTCATAAAACAACAAAATAAAAACTGTAAGTACAATTTCCAATAGCTGACCATTTATTAATTCGGCCTGTTTGTTAGTATGCCATGGCAATTAATAATGACTCTGACAGTTAGCAAATGATAATTAACTATCTAATCCTTGCCCTGCTGTTTCTGTATACTAGTCAAATCCAGGTGACTTTATCCATTAGGAGAAACCCTTTGAGGCACATGATTTGTAAGACAGGTAAATGTAATCTTAATTCTGTCTCCCCTCTTATGTCCCATCAGGCACACTGCAACAAATTAACAGTCATTAGGTGAATACATTTCTATTAAGCTACCTCAGACTAACAACTATTTTATTCTGTGTTTCATTCTCAGATCTGGCATAATTTAATTCCTGCTGCTCATGGAATCTTGGCTTTTTCCAGATCTTGAAGATTATCTAGTGACTGGAAAACTACTCTCCAGAGATCCAGAAGCTCAGTGTCACTTTGGAAGCCACTACAATCCTCCTCTACTATCTGCATTTTTTGAGGGGGGGGTGCCTTTGAGTCAGTCTTGATGCCTGATGACTGCCTAGACATGTCCTTGCAGTTTTCTTGGCAAGATTTCAGAAGTGGTTTCCCATTGCCTCCTCCTTCCTAGGGCTGAGAGAAAGTGACTGGCCCAAGGTCACCCAGCTGGCTTCGTGCCTAAAGCAGGACTAGAACTCACAGTCACCCAGTTTCTAGTCTGATGCCTTAATCACTACACCAAACTGGCTCTTACTACAGTATCTGCATACACAGAGGCTTTCTTATATTTTCTGGATTTTCTTATATTTGCAGCCGATAACACATGAAAAGCTCTACTTGTGGGAAGCTCTGCTTGTGGAATAAAACTTTCTAGCTCTTCTTTCTTGTTAAATAAAGACACTCAAGGCCAGCCAAATCATGCAACAAATTAAACCATAAGATTTCTTTTCAACTAGAAATTCAGTTTCTGTAACTCCAAAACTGTCCTATCATCTTGTACAGCAAGCAGATTTTGTCTTTGTATGAAACTAATCCATGTGTAAATCTTATGAACAAATATTTAGTTGAAACTAAGACTATTATTGCCAGGTCAATTGTTTCATCCACATGTCTGTCTTGCATTTTTTAAATTACTCCACGAAGTTAGACAATCCATTTGGGAAGGAAAATGTAACATTTTACAATAGCAGTAATTTTGTTTAGTTTTGTGGAAAAAAGGTAGATTGACTAAATCCACATAAAGAAAGGACAGTATTTGGATATAAAAATCAAAACAGTGAACACAGAGCTCGCTATCTAATGATCTAGTGTTATATTTATCAGGGTTCTGTATACTTCAAAAATTATTCAGAAGAAGTGCTTTCTACCTCACGTGAGCATAGCATTTCTCTGCTATTTTTTAGACCTCCATGAAAGCCTGAAAAGATTCTTTTGCTTTATGCAATTAAGTCATTAAAGTAAAACTCATTAAAGTTTTAAAGCATTCACAATTTTTTTCAAAGCAGGCATAGCCCTCATATTTACATCTACACCAAACACTTAATCTAACAGTGTAATTTAAAATGTAGTTATTTAATTATGCCATTAATATTAAAAAAATTTTTAAAAAAATTACCCAAGTTCTGCTTATACTATTGTTTATTATAAAAACTATATACCACTCCACTAAAACATTGCTTTAAATTGTGGGCAATAGCGAAATTGTAATTAAAAGACAAATCAATTAAACATTAAAAAAATAACTCTAGCTATAGATTAAGTACAATTTCAGCAGCATTAGCCTACATACCCAAACTCTATTTGAATAAAAAACTGCTGCCAGCAGGAGGATACATTATTTTCTTTTGTCAGGAAGCACCAGATTCTGGGAGTAGCCTTCTAAGTGTTCCTCAGATAACAGGAGGGCAGAAAGAAAAGTCTCTTCCAAAAGGCTCATATGAGAGAAGGTAGTATTTCAAATAATCTGGTGTTAGTTCATGTAGGTTATTATTTATCATAACCAGTACTGAACTATGCCCATAAACAGAAAGGCAGACCATGAAGTAGTTGTAACTAGGAAATCATATGCTTTTTATAACTGGCCCTAATCAGTGGTCTGGCTGCGACATTCCAGGCAGGCTGAAATTTCCCTATCTTAAGGAAGCCTCATACAGAGTATGACAGAATAGACTCAAATAGTTAACTGTGCAAATATGCTGCTGGCTATGCTGAAAACTGGATATAAAGATCAAGGATTTAAATCTAGGAATAAACCCAAGCTGCAATTCAAAGGAAGTAATTCAGAATTGTCCAGCCAAGATAAAAATGAATTGTCTTTTCCTATGTTAGGCATTGTCTTCTGTGCATTCGGTTGTATATCTTCGTTCAGTCTGCTACTGTCAGCCCTTCAAGGTCGGTCAGACCAGGAAACAGAGATCACAAGAACTATTAGAACTCTATGTCACAGGTTATGTTAATAGAATACTGAAAACCAGAACAAGTTTCTCTCTGCCCCCTTTAATACCCAAGACAATCAAGGCAAGGGTAATCTTGAGGTTTTTTCTCACCCCTTCCTCTTTCTCAGGGTTGACCTCACATTCTTTCTTCAAGATGATCTCTGTATTCCTTTACACCACCTCCTCTATCAGATTCAGACTCCCCTTTTGCATGTGAAGGAGACACCGGCAATGTCCTATGGGAACCAACTACAAACTCATTCCCCCTACATTTGCTTGGCAGTTCTCCAAGGTCACTTGAAAGGTCTTGCCACACAGAGTCAGACAGAGCTGGAAAGTCCTCCATCTCTTCCTGCTGCATTGCAACCTATACTGAAGAATCTACTGTGGTGGCAAGTACAGAGTCCTCTTCAATTCTATGGGTTCACTCTCTACCGACAGGAGTGGTAAACTACAGGGACATGGCTTGTGCACAGTTGTTCTGTGGACAATGGAGCAGCCCAATGATCTGATGCCTTCTCCCTGATCTCCCTCTATTCAGCAAGTGCTGAATAGAGAAGCGTGATACTTTCAAGATTGACATCAGCCCTACTAGGTAGGCCAGGACAAGAAACAGACACCATGAGAACTACAGGAACTCTATTGTGCAGGGTACAATTATCGAATTTTGAAAGTCCAACAGTTTCACTCTGCCCCCTTTTATACCAAAGAGAATCAAAACAGGGTAATCTTAAGTATTTTTCTCACCCCTTCCTCTTTCTCAGAGCCGAGCTGACCATTCTCACATTCCCTCTTCAAAGTTATCTCCGTATTTGTCTACAACTACCAAAGTCTGTGAAGGAATTAAAATTTAAACAGTTTTCTTACCTGTACATTTATTGGTCTGGGACTGTAAATAAATAATTTCACTTTATTAAAAACGCTAGGCAGCTGCTAACATACTAACAGCCTGAACTCAAGACAGCTTTTCATATGGCTTCATGTTAAATAAGAGGGAAACAAGATGGAATTCTAGGATCAGTAATAAATGTTTTACACCCATTCAAGGGGGAAAAAAAGCCACTGTAATACAATGCTGCTGAGTCCCATCCCAGACAGGTGATCCAGAAATTTACCAAAGCTGGTGGTTACTGAAAGCCACTAAGAAATCCAGGAGAACTAACAGGTAAACACTTTCTTAATGGTCCCCTTGGTGAAAACTGATATGGATTTACATATCCTTCTCATCCAGAAATAATTGGGAAACAGAATAATAAACAAATTCAATCATGTTATCTTTAAGAATAACCATTCTTTTAGCATCACTACCTACATGCTGATACAGATTACTTTTCTAGATCAGGATTAATAATAGTAAAGAGAATAAATGGAGGCCTTCAGATAGTGACTATTGGATATTTTATTTATTTATTTGTTTGTTTATTTATTTCAAATTTCTGTCATCGCCCATCTCCCCCAAAGGGAGGTGGGCAGTGATACTGATATCTAACTGATATTATATCAGTTAGAATATTTTCTTCAAGTGAAGTTTTTGGAAGAACAGCCTATACCTGACTACTAAGGAAAGGCAACATGGTGCCCTCCAGATGTTTGAATTTTAGCTCCTAAGAGCCATCAAGTGTGGCCAATCATAAAGGACATTGAAAGGAACCATATTGCCTACAGTTAAAATTAACAGACTGCGCTTCCTAATGACTTGTTTAAAAGAACAATGAGCATTAATTGGTTTTCTGACAAATACTTCAAAACATGCAATGCATTCTTCTCTTTAAGAACTGATAATCAGTTCCAAAGCTATAATAAATTTAATCTAATTTTAAAGCAACTAGAAAAAAGATAACCTATTGACTGCACATAGGTTCATTGTGCAAGTGAAATGTACAAAAAGATACTACAAAGTGAAGACTGCTTAATAAAGAAATGGTTTGCATCCTCCTTTTAATCAAACAGGAAAGAACTGCAAACCAAAATATGAATGTTGTGTTTACTGTAATTCATTACTCAAAAACAATTATGAATAATAGAAATGCCTCATTAAGCACTATAAATAAATGCTATTCCTTTTAACAGTGTGGATTGTGAAACTGGATTTTTCTGGATGTTTAAAGAGGAAGCAAAACCATCCTATTTTGATATGCTCTAACTTGCTATGATTAAGACTCATTAAAAGATTTTGAAATACCATAGGCTTTACTTTATTTTTGTTTTTCCGAAATTGTGGTTAATGCAGTGTTTACAAAGGTGACACAACCTCAGAAAACATTCAAAACAGCACGTAATTAAATTTAATGCTATAGGCATTATAAAACATTTACATGCCTCACACATTTTCATCACAACATTCTTTATTACATTTTCAGCTAAAGTGTTGACGGAGTTCCATAAGAAATTTGTACAATTTGCACCATGTACTCTGTATAAAATTTGTATGCCAATTCTTCTATTTCACCATTTATTTTCACAGATAAGTATGATTACTGAAACAATAATCAATTTTTTCTTATTAACATTAAAAGTAAAACCAATTAACTGCAAAAACACTATTTACAAGCCAAGTTGGCCAATAACTCCCAAATCTTACAAGAAATAAGCTCTCATTCTCAGTCTGTGTAGAACTAATAAATATCAGGTGGCTTTGTACCTTCTTCAATCAAATACAAAAGCCCCTTTCCCAGTTATCCCCTTCTTCCTCTCACCCAAATCCTCCTTTAATATGGAAAACTGCCTCTGGGTTTTAATCAGAAATCATTGAATGAAACGTCTAGTGGATTTTGCCGGCAGTGAAAAGCCTAATCATGACAAGATCACACCAGCTGTCAAGTCTAATTAGCTCAATGCATTGTCCTTTTCACATTCAATGTAGAATGTTGAGCTAGTTCCATTTTTAGGCCTAATTGTGCATTTAAATTTGAAAACACAAACAACACAGAATAGAAACTGTTAAGGCTTGCAGCCTGTGTAGTTTTTAAGTTTTTAAAAGCTTTTACTGGGTTTTTTGGAGCATTACGCCACCCAGAGTCCATAAGAGTTGGATAGCTATAACCAATGCAAATATATATATATATATATATTTTTTTACTTAGCTGTGCAGAGCTACATGATAGATGAAGTGGAAGTTATTGCCTCCCTGTCTTCCTCTGCAGCACTCTTTGCTGTTCAGAGAAACAAGATGCCATGTTGACTGACATACCATGAAACTGTTGACTGACATGCTGTTTTATGAGTACAAGCAAACTACAGAAAAGGATAACATAGAATTCTCTTTCATATATTTGCTGACCAAAGTGGAACAGCACACAAAATAAATTAAAAATAATAATGCAGGCAAAGGACTGTGCCACACTAAAGTACACTAGGAAGAACCGTGTTTGTAGAAGATAAAGAACAGTCTAACTGCACACACCAGATTCCATGAAATGAGTAACAAAAACACATGCATTTAATAAACACATTTATCACTGAAACAAAATAGGTAGCTTATCCTTTCTAAATATTCTGCTTTTAAACAATGAGAGCAGAAACAAACCAAGCAAGTTTTAGCAAATAAATGTAACATCCAGAGGTATATGAATATTTTTTATTCTAATTTCTGAATATCAGGCAAAGTCCTGGCTCTTTGGTAGAGCACCTGGAGCCTGAAACATGCAGTATAGGCTTTTAACTTGTGTTACCTTTTCTTTCTGTATGTTATACTATTGTTCTTTTATTGTAATCGTAATTGCCTAGAGTCTTTGGAGCTGGGCAGGATATAAGTTTAATAAGTTAGTAAGTAGGTAAAATACATACATACATAAAAATACTAGAATTCAGAACCAGCATAGCTGACAGAGAGCCAGTTTGGTGTAGTTTTAAAGCAGTGTGACAGAAACCAGGAGACTGTGTTCTAGTCTCACCTTAGGTGCTAAACCAGCTGGGTGACTTCTGGCCAATCACTCTTTCTCAACCCTAGGAAGAAGGCAATGGCAAACCACTTCCAGAATCTTGCCCCCCCAAAAAACCTGCAGGGACTAGTCCAGGCAATCGCCAGGAGTCAACAATGACTTGAAGGCACCAAAAAAAGGGAACCACCCTGACAAAGCACAGCTTTACAATGAAAATGGCCAATGTCAATTATTAGTCAAATTTGAGTCTGAAAATTCAGTTCTGCTTTCTTCACAAAAATTTATTAAAGAGTCATTCTTCAAGTCATGTGATTGTACAGATATATTAAATCAATGGTCTGCTTCCCATATTGCTGTAGATTCCCCTTAAGTTTAAAAAAACAAATCTTAAGCATATTTACTCAGGCTATTTATTCAATGGTCAGAGAATTACTGACTCCATGCATTTTCTTTTCATGCAAATCCTCTTAAGAGCTGCTGGTTAGCAGTTGTGGGAAATGGGATGCTGATAAGATCAAACAGAGCTCTTTTATATTAATATATAAGAATGATGCAAGTCTTTCATTCCGAGTATTAACAACAACGGCAGAAATGTGTTATTTCCAAGATAGTATTCAACACATGAAGATGACACACAATCACAATAGATGTATTAGAACTTTGTGTAACTGTAAACACCAGCACTGAGTATTTAAAAAGTTGTTCTGTTAATAGTTTACATTAGTACTATCAGTAAATTGCTGCAAAATAACACTGTTTTAGAATATATAATATATATTGAAAACTTTTTGTGTCTTATTATAGAAATATCAATGTGTTAAATCCTTGTAGGTATTCCACATATACAAAACTATTGGAGGGTTAAATTCAGGAGGGAAAGAAGTTAGGCTAAGAACTAAACTTTATACCAAATTATAATTAAATTGGACCAAATAGAAATAACAGTGTTGTTTCACTATTTCCAAACAGAAATGAATGGTAACTGTTTCACAAAAGTGGAGTTTCCTTTTACTAAACATCCACAAAAATCTAAATACATGTATTTCTAAAAACCCTGTAAGACTATTTTATTCAAGCTAGCATTCAACAACTCAGATATCACAGGAACATGCTATTTTTATGTATTACTTTTAAATTTTTGAACCCACAGAATACTACAGAAATGGTACTGGGGTGCATATTAGTAAAATACAGAAGCAAATGGCAATCAAGCTCAGGGCCGCAACTGGGGGGGCCCAAGCGGGGCATGTGCCCCGGGTGCCACGCTGGGGGGGGCGCCAAAATGAGCACGGGGGGGGCACCAAAATGGGCATGGAATCCATGTTTGCCCCAGGTGACACAGACCCTAGTTGCAGGCCTGATCAAGCTACTTCATGCCCCAAACATTTTGACTGATGCATCCATTTTATAGTGGTTAAGACCAATTGCAGTGTAGAAACATTTAAGGAAAATCAAGTGTTATAACTTTCATAAAAGAAACCCCGTGATAAATTTGATAATGTAAAATTGTTTGCCTTGATGAAAGCAATGTAAAATATTTTTATTTTAAAATTTGTTTCAAAAATTTTTAAATATATGTTTAGAACTGTCTAAGAATGCCAAAGTATGCATAACTTCCCTGGATAGTGACTATAAAACCCTAAAGATTTTTTTAAAATTTTCATATGAAATCATGTGGGATTCTGGCATCCTCACGTTAGACTGTAGAAGATCCCAGCAGTGAAATCACCAAAATCTAACAAGATACGGCAACCTTACAAAATGTTGGTTGTTATTTTATGTTACTTTATTTCACTACATTTATCTTCTGTCTTCTTAACCATGCAAGCTCACTCAAGGGTACCCAGGATTCATGGTTTAAAAACACAAATTAACTTAAAAATAAATATACTGTTAATTTGCAATTTGCTACATACCCCATTCTCTGTACGTTTCTCCACAGGTATAGAAATTCCATTTCTATGATTTTGAGTCTGACGGCCTGGGAAAAACACAATTATAACATTTAGTTTTCCCAACTAATAATTGACATTTTTTGCATCAGTAAAACTTTAGAGAGTTTAAATATAATGTCCAACCTTGTGTGTTGATTTGACCAGCACAATTTCAGGTGTTGAAGAGGAGGAAAGTAGAATGTTTTCTATCTTTTTTGTTGTACAGATGCTTGTTTTTCTACATGTATTTGAACCTCAGTTCAATAACAACTCAAGGGCCACTGGAGTTGATGTTATCTGAGTTGTAATTATTATGTTGTTATAATATAGTTATATAGCTAAGCTGGTAAAACATTTATTCACTCTATGCTCTCCACAAAACCTATCACCACTGCTGCTGCTGATTTCAACCATACCTATTTGTGTAAACAACACCCACCACCATCATGCCATTTTATTCCCAGAAGAGAATGTCAAAACGTAATTTAGTCTGAGTTTCTACCAGCCACTGAGAGTATTCACTGCCCAACCCTTTCCATGTAGCAACTTGCTTACCATGATTGCTATTTCTCCATGGAGAGTAACAGTTAATTTGCCTGAGTATACTGGTTATAAAAACAAGCAGCTGATCTGAATAGCCATAATTTAATTTTGTTCAAAGGCAATCTCTGATAAAAAAAAAAATTAAAATGGCAGCCAGCGTGGCGGCAGGGGACCAAGCAGCCGGAAGGGGCTGGTTGAGCCCGGTCAATGTCTCCCTGGGCGGCAGCCAAGCAGGGCTGTCAGGTGGCAGCCCCTCCATTGTGGAGGTTCCTTGTGAGAGGGTGGCAGGCAACAGAGCTCAGCAGCGCTGTGGACCAGCTGCCTTTCTTCCAGCTGATGGGCCATGCAGGATGGACTCCGGAGGACGCAGCAGCATGGCAGAGTGAGAGGCAACAGACCAGCAGCTTAGCCCATCCTCCATCTTGGGCTTGCCACCACAGAGAATATAAAGACAGGCTGGGCCAGCACAAGACGAGGAAGTTGCAGTGGCTACGGGGTCCTGGTGGTTGGAGTCCCCAGTGGAGTGGAGGGCTCAGGTGGCTGGGCAGCTTGTGGCAGGAGCAAGGCAACAGACCAGTGGGGGGACTTCCTTGTGTCTTGCTGCTGCCGCTCAAGAGGCTACATGGTAAAGCAGCCATTTCAATGGATTCCTTTGCCTGTCTGGGAGGACTTGGGATTAAGGACATTTGTATGGACCAGGAGCTTTTATATGGTTTGGTGGTTGGAGTGGGGGCTGGGTATGGCTGGGGCCTTGTTCCCCTCCTGTGAGAGACAGGGGTAGGCTGGGGGTGCTGCCCCCCAGTCCTTTTGGGGGGGTGTTGCTTCTCTGCTGCCTGGGTGAGAGCAGGAGGGGGGGTGAAAGAGGAAGGTTTGGTTTTGGGTGCTAGAGAGTTGCGTGAAGGAAGGTTTGGGTGTTTAGATAGAAGGCCTGCTCAGGTGGAGGCAAAGAGTATGTTACAAGTGCCAGAATCGGAGCAGAGCCTGTCTAGGTTGTTTAGGTTGGATGTGGATGGCTCCCAGGACCTCGGGGATGGGAGGCTGGAGGGGAGGGGAGCCAGATAGGGAGAGAGGGGAGATGGTAGGGGAGGGCACTGCAGTGGTGCGAGCATGGGCAGGTACTGCAGGAGTCGGGGGGTGGGCTGCTCTCGGGGAAGGTGACCCAAATGCTTAATACAAGTACCGTGTTCTGTCCCCCTGTGCTTGGCCCCAGGACCTGGTTTCTAGAACTTTGGTGGTTCTGGTCTCTGGCTGCTGCTGCTGCTGAATGCCAGGTCAACCTGCAGTAAAGCTCACCTCACCCATGATCCGACTGTGGATGGGAGAGCCAACCCAGTTGTATCATCAAGACCTGGTTGGGCACTGAATGGGGGGCTCCCCTCTCTGAAACGTGTCCCCCTGGGTTTTGAGTGTGGCATCAGCCACAACTGCAGGGCAGGGGTGGGAGTGTGGTGGTTCTTATTCTCTGGAGTCTCTGGTGGCCTCCAGGGGCCCTGCCCCAGACATCAATGGATGTGAGACCCTCTTAATGAAACTGGGCCATAGGAATCAGTGGGGATTGCTGCTCATTTACCTTCCTCCCTGCAGTGTAGCAGCATCCCTGCCTGTGCTCCTGGACTCTGTGTCTGAGCTGGGTGGAGTTCTCTAAGTTTATGGTTCTGGGGGATTTCAACCTGCTGTCGCTGGACCTGGGGTCTGAGGCAGCATAGGAGTTCATGGCCACCGTGGACCTAGTTCAACTTATTCACACGGGGGGCCACATACTGGATCTGGTGTCTGCCTCCAGTAGCCTGAATTTGGGGCATATGGATTTGGGGGGCATTAACATCAGTCCCCTACCATTGACAGACCACTCCCTGTTGGCCCTAGAGTTCTCAGCAGCTGCCCCTCACTGCAGGGAGGTGGGGCCTATTAGACTGGACCGCCCCAGGTGCCCGATGGACCCAGTACTTCTGGCCTGGCTCCACAGGTTGGGAGTAGGACCCAAAGTTTTGTGGTGGTTCTCCTCCTTTCTTTGTGGCCAGTTCCAGTCAGGGTTGGTGGGCAAGGAGAGGTGAAGCCCTAGGCCCCTGCAATGTGGGGTGTCTCAGGGCTCAGGTCTCTCCTCTCTCCTCTTTAACATCTACATGAAACCAGTGAGCGAGGTCATCCAATGGCACAGGGTACAGTATCATCAGTATGATTATGATACCCAACTATACATTACTACCCCTGGCTGGGCAGGTGATGCTGTTGCTGTTCTGTACAAGGGCCTAGAGGCTGTAAGGGTCTGGATGGAGAGGAACCAACTTCAGCTCAACCCTGGGAAGATGGAGTGGCTCTGGGTTTTTGGCCACCCAGGATCTCATGATTTGTCATCTTTGTCACTGGACAGAGTTGCACTCCCCTGGATCAAGCTGGTGCACAATTTGGGGGTCCTCCTGGACTCATGGCTCCTGCTTGATGAGCAGGTGGCAACCATGGCTAGGGGAGCCTTTGCACAGATCCGTCTTATGCGCCAATTGCTCCCTTTCCTGAACCAGGAGGCCTTCCTCACGGTCACTATGCCTTAGTCATTTCCCATTTGGTTTACTGCAATGCGCTTTACATGGGGCTGCCCTTGAAAACCACTCAGAAGTTATAACTGGTCCAGAATGCAGTGGCATGCACAGTATTGGGTGTTCATAGGTTCACCCACGTTACACCTTTATTGCATAAGCTGCACTGGCTCCCAGTTTCCTTCCAAGTGTAATTCAAGGTGCTGGTTATCATCTTTAAAGCTCTACATGGCACAGGACCTGGTTATTTGAGGGACCACCTCTCCCTAGAATATCTGCTGGTCCCACTAGATTGGATAGGGAAGGCATGCTCCAGATGCCTTCCCTGAAATCCTGCCACCTAAGTGGGACCTCAGAAGCACGCCTTTTCTGCGGCTGCCCCTTCCTTATGGAATACCTTCCCTTGGCGATTTGGCAGGCCCCCTTTTAGACTTTCAGAAAGCCATCAAGACCTGACTTTTTACCAAGGTGCTGGGATAGAATAGAATGGAATAGAAAGAATGGAATGAGGGTAATTGGAGCTTGCTGAGGGACATCCTAAGGGGATGATTAAGGTGCAGGATTTTTGTTTCTGTTTGATCATTTTACTGTTTTATGGTTATGTTTCATACTTACTGGTTTCACTGCTGTTGTGAGCCACCCAGAGTTGTTTAAGATGGGCAGACATACGAATCTTTTAAATAAATACATTTTAAAAAATGTTTTGGAAGTGGGTAAAGAGGGCTATACAAGGAGCCTGCAACAAAGTTAGCTGAATTAAGAATAAAAGTGAAGGAACACTGGAAGATATATTTTAGAGATGTATATTGGAATCATACAGACTAGAATCGAAACAAATACTAAGTAGTATATCCAAAAAAAAAAGGGAAAGATAGCAAGAGTCAATTAAAAAAAAAACCCAAGCAAAAAAAAAAAAATAGAACGCTAACTAAGAAAAAAGATAGAAAGCCTTAGCTGCTTTTAGGTAAGACATGTTACTGCAGCAGAAATTAGCTTGACTTGGGCCTAAAACTACTGAAAATACTGAAAATCCATAAGCTGGCAATTGAAAACAAAATGAAATTTTTTTTAGATAGGCATCCTTAGGACTGTAGACTAAACAGGTTTAAATGAGGATTATATGTAGTGCCTTAGACCTATAATTACGCTGTGGGCAAAAGGTATCAGGTGGCAAAATAAGATTCTAAACATGGAATGCATAAATGTAGAGTGTTCAGTCCCAAAGAGAGTGAGAGATTTTTAGAACAGGGGGATTTACTTGAAAAGGGAAATGTTAGAAAGATACTAGGCAAACCTAAATATTTTAATCATTACTGTCAAGCATTAGTAAATTCTGACATTGTTTCACGGTGGTTAAGAAAGGATGGATCACTTTCATTTAAAGCATTCACTCCAAGTTTTCCATAATAAAAACTAGCAGTTTACTTGTAAGAATTAAAATCAACGTTACAGTTCTTTGAAAAAGTACTCGTTCTCCCTTGGATTTTCTGAATTTTTGCATATCTGTGCCACTGAATATTATTGAGTTTAATGTGGGTCCTAGTAATATATAGAGGGAATGAGTGGAGAAATAACACCAATATTTGATATTTGTTTCATTTATTTCATAAACTAAGTCATCCATCATACAGTGTGAAAAAATAACCTAGGAATATAAGTAATCTTAGGTTAAAAGTAATCTAATTGCTGTTTAGAGTCAGACAACTGAATAGGTATAATACAGACAATAAATAAAACAATCTCCCCCTTAGGTTCAGAAACCTGTCTCACCACCTTCAGCTGTAATAACTAAAAACAACATTTACTGTAATTTGTGATCAGTATCTCACATCACTATGTAGGAATTTTTGCCCATTTCTCATACAGAAGGATAGGAAGCAGTGGAATATCTCTCTTTAAGGATCATTATCTATAGAAATGCTTGCAAATAATTTTACCTATAGAGTTATTTAATAATCACTAACACGGTTTTGTCATCATACCAACAGATTTTATTTGAACTGATGGAAGTTGGAGCACATAAAAGTTATTTTCTTGACACAGCAACACACGCTTTAGAATAAAAGAGTACATACCCTGTTCACTGCTTTCTGTTGGGGATTCTTCATGTCGGAGAAAAAATTTCACTTCCTCTCTACAGGGTCCCCACTTTTGTAGATGGTCATACATCATGTGATCAAAGGGTATGTGTCGTTCTGTATACAGCATCAAATGTCACTCATTAGAGCAATTCATTGACAATTTATTTAAAATATGGGTAAGCAAGTATATAAAATGTGATATAACAGTTTTATTTTTCTATCACCCCCCAAAAAAACTCAAAATTATAATATTCTAGGGTTCCAAAGGATAACCTAGTTCTTTCTTCCTCTCAATTCCAGAGTAACCTTTTTGAAAATCGTCAAGAACTGAAATTATACAACCTCTAATACTCAAAATAATGACAGTAGTGCTGAACTGGACTGTAGTTTGCACAAGAAAAGTCTTTCATATGAACGACTCATTTCCATATTTATATTTTTATATTTATTATTTATTTGTTAGATTTATAGCCCACCTTTTCATTCAGGAGCTCAAGGTGGTGTGCACAGCACTCTCTCATCCAGTTTTTCCCCACTACAAGTATCCTGTGAGATAGGATGGGGTAAGAGGGAATAACTAGCCTGCAGTCATCCAATGACCTTCTGCACATCATAATCACTTTTCTCTTTCTCAATCCAATACATTAGAAAAAAAACAATGAAGGACTAGCACCCCAATGTTGGTATCGCTTCCAACACTTTAACAACTACACCATAGCGGATCTCATATTTTGCAACCAAACTGATTATAAATAGGGCTTTAGTTACTCTAGAAACAATTACACTCAAACAATTTGTAAGCCACATCTCACACAGCCCATCATCCTAACACAAAAGCCAACGAGGCGATGTTACACCTCTATTTTACTATCTGACAAAACAAGCCATTGATGAAAATATGAAATAATACCAAGCAAAGCAATGACTTAAAAGAATGTCACTATCTATTATATGCATCCCCCAAGCACGATTTTCTATTCATTGCATACCTAAATAGGAAGTCCTCTTACAGTCATGTTTCCCAAACATCATTAAAATATGCTAAAATATTGGTAAGAAGTTATAATAAAATCAAAGTTTATTCCAGCACAAGAAATAATTATTCTTTCTGTATCAAAACAAATTATATTTTTCAGAGACAATATTTAAACTCTTCAGGCATAACTGTTTTTATACTACATAATAACTGCTAGTAATTATTCTGACCTTCTAATCTAGTCTTTATCTCCCATTAAACTATGGCTTATAGATAGTTTGGCACTATCTTACCATGTTAAAAACTAATCAAATCCTGCATTTAGTAAGAGTTCTAAAAATAATGTGAAACTGAATCCAGAATCCTGGTTAAGCAGGAGAACAAGTAACTACTGAATCTAGTTAATGTTGATGCCAATCTATGCTTAAGTGCAATTAAAAGTAACAAAAGGATTTGATTTGGGAAAGAGTATGTAATAGGCTGATTTCAGTCTCTTAAAAGATGCTATTCATTACATTTATCTTCCAAGTGTTTCAATATGTCTACACATGCATTGGTGCTAAATTCCTAAATATTTTCATTTGATTTGTTCTTCACCAGTTTTTTGGGATCATGACAGTTTACTTGTATTCCCACTGCTAGTGCTACTTTATGATAATTAGGGTGAGGATTTCTGTGACCTAAAAATGTTAGAAATGTGCAAGCATTTATGACCTTAAAATATTTAAATATGACCAATTAAACCAAAAATATGACCTTTAAAGCAAAAATATGCCTTTAGAATTTTTCTGAAATTAGCACCCAGTTTTTCAAAATCTGTGCTTACACACACACACACACACACA
The DNA here is from genome assembly GCF_035149785.1 of Candoia aspera. Lineage (NCBI taxonomy): Eukaryota > Metazoa > Chordata > Lepidosauria > Squamata > Candoiidae > Candoia > Candoia aspera. The sequence goes on from NC_086153.1 coordinate 314,494,017, forward strand.
GACACAAATTAAAAGGTTTATTCTTCTTCACTTCCTATGCAGAAGTGCCAGTATTGAAGGAATCAAATGAACATTTTGAGAGTAAAATGGTCATCCCTGGATTAGTTTTCATTAACAGCAGAATTGCATTGGATGACCACGTGCATCTTGAGGTTATCAAACTCAAAACTCCTTCTGTTGTCCACCAGTATGTTCTTGTATCTGGAGAAACTCCGTTCGACATCACAAGAGGTTATAGGAACAAATTTGAAAAAAGCAGACTCACCTGGAGAAAATTCTGGCTCGAAGTCTTCAAATTTTGCTTCGAGTCCATTTAGAACATTACTTATTTTGCAAAGTGTTGAATAACCCAGATTAGATTGCAGCACTCTTTGCTGTTTATCGCTAATTTTTTCAGCCACTTTCCGCTTTGCTTGCTTTAAATCACTCTGTTTGTTTTACAATGTTCACTGCATCACTAAGTTCCATTCCTACAGTTTCAAGGCAGGTGATTGCTCTTGATAATCCACTGAAGTTAGATCCTATAATATGCTAAGTTTCCAGCCAAGGTTTCAGAAAAGGAATCTTCCACAATCTTGATGAAGGAAGATTCACAACAGTCGAATTCTTTAACTATCCGCTGCAAGGAAGCATAATCTCTGAAATAGTACATAGCCGCATCCAGCCAAGTCCCCCAACGTGTCACAACAGGTTGGAGAGGGAGAGACAAAGTAGGAGCAATTTCTTTGAACTTCTGTACTCAAAGTGGAGCTTTAATGAACACTTTTCCCCCCATTTGAAATTATCTTATCTTGTTGTTGTTTATTCGTTTAGTCGCTTCCGACTCTTCGTGACTTCATGGACCAGCCCACGCCAGAGCTTCCTGTCGGTCATCAACACCCCCAGCTCCCCCAGGGACGAGTCCGTCACCTCTAGAATATCATCTATCCATCTTGCCCTTGGTCGGCCCCTCTTCCTTTTGCCTTCCACTCTCCCTAGCATCAGCATCTTCTCCAGGGTGTCCTGTCTTCTCATTATGTGGCCAAAGTATTTCAGTTTGGCCTTTAATATCATTCCCTCAAGTGAGCAGTCTGGCTTTATTTCCTGGAGGATGGACTGGTTTGATCTTCTTGCAGTCCAAGGCACTCTCAGAATTTTCCTCCAACACCACAGTTCAAAAGCATCAATCTTCCTTCTCTCAGCCTTCCTTATGGTCCAGCTCTCGCAGCCATATGTTACTACGGGGAACACCATTGCTTTAACTATGCGGGCCTTTGTTGTCAATGTGATGTCTCTGCTCTTAACTATTTTATTGAGATTTGTCATTGCTCTTCTCCCAAGGATTAAGCGTCTTCTGATTTCCTGACTGCAGTCAGCATCTGCAGTAATCTTCGCACCTAGGAATACAAAGTCTTTCACTGCTTCTACATTTTCTCCATCTGTTTGCCAGTTATCAATCAAGCTGGTTGCCATAATCTTGGCTTTTTTGAGGTTTAGCTGCAAGCCAGCTTTTGCACTTTCTTCTTTCACCTGCATCATAAGGCTCCTCAGTTCCTCTTCGCTTTCAGCCATCAAAGTGGTATCATCTGCATATCTGAGATTGTTAACGTTTCTTCCAGCGATTTTAACTCCAGCCTTGGATTCCTCAAGCCCAGCATGTCGCATGATGTGTTCTGCGTACAAGTTGAATAGGTAGGGTGAGAGTATACAGCCCTGCCGTACTCCTTTCCCAATCTTAAACCAGTCCGTTGTTCCGTGGTCTGTTCTTACTGTTGCGACTTGGTCGTTATACAGATTCTTCAGGAGGCATACAAGATGACTTGGTATCCCCATACCACTAAGAACTTGTAGATAACTACCTTATCTACATCAGGATAATTGCTTCGAATCTCTTCGGCCACTCTGTGTAAACCATGTTCAAGGCATGTGATATGGATCGTTTTTGGATGAAGAAGTTTAAGTCCCTTGGCTGCTTTAGTCATGTATGGAGCAGCACCTGTTACAAAGAAAAGGATATTTCCCCTTTTTACACCATCCGGCCAGAGCAGTTTCACAGAATCGTCAAAGAGCATAGCAATAATGGCATTGTTTACTTTTTGTAGAGTTTCACATGTTAGAAGAAATACTTCACCAGGCTTGTCACATTTCAGAGTGCCAGTAACAACACTGGCTACATATCTTCCATTTACATCACTCGTTTCATCTATTGAAACCCATTATCTTCTTGTTGTCAACAGCAGATCTTCTTTTTCCTAACACACCTTCATAGCAGGCAGAGACGTAATTTTTCCTTAGAGTTGATTCATTTGGAATCGGGTGACTGGTGTACTTCTCCAAAAAATGCCTGAGGCTACCACTACCTAATTTCCTTAAGGGAATATCTGAAGTAACCATCATTGTACAGAGATCCTTACAAAATTCTGACTGGGTATTTGAGGAACCTGCAGTTGAAGAAGCAGCTCTCTCGAAAAGGAGACGTTGCCTGTTCTCAGTGAAGGTAAATCTCGCTAAACAACTCTTGTGTTTCATGGTGTCACAATGCCGTTGAATATTAAAAGGCTTTTGGGCCGATACCTTAACTTCACACAATTTACAAAACAAAGTATCACCATCGCTACTGAAAATCTGCTCCCAAGTTCTTGAACAAGACGCCGTAATTTCACACTCGCTGAACATCTACTTTTAGGCATGTTGAAATCAGACTGCAGCTCTCACGTGACTCCACCACCTCGAACACAAACAGAGCCCTGAGTTGGAGAGCAAATAAGAAAAAAAATAGGCAAATTCTCACCTTTTTTTTCAGGCCAGGTCAAGGGAGAAGCCTTTGTTCCCATCTCTCTCTCTCTCTCTCTCACACACACACACACACCTCTCCCCTGAGTTGGGGAGTGAATAAGAAAAATAATAATTAAAAAAAAAACAGGCAAATTCTCACTTTCTTTGCTGGCTTGAACTTGCTGGCTTATCAGGAGGGTCGCCAATGACCAAAATATGGCATTTGTCACAAAATTAAGCAGAAATATGACGTAACACCTTTAAAAAGTCGAAATATTACTTTTCAGGCAAAATAAAAAGCATCTAATACTCACCAGATTACTCTAAAACATGTTTTAACTTACTTATAAATTCAAATAAAGGTTCCAGAAAAAATATGACATGTCATAGAAATCCTCGTCCTAATGATAATTAAGATAATCATGTGATCTTTTTTACTTTTTACCAAGATCAAGCAGGCAGAAACCTCTTCCATTCAGAATATCTCATCAGAATTCTATTAAGAACTATAGGTTTAAGGTTAAATATGCACATTTAGTTCAGGTTCATGTTAAAGGCATGCCATCGTCACAAGATTGAACACACTTCTTCCAGTGAAAATTTAGCGACAACGAGGTAACTAGTGGGGTTCCACTGTGGGGAATACTGTGGGGTTCCACTGTCTCTTATGGAGCTTAACATTTACATGGAACAGCTAGGGGAAGTCATCTGGAGCTCTGGGCTCCTGCATTATCTATTTTTCTATCTATCCATCAAACGCAAACTTACACCTCTGTTGACCATATTCTGCTCTCAGGACAGCTATAAACTCTGGAATTAGAAGTAATTTAGAAAAAAGCTTCAGTAGCCTCTGTGGAATCAGAAGTAGCAGAAATGCCTTTACCTGGCTGCTGCAGCCTTAGTCATAACAAAACTGGACTACTGTAATGTGCTCAAAGTAGTGCTGCATTTAAGAAGCTATAGAAACTTCACCTGTGGTTGTTTTAGTTCTTCTCAGGCTAGATAGTCAGATCCTGTTTATCAGCTGCATGAGTTCTCAATTTTGGAGCTAAATTGGAAGTGCAGACCTTTAATGAAGGCAAAGTTCCCCCAAAATTGGATCCAGGTACTGGTTAAAAGTTCTGCAAAACCCACGTGAGCATGTGGTTTAAGATAACCTCTTGCAGTCATACTCAACTTGCTTCCATGATCAGTCAGGCATCACTAAGACAGAAGCCTCAAAACTGGTCCTACCCAAGGGAATGCTGTTCGGAGTGATATATGGTTGCACCCCCGATTGTTTCTTTCAAGCAGCTTTTAAAAAGGTATCTGTTCTCCCTACCTCTTAACCAAAAGCTTTGTGGTATTTCCTGTAGATTAATTTACTTCTTAGACTTTTTATATTGCTAACTACACAATGGATATTTTGAAACTCTCCTTCTTCAAAATGGATTTAAATATGTTAATTCTATTTAGTGAGTATAAATACATATATGACTTTGTATTTGATGTTCAACTCTATTGTTTTATGCTGTAATTCATTATAGTAAAGGTATATTCTTTTAAAATGTTACTGAAAACCATGCAACTGCTGGTTGATGAATGATAAACCTGGCATAATGCAGCATAGAGAAATTGCTCAGAATGCCAACATATCACTTACCATTTCCACGCCACACTTCAGAAAGATGACAACTACCTTCACCAGGCTCTTTGCAAAATTCCACCACATCTCGGCAGGTTGTTTCAGGAGTAATTGGCACTTCAGTCAAAATCTGCTCATTATTGCTCAGGAACACAGTCAATATCATCTGAAAAACAGGAAGCCACTATACTGTATACAGCAAACATTTAAAGTCATACAGGGTCTGATCTGCATAATCTGGTGCACTGTCCTGAGACAATGGTTTTTTAAACTACAGAACAAGGAGCCTTTATAAAATTAAGCAAATGTTCACTGAAAAATGAAATAAAGAATAAAGGTATGCCCAAAGATCAACAGAGTTAATAGAAGAAATTACAACTCCCATCTGTTGTCAAATAGTCATGTTCTGGCAATGTTTTATATCTAGGTTCAGATAATTCATGGTTAAAGTGTGACCGGAAAGAACCAATAGATTATACTCATAGACTGGCAATCAGAGTGCAAGTCAGCAAAAACAGTACACATCTGGTTTTCAATCAAATGCTAATTTAAGCAGTGCATACCATTTCATCAAGAAGCCTTAATAAGGATATAGTTTTTACTATAGCTTGTTGTTAAATTCCAGTAAATGAGACCTTAGATAAATGTGGTTGGATCCATAGAATGAGTGGAACAAATCCATTCCTTAGCACTCATCCAGTAATATATTTTTTAGATTTTTTATCCACCTTTATTATTTTTATAAATAGCCATTATAAACAAACAAATAAACAAACAGTTATCTGTAACCACTAATAAAAGAACACTGGTTTCAGAGGGAGCTTGGGGTTATTCCTGAGGCTCTGGTGCATGATTTGGCTGAGGCCTTAGTTGCAGCCTGGAATGAGCAGGAATGTGTGGTCTCTCTGTGATTCTGGATCCTGTAGAGGATTCACAGCAGGGATCCGGAAAATGAAACAATACGAGAAATGCCTAGGGCATTGCTGGAGGAAGAGGAGGGACCAGGGCCCTCTTGGATAAATGGGGTGGGGCAGGTGAACCCTTGCAGGATTGCTGTGAAGACTATTCTAGGCGTCTATTGGATAAAGTTGCTTGACTTCATTTGAAGTTGGACTCTGGCTGGGCAGATCCAGTGGACATGCCTGAGGCACATCCTAGCTTGGTTATCTGGGAGGAGCCCAAGCTGGTCAATCCTGAGGAAGTGGACAGCACTTTGGAAGGCTAAAGGGGTAGGGATCTCTCAGATCTTAGGTGGGAGGCTGTTCCAAAGGGCTGGGGAGGCCACTGAGAAGGCACGCCTCTGAAGTCCCATCAGATGACAACATTTAAGGGAGGGGACCTGAGTGTGCCCACCCTATGTGGAAAACTTAATATGAAATAGATATGTGGAAATAAAAGAAATGCATACTGAATAAACCATAATTATCTAGGATTGTCTTAATAGCAAATATAAATATAAATAATGTCATGGTTTAGTACAATTTATTAGGAGAGTGTCTCTGTAACAAAGCATCTGGCACGGTATCATAGTACTCCAAATAATTCTGAAATTTTATATTCATACACGGAGTACATGCAGTTTCCACTGGAAAAGAAATCCTAATACATAAAGCACAAGCAGTTTTCCCACTGCAAAGTACATGCAGCAGAATCCTGCAAACAGACCATTTAAATCCCAAGCACAAATACTTCCCCAATTAAAAGCAAGACTTTATTTGCAATTAGGGTTTAGGTATTTATAGTGACCATATGCCAATGGGGTATGGTTTGAAAAGCAAGCCTTCATGATTGGTACACAATGGGAACTACATGTGTCACAGCCATCTGAGCTTGCTTTTAAATGGTATTTAATTGCTACGAGCGATTTAAAGTATAAGTAATACAAAATGTGAAGAAACCCCCCCCCCCATGATTTGTACAAATGATAGAACTTCTCTAGATTTCAGTTCATGTTTCTTCTTTAATATTCTATGGTAATGTTTTTTCAGGGGAGAAGGCCCCTCCAAGTAGCACAAGAGATTCTTTATTAATTAAAGGAAATCTTCATGTCAGGTTTGACCAGAGCAAGCTGAGATTTTGTCAAAATGATAAAATATGTTGTGACATCACAATGCAAGCTCTGCTCCTTATATACTTGGATGCAATATCACAACAAATCACCAAGGGCAGAATTTGTATATTATGTCACAATACAAATTTTGGAGGCATTTCAAAAACCTGTCTCAAACATAATTCTCACAATCTATAACCTCTCAAGCCAACACTGGCCACCAGCCACATACTGTGTCCTAAGTGACTCATTGCTGTCATTTGTCAGTCTCAGGCAGACAGCAAAGTTAAAGGTTTATTTATACATTTGTTGGCTCACAAATTGTACCAACTGGAATAGAGAGCAATGGTTTACCACTATCTTCATACAAGATGTTTTCTGACTTCCCAATGTAGCCTACATTCCCCATTCAAGTACCACCAGGCCTGGCATTCCTTAGCATCTGAGATTTGCCAAGGTCAGTTAGTTGTTGCCACATCTCACAGTATCAAAGTTTGTTTATTTATTTTAAAAGATTTCTATAACCACCCATATTGCAACCACAACCCTGGGTGACTCAAAAACAATAAAAACAGCAACTGCCCCCCCCCAAATCAAAACAAAAACTCAAGAAAAGCCCAATAAAAGTTATGGTGCCCCAAGGCAGCACTGTCCCACATACCCACATACTGTCTAGCTGGGCTCCAGACTCATTCTATCCCAATGCTTGTGGGAAGAGCCAGCTCTTCAAAGCCTTCTGGAACGCAAGGAGGTGGAGAGGGGGTGCTGGATCTTTGGGGGAAGGGTGTTCCACAAGGCATGGGCTACTATGAAAAAGGCACACTTCCTAAGTCCTACTAGATGAGATCATTTAAGGGAAGGGACCTGCAGCACACCCACCCTATCTGACCTCAGAGAGAAGCAATCCTGCAAAAAACCTGGTTCCATGCCTTTTAGAGCTTTAAAGGTGGTAATCAGAACCTTGAATTGTACCCAGAAAGAAACTGGAAGCCAGTGCAGCTCACACAGCACTGGTGTAATATAAGTAAACCATGGGGCACAACACCACATTCTGGATAGTCTTCAAGGAGTGCCAGTTGTAATTTCTGGATAGTTTTCAAAGGCAGCCCCATGTACAGTGAATTATCATAATCCAACCAGGAAATGACCAGGGTGTGAATGACTGTGAGCAAGGTGCTCCCAATCCAGGAATGGGTGCTACACAAAATGGATCTGTGCAAAGGACTCCTAGCCATGGCTTCCACTTGCTCCTTAAGCAGGACCCATGAGACCAGGAGGGCCCCCAAGTTGCACATTGGGGGAGTGCTATCCTAACAAGAGTAAAAGATGACATGTCAGGAGGAGGACCCAGAAGGACCAAAAACCCAGAGCCAGTCCATCTTTCTGGGGTCGAGTTGAAGCCAGTTCCTCCCCATCCAGACCCTTACAGCCTCAGGCACTGTGCCAACACTGGGCTATCATCACTTAGCCAGCTAGGGTGAAGATGTTTAGCTGGGTTTAATCAGCATATTGATAATATTGCCCGCTGTGCCAAAGGATGACCTCTCCCAGCAATCTCATGTAGATATTAAAGAAGAAGAGTGAAAGACTTAATCCCTAAAGCACCCCACATCAATCTATCCCCCCTCCAACACTGACTGGAACTGGCCACAGAACAAAACAGTGCCCCCCACTCCCAGCACCTGGAGCAGATTCAGAAGGATATCACAGTCATTGGTATCAAAAGCCACTAAGAGGGCCAGGAGGACAGGACAAATGCACCACCCTCATCCTCCACAGACGGCAACCGACGCTGTTTCAGTGCTGTTGAAAACCTGACCCTGATTGAAAAGAATCCAGATAGGTTCATATTGTATACAGAAGCTTAATAGAATGTATTATTATAAAGCTATGAAATTTATTATTATGAATGGAGTTATGTGTGTAAATCAAATAAGCACACCGAGCTTACTGCCTCAGTTCCAAATCTGCAATGATTTCATTTTAAATGCTAGATTAGGCTTTTAATTCTACTGAGATAAATTTATTCCGTGAAGTCCTTGGTGCTCTCTGAGCTTGGTTGTTTGCTTGCAGACGTTTCATTACCTGACTATCACTGATGATGTCACCTAGTCAGGTAATGAAATGTTTGCAAGCAAACAACCAAGCTCAGAGAGCACCAAGGATTCTTACAGTTCAACCCTGAGCTACATATATTCTCTTCTATTGGAATGATGGTTATTCTTCTACAATTTTGCCTTATTCTGTTGAAGCAGTAGCATAGAACAGAATTGTACCCTTAGGATCAATAGCTGCATTCACACATTAAACCAAAATCAAACAAGCTACATTACAGTCACAGTATTCATACTGAGTCAATAAAATGTTATTTTGTTGTTTTTGTTGTTTGCTTTTATTTCTCAAATTTTTGCTACTGCCCATCTCCCCCCCAAGAGGGACTCTGAGCGGTTAAAATCTGTTAGCAGCACAAGGCATCATCAAGCACATATTAACATAACCCTTTTTTAAAGATGTGCCATTTCATTCTATTTGGGTAAAACTGTAGCCATTGGAAATGAAGAAGAGGCAGAAAGTAGTCTTGGTGATATTTTCCTTGAAGAATCAAGAACTGACAATACCTTTATTTATTTATTTTATCACATTTTTATCACCGCCCATCTCCCCCCCAAAGGAGGGACTCTGGGCAGTTATTTGCTTCAGAAGGAAATACATTATCTCAATTAGCCTCCAAATAAGAAAAAGGCAACAGAAACCCAAATCCAGAGAACAATCTTTACAATGTCCTATTATCAAAAAAGTACATTACAACCAAGCTGACAAAATGTAAGATAACACATTCTGAAGCTCAACTATTTTAAAAGTGTTATAAGAAGATGAATACAACTTAGTTAAATCTTAACAAATTTCTTTACCTATTACAACAGGAGACATTTCATATAATTCTTGCTTCCTACGAAATGGTAAAACAAGGGATTTTTACTTCTGGTCACAAGAACTGTTTGTGATCAATTAGGTCTGCTACTTGGAAAAGTATGATTCAATAAAATTATATTCTGATAATGCATACAACCCATTTAACTCCAGTCTCTTTTCCTTGCAGCGACTGCAGTCTTCCTCAAAGAGAGGAAGAGGTAACTAGGGGTGTCTAGTTGCAATATAGAGATTCAAGCTTACAAAATCTATGCAGAGGAGAATATGAACTGCAAATAATAAATGAAGAACAACTGCACAAAGCAGTGATCATGTAACATGCCCTCAAGGATATTTTATAAGTGATATGAAGAGTGGCTTTCACCTTGAAATGTGTCATGAGATTATAATAAAACTTTTAGGCAGACATTTATACTGACTGAGTATTCAAGACAATTTAAATGTATTATTTAATCTACAGATTCAGGAAATGCAAAAGCTGTTTAACTGTTGTTAGTAAAAATAGCCTAAGGCATGACTTTGTAAATTACCACTGCAAGGTCAAACCATGGAAACTAACCTTCTAAATCTCTCTGACTGTACAATAGCCTCTTGTTCACTGCAAAACAGTGCATTATTTTTCCAACTGACAAATATTTGTCAGAGTTAAAAAAAACTAGTAATGGTTTTGCATCTTTATTCTTTGTAAAGTACCAGGGGGCTATCAGAAAAGTATTATACAGGTGCCAAGGCCACCAGAGAATTCTCCAGATCTACATCATTTAAATGCAATAAATGAAGGATCCTAAATAGCAGAAAAATGAATTTTCTTCATATTTAGTCACAGATATTAAGTACAGTAATAAAGCAACCCCCCCATTTTAAGAAACAGCAGCAAAAAACCTGTTTTTACAAGCAGAATGCTTTTAAATACAGGTTATTATAAATATGAAAGGCATGTAGAAATTTATGCTGCTTTTAAAAATCTCCACTGCCCTTATTAATATTTGTAACATAATTTTTAACTTGTAAGATAATATCTACAAAACAGCGTGACTGTAACAATATTCTAAAATGTTATATAAAAGAATTCAAGCACAAAATGTAAGCATGCAAGTGAAAACAAAAACATATACAAACACAGTAAACTTCTACAGATCAAGACATTACTGTGTCTGTAGTACATCATAATTGCAAGATAACACCTTAAAAATTGTTCTAAAAGCATCACAATAATGGAAAACAAGAAAGTTGTTTACATTCTCACCTTTTTTTTCATTATTTTGTTTACTTTTCTATTTCTCAGATTTATGCTGTTCTTGCCAAGTTGCCAACCTTTCTCTTCTGATATGTTTAGGAGGCTTTGAAGAATCATCCTTAAAGTGTTCCTCATGTGTAAAATTTAATTTTAAAAAATAAGAATACACAGTGAAAACTAAAATCTAAAATAGTTTTTGTGCACAGGCTGCAGTGAGAATCTACTTAAATGGGTATCCTCTGGATGCCTAGTAAATGAATACAAGAGATAATGACGTGTAAAGATAAGCCAGGCTAGTGAAACAAGACAGAGCCTAGTGACAGCAGATACTGTGGATTGGGTTTCACCTAATTAGGTAAGTTTACAAGAAGAATTCATTTGATCAAGTGTGTAGTATTAACCACTGCCTCAGTTTAGGAAATGCAGGTCCTAACAATGAGAGAATTTAACGTGGTTATTGAATTAAACAGAAAAAAAAAGAGGTTTTATTACATATAATACATACATACAACCTCTGGCTATATATTCCAAGATTCCATCATTCCACACTGATGAGAAAAAAAGTAACAATGATAAGCATTTATACAAAGATCAGGAAATCTCAGATAATTTGCATTTGTCTGTTAAGTTTCATTCAGCCCACTTCTCTAATTTACAAAGTTTATTTTGCATTTTATTTTTGCCTTTTAGGTATTAGCTATTTCATCCAAATTTTAGCATCTGCAAATTTGATGTACAATCCATTCACCTCATCATTCATGTGATTAATAAGGTTGTTGAAGAACACAGAGCCCTAGACTTTGGTACCTCACTTGATGCTCTTCTCCAGTTAAATGTATAAGCATTGACAAATGCTCTTCTAATATACTTTTTGCTTTCATTATATATACATCTAATTGTTATGCCTTCTAGCCCCCATTTATTAGTTTGCTGGAGTTCTCTTTGTTGCTGAAATCAAGATGTATTACATCTATAGCATTCCCACAATCTGCTAAGAAACTTATTCGATCAAAAAGTGAGATTTGATTACTCTGACAAGACTTCTCCTTGACAAATCCATTCTAATAATTACCATACTGATCCTTAACTATTCTGAAAACAATTGGATTAAGACCTGTTTTAGAAACTTGCCAAGTCCTGATGTCAGATTGTTCTGTATTCTCAGGATCTTTTTTTTCTTTTATAAGATAGGAAAAACGTTTGCTGTCCTCCAGTTGTCTGACATTTCATCTATTCTCCAAAAATTCTAAAAATAATACATAATGGTTTGGACATCCCTCAACAAGCACCTTCACTACCACAGAATGTAATTCATCTGATTCTGATGATTTAAACTCATTTATAGTAAACAGACCAATCTCAGGCATCAATCTTGTCTTTTCATCCTAGACTTCTCAGCTACCCTGTGAAATATACATGTTCTTTTCAGAGAAGACTAAGCCAAAATAGGAGTTGAATAATTCCACCTCCTCTTAGTCATATGTTAGAATTTTACCATCTTTATTAAGCAAATGATCTGCTTTTCTCTTTTTTTAAATTCTGAATACATTGGAATCTTTCTACAGTTGTTAACATTTATCACAACTGTTAGTTCATTCTGGCTTTTCTGACACCATCTCTACTGTTCTGGGTTAGCTGTATGTATTCTTCCTTGGTGATTGTCCCTCTTTCCCCCTCCTGTTATGTAATGTTATGGATTTCAGATTTTCACTGAGTTTCGTGCAGCTGCACAAGCTTCTCCTGCTACCTTCCATTTTTTCCTCATTGGCATTGTTTTCAGTTGTGCTTTTAATGTTTATTAAAATATAGCAAGTTTTTATTAGTTTTTACAATTTCAATTTATAGCGCTGCTCCAACTCAAAATCTACTCTGGGTGGCACAGAATTAAAACCAGTACAATACCTAAAGAAAGCAAACAAAATAAACAGTCTCTGTCTCTTTATCATCAGTCATACAATTGTCTCCCCGAAACAAGTCCCCTCTTTCACTGAGTCAGAACTGCTGGTAGGTGCCAGACCTCACTGCTCAGCCAGTTGGGCACTTTAGGCTAGTCAGGGTATTGCAAAAGAAACTGTTGAAGAAGATGTGAGGTATGCAGGTACATACATTGTTTGCTGGTTCTCATATGAATTCAGTATCTAAGTGTTTTCAATGAATCAAATATTCTAGTCTACTCCTCCTGTACTGAAAGTAAAAAATAAGATACACCCTCCCAGATGCAGGTGGTTGTGATAAATAAGGACCACAGCAGACCTTTCAGAATCAGAAAATCACAGCAGAAAATTGGATGAACTTTCAGTATGGCTGGAAGCATCCAGCTTTTTAGACAGTTATGTAGCTCCTAGGGAAAATGAGAGGCCTCTGGAATGGGAACGGGCTAAGAAGCATGAGGGGTGGGAAGCATTTGAGGATGATAACTGTTATGTAGCCTGAAAGAGCAACATGTCAGTGAAGGCATGAACTGAGTTATAAGCAAACTCAATCATGAAAAAAAGACCAGGCCCGCTGTCATGCTGTAGTTAAGACAGCAAGAAAGACATTGTTCTAAGGTGGAATTTCTCCTCTCTGTTTCACCATCTGACTGTGAATGATGGGCAGAAGAATGGTACAGCTAATAAATGAAATAAGGCAGGGGTCAATAACCTTCTTCCACATAGGAGGCAGAAGCTGCTTTGTCCTCCATTTTCCAGGCAGGCCCAGACCCTGGGCTCATCTATGTGCCTCACTCACTGGAGAGAAGGGAAATGGGGTGCACAGAGACTGAGGAGGAGGAAACGGGAGAGATTGCTGCCTCCTGCTTGGCCTCACCACTTCATTCAAGACGCATGCTGAGAGTGGCTGCCACCATTTCCTCCTCCTCCTCTTTCTCCACTTCACAGCTTGCTTTCACTGGGCAGGAGACTTGTTGCTTTGCCCGTGCCAAGGCAGCTGGTGAATCCATTGCCAAAATGGCTGCCCTTCTTTTTTAGGATTGCTGCAGGCCAGGTGGATATAATATTTATTTTGGCGACTATGCACCATGGGCCAGAGGTTGCCAACCCCTGAAATAAATCTGCTAAAATCTGCCATTAACTGTAGTTCTCCATGAGAAATGAGATGACTGAGCAAGCCTTGGTTCTGAACACTCAAACTCTTGAGATTCATTTAATGACTGATAGAAGCAATGGTTCAAGCCATTTCTATTACTTTCAAATCAGCATGTTAGCAAGTCAGATTAAAAGAAAAATATTTGTTCTGAGTCCAAATGACAACTATTGTGCTAATGATTAAAACTATCAATGTAATTAGAACTCAAAACTTGTAATCATGGAGAAGGCAATTTTAAAGACAGTATTTTCATAAATTACTATTACTGCTAAAATCCTGATTTTTCTATCATGAACTAAAAATACGCAGTATAAAAATTCTCAGTTTCCTCTGGTATATAAAACACATCTACTGGGCAGTTACTCAGTACTAAACGAGCTTTTACAGAACATTTTTAAATTACTTATTCATAAGTAGTCTCTAACTCTGTTATACAGGATACTTGATGTTTCAATTATTAATTCAGAGTTGTTATAATTAAGTGATAATACTCATTTACAATGCAGGAGATTTTTAAATATATATGCTTGCTTACTCATTCCTGTATCATTTGTGAATTCCATCTATACCATCATATATGCTATATGTATCATCAGAAATTCAAAATCAATACAGAAAAATTGTATAAAATTTAACCTAATTTTCTGTGCTTGTACAACATGCTAGACTAAAATATACTAGGTTAATTTGTCATGGAGAAAATCTATCTATGTGGTTGCTAGGAGTCAAAAACATAATCATATAATCAATCAGCTGTGTTCACACATTACACTAACCACTGGCTAACTGAACCAACCATTACTGAATTAGTCCAGTTTGTTGGGTTCAGACAATCCAAACCATAATTAACTACATAGGCTAAGCTTGCACAATTCACTGGGCAATTAAAATTTAGTCTAATCTGCTGTGTGAATCCAACAATACATTGCTGTTGCATGCACACAGCCAGCATCAACTCATTTAAATCTTGGTGTAAATCATCCTATCTTCATGATCACCTTCATGTAAAGCAGTTAAACAAATGATGAAGACTTTCAAAAGCTTTATGAATTATTTAAGAGATATTCAATAGTTCCCACAATATTTTAAAAAAATGTTCTGAAAAGGACATAGACAGATTTATTGCAATTTATCACATTTAAGAGATCATTGCTAACTACGGTAAATCATACAATGTAATAATAATGCCAGCTTTGCAGGATGAAATTTCCACAGTAATACATCAAAATCCAATCTGAAATTAATATCAATTAGCTTTACAAAGGTACACAGATGAAATGGGAAATGAGATTGAGGATCAGTTTATGACATTACTGAAAATAAAACAATTCTCACTACAGTTGAGCAAATCCACCATTATGGACAACAAAGCTTCATTAATGGCCTATGTATGATATTTTGTTGACAACTTCATAACAAAAGAAAATGTCCTTTGCAAAAAAATGACATAGTTAATGCAAAAAGAAATGAATTTTCACTACATTAAATGGATACTCTAAAAAGGCCAATATTCCACTGATTAACATTGTTGTTCATGCACCTGATGGAGCTCCATTTATGCTAGAAAATATCATAACAATATTTTTGAAGAAGGAAGTTCCAGAAGTTCTACGTACTCATTATGTAATTTACAGACTTCATGCTGCCAAATGTTTAAGTCCATGTTTACCTGATTCACTAAATACTGTGGTGAATGCAACAAGATTAAAATCAATTCCAAGAATGAACGATAATTTTCACAACTTTGTCATGAAAGTGATGAGCAGTGTGTTTATGTGTTGCTATACTGGATATTCTGTGGCTTTCTAAAGGGAATTGTTTGACATGTTTTGCTGAATTATTCAAAAGAATATTAGAGATCTATCTTAACAAACACAAGATTGATTTCTGTACTAAGAATGAAAAAGGGAATTTTACATCCCTAGCATATTTAAGTTTAATGAAATTAATCTGAACCTTCAGGATAAGCAAATAACAATTATTAATTACAGTAGCAATATAGTTAGATCTAATCACATAAAATATATTGCAGAAAGATTTCTATCAATTCACTGAACTGTTCTCAAAGATGAGCTTAAAAGGGCTGACAGAAAAACTTGGAGAACATATACATGTTCTGAGAGCTGAAAAGATCATGATTCACTGACCTAATAAATTTGAAGGCTGATGCATAGATAATGAATCCATTCCAGTAGATGTCTGTGATATAGATGTTACATATCAAGAAGAAATTTTGGAATTATTCCCCACAACAAATGCAAACCTGATTTTAATCAAAGTGAATATTGACAATTCTGGCAGAATAAGATTAATCTAGCTATAAATGGAAAATAAAATGTCATTAATATTAACTTTTCCAACTTCATATCTTGCTGAATTGTGTTTTAGTGCAGTTAGTCATGTTCTCATGAAAGAAAAAAAACCCACTTGGATATAGTAGAAGAGTTCTTTGTTTGACTCTATCAACTTTAAAGCCTGATACCAAATTGTGGTTGAAGGACATCAACCACAAATATGACATTATAATGAAAAATAAAACAATTTTAATATAATTTCATATTTAATGAGTATGTTTGTATGCATCATGAATACATTTTGTTTAAGATCCTACTTAGAATTTTGAGTTTAAAATTTAAATAAATTAAAAAGTATAACAACTTGTTAACAGTACCAAAATACAATTACTTTAACAACAGTGCCAGTTTATTAAAAATATTATTGAAAAATAGCAATTTATACAGGTGGGCAGTGAACTTATTGCAAATGTAAAGGTATTGAAGAGCTTGGTGCAGATCCAAAAAAGGTTGAGGACCACTGGACTACAAGCTGGTTTCAAGCAAATCTGAGGTCTGTGAGAAACTCCATCTGTAAGATTTTATCTCCTTTTCTTTAAAATTCTTTTGTGAAGGGTTATGTACATGTGTGTGAAGAGACAAAGAAAAAGAAATACATGAAGGGGAGGGTATACTTATTGGGTCAGGTTGTGGGATTCCACAGCCATCAATGCAAGCTTCCACTCAAAAACTTGCTCACCTATGGTGAATATATTACTATTTCATTACACCAAAATTTACAAGGAGATAAAAGAGATCTAAGAAAATTGACAAAATAAAAAAACTTTCCAGGAGGAAGGCTATTAATCACTAAAGGTATGCATGTTGCTGTATTTATAAAAGGAATATACAAGTACATGTTCCTTTGTAATTAAACAGTATACTAATTTAAAAAATGGTAAAATGTAGCATTAAGTTTCCCATGAATTAGGAGAAAAAAAATTAAAAAATCATGTTAAAACATATTGACTCTTGACAGCTAGTACTTATCGGCATTTTATTGTTTATTTATTCTAAATACATACTGTTATGCAACCATACTGTACAATCTACACTTAAACAGGACAGTATAACAATCAACTCACATTAAAATTTTAATTGGAATAGTAGTGACAAAAAATCTAATTATAATTAAAACAAACTCTTATAATAGAAATTTATTCAGAGTTTCGTAAAACACACTCACAGGTTTAGCACCTCTCACAGCTGTACACTACAATGAGGTTTTTTTAAAATGTTATTGGGAAATGAGACCCTGCAAGGATTTTGAATTAACACAACTTAGAAAAATATCAAAAGTCAGACAATAAAATATAGCTCTGTATATTTTAGTAGAACAAGTTGTGGGAACCTAGAATATTAAGTATTAAATTTATGCAAACCCAAGTTATAAAATTAAGCAGGTAATGTGATAAGTGCATCTATCTACTTTCAAAAAATATTTCCAATTTAAGCACACTTAATTAATATTATGCAAAGCATATGAAAGGTGTACAAAATGTATTGACAGAAGCAGTAGAGTAGAGTAGAGTAGAGTAGAGTAGAGTAGAGTAGAGTAGAATAGAATAGAATAGAATAGAATAGAATAGAACAGAAATAGAATACTTTATTGGCCAAGTATGATTAGACATACAAGGAATTTGACTTCGGTGGAAGAGCTCTCAATATATTTACATAACATCAAAAAATAAACAATAGTGAAGTAATAATGTTATTTACTAAAACTATACAATCAAAAAAGAAAGAAAATTGAAGGAAAATAATAAAAGTTCATTCCTGGAATATGTAATTTGCAGTGAGCTGCAAGATATATAAAAAAAGAAAAAACACCAAACCCCCCAGAGAGCGTTTCCCGAGGCTGCCATCCGTAGCGCCATCTTGGATAACAAAGTACTCCTTCCCCAAGTGTAAAGCAGCCATGATCTTAGCAAACCATCATGTGGCTGCTTCAAAGGCTGTCCCTGGTCCTGTATACATGCATGTAGACCACACTTCCCTAAGATAATCAACATACACAAAAGGGCGTGGCTGCTTTAATGCTTCAAAGCAGGATGCTATGCTTCCACAAACACACTTTGTGAAGTGTCCTATTCAAATGTTTTGCAGAGTCTTAGTGCTATGTGACTGCTCTTTAAACAGATACTGACATTCAATTCAATTCAAGGGAACATTAAATAATACAAAATAAAGCCTTAACAAGCTATTTGGAAGAAGGCGTGTCCATTAAACCTCAGTATCTGTTAAATTCAAACTTACATGGTTGTCATAATTTGGTAATTGTGTAAGTCCAGAGGAGTGAGATTTTTTTTATACAGTATATATAAAGTTACTGCAAAGTCTGAATTAACAGTAAACCAAAATGAGAATGGTAAATAGATTGTTAAAAAATATTTCTGGAAGTTTAGAAATAAATCCTACTATCAGTGTTATACATACATTTGAAGCAGTTATTTAACTAATTGGCATGTAAGGGGCATCTGTTTCAAAAATTAAGTATTTATATAAGAATAAAAGCAATGTTGTTGGGACGCGGTGGCGCTGCGGGTTAAACCGCTGAGCTGTCGATCGGAAGGTCGGCGGTTCGAAACCGCGCGGCGGGGTGAGCTCCCGTTGCTCGTCCCAGCTTCTGCACACCAAGCAGTTCGAAAACATGCAAATGTGAGTAGATTAATTGGTACCGCTTCGGCGGGAAGGTAACGGCGTTCCGTGAGTCATGCTGGCCACATGACCCGGAAGTGTCCTATGGACAACGCCGGCTCCAAGGCTTTGAAACGGAGATGAGCACCGCCCCCTAGAGTCGGACACGACTGGACTTTACATCAAGGGAAACCTTTACCTTTACCTTTAAAAGCAATGTTGGCAATATGAATGAGTCTCTTTACATAAGTGATTTTTATACTATAATATTAGAAATATTAGATACTGCTTTTAGAAGAAATACACAATAATTGAAATCATTATATGAAATAAATGTATATGTATATGTATTATATGAGTAGTTAAGGCAATGGGCTAGAAATCAGGAGACTGAGAGTTCTAGTCCCGTCTTAGGCAAGAAAGCTGACTGGGTGACCTAGGCCCAGTCACTCTCTCAGCCCAACCCACTTCACAGGGGGGTTGTTGTGGGGAAAATAGGAGGAGGAAGGAGGATTTGCTACGTTCGCCACCTTGAGTTATTTATAAAAATAATAAAGGCGGGACAGAAAACAAATAAAATAAAAAATATGAAAACAAATGTTATATCTGTCTTGCTCCATCAGTGTGATCTTCTCTAAAGTTATTAAAATGACTATTAATCTGTCAACTGTAGCCCATACTACTATTTCTTATAAACTGAAAATCATCTCTGTCACACAGTGGCTGTATTCAGGAATCTCACAAACATGACCACCAGTCGAGCTACAGCCTTCCTTAATTTTTCTTCCCTGGCAGCTGATATTCAAGGTCTGCTACCAATTGTGGCTCTATTCTCCATGAATCTGCCCCATCCTCTTTCAAAGCCTCTAAGTTGGTAGCTATTCCAACAGTTAATGGCAACAAATTCCACAGCTTAATTATATATTTTGCAAAGCAGTACAGGTAGCCCTTGTTTAACAACCACTTATTCAGCGACTGTTTGAACTTGTGACAGCGCTGAACGAGTGTTACTTACGACTGGTCCTCAAAGTTCCGGCTGTTGCAACACCCCCATAGGGATGCAATCAGAACTACCAGCCAGTTTAGCCAAAGGGTGCTGATGATGAGTGCTCTAGGGCAGAAGGTCAGCCTATATGATCAAAGTTTTAAATAAGTAATAACTGGGGAACCTATTTTTAAAAAATAGTTATATGTTTCTCACCTACATAATTCAAAATTAACTATATGGAAAACTAAAAAACATAAGGTGAATAATTAATAATTCTAAACCAACTATCATAACAGTAGAGCATATTGCAAAGCTTTGAGACTAAATATAGATCTATCTATATTTTTAAAGCAGTGTAAGGAAAAAAATGAGAGGAAGTATTGTGAATATGTATGTTTTTGCAGAATCAGAAAAAATCTCATTTGCCATAGTTCAGAATAATAAAAATGGAGATGCCAGTACATGTGACTATTTATCTATCTATCTATCAAATTTATATGGCCACCCATCTCACAAAAAGTGACTCTGGGCAGCGTACAGCAGTTAATTAAAATAATAAATATATAAAACCAGTCATTATTAAAATGTAAAAACCACAAGGCACAAGAGAGAGGGAAAGTTAACTGCAGTGATGGAGCCATTTCAGGATTTCACCAGTCCCATGAGACCCTCATGTCTGATGACATGGCCAGGTCTTGAAGGACCAGCACCAGCTGAAGCTTCTGGATACTCTTCAAGGGCAGCCCCATGTAGAGCACATTACAGTAGTCCAATCGGGAGGTGACTAGGGCATGGATTACTGTGAGCAGAGCCCCATGATCTAGGAACAGGAGCAACTGGCGCACAACACGAAGCTGTGCAAAGGCTCTCCTAGTCATGGCTGCCACTGCACTTTGAGGAGTCGTGAGTCCAGGAGGACCACCAGACCCATCCAGTACCAAAGATGTTATAGTTCTAGAACTGGCAGGCCCCAAAACTCAAATCCACTCAGTCTTGCCAGGGTTCAGCTAAAGCCTGTTGTTTCCCATCCAGACCCTCACAGCATCCAGGCACCAGGATACGATGTTCATGGTATCACTTAATTTGCTGGTGGTAGAGATATATAATTGGGTATCATCAGCATACTGATGATACCTCACCCCATGGGAACAGATGAGTTCACCCAGCTGCCTCATGCAGATGTTGAATAGAAGAAAAGAGAGCACTGAACCCTGCAGCACCCTACATAGTAGGGGCCGAGGGCAGGATCTCTCTTCCCCAATCACCACCAACTGGAACCGACCCTGGAAAAAGGAGGCAAACCAGCACAACACCATGCTGCCTACCCCCAATCCTCTGAGCCGATCCAGAAGGATACCATGGTCGATGGTATTGAAAGCCACAGAGAGGTCATGTAGGGCAAGGATGGATGCACAACCCCCATTCCGCCCTCAACAGAGGTCATCCAAAAGCACAACCAATGCCATTTCTGTCCCACACCCAGCCTGAATCCTGACTGAAAGGGATCCAAACGATCTCCTTCTTCTAAAGTCCTCTGAAGCTGCTGAGCAACCACCTTCCCCCAAAAGGCAGGGTTAGATACTGGATGAAAATTGTGGGGTCCAGCGATGACTCGAGGAGATGAACCAAGGCCTACTTAAGAGGTAAAGGAACAACTCCCTCAAAGAAGAATTGACTGGGTTCTTTTTATGTCACTTACTAGGTTAGGGACAGATGGTCATGGAGAAAATCTATCTATGTGGTTGCTAAGAGCAGATACCAACTTGATGGCAGATAATAAATGCACATATAAACAACATTCTCCGTATTAGTAAGATGGTTGTCATTATATAAGGTGGGGTTCATGTGGTTGTAAGTTGTTTTTGTGACTAAAACAAATTGAGAAACTAAAGGGAAGTATTCAGTGTTCTACTAATCCATACAAAATTGCCCCCTCCACGTGTGAGAGAACATTCTTGGTGAAATACAGCATATTAATGTTTATATTTTCTTTATTACTGATCCACATTATTATAAATCAAGAAATGTATAATTCCTTCCTAGTAGCCCCAGATTTGTTGATGTACAGCTAACTCTTTTTATATCGAACAAGCAATCATGTTTGTTGGAATCTTCAGGGCATCAGATTGAAGAAGGCTCGTAAAATATGGTTCTAATAAAATGTAAAAGTCTTTCTTCAAATGTTTTCTCATAAAAATTAATTTCTAGATCTGAAGATCCATATGATCTACATGTTTGGAAAGTATATAATTTGCTAACTATATATACCTGTACTTGATTATTTCATTGATTTATTGTATTTTTAACTGACCAATAACTAAAATTCTCTAGTAGATAATAGAGCTGTAGAATCTGCAGAACAGAATAAACCAGAGTTTTCTCTCTTTTGACTTTGGCTTTTTCAGACTTCCAATGTACTTGCAAAATAAGTACATTACATTCTGAAGAGAAAACCTCTCTCAGCTCCAACTTAAGTAGGAAGGAAAAAACTTGGAACACAGTTGGATCTTTTCTATCCTCTAGAATTTTCTTTCTCAAATCTTAGTCAAACTTAGCTCCAAACAGAATGTTAACTGAATTAAAGATATACTGCAGGACTGTTAATTCGCACCAGTTCACCATCCTATTCTTTGTGAATTCTCCAGCCCCAAAGCCTGTAAGAAATAGGATGAATGGGGACTGAAAGACACTGAGACTAAGAAAAATGAAGTAAAAACAACAACATTTGAGGGGACTTCAGCACAGGAATGGGTGAGACAGTTGTTCCAAGTTTATGGACACTATCTTACTTGCTACTACTTTTTCCTAAAAGATTTGAAGCAGTCTTCAACAATCATTAATGTAACTGTGATTACTATCAGATTACTACAAAACCAGTAATAGTTGATACAGGAATTTGTGGACATAAAATATAAGCATTAAAAAAACAACTTTATACAATAAAACAGTGTTTCTTAAAGAGTGGTCCTAGGACCCCTTGAAATCTGAATTATTTGCCAGCCTAGGTTGAAAAATAATACAATATTAAAATCCCATCAAACTTGTCAGAAGCAATAGTGGCAGTGAATGTGTCAATTGTAATTTTTAATACAGTAAATATTGATAAATACAAGCAAAAGCTCTTTTGGGGTCCTCCCATTTTTACAAGTGGGAAGGGGTTCTGAGAGAAAAAAGTTTAAGAAACACAATTACATAGAAATCATACAGTATTCAGAAAATGGAAGACCCACTTTGTCTGTACACCATGCCTGTAAAAGTAATTATGCTTGGTTTTACATCTGCTTTCTAATAACATTATGATCATCTTGCAAACTAAAACTTTGAAAGCAAAAACTCCTACATGGCATATTTCTACATCCAGTGTCATGTCTTACCCTTATTGACTGGATGCAGTCAAAGAACATTTCTACTGAAACAGTAGAATGAAGTCAGGAAGTACTTTTTGAACTGCAACTACAGTAAGTTTACATACACACAAACAAAAAGATAGCCATGCTGATTCATGAGAAAAAAATGAGTTAGGTAATACCTTTACTAAGACCAATCAAAATGCTACAGAAAGCATCCATGCTTTCTCAAAAACCTGAAACCCTGCAAAATGTTTTGTAACATTTTGTTTCAGCCTAATAAAGGAATTGCCCAATTATGCATTATCCTTGTAAATGTTTTCCATTCCAGAGATCTAGAATCATTGGCAGGTTCTACAAACCCATTAATATAATATTCCTGTTTTTGACAATTGCAATATACTATTATCATACGATAAGTGGGAGTTAACCAAATGGGTTTGTCTCATTCTTCCTAAAATGTTCTATTACTTACTAGAACTCCCATTTTAAAGCACAAGAAATTTCATCTACTTTATAATTTCTACTTTGTAGTTTCAGCATGCACAATCAACATTTATTTCTTGCTCATATTCTCATGTTCAAGCAGTTTTTCATATGGTTAGTAATGCAGGGAATCCTGCCCCTCCCTTATTCATTGGAAGATATATTATGGAACTTGTAATTAGGTATATTTCTCCCTAAAAACCGTGGGATTTATTATTTTATTTTTTTGCATATTAGGGAGCAATTCAGGAAAAATAATTTTCTAAGCCAAGCATATAATTAATTCATTAATCTTTATAGATAAAATGTATATGAACATAAAGAAGCACAGCCAACATAGAGAGCAGATTTCTGATAAACAGAATAAATAAAAAAATCCTACCAATGCTATAAAAGATAAAGAACCAAAGCAAGGTCACATTCTTTTATGTTGAGATGAACAGCAAAACATGTTGCAAACATGTTTCCAGGAGGCAACAGATTATATATTTAAATAAATAAATACAAAAACATACAGAAGGAACTTTACAGCCTGATCTAATACTTCCTGTTTCTGTTGGATAGAAATTCAACCATATTCACTCATGAGTAAGGGCATATGGGTTGGGATTTACTCATACAAAAGTACACATAGGATTGCATCCTGAATGTGTCTCATTCTAGCCTTTCGCCATACATCCTATGTTTTCTTTGATGCATATTCAGATTACTCCTTGATTGTGCCAGATGAAAGGCCAGAGAGCTTATACACCTCAGGTTTTCCCATTTGAATTCTCGACAAAAGCAGCTTAAATAAAGGACACAGTATTCCGATGATGATGGGAAAAATCAACCTTTCCTTAAGCACAAATCTAACGTAGCAATCTAAGAAGTAACGACTGATGATTTGGGGGTGGGGATTGGCAGCAGTGGCTTAAATCATCCTGACAGGCTGACCAATCTTTTCTTGGTGAGGGCTGAGAGAGAAACTAACCATATGCTAAAAAAAAGGGGGGGGGATTATAATCCGTTCCGTCCTTCAGCAAACCCCAACATCTAACCTTCAGCTACAGGAAAACCCGCAGCAGCCTGGCTCTGTCACATCAAGCTGCTTATAGCACAGAATTTGGGGTGGGGGGTGGATCCTTCCTGCATCTGTTGGGAAGGGGAAAGAATAAAACGTGCGATGCGATGCCCCCCACAACTGCCCCTAATCGAATCAAGATCTGTGAGGGAGGAGGCTGAAGACCCCAGATACCGGATCGTTGCTAATGCTGTTTCGGCAGCTACCACTGGCTGGCCTTTCGTCGCAACACCCAGGACAGGGAAAAGATTATCCCACCACGATTCCTTCCCCCGCCACCCATAAACTATACCCCTGTCTTCTCTCCCCTCAATCCTACTCACCGGCATCATTTCCGGCGCTGTCACTAGTGCTAATCAAGCTGCCGGTCAGAGGAACGAAGGAAAGGGGCGCAGGGCGACCCCGGACCAGGCCTGGCTGCGTTGCCGCTCCTTCTGGCTCTCGGGACCAGAGAAGAGGGTGGCTTCGGGGACGGTTGCCAGGCTCCGTTGTCCTGTTTCCAACCTCGCGGAATGGTGTCCTCGTTTTCTGTTTTTTTCTTCCTGTCCTCACCGCACGGGCGGTGATGACGGCGGCAGCAGCAGTATCGAGAACGGGCAATGCAAGCCGCCGCCTCGTCCTCCTCTTTTCTCCTCAGAGTTTTTCCCCCAGCTCCGCTCTACTCCGCCTCGCCAGGGGTTAACGACGGCGCTGTTCCATTGGCCGAGACAGGAGAGAAAAGGGGGAGGGGTTTCCCACTGCCCTTGGAATGAGCAGGAAAAGGGGAGGGGGAAGAGGGAGGAATGCGAGGCGCGCTCAGTGCGTGCCCGCCTACCTGCTCTTTGGACCGCACGTGACACAGCCCAGGTTATTATTGTTAGTGCCTTTTCGGATGCAGGAAGGAGCCACCCTTCTAATGCGCTTGCAAGATTTTCGCTATTGGAGGATGGATTCCAGTGGATTTTACACGAGCTTTGCGTGCATAGGAGAATCGACCCACACCCCTTTTTCTCGTGGGCGTTCAGTGGTGCGTCACTGCAGGATCGCGGAATTTAGCCTCCTTTCCTGAGCGTATAGATTCTGAACCAATCTTAACGCATCTTTGTACTAAAAGTCAGTTCCGCTGTTGTTCCCAAGTCGGCGTACGATGTGTTTCTAATTAAACAAGGATATGATTATGTCAGCTTTCCCCAACCTTATGCCCTTCAGAAGGGCTGCGCTAGTAATGCTATTATTCCATCATCTCCAGCCAGATTGTGGATGTTTAATTTGAAGTCAGTACATTCGGAAGGCACCAAGTTGGGAGAGGTTGGCTTACGCTTTTAATGGCCCCAGTTCCATAAATAAATCATTTGGATTTTCTGCTGTGTTCTCCTTCTGGCTGTTTTTCCTGTTTTTCCAATTCCGCCTTGGATTAAATACTTCTGGCATCCTGCTGACTTCCTTCCCCTTCTAGTAGGATTTGCTGCTCTAAGCAAAGGTTTCCTGCAAGTGCTTTCCTCGTGTCTTTTTGCATTTGCTAGCAGGACCGGCTATATTGCTGCTCAGGCTGAAAAATCATTTTTGTACATCTCTGCTTGGACCTCATAGGTAATACGGACAGGAAAGACAGGATTAAGTCCCCTTTTATAGTTTTATACACGTTAATAGAGATGAAGGAAAACCGTGTCATTGACAAAAAAGTCCCTTAATCATGATCTTCAGTGTCTCATCTCCTTATTTCATACAAATCTACATTCATTTGTTTTAAATACTAAAATTGACTTTAATACGAAAGTCTGTTTTTCTGAGGGTTTCTTCCTCTAGTAAGTTAAATACGTCTCCTATTTATAAATGCACACAGGGACCCTTATGTCCCCTGGAATTCTGCCTCCTTAATTTGCTTTCTGCATTGGGGTTAATCTGGACATACAATTGCAAATACTGTAAATCTCTTAATTCATATAAGTTGAGATCTCCTGCCAATCAATTGATTTATGATTCTAAACATTACAGCTTCTTCAAATGTGTTTAGCTGAAAGTAAAACTAAAAAGTTTTTTTCACATTGTGTTCACATAAAATTTGCATCACACAACAGATTAAATCTCAATAATATTAATTGGACTTCTTCCTAATAAACATGGTAGGAATCAGATATAAATGCATTTCTTTTAATTATATCCCCCTTCCCCCAAACCCTGGCATATCAAAGGCTTCCCAGTGTTTCTATTGTGGTTTCCTCCTTCCGTTGTATTGTATAATTTGCTTGGTTTTTTTAGATCTGATCTGGGCAATGGTTGGAGTAAAAGCTAAAATCTTGAAGAAAAGTAGATTATGTGGTGAGCAAGAAACCACATGTGAATTACTAAGACATAGGACTCAGCCTTCTTTCACATCAGGCAACATAAAGCTCAGAAGGGTCTGCATAATGGCAAATATTCTTCAGGAAGGTATTTTAGTATCAAATAGATAAGAAACAGAACAAATGTTTTGAAATAGAGGTATCTTGAAATTCAGGGATCAAATGTGGCCTCCAAAATGCCTCATCTCTCTTTAGCAGAGGCCCAAATTTATAGCATCTCCAAACACTGACCTGATTCATATATTCACGTATCACACTAAATCACACTAAATGTGATTGGCTAGTTTGGGATTCAACATATTGTATGCATATAGACAACACATCTGGAGTATTATTTTTAACTTTTAACGAAGGCTCACACTTTAAGGATTTACATGCTTTGAGGATTACATTGCTTTAAGAATAAGAAGCTTGCTAGTCTTTTAAGATACCACAGTACATTTTTTTCTAACACTAGTGACATTGTTCCAGCCTGTTAATATTTTAGATTAGACATTGGACTCTCAGCAAAAATTCCTATAGTATAAACCTCTGAGGCCTAACTGGTATAGTTAATTTTAGGTTGTGTCCATGTGACATGGTAAGCCACTACAAAGACTTAGCAAGCTTGTCCATGACATCATGTTACCTTTAATAAGTGCACCTCATTAGGCAAGGATGAAACCTTAACTGAGCCACATAATATTGGCCCATTCAACATGCCAAGACATAGATTATCTTTATTTGACCAGGACTTCTCATTTTGTCTGAACCCTGTAATGACATTAAGTTGAGAGTACTCCTTCTTTCCAGCCACCAATACAGATACAGGTGCCTAAAGTGGCTTCCCAAAATGGGGCTGCTGAGATTGAAAAACACTGCTCTAACCCAAACCACAGGTGCAAATGCAGACTCTGTGTTAGGAAAAGTATATCAAGAGAAACTAGAACTCCCATTATCTAAAATGTTCTGAGGGCCCTCTGCTAAGAGTTGTTTATAGTAACTGGCAGTAGCTCTACTTAGAGGCTATGCTTGCTTACTGTTCACCAGAGTCTACTCGATTTTTCTAATTTCGTAGGTTCACACAACTCACCGAACATAAATTAACAGACTAGGTTTAAAAAACTCCCTGCACGAAAAGGTGGTGACCTTTTTGTACTTTGGTTGTGTGATCACAGCTATAGTGCTATACACAGATTAAAAAACAAATCCAGTTTCTCTTTCTGCAGCTTTGCTTAGTAAGAGTCTTAATAGCACTTTTAAACATAGAATGACTTGAGCAAGAGTAATTCTTCCTGTCCTCTTCCTCCACGTTACACCCTATGGGCTGAAGGCACAATGCACTTTAAAGGGATTTCCACAGCTGACAGTCCCTTATTACTGACTTGTGGAATGCATGGAATGCAGATGGCAGAGACCACACCTCCCTTCCACTTCTTGGTCCATTCGGTAGCAAGCCGAGGCCCTGGGACAAGGCTTTCTGCCTGGCGTTTCCTGGAAGTGGAAGGTTGAGGTGGAGACAGATATTAAAAAAACCCACTGAGCTGTATGTGGTCTTAATTTAAGAGGGAGAAGGGGGAAAGGATGGATGTGATTTTCTATTATGATACTGCAGGCTTGGAAAAGGTATATACATGGTTTGGAAAAATATATTTAGCATATTTTAATTTTTTAGACCCTGCACTTGTGGGAAAAATAGTAGGAAGAAAAAAAAGTATTTTAAAAAGTTCTTCAGAAGCGGTAACAGCAAGTCAAGTTTACATGTAAACCAACAACATATTGTCACTTTAAAGGAACATATGGACTGGGGATGTTAAGAGTTGTAATCCAAACATCAGAAGTTTCTCATCACCATTTTTCTGCTGAAAATGATCCATAAGCCACTTACCTTTCCAAAGAGGAAAAATCACAATGTTTCAAACAATTGTGTGTCTTTGTGTATACCTAATGTAATTATTTGGGTCCCAACCATATTAGAAGTGACAATAAAACAGTAATAAAATAAAACTGTATTCCAGTACACTTAAAATGATTGTGTGATCAGGGAACTTGATAACTCATATTTAAAAGTTGTTCACTTAATCATGGTTTACTGAATTAGCCCAATTTTGTAGGCTTACCAGACATAAGGAACTGTAATCTAACAAACATGGGTTGTACACAAGAAACATTTTAAGCTAAAATATAGCTGACTACTTTAATACTTTGTGGAAAAATTGGCCACAGAGCAAGTAAAATATCCAGTAAAGAGAAAATACATATATTATTTTTGCATAAGAAGCATATTTTAAATAAGGTGAGGAAAGTGGGCAGACCATGGTTTCTGGAATTCTTACCACACCTTTACTAACAGGGCTATGGGATGCAGCTGTATTTTTGTCCATGTAAAAAAGTAACATGCTACATATTTGCAGGCGGTCCAGAGGGTGTGGTCAAAAAGTTAAGATGGCCACAACAGTGCAATTGAAGCTCCACCCATCTATGTGGAAAACAGGTGGAGCTTTGATTGCATCTTTGTGGCTGCTATCTGCCATCTTGACTTTTTTTACCACATGCTGCAGACACCCGTTTTTGCTCTCCACTCATACAGTATTGCATCTGTGTGGACTGAGATTCAAGGGGGGAACTGCATACACTCTGCTCTTGAGGAGGAGGAGGAGGAGGAGGAGGAGGAGGAGGAGGAGGAGGGGCAGTGATATAAATCTAATGAAAAAATAAATAAAATGTAGTATTTGCCAACATTCCAAACTGCTATCCAGAGTATGCTTCTCCCATTGTGATTGTTTGGGGATTTTCCTTCTCCACAGCTTCTGCCCCATTTTCAAACTCAATCTTTCTTTTGCAAGCTTCTTCCGCCAGACCAAATTTGGTCCTGCTGGGTTTAGTTCAAAGAGTAGTTGTTCTGACAGCTGAACAAAATCATTACCTGCTTTGTGTGATTTCTCTCCAATGTTCTATCAGATGGGGAAGAATAAAAACAAAAGTCCCTGGATTTTTAAGGGTGAAGTCTAAAGAATCTTTTGGCAGTGATGAGGTATAACCTTGACATCATAACAGCCTTGTCAGTTTGTTCCTGTCTCCTTTTCCCATCCTCCCATGAACATTAATTAGCTATATGAGAGTCTGAGCCATACTTCTAAAGTAGCCTGTTTCATCTCCTACTTGTTCTTAGGGAAAACCTGTTCAGCTTCTTTGCAGCAGAAATAGCATATACCTAACTCCAACTGGCTAGAGTTTATGACACCCCAGCCCCTCCCACTACAGCTTATCAATTACTTTTAACCTCATTGTGTTTTTAAATGCTTTCTTATATATGTCAACTCAGCTGTTTGCGCAACACTGTAATCCAGTGTTTCTCAACCGTAGCAACTTTAAGATGTGTGGACTTCAACTCCTAGAACTCCCCAGCCAGCCTTGCAACGCTGCTCCAATCTATGCTTGACAATGGCTTGCTCAGTTAATGGGTATGCACAACATCCAAAACTTTTAATTAACCACACAGATTGGGTTTACAGTACATGTGGTCCATCATGCGACATCAAAGGTATCCCCTCAGAGTCTTATCTGGTGTTCACCAGGCTCTTGAACTCTGTATGTATGTATTTTAAATGGGAAGCTGAAAAGTATCAGCGTAATTTTTTATTTTAGAGAATGCCTCTGGCCTTCAAATGGGCTCCATAAGCATTTTTAGAAAATGCAAATGGTGGAGTGTTATGGCTTAGTGCTTTGTTTGGAAGTGTGCCCAGCAGCCCAGAGAAAGATCAATAGTAGTAGTAAGAAGCATTTAATAGGAGAAAAAGTAGAAGAGTAGACAATTGGCATTTAATTCATAGCTGAATTAGTACATAAGGCATTTGTGTTCCTTATACTGGTAAAAGAATCTTCATTACTGAAAATGTGTTTTTAGTGTGTATATGTATTCTCTCATATTCTCTGAAGCCATAAATGGGTATACTGTATATCCTAGTTAAAATAGTTTTGGAAGTCTGTGTTCACATAACACACTGAACTATAAACTAAGCAATCACATTTGATTATAATGTGAGAACCCAGTTGATTAGTCTATAGGTTTGCATGCTAAGTAAACTTTGAATAAGAGTTAATTTAATAAACAATGTTTAAACAAATCATGGTTTAGTGTTATATGAATGCAACCATTTTCTAATATAGTTTTGGTGGGTTTGAAGAAAATCAGAAGAGACACAATTTAGCTATTAATCTTGTGGATGGGAATTAAGCAATTCCTTTTTTCCTTTCTTATTTGCAGAATTCCTACTCAACTTTGAGAAGAGTAGACTTACAAGTTCCCAAGTACATATAATCTTGAGCATATCCTTGCAGTGACTGTATAATTCAAGTGCTTCTCAAGTGCTGCCTTGAGAGGAAAAAAGTAAAATATGAAGTATTTCCTCTTTCTCAATGTATATAACTGATTGGCTACTGCAGCAACTATATTATACTGTCCTCCTTCAGCTTTCTGTATATATAGCTGATGGGGGCATACAGTAATACTTATGAAAAAGGTAATTGCAAGCATAGTGCTTGGATATCATATTGAAAAGATGCACTTAAATCAATGAAAGACCAATATTAAATTAATGGATTTACATTTAATCTGATGGAAAATTTATCAGCATGTACAGTAGATGGTCCATGTAAAAGGAAAATAATCAGTATAAAAGCACTATTTTTACATTGTTCATCCCATTTAAAATACTTTATTGCAGTAAAAAGAGACAGCATTCAACCCCCAAAAATAAATAAGGCGGGAGAGAGAGAAGAAACATGAAAATGTCTGCAAATTGAATGAAAATTATTGCTTAAAGTTATTGATAAATTCACCTTGATTTTGAAAGGACACATTTCAGGACTGGACATCAAGCCAAAAATGGGTCTATTTTCTCAAATAATTTAGAAATCTAGAAAAATGTGCTCATTCAATATAATCCCAGAAGGTGGAATTTAGTATCAGTGGACTAATCCTTCTTTAAAAAGGATGAATTGATCAGCTATCCATCACATAATCTGGGCTCATTCCAGAACCCTGTGTGTCGTGTTCAGAGCAACACACTATTTACCAATGCATTGACATAAAAGCAAGCATTGTATGCATGTTCTCCATTGAGACGCAGAAGAGAATCAGCATTTGAATCCAAATGCAAGATTCTTTTATGTGCAATAGCTGTAGATCCTGGAGAAAGAACAGAGCATGTGATTCTATTACATATTGCCATTTTTTAATTTCCACTTAACTAGTGATTCCTCCCTTTCCTTATACCTTTTCTTGGTCTATAAATCTTTTCGTTATTTATTATCCTACTGTATTGTCGTATCGTTTCTACCTTTTACTGCATCCATTTTGAGCTTTTATGAGCTTGTTTATTCGTTTAGTCGCTTCCGACGCTTCGTGACTTCATGGACCAGCCCACGCCAGAGCTTCCTGTCGGTCGTCAACACCACCAGCTCCCCCAGGGACGAGTCCGTCACCTCTAGAATATCATCCATCCACCTTGTCCTTGGTCGGCCTCCCTTCCTTTTGCCTTCCACTCTCCCTAGCATCAGCA
Organism: Candoia aspera; assembly: GCF_035149785.1. NCBI lineage: Eukaryota > Metazoa > Chordata > Lepidosauria > Squamata > Candoiidae > Candoia > Candoia aspera. Next base: position 314,526,418 of record NC_086153.1, read on the forward strand.
TCTTCTTCAGGGTGTCCTGTCTTCTCATTATGTGGCCAAAGTATTTCAGTTTTGCCTTTAATATCATTCCCTCAAGTGAGCAGTCTGGCTTTATTTCCTGGAGGATGGACTGGTTTGATCTTCTTGCAGTCCAAGGCACTCTCAGAATTTTCCTCCAACACCACAGTTCAAAAGCATCTATCTTCCTTCTCTCAGCCTTCCTTATGGTCCAGCTCTCACAGCCATATGTTACTACAGGGAACACCATTGCTTTAACTATGTGGACCTTTTTTTGTCAGTGTGATGTCTCTGCTCTTAACTATTTTATCGAGATTTGTCACTGCTCTTCTCCCAAGGATTTTATGAGCTTAAATGTTTGGAAAAAAAAAAAAACAAATTTTGTAATTTGAAGATGCCCATTTTCTGACTTAATTCAAGGTTCTAGCATTGCACTGCATTTTCAGTCATATGAGCCACCTAAAATGACAGCAGTCTAACCCATGTTTACTGCCTCAATGAGAGTTGTTTTAGATCATAAATCTGATTAAGTAATTTGTGTGTTCCAGCAGTTTATTACTTTAAGAATAGCAGAAACTGATATATTTTCCATTCCCAATTGTAATGGGATCCCACGATGGAGACAATTTTTAACGCAATTATAAAGGATCAGAGGATTTTAATACAGTACATCTTACAGTATTGATGTTTTAATTTAGTCTCCTGCAAAATTACTGATGTTTGAAAGCGTTCCATAGTATATTCTAAATCATGGTCTGACAACCAATGGCTTTTTAACACCTTTTTCAGTCTGTGGAGCTGCCTGGAGCTATTCCAATTTTCTTTATCATCCAATTGATCAAAGGAAAACAGATCATGGCTTCTTACTGCTAATGGCAACAAAATAGCTCAAAGGTTTTCCTCTCTCATTGACTTATAAAATGGCTGATTTCCTAGAACAAAGAGAAGGGTGCAGCTTCATTGCTTCCCCTTTCCTTGTAACAATAATGCCCCACATCACTGAGCGGGAGGGGGATGTGTTGGGGAGCAGGGAGGGAGAAAATGGATATGGACATGGCCCTTTATGCTAAAACCAGCATATCTGTTTTAAGTATCTGGCCTGAAGGGTACATAATACCGAATGTTGTTAAAACTGAGGAGACCTGGATTTGGAGAACACATAGATAAGAAACTACTAAGAAACCTCTTCTTTATGGTCATGAGCTGCATGATGAAAGAAATTAATTACAAATATATTATATGCACAATTAAATCTCAGTCTACATAGGAAATCATAAAATATGGAAATCATATTTATATCCATGTTTTTCTCTTATAAAATTCAAGATGATGTGGGGATTTAAATGATCTTCCATAAAGTCACTGATCACATTGAGACCTCCTTAGCTTTCACCAAATGGTTGTATTATGCACCCTGAGACTATCAAGTCATAGTTTATATTCACACAAAATACTGAATCACAAATTGCCAACTATACAGTAGCCCAGGATATTTTGCAAACCCTGATGTGTGGTTAGTTTAAGGTTCAGTGTGTCATTAAACCCAGAAATTAATTAAATACATTTCTACCTTACAGTAGTCAGAACGATTCTCAGCAGCCTATATACAGTAGAATATAGAAACAATTTAAAACATCCATGGCAACAACTGAAACTATGCAAGGACTTGATACGTGACAATAACCAAATATGCTGAATAAACCCTGGTTACGTTATCCATATGAACATAACCACACACTTGGCTATTGTAATATGTAACATAACCAGAAGGCCATGATGCTATAGAGCTAAAGCTAAACAATATTTAGATCAGGAACTTTTGGAAAAACTTTATATACTATGAGTTCAATGACAGAACTTACATATTTGTACATAAATATTACAAATGACATTAGTCTCTAGTGTTACCTTCTTAAAGGAAGCACAGTTAAGATAAGCAATGACCTACTTGAATAATTTCCTGCCCAGTATAACAGTATATTTTAAAGATAAATACAATCCAGATTTAATATCCAAATTACTTTTTGAGGGATTTAGAAATGCTAGAGAACAACTTCTCAAAACTGTAAGGCATCCCTGTTAGATGAATTTGTAATATGATCCAACAGATAGCATCTTATTATAATTCCTGGCACCAGGAAAATAGAGAAAACAATTCAATCAAAATTGGCGCATAGACCTTATTTCCATAAATGTGTTCGTCCCCATTTTCTATTTTTAGCTCTTTTAGGCCCTAAGTGTACAACTGATTAAAGTATCAGTTTACCTGTATATTCAAGGAGGATATGACTGGTTAGTTTAAAAAACATGTAATTTAGGAAATATCCGTTTACTTCAATTTAGCTAAACTCCTCCTGTTGAATTATACAGTAGGATTGTACTGATTGGAAGTTTGCTAAAAAGATTGTGGGCTATTCTTCTATTTAAGTAAACAGGATGGGGAACATAATCAAAATGTAAAATTCTGCCTGGCCTATTTCTACTGTTAAAACACAGTGCTTTGCATCTCTGAAATTTTATTTTGGATTTATTTTTTTTTGAGATAGAAACCCAGCAGAAGGCATTTGTCATATTTAACAATCTACTTAAGTCATAAGACTTCTGTATTTCAAATTTACCTGAATACATACAAACATATGAAGTTTTATATACTATTATAAAGTACCAGATGTTCTCTCCCTGTGGTTTCATATCAATACTGACAAAACTGAACCCTAAGGACTGCCAATTCAAGCTGCCATGGGGCAGAGTATTTACACCCAAGAGTATACAAGAGTCGATCCACAACACAGACTAGAATAACCATCAGTACTTATTCGCCACTCCTTCCACTGTCTGTTTATAACAGATTCATAACCTGAAACATACAGGAATTTATTTCTGAACAAGAAAACCTTAAGAAAAAGAGAAAATGTATCGCTGTGTGTTCCCCCTTAGGGCGTGAAATGAATTTAGTTGTCATGGACACTTACCAGTTTAGAATATTCTCTGATAAGACTAATCCACTCTATTTCAACAAAATGTACAAAAATCAAATGTTGCATTATCTTATACATTCACAGGAGAAATAGTTTAAGTGCTGAACGGGCATGTGAGTGAAATCACTAAGTGAATCTACAATATAATTCATCAATTGTGCACCTTCTTATGTTGTGATTATGCAATGCCCATTAAATACGTTTCTTTGGATTTGGTGCCACTGATGGAAGATCAAATGTATTTGCAAAGCCAACCATGCCCCACTTTATTACCATAGAATCTTACAAAATGGTAACAAAATAGGAAACTGCTTGACAACATTTTTACTGAGAACTTTGTTCTGGTATTTTGTTTTTACCTTGTTATCTGATTGCTCTAGGCAGACCAGAGGAAGGCACTGGCCTGCTAGAATCTCAGAAGAGTTGCAAAATTCTAAAGAAAAATTGTATCTTCTTGTACATGAAGCATTATTCAATGCTGATATAAAATCCATTTTTTATCACTTGTATATATATAGAAAAAAAATAGTACCTCAAAGAAGTCAGAAAATTAAGTGGCAACTCTTCTCACTAAACATGTTTACCTGTTTGTACAGAAATGGAATCCTTTCAGAGCAAAGATGCTCCGCTTCCTTTTACCTGGACTTCCCTTTTTCCTAGGATGCCATGCTGTAATCAGAGTTGGTGAGATAGTAAGCTTCACTGTGTCCCAGTCTTGGTCTGTGACTTCTCCTGTTTTAAAAGAACACTTCTTTTTCAAACAAAGCCTGGGGCTATCTGATTCTGTATGTGACTTACAGCCATGCCATCTTGTGGGGATGTGTGCTACATCTTTTTATCTGCAATCTAGCATGCAACTGATATTTCAACGCATTCAGGAACCTAACTTCTCTAGTTCCCCTCAGGTTTTATTGCCCCTCACACCTGCAGTTTTATCCCTGCCATCAATGTGCAGTTTTAGCTACATTTGGCCAGCACATGTGATATTTTATTGACAAGCAACTTCTCTGAAGGGGTAGAAAGAGGCCATCTACTGCTACTATCCAAAAGCATGAAATCAGCCATCAGATTTTTCCCTTGGGATCTGCTCTGTAGCTATGGCAGCTGGCAAACAGATGATTTTCCTCAGGTTCTTTAAATGTAAACCACTTTATCTTGGCTGGTAGATTTTATGGTCTTATGATGTTACTGTAGATCCTGCCGTTTTCAGCATGCTTTATCTACTTTATTATGTTCTGGAGTTCTGTAATATGTCCTGGAACCTGAACCCTCAAATAATATGCTAGATACAGTACTATATTTCAGATGAACATGTTGTACAATATCATTATGTTGTACTGTATGCCACTTTGGGAGCTGGACAATTAAAGAGCAAGATTTAAAAAGGAAGTGAAGAAAATTTCTAAATAAGAAAGATTGATGATGTCTAGGAGTAAAAGGTATTTAGAGTAAATATAAGTTCATTAATAAAATATTGGGGCCGCGGTGGCTCAGTGGTTAAGAAGTTGAGTCAGAAGACCATTAAGATCAGCAGCTTGGCAGTTCAAAACCCGAGAGCATGAGCCGCATGATGGAGTGAGCTCCCGTCAATCTTGTCCCAGCTCCTGCTAACCTAGCAGTTCGAAAGCATGCAAATGCAAGTAGATATATAGGTACCACTTTGGTGGGAAAATAACAGGGACATGAAAGGAGCCCCCTCGGGCATGCCCTGGGCAATGGTCACGCCACTGGCAAATCCTTTCAATACAGAAGCACCTTGGTAGGTGCTTCTGACACGAAAAAAAAAAATACTCAGCACACTTCTTGAACACCACATTTATTCAGTCCATGACAGTTTGCAGATTACCACTGTGCTAATGATGCACAGTTTACAGAACAATTAGTTTCCCATGGTGTAGCTTGGCTCGTTTACAGCTAAGATGACAGTTCACAAAGTCATACTGAAGAGTGCAAGTTTTAATGATGGCCAGACCTGGTTCCTGAAATAACATAATCTTAATTAGACAAACAAAAAACCAGTGTTAATAAAATACCTGTACTTTACTGAAAAATTATGTAACCTTGGCTTAAAATGATGGGAAAAAATTCAGCAATCAATCCATCAACTATAATATTACACATTCCACTGGGCACTATATAATTGGGATTTCTCATCTGAAGAAAAGATGCCACCAAATGTTTCTAAATCTTCCTCCCCAAATCTGCTCCTGAGTATCATGCAGATTTTCATAGCAGACCTAGAATATACATATGAGATTGCAGTGGGAGGGAAAAGCAGCCCATTATGATGTTGCAGTTAGCTCACTATTTTAGGCACCTTTGGTATGACTGCATATAACATCTATCAATTATTCTGATACAGAAAATGTAAGTATGAATTTTCCAGTGTAAGTTATCTATGAATTTTCCAAAGTTTGTTCCTTTTGCTAATTGTGCCTGATCAAACCTGGATAGATATGCAAACCTAAGTGTTATTTTATGCAAATACATAACTTACTACAATCTAAATAAAGTAATAGCATAATGCTATGCATGTTTACTTAGGAGTCAATCACACTGTGTTCAATGTGTCTTACTTATTATTTAAAATAAACTACAGCTCTTTTGCACTCCATCCATTCCCTTCCAGCTATCAGAGCCAGCATATGAAGGACCAGTAACTATATACAGATAGTCCTCATTTAACAAACATTTGTTTAGTGATGGTTCAGACTAATGACAGTGCTGGAAAACCTGACTTATCACCGGTCCTCCCACTTACAACTGTCAGTGTCCCCACAGTCACGTGATCACAATTCGGACACTTGGCAAGTTCACATTTATGACCGTCTCAGCATCATGTGGTCACCATTTTTGACCTTCCTGGCCAGCTTCTGGCAAGCAAAATCACTGGGGAACTGCATGATTCACTTAATGACCATGTGGTTTGCTTAACACCTGTGATGATTTGCTAAACAACTGCCTCAAAAAAGGCTGTAAAATTGGGTCGGATTCACTTAATGACCACTTCGCTTAGTAACCAAAATTCAGGTCTCAATTATGATTGTTAAGTGAGGACTACCTGTAGTCAGCCCTTCTTATATCCAGTAGCAAAGTTTCAGCAGGCCTCAGCCAGGTAATAGATTTGCATTTTTTGGCATGGAACTGTTATGATTGCTTTCATCACAAGAATGTGAACACCAGCTGCAAGGCAACAGCTAGGATTGCAGCTAGATTCTTCTAGGTATGTCTGGGAGTTGTCACAGATGGTTTATTCACTAAGTTTAAATTCATTAGGAACAAAAAATAATGTCTATTCAAAAATAGTGTTATCTGCAAAAAAGGAAAAACTACAAAAGTAGAAAAGCATATACATGTGAATAAGAAAGTTTAAAATGCTACACAGCTAAAATGGTAAAAAGTTGACTAACCTAACTTAATACAAAATTGACCGGAACCAGATTTAAAACCTATAAAATACCGCTAGCTTGCCCTTGTTATAACATCTGTTTCCCTCAGCCTAGCAAATTGACAAGAGATGATTTCTACCCATCCTCTGAATATTAAACTGACTTGGATAATCCAGTTTAATGGGTTAAATAGAAGGAATAAATAAATTCAGAGGAGCCACCAACAGTTTTTATGGGTACCCCTTACTTCTCCATATACCATACAATTTAGTTTCCACCATGGGGAAAGAAGGAGCCCAGCTAGCCTTAGATGCATGCCTCTAAATCTGAATCTTAATGGAAATACACAGTAAGAAAAGCCTATATTCGGAAGAAGTAGCATTATTTTCAGAGCTCTGTGTACACACTTCACATCAATGACAAATGTAGAACCATTGTCTACATTAAGATCAATCTTGATTAATGGAATATGTAAATATGACAGACCTATATACATTTCCAATTATGCTAGTACTTACTCCTCCTCTTTTTTTCTGCTGCTCTTCTTTCTGCTGACTTTTCACCTAAGGGTAAAATGAATTTCATTACAAAAAGACTGAACAATAATTTCTAATGTATTTAGAAACAAGGACCATATCAGCACAAAGCTATATTTGAAGAAAAAAATGAAGAACCTGAGTATTCAAGACAACTATAATTACAAAAAATCTGTCAATTGGATTAAGACCAGAAATTCTGTAGTCGTAGATGAGAAAATCTTAATCCTTCTACTTCACAATTAAGGCTACTATATGATACACAAATACCTAAGATTGGAACTTTCAGGAAAAACATGTGTAAAACTATATTGTACCACACTGGGGACAGAGCTGCCACACAGATTCTGTAAATAGGAATGCTAAACATGGTTTAAAAATCTGTATCAAGGAATTTCAGTGAAAATTTGAATTACCTTTCAGTGCTTCTTGGTTATTTATTCAATTTAACAATTTATTATTTGGACATTTTGATACTGATGTCACTAATGCTTTGAAATTCCCTATTTGTTAACACTGCTGAAGAATATATATTAGCTCCAAAACCAGTTAACCCATTTTTATAAGAATTTGAAGAAATTAGATTAAATTGATGTTATTTTTGCAAAATTTGGGACATGTTTAATATCCATGAATTGTTTCCTTTAGATTTTAAAGTGAGAAAATTTTCTTTTGTTTGACTTCAGGTCAGGGTTTCTAACTGGGGTTCCATGGAACCCTAGGGTTCCATGAGAGGTCACTAGGGGTTCCCTGGGGGAATCATGATTTATTTAAAAAACTATTTCAAAATCAGGCAACTTCACATTAAAGAGGTAACTTTCATTCTTTATTTTTAGTTTAAGAACACTGTTAATGCATATATACCCTACACATGAACCAAATATAATTTTATAACTCGTAGCCTATATTTGAGCCTGAATATGCAGCAGTTCCCCGAGGCCTGAAAAATATTTCAAGGGTTCTTCCAGGGTCAAAAAGTTGAGAAAGGCTGCTTCAGGTAATGTTTAATAAGGATTGGCTGCAATCACCATAATGCAGTACTAAAACTGCAATTCAGGAGTCAGAATGTTAATTTACATGGCTTGGGCTTTCTCTGTTACTGGTATATTTTTGTGCTAAAATCCACAAAAATCTTTTGTAACAAGGCTGCAGATGTTGTTCCTGAAACCTATCAAGACATCAAGAATTGTGGATAATTTTGCTAAAGATTAGCAAAAATTTTTGCTAAGAATTTTGCTTAAAAAGGATAAATCCATGCATCTTTTTCAGGAGATAGCTGATGTGTTGTTTGTCAACATCTGCATTTTTTTTTAAAAAAAAGGATCAGGAAAAGGATCGGGAATATCCTAATGTCATATTATCCATGTATTTTATTTTATATAATAGAAAAATAAATTCCTTGATTAATGTTGAACAATATACATAAATTGCTTAAGTTGTATGAGAATGTAAAAATATCTATATACAATGAATATAGTATAAGGCAAACTTGGAAGATCTGGTAATCTCTTATAAGAAGAAATTTTGGTGTATTCTCAGTCTAGTAAAGATGCACCATAAATCAAATGGAAAACACATCTTTTACTGTACGTTACTTTGATGCAATCACACTTAAAGGATCCTCAATGCAAATTTGGGAACAGTTTGTCAGGCCACAGATCAATCAAGAATCCCTTGCAATTGTTCCATAATAATAAAAATTCTATTAATATAATCATTTTACCATATATTGTTTATTATTTGCATCCACCTAAATGAAAGTTAGTTGCATGGAATCCAAAATTTAATCATTCAATAGCTGACTATCATAATTTTATTTGTCCTCTATCCCAAATCAATGTAGTCTGTCTAAATTCAAAATTGCATTTGTAACTGCAGTTCCAGAAATCGAGCATATAAAATTTACCTCCAAATTCAATTTTGTAAAATAAGTATCCAGTAAAGATGGCAGAAATCAGGATAGGCTGAAATTCTTTTGAAGGTTTATACATAGCCCACAACTTTGGAATATTAACCAGCATCTGTAAGTTGGAACAAAATAACAGCATTTCAAAGTAAACCAGTGCTTGATATTAATTATAGTTCCTGTTTTTGAAAAACAAAAAGAAAAAGAAAACAGAAGCAGGATACACACAGAGGAGACTCACAAATGGAAGTCTACCTACAAAAAAACATTAACTACATTCTTAAGAAACGCAAGCAGAATTCTTTTTTTGTATTTTGTAGCATTTGCTTTTAAGTATACATTATGGAAACGTTTACAACTTTTGCTGAACATTTTGTCACTGCAGCATTAAGAGTTGTAACACAGTGAAACATAAGATGCTAAGATCACTATACAAGATCACTATAATCAGTATCAGTCCAGAACATTTCTATGAAAAACTTTAGCTAATACATGACTATCTCCCCACAGTGAGATCAGCTATTGGAACTGCATTGCCCATGTTCTCCATCTGGCACAGTTCTTTCTAGTCGAAAACAGCTGTTTGAGAGCCTGGTGCCAGAGATGGAGCCTTTGTATATTCAAAGTTGTATTTTATTAATGACCTATAGGCACTCTTAACTTTAAAAACTACCTCCTCTGAATATGGAGGCTTTATTTAGAATGCAATTAGCCTGTCCTTCATTTACTCAAGAAAGTTCTTTTGGATCACACCTGTGGCCTGTTATCCAGTACCTTGTTTGCCACAGCAATCAACCACAAGCCTTTGGAAATCCACAAATAGAGCCCACCAAGAGTTCTATTAAAAAACCAAGAGCCCACCCTTATTACAACATAGCCTAGCAAATTGTGTCCATTTCACAGGGCCCTTATGAGTTAACCATGATCTACATCATGTGTACCTAGCCAACTGTGGATCCTTCAAGAAATTTTGGCTACGCAAGCCAGAGCTTAGGTCCTACATGAACAAAAGCTCAGGATGAGGCAGCTTCATTCATGACTTTATCACCCAATACACTACACCAGACTTCTCCATGACAGAAATCAATACACAACACATCTGTATACCACACTGGCAAGACCAATCTACATCGGTTTCTATAATAGCTTAGGGCACCACATCAAAAGGGCAATTGAAGCGGGTGGCAGTTTTTACCTCCTGTGGCAATGAATTCGATATGCTCTAGGACCACTTACTCAGGGCTCACTTTTTAACAGAAGTGAGCTACAGCTCAGGAAAGCTTATACCTTTTAATAAGATGTTAGTTGTAAAAGATGCTACCAGACTCCTGAGTTTTTGCCATTATGGACTAACACGGCTCTCCTCCTACAAGGTAGGACTCGGATGTAAGTGGGATAGTAAGTCCTCCAACACCTCTTCCTTTATACTCCCAATCCTTCCCCAGTTATCATAACAGCAGAAACCGGCCACTGACTCCTGTGTCTTCGTGCTCCTCAGAACCATCCCGGTAGCCTTCCCCAGCAACGGAGCGTTAATTCTGTCCACAAATGAGCGGGACACCCTCAAGGCGCACGATGGGGCGCTGCCATCAGGCTCGCATGTACAGGCAGGAAAAGATAAAAAAACAATCTCCTGGGCAACCCCGCTATTCCCAAAAGACATGACCGAACCCACCTTCAAAGTCAGAGAAGCACCAAGAAAAAAAGGTCATAAACGGACGAGTCTAAGAAAGAATGCCGCAAGGGTTGCTGGGTACGGAAGCAGGTTCTGCCTAGAACGCCGCCTCATCCGCCTTTCGCCGTCTACAGCACCCCCTGTTGAGGAGGATCACGCTAAGCAGTCGCGTGCTGCCCCTCAAAGAGCGAGAATACCGAATAAATCTGGGTCTGGCTTGTTTTGTGCAGAGTTCAGTCCTTCCGAGTAAAAGGTGCAATTCGAGGCACAGACATTGATATGCAAGGAAGCCCTGTGGCTTTCTATTTCTCCACGGGGAGGAGCATTAACTGCCAGTTGAGTTTAGGAAATACATTCGTGATTCAGTAAGATTCAGTGCATAGAGAAAAATAAGCCTGTCAACTTCAATAGATCGTATACAAGGGAGATTGAAATACTATGGGCGCTAATACAAGGATAAATCCCAATTCAATTAATTAATTGACGCTTTATTTTGAGCCGACTTCCACAGGATCGGGCTGCCCACGTGGCTAACGCTTCGTATAATCTGCTCCGTCCGTGATACTCTTACGTTCAGCGTGACTCTCCTCCCAAAAAATACGTATGGAATTGCAGCTTGTTTCGGCTTAGATTTTACAATTCAAGCTTACAGTATACGCTTTACACAAGAGTAAGAGTATTCAATGAATACTGATTTCAATAGAATTTATTACCAGGTAAGAATGTACAGGATTGCTACCTTAATCACCACCCTTCTCTCAAAGTAGGGTATGTTGTGTGTTCCTCAAATACAGGTGACTCATCATAGAAGTGCAGCCTATTGAACAGGCACAGCAGTGGTTAAAATTTTTATAAAGACCATTCAGTGTTCACAAATTAAGAATTGACTCATCCGAGTCAACTTCCACTGGCCATGCTGCTTTTGCGAAGGCTAGAATTGTCCAGCACATCTGGAAGGCACCAGGTAGGAGAACACTGCTTAGAATAAACAACGCTTAGGGAGATGCACATCATCTTTAAAATTATATGCAGCTTCATTCTCAGTGGGATCTACCTCTTTATAAGCACACATAAGATGAAATGCAGTTTCATACATCTCTTAAGCCCACTTCCTGTATTTGTCAATTTATCTGTGCAAGAGCTTGTCTTGATTATAAATCTGCAGGTTAGTGATAGATCTGACAGGTTGCAGGATGTCTGGCTTGGCAGGTGAAGTATTACACAGGAGGGGGAGATACATCTGCTGAATTTATTTCAGCTGTTGAGACATGTTGCTGAGATAGTCTGAGGCTTATATTAAATCCAGATAGCAAGCAGTAGAATGATAGGAAGACTCAATTTTAAACTAATCCTTTTTATACTGAAGAGGGTTCATGGAATGCAGTTTTATAGGTTTAGTGAAATTCCAAAGACCATGATTTTGAAATGCACTGTTAAGTTGTATTCATTACAAAACATTGACCCATGATTAACTGAACAGTTAAAATTAATTATTTTAACTGGGTTTGCATCACATGCTGAACTCCAAGCTAGCCAACATTTTAGTTTAGCATTTTGTGTAAATCTAGCTATAAACTGGAATGCCTGATTACTTTTATAAACTTCCCTAGAACAAATTATTACAGTGGAACAGTTACAGTACTAATTAAGCACAGCTTTTTTCAATGGAAGTATGCTTGATTGCATCTTTATGATTGCAGATTTAAGGCTATGTTCATACAAACGTGGGCTTGTTAGTTTGCAGTTAAACAAATTGCTAGTTTGTAGATGAACAGTCTAAATTATAACTACAAAACAAAGTGCAACCTTGTTTATATCAAAGTAAATCCTGGTGAATTCTGCAGCTTGCTTTCTGATAAGATTGCCAGTACATCTTTGGAGGTTGGAAGACACATGTGACTGTTATCTACATGCTTTACCTTTGCAAATATATTTAAACTATTAGCTCGGATAACTAAATTATTTCTGTTATTTGCAGGTAACAGTTGGCTTTCTAAAAAAAACATGAGGGGGAACTGGGTTCACACAACATGCTAGGTCAATCTTCCCTAACATTATACCCTCCATATGTTAGGACCAGAACTACCAATTTGCCTGGTCAGCAACCTGAAAATGCCACCCAAAAAGCACCATCTAAGCGCAATACAAACATGCCCTGACAACCTCTTTTTCTGCTGTGTCCTCATGCCATTACCTTAATCTGATCCCCAATCCATACCTGAGACAGACTCTCTACTTAGTTGCACTTAGTTGCACAACCACTCATTTTTTGTGGTTGATGCAATCTGACATGCTTCACCAACCATTCCATTAGCGCCATGCTCAGGTGATTCCTGGAAGGGGTCAGATCAGCTTCTTTTGGGCAATGCTTGCATTGTGATGTGTGGACAGTCATTCAGGGTGGCTTGGCCTAGGACAGGAGGAAACTGTTCTTTCAAGCCATACTTCCCCTGTACCCATCAGGTCTGCAAGCTGATTAGACTTAACCTGGCTTTAAAAGTGAGATCAGCCTAACAGCAGGCAGGGATTGGATGAAGAGACAGAATCCTGCTTCACAGTGCAGCCCTGTGATCCCATTAGATGTTGTTTTAGTTCTTTTTAAGTAGAAGTCTGGTTTTTTTTCAAATGAGGGCTAAACCCCAGTTTAAAAACAGCCTAACAGACATGCCTTGACTTGCATGGTGCAGCAGGAGCAAGAATCTTGCAAACTTCCCCCTCAATTGTCAGTTTGCACTACATGATGTGGCAGGAGACCTCCTCCCACCCCAGCGCACAAACTCCCACTAACCCTATCAAATGTGCAGTGCAGATAATTCTGCTAGGGATAAGGAATTCCAGAATTCCTGGCTAAGAGTTCTGGGAGCAGGGCCGCAATTAGGGTCTGTGTCACCCTGGGCATACATGGATTCCATGCTCATTTTGGCGCCCCCCCCCAGTTGCAGCCCTGTCTGGGAGATCAAACAAGGCTAAAATGTGATTTGCTAGTTGATGGCTCAGTATGCTGTGAGAATCCAGCTGGTATAGTTCGTGTAAGGTTGAGTTGTGCAAATGCAGCCATTTGGGTTAACTGTGTAAACTATAGCTCAGTTAACCATGAATTAATGTGTTGCACAAGCACGACTAGCTGCAATTGTATGCAGTTAATAGGAATTCACTTACCACTGATCACAGTATGAATTGCTTCTGTGTATACATCCAGTAGGTGTGATCTGGACTGCAGCCCTAAATTAACTTTATGCTCAGCAAACTCACAACATATTAAATCGCTAAGCAGCCTATCACATTTTAACCTAGGTTGTTGAGTGAATATGGTAATATTACTCTATGGTTCAGTATATTATTAAAACCCAGAAAACTGGGTTACAGTAACCGTGGATTACGTGCAAAGCTAACCCATTCCGCACTTGCATGTGTTTTTCCTGTAAGACTGTGATAGTGTATACTGCTGTCTATATTCTCCCTAAACGCCACTGAATACAATCGAAATTGCTTCCAAGCGCAACCCTACGCAATTCTCATAAATAAAGGTCTTTATGTTCAGTGCATTTTACTCCCAGATAAGTGCATAGGAGATAGTTGCCAGACTAAGAAACCAAGATCGAATTTGCAGTTCAGGAAGCACGCAGCTATTGCAGCTTCGCTCAACATTTGCAGAATCTCGGGATCTAATTGGGCAGCCTGGCTGTAGGGGGGCGGGGCCCACTAATGAGTACAGCGCTTGTCGGACGGCTGGTTGAGCTGAGGAGGGATGCTTTCCTTTCTCAGCGGCGTGTTAAGGTTGAGTCATGTTGCGAAAGCTCACCGTAGATCAGATCAACGACTGGTTCACAATTGGCAAAGCGGTCAGTGGGGTGGAATTCCTGGGGGGCGAACTCCGGGCTCCTGGGTTGGCTCTTCACCTCGGTGGACCCGTTGAACAGCAGACGCCTACTGCGAATGTGTAAGTAGCCCGGGACCTACAGCAAAAATTGCGCTTTTGACTGCTCCTCCATCGAGCGCACGGTTTACTGTATGAGCTTCTTGGAAAGATCTAAAACTGCCCGGATTCTTCACTATTGAATGGTGTAAATACAGTAAAGCCCCTTCGGTCATCAAGAGGATGGATTTCTCCGATGCACAAGTTCTAACATTATTAAGCACGATTTGTTTTCCACCTTAGAAATTGAGTAATCCCCTCTGCCCGTAATAGTCTGATGGTGGCCCACCTCAAATCTGCAAATGCTTCTCTGAAGATACATTAAGTTTGAAGACGCTGCAAAGTATTTATTTCTGGAACACACATTGCTTCTGTAAAGCAAGCAGTACCACAGAACTAAATAAGTTAATTTCAGTGCTACCCCAAAAATGATGTGTGTCAATGTGTGCATATAAGAAGTCAACCTGATTGTGTTTATAAAATCATGGTCAGATCCTCAAAGAATATAGTGCTGTTTTCTTGTTTAAAGCAGAGCGAAAAAGGAGTGGGAATTACTTTTTCCTTTCTCATTAGGCAGGAGATTAGAGTTAACTATCAGGTAGCATCTGAGAAATACATTAATGACTTGCTCAAATTACTTAATCAATTGGGCTCAACTTGGCCATCTTGGTTAACAGACTATATAAACTTCAAGCAGCACAATTGTCTGTCTGGTTTTGGTTTTAAACATTTTTAAAGTTTCCCATTCTCAGCTAATCACATCAGTTTTACCAAACACCTAGACTGGGTTCACAAATAGTGCTAAGCCATGATTTGCTTATGGTTTATTTAGTAAAACACAATTGGTTATGGGCACACCACACACCAACCTAAACTCAGGCCACAGCAGGGCTTACAATAATGTGTGTATCCAGCTATTATGTGGCTGAGCATCATATGTGGCATGCTAGTAACTCTTAGAGAACTCTTGCATCCCTGTCTGTCCCATAGAAATAAATTGTCTATTTCAGGAACAAATAGGACTAGATAGATCTTGGGTTTGATCAGTACTGCTGTTTTGATTATTATCTTTTGATCTCGTTTATTACCTGTATTTGTAAGCTGTTTTATTATTCATAGAATTCTGTAGTAGTTCACAACTGTATAAAAGTGATACAGTTTTAAAACTTAACATGCCAGATATTGATGAATTAATAGCTTGGGAAGACCAAGATAAAAGATGCCAGTATTTGTGAATGTGACAATTTCTTGCTTGCTCTCCTCATCCAAATCATTCGCAGAGTCTTGCTCTGCGAATGTGGAATTACTGTACTGTATGGCTATAGTTCTCACAGTCAGTATGAGCCTGTCAGATGGTTTTTCAAGCAAAACATGCTGTGTGTTTATCAAATTTTAAATTCTAAGAGCATTGTTTTTTATCTATGTACTCTCATTTGCCTTTATATGGAGAGTTTAAAATCTAATAGCTATATTACTTAATATGATCCTCTGAGGTAATGTTAGCTTGTTTAAATTATCACAGTGTGATTGTTTTTGTAGAGTAATGCACATTTTAACTGAAAATAAAACAAATGGGATCTCTTTTAATGGAAAAACAGCCAGAAAAATATTTGAATCTCACGTGAATTAGCATCATATATATTTTTTCTTGTTGCCTGTTTCTAACGTAGGGCTTGCAGTCCTGAAGAACGATACATTTCTCAACATGTTTACTAAGAAGAACATCACAAATCAAATGAGATTTATTTGCTTTTGCAATAATATTTTTCTTTGTTGCTTTAACTTCACAGTTTTATAGCATTGTTTTGCAGTCAGTGAGGCAAAAGAACACTGGTGTGAAAGAAGCATCTTGCTGCCCCCTTTTTCTGTTACTTCCTAATTTCCACAATTGTGGTTTAATAATTGTTTTCAGTGCAGAGCCTAACCAGGGTTTCCCAAATCAACACTGTTGAGGAAATTCATACAACACAAATTAGCCAACCATGTTTTAGTCCAGCATGTTGTACATACTGAGCCATTCGACTTAATATTCCTAAATTAGGCTACTGTTAGAAATTACACCCCATGGAAGCTGACTAGTTCTGTATCTGCAGACCTTTCACTGGCAGAAGCATTTATTTAGTCAGATTTTTAGCCCTCATACACATCTATATACATATTAATCTGATCCATAACTTTTTGAAACATTTTATGACCATAATTTGGTATAAAAATATGGTACTATTTTAGCAATTAAAAAAGCCCAGTTCTTTGCAAATCTAGATTTTATCATTCATCAGAAATTACAGCATAAAATCTACTTCGGTGTGTTGCTCCTGGGTATTTCTCTTTTTTAGGTGGATCTGAAGCAAAGGAAGAAGGATTCTTTTTGGTATTGAAGATAAAGATTTGCAAGACTTAATATCTTATTATTGTATCTGCTTTTCTGCCAGACTATTGCAGATAAAGGAACTTTGGCCTATATTGCCATTTTTTAGAACCTGTGAATGAATGCCCTCTCAAATTACCCTATTTGTGGAGAAACTTTTTACTGAATTTCTGCAGGATGAAAATAAAATTACGCATATTTTGCAGAGCTTAACCCCCCCCCCCCCAGGTTTTAATTTTGTGCCAGTGCAAATAATACTACAGTGTTTCTCAACCTTGGCAACTTTAAGATGTGAGGACTTCAGCTTCCAGAATTGGCTGGCTGGGGAATTCTGGGAGTTGGTCCACACATCTTAAAGTTGCCAAGGTTAAGAAACACTGCTCCACAGTATCCCAGATGTAGACTCGTGCCAGGGCATTGTAGAGGGCACATGGTAGCCACTATAAAAGAGAAATATATATTTGTCTTAAATCTGTGAAATGCACACATTTTTTTCCAAAGGTGTCTTTTGGGTGCTAGTGTACCTTTGGCATCTCTTACTGCTTTTTTCTTTTTATTAAAAGGCAAAAGATGTTGCTCTTGTTGTGACCTGTTTTAGGCCTGCATAAAGCCTGTCTGTTTCCATAGATCCAAATAAGGGATCTATAACAAAATGGAGAAATAGTCATTATCTCTCTCCTTTAACTTTTCAGATTTGAATTCAACATCCTCATTTTGAAAAGATTGCATGTAAGCAAATTGCAAGATAAAAATCTGTCATGTCTTTCACTGTGATTAATTTTCAGAATGTTGTCAAGTCTTTAATTGTTACTGCATGCTTAGAAGGGCAAACTAAATGGTATATACATATTAAAGGGAGCCAACATAGCCAGTTAAGATGGTGGACTCAGAGTGGGAAGGCTCAGGTTTGGGTCCTCCCTTAGAGAAGCCAGCTGGGTGAGCTTGGACTAGTTGTTCCCTCTCAGCCCACATAAGCATCAGGCTGTGTGACAAGACAGCTGCTAACCAAACCCCTCATGGCATCATGCATTGTTAAGCTTTGCTGTAATTAGGTACGTGCAGTGCAGAAATAAGGGGACCCTGCAACCATGCAAGATTAATGCCAAGGAAAAGGACAAAATATTAAACCTCCATAAAAAAAGCTGTGCTATATGTATTTGGTTGGAAGGATCATAATGCAACACTTAATTAGCATAAAGCAACCATCCTATTTATTTATGGACTATCTATACTAGCTGTAGTTGCTATTAAGTTTAAATTTGCATTCATGAGGATAGTGGGATGGGAAAATAATTTTGGAGTACTGAATCATTACAAGATGATTATAGCCATAGCTGAATTAATACTAGGGAAGCGAAAATAATTAACTTGGTGGGTAGTAATAGGGAAGATTCCAGATTCTGTGAGAGAACGTTGGAAGGATGCCTTGTGTATTCTTGTCAACATAGCTGGATACAGTTGGGATTTCCTCTTTGTCCATTTTCCTGCAGTTGGTGCTGGATGCTGCAAGTTGTCTGGAGCAATTTATATTCCAAACATCAGCCAGTTGATCTGGCTGAGCTTCTTTTTCCTGATTAGTAAGGAACTCTTTTAAAACTTGTTTGAATATGTAAACAATTTCCCAGGGTAAAACATCATTTTCTGCTAGAACTTCTCGAAATCTAGAAAAGGAAAAAGAAGGAAGAATAGGCAACCGTTTTTAAAAAAAAGGGAGGGGGGAGAAGATATTCAATCCTATTTCGTGTTGCCTTCTAAAGAAAGAAAAAGGAATAGGAAAGAATGATGCTTGCAGTACAAACAGATGAAGCATTTTTTTTTCTGTGTTAAGTTGTCCAAGCAAGTTGATTCAAACTGACATTTCCCTGGAGCCCTTTTCTAGGATCAGAGAGAAAACACTGAGTTGTTCTGGGTTTCGTGTTGTTTTAAATTCCATATGCTGTCTTTATGGGTGAGTCTATATATACTGTATAAAGAATGTTGAATGAAGAATTGTTGAGAAACTTGTTTTGTGACCAAATCAGTCTTAACCTTATCAAAATTGCCCGAAACAAATGTGAGTCAGGCTCACCAGACTCACATTTATAATTACGATCGTACCATGCAGATTTTAAAGCTGGGCACAGGATAAAAATATAGTCTATGAATATGATGAGAAATGTCTAGCAAAAGGAATACACAAATTAGCTCTCTAAATAATAAAGAGCTTTGAATATGTAGTAAGCAATTGAGTGGTGTGTGCTGAATTACTACATTTAATTATTTTGCTAAGCTTAACAAAGATTCTAGACAGCTGAAGATGAATTCTTTTTCTATTACATTCTGGGGGCAAATAAGTCTTGGAAGCTCCTGCATTGCATGCTATTCAATTGAACAAATGAAATCCTAGCAGTGCTTTTTGAAATGCCACAACCAACTCATAGAGACTTACAGAGAGGTTGCATGTGTTGCCAGAAAGTATGTTTTAATTTGAAGCCGTTTTCTTTTAGATACAACATTTAACACGACGCTGCAGAGATGGGATCCCTTTTCCCCTTTCCTAAAGCTTATGTAATACTACATCGATAAAATAGATTTACCTGCTGAGTATGATTCCAGTTTGACATGGTTGGATTTGAGAGCAAAGAGCTTCAAGCTGTCGTTGTTCAGTAGCTGGGATAGTTATTTGAAGATTTTGGTAGCTCTTCATCCCATTGTAATCATGTTCAGCTTTCTGAACTGTGTGTCCATTTTCAATCTCCTGTATCAGCCGTTCACGTTCTTTCAAATGCCATTTTAGTTCTCTCAGAAGTGTCTTTGTCACAAGTTCTGAGCCAGGGTATTGTCCACTTTTGTAAGAATAACTTTTTGGCCATTTCATCCAGCCGAAGAATGGCATTTTGACAACTAATTAAAAAATAGAGACAAAAAGAGACACACACCTACTGATGTTAAAAGGTAAGCTGAAATTTGGTCCTCAGGGATTTCATGAAGGCGGGATAAAAATAAAATAAATAAAATGTAATTTTACCCATTTTACACATAGGCAGTTTCAAACTGCAAATCTATCCATGTTCAAATGGAAGGCCAGTTTAACTCAGTGGATTTTAATTCTGAATACCTTATGCATAGGATTGTGCTGTCAGTAACAGTGCGATCAAAATTTAATCATTTCCCTCCCAGAAATAGGTTCGATGCTTAAGATATTCTGGTTTAGCTGTCTTCTGTTTTATTCTGTCCTGGGTATGTTGAATCTTTGTAGTACTTTTTGAAGTAATTGGCTAAGTCCATCCCAAATAATTCAATTGTTATTTTAAAAAAAAACAAAGATAGATAATTAAGGTATAATATTCTGTATGCTCAGTCTAAATGTAAACAAAACAGAACAATTCAAAATCTAGATAATACCTACAAAAAAGTAACATCTAACGAGAAAATTTAGATTTTAGAGAAAATACTAGTTTTTTATAACAAATTTATATATATTTACAACAGGTTTTTAAAATTACAAATACAAGAAAGAGTCTTGTGGCAAACTAGCACATTTATGCAATTAAAATATGTTAGTTTTTATGGAGTCACAAGATTCATGGATTTTTGGAGCAGCTCTTAAAAGCTTTATATTTTAGCCCATCCAAAAATTTTAAATAAAATTATTCTTATACTTACTGTACTTGTAGAAAAGAATCTCTTTCACCAATAAGGCTATAGGCGATTTCTGCTTGATGTGGTGATTGTTTATTCCAGCATGCTCTGTCTGAGACAAGTATTCCTCATTTCACCCACTTAAGAAAAGTGTATGATAAATGCCACATACATGATTTTCAATTATCCCAGCTTCTAAAATAACTTAATTCGTTCTAACAAGAGGAAACCAGAACCCTCCGACATGGATTCTTCTGAAATTCTTCCTGCAAAGCCCATTCAGAGTTTCTGCCTTTCCGCATAGATTTTGTCTTGAGCCAGCAAGAACAGTTTCAGTAGCTTTCTATGGATGCTAAATGTATTTTCTGTAGTCATATAAATAATTGTAGTCTGAAGCCAAGCCAGATGTGCTCCTAGCTAAAGTAAAACTGTCGGTTGGATGATGTGATGCTTGGATGTGCATAGCCGTAGGTCACAGTTCACTGCTGTATTTTTATGCCCTGTTGTGCTCTAAAAATAACCCAGTTGCCTTTTGTCATTGGACTAAACTTTTGGGCAATTTTGACTGGATTTGTGGTTTGCTTCTTTGTATTAGTTTGGGGTGCAGGGACAAGAGAAATTATTATGCTACTCAGTTTACCTGTTCACCGTTATCGATACCTGTATGGATGCTAAAATTAACAAGACTTTGTGCAAGCTCAACTCAAGTAAATTTATGTCAGTTTAAGAGTACTAAGCAGTGTACAGAGAAATTCTTAGCATATACTGTCTGGTTAAATTAATCCTTCAGTATTTGCGAAGTTCTTATTTATAGTTCATGGCTGTTAGCAAGTTTGTGAATTTTTTTTTTAACCTAATGCGTGTATTTAAAGAAGCGGCTTGCTCCTCTAGCCTTTCAGAGAAACTATGTGAAAGTTATGCTTTTTAAGAATTAGCATCCTAATGTCAAGAAGTCAGTGAACTTAGAAGTTGCCTTACATTATAGCATCATAACTCTTTCTCCATCTAGATCAATATTGCATATTTTACAACAAGCTTCATGCATTGCACTAAATTAGGCTTCATTGAATGAAGTACTCTATAGTTGGATTTTTATAACGTACAGCCATAAAGCAACTATAGTATATGAGGCTTTGGGTATTGTTTCTTTCATGTCTTGTCTTTTCTATTACTGTACCTGCTACTTCATCCTTTGCACCGGAACCTGGGACATGGGAATCCTGTTTATGCAAAACATTTGTTTCACCATGCAATTGAGGTCCTGCCAAGTAACTTAGATTTCAACTCTGTTGAGAAAAAATATTTGTATCTGATCCTAGATTTTCGTTCCATATTTGAACATACCTTATCTCTTAGTTTGCCTTTGCTAGATTCAGGTTGGGTAGGGGGTTGAGTAGGTAATTTCCACTTTAATATTATCTATTCTTAACACAAAAAACCTCAAACAGCCATTTTGCCATTCCCCTTACTGGATTTCTCGCTATAAATATGAAGAGCAAATATGGAATACATCTTAATTCCTACTTCCTCCTGGTGTAATTTTCAGTGGTAATAGTCTCTTTTTATAAGAATTGGTCTCACCTGGTTAATCCCCTTTTCAGAAGTGTTGAATTGAACTGTTGTAGAAGAATAGTCCTGCAAATCTGGTCTAGATGTCATGCTATATAAAGGGTGACATCTGTGGCTGTTATTAAAGCTGATATTGCTTATATGTTGGAAAAATTCAAATGCCAGTACTAATCATCCTCAATTGGAAGGTTTTCACATTGCATTGTATGTGGTGCTATAAAAAGTGGGGAAAGGAGTTGGATGTAGAATGACAGAATGCCTTTGCAAATTTTCAGACAGAATTAAAATGTTCTTTGCCATCTCTTTGCTGGCATAGTTGCCAGGTCAATACACTCTTTTGTTGTTGTGAAAGCTAAATAGTAGTGATAAGTTGCATTAGAAAAAAGAATATACTTTGCATAATGTGACCCACTCTGCAGAAGAATCAATAAAGTAAAATTCTGCAGGATTAAAGATTCAGAAAACAATCTGTTGGAGATGCTGGATTGCTTAAACACTATGGACAGAAAATGAAACATATTTTAAATATATTTAGAATTCTGATTTCTTGCTAATACATTGTTGTAGTGGCCTTATTTATTTATTTCATTCAAATTTTATGGCCACCATCTCAACAAACTGGCTCTGAGTGGCTAATGACAGTTAAAACCAACAAAGAACATGAAAGAAAGACAAAATAAATACACAATCAGTATTTTTTTAAAAAGATAGCTGTTAATATAACAATTTCATGGGCTCTAACTAACACTCTGACCCCATGCCCGGGAACACAGCAATGTTTTCAGATTTTTGCGAAAAGCCAACGTGGTCAGGGCTAATCTGATCTCTGAGGACATGATGTTCGGCAGGGTGGGTGCCATGACAGAAAAGGCTCTCTTCCTGAGCCCAACATTCTATAATGGACAGGACCTGTGGTATGCCTCTCCTGTTGGATCTGATGGGAGTGGTGAACACAATTGGAGAAAGGAGATCTCACAAATAACCTGGCCCCATGCCATGAAGGGCTTTATAGATAACCATCAGCACCTTGAATTGACACTGGAAGCATACTGGCAACCAATGAACCTCATGCAGAACAAGGAGTGCTGCCCACAGGGCTGCACATTGTATCAACTGCAGTTTCCAGGTGCTCTTCAAGGGCAGCCCCATGTAGAATGCATTGCAGTAGTCCACTTGGGAGGTGACTAAGGCATGAGTGATTGTGAGCAGAGCTTCTTGGTTCAGCAAAGGACACAATTGACAGAAGTCCTGGCTATTTCTGATACTTTTCTTCAGACAAGAGCCACGAGTCCATGAGGATCCCCAAATTGCACACTAGTTCTGTTTGGAACAAAAGATGGGAAGTCCCCAGAGACAGGTGGATGGGGTGAACTTAACTCCAAAGCTACTCCGTCTTGCTTGGGCTGAGTTGAAGCCTGTTCTTCCCCATCCAAACCCCTACAGTCTCCAGACACCAAAACAGAACGTATCCTTACAGCAGATGGTGTATGATTGAACAGTACTAAGTTTTTCAATGATTTATTGTATTTTGAAATAGATATGCACCTGAAGGATAATGCCTAGAATACCCTTTTTCTTCATGTTCTCCATATGTGCTGGCTAAGAAATCTAGGAGTTGCATTCACCAGTTTGGAGAAGAATGACATTTTGGAATGAAACTGGCTGGATTCATGAGACTTGTATCATATTGTGATTTAGCACAATGTGTGAATTGAGTATTTCATGAATATTGCTGTGTTATGCTATGGTCTTGACAAATGTAATTTTTGCATCCACCAAAGAGATTTCACTTGTCTCTGGATTGGGTTGTTGCTAAAGTGTGGAACACTTGTCTTTAATGGCAGAGATTTTCATTTGTATCTGCTATGATATTTGGTATTTCATGCTTGTTCCACACAAATTGATACTTCTGGTACCTCATTTTAAGAAACATGGGTGTGTATGATTTCAGCTGGCATATAACTCGAGGCTCATTTTTTATTTTATCCAGAACACTACATAAAGCTGATTCCATTACTTATGTAAGATTGTATGTATATTATTTTGGTAGCTGGTTGCTTAGTTTTAATCTTTCTGTGTTTTACTTGTACTATGGGGATAAAGGGGCTTAATTACCATTCATTATGGCTTTTTCATTCAGTTGAAAAAAGGGTGGGAGAATTGTTGTGAAAAAGGAGAGGAGTACATGCTTTTTCTAGGAGAAACAAATCCCAGAGTTAATTGGCATCACCAGTTAAAAGGATCAGCTGATATGGAAAAGATACTTGCCTAAGATTCTGGTCATTGTTGCACACTTGCCTTCCCCAATCTGATGAACTCTAAATAGGTTGGGATCATAATTTTCAGAATTCCCTGCAGTCAGCAAAGGTTTCTATGGCAAATGTGATTTTTTTTTATGTTGAGATTGGCCTTCTAATCTTACAGTCATAGCAAAATTTAGTTGGAAAAAAAGTACCTGCTTAGCTAACTTGTTTTTCTTTGAAATGAATAGTAATTAAGAGTACATGTTTGTATTCTAAAAAAACCCGGCATAATACTGTTTTGAACAATGTTGTTATGTGGAACATAACATCTTTAGACATAACAGTATGGTGTCTGTTATGATAGACTCACCAATTAAGGGGTGGGGTACCAGTGATGCCTGAAGTTTTATATGCCCCTGGCAAGATGTGTTTAATGTATGGAATGAGAAAGGAACTTGTTTGTAATATATGTCTCAGAAGTAGGTCTTCAACAGCTTTATGTCATAGTGGCCAAACATCAAAAAGGAATCCTGTTACTAGGTCTTTTATTAAACTAGCCAAGCAGCTGGTCTCCCTGTGCCATAGCATTTTTAAATATTGTTATGCATTGTGCTGTAGGACTGCTTATTAGTCATAATTTTATTTAGAATAATATATATGTATGTTAAAGTACAGCATTTATATCAGAGTGCATGCTTTGTGGGCTAGCCAGGCTTTGATGGACTATTTATCATCTATACGTGATACCATTCTATATAAAGAGAGCCAGTTTGGTGTAATGGTTAAGACACCAGGCTAGAAACTGGGAGACTGTGAGTTCTAGTCCTGCCTTGGACCAGTCACTCTCAGCCCTAAGAAGCAGGCAGTGGCAAACCATTTCTGAAGAAACCTTGCCAAGAAAACTGCAGGGACTAGTCCAAGCTGTCACCAGGAGTCAACACTGACTCAAAAGCATCCCCCCCCCGCCTGAATAAAGGTATCAATACATATTAAAACTACCATGGATCAGTATAACTCTGCTCACAGTTACTCATGCCCTGGTCATCACGCAGTGCCTGGGGTGGGGAGGGGGGTAGTCAATCCTGGCTGGCACCTTAGAGTGCTCCCCTTATATTTACGATCTTTTGTAGCTGTCTGGATTTTTATCTTCTATTTTTATTTTTGTATTGTATTGTATTATACTTTATGTATTATTATAATTACTGTTTTTAATCCTTAATTGACTAACTTACTGTAAACCGCTCAGAGTCACTCTTTGGGGGGAGATGGGCGGTAGTATAAATTTGAGAAATAAATAAATCTTCCAAATGGACTACTGTAACATGCTGTACATGGGGCTGCCCTTGAAGAGTATCTGGAAGCTTCAGCTGGCACAGAATGCAGCAGCCCGGGCAGTTATGGGTGTTCCTAGAAGGGCATGTATTACATCTCTGCTCTGTGAGCTGCATTGGTTGCTGGTTTGTTTCTGGGTGCAAGTCAAGGTGGTGGTTTTGACCTTTAATATGGGGGCATGTTATCTGAGGGACTGCCTCTCCCTGATTACTTATACCCATCCTGTCAGGTCCAGCAGGAGAGGCATGTTGTGAGTCCCATCTGCTAAGGAGTTCCATCTGATGGGACCTAGGAGATGAGCCTTTTCTGCTGTGGCACATCTGCCCTCTGGAACATCATATCCCCTAAGGTGAGGTTAGCCCCAATCCTTGCGGCCTTTTGGAAGGCCCTCAAAACGTGTTTTTTTCATCAGGCCTGGGGATCTCCTGGCAGCAGAGAGCCCGTGTATTGGTTGCACCATGTATGACATTTTAATTAACCCTCTCACAAACTTGTTTTTATTTATGTTAATTATTTAATTGTTTTAGTTGGTTTTTATATTCGGTTTTAATAGATGGTTTTATTGTATGCCACCCAGAGTCACCTTGTGTGAGATGGGCGGCGAAATAAATTTGGTAAATAAATAACTATTAATGGCAGTGTCCTGTTATTAATATAGGTAAAGGTAAAGGTTTCCCTTGACGTAAAGTCCAGTCGTGTCCGACTCTAGGGGGCGGTGCTCATCTCCGTTTCAAAGCCTTGGAGCCGGCGTTGTCATAGACACTTCCGGGTCATGTGGCCAGCATGACTCACGGAACGCCGTTACCTTCCCGCCGAAGCGGTACCAATTAATCTACTCACATTTGCATGTTTTCGAACTGCTTGGTGTGCAGAAGCTGGGACGAGCAACGGGAGCTCACCCCGCCGCGCGGTTTCGAACCGCCGACCTTCCGATCGACAGCTCAGCGGTTTAACCCGCAGCGCCACCGCGTCCCTATTAATATAGCATGCCAATAATCATGCCATTAGATAATGACCTATGCAGTAGTTTCATGCCATCCCTTTGAGTGAATGAACAAGAAAGAAAGATGGAGTGAGATCTGCTGAAAGGCAAAAAACCAGAAAGGTTCACTCAGGAAGATTTCAGCATATGTAACATGTGGAAAAGTACCAGAATGAAAAAAAGCAAGAGACAATTCCCCAAATAGTAGATGATTCCCATCTGAATTGGATGAGGCAATGGTACTCTGGTGGAAAAGCATCATGTGGTGTGAGAAAAGGGCCAACTTGGGAATTGTCAATTTTTTGTGGGCTGGTCAAACCTTGGGGCCATCGCATAAAATGATTGTTCCATGTGAGCATCCTGCCTCATTTTTTCTGGAATTCAAACCTAGTGTAGCCTAGCTAAACTCAGAGTTAGAACATGTGTGAGACGGTTTGAATTAATGCCACTTTATAGGTTCAGAAAGTAAGCAGTAGGTGTTACGAATCTGCATTTGTTGCTATGCGATCAGATTAAGAAAAAAAGTGCTGGGGGTACTCTGTGGCCTTCTGTATGGTGCGGTTATTTATTTAAAAGCAATTTTATCCCCCTATTTAAAAAATCTTGAAGTAGTTTACAGTGCCCCATCTCTCTTCCGTTTTAGCTCATTGTAGAAACTGAAGCTTTAAGTGTCATATGGTTTTGAATACCAGCTTGCCATCTAGAAAAACAATGACACTTTTTGTGTGAAAATTGGTTGAAGTCTGCTCAGTCTTTTTCAGCATTTGTTGAAACATTAAACAGGTCAGACCCTGGAACATCGTGTGCCTTAGGTTAAAGCTGCATTGTACATTTTTGATTGAATTTCAGTATTTTGCATCTTAAAATTCATGTTTGAATGGTGTTTCAGGGTTATTTCATACATTTAACTGAGTCAAACAGCAGAAAGTATCAGCTGCCTGTAGCTTTCTAGTGAGCATATCTGTTTGATGTATACTGTATATTGCTGTAGTCACTGGTTTTAACAGGCTGTCTGAAAATCACGAGTGAGGATGTCATCTGGAGGAGACTGTTCCACAGGGTTGGTGCCACAACTGAAATACACTGATTTCCTGCCCCCTCCTGAATCTCCCTTGTGATAGGAATCCTCTATATCCCTCCTTAGGATGTGCACTGGCATGCTGAACAGATGAGTCAGTTTGAAACAATGATCCTGCAAGTATTCAGGTGAAAAAGTGAAAGGGAAAGGTCCCCTGTGCAAGCACCAAGTCATGTCTGACCCTTTGGGGGGATGCCACTTTCACGACGTTTCCTTGGCAGACTATAGCGGGGTGGTTCGGCATTTCCTTCCCCAGTTGTCACCTTCCCCAGCAAGCTGGGCACTCATTTTACTAAGCCAGATACGGCTTTCTGGGTCAAAATCAGCATTTTGAAATGTACCTGGAAGCCTATTGCTAACCAGTGCAGAGCCTACAGCATTACTGGAATGTGCAGGTAGTGGCTGTCACCTGCCAATAACTAGGCTGCTATACTTTCTATCAATATTCTGAGTAGTCTTCAACAGCAGCCCCTTGTAGAATGCATTGCAGGAATCTGTGTGAGATGTGACGAGGGAGAGTTACTTTTGCCTGGGCCTCTTTCTCCAAGAAGGATTTCAGCTGGCAAACCAACCCAAATTGGATAAAGTTCTCCTTAGCCATGGTCTCCACTTGCTTATCTACCAGTAAGTGTAAGTCTAGGAGGACCTTCAATTTAGGGTACTGGTCCTTCAGGGGAGTGTTACCTCATTCAGAGTCACCACTGGAGAAGATAGAGTACCTAATGGTTTCTAGACAAACAGCAGTTTAGTCCTGCTGAGATTCAACTTCAGTGTGTGTCTTCCTATACATATCACTACAGCTTCTAGTCACTGGGTCAAGATGTCCACTGCATCATTGGCTTGGCCTGGTGATTTGCCGCATCTCTGGGTATCATCAGCATACTGATGATATTTCACTCCAAACCAACAGATTACTTTTCTTGGTGGCTTTGTATAAATGTTAAACAATAAGGGAGAGTGAGAGAAGAACCCTGTGTAAAGGACTGATACCCTGTAGTATGTAGCAAGTAGACCTGTTCTCTTACCACAACCAGAACAACTCAAGGAGTAGAGCCAGTGTGACCCAGTGCCCCCAACTCCCAGTCATAGCAGTCAGTCCAGAAGGATACAGTGATCAATTGATTGTATCCAGTGCTGCCAAGAGATCCAAAAGGAGCAGGAGAGATGCGTTCTTCCGTATGGGAAATCTATACATCTGATTCTCTGGCTGAAACTTGACAGAAGGTACTCAGACACAGGATATGGCATGGCTAAGAATCTTTACTGCATGCCAAAACGGTGCCCCTTTAAGCAGTTGATTGCCTTCTGTCAATATGAGAATATGGCTGCTTCGTATACCCCCTATAGATTATAGCTGGTGCTGCTTTTTCCTACCTTTCCCACAGCTTGATGGACACTTGCCTTGCATTTTTTTAGGCTTGGTGCTAGTTCACTGTAGGCTGTTGACATATCTGGAATTCTAGCTCTAGGATCCTCTAGCTCTCAACATGGCTCCCACAATATATAAGTGAAATAATGCATTCTTGCTCATGATAGCAACTGTAATATATTGCATTTAACAGTGAATACATGGTACTGCAGCTAATAGCCTAGATGGTTTAATACTCCATGAATGTATAAAGCTGTCCAGTCAGTACCTTGTGCTAGAAAGTTCCATTGTTTAAACATATACAGTACTGTGAAAAGACAAAAAACATGAGAACTATACTGTATTTGCCTGATATTCTGTTCTGTTCACATAGCAACTGGTCAGATACCAATAGGAAGCCCACAGATGGCACAAATTCCATTCAGTTTGATGGGTATGAACAACTTGTGGCAAATTCTGTAGCTTGAGAATATGTGAAGAAATACTTCCTTTTATCTTTCCCGAATCTCCCATCATCGTTTCATCTTATTATCCCAGGCACTAGCATTACGAAAGGAGACAGAAAAGTCTCCTCCTCTATTTCTATTACACTCTATTGCAGAATTGATAACGCATATCTTAACATGAATTTGACCTGTGAATGTGAAAATTGGAGCATGGATGCTTATTTGAGAAACATCAGAATGATACTAGAAGTAACATTTAGATCAGAAGATCTTTTTTCATTGATGTTCAAAGTTGCTGTGAATTGGGCAACTTTATAAATCTACAATACAAATAAAATAGATATACTGTATGTATGCTATTGCTGACAGTGTAATTTCAGTTGTGTGCTATGTGCTGTTCCACACTGTTAAGGTGCAACAGCATGCTCTATTCATCAGAGCAACTTCTTGTTAAGAGCTCACTTGCATTGTTTGCTGTTGTGGCACAATTGTGCATTTTATAGCAAACAGTAATACGGGTGATAGTACAAGTAAGACCATCTAAATGATGGAAAGACAAGTCTTAGTGCAGTTGCCATTTTGAGCAGCACATTCTTAGTCCTTTCCTTTAAGGAGAAAGTGCAGGAGATGAGAAAAAGGGAGATACAGGTGCTTGGTCAAAAAGAGATGTGTGTTGCATAAGAGCATCAGTATAGTTGAAAGCACACCCTTTGGGTTCAGAGTCTTTGGCATCGGTTTTATATGAAACCTCCAGCCCTTTCCTTACAGAAGCATTGATGCTGGGATGGAGAATTGGGTATTAAAGTGAAAAAATAAGGGCCTAAAATGATCAAGGTTTTTGAAAGAAGGGATGCTGTCAGAAATGCTTGTATTCAGGAGAGCAATTTCCAGTAGCTTTGCTCCATCTTACTTTTTTCCACTTAAATTTTCATGCTTTACTTGCCTTCTTAATGCCCTGTCACTGTCATGAGTACTGATGGCGAGCAGGAGGGGGCCTCTATCCAGGGGGGAAAACGCATGCGTAGTACTGAGGAGTTAAGCAGCCATTCAAAGAGACACAGATCAGGCCCGCCTTGACTTTTGGGGTTTATATGTCTGGGTTTTTCCCACGCTTATTCAGTTTGTTAGGATTCTGTTTATGTAGCAGTAATAAACACTAGAGAACTACTCCTCGTCTCAGCGTGGTTCCTGGCTGTTAGGACAGTCACTTTCTCTTACTAAGAACATTAGTGGAATGTTAGAATGGTTAGTTCTCTGTCATTTTTTTTTAAACTGTAAGACTCCGAGTACTATCAGCCCTGGTTTAGATTTTCATGCAATATGTCTATTCTTATGTTTGCCTGGTAAGGGAATTTATTTATTTGTCAGATTTCTTTGACACCCATCTTGTAATAACAACTCTTTGGGGAGAATTGTCTCCCCAAAAGCCTTTCCAGATCTCCATTAAACCACTTGTATTAACTTTGCAGCTTAAATTTAGTTTCCCATTCTAACACAAGAATAATCTTATTCTGTAAATGGTGCAAAATTTGGAAAGATACTGGAGATGCTGTACTAACAGTATTTAGTGCACCATTAATTTATCAAGAAAAATAGATTAAGCAGACAGTTTTCTACCACTAAACAGCTAGTATGTTACATTGCTTTATGTATTCGGTATATACATCTTTGCATTGTAGAGCTGATGGAAACATGTATAATCTCCAGCCTCCAATGCAACACCTGTGGTGCATGACTCTATCTGGATTGGGGCCATTAGCTTTGGTGCTAAGCTACAATGGGCTATGTTCATATAACTCACTTAACCAAAAACAGCCACATTATGTCTTAGCATGAATGTGAACTAATGTGAACTTAGTACTTCATGATCAGCAGTTGTAATTGTGTCTCATATGTGACATTTCTTCTTCGTCTGGACCTGAGTTCAGACATTTAATTTCATTGTTTATATGGTTAAAAGTTGTCCCATTCCTGTACAAGAAGAGCAAGTCTCACCAGGGACATGCAAGAGAACTACAAGGTTTGCAGAACTACAATCCAAACAGAGTTTGGGACAATATTGATGGCAAGCTGACCCATAATATCTATACAGTAATTCTCTTGGAATTCTTTATAACTCTTTTTGAAGACAGAAACAACTTTTATGCTCCGTAATTTATCAAAGATAACAGAAAGGGACTCTGAGATGATATCTGCAAACTCCTTCAAGACTCTCAGATGTAATGGTTCAGTCTTCGAAACTTAAATTCATTAATAACAACAAGGGGCTCCTTAAGTATCTCTTTATTTACCTTGGATTGCTGTTCCCTCCTTTTTGCTTCTACTACTAAGTTGTGTGCTTGGTAGAGTACTGTATAATTGCTTAAAATATAGTAAACCTTATTTAATATGCTAAAGTATTAAAATAAATAAATTGTGGCTAAGAAATATCCCCTTGCAGTTTCTTAAAAGAGTACACGAGGGAGTTGCACACTTCTGAAGTAATATAATACTGAACGCAAGACTGGAAAAGGCAAAAGCAGAATTCCTGCTGATTCATTATTAAAGTTTTCAGTAAAAACATCATAGAGTTCTGTTAATGCTTGCAATAAATTTTTCATCCACAGTTGTTCTGCTGAAATTCTTCACATGTTGCTCTAATGCAACCTTCCTGAATTTAAGGGACTCTAGATGAGTGTTTTTGGACATATTTATTTTATTTTATTTTCATCCTGCCTTTATTATTTTTCTAAATAACTCAAGGCGGCGAACATGTTAGTTGAAGGATCGTGGGAACTGTATCCCAAAACATATGGAGGGACCCAGCTTTGTGAAGATTGCTGTAATACTTGCCTGCTACTTCAGAGATTATTTCAATTGGTCTTACGCATTTTTAATTTTTTTCCTTTTATACTCAGTGTCCTAGGACATTTTGTTTAAAAAATTAGTTTTTTCATGGACAGAAACAGTGGAATCAGAAGACTGTGCCCGTAACTAATTATGCATCTTTGTAAAATTATTTTTTGGTGGTACTCAGGGATTATCAGTCAGATTTTTTATGATAAGTTTCCATTTTAACACAACTTTTTTACTTCTAGGACACCTGTACAGCAAAATGCTGGAGTGGAATATGTAAAAAGATACAGGCAATTGGAGGCAGAAGAACTTGATGCAGCAGGTACCAGTTGGTCTTCCTGTAAACCAGGTAATTTTTCCCCACTTACTCCCTTATCTTAGAAAGCCCCCTCCAATCATGAATTGATCACACATACAGACAGTGAATGTGGCATTTGGTAAACATTGGAATGAGAGCTTGTATTTGAAGGAATGGCTCGTTTTTTCACTAATTTCAGCTATTGACAGCTATACTTCTTGGCTGCTTTTTGGTTAAGATCAAGTGTAGATAACCTAGTATTACTTATTTATGTATTTGATTTATATCCCATCTTTTTTGTACAGGAGCTCAAGGCAGCATACATAATGCTCTTTCCTCTTGTTTTTCTCCACAACTACCACCTTATGAAGAAGGGTTGGACTGAGAGAGAGTGGTTGGCCCAAAGTCACCCATTGAGTTGAGGATGGACTAGAATCGGCTGTCCCCATTCCTAGTTCAGTGTGCTTCCAAATAAGTTGCAAATAAGTTGCATGGAAACAATGGAGGGAGAAGGGTATGTTTTTGTTTCCTCCTTGCAAGTGCCCCAAAGATACCTGGTTAGTCATTATGAAGAACAATATGCTGGATTGATTGGGCCTGCCTGATCCAGCAGGGCTGTTAGGTTCTCAAATTGGTGTACCCATTTTCATCTTTATAATTTCTGAACCTCTCCCCAGAAATGGTCCATGGCTCTCTCATTTTTGTAGTGTAGTTGTTTATGTGCCATGCAAAGCCTAATGTATCCTTGAACTGATAGAAGTTGATTTATTTACCTTTTATTCACATAAACAAATAGGAGTTTTATTTGTTTATTCACATACATTTGAATTCTAGCAATTCCAGGTGGCTTAGAAGATACGAAACTAAAATCACCCATAAAATCATGATAGAACAATTCCCAATAAAAAAACATTCCTGTATACACTCGCCTATAAGCCCATCTGTGGATAAGCTGACCCTCGAATGTTTAACCCAAATACCATGAAAAATACACTGCCCACAGATAAGCTGACCCTCAAAATTTTCGTATGTTTTAATTTTCCCAGTTGGCTTATCTGTTGGTGGTGCATTTTTCATGTATTTGGGTTAAACATTTGAGGGTTGGCTTATCCACAGATAGGCTTGTCTGCGAGAACATATGGACTATATAGGTACTTTTAAAAAGTATTGCTGTATATACTCGCAGATAAGCCCATCCCTGGATAAGCCAAACCCAATTTTGGGGGTGTATTTTGGCACCTAAAATTCTTGGCTTACCCATGAATATATATAGTAAATACTGTTAATGGAAACCATTGCTACTGTTAGTAAGATCTTCTTGCTCAAATGATCTCCTGAAGAGGATTGTCTTCACTATAAGGATAGAGGCACATCTGACCTTAGGGGACATGTTCTGGGAGCTGCCATCAGGACTATCATCTAGGTCCCAACCCCCCTGAACTCTCTCAGGTTAGGCATGCAGAGCATTCTCTCTCTGCTATAGGTGGGCTGATTCCACCTGGAAAAGATGGTCCTGAAGGATACAAGGGCCAAGGCGTAAAGTGCTTCATAGGTAACCACCAGCATCTTGAATTGAACCCAGAAGCCGCCTGGCAACCAATGCAGCTCCTGCAAAACAGGTTTTACAGTATTTTGTTGAATTAGAGGTAATCCTTGGTTAACGATCACTTGTTCAGCGACCATTTGAAGTTACAGCAGCACTGAATGAATGGTGGCTATGACTGGTCCTCAAAGTTCCAGCCGTCCCAGCACCCCTGTGATCACGTGATTATGATCTGGGCACTTGGCAACTGGCTCGCATTTAACGACAGTTGCAGCATCCTGCAGTCATGTGATCGCAATTTGTGACCTTCCCTGCTGACTTCCCACAAGCAAAGTCAATGGGGAAGCCGGCAGGGAAGTTCGCAAGTTGCTCGGGTAAGTCTCCCCCACACCTGCACCTTCCCTGAGCATCGTTGCGTTCACGCCATGCCTCATGGCTACTCATGCACTCTCCCTCACCTGGCAGCAGCCACCCCAAGGCCCGCTGCGCTTGCAACGCACCTCTCTGCCACTCGCACACCCTTTCCCACCCAACAGCAGCTGCTACTCCAAGCCCCGTCACATTTACGCCATGCCTCCTGTGCATCCTCTCCCACCTGGCAGCAGCTACCTCAAGCCCTGCTGTGCTTGTGTGGTGCCTCCTCAGCCACCTACACACACCCTTGCTCCCTCTCCCACCTGGCAGCAGCGATTTACTTGACTGCCAGCTTGCTTGTGAGCCACCTGGGACTTGCAACTTCCTGCCGGCTTCCCCACTGACTTTGGTTGTTGGAAACTGGCAGGAAGTTGCGAGGAGGTGCTTGCTTAACGACCCACAACCCGCTCTTAACAATGGCAATGGAGACTACAGGGATTGTTGTCACTAAGTGATGCAGTCACATGACATCGCACTTTATGATCACATCGCTTAGCAACAGAAATTCCAGTCCCAATTGCTATTGTAACTTGAGTACTACCTGTAACTAACACTGATCAGCAAGCAGACAGCTGCATTCTGTGTCAGGCTGCAAATCTGGAGTCCTCTGCAAGGACAGCCCCATATAAAGTGAATTGTAGTCATCTAATGGAGATGACAAGGATGTGCAACCCAACTTCCTGCTGGTTCTTTTTACTGAGGAAGCTTACTAGTTACCATTTTTCCATTTTACCATTCCGTAGGCTACATTAACACAATACACTGAATCACAAACTAAACAATCTTACTTTATTTTAACAGAGCTAGGAAATTATAATAAATATTTTGGGGCTATACTTGAATGATATGTCTCAGAGATGTCTCTCCATTTAATTAAGGTAGTTAATTAATGCATTAGCTGTACTTCCAGCGACATGAGCTATTTATAGATTTAAAAAATACCCAACTCCCAATGACTCTGAATACTTTACACTATAAAAACTAGAATAGTAATTAAAAAACAAAATATTAAATAAAACCATTTAATATTTTAGACAACTTGAAACATTGATGCTACTTATAGGGCTGAAGTAGATGAAATACTGATGAGTACAAGCTAGGTAAGAATCTTGTGTATATAGGAATATAGAAAAGGAAATAAAGCAAGGTATATCTTAAGAGGGAAATTCCAGTGGTGAGTATCAGGAAAAAGGGAAGTGTTTGGCAACATAAATATTTATAAATGATGTCACCTTTTTTGCTATGTGTTGTTATAAAGGGATTGGATAGAGGGTGGAGCTTTATTATATTACAATTATTAATAGTGTTTATTGGAATAAAGTGGTGCCTTGGGAACCATTTCTGAAGAAGCTGCAGATTAAAATGTGTTTTAGCTTTAACTCGACAGTAGTTGGGAATAAAATACTTTTAACTTCCTCCATTATTGTTATGCAAGGCATTGTCAAATTTCTGCTTGCGGTCCTGTTTGGAACTGGATTAAAAAATAAATTCAGCTTCCTAGTTACTACCCAACAAATTTCTAGGCATCTGTCAGTGAACTTCTGGGATTTTTCTAGCAGTGCTTGAAATATTTCTCCTAGCAGCTTGAGATATCTTCTAACTCAATTGGTCAAATTATACAGGGGTCTTGATGTTTCCATACTGACATCTCTGAATTTGCCAGAGGGTGGATACCAGCCATTTCTATAATGTTGTAACAAAATATATGAGGCTTTTCAGAAGAAATTTATATTTAAAAGTAGCCCAATGTTAATAGAAGCATTTTATTATCACTGTAACTCTTAACAACAAAAGAATAGCCTAATTTTAGTTACCATACTGTAGTAGTTATCTTAGTTATTAAACCCAGTTCACTTTTCTTAAACTTACTGCATCAGAACCAAGGAGATAGTTATGAGATTTGAAAGAAGCCAGGATCTTAAGTCTGTTTCAAACCATGGTTAAGATTCTGTCTTGTTCTAAACCTCTAGCTATTTGAACAAGATGGAAACAGTTAATGCAAGATACTCTGAGACCATGTACCTTCTCTCTATTCAATGTTGGTCAGACCACACCTGGAATATTTCACCAAGTTCTGAGCACTGTATTTTAGGAAGGTCATTGCTCATCTGGACATGCTCCAGTTTGTCAATTAGATGATAAGGGTAGAAGAGGAAGAACAAACTTAGGAGGAACAGTTGGAAGCATTGGATATGTTTAGCTGGAGAAAATTGTAGGGAGACATGATAGCTGTCTTCAGATGCTGGATGTCATGTGAAAGGGCAGAATTGTTCAGAGTTGTTCCAGAAGACAGTGCAAGAAATAAATGATTTAAGTTACAAGGAAGTAGATTGGTTGGAATACAGGTAGTCCTTGACTTATGACCATTTGTTCAGTGACTGCTCAAAGTTACGACGGCACTGAACGAAGGGATTTACAACCGATCCCTGAAGTTACAGCCATTGCAGTGCCCCTGAGTGATCACAATCTGGGTGCTTGGCAACCTGTTTGCACTTAGGATCAGTTGCCAAGCACCTGATGATCACACAATCACCATTTGGAACCTTCCCTGCCAGCTTCCCCAGAAAGTCATTGGGGAAGTTGGCAGGGAAGGTCTTAAGTCTCTGGGGTAAGTCTCCCCCACCTGCACACCCTCCCCAGCCCCTCTGCATTTGCACCATGCTGGCCACTCCCTCACCTCTGTGTACCTTTCCAACCCATGCCATACCCCCACACGCCCTCCCTGACCTGTGTGGCACCACTTGCGCCCTCCTGTGCACCTTTCCTGATTTGTGCCGAATCCCTGCACACCCTTACAGACCATTTCTTTGCTTTTCAACAGATCATTGAGAAATGAATGAATGTGAGAAAGTTACTGTACATTTGTTGATAAAAGAATTGAAGAGCTTGAATTGGGGAATGTTTTGCATGACTGGAGTTGAAGGCAGTAATTGTGAGGGCTGGAGCTGGTAAGGTGGGAGAAGGCTGAAAAAACAATTTCATGATCCCAGACTATTTAAAATTTGCTTTGGAAAGAAATAAGCAAAATGCATTGTTAAAATGTTTTGCAATCAAGAGTATAATTTGTAAACTGGAAAAAGGTAGTTATGTAAGTAAGCCAATGTAATGTCAAACATTATGAGAAATGAGGAGGATGGGATATTATTGTTGAATCCAACTACTCCTTCCTCCTCCTACATAAAAAGCCCAGGAAGACTGGGGATGAAAACTGAATCTGTTTTTTAAACCTATCTGAATGATTAAATATAATGCTCCTACAGAGTTCCATGGTGAGTAGGTTAACACATTGAACCAAAACATGGTTTAACTACAGCCAGTTGAATAAATCACAGATGATTGCACCATACAACATGCTAAGCTATACAGATACTTGGAGGACCCTTATGAAGTGGTGACATTTTTGAGGAAATCTTTTTGGAAGAAGCTGCTGGTAATGCCTCATTTTCATGGAAGTGGAAGGGGGTCTGAGGCTGGAAAGTATTTTTTTTTTATCCTAAGGCCTATGCCTTGGAAGAGCCTTCCTCTAGAAGGTAGACTAGTTATTTTATCTATCTATCTATCTATCTATCTATCTATCAAATTTTTTTCACCGCCCATCTCCCCCACACGGGGGACTGTGGGCGGTTCACAATAAAAACAATTAAAATTTCAATAAAATCATAAATACCACCATTAATCAGCATAAAATGCAATAAAATCCAAGCCATGGCAGATCTAATTCAAACCATAAGGGCATAAAACTGGTCCCCGCAGAACTAGGGAATCAGCCAGCCTCAAGAATGGCTCTTCCCCTCCCTATTCCAGGCAAGGCAGCAAAACCAGGTCTACAGCTGTTTTCTGAAGTCCAGGAGGGAGGGGGCTAACCTCACTTCTGGGGGAAGGATGTTCCAAAGGGCGGGAGCTGTTGCAGAGAAGGCCTGCCTCCTGGACCCCGCCAGATGGAATTCTCTTACAGATGGGGTCTGCAACATGCCCTCTCTGCACGATTGGGTGGGACGGGCTGATGTAATGTGGGTGAGATGGTCCTGTAGGTAACCTGGACCCATGCCATGTAGGGCTTTAAAGGTGATAACCAACACTTTGAATTGGACCCGGAAGCAAACTGAAACCCAATGCAGCTCTCACAGTAAGGGTGTTATGTGTGCTGATCTCAGAGCACTCATCACTGTTCGTGCGGCCACATTTTGAACCAACTGAAACTTCTGGATACTCTTCAAGGGTAGCCCCATGTAGAACATGTTGCAGTAGTCTATATGGGAGATGACCAGGGCGTGAGTGACAGTTCAAAGGGCCTCTCGCTCCAGGAAGGGGCGTAACTGGCACCCAACATGAAGTTGTGCAAAGGCCCTTCTGGCCACAACTGCTACCTGCTCTTTGAGCAGGAGTCGTGAGTCCAAGAGGACCCCCAAGTTATGCACTGAGTCTGTCTGGGGCAGTGCAACCCCATCCAGAACTAAAGATGGCAAATTCCTAGGAGCTGAGGGGCCATTAACCCACAGCCAATCTGTCTTACCAGGGTTCAGCTGAAGCCTGTTGTTCCCAGTCCAGACTCCAAGAGCCCCCAAGGCACCTGGAAAGGGCAGCCACAGCATCACTTACTTCCTCCGGGATGGAGATGTATAACTGAGTATCATCAGCATAATGATGATACCTCACCCCATGGGGACGGATGATCTCACCCAGGGGTTTCATGTAGATGTTAAATAGGAGGGGAGAGAGTACTGAACCTTGCGGCACTCCACAGAGGAGGGGCCGTGGGCCCGACCTCTCCTCCCCTACTAACACCGGCTGGGACCGGCCCTGGAGGAAGGAGGTGAACCAGCGTAAAACTACGTCACCCACCCCCAACTCCCTGAGCCGACCCAACAGGATACCATGGTTGATGGTATTGAAGGCGGCTGAGAGATCAAGGAGAGCTAGGATGGATGCGCTGCCACCATCCTGCTCCTGCCAGAGGTCATCCATAAGTGTGACCAATGCTGTTTCCGTTCCATATCCAGGACTGAAACCTGACTGAAAGGGGTCTAGATAATCCACTTCCTCCAGGATCCTCTGGAGCTGCGATGCCACCACCTTCTCAACCACCTTCCCCATAAAGGGGAGGTGGGAGACTGGATGAAAATTATCCAGTATAGTAGTGCCCAGCGATGGTTTCCTGAGGAGGCGGTGCACCAGCGCCTCCTTAAAGGCCGCCGGAAACACCCCCTCCTGCAAGGATGTATTTACCATCGACTTGACCCAACCACACATCACCTCCTGAGCTGCCTTCACCAGCCAGGAGGGACATGGATCTAATTGACAGGTGGTGGCATTTACAGTCTGGAG
Source organism: Candoia aspera (assembly GCF_035149785.1). Lineage (NCBI taxonomy): Eukaryota > Metazoa > Chordata > Lepidosauria > Squamata > Candoiidae > Candoia > Candoia aspera. The sequence continues at coordinate 314,566,238 of NC_086153.1, forward strand.
AATCTTGTCCGCTTCCTCAGGTCCAACAGGATGAAACTGTTCCCAGATAACTGGGTAAGTACGTTCCCCAGGCATCTCCACAGACCGTGTCTCACGCTTGCAGTCCTACTTAGAGCAAATCTGAGCGATTTTATCCTGCAGATGCTCCGAAAATTCCTCCGCACAGCCCTGTAGATGATTTTCCGGACCCCCTTTCCCCAACAAGGATCAGGTTATCCCAAACAGGGCCTCCGGGCAGCATTCTGCGGATGCAATAAGAGCAGAGAAGTACTGACGTTTCGCCGCTCTTACCACCACAAGGTAGCCCTTAATCGCGGCTCTAGCTTGTGTCTGGTCAGGTTCAGTCTTTGTCTTTCTCCAGTGGCGCTCCAGGTGTCTCTTAATCCTCTTCAGAACCCTCAGCTCCTCCGTGAACCATGGGGAGTGTCAGGTTCAATGGGATAAGAGAGGCAACACAGGCACAATCCTGTCCAAGGCCCTTGTCGCCTCCCTATTCCAGGCAGCGGCCAGGGCCTCCGCTGGACCGCGCAGCAAGTCCTCGGGTATAACCCCCAGCTCCCTCTGGAACTGCACTAGGTCCATTAGTTGCCGGGGGCAGGCCGATCGAATAGGTCCTGCCTCCCTGCGGAGGGGGGTGGCATAGGAGAAACTCAGGGCCACCAGGGCGTGATCTGGCCATGACAAAGGGGAAAGATGTAACTCTCCCCTCAGATCACGTTGCCACTGCTCCGACAAGAAAACTAAGTCTGGTGTGAGGCCACTGCTTCAAGATGGGTCCCGAATAATCTGAGTCAGGCCCATGGTGTAATGGTTGCCTATTCTAAAATACCATCAGACTCATGAGTTGGAATTCAAAGATACCTGATTTATTAAAGAATAGTATGCATGCATGCTATATGCCAGCAAATTTGGAAAACACAAGAATGGCCATCAGACTGGAAAAAATCAACTTATATCCCCATACCAAAAAAGGGAAACACTAAAGAATGTTCAAACTATCGAACAGTGGCACTCATTTCACATGCCAGTAAGGTAATGCTCAAGATCCTGCAAGGTAGACTTCAGCAGTTCATGGAGCGAGAATTGCCAGACGTACAAGCTGGGTTTAGAAAAGGCAGAGGAACTAGAGACCAAATTGCCAATATCCGCTGGATAATGGAAAAAGCCAGGGAGTTTCAGAAAAACATCTATTTCTGTTTTATTGACTATTCTAAAGCCTTTGACTGTGTGGACCATAACAAATTGTGGCAAGTTCTTAGTGGTATCGGGATACCAAGTCATCTTGTCTGCCTCCTGAAGAATCTGTATAACGACCAAGTAGCAACAGTAAGAACAGACCACGGAACAACAGACTGGTTTAAGATTGGGAAAGGAGTACGGCAGGGCTGTATCCTCTCACCCTACCTATTCAACTTGTACGCAGAACACATCATGCGACAAGCTGGCCTTGAGGAATCCAAGGCTGGAGTTAAAATCTCTGGAAGAAACATTAACAATCTCAGATATGCAGATGATACCACTTTGATGGCTGAAAGCGAAGAGGAACTGAGGAGCCTTATGATGAAGGTGAAAGAAGAAAGTGCAAAAGCTGGTTTGCAGCTAAACCTCAAAAAAGCCAAGATTATGGCAACCAGCTTGATTGATAACTGGCAAATAGAGGGAGAAAACATAGAGGCAGTGAAAGACTTTGTATTCCTAGGTGCAAAGATTACTGCAGATGCTGACTGCAGTCAGGAAATCAGAAGACGCTTAATCCTTGGGAGAAGAGCAATGACAAATCTCGATAAAATAGTTAAGAGCAGAGACATCACACTGACAACAAAGGTCCGCATAGTTAAAGCAATGGTGTTCCCCGTAGTAACATATGGCTGCGAGAGCTGGACCGTAAGGAAGGCTGAGCGAAGGAAGATCGATGCTTTTGAACTGTGGTGTTGGAGGAAAATTCTGAGAGTGCCTTGGACTGCAAGAAGATCAAACCAGTCCATCCTCCAGGAAATAAAGCCAGACTGCTCACTTGAGGGAATGATATTAAAGGCCAAACTGAAATACTTTGGCCACATAATGAGAAGACAGGACACCCTGGAGAAGATGCTGATGCTAGGGAGAGTGGAAGGCAAAAGGAAGAGGGGCCGACCAAGGGCAAGGTGGATGGATGATATTCTAGAGGTGACGGAATCGTCCCTGAGGGAGCTGAGGGTGTTGACGACCGACAGGAAGCTCTGGCGTGGGCTGGTCCATGAAGTCACGAAGAGTCGGAAGCGACTAAACGAATAAACAACAAAGTATGCAGGATCACAGAGAAAGCTGAGAATGATGAAAGTGCGCCAAATTCAAACTAAAAAGCCTTGGTGCAAATGAAATCCCTCCCCCCCGTAGAATCTTCTCAAGTTCACAATCCCAGGTGCTCCTAACGGTTTCTGATGGTCTGCGGGAAAAGTCCTTGAACAGAGAAAATAACCCAAACACATTCCATTGTACTGATTTCACATACAGAGCTTGGTACAAGGTCTCACAGCAGCTCCCTCCCAAACAGAAACGCGCATCAGCACCATGGCATGTGAAACGTTACAATGTATAACCTACATTGAATCAGTGAACATGACACGTGGCCTCCATGGTGGCCATGAACTCCCAGGCTGCCTCCGAGGCCTGCCCCAGGGATGGCAGATTGAAGTCCCCCAGAACCATAAGTCTGGGGAACTCCACCGCCAAACCCAAGACACCCTCCAGCAGCTCAGGCAGGGAGGTTGCCATGCAGCAGGGAGGCTGGTACAGCAGCAACACTCCCAACTGCTCTCAGGCACCCAACTTGAAGAACAGGGTCTCACGACCAGTTACTTGTGGAGCAGGACCCCTGAAGGCCACCAGAGACTCTCTGATGACGACTGCCACCCCTCCCCCCTGCTCTGGCATCTTGGCTGGTGCCACACCCAAAACCTGACCAGGCACATCTCTGACAAAGCCACCACTCCTTCAGGGCCCAGCCAGGTTTCGGTAATACACGCCAGGTCTGCCCCCTCCTCCATGATCAGGTCACATATGAGGGGGGCCTTGTTGTTATCTGACCTGGCGTTAAGAAGCAGCAGCCAGAGGCCAGGGCCCCCAAAGGACTGCTGTCCAGGGCCTAGGTTTAAGTGCAGAGGGTCGGAACACACTACAGGTAACAAACACCTGGGGCATCTTCCTCTATGATGATTCACCCTCCGGCTTCCATCATAACATCCCCTGCCTGTCACCACCTCGATAAAGTGTCCCGCCCTACCTTCCCCAGGATCTTCCAGTCCAGTTGCCTCCAATCCTGAACCTCTAAAGTTCCTGGTTTGAAATAGGAATCCCTCCATCCTTTCACACAACCATGCACACATAACAACAACCTCAAGGGGATGGTGGGCCCCCAGTGCACCAGCTCTAGCTCTCGGCGCTGGTAGGCCCAACCACCACCCATAGACTCACTATGCCCCCTGCGCTTCTCTCACTGGACAACGGGGGGCATCACATCCGCTACCCCCCACCCCGTCTCACACTTGGGGTGAGTTCTCTAACACACTGCATTCACACCTGGACTCCCCCTCATCTCTCACACATGGGGGGATTCAGCATTCACATTGGAGGGACCCTATTAATCCTTGCCGGATCTAACTATTGAAAGAATTAGGAGGATTGGGAGGGGATAGCCAAGCCAAGCTGTAATTCAGGTCTCATGTCCTACAGCGTCCAGCTACTCCAAAAATCTCCAGTCTAAGAGTCAAAGGCCTCCAACAATCCCGCCTCCCCACAGCGTTGTCGCTGGTATGGAGGACTAGAGATCTCAAGAAGTCCCTCCATAAAACCAGCTGTCCAAAGGATCCTAAGCAGCACCCCCAGGGGGTGCCTGGCCAGACAGACTTCCCTCGTCTCCAACAGTGGTCTGCAGATCTGCCACCACCTCCGGAACTCACTTCCCTGCTACGCCAGGCCTGTCTATTGCGCCGGGATTCCCCAGGGGCCCGTCCCTGCATTGGGGTTGATCTTCCACCCAGGAATTCGCCAGGGCTTACTCGCGATGCGTGGGGCCTGCCTGCTATGCCAAGGGTTGAATCGGACCACCACCTCATGCTGGGGCCAATCTACTATGCTGGGGTCGCTAGTTATGGTCTTCTGGAGGCTAGTGAAGGCTGAACTCATCCAGAGGGCTTTGAGGATATGTTTGTTTGCCATCATTATTAAGTTTTTGTTTTGTACAGCTAGCACTCTGATTGGCTTTTATGAGTTCTTCTGAGGCTTTGGTGTTACTAGGGTTTGTGAGTTATTAATTCATTTTTGTTACTGTGGATGTTATTTTCCTTTACTATGGACATTTTATTGTATTTTATATTGTAAGCTGCTGGAATCCTGAATGATTGGGCACCATACAAATAATCATAATCATAATAATTAAATTTCCAAACAACACAAGTCAAAGATTGGATTCTTTTATTTGTTCTTTGTACTGTCTTATTCTTAGAAGATAATAATAATTTATTAACCACAATCACTGAGTCCACACACCACATTAAGAATAAAGCAGATAAATCACATTACAGCTTAATATGTTGTATAAACTAGGTCATCTGTTACCTCTCTAAATTCATAATTTCAGGTGCTTGAAAGAAACAGCAAAATGTGGTGCATATGAATGACCAGGAATTTCCAGTTAGAGCCAGTATCCATGAATTTTGATTGACCAGACTTGACTTGCTAGGTTACTGAGATACCACTGTTTGCTTTCATTTCTTTTCATCCCTTTTCATGATGCCTGCCTGAAGCAGGTTGTTTCATCTTTTCTTAGAATTAGAAAACAGGCAGCCATGCAGCAAATGCATTTCTGATCTCTTCATTTGTGTCTCCAGGAACACCTCACCATGACTCTACTCTTGTGACTTGCATACCAGATGGCAATTACAAATACCCTGATTTGCCCATCTCAGGATACAAGGAAGAGGTTACCTACTTACTTTTAAATCATAGTTTAAGTTACAACTGTCATGTCTTCCTTCCTCCCTGCCCCATGCCCATACTTTTCTTTGTTTTGTCCATTAATGGTTTTTGTGATGCTGAGTTAACTTTATTTTTCAGTCTTTCAAGCTTGTCTCTGTATATGTAAGTTTATATTGGGTTAACTGGGTTTGTTGTTCACCCTATTCTGAATGGGAAATTCACTGTCTCTCAAGGTAACAAGTGCATAGCCGTGCTGCTAAATATGCTACTTACTTTGTAAATTCAAGAGATGTTTGTGGCCTGAAGTCCTTTTCTTCAGCAATGTTGATGTGCCAGTTGTAATCCTATCTTGGGTTTGGATGGTGTTGCTACAGTCATTCATACTTCAATAATGTCTCAGTGGAATTATTCAGAAACATGGGAGTTACTGTGGAAAAAGATCTGCAGTCCTTGCAATAAGGCAGCAAAGCTGTTGTCTTGCACTTGCCAGGCATCTGAATTGAATATACAACTCTTCCGTACATTATGCTCTTTTTTTGTATATATGCTTGTTTTAATGGAAAATGAATTTAACAATACGGTAAGAAATCTTCTGCTGATTGTACTCTTCAGCAATTTATAGGATGCTTCATAAATTAAATACATGTGAACTAAAGTAGTTAGTTAAAAAAACTGGAAAACAAAAGGAAATTCACATATAAAAAGATTTTATGGAATATGGCTTAAAAAGAAGTGTGTGTTATTTAACATGGAATTGGAATTTAATAATATCTGGAGATTTGCTCTTGATGTAGATGTTCCAGAGGAGAATTCCTAGCAGCTAGGTCAGCAAAGGAAGAGGAATGGTCATTTAAAATAATAATGGGGGGGGGGCGGCAACCAAAGATGTTGGAAGTGGAGGAATAAGAATCATGGATAGTGAAATAAGGGCTAAAAATGAGACACAGCGGTGTGGAAACTGTAAATGTGCACCAGCAAGGATTTTCTACTGAGAATATAGAAAAGAGAATTTTGGAATTTTGAAGAATGAAAGAAAGTGGTAAGGTGTAACAAAGAAGACAGAACTGGAAAATATTTTAAGATTTGGGTCTCTGATCCTTTTAATACAATCTTTTTCTTTTTAATTTCAGATAATTTCATTGATAGAAAACAACTCAGTGTTAATTGTACGTGGATCTACTGGTAGTGGCAAAAGCACACAACTTCCACAGTATGTTTTAGATCACTGTGCACAGCACTCTGTTTATTGTAACGTCGTCGTTACACAGCCTAGGAAAATCGGTGCCAGCAGCATTGCAAGGTGGATAAGCAAGCAAAGGTCATGGCCTTTGGGTGAACTCGTGGGCTACCAGGTAGAGCAGTGCATTACTCAGCATCACATGATGTCACTGAAATGGAAATCACACCCATGTTTTGCTTCCCCTCTCCTTTTAAAATTCAGTCTGTGTGCTGTAAGAGACAGTTCATTTAATTCTTACATAGCTTCTGGGTGTACTAAAATTAGAAATCTAGCTTTCTAAAAAAGACAGTGGTTGAAATACAACACTGCATAAGTGGAACAGGAGTCTGCTTTCCCATCTTTCTACCAATAGCCCGTTTATGTCCACATTTGGTCAAAACAGTTATCAATCCTTGGAAGCGGATCTTGACACGGAAGGAGGGATGATAAATTCAGTCTATAAGTATTCTCCTTTTGTCAATTCAACCACCACCAATGGATCCATTCCTTTGGTATTCTGGTGTGAGCCTGTGGTTGAGGTCTCCTTGGATTCCTTCCACTGGTATGTCCTTACCTTGGCTCAAAGAGATTTTATGTAGTCCACCATTAAGATCTGTCAGTTTGGTGACGGAGTTCAGATTTCTGAATTTTCTTTGTAAAGATGTTTGTATAGCTTTTTCTGAATTTGTCTTTAATCAGACATTTAAAATGCTTCTGTTCCAGAAGTGTTTTATCAATGCATTACACAGAGCATCATCTCTACCAGGTCTTTTTTAGGAGGAATAAATTTGTCTTGCATGAACTTCCATATTTTGAACAAAAAGTGGTCCCTTGTTGTCACTGAAGAATTATTGGCTGCAAAATAGAGTACTCTCTACTCTTAAGCAAAGTGATATGGCCTCCTTTGAGAAATTGATAGTGGGGCAGGATTCTGTTTGCATTTTCTACCTCAAGCACCAAAATGTCTTGGTCTTTATGACACTGCAGTACGTGAGCACAAACCATGTACAAGTAATTGGAATGCAGGTACAAACTTAAAGACACGTAGTGGTAGCAACTTAAACATGGATAATTTCAACTGCAAATGAGTGGCAATGCAACATTAATGTTCTGGAGTAATTTTAAAAATCTTTAGAAAACTGTATCACATGATAAGTTTTCATATGCTTTTATTTATTCTCAACTGTGTCTGTGTGTGTAAAGACCTTGGGATTATTTGGGCACGTGGGATTGCAGTACGTGCCGCGACCCATGCTGTTCTTTTGAGTAAATTTGGGGTTCCTGTTTAATACTTTAGGATGTAGTGATGAGCTTATCACAGATGCTTAAAAGTTTTCACAGTGATTTGTAAGTAAATCCAACATGTGATGTCTCTTTCCAATATTTTAGGTTGGTTTAGAAAAAGTTGCAACAAATGACACAAGGCTGATTTATATGACAACTGGTGTCCTCCTTCAGAAAGTAGTTGGAGCCAAAAGTCTTTTGGAATTCACCCATATCTTCATAGATGAAGTAAGTTGGGGGAAGGTAGAATATCACATTAGAGCTGGCCTGTTTATCTTGAATATTTCTGTTTACTTTGGATTAGACATATGTAAAATTACATTGTAAAACTGTTTTCATCACAGATAATTACTATGGAAACCTTCATGAGAGCTCTGTTAATGATATACATAGCTTGTGCTTAAACAGTAAACGCATTAATGCATTAGGAATAAGTTCCCATCTCTTTGGAATATACACGGGCCTTACCTTTTAATTTTCTCAAGGTGAGTTAAAATCTCTGACATCCCTGGGCAGTTCCCAAGGTGCATGGTTTATAATTGCTCTGAACCCAATGATTATATTTTTTAAAAAATAATAATCCCGGTTTAGCACTCCAGTTGGGCAGCTGAGTCTAGCTGTTTTGACTTTTCCAAAATATCCTGAAGTGATTACAATGCTAAATTTCACTGCTGGCTAGATCCAGCACCCTGACAGTGTTTGGAGTGCCCTGTTCCATCAGATTAAGCCTATTAGGTTTATTTTTTAAATTAATATTTATTAAGAATTTTGCATAGAATAACAGACAAATCGGAAGGAAGGAACGAAAACTAAAGTGTTTGCAAAACTAAATTGCTTGTTTTAGCTCAGAAGGACTGGAGGACCATGAGTTAAGTGCCACAGGTCTGTGCTTTCTTGGCCTTTATCGCTGTTACTCACAATGACTGGATCTAGCATTTCAACACAGTTATCATTGGAATATATAGGACCAATTAAGTTTGGATATGAGTAAGTTAGCTCAGGAGGAAATGATTTACCTCAGGAGCAGAGGACTGCACAGTCTTTGAGTGGCATGCTATAAGCTGTACTCTGAAAAGAAGAGGGCATAGCCAGGAAAAAAACTATGTTTGATTTAGTTAGAATTACATTACATTAATATTTATTACAATATAGTTGATACATTTACTCTTCAATCATGTATTCTATATCTCCTCCCAAAAATTCAAAATTGAAATTTGATATCCACTGCTGGAAGTTTTTAGGGGCACACTCAAGGCTTTTGAAAGCTGTGAGAGACCTCTGGACATACATATCTGAATTAGCTCTTTCAATTGTAACTCCCTCATTTAGGTCATTAACCACATTTCACTGAAGCTCATTCACTGTGTACCTTCCTATTTTATATAAATATTGAAAGCTCGCTCTTTTCTAGTGGCTCATTTCAGGATCCATGTGCATGTATAGTAAGCTCATTTCAAGTTGAGCCCTCTCATCTTTTAGGTACATGAGCGTACAGAAGAGATGGATTTCTTGCTGCTGGTGATCCGTAAACTGCTTCGCACAAATTCACGATTTGTGAAGGTAACTCAGAACTTACAGTATTATTCAGTAATACAGTGACATCCTACCACAGCTCAATGGGAGAAGTTCCTAACTTACCAATAGGATACAGACAGCTGTTTGTAGAAAGTCCTTATTCCCTTTGATCATGTACATACTTTTATTACCTTTCTCATTCACAACGAATACTAATACCATATTCTTAAAATGTATGGCTTCAACATTGCCCTGTATTGAAGAAAGTAAACAGTCCTTAGCTTAAAATAAAGCCAACTCATCCTTCTCACACATGAGTTCTTTTTCAGTCCTTTCTCCGCCACTACCTGCTACTAATGCTCAACTTGTTCCCCAACTGCTGAAAAGGGCATCGTATCTGAATTCATCCCAGTTAAAGCCAAGAGTTACAGCCAGGCTTATTCTGAAGCAATCTCTGTATTGGCGGGGTGGGGGGGACTGTGTTCTCAGCTGGAGAGCTTCATGGAAGTGGATGCTGTTTCCCCTGCATTAATAACGGGGTAGTCATGAAAGTTCAGGGTGTCCCTCGCTTACAGTTAAAAGGTGAGATACGGAATGGTGAGTTTCATATTTGTTAACTAATGTAGTTACTGTAGGACTCCGTTTGGACTTTTTGCTGACACCTGGATTAGAAAAGACGTTCATTGCATTTGCCTAGAGTTTAGAGTTGAGTTATGTGATGGGTTTTACATTCGTTAACTGAGAGGAGGTGAAGAGATAGTGAAGTTGTTCATACCTCTTGATGAGGGTGGGAAGTCGCTTTTTTAGTCTTTTTTCTTTTCTCTTTCTCATCTTTCTCGTTTGCTTTCTTGCACCTTTTATTCTTTCAAGTTTTCTTTTTCTTTTTAGTTTGCATTATCTTTTATTATTGTACTTAAAACAATACTTCTTCAATTGTAATTTCCTTCTGGTTCCCTCTAGTGTCCAACCTTCAAAGTCTCACCCTGTGTTTTTTTTTTAAAGGATTCAAAACAACAGCATTTTTCCACGGGAAAGAAGTTGTGTAATTAATTCCAAAATCTTATTTCAAATCCATTTGGACCCTTAGTCTGTTTGTAACTTTGCAAAATCAAAGTTCTAATTACCCTTTTGCTATTTATTCCCCCCCCCCAAAAGTTTTTTAAGTCCTTTAACTTGGATATCTTTCACTAAGGATTGAAGGAAACTCACCCGATGCTTTCAGACTTGTTGATCCAAAGGTTCCTAATAGCTAAAAAGCAGTTTACAGCAATTTCCTAAAGTGATTAGAAAAGGAATGTGAACCCCCTGTCCTTAAAGGTACTGACTGTGGTTTGAGCAAGATGGCTATTCCATCATCTCCCAGAGCTCAAAACCTGCTGGAGACCACTGTTTTGCAGTCTCCTCACAAGGAGGAACTGTCTGGGACACTTACGGGTGATTTCAAACCCTTTCCTTGTCCGGTCTATTTGCTGGCTCTTCATTCTGCCACTGTCCTTGGCTCCATTTTTAGTTTTCAGTTCACCCTTTCTTCCCCAGAAGTCCTCCTGTGATGCCATGTATTGAAGGAAAAACAGCAGCAGAAGGCTCTTGCATGCATGTTCTGCTTGTGAGCTTCTCAGAAGAATTTGGTTGGCCCCTGGGAAGCAGAATGCCCTCCTTATGTTCTGATGGATTATATTTTATTGTTTTTTAATAAGAATTTTATTAAGTTTCAGACAAAGATAAATGCTACAGAAAAACAAAAAACTATGAAGAACAAGAAAAAAGAAAAAACTAAAATAGTGTGAAAACGCGAGAATTTTTTTTTTTTTAGAGTTACAAAAAGAGGTGACTTCTGACTTTTAACAGCAAGGATATACAACAATTTTCCATAATCAATCCCTTATTCTACAGTATATTAAACCAAAATCACATTATTTCTATAAATGATTCCATTGGCACATTGGATTGTTTTTTTATTGTTGTAGTTCACACACTGCAGCAGAAATCACCAACATACATGTCCATATATGCCTATGACCACTCCAAGAAGTAAACCCAACATTTTTTGACGTATGGTGATGATTCTAACTTTCTGGCCAAGAGGAAAACATGTTCTGGGCAATCAAAATTTGCTGATCCCTGCTCTGTACTTCTAAAATGTGTTTGTATGCTGTTGTTTTTTAAGGTAATTCTGATGTCTGCAACTATTGACTGTCAAGAGTTTGCCAACTATTTTGCAATACCAGTTGGCAACAAATTGTGTCCGGCTTATGTATTTCAAGTGGAAGGCAAGCCTCATGAGATTGAAGAATATTACCTGGATGATCTGAAGCCTGTCATTAGTTATATTAAGGTAAGGAATAACCAACTTTGGTTTATCTCTGTCATTGGGCATCTAAAATATTTGGAGTATTGTTAATAACCATCTTACAGTGATGGTTGAAGTAGAGATTTTTCCCAATCAGTTTTGAAATCATACTGATTTTAAATCTGATGAGATTCCATATTGTCAGTGGCTGGGTTCATACACTTGCTGCCCCTGGAGGTGAGATTGGCCCCATTGCTCCTGGCCTTTCGGAGGAATCTGAAGACCTGGTTCTGCCGTCTCGCTTGGGGTGGAGAGGGGAATATATCTACATGGGGATGGTCGCTATAGACCACTCCTCCCACATTTGGACTGTTTTAGATTCTTCACCACTTGGATTCTTTATTTTTACCTCTATTTATATTATTTATTACTGTATTTTACTCTCTGTATTTATGGTTATGGTTTTAATCGATTGTCGTAAACTGCCCAAAGTCCCCCGATGGGAGGAGATGGGCGGGGATAAATTAGATAGATAGATGGATAGATAAATGTCATGCCTTGTTTCAACCATGATTTGTTGAATAAGTTATAGGATTTATAGGCCATATAAATCAAAGAATCTGAATTCATTGAGCAAGATAGTCTGGCTAAGACCATAATGGCTATTTTTTTTTTTTTGTCTTATAGGGGTTCATCCAGTATGATGCAGTTTAAATAGTGAATCACAATAGAGAATTGATTAATAGTTACAAACTTATGTGTTGGGAATTAGAGGAGGCAATTGGAGATGATGATGATGATGATGATTGGCTCTGTGCTCTAGGCAGAGAGAGTAGTCTTTCAAGAAACTTTAAAATAATAAAATCTGTCTGATAGGGTTTTGTCAATGATGTGTCAGCTCCAATGGACAGTGTCAGGAGGGAAGATTTTATAATATCTGACATTTATTAAAGATTGCTGGTGATGGGTTGACAACTGTAAAAATAACCAGGACATTCACTGGATGACCTTTTGCTATTGGGTTAGATCTGTCAAATGTGCAGTTGCCTCTAGGATAGATTAGCTGGCCCCATCTTCCAGCCCTGGCATCCTCGTGAATGGGAGAGGAGGAGTTCTGGGTTCCTGGCTTGCTTCTTCTTTGGTTATGTGGCTTTAATCCTCATGATGTTTTGTATCTTGCTGTGGTGTCTTTCTCTTCTTTTTCGCCCACTGATCTGTTTCCTTAGTGGCAACCTTTTCTTTGCTTAACAGGGAACAACAACGATGCTATAGATGGTGGTTTGTTTACATTAGGACAACTCCAGTACAGTTTTAAAGAAGGAGATTTGCTTGGAAAAGAAGGCTTGCATTTCAGCTTGATTAAATGATGTTATTGCAATTTTAAAAAATAAATAAAAATGAAGTCACACTGTAACAGGATGAACTCTGAAAACCTGGAGCTGATGATAGTTTTGTTTTGTATGATTATATGAATGTGTTCAGGGCCTCGAGCCTGATAATTGTGAAAAGAACAGCGCAAAGCAAGTTGTGTTGGGGGTATGGTGTAATAGAGCTAAAACAAGCTTTAAAGTGACGTACATCTTTTAACTATATCCAGTCAAAAAGTACATACCAGTTTTTTAGCAAGCCTACTAGAGATGAAAGCACCTTGATCATACTACCTTACCTGGTTTAGAAAGCTACCAGTCTATTTATGCAAAATAAATCCATTTGATGCATTGATCCATTGAGGCAAAATCCTTAACATTGCAAAAGCATATCACATAATGAGGCCCATAGAAATTATTCTGCTCTCTCCTTTACCGCTACCAAAGTATATTCCAGATGGGAAAATATTTATAAATGAGTTGCAACATCTTATTCTTCTCTCTCCTCAGCCAAACCCTTTATTGACTCTTTGCATATCTTTTTCTGATTTCCTATCAAAACAGGTCAGTGTTCTGTCTCATTCAAGTTATTTGCTATCTAAGGCATCATTATTACTGGAAACTAATAATCTGTTGATTGCTGCTCTCTGCATATCAAGTCCAGAATTCACACTAATTCTAGTTGGTAAATAAGTTGGTAAAATGATATTGCATGAGATTTTCTCTTTTGATATGATCTTGTCGGTGCTATGATGTACTTTGGAATGTGACTTAAGTCATATTTAAAATACTTTCTTTTGCATAAATTCTGCCTTTCCATGCAGACACCCAGGGAATGCCTGCTAAGGGTCCCCACCTACCAGGAGATGTGGTAAGAGGGGTCCTGATGATAGGTGCATTCTGTAGCATCTCCCCTTCTGTGAAACAGCCTGTCCCTCAGGTGAGGATGGCTGCTACTCTCATGGCCTTTCAGAGACTGATTAAAAAATGGCTTTTCTGGAAGGCTTTTGGGGATTGACAGTGGAGCCATGGGTGCCCATATATTTGTTGTTTTAGTTTTAATTATTTAATAGTGCTATATTTACTAATTATGACTTAATTCATATTCCAAACTAGAGCCCACTAGGATTAAGGTGGTAGATAAATTGCATAAATAAACATTTCTGATTAAAAATAAATTGGGAAGAAGTTGCTTGTTGTTGTTTATTCATTCAGTCGCTTCCGACTCTTCGTGACTTCATGGATCAGCCCACGCCAGAGCTTCCAGTCAGTTGTCCACACCCCCAGCTCCCCCAGGGACGAGTCTGTCACCTCTAGAATATCATCCATCTACCTTGCCCTTGGTCGGCCCCTCTTCCTTTTGCCTTCCACTCTCCCTAGCATCAGCATCTTCTCCAGGGTATCCTGTCTTCTCATTATGTGGCCAAAGTATTTCAGTTTGGCCTTTAATATCATTCCCTCAAGTGAGCAGTCTGGCTTTATATCCTGGAGTATGGACTGGTTTGATCTTCTTGCAGTCCAAGGCACTCTCAGAATTTTCCCCCGACACCACAGTTCCAAAGCATCGATCTTCCTTCTCTCAGCCTTCCTTATGGTCCAGCTCTCGCAGCCGTATGTTACTACGGGGAACACCATTGCTTTAACTATGCGGACCTTTGTTGTCAGTGTGATGTCTCTGCTCTTAACTATTTTATTGAGATTTGTCATTGCTCTTCTCCCAAGGATTAAGCCTCTTCTGATTTCCTGACTGCAGTCAGCATCTGCAGTAATCTTTGCACCTAGAAATGCAAAGTCTTTCACTGCTTCTACATTTTCTCTCTCTATTTGCCAGTTATCAATCAAGCTGGTTGCCATAATCTCGGTTTTTTTGAGGTTTAGCTGCAAGCCAGCTTTTGCACTTCCTTCTTTCACCTTCATCATAAGGCTCCTCAGTTCCTCTTCACTTTCAGCCATCAAAGTGGTATCATCTGCATATCTGAGATTGTTCATGTTTCTTCCAGCGATTTTAACTCCAGCCTTGGATTCCTCAAGCTCAGCATGTCGCATGATGTGTTCTGCGTACAAGTTGAATAGGTAGGGTGAGAGTATACAACCCTGCCGTACTCCTTTCCCAATCTTAAACCAGTCCGTTGTTCCGTGGTCTGTTCTTACTGTTGCGACTTGGTCGTTATACAGATTCTTCAGGAGGCATACAAGATGACTTGGTATCCCCATACCACTAAGAACTTGCCACAATTTGTTATGGTCCACACAGTCAAAGAATAGTCAGTAAAACAGAGATAGGTGTTTTTCTGAAACTCCCTGGCCTTTTCCATTATCCATCGGATATTGGCAATTTGGTCCCTAGTTCCTCTGCCTTTTCTAAACCCAGCTTGTACATCTGGCAATTCTCACTCCATGAATTGCTGAAGTCTACTTTGCAGGATCTTGAGCATTACCTTACTGGCATGTGAAATGAGTGCCACTGTTCAATAGTTTGAACATTCTTTAGTGTTTCCCTTTTTTGGTATGGGGATATAAGTTGATTTTTTCCAGTCTGATGGCCATTCCTGTGTTTTCCAAATTTGCTGGCATATAGCATGCATTACCTTGACAGCATCATCTTGCAAGATTTTGAATAGTTCAGTTGGGATGCCGTCGTCTCCTGCTGCCTTGTTATTAGCAATGCTTCTTAAGGCCCATTCAACCTCACTCTTCAGGATGTCTGGCTCTAGCTCACTGACCACACCGTCAAAGCTATCCCCGATATTGTTATCCTTCCTATACAGGTCTTCTGTATATTCTTGCCACCTTTTCTTGATCTCTTCTTCTTCTGTTAGGTCCTTGCCATCTTTGTTTTTGATCATACCCATTTTTGCCTGGAATTTACCTCCAATGGTTCTAATTTTCTGGAAGAGGTCTCTTGTCCTTCCTATTCTATTGTCTTCTTCCACATCTGCGCACTGCTTGTTGAAAAATAATTCCTTATCTCTTCTGGCTAACCTCTGGAATTTTGCATTTCATTGGGCATATCTCCCCCTATCACTGTTGCCTTTTGCTTTCCTTCTTTCTTGGGCTACTTCTAATGTCTCAGCAGACAGCCATTTTGCCTTCTTGGTTTTCTCTTTCTTTGGGATGTATTTTGTTGCCGCCTCCTGAACAATGCTGCGAACTTCTGTCCATAGTTCTTCCGGGACCCTATCTACTAAGTCCAGTCCCTTAAATCTATTCTTCACCTCCACTGCATATTCCTTAGGAATATTAGCGAGCTCATATCTAGCTGATCTGTGGGTCTTCCCTAATCCCTTTAGTCTGATCCTAAATTGTGCAGTAAGAAGTTCGTGATCTGAACTACAGTCAGCTCCAGGTCTTGTTTTTACCGACTGTATAGATGTCCGCCACCTTTGGCTGCAAAGGATGTAGTCAATCTGATTTCGGTGTTGTCCATCTGGTGAAGTCCATGTATAAAGCCATCTCTTAGGTTGTTGGAAGAGAGTGTTTGTTATGCAGAGTGAGTTGTCTTGGCAAAATTCTATCAGCCTATGTCCTGCTTCGTTTTGTTCTCCCAGGCCATGCTTACCTGTAATTCCAGGTGTCATTTGACTGCCCACCTTAGCATTCCAGTCTCCCATGATGAAAATAACATCTCTTTTAGGCGTGTTGTCCAGTAGGTGCTGCAGATCCTCATAGAACTGCTCTACTTCAGCTTCTTCAGCATCTGTGGTTGGGGCGTATATTTGGATCACTGTGATGTTAGATGGCTTGCCCTGAATTTGAATTGAGATCATTCTATCGTTTTTTGGATTGTATCCAAGCACTGCTTTAGCCACTTTACGATTAATTATGAAGGCTACTCCATTTCGTCTGTGGTCCTCTTGTCCACAGTAGTAGATCTGGTGGTCATTTGATGTGAAGTGGCCCATTGCAGTCCATTTCAGTTCACTGACGCCCAAAATGTCTATCTTTAATCTTGACATCTCACCAATAACCACATCCAATTTGCCCTGGCTCATAGATCTTACATTCCAGGTTCCAATGGTGTGTTGATTCTTAGAACATCGGATTCGCTGTTCACTGCCAGCACCGTCGGCCGCTAGCCGTCCTTTTGGCTTTGAGCTAGCTGCGTCATCACGTCTGGGGCTGGTTGAACAACTCCTCTGTTCCTCCCCAGTAGCATTTTGACCATCTTCCGACCTGGGGGTCTCATCTTCCGATGGTATACCGACATATCTCTGGTTGTACTGATCCGTTTAGTTTTCACGGCAAGAATACTGGGGTGGGTTGCCATTACCTTCCCCAGGGATTGCATTTAATCTGACCTCTCTGTCATGACCTTCCCGTCTTGGGTGGCCCTTCACGGTTTAGCTCATGGCATCATTGAGGTGCTCAAGCTCCAGCACCACAGCAAGGTAACGATCCTTTGCTGAAGAAGAAGTTGCTATGTTAACGTATTATGAAATGACAAGTTATAATTAGCGTTATAGTAAGGTTGCTTTTTTTAAACTGCTTGCTTAAAAACTTGGAATGGATGGACAAGTAGCTAAAGTAGGAGTTGTCTGTAATTTACCACAACAAGCTAGTACTGTAGGTCAAGAAGATTAAAAATAATTTTCTCTTCGGGTAGATTGCAATGGATTAATTCTTTCTTACCTGTTGAGTTTTATGTGGTATTTAATATTTGCCCTGGGATACTTGCACTTAGGAATATTATGTCACATTTGGTTGTCTGTCTAGTTTTTCAGCAATAGAGCTGCTTGCCAAGATTAAACACTATGTAAACCTTTCCCTTTTGGATGGAGAGGGGAGAACTATGAACAAGGGCTTTGATTCAGCAGCCTATAGTAGCTGGCTTTGTACATTGTACTGGGCATGGTATGTTTCGTTATGATTTATTAAACAAGAATGGGTTGGGTTCACACATCACTAAGCTATAAAGTATGTTTTACAAATCATACTGATCAGATTCATATACGGCACTTAACTGAAACCAAACAAACCATATCATGACTTAGCATGATGAGTTATTAACCCAGTCATTATTTTGAACCTTTTCCCCCCTAAAGTTAAGAGAGCTTCCTTGAAAGTCTTGAGAAACACAGTGTGAACCTAGTCATAGACAGCTTTTGTAGAAACTGGTTTTGGTCAGCTAATGCCAGGCAAGTTTTTACATAAGCTTCTCTGTCTTCAGGTGCTGCTAGTCATGTTAATCTCTTACTGTTTAATGGTTATCTATCCAGAATCAACGATTGAAGCTGCTAGGAATTAATTGCAAGGGAGGACTCTTGATTTTATATCTTATTTAAAGACTGGCCTTTTCATCTACAGTGGGTTTAAAATCTCTTTGCTGAGGGACCAGATCCTGCATTGTGTTCCATTGCCTACAGTGGAGGAGTGGCCTGTGTGTAGAGCAAGAATACCAGTGACGGCTTTAACTCACCTCTCTTTTCTCCCTAGATTCCTACTCAAATTATTGAGGAGCCACTGATACACCCAGAGATGTACAAAGCTGCGGTTGCTCTGATACAGTGGTTTGATGAGCTGGAGACAAAGGAAAATGGGTAAGGTATTATCTTCTGCGTAGTTTCTGTGAAGAGGTCTGCTTCTATCCAACAAACCTGGGAATGTTCTAGAACCCTTGCCAAGGAGTTGACGGATGTATCCCTTGAATTTGTTTTAATGTATTGTTATTAGATGTCAAGAAGAAAGATTGTACCTTAATTTCTTTTTTTAAAGCTTTATTAATTTTTTCAACATATACATAAAATACATAAAAACTAAAAAGAATGAAACAAAGAATACTACAAGAAAAAAAAGAAAACTAAAAATGTGCAAAAATACAAAGAAGACTATTACATGGTGACTTCTGACTTACTACAACAAAGATAGACATAATTCAGTATCAATCTCTTACTCTAATTTAAACTAAGATAAACTTTATTTTTATAAAGCATTTCCATCTCTATATAACATTCTTCTCTAAAACAAACTGTGTCTCTGTCTTAAAAAAATAAAAAAAACCTTTTATAACATAATTATTCACCTAATAAGCAAATAATCAAATGTTATCCTACTTCACTAAAATTTTACTCCTTTCTGCCTACTAAGATTGTCTATATTTGGTTAATATTATTGAACAAGAAAAAAAACCCAAGAAAAACAAAAGGATCCATCAGAGCCTTTAAAATCATTATCTACAAAGCAAAAACATCATTCTAAACCTTTAAGAGATCATCTTGATAAACACAGTTAAATAATTATCCCACTTCAAAATAAACTAAGGCATTTACATATCTCAGTATTACACAGCCTTTCCCTTACAAGTCTCAAATTCAAAAGCCAGCTTTGATTCTTGGTCTCGATTTTCCAGGAACACAGCCAATCTTAATCTCTCCCTTTGTGCCCAAAACTCTTCCTTCTTCAGAATCAAAGTTAGCTCTCCACAGTCCAATTTTTCTCCCTTCACTTTTTGATTTGGAAATGTTAATCCTCATTTTCTTCTTTAAAGAAGGAGCACTACTCTCAAAGTAGTTTTCACTCTTCTTTTTCAAGTTGTTGGTAAGCTTTAGACTCCATAAGTTCTAGGAGACAATCCAGGGCTTGGGTGACGTCAAGGCAGAGTTCTTTAAAGATCGCTTTCATTTCTTCCATGTCTTTCCACAGTGTGTTATCAGGGGGAAAAAGATGTAAAGAAGAGCCGTTCTCACAGGAAAGCAGAGGCAGATAGCTCAAAATTCAACTCCGCAGATTCAATGAAGTAGATAAATCTTCTATAATCTTCAAAACATTAAGAAAATGGCAACAAAAAAGCAAAATTCTTTAAATCCCAGTATTACAATTTAAATATTAAAAAAGCCAACTTTCCAAATTAATAAATTCCAAAAATAATGAAAATCATCAAGAGGCTCGCATTTCTTTGTTGCAAAAGACCTCTCTTCGGTAACAGATAAACTAACAAACAAACAAAAAAACCCTTGGTGTTTTAGAAATGGGGTGGCAAGATTTAGTGTCTGTGTTACGGCTTCGGTGTAGCTCTGAACTTGATGACTTCCACACCTCTCAGCATTCTCAATCACAGGTTGATCGCAGAGACTCCGTTCCGTTCCGTGACACACACACACACACACCCCTCCGCAAGAAAATGCTGTCCGGAGAACAAAAGGGATGATTTCCTGGATTCTCCTTACCTCTGGTGAATTCTTCAGGCTGAATTCTGCAGGGACCCAGCCCACACCCAGAAAATGCTGTGCTGCTGGCGCTGCTTAAAGAATCAGTACTGCTCAATCTGCCATTCCCACAGGAAGTCCAGATTGTACCTCACTTTCTTGATGGGTTAGTTATATAAGGTAGTAAGGAGGCAAACTTTTCACAATAGGTGATGGCACCTATTGGAGATTTATCTCACATGTTATGCTTTTTAATTATTTTAAACAAAGACAAATTTTGTGCTACTTAAAAGGCAACATGCCCTGTCTTTAGTGATACCTGGAGACTGGTGCAGATTAGGTCATTGCTACCTGTATGAAGGAATTCTCTGGTTTAATTTTGTGTTGCAATACGAGAGTTTCTGATGGGGAAATGTCCTTGTTGACGTTGTGTTTATTGGCTGTCTCATGCAGGCAGAATGCAAGATCATGAATGCATCATCAGTACCACTTGGGCTTTGTGATACCATTGTGGAAGTTGTAGATAATTCTGTTTTGGGATCATTTACTGATTTTTTGAGTATCTCTTTTTCTTCCCTTGCTGATAATAAAGTTTATAGGGATAAAGGGATAGCATATTTGTCTCTCCCCATCATGATTCTGGCATAATTATATATTATTACTATGCTGAAATGAGACATTGTCAACTCTAATTAAAATATTCAGGAGCTTTTGGTGAAAACATTGCCAAGGGATGTCCCAATATTTGATTTTTTTCTCTTTTTTTCCTATTCTTTTTTTTCAGAGTTACGCAGAATTCAGCTCAGATTAATCAGTGTTTACATGTTATTGTTTCTTAAAACATACCCCAAATATTCTCAGTGATAACTATGTATGAGTGAGTCACGAAGCAGTGTTGGATGAAGATGTCCTTTCTTAGCTGCAGGGCAAGGTCTGGATGTTTGTCTGATGTATAAAATGATTGCATTTTGTAGACAAATGAAATGCTTGAAGGGACATTGGAAGGAAACAGCTGTAATTGATTTTGTTCAGTTTATCTGGCTGTGATACTTAAAGTCCATGTTCAGAGTGCAGAATAGATTAAAGCAGTTTAATTTAGTTGAAGCATTTTGTAGCTTAGCATTCAGAAAGTGCAGAAATGTGAACTATAATATATTTTTAATCAGAACTGTTTTTTACTTGGAATTTTATTCTGTTGAGATTTTGTTTCTAAGATTTGTTATCAAATATAGTTTTTTAAAAAAGACACGTTTGGTACTGTCTTTTTCTTAAACCTCATTGGATATATTGCACTGCCATGAAAAAATAAATGGTGAAAAAAATCATGAACAGATAATTACTTCATGTCATGAAAATGCAAGATCTTTTTCAAATAAATACTACAAGGCTTCCCTGCACCATCCACCTCCCTCTGTTGGATCTCTGACTTACTTTAAGCCATCAAAATAAAATACTTTTTAAAACAGCTTCCATTAACCCCAACACTTAAAACTTTCTCTTTGATACAGGGAAACTATACTAAGACAAATCAATTTTGGATTATATGTGGCAATATAGAAAATTCTAGAATCTTGGCATTCTGATAGATCAGCCATCAACAGACAGATAAACACCATCTCCATTCCATTTAAAAGTTGTAATCAAAAGTCAGGGAAGAAAACAAACAGCCCAGGACACACTCTCCTGAGCATCCACTACCTAGATAAGCAGGAAAAACCACCAGGTCAACAGCTGAGGAAGAAACAATACCATAATCAAGGGGGGAAAAAACCACATCCCAACCAAGACTGGAGGGCAAGTCTATTATTGTAAGTTGCCCAGAGTCACTCTTTGAGTGAGATGGGCGGTGACGAAATTTGAAATATAGATAAACAAACAGACAACAACCAGCAAACCCCATTCTCCCATGCACTGATATTACCTAGCCTGGTAATGAAAAGTCTGCAGTAAAACAAGCTTAGAAAACACTTAAGAATCATCTAGGCGAAGCTGCTCATCCCTGATGCAGAGGAAAAGGCTCATGTTTGTAAAAGCTTGTTACATAACTCCAGTTTATTTCAAATAAAATATGGCATAAGAATTTTTTTTTCCTCTGCCAAGGTTCTAAAGGGATGATTTGCTTTTAGCATCTTTCTCCATACTTACCGCAAACCTAGCTTAGGTAAGTCTTTGTGAACAGATAGATCTGTTTACCCATTTAACCCGGTATTTCCTAACCATGGCAGTTTCCAGAACTCAATTCCCAGAATTCTCAGCAGTCTGCCTAGGGACTTCTGGGAGTTGATGTCCACACATCAGAAGGCTGCCTGGGTTGGAAAAAATTGAGGTAACGGAATGATACCAGAAGGACTGTGCTAGTCAGTCTTTAAGTGTATATGTACCGTAGGTCTTCCGAGGAAATAATACCTGCTTTAATGTTAACTAAGACAAAAACTGTGTTTCTAATACTAGGGATCGTAGTCTGGAGTTTGTGTCAGAACGTGGCAGCGTGCTAGTATTTTTACCAGGTGAGGTTTTGTTTTGTTTGTCTTTTAATACAGTAATAACTGGTTTTCTAACTAGGGAGAAAATGTCCACCTTGTCTGTTGCAAATAATAATAGTAATTATTATTATCATTGTTTATTAAACTTTTATGCCACCTGACTCCCAGCGACTCTGGGCAGTTAACAAATTGTTGAAACCGTTTAAAAACAAGGAAACAAAGCAAAAAGGAACAAAGATGGCAGATATAGCAAAACCAGATGGGAACAAAGAAAAAGAATAAAAGGGGGCTTCAGTCACACTTGCCACACACTTTGCCTGGGCAAAGAGCTATGTCTTCAGGGTCTTTCGAAACATCAGTAGGATGGGGGCTGTTTGAATCTTGGGGGGAATCTCATTCCAGAGGGTAGGCGCTGCTACAGAGGAGGTGTGCTTCCAGATTCCTGATATATGGCATTCTTGAAGTGAAGGAACCCAGGGTGTGCCAACCCTGCCAGATTGGATCGCCCAGGCAGATGCTATGGGAGACAGGTGGTCCCTCAAGTAACCAGGCTCTGTGCCGTGTAGGGCTGTACAGGTAGTGACCAGCACCTTGGCTCACACCTGCAAGCAAAGTGGCAACCAGTGCAGCTCATGAAGCAGAGGTGTTATATCACTGCCCACACCTCTGCATTCTGGGTGGTCTTCGAGGGCAGCACCATGTAGAAGGCATTGCAGTAGTCAAGCCATGAGGTAGCCAGGGCATGAGTGACTACCTGAAGCCCCCCCCCCCGCGTTCTAGAAATCAGCGTTGTAACAGGTAAGATTATTCCACATTCTAAGCCAGTTGTCTAACCTAACTTGGCAGAGACTTCCAAGGACTTAGACGTAAATCTTCCTCATCTCCTGCTCCATCTGGGATCTCTAATGTCAACTAAAGAGGCATAAAGTATGCTCTTGGTGTCTGTTAGGCTTTCTGTTCCACTTGATTTTTACATTTAAAAACTTCTCAATTAAAAGGATGGAAAGCTGGCCTGCTATAAAATCTCCAGCCTCTAATACCATGTTTAGTTTCAACAATGACCCAAATATGCCATAAATGTTTTTTTAGAAAATGAAAATGAATGTGGCCACTGCATGTTTTGAAAGTGTTCACTTCCACGTGTAAATAAATATAATTGGGAATACCCTGAAGTAAGGTGGGGCTGGAGTGGGTGTCAGGCAGTATTCTGGTAAAGCATTTACCTCCAGATGGCCATTGGTGAGGGCACTCACCGGTTTGAAAAAGCTGGGTCCATTATTAGGCAAACCATTTTTAAAGGGAAACATATGGGAGATGCCAGTGATTGAAGGTGGTAGGGACATTTTGCATGCCCTGTGCTCCCTCACTGATGGAAACTCATGGGTTGGAATTGAGGAGACTTGCCTTAGTTTAGGAGCCTAGCCTGATGATTTACAGTACTGTAGGTTGAGTAGCAGTTTGATGTAGTGGTTAAGGCACCAGGCTAGAAACCAGGAGACTGTGTGTCCTAGTCCGGCCTTAAGCACAAAGCCAGCTGGGTCACCTTGGGCCAGTCACTTTCTTTCAGTCCTACGAAGGAGGCAATGGTAAACCACTTCTGAAAAAGCCTGCCAAGAAAACCGCAAGGACTTGTCCAGGCAGCTGCCAAGAATTGGACACGATTGAACGGATAAAAAACAAAAAAGGTTGAGTGCATTTTGGGGGGAAAGCAGTGATTCCAACAGTCACAGTCCTAGCCTTTGGCAGGTACTATAAAGCTTGTGGATTGGCTAAGGAAAGGGCCTGTCTTTAGTCCTTACTGACTGCCTTCTGCATTTAGGGATTATAAATTTGAGAATATACAGTTCGTGATATGTTTACTACCAGTCTTAGTGGTACACTGGAGAATGAAATGCAAGTAACATTGTGACTTAGTTCGCATATTTAACCCTAGTTTATTAAATTAATTACAATTAGTTATGTTCAGACAACAGTCTTAGTCATGTGTTTTGCTTGGCTTTTGGCTTTGCTCTGTTGTTATAACAACTAAGAATAATTACTTATTAATTAATTAATAATTACACAACCTAATAAGTATGATGGCCAAAAATGAATGTTAAACCATCATCTGAGCACTTGATTGAGACATCTGAGAGATGCTATTAAGACAGCTACTTTCAACCGAATAAATTTCTAAATGATTCTTTTTATTTATTTTACATTACTTTTTTCACTGAGAGGAAACAAGCACTATTACCTATTATTTTCTACTCTTTAGGTTTGGCGGAAATAAATTACTTGCATGAGCTTCTCACAAACATGGTTCACAGAAGGTGAGACAAATTCTTCTCTGTTTACAGTGCCAGACTTTCTGAAAGGGTCACAAGATGTTTTGCCAAAGCTGGGTGTCTTTTCTGTGACAATGTGCTATGAATGGGGTAAGACTGAAGCAAGTGGTGAAGGCCGAGTTTGATGTGGTAGCACAGAACATCACTGGAAGTATAGGCAGTCTTTAAAAAGGAGGAGGAGCTTGAGATACAAGAACAGCACTGCAGAGGCATACTCTGCTGTTGGTATGTTGACTCATCTCAGCTACACCAGGTGGGATGCAGGGAATGGAGGCGTACGCTAATGATGTGGTCTTTTATCTGTCAAGGAGCACCTTCTTTTAAGGATTATTGATTAGGAGCCTCATGACAGCATAGAGCAGGGGCCAAAGTCTTGAAATACTAAAGGATTGTGCATTATACAATCTCTGGGTGTGCAGCCCCATTGCCTCCACTCCTACATCAACTTTGTTTTGCCAATCCCCCCTCCCCATTAATGCAACCCACAACTAGTTTGCAGAAGACTTGCATCTGTTTCATCTCTCACCACATGGTTAGGAGTTACAGATTTCTTGCTCTTCCTGCCTGCTTTTTCTCCTTTTGGTTTTTTTCCCATCCTGTAGCTAACTGAAAACCTTTTGCAGGAGTTCTCCAAGTGGCATCTCTTTTTCTTTTTCTGCACAACCTCTTTCACTTACAGAAGAAAACAGGAGGGGAAGAAATTTTCAGAGTGGTGGATTGAAGGGCCAGAATAAGCCAGTTTGGAGAACAAAAATACTTCTCTCTTTAGCTCCATGCCCTTTGTCTTCCACTAGATGATTGCGTTCTTTTTGTCCTCTTTTGTCCTTTTTGGAATCAGACAATAGCACATTCATTGACCAGGTTAATAAATTGAGATCCTATCATTTCTAACAATGTTTTAAAAAATAAACTACAATTAGCTATGTTCACGCAACATGTTAAGTCATAAATCATTGATAAAAATAACTGAAACAGGGAACAGGTCTGATTGAAATACTGTCTTATTTGCAGTGTATACATTTCTAAAGTATCTGTTTCAAATACATGTTTTGGATCCATCTTGGGGGTCATGGGGAAAATGTGCATCTTCCTACATGTTCCCTTTTACAGCTTCTCAAATGCATTTTCTTAGGTTACAATTATATCCACTCCACTCCAGTGTCACATTGGAAGAACAAAATAATATATTTTTGGCTCCGGTTCCTGATTATCGAAAAGTGAGTTTTAAATTAGTGAATTAGTTCTGTGATTTCTAATTTTGAAGGTGGAGGGCAGGGTGGAGGGTAGGCAGCATTAGCTGCATTAGCTAGAAAGACTTTAAAAAATGCTTACAGTAAAATACTGCTGGAGAAAAGGAAGAGGTGGGATGATTGATTGATTGATTGATTGATTGATTGATTGATTGATTAATGGCAGATCATCAGTGAAATTCATGAAAATTTGACATCTTTAATCCTTTTTCCCCAAGTACAAAATGGTAATAATTTTACATTTTAAATACTATATTTTTATAAGATGCTTTAAATAAGAAATTAGTTGTTATTTTTATTTGGGATTCCATCTAGTTTTGGAGAAGCAGAATGTATAAATTAATAGAAAAACACACAGCACTGTCTGTGTTTGCATAAAATTATTGTAAATAAGATCAGCAATTAGGTTTTTTTAAATTCTTATTTTAAAATCTCCTTGTAGATCCTTCTGTCTACAAACATAGCAGAGAGCTCTGTAACAGTTCCAGATGTCAAATATGGTGGGTATGTCTTACTATATTATGAAAAACAAGTTTGAGTGTATTTTGTTATCCTTTTATTCTACAAATCTGGCTTTGCCAGTGATTAGAATGTTTAGAAATCTTTGCATAGGAGTAACTTTTGAAAATGCTATTTCTGTTTTAAAGTGCTGTTTTAGTTTTAAAGTGAATGGCGCAGTTTCTACAACCTGCTCCCTTTCTCCCCCAGCAGTGTTTCCAAAAACACTTTTCTGTGCAAAAATCAAATTCTGTTAAAGCCAACTTACATTTGTGCAAAAAGAAGGGTGAGAAAGTGTTATTATCTGAGGTACCGCCTCTCCCAGATTACATCCCACCAGATCCAGCAGAGAAGGCATGCTGTGGATCCTGTCCACTAGGGAGCTGCATTTGGTGGGCCTTAGGTGGTGGGCCTTCTCTGCTACAACCCCAGTTCTATGGAATATTCTTCCCCCTGAAGGGAGGCTAGTTTCATCACTTCTGACCTTCCAAAGGTCCCTCAAAACCTGGTTGTGCCATCAGACCCGGGGAACCCAGGGGACTGGTGAATTACTAAGGTGGCTCCAATATTAATTACATCTCTTCTCCTGATACTCCTTCTTTTTAGTCTTGTTTTTATAGTTTTAAAAAATATTTTCAATAATAATTGTTTAATATTTATTAACTGTTTTTTAATTTTGCCCAAAGTCGCTTGTGAGATGGGCAGCTATATAAATTTGATAAATAAATAAATATTAAATGATACTCATTTATGACCATTGTCAGTAGCTCTTTGGATTTAATTAGATAAAGAATTTTAATTCGTTTAGATTCATTCAGTTTTTGTAATATTAAAGGCAATGCTTATGGTTATCTTTGGCAAACACCAAAGAGGTAAGAAAGGGCAGAAATTATAGGGTGGACAGGAGATGCATGGTAGTATTGTAGACAGGCAAAGGATAAGTTGGTTTTAAATGTTAACTTCATTTTTATTGTAAACCGCCCAGAGTCCCCCACGAGGCGGAGATGGGCAGTGAATAAATTTATAAATAAATAAAATAAAAAATAAAATAAGGCTGTATAGAAGAGTCATAGACTTGCTTCCACCACTTTCAGTCTACAGCAGCTATGGGAAGTTTTACTCAAAACCTGTTCGGTTCCATGAGTTTTCCACAGTCAACTCACACATTTTTCATAATAAACTAGGCTAGAAATTGAAACTTTTAAAATACAGGGGACAGATTACACCAAATGAAATATTCTAACACCTTGCATTTGTATTTATTTTTTATTTTATTAGTATAATATATAAATGAGAAAAAAATTAAGAGTGCAAAACAATATATATTTTTAAAAAATTACCAGAAATAAAAGAAACTATACAGGGAAAAATGTGCACACATACTTAAACAACCTACACATATAACAATGGCTATGTAAAGGGAAATAGTGAATTAAACCTTGTCCATAGAGAATCACATTGATGAGTCTGTATGAAAAAAGAGTCAACATATTGCATTGATAGTAGTAGGCAAGACCATAGTCTTAACGTAGTTGTGCAGAAATCAGTGACACTGAACCAAGTATGGTATAATCGTTTGATGGGATGTTGTTATTCCTAACATTCTTGCATCAGGAGATTGTACCCAGAGAGATCAAGTCAGAGAAAGGATAGAATGCTATATGCCGTGGAAATCAGTGACATATCTGAGTGGTTAACCCCATCAATTTCTTTGATATTCACTTTACAAAGTAATGTTGCCATACCTAGTTCTCTCTCTCTCTCCACCCTCTTCCTTTTTTTCAAATCGGAAATTCAGTAAATCTTGTCAATAGATTATATTCTGCGCTTTTGGAAGGGTAGCTGTTTACTCTTTCAATCAGATTTATGGAGATTTTGTTCACTTAATAGATAAAGTAGTTTTAGCAGAATATTGAATGGAGATCAGAAAGCTGTTGAAGTTTTTTAACACTGCTGTTCCTTTTTAATGAGATGCTTTTTTCTTCTAACTTTTTACTCTGTAATCCAGGAATGGGATTAACATTAAATTGGTGATAACATTAAATTGTACCTCAACTGGTTTCTGTTTCTTTTATGTGCATTTTAATTACTGGTTTTGCTTTCTAAAAAAAAACAGAAAGCAATTAAATGGAAAGAAGTCATAGGAAGGAATCTTCTAATTAAAGTTACAAAACACTCTTGCTTAATTCAAGAGATACTTCTGAGTTAAATTACAGAAAGCCATGAGGGATTTCAAGATAACATTGCAATATAATTAAAACCACTATTTTAATTTATCTGGCTGTAGGAAAGCAATGTCACCCTAGCAGGGAAAGATTCTAAAGTAGGTAGTATTTGTCTTTCCCCCATTGCTACTCCATAATTCCATCCTATTACTTCAGGATTCTGCCCCCTCATTTAACTGAGTTGGGAGAACCGTGAACTGTGTTACTTCAGATTGTATATAAAAGACTCCTAGTTCTGTTCCAACAAAGTGGAACTGAATCTAATTTCTTTTTAAAGTACTTCAGAATGTTCTAATATATTTCCTATCTGTTTTTATCTTTTGCTTTTATTCTACAGTCATTGATTTTTGTTTGACTAGAAATCTGGTTTGTGATGAAGATACCAGCTATCAGAGTTTGAGGCTTTGTTGGGCATCTAAGAATAGCTGCAATCAGAGGAGGGGTAAGGGGATTTCATTGTATAAAATTCCAGGTCTCTTGGAGGCCCCAATCCTGGAAATCATTTTAGGTGTGGAGTCTGTCTTACATGTGGCAGTGAAGCTATTTACTTAATCTGCAATTACCTGTAGTGCTTGAAATACATTAAGACATATGTGCTTGCTCTTCCCACTGGTTATTTAACCACATAGGTTTTTCAGAAATAAAAACATTGATGATTAGATGGCCAAGCCACTTTGAACAACAAAGCAATTTAACCTCTCTATATAGTGTGTGTGCGTGCATGTGATGGAATAAGGGGGGGAAGTTCCTTCCCCATCATTAAATCTTTATCCAGAGGTTGGCACAATTGTGATGGTCTTCAGCTTCAGACAACTGATTGTAAAAGCTATTAAGCAGTGGGACAGCTTGCCTCCTGAAGTCCTGGGTGCTCCATTCCTGGAAGAGATTGGACAGCCACTTGTCCTGAGTGGTATGAGGATTCCTGCACTGGCCAGGGAGTTGGACTGGAAGACCAACTCCAAGGTCCCCTCCAACTCAGCGATTCTGTAATTGTACGTTTGCAGTACAGTGACTTATGCTTAAGGGCAATAGTATTCCTGAAATGTGTTAAATTTAAATTATCCTGTATTAAATTTTTAAAAATGTTGTGACTTGTAACAATATATCTTAAATCATTATCTCACAGTCATTGCACT
Source organism: Candoia aspera (assembly GCF_035149785.1). Lineage (NCBI taxonomy): Eukaryota > Metazoa > Chordata > Lepidosauria > Squamata > Candoiidae > Candoia > Candoia aspera. The sequence goes on from NC_086153.1 coordinate 314,595,930, forward strand.
GTGGAATGGTTTGCTAATAATGAAAAGTACCACAGTTTATTGAGCCTGTCATCTACTGGAGTTGATATTGTAGGTTCATCTTAATGCACTGCTACCCATCAGAACTTTTGGAATGGAGTGTTGAGGTTTTGATTGCTAACAGGCAACCAGTGTGTTCAAACACTGGTCCCTGCCACCATTACTAAGTGTAAGTGGTATTGCAGCTTTTCAGTGCAAGTGCTGAAGATTTTTCTTTAATGTAAAGGTCGAGCTGGCCGTGTCTCTAAAGGATACTGCTACAGACTAGTATACAAAGACTTCTGGGCAAGCTATATACCGGAGAACACTATTCCTGAGATGATGGTAAGAATAACGTACACCATTTGCATGTCTTTAAACTGGGAAGACCAATTATAATTCTGGTGACCACAAAAGAGTTGCCACTGTGTTTAAGAATGTCCAGTCACAGGAACTGATGAGAACTCATTGATAACCCATCAAAGGATGATAAAAGGACAGTTTTAGATTCTGACATTCTTAGGAACAGTTGATACAGAAAACATACAATGTTTGGTTATAACTAAGCCATCAGTAAACAATTGTTACCTAAGTCAGGTAATAGAAAGCTCTGAAAGATAATTTTTTTCTGTCGTTTACTTGATTTTTTTTTAATTCACTGATCGTAACAAGTTGACTGAGAAAAGGCATGTAAAGCCTCCACATACCTTTCTGTAAAAATTTAGGTAGTGCTTTGAAGTGTTCTCATGGCACTGAGCCACTGAAAATCGTGTTTGGCAGCTTGCAAGTTTAATTTTTTTTTTTTTTTTTTTATTATTACTATTATTATTATTCTTTAGACTGGGGTTCACATAGTACAAACCATTTCCTAGAGCCTGCTGACCTGTCCCTTTCGCCTGTTGTGCCTCATTGTGCCTTCTCAAGGTTCCAAACCCATAACAAACAATAAAAGAAAATAGTCTCTGCTATATAATGTTCCCAGTAAAAAGGTGTAATCCATTTTATCAATTCCTGATGAAAAGAAAATGTTTATACACACACACAGACGTACACATAGACACACACAAAATTAAATGTTACTATAAAAAACTTCTTTGCATCCAATAAAATTACATCTTAATCTTACTTAAATTTAAAATTAGTAATGCTCTCAGATTGTCAACCCTTTGCTTGTAACACATCCTGCTTGATCAGGTTGTATCAGGTGTGTGAGTACCATCTACAATTGGCTTGCAAGAAGCCTAGATAATATTTTAATGCTTCATTATGTAATAAATTGGCCCTATAGTTAGCACAATTCTCAATGTAGAAAAGTTTGTAATGGGAGAAGAGATTCTTCATATACTCAGACCGGAAACAATTTAAGGCTTTCCAGGATTAATACCAATGTAGATACTTCAGTACAAGCATTACATAATCCATGTAATTAATTATGCACCATCAAGTCATTTTCAACTCATAGCGACCACATAGATAGGTTTTCTCCATGATTTTCACTAAACTGGTCTTTCAGGTCTTCCAACAGTGCACTCGTTGCCACTGTAACTGAGTCTATCCATCTTGCTGCCGGTTGTCCTCTTTCCTTCCACCTTTCCCAGCATCAGAGCCTTTTCCAGAGAGCTGGGTCTTTGAATAATGTGTCTAATGTAGGGTAAATTGAGCCTGGTCATTTGTGCCTCAAGTTAAGAATTCTGGGTTGATTTGTTTGATGATCCATTTGTTTGTTTTCTTGGCTGTCCATGGTATTCTTAGGAGTCTTCTCTAACAGAGTTCAAAAGTGTCAATACTCATCTTATCCTGCTTCTTCAGAGTCCAACATAATCATGTACCTTGCATAAATTAGCACCAATTTGCCACATTTTGGACCAGTTATGTAACCTTCTGTACAAAACTTTTGTACATCTTCTGTAGCCTTTTCAAGGGTAGCCTTGTAATGAGTGCATTGCTGTCATCAAGACTATGGTGACAGGTTTGTAGAATTTGTTTTCTAGAAGTGGTCAATCAAATTTGTAAAAAGTTGTCTTCATCGTCAAGGCACATTCTCAAAAGGACACAGCTATTGACATATCCCTGTATTGGTTTTTGACTGCTGCAGTCTGTAGGAACTTTAGCTTTTGTGTTCATCTGTGCAGTTACAAAATCTATCCTTACAGGTGGCATTTTTATCTTGACCATCTTACTGTATTGTTTTGGAGAGCTGTAGTTGTCCATTTGGAGCTGAGCAGCAAGATGGAAGCCACATCCTGTTAGAGTGTACAATTGGAGGGCTGAGGCTGGGCTTCTGGCCAAAACTTTCTGTCATTTAGTGTCAAGGAAGTGAGAACCCAGGAAGTGAGAACCACACAGAATTCACACCAATAGAACACAGAATGTTGTGTGGTTCTCACTTCTTGGGTTGCCAGTTACGTGGTTTCCATCTTGCTGCTCAGCTCTTTAGTACTAGTTAGGGGTAATAATATAATCTTGGAAACTGTAAATTTGAGTTCCCAGGCAGCCTCACAGCAAGTAAACTAAGGCAGAGTCTCTTCGAAACATTTCCTTCCCACAGCTCTAGACATCTGGGTGTGCTGCCTCTCATATGAGCTGAACTCCTCCATCTCCTTCTCATAGTCTTTCACACTCACCTTATTCCTGCTTATTGAATAAAAAACATACCAGGAATTAGTTACTGTGTGTGGATGATCTATAGGCTGGGCATGGCTTAAAAGCAAATAGCTTTTCTTAAACTTCTGTTAAAAAAAAAAAGCACAAGAGTATTTGCAAAATTGTGGAGTGTCAAACACATGCCCTTTATTTTTCCTTTTAGCGTTGCCCATTGGAATCTACTATACTAAAAGTGAAGCTGCTTGATATGGGAGAGCCAAGAGCTTTGTTAGCAACAGCTCTCTCTCCTCCTGTGATCAGTGATATTGAACGCACGATTCTGTACCTTAAAGAGGTGGGTGTTTTATTAGTTAAATGTACTTAGTTCTTTTAAGCATAGCTCTTTTGCAAAACCAGCTATATGCTTGCTTAATAGGAGGACTGAAAAGCTGAATAATCCATAATATTTGTAAATCGTGTATGTTGGGTCATTTTAAATCAGCCTAGCCCAGTCTGGTGCCACCTGTTGAGCATGGATAACCAAGTCCCAGAATTAAGTTTTGGGAGGTTACTCTGGATAAGTAAGAATGAAATCAGGTCTCGGAATGAGACTATGTGCTTCAGAAAAAGGTCTACTCTTTGTCATTAGATACGTGCATTCAGCATGGTGGGCTGCAAATTGCACTAGCCTGAGATTTGCTACCAAGCTTTGAAAGTAACCTTTAGCTAATGCTAAAGGTAGTCTTAAAAGTCATGATCATTGGCACTCCAGTCTCCTGTTAATAATATCATTGCTTTTGTTTTGGAATAGTTAGGGGCACTTGCTGTTGATGATTATTCTGAAGAAAGAAACCCTTATGACGGTGAGCTGACCTTTCTAGGAAAGGTGCTGGCACAGTTACCTGTGAATCAGCACTTAGGCAAACTAATAGTTCTTGGACATGTCTTTGGATGCCTGGAAGAAACACTTATAATAGGTGAGTCAACAAATACAGACATTTCTCAGGTTAGTAATAACTAGGGTGAGGATTTCTATGACCTAAAAATATTAGAAATATGCAAGCATTTATGACCTTAAAATATTTAAATATGACCAATTAAACCAAAAATACGACTTTTAAAGCAAAAATATGACTTTAGAATTTTTCTGAAATTAGCACCCAGTTTTTCAAAATTTGTGCTTACACACACACACACACACACAGACACACACACAAATTAAAAGGTTTATTCTTCACTTCCTATGCAGAAGTGCCAGTATTGAAGGAATCAAGTGAACATTTTGAGAGTAAAATGGTCATCCCTGGATTAGTTTTCATTAACAGCAGAATTGCATTGGATGACCATGTGCATCTTGAGGTTATCAAACTCAAAACTCCTTCTGTTGTCCACCAGTATGTTCTTGTATCTGGAGAAACTCCGTTCGACATCACAAGAGGTTATAGGAACAAATTTGAAAAAAGCAGACTCATCTGGAGAAAATTCTGGCTCGAAGTCTTCAAATTTTGCTTCGAGTCCATTTAGAACATTACTTATTTTGCAAAGTGTTGAATAACCCAGATTAGATTGCAGCACTCTTTGCTGTTTATCGCTAATTTTTTCAGCCACTTTCCGCTTTGCTTGCTTTAAATCACTCTGTTTGTTTTACAATGTTCAGTGCATCACTAAGTTCCATTCCTACGGTTTCAAGGCAGGTGATTGCTCTTGATAATCCACTGAAGTTAGATCCTATAATATGCTAAGTTTCCAGCCAAGGTTTCAGAAAAGGAATCTTCCACAATCTTGATGAAGGAAGATTCACAACAGTCGAATTCTTTAACTATCCGCTGCAAGGAAGCATAATCTGTGAAATAGTACATAGCCGCATCCAGCCAAGTCCCCCAACATGTCACGACAGGATGGGGAGGGAGAGCCAAAGTAGGAGCAATTTCTTTGAACTTCTGTACTCAAAGTGGAGCTTTAATGAACACTTTTCCCCCCATTTGAAATTATCTACATCAGGATAATTGCTTCGAATCTCTTCGGCCACTCTGTGTAAACCATGTACAAGGCATGTGATATGGATCATTTTTGGATAAAGAAGTTTAAGTCCCTTGGCTGCTTTAGTCATGTATGGAGCAGCACCTGTTACAAAGAGAAGGATATTTCCCCTTTTTACACCATCCGGCCAGAGCAGTTTCACAGAATCGTCAAAGAGCATAGCAATAATGGCATTGTTTACTTTTTGTAGAGTTTCACATGTTAGAAGAAATACTTCACCAGGCTTGTCACATTTCAGAGTGCCAGTAACAACACTGGCTACATATCTTCCATTTACATCACTCGTTTCATCTATTGAAACCCTTATCTTCTTGTTGTCAACAGCAGATCTTCTTTTTCCTAACACACCTTCATAGCAGGCAGAGACGTAATTTTTCCTTAGAGTTGATTCATTTGGAATCGGGTGACTGGTGTACTTCTCCAAAAAATGCCTGAGGCTACCACTACCTAATTTCCTTAAGGGAATATCTGAAGTAACCATCACTGTACAGAGATCCTTACAAAATTCTGACTGGGTATTTGAGGAACCTGCAGTTGAAGAAGCAGCTCTCTCGAAAAGGAGACGTTGCCTGTTCTCAGTGAAGGTAAATCTCGCTAAACAACTCTTGTGTTTCGTGGTGTCACAATGCCGTTGAATATTAAAAGGCTTTTGGGCCGATACCTTAACTTCACACAATTTACAAAACAAAGTATCACCATCGCTACTGAAAATCTGCTCCCAAGTTCTTGAACAAGACGCCGTAATTTCACACTCGCTGAACATCTACTTTTAGGCATGTTGAAATCAGACCAGCTCTCACGTGACTCCACCACCTCGAACACAAACAGAGCCCTGAGTTGGGGAGCTAATAAGAAAAAGAAAAAAAATAGGCAAATTCTCACCTTTTTTTTCAGGCCAGGTCAAGGGAGAAGCCTTTGTTCCCATCTCTCTCTCTCTCTCTCTCACACTCACACACACACACACACACACACACCTACCTACCTCTCCCCTGAGTTGGGGAGTGAATAAGAAAAATAATAATTAAAAAAAAAACAGGCAAATTCTCACTTTCTTTGCTGGCTTGAACTTGCTGGCTTATCAGGAGGGTCGCCAATGACCAAAATATGGCATTTGTTACAAAATTAAGCAGAAATATGACATAACACCTTTAAAAAGTCGAAATATTACTTTTCAGGCAAAATAAAAAGCATCTAATACCAGATTACTCTAAAACATGTTTTAACTTACTTATAAATTCAAATAAAGGTTCCAGAAAAAATATGACATGTCATAGAAATCCTCACCCTAGTAATAAATTACAAACTGATCACAATAGAAAAATAAGAAAAAGGTAGATTTTTAAACCCAGGAATGCATGCTTGTAGCAGAAGAGCCACCTAATAGAAAAATAAAATGGCTGAAAATAATGTACTGAAACTGATGAAAGAAATTTGTTAAAATCAGTGCTATCTATCAATCTATCAAATTTTGCCACCGCCTATCTCCTCCTGAGAGAGGTACTCTGGGCAGTTTACAATAAAGCTAAAAAATTAAAATAAAACCACAATAATACATAAAATGTAAGTAGAAATACAAGATATAAGTATAAAATAGAATTCAGATGGCAGTTAAAAGTTCTAATTCAATTCATGTATATATGAGGACCACTTTAAGGCGCCAGCCACCCCCAAGAATGACTACTCCCCTCCCTGCCCCAAGTGAGATGGCAGAGCCAGGTCTTCAACTTTTTCCAGAAGGTTAGGGGAGCGGGAGCTTGTCTCACCTCTGGGGGAAGAATGTTCCAAAGGGTGGGAGCCACTGCAGAGAAGGCGCACTTCCTGGACCCCGCCAGACGGCATTCTCTTGTAGATGGGGTCTGCAACATGCTCTCTCTGCATGACTGGGTGGGATGGGTTGATGAAATGGGGGTGAGACAGTCCCTCAGATAACCAGGATCCGTGCCATGTAGGGCTTTAAAGATAATAACCGGCAACTTGAATTGGACTTGGAAGCAAACTGGCACCCAATGCAGCTCGTGCAGCAAAGATGTTACAGGTGCCAATCTTGGGGCACTTAAAATCGCCTGTGCGGCTGCATTCTGGACCAGCTGTAGCTTCTGGATACTCTTCGAGGGTGGCCCCATGTAGGGTGCATTGCAATAGTCTATGCGGGAGATGACCAGAGCATGAGTGACGGTTTGGAGGGCCTCCCAATTGAGGAAAGGGTGTAACTGGCGCATAACATGGTTGAGCAAAGGCCCTCCTGGCCACGACTGCCACCTGCTCTTTGAGCAGTAATCGTGAGTCCAGGGGGACCCCCAGATTCTGCACTGGGTCTGTTTGGGGCAGTTCAACCCTATCCAGAGCTAAAGATGGTAAATTCTTGGATACAGGGGAGCCATTAACCCACAGCCACTCCATCTTACCAGGGTTCAGCTGAAGCCTGTTGTTCCCCATCCAGACCCCCGCAGCCCCCAGGCACCAAGAGAGGGTGGTCACAGCATCACTTACAACACCTGGGACGGAGATGTATAACTGGGTATCAGCATATTGATGATACCTCATCCAATGGTGATGGATGATCTCACCCATGGTTTCATGTAGATGTTGAAGAGGAGCAGAAAGAGTATGCGGCATCCCACAAAGGAGGGGCCATGGGTCAGATCTATCACCACCAATTGGGACCAGCCCTGGAGGAAGGAGGTGAACCAGTGCAAAACCACGCTGCCCACCCCCAACTCTCTGAGTCTCCCCAAAAGGATACTATGGTCGATGGTATCGAAAGCCATTGAGAGGTCAAAAAGAGCAAGGATGGATGCACTGCCCCCATCCTGCTCCTGCCAGAGGTCATCCATAAGTGTGACCAGTGCTGTTTCCGTCCCATATCCGGGTCTGAAACCTGACTGGAAGGGGTCTAAATAAGCTGTTTCATCCAGAATCCTCTAGAGCTGTAATGCCACTGCTTTCTCAACCACCTTCCCTAAGAAGGGGTGATGGGAGACTGGATGAAAATTGTCCAGTACAGTAGGGTCCAGCGATGGTTTCTTGAGGAGAGTGTGCACCAGCATCTCCTTAAAGGAGCCAGGAACACCCCCTCTCCCAAGAATGTACTTAACATTGCCTGGACCCAGCCACACATCACCACCTGAGCTGCCTTCACCAGCCAGGAGTGGCATGGATCTAATTGACAAGTGGTGACATTTATACTCTGGAGGACCCTGTCCACTTCCTCGGGCCCAACAGGATCAAACTGTTCCCAGATAACTGGGTAAGTACATTCCCCAGGCATCTCCACAGACCATGCCTCATGCTTGGAGTCCAACTTGGAATGAATCCGAGCAATTTTATCCTCCAGGTGCACAGAAAACTCCTCTGTGCGGCCCTGAAGGTGGGTCACTGGGCCCACCTTTCCCAAAAGGGATTGAGCGACCATAAACAGGGCCACTGGGCGGCATTCTGCGTATGCAATAAGAGCGGAGAAATATGTTTTGCCACTCTTACCGCCACAAGCGGCTCTAGCTAATAGCAGCTCTAGCTTGTGTTCAGTTGGATTTGGTCCTTGTTTTCCTCCAGCAGCGCTCTAGATGTCTCTTAATCCTCTTCAGAACCCTCAGCTCCTCCATAAACCATGGGGAGTGTCAGGTTCGATGGGACAAGAGAGTTTGCACAGGGACAATCTTGCCCAAGTCCACTGCTGCCGCCTCATTCCAGGCAGCAGCCAGGGCCTCCACTGAACTGTGCAGCAGGTCCTTGGGTGTAACCCCCAGCTCCCTCTGAAACTCCATCGGGTCCATCAGTCATCGAAGGCAGACCAATTGAATGGGCCTTGCCTCCCTGTGGAGGGGGGTGGCATAAGAGAAACTCAAGGCTACCAGGGTGTGATCTGACCATTACAGAGGGGGACAGATGTAACTCTCCCTTCAGATCACATTGCCACTGCTCTGACAAAACCAAGTCCAGGATGAGGCCGCTGTCCCAAGTTGGGTCCTGAAGAATCTGGGACAGGCCCATGGTAGCCATGAACTCCCGAGCCACCTCCAAGACGTGTCCCAGGGGTGGCAGTTTGAAGTCCCCCAGAACCATAAGTCTGGGGAACTTCATCACCAGTCCTGAGATGGCCTCCAGTAGCTCAGGCAGGGAGGTTGCTACACAGCAGGGAGGCTGGTACAGTAGCAACACTCCCAGCTGTTCTCGGGAACCCAACTTGAAAAATGGTCTCACAACTGGCCACTTGTGGAGCAGTGGCCCTGAAGGCCACTAGAGATTTCCGGATGACAACAGCCACTGGGAATTTTGTTAAAATCAATGGTGATGGAAGGGAGATAGTGATGTAATGAGGGAAGGATGCACATATTTGCATATATAAATACTTCCATTAGTCCCCTGTATCTGATAATTAGAGTATACAGCTTCTGGACATTGGACATGGAAATAAAACTAAAACTTGTGTCCTCTGCCTTTCTTGCGATAGAAAGGCAAAATACAGTTTTTAGCAATAAATGTTAATTCTTTTCCTTCTTTGTTGCAGCTGCATCCCTCTCTTTGAAGAGTTTCTTTGTAATACCTTTCAGGCAACATCTTGATGGATACAGGTATTTTCCCTAAAGCCACCAACTGATTTATTGAAATTCGATCTTTTCATGTTACTTATTTGCGTGCGTGTGTGTGCATGCATACTACTGTTTTTCATGAAATTTGCTCCAAGGCTCTAACCATTTTAAAATTCCATAAAGGGAAGCAATAGAGAAGGGGAAGGCAAGCATAAGAGGGGTAATCAGAGGAGGATTATACAGTTGTTATAGCTGCCTGTACCTAAGCTTGGTTATAACTAGAATCATATTAGGACATGGAGCTTCACAATATAAACCCTTGATACAAGGTAGTGTACCTAGGGCTGTGCAATGCTTCAGATTCAGTTTAGTAGAAGTGCTTTGAAATGTATGGAAACAGAGGACTTCTCCTACTCTTTAAAACAGCCACATCAGTTTCCGCTGTCTCAGACAGGTGCTGTGTTCTTGCTCCCGCATGTTCTGAAGCACTCCGTCTCAGATCCAAATGCTTTACAGGCTGTTTGTTTCTGCTGTTTCCGAGTTCTGTTGTTGGCTCGACTTTTTTCTTTCTTGATGCAACTCTGTAAATAATTCCACAAGCAAAATATGTTTTATTATATACGTATTCTTTCGGTACCCTTAGAATAAAAGGGTTGGCCAAAACAGAAAGAATTAGTATAGAGAAAACAATATAAAGGAATATATGCATTTTAGACCTCTTGTTGCTCTACAGGAACAAGCTACATTTTTCTGGGAATAGCAAAAGTGATTGCATTGCAATTGTTGATGCATTTAAGGTAACTAATTTCCCTTGTCCCTTCTTTTATATATTAGGTTACTGGAGTAAACAGGGATTTCTCTGTGATATGACCTGCATGTATTTATTTTTCTTTTTCTTTAGTGATTATTGCTATTTAATGAGCTCCTGCAAACCGTCCTTAAAAATTTAAATTAAAGGGCTACATAAAAATATTTTCCATGTAAATAAAAATCAGAGCTATTTGACATAGAATTTTGGATAGTGTGCATGGAATATGCTGCTTCAAGGTCAGTTACAAATTACATCATGACTTTTTTGTTGTTGATGTTAGGAATGGCAAGAAAAGAGGCAAAAAGGAAAGCTTAGACATCCAAAGGTTAGTTTCACTGGTAATCTTGTTTTTAGCTTGGATGTGTAATTGATCAAGTGTACTATGTTTATTTTTACTTTATTTTATTTATCAAATTTGCCACCGCCCATCTCCCCCCGAGAGAGGGACTCTGGGCGGTTTACAATAATGTATACTGTGGTGGAGCGGATATTCTCCTTCTGCCTCTTTCAGTAGCGCTGGGCCGATCTTTCAAAGTGCTGGATTAACGTCCTAAATTTAGAAAGGAGGTGAAACTGAGGGGAACTCATATCCAATTGTAGGAGATGAGATTAGCATTCACAGGTCTGTGTCTCGTAAATGGGTTTAAATATTCTGGTCTTGGTATTCAGAGAGACCTTTTATCTTTACAGCTATTTGTAGGAAGAGTCATTGCATCTGATGTGCATGTTGACTAGCCAGATTATTTCTCATCCGGAGCTTTGGTAGTGAACAGACTGGGTTGCTCCAGCATTGAAAATATTACCGTGGCTGCTGTTTTAGGGAAAGCAGCTAATCAAATAGGAGCTTTTAAAATGATTGTTTATTATAACATTTCTATCCTGTCTTAATCCATTTGGCAGGAGCTGGTTGGTAAGCTTTTCTAAGTTTTGTAAACTGCCAAGCTATTTTGGGGGTGCTTTTCCTGCACTGATGCACATTCATGAATTTGAGTTGCTAGATTTCTAAGGGATTTCATGCATCTAACAGTAATTATTATGGAGAGCTGGGACTCTTTTGACTTCTCCCTTTTGGATTAGGCCTACCTGCAGATATCATGCTTGTAGAGTAGAGGCAAATTTAACTGAAGCTAAAGAGGGTCTGACATCACAACTTAGCCTGCTTCTGGAATCCTGGTTACACGTATAAAACAGCCTGCAGCTAAAAATTGGGCCCTTGCGTGGTACAATCTTGGAATTTTGGGTGCTCACATAACACACAGTCTGTGGACAGAGAAGAGCCTATATCTAGAGTAAAAATAAAAGTTCTTCATCCTTTGCTCGACTGGCAGGTTGCTGATGACTACAGGAACAAAAATCTTAGTAGATTTAAAATAAAGACGGCAAGGTAGAGAAACAAAAGCAGTTGAAGTTACGCAAGTTGCTTTTTCAATTTCTGGTTACAATTTTTATTGTTACATTTATTTTTAATTCTCTTTTTTTCCTCTAGGATGAACTGGACTGGGGCCGTTCTAACTACATTCACATCAAGAGAATTAGAGAGGTGAATTTCTGCTGTTTCACTGTTCTTCCCTCATCACATGATAAAAATAATTGCTTGGCCATCTTGTTACAGGTTTTGCAGCCACCTAGTTGTGTTTTTGCAGCTCCTAGTTTACACTGCCAGTATTTGGTGGTAGATGTGCCAAATTTCAGACAGGCTTTTTATTTTTGCAAGTTTTTTTCAGAAGGGATGGTAAAATTTTACTTTTTATGGTTAGAAATACGCCCCCCCAACCCACAAAGACAGGTTAACATTTCCCAGCTTCATCTGCCAGTGGTGTTACCTCACTATTGACCATTCCTGTACTACCTTTGGTGGCCAAATACCATTAAGATGGAAAGTATAGGTCCTTGCTCCCCACATCTGACTTAGATAAGGGTGATCCTGATTAACCAGACCTGCATCCCCAGGATGTTGTCCATAGCATCGAAATGTATAATAAAATTGCTTTTAAAGTTTTTATTTGGGACAGGCATTTTCATATTCACTTTGGAGACCAAACTATGGATGATGCAAGAGATCTCTGATCAGGTCACATGATTATTTTTTCATTCTTACAGAACAATTTTAGGGTGGGGAACAATGGAAAAATCTTTCTCCAGTGCCCCACCACCTAGTTAAAAACTTCTGGCTGTTTTCCTTGTTCCCCTATGGGCTGATTTAGGCTTTAAAAAACCCCAGTCTCTTGCAATGTGGCCATCTGTGTCTTAGAGTTCCATGGAAAGCAATATTATCAGGAGTTTTGTCTCTATCCATCCAATTTGATTGTATTCTTTTTTCTTCTAACTGCATTTGGAAAAAAAAGAAGGATGTAATTTCTTGAGTTCAGAGAAATACATGGAGTGCTGTCTCATGTGCCTTTAAGTCTTAGCAGCATGCTGTGTTTTAGCTATCTGACTAGATCAAAACAAAGGACACATTTTTACAATCTGCAATTACTCTCACCTTTATGAAAGCACTTAATTGATTCTTTATGTTGTTGTTCAGTCGTTAAGTCATGTCCGACCCTTCGTGACCCCATGGACCATAGCACGCCAGGCCTTCCTGTCCTCCACTGTCTCCCGGAGTTTACTCAAATTCATGTTCGTTGCATCGGTGATGCTATCTAACCATCTCATCCTCTGCCGTCCTCTTCTCCTTTTGCCTTCAGTCTTTCCCAGCATCAGGGTCTTTTCCAGTAAGTCCTTTCTTCGCGTTAGGTGGCCAAAGTATTTAAGCTTCAGCTTCAGTATCTGTCCTTCCAATGAACAGTCAGGGTTGATTTCCTTTAGGATTGACTGATTTGACCTCCTTGCAGTCCAGGGGACTTTAAAGAGTCTTCTCCAGCACCACAGTTCAAAAGCATTAATTCTTTGGCGCTCAGCCTTCCTTACGGTCCAACTTCCTTATGGTTACCTGAGGGACCACCTCATCCCCCTAACATCGACCCGCCCCACCCAGTCATGCAGAGAGGGCATGCTACGAACCCCACCAGTAAGGGAATTCCACCTGGCAGGGTCCAGGAGGTGGGCCTTCTCTGCAGTGGTACCCGCCCTCTGGAATATTCTGCCCCCAGAGATGAGACAGGCCCATTCCCTCCTGGACTTCCGGAAGAACCTAAAAACCTGGTTCTGCTGCCTCGCTTGGGGTGGGAGGGGCACCAGTTCATCGTGGGGGTGGCTAGTATCATAGATCTCTCCCCAACAAACAAGATCTGCGCTGCTTGGATTTTGTATTTTATATCTATTTATTTTTTACTGATTTATTTATATTGTAATGTATGTGTTTTAGAATAGGCAACCATTACAGTTTTATTGTAAACCACCCAGAGTCCCCTTTCGGGGGAGATGGGTGGTGACAGAAATTTGAAAAATAAGTAAGTAAATAAACTCTCACAGCCATACATCACTACTGGGAAAACCATAGCTTTGATTATACGGACCTTTGTCAGCAAGGTGATGTCTCTGCTTTTTAATATGCTGTCTAGGTTTGCCATAGCTTTCCTCCCAAGGAGCAAGCGACTTTTAATTTCATGGCTGCAGTCACTGTCTGCTGTGATCTTGGAGCCCAAGAAAATAAAATCTGTCACTGCTTCCATTTCTTCCCCTTCTATTTGCCAGGAAGTGATGGGACCAGATGTCATGATCTTAGTTTTTTTAGTGTTGAGTTTCAAGCCAGCTTTTGCACTCTCCTCTTTCACCCTCATCAAGAGGCTCTTTAGTTCCTCTTCACTTTCTGCCATTACGGTGGTATCATCTGCATATCTGAGATTGTTGATATGTCTCCTGGCGATCTTAATTCCAGCTTGTGATTCATCCAGCTTGGCATTTCTCATGATTTCTCACTCTGCATATAAATTAAGCAGGGTGACAATATACAGCCTTGTCATACTCCTTTCCCAGTTTTGAACCAATTGGTGGTTCCATGTCCAGTTCTAACTGTTGCTTCTTGATCCGCATACAGGTTTCTCAGGAGACAGGTAAGGTGGTCTGGTACTCCCATCTCTTTAAGAATTTGCCACAGTTTGTTGTGATCCATACAATCAAAGGCTTTAGTGTAGTCAATGAAGCAGAAGTAGATGTTTTCCTGGAACTCTCTTGCTTTCTCCATGATCCAGCAAATATTGGCAATTTGATCTCTAGTTCCTCTGCCTCTTTGAAACCCAGCTTGTACTTCTGGTAGTTCTCTGTTCACATACTGCTGAAGCCTAGCTTGTAGGATTTTGAGCATAACCTTGCTAGCATGTGAAATGAGTGCAATTGTACGGTAGTTTGAACATTCTTTGGCATTGCCCTTCTTTGGAATTGGAACGTAAACTGACCTTTTCCAATCCTGTGGCCACTTTTGAGTTTTCCAAATTTGTTGGTATATTGAGTGCAGCACTTAAACAGCATCATTTTTTAGGATTTTAAATAGCTCAGCTGAAATACTGTCATCTCTGCTAGCTTTGTTGTTAGTAATGCTTCCTAAGGCCCACTTGACTTCAGTCTCTAGGATGTCCGGCTCAAGGTCAGTGACCACACCATCGTGGTTATCAGGGACATTAAGATTTTTCTTGTATAGTTCTTCTGTGTATTCTTGCCACCTCTTCTTAATCTCTTCTGCTAGGACCCTACATTTTTTGTCCTTTATCATGCCTATCTTTGCACAAAACGTTCCCTTGATATCTCCAATTTTCTTGAAGAGATCTCTAGTCTTCCCCATTCTATTGTTTTCCTCGATTTCTTTGCATTGTTCATTTAAGAAGGCCTTATCTCTCCTTGCTGTTCTTTGGAAATCTGCATTCAGTTGGTTATATCTTTCCCTTTCTCCCTGGCTTTTCACTTTCCTTCTTTCCTCAGCTATTTGTAAAGCCTCATCAGACAGCCACTTCGCTTTCTTGCATTTCTTTTTCTTTGGGATGGGTTTTAGTTGCTGCCTCCTGTACAATATTACGAACCTCCGTCCGTAGTTCTTCAGGCACTCTGTCTACCAGATCTAATCCCTTAAGTCTATTCATCACCTCCATGTATATTCATAAGGGACATGATTTAGGTCATGCCTGAATGGTCTAGTGCTCTTCCCTACGTTCTTCAATTTAAGCCTAAATTTTGCAATAAGAAGCTCATGATCTGAACCACAGTCAGCTCCAGGTCTTGTTTTTACTGACTGTATAGAGCTTCTCCATCTTTGGCTGCAAAGTACATAATCATTCTGATTTCGGTATTGACCATCTGGTGATGTCCATCTGTAGAGTCATCTCTTGTGTTGTTGGAAAAGAGTGTTTGCTATGACCAGTGTGCCCTCTTGACAAAACTCAAAACTTAGCCTTTGCCCTGCTTCATTTTGTACGCCAAGGCCAAACTTGCCTGTTATTCTGGTTATTTCTTGACTTCCTACTTTAGCATTCCAATTCCCTATGATGAAAAGAACATCTTTTTTTGACGTTAGTTCTAGAAGGTGTTGTAGGTCTTCATAGAACCGGTCAACTTCAGCTTCTTTGGCATCAGTGATCCATGAAGGGGAATTCTTTATGTACATGCAAGCAAATATAAAGAAAAATACATAGGAAAATAACATTAATATAAAATAATAAAACAGTGATTAGCATAATTGGCATTGCTATCTGTACCATGTTTAATTAATAAAAAATATAACAGATAAGCTTCTCACCTCCTGCTCTTTAATATAAAAGTTTGAAGCTAGTACCCCAAGGATATAGGCATAGACCCTTGTTCCTTTCAAGCAAAGTTACTTTCCCATTGCATTTAGCTTCCAAGAATAGCTTTTCTCCTGAGAAAAGGTAGGCTTATTCAAGGCCAAGAGATAGGAACCACATTCAGGTAAGACCAACAATCATATATTATTTCAGTTAAATTCTATTAAAGTGGAGTATAAAGGGAAAATTACAATTTGTTGACTGAAATGGCATGACAATGCTTAACAAAGCTGCATGTTCCTGCTATAAGTAACTAAAAAGGACTGTTCATGGATACTTCTGAATCATCCTTTGTTACTAAGGTTACTATAGCACTTAGTAGCAGTTGAATTCCAGAAGCTTTAAAGGGTAGCAGGATGAAAGAGAAAATACAGACTGATATTTTTAGGGCTTCCAGTTCCCGCTTCTTGTTCCCCTGATCTCCCCTCTCTCTTCTAGTAATGGAGTGGACTAACAGACTACATGGCCTTTCAACTTACTTTTATATTTCTCTTAACATTCTCAAGTCATATTTCCATATCATAAAGTGGGCAGAAGCATGCTTACGCACAGCCATTTTTGCTTCTTTTGACAATAATTTATTCCTGCAGCAGGCCACATGCTACCCACTGCTTTTTTACCACCATCTGTATGTATTAAAATTTCTCCATCTATCCTGTGTCTTCGGTAAACATTCTGCCAAGATGCACACATTCAACTATTGACTCTAGTTTTTTGCTATGTATCTTCAACTCCATTTTCCATGTCAAACACAATTACATAATTTTCAGACCTACGTTCCATGTTGAATCATTCAGCCTGCATAACTACAAATCATTCATGATCTTAGGTAACAATGCATGATATGCAAACAAAAGTACACGTGCGTTCATGTCCTCAATCAACACACATCTAACCACTATAAGCACACCTTGGATTATTACTGTATACTAAAATGCATGAAACAACCAAGGGGATATCACTTACCTCTACTCAGTGTTGAACTGTTGGCTAAGCATCCTGTTCGTTCTCCATACTTGCTTTGCTTTACTTCCACCACACAAAGCTCATGTTGTACAGTATTCAGCAAAAAACTTCCAAATCATATCACGGAGAACCCCGGATCTTAATGGAAGATGGCTAGGAATTCTGGAAATTACTAACATAACACATCTGGGAGGCACCGGGATGTGGGAAGGCTGCTCTTGGATTACCTCAATCTATTGTACAGATAATACTAAGCAGGTTATCAGCAAAAGCCTAGGACATAAATATGTGAGAATTTGTTTCATACAAGTGTTTTATCTTCATGCACCTTTATTTTTTAGGTCCTCATGTGCTTTAAAACGGTTTTACAATTTTTAGGTGGCTGAATTGTATGAGGAGTTGAAAAAAAGAGTTGGCATGTTCAATATGCACGTCAACACTCATTCTCGCATCATGGATCATGAGCACATATATAAGCAGCGTTTTATTTTGCAGGTGAGAGTTGGTTATATTAGAAATGTTTAAAGGGATATTCAAAATATTCATGAACCTGCTGAGACTTAAACACAGGTTAATTGCAGAGTGTGGCTTTGAGTATGTTTACTACTCCTTTTGTATTGTAATGGTACAGTTTAGAAACACACAGACAAAACTATGATTAAAATAAAGATACATGGATTTTGTGGTCATAATTTTCTTGTTTTTAGACTTTAAATTTGAGCTCTTTATTTGTCTAGATGTGTGTTTGTGTGTGTATGAATGCAATTAACTTGCATGGTTTAGTGTTTTGTACTGTTCCTTTGTTACAGTTATATCCCACTTTTCCTCCCAGGAGCTCAAAGAGCTACATATAGTAGTACTCTCCTCCAGGTACAAAAAGGTCCTTCAATGAGTGGCTGCAATTTTCCTTGGGCTCAGACTTTCCCTGCTCCTAACTGAGACCACCCTTTCCTTGTTACAGATGCCCAAACATCAGACCTGCATCTTCTGCTTAACAATGTGTGCTCCGTAACTGAACGTTGGGTCTGTTACAAGACTTTCACACATGCATACTTACCATTTAGTAGGTGTAGCATGAAACAATGAAACAAGCATCCTCATATTTTAAGGAGGCATTCCAGACAGAGATGTCACCACCAAGTAGGCTCTCTAGGGCACTGGTTCTCAACCTTGGCCAACTTTAAGCTGTGTAGATTTCAACTCCCAGAATTCCCTAGCCAGCATGGCTGGCTGGGGAATTCTGGGAATTAAAGTCCACATAGCTTAAAGTTGCTAAGGTTGAGAAACACTGCTCTAGGGTATTGGGCAGCCAAGGGGATAAAACATACGTAAGTTAGAGGAGCAAAAGCATGGAACTGGGGATGGGAGGGTGGATCACATGATCATATACAAGTAATTGCAGTAGGAAGAAAGGGTTTGCTAAAAGGAAACTGCCCCTTTTACGGCAACTTACTCCCTCTTATTTCTAAGGTGGTAATGGCTGGTGCTTTCTATCCAAATTACTTTACTTTTGGGCACCATGATGAAGAAGTTGCTGTGAAGGAATTGTCAGGCAGAGATCCCAAAACAACGGTGATGGTATGTAAATTAAGTTTTAAGTGGCTCTCACAATGGGTTTGTAAATTTCCACATGGTAGCTGCATTAATCTTTTGTGGCCAATGTAACAAAGAATCTTGTGGCTCTTTAATGTATTTATTATGACATATATTTTCATGGCTACAGCATACATAGCTGCTCCACTTCCCAGTCCATTTCAAGTCCACTAATAGTGGATTAAAAGAAGAATATGTGGAAAGGGCCAAAATCTAGGAGGAATTGAGATTGGGAACAAAGAAAAAAACGGAACCAGTAAAACCTTACATGGGAGCCAAGAGGCAATATATTCTTCTGGTAGGAAGTAGTAAGTACAGAGATGGCAGAACCTGTGATGCTGGTAGAAGGTCGGCCACAGGAGAGAGGAGAGCTAGATTTCACATTTCAGTCTGGAATTAATGTCAGTGACATTTGCCTTGGTAATCTGTCTCAAAATGTATAAATATTGAAGAATGATTTAAGAATGATTTGTGTTATTATTTTTAAAATATTGTTAAAAGCTTGTTTTTAAAATGTCAAAATACAACCTTTCTGAAGGTGCATACTTATTTTTCCTAACAGTTAAAGAATATTCCTCCCTATGGCTTTCTGTATTATAAGCAGCTGCAATCCCTGTTCAGACAATGTGGTCAAGTCAAATCCATTGTTTATGATGGAACCAAGTAAGTGGATTTGCGGGTTTTCACCTTGAGCATTTTACTTGTTTTGGCTATGATCTTCTGACCAGTCAGTGGTAGCCTAGGCAGCTGCACAGAGCTCTGCAGTCCCCCTCCGACCACTAGAAAACCTTGGACTTTAAAGCATACCTTCATAGTCAAAAGCTGTTAGAAATAGGCTTACATTCTTTTTAACACTGAGGGTCTCAAGAAGTGAAATTCTGGACATGAGGTACTAGGGCTGACTTCAAATGGAAATTTGAAGGACAGCAGTACTTTTGTATTTATTTTGGTGGTCTTGGTAATAAGAATGACTTGACTTGTTTCAGGAGCAAGAGAGGTGGAATATTGTGCTGATGGCAGTTCTACCCTTTTCATGACACCTCCCCCCAAAAACCTGCTGTTTGTGGCAGTGTCGGGAGCAGAACCCTAGCAGCATTGTTTAAAGGAAGGATGAAGTTGGAAGGGATAGAGAAGAGGAGCACCACCACCGTCAAGCTCCCTACCCCCATCGGAAGTTATCTGAACTTTTGCCTTCCGAAACAGCTGCCTTAACTAGGGTAAAAGAGTTTCAGGGAGCGGAGTCATCATAGCTCTTCTACATTCATCAGTCTTTCTTTTCCACCCCTCCCAGAATTGTGTCAAACATAAAATCACTTTACCTATCAGCTGGGAATGTTTTGAGAATTCTCAGATCTTTGTATTGTGGTGGTCCTTGTTACTATTACGGCAGGAAACAACAGAAAATAATGAAATACGAATTGCCCCTTTTCTGGTGCCCTTTCCCTTTTGCTTGTTGCTAATTCTCCAGTTTTACAGTAGTTCCATCAGTAGCTAGAAGAATCCTCCTGATAGTCATGCTTTGGTTTTCTGCATTTCCATGGGAATCCTGGAGGATGAAATAGCATCGGGCAACAGCTGATGGGAAAATTCCTCTACGAACAATGTCGTACCTCACTTTACCCTTCATTTCCTTTCCCTCTCTTTCACCATCTGTGAATGGGGTAGGACCTGTTTTCAGTCTAGCCGTTAACAGATCAGCTGGCAACTATTTGTTGTATTTCCCAGCTGAGATGCAACTGTTTTGTGTTTGTGACTTCAAGTTGGGGTGCTTACTCATTGTAGAGTTCGTCTGTGCAGATAGCTTAAAGTGTGCTTGAAGAATCTTGTTGATTAGATTACTGTTTCCTGTTTCCAGTGATGTAGACTAAGAAAGTTGACGTATTTATAGTGTCCTCTTGAAATCATGGTATTGTACAGATCTGAGTAGTAAGTTCATTTTTGCAGTAGTTGCTTAGCTCTAATCCCTAGGATACAATTTTATTCTTAATTTTTTTTAACTTAGAGCTTTTGTAGAATTTTCTCGGATTCCTATGGAATGTTTCAAAACACATCCTGCAGTGTACCTCGCCCTTAAAATGGCACAGCTAAGGATTCCATTTGAACTGAATGTACATTCCCCAGAGGAAATAGAGGGGAAAATGGCCGGAGGAGCCAGCACCATTCTAAGGAGCACGAGGTATGTTGTTAGGAAACTGGATTAGGTTCCTTATCTTCCAGGGAAGCTGTTTTGCTTTAATTCAGCAACGCTTAAGCTGGGCGAAAATATAGTTTGTGGAATTCTAATAAGAAATCAGGTTTAAAAGAAAATTAAAGAAAAGACTGAGTGATGGGGAACTCTGAAATGGAGAAGAGGCCTGCAGTGTCCAAGAACGTGGCAGATGACTTTTCTGCCTGATCAGGCACCTTCTGACACAAATTTATTGTAAGCCCTAATTTATTGTAAGCTGCCCAGAGTCACTTCCGTAGTGAGATAGGTGGTATATAAATTTGATAGATAGATGGATAGATAGATAGATAGACAGACAGACAGACAGACAGACAGACAGAGAAACAGACAGACAGACCGCCCAGAGTCCTTCTTTTGAGGGAGATGGGCAGTAACAAAATTTGAATAATGGATGGATGGATGCTTCCTACTCCAGTTTTGTCTGCACCAGCTCGGTATTTAAAAGTTTGTCAGTAGTCATAGGCAAGAAACAATTCAGTGGAAGGAATGGTAGAATGTTCCATCCTTTACATAGGAACTGAAAGGGCTGCACATCCAGCACAGAAATGCAGAGATACGGTGAAGGGAGTGTGGGGTTCCCCATACTCGCTCTTCCAACCCCCATCAAGCTGGTAAAAGTTTTCGCACGCCTGTAACTCTTACAGATTTATTTAAACAGTTTATCTAAATGTTTTTATCCTGGTAATGGGGATATATATATAACAGGGTCCATGGGCTATCTTTCTGGAATAGCTCCAAAGGTGACTTATTGAAGGGATGCCTTTAGATTGTAGAAGATTAATGACTGCATTTTGTTCATTATGTCTGATATTTGCCTTTAGAGTGAACATTGACTTTCAGAAGCATACTGTGACTCCCATGCAGAAGTTCTGTAATACCTTGGAAAAACTGCAAACTATAAATAGTCTTGATTTATCTATCACTGTCACTGAGGTAGGTGATAAATATATGCGTGTGCATATACCACATCAACTTCAGTTGGGGTGAATTCTAAAAAGGGAGAGATTGGGAACCCACTTTAGGCTGTGAGTGAATTATGAATGAGTTAGTCAGGTGTATAAAGTATGTATGCAAGTATTTTTTATTTCTGATAGCTGACTCTGCTCATAGAGCTAGCAGTTGTAAAAAGAATAAAACTTGAAACAGTTCCAAACCAAAAAGGATAAAATGTAAACACTTACCATATTGTAAAATGAGTTTAAATTATTAGACCTGCCGGAAGGGGAAGATGTTAGCTCCTTTTCTCTAAGCAAAAAAAAAAGGAAGAGGCTGAGTAAAACTTCAGAGGGCTGCATTCCATAGCTTGGGAGTAACAAAGGAAAAGGCCATCTCCTCTATACCTGCCTAATGGAAAGACCTTTGTGTCCAGACAGATTTGTATCCAGGAGAAAAACAGTTTCTTAGGAAACTAATCCTTAAACTGACTTGTGTCAAACTTCATGCCAGGTGCGTTTATAAATTGTGGCTCTCCAGACATTTAATATCTTAATCAAGACTTGATTTGCTTGGCAGAAAGCTCACAGACTCACGTGGGCAAGATACATCTTTTTACTGCAAACAAGAATGAAACCACAGATACACAGAAGATTTGCCTATTTTTGCATAGGCTTGTGAGTTCCAGGGTTTAAATGCTAGACTTTTTCTGCCTGTCTTCTTACGTCAGTGGATATTTGGCTGTTCTCTTGATGGTCTTGGAAGGCATCTGATCTCTGGTGACAAAACACAGCTTCATTAGCTTGTGAATCACAATGCAGGTAGTCCTCACTTAACAACTGCCCTGTTTGGCAACTGTTAGAAGTTATGGCGGTGCTGAAAAAGTAACTTTATGACCTGTCCTCACATTTTTGGCCATTGCAGCATCCCCGCAGGCAAGTGATTGACATTCAGGCACTTCACAGCCAACTTCCAACAAGCAGAGTCAGTGGAGAAGCTGGCAGCAAAATCGGAAGTCACGGTCATGTAATCTCTTGCTTAATGATCATGGGTGATTTGCTTAACAACTGCAGCAGAAGTGAGGTCATAAGTCTGTTGTGGTCATGTGATGACTCGCTTAATGACGCCATCACTTAGTGACAGAGTTGCCAGCCCCAATTGTGGGTCATTAAGCAAAGACTACCTGTAATTTCATTCCTAAAAACTAAGGCCTTAAAACATTGTTAATTTTGCTGAAAAAACAGTGCCCTGACATGGCAATTTAGTTAAAAAACGTTTAAATGTTACAGAAGAACAGAACAGCAAATAATTAGCTCAAAAATAGTCACTTGCAAAATATAAAAACCTGGAATAAATCCTGAGATAAAGGATTTAAATTTTTCCTTTTTTTTTCTTGTCCTGCCTGACTCTGAAACTGTGCTTTAAACTGATTATTAACTAAATCCTGTTGATTAAGAGCAGTTTGAAAATCCAGACTTATTTCTGTGTGTGACTCGGTTATATATGCAGATGTTGCAGTCATGATAAATTGGAGTGCCAGCCATAAATTTGAATGTGCAAATTATACATAACAGAATTTGAGGTCAGATTCCTTAAGGACAGTTTCCAGGAAGGCTTTTCTAGACGTTTCCAGCTTGTGCAGCTGCAAGCATGTCTGTCAGAATGTGGGGAGCGGGGAGGGATGGTGTCAAAGCATGCTACAAAAAGTATCTTACCTTTTTCAGGTTGTAGAGGTTGGACACTTCTGGGGATACAGAATAGATGAAAGAAATACAGCTTTACTGCAAAATCTGTCTGCTGAGATCAGCCAGCTGGAGTTGATCTCTCTGCCTGTTCACCCCTATCCAGACTTGGTTTGTTTGGCACCTTTTACTGACTGGGAAAACAAGAGATACTACCGAGCCCAAGTCCTGTATGTGTCTGGAGAAAGTGCTGAGGTGCTTCTTTTTCAAATCCTTGAGCATGTTCAAGCATAATCATACAGAATGTGTATAGTGTAACAGTTAAACAGATGGCAGCACCTGAAAAAGGTTTGGCCTCTCTGCTTGCATTTTAAAAATACATTATGCACTGCTTTGAGTAAAGGCAATAAAAGCACGGATCTCTTTTGGAAGGGAACAGGAGAGTGACATTTTTAAAAATCCCACTTCTTAATAGCAAGAGTCCACATGTAGTGCTACAGCATGGCCTTCCCAGCTTAGTTCATTTGAGATACGTTGGACAATAAGTTGCATTGTTCTGAGCCAGCAGCAGCCAGCGCACTTGAGGATGAAGGGCTGAGGAATGTATTTACTCCCAGTCACATAAAAATATCTGCCAATACTTGTTATTTCTGTCACTTGCTGGCACTAGCAGGGAGACCATTGAAGCAGCCAGGAGTATCAGTAGATAAACTGTTTTTCACTGTTGCTTCTTTTGGGTGCTGCTTGATTTGGTTTGAGTGTAGGCCATGTTTGAATGAATATTTGGGAAAGAGCAGTCAGATACGATACTGTTTGGGGGAGATGATGGAAAGAGCTAGCTGAAGCAACGATTGGAAATTAAATAGCATACCCCTGTTTTGAATGAAGCAGACCTCAACTTGCACAAGAGCTGGGCATGTTGAGTTAAGCCATACTTTGTAACAAAGTTTAGCTTTATGTGATGTGTGACCCTAGCCGTTGTGGCTTGTAAACCATGGTCTGTACCTTATTAGTATATGTAAGCCAGCTTGCTCTTGCCTGGGGTTGCATTTGTGATCTGTTTTCTTCTAGGTCTTGGAAGAAGTCTCTTTTAATTGCTGTTTATTGTACAGGTGTTCTATGTAGATTATGGCAATAGATCAAAAGTGGCTTTGAACCAGTTACGAGAGATTCCGAGCCACCTTCAAGAGATTCCCTTTCAGGTAAACTTTTTTCTAGTTTTTAATGAATGAGGGGACAGTGCTGTGGGGAAGTGGAGCAGTCAAAGTATTTCATTTTCTTGGAAAATGTATATTTGTTTGGATGTTTTTTGTTCAGGCTCTGGAATTCAAAGTGCGCAGAATGCGTCCCTCTGCACAGTCTCTTGTTTGTGGAGAACAATGGAGTTATGCTGCAAGCCAAAGATTTGCTTCCTTGATCAACGACTGTGCCCTGATGGTGAAGATTTTCTCAATTGTGCATGGCATCTTGCATGTGGATGTGCTTCGATACTCTGGAATTATGGACATTGTGAATATCTGCACCATCCTTATTCAAGAAGGCTATGCTGAACCTGTGGACGACTCTTATGAATCAAAGGTATGAGAGTATTCTCTATATGTTATTTCTGTTAGGGAAAGGATTGGAACTGTAGTTTCTTGAACTTGTAGAAGCAAAAAAGTGAGTTAAGGATGGTTACTGACCTCAAGGCGGCCATCCTTACAAAAGAGCATTGGAAAGACGGATTTCACTGTGAATTAGTTGAGCTAGAATTGATTGGGAGATTTAACATTGATTGATTGGCAGATTTAACATTCTCATGATTTAAGCAGAATGTAAGGTTACTTATTATACTACACAACTCATCAGTATAAGGATGCCTTTATTATATCAATTCAGCTTTGCTAACAGTATCTATTCTGCCTCACAACTCTTTTTCCCATTCTGCCTTCCCTTCCTTTCCTTTCCCTTCCCAACTCTCTGGTAGGTTTTACATATGTGCATGTAAAATTCCTCCATGCATTTGGTGAAAAGGACTGTGATCCATGAAATCTTATAAGATAATACACATGTTAGTTTCTTAAGGTGCCAGCTAGAGAGATGTCTGCTGGTTTTTCCCACAAAAGACCTAATAATTAAATTTAGAAGATACAGGTAGAGTCAGCAGTACATCGGCTTCATGTTTTATTTTTGGAAAATACATTATAAAACAGACATCTTGAGCTGGCACTTTCCTCTGTCTGATGTAGATGCTTCAGCAGATTATTCAGAACCAGGTCAGACTGCAGTTGAGGGTTCCTGTTTCAATGATTTTCAGTGCCCTTCTAAATTGGAGAAGAAAGCTTAGGACCTTGTGTTTGCTCTGCAAGAGCTTTCTGTTCTCTCTGTTCATTTTTTCTTGTATTCTTCCAGCTGGACTTAATAAAACTTGTTGCTTGGGCTTTGATTCTCAAACTTTCTTTGGCACATTTGAGTCTTATACTTTCCCTTATGCGTGAGAAAGAATTTCTCATTTGTCATGAGGAAGGGTGAGGAAATGTCTTCTCCCACCAAAAGGATTAAGAATAAGCCTGTTGAATCCTGTATTTGAAGGGAGCAGAAATAGGAAATGGTCTAGGGTGCTTTTCACCCACTGAAGAGAACAGGCTGGTATAGCAGTGTAACAATTGTTTATTGTGGTGTAGTGGGGAAGGTGATGAGGTGTGACTGGAAAGACTCAGATTCATGTTCGCCCTGAGCCATGGCAGCCCACAAGGTCACTTTGGCCTTGTCTCTCTCTCTCAGTCCATCCTACATCAAGGGAGCTGGTTCTCGGACAAAACTGGAGGAGGGAGTGCTGTCTGGGTGCTTCTCCCCCTCCCAGAAGAAAGGCAGGATATAAATCTATTAAATAATAATTCCCCTTCCTGCCTTTTCACTCACTTTTCAAAATCTTTTTCCCCAATCTCTTTAGCTAAGTCATGAAAATCTCAAACAACTGTTTTCAAAGCCAGGAGAGAGTAAGGGGAACAAATTGGCATCCCCCCAGAAGAGCTCAAGAGAAGAGACTTCCCTGGTTGAAATGTTGGAGAGCTGCTCTGCTAACAGGATTAGTGCCCCAAATTGCAAAGTAAGTTTAAAGGGTATATCTGTTCCCCACTACCTCCCCCATTTCAGTGGTGAGCATTTAATAGCTCACCTGAAGTACGAAATGCTGTTTTCCTTTCTGTTTCTATGAATAGCAAGATTGCTTCATCATTCCGTGTTAAAACCATTGTGATTTTTGTTTTTTTTTCCTCTCCTCATCTTTATAGAAAACGGCTGAAAAAAACCACAAAATACTTTGTACTTATTAAAAGTTAATTTGTGAAGCAGTAGTGTTTGTACCATTAGTTTCTTGCTTGTAGAGAATTAGACAATTTCTTGTTCAGAAAAATGAAGAAGGTGGCTTCTGGTGGGAATGGTGTTCTGAGCGGCTGTGCCGCTGTTTCGGTGGGTGGAGCGGGCAGCGTGGCAGCTTTTTTGGGGGCTCAGGCAGGCTTTCCTGAAGCCCAGAACTGTTCTCCGGATCAAGGAGAACTCTCAGAATCATCCCATTTGTCCTCCAGAATGGTGGCTTGCAGCCAGGAGACCGCAAACAGTGTTTCGTGGTCGACGGTAAGAGCTCCCAGAAGGTGGGGACGTCATCATTTCCAAGCCACGCTGTAGCCTTAAAGGGGCACTAAGAACGGCCACCCCATTTCTAAATCACCATTTTTTTTTAGAGTATTTGTACCCCAAGAGAGGCTTTTTACATCGAGGAGAAGCTGTTTCTCTTGGCGCTTAACATTATTTTTGGGAATACTTTTTAATTTTCTTTACGTTTTGGATTTCATTTTCCTTCCAAAGGAAATTTCAAAGATTAAGTAAATAATTGTCTTCCTGTTACTATATTTTTATTAAATTTGAAGTTGTTATTTATTTATTTATTTATTCAAATTTAATTACCGCCCATCTCCCCCAAAAGAGGGACTCTGGGTGGTTTCGCAGCGTTTTCTTGGCACACTATAGCGGGGTGGTTTGCCATTGCCTTCCCCAGTCATCACCTTCCCCAGCAAGCTGGGTGCTCATTTTAGTGACCTCGGAAGGATGGGAGGCTGAGTCAGCCTGAGCCGGCTACCCGAGAATCCAGCTTCCGCTGGGATCGAACTTGGGTCTCGGGGAGAGTTTTTGGTTACAATGTTGCCGCCTACCACTCTGCGCCACACGAGGCTCTATAGAATAGTGGTAGGAAGGAAATAATTAAATATGTTTTACCTTTTGGAGGGGAGAAAGATGTTTAGGAGGTTTATATGAACGTTTTTCATTTTAATATAAGGGGGAGGAATAATTGTACTTAGTGATTTTCATTATGTGTTAAGTGGAATGACTTATAGAAATGTGGCGTTTTGGTTTAATATAGAGTAAGAGATCGATTATGGAAATCTTGTATATTCTTGATGTTAAAAGTCAGAAGCCACATCTTTCTGTAATTCTAAAAAAAAAATTTCTCTTGTGTTTCTGCACTTTTTTAGTATTTTTTTCTTTTTTGTAGTTTTTTGTTTTTATTGTTTTTATTCTTTCCTTGAAACATAATAAAATTTACTGTAAAAAAAAAAAGCAAAATGTACAAGGCCATGTCTCAGGTGTGGGTGTGACTTTTTCCCCTCTGGGATATTGTGGAGGAGGTTTTGGGAGCCTGCCTTCTTTTCTTCCTGTCTGTTAAATCTTCATGATTTGTTCCAAGAACCGATTTTAGATTTTGGATTAGGAGAGGCTTGTTTCAAAACACCTTGATTAAGATTATCTGCAGTTTAGGATTCACATGTTATTTAAACAGCCTCTTTTTGGCAGTGACCAAAGAGGAGATAGGATATGTGTGGCAAGATTTTCGTATCTCAACCACGATCAAGCATTATATTTTGTGTAAGTCAGCCTTCTGCCTCCTTTTGGGCTGCATGTTAATCCTGTAAGACACAGCTCACAATGCTGCTGTCTTGGGTCCTCAGAAGAGGCTTTTTGTGCTATGTGAGTTACCTTGGGAGAGAAGACAAAAAAATGAACGACTGAATTTCACTTAACTTAGTGAAGACAAATCCCAAAGCTAACAAACTGAAATGTTGTATATGCTTTCTTAATCCCATTCTCTCTCTCTCTCTCTCTCTCCCTCTCTCTCTTTTTCCCCCAAAAGGTAGTACTGCTTGGCCCTTTCAATCCCTACAGCCTAATATTCAGCAGTATGACCAGAATTTCCAGGTTCAGGTAAGATGCTGTTCTACAGTGCTTTGGGAGCAACTGTGAAAGATTATAAACTTCAGGCTTTGCTTTTAGGCCCCCCCAAGGTATCTAGTGGGCCACTGCAGGCTAAGAACACTGCTTCAGATGGACCTTTTGTCCAAATCATTGATTGAGCTAAGGCAGAAAGCAGCACAAACTGTTCTTTGTGATTCTTACTGTCCTGCCCATTCACAACGTTTTATGAAGGGGATGCAGGGTCCAGGTAGCGGCATCTTCAATTCATTTCACCACTCCCATTTTTCTATCTTTTCCTCATTTTTTAACCAATAAAGAAGCAGAGATAGAAAATTTACATGTTTCCCCCCCTCTGGTAGCACTTTGAACCCTGTCTGGAAGCATGCCTCCTTTGTGTTTAGTTTCTGCATTCTGTCTTCTGTGAAGGAAATGGTTGTGAGATATTTCTAGAATGTTCTCTGCTTGTTATGGTTTGTGCAAATACTTGTACTGTATATAGAGGGTTATTTAAATAATTATAGCGGTGTTTATTTTTAAACATTTGAAAAGCTTTCAGTAAACTTAACCAATCGGTCAACAAAATGTTGTAGTCTTGGATTTTTAAAATTTCTCATAATCATGATGATTCTTCTTCCTTTCTCTAGAACAGTCTTGATAGACAAGGAAAGTGTAAACTCTGTTGTTGTTGTTGATGCTCCTGAGGATGCATTTCAACAAATGCTGGTGGCTGCTTCCATATCTGTAAATGCAACAGGTAAAGAATGCTCTGTCAAAGTTGTATACAGGTAGTCCTCACTTAACAACCAGAATTGGGACCGGAATTTTGGTTGCTAAGCAAAGCAGTCATTAAGCGAATCTGACCCGATTGTGCAACTTTTTTGCCGCAGTTGTTAAGCGAACTACTGCAGGCATTAAGCAAACCACGTGGTCATTAAACAAATCACATGGTTCCCCATTGATTTTGCTTGCCAGAAGCCAGCTGGGAAGATTGAAAATGGCAATCACGTGACCACAGGACACTGCGATGGTCATAAACGTGAACTGGTTGCCAAGCGCCCAAACCATGATCACATGACTGCGGAGATGCTACGAGAGTAATAAGTGTGAGGACCAATTGTAAGTTGGTTTTTTCAGCACTGTCGTAAGTCTGAACCGTCACTAAACAAATAGTTGTTAAGCAAGGACTACCTGTACCCTTTTCTGTCTATGCCGTAATTCTGATCATATAGCTGAGTATGTGTGTGATTTTTTTTTTTAAATGTCCATATTAATTTGTTTTTTAGGCTCAACAATGATGCTAAGGGAAACTTCTCTCATGCCTCATATTCCGGGGCTCCCAGCCTTACTGAGCATGCTGTTTGCTCCTGTGATAAACCTCAGGTATGTGAACATTTCCAAGGAAGAATTTGGTGATCACTGTAACAAATGCTTCTACTCTAATTTTTCTTTGCAGCCCGCTAGAAATTTGCTTCATGGGGGGGGGGCAGCGGGGGCTACAGAGGGTAAGGAAAGTCCCACTTCCCTTTGAGGGTCTCCTGGAACCAGTTAAAAAAGCCTTCTGCAAATAGAAGGAGTTCTTCCTTTTGCGGAAATGACATTTGGATGCAAACTGTTATGTCTGTATAGGATCATTATGACAATAGCTATCAGGCGTAGGTGCTATATTTTTCTTACACTTACCATTAATAAACTTGTTTCTTCAGGGTTGATGAAAGCAGGAAGAAATACATCGGTGTTCTATGTGGTTTGGGCTGGAACCAGTCCCTGGGAAGCCCAGTCCTCCAGGACCATGATATGGAACTGACATTTGATGTGCAGATTGATGCAGATGTCATAACACAGGTAAAATGTGCTTCACCTTTTCAGATGTTACGACAGCGTATGATTGGAATGTCATCTTAATGTACTCCCCTAGGTTTCTTGGAATAAATCTGACTTCTTCAGAATTAAGAAATTGTCTGGTTTCTGTGAAACAAGATTGCCTGGTTGTAACTTGCAGATAATTTTGCTTGCTGGATTGTAGGCACAGTCTTATGTGACTATTTTCTAAATCTTAAATCTGCAACAGACAAAGAACAAAGCCATTGTTAAACAAACGATGTCTTAGTTCAGTGCATGACCAGCCAGTTTTTATTTCTCTGTGCAATAGTTTGCTATTGTGTTATGTATTCATTTTGCATGTAAATTGCTTTGCAAAACGATGATGATGAGAGAATGGTGGCATACTAAGGCTGCAAACCTGTAGTTACTCACCCAAGTAGCTCGTTGAATTTTATAGGAACCAGAGAAACTACACATAGTTTAAGTAATATGAATGAGCCTCTGTTCCCAGGGAATCAGGTGAAGCTGATGCTTTTCAGATATATTATTCAGCCTCTAATAGTTTGGAGTCTATAAGAAGTTTTTATTTGGGTTTCTCTTTAGAATAATAATGAAAAAAGGCTAGTGAAAATAATAGTGACCAGGGAGAAACAGAAACCTCTGCATTTCTATGCTACCCATGGAGGAAGCAAGAAAAATGCATATAGCTAACATGATAAGGAAGCTTACTCATCCTGGAGAAATTCTATGCACTGTCCTAAAATTGGCCTAGACAGTCTAGTTGTGATGTCACTTAAATAGTTAAGGCTGAAATTATGCCATTTTTTTCTCCTATTTTTGGGAAATGTGGGGCTTAACAGGCAGAATTGTCCCTAATTTTGGCCTGCTCCTTTGGGAAAAAATGGCTGACATGCTATAAAGTTTCTGCCAGTCTTAAGATATTCATTTTGATTCTTAAAATGGCCCCAAATTCTAACCCTTCTTTTTAAAAAAAAAGCTTCAAGCATTTGGCTTCATCTCTTTGGGGTATCGGCCTCAAAGGGAGTGCTGGGGTGCTAATTCCGGTCTTTCAAGCTGTGTTTTGTTGAGTTTGAATCAGGAAAGCAGCTCAGACCTAACAACTGTTTGGGGATGTCTGCACTATGCATTAAAATCTGTTTAAAACCGATTGACCTTTCAGTTTTCCCAAGACATACAAGTAGCTTATAAAATACTACATTTTTAAAAATTAACATCCCATCCTCCCCAGGCATCATTGCCTGAGGAGGAAGTAACAGTCTGTCTTTCAAATGTTTAACAGCTTCCTTGGCAGATTGCCTGGATCTAATTGATGCTTCCCATTATGTAAACAGGAATGTGGGTATTCTTGAAATCTGTCCTAGGCTACTTGCAGATTACACATTTCTAAAGACCTTTTAGTTGCAAACCATTAAGAAGTATTTAAGAGTGAAAGTGAAAGGTGAAAGGTCCCCTGTGCAAGCACCAAGTCATGTCTGACCCTTTGGGGGGACGCCACTTTTGCGACGAGTTTCAATTAATAGATGTACTGTTAATGTTGGTGGGCAATAAAGCTGGAGTTAGTCTGGATCATCAGACACAGGTGCAGAGAAGTGGGTCTTCAGTCTGCAGTTGCAATGTACAAGTGTGAAAATTGTTATTAGTGGAAAAGCTTGGCATTTGGAAAACATACTTCATTATTCTGAGAATGTTTTGTAATCTAACCACCAATCTGAAATGCCTGAAATATATTGGGACTGTAACTCCCATAGTTCCCAGGGAGTATGACTATGTGCAGTTTGATGGACATTTATGGAAGAAGCTGTTAGTTAATTGCAAATTGATGAAGGTAATATAATTTGTGTTATTATGTATTTGGTATTTTTAGGTTATTTGCATCAATTTAAATCATTTGTGTATTACGATGTAAATTTAAAATGTAAATTATGCACATTATATCAATTGTTCAGCTACAGAAACAAAAGACTTTGTCCATTGTCAAGTCTACTTGAATGGTGGTCCAGAGAATGAAGGTTTAATACATGCAAAGAAAAAAAAATTTAGACCAGTGTTTCTCAACCTTGGCAACTTTAAGATAACTGGACTTCAACTCCCAGAATTCCCCATCCAGCATGGGTGGCTGGGGCATTCTGAGAGTTGAAGTCGACATATCTTAAAGTTGCCAAGGTTGAGAAACACTGGTTTAGACAGTCACTGGAACTGTAATATGATGTATTTAGGTTTTGGCTTAGCATAATGCACAAAGTAGGCCACATCAACTTGTTCAACAACTATGACTTTAAAAATTCTGATTAAGTATTATGTCTGAACCAGGCTCATAGGCTTTTCCTTCATAAGATGGTAACATGAGTTGATTAAATTATATATTCTTACTCTTAAGAGGAACCTGGGTATTCCAAATGCATTGGAGAACAGCTCCCATGATTTTTCTGCAGCCCAACCATTGACTTAGTGGCTGGAGGTTACTGCCAGAGAATCTGAAAATCAAAAGATTAGTAGACTGAAAACTTGAATTTAAAAGTCTTCTAAATGTAATCAAGTAAATGATTTTGTTAGAAGCTAAACAGTTTAATTCATTTTATTTTTAAAAATATAATTGCCAACTGCCACTGTTCTTGTTAAAAAAAATCACTGTCTTCATAGATAAACATTCTAAGGACTTGCATTAACAAATTAGTCTCTGATGGCCCAAATGGCCTGCTGCATTTTGGTCCTGAGAGAATTACACAGTTGCAGAATACAGCTCGCCAAAAGCTTTTAAGGTAAAGTCTCTATTTTTCCTACAGTTCTTTAATAGTTTAAGTTTGTTTCTATTCCTTATAAAACAAATATGGTTGTCATGCCTCTCGTAACAAAAAGGCCCTGTGCTATAATTGGACATCCTCTAAACACAGAGGAAAATGCAGAGGGTTGCATCTTTATATAAAGTCAAAAGAAAGCTCTTTGGAAATTTAGCCAGTTTTTCCCCAGGTTAGCCTTGAGCCAAAATACTCCAGCTCCCCATTTCCTGTAGTAAATTGTACAGGAGGGGGTTATGGGCATTCACAGGAGAGATAAATGATGAAATGAGTTCTGACATCATGATGCAAACTCTGCCCCTTTTGTGCCTCAGATGTCGTATGGAAATACATAAGGCGTAGAGCTTGCATTGTGATGTTGTGACACATGCTTTGTCATTTTAACAAAAACTTGGCTTGCTGCAGATGACACTGGAGGGGGCATTCAATCATTATGGTGGAAGGGACACTTAACTAGGGTCCTTCCAACTGGAAGCCAGAGCCTGTCAGCCTAAATCAAGCCTAGTGAAAGGTGAAAGGTCCCCTGTGTAAGCACCGAGTCATGTCTGACCCTTTGGGGGGATGCCGCTTTTGTGACGTTTTCTTGGCAGACTTTAGTGGGGTGGTTTGCCAATTCCTTCCCCAGTCGTCACCTTCCCCAGCAAGCTGGGTACTCATTTTACCGACCTCGGAAGGATGGAAGGCTGAGTCAACCTGAGCCGGCTACCCAAGAATCCAGCCTCCGCTGGGATCAAACTCAAATTGTGGGGAGAGTTTTTGGTTGCAATACTGCCACCTAGAGGAAGGCTGCTTCAGCAAAGGATCGTTACCTTGTCGTGGTGCTGGAGCTTGAGCACCTCAATGATGCCATGAGCTAAACCGTGAAGGGCCACCCAAGACGGGAAGGTCATGACAGAGAGGTCAGATTAAATGCAATCCCTGGGGAAGGTAATGGCAACCCACCCCAGTATTCTTGCCGTGAAAACTCAATGGATCAGTACAACCAGAGATATGTCAGTATACCATCGGAAGATGAGACTCCCAGGTCGGAAGATGGTCAAAATGCTACTGGGGAGGAACAGAGGATGAGCTCAACTAGCCCCAGACGTGATGACGCAGCTAGCTCAAAGCCGAAAGGACGGCTAGCGGCCGACGGTGCTGGCGGTGAACAGCGAATCCGATGTTCTAAGGATCAACACACCATCGGAACCTGGAATGTAAGATCTATGAGCCAGGGCAAATTGGATGTGGTTATTGGTGAGATGTCAAGATTAAAGATAGACATTTTGGGCATCAGTGAACTGAAATGGACTGGAATGGGCCACTTCACATCAAATGACCACCAGATCTATTACTGTGGACAAGAGGACCACAGAAGTAACGGAGTAGCCTTCATAATTAATAGTAGAGTGGCTAAAGCAGTGCTTGGATACAATCCAAAAAACGACAGAATGATCTCAATTTGAATTCAGGGCAAGCCATCTAGCATCACAGTGATACAAATATCAGCACCCAACCACAGATGCTGAAGAAGCTGAAGTAGAGCAGTTCTATGAGGATCTGCAGCACCTACTGGACAACACGCCTAAAAGAGATGTTATTTTCATCACGGGAGACTGGAATGCTAAGGTGGGCAGTCAAATGACACCTGGAATTACAGGTAAGCATGGCCTGGGAGAACAAAACGAAGAATCTGTATAACGATTAGCAACAGTAAGAACAGACCACGGAACAACGGACTGGTTTAAGATTGGGAAAGGAGTACGGCAGGGCTGTATACTCTCACCCTACCTATTCAACTTGTATGCAGAACACATCATGCAACAAGCTGGGCTTGAGGAATCCAAGGCTGGAGTTAAAATTGCTGGAAGAAACATGAACAATCTCAGATATGCAGATGATACCACTTTGATGGCTGAAAGCGAAGAGGAACTGAGGAGCCTTATGATGAAGGTGAAAGAAGAAAGTGCAAAAGCTGGCTTGCAGCTAAACCTCAAAAAAATTATGGCAACCAGCTTGATTGATAACTGGCAAATAGAGGGAGAAAATGTAGAAGCAGTGAAAAACTTTGTATTTCTAGGTGCAAAGATTACTGCAGATGCTGACTGCAGTCAGGAAATCAGAGGAGGCTTAATCCTTGGGAGAAGAGCAATGACCAATCTCGATAAAATAGTTAAGAGCAGAGACATCACGCTGACAACAAAGGTCCGTATAGTTAAAGCAATGGTGTTCCCTGTAGTAACATATGGCTGCGAGAGCTGGACCATAAGGAAGGCTGAGAGAAGGAAGATCGATGCTTTTGAACTGTGGTGTTGGAGGAAAATTCTGAGAGTGACTTGGACTGCCAGAAGATCAAACCAGTCCATCCTCCAGGAAATCAAGTCAGACTGCTCACTTGAGGGAATGATATTAAAGGCAAAACTGAAATACTTTGGCCACATAATGAGAAGACAGGACACCCTGGAGAAGATGCTGATGCTAGGGAGAGTGGAAGGCAAAAGGAAGAGGGGCCAACCAAGGGCAAGATGGATAGATGATATTCTAGAGGTGATGGACTCGTCCCTGGGGGAGCTGGGGGTGTTGACGACCAACAGGAAGCTCTGGCGTGGGCTGGTCCGTGAAGTCACGAAGAGTCGAAAGCGACTAAACGAATAAACAACAACAGAGGAAGGCTGATTAATAGGTCCTCCCCAACCTTCACCTTTTCTCTAAGGAAGTGCTATCTATGCCATCTTGAGCTCCTGAATGAAAGGTAGGAATATGAATCAAATAAATAAAGAAGCCAGAAAAGCAAGGAATGAAAGCAGTAGTATTTCTTTGCTTTTTCTCTATATGTTATGTCAACAAAGAGGCCAATTTAAGCCTGGGAAATTGCAAGGTATAATTTCCTCAATGCATTTTTAAAATCTGTAGCTGTTTTTAAACAAAATATGTTGAAAGATATTTCAGGTAATTTTGATAATTATAATTAAGATAATTACAGATCTCCTATAAGACAAAGTAGGCCCAAGTAGAACTTTTCATGTGCTGTATACATAGTTCTCTACAGCAATTTCATTGAGCATCCAGCTGATTTTGTCATTCTTAGTTATCAACCAGTGGTTTATTTCTCCTATATCTGTTTTAGCTATGAGTGGACTGAATTGATTTAATTATAAAAGTCCAAACCAGTCGTGCAAATCTCCAAAGATAGGGAGCTTAAGAGACCCTATTGAGAAGATTTTGAGGATGGGGGAAACAGCCACCTTCTAATAGGCATGAGGCAATTCCACTGTGTCATGTTCACTGTTCCAATGTTCCTGGTACATCGTAACGTTTCACATGTCATGTCCCTGATACGTGTATGTCATTTGCCTGATACGTGTTTGATCTCGGGAGGGAGGAGGATTTGTCTTCGGGGAGTTGTTATCTGTTGGCTGCTGGGTTGGAATGTGTTTGGGTTATCTCATGTGTTCAAGGTTGCTTTCCCAGGATGTGTGAACAACGGTTAGCAGCACCTGGGAGTGGGTGGTTGCCATGGCCGGGTGAGGGGAGGGATTACGTTTGGAGCCGAGGGTTTTTAGTTTGTATTTGGCGCGCTTTTCGTTATTCTCAGCTTTCTCTGTATTTGCATACTATTCTTCCAATAAATCAGATATCATTAAGTATCTGCTTGTGAGTCTGAGTATATCAGGATAGGCAATCATTACAACTGTGTGTTATTTGGGGAGAAAGAATTAGTTTTTTACGCTGGAATTCCAGAAGAACAAACATACAATTGTTGCCTTTTGAAACGCTGCGATTCTGGGATGGATGAATGGATGGAGAAATAGAGCGGAAGAGGTTGTGTCCACATGGCTATGTAAAAGAGCTGTGTTTATAATTACATGTGCTGTGGAAGTAAAAAGAGGCTGAGGTGGGTGGAAGAAGCATATTTTATCATTATCTACCCACTGGGATGTTGTAAATTTTTTAAAATGAATTCAGATATGAACAAGCTGTGTGGACTGTACAATACAGTGCCACAAGCAATAAAGACAGAAGAGTAATGGAATAATACAAAAGAAGGCCCCTGTCTGGATACAGTGTTTATTTAGGTTTCAGGTGGTTTATATGAAGGTAGAGTTAGCTGTAACGTAGGTTGCTCATGTTTTCTAATGCATTGAAAACCCAAATCAGAAGTGCAAAGCTCCAGAAATAGGAAGGTATTGAAAAAGAAGAATTTCAGGTTTTGAGATCTGGAAAGCTCAAAGATTCTTGTCTTGTTAGGAAGAGTTTGGCCATGCCTGTTGCCAAGGCTAACTTTCTCTGCCCAGCACGATCTCTGTGATCAAGTAAGGACAATCTTTTGTTGGATTCCTCTGTTTGAGAAATACAAGCAATGACAACATACAAGAAAAGGACTTAGAACTCTACAATTCAGAAAATAAATGGATGATTTACTTTCCTTCCCCATTTACCTGCTCTGCATTTTTTTTAAATACAGAAGTAGATAAGCTTAATAATGTGCTTGGATCCTATAGCGCATTAAAAAACAAAGAAGGGAGTACCTTTATAAAAACACAGTACTGGAGAAGTCAAGGGGCCTCAACAAAATCTTGTATTCTGGGCAATTCATACATCTGCATTTTAAGTTAATTGTATGTCTTATATGTCTTCACTACTTAAGAGGAAACTGTGTATTTGAAAAACATGTCTAGACAGAATGAATTGGAATATGAATGCTGCTTTACTTCGCACAATTTAGAGAGGGAGGAGTTGGCAGACAGAATCTGTAGCAATCAAATTGCTGCACACAGGAAGACATTCTAAAATTCTAGCATAGCTTTTCTCTCTTTGGATGGATGAACAGACAGACAGACAGAGACACATAAATATATATACATACATACATATTCATCATGGAGTGGGAGGAGATGGGCGGTGACAAATTTGATAAATAAATAAATGTGGTCACTAAGAGTCAACCCTGCTTGATGGCACATAATTACATATATATACCTGGCCATTGCAAAGTTGAGACACTGGGAGAGTGACTAAAATTATATTGTTATGTATTTCTACTTTCTAGGCTTTCTATCTTCTGCTTGAACACACAGTGAAGAGAAGGCCAGCATCTCCTCTCTGAATAATTATTTCCACTGTTAAAATGCTTTTACTTCTAAGTTTTTAAAAAAATAATAATCAGAATCTGCCTTCCTGTAACTTACATGCTTTATTGTGCACTCTGGAATGCCACAGAACAAGTCTTGGCCTTCTTCTGTGTGACATCCTTTCAGGCATTTGAAGTTTATTGTTTCCCCTGTCAATCTTTTTCTTTCACTCTAAGGGATAGTATTAATACGGATTTTTCTTTATTCACAATAAGTTTTTCCTCTTTCAGCTTAATTTGCAAATCAAGACCTCGTGAAGTTATTCTTCCCATGTGGTATACAAAGCCATACCAATGGAGCCAGGCAAGTTTTGTCCCCAGTTTTTAATCCTGTTTTAATATATAAACAGAATTTGTGTGAGTTTGAACTACAAAGGTGGTAGGGTAAAAATAAGAAGTTGGGACCACTCTTAAATGAGCAACAGTGTAGGCCTAATTAGGAATCCCTGTATGCCTGACTGGATTATGGTTGCTTTGGATGCAAATACTAACCATTCCCAACTTCAAACGTATTGGAGTACAATACTGGTTTTCCTCACCTAGAGGGCCAGCTTGTCGTTTGGATGGGATTGCATAACTGCTTACCTTTTAAGATACTCATCTGCCTCTGGTTCAGAGGTGAGCAGCTGCAGGCCATTCACAATTCCTGTAATGTGGAGTCCTGTCCTTACCAGACCATTGAAGTACTTCATGTGGTTAGCTGTCAAAATTCAGTTGGCTATTTTAAAGCTGCTTTAGGATCTGTAACTAAAATTATATTGTATGTATTTCTACTTTCTAGGCTTTCTACCTTCTTTTTGTTTTAAGTTATATACTCTTTTTCCTTGTGTTGGATGTTTTAAAGAAAATATTTCAAAAGTATTCCCCCCCACACACAAATCTTTCAGTTTTGCCTGTCCCCACCACAAGAGCCATTCAGTGGCAGGGCACAGCCTTTGGCCCCCAAATGCCATTGACCCTTGTCCCTACAAAGCCTTGAGGACATTGGGAATTATCAGGGGGAAGTGCTTCTCTCATAACTTATTCCTTTATTGTCCTGCCAGATGCTAAAAAGAATGTTTAAGGGATGGTCATACACATACAATTTATAGCACTCTGTATCTGACATAACAATTGTGCTTACTTTATATGAGGAAATTTCATGCTATCTCAAGAGTTAACTTCACTACAAGCTTCTTTTAAAAAGTAGCATTCTCCAACCTGGCGCCCTCCAGATATGTTTGTCCATACTGGCTGGGCATTCTGGGAGCTGCAGCCTCACTTACTGATGTGTGGATAAAATGTTTGGTTTATTACTAACTTATTTTTCCCCCTTTAGCTGAGATCATCACTTTTGATAGATCAATCTGATCAGCCAGATGGAAGGATGAGGAATGCCTCTCTGTACCAGTTGCATAAGTTGGTGTTGTTAAATGCCTAAATTCATGCTGGAAGAAGTTCCATTGTTAATGGGTGGCCTTTATTTCACAAACAAGTGTATTTAAGGTCAAAAGTTACCTGTTCTCAGAAGAAGCCTTTATGAAAAAAAGCACAATACAAAGTGCTCAGTTAATTATTTATGTTGAAGTTTTTAAAAAGGTTTTATTTTTGCCTTCAAGGGATTCTGAAAATTTAAGTGTTCTGTTTTGATACTTACTTTCAGTTATTCTGTGTTAAATTTCTAGTATATGTGAAAAATAAAAATAAAAATTATTGAGCATAAAACACTTTTTGTAAAGAGTCAAAAGAATAGCAAGTAAGGATAAAACATATTATTTCAAGCAATTCTGTTTTATTGAGAAAAATTGATTTATTTATAATATATTTCAAATACACCATAACATACAGTATGTATGTGTTTATTTTAAAATGTTTATAATCCACCCCAGTCGTGAAAAACTCTGTGCTGTATTCAGCAATAAAATAAAAAATACATAACCATAAAACCAAAACTCAAGATGCACAGTCTCAGTCAAAACCACTAAGAGCTAATTGCTTATGGCACAATACAGCCTTGCCTTGCTTGTGAAATACTAAAGAGGTAGAAGCTGCATGTACCTTTTGGGGGGGAGAGCTCCAGAAAGTGGGGGCTGCCACAGAGGAGGTCTATCATTTAGCCTACATCTCACAGAATGGGGGAACTCATTTGGCTCTTTCTAACTGACTGGAATGCACAGTGTGGTGGTAAAAGGTCCCCCCCCCCATACATATACAAGCTGCATTCACTACCAAACCTATGAGATTCTCCCCCCTGCCCCCTCCCCCAATACATGTGAACTGCCTAAAGAGCCATTGTAAGAAAACAGTTACAGCAAGCTGAATTGACCCTGAGTAGCAACAGGGAGAAGAATCAGTCAGGAACCAGTGGTCCAGTAAATTAAATTGTTGATATTCACTGGCCATATCTCAATATTTTTTTTCTATTAATCTCATAAAAAGTTAAAGGAAACTACTGTAATTTCACATTCTTTAACAATTCACTGGGTTACCAGGGCAGAATATTCCAGGTTCATCATTCAAGCAGTCAGCATAAATTATTAATACCAGTTTTGTCATCTTCTGATAAAAATGAATTACGGTTGTGGAGCTACAAGTGATTTATCGAAAACTTCCATCTATTCTGGAACTTTAGAAGCAGGAGTAACATCAGGAAGAAATAATGTAGTTAAGTGCTTGAGCTGAGGAAGTTGCCAAAAAGCACTATGAAATTAAAAAAAAATGTTTTCATTCTATAAAAGTTATAAAAACAGCTTTTTCACATGGAGGTGATCCAAAACAGTGATATGAGAGGCCCAATTTATCCAGGAAATAGATGTACTCACTATTTCAAACATCCCATAATATAAGATTTTCTTCGGCATGGTGTAATGGTTAAGGTGCTCAACAAATAGACCCCAGACTCAAACTCACTGGATGATTTTAGGTCACTGTTTCTTAACCTGCACAACTTTCAAGATGTATGGACTTCAGCTTCCAGAATTCCCCACCCAGCATGCTGCCTGGGGAATTCTGGAAGTTAAATCTACATATCTTAATGTTGCTCAGATTGAGACCAATCACACTCTCTCAGCCCAACCTACCTTACAGGACTATTGATAGATGGAATGGGAGGAGGGAATGCCCTGAGCTCCTGAGCAAACTTTGGGATATAAATCTAACAAATAAATTTATGACCAACTTCTATCTTGCAGCCTTAAATGCAGGTTCTGAAACAGATCTCCAAACAAGGATCACTATTCTTGTTAGGATTTCAGTAGGGTAAAATAATTGCTCTGTTGGAGGGCAGGAAAGGAAAGAAGCCAGGCACGCAGGTGCGCACATTCTTTCTCTCTCTATGAGTGACAATAGTGCTGTTTATTGTTATGCAAACAATCTTTCTATTTTAAGTGTGTATAATTTGTGAGCCAACCAGGTCTTTTGTGGAACTGAGCGACATATACATTGCAATAATCAGTTGATCAGTCAGCAAGTAAACATACTGTATGCTTAAAGCAGTATTTCTCAACCTTGGCAAGTTTAAGATATGTGGACTTCAACTCCAATTGAGTTAAGTCCATACATCTTAAACTTGCCAAGGTTGAGAAACATTAGCTTAACACATGCGACTTGCTCTCCTTTGTTCCCCTCCCATATTCTCCTAATTTCTTATTTAAGCCTTGGGTACATGCACAAACATGATCAAAGACTACTCACATACAAGAAGGAAAAGATAACAGATGTAGGGTAATTTCCAAATTCGTCTGAATATCTCCCCCACCTCCCCCCCCCCAAAAAACCTGAATACTTTTAGGGGAAGAAACTATTCAAAAGATGATGATTATAATGAATTTAAATTTGTTAAAGCTGCCTACCCTGGTAGACTCAAGACAGCTAGAATAAACCACCCCCAACATTTTAGTGGTCCATCAAGGGCCACCTGTGGGGACTTACATCTTCATTTGACTTTCTCTGATTCTTCCTCCTCTTTAACTTCTTAAAATCCTAGTTTTTGGTTCTACAGTCACTCACTTTTATTTTTGTTGTTTGGTCTAGCTCCATTGTTTGTAAAACTGTCATGCTCTGTGTTGATAACGCTGATGTACTTTTCATCTTCTGATTTTCTACCTATTTTTTATTGTGATCCTATAATTTTCTCTGCCATAAAGAATTGTGTGTGCGTGGATTAGGCTTATTTTTGGGAATGTGCCGCCACCTGGTGGACACTGGGAGCAGAGCTATGGTAGTTTATGGTAGCCAAAAAGAGAATCTGGTAGCACTTTTTATGACTGACAAATTTTATTATAAGGCTTTATAATTCATTAGATCCTATAATGACATTTTTTAGTCTTAAAAGATGCTGCCAGACTCTTTCTACTGTATACACAGAGCGACTGTTCTGGTTTTTACAATAATAAAAAAAAATACATTTAAACATTATTTTAATGCATTTACTCCTCTTTGATTTTTATTGTTGGGGAACCACAGCAAAATTTGGAGCAGTTCACACGAGAGATGTTTTTGTTTGTATATTTGTTTGATAATATGAAATTAAACGAATAGCATTCAAATTTTTGTGTGTGTGTCAGAAGCACCTACCAAGGCGCTTCTGTATTGAAAGGATTTGCCAGTGATGTCATTGTTGCCTGGGGGATGCCCAAGGGGGCTCCTTTCATGTCCCTATTCATCTACTTGCATTTGCATGCTTTTGAACTGCCAGGTTAGCAGGAGCTGGGATAAATTGATGGGAGCTGACTCCATCACACGCACACTACAAATCAAGTGCGCACTACACGCATTTCTCTCCCACACGCATTTCTCTCCCATTCCTTTTGTATGATAGTACTCTTTCATTCTGTACAGGTCAAGTTGCAACTGAGAATATTGTATTTTGGTTGCAGTATTTTAAGAGGGATGCTGACTACTAATAGTATGCTTAGACAAAGAAATCCAGGTTGGTAACTGGTATCTGGAAATCAAAGCCTCTGAAGAACTGTTAAAACTGCTGGATGAATTTAGCTCATAGAAGAGAATATTAAGGGGAAACATCATCCAGAAATACATTGGACTGCTCGGAGAGCAGCATGCAAAATGTAATCCCAGATACCTGCAGCACGCCAAACCGGGGCAGCTGACATGACTGATGGCACTGACTTGTTCTCTTTCACTTCAGAGGACAGAAGCGGAAGCATTTGCAGGGAAACGTTTTTCATCTAAATTTTTAAGTCAAATTCCCACATGGTAAGAGCTGTATGAAATAGAAGCCTCTGCCCAAATATTGGTATGTGCAATATAAATTTGATTCCGTTCGTTAAGGATGCTGTAGTTACATTTTACAACCCATATCCTTACTTGAATAGATCATCTCCAATGATCTTCTCAACTCTAGCTTTCTTTTGGAGAAGATTAGAATTATCCATCCTCACAGTCATTCCAACCAGCTCCCGTTCATTCCTAAGAAGTTGCTGCCTCTCTCTTCTGCCAAAAGAGGGACAGGCTGTGTTGCTGTTCTGGCATTTAGAGGTATGTTGGACTTCAAAGGAAGGACTGGAAGAATATTCCCAGTGCTGCTGTGCTGGAGGCTAGGGAGTTCAAGAAACCCAGTGGGTACTGCTGCCTCCTGCGCTATGTTTGTTGATAGGTCATTAACTTTAACTGTTTACATTAAACATTTACTTTTGTTTCTGTCTGTTACACTTGATTTTGTTGTACTCTGCCCAGAGTCCATTAGAATTGGAATAGGTGATACATTTTGTAAAATAAATTTCAAACAAGTGCTTCCAATCCCCAACCCTTGCAGGCAGTCCAGAAAGATACTGTGTTTGATAGTCTGAGAGGTCTAGAAAGCCGCTCTGAGATGTAAAACGTATGAATATAATACAAGATGTAAATATTATGTATTTGACTTATATAATCTCAATAGAACTGTAGAATTATTGTAACCAAATTAGTGAATTG
The DNA here is from genome assembly GCF_035149785.1 of Candoia aspera. NCBI lineage: Eukaryota > Metazoa > Chordata > Lepidosauria > Squamata > Candoiidae > Candoia > Candoia aspera. Next base: position 314,639,897 of record NC_086153.1, read on the forward strand.
TGAAAAATTATTTAGTCAAGGTATAAAATTGTATTAGGGAGTTGGAAATCCATTTCCTTTCTTTTAAACCTCCTCCTCTTTCTCCTTTCCTTTTTTCTTTCTCTTGTTTTTGCATTTTATGTTTGTTGTTGATTTGTCATTTTATGTTTGTATTATTTGTGTAAATAATTTAATAAAGACTATTAAAAAAAAAAAAGCCGCTCTGAGTCACTTGCTGAGAAGGGCGGCTATAGAAATTGAATAAATTGAATAAATAAATAAATGACCAGGAAGGGCATACTTCTCTTACCCAGTTCCAACAAAGATCATCTATTGGCGTGACCAGTGCTGTCTCCATCTCATGCCCAGGCCTGAAGTTTGAGTGAAAAGGGTCCAGATAATCTGCTTTTTCTAGGGTGCTTTCACAGATCCCCCTAACACCATTTCAACCATCTTCCCTAAAAAGGTAATATTGGAGGCTCGGCTATAGTTGTCCAAATTAACTGGATCCAAGTCCTCTTTAGGAAATGCTGCACTGCTGTTCCTTTGAAGGCCACCAGCAAACCCCTCTCCCAAAGGAAGGTGCTGCTAACTTCCAGATGACCATGTCCTCCTTGCCCCCCAAGAGAGCATGGATTGAGCCTATAGGTGGCAGAACACCAAAAAATGTCCCAGATAACATGACCAGACATCCCCTTTACCACATAGAACTCTGCTTATGAACAGTCAAGGCAAATTGAGTGACTTTATTGGCAAAGTGCTATACAAATTGTTCACAGTAGTTAGGCAGATAAACAAGACTACTAGAGAGCAGCCTGCTGATCCAGTAAGAGAGGAAAGGTAATAGTGCTTCAGCCCTCTTTATCGTTATGTATATAGAGGCTCATACTCCTACTCAAATTGGCTTTTCATCTTCCTTCTCTAGTGCTCCAGATACTGCTGCTTCAATTTCATCTCCTGGAGTTTGTTTGTAAAATAAACCAAGGAGCCAAGCAGAATCAGCCAACAAGAACTACCTTGTCAAATGCTGAGGTGGTTTTGTGTCGCCAGGGTCGTTCAATGGAACTGCTTTCCAGATCCTATGGAAGTCAAGAATGTCCACAGGTCTCATCTGGAGCAGGATGTTATCAGATCCCAGGAATGAGGCAGTGGCAATCCCCTCTGTAGGCAGATCACACAACTATATTGGCGTTAGTTGCCCCTGCCATTAGGCTGCATTTAACCAAAAACCAAATGGGTGTGCCTAAAATCTTTGTGCATTATGAAGTTCTATTGCAGACAATGGCTTGGATTGTATTGTCAGATGCCAGGATGTAGCTGAGCATAACCAGCTTAATAATTCTGATGAAAGATGGCAGTTTTTCAAGGAGAAAATGTTAACATTTTATTGAAGCAGAAATTCTGATTTTGAAATCAGAATTAAGAGAGTAGAATCTAGATTTTTAAAAGTTTCTTAAATATTTCAGAATAACAAAACAAAAACCAGTACATTTCTACTACTAGGAACTTTTTAAATGTTTCTTTAAAAAGAAGTGGGGAGTCAGGAAGAATGTTGAATATGTTCTATTTTCCCTTATGGTTAATACATTGATTAAAATCTTAGTGATGATCAGAGTTTAATTTGTGGTTTAAGACATGGTATCACTGTATATTAATTGTTCTACTATTTGTATTTTCTTCTTTTGTTTCACTTTCTCTAGATTTTAGTTATTTTTCAGTTTATCTTGTTTTGATTTATTATTAAGCTTGTTTTTCTTTTGTTATAGATTAAAGGACATAAAATATCTTAAGATGTATGAGCTTGCACATTTTATTTTATTTTATTTATCATATTTTTATCACCGCCCATCTCCCCCACATGGGAGATGGGCGGTGATAAATTTTAACACATTTATGTTACAGAAAGTATATTGTTCAGCCTATTTCAATATTTGGCATTGGTGGTAGGTATTGCTAAAACATACTTTTCAGAAAGATATTATTAATATCTTTTAATAACTATTATTAATATCCTTGCCCTGCAAGGCAGGGTGCAGGGCTTTCAAAAAGGCTGATATGGTGGGGGGGAAATAGGCAGGTGTGGGGAGTTAAAGGCAGTGTTCGGGGCTGGGAGGAGCCAAGCTTGGAATGGCTTGGATTGGGGTGGGTGCTCAGGCTAATGACCTGGAAAATTCACTTAACGACGGCAAGGGGGAATTGCCAGGATTGCTGTTGCTAAGTGATGCCATCTTTACAACTGCATTGCTTAGTGACAGAAATTCTAGGCTCAATTACTGTTGTTAAATGAGGAATACCTGTGTGACTATTCGTTTAGTGACCATCCGAAGTTACGATGGTGCTGAAAAAAGTTACTTATGACTAGTCCTTGCACTTATGACTGTTGTAGTGTCCCTGCAGTCACATGATCAAAATTCAGGTGCTTGGCAACCAGCATGAATTTATGACAGTTGCAGTGTCCGAGGGTCATGTGATTGCCATTTGTGACCTTCCCAGAAGGCTTGTGACAAGCAAAATCAATGGGGGAAGCCAGATTCGATTAATGACATGATTCACTTAGTGGCCATGTGATTCTTAACCAACACAGCAAAAATGGTTGTAAAATTGGGCATGGTCATGTGATGCCTCACTTAATGACCAAAGTTCTGGTCCCAATTGTCATAAGTTGAAGACTACCTGAAATACTGATAAATGTGAATATACTGATAAATGTGAATCTTAAGCAACTGTAGGAGAATTTCTCCTACCCTAGAGAAATCTGAAGAAATTATTCTTTGTCCATTTGCTCACATGCTGCCCAGAGCTACTTGTCTGAGGTGGGCAGCCCTATAAATCCATTACATGCTTGCTTACCTACATACATCCTGCCTCAGGCAGTGAAACATCTTAAATTGTTCCCAGTAAAATATATGGAAGAGGGTAAAAAGAAAAGGACAGAAGACATACAAACTGCACATATTCTATACAGTCATTAAAAAGAAAGGGTAGGTTGGGGGTGGGTTTATTATGGAAAACACTTGAAAGCAGAGGGAGGACTTTTTAAAAAAATACAAAGGTAATGATATACATTTTGAGTGTTACTGGAACATACATAGGCCTTTCTATGTTAAAAAGAACACTAAATTGCAGAGCCTTTAGAGTGCCAAATGCATTCTTTATTTCGATACAGGCAATATGATGCATTTGAATAAATTCTAACATGCTGTGGTAATTGAAAAATTACTCTTCCCTTAGTAGAAGATCAAACATTTTAATACAGTCGTTTAACACATCATCATAAAAGTTCACTGAATTTTTAGAGGCTGTTCGCCAGAATAATAGCACACGTGGACGTTTTCACACATGCACCTTCAGGAAAGCTATGGCCTTGCCGCATCTGTTCGGCCATTGCTGAAAAAGAAATGTTGAACTCGATGTTCCCTTGGGTCTGACCCAGCAGGATACTTCTCCCTCCTTTCCCCCTTCTTCTGCTTTGAACTTTGGACTTCTTTACCTTGGATTTTTATTTCGAAAACGTTAATAATTGAAACGTGGGCAAAAGACGAGTGGGGGCTTGCCTGTGAGGTACCTCAGGAGACGTTTTAAGAGAAAAAGCGGCTCTTTCTCGCCCCGGCTTGTTTCTCACGTCCGGCTTTCAACGAAGGGGCGGGGGGGCACTTTGTTTTCCCCTCTTAAAGAAAAATTCAGGGTCGTAGATCGCCGGAGGGAGGAGGAGCCACCGGTGGGCAATGAAATCCCCAGGTCAGGGGCAGAATGGGACCCACCCTCTCGGGTCACCCCTGCGCAACCGAAGTGGCGCGACAGGAGGAAGCTGGAGGGAGTCGCCCCGTTCTCGCCTTCCCCCTTACTCGGGAGGTAGGACGAACCCTGGCCAATGGGCGAGGGCGAGCCCGGAAAGGGGCGGTGCTAAGAGCCGGTATTTGGATGCCCCGCTTGCCGGGCTGAGGCATCCGTAGCGCCAGTCCTTCTTCTCCTACTGAGGGACCGTCATGACAGAGGCGGAGAACGGCGAGCTGGGCAGAGCTCTCTCGTGCACCGAGCCCGCTCCGGCCCTTAAAGTTGGGGGCGGATGCAGAACCATGGCCGAAGTGTGGGTGCTGGTGATCAACACCGGGGGGACTATCGGGATGGTGCCCCAGTCAGAGGGTGAGTGAGCGAGGAGGCGCTTGGGGAGGCTGAGTAGCTAGCGGAGCACCGTGAAGCTTTTCTGCAGTGCCAAAGGGGCGATCTTCTCTCCCCACGGATCCTCGCCTGCGCGCGCCTCTCAAGCGGGCAGAAATTCAGCAGGGGACCCTTTCGCCCATCATGGGGTGATGCGCTTATTGAATTTTAGCCTGATTGAGGCAATCCTATGCAACGGGGGTATATTCTAAGGCAAGCTATCCAACCTGGTGCTCTTCAGATGTGCTAGTGTACAACTTCCTTCTCTCCCAGCCATCGTGCCTATTGGTCACAGCTAGTTTGGGGGAGGTTTGTAATTCAGTGGTACAGCCTATTGTTTGCCTACACTGGAGTAGGCAACTAAAGAATCTTGATCTTATTTATAGAATTTCTTCCACCTGACTGCTCCTGAAATCATAGCCTGTGTGGCTGCCATTCTGAAACTGACCTTAGCTTAATTAGGAATGTTTATTTGGAAGTAGTCACGTGAGTTCATTGGGTGAATATGGGGTTAAGTATGCATAGGATTGCCCAAACAGATGCTTCAGTACTGTTGCCAACAAAACTATAAGGGGATGTCCATGAAGCCATCAGGAGCTGAACATGATCTGAAGGAGGCTTTAATTCCTTGTTGGAGAAGAATAAGGTAAAGGAGCCTGGGCCTCTGTCACCTGTCAGCAAGATAGTGCTCTAAAAACAATATGAAGTTTGATGTAGCGGGACAAGGCAACAAAAGAAAGTTCAAGTTTGCAAATGGGATGGACCCAGGTTGGGGCAATGGAGAAATCTTTTCCAGAAATATTCCCCAAGGCATCCATAGGGGAGACACAGTTGTGCATTGGCTCAGAATGCTGGTGACACCTCCATTCTAAGCCTACCACTTGCTTCCTTTTGGTCACATGATCCAGGGGTTGGAAAGCTCCGTTCCTTCTCCATCCATGATCCAGAGCTGAGGGAATGCAGCCTGCCTCATACTTTGCAGCGTACATATGCATATATAGACACAAGTGCAACACAGGGGATAGCAGACATTTACTTGGAGGCAACTTATATGCATTCACCCCAGTAGACCCTTTGCAGATGCACACACATAGAGATATAACTGTTATGCAGAAAAAAATACAGATGCGTCCTATATGGCCACTGCTGGTAAAAAGATTGATAAGAATGCAAGAAACCATATTCTGCTTGTTTTGCTGACTTATGCATAGGATTGCCCCATACTAGTAGGAAGTAAGTCACACCAAAATCAATCACTTTTCAACATGAACTTTTGAATTACTTTCTCATTACTTCACCCTCAGTGAATAACTTCGGATGTTTATGTGCTTTTGCCTAGGGATGTGGGTCAATCATTAATACACAGTTAGCTTCTTGGTCCAACTTTCATTTCCCCTCCTGACTTTTTGGCAATACAGAGCAGCTTGCAGAAGGATTCTTTGGCTCAAGTGTTAGATGTATCCAAATAAAATAATAAAAATAATTCTTAGTTGATGTTTTAGATTGGTTTTTTCCTTCTTATAGACAGAAGGAAGAAAACCTGGAGGCTTAGCTGTGGAAGTTTTAAAGTAGCTTTGAAATTTGGCTAGTCGATTGCAACAGCCATGTGTGTAATAGTGACAGTGAGCATTGTTGTAAGTGAGTAAGATGTTCCTGAGCAGGGCAAGCCCGTCACTTAAAGGGCACAGTCTCCATGGAAAGGGCTAACATGGAAAAAATGTTTATTCTTAATAAATATTTGCATACCTGAAAACCTAATTTTTGACACACAGATTTGTATTGTATAATATGCAACATTTTATTTCACATAAACAGTGCTAAATTTTTAGGAACTGGAAGACCTAGTTTCTTTTTCTGATCCTATGGCAAATTAATATCCGCTGAATAATGGAAAAAGCCAGGGAGTTTCAGAAAAACATCTATTTCTGTTTTATTGACTATTCTAAAGCCTTTGACTGTGTGGACCATAACAAATTGTGGCAAGTTCTTAGTGGTATGAGGATACCAAGTCATCTTGTATGCCTCCTGAAGAATCTGTATAACGACCAAGTAGCAACAGTAAGAACAGACCACGGAACAACGGACTGGTTTAAGATTGGGAAAGGAGTACGGCAGGGCTGTATACTCTCACCCTACCTATTCAACTTGTACGCAGAACACATCATGCGACAAGCTGGCCTTGAGGAATCCAAGGCTGGAGTTAAAATCTCTGGAAGAAACATTAACAATCTCAGATATGCAGATGATACCACTTTGATGGCTGAAAGCGAAGAGGAACTGAGGAGCCTTATGATGAAGGTGAAAGAAGAAAGTGCAAAAGCTGGCTTGCAGCTAAACCTCAAAAAAACCAGGATTATGGCAACCAGCTTGATTGATAACTGGCAAATAGAGGGAGAAAATGTAGAAGCAGTGAAAGACTTTGTATTCCTAGGTGCAAAGATTACTGCAGATGCTGACTGCAGTCAGGAAATCAGAAGACGCTTAATCCTTGGGAGAAGAGCAATGACCAATCTCGATAAAATAGTTAAGAGCAGAGACATCACACTGACAACAAAGGCCCGCATAGTTAAAGCAATGGTGTTCCCTGTAGTAACATATGGCTGCGAGAGCTGGACCATAAGGAAGGCTGAGCGAAGGAAGATCGATGCTTTTGAACTGTGGTGTTGGAGGAAAATTCTGAGAGTGCCTTGGACTGCCAGAAGATCAAACCAGTCCATCCTCCAGGAAATCAAGCCAGACTGCTCACTTGAGGGAATGATATTAAGGGCAAAACTGAAATACTTTGGCCATATAATGAGAAGACAGGACACCCTGGAGAAGATGCTGATGCTAGGGAGAGTGGAAGGCAAAAGGAAGAGGGGCCGACCAAGGGCAAGATGGATGGATGATATTCTAGAGGTGATGGACTCGTCCCTGGGGGAGCTGGTGGTGTTGACGACCGACAGGAAGCTCTGGCGTGGGCTGGTCCATGAAGTCACGAAGAGTCGGAAGCGACTGAACGAATAAACAACAAAAAATGGCAAATTAAAATTGTTTTGAGAGCAATATTGATCTGGGCCATGCTGTCAACAAGGAATGTTCATTAGATTAAGCTGAGTGTTTCAGTAATCTGATAATGAAATGGGTTGATTCTAAACATTTCAGGATTCTTCTGAAGTAAATTAAATCTTAGCCTGAACCCACTGAAGGTCTGTTGGCCATTCAGAGTTTTGGAGGGACCCAAAAATACAGACAATGGCTGATTCACACATTGCGCTAAGCAGTAATGTGACTGTGTAGCTCGGTGTGGGAATCCGTTGCAGATGCCTGACTTTATTTTGCCTCCCCTGTTTTATTTCACATCTTGCCTGTTTTGAGTTTTAGATAAGTGCTTGAACAATGTTTTATGATTTCAGGTATTGATTTAATATGGACTCTCCTTTTGGCTTAGATGGAACTGAATAGTAAACCTTTGCTATTGATCTATCTTTGCTTGTTATTTTCTTAATTACTGGAATGACTATTCAGGGTTTCAGGCAAGAATATTTCTAGCCCTTAATGGAGATGCAAGGATTGAACCTTGAATTATCTTCATGCAAACCATGTTTCTACTACTGAGCTGCATCTCAGTCTTGAAGTTCAGTTAAAAATTCAGTGAATATTGTTTTATTCATGTTTTTTGTGTTCTTTTGTTTCTCAGGTCTTGTCCCTGAGGCTAACAAGCTTGCAGAGGCTCTGAAGAAGATGACAATACTTCATGATGCAACATATGCCAAGGAAACCCAACTATATAACCGCCTTGGAGTTGACACCTTGGTACTTCCGTATGTATTTGGAATACTGGAATATTTTTGCTTTATTGTGCCTTTGAATTTTCTGTGAAGCATCCTGGATTTTTTTAAAATTTAGTTTAGGAATGTGTCTAGAATAGCCTTTTCCAACCTGAGACCCTCCTGATACATACTAGGGATTGGAGTTTCCAAAATCCCCAGCTAGTGAAATCTTGCAGTTCGAAGACATAAAATTACAACACCTGGCCAATGATTTGTATAGATGGAAAATGGTTGAATTTGTTTAAATTAATGCTGATTTTTAAAGAAAAACCTCACTATTTTTAGTACAGATGTTCACTTAAAAAAAAAAAGATGGCACCCTGTGTACTGTTAATGCAAAAGAGGATTTGGAGTTTTATATATTGTGGAGTTGGTAAAGTTGGTGAGAAGTTGGAGGCTGAGGATGGGTGCAGAATTTGAAAAGATTTGGGCTATAGAAAGTAAGGCAGATGGGGGATTTGTAGTAGTGGATGGAGCTTGATGGTTGTAATAAACTAAGGAAGAGAAGGAAGGAAGGAAGGAAGGAAGGAAGGAAGGAAGGAAGGAAGGAAGGAAGGAAGGAAGGAAGGAAGGAAGGAAGGAAGGAAGGAAGGAAGGAAGGAAGGAAGGAAGGAAGGAAGGAAGGAAGGAAGGAAGGAAGGAAGGAAGGAAGGAAGGAAGGAAGGAAGGAAGGAAGGAAGGAAGGAAGGAAGGAAGGAAGGAAGGAGTGTATGCAGAAGGTATAGAAGTGAGTTAGAGACCAGGAAAAGAGGTCAGGCAAAATTGATGGCAGAGGGAGATGCAAGTTGAAACAAAGGCAAAGAGTGGCAAAAGTCATGAGATGAAAGCAGACAGATCAATTGTGGGCTCTGTAGTTGTAAGAGATGGCCATGAAAGTGTGGCCTACCTTTAGAAGCTGGCTGCCTGTATGGTCTGGAGGGAGGGAGAGAGAAGACAGTGTGGGATGGCAATGAAAAAGAAGTCTTGGTAGGAATTGTGGCACTCAGGAAGATGCAGGGGAGGGTTGTGCTCATACAGGAGGTCAACAGTGCAGGAGAAGTAGCCCAGTTCCTGGAGAGGATTCCCCTTTTCCATATCGCACAGCGTGAGTGGGAGCTAAGGAGGGGGGTGGCCAGAAAGAAGGCAGTATGGTGGGTACTGGTGAGTGACTGAGTGGATGGTAGGTCAGGGGCTGGTGGGGTGGAGTAGTTGACTGTGGCTGCTATCGGAACAACGTGGAGTAGTGGAGCCTCAGAGGTTAAGAGTGAGGGAAAATAGATTTCCACAGTGACAGGCATGGGGAGGTATGATTGGAGGTTTCCTAACAGTCAGAAATCACGCTGAGATGAGGAGTAGGTCTCTAGTGTTTATTACTGCTACATAAAACAGAATCCTAACAAACTGAAGAAGTGTGGGAAAAACCCAGACAGATAAACCCCAGAAGTTAAGGCGGGTCTGATCTGTGTCTCTTTGAATGGCTGCTTAATTCCTCAGTACTACGCATGCGTTTTCCACCCTGGATAGAGGCCCCCTCCTGCTTGCCATCAGTACTCATGACAGGAGGCTTGATTTAATTTTAATTTTAATTTATTCAGTTTAGGTGCTGCCCAACTTCAGAATGACTCTGGGTTTGTATCTGCATCAGGTCAACCATTCACAAGTTGCTAGGAACTTCTTGCATGACAGCAACTGTGTTTGTAGATTTTCTCATCAGCTATAACTTGATACCTTTGTTCACAGTGAGCTGAAAAGTAGTATCGCTAAAACAGCTTATTTCACAAAATGTTCTTTTTATGACAGTTCTTCTAACCAAAATAAAAGAGTTATCTACACCATCCTGGAAATTTCTCCTTTGCTAGATTCTTCAAATATGACACCAGCTGAATGGGACACAATTGCCAGGTGCCTTGAGGTAATTTGTTTTTCTTTTTTCATAAATAATATGTTATTGGTCACAGAAACATAGTCACTCTGTGATCAATAGCTCAGATATTATTTCTGATCAATTGCCTAATACAGCACCTAATATATTGCCTAATATATTCTGCTCTTTCAAACCCACAATTTATATTAACTGAAAGGATTACGTAGTCAAAACCAACGAATTATCTTAAATGACAAGTGTGATTCACATAACTGCCTATAAAACCCATACTAATATATGCCATCTTACTTCTCCCCTATTTCCTTTATTATAGAATGGGATTTCTTTTTTGGAGAATGACTTGAAGCAAACTCATGAATTCTCATTCTCATTGATGGAACAACAGTAGTTAGGGCCCAGCGTCCCTTGGATAATCCTTTTTTATACTCAAATGTTCTTTTAAAAACTAGGATCCTGCTTCCATATTTGTTCTAGGACATGTTTCTTAAACTTTTGGCTCTCAGGACCCCTTCCCACTTTTAAAAATTATAGAGGACCCTGAAAAAGCAGTTCGTATGGATTATATTTACCAGTACAAACCGTATTAAAAATTAAAATGGATGCATTTGTAGAATATTATTTATTGAATCTTGTAAAAATAACAATATTAAACCCATTAAATATTAACATAAATATTTTTTCATGAAAAAAACCCTATATTTTTAACAAATAAAAAATAATGTGAAGAGTAATATTGTGTTAAATTTTTGCAAATATCTTCAATATCTGGCAAATAATTTTGATTTCACAGACTCCAGAGGGGGTCTTAGGGGATCCTCAGGGGTTCTTGGCCACACTTTAAGAAACACTGTTCTAGGAAAAGGGATGAAGGGAACAAAAGCTGATGTAACTAACTGACTTGCTTACAAAATCAGTGCCTGCCTTGCATTTCCTGGAACACATTATCTTTTTAATTTTTTTAACTTTCTGCTAAAATTCATATGACCACAAGGTGGTGGTATATTGCTGCTTTTTGCTCTGCAAAATTTACAGATGGCATGCCAGGGAGAATTTGAGGAAGAAGAAGCATTTTTCAGTGCAATCTGGCATTACCAAAACGGAATGAAATTTTAAAAATAGAATTCAGTGGAAGGAGGAATCTTGGCCCCATAACTTCATGGTGAAGCACATACTCTGTGCACAGAAGGATTTAATCACTGAAGTTTCTGCTCAATGGAGTTACAGTAGCTGGTTTGGGAACAACTTCCAAGAATTGGTAACTGCTGTGTTAGTATTGTGGCTCCCAGAATTTCCAGCCAGTTTGGTTCTTGTATAAGGGGTATAAAAGAGCTACATGGCTATTAGTTTTGTACTGATGTTTCTGTTCTGTAGTTCAAGTTTCCAGAAGCTAGTGTATTAGTGGCTTAGAAAGGATTACTGTCATTTGTTAGTGGAAATAAAAGCTCTGGTATGCAGTGGTACAGTTCTGATGGATTGTTTATGCACCATCAAGTTGCTGTCACCTTTAGCAACCTCACAGATAGATTTTCTCCATGACAATCTGTCCCTAACCTGGTCTTTCAGATCTTCCAGTAGTGCACTTATTGCCATTGTAACTAAGTCTATCCACTTTGATGCTGGTCGTCCACTTCTTCCCTTTCCTTCCACCTTTCCCAGCATTAGAGCCTTCTCCAGAGAACTGGGTCTTTGCATAAGGCGTCTGAAGTAGAACAACTTGAGCCTGGTCATTTGTGGCTTGAGTGAGAACTCTGGGTTGATTTGTTCAATGACCCATTGGTTTGTTTTCTTGGCTGTCCACAGTATTCTCAGGAGTCTTCTCCAATGCCAAAGTTCAAAAGTGTCAATATGGTAATTTTAAATACTGGACTTAGTAGTTATCTGGGGGCCCACTCTTTAGGTGAAAATGAGTATTATTTACTGCTGCATTTGGGGACCTTCCTGAGAAATCCAACATGTGGGATTCTGGGTTTTCGCCTCTCAAGTCCTGACCCAATCGATCTACTGCTCTTTGCCACCACCATCCCTTTGTACATGTTCCCTTTGCAAGAGTGACCCTTCCCTGTAGCAAATGACTTACATGACCTGTTCTCAACTGCCCACACTTGAATTGTGCAGTGTCACAAATCTCAGTAGGCTTGGTGCATAAGAAGGCAGACTTGCATGATTTGGGATCATTTATTTATTTATTTGGTGATTAGTATCACTGAAGATAAAAAGGGGCATTGGAGGGAAATTAAATATTAAAGGTTACAAAATCAAAGTGTGGCCATTGGGCATACACTTATTCAGTATGTCAGCTGGCAATGCTCCTTTCCTTTGTCCTGATTTGTCCTCTTAGCTAAAAGGGCTTTCAGCTACAACTTTTTCCCAACTACATAGGATCATTCTATCAATCCTAGCACTTACCAACTGCTGTGTGAATGTCTAGCTGTGAGTCCTGTAAGCTGTAGCTGCTAGCCCACCTCCATATGGACCTCTGCTAAGGTGCATGAAACCACCTCAGTTTTAAGAGACCACGTAAGATCTAGAGGAGATGGCTATTGTGAACATTTGGATTATGTTTTCCATGTTTTTAAATTGTTGTTTAGTTAGTAAATGCCATGTGATGTAATATTATATATTTTTAAAATGAGAGGATCTTTGAGCATGGTCACCATGAGAAATAAGTATCAAGATATTTATTTATGTTATGGCTTATTTGGGCTTACATGCTGCTCCAATAGTCAATTGACTCTGAGTGGCTTACAATCCCATATGCATGAACATATTTAAAACAACAATAGAAAACAATAGAATACACACCCACACATACATACAGTGTACATAAAATGTTCATATGGTGGGGAACCATAACCTCCTTGGGGCCCTAATCATAGTTTGAAAACCAAGATTTAGATATAGCAATATGAAACCAACCTTCCTTCCTTCCTGGTTTGAAGTACAGCTGTAAAACTCAAGAATGTTTTTTGCCTGCTACTTTCAGCTTGCCCACTTCTAATTCCAAATCATGCTCGAACCAGTGAGTTACATCGAGGATGGGTTCTGTGAAGGGTTGTTAATTCTGCCACTTTCACAATGCAAAGTGGTATAATCAAACTCCAATGGGAGCTAAATGCAACATAGTTACTCCTGGAGGTAGAATCAGCCCAAGAGGACAGCTAGGCAGGATGTCATAGGTTATTGCATTATTGCGTTATTTATTTATTTAATTTATTTATTATTCACATTTCTATCACCACCCATCTCCCCCCAAAAGGGGGACTCTGGGCGGTTTACAATTATAATTTGTACACACTGGCTGAGTTCACATATCCTGTTAAACCATCATGTGGGTTGTTTGATAAGCTGTGTGATGTATGAACCCAACCAGTAGTGGCTTCTTCAGTAAGCCAAGTATAAGTAAACCATGGCTAATTGGGATGTTGGAATCCAATTACTGAATTAAATAAATTAGTTCATAGACCTGTATAAAACCCTTCTTGAAGGATGCCGTTTAATGCTGATACTTTGCAGTAGAGGAAGTTAAGCAATTAGTGCCAGGCTGGCAATCAAAAAGATTTCTTTTTTTACTTTTTAAAAAAATAATTATATTGGATTGTGACTTTTTATTCATCATGCTCTATTAATGTTTCTGACTGTTTTAATATCTTGCGTGATTTTGTAATCTGCCCAGAGAACTTTGGTTGTTGGACAGATAAAAGAATAAATAAATAGCAAATAAATACTTGCAAATATACTAGCTGTTATTAGAGAACCAGAAATCCTTGCCAATTTGAAAGCCCTGTAGACAGTTACCAGTAGATTTTGATCTACTTTCTTTTGTCCCCTTGAAAACTGCAATTATTTCAGGCATGAAAGCAAAGATTTTTGCCAATTCTACCTCAGGAAAAATAATTAGATATAAATAATGTTCTCTCCCATATTATAGGAGATCAGATGCCATAATAAAATGGCAATAGACATGGCATCTCCAGTTTAAAAAAAGTCAGGTGATGAGAAAGGTTTGCTTGAGATCTTAGAAACCTATTGCCTGTCAGACAATTAGTCCTGGACCAGAAAATTCAATGATCTGATTCCGGGTACCGCTAATTATATTATTTTAAGATTGGCAAATGATAGCTTAGAATTTACCATTAGCCATCTGGGAGATAAAGTATATCCAACTGCATCTGTATCTCTGGAATTAATAGAAAAATTGTCTATTCATTCTTTGACCATGTAGATTTCTAATATTGTTTAAAGAAAGCTATGTGTATGAGTGTTTGTCTGTGTGTGTGGTGTGTGTGTTTTCTGTGCGGTCTCTTGAACAGAAGAGGGCAGTCTTCCATTAGCATTTGGCATCTCTTAAGGTTGGCATTTCTTCCATATCCTCTGTTACAATAGCTCCAGTTTGCTTAGTCTGCTCCCATAAATGGTATAATCCCCAAAGTAAAAGCAAGAACAAGGAATCAAACCGTACGATTCATTTACATATGTTAACATTCTTGTTTTAAAGCTACTGCTAAGCTTTTCTTAATTAGCAGTCTTCCTCTGGTTAAGGACACATCATTAATATTTATACACTGAAGAACAAGTCTTTGAATGTTGTCATAATTAGCAACTAAAAAAAACCTCACTAGATTTTATGTTGTCGGTATTCTTTAAGAACTAATTATGTTTTTTTTCCTTAGAAGCCGGGCAGGAATACTCAAATAAATAAGAGATTATTGATAGAGTTTTCTTGTAATGGTCAGATATAAGGGCTGTCCTCTGCTGGGGGTTTTCAAGTCCCTCCTTTGATTTCATTTTTCAATTTATTTTTTAGCATCTGTTTGTGTGAGGATGGGGAAAAAGCCTTTATCTATTCTACATGGACAAACGTGGCTGATACAGATCAGATCATTGGTCTCCATCAGCCTTCCTCTGTCTTGGATGTCCTCTACCTGATGTGGACTCCTTTAGTCCCAGGCAGCACATCCAACTCATCTGATGGACACCATGTTGGGAATGGTTGGTCAGCATAACCTTTTAAGTGTCCATTTGGACAGACAGTGGGTTCTTTGAATTCTCTCACCTCTACCTGCTTTCTAGAGATTGGAGATGTAAGGAACAAATCCCAGTATCATCTGCATTGAAAGAACCTCTCTACTATAAATGAGAGCTCAGTTTCATTTTGTTGTGGTACTGAAAACAAACTGAATTACATTGTTTTTAGATTACCTTGCCCTCGGTTATTTAATTCTAAATGAATTACGTTTGTGCCTGGTTGGTGTTGATTCTATTGATATAAATGCAACAAGCCTGAAATCTGCCCACCCTCAACTTGACCTTTAAATATCATCTTGTTCCCCAGAGTGTTCTTAAACACTCTGTATTATTTAAATACTGATCACTTTGTCCCTTTGACTGTTTCTCTCACCACAATCAATTTGTTTTGAATTGGCAGGCAAACTATGAGAAGTATGATGGATTTGTGATCCTTCATGGCACAGATACAATGGCTTACACATCCTCAGCATTGTCCTTCATGTGTGAGAACTTGGGTAAAACCATAATCTTGACAGGATCTCAGGTAAGAAGTTGCCTTGAAAACTAAGCAAGCTATACATTGTATTGAAAGTAAGTTTTGGGTATAGAAGATATTTTATTTAATTCTTACTCATTACAATCTTACCACCCCCATGGGATACAGTGATGAGAGATGATGTGGACAATTCATAACCTTATATTAGTGTTCTTTTCTTTATTGGAGATATCTTGAAAGACAGCTAATTTGACTGGGAAATTGGTACTGCTGAGGTTTTTTTTAAAAAAAAACTTCCCCCTTTTCCTGATTCAAGTTGCTCCTCCTTACACTTGGCATTATTTTTGCTGGGGCTTACAACAGTGTTAAAGGGATGGTTTCTATTGGGGAACAATGTTCAAACACTGGTTAGAGCCACTATTAAGGCCTACCTGGTGGTGATAAGAGCGGTGAAGCGCCAACACTTCTCCGCTCTTATTGCGTCTGCAGAATGCCGCCCAGTGGCCCTGTTTAAAATTACTCAATCCCTTTTGGGAAAGGTGGGTGCAGTGACCCACCTACAGGGCTGTGCAGAGGAGTTTTCGGAGCATCTGTGTCATGAGTGCCGTTGAGCTAAAGTCATCAGCGCAATGGCACACATGACAATGACAAGGAAATAGGTGAAGGGGTACAAGTTAAGTAGCCATCAACCCACAACGACTAACGGCCAACAAACAATAGCTAAACGGATCACGGAGCCACCCAAGCCATCAGCGGCAATACAACGGGGATCGCCCAGCTGAAAGCAATCAGCAGAAGAATGGAAACCTGATGATGGGCGATCCCGGAAACCCTCACCCACCGGCAGGGCAACGCATGGGACAAAGGGGGGTGACGTGACCGTGAGCGAGGGGGCGCTGACCGGCGCGGGGTATTTAAACCCCGCACCGGCGCGCTCCTGTCACTCTCAGCTTTTTTCTACCAACGCTGTACCTGCCCTGCAATAAACCAGAGCCTGATTCGCAAACCAGTGTCTGAATGTTATTCAGAGGTAGGCAGCGCATGACATAAAGCTGAGAGTCATAAACTCAGCCTCGCCGAGCCCCACCGGACGACAACGAGCCGCGGGAGGAGTAGACGGCGAGAAGACCAGCAAGATGAGGCCGGAACGGCGCGGGCAAGGAGGGCGAGCCGCGCGGCAAGAGACAGAGGAGGACCGACCAAGGCCAGAGGCACCGCGGACTCCCGGAGCCATGGACGCCCACCCCACCCGACCCGAGCCTCAGCTCCAACCCCAAGGGGAGATGGCGACGGAGGCAACCTGACCGCGGGAGGGAGCAGCACGACTTCCGAAACCAGCGGAGGACCCCGCGCTACACATCGCACCCCAGCAACGGGCGTGGAGCGACAGCCCCACGGCGCTCAACACGGAGGAGGACGACGGAGACACCCATCAGACGGCGGAGGAAGTGGACCCGCGGCAGAGGGACGATGAACCCCGCCGGCAACCCACCCCCGAGGACGCGCCAACGGAACCGGCCCCAGCGGCGGCGTGGGCTGTGGACGAGGAGGCACGAGCTGAACTCGCGGCCATGCGGGCTCAACTGACGGAACTCCGGACCATGCTCCAGGCGCTTATGCCCCCCGCGCCACCCAACGACGTCCCCGCACAAGCCCACACCCCGAGCGAAGCACCGAACCCACACGGGCCAGCGGAGAGCCAGCAGACGGCACAGGCGGCCGACACCACACCCCGGGAAGCGAGAGGCGGGGCCGCACAAAACGCCCGGGCCCCAAAGGACTTCCCCATCTTCTTCGATGGGACCCCCACAAAACTCTCGTTTTTCGTGACCAACGCTAGGGAGTTCATGGGGAGGCACGGACACTCCTATGACTCCGAGGCCGACAAGATCGCCGCCGTGGCGATCAAACTCCAAGACAGGGCGGCGGACTGGTACGTCCAACTGTACGAGTCCAGCTCCCCCGCCCTCGCCACCTTCCCTGCTTTCATCAAAGAGATGAAAAACTACTTCGAAGACCCCCTAGCCAAAGTACGGGCGAAAAGCGCACTCCAAAGACTTAAACAGGGCACACGCACGGTCCCTGACTACGCCCTGGAGTTCAAAGCCCTCGCGGGGAAGGTCAGCGACTGGTCCGAGACCACCCTGCTGGAAATCTTCAAAAGGGGGCTCAACCGCGACGTTCTCCAATGGGCCCTCTACCGCGACGACCCAGAAACGTTACACGGGTGGATCCACCTCGCGGGGAAAGCCGAACACGCGCACCGCACCTTCCTCATGACAACCACGGAAGACACAAACTATGCCGGGAAAAAGGTACCCGCACCACACGGGGGGATGGCCGGCCCCATATACCCAAAAAAGAAGTTCAACCGGGAGCCCTGCGGGAGGTGTGGCAAATTAGGGCACAGGACGGCGGATTGCTTCGCCAACTGACCGCCGACCAGCGCGCCCAAGCCCACCCCGAAAATTAGCCCCAAACCACCCAACCCGGGGCCGCCTCCTCACCGCCGAATGACCGTGGCCACAGCGACACCGGAAGAGGGCTGGGACGCTTACTGGGGGGAAGAGGACAATACCGACCCCGACCAGCCGGCGGGAAATGCTCCCCGCCTGCTCTGAGACGCGTGGCGAGGCAGGCGGTGGGACAGCAACGCGGACCACCTCAACGAAACGACAAAAGCTCCGTAATATTGGCAGCAATTCAACTCTCTGCCGGCAACGGAGCCACCACGGCCGCGGCACTAGTGGACTCGGGGTGCTCAAAAAACCTCATCCACCCCGACCTAGTCGCCAAACTCGACCTCCGCTGCTTCCCCCTCCCCACGCCGCTGGCATTCCACCAGCTGGACGGCTCTACAGCGGGAGGGAAACCAGCCACGCTACAAACCGAGCCGGTCACCCTGCAAATGGGCACTCACACCGAGCGCACATCGTTCGTAGTCACGCACATCGGACGGCCCATTGCAGTCCTGGGGATGCCATGGCTCGCGACAAACAACCCGCGGATCAACTGGGCGACCCGCACCTTCACATTCGGCGACGGCGAGTATCGAGCACCAGTACCAGCTGGCAAAAGCAACCCCACGGTAGGACGAGCGGAGGCGACCACACAAGACAACGCCGCTACCACAGCAGACCTACCAGAACAATACGCCGACTTCTCCGAGGTCTTCGGAGAGGCAGAGGCTGACCAACTACCCCCCCACCGCAAGACGGATTGCCGGATCGACCTACTGCCCGACGTCCCCTTACCTCGACCAAAGATCTATTCGATGACCCCGAAGGAGATGGCAACCCTCCGGGAGTTCATCGATAAAAACCTAGACAGGGGATTCATAGAGCCAGCATGCTCACCGGTCGGAGCCCCCGTCTTATTCCGGGAGAAGAAAGACAGGACCCTACGGCTCTGCACCGACTACCGGGGCCTAAACGCGGCTTCCCTGTCCAACAAATACCCCTTACCCCTGGTGAAGGACATGCTCGCCCACCTGTCCACGGGCAAAGTCTTTTCCAAATTGGACCTTCGCGAGGCGTACTATCGCATCCGAATCAGGGAGGGGGACGAATGGAAGACGGCGTTTAACTGCCCCCTAGGCGCTTTCCAGTACAAGGTACTGCCCTTCGGACTCGCGGGGGCCCCTGGGGTGTTCATGCAGCTCATCAATGAGGTACTGCATGAACATCTGTTTAAAGGGGTCCTGGTCTACATCGACGACGTCCTTATTTACACAAAAACGCACGAGGAACATGTAACCCTAGTCAGGCAAGTCCTCGACAAGCTCAGAAGGGCGCAGCTCTATGCAAAGCCTACAAAGTGCGAGTTTCACAAAGAGCGCCTAGACTATCTGGGGTATCGAATCTCCGGGGACGGCATCGAAATGGACCCCGCAAAAGTCGAAGCGGTGCTAAACTGGGAGCGGCCCCGCAACAGACGGCAACTACAGAGCTTCCTGGGATTCGCGAATTTCTACAGGTCATTCGCCCGGGGGTTCGCTGAGATAGCCCTCCCCTTAACGGACCTCCTCAAAACCAAAGGGGTGGGGGACACCCGACGCGCCAAGAACCCAGGCACAGTGCTGAATTGGACTCCCGCGTGCCAGACCGCATTCGACAAGCTGAAAGCGCTGTTCACTACGGAGCCAATCCTCGCGCACCCGGACCCAGAACGGCCGTTCGTGGTCCAAGCCGACGCCTCAGACTTCTCCCTGGGAGCCATCCTGCTACAGAAAGACCCCACGGGACTCCTGAAACCATGCGCCTACCTGTCAAGGAAGTTCTCCGAGACAGAGAGGCGATGGCACGTCTGGGAGAAAGAAGCCTTCGCGGTGAAATCGGCACTAGAGACATGGCGACACCTACTCGAGGGAGCCACCCAACCATTCGAGGTCTGGACGGACCACCGGAACCTCGAGGCCCTACGAACGCCTAGACGCCTTAGCCCAAAACAGGTCCGATGGGCCCAATTCTTCAGCCGCTTTGATTTCCAGCTGAAGTTCATGCCGGGCAAGAAGAACTTCCTGGCCGACGCCCTCTCCCGACTGCCTCAAGACGAAGAGCCCGCCCCAGACACCATTGGGACGGTCCTATCCGCCTCGCAACTGGGGATGGCCGTGACCACCCGAAGCGGCGCACGGAGGCAGCTCGACTCTACGGCGCAGCCGACGGCGGGACAACCGGCGACGGAAAGAAGCCAACCGCAACTACCAGGGGGAATGCGCACGGACCTCGCCGCCGCCCTCAAAACCGACCCCTGGTTCCTGGCAAACCCCGACAAGGTAACGATGGCGCAAGACCTGGCATGGGGGGAAGGCAGAATCTACGTCCCGGACTCGCAACGCCAGGCGATCTTGCATAGGTCACACGACGCCAAGCAAGCGGGACACTTTGGGTTCCTCAAGACCCTACACCTAACACGGCGTCAATTCTGGTGGCCCGCGCTCAGGCGAGACGTAAAAACCTACGTGGCGTCCTGCCCAACGTGCGCTAGGGTCAAACGGGCACCAGGCAAACCCGCGGGGCTATTGCAACGGGTGGCAGAACCCTCCCGCCCATGGGAGGAAATCTCTATGGATTTTATAGTGGACCTCCCACCCAGCCAGAAGAAAACGGCCATTTGGGTGGTGAAGGACTACTTCTCTAAGCAGGCCCACTTCATCCCCTGCACGTCGGTCCCATCCTCACAACAGCTAGCCAAACTCTTCCTCATCCACGTGTACAGGCTACACGGATGTCCCGCACGTGTGGTGACCGACAGGGGCACACAGTTCACCTCCAAATTCTGGCGGGCCTTCCTGAAGCTGACGGGGACCCAACAGGCCCTATCTACGGCTTGGCACCCTCAGACGGACGGAGCCACTGAGGTTCTTAATGCCACCTTAGAGCAATTTATACGATCATATACTAACTACCACCAAGACGACTGGGCTGAACTGCTCCCGTTCGCCGAAGTCGCATACAACAACGCCGTCCACACGAGCACGGGGAAAACTCCGTTCGAAGTAGTCTCGGGGCGCGACTTCGTCCCCATACCGGAGCTACCTCAACCCCCGGAACCCCAGGTGGACGCTAGCGACTGGGGACGGAAGATCGCGGAAGCATGGCCAGTAATCACGGCGGCGCTGAAGGAGGCACAGGCTGCCTACAAAGAGCAGGCCGACAAGCACCGGCGCCAACAACCGACGTTCCAGGCGGGGGATATGGCCTATCTATCCACCAAGTTCCTAAAGTCAACCCAACCCTCGAAAAAACTGGGGCCTAAGTACATCGGGCCGTTCCGAGTCACGCAAATAGTGAACCCGGTAGCAATACGCCTGGACCTGCCACACAACCTCCGGAGACTCCACCCGGTGTTCCACACCAGCCTCCTAAAACCGGCAACCACCTCCCGATGGCACCCAAGCACGCCACAGCCCGCACCGCTAATGATCGACGGGCAACACCACTTCGAGATAAGGGACATTCTCGACTCCCGCAAGCAACGAGGAACTCTACACTATCTGGTCAGGTGGAAACACTTCCCCCACCCGGAATGGGTGGCGGCGCACAACGTTAACGCGCCTGACCTGACCAGAGCATTTCACCGGGCATACCCCGACAAACCGCAACCAAGGTCAGCAAAACCAAACCCCCCCCCGCAGGCCCCCCCCCCGCCTCCCGTGCCCCAAGGGAAAGGGCCCCCCCCAAGCCCGCGACTTGGGTGGACCTTCCCCCCCCCGGGACTCACTCCCCCCGCCCCGGGCCCACGGGGTGGTGACAAACGATCGCCAGCACCCTCCCCCCGCCCCCCGGCCGCGGGGGAGTGGCAAGCAAGTCAACAGGGCAACCTGGGGGCAATGCCCAGGAGACACAACAAAGGCGACGCACTCTAAATAAGAAAAGAAGGGCCCTACCTGGAGCTGAGAAGCACCCGACCAGCCACGCCTCTCGCCTCGCCGAACTGAGCCAAACAAACAGGGTGTGGCTGGAGCATGCGCACGCCAGGTCAGGACCCGAGCATGCGCACCATGGACACACCCTGGGAAGGCACGTGGCAAAGGGAGGGGCGACAACTACTCCGGCGGGAACTTTGAAAAAAAAAAAAAAAAAAATGTGGCGTTTTGACAGCTCCACGGGGAAAACCCAGAAAACCGGGGGAGAACACTATTCGAAAAGGGGGCAGTATGTCATGAGTGCCGTTGAGCTAAAGTCATCAGCACAATGGCACACATGACAATGACAAGGAAATAGGTGAAGGGGTACAAGTTAAGTAGCCATCAACCCACAACGACTAACGGCCAACAAACAATAGCTAAACGGATCACGGAGCCACCCAAGCCATCAGCGGCAATACAACGGGGATCGCCCAGCTGAAAGCAATCAGCAGAAGAATGGAAACCTGATGATGGGCGATCCCGGAAACCCTCACCCACCGGCAGGGCAACGCATGGGACAAAGGGGGGTGACGTGACCGTGAGCGAGGGGGCGCTGACCGGCGCGGGGTATTTAAACCCCGCACCGGCGCGCTCCTGTCACTCTCAGCTTTTTTCTACCAACGCTGTACCTGCCCTGCAATAAACCAGAGCCTGATTCGCAAACCAGTGTCTGAATGTTATTCAGAGGTAGGCAGCGCATGACAATCTGCAAGACAAAATCGCTCGGATCCGCTCTATGTTAGACTCCAAGCGTGACACATGGTCTGTGGAGATACCAAGGGAGCGTACTTACCATGTTATCTGGGAACAGTTTGATCCTGTTGGACCCGAGGAAGTGGACAGGATCCTCAGGACAGTAAATGCCACCACTTGTCATCTAGACCCATGTCCCTCCTGGATGGTGAAGGCAGCCCTGGGGGTGACATGTGGCTGGGTCCAGGCAATGGTCAATACGTCCTTTAAGGAGGCGCTGGTACAACCCCTCCTCAAGAAACCATCTCTGGACCCTACTGTACTGGATAATTTTCATCCAGTCTCCACCTCCCCTTTTGGGGAAGGTGGTTGAGAAAGTAGCGGCATTGCAGCTCCAGGAGGTTCTGGAGGAAACGGATTATCTAGACCCCTTTCAGCCAAGTTTCAGGCCTGGATATGGGACAGAAACAGCATTGGTAGCACTTATGGATGATCTTTGGCGGGAGCGGGATGGGGGAAGTGCATCCATCCGTGGTCTTCTTCACCTCTCAGCGGGTTTCAATACCATCGATCATGGTATCCTTTTGGGTCGGCTCAGGGAGTTGGGGGTGGGCAGCGTGGTTCTGCACTGGTTCACCTCCTTCCTCCAGGGCCGGTCCCAATCGGTGGTGATAGGGAGTGAGAGATCTGACCCTCGACCCCTCCTTTGTGGGGTGCCGCAGGGTTCGGTTTTCTCTCCGCTCCTTTTTAATATCTTTATGAAACCGCTGGGTGAGATCATCCGTCACCATGGGATGAGGTATCGTCAGTATGCTGACGATACTCAGTTGTATATCTCCATCCCAGGTGAAGTAAGTGATGCTGTGACTACCCTCTCTGAGTGTCTGGGGGCTGTGGGGGTCTGGATGGGGAACAACAGGCTTCGGCCTGGTAAGACAGAGTGGTTGTGGGTTAAGGGCTCTCCCATATCCGGGACTTTGTCATCTTTGGTTCTGGATGGGGTTGCACTGCCCCAGACAGACCTGGTGCATAACTTGGGGGTCCTCCTGGACTCACGGCTCCTGCTCGAAGAGCAGGTGGCAGCCGTGGCCGGAAGGGCCTTTGCGCAGCTGCATGTTGTGCACCATTTGCGCCCTTTCCCGGATCGGGAGGCCCTTCGGACAGTCACTCATGCCCTTGTTATCTCCCATATAGACTATTGCAATGTGGTCTACGTGGGGCTACCCTTGAAGAGTATCCGGAAGCTTCAGCTGGTCCAGAATGTGGCCGCGCGGGCTATTTTTGGTGCCCCTAGAAGGGTACATATAACA
The DNA here is from genome assembly GCF_035149785.1 of Candoia aspera. Taxonomy (NCBI): domain Eukaryota; kingdom Metazoa; phylum Chordata; class Lepidosauria; order Squamata; family Candoiidae; genus Candoia; species Candoia aspera. The sequence continues at coordinate 314,663,628 of NC_086153.1, forward strand.
CCTTTGCTTCGCGAGCTGCACTGGATACCAGTTTGCTTCCAGGTCCAATTCAAGGTGTTGGTTATCACCTTTAAAGCCCTACATGGCATGGGACCGGGTTACCTGAGGGACCGCCTCTTCCCCGCTTCATCAGCCCGTCCCACCTGGTCATGCAGAGAGGGCATGCTGCGGACCCCGTCTGCAAGAGACTTCCATCTGGCGGGGTCCAGGAGGCGGGCCTTCTCTGCAGTGGTGCCCGCCCTTTGGAACATCTTTCCCCTGAAGGTGAGATTAGCCCCATCGCTCCTAGCCTTCCAGAGGGAATTGAAGACCTGGCTCTGCCTTTGGGCTTGGGGCAGGGAGGAGAATAATCATACTTGGGGTTGGCTAGTGCCTTGAAGTGCCCCTCCTACGCAAGGATTGAATGAGACCATAGCCATCGGGATTTTATTACATTTGGTAGTTTTTAAAATGGTTTTAGTCTATATTTTACATTGGAATTTTATTGTATAGTTATTGTTTTATGCTGTAAACCGCCCAGAGTCCCTCTGTTCAGAGGAGATGGACAGTGACAAATTTGATAGATAAATAAATAAATGTATGTATGTGTGTTTTGGAAAGAAGCAATGAATGCCTTCTATTTAACCACCACTGAGGATCAGTTTAGCTTGTTATGGTGGTTACTGTGAAGAAAGGACAATTAAAAGGGGCATCCAGTTCAAAAAATTATTTTTGCAGACCATTTGCTATTTAGTTGCTTGTCATGAGACAGTTCATGACTGTCCAGGAAAATAAACTGCTGGTGGGAAGTTGACTTTGCATTAGCTGAAGTTTCCAAATAAAATGCGAGGAAATAGGCTAGATGTTGAGGGAGGATTGCAGTGATCTTCCTTCCACTTTGAATTATTCCCTCTCCCACCCCAATATAAAGAGCATGCAAAATTCAAGGATAACTTCATGAGGTGTGGGAGAAAGTATTTTACATTCAGAACGAGAAATTCCACCATCTGCCATAGCTGAGATGAAGAAATGCATCCATGTTCAAATAAATCATACGCTAAGAGAATGTTTCATAAATTATGCATGGCTTTACACTCGCTTTGTATTATGTCGACTGGAGTTGCTTTCGCTTGCTGCTGAGTGTATATGATTTTTTTGAACAGCAATTGGTTATCATTTCTTTCTCTCTTCTAGATACCAATATATGAACTGAGGAATGATGGCAGAGCCAACCTGTTGGGGGCACTGTTGATTGCTGGACAGTTTGTAATTCCTGAGGTCTGCTCATCCTTTTTTTTTTTTTTTTTTGCTTTTAGACTCTTTGTTCCCTGTGTTGTTGTTTATTCGTTCAGTCGCTTCTGACTCTTCGTGACTTCATGGGCCAGCCCACGCCAGAGCTTCCTGTCGGTCGTCAGCACCCCCAGCTCCCCCAGGGATGAGTCTGTCACCTCTAGAATATCATCCATCCACCTTGCCCGTGGTCGGCCCCTCTTCCTTTTGCCTGTAGGGGCTGCATTTTCTCTCTTAGTTTGTAGATCTTCACTGGGGTGGTGGGGTGGTTGTTTCAGAAGTGTTTTGATTTTGTAAAGTTAATATTAGAGTATTCAAACAGCAGCAAAACAGCAATTAGGGGGAAACTTTAATTTTTAAAATATTGTATATAACAATATAAAATACTTGATCCTCTAATTAAGATTATTGATTCAACACTGTTATATGGCTGAGAAAAAGGGAAATGTACTTTTAGGCTGCCTCTATAGAAGTGCAATTTCCAATTCATGGGAAGTAATTATTACTTGCCATCAAGTTGTTGACTCTCAGTGACCACGTAAATAGATTTTATCCATGATGTTCTGTCCCCAGCCTGGTCCTTCATGTCTTCCAACAGTGCACCCATCGGTGCTATAACTGAGTCCATCCACCTTGCTGCTTGTCATCCTCTTCGCTTTCCTTTCACCTTTCCCAGCACTAGAGCCTTCTCCTGAGAGCTAGCTCTTCGCATAATGTATCCGGAGTACGATAACCTATACCCGGTCATCTATGCCTTGAGTGAGAACTCTGGGTTGATTTGTTCCATGATCCATTTGCTCATTTTCTTAGCTATCAATGATATCTCAGGAGTCTTCTCCAACACCAAATTTCAAAAGCATCAATACTTGTTCTACCCTTCTTCAAAGTACACCTTTCACTTCCATAGAATGTGACAGGGAAAAACATTGCTTGTGTGATTCTGATTTTTGTAGGTACAAACATATCCCAACATCTGAATATCTTTTCCAAGGCCTTCATTGCTATTCTACCAAGTGCTAGTCTGCACTGTATTTCAACTGGTGATGCTTTTACTGTTGATAGTTGACCCTAAAAGGCAGAAACTACCCACCACTTCAGTATCTTCATTGTCAATTCTAATGGGAAGTAACAGCTTCTCAGTGTTTTGCACCAGCCAGGTTCCTACCTCTGTTGCCCAGTTGAGATATTGTCCAGTTCTTGGCATCACACTTTAAGAAACACTTAGAGAAACTAGAACAAGTTACCGAAGGCATATTCTGCTTGAATGTTAGGGCTGGTGAGCTCTAATATCACAAACAGTAGTTTATTGCAGTGCACATAAGAATATTGGATTTCCCAATCATTTTTATGATTATATCTCTCACAACTATTTTTTAAAAATCCAGAAGTTACTACTACTATCAGGTCCTTCTACTTCAATGTGACATTGCTTAATATATAGCCAAGAGGAAACAAATGGCTGCAGAAAATCGGCTTCATCAGGCTTGAAATTTACCAATTATTTGAAAGACTAGAATAAAAATATGATAGGAAAATGCACTGCTTATTTCATATGCGACGAATTTATGGCCTTCCACAGGTGTCTGGTCTATAGCTTTCAGTATCCCTCAACCTGATCCCGATCTAGAACTATTAGGAGTTATTTAGCAAAAGTTTTCCCACTCTAATTTTCCATTGGGATTAATCTGCAGTGGCGTAACTACCAACAGGTTGTGACAACCTTCTGGACAACCAGAAGGAGATCCATAACCCTGACAGATATGTAGGCAGACTCATCTTCCACCTGCCTCTCCAGTAACTTCATTTTATCTGCTCTGTCAGGAGTATCAACGTTTCTGGAACTTTTTTTGCAGTCCATTCTACCTCCTTTTAAACATATCTTTAACTTTTGATGTCCATTACAAACCTTGAGAGCTGCCAGACCTGTTCTTGGAAGGAAATCTGACAAGGGGTTTACCTGTATTTTGTTGTCAAAATCCAAAACAGACACAGCACTTTTCAAAGCAACCAAGAGATAAAACCGTCCTACATAACTCTAATTATATTTAAAACTCTCTCCAAAGTAGTTTTCATTGTATAGAAAGAAAAGTCAACTCTATGTGTGTATATGTTTTAATCTGCTGGATCTTTTAATTACAAGGCTTGCACACTGACATGGTTCTTTTCTCATCCTTGTAGGTGTGCCTGTACTTTGATAATAAACTGTACAGGGGAAACCGGGTGACTAAGATGGATGCAGGGAGTTTCAGTGCCTTTTCCTCACCTAACCTGCCTCCGCTTGCAAATGCTGAGGTTGATATTATAAGTAAGCAATGATGTGATTTCAACTTTCAGACTGTAGCTGTACCATCAGTAACCCTTTCCTGGAGTGTGGCCACACTGGCTCCAGGTTTTTCAAGCATTTTTATCCTTTATTTATGAGGCCATTGTTTTTTTGTTTGCCAGTATTAAGATAGGCATCTGAGTTATCTCTTTATTCAAAGTAGCCATGATAGGAAATCTATTTTACATATGGATGACATGACAAGCATAGCTTATAGTTTATCATAAGCTCAACTGATTTTCCAACTGGTCCTCCTTATTGTCCCAGATGTCCCTCCAGAGGATGCTATTGTCAAGGCATCTTGTCTCACTTCCCTTCAATTTCATCTGCTGTCAACCAGACAAACAAACCTGAAACAAGTTATGGGTTATTTCAAGTTTCTTTGTCTGGCTAATGAAGGTGGAAGTTGCAGGCAGTTGATAAAATAAATACTAAATAAGCCTACTGAGGTTGTTAGAGAGGAGTGCTTTTAATGTCTTGTGAGTTCTGCTTATATCATAGAGCACAGTGTATAATCCCCTGGAGAAGGGTTGACTAGTGTTCACTTTTGTTGACAAAATACATATTTCTGTTGATTGGAATAGGAGATAACAATTCCCAAGGCCCACGGAGAATTAAAGCTCAAACTGAATTCCTCTTCAGTTAAAGTTGCTTAAAGCTTGAACTGAATTCATCTCTCCATGCCTCAGTTCTAGTTAATGGGGCTCACTGCAGTTCTGGTTGAAGAGCCTTCAGAATTCTGGAAATGCTGCATTTACGTCATGGTTCCTCTTTAGCTAAGGAATAGGATTAGGTAGTACATAAAGTGAGATGCATGAAGTTTACATTTTAGGTCTAAATGATTGATTGCATTAAAAGTTTTTATAACCGAAGTGCTTAAACCCAGCAGTGAATATTTAGAAATTAAATCTCCAGTGGTAGTATAAACATTTCACCTGCCCTGTCCTGGCAAAATTACATTTTGACTTTTAAATTACTGCAATTGACTTACTAGACAGTGGAAAAACAGATCAGGTTCACATATTGGACTAAAGCAACTATGATTTATTCAGTTTTGGCTTACTGTGATAACACAGCCATTGTGTTCTATAACCCTTACTTTATATCTAAGCATATATGAGCCAAGCTACTATGGCTTGTTCAATAAGCCATGTTTAGAACAAATATGACTTAGTGCGGTGCTAAATCCATATCATCGAACTTAAGTTAAAGTCTCCTTTGACTTGATTTTGAATTCTGGTAGCTTCACAGACATATCAGTGTAGTTTTCTTGGCATCAGTACAAAGTAGTTTGCCATTGCTTTCTTCTGGGATGATTTCTTGACTTCCCAGTTGAGTCTATGACTATGATATTCTCTGGAGGTCTCCCATCCACATACTACCCAGGCCCAACCCTGCTTAGGAGCCCAGACAAAGCAAGGGCAGCCAGATGCTGCCACCTGCTGAGGCAGCTGGCAGAGATTTCAGTAAGGCAGAAAGAGAATTACTTTCCACATAAGAAGACCATTGAGATTCCCAGAGCCAGAACTAATGCTATATTCAGTGAGCTAAACATAAGTGCAGGTTTGAATCCTGCTTATTGGATTTTTCCTGTTGTTATTGTTGGTCTTTTGGCAGAGGCTGGACATCCATCTGTGAGGGATACTGGCTTTCCTACAGAGATCTACAGAACAGACTGGATGACCTAAGAGAAACATTTAATGTTAAGCTGCCATGGGACATACTTGCCAATAATAGCACTGATTCTACCTTACAGTAGCAAATCTAGATTTGTGACTCAGTAACAGGATGCCCATAGGGATGCGGTGGCTCTGCGGGTTAAACTGCTGAGCTGCTGAGCTTGCTGATCAGAAGGTCGGCGGTTCGAATCCGCATGACGGGGTGAGCTCCCGTTGCTAGTCCCAGCTCCTGCCAACCTAGCAGTTTGAAAACATGCAAATGTGAGTAGATTAATAGGTACCGCTTCGGCGGGCAGGTAACAGCGTTCCATGTAGTCATGCCGGCCACATGACCACGGAAGTGTCTACCGACAAATGCCGGCTCTTTGGCTTTGAAACGGAGATGAGCACTGCCCCCTAGAGTTGGACACGACTGGACTTAATGTCAAGGGAAACCTTCACCTTTTTAACAGGATGCCCACAAGGTGTGGTCAAAAAAGTGAAGCTCCACAATTTTTTAATGTGCATCACATAAAAAAAAACAAGCAGATGTTTGATTGCACCATTGTGGCCACCATCTTGACTTTTTTTACCACACCCTGTGGACACCCCTGCTCAGTATAGAATTGTGACCAGTCTCAGTTCACTGTTTAGTGTTCTTGTATAATTCACATATTTGTTTGATTAACAACATTAATTTTAAAAACTTCAACTTAAAACCTTTCAACTTAAACTAGAATTTTTATGAAGCAGTTCTAGGCAGTCCTATTTAGCTTAAAAAGCTGAGCCACTTCTGTACAGGTAAGTGATGGGTATTTCCACCCCCACCCAATAAGTGCAAGCATATTTATTCATAACGTTAATGTTTGGTTGGGATAGGCTATCTTTGCCTTTGAGAACTTGTGTCAATCATCTAATAGCTTTTTTTTTTGGCCAGGAGAAGGTGGCTGTATGTGTGTCTTGTCTTGCCTGTTCAAGAACTTCCACTGTAGGCTCTTCAGGGTTTTCCAGTCCATTGATGCCTCTCTGTACTCAGAATGAACATGCAAAGTTATGTAATTGAGGTTAACTTACTTTCAGCCTAGCAGGGAAGTGGTGAAAAAAAAGTGTTAGGGCTTGCCAGCAGATTGGAACTAGCTGAAAGTTGCATTTCTGGTTTGATTTTGAAGATGGATTCCTCTCTCCCTCCCTCTTAGGGAGAGGTTGCTTCTCAAAGCTATTGCACACCTTTAAATGAAAGAATTCAAACCTGTATGTCAGCATGGCTCCAGCCTTACTGATTTCTAGAATATGAGTGGATTAGTTTGGTCTCTCCAGCTCTTGGACAGTGTTTCTTTTATTGCATGCAAGCTTGCTGGCAATACTTAGAGATATTGGGTTTTCACAGTTTAAATGGCATGTTGTGTGCTTGATCTCAGTAGAAAGGCCCGCTTCTTCTTGTTCTGTGTGTTTTGGAATGAAAACCTTTCTAGATACTGGCATAATGGAATGCACCCAACGTAAGTGCTTCTGCTTTTTAAAACTTCTCAAGTATATATTCCCAAGGACTGCAGAAGCAGCCTAACTTGATTATGTCACCTGATGGTGACATAATCTTCACCATCTAGAGTGGGAGGAAATGAAGCAAGTGAAATTTTCCTCATCAGTTTTTCTTCATCCCAGTACATGTTCAATTATTATACATGTTTAATTATTGCACATCAGACTGCTGTTAAAGGATTAGGAATTCAGCCAAATCTACAAACATGTGTTTGGATGCCGTCATTAGTATGGAGCACCTGCTGGTTATCTTAGACTCATGTTTTCTTGCAATAGTCAAGGGATGGGCAACCTGTGGGCTATGAAGAAGGGGGTGAGGTTATAACACTCTTCCCAGACACAAAAGATATAGCACCCTTAGGGCTCCTCTTAGGTCTGAGTTATCCAGATGCAAGTAGTCATACCTGTTGGCTCATCCATCTCCTGATTCAACTGCTGAATGCCAGATCGGTTCACAATAAAAGTATTTTATACCCATGATCTTATTGTGGATCAACAGTCTGGTCTGGTTGTGTTGTAGAGACTAGGGTGGGAGAGCTAGGCAGCCTGAATTTAACCCATATAAGCCTTCCTGGAGATGTTCTACAGCATCAAGGTAGATTGTGTGGTAGAATTGTAGTCATCTACAGGGAATACATTTCCCTCTCCATTAATCAGATTCCCCAGGGGCTATATTCTGGAGTAGGTTGGGGGGGACAGTACAGTGTGTTGCTAGTCCAGCAGCTCCTTGATTGTGCTGGTGAAGTGATCTCCAATATGGTGTTGGACAATTGTAGGACTTTGGTGCTTAGGGACCTCAATGCCTATGCGGGTGATCCTGGAAATTGACTTCATGGCCACTAAGGATACATCACAAGCCAGATACAATGTACAGCGGTTGACCTAGTTTTTGCTTTTGAGTATCTGGGTAGTGAAGTGATAGTCAAAGAGGTGCATGTTATCCCAGTGTCATGGTTGGATCACTTCCTGTTATGATTTAGGTAGACTGCCATTCCTATATGCAGGAGAGAGGATCTAGTCTGCTCCCTAGACTTACAAAATTGTAGCAATTCCTGAATGCTTTATAGACTTTTCTGATCAATATAACTCCCCCCTCCCCCTACTGAAACCTTAGCCATGGAATAGTGAGAGTTCACAGAGCTCCTTGATTTACTGAAGAGCATACAGCAACAAAATGGAGGAGGATATAGCTAAAGCATAAAAGGTACAAGACTCAGTGTGAATATGGTTGCACTTACTATATAGTAATTATGAAGGCAAAGACAACATTTGTGTTCACAGAGCTAATTATAGAGTCAAAGAGTACACTGTGTCCGCACTGAATCACCCAGCTGAACCTTTCCAAGTGGTGTCAGTGTGACAGTGTGTCAAGTTCCAGCTGGAAGAAACAAAGTAATGAGTTTGTCATACATTATGGACAAAACTGTCAAAATTGAAGCAGGCCTGGGAGAGGTTATCAGCACACCATCTGATTATTTACTATAGGATCACTTTCAGCCAGTGAGGCTTGAGGAGACTGACAAAGTTCTTGCAGGTATTTTCCTGGGGCTATCTGCCCTCCTGATCTTTGTCCTTCATGGGTCTTAGAAGCAAGCTGGTTAGGGATGTTGGAATGGGTTAAGAGAGTGTCCATGAATGTCACATTAATGGAAGGAGTGATTACAGAAGTTTTGAAGATATCAGTGACCTGATCCTTGTTGAAGAGGACACCTTTGGACCCAGAAGTATTTGCTACCAACATCCCCATTTTGGGCAAAATTATCAAAGGGGTGATAATTAGAGAACTGTGGCAATAATGGATGTAACTGATTTTCTGGATCCATCACAGACCAGTACAGAAACTAGCTTGGTTGCTTTGGTAATTAACCTTCTATAGGAGTAAGATGGAGGAGTGATATCCTGCTGATTCTTCTATCTAGCAGTTTTTGATATTGTTGATATAGAATCGTATTGAGGCACCTCTATGAGTTGAGAATCGGAGGCATTGTTTCATAGTGGCTCCATTCCTACCTGTGGGGCTGTTCCCAAAAAGTAGTCTGGGGGACTTCTGTACAGCCTTATGGCAGTTCGGGTGTATAATTCCACAGGGTTCAATCTTGTCCTGGTATTATTTAATATCTATATGAAGCTACTAGGAGAAGTCATCCAAACATTTGGAGTGAAGTTTCATCAATAAACAGATAACAGTCAACCTTATCTCTCCTGAAGGAACCAGGAGTAGCAGTGGAACTGCTGTATCAGTGCTTTCAGGCTGTGATGGAATGGATCAGGGGTAGTAGACTGAGGATGAAATTCTCTGGCTAAACAGTTCTTATGTTCACATATTGGCTTTAAACCCAATACTGGATAGGATGGTACTCCCCTATAAAACCATTTTTCATGCCTAATTGTCGCTGAAGGCACAGCGACCTCAATGACCAGCAGCATCTACAGTGTGCACAACTTTGGCTGGTGAGTCAACTTTGTCCATTTCTGAATGTAGATAGCACCACATCAGTAGTGCATGCACTAGTAATCTTGATTGGATTATTGTGATGCACTCTATGTGCAGCTGCCATCTTATGTGTGGCAGCCAAGGTAGTATATGGATTCAGAAGATGGGTGGACTTTACCTCAGCTCTTCCAGCACTGCACTAGCTGCCAATAGTATACAATGCTCCATTTAAGGTGGTGACACCTATAAAGCCCTAAAAGTGGCTATAGACATGGATACTTAAGAGATCACCTCATCTGGTATTGCCCACACCACAATATTTTTAGAATGTTTATATCTTTAGATATTAAAATAACCTTAAATATTGTTAAAGTGTTAATATTCTAAGTGTGATCCTGTTGTTAAGCCACCCTATACCCCAAATGGTAGTAGGGCAAGCTGATTTTATGCAACCTCAGAGGTCTCTCCTAAACTGCTCCTGTATCAGTGCAATCTGCATACTACTGAGTAATGTGATAAGAAAGGAAGAAGCATATTCTTGATGGGAAATGTTTGCGAAGCTCTGTGGGCCCGATATAGCTTTCTGATTCCTTATTATACTACACAATAGTTCTCAGGTGACTCAAAAAAATACAAGAAGAAAAACCTAAAAGGCAAATAGCTTGTGTAAGCGTTAATGTCCACATCTACATTTCATCACTTGCTGAGTGCAACATGAAGTGGCTTGTATCACAGATCTAAATCAAAACAGAAATGTCATGACGTTATGACATTATCTCAGATGCAATGCAATTAAGATGTCAGATTGCATGTCATTAATGTGTGTAGGTGTATGTCAGTCCTTTGTTGGCTCTCAGAGAAACCTTCTTCATTCCAGCCCACCACTATAGTTTTACTTGGAGTGCTCAATTGTGCCAGTGGCAAGTCCAGTCTTCCAAGACTGACACCTTCCTGATGTGCTGGACTACAATGCACACGTTCTCTAGCCATCAGGTCCTGGACTAGGCAAATATGGCCTAGACCACTTCATAATGCTTCTTCCAGCTCTGAAAAGGACTCATGATATATAATAAGTACGTTGATTATTGAACTGTCAAGGAGAACATTTACCCAGATTTTACCTTAGAGTTTAGGGATCATACACTGCAACTTTGAATGGACTGTGCACAGAACTTTCCTCTTAAAAGAGTCAAACAGCCCAGCTGCCCCCCTCAAAGATTCCAGGTTCTTTTCATGGCATTCCACCAGGAGATAAATTTTACATTTATTTGTTTGTTTATTAAATTTCTCTGCTGCCCATTTCATACACAACGACTCTGGGTGGCTTACAAAGAATAAAAATAATATAAAAACATATAAATATAAAATATACAATTCAAAATGGGCAATAAGCGGGGGCCAACCACCCCCATGAAGAGCTGTCTCCCATCCCAGGCCAGGTGGCATAGCCAGGTTTTTTCTCCCTTTCGAAAGGCCGGGAGAGTGGGGGTCTGCAGATCACTTATGGCTTGCAGATCACTCTCTCCCTTAGATTTCTCCAACTCCATTATCCAATCTTCATCCAGCATTTCGATAAAAATCTCAGTCTTAAAAAAACCCTTTCTATTGCTCTTAAATTCCTCAGTTTCATCCACCACATCCCCAACCTGATGGCACATTTTAGATCTCATATTTTCCACAATGTCCTGGATATCTTGCATAAAAGTTGGATAAAAGTCAGAAGAAATCTGTTTAAAATCCTGGTGAAGGTCAGAAAAAAATCTGTTTGAAATCCTCCATGTCTCATGCAGGAGATTATGGCGCCCCCAGGAGCTTAATCAGTGAAAGTCAAAGATATGGACAAGTTCCAAAGCATGTTTAGATAAAGTGAGAGTGAAATATCAGACTGTTCTCAAGGGAAAGTGAAAACAGAAAGCTGAAGGTTCAAATCAGCCGATTCAACATGTAGGAAAATGCTAATATCTTCAAATTTAATGCAAAAATAATAACAGGAAGACAATTGTTTATTTTCAATCTTTGGAATTTCCTTTGGAAGGAAAATGAAATCTAAAACTTAAAAAAAATTTTTTTTTAAAGAAATCCCAAAAATAACGTTAAGCACCAAGAGAACCCACTTCTCCTTGCTGTAGAAAGCCTCTCTTGGGATACATAAACTTAAAAAAAATACAGTTGGTGATTTAGAAATGGGGTGGCTGTTCTTAGTGTTCCTTTAAGGCTACAGCACGGCTTGGAAATGGTGATGTCCCAGCTTCCTGGTTGCTCTTATCAGTCGAGTGCGAAATGCTGTTTGCGATCTTCTGGCTGCAAGCAGCCATCCAAAGGACAGATGGGGTGATTCCAAGTATTCTCCTTAATCCGGAGAACATTTCAGGGCTTCAAAAAAGCCTGCCTGAGCCTGAAAAAATTTACCGCGTTGTCAGTTCCACCTGCAGAACCAGCGGGCACAGCCGTTCAGTCCGCCATTCCCACTGGAAGCCCCAGATCTAGGAGTTTCATAGCTTGTCAGTGTTCTGCTTCTAAGAGCATCCGATTCCCTGGGCAGGAAGATTCTGGATTGTGTGATTAACGTCCCATCTCTATCAGCAGACAGTTCCATTCTGCATCAACAGGAAAATAAACTAGAAATCAGACTCCTAATTAGATACCCATGATTCTTAACAACCATTAAAAAATTAACATTTCTTCACTTGAAAATGATATATCAAGTTTAGATGTGCAAATTTAATTTTTATCAGTGTGTCTTGTGTTAAATGCTGAGAGTTTACATAGGTGCCTTACATCAAATTAGAACATTAGAATATCTAACTCTACCGATTTGATTAGTAATAGCTCTTTGGGATCTTAGACAGGAATGGTTTCTAGCCGTACTTTGTGTTTAGAATCATAGAATCTCTCTCTCTCATACACAAATGCACATACTCATATTGTGTTGGGGATTGTTTCACTTGAGTAAGATCAGTTAAATATTTATCTCAGCTTTTTCTGATAAGATTTATATTGCATTTACATAATGCAAAGGACTACTTTTACTGAATGAAATAGAAGCTCTTTTACATGCTTGGCTTATCCAAGTCAGAACAGGTTGCTTGTAGAAACTTTGTGTTGTGCCAGGAAAAAAAAGATTGAAAACGTGTTATTAACAAATAGCCAGACCAGAGTTTCCATTTGGAAAGTGTAAAGAGCATTTTTCTCACACCTCCAACAATTGTAATGTATTTCCAGGTTCCGTTCTGTGGCAAACTAGCTCAAGGTTTTGCCTAACCAAAGAAACCAGAAACTGTCTACTGCAGACCAGCCATGGACAACATGTACCCCACCAGCAACATGTACCCCACCAGATTTTAAAAGGAAAAAAATGATGTCTTAAGCCAAGTCTTATGCTATCTGTTTTGCCCTGTAAACCTCCCAAACTAATGCCAAATGGTTGAGACATTTTGGGCTCATTCACTCTGGTGGCTTCATTACATTACTGGCCTCATCCTCTGTAGCCTTCACAAGGACAAAAAAACCCCCAGAAAAATATATGCCACTCTGGCTGCAAAAAAGCCCATCCATCTCTTGAGTTTGTTTAAATTTAGGATAGCAGAGGAAATCTTCAGCAACAAGTGACAAGGAACCCTGCAGAATAAGCTGTGTTTCAGCAGTGGTTAGATCTCACCTAAACAGCTTTATGGCCAGCTTTCCTGCTCCATCCTTTCATGTGCTATCATCAGGGTACCAATTCTGAGCATACAAGAAGCATGGCTTCTTCCTGACAAACAGAACTCAAAGATGGTCAGTCTGATGCTACTGGACAGTCAGTGCATCTCTGATTCATGATATCTGTGTTATGCCATCTCTGTTCTTGGGATCCTAGCAGTTACTCTTGGTGAATCTAGAGTCATTAGATGCTAATGATTCTGTTCCCCATGGAATACAATTTATTTAAGGAATCAACAAGTTGAAAAAACTTATGCGTCCTGAGTAATAAGTAGGGTTCTTTGAACTTGTCACCTTTAAAATGAATTTACCTTTACCTTAAGAGGTTTATTGCTATCTGTTGATAATTGCTGAACTCCATAAGTACTAGGAGTACACCTTTTCCTCCGAAGTTTCACCTAGTTCTGAGCTGGTGTTGGTGGAGAGCTGATGGAAGATGACTGTTTCTTTTCAATAATTATTCAGGACTCTTATCCAGTGACTCATCCACAATGCTACTCTGAGGCATAAATGATATACGTAGTAGAAGATGTGGCTGCCCATTAATGAAATTGTTTTTACACCAACAGCTATATATAGTATGTGTATTTAACTGTAAGATGCACTGAGCATTATCAGGCTTATTGTGCTAAGAGTGCAACCCAGTGTTTCCCAACCTTAGCAACTTTAAGCTGTATGGAATTCAACTCGCAGAATTCTGGGAGTTGAAGTCCACCCATCTTAAAGTTGCCAAGGTTGAGAAACACTGGTGTAACCCAATACAAGTTTGCTCAGAAATAAAGGGGGTTTGCTTCCTTCTTCCCCCAGGCACATGTTAGTAGAGTTGCACTTGGTATATATGCTGGGATTTGTTTTTCCAGTTGAAGAAAGTCATGCTTCACTATGGTTTGCTACAAAGATTTGGTGGCATGATTTGGGGCGGGGGGTGTCTTGTGGCGGGCAAATGGCCCAAAAGCTGAAGAGTGCCATTCTGTAGGTTAAAATAATCTTTACTGCTGGTATAATTAACCCACCCTCTTTTTTTTTTTGGTGGAATTTGGTATAATGTTATGGTGTTGCACCAAGACTGGAGAGGCCCAGTTGTAAGTCCCCACTCAACCATGGAATTTACTAAAGAACTTTATTCACACTCAGGCCAACCTACCTCATAGGGTTGCTCTAAGGATAAAATTATGAGAGCCCCTTTGTAAATCACCTTGAGTTAAGATGGGATATAAATGCAACAAATGAATGAAATAAATGGAAATAATTGGTTAAGTATATTTTCCAAACAAAATCAAGTTCAGCAACAGTTGTGAGAAAATTGACTGCCACGGCTTCCCCAAATTGTGCATTTTCATCTTGTCAATCTCTCAGCCCAATATGGCTAACGTATATCATCTCAAAAATGATGTTGCAGATTATTTCAAAGTATTAAATACACAGTTTCTAATACTAAGTCAGACACATTCTGAAGAAGGACTTAGCAATCATTCTTCTGTACATCTTCTGAGAAAGAAAGTCCTTTTGGGGAAGTTAACCCCAGACTTACTGATGCCAGAAAACAAACTAATCTATAGTTGCTGCAAAAAGTTGAGTTGGGTGTAATGATACTTTCATCGAATGCAATGCTGTATCTTTTGCTTTCAAAACTGAAATCAGGTCTTGTTTTTTCCATTACAGGGCTTAACTGATAACAGAAACTTGTTGAGATACAGACTTCTGTGCTACTTTTAATTGCCTTAGTATCTCTTCTGGGTCAGACTCCAGCAATTGTAAGACTTGTATCCTTTATTTGAGATCTTTTGAGGAGGCCTAATTCAAAAAGTTCCCTAAAGTTATTGTTAAAGATACAGGACTTTTAAGCATTCACTGCATAGATAAGGTACTGCCAGTCATCGTTGGCTATCACTTGTAGCCAAGTAAGGTTGTCTTCCAGGATTAAAATCTTAACAGTGGATCCGTAAGTGGCCGTAAAGGCCAATTCTGGATCCTCACAACCTCCCACAATGAGGGCATAAGCTTCCAGGTGGAAGATGGTTACAATGAGGATTTGCTTGATGTGCTTCTTCAAAGTCTGTAGTGCCTTCAATAAAGGCTGACCTCCAGTTTGAACGCTCATGAGTTAGGACATCCCAGTTCTCAGTACTGATATTAAACTTTTTAAAGTTAGCTTTGAGAATGTCTTTGAATCTCTTTTGCTGTCTACCAATATTCTGTTTTCCATTCTTAAGTTGGGAGTAAAGTGGCTGCTTTGGCAGATGATGATCAGGCATTTGAACAACATGGCCAGTCCAGCGAAGTTGATGTTGGATGATCATTGTTTCAGCGCAGGTGGTCTTTGCTTCATCCAATATGCTAACGTTAGTCCACCTATCTTACCAAGTAATTTGCAGAATTTTTCGAAGGCAGCATTGATGGAATCTTTCAAGAAGTTGGAGATGGCATTTGTAGAAAGTCCATGTTTCAGAGGTGTACAATAGGGTCGGTAATACAGTGACTGTAAATAAGCACTTTGGTCTCCCTGTGAATGTCCCAATCCTCAAACACTCTACGCTTCCTTCAGGAAAAAGCTACACTCACAGAGCTCAGACAATACTGATTGTCTGCATCGATACCAGCTTTTATAGATAGATGGCTGCCAAGATAAGGAAAGTGGGCGACATTTTCCAGTGACACACCTTCAAGCTGAATTGATGGCACTGCGGAGGGATTAGTTCGAATTTGCTGGTAAAGCACTGGATTAGTGTTCCTCAACATTATCAGGAAGTTCCGAAGGCAGGTATTCCTTAGGAGTTGATTGAAAGCAAGCTCATTTAGTAGAATCTTGAAGGGCCAATATGTTCATTTTACTTTTTGGTTTTCTCCCTTGGAGCCTATGATGAGGGACAATCTTTATGGCCATCGTAGATGGAATTAACTGAAGGTCTGTCCAACAGTCATCGGCACTTGTCATGGCTCTGGTGAGAAGTACATCACAGCGATCTCTAGCATGGACAATTACATAATCTAGAAGATGCCGGTGCTTTGACTGTGGGTGCTTCCATGATGTTTTAAATTTATTTTTCTGGCAATAATTGTGTTAGTAACGACAAGGTTATACTGTGCACATTTGGTCAAAAGTAAGATTCCATTCATACTGCTATTGTCAACTCCTTCTTTCCCAATAATCCCCAGCCACAAATCAAAGTCATGCCCAACTCTTGCACTGAAATCACCCAGGAGGGTAATTTTATCCTCCTTTGGTATCTCTGATAACATGTTGTCCAGATGGGTATAGAATTTGCATCTAGTGTTGGTGCATAAGCATTTAGAATAGTTGCCTGTTGTTTTTTGGCAAGTTTTATTCAAAGAGTTGATAAATGTTCATTAATGCCAGTGGGAACTTCTGACAAGAGCTTCATGAGGTCGTTTTTAATAGCAGAGTCTACCCCATATATTTGTCATTCTTGTTCAGGCAATCCTTTCCAAAAGAAGGTATAACCTCCTTTTTCTTCCTTCAGCTGTCCCTCTCCTGCTGTTCGGGTTTCTTGAAGTGCTGCTATATCTATATTAAAACGTCTCAGCTCCCTTGCAATAATGGCAATCCGGCATTCAGGGCATTCACTATCCATATTGCCCTGCAGTGTCTGTATATTCCACATTCCAAAATTCATATGTCTTTTACCACTGCTATATGGTGACCCCATTGGATGCGGTAATCCAATCAGGGAGAAAAATGAGGCAGACTATGTTTTCTAGCCCCTTCCCCATATGGGGTGAGCAGAGTGGATCCTAAAGAGGACTGCTCAGTTGTGGATACAGCTGCCAAACCACTCAACTGCCTCAGACCTTGGGTCAGGACGACTGAATCCGTAATCCACCGCCCATGTGCTGGTCCATGACTGGGGGCTTCCGGATTTGCAACTGCGACAGAATGATTTTAATATCAGCTTAGAACATCTCTGTGTCTCTAGAGAAACTTTTCTGATTTGGAATGGCACCAAAAAACCCTGTTCTTGTGATTTTAAAAAATATATAATTATAATTTTTTGATTTTTTAAAAAAAATTGCACTTATTGGCAGGTATGTAATAGCGCTATGCAATGTTCAGTCCTAGATGCTTTATAAACTATAATAATACTATGCAAATGAATGTCTGTTTCTCCAGACATCTCCCTACCAAGGCATTACCTTGGATAGTGCAGGCATGTGCATCTTGTGGATGCATCTTTCTTCTAGTCTTACTTACATGTCAATGTCTGCTAGACATGGATAGTGAGATTTTTTCAGAATTAATAATGAATGCTTTGGCATTTCAGCAATGGAACTGAAGCATGACTATTAGTTAAACAGCTGGCATCTGGCTTGCAATGTATAATCACACTTAATTGAATCATTGCCATTTTATTTAATCACTAGTAACTGCATTATAAACTCTGGAGATGTTTAGTGGTAAGAGTAACAACATCTGTCTTTTAAAGACGTGTGAAATATGTGTCACATTGCAGACGCCTGGCAAGGTGGCCTTGCTTTGCTTCACTCTTCCCCCAGGCACATGTTTTGTACTGTTGCCCTGGGTACATAAAATGAAACTGGGATTAGAGAAGCAGAATATATCTTTTATGTTCAAGCGTCTTCATATCTTTGTAATAACAAAGCACTTGAAAATTATTATTCAGACAATTTGGAATGTGTTGACATACTGGGTTTTCAACTTGGGCTGTTACAAACAGGTGTTGTACAAAAACTCAGTGGCTTCTTCATTTCTAATTGGGTGAGAATCTTGTGCCTTGTTAACTGGAATTTACTACGTAGTGTCTGTCCAGGTCAATTTCTGGATACTTCATTTCTGTGGATAATAATGGCAGTCCGCTTTCCACAACTCAGTATATGCCTATTTTCCCTGATTACTGAGTGAAAAAGAGGTACAGAGGAACATTTCAAATCCTTGCACGGGTAGAATTGTTCTTTAACAAGAGGCATACTCACAAACTGCCTCCAATAGCTTCCTCCTGAAATCATAAGCTTCTGTTTATCAGTTACATTTTTTCTTGCAGAATTCAGAATGTTAGGTTTCATAAAATCTTCTGAACATATGCTTTTAAAATAGGTCTTCATTTTAATTTTGCACTATTCTTTGAAATAAGGAATGGCTTTTAATGTTTATCATTAAATTAATATAAAAGAGCTTGGGCTTTACAACCTTTTCTCCTTTCTTCAGAAGCATAGAAAGTGAAGAATAGTTGTATTTCACGTCATTATTGCTGCTGTTATTATTAAAATATGCATGATCTCTTATTGGCCTTTTGAAACCTGCAATTCCTATCAGAAATTGAGTCCAGAGCAGGACTCAATATTGGATCTATAAAAACCTGGGATTTTTCCTTATTTAAGAGTCATGCTATGCTATTGATGCTCACAGAACTTTACAGAGTAATATAAAGCAAATCCTCTCTCCACTGCATTACACCGTAAATTTTAGATGCTACCTACCTATGAGAAGAAAGGGAGACTTACAACAAGAGATGAATGCAAGAAAATGTCGTATGCTGCACTTACTTTTCCTTTCCAGATGAATGAAGCCTGAGAATTATATTCAGTTAGCCACTTCTATTGATGGAATGGGTTTTATTGGTGGAATGAAGATAAAGTTTGTATCTCCCCAGCAGCCCCTACATATCTTCAATATTTGCTTGAGAAAAAAAAAGCAGGGGGAGGGACAAGTGCAAAGCAGTTTTGCAGGGCCATGGAGAATTTCAGAGGACAGGAAAAAATACCTTGTTGTGTGACTGAAAGTTCACTCAGTTGTGTGATACTAGATTTCAGTCTTATATACACTCACTTGTATATATAAGGTGGCACTTATTTGTGTGTAAATATTAATCAGGTTACCTGTAAGGGAGAATGCCAAATCCTTTATTAAAGGGATTTTGAACACAACTGGAAAGAATGCTCCTTGAATGAATGATTTTTTGTGTGTTTTCACAGTTAATTGGGAGACAATATGGAGAGCTAATACTATGAAGAAATTTGAGATCCATACCAACATGAACAGCAGTGTTGGACTACTGAGACTCTTCCCTGGAATTACTGCTGCAGCGGTTAGCCTCCTACTGAATATCTCAGAGCAAGTGTGCAAGTGTTGATTCCATGTAATTAATGAGCAGTGAGAAAAGGCACTTGGTATTACTGAGCTGTTCCCAGGTTCATTACTTCTCTCAGAGAATTGGTATTGAATCAATTATCTTATAAATGCTTGTTTAGATGTGGTCAACACTTCCAAGAACACTGTTATGTCAATGTTTGTAATAGGTGAAGCTACCAGACTCTTGGGGCTTCTGTGGCCAAAAGTACCACCAGGTCTTCTTCTGAATCTTTGACACTGGAGAGACCCTTTCATATTGTTTATGGCTTGAGATTGTTAAGGTGTGAAAAGGGTAATTTGCATTGGAGAAGTAGTTGGCTGAGCCCTTTACACATCCCGCCATGATGTTTTTCTTTTAAAAATGAGTCTGAGGATGCAGAAGATGGACATATCCCTCTCCTGGCTGCCATTGTATGCCAGAAGCTGATATTTGGAGGCATGCTTCCTCCAGTCCAGCAGCATTTGGTCTTCCAGGTTTCCATCTTCAAGATGGACCTGACTTCCATGACCTATTCATTTATTTGATATACTTTTCACTACAATCAAAAGACTCTTGGCAAGTTACGGTCTCATCAAATTATGCTAAAACAGCCACAGTATAGAACAAAAAAA
This sequence comes from Candoia aspera, assembly GCF_035149785.1. Taxonomy (NCBI): domain Eukaryota; kingdom Metazoa; phylum Chordata; class Lepidosauria; order Squamata; family Candoiidae; genus Candoia; species Candoia aspera. The sequence continues at coordinate 314,683,268 of NC_086153.1, forward strand.
TCAAAATCAAAATCAGAAAAACAGACCAAAAAATTCAACCAATAACTAGATGGTGACATTTATAGTTCAAAAGCTCTCTCAAATAGCTTTGTTTTCAGTAATTTCCAAAAAGCTAATAAAGTGGGGGAGCTGATCAAATTTATCAAATCCTCTTTTAAAGCCATCCATGTTAGTGGTCATTAGTACATCTTTTGAAAATGAAAATGCTCTGTGTATTTTTTGTCTCTTCTAAATTTCCTTCCAATCCACATCATTCTATAACCCTCGATCCTCATATTTTAAGAGAGGGAGGAAAAAAAAATCTCCCTGCCATGCATGTTCTTTATGCACCACTCACTATTTTTCCAAGTTAGAGTACAAACATTTTAGCCTTTTCTCCTAAAGGAAATGTTTGAGTCCACCATTTTTTTTGGTAGTCATCTTCTGCACTTTTTCTAGCTCTGTATGTTCTTTTTCAATGGGGTGACCAGAACTGTGCAGATGGGGATGTAGCATGGATTTGTATAAGGGCATTACAGATTTGGCAGTCTTATTCTCAGTTGCTTTCCTAAAGATCTCTAGCATAGAATTTGCCTTTTTCATAGTTGTACACTGTCAACATCTTCACTGAGCTAATCACGAAGACTCCAAGATATTTTTCTTGGTTGGTTGCAGATAGCTCAAATCCTATCAGTGCATATAGGAGATATTATAGCTTGTTGCCCAAAGTGCAACATTTTAAACTTAGTTAAACTGAGCCTCTTTAGCTATTTGGTTGACCATTCATTAAGTTAAAAAAAAATCCTTTTTGAGTTCTTCAAGATCACTCTCTCTTTCATTACTCTGAATAGTTTTGTATCATCCACAAAGTTGGCCAGTTCACTCCTTACCCCTAAATCAAGGTGATTTTTGAAAAGTTAAAAAACACTGGTCCTAATTTAGGTTCTTGGAGAACTTCACTTCTTAGTTTTCCCTATTGAGAAAATGGCTCATTTATTCCCATTCTTTGCTTTCTGTTTTTTATTCATTCGAAGACAAGTCTTCTGACCACTGTGTTACTCAAGAGTATTTGGTGAGGAACGTTGTCCTACTGGTGGTCAATGTAACTCAGAAATACCACAGAGGATATATACTGTTTAAAAATAGAGAAATTGCCCCATTCCCACTTCCAAGAAAGAGGGTGGAAGTCACACTAAACCCTGTTCATCAGGGCATGGCATAATATAAGCTATGTACCTCTCTGCCTGGGAGTGCAAGGGAAGGTAGACTTTACAGACCATTCTGAGAGCTGCTTAAAAATTCAAGTATACAGTGGCGCTGGGGGTTAAACCGCTGAGCTGCCGATCGGAAGGTCGGCGGTTCGAAACCGCGCGGTGGGGTGAGCTCCCATTGCTCGTCCCAGCTCCTGCTCACCTAGCAGTTCGAAAACATGCAAATGTGAGTAGATCAATAGGTACCGCTTCGGCGGGAAGGTAACGGCGTTCCGTGAGTCATGCTGGCCACATGACCCGGAAGTGTCTATGACAACGCCGGCTCCAAGGCTTAGAAACGGAGATGAGCACCGCCCCCTAGAGTCGGACACGACTGGACTTTACGTCAAGGGAAACCTTTACCTTTACCTATACAGTGTTGACAGGGCCATTTACACGCATGTGCCATTCACAATCTCACAGAACTCTAGGAGGTTGGTGAGGAAGAACTCTTGGATGAATCCCATCAACACTCAGTAGTTTGATACTCTCAAGATATCGTAGAATATCTTTACTTGTTATCTCAATTTGCTTTACTTATTCTGATCACTTCCCTGGAAAAGCCAATACAGCTTCAGATATATGTCCTATATCTTCTCTCCTTTACATACATTTTATTTCTAGGAATGACTGTATCCCATTGATTCTCTCCATCCCGGCAGGCTTCTGTTATGCCGTATGCACTGTATCTATGTCCTTGTTTGCAACAAAGCACTCTAATTTTCCATTCTTGGCTTGGACGCTTCTAGCGTTGGCACAGAAACACCTGTACACTCAACCCTTTTTCACACGTTGCCAGAGTGAATCTTTTTGTCTCTTGACTGTCATGTCCACTGATTAACTCAAAATACTGTCCCTATCCCTTATATTATTTTCTGAAATACGTACAACCTTCCACATTGGATGCTGCCCCATCTCTGTTGACTTTCCCTTAAGGATCAGTGTCACAGCTGCCCTACAGCTTTTTTATACGAGAGGCCAGCAGCCTAGTTCCATTTTGGTTGAGGTGGAGCTTGTCTGTCCTGTATAGGGTTGGCTTGTTCCAAAATTTTCCTCAGTCTCTCAGAAATTTAAACCCTTCCATCTGGCACAACTCTCTATTGAGACCCCTCAGTTTTGCTTGCTTAACTGACCCTGGGCAGAGATTAGGCAACATGTTTGAGAATGCTACCTGGGCAATTGTGAACTTCATGCTGCTACCTAGTACCCTAAATTTGGCTTCCAGGACTGGCTAAATACATTTTCCAATATGCCAATGATCAAAATCATTTGCAGAACAGGCTATTATAATAGCTAGGAAAAAGACAGAAAATCAAAGCCTTGGGAAACAAGGATGTATTTACTTAAAATTTATTTAACGCATTTATGTGGCCACCCAACTCAACCAAAGTGTCTTTGGCTCACAAAAAATTCAACACAACCTAAAAAGAAGAATATAAAACCATAGTACATAAACTGACAAACAATAACAAAACAATAAAACATTAAAATGGTGATCCAAACAGAAATAATACCATCGTCCAGTCAGTGCTCCAAGACATAATGACCCCAAAGCCCAGGAAAACAGTCTGGTCTTGACAGCCTTTCTAAAGGCCAGCAAAGTCAGGGCCAACTAAGAAAGATTGTTCCATAAAAGAGAGGCTGCTACCAAGAAGTTCCACCTCCTGGGTCCCACACAATAGCATTGTTTCAATGAAGGGACCCAGAGTGCATGTGGGGTGAACATATACCCTGGTGAGAAGGTGGTCCCTCAAGTATTCTGGTCCTTCGCCATGTAGAGCTTTAAATATGATATTTATTTATTTATCAAATTTCTATCACCGCCCATCTCTCCCGAAAAGGGGACAATTATAACCAGCACGTTGAATTGCAGCCAGAAGCCAATGGGGAACCAGTGCAGCTTGTGGAGTACAGGTGGTCCTTGGTTGCTGACCTCTCTTTCAGCAACCATTTGAACTTGTGATGGTACTGAAGAAGTGGAACTTACAACTAGTCCTTAAAGTTCCAGCCATTGCAGCATCCCGCAGTCACGTGATTACAATTTGCAGCCACAAGCAAAGTCAATGGGGAAGCTGGCAGGAAGTCAGAAATTGTGGTCACATGAGGTCCTTGCTTAATGACCTGCACAGTCCACATTTAATGATAGTACCTAGGGACTGACAGAACTACTGTCACTAAGTGGTGCAGTCACATGACATCACACTTTACGACCACAACGCTTAGTGATGGAAATTCTGGTCCCAATTACTGTCATTAAGCGAGGATTATCTGAAATGGAAGGACAAGAGAACTCTTCCAGAAAATTAGAAACATCGGAGGTAAATTCCAGGCCAAAATGGGTATGATCAAAAACAAAGATGGCAAGGACCTAACAGAAGAAGAAGAGATCAAGAAGAGGTGGCAAGAATATACAGAAGACCTGTACAGGAAGGATAACAATATCAGGGATAGCTTTGACAGTGTGGTCAGTGAGCTAGAGCCAGACATCCTGAAGAGTGAGGTTGAATGGGCCTTAAGAAGCATTGCTAATAACAAGGCAGCAGGAGATGACGGCATCCCAATTGAACTGTTCAAAATCTTGCAAGATGATGCTGTCAAGGTAATGCATGCTATATGCCAGCAAATTTGGAAAACACAAGAATGGCCATCAGCCTGGAAAAAACCAACTTATATCCCCATACCAAAAAAGGGAAACACTAAAGAATGTTCAAACTATCGAACAGTGGCACTCATTTCACATGCCAGTAAGGTAATGCTCAAGATCCTGCAAGGTAGACTTCATCAATTCATGGAGCGAGAATTGCCAGATGTACAAGCTGGGTTTAGAAAAGGCAGAGGAACTAGGGACCAAATTGCCAATATCCGCTGGATAATGGAAAAAGCCAGGGAGTTTCAGAAAAACATCTATTTCTGTTTTATTGACTATTCTAAAGCCTTTGACTGTGTGGACCATAACAAATTGTGGCAAGTTCTTAGCGGTATGGGGATACCAAGTCATCTTGTATGCCTCCTGAAGAATCTGTATAACGACCAAGTAGCAACAGTAAGTACAGACCACGGAACAACAGACTGGTTTAAGATTGGGAAAGGAGTACGGCAGGGCTGTATACTCTCATCCTACCTATTCAACTTGTACGCAGAACACATCATGCGACATGCTGGCCTTGGGGAATCCAAGGCTGGAGTTAAAATCGCTGGAAGAAACATTAACAATCTCAGATATGCAGATGATACCACTTTGATGGCTGAAAGCGAAGAGGAACTGAGGAGCCTTATGATGAAGGTAAAAGAAGAAAGTGCAAAAGCTGTCTTGCAGCTAAACCTCAAAAAAACCAAGATTATGGCAACCAGCTTGATTGATAACTGGCAAATAGAGGGAGAAAATGTAGAAGCAGTGAAAGACTTTGTATTTCTAGGTGTGAAGATTACTGCAGATGCTGACTGCAGTTAGGAAATCAGAAGACGCTTAATCCTTGGGAGAAGAGCAATGATCAATCTCGATAAAATAGTTAAGAGCAGAGACATCACACTGACAACAAAGGTCCGCATAGTTAAAGCAATGGTGTTCCCTGTAGTAACATATGGCTGCGAGAGCTGGACCATAAGGAAGGCTGAGATAAGGAAGATCGATGCTTTTGAACTGTGGTGTTGGAGGAAAATTCTGAGAGTGCCTTGGACTGCCAGAAGATCAAACCAGTCCATCCTCCAGGAAATCAAGCCAGACTGCTCACTTGAGGGAATGATATTAAGGGCAAAACTGAAATACTTTGGCCACATAATGAGAAGACAGGACACCCTGGAGAAGATGCTGATGCTAGGGAGAGTGGAGGGCAAAAGGAAGAGGGGCCGACCATGGGCAAGGTGGATGGATGATATTCTAGAGGTGACGGACTCGTCCCTGGGGGAGCTGGTGGTGTTGACGACCGACAGGAAGCTCCGGCGTGGGCTGGTCCATGAAGTCACGAAGAGTCGGAAGCGACTAAACGAATAAACAACAAACCTGAAATGGTGTCACGTGGGCATAGTGAGAGGCATCCATAACTGCTTGTGCTGCTGCATTCTGGGCTGTTGTAGCTTCTGGATGGTCTACAAGGACAGCCCCAGGTAAAGTATGTGACAAATCCAATTGGGAGGTGACTAAGGCATGTAAGTGGGGCCTCCCGATCTATGAAGGGACACAATTGGTGCATAAGATGAAGTTGTGCAAAGGCCCCCCTGGCAACAGCTGCCACCTGCTCCACAAGAAGGAGCTGTAAGTTCAGGAGGACACCCAAATTGTGCACTGAGTCCAAGGAAGCAGTGTCACCCCGCTCAGAATCAAGAATGGAAATTCTCAAATTCTGGGACCTGAGGGGCCCAAACCCAAAGCCACTCAGTCTTGGCAGGGTGGAGCCAAATGCTCTTCCCCATCCAGGTCCCTGCAGCTTCCAGGCACTGGGACAGAACCTTGACAGCTTCACCAGGATGGCCAGGGACAGAGGTATACAACTGAGTATCATCAGCATATTTATGATAATGTACCCAATGCTGATGGATGACCTCTCCCAGCAGCTTCATGTAGATGTTAAAGAGGAGGTGGGAGAGTGTGGAGCCCTGAGGCAACCTGTAAGGCCAGACCATTCTCCCCCACCAACACCGACTGGAACTGGCCATGGAGGGAGGAGGAGGAGAACCACCGCAAAACATTGCCCCTTGACTCCCAAACCCCTAAGTCAGTCTAGAACAATTCCCTGGCCAGTGGTCTGAAGGTTCATATGTTGACACATGGTGACTAAATATAGATTTTCACTGTTAAGTAAGAAAGCACACGGACAAATACTTCAGTTAAGAATAGGAGAAAATACTATGAAAGGGGAAATGAAACTGTTTTTAGGAGATCAGAGGAATCAAAGGAAACTTTAAGATAGGATTATTTATGAATAATCATGGAAGAGATTTAATTGACATAAATGAGGTTAAAAGAAGATGGGGAAATTATACTGAAATCCTTTACAGATGTGATTGTAGAATAAGACATAAAATTTGCAGACAGAGAATATATTCAGAAATCAACTTCATTAGAAAGTAGGATACAATAAAACTGTTGTCAAATTGAAAAGTATTGGGTGCAGATGCAATATCTGTTTAACTCTTTAAAGCTGGAGGACTAGACATAGTTAAAACCCAAACAGCACTATGTCAACAAATGAGAAACGATTGCTGAACTAGAGACTGGAAAAGTTAGCTGTATAGGTAAAGGTAAAGGTTTCCCTTGACGTAAAGTCCAGTCGAATCCGACTCTAGGGGGCGGTGCTCATCTCCGTTTCTAAGCCTTGGAGCCGTCGTTGTCATAGACACTTCCGGGTCATGTGGCCAGCATGACGACTCGGAATGCCGTTACCTTCCCGCCGAAGCGGTACCTATTGATCTACTCACATTTGCATGTTTTCGAACTGCTAGGTGAGCAGGAGCTGGGACGAGCAACGGGAGCTCACCCCGCCGCGCGGTTTCGAACCGCCAACCTTCCGATTGACAGCTCAGCAGTTTAACCCGCAGCGCCACCGCGTCCCTTTAGCTGTATATACCCACTATATTCCAAAGAAGGGAGATGTCAGAGAATATTGCACTAATTGCTTGCACAATCAAAGTCTAGCTGAAGGATCTACAAAGAACAGAACCATACAGGACATGAAAACCGAAGTGCCCAATGAAGAGGCAGTTTCAGGAAAGAGAGTGGAGGAACACAAGATCAGATTGTTAATGTAACACAAAAAATGGACTGAGCAAGAAAATGCAAGAAGGAATTTTATCTTTTTAAATTGATTACTGTACAGCAAGACCTTTAATTGAGTAGATCATGCCAGAATGTAAAATATATTAAGGCTAAATGGGTGTACCAGAACATCCAATTGCTCTTTTGAGGAATCTTTACAACGAAGGAAGCTGCTGCAAGCACTGGGTTTGGAGAAACAGAGTGGTACTGTCCTAACAGTCAGAAATCACGCTGAGACGAGGAGTAGGTCTCTAGTGTTTATTACTGCTACATTAGACAGAAAATCCTAACAAACTGAAGAAGCGTGGGAAAAACCCAGACAGATAAACCCCAGAAGTTAAGGCGGGTCTGATCTGTGTCTCTTTGAATGGCTGCTTAACTCCTCAGTACTACGCGTGCGTTTTCCCCCCTGGATAGGGGCCCCCTCCTGCTCACCATCAGTACTCATGACAGGCTGCAAGTTTGTATGCACATGTGCACTGAATTCAATATTCATAATGCCAGGCATGCATGTCACATAATATATAAACGTTTTTCACATTTACAAACATTTGAATCCACTTTCAGTGATTGTCTAAGCTCATTTATTAGCTTCTTAAAATTTCAGAATTGTTTTCATTTTTTACAGTTATACTATAACTTGATATATGAAATTAAATTAAGCCCTTCAGTATGGTCACATTACCCTCAATAATTGATTGAGATATGCTTTGTTTCTGTATGCACTGACAGCTTCTGTTCAAAGAGGGCCAATCACCCCCTCACCATGGGTTTGTTATGCATCTTGGCATCATTCTTGCCAAGTTCAGTTGTTACACAGCTTTATTCCCTGTTGGTACTTGCCAGATAGAGCCTCTACAGCTTCTCATAGCTTGGGGCCTCACCATGTCTAAATCTGGCCCCATCTCCAGCGGAAGAATTGGGCTGTTCACATTCTTGCACCCTACTAGCTGCCCCTCGTATAGCTATGGCCCTGTTCACAAGTGTGTTGCTCTAGCTTGGGAATGAGGCTAGCTTGAACAAGATCCAGGACAAAATTCCAATGGGCATTCCTGGGGGCTGGTGAAGTTGGAGGAAGAGGAGGAGCCACAATGGAGCCCATTGTTGCCTAATTTAGGTTGTGCTCCTGACTGTGCTCCTTCAGGCTGCAGGTGGGGAAATAAAATGCTTCTCTACATTAAAATCACCTGCAGATAGCAAGCTGGTACAGTAAACAAAGGAAAAGTGTGTTTTTCCTGATGTCTGAATTTTCTGCTGTAACCCAGTTAAAACAAAGAAAGTGGGAGACCATTTAAAAATTATATCTTCCATCTGCTTCTACTGCCTTGGACTTCAAGCAGCATTGTGTAATCTAGGCTTAGGGATTAGAACCAGGTGATCCTAACAGATGGCCTTCAAGGTCTGTGTTAGAAGTCTGTAATTCTAAGTGTAAAGGTAATGGCAAGCTTTTCACTCTGGAGTCGTGTTTAAATGTCGTTATTTAAGTAGATTATTTTAACACATCATAATTAAAATAGGCAGATTACCTGCATCTTTCTGAATCATCATATTTCTTCTTTTTCTGAGTATAGCCCATCTCTGCTTACTCAACATTTCTTTGTACCCAGTGCAGGACTCTATCAGCTATACTTTTCCCCACCCTTGATTAGCCTAGAAGTCCCAGCAACTCCAGCCAGCCATAGCCAGTGGTGAGAGATGCTACAAACTGTTGTATCTTGTACAAGTGTTTGTATCTGTGTATGAGTGTGTGATTATATACACATGTGCATATATAACATTCTCTTATTAATCTTAAATATTGAGCACTTCTGTTCGTTTTTAAAATTTTATTTATGAAGGCTTCTATGCCACTCCAGTCAAAAGACAACTCTGAGTCAATTATATTCCTCATTACAGTTCTAATGTGATTATCCATGCTTTTTGGACTGATCTGAGAAGAAATAAAATTGTATTGCATGAGTCCAATGAGTAAGTTGCCACAGTTTTACTGTGGCAAAGATTTTTGAACTATAATTTCTTATTAAAGTTTTCCTCTTCCAAGCAGGTAAGGGCATTTCTTCAGAGCTCAATGGAAGGGATTGTACTTGAGACATATGGGAGTGGAAATGCCCCTAATAATTGTCCAGAATTGCTAGATTTGCTGAGGAAAGCTACTGATTCCAATGTTGTGATTTTGAATTGCACCCAATGTCTGCGAGGATCTGTGTCTTCAGTCTATGCTACAGGAAAGGTGAGAGGAATTCTGCAATCTCAACCTTCCCAACTTGGTACCCTCCAGATATATTACAATTCCCATAATTTTAAGTACATTTGTAAGATACTTGTTTTTTGATTTAACCAATATGCTTAGCTAGCTAACATGCTTACTCCTCTTCTCTTATAGGCCACTCCATTTCCAAAGATTCTAAGTGACTCCATACAATTAAAACATAAGCATCACCAACATAAGCATAATAACAAGAAGGCTTAGATGTATCAGGCAGCAAAACCTTCAGGTGTTCACAGCTCTTTCAAACATAATCCCAATCGGTGTTGATAGGGAGTGAGAGATCCAGCCCCGGCCCTTTTTTGTGGGGTGCCACAGGACTCGGTACTCTCTCCGCTCCTTTTTAACATCTCCATGAAACTGCTGGGTGAGATCATCTGTCACCATGGGATGAGGTATCATCAGTATCCTGATGATATTTAATTGTATATCTCCACCCCAGGTGAAGTAAGAGATGCCGTGACCACCATTTCTGAGTGCCTGGGGGCTGTGTGGGCCTGGTTGGGGAACAACAGGCTTCGACTGAACCCTGGTAAGATGGAGTGGCTGTGGATTAACGGCACCTCGGGTGCCAAGAACTTGTCATCTTTAGTGCTCGATGGGATTGCACTGCCCCAGACAGACCCAGTGCATAACTTGGGGGTTCTCTTGTACTCATGACTCCTGCTCAAAGAGCAGGTGGCAATCGTGGCCAGGAGGGCCTTTGTGCACCTTTGTGTTGTGCACCAGTTACGCCCTTTCCTGGATCAGGAAGCCCTTCGAACAGTCATTCATGCCCTGGTCATCTCCCATATGGACTACTGTAATGTGCTCTACACGGGGCTACCCTTGAAGAATATCTGGAAGCTACAGCTGGTCCAGAATGCAGCCGCGCAGGCAATCTTGGGTGTCCCAAGGTTTGCACATTTAACACCTTTGTTGCGTGAGCTGTACTGGGTTCCAGTTTGCTTCTGGGTCCAATTCAAGGTGTTGGTCATCACCTTTAAAGCCCTACATGGCATGGGACCAGGATATCTGAGGGACCATCTCATCCCTATTACATTGACCCACCCCACCAGGTCATACAGGGAGGGCATGTTATGGACCCCATCTGTAAAAGAAATCCACCTAGCAGGGTCGCGGAAGCATGCCTTCTCTGCAGTAGCTCCCGCCCTTTGGAGCATCCTTCCCACAGAGGTGGGACAGGCCCCCTCGCTCCTGGAATTCTGAAAAAGACTAAAGATCTGGTTTTGTCAGCAGGCTTGGAATGGGAGGGGGAACAGTCATACCTGGGGATGGCTAGCGCCCTAAAGTGATTTTTGATGGACTTATTACACTCATGGACTGATTAAAGTCTCTTAGCCATTTAGATTCTATTATATTTCTATTTTTATTGTATTATTGTATTTGTAATTGTTCTGAATTTTTATTCTGTTTTATTGTAAACCACCCAGAGTCCCCCCGTGTGGGGGAGATGGTGTAATGATTGCCTATTCTAATGGATATCAGACTCATAAGCAGGGTTTCAAAGATATCTGATTTATTGAAGAATAGCATGCAGGATCGGAAAGAAAGCTGAGAATGATGAAAGTGCGCCAAATTCAAACTAAAAAGCCTCGGTGCAAATGAAATCCCTCCCCCCAGAGAATCTTCTCAAGTTCACAATCCCAGGTGCTCCTAACGGTTTCTGATGGTCTGCGGGAAAAGTCCTTGAACAGAGAAAATAACCCAAACACACTCCATTGTAATGAACACAGATACAGAGCTTGGTACAAGGTTTCACAGCAGCTCCCTCCCAAACAGAAACGCGCGTCAGCGCCATGGCATGTGAAACGTTACGATGTATAAACTACATTGAATCAGTGAACATGACATACTGCCCCCCCAAAATAAAGAATACATTAAGCAGCAGGTTTCAAAGGATAAGCAAAGTGGAAATGGTTAACTAAATCAGGAGCATTAACATGGTGAGCAGACACCCATTCAGGATGAGGAAAGTGTTTCCATCGGACCAGATACTGCAGTGATAAAGTTTGATAAATAAATAAAATAAATAAAATAAATAAATAAACAGGAGGAGATAGTCCAAATAACTAGGAGCTGTCTGTTCTAGAAGTGGAGGGCCATCAATGAAATGTCCCTGTAGGTAGTATTCCTTCAGAGTTGGGACCCTTAGCACTGGATTACACTGGATGGGCAAATTCAACTTGGGGAAAGTGGTCTTGGAGATATCCAGGCTTTCAGCCATGTAGAACTTTAAAAAGGATCATCAGCACCTTGATCTGTACCCTGAAATTGATTGGCAGCCAATACAGCTGCCACAGTATTGATACACAGTATGGGTGAAGTTAGGTATTCCTATAATGACTCAGGCCACTGTTTGCTGAACCAGCTGAAGCTTCTGAAAGTTTTCAAGGGAAACTATCTAGAGCAGATTGTAATATTTCAGGCATAAGGTGACAAGAACATGAGTGGGCAAGAGCAAAGCTCCCTGTTCCAGAAATGGCTGCAACTGCTGTACAAGATGTCATTGCACAAAAGCCCTTTTGGCCACAACCATCACCTGCTGTTCAAGCGGAAGCTGCAAGTCCAAGCCAGCTCTATCTAGGCTGTACACTCTTGTTGAAGTTAGGGTGGACTGTCTCTGGAAACACTTGATTTAGAATTCACAGGATTATACTCGGGTTTTGTCATGACTGGAGCATTCTGGATTGAGAAAAAATGTTGTTATCAATTCAGGGGGGTTGAGGGGGGGTCACTATTTGTCTGTACCTTTTCTCTTGTTTGGAACGTACATTCGTTCGTTCATTGGCGATCACTCGTAGCCAAGTAAGATTGTCTTCCAGAATTAAAATCTTAATGGTGGATCCGTAAGTGGCCGTAAAGGCCAATTCTGGATCCGCACAACCTCCCACAATGGGGGCATAAGTTTCCAGGTGGAAGACGGTCACGATGAGGATTTGCTTGACGTGCCTTCCTCTTAGCTTGCTTCTCCCTTTCACCCTGTACTCGTGCTTCTTCAAAGTCCGTAGTGCCTTTAATAAGGGCTGACTTCCAATTTAAACGCTCATTAGTTAGGACTTCCCAGTTCTCCGTGCTGATATTAAACTTTTTAAAGTTAGCTTTGAGAACGTCTTTGAATCTCTTTTGCTATCTACCAATATTCTGTGTTCTGTTCTTAAGTTGGGAGTAAAGTAGCTACTTTGGAAGATGGTGATCAGGCATTCGGTCCAGCAAAATTGATGTTGGATGATCACTGTTTCAACACAGGTGGTCTTCGCTTCTTCCAATACGCTAACTTGATTTAGATTATTCAGAGTGATGTTAAGTGAGATTGGTGGATAGCTTTATTTTCCATCCAGAATGTTTGATGAGATCCTGAACTCTATGACTTAAAAATATGAATACTTTGATGGAATCCTAAAGTCAGAAGGAACCATTCGGGCTACTGTCTGCCACTTACACACTATCACCAAGCAGTGAATTGAAGCACCATACTTTACCAGTGTTCCAGAAAAGAGTTGAACTGATCCAGAAGCTTGTGAAGAAGTTCCTGATTAAAACAGTATGCTGTCTTTGTATGAATGTACTTGGAGGTTTCTGTTTAGTTAGTTAGTTAAATATTTTTAAAAATATGGGAAATGTGCTGTTCTGAACCAGTATGGAAAGTCAGGGTATTCATTAGTTTCAAAACTTGACATTTTTATTATTAGATTCCTCTTAAAGATCTTTTCAAGATCTTTTCAATCTTTTTTCCTTTTCATTAAGAAGTTATTTTAAATGATAGATAAGTATGTCTTTTACACTCTTGAAAAATATCTGGAGGTGCCTTGTGGTTGCATCACATGGCCAAACATTTGTACGTGATGTCCAAATTTGAAGATAATTCCATGGCTTTGGAAATGTTTGAACATGATTTGGAAATGTTACTTTGTGTCTAACTGTGTATAGGGAGTACTGTACATATTTAGGAATAATACACTGGAGTGAAAATATTGAAGGTTTTTAGGATTAAAACTAAAGGCTAAAAGAAAGTCAAGACATTGCTTTAGAGATGTATTCATTCATTGTCCCTGAGCCATCCTATCAAGAACTTGAGCCAAGTTCTTGATAGGATGCTTCCAAAAGTTATAGCATGAATGGCAGATTGCATCCAAGCCTAATGTGATTTGAGAAGTAGGATAGGACCAAGTTTAAGTGGTAGTGCCAATTAATAAAATTCTGTTAAATCTTGCACTTCTTTTTCTATAATCCCCATTGTATTCCAAATATGACTAGTCCTTCCCACCAATCCTTTAGTTCTAAGGTTATGATTTTCATGCCTAATCCATCTTACAAATAAAGACTGTCAGGTGCAAAGATGTACCTGTTGTTTATTTTTACTATTTAATTAAAAAGCCTGGTTTTTGGATTGTATACTTACTGTTAATAATAGCTGCTTCTCTTTTGTTTTAAACTGGCTTTGCTTTTCCGGGAAGTATTTTGGCTCAAAGGTTTGCTGTTAGCAAATAGTTGAGTCTGCCATTGAAGTAATAAAAAAGAAGGAATATAAGGGTATGAGAGGCACATACTGAGTACAATCTGTGTTTGAATGAAACTAACCTGTGGGACTGTTCTATAAGACCAGCTATAAACATGCTGAGCTATTTTAATCTATTATGTGTCTTGGGAAGATTCCAAGTTCAATGGCTTTCTACAAGGTTGAATAGGATGCTTTTTACAAAAACTCAATTCTGGACACCCCAACTGCTATATTAGAGCATGCCTATAATATATGTAGGGGACGCGGTGGTGCTGCGGGTTAAACCGCTGAGCTGCCGATCGGAAGGTCGGCGGTTCGAAACCGCGCGGCGGGGTGAGCTCCCGTTGCTCGTCCCAGCTCCTGCTCACCTAGCAGTTCGAAAACATGCAAATGTGAGTAGATCAATAGGTACCGCTTCGGTGGGAAGGTAACGGCGTTCTGTGTAGTCATGCTGGCCACATGACCCGGAAGTGTCTATGACAACGCCGGCTCCAAGGCTTAGAAACGGAGATGAGCACCGCCCCCTAGAGTCGGACTCGACTGGACTTTACGTCAAGGGAAACCTTTACCTTTACTATAATATATGTAAATAACTAATAGCTGAAAGCATAACAAATATACTAAGAATATGTCACATTATACTATAGCAAAACCCCCAGGTTTGTCACTGGTATGATTTCAACAGGCAGACCCCATTTCTGATTAGCTTTACATGGTGCTTTCAAACATAATTATTTTAAAACATCCTGTGTTTAAAATGTGTCATGTGTGCAGAAGTGAGCAAATGAAACCAATTTTTAAAAAATAGATGTAAGTTAGCTGTTATAATGACCAAGACCAACAGTCCACTACCCAGCAAAATAACATTGACATCTAAATGAAAAGAATAATAAAATCTTGCACTTCTTTTTCACTTACTCCAGGCATTCTCACATACTAACATCCAGAACTTGGTAAATAATAATAACAAATGCTAAATTGTTATCAGGATGACCCCTAAGTCATCTTGATTAGTGCAATAGCAGAAAGCCTGTTCATTAATATATAGTGAGAGATTTGGTGTGTACTAATTCCCTCACATAACCATGCTGGTCCTGATATATTCTTCCTGATATTTGCAGCACTGGAAGTGTATTGGTTGAACAGAAGGCTGCCGTCAGGAATTGCCCTAAATCTTAAGTCCTGCTTTGCACTTGCAGAGCTGTTTTTCAATCCGCTTATTTTTGAAAGCAGTGTATTAATTCAAGCTCCTTTTTTTCCCTTTGGCACTGCATACAGACTCTTATGGATGCCGGTGTAATTCCAGGAGGGGATATGACGCCAGAAGCTGCTCTTGCCAAGCTGTCCTATGTCCTGAGCAAAACTGGACTTACTTCTGATCAAAAGAAAATGGTAAAATGACTTTGTCTTTTGAGTTCTTAAATGTCCAGTCTCCTTACCTTTGTTGCAAGTAGGAGCCAACAAACTGCATAACTAGTAGCAGGTGGCCAAGGGAGGTTTCTGCCTGTATTCCTCAAAGAACAGCCTGATCCTGGTGCTGGCTGGGTTCTCACAACACCCTGAGCTACAAAAAAACTAAGCAAGGTTAAAACTTACCAAGATGATTTGTCTGATTATTAATGTGAGAATACACCCAGTGGAGTCAGTGGGCATGGGTAAGTCATAAGTGTCATGATTCATAATACTAAGAATAAATAAGAATCATGGTAGTAACAGCAAGGCTAATATTGAAAATTTAATGAAGATGTTGATATAATATTCTCCTCTGAACATCTTGGAATATATCAAAAATCCCAAGTTAATGTTGGCTCCAAAATAAAAAATAAAAAGGGGAGCAGCTCACTTCCACTCCCCTGAGTGATCGTCAGAACCAGTTGTGGCCTGCTGAACTTCAGAGGCAAAGCAGTGAAAAATCCTGCTGAAGTTTTTTTTAAAGTTGTGCCCCAAAGTAAAATGAAAGCCCTTAACGTTCAATTGCTGCCCATTCATCATGTTTCTTGCAGCCCTCAGAGGCTGAAAAGATAGCATCCAATTAGCTATTCCTAATCTACAGTAGCTGCTGCTAATGGGAGAGAGCTCCATTTTAATAAAGAATCTCCCACGGTATGCCCTCAGTGTGGTTTATGGAATAAAAGGAGATCTTTTGGTGCTTCTAGTTCAATGTTTAGTGTAAAAATTAGCAAACCAAGAAAATACTGCAGAGTTTTGCACATGCAGCAATAGAGATCTACATATTCTTCTGCAATGTGTTACCTGTAAGCTATGGATATCTGATGAACTGTGAGGAAGATCTGTATGCATTGTGTACATCTGCAATCCACCTAATGATAACTGGGTCCACTCAGTTACAGTTTCAGAGCCTGCAGCATTCTCTGGTCCTGTGTTGTATGTAAGATTAACCTGCAGAATTTAACCCTATATGAAGAGTATCTGTTCTCGTTACTCACTTATAAGTTGTAGTAACAAGAATTAAAAGGGAGCCATCCCTTCCCCTTACAAAGGCAGTAGAAGTAATAACTCTGAGGGCAACAGCATCTGAACAGAGAAGTGCTGGCCTCCAGCCAGGAGGCCCTGGTAGTTACGGAGAGAAAACCTCTGTTCTCATGCAATAGGATAACTTTTAGCAAGTGTAGCTGTTCTCTCTACACCATGCTTCAACTATGACCATTCTTTAGCAGCATTTCTAAGGGGAAGGGATGGCTTCTGCAGGATGATTTTTCCTGGGTTCTATCACTTGAACCAGAGTGGACATGAGAAACTGATAAAACAAGTTTCCAGATCATCCTAAGCAGAAAATTGATGCCAAAATCTTGAGCCATTCACGCTGACCTTCTGGAAGTGGAAGGGAGCACTGTCTTAGCATCTGTCAGCTGCAGAGGCAGCTGCCAACCCTGCCCTTCTCTCTGGAAAGGTTGAGGGGGCTCTCACTGGGTTCCTTCCAACGCGGCAACTCAGAGACCCGAGGTGGTGATTCTCGTATATATTTTTAAAAAATCAGGCCCAACTTCCCCTGGAAATTAACAATGAAATATTCCCACACCTACAATGTTCTCTTTCTTTTATTCTTTTTAAGGCATGCCTAAACAGTGCTAAAAGTGAGATAGTCTTTCCCACAGTACTGTTGCTTTCTTTAACTTTGTACAGCCATGCTTCTAGATAGATATCACTAGGCATGTATATGCCCATATTCTCTCTAATCAGGGAACAGTTCTGCATTACACAAGCAGAATGCTTCTGCATGTATGTGCAGCACTGTTGTAATTTTGTTTTAAGTCTCTCCCCCTTACTATCCCAGAACCTCTCCCCCTCCCCTGTTCCTAAATAAATAACAGTGAATAACTTAGTCCTCGTTTATATGTCCATGATGTCTTCCTCACCTGGCCTCCTCATAGGTCCAGCACACATGTAAATTACTTCCCCATTTTGTGTGCTTTTTAGAGTTCAGAATTGTTTACCAGCTTGGCAACTTGGGGATTGTCCAGAATTATAAATTTTGCACACTTCTATAAGCCTCTGAAAGGTTCAGTAAGGTTCTGGGGACTTTTCATGATGCTGACTTGGTTTTTTAAGCCTAGATCTCCCATTCTTTATTATCTCTGATGTTTAGCAGCAAACACCGCCCTCCCCCCCAGCATCTTAGCCTGTCTTCCTCTCCTCTTCTCAGAAAGCCATTTCTCCCTATTTCTGCCTTTCCAGAAGGAAGGGGCTTGAATTCTACTGTGTCGTTTGTCCTTCTTCAGCATACCCCTGAGTCATCTTGATTGTGAGCATCTTTATTTTGCACAGTGCACAGTGTACATTCAGGCAGTTCCTTCATGTTTGTAATACCAGCCTTCCTTGTCTATCCCACATTCTCCCACATTTCTTACTCATTTCTTACTCTGCTTCTGCATTTCAAATAGAGGCATAATACAACTGATGATGATGACGATTGCCTCAGATTACTACTACTGCCCCTGCCTTAGTTAACTGATCAACAAACTATTTAACATGGTTTTAGCCTTGCATAAATGAGTGTATTTATTTATTTATTTTCTATCCCACCTTTATTATTTTCATAAATAACTCAAGATGGCGAACGTACCTAATACTCCTTCCTCCTCCTATTTTCCCCACAACAACAACCCTGTGAGGTGAGTTGGGCTGAGAGAGAGTGACTAACCCAAGGTCACCCAGACAGTTTTCCTGCCGAAGGTGGGACTAGAACTCAGAGACTCCTGGTTTCTAGCCCAGAACCTTAACCACTAGATCAAACTGGCTCTTTATGATTGTAAGACAGGTGACAGCATCTATAGGATTTGAGTACAGGAATCTTTCAAATTAGTATTAACAGATAAAAGACTCAGTGGCTTCGGTGAATGTTCACATTGTGCACATTAAATAAACCAGGTAGCACACAATCCTGATCCTTAATACTATGTATAAAAGATGAAATAAGTCTGGCACATGGGACTTTGTACCATCTCTTCTTTTCTTCTCTCTTAATTTCACTTTCTTAAAGTTTCTTTGTTGCATAAAATCTAGGGATTGTGATTTAATTCATTATACATAAATAGATGGATTAACAGTGCTTTCTGGCCTCAGGGCCCCACCTCACAAATCTGGGGCACCACAAGGAACTTCTCCTGGGAGGATCTCCTTGAATAGGCTAACTCAGATTGTAGTAGGTGGTCCTGCAGTTACCTTAGATTTCTTTATTTAGATTTCAGACTTGTTTGTCTTTCTATATGCAGATGCTGAGTAAGAATCTGAGAGGAGAAATGACTGTTGTGCCCATTGGAACCCAGATAACCCTCAAAGATTGCAAGTTTATACAAGAGATTGCAAAATATCTGTTGATCAGCTGCAAAGAGGTACTTGTTCAAATGGCACTTGTTTAAGCAAAGAGGACATGCAGAAGAGTTTACCCAATTGCAAAGTAGATACCATGGTGAAAAGATTCCCTTCCCTACTACTGCTTTCTTGAAGAAATTTTGTGGCAGTATGGAAGGAAGAATTGGAGCAGAGAAAAGGAAAGCAAAGCCCTGCTGCATGGGCAAAAGTTTATTTGTACAACAATAATAATAGTCTGTATTTATTATGCACTTTTACCAAGGCACAGTACAAATTGTAAAAAGTAATTGCAGCCAGTCCAATAAGGTTAGCTTGGAATTTAGCATCATTACAGTAAGTAAATATTAACACTAAAACAATGAACACAACAACAGTAGATTTAAAACAATACCACGGAATAAGACTGAATGTATGTACATCCATAATAGTTTTAAAAAGGTATTAATCTAGAGCTGTCAGATAAATAAGAGCAGGGTGGAACAACCAAACTAACCTAATAAAATAATACAATATTTAAATCCCTTTTAAGGGGCCTCTGATTTCCACAGAAATAAAGGGAGGCAGGATGTGGGGTCCTGAGTCATGGGACCAGATCCCTAAAGTCCAGAACCTGAACCTGCACCCCTGAAGCAAGAAACCAAAATAAGACCCTGCTGTTTGGAACATAAGGAACAAATAGGATTGTAGGAGGAAATAAAAGCAATTGAAGCAAATATTTGTAGCTCAGGGTTGAACTGTGGAGTCCTTGGTGCTCTCTGAGCTTAGTTGTTTTCTTGCAGACGTTTCATTGCCAGACTAGGCAACATCTTCAGTGCGAAGAGGGAGTGGGCCTTGCTCTCAGTTTATATACCGTGGCTTGCCCTGCTTGTGTTGGTAGGAGTGTTGTTCTCTCCTTGGGAGTTCTTTGATTGGGCTGTTGTTTGCTGCTTGGTTGATTGACTGAGTTAATAGTTCCTTGATTAGGGTGTCTTGTGCTGTTTGATGGTTCATCTGGTGTTAGTCCTAGTGTTGATTTTTGCATATCTGGGTGTTGATTGCTGGCGAGGAGATGTACTGGTCTTTTGGCTTTTCTATTGTCCCTTTTGAATCAAAAGGAACAACACCCCCACCAACACAAGCAGGGCAAGCCGCTATATATAAACAGAGAGCAAGGCCCTCTCCTCGTTCTCACTGAAGATGTTGCCTAGTCTGGCAATGAAATGTCTGCAAGAAAACAACAAGACTCAGAGAGCACCAAGGACTCCACAGAAATAAAAGCAGACAGATACTGGGGAGTCTGTGACTGGAGGGCTCTAAATACAAGCACTATTAATTTAAACTAGAGACTGGTTTGACTTGGGGGTCAGTGAAGAGCCCTGTACTGTATTCATGTCTTTTATCTACTTTCATTTTTTCTAACTCTTCTTTTTCTTAACAGAATAAGAAAGAAAGAATAAGAAAGAATAAAGAAAGATATAACATTTTAAATGCTTCATAAAAAATACGTTTGAAGATTTCTGGAATGACTGAAATACAAGATTGATGGGGAGGGAAGCTGTGATTTCATAGAACTCAGATTGATAAAAGGGCCACCTTGTCATATGTTCATTTGAGTATATACAGTATTGCATCTCAGACCTCTGTGTAGTAGATGGAGAAAGCAGGCATTGCTCAGAAAGTGATTTTCCAAACAAGCATCTCTAGTTAAATAAGTCCAATTATATGCAAGCAGGGTTAGAGGAAATATGTGTTACAAATAGTTTTATTTCCCTTTCTCAGGAACTAGCAGCTGTAAGGGATGCCTTGACTCCTTCTTTGGCATGTGTGGCTGCAAAAAATGGTGACTTAAATGCCCTAAAAGCCTTACAGGACATGGTAATTGCCTCTTAATTTCGTTTCTTTTATATGACTATTTGGGAGTGTGAAGCAGTTTTCACCCACCAGTGTCATCTCAGCTGCATTTCCGCAAGAGGTTATTCCATGCCTTCCAGAATCTGGCTCTAGAAGGAAAATGAAAATCCAGACAAGCTAGATTATCTATAACCAATTTCAGGAAGCCTTGTGTATTTATTAGAAAGAATCCCAAAATTACAGCTGATTAAAACTTTGTTGGATTGTATCCAAGCACTGCTTTAGCCACTTGACTATTAATTATGAAGGCTACTCCATTTCTTCTGTGGTCCTCTTGTCCACAGTAGTAGACCTGGTGGTCATTTGATGTGTTGTTATATTTTAGTTTGCCCCAATTGTTAACACTATATTATTACTTCTGGATTTTAGCAAAGTCATCAGATTATTATGTAAAATTGTATTATTGGACAAAGGGCTTATATCAATGAATGTACAGAAAGGGAGAGCAGGATTCATTTCTTAATATAATAATGTCTGAAAAGAGCTCCTCCATTTACAACTGGCAACATCTACATCTTTCTCCATGTGAAAAGGGACTCCTAAAAAGTAGAATATGTGCAAAAAAACCCTAATCTATTTGCATCTTTAAATATGTACAGTTGGAGACTTTAGTCAAACTATATTTCTATACTCGTCAAGGGTTCTGGATTGATATATCTAAAGTAGCTTTAAGTGAGTCTTCTCCATTGATGATAGAGATCATGAGAATGAATGAATGAATGAATGAATGAATGAATGAATGAATGAATGAATGAAATAATACTAAAGGAATGAATAAAATGGGAGGAAATGTTCCTTGTTTGTGATAAGCCCAATTCCTGATAAACTGAAAAATGAAATGGATATATGTTTTTGTGAGATGTTTGAAGAAGAATTTTACAGATATATACAAAATTATATACATTTTAAACAACTTTATCATAGGGTGGAAACTTGAGCTCTGGTGATTATGATGGTCGTACTCCACTTCATGTTGCATCCTGTGAAGGCAATTTGAAGATAGTCAGGCATCTACTGAAGTCTGGTGCAACTGTATACGCAAAAGACCGATTAGGAGCTACTCCACTGATGAATGCTATCACGTTCAGGTATCTTATTAAAATGCACTTTAGGTCAAGCTCCCTGGAAGAGTAAGACTTGAACAGCTGAACTGAAGCCCAGTTTTATTTTTATAGATTGGTTTTGAGACATATGGTACCATGTGCTGAAGGGCAGTTCTCACCCACGGTTTATTCCTTTGCACACCTGTCTTTTCCAAGTAAACTTTCATGGCTGGAAATGAAAGGGATGTTTTTGATTAGGTGTTGTATCCCAAGCAATAAAGAGAGAAAACTTCCTAATAGGATAGTAATAGTAAAAGAACAGGAAGTGTGAAGGACTGATGGATCCTGCTCACTCTTCAGTCTTGTTACGTACAGTACAGTATGTATTGCTATTCCTATTCCTATTGCAGTACAGGAATAGAATGAGTGAGGAGACTGCATATGCTTGTTATTCGTTTCTGTGTTGTGAAAAAAATGTTTAGATTCTATTGGTAAGATGTTTTGGCAAGTACAATGGTGTGTGGAATTTCACTTGCCAGGGTCATACAGAGTAGGGCTGTTCATCACTCTGAAATCAATTCCAAAACAGTATTTTGGAGTGTGCAGGGACATGAACATAGCATCTGTGTGCAGTTCTTTAAAGCAGCTGTGTTTTCTCCTGGAATGGCTGTCATCTACAACTGTCACTTGACAGGTGCTACATTTCTGTTCTTATGTGTTCCAAAACACCTTTTTGGAATCAAATCCAAAATTCTGCATGGAATATGTAGAATTCTGGTTAAAGAAACCATTATGTTTCAAGTCCTCATGGGTATGAAAACATGTGGAAATGTTTGTTAACTCAAAATCAGGAAGGAGAGTAAGATTTTAGCACTCTGTACATGTTCTGCTCTTCTCTCTGTCCAGTACAATCTGTTTTTTTTCCTTTTAGTCCTACAATTTGCTTAACTGCTTATTTCATTGTCCCTCTCCTAGTAACTGAACAGGAAAGTCCAGTTTTTGCAAACATATGTCTTTCTATATACACCATTTATTAAAATGAAGTATTTGTATGCAGAGCATGCCTGCCTCACATCTATGGAAAGAGTTTGATGCAAGAGATCTACATACTTGCATTTAAAAGCTTTCCTCATGGCTCATCCCTTTATAACAATCACTAGTAAAGCTTTCTCTTTAAGGATTCAGTTAAATGCCTGCCTTAGAATAGCTTTCTGATGGGTTCCAGGACTTTTGGAGGACAATTTCCATCATCTCCAGTCAACAAGGCTAGAAACTGTGGTCAGTTCCTCATACTCTTGGGTTAGTATTTTACTAAGACATTTTGCATCTGTTCCAAATAATCTGTGACAATATGATGGCTGGCCAGTTCTTGGAAATACCAGAAGGGAGAGGAATTTCTTAAGAGTCTCTAGTGCAAGTTAAATACACTTGCAACTGAACAGAGGTGGCACTTGCTCAGCACGCCTGTGCAAGATGTTCCCGTAAACAGCAAGGTGTCTACGTATGTGTGTTTTAACCACACCCAGGGCTGCCTGAGGAATTTCACATGGGTTTGTTATTCAGATTCTTTTGCTTTACCACTCCCATAAGAAAGGGACCTTGATCTTTTGAAAGCTGCCAAAAGGGGGATTGGATGAACAGAATGAAATTTGGGCTCAGGCTTATGCCCTTGTCAGATGGAAGGGACTTACTACTAATAATTCTGTAGAGTCTGGAATGATCACTTGAGGCTCCCTGGGCTGGAAGACTTCACAGCAAATCTTAAAATGGAAGGGGATGATTTAAATCTGATAGAATTAGATATTATTACTGCAACTGGAATGAAATTAATGTTATACAGGGATAGGTCTTTGCTTTCAATCAGCAGAAGTATTCTGATAGTCGTAAGATTTGATGAGAGAGGAAATTACACGCATACTAATATTCAGGCCTACAAACAATATGAGCCCAGTCACTCATAAAGCATGATTATTTTGTGTTCAATTTCCCACAACATTTTCTTCCCAAATAAGTAAATAAATATACTTTAGCAATAAAAAAGAATTATGGGATTTAAGGTATAACTGTGTAATGCTTTTTGTGTTCACAAGTGTGAAAGAAGACGCTTTCACGGGCTTTAGACATTAATATTCCTGCTTGAAATGATGGTATTTTTTCTAGGGAAGCCAAATAAACATTCAGTGTTATTTATGCAGTCTATGATTTCTTAAATGCTGGGCAAAGAAAAATGGTAAAGCTATTAGTAATCTGCAAGTATGCACCTTGTTCTGGCTCTTTTAAAGACATAGTTCCTCCTACTTCGTTGCTTCCTATATTTGAACTTTGCCAAGTCTATGTAAAAGGTCAATTCCTTGGTTCTCACCAGAGCACCAAATAAAAGAATGAAATGAAGTCCATCATGCTGAGGTGTGGGTTTAACACTTTCATGTCTTTAAATTCCTGGAGGGAAGGAAATATCCTTGCTATTCTCATTCCCATGAAGAGTCACTTGCATTCCCAATTCCAAATGCACCTATGAAAAACCATTTTAAAACATATGTAGAAATAAAGAATCCAATAGAAACAAATATATATAGTTCAGGATTGAACTGTGGAGCCCTTGGTGCTCTCTGAACTTGATTGTTTGCTTGCAGACGTTTCGTTACCCGACTAGGTAAAAGAGACAATAAAAAAGCTAAGAAGGAAACAAAAAGGCCAGAACACATCCTCTCCAGCAACCAACACCCAGATAAGCAGGGATTAACCCCAGACAAACAAACAAGCAGAAAACAATACCCTAATCAAGGAACTACCAAGCAGAAAACCTCACCCCCACCATCACTGGCAGGGCAAGTTACTGCATATAAACAGGGAGCAAACCCCCCACTCACTCGCACCAATGATGTCACCTAGCTGGGTAATGGAACGTCTGCAAGCAAACAACCAAGCTCAGAGAGCACCAAGGACTCCACAAAAATAAAGATTTTTTATTTTTAATAAAACATATATTTTCAGCTGTCAGCATTACGGAATCTTCATACTTGCTCATAGCATAATAACTATAATCATCTTTACCATGTAGAATAATGCTTTAGAGTGT
Source organism: Candoia aspera (assembly GCF_035149785.1). NCBI lineage: Eukaryota > Metazoa > Chordata > Lepidosauria > Squamata > Candoiidae > Candoia > Candoia aspera. The sequence continues at coordinate 314,707,861 of NC_086153.1, forward strand.
TTAGGGTGGGGCTTTAGCTTTGCATGTAAAAGATTTCTGGTTTATTCTCTGCCTTATTGAGTGAGAAGGATCTCTGATAGCAGTTCTTAAGTGGATCAATGGCACGGCTAATATAAAATATCTCTCTTCTATTTATATTCTGCTCTGAGGAGTGACATCCAGGGGGCTTCCAATAATGTCCCGCTAAGGGGCTGAACCCAAGTGGGCCTGTACCTTTATATTCTGTTCAATCTCATAATTCAGATGAGAAGTTGAGGCTGAAGTTGGTATCTTGCCTAAGCCCAGCCTACTGAGTTCTCATCTGAAATAATCCAGGATCCAGGGCAAGAACACGTAAATTGTACCGAAATCAATGGGACACATTGTGATTACTTCAGAAAATTCAGCGTTTGTGCCACAAAGAATGAGATGGGGCTTGCAGTGTACATATCCCAGGCACTGACTTACCTGTATATAATTATCTGCAACTCAGTAAGAATTCCACCCAGTCATTATACATTTCTCTGTCAGATGAGTTGTCTGTCTGCTTCTGATTTTGACCTGAATATTAAACCAGTTTTTTGTAGCCCTTGATGTCTTCAAAAGAGTTTTCAAGTACTCCAGTCGTGTAATCAGCATTTCCACATTGTCTTCAGCTGTGCATGTGCATTGCAAAGTAGCTTGATGGCCCAGAAAGGCGTCTGTGAGCCTGTGCAATTAGAGGCATGTGGAACTGACAGTGCAAAAATCCCACGGAAGTTTCCTCAGGAAAAAGTCCTGTGGCATTCAGTGGGACTTACACCTGGGTAAAATTCAGAGTATTTTATTTCAAGTACCTAGAAGCCCACAAAGAGGGATCATGAACTGCAATTCGGTGTGGTTCACAATTTAACCAATTCTCTCCCCACCCCCCACTCCAAACATGGTATGAGCTAATTGACGTACAAGTTGTTTTCACTTACCATGAATATTTATTTATATAAGTGGTATGTTGCCTGCTGAAATAAAAAATAAATAAAAGTTAGCTACCAGCTGAAAAAGGGGAAAATATCTAAGGTGATATTTTGTTTCTCACAGAATACTTGCAGTGATGTATTTAAGATAATGAGCAAAGGTGTGAGGTCTGTAATTGCAATAGCAGTTAATAATCTGTGCTGAGGGAATAAGGACTGAATAATATTTTTTTACCAGGAGAAGGGCAATTGCCTTGATACTGTGATTTTAATAACACAATAATGGAAACATAACAAAAATATTTTTTAAAAAATTGTGTATGTAGTTTACCTGAGAAACAAAAAACTAAGAAAAAATTCCAGCTCATGCCTCAGATTTCCAATGCATACCTAGCAACCTAAGTTAGGTAGAGGGTGCTTTAACCCATTTTACCCTTGGAAAAATCTGACTGAAATCTTGTGATTTGCTTTCTTATCTACTTGAGATACAAAAGGAACCTCTGTTCCATTCTCCAGAGATTTGGTCCTACTTTTAGACAGAAAAGCAGCTGTTCTATCACCTTTAGGAGTGGACCACTAGATTACCCTACCCATGAAAAAGCCCCAACTTGGGTCTGAAGTGCTTTTTAAGGGTCTCTTTGGTGAGAGGAAAAGTATGGAAGGGAAAAGGAGGATATGTGTATGGAAGACCACTTAGCATGGTTCTCAAACCACAAATGGTGGTATTTACAGAATGAAATGCTTGCTAATTTTTAAAATTAAAAAAATTCAGTGATGCCTAATTCAGGAGGGGTGTATGGGATGTTTTATTTTGATTTATGGTTTATTATTTTTAGTTTTGTTAATGTGACTAAAGGATTCAAAAACCGGAAGTGGTCTCGGCTTCTTCAAATCTCTACGCAATTCAAAATTGGGTTTGCCCTGAAATACTTTGGTCCATGAGGCACTGGAAAACAATTGGCAGTCCAAGCAGGCAGCAAGGGCTTTGTTCCAGTGGTTTCTAAGAAAATGCTGAACTGAAATGGTCTCATTTATGAGTATGGAAAGAGCCTCTCATTTATGGTAACATTTCCATACTTGCAGCAAATGTATTGATGCTGGCTTTCTGCTATATTTTCTTTTTCTTCCTCCAGCTTCATAATTTATCTAGCTTTCCTCCCCCGCCCCCCAGATTGCAGATCAATTATATGGGCTATGTTAATGTTTGTGGTTTTTCTCAAACACATTGCAGATTTGCATCTGAGGTGACTAGATTAAGCTATTCAGTGCTTTGGACTGGCTACCAAAAAGTGTTTTGCAGCATGCAAGAATGTGAACATAGCACCTGTTTGCAACTTTTTAAAGCATCTACATGTTCTTCTGGGATCATACACTGGCCTCTGCAACTGCCACATGATCCTGGGAAAAGATGTGGTTGCTTTGCACACAGGTGCTGTGATTGTGCACTCTGAAGCATCTTTTGGGAACTGTATCATTGCAGAGCCCAGAAGTGAGGCTGTAACAAATAATTGAGAACAAAGTACAATTGGAAGAAATGGGGGTGGGAGTAATAAGGCAGAGAGGTCTGTGAAGGCAAAAAGGAAGATGACTATAGCACATAACAGAAGTAGCCAGGGGATCAAAGGTGCAAAACCACTGGATCTACTTCCTACCATAAGGTGAGGGAGATACATGAAAACAGGGCTTGATTCTCTATCTGGAGTATGAAATCTTTTAAAGTATTGCTCTTGCTGAGATGTGGAAATATGGCTCTAAATACCACATGATTTAAACTCTTTCAGCAAACTGTTTTGGGCTTTCATTGGTCATATATCTCTATGTGAACAGCTTTGGCGCTGTCGGTTAATGGTGACTGAAACTTGGATATTTTGAGTTGAAAATTCCCAATTTGGTTGTGGTGGTTTAACATGGAGGCATGGATGTAAATCAGCCCCCAGCAATACTGGGACTGCAACTCCCAGAATTCTTATTTTATTTTATTTTATTTTATTTTTATTTTATTTATATAAATTTATATGGCTGCTTATATCACAACAGTGACTCTGGGTAGCATACAAGGATTAAAACAATGGTTATAAGCAGTGACCCACGGTTCCCAAGGTAAACAATACGTCCCAATCATAAAAATCACATCAACAAGACTGCTCCCCTGATCTCCTGGCCCAAGCACCTGGGAAAACAGCCATTAGTCACCATGACCTTCAGAAATCCAAGAAAGTACCATCCCAGCACAGCTTTCATTTTTTTCTTAGGTTAGGTTCTTACCATAGGTGTGATTTGCAGGCTCCTACTGTGAAGAAAACCAGTGTGGGAAATTATTCTCTGATCCGGCTGATCAAGGGATTGAAGGTGGTGTAGATATTCTTATTAAAGCACCAAAAGGATGAAGAGTAAAACTTTCCCCTTCCCCCTCTTTTCTAAAGGAATCACAATGTCATTGAGTTACTCTGCAAAACTGGAGCTCATCTTTCCAGCCAAGAGCTTGTGAATGTCGGGACAGAACTCTGCAGGTAAGTACAGCTCTGAACAGTTGCAAATATACATCTACATCAATTATTTTCTCTCCGTTCAGGAATTGTACATTTGGTAACTAACAGCTGAATATGTTGTTGTTTTTTTCCTTTCAAATACTGATTTCTATGATTAAGGCTGCAATTTTATGATCCCTGGAATGCCTTCCCAGAGGTCTTGGCATACATTTAATTCACTGCTCGATTAATGGAGGTGGAAGCCCAAAATTAGAATTCCCTCCCACCCACTTCCAAAACTGAGATCAGAGAAGAGAGCTGGGGGCATTTTAGAAGTGTTTTGTGGGTTAGGAGAGTCACTCGACCTACAAACTTACTGATCCCCTAAATCAGTAACAAATCTATAGTAATCCAGAAACTAGGGCAAATAAATGTGGTTCATTTGTGTGTAATTACTATAGACTAGCTGGCAAAGGAAAACAAAATGCCGTTTCTTCCTCCGGTTCATCCAAACAAATGTTGAGTTTTGCGGAACTTTATATGAAACAGCTCTCCTGGCCTCAGATCATCCTGTCAATAGTGGTAGAATTATAGGAAATAGAAATAATACTCTGGATTCAGCGTTAAGCACCGGTGCAATTTGTATTCTCATTCTTAATCTGACACTTTTTATTATTTCATATTTTTGTGGCTCAACTTTATTTTGTTTGAGTCAAAAATTCTAGCTAACTTCCTACCTATGAAACAGTTTCTACTAATCGAACTGAGGAAGATATCAGTTATAATTACAGTATATGCTAGAGTCTATGTAATCTGTGACAGAATCTTATTTTAATAGTAAATAATAAAGTTGTGATAGTGAGCCAGTTTGGTGTAGTGGTTAAAGGCAGTGGGCTAGAAATGGGGAGACTGTGAGTTCTAGTCCTGCTTTAGGCACAGCCAGCTGAGTGACCTTGGGCCAGTCAATCTTTCTCAGCCCTTGGAAGAGGGCAGTGGCAAACAGCTTCTGAAAACCTTGACAAGAAAACTGCAGGAACTTGTCCAGGCAGTTGCCAGGAGTAAAGACTGACTTGAAAGTACAAAGTAAAAAAATAAAATAAAATGGAAGCCATTACAATGTTTATATTGATATTGTAAAGGAATTTGTTAATTCTTATTTTACTGATTTACTGATTTATTTATTGTACAAGCCACCTCAGTTGCCACAGAAGCTCCAGGTAACATACAACAATAAATTAATGCAATTTAAAACTATAACAGAAAAGAAATAGTAACAATAAAAGTATTAAGAACCCACATTGGGGAAAAACACAATTACACAACCTAGAAATATTGGTCAGTAAAAATCCAAGTTAACAACAAGTCCATTTGCAGCAAGACAACCTTCGTCCATGACCTGGTGATGGGTGAGGCAGCAGTGATATTGCCTTGTCTGAAATCTTCCACGGTGTATGTGTGTTTGCCTTGATTGTGAGACTTATCTGTGATCAGGGACTCTGCTCCTGAGACACTGGGATGTGAGATCCTACATGTTAGGTTAGGCTGTAGAGACAAGCTTGGGATCCTACTGTTGCATTAGTTGCCCTGCTGCCCAGTGAGATCCTTTCCAGACTGCTGGAGCTGGTCTCTGAGCTTGTGGCACAGAACCTCCATCTTTTGGTATTGGGGGACTTCAGCCTCCATGCTTTGGGGAATGGCTTTCGCAGGGCCTGGGGGATCATGGCTTGTCTCAGATAATCTCAGTCCCAATACATGTAGGCAGTTGTACATTAGAGCTTGTTTTTACCTTGGAGAAGACATTAAGTAATTTGGAGACAGAGGGAATTTCTACCACCCTGTTGTCATGTTCAGATCACTCCTTTTTCTAGTTTTGATGGAGAGCCACTGATGACTTCCATGGGGCAGCTATGGAAGCTCAGGATCCTATTAGTTTCCAGAGAGTTCCTGGGGAGTTTTTCAGCTCCCTGGTGGGTGGTCTGGTCCAGTCCCTGGCAACTGGAGGCAAGTCAGGCATTGGACTCTTTTGTCCCCACACAGCTTCTTTCTGGGTGCCAGTTCAGGTTGGTACAATGGTTTATTGAGGCCTTCTGGGAAATGAAATGCCTGAAACAATGCCTGGAGCCCTGGTGGAAAAAGACTAAAAATGAATCCAATCAAGCACAGGTATGTGCTCATGTTTGAGCCTACACTGTGGTGATACGGGAGGCAACCTGGCTCACTTCTCCTCTTTTATTGTGTTGGTGAGTTGTCATCCAGTGACTTTGTTTAGGATAACCAACTCCCTTTTAGGGAGGTGTCATTATATATATCTCCCACCTGACCACAGTGATCAACTTACACAGCATTTTGCTGACAAAGTTTCTCAGATTTGCTATAATGTTGACTCTCAGTAGTCAAGAAGGATCTTGCCATATTATCTGGGACGCCTTTTGGCCCATGACCTCCAAGGAAGTTGATAGATTGTCCTCTGCCACATGTAAATTGGACCCCTGACCATTCTGCCTCTTAAGATGGAGAAGTGACCACCTGGATCCATGAGATTGTTAATGCCTTCTTGCATCAGGGGGAGCTATCAGCAGCCCTGAAGGAGGCAGTGGTTTTTCCTGTTTTAAAAAGGTTCCCTCTGGATCCTGTGGTCCTGGATAACTACTGGCCAGTCTCCAAACTTCCTTTTCAAGGGAAGGTTGTTAAGACAGTGGTGGCAGATCTGTGCAGCATCCTAGGAGAAACAGATTATCTGGACCCTTTTCAGACCTGGGGATGAGACTGAGAGAGCTTTGGTCACTCTCCCGGATGGCCTTGTTGGAACCTTAATGTGGGTAGTGTACCTCTCCTTGCACTTTTAGACCTCTTGGTGGCTTTTGATACCATCAGCTATGGTATTTTAGTGGACTGACTGTGGAACTGTCTAATGGTTCTGCTACTTCCCCAATGGACATTTTCAGTCTAGATAGAGATACAAGGTCAACCCAGTAGCCTCTGACTTATGGGATACTGAAGAGGTCAATCCAATCTCCCCAGCTTTTAACATCTATATGGGGGAGGTCATCTGACATTATACAACAATATGCTGATGATATCCAATAATACATTCCCCCCCCCCCCAACACACACAACTGTAGAGGAAATGCAGTTGATTTTCTGTCCCAGTGCCTGGAGGCTGTAAGGTTTGAATGGGAGAGAACAGGTTGGTGAACCATGTCCCCATAATTCTCCTATCTGCCTTGACAATGTGTATTTATGTGTGCTTGCACAGTCATAAAAATGTTTGCTGATTCAGAGGAGGAGGAAGCAAAAGTACTGTTTTCACTAACAATTATATCATTAGCAAAATCTGACTGAATATGTATTGTCCCCTCAGAGTAATAACCGAAAGCAAGACTTACACTCTGAATTAGCTTAATGATATCATGTATCTGATTATGAATGATTACATCGTATCATGCAATTGTTCATGAAGGGAAGAATATCGTAGAATATTGATGTCAAAGCAACTGAGAGAGTCTTATTAACTTGTACATTTAAGGGTTGGAGGGATGGTGGGGAATGCTGGCTGGGGAATTCTGGGAGTTGAAGTCCATACATCTTCAAGCTGTCAAGTTTGAAAAACCACTGCATTAATATATGTACGGCTTTGATTCCAGACTTTTGCTGCTTGACACAAAAATCAAAGTAGTGCCCACCTTCAGTCTGCAAATCTCCAATATCTATTGGATGGTTGAATCTTATTCATTAGCATCAGAATAGCCAATTTTCTTCTCTGTTTCCTTGCTGCCCTATCTTATTCCAGTTCATTGCCCACTAAAACAGATCTTGCAATGCATTACCAGCATACATCTTGTAAACAGAGCCAACCTGGACAGTTACTTCTCTATCTGCTTATGTCCCTTCTCATGGCAGCCATTTTCTGTGAACATCTATAAAAGAGTGCTGTCAAAATTCCTGATGTGCTCACTGGCCTAAAAGGTTTGCCTACCTCTGCTGTTAGGTGTCATGCATCAGCCTTCCTTAAACTTGCTACATGTGATATTGATAAACAAAATGCCAAGGACAAACAGGTGTTTTGAAAGTGGGTTACAGGTGAGTTAATGCTGTGAGGTAATTGGGTGCACAGTCTGCTAAAAGAAGACTGAACAACCCAGCAGATGAGATGCTCTTTAGAGGTCCATCCTTACCTTCAGAGGTGAGGTTTATGGTTATTTGAAATATAGGGAGACTTCCAAGTGTTGCACAGCTGGTCTTTTGTTCATGGAAACACATATTTTACTCCTAATCTAGTAATTTCCAAAACCTGCACCAGTGCCCATGTTTTCCCAGTGGAACTCTGCCATGGCCCATAAAATGTACTCTGGAAGGATTAGTTCTAAAATTGGCTACTAAGACTACATGAAGATGTATTCAGAGGCAACAGATTAATTGGCAAGCAGAACTAATTTAACCAAAGGAAACTATTTTAAAAAGGACATTGGGAGAGAATTAATTGACATTAGGGCAGCCAAAGCAGAGAATTCTTTTACACTTTATTTTTACCTCCTATTATACCGGTCAAAAATTCTTGGTCTGATCTACTGCAAAATGATGTATCTGTGGATCCCAGTTACCTTCTTCCATCTCTGGCTTAGGTGAATCCAGTTGTTGAGGATAAAGAAGAACTTAGAGAAAAGCTATACTGCAAACTTTTAAAAGTGCCGAGGCACAGAAGTGAGGTAAAAATCTTTGAATTTAAAACCAGTTCTGCTTTGTGCCTTCCAAACAGTGATTCCATAAAGCCAATTAATGTAGCCTTCACTCCCAAGTATGAGTGACTTGGAATCTGCTTTGTGAAATCTTGTTTAATTGTCAAGATTATTAAGAGGAGTGGCTTAAAAAACTTTATATTCTTTAGGAAATAGATTTAACCCACTTAGCCTTTTCTGCCTGTGAAAAACCAGTTGAACAGGTTAGTCACAGATGACAGCAAAGTGCTTTGGGGCTGCATCCAACAATCATAAAAAGTGATAACTGGATAAATCAGTTTTTTATTGAGACATTTTGTTTGCTAAGTTTGCCTTTCTAACCCAAGAATTGCTTTGTTTCTCTAGGAAGGCAATAATAATAATAATATTAATATTAAAGCAGCATGTAAGATTGTAATCAGTTTAAATGTGGCTATTTCACTTGAATGCATACATAGGAGCAACTCCAACCAATGTCTATACAGTGTCTGGCTATATTTACACAAGAAACTTAACCAGATCAAAGATCTGCCAGTTGCATTCACACAACATGCTAAACTTGGTTGGTTAAGAGTTCTTACCATGTTATAGCATGCTATGTGAATCCAGGCCATTTGGTTAATATATAGTTCAGTGCATGGGTATCCACAGGAGCTTGTTGCTTTTGTCAGAATGAGAAAAGCAGTGTTGTGGCATTGCTTCACAAGCTCAGCCTCTTTTATACATATGTCCCACCTCATGATGCATGTGCAAAAGAGGCAGGGCTTGAATCACAATGTTGTAGTGCTGCTTTCATCATTCTGCCCCCTCATTAGCCATTCCGCAGATGTTGCCTACATGGGTATCTACAGGGAAGGGTCAGAAACACCAAGATGGCAATCACAACCATGTAATTGAAGCCACATCAATTGTGAGAAAGAGATGGGATCTTAGTCATGCAGTTGATGTCACCATATTGAAATCCCTTCCCTCTCCTCCCAGTGGATGCTCTTGGCTGCTGGAAGGGCTGTGTATGTGTGTGTATGTGTGCATGTACTTGAGTTTCTGAGAATTATTTGTGTGTGAGAGAACAGTTGGTATGTGCAGATGGGGGAATCAATTTTATCAAATGGAGTACTTAATTAATTTGAATCAGTAGTATTCAGTGTGTGCATGTGGGGAGGGGGGTTGTCCTGGCCCTTCTGATCCCTGGAGGATGGTTTCTGGCAGACACATATGCATACATTTAATCTGTGTACACATTTATTGGCTTTAACTGAAGTTGGAGACCTAGTTTGAAAAGGCGAGGGAAGTTGGACATTACATTGGATGCTTATCTGTGTATAAGATTTTTTATCCTGCAAACTCTTCCTTTTGGACTGAGCAGGGTCATTAACTTCAGTGTAATTAACTTCAATATACATTTAAATCAATTAAATGCATTTAATATGTTTATATGCTGTGCATTTAGTAATTTCCCCAATTTCACATTAAAAAGTCATTTTAGTTACAACTTTTAGAGCCAAACACTTCCATGGACTGATTCCCCAATCTGGTGCCCTTTAAATTTATGCTTCAACTTCCATAATTTCTAAACAACATGCTGGTTGAAAATATTGGGAATTGGTCTAATATTCTGGGAATGTACCTGTCAGGAGAAGTATGCCATAATAAGCATGGCTAGATGAACCAACTGATTGGTCTGTTGTAAAGCAGATGCCCGGTAGACATAGCTTTTGACATGCTCTGCCCTATTTGGGCCCAGCCACATTGAAGGGACTACGTCACCTAATTTCTCTGGGAAAAGGAGAAATTCTGCAGTATTTTTTCAGGGGGGAGGTTTGCCATTAGTAGTTGCACAGTTTTTGTCTTTTTTTTTTTTACTGAGGTTTGATTTTTTAAGGCTACTTGAGATCAGAACAGCAATATTATATTAGCAGTTTGGCTATAACTTTACTTCCTCCATGATGTTCCAGATTTATCATCATTATTAAGCTTTAATAGTAGGTATCTTCCTTTTTTTAAAAAAAGGTAGAGAATGTTCAGCAGTAATTCTGGAAATGGACTTTCTGTAGTATGTGAAGGAAAAAAAATAGAAATGTTCTCAAAAGGTGGTGGTTTTGGAAACGTAGGCTGGACTCTAAGTATCCTTTGACTATCCCTATATGTTATTTTGTATACCTATAGATTCCATTTCTGCAAGACAAGTATTGCAAAAAGATCCTTTGGGCAGAGTGCATGGGCATCACTTAATTTGTGACCTCCTTATGTAACTATTGTTTATAAAACCTGCTTGCTAAGGTGTGATGTGAACTGATAGTTGGTCTCATCTTAACTGCCAAATCAGATTTCATGTCTTAGAAAAAAAGTATTTAGCAGGAACATAACTATCCATTCTAAAAATGACTGCAAGATCATATTTGACCAGAGATCAGGTTTAACTGACATCCCTGTTTGCTTATTTATTTATTTACTTTCTATCCTGCCTTTATTATTTTTATAAATAACTCAAGGCGGGGAACATACCTATTACTCCTTCCTCTTCCTATTTTCCCACAACAGCAACCCTGTGAGGTGAGTTGGGCTGAGAGAGAGTGACTGGCCCAAGGTCACCCAGCCGGCTTTCATGGCTAAGGATGGGCTAGAACTCACAGTCTCCTGGTTTCTAGCCCAGCACCTTAACCACTAGACCAAACTGGCTCTATTACCTGTTATCATACCTAGGAAAAAAGAAGGTGAGCCTTGACCTTTTCATCTCTGGATTGCTTCTCCAAATGAAGAAAACGTGAAAAGCTAGGAATGTTTAGATGGAAAGGAAAAGAGCAATTGATTGCTTCTCTCCATCTTTCTTCCCTCTCCTATATATCAAAAAACTAGATAATGAAATCCACAAATGCTTTACTCCAAACCTCTTAATGGAGTCCATCTCCAGGCTAAAATGCTGTTCACTTCTGATTATAGCTGTTAGAAAAAATGATTCTTCTGATGGAACTTTGACCATGCCTCTTATACCAGATTATCTTTCTCATAAAATAAAATATGGAGCGAGGTTTTTTTATGGTCTGAATCTGTACTAGCTTTTATAGGAAATGCATAAAAAGGTGCAGGCAGGCAGGCTCATAGCAGTGATATCTTTGAATGTGCTCCAGGTGGAATTACTTTCCATACATGGAAAATCTCTACTTCGCTTGTCAAGGCTCTTCACCAACAGAGAAGCATAATACCTTCACTATCTGGGTGATACTTTTCAGCCATAAACTTCTGAATCTCCCATCAGGACTTAATATGCTTCTTGAAAGGATTTAAGGTGGGAAGGTATGCAAGAGTTCCTGGAAAAGGTGAGTCAACCAAGCCACCACCAAGTGTTCAAAATATACTTGGTTTTGCAAGCCTAGATAGACAACAAAATCCTATTACAAAGTTTTTATGGATGGATGATAAAAATGATGGGCTATACTTCAATTAAGAGATCATGAACCGTACTTATTTTAGCAGACACCAGCCATGGCTGGCTCCTTAAACCTAGGTAGCCTGCAGATGTGGACTTCAACTTCCAGAATGACCATGCTGTCCAGGCTGAAAATCAAAAGGTTAGGGAAAACTTATCTGTAGATTACAGAGCTTATGTGCATAAAATGGTTGAGTTTACTTACTGCATTAAACTATTGTTTATTTAGCCATGTAATTAACCATGGTTTTGCACATTACACATTGCCCTAAGCCATGCCCTCAGTTTTCAAATTATAATGGCTGTGTTTGCATAGCCCGTTAAATAAGATTCAAACAAATCATACTAGTTGAAAGTTAAGCTGGCCACAATTTGGAAGGTGCTAGATTGGGGTAGTATGCCTTACCCCAAAGTTATCAAAACATGATTTCCATGGATAGTTGTTACCCCCTCTCCCCCCAAAAAGAGCCTTGTGACCCTGTAGAAGGAGTGCATTACATTTTCTTGGCCAAGGCTATCATATATCTGGCTTTGAGTTGTATATGGGGACCACGCTCCAAAAAGCAACAGGTGAGACTAGGAGAAAAACCAAATTTAATTTAGATTTACTTACAGTTAAATATTATTAATACAATTACCCTCTAGTCATGTAGTTTATATTTTTGCCTTTTTACCTCATGAAAAATGACAATTTGGAGCAAAATTTGTAGGACTCAGTGCTGTGCTCTTTAGGGGACACAATATGGCTTTAGGGTTCTAGGTTGTGTATTAAAGTTTTGCCTTACACCCTAAGACAGCATTTGCCGGGTCTCCTAAGCCTTCCACAAGTTTTTAGATTGTGTTATATCAAACATGCAGTTCTCTAATTCTGCTGCTATACTCTTTTAACCAAGCTGTGATAATGAATTACATTTTGCCATTTTTGCTTTGAAATATTGATCCATAAAGGTCTTAGGTTTGTAGGTGACTTAAACTCCCTTTTTAAACTCCCTTCTCAGCATTTTTTTTTAAGTTTATTTCAATAACAGGTCTTTTGAATACATGAAGTTTAGTTGAAGACTTATCATATCTTTCAACGTATTACCAGTCTTGTGTATTTCTAAGATGGTGGAAAGTACATAATTAGTGGTGCATCTGATGAAACAGTTTAAGTAAATTTCCTGACTCATAATGAGAGAAAGGGCTGAAATCTGAAAGGCAATTTTTCCATGCCAGGAACATCATTAACCCAATATGTGAACCATGAGGAGATTGGTTTGGTTAAATAAATGACTTGTACTAATCAATTCCATTCTTTTTAATGGTGATGTCTTGATCTGAGAGGAATTAGGGGAAATATTAAATCATGGAGCCAGTTTAACTGTGAATTAATCCATCTTTTGGAATGGAAACTGGTTTATAAAAAAGTCACACAGAATCATAGAAATTGAAACAATATTTATGCTGCAAAACCGGATCCTTGTTCCCTCTTTTCAAGCAGGATAGGAGGACTGGAGGGAAATATATAAGCTCAAGTCACATATTTACCTTAGAAGTTGTGATGCCCTTCTCTGAGGACATTTTATTTACTATTTATTCATTTGTTTATACAGTCATGTCTCTACAGCTGTACTTCTAACAACTCAAGGCAGTTTACAATAATATCAGTATTGTCAAAATTGAATAATAAGCTAATAAAAGTAACATTTCCATTATAGTTCAGGTTCAGTGTTTGCACCAGAAGCTCTTTGGAACAAGATAAACCTGGCTGCTTTGTGAAAAACAAACAAGCTGGGGTCTCTTTGCAGCTGAGGAGCAAGGCATGCCATAGTGTTGTTGTTGTTTATTCGTTCAGTCGCTTCCGACTCTTCGTGACTTCATGGACCAGCCCACGCCAGAGCTTCCTGTCAGTTGTCAACACCCCCAGCTCGCCCAGGGACGAGTCCGTCACCTCTAGAATATCATCCATCCATCTTGCCCTTGGTCGGCCCCTCTTCCTTTTGCCCTCCACTCTCCCTAGCATCAGCATCTTCTCCAGGGTGTCCTGTCTTCTCATTATATGGCCAAAGTATTTCAGTTTTGCCTTTAATATCATTCCCTCAAGTGAGCAGTCTGACTTTATTTCCTGGAGGATGGATTGGTTTGATCTTCTTGCAGTCCAAGGCACTCTCAGAATTTTCCTCCAACACCACAGTTCCAAAGCATCGATCTTACTTCGCTCAGCCTTCCTTATGGTCCAGCTCTCGCAGCCATATGTTCCTACGGGGAACACCATTGCTTTAACTATGTGGACCTTTGTTGTCAGCGTGATGTCTCTGCTCTTAACTATTTTATCGAGATTTGTCATTGCTCTTCTCCCAAGGATTAAGCGTCTTCTGATTTCCTGACTGCAGTCAGCATCTGCAGTAATCTCTGCACCTAGAAATACAAAGTCTTTCACTGCTTCTACATTTTCTCCCTCTATTTGCCAGTTATCAATCAAGCTGGTTGCCATAATCTTGGCTTTTTTGAGGTTTAGCTGCAAGCCAGCTTTTGCACTTTCTTCTTTCACCTTCATCATAAGGCTCCTCAGTTCCTCTTCACTTTCAGCCATCAAAGCGGTATCATCTGCATATCTGAGATTGTTAATGTTTCTTCCAGTGATTTTAACTCCAGCCTTGGATTCCTCAAGCCCAGCATGTTGCATGATGTGTTCTACGTACAAGTTGAATAGGTAGGATGAGAGTATACAGCCCTGCCGTACTCCTTTCCCAATCTTAAACCAGTCCGTTGTTCCATGGTCTGTTCTTACTGTTGCTGCTTGGTCGTTATACAGATTCTTCAGGAGGCATACAAGATGACTTGGTATCCCCATACCACTAAGAACTTACCACAATTTGTTATGGTCCACATAGTCAAAGGCTTTAGAATAGTCAATAAAACAGAAATAGATGTTTTTCTGAAACTCCCTGGCCTTTTCCATTATCCAGTGGATATTGGCAATTTGGTCCCTATTTCCTCTGCCTTTTCTAAACCCAGCTTGTACATCTGGCAATTCTCGCTCCATGAATTGATGAAGTCTACCTTGCAGGATCTTGAGCATTACCTTACTGGCATGTGAAATGAGTGCCACTGTTCGATAGTTTGAACATTCTTTAGTGTTTCCCTTTTTTGGTATGGGGATATAAGTTGTTTTTTTCCAGACTGATGGCCATTCTTGCGTTTTCCAAATTTGCTGGCATATAGCATGCATTACCTTGACAGCATCATCTTGCAAGATTTTGAACAGTTCAGCTGGGATGCCATCGTCTCCTGCTGCCTTGTTATTAGCAATGCTTCTTAAGGCCCATTCAACCTCACTCTTCAGGATGTCTGGCTCTAGCTCATTGACCACACTGTCAAAGCTATCCCCGATATTGTTATCCTTCCTATACAGGTCTTCTGTATATTCTTGCCACCTTTTCTTGAGCTCTTCTTCTTCTGTTAGGTCCTTGCCATCTTTGTTTTTGATCATACCCATTTTTGCCTGGAATTTACCTCCGATGTTTCTAATTGTCTGGAAGAGGTCTCTTGTCCTTCCTATTCTATTGTCTTCCTCCACTTCCGCGCATTGCTTGTTTAAAAATAATTCCTTATCTCTTCTGGCTAACCTCTGGAATTTTGCATTTAATTGGGCATATCTCCCCCTATCACTGTTGCCTTTTGCTTTCCTTCTTTCTTGGGCTACTTCTAGTGTCTCAGCAGACAGCCATTTTACCTTCTTGGTTTTCTCTTTCTTTGGGATGTATTTTGTTGCCACCTCCTGAACAATGTTGCGGACTTCTGTCCAGAGTTGTTCCAGGACCCTATCTACTAAGTCCAGTCCCTTAAATCAATTCTTCACCTCCACTGCATATTCCTTAGGAATATTAGTGAGCTCATATCTAGCTGATCTGTGGATCTTCCCTAATCTCTTTAGTCTGATCCTAAATTGTGCAAGAAGAAGTTCGTGATCGGAACTACAGTCAGCTCCAGGTCTTGTTTTTACCGACTGTATAGACGTCCGCCACCTTTGGCTGCAAAGGATGTAGTCAATCTGATTTCGGTGTTGTCCATCTGGTGAAGTCCATGTATAAAGCCGTCTCTTAGGTTGCTGGAAGAGGGTGTTTGTTATGCACATTGAGTTGTCTTGGCAAAATTCTATCAGCCTGTGTCCTGCTTCGTTTTGTTCTCCCAGGCCATGCTTACCTGTAATTCCAGGTGTCATTTGACTGCCCACCTTAGTATTCCAGTCTCCCGTGATGAAAATAACATCTCTTTTAGGTGTGTTGTCCAGTAGGTGCTGCAGATCCTCATAGAACTGCTCTACTTCAGCTTCTTCAGCATCTGTGGTTGGGGCGTATATTTGGATCACTGTGATGTTAGATGGCTTGCCCTGAATTCGAATTGAGATCATTCTGTCGTTTTTTGGATTGTATCCAAGCACTGCTTTAGCCACTCTACTATTAATTATGAAGGCTACTCCATTTCTTCTGTGGTCTTCTTTTCCACAGTAGTAGATCTGGTGGTCATTTGATGTGAAGTGGCCCATTCCAGTCCATTTCAGTTCACTGATGCCCAAAATGTCTATCTTTAATCTTGACATCTCACCAATAACCACATCCAATTTGCCCTGGCTCATAGATCTTACATTCCAGGTTCCAATGGTGTGTTGATCCTTAGAACATCGGATTCGCCGTTCACCACCAGCACCGTCGGCCGCTAGCCGTCCTTTCGGCTTTGAGCTAGCTGCGTCATCACATCTGGGGCTAGTTGAACTCCTCCTCTGTTCCTCCCCAGTAGCATTTTGACCATCTTCCGACCTGGGGGTCTCATCTTCCGATGGTATACTGCCATATCTCTGGTTGTACTGATCCATTGAGTTTTCATGCAAGAATACTGGGGTGGGTTGCCATTACCTTCCCCAGGGATCGCCTTTAGTCTGACCTCTTTGTCATGACCTTCCCGTCTTGGGTGTCCCTTCACGGTTTAGCTCATGGCATCATTGAGGTGCTCAAGCTCCAGCACCACGACAAGGTAACTGTCCTGACAGCCAGGAAACACACTGAGACAGGGAACTGGTCTCTAATGTTTATTGCTAATACATAACAGTAATCCTAACAAACTGAAACAGCGTGGGAAAAACCCAGACATATAAACCCCAAAGGTTAAGGCGGTCCCGATCTGTGTCTCTTTGAATGGCTGACCAATTCCTCAGTGCTACGCATGCGCTTAACAGTCTGGATGGGAGTCCCCTGCTCGCCATACTTACTCATGACAATAACGATCCTTTGCTGTGAGATGCCATAGTGTAGGGGACACCAATGTGAAGATGTGGCTCTGGGGCTCTACTTCTTTCACCTCCCATGGGATGGGAGCACAGGCATCAGCAGGGATTTATAGATTAAAACAGCACCTTGAATTAGTCCCAGAAATCTGCCAGCTGGAGTGACCAGAGGACTGGTCTAAAGTAGCTATTAAGCCTACTATACTTTTCCTTCTAAATAGCTGGACTGCTGCATGTTGAACCAATTGCAGCTTTTGAGATGCTTTCAGAGGCAGCCCCATGTAAAGTGAATTGTAGGAGTCAAAACAGAAGGTGATGAGGATGTGAGGCACAGCTGCAAGAGCATCCTGGTTCGAGAAGGTCTATAATTTGTTTAGACATAGAATGACTGCTACTGAAAAATAGTAAAGCGCCCATTGTAATTATGGAGCTCTGGTGTTTATGTGAAGAGATGAACCCTGGGAATATTCTCTATTCAGAGATATTCAGCTATCTGTTTCCTGCCACTAGATGCTCAGATTTTTCTGCCTTTCTCCTTTGGAGTGAATGGTACATATTCACTTTCCTGAAAGAAAAGTCTCAGTGAATCACTAGGATAGTACCTACCTGTTCTTTGCTCTCTCTCTGTAGTTTTGCCTTTTCAACTGCTTGGGTTCCTATCCCGGCTTTGGAGTTTTGGTGACGCTAGAATGTGCCAGAATCTTGGCAATCCAGTATATCAGCAGTGAAGAACTCATGTCTCTCCTGAAGTTATTGAAATATCCCTTCCAAAAGACCATCCAACATACAGTAGATGGTGGTGAAGGATGCTGCGAGTTGTAATTCAGTAACATGGGTGGGACCTTGGAAACCTAGTTGTGCTTTATACATGGCCAGACTGATGAAGGTGGCAGCAACCAAAAACTGGAGACCAGTGTAGGACATAGTTAAAGGCCTTCAGAAAGCAATATTGACCTTGACCTCTCAGCGGCTTTCGATACCATCGACCATGGTATCCTTTTGGGTCGGCTCAGGGAGTTGGGGGTGGGAGGTGTAGTCTTACACTGGTTCACCTCCTTCCTCCAGGGCCGGTCCCAGTTGGTGTTGATAGGGAGCGAGAGATCCAGCCCGCGTCCCCTCTTTTGTGCAGTGCCGCACAGCTCGGTGCTCTCTCCACTCCTTTTTAACACCTACATGAAACCTCTGGGTAAGATCATCTGCCACCACGGGATGACGTATCATCACCTAATTATACATCTCCATCCTGGGGGAAGTGAGTGATGCTGTGGCTGCCCCTTCCAGGTGCCTGGGGGCTGTGGGGGCCTAGATGGGAAACAACAGGCTTAGACTGAACCCTAGTAAGATGGAGTGGCTGTGGGTTAATGGCTTCTTGGTATCTGGAAAGTTGCCATCTTTAGTTCTGGATGGGGTTGCACTGCCCCAGACAGACCTGGTGCGTAACTTAGGGGTCCTCTTGCACTCATGACTCCTGCTCAAAGAGCAGGTGGCAGTCGTGGCCAGGAGGGCCTTTGCGCAACTTCGTGTTGTGCACCAGTTACACCCTTTCTTAGACCGAGAGGCCCTTCGAATGGTCACTCATGCCCTGGTCATCTCCCATATAGACTACTGTAATGCGCTCTACATGGGGCTACCCTTGAAGAATATCCGGAAGTTACAAATGGTCCAGAATGTGGCCGTGCAGGCAATCTTGGGTGTCCCAAGGTTTGCACATGTAACACCTTTGTTGCGTGAGCTGCACTGGGTTCCAGTTTGCTTCTGGGTCCAATTCAAGGTGTTGGTTATGACCTTTAAAGCCCTACATGGCATGGGACCGGGATATCTGAGGGACCATCTCGTCCCAATTACATTGATCTGCCCGAACCGGTCATGCAGGGAGGGCATGTTACAGACCCCATCTGTAAAATAATTCCATCTAGCGGGGTCCCAGAAGCATGCCTTCTCTGCAGTAGCTCCTGTCATGAGTACTGATGGTGAGCAGGAGGGGGCCTCCATCCAGGGGGGGAAACGCATGCGTAGTACTGAGCAATTAAGCAGCCATTCAAAGAGACACAGATCAGACACGCCTTAACTTTTGGGGTTTATCTGTCTGGATTTTTCCCACGCTTCAGTTTGTTAGGATTCTGTTTAATGTAGCAATAATAAACACTAGAGACCTACTCCTTGTCTCAGCGTGATTTCTGACTGTTAGGACACCTCCTGCCCTTTGGAACATCCTTCCCCCAGAGGTGAGACAGGCCCCCTCACTCCTGGACTTTCAAAAAAGACTAAAGACCTGGTTTTGCCAGCAAGCTTGGAACGGGAAGGAGAATAGCCATACCTGGGGACGCCTAGCGCCCTAGAGTGATTTTTGATGGACCTATTACACTCATGGACTGATAAGAACTCTCAGCCATCTAGACCATCATATTTTAGGTTAGTGTATTTATTGTATTTGTAACTGTTTTGATTTTAACTTCGTTTTTATTGTAAACTGCCCGGAGGGCGGTGATAAAGTTTGATTGATAATAAATAAATAAATAAGCAAGCAAGCTATGTTGCAAATCCAACACATTTTATGCCCAAGACAAAGAACAAGATGGCATTCTCTCTCTTCAATATCATTTGAAGGCAACAGACTAGCTTAGTGGGGCACAATGCAGGTTCTGTGATACAGCCACAGCTCTGCCTCTCACTGCCTCCATGCTACTACCTGCCCCTCAGAACCTACCTAAGGTAAGGCAGCTCCTTCACTTAACCTAACATTGGCCCTGTGTCCTCACTCATTGAAGTTGAGGTCTCATCAATACAAAGCATGTACTTGCACTGTTGATCCATGGCCACTCCTTAATAATGGAGTATCTGCAAAAGAGTCCCATCTGATTACTCAGAGGCCCAGTATCAGCCTTTCTTTCCATTTGGCACAGAACAATGGAGAAGAGATGTTCTTTTACAGCTTTCTAATCACTCACAAAACAAAGAGAATCAAAGTCTTTTCTCAGTTCTGGTTGAGTGTAGTTTTCCCCATCTGGTGCTAAAGGATGTACCTTAAAAAGGGCAGACATCTTCCATGAGTTTTACCTACTATGGATGTTATTCTTGGCTCCATTTCCTTCTCTTTTCATTCCTGGGATGTTTCAGCAGGATGATTCCACTGCTCTCCAGTGCTTAATGCTCCCAAAGGCATATACATTTTTATCAGCACTTCTGGATTGAGAAGTGACCTCACAGGCAGGAAAGATATGAAATTGCTGATTCTCTGTAACTCTTCTGGGAAATCCTTGCTACTTCTTGTGACATGACACTGACTTCTCTCAAGCTTAAGGTGAGGTGACGTGTTCAACGTACAAAATAATAAACTTTATTTTTTTTATGTCTTACCTGATCTTTCTTCCAAGGTTAGTGTACAGAAAATTGGTGAGGTGGGTTAGGCTGAGAACTTGCTAGATTGAAGATTGAATTTAAAGTGGTGATTCAGTTATATTGTCTTAAAATCAAATCTTTGAATTAAATTGCCAAGTCAACTTCAGGCATCAGTTTGGGTACCTTGAAATTGATTTGGCAATTTGATGGACTTCTACACATGTGCATTCACATTTTTACTCTGATTGATGAACTGACTCAATTCAGCAATTTAAATTAGATCTTAGATGATCACACATCCCTAGAACTTGTGACTAACCAAATCTACTTCATAGTTCTTACTATCTGTAGAATGTGTCCAAGTGTTTAAAATATTTCACCTGCATTATTCTTGTATCACACATGTAATTGGGAATTATTCCCACATTGCATATAGAGGGGTTGAGAAGAAGTAGCTTGTCAAAGAACTACTCAGCAGAGGCAATGCTACTCTATCGGCTTTCTGATATGTAGCTTAATCTTGTCCGCTACAAACCTATCTGTTTCATTCAGAAATAACTATAGTACTAATTTATGTGGCTTTACCAAGGAACAGTCAAAACAAAACAAAGCAAAGCAAAGCAAAACAAAATCCTTAATAATTACAAATCAAGCAAATAAAATTATCTCAGATCTCAGTCAATAAATATTAGCACTAAAACAACCAATATAACAAATACATTTAACTCAATGCCCTGAGTATATATACAGTATTAATAATTTAAAATTAACCTAGACTTAACCTGGAACTGTCAGCTAAATAATGGTTGAGTAGAACAACTAGACCTTATACTAATCCACAAAGTTTATTTACTTATTTAAGTATTTAAACCCCTTTTAAAGGCCATGAGGTTTCTATAAAGATGAAGAAGGGAGCTGGTTCCAGAGTCACAGGGCCAGGCTCACAGTCTGGAGGCTATAACCCTCTATGGAGGTACCACAATAAGTCTCTGCTCAGAGGAACATAAAGAACAACAGAAAAACGGGCAGTAGATACTGAGGAGTTTGTGCCTGGAAGGCTGTAAACACAAGTGTTGGTAATTTATACTGGGCTCTGACTTGAATAGGGAGCCAGTGAAGAACCCTGCACTGCACTAAGGCATGAGAATAACATGGAAGGTTCAAGACAGCACAAGCAGCACTGTTCTAGACTAAGATCTGGGAGAGACAGAGGGATTGGGAATGACTGCCAGGAA
Source organism: Candoia aspera (assembly GCF_035149785.1). Lineage (NCBI taxonomy): Eukaryota > Metazoa > Chordata > Lepidosauria > Squamata > Candoiidae > Candoia > Candoia aspera. The sequence continues at coordinate 314,729,240 of NC_086153.1, forward strand.
TTCATCACAGTAAACTAAGGATGAGACAACCAAGGTATACATAAGTAATGCTGCAGTGTCCTTTGACATAATCTCCTGGATCCTACAGATATTCATCAAGTGAAAAATAGTGACCCTAGCTATAGAAGCAATAAATCAATGTAAAGTCAGCTGGCCATCAATTAAGACCCCAAGACAAGAAGAAATTGGAGCAACTGAGCCCTGAAGATAGAGGAAAACTCAGTTAGAGGATGGGAAGGGTGATGAGGCTGAAACAACAATCTGAGTCTGGTCCATATTAATCTTAAGGTTGGGAAGACATCCAAGAGGAAATGCTAGTTAAGCCATCCCATTATAGTTGATCATCAAAGGCCACAAAAGTCCACTAGACTTGAGTATCATTAGTGTAACAATTGTATTGGAAGCCATGATCGTTACCTTGTCATGGTGCTGGAGCTTGAGCACCTCAATGATGCCATGAGCTAAACCGTGAAGGGCCACCCAAGATGGGAAGGTCATGACAGAGAGGTCAGACTAAAGGCGATCCCTGGGGAAGGTAATGGCAACCCACCCCAGTATTCTTGCATGAAAACTCAATGGATCAGTACAACCAGAGATAGGTCGGTATACCATTGGAAGATGAGACCCCCAGGTCGGAAGATGGTCAAAATGCTACTGGGGAGGAACAGAGGAGGAGTTCAACCAGCCCCAGACGTGATGATGCAGCTAGCTCAAAGCCGAAAGGACGGCTAGCGGCCGACGGTGCTGGTGGTGAACGGCGAATCTGATGTTCTAAGGATCAACACACCATTGGAACCTGGAATGTAAGATCTATGAGCCAGGGCAAATTGGATGTGGTTATTGGTGAGATGTCAAGATTAAAGATAGACATTTTGGGCGTCAGTGAACTGAAATGGACTGGAATGGGCCACTTCACATCAAATGACCAGCAGATCTACTACTGTGGACAAGAGGACCACAGAAGAAATGGAGTAGCCTTCATAATTAATAGTAGAGTGGCTAAAGCAGTGCTTGGATACAATGCAAAAAACGATAGAATGATCTCAGTTTGAATTCAGGGCAAGCCATCTAACATCACAGTGATCCAAATATACGCCCCAACCACAGATGCTGAAGAAGCTGAAGTAGAGCAGTTCTATGAGGATCTGCAGCACCTACTGGACAACACGCCTAAAAGAAATGTTATTTTCATCACGGGAGACTGGAATGCTAAGGTGGGCAGTCAAATGACACCTGGAATTACAGGTAAGCATGGCCTGGGAGAACAAAACGAAGCAGGACATAGGCTGATAGAATTTTGCCAAGACAACTCACTCTGCATAGCAAACACTCTCTTCCAACAACCTAAGAGACAGCTTTATACATGGACTTTCCCAGATGGACAACACCGAAATCAGATTGACTACATCCTTTGCAGCCAAAGGTGGCAGACATCTATACAGTCGGTAAAAACAAGACCTGGAGCTGACTGTAGTTCCGATCACGAACTTCTTCTTGCACAATTTAGGATCAGACTAAAGAGATTAGGGAAGACCCACAGATCAGCTAGATATGAGCTCACTAATATTCCTAAGGAATATGCAGTGGAGGTGAAGAATAGATTTAAGGGACTGGACTTAGTAGATAGGGTCCCAGAAGAACTCTGGACAGAAGTTCGCAACATTGTTCAAGAGGCGGCAACAAAATACATCCCAAAGAAAGAGAAAACCAAGAAGGTAAAATGGCTGTCTGCTGAGACACTAGAAGTAGCCCAAGAAAGAAGGAAAGCAAAAGGCAACAGTGATAGGGGGAGATATGCCCAATTAAATGCAAAATTCCAGAAGTTAGCCAGAAGAGATAAGGAATTATTTTTAAACAAGCAATGCGCGGAAGTGGAAGAAGACAATAGAATAGGAAGGACAAGAGACCTCTTCCAGAAAATTAGAACCATCGGAGGTAAATTCCAGGAAAAAATGGGTGTGATCAAAAACAAAGATGGCAAGGACCTAACAGAAGTAGAAGAGATCAAGAAAAGGTGGCAAGAATATACGGAAGACCTGTATAGGAAGGATAACAATATCGGGGATAGCTTTGACGGTGTGGTCAGTGAGCTAGAGCCAGACATCCTGAAGAGTGAGGTTGAATGGGCCTTAAGAAGCATTGCTAATAACAAGGCAGCAGGAGACGACGGCATCCCAGCTGAACTGTTCAAAATCTTGCAAGATGATGCTGTCAAGGTAATGCATGCTATATGCCAGCAAATCTGGAAAACACAAGAATGGCCATCAGATTGGAAAAAATCAACTTATATCCCCATACCAAAAAAGGGAAAGACTAAAGAATGTTCAAACTATCGAACAGTGGCACTCATTTCACATGCCAGTAAGGTAATGCTCAAGATCCTGCAAGGTAGACTTCATCAATTCATGGAGCGAGAATTGCCAGATGTACAAGCTGGGTTTAGAAAAGGTAGAGGAACTAGGGACCAAATTGCCAATATCTGCTGGATAATGGAAAAAGCCAGGGAGTTTCAGAAAAACATCTATTTCTGTTTTATTGACTATTCTAAACCTTTGACTGTGTGGACCATAACAAATTGTGGTAAGTTCTTAGTGGTATGGGGATACCAAGTCATCTTGTATGCCTCCTAAAGAATCTGTATAACGACCAAGTAGCAACAGTAAGAACAGACCACGGAACAACAGACTGGTTTAAGATTGGGAAAGGAGTACAGCAGGGCTGTATACTCTCACCCTACCTATTCAACTTGTATGCAGAACACATCACGCAACATGCTGGGCTTGAGGAATCCAAGGCTGGAGTTAAAATCGCTGGAAGAAACATTAACAATCTCAGATATGCAGATGATACCACTTTGATGGCTGAAAGCGAAGAGGAACTGAGGAGCCTTATGATGAAGGTGAAAGAAGAAAGTGCAAAAGCTAGCTTGCAGCTAAACCTCAAAAAAGCCAAGATTATAGCAACCAGCTTGATTGATAACTGGCAAATAGAGTGAGAAAATGTAGAAGCAGTGAAAGACTTTGTATTACTAGGTGCAGAGATTACTGCAGATGCTGACTGCAGTCAGGAAATCAGAAGAGGCTTAATCCTTGGGAGAAGAGCAATGACCAATCTTGATAAAATAGTTAAGAGCAGAGACATCACACTGACAACAAAGGTCCGCATAGTTAAAGCAATGGTGTTCCCTGTAGTAACATATGGCTGCGAGAGCTGGACCATAAGGAAGGCTGAGAGAAGGAGGATCAATGCTTTTGAACTGTGGTGTTGGAGGAAAATTCTGAGAGTGCCTTGGACTGCAAGAAGATCAAACCAGTCCATCCTCCAGGAAATCAAGTCAGACTGCTCACTTGAGGGAATGATATTAAGGGCAAAACTGAAATACTTTGGCCACATAATGAGAAGACAGGACACCCTGGAGAAGATGCTGATGCTAGGGAGAGTGGAGGGCAAAAGGAAGAGGGGCCGACCATGGGCAAGGTGGATGGATGATATTCTAGAGGTGATGGACTCGTCCCTGGGGGAGCTGGGGGTGTTGACAACCGACAGGAAGCTCTGGTGTGGGCTGGTCCATGAAGTCACAAAGAGTCAGAAGTGACTAAACGAATAAACAACAACAAGGGAAGTTCATAAAGGGTGAACAAAATAGAACCCAAGAATGATCTCTAAGGGACACCAACTCCCAAGGGACAGTCCTGGGATTGAAATCTACCCTGCAATATTGCCAAAGAATGAGAAGACAAGAAAGAGGCAAAACAATCAAGAGTACTGCCAAAGATGTCCAAAGAATGTAACTGAGCAACAATATCTGATGGCGGTGTGTCAGATGCTGCCATCAGAGCCAAAGGGACTAAAACTGATATAAAATGCTCAGAGTTGGCCACCAGAATGTTGTCCATAATATGAGAAAGTGCTGACTTACTTGAGTAGCCTGCCTGAAATTCTTATTGATATAATTTGAAAAAAAAAATTAGAAGACAAATGAAGAACAGTTGTGAGAAGGCACTCTCTCAAGGACAAAAAAGGAAGCAGGGACACAGGCTGGTTACTTGAAGATAAAAAGTGATCCAAGGGATTTATAGGAAGGAATGAAGAATGGTATGCTTATTGTGAACCGTCCAGAGTCCCCCATATGAGGGAGATGGGCGGTGATAAAAATATGATAGATAGATAGATAGATAGATAGATAGATAGATAGATAGATAGATAGATAAATGAATTTGGAAAGCTATCAGTAGTTAGAGAACAGTGGAGTCCTTAGTGTTCTCTGAGCTTGATTGTTTGCTTGCCTGACTAGGTAACATCATCAGTGCTAGTGAGTGCAGGGTTTGCTCCCTGTATATACAGTAGCTTGCCCTGCCAGTGTTGGTGGGAGTGTGGTTTTCTCCTTGGTATTTCCTTGATTAGGGTATTGTTTTCTGCTTGTTTGTCTGGTGTTAATCCCTGTTTATCTGGGTGCTGGCTGCTGAAGAGGATGGGTTCTGGTCTTTTTGTTTCCTTCTTAGCTTTTTTAATTGTCTCTTTTGAATGGTGTGTAATTGTGGTTTATCTCTATGTGTCTATCAATGGCTGATGTATCTGAGTGCCAAACTTCCAGGAATTCCCTAGCATTTTTGGATTTACTTGGTCAAATATGCTAACAGTTTCCCAGTTGAAACTATGGTTGAGTCTGTCCATGTGTTGTGAGTTTAAGAAGTTTTCATCATGTATTCTGACTGCTAGTTGGGGTACATGGATGCATTCTGCTAGTCTTCTGCCTGTTTGTCCTACATAGTGGCTAATCAAGAAATGACCAAGGAACCCCCCCCCCCAAAAAAAATTGGCAGGGCAAGCTACTGTACATAAACAGGGAGCAAATCTCACATTCACTCACATTGATGATGTTACCTAGTCGGGTAATGAAATGTCTGCAAGCAAACAACCAAGCTCAGAGAGCACCAAGGGCTCCACAGTTCAACCCTGAGCTACAAATATTCTCTTCTATTAGTTAAAGAACAGTTAACCAGCTGAGAAATACAGAACTGGAAAAGGGGTCCTAGGATAAAGAAAGGAAAGGAAGAGATCAGCAGAAGAAATGGTATAAGGAGATCCCCTTCATGTTTTGTCAAATATCATCCTCCAAGATAAGGATAATTCAAAAGCAGAAATAGTAGAAGAAAATAGAAGGGAGGGTGGATGAAGGCTAGCAAAGAGTAATTATTTCGAGCAGCAGGGAGGCAACATATTCCTAGATTTAGTGGTTGATGCTGCTAATAAAGAATGAAAAGTGGAGAAAAACTGGTGATAAGTCCTGTCCTGGACTAGATTATAGCCTGAAGTAAAAGCCTGCTTTGCCTCTTGCTTTGTGTTCAGTGGAATTTACTTCCATGCATCTTTGTACAGGATTGGTGCTTTAGACTCTTTCTAATGTCCAACTTCTAAAATACCACATTTAGTGGTATCTTTGAAAAGAGCATTCTAAGCTACTGCATGAAACCAGAACTCCTACTTACTATCAAGTCCCTGCCCATTGAATGTTGGCTTAGGAAAAGATCCTACAATGTTTGTAGAAAATACGTGTGTTTGAAACAATAGGAAACAGGACTTTTCTAGTTATGGGTAACCACTATAAATTCTTACTTTATTTGCCCCAGGATGGATATATGGTGCATGGAGCTCTTCCCAAGGGCTTCTCTCAACTGGCTAGGGGACTGCTTATCCTGGACTCCAGCATCTGTTGCCTCAGCTGGCGCTTCACTTTGCCTAATGATAGGACCAGTCCTTAAATGAGGAGTAGCACATTAGCACCTTATATCTCCTGTCTACCAGTTCTTTTGCAATGCCTCCTTGGCCTCTAATTTGGAAACTTGAGGAGGCAAGTATCTCTCAGAAGGCTGGAGATTTTATAATTTTTAATATTAAAAGATAATAAAATGCATATGCTGCAGCTTTGTTCTCATATTGTATTTGAGCACTGAATTTTGAAGCAAAAACATGAAATGTGAAGCAACTTGAATGCAGGACATCCCCTTTAAACTGCATTTAAACTGCATGGGATAGCTCTGGTGTTGTGAAATATGAAACTGCCTATGCCTCCTTCCCCTTTGGTCATGGGCACACCTTCTGGGTGAAACCAGCCCGTCAAAAACTTCTTCCCAACCGCCCTTGCTAATTTATGCAGCTGATTCATCAAGCAGTATTGCTTGTTCAGCTATCTGAGCTTTTGTAATCTTGTCTTCCTTTTTCAGGCATCTCCTCCAAGCCTGTTGTTTCTCATCCTTTTAAGAAATGTGTTGTTCTCCATCAAATTTATAGGTATTAATATTAATATTCTGAGGGATAGGGCTCCCATATTTGGGCTGTAAAAATCTGGATGGCCACCAGATGGCAGCCAAAGGGGAACTCTTTGCTGCCTTCTAGTGATTGTCCAGATTTTTTTGAGCTCAGATATTGTAGCCCTAGTAGAGGGTGCAAGAAACGAGTTTATCTTGGCCCTATTATCATATCACACAAGATGGATAAGCATGAATAGTATGAAGTATGAGTGAGTGAATGGCCCAGTTGATGCATTCAGCAGAAACAATTGGTAAAACTCATCCTGGAGTGGACCATTTTAGATTAAGCATGCTTCCTCTGAAGGTAATAATGTTCTTCCTCAGAAAGGAAATTGGCCATATCACACTTACATACATTCATAGCCATCACACTATTCTTTTTTAGGACAAGCAATATTAGACGAAGTACAGAAAAGGAGTAAGAAATAGTAAGCCAAAGAAATTAAAATCATATGATTACAAAGGGAAAGGGCATTTAGATAAAGCTAGTTTATACTTACATCACTCACTACCCCTGTCCATACCTTTCTATTCTAGTAAAAGCATCCCTGTTTCCACCACGTCTATACACCAGCTCATAGGCTGGCTTTTTTTGGTTAGACCATGTGAGGAATAACAAATTTTGCTCTAACAATTAAGTGTTGGAAAAGCAACTCACTCCTCCCTCTGCAGCCTGAGATAGTATATTTCGGCAGAAGATTACCATTTGATTATACTGGTTGGAAAAGATGGGTGAGATTTTGAGTAAAGATGGATGCTGAAGAAGAAAGATCAGGCAAACACGATAAGTAAATCTGAATAAGCAAGCTTCCTGGTTTCCTTCAGTCGTGTTATGTGGCTTCCCTGGGGACTAAGATTTCAAATGTTTCAGTCTGCACAGAGAAAGCATAGGTCAGTTTTTTCCAGTCTGTTCTTGAATTGATACTGGATGCATGTTATAGGAATTGGAGGGTAGGTGATGCAATTATGTTTCACTAAACTTTCCAAACTTGACACTTTTTAAATATTTCACATTAGTGCTTTAATACTAAGCACAGTTTCTCAGAAACTGGTTTTAGTAAGATTATGTTTTAAATCTTAAAATTACTATTGTGATTAACATTCTAATTTAAGACTCTGTTTTAATGTTTTAAATTAATTATAATCACTGTTGTTGCTAAAATGTAAACATTTTTCTTTAAATAATTGGGAACCATGTTATTTTGAACATTCTTAAATATAAAATTACACACAAGAATCATAACATCATAGAGTTGTAGGGAGTTATTTAGGCCATTGAATCCAACCCCTTCTCAGTGTAGTAATCCAGATTCATGCATCCCTGACACATGGCATTTGAACACATCCAGTGAAGATGAGCCCATCAACTGTCTGAGTAATTATTCTGTGCTGTATTCTGGAATGATAGAAGACAGGGCCTTCTTCTGTGTGTAATCTTTTCAGGTATTTGGAGAGTGCTATACTATCTCTCTACTCCCCCTCCCCACCTCACATTCCAGCTTTTTCTTCTAAAGATTAAGCATTCCCAGTTCTGTCCATCTCTCTTCACAGAACTTGATTATAGTTCCTTGAGTCCCGCTCATTGTTCTCATCACTCTTCTTTGAACCTGTTATCTGGGATAGCGATGTTATCTGGGAAGAGTTTCCAACCTGAATAGATTATGCAGAAATGAACAGAGCCTTTTAGGAAATGAGCTTTTTTCCCCATGGGCTTGATCCCTGCTCCACCTGGCAGGGGGAACTAAGGAAAAAAAAGAAAGCTAAGTCTGGGCTGATGCAAGTGCCTTGCTATGGGAGGGAGGTATGCTGATGTCCTGGAAGAGGTCATTGGTGGAAGAGGTCCTGGACCCCTGTATTAATCCAATCTCTAATTTGCCTAATTTGGGGAAGATGATTAAGATGGTGGTGGGCCATCAGCTACAAAATGTTTGAAAGAAACAGGTTATCTGGACTCTTTTCATTTGGAGTTCAATCCTGAGCAGGGGATGGAAATTGCACTTATTGCTCTGATTGATGATCTATGATGGGCCTTAGATAGAAGGAGGCAGCCTAGATCTTTTGGATCACCTACAAGGGTTCAGAATTGGGGGGCACCGTTCTTCAGTGGTTTGATTCCTTCCAGGTGGGCAGTTTCAATTGGTGCACATGGGGGAGGAGACGTCAAACTACTGGGCACTTGCCCGCCTTATTTAATCTCTATATGAAACCAATGTGGGAGGTCATCCAATGCTTTGGTGTCTGATATGATCAATATATTGATGATATCTAGGCAAAGATCTACTCCAGGCTGCAGTGGAAGTCTTGCCTCAGTCTCTGGGGTCTGTTTGGATGGAGAGAAAAGGGTTGAGACTCTGCTTGTTTCTGTAGGAGTACTTACTGAGCATCTCCATTCCTCACAAAGTGCAACAAGAGAGGATTCAGAGAGGACTCACTTATAACATATTGGAAGTTTTTAACAACATGGCTTTTTCAATGTGCATTTGGGAACTAAGACAGGAATGGCTAGGAGTACCTGAGTCTGGGCTGATTGTAACTTTTATTTTTGATATATTAATATATTTACTGATTGGTGTACTGTTGTATATTGAACATTATGCTCATAAGCTGCTTAGAGACTGACAGTTGAAATGGCATAAAAGCATTTGTAATAAATAAAATAAATATACTTTAATTCCAATTAAAGAAAACATAAATATAAATATATGGCAAAATGAAAAGGAGTTATTTACCATTCTATAAAAGCTTGGTTGTGCTGTACATTTGTAAAGTAATCTGCATTTCTCTGAACTCAGAATAATTAGAATAAATAATAATAATAATAATAGTATTTTTTTTTTTTTGCAGCCTTGCTTTTCATGGAGATCTTGATGGTCTGCTGGCATGGCATTTAGCTGGGGTAGATCTGAATCAACCTGGTTATGATGGGAACACTCCGGCTAATGTGGTAAGAATGATTGTGGATTACTATACACTACATTCAGATTTCAGTATTAGATACAGGGAAAATTGCAAGGTCATGCTGGACGCCTTCTTTGAGGGTTTTTCAGAGGTTATAATGGGGATCACACTGAGGGAGATTTTGCAAGGCCAACTGTACATGTACTCTCTCTCTCTATATATATATATTTGTTCTGCATAGTTGACTCTCATGGGACTATTTCAGTTTGATACTGCTACCTCCAAAGAAAGAGAAGTAGCTGGACCAGCAAATAGAAATTACAGTGTTCAAATGGGCAATTGCCAGAAATTTTATGCAAATACCTACACAACTTCAACAATCGTGTGTGTGTGCATGTGTGTGTGTGTGTGTGTGGAGAGGGAGAGAACTTGTGTCTAGTCATAGCCTTAATAGAATTAATGGAATTAACACTTCTAATTAAATGGGAGTAGTACATATAGCTTATTTATCTATCTATTTTTAATGTGTATCCTGCCAGCTCATCTGAAAGAGCTTCTAGCCCACTACTTAAAAGTAGCATAATATGTAATAAAATATCCATAAAGTCTCAGAACAAATAAACAACCATAAAAGTTAATAGAAAACCACTCACTTTTTTCTTCCAAACAATGGGTATCTTTCAAGCAGTCCTTGACTCTTGGATGGGGTATAGATAGTTGCTATAATTTTAAACTTTGTGGAATAAAAACATTGATCCTGTTTTCCTAAAGTTTCAAGAAAGTTGAATCTTTCTTGGGGAGGTATACCCAAAGAAAGAGACTATCACAAAAATAGCTCTGGAATGGAAACAAATCTGGCATTAGGTATTGAAGAGCTTTGGAGCATAGCCTTGACTGGACAATAAAACATAGGATGATGCTTAGAGGAGCAAGTAATATTGATGTGTATGGAAGAGATACATGTGCATGTGATGATGCTTACTGGCACTGCAATCTTTTCTTATAGGCCAAGGCTGCAGGGCATGCAAAAATCATAGAGTTTTTCAATAAGTTGGCATCCTGATCTTGGTAAGCTTTTTTAAAATGAGCATTCATTGTTGTATATCATCTGGTCATGCAGTACAATGTGGAATATGGGATGAGTGGGGTCATGGTCCTCTGGTTTCAGTTTGTAGTTTTGCCACTGACTTTTACAGTAACCATCAGCAAATAGCTATCAACCCTGACTGAATGAGGTGTGCCTTGAAGAGAGATTTGAGTATGGAACTGGCATGCTGGGAGCTAAGACACTTGAACCAGCAGAATGTTTGAGGCATCTTTCAAACAGTTTGAGTAAAGACAAATGTAATGTAAAAACAACTCATAGTAAATTATTCAGCTAACCTGCAAGCCCACTCTTCAGTTTCAATTATAGACATGTACATAAATGAATAAGAGCTAGCTCATTTCTCAGTCTTGCCCTTTCCCAAAGCTCCAGGCTTTGTTTTATTACTTCCAAAAGTTTCACATAACTTTCTGCTTTTATCTGTTTCCTTGTTGTCCTCAACCACTTTATAAGCTTCAGTCCATGAAAATGTAGATCAAAATGAATATTAGTCTTTAAGCTGCCCAAAGATTCTTTGTTTTATTTTCCTAGGACAAATTATAACAGCATATAATACAACACATTATAATTATATAATTATGACATCTGAGCTTAGCTATCATCTCAGTTTGAAAAAAATAAAATAAAATAAAATACTTTTTAAGCTGCTCTGGAAATTAGGGAAAAGAATTTTTGGTGGGAGAATAACCAGTCAGTGTAATACAGACTGTTTTTTTTTTACTTCAGACCTACAGTTCTTTGGGTTTTTTTCACAGCACATCTCTAGAAAGGACATTTATATTTGCATTGAACCCCATGAGGATGCTTTCAGACCAGTCTTATTGCTCTGAGATATTATCCTTTCTACCTTCACACATTAAAGGACTGAAAAATTTCAGTGTCAGGAGACAAAGTGTTTACAAGAACAGCTGATTCTCTTACCTCAGCAGTAGGATCTTCAAAGATAGCCACTTTCCAGGTTTGGTTTCTATGTGCTAATAAAGAGCTCAGGAAACTTTGGAATGTGGTCAATTTACAAGCAGAATAAACTCTGAGTGAGAACAGATCCCTAAATTAAATGGCCAGGTTTTAACTGCATGGATACACCACATAATTGCAAAGTTGCATTTACTGTTTACCAGCTCTTCAAGTGCACACTTCTCGTTCTATCCTTCAACACCAAATCCCACATGAGATTGTTGCTTTTTAACCCTTTTCCCAACCAAAGATCGCAAGACTCTAAAAACTAGACTATCTCTATCTCTTATCTCTATCATCTCTCTATCAATCATCTAGTCAGTTTCCAAAGCAGCGTTGCTCAAATTTGTATGCTCCAGATTTGCTGGCACTACAGCTTCTGGAACTGGCTGGGCTGGGTGGGAATTCTGTGAATTGTACTCCTCATACTTACTTACTTACTTATTTATAAAATGTATATGGTTGCCCATCTTAAGCAACTCTGGGCATCTCAGAACAACAATAAAACCAAAAAATAAAGCAGTAGTAAAACAGTAAAACCAGTAAAATAATAAAACAAAAACTTGTGCCTTAATTGTCTCCTTGGTATGCTTCACAACTGGCTCAGCTGCCTTCCTTTCATACTATCTGCCTATACAATCCTATACAATCCTATCCCAGCACCTCAGTAAAAAGCCATGTCTTAATGACCTTCTGAAAGGCTAGAAGGGTGGGGGCCTGTTGAATTGCCAGTGGGAGGGTGTTCCACAGTGTAGGGGCAGCCATGGAAAAGCCATGCTTCCAAGGTCCCACTAGGTGGTAGGATTTCAGGGAGGGGATCTGGAGCATGCCTACCCTATCTGATCAAGTGGAACCAGCAGATATTCTTAGGGAGAGGCAGTCCCACAATAACCATGCCATGTAGGGCTTTCAAGGTGATAACCAGCACCTTGAATTGCACCTGGAAGAAAACTGGGAGCCAGTGCAGCTTGCACAATAAAGTTGTAACGTGGGCGAACCTATGGGCACCCAATACTGTACAACTGGACCAGTTGTAACGTCCAAGACCTCTTCAAGGGCAGCCCCATGTAAAGTGTATTGTAATAATCCAATTGAATGGTGTCAAGTTGGAGAAGACTGTTCCCAAGCAATATCAGAAACAAACAATTATGTAGGGGGGTTTAAAGCACTTTGGAATCATCTGGCTTGCTTTCCTAGAGCAAGGATGGTGCCTCTCCAAGTTTTTTTTTTTTAAGAAAATTCAGCAAGGCTAGTTTCCTTCTTGAAACAGACTTTGGGATACTTTTTTTTTCCAGTCTGTACAAAATGATAAAAGTTGTTTCTTTTCCACTTGTAATTCTGAGTCTGAGGATAGCATATGCGTTCCAGGTCCCTGAGGCAGTCAGTTTTGAAATCACCAATTTCAGAGATGATGAGGTTCAGACAGGAGGTCCGTAGAACAAATCAGCTACACTCACCATCAAATACATGCACAACTCTGTGCATCACAAATGTTTTGCTAGGTATTTAGTTAAAACTTTTTCTTAGTGTACCCAGACAGATTTAAATTCTGAATGAAATGAAATGAAATGAACAGGGATTGTAAAAGGTGTATTTTGCTGGTACTCATGCTGTGGATCTGTGGCTGGCTGAAACTCCCTCTTCAGGGCACACTTGCTGACAACTCTGCTTTTCTTTATAGCCATTTAACAAAGTCTGCAAAATCCCCATTGGGGTTTCAGGTTATTAGAAAAATGGCTCCTTCCATAGTGTGGAACAAGTTTCACATTGCTTCACAGGCATGATGAAATGCTTTCTAGTTTTCTCTGGATATGAAATAGTATTCAAGCCCATATGGGCAAAGTTCCCAGCACATATGTTTGTATAGCGCAAGATGTTATTATGCTATATAAACATATCAGCATTTTAATAGCTATCTATTCCAGCAACCAAATTGTCAGCAACATTTTTACGCTGGAATTCCTTTGCACAGATCTTTTGACAACAGCCATGAAGTCTGAAATGATCAAGACAAATTTTATTTATAAATCATTTCTTACATAATAACATTCAAGTAGACTCATATTAGCCAGAAAGGAGATAACTAATGTTGGGAGTGCTTCATGTACAAAGCTTGAGAAATATTTTCTAGAATGTCCCTGATGAGGAAGCAGAGACCTCATGTGTCAAATATTTTATTTATTTATTGATTGATCCAATTTATATAGTCACCCATCTCACAAAGCAAGTGACTCTGGGCAGTGTACAACAAAGCTAAAATGATCAGTCAATACCTAAAACCATTATTATTGATTATTAAAAAAAATTGAAACTATAAAACAGAATTAAAAACAAAATGAAAAAAAGAGTAGACAAAGGGATGTTAATAATAATGGAGCCAGCTCACTAGTTCACCTATCCCCTGGGGTCCCCAAGCCTGCTGGCATAATGAGGTCTTGAGGGACCTTTGGAAGCTCAGAAGTGATGAGGCCAACCTCACCTCAGGGGGGAGAAGGTTCCACAATGCGGGTGCCACAGCAGAAAAGGCCTGCTGGCTATGGCCCACCAAATGTAGCTCCCTAGATGACAGAACCTGTAACAAGACCCCTCTGTTGGATCTGGCAGGGTGGGCAGATGAAATCGGAGAGAGGCAGTCCCTCAAATAGCCTGATCCTTTGCCATGAAGGGCTTTAAGGGTCATCACCAGCACCCTGAACTGAACCCAGAAACAAACTGGTAACCAATGTAGCTTGCAAAGCATAGGTGTGATGTACGTTCCAGCACATAACTGCTCACGCCCCTGCATTTTGCATCAGCTGGAGTTTCTGGATACTCTTCAAGGGCAGTCCCAGGTAGAGCGCATTACAGTAGTCCAACTGGGAGGTGACCAGGGCATGAGGGACCATGAGTCGGGCCCCTTGATCTAGGAACGGGTGGAACTGGTGCATGATAAGAAGTTGTGCAAAGGCCCTCCTAGCCTTATCAAGCAGGAGTTGTGAGTCCAGGATGACCCCCAGAGTGTACACGTTGTAGGTAATCTGCATGTAAAAATCAAACAAAACCAACAACAACAAAAATGCAGTAGAAGACAAAAATGTAATATTTCAGAAGATCTTGATAGAGTCAAATACCACAATGCAGTAGCTACTTTTTAGGCAGTTATTAAGCCTAGGAAGGTATTGTTTTATAGTAATACTCTAACTGTGTGTGTGTATGTGTCTATCTGTCATTTCTTAACAACTATTTTCTTTAGATACATGATGTTCTTCGGTGGCTGTGGGGAAGAAAGGCACTTGTTCATGCAAACCCTGCTTCAACATATTGAAAAAGGCCATTGAATGCTTGCTATGTTTAGGATTAGCTTTAGGATGGAGATTTATTCTTTTACATCTGACTTTTTAAAAAAACGAATCCTTATTAAAGGAAATGATCTGCCTATACTATGCAAAGGCACCATCGATCCAGATTGTTTTCCCATAGTAGCCTGTCAGATTGTATTGTACTTTCAGGAAGTAATGCGTGACGCTGAATCAAACTTCAATATTCACTGGTAAACCAGGACTTGAAACCTGTAGTGCTGCTGCTCCCCAGTTGTGATTACCTCAATATGCAGGACTATTGTTCCCATAATCCTAGTCACCATGGGCAGTACTGGTTGAGAATAATAGGAGGGCTCCAGATCAGAAGGGCTATTTTGCACTCAGAGCAGTGCTCCCTGTCACTGGGATCTCTCCAGCTCTTTGCTGTAGTTCAGTGGCAGATACCGCTGGATCAATGCTTGTTAATGAAATCTGGAATGAATTAAAGCACACACGTTCACCTTTAGCATTCTAAGAAACAACGTGATCAGGTACTTGTCATCACATTAAAAACTGAATAATACATTTCCCAACAAATAACTTTTTCTCATAAGTGAACTGGAGACAAGTGCCAAGAGGAGCCCCTCTGAGATCACTGAGAAGCAAGGGGGAAAGATACAGGTATAATAAGCAAATATGGAAAAACTCAGAGGTTTTGACAAAAAGAAAAAAAAGTGGGGGAGGAGAGGGGCAGATCCTCTGCCCAGAGACCAGGTTGGTAAGAACTGAGAACATCCTCACTACCCATGAAATGTTGAAAGTCAGTTGTTGGGGGCGGGGGGGGGGGGGGAATCAAAACCTGGGTGGCGATGAAATGGCCTATCTTGAAAAAAGATCTGTCTGCCTGGAATGCTGCACAAGAAGACTCCTGCTGGGAGGTGAGGATGTTCCGTGGTGCTTTGTGGCATGTTCAGTTTGATACGTGTAAAGCAAATCTAAGCATGAACTTGGAGATTTCTACTGTGGGAGAGCAGGGGAAATCTAGATAATTTCAGAAATCAAAGAATATCAGTATGATAAACAAATGAGTAAATTTGCAAGGTTTTATAGATAGTGAAGCAAAATTTGAGACTTATTCAAACTTCTAGAGAATCTGATATGGGGTGGATATAACTATATGAATTTTGAAATCAACTTAATAAAGTTTTGATAAGGTTTATCATGTTTCTCAAGTAGGCATTATGTGTTCCTATTTCTAATGCCTCAGTCTGTTAAGTTCTTGCATGCCAGATACAGTAGACTTATGTGCTTATTAGCTATAAAATGTCATGATTTTGTTGCTATGGTTTTCAATAAAATATTTGGAAATTATTTGCTCAGCATGAAGTGATTTTGTGTGTATGTTGTGTTGTCTGGGTCAATATGGCATTTTACTCACAAGCAAACACAGCTGTCCAGAGCAGTGACTTTTTACACTGTTGATTTCACACAACACACTAATCTTGTTTTCCATTGAATAATAATCTCTTGAGTGCTTTGCAGTCTTGGTGGCTTCCCACAAGATCATTAAATCCCAAAGAAAGATATCAAGAAGGAACCTTTTTCATTGGGCATTTGAAGATTGGGACAAGGAGGATGATGGAAAGATGCGTAACTGAAAACAACACTAACAGTAACCCTCTGCATACTTCCAACAAAGAGAATACAAAGAGATTTTTTCTTGTGTCTTATCAGCAAAGATAGGTTTTGAAACTTTCTTTAGGATTGACTCCTTGCCGCTCATCTAAATAGTATATGATGCATAAGGACTATGATAACAGAAAATAGTAACTAAAGCCTAGTTGTAATCTGGATTCACCATATGGTTCCACAGAGAAATCTACTCATATGCAAGAATCTCATAGACTTGTTTATACTGAATTTTGTTTATGCAGAGGCTTGGCTCTTCCCAGGTTTCTGGCTGAACATACATTATAAGTTACAGTCTGAGCAACAAACCATGCAAACCAAATTCAGCTGGGACATCAACTATCTGATAACTTTAGTAGCAAATTCACCCAAAGCCTGATCTGTCACTTTTTCAACTTCCATTAATTGGCTAGTCTTACCCCAACTGATAATAGTAAATAATATTGGTAATATTTTTGGTAATAATAATATTATTGGTAATATTATTTGGTAATAATATTAATTGGTAATGGTAAATAATATTGATAATGGTAATATTACGTTATTAGTAAAGGCAAGTAGGTTAATGTGCTCTATGCAGCAAATTATACAAATGAAATCTTAATTTCAGAAAATAATCATCAAAAGGAAGCCAAACAAGAAGGTGTCTCTGAGGATGCAATTTAAGCTGTCCAGGACGGTAACAGCTTATAATTGGAAATAGCAAAGTAAACAATATATGGGTGCAGTCTCAATTATTGAACATGTGTGCATAATTTTGCTTGCATAAGACAGTGCCTCACCTGCATTTCTCTTCTTAATATGTGTTTCTTGATGTATTATTCCAATTTTCTTTATTTGACACCCTCCAGATGTTTTGAAGCTACAGCTCCCAGAATTCTCAGCTAACATGGGGTTATCAACTCACCATATCTGAAGGATATTAAGCTGGGGAAGGCCACATTATTTATTGTTCCAGGCAAGCAATAAGGCATACTTGAATCAGTTATGTTAAGTAGTCAAGCAGCCATATGCCTGCCCAAGTTACTGGCTTCAGTGCTCCATTGTAAGCTTGCCATGACTGCTGCCATGGTTGTGAGGTCCATCTCACTGCTATGGCTTACAGTTAACTCAGTGATAGAATACTGCTGACGGAAGGTTACAAGTCCAATTCCTGACTTCTTCAACTACTAGGACTAGGTAATGGGATGGGGAAAATGTTTTTTTCTGTCTGAGACCTTTGACAGCTGTTACTGGCTATATGAGGTTCTGTATAGCTATACAAATGAAGGCAGTTCCTATGCCTTCTATGTTGGATGCTATTTGCTAGTGAGGATCTCTTCTTACATGCCATATTTCCTCAAGAACCACCATTTCTGCATCCTTATATACTGTGCTTCATGTGTCTTGTGCATAACTATACGTAGATAAAAGATCAGTAGCACAACACACAAACACACATTTTGAGAGGGAGATGAAAAAACATGGCTAGATATTAAAGTTGCAAATGGATTTATTAGGGTTTCAGGTAAGAATCCCCCCCAAGCCAAACTTCATCAGATTCTTGTAATAGAAGATGAAATGAATCCTTTCCTTGAACACTCTGCTCAACATGTTGTTAGCATACAGGAACCTGGGTCTAAGAGTATCTTATACATTTGTGGGGTTGGGCAACCTACAGACTTCCTGATTTTGAGTGACTCTCATTTGCCAAAAGTAGTCTACAGAGTTGGAGCTCCAAATGACAGGGACAGGTTCCTGCTTTCCCATGGCTAGTGAATAAGAATCATGTGCAGGATCACTGGGAAAGAGGGGGATAAGACCCCCAGTCTTTCTGAGGAAAATAGACTGGAGATCTTTAAGCAGTGGGGAGAAACAATGAATTTGTCTTCCTCTAAGAACCCTGCTCCAGATTGCTGGAAGGGTGGAATGGAAGGAAACAAGTGTTTGTGTGTGTGTCTGTAGGCATTTGTGCATGCACACAAATGGATGCATAAATAGACATTTGTAGACACCCAATCCTCAACATTACAGTCTAGGAGAGAAACATACTACTCTACTGACTGAACTATTTGGATGCTAAAGTAGATAGGGGTTACTGCATTCCTTCATGGTATCAGTACCTCAGTGCCACTGAGAGAAATTAGAGTCCTTGTTTCATCAGAGAATGGTGGGTTAGAAATACAGAACAATTATAATTTCTTATCCAGGAAGGTAATTTGCACATTGATTAGTGAGAAAATACAGTTCAGAGTCCAATGCTCCAACTTACAGGTGAGGTTATTGCTACAGGTGAAGTTAGTGATATGAGATCAGACCTCAAATTACAATAGTAGATTTCCATGAGAAGAAAAAGTTGCGATATCTATGTAGATGTAAACATCTGTGAGAACACTTTGTTTTGTGTCAAAAACTTTCTTTTGAATAGAACACAAATGAGGACAGAACACAAATAACTAGCACAACTCAATCTAGATTAAAAATTTGAAAGCATGGAAATATATCTAACAACTGAATAATAGATTAATTGCCAGAAAGACAGATAATCAGCTACAGATACATTGATTCTTTAACATTCCTAGCATTTGTAAGATGGAAGCAACTAGCCAACTTTGGTTGATCTTGAAAAAGCTAAACAGGATTGAACCTAGTTTGTATTTGGATGGGAGATAACCAGGACATCCCAGGACTGTTGCCTAGATTGAGAAGTTCAAAAAAGGCAAACACAGATTGCTTCCATGTTTTTGCCAGGAAATCAACACGGATGTATTCATGTAGTTGTCAGGAGTTGAACTTGACTTCAGGGAGATTTTTACTTGATTTTTTAAATGAAACTTTAAGCAGTCACAATATATTTCACATATAACTCACACGCATATACACACAGAGAGGAGAATATATTTTACATGTACATTTGTACATTAATTTTGTATCAGCCTATGAGTATAAATAAATTTGTTGCTTATTTATTCTTGATAACTATACAAAAATTGATTGGATTCCTTAGGAAACCTGGATTTCATAGTGCTTTTGTTTTGGCAGAGAATGATTGAATGAAGGAAGGGGGGCAATGAAATTACAAGCATTAATCCAAAAGGATAATTTACACATTGAGTAGTGAGGCAGTGCAGTATTGATCCTACAAGTATGCTGTTGATATGAGATGAGACCTCAAATTACAATCTTGATTTCTGTGTTGTAATAAACAAGACCTGGAACAGTTCTCCATGATCTAAAGCACAAGGGGAATGCTGAAGAATTTGGTGCCACCCACTATAGCACAAGGCCAGTAGGACCTGTTCAGGAGTAGCCCAAGAAGATCTATCACCCAAGATGGAGGAGGCTCCATGGTCTGAAGCAAGAGGGACATTTCCACTCCCCCTCATTGCTGCCACTATGATTATCCTTCTGGGCACTCCTTTCCCCATAGGAACATTAGAGCCATTATTCATCTTCTGCTTGGCAATTAGCTGGCCATATCATGAACATTACTCTGAGGAGGTTCTTGCAGCAATATTGCTAGGAATGTTGATCTAAGGTGGTCATGTGACCACTGGGATGTCAAACTGCTCTGGAAAGTGACAAACTTAAGGCATAATGAATAGCTGCCAAGTAGCAGATTGGGATCTAGCAGGAAGAATCTTGGCCAAATCCATTATTTGTCTTACTCAGCCACCCAAAGTGACTGCTCAGTTTAGCTAATAGCAGGGCCAGATGTAGAATTTTTTGCTAAACTGGAAAAGAACACTGCCTTGATCCAAGAAGGGACCTGAGTATTTCCTAGTTCAGAGGTGAGACACCTGGTGCCCATGGGTGTCTAGTGTCACCAACAAATCCTCTGGCATTCCCTAAACTCCCTCTCCTGTCTGACTTTTTAAATAAATTATTTTAATTAAAAATAAAATTAAGTGGAATGTGGTTATGCTGCAAACAAAGTGCCAACTTCTAGCATGATCTTTATTTACAAGTATGCCTCTAGGCCTCTTATGCATGCTTAGAAAATAAAAAAATGTTGGATGGCTCCAGCCAAGTATTTTAAATGGAAATCTTAGAAAACAGCCAAACATATGGTAGCACAGAAAAGAGAACATCCCAAGGGAACTAGAGCAGGTTGGGGTGTGACCTTGCTTTGCCTTTTGGAAAAAGGGTGTTTTGTGACTGGAACACAGACCATGGCATTTTGTAAATAGATAAAGTACCCTTTGGTAGAGCACCCAACACATGTTCCAATAATCCAGACTTGACTATTGGCTGAAAGAGGTAAGCGATGCTATCACTACTACATTATCTTGGGGTGGAACAGGCATTCCATCAACTCATCATAAGCTGAAGACCAGATATTGGGGCAATTATGTTAAAAGGACATCAGTTCAAAGAGCTATAGTAAGTCTGTAAGGACAAGCTGTAAGTGTCAAGGGACTATTGAGTATGATGAATGGTTACTTAGCCATTGGCTTGAGGATGGTTAGCATTACTTATGAAGAGGGAGCTGCTGTAGCCAATAGGCAAAGCCAATCGTTCTGCATGATTCCCCTTGCACATATACTCTCCATCCTACACACACACCTCTGGGATAAGTTATAACTTGCAGACCAGAAAATCCCCAGACAGTAATGTTTTTTTTCTCTTTTAATACATGTAAAACTTAGGTTAATAGTGAATTCTGTGTGGCAAAGTAATACCTGTAAAGAGTTTGAAAAGGCAAAAAAAAGTGCTGCCCAAAGTTACAAAGCCATGTCACACACAATGATCTTATTTGAAAAACAAACAAACCCTGATTTCAAACTAAAAGAGTCCCTCCTTGTGGGAGGGAGATGGGTAGTGATAAAAATTTGATTGATAAATAAATAAATAAACAAATAATAAAAACATTACAATTGGATCTTTATTAGAATTTTGTCAGTAGCAGATTTCAGAAGGTGAAGGGGATAGGGGTTAAGGACTTGGACATGGACCATGGAAACTCAGGTTCAAGTCTCTACCTGACCACCAAGCTTACTTGGTGACTTTGGGCTTAATCTGCCTCACAGGGTGGTTATTGGGATAACATTAGGGGAAACCCTTATATAAACCATTTTGAAAGAAAAAATGAGATATACAGTACATTTAATACATTGCAATGCAATGCAGTGCAATGAATTATTCAATAATGTTGTCCAGAATGTTAGGATTGGAAGTAATTTTAGGGATCATCTAGTCCAACTGCCTGCCTAGTGTATGAATCCACTACTATAGCATCCCAGAGGGATAGTCATCCAGCCTCTCTTTAAACACTTCTAACAAAGGACAGTGCACCGCCCTCTGAGGCACTCTGTTGAAAGAAATTGGACAGCTGTACCATTAGGAAATCTACTTCCTTGTAATTTAAACCTATTATTTCCCATCTGGTCTTTTGGAACAACCAAAAAATTCTCTCCAATCTACATGACAGCTCTTCAGTTACTTGAGGGCAGCTATCATATCTCCACTCAGTCTTCTCTTGCCATGCTAAACATACCAAACCCCTTCAACTGGTCCTTGTAAGGTTTTTAAAAAAAAAAAAAATCCAGGCCCTTATTATCTTGACTGCTACCCTCTGCAGATGTTCTAGTTTGTCAATATCTTTCCTAAAATGTGATGGCCAGAGCTGCACAATAAGTTAGGTGAGATCTGGCCAATGCAGAATAGAGAAGAATGATAATTTCTCTTGATCTTGATACTGTACTTCTATTAATATAGCCTAGGATTGAATTTGCTATTTCACAGCTGCAGCACACTGTTGACTCATGTTCAATTAGTGATCCACCAAGGTACTCAGATCCCTTTTTGCATGTGCTGCTGCCCAATGTAGTCCTCCCCGCCACCCTGTAATCCAAGACTCATGCTTCTGATTTTTCATTTTCAAGTGTAGGGCTTTGCAGTTGTCCCTGCTGAAATTCATCTTACTGGTTTTCTCCTATTGTTCCAATTTATTAGCATTCTCCTGAATCTTGATATTGTCCTCTAAAGTGTTTCCTATATCCCCTTCTTTTTGTTTAAACCTGTGTTAGCCTGTGGTAGACCAAACAGGAAGCATGACAAGATAGGCTAATTCTACTTTATTGTAAGGTTACATTAACAGAATCTTGCAAGTCTGAAAGTACTTCTCTCCCCTGTTGCCTTTACAGCCCAAGAAACTAGGGAGGAGAATAAGAAACCCTTCTGAGTCATTGGCCATGCCCACAATCCTTTTGTGGGCTAAGCTACCTCTTATCCAACTGTTCCCTTGGCTGTGGCTCTTCCCTCTGTCTCCCAAGGTCATTCCCACATACCATTACAACTTGCTTAGTGATCGTTTTGGCATTGGCTGTGATTTACTTATTGGTAATTAATAGTTTAAAAGTCACCATTTAACATGGTGTCTGAACCCAGTGAGAAGTTCAGTTTATATATAATGCTATTTCTCTGCTAAGTCTTTCAAATTTCCCTCTTGAAGTCCGGCTTAAGAAATTCCTGGCTCATTAAATCACCCTGGTCCTAACTGGGAAGCTACAATTTCAAGGCTGTCTGGAAACACAATACAGGTAGTTCTCATTTAGTGACCACAATTGGTACTGGCAACTCCATGGTTAAGTAAAGTGGTTGCTAAATGAAGCCACGACTGTGCTTACGATCTTATTTTGCTTTCCTTTGTGTTATAGACCTGCGAAGGTCGCACATGCAAGGATTGGTTGCAAAGTTACTTTTTCATCACTGTTGTAACTGCGAACAGTCGCTAAACGAGGCAGTCTCTAAACAAGGACTACCTGTATAAGCCATAGTTTTTTGCAGCAACACTGTAAACTAATAATTGCTCTGTTGAACCAGGCCAAAGTCTTCCATAAATATTAGTGTATCAGAATAAAATTTGGTATACATTCAGGACAGTATTCTATACTTTACATCAACTCAAACCCCCTTTATACACTCTAGTAAAATGTACTATTTTTATTAAAATGAGCTATTCAGAGTGGTAAACATATCTGGAACATATTTACACTTTTCATATTCAAACCTGAACTAACCATTGTCCCTCCCCAAGTCCTCCCCCCAACTTTATGAAGCCAAAAAAGAGATAAAGGTGGTAAAAGTATGCTTAAAAAGGACCAACACATGTAAAATCAATAGGAAGCTCAAAGGGAGAGAGTGTATATATATTTGCACAGCTACATGTTGTCCACTAGCTACCCCCATTCCTGGACCAACAGGCCCTTCTCACAGTCACCCACACCCTAGTCACCTCCCGTTTGGACTATTGTAATGCGCTCCACATGGGGCTGCCCTTGAAAAGTATCTGGAAGCTTCAATTGGTTCAAAATGCAGTGGCCAGCATAGTTTTGTGCAAGCCTAGACTTGCCCATGTGTCACCTCTTTTGCGGGAGTTGCATTGGTTGCCGATTTGCTCCTGGGTCCAATTCAAGGTGCTGGTTATCACCTGTAAAGCCCTGCATGGCTTGGGGCCAGGTTATTTGCAGGACCGCCTTTCCCCAGTCACATCCACCTGGCCCACCAGAGGGGGGAGGCAGGGCATGTTGCAGGTCCCTTCAGTTAGGGAGGTACATCTAGTGGGCCCAAGGAAAAGGGCCTTCTCCATAGTGGCTCCCTCCCTTTGGAACATTCCCCCAGATTGGCCCCCTCCTTGTTCCTGTTCTGGAAGGCCCTGAAGATGAGGTTTTGTCAGCAGGCCTGGGGACCCCAAGCTGCTTTGGAGCCAATCAAGTATGAACATGTTTGCTGCTGCCAGGGGATGGGTGTTTATTGGGTTTTTATGGTTTTTAATTCTGTGAGCCACCCAGAGTCACCGTGTGTGAGTTGGGCGGCCTTATAAATCTGTTTAATAAATAATAAATAATAAATAATAAATAAAACACCTTTGTGCTGCCTATATTTTTAGAGTACAAATCCCCCAATTCTTTACCATTAGCCTTGCTGGCAGAATCTAGTGGAAATTGAAGTCTATAATATATGGGATGCATACTGATGGGTAATATAACTACGCAAACTGCTTTTCAACAAAAAATAAGCACTTTTTTTTTTAAAATGCATAACTGGCTAACAGACTTTATAGCAGTGCACCACAGCACACCTGATGAAAAAAGATCCCCATCTTTGAGCATCTACTACTTTCTACAATGCTGCTTCAATTACTTTACAAAGGATTTATTCTATATTCTGTTGCCATTCCACTTTGAGGTTATTGTTGAAGCCAATTTTGTAACAAATGCAGAGACTGTAATAAAGGGATTTATGACTACAGAATAGTTGCTGGCAGTGCCAACGGTCAACAGCAATAATATATTGTCAAAAGCAACTCTGCATCATGGTTGGTTAAAAGTATGGATAATGGCAGTAGACCAAAGACAAGCCAGAAGTAGTAAGTGGTACATTTCATTAGCATCTATGGTTTTATTGGCAGAGGATTGTTGAGGTTTTTCCTATTAGATTAAGCTGCTATTGTGCCTAGTCATTTTGGCCGGGTGAAAAAGGTTGTAAGTGATTGTCTCCTCTCATGTGCTTCATGCAAATCACCTGGGGGGGGGAGAAAACCTGCCCGGACTTGTTCTCACTTCCTCTTTGCCCTCTGCCGGCAATGTAGGCGAGCAAGGCTTGCTCCAAAGGGAGCTAAGTCCTTTAAATGTTTTGCTTTTGTTTTTGCTTTCTGTAAATAAATTATTTTTATAGAAATGCTTGGTGTGTGACTTTTTTGACCTCTCCTGGGCTAAAGGCTTTCCCAGCATCTGCCAACAGGTTATGGGCCCAATAAACAACCCAGTAAAACCCCAGAGAGAATAGAGAGATCAACTCCACACCTCATGCACAATTTAAAGGCAGGTAGCAAAGACCTGTGAAGATTTTCTTTGGAGCCACCTGGAGATTTTCCAGCAACTGCCGGTCTACAGGACAAAGAAGCCAGCTGAGGTGACTTGCAAAAGAAGGAAGAAGCCATGGCTACCTCCCAGCCCTCAGCGATGCCTCTGGAGCGCCTATCAGAGACCAACTATTTGAATTGGGCCCTGAAGATGGAAATGTATCTTCGCAGAGAGAATCTTTGGCTGCCAATTGGTGAGCAAACCCCCCAAAATCCCAGTGCTGAATGGCTGAGACAGGATGAGCGGGCTAGAGCCACCATTATCTTGGGAGTTGAGGACAATCAGCTAGTCCACGTGCGAGGCATGCAGTCTGCAAAGCAACTTTGGGACGCTTTGAGAGACTTATATGTAAAGGCAACAGCAGGGAGTAAAGTTACTCTGATGAAAAAGCTGTACAGAGCCTACCTTGCAGAAGGAGATAGCCTTCCTGAGCACCTGCATTATATTCAGCAGCTGTTTGTTGAGTTGCAGGAGAGAGGAATGGAATTTACACCTCTCACAAAATCCTATATCCTCCTGTCCTCACTAAATGCAACGTGGGACACGCTGATTTGTACCCTGGAGGCTATGCCTGAAGCAGACCTCACCCCATCGTATGTTACACAGTGCTTACTCGCTGAATGGGAGAAGAGAGAGGAAAGATCCCCCCCCATCTCTTCTGGAAAGCTGCAAGACCAGAAAATGAGGGGAAAGAAGGGAAAGGAACCTGAGGCCACAGCGCTAGCCAGCCAGTGATGCTTCACTTGTGGTTCAGCTGGACATTTGCAAAGAGACTGTGCCATGAGACCCAAGAGTAGAAAGACAGAGAAGAAGAACACAAGGGCAACACAGAAGAAGGCTCTTCAGACAACCCAAATTGCACAGGTTGCTGAGAAGGGTAATTCTGATGTATGGGTGTTAGATTCTGGGGCCAGTTGTCATTTATGTAATTGTAAAAGCTCTTTTGTGTCACTGTCTAAAACTGAAAGACAAAGTGTATCTTTGGCTGATGGGTCTGTGACCAAAATTATGGGACAAGGTAACTTGTATTTATCCTGCTTAGGAGACACTGTAAAAGGTGTGTTGTATGTGCCAAATTTACAATCAAACCTTTTATCTGTGGCACAATTGGCTGCAACAGGGTATATCATAACATTTAAGAAAAATGGTTGTGAGATACGTAAACATGGGAAATTGTGTGCTACTGGTATGTTAAAAGACTCCTTGTACATTGTGCAAAATGCAAGGAAGCCAAGCTGCAAGGCTGCAGTTGGCAACACGCCATATCATGACCAATGTGTACACCTGATGCACAGGAGATTTGGTCATGCTAATTTCAAGTATATAGCACAAATGCCACAGCTGTGTGCTGACCTAAAGATAAAACCCTGTGATAAATACTTAGACTGTGTAGTTTGCAAAGAATGCAAAACACTAAAAGCTCCTGTGAGTAAGCACAGTGACAGAGTTACAACTAGACCTTTGGAAATTGTACACTCTGACATTATTGGTCCTTTTGCTCCAAGTCTTGGACAAGCAAGGTATGCAATGACCATCATTGATGATTTCTCAAGATACACATTTATCTACATCTTAAAACATAAAGATGAGGCATTTGAGAAATTTAAAAGTTTTGTGACATGGGCAAATGGAAAATTCCCTAGGCCTGTATCTGCACTCCAATGTGATAGAGGAGGAGAATACCTTTCTCACAAATTCAGAAGGTTCCTAGTGGAAAAGGGGATAGAACAAATTCTTTCTAACCCGTACACCCCTCAGCAAAATGGTGTTGCTGAAAGAAAGGGCAGAACCTTGCAAAATGCGATGGAATGCATGTTAAAAGATTCACGATTATGTTTTAAGTTCTGGGGAGAGGCAATATCGACTGCCACTTATGTTCAGAACAGGTTGTATAACTCTATGATTCAGGACACTCCATTCCATTTGTTTTATGGTGTGAAACCAAAGGCAAGCCATCTTAGAGTGTTTGGTAGCACTGCATGGGTTCACATTCCAAAACAGCAGAGAAGGAAAGGAGGCCCCACAACAAAGAAAGCCATATTTGTTGGCTATGAACAAAGCCAGGAGCTACAGGTTCATAATGGGAGAGAAATTAATAATTAGCAAAAGCGCTTCTTTTGCTGAACAAAACTGGGGGAGATTAAATTCTAGCTCTCCAGTTGAACTGACCACCACAAGAGAACAGCAAGGACTTGCTGATGGTGATCTTATGCCTGATGAGGACATTAAACCAGAAAAGCAAACTGAAGATCTGTCTGATGAGATAGATGCTTCTCAGGAAAGTGATAGGAGTCAAAATTTAAGCCCTGTATTACCTCGCAGATCTCAGAGGAGTAATAAAGGCGTTCCTCCATCACGTTTTCAGGCTGAAACAGTAAAGGCTTTTCACATATTCACAGAACCTGAGTCTTTAGAACAAGTGAATGCTTTACCACCAGAGATTGCACAAAATTGGCATTCTGCCATGCAACAGGAATTAGCATCCTTGAAAGAAAATAAAACATGGAAACTGGTAAATCTACCTCCCAATGAACGCTGTCTGGGTTGTAGGTGGGTTTTCAAACTGAAAAGGGATGCTGATGGCAAAATCCAAAAATATAAAGCAAGGTTGGTTGCAAAAGGGTTCACTCAAAGGAAAGATTTAGACTTTGACAAGACTTTTGCACCAGTTACTAAAGGTGAATCAATTAGATTACTGTTAAAAGTTGCTGCACTCAAGGGAATGTCAGTTAACCACTATGACATTCAAACTGCATTTCTCTATGGTGATTTAGACCACAGATTATACATGCAGCAACCCCCTGGCTATGAAAAGGGAGAATCTAGTCTGTGAACTGCAGAAGTCAATCTATGGGTTAAAACAAGCTGCTAGATCCTGGAACCAAAAAGTAGATGAAAAACTGCAGAATGTTGGTTTTGAAAAAGGAAAAGCAGATCCCTGTGTATATATGAAGAAGGACAAACAAGGCTGTATGTATCTGTGCATTTATGTTGATGATTTGCTGCTGTTCACATCAACAGAAAAACAAAGGCTTGATTTTGAAGCCTGCATGAAAAGCCATTTCACATTAAAAAGCCTTGGAATTATAACAACCTAGGTTTGGAAAAACACAGGAAGAAGAATGGTAGCTTTCTGTTAAACCAAAGGGGAGATAATGGTAAAGTAATGTGAATGGAAAGACATATAAAGTCAGAGAAGATTGGTTTGCATCTTAATCTATAGTGTAAAAAGGGGAGTGTTGAGGTTTTTCCTATTAGATTAAGCTGCTATTGTGCCTAGTCATTTCGGCTGGGTGAAAAAGGTTGCAAGTGATTGTCTCCTCTCACGTGCTTCATGCAAATCACCTGGGGGGGGGGGAGAAAACCTGCCCGGACTTGTTCTCACTTCCTCTTTGCTCTCTGCCGGCAATGTAGGCGAGCAAGGCTTGCTCCAAAGGGAGCTAAGTCCTTTAAATGTTTTGCTTTTGTTTTTGCTTTTGCTTTCTGTAAATAAATTATTTTTATAGAAATGCTTGGTGTGTGACTTTTTTGACCTCTCCTGGGCTAAAGGCTTTCCCAGCATCTGCCAACAAGGATGCCCTAAATGAAGGCAGCATGCTCAGACTGGGGCAGGCAAAGTAATAAGATTAAGAATTTCCAGGCCTGAAGTATCAGCTTCATAGGACCTATTGGAACGCTAATAGAATCTTGAAGCCTTGAATTGGTAGCCATAAGACTCTTCCTGCTGTAATGCCTTCACAGAGTAACAACTCTTTCTCCATGTTGTTTTTTGTTGTTTATTCGTTTAGTCGCTTCCGACTCTTCGTGACTTCATGGACCAGCCCACGCCAGAGCTTCCTGTCAGTCGTCAACACCCCCAGCTCCCCCAGGGACGAGTCCGTCACCTCTAGAATCTCATCCATCCATCTTGCCCTTGGTCGGCCCCTCTTCCTTTTGCCCTCCACTCTCCCTAGCATCAGCATCTTCTCCAGGGTGTCCTGTCTTCTCATTATGTGGCCAAAGTATTTCAGTTTTGCCTTTCATATCATTCCCTCAAGGGAGCAGTCTGGCTTTATTTCCTGGAGTACCTTCTCCATGTGCCATACCTAAATCCTGATGCTGGTATATAGTTAAAGGCTGAATCCGGATGAGAATAGTATCTCATCATGGTATGATTTACCTCACTCTTGGGTAGAGCACAAGCTCTAACCTGTCCTCCTGGACCTCCATCCTATTAGCACATATCTTTTCCCTGAGTGTTCTCACGATGCTTCCATCATTGCTGAGAATGATGTACTTCCAAGCTGCAGTACTGTCAGTTTCATTTGTACACCAAGGCATTGGAAATGTGCTCCTGCTTACATAAAGAGGGAAATTCAGGCTCAGCAGCCCTCTATAAAACTGACTGGAATGGAATGGAACTGACTGGTCAGGATTAAGATTGTGTTCATTGATGTTTTGGGATTGTCAGATTAACTAGAGAGCTCAGCCAGAATGCAGACAATTAACAAAGAAGGATGAGAGGGTCGGAATACTTGATCTCTGCTTTCCAGGAACTGGTAACACAGAAAATATTTATTTCATTTTTAAAATCTGTATCAGGTATGCCATACCGAAGGAGAGTCCATTCAATCATGTGCACATTTGCAGAAATAAAATTGCATTTTAAAAATCCAACATACACTGTAGCGACCAAACTCTACGACTGCAGTGCCTGCAGTTCAAGTGCCATTTTGCAATCAAAACACAAATGAAGCTACTTTATCCTGTTCGTTGTGTGCCTACTGAGCAGCACTTGCATTTTGGGGAGCTGTCAATGCCATTGTGACTCATCCAGTGAAGACTCCAGTAGGTAGAACCAACTATCCAGAATTCTTCTCGAAACAACTCTGTACAGAGAGGCTCATCCCAAGATGGCATAAGCTACCTCCAGTATATGGCCATGCTAGACTTATTTAAACTATCTAGGGAAAGGTGGAACAGGCTGACCATTGGCTTACCAAGTGAGAGAGGAGCGACGTGCCATTTCCAAAAACCCATCTTAATGCCCTCCCATGTATCCCTTTAAGGCAGTGACCTTGGTGCCTTCCAAATCAAGTCAGAATTATTAGTCTGAGCCTGGCATAATATCTCATAAGATTCTATTCTATTCTATTCTATTCTATTCTATTCTATTCTATTCTATTCTATTCTATTCTATTCTATTCTATTCTATTCTATTCTATTCTATTCTATTCTATTCTTTATTCTTCTATTCATTATTTTTATAGCATCCACCTGCTCAGGCTTTCTTGGCATTTTCAAAACTCCAAGTAATACTTTGTGCTTGCATTTGACTGAAACTTGCCACCGTCTTTCCCATCTCTGATCTTTTCAGTAGCTCCTTGACTGCGCAATCAGTGCTTGAGAATCACTGATCCCGTGATCTTCCCACTCATCCACAAGGCTGTAGTTGGTATGTACTGATGGTGGTCAGACTGCAAGAGCCATTCTGAGTCCAGGACAGATCTACTGATTGCTAAATCCAATATTTTCCCTAAATCCAATGTTCTCCCTCCTCCCTCCTCCTCACTTCTCCACCACATGTTATGCAAATAAAATTATTTTTTAAAATGTCTTGTTTTATACTTCCTATTTTAAATGTGGCAGCTGTACCAACACCAGCAGAATGGCAGATTCAGGCCAGAAACTCACAAAGTTTTTGAACTGGGATAAGATGGGTTAGCACCATCCCTGTCTCTCTCTTTGTCCTGGATTCAGGCTTTGCCCAATTTGGAACACAGCCTTAATTCCTCTAACCTGGTGAGAGGCTCTCTGCTTCCAGAGGGTAAGTGCTTATTTCCACTTTATTTATTTATTTATTATTTACTTTCACCCCACCTTTCTGTACATCTTCCCTAGCTGTCCCTTTTTATTAGAGGTACCAGGAATTAAATTTCATCTGCAAACAGACAATGCTACCCCTTTCCCTCAATTGTTTGCTCATAGGCTGCATTCATGGTTTCATGTAAATGCCAATTTTTCTGCCTAAGGGCGAACACTACATGATTCTCCATCCTCATTCTAATTTCAAGGGGCATCATACCCAAGGGCAGTTAAATTAGGTTGGTGGCTGAGTCTAAAAAACTTCCTAAGGGAGTTTGGTGTGAGTCCAAAAAACTTCCTAAGATTCCGATACCCAAGTTTTTGCCTTTTCATGACATCCCACATCTGCTTCCTTTCCCTGGGTGTAAATGATAGTGCCAGCCCTGATATCTACGTTTCAGGCAAGTACAGTGCTAGCAGGAGTGAACCCAAAAACAAATTCTGTATTGTAAACTGCCAGGAGTCCCTCTGGTCAGAGGAGATGGGCGGTGACAAATTTGACAAACAAACAAATAAATAAATCAAGCTAGTCTCTGTGTTCAGGAAACAGGTCAATTATACAAGGCATACCTATGGGATTACCAAAAGCTTTGGGAAAAGCCATTACTCATAGCCTGATCCTGTTGCCCTACTGGGAATTTCCTGAAGAGACGTTTCCATTGTCATGATATGTGTTGGATCTTTATATCTGTAGCATGGTAATTACTCCAAAACAGTTTCAGTGTCAAGAAAATGTACCATGAAATGTTTTAAAATGCATGTCAATGTTTTATAAAGTTTGCAATATAAGATGAACTAAGAAAGATGTGGAAACAGAGAAGTTTCGTTTACCATCTTGGAACATTCTCAAATCCAGTGCACTAATCAGCCCTCCACTGATCACAGTCAAGTTATGTCAGCCTACTAGGAAATGTTCATGCATTGAGTACATGAGCCTTTGTGCGCCTAATAGAATAGGATTCTGCAGTAGGGTTCTGGTTCATGTTGAAAGCAATTCATGTACAGCTGCAGGAGCATGATGCTATTTGAGTGTGGGGTGGGGGAGATCAGTACTTACAGGATGATCACCTATACCAACTATATCCCTGCTTGACAGCTAGTTTTTTTCTACATCAGCCACATTCTGAACCCAGGAAGGGCTGAATGACTCTTAAATTTGGTTCCACCCACTGAGTCACTTCCAGAAGAGTTGAAATGCCTGCATAACTTGAAATGCTTTCAACCTTCTCTTGCCCAGTGGAAGTAATAGAAAGACTGCTGAAGTGGCTGATGTATCATACTAACTACAAACCAATCAACACATTTTTAATCTTGTATGTTATGCAAATCTAGCCCATGTCATCACTCTGTGGTCATGTGAATGTAGTTGCTGAGTTATCATCATTTTTTGAAAGACAGTGACTTGCCTGAAGTGATCTCCACAGTCAAGTGCAGATTTACTCTGGGCTCCCCCTATTTAACTACCTGAACATCATGCTGGCTTTTGTATATGTGTATGCATTCAAGTGTGTAAGGTATGGATGTTTTTGTACACTACAGAACTCTGTTACTTTTGCTTCCAACATCTCCAGGGCTGTCTTCTGCCCTGTTGTAATCATGTAACGGCAGAAAAGAGGATCCAGGCATACAAGGTTCACAATCCACTATATGTGGGAAAACTCTCCTTTCCACAATACTGACAACAGAAGAAAGGACCCAGGAGGGTGGTTAACTTTGGCTTGACTAGCTAATTTCCACAAGGTGAACCCCATTATATCTGCTTCTGTTTCATTCTCCATGTGAACCGGACACTTGTGAGGAAAACTAACAATGGACTTAGGAAGAAGGCTCCCTTCTGCATATACCATTGTGCACAAGTGGAGCAAAGGTGGGGTGAAGATTTTCTCCTATTAGGATGGAGAAACGGCTGCTGGAAAACTGTGCAAGCCACATTCATAAGTGCCTCTCCAACTGTGACTTTTCCACTTATCCGTGGGACTTGCACCGATCCAGACAGGCCCTTTCCCAGGTCACTCCATTCCATGCCACCACACTGCAACCGTTTATTACCTGGCCAGTCCTCAGGGAACTGTTTTGCCCTTCCCATTAAGTCCCCCCGCCCGCCCCCCAAAGATAGGCTTGCGGCTTCCCAGAGCCCGCAAGCCCCTCTCTCCTGCGCCTGGCTTGTGTGTTTTGGCCACCCCCGTTCCCAGGCCAGCCCAGCGCTCCTTGCGGACTTGGAAAAGGGATTCTGCCTCTCGGGCGTGCTGGCAAGGGGCGTGCTGGCGCCTGCGAGACACCCGGAGCGGAGGGAGCCTGGCTTTTCTGGGAAACTCATCTTTCCACCTCCCTTTCCCAGCTTCCCCTATGATTTAAGGAGAGCTCGCCGGTCTCAGCCCAACCTGTTGAGCGGTTTTGTGTTTTTTGTTTGTTCTTGTCGCTGTTGCTCCCTTCCCAGTGACGAAGCTTTTCGGAGCGCACCTGGGTTGGGGCAGGAGGCGCCCAAACGCTCCACAGAACAGGTTTGCCTCCGGCCCGCTCTCTGCTTACGTTTACACCTGCCCAGTTGAGCGCTGTGGGGGAAAAAAAAACCTCTCTCGAGCGCGCGCGCACACACACACACCCCGTCAGCACCCTTCCACACCTCCCCCCACTCCCACCCCCACCCCGCTTGCTGTCGTTGCAAAGGCCGCCTGGAAAAACTGGTCGCGGCAGGGGCGCGGGCCGCATTCTTGCTTGCCCCTGCAGGCGACGGCGAAGGAGTCGGGCGGGTATATAAGAGGAGGAGCAGGTCGACGCACCTCGAGCGCAGCTCGGGACGGCGAGGCGGGAGCAAGAGGAGCCGGGCTGGGCGCGCGCCCATCCTTCCCTGCCTGGCAGGGAAGCCAGCCTCGCTCGCGACGCTCTGGCAGGATATTTAACGAGGCTCCGCCGGCCTCCCACCCGGCCTCCCCCTCCGGCCTGCCGGTCCTTGGCGCGGGAACGGGGCGGCGGGGCAGAGCGCGCGCGGCCCCCGCCCGGATCTTCTTGGCACTTTGTAAGTGGCGCTGCCTGCGAGGAGTTGGGTCCGGGACAGACTTGTATGGGGTGGCTTTGTGCCTCCGCGCTTCCTTTTGCACTGCTTGCTTTTCTCCCCTTTTTTCGTCTGGCTTAGCAGGTCGCTGGAGGGGCAGAAACGCGAACCCGGTTGCGTGAAAGAGGCGGATGTTTTGTTTGGCGGCGGGGGGCGGGCGGGAGGTCGCTCCCCCTTTCTCCATCCCAGCCCAGCCCAGCCCTGTCCTTCCAAATCCAAGCTCTCTCAGCCTGCTGGGTGCAGTGGTTCTTAACAGTTCAACAGTTCTGTAGCATAATTGTGAAATGTTTAGGACCACTTGATCCGGACGGCCTGTACGTCGCGGGATGGAAAGGATGTGACCCTCTGGATTAGGGGAAGGAGACGGAGAGGGAGAGGGAGAGAGACAGTCAGAGACAGAGACAGAGAGACAGCGAGGGCGAACTCTGTATTGGTCAGTCCAGACCTCAGGCTGCTGTCACTGGAGGAAGAGTCTGTATTTTTCAGAGTGTGTTTGTGTGGGGAGGTTTAAAGCCACTTTCTGAAAGGCCCTGCCACAGGCCATCTGCAGAGAAGTAAATGAAAGACTGAATGGGACAGAAAGGAAAATAAGGAAAATAAGTTCAGGATAACTTCTCCCTCAAAAGTTTTGAGTCAAAGGAGCAAACAAACAAGAAAGAACATAACTAGAAAATTTAAAAACAGAGAATGTCAGATTCAACTTAAAAAAAAAGTTCGTAGTTCCCAGGATGGTTGCAAGTTCTGAAGAGCAAAGAAGAAGCAAGACTAATAGAACAGGTGAACAAACAAGATGAAATGGAAAGCACTTTGG
Source organism: Candoia aspera (assembly GCF_035149785.1). NCBI lineage: Eukaryota > Metazoa > Chordata > Lepidosauria > Squamata > Candoiidae > Candoia > Candoia aspera. The sequence goes on from NC_086153.1 coordinate 314,764,031, forward strand.
CCACTAAGCAGTGCTAGAAAAATAACTGCAGGGAAATAAACGTAATCATTATAAATTGCTGCCATGATGGTCAGAGAAGTCCAACAGAAGAAATAGATGGGACCATTTATTCCATGTGTAAAATGTGATGTTTATGTTACAGAGGGATCTTTGTTATTCTAAATAAAAAATAAAACAATTTTCACTATATGAAAAGCCAGGTGTATTAAGCTGTGGCAGTAGGATGAGATCACCAGCACCTTTCTATGTGCCAGCAAATTAGCGATATGAGTCAAGATGAGGATAGCAGCCAAAATAAAAAAACAGATCAGTGGGCTGACTTTGAAGAATAAGATTTTTTTTTTAAATATACATTCTGACACTGAAGGTAGGAATCTAAGGTTGATGGGTTCTGGTGTCACCCACACTATTTATTCTAGAATAAGCCACTGCTGGTTTCAGTTGAATAAATACTATATGCAGGAACGCTAGAAATATCAGGGATTCACTTCAGAGATCTACTTTTGCAGGTGCCTAAGTAATTTTCACTGTGTTGTTAAAATGATGTCATTACTTACTCCAGAACAGTGCCACTGTGGAATAAATGATTTGGAATCACAAGTGTTTAATCACTGAGAACTCAACCCAAACCTTGTTTTCTCAGGAACCAAATGCATAGATTTTGATCTGATATACTCCCAGGTAAAAGAATTGTTTAGATTACAACTTCAAGTGAATTGGCTTATTCTCCCACTCCACCCCCTTCCAAAAAAGAGAAGAGAAGAAGAAAAAAAAGGATACAGAATAAGAAATATAGAGAAAGTAATTTTCCCTTTCTTTTGGGGGGATGGAGGAAGAAATCTGTAAAAAGTCCCTGAACAAAAAACTGGTCAACATATTTTAGTTTAGCATGTTAGGCAACCTCAGCCCATGTATGTCTGTACTATGTGGTACAGACCCAGAAAATTGAGTTGAGTAAGCCGTGGTTAAATCAGTGTAGTGCAACAGAGCCTTAACATCTCAGAATTGCTGGGAGTTGGGCAGCATATAAATTAAATATATTATTATTATTATTATTCATAGTATTTAGGATTCTGTAATTAAAACAATGAATTATTTTGTTGAATTGTAATATATTTATCTCCACATTCAGTCCTATAATCAAAGCCAGAAAAGCAACATTCTTGATTTCGATGGCAGGGCATTCCTGTATGTACACTTAAAAAGTGAATCAGGAGAGAATGTATATTGCACTGAGCCGCACTTTCCCACTCTGTTGCTGCTCCCAGTTTCATAGCTGGGTACAAAGGTGTGGTGACATTCTCTTTACCTCTTGGCAAAACATCAGAAAGACGAAAGGGTTACCCAATCCTTTTTTCCATTCAACATGGGGTGGAATTTTCCCAACTTTAGTTGTTAGCTGTGCCTCCTGTTTATGTTGTCTACTCAGAGCTGGCCTTGGCAGGAATGCTAGGAGTTTCATTCATTCATCAGTCATTTCCTCAAGCTACAATAAATGTGTGTCAGAGGAGGAAAGCCATGTTAGTCTATGGTAGCCAAAAATCAGGAGGAATCTGGTAGTCCCTTTTCCGACTAACACATTTTATTAAAAGGCATAGGCTTTTCGAGCTACAGCTCACATCAGAGAGGAAGGCCTGTCTTGGCTATGTTCACACAATTCACTGAAACTGGTCACAGACACATCTGTACAATATGCTAGCTTAGTTAGTTTTAACCTTGGTAAGGTATTTTTGTGACTCAGTGTACCATGTGAACCCAATGTACTTGGTTAGTTTTTGGTTCAATGTATAGTACAAATCCAGAAAATCAGTTAATTCATTAACCAGATTACTCAGCACACTAACAGCATAAGTATGCAATATATGCATCCTACACATAATGGACTCTTAAGTAGTTCATTCCTCTCAGAAAATCCAATAACCAGTTTGGGAGGAGGCACTAGCTGGAATTCCAGAAGAACTGTTTCTGTTGTCTCCCCAGCTAATACTTCCCAAAATCCTTTGGAAGAAGCCATGGCCAATTGAATTTGTGTTGAAGATAGTGAACTTGTGAATGCTCTCACTGTGAAGATATTACTGCACTCAAACTCATGACTAAGACTAACATTGGGATCTATTTACTTGTACAATGTTGTGCTATATGATGGAGATGTCATGAGTAAGGATGGCGAGCAGGGGGCTCCTTTCCAGACTGTTAAGCGCATGCGTAGCACTGAGGAATTGGTGAGCCATTCCAAGAGGCACGGATTGGGACCGCCTTAACCTGCCGGGTTTATATGGCTGGGTTTTCCCACGTTTGTTCAGTTTGTTAGGATTAATGTTATGTATTAGCAATAAAACATTAGAGTCCAGTTCCATGTCTCAGAGTGTTTCCTGGGAGTCAGGACAGGAACAGCCATTTTATTAGGACTACCAGGTGCAAACATCCAGTCAACCATTAGATGGCAGCAAAGAATCATGGGTTTTCTGTATCTCCTTGCTTTCATCTAGAGGTTGCCTGGATTTTTTTGCCCTGGCTATGTTAGCCCTACATTGGATGATGACCCACAAGACTGGAATACGCAAAGGAATAAATTAACTTTCTGTAGCATTGTGCCATTCAGGTATGCTGGACTTCAGGTCCTATAATTCCAGTCAGCATTACTGAGACAAGCTGAGCATTATAGTCCAGCCACATTTGCGGGGCACTTGATTGGGAGAGGTTGGAATTAATGGTCAAGTGTGTTTTAATGCATTCTGTAAATAAATAAGGAAATGGAAAACTGTACACGAATGAACTAGTTAGAGAGGAAAGCTGTGGCCATATGTCCACAATACAGCTCATAACAGTCAATGGAACCTGGCAGATATGATTAGGAATGCTCTGTAAATCCAGGAACAGGAAATTTCGACTGTAAATGTGGCATTTTGAACATTTTATTAACTGAGAAGCTGCTGTGAAAGAAGAGATGGCTATGTTACAACACAAACTTGGTCATTTTCTCCTTGATGCCTTTTTTTCAATATATTATAATTTCAATAAATAAACAATTAAATGTATTGCCCTTTGAATGCTGTGCATGTGATTATAATATTTCTATTGATTTTACTGGATACTTTTCTTATGATTTGGAAAGGAATTCTGCCCCCCACTTTTTCTGCTATATATTTTATTTTTAAAGTTTTTATGCTATTTTGCCTAAACATCTCATAAAACTTTCATATGGCTCATGGCTGAACATATATACCTTCCACATTCTAAACTCTGGTGTAGAAACTATATAGCATGAATCTCATTTAAAATGAATTAAGTGAAATGATTCAGTGAATTAAATGAAATAATTCCGTGAATTATTTAGTGAAAACTGAGAACTAAGTGTGTCAGCACATCCAGCACTGCAGCCTAATCTTACAGAAAACACATTAAACCAATTGCACCAATGCTGACCTGTGCCAGCCAGTCCGGTGGATCAGTCTGTCAAACAAGCTACTTGGAACAGGTATTACAACTCCGCTGTCTCAAATGAGAAACAGGTTAGGCAAGATTAACCGTGGCATAATGAGTTTAATGTTGCTGGGAGTCACCATAGGGTGGCCCTCTAGCAGTGTTTCTCAAGCTCTGCAGCAGGCCAAAACAAGCCCAATGAAATCTGGAAAAACATGTGCATTTTGTCTGGGTCTTGGCTGGAAGGAGCACTTGTCTATTATCATTGCTGACAGCTTCTTAATTGTCCATAATGAATGTAGAAACAACCATGCATGGGAAGAAGACAATCTGCTTACTTTACGAATCACATCATATCACTGGCTACTTCATAGAATATCTTTGATAGTATGCCTCTTAATTAATTAGTATTTTCCAGGGGCTGAACGAAGTTTCAAAAAACCCAAAATGTTTACCCAAACACTTAAACTCTAGATGAAATACAAAAGGGAGAACCCTCCCCTCAAGCACACATACCCATTCAGGTGTTAATTCCTAATTTACCTGACAAAGGAAGGGCCAGATGACTTGGAAACCCACCTCAGAGGAGAGAAGGATCCATTGTGGGATTTCTATCATCTTGAAGGAATGACTGGTAATAATGTACGAAGTACTGATTCATGTGTTATAAATTTTCCAGGTTTCCAAGTTTCAGGGATATGAAACCATATTTAAAGACTGAACAAAGGAGTCATTTTAGAAAGAAATTTGAATCTAATCTTAAATGAGCTTACTCAGAAGTGAGCCACTCTGCAGTGCCTTTATAAAGGCTTACTTTTCAGAAACTATTCCAGAAGTGGGATGCAAGATTCAAACTGAACTGTCAGCCAACACCAACTCTAACAACTATCTAGTTGGAGGCCTCCACCCGTAGCTTTTATGAATGATCTTCCAGTTTATTATCATAATCAGACCAGCTAGGCCCCATCCCGTCTACCCTATCCCACTACTAGGATTGGAAACTTTCATCAAAATGACAGAAGCAGTCCTCTGCTGTTGTGACACAAGCTCCATCCCTTTTGTACATGTATGCAACTTCACAATGCATGTGCAAAAGGGGCAGAGCTTGGGTCACAATGGTGTCATGCTGCTTTCATAATTCCCCCCCCCCCAGCCTTCATAGTAGACTTTGGATCTTGCCTGATTAAAAAGGTACCCTTGGCTCTCAAGTTACTGCTGAATTACAACTCTAAGCAGCATTCCTCAGTTGTGTCTTATTTGTTGGTGCTGCTGGGAGCTGAAAGATCACAGATTTCTAATTGCCCAGTCCACAACTACAGGATTCTTCTAACATTAGGACGTATGAAGCAGACCCCCTCATGAAAGAAACTACACTCTAGTGTGGGGATAGGGGCTGTGGTGCCCACAGACATCATTCTGCTCCCAGATATTTCCCTTGAAATCCAGCAGGCTACCTGCCCTTGTCGTTTATTCGTTTAGTCACTTCCGACTCTTCGTGACTTCATGGACCAGCCCAAGCCAGAGCTTCCTGTCAGTCGTCAACACCCCCAGCTCCCCCAGGGACGAGTCCGTCACCTCTAGAATATCATCCATCCACCTTGCCCTTGGTCGGCCCGTCTTCCTTTTGCCCTCCACTCTCCCTAGCATCAGCATCTTCTCCAGGGTGTCCTGTCTTCTCATTATGTGGCCAAAGTATTTCAGTTTTGCCTTTAACATCATTCCCTCAAGTGAGCAGTCTGGCTTTATTTCCTGGAGGATGGACTGGTTTGATCTTCCTGCGGTCCAAGGCACTCTCAGAATTTTCCTCCAACACCATAATTCAAAAGCTCTTTGAAAGATCTCTGAGAGATCTTCTGAAAGCTCTTTGAAAAGATCTCTGAGAGATCTTCCTTCTCTCAGCCTTCCTTATGGTCCAGCTCTCGCAGCCATTTGTTACTACGGGGAACACCATTGCTTTAATTATGTGGACCTTTGTTGTCAGTGTGATGTCTCACACTGAATAGGTAGGGTGAGAGTATACAGCCCTGCCGTACTCCTTTCCCAATCTTAAACCAGTCTGTTGTTCCGTGGTTTGTTCTTATGTTGCTACTTGGTCGTTATACAGATTCTTCAGGAGGCATACAAGATGACTTGGTATCCCCATACCACTAAGAACTTGCCACAATTTGTTATGGTCCACACAGTCAAAGGCTTTAGAATAGTCAATAAAACAGAAATAGATGTTTTTCTGAAACTCCCTGGCTTTTTCCATTATCCAGCGGATATTGGCAATTTGGTCCCTAGTTCCTCTGCCTTTTCTAAACCCAGCTTGCACATCTGGCAATTCTCGCTCCATGAATTGCTGAAGTCTACCTTGCAGGATCTTGAGCATTACCTTACTGGCATGTGAAATGAGTGCCACTGTTCGATAGTTTGAACATTCTTTAGTGTTTCCCTTTTTTGGTATGGGGATATAAGTTGATTTTTTCCAATCTGATGGCCATTCTTGTGTTTTCCAAATTTGCTGGCATATAGCATGCATTACCTTGACAGCATCATCTTGCAAGATTTTGAACAGTTCAGCTGGGATGCTGTCATCTCCTGCTGCCTTGTTATTAGCAATGCTTCTTAAGGCCCATTCAACCTCACTCTTCAGGATGTCAGGCTCTAGCTCACTGACCACACTGTCAAATCTATCCCTGATATTGTTATCCTTCCTATACAGGTCTTCTGTATATTCTTGCCACCTTTTCTTGATCTCTTCTTCTGTTAGGTCCTTGCCATCTTTGTTTTTGATCATACCCATTTTTTCCTGGAATTTACCTCCGATGTTTCTAATTGTCTGGAAGAGGTCTCTTGTCCTTCCTATTCTATTGTCTTCTTCCACTTCCGCGCATTGCTTGTTTAAAAATAATTCCTTATCTCTTCTGGCTAACCTCTGGAATTTTGCATTTCATTGGGCATATCTCCCCCTATCACTGTTGCCTTTTGCTTTCCTTCTTTCTTGGGCTACTTCTAGGGTCTCAGCAGACAGCCATTTTACCTTCTTGGTTTTCTCTTTCTTTGGGATGTATTTTGTTGCCACCTCCTGAACGATGTTGCGGACTTCTGTCCATAGTTCTTCCGGGACCCTATCTACTAAGTCCAGTCCCTTAAATCTATTCTTCACCTCCACTGCATATTCCTTAGGAATATTAGTGAGCTCATATCTAGCTGATCTGTGGGTCTTCCCTAATCTCTTTAGTCTGATCCTAAATTGTGCAAGAAGAAGTTTGTGATCTGAACTACAGTCAGCTCCAGGTCTTGTTTTTACCGACTGTATAGATGTCCGCCACCTTTGGCTGCAAAGGATGTAGTCAATCTGATTTCGGTGTTGTCCATCTGGGGAAGTCCATGTGTAAAGCCATCTCTTAGGTTGCTGGAAGAGAGTGTTTGTTATGCAGAGTGAGTTGTCTTGGCAAAATTCTATCAGCCTGTGTCCTGCTTCGTTTTGTTCTCCCAGGCCATGCTTACCTGTAATTCCAGGTGTCATTTGACTGCCCACCTTAGCATTCCAGTCTCCCGTGATGAAAATAACATCTCTTTTAGGCGTGTTGTCCAGTAGGTGCTGCAGATCCTCATAGAACTGCTCTACTTCAGCTTCTTCAGCATCTGTGGTTGGGGCGTATATTTGGATCACTGTGATGTTAGATGGCTTACCCTGAATTCGAATTGAGATCATTCTATCATTTTTTGGATTGTATCCAAGCACTGCTTTAGCCACTCTACTATTAATTATGAAGGCTACTCCATTTCTTCTGTGGTCCTCTTGTCCACAGTAGTAGATCTGGTGGTCATTTGATGTGAAGTGGCCCATTCCAGTCCATTTCAGTTCACTGACGCCCAGAATGTCTATCTTTAATCTTGACATCTCACCAATAACCACATCCAATTTGCCTTGGCTCATAGATCTTACATTCCAGGTTCCAGTGGTGTGTTGATCCTTAGAACATCGGATTCGCCGTTCACCACCAGCACCGTCGGCCGCTAGCCGTCCTTTCGGCTTTGAGCTAGCTGCGTCATCACATCTGGGGCTGGTTGAACTCCTCCTCTGTTCCTCCCCAGTAGCATTTTGACCATCTTCCAACCTGGGGGTCTCATCTTCCGATGATATACCGACATATCTCTGGTTGTACTGATCCATTTAGTTTTCACGGCAAGAATACTGGGGTGGGTTGCCATTACCTTCCCCAGGGATCGCCTTTAGTCTGACCTCTCTGTCATGACCTTCCCGTCTTGGGTGGCCCTTCACGGTTTAGCTCATGGCATCATTGAGGTGCTCAAGCTCCAGCACCATGACAAGGTAACGATCCTTTGCTGAAGAGGCTACCTGCCCTACCTGACTTTAAAAAAAAAACAATTTATAATTAAAAACAAAAAATATAAAACTGGCATGCTGCCCTACCTGACTTAAAAAAAAACAATTTATAATTAAAAACAAAAAATATAAGACTGGCATGCTGCCAGTAATTATTTGCAGCAATAACTTTGCAGCCCACAAAAGTTCCACTGGATTAGTAATGAGCCGGGGACCAAGTTCATCTTCTGTTAAATGGGTATCTTGTAATAATCTATGCCTACCATAGCATCTATTTTGTGAATAGCCAAATTCCCCGTAGCAGCCATTTTTGAGTGCTCCTAAATTCTGAGTACCCTTTCCCCTTGCCCAATTGCTTATACCTGCTTTAGATAATGATTTCATAACGCTAATGTAAAAAAAAACACATACAAATAGCCAACAACATATGTATAAATGAAAAAAAAAGCATTAGTGTCTACAGAGAGGGGTGGCAGTGGCGGGGTGGGTATCAGATTGACAAAAGCATTGTTGCAGCATTGCAATGCAACACTGCTTTTCTGTGTGTGTTGTGACGTGGCATGCATACCCCAAATGGACAGAACTTGTGGTACAATGCCCCAACACCGTGTTTGTCATTCTGATGACAGTAGTGAGGTCCTGCTTGAAAAGAAGGCAAGTTAAATTCTCTGATTCTTCTGGTAGCTCAATGACTACCTATAAACCAACCTGAACCAGCCTGGTGTCCCCAGATATGTTGTACTTCAACTCTTGTAATCTTTATACAGAGTAGTCCTCATCCAATTTTGACTCAAACTACCCATTCATCAGCCTTTATTGTTTTAACATATGGTACTTCTCCAGCACTGGATTACTTTGAATTTATTATCCCCCTTTAAAAAGAGAGAAAAAAAGCCAGGAGACTTCTTTTAGCCTGATGGTAAAATTAGAAATAATTCCATGACATTTTTATGGCAGCCATGTGCAGAAATCTTATTTCCTCTTCCATAACCAGTTTAACCTTCACAGTATCATAAAGTAGTTCTGGACTCTGGGTTGACAAGAAGAAATAAATCTAAAAATAATATTTAGTTACTGCATTTCGAACACTGGCTAACCTAAGTGTGCATTGGATGCGGTGGGGGGACAATTTCATCAGGTGTTATACACAAGTCCACTAGGCTAGGATTTCTTCCTCAAAGTATTTTGAGTTAGAGCAGCATTGCTAGATTACTACTACAGTAGTCAAGCCAATGCTAAAGGTTTTGTATAGACATAAACTTTGCCTTACTGGACCTTGCCTTACTAGCTAGAACATAAAATAGAAAAAGACCTACTGGATTAGAAACCAAATGCCATTGGAAAATTCACTGGAACATTTTTGGAGAATCAGGACAGTAGAGGTAATTCCCCGCTCCCAACCCATGGAGCATGGTTCAGTATGGCTCAGTATGTGAAATGATCAGGTAGACCAGCAGTTTTCACTTACAGAAGCAAAAGTAATTGGTTAAAATATCCCAATAGTTTCCCAGTAGATACTTTTAAGCTTGCAGAACTTAAGGAAGTGGATAGAGTTCTCTGTAGTATGAGCTCTGCAATCAATGGGCTGGTTCCATGTCCATCTGGCTCCTTGGTGGCTAAGTGAATGGGGGAGGTTGGTTGGATTTGGGAGGTGATCAGTACCACTTCGAAGGAGGGTGAAATGTCACCAGCTTTGTCATAGAATTATAAAGTAGGAAGTGACCTTAGAGGTTATCTAGTACAACTCCTGTTCAGTGTAGAAACCACTAGAGAATCTCTGAGGGACCACCATTCAATCTTTGAAGACCTCTAGCAAAGGAGAATCCATTATTTCACTTGACAGCCTGTTCCATCACCTGAAAGTTTGTACAGTCAGGAAATTTATCCTGATGTCTAACCTGAACCTTCTACCTTTAGTTTTAACCTAAAAGGTTCTGCCCTTTGGGGCAATAGAGAATAACTTATCCTACTTCTGTGTGACAATCCTATTGATATTTGAAAACTGCAATCATATTTCCCCTCGTCTGAAGGCTATCCAGATCCTTCAACCATTCCCCTCAGGGCTTAATTTCCAGACCTCTCAGCATCTTGGTAGCCCTCTTCTGAACTTTCACAAATTAGCCACTGTCTTTTTTAGCACTGGTACCCAGAACTGGGCATAGTAATCTAAGTGGGGTCTGACCAGGACAAAGTGGAGTGGAACAATTACTTCCTGTGATGTGAATTCTATGCTCCTATTAATGCACCCTAAGATATAGTTCTTCTAATAACCAACAAATAATGAAATCTGTGAGATCTAGTCCTGCTTTCTAGGACAGCAGAATAAATAATTGTTCTCTTCTGCATGAAAGCCTACAGTAGTAACAGAAAATCTTGGCTGACCTCGGAAAACCAGCAGAAAGCCTGTCTCAAACTCTGATAGAAGACTACTAGAAATTCAAAGGGCTGTAGGGTAGACTGTGAAACAAAACAAAACAAAACAAAACAAAACAAAACAAAACAAAACAAAACAAAACAAAACAAAACAAAACAAAACAAAACAAAACAGCTTTCCCAGAAGAAGGCAATGGCAAGCAACTTCCATATTGCTGCATGAAAGCTACATGGACATGTCCATCTGTCACTGGGAGTCAATGTGATGATTGCCTTTATCCAAATAAAACTCTCAGACTCAAAATCACAATTCAGGTTCTGGGTTTATTTAGAAGAGAGTGCAAACAGGTAAAAAGCTGAGAATGAGAAAAGCGCGCCTAAACTCAAACTAAATATCATCGTTTCAAACACCAGCCCACCCCCTCCCTCGCATACAGTACAGTCCCACGTTCCCAGGTGCTCCTAACGAGCTCTGCTGATCAACGGGTAAAAAGACCTTGACATTTAAGAGATAGCCCAAACACATTCCTCCCTGGCACAGTCCAGCACGTCTGGAGTACAAGGCTCTCAGCAGCACCCTCCCAGCCAGCACACGTATCAGCACCTTGGCAAGTAAACCGTTACGATGCATAAACACCGCAACGGTGAACATGACATATCGCCCCCCCCCAAAAAAAAAACAAGCATCAAGCAGAGGGCTTGGAAGGATAGGCAACGTGAAAATCATGCAATAAATCAGGAGCCAGAACATCACGGGCAGCAACCCATTCAGGATGAGGAAAGTGCTTCCATCGGATGAGGTACTGAAGAGATCCACGAAGCCGGCGAGAGTCAAGCACCTCCTTAACCTCGAAATGTTGCTGCCCATCAATCATGATCAGAGGAGGGGGAGGTGGGTGCAGATGCCAGCGAGATGAGTCCTGAGCAGGCTTGAGCAAGCTGCAGTGAAAAACAGGATGCAAGCGCTTCAAATTATGAGGCAAATCCAAACGAACAGTGACAGGATTGAGCACTGCAGTAATAGGGAAAGGTCCAATAAACTTAGGAGTCAGTTTCTTAGAGGGCTGAGGGGACTTTATAAATCTTGTAGAGAGATAAACCAAATCCCCCACCTTAAAAGCGGGCTGTCTCCTCCGGTGCTTATCAGCATGCCATTTATAGGCGGCTTGAGCCTCTCGAAGAGCGGTCTGAATGACGGGCCAGGAATCAGCCAGCTTAGAGCCCCAATCACAGGCGGTAACAGCCGGAGCGGGAGGTTGGGGAAGTTCCGGAATGGGAACAAAATCTTGACCAGACACAATGCGAAAAGGCGTTTGCCCAGTGCTCTGGTGAACAGCATTATTGTAAGCGACCTCAGCGAAAGGGAGCAGATCAACCCAATCATCCTGATGATAGTTGATGTACGATCTGAGAAATTGCTCCAATGTGGCATTAAGGACCTCAGTAGATCCGTCCGTCTGGGGATACCAAGAGGTTGACAACGCCTGCTCAGTGCCAATGAGCTTCAAAAAAGCCCGCCAAAACCTCGAGGTAAATTGTGTGCCCCTATTGGTCACCAAACGAGAGGGGCAGCCATGGGGACGGTACACATGAACCAAGAAAAGCTTGGCCAGCTGTTGTGCCGAGGGAATGGACGCGCAGGGAACAAAATGAGCTTGTTTAGAAAAATAGTCTTTAACCACCCAAATGACAGTCTTCTTTTGACTGGGGGGTAAGTCAACAATAAAATCCATGGAGATGACTTCCCAAGGGTGGGTAGGGTCAGCCACAGGCTGCAGTAGCCCCTGCGGTTTACCAGCTGAACGCTTAGACATAGCGCAGACAGGGCAGGAGGCCACATAGGCTTTAACATCCTTCTGGAGGGTGGGCCACCAGAATTGCCTCCGGACCAAATGGAGGGACTTGAGAAAACCAAAGTGACCAGCCTGCTTACTGTCATGAGCACGAGCCAGTATAGCAGCACGTTGAGAGTCAGGCACATACAAACGTCTCCCAACCCAGGCGAGGTCGTGCTCAACAGACACCTTGTTAGGATTAGCCAGAAGCCAGGGGTCAGACCGCAGTGCAGAAACAAAAGCAGAATGCAATCCACCAGACAATGGAGGTGGCTTGCGAACTGAAGGGGGGAGCAGTGGAATCGGAGATGAAGGAGATGACTGCTGGCCCCGAGTCTTGCTACGCGTGACAGCCACAAGACCCAATTGTGGACCCGAGAGGACAGTGCAAATTACATCGGAAACTGGGCCCTCGTCTTGCGGCAATCTAGACAGGGCATCAGCCAGAAAATTCCTTTTCCCTGGGATAAATTTAAGTTGGAAATTAAAACGGCTGAAAAACTGAGCCCAACGAATTTGCTTCAGGCTGAGGCGTCTGGGTGTACGGAGTGCCTCGAGGTTGCGGTGATCCATCCAAACCTCGAAAGGGGAAGAAGCCCCCTCTAAGAGGTGCCTCCAAGTCTCAAGGGCAGCCTTAACAGCAAAAGCCTCCTTTTCCCAAACATGCCAGCGCCTCTCCATTTCAGAGAACTTCCGAGAAAGATAGGCACAAGGCTTCAAAAGACCAGTGGAATCCTTTTGCAACAAAATAGCGCCAATAGAAAAATCAGAAGCATTGACCTGAACAATGAATGGAAGGTCCAGGTCAGGGTGGGAAAGGATGGGCTCTTCAGTGAAAAGCGCCTTTAAGCGGTCAAAAGCAGCCTGACAGGCGGGAGTCCAATTGAGCATGGCCCCCGGGTTCTTAACCTTGCTAGTTTCCCCCACCCGCTTTGTGCGCAACAAATCCGTTAGGGGTAGAGCAATCTCCACGAACCCCCTGACAAAGGATCTATAAAAATTGGCGAACCCCAGGAAACTTTGAAGTTGGTGCTGGGTTCGAGGCCATTCCCAAGTAAGCACAGCCTGAACCTTAACAGGATCCATTTCAATGCCCTTGTCTGAAATCCTGTAACCCAGGTAATCCAAGCGAGACTTATGGAATTCACATTTAGAAAGCTTAGCATAAAGCTTGGCATTCCGAAACTTGGTGAGCACTTGTTTAAGAAGTCGCTCATGCTCTGCTAAAGACCTAGTATAAATTAAAACATCATCCAAATACACCAAAACCCCTTTAAACAAGTGATCATGTAAAACCTCATTGATAAGCTGCATGAACACTCCCGGAGCCCCTGCTAGGCCAAAAGGGAGAACCTTATACTGGAAAGAACCCAATGGGCAATTAAAAGCCGTTTTCCATTCATCCCCCTCCCGAATGCGAATACGATAATAAGCTTTGCGGAGGTCCAACTTTGAAAAAACTCTGCCAGTGGACAGATGTGCGAGCATGTCTTTGATGAGAGGCAGAGGGTACTTGTTGGAAAGGGAGGTGGAATTTAACCCTCAGTAGTCTGTGCAAAGTCTGAGGGTACCATCCTTCTTCTCCCGGAACAAAACAGGGGCTCCAACAGGCGAATTCGCCGGTTCAATGAAACCGCGAGACAGGTTTTTATCAATGAACTTCCGCAAGGCGGCAAGCTCCTTTTTAGTCATAGGGTAAATCTTCAGCTTTGGTAAAGGAACATCAGGAAGGAGCTCAATAGAACAGTCCGTTTTATGATGGGGGGGCAATTGGTCAGCCTCCTCCTCCCCAAAAACATCAGCAAAGTCTGAGTACATAGGTGGCAGACCCTCTAAGGAGGACAGAGCAGCTACAGCCTCCACAATTTCCGCCCGCCCCGCCGTCAAAGGCATGGAACGTCCCAAAAGAGGAGCTTGATAGAAGCCATCCTCAAAGGTAATAGAGCGGGACCGCCAATTTATGTAAGGATTATGAGTGGTGAACCATGGAATCCCTAACACAACTAAAGGATTCCCCACCGGTGTTACGATGAAGTGGAGGAGTTTGAAATGAGAGCCCATACGCAAAGCGACCTCCCCAGTAAATTGTGTGGCAGCCCCCCCCCCCCATGGAGCCATCAAGCTGTTGAAAAAGCAGCGGCTTGGGAAGAGGGAAGCAAGGCAAATCCAATGCCTTGATTAAGTCAGGATGGATCAAACATCTGGAACAGCCCGAGTCCGGTAGAGCCCAGACCTCGACGGATTTGGATTGAAATCCCAATTCAATTTTGACTGCGAGGATAGGGCAATCAGCACACACCAGCTCAGAGTTGCGCCCGGATTCTACCACCTGCCCCATGGCACCGGTTAAGGCAGGTGGAAAGCGTTTTCCGCCAGCTGGTCGAGGGCCGTTAAATCGTCTCCTGGAGTGTAGACGTCCTCATCATCAGTAGCAGCCATTGCCGCCGTCAATCTGCGAGGAGGGTTGAGGGGTTTTTTAGTCGGCTTTTGCGGTACCTTGGACGGGTGATCCGGTGCCTTAGCCTTAGGGCAGTCGACGGCACGGTGACCCTGTTTTCCACACGTGATGCATTGTCCCCGGACAAAACGATGTTGTTTTTCTGTGTCCCATCTCAAGGTCGATGGTAGAAAGGGCGCTCGGGCAGCGGCAGCAGGCTTGTCTTCTTTGGTGGCCATCATAAAGGTGTGCTGGGCATGTTCAGCTTTACCAGCGAGGCAGATCCAGTCATGTAAAGAGTTCGGATCGTCTCGCCCAAGCGCCCAGTGCAGGACTTCGTGATTGAGGCCATCCTTAAAGCGATCAATCAAGGTGGCCTCGGACCACTCAGGAACTTTACCTGCCAAAACCTTGAACTCAAGAGCATAATCAGCCACAGGCTTCTGCCCTTGGACTAGCTCCTTAAGAGCGTCCTTAGCCCTTTCTTTAGCCAAGGGATCTTCAAAATAGCGCTTCAGTGCAGCCAAGAAAGCATCAAAGGTGGCCAGGGCTGGCGCTTCAATCTCTACCAGCTGGACATACCAGCCAGCCGCCCTGCCTTTCAATTTCGTGGCCACCGCCGAGATCTTTTCTTCTTCTGAAGGAAAGAGGTGGCCATGGCGTCTCATGTAACTGGCAGCATTGGTGAGAAAGAATGAGAGGTTAGCAGGGTCACCATCAAACTTCACTGGGAAATCACGGGGAGCGCCTGCGAGTTGTGGGACCCCAGCGGATGGACGACTAGGGGCACCCCCAACAGGAGTGGGCCCTCGCAGACCTGATGGAAAGTCTTGTGGTTGGCTTCTCCTGTCAGCCATCTGTGACGGTGAGGGCGGGAGGCTAGGCGGGCCACTTGCTCCCGGACCTCGGACAAACTTCACCAGGTCACTAAAGGCAGCTGACATGGAGCGCAAGACATGCTCCATGGATTCAATTTTGGATTCAAGGACCCTGATTCTATCTGGTGTGGTGGAGTCTTCCAGCCCCGGCCCCTCAGGTAGCAGGCTCCCTGACACATCTGGGTGCACCGTTCTCGGAGTGTCTGGCCAGCGAAGCTTCCAGGTGGAGCGCGATGTGCCGGGCTGGGGGTCCATCAGGGCATCCCACAAAAATTGTTCTTGTCCCGTCACATCGTCTGCTGGGGGTTTCTTTGATCCTGTCATAGAGCTGGAGTCCCCCGACTGGGGTGTAGGGTGGGTTGGGACGGGGCTCGGGTCCCTGCTCGGGAATGTTGACTCTGGAAGTTGTCCCGCTTCCTCCTCGAACTCCGTAGGATCTTTTCCCCCTCCTGCCATCGCTAGTTCCCCTTTCGCAAGAAAATTTCCTGGTAAAGAGAGCGAGGCTAGTTTAAAATAATGATTCTCAGCTTTATGTGATGATTGCCTTTATCCAAATAAAACTCTCAGACTCAAAATCACAATTCAGGTTCTGGGTTTATTTAGAAGAGAGTGCAAACAGGTAAAAAGCTGAGAATGAGAAAAGCGCGCCTAAACTCAAACTAAATATCATCGTTTCAAACACCAGCCCACCCCCTCCCTCGCATACAGTACAGTCCCACGTTCCCAGGTGCTCCTAACGAGCTCTGCTGATCAACGGGTAAAAAGACCTTGACATTTAAGAGATAGCCCAAACACATTCCTCCCTGGCACAGTCCAGCACGTCTTGAGTACAAGGCTCTCAGCAGCACCCTCCCAGCCAGCACACGTATCAGCACCTTGGCAAGTAAACCGTTACGATGCATAAACACCGCAACGGTGAACATGACAGTCAAGCTCAACTCATGGGAAACTCAAATGAGCACCGTTTTCATATCCTGTCTTCTCATTTCCAAGATACACACACATCCAGTTTCTTTAAGCACCCCATAAGTTGACTATTTCCTGCTCTCCTCTGAACTTCTTCCCGTTTCTCTGCAATGTCACTTTTATGTTTTTGTGACTTGGAAATTAAGGTTCTGTTAATTTTCTTCACTTTCTTTCTGCAGCTGCATCATACTGCTTTGTGATCTATCTTGCAATCACTTATTTATATAATAGGGCATTCGCAAACATCTTTTTCTCTTCACATAATCTTTTCCAGCTTTGTATCCCATTTTTCTAGAGAGCATGTCACGCTCCAGCATGGCTGTATAGTGCCACCTGCTGCTATATGAGAGATCCTCTGTAATAAAGCTTTGAAAGAAGCTGCTGGAAGACTGATGGCTCTGATGCGTGCTCTTGTTTTTCTGGTGCATCTTGTCTTGGAAGAAGTCTTTCCAGCTAATTTTTCAGTATTTCCACCACCACATCTTATTCTTCCTCCTCCTCCTCCTCCTCCTCCCAAAAGAGAATTTTTGGGGTCACTGTTTTTATAAGTGTTAGCATTTTTCATCCAGGGTTAGGGTGATATGTCCAGACCACAACTTCCAGGATTCACAATCTATGGACATACTGGCTTGGAATTCTGTGAGAAGCAATCCCAAGATCTGGATAGCATCAGGTTGGGGAAGCCTGGTGAGAAAGAATTATAACAGAAGAAGACTAGTTTGCTTGTGCAGGTCACTGTGTATGCTCAGTCCTCATGACAGAGTTGATTTTTGCCTACTTAGTTTGTTCTTTTGAAGACTTGCTTGCATGTTTTGTAAACCTTGTGCATTCCCGAGAGCTTGTGGATACCTTTTATCATGTGTATAGCTGGGCACTGTTTGGGTGCTCAGATCTGACCATCAAAAGTGATGGGAAATGCAAAAATGAAAGGGAACTCCAGTATATGAATAAATATAGTTTATTCTCCTCTCGTGTCACATGTGCTCCATCTTTCATGCATGTCCATTTTTACACCTTGTGTACTGCTACCAAGAAAACAGTATGGACATGTCTTTATATAAGAATCAAACAGTCATAAATCAATATATATGATAATTGCATACTTACACTGGTAACAGTATGATGACACTTGCACACATTTCATAGATGCTGTATTTTTAAACAGCTCTTTTTTCCACTGTGGGCACAGTCAAAGCAATGACTTCATTAGAATTACAAATAAGCAGGCCTGGATTAAGATTTGTTCCTTGAAGTAAAAAGCAAGATGTTTACCTACCCAGTCTTCTGACAAAATCTGATTGTATACACTAATTTATATGTACATATAATTTCTCTTATATTTAGGCAAACTGACTTAAATATTAATCATTTAACTGTAATAATATCACACACACACACACACGGACGTAAGATTGGTTTTGATTAGTGTATGGGGATTTGTGTTCTTGTGTGATTTCTCCTTTCCTTTCACTTTCTGTATGGACTGTATGAGAAAATAAAAATAGCTGGCAATTACATGTTCCTTTCTACCTTTGTGATAAGACAGCATCCCTCAACTTAAGGAATAGCAGGCTATCTAAGGAGATGCAGGCTAGGCTTCAAGAGAGAAGAAAGTCCCCAGAGCTGCTATCTTTGTCCTCTCTCACCACTCAGTACCTCCTGTCTGAGGTGAATGCCTTGTTCTGCTTAATCTGGTAGGGCTGGTCCTAAATAAGAGACAAATAGGGCCTTGGTGCTGAGGAATGGCCAATGTTAGGCCTTAGGACTGCCTAGAATTTGAATACTCTGACTCAGATTATACTGATTATTCACACAGTAGAATAATCCAGTCATAGATGCCAAGCCTCTAGCAGCCACTCACAACCAAAGCTAGATTCTTGTAAGGGCCTTATTAATCAGATTTATTGAAAGGAAAAAGGTTAGGTTACATAATCGTGGAAACTGGATATGCTTACTTATTACTCCATTTATCTGTAAATTAAGGCTGGGGGTTCTTTGATCTTCTTGCTGACTGCCTTTTGATACAGAGGGGAGGTTGCTACTCAATTCCCTGATATGAGAGAAATATGCAGATGTTCTGGCCCTGTAATAATTTGCAAATGGATATCCTGTTTCACAGGCTCTGAGAATTCCATTACACTTAGGCAATTGAACTCAACCCCTTGCTCAGCGCAGGAATCCAAACTAAAGTATCCCTGACAGATGGCTCTGTCTAGTCTCTGCTTAAGCACATCTAGTAGGGGTAGCCCATCATTCTTGGGGTAATTGGTTCTACTGCCTGACAGCTGTTATCACTCAGAATTTCCCCCCATAACATTCAATCAGAATCTGCTTTCCTGTAACTTTAAATCCATTAGGATTCTGTCCAGTTCTACTTTCCATTTTGGTTTACAGTGTTCCTAGTATATTTCACATAGTGTGTACTATGGATGGTTTGATTGTTCTCTGTTTTTATTGTCTGTATACTGTATATTGTTTTATTCTTTGGTTATGAGCTGCCCAGAGTTTGGTTTCAAGATGGAAGGCCATGCAAATGTTTTGAATGAATGAATGAATAAATCTCATAGCATGTACTAAGAGTAATGTAAAGAGTTATTGGAAAATATCCAACACCGTACCAGGAAATACATCTCCATCTCTGCTGATTGATTGATTATATGCCATCAAGTCAGTGTTGACTCTTAGTGACCACATAGATAGATTTTCTCCAATCTATCCTCAACCTAGTGCTGCAGAACTTTCAATGGTATACCCATCATTGCGGTAATTGAGTCCATCCACCTTGATCTTGATAGTCCTCTTCTCTTTCCTGCTACCTTTCCCAGCATTATCGACTTCTCCAGAGATTAGGTTGCCACGTAATGTGTCTGATGTATGATAATTTGAGACTAGTCATTTGTACCTCAAGGGAGAATTCTGTATTGATTTGTTCTATGATTCATTTTTGTTTTGCTTCCTGGCTATCCATGGCATTCTCAGGAGTCTTCTCCATGCTGCCCAGAGTCACATTCATGAAATGGGTGGCTATATAAATTTGATAAAGAAATAAATAAAACACCAAAGTTCAAAAGCTTCAACACTTTTTCTATCCTGCTTCTTCCCAGGCCTGTGAGAATTTGGAGGGAGAAGGAAATTATTCACTAGATATATTCATTTCTTGTCTCTTATTACCTATGCTAAGTGAATTACTTATGCTTCTCTTCACTATCCCTTATTGCTTATGCCAAGTGAAATGTGTTCTCCCATTCACAGTCTCTTATTACCTTTCCTAAATCAATCAGGCTATCTCTTTCAGAAATGTTTTCTGGGGCTAAAGCTTGGTGATCTTTGTGCTGAAGTTTGAGGAGGGAGAAGAAAAGATTCAGGAAGCAAAATAATTGGCTGGGTTCATTCAATAGGCCAGGCCAAAATGTGATTGGCTAATTTATGGCTCAATACATTATGTAAACCCAGTCTGTGTAGTTAGCTTTTGGTTTGTCCTGTTTGGACTATGAAACAGCCAGACAGGGTTATTATCAAAAAAACAATCTTTATTAATGCAACTATTTACAGTAATAAGTTTTTGTGATCAAGAGGTAGGCTGGTTCCGATTAAGACCACCCGGGCAACAACGGGAGAACCGGCAAGGTTGCAGGAGGAGGCTGTGACCAGGCAGCTAGGCAGGACTCACTGACCAGAGCTATGGAACTGGAAGACGCTAGGAATGTGATGAAACTGGAACTGGAGGTGAGTGTCCACGATCTGAAATGCCACCTGAACTAGGCTGGCACCTGGAAGCTAGACGAGCCCAAACTGGAACCATGGGGCTGGGCTTGGCTCTGGAGGCTAGGATGGGCTTGACTGGATATTCTAGGCAAGGCTGAGCACTGGAAGGAAGGCTGGACTGGACTGGAGACTTGAGGCAAGGCTGCAGGCTTGAACCAAGGCTGGACTGGACTGGAGATCCTAGGCAAGGCTGGGTGCTTGGAGCAAGACTGGACTGGACTGGAGATCCTGGACAAGGCTGAGGACTAGAAGCAGGACTGGGCTGGACTGGAGATTCTAGGAGAGACTGTGGGCTTGGAGCAAGACTGGACTGGACTGGAGATCCTGGACAAGGCTGAGGACTAGAAGCAGGACTGGGCTGGACTGGAGATTCTAGGAGAGACTGTGGGCTTGGAGCAAGACTGGACTGGACTGGAGATCCTAGGCAAGGCTGGGACTTGGAAGCAAGACTGGACTGGACTGGAGGTCCTGGGCAAGACTGGAAATCAGAAGCATGATAAAGCTGGACTGGAGATTCTGGACAAGGCTGGGACTTAGAAGCAAGGCTGGAAGCACACCTGGAACACGCAGAATGGCAGCGGTGAGGTCCGAAGCTGGACGCAAGGCTGAGGTTGCTGGATCCGGCAAGCAAAAGATCCTCTGTGCCAGTGGGTGCAGGATACAGGTCCTCTTCAGTAGGAAACACAGGTGCTGATTCCCCTCCGGCTACAGACGAGGTTTCCGATGCAGGTACGGATTCTTCCACTGGGGCTGCACGCTTGGAGGATCGGTTGTTTCCAGCAGCTTACTCTTCACGTGTCTGCTTTTTATGCCAATCCCTTGCATGCCTATTCCCTTCTGCAGCCAATTGGGCTGCCTTCTCCTTCGCACGCTTTTCTGCACATCTTTTGCGCATGCTGATTGGAGGATTCAAATCCTCCTCCGAAGACTGGCCAATCAGCGTCTGTAACTTCTCCTGTGCTGCTGAGACATTTCTGGGTTTTGCTTTCCCGGTTTCTGCCTGGTAAGTTTCTGTTTCCCCTTCTGACTCAGAAAGGGTATTGTTTTCTGAGTCAGAGGTTGGCTGAAACCTCACATGGTTTCAGTGTGTTGTGTGAACCCAGACAAATGGATTAATTCAGTAAACTATGATTAAATGAGCTATGAATTAGTGTGTTGTAGGAACCCAGCAAACTGATCGGCTAATCTGAGATCTAAAGCTCCTTTGTTTAGACTGCTGCTGCTGCTGACTGTACCTGCCCATTGAAATCATTTTAATTTGTTCTTTTGGAAGTAGATAGTTGATCTGAAGTGAGGGAGCTGTTCCTTATATAGTCATCTGAGAGCAGATACATGTGCTAGAATGAGTGAAGAGTCAGCTGATTTACAAGTAGTCCTCACTTAATGACCATTTGTTTAGCGATGGTTCAGACTTACAATGGCACCAAAACTTGACTTACAATTGGTTCTCACACTTACAACTGTTGCAGCATCCCCATGGTCACATGATTGTGATCTGGGCACTTGGTAACCGGTTTGCATTTACAACCATTGCAGCATCTCACAGTCACATGATCACCATTTTTGACCTTCCCAGTTGGCTTCTGGCAAGCAAAATCAGTGGGGAACTGCATGATTCACTTGACGACCACTGCAAAAATGGTCATAAAATCAGGTTGGATTCGCTTAACAACCACATTTTTTTAGCGACTGAAATTCCAGTCCCAGTTGTGATTGTTAAATGGGGACTACCTGTGTGAAGGTCATCATTGCATAAATGCCAGTAGAAGAAGTGAATTTTTTTTTCTGTTCACTCTTCTTTTTTAAAAGCTGTCAAATGTAAATATAGGAGGATAAACTGGAGAGATATTGTAGACTCATGCTAAAAGGTGGAGAATAAGAGTATACTGGTGATAGAATTTGGAGATGCCATTCCTGATAAATATTCCAAATTTATTTATTTATTTAATCACATTTGTATAGCTGCCTATCTCACATAGCGACTCTATGTGCGTCACTATGTCAGATAGGCAGCTATACAAATAGGCAGTATGTTCTCTATGCAGATTTACTCTACATAGAGAACATAGTCTTGAACTAGTGTTGATGAGCTGTAAAATAGAAAGTCAGTGAGTTTAGCATCAGAACAAAGGGGGAAGAAAAAGTAACACAGTGCCTTTCTTCAGAAAGTCAAGTTAGTGAAAGGGATTTATTGGAATTCATTGGACTTTTCTAATGAGCAAGAGCTACATTTGTTTTGTTATGATAATTATTAATCACATAAAATATGCATTTTTGCATTTTTGGGAGCTGGGACATTTTGGCTGGCTGATTTGCTAGGACTTCTGTTTAGGTTTGCTAGTAGGAGGCTTTAAGGCTGGGAGAGCAGCAGGAGTTTCCTGCAAAAGGATGCCTGTTAATATATGTGCATAGGGGGGCACCAAAAATTCAAATTTTTAGCGTAAACTTAGATGTTCTCCGTCTTCTCTGTCTGCTGGTTATGTAAATAATCAATCCTATGTAGGACGTGAAGATGTAATTGGTTGTAATAATTCTGATCTTTCTGGGTTATGGGGTTGAATGACTGTGGATATCATTCAATTATCCAGCTGATAATGCAGCCTAATCAATTCCTTCTAGGGCAGCAGGTCCAAAGACTACACAGAAACTCATGGAGCTCTCCAAAAATTCTTCAACACTTTCCTTAGGACGCTTGGCGCTATCTGCAAACAGCAGCCAGTAGGGGGCAGCTCTTTAACATGTTCTGACCTTTCTCCTTCATTTCTCAGTGCCAGTTGCTTTATTTTATATACATCCATAAAAAAAACAACACTCCAATAACTTCCTTAGGAAAGATAGTTATCCTATATCTGTGATATACAGTACATCACAGATTCCTATGCACATGCTTACAACATATAGATAATTTTCTTCATTAACACAGTCTGATTATGTAGTGAGAACCTTCCCACACCCACATTTAGACACTCGGGGTATGGTTGTGCATAGTTTCAGCCAAAATAACTTTAAAAAACAAATTTAAAATCATATCCATAAGTGCCCAAAAGCAATACACGGCATATACATCTCTTATGACAAAGGTATATTTGAGGCATATAAACCACATTTGACTGTTTGCCTGACTCTTTGATCATTATGTAATGGACACAGTTAAATCAGAGGGAACTATGGCCAAATCCTCCTTTGGGCCATGGCATTCACTTGGTGATCTATTTATGTGGACAAAACTGAGTAACTTCCATGCATACCAGAAGAGGATAAATAAAATAATCAAAACTTACCAATTCTTCTCTGTACAGTTGTATGCATATCCTGACAAGTGTTTGTGAAACAACATACAGTAGCATACATGAAACTGGGTTTGGTATTCTGGACTTAAGAATTCTAAACTGTCTGCCAAATATTTCTCCAGTTTGTTATATGGGGCTGTAAAGCACATTCACTGAGAACCATCGTCTGCTATATAAACCTGACCAAGACTTAAGAATGGCATCCACCCATGCTTTGTGTGCACTGCTATTTCATGAACAGTGATGGGCATGAGAGGCGAGTCTTTTCTGTATTTATCCCAAGAGTTTTGAAGCCTAAGAGGAAATGCCCCTGGCTTTGCTTCTTTTATAAAGTCTTCTATTATGGAAGGCCCATCAGTCAAATCTCAATTCTGGTTGGCTGGTGCACTTTTTAGTTACCATTCTGATATTTCTAAATCATAAGTTTTATTTGGGTTGTTTATTTTTTGCCTTGAATACATAGAATATATTTGTCGTATGAACAAAGCAATGAATCCTAGCTAATTCTAAACAAAAGCTGTATAGCTTACGTAACATGTGAACTGACATGTAAGCTATACAGGAAGCTGAAACTGTAAAATCTGTTCGGCAGAATCTCCTTCAAAGCTTATAATATTTCGACTTGCATAGGATTGCCTAGACGCTATGTGTCCAAATGTGGTTAATATCAAATCAATTTTCATATTATTGCAGTATTTGTGGATAAAACAATTTCAAGACTCTGAATATGGTTAGTTAGGCCTTTTGTTTTTCTTGTACACTGGTTCTAGATTGCAACTCAAAGCCAAGTTGTTCAGAAATAATTGGGACTGCAGCATTTTTTTTTCTTAAACTGCAAAGAGGAAGTGTAAATATCTGGTGCCCCATTTGAGAAGGCGCTACATTTTCAGGAGAAGGCACTGGTTCAACTGAGCATGCAAAGCAATCAGGCAAACAAGTGAGGGTTAAACTGGCATGATTAGGGTGACAAGAAATTAAATGGAAGCTCGTGGATCACAAATGGCTTCTCTTTTTATGACTTGCAAATTAGAATGGAAATTAGAAAAGCCTCTGTGCAGGGAACCCTACGCCTCCCAGCTATGGACAACTGAGCAAATGATTGCCAGCAACTGTCTTTCATTAGGAACACGTCAAGGCTTGCTTTTCCCCGACCTTCAACAACTGTCTGCAGTAAGGATTTTTCAATTAGTTGTCCAAGACATCAGAGCTGGGTGAGTCCACTCAACTTCACATTTCAATATGCCTGGACCAAAATCAAAGTCTTAGTTAACGCTGATGGGCATTGGCTTCTAATTGTCTGAACCAATCTTCATCTTCTGGGAACTGAGGCTTGGACTTCCTGCTGATTTTGATGAATATCTCAGATATATAGTAGCTTACCTGCTTTTGTCTGCGCTTTGATATCCCTAGCATTAATGGTCTTTGTCTTTTCCATTACCCAGCAGCAACCTGCCTTTCTTGAGAAATTTCTCCCTGAGCAGCAAAATGCAGTTAAAGGCATGAAGCCTACAGATCCTTCCTCCCAGCTATACTTCCTCTGTTCCTTAGCCCAACCACATTCTTCAGCTGTCTTTCCATCTTGCTATCAGTTTTCTTTTGTACTTACCCAGGACGAGGATCAACAATTAGCATGTTGGGGTATCTACTGATATCTCCAAGATATCCCCATGGTGGAGAAAGGCCCACCACTGATTACATTGCTAACTCTACTTCCTTGCCCTTACAGTGACTTTTCAATAATCTTTGAGCCTATTTAGGGCTTGGCTGGGCCAGAAGGGAAATCTTATTAATGCACATGCAGATTTTTAATTCTGAGTACTGCACAGCTCATGATTGAGCCTATACAGAGAAAATATTTTTTTTCAGCCTATCTGCACTGAGGGGGCAGCAGTACAGGCAGCATGAAATGCATAGTGCAAACATGCTAGATACTCACCAAACAGCATAGTCTGCCAAGGAATGTGTCGATGGCAGGAAAGCTGCAGCTCAGCTATCTGTCACATTTGTTCAAGAAATACAGTTGTTGCTGCACTGTGCTTTTCAGCTACTCACTGAATCACGCAACCAACATAAGCAAAAATGGACTATGGAAATCCACTTTCAAACTCCTATTATTGATGAAGGAAAAGACTTTGAAAAAATAAGAGGAAAAAAAACCTCTGTAAATAGAACATTTAGGATATAGCCCTAAATATGCATATTCAGGAGTACACAATGATTGATATAATGCATTTTAAACTATAATAAATTTGCTAGGTCTTTTGCACCAGGAGAAAAACCTGTTACAATTTAGAACAACTCTTTCCATCCTTTGGGCAGAAAGGGCTTTCCTCCCCTTCCTTCCTCAGCCTTCTTTCTCCTTTAGTATCATGTCCGAACTGTGATCCTGCAGGGAGAGACACCACCATGCTTGAGAAGGCTCAAGGCAAAGACCTTTAGAGAGGTCAATTTCCTTCACTGCCCAACCTATTTATGCATCTCTCCTGCTTAGTGGAATGTGAACTCTACCAGCCAGCCATTTCACAGGATAGAAAGAGTGGATGAATTTAAATGAGATAATTCAAACACAAACAGTAGGCATCTTACCCAATCAGACTGCAAGGTGGCAGGCCTACTGCTACTCCAGTACTTTCATTGGCTACCTACTCATAAAAGCTGCAACTGATTGGTTCAGCTACCTGCTATTTACATTCTGAAAAAAACTGTTTTTTTGAAAATGGTCTTGGCTTGTCAACATAGCAGTAGGACCTCTCTGTTGGTCTCAGAGGATGATGAGGATGTCTTCTGGCCAAGTGCTTGCAGGAACAGACTGTTTTCTCTTTCTATATAGTATATACTGTAGAAACTGTTAAGAGAAGAATGACAAGAATATCTTACTTTTCTGTCTTAAGTGCTTGATATTACTCGTCAATCAAAAAGCCAACATCCTATAAATTTAAGAACCAAATAAGCTATATAGAATAAAAGTATTTGGAGTTCCTTTGATAATTTTCCCAAATAAATGGATGAAACAAGCACATTTTCTCCTTTCAACAAAAAAAAGACAAACTGTAAAATCCAATGAAGAACAGTCATATACTGATGTGGAAGCACCAGAGACCATCCATCCTAGCTCATCCTTTCTCACCTTATTACAGAGTATTTAGATTTCTGGGGCAAAACTAACATCACTGTAGGTTTATAATTCAGATATGCACATTTGAAACTTATTTTGAGAAGGACCTTTTACTTGTTTTATTTCTTCTTTCATCCCAAGATGAAATCTTCAAGATCTAATTATTTCACTATTATTAGGAATCTGTAAAGTCTAAAGAGTCATATATGGACTGTAGGAGTGCATCTCTTTCACATATTATGCTTGCACTTGGAGCCCAGGATCTCCTGGAGCTGAGATGATATTGCCCATTTTCTACAGGAACCAACTACAGGCATTTTGCTGTCTGGGTGGAATCACAAACAGCAGCCACTGCCCCTAGACAAAGTGAACACACTCATAGCTAGCCAGTTTATTTTGGCAGCTATGAATACTTCTGGGCAGTAAAAACAAAGCAGTCACACCCCCAGCTCTTCCAATGGGATCTCAGGCTGCTGCCATTACAGCACAGTCTGTGCTTCACAAATCACTTCAGTATTAAAAGGGAATCTCCCTCCCTCCCTCTCCTCCTCTCCCTCTCCCATGTTTATGTTATGGTCAAACTACGGCTTACCTGGATCTATTTTTAATTTGTTTCCACCTGTCCTCTCCCCAACCCCCCACTTTTTCTTAAGAGTATCCATGTCAGGAGAGTATCTCAACAAGCAGACCAAATCCAATAAATTTAGAACTTGACAAACTTTATTTGGTTCAGGGAAACAAATAGGCTTAAGGTATCTAAAGTAATAGAAATGTAAGACTTGAGAACAGAGTGTGTTACTGATTTGCTTGAAAAAGTTGTAAGACTCTCCATAAATTAAATCCCAATACAACTCTCATGGACTAGGTATAATCCTGTATAAACGAGTTTGTGCATAGTGGTGGTGGTGGAGGAGGAGAAGGAAATCTCTGCTGCTATGCAGAGGATGATGTGGTTCTAGGATGTATTTGAAATTGGAGCTGTTTCCCCTCCATTTCTCCCTCCCTCCCACTCCCTCTCACCAGCCATGTTTTCCTCTGCAGAGATATCCAAAAGGCAGGGGGGTTCAACCTGTTGTAGGCCCAGGCTCAGTGCCCTTCACTGGTTCAAGAGTCACCTGTGGCAACAGTTTTTTCCATTTGCTCCTCCCTGGCTGCGCTTACACCCAAGCCATCAAGCTGGTTCTTTCATTCTGCCTACTTTTTGCCACAGATGGTAACCAATTCAGCCCTAATGCTGAACTGCTCAGGACCTGGACAGGAGGAAGGGTGGAAGAGATCTAATCATGCAGACTGCCTTGCAAACCAGAGCTTATAGGTCCCCCGGAGCTTGGCCATGTGGTAGGCAAGGCTCTGTAGATTCAAAGGGGTTCAGCTAATCCCCCTCCCCCAATTTAACAAGGATTTCATGAGAGCTCACCACAGTCCCTTCCAGCCCAGCCCTCCCATGCTTGAGAGCAACGCAAGGATATCCTGGAACAGAACATGGTAAGTATTTTTCTCTATGAATACAAGAAGCCAATATAAACTTCCTTAACTTGACCTAGTTGCTAGGCAATGTTCCTATGGCAGTGGGTGCAGTGTTCCTATGGCAGTGGGTGCAGTGTTCCTATGCCCTGTCTGTCATACCAGCCATTAGTGCTAAGAGAAATGGATTCTTAGCTTCCACCTTTTAAGTGTGAGCTCTTCTATCAACCTTAAGGCTCATAATGGGAATCAAAGCTAAATAGAGTCTTGGGTGGGTCTGCCCAGCTATAGAATTGGAGTTAGGCACCCTTGAAGCCATGCTCTGGAATCCAAATATACCCATACAATTTTATATTTGGGTTATTGTAGGTTAGGACTTTTAATAGCCTAGTTCAGAAGGAGGTAGGTGGGCAGAGAAGACTTGTTGTTGATACCCCATCTATACCTCCTCTATTCCTTAGAGGAGGAAGGTAGATTGAAACCTGCTGATAAATTAATGGATGATCTGCAGTAAGGCCTTTGAATATCGAATTCTTTTAACAAGAACATTAATTTACCAGCAGGTTCCAATCTACCTTTTGCCTTACCAACTCTTACTGCAAAGACTAAACCAATGCAATTAAGTTTGCATTAGAGTATATTTAATATTATAGCCCCATAACGAATAACTCAATTGTTGCATTACATGACACACCTGTCAGTGGTTGAAGCACTGGTTTGATTGGCTCCCTCTTGGACCTATGCAGTAACATTAACCTCAGCATGCCTTAGTGAGCCACACGAATATGCCCACTGTCAGGCAGAACTAAAAATATTGAGCAAGGTGGTCTACCAGTTGGATATGGTACCAAGATGTTCCCTATGTTTCCAATTTCATCCCATCAAAGTGACATAATGGTGTCTCCCTTTGTCTCTCTCCTTTCAAAATACGCATTTACTGTATAGACTTTGAGCCATTGAGCTTTCAACTCAAACAGAGCCTCAATAAAGACTTAAGCTGCTGGGAAAGGCCTCTTCTCTGGCTACATTTGCTTGAGGAAGATGGTTGTGAAGGAACAGGAGAAAAGGACTTTTCCAGTAATGGCACTTCCTATTTGGAATGCCAAATTCAACTAGTTAATTTGCCCTGATATTTTTGAGGTATAAGACAGGTTTTTATATAGAGAGTTATTGATTTTGTTTGGATGTTTTTAATTAGTCTTCTATGAAAACATCATTTATAGTTTTACTGTGTTGCATTTATGGCATTTTTGAATCTGTTCATGATTCTTTTATGTTGCCCTGGTGGATGAAGGGAATTTAAGCATACTGTACTTCCAATCTTCAGCAAAGGATCATTACCTTGTCATGGTGCTGGAGCTTGAGCACCTCAATGAAGCCATGAGCTAAACCGTGAAGGGCCACCCAAGATGGGAAGGTCATGACAGAGAGGTCAGACTAAAGGTGATCCCTGGGGAAGGTAATGGCAACCCACCCCAGTATTCTTGCCCTGAAAACTCAATGGATCAGTACAACCAGAGATATGTCGGTATACCATTGGAAGATGAGACCCCCAGGTCGGAAGATGGTCAAAATGCTACTGGGGAGGAACAGAGGATGAGTTCAACCAGCCCCAGAGGTGATGATGCAGCTAGCTCAAAGCCGAAAGGACGGCTAGAGGCCGACGGTGCTGGTGGTGAATGGCAAATCCGATGTTCTAAGGATCAACACACCATTGGAACCTGGAATGTAAGATCTATGAGCCAGGGCAAATTGGATGTGGCTATTGGTGAGATGTCAAGATTAAAGATAGACATTCTGGGCATCAGTGAACTGAAATGGACTGCAATGGGCCACTTCACATCAAATGACCAGCAGATCTACTACTGTGGACAAGAGGACCACAGAAGAAATGGAGTAGCCTTCATAATTAATCGTAAAGTGGCTAAAGCAGTGCTTGGAAACAATCCAAAAAATGATAGAATGATCTCAATTCGAATTCAGGGCAAGCCATCTAACATCACAGTGATCCAAATATACGCCCCAACCACAGATGCTGCAGAAGCTGAAGTAGAGCAGTTCTATGAGGATCTGCAGCACCTACTGGACAACACGCCTAAAAGAGATGTTATTTTCATCACGGGAGACTGGAATGCTAAGGTGGGCAGTCAAATGACACCTGGAATTACAGGTAAGCATGGCCTGGGAGAACAAAACGAAGCAGGACACAGGCTGATAGAATTTTGCCAAGACAACTCACTCTGCATAACAAACACTCTCTTCCAGCAACCTAAGAGATGCCTTTACACATGGACTTCACCAGATGGACAACACCGAAATCAGATTGACTACATCCTTTGCAGCCAAAGGTGGCAGACATCTATATAGTCAGTAAAAAGAAGACCTGGAGCTGACTGTAGTTCCGATCACAAACTTCTTCTTGCACAATTTAGGATCAGACTAAAGAGATTAGGGAAGACCCACAGATCAGCTAGATATGAGCTCACTAATATTCCTAAGGAATATGCAGTGGAGGTGAAGAATAGATTTAAGGGACTGGATTTAGTAGATAGGGTCCCGGAAGAACTCTGGACAGAAGTCCACAACATTGTTCAGGAGGCGGCAACAAAATACATCCCAAAGAAAGAGAAAACCAAGAAGGCAAAATGGCTGTCTGCTGAGACACTAGAAGTAGCCCAAGAAAGAAGGAGAGCAAAAGGCAACAGTGATAGGGGGAGATATGCCCAATTAAATGCAAAATTCCAGAGGTTAGCCAGAAGAGATAAGGAATTATTTTTAAACAAGCAATGCACGGAAGTGGAAGAAGACAATAGAATAGGAAGGACAAGAGACCTCTTCCAGAAAATTAGAACCATCGGAGGTAAATTCCAGGCAAAAATGGGTGTGATCAAAAACAAAGATGGCAAGGACCTAACAGAAGAAGAAGAGTTCAAGAAAAGGTGGCAAGAATATACAGAAGACCTGTATAGGAAGGATAACAATATCGGGGATAGCTTTGACGGTGTGGTCAGTGAGCTAGAGCCAGACATCCTGAAGAGTGAGGTTGAATGGGCCTTAAGTAGCATTGCTAATAACAAGGCAGCAGGAGACGACGGCATCCCAGCTGAACTGTTCAAAATCTTGCAAGATGATGCTGTCAAGGTAATGTATGCTATATGCCAGCAAATTTGGAAAACACAAGAATGGCCATCAGACTGGAAAAAATCAACTTATATCCCCATACCAAAAAAGGGAAACACTAAAGAATGCTCAAATTATTGAACAGTGGCACTCATTTCACATGCCAGCAAGGTAATGCTCAAGATCCTGCAAGATAGACTTCAGCAATTCATGGAGCGAGAATTGCCAGATGTACAAGCTGGGTTTAGAAAAGGCAGAGGAACTCGGGACCAAATTGCCAATATCCGCTGGATAATGGAAAAAGCCAGGGAGTTTCAGAAAAACATCTATTTCTGTTTTATTGACTATTCTAAAGCTTTTGACTGTGTGGACTACAACAAATTGTGGCAAGTTCTTAGTGGTATGGGGATACCAAGTCATCTTGTATGCCTCCTGAAGAATCTGTATAACGACCAAGTAGCAACAGTAAGAACAGACCACAGAACAACGGACTGGTTTAAGATTGGGAAAGGAGTACGGCAGGGCTGTATACTCTCACCCTACCTATTCAACTTGTATGCAGAACACATCATGCGACATGCTGGGCTTGAGAAATCCAAGGCTGGAGTTAAAATCGCTGGAAGAAACATTAACAATCTCAGATATGCAGATGATACCACTTTGATGGCTGAAAGCGAAGAGGAACTGAGGAGCCTTATGATGAAGGTGAAAGAAGAAAGTGCAAAAGCTGGCTTACAGCTAAACCTCAAAAAAGCCAAGATTATGGCAACCAGCTTGATTGATAACTGACCAATAGAGGGAGAAAATGTAGAAGCAGTGAAAGACTTTGTATTTCTAGGTGCAAAGATGTCTGCAGATGCTGACTGCAGTCAGGAAATCAGAAGACGCTTAATCCTTGGGAGAAGAGCAATGACAAATCTCGATAAAATAGTTAAGAGCAAAGGCATCACACTGACAACAAAGGTCCACATAGTTAAAGCAATGGTGTTCCCCGTAGTAACATATGGCTGTGAGAGCTGGACCATAAGGAAGGCTGAGAGAAGGAGGATCGATGCTTTTGAACTGTGGTGTTGGAGGAAAATTCTGAGAGTGCCTTGGACTGCCAGAAGATCAAACCAGTCCAACCTCCCGGAAATAAAGCCAGACTGCTCACTTGAGGGAATGATATTAAAGGCAAAACTGAAATACTTTGGCCACATATGAGAAGACAGGACACCCTGGAGAAGATGCTGATGCTAGGGAGAGTGGAGGGCAAAAGGAAGAGGGGCCGACCAAGGGCAAGGTGGATGGATGATATTCTAGAGGTGACGGACTTGTCCCTGGGGGAGCTGGGGGTGTTGACGACTAACAGGAAGCTCTGGCGTGGGCTGGTCCATGAAGTCACGAAGAGTCGGAAGCGACTAAACGAATAAACAACAAAGTACTTCCAATAATTCAATAATAGTATTTGAAACAATGTCAAATTCAGTAGCATCCTTGTTTATCCCATTCCTCTATTCTATATCAGGCATGTGTTCCTTTTGATATCTTAATCCTTCTCTTTGTTGTCTCTGTCAAAGTGTAAAATTCTTCAGAGCTCTATTATTTTTTGCTTATGTTGTTCTGTATTATGCCATAGCATATTGCTGTTGCTGAAGCCATTCAAAAACAACACTAAACTTGGGTTCTAAATGCACAAAAGACATTAGAAATAACAGTGCTCCTGCCCCCAAATAGCTCAGAGAGGACTGAGCCTACTTAATGAATTGTCAGAAAAAGCTGAATAATTCTTAGGGGCTGGAAACATGAGGAGGGAATGGAATGATAGAATTGAATGGAGTGTCCTGGAAGAGATGGAGTCATAAAGAGAAGCATTCTACATTGTGACATTTCAATGAACTCCGACTTATAGAAGCACCAACATTAGGAATATTTTCTGGGTGTTTTTATTGTGCAAGCCTGAGGCAAATAATAAAAACCTCTTTTTTTCATATTGTATTCTTTTTCTAAAAAAAGATGCTCATTGTTTCTATATTGCAACCCATGCTTCCTTTTAACATTCTTCCTTTTAACAATGATTAAGCTTGTTTGGACTCTTAAATTATCAGATTTTCCCCATTTTGCTCTAGCCTCATCCTTGTTATATGAGCAAAAGCAGCATTTAATATTTCTAAGAGCTTCTTAAAAGCCCAGTTAATAGCTGGATTATCACATAGATAAGACAATTCATTTCCATTATGCGGAATTCTTCACCAAGAATAGCTAGCTATGTTCAGCTAGCTATATGCAAGCATTTTACTCATCTCAGATAATTAAATACCATTTTGCACATTAAACACATAATATTGACGAACCAGAAATTGCAGACAGTGACCCCAAATGCCAGCAAACTTATGTCGATCAATGTGGATTAAAGATTGCATGATTGTTCTTTTCTGCCTGAAGTGACTACATTTATAACAGGTTTCTCTCTATCCCTAAGATTTATGCGCCCTTGCATTCTGCCTATGAAAATAAGTTAGTGTTACTTCATAGTTTCCATACTTCATTAAACTGAAATTAGTTTACAGTGCAATCCTATGCATGTCTAATCAATTATGTCTGATTGAATTAAGTGGAATTTACTCTCAGATAAATATGAATTACCTTTCAGTTGTACTATAATGTCAAATAGTAATAACAATAACTAGCATTTATAGAACAATATGCAAATGCATACTAAGCATTAGTTTAGCAATCCTTACAAGTCTGTAAAGTAGACTTTCAGGAGAGAGCCAGTTTGGTGTAGTGGTTAAGGCACCAGGATAGAAACCAGGAGAGTCTGAGTTCTAGTCCCACCTTAGGCACAAAGCCAGCTGGGTGACCTTGGGCCAGTCACTCTCTCTCAGCCCTAGGAAGGAGGCAATGGCAAACCACTTCTGAAAATGATGCTGAGAAAACTGCAAGAACTTGTCTAGGCAGTCACCAGGAGTCAAGACTGACTTGAAGGTGCACACACACAGATGCTTTCATGATCATTATCACCCACGTGGTGCAAACAGATGTCTGAGGCACATGATGGTGGCTTGCTGAAGGCAACCCGGTGAACTTTTAGTTGAAGTGAAAATCCAGCTTAAGGCTCTTACAGTGAAAATCTATACACATCTTTCAGAAATCATTTCCATGGATTTCAATGAGACTTTCTTTCAAATAAGTGGTTATGGGACTGAAGATTTAATGATGTTGCCGCAGTAGTCCAAAACATGTGACCTCGATGTTAGAGGAAGCAAAAGCATGTCTGGCATAAGTAGCTTCAAGATACGGTCCAAAGACCCACCTAATGAGCTGCTTGAGGCTATGTCAGACCACACTACCACTTTGTTAGATCATTGCTGGGCAACCAGTGGCCCTTGGCCTAATTTCAAAAGTGTCTGCAAATAATTAAGACTTCTGCAAGAATAATCTATCCTAATCTGCCACATGAGAAAAAAGAGATACAGATAGAACAGGGTGTCTGAAAGAAAAAAAGAGAGGGAAAAAAGGATTGAAGGAGGGAAAAAAGGATGTGAAAAGATTGGCTCTCCCTGCTCACTCATGCTCCACCAATATGTGGTTCCCCATGGGAAAATTCCAAGAGAAGGTTGCCCTTAACAGTAAAAAATATCACTCAGCCCTGATTAGGATTCTAATAGCCTGTATATATGCGTTACCATGTTAATACAACCCCTCCTTATATGATCCTTAAAGACTTCTGCAACCATCAATGTGTCACTTGGAGGAGGAGGAGGAGGAGGAAAAGCTGTTGCTGCCCACCTTGATTGAGAATTAATCGTATATTACATACTGGCGAAATGACTTAGCAAGTGTAGGGGATGCCTCCTCTTCTCAGATTTTTCTCAGCAACAACTGCCCCTAATAGATCAGTCCTCCATCTTAGGGAATGCTTGTTACTTCTGGGACTATCAACCAAAAAATTCCACATGGACATTCATATGTTTCCTATTACCATATTATTTAAATGTCTGATTGTGTTAGGTAGACAAAGGAAGAAAAACGTTATCTTGGACAAAATGGTTATCTTTTTTCTGTTTGACATTAACAAGAAGCTAGCCTGGGGCTATTTCCCCCAATCTCAGAGGGCAGCAGATGCAGAAAATCCTTGGGGATGGAATCTTGGGAAATTTCATCAGCATTCATGGGTGACCTCGCCTTTTCAAACACAATGATAGACTTGATAAATCATCTTTACAATGAATTCTAATTATCGTTTATATGGCCTGGGTACCTCTTGAAAAAGCAAAG
This sequence comes from Candoia aspera, assembly GCF_035149785.1. Taxonomy (NCBI): domain Eukaryota; kingdom Metazoa; phylum Chordata; class Lepidosauria; order Squamata; family Candoiidae; genus Candoia; species Candoia aspera. Next base: position 314,799,293 of record NC_086153.1, read on the forward strand.
AAGCTAATGTCTGTGTTTCTACATGGGTGTCAGAAGTTGTTTGTCCTTGTGGTATCCCTTTGTGGATTGCATTGTGTGACATTAACCCCACAGTCCTGAGTACATAGGAGTCAAACTACTCTATTAAGTTACACGACTGAGCCAAATTTAATTCTTTTTCCCACCCCTTCCCCCTCTTTCTCACAATGAAATTACGTGCTACAATGTATAAGATAGGATTAGAAGTATAACATTATAGCAATTAATACTATAATGCCGCCATGATTAGTGTGCTACATTGAATTTCATGGATTTTGTTCAGTGTTTCCTAGATTTCCCTTGGGTCCTCTAGACCGAACCTTTGCATTCTTAGTAAATTAAATGGTAAAAGAAATTATAATCACAGCAATATATTTAATAAATTCAATATAGCTGCAAGACACAGCAATAAATACATCCATTAAAACAAATATTATATATATTTTACAGGACCAGGCTATAACTATTCTCTCCTTTCAGGAACTTCTGGAGTAGTGTTGAAAAGTAATTCTCATATCTGATTATTTTATTTTAACAATGCTTATGTTTTCTTACTAGTTTTAAATTGATCTCTTCCTCTTTGTTAATTTGCCTTCAATTATATAATAACAAATACAAATCTGTTTAGTTGTGTAGAATAATGCAGTTGTCTCAGTTCTTTCTATGATGACAACCTCATTTTTAATTCACTTCACCTGTCTTTTTATATATCACATGACCTAAACTAATTGGCTACATGGCATCATAAGTAATCCTGTTCATTTTGATTAATTTAGAGTCAGGCCTGTGTCCTGATCCAGATTCAATAGGGAAAAGGTAATTTGGAATGTACATAGGCATGCGTGTTGTACCAGTCAACAACTCCTTAATGAAGTTGTGAATTTTGAGCTCAAGTGATGCTGTCACGTGATCCCAGAACAAGACACATTTGCTTTGAGGAGATGCTGACAGGTACATCATGTGCACTCACATGTGCTTCATATCACATATTCCCCTTTGAATCCAGATCAATGTACAATCATAGTGAGCACCAACTGTAAGATTCAGTTTGGGAATTAGAAGTAGAGTTTCTGGAATGGCTTCCTTCACTCTAGATTAGAAGTAGGCAACCTATGGTCCAAAGGCAATGCTGAGTTCCCTTGGAATCTCGTACTACTCTGATTACTGAAAACCGACAGCAAAATTTCCTGTCATTTTGAGGTGGGGCACACTCAGAAGATCCTCCCAAACCAGTCCTGTTCACATGGGTGGCATGATATCACTAATTTAGCAGTTTTCCACCCTCTCAATAATGTTGTGTGCCCCTTGGCCACCAAAACTTTGCCCTGCTGTAGACAACCCATGGATTTTCCAGGCTGGCTAATTATCTGGATCAAACCCAGATTGATTAAAACAAATGTTTGCTTGTCTTATTACCAAACATGGGAGAAATACGAACTATTATGCGCAGGACAGGATGCTTGGAACTGGCGATCAGACAAGATTTTATTTCTTAAACAAACAATATATATGATACTCAGGAAGAGAAGAATGTGGCTGGAACCATTGCATGATGGACTGAAGAAACACAGACGAATATGACATCACCTGGGGTATAGTACAAGGACTATTGGCTGACAAAACTACATGGCCTCTTCCGCATCTTCTGTTTCTCCTGCAGTTATATACTGTGTGCTTCATGATTGTGTTATATGCACAAAGGACATTGTGGTGTGCCTACTGGGCAGCAACTACATTTTGAAAAACATGAAAGGGGTTTTAGCAGATCTGGTTTTGACTGCAGGTAGAACAACTGAAGAAGGAATATGTTCAGATGTAACAATTATTGGATCTTCAGCGAAGATCCAAGTGGTCCAAGAGAAACTGGAGAGTGGGTAAAAACTGAGAATGAAAGCAGCCAACAACAGCATGTCTAGAGTTGAGAAATGTGGGGGCATGAAGGGGACCTGAGTGCCTCTAAGTTATGTGAAGCCAGGTAAAATCCTATTCTAAAGATTTGGAAGTGAAGACTTTCATTTGCAATACAGGTTTTTTTTTTTTGGTGGGGGGGATCCTTGTGGAAACTCCATCATCTAGCAATAAGATAAGCAAGGCTGGCTGGGGAATTCTGGGAGTTGAAGTCCACACTTCTTAAAGTTGCCAAGGTTGAGAAACACTGGACTATACTGTCTCCAGAAACTGTATAGCAGGGGAAGTACAGTAGTAGACTGCTTTCTGAAGATATTCTTTTCTTCTAAGTTTCCTGTTTAGGGTAGGGATTTTTTATCCTATTCTACAAAACAATGTTAGAAGAAACAATCTTGGATAATGAAGCTTTTGCATAAAGCAGAAGGAAGTACATGTATTGACAGTTGTGGTTATGGAAGGTGAAGAGAAGTAAATTCAACAGTCCTAGAGATGGGTCTGCGGAATTGGGGCAGGAGGGAGGAAACACCACAATTTGTGTCTTCATGTTTTTCTCCATTCCCAAGATTCAATGCCTTCCACTCAAAGAGGCCTTTAAAAGGGGGAGCCGTTTTGAAGGGCCCTGATGGAAATTCGGGTTATTATTAAAGATACAGTAATGGATGTCTGTTTATCTGCAGCCAGACCTCTGTGGGGAGGAGATAAGATATTTATTAAGAGACCTGCTTTAACACCCAAGGATTGCTTTCAGAAGGCCCAAGAAAAATGGACTTTATCTAGTCCATTATTATGTATGATCACCTGTGTGGATGTTTTACTTTAGTTTGGACACCATGAATAAAAACTAATAACTTCCCTGTTATCAGCAGGACACCTGGGGGATTTTTCACTTTGTCAGAGCTTATTTAAGGGAAACTTGGGGTGGGGGGGCATGTTTAAGGTTTGGGAAGCTCTGTTCCTCTGGGAACCTCAAATACTCACCTCCATATAGATTCCATTGGAATAATTTGTAGAATGAAAGGTTTACAACAGAAAACATGCTCATGAATTAGAATTCCTGAAGGCCAGGAAAAGAAGTCTTAGAACTGCCCAATCCTGTGGACATATTCTCCAGCTGCTCAGATCCTACTCCACAAGAAAGGCTTAATAATCTATTCCCTGGTAGAAAAAAGTCAGTATGATCATGTAAAAACTCCAATCCATCAACCATCAGGAGAAATGGAGTTCCCATTATTACCATATGCATTACTATTGATCATAGTACAATTCTGACAGCCTGTTCAGTCTGTTCATAACTTGTTATGAATGTTCTTTGATGTTATATTACTTAAAAGTCCATTTGATTTGTTTAATTTGTGGGTTTTTACTGAATATGCAAAAAGAGAAGAAAAAGCAAAAGCACAAACATCCCTCATGTACTATATATTATAGAAATACAGTATTAAAATATAACGTACCCTTCTTAAGAATAAGAAAGAAGTGGGAAATTAAATATATAAACTAGCTTCTTTGGCCATACAAGAGCTCATATATAGCAAGAGATGAGCCCTTCAGATCATTGTATAAGTGCCAAACAATGATCACAGAACTGGAAGGGATCTTGAAGGTCTTCTAGTCCAACCCCCTGCCCAGGGTGGGAATCCTCGGATCCTCCCAGACAAATAGCTATCCAACCTTTGTTTGAAAACCTCCAGTGACAGAGTCCTCATGGCTCCAGGAGGCAGGCTGTTACACAGTTTAATAGCACTCAAGGTCAGGAAATTCCTCATTCCAAGTTTGGATCTTCTCTGTAAAACTTCCGCCCACTGATTCTTGTGCTATCTTTGGGCACTTACAGACAATAAATCCACACCCTTTTCCCTGTGACAACCTTTCAGGTATTGGAGGGCTACTATCATGTCACCCGTTAGTCTTCTCATCTTTAAGCTAACCATACCCAGTTCTTTTAATCATTCTTCATAGGATTTAGCTTCTGAGTCCTTCACTGTCTTTGTTGCTCTTCTCTGCACTCTTTCTAGTTACTCAGCATCCTTCTTGTATTATGGCAACCAAAACTGGACACAGTATTCCAGGTGTGGTCTCTCCAGTGCAGTGTGGAGTGGAACTATCACTTCCTGTGATTTCAACATTATACCCCTTTTAATGCAGTCCATATTGCACTGGCTCTTTTGGCAGCTGCAGCACGCTGCTGGCTCATATTTAATCTGTTGTTTGCCAGGACACTGAAAACCTTCTTACAAGTACTACCGCTGAGCCAGGTAATACCTATCTTGTACTAGTACATATAATTGTTCCTACCTAAGTGCAGAACTTCATGTCTCATCACTGAACTACATTTTGTTGAAAAGGCTGAATATTTCAGCTCCATCAAGATCCTTTCGAACCTTAAGCCTGTCTTCTGAAGTGTTAGCAGTCCCTCTCAGTTTGATGTCATCTGCAAATTTGCTGAGCATCCCTTCCATCAAAGTCATTTATAAAAATAGGGACTGCAGTGGCTCTGGTTAAGACGCTGAGTCAGAGGACCATTAAGGTCAGCAGCTCAGCAGTTCAAAACCCGAGAGTGCGAGCTGTGTGATGGAGTGAGCTCCCGTCAATTTGTCCCAGCTCCTGCTAACCTAGCAGTTCAAAAGCATGCAAATGCAAGTAGATTAAATAGGCACCACTTCGGTGGGAAAATAACAGGGACATGAAAGGAGCCCCCTTGGGCATCCCCCGGGCAATAGTGACGTCACCGGCAAATTCTTTCAATACAGAAGTGCCTTGGTAGGTGCTTCTGACACACACACACACAAACACACACACAAATTTATAAAAATGTTAAAGAGTACTGGGCCCAGGAAAAAACCCTAAGGTAGCCCACTACATTCCTCTCTCAGTGCCTTTCTAAAATGAGTGCTGCTCTAAAATGGAACCATCTTTTTGTGTGTATGATCATCAAGGCATGCAATATCCATTTCTATTGTTCTCTGTTCATTTCCAAACTCCAGCTTGGATTATGGGGAAAAATGATAACTGTAATCATTCTTCCTTCCCCACATTCTCCATCCATACTCCTACATTTCCACATCCCGATCTTCTCTCTCCAAGAAGACAGTCCTGGTCATACTACCTGCCCTGCTTCAGTATAAGGGCAAGGACCGAAGAAGTGAGAGTGCTGAGATTTTCCACCCATTACCTTTTCTTCTATCCACTCATCAGGTCACACTACAACTAAGAGTGTGGTTAATACAGCTATTTGAAACTTTTTTTCTTTCCTCCTTCCTTCTGTGCCCCTCAGAGGTCGTGGTATTCAAGCTTTGATGAGAAGGTTGTAGCCATCTACGCTAGACAGAGTTGAGGAACTAGATCTGGTGGGCAGATTTTGCTTCTCATCAAATAAGTTTCCCCTAGTTAGATCACCTTAAACTGGAGAAAGTGAAAATGATAGTTAGGAATGGTGTTACAGGTGGGGTATTAGACATTCCCTCTTCTTAGCTTTCTAGCTATATAGAAATAAAACAATATGTCATAATCAAGAACATCTGCATAAATCAAGAGAAAATATTTTTTGGATGTCATTTCCCATCATCTCTAGCCAGCAAAGATATGCACACAAGGTTATATAACATAGTCTAAAGCATCTGGAGAATGCATTTGATCTCAGTGACTTTACATGTGTTTCATCTGGCCACTTTCAGAAGAAGGGCAGCTATTGGTTCCTAATACAGAACATGTTACTTATTAACCTTTATTTGTCCCTGGAAGTGTGATTTGTTTTCTCCACTGTTTTATTATTTTATTATTTATTTATTGCCTTTGTACTGCTGAATCTCCCAAGGACTCCTGGTGGTTTATATCACTCCAAAACTATTAAAACAAACATTCATGTTAATATTTCTTCCATAAAACATCTATGGTAAAAATTTCAAATAAATTAGCATATTGAACCACTGCTTGTCTTGGTAATAATATTATTAAATTAGATTAAACTTAAAATTGATGGACCCTTCATCCCTAAACCAATTAATAATCAAATAATAATAATAACCACCACCAGCAGCAATGACAATAACTGATTATTTCCATATGTTCTCCAGAAGACCTTGGTCTTTACCTTTGGTCTGATCTTCTCTCTCTGTCTAATTGGCATCTCCAATTGGATGAGTTCTCACCACCTCAGATGAAATCTGGAAAAGGCTGGATTTTTTATTTTTATCTTGATCATCCTTCTCTTTCACCTTCCATTGTTTCTTTTGTTTTTCAGGACTTTCAGTTGCAGATGTCTTATGTGGTACCTTGATTTGTGAATTCTTATCAATCAGAAACTTACTGTAAAACTTTCAGTGATAAAACTACAAGAATTTGTAATATTTTACTTTCTGAATATCCAGAGAATTCATTCATATCTTCCTTCAGAAATGGCTACATAGTAAGTTCATGCCTTGGTGGTATTCCACCTGGATTACTATAATAGCTTGATGTAAGTCTTTGTGATTCTTTTCTCCACCTACTGGTTCACATCCACAATCATGTGATCCTGGATCTTTCCCGACACCCACATCCCCTTTTTCATTAATCTCTACATTTATTGGAAGTTTGGGAATGCTATCAGTATAAACTGCTGGTGTTGACTTTCTGGGCCATGCATAGAGGAACACCCAGTTATTTGAATAATTTGATTGCAATTCATATTCCTGTGTACTTGTCTTGATAATGCAATTAAAGTTGATTATTTTTTCTTCATGTTAAATGGCTACCTCATGGTTTAGGACTTTTCCCCATCTAACTCTTACACTCTGGAATTGACTGCCCTTTGAATTGCCCCTGGAGTCCAATTTCTTGAATTTTAAAAAGGCCCTTAAATGCTTCTTTTCACAGGACTTTTATGAAGCTGAAAAAGCATATTTTTCTCATCATTATATTTATGATTGTACTAGTATTAAGAAATGTTTTGTACTGATTATTTTATTGCATTAAGAAATGCAATATTATAATCAAGAAATACATTGATTATTGTTTTTATGAAAATATTGTATGTTAATGTTTGATTTGCTTTATTGCATTCAGTTATAAGAGTATACTAAATATTACTTTTATTTTTTAAGTAATAAATAATATTACTTTTACCATCCTTTGGAAAGCTATTAAAGTAGAAGGCAATCTGACTTCTGAGATAATTTTTCCTAAGTTGGGGATAATAACAGAAAATGTTTCTTGACCATGACCCCCTCACTTCATGGAAATCAAGGATAACCAACAGCTTCTCCCAGGACGAGCACATTGAATGGGTTGATTCCAGCTGGAGAAGATTCTGAGCCATTTAGAGCTTTAGAGATAAAAAAAAAACACTTGGAATTGCACCCCCAAAACCAATGATAGCCAATGCAGAACCAATATAATTGGTGTTATGTGTTTTTGGTGATTCACACCTGCCAATAGGTAGGATGTCAGTTTCTGTTCCAAATGTAGCTTTTGCCCACTCAGGAAAGAGTGGAACCACTATAAGGCACTATAAGTGCTTCCAATGCCCCAACCCTTATGGTTGGTCCAGTAGGAAACCGTGATACATTGTACTGAAGGCCACTGAGAAGTCTAAAAGGCTCAGAAGAGGGGCACTAGCCCCATCTAGGTCCCAAAAAAGATCATCTACTAATGTGACCTGGCATCACTGACCAAGGACAAGATGGATGGATGACATTCTAGAGGTGACGGATTTGACCTTGGGGGAGCTGGGGGTGGCAACAACTGACAGGAAGCTCTGGTGTGGGCTGATCCATGAAATCACAAAGAGTTGGAAGAAACTGAACGAATAAACAAAACCAGTGTGACCAAAGTTGTTTCAGTCCCGCATCCAGGCCTGAATCCTGACTGAAATAGTCCTTTTTTTTTTCTAGGACACTTTATACTTCATAATTCTCTCAAAAACTTCCCCATGAAGAGGAGGTTGGAGACTGGCCAATAGTTATGAATTATGGCCAGATCTAGGGATGGCCTCTTAAGGCAGGGACATACTACAGCCTCTTTCAAGACTGCAGGCCTCTCTGCACCCCGCTCCCCAAGAATTGTTGACAACCTCCCATTTTCAGCTGATCATTCCCCTTTCTGCCATTAGCAGGAGCTAGAAATGTCATGGATTCAGACTACATGGATCCAGATTACTGAAATGGATCAAGTACTCTATCCATTCCATCAGAGTGCACAGGCCAGAAGAGGTCCCAAATAATATGACAATATGCTAACCCAGGCACCACACTGGATTCTAACCATTAAGAATCAAGACTTTGGTCAATCTTTATTGGCCAAGTACTGTGCAAAATGGTCAGGGGAACCAGGAGGGAGATCTAGCTGCTCATTTCTTCCCAAAAGAGAGTAGGCTACCCCAAACAAGGCAGCCACATTCCAGCCTGCTGATGCAATAAGGGAGGAGAAATTCAAACGTTTTGCCTTTCTTACTGCCACAGTGTAGGCCTAAACCTGGATTCATACCCATACTTTGTCAGATTCACCTTTTGGATGTAAATGATGATTTCAGGGATCAATTTATGATAGAAAAATGGTCCAAGAGTCTAACTAAAGCAGGAACATATTTCAGATTGGAGTCCCATGGCTGCCAAGGGTTAACTATCCTTTCCACTAAAAGAGTTACAGTACTTTTTACCATTGTAGACTGATCCTGTGAACTGAGCTAACTGCTATGCATCACCAGCCCAATTCTGAGTTCTATTTCTTAGTGACTCTGAGACTGGGGAGAGTGACTGGAGAGAGGCCTAAAGTTATCCAATGAGTTCCAAGGTTCAGTGGAGACATCAACCTGGGTCTCCCTAGTCCATATTTAGCAATTGGCTAATTCTCAGCAACTTAATCAGTATGTTTGATTCTCATTAGTAGTTTTTGGGTCCCTATCCCCCAGTTGGCTGATATTGTCTTACTGTTTGTTGATGCAGCTATATAAGAAGCCATTATCTAAGGCCCTTTGCTGAACAAACTTAACCTGGTCAGTCACTAACTCTGTCAAACTGGTGGCTCTTGCAGTACTCAGTTACAGTATATGGGTCAAATGTTGTCGTTTTGGAAATACAACATGTCTTATTTTTCCAGAAGGATCAGGTATGTCATATGTCCTTGCACTAGGGCAATCATATATGGGCTGCAAAACTGCTGTCACCTGATTTTTGTAGCCCAGATGTGGTAGCCATACCTGCACAGGAAGAGTATTGGCAAGGTTTCTCTTTCCCATTGGTCAGGCAAGCAACAGTGGGCAATGAACAGGAAAGGATCTTAAACAGGAGGAGAACAATAGTGCACCACACGAAAACGTATTACTCCTATTCACTCTGGCTGTTGGTACCTGCTGTTCCCTTCTCTACCAGCATGTCCTACTCCCCACCATACAACATCCGCTTCACTGATCCCTGCTCAGCATCACCTCCTCTTCCAATATGGCCATAGGGGACAAGAGACAACTTGTCAGAGGGAACATTGCTCTATTTTTGATTGAGTTATGATGTTCTCATGATGTGAGTGACCGGGTAAACCAAAACAAATCTAAGTTTAGGTCATGATCCAGTTTATTGTGGCAAGTGAACAGCCAAAGAGTGAGATCATCTCTCTCTTTTTGGCCACTGAGTGAGAAAGGATGCTGGGAACTGTAGTTCAGCAACATATGGTGAGCTACAAGTTCCCCATCTTTGGTAATACAAGATGGATGGCTACATAGATGGATGGAGCTGATGTATTTTTTTATTCAACTTGGGTCCTTTGGGATCTTTAATCCTTTAGCCTTCTCTGAATGTTCTTATTCCTATCTGGTGTGTTTGTTTCCATGAACACTCTCTGACTAGCCTCTGACAATTGCTTCCACCATTCATGACATTAGCTGATAAGAACAAACAGGAAGTTCACAAAGAGACAAAATCCATCACCCTTGTTTTATCAGTAGAAAAGGGTTCTTCTGGTTGGCAGGCTGAGCCACAGGCAGGCTATGTTTGCAACCAAAAGGGAAGTCTGCCAACATGAGTTGAGTCTCTTGATGTTCATCTGGCACATACACAAATGCTAGAATATTAATTTGGATTGATGACACATAGAAGTTGCATATAATTGTTTCTTGAATGTATGTATGTTTGTGTATATCTGTGTGTGTTTTATATTAAAAACATCAATGGGAGACTCAGTGGGGAGTAAAGAAGCAGGAATATAAGAGAATGCTAAAGCTTTTACAACTGTAACTGACAGACCAGTTGCAACCCTATCTGGATGGAATTAGCCTTGTGGTAGTTATCCATGTTTTGTACTTTCATTGTTTATTAATGCAATGCAGTTTGTACTGAGAGATTATTTTTCAGTGTAGTTGAGAAACTTCAGTTATCTAAAAGAGATCAGAAGGGACTTGTTTTATTATAGGTATTAACCCTTTAAAGTTCTAGAGTGCTTAGGGGCACGTTGCCTGAATGATGGCCTTTTCCTCTCTAGTTCTAAAGAACTTGAACAGAGCCCTTTCCCCAGGAAGTCCCATAAACAATGTGATTAGGGGTCTTTTGGGTGTTTTGTCTGATTATGGAATGTGCATCTTAGACACTTAGGGCTCTTCTGTGCTAGGATAAGATCTAATTGCTTTTCCAAGGGTTTTTTTTTAGCTTTAGGCAGTATTGATGGTAGCTTAGTGCATCCTGTTCTCACAATGGCCACACAGTTCTAACAGAACTTGAATTCCATTGTCCTTTACAGGCTGTCATCCCCAATATTGGCACTGATAAGTATACTGCTTTCAGTGGTATGAATTGGCATAACCAGGAGCCACCCATAACCTTATTCAACACATCATTTAATCCTCTTTAAATATATTCATGCTATTCCCCCTTTAAAGCATCCAAATTGATGGTACTGCTAATCTGGTGTTAGAAATTCTACTGACTATGAGCTCTATGAAAGACTTCCTCTTAACATTTTTCCACTATTCAATTGTAGTAGTTGACTTCAAATTGGGGGGTTGCTCCAGTCTCTTTGCCTTTTGGACCGTCATTTTCTGCTTCTATAAAAGAGATAGTTTTCCAAATTGAATAATTGCTGACTTCCTTCCAACTTATTCCGGCAGGTTGCTATCCATGAGTGAAAGGAAATGGTTATAAGTGCAACTGTGACCATTCTCAAATATGTATCTCTGGAAAGTTTAGAAAGTTTGTAATTCACAGTTATGCTCTAGATTGGCCTACACTACTCTGCACCCTAAACAATTTAGCATTTAAAAGAAGGTGGGGAGGGAGAGATCCCCAAAGATTTCCAGATGCAGGTGTGAACACATGTAGTCCATCAGTAGGCAAAATGATGTGGTTGCCTCAGATGTCAAGTGCAGAGGGCAGGGAATGGGAGCAAAATTATGGAGCATACAATATGCTGCTGCTAGTTGTGGTTTTTGTATATGCAGTGGAGAGAGGACTCATGTACTACAGTGTTGAATATAGTGTTAGATACAGGTACATCATGGTTCCGAAACAAAGGAAGTACCTACAGTTCATACCCAAACTCAGCTATACCCACATATGTGATCTACACCACCCACTTTGTGTTCCTTAATTCCCACAAAAATATTGAACATGGCAATTCACAACTCAAAGTTTGCTTATCCTTGGCCTAGAACAACAAGCTAATTCATACATGCACATATATAATTCCATTCTTCGGTAAAGGATGTCTGTATTGAAAACCACTGTGTTTGGCAAATAGTAAGAGTTCTCCTTAGGGTATTTGCTCTTGCAATATGTCATTCATACCTTGAAATCTCCCTCTGATGGTAATTAAAGAAGAAACATTCATATGTGAACTTGCACAGAAAATCAATGTACAATCCAAGGATCTGCAGTACATTCTCTGCCTAAAAATCCTTACCTTGGAATAGTTGGCTGTGGTGGGAGCTGGGTCCAAGGGACAGGGGCTCTGTGTCTGAGAAAGGGAAAGGAAGAACCACTCTTCCCATCTCCTTGAAGCCTGAGGAATGAACGGCCAACTTAAGAGGATTAACAGGGCAAGCCCTTGCTCAGCTCCCGATCCCATCCTCCCTGTAGCAGTTTATTCCACTCACTTTCACAACGCACCCTGGGATGGGGGGCTAGGATGAGGGGGAGGAGGTATGAAAGAGGGGACCCACCTCCTTCGCAGCTTCCCATTCCCTTCTCTCCCCAGCCTCGGAGGCTATTGATCCTGCTCTTCCCCTTCAGTGCACCGTAAGCACTGCTTGTCTGTCACTGCAAGCTGATGTCACCATAGACAGCTGCGTTGGGGGGGGTTGCCTTGAGGAAAGGGGGAGCTGCTGTCTCTTCCCCCCAGCCCTGAGGCATCTGCAAGCAGGGACGAGGCTCTTGAGCCAGGCATCAGAGTGTCTCAGAGCCAGGCTGGCTCTGGCAGTGACGGATCTTTCTTCTGGGTCGCATAGGCAGCGCGAGGGGAAGTGCCGCCAGCCAATGCCCACGCCTGGCCAGCCAGGCAAGCAACTTTGCTGCTCCGTGGCTCCGAGGAAGCATGGCTTGGGCGGCTGTTGCTGCTGTTGCTGCTGCTGCTCCTGCCTCCTCCCTGCGCCAGCCTCCAGGGTGCGCTCAGCGAGGCTGATCAGCTGCTGGACAGCGACTCTGAGGGAAAGAAGGAGGGCCAGCGGTGGCGGCCAAAGCCAGCCAGCCTGGATGGATGGGCGGCGCGCTTGCTCTGGAGAGCGAGAGCTCACCTAAGGCAACCACTCGTTCCCCGGTTCTGCGCTCTCCCCAGATTTGGAAAGTGCGTTCTTTGTTCCTCGAGCTCTTCCACTCGGAGCCCACCTTCAGCCTGCCAGTCTCGACCAAGCTTCTGAGTTACCACCACCGGTCCCAACCTGCCGGAGTTGAGCAAAACAAGGGAGGCAACGGGGCGATTTGCTCCCACCCTGCGCCTTTGGAGCGCACTTTCTCAGCCCCGGCTAGCTGATGGCAGAGGGGGCTTTTCCTTGTCTGGTGGATTCGACCTGGGAGAGGCGAGAGTCTGGACGGGACGGTGAGAGGAGCTGTTGCTGCTGCGCCTACCCTTCCCACAGGAGGTTTTCATCCAAGGCAGAGAGAGATCGGTGGATTGGCTCGGGATCCTTATACACAGCAGAGGGCATCTCGGTAGAAAGACCACCAGGGAGTGACCCTCCCCCGCTACCCTTTGGTTATTGCTCAGGAAGCCGAGGAGGTCAGTTATCTCCCTCCACTTGTTCTCTTCCCCCACGCATAAAACTATGGCTTTTCAAAAAGCAACGGAGCCTTCCAGCGCTACAAGGAAACCCCCCAGTTTGTTGGAGATCGGAGCGCTCTGCTTGGATTCCGAGATCATCTTCGGGTTTACCAGCCACCTTCTCAGGAGGAAAAGCAAGGTAAGAGAAGGTGTGGCTGGGGAGCTTCCAACAGGCGGGAGGGAATGGCAGCCACGCTGCTTCGGACTTCCCCCGTTTAGACGGCCCACACATGGAGCAAAAACTTAAAGCCATGGCAGGAAATAAACGAAGGGAGGAGAGTTAGGAAGAAAAAGTTGAAGCGCCGCGCTGGACTTTTGATCCGAGCCGGCGAAGGTTCCTTAGGCGACCGCAACACGCTTTCAGCACCGCGGATAGCGCCATGAGTTGGACTTTCCCTTCTTTTTCCAAAGCTCCTGAACTGCGCCCAGCAGCGCTACTGGAAAACAAAGCGCGACTCTACGTCTTTCCCTAGCACCGCTCCCTTCCCAATTCTCATTCTCCTCACCCCATTTCTTGGAGTCCAAGGAGGCTTCACACACATGAAATATCTAAGCAAGTTTAGCGAAGATCTGCCGAGCTGGAGAAGCGGGGAAGGCTCGGGAGTCAGGCACGTTATTGTTATGCGCGAGTGCGAGGCGCGCCTTCCCTGTCCACTTCCCAGGTTAATTGCGATGCGGGAAGGGAAGGGAGGGGACGAGGGAGCGAAAGCAATGCTAATGAAATCTCCCCCCAGCTGCGCACGACGCGGGATGCTACAATGGGTCGCCTCCCGGGCTCCTCCGTCATTTCTTTCTCTGCTCCCTCTGTTCCCTAAGGAAAGTTTCATTTAGCACTCGGAGAGCGGTGCGTCCGCATCTCTGGTCCTTGGAGCAATATAAAGTCACGCGTTTGCCACTGCTTTGCACGAAGTAATTTATAGAGCGGCAGATGAAAGATCTCGTCCCCTCCCTTATTATTTTCTGAAATGCTGGGGTTCAAAACACACTTTTATTCCTAGAGGTTTAATTAGCCTAGCAGTTAACACGGGTTCTGATGAGAGAAAGAAAGGTACTCTGTACATGCTCCAAGACTGCTGCGTCTTGAAGACTTTTGACCCCGAGTTCAGGCTTTCGAAAGGAGAGACTGTCCTGAGCAGTGCCTTCAGATTTCCCCCCTCCTTCGTCTCCGTACCCCTTCCCTCAGGTCAACAGCGTGGCTTGGCGCTTCTTGCGAACCTCGCCTGCTGTGCTCGCAAATTGGATACGAAGCGCCACGTTTGGCTAAAGCGGCGGTGTCGCGCAGCGGGGTGGGGAGACGGTCGCTTGTTCAGGGGTGGGCTGATGAGATGAGGCTGGAAAGCTGGCGGTTGGCGGCAGGGAAGAAAGAGGGACGGGGAGGGGGCGAAGAGGCACGAACGGCGCATTCCCTTCGGAGTTCCTCACTTCGCCTACGGGGACCCGCCTGGGGGTTGCGCGCGGGCGAGCGGCCGTGGCGCACCGGAGGAAGTGGAGCGAAAGCAAGCTGCGGTCGCGCTTGAAAACACCCGAAACCTTGGAAAAGGGAGGCGGGAGGGAGCGGATGGGCCACTCGCGCTAGCCCCGCGGCTGAGAGCGAAGGCGGGGGCCAACCCTCATGGCAGCCTCGGGCGTCTCCACCGCTCCTCCTTCCACCTTGACGGATTAAATTTAGGTGTCAACCCGGGAGCTGCCACCTCCATTCATTTACAACTCGCCATTTGCACTTGGGAGGGAAAGCTCCTCACCGAAGTGCGGACAAGGGTGCCAGGAAGCGATGATTGGGGGAAATTGATGAGACAGGCTTAGCGTTGGGCTGGGCGGCGGCGGCTGCCGGACTAGGCTCGGTGAGTGTCAGTTACCGGCCTGTATGCCTGAGAACAATAAAGACAGAGAAGATCCAGAGTAGGCGTACAAAAAGAGCCGAGCTGTTACCGAGTACGTACATATTCTAGTTTATGGACTACATGTAAAGTTTCTGGTTACACATTTATGATTGCGGGGCAAGAAGAGAGGAAGGCGTGGCCATCCTCGGTATTCAGGGCGAGGTTGCTCGGCAGGAGGAGCGTGGGAATTAAAACTGCTCGGAGAACGTGGATTTCGCGCGCTCCTTTGCCAGCGCAGATGGCTTAATTCTCTTTTGACTACCGTGTGCAGAGCGGCAAGCGACCGGCAGATGGCGCAGTAGTTACAGGGACCGGAGAGTCGCCGGCCTTAGGCTGACTGGCTTCTCTAATACGCCTTTTACCTTAGCTCGGCGGTTACGTCCCTTTAACGGATTATACGCCTCCCTCTCCCGCTTCGCCCCGGACCAAGGAAAGCGGCTTCAGGCAGCCCCCGTTCTTGCGATGAATCAAAAGAAGGAATGGTTAAAAATGGTTAAAAACAGGGTAGGGTGTTTTATTTTGGCGTCCACCAGTTTATGACTTGTGCATCAACTGGTGACTGACGCTGCAGGACACACATCACAGAAACTTTCCAATTGCTTTGTATCACTTTCAGCCCCAAAGTTTTCACTGAAAGTAAGTGGAAATTAAATATGTACGTGTGAACAGAATCACCAGTGGCCAACTATGTGGAGATATAATGTTCAAATTCCTGGTCATCAGGCTGCAAAGATAAGGTTGTGAAACGTGACTTGGATGAAAACAAGTGGCCTGTTCACCAGATAGATGCTCTTTAAAGTATCATATATGATATATGAAACCATATCAAGAATTGCAGAGTTGGAGGGGACCACAAGGATCACGTAGTACAGCATGGCTGGCTGGGGAATTCTGGGAATTGAAGTCCACACATTTTCAAGCTGCCAAGGTTGAGAAACACTGATTGAGACCAATCCTTTGCAGGAAAACCAATTAAACCATCTCAAGAGGTGCCTGTCTATCCTTTTCTTAAACACTTAAAAAAAAAAAAAAGGAGAACCTACAACTTCTGTAGGTAGACTCTTCCACTGTTGTACAGATATTACCTATTCAAAATTGTTTGGAAGTTTTTCCTTATATTTAAATGAAATCTATGGAGCTCCATTGCTTATCCATTATTTCTGTTCCTAGTTCTGTGATAATAGTAAATAGCTCCTCCCCATTCTCTCTATGGCATCTTTTGATCTACCTAAACCAGTGTTTCTCAACCTTGGCACCTTTAAGAAGTGTGGACTTCAACTCTCAGAATTCCCTAGCCAGCATGCTGGTTGGGGAATTCTGGGAGTTGAAGTCCACACTTCTTAAAGGTGCCAAGGTTGAGAAACACTGACATCATGTCCCCCCCTCCCCCCGTTTTCTTTTCTCTAGACTGAACATTCCATGTTCCTGCTGTTTGTCCTCCTAGGGCATGTCCTCAAGTCCCTGTATCATCTTTATTGCCCACCTCTGCCCCTATTCTGACCTGTCCATGTCCTTCTGGAAATATGGTGTTCAGAATTGTATCCAGTCATCCTGGGGTAGTCTCACCAGAGTAGAGGGGAAGAAGGACTTCATGTGTACACAACTTTTTCCAGACCAGCAGCCCAACTTAGCCTTCCAACTGCATGTTAGTTCTGCTTTCCCTGAAAATAGTGAATGTTTGGATAAAAACTAAATATAATGTTATTCCATTTATAAAGACAATTAATTAAACTTAAAAGTAGGGTTACTCTCCAGGCTTGTATTTAACAATTCCTTCAATCATATTGAGCTACACCCAAGGTTCTTGGGGGCTGCATGGAGCTCTGGTGCCTCAGGTCAGGCATCTCTGAAATAGCCCAAGAAAGCCACAAGGCTGTAGACACGTGCTATGCAAAGAACCTTTGTGTGGAAACATCACAGAGCTTGGCTCAGCACATTGCTGGAGGCTTGATGCTTTACATAGAAAAGCGAGCAGTTTTTTTTCCTCCCAAGGATGGATTTAAAACAACACAGTAATTGTATTCCATAGTAAATAGCAGCTGACTAGGCAATTAGTTCCTTATGCTAATTTCTCCAGCTGCCGGGTCAGGGTTCCTCTGTAGAAATCATCTCCATCAATTCATCTCTAAGGGGATGAGAGAAGGAGGCAGCTCTCACAGAGTCAGTGTGACAATGGAGATGCAAAGAAAAACAACAACAGTGAAAGATGCCTGTGCCATCTCTTATTTCAAGGGACCCCTCCCTTGAAAGGACTGAGCCTTGTGCTTGGTGACTGGCCTGCAGCTTAAATAAGTCTTTGCTTGAAATCCACGGAGGGCAGCTCTAGCATGTAAGAAGACTTAAGAGAGAACATGCCTTTTAATCTGAAACTGATTCTTCGTATTTTCAGAATGGACCTCTGTTTAAACAGAATGTCCTGGAATTTACTTTAAGTTCTGAGGGCCCCTTCAGTGTTGCACAAGCACCAGAAAGGCACCACCAAACTGTTGCATGATGCAGAGGGCTTAAAGGAGACATACATCCAGCACACAGGCCATTCTTGCTGGGTTTCAGCCTTCCTTGTGGGAAGTGACAATATGCAGGATATTGGACGCTATATGCCCATCTTGCCTGTAATGGGAGGAACTGCAGCTTAGTCGTTCAGCTTATGCTTTACATCAGGAGTGGAGAAAGCAACCATACATGGCTCACTAACAGTGTGTGGGGCCCACAAAGCTTCCCAAGAATTTGTGGGGTTCAAGAGTAAAATGGGTATCTTAAGCCTTTCAGATCTCTGTTCTACATTAAGAAGTCATCAATTTTAATCTCCATCATCTCCAATCAAAGGACTTAGGTAGCAAATAATGGGAAAGACCTCTCTTTGAGACCTTGAATAAGGCTACCAGATATAGGCTACAAAAATCCTGGGTTAGGGGCTGTCATCTAGTCATTGCCTAGAGTTTTGTAACCCAAACCTGGAAAGATGTGCCAGTTATATAAGCTGCACTAATAAATGAAGAAGCCATTCTGACAGGCTTGATCATTCTTTCTGTCTTCTCACTGAGGAATCCCAGAGGTCTTTGGAAGTCATTGTTGTATTCTAATGGCAGCCAAGGAAAGGGTAAATTTTAAAAAATGGAAAAGAAAAAAATGCTTTAAAAAGCCAGTCTGGTGTAACAGAGAGCAAGTGGACTTCAAGCCTATGGTACTGCTTGTAATTTTACCAGAACTGTGGAGTCCTTGGTGCTCCCTGAGCTTGGTGGTTTGCTTGCAGATGTTTCATTACCGGACTAGGTAACATCATCAGTGCTCCATCATCATCAGCACTGATGACGTTACCTAGTTGGGTAATGAAACGTCTACAAGCAAACCACCAAGCTCAGGGAGCACCAAGGACTCCATAGTCCAACTCTGAGCATATATTCTCTTCTATTTACCGGAACCGCATGATCTTGGGAATTGGTACCGAGCACCCAAACTGAATGGACCTTAGGGTCTTTCTGTACTAATTTCTGGTTATTTAAAAAATCTAATTTGAAAGATGGTGTATTTCACTTTTTAATATCTGCTATTTTAACTACAATCTGGGAATCTGCAACATTACTGAAAATGCACAGAAGGTTCATCCCTAGCTGCTGCCTGTTCCTGAATGGGCAAGGAACCCATGGAGCTCACTGTGTGACTTAGGCCCTTAGCCCTTTAGCCCTGTGCTCCTGATCACATCTTATGCATTCAAATGTGGTGGAAAAAAGCAACAAAGTTCAGCTCAAGCCAAGGGCGTGGCCATGATTTCTGATTCAAATCTTGGAGTTCAGATTCTGCAAAATGCTGTACTAATAAAGGAAAGTACTTTCCACAGTTTGCGAAGAGTGCATTTATTATTGAGCAATTACTCCCATTCATTTACATAACTACTGTACATGGAAAAAGGACCAATCTATGCAGTATAGGTGTGATCTCAGATGCCTTTCACTAAAAGTAGCAATGTTAATAAGGGCACCTTTCTATTACTGTGTTTCTGTCACTGAGTAATTACAGAGCTATATCTGGAGTTAAGATCATGATTACAAGGCAGAAATCCAATTTGATATCCTGGGTAAACTTAAGAGGGAGTTGCAAGGAATCCTAGCACTCTGAGGAGAAGAACACCTGGAGGATATGTGAGTTTCCAAAGACGAATCTTCTTATTCATATTATGCACTTTGAATAATTTCTTTCCAGAGCCATTTGGCATGGCCTCAGATTGCAACACAACTAAGAGTACATAGACTATAGACACATATTGAAAAATACTTCAGTTACACATTTCTCAGAAGAAAGCAGCATTAAATAAATAACTTCTGAGTCCCATTTAAAAAGCTAAACTCAAGAGTTCATGTGGGATCCATGAAGAAGAAAGCTCTAAAACTAAGGGGGCACCATTAAGAAAATACTGTTAGATTTTTACCAGGAGATACATGAATAGTGCCTCCAGCACAAATCTTAAGGTAAGTACTATCGTATGAGTGAGGACATTTAGGATCAACAGAAGGTAGATTAAAACATAGAAGAAGACCTTTTGGCCATTTACAATAAAAAACAAGAGCAGCTGACTCCAGTTATCTAAAAGAATAGTAGTGACTAAAAACCTTTTCCCTTCAAAGCCTAATCCACTGTTACAACTGAGCTCCCACTGGTCCTCAGATTCATGGTAAAATCAGAGCTGATCCTGCAAGCTTGACGGCTCTGCTTTAGATGACTAGCCCCAGGCCACAAACAAGTCAGAGCTTTAATGGTTAAGACCAGCACTTTAAAGAGTTGATGTACACGTATATCCCATCCCCCATCTTATAAAAGTGAAAGGTCTGCAATTGGCCATACAATCCAATCCTCTGTGTGTTTACTTCAGATTCTCATCTGCTTGCCCAGGCCTTAATGCCTGCATAAGACTGCAGACTTAGGGTAGGAGGAAGAGTAGGTTTACTCCCCTTTAACAAACTTCAGAGTGACTTGTTGCTGCTTAACCTGCTTGTTTGTAACCAACTCTGCTGCCTCTAATGGATTCTAGACTGGCAAGGAAGGGTAAGGTTGTGGGGAAGGGAGGTTCTAATAAATGTTATTGACTATGATCGCAGTTTGGAAGCTGCGTTGGCTGCCAGTCTGTTTCTAAGCACATTTCAAGAGTGCTGGTGCAGACTTGGGGCCAGACTGTCTCAAACAATACCTCTTCCCATAGGTCACTGTCTGTGAGGTCAGGAAGTGGCTATAAAGAAGAAGACTTCATCTGAACCCCTCCATTTGGGATGTTCTCTTAAAGGAGCTTGATGCAGTGCCTATAATGCCTAAAGGGGCTAAGAAGAGGAGAGGCCAATACTCTCTTCTTTTCCAGGCATTTTAATAGTTAGCTTTGATTTAAAGTGCCTCCATTAGACCAGGATACCATTTTTTAGGAACATACTGGTTTTTTAATATTCTTTCCAGAGTTACTTATTAATATACTGCACTGAGTCTGCAAAATGGTGCAACAGAAAAGCAATTTCCTTTAGGCTATTGAAAGCATTTCTGATTCCCCCCCCAAAACTCAGCATAGCCCATTAGCCTAAAAGGACTCATGGGATATTCCTATTTTGCTGCCTAGCTTGAGCCTGCAAGAATGGGGCGTTTGTTCTAGTAGGTTGCTTGGGGCTGGGTGGGGTTAAGGTAGGATCAGGTGCTGTAGATAGAGAATATGCACAAGGTGGCAGCTGAAACCAGTTACTGCTCTCTGATAAGGGAGCCTAAGGGTTTAACATGCTCACCTCCCATTCATATATGTTACCTGCTCACCTTAAATGCCAGTGTATGGTGGGGAGTATACAACATTTAAGTGTATGCCTTTGAGTCACTCTTGACTCCTGGTGAATGTCTGGAAAAGTCCATGCAGGTTTCTTGGCAAGATTTTCAGAAGTGGTTTGCTGAGAGAAACTGACTGGTCCAAAGTCACTCAACTGGCTTTGTGCCTAAGGTGGGACTAGAATGGTCTCCCAGTTACTAGCCCAGTGCCTCTAACCACTACACCAAATGGGTTCTCACATAACACTACTGTGTGAATAAGAAGATGTTATAGGTTGCTGCTAGTCAGACTAGGTAGAGTTTGGTAAAGGGACCTGTAAATCCAGACTAGTATATAGCAACCAGGATATGGTTGTTATTCTGGATGAATTAAACTGGAATAAAAGAGTATATAACTGTGTGTCACTAGCATGGCTTTGTAAACAAAGGATTTAAATCCTGCATCATTTGAGCAAGACTCTACTTAATCCAATATCCTATTACTAAGAGTGATCAGCCAGGTAATTTTAAGCAGCCCCTGAAAGGACACAAAAGCAATATCAGTATTTTCCCACCAGCCTGTGAGCATTTAAAACTATTCAGCTTCGGAATGTGGACATTCTTTTTAGCTGTCCCTGGGATAATAGGTGTTGATAGGCCTTGCTTCTATGAATTTGTCTAATCCCACTTTTAAATCCCCCTTGAAATCAACTAAGTTGGTAGTTATCACCACATTTTCTGGCAGCAAATTCCATATAGGAACTAAGTGTGAAAGAAGTACTTTTTCTTGTCTTTTACATCTACTGCCAATTAATTTCATTAGCTGACTCTGAATGCTGGTGTTGAAGGAAAGAAACCTCTGAATCTTGCACAATTTTCAAAACTAAACAGTAACCCAAAGCCCTTCATGGCTTATCGCCTGGATATCTGCTGGACCCCCTCTCTCCAATTGTTTTTGCCCATCTGGTAAGTTCTGGCAGGATTGGCACACCCAGGTCCCATCAGTGAAGCAATGCCATCTTGGTGGCTGGGATGGCCATACTCTCAAGGCTATTTGGAATAGCATTCCTACAGAAAGCCTTTATGGCCCCAACTCTGTTTTCCTTTAAGAAAACTCTGAAGACCTGGTTTTTTCAACAGGCTTTAGGACCCAATGAGTTTAACTTGCTACTGTACGTTGATTGTATTGCTGTTGCCAATATGGATAGTTTTTAACTTGCTTATTGCTGGCTATGTTAGCTTATTTTAAATAATTCTTTTATTGTTGTATACTGCCTAAATTTGCTTTGGCAATTGATGTGGCTAATAAACTGATGAAATTGCAATAAAGCTTTTTTGTTCACTGAAAATTCCCTTTAGTTTTTAGGTAATATAAGAAATGCCACTTTATATCCAGGTTGGGGAACGGTCAACGACTGGATGTTGTTTCTGAGGCTGAATGACTTAGAAAAATGATAGCATAGATCAGTGTTTCTCAACCTTGGCAACTTTAAGATGTGTGGACTTCAACTCCCAGAATTCCCTAGCCAGCCATGCTGGCTGGGGAATTCTGGGAGTTGAAGTCCACACATCTTAAAGTTGCCAAGGTTGAGAAACACTGGCATAGATGAATCTGAAGTAATTGGTGACAGAGGGGGCCCATATCTTAGGATCAAGGGTGATTATGAGCCTTTAGCGTCCAGGTAGCTGTGTGGTTCTCTGTACACTTACCTGGGACTGTTCTTTTCTCCATGCTGCTCCATTACCTAATGCAAAGGTCCCCAATATTTTTAAAGCTCCTTCTCCGCAGCCACGGAGTGATTGAAGACAGGGCTGTGAAGAGTGATGGGGCATCACTTGAGTCTTTTGGAAGCTGTACTGCGAGGCCTCATGGGCTAGGTTAGATCTAGAACTGGAGGTACGCCATATCCAGCTCACACCGTGACAGATGAATGTCTCACCCAGTCTGTTTTGGTAACCAGGGATCAACGCATTACTAGGAGGAACGAGACGTGAGCCTTTTATTTTTCTACAGCAGTTGTTCCAACCTAGTTTCATTCAATTTCTATTAGCTTCCAGCAAGATTACTTCAAACTCCAAAGTATCTGAAGGACAGCAGGTTGGGAAAGTTGCTTTGGAGCAGCGAGCAATCTTTACTGGAGGTCCCTTTGGCAAAGTAGTTGTAATGGAGAGGGAACCCCGTGGCACACTCCCTCAAGAGCCCTACTGCTACCATAAAGACTCCTCCCTTGTCTTACTTTGGGCTTGGCATTTGGAGGCAGGTTTGGCTTGCAGGCTCAAACCTCTATTTAAGGTTCACCTACGCTGTGTCTTTTTCTGAGCCCTGCAGACAGCAATATTTTCCAGCCTCCCTTTAGTTTTTCTGTGGGCATTCAAAGGTGGTGCTTCACAGCCCATATACACTCCAGTAAATTGGATTAAGAAGTGGTTCAGGTGATGAGAAGGCCAACAAATCATTTGGTAAGTAATATTGTTAGGGTAATTACTTGAAAGCTAATTACTCGCAAATCAGGAAGGCTGGCTCAGATTTGGGAGGAAGAGGGTGATTTGTTTTAAATCGGAGACAAAGCTGTAAATCCCACTATGGTCAGTGGGACCGAGTGTCATCGTGTGATAAATTTACATAAATGCAAAGATCCCCATAATTTTTGAAAAAGCAGCCTAAGTCATAACATCCCTATACATTCTCTCCCCTTCTCCTTTTTTCCATTCGGATTTTAAAAGGAGAACTAGGCCAAAAACGCAACCTGAACAGCCAGCCCTGCACGAACCTCAGCCCAGACCCGCGCGCGTTTAGAATCCCTCAGGGAAACACGGCAGCTGCCGGCGCCCCCCCCCCCCCGCATTTCCACGTGCTCCCGCTCAGCCTCCTTTCCGCGCTGGGAGGGGCGGAGAACGGCGAGCAAGTTTCTCCTCCCCTCCCGCCGTCTCCTCCCCGTCGGCTCTGCCCGGGACTCCTCTCTTTTTAACTTTGCAACCTAAACTTTTCCTGCTCTGCAACGTGGGAGGGAGGCAGCATCATGTAGCGGCCGGAGCCGCAACGGACCGAGCTTCGCCCCGACTTTTCTCTGGGCGGACGCAGCAGTGGCGCTTACCCAGAAGCTTCCTGCATCCCGTGGACTTCCCGGTTCACGATGGGCTTGCTGGATAAATCGGAGCCGGGGGGCTTCTCCGTGCCGGCGCTATTATAGTTGCTGCCAGCTCCGGATCTGCCTGCCCGGAGTCCGGGAGACCGCCGTCCGTTTCTGGAGAAGGGCCGGGACTTGACATGCCGCCGGTGCTGGGGGTGAGTGGGAAGGGGCTGGAGCTCCGGGAGGGGCCGCTGGTAAGGAAGGCGTTCTTCACCTCGATGCACTCGGCGCTGCGCGGTGGGGGAAGTTTTCCCTCTTGCCTTCCCCCGATTGCCCAAAAGCGCCTAATCTTTGCTCCTCCGCTTGTCTCTTCCAGGTAACCGAAGGCGGCTCTCGGCGCGAAATAACGCCGATCTCCCTGGAGTTTCCTCAGCGGAAGAGGCCCCTTCAGGCAGCGGTCCCTGAAGACCGATGCGGCAGTCGTCCCGCTCCGGAGGGAGCCGGAGCCGCCTCGGCGGGCGAGCTGGGGCACTTCGAGGGAGCCGCGAAAGGGGAATGGTGCCGAAGCTGCCAAGCCAAGCTGGCCGAATTCAAGAGGCAAGCAGTGAAGCTCGCCTCGGGCTACAACGCCCTGGCCCCGCCGGTAGGTCTGCTTCTGGCCTGGGCCGCGGGTGACGGAGGGCCCCGGAGCGACGAGGAGGGTTGTCGCGGCGCTTTTAGATTCAAAGCACAGCGCGAGCGCGCGTCCTCCGACTTTTTGCACGGTTTGGACCCAGGGCGCTGCAGGGAGGGGGGAATATATCCTTGGAACTGTGTGTGGCGTTATGTCACCGATGTACCTATGCTCACCTAGTCTTCTGTCCCTTAACGTTGCGCCGCGGTGGAGACCGCGGTCGGGCTACAAGGTAGACCCCTCTTGTCCCCAGTAAAATGCTACGATCTGTAGCCTTGGAAACTGCTCCATCGCTGCACGCGTTCCTGCGGTGGACTGCGTGGCTCCTCTCCACGTTGCGCTCGGGGCACTGCGCTGCTGATTGCACGGGGAAGCCAGACCTTACAATAGGTGATTGCACAATGCGTCGTAGTTTGCTAGCTGAAAAATGTGCAACTGTGCACATTTGAAGGAAATGTGCATTCTGTTGCTCACTTTGGGATTTCCATTCTCAGTGCATAGGAGTTAATGAACACAGTGCTGAATTTGAGAACACTGTGCTCCGGTTTTCTGCCTTAGTATTCGTAAACCCCTAAGCACATTTGTGTCCAGTGCACAGTGTTATCTCACCTCCTGGCCCTAAGCAGTAACCACCCATGTCGCTTATTATATCTTTGCATGGGCCTTCATGATTCTCATATGATTTAGTCCCAAAGTTGTGTAGACGTCTAGAAACTGCTTTTTCTCTCTGCTAATCATTTTATAGCACTCAGCATCTTCAGAACATTGTCAGCACAGCTCTGTGCTTTTGCTGTGCGTAACTCTGAATATTGCCATTGTTCCTTTTTACACTTCTGATGCTGCAGGGGAACTGACTGCATCATGCAGTCATGGTAGGAATAGCCATGAATATACCCTTGTCCTTGATGCAGTGTTAGTTGTGCATTGCTAGGAATCTAACAATGGAATCGGTTCTCCCAGGCTCTGGAGGGGCATGGTCCAACTGTAGGTATGTCAGTCATGCGCTGCAATTGATGCGTTTGTCTGCATCTTGTGGCTTTATTTATTTATCCAATTTGTCCCCGTCCATCTCCTCCCTTTGGAAGCTAATCCTTAGAAAGTAACTTACTTCTCTTGACTAGAAAAATATTGATCATTTCATAAGTATTTGGAAAGGAAGTTTGCATATCTGTTTTACCTCTGATGTACACTTTTGTAGCTATTCACTGAGCCTTTACTTACTTGATTTTTATCTTGCTGTTATGTGTACAACTTAAGGCAGTGTACAAAAAACTCCCTCCTCCTGTTTTCCCCACAACAACCCTATGAGGTAGGTTGGGCTGAGAGAGTGACTGGCTCAAAGTCACTTAGCCAGATTCCATGCCTGAGGAAGGACTAGAACTCACAGACTCCTGGTTTCTAGCCCAGCACCTAACCTACTATGTTAAGTATCCACATACAACTGCAACTTAATCCCAGATGAAGATGATTTCAATTTCACCTTTGAGAACCAAAGATTTTTGCAAAATAATTCATTTTTTTTCTCTAAGTGAATCAAGAGATTTCTGGTGGGCCTGCAACTTAGACCTAAGGAACAACAGGCTACTGTTAAAAACCTCAAGGAATTGATGCTTGGCTTAGTGGGCTGTACTCACAGTACTTATCTTTAACTAGGGTCTCTGGCTGGGGATCTGTTATAGATGGTGGGCAGATTTTGCCCTATGCTCTTACTCCCCAGATTTAGTGCTTAGTTTGACCCTAGGAATTACTAACTTCAGAATTTAATTTTTGGCTGGACTGAACAACACACTTAACCCTAAACCTAGATTAATGTGATAGAATTTCTGCATTCTCATACCTTGCTGTATCCAAGAATATCATATTACGATTTAATGGGATAATCTGGTTTGCACAAAATGTGGAGATAATGGCTGAACCACAAACTACTATTTTAGCCTATTCTACTCTATTTTGTGAACTCGGCCATAAAGAAGTGACTAGAGAGGGGAGCTTTGCGAGGTACTGTTGAGGCCTGGGTTAAACTTGCCATTTATGACTTAGCTCTTGAAAACCAGACTTGTTAAATTTGCCAAATCCCTCATTGTCTGGCTTTTGACTGCACTAAAATATGTTGAGAAACTTGATTAATGTTTTTCAGATGTAGACAATATATTTAATTAGGGGCTGAGCTGATATTTGAACTCAGGACCTAGCTAATGGAAGCCTAAACTGAATGAGGCATCTAATAGCGGATTGTGTGGGTGTTTGTTTGTGTATCTATGCACATATTTCTCTTTCCAGTGATTGCTAGTAAAAGAATGAAAGGATAGCAGAGATGCTGGTTCAGATTGCCAAGTGAAGTTAGATTTAGACCAGTCATAGGTCCCAACATAGTTGGCCTCACAGAATTGTGGAGTTGTCCTTGGGAAAAGGGCAGAATGTAAATGCCTTGGATAAACATGGCACAGCATGGAAGCTACTTCTGCAGGAGTCATTCCAGTGCTGCTGATGGGGTTGCGAAAAAGTGGAGGTCAGGTGGAGGAGACGGATATTTGTTTTACTTGCCAGTATTACTTCCTCCAGACATGCAAGTATGAAAAAGTAGTCTCATTGACAATCCATCCAGAGGACTACAAGGATGGAGAAGCTGAGGTTATCCAGTTTTTTAGGTACAGTTCTCTTCATCCTTGAACACCAATCTTGTGGCTTTGGGAGCTGAGATAACATCTGGATATCACCAGTATTCATGGTAACTGTAAGGTACAGGCAAATGATGTCATATGATGTCATTGTGGCTTGTTCAGGTGCCCACACCAGTATTCTTTTGAATATTGCTCAATTGTATTGGAAGATGCTACAATGCTTTACATGTCGTAGGGCTAATGTTCCCATCAGTTCTAGACTAGTAGTAGAATGGGATGGTCCATTGAATTGTTTTACTTCAAATTAAAATAACAAGATAACTGTTTTTGATGACCTCTTGGAAAATAATCAGGGAAGCATTCCAGAGGAGGTTCTGTATTGCATTCTGAAGTGGTACCATCTATCTACTTCTAAATTCTCCCATATCTTGTCATCGCTGAAGGCACTTGTATGCAGCCTCTTTCTCACTAGCGTCAAAGATGAAGCCAACTGGAAGGCACAACCAGATAATACGTGTATAAAGCTGTAATGATCCTGCTTCTTCCATATTTACTAAAAGTACAGAGGTTTGATGGGAACTCCTCTATAATGAGGTATCTGTCTTTCTAACTCCTTCCAAGTTCCATTGTCATTTCAGAAAAGGCGTTGCCTCTTAAGGAGACCAACCAGATAACCATATCAGTTGCTACTTAACAAAGCCTCATTAACTTGTCCCCACTTTTAGAAGTTTTATGCGGGAGGTAAAAATACTTGAGATAACCAGGATGCTTCTGTCTTTTATTATTTTTTGTGAATTTTTTTCTATTGCCTGAAACTAACCAAACTCTAGGTGGCTTACAGAACTCACCTGATAAAAACATAATGCAAAATCAGATTAAGAATTAATTGAAATGGCAGTTCCAGTTCATTGCTTGAATAAATTAACATGAAAGGTTAAAGATTAAATTTATGGAATATAGCACCATTGGGTACAGTTAATCCCCAAGGGGCCTCTGGAAAAGCCATGTCTTCACCTACTTCTGGAAGGCCATGGGGGTGGGGGCCATCTGTGCTTCAGGGGGCAAGTTGTTCCAGAGGAGGGAGTTGTTACAGAGAACACCTGACATTGCGCCCCCTCACACTGTACCTTCTGGTAGATGGAGACCCTTAAGTAGGCATTCCCTAGTTTTCTAGGTAGGATGGATAGAAACTACTGGGGAAAGCCTTGAGACATAGAGGGTTTTATATATAGCACCTCAAAGTGCACTTGGGAACCTACAGGTAACCAGTGCAGCAGGGGTGTAAAGTGTTAATACTGTTGCTGACTGGTAAGTACACAAGACACTCTGTTCTGGGCTAGCTGAATTTTCCGAGTGGTCTTCAAGGGCAATCCTGTGTAGAATGAATTACTATAATCTAATTGAGAGATGACAAGGGCGTGAGTGACATTCAGTACATCCTGTTCCAGATAAAGCTGCAGCTAGTGTACTAGCTGAAGCTGTGCAAAAGCCCTTCTGGCCATGGTCTCCACCTGCTCTTTGTGCAGGAGCTGCGAGTCTTGGAGGACTCCCAGATTGTTATGCTGCTCTTTCTGGGGGAACACAGTCCTGTCAAAAGCCACAGACGGTATAGTCCTGGAATCGGTCAGCCTCTGAATTAACAGGTACAGGTAGTCCTCGACTTATCACAGTTGGGACTGGAATTTCCATTGTAAGTCATTGAGGTCATAAGTTGAGTCACCATGTGACTGGACCCAATTTTACAACCAAGTGAATCACAGCTGTTGTTAAGCGAGTCCAGCTTCCCCAGTGGACTTTTTTTGCCATTTTTTTGCTGGAAAGCAGCAAAAAAGCTTGCAAATCTTGATTGCGTGACTGCAGGATGCTGCAACCGATTGTAAATGCAAGCCAGTTGCCAAGTGCCCAAATTGAAATCACGTGACACTGGGGTGGTGCAACAGTTGTAAGTACAAGTACAGGTCATAAAGCCTTTTTCTGAGGCTGCTGTAACTTTGAACCGTCGTTAAATGAATGGTCGTAAGTCAAGGACTGCCTGTACTCTGCCTTGTTTGGGTTGAGCCTGAACCTGCTTTTCCCTATCAAGATCCTCACAGCCTCTAGATACTGGGTCATGACTTCCACCTCATCTCTCGATAGGCCTGAGATGGAGATATATCATTGAATACTGTATTATCTGCATATTGATGATACTTCATCCAGAACTGGTAGATGACCTTTCCCAATGGTTTCGTGTAGATGTTGAACAGAGTAGGGAAAATGACCAAATATTTTAAAGGCAAGTGGTTTATGTAAACAAATGTCTACCAAATTGTAATTTTTGTGTTATGTATTTAACCATTTGGTAAACAGGTTGTCTGGAGCTCTGCATGTTGAGATGTAAGGCATTTATATGATAAAGCTGAAGGGAGCTGTGCCCCTGGTCCTAGCCCAGTGCTACATCTGTAGGATAGTCCTACTCTATGAAATGTGCACATGGAGAGAGTCATCCGCAAAACAATCCCTCTCTAGGTACCCTGAACCTCTCTTGTCCTCTCCAATTCATTTATTTATTTATCAAATTTATCACCACCCATCTCCCCCACAAGGAGGGACTCTGGGCGGTTCACAATAAAAACACAACCATAATATAATATAAATAATATATAATAATATCAATAACAGTAAAGTATAAATACGTTAAAATATAATAAAATCCAGAAGGCTAAGGTATTCTCTCTGTCTGCAAGCAAAACAGGGCAATTCTATGGAGCTAACCATGCCCAAGAGGAACTATTATCTTTCCCACCCCAGGCTTGTTGACAAAGCCAGGTTTTTAATTTTTTACGGAAGTCCAGGAGCTAGGGGACCTGCCTCAACTCCAGGGGGAGAACGTTCCAAAGGGTAGGTGCTATTGCAGAGAAGGCACGCTTCCGTGACCCCGCCAGATGGAACTCTTTAGCAGATGGGATCCATAGCATGCCCTCTCTGCATACCCGGGTGGGATGGGTCGATGTAATGGGGACGAGACAGTCCCTCAGGTAGCATGGCCCCATGCCATGTAGGGCTTTAAAGGTGATAACCAACACCTTGAATTGGACCCGGAAGCAAACTGGAACCCAGTGCGGCTCACGCAGTAAAGGTGTTATACGTGCCGCCCTTGGGGCACTTAAAATTACCCTTGTGGCTGCATTCTGGACCAGCTGTAGCTTCCGGATACTCTTCAAGGGTAGCCCCATGTAGAGCACATTACAGTAGTCTGTATGGGAGATGACCAGGGCATGAGTGACTGTTTGAAGGGCCTCTCGTTCCAGGAAGGGGCATAACTGGCACACAACATGAAGTTGCATGCAGGCCCTCCTGGCCATGACTGCCACCTGCTCTTTGATCAGGAGTTGTGAGTCCAGGAGGGCCCCCAAGTTATGCACCAGATCTGCCTGGGGCAGTGCAACCCCATTCAGAACTAAAGATGACAAATTCCTGGAAGCCGAGGGGCCATTAATCCACAGCCACTCCATCTTACCAGGGTTCAGCTGAAGCTTATTGTTCCCCATCCAGGCCCCCACAGCCCCCAGACACTCGGAGAGGGTGGTCACAGCATCACTTACTTCACCTGGGATGGAGATGTATAATTGAGTATCATCTGCATATTGATGATACCTCATCCCATGGTGATGGATGATCTCGCCCAGTGGTTTCATGTAAATGTTAAAGAGGAGCGGGGAGAGAACCGAACCCTGAGGAACCCCACAAAGTAGGGGCTGTGGGGTGGATCTCTCGCTCCCTATTAACACTGACTGAGACCAATCCTGGAGGAAGGAGGCGAACCAGCGCAAAACCATGCCGCCCACCCCCAACTCCCTGAGTCGGTCCAGAAGGATACCTTGGTCGATGGTATTGAAAGTCGCTGAGAGGTCAAGAAGAGCAAGAATGGATGCACTGCCTCCATCCCGCTCCCACCACAGATCATCTGTAAGTGTGACCGACCAGCCGTTTCCGTCCCATAACTGGGTCTGAAACCTGACTGAAAGGGGTCTAGATAATTTGTTTCATCCAGGATCCTCTGGAGCTGCAGCGCCACCACTTTCTCAACCACCTTCCCCAAAAAGGGGAGGTAGGAGACTGGGTGAAAATTGTCCAGGATGATAGGGTCCAGGGATGGTTTCTTGAGGGGGCACCAGCGCTTCCTTGAAGGCTGCTGGGTACACCACCTCTCTCAAGGTTGAATTCACCATTGCCTGGACCCAGCCACATGTCACTTTCCAGGCTGCTTTCACCAGCCAGGAAGGACATGGATCTAATTGGCAAGTGGTGGCATTTACAGACTGAAGGATCCTGTCCACTTCCTCGGGTTCCACAGGATCACACTGTTCCCGGATAATATGGTAAGTACGTTCCCTGGATATCTCCTCAGACTCTGTCTCACACTCGGAGTCCAACTTTGAACGGATCCAAGCGATTTTATCCTGCAGATGCCCAGCAAATTCCTCAGCACGGCCCTGGAGGTGGAGTCCTGAATCCCCTTTCCCCAGAAGGGATTGGGTAATCTTAAACAGGGCTGCTGGGTGGCATTCCGCGGATGCAATAAGAGCGGAGAAATATTGATGTTTCGCTGCTCTTACTGCCACAAGGTAGGCCTTAATCGCGGCTCTAGCTTGTGTTCGGTTGGATTCGATCTTTGTCTTCCTCCAGAGGTGCCCTAGGTGTCTCTTAACCCTCTTCAGAACCTCAGCTCTTCTGTAAACCATGGGGAGTATCGGGTTAGATGGGTCGAGAGAGGCCGCACAGGCGCGATCCTGTCCAAGGCTCCAGCCATCTCCCTATTCCAGGTGGCAGCCAGGGCCTCCGCTGGACCATGCAGCAGGTCCTTGGGTATAACTCCCAGCTCCCTCTGAAACCCTACTGGGTCCATCAGTCCCCGGGGGCAGACCAATCGAATGGGTCTGGCCTCCCTGCGGAGGGAGGTGGCATAAGAGAATCTCAAAGTCACCAGGGCGTGATCTGTCCATGACAAAGGGGAAAGATGTAGCTCTCCCCTCAGATCACATTGCCACTGCTCAGACAAGAAAACTAAATCTGGTGTGAGGCCACTGTCTCGAGTTGGGTTCCAAATAATCTGAGACAGGCCCATGGCCGCCATGGTGGCCATGAACTCCAGAGCCGCTTCTGAGGCACGCCCCAGAGAAGGCAGATTGAAGTCCCCCAAGACCATAAGCCTGGGGAACTCCACTGCCAATCCTGAGATGGCCTCTAGCATTTCAGGCAGGGAGGTTGCTATGCAGCAAGGAGGCTGGTACAGTAGCAACACTCCCAACTGCTCTCAGGAACCCAACTTGAAAAATAGGGTCTCACATCTAGCCACTTGTAGAGCAGGGCCCCCAACGGCTTCTAGGGATTTCCAGATGACAACAGCCACCCCTCCTCCCCTGCCCTGAGGTCTCGGCTGGTGCCAAACTCAGAACCCGGCTGGGCAGATCTCTGAAAGAGGAACCCTTCCTTCCATGCCTAGCCAGGTGTTCATCCAAAAGTAATGTCACTAATATTGAATATGATCCAGGTAATGCCAAATACCTGTTGTCCCTATTACTTTCTTTCTTCATTAACTAAATCAATTTCTATATGCTTCTCATTCAAAAGATTTTAATGGGGAGTTAGATTTTTTGCTGATTTGTGTGGAAATATACTGGAGTATCTGAACATACCTATCACTACAGTTATCATAACCTTCTGCTATTCATGGATGTCCACAAGGCTGGAAAAAATTATGGCATGTATGTCATGATGCAAATGACATAACATATATTTGTACCAGATGCAGCAATGCAAATTCTAAATTGCACCTTTTATGCAATGATGTGATGCACATATGGTCATTTTGACATCATTGTGGTATGTTAGAGGTGTTGTATCTGCCATCAAAATCCTCAGCACCTGAGTTTGACTTAGGTTATCCTTCTCTAACCTAGCGCCCTTCAGAGGTGTCAGGCCATCAATCATATTGCCTGGGGATTTTGGGCTTCCCAACACATTTGGAAGGCATCAGATTGGGAAAGGCAGGCTTGCGTCACAGTCAGCGGCAACTTTGTGCATTGCATTTTGTAAGAGTGCCTTGTTCCGGAGCTGTGTGCACATTGGGGCATGGACGAGCCAGTAATCAGATTATCTTCGATTTTTGAGGTGAAAATGTCTAGCCATTTATTTACAAGTCATTTATAAAATGTATGAGACATTTTGAGGCTTTTTTGTCTTAATAATAATTTTTAAAATCAGGTTGGAAGTAATCTATTGTTTTCCAAACAATGCTTATCTGGCCGCTTGCAAGAATAAGGGGGGAGAGAAAGGAGGTCCTGCAGAGGAAGCCACTCCTCCATCGACCTTCAAGAGTTCCTTTACGAACAACTGACATTCTCACAGAATCTAAATATAAGTTGCCTTGAAGAGCGGCTTTGCTAAAATGATGTCAGAGATCAAATTGTCATGTTTCAGAGTCTGATGCAAAGCCTGTTGAGAGTGGGGATGTGGAGCGGGGAGATGGGAAGTCTTTTTATGCTTGTTTGTTTGGATCAGTCCTTTTTTGTTCCTTTTATGTGAAATGAAAAAAAAAATCAGCGGCCAGATTGTTAGACTTCCCGTTGTCTGGTTAGCTGTGAATGGAAGTTTAATTTTCCATTGTTCACTTGTGGAGCATAATGACTTGCAAGGAGCACATAATCGTGCTTAAAGGATCCTTGCTCTGCACAGGGGGTGGGGGTGGCTGGTCGTGGCTTTTAGTTCATTTTCTATAAACTTTTCTATCAAGACTTTTCTGTAAACAACCCTTTGTCAAAGGTAGTAAAGAGAACAGTGAAGAGTTTGCAAGCCAGGGGTTCTTATTTAGGGGATCGGGTGAGGGAGCCTTTCCCTCTGGCCTGTTTGTGTGGTCTTATTTGTGCCAATTGCTGAGGAACACCCCCCCCCATGATAAGCTCTTGATGATGTGGGAATTAGATCCACCCCCTCCTGCCTTCCTCCTTCCTTTCAAAGGGAGGCTAAGGAAAGTAATAACTTAATTGCTGTCAGAGCAGCCTTGGAAGAACCTTGATGGGCTTTCTTCTTAGTACTTACTTCAGAGTAGTCCCAAAACATGTCCAGAAACACAAGAGGGGCCCTGTTTGGAACAGCCCAGAAGCCTTGCTCAGCATCCTGTTTCTCAGAGAGGCTCACCAGACTCAACTTTTTAAAGTAGGGGTGGGCAGCGTTTTGTTGATGAGAGACTGCAAGTAACAGGGATGCCATGTGTTTTTACAGAGTTTTACTGATTTTAATTTTGGTTTGGGGGTTTCTGTTTTTAGTGTTTTGTGCACCGCCCAAGGTTGTTATTACAATATGGGTGGCTATATAAATCTTTTAAAATAAAATAAATGTTGGGCAGGTTCAGGACAGCATTAGGTTGGGTGAGATAGAAAGTCGGTGGGCACTTAGTGGGTTATGTGATCAGAATCAGGCTTTGCTGCCCCCCCCCCCCCGAAATTTCTCTTCCTTTCCCCTCCTTTAAAGAACTTCATGCATACTTTCAGTGGGCATTTTCCCCCTCAAAATGACAGGTAATTGTCTTGCCAATGTTCAGCAGTTATGGTTAAGGGAACATTTCAGGAGCACCTGTAGGCTACAACATGTTGGCCTTGCCAGCTCAGTATTGTGATATCAGCAGCCATGTCCTCTGAGGGCTGGATAAAACAAAAACAAAAACAACCAAAACCCAGAAACTGCCCATCTCTGCTTTAAAAATACAAGTATTAACTACTGTTTCTTTTATTCTACAGTAACTGCAGGAGAGTCATTTGGGAAGTTTTAAACAATAATTTGTTCCTTATTGTGCTCTTGATATGGATCGATCTCCTTGGACCTGCAATTTATAGTGACCAAAAAGCGAATGAATGAAACAAATGGATCTCTGGTAATATTAAAGAAAACATACGGGGGTGGGGTGGTGGTGGTAAAATATAGCAGAGTGATAGTGGATGGAAGTGGGGGATGGAAAGAAATCAGTTATTAAATACATATATTTTCCACTGTTTCACAATAACCTGCAAAGTGGACTTGTTCTGTTCCATTTTTATAAATGTGCAGTAATGCTAAGAAGCATCAAGATTGCCAGTACTATTTCTTTTGCTCCTAACAGCAGTTTAACATGCAGAAATCTGGGCTGTGCTCCAAGTGTGTAGTATTTTTTGTATTGGGAAATGGTCATTGTGGTTTTTCTAAGAGTGGAAAGCATTAACATCTGAATATTTGGAATATCGTATGGGTTAATGTGCTGATCTTCCACAGATGCAGGAAATAAGTGTCTATTATGTAACTTGGCAAAATAGTTCTAGCCATTCTTCCTCAATTCTAAGTCCAACTGAGTTCAGTGGGATTTACTTTTTAGTCAGTGTGTTTAAAATTACAGTAATTTTCTGCATGTTTGCTGAAAAAAGTCCCAAACATTGGGTGCAGCAGGGTGTCCTCTCAAGTTAGCCCATGTGGCAATTTCTGATGTTGTTTTTGTTTTTTTCAGCCCTGGGGGCTTGGAGGCATGGCTGGTGACATCACAAGACCATCAGAGTGGGCAAGGTTAGCATTTGGCGTGGTGGATGGGGTAATACTCCCCTGGACAGACCTGGTGTGCAATTTGCGGGTCCTCCTGGATTTGCAGCTCCTGCTAGGAGAGCAGGTGGCATCTGTGGTTGTGGGGGCCTTTGCACAAACCCATCTTGGGTGCCAATTGTGCCCATTCTTGGATTGGGAGGCCTTGCTCACATCACTCATGCCTGAGTTACCTTCCATTTGGATTATTGCTATGTGCTCTACTTGGGCTGCCCTTGAAGACTATCTGGAAGCTGGTCCAGAATGCAGCAGCACATGCAGTTTTGGGTGCCCCCTGGTTCAACCAAGTAACACAGCTAACTCTGTGAGCTGCACTGGCTCCCAGTTGCTTTCCAGGTGTAATTCAAGGTGCTGGTTATCACCTTTAAAGCCCTTCATGACACAGGGCCAGGTTATTTGTGGGACTGCCTCTCCCTGAGGGTATCTACCCATCCTACTAGGTTAGATAGGGTGGGTGCACTCCAGGTCCCCTTCGTTAAATGTTGCCACCTGATGAGACCTTGGAGGCATGCCTTCTTGGTGGCTGCCCCAGCCCTTTGGAATAGCCTCCCACCTGAGATCCAAGGGATCCTCACCCTTTTAACTTTCTAGAAGGCCATGAAGACCTGGCTCTTCCCCCAGGCATTGGGCTAGGATACGGGTTGAGCTGGGAAGCTGTTTGGTCTGGTGCCTGGGGGGGAAGGGCACTTCTGTTTTTAACCTTGTTGTGAGCCACCTAGAATCATTACATGAGACAGGTGGACATATAAGTCCTGAAAAAATTTAAAAAAAAAATGGGAAGGGGGTAAAAGGCTGGGGTGAACGTTTTGCCGCTGCCATTACTCAAGGAATGCCATGGAGTCTACATGTGGGCTGCAGGTTCCCTGCTGCATGAGATTGGAGTTTATTTTTCTCTTCAGTTGATTTCACAAGAGATGGGAGGGAGGAAGGAAGGAAGGAAGGAAGGAAGGAAACTTCTCACACTAAGCTGAGAAAAAAGGTCAGAAAAAAGCAGGATGGTCTTTTGGGCCCTGCTTTAGCTCTCTGGAAAACATTGTGAGGTTACCTTAGTCTATATATTCAAAAATCTTATGTCCTTTGCCATTATAATTAGCCCTTTCATCACAGCTTCATGAAGGTCTTTTCACCTGGTCCTGACGGATGGTAGGTGCTTGGGTGATGGAAAGGGTGAGTGCCAGAAGCTTCACTCATTTCTGAAGAAAGTGTCTTCCCAGAATCAAAAATGATGATTCGGTATTCAAGCTTAGAATGGTAGGAAAATGGAATTATGTTTCCCTGGCCTGAAATCATTCTGTAAAAGATATGTTTCATGAGGACCAGCAGAAAGAAACCTGCAGTTCTTTCACCTTCTGTGGGTTTCAAATACATAACTGAACATTCATGAATCTTTTGTCATATGTCTGCCTCTTAATTTTCTCACCCTCTGGCATGATGAGGATTGGAATTACATAAATAAGAGTTTGTGTAGCTGGCTCTCGGACTGATAAAACAACAAAGATTAAATACCTCTCTACATCCTAGGCACACAACTTCTTTTAGGTTGAAGCCCACATTGTCCTTTGAATGGAATCTTGGGATGGAATGGTGGGGGATGTATTACAGAAAGGGGCAGGGCCACATAAAAATATTTTCAAAAAAGGGAATGAAAATTTAATTAAATATTAATAGGATGACTTTTTAAGTAATTTAGTTACTGAGCAGTTAAATTTCAACCCCCAAACATGTACTTTTTATAGTAATCCCCATCCCTTTACAGCTCAGTTGATTCTAGGTTTAAAATAAACGAAGTACATGAACAAACACAAGCAAAATCCATTCCTCCCCCCCGACCCCATGTCCCCCCAGAGGTGTCAGCGTAGAACTCTTATCCTTTCCAGCCAGCAGGATTAATATCCTTGCTGAACAAAACAAAAACCATACTTCTTTTCTCTGACGAAGACTTTATTCACAATAGGAGTAGCACAAAAAGCTTTTAAAAGTTGATTTTTTTTTCGGATGTGCAGGACTGTGCATATTCCATCATGCTATGGTTTCAGTATACAGATAGAAGTCGTTATTTGGGATAGGACCATCAGCACCTTGAACATATTAGAATTATTATTATTATTATATTATTATTATTATGGCCCTCTTGGGTGCCAAAATGTTAAATGGTTTTTATTGTTGGCTATTGTTTACATAGCATGAGTGAAACTCTTTCTGTATAGCCTTGATGTCTGATATGCAGACATGTTCAGAAGTGCAAATGGAAAAGTGTATGGGGAAGTCTGGCCCAATTCTATCATACCCTTCCCCTCTGCATATAGTTAGAATGCTTATACAGAAGTATGCAGACAGTAATGAGTACAATTTCCCATAAGTAAACTATTTGTGCCCTCCAGGTCATAGACCCCATCCAGGAGTTGGCTTTTGGTGCCCATGGCCAGATTATGGGTTAGAATGCTTATCATATCCTTAAGGACATAATGGAATTTGGCATTGTGATTTGACTGTCTGCCAGCTGCCATGAATTATTGGAATGGGATTATACTCAGACATCCACCACACATGTTTTGCATTCAGGAAGTCCCAGATTCAGTCTCTGGCATTTGTAGGTAGAACTGGAAAATCTTGGGTTGCTGCAGTGAATCAGTGCAGGCAACACAGAATTAGCTAGACTGGTTCACACAACATGATATGATACTGGCTGGGTTCCCACAAGATGCTGAACCACAGTTACTTAATGGAATAATACCTGAGGATGGATGTTAAAGGACAGAAGTAGGACTGAGATGGTTTTCTGGGGCAAAATTTCATTGACATGCAACACCCTTAATATTGCTGATGCCATTCAGAGACATAATCAACTTGGAACAAGGTAAGCATGTGCTAATGTTCATCAAATTAAGCAAGTCCTTGGACCAAGCAGGGCAGGATTAATGCTGTCTGTCATGAGTAAGGATGGCGAGCAGGGGGCTCCCATCCAGGCTGTAAAGCGCATGCGTAGCACTGAGGAATTAGGTAGCCATTCCAAGAGACACCGATCGGGCCCGCCTTAAACTTTGGGGTTTATATGTCTGGGTTTTTCCCACGCTTCTTCAGTTTGTTAGGATTTCCCTGTTATGTAGCAACAGTAAAGCACTAGAGACCTGTTCCTTGTCTCAGCGTGGTTCCTGGCTGTTAGGACACTGTCTCTGCCCAGCGTGGTCTGATGTGAATGGCTGTTTTTCCAGATCCAAAAGAAATAAGCCAACAAGCAAAAAGACACACTTAACGGTTTTGTAGTGCTTCTACTGTAGGCAAGCCTAAGGAGAATTTGGCGTTGTCAGAAGGATCCTGAATGGGATTGGTGCTTTCCCTAAGCAAGCTGGGTTGGATGAATGAGCTTTGTGTTGAGGGTTTTATTAGGGGGGGGGAGTGTTTC
The DNA here is from genome assembly GCF_035149785.1 of Candoia aspera. Lineage (NCBI taxonomy): Eukaryota > Metazoa > Chordata > Lepidosauria > Squamata > Candoiidae > Candoia > Candoia aspera. The sequence continues at coordinate 314,838,454 of NC_086153.1, forward strand.
ACAGAGACAGGTGAAGTGGTATCATTATGCAGCATTGATCCCTGGGGCCTGCATATACTTCTCTTCCCCCCCCCGCCCGCCCGCCCCCAAATCAGGGATCAAGATTGGATGAGGGAGAAGAAGACTGCAATTTATCTAGGCCTCCCAGGCTGGCGGCGGAGGAGGAGGGTAATTACCGTTGTTCTTTTCCTTTTCCAACTAATTTCTCCAGCACCCTGGCTTATTAGAAGGAAGGGAAGGAAACACACAAATGAGTTCAAAAGTCCTGAGGGATGGAGGGGGAGGGGGAGCGTGCAAGAGCATCTGCTCCTGACATCTGAGGTTACTTTGAACCTGTTGAAATACGTGGTAGAGGCTTTATTGTTCCTGCCAAGTGTTCAGCTATGGCGATTCAGACTTCTCAGACATGTTAATAGCACAGCTGCAGGAGGGAATACTCACCCTGTGTGACTTCAGATGATTCTCTCACACTGGTTTAGCTCCCCCTTCCCATGGAAAATATGGACTTAGGATAATGTCTCCTTCATTCCTGGGCTTGTCTGTGCATTGATTTTCTTTTAGTGCCATGTGGTGGTTCTTGTGCTGTATGTTTGAATTAGATGTATTTGGGGGGGAAAAGGTTGATCAGGGGCTACTAATAATGGTGGACTGGTTTTAGGGAAACACTATTTTCAGCAGCAGCCTTCCATAAAAACCAGTTGTTATAGGGGATAAGCATGCTGTTGCCAGATGTTCTGCCTCTAGTCTTTCTGGAAAAAAAAATTGGGTGGGGGACTAGGATGTTGGATTTAGAATTAACTTTTTTTGTGGGGGGAAGTGGGATGCTGGATTTAGAGTTAACATTTAGATCTGATTTAGCAGGATGTATCTTACTTTATTTCTGGACTTTACGTCAAGGGAAACCTTTACCTTTACCTATCTTACTTTCTTTATTGAGTAAGTAGCCCTAAACTGAAAAACAGTTTAGAAATAACAAAATCAATGGGAGTACAAGCAGGGGCAATAATGGTGTGTGTGTCAAAAAGTCAAATTGGTTGCCGTAACTGAATGATAGAGGACCTGCCTCTTTTTTGCACGTGTTGCACATTAAAAAAAGCGGGACTTTGGTCACATGGTTGTAGTCACCATCTTCACTTTTTAAGTCCTGCCTGTGGTTGCCCCTGGGTACATGTTAGTAAAGCAGCACTAAAACAGCCAAAGAAAATTGTCCATCATCTCAAATAGCAGGTAACATGGACCACAATAATTCACCACGTAAAACGGCTGTGTCAGACATAGAATTCCAGATGGAAAGATCTTTAACTTTACTAGAAAGACTTTAAGGTAGCTGTCAGAAGAGACTGTGAGCAGGGCATCCCATAAAAAAGTGCTAAGAGCCCATTTACTGCCTTCCTGTGTACTGTATCTTGCTTTAGAAGAACAATCAGTGGAGGATCTCTGCTGATGAGCTCATGACATGCACGGTATACATAGGAGGAGAAGATTATTCATGATTTGGCTTCAGCAGTTTAGGGTGGACACTTCAAATTGGACTGAGTCTTCACATGGCTTGGGAGCCAGTGAAGACACAAACAATGGGTATGGTATGCCTGCAACCTGAAGTCCCTTTTGCTTTACCATTGTTTCTTTTTTTGAACCTTTACATCAGAAGATAGGATAAAAGGCTGGAGAGCCTTGATCTTTTTCAGACAGAGTTTTGTACCTTCCAGGTGGGAATATGATGGATGATTTGTGAGTTTATAATAATGTGCTGTTTCTTTGAGACTAAAGGAACTAATTGTTTGCAATTAGTTTACTCATGGTAAACTATAATCTTAAATAGGAATGGACAATCTGGGATTCTCCATAATCTTGGCTATTGGCTAGGCTGGGTAGAATGTATAGATGTTGGAGTCCAAGACTTCTGCTGGGATGCCAGTTTGCTTATGTTTGATCTCCATGCAACATGTTGCTGGATTACTGCCTGGCATACATCTTTTCCACCTGTTACACTTGGAATGTTAGAGAAACTCATTTATGGGAAACATATTTCTGGCATGTTCTTTGCATTCTCAACTTTTCATAGAGCTTTCTAGCTTTTTCTCTTGACCAGTGCCTTACTGAGATGGTATAAGTCACAGTGGGGTCCGCAGCTGTACCTTCTGGTGGCCTGTTTTACACTGCAATCTTGTTCTGTCAGTACAACTTATTTATACTGCTTCTTCATCCCTGTGGTACTGGGTCATCTCACTGAGTAGTCTGCTTGCCTGTTCTTTCCCTGGACAGACCCTCACAGCTGTAGGCCTGCCCTGTTCCACATTATGTATAAGTGCATCCATTTGGGTTCTGCAGCTGCTGCTAGCAGAGGAGAAGGCCAGGCTGGACCTGCTGCTGCTGCTCCTCCTCCAGGAACTACAAGACAGGAACCTGAAAAAACAATTGATTGGATCAGTTAAATTGATCTGAGCCTAATTATAGTCCTACAGCTCGTGTTTTAGGATGAAAAAGTTTGACTGAGATCCATAATTGGTCAGTACTTGTAGACAGAATGTCTGGATCCTCAGCGCCGGATCCAGAGCGAACAGTGTGTCTGCTGATGTTCCTTGTATTTACCAAACTTACTGTCTTCCAGAATTATATTTATTTTTAACTTAATTTTTTTGAATGAATGGAAAGATAGCATGCTGCAAAGCAAGCCCCAGCTTCAAGCGTAATCTGTATTTCCAACTATACTAGAAATGGCTGTTGGAAAATTCAGGAAATTGCAATTAAAAAACATTTGGGGGGCACCAAATTGGTGGGTGGAAATTGCGATTAAAAAACATTTGGGGGAGGTTGTAATAGAGGGTGCTGGAAATAGGAGCTGAAAAGGTGTTTCCTGCTGATGCAAGGTTTCTTTTAGGATATTGCCTGCTATTGAACTAGTGTGTCCCATATGAAGGAAAGTCCAATTTTTGCTTTGAGGTTTGTGGTTATTAATGCATTATTTAAAGTATTTTAGCCACTTTTTAGATTACTCTTTTCCAACTTTTTCTTCCTAAAACATTGTTTTTTAAAGGTTTTTTGTAAGTTTTTCTTCTTTGAATGTTGGCCAATTTGGAAAGGAATAGTTCTTTAATATCAGATTTCCTATCACCACTTTTGGAATTTAGTAAATGTGTGGCCTTAATACCGTATGCCAGTATCTTCACATAAGTAATTAAAGAGAACAGCAGGAAGGAAACTTTCATTTAGCTCTTAACATATCTTCAGCTCAAACTATTTGGAAAGATTTCATGTAGCTCTGTGGATATAATGCTAAAATCCTTTGGAACAAAAATGGAACTTGATATCTTTGTTGAAGTTTAGCATTGACTGGTGGGATGTGGGTAAGCTCTGAAAGCAAAGCCTTTGTGTGAATGTTCAAAGCATTAGTTGTTCTTAGTTCCCTGTTTTATGTAGTACTCAATTTATTAGGATTTCTATGCTGCTATTAATGTGATTAGAAGATCTCTGTAAATGGTTGGATACCATTAATTGATTACTGCCTACCTTAGGAAGAATATCTCTTTAATTCTCATTTGGGCTGTTAAATTGTGCTGCATGAATTTTAGCCCACTTTGGTCTACCCTGCCTTGTTCTTCAGTATTTCAATTCTCAGAATCCTTAGGTTCCCAAGTGCTACATTTTGTACCAGTCGAGGCTTTCAGATGATCTTGCTAGCTCAGTATAGAACACGATACAGTAGTCGATGTGGCAAATTTATTTATTTATTTGACTGATTGATTTCTATAACCTTGTTGTAAATCAATACTGTAGGCTCCTATACTAATTTGGTTGATTTTTCTTCATTGTTCTCCTTTAAGATAGATCTTCATTGTTCTCCTTTAAGATAGATCTTGGTGATGAGGCTCAAACTAATCTGCTGTATGGAAATCATATCGCACAACAGTCTTGAATTCTGACACACAAGAACTAGTTATTGGCCCAATATTTCTTCAGCAGGGTTGAGCATATGTTTTTTGTGTGACTGATGGCAATGGAATTTGGTATGCTTCTGTTCTTTTGTAGATTTTTCTAAGGAGAAGCAATTTATAATACATCCAGAATCTCAGCAACCATTTCCTCTAGCAATTTACCTACGAGATAAAGTAAAAATCATGCATTATTGATACCCGTGTTCTGCATTTTGCAGATATTTCTTCTGATGTTGTTAATTTTTTATCTGCAGCTTTGAAGGAGCCAGGAAAAAGAGATGAATGTTAGGGAGTAGGGGGTGGAGAGAATAGGATATATGTGTATGGGTTAATGTATGAATTTTGCATAATTTTAATATGATGGATATATAGCTTTTAATTTTATTTTAATAGTTAGTATTTTGCACTGGGGAAACATTGCTCTTATACTCTGAAATATAGTTAGGCTTTTTATGTTTGTGAATTAGACTGGTAGATGTTTTCTATTGGCTCTGAAATATTTAACATGACCTTCTGTAATAATGTAGCTTAGGTTACTGTCTTTGCTTAAGCCTTATATTCTAAGGTTTCAGTTCATAAGGTTTCAGGTGAGATAATTTTATGAGCTGAAGACATTAAATATTGCTTTCTATGTCAGTCGCTCCCTCCCTCCCAGACACACACACATACACACACAATTTCCTCAGCTGAACTCTTTGCAACTTGTGACTTAACCCAGAGTTCCCAAGCCATTGAAATCAGTGGGCACATTTTGAATTTTGACAGCATTCTCGTAAAATGGCTGCTAGCCAATCACAAAATACCTCTTTACCATAAAACAAATTGAGGTATTCATTCATTCATTCATTCATTCATTCAATTTGTCCCCGCCCATCTCCTCCCATCGGGGGACTCTGCTCATGAACATTTCAGCCTTTCCAAGATGCTTTTCTCACCTCAGAGTAACATCATTTTTTTTCTGGGCAGGTAGTCCTACTTTCAAACAAAGCACCTGCAATTTTATTTTCTTAGAATGCCTATGGAGGATTATGTGACCAAACACAGTCAACAAATTGTGGTCTGTAATCTTCCTAGGATTTGAAGATATCTTCAGTTTGCTTCTTTCTTGGGACTTCTTATTCAGGATGTTTGTCAGGTTCTTGGGAAGTCATATTTCATGGGTGTTAGTCTGCATTCAGTGTGGTAGGTCATGCATTGTGCAGGCTTGTATTCACAGACCTATACGCTTATAACAATCAGCATTTTTCTATTAGGCTTTGATGGATTGTTTTCAATCCTGTCATATCTCTGGAATCTTTGGCCCCAATCTGACAATAATCATTTCTGGGAAGCCTAGAGCCAAAAAATGGAGTAATTCTTCAAAAGGGGACCCAATTCCATACTTTACAAGGCATCAAATTGTTATAAAGAAGGAAAAAGGAGTCCTGCTTCTGGAAGTATAGATCATGGAGGAATGAAAACCAAGTGAAAGTCTAAGTTTTAGAACTGTTTTAGCATCTGTCCATGCTGGATGCCATAATAAAAAAGTGGGGTGGATTAGTTGGTTAACGGACTCAAAGACAGCTATAGCCTTCAGATTGGAAGTTGAGAAGGAAAAAGCCTTTGGGGTAGACTCTGGAGTGAAGTTCTTGGCTTGCATCGTCTTGCTTGCAAAAGATCCTTAGTTCTCTTCCTGGAATCTCCAGAGCTGCTGCCATCAGTGTTAACAAACTAGATTAGATGGGCCAATGGTCTGACAGAGTATAAGGCAGCTTCCTATGTTTCTGAACTTCCTATGTTCCTTAACCTGCCAATCTAATTTGCGATAAGGCCTTTTAAAGATTGTAACATATGCCTTGCCAAGGTTAAGATCTGATAGTTTAAACTAGGATAGTGATATTTGCTTATGTAACAAATTCTCAAACCTTTCATACTGCAGGAGGCAGTTTGTCTTAACCCAGTTAGAGAAGAGGACATTAAACTCTGAACCTCAGGTGCAGTAATGTTGAACAGCCTGGCATATCACCTTCAGGATCTAGATGGTGTGAGACTCCTGCCTATTTATCCTTTCCTGAAACAAAAGACATATTTTGTTGGGTATTACTGAAATTGGAAAGCTGAAATACTACCACAGTGGCAATAACTATAACAGGCTGCCCTACCATGATTAAAGGTTCTTTCAATTGTAAGGGATAGAAAAATTAACTTAGGTTTCAGCTAGCAACAGTAAAGCAGAAAATAATCTGGATTTTGCTTGAATTCCTTTTGATTTTCTACCACTGAACTTGGCAAAGAGAAGCCAAACCCACAGATTGTCTGCATTCCATAGTGGTCCTCATTTGTGTTTTTGTGCCAGCCATATGCCTTATTCCGGCTGGTTGTTCCAAAATAATTTTCATACTAATTTTTTTTCCATTGGATAAAGATCATGGTAATTATGACTAACAATATGCAACTGGTAAACAGTGACATGTTGTAATGTTGAGTGGAGAGACTTAAAGCAAAATGATTTAAATTGGTGATTGAAGCGTTTGCTCATGCATAACATTTATTGATGATGGTGAATCATTTGTGCTTTGCTTATTTGTTGTGCCTGTTGGATGTGATCACTTAGATTCTGATGGCTGACTGCACTGAGATTTTGCAGTGAATACTAAAATGAAAGCTCATTCCTACAGCTTACGTTATGTCAAACAAGGAAAAGAACCTGTAGATGTCTGTGGTCACATTCCTTTTTAAGTTTCACCAAACTTGTTTCTACAGAAGTAGCATTTTATGAAACAGGACATGCATGTTAATTGGGAGCTATATTGCAATAATAAAGTTAGACTGTTCTGATGGTTTTGGAAGTATCATGAAAAGATAATTTGGTTGGCAGGAAGCTTTCAGATTTCTGAAAATTGACACTTTCGTAAAAATGTGTAATACTCACAAGCAGAACTTATAAGCAGGTTTAGAAAAGCTTGCTCAATTTTGAAATAGTTGCAGCAAACTTGAATCAGTATTGGAAACAGAAGAGTGATGATAGTTGACCAATGCTGCTTTAATTTTGTTGGAAGATGAGTCATTGGAGTTGAGTACTTCTGATCTAGCTTTCTTGATTTCTGAAACTGGAGTATTCCAGTTTGAGGTATGGTTATGGTTTACATCCCTGTTGTTTGTAGTCCTGCATATTAACCTGTCACACTACATGCTTCTATTCCTTGCCCAAATCATCCCTCATCGACATCATATCATCCTCAATGGATCCAACTTTCAACGAGTGGATGCAGAGTTTTTTCTCTCTGACAAAGATGCCCCCAGCCAAGCAGGCTAGAGAGCTACTTTAGGGAAGCAAGTGGTTATTTCTTATCTGACCGGTTTGTTTCCTTCATTCTGTGACAGGAAATCCAACCTGGAAGGAGAAAGGCATGGCAGACACATACAGAGGAATGAGTTTTCAGACACATTTGAAGTATGCAGAAATCAAAGACCTCGTTCTCCAAGGCTGTTCCACCCCATTGTTCTTGCTGCTCGATGTGCCTTGGTAGTGCTTTGCAGCTGCCACTGTGTGCCCAACTAAGGGTGGGGCCTGTTAAATTGCTATGTGTGATAGTCTTCCCTATTCCTTCCTTAGCAGTTTTTTTTTTAATTGAGTGAAATCTGGACAGTGTTTGGATCTGGAGGCCTAAGATCAGCCTAGGCTTTATAATAAATGTTTGGTTCCCCCCTCCTCTCCAAAACAGTAGCCTCACACATAGCTTTATCTTTCCCAACATCAAAAACAATCTCTCTCTCTCTCCCTCGATACCATGGGGTCAGGGGGCAGGCTCAGGGGTTCTTCTGCTACTGCCATTTTGCTCCAGATTGGCTGCTGCTAGTAGGGAATGTACATGTATATGTAGGAAAATGGGCTAGAAACTGGGAGACTGAGAGTTCTAGTTCCGCCTTAGGCATAAAAGCCCACTGGGTGACCTCGTGCCAGTCACACTCTCTCAGCCCAACTCACCTCACAGGGTTGTTGAGGGGAAAATAGGAGGAGGAAGGAGTAATAGGTATGTTCCCTGCCTTAAGTTATTTATAAAAATAATAAAGGCGGGATAGAAAACAAACAAAATATACAACTTCATGATTGCCATGTTCAATGAAACAGTGCTGTATCCTGCAGAGGGAGAGAGGAAAGTTGACCCATGGCTGCCATTTTTTGCTGCAGTTCCCATAACTTAGTAACACAAGGGTAGATAACCACTTTTGATGCAGGAGCTGCAATTGTGTATGAGTAGAGTATTGAGGACTCCACCATTCCAAAGCGCATGGAGCTAGAACAAATTCAAGAAACACCCGCCTCCCCTCATATTCCTTACTTTATCACTTAACAATGCCAAAGCATTATGAATCTTCGTAAAATGTTAGAAAATGGTGACACCAAAACCAGAAGGGGATTCTGGATTCCATATAACAGAGCTGGGAAGAACTCTGCATCTGCCCCCCAAGTTGCAATGTTCAGTTTTGTGCTGATCAGTAGAAACCAAAAACCTTTTTTCAAGATTTAATATAAACATTTTAACAATATGAACAATAATGTATTGAAAACAACAATAAGGCACACTCTTTTGGAGAAATGGAGTTTGCTTACTGCATCAATTCCTGTTTCCATTGAGGCTGACCTGCTTTTTTGACTGTGCCAATTAGATTGGACTGTGACACTTCATAGCATATGCCATGAAAGGCCTATTATTTATATAGTATCTCCTTGCAGTCTGAAAGTCTCTTGCTGAGCATCCTGTTACCGGTGAAAAGGCAGTAAGTACATCAGAAGGAATTCTCCAGACAAAACAATTGTCAGCTAGTGTAACAGGAATTTTATTCTTAGCAGTAAAGGAGGAAACAATATCTCAATTGTTGTTTGCTTGGACTGAAGCAAGACCATATTTATAATTTGATATTGACCATTTTTATGTTTTTGTTTGTTTATTGTTTTGTGTAAATATAATGTAGATGCTTTGGAAAATAGCCCAAGGCATCAACATTGTATTTATACGAGACAACTGAATTTCAGCTTTCTTTTCTGCTGAATAGTGAGAGGGAAAGAAACTCTTATTAATAGAACATGAGCAGTGCCAAAGGAAGTGAGTGGCTTCATTATGATGATGGTTGGAAGCTGTTTGACACCAGGAGTGAATGGTGTTCTGTCTAGCAAGAGCCCTTTTGGGTCTGGAGCTGAAGTCTTATGACCATGGTGGGGTTCCCCAACTTGGTGCCCATGGGCATCAGCATACCTGTGGACACCCCAGTTGATGTTCACAAAGTCCTTGCCCTGCTTGACTTTTTACATCAACCTCCCCTTTTGACTAAAGGAATGTAGACACTGCCATGCTGCTAAGGAACAGTGCCAGCCTCCGGCATTAGCTCTATTGCCAAGAAGGCCCACATTAGTTTTCTTAGAAAATAAAAAAGAGTGGGATGATTTCAGCTCAGTATGTTTCTTGGAGATATATCTGTCTGGTCAGAAAAAGAGCAATGGTAAGTGGAATAGGAGAGAATATCCTGGGGCCCAAAAAGTTGGGGGCCTTGCTGTAATGGAAGAAGTCAAGGATTGAATTGGGGACTGTTTGGAGATAATGGATGTACTTTACTGTGGAGCTACGATGCCATTCCTTAATGCAGAGAAGAGGCAGAGGGACACATTTCTACTACACAGTGTAAATGAGCAGCTCATCGCTTTTTCAGACTGGCAAGGGTATTTACAACCCTGGAACAATGGGCTTGATTTTGATTGCTTATTACAATAAATTTAAGAGTGCCGTAATGTTATTTGAGGCTTTTTTGAACAATGTTGTATACCCTATCATGAAAAGTATGAAAAATCACACACACACACGGACACACACGCTGTGATTACAAGGGTTAGGATGATACAAGAGCTTTTCTTGTATTTCTGTAAGGCTTGAAGTTTCTCAGTGTGCACAGCTGCCTCTTACTCATTTTTCAGTGACCCCGTTTCAGCTGGAGTCCTGTTGGCATTCACCAGGTGGGTTGGCTGTTAGAAGGAATGATAAAAAACCTAGTCTGTCAGCTCCCAAAGCCAAGCACAAAGACTTTTATGCTTGTATTTCTGATTACATTTGTAGGAATTAACTAACCAACAGCCTGAGTGCAACATCCCATCCCATCTTTTCATTTCTCTTTTTTTCTCTTGATATCTGGGTTAATAGTAGACCCTGTCTACAGAATCGTAGAAGATCTACAGAATCAAACACTTCCTAGATAACAGAGCAAGACCATGCCTCTTTGACCTTGCCTGGACCTGCCAAATCAGAGTCTACCCTGAAGCAGATATGAGCAACTTTATCTCTCAGATACTTAGAATGTCCCTCATAGGGGCCCTGTAGGTGTTCTTGTGGCCCTTCCCTCCCCAGCAGGAAATTGGTCACTTTAAAAGGTAGGACAGTGCAGATGTGATAAATGTGGAAAAACAGTTTCATTTTGTCACTTTTATTGCCATGATTGTAATCCCTAGTATAAATTCTTACTTTTTTACTTTTGTAAAAAAAATGATAAATTTTCTTAAGGATTTTGGGTTGACCATTAGGTCTCAGCAAAAAGATGCAGAAATATCTAACATTTTGTTGCCAGTTAGTGGTCATCCTGATCTTTGCAGCCCAGATCAGTGTCTTATGTAAGACCACCAAATAAATATGAATATATGATTTGAATAGTAACACTGCCGTAATCTGAACATATAGAAATTAGTTCTCTGTGAAACAAGCAATTATGTGAGTGGTTTTTTAGACTGTAGGTATGGGGACCTCTGTTCTGAATCTGGATTAAATTCCCTGTGCTTCCCAGGTTCCTACTCCAGAGCAGTATCCTTCCCATGTGCTTATTTCCCCATAATTTTTTGTTGCTAATTGTATGAATGATACTGCGTATAAGTTGGAACTCTGTCTTAGCTTGCAATGATATGATGGGTTTTCCATGCCCTTTAAAAAATATTGATTACATAAGTATTTTTTTCATTACAGGTCAAGCATTTTGAACTCTAGGAAGTGTTATATAAAGTGAGGTATAAATCTTACCTTTTGTCTGCAGAGTGCCAATATATATTGTTCACTTTACTCCCCTTAGACTAAAGAGGTTGTCATAGGGAAGGTTATGGTTTAATGTGATCTTTCCAAGCATGATGTTCTCCAAATGTTTTGGATTTCAATTTAACGAAATTTCTGATGAGCCTGGAAAAAAGTTATGCAAATCATTTACATTTCCTGGTTTGCATGTACCTAGGGAACAAGCAAGCCTTATTCAAAAGTGGGAGATCAGTGTTTCATCACAGTCCACCCCCCACCCCCCCACATTCTTCTGAAGTGCTGAGTGTAACCTCCATCACCTTTAATTGTTGATGGTGATGATGTGAATGGTGGTCTGACTTATCTGGAATTACGTATTTAGAAGAAGATGTTTAAGGCTGTATAACCTGGTTGCCAAGAAAGCAACATGAGTAAGCTCATTTAATCATCATGACTCAAGCTGTACTTGAGTTTTTATCTTTAACCCAGTTGCTATGCCAGATAGAATCAGAAGTCAACTGAGATCATAGATTAGGGCAGCAACCATTTTTTAGCTAAAGGGCCACATTTTTTTTTTTTTGTGGCTAACCCTGAGGGATGTAAAAGCTCACTTCCCAGAACTGGATGAAACCATATCACAGAAGTGACCAGAGTTGCCATTTTCTTTTTTCTTTTTCTCAGCTTTTTAGGGGATATCAGGTTAAGAATAATATTTAAAATATGTAAAGATTAAATCAGTGGAAAACTGCAGTATCAGTTCTTTGTGTTTTGCTGCAGCCAGAAAGCAACTCAATATGAATTGAGGTCGTGGTATTTTTATTACCAGTTCTTTCCCACAACATGTCTTTTCATCCCTTGCAGTAAAACAATTAAACATCTTACCTAACAGCTACTTCAGAGTACCCAAAATCTGTTGTCAGAGGTCTGGTTTCATTTGAAATAATTAGGGTTGACCCTGTGGAAAGCTGTTAGACATGAAGGGAACTGTTGCCTCCTTTGCTGTTCTTTATATTCAGGTTAGCTGCTGTTAAGTGTGTGGTAGCTTGCAGCTCTTTATTTGGCTACTGCCTCTGTTCAGAATCAAAATGGTGATTGTTTGGACTTCGGAAACCTGAGCACTTGCTCAAACAAGGATGGCTACTTGTGCACCCAGAGTCCTTGCCACTCTGGCTTTCTTTTGGGGTGTGTGGGACTCTTCCAAGATTGCATGGTCAAAATTCAGCAGCAAATTGTTGATTTTCTGTTTGCTAAATTATATAAAAATAAACCCTTTTGTAAAAGTGAAACTTCGGTGATCTTGTGTAAGGTTTTGTTGATCTAGTATGAGAACAAGTGATTTTCTGACTTTGGACAACATGCGAAAAGCCATAAATTATAGTTTAAAAAGACAGTGGCTGAGTGTGAAAACATGCTAAATCAAATCCAGACAAACTACGTTTGGGCTGAGTGTGATGACTGAAGGCTGCTAAGATTTTCAGAAACTGTTATTGCTAGCCTTGGTGAGAAAGAGTTCAGATGTCAGAAAAGCTCTGCAATTACATGGTTAATTTTTTCCTCCTTTTTTCTCCAAGAGAATCTGCTTTATGTGAAACATCTTAAATCCAGTGTCTGCTGTATAGTCTGAGCTCTTCATCCCCAATGGCCATTATAAAGTTGCCATATGCCTCAAAATATGCTCAGCGCAACTGTGATCGTTCAGACTCTGAATTTGCTTTTCATTTTATTGCATGATCCTTGGTTGAAAATAAAAATCCTCCTTCAGCTGGGGCATGAATGCTATTTGGACGCATATGGCTCATTATAAAATGAAGGTAGAGCTTCAAGTACTGAGAATATTGTTCAGGATTTGTGTTTCTGAAGCTGAGTTTGGGGGTTTATGTAGGGGAAACAATCTAACAAGTTGCCATTTTTATCAGGATCATTCCATGCAATTAATTATCTTTCTTGTTGGTCCAGTTTATGAACATGTAAAACTAAAGCAAATGTCAGCACTGTCTCTAGCTTTATAGCATTATGGTTTGCTTGGCTCTGTAACTGCAGAATAGATAAAGTGTTTTGATAATTGTTGTTGTGGGGTGGGTTGCTGAATGTTATTTAAGTTATAGAATTTGCCATTGGTGTCTTTTGTAAAACCATTAATGAATAAAGTATAGTTTGTATGCTTCCTTTGGACATCATCATCTTTATTGTTAGGTTTATAGAGTCTGATTTTTTGGTATATTGGGTCAGTTCAGTAACGTAGTTCTTCATATGGTAAATTGTCAAGCTATACCACATATGAAAATGTTCTTCCCTACTCCTCTTCATGCTAATTTGCCAAAAGTCCAAATACGTTTGTGAGGATATAGAGGCTACTTCTGATCTTGAGACCCCTGTTGTGTTCTATGCCAATAGGAAAGCCTCAAAGTTAGGATTCAGGTGGGAAATTTATGGGAAGGGGAAATATAAAGAGCCACTGGTTATACACTTAGGGTGATAGGAGTATGGTAGTGAAGGTGTAGATTGCCTGCGGTAGTATTTTGAGTGATACATGACCAGTGTAGATCAGGAAGATGCTGATAGATAGATAGATAGATAGATAGATAGATAGATAGATAGATAGATAGATAGATAGATAGATAGATGCTGTTCAGAAACTGGTAGGATTGTGGGAAGAGCTTGGGGAAAGCTTCCTAGCATTACTGAGCTGGCCTATGACTTTTTTTGAGAACCACACTGTAGATGAATTAAAGTCTCATCTTGGTAGAGTCATGGACACAGCCTTGTCTTTTCCTTGGCAACATTATGATAGTGGCTTGTCACTGCCTTCTTCTGGGACTTCTTCCCCCTATTTCTTAGTCTAGCCTATAGTCCTGCAATTTCATGTCTGCCTTCCATCCAAGCACTAATCATGTCACAATTTGCTTAGCTAGATGCTGCTCCTTATGAAGAATTTTCCCCTTTATCCAGGGATGTGTCTATAGGTATTGTTTAGAAACCAACTTTAGCAAGATAGCATCAGGGGCAAATACTGTAAGCCTAAGAGTCAATCAGATATTTCTTATATCTGTACTAGATCATCCAATCCTTGGCTGAGAGTTCTGGGAATTACAATCCTGATAGCTCTAAAGAGCTCTAGGCTAGAGAAGATTGTTTACATACTCTCTCTGCCTCTTGTTTTAAAAGATCCCTTTCTGAACTTCTACAATACTTAAATGTTGAATGGGGAGCCTGAGGTCCATCTTCCTCACTATCACTGAGGAAAAGGAGCGGGTCAAGAGGTGGCCTGGACATGGCATCGTGCTGGGACCAGCCACCTTTGTAATCGCCTAGGATGGCCTGGAGTAAGATAATATCACTCAGGCTATTAGGGATCATTAAAATGGCAGCCACCCAGCACTCATCAGAATACCTCCAGAGAAGAGGACTTGGCAGAGGGTCTAATGCCTTCTGCTGGTGCTGGGCCTGGCCTTTTAAAATTGTAGGTTTCCTTAAAAGCAAACCACCAGTGCTGGCCTGTAACAGGGTATCAGTGGTGGCATTGTGCGACGATTTGTGAAATTCAAGCATCAGACTGAGGATCTTTTCCAGCACTTTTCAAACATTCCAACAGACATTTCAGAATCCGCTAAACTTTCAACAAACCTGCTATGTGAGTGGTTTTGTTTAATAGGATGATTGTCTATGTTCTGATACTTTTTAATTGTAAGATTTCAGCTTCTTTACTCTAGCAGTTTGAAATGACAAGGCGATGGGCGGTGACAAATTTGACAAATAAATAAATGAAGTACAACCTCAAATGATGCACACATGTGCAAAAGGAAATGTGGTTCAGCTGTACTATTGTTCAACAGTCTGTGAGTGTTTGATACTGATTGTGATGGTGATGAAAAAGCAGTGACTTTTTAATACTGGATGCTTCAGAATGAAGAAGAGTCATTTTCATTAATGGCTTTCGGTGTGGGAAGAAAGAAGTGGATTAAAGCAATGCCTTCAAGGACAGTGAATTGGCTGGAGTGTTTGACCCCATTGTAACTAGTAGCTGCTAGTTCCTGTTGTTTTTGCGGATTTGATTAAGTGTCTAGCCTGTTCATTGCAAAGCGGTGGGAAGAAGGGGTGGGGAAAGGAAGTAACTCTCCAGAGTTTATCTCCCACTGGGGAGTAAAAATATGTGACTGGGGTGGTGCAGTTGGGTGTGTGTGCCTGTGTGTGTTTTTAAAAACTTTGGCCCCTTTTGGATTATAGAGTATATCTATATCATGCAGTTCCCACCTGCTGTTTAATGGAATATTGGGAGGTCTTGGGGAAAGTTTGTTCTGAACATCAAATTTGGGATTGTGAACAAAACAAAAATGCAAACACACACCAGTCACTTTGGAGTTATTAATTGGTGGACAGGATTGGAATTTCCTATGCTGGGTGATAAGTTAGCCGGCCTTTTTCTGGCAGCACGCGTAGCCGCCTGTTTAGCCGACGATGCTTTTTCCTGGTTCTGTTGTTAACACAGGAAAAAGCATCAGGTCGCTTCTAGTTACACCCAGTTTACCATGTGTTTTTAAATTAGAAGGAAAATCTTTTTTGAAAATAGTGTTGTGCCAAAGCAGTGGGAGAGAAGAGAGAAAAGTTTCGGCTGAGAATCTTCCTAGCACTGTAGTGGCAATAGCGATATTCTCACAGCCTCACAGTAATAACCATGACTAATGCATGCTTATGGCTAAGCGTTTTACATCTCCTGGCTTACGTTAGCGCAAATGTTTTAGCAGCGGTGGTAGCAGCATCTGGCTTGTTGGCGGGATCAGCAGTTGTTTTGATGGCTCTGGAGATGCCTTCAGGCAACTTGGTAGTTAGATGGCTCTGCTACTTTGTCATTCTAGGCAGCTTTCCTGTTCCCCCTGTTCTGCTTCGGCTCTTCTTCTCTCCTTTTAGAAAGCACTCTCTCCAATTTATCACACCTTTTAATCCAAGCAGGTGCAACTGAATTTTAAGTTTACAGGACAGCATTCTTTAAAAAAGATCAAGAACATGGATAGAAATGAAGAGACAGATACTTCTTTCAGTGAACATCTGAAGCTGTTTTCCCCTGAGCTCCCCTCTCCCCCCGCGCACAATTATCATGGTCTTCTCTTGGTTCTGAGGTTTTGGCAAATCATTGTTTACCATTATGTCTAAATTAGGCCAATGATAGTTTGCCAAAAGTCTGCTTGGCATGAGTGAAATGACACTCTACAGTTGGGAAAGAAATCAGTGCTTGGAGAAAGGAATGATAGGAAGAGGGAACACAGATGAAGGGTCTGAAAGGGGAACCTATTCTCTGTGATTCAGAGTGTAGGACAGGGAATTATGGATATAAGGTACAAAAAAGTAGATTCTGATTGAATGGGAGAAAAAACTTCTTAAGAGAGTACTCCAGAGAGGAGGTGGTGGGCTCCATTTCATTGGATATCTTCAAGCAGCCATCTGTTGGGAATGGTTTAATTTGAATTCCTGCTCTGAACAGACAGTTGAACTCCAAAGCTTAATTGGCCTTTTCCAAATCTACCATATATACTCACAGATGAACCAAGAATTTTAGGCGCCAAAATACACCCCCAAAATTGGCTTCAGCTTATCCATGGATGGGCTTATCTGCAAGTATTTACGGTAATACTTTTAAAAATTACCTGCGTATTCTATTCTGAAAAACGCTGGTGGGCTTATCTGAGGGTGGTGCATTTTTCATGGTATTTTGATAAAAAATTTGAGGGTTGGCTTATCTGCGGATGGGCTTATACCCAAGTATGTATGGTATGTTTCTGTGATTCCTATTGGTGCTCCCTCCTTCTAGTAGCAATTTCTTCTCTCGGCATTGATTTCTTGGCAAACAACTTGAATCAGTGAAGTTTTATGTTTTATATGCACTCAGGACAGATTGTCTTATATGTGAAATCACACATTCTGTGTTTGGAGGTTTGTCCCCATTGCCCATTCACCTCAGTGAATTATTTGAATGTACTGCTACTCTACTTAAGTATTCTTGACAGCATTTGTTTGGTAATGCTCCAACTTAAATTTCATATGATCTTTAGCAACACTCTTACAGATATAAAATAGAGTAAAACATGCTGCTGTAAAAATAAATAATTGAGGGATGCTTTGTATCAGTCCACCAGGAATTACAACTTGTTTTACAACAACCACAAGGAAACATCCAGCCTTCACACATTCTGTGAATATAAGAGTGTCTTCCATATTGTTTCTCTTAAAGCAATATGTTCAGTTAAAAATAACCTGGAATTCACTTAAGATTCTGGCAATGCAGCTTTACAGTAAAGTAGAAGTAGCTCATCTGGTTGTGTTTACTGGTTTGCCTCACAAGGCTGACATAAGTCTTGCAAGTCTGAAAGTACATTTCTCCTCTGTTCCCTTTACAGTCTGAGAAACTAGAGAGGTCCCTTCTGAGCCTCTTGTCCCACCCACTATCCAGCTGTGGACTCTGCTGTCTCTTATCTGACCATTCCCTAGGCAATGTCTCTATGCCCAGTCTCCCTAGGTCATTCCCACATACTGTTACCCTAGGGCAGACAGAAGCATCTTGAGAAAGCATGGAGGTTTTCTTATTCTGATAATGCATTCATGAATAAGCAACTCAGGTGTAAGGTTATGGCTTTTTCTTTAAAGAAGTATCAGTATTCTCCTTTCACATTTAAATCTCTCTCTCTGGTCAGCTTTGGATGTGTGGTCACTATGCTGTGAGTCCACAGGTTTTTGTGTTTTATTCATTTCATCAACACAAGTCCATTTCTAAGTAGACATTTGCGGTGGCCAATTGTGTTTCCAGGAATGCTACCAATGATAGGATAGGACTTAGGCTTGCACAATAAGAGGGAAGTCTACTGAATGATCCTCTCTTACTCTCTTACCCTTATTCAGAGGAGTTTTTTAGTGCTGTTCTTCAGCTCCACCCATAACACTTTGTTCTACTGGGGCTGTCATCACCAGTCATCTCTGTAGCAAATGAAGTAGAACTGTGGCTCCAGAAATGCTTCTTTGTCTCTAAATTGCAGCCCATCCACATTCTCATACTAGAAAGAAGCTTTCTGATCATTACAATGCACCACATTTGCAAGTAGTACATTAATTGCCTTGATGGGTCAAAGAAATAGTTTAAATTGCCATACTGGATGAACAAGCCATGCGGTGAACTGGTTGTATTTTCCTGCCCTCAGTGCAGACTGGAAAGTTTCCTGCAAACCTATTTATTTATTTAAGCCTTGTGGTGGTAGAAAATTCCCCATTCTGTATGATGAGATGCATTTAAATTTTAAAATTTAAAAAGATGTTTGTGTAGCAGTAAATGCCATGAAGAACAATGAAAAATGGCATTCGCATGGGAGCAACATTTATATACCAAGCCTATGACTGTGGTTGTTTGTTTATTTATTATGTTTCTGTGCCACTTTTCATACAGTCATATCTTGAAGTGGTTTACAATCAAAATGATTAAAATGATTAATAAAATACTTTTAAAAATGCAAAAAGTGGAGAAAAAGAAAACAGAAGAAAACAAGACCATTCATCCATAACCAAAATGTATTCTGAGTAATGTAGAATCTGTAGATTTGAGCAATTTGTGTTGTTAATTAGAAAAGGATTATCAGCAATATTCCTCTCCTCCCCAAGTATTCCTTCATAAAGGCAACTCAGTATTGTGGCCTTCCATTCTATCATAATGGAAGGCCACAATAACATACGATATTGTGGTCAAAGTTTCATCATCTGATTATTTGATTTTGATGCCGCCCAACTCCAGGTGACTCTGAGTGATTAATCTGTAATGTAAGGAATACACCAGTTGCTTTGTCAACAAACCTCATGGCCGGCCCACCCAGTTACTGCATTACACCTCTTATGTTGCGTTTTTCTTTTAATTATGACAAAAATGTTAACAGATACGTTTTGCATGCTAAAATAGGGCCCATCACAAAATGTTACAATGTGTCTTTCACCCTAAAGAAGTTCTGAATAGTGTTCCAGCTAGTCATTCTTTCCAAATAGGACTTCCTATTTCTCCTTTGCTCTACAGTCTGCTTTTCTTTTTAACCTTTCATTGCAATGATAAAGCATGCAAGCCCCTAATTCAGCTTTCCCTATTTTGGTATTTAAAATATAGCTTGGAAATTTTGCAAACCTTGAGGGACCCTGGATCATTCTGAGACCTCTCTCTTGTTTGGTAGTGGCCCCATTTTGACTACATTCCTGGAGGCACTTATCAGCCAGTTTTGTTATTAGAAGGGCAGTGTAATTAAAACAGGCAAATTTGATGTGGGCTTCTGTTCTTTACTGCTTAATGATTATCAGTTTTTAAGTTCAAAACATTTATCTCTTGCATGCTTGTGTTACTGGACTACGCTTCCACATAGCCAGAAGAACATGAACAATGAGAATGGCTAATTTTAAGATTAGAGATTGCTTTATGTTTCCCAAACAGCCAATAGCTTTAAATTTCTAGATACAATTGGAGTGATTCAGATTGAATGTCAGATTAAATCAGCCCTGGGTTAGTGAGCTACTTTAAATGTGGATGATGCTCTCCTTTAAAATAAATATGAAAATTTGCCTATAAGAGTGGGAAGATACTTTAAGGAATAGATCTTAGACTGATTTATTATAGAGCTGAGACAGCATAATTTAGTGCTGCAAAAACCCATTTGTGAAATGCATGGAAACTTCTATTTTAAGTCAGTTCAATATCTAAACTTTGTTCACATGAAATCCTTATAAAAATCAATAGGCAGTCTAAATGAAAGCAGCAGTGTTCATCTCTAATCTTGTACTTTATAATCTGAGAATGTTTGAACTTGAAAGATACAAAAGATACATTTTTTTCTGAGAAATCTTCTTTTCTGAAGGGTCTTTATGGACGATTGAAAAATCCTGTAATGGTATGGTTGGACTGTAATCCAACTCAAGTGAATTAGGATTAAATCTTACGCATATTGAACACTGGAGTACTTCTTGTGTTGTGGGTTAGAGTTCAACAGTACTCACTGAGGGCATTTTTATCACAATATTTCTTCAATGTGGCAGCATTGCTTATTGGCAGTACTAATCACAGTGTCTAGTCCTCTGCCTCTAAGTTTCTCTTCAGACTGATCTTGCATCTTCATATTGCATTGTTCCCCAGGAGAATTTGGGAAAGAGGAAGTACTAACTGCAACTGGCAGCGAAAAGTTCTGCTCTTACTATTGTTATCTGGCCTGGAAACATCAAGAAGATTCAGGTGTCATCATCACATTTAGGAGGCTATGTGGGCTCACTTTGCCCCAATCCATAATATCACTGTGCCCTCAACCATAGATGTGGACACATGCTGCTTCATCAAGAATTTTATGTGTATTTTGATTTATGTGTTAACATTCCTCCATATGATTAGGTGCATCACATGGAAGAATTGCAGCATGTATGTCAGTATGTGAATAAATCCTCTTGCCAGCCAAATTAGTGGACATTTTGCTGTGTTGTCGTCAGAACAGGTCCAGTGAAATGGTTTGTTTCATTCTCTTTTCTATGCAGATGTGCTGACCTTGCATAACAAACCAGTCAAACCATAATTTGCTCCTTTGCAAGAAAAGATAATTTGCAAGCAAATTATGTCAGAATTAGGGGCAGAAAGTTGTTCTGTGATAAGGAGGAAAAGATGAGAAGAAAACCCGTGTGAATCCAATACTCCCAGCTGCTTCGGTGTGTAATATCAGACTGAAGTCTCAAGTACCCCAAGAATGCTCTATCTAAAGAATTGATGCATTCTTTGCGGTTTGCTTCTGTATGGGTATGTGAGAAGTGTTAAGCTCCATAGGGAAAAAGTGGTGTATTAATGTAACGGAAAAGTAACAATGCTGGTTGGTGGGTTTATTCAATAAGGCTGCGCCAGTCCTTCGGATTTGAAGGAAAAAAGGGCGTTGGAGCATGCAGGGATGCTAATATAGTATACATTGGCAACTCCTTAAAGTTAGCCATATGATCTCCAAAAAAGACCCCGGTGCTCTAAAGAGTTGCCGACAGGTGGTCCGTGAGGAGCCCCCATGTTCTGCAGCACCTTTTCTCCTTTGAATCTGAAGCACAGCGAAGTCCTAATATTGAAGATGTGTAAATTGTATCTGAAGATAATCTTACTCAAAGTTCGTGTTTCAACAGTCAAAATATTTTCATTAAAACTGCCCCTAAATATTTTTTCCTCTTTGGAAAAAAAAGGACATTCATCATTTCAGATTTTCCCTGAATAGTTTTTTTTTAAACTGCTTTGATCCCTCTGTCCATCTGCTGTGGGGTATGTGTGTGCACACTTGTGCATACATTTGTGTGTGTGTGTGAAAGAGAGATGGAAAATGTTTTTTTGGAAACATATCTGCTCCCCTTATAAGCCTCCACTGAAATATTTCTGGATCAGCTGAGCAATTTGTTTTCTTGGGAAATTCTTCATGGAGATGCCAGAAAATCCAGCTCTGGGAGGAGAGCAAACAGATTCATTTTCCTCATTCCATACCATCGTTAGGATTGGTACCTCTTAGTAATTGACTTTCCATTTGTTTTGGAAACTCTTAGCAGCCAAATCTGTTCCAAAGGTATTTGAACCTTTTTTAACAACAGAACATCAAAACATAAAGCATAAGAACAGCCCTGCTGGATTCCAGCATTTTGTTTCTCACTGAGGCCAGCCAGATGCCTCTGGGGGGCTCACAAATAGGAGATGAAAGGATATTCCTTACCTGCCGTTGTTCCCTCTGCAGTTGGCATTTGGAGTCCGGCTATCACCAACCCAAAGGTAACTTTGAGATAACTTTAAGCTTAGTAGCCTTCAACAGACCTGTCTTCCATGAATTTTATACAATCTCCTCTTGATGCCATCCAGTTTAGGGGTCATTAATGTCTTATAATGAATTCCACAGATTACTTATGAAATATTTTCTTTTCTGTTTTATAAATCTCCTTTGAATAAGCTTCATTGGATGTCCATTAATCTTAGCGTTTGGAGAGGAGAACATTTCCTCCCTATCCATGCATTGCATTCTTTCATATACTTTGGTAATCCTTCCCTCCCAGTTGCTTTTTTTCTAACCTAAAGAGACCCAAACATTCTGCCTTTTCTTGTAAGGATAGTGTTTAAGCTTTGGCTGCATTTTTCTGCACTTTTCCCAATTTTTAAATATCCTGTTTCAAATGTGGTAACCAGAACTGTACACAATATTCCAGATGAGTAAGTACAGAGGTCTTCAGCAAAGGATCATTACTTTGCCATGGTGCTGGAGCTTGAGCACCTCACTGATGCCATGAGCTAAACCGTGAAGGGCCACCCAAGTCGGGAAGGTCATGACAGAGAGGTCAGACTAAATGCGATCCCTGGGGAAGGTAATGGCAACCCACCCCAGTATTCTTGCCATGAAAACTCAATGGATCAGTACAACCAGAGATATGTCGGTATACCATCAGAAGATGAGACCCCCAGGTCGGAAGATGGTCAAAATGCTACTGGGGAGGAACAGAGGATGAGTTCAACTAGCCCCAGACATGATGACGCAGCTAGCTCAAAGCCGAAAGGACGGCTAGCGGCCGACGGTGCTGGTGGTGAACGGCGAATCTAAGGATCAACACACCATTGGAACCTGGAATGTAAGATCTATGAGCCAGGGCAAATTGGATGTGGTTATTGGTGAGATGTCAAGATTAAAGATAGACATTTTGGGTGTCAGTGAACTGAAATGGACTGGAATGGGCCACTTCACATCAAATGACCACCAGATCTACTACTGTGGACAAGAGGACCACAGAAGAAATGGAGTAGCCTTCATAATTAATAGTAAAGTGGCTAAAGCA
Organism: Candoia aspera; assembly: GCF_035149785.1. Lineage (NCBI taxonomy): Eukaryota > Metazoa > Chordata > Lepidosauria > Squamata > Candoiidae > Candoia > Candoia aspera. The sequence continues at coordinate 314,861,243 of NC_086153.1, forward strand.
GTGCTTGGATACAATCCAAAAAATGATAGACTAAAGAGATTAGGGAAGAGCCACAGATCAGTTAGATATGAGCTCACTAATATTCCTAAGGAATATGCAGTGGAGGTGAAGAATAGATTTAAGGGACTGGACTTAGTAGATAGGGTCCCAGAAGAACTCTGGACAGAAGTTCGCAACATTGTTCAGGAGGCGGCAACAAAATACATCCCAAAGAAAGAGAAAACCAAGAAGGCAAAATGGCTGTCTGCTGAGACACTAGAAGTAGCCCAAGAAAGAAGGAAAGCAAAAGGCAACAGTGATAGGGGGAGATATGCCCAATTAAATGCAAAATTCCAGAGGTTAGCCAGAAGAGATAAGGAATTATTTTTAAACAAGCAATGCGTGGAAGTGGAAGAAGACAATAGAATAGGAAGGACAAGAGACCTCTTCCAGAAAATTAGAACCATTGGAGGCAAATTCCAGGCAAAAATGGGCATGATCAAAAACAAAGATGGCAAGGACCTAACGGAAGAAGAAGAGATCAAGAAAAGGTAGCAAGAATATACGGACGTTCTGTATAGGAAGGATAACAATATCGGGGATAGCTTTGACGGTGTGGTCAGTGAGCTAGAGCCAGACATCCTGAAGAGTGAGGTTGAATGGGCCTTAAGAAGCATTGCTAATAAAAAGGCAGCAGGAGACGACGGCATCCCAGCTGAACTGTTCAAAATCTTGCGAGATGATGCTGTCAAGGTAATGCATGCTATATGCCAGCAAATTTGGAAAACACAAGAATGGCCATCAGACTGGAAAAAATCAACTTATATCCCCGTAGCAAAAAAGGGAAACGCTAAAGAATGTTCAAACTATCGAACAGTGGCACTCATTTCACATGCCAGTAAGGTAATGCTCAAGATCCTGCAAGGTAGACTTCAGCAATTCATGGAGCGAGAATTGCCAGATGTACAAGCTGGGTTTAGAAAAGGCAGAGGAACTAGGGACCAAATTGCCAATATCCGCTGGATAATGGAAAAAGCCAGGGAGTTTCAGAAAAACATCTATTTCTGTTTTATTGACTATTCTGAAGCCTTTGACTGTGTGGACCACAACAAATTGTGGCAAGTTCTTAGTGGTATGGGGATACCAAGTCATCTTGTATGCCTCCTGAAGAGTCTGTATAACGACCAAGTAGCAACAGTAAGAACAGACCACGAAACAACGGACTGGTTTAAGATTGGGAAAGGAGTACGGCAGGGCTGTATACTCTCACCCTACCTATTCAACTTGTACGCAGAACACATCATGCGACATGCTGGGCTTGAGGAATCCAAGGCTGGAGTTAAAATCGCTGGAGGAAACATTAACAATCTCAGATATGCAGATGATACCACTTTGATGGCTGAAAGCGAAGAGGAACTGAGGAGCCTTATGATGAAGGTGAAAGAAGAAAGTGCAAAAGCTGGCTTGCAGCTAAACCTCAAAAAAACCAAGGTTATGGCTACCAGCATGATTGATAACTGGCAAATAGAGGGAGAAAATGTAGAAGCAGTGAAAGACTTTGTGTTTCTAGGTGCGAAGATTACTGCAGATGCTGACTGCAGTCAGGAAATCAGAAGAGGCTTAATCCTTGGGAGAAGAGCAATGACAAATCTCGATAAAATAGTTAAGAAGAGAGACATCACACTGACAACAAAGGTCCGCATAGTTAAAGCAATGGTGTTCCCCGTAGTAACATATGGCTGCGAGAGCTGGACCATAAAGAAGGCTGAGAGAAGGAAGATGGATGCTTTTGAACTGTGGTGTTGGAGGAAAATTCTGAGAGTGCCTTGGACTGCAAGAAGATCAAGCCAGTCCATCCTCCAGGAAATCAAGCCAGACTGCTCACTTGAGGGAATGATATTAAAGGCAAAACTGAAATACTTTGGCCACATAATGAGAATACAGGACACCCTGGAGAAGATGCTGATGCTAGGGAGAGTGGAGGGCAAAAGGAAGAGGGGCCGACCAAGGGCAAGATGGATGGATGATATTCTAGAGGTGATGGACTCGTCCCTGGGGGAGCTGGGGGTGTTGACGACCGACAGGAAGCTCTGGCGTGGGCTGTTCCATGAAGTCACGAAGAGTCGGAAGCGACTAAACGAATAAACAACAAGTACAGAGGTATTACTTAGAAGGATATTACAGTGTTGGCAGTTTTATTTTCAATCTTTTTCCTAATAATCCCTGATGTGAAATTTGTCTTCTTCATAGCCGCTGCACACTGCTCAACATCTTCACTGAATTACCCACTGTGACCCGATGTATTTTCCTGGTTAGTTACAGAGAGCTCAAACTCATCAGCATCTGAGTAAAATTAAGGTGGTGTGTGTGTGTTGTTCTAAAGTACATCACTTTATACTTCCTGGAGTTGAATTACATTTGCCATTTGGTTGACCATCTAGTTCAGTGTTTCTCAATCTTAGCAACTTTAAGGTGTGTGGACTTCTGCTCCAAGAATTCTGGGAATTGAAGTCCACACATCTTAAAGTTGCCAAGGTTGAGAAACACTGATCTAGTTTAACAACAATTCAGTGTTTGGGAGTGGGTTCATGGAGCTCTTTGCAGTGTCTTGGATTTCCCCACACGAAATAATTTGGTATCCACAAACTTGGCCAGCTCTCTCCTTACCCCCTAAGTCAAGACCATTTATGAACAAGTTAAAAAGCACTGGTCCCAGTACAGATAGTTGAAGAGCTCAACTTCTTACTTCTCTTCACTGAGAACATTGCTTATTTATTCCTGGTCTTTGCTTTCTGTTGTTTAGCCAATTAAAAATACATAAAAGGACAGGTCTTATCCCATGCCCACTAAATTTACCCAAGAGCCTTAGTGAGCAACTTTGTCAAAGGTTTTTGAAAATCCATATTAACAACAACAAGAAATTTGTATGCCATCTGATTCCTGAGATCTCTGGGTGGCTCACAACAATCAAAGAAATTCCAGTGAAATTGATAAAAGATAAAAGATGGCAAATGCGAAAAACCAGATGGAATGAAGCGAGGGGTCTCATTTTCCCTGGCTAAAGGCCTGGGTGAAGAGCCAGGTCTTCACTGGTCTTCTGAACAACAGCAGAATGGGGGCCATTTGCATTTTGGAGCAAGTCTCATTCTTCATTGCTGCTAGAGAGGAGGCACACTTTTGGGGTCCCAATAGATGGCATTGTTTGATTGAAGGAACTCGGAGCACGCCAATCCTGCAAGATCAGAGTGGTCAGGCAGATACTACTGTATGGGAGACGAGACAGGCAGTCCTTCAGTTAATAAGATTACCTCCATCTTTTGTGCCTGTTGACACTCTTGATAAAATTCTAGGAAGTTGGTGATGCAGGATCTACCGTTGCAGAATTTGTGTTGATTTTCTGTGTGCTCATTTTTTTAAATTTTTTTTTCTACCAATTGGCCTGGAACAGGCATTAACTGATCGTTAATTTCCTGGATCTCCATCAGGTCCCTCTTTAAAAATTGGTGTCATGTTGGCTACCTCAGACAATAAGGCTGATTTGTAGGACAACTTAATATTTTTGCAATTTCACATTTGAGTTCTTTAAGAACCTTTGGATGGATCCCGTGTATCTTTATATTCTTCTTTAGGAACTGTTTAACTTAGAAGTTAGCCCCTGTATCATATGTTTGCAGAGTTTGGAGCCTTGGCTTTCTTACACAGTCACTAAACTCAACCTTGAAGTCTATTTTCTGGAGGTGGAAGATTAGTGTGGTCCTTCCTCCTCAACTCCAAATTACCCTTACCCTTTTTGCTGTTTCCTTTCCAGTTTGCATGCCGTGGCTGTGAACTCTTAAGTATCTTCCCTCTTTTTAAAGAGTCCTAATTGGGACTGAGTTGTTGCCCGAGGAATGTGACTTCATTCACTAGCTAATCACCTGATTAGTAATCAGCTGCAGATTTAACCCCTCCCCCTCAAATTGTATGATCAGCAAGCAATAAATACTCAATTCAAGCAGATAAAAGGCAGAGAGCCTCACCCAGTTAGCGAAACAATCTCTCCTGAAATGCAGCTGATTAGCTTCACAAACCCAACAGCTCCATCCAACACACTCCCCTTCCCCCCTCCCCAACATCCTGTTTGCTCACAAGCTCCCATCTTTTTAAAGAGAGCTGACTAAGTATGGGACAACCGTATCCTTTATAAATCAGGGACACTGGTGTATTTCGATGCACGGTACCCCTGAATTGCTTCACTCTTGCCTTGCCCATGGAAGTATTAAAAAAGAGAATGAGTATGTTGTCCCAGGCTGGACAGATCCCATATGGTTGTAATGTACTTCATGGTAGCTGAAATCATCCTTGGATTCATTCAAATCCAGCCTGTAAATTAGCTGGAAAATATGACGTAAGATAATTATTCCATGAAGGCTGAATATGGGTTGGATTTCCTGATATTTTATGGAAATTGTGCACACCCATCTTGAGTTTTAATATATGTTTGTGTGTGTGTGTGTAATGAAAACATGGACTATGTGAAAACTAAATAACCATCCTCAGAAAGCATTTTGTGTGTTTATAACTCATTTGAATCCATGCACATGGATGCACTTGCCGTAGTTATGTAACTGGCATGGATAATGTCCTTTTCTTCTAGTATACATTTGATACGGATCTAGTAATTTTCGTAAATATTAACTGGAACACATGAACAGAAAACGCTAGTCCACAGCTATGATGAACTTGAGGACACCTTTGGTCTGCAGACTGTATAATACCTTCTATTTTAAGCATTGCTTCCCTTCCAGTATAACAGCTGTTATACAAAAACTGCTACTACGTTTGCATTGTGTACTCTATCTAAAGCGCCTGTGTCCTAAACAGTTGTACAACAAGTAGGAATTAAACATGTGGTGTTCCCCCGGCTCAAAGACGTGTTGAAAAATTACATAATTCCTGCTGGCTACATGTCAACTGCAACTCTCTGCCATCAAAAGATTTCCCTCCATTTCTAGAACTATTACGTACAGGAATTTGAAAGCAGATACGATTTAAGGATGAATTGGCAATCTGGGATTCCTTAAGTGGAATAAAAGGTCTATATTTGTTTATGAAGTAAATGCTGAATCTCCATATTTAAGAACGTTGTATACATGCATAGAGCCTTGTGTGGCGCAGTGTGGTAGGCGGCAGTATTGCAACTGAAACTCTCCCCACGACCCGAGTTTGATCCCAGCGGAAGCTGGATTCTTGGGTAGCCAGCTCAGGTCAACTCAGCCTTCCATCCTTCCGAGGTCGGTAAAATGAGTATCCAGCTTGCTGGGGAAGGTGATGACTGGGGAAGGCAATGGCAAACCACCCCACTATAGTCTGCCAAGAAAACATCGTGAAAGCAGCGTCCCCCCAAAGGGTCAGATGTGACTCCGTGCTTGCACAGGGGACCTTTCACATACATGCATACCATGTATTTTTATTTGAACTGAAATCTGTTCATCCTTAGTATCTGGATGACAGACTTTTAAGAACTACGTACATATTCCTGTCAGCCATGGGCATCTGTAGGGGGGGCAAGTGATGGAACATATGTCATTACGCTGAAAACTCAACTTACATGCTTGGATCTGATAAGTATCTAAGATCATGGTTTGCGTTATGACATTACTGCATGTGTGTAATAATTTTGCAAAATTATTGAATCTCTATTTACTTAGCTTGCCTACACTCTGACTTTGGAGGAAAGCTAAGCCATCAGAAAGAAGAAAATAGTCAGCTTTTTCCAGGATTCAATGGAAATGGCTGCTTAGTAGTACTTTACATGTCTGTGTGAATATGGAAGAAGAACCAGTTTGGTGTAGTGATTATGGCATTAGGCTAGAAACTGGAAGACTGGGGGTTCTAGTGCTGCCTTAGGCACAAAGCCAGCTGGATGACCTTGGGCCAGTCACTCCCTCTCAGCCCTAGGAAGGAGGCAATGGCAAACCATTTCTGAAAAATGGTTTCTTGGAATGAAAGTTGTTTACGAAATGAGGTTCAGCTTTCTGGGGACAATTTAGTTTCAGGCTACTAATAGGTGATAGGTGATATCAGATGGTCTTTATGGGGTGAAGGCCCTTGGGAAATTTGTCCCATTGTTGCATCTGCATGGAGAGGGACCTTCCAGTTTCAACAAAAAATCAACTCAAACTGAGAAGAGGGGAAAAAAGGGAGAGAGAGGACTCCAGTGAACCAGCTCTCAAAGTTTTTAAAAAGACACTCTGGATTATGTTGTTTTTCTACTACTATTAACCACAGAGAAGATGAACAAGACTCTGTCACAGAATTATTTCCAATCTTTGCATGAATTCAGTCATTCCCTAGTGTGGAGCATGTTAGTGGAAGGTTGCATCTAAGTTTGAAAGGGACATATTGAATCAAGGGGAGTCCACTGTCTTGTTAGATAATTTGTTCCACTGTTGAATTTTTCTTATTTTTAGGAAGTGTCTTCAGACGTTCAGTTGGAATCTGCCTTTAACTTAAATTCATAGAGAAGATGATTTATTTATTTATTTATTTATTCTCTCCATGTAACATGCAAGGCGGCTTACAACAATTAAAATACAAATTATAAACCATAAAACAATTGAAATCAGTAACATTAATTTAACAGTTAAAAGCTTGGTGAAAGGGAGGGGTGTCTGTCACTTTTATGAGTACTGGGAGAGTGGGGTTGAAATGCATCCCCTGGGGAAATGTATTCTGTAGCCCAGGAACTACAGGGAAGAAACCTCTTCTCGTCGAACTCTGCTAGCAAGCTTCTGTCTGCTTTCACTGTTTGCTTGGTCAGTGAGCTTCCTCTGTAGAGCCTGGTTATCTTACATTCTTCCTATAGTTTCTGCTTAGTCAGCAAGAGCCAGTCAATGAATCATCCACAGTGGGCAGTTAGCAATAGCACTGGGTGACTAATTTCCTACAGTATTCCAAAAGAGTGCTCTATCAAGGGCATTGTGGGAATCCAAAATACCATCTTTATTCAGCAGCCTGGTACTTTTCAGAGCACTGGCCATAAAAAGAATAAAGGTAGGTGCAAAGCTGGGATCAACTGTGAGGCAGGCAATTGCTAAGCCCCAGCAGTTGTGTAGCGATATTAGGAGTTGGAACTGCCCTTGAGCAGAGGAGCTATTTGGGAATGAAAAGATTCCTTTTCCCAAGTCAGATCATTGTTCTGTCTGACTCAATATAGAGACTGTTCTTAGGAGATTCCAGCAGAATATCAGATTAGAATCTTTTTTGGCACTGACTTTTTACATACAGAGCATATGTCCTGCCATTGTATTATGGGCCCTCTTCTCTGAGTGCAGGGCTTCTTTTCAAGCGCCTGGTCCACACAGTAGCTAATGCAGCTCACGCAGCAGTGTTGTGACTTGGGTCAACCACAGGGCACCCAAAACTGCACATGCTGCTGCATTCTGGACCAGTTGCAGCTTCCAGATGGTCTTCAAGGGCAGCCCTATGTAGAGAGTGTTGCAGTAATCCAAATAGGAGGTGACTAAGGCATGGGTGACTGTGAGTGAGGCCTCCTGGTCCAGGAATGGGTGCAATTGGTGCACAAGATGGATTTGTGCAAAGCCCCCCCCCCCCCCGCCACAATTGCCACCTGCTCTTCCAGGTGGAAGAGTCACATAACAAACCTTTGGTTGCCAGGGTGTGTGTGTTCTGGAGAGACCCATGGACAGATGAGTGGAGGCAGTCCTGTGGCAGGCCAATTAGAACCTATGCAGACTGCTGACCCTCCAGATCCTCCTTCATGCAATAAAGATGTCTACAGTACCTAGGAGGTCGCATTGCTTTTTCTGGTGGCAAACACCACTTTACTGATGGATCTCTTTGGTCTGGCTTCAGATTGGCAGGCTGGTACCAAGATAGAGGCTTTGTTGTGAAGACATGTCCTCAACAGCAGACCATCTCAGTGCTGGGGCTTAAGATATACCTCCAGTCAGTTTGACTCCTGGCAACTTATTGGACGAGTCCCCACAGTTTTCTTGGCAAGATTTTCAGAAGTCATCTGTCATTGCCTTCTTCCTAGGGATGAGAGACAGCAGGACTGGCCCAAATTGACCTTGTTAGCTTTGACCTAAGATGGGACTAGAACGCATGGTCTCCTGGTTTGTAGCATAGTGCCTTACCCATTACACCAAACCAGCTCTTAAGGTGGGGATAACGTGTCTCCAAATACCAGTTGCAAGAGAACCGCAACAGGAATGTCTCCACCTCCTGCTTATGGGTGCCTCAAGCATCTGGTTGGCTGCTGGGAGAAAGAAAGTGCTGCATTAAGCTAGATACTGGCCTGATTCAGCAGAGCTGTGATTATGTTCTTAAGTACTTTAGGAAAATCAGGTTAGCATTTTAAACATGCTAATGGCTTTATGATTGTTTTTCCAGCTGTTTAAGCTATAAATGATGGTATTGGGATATAGATAAAGTAGTATAAGTGACAACAATAACAAGCAGTAATAACAATAGTGACAAAAAAAAATGCCATGTGTCTTACAGAAAAAGCTTGGGGTGGAATCACTTCCTTGCCAGTGAAGTTACAGTAAGTCAATAAGAATGAAGTTACAGTAAGTCAATAAGAATTAGGAAAGGGGAAAATAATGTAAAGATTACTTAAAACTAACAATAAATGCACAAATTAAAAGTCATAAAATTACTGACTAGTTTGGGTGTGTAGTTTATAGAATACATGGAATGCTGAAATCGAATGAAATTAAGAGGGAAACATTTTGCAGATCCAAAATAAAATATCTGTTTAATTAGGTAGTAAAGAAAGGAGATTAAAAGTAATATTTTGTAGATGGTAATTACTGTTTCTTTTTTTAGTGCAGTCTGGTTTCTGTGTTTTGCTTCACGTTTCAAGGCGATAACTGATCTCTTTCAGGTTCTGGGCTTTGTGTCTCTTTAATTACTTTAAAACCACAGCTACTGCCTTTATTTTGTTTTCCTTCCCCTAAATAAACTCTACAGTGACTTGTTGAAATTCTCTGCCTGTCCGGGGACAACTCCAAAAGGTTGGCTCCCCTGCTCACCCCCCACACGGCTTGAGGTTAGAAATGAAGTCATCTGAAGGGGGGAGTTTGCCTGCACGATAAGAGGAGAGGATGCTATAGCAATCACGTTACTGACAGGCCTCTGAGATGTAAAGATAGCAGATTGCTTTCATTTCCTGCTTCCAGCACAGTTCACATTCCAGTGGCAGGCTTGTTTTGTTTGCTAAACGGTGGAGCTGTATAACTTTAGAACTTTAGGGGAGACCACCAAAGTATATGAAAGCATCCGAGAGGCTGTTGAGTAACTTAAAGACATTGCAACGGCAACAAGTTGCTAGGTTGATGCTTAAAAAAATGAAAACAAACCGTGACACATCTCGTAGCAGGGTTGAGGGAGATGAAATTCATGGGGGTCACTTTCTGCAGAAAGACAAAAAAATGCACTTGTGAAATGGCTTGGAGGGTAGAAGTGAGGGGAGGCACCCCCTGGTCTCTGCTACCAGTCAGGGAAGCAAGATCTCTCAAGTCCAACGTTTCTCCACCGTGGCAACTTTCAGCCAGGGTTTCAGCCAGGATTCTGGGAGTTGAAGTCCGTACACCTTAAAGTTGTCAAGGTCGAGAAACACTGCTCTAGTCATGTGCAGCGCCTGTAGCTGAACAAGATTGCTTGCAAGAGTACGCACTTCACCATTTTGTTTTTTTGTAGGCACTTTATTGTGTATAAATTGTGTGTGTGTAGATGTGTGTGCATGCATTTCACCCATACATTCACACACATGTATATGCATAGGTAAAGGTAAAGGTTTCCCTTGACGTAAAGTCCAGTCGTGTCCGACTCTAGGGGGCGGTGCTCATCTCCGTTTCTAAGCCTTTAGAGCCGGCGTCCATAGGACACTTCCGGGTCACGTGGCTAGCATGACTCACGGAACGCCGTTACCTTCCCGCCGAAGCGGTACCTATTGATCTACTCACATTTGCATGTTTTCGAACTGCTAGGTGAGCAGGAGCTGGGACGAGCAACGGGAGCTCACCCCACCGCGCGGTTTCGAACCGCCGACCTTCCGATCGGCAGCTCAGCGGTTTAACCTGCAGCGCCACCGCGTGCATTTCACGCATACATTCACACACATGTATATGCATACACACACAAATATACATAGTGCTTATGATGTGGTGCATGATTAAATTGGGGGGTGGTGGAATTCCTGGACATTTTGTCTCATGGATAAAACTCCAAAATTTTTGATCGAATTGCTCATAAGCTCACTTTCTTGCCCCTTTGTGGAAACAAAACTAATCAACTGTTGATGAACAGCACATATCAGGAATCCACAACTGTGAATCAGGTGTGAATTTGGCTTTTCTTTTGGCCATCCCTGCCCCTTTTGTATGAATGTCTAGGTAGATTCAAATACTGGGAAGCCTTGTGGTGTCATGGTTAAATTGATGGACTTTGTCTAGAGAGATGCAGGTTCAAATCCAATCATAGCTCTGGAAACTTATTGAGTAATTTTGGGGCAGTGTCTGCCCAACCTACCATGCAAGTTTGTGGTTGAGGTATAAAATGAAGGAGAATCTTCATGTTAGCTACCTTGAATTCCAGGAGAAAATGGATATTAATTGAAGAAATGAATGAATATAACCAAGAACCTGGGCATCCTTGATACATAGCAATTGATTTAAAAATAAAAATTTCAGCTTAAAATTTGGCAATAGTAGGACAGGCCCAAAGCATACTGTATGAATTAACTTTACCACTTCATATGACATTATCAAACTGATCTCTCTTTTCTACTTTTTCTCTCAACTGTCCTTTCGTTATGTTGTGTTTTTGGTCTATATCAGCATTTTTCAAACTTGGCAACTTAAGATATGTGGACTTCAACCTCCATGCTGGCTGGGGAATTCTGGGAGTCCACACATCTTAAAGTTGCCAGGTTTGAAAAACACTGGTCTATGCCTTTGAGAGTCTCTGTTTTAATTATTATGAGCTATTTTAAGATACTATCTTTTAAAAAGCCAATACATTTGTATTTAATTGAAATACCAAGACATCCCATTGGTTCATGAAGGCCAGGTTCTGACTGCTGCTAAACCTTCATTTGTGTGCTAATGGAACAGTATCACTAACTTTTGTTTTATTCTGTGCTCTAAGTTATGAAATATTTGAGTAACGTTGCTCTGGAATTGTTTTGCCCATGCCTGGTATCCTCCAGATTTGTGGGGACTATGGTTCCCAGAATTTCCACAATTAGGTTAACAGGAAATCTTGGGTGTTGTCATCTTGACATATCTCAAGAAAGCCAGATTGGGAAAGGCTGACCTACACAGTAGTTATTTGCAGCTTTGCTACTTAGTACCACAATAAGGAATTATGACAAGCCATGTAACTGCTATCCAAAGCTGTAACTCCAGACCTTCTCATCATTTGGGTATAAAGTGACACCATTGTACAAAGAACTTGCTGTCTCCTATCTGTTCCATTTCCCCCTGATTTTCTCATGCTTCCTTTCCTGTTTGTGAAATAAATAAAATTTCAATTGACAATGTAATGTCCTGTATCCCATATTGCTAAATGTTGCTTGGAGAGGTGAAATGAAAAGAACAAGCAGATAAAGTTTGCTAATTACAGTGGGTGGGAATTTGCCTGCAGTTATCCTTATTGATAACCCTCCTCAGTTTAGATTTCAATCTAGGAGTTGATAGTGATACATATAATACTAAAGTGCTCTGAAGTAGTTTTTGATACATGGTTCACTGATTGCCATGTTGTAGCTCATTACATCTCAGTTTTTATTTGCAAAGATTCTGAAGTGCCTTCCTAATGGCAGTGTATTTTTACAAAATCAGTCCCTACCTTAGAATTCAGATGTTGAGGTTCTCATCTAGAAGTTGTCCCTATATTTCAGGGATTGTCAAACTTTTTGGATGTAATTGTGTAAACCTGAGAGATAATGTAGGCAGTAACAACAAAAATACATAAAAATTAACAATGACCAAATCTTGTGAGATTCCAGAAATTTCACCTGAAATCTCATGAGCTTCTAATGTCTGAATTTGATGATACGTGAAATTTCTGATATTTTCAAATTTTGATTTAGAACAAACATTAATCTTGGAGTTCTTTGTTACAATCTGGGTTGTTATAGATGCTGTATTGCTGACCTTTACAATGCTATTTTATCAGGAGGAGATAAAGCTATGTGTCTTTGCTTCTATTCTTTTGATTCACTTTTTCGACTCATTCTCCATAAGCATCAGTTACAAATTGTGATGATGGAACCAATGATGAAATGAATGTTGTGATGTCATGACGCAACCCCCATCCTTTTATACTTGTGGCATTAGACTCAGGTATGTAAATCACAGGGTTTGTATTGTGATATCATAACTCAAGTTTGTCACTTTCTCCCTGGGGCAATGGCATGGGCATTGTATCAATGTGTCAGCAGTTTGCTCTTTTCAGGGAAACTGATGTTTTCTTCCTTCATTCCAGATAATTAGGGGGTCCAGTGCAAACTTTTGAAAAATCCAATAATAGCAGACAGCACATTGTCCATGCATAAATGTTCTATGCAATGCATAGCTTTAGAAGACTTCCAGATAGCAGCATATACTGTATGAGTTGTATAACAGTAGGCTTGGGAAAACTCTTGTGGGACAATGATGACGGTGATAGATGTCACCTGGACCTGAGCAGACTTTCACTCAAGAACATAGGTGAAGTTTCTGTAGCGATCAAGATTTCCAAGGATAATAAGCATTCTCTGAAGCCAGAATGTCTGAATTGGCATCTAAAGAGAGGAACATCAATTTTTTAAAGTGTTATTTTGGACACCATACTTTCCTTTATATGAACTGTTGTGCTTTCTTTATTCTCTTTTTAAATGTTCTGCTTTTACTGGATTTTTCTAAAGTATTGAATGGCATGAATCACACTATCATATACCCTTAGATAAATAACTGATATTCCTGCTCTCTTGGGAAAATTGGCAAATGCCTTTTGATACCACTTGTGTGATACATTTGGTAATCCTTTTTAAAAAGCAAACCATTAATCCTCCCCTTTTCCTGATTGCCCTGAATTGCCTTGGTTTTTCTGATCACTACTCTGTTTTCTGTCAAGAAATAGACAACAGGAAGCAGACCTCTCCCTGTAAATTTGTTATCAATAGAGAGGATAATAATGGATACTGCAGCATGTCATGTTAGGTAAAAACTAATCTGTAAGCAGGACAGCATAAAATAGGGAAGACAATTAAGTTAGAAGGTCATTAACATTGATTTTTTTTCCTGCAAAGTGTGTGTGTGTTAAGAAAAACAGTATGTATCCCCATACTCATATTGGGCACACATTTACATACATATATACAGACATTAATGTTTCTTAGATAAAAGCTTGGAAAATAATTTGCAGTGATCTTAAGATTTTATTAAAAAATAGTATCAGTTTCTTTGATGAACATGGTATGATTTCAAAGTTAGAAAAAAACAGATCAGCACTAGACATTTGCAATATGCACATGCTATAATTCAAAGAAAGTTGTCAATTAAATCCATAGAACTCAATCTAAATTAGTTACACTCAACAATGCTTACTTATTTCTTGGGCTTAAAACATGTTTTATATTATTTAGGCAGAATAAAGAACACGTTCTGTCTTTGCTTCTTATTTAATCTGTTTCGTCACTTAAATAGTGGATTTCTATTAAGAATCTAATGTCTGCTAAAAAGTCTGTATGTATATGTGTGTGTGTGTGTGTGTGTGTATGTTCACAGTTGCCCTGTATGGTGTTCTATCTACTGATTTATTTATTGCTTTTATATATTGGTATCTTCCTGTGTATTCATGCTGTGTGCAAAATTGCACTGCAGAAATACTCTGCTATAGTCATTATCATTCACAGAAGAATCCCATTGGAATAAGAATGAACAATGACATTCTCTTTGTTTTCTTTCTTTCTTTCTACTTACAAGATTATGGGAAATCTGGAAATATAAACAGTGATTAAAGTTTTCACTTTAAAAAATTGATTGAGATAGCTACACAACTTGTGCCCATTGAGACAAGTGCAGTTCACTTGCCATGTATCGTCAATCTCCAAATTCTTGATAGTTTCTTCGATTTAGGAATACCAGGAAGCTAACAAAATCTGAAAGTTTGCAGGCTCTAGCTGCCATATGTTGTAGGTAGTGTGTATTTGGTTTAATAGTCTACCAATTGTTCGGTTCTGTCTTGAAAACGACCTTGCTTATACCAAACAACATTGGTAGCATTGATGAGATCTTTTTTAAGGTTTTATGCACAAAACTAATAATTTACACTTATACTAAGCTGATCATTTTGTTGGCAATGTTAGCATATAAAGAGCTTAATTGAAACAATAAAATAAATTAAAAGCAAAATAACTATGTAAGATTGGTCACAACCTTTTCTTCTTTTACTGATGGAGAAAGAACTGTAAGTGTGATTTGTCAGTGTGAGATGGTAGTCAAATTGTTGCTCCAGGTATTTAAGAATGCCTACTTGTGAAATCTTACACTTTGAAACAGTTTGGTTGGTTTGGACGGGACTATCCCAGTGTTTTTAGGATCTGTCCATTTGCTACTTTTCCTGATTTATCCACCAAAGTTGGTGGTCCAGATGGTTTTTAAAGACCTTTTGTTTTGTATATATATGCCAGAATTGTCAATTGATTTTTCTTTTGACAATTCGGTTCTTTTGCTTTACAATGACAAATGATCCAGTTTAATAATACTCTTTCTCACACATACACATGAACATATAAACACTCTCATGGATGGTTCTGTAGTGAAGAGAACTCTTTCCAGTCTTTACTAGATACTGCAAACACTAAGAGTTATACTGGCGAATGGTAAGTGCATTTTTATCCCAGTTCGTGTTTAGTTAAAAGCCTACTACTTGTTTCTGCAGCTCCCCAATTGAATAAAGTAGCTAAATCAAACTGGCCATACTAAAAGTAGCAAGTAGCCAAAGCTGATCCTTTTAAAGTTTGACAGAGTTCAGTGGAAAAGATTTAAGCACATCTTTAACTTTCTCCATTCATATCTGGGCTACCTTTTTCCAGCATTTTGAAGTGCTTGTTTGTGAATTAGTTGTTTACTCTGGGTTTGTTTTTTTTTGTGCTGCTGGTTTTAAATTGGATTTACTGTCTGATGTTTATTGCCATTTTTATTTTTTGTTTTGTAAGGTATGCACTTAATTTATGTACGCTGCTCAGAGAACTCTGAATGAATAAATATATTATATATTATTCTTCATCTGTTCTCCAAGGTCATAGATAGTGGTTTGGTCTTTCCATGGACTAAGAAGAGCAGCAGTTTTCAGACTAGTATTTGTAGCTTCTTCCAATAAGGTAATTTGAGTGCCACATGCAGATGTCTTAAGGTAGGGCAAGAGGACTGTCACATGTCACATGTTGTGTTTTGATCTCTTGCAGTCAGTGGTATCTGACATGCTCAGGCAACTGCCGGGGACCTGATGAAGCCTATTATGAATGGGAACTGCCTGCCTGTATGTCAGACTTTATTTCTAGCTAGCAGAGAGTACTTGTAGAGTCAACTATCATTCATAATTCCCCACAGTGCCATGGACTGATACCACTTGGGAGTGTTACTGGAAATGCAAAGTGATCACCATCTTGTAACTGATCACTAATGATCACAAGTGATAATACTGTTTTTTTGCTAGGTATGTGTATGTGCTGTACAAGGCTACCAGACTTCATGTTGTTTAGATCTACTTTAGCCTGAAATAGCAGTGCCCTCTCTATAGAAATCCAGACAAGTTGGCAGCAAAGAGATAAGAGAAAACTCACTGCCATCTAATGGTTGGCCAGATGTTTGCAGTTTAGTAAAAGAT
This sequence comes from Candoia aspera, assembly GCF_035149785.1. Taxonomy (NCBI): domain Eukaryota; kingdom Metazoa; phylum Chordata; class Lepidosauria; order Squamata; family Candoiidae; genus Candoia; species Candoia aspera. The sequence continues at coordinate 314,877,107 of NC_086153.1, forward strand.
GTATTTCTCATCTGTTAGTGCTCTCCTCACCTTGAGAAGAGAACAGAACTTGCTTCTTTTCTTATGAGCTGGGTAGCAAGGAAAAATGCTGAGAAAAGCCTGATTTTGTACTACAGTATAACTAATTTCTTGCTCCTGCCCTTATTAAGTTCCACTGCCAGGGCCACAGATAAACCATCCATGTTCTGACTTAAAACTGACTGAAACAGTCCTTCTGTAGAGATACAGCAATCTCCACATATCAGTCATATGGATGATCGATTCCTGTCTACTGACACAAGAAGGAAGGCATGTAACTTGGTGGTAGATCTGTAGACCTACCAGAGGATCATATCTATCCTCAACTTCAAGTGGGTGTGTTTGTGAAATGCCGGTGGGGACTTGCATTTTGATGGACAACTTTGATGAGCTCCAGATGTGGGGGAAGGGGAAAATTCTGTTAGAATTGTTAGAATAGCAGGCCAGAAGTTCCCTTCATTCCGTGGGACATATTCCAGTAACTGCATAGAAGTTCTTCCACAGTTTTAAAAACACAGTTGTTAAGTGCAGAATTGATTCCAGTCAATATGTTCAGCTTTCCCTTCTTAGTCTTTTCTTCTTCTTCTACATTGGCTTCCTCTTTTCCCCAGCCCCCTCCTCTTTCTTATAGCATCTTTGGTAGCATTTGTTGCAGATTATAATGTCTTCCTTGTGTAAAACTGGAGGGTGTCACTTCCATATAAGGTTTTATATGGAACTCAGGCTATTAAAGTGAAGATTCCCTGGTGGTGGTGGGAAGATTATGCGGGGAGGGTGGGGCAAGGATTGTCACAGGGCAATAAAATCTCTTTAACAGGGCTGGCTGAACGTTTAAAGTCACATTTAATGTTTCTAACAGTAACTTGTGTTTCCTTCACGCCCATCCATTATCCAGGTGTTTTTGTAGCACCAAGTGGGAAAATAAAAGTAATCACACCATACAGCTGGGGCCTCTATGGGAGCCAAGGTGCAGGATAGAGGGTTGGAAGAGCTGGAGAATGGGCCCTTGTCTCTCATTATTTTATAATTACAGAACAAAAACAAAAGGTGACTATTTTAAAGTGCTTTTACAACCTATTGAGGAAGTAATACTCCTGGAAAATAGGATCATTCTGCATATCCTCACATGCTATCTTTATGTTCCAGAGGCATCTGCTTGGCTGCTTTGGAAAAAGGGGATGCTCCCCTGGAGAACGCCAGGAGTTATTTTAGTGTTGCATATTTTAGCTTCATTTTATAAACTGCCCAGGGAATATTGCTGAAGATTATATTTAAACTCATATAAACTAACTAAGGCTTAGTTCCCCTGAGTAAGTATAGCACCTCAGGAGCATATCTAACCAAAACCTCCTCCAGACAAAAGACATTTTTTGCATATTGAAAACTAGCATGCCAGAAAGAAGATGAGATTAGAACTTGTCTCCCAGACATTTAATTTTCTTTGTGGATTTTTTAAAAATTTTAAATGGATAGAATTACATTTGTGTAATTGGTGCAGCAGAAAGTCCTTCCTCTTCTGGATTCCAGCCACTGTGTTTCATTCTACTTTGTCTTCAGTTTTCTGCTCCCCCTGCCATTCAACAAAGCCTCAAGCCTCCCCCAAGCCTGTGGATTCTTCCCTTTTGTCTGATGGTATTTCATTCAACTGGGATTCCCCAGTTTAAGGAGTTAGAATTAGAGGGAGTCCCCAGTTGCATTTTGCAGTGGAACAGCATAGACAGCAATAATTCTTAGCTATTTGGGGGACCCAACTAGATAATCTCTCCTCCTTTCCAGCTTTACAGTTGCATAGACTGGAAAAGGAGTAAATTCCACTGATATGCCTGCCAACTTTAAGATAGTCTTAACTAAGACTGGGTGTGCATTAGTTGGATGGCCTCTGTGAAGCGTGTAGGTACCAGTGCAGACATTAATTTTTAAACAAGATAAAATGTTTGGAGACAGGAAAGTCCTGAGGGATGGGAGATATTTTTTTTCTTAATAATTTTCCTGTTTTTTTAATCATTGCAATATGAATTTTACTCTCTCCCCTTCCCAGATACTTGAGTCTTCCTAAATGCATTAGGATCTCATTTGTGAGGATCTTCCCCTATATATTTCTGTTGGAATATTAAAAGCAGCTGAGAGGGCTCTGCTGTGCATCCTACTACTGGGAAAAATAGATTATTTGAGGACATGAGAGAGAGAGAGGACTGTTTTAATTAGGACTCTTGGACTATGAAATGCATGATTTCCTAAGGCCAGACTGAGACTGATGGTTTTACTCTAGCTCAAAGGGAAGATGGAGTGATTTACTCAAAGTTGAGGGTGTGTGTATGTCTTAGTGGCCATAGCTCACCACACTATATATATATTGAATTATGGGGTGATTATTTTAATGCCTTTGCTTTAAGCATTTGTTTATTTCAAAAACATTTGTTTATTTCAATAATTCTATTTGTGTCCTGCTTCTCTTCCCAGGGGAGCCCAAAGCAATGCACTAAAACAGTATAAAGTGCAGAATTTAGTTGAATAACATTTAAAATGAAAAAGAACATAACCAGCAAGGCAGTTACTATGAAAGTGTTGTTGTTGTTTATTCGTTTAGTCGCTTCTGACTCTTCGTGACTTCATGGACCAGCCCACGCCAGAGCTTCCTGTCGGTCGTCAACACCCCCAGCTCCCCCAGGGACGAATCCACCACCTCTAGAATATCAACTATGAAAGTAGTTGGTATTATTGTTACTGTATTGATTAACTTGCTTTATTGCGCTCTTAGATTCATTGACAGAGGGTGAACTATGAATATTTTAACAAATACAGTATATCACCAAGATACATCCATGTTGCTATCTGAGACTTGGTGGGGAGTTAGACATTACTTTGCACTGACCCCTTTTAAGTCTCCCCCCTCTTCCCCTGTGTCAAGAGCAGTTTTTTTTAGGAAGACTCAGTAGTTCAGGAAACAGCTTAAAGGCAAGACAGAAAGGATGTCAATCTGAGCCCCACTGCATCTGATTTTCCCTGGGTTCATTGGCTACCATCTTGTTTGTGGGAGGGGCTAACAACTTGCTCTTGCACTTCTTCTCTGCACTAATATGCATGTTGGCTATTTTCCGTAACATCCTTACTAGAGGCTGTGCTGAGTGCTTCTTGGTGTCGAAACTTAAGATGTGCTCCCAAAAATAGAAGTAAGGGCCAAGGCATTTCAAGTATCAAATAAGAGCAGGTGCAGCTCCAGTATGTGCTTGCCAGGTGGCTTTGGCTTAATTATAGACTGGCGTGTCCCCACCCCCATGTCCGTGCTTTATGAATGGCTAGTTAAGAAAACTTACTTCTGTTGAAGGAATATGGTGGTGGACCTCCATGTCTTCTGTGTGCAGGGATGCTCTTTTGCTGGATCGGAATGCCACACAGACTAATAAAGGAACCTGCTTAGTGGATGTATGTTATATCTGGAAATCTAGAAATCACTTTAACTTGCCCTGATAAATATGCATTCAGTAGATAGAGATGCAACAGAAGTAGTCTTATATGAATGACTGTCTAATGATAGTTTTCTTATTATAAATGTGTTTTAGGATAGAATGTATATTATAGCTTATACATGACATGGGAGATTCTTGCCCTCCAAAGTCATTTGAGGTAAGCAAAAAAGGGTTTTATGTATCAGTGGGGGAAGAGCAGTCACATTTTCCCAATCTAATTCACACCTGCCCTCCAATTACTATACCTCGCAGTGGGAAAACCTGTCAAAATGTATACTCCCTGCTATTACTTTTAAGCAACACTAGAAACATCAGGATAGCCACTCATGTTTGGCTCATGTTACACTGGTATAAATCAATAAAATACAATATAGAATTATAAAAGCATCTTAAATGTTAATAATAGCACAGCAGTAAAAGATTTTCAAGCATAGAACAGCAGCAAATACTACATTTTTTTCAGTGAGAAACAAAAGAGAACAATTATGATTTTAAAGCCCTTTTGAAAAGATATTCCCCATCACAGCTAAATTACCTGCGTCTTTTTTTTCTGAGCCAGTAAGGATGTTTCCTAAGACTGGGCTGTAGCCACCCACTGTATTTTTATTTCCCAAGACTGCGTAGAAGCACTTGTGGCTTCTAGAAGCATTTTTGGAAATAAAGGTGGTGCTGGAGCCTGGTAGTTTACTTTGCAGATAGGATTTTGCTACCCTGTTTGGTTATTAATTTTTTAAAAAATTGAATTCATTTCAGGCAGGGAGACTGTCAGAGAATAAGGGAAGTGTTTGCAGGCCTTTGGGACTCAGGAACACAAGTTACTGGCTCTTGAGAAGTGGGATATCCAGTTTGAATTACAGGGGATACATTACATGGCAGTAGAAGACTCTTGTTTTGCAGATGCTGATGCTGATTTATTAGATTTAATATAGCCGCCCACTCCAGTGGACCTTGGGCGGCTTACAAAAAATAATTAGTAATCAAAACATTTAAAACATAAAATGGAACGTGACAGCCTGGACTAAAAACAACCATTAAAATGAAGTGTGACAGACCGCCCCCCACCAACACATTGCTTGTTGCTTCTTAGCCCAGTGGCTTTCAGATGCATTGGACTTCAGTTTCTATAATCCTCAGCCATGAGAGCTGTAATCCAACATTCCCAATGGGCGCCAGGTTAGAGAGCTACATATATTATAGATCTGTACTGTAGATAGATACATCTATACCAGTGTTTCTCAACTCCCAGAATTCTCCAGCCAGCATGCTGGCTGGGGGATTCTGGGAGTTGAAGTCCACACATCTTAAAACTGCTGAGGTCGAGAAACACTAATCTGTACTATGGCAAAGTTGTATTGTGTGATGTCCAAAAGAATGTTACTGCCTTTTTCAGTCCGCCTTTTGAGATTTAGCTTTTGCGCAGGAGTGGATTCTTTTTCCTTTTTTTAATGGCTAGTAGCCATGACCAGTCTAGCTCTAGTTTTCTCTGTAGGTATAAAACGTCTCTCAGCAGGTAGCTAGAGAGGGCCCTTCCTTTGCTCTGAATATAAGCAACTTCCTTTAAAACTTCAAAGCCTTTTTTCCCCCTAAGGTCTCCAGTTCCAAAGAGAGTGAAACGCTGTAATTAAAATACCTTTCAGCAGAACTCATAAATCAGTTTACTAATATGGTATACAGTGTGCATATGTCTGTAGGGAAAAGGAATAATGGGGCGGTAAATAGTTAGTTTCGTTCCCTGCTAATAGATACATCTAACTTTGGCAGAAGAATATGCTAATGTTAGATGTATTTGCTATGATTGACTGGATTTAGACATATAGTTTGGGAAAATGTCCTTTGTGATGCCTGTTGAGCGAATGAATGTTTGGTCAGTTTGCTCACTGATCTATTTTGTCATTCTTTTTTTTAAAGAGTTCTAAGTAGCTAGTATATAGTAATGAAAACAAAATCTTTGTGAGCAAAAGGAATTAAGTACTTTTCAGAGAACCAGAATGGTGATCAGAGGGGGCTGGCCTACATTTATGGGCAGTCTGCAGAGCTGAATGCAGCTTACCAATCACATATGTGCTGTCTGTGGATTCCCTCCCCCAATCCCGCTATTTAATTATTTTTTAAATTCAATTTTGAGGCTTCCTGACTCAGTTATGACTCTGGGCAACTTACAGTTAATAGGAAAAAACAACATAGATAGAAAAACAATCACAACTGACTGAAAGACTATACACAACAACAACAACAACAATAATAATAATACCACCACCACCACCACCATGGGGACTCTACAGTCACCCTATCCCAAGGCCTGGGAGAACAACCACATTTTAAAGGAGTTTCTGAATGTCACTAAGGTGAGTCTCTGGGGGGATGTCATTCCAGAAGGTGGACACTGCAACAGAGAAGGTAGACTTCTGCAAGGGGACACTGTTTAATCGAGAGGACCTGGAGCATGCCCACTCTGCCTGCCCTCTCTGGATAGGTGGAAACATTTGGAGACAAGAGGTCCCTCAAGTAGCCAGGCCCAATGTCATGAAGGCTTTTATAGGTGATAATCATCACCTTGAATTGCATCCAGAATGTAATGGTTGCCTAATCCCAAATACTCAGTCTCACAAGCTCGGGCTTAAAGATAACTGATTTATTAAAGGAATAGTATGCAAATACAGAGAAAGCTGAGAATGAGCCAAAGCGCGCGAAATACAAACTAAATACCCTTGCTTCAAACCCAATCCCGCCCCTCACCCCACCATAGTAACCACCCCCTCCCAGGTGTTGGCAACCGTCACACATCGGCCTGGGAAAGCAACCTTGAATACATGTCATAACCCAAACATACATTCCTGCAGAACAGCAAGGAGATTACAGCCTGGCACGGCTGAAATTCCCCTCCCCACAAATGACAGACACGGAACAGGAAAGTGACATGTGAAACGTTACGATGTATTCAAACCATTGGAACGATGAACATGACACAGAAGCAGACTGGTAACCAGAGCAGCTTGCAGAGCAGTGGGGACAAGTGAGCATAATGCAACACACCCATTACTGCCTAAGCTGTTGCACAAAAATGAAATAGAATAGCTTCTGTATTTTAGAGGAGGGGGTTTGAACCCTTCTCATATCTGCTTTAATCCGTGACATTTTCAGGTCTTCCCCAAAGCTCAGAAATAAAATTGGTTAGTTGGAAAAGGTGCTACAGTACTAGACTCCTGATTTTCTGCCTTCAGAGACTAATATGGCTCTCCTCTTACCGTGGCATGAAGCTCCGAGTGATATATATGCTTTCCTCCCTCAAAGATAACTAGTGAGTTTCTAGTCTGAATGGGGATTCCAGTTTACTTATTCTGCATCCCAGTTCAGCCACCCTGATGCAAAATGATGCAAGTGTGTAATTCACATAATTTTTGTGACTACATCATGATGTCATTGGGACTTCCTCTGGATGTATAGGATCCCAAGACTGATGTTTTTTGCTGTTTCGACTTTGAGGATTTCCTAGTCGAAGGCCTCCAGATTATTGGAATTTCCAAAAAACCTAAGATAGTTGTTCCCCAACCTTGGAGGAGTTGAATCCAAAAGGTGTAATGGGTTGGGGAAGGCTAAGTGTAAGAAATTCTGTGTGTCCATGTCAGGGCATTTTTGAAAAAAAGCTTTAAATGTATGTACCAATTAAAAGTGCAAAGGTAGTAGGTTTTTAATGGATATACATTTCCTGAAGATCATTCACAGCTAGGCATTAAATCAGGAAAACTTTGGAGATATGTATTTGCAAGTGTGTGAGATTTAGAAAGGTTTGCTAATTGGGAAGAATGTTTTGGAAACAGTCCTAATTAAGATAGGTGATTTGCTTTGTCTGCTTTCATTAAGTCATATTAAAGCATCCCCCATCCTCCTGCCTAGAATTTAAAATACAGACCATCAGTCTATGCTGTGGTTTTCTGTTTAAAACCTTAACTGTTTAAAGAGCTCAGAGTAAGCCCTTGATGTTGGCCAGGTCTGTTAGAGGACATTAGTGTTAACTATAGATTTATACCCAAACTTTATTTAATCTTTTGTTTTATCTTCACAGTAGCGCTGTTTGGGGAAGCAAGTCCAAGGAGATAGCTTAACTTTCAGTGTTACCTTTTCTGAGCCCCTCATTCACCCTGGCTCTGAAATCAAGTATGAGAGAAACTCACTCAGTGGAAGAAGAGTAGGAGATGTTTTTAAATCAGCTCTTTGGTGTTCACATCACAGCACCTTGGAAGAAGCCACAGCCTTCTTTAATTTCTCATCAAATAAGTTGCATTATAAAGATGTCCTAGTAGAATGCATCTACGTTTTGCAAATGATCTCTTACATTTTTTCAGTATTTAGCTTATCCTTCCCCAATCCATTACATCTGTTGGATTCAACTCCCCCAGGGTTGGGGAACAACCATCTTAGCTTTTTTGGAAATTCCAATAATTTGGAGGCACTTGACTAGGAAATCCTCGAAGTTGAAACAGCAAAAAACATCAGTCATGGGATCCTATACATCCAGGCAGTATTTTTGTAAAGAGTTGAAAGTAGCCCTGTTTTTCCATGATGTGAACTCACGATTTGTTCCATTGTCACTTTATGTCAAAATAGTTGAATAGGCTTTTGATGAAATTGAAAAGCCTGACAAACTTACTAACCAAGGGGGAACTGGGATAACTGTATATACTATGAGAAGCAGTGCTTCATTTATACCACCCTTGATTTTCTGAAGTGTATATTCAACTATGGTACTCATAGTCATACCATCCTGGGCAAATGGCTGCCCAATCTTTTCTTGAAAACCTCCAGTTATGATGTAATGGTATGTGGGAATGACCTTAGGAGAGTGGGGGGGAAGAGATGCTGCCTAGGGAACTATCAGATAAGAGAGGACATAGCCTGCAGCAGCGTAACAGGCAAAGAAAGAAACTCAGAAAGGAACCTCCCTAACTTCTCAGTCTGTAAAAGAGATGGTGGGAGATTTGTACTATCAGACTTGCAAGATTCTGTTAATGTAGCCTTACAATAAAGCAGAATTAGCTCATCTGGTCGTGTTTCCTGTCTGATCTATCTGGGAAGGCTGACAGATGGAGCACCTATGACTACAGGAGGCAGGTTATTCCACTACTTAATAGCTCTCACAGTCAGGAAATTGCTCCTTCTTGTAAGTTTGAAATCTTTCTTTATAAAGCTTCCACTTATTGGTTCTTGTTTTACATCCATACCTTCTGCCCTGTGACATCCTTCAAGTAATGTAAGACTGCTATTATGTCTTCCCTTAGCCTTCTCTTCTTTAGGCTAACCATACCCTAAAGAGGATTTAGTTCCTCACCATCTCTGTTGCTCTTCTCTGTACTCTTTTTAGTTACCCAACATCCTTCTTGTTTTATGGCATACTGAACACAGCGTTCCAGGTTTGGTCTGACTAATGCAGCATAAAGGCTGTATGGTAACTTCCCATCATCTCAACACTATACCTCTGTTGATGCAGCCCAAAACTACATTAATTTGTTTGGTAGCTGTGGCATACTGCTGGCTCATGCTTAATTTATGGATTACCAGGACATAATCTTCTTGCAAGTATTACTACTGAGCCTGGTATCTGTGTATCTGGTTCTTCCTAAGTGCAGAACCTCACACTTTTCACCATTAAACAGCATTTGTTGGATAGGGCCCAATGTTCAAGTCTACCAAGATCTTTTTGAGCTTTGAGCCAATCTTCTGATGTGTTAGGGTAGTTGAAATCCTCCATGATCACAGTGATATGTTTCCTGGATATCTTGGTGATCTGGTTTGCGAAGGTTTCATCTACACATTCTGCTTGACTGGGTGGCTTATAGTATAATTTTTCTAGTTATTATTAGACACACAGATAACAATAGAAGGGCTAACAGGATATGATAGAATCTCTTTTTAATGCTCACATGTTCCAATATGCATGGTTCCTTCATTGTAAGACTTTGAAATGTAGTTGTGGTATTAACAAAAATATCTGCAAATAGTAAGTTTGTTTTTGAGCATGATAAAACTTGAGTATATTGGACCTTGTTAGGAATGAGGGAATAATGTGTTCAGATTACAATTTAATGCAAATTCATATTTTCTGCATTCCAGGCTATAGCTTTTGTTGCACCTTTTAGATTTTGGGGCTCTATCTTGCAAAAATAAAAAAGCTTATCTTGTGTACATAACTGAGGAGAAAGTATAATGATAATGTTGAAGGAAATTGCTTCTTCCTCCAAAGGTATACATTAGGACAGTGTGCCCCCAAATACCTACATTAGAAATACGTATAGAAGTGCATATTCTCTGGCAGACTCTTTGCTTTTTAAATGCAGTTTGATACTGAAAAAGAACGAAACAAACTGGTGTAAAAAAATGAGATGTGAAGTGATAGTGAATGGGATGGATTTGTCCATCCCTAGTTATCATTGTTTTTTAAATGGAGAGCTAATTAAAAGGCAAGTAGCTGAGCCGTTATCAAGTGCACCACAAGCTCTATTGTTAGTGCCTGATAATCATTTTCACGCTGGGCATTATAGAGTGATGGTGCTTATTATGGCTTATTAATCAACTATGGAGAGTCTGCCAAGGACTCAAATGATGCTTAAGTGTGTGATAGCCTAATACATTCCTATGTAATCACTGCCAAAGAGTAGATTGTATGGAACAGCATTTCTCTTATATCTAACAGCTAAGTTTTCAGTTCATACTTGAACCCTAAAACCTTTCTTATAAAGTTTTTTTTTTAAGTTTAAAAAAACTTTATGGTACAGGTAGGCAAAATTCAGGCTAGCAAGATCTACTTTTTAAAAACTTAATTCTGAAGTTCTAATGTACTAATAAACAAGAGCAGGAATATAGTAAATTCCTTGGTCTGAAAATGGAATGTTTCACAGAACTCTGGAACTTTCTGTTTCCCTCTAGATCACGTTGAACTTTCCCCATCAAACCATGTTATTCCAGAGATGGTTCAGAGGTTTTGAGAAGTAAATCCTCCCAAAATGAAAATGGTTTTAAGGTGTTTTGGGATGGTCTAGCCCTTAAACAGGCATGTTTTGACTGGAGCACTGTATCTGGAACACCTCAAATCACTGGTTTGAAGGATTTAGTCCTGGAAACTGCCAGACCTTGTAACTGCATGATTCAGCGGTATGTTTGGCACAGTCTGGAGGAAACAGAACTAGAATTAGAAGTTCTCTGAAATACTCTGTTCCTCCATTAACAATTTTGTGAATCTGAACTGGAGCCTTATGCAAAAGTCATACACTTAGAATTTTAGAGTTATGAGCCCAGAATTGAACTGAGCTCACAGCTTTTCCATACAAAATGCATCCCTTTTGGGACACAATTTTTTGTCTCTCAGGAGAATGTATGGATACATATTAGAGGATTGTGCGCTTTGAATGAAAAATAATTCAAACTCACTTCTGGGCATATTCAGTTAGAATATTTTTATGTGACCAGTGATAAGACAGACTTCCATTGGAGACCATAGATATCTACTGCGTGTTCAAATAGAAGCATTGTACTACAGTAGATGGCCCAATCATTTAATTGTGCTTTTGGAGAAAGATTGTGGCTCAGTACCAGAATGCAGGCTTTGCAGTAGATCTCCCATTCAGTTCCAAGATCACACTGAAGGGAAAGAGATTCGCCTCAGGCCTGGAAGAAGCTGCTGTGATTCTGGGGGAACAGTTCTGGGCTAAGAGAGTAAATAGTATAAAGCAGGTTAATGTAGTTTGTACCCTAATATTTGATTTTTTAAAACTTTTTTCTTGGTAGTATTCTTTGGTCTTGACTCATTTTGCTTCTGTTCTTTTTTGTTTCAGGACCCACGATTATCAGCTTTAATTTTTGACAAGCTTCAAGTGCCTGAATATTTACAGAAACCTAGGAGTGAAGGGGAAAGCAGGTGTGATGTTTGTGCTGCCCACCTGAATCAGCTGAAGCAAGAAGCAGTCCAGGTCATCCACAACCTTGACCAAGCCAGCTGTCAAGAGGCAACAGATCCCCCCCAAAGTGCCGTGGCAATGGCTGCTGTGATACCAAGAATGACCTCCCAGAACATGGTCAGCGTCTCTTCTCAGAAGGACTTGTCCCTCATGGCTGGACAGGGGGGTAGACAGCCTGGCAAAACCACCAGCCTTTTCTCTGGGACGGAGAGGAAGAAGGGACTAGGGTGGCCACAAGGTGCGGGTGGCTTCCCAAACTCCAGCGTTCAAGTGACAGTGGCTCCCAGTGGCCTTAGTGGGGCATTGAGCTCAGTAACGATCCAGGCTCAGCAGTACCTTGAAGGGATGTGGAGTATCTCCCGAGTAAACAGTTTTCTTCCTCAAGCTTGTCTAGTAAGTAACTGTCTACTATGTTTCTGATATTCCACAAGTAACAGGCTTTTTTTCCTCTACCTTGAAAGCTTTTACCTAACATGGGGCCTTTTAGGAGTCTGAGGGCCCAGGAGATGGGATGTTCATTTGAATCCTACTTTACTTCTCCTTGCATTCTCTGTCAACACATTATTTTTTTCATTGTTCTTTACCCATTGAAGTCAGCAGCCTAGTTAACCAGGGTACCTAGTACTGAAATAACTTTTGGAATTGCACTTTATCTGATGAGTTTTACTGTCCTGAATGAAAAGTAATGATCCGTCTGATCATTTCAAATACTTTGTATGGGGCTTCATCCATGTTTGAAACCTGGGACAGTTTCCCAGTGCTTTCCACCTTCTACCACTTCCCCAAAGATAGATTAATTCAAGAGGTAATTTCAGACCTGTGGCTGCCATGTTTTGCCTACAGAATACAAGGCTCTTGGGGAGATGCTGCTGGGTTTTTCCCTTCTGCTTCTCATTTTGAAAGAGAGAGAAGTACTTTCATTCCTCTATAAGTGGCAGTGTCTGTTTCAGGGTAAGTGGGAGTTAGACTGATGAAAGTGGTGTTGCTACACAAGCACCACCCCTTTTCTATATGACTGCAATGTTGCATGCATGCCCCAAAGGGGCAGAGCTTGTGGTGCAACACTGTGATCCTAAAGGGAAAGAAATTTATTTATTCAATTTATATAGCTGACCATCTCATGTACATGAGACTGGGCAGCTCACAGACCTTAAATAACAAAAAAAAACAAGCCCATATAAATAACTAGCCAAAAACAATGACAACAACAAGCATTCAAAACTAGTTAAAACAGTGAAACAATTCACCATAAAACATAAAAATGTGGGAGAGTGCCATCCAGTAGCTTACAAGCAATACAGCCATCTCACAGTCTCCATACCTCCATGGGATTCCTAGGCCTGATGGCAAAGCCATGTCTTCAAGATCTTTTGAAAGACCAATAGGGTTGGGGCTGATCTAATTTCAGAGGGGTTGATGTTCCAGAGGGTGCGTGGGATGGCAGAAAAGGCTCTCCTCCTGGGTTATGTCAGATGAAAATCCTCAGTATAACATGCCCTTCTGCCGAACCTGTTGGGATGGGCAGATGTAACCAGGAAGAGGTGATCCCGAAAATAACCTGGCCCCATGCCATGTAGGGCTTTATAGGTCAGTGCTTCCTGTGCTACTGAAGCCAAAAAAAGAACTGAACTAGTTCCTCAAGTCAAATCTACAAGTATAGTAGCAAATTGTGGTCAAAAAGCATTTATTGATATCTACCTATCTTCATGTCTACTGTTAAATTATCCTTTTATTCATAGGGAACTCAAGGTGGCTAACAAAATAAACCATGTACAGTTAAAATCTTATAAAAACAGTTACAACTGCTATTAAAACTAGTTGAAACTCAAAAGGCCTAGCTGAAGAGGATGGTCTTGAATCCTTTTCAAAAACAGGTAGTGTGGGACTGAGTACAATTCAGTTAAAAGCAAATAGGAGATCTCAGAAAATGTGGGTATCTTTAAGAGGGCCTGGCCTGCTGACCTTAATGTCTGGGTAGGTTCACACTGAGAAGATACCTGTTGTTAGAAACATTACCCCCTTACAAGGAGGACCATATATACAAGGGCCAAGTTCACATAATTCTTTCTTACTAAATAAAAGCAGTGGAAGTAAAAATTATTTATGTTACAGTATTCAAATGTTTATTTTAATACATATTGCTTAAGTTAAAACCAATTGCATATCTAGTTGGAAGAAAATCAAACTAAGATCAGTGAGACTTCTAAGTAAATACTGTATGTTTAGGACTGGCCAGAAATTCTGAACATAGGCAACAAATTATAGGGTTTCTTTGTTGTCTTACATTTAAATTAGTGACCATGGTTGGTATTAGAACTATTTGAATGTATCCTTTGAGGTGGACAAGGCTTGAAAGAGTCTAAGCTGTCTTTTGTTCAATTTTACAGCAATAGTCACAGAGCAAAATATCTCACTGTAACAGTTCCACTTTATGGACTCCGGTGCTAAACTTGTCATAAAGATAGCCTTACAATCTTTTGTGATGCCTGTGTAAATAATTTCTGTGTAGAACGACTGCATTTTCTTTGTCTGTTGAAGAGTGTAATTATGAATGCTACATTTTCGTAATAGCTTTTTATTCACCTCAGAGTTAACAAAATAGAATACAAATTGTGTGTGGTTTAGAGATAATCCTTGGATGAAGTATGACAGCTGTTCAAATCTAAACGGTTTCAGTAAACTCTCAGAAAATAATGAAGTAAAAGTTCAGGAATGTAAAAATATATTCAAGTTGGGTTTCAGTTGGGATTCTAACAGACATTGATATGGATCTGTGAATCTACTGGAAATAGGCAAACAGATGAACTAACATGAAAAAGAGTTACTTGGTGTATTCCCTGATAATATATTAATACACCACATGCAAGGAATAGCGGATAATGTGCCTTTCTCAAGAGCAGTAAAATTTTCTGAATAAACAAGGTGGTTCTAGTTATTGTTTAGTGCAGTAAATATAAAAACTAAAGGATTATTCCTACACTTGTGTAGCTTTCCTTATAAAAAGTAAAGTTGCATATGAATCTCTGAGCTCCCTGAAAGGCCTCTGTTTTGAATGCATTCTAGGTCAGCACCCACAATTTTCCTGCATCCTTTCTGGATTTTTAGGAGTGAGCAAGTGCATATAATAGATGGCCCACAAAGATCTCTTCAGTTCTTTGTTTCTTTTATCGGTATTTGGTATAAAAGGATAAACATTTCTGAAGCAGAATCAGTTGATGACAATTCACTGGATGGCTACCCATGCAGAGTTTTTGAGCAAGTGCAATCGTATGGTAGTTGGAGGAAAATTGAATAGAATTAATGATGATGGGGTGGATTATGGTCAGCACTAATTATATCAATTTGTTTATTTATTTATGTTCTGGCCCAGTCCCAAAGGACCCTGGGCAGTGTGCAGTATCAATGAAAAGATCCCCCCAGTAATAAATAAATCAGAACAATGACAAAACGAAAATTAAAAAAAAAACACAAGGATAAACTCCAAATCAGACCAAGATAAGTATCCACAATCAGTCAGCTAGGACAAAAAGCATGTTGAAATAAAAATGTTTCAACTTTTCTTCAAAATAAGATGTGTAGAATCTTGAGCCCAAATTGGATTCAGTTATAATAAAACAATTAAGAATTAACAAGTGAGAATGCTGTATTCTAATAATGTTTATGTTGTCTACAAGTTAGTTAATAGACGGTGGCAACAGTTAAGACACTGTAAAGTCTTTGTAGGGATGAAAAAAAAAACATTATCATTACCATGTAGGAATTATAACAAGGAGAAAACACCTTTCTGTCTTTAGTATTGTTAATAATCTAAGGAATGGATAAGGGAGACAGAGCCATTATGGATCAGTTTGAGTGAATGTTATAACACACATTTTGTGAAGTAAGACTACTTTTTTTGTATTTGTTCTACTTCTGGGGCTGCCCCTATTATACTCCACAAGGTAAACTACTTCTCTGATGTTGCCAAGGAAAATTACATGGATATAGCCATGAAAGTCACCAGGAGTTGAGCTCAACTCAAAAAAAACCCCTTTACTTTTTTATCCCTTTGTATAAAGCCAGTGTTATCATTGTTGAATATTAATTATATCACTGAGTTGGATTTTATATACTGAGAGCTTGTATCCCCTTTCCTACCCATACCCCAGTGAAAATTGTGATAAATAATTTACTTAACTGTTTTTACTCATTTCAGAATTTGGTGTTAATGAATAGGCTTGAAGATAATTTACAATGACTTGCATGTGAGAGGGGAAAGCTAATTTCCTAATTCCTAAGGTGAGAATTTAGCAACTCACAGAACACTGGTTGAAAAAAAATTACCCCATGTGTTTATTATTCTTATTAATCATGGTCCACTTATAGATTTCAAGCAGGCACAGTCAGTGGCAGATGAAAATGCATGATTTCTCCCCCGTGGTGTGTAGCTCTATAGCAGGAGTGCAGCTCCACGAGTGAAATTGCTGCTGAATCGCAGTTTTAATAGTACAGGAGGAGAAATTTATTTAACTTAGAATAACTGACTGTCTTTGACTTATGGGGGTTTAGTTTTTGTCCTGCTTCTGTCCACTGTCTAGTCTCAACCCACTTTTTGGAGTGATTCCCCAAGAACTCAAAGAGTAAGTATCACTATAAGTCCAGAAGTATAAGCATCCGTGCTTTATATGCCACAGAAGTCCGTGACTTTGACTGCAAAGCCAGCAGAGCAAGCAGTGCATTCTAAAAGCACATCAGCTAGCTGCAGGACTCTCAATACGTTTTCTTTCTCAGTACAATAAGGAGGACAAATGCCCTAAAAACCTCTCTAGCCCAGGCATTCTGCCAGCAAAAAACCTCCTAAGCAAGCTGTTTGATCTTTTCTTACCTGCAGGCCAAGCAGTTATTAGTATAGGACCTGCCCAAACTAGCTATAGCAGCCAACTGAGCCAACAGTACCAACAATGGTTGGCCTAGATTTCACCTGTTCCTATTAGGAACCAGCTTTAACATTAGGGGTAGATTAGAAATGCATAGACTGTCTAAATATATTAGGCAATCCTAACACTAAACATACTTCTTCTTACATGTCTTTTTCCAAGTGTCTCCCCAAAGCTGCATAGGCATTGTATGAGTAAATGGATCTACCCCTGAGGTGCAGCCATTGTTTTGAACTAGCTCTGGTTATTGGAGCTCAGGATTCCACTAGCTTCTGAATTTTATCGTACCTGTTCTAGATAGAATATATAGGGAGAAATTTCTAGAAAATGCAGGGATTTCAAAGTAGGCTAATCAGTGAAGAATGATTGCTCTGAAAGTAATTAATGAATATTTTTCTCAGGACTTTGAAACAAAGTGATTGCCGGTGCAATCAACATAATCCTTCTTGACAAATCCATTAGTTCTTTTGTAACACATGTAAGCTGCTGAGGAAGGGGAAGGTTAAAGAATGGAACTGCATACCTGTGTCTGGTTGTAGCTTTTAGATGGCTGATGATTTTATTCCTATTTATATGATTTGTTGAGTATACAGTATTGCTACATTTTACTATGGTACTGCACATTTCAGTAAAGATTACTTTCATGCCCAATAGCATATATCAATGTTTCTTGGATACTGTTTTATGAATGGGGTGGTTGCATGCATGCATGTGTGTGTATATGTGTGTGTGTGTGTGTGTATGTTCAACTGTTACATTATTTTTCAGACTCTACTTTCTCTATAGAAAATGGGGTGGGCTGACCAATTCATAACTGATAGGTTTCATAGACTTTGCCAGCATTTTATGTTTTTGGAATTTGAAGGATATTTTTTGTGGTAAATCTTAAGAACAATTTGGGTGTACTAATTGAAAAAGATTTATTATATGCCTGCTAATGACATGGAATTGTTTTGTGACAGAATCTGTATAAAAGAGCACAGTGAAATTTTAGTTCCCTTTTTTCCTGTTTATGTGTGCTATTGATTTTATTTCACTTTCCAGGCAGTAATGGATTCATAATTAGAATACAGTCACAGTAATCAATGATGAGATTATCAGGCATATAAATAGAACTTTTGAGACTAAGATGAGGTAATTTCCTGCTGCAACTGAGGATCAATTATTGGGGTTTTGTTGAGAATTTTTAAGTAGCACTTGTATAAGATTAAAGTTATTTCAAAGGAGTAAATCCAGGCCTGTTACCTACTTTAAAATAATGTTAAAAAAATAACTAGAAGGCTGACTTCTATCTATTGACTGCTGTTTTTGCGTGTTGAATTTTATGTCTACCTGCCATTTGCACACAGAGTTAAAAGTTCCTGAATTGTACTTTGAGAAGTCTTTTGACAGAACCACAAGCTTCCTTTAATTAAAAATAAAAAAGATGTTTAGAGAAGGTATTGGACTCAACAACTTGTGAAAAGATTTTGTTTAGTCCAGTTTGGTTCAGTGAACCCTAGCTACAGACACCAAGGCTTGGCTGAATTTGTATTACGTGTTGTTTATACCATTTGTCACTCACCTTTCACCCATGGTGTTCAACACTGCATGCATAGGTCTCCCCCTCCTGCTTCATAGCAACTCTGTGTGTTCGGTTAGGGTGAACATGGACTTGAACTACAGTTTTTCTGTTCCTCATCAGAAACCTAGCTACTATACTGCATGACCAAATACCTGACCACATTGAATGGGAGCATGTAGCTAATAGAGTTGGTTCATGAAGAGGAACAAACGTCAAACGGCATCATGTTTGAAATACATGAACTTATTTATTTATTATTCAAATTTCTATTATTATTTTATTATAAACTTGTAGCTTTTATTCTGCATTCTGCCGCATAGGCAGATGATTGGGAATGTGAAAAGTTTTTTTCTTCCAAGGCTTTTTGCAGGAGAGAGAGGATTGAGTTATGACATGCCTTTATTCTAGGGCAAGATACAAGATCTGCGAGACCTTGGACAGCTCCCAAGACCAGCAGACAAATTGCTTTATAGCAGTGTTTCTCAACCTTGGCAACTGTAAGCTGTATGGACTTCAACTCCCAGAATTCCCCAACCAGCATGCTGGCTGGGGAAATCTGAGAGTTGAAGTCCATACAGCTTACAGTTGCCAAGGTTGAGAAATGCTGCTTTATAGGGTTCCGCAACTTTTCAGAATTTTCAGTTGAGATTAAGCTTTGGCAACTTCTCCAAGTCCTATTTTTCCACTGAGGTAAGAAGATTATTAAGGGAGTCTTGATCTGCCTCCCTTGAGTTCCTATACCATGGTCTTGTTTCTAGGCAGATCTCCTTGCATGGGGCAAAGAATTTATGGAGAAATTTAGAATTCTGTGTGTTTGACTTATTTCTGGGTTTGGGATCTGGGATAATTGCCTCTGTGAATTCATAATGCCATTTTCAAATGGGATTTAATATACATTGTCTCCAGGAGACTCTTGGTACTGCCATTATTCCATGTCAGTTTATTCTGATAACAAATCAGACTAAACTGACATGACTGAGCACCATAGCAAATTCTGGGGGTGCAGTGGACCTGGTGGCCTGGGCGGTAGAGTGAACTTTGGTGGCATGATAAGACCTGGTGAGACCTCAACACAGTGGATGGGCCTTGGTGGCCTCAGTGGGGTGGTGGCCTGGGCGGCTTGGTGAGCCCCAGGGGACTTTTTGAGGTTTTCTGGCCCTGGTGCTGGTGGTGGCATTGGGGGAAAATTGGGAGTCTAGGATTAAAAACTGGCCATCCCTCCCCAACTGCACTAAATAAGACCGGGGCTATTAGGATACCTCCAGGGTGAATGGCGAACTCCCTCTCAGGTGTGAGGGACATGGGAGGGAGTATGGACTTGGATGTAGTGTGTGAGGACACTCACCCCCTTGAGTGAGAGGCGGGGGTGAGTAGTGGATGGAGTGCCCCTCCTGTTGAACAGTGAGAGAGGCCAAGGGGGGGGGACAGTGAGTGTGTGTGTGGGCGATGGTTGGGCTCTGACAGTGCCGAGAGCACGAACTGGTGCGCTGGAAGGGCTCGCCATTGCCTGTGACTTATTGAGAGTGTGTGAGTTTGTATGAATGAATAGCGGGATCCCTATTTTTAATCAGGGGTCTCAGGAGTCCAGAATTGGGAGCTAATTGACTCAGAGGCTCTGGGGGCTATAAGGCGGGGCAGGTTATCCAGGTGGTGATGGGCCAGGGATGCTATGATGGGAGCTGGAGGGCGGGCTATCTTCAGGGAAGACATCCCTGGTGTTTACTACCTGTGGTGTGTTCTGGCCCTCCGTGCTCAGACCCAGGTCCAGGACAGCAGACTCATGGAGTCCCTGATCTCTGGCTGCTGCTTTTTAATGCCAGGTCAGTTAACAACAAAGCCCCCTCATGTGTGATTTAATAATGGAAGGGGGCAGACCTGGTGTGTATCAACAAGACCTGGCTGGGCCTGGAAGGAGGCGTCCCCCTTTCGGAGATGTGCCCGGTTGGGTTTTGAGTATGGCACCAGCCGAGACCTCATGGCAGGGGAGGAGGGGTGGCTGTTGTCATCTGAGAATCTCTAGTGGCCTTCAGGGGCTATGAGAACCCATGGACAGCTCAAAAGTAAACAAACAAATGAATCATAGAAGATACCAATCTAGAGTGCGCACATGAGGCACAAAAGACCAGGTTCAAATTATCCTACTCTGGACACATTTTGCAAACGATGGCTCTCTGGAGAAGTCTATAATGCTGGTAAAGGTAGAAGGAAAGAGAAGAAGAGCATGACCAGCAGCAAGGTGGATGGATTCAGTCAGGGCTGCTTCTGGCATACAAGAAGCCCTTGTGCAGAATTCCACTTAGCCCCCCCAAACAATGTTTTTAATATTCAAAAATCATTAAATAAAATTACATAACAAAAATTATTCAAGGGCTTGGTGGGTCACATGTATAGGTTCTGTTGGTGGCCAAGTGTGCATGTGGGAAGCCAGCAAGCCTGTTCACTGATACTGTATTTCCTTTTTTTTTTTTTACTTGAACTGGAGCCCCCCACCCCACCACCCTTGTGCAGTGCACAGTTTGCACACTGGCTGCCCATCTCATAGAATGAGGGTGGTGTGAAAGGCAAGCAGGACAGTGTCTCCATGAACCTTGGGGAGAGGTTTCTTCCATAGTGCGGAGACTGCCACAGAGAAGGCGCACTTCTTGGTCCTTATTCCATTCAGCTCATGGAAGATGGGGACCTTCAGCATCCCTTCTTGGAATGCATAATTGAGCCACCTGTAGTTGGAAGAGACTGCCCTGGAGGTACATGAAGGCCAAAGTATGTGGGCTTTAGGGGCTAAAGTTGGGACTTCAGATTGGATCTGGAAACCTGATGGCAACCATTCCAGTGATGGAAGCACTGTAACTGTAGTGTTAGATATTCTCATCCTTATTAGCAGCCGTGCAGCAATATTTTGGTCTGATTGTGCTGTCCAAGTCATCTCCAAAGGCAGCTCCATGAAGAGCACATTGCAGTAGTCTAATTGTACAGTGATGAGGTGAGTAACTGTTGTAAAGGTCAGGTTTGTCCATTAATTCAGCCTTCCTCAAGCTAGTGTTCTCCCCATGTTTTGGGACTACAATTACCAGACTTCCCAGCCTGCATAGGTTCCTGCTGACTGGAAATTTTTGTCACGTAATACATCTGAGGGTCACCAGGACAGGAAGAGCTACTTCGATCCATAGACTCTATTCTTATTTTATTGATGGCCCTAAATATGTATTAGTCATTTCTCCACTGCCAATTTGCTTTGCCCTCATATTCAAGAAAACTTAGCAATACCGAGCTTACAGCAATGGCATCTGGTCACCTCATCATATAATCACAAAAGTGTTGGAAAAATGTTTCAGTGTTGGGGCAGGATTTTTTTTAATTCTCTCCTTTGTCAGTATATAGCAAAACGTGTTTAACCTCTGACTTTAAGTGTGTTAATTGAGTAATTAAAGATTTATTAGAATGATATGGATCATCTGTAGAAATGTTATTTTCCTAATTAATTTATCTTGGCAAGCTGACTCCATTCCTCCCTTTGACAGGCAATGCATGGGCTTGTGAAAGGTCCGTTCCATTGACACAAGTCATGTATGGAGAGCGAGATTTTGTTTTCATTGATTTACTATGGCATTGTTATGTTACTGGCATTTCATTTAAAAAAAAAAAAAATTAACATAAGTTTCTCAGATGAGGGTAATCGGTGCTGTTAGAAAAACATACAACCCTTTCCCTTTGCTGAAAAGAAAAATAAAATATGAAGCTTCTTTATACAGTGGGATAATTGTAGTTCAGGTATTGCCTGCTTTGACTGGCAGTAACTTCCAGGTGTTCAGGTACAGGGCAACAAAGTTGTACCAGATGATGTCACTGGTTCTCAAAATACTTTTTGAGGATGGCGGTCCATGCTGGTTGGAAACTATCTCCTCTTCCAAAGAGCGTTGCAGATGGTGACCTGCCCAAGGCTAAGGATGTAGTGTGGCAAGCTAAAGTCAAGGACATAATAAAGCACTATAGTATAAATCCAATTGGGTTCAAAACAACTGAGGTAGCATTAGAGAGTCAGATGAACTGACATATAAAATAGTGAAGAAGAGGTCAGTGTTCTGATGTTTGTGTGAACAAGTTAGAGCAAAATCCTGGAGGCACAAGAAGGGCTGCAACAGATGTTATTTCCAGCACTGGACTGTTTTTTCTTTTTTTAATATCAAAGTTCAGAAGCCTGCACTCTGGCCCTATTGGTCTGCATTAGTCTTGTTCAGACTGCCAGACTATTCAGAAGTAACAGCAGGGTGAAAGTTAAGCCATTATTCCTGAATGGAGCTCTTCCTTGCAGATTGAGATGTTTGAACTTTCCAGCCTTTGATACTAAACTCTGTGTTCCTGGTGCTCCTGTTGGCTCAGAGGTGGTACCATTGAATTTGGGCTGGTATCTGAAGAGGCAGGTGCTGGGGTAGAGAGTCTGGTTTTTCCATGATCTCTGTGCTGGAGTCTGCCTTCGTGGGTTCAGAAACTTTCAGAGCTACACTTGGCTTACCCTCCTCCGCTGAAGACAAGCTACCTGTCAAGTCAAAACAGATTATATATGGGAGGCATTGCCATCCTAGAGCATCACTGTTCACCAAAAAACAAAAGCTTTCTTGGTTTGTGTAAACTGGTTTAATCAGAAATTACAGTAGAACACACAGACATAGACACACACAGACACAGAGACCTTGCAATGTTTGTGATCTCTACATTTACTTATTGGAATTCTTTTTGAAATTATTGTCTACTTCTGCCCTTATATATTGCATGAATAAGTCCTTGCCTCAAGGATATTGGGAGTATATAACACATATATACATACCCTTCATGCATTACTTATATTACATGGTTAACTGGAGAATGGCCTTAGTTTACTGATCCAGCCTATTGTATGGGCAGTTGTAGTGAAGAAGTCTGCTAAGGTTGATCAGCTGCTTGTTTATAGACTTTCTGATACAGTACTCAAGATGTTTGATTGCATTAGTGCTGACGTTTTTGCACATAGGCTTCTCCACTGCAGATGGACATTCTAATGTATGGACATCTGGTGGCAGTATCATGGTAGTCCTTTACTCAACACTGAAGAACTATCACAATTCTGCTGCCAGATATTCATATGCCAAATGATGCCTTCCTAAATGCAAATAAGATACGAAGGACTCTGCTTACATCTCTAATAAATGCAGAGCAATGCCTGTAGCATACTATGAAAAGGCTCTAACATGTCACCATAGGAGATAGCTATAAAACATGATCTATGGCAGCAAAGAATTTAAAGTTTTGTGGCATCCTGGAGATTGTTTAATTGCATTTGTGCTTCATTACAACACTGTCTCTTTTTGGCTAAATTTATTTTAACTAATTAGTTTGAAATGTCAGAGTAGTATTTCAGGTGACAGAAATGCATATTATCTCATGTAGTGGATAACCCTAGTGAAAAAAATGTACTGTGGCATTTGATCTAATTAAGCATTTTTAAAAGATTTCCTGGACATTATTCTAGTAGACATTCCTAAAAAAATATTTGAATGGAACGGTGTTTCTCATATTGGTACACACACACGAATGGCTTTTTAGAGGGATTAAAAGGAGGTGTTATAATCAGTTTAGATGAGAATAATATCTGAAGGACAATATTTTAGATCATACTTAAAAAAACCATAATAAGTATATATCACAGAGGACAACGAGGACTAACATTTCTATCCCACTTTTCCTCCAAGGACCTCAAAGCAAGATACTTGAATTTCTTAACCCATTTTATCCTCTCAGCTACCTTAGGAGGTAAGTTGCAATAAAAAGAGGGACTGGTCTATATCATCCGGTTGTGACCATTCCTAGATTGGGAGGTGCTGTCATGGTCACTCACACCTTAGTCACCTCCCAGTTGGACTATCGCAACATATTGTACATGCGCCTGCCCTTGAAAAGCATTTGGAAGGTTCAGCTGGTCCAGAACACATGCAGTTTTGCGTGTTACAGGTGCTGCATTGGCTTCTGGTAGGCTTCCAGGTACAATTCAAGGTTTTGGTTGTCACCTTTTAAAGCCCTATGTGGCATGAGATCAGGTTACTTGCAGGACCACTTCTCCCCAATGCTTTCTGCCCTTCTGGCCTGATCTGGCAGAGTGAGCATGCTTCAGATACTATCAATAAAACAGTTACATGACAGGTCCCTGGAAGCATGCCTTTTCTGTTATAGCTGTTATAAATGAGATGGGTGGCTATTCAATAAATAAATAAATAAATGAAATAGAGCCTGCTCTATAGAAGAGTCTCCCTCTTGAAATACAGATAGCCCCCATTCTATTGGCCTTTCACAAGGCTGTGAAGACCTGGTTCTTCCCCCAAGCTTTGGGGTCTGGCTGTTAACATGGGAGCTCTGGCATGTGGATATGTGAATAGTTTTATTTGGGGTTTTTTTTGTTTGTTTATGAAATTCTTGGCTTTTATCTTGATCGCCAGCCAAAGTTTCTTGGATAGACGGGCGGCCATATTAATTGGATAGATGAATGAATAAATAAAATCTTGTGTTCAGCTAGGATGTCTGAGAAACTTTAAATACATGTTCATGTCAATTTGCTTATAGAGTCTGTGATTGAGTGGAGTGGTGAACAAACATATATAATCCCTCTTCAAATTACCTGCTAAATGCAAAGAAGTTGGAGAGAAGGAGGGGCTTGCATAAGGAAGTAGGAAACAAGGCCAGCAAATGATCAGGGATAGCATGGGACCAAAGTACCAAAGAACCACTACATTTTGAATACACTTAAAAATTTCTTTCATTTTGAGCCATTGATTGATTCACTAATTATGTGCCATCAAGTCAGTGTCAACTCTTAGCAAACACATAGTTAGACCTTCTCTTGGTTGATCCACCCTCAGCTTGGCCTTTCATGTTTTCTAATGGTGCACAGTCTTTACTGTAATGGAGCATCTATCTTGCTTCTGGCTATCCATTTCTTCTCTTTCATTCCACCTTTCCCAGCATTATGGACTTATCAAAAAACTGCACAGTATGTCCAAAATATGATAATTTGAGCCTGGTTGTTTGGGCCTCAAGTGAGAACTCTGGATTGATTTTTTTTGATGATCCATTTGTTTGTTTTCTTGGCTATCCATGGCATTCCCAAGAGTCTTCTCCAACACCAACTTCAAAAGTGTCAATGTTCTTTCTGTTCTGCTTTTCTAAGTTCAACTTTCACTTCTGTAGAGTGACATTGCCTGTACAGTCCTGATCTTTTAGGTACAGACATGTCACAGCATTGGAATAGCTCTTCCAAGGCATTCATTGCTATCCTATTAAGTGCTAGTCTGCAGGGTATTTCTTATTTCTTCTGGCTCCCTTACTGTTGTTAGTTGATCCTAAAAGGCAGGAACTATCTATCACTTACCTTCAATGCCAGGGCTAAGATTGGTTGCTGTATCCGCGTTCGTTCATTTCACATGCCAGTAAGGTAATGCTCAAGATCCTGCAAGGTAGACTTCAGCAGTTCATGGAGCGAGAATTGCCAGATGTACAAGCTGGGTTTAGAAAAGGCAGAGGAACTCGGGACCAAATTGCCAAAATCTGCTGGATAATGGAAAAAGCCAGGGAGTTTCAGAAAAACATCTATTTCTGTTTTATTGACTATTCTAAAGCCTTTGACTGTGTGGACCATAACAAATTGTGGCAAGTTCTTAGTGGTATGGGGATACCAAGTCATCTTGTCTGCCTCCTGAGGAATCTGTATAACGACCAAGTAGCAACAGTAAGAACAGACCACGGAACAACGGACTGGTTTAAGATTGGGAAAGGAGTACGGCAGGGCTGTATACTCTCACCCTACCTATTCAACTTGTACGCAGAACACATCATGCGACATGCTGGGCTTGAGGAATCCAAGGCTGGAGTTAAAATCGCTGGAGGAAACATTAACAATCTCAGATATGCAGATGATACCACTTTGATGGCTGAAAGCAAAGAGGAACTGAGGAGCTTTATGATGAAGGTAAAAGAAGAAAGTGCAAAAGCTGGCTTGCAGCTAAACCTCAAAAAAACCAAGATTATGACAACCAGCTTGATCGATAACTGGCAAATAGAGGGAGAAAATGTGGAAGCAGTGAAAGACTTTGTATTTCTAGGTGCAAAGATTACTGCAGATGCTGATTGCAGTCAGGAAATCAGAAGAGGCTTAATCCTTGGGAGAAGAGCAAAAACAAATCTCGATAAAATAGTTAAGAGCAGAGACATCACACTGACAACAAAAGTCCGCATAGTTAAAGCAATGGTGTTCCCCGTAGTAACATATGGCTGCGAGAGCTGGACCATAAGGAAGGCTGAGAGAAGGAAGATCGATGCTTTTGAACTGTGGTGTTGGAGGAAAATTCTGAGAGTGCCTTGGACTGCAAGAAGATCAAGCCAGTCCATCCTCCAAGAAATAAAGCCAGACTGCTCACTTGAGGGAGTGATATTAAAGGCCAAACTGAAATACTTTGGCCACATAATGAGAAGACAGGACACCCTGGAGAAGATGCTGATGCTAGGGAGAGTGGAGGGCAAAAGGAAGAGGGGCCGACCAAGGGCAAGGTGGATGGATGATATTCTAGAGGTGACGGACTCGTCCCTGGGGCAGCTGGGGGTGTTGACGACCGACAGGAAGCTCTGGCGTGGGCTGGTCCATGAAGTCACGAAGAGTCGGAAGTGACTAAACGAATAAACAACAACAACAATCTGCGTTCGTTATATTTAACTATAATCCAATTTTTTTCACTATGCTCCTTGACTTTCATTACTAGAACTTTCAGGTCATCTACATTTTTAACTATTAAAGCAGTGTCATCAGCATAGGCAGGTTATTGATTTTTCTTCCTTCAGCTTTAAAACCATACTCCTCTTCTTCCCTTAATATATATTCAGCATATCTCTCGAACAAATAAGGAGAGACTATACAGCTTTGTCTCACTCCTTTGCTAACCTTGAGCTGGTCTCTTTCTCCATGTTCCATCCAGACTGTGACATCCTGTACTGCATACAGGTTTCTCATGAGGACAATGAGATATACTGGGACTCCCATTTTCCTAAGGGCATTCTACAGCTTGACATGGTTGACTCAATTAAAAGCCATTATATAATCAATGAAGCACATACTGATTTCTTTGTGGTATTCCTTTGCTTTCTCAATTATCCACCATGTGTCTCTTGTTCCTTGGCCTTTTATAAAACAGCCTGAACATTTCTCTTTTCATAAGGGACTCTGATCTGCATTGGTTAATCCTAAGTATTATTTTGCTAGCATATGAAATAAAAAATACTGTACAGTACTTTGCACACTCTTTTAAGTCATCTTCTTGATATTGATATGTAGACCGACCTCTTCCAATCTGTCAGCCACTGTGTTGTTCTCCATATTTGCTGGCATAGTTTGGTTAGAACTGATTCTGTTGTTTGCCATATTTCCATAGATATTCCATAAATTCTTGTAGACCTCTGACTTGATAATGACCAGAGTGCTGATCTAACTTCATTTTCTAGTACTAGACAGAATAACCTCTAAGTTATCTTGGATGCTGACCTCCCTACTGTACAAAACTTAAGTATTACTCCTTTGTTGGATCTTTTTTGAATCAGTTATTTGTAAACCTTCTTGAAGCATCAATATTATAGTGCTGTATAGAAATCTAAGCAAATATAGTATCTCCTGAGGAAATTTCTTCCTGGTCAGGTAGAGTGGTAACAAAGGCTGAAGGCTTTGGCAGATTTTTTAAAAATATAGCTGGTGGGGGAAAAATAGTTGCACTTACTGTTTTTAAACTTATCCTTGGTTCTAGGGCAGGGGTGTGGAATTTTTGGCTCTTCAAATTCCTGGCATCCTTCATTATTGGCTAAGATGCTGATGGTTGCTGGAAACTGAAGCTTGGTCAAAATAGAAGAGCCACAGCTTCCCTATGCCTGATGTAAATGTTTTTGTGTAATGAAAACCTAACTAAATATTAAAGATAACCCTTCCTTCTAACAATGACTAGTAACTTAAACTTTTTTTCCACTTCTTTCAATCTCCTAGGTAGACTCTGCCGACTGTTTTCATGCTGTGGGTATGATCCCAGATTCCTGTGCAGCTGATACTTTGCTTTGGCCATGGTTAGAAAGGTAGCTATGGGCATTGCCTGAAATAGAGCAGGACCATGTAAGCTCCATTGCTTCCCACTTAATTTTAAAGAGCCAGTAATTCCTCATGTCTAGAAGGGAGAACCAGACCTGTATCACACAATCCTTATTGGGACATATGGTTATGCTTTGCAACTACTCATAGTATTACTGGCTGAGAGCTCAAGGAAGAAAACATTCTTATGCAGTGTTTGGAAAGGTCTTTAAGGTTTTCACTTTCCATGATAGTTGGTAGTAGGCCTTTTTGGCATGACAGTATCAATGTTTCATTTTCCGTTTTCATATTAGCTGTCTTTTCCATGTGATAAGAATTGATTATATATAGGATTTAGCAATGCATTCTAACAAAATGGAAGTGTTGGAAGAGTGTTGGGAGGATTTGTAGACCATAGTTTAATTCCTTCCCACAGCTAAATGCACAAGGTCAACCTATGAAGCATTCCTGATGAAAGCTATTTAGCATCTGCTTGAAGATCTCCAGGAGAGGAGCTCATCACCTGTCTTAGTTACTACATACATTGTCCAAGATCTCTTACTTTCTCCTAATGTTCAACTGAAATCTATACTTCTGTGTATGCTAGACTGTTTGAAGTATAGAGGTTTTGCGCTTTGTGGGAGATTGGGCCAAATATTTGTCCTCATTTATTGCCATTATTGCCGTTATAAATCTTTAGTTCTCTGAGTTAGAAAGTACAGGTTTATGTGAACTAAAGGGACTCTTTGCCACTTGGAATAGCCATTTTATATTGTTTTTGCTTTGTAAGCTATCTAGTGAATATGTTTTGATGGATGACAACAATGAATAACGGTGGTGGTGGTGGTGGTGGTGGTGGTGATGATGATGATGATGATGATAATGATAATGCCTGTGGTGAAAACCTGCAGCGTTGGTGAGTGCATGTGAATAAACTTGTAGCAGAGCCAGTCGCAAGGACCACAGCAATTATATGCTTTTCAGTGGCCTCAAACATTTATTTATTTATTTATCAAATTTGTCACCACACATCTCCTCCGACCAGAGGGACTCTGGACGGTTTACAATACAGAACAATAAATATACAATAAAATTCTAATAAAATCCCTCTAAAATAATTTCTTAACTACCCCAGATCATAAAATCCAGATGGCTGTGATCTTCTTCAGTCATTATGTAGGAGGGGCACTTCAAGGCACTAGCCAACCCCAAGTATGTTGATTCTCTTCCCTGCCCCTGCCCCTGCCCCAAGCCCCAAACATGCAGATTCTCCCATGTTGTAAGATTACTATGAAGTTTCCTTGCTACTGCAGGTCATTTTTAAACCTGTCTTTAGTTACAGTACATTACCTGTAACAAAGGTTTTCTGCATTATTCGTGTTTTCTTTCTCTGGACATGCTTTTAATCTTGCTTAGTGCTGGGCATGACTTCTTTTTATCACTAATTGTGGAGCTGTACAGGATACAGGAAAAATGGATAAAATAGCTTGTCAGATAGACATGAGGGGTTTGCAAACATATGACAGGACAGTAGGCTTAGATCAGCCTTCTGCAATTAGGCACTCTCCCAGAAATGCTGGACTGCAGCTCCCATCAGACCTGGATCAGGATGACAACAGATGATGAGAATTATAGCCCAACATTTCTGGAGGGCACCAGGTTGAGAAAGGCTGGATTAAACAATCTGTTCGATTGATGTAATCCAAAGCATGGCAGCTTCCAATTTTTGCAGATGACAATTTGTAAATTGTCTTGTAAATGCCCTTCTGTTCAATCTGTAATTTTTGACTCTTGCAGTAATATGTCCTCCAGGATCTGTTGCCATCATTTGTGAGTGGACAGGACTACAAACATGCCTTTTAAGTTTCCTTTTCAAGTAATTCCTCTTCTCACCTCTCTTACTTATAGCTGGAAATACGATTACCTCCCAGTCTCTGAGAAACAGGACACTTCCACACTGCATGATTCCCATTTCCACTCCCTCACTAATCAGGTTTAAAGACAACCTGTGGTTGTCTTTGCTAATCTCGTACACTCTTCAAGTCACTCTCCCTCTTGAGGTCACCCTCCTCCAGGTGACTGATAGGAGAATGTAAATATATATAATTCATTATTTTTTTTAACAATAACTTGCTAGCTGTGATGCTGAAAGGATAGCTTGCTGGCAATTTTGCAACCAGGTGCTTTTCCCAGTAGCTGTAAGCATGGTTGCATGCTGCTGCAGGGTCCTGAGTGAAGGAGAGGGGGAGAAGCATTCTAAATAATACCTGCATAGAAGCTCCAGGAACAGATAGTTGAAGATTGCCTGTGTGTTAGGAAGATGGTCCTGGAGGAATAAAAATCCCGTCACCTACCACTCACATAAAAGGGAACGAAAATGAATTGCTGGCAACTCCCGTCTTGTAAACATTCAAGGGAAAAGCACTCCTAGCAGCACAGTGTCCTGCCAGTGGAAGGGAAAACAGTATTTTTGTCAATTTCCATCCTACTTCCTTTGCCTAGGTTGCAATGCATAGAGGAACACTTGCAAGCATTTACAGAGTCCAACAGTCCAGATAATTGCAGATACGTTTTAAAGTAAAATCAACAGTCTGGTGTGCATTTTTCTGACCTTATGCAAATCAGTCAATCAATCTGAGTGGTAGCTGTGAAAGGTGACTCATGAAACTGTCAAGCTGCCTTCCTTTTGAGGTCCTGTAAAGAGAATATTGTCCGCTGAACCCTGGGGCAGGGTGAAACAAGAGTTTTCACTAGTAGGAAAAGGGGTCCACAGATTCTGTAGAACATTCAGCCTAGCAGATGGAATGATTGCATTCTCTATGTCTTGCACTTGCTCTCTCACTTACTCACACAGCCATAAATAAATAATTTTGGGCTCACCATAGTTGAGACAGATATAAATCAGCTCAACTGCTGAATATAGATGATGGTAGGAGAACACACGGGCATGGAGCTGATTTTGAAGCAGTGCGGAGACACTGTATGGATCTGTTCATAGCTTCAGAAGCATCTTTTGATTTCCATCAAGATATCCTGATTCTTTATCTTTTCATTGAAGTGTTTTTCTCTCTTTCTCTCTTCTTTTAGATATTTTTAAAAGATCTACTGTATGTTTGCCATGTTTCCTAAGCAGTTGTGGTTGCTATTTGATGCTGCTGTCCCCTTTCATCAGTTCTACTTTCTAGCATCCTACCTTCACCCCCACTGTGTTGGTCTAACCCAGCTTGTAAGTCCAGTGGTAGGAATTTCTGTTTCAGGTTATGTCCTGGGACAGTAACTCCTAGAATACTTTGCCAGCTGCCCTGGAATTCTGAGACCTCCAATTTTAACACTTCTGGATGAGGTAGACTGAGAAGAGTCTGGACTGACCTTTAGCATTATGTGGATTAATGGCTCCTCGATTTCTGGAAAATTGTCATCTTTAGTTCTGGATGGGGTTGCACTGCCCCAGACAGACCCGGTGTGTAACTCGAGGGTCCTCCTGGACTCACAGCTCCTGCTCGAAGAGCAGGTGGCAGCCATGGCTAGGAGGGCCTTTGCACAACTTTGTGTTGTGCGCCAGTTACGCCCCTTCCCGGAGCGAGAGGCCCTTCGAACGGTCACTCATGCCCTGGTTATCTCCCCCATAGACTACTGCAATGCACTCTACATGGGGCTACCCTTGAAGAGTATCCGGAAGCCACAGCTGGTGCAAAATGCAGCCACATGGGCGATCTTGGGTTTCCCAAGATCAGCACATGTCACCCCTTTGCTCCGTGAGCTGCACTGGTTGCCAGTATGCTTCTGGGTCCAATTCAAGGTGTTGGTTATCACCTTTAAAGCCCTACATGGCATGAGTCCAGGCTGCCTAAGGGACTGTCTCATCCCCACTACATCAACCCGTCCCTCCTGGTCATGCAGAGAGGGCATGCTACGGACCCCATCTGTAAGAGAACTCCATCTGGCAGGGTCCAGGAGGCGGGCCTTCTCTGTAACAGCCCCTGCCCTTTGGAATATCCTTCCCCCGGAAGTGAGATTGGCTCCCTCCCTCCTGGACTTTAGGAAACAACTAAACACCTGATTCTGTTATCATGCCTGGGGTGGGAGAGAGAGTAGTCATTCCTGGGGATGGTTAGTTTCTTAGCAGAACCCTGCTCTGCTTGCAAATCACAGAGAACTTCCAGCCATCAGGGTTTTTATCACATTTATTTTATTATGTATTATATTATAGTATTTTTACAGTTATATATTTTTCTTTCTTACGTTTTATTGTAAACCACCCAGAGTCCCTTTTGGGAGATGGATGGTGATAAATTTGATTAATAAATAAGTAAAATAAATTATGGGTACTAAGTGAATAAACTAATAGTGGTAATAGTAATAAGTGATCTGAGCTTTCTTAGGCAAATGATCAATTCTGTCTTCTTTATCAGTGATTAATTCAGAAAGCCTTTCATTCATCTTAAATCATGCTGCTGATTTAAATGTATTTATTTAATAGAATTAATACCAGTCTTTTCGCATGATTCCGCTTGTGTGATACTTAAATATCCAATATCATGTTAAACAAGGGAAAACTATTGCATGTAAAATGGATAAGCATATAAGAATTGTTTTAGAAAGACTTTTGTTTTTTAATCCATTCAATTGTGTCTGATTCTCGGAGACTGCCTGAAGTTTTCTTGGCAAGGTTTTTTGGATGTGGTTTGCCTTTGCCTCCTTCCTAGGGTTGAGAGTGACTGGCCCAAGGCCACCCAGCTGGCTTTGTGCCTAAGGCAGAACTAGAACTCATGGTCTCCCGGTTTCTAGCCCAATGCCTTAACCACTACACCAAGCTGACTCTTAGAAAGACTACTAACAGATAAAAGGGTTGCAGAATGAGTCATAAGATTAACTTGAACTCTTTTGTACAGAGAGTAGTAATTCATTTGAATCTAGTGAGTCAGTTATGCCCTTTTCCAGGACATTCCATTCCATTTCCCCATCATCCTTGTTTTTTATTTACCTCCCTTGAACAGTCAGCGTTTCTTACCAAACTGAGCATGTTCAACTCTCATGGGCTTATTTTGCTTTTCTCCCCCATCAAGAACTTTTTGGACTACTGTATCTCTTGGGATTTTCCTGAGTGTGTTTCGGCTTCCTCTTACAGGTTAATTATGCCATTTTGCCACATTACTGTACAAATTTGGCTTTACAACACACTTGCAAAGGTTAATACCTTTATCCATTTTGCTCAGGACACGTTATTCTTGTTTTGGGATGTGTGTGGAACTACGGCTCCCCGCAGCCCTGCCCAGAGGGGCAAATTATGAGGCGGCTGGGAATTGCAGTTCTGCGACAGGCTTCTCAGTCTGGTTCTAGGTTCTCATAGTGATCTTTAGTTTTAATGATGCTCTCTATCGCATTTGCAGTTCCTTCTAGTTTCATGTTATTTGAAAACCATGCTAATATATGCTTCATGTTAGTAAATATTTCTAAATGACTGTTTTTAAAATTTAATTTAATTCAATTTTTCATAGGAGGCAGCACCAGGAGAGTGTGGAAAGGAAGGTTCTAATTTTCAAGTTACCTCAGGACAAAACAACTGTGACCAGATTGGGACTGGCGGTTCCCAGAGTTTGGTTGCTCCTGCTGGCGTCTCTGCGGGTCCTTCAGCGGCAGCTTCTTTCTTCATAAGGTAATACTACTGCATTGAGTATTAAATGGCGGCAAACCAAACGTTCTTAAACTTCCTTTACAAGTGACAGCTCAGGTAATGAATGCAGTGAGGCTGTTTGGATAACATAATTATTATACATGGCAGCACAAGGCTGGAACACCTACTGAGGGGAAAAAGCGGCTACAGGAAATTGTGGGGAGAAACTGACGGCAAAATTAAGATCCTCTTTCTACCCACTGTGCATCTGCTGGAAATCCTGCCTTTTTGGCCCTGCTTTGCCAAAAAAGGAAAAAAAGAACTTCCTGTGTTATGGAACCATATAATTCTACCGCCAACATTGTTTTTTTCTCTTATTTGTAGAGTATGCAGTGAAGCATTCATTCCTTTTCTTCCAGTGGTCTTGGGGGAATCTCGCGGTTTTCTTAACAGACGTTCTTAGCAATTGTACCACAACACAAGTCCCGGCATTCTTTGTGGGAAGCTCTAACAATTAGCAACAACAATAGGGGCAGAAAAGGAATTGCTTAGCTAGATAAGTTAGCTTATAGTGCCTTACTTATGATTAAGTAAGGACCCTCTTGTGAGATATTCTGATTCAGAAGCTTTGGAGAGGGCTGCCAGGGGCCTTTGCACTCAGAAAGTCCTGAGCTTAGGTTTCAGGTAAATTTGGAAAAGACTCCCCTCTAAAATTTGGAGATAGAAAGCAGTACAGGCTAAGACATCAGGCTAGAAACTGGGGGACTGTGAGTTTTAGTCCCAACTTAGGCCTAATGCCAGGCTGGGTGAATTTGGGCTAAGTCTCTCTCTCTCTCTCCCCCCACCCCCCACTAGGAAGAAGTACTTCTAAAGAACTTGCCAAGACAACTTGGTTTAGTCCAGAATGTCTCAAAGCCGCCCCCCCCGCCCCATGATCTATATGGGCTAAAGGCAGTTTTTCAGTATTTCTAAGCAACGTCGCATCTGTTTAGACAGCCTTCATAAAGAGTGATACATAACCACAACATACTAGTCTACTTAAATTATTGTTTTGCTTCTTGCATGACATTTGGCCCCCATTTCTTGGTGCATGATCCTTTCTCTGTGGATGTTGCATGTTTAGCAGCAGGAGGAGCAACTTCTGTAGTCAGCCTGTGCAAAGTCTGGGGTGGGGTAGTTTGGCATGATCCTACTTCAGGCTGAACCGCAAAAGAGAAGGAATGCCTGAATAATTTTCTGTACATTTGAAAGCCATTATTTTTTCTCACACTGATTCCATCTGTCTTTTTATAGATAATATCCACAATTTGTTACATAACTTGGAGAGAATTTGCTTTGTTACTCTCCATAAATGCAGACTGTGTTTACATTTTGAGTGAAAAGTCGTCATTTAAAAGTGGTTACTTAACTTCATCAGGCTTAATTATGTACTGCTGTTATATTTAATTTGATTGTTTTATTCATTTGCCTCAAAAGGAATATGTATTATCTCTCTTTGTCTTCTTTCTTTCCCCTCTTCTCTGCTCTTTTTTGCACAGGAACACTTTAGTGTATCTGGTACCAAGATAATATTTTAAATAGAAGTAGATCCCTGAATTCCTCTATATCTTGAAAGAAGGGGGAAATCTAAACCTGGCTGGGAGTTATGGAGGTTGAGATTTACTATATCTGGACACTGTCCACCAGACTGGGGAAGCCTACTCTAGAATATGATGGAATTTGGGAAAAGGAAATGTTTACAACATTGCAGCCTTATTCATGCAACCCTGTCTTGATTGTGTTCTGCTTATATATGAACGTTCTTTTGTAATGTTGAAGACAGGTCTGTTCAGTAGTTTGCATATTCTATTCCCTCAGTGTTCAATTGAATATTAGGAAAAACATCAACAGGGAAACCAATTATCCAGAGAGGTGGTGGACTCCCCTTCACAGGATGTGTTGAAATGGAGGCTAAGCAACCATCTGGCAGGGAAGTTTTAATTTGGATTCCTGCACCAAATTAAATTTGATGGACTAAATATCCCCTTCCAAGTCCAATTCTGTAACTCAAATGCCCAGAACTGCACTTAGGTGCTTTATCTTTAAAGAAAGCTTTTTACACTTATTCTAGAATCAGATGTTCAGTCATATTTGTATGCTTCTGAGTTTTCAGATTAAAGAATCTAATTATTTGCTAATGAACATTAATGATACATATAAACTGAGGGTCACTCTCCTATTACAGTCACCTGATGGTTTGCTGATAACCATTTGGCCATTAGATTGACCATAAAATACAGTCAATAATTGAGGTGACTGAGAGAGCAGAGATCTTATCAGCTTTAAACCTGACAAAACAGCTTGTTGGACTTGGGGTACTGATTGAACAGTGACTAAGCATATGATTAGGCCATTGGAGCAGTAATGAAATGGCAATGAAGGCATTGCAATATTAATACTACTACTAAATGACTAATGTGCTTTACTTCCAAGGCTCAGGCGCTTCAATTAGTTCTAATAAATTGTTCACTTGGCTATTCATTGTGAACTGTGGGTAGCACTTTGTAGGAGGCTTTGAATGTTTCGTATGCCATTTAGGGATAATGATGGGATACTGGCAGTGGGAAGGACAGCTTCTCTTCCTTGAGTTCTTCCAGATGGGTAACTTCTACCAGTACTAGCCAAACGGCATTATGCAGTTGCTCTGTTTTCTTTCTCTTAATAGGTTTTCAGGAGTAGGAAGAAAGAGACGAGTATTACAAATGTGGGATATAAAACTTTTCTGTATATGACATGGCAATTACACAATAAATACCTCTTCTTGAACCATCCATTGATCTTTGGATCACACATGATTATTCTTGGAGAGAACCAAGATTTGTGGCTATATTCTTGGTTTTGTACACACGGACTGTTGTTGAGAATTGTTATATAGGTTTATGGTATGCATTAGATGTGCACTCTGTAGAGCCCTCATATAAAACCTGAGAAGGAATGGGCTCCAGGAACTCCTGAACTACAGCTTCTAGCTTTTGGAGGTATGGGGTGAATTACTATGAATTGTAATTCAACAAGATGTGAAGGATTTCAGATTCCTTATGCATAAACTAAATACAACACTGCCAAGAAAACTGCAGGGACTTGTCCAGGCAGTTGCAAGGAGTCAAGACTGGCTCAAAGGCACAAACAACAATCAATCAATCAATCAATCAATCCCATAAAGAGGTTTTATCAAAATTATTGTTCTCTTTTGGGATAATGTATAGATGGGCACCTTATATGCCATGTTAATGGAAGCCATTTGTAAGGTGCATGAACTTGATTTATATACTGGGCCACTGTAGCTAAATATTAACTCTATTTATGGGTTTTCAAGACCTCAGGTAGAAGAGTTTAGCATAGTCCTAGAATCTAATTGGTGAAAAAGGGATTGATTTAGGATTTTTTTTTAGAAAAGTGCACACTCTGCTACAGAATGGTGAAAATGGAAAGTATTACCTGAGATAACAGGATTTTTTCTAAAAAAGAAGACCAATACAAAGAATTGTGGATCACTTCATTTCAGGATTGTCTCAAGTGGATTAAGACCAGTTAAAAGTTAAGATCAATTCTTGGTCTTCTTGTCTTGCTCCCCTAGCAAGAGGGAAACCCATCTTGATGTAATATAGAGCCTTATCTGACTGATATGATAAATTAGCTTTCCCAAAGCAGGTGTCTTCCAAATGTGCTAGAACTAAAGTTATCTGTATTTCCAGTCAATGATGCCATGCTGGTTAGAGTTGTAGGCCCAACACACCTGGAGACTACCAAATAGGAAACAATAGCCTTAAACCACATAACATCCATTTTTTCCTGCATCATCATCTTCTAAAATATGCTAAGCATAATAGTTATTCCTGTAGCTGTGATTTTCTGTTGTACTCATGCTGTCAACTAATAGGTTTTGGGATGTGATTTGACCATGTGGAGTTGAGAAGAGTTTGTGCCTAATGATTTTTTATATTTATATATATATATATATATATATTCATTCATTCATTCATTCATTCTCTCTCTCTCTCTCTGTATATATAGTATATATATACAGACACACATAGACATGTACATATTAACTTAAACATTCATGACATATGAAAATTAGTCAAAGCCCTTGTAACCATTAGCACACTTTCTCTACTGTCTTTGATAGCAGAGGCCTCCTGGATTTAGGAGTGCACACTTTTCATTTTCGCCCCTTCCCCATCTTAACATTCATACATTATTTAATATAGCAAATGATGTGAACTGCCTTTTGTCTTTCTGAACTGCTTGCTGTCCAGGCTTTTGTGATGTGACCTTGGTTAGTAACCATAGAAACACGTTAAAAGCATCAGCCAAAAAAAAAAAGAAGAAACAATAGTTTGGAATGACAAAGGTTGAAATTCCATGAAAGGACGTTATGATATATTAAGAATAATAGAAACATATATTATGTCTAATCTGTTAAACTTGATTATTCTGTGATGATCAGCACTTGAAGAATGTTCATGGAGGTAGAGGAATACAGAAACATATTATATATTTTAATAATAGCCTTCTTTGAAATTTTTGTAACCGAATCTTGGAAAGCTGTCATCCCAAGTCTTGCTTCAGCTCTTAAAAGCAAGCATTATTTCCTTGCTGAGTTGCTGATATATTCCTCCAATTTTCTGTATTTAATAGCTAGAAATATTTACTCACCCTGGTCATTCTAGGAATAACGCACTGTAGCTCAGTGTAGAGCTGGCATGATGCAAAGCCATCTTGACAGATGGAGAATGCATAACTGAGTCTGTAGTTATGTAGGTCAGTAGAAGCTAATGGATTCTGTGACTCATCAGGTACCAAGTTAGTTCTCTAACGGCATTGCATATAAAATTACTGGAGGCTATAGAGAGAAGTCTAGATTTTTAAAGGAAATTTATATGGCCATTTTTGAGTTACTATGGTGGTAATGGAGAAGTCCCTTTGAATGAAGTATGATACAAAATAAAGAACAGATTTATTGTGGGATAAAACTGTCCCTGGTGGTGAGCATTTATTTTGAATGATGTGTCCAGGAAATAGGGCCTTAAATTTATCATGAGATGCACTACAGTAAGATTTGGCAAATTTTATTTTCTTCTACATTGGAGGTGCATTCAAGGGAAATGTTTTGCTCCATGAAAATAAAAGGTAATACTGATTTGGACTAGTGTAAAGTTCAATTATGCTAAATAACCAACCACATGAAGTACCTCCCATGTTTTCTTCTTAAGTGCTTATGAAGATGTTGGTGAATTGTAGTTTTACTCTGGCTGTAGTAAGATAGGCTTCTGTTCTTGAAGCTTCATTTGATCATTCAGAAATGGGAGAGGATAATGTAAACTCAACATTTTTGCTGAATCTATATTACAAATTCCCCATGGGATCTCAATTCCATTGTCTCTTATATCCGTTGATTCATTTGAAAAGTTAGTTCCTTTTTAGAATAGAGAAAACACAACTCATTAATAAATGAATTGGACCCAAGCAGTTCATTAGTTTATGCAGTTCATTAGTTATTATATTTCTGATGTGAGAAAAAGCACGTTCCAAATCCCTACTTGTATAAACCTTTGAGTGACCTTGAG
The DNA here is from genome assembly GCF_035149785.1 of Candoia aspera. Taxonomy (NCBI): domain Eukaryota; kingdom Metazoa; phylum Chordata; class Lepidosauria; order Squamata; family Candoiidae; genus Candoia; species Candoia aspera. Next base: position 314,916,364 of record NC_086153.1, read on the forward strand.
CAAATCACCTATCTCAATGAGCTGCTATGATGCTAAAACAGTATTCTGATATCCTCAAAGGCAATTCAAGGTATCAGTGTATAACAAAAAATATTATTCATTTGTTAATTTCAAACTACACAGTGCACTACTACTCATGCATGGATTTTCTGGCCTTTACAGAACAATGTCTGTTGATTCTGGAAGAGACATTATCCTTGGGTATTTGAGAAACAATTAGCTATCTGGGATACTCTTCTAGCATCCTGTGTGGATTATTGAGAGAAGAGGCATTTGACTCTTCTCTGCTGCTGACCTTTGTCACTTTCAGATGATCAAAGGATTCCACCAATCTTCTGTTGACAAACAAATTGGGGGGCTTCTAGTATGTGCTGGAATGGGTGACTGACTACAAACTCCACAGGCGATTACATGCTAGTTTTGAGGGAAATGACAACAAACCTCCTTGATTGGCTAACTTTGTTACCTTACGATGGATAGTATTCTCCAGAAGAGCGCATACTTTTTCATGTTCCCTGCCTATGCTCTCCAGGTAAAAGGCTTGGATGGAATGTTATGTGAAAGCTCTTTAATATCTCAGAACTGATAATATCAAGAATCTGATCTGGGCATAAGATAGCTTCTTAGCTTCTATAGATTCCATTGTCAGAGCATTTATACCATTATCTTCAACATCTTGGATAGTATCACAGTTTCTTGGACTATACAGAAGTTGGTGCTCCAGTTTCTCTTGCAATAATAGGTGAAATCCTTGGATGTACTGCCTGAATGTTGTTTTATTAGTTACTCTAGTCAGCCTCTTGGGTTGCATGCATAGCCAGTTGGAAGATTTCAGTAGCAGACTACAATACCAACTTAGGCTTGGTAGCATTACTGCATACTATATCACTGTGTTTCCTTCACCACTCTTAAGTGGCCTTCTCTTACTCTCATGAATAGCAAACAAAATAGTGTTTGCTTGGCTCATATTCCATTCTGTGCTAACACTTGAAGGGAGTGGAGAATTATTTGTAGCTGCAAGGACATGCTTAATCCAAATAATCAAAAATGAGTCTCAGAAAGCTATAGCTCTAAAATAGCTTTGTACATTTTTCTCAGGACTTATGAACACAGAGGAGAGAATGCTTACTGTCAATGAAGAGTTTACAAATTGAGGGGAGGCAAAGCAAATAAAGAATGTACCTGGCAAAATCAGGGTACTAATATATGAGGAAAGGGAGATTAGATAAGAGACAGTGCAGTGCGTAGGAGGTGGGGTATGTGTGTGTGAGTTGAATATCTTTGCAGGTGGCAGTCTTAGAAGGGAAGGATAGTAAAGGCTGACAGCAGTGGAGATGTCAGGGAGGTTAATAGACAGAATATTGGAGGAGGATTGAGTGATCAGATTGGAGGGATGGCTATGAGAAACAGGCAATTTTAAACAGGAGAAAATTTTGATCAGCACAGGAAACAACAATGATGCTGAGTGGAAGACTCAGTTCAAAACTGAAGATGTGGGTTAACAAGGGGGCATGCGGGGCCAGTGTGATCAGAAGGAGGAATAAGGAATGAGATCAGTCTGGAGGCAGGAAGGTTTGTGTCTATGTAGGTTGGATAGGTAGAAATTATGTCTAGAACTGAGAGAGCGAAGGATGAAATATTAGGGTGTGTGGTGATGGAGAGGTAAAAAGACTGCATCAAGTGTGATCGGCACACTGGAAATCTGCATGAAGAAGAGGAACAAAGAAAATGAAAAACCTTGGTATATGGGATAGAGTCAACAGCAAAAGGAAGGAAGAAATTATGGGAATGTATAGTGGTGGGACTTTTAAAAAGTAATTTGTGTGTTTTTCTTGTATGGCTGAAAGTCTGGATAAATACTTTTTATTGTTATTATAATTTGTTATGTTCAGCCCATCTTGTAGGTCAGATTTTTAAAAAAGCAGGTAATGTCAGGATTGGGGTGAGTGGGGATTGAATTATTTTCCCTTGTGCTATTCCTTTAATTTAATCCCATTCACCCCACTATTGAGCTGCTAATAACCACCCCTTTATTAAACTGCAAATAACATTGGAAGAAATAACTCGAAGGAATACAATCTAGGTATCCATCTCTGTTTCTCCTTAGCAAATAATATAACTTTGGAGAAGCAAAAGATATGAGGGAGAGTAGGAGGATACCTCCTGTTATTTCACCATATGGTTTTTAAATCTAAAAAAAGAAGGTGGAAGATCTGATAACTGATCTTTTCAGTTGCAGCTAGCTTTGTCTTCCACATTCTTGTACACACTAGATATATTAGTACTGCAATTCCTTTGCTGGTTGGGTATTCTGGGAATTGCAGTTAATAATGCCTTGATAGGGGGGCAAGATGAGGAAATTCAGTGAAGTACATTCTGTTTGTTTATTTAGACTAATTTTTATATTATACATTCCAAAGACTCTGGATGATGTTCAGTAAGACACTACTATATGAACATCCCCCCATAATTAACCATACCCACACATAAAAACATAATTAAAAGATAATTAAATGCGATTGCCCAATAGACATCGGCTATGGTCCATGGGGTCATGAAAAGTCGGACATGACTTAACAACTGAACAACAGGTGTTGAATACCTATTTAAGCAGAAAAGTTTTTAAAGCCTTCCTGAATGCACCTCTGTGGGCAACGTATTCCATAATGTAGGAGCAATAACAGAAAAGGCCTACATTCTGGTTCATGCTGCTCTCACCTCTAATGAAAGCAAGACTTTAGAAGACCCACTCTAGATATTCTAACAGGGTGAGCAGAATTATTTCTTTCTTTTTCTGATTTATATAGCTAATTTATATATAGGATAAAGTGATCCCTAATGTAACCCAGGGCTATTTATTTTATTTATTTATTACTCAAATTTAGCTACTATATGGCTATGCCATATAGGGCTTTATAGATAATGACCAGTACTTTGAATTGGGCTTGGAAGCCAACTGGCAATCAATAAAAGAGAGTGAATTTCCCCTGCTAACAGTTTGGCCACTGCATCTTATATGGGTTATTTGTAGCTTTCAAATAATTTTTGAAGGCTACCCTGCATAGAACCCATTGCTATAGACCAGGCATGTGGTGAATTACTATTGCTAAGCCTTTCTGGCCCAGGGTTTCTTAAACTGTTACCAAACAAAAGCAGTTGGGAAGTTCAGATGAATCTCCTGTTGCATTAAAAGAAAGTACAGTATAGGAGCTTTACAAAACCATGTTGACCATCTCACCTGTTGCTGATGTGCTTGCTAGCCACACCCTCTGCCAGCGGTATGTGATCAGCAGATACACACAATCTCTACCAAAAAGAGAATCTGTGGCAAGGTTACTCCATGTGGCCCTGCCAGGCTCTCCTGAAGGGTTTTGATGGTATTAACAAAAGAATTTAGGAATTAGATAATTGATGGTTAATGGTCAGTATCATCAAACAGCCTTACATGGCTTTATACAGTCTTGTTTCTTTAATCAGTTTTGTGGTATTGTGCTGTATTGTAAACAACCAATCTCTTTTTCTTTTGTTTTTATGGATTCACAAAGAACACTTAATTGTATTAGTACGTTTTGGGCTTTTAATCTGCATCTACTAAGTATCGGCAGCCCTTTTCATTCAGGCACTACAGAGTATAGGATGGAGAGATCAGCTTTGCAATTTAGGAACTTCATAAATCTGTCACAGTACTAATCTTCTCTTAAGGGCAAAGCTGTTCTTTTTTTCTTAAACAAAAGGTGACAGTCTCAATTTGCATGAGCCCTTAGGCACTGAAGCTTGTTGCAAATGAAATACTACTGAGTTTCTATTAAATGCCAGTGGGGTAGAAACCAACGAAAAGGGAGAGAGTACAAACTTAAATTTCTAAGCATGTGGCCCTTGAAATGTATTCGGCAATACTGTACTCCCATCATCCTAACCAACAAGATCATTTCCTGTTGGGTAAGTGGTTGCACTGCCTATATCAACCTTGCCAGACCAAAGAAGACCACCAGGAAATTCTAGAGCTGTAGATAACAACAACAACAAACCTGTGATGTGATACACTGCTGGAATTATTAACTGGATATAAGCTGAACTGGACAGTCTGGACCAAAAAACAAGACAATTGATGACTATTCACTATGCATTACATTCTTGTAGTGATATTGATAGCAATTGAAGCGTATATTTATATATTATACCTGCCCTGCAGAAATGGAGGCAGAGGTTTATTTCAAGTCAACCAAACTGTCGAAGAAGAAAAGCATGCATTGGCTGATTATGTAACAGACAGCCAAGAACAAGCATTGATGCAAGTTAAAAATTGGAACTTACTGAATGTACAGGAAATAAAACACGAATATCGAAATAATGTAATAAAAACATGAACAGAATGCTGGCAAGGAAAAGCATTACATGGTCAATTTCTACAAAAGATCAAGGGCAAAGTGGATAAAGATAAAACCTGTCAATGACTGGACCATTAAGAAAAGAAACAGAAGGCTTGATTTGGGCTGCTCAAGAGCAAGCTATTTGAACGAATGCAATCAAGGCCAGAATCGAAAAATCATCAAATGATTCAAAGTGCAGATTGTGCAAAGAAGCAGAAGAAACAGTAGATCATATACTCAGCTTATACAAGAAGATGGCACAAACCAATTATAAACAACAACATAACAAAGTCACCAAAATGATTCACTGGAACATCTGTAAAAATTATCATGTGCCAGTAATGAAAAATTGGTAGAAACATATAGTTTAAAAAGTAGTTGAAAATGAGCAGGTTAAAATATTGTGGGATTTCTGAATACAAACTGATAAAGTCTTGGTGCATAAAACACCAGATTTAAGTATGGTTGAAAAGAAGACAGTGTGGATAATTGATGTGGCACTACCAGGGCATAGTACTGTAAAATAGAAGACAAAGAATTGGAGAAGATCACAAAACATCAAGATCTGAAAATTGAAGTTGAAAGATTATGGCATAAACCAGCCATGGTGGTCCCAGTGGTTATCGGCACACTGAATGCCATACCAAAAAACCTTGGACAGTACTTAGAAAATCTGCTCATTTACAAAATTTCCATCTGTCAATTATAAAAGGCCACGGTGCTTGGATTCACACACATATTCACCCATACATTACGACACTCCAGGTTCTTTGGAAGAACTCTATACAAATGAAGGCCAACACCAGCTAAAGAACTGGCAGCTGTGATTTCACGTTGTTGTGTATATAATAATAATCATCATCTTCCCAGAAGAAGAGAATGGCAAGTAATTTCTTATTGCTACCAGGAGCCACATTCAATTCAGGGAAGTCTGTTTTTAAGTGGTTGCACTGCAGTGGGATAGTGAATATGTGTAATTTGCAGCAAATCTTCATTACATTTATGACCTCCCTTTTATCCAGGAAGTTGATGTAGGCATAACATGGTCCTTCCACTGCTTGTTTTATTTTCACAACAGCCCTGTGTGATAAAAATTGTGAAAGAGTGATTGGCCTAGGATCATCTAGTGAGATTCCTGGCTACATAGGAATTTGGACCTTGATTTTCCAAGCCCTAGTCCAGGATTCTGGCTAATAGCCCTGACCAGGGGCTCAAGGCAGTCCTGCCAGAACATTAATATGGATAGCCTGATCTGTCTGAAAGCACTGCTTTTTGGTACAATACTATTGCATGGCATGCTGTCCCTTATATTTATGCAAATAAAAGAGCTGTAGATTTATTTCATAAAATGAAAGTAAAATTATTCAGAGAGCCTGTTGTTACCTTTCTGCAAAATTATAGCTGTAATCTGTTCCCTTTTACTTAAAAAAAATTCAACTGCTCTTCTGAACCATAAACGCCTTCGTTTGTTGTACATATTTCTCACCCCAATCCCTTTCCTGTCCACCTTTCTCCTAGTCTCCTTAAACAATCTTCAGTCTTGAAATGTTATTTGTTTGCTTTTCCTCCACTACTTTGTTTTGGTGTGTCTAATCTCCAAATGGTCTGTTAATTTAGTCAGATTACCTTTTTCTCCCTTAATAACTTCTTTTACCTCAGTTAGTTGCCTTGATTATCTCTTCTTAACCCACTCCCCCACCTCCATCCCTGCAGGTTGAGAGCAGCAGCTGTCACGCTCAGTAGCTTTTCTTCACTGGGGTTTGTAGCATTCCATAGTTATAGCGATAATCATGACTTTCCAAGCATGCGGTAATTTGACAGTGTGCACCTGTTTTGTCTCTTTTTATCGGTGACATTCCAACTCTTTGGTACCATTATATATTTAACTATTGTAACGCCTCTCTGGGGTTGACAGCCTTGACAGACTGAAGGATCAAGATCCGTCTGTTCCTCAGCATGAATAATTTTGGCTTCTTATTGTTGGCATGGTAGAAAGCATTTTGGGGTATTCATAATATACACTTGTGAAACCTACAGTTGCCTTTTCTGTGACTCTGACTTGGTTTGCTTGCCTCTGGGTTGTGTTTGAAGGGTAAATCTTAATCTTTATTCCAAGTGTAATGCAGTGATAATATGCTTTATGTACATCCTGCATTAACATACTTCCTACATTAACATTCATAACAACAGCAGGATTAAAGGAAAACATGGTTTCAGTGCAGTTGTCAACTGGTTTCCTCTTACTCAATCTCCAGATGGGTTTCTGCCTGTTGTGTATCTCCTATTATTATTCTTTATCATTTTCATTATGTAAATATACTTGCACTTCAGATTTTATGGCTTAGATTTATATAATTTTCTAGCTGTCCATAATAATCTCATTGTGCACATTAGTTCATTTTTAGGTCTCTGAGCGTGCAAATAGGAACCTCAGTGAGGGGAACTGATTCATTATCATAAACTTTCCTTCTTGGTAACTATATACATGGGCCCAGAAATTGGGCAAATCAGTAAGTAGTATGGACAGAATCTAACAGAAAGTAGACTAGTTCAGCAAGGGGTTCCAGATGTTGCTGAACTACAACTCTCAGGAGCTGTCAGGATTACTGGTGAGAGATCCTGGGAATTATAATTCAGCAATTTCTGAAGGTCACAGGTTCCCATCTCTGCATTAGAGGTGTCTTTTATAAGGGTCTTCTAAAACCTAGAGCTACCATTAATCTTGAGAAACTCCGACCATATTAATTTCACTGAGAGGTACACTAAATACCATCCTAGTAGATGTTTGCTACATTCCTATGCCTGACAGTTGTCCAGTGCAAAGGTTACTGTTCCCTTGCCGTTCTGATCTCTTTTCTTCTACTTGGTTTCACTGCTGGTTTTGAAATGGTGGGAACAGAAAGGGTAATCAATACTGAGTTCCTCTTCTCTGTTTTCCAAGCTTCCAGGAAAAGACAGATATTACTGCATAAGTTCTGAATGGATCTCTTACTGAGGGTTTTGAAGTGAGGCTAAGGATTGTATGCTTTTAATCTGAGATGCGGCCCTATGGCTGCAGATAATTGGCAGCGTTGAAAGAACTAAGGAACCTTCGTCTGCCTGTTGTTTTGTTTTATAAATAATCTCAGCTGCTTCATTAGCATTTCAGGAAGAAAAAAACTATGTTTACTTTCTACTGCAAGAATTAGGACTCTCCAGGTTATGGTTCAAGTTCATCCTGTAAGGTTTTTGCTGAGTCTCTCCGTCTCTGAGAACAAGGAGAGAAGTTGGTTTCACTGGGGCATGGCTTGAGGTGGCGGCTCCTCAGGGTTTTCCTTGCCTTTCTCTAGGAAACTGCTACTTCAAAGTGCTGAGAATGTTTCAGGGTTCTCTGAGTAGAGCAGGGATGTCTCCTCCTGCACTGTTATTGTATGTCTCAGCCATGGGGATGTGTCCTGTTAGGGAGTGTGGGGAGGCCATTTATTGTGGCCCTGAGAGCAAACCAATTCCTGCTCCCATTTTAATGTGTCATTTGCCTCTTAGAAGAGCCTTACATCCTCTGGACTCTCAAAGAGCCTGTATTGCCCTGAAAAGCGTTTATACCACTAAGGAATATTTATGCAAATTACAGGGCACAATAATCTTTATTAAGAGTATTATTTCCTGCATCACAGAAAACATTAAAAAGAAACTCCTTTAAGCTATAATTTTAATAGTATTGGTGTTTATTTTTCTTTATTTGGTCACAAATCTCACTGCAATCAGTGGCAATTGTGAAAGCCCAGTTGATTTCAATGAGATATAAGCTCTGGGAACTAACTTAGTTGCTTTACTCTTCCCATTGTATTTGAAGAACAAAACACAAAGAAATCTCCAACATGTCTTCAAAAAGAGAACAGCAGTATAGCTGTGATTTCTGATGCATAGTTTATTCTTGTTAGTACCTATCAAAGACTATAAATCTGAAAATAAGTTCCTTCTAATAAGCTGTTCGACTGTCAGTCCAGAAAAGGCCAATATTGTGATTAAAGACTCCCAGGCCAAGCCCAATAAAGAGTTTGCACATTGATATTTTGTGCGAACACTTGTATGTACATGTACAGTATGACTTTTACACATCTCTCATTCATGATTTTTGTTTGTTTGTTTGTTTCTACTGTTTGAAACTTAGTTTGCTTTCATAGAAGATCTGGTTAACCCAGTTATTACCAGAAACACCTGCACACCTCCATGTGCTACAATAGGTCATGGGGCGAATGCGTGCTTTGAAAAAAAACCCAAACTTGATTGCTGGAAAAAGGTTTGGTCTGTACTCATAGTATATATGGTGGTGGGGGTATGCACTGGATTATTGAAACAATTTTTTTTCAAAATGTGAACAGACTTCATTTACAACTTTATTAATATGGTTACTATATTTTCAATTTATTTTTCACTGTCTGTTATGGAAATGCTAATCTGTAATCAATATTTTTTATATTTGAAAGGAAACTTTTCTTCTTTATAAGTTTGCTTAACATGGACTCTTGTATCCATGTGAAATCCAAAGATTCTTGGGACTGAAAGAGTAATAGATTCTGATTTAAATGTTCAGATTTAAAACCATTGTTGAACAATATTCAGCTTGTCAGAGTCCTAGTCAACATATGAAAATGGCGGATGTTATGGAAAATAGACTTAAAACTGGATAAGTTCTTCCAAGCAAAGCTATTGAATGATTGATTGATTGGTTGATTGAGTATCTGACTTCCAATTACTGTGAACTGCATTAAGATGATTTCTGATTCTTTCATGAGAAAACACAGTTGGAATCAAGTCTTTCCTTAAGCTAGCCATTTCCAAAAGATACAGATTATGATTTTTCTAAGCATTCAAAGAGTAGTGCTTTGTCTGTTAAGATGTGATATTATGTATCTCAAAAAACATTGTCATTGCTCTTATACTTCCTTGATTGAATATTGTTCAAGTATCTGTTGGGTATGTGATCTAGTATGATTTTGAGCAGTCATCATTTTCTATATTCTTAGTCACATTTCACACTATTTTTGCTTTATATGATAATTAATTTGGATGTTCAAGAAAGTGCATATCCAATTTGATTTTCCATCCTGCTACAGAGTAGTTAGTGCATATGGCCCTGCTTTTGAAAACTTGATAGACCATGGTTTGATTTAGCAAAGCAGCTTTTTTATTTTAAATAGTGAATAGCAATTCCGTTTGTACCTGCTGATACGGATAATAACTTGTATCTTTGAAATTATTATAAAATAAGGTTATTGAACATATTTTGAAATGAATATAGCATGGAGTTCACTGGAAGATCACTATCCCAGCTTGTAATTCAGGTTTAGATAATGGGTTAAGAATTAAATGTATTGTTACTAAATATTTAATCCAGAGGATATTTTTCATAGCATATGGGAGAATTGGGAAATAATTCTTGTAAAATAATTTAAATACACAGGATAAAAATTCCTGTTTTTCAAGAGACATGGAAATGACTTTTTGGAATTGGGGTAATCTGCATTTCTGGCTTAGAGCCAGGTCCATGAACTGCCAAATCTTTACTAGTATTCTGAAGTTCATTGGTTTGGCTTGGAGCCAGTTGAGTGAATTACTCAAACAAAATAGTTTGCATATTTTATTTTTCTTCACCAAAAAGGAGGCGAGGGCGAGGTCTGTGTCTTTGAAATTCAGTGTGAGAAGTGGCCTTCTGACAACAGAAGATACCAATCAAAATGTCATTTTGTCATGCTGGTTAAATGACTTTTGTGAGTCATTTAACATAAGGCAATGACTTTGTAGGACAAGCAGTTGAATTGCCTGTAAACTTTTACTGAAAGTGGCTTTCCTCTGTGCATTTCAAGGCAGTATTGCAGAGCAAAATGTCAAGTGCTCTGCTTGCAGAGTTAACTTCATTAAAGAAGGACTGGAAGTGCAACTGTTGCCATTTCCTTATTTTCCTCTGTTTGCATATATATATAAATCAGAGAAATCTGAAGAAAAAGTGATCAGGAATGGTGGACAGACTTTAGTCCATCCAACAGCATCTCTCTGGTTCTTTGTCACTGAAGCACCAGCTCTAACTTATTAGTCAGTTTCCTGGATCTACTCCTGGCTGACCTATACTGTTCTTAGGGTGACATTGTACAGTTTCCTTGCCAAACTCTGTAAGATACCTTTTTTTTTTTTTGTAATGAAGAGTTGGAACGACTGAACCAATAAACAAAAATGGTTGGTATGAGAAAACATTAAAAAAAAAACTTTGATAGTTAAGAAATAATATAAACAATTTTCTGCCTTTATATAGCAATTTTGCACTGTTTGTAGTAACCAAGTTTAGTTACTGATCCAAGAGAAGTGGAAATCGTTGTATCAGAAGAAAGTTCACTTATGACTGATATATAAGTTGCTGGAACAGTACAGGCACCGCTTCTATATAATTCAGTTTCACTCCTCTCCAGCTAACATCTATAAGAAGGAAATCCTTTTATTCAGTTTGCTCACCATCAACTTTGGCTTTTGTACATTAACATATATGACTTTTAAAGAATCCTAAGGGTCCACTGTAGGATCCTCATATCATCCAGAAGATTCCCAAACATGCATATCCTATTTCACTATGAGATATTGGCCAGGTGTGTAAGGTCTCAGATACCCTATGTAAAATATGAGCGTGCCCTAAAATGTGTTCTAGTAGAACTTACTTGAGGTAGAGGAAAACCTATCAGGAAATCTTATCTGCCATGTGGAAAATCACTTACTATCCTTTTAAGGGACTCTAGTATTCCCAAGCCGAGAATAGGATTGGCATTATGGGGTATATTCAACACAATGCTTAAACTCCTACCTGGGTAAAAAGAATATAATATTTATAGAAAAATCACAGTAGATTCTACATCCTAGCTTTTAAAGGTTGTGGAACATCTTTAGATGCATCATAGAGCCTGATTGATTGATTGATTGATTGAATTTATATGGCTGCCCATCTCAAGTTCATGACCCTTGGTGGCTAACAGTGTTAGATAGATAGATAGATAGATAGATAGATAGATAGATAGATAGATAGATAGATAGATATGCATAAAAACGAAAGAAACACACATAAAACAGCATCTGGGGTAAAAACAGACCTATCGGTCTCAAGTTAACATAACCAGTGTGAGGCTCAGCTCCACCTCCTGACCTTCAGGCCTGGTGACATGTTAGGGCATTTACACACACACATGCGTGCGCATGCATGCACACACACTAAGTTAAGGCATTTTTAAATCAGTTGTAGAACTACTCGGTTTGGGATGGCTGTATGTCTCAGAGATGTCACAAATAACTAAATAAAGCTATCTATTACTGTGCTTTGCTTTTGACTTGCAGAACTGCAGCTATTTTTCAGAGCCTCATTCTAGAGGAAAATATGTTGTATGTCTTGAATAACATCAGGCTTTTTTTTCAGATTTTGGTTTTAAAAGTTAGATTTGACTTCACCATTGGAAGTGAATCTGAAGAAAGACTGATATCATGAGCCTAGTTTTTATGTATTCTTTTGCTTAAATTCCCTATTCTAGTAATCATTATTATCACTGCTGTAACAAATAAAGCTTAAGGCATAAATGGCTTAAACTTTATGATACCACAAGATTATTTGCTACTCTTACTGCAGCAGATTGTACTGAAAGATCTACCAGACTCCACTAGTTTGGGATGTCATGTTTTAGATTGTATAAACCCTTCTTTAACTATCTAGGCATAATGTCTTCAGCAAAGGATCGTTACCTTGTCGTGGTGCTGGAGCTTGAGCACCTCAATGATGCCATGAGCTAAACCGTGAAGGGCCACCCAAGACGGGAAGGTCATGACAGAGAGGTCAGACTAAATGCGATCCCTGGGGAAGGTAATGGCAACCCACCTCAGTATTCTTGCCGTGAAAACTAAATGGATCAGTACAACCAGAGATATGTCGGTATACCATCGGAAGATGAGACCCCCAGGTCGGAAGATGGTCAAAATGCTACTGGGGAGGAACAGAGGATGAGCTCAACTAGCCCCAGACGTGATGACGCAGCTAGCTCAAAGCCGAAAGGACGGCTAGCGGCCGACGGTGCTGGTGGTGAACGGCGAATCCAATGTTCTAAGGATCAACACACCATCGGAACCTGGAATGTAAGATCTATGAGCCAGGGCAAATTGGATGTGGTTATTGGTGAGATGTCAAGATTAAAGATAGACATTCTGGGCGTCAGTGAACTGAAATGGACTGGAATGGGCCACTTCACATCAAATGACCACCAGATCTACTACTGCGGACAAGAGGACCACAGAAGAAATGGAGTAGCCTTCATAATTAATAGTAAAGTGGCTAAAGCAGTGCTTGGATACAACCCAAAAAATGACAGAATGATCTCAATTCGAATTCAGGGCAAGCCATCTAACATCACAGTGATCCAAATATACGCCCCAACCACAGATGCTGAAGAAGCTGAAGTAGAACAGTTCTATGAGGATCTGCAGCACCTACTGGACAACACGCCTAAAAGAGATGTTATTTTCATCACAGGAGACTGGAATGCTAAGGTGGGCAGTCAAATGACACCTCGAATTACAGGTAAGTATGGCCTGGGAGAACAAAACGAAGCAGGACACAGGCTGATAGAATTTTGCCAAGGCAATTCACTCTGCATAACAAACACTCTCTTCCAACAACCTAAGAGACGGCTTTATACATGGACTTCACCAGATGGACAACACCGAAATCAGATTGATTACATCCTTTGCAGCCAAAGGTGGCGGACATCTGTACAGTCGGTAAAAACAAGGCCTGGAGCTGACTGTAGTTCAGATCACGAACTTCTTCTTGCACAATTTAGGATCAGACTCAAGAGATTAGGGAAGACCCACAGATCAACTAGATATGAGCTCACTAATATTCCTAAGGAATATGCAGTGGAGGTGAAGAATCGATTTAAGGGACTGGACTTAGTAGATAGGGTCCCGGAAGAACTCTGGACAGAAGTTGGCAGCATTGTTCAGGAGGCGGCAACAAAATACATCCCAAAGAAAGAGAAAACCAAGAAGGCAAAATGGCTGTCTGCTGAGACACTAGAAGTAGCCCAAGAAAGAAGGAAAGCAAAAGGCAACAGTGATAGGGGGAGATATGCCCAATTAAATGCAAAATTCCAGAGGTTAGCCAGAAGAGATAAGGAATTATTTTTAAACAAGCAATGCGCGGAAGTGGAAGAAGACAATAGAATAGGAAGGACAAGAGACCTCTTCCAGAAAATTAGAAACATTGGAGGTAAATTCCAGGCAAAAATGGGTATGATCAAAAACAAAGATGGCAAGGACCTAACAGAAGAAGAAGAGATCAAGAAAAGGTGGCAGGAATATACAGAAAACCTGTATAGGAAGGATAACAATATCGGGGATAGCTTTGACGGTGTGGTCGGTGAGCTAGAGCCAGACATCCTGAAGAGTGAAGTTGAGTGGGCCTTAAGAAGCATTGCTAATAACAAGGCAACAGGAGACGACGGCATCCCAGCTGAACTGTTCAAAATCTTGCAAGATGATGCTGTCAAGGTAATGCATGCTATATGCCAGCAAATTTGGAAAACACAAGAATGGCCATCAGACTGGAAAAAATCAACTTATATCCCCATACCAAAAAAGGGGAACACTAAAGAATGTTCAAACTATCGAACAGTGGCACTCATTTCACATGCCAGTAAGGTAATGCTCAAGATCCTGCAAGGTAGACTTCAGCAATTCATGGAGCGAGAATTGCCAGATGTACAAGCTGGGTTTAGAAAAGGCAGAGGAACTAGAGACCAAATTGCCAATATCCGCTGGATAATGGAAAAAGCCAGGGAGTTTCAGAAAAACATCTATTTCTGTTTTATTGACTATTCTAAAGCCTTTGACTGTGTGGACCATAACAAATTGTGGCAAGTTCTTAGTGGTATGGGGATACCAAGTCATCTTGTATGCCTCCTGAGGAATCTGTATAACGACCAAGTAGCAACAGTAAGAACAGACCACGGAACAACAGACTGGTTTAAGATTGGGAAAGGAGTACGGCAGGGCTGTATACTCTCACCCTACCTATTCAACTTGTATGCAGAACACATCATGCGACAAGCTGGCCTTGAGGAATCCAAGGCTGGAGTTAAAATCTCTGGAAGAAACATTAACAATCTCAGATATGCAGATGATACCACTTTGATGGCTGAAAATGAAGAGGAACTGAGGAGCCTTATGATGAAGGTGAAAGAAGAAAGTGCAAAAGCTGGTTTGCAGCTAAACCTCAAAAAAACCAAGATTATGGCAACCAGCTTGATTGATAACTGGCAAATAGAGGGAGAAAATGTAGAAGCAGTGAAAGACTTTGTATTCCTAGGTGCAAAGATTACTGCAGATGCTGACTGCAGTCAGGAAATCAGAAGACGCTTAATCCTTGGAAGAAGAGCAATGACAAATCTCGATAAAATAGTTAAGAGCAGAGACATCACACTGACAACAAAGGCCCGCATAGGTAAAGCAATGGTGTTCCCTGTAGTAACATATGGCTGCGAGAGCTGGACCATAAGGAAGGCTGAGCGAAGGAAGATCGATGCTTTTGAACTGTGGTGTTGGAGGAAAATTCTGAGAGTGCCTTGGACTGCAAGAAGATCCAACCAGTCCATCCTCCAGGAAATAAAGCCAGACTACTCACTTGAGGGAATGATATTAAAGGCAAAACTGAAATACTTTGGCCACATAATGAGAAGACAGGACAGCCTGGAGAAGATGCTGATGCTAGGGAGAGTGGAAGGCAAAAGGAAGAGGGGCCGACCAAGGGCAAGGTGGATGGATGATATTCTAGAGGTGACGGACTCGTCCCTGGGGGAGCTGGGGGTGTTGACGACCGACAGGAAGCTCTGGCGTGGGCTGGTCCATGAAGTCACGAAGAGTCGGAAGCGACTAAACGAATAAACAACAACAGGCATAATGTAATGATTTGTTTTCAATTTTGGTTCCCTGGATGAATACCATTAGTGAATTGGTTTTCCTGGGGTTCTGTTACTTGGTTTTTCTCGATACAGCAATACAGCCAGCCAACCTAGCAATCTGTAAATTGCACAGAGAAAAGAGCAAGCTAGAGGCCTATCCCTTGCCATTTGGTATTTGAGTGCTCTTCCATGTGCTGTATATTAGTTTTTATTTTCTGCTGTGACACCTTACTATGAGGAAAGAATTCTCCAGAGCATCTTAAAAGACTTCTATTAAAGACAAAAAGAGTTAAGCAAAATGCAGACAGTAGATCTCATAGTCACAGGAGAAAATAACATACAGTGACATTTCAAAAGCATTAATTAGGGAGGGAATCAGAAGGTGGTAGAATGGGTGGTTTAGTTCCATTTCATTATGTCTTTTTCAGAAGATTAGTCAGACTCAAGGAAAAGGGTAGTGCATGCATCTCCATCTTTCTCAGAATATAAGGGTTTTCCTTCAGTAAATCAGATATGTGGTTGTTATCAACTTTAATGTCCACTGCTTTTCATGGATTCAGGTGAAACCTTCCTGATTGTATCTGATGATTATTGAAGGCATTGGACACAAACCCAACTCATAAAAGGCTAATGAGGAAGAGATTAGTATTGGACCCTTATGCTTTGCAATGTATCTGCACTGTAACACTTTATGTAGAAATAATGTTATTGACAGTTGTACGTTTTAGTATTGTATATGACTGTGTAGTTCAGGATGTCAACCCAGAATTGTGGCAGGTCTCTGGGATTGTAGACATGTTTTTCCATATGTATATTGGAGATAGTGGGGGAATAGTTAGAGCCTTTAGCATATAAAAGCATGTGCTTTACTGCTGAGTTATTTACTTCTTCCTTCCACAGAGACTGTTGTGGTAATTTTGTTTCAAAAGGATACCACAAGTGGTGGTGGCTTGTGGCTCAGATTGGCTAAACCATCTAAAGCAATTTCATGGCAAATTCTTGGAGGATTTTTTTTTCAGCAGGAAGTAGCCACCATAAACTTAAGAAGTTTCCACATTTATAGACTGCTAGTAACTGGGGGAAAGACACTTCCCTCTCCTTCCCTCTGCCATTTTTGGTTGGGTGTTTTAGAGGCAGGATATTGCCAGAATTGATGGATGCACTGAATGACTGAGCACTGATTTTCATGTCTTTTTTTCTTGATATCCATCAAGCTTCCCATATGAACCTGATATAATATTCTGCACATACAGTCACCATAGCTTTTAGTTATGTAACTAGAAGTGCAGAACTAGTGCATCAAATCCACATGGACCATATGAATCTGAGCCAGCCATATTATCTGGCTCAGATTCATAAGATTCTCATATTATGAATAGCATTCATTTCAGGCTTTTAGTAAGAACTATGCCCATTGACTTCCATCTTTGCAAAACCATTTATACCTGGCCCAAGATATAAAGCAACCTTCTGGTAACTTTTTCTGTGAAGATTTGTCAAGAAATATTTGTGTGTATGATAAAAAAAAATCTAGCCCTTTTTAAAAGAACCTGAAATAAAATTTCAATGAGTGAATAGGCCCAGGCAAAATCCAAGACATTTCAAAAGTATTTTTTTAAAAAAACTATATTGTTATTTCCCTCAGGGGATGCAGTTATTAGTCTATATTTGCCAAGTATTGGTGTGCTGAGAATGTTCTGAAATTGGCAAGCTCTCTGGGAATTAAAATTGCTTGTCCTCTGCTGCTGTTCCAGGCATAGTGCCATGCTGGTTTTCATTATAATATAGTCTTAACAAATTCCTTTAAGGAAGATCACTAAGATGATAGTTGCTTCTTCTGCTGTAAAAGGCAGCATGTGTGGTATAAAGCAGTAGTTTAAAAAATCTGAACAGTGGGTTGGAAGTGGAAGGTTGTTTTACATTGGCTGTATAAATAGTGTGAAGGCTATCCAGAATCTAGTGGATATTTAGCAATCTTTGTATTTTGCTCCTTGTGTTGCAATTTCATATCAGTCCTGAATTTTTGCTTTTCTGAATCTGCTCCTGATTATTGGTGGTACTTCCGAAATTGCCCCTACAGAAGGAACTCTAGTGTCCTCTAAAACAACCTTAACCAAGCTATTGCCCTCCAGATGTGCTGGACTTCAATTCCACTCAACCCAGCCAGCATGGCTGTTGGTGATGCTTGACTAAATGTTTTCATATATAAATAAATGTTTTGGGATGCTCCAGAGACATTTATTATGCAGCTGAAGTAAAATTAAGATTGCATATTGTGTTCACTGTTAATTGCCCCCCATAACAGCTGCTTTCAATTTTTTCTCTGAGAAGAGGCAACAATATTTGTGTGTGTGTGTGTGCGTGCATGTGCATGCGCACGCATGTGTGTTTAATACTAGAAAAAGTTGATCAAGGGCAATATAACAGTTTATCATAATGTGCAATAATATGTAGAAAATGGAGATAAGAGGTTTGTTTTTGCCCCCAGTAAAGTTAAATACTGGAGTCATCTTGATTTAGGACAGACAAAATTAAATCTTCCTTCATACAACAAATAATAAATTTAGAGATTGATGTTGCAAGATGTAGCAATGCCTTCTGCCTCTGATGCCTTTCAGAAGGGACTGAACAAAATAATGTTGATGGATAGATCTACCAATGGCTCTATCCATAGATCTACCAATAGTCATGGGCAGTATGCCACTGGGCAACAGCAACAGGCCAAAAAACTATCAGTTATCTTCTGTGAGAAACTAGAAACTGGATTAGATGGACCTTTGGTCAAATTCAGCAGAGTTTTATTTATGGCAGCCTTTATTCCTTGTGTGGCATTTTCCACATAACTAGCTGGGAGAAAGAGAGAAGCCATGAATTACATTGCACTTTATCTTCTATTTATTAAGTGGTTCAAATGCACTAGTCATAGGATTGCCTTAGTGAAATGAGCTGATATGGAATCCTCAGGGCCTTATTCTGCATTACACAGAAACATGTATAAAACCCTTTTTGTGGGCTGCTAAGATCTGTTGGATAGTTGTTCATATATTCAGCTGAACTTTCCCACAACTGGGAACTCTGCCTTATCAAGAGTTCTGGGCTGTGGAGAAGTTCAGTTTATAACCCTCTTATATGCCTTCCTGTGTAAGTATAAAAATTTATTGAGAAGCCAGAGATGGAATATTTTGGAACCAAGGCTTATATATGCAGTCTCATCTCTACCTCACTTGAACTGTATTTTGTGGAGGTTGAATATTTACACGTGGCTTCTGTTTAACCACCTGCCAATGATTTTATGTTAGTTTTATACATCTCTGCCTCACCCCTCTCACTAATTCCAAAATAAAATTTGACAGGTTAACCTCAGAAAGATTCTTGTGGATTCTAAATGGTATGTAACAAACAACTATGTGTCTGAATTGTCTTCTTAGCAATATTTCCGTATTTTTCTTTTCAAAATGATCTCTGGTGACAACTAGAAAAAAGAGATTGCTATTCTGGGATTCGTAACTTCCTTTCTCTGTGAAGAGAATTGCAGCACTTCAGCCAATGAGGAAAGGGGCTAATGATGATACAACATTAAAGAAAAGTCTATCAGTACAACTGCCTAATCAATGGGTTCAAAATAGTGGATTTTTCTTATAGCACATTAATCTGTCAATCCACTTCCCCATATGTTGGTACAGAAAAGGAAAGCAACACATCTCAGATGAAACAAAAAATGTTTGCTGACTTAGAGAACATATATGATAAAATAAATAGGCTTGAATCATACAATGCTTTGTGCAAATTTATGTCATGTGGGGAGAGTAAATTGAATTCTTAATGAATTATTCCTGTTGAGCAGGAAGTAAGAATAGGATGTTTGATGATCTCTTGGTTTCTAAATGAATTTATAATGTATAAGGAATGCTTGCGGTGCCATTACAGTTGTGTAAGTTGAAGACATAAACATGTGTGTACTTTGGTATGCAGATGATACCATATTGCTGGATGAGAACTCAAATTATTTGCAATGAATATTAGATAGGTTACATATTGCAATGAAGAGTATGCATCTGAAAATTAATGCATCAGACCAGGGTAATTGTGTTTGACAGGCAAACAGAGTGAATAGTTTCAAGTAGATGAATTTGTCTGTCTTGGTATAATGTTTAGTGAAGATCTGAAAATGGAGAATTTTTTAAATGTACAAACACTGGTAGAAAGGAAGTGAGTTGTATAATGTCTGTTGTGAAGAATGAATGTTTGTTGAAAAAAGTAAAAATATAAGAGTGTGCTTCTGACCATTTTGTTATATGGAAGTGGAGGTTAGGTATGTCAGGAAAAATACAAACAAAAATACAGTACATTGAACTCAGTAGGAATGGGTTGCTTAATAATTGTTTGTGATAAAGCAGTAAGATAAAGAGTTAAGAATAAATAGGTGATGAATGTGGCTTGAATACAAAAGTGAGTGATCAATATGAAGGAAGTATATTGAACTGATTTAGTTTTATAGAGAAAATGAATGAAGATCAAATTGCAAAACACTGTATGCAGAGTGAATGAGCTGAAAGGAAGGTGAAGATAGAAATCGATTTTTTTCTTACAGCTACTATTGCTACTTACTTTTTTTGTATGGCCTGCATAATGTTGTTTATCCTGAAATAGAATGTATGTTCATTCAAAAAAGGTAACTGCAGTCCTGTCAATATGTGCACACTATTTATTAAACATACTAAAATTGTGTCTTTACACATACAGAGCAGTGTAATACTGAAGAAAACCCAAGTTTCAGTTTGAATATTTGCATTTTTTTGTTTCAATTTCATTTGGTGTAATGTTTCTGATTTAAATAAAGATCCTGGCCATTTCTTTTGCAATATTGGTGATTCCCTATTTGGGTCCATAGTTAAGGTTGTGTAATAGTTTTTGGTTACCAAGGATGATGTATTAATGTCGAAAACAATTTTGGGAATAAAGGTTTCTTATTTAAGTGTGTTCTGTAAGTATATTTGTGAAGGACTTCAAAATGGTCTTTATAATTTTACTTCAGAATTCAAATGAAATTCAGTTTAATCCAAATTTCAGTTTTTTTAAAAGTCAACTCAAATCAGATGCCAACCAATTTTGGCTCCCCCTTTCATAATTATTTTAAAATTTGGTTCATAATCCAACATACTTCTTGATGAATTTTGATGAATTTAAACTTATTGATTTTAATGAGTTTAACCTAGTATTGGATTATAGCCTTGGATTTTATTGCAAATCTAACAACTTTATTGTATACCTGACCTACATTTTTCATTGGTGGATTCCCTTGTGTACACTAAATGTATCTGGCTATTAACCCCCAGCCTGGGCATCTGAATAAACATTGGATGTGTAAATTCAATCTTGGCATATTTTCCTCTTTTATATACTTTTCCCAAGGGGACTCTAGCTGCAGACTGTACTGAAGCAATCATTAATCTATCAGGATTTCATGTATCCCATCATGGAGCATTGAAAAGATTCTCTAGAGCTATTTTTTTTCCTATTTGTTATTTCCCTGTTACAGCATATCATGGAAGCTAAAATATGCATAATACTCCCTATTCATCAAAAATATGGAGATTCTTTTTATAAAGCAGTGAACATTTCAAGGCTGTTTGGCCACAGAGAACAATCTTAAGACTGACTATCAGAAATACATCAATAATATCCCAGAATTGCAAGATACTCTCATGCTAGTTGTCAATCAAGTTTATGTAAACATCATGCAAATTAAATGGTGCTATCAAACCAGAGCTATTTGCTGTGGCCTTTGGTTCATGTTGCATTTCAATTTTACTTTTGCTTCTAGCGTTAATTCATATTTTGTGCTAAAGAGAGATCCCTGCTAAAATAGAATACATCTTGCAAATTCTCTAGTGGGCAAATGTTATGCTATGTTATATTTGTAGAATGAACTGAAAGTCAGGCTTGATTATGCTGGTAACTCATGGTATTTCTTTATTTATTTAGTTACTCCATTAATAAATTCCAAGGTGGTTTAAAATAAGGGCATGTAACTTCATGGTTATAAATTAAAAGGTCAAGGGAGAGGGAAATGAGTGTATTGGGTATCTGTTCAAACAAAACTGCAGGCTGAGGAATAAGCACTGTTACTTATGCATCAAAACAAGCACCATCTGAATGCGAGAGAGAAAAAATTGTAGCGTTGTGGGTGAAGGGTGGGGTGGGAAATGATTCAAGGGTTACAGAACATAATTCTTGATGGAGATTATACCTAAAGAAAGGGTAGGCAATTTTTTTCTGGCCAGGGATCACACAGTATGCTCTCTCTCCCTCAACACCTCTCCAGCCTTTGAGGGGTTCAAGAGGACATGGCTGCTGATACATGGGCTGTGAGGTGGTTATCATTCAGGTTTTTCGCTTCTCTAAATTTTGCCATTCAGTCACCTTTACAAAGTATGCCAAGATAATATATAAACAATGCTTTAATATAACTGACGTTTAGAATGCTAACTTTGAGAGAAGGCAGGGCTGTGCATATTTAAATTTCAGTATATGTTTTGGATCGATTAATGTGAGATTTAAGTGAGTTGGAATGCAATGAACACAGGAAATGGACTTGATCTGGAACTAGATTGATTTTTCCATTGCTTGTGGTCTTAAGCATTTTTGTGCATGGAAATCAATTTTTTTTCAAAAATAATGCTGCTACTGTTTGGCACATTAAAAAGTGCCCTTCAGTGCATTTTTCTTTTTATGTGAAATAATGAAATTAGTAACAAATTTTATAACCCTGCACATAACCCTGCTGCTTAAATTCCAACTGATTGCTGTGGCAGCCTCTGGACTTGATTGCAGACCAAAATGTTCTTCTTCCTTTATCCCCCCCAACCCGCCCCCCCCCCCAAAAGCTTTCTGTTCTTTTGCTTTTTACACATAGTTAGAGGAGGGTGTTTTTTTTTTTTTTGGTGAGTTTCAGTCCAACTGACTTGCTGTTGCCAAAAGTTTTCTCTTTGTCTCTTAACTTGTTAGGGTACAAATTAATATAACTTTTGTGTAAATGTTAGCAGCAGCAAAAGCCCATCTGGCCTTGCAAATGATAACTGGATTCTTTCAGCATTTTATGACTTGAGGTTTTGGCAGCCTTTAATTTGATTCTTCTAAGCTTCTGCCAAAGTTCTTTTTTAAAGTTAGTATCTAATTGAAACTCTTTTAGAGAGAAAAATTACACAAATATCTTGCCATTTCATTTTTTATTTCATTTCTATTATTCCTGGCATTTAAGTTCTTATAAAATCTGATTTCAAAGTAAAATTGCTTGATTTATTAAACAAGTGGTGATGGTGCTAAATATCTGTTTTATATCAATATGAATTCTCTTTGTATATAATAATGCTAATTTTTTTTCTCGGTGTTGTTTTGTTCAGAGCTGCCCAGAAACTTAACCTGTCCTCAAAGAAAAAGAAGCACCATGTACCTTTGCTGCACTCCCATGGTGTCTCTATCTATACCACCAATTTTAGTGGCATCCTACAGATGTATCCTCCTCCAGCACCACCATGCCTTTTAAGAGCTGTATCAAAAGTCAAAGACAACCCAGGAATTGGAAAGGTATTTAAAGATCTCTGTTTCCTAATTGCTTCTTCAATAATAAAGCAGAATTGGATAGCTGTGTGTATTCTGACCCAAATGAATCTAATCTGATACAGATAAGCTGTTTGTTCCTGTTGACAAGAATGTAATCCATGGCTACAGATTGCTGGTAGTTGAAAGGCAGATCATGATAGTGGATGGACAGAAATTTTAATCTACGCAGCATCTGAAATCTGCCCCAGAGAAGAGGTTTTGGAGAGGTGCTGCGACTAATAGATATGTCTGCTAGGCCTAGGCTGAAAGTATGGGAAACTTTCCCCAAATATAGGTCTATCTCATATTCATGTCTAAAATTATGTGAAGTTATTTGGCTATAATTCTCTCCTCCATTGTCTTGTCAAGTAAATGCATTTAATCTGGTCTCCCTGGTTCCTTCCCATCTGTCTCAAGCACCTTTCCTCCTTTAATGGTTCCAAAAAAAACAAAACAAAAAACCTTATGAAAGATTGGCCTCCTCAATAATTCTGAATAAATGTGCCAATGTTTGATATAAATATATGATAAGCTCTTAAAATGTGAATTGTGAATTTATGAATTACACAAATGTAATTGTGTCAGTTTTCAACATTTTTATAGTAAATTTTATTAGGTTTCAAGAGAAGAATAAAAACGACAAAAAACGAAAAACTACAAAGAAAGAAAAGAAACTAAAAAGTGCAGAAACAAGAGAAAAATTTTTCAGATTTACAAAAAGATGTGGCTTCTGACTTTTAACAAAAGTCAAGGATATACAGAAACTATATAGCAGGGATATACAAACATTTCCATAATCAATCTCTTACTCTATATTAAACCAAAACACCACATTATTTCTGTAAGTCATTCCACTTTATCACATAAAAAAATCACTAAGTACAGTTACTCCTCCCCTCTTATATTAAAATAAAGAAAAAAAGTTCATATAAACCTCCTAAACATCTTTCTCCCCTCCAAAAGATAAAACATATCCAATTATTCCCTTCCTACCACTTTTCTGTACATTTCTGTCTACTACTATAAGAATCAAATTAAAAAGCACTTAAGTTGTCTGCTAATAGTACAATTTTAATAATCCCAATCTTAATAAACCCCCCCAAAAAAGACAATTCAAAACAGCAATTCCATATCTTTAAAAGGGAATCACTCAACAATCAACATCAATCAACACCTTCAAGCAAACCAGATAAGCATTCTTTAACCCTAATACAACTTGCTTTCAACTGGCAAGAGCCAGCTGGGAGGTGGGGACTTTATTACTTTCCAAATTGCACTGTAGCCTTAAAGAGCCTTAAAGAGACACTAAGACCGGTTAAGATTAATAATTTTAATCTTAATAAATCCAAAAAACAAAGCCAATTCAAAACAGTAAATCCAAATCTTTAAAGGCAAATAGTATCAATCAAATCCTTCAAGCAAACCAGATGAACATTCTTCAACCCTTATCCCACTTCAAAATAAACCAGAGCAGTTACATGTCCCCACAATGTGCACGGAGCTTTCCTCTTGAAAGAATCACACAGCCCAACTGCCCCCCTCAAAGATCCCAGGTTCTTTTCATGGCATTCCACCAGGAGATCGATTTTACTTATGCCTTGCAGATTGCTCTCTCCCTTAGATTTCTCCAACTCCATTATCCAATCTTCATCCAGCATCTTGATAAGAATCCCAATCTCAGTCTTAAAAAAAAAACCTCTCTATCGCTCTTAAACTCCTCAATTTCATCCAACACGTCCCCAACCTGACAGTACATTTTAGATCTCATAGTTTCCACAATGTCCTGGATATCTTGCATAAAAGTTTGATAAAAATCAGAAGAAATCTGTTTAAAATCCCGGTGAAAGTCAGAAAGAATCTGTTTGACGTCCTCCATGTCTCACTTAGTAGATTATGGCAACCCCTAGGAGTTTAGCCAATGAAAGTCGAAGATATGGAAGAGTTCCAAAGTGTGTTCACATAAAGTGAGAGTGAGATATCAGACCGTTCTCAAGGGAAAGTGAGAACAGAAAATTGAAGGTTCAAATCAGCCAATTCAATGTGTAGGAAAATGCTAATATCTTCAAATTTAATGCAAAAAATAATAACAGGAAGACAATAGTTTACTCTCATCCTTGGAATTTCCTTTGGAAGGAAAACGAAATCCAAAACTTAAAAGGATTTTTTTTTTAAAGTAACCCCCAAAATAACATTAAACGCCAAGAGAACCAGCTTCTCCTCACTGTAGAAAGCCTCTCTTGGGGTACATATACTTAAAAAAAAATAATACAAATTGGTGATTTAGAAGTGAGGTGGTTGGTCTTAGTGTCTCTTTAAGGCTACAGTGCGACTTGGAAAAGTGATAAAGTCCCCGCCTTCCAGCTGGCTCTTGCCAGTCAAAAGCAAAATGCTGTTTGCGATCTTCTGGCTGCCAGCAGCCGTCCGGAGGACGGATGGGATGATTCCAGGTACTCTCCTTAATCTGGAGAACATTTCAGGGCTTCAGGAAAACCTGCCTGAACCCGAAAAAAGTTACTGTGTTGCAGGTCCCCTGCTGAACCAGTGGGCATAGCCGTTCAGTCCGCCATTCCCACCGGAAGCCCAGTTTTCAACGTTTTTTTTACCTTGCTGAACCTATGGCAGTTTTTATCAGATAGAAATTTGGCACTGTTTAGACCTCATTGGATCAATCATGGGTGCTAAGTTAAAAATATGAGCTCAGGTAATGCCATTTTTATAAGAAATAAATGCTCAAACTTGTTAACTTTTTTTTGCAACTCACATTAGGTAAAGTGAACTACCATGTCCCTTGTTCATCAGCTGGTCAATACCAGCACCTGCTGGGGCTTTCCCTTGTTGTCTTCTATGCTTGATGAAAAAAGTATAAATTCATTGTTTTGTTAGTATTTGAACTCCAGCCTTCCTGGCCAATCTCTATTTCAGTATGCTACCATATCTTTCATGGTAAGAGTTGCATGCCTTCATGTTATTTTCGGGAGCTGAAAAGCAGCAATGCAATTCTGGAGTTGCAAAGCAGTGCAAAGAAAAGCTGCAAAGCAATGGCAAAGCAATGATAGAACCAAAATCTTCCTCCCTCATACACACACAAATGTAGGGTTCTCTCCCATGCAGCAGCTAATTCCCCCATAATCCTTCCACTGTGATTTGAAGTTGCATCTCCCACCTCACCCACAGTTGCACTGCAGTTACATTTGGATCTCATTTGAGTCTTTTTCCAATCAGCTGCTTTTAGGGGACATAAAGTTGAGGAACAAGTAGATTGGTCAAGGAAGATTGATCAAAGAAGCCTGCAACTGGCATGGGGCTGTTACTTACTCTCCTATGCTCTACAATATACATTGGGAACATATTCATTCTCTCTCTCTCTACATATCTCATACACACAAGTGTATCGATGCACACATGCAGCAAAAGAAAAGAAAAGAAAGATCTTAATATATATATATATATATAATTTTTATTAAGAATTTTAATTACAATGGTAAAAACTAATACAAACTAATCTTAGAGAAAGAAAAGAGAATGGAAAGAAAGAATAAAAGAATAAAAATGCAGGAAAAAAGAAAAAGAATAAAAATAAAAGAGAGAATATAATAAAGAAAAAGAAAAGAAATATATAAAGAAGTGAATTCCAACCTTCATCACAACAAGTATAAACAGATTTAATAATTCTTCACCCCCTATAAGGTTAAACAGATATCTCTTCATCTCACTTCCCATCCCTTACCTATAAGTAAATACATAAAACATCAACTTTTCAATCCTGGTGTCAGAAAAAGTCCATAAAGGGTTGCTAGAAGATGGCAAAAAATGTCTCATTTTAACCTAGTTCAGATAAACCAACTTTATATTCCTTCCTTTAATTCTAACAGTCTTAATCTTTAATTCAATCAAATATTGTCATAGGATTTGATTTCTCTTCAATTTTTCTTTATCCCATCGCACAGATTTCTTCAAGGCTTTGTAAATCCAGTAGGAAAAAATTATCCAGGTCATTCTCTTGGTTTATCATTTGTATTTCCCTTTTAATTTTTAAAACTTAACCAGTTTCTTCAGTATATCCAGTAAAGCGTCCTTTTCAAAATCATTCTCTTGGCCTGTCATTTGCAGTTCTACTTTCTGTACTTTATCTTATCAGATAAAATTTGTTCTACGTCTGTCATTCCTTCATTAACATCTTTTAGACATAGTCTATTCATAGAAGCAGACATCATTACACTTCTGGTGGGGACATGGTGGACTGAACAGCTGTGCCTGCGAGCTCAGCGGGTAGAACTTCAGGTTTTTCCTGAAGCCCAGGAGTGTTTTTCTGGAAAAAGGAAAACACCTGGAATCTCCACATCTGTCCTCCGGACAGCTGCTTGCAGCCAGGAGATTGTAAACAGCGTTCGCATTCAACTGGTAAGAGCTAGCCAGGAGGCTGGGACGTCACCATTTTCCAAGCCGCAATGCAGCCTTAAAGGGACACTAAGACCGGGCACCCCATTTCTAAATCACCCAATTTATATTTCTTTTAAGTATGCGTACCCTAAGAGAGGCTTTCTACAGCAAGGATAAATGGGGTCTCTTGGTGCTTATTGTTATTTTTGGGATTAATTTTTAAAAAAAAAATCTTTTTAAGTTTTGGACTTTGTTTTCCCTCCAAATATTAAGGAGGATTGAGAGTAAATAATTGTCTCCATATTATTTTTGTACTAAATTTGAAGATATTAGCATTAACAGTTTACCTTTGTTGTAAACTGCCGAGTGTCCTGTTCCAATTAAGCACCAGACAGGTTCTTAGAGAATAATCTTTATTAAATAACTATTTACAATAATGAAGTCCTTGATATGCGAGACTTGGTTAAACATGCCCAACTGGGTCAACTGGAGGCAACAGTTCTCTATTGCAACAGTACTGACATTGAATCTCTGACTCACTGGACCTGGAACAGGACTACGAACAACAGACAGGGATGAACTGGAGACTTGGAGCAGGACTTGAACTCAGAGCAAGATTAGACTCGGCTGGGGGTTTGGGACTAGGCTGGGTACTCTGAACTGAAGATGTGAAGACAAGGCTTGAAATTGGAGCAGGACTGGACTTGGCTGGAAGCCCTGGACTAGGCTGGACTCTCTTGACTGAAGACTTAGAACAAGGCTTGGAACTTGGAACTCTGCTGGACTCAGCTGGAAGCCCTGGACTAGACTGGATCCTCTGGACTGGAGGCTTGGAACTAGGCTGGACTCAGCTGGAAGCCCCAGACTAGGCTGGACTCTCTGGACTGAAGACTTAGAACAAGGCTTGAAACTTGGAACTAGACTGGACTTGGCTGGAAGCCCCAGACTAGACTGGATTCTCTGGATTGGAGACTTGGAGCAGGGCTTGGAACTTGAAACTAGGCTGGATTTGGCTGAAAGGACCATGTGGGCCATGAACCCAGATCCTGAACAAGATAGGTGTGAAACTTTGAAACACGCTAGAGTCTGCGAAGTGTGGTTGCATAGAACTGCGGACAAGTGGCGGTGCTGGAGGAGCTTGCTCACACTGCTGAGGGGATCATGGAGATTCATGGCTGGAAGCAAGGCAAAGGCTGCTGGGCACGGCTGACTCTGTTTCCTCGCTGGCAGCCGATGCAAGATTCGATTAATCTTCGGAGCTCAAGCGCTGGTTCCTCTTCGGCCACAGAAACTGACTCTGATATCGGTAAGGACTGTTCTCCCGAAGCTGCAGGGTTAGAGTATCGGTTGTCTCTGGCAGCTCGCTGTCTGCGCAGCTGCCTTTTATCCCAATTTTTGGCACACTTGGAGTTTCCTGTAGCCAATCGAATTGCCTTCTCCTTTGCATGCTTTTTCAGCCCATCTCTGGTGCGCGCTGATTGGTGTATTCAAATCCTCCTCCAGATCTCACCCAATCAGCATTGTAAGTTCTTCCCACTCTGCTGAGTCATGCTGGAGTTTCATTTCTCCGATTCCAGCCCGGTAAGTTTCCAATTCCTCCTCTGACTCAGAAAGTGAAACTAATTCTGAGTCAGAGGCAAGCTTGGTTCTGACACAGAGTCCCTCTGGTGGGAGGAGAAGGGCAATGATAAATTTGATAAATAAATAAATTTTCCCTACCCGTTGAATTGGCTGTTTTGAACTTTCAGTTTTTTGCTTCTACTGTCCCTGGGGAACTGTCTGCCTATCTCACTTTCACTTGTGTAAACACATTCCGGAATTCTTTCATATCTTCGACTTTTGCTGGTTAAGCTCCTAGGGGGCACCATAATCTACTGCGTGAGACATGGAGGATTTTAAACAGACTTTCTCTGACTTCCAACAAGATTTTAAACAGATACTTTCTGACTCCTACCAAGTTTTTATGCAAGGGATTCAGGACATTGTGGAAAATATGAGGTCTAAAATGTGTCATCTGGTTGGGGATGTCGTGGATGAAACTGAGGAATTTAACAGTGACAGAAGTGTCTCTTCTAAGAGTGAGATCAGGATTTCTGTTGAAATGCTGGATGAAGATCAGATAGTCGAGTTGAAGAAATTAAAGGGAGAGATCGAGTTGCAAGACACAAGTGAAATTGATCTTCTGATGGAAAGCCATGGAAAAGAAGGGGTTATTATGTATGGGAGGTCTCCTGAAGAGAAGTCAGAGTTTTTGAGAGGGGCAGTTGGGCTGTGTGATTTTTTCAAGAGAAAAACTCCATGCACATTGTGGGGATATGTAATGCTCTGGTTTATTTTGAAGTGGGATAAGGGTTTAAGAATATTTATCTGGATTGCTTTTAGGGTTTGTCTGATTTCATTTATCTTTAACAATTTGGATTAAGATTTGTTGTTTATTCGTTTAGTCGCTTCCGACTCTTCGTGACTTCATGGACCAGCCCACGCCAGAGCTTCCTGTCGGTCATCAACACCCCCAGCTCCCCCAGGGACGAGTCCGTCACCTCTAGAATATCATCCATCCACCTTGCCCATGGTCGGCCCCTCTTCCTTTTGCCTTCCACTCTCCCTAGCATCAGCATCTTCTCCAGGGTGTCCTGTCTTCTCATGTTGTGGCCAAAGTATTTCAGTTTTGCCTTTAATATCATTCCCTCAAGTGAGCAGTCTGGCTTTATTTCCTGGAGGATGGACTGGTTGGA
Source organism: Candoia aspera (assembly GCF_035149785.1). Classification (NCBI taxonomy): domain Eukaryota; kingdom Metazoa; phylum Chordata; class Lepidosauria; order Squamata; family Candoiidae; genus Candoia; species Candoia aspera. The sequence continues at coordinate 314,946,412 of NC_086153.1, forward strand.
TCTTCTTGCAGTCCAAGGCACTCTCAGAATTTTCCTCCAACACCACAGTTCAAAAGCATCGATCTTCCTTCGCTCAGCCTTCCTTATGGTCCAGCTCTCGCAGCCATATGTTACTACAGGGAACACCATTGCTTTAACTATGCGGGCCTTTGTTGTCAGTGTGATGTCTCTGCTCTTAACTATTTTATCGAGATTTGTCATTGCTCTTCTTCCAAGGATTAAGCGTCTTCTGATTTCCTGACTGCAGTCAGCATCTGCAGTAATCTTCGCACCTAGGAATATAAAGTCTTTCACTGCTTCTACATTTTCTCCCTCTATTTGCCAGTTATCAATCAAGCTGGTTGCCATAATCTTGGTTTTTTTGAGGTTTAGCTGCAAGCCAGCTTTTGCACTTTCTTCTTTCACCTTCATCATAAGGCTCCTCAGTTCCTCTTCACTTTCAGCCATCAAAGTGGTATCATCTGCATATCTGAGATTGTTAATGTTTCTTCCAGAGATTTTAACTCCAGCCTTGGATTCCTCAAGGCCAGCTTGTCGCATGATGTGTTCTGCATACAAGTTGAATAGGTAGGGTGAGAGTATACAGCCCTGCCGTACTCCTTTCCCAATCTTAAACCAGTCTGTTGTTCCGTGGTCTGTTCTTACTGTTGCTACTTGGTCGTTATACAGATTCTTCAGGAGGCATACAAGATGACTTGGTATCCCCATACCACTAAGAACTTGCCACAATTTGTTATGGTCCACACAGTCAAAGGCTTTAGAATAGTCAATAAAACAGAAATAGATGTTTTTCTGAAACTCCCTGGCTTTTTCCATTATCCAGCGGATATTGGCAATTTGGTCTCTAGTTCCTCTGCCTTTTCTAAACCCAGCTTGTACATCTGGCAATTCTCGCTCCATGAACTGCTGAAGTCTACCTTGCAGGATCTTGAGCATTACCTTACTGGCATGTGAAATGAGTGCCACTGTTCGATAGTTTGAACATTCTTTCGTGTTTCCCTTTTTTGGTATGGGGATATAAGTTGATTTTTTCCAGTCTGATGGCCATTCTTGTGTTTTCCAAATTTGCTGGCATATAGCATGCATTACCTTGACAGCATCATCTTGCAAGATTTTGAACAGTTCAGCTGGGATGCCGTCGTCTCCTGTTGCCTTGTTATTAGCAATGCTTCTTAAGGCCCACTCAACCTCACTCTTCAGGATGTCTGGCTCTAGCTCACCGACCACACTGTCAAAGCTATCCCCGATATTGTTATCCTTCCTATACAGGTTTTCTGTATATTCTTGCCACCTTTTCTTGATCTCTTCTTCTTCTGTTAGGTCCTTGCCATCTTTGTTTTTGATCATACCCATTTTTGCCTGGAATTTACCTCCGTTGTTTCTAATTTTCTGGAAGAGGTCTCTTGTCCTTCCTATTCTATTGTCTTCTTCCACTTCTGCGCATTGCTTGTTTAAAAATAATTCCTTATCTCTTCTGGCTAACCTCTGGAATTTTGCATTTAATTGGGCATATCTCCCCCTATCACTGTTGCCTTTTGCTTTCCTTCTTTCTTGGGCTACTTCTAGTGTCTCAGCAGACAGCCATTTTGCCTTCTTGGTTTTCTCTTTCTTTGGGATGTATTTTGTTGCCGCCTCCTGAACAATGCTGCCAACTTCTGTCCAGAGTTCTTCCGGGACCCTATCTACTAAGTCCAGTCCCTTAAATCGATTCCTCACCTCCACTGCATATTCCTTAGGAATATTAGTGAGCTCATATCTAGCTGATCTGTGGGTCTTCCCTAATGTCTTGAGTCTGATCCTAAATTGTGCAAGAAGAAGTTCGTGATCTGAACTACAGTCAGCTCCAGGCCTTGTTTTTACCGACTGTACAGATGTCCGCCACCTTTGGCTGCAAAGGATGTAATCAATCTGATTTCGGTGTTGTCCATCTGGTGAAGTCCATGTATAAAGCCGTCTCTTAGGTTGTTGGAAGAGAGTGTTTGTTATGCAGAGTGAATTGTCTTGGCAAAATTCTATCAGCCTGTGTCCTGCTTCGTTTTGTTCTCCCAGGCCATACTTACCTGTAATTCGAGGTGTCATTTGACTGCCCACCTTAGCATTCCAGTCTCCTGTGATGAAAATAACATCTCTTTTAGGCGTGTTGTCCAGTAGGTGCTGCAGATCCTCATAGAACTGCTCTACTTCAGCTTCTTCAGCATTTGTGGTTGGGGCGTATATTTGGATCACTGTGATGTTAGATGGCTTGCCCTGAATTCGAATTGAGATCATTCTATCATTTTTGGGGTTGTATCCAAGCACTGCTTTAGCCACTTTACTATTAATTATGAAGGCTACTCCATTTCTTCTGTGGTCCTCTTGTCCGCAGTAGTAGATCTGGTGGTCATTTGATGTGAAGTGGCCCATTCCAGTCCATTTCAGTTCACTGACGCCCAGAATGTCTATCTTTAATCTTGACATCTCACCAATAACCACATCCAATTTGCCCTGGCTCATAGATCTTACATTCCAGGTTCCGATGGTGTGTTGATCCTTAGAACATCGGATTCGCCGTTCACCACCAGCACCGTCGGCCGCTAGCCGTCCTTTCGGCTTTGAGCTAGCTGCGTCATCACGTCTGGGGCTAGTTGAGCTCATCCTCTGTTCCTCCCCAGTAGCATTTTGACCATCTTCCGACCTGGGGGTCTCATCTTCCGATGGTATACCGACATATCTCTGGTTGTACTGATCCATTTAGTTTTCACGGCAAGAATACTGAGGTGGGTTGCCATTACCTTCCCCAGGGATCGCATTTAGTCTGACCTCTCTGTCATGACCTTCCCGTCTTGGGTGGCCCTTCACGGTTTAGCTCATGGCATCATTGAGGTGCTCAAGCTCCAGCACCACGACAAGGTAACGATCCTTTGCTGAAGGGATTAAGATTATTAAGGTATAATTTAAAAAAATGTCTATTTGGATGGTTTTGGGTTTGTTTATTTATTTTCTATCCTGCCTTTATTATTTTTATAAATAACTCAAGGCGGGGAACATATCTAATACTACTTCTTCCTCCTATTTTCCCCACAACAACGACCCTGTGAGGTGAGTTGGGCTGAGACCAAGTGACTGGCCCAAAGTCATCCAGCCAGCTTTCATGCCTAAGGCAGGACTAGAACTCGCAGTCTCCTGGTTTCTAGCCCGTTGCCTTAACCACTAGACCACTTAATCATATTAATAATCTTAATGTAATTAAGATTATTAAAATTGTTGTATTATCATGTACAGTGGCAGACAATTTATGTTTTTTAGTTTGATCTTTATTATAGTAGACAGAAATTTATAGAATAGTGGTAGGAAGGAAATAATTAAACGTTATCTTTGGGGGGAAGTTGATTAGGAGGTGTGTGTGTGTATGTGTATGTATATATGTATGTATGTATGTGTGTATGTGTGTGTGTGTGTGTGTGTGTGTGTGTGTGTGTATATATATATATATATATATATATATATATATTTCTTTTACTATAAGGGGAGGGAGTAACTCTATTTAGTGATTTTTACAATGTGCCAATGGAATGATTGATAGAAATAATGTGATTTTGGTTTAATATAGTGTAAGGGATTGATTATGGAAACTTTTGTATATCCTTGCTGTTAAAGGTCGGAAGTCACCTCTTTTTGTAACTTTGAAAAAAAAATTCTCTTGTGTTTCTACACTTTTTTTAGTTTTTTTCTCTGTAGTTTTTTGTTTTTCTGTAGCTTTTATCTTTTTGAAACTTAATAAAATTCTTACTAAAAAAGAAGTAGACATCATTACTGACACCGTTGATATTGTAGTTACTAACTTCCGGCTCCATTCTTCAAAGATCTCCTTTAATATTTCCAATGGTATAATGTTTTGTATCATTCTGTAAGTCCCAGTATTACCTGACATCAGGCTTGGTTTTTTTCTTCTGCTTAAAATCTTTAGTCCCCTCTAGTGTCCAGCTTCTAAAATCTTCACATCTTTTATTATGACTTGCCGTTGCCAGGATATCCAAAATAAGCCTGTTTGCCTTGAGAAGCTCTTTATTTTTTATACTTAATTCCAAAACCTTATAGTAAAAGTCAATATTCAAAATTTATCTGGACCCTTAATATTAAATCAAAATCTTACTTAGCATTTTTCTGTTTATTTCAAAATCTTTAAGTTCTTAAGTTTGTAATTAATTTTTCTTTTGTTCAGAGTTGAAGATAAACTCACCCGATGAAGTCTTTCAAACCCATCACTCCAGAAATATCTAATAGCTTTAGAATAGTTAATAGGCAATTTCCGAAAATGATTAGAAAGTGAGTTTTGTGAACTTAGTGACCTTTAAAAGACTCTGCCGTAGTTTTGAGCAAGATGGCTAATCCCTTTGTCTCTCAGTGCTCAAATCTGCAGAAAACCACTGTCGTACAGTCTCCTTGCATGGAGCAGCCACTTGGAGCATATGTGGGCGATCTCCCGTCCTCTCCTTACCTGGAGAGGTTCCAAGGAGCCAGTCTACTTACTGGTTCCTTGGTCTTTGCTGTGGTCGTCGGCTCCACTGTCGGAGACCCGTCTTCAGTTTGCCATACCTCCCGCAGAAGCCAGCAAAAAGAAAAAAGAAAGAGATCTAACTATGAAAGTAGCTGAATAGGCTACTGCTGCGGTGAAGACTGAATCAGGGAGTTGATTTCCATTTAGGTTTTCATTAAAGTCTTGACTAGAGATGGTAAATGGAAATCCTTTAATACAAACGGATGCTCCAGTGGATCCCTCCCAATTCCGTGATCACTGCTTTGTGTCTTAGTGATGTGCAAGAGCAGTTCTAGATGTATCTGTACAACACGGAGTTCGGTTGTGAGAATAGGATCATGAAATAAAGTATTTATTAAGGTTTGTATTTTGCAGCTGAAATTCTGGAGCCTTTAATACAGACTGCTAAACTTTGGAAATCAAACCGTGCAGCTTTTGAATTCTTAATTATACAGGCATTGCTAATTTCAATTTCAGGGAGGTAATAAAGTTTTAATTTAAGGGGAACTTCAAGCTCTACTGAGCGATCATACAATTTTGTGCTAATAATGTTATGCTAATATCAGTGATTTTCTGGATTGTACTGTATTTTGTAGTTCTCCTTCCCTTAGAAAAAAGAAGAATTCACATGGACATGGATGCTTCATAAGGTTATAGAGGATGAAAAGAAAAAAAAAAACCCTTTCCAAATACTTGAATATTTAGGAGTTTAATTTTGAGGGAAAGTTTCTTTTCTGTGGAGCCCCTTTCTCTTAATGATAAGAATGTTGGTGTCCTAGTCCCTGTTCTAGCATTGTAATTAGGCTGTCTAGTTTACAGTGACAGGTATACTTAAAGGTTCTGAGAATTTGAATGTTAACTCCTGCCCCCTCCTTTTTTTGGAGGGGGGATATCAACTAAGTGCTTTATTCGTACTTAACACATCATCTTCAAAATTCTATAATCGAGTCTTTATGGTTTTCTCCAAGTGTTCCAGACCCAGAGGATGTGATTGTGCTGTGCATCTGATATATGTAATTTTGGGGCTGACAGTTTCCAACTAGAACAAGGGTTTTGCCATTGGTTCATACTGTCAGTTCAGTTATATCAAGTTCAGTGTTATGTCATTGGTATATATGTCCTATATTAACATATGTTTGAGCTTCACTAACATGGGGTATTATAATAATTTTATTTATTTATTTATTTAATATGCATAACCCTCCCATTATCCAGAGGATCTTACAGTGAATTACAGTCCATAAAAACAAGGAAAAACAATATAATCAAGTAGAAGAAATAATTGTATTTGTTAAAAATACGATGTAAAGCACACTGTAATAAATAATGTTAAGTGAGAGGCTCTTAAGGGACAAAAGGCATGGTCAGCCTATGGTCACTAAATCTCAAATGTGAGAGTAAAAAGTCAGGTCTTCATCTGCCATTGGCAGTCCAGGGGCTCTGCCAGAGATAGGATTGTACAGCTTGTTGACAACAATTGTTTGGAAGAGAGGTAGCCCAAGTTTGCTATATCTACTTAGTGGTTGGACTCTCTAGGCTTTGGAAGATCAATACTAAGATATTGATCTGGTTTGCTACAGATGTTTCCCCCCAATTCCCAGTGAGTTTTCCTCAGTGCATTTCTGAACTCTTGCACTGAGGAAGCCAAGCTGGAATGTGGGATGAAACACCTGCAGCAAACCTGATCAGTAACTTGATCTCCCAAAGCCTGGACAACCTGACTACTAAGTATGTACAGCTTGTGGACTTCTACCACAACAACAACCCTTCTTTGCTGCCACAATGATTCTGACTACAGATTATTTTTGACTACATAAGCATCTATGTAGCAAATGTGATCTGGGGAGAAGCTTTGACTTGAGTGTGGAATGGAAACATGTTTTCATGTAGCGAATTAGTCCCCCCCCCCATTAAACTATTGTCATTCGTTGGGCGTTTTTTTCTTGTGAAATAAACAGCTTTCAAAAATCTAAGAGCGCAAGAACTAAAGGAACATATTATAACTTGCAAGAATTTTTCCCCAGTGTACATATTTCTAAATTACCTTGTCAGATGAAAGTTTGCTTTGTGATTGAGCTAGAGAAAAGGTTAGTGCTTTAAACTTAAAAAATGCGAGCGTCTTGGGAGAGCTCAAAAATAAGTTGCATTAACATTTAAGCACAGTTATTGTAGAATTTATTCTCAGAATTATAGAGCTGGAAAGAGTGCCATTAATAGCATCTAGGTTTGCTGGAAGGACTCTTTAAAAGAGCCAAAATGTCAATCTCCACATAGTGACCTCTTCAAATCAACCGTCACCAGCTTTTACTTTCCAGACTTCTCAGTAGTTTGTGGTCATTTTAGGCCTCTTTAGAGAGCTGACCATCATTTCCATGCTAAAAATACAAAAGGCTAGAAGTATTTCCACTTAATGTAGTTGGAAGATTCTCAGTAGATTATCACATGACTCCACAGGGTTCAGGGTGTATGTGCTTTAAAAAATCTAGATGGCAGCCATGATTACACAATTGAAACCCTGTCCCTTTTAAAATATGGCACATGTGATGCAGGCAAAAAGGGAATGCTTCAATCATGTGGTTGCAGGTACCATCTTGACTTTTTTGACCCTCCCTGTAGATGTCCCTGCATGACACAATGTGCTGTGAGGATGTCATTATAAAGCATCCCTGTGATTTCCCTGATAGATTTTACTGAACTTTACAGAGAATGTGATTCTATAGTTTGTCTAAACAACTTGTTCTGTTGCTGGAGTACTCCTACCACTATACAGGCAATATAAAACCTTTAGTTCCGTTATCCAAGGTAGTAGCAAAGTACTGGCTCTGGTATTTCTACTGTTGCTCATCTGCAATGTATTTAATATATAATGCATTTAGAATATATTTGAAGTTGTGAAGACACCTTGCAGAAATGTAAAAAATGCAACATCTCTAATGTAAAATCATCTTTGTATAAACAGCTCATCCAATTTTGCTAAGTATTGTCTATTCCAGAGGTAGGTAACTTTGTTCCCATCACTTAATATAACTACAGTTGTTATTAATCCAGCCAAAGTGACCAATGAATAGGCAATTGAGGCTTTGTAGTCCAAAACATATGGAGTATACCAGGTTGTTTACTTCTTTTGCGCATACTGATTCTCGATTATTTTTCAAGCTGGTATTTCAAGCCTTTATCCTTCACTAGAGATGTCAATGATTTCACTAAAGCTCAGAGAATATTATTTCTGAGAACAGAATAGAATTTTCTTATCCTCTTCTTCTCCACCTAAAAAGATATCTATTGTTCCAAAATATATAATAGAACTTTCCTGAATAAAAAGAAGAGCTGTCCCAAAACCTCCAAATATTTAAGTACAGTATTTGTCCTGTCCTAGAGAAATTTGCTGAAAGAGTTTTTCCACAATTTGACTTCCTATAAATAGAGCAGATTTATAGAGCAGATTGCTATTCCTTGTACAATTCTAGGCTTTATCCTTCATCATGAGCAAGCAAAGCATGTCCTCTAAATTTGACAGACTGAGATTCTTCAAACTTTCATTATTCAACGTTCAGTCACAGGACACCAGTTATCCTTTTAAAAAGAATTTTCCAATGGAGTGTCAGGACATCCCTCCCGGGTACCGTCCTGCCATAAAAAAGGAAGTCACCAGCAGGAAGGGGCAGGTGCACGAAACGCGCCAGACCACATGGAGTCATCCTGCCATGCGCGTACCTCTCCCGTAAGTTTAATGACACGGAATGCTGCTAGCACATGTGGGAGAAGGAAGCATTTGCGTTGCAATGGGCATTGATGCACTGGAGACACTTACTGGAAGGGGCAACCCACCCATTCAAGGTATGGACCGACCATAAGAATTCGAAGGTGTTGCGCCTCCCAAGGAAGCTGAACCCCAAGCAGATTAGGTGGGCTTAGTTCTTTAGCTGGTTCAATTTCACTCTAAGATACCTGCCTGTGGGAAAAAACTTTCTGGCTGACGCCTTATCCCGATTATCCCAACACAACAGCCAGAAGGAGGAGGTGGTGAGCTCAATCATTCCAACCCAACAAGGGAGGGGGGCAGCAGTAACCAGAAGCCAGAAAGCCAAGCCGATCCCAAAGGTAGAGGAGGGAGTGCAGCAAGAACTACGTGAAGCACTAAAAGCAGACATGTAGCAGAGTAACAAAACCCAACTAAGAGAGGAACAGGGGTTATGCTGGAGCAGAGAGAAGCTTTACATCCCAGACCCCATGATGAAGAAAGTCCTAGAGAGGTGCCACAACACGAAGTCGGCTGGACACTTTGGGTTTCCAAAAACCATGCACCTAGTAAGGATTTTATAGTAGACCTGCCTGAGGCCACAAAAAGACAGTGATTTGGGTGGTAACTGACCTGTTTTCAAAGCAGGTTCACTTCATCCCCTGTGCCAGCATTCTGACAGCCAGGCTGCTAGCCAAGATGTTCATACAGCACATCTACAGACTACAGGTTCTCAGGAACCACTGATAGAATAATCACAGGTCAGGGGGTCCAGTTCACCTCCAAATTTTGGAGAGCTTTGCTAGAAACGATTGGCAAGGAACAGGGGTTAAGTTCTAGTCATCACCCTGCCATGAACGGAGGGACTGAACGATCTAACCAGACATTGGAACAATACTTTAGATGCTGCATCAATTACCAGCAGGATGACTGGGTGGACCTGCTCCCCTTCGCAAAAGTAGCCTACAACAATTCAGCACATCAGAGCACAGGATTCACCCCATTCAAAGTAGTAAATGGACAGGAATTTGCAGCATTCCTGGAGGTGCCTGCAAGCGGGTCCAAAATACTAATGCTAGATGGATGGGTGAAACATATAGCAAGAGGGGTGACCAGCAATACAGAGTGCATTAAAGCACGTGAAAGACACAGACAAGGAATATGCTGACTGCAAAAGAGCTCGGGAGTGGCAACTAAACATGGGGGTGGAGATGTACTTGTCAAATTCCTAAAATCCACACAACCCTCCCAAAAACTAGGACCAAAATACATAGGACCTTTCCCAAACACAAAGGTGATCAACAATGTAACAGTACAATTGCAGTTACCAAAAAACCTAAGGAAAATCCACCCCATTTTCCACTGCAGCTTGTTAAAACCAGCCAAAGAATCAGAATGCTGGCACCCAGGGGGAAAAATACCAGCACCAGTAATGGTCAACAAGGAGGAACACTTTACTTTGAGGTGCAAGAGATATTAGACTCCAGACAACACAGGGAGACTGCAATACTTAATACAAGGGAGACACTTCCCCAAATCTTAGAGTGACTGGGTGGACATTTGGGATGTAAGGGCACCCAGTCTGACAAAAGAGTTCCACAAAAGATTTCCAGCAAAACCAAAGGAGGAGGGGAAAACACAGCAAGGGAGTGCCTCTCCAAAAAGAAAGGGGGAAATCTTCGGGGGGGCAGGATGTCAGGATGGCCCCCCCCCCCCCAGGGTACCATCCTGCCATAAAAAAGCAGGTCACCAGCAGGAAGGGGCAGGTACACAAAACGCGCCAGACCACATGGAGCCATCCTGCCATAAAGTGGCCACTGCTAGGCCACCGCGGCGTGGCGCCAAAAGAAAAACACACATCAGCCCATTGATAGAAATCAGCAACAAGAAAGAGCAAATGCATGAAACGTGGCAAACTTCCCTTTGTAAAATCACCAAACGTTAGACATGTTAATTCAGCACCCTGGACAGACAAAAGTGCACGATTGTGCTGTCAGGGAATTCGCACTGAGATGGGCAAGATGGGGGGAAGGAAGCGGGACACCAGAGGCTTTGATGGGAGGGGGGACGAATGTACTTATACTGTCACTTGTGGATTACTAAGTTACTTGAATCTTTAACGTGCTTTGAGTTACTTGCCCAATAAAGACTCTTTGATATGCCTAAACAGTCTGTGTCAAGAGTGCTGATTCGTTGGGTTTAGAACCGGAGCCATGACATGGAGATTTTAAAAGCTTAAACCATTTCTATTCTTAACTCAGATATTTTTTTAAAAAATTGAATTCAGTTAGAACAAGATTGGTTTCACTGGAAAGATGGGCATCCATATAAATTTAATATTTAATAAAATGTTTGATGGTGAAGCGTGCACCTTTTTGAAACCTGGAAATGTTTTTAGGAAATTATTCTAAGGTTTAGAATTCTTAATGTTTGCTAGGACTGGACTGAACACATATCCATGTGGTAAATTGATGACAAACCCTCTTTAAGGAAAAGATGCTTCAGAAGCGAATTCATCCACACATATTTTCCTGACAAGCATGAATTCTGCTTCCTTGAGATACATTTTAGAGTAATGTACTACAGTTAACTTCAAGTTTTCCAGCTTAATAAGGCCCTAACCATTAGTTAATGTTAACCATAAATAATACAGTTATAGATACAATATTAAATCAGAGTTAAACTGACACATGAAGCTTGCAGTAAATTCATGCTGCATGGGAAGGAGGAAGTGCAAAATCTAGTTTTAATCAAAGTTAGTTAGATTGGAAATGTTGCTAAGTGATTCATGTATCACACTCGGCTGTGTTTTATTTAAATTTGGTTTATTGCCCAGACTATTGTTGGTTGGTTCATACAACATGGTAAGCCACAGTGTGGCTTACTGTTGTGCATTAATCAGATCTACATCTGTATTTGACTTTGAAATAAAGTGATGTAATATTTTGAAGATATCTCCATTGTCTCGTGGCAGTTGGTATTACAAACATCTGGAAGTAGACAAGCTTAGAGCAATTTCTCATGGTGTATTTTATGTTCTTTGATATAAATCATTATTAATGCCAACAAAATAAGTGAGGGATGAACTCATCCTACTGATAAGTCCTGTCTGTAGCCCATTACCAAGTTTAAGAAATTGGCAGCCTTATATCCCTTTAAGACTTAATATACACTGAAGAATGCATATAGTCCTGCTGATAAGATATTATGGGCAAGTTACTTAGAAGTGCCAGTCATTTTAGCTCAATTCTTTTAAAAGGCAATAATTTAGCGCAGTAGAATTTAAAAAAAAAACACGGAATAATTTCTTTGTGCAGTCTCATTGAGCACTGTTAAATTTAATGTCAGAGTAGTAGGGAAGATGTTTGAAAGCCATTTAATATTGCAACCAAAAGAAGTTAGATTATGCTCAGTTTCTGACATTAATGTGCTACTTAAGATAATTTATCAGATTGTGGTATTTAAAAAAAGACATCCTTTTTACAACAAGTGCTGTACTGCATTCTAATTTGACTTCCTTTTCCTTTTTTCTGGAATTGTAGAGAGCTTTTTTCAATGCAGAATGTTATTTTTCTTTGAGCTGTATTCAGCACATGCTTTGTAATTTAGTATCACTTACCAGAGTAACTACAGGTGTTTGTTTTAGTCCAAAAGTCCTATCAATTTTTAAAATTTTTTGGAAGGATAGAATTCTTCTGTGTTAACAATTGAAAGCAGTGTTTGTGTGTGTATATGCATGGGAACCAGAAGGAGAAAAAAAAATCCACCACTTGTCAATTGAAAAATCATATATTTTTTGTCTTTCATTTCTTAAAATAACATTTGTTTTGTCTTTATCTCTTCTTTTCCTCAGCCATAACCTATCATGATTTACTTACCGTATATAGACTTCTTCTTCAATTGCTTGTATGTCCTAATCAGTTCTTCTTATGACAGTTGTAGGATGGATAACAAATAGCTACTTAGTTTTGTCCTCTTTATTGCTACCTGTTTCCCAATAACTTCAGTGCAATTTCCAGTATAAATCACTTTATTTGTTGGGAGGACTTCAGACCATGCCTTCAGTTTGGTCACCCCCCCCCCCTTCACTTTAAAAGCTGAAGGCATTTTGTAAAATAGAATAATAGTAATATCTGCTATAGGATTGAAGTAAGGTGGAATGAAAAGAGATTATAATGATTATATAAAGTAATAATAACATAATAAACCCAGCTGCTTTTTGTTTACTGCATTGTATGGATGATTAATACACATAAAACACATAGTCTCTCTAGTGAATGCATTTAATGGATAAAGGAAAGGTGGAAAGTCGTACAGGAATATATATTTCTTTCATTTTGCACCCACTTTGAAAAAAAGTGGTTTTGTGCAAGCCTTTGGGGAAAAGAGAATCAATTGTCACTTAATAGAGGCTATATTCTGAAAACAGCAATATGAAAGTACTTCTTTTAGGTTCTCCCAAGAGAGTTTGATAGTTGTTCTCCTGGCATAGCAATTCTTGCATATAAATGTGCCATAGGTTATCAGAAGCAGTTGCAGTTAAATCCACGGAATGCTTCAGGTCTGAATGAAGGCCTTGGTTACATGATATGATGGTCCAACTTACTGGTAAGAATGGTACGGTAATTTAATTTAGTGTAAAAATAGAAACTTCCTGCATTCCATGTGGCCTTTGTGTTCTATATAGTATTTTCCGTCTGTGTTTTTCTATCAGTCTTAATTGCTCCCAAAATGAAAACATGTTTAAATGAAATGTCTCCTTTTTGTTTTTATGCTCTGCTTTACATGTTTTGTTGGATATATGTACATGAATGTTTGAGGGAGGGTTGGTCTGATTTGTTGTCCATTTCAGCATCAGCTAAACATACCCTTAAAAGGGTAGGAATAGAAGGATTTCAAAGTGTGTGTGTTGCTTCTGTAACCTTCTTTTACTGATCTCCTACTGCATGTTGAAAACCATAAAAGTAAAATAACAAGATATTCCAGGGATAATTTTGCATCTATCTTCCTTCTCTTGTATTGGCATTTAAATAGTGTATATTTTAATTGTCATGAGATAACATACTTACCTTCTCCCCACTTGTTTCAAAGAACTTTCCAGATTTTTTTTTTTATATTCAATCCCCATTTCCTAAAATAGTTTGAAAATCTATCACCCACCTATTTTTATTTATTTTTAACCAAGTAGTTTTGGATTGTGGTAGGATTTCCCTCACTAATCCTGCTGAACACCCTTCTCTCTTGGACTCAAACTGAAATGTATAAATCCGAGAAGTTCAGCAGTTTAATGTTAACCTACCATGTACAAAACCCACATGAATTACTGAAGCAGTTAATTAGCAAGATAGTTTTGTGATTTGCATAATACAGACAGCCTCATGAATAAAGACAAGCATCCATTCTTATGAGGATGCTTAGAGAGGCTGCCATGCACGCGTTTGTTTTAGGATAATTTGCAGGAATTATTATTTGTTTGTAGCAGAACCCTTACAGCTTGATTTCTAAACATGCAGATTATGATCATGCAGTTAACATAACCAACAACTTGAAAGGTGTGTCTGTCATATTCTTCCCTGCCCTGCAAAAAAACAGAAGAAAATCATATTGAAGTGTTTTAAAAAGGCATTGGATTCACCAGATGAGTAGTAGGTAAGCCCTACCCTTCCTCCTCCCCCCCTCCCAAACTGTCACTGTGAAGTTTTACCAGAAGAGTGAGGACATCTGTTTTGAAAAGACCTCCAATGTCTACAGATATATGTGTGTTTGCTTCCACGAGAACTCAAACTCACTTATCAGGGTCTGAGCTTCTATGGAAATGAACCATACACTCAACTATCTGGATGCAGAGGTCCTCATTGTATATGCTGATGCTGTTCGAAGGCAGGGTCAGTCCCTCTCTGTCACCATGATAAGTTCAGGGCACTTTTGTAAGACCTTCATTAGAGTTTCTGTGTTACTGACATGGATGTCTACAAGATCCTTTCCTTGTGCCAGAGCATAGGAAATTTTGTCATCAACAGAATATAGAAGCGGACCGCTATACAGAACAGTTAAACAACAGATGCTGTTATTTCATTAATCGCTAACACTAATTCTATTCTACTCTGATTTACCGTCTTCTCTCATACAAATTGTTTCTGCTCATTTTTCACATTTCCTCCATATATGTGACCTCTCACTGTGAAGGGTGGCTAAAATGGGCCCCCGGTTTCACTGAAAGAATGGTAGAGGTGGCTGAGTAGTGCGAGTCCTTTCCTAAGCCATCCAAGTACACAGTTAGCTGGAATGGGGTTTCTTTTTGCAGGAGACATGAGCAGTGTGGGATGTCATTTTAATGATGGCAAGGGCAAAACTAGTTCATGTGTTCCTACAGCTTCCCTCATGGGTTCTTTGCAGCTGTGTGCTACAACCCATTCTTTTATCTCATTCAGTTAAACGCTACTAAATACTATGGTACTGTGGAGCAATCTAATTTAGCATGGCATAAACTTTTGTGGACTACAGGCCAAAGTTTAAGCCATAATACATTTACTTAAAGCTATCAAAATCCAATCAATAAGTTGATTGTTGTGATCGCAGGTTGTAACAACATTGCGTAGAATTTTTAAAAAAGAAAAACAATAAGAAAAAGGAAAATAACAGTAGAAAGGCATGCAGGGGAGTTGAGTTAAGATGGAACCAGTACTAAAGAGCTTTAAAATTTCTTTCCAGAAAGGAAGCATGGCAAAGGTAGCAACCTGGCCATTAACAGTTGGAATCACAAAACCAAGCAGGCAGTTCAGTTGTTTGGTGTCTGATTCCTTCAGTTTGTTTATCATCAGTATTTTTCCCCTAGATAGGGCAGATGAGGATGTAATGGATGATGTCCCTACTTGACTGACACCTCAAAGCAGAGGCCCTGTTCCACTGGACATTTACAAAATCTCCCTTTGAGGTATGCAGTAGGCATGGTCTAAAAGTGGAGAAGTGTAAAAGCCTTCCTCAGTTACGTTGACCAGATATTGGGAGAAGCTTCTGTATTTCTTATAATGGTGGCACCAAGATGAAGCTGTACAGCACCTCTACAGGCATCCTATTTAAAAAAATTATCTCTGATTTCTTCACTGTTCCTAGAACTAAGTTCCTCTAAAGAGGGCAGGAAATGCAATTGTAGGATAGGAGATGGGAGTTTGATCCACTGATTTCCACCCATGTAATAAAACAAAACAAAACAAAACAAAACAGAGTTCAGCTAAGTGGGGATCTCAGTCAGATTTCTTACAGTATTTTAGCAAAGCAAGAGATTGAGGACAATAACACTTCCATCCTAAAATAGGTAGCAGGAATGCTCTGAGGGATGCCCAGAATCTTCCTTAGAAGATTTTTTGCTCTACTTCCAACGAGGCAACTTCTCATCCAATCCCCATTTCTCAGCCCCATATAATATCTGGGCTATCACTTTAGCACAAAATATTTTGAGTGCAGGTACTGCTAACTGCCCTCCTTTGGAGTAGAAATATTTCAGAATAAACCCCACTGTGTGCTAAGAGAGTTGATTTGTGTCTTTTCCATCCAAGGGACTTAGAAATGCCTAAGTATTTAAAGAAAGAGCATTACTCTATGTGATGGGCATTATCTGACTACCTATGCTTGATATTTCTTCTGCCAAAGACCACTACCTTTGTTTTGTCATGGTTTATCCTCAATTTTTCCCTGTTACAATTAACCAACCTAGTCAGTAATTTTCTAAAACTAATCTCAGTGCAGGAAATAAGAGTCATGTCATCAGCGTACATTGGGATTGAGATTTTATGTCCTCTGAGGGACGTGGAGAAAAAAACATGGTGACTCCATAGCCACCATGATATCATTAATATAAAAATTACCTAAAAAGGGGTGAGTAGACACCCCTGTTTAACACCTCTCCCCAATGATATGGGACCTGATAAAGATCCTTGATGGCCAACTCTCACTCTGGCCATATTGGTGTGTAGTTTGATTACTAGGCTGAGTAGCTGTCTATCAATGTCTGTTGTTTTAAATTTCTCTCATTATCGGGGCTTGTCTGTTGAATCAAAAGCAGACGTGATAGCAATAAATGCTATGTAAAATTGTTTATGAATACATTGGTGTATTTTTGAATTAAACCCTTCAGAGTAATGCAATGTTCTATTGTGTTACGACCTTTACAAAGTCATGCCTGTGACTTCTGGTGGAGACATGGTGGACTGAACAGCTGTGCCTGTGGGCTCAGTAGGCAGAACTGACAAAGTGGCAAGTTTTTTTGGGCTCAGGCAGGTTTTTCCTGAAGCCCAGGAGTGTTTTTCCAAAAAAAGGAAAACACCTAGAATCACCCCATCTGTCCTCCAGATGGCTGCTTGCAGCTAGAAGATCACAAACAGCATTTGCACTTGACTGGTAAGAGCTAGCTGGGAGGCTGGGATGTCACCATTTCCAAGCCGCACTGTAGCCTTAAAGGGACACGAAGACCGGCCACTCCATTTCTAAATCACCCAATTTATATTTCTTTTAAGTATGCATACCCTAAGAAAGGCTTTCTACAGCAAGGAGAAGCAGGTTCTCTTGGTGCTTATCGTTATTTTTGGGATCAATTTTTTCAACAATTCTGTTTAAGTTTTGAACTTTGTTTTCCCTCCAAATATTAAGGAGGATTGAGAGTAAATAATTGGCTCCCTGTTATTATTTTTGTACTAAATTTGAAGATATTAGCATTTTGCTACCCGTCGAATAGGCTGTTTTGAACTTTCAGTTTTCTGCCTCTACTTCCCCTGGGGAACTGTCTGCATATCTCACTTTCACTTGTGTAAAAATATGAATTCTTTCATATCTTTGACTTTCGCTGGTTAAGCTCCTAGGGGGCGCCATAATCTATTGTGTGAGACATGGAGGATTTTAAACAGACTTTCTCTGACTTCCAACAAGATTTTAAACAGATACTTTCTGACTCCTACCAAGTTTTTATGCAAGGGATTCAGGACATTGTGGAAAATATGAGGTCTAAAATGTGTCATCTGGTTGGGGATGTCGTGGATGAAACTGAGGAATTTAACAGTGACAGAAGTGTCTCTTCTAAGAGTGAGATCAGGATTTCTGTTGAAATGCTGGATGAAGATCAGATAGTCGAGTTGAAGAAATTAAAGGGAGAGATTGAATTGCAAGCCACAAGTGAAATTGATCTTCTGATGGAAAGCCATGGAAAAGAAGGGGTTATTATGTATGGGAGATCTCCTGAAGAGAAGTCAGAGTTTTTGAGAGGGGCAGTTGGGCTGTTTGACTTAAGAAAAAAACTCGCTGTGCATTTTGGGGATATGTAAATGCTCTGGTTTATTTTGAAGTGGGATAAGGGTTTAAGAATATTTATCTGGATTGCTTTTAGGGTTTGGCTGATTTCATTTATTTTTAATGATTTGGATTAAGATTATTAAAGTATAATTTTAAAAGTCTGGTTTTGGGTTTAATATGATTAAGATTATTAAAATCTTTGTATTATCAAGTACAATGGCAGACAATTTATATGTTTTTTTAGTTTATTATAGTAGATGGGAATGTATTGAATAGTAGTAGGAAGGAAAAACAGCCTTGTGTGGTGCAGAGTGGTAGGTGGCAGTATTGCAACCGAAACTCTCCTCACGACCCGAGTTTGATCCCAGTGGAGGCTGGATTCTTGGGTAGCCAGCTCAGGTTGACTCAGCCTTCCATCTTTCCAAGGTCGGTAAAATGAGCACCCAGCTTGCTGGGGAAGGTGACGACTGGGGAAGGCAATGGCAAACCTCCCCGCTACAGTCTGCCAAGAAAATATTGCGAAAGTGGCATCCCCCCAAAGCGTCAGACATGATTCAGTGCTTGCATAGGGGACCTTTCACACACAGGAGGGAAAAAGAGTTTGTTGCATCCTCCCAATCCTCCAATTTCTTCAATAGATGATGGGCATAAAGCTAGGAGTAGATGTCTGAAAGACTGATTAGGCAGTAGTTGGGAGGTTCTTGCCTATTTGCTCTTTTTAAAAAATTGGATATATAATACTTTGTTTCGAGTTATTAGGTATGTTGCTTGTTTTGTCTACTTCTGAAAAGAGTCTAGTTAAAATAGGGGCCTACCGATGGAGGTTCTGCTTACACACCTCTGGAGGTATCATATCCTTTCTGGGGCTTTTTCAAGGGCCATAGCTAAAATCAGCTACTTGCATTCTAGTTTTGAGATTATTGACCACTCTGTGTTGAGTTCTATGTCAGCAGTTGTGGCCACAGTATGTGGACAGCTATATATAGAGAGAAATATTGAACCCAATTCTGCGTTGCAACTTCCTTATATTGGGATCAAAGTTGAATCAATAGTTCAATTAAGTATAGGGGCAGAATTATACTCCCCAACTTTCCTTTGATGCTTTCTCAGAGCTTGTCTTTGAAGTCTACAGTCATGGTCAAACCATCCCTTCTTTATATTGGTCTTTCTGGATTGGCATACAGTGGTCACTGAGAGTATAGTATATGATTGATTATGCAGAAAATAAGATACACATTTGAATTAGTGTGCAATATGAGGTGGCTTTGATTCAGCATCTGCTGGATATTTAGTAAAGCAGTAATTTCTCACTGAGGTTGGAACTCCTCCTAAGGCAATCTTTAATCTGAGTACTACCACCTGGATTATAACATCTCAGAGGGAGAGGATTCTTCTGTACCAAAATGTTCAGAACAAATGGTAAGTAGTTGCTTTCTGTTCTGGATGTCAAAAGAATTAACCTGAGAAAAAATGCAGATGTTATCAAGAAATAATTACACTGCCTCCTGTACTCCTTTAACACATATAATGCTTGTTTGAGCCATCCAGATTGGTACCATGAGGACTATAGAGCCCAAATCTAACAATTCAATAAGGAAACCCCTTGTTTGTTTAATATTTCGTCCATGGAGGACCAAGGCAGATACCACTCGTCTTCTGGGCTGGCCTATGTCTTCCTGATGTAACTGTTAACATCTTTACTAATTCTGGCATTAAAGTCTCCAGCTGATAAATTATCTGCATTTGGCAGCAATTGTCAGTATTCTCCAAAACAGTTTGCAGAGAGGACCAAGCTTTAAACCACAGGTTTAGATTCTTGCTAACAGGGAAATAAATATGAATACAAAGAATTGACCCAAAGGATTTACTATCTACCCAGATTACCTGGACATGATCACTATCAGACCAATCCCTCTGCTGTATAGTTCCCTTAATGTCAACTGAAATGAAAGTTGACAGCCCACCACTTGCTCTTCTATGCAAATCAAATTTCACTGGTGGAAGGGTATATGAGGAAATACATAAAAAAATGGGGAGGAAATATCCTAGTACCATGTCTCCTGTAGGAAAATAGAATCAAAGTACTATTCAAAGGAGGTATCCCCAAGATTGTTCTGCCTATCCAGTAATGTTTCAGGAGGTGACTTTAATATATCCAGGGGGCTTGGGAGCCAGTCAGTTGGCAGCGTTTAGAGTCATATGCTTCTGCCTACTTGCAAGGAGGTGTGCAAGACTTTGAGGGACTGGAAGCTGAATAGTAGGGCGCCATGAGTCTTGGTTTCATGCATCAGATCTGTCTGTTTTATCAACTCATTTTTTAAAGTCATCTCTCCTTAATCTTCCTCAAGTGCTTGTGATAACAGTGGAAAAGTGTCTGGAGGTGGTGGGGTATGGTGAATTTGTGCATAGTCAGGTCCATTTCTATTGTAACCCTGTAGTCATCCAGTTTCAGTGTAATATTCCTCATTTGGGGTAGAGGTTGCCTATGTAGCAGTGGATTGTTCTGCTAGGACAAGCTGCCACAAGAGTCTACAGCAGGGTTTCTCAACCAGGGTTCCGTGGAGCCCTGGGGTTCTGCGAGAGGTCACTAGGAGATCACAACTTACTTTAAAAATTATTTCAAATTCAGACAACTTCACATTAAAGAGGTAAGTGTCATAGTTTATTTTTAGTTTAAGAACACTGTAAATGCATATACATAGGCCTACACATGGAACCAGTATAATTTTGTAACTTGTGGCCTATATTTGAGCCTGAATGTGCAGAGGTTCCCCGATCAATACAGTATTCCAAGGGGTCCTCCAGGGTCAAAAGGTTGAGAAAGGCTGCTGTACAGTATAGTGTGTTTTATTTTTGTAAGCCGCCTAGAGTCACCATGAGTGAGTTGAGTGGCCATATAAATCTCTTTAATAAAGAAATAAAGAAATAAACATAGCGTCTCATCTCCAGACTCCCTCAACAATGATTTTAAAGAAGCAAGCCCTCAACAGCAGCTCCTCCTCCATGATCCTTTCCACTTAAATGCTGCTTAGTCACTATGGAACAAAAGAGGGATGAGAAAATAGATATTTATACCTGTATATTTTTTTTCTTCAAGTCTCCTAAGCTCGCTCAGATGCAGAGATAAATTCAGATCACAAAATGGTTGCTGCCGTTTCTTAGAAGGGGACATAGCTTATGTAGGCAGGTAGGTAGGTAGATATAGTATCTGGAGTCTCAAAATGTAATTAAAAATGGTTCCTCCATTATGCTCAAAACACAAAAAGATCTCATGGACACTCATGTAGATAATAAATAATTTACTAGACTAGATCAATTCAGACTTAGGTGGAATTTTATTTGTTTGAATGTTTTTTCATGTAGAACTGATCCTCTGCACATACAATCAATCATAGCATATCAAAAAAGATGCTGGTTATTTCCAGCAAATAGGGGGATTTTTATATTGAAAGAGTGTGCACTCACCCATCTTGTCTGAAATGATGCAGTACCAGGAACTTTGCATCTTTATCTGTATGAGTAGGTTAACTTTGTGCAAGAGATGTATACATTCTAAGCTTCTTAAGATACATCTGAGCAGTTTTGTACAAAACCCTCAATGCTTCACTCTTAAGGTCCTTCATTGCCACTACATGTGGGAGAAATTTATTTATTTATTTATTTATTTATTTATTTATTTATTTATTTAATCAATCAATCAATCAATCAATCAATCAATCAATCCAATTCGTCCCTGCCCATCTCCTCCCATTGGGGGACTCTGGGTGAAATACAAAACAAGTCTTATTATAATTAAGTGAACAAACAAATTGAATACATCACAGGTCTAAGTGTATTCATACTCTGAAATTTGTGTAGTTTTCAGTGTGCACAAATGAGATTGCATATTTGTAGGAGAAATATTGACATGCAATGAGTTATGGAAATTAGCATCTTACACGTCTTTTTTTCCCTCCTCGAAATTGCTAGCTTTGTGCCACTGATTTTGCATCCATAGCTTTTATTTTCTTTGCTTCACTTAAGTGCATGGCAATAGCCTTAGGTACTCTAGCCTGGGCTTTTTCTCTTGCTCTTGTTGATTGGGTAGGTTGTGACCTTCAGGGAAGCACCTTCATCCCTAGAGCATTGAATAGTGATTGAAGGATTTTCATCACTATCTTAGTTATTGGCCTGTGGGGTTTAAAAAAGAACAGTTTTTTCCCCCCTTTGAGATCTCCCTTTGATCCTCAGCCGCCACCTCCTTTCAGGGTTACCTGCTTTAATTTACCCCATCTGATGATGGCCTCACATCTTCCTCCAGATGTGGAAGAGGGAATTAAAGGAAAGAGAAATGCCATGTATTTCATCCACAAACCCAAGGAACATGCTATTTTTTGGTAGTTTTATTTCTTTCATGGTTCTTGTATGATATACAATAGAGAATTGATAGGATTTGGAAAGAAGAATATTTCTTAACCTTTGGGTTGTAATACACAGGTGGCTAACTGATCATATAACTTCAGGAGAAATTACTGTTCCTCTGTTATCTGAAGCAGGGCTGGAATGTTTTACAGTGTTGACTGTTAATCTGTTTGCAGTACAGCCATTTACTATATTGAACATCAGACTCAATCAATTTCCTTCCATCTCTGTCTCTCCCTTTCTCACAGACACACAGACACAGACAAAATTGGGGATTATATTTGATATTATATATTTATGCAAAAGTATATATTCCCTAGCCTGTAAAGCTCAAAGAGATTTACAACATTTCTATTTGCATTCATGCTTGAGAGAGCAGGGTGGAAACTATTTTCACATAAATTTCTTGTACTGATCAGTTTCTTAAAAAAAAGGGGGGGAAAGGCTTGAAAGATTGTTCCTCCAAATTCCAGTCTTTAATTTTAGATATGAACAGTTAGAATTATGATGAAGCTATGTTCTTTCCTCACTGTATATTCAGAGGCATTGAGTTATTCTGCTTATATCTGTGGCTGATTCCTATCAGGTCCTGATTCAAATTTTGCAGTCAGGATATGGTTTGTATTTCCTTTCCATTTCCCTGTTTTGCTCTTTTGGGTACTGTATTTTTCAAGCCTGTCAAGAGGTCTCAGAAACATAACTATCCTTTTAACTAGGTTGGAAGAGTCTTCTCTCATTCCCTAGATAAACCAAGGGACATAAATGCTTTAAGGGACATACATGTTATGAGTCTGACATTCCTCTTGTAGCATAATTGAAGACCATGCCTGATTGAGGCATTTGTTAGATTCTACTTGCAGAGAAAGTCAGTTTTGGTTCACCTTATTTTATAAACTCAGTTGTTTGGGAAGATCAGTTTGTTGCTGTTGAAATCTAACATTTTCCTAAGGTCAGTCAGGGTAAAATCATGATGACTGAAGTGAGCATTGGTGTAGCAAGCATAAAACCTGATAAGTGCCCCTTATTGATATATGCAGGCAATATGTGTGGCTGTAGTTCGTTATACTCCAGTGCATTTTTGAACTGATACCCTCTTTGCATATTTTTGTACAGAAAATATTACTTATTTGGCCCCTTGGCAACATTCTCAAGGTCGGAGGAACCTCTCAAACACATACTGCTGGTAGCTTCATGCAGCTTTTATTGGAAAGTAGCCTTGAATGTGTCACCTACAATATACATTTTCGCTTTGAAGCAATTGCTTATTTTATTTTAAGGTTCACTTATTTTCTAGGACTGTCTTGTTGTATTCATATCACATTTAGATGGAGGAGGGAAAGAAACCTAAATGCTACAATAAGAGAGTGATTTCCCAGAGCTAATATGTTTGAAGAATTCCTGGTAGTGAAGTGTTTCTAGCCAAAAAGACCTCAGTAGATAATTAACCTTGTTTTGTATAAAAAATAATGTTGAGGTTTGCATAATGGGAAATATTTCCTAGGATGGCAAAGCACTCTGAACTGGTGCTTTTTTTTTTTAGAAATCTATTTCTACCTTCAACATGTTTTAGTTAATCCAGCATATTTTTGGCTAGAAAATATATGTATGCAGTATATACGTTTGTACAGTATATTCTTGCTTTTTATCTTAAGAGCTCAAAAAGTAAGTTGGAACAGGGAGAGGAGTTCCCCTGGTTTTATCTCCACCATAAAAACTTGTCTGAGAGAAAGTGACTGACTTAAAGTCTCTCCTTCAGCTCTATAATTGAATAGAGCTTGAACTTGAGTCTTTCCCATCCAAATCCTGTATGTTAAACATTACATAATGCTGGCATTACAGTACAATTGATATTTATTGATACATTGCCTTGAACATGGAGGTCCCGTTTAGCTCTCATGATTCATTGCCACTGATAGAACTATCTTTCATGAATTTGTCTCTTCCCTCTTTGCAGCCATTGAAGACAGCAGCTGTCATCATATACTTGTAACAGGAAATTTCTCCATATGTTTTAGACTGAGTAAAACATGAATGTGCAAGGTTACCTACTTTTGGCCTCTATCACTCCTTTGTACATTATTGTATAATGTTCTGAGCATGATGTATGGAAGCTCACTATGCACGTATAAGGAAGCATCTGCACAGAGGCAAGACGGTAGAATATGTGAAGATTTTGTGGAAAACCATTATGTTTGAAATTATATGACTAATAATATATTTCTTCTGAAGGCTAATTAATTCAAGCTTAAGACATGGGCTGTAGCTCAGTGGAAGAACACATTCTGTGTATGCAAAAGGTCAAAATCAGAAAGAACTCAGAAAGACCCACGTATGAAATCCTCTGCCAGCTAATATACTGTATGTATACAGTATAGTAGGGACGTGGTGGCGCTGCGGGTTAAACCGCTGAGCTGCTGAGCTTGCTGATCGGAAGGTCGGCGGTTCGAATCCGCATGACGGGGTGAGCTTCCGTTGCTAGTCCCAGCTCTTGCCAACCTAGCAGTTCAAAAACATGCAAATGTGAGTAGATTAATAGGTACCGCTTTGGCGGGCAGGTAATGGCATTCCATTTAGTCATGCCGGCCACATGACCACGGAAGTGTCTACGGGCAAACACTGGCTCTTCAGCTTTGAAACGGAGATGAGCACCGCCCCCTAGAGTCGGACACGACTGGACTTAATGTTACGGGAAACCTTTACCTTTACCTTTACCTATACAGTATAGTAGATAGCTAGATGAACTCATGGTCTCATTCAGTGCTGTATAGTCACTGTAAGGCAAAGATTTGAGATACAATGTTATTGTTTACCTGAAGCTGAAGACTAAAATCCATATATTTTTGATGATTTTTAGGTGAAAGTGATGGTGAGAATTTGCCCGTCACAAGGAACACACAACACATCAGAATCAATGTCGTTTCTGAAAGTAGATTCACGAAAAAAGCAGATCACACTTTATGACCCATCCACAAGTGGGTCTAATGCAAGTCACCGAAGAGGAGCTGTGGCTGTCCCAAAGATGTTTGCCTTTGATGCAGTATTCCCCCAGGATGCTTCCCAGGTATCAAAGCTGAGCATATAAAGCTCATAATTTGGGTTGCTGCCATGGCACTTTAATTCTGGCAAGAGAGTTCTTTCCTGCTTTTATAGTTTTTTTCCTTTGAATTAGTTGGTTTAATTACTGGGAAGGCATGCTAATTAATAGTCAGTTTGCAAGGTCTCATGCTGTTTTAATTTAGCCCAGATGTGAAATTAAGAAGCAATATCTGTAGAGATAATTCTGTTCAGTGATTATATTCCTACTATACTTTCTTGTGTAGTTTAAAGCAACATACACGTACAACTTGTGACTTGCTGTTGCACGGTTCATGATGGCGTATCCCTCTTTAGTCTTAGTTGTGGCATAACATTTATAGATTTGGGTTTATCTATACCATTATGAGAGATCTTCAAATGTTGAATGTAGAAGGATAGAATAAAATGGATAGTCTAGTTTTATATAGGTGGTCTTTCCAGGTATGTTGACTTCAGTTCTCATAGTCCCTAGCACTTAAAGAAGTGGGAAAACCTGGAATACTGCAATGATTTTCATACTGTTTTTGAGGAAACATAGGCATGACTCTTTGAGAAAATATGTTGTGGCAGACAGCCCTCCCTAAAAGATGGATGCCCATCATTGTTAATCTTTCTGGATGATATGTAGCTACAGAACAATGACCCATGTTTAAAATAGATTCTCAGCCTGTGATCTTATGCATGTGTATTGGAAGGATTGTACTGCATATACGTATAATGCAAGGAGGCCAGCAGGCCTAAACAGCACCCTTAGCACATGCCTTACAAGGTGCCCTGGAACCTTTCATTAAAAAGATGTGTAGGATGTTCATAATAGATAAGTTAGTGTCCCATTGCAAACAATGGGAAGACGGCAATAACCTATTCTTGAAAGTAGAGCTGAAAGCAGAGCTAACAGGGTATTTAACTAGTTTTGCTGTTTACTCTGTCAGCATAGACCAATGCATGGAAGTCAAAACAAAGAAAAAAGGGTATTAGGAAGATGTCTGATCTCCTTCATCCACTGTGGCATATCCACCCACCTCCCCTTGGTTCTTTTTCTTTTCTGGGTCTGAGAAAAAGCCCACTGTTCTCCATAATTCTTGCTGTTTCTTCTTCCTTTCTCATTCAGTTGGCATGAATAAAAAAAAGTACTAAAACAGTTACAAAGAACTCAACTATGCTTTATTTCATATATAACTGCCCAATATATCCTGAACTTGCTGTCTGGTATTCATCTACATGTCAATGGACGTTGCATTCCACCATCACCACCACCCAGTTCTGGAAATACATTGCTGTGTTCACACAATACACTTGACTAGGTCAGTTAGAGTTTTTTTTTTAATTTAGATAATTTATATGGCAGTCCATCTCACAGAATTGACTCTGGGCAGTGCACATGCACAGAGATTAAAAAACCCAACAATTAAAAACAATAAACCATGATGCCCAAGGTAAATGATACATTCCAGTCCTAAAACCCCATCCAAAACAGAGCTTGCCTAACCTAGCCTGGATGCCTGGAAACAATGAGCACTTCATGAAAGGCTAATACGGTTGGGGTCATCTGAATCTCCAGGGTGACGCTGTTCCACAAGGCAGGTGCTGCCACAGAGAAGGCACAACTCCTTGGTCCAACAAGATGGTACTGTTCAGTGGAAGGGACCCGGGGCATGCCCTCTCTGTTGGATCTGGTGGGGCAAACAGAAACAATGGGAGAAGGCTGCATTAATGTAATTTGTTAATGCAGCCTTGATTAAGCTTTTTGATGGCATGGCATATTACATGAAGCCAGGCTGCTTGATTAGAATATAGTTCAGTATATTGTAGAATCTCAGAAAATAAGTTAATTCAGTAATTTAATTAAGTGTGGTGTGTAAATATATCTTGACCTCTCATTTTAGCTGGTTAGATGTAATATTCCACTAGCATGTTATATTACTAAGATGGAGACATGGAGTCAGGTGTCAGTGGGTTTTATGACTCCCTTTCCTTTCTGTTGTAGCATGAATTTCCCCTGCATTTCCCAAGTAGCCTTGATTTTGGTTAAGACAGCTGCCTATGATTTTAATGTATGATAAAACTAAGAAATCTGCATTTTCTACTTGATCAAAATTTGAAATGTGGGCTTACAGTTGATCTGCACATTGTTTTTATGAGCAAAAATTGTTAGTATTAACCATGATTAAGGTCAGTTTATCCAAAGTGAGGATGTGAAGTTAGATTATGTGGAAACTTGGTTAGCCTTAAATTTACAGTATATTACAGATGTACCCTTAGCTATAATTATGGTTGTCAGGAGAAAAATGGCAATGAAACAGAGGTTTAGCTGAGGAACTGGGTGTTTTGTCTGAAGTGAACCAGACCAAATACATATGGTACAGCAGAAGGTTTACTGCTGTTCTGAATGGCTCCCTGGCCAGTAAAGGAAAACATAAAGCTGGCAGGAGATGAC
The DNA here is from genome assembly GCF_035149785.1 of Candoia aspera. Lineage (NCBI taxonomy): Eukaryota > Metazoa > Chordata > Lepidosauria > Squamata > Candoiidae > Candoia > Candoia aspera. The sequence continues at coordinate 314,973,862 of NC_086153.1, forward strand.
ACATGCATCTGAAGCTCAAAAAACAGTAATAGAACAAGTGTGCATAATTTGGACTTCTATTTCCTGTGCTTCCATTACATTTGAAAAAAGGAAATGTGTTTTCTTCCCATTGGATAGCAATCCTTTTCTCTTCCCCAGCACACAGATGAGACCTAAAAGCATGACCTTTGTGTGTGGGTGTGTGTTCCAGTGGATGTGGTTATCATCATTAAGATTAAAACAAAGAAATTCCAAAAAATTTTATTTGGGGTGCTTGAGTTTACTCCCTTCCCCTAAGCCTAGATCTCAGGTAGCTTCTTGGCAGTGCATGGCCCACTGGTATTAAAAAAAAAAAAAGGATGATGAGACATTATTTACTCCTGTGTTTTGTTGGTTAATATTCCCTTTGTAACTGAGATCACAAAATTGATACTCCATGGCACCCTCTCTATTGGGATAGGAAATCATTTTGGGCTTATGTAATAGATTTTATTGGAAAGAAATGGGATATAGACACTAGAATAGTATAACTAATGCTGTGAAATGTGCAACTATATTGTGTTAAGAACCATTATTTTCATGTAAAAAGAACAATACAATGCATCCGAGTCCATGCTTTTTAACTGACTTCCAACTTCTCTGCTAGGCTGAGGTATGCTCTGGAACAGTAGCAGAAGTAATCCAGTCTGTCGTGAATGGTGCAGATGGTTGCATCTTTTGCTTTGGCCATGTCAAGCTTGGTGAGCTCCCAAATTCATTACAGTTAATTACTATGTCAACCTGGTAATTACATGCTGTCAGCTCTTGGAACAATAAACCTGGAGTATATGAATAGATTAGAATTTCTTTTTAATTAGCTGTGCAAACTTCTCCTGCTTTATTTCTACACTGGGACTTTAAGTTGTGCGTATTCTTTCTTTTTAGAAAAATCCATTAGAGAAAAGGTAAAATGTAGCTATGTGCATCTATTAGGTTCTCTAGGATCAGGCTTTTGCAGGGACAGATGTGACAAAATTCAAACGGAGCAAAAGACTTGCAGAAATTCATTGGCTTTACGTAAAAAGAAGTTACAAAGGATGGAAAAATTAATTGAGTACTGTAAATATCAAAGGATTAATAATGAAATATATAAAAGCTACCTTTTGCATCTGTTCTTTCCTATTGTTCGTTTGTTTTGTTAAGGTGTGTGACATTGGCTATAATCTGAGGGCATGTATGAACAGGGTGTTCTATTTTTGTAAGCCAGATGTTATCTGCTTATAGCCCATTTTTATCCCTTAGCTGGAAAATCACCATTGAGATTTGTGGATGCAGTATGAGTATTGGATTTTTCATATATGGAAAATCCAACTTCAGAATTGAATAAATATTTCCATTTGTTTTAAAATGCAATCCTAGGTTTTTTTTGGATGACTATATAAAGTAAACCAAACTAGGAGGGAAGTGCCCTTTTACTGGTAGAAAATTACTGTCCCAATGTGGGGAGGAATATCCATCATGAGGCCCCTGATACAAATCCAAAGCACTTGATTGGCAGAAGTCAAATGCCATTTAAATGATATGTTGCATTAATAGAAGTGTAATACTAGGATCAAGATAAGTCATTGCTCTTATTTATTCTACATCAGTTAGACCACACCTGGAATATTGTGCAGTTCTGCATGCCAGATTTTTAGGAAAGTCCCTGACAAACTGGTGTCCAGAGGTGAACAACTAATGCTAAGAGATGAGGAAAAATTAATGAGGAATGACTGGAGGTTTTGAATAGGTTTAGCCTGGAGAAGAGAAGACTGTGGAGAGATGTAATTAATTGTCTTCAAGTATCTGAAGGATTGCCACTGTAGAAGACAGTGTACAATTGTTCCGAGCTGATCCAGAAGACAGGATAAGAAACAATAGAAATAGATTTCAGTTGGACTTTTTTAACAGTGGAACAGTGTCTTGGAAGGTGGTGGACCCTGGAAGCTGAATGGCCATCAGTTGGTGATGCTGTACTAGTGGATTCCTGAACAGGGGATTGGATTAGATCTCCAAATGCTTTCCAGTCCTTACATTCTATGAATCTACTCCTAATTATTCTCACTGATTATAAGTCCCAAATGAAGGCTAGGGAGCCTTGGATTCTCCACAAGATCCCAGAATTAGGTCCTTTGCCTTCATCAGCCTAAGATGACAAATATTGCCAGTAACTAGGACATTTAAAAAAATGCAATAGAGCCCCCCAAAAGTATCTCCCACAAATACAAAACTCTTCTTGAAAGGCATGAGCTGGCAAGTTTTTGGAACTGGCTTATCTTCCACTACTTCCCTAATTTACACTGTAATTCCCCGTTTAGGATTGATCTCAGTTGATTGCATGATGAAAGATTAGCTGTTTGTGAGTGAAGAAGTAATTTACTTTTCCTTGAAATATCTACACAGGGATTGTGAATTTGTGAGTGATGGCATGTTTTGTGTTTCCATGAGCAGAATAGTTGATGAGGAGGGTGGCTGCATTAAGGACAGCCAGCCATGTGACCTCATGAACAGACTTATTGGGAAATGAGAGCAGATGAAGCAGCTTTTTTTTCTTCTCCACCATTTCTTTTCTTCTCTGAGGAAAGACAACATCCATTCTCTGCGTTGGGAAGATTGACAGTGGGGGGTGGGAGTAGTGGCTTCCTTCCTTTCACAAAGACCCCTGCGTCCTCCTTTCTTCTCCTTTCACCAGCAAGTCAGCTCTTCAGGCAGTTCATTTGTTTATTAATTACTCATAAATAATCCAGTTGTTGGTCTTGGTGCATGTGAATCCTCCTGAAACATAAAAAGAAGAACAGATTCTTGACAGAACAAGAAGAGATGAACTGGAGAGCAGGAGAATCCTCCTCCTTCCTTCTACCTAATTAGAAAACTCTGATAATTCCCATACTTCCTGTGTGAAAGGGCAAGTTGACACTGCAGCTAGAGTCATGTGCTTACTGGGCCAATTACCTTTCCATTTGCTCTCCATTCTAGGCAAATCCTACACAATGTTTGGAAAAGATAAATCCACACAGAGCCTTGGCATTGTACCATGTGCTATCTCATGGCTCTTCAAGTTAATCAATGAGCGCAAGGAAAAGACTGGGACTCGTTTCTCAATTCGAGTATCTGCTGTGGAGATCAGTGGCAAAGATGAAAACCTACAGGATTTGTTAGCTGAAGTAGCCACCGGCAGTCTTCAAGATGGACAGTCCCCAGGGGTCTACCTACGAGAGGATCCGATATGTGGAACACAGGTATAAAATCTCAGGGCAGGTTGGGAAGTCTGGCTTTTCCTTCTTTCTTGACATTTGTTTCTTTCCTGGAATGCTTTCATCTGTCAGCAATTCCAACCAGTTTTAAAATATATTTTTAATTGCTTTTTCATTTTTAATCTCCAGTCCCACAGTGTACATATTTGTTTCTCTTAGCACCCTTGAGGCTTCCCCTGTTCAGGAAGCAGGGATCATTCACTCCCTCTTAATTAGTTGTTTTCTTGTTTATATTCCAGCTTCAGAATCAAAGTGAATTGAGGGCCCCAACAGCAGAGAAAGCAGCTTTTTTCCTTGATGCAGCGCTGGCTGCCAGAAGTACTAGCAAACCAGAATGTGATGAAGAAGATCGGAGGAATTCACACATGTTTTTTACTCTTCATATATACCAATATCGCATGGAGAAGAGTGGCAAAGGAGGAAGTATGTTGACTTAGCTCAAAAACTCTTTGTTCTTGCATTGATTTTTGAAAAGAAGTACAATTGATTTTTATCAAAACCCAGAATCAACATTGAAGCTGATTGTATTATCCAAGAAAACTTTAAAACTTACTGCTTTTAGGAATATTTAGTTTGGAAACTTAATATGTAGTACCTTACTTTTTCTCCAAGAGATCAGGCCAACATGTGGGCTTCCCTTCCCAATTCTGTCTCCAAAAAATTATTGGGGTAGTTTAGGCTGAAAGCTAATGAATAGTCTAAATCTACTTAAGGAACTTCATGTCTGAGTGGGGAATTGAACTCAGGATATTTTTGGTCCTAGTGTTACCATTCTAACTACTGTGCCACATGAGAGGACAACTAGATAGAAAGCTATGTGAATTGGAATATGCATGTTCTCGTGTGTTGAAAAGCCCAACTGCTAACTCATTGGGAATTATAATGTAAGTGGAAATGTGTACCTCTTAAACGAGTGGAGAGATATTTCTGCATGAGATGTTTGCTAGATGTCGGTAGCTGTAGGTAGCTAACAGATAGTTATTTCTCCCTGAGCAGTACAATTTTTAGGAAATGTTAGCTGGTTTTATCAATGTCCCTTGCAAGGCTTCATATCCCCATGTCATCTGACGTTGGCTATTGCTTCTTGACTATAAGTCAAAATCTTAAAGCATTAAGTTCAGTGATCAAGTCTGCACAGTTAAAAATAACATTTGAATTCAAGATATTTATTTATTTATTTGTTTGTCAATTTTTTTATCACTGCTTATCTCCCCCCAAAGGAGGGGCTCTGGGAGGTTTACAATAAAAATAAAATTTAAAATTCAATAAATCTATAATAAATATAAAAGATATGCTTTACTAATGCTTTGTTCATTTCATTGGTCTGGTTTTAAAAATCCTATTCTAAACCATAAGATATATGTGTTCATTTGTTGTTTAAATAGAGACATACCCAGACATGCAAATACTATTTTGTTTGTATTTATTTTGTCCAAAAATTGTGATGGCCAGAACTAAGCGACTATTAGTTCTCAAATCTTTTTCAAAGGACTCTTAGTAATTTGTTCAATATTATTATTGGTTTATTGGATTTTGCCCATCATGCAGTCATTTAATAGTTAGGCAATACTGCTTATCTTCTGTTTCCATCAGAATTTTATTTCCTGAATTATAGTGTTTGATTATCCTAAACAGGCTTGAGTTAGTATATATCTGTATTCCTATGGCTTTTCAGTGTCAGGTGGACGCAGTCGTTTACATCTCATTGACCTGGGAAGCTGTGAAAAAGTACTAAACAAAAGTCGAGATGGAGGAAGTCCCCTCTGCCTCTCTTTGCCTGCATTAGGCAGTGTCGTTCTGGCCTTAATTAATGGTGCCAAGCATGTGCCATACAAGTAAGTGAATTGTTCTGTGTATATCAGAGTCACGTCTTTCAGACAGCTTTTCTGAGCCTTAATATTTACCTTGTAGATATGTCATATACTGGCTGGAAGATGATGCATCTCAATGTTTGTTTTCTTTTCTCCTATGAGAAAATGTACACGTAACTGTTTCCTTCGGTTATTTGACTAGAAAAATGACTATTTGGAGAAAGTCTTTCAGAAGGCTAATGAGCAGAGTTCTCCATTCTCTTTAATGTGATGGTAATAGTCTAAAATAAAGCCCAAGGTGATTTGGTTTTGTAGAATTAGGATTAGATCGTTCCTTCCTTTTCTGAAAGATCACATTTCATTTGAACCTGAGGTTTTTTACTCGTTAGCATGTGATCAATTAGAAATAGAATGCTTGGAATAATAATGGCAAGAAGTGTAAATATTTCAGACCACTGTTTATACCTCTGCATGCTTCACAGGGATAATAAACTGACAATGCTGCTAAGAGAATCGCTTGGGAACATCAACTGCAGAACAACCATGCTAGCCCATATATCAGATTCCCCAGGAAGTTATGCAGAAAGTCTCATGACAATTCAGCTTGCCTCTCGTATCCACAGGATGAGGAAGAAGAAATCCAAGGTCGGTGTGCACAGGCGAATACACTTTTCTTTTAATTTGGAAAGAATTTACTTAACTTTCACCCATCATCCCAGTGGAGATTGTAGTACTCCTTGACCGTTAGTTTGCCTTGCTAGCTTTTGACCTGAAGAATGATCAGAGATAGTATTTGGCAGAAGCATTACCAAAATCATTATCATAAAAGTTCATCAATCATCTTCATTATTTGCTACGATGCAGCTCAAATTGTTATTTTAAAGTATAAATTGGGGAACTACTTTGGACTATTTCATTAGATACATCAGTAAGTTCACTGCTTGGAAGGTGGGAACAGAGGGGCAAATCAGATAATTAGGAGATAATGGTGGCTTAGTTCTGAGCTAGTCACCATTCTTTTATTGGAGATTCCAGCTGCTGTGTGATGATGGACGTGCACAATCATACTAAAAGAAGCAACTGCCAGAACAACACTGCTGCAGTAGCCTGGGGAAGAATATTATGATAATGATTATTTGCATTCTACCTCTTTACCTAGAAAGGCACTTTTACCTGCCGCTCCCCTGATTTCAAACATCTTATGTGAGAATGTTTTGCTCTATCCAAGTTCTTTTATCCAGGCCAGATACAATAAAACCCTTCACAACAAACATTCAGATAGGGATAACAGCATGAAGGAAGTAATGTCTGAACTGGCCTGACTTTCTTTACAGATGCCACTTCTGGACAGTGATGTGCATGGCAAGTAAAAGCTAGTGATTGTCCTGTCCTGACCTAACTACATAATTTATTTCAGACCCTTATTTAGTATTTGGAATACAGGCCAATTCAAGTCTTGAATATCCCCTCCCTTCCAGTTTGACTCACTGCTAAGGATCATTTCCAATGACCCCTTTAGTACACAGTGACTAAAGTATTTCCCTTTATCATCTGTCTCTAAATTTTTTCTATGAGAGTGAACACATTGTTCTGAAATTGGCTTAAGGTACTTATTAATATTCTAAGTTTATATAGTCTCTAAGATCCAATATTAATGGTTTAATTGACATCATACAGGTAGTCCTTGCTTACAGACCACTCATTCAGCAACCGTTCGAAGTTACAATGGTACTGAAAAAGGAGACTTGTGACCATTCCTCAAAGTTGCAGCTGTCACAGTGTCCCTACAGTCACCTGATTGTGACTTGGTCACTGGTGCACATTTATGATGGTTGCAGCATCCTGTGGTCACATGATCACCATTTGTGACCTTCAGAGCTGCCTTCCGACAAGCAAAGTCAGTGGGGAAGCTGGCAGGAAGTTGTAAGTTGCAGTCATGTGACATTGTGCGTAATGACCTGAGCTGATTGCCTAACACTAACAACGGCAGCCGGAACAGATGTCGTAAGTTAGGTGCGGTCACATGACGTTTCACTTTACGGCTGCATTGCTTAGCGATGGAGTTGCTGGTCCCAATTGCAGCCAGAGGACTACTGGTAGTGTGAGCCTATTCATATTCTCTCATTGCTGGATTGGATTGCACATCAGCCAGATGTGGTTAGCGTTGTATGTCAACTTTGATCAAGTCATACTGTAAAATGTATGACTTCAATCAAGTCATATTGTAAAATGTGGTCTGAAACCAAGATTCTGTGAATATTAAAGTAATCAGGTTGGTCAAATATATATATGCTTCATGAAAACGTATTGCCTAATGCAAAATGATTGTGTGCTTGACCATTCACTCAGTGTTCCTTCATGGTGATCGTGCCACTTAATTGCCGACATCATTCTTTTCTGCCTTTTGAAAACGGGAAGGTATCACTTCATATGTCACCACCATTTCTCTGCAGTGTGCATCTGTAGTGGGAAGCTAAAAAGTTGATTGTACCATAATTTTGTCCCCGAGTCAGTAGTCAACCTAATTATAAATTAATCATCTAAAAATGTATCATAAGTATTTTTTATTGGAACTGTTTCTAATAGATACCAAAAACTATTTTGTAGGACATCAAATAGAAAAAGTGACTCATAATTTGTCCTTATGTGAATACATTTAAAGTTAAAAGTCCTTTTCTGTTATTTAATTTTTACATTCAACAGTATGCATCTAGCTCATCTGGAGGAGAAAGTTCGTGTGAAGAAGGCCACATTCGAAGACCTCCTCATCTAAGGCCATTTCATCCAAGGACTATAGCTCTTGATCCTGACATTCCTGTGTTGACTCTTTCCAGTGAGCATGATTATTCCTCCAGTAGTGAGCAGTCCTGTGACACTGTTATCTATGTCGGTTCCAATGGTACTGCTTTGTCAGACAGGGAGCTGACAGATAATGAAGGCCCTCCAGAATTTGTTCCCATAATCCCTTCCTTGAACAAAAAAAGAAGCAAGGACAACTGTGGTCTTCCAAAAAGCTCTGACAAAGATCACTTTAAGTGCAACACCTTCGCAGAATTGCAGGAGAGGCTGGAGTGTATCGATGGAAGTGAGGAACCTGTCAAGTTTTCTGGCGGGGAGATCGTTGCTGCGACTTCTACTAGCACAATGCCCATATCCACAGAAAACGGGCAGTCTAAATCCAAACCATCTTCTCCTCTTGGAGGGTTTAAAAAACCGTTTTCACAAGAAATGGGAGCTCCAAAAAAGGGACATAACACTTATTTCCAGCGTAACAGCAGTTGCCCTGAAAAGAAGGTATCTCCTTTAAAAACAGAACATGCCAAATTCCAGTCAAAGCCTGAAAGCAAGAGAGTAGATTTCAGTGAGGATAATGAAGCAGCGGCTGATTCCTGCCAATTACCAACAAGTAATTCTGTTAAGACTTATGAATCAAGTCAAGCTGATGCTGAAATGGTTGTGAAAGAAAAACCTTCATATACGAAGAGACCGTTGCCCAGCCCTGCCCCACCACCACCACAGCAGCAGGAATCTCTGGTGACAAGCAAACAAACATATCTAAAAGTGGATCACAACAATGCCATCAGGACTCCACCTGTGGGAATGAGTAAACAAGTGGCTAGTGAAACTGAACATAACACCACAACTAATAACACAGAGCACCAGGCAGATGGTATTGAAGTACATAGATTTCGATCATCTTTCCAAGGCTCATGCTTTGATAGGGATATACTGACAACAACAGTGACTTTGCAGCAGCCTGTGGAACTCAATGGTGAGGATGAACTTGTCTTTACAGTGGTTGAGGAGTTATCGATCAGTGGTATTATGGACAATGGAAGACCTGCTAGCATCATCAGCTTTAACAGTGACTGCTCTCTCCAGGCCCTTGCCTCTGGCTCTAGGCCAGTTAGTATCATCAGCAGTATAAATGATGAGTTTGATGCTTATACCTCTCAGGCAAGTACAACAGGTGTCAACATTGATATTGTTGTGCCCTTTTCTGAAGAACCTTTTACTAGTAGCAGCAGACGTTCCTCCATTAGCTCATGGCTAAGTGAAGTCAGTATCTGTACAATTGGAAGTGATGGAGCCCATTCCAGTGATGGTTTTCTTATGCAACCCTCTTATAGCTGTAACAAATCTGAGGAGCCTTTAACTTTGGGTTCTCCTAATATCTCTGTTCCCTTGAAAACTACCTTAAATGATAGTGGCTTTTGCTTTTCAGAACTGGAGAGTGAGAGCTTGAATTCAAGCAAAACAGCCTCAGGAGTCAACAGAAGCCCTCAAAACTATGACTTAACCAAAGTGTGTCAGATTGGAAGTACTCTTTGCATCACTGATCAGACCCCAAAAGTTAAACTTTCTAATTCTCAAAACACACCAGTGATTGAAACTATACACTCCAGTCTTCCCCGAAGAACAAAAGCTACCTCATCTCTGACTCATAATAATACTCTCAGTGACAAAGAACTGCAAAAGCCACATGTGATGTTTGAAGATCCATGGTTGGTTCGCACAGAAGATCATCTGGAAGCCAATAGTACAGATTTGTTACCTTCAAATTCTCAGGCATTTAGTACTCAGAAGCAGTCACCAAGATCCGTCCAACAATTTGGTAACACAGCTAAACCTTTAAAATCCCAGACAATGCTTGCATGTTCACAAAGGGTGGTAGATGGTTGTGAAATGAGCTGCAAGTCTTCTAGTGGAGTGGCTAAAAAATCTGAAGCTTTCCCTAAAATCCCACAACTTAAAAGAGGAGCCACCACTCTGGGAGTAGTTCCTGTGACGCATAGCAGTGGTGCTTTTACAGAATGTATGCACAGGGGAAATTCTGAAGCTGCTTTTGCCATTGGGAGCCTGAAGAAGAAGAATACACAGCAAAAGATAAGTATGTTACCCAGGCCAAATGGCACAGTACCTCCAACACCTCCTGTGCGTAAATCCAGCCTTGAGCAAAAAAATGGAGGGGCCAAAGCTGTAGGATTAGAAGCTAATAGGGCTGCTGCAGCAAAACATGAGGATGAGATGGATTCACGACTGAGAACTGGGTTATGTACTGCTGAAAGTGCCAGTAGCAAATGCAGCCTCAGAGGAGATCACTCCCTGCCAAAAGCAACTTCAAGTTTAAAGGCCAAGGTATCAAAAAGTGAAGCTGTCCATCGCTATGGGAGCCACGCGTCCCTTGAAAGATGTGATAGCTTGATATCTGTTGGAGCAAAAAACAGTCTGAATAAGGAAAATGGTGGTGGCAGCCTTAGCAATGGCAGGAATGGCCGGCTAGTCCCAAGACTGGGAGTTCCTCCTGATGCTTCTGGCCTGACCTCTCCTCCATCATGCGCCATGTCTGTACCTTGCAAAAGTAGTCAGATAAAAAGTGCTACCAGCCAGAAAACTGTGGTTAGTGGGAATAAGAGTCGTAGCCTTTCGGCCAGTGGGTCCAAGTCTTTGAGCTCCTCTGTGAAGTCATTAGCTCCTTCTGCTGGGAAGAACTCTAGCATTCCTTTGAGTGGGAAAGCAACTCCAAGGTCCATGCAAGGCACAAACAACAAACCTGGTCGAGGAACAATTATGGGAACCAAGCAGGCCATTAGGGCAGCCAACAGTCGTGTTAACGAGCTAGCATCAGGGAGCTCAGTCAAGATGAGCCATTTCCGGGGTTCAACAGACTCTGATAGTGGCAATGACAGTGGAATTAATCTAAGTGATGAGAAGTCACAGATCCTGGTGCTGCCATCTCCATACAGTAAGATAACTGCACCAAGAAGACCTCAGCGCCATAGCAGTGGACATGGGAGTGACAACAGTAGTGTCTTGAGTGGGGAACTACCACCTGCAATGGGTAGGACAGCTCTTTTTTATCACAGTGGTGGCAGCAGTGGCTATGAAAGCATGATCCGTGACAGCGAAGCCACTGGCAGTGCTTCCTCAGCACATGATTCTATGAGCGAAAGTGGGATGTCTTCACCAAGTCGCATGAGAAGTTTGAAATCCCCAAAGAAAAGATCAGCAGGTAAAACACAACAGCTACAAAAACCTGGTATAAGAATTTCTATTGATTTGTGTCTGTAGCAGGTCTGTCAAAGCCTTAGGCCTACCTATAGCAAACAAGGTATCTGAGAAAATGCCATCGGAGTAGTCCTTGAAACTGAAGGCATGTTAAGTTCTGACATTTTTTAATTTGTAAGTAGCACCTGAGCTTTAGCCTAAGAGGCAAATGATCAATCTGCATAGCTTAATGAAAGAGGCACATTTTCAATACTATGTTTTTGGTTAATAAATTCTGTCACTGAAATCCCAAAATACATGCTAACTAGTAATGGCTATTTGGGACCAGTGGTTTTATTATAGGACAGGTGTGACTGCTGCTCCATGGGGATGTAGCATATTTTACTCTTTCATTCAAATTATGTGGGAGAGATTGAAATTTTCAAGAACAGCTTATGCTTCCCTCAAGAAGAGGTAAAAAGAATCCAGTTTGTGAGCCCTTCCCATTTAGTTCTTTAGTCTAACATTTTTAGGGAAGCATCCTTGAAAGAAGAGCAGATAGTTACCTTAAGATATATTTGGTCCACTGACAGGAAGCTCTGGCGTGGGCTGGTCCATGAAGTCACGAAGAGTCGGAAGCAACTAAACGAATAAACAAAACAAAAAAAATATTTGGTCCACTGTTATAACAGCCCTCATCTTGTCCATAAATACTTTTATTATTTGATGGTAGATCCCTTTGCATCTGAGTAGCTGCAAATGAACAGGGTCTGAAGTAGGATGGGCAGGTGGATGTATGTAAGAGGAGAGAACGCTTGAGCAGTGATGGGTGCAAATAATGGTATGTTGATGTATGGATGTGTGGAAATAAAGAAGACTATGAATTGATGTATTGAATATGGCATGGATGGCTTTGATTCTAATCCATATTTAGCTTGGCTGAGCCAACTGCCATCATGAGCTACCAGATTATCATCAGAGAGAATGCAACCCTCAGAGTGTGAAAAGGGTCCCACCTCAGTTTTGAAAAGATACGTTTATTTGAAAGTGGCAGTGTATAATTCTAGTAGATACTCATACAAATCTTTGATTGGTGGGTCCCCATGTGAAAATTATAAGTATGTAAAGGAATTTGGAAAAAAAGTGCACTAAAATATGTGATTAATGGAATTAATAAGCTACAAACCCAAGGCTTTCATTAGCTTTACAGCACGTTTAGATGATCAACTGAAATTAGAAATAGATTGGAAATTCACTAGCATAATCACTTCCAGAACAGCTTCTTTTCACAGAAGAGTTTACTACCATGCTCTCCAACTTTTGAAAAATGTATTTCTCTGGTTTGATGATGCATGTGCCACATTTGAGAACAAAACACTTGAGAAAAGAAAGTGAGAGGAGGAAGGAAGAGTGAAACAACTGACAGTAGTAGCTACTGTAGCAGTTGGAATGGGAATAGTTTAGGAAAAATAGGAGCCCAGAGTAACTGGTCACTCAACAGAGTCCATAGAGTGGCTCAGCTTCCCTTCTTCCTTAGGCAAGGCATAGGTAAGAATGGACCTCCCAGGGGTTTTCTTCAGCAGCTAGACCTTTTAGAATTTTCCCAACCTACTTTCCTCTTGGCTTAGCACTGCTTAGAGGTTGCCATCAAGACAAAAGATATGGTGTCCATTGGTTGTCCATTAGCCAATGTGATATCTCAATATTTTTCCCTAAAAGATGTTGCATTAGATCCTGGGAGAAATAAACAGAATCTGGACTACCAAAGGAAGAGCCCTGTGTATGTTGTTAAGCTATTGTCACAAACATCAGAGGAAAAGCTTTGCTTTCTAAATAAGTCTGATATCTACCATCCCTGGAGAATGTTAGGATATTTATTTTTTAATTTATTTATATTTCAAATTTCTATCACCACCCATCTCTCCCGAAAAGGGGACTCTGGGCAGTTTACAATCAGAATTAAAACACATAAATTACAATATAAATAACTCTATAAAAATAAAATAAATATAAAATATAAAATCCAGCAGCGCAGATCTTGTTAGTTGGGGAGAGATCTATAATAGCCACCCCCAAGATGAACTGGTGCCCCTCCCACCCCAAGTGAGGCAGCAGAACCAGGTTTTTAGGTTCTTCCAGAAGTCCTGGAATGAATGGGCCTGTCTCACCTCCATATTAATATTAATATTCCATATTAGAATATGTTGTCATCACTACTTTCCTCTTGGTGATATAGTTCCAATTTAAAAGCCATAGATGATATTTGGGTACCATTTATCACAGGTCTAGAATGTACATATACAAATGATCATGTGGTATTTCCTAGTCCTGGTAGCTAGTTTGCTTTATTGTGTGACCTATTGGTTTAAAGACCCAGTTTCAGCCTTTGCAGCTGTTCTCTTTTCATAGCACTCAGCTTCCTAAGTCTCTCGTGCAAATCAATATTAACAGCTGTGTAAAGTTGCCTACATATTGAGAAGGTATTATGGCTGATGGATTTGTATTTGGTTTTGCCCCGGGAAATGCTTTATAAGGCATTTCTTTTTAAAATGACAAACAGTTCTTTTCTCAATTGGAATAGCCCTCTGCTGATAAATTACAGCTTAGTTTTTGGAGTATTTAGTGCTTTGCCACTCCTAATGCAGTGGGATGTTCTAGATCTGGGTAGAAAGAAAACTAGCTGTATATTCCTGTTGGAAAGTACTGGTATGTCTGAATTCAGTTGGGCTTAACCCCAGGTAAATGAGTACAACTCTATATGCTGGAGAAGGTAACTTTTTTCTTTCATGTGAGGATAGCATAGTCTTAGGATAAGCCATTGAGTATTTGCCATGGTGGGAGGGACTGGAGCCAACCATGACCAGGTATATACTTCCCCCTGTCTTTTACATCCTTCCTTTCTCTTGTTTCCAATCACTCCTTATTTCTTTTCTCCATTTCCTTCTGCCCTGTCTGATGGGCTGCTTTGCAAGGGACCAAAACTTGAAGTCCTTGAAGTCAGGTCAGAGGTTCAGGTTTACCACCCCTACTATTATTACAGGTAATCCTCAGTTAATGACCATAATTGGGACTGGGAACTCCATCACTAAGCGATGCAGTCGTAAAGCAAAAAATCGCATCACAACAGCAGTTCTGGTTGTGGTTGTTCGGTTAATTGTACCCAGTCATTAAGCACGATGTCATGTGATTGCCAGCAGTGAAGGTCACAAATGGCGATCACGTGACTGTGGGACAATACAACCGTCGTAACTGCATGCCAAGTGCTCAAATTGTGATCACATGACCATGAGGATTCTGCAATTGCTGCAACTTCGAGGACTGCTTGTAAGTCTCCACGTTCAGAACCATAACTTTGAACGGTCACTGAACAAATGGTCGCTAAGTGAGGACTACCTGTACCTACAAAAATAAAGATATAGTGTTGTAAAGTCTCAAGGTTGTGTTCATGTAATGAACATGACTGAATCCACCCATTTTCTCAATTTGCCCAAGAAGCTTAGCTTGTTGTTCAGATTAGTTTAGTTTAAGCTGGTTATTCCCAAGGAAGTGGACAGTGTCCTCAGGGCTATAATTTCTGCCAGCTGTATTCTGGACCCATGCCCCTCTGGATTGGTTAAGGCATCTTGGAGGTGGCATGCAGTTGGGTCAAAATGGCGAACAAGGGGGACTTACAACCCGTCCTCAGAATTCCAGCCATCGCAGCATCCCCGTGGTCACATGATTGCGATTTCCTATATTCCTACATTCTCTGCCAGCTTCCCACAAGCAAACTCAATGGGGAAGCTAGTAGGATGTTGGAAGTCACGGTCATGTGAGGTCCTCGCTTAACAACCTGATAACTGGGACTGCTGTTATCACGTAAGTTAGCACGGTCATGTGATTTTTCACTTTATGACTGATTTTTCACTTTACAATCGCATCGCTTAGCTTAATGTGATATCATAATGTTGCAAATTCCCCGTATCCCATTCAGTTACTTTGACTGCCAATCATCTTGATATGGAAACTCACAAAACTTTGTAAGTGACAGTGTCACAAAATTAAGGAGGGAAAAAGAAAGGAGATTGGATCAACTGACCTGTTAAGAACCACTTGTAGGTATAAAAATCCAGTGTGATCTGTTTAGTCTCAGCTAGAATTATACTTCTTGATCACCCTGCCCTGTGACAGAATTTCCCGAGACACATGTCACTATTATTATTATTATAGCAAAATGTCTGTAGCTATATATATATATATATATAATTACTGTCCAGGTTAGAATGTTCATGGATTTTTTAGGGGACAAAGTTATGAGGTCATTTTTTTTTTTAACCTGAGGTTTCCAGCGCCGTCGGCTGATTCCAGCACCTCTTCCCGATTCCACATCTCTGGGGAGAAAACAGACTGTTGCTGGCCAGTGGGTTGATCTGCCCCCCTTGCCAGGGACTTTGAAAGAGCCATTTGAAATAAAAGTTTATGAGATTGATGATGTGGAACGATTACAGCGACATCGACAAGAAGAAACTGAGGTCAGGATGCATTTTACAACAATAGTGGACAATATAAATTTCACAATCTGTGAGGCAGGATTGTTGCACAAAATTTAGTACACAACAAATGGGGAGAACAATTTGTAATTAAATCAATATCATAAGCCATTTTTAAGTAGTTCATATGTTGGGGTGCCTTGCCCATTGAAAATAATTTGGTTCGCCATTAATTGTGTTTAATGTAGCTGATGGAGGGAGTGGAGAATATCAATTAATACGTTATGAGTAGGCTTTATAATAATTGCCTGCCTGATGAAACTTTATGGGCCTCCTTTCACTAAAGGGTCATTAACTCTTTATGTAAATGGCATAAAGTATCACAGTTAGAATTCTGTTAAATTCAAGATGCTGCAAGTTTAATTTATTTGTAATTGGCAAAACAATCCAGTTAATTCTGAGTAGGTAACAAAAATTACAATCATTAGTCTGGTACCTGTTTAAAATAACTGCTGCTGCTTTTATTTCATTTACAACAGCCTTTCCAGGATGTTGAGAAGGTAAGTCATGTATTTCTTATTTATGCCCATCAGAGCTAGATATTTTGCAGCAAACATAAAATTTCCAATTAGTTGTGTTGGGCACACAATTGGGAATAGTTTCAGTGGAGAGCCCTCAGGCCAATAGAGGGGATCCTAAGAGAGTTGTACATATAGGCAAGATGGGGGGTTGTAAAATAACTTCTCACCCAAATGCTACGTGTTTGCATTTTTATGTTAATTGCTAACTCCACAGTTAATCATAGATCTTTTATTATACATTGCTTCTGTTCTTTTAGTATCCATTATTGTAAATTGTATTTTGCTGCTTTTTAAAATTTTGATTATAGCTGAACTCTATTGGTGCCATTATTTTAGCTTTATATATATAATTTCTTTTTGTTGCCTTAAAAGCTTAAACATCAGACAAATAAATGGGAACAAAATCTTTTTTTTCTGTCTTCAACCTTTACTTTGCAAGCCCTTTACCTATCCAGTTTCAAACCATGTTTAAAATGAAGCCTGTTTAAAATGAAGTAAGACGCCTGTCCATGGGTTATGGAGGAAACCAGATGGGGAACGATTAAGCATCCCACCCACACATAGGGTTGGGTTTTTGAAGTTTTATTTTTTTAATGGAATTATATTTTCTCATTGCACAGGGGGAAAAATAATTTCTGTACATATGGTTGTAATTTAAGAGTATTGTAAAGGAGCACATTAACTCAGAATGGCAATAAGTGCCTTAAGTGCTTGTAGTAGTTGCCTTTATTAAATTAGCATCCATGAAAGTTCACTTTCAGCAAGGATAGGGTGGGAGAGAACTCGGCTAATGTTTAATATTGCATGTTTAGGCTGCATGTCAGAGTTGAAGCTGAATGATAAGGACTGTAGGCTTCTGAGAAGAAGGGAGAAGCAGGCAGATGGCCAGCAAAGAGTCACAGATGAGTAATTTTTGTCCCCCAAAGGGCTTGATATATTTTAATACGAAGCTGAAAATCCTAGAGAGACGCCACCAACGGATTAGGGAAATGAAAGCAAAGCATGAGCTCTTGAAAGATGAATTGGAAGAAACAAAATGCAGGTTGATGTTGGATCCAAGCAAGTGGAAAGGAGAGTGTAAGTATTTATTTAGTGGTAAAAGCTAAAGTGCCTTATTGACAGAAAATTATGAAGAATGAGGCAAGACACAGCATGAGTAAATATTTTAATGCAATGATTTGATGATTGTTGAAGAGGCATAGAGATAGATATTAACTGCCTGCATCTCTTTTCATAATTCATCTTTGGGCTTGTTCTGACCATGTTCTACTTCATTTCTCTTTTGTATGTACATGGTCAAAGACTGGTTCCAGATGTATGCACATACCTTGTCTGTACTAAATTTAAATAATGACAAGCATGAACAATGAATTGATTATAAAATGTTTGTTTCATCACATGCTTATTTCATCACATAAAAAGCTTGGCATTACTGGCATAAACGTGACGTATTTTGCCTTTCATGTCAGGATGGAGCTACCTACCCATGCTATGCCTCTGTCAGCCTTACTTGGTAGACCAGGCAGGGAACAGATGAGCTAATTCTACTTAATTGTAAGGTTACATTAACAGAATCTTGCAAGTCTGAAAGTACATATCTCCCCACATCCCCTTTACAGCCCAAGAAACTAGGGAGGGTCTCTTCTGAGCCTCTTGCCCTGTCCACATTCCTGCTATGGGCTAAGTTGCCTTTCATCTGATTGTTTCCTTGGCTGTATCTCATTGCCCTGTCTCCCAAGGGCATTCCCACATACCATTACATCCTCAGATGTGCTGGGCATTCCTGCCTTTATCAAATTTTGTACCCCCTGTCCTAGTTCCATGTTATTCACTTTTAAAATATGGAACTCTTTTAAAATATGGTGGCCGAGCAAGGTTAACAAAATTTTAATTAAAAAAATTAATTAATCCTAACCCTAATTAAATTAATTTTAATTAATTGTGTTGATTTTAATGTTATTTTAAAAATTAAAATTTTAAAAATTAAAAAAGGTTGAAAAACAGGTTAGCAAAAATATCAGCATTTGATACAGGGATAACATTTTTATTGGCAAGTCCATGTTTAGTGTAACATCAGTCCCTCTGATTATCTGCTCTATCACTTGACTAGTGAAATGAAATTGTTACCACTGCAGGCAAACCCATTATGGATAAACATCCCATCTCAATTTTATGCTGAAACTCAATCAAGATTATGGAAAAGGGTCATCAAATCACCCAAGAAGGTTAAGGGAATAAATTATTTATTTAAGAAACTCATCTACCAGAAGGAACTCTGGGCAGCGAACCAGAATCAAAACCACAATATAAAAAACATTTAAAACAACATGGAGGTTCCAATAAAACTTGCATCCATCAACCACACCATGCTGGCTCCCTCAATACCCCAGCTCCACTGCCTGGGGGAAAAGCCAGGTTTTCACTGCATTCCTGAAGGCCAAAAGGGTCAAGGCCATCAGTATCTTCTGGGAGAGGCTGTTCCATAAGACAGGCACCATGTCAGAGAAGACTTGTTTCTGGGGTTCCACTAGGTAACACTGTTTCACTGAGGGCGCTCAGAGCATGCCTATCCCACCAGATATAGTGGGATGGGCAGAAACCACTAGGGACAGACAGTCCCACAAATAATCTGGTCCTATGTGAGGTAGGGCTTTAAAGTTGATAACCAGCACTTTGCATTGGACCCAGAAGCCTATTGGGAGCCAGTGCAGCTCACACAGCAGTAGTGTTATGTGAACATAATGTGATGTGCCCACTACTGCTCATGGCACTGCATTCTGGACCAGCTGAAGCTTCTGAATGTTGTTCAAGGACAACCCCATTTGCAGCATGTTGCAATAGTCCAACTGAGAGGTGACAAAGGCTTGAGTGACTGTGAGCAGTGCTTCCTGATCAAGGAAAGGGCATAACTGGCGCTTATGATATATTTGTGCAACGGCTCTCCTAGCCACAGCTTCTACCTGCTTTTTGAGAAGGAGTTGTGAGTCCAGGAGAACCCCCCGATTGTGCACCAACTTTGACTGAGGAAATGTAACCCCAGCCAGAGTTAAAGATGGCAAACTTCAGTCTTGTAAGTGTAGAACTGAGGTGGTTATTTCCCATCCCAATCTGTACAGCCCCCAGGCATTAAAAACAAAACAAACAAACAAAACCCACCTCCGCATCATCACTTGGACAGCTCAGATTGGAGATGTGCAACTGAGTAACATCAGCATACTGATGATACTTGATCCTGTGCTGACAAATGACCTCACTCAGCAGTTTCATGTAGATGTTAAATAGGAGCAGAGAGAGAGTTGAGCCTTGTGGCACCCTATAAAGCAGAGGCCTAGGGCTAGACCTCTCACCCCCTACCAACACTGTCTGGAACTGACCTTGGAGGAAGCAGGAGAACCACTGAAGAAACATGACACCCACTCCCAACCCCTTCAGCTGGCCCAGAAGGATACCATGATTGATGGTATCAAAAGCTTCTGAGAGATTAAGTAGGATCAGGATGGATCCACCACTCCCACCCTGAGCCTGCCAGAGGCCCTCCACAGACACAGTACTACATCCTGGCCTGAGTCCCGACTATAATGGGTCCAGATAATCTGCTTCCTCTATTGCCCTTTGAAGCTGTTCATCTACCACATTCTCAGCAACCTTTCCCCAAATGGGGAAGCTTGAGGACTTGACAAAAATTGTCCAGTACTGCCAGGTCCAATGATGAACTCCTGAGGAGGGGGCAGACCACCAACTCCTTCAAATCATGCAGAATTGCTCCCTCCTGTAAAGAATCATTTACCACTACCTGTACCCAGTACATGTCACCTCCCAGAAGGCATTGACTGACTAGGAGGGACATGGATCTAACACACAGATGACGGAACTCAACAACCCAAGCACCCTGTCCACTTCCTTGGGAGTAACCAGGTTGAACTCAGTCCAGATAACCAGGCAAGACTGGGCCCCAGTCATCTCCACAGGACCAGCACAGCCAGGATCTTAACTGTGAACAGATCCAAGCAACTTTATTTGAAAGATGCTTGACATAGCTGCCCGTCACTGGTTCTTCCAACCCCAAGTCATCTGAAACAGGGTCACTGGATGGCTCTCTGCAGATGCAATAAGGGTGGAGAAATCTGTGTTTCACCACCTTATCACCACAATGTAGACCTTAATACAGGCACTTACATGTGCTTGATTGGACTCACTCTTCATCTTCCTGTGGGGGCACTCTAGGTGTCTCTTGTGTTGCTCCTGGAGCTGCTCCAAAAACCAAGGGACCCTCTGGAATTTACATGCACAGAATCCGCATAGGTGCAATCTGATCCAAGACCACCATCGTCTCCTCATTCCAAGCAGTGACTAAGACCTTGGCTGAACTGTGCAACAGAGCTTCAGGAACAACTCCAAGTTCCTTTGGAATTTCACTGGGTCCCTTAAGTGCCTGGGGCAGACTGATCAAACAGGTCCCTCCTCCCTGAAAGTCTCTCTTCCCTGCAGCCTCCTTTCTTGGAAATTCTTAATGCATCATGCTGGTTTAAGACCAGTATATCATTTCATCTGCCAGCCAGTGCCACATTTATTGGGGGAACAGTATTAAATTATTATTTCTAGATACTTGTTTGACTATTAAATGCCTTCTCTTTGTCTTCTTATGCTACTAGTTGAGGTTGATCCTGATCTTGATAAGGAATCGCAAGATTATCTGGAGGCATTAGAACAAGTGACTGATGAACTAGAGCAATGTGTGAATCTGTGCAAGTCGCATGTCATGATAGTCACCTGCTTTGATATTGGAGTAATCAACGACATCCAGGATGGAGCACAAGAAGTGGAAGTTTGAAAACATTTGCAAAGGGATTTGAGGAGGTAGAACCAAACTTTCAAAAGAGGGAAGAAAAACATGTGTATTGGAAAGTGAAGGTGGAAGCGTGAAATTTTTTTGCAACAAAGAATGTTGTGGAAGTCAGAACTGTCAAGGAATCAGAATGTTCTAAACCTGTATGGTGCCTCAACAACCTATGAATTGTACAAAGCTTATCATGATTTCTAAAAGAGGAAAGCAGAAAAGAATATTCTGAGAACTAATTCTGTTTGAAAAGCAAAGTGCCTTTACCATTCATTTGTGACTTGTTTTCTTAATTTTTTATTTGTTGCTAGAATTGAAACCAGCAAATCAAAACAAATCATAAAATGTATTCCTATAATATTTTCTACTGTATAGTGTAATTTATGACTATATGTAAAAACAAAACAAATTGTAGCAAAAGCAATAATTATGTTTTAATACCTGAATTTGCCTCCTTGTTTCATGGAAAAGCTGGTTTATGTAGCAGAACAACAGCAAAAAAATTATATTGTAATTGCTTTTTCATGGTTTAGGATTTGATATATTTTTATGAACATTATCTATTGGAAAGGTATATAATGACATTTTGGAGTACTTGCTTTGTATTCAGTTTTTATACTCTTACTTTTTCAGATCATGATGAACATGCTTTTTCCATGTTTTTTCTATACAAATATTAGGGCTGAAATGTTTGATAGATTGATCTGTTACATTAGTCAATTAAAACAGTGTAAGTTTGATTAAAAAGGTGCCTCCTGATTAACTGAGCAGCAGATTTTTAAAATGTTGTTTAAACTTATTTTTAATACAAGGAAAAGCCGAGGATGGCAGGTGGCATACTATAGCATTCCCTGTTCTCTCTGCTGCTTACACAGAAATGCCTGTTCCCAGGTGGTGCTTACTGCAACATACATGTATGTGTGTTTTTAAAAGAAAAGATACATTATTTTTTCCTCTTCAGAACTTTGGTTTTATTTATATGCATTTAAATGTATTTACCAATTAATCGATTAGTAAAAGGCCAAAACTAAAACAATTGATTGGCCAAGATTTCTTTAATCAGACAGCAGTTCTAATAAATAGGTTAACCAGTTAAGTACTTCCATGGGCAACATTCCTAAACTACAAACTCCAGAGTGGCCTGAGATTACTTGTTGATAGGTCTGCCGTAAGAGATAGGCAGTGAAGGCCTTGGTAATGAAGGTCAGCCTATATGTTATTGCACAGAC
Source organism: Candoia aspera (assembly GCF_035149785.1). NCBI lineage: Eukaryota > Metazoa > Chordata > Lepidosauria > Squamata > Candoiidae > Candoia > Candoia aspera. Next base: position 314,996,028 of record NC_086153.1, read on the forward strand.
ATGACTGCATAAAACGCCCAGTGGCTTCCACTTCTAGTCAAATCCAATTTGGGAGGGAATAATTTTCAACAATGACATAGAAAATGCATAACTCCTTCCCCACCACTTTACTCCATTATTGTAGAGCTGCTAGAAGGAGTGTTTTGGCAGCAAATTGTCAAGTGGGATATGGGTCAAGCACCACATTCTGGCATTTGCTTCTGAAAATTGCTTCAAACCTCTTTGACTAGATGAAAGAGCTATGAGGGCTTTTATACATAAGTGCATGTGTAATATGTAGTTTTGCCCTAACTCTGATAATTGACTGCATTCATTACTAACCCCCTTTCCTAGAATTCCTTAATTCAGGGGTTGGCATCATGGACTCTCTTACCCCAATATATCCATCTTGTTTTTTTCCCATTGGAAAAGCTCCTCCACCCTAATTTCCATCCCGCTGAACATATCTGGGGTGCCTGGTCATTGTTCAACCTAGGGCCAGTGTTGAATTGGGGAGGGATGGTGGGGTATAAAGTTGACAGCCCCTGCCTTAATCTAACTTGATGAAGTCTGTTAACTACACTGTGGCTTTTCTCTCTCTCTTCTGAGTGCAGGAAAAAAGAGTTGGTTCCAGACTTAGTCACAGGAGCAGACTCACTGAAATGCATTCATTTCCTTTGACTTCAGTGGGTCTATTTGTCATATGACCAGTCTGGATCCAATCCTGTGTTTACAGCCAAAATCGCACAGAAGTGGGGTAAAATGTTTTCTTGGGGGAGGGGGGTAATTATTAAGTTAGGTCCATATTTTTGTATAGTTTTAACAATAAATATAGCATTTGCATTTTATGAACTTTGAAAGACAAATATATCTTTTTACAGTTTTTCTAAGGAAGGCAAACTCTCAGGATTGTTTCTAGACATGCTGCATGAATTTTGTGCTCTTTCTCCCTTTCTTTCTATTCTTTTTTAAGAAAACCACTTTCAAGTGGAGACTGTTGATAAACTGTTGCCAAACAAAATAACTTTTGGAAAAGTTTGATAGTGTATGTAATGACTGCATTTCATAAGGAACCATATTTTCTATCATCTTACTATGTACGGGGTTGTGTTTCCCCTCCAGATCCTTTGTATAAATGTATACAATAATGGCTTGCTTCAGCTTTTCCATGTGAATAAAAAGATTTGTCTATTGTTAATGTTTTTCCTGATTTTAATAATTGGGTACCCTTTTCTTCTCTAGCAATAGGGAATGGGACATTTATACTTGTCCTTCTTAAAAGAATCAGTGTAAAGTGCAATGCACATTAATTAAAATACATACATACTACCCAGAAATCTCTGTTTGTGATATAAAGTAATAAGTATATACTTTCGTTACTAGAAAAGTCTGAACTTAACCGATTCGTCTCAACTATTCAATTCAAAAGTTATTGGGGATTTTTGAACTCACAAGACTCAAAGATAAGAATGGAAACTGGTGGTGGTGGTTGAGGATGTCATTTTTCTCAGAGGTAATCTGTCAGACAAAATCTGATTAGATCAAACTTCAGCTCAAAGCAATCAAACCAGTTTTTGTTGCATGGTTTTAGGATTCCTCCCTTATTATATACCAAAGAGTTATCCTCTGGTAGCAGGAGGTCTGAGGCTGTGGTGGGTGTGGACACGATGGACAATGAATGGGGTTGTGTCATATACATGAACAGGGCCAAGGCTTTCTGGGGCTTGGAGAGGATTTATTGTTGCTTCACAGTGTGACAATCGTTCTTAACACTTTTGGGGAAGAGAGCTGAAAGGGTTTAGTTGCCACATGAGGCCCTGGGGCTACAGGTTGCCCATTCTTGATACAGGCAAATGTGTAAGTAAGATTGTAGATGCTTAAGCTGTAACTTCATATTTTATAGGAACCCAACATGTGTATGGGAGAGCGAGTGGGAGGAAAAGTTGGAGCATGGAATGTGGACCACAGCTCCATTTTCCAGTAATAATGGCAGACAGATTTCTATAACAATGGCAGAATGACACAAACTAGTGGGCTCCAGAGTTGTGCAGTTTTTCTACCCTGTTTTAAGACAAAGCAAGTGTTTGCAGTGTTCAACCGCTTAGTAGTGGTTGTATCAAGGTGGGAGTAATTGCCTCTGCAAAAACAAGGGTGCCACAGATGGAATAACAAGTCAAGACAAGCTAGAAACAAAAGGTACCCAGAATATTTTTTTAGTTTAATGATTGGGGAAGCTATGCAAAACAGCCCAGAGGCACAGGCACTCCACTCTTGGTGGAGCCTTATCCCCATTTCTCCATTCACATTAATTACATTGCGATCTAGAGACTAACAGTAGAGCCTGGGATGCAAAACCACAATCAGCACAGACACGCTATCAGAAGCCAAGTGAAGTAGTGGCATCAAAACTGAGAAACCATAACTTAATTTTAACTTTTAATAGGTAACGATCTCTTTAATACAGTATTTTATTTTTATTATTCACTTCCTATGGTTTAATTATGTACATCTATCCAGAAGCATTTGCTGTTTTGTCTAAATAAAATAAATACAAGACTATAAAGAGTAAAGAAGAGAAAGAGGGTTCACCGGGCTCCTGGAAATTGGTCTCGTACTCTGACATACCAAAACCTGGATCCGGATCCCCTTTCCTGGTATTCACTATATTATGGATTCTTTTTCAAATACTAATTTGTATTTGTTTACATAAGAAATACAGAACTATGGAGGGCTGGTCTTTGGTTGAAGTGTGGGAGACTGCATTCCAAAAAGTAAAAGGGATCGGGGCAAAGAAGCAATCAAAAGCAGGACTAAATTATATTTGATTTAAATGAAATTACCAACAATTAACCTTATTGCTCCCAATGTAGTGTCATAGTTTCTCCTTTGGTTGTAGAAAAAATTACAATTTGGTGGCAACTTTTAGAGAGGGGACTCACCCAAGGCTTTTGAGGGTCATATACAGCAATGTACAGTATATGCCAAATTACTTGGAAGAGAGCCAGTTTGATGTAGTGCTTTAAGGCACCAGGCTAGAAACTGGGAGAGTCAGTTTTAGTCCTGCCTTGGACATGAAGCCAACTGGGTGATTTGGGGCCAGTCACTCTCTCTCAGCCCCAGGAACAAGACAATGGCAAACATTCCAAAAACGTTGCCAAGAAAACTGCAGGGACTTGTCCAGGCAGTCACATAGATGATAGATAGATAGATAGATAGATAGATAGATAGATAGATAGATAGATAGATAGATAGATAGATAGATAGATAGATAGATAGATTGATAGATTGATAGATGATAGATAGATTGATAGATGATAGATGATAGATGATAGATGGATAGATGATAGATAGATAGATAGATGATAGATGGATAGATGGATAGATGATAGATAGATAGATAGATGATAGATAGATGATAGATAGATAGATAGATAGATAGATAGATAGATAGATAGATAGATAGATAGATAGATTTGAAATGAAAAGATTTGATGCTTGGAATGTACATCTTACTGCAGAATGTGAATGTGTCTAATACACTTTTAAGTTTTGTATCTGATGGAGATGTGCAATTGCTTGCTGCTTAACACTGATGTGGGTTTAGTGACATCCTGAATGAGTTCATCTTCTCAGTTCATAGAGATAAACTAGGAAAACATTTATTTACTTACCTACTTTGAGGGAGAAATAAATAATATTTAAGGTGATTGGCTTGCTGCCTAGTGCATTTAAGTAGGTGGTACTATGCATGGTTTCTCATAGAATTGGCAAAGATGTTAGTTTGGGAACTGTTGGAGCAAATAATAACAACCTATTAATCGTAGAACTGGAATAATTTGGTAGCCTGTGGTGAGAATGAGCAGCTTGTTGTTCTGTGGATCTATAGCTTCCCCTCCACTTTGCTCTAATCTTACCTTTTTGTTAAAATGTGGACCCTGGCATGCCATTCAAAGGTCCTTTGTGGTCCTTTGTCTGAAACAGGTTGTATACCTGTGCTTTGTATTGAAGCTACTGTGGTTTCATTGTTCTTGCTGCTAATTTTGGCACCACTGTTTTGTTTGTCACTTTTATTGAAAAAGGCCTTTAACATTAAATGCTAAAGCAATTATATAAATAAAAATGAAGCTCAAATACTTATTGATTGCAGCTTCAGTGAGTGACATTTGTATATCCCTTCATACAGTTTCTCCACTCCGGTGGGATAAGCTTACACAATCAGCTTCAAATGCCCAGGAGATGAGGAATGGATATAAATCAAGCTTTCAGGACATGTGCCTGTCCATACTGCAAATTCTTTTATGAAAATATAACTTTTCTTGAAATTCCAGATGTTGATTTTTGGATGTTAGGATAGAATCTAGTCATGTCCATCCTTTGTAATTCCAAAGCATCCAAACCATGTCATTAGATGTTGGGAGGTATTTGGGAAGGAGCTCCAGTAAAAGGCCATTTGGGAACCAATGTCTGCCTAACTCTTCTGTAAGAGAACATAATAGTATGACCTGTCTGAGTAGAGAATTGGTCAGTGTCCCTTACTTCTTATAAAACAAACAATAGGATAGAGATATCTTATATAGTAGAATGCATCCATGTGCTTTGTGTCCTAAGAAATTGTGCTGTAGAATGCCAGGGATGAGGGAGTTGAGTATAAGAAAAGATGAATTGATCAACTAAAGTTTGGAACAACAACAGCAGCAGCAGCAGCATGGAGAATCCATATAAATTTCCAGTACTTTTCTGTGGAGTTAGCACAAAGCTCAGTCTATAAACATAAATCCTAATTATTTGTCCTTTTGTATTCATACACTTATTTGAAGAGATAACAATTACTCAGAAGGTAAACAGCCTCTATTACAAAATCATTAAGCACCAAGTTATCAGTTAAAAGGGATCAATCCTTGTTGCAAAAAAAAAAGCCACCATTGAGACAAATAGATCAATTGGCTGATATTTCTTAGGCTGAAGGGAGAGAGTACAATGCAATCCAGGAATTTCATGGAATGGAAGCTGGGCTGATTCTGCCATTGGACAGTAGAAAAGACATTCATTCAAGGGCATGCAAGGGGCAACCTAGAAATGTTATGTTCAATTTGTATACTAGTCATTTATTGAACTGCAGCTGAATGATGGTCCATGATGAGTTAGTTGGGAAGTATAATCTTTCCATCTATTTCCCTCCTTTTTAAAGAAAATTTCAGGCACAAATCACCTGCACAGAGACACATACACTGGAGCCGTGCAGTTGTTTTTGTCTTTTAAACCCACCAGCTATTTTGTTGCCGATGATTAAAAAAATGTGATTACAGAGTGTATATGTGAATGATTTAAAAAAGAATTGGGGAAAGCATAGGTTTACTCTTTCCTGCACAGAGTGGCACAGATCAGTCAAACAAGTTAAGCATAGATGCTGGGCAGGAAATTGGAATTCTACACATCATCTCTTTTGCCCTTTAAGTCACAATGAAGTTTCAGACAGGAAATCCAGGAGGGCAAATGATTTCCCTCAGACTGCCTGAGCTGATTGCAAATAGATCACCTCCTTGGTATTTTTGCCCAACTAGGTGCCCTCTGGGTGGGTGGGTTTCATGTCTTCTGGCTAGCTCAGAATGCTAGGAGTAAAACTCCACAGTTCTGGATGAAACCCAGATTGGGGAAGGCCCTAGTGGTGCTTTCTAAAGATCCCCATCCACCTTTCTATTTTAGTCCAGCAATTACAGTTTTCTGAACAAAGCTTCTGGATCACTTGTACAAATAGTGCAAATGGAAGCCTTCACATTTATTCCCAAAGTAGGAATTTCTAACAGGATTTAAGCATATAGAAACCTATGAAGGGCCCAGCTGGATGACGTTAAGGGCCCATCTAGTCCAGCACGTCAACCACGGCCCAGCTCAATACCATGTCCGGAAGTTCCATAGCCCTTTTTCATTGTTGCTCTCATGACTTAAGACCTGCAGCCTGTGATTCAAGAGACAGTATTCATCCAGTCCATATTGTATTCATTGACTACCTGATCCTCTGGAAGTTAAGAAACAATAACTCAAAGCAATGCATTTAACATGACAGTGACTATATGTATAATTTAGAATAGGGCTATCCACTCACTAAATATCATCCCCATACTTCAGAAATCAATCTCTAAATGTTTGATTAAATGAAACTCTTTATTACCCGGTAAGACAACAGCAAAGAGAGTGCCCCCTCCAGGGACCAGATGTTCCACAACACAAGGACCATTACAGAAAAGCACTGTGTTCCTATCTCTTGAACTGACACAGGGATGAGACCCTGAGCATCTCCCCTATGAGTTCATGCAGGTTGGGCAGATTCCACATGGAACAGGAAGTCCCTATGGTATCCTGGAGTCAAGTCATAGAGGGCTTTACAGTATGGGTCAACACCAGCACCAGTCTAAATTGGTGGCTATCATCGTATTTGGTAGCAGCAAACTCCACTGATTATCAATTGTATAGGGAAGAACAGGTCTCAATCTCCCCACATTTAATTTCAGTGTTAAGTTCCAAGATAGTTGATGGGGAGAAGTAACTCCTCTCTATTTTCATTTTCTCATGCAAAATTGTGTATATCTTGATCATGTCTTCTCTTATCCAGCTTTGCTCCAAGCTGTACTCTTTCCTCATAGAAATGATGCTGTAGCCCTCTAATCGTGTGAGGTGTGCTCCCCCCCCCACTTCTACAGCAGCCTTTTTTAGATATGGTGACTAGAATAGAGCATACTATTCCAAATGCAGTCTCATTGTCGTGTTATGTAGGGGCATTACTGTGTTAACTATTTCACTTTCAATCCCATGCATAGTGTTTGTTAAAACTGGATCTCTTGTATTCCTTAGTATATTCAAAATTCATGAGGGCATTTTCTGTAAGAATAGATGGAAGATTTTTCTTTCAGACCAAGTTTTGATTTGATAGCTCTTAGGAGTAATCTTTGATTAGCTCTTTGGAATATCCTTCCCCTGGAAGTGAGATTGGCTCCCTCCCTCCTGGACTTTAGGAAACAACTGAAGACCTGGATCTGTCATCATGCCTGGGGAGGGAGGGAGAGTAGCCATGCCTGGGGAGGGTTAGTCTCTTAGAAGGACCCTGCTCTGCTTGCAAATCACAGAGAACTTTTAGCCATCGTGTTCCTATCATATTTATTTTTATTACGTATTGTATTATTTTATAGTTTTACATTCCTCTTATTTATGTTTTATTGCAAACCTCCCAGAGTCCCTTTTGTGGGAGATGGGCGGCGATAAATTTGATTGATTGATTGATTGATTGATAAATACATAAATAAATAAATAAAGCAGTTAGTTATTGTTATTGCCTCAGTTTTTTTCTCTTGTTACGTTCCCTCTCCCCTTTTACAAAATAATTTCTGTAGCATTTCTTGTATTTTTATTGTGGGGCTGTTTTTGTTTTGCTAGCAAGCTGTTCTTAGCTGCTTTAAAGACCTCTGCTTGGAGGGGAGGATGCAGGTTATATGCTTTAATCCAGATGCAGAAAAGAAAAGCCTCAGATCTAATCTCTAGCTTGTCTATATCACATATCAAGACTGCAGGAAGAGTTCTTAGGCAGAACAGGCAATTGCTGGCCCTGGGATTGTCTACTCTGATGACAGCTCTCCATAGCATTAAGACCAAAAGAGGTCTTTCTCATTGCCTGCTGCTGGATTCATTCAAGGGAAGATGCTCAGGATTCCACTTTGGGCATGCATAGCAGATTGGGTGCTTGGGTAAAAAGTAACAGTCAAGCTGAAAAGAAAAGCTTGTACTACCACAGTACAAATATATCTCAGCAAACAATTCCTGGGATGCAGAGGAACTGCCCTTCAAAAGAAAGACGCACTGGGCAAGATGGACATAAAATCAAGAAATTAGGGAGGAGCAAATGCAACAAAGATTTATTTTCATATGAAATATCGATTCGCATGCAAGAATCTGTAAACTAATGTGCCCAAACCATGGCAGCCTGTGTTCTCATAAGATTTAAACCTGTACCCTCTTTATATGGCTGTATGTTCTTTTTGTGGCTTGTTGTGTGCTGGGAGAAAAGAGCTTATGGCACTACAGTAGGGTATCCAATTGGATTTGCTAGTGAACTAAATGGATCAGGTAGCTCCTGAGCCCAAGACGTAGAAAAATCACCATGCCTTTCCTTTTCCTGCCATTCCTGCCTGATCTACGTCTGGTGATGTAACATATTCTTCTACTGTATTTATTTAATGCATTCATTTTCAGTATTCTCTCTGGGAGTTCCAGGAAGGGTTTACGGGGTTTTCCCCTAATTTTACCCCCTTGACAACAACCCCGTGAAGTCAGCTGGACTGAGAGATTTATACCTAGCCCCAAATCACCCAGTGAACTGGGTTGAGCAGGGATCTGAACCAGTCTCCTTAGTATATGCCTTGCACTTGTGATTATATGCTATCCTGCCCAAAAATAGATTATAGATAGATTATATGCTATCCTGCTGGCTGGCGAATTCTGGGAGTTGAAGTTCACATGTCTTAAAGTTGCCAAGGTTGAGAAACCCTGCTCTAAGCAAAGAACAAAATCTTGCCTTGCTTTAATAAAGATGTTCTGGCTGAGATCCAACATGTAAATGAACTTCTGTTTGTGCAATGGGACTTCCCTTGCCTCTTCCTCTAGAGTGGATTTGGGGGTCATGCAGGGGGAAAATAACAAATTCCTCAATCTCTTGGAAGACAGCACTGCTGGATTTTACCCTCATCTATCATTCAGAGAAGAGACTCCCATGTGATCTTGATCCATTGCATGAACACAACTTCTTTTTTTTTTACATTTCATTTTTTTATTAAGAACGTTATTCAACTTCAACATACATAGCTACCATACAATATAACAAATATAGAAAAGCAAGAAAAGATAGCGACAGAACAAAAAAGAGACTATAAGAGTGAAGAAACTAAAGATGGTTTCCGACTTCTCCCATGAAAGCACAAGCACAATTTGAGATGTAATCTCCCACCCGCAGTTAAACCATATTAATATTGTTCCTTTCAAAGCAAGCCATTTAGTCACTAAAACCCACAATTAAAGCTTCATTGTCCCCCCCCCCCCATCACACACAGGTACTCAAAAAGTGGTTGCCAAATGGCGATGAATCTGGAGACAGTATTCTCGCTTATTAAAGCTGTTAGCTGTGCCATTTGGGCCAAATCCATTAGTTTAGTAACCCAATCCTCCACTGTAGGTATATGTGGTTCTTTCCATCATTGTGCATATAGAAGTCTTGCAGCTGTGATCATATGTAAAAGTAAATTTCCATGTTGCTTCTCTAACTCCTTCTCCATCAAACCCAAGAGAAATATTTCTGGGTTGGTTTTGTGCCTATTATTTAACATCCCAATTTAGAAGAAACAGATCCAACATTGGTGACTCATTTACTGATGACCTCAATAATGGACCTCTTCATGGAATGGATCCTGACGACAGTTCAAAAACTGCAACTGGCTCAGAATGCAGCAGCACGGCTATTCGGTAATACTTCTTGGAGCTTCTACATTATCCCCATCTTCAACAGCTTCAACAGAGGCTGACTACTCTCTGAGTCCAATCTGAAGAGCTCATAATATTAAATAATGCTCTACTTGACCTAAAGCCAAGCTATTTACAAGCCTTTCTACTCCCATATAACTCATTCCATACTCTAAGGTTATCAATAGAATTCTTTTTTCCCCATTATGTCAGGATTTATAGAACAAATGTCTCAGGGCAGTTTCTCCAGTGGTGCTCCAAGTGTTGCTTCTGGTGTTTCATCTACTGGAGCTCATCAGAAAACTAAGCACCCCGGGATTGGCACACAGAGAGAGGCCGTATGGAGTAATCTGGCCCAGGGCCTCGGTCACATGCCTATTCCAGGCTATAGCCAAGACCTCGGCTGAACTGCCTGACAGGTCTTCGGGAAAAACCCCAAGCTCCCTCTGGAGCCCAACAGAGTCCATCAGTTGCCCGAGGAGGGCCAACATAACAGGCCCTTCTCCCTGTGGAGGTGGATGGTCCCAGAGAATCAGGGGGCAACCAAAGAATGACTTGTCCATGCCAATGGACTGCTGGTAATGTCCTCCAACACCAGGATGTCTGGCTCTAGCTCACTGACCACACCGTCAAAGCTATCCCCGATATTGTTATCCTTCCTATACAGGTCTTCTGTATATTCTTGCCACCTTTTCTTGATCTCTTCTTCTTCTGTTAGGTCCTGTTTTTGATCATGCCCATTTTTGCCTGGAATTTACCTCCGATGTTTCTAATTTTCTGGAAGAGGTCTCTTGTCCTTCCTATTCTATTGTCTTCTTCCACTTCCACGCATTGCTTGTTTAAAAATAATTCCTTATCTCTTCTGGCTAACCTCTGGAATTTTGCATTTAATTGGGCATATCTCCCCCTATCACTGTTGCCTTTTGCTCTCCTTCTTTCTTGGGCTACTTCTAGTGTCTCAGCAGACAGCCATTTTGCCTTCTTGGTTTTCTCTTTCTTTGGGATGTATTTTGTTGCCACCTCCTGAACAATGTTGTGGACTTCTGTCCATAGTTCTTCCGGGACCCTATCTACTAAGTCCAGTCCCTTAAATCGATTCTTCACCTCCACTGCATATTCCTTAGGAATATTAGTGAGCTAATATGTAGCTGATCTGTGGGTCTTCCCTAATCTCTTTAGTCTGATCCTAAATTGTGCAATAAGAAGTTCGCGATCTGAACTACAGTCAGCTCCAGAAGGTCTTGTTTTTACCGACTGTATAGATGTCCACCACCTTTGGCCGCAAAGGATGTAGTGAATCTGATTTCGGTGTTGTCCATCTGGTGAAGTCCATGTATAAAGCCATCTCTTAGGTTGTTGGAAGAGAGTGTTTGTTATGCAGAGTGAGTTGTCTTGGCAAAATTCTATCAGCCTATGTCCTGCTTCGTTTTGTTCTCCCAGGCCATGCTTACCTGTAATTCCAGGTGCCATTTGACTGCCCACCTTAGCATTCCAGTCTCCTGTGATGAAAATAACATCTCTTTTAGGCGTGTTGTCCAGTAGGTGCTGCAGATCCTCATAGAACTGCTCTACTTCAGCTTCTGCAGCATCTGTGGTTGGGGCGTATATTTGGATCACTGTGATGCTAGATGGCTTGCCCTGAATTCGAATTGAGATCATTCTATCGTTTTTTGGATTGTATCCAAGCACTGCTTTAGCCACTTTACTATTAATTATGAAGGCTACTCCATTTCTTCTGTGGTCCTCTTGTCCACAGTAGTAGATCTGGTGGTCATTTGATGTGAAGTGGCCCATTCCAGTCCATTTCAGTTCACTGATGCCCAGAATGTCTATCTTTAATCTTGACATCTCACCAATAACCACATCCAATTTGCCCTGGCTCATAGATCTTACATTCCAGGTTCCAATGGTGTGTTGATCCTTAGAACATCGGATTCACCGTTCACCACCAGCACCGTCGGCCGCTAGCCGTCCTTTCGACTTTGAGTTAGCTGCGTCATCACGTCTGGGGCTAGTTGAACTCATCCTCTGTTCCTCCCCAGTAGCATTTTGACCATCTTCCGACCTGGGGGTCTCATCTTCTGATGGTATACCGACATATCTCTGGTTGTACTGATCCATTGAGTTTTCACGGCAAGAATACTGGGGTGGGTTGCCATTACCTTCCCCAGGGATCACCTTTAGTCTGACCTCTCTGTCATGACCTTCCTGTCTTGGGTGGCCCTTCATGGTTTAGCTCATGGCATCATTGAGGTGCTCAAGGTCCAGCACCACAACAAGGTAACGATCCTTTGCTGAAGACACCAAAATATACTGAAGCATTTACTTGTCTCCATCTTACGCCAAAGGCATTTTTCATAATAAAATTAAAATTAAGCAATCCAACTGCCCCCCATAAACAAAAAACAAATTCACCAGTAGACAACCTCCCACTCATCATAGCTTGGTTCTCCTAACAATAATTCAGGAAAACGTCTTGGACGGTGTCTTGCAATTTAAAGTTTAACTCCTTCACCAAAGTAGATTCATTGGCTGGCATTTCTTCAAATAGATCATTTTCCCTGTTGGGAAAAAAATCCTCTTTTTCTTCACCCCCGCCCCCCAATGTCTTCAGCCACCTGCAGAGTGTCTTCAGCCAGTTGACACATTTCAACACTGATACTTTCGATAATATCCCAAATAGCTTTCATAATGGCTTGGTGAGAGTCATAGAAAATCTCTTTAAAATCAAAAAGGGGCCCAGAGCGAGGTTTTGCAGAAACTTCCTTAAGGTCATCCATGTTTCAGGCCGTTGATCAGAGCTACTGACTTAATGAAAGGTTTGCAAAGTTATTGAATAAAATTGCCAAAGAAAAAAATATGCTAACCAGCAACTAGCAAGAGTGAACAGAAAAATAGAAAGTCAAAACAGCAGATTCAACGTGTAGGAAAAAGTTAAGTCCTTCAAACTGAATACAAAAATAGTAACAGGGAGATGATTAATTATTCTCAGTCCACCTTAAAATTCAAGGGAAGTAAGCCAAAGACTAAACAAAAGGTTTTTTAAAGTTAATCCAGGAATCACAATAAGCAGGAAGAGAATCTGCTTTTTCTTGTCGTAAAAAGCTTCTCTTAAGGCAAGAAAGTTTAAAAATATAAATTGGGTGATTTAGAAATGAGGAAGGCTCAACCTAGTGTCCATTAAGACTACAAATGCGGGCTGGACATGGTGGTTTCCCTGCCTCCCATCGTCTCTTACCAAGTCTTCGCTGTTGCGATTCTCAGGCTGCAAGGTGACATTCTGGAGGATGAATGGGATAATTCCGAGCTTTTCCTTGACTCATGGATAAGCTCCAGGCTTCAGGTAAAAGCCTGAGCCCGAAAAAAAACCCCATGTTGTTGGATCTGTCCGTGGAGCTCACGGACAAGGCTGTTCAGTCAGCCATGTTCCTCATGTCCCCACACAACTTCTTTAGCACATAACTTCTTCAGAGCTCTTTGATAGCCATCAGAGCTGGGCAAAGGCTTTGAAATATGTGCTTTGGTCTGCCTGGGCATTGACATGAAGCCCCTCTTTTCAAGTCATTATAGTATCTTTTTTCAGACTCACATGGCTGCTTTGGGTGATGCTCCCTACTGTCTATAGCCACTGCTTTGCTGTGGAAATGTAATCAACTGTGGGAATGATCTTGGGAGATAGGAGGAAGAGCCGAAGCCCAGACAATCGTCATGCAAAAAGTATCTCAGCCCACAACAGCAAAAGGGGTGTGGGAAGCTTCTCGGAAGGGACCCTCCCTAGTTTTGGGGAAAGTTAAAGTAAAGGAGGGGAGAAGTGCTTTCAGACTTGCGAGACTGATGTCAGCCCTTCCAGGTAGTCCTGATGAAAAGCACAAACCATGAATAGTAACACTACCTTTATTATAAGGTTACAGGAACAGAAGTCTGAAAGCACTTCTCCCCTCCTTTCCCCAAAACTAGGGAGGGTCCCTTCAGAGAAGCTTCCCACACCCCTTTTGCTGTTGTGGGCTGAGATACCTTTTGCATGATGATTGTCTAGACCAGTGTTTCTCAACCTTAGCAACTTTAAGATATGCAGACTTAAGCAAGCTGGCTGAGGAATTCTGGGAGTTGAAGTCCATGTATCTTAAAGTTGCCAAGGCTGAGAAACACTGGTCTAGACTGTGGCTCTTCCTCCTGTCTCCCAAGGTCATTCCCACAGACCATTACAGGAAGAACACAAAATGGAGCGACTGTGCATGCACATGCAAGCCGAGATGGGAGCAGCTTCCAAAGCAGCCACAGGGTAAACATGGAAAAAGAAGTGGCTCTTTTAATGGCTCCAGAACAGCAGCTTCACGCCTCCTCCCATGTGTTCTGTAGCTTCTTTTTCAAAGGATCTGCACAGCCTTAACAGCCATCCTTGCTCTTTTCATTCTTAATTTCTACATTTTAGTTATTAGCACTTCAACAATAAGTTACCAATTAACTTGCTATAATAAAAGGCTTAAAGGTTTTGAATACTGTGAGGCAGTATGCTATCTTCTGCTCAGATTTATGTAACTTTCGAAAGAAATATACAGTATATTTAAATAAATATGTTCCCTGCAGGACTTTAACCATTGTGTCCATTTTTCTGGTACTGATATATTGATCGGTATTTTGAAACTGCAGAATTGCAGCTCTTGGGCTGCAATTTTCTGCATTCCTGAGGGACTTACCTCTGAGTAAATACACAAAGGACTAGCTTACTCATTATTGAATGGCTGAGGAAAAAAAGTTATTGGATGATGTAATATCAAATAAATGGAACTTTTACTTGACAGCCTAAGCTTGTATGGAATAAAGTACCCTGATCAGAATTCATTGATACAGTATATGGAGCTACTCCATTTTCTTCTTAAATTTGCACCAGAGAAAGGCCATTGTGGGTTGGTTGCCAGAAGCAATTACCAATGACTCTTACTAAGAAACTGCTAAATAACTCCATACCAGAAAGGACAAGTGGTGGTGGAAGCCAAATCATTATACTGTATAAAGATGGGCAAAAAACAGAAAGGGGAAAAAGTAGAATTTCTTCTCTAGATTTTTGGGAGGTAAAACATGACATCAAAAGAAAAGAACCCACAAAAATACTAATTCATAGACCGTTGCTAGCATAGGCATGTATTTAATACAGCAGCATGTGGTTTTGAGTCAGTTGCTTTCTATTACACCCTGCAGGATAGGCATAATCTTTCCACTGTCCATTGTTGCTAAGGTAATCATGGGTTTGTTTTGATGTTTTCCAGTTGCCTTGCTTTTCTGCAATGACTTTGCCAGCCCCAATGTACTTGCTGCTTTTTCCTCTATGTCAGTCAACACTTAATAGAAAGGACATGGAGGACCTCTGCGGAGCACAACCCTCGATAGGTCTGTTGGTTGCAGGATTCTCTTTAGTCATAATCCTTGACTCTATAATACCATATAAGATCTCTTAGAGCTGGGTCATACACAGCAGTCTGAGGATAGCCAGGAAAGTAAAATCAAAACAACAAATCAGGAAGATGAGTTAAAGTCAAAACCCAGCCTGAAATTCAGGACCAAAGGATAGATCAGGATGTTGACTTGAAGAGCAAGTGAGATATCACAACTGAAGAACAACCAAGGATATAGCATCATGCCATGGAGGACTTTGTTGCTAACTCAAGGTTCAATTGGAACAAGAAACCACCCTGTTCACTCTTCCCAAGGGCTTGTGGAAGCTTGGCAAACCACAAACAAAAAATTCCAGGTAGGACTGGAAACATTTCTAATTAAAACTGTAGAAAGCTGTAGCTTTTGGCAGTACTGGACTAGTACTAATGATCTGCTTTGGTATCTGACTTAGTATAAAATAACTTACTTTGTATTTATGAATGTTGTCTGATGAATGGATAAAATCAGGTTAGGATCTAAAGACACTTAATTGAGAAGCTGCCTAGTTCTTTTAAGTGCCACCTACATTTCAGTGGCTCTGAACTTGTCCATGTGGCAGACAGAAAGCCCTTGGCAAGTGGATTGATTCCCCACAAACTGCTAGCTTCCACAGTTGGGACACACCAGCATATCCTACACCTCTCAGGATGAGCTCATGTAACATCCTGGCCCCAATGCCCAAGGGAATAGCCAGGTCTTCGATGCTTCCTGAAGGCTAACAGGGTTGTGGTCAGTTGAATTCAGAGGGTAGATCACATCACAAAAACTTGGTATTGTCATGTGACATTAATATTGCAGAAGTTGTGATATTAATATTGCAGAGGTTTCATTGTTGCCAGTCTTTGTTTCTGGGCGCAGCTCAAGATTCTGGTGGTTGTCTTTAAAGTCTTGCAAGGCTTGCTATTTTATCTGGAATAAATAGAAACAATGCAATCATTCAGTGGTTTTTGGTTTTTTTTAGCAATTTCATTATACTGAAGTGCTGCTTTCAAATGAAGTATCAACATTTGGCAGGATCATTCTTACATGCATGACTGTTTCACTTGTCTTCCTGAAGATGAATTCTTGTCCTGCACTTTGCCTCAGTGATAGATTTCAGTCTACCTTTTAATATTCACAGGTAAAGTTTTTGTTTTAATACTTCAACATGCTAAATTACAAACTGGGAGCTTGCTAAAAACAGATGCATTAGATATTTACAAAAGGACAAAACACTAGGCTACTTCCCTTCATTTCGTGTGACTAGGAGGAGAGGGTGGGGGAAGCCACTTAAATTTGATCATAGAAACCAATTTTCCTGGCTTCTTAGCTCAAGAATAAGCTTGGCTGCTTCATCAATATTCCCTTTGCGGTGAAACCACAGAAAGAAACACCCTGAATCAGTAAACTCAGATGGAGTTAATTTTGTGCTCTTGGAAAAATACAAGATGCTTATCTGAAAATCTTGGAAAGAACCTACTTACTTACTTACTTACTTACTTACTTACTTATTTAGGCAAGCCAGCTGGCTGGCAGGCAAGCAGGCCCTCCTGGAGTCTAGCCAGATAAATAAAATGATGTGGCTTTATAATATCTGCCTTCCTTCCTCCCCAAATCTTAATTTCTTTCTGGAACAACATCTCTAGGGGTCATGAAAAATTGGTGATCCATTTTTATAAATCTCCTCTTTTAGGTTTTTTTTTCTGTTTAGAAAATACTGTAAGATTCATTCCTTTAAAAGAAAATTGACAGGATGTGCTTTTATTTATTTGATTTTGATGCTGCCTGACTCCAACTGACTCTGGGCAGCTCACTGAAAATAAAAAGCAACATAAAAAGAACAAATCACAATAAAGTAGATTGGAATGAATTACAAAAAAATAACTGCTCTCCCAACTCTGTTCTCTTAATTCTCTGGTGTTACTAATTCACCTCTAAGGATGGGCAAAGCCTCATTTTCTGCAACTTAAAGAAAACCTTGGTGTGGCTCCTTAGGGGTCAACCCTACATCTATCACCTGGTCTCAAACATTCCCTTTGGGGTGAAGGTTGTTTCTTTTTAGTTGTTTTTATCTTGCCTTTATGATTTTTATAAATAACTCAAGGTGGGGAACGTACCTACTACTCCTTCCTCCTCCTATTTTCCCCACAACAACAATCCTGTGAGGTGGGTTGGGTTGAGAGTGACTGGCCCAAGGTCACCCAGCCGGCTTTCATGCCTCAGGTGGGACTAGAACTCACAGCCTCCTGGTTTCTAGCCTGGAGCTTTAACCACTAGACCAAACTGGCTCTCATTGAGAAGGAGGTGGACCATCACCTTCGAAGGGGTTTGGAAGAAATGGATTATCCATTCCAAGCCCAGGCCCAAATCCTGACTGAAAATGGAACCTACTGCAAGGCTTAGATAAGGGAAGAGTGACTTTTAGTCCTGCTAGATTTTTGACGGCCTTCACTACCACTGACTGTGGTGTCCTTCAGGATCACCTGTGAGAGTTGGGAGTTGTGAATGCTCTTTTTATGATTCATCCAGATTCTTCCTAAGTGGGCAGTTCTAGCCAGTGTGAACAGGGGTGGTGAGGTCAAGTCCTTGGACATTCCAGCATGGGATGTTTCAGGGCTCAATCATCTTCCTCATCTCATTTAGCATCTACATGAAGCTGCTGGGGGAGGCCATTCAACTGTTTGAGGATCAATATGCTGATGATGTGCAGTTACATACCTCTACCCTAGGACACCTGGAAGATGTAGTAGAAGCTTTGTCTTAGTGCCTGGAGAAATTGCTTGAGATTCAACTGCAGCAAGACAGATAGGCTGTGGGTTCAGAAACTGACTGATCATGGGACAATAGCAACTTTATTAGACATTGACTCAAACACACACACATACACACACAGTGCTCCCCCCAAAAGAGCTGGTGTGCAATCTCCATTTTTCTTCTAGACTCTCAGCTCCTGCTAGAACAGCAACATCCCAGCTGCACAGCAGCCTCTCTGCCTATTTAACATCTACATGAAGCCACTGGGTGAGGTCATCCATCGTCATGGGATGACATATCAACAGTGTGCTGATGATATCCAGATGCACATCTCCACTGTGGGCAGACCAAGGAATGCTGTCAAGCTACTTTCCTAGTGCCTGGAGCCTGTGAGGGTCTGGCTGGAGGAGAACAGGCTTCAGCTGAACCCTGGCAAGACTGAGTGGCTGGGGGTTTTAAGGCCCCACAGCTCTAGGGCTTTTTCCATCTTTAACTCTGCACAAGGGTTCATTTCCCCAGAGAGAATTAGTATACAGTTTGGTGGTCCTCCTGGAGTCTTGGGTCCTGCTCAAAGAGCAGGTGGCAACTTGCAGATGTTCAACTTGTGCACTAATTGCTCCCATTCCTGGACCTTGAGGCCTTGTTCACACTAACTCACACCTTAGTCATGTCCAGTTTGGATTACTGTAATGTGCTCTCCATAGGGCTGTTCTTGCAGAGCACTCAGAAGCTGCAGGCTGGTCTAGAATGTAGTGGCATGGGCAGTTTTGAGGGGCTCTTGTTATGTCCCTATAATACTAGTGCTTGGCAGGCTGCACTGGCTCTCAGTAGACTTCCAGATCCAATTCTTGGTGCTGGTCATAACCTATATAACACTGCATGGCATAGGGCCAGGCTACTTATGGGACCATCTGTGATGAACGCCTACCCAAGTTTCCAACCAGACTCACACAAGAAGCTTATGGATATCTGATTTATTACTGGATAGTATGCAAGTTCAAGAGCAAAGCTGAGAATGGCAAAAGCGCAGGTCTTTCAAACAATTAAAGCTTAGACAGTTCCAATCCCTCCCCCCAGAGTCAGTAAGAGTCCACTCCCCACAGCCTGCAGGTATTCCTAACAGTTCCTGCCGGTCTTTGGGAAAGTGTCCTTGAACAGGCAAGATAACCCAAATAGACATTCCAAAGTCTTTACATCAGTGCCTGGTACAAAAGAACAAGAGCAGTGCCCTCCCGAACTGTAACACGTGTCAGCACCAGCATGGCATGGGAACTGGTTACGATGTTCACAGGAACATTGGAACAGGAACCATGACACCATCTTTCTCCTACTGTTTCTGTTTACCCCCCAGATCTAGTAGTAGAGAGGGTATGCTCCAGGTCCTTTCTATCAAACAGTGTCATCTTGTTGGACCTTGAAGTCATGACTTCTCAGTTGTAGTGCCTTCTCTGAGGAACAGTATCCCCCCAGAGATTTGGGTGGCACCAACCTTGTTAGCCTTTCGCAAGGCATTAAAAACTTCACTGTTTCCCCTGGCCTTCAGGTGGGTAGATGAGGTCTTCTGTTATTGATGTGTTTTTCAATTCAGGTTGAGTTATTGTTTATCCTTGGGAACCTGGGCTTATATGTTGTAGAGTTTCTTGTGTTTTAATGCTTGTGTGAGATAGGTGGCCATTTGTGTGAGATAGGTGGCTATATAAATCAAATAAATAAATAAAGCAATCGAACAAGCTGTGGTCAGAAGGGCCCTTGCCCAGCTTCAGATGGTGGGTCAGTTGCACCCATTCCTGGAGAAGATGCTGACCACAGTCACTCATTGTCAGCCACACACTATGCTCATGCCATTGTCATCTACTCTAGGTGTGAAAGTGAAAGGTGAAAGGTCCCCTGTGCAAGCACTGAGTCAAGTCTGACCCTTTGGGGGAATGCCGCTTTTGCGATGTTTTCTTGGCAGACTATAGCGGGGTGGTTTGCCATTGCCTTCCCCAGTCATCACCTTCCCCAGCAAGCTGGGTGCTCATTTTACCAACCTCGGAAGGCTGGAAGGCTGAGTCGGCCTGAGCTGGCCACCTGAGAATCCAGCTTCTGCTGGGATCAAACTTGGGTTATGGGGAGAGTTTTTGGTTGCAGTACTGCCGCCTACCACTCTGCGCCACATGAGGCTCTCTCTACTCTAGGTAGACTACTATAATGTGCTCTGCATGGGAGTGTCCTTAAAGATGGCCCAGAAGTTGTAGCTAATGCAAAATACAGTAGCCCATATGTTGACCTCAACAACCTTACATTGTCATGTATCATTAATATTGCAGAGATGGCATTTGTTGCCACTTTGTTTCTGGGTACAATTAAATATGCTGGTGATCATCTTTAATTCCTACAAGGCTTGCCATTCTATTTGGAATCTGCCTGTCAAAGCTTCCAAATAATCTTACTGTATTAACTTCAAGGAGCTCTCCCTCAAACAAGTGCTTCTATGTCTCTGCTTCTGGCATTTGACTCTGAATTGTCTGCAGCTGAGAGGACTCCATACCCGCATTAGATTCACCTGGATCTCCTAGCACAGAAGAGAGGTCCTTGACCTCTCTGGTGGAGCCTTGGTTCATGTTTCACTCTATACCAGTGTTTCTCAACCTTGGCATTCTGAAGATGTGTGGACTTCAACTCCCAGAATTCCCCAGCCAGCATAGTTGAAGTCCACACATCTTCAAGTTGCCAAGGGTGAGAAACGCTGCTCTATACAATGCATTGCTAAACCCGGTCTCAGCCTCTTGTAGACAACTGGCAGTTGTACATATTTCATCAGCCAAAGGCACTGGTTGTATCCTAAAGGTAGCTAAGTGTTATATGGTTGGGAGTGCCCATTACAAGTCTGTGCGATCAAATCTAAAACCTACAACCCAGAGAGAATTTAAATAGCAACTAAAGAAAAAAAAGGCAAAGCCTTATCCCACTAATTGTGAAGGCCATCTGTTAGAACCAAACTGCTAGGTATTGTCTTAAGTATGTGTAATCCCATCATTGTATGTGAACTCTGCTTTTAATCTGTACAAAACCCACAAAAAGGCATCTGTTTCTGAATTTAAATAGCTAAGTCTAATCAAACTAATTTGACTTTTTCTGCAATAGACTTAATTGATAACCTAATTTTGCAGCAGAAACATTAAAAATTGTTTATTTACATATCCTGTGCTTTTTTTTTGCAGAAAAACACGGAGGCAAGTCCCTTAAATGTTTTGTATGGGATACTTTTTTTCAATACTTTTTATTAAAGGTTTTATTAAAGATAAAATATAATACAAACTATAATTTAAAATAAAAGTAGAAAGAAAGAAAGAAAGAAAGAAAGAAAGAAAGAAAGAAAGAAAGAAAGAAAGAGACTCCTGATCTTCTTTACAGCAAATACAAGCAAACTTAATATCTCTCCATGTATGAGATATTTTTCATCATACTTAAATGGGGATACTGAATCCTCAGTTTCTTTCTCAGTCAACTAAATAAGTTTGAGTTCAGATTTATCAATCCAAATTCTAACTCAAGACAAATGTATCTTGAGAAGAGAATAATTACAGGTTCTGTATGTCCACCCTATACATAATTTGATTCTTGAAGTAAGTACACTCTGTCTTGAAGATGGCATAGATTCTCCTTATATACATAATTAAGATTTCACTTGAAGAACAAAATAAAATTACTTCATGTTCCAAACTAGTTTATTATAACTGAGTTTCCAGTTTGGAGTTGGAAAAAAAGATTAATCTATTCATTTACTTATCACTTTTACTTTATCACTTCCTTAGAGGTATAATCTATCTCACTTTTCAAATCCATTATGAAGGAGGCTTATAACGAAATATTAGAACCAGAAAATAATTATTTTATTTATTTATTTATTAATCAAATTTATCACCGCCCATCTCCCAAAAGGGACTCTGGGCGGTTTACAATAAAACATAAATAAAAATATAAAACTGTAAAACACCATAATTCATAATACAATAAATATAATAAAAACCACGATGGCTGAAAGTTCTTTATGATTTGCAGGCAGAGCTGGGTCCTGCTAAGAAACTAACCATCCCCAAGAACGGCTACTCTCCCTCCCACCCCAGGCATAATTACAGAATCAGGTCTTTAGCTGTTTCCTAAAGTCCAGGAGGGAGGGAGCCAATCTCACTTCCGGGGGAAGGATGTTCCAAAGGGCAGGGGCTGTTGCAGAGAAGGCCCGCCTCCTGGACCCCACCAGATGGAGTTCTCTTACAGACGGGTTCTGCAGCATGCCCTCTCTGCATGACCAGGAGGGACGGGCTGATGTGATGGGGAGGAGATGGTCCCTTAGGTAACCTGGGCCCATACCATGTAAGGCGTTAAAGGTGGTAACCAACACCTTGAATTGGACCCGGAAGCATACTGGCAACCAATGCAGCTTGCAGAGCAAAGGAGTGACGTGTGTTGATCTTGGGAAACCCAAGATCGCCTGCGTAGCTGCATTTTGCACCAGCTGTAGCTTCTGGATACTCTTCAAGGGTAGCCCCATGTAGAGCGCATTGCAGTAGTCTATATGGGAGATAACCAGGGCATGAGTGACCATTCGAAGGGCCTCTCGCTCCAGGAAGGGGTATAACTGGCGCACAACACAAAGTTGCACAAAGGGCCTCCTAGCCACTGCTACCACCTGCTCTTCAAGCAGGAGCCGTGAGTCCAGGAGGACCCCCAAGTTTTGCACCTGGTCTGTCTGGGGCAGTGCAACCCCATCCAGAACTAAAGATGACAATTTCCCAGAAATCGAGGAGCCATTAATCCACAGCCACTCCGTCTTCCCTGGGTTCAGCCGCAACCTGTTGTCCCCCATCCAGGCCCCCACAGCCCCCAAGCACTTGGAAAGCGTGGCCACAGCATCACTTACTTCACCCGGGATGGAGATGTTTAATTGGGTATCATCTGCATATTGATGATACCTCAACCCGTAGTGACGGATGATCTCGCCCAGTGGTTTCATGTAGATGTTAAAAAGGAGCGGAGGGAGTACTGAACCCTGTGGCACCCCACAAAGGAGGGGCTGTGGGCTGGATCTCTTGCTCCCTATCAACACCAACTGGGACCGACCCTGGAGGAAGGAGGTGAACCAGCGCAGAACCACGCCGCCCACCCCCAACTCCCTGAGCCGCCCCAAAAGGATACCATGGTCGATGGTATCGAAAGCTGCTGAGAGGTCAAGAAGAGCAAGGATGGATGCACTGCCTCCATCTCGCTCCCGCCAGAGGTCATCCATAAGTGCTAGGCATTTGCTAAATGAGGGGAAGGAAGGTATGTTGTGGACAATTGGCTTCTTTTCTCAAGGTCTTTTGACTTGCTGTGTTCAAAATGAGAGGGAATTATGGTTGTTTTGTTGATCATTAATAATTGTTTTTTTTTTAAAAATAAGCCCTCTATCAAAATCAGTGATAGAAATGTACTACAAGAACATTACTGGCAATTTTTGTTCATAACAGGGGAGTAAGGAAATCCACGGTTGTCAGTACTATGTATGTACATATAGTATGTATGTATGTATATACACATATTTTAATTGTTATTTTAACTGTTTTAAATATCTTGTTTTTTTTGTAAACTGCAAAGAGGCTTTGGTGGATGGCAGTATACAAAATAAATTACTGCTACTACTAATTCAAATGGAAACACCAAAGTCTTGTCAGGTTTGGTGACCTCCTGAATTTTTGGCCATTAAAAAAAGTAAATTCATTTTATTTAATGTATGAGTCTCACAGGCATTATCTTAGATTATTCACAGGTACCATGTTGCCCATAGCCATCAACTTGCTGATGTTGGCCTATGTGATGGTTTCAAAAGCTTTTAATAACAACGTAATGGTCTGCATAAATGAAAAATTTAGGATCCACTGGGATTGAATTAGCTATGGATATCCATAGATTGAACTTCATGAAAGACCATATTTTCTTCAAAAAACTTCCCTCCCTTTGGAACATAGGGAGTTTACATATGCTACTTTTAAGAAAGCTGCTTCCGTTTTAACAAGAACATATTATAGGCTATTTTCATTGGTCATATTTTTGTTTGTTTGCTATTATCTAATAGCATTATCTAAGAATGCAAGTGCAACCCATCAAACATTATTTATTTCATTTTTATCAGAAGCCACATGGATATTGGCTACCAATCTCTCCTAATAAGAATGAGTAACAAGGATGTGGTCTTCTGCTCTTCCTGCAAAATTAATCATTTGATTGGGAAAGTGTGAAACCCAGATCAGAGTGAAATGTTTTCTGGTATCTGGTTTCCTTTTTACTGCATTTCTTCACTGGATATCTGATGGTTTCTCCCTTCCCCTCAGATATGTTTCTGGACACATTCCTTGAAGATTGCTCCCAGGTGTGTTTTTGTTTTTCTTGGCATTCTTCTTGTCTTTGTTGACCATTAAAATAATAATAAAGAATACAAGGGACTAGGAACTTTGCCAACAAGCCTCTTGGTGTTGGGCCGTAGAACTGGCTGACCTATTACTTCAGCTTTGCAGACAATGTTCATCTTGAGACGGCACCGTTTGAACTTGTGTCTTTCTGTATTTAAAGTGTGTATTCTAGCAATGGCTCCTTGCAGTTGCTTAGCACTGTTTGAGATAATGCTTACTGCATTTAGAAGCTGCCAGAGGGTGGTGTTTCAGCAAGGCTCTCAGTGTTTTCAATCTTGGCAACTTCAGGACATGTGGACCTCAACTCCTAGAATTCCCCAGCCAATATGGGAGTGAAGTCCACACATCTTAAAGTTGCCAAGGTTGAAAAACACTGCTCTAACTGGCTGACTTAATGTGGAAAATGTATGCCACACCATGAGTCCTTCTGCAGCTGCCTTGCAGCTGCCTTTTTCATGACTGTTGGTGAAGAGAAACAGTAATGCCAGAACACACAGAACTCCTGCCCTTGGACAGGTTTAATTCAAAATCAACACATGCCTTCCAGTGATGTTTGCTTTACTTCAGTTATTGCAGGCTTGGGGACAGATTTTCAGCTTGGCATGGCCATAAGATTTGACATTTGCCAGAATAACCTGTCTCTCTTTTCCACCCCAACTCTTATTTCATCACTGCTATTGGAACAGTAGAGTATTCTATTTTTCATGGGTTTTTAAAAAAGCCCATTGCTGCCATAGAAACTTAATAGGGAAGTTGGAAATTAAATGTAGAAGACCAAGAGGAAAGATAATCACTCCAGTGGTGTTTCTTAATTGGAGAAGAAAAGTAATATCATTCAGTAATAGATCAAAAAAGTGGGATCAGCAACAAAATGATGCAAAATGTGCGGAGGGAGCTTGGTTAATAAAGGGGAAGATATGAAGCAAGCAGATTATGCAGACAGTAGCAGGCACAGGATAGCCTTGAAGAAATATCCTGAGGTAAACTCTTGCTGACCTGCTGAGTTGGCAGGACCACCATTGTCTCTAGTTGGTCAAAACTGTTCTTATCTGGTCTCAAGATAAACATGTTTATGCAGGATGCTGGGATAAGAAACCTCAAAGAACCAATATATGTAAGTTTATGATGTAACTTTGCTTGGCTATTCTTTATTAATTAACATACACATACGTATACATACTCTTTTAACATGCATATATACATACGTATCCTGCTCTTGTTTCTACCCAAGTGCCTTTTATTTTTCTGAAGTACCCAAAGATCATCATTCTTCTTATATAATAAAGGTACACCTTCTTAACTCTCTCCTCCCTCCCTCCTTCCTTCCACCATTTCTCCAGGAGCTCAGTGCAGCATATATGGTATTTTTCTTCTCCATTTTTTCTCCACAACATTTTGTAACCTAGCTTGGGCTGAGAAATAGTGACTGGCTGAGTCCCAATGACCAAAGAGATTGGTTTTCCTGGTCCTGGTCTAATACCTTCACCACCATATCACATTGCCTTTTCTCCAAGAACCTTAAGGCAGTGATGATATTTTCCCCATCCCCTTAGGTCTCCATTGTAACATTGATACAAAACCACCCCTTTAGCTTCAAGACTGAGTAGGGATTTGAACCTGGGTCTCCCTTGTAATTTGCCACCAATTCATAAAATAATGTATGGTTAATTAACAACTAATTTATAACATTAATAATGTGTTAAACAGAGATATTAAGAGTCTTCAATAGAGTTTTCAATAGAGAAATTGCTGAAGTTCTTCAACCTTAAACATGGAAATATAATTTAAATAGGATTGTGGTTTAAATTTTGCCCAGAACCAAAGGCAGTCTTGAGACACAGTAGGCCAATGATTTATATGACTGCCCACTCACCAAGGGAATCTGGGCAGTTTACAGGTTAAAAACATCAACAAATACACAGCCATAAAAATATTGATTGATTGATTGATTGATTGATTGGGAGAATTAACCTGAAAAAAAAGCCCATGAAACTATTAAACTGGCATGTCTTCAGTGGCAGATCTAACAATGTGTAACAACAAACTGAGAGGATTTGGGGTTCTCTTTCTCTTCTCTGTGTTTGTGAGTGTGTGCATGGAATGTCCTTAATGAAATCCAGGACTAGCTGCTCAGCTTCTGCCTTGGGTTTTCCATTAAGGCATGATTCTTAGACCTGCCACCCACAGACAGTTCCTTTTAATGTCTCCAGTATTTCCAAGCCTCCTGGGAATAGAGTAAAACTTTATTTTGCTCAGCTCAGCAGTCTGCAAAGTATGTGCCTCTCTCTCTCTCTCTCTCTCTCTCCAAATGGTAAAGAACATTTCTTATTCAGAATAAATTATGACATGTGTTGGAAAATCGGGGTCCTAATTAAAGCTGGCATTTTTGTGCTGCCTGCTGGTTAGCTGCTCCTGAGCTCCTTGCTATAAAGAAACATAATTTGTGACATAGGACGTCTCTGGCAGGCAGTTGACTATGTTTGGAGCCTATAATAAAGGCCCTCCATCCTACTTCAATACCGGCTTAATAATCTTGAGGGAAGAGCTTTGAACTTTTGATCTACAATAACCTTTGTAGAGAATAAGCAAAGAAGAAGAGTTGCACTTAACTTTATTGCTCCAACAGCCATTCAAGCAATTTAGGCTTCCTGTGTGGATCTTGGGGCATTTTTCAGCCAAGTTGTAAAGTGGGTTGTTATTCTGTACTGTTTATTTTTTTTGGACCACTACCTATATTTGCACAAAGAACCAGATGTGAATTATTATTGCAGGTTATGCTCCAGCTGTTTCATTTACTAGAAACCATCCCTGTTTCCTAGTGCTTATCCTTATTGAACAAATGCTCCCTAATTACTCATAAGAATAGGGAGCCATTGTCCTTTTCTGCCAAATATTGCCTTCAGGGCTCTCCTATCCAGTGTACCAAAGCTCAAGTGGAGACCAGTTTTCACTCCAAATGTTCCTCTGGATGGAGAAAGAGATGCCTCTTCTTCCCTTCATAGAGAAAGTGTAGCTCCAGTGTATACAAATAACACATACAAATAAAGCTTCTGAAGACTCTTGAAATTTCAGTTCAAGGATGGAAGCTTCTAACCAAATGATGTTACTCGGTTATTAGCTTGTGTGAATTTTTGGCACCACGGGACCAAAGAATGTATAGAGATGGGAGCCAGGTGATGCAACCTGGTTCTACTCACAAGCCTTAGCATTATTCTCCCTGCTGGTCTGCTTCATTGCCACCTGGTCTTGCACATATGGCTATTTAGGATGATGGCCATGGGAACAAAATAAAATTATGACACACCTGGCAGATCTGTGTAATGTTTTTGAATTGCTTTTTGTCTGACCAAGGTTCTCTTCTTTGAACCTTTTAGTGAGCCATTCAATCACATCTGTTTCCATGTGACATTTGCACATTCAACCTCCTTGCCTGAGACATAGGGCATCCTAGGCTTGTAACATCCCTGGGTATTTAAGTAGAACTTCATGTAAGAAATGTGCCCCTGCACTACATTCCATTAATTGTACATTTTTAGGTATGACTTACTGTATACTTCCAGGAAATAGAAGGACTGCTGTATAGATTAGTTAGATCAATAAATCCACATTTTAGAGGTAGTTATGCAGAGTCTTTCATGGACTGAAGGAATATCAAATTTGGATAACTCAGAGCTACAACTATCTCAAGAAGAAGCCCCTGCTTGATAACATGGTGGGTCGGGGTCCTGCCACATTTTCCCAGAAAAGATTGACAGGATGTTGCTATGGTACATATATCATCTTGTCACCCATAACATGCATTGGCTGTTGAAAAAACTACAAAAATTTAAAAACAAAATTCCTTCAACTTGAGCTGATTAACTACCTATGTGGCATAACTAGGCCTATGTGGCAACAGTATGGAAGTGATTTGACGTTGCCTTCTTCCATGATATTTTTTCAGCTTCCTGTTCTAGGCTATGGCTTGGGCTTTCCTAGTGATCTCATCCAAGTACTAGCCAGACCTGACCATGCTTTAGCTTTCATCCAGAATCAACTAGGTGCTGGCTGCCTTAATAGAACCATTGTTTCCAAGTTTCAACTACTTCTGCTTTATTCTGTACTTGTTAGATCTCCTCTAACTAATACAGTTAGTATATCTGTCAAGTGTGGATGGCACATTTTAAGAAGGCTAAAGAGGAATTTGATCTCTATAGTCCCAACAGAATGACAGCAATGAGGTCAGTCAACAGGGTAAAAAACACATTTGAAGGAACTGGGCATCCGCAGCCTGAGATAGAGAACTAGAGGAGCCGGAGAGATGACAAAGGTCTACAAAAATGCAAGGGCAAAACACTTGATTTTTGTTGTCCCTCACAGCAGGATGATAAGGACTTCTGCACTAGTGATTTATAGCATTATCCAGCTAATATAATGTGGCCATATAAAGCCTATCCACATTACTGAATATTACTGCAGCAATGGCTGGATGATGCTATAAATTGTTAGCATGAAAATTATCTAGGTTAAGGAACATACATTATATGAGATAGATTTCACTTAAATATTAGAGGAACATTCTTGATGATAGAAACAATTTGACAATGGTTTTATCTCAAAAGCTGATCAGATTTCCTTGCTGGAAGTCTTTAAACAAAGGCCTGGGGCTAGATTTCCTGCATCCAGTAAACTGAATCACCCATAAAGTCTTGTCTCTTCCAACTTTATCTCCCTAAACTTGAGCAAATGTTTCATAGGATTGAATCTGGCCCCATGTCTGCTATCTCTGCAACAAACAAAACATAGCTCAAATTATTCTATTTTTGTCTTCGGAAGACTAACTATAATAAAGGCTGGAAAGGTTTGTGTGAGAGGTTAAATTGTTTGTGCAATCACGAGTTTCTGGTTCAGTTTCTGGTGCTTTGAGTCAAAAAGGCTTTAAGACAGGAGGGCTTAGATGATCCTTGAGGACTTTGAGAGACCGTTGGATTGGATTATACTGAACTGAATGGGCCACCCTGCTTTCTTTGAGCATAAATTATCCTCTGATGCCTACATCCCCCTGCTTTTGAACTACTTATTTACTTATTTAAATTTATATTGCACTGTAATCAAATAAGGACTCTCAGAAGTTCATAGAGATAGACATATACAACTAAAACATCCACAGTAAAAATTAAAAATGTAAAAATAAAGCATGGTAAAAAAAATAACAGTAGAAAACAAGAAACAGCATCAATTCCGAAATGCTCTATGAAAGAGTTGTCTTTTAAATCGTTTGGGGAAGGAAGCTGAGGAGGCAGCAAATCTAATTTCAACCAGGAAGCTGCTGTAAAAGGCCAGTGCTGCCACCAAGCAGCCCCTCTACCTTCTGAAACTAGAGAATGGTGAACCACTTCTCCAGGGAAAATTATGTAGGTCAGGACAATTCTAGTTGAAGAATGGGGCTCTGAAGGTAACTTATAATTGTTTCCCAAACTCTACAGGCCAGAATAAGATGAGGTAATCACAGATACTTGAAAGTATAAATGCTAGTGCTTAAAGAAGATTTTCTGTGCCATGAGGTCATCCTGATGACTGATTCCTTTGAAAAACATAAATGTGCAATCATTATCCATGTCGAGGCCCTTGGCATGTGCTATTCTTCTATATTTAGAACCAGAATGGAAGAAATATTGACTTAAAACTAGAACTGAGAGGCTGGGAGAGAATGAGAGGCAGATACAATTTCTATAGAAGATTATCCCTTGGGATTTAGAGAAGTTTAAGTCATGAGGAGTGACTGAGGAATGGGGGAATAAAAGAACGCAGAAGGAGAGGATTTTTTTTTTTTGTCCTTGGTTACTGATCTTTCTCCAAACGCTTGTGGGTGGGTCCACGCTGACATTTTATTTAGTAATGACATTTAAATCCCTCTTTTCTTTTTAGGAATTCAGAAGTTCTAAAATGGTTGCCATTTATGCACAGACTGGATTAGTTTGAGCAGTTTTGATGCATCAGGTAACAGAAGTTTTCTACTAATGAACTGCGTTCAGTCTTAACCAGGACAGATGAAGATGGAGCAAAAACCTAAACCTTAGTTTTGGTTAGGGAGTTGTGTCGATGCATTTTGGCTTTTTGTACTGTATTATGCAAACTGAGCCTGTGTGGTTAGTTTATATTTCAAAGTATTGTGGAAGCCTAGAAATTGGGTTAATTCAGCAACTTGGTTAAGCATGATTTGTGAACACAGCCATAATTTGCTTTGAACTTGTATTAATAATATTCATGCTAGTGCTGAGATGAGATGAGAATCACACCTACTTTCAGAGATGCCCTTCACAATTTCCTGGGCCAGAGTTTTCATATCTCAGAGAGTAGGATATTTTATTTTATTTATTTGTGGGTGACAGGGCTTAACGTGTAGCATGGAAACATTTTCTTCCCCAAGAGTGTTCTTTCTTTAATTTATCATTTGCATCAGCAAAGCCCATTGTACTTTATAGTAATCTGCAATACTTCTGTATGAAGGATGCTGTACCAGGATGGTGTCATTCTAGAGTAGGGCTGCCATCTCTGATCATACTGTGTTTTGCAGCTCAGATATAGCAACCCTGTTCTAGAGGAACTGTTGGGAGAAAAATATGGCCGCCTCAGTGAGAGGAGGACAACATCTCCCCTTCCACACATGTTATATCACAACAACACTGCTAAATCCAGATGCAGCAGCATTCAGAGAGAAGCATCTCAGGAGAGGATGTCCATTCATTATATAGAAACTACTGCTCTGATTCCCGAAGAAAAAAATAATAAGTACCTTCCAGAAAAGCCACCAGCACTGCTTATAATGGTGAACATACTTACATACTGTACTTACATGCACACCTGTGACAGTATTCTTTTGGGGGATAAGTGGTGTTATGCAGAACAGAGAAAAGGAGTAAAATATAGTAAGGAAATATAAGTAGTCCTCAACTTACGATCCAATTGGGACCAGAACTTCTGTCACTAAGCAAGGCAGTCATTAAGTGAGTCACACCTGATTTATGACCTTTTTGCCATGGTTGTTAAGTAAATCACATGGTCATTAAGCGAATCTGGCTTCCCCCATTGATTTTGCTTATTGGAAGCCAGCTGGGAAGGTTGCAAATGGTGATCACATGACCCCAGGAAGCTACTGTCGTAAATACATGCTGGTTGCCAAGCGCCTGGATTTTGATCACATGACTACAGGGATGCTGCAACGGTTGTAAGTGCGAGAACCAGTTGCAAGTCACTTTTTTCAGCGCTGTCGTAACTTTGAATGGTTGCTAAACAAATGGTCATAAGCCGAGGACTACCTGATATAGCTAAATCTAATTTACACCAATGCCTTTAACTACTCATCTCCATACTTATCTATCCTGGAAACGATTCCTATTTCTACCAAGTCCATATACCACTTCACATTGCCTGTCTTTACACTTCTCATCCTCTTTTTCGTTTTCTTCCGGAGCATTACTTTCTTGGTCTTCCCCTTCCTATTGATTCATTCATTCTGCCTTCATATATTGTTTTGCAATTCAGTCTTCGTTCATTCTCTCTATATGACAAAACCATCTCAATGGACTACTTTGTATTGCTCGCTCACGTTAGTATTCAATCCACATTCATTCAGCATCTATTTGTGTTTTACCACCACAGTTCTTAAGTACCCCATTCATACTGGATTCAACTTCTCCTGTCATAACCAACTCTCACTTTCCTATAATAAAGTGGGCAGAAGTGCTCTTATACACAGTTATTTTTGCTTCTTTTGACCAACATTCCTCACAACAGACAACGCACTCCCCTCTACCTTTCTCCATTCTCGTATCTTAAGTGAACATTCTGCCAAAGTATGCAAATCCTTTTACTTGCTCTAATCGCTTGCCATATGTTTCTCTCCTTTGCTGCCTTGTTTTCTTTCTCTTTTTGCATAGAAAAGGGCTGATCCAGAATTTTGATTCATCTACATGCAGTATTTTGTAACACCAAATATTTTCTGATCTTTAGAGGTTTCTCAGATTCAGGAACTGAGAATGACTGAGAAAATACCTACCTTGTGGAAAGTTCTTGTTTTGATATTCTTTTTCTTTTGCATTCCATAACTTTTTTTAAAATGCCATGGTTTTGGTTCTCTCTGCTGTCCTGACTCATGGAACTGCCATCAGTAGAACTGATGGTATCATTGCGTAAGGTCAAGTCACCCTTGAGAAAACCTGTTGGCCATCATCGCCCATCATAGCAGTGATAGCAGATGAAGGTAAGACCAATGAAGGCAAAGAAGGAATAAGTAAAAGAGAGGAGGGGCACTGATGAAACTTGAATATGTTTGCCATGAATGTTGAAAATCACCCTAGAAGCTCAGCTACTGATTATATTTGAGCAGTTGCCACCTTGAACTCCTGTCAAGCAAATAAACAAAATGTGATGGTCAAATGCAGCTAGAAGTAGTTTATAAATCTGTTAAAAATGAGATTGCATACACAAGCTCTCAATCTCCTCTGTTTTGCCTTGCTCTTGCAATTGCTGCTTATATATTGTGGGCAGCATTATCTGTGATAAATGCCATTCCTTCCTCAAGGAATTTGCACCATGGATGACAAAAGTGCTAGATTCTCAGAAGAGCTTTTTAAAGAGACATTAGAAGAGGGGGATCAGTATATTTTTACAGATGGGCTGTCAATGGAGAGGTTATTGTAGGCCTGCTGAGTGCATTATTTATATGGCTTGGACCTTGTGAATAAAAGGAAGTATAAATCTCCAAGTAACTTTTCTATTCCCTTTCCGTTTATATACTTATTTTTCATTGGAATAATTTTTCATCTCTTTCACATACTGTAGTCTTAAAAGCTGAGATCAAGAAAGGCCTTTCTAGGACCTGGTTACCCAGATTGATCACATGCTTGGGAGCCTAAGCCTTTTGCCACACAGGGATGTTTTTCTTGGTCTAGCTGCACAACGTCTGACTTATCGAGCTTAATCCAAGAATGGTAACCCACAATGAGCTTGACAATACCCAGGCCTTTTGCAGAAAGGCCACAGAGCTACTGGGCTACATTCAGTCACACAAGTTGTGTAACTCTGTCTTTTCTTTGTTTGGTGTCCCCCACCACATTCCCAGAAAGGCAGATCTAGATCAAATCCTTTATTTTATTTTTTTAAGGGAGAGCAATGGGGCAATTGTGCCACACCCCTTACACAAGGGAGAATCCAAAGTATGGATCAGTATGTAAAATATCATATTTCCAGGAGTTATTTCAGTATTTGGGTTTCTCTACACATCTGTTTATTGAGCCATTGACTTTGTTGTTGTTTATTCGTTTAGTCGTTTCCGACTCTTCGTGACTTCATGGACCAGCCCACGCCAGAGCTTCCTGTCGGTCGTCAACACCCCCAGCTCCCCCAGGGATGAGTCCGTCACTTCTAGAATATCATCCATCCATCTTGCCCTTGGTCGGCCCCTCTTCCTTTTGCCTTCCACTCTCCCTAGCATCAACATCTTCTCCAGGGTGTCCTGTCTTCTCATTATGTGGCCAAAGTATTTCAGTTTTGCCTTTAATATCATTCCCTCAAGTGAGCAGCCTGGCTTTATTTCCTGGAGGATGGACTGGTTGGATCTTCTTGCAGTCCAAGGCACTCTCAGAATTTTCCTCCAACACCACAGTTCAAAAGCATCTATCTTCCTTCTCTCAGCCTTCCTTATGGTCCAGCTCTCACAGCCATATGTTACTGCCATTGACTTTAGTGAACAAAAAATTCAGTGAGAAGAAAGTACTGGGGATGGGGGCTTGGATGAGCATTCTGTACTCTGGGTCTCTCAGGCTCTTAAAAATATCCCAATATATAGGTAGCTGCTGAGAGCCTACATCCAGTGATGTTACTACTCTGGATCCTCTTTACCAGTTGAATGCTAAGCAGCTGTCATAGTTATTATCCACTATGCCCCATAATAATGCAAGAAAACACACTCATTAGAGGAAAGCTACAGAAATACCTGCCACCATTATTATTCCCTGAACCCATCTTTTGATAAGGCAACTCACCCTTCCCTATAGCCTATGACTATGCTTGGGAAAGGAATAGAGGGGAGAGGCCACACCCTATAGTGAGAGGACCCTGACAATGCTGGTGGCTATGATCCAAGGCATATGTAGTAATACTATGAATAGAGGAGCTGCTTTTAATAATCCTAAATGACATCTATTCTATGGTTTGGCATCCAAATATCTGGTATTTGGTAACTTTCTTTATTTGACATCCTTTTCTGAATGCCCTTGCTTTCAGAGGTGAGATGAATAATATCTTAAGATTGCATCCAGTTTATTTATTGATGCCAAATTTTCAGTGTACCTTCAAGACAGGCACAGCAAGTAACTAATGAATTATAGAAACTAATCTGGGGGTATCAAAAAGCAGCTTTAAAAAGTGTCACTGTGAGAAGGGTTAATACTTTTTGATATCAAAGAGCCACCGAATCATAGACTTTAAGCAAAGAAAAACCTCAAACATCAGCAGAATGTGGAGGGAGGGAGGGAGGGAAGGGAGGATCTAAACCAGAGTTTCTCAATATTGGCAATTTTAAGATATGTGGACTTGAACAACCAGAATTCCCTAGCCAGCAGAAGTAGCTGTCATGAATGTAGCTACCAAGAAACTATTTGATCTGCTTTGAGGGCTGGATATGAGCTCCAGAAATGACTGAATATGTTCTTTATCACTGCTGGGAAACTGTAGTCCCCTTTAATCCCTGAACTGGAATTTGGAAAAGCAGAGGTCCTCCACCCAATCATCTAGCATGAAAAAACAAAACAAAACAAAATAACAAACAACAAACAACAGCAAAACACAAATGTCTACAAGTCTATAAACCTTTCCTGATCAGAAGAGGATATAATTTGCAGGGCAGTTAGAACTTTATGAAGGAATTTTCAAGAAACACTCTTAAAATCTGTGTTTTTCTTTTAAAGTGACAGCACCTTTTCTTTTAAGAAAAATGTGATGAAATTTCAACTGAAAGAAATATGCCTATTGTGAAGATTATCAGAGATTAGTTTAAAACAGATTTAGAGGTTTTTTTGGGGAAAAGGGGAGGATAAAGAATATGTTGGAATTGATTATTGGGGTTGAGGATGTGGAAGAGTGTAAGAGGTTAACTCACTGAACTTTTCTATATAAAAACGGTCATTAAAGCAGTCAACTAGCTAAGACAGTTTTTTGAAGATTTTTTTATCCCACCTTTATTATTTTTCATAAAACTTTGTTCATACAGTTCATAAAACTTAGCTATCCTTGGATGTTAGGAATGAAATACTGAGAAGCAATGAAGTGGAGTGAATGGAAAAATTTTCTTTCAACATCTCTTTCCCTCTTGCAAGAGCTTATAATTGGGGTGAGCACTGGTGACTGGAGTGCAAGGATTACTTTAATATGAGGGCAGATTTGTCCCATTCTTCCTTTTCTCAATCTCCTCCATGGTGTCTTAATGAGCAGTGGAAACTTCTCCCCCTTCTTGTGGCAGTTGCTGCATCAGCACCACCATTTTAACTTTTGAAGCTTGCCAGGTTCTGAAGAGGCAGATAAGGACCTGAACTTCTGAGAGATTAGAAATAGGAACAGAAAGGCTTAGACCTATCTGCTCTGCCTTGGGTAAATGAAACTCTGTAGAATTTTTGGATCCATTTCAGAGATTACGAATTTGTTCATGCTCATACTACCAACAGGATCTCAAATAGCAACAGCATGCCTAGGGTGAACCTGGTGGACAGGAAGAGGTCACCCTTCAAGTAACATGATCTCTTCCTAGTGAACGTTTGAATTCATCATCATCGTCATCAAATGATTAAAACACAAGCAAAGAAAGTTATGTACTGGAGTGCACTAGGAAAGATGAAATGCACAGATTTGGGCATCTGATGATTCTACATGAAAGATGGGCTATTTAATGAAATACTACTAACTGGAAAAGTTGAAAAATAACAGTTGAAAAATGACAACTGGTAGAACATTTTTAATAATAGAAGACAGAAACAAGGGTGTAGTTGCAAACAACTACAGTCCAATTATTTGCTTGTCAACAATGTTCAGTCTGTTAACTGGTACATTAGCAACTGCAATTCTGAGTTATTTAATCAAAGATTCATTGTATCCACCTGGAGTAAAGGACGACTGTTGAAATTCATGAGGAACAAAAGATCAGTTGCTGATTGATAAAATGACTCTAAAATGTGAAGAAAAAACAATTTATAAATGGCTTGGACTGACTATAAAAATGAGTCTGATTCACTTCCACACAACTGGATACAGAAATGTCTGGAAATATTTGGCATTAGGCAAACACCCAAAATTTTGTAAAAGAAGCTATGAAAAAATAGCAAACAACCATTTATTTATTTAAATAATTTATAGACACTCTGGATAGGGTACAAAGATTAAAACCACCAAAACAATGTGGGACAGGTGGTCCTGCAAATAGACTGGTCTCGTACTATGTAGGGCTTTATAGGTGATCACAAGAACCTTGAACTGAACCTAGAAGCATATCACCAACGCAGCTCATGGAGCTGTGGTGTTATATGAGCTCATTGAGAGATGCCAAAAAGTGTCCACGCCACTGCATTCTGGACCAGCTGTAAGTTCTGAATGCTTTTCAAGGGCAGCCTGGAGCTGGATGATCTTAAAACTCACAGCCACTTGGTCTTGCCTAGGTTGAGCTGAAGCCTATTTTCTCCCATGCATCTCCCCACAGTCTCTGGGCATCAGGAAAGGATCTTGGTGGCATTGCTTGGTCGATCAAGGGCAGAGATGGACAACTGGGTGTCATCAGCATATGATGATGCTGCACCCCATGTTGACAGATGACCCAATGGTTTCATGTAGGTGTTAAATAGAAGCAGAGAGAGAATAGAGCCCTAAGGCACTCCATAAAGAAGGGGCCTCTGACCTGACCTTTCACCACCCCCCATCAACATTGAGTGGAACCAGCCCTGAAAATAGGAGAACCACTGTAATACAGTGCCTCCAACTTGCAGAAGGATACCATGATCAGTGTTACTGAAGGCCACTGAGAGATCAAAGTAGGCCACAACGGATGCACTACCCCCAGTGTTTTTTTGCTCTGTTGATGAAGGTTGCTTCAAATTTTTAAAACGTGGTCAGCCAAGTTTTTCTGTAAACTTGGGCGCACAGCATGCCATCATTCTGTTTGGTGGTGAGGTCATCAAGAGATTTCTTTTTTCTCAGTCTGTATGGTGAACTTGACCCCTGAGCTTGTGGCATTAAGTGCTGAAGTGTGCTTTTGATCTGATTTTCTTTTAGGATGACAAATGTGTCATTGACATATCTGATCCTTGCTTGGGGTTTGATTTTGGGAAGGTCACTGCTTTCTAGGTGTTCCATGACTGCTTCTGCTCTATACCCTGAGTGGGGGATCCCATAGGTGTTTCTGTGACCTGGTTTTATACTGTTAAATTGGAAGTAAGAAGTAAGGCTGAGGTTTAAAGAGGCAAAGTACAAGGAAACCCCCCTGGGAGAGATCGGAAGAGCCACATGGGCAGAGGCAGCTGCAAGGAGACTGGCCAGAAACAGACAAGAGGTGAGAAGGATTAGGTGTCCCTCCTGGCTTATGTCAGTGACTAATCTACAGAGCTACGGCTAAACTGAAGGGCTACGAAAGGGGAATTCAGTTAAAACTGCCCAGAGTCCCCTTTTTGGGAGAGATGGGCGGTGATAGAAATTTGATAAATAAATAAATAAAACTGAATGGAAATTTCTGAGATTCTTTTTCTCTGAATGTCTTTGACCTTCCCTCCAAGAAAAGAGCCACTTTCAAATCTTTCAGCCATCTTTTGTGGTAGTTGAGGGACTGTCTGTCTCCCATAGTTTCTGCCTGTCCTGTGGGATCAGACAGAGTTGGCATGTTTCAGATCCTATTGATTAAATAGTGTCATCTGACGAGACCCTGGAGGTGGGCCTCCTTTGTTGCAGTGCTGCTCCTCTGGAAGAGGCTCCCCCCAAGCCTCATTTAAATGGGAGACCTGGCTCCTCCCCCTGGCTTTGGACTAGCCTATGTGGTGGGCCTCTTAGGGGAATATTCTGTGTTCCGACTGTGTCTTATTGTTCTCTCTGGACAGTGATTGTTCCTTTCTCTCTAATATACTGTTGCAAACTGTTTTTAACATTGTACGCTGCCCAGAGTCATGATGGAGTCAGGGGCCTTAGAAATTTGACAAACAAGCATACTTGTTGCAATTAATAAGACACATACTCCACAGTGGCCCAGATGACATATCCAGGCACTTTGCACATGACAAATGGTGGTTATTTCAACAACATAGCTACTGTCACTGCTGCTGCTGCTGAAGAAAGAACCAAAACCAAAAGGGAACTCCTTAAGAAGGCTTGGCACCACCTCTGGTGATGTCCGTCTTTGAAAAACTATGGGAGAATTTCCCCTCCTTCTGGAGAAATTTGGTGAGAGAATCTTCACAGTTTCTCTGCCTGCAAAGTGGGAGGAGCATTTGAGAGGCTATTTTAGAACAGCTGCCAATTTAATGCCTATTTGCACTGCTTATCCTTCCCAGAGAGGGCTCCCAAAGAGATGCCAGTCAAACAACATTGTGCAACTAGTCCATCTTTTCTCCTTAATGGATTTTTTTCCCTATTGCTAGAAAATAGATGGAAGAAGCACCGGAGAACTCATAGAAATGGCTGACACTGGGATCCCTCATAGCATTTTGCAAATGAAGCATAATGATGGCACAATAAAAACCTTGTCTTGGGAGTATAGGGTTGATTTTTCCTCATATCAGGGTCTTCCCCCCTCCTGCATTTGCCTCCATCCAAAATCCTTTATTACTGATGGTAGGAATGGCTTTTTAGGTTCTTATATGAAACGTTCATAGACTAAATAAAATGGTCTGACAAATTCTTCCAGTCACATCAGAAGAATAACAAATCTGCTAAGCTTCTCTTTTAAATGCTCTGTTTTCAGATCACAAGTTGCAATAAAACAGATGAGTGGACTGCCTTTGTGAGTCTATCTGAGGGGAGGTTTTTACGAGCATACTTTTGTTAACTAACTGCTGTGATCTTGCCTACCGAATCCTGAAATTAAAGTGTAAAAGAGAAAGGGGTGGGTGAGTGGAGGGTAGATGCCCAAAAGCAACCAGCAGCTGAATTGACAATGATTAGGTGGATTACTGTTATTACTGGAACCAACAAGTTGCTATTTGTTTGGAGTGCCTTAGCACAGTTTGCAAAGCATACAATGGAAATGAAAGGCAGAACAAATAATGTGAAGCAGGGAGACATTAAGCCACTTGAAATACTATGGGGAGAATGTAAGCTTGCTGGAATTTGCATGCAAGGAAAAATTGTATAGGATGTGAGTGCAGTCATGTCCACTGGTGACTGCAGTGGATGTCATGTTCTCATTCTAATGTATGGTTAACATTGTAACGTTTCACATGTCATTCTCTGTTCCGTGTTCTTTCACCCGGGGTTTTTCCATTCTTTCGCCCTCCCTTGTTTTGAGGGCTTGGAATGCATGTTTGGGTTTGCGCTCCTGTTCAAGGTTACTTTCCCAGGCGCGTCTAACGGCTTCCAGCACCTGGGAGGGGGAGCGTCCTGACGGGCGATGGGGCGGGACCTGCTTACAAGCAAGGCTTTTAAGTTTGTATTTGGCGCGCTTTTGCTCATTCTCAGCTTTCTCTGTATTTGCATACTATTCCTTTAATAAATCAGTTATCTTTAAGCCCGAGCTTGTGAGACTGAGTATTTGGGTTTAGGCAATCGTTACATAAAGCTGAGAATCATTCTACCCATTTTCCGCTAGCCCCATCCAATCATTGGATAAGAGGGAACGCTAGCGATGACAGAACCTCAACCTCAACTGCGCGCAAGTGAGGGAAGCGAAGAAGAGCGGGAGGCGGTCAAAAGCCGGCCAGTGCTAACTTCGAGAGCGCAAAGAGCAGCCCGTCGAGAGTTGCGAGATATCCAATTGGACGAGCTGCTGATATCCATGCAGGAGAGTCTCAGGAGTGAACATAGAACTGTCATGGAAAGAGCACAGGGGAGGGGGTCTCCACAATTGACCTGGGAGCACGAAGTCCCCTTGTCACCGAGGGTGGTGGTAACCAACCAACCCTCGGAGGAGCCGGTCACTCCGGCCCGTATGAGGGCATTAGAAGATAAAATGGATTTAATTGTGACGATCCTCAAGGATCTACCCAAAGAGGATCTACCCGGAGAGGCAGAGCCCACCCCGGAGGATTGGGAGGAAGAGCCGTCACAGTACCCCAGGCATAGTACCATGGTGACCCGGGGGAGAAGCAAGACTCGATCAGCCCGTCAAGGGGGGGAGCGAGAGGCAAGACCTCCTAGGGATCGACCACCCATGGGGGCTCGGCGCACGCTGACATTAGCGGCACCGCCACAGCCAGCTGAGCCGGCAAGATCCTTCCCACCATTTGGAGTGAAGTTCGATGGGGATCCCACCACGCTCTCCTTCTTTATTACTAATGCCAAGCACTACATAGAGGATTGGGGTCGAAATTTTCGGTCTGAACATGGCAAGGTCAATTTCATTGCCAACAAGCTGAGAGGAAAGGCAGCGGATTGGTATGTGCAACTATGCCAAGCTGAGGCAACTGAGTTAGAGGACTTCGATGACTTTTTGTGGGCACTTAAAGAGCATTTCGAAGACCCCCTAGCTCAAGAAACGGCCAAAAATGACCTGCGGAAACTTTACCAAGGGTCCCTCCCAGTTGCCAAATATGCGTTGGAGTTTAAAGCTTTGGCAGGAAAAGTGGAAGACTGGTCTGAGCCAACAATCATCGAATTGTTCAAGCAGGGGCTTGAACCCGAAATCCTTCGATGGGCTCTGGGTAGAGATGACCCTAAAACGCTATATGGGTGGATTCAGTTGGCGGGAAGCGCAGAAAATGCCCTACGAACCTATGCCCATACCAAGGAGCTTAGACAAACACGTCTCGCTAGAGGAGCGCGCACATCTGGACTTGCCAGCCGCCCCAAACCAAAAACCTGGGAAGAAGAGAGGGAGCAACGGTTCTCCAAGGGTCAGTGCCTCAGATGTGGGAAAGAAGGACATCGAGCCACTTCGTGCCCAAGACGTCGTCCAGAGGAACGACAGACGAAACCCACGGTAAAGACGCCTGCTCCTGCTCCACCGCGAAAACTGAAGGCAGCCCTCGCGGAACTGGACCCCCCAGACCTTCCCTTCGGTGAAGAGGAGGAAGAGTTGCAATTCGAGCAGCCGGCGGGAAAAGCCTACCACCTGCCCTGAAGGGCGCCCTAGGGCAGGTGGAAGAAACCGGGCGTAACCATGATTCGGTGAGTGGAAACTTCCCCACACTGACTGTTAAAGTTAAACTAAGCTCAAAAACCAAAACGGTGGAAGTGTGGGCCATGCTAGACTCGGGTTGCTCCCGTTCCCTGATGCACCCTGATGTCGTAGCGGCTCTGGAACTGCCCACGTTCCCTTTGCCAAGACCCATGATTTTCACCCAATTGGATGGAACTATGGCGGGAGGGAAAGCAGTCAATCTTTCCACGGGACTGGTCGCCTTGCAGATGGGCTCCCATCAGGAAAAGCTGCCATTTGTGGTAGCTCCAGTGGGGGGTCCTCTGGTAATCTTGGGGATGCCTTGGTTTGTGAAGCAAAACCCTTTTATCAACTGGCTGCATAGAACTGTGACGTTTGCAGATGGATTTTACAAAGTACCCGAAAAGGACCTACTGGAGGACATGGAGGGTGGTGGGGTAGCGTATACCACTGTGCAAACGCTTCAACCTCTTGAGGGGCTACCCAATCAGTACCAAGATTTTGCTGAAGTATTTGGGGAAAAGGAAGCAGATCGCTTGCCACCCCACCGAAAAACGGACTGTGCCATTGAGTTTTTACCAAATGTAAAATTGCCTCACCCAAAAATATACCCCATGTCTCCCAAAGAGCTTACCACGCTAAGGGAGTTCATTGACAAAAATCTAGCTAGAGGTTTCATTGAGCCGGCAAATTCCCCGGTAGGGGCGCCTGTCCTATTCAGGCCAAAAAAGGATGGGTCATTAAGGCTTTGTACCGATTTCCGCGGGCTCAATGCGGTCTCAATATTAAATAAATATCCTTTGCCCCTGATCAAAGATATGTTATCACATCTGGCCAGAGGCAAAATCTTTTCCAAACTGGATTTGAGAGAAGCCTACTTTCGCATTCGCATAAGGGAAGGGGATGAGTGGAAGACAGC
Source organism: Candoia aspera (assembly GCF_035149785.1). NCBI lineage: Eukaryota > Metazoa > Chordata > Lepidosauria > Squamata > Candoiidae > Candoia > Candoia aspera. Next base: position 315,038,344 of record NC_086153.1, read on the forward strand.
GTTCAACTGTCCTCTTGGGGCTTTCCAATATAAAGTCTTACCATTCGGGTTATCGGGGGCACCTGGGGTTTTTATGCAACTAATCAATGAGGTCTTGCATGACCACCTATTTAAGGGGGTACTAGTATATTTGGATGATGTATTGATTTATACTGAAACCATGTCAGAACATATCCACCTGGTGCGTCAGGTACTAGCTAAATTGCAAAAAGCACAGCTGTATGCAAAACTGTCAAAATGTGCCTTTCATCAGTCGCAAATTGATTACCTAGGGTACCGGATTTCAGCTCAGGGCATTGAAATGGACCCTGCAAAAGTAGAAGCCATCGTGGCATGGGAACCTCCCCGTACCAGGAGACAATTACAGAGTTTCCTTGGATTCTCTAATTTCTATCGAACATTCGCCCAAAATTTTGCGGAAATCGCCCTCCCCCTTACTGAACTGTTAAAAACTAAAGGACAGGGGGATACGCGACGTTCAAAGAACCCAGGCGCGCTCCTTAAATGGACTCCCGCCTGTCAGCAAGCGTTTGAAGCGCTAAAACAAATCTTTACCACAGAACCGATTTTACAGCATCCAAACCCCTCTAAACCCTTCGTGGTACAAGTCGATGCTTCTGATTTTTCCATAGGAGCAATTCTATTACAAGCTGACCAATCTGGCGCTTTAAAACCCTGTGCCTACCTCTCTCGCAAATTCACGGAAACAGAGAGAAGATGGCATGTTTGGGAAAAGGAGGCTTTTGCTGTAAAAACAGCGTTAGAGACGTGGCGACACCTATTGGAAGGCACTTCAAACCCTTTTGAAGTCTGGACTGACCATAAAAATCTGGAAGCGTTAAGCACCAGTCGGAAACTCAGTCCCAAACAGCTGCGCTGGGCTGAGTTTTTCAACCGCTTTGACTTCACCCTTAAATTTATACCAGGCAAGAAAAATTTCTTAGCTGATGCACTCTCGCGCAGACCCCAAGATGCTGGCCCAGGGCCAACGGTCCAAGGCACCGTCTGGACCGACAAACAATTAGGTTTGGCAGCGGTGACTCGCAGCCAGACCCGAGCGCAATCAACTCCGCCTCCAGCCGCTCCGCCTTCCAGCCGCCCGCCTCCCTTGTCAATTCCCTCCGATTTGCAACAACAGTTGCTCTCCCACCTTAAAACAGATACTTGGTTGCAAGCCAATAGACACATTTTAACTTTCACCGATGATCTTGCCTGGCGCAACGATCGTCTCTATGTACCCGAAGCAATGCGAAAAACCATACTCCAGCGCTGCCACGATGACAAGCTAGCTGGACATTTCGGCTACGTGAAAACTTTGCACCTCGTTCGCCGCCAATTCTGGTGGCCAACTTTACTCAAAGACTTGAAAGAATATGTCACTGCGTGCCCTGTATGTGCGGCGATAAAGCGCAAACCGGGCAAGCCCCAAGGTCTCCTTCAACCTGTGGCCACTCCATCTGTCCCTTGGCAGGATATCTCCATGGATTTTATCGTTGATCTACCCCCTAGTCAACGCAAAACTGTCATTTGGGTCGTCAAAGACTTTTTCTCCAAACAAGCCCACTTTATCCCATGCGCTTCAATCCCCACCGCACAACAGCTGGCACGCCTCTTCCTCATCCACGTGTACCGCCTCCACGGTATCCCCGCCCGTTTGGTGAGTGACAGAGGCACACAATTTACGTCACAATTTTGGCGGGCATTTTTGAAACTTTTGGGTACAAAACAATCGCTTTCTACCGCCTGGCATCCGGAAACGGACGGATCTACAGAGGCGGTTAATTCTACATTGGAACAATACCTCAGAGCTTTTGTTAACTACCAGCAAGACAACTGGGTCGATTTACTCCCATTTGCTGAGGTCGCTTACAACAATTCCATTCATCAAACCACTGGTCAGGTTCCCTTTAAAACAGTTTTTGGACGTGAATTCGTTCCGATTCCTGAACTTCCTCATCCTCAACCGCTCCCAGCCACCCTCGCTGGCTGGGCAGACTCTCTCAAAGACTCATGGTCTAATATTCTCCTCGCTCTCCACCATGCCCAGGCTACCTACAAACGCCATGCCGATGCAAAGCGTTCCCCGGAACCATCTTTTGCGGTCGGAGATAAAGTCTACTTGTCAACTAAGTTTATCAAGTCCCCACAACCCTCTAAAAAACTTGGTCCTAAATTTGTCGGTCCTTTTCCAATTGTTGCTCAACTCAACCCTGTTACGTTTAAACTTGATTTACCTCACAACCTTAAACGTTTGCATCCTGTTTTCCATTGTAGTTTACTCAAACCCTGCCTGTCGTCGGACCGTTGGCATCCACAACCCATTCCTCCACCTCCCCTCATGATTGACAACCAGCAACACTTCGAGGTGGCATCTATCCTCGATTCCAGACGCCAGCGCTCCACTCTACAATACCTCATCCGCTGGAAACATTTCCCTCATCCTGAATGGGTTGCTGCTCCAGACGTGCATTCTCCTCGTCTCGTAGCCCAATTTCACTCTGCCTATCCTGACAAACCGGCTCCCTAATTTCTTTTGGGGGGGCAATATGTCATGTTCTCATTCTAATGTATGGTTAACATTGTAACGTTTCACATGTCATTCTCTGTTCCGTGTTCTTTCACCCGGGGTTTTTCCATTCTTTCGCCCTCCCTTGTTTTGAGGGCTTGGAATGCATGTTTGGGTTTGCGCTCCTGTTCAAGGTTACTTTCCCAGGCGCGTCTAACGGCTTCCAGCACCTGGGAGGGGGAGCGTCCTGACGGGCGATGGGGCGGGACCTGCTTACAAGCAAGGCTTTTAAGTTTGTATTTGGCGCGCTTTTGCTCATTCTCAGCTTTCTCTGTATTTGCATACTATTCCTTTAATAAATCAGTTATCTTTAAGCCCGAGCTTGTGAGACTGAGTATTTGGGTTTAGGCAATCGTTACAGTGGAGCAGCTCAAGTGTTTGGCATACACCTAAATCTACACAAGTTCTCTGGGAGGTTTGGACAAGTTGCCACCTTTCAGTACATCCCATCCCATGAGAGTTAATTGTTGCCCAATTATACCTTAATATGGAATTAAGGGTGAAATGTCTGGTCTTCTAAGGTGCAAAACACAAGACCTTGAGGGAAATGGAGAGTCTAGACAATTGAGGGAATCACTACTTCCACATCAACCTACTTCCACATTAAGATAGGAGCATTATACATAGGAAAGCTGCTTTATATTGACTCAGAGCACTGGTCCTTCTAGCCCAGCATTGCTGATATCTGGGAAGTGATGGGCTTCAGGGTTTAGTGACTGTGGTCTAGACAACAGATTTCCTGACATTTCACCATGGTGCCAGCAAAACATCAGGAAATCTGTTGTCTAGACCAAAGTCACTAAGCCCTGAAGCCCAGTGCTGCCCAACAGATACTGGCGGTGAAAGCCTACACTTGTAAATTGCTGATAATGCTGAGCCCTTCATTATTTTCTTCAAGGTGTTCCTACCCTCTGAAGACACACAAGTAGTTGCAGGGACCAGAGCCTTTCAACTGTGCTTTTGCCCCTAAACTGCCTACTGGCAGTTAAAAGGAGTAAAGACTCCTTCAAGTTGATCTATTTTCCTGGTGGTTTCATGGACACATCTATTTAGCTTGCTTGGCTAAATGGTTCAGAAATGGTTTGCCATTTCCCAGGATGTTTTCTTCAATTTACCAATCTAGGCTACAGACTTGGGATTTGCTGGGGGTGTCCCATCCAAATACTAAATATGGTCCAGTTCTGCTTTAATTTTTTTGAGATTAGCCAAGGCCTGCTACTTGTGTGGTACATAAATTTGCTTTTAGGTATCAAGCAAATATTGTTTCATTTTCCCAGGTTTTTAACTTTCAATGTATCTTTCTTCCCTGCTGTGATTTTTTTTTAAACGAAGTCCTTTGTTGGTTTTCTGGCACTTTTATTGGGTGTTGTAAACTACTCTTTGTGTGTGTGTGTGTGCCTTTGAGTCAGCACTGACTTCTGGAGACTGCCTGGAATAATCCCTGCAGTTTTCTTGGCAAGAGTTCAGAGGTGGTTTGCCATTGCCTGCTTCCTAGGGCTGAGAGAGTGGCTGGCCCAAGGTCACCCAGATGGCTTTGTGCCTAGAGCGGGACTAGAACTCATGTTCTCCTGGTTTCTAGCCTGATGCCTTAACCACTATACCAAAGTGGATCTTGTAAACTACTGTAGAATGTTGAATTTCAAGATTCACTGTCAGTAAACTGTGGCAATCCCAACTTGTATCTCTCTTTTCCCCATATTAAAGGTAATAAAATCTGTCCAACATGCAGGCATGGAGCACAGTGTTCTAGGTCTTGTAATCTGTAACAGCTGCATAAAAAGGACCAGATAGGTGGTGGAAAAATAAAATAAAATAAAATAAAAAAACAAACAAAGAGGAATTAATCAGAAAGGAGAGATGACCCTTCTAGCTTGACAATGAGACAATTGAAGAACTTTTCACTTCGAAACATGCCTAGCCAAAAATTCTATGATTGTCAAATAGCTGATTTTAATGGCTCGGCTCACATGGCATATCAGAATGTGGGTTGTTCAGTTTCGATTTAGTGTGCTATGTCAATTTAGTTATTATAACATGTAAATCATGATTTATGGCATGATAATTTTTGACTTGACTCCCCACTCCAACAATTTCCTCTATGGTCTTGTGAAAGGAAGCCCATGCCCTCACAGTTTGCCCAGAAGTGGTTTATGGTTTAACATAAAGATGGCATCCTTTGCTGGCTGGGAACTTCACTTAACAATTTTGACGGGGTAGCAGAGGAGAGGGCTAATGTGGATAGCTGATGAATCATGTAGGCACGGCCAGAGTTTAAATTTGTTTTCTGTGCTTTAGGAGGGTTTTGGATTTTCTTTCTTTTTGAAAACAGTGTTAAGCCTGTTTTAGAGCTAACACTGTAGTTTTCTGGTTTCCTTTCTCAAAATGGAAAGAAAATGAGCCACTGAGCTTCAGCAATGATGGCTGGAGAAATCTCCTTGGAGCCATATGACTCCAAATCTACCTAGGACCAAAGGTTACCCATTCCTGGCTTAACATGTTGTGCAAATTCAGCTAGTTGTGGTTATTCAATAAGCCAGGGTTAGCCAAACCATGGCTTAACATGACAAGTGAACCTAGCTACTGGTCTGTACATAAATTAACATCTTCTACTTGTTTGTTGTTAACTTCAATTATGTCTCTCCAAGTTTTACTGATCCTCTATTGATGCAGTGGAAAGACTGATGAATATTATTCATGTGGTGAAAATGATTTATTGAAAAATTAGGCTGAATGATATTCATTCATTCATTCATTCATTCATTCATTCAGTTTATATAGTCACCCATCTCAAACTAGTGATGCTGGGCAGCTAACAATAATAAAAACAGCTAATTAAAACAGTACAAAAAGAAATTAAATACAAATAGTAGCCAGGAGTTATTAAAATCCATTGGTGTCAGCACAACCAGGAAATGTGGCCCTTCACACACTTGGGACCCCAGGCCCGGGCACATAGCCAGGTCTTCAAGGCCTTCTGGAAAGCCAGTAGGGTCGGGGCCATCCTAATCTCAGGAGGTAGGATATTCCAGAGGGCTGGCACTATGGCAGAAAAGGCATGTCTCCTGGTCCCCACCAGCCAACATTCTTTGGCTGACAGGACCCTGATGGGACCCCATTGGGCCACCTTAGAGGGGTCTTGACAGAATGGAGAAGATAAACACCCTCTGCCATCCTGTCACATGATTTTCCAGATATACAAACTATACTGGTGGAGGCTGGGAAAGAGCTGGAAAAAAATCAGATAAGGGTTTTCACAGAGAGAGAATCTGTCATAGGGATGGAAAGTTGAAATAAGCTAGGAAGCTAATAGGAAGTTAGTAGGGTTGGAATTGGACTTAGAATGGGAGAATAAGGGAATGACTAGCAAGCAAAGATGGAATTAGGCCGGGGGTGGGGGCTGCTAAAAAGATGCAAATCCAGAGTGATTCCAGATCACTGAAGAGGAGCCTGCACAGAATGCAAGGAGGAGAACAATGCAGCATGGGATCTGTCTACCCAGTGCTGATGCCTATAGGGACAAGAAGGCATTAAAAAGAAGGCATTAAAAAACAAAACAAAAAAGATTAAGGTTGCACTTGTCATGTGATGCTACAAGCTATAAACCCTGCAGGTTACCAAGTAATTGAAGACCTTTGTTAACTCTTTGGGGAATTTAGCGATAGCTAAACATCTAGCTGTGTCTTAGGACTGGCACACTATCATGTTAGTAGAAGCAACTGAATTGCAGGTAGGGAGATTTAGTCTCAAAGTGGGGGAGCAATTTACTACATTCCTTTGAAGGCAGAAGTCAGAAGGGGGGGTGAGAGAGTGCAGAAATTCTGTTTGTATTTGTTACATGAATTATTGTAAGGTAGCCATGTGCTTGGGGGACCCCTTTTGAATGTTCCCTATAAGGCAGCTGTTTTGGAGCTCAGATTCAATGAAGCTGTGGTTTCAGGAGGACAATGTGTGGAAGCTTGGCCTCAATTCACTGCCCATCCTCTTTCTTATCAAAAGCAGAGTTCATTCTGCATAATAGGCTGGAGTTACTTAGCACTGCCAAGGTATGAACTGGGGATCTTTTGCAGGCAAAGCAAATGTTTTTCCATAGAGGCATGGGCCTTTCCTTAATGCAGCCTGTTTCATGAGTGACATAATGGAACATTTAAAAATGCTATTTTTACTGTACATATTGAAATATTTTTTGCCATCTTTGCTAATAGTCCCTTTCTCCCCCTTCTCTACATTACCTTTAGCAGAACTATGCTGATAGAATCATTTTCCACTCTTACCATTCTTGATAAAGCCTCATCTGCACTGATTATACTACATTAATAACCAATATTACTGAACCAAGACTACATATCTTCAGTAAACAGTTCTGACAATGTTAAAACTCCCTTTTTTTCAGAACTTTTTCTAATGCAGTTTTAGCACAGAAAATGTTATCATTCAACTACCTGCTATTGATCTCAGTTATACCAGCAAATCTGATTGTCTGCATAATATTGCAATATCATCTGGTGGGTTTATCCTTCAACAGTGGTGCCCTTGGGCCCTAGGCAAAAAGGTCATTGGGGCCCCCCATGGAAGATTAATATTTATAACATGAGGCTACATGGGCGTTCAGGAAAAAAATTGGGTGCTCCATTACTAAAAATAGGCTGTGTCAAATGTACAACATGTACAAAAAAGGTGTAGAAATATACTGGTGCAACTGGCTGCCTAGCTAAGTGGAGGAGGCTACCAAAGTCTTCACTGTAAATTTGCTTTTCCATTTAGTAAAATTATGCCCAAACTGAGGCTCCTTTAAGTGAAGGGCCCTGGGCAATTTCTCAATTTGCGCCCTCAAAAAGCTACCGCTGTCCTTCAAAAAATGGAAGATTTACATTAAGCCAGGGGTTGTTGCATTATTGTTGTCTCCAAACACATCTAGAATGACTCCAGGTAGCATTATCAAATTGAGTCTTAGGAAAAGAGAGCTTCTGCATGTATTTAGCCAGCTCAGATATGAGTCAATCTTTGGAAAGGGTCTCCAGTATTTCCAGCTTCTCAGTTCTTGGCTTTTCTGTGTTAAGGAAGAAGTTCTTGAGGGAGGGGTTATGTGTTCATCTCAACATGAGTAACAACCTTCTTGGGAGCAGGAATTCTAAAAAAATTACATGGAGGCCTCTTAGTCTGACCATGAGAATAAGTTCTTTTTAGACAAGAAGTCCAGAGATTGAGAAGGCAGAAGTGGGGCTGTTGAAGGTGAATATATTGAAGGTTCTCAGAGCTCAGCTTTGGTAAAAGCCATCAAATTAAGAAAGGGCCATTTCTAATTAGTTAAATACATCATTTCTCAGAAACTAGTAAAAATATCTGAAACTAATAAATCAAATCAAATAGTTTTGCACTCATTTTATTTGCACAATATTACTGATGCATGATTAATTTGAGCATGATTGCTTCAGTCAACCCAACTTTATGGGAACTTTATGGGTTCCCAGAACACTCTGAATGTATGAGACAGGCCATTTATGCTGGGCTAAAATGTGGCTGGCTATTTTGTGGTTCAGTGTATTGGGTGAAATTAGCCAAAATGAGTAGAAAATCTCAGGCAACAATATTGGATGTATTGTCAGTGGAGTGGCTGGGAGAGTTTTTGTATATTAATGAAAACTCTCAAAATGACATGCCTGCCCATTTCTGCTTGTTACTTTAAATGTCCAGGCTGGGTCTTCTAGGTGGCTGACCTTACCAGACACAAAAACACAGAGGTGGTAGTCTATCTGGAGAATACACTGGACAAACCACGGTATACAAACAGAGAGCAGGGCCCTCTCCCTCTTCGCACTGAAGATGTTGCCTAGTCTGGCAATGAAATGTCTGCAAGAAAACAACAAGGCTCAGAGAGCACCAAGGACTCCACAATACACTAAAACTCGTCCAAATAGCATGTTCACTAATGTCTGAGTTAATGTTTAGCTGTATCTATTTTAACCCATTAGATCAATACATTTTCACGACACTATAAGCCACCAAATGTTCAGAACAGAAAAAAGGAACAGGGTCTTTTAAAAAGACAAATCTTCTTTGTCTGCAAAAAAGAAAAAAGGAGCAGGGAAGCTTGGTAGAACCTGCCAAAACAGCTAGGCATTTAATGTCCAGGAGCTTTGCTTTCCCAAGAGTTCTCTGAGCATTCATTTAAATAATTTCCATTTTGCGTTGCATTAAAGTTGACAGAGGGGAAACAAATGAGCAGCCATCTGCTAATCAGTTTAGTTTTTCATAATAAAAACAAAGTTGAAGCTCAAAGGGCAAGAGAGCTGACTTGAGGAGCATATGTAATTTGACTGAGGGCCTTTCCCACTCCTTTGTAAAATGCTATCTACTCATCCTTGAATTGGCAGAACACACTGCCAACATTAAATCTGTTGCCTCCATTGCTGATCTTTATTCTGCCTCTATTGCTTCAGTTCCCTGTTACTGCCAGTCCCCTGACAACCCTCCAAGGCAATGGGTGACAAAGCCTAACAGATTTTACCCACCTCGAGGCTTTCCTTGGGTTAAAGGAAATAAATGCTACTTCAATACCTATTTCAAGCTAATTAGGGCTAAAGGCTGCATCATTCAAGGGCTGGGGATCAGAGAACAGCAACATCATGGGGAAAAGGCAGCAAATAAATGTTGCCAAGACACTGTGCCATTGTTAGGTTTAAGTAGGGACTCGGCTTAAGAGATGGAGCCAGATTTCTGAAGACAAAAGGAGTGACCTAAAATCTTAGGGTTCAGCATGATGAGATGGTGTTCAGATTTCAATGTCCAGGATTTGAATGGGAGTAAACCATCAATGTTGGCTCATGGGAGTTACAGCCAGTGTACTGCAGTGAGTAATGTGTTGTAATTGTGCTGAGGAGAGCCAGGTATGCTCACAGCCAGGTCTGTCCAAAGTCACAGAAGCTCAATGGGTGACTGGGCCAGTTATCATCTCTCAGCCCAGCGTACTTCACAGTCATGGAGTATTGGAGTTGAGTACATTGTCTTGAGCTCCTGAAAGAAAGGCAAGATAAAAATCAAACAATGGGTATTTAATGGCATGGTTAAGGCCCAAGGGGACCACCTACTTTGAACAATAGGGGAGAGTTGATTGGCAAAGAGAAAATAACAGCAACTTGGAAGAAATGATATGAAATGCTAGAGTTATTGATTTTAAGAGAAAATTAAAGTTGCGTGTAGGAACTTTGGACTCGACTTCTTAGGGTGGGGCAGTTGACCCAAGCTCCATGCTCCAAAGCATGGTTTAATATTTGAAATCTTTGCATCAGCCACTTTGACCAAGCAATTGGGAAAGGTAAGTTTAATGGGCAGAATTTCAGCTTTAGGTTGATAGAAAGATTGCAGGGATACCTATTTATCATGAAGAATTTCAGCCAAGAGCATTGTGGGAATTGGCTAATCTGTAAAAACTGTATTGTCCTCCTATACTGGCAGATACTGGCAGGCTATCAGGGAAGTGAAGCCTTGCCCTTTCCTAACTCCACTCTTTCCACCTTCTAACAAGTTTGCATTGCCCAGAAGACAGAGAAGTTTGCTCTTGTCAGAAGGAAGAAAATCCTTTCTTTGTCCAGATGAGAGTGATCACTTCTTTCTCTGAATCACTTCATTCTGAATCTAGAAAGAAAGGTTTATACTGTGGTGAAGCAGAAATGCTGTTTTGCTACCAGATAACTCCCCCCACTTTTTAATAACTCCTCTATAGCAGTGTTTCTCAAACTCCGCAAATTTACGACATGTGGACTTCAACTCCCAGAGTTCCCCAGCCAGAATTTAAGCTCTGTTCTGGGAGTTGAAGTCCAAACATTATAAAGTTGCCCAGGTTGAGAAACACTGCTCTAAAGCATCAAATGACTTTGAAATATGAAAGCCAAAAATAGTTGCATGTGCTCTGGGAGCCCATGGTGTGCATGAAGGAATGTCTTGCATATGTATGGGAAATGCTACAACTTGAATGGTTCAGTGCCATTCCTCTGCCACCAAGCTATAGTTCTGAAGTTCAGCTCTTTCATCAGCATGCTGGTGCAGAGGCAGCTTTCCTAGTGTGAAAACATACCTTGTCTGCAGGTTATGAGGGCCGAGGGGAGAAATAGCTCATTCTTCTCTGGGCTGGTTTGCCATCTCTCTTGTAAGCATTTAAGCTCTGATCTTTGCAAGCAAACGAAAAGCAGGTAAGGTAGCAACTGTTGCATAGTTTTCATAATGTGCCTTTGCCTAGGCAATTTCGTCAAAGTGCACGTTTTTGTATCAGGGTCTGGGCTCACAAATGGCTGGTCTCCAAAGTACTTGTGACCTACAGCAGATGGGAAGGAGTGTGGATTGTGGACTCACACCTTCTTTGGACTAGGGAGGCTTGTGGCAGCTGGAGAAGGAGGTAGCATAATTCAGTTCATAAAGTTCTGGGTGCAAATGCCATTTAGCGTACGTGTGCAATTGATGTCATTTCATAAAGCTCCAAGTGCATCAGGGGAATCAGTTGGTGACAGGAATAAATCAGAACATGCAGATTTTTAAATTTTCATGTGACAGCTTGGAAGATGGATATGCGCTGTACTCAAGTACATAAGGCTTTTATTTTGGGGAAGGTGGTGTAAAGTTTTTCATGACTAGAATATCATCATCCTGTTTTCAGTCTGACAAGTTGTGATTAACATCGCTCTTTTTCTCCTTTTGCACTGCCCATCAAAGCCCCAATTAGCTGTGCTGTTTCTTGACTCTTGAATTCAAGCTCTACCTACTGTAGGTAGTAGTAAGAAAACTGATTTATTTACAGGGCTATATATGAAGCTCCTAAATGGGGCTCTACATGCAGTGCAGCAACATTTATTTATTTTTTGATTAACAGAAGAGAGAGTGCTATGCTTTGGAAGCTGGGTGGTCATAAAATAATAATAATAATAATAATAATAATAATAATAATAATAATAATAATAATAAACAACTGTCCCTTTTTCCAAATGTCTCTAAGTTTAAACTATAGAGGTGATACCAAAACAGTGGGACAGAGCTTTAGGACAGCATTCAGTCTCCCCAAATAATACCAGATGTGACTGAAAGGGAAAATTATGTAAGGGGGAGTAGTCTTATTAATAGAATGTAACTGATACAATTAAACTTAAATGCAAATATATATTGAATTAAAGTAAATTGAGATTTTGATTAGATCTCCCCTACTTTCGGGAATGTGGTCGCTGGCAAGTTTTTAAAAAATGAAGTGATATCCTTGGCCATCCAAAACTGCATATACCTGCACAGCAGAACTATTCATTTATGTGTGAATATTGTCCTATCTTCCCTAACAAGGTTAGATAAACATGCATAGACACACTCACATACATTTTAAGCCAGTAATTAACTGACTTTTGAGGAGGAGGAGGAAGATCAGGTGAATTGGCCCAATTAACCCACAGAATATAGCTGACCATTTCTTAGACCCATTTCTGATAATGATGGGCCTTGCTTGTCCATAACTCTCCACAGACAGTCAGTCCTCGCTGAACTACTATCTCATTTAGCGACCATTCAGTTACGATGGTGATAAAAAAGTAACTTCATGACCAATCCTCGCATTTATGACCTTTGCAGGTCTGTAAAGCAAAGGAAAGCTGAAGCAGTACCATAAGCACGGTCCCACTTCACTTAACAATGGAGTTGCCAGTCCCAATTGTGGTCGCTAAATGAGGACTACCCTTATATCTAGATTTGGGCAGAAAAAACCTTCTGTATCTGATGAAACATCATTTTCTCTAAAAAATTTTCAGTGAGAAAAATTTCCATGAGAAATTCTCATGGCTGTGGTGTGGTATTCTAGCCTGTATTTAGTTATGAGATGGCTAGGGGTGCGTGTATGAGAGAGAGAGAGAGACTGTTGTGTTCTTCAGTGTTTAACAATGTCTGCAGGGCAGGTTTCCTGGCTTCCCATACTTCATTTCAACTCCTCAGGAGGGAGTTACTCCCATTGGGCTTTTTCAGTGGCACTGCCAGAATCCTCACTAAAGGGATTATTGTCTTCCAGAAATTATTAGATTTGTTTTTCTTCTTTGTGGAGGAATTTGGAGGAAATTGGCAGAGACTTTCAGAAATCCATTGGTGCCCAGCTCTCTCTAGAACAGACTTTCTCAACCTTTTGACCCTGGAGGAACCTCTGGAATATTTTTCAGGCCTTGGGGAAACCCTGCACATTCAGGCTCAAATAGAGGCCAGACATTACAAAAGTATTATATTCGTTTCATGGGTAGGCCTGCATGTATGCATTAACAGTGTTCTTAAACTAAAAATAATGAAACTTGCCTCCTTAATGTGAAGTTGCCCAAATTTGATTTTTTTAAAAAATAAATCGTGATCTCCCAGGGAACCCCTAGTGACCTCTCACAGAACCCCAGGGTTTCACGGAACCCTGGTTGAGAAACTCTGCTCTAGAATTTCTGCTGCAGCACTGGGGTGGGAGTGGAGGCTAGAGAACACTGACACCATTTCCTTAGGATTTTCTTAATTTGCCACTTAAAGCTATAAAAAGTTCTCAGAAAATGAAACTCTGTGATTGCATGAGTTGGCAAACTTGGGGTCCCCTGCAAGTCTTTTACACAAACTCTCCTCTGCAGTGAAGAGCTATTTGCAAAGGGACACCTCTCATTGAAACAGGGAAAGCACCAAGGCCCTTGTTAAAGCAAAATATGCTGCTGAGTAGAAAAGTAAAAGCTTTGGAGAGTAATATTACAAAGAGCAATAACCTTTAGATATTTCACATCAAGGAAATTGCTGACTTCATAGCAGAACCAGATGGGATTTATTAGAACTTTGGTTAGGAATTGTATATATTGCTGTACTTCGTGAGTCAGCATCTCCTGATGGTAGAAATGCTAATTTAACATGTCTTGACCGGTTGAAATGATATGACCTTAAAATAGCTGTTTTTCTTCCAAAAGAAGAATCTCTCTTGAGCAGTTCACTACTTTCTGCTTCCACTCAATTTATGCAGGGTTTATCTTCAGTGAAATCTCCCCTCAGTGAGCAAAAGAACTCAACCTAAAATCTATAATACAGGCCTGGCAGTGGTTTGCTGGTTATTACTGATCTGCTTCCATCTCCATTTCTTGCTGTTCCCTCTTTTGAGTTATTGTTGGAAATGCTTTTGTGTTAAAGATGTTGTGTAGTTATTTTATCTTCTTGAGAAGGAAATGTCAGCCATGAATGCTGATAGATACATAGAGAATTTTGTCAGAACAGTGAAACTGGCAAAAGAAAAGAAGGGAGGGAGGGAGGAAGGGAGGGAGCAAGCCTAGCAGCCTTCTCCAACCAGATGCCCTCCAAGTGTATCGGATGTGAGCTACATGGCCACACTGTATTCTAATAATGTATGTGTATTTGTGTGTGTATATACACACACACACACACACACAGAAGAAATAAATATATATTGCTGTTGTGGATTCTTTCTTTCTTTTTTTCTACTTCTGCTGGTGAACAAGTGCTTTTTGTGGAGAGGGAAGAGAAAGGGATGGAGCACCCATTTGCAGACCAAGGTGCTGCTATCTATAATAGAAACTTGTCTGAGATGTTTTCTTTTTTTTCCAGCAATAGAGCATTTGTGAGTTTTTCTGGGTAATCTGGTCATCTAGATTGAATTTTTGGGTAAAAATACATCAAACGCTTTAAGTGCTTATTAGCTAAAAATAGAGAAAGGAAGCATGAAACAAGTTCCTTTGATTAGAACTTTAGAATGACAACCCAGATCTCAACCAAATCAAAACATAATGGATCAGTCAAATCCAAAGAGACAAAAATTCCAAATGTGCTACAAATCTTTGGTATGAAGCACACCTTAGTTTTCACCTTGGTAGAACAGGCAAGATCAAAAGGGAATAGCCAAGAGGTATAATTTTCTCCTTTTTTGTCAGGTTCCTAAATGTTAAATGCACGTCCTTTCCCAGCAGGGAAACTCACAAAAGGATGAAACGATCTGCAATGAACTTCAGTCTATTAAATGTCACCCCCCAAAATAGGTAATTACTGCATGCATATTAAATTTAAGCAGTCCTTTTCTTATGAGGTCCCTTTTTTACAAGCAAAAGTATTACTGAATCTTAATTGGTGGGGCAGCAAAACCTCTAAAGCTATAAATAAAAGTTTCCAAATTTTTACCAGCTGCATACCAAATCTGTTAACTGCATCTTTAAATTTCTGTTTTCCAAAGAATTTGCCAAAAGAATACTGAATCTGTCCACAGAGATATGTGAAAAGATTCAAGCTTATGATGGAGTGTTGGCAATATAAGTTAATAACAATATGGAGGCTACCAATAAAACAATCCAGTTAGCTACATACTATTCGTAATGAACTCAGATGAGTCAAAAGAGAAAGATATTGTAAGTTCTCACCAATTAATAACACCTGCATATACTTCCATATACACAAGGGAACTTACCCTGTTTTGTTTCAACTCTGAACCGCCTTCATGTTGCTTGAATATATTCTGGAAAATCCTTAAAGTCAGAGAATCCATCCATCTAGCTTAGTCTAATTTGCGTTGACTGGCAGAAGTTCTCTAAAGCTTCAGAGAAGAATCTCTCCTAGTGGGAAAGTGTGGGGTAGACTTGGGATGTTCCGTATGCAAAGCATGTGCCTCTTCCTTGAGTTTTTAAATCTCCTAATACATTTTAACAAAAACTCCCATCATAGGGGAACCAGTTTGGATAACCAGCATATCACCATTTCTTACAAAAGGTTATTTATGGAGTCATTTGGAGAAGCTGGAAACAAGTAGAATAAGGCTTCCCTTCAATTATCCATCAATGAATAGATCATTGGTTGTCTAAAGATATTAGCAAGGAAAAGACACCCAATTTGAGACTACTGCTATTAAGTTAGGGGAGTCAATTCTGTCTGAAATTATAATGCAGAAATAATCAGGGCTAACTTTCAGATTATGTGTCCCACGAGAGGGGTTTGAAAGCTTTGTCGCCCCATCCTATGAAACAGGTCATTAACCTTGACAAGGATTCCTTCATACCCTTTGGATTTATGAGCTGTACAACTCTTCTGTGTTCTAACAACAGACTTCTGTTCACAAAGGTCAGGGGTAACGGCAAATAAATGGCAATGAAATTTCACCTATCCAGTCCTTAGACACAAGAGAAAGCATAAAACTAGAAGGATGCTAGAGGTAAAACAGGACTATATCTGACAGGCATGAACATATAGGCAGTGCTGGCACTGTATATGCAAGCACATTTGGAAGTATGCCAACTATCTGAGAGAGAGATTGTAGCTCTAAGGTACCTTACTTTTTAAGTCTGATTGTGTCCAGTACAGACTTATTAATTTGCTATTTCTTTATCTTGGATCCCAGTTATTGCTCCTGTCATTTTTATATGTACATAGTCTGTACAAAAATATCCTCAGAATTTTTGAAGACTTCTTTCTTGTTATCCTTTCATTGTCTCTTGTCCAAGCTCACCCTATTCAGCTCTTTCAACCATTCACTCTCCAAGATGTTCATTCTCCTCTGGATATGCTCTTTCTCAGCCTTGCCCAACTTGAGTAGCTTCCAGATTATGAATTTTAATTTTCAGAATTCTCAGCATGGCTGGCTGAGAATCCTGGGAATTGCAGTACACATCTGAAGGAGACTCAAGTTGGAAAGGCTGCTTTACCTGGTACTCCTAGGTAAGTCTTCCTGGATGGCATAGAGTTAAGGAAGAAAGTAATGAATAAAGATGGTTGAACAGGTTAACAATATTTCCACTGTTTTCTGTTAAGCTATTGTGAATGAAGCAACATATTACTTAATTGTGTAAAACACCTTGCCCACTTGAGCTAGCATAAGTGATGCTAAATCATAAAAGGTAATCTCTTGGTGACTACATGGTGGATAAATAATTATCTTTTTGTCCATAGCGTTCTTCTCACAGATTCAGGGTCTGCTTTTTCAGATCAATCAAATGTTGATCCATTGGTTGCAACAAGAATTAACTGACTGGCTCGTTGCCCAAGCCTAATATCATGGGCTGAGAGAGAGTGACTGGCCCAAAGTCACCCAGATAGAAAGATAGAAAAAAAAATAGAAAGATAGATTTACTCCTTAAAGGATATTGTCTCTACCAAGGGCTTTGTAGCTAATCCATGGGATGTAGATAGAATTTTTTTTTTCTTTAACATTGTGGGTTGTTGTTTCGCTATGTCAGCAGCACCTGGCCTCAAAACTATCATCCTGGGGAGGAAAGATCAAACATCTTTTTCCTCTTCTGGCAAGGAACATGGTTATTAAAAGGTTTCTCTAGTACAGCTTGTCCCTGTCAGAAATCGAAGGTCATAAAAGAAGATGCCAGGGTTTATTTACTTCCACCCCTGCTGCTCTAATTAAAGGGTCAGTGGCAAACCTGTGCTCCATCCCCATTTGCTTTTCTTTATAAACCCTCACAATTTATTCTAAAAGTGAGCAACATGGCTTCAAGATCTTTAACTAGTGATCAAAGACTTTGAAAGATCAGCAGCTTTGCTCACTGCTATTTTTCTTTTTTCTGCTTCTCTTGGGAAGAACGTTTTCCTGTTAGATTAAATAAGTGTATTTAAATACAGCAATAACCAAACATAGAGGGGAAGGTGGGAATTTTTTTCCCCCTAGAGATGAGTGTGACAGTAAGACTACATTAATTTTTCTTCTTTTAGTTTGGTATAATCTTGGTAAAGTTTTTTTTTAAGATTATAGTTTAAAACGGGAAGATGATTTATGACTGGCTAAAGTTTTGCATCATTTTTCCACTAATGTTTTTGCAACTCTTGCAAAGCAGTTCTTACTTTGAATACCTTCATGGTCCTCTTGATTGCTATCAATAACCTCATCATACAGCAAGAATGATTGTGCCATTCCATTAGATTTTATTTTGACATAAAAAAAAACTTAGCACTGTATCTTCTTCTTCACTATGGGTAGTTTCCTATTGCTGAACATTAGTGTACCAATGCTACCCATAACAAATACATAAAATGTTGATATTGTATTTGGAGACATACATGTCTGAAATTATGCATCTTGGAACTTTGACATAATCCACGATTCTTAAATATCTATTCTGTATGCAGCTGTTTAAAAATATACATACTGTATATTTATAACATTCACAAATTATATGCTGTGTAAAACGATATGTGTTACCTAGGGCAAAAGGAGCAGCCTTCAACCTGATTCATGCTCAATGATTAAAAATATTACAAAGTCAAAGCATCTAAGCAACCCTTTTGAAAAAAATCTTGCTAAAGTTGTTAATGTTCTGTTCCTTTAGTTAAAAACAAACTGACATTTGTGACCATGGGCAATCAAGAAATAAAAGCATTTATAACCTCTTTTTTATCACTTAAGAAGTGGAAGATAAAAAGATTGGTTCTTTGGTTTTTACCCAAAAATATAACAGAGAAAGCAAACATTGCTCTTTGTGGAGTTTATGGCTCCAATTGGTTTTTCTTTGACTCCCTAGTTGTGTCTAAACTCTCAGACCTTCTGACCATGAGCATGTTTGGAATAGATTGTGAGTCAAAGACTACAAATCTTCCTCAGCTTGTATATAATAATCAGACTTCACACACACTTTAATAGTACGTTCAAGACAAATTGTGTGCTTGCTTCCTTCCTTCCTCCAGCTACTTCAATTATTTCTAGTAAAGTTTTAAAAGTTGGTTTCTCTCCAAAATGACTGCATAACCCTGTATTAATAAAATGACAAATATCTTGGGCAATTCCTTCAAATATACATGAAGTTGTTTATGAGAGAATGTTCACAAAATTATATCCGTACAAATGCTTGGGTTTCACTGGTTAGTCAATCTAATGTAAGAAAATTAGAACAGAGGTGCTAGATCTGATCAGTCATTCATCTAGGGATCCCTCTATCCATGTTCTCCAACAAATTGTTATCAAGAATCTCTAAGGCTGAAGGAATTAAGAGTTGCCTTTAATGAGAGTTCCTTAAAGCAGTGCCCATTTTTTCAGGGTCAAGCTTCTTCAATGAATAGCAGAGAGGAGCTATGTGTCCTGTTCAGACTATGCAACCAGGCGGAGTAATATCAAAAATACTCTTTATTAAATAACTATCTACAATAAGTAAGTCCTTGATATATGAAAACTTGGTTCAACTAACCCAACCGGAACACAGCAAGGCAGCGGACAGGACTTCTGACTGGTACTGGAAGCTGAATGAAACTGGAACACAAGATACTGAAGACAACAGTTCTCGAACTGGAACAATACTGGAACTGCTCTGGCACTGGAGCACTGGGTAGCTGAAGACTTGTGCTGGACTGGAAGCAGCAACTGGAACCTCGAAGCAGGACTAGGAATTGGGAACAAGGCAGACTTGACTAGAGACTCTAAACTGGGTTGAAGACTTGAAGCAAGACTGGAACTCAAAGCCAGGCTAGACTCGTTTGAGAGCCCTGGACTAGGCTGAATTCTCTGGACTGGAGACTTGGAACAAGACTGGGAACTCGGATCACAACTGGACTTGGCTGGGACCGAAGGCATGCAGTGGTGCTGGAGTTTCAAGACACGAAGAAGCCGCTTGGAAGATCATGGAGTTTCAAGACTGGAAGCAAAACCGAGACTGCTGGGCTTGGCAATCAAAGGATCCTCAATGGCAGCAGTGGGATTCAGGTCCCCTTCAGAGTGGAGCAAAGATGCTGATTCCTCTTTGGCCACAGACACTGTCTCTGACGCAGGTAAGGACTCTGCCACCGGGCTTGGGACAGGGAGGAGAATAGTCATACTTGGGGCTGGCCAGTGCCTTGAAGTGCCCCTCCTATGCAATGACTGAATGAGAGCACAGCCATCTGGATTTTATTATATTTGGTAGCTCTGTGAAATTGTTTTATAGTGTGTTTTATATTGAAATTTTATTATATATTTATTGTTTTAAATTGTAAACCACCCAGAGTCCCTCCGGTCAGAGGAGATGGGTGGTGACAAATTTGATAAAAACATAAAATAAATAAGGACTCTTCCGAAAACACTGGAGGCTTGGAGGATCAGTTGTCTCTGGCAGCTCGCTCTTCTTGTGGCTGCCTTTTATCCCGATCCTTGGCACACTTGGACCCTCCTGCAGCCAATCAGGCTGCCTTTTCCTTCACATGCTTTTCAGCCCATTGTTGGCATGTGCTGATTGGAGGATTCGAATCCTCCCCTGAGTCTTGGCCAATGAGCGCCTTGGATTCTTCCCACGCTGCTGACTCATCCTGGAGTTTCGTTTTCCCAGTTGCAGCCCAGTAAGTTTCCAATTCCTCCTCTGACTCCGAAAGAGTTTCACTTTTCGAATCAGAGGCAGGCTTGACTCTGACACTGTGTTTGGATGAAGTTAGAAGTAGTTCTCCCAATCTTTGAAACATGCACAGTCCTATTAAATATGCATGGTGTAATTGAATGCATGAAACTTTAATTTAAAAGAACCCCATTTAGTGGATTTCAGATGCAATGGAACAGTTTTCCACCCTAATATCCCCTTGAAATTACGGACACGTCAGCAGCATTCAAAATACTTTGGATGAGGCAGTTAGATTTATGTTAATTTTATATAATTTGTGATGATATACATGATTTGCTTAAAGACTTCATTGTGCAAACAATGCAGATTGACACAAATGATGTAACTTCTGATTTTATGGATATTTAGGAATAAGGGATGCTACCTCCCTCCACTAAGGTTTCTCTTGACTTTCTTTTCTCTCTCCTGAATCTTCCTCCTATCTGGTCAAGCAATGGCCTGTGAGAAGCTCACACACATGCCATGATACCAAGACCCTCCTAGACTCTGGTTATACAATGGTTTTCATTTTACCCATGTATTTCCTGATAATCAGTTTGGTGGGGGGATTTTTTTTCACAATTACTTATTTATCAACTTGAATAATTGCTCTTCTCTTGGAGGACAATCAGTCAAACTGCAATCAGATGTGGTGTCGAGTGCCAATTTAGACACTTTTAAAAGAGGCTCTGGATAAATTCATGGGGGATTGGGCTTGATGATTGCTTACTACCTCCTGAATCACAGGCAGCATACTTTAAATACCAGCTGCTGGGGAGTAACAGTGGAAGAGGGTAATCATCCATCTGTCTGTTTGTGAGCTTCCAGAAATGTACTTCCTTGGTCATTGTATGTATGGAAGGGTAAACCAAATGGGACTTGGCCCAGCTCATCAGGGCCAAACCGCTCTTAATTTTTTAGGTGGAAAAAATCCTGTTCCTATTCATATAACCCTATTCTGGGGCACTATACAAAAAACAATTTCTGGTATTCCAGTCACTGAATTACCATTTTAAAATTATACTCGTAACTATTAATATTACAAACAGATCACTCAAAGGGTAATCGGTAGGTTTAATTGTGCTCAAACTGGTAATGCTACCTGGAGGGTGGCAAATGTATCTTTGGTTTGGCTGAGCTTTAAATCTTTCTATCTTTAACCCCTGGCACACAAATGGAGAAGGTCTAGTTAATGGGAAATTCAAGCCAGCTCCTCAGCTGGTGCTGATCATTGCTTCATTGACAAGAGCAATCTGGCTCAGTTATTCCGAGGCAATGAATGAAAGCCAACCTTTAGAATCCTTGTGCACCTAAACCTAATTTTCCAAGAGATGGATGTCAGCTGCTGCTCTGCCCTGCATTCATAGCTGATGGTTGGCTGTTCATGCCTCACTAAGTAATATTGGCTGGGAAGGTGAGTATTTGGCTGCTCTCTTGGCTAGCAGAGCAGCAATGCTGGCAGCCACATGGCTGATTATTAGTGGAGCTATAAAATCAGCAAATAATAAAAAGAAAGATAATTGTCTAAGGGTCAAAAAATAATGTAAATACAGACATATTGTCTTATTTTATGTCATTAAAGGTTATTCTTCAGAATATTGACTCTCATTGTGATTGTGTTAAACAAAGTTGCCTCTCCAGCAATAAAGAGCAGTTTATTGGGATCAAATATTTGCATGGCAATTCTTACTTATCTACACTGATCTCTTTCCAGATTATAATGGTTTACCCTGCTATCTCCAACAGGTCATTTTCCCAACCCTCATGGATTAGCTCAGAAAAGTGATTTAAGTTCTTTCTCTTTTCCATATCCTGGATAAAAATAATAAATATGTCAGAAAACTGGTGAAACTACATCACTATCAGTAATTGGATGTGAGATCCTTGGCAACCCTAAGTGCTGAGAATCATGGAGCAAAAGCAGAATATAAATGATATATAAAAATATTTCTAAATTTGAATATATAATGGGGGAGTGGGGGAGATGGGCGGTAATAAAAATGTGACAAAATATGACAAAAATATGACAAATAAATATATACATAAAGTGCTTCTCTTCCAAAATATTATGTATGACATTATAAAAGTTTTTCTGTGATGCGTATTTGTGATGATTTCATCAAGAGCAATTATACGTGTTTGTTATTCACTTGAATGCATCAAGTGCAGTTAATTAGAAGGCCCATGTGTGATGAGTTGAATAAAATAGTTCTGGTCACCATTAAATCTTAAGAAAGCTATTTTTCACTCCCAAGCTCAATTGCTTCCACATTTCTATCAAGCTTTGGAAGCTATCATGCTCAGCAATATTCTGTAGGTAGAAAGTCCTGGACATACAGTTTTTAAGGTATCTGAGATGGACTAAAATGCTCTGGAGAATGACTTCTTCTGGTTTCCCAGCAACCTAGAATGCAGGGGGCTGTGGAAGGGAATGAATCAGGTTGTAATTTGAACTGGAGAAGAATTCTTGAGAACAAATACACATTTGTAATGCAGCTGAATTTTAAGAGTGAGACAATTCATATTCTCAGCAAAGTTTTGAAAACGTAGTTAGAACTCTTCCTGTTTAAAAAAAAGTGGAACTCTAGTTGCAAGAAGAAATAAATGTTCATGCACAGTTTTCGTGTAACTAATAACCCGTGTCTTGCTTTAGAAGGAATAGGAGAAATTGTGCTTTTTTTTTAATGCGGAGGACAAACCAGGAGTCATATAGTTGAAAAACCTCATTGGATTGCCACTGAACAAAATAAATTTCAGAGACCTCATGTTACATTTTACTACCTCCAGTCTCTACTAGGGTTACAATTCCACCAGGTCCATGGCCTAACAGATGGTCTTAACTAATGAAAAACACCCTTTTAATTAGTTTGTTTGAAGATGCTTGTTTACCTCAGAGGGAGCTTCCAATGAAGTTTCAGTGACCGGCATCCATGTTGCTGGCTTCCAGCAGTTGCCATCTGCTTGGTGGCAGAAAGTGGCTAAGGGGAAACTATTTGTATTTCGTCCTTCAATGAGCTGGAATGAACAGTGTAGTTACAGAACTTGGGGAGGTGGTTGGGTTGGGTGAGAGACGGAACTTTGTTTACTGCTGGAAGCAGCATGAAAACTCTGAAATCCTTCCTTCCAGAGGACAACTGCTTACCTTACTATTGCTAACACGAGTTTCAAAAATCAGCTTTAAGGAAATATTCTCTCTCTCCTCTCATTCTCTCTCTGAATATATATTGGCTTATTTCCCAAAAGTTTTGCTATTGGCTTCTTATACTGAACACACACCCCCCTACATGCATACATACCCTGTTATGCTGAAAGTCGTTAAATGTTTCTGAATACGAAGGGGCAGGGAGAGAAGTTAGAATCATAGAGTTTGAAGGGGTCATTTAGGCTATGGAATCCAACCTGCTACTCAGTGCAAGAATCCAAATCAAATGGCCTTGACAGATGGCAGCCTGTCTAGCCTCTACTTGAACACATCCAATGAAGGGCAACCTGCCACCACTTTATGTTCTAATATTAAATCAGAATCTGTCTTCCTCTCCCTTAAAACCTTTATTCTGGAACACAAGAGAACAGGTCATTATCACCTTCTGTGTGGCATCCTTTCTGATATCTGGAGATTTGTTCAGTTTTCTAAAGGCTAAAAATAGCCAGCCATTTCAGTCTTTCTTCATCATGCCTAGCTTCTTGCTGCTGTTTATTCGTTCAGTCGCTTCCGACTTTTCATGACTTCATGGACGAGCCCATGCCAGAGCTTCCTGTCGGTCGTCAACACCCCCAGCTCCCCCAGGGACAAGTCCGTCACCTCTAGAATATCATCCATCCACCTTGCCCTTGGTCGGCCCCTCTTCCTTTTGCCCTCCACTCTCCCTAGCATCAGCATCTTCTCCAGGGTGTCCTGTCTTCTCATTATGTGGCCAAAGTATTTCAGTTTTGCCTTTAATATTGTTCCCTCAGGTGAGCAGTCTGGCTTTATTTCCTGGAGTATGGACTGGTTTGATCTTCTTGCAGTCCAAGGCACTCTCAGAATTTTCCTCCAACACCACAGTTCAAAAGCATCGATCTTCCTTCGCTCAGCCTTCCTTATGGTCCAGCTCTCGCAGCCATATGTTACTACAGGGAACACCATTGCTTTAACTGCCTTTGTTGTCAGTGTGATGTCTCTGCTCTTAACTATTTTATCGAGATTTGTCATTGCTCTTCTCCCAAGGATTAAGCGTCTTCTGATTTCCTGACTGCAGTCAGCATGCGCAGTAATCTTCGCACCTAGAAATACAAAGTCTTTCACTGCTTCTACATTTTCTCCCTCTATTTGCAGTTATCAATCAAGCTGGTTGCCATAATCTTGGTGTTGTTTTTGAGGTTTAGCTGCAAGCCAGCTTTTGCACTTCCTTCTTTCACATTTGTCATAAGGCTCCTCAGTTCCTCCTCGCTTTCAGCCATCAAAGTGGTATCATCTGCATATCTGAGATTGTTAATGTTTCTTCCAGCGATTTTAACCCCAGCCTTGGATTCCTCAAGCCCAGCATGTTCCATGATGTGTTCTGCGCACAAGTTGAATAGGTAGGGTGAGAGTATACAGCCCTGCCATACTCCTTTCCCAATTTTAAACCAGTCCGTTGTTCCGTGGTCTGTTCTTACTTGGTCGTTATACAGATTCTTCAGGAGGCATACAAGATGACTTGGTATCCCCATACCACTAAGAACTTGCCACAATTTGTTATGGTCCACACAGTCAAAGGCTTTAGAATAGTCAATAAAACAGAAATAGATGTTTTTCTGAAACTCCCTGGCTTTTTCCATTATCCATCGGATATTGGCAATTTTGTCCCTAGTTCCTCTGCCTTTTCTAAATCCAGCTTGTACATCTGGCAATTCTCGCTCCATGAATTGCTGAAGTCTACCTTGCAGGACCTTGAGCATTACCTTACTTAGCTTCTAGGTCCCTGATAATGTTTGGTGCTCTACTCTGAAATGGTTCCAATTTCTCTCAATCCTTTTAAACATGTGATACCCAGAAGTGAGCTAGTACTTGAAATGAGGTCTGGCACAAGCAGAATAAAGTGGAAGAATGTATTGGTACGATTTGGAAATTATACTTCTGCTGATGGAGCCTGAAATGACATTTTTCTTCTTTGTAGCTGCATCACAATATTGGCTCATACTCAGTTTGCAAGATCTTCTGAATTATTGTTACCATGTCAGAGGTTAGGTAAAGAGATTCAGATTTGCCTATTGCACTGGATTTTTACCAGGATAAAATGGAAACTTCCCTCCCCCATGAAGTGACTTGAAGGTATCAAAAGATAATTATGATTGTATTTTATACAGTTCTTAGAAATGGATGCAACATCTCTAAAAAAATTCATACTATAAACTTGTCTGTTTCTTCTTTAACAGGGGGATTTGATATTCTGGCTCGCACTGACAGGTTTAATCACAGTTTTAGTTACAATGAGAAGTGTGATATACCAAACCCTGGGCATTTCCCGCTAAACATGCAACAGAATGAATAGATGGGGTAAGTTCTTGAGCATCACAGTCACTATATCAGAGTGATCACACATAAACCAGGCTAATGCCCATTCCTCAAAAGAAAAACAAAACAAAATAGCAAAGCCTGCCTGTTCATTCCCCATCTGGTTTCTATCTTTCCATGCGCAGATACATAAGATAACTTCATTCTGAGGCAAAATTCTGTTTTATATTTTACAGCAAAGCTCACCCCAGGATACTTATCATAGACTCATTGCAAGCAGATAATGCAGATAAAACAGAAAATGTGAGAAACCAACCCCATGCTAGCTCAGCTTATCACCTTGATTGACCAGACTGTCGTCGGACAGAGTCCTGCTGGTCGCAACTCGCTTTCCATTCGTCTCGAGTCCTGGCTTTTCTTCTCCAGGTTTGGCCAAAGTCCTTGATTATTGGTTCTTTCCATCTCTTTGGAGGTTGGCCAATAGGTCTTTTTGCTTCTCTTGGATACCATTCAGCAACTGCTGTTGTCCAATGGCCATCCGACATGTGTGTGACATGTCCTGCCCAGCATAGCTTCTGTTTTCGATATTCGATGATGACATCACTTATTCCACTTCGTGTTCTAATCTGCCTGCTTGGGACGTGGTATCGGAGAGAAACTGTCATGAGTAAGGATGGCGAGCAGGGGGCTCTCACCCAGACTGTCAAGCGCATGCGTAGCACTGAGGAACTGTTCAGCCATTCAAAGAGACACAGATCGGGACCGCCTTAACCTTTGGGGTTTATATGGCTGGGTTTTCCCACGCTTTCTCAGTTTGTTAGGATTCTTGTTAAGTACTACTAATAAATATTAGAGACCAAGTCCTCGCCTCAGTGTGTTTCCTGGTAATCAGGACAGAAACTTTCAGCATGGATCTTTCCATAGCCCTTACTACTCTTGAAAGCTCTTCCTCTTCTGCCTTTGTAAGCAAACATGTTTCACTTCCATATAGCACCGCTGATAAGACAGTCAAATTAAAAAGATTAGCATGCAGTTTTCCATCGATCTTCTCATTCTGTAAGACTTCCCTAATGGAGTTGCATCTAGCCCATCCAGCTTTCTTTCTTCTGACCAGTTCTTCTCTTTGATCGTTGTTCATTTTGATTAGCCGTCCCAGGTAGACATAGTGGTCAATCTCTTCAATAAGTTCATTCTGAAGCCTCATTTGGAATTTTGGAAGGTTCCCTGTCTGCATATATGTATATACGCAGCTCAGCTTATATGGCCTGAAAATACATCAGGATGTGACATATGAGCCAGTAACGTTCATATTAGGATTTGAAATTTCAAAGGGCTGATAAAGGAAGAGAAATTCATCACAGCAGGGTAAGACAACAAATCAAGTTTCTGTGGTAAAATTTTTATTAATAGGCTTGTAGTCATCTCCCCACTTGTCATCAGTGTGCCCTTGCTTTCCTTTGTAAACTTTTAAATATTAGTATTCCTTCCCTATGATTAAGGTTAGTACCTTTAAAAGGAATTTCTAGATGTAGATGCTGCTTGATTTTATGTGGTCCTAAATTAAGCACATGTGGCTTCAAAGAAAGGATGAATTAAACAACAGCAACAACATTTGATCTGTGCAGTTCATCTCTGGAGCAATTGATTGTGTTGTGTATCTCAATAACAGTAATAGTAGTAGCAGTAATAATAATAATTCCTTTGCTTATAATAGGGCTATGAACAAATGAGTGAGCTTTCTTTGTCACTGTACCTACGATTTTCTGAGAAGCTGGCTGATCTAAAACATACTGGCTACTTGCCTGGAGCTTTGGAGGAGCCTTTCCAGCTGTGCTTTTCTGAATATCTCATTTTTAACATAATAAAGTCCTGTTGGCCCAGGGTGGAAATATAAAGTGAGATTTATGCACAAATATACTTATTCTGAGCTCACTATGGACTGCTTTCAAAGAGGATTATTCAGTTCATAGAGGACAAGCCCTCTGGTGACCATATGCCATAATTTATTCTTTCTTTATTTTATTTCCAGCAATTTGTAGGCCACCCACTTCTCATGTTTATGTGGAAGCTCTATATTTAAAATCCCCATTAATTTATGTAATACACTGATATGCCATCTTTCCAGGAGTCAGGGTGGCATACCACACTGCCTTTTATCTTCACAATAACCCTCTGAGGTCATATAGGGAGAGAGCGACTACCTAAAATTACACAGTAGCTTCATGGCTGAGTGGAGATTTGAAACTAGGTCTCCTTGATATTAGTTCAACGCTCCAACCAGAACATTATGTTGTCAGTCTGAATATCAGATGCAGATTTCCTATTGTAGCATTTTCCATGCACATAGCCGTAGACTGGTCCTTGCTATGACAATCTAACAACTTCCACACCATTACCATTTCCATTCCCCAATCTCTGAAAAGCTGTTTGATTATGATTTGTAATAGCCTTCACTTCTGGAAACCTTGAAATGTTGAGAACAAGGATAAAATAACTTAATTTTATCATTATAGTGCTCTAAACTACTGCAGGATCAGAGTAACAAACACCCCCCTTACCCCCACTCCATGGAAAAGAGAAAACAAAATGCTTGCACATTGACCCAATCCACTTATTTTGAGTCTTGTGCATTTCTTTGGTCATATGAAATATGAACCTGGTTCCCATGGGCTGCTAAGCTGTCAAATCTTTTTCCCCTTAAAAGACCTACTAAAGTGGCTGAGGCTCAGGAGCCAAGAAGGATGGAGCAGGAGTTCCTATACATGGGGAAATGGACCTACTGCAAGTTCCACTGAGTTGTAGCACCTTGAGGACAAACTACTTTCACACCAGTTTCAAGTATATGACAGCTGCCCCAGAAATAAATCAGATCAAATACTGAACAGAAATAACGTTATTAGGTGATAGATATGATACATATACACAGCTGATTCTGGAGGCATCTTTTAATTCCATTAAATATGCCTATCCACATTTCTCTTATCAAACTTCCCCCCTCCCCCCACAAACAGGTTGGACTTTGCCAGCTCTTGTAAGGTAGTTAATTTGGCACCATCACAGAAACAATGCTTTCTCTGTCTTTGGAATAGCCATTTGCTTAACTTTAAATTTATCTGTAGCCACTCATTACAACTGAGTTTCAGAATCTTGTCACATTCATGCTTTCCCGTGAATCAAAATATTAAAATAAAAATCCAGCATCACAGTACCTGCTCCTCAGACCTGTCATTAAAGTTAGGAGGATTAATTCCTGCTTGACTCTTGGAAGTCTGAAAACGGTTTTATATATGTTGCTAACATGTCAATTGGATTAGTCTAATTCCTTGTTTGTAGCTCTGCCAGCGTCCATTATTACAGTGAACCTCCAGCTTCAGAATGGCGCATTAAGAATGATCTCTGGCTCCACCAAAATGAGCAAATTAAACAATCCAGATGTCCCTTCATTGGCTCCCTGCTTTAACTAAATTGATTACAACATCTGTTTTTCTCTGATGGAAGTCTGCATGGATTTGGTCCTTAACTGTCTGATTGAACACTTCAGCGTCCATTCAAAACACAAATGGTACAAACTCCTTCCTTGGGGACATTTCTCAGGCCTTAACTGGTTCACATACTCTATCCTCCCCCCTCGCTCTCTCTTGCACACATTCTGTCATGTTTTCTTAATCTTTTGTTTCCTGGACTTCAACAGGCCCCTTTATTATATTTCTGTTGGCTGCTTTTACATTGTGGCAGTGATATGTTAATTCTTAATGGTAAGCTGCTTTGAAGATCTCTGGGAGGAAAAGCAGCCAAAGCATTTAAATACTGTTTATAAACAAAAGAACTGAACAGACAGATGCACAAAAAGGGTGCTGCTAGAACAGGCCTAGGGTCTGCTTAGCCCACGGTAACAGTGTGCCTACAGACACCTTCCTTGGTGTCAGTCAGGCTCCTTTCCCACTTGACTACAAAGCAGAATCTCAGCTTCTGCATCATCTTTACAGGAGCATAAATCAAGCCCCTAACAGTACAATACAACCCAGAGAAATAGATTCATTATGAGTCTCATTAGTTAGGTCCATTGTCGAGAAGATAAGGGGTTAATCTACAGAATCTGGAAAGCCGAATAGGCCCCAACATTAACCATCATTTATTAGTGAATTTATTAATGTGGGGTATCTACGAATCGTTTGAACCTTTTCCCCTTTTCCCAAGACTAAAGGACTAACCATCTTTTTCCAGATAAGAATGACCCTGAAATATCCATCTGCTGGTCACTAATAATGACATTTGAGACATTCCTATTTCTTTCCTAGCCATAGAGTCAGCCTTCAAGATTATGACATTCTGGGCTCCCTTGTAGGTCCTTATTGAATATAAAAAGGTAAATCAATGCATTCTGGTGCTTTGTGCAGAAATGTGCTTATCTGCCCAGGAAAAAGACAAAGGTAAGCTATTGATCTCAGTAGGATTTCCTTCTGAGTATACAGGTACAGGATTATGCCATCAGTCTCTTTGAAAGATAGGAGAAATAGAATAATACATTTTCTTAAAACATACAGAGACGTGAGAATTTTCACTAGTGTTCTGAAAATGGTTAACTTTCGTCAGATCTCTCAGATATGACTTCCCCTCCTGAGGGTGGACTTCCAAAGTCCCTTTAAAATTTATTCTGAGTTGAATTTTAGTGACAACCTTACTATAAAAATCATACAGGGTAATTTTTTAAAATGCCACTTCTTCCAAAATGTCATTCTCAAGGTGTCTTTTATTTCCTTCCCAATACATAGCATTAGACTACTTGGATGTATCTAGAAACTCAGTTACCATTCAGTCTTCATTAGGAGAAAAAAAAAAGTTTTGCTCTGTTTGCAAAAGGCCCCTGCATCTCTAATCAGGATTTATCAATAACTTTGCAGGGAGGGCCAGGGGTGTCCACATTTGTGTGTGTATGTGTTAAAAAACAAAAACAAAAACAAAAAAAATCAAAGATGGCAGCCATGACTGTGCTATCAAAGTCTCACCCTATTTTTTAAAATGCATTTCACAAGGCACATAAAAAGGGGGTAGAGCTTGATTGTGCAGTAGTGGATGCCATTTGGCTTTTTTGACACCTCTCTGCAGACACCCCTGGCTGAGGTAGCCCTCTGGCTCACTATGAAGCAGCTTCATTTTAGTATAGATCCCAGAAATATGTGAATACAGCTGGTTTTACAGCAACATGTCAGCAAAGCCCTCCTGTTTTGGATGCATTCAGTCAGCCATTCTGTCTCCAAGGTTACTCCATCTGCCTTTCCCCTCTCCTACCTGTTTTTTAAAAGCTGCTTTGAATACCAGGTCACATTCCAGGATCACTGTGCTCAGTGTGGTATGTATATTATTCCTTTAAAAGGGTTGTGTGTATGTTGAAGCGGAGGAAATGGTTTGCTATTTCTGAATGTTATGTTGTATATAGATATTCCCTGATTTAATAAGGAAGGCTGTTCACTTTACTTACTGGTTTCTGTCATTGCTAACAGGAGACCAGACCCCACCAGGGATATATTATCCATGTGAGTTTACTTTCTGTAGACTCACTGTGGGGGAACAAATGTTTCATGGTGTCAGAAGTGGACCTGCTTCCCATCTTAGCTGCTAGTAACCTATACAGTTCCTTGTGACTTATGGGGTATTTTGCACCTCCAACAGGCAGGCAATTTACAGGCAATCTGGGAGAAAATTGGAGGAGATGGGAACAGAATTTTTAATGGTGCCTCACAGTCTCTAAAGCAGGGAAAGAGTTTGAAGACTATACAATTGCAGTCATGCTTCACTGCACTGGGGACAAAGCTCTGGAGATCAGGAGCAAAAAACAGGATGTGTCTGCAGACCCCAATAATAAAATCCTTGAATTTTTTTTTTTTTTTGGTGGCTTTCCAGAACTACTGCAAGTACAGGAAAAAACTTGTGTTTGAAAGACATCAGTTCGGGCAATTGGAATATTTATTGAATTGATAATATACACTGCCTCAATCCAACTGGACTCTAGGTGGTTCACAATATACATAATAAAATACAGTAACAATAATAATACAGTAATGTCAAATGTTAGCAATACACTAGAAAACCCATGACCCATTGGGTCATTCTTTCAAAAATATTTCCTTCCCTAAACAGAGAAACAGAATGACCACAGGTGGGCAAAAAAGCAGTGGGAGGGGGAGTGACTTCTGACTTCCTGCCAGCTTCCCCATTGACTTTGCTTGTGGGAAACTGGCAGGGAGCATTGGAAATCACTCCTCTTCAGCTGACCCACAGAACTGCCTGCCACTTTGCTGGTGGGATGGGAAACAAAGGAATGACCATGGGCAGGCAAAAAAGCAGTGGGAGCATGAGTGACTTCCGACTTCCTGCTGGCTTCCCCATTGACTTTGCTTATAGGCAGCTGGCAGAATTGGAAATCACTCCTCCTCCTCCTTGGCTGACCCACTGCCTGTCCCTTTGCTGGGGTGAGGGGGAACAAAGGGAGCCATGGACTGCGGGGAAAACTGCACCCCTGTTCCCTATCCCAGCATCTCCCCAAGGGCCCTCTCCCTCCAGGGAAGAAGAGGGCTCACTCATTGACCACTGACACCCCCCAACCAGCCCTACCTCGCCAGCAGGCACTCCCTTGTCCTTCCCTCACTGCCTACTGCATGAGGGACATGGAATGCAAGAATCAATTGACTATGAATTGACATCTTAGGTATTAGCAAACTGAAATGGACAGGAACTGGACACTTTCTATCCAGAGATCATACTTTTTACTACTTAGGACATGACAAACAAAGAAGAAATGTTGTTACTTTCACAGTCAGGAAGGATATATCAAAGTCAATACTGGGGTACAATGCAGTCAATGACCAAATAATATTAATTAGATTTTGTGGATTTCACGCAACATGGAATGATTTTACAACATCTTTAATCTTACATGCTAGTAAAATAATGCTTAGGATCATCCAACGCAGATTAGAACCTCACATGAAAAGGGAGATGCCAGATGTTTGAGCTGGCTTTAGAAAAGGCTGAGAAACAAGAGACATTATTGTTGATTCATACTGCATAACTGGGGAAGCCAAAGAATACCAAAAAGAAGTCCATATGTACTTCATTGATTATGGAATGGCCTTCAGTTGTGTCAACCATGCCAAACTGCGGAATGTCCTTAGGGAAAAAAGGACATTTCAGAGCATCTCACTGTCCTCATATAAAATCTATACACAGGACAGGAAGCCACAGTCATATAACATGGCAAGATAGACTGGCTCTGGGTTGGCAAAGAGTGAGCCAAAGCTATATATTCTCTTCTTATCTATTCAACCTGTATGCCAAATATATATTGAGGGAAGCTGGATTAGAAGAAGATAAATTGATTTTAAAACAGGAGGATAAAACATCAATAACCTGTGCTGTGCTGATGACACAGTTCCAATGGTGGATGATCTGTAAGCTCAAATAATGTAAGTCAAGGAGCACAGTGAAAAAATATGATTAAAATTAAATATTTTTCTGTTACTATTTTAAAAGCAATAAAAATAAATAAATAAATAAATGGAAGACCAAACTAATAACATTACGTAAAGTGACCATCTTTAGAACTGACAGTGAAGATACTGGATAAATTCTGCCTTTTAGTATCAGCTATCAAAAAATGGAACTGGGAAAAGTGGAAGGAAAGAGAAGAGGATGACCAGCAGCAAGGTAGATGGGCTCAATTAGCAGCAAAGGATGCACTTGGAAGAGCTGAAAGTCCAGGTTAGGGACAGATAGTCATGGAAAAAATCTATGTGGTCACTAAGAATCAACACCAACTTGTTGACACGTAATCAATTTTTAAAAAAATGAACAAAAGAGGAATCAGCAGTCCAGAAATGTGCCACGACCAAGCAATTGGTAGGGTAGCAATGAAGGCCTTGGAGAAGATATTCAGATGCTGGGATACTGTATGTCTGTATCTACAAAGATCAGAAAGGTTCATGCAATGGTTTTCCTTGTGACATAATATGGAAGCAAAAGTTGGACTTTGAAGAAGCAGAAGAGAAAGAATATTGACATTTTGGAACATTGGTGTTGGAGAAAACTCCTGAGAATACCAAGGCAAGAAAACAAACAAATGGATCATAGAACATTTGAGTGTTTTCGAATATTTGGAACAGTTTCAGGTACTAAGCACCAGTTGCCCAATGGTGTCAGAAAATGCCTTTACAATCCTTGACCAAGCAAGATCTACTCTCATCATAGACAGACTAAACATACACAACAGATGTGCACGGACACACAGACACAACTTATTCAAGTGTTGTAATGGCATAGTTAGTTATTCATACAGATGGAGAATGTTGAAAAAGGCTTTGGCAGCAAAAACTTTTCATAATCTTTGGTGCAAAGGATGGTTATTTTCAGATGAAGTTAGATAAACAATCTGCTGAGCTATACCACTCCATGGTGATGATACCATTTCAGATGATTTTCCTTAAGGTCATCAATTCAGCCAGTAAAGTATTCCAACAACAACAAAAGAATACTTTGGAACATCATACAAGGAATCTTACCAGTGCAGATGATGATTATTGCAGCTATCATCCTGGAGGAACTGGGTGTCATTCTCAAAAATGCATTTTGAAAAGGGCACTCTTTCCCAAAGGATGGGACAAATTCATTAAGGAGAAAACATAATTCCTAGTGGAGGGATTTAAGGATATAGGCCACATATTTTCAGTGCACTGAATCAGGCCAGATGCTGATGAAGTTGAAGCTATCAACTGCATGACCTCACTGGAAGAAAAGAAAGGCCTTCAGAGACTCTTAAAAGCCAGTTCTTGGCACAATATATTCCAAATTAAGTTTGATAGCACCTCTGACAATACTGGTGAGGAATGTTATATTCTGGCAATGAAAATTGGATCAGCAGAGTGACCTGGCTAAACTCATCACAATCACTCCCAGTAGACCAACTAAAAATCCAGGGTGATAGTTAGGTCCATGGCTTAGGTGCATGTTTAGGTGCATGCCTTCTTCAAAAAAGTGACCTACTAGTATGCATTGACACAAGCTGAAAAAAATACTGTAAAAATTGAAACAACTTTGGGATCTTTTTGCCACAATTAAGTACCAACAGTGAGTGTATGGCACTCAAGTGAGGGTCCAATCTGATCACAATCCGCTAGACGCAAGTTTTGCAAAGCTCATTAGGAAGGCATCAATGTGCCTACAGAGGATGGTATTACAACTCCTGCAGTATGACATTCAGATGATCTATATCAAAGGCAAGGATATGTTGGGGGCAAATACGTTTTCAAGAGCTTCAGTAATCCCTGCCCATATTTGCCTTGATCCCCTTCATGCTGAAAAGGCAATCTACAGTCTGCCAGAAACAGTGACATTCAGTGACTGCTTATTTAAGTAGTTGCAAGAACCCATAGTTGGCTGTTAGTGATTTGAGGACACTTTGACCTCAAGATAACAGTAGATGGCTACCTTGCTTGAAGCAAGTCAAATAAGAAATGGAACCTTACTGACTTCTTCCGGATCAGATATGAATTGTGGATTATTTACAGTTTTATAGAATTCAAAATAATTGGACCTTATGAAGCATGGTTTGAGATGTCAGCAGTTGCTCTGTCAGTGTAACGGCTGAAGATTGGAGCCCAACAAGTCAGGCAGTGGCTTCCCAGAATTGAATCTGTCTGTCATTGAGATAGGACTTACTGAAAATTCCCTCTCCTTGTGAGGTTTGCAGGGCATGGGTGAGATGGCAGACCTTACTTTATAAGAGCCCCCACCTTATGGAGTACTCTCCCCCAGAAATACATGCAGTTCCTCCCCCACTGCAATTGCCTAAGCAGGTTAAAAGTGTTTTATTTCTATGTGCTTTCACTTCCAACTGACTTGGGGAGTGTATATTGGGTTTTATCTTTGCTTTCTGTGGTTATTTTGGGGGTTTGATATTGTTCAGATTTAGCTCTTTAGCATTAAGGTTTTTTTTCTTTTTGCTTGATATTGTATGCCACCCAGAAGTGTTGAATGGGAGATGTGGTGTTTTGGACACATCTGCCGCATGGCCCCATGCCAACTTCCTTATCGTCTGCTCTGAAAATCATACCCAGTGAGTTTGAAAGTACAGTGATCAGCTCCAAAGAACAGCTTGTCTGAAGCATGAGAAAGAAGGTCTAGCGAAACGTAGATTTAAACCTGATAGAAACAAACAAATATACAGGAATAAGCCATCAATGGACCCATAGCAAATACAGCCACATCCTGGTTACAGTGTGAGTCATTACCATATGTGAGCTAAAGTCTTGAAGCACAAGATCAAAATGCTGCCCAGAACCCATTGGAATTGAGTTAGGTTATAAGTTGTTGTTGTTTGCTCATTTAGTCGCTTCCGACTCTTCATGACTTCATGGACCAGCCCATGCCAGAGCTTCCTGTCGGTCGTCAACACCCCCAGCTCCCCCAGGGACGAGTCCGTCACCTCTAGAATATCATCTATCCATCTTGCCCTTGGTCGGCCCCTCTTCCTTTTGCCTTCCACTCTCCCTAGCATCATAGGGACGCGGTGGCGCTGCGGGTTAAACCGCTGAGCTGTCGATCGGAAGGTCGGCGGTTCGAAACCGCGCGGCGGGGTGAGCTCCCGTTGCTCGTCCCAGCTTCTGCACACCAAGCAG
Source organism: Candoia aspera (assembly GCF_035149785.1). Lineage (NCBI taxonomy): Eukaryota > Metazoa > Chordata > Lepidosauria > Squamata > Candoiidae > Candoia > Candoia aspera. The sequence goes on from NC_086153.1 coordinate 315,074,359, forward strand.
TTCGAAAACATGCAAATGTGAGTAGATTAATTGGTACCGCTTCGGCGGGAAGGTAACGGCGTTCCGTGAGTCATGCTGGCCACATGACCCGGAAGTGTCCTATGGACAACGCCGGCTCCAAGGCTTTGAAACGGAGATGAGCACCGCCCCCTAGAGTCGGACACGACTGGACTTTACGTCAAGGGAAACCTTTACCTTTTACCTCCCTAGCATCAGCATCTTCTCCAGGGTGTCCTGTCTTCTCATTATGTGGCCAAAGTATTTCAGTTTTGCCTTTAATATCATTCCCTCAGGTGAGCAGTTTGGCTTTATTTCCTGGAGGATGGACTGGTTTGATCTTCTTGCAGTCCAGGGCACTCTCAGGATTTTCCTCCAACACCACAGTTCAAAAGCATCTATCTTCCTTCTCTCAGCCTTCCTTATGGTCCAGCTCTAGCAGCCATATGTTACTATGGGGAACACCATTGCTTTACCAATGCGGACCTTTGTTGTCAGTGTGATGTCTCTGCTCTTAATTATTTTATCGAGATTGGTCATTGCTCTTCTCCCAAGTATTAAGAGTCTTCTGATTTCCTGACTGCAGTCAGCATCTGCAGTAATCTTTGCACCTAGAAATACAAAGTCTTTCACTGCTTCTACATTTTCTCCCTCTATTTGCCAGTTATCATTCAAGCTGGTTGCCATAATTTTGGTTTTTTTGAGGTTTAGCTGCAAGCCAGCTTTTGCACTTTCTTCTTTTACCTTCGTCATAAGGCTCCTCAGTTCCTCTTCACTTTCAGCCATCAAAGTGGTATCATCTGCATATCTGAGATTGTTAATGTTTCTTCCAGCGATTTTAACTCCAGCCTTGGATTCCTCAAGCCCAGCATGTCGCATGATGTGTTCTGTGTACAAGTTGAATAGGTAGGGTGAGAGTATACAGCCCTGCCGTACTCCTTTCCCAATCTTAAACCGGTCCGTTGTTCCGTGGTCTGTTCTTACTGTTGCTACTTGGTCGTTATACAGATTCTTCAGGAGGCAGACAAGATGACTTGGTATCCCCATACCACTAAGAACTTGCCACAATTTGTTATGGTCCACACAGTCAAAGGCTTTAGAATAGTCAATAAAACAGAAACAGATGTTTTTCTGAAACTCCCTGGCTTTTTCCATTATCCAGCGGATATTGGCAATTTGGTCCCTAGTTCCTCTGCCTTTTCTAAATCCAGCTTGTACATCTGGCAATTCTTGCTCCATGAATTGCTGAAGTCTACCTTGCAGGATCTTGAGCATTACCTTACTGGCATGTGAAATGAGTGCCACTGTTGGATAGGTTGAACATTCTTTAGTGTTTCCCTTTTTGGTATGGGGATATAAGTTGATTTTTTCCAGTCTGATGGCCATTCTTGTGTTTTCCAAATTTGCTGGCATATAGCATGCATTACCTTGACAGCATCATCTTGCAAGATTTTGAACAGTTCAGCTGGGATGCCATCGTCTCCTGCTTCCTTGTTATTAGCAATGCTTCTTAAGGCCCATTCAACCTCACTCTTCAGGATGTCTGGCTCTAGCTCACTGACCACACTGTCAGATCTATCCCTGATATTGTTATCCTTCCTATACAGGTCTTCTGTATATTCTTGCCACCTTTTCTTGATCTCTTCTTCTTCTGTTAGGTCCTTGCGATCTTTGTTTTTGATCATGCTCATTTTTGCCTGGAATTTACCTCCGATGTTTCTAATTTTCTGGAAGAGGTCTCTTGTCCTTCCTATTCTATTGTCTTCTTCCACTTCCACGCATTGCTTGTTTAAAAATAATTCCTTATCTCTTCTGGCTAACCTCTGGAATTTTGCATTTCATTGGGCATATCTCCCCCTATCACTGTTGCCTTTTGCTTTCCTTCTTTCTTGGGCTACTTCTAGTGTCTCAGCAGACAGCCATTTTGCCTTCTTGGTTTTCTCTTTCTTTGGGATGTATTTTGTTGCCACCTCCTGAACAATGTTGCGAACATCTGTCCAGAGTTCTTCCAGAACCCTATCTACTAAGTCCAGTCCCTTAAATCTATTCTTCACCTCCACTGCATATTCCTTAGGAATATTAGTGAGCTCATATCTAGCTGATCTGTGGGTCTTCCCTAATCTCTTTAGTCTGATCCTAAATTGTGCAATAAGAAGTTCGCGATCTGAACTACAGTCAGCTCCAGGTTTTGTTTTTACCGACTGTATAGGCATCCACCACCTTTGGCTGCAAAGGATGTAGTCAATCTGATTTCGATGTTGTCCATCTGGTGAAGTCCATGTATAAAGCCGTCTCTTAGGTTGTTGGAAGAGAGTGTTTGTTATGCAGAGTGAGTTGTCTTGGCAAAATTCTATCAGCCTATGTCCTGCTTCGTTTTGTTCTCCCAGGCCATGCTTACCTGTAATTCCAGGTGTCATTTGACTGCCCACCTTAGCATTCCAGTCTCCCGTGATGAAAATAACGTCTCTTTTAGGCATGTTGTCCAGTTGGTGCTGCAGATCCTCATAGAACTGCTCTACTTCAGCTTCTGCAGCATCTGTGGTTGGGGCGTATATTTGGATCACTGTGATGCTAGATGGCTTGCCCTGAATTCGAATTGAGATCATTCTATCATTTTTTGGATTGTATCCAAGCACTGCTTTAGCCACTTTACTATTAATTATGAAGGCTACTCCATTTCTTCTGTGGTCCTCTTGTCCACAGTAGTAGATCTGGTGGTCATTTGATGTGAAGCGGCCCATTCCAGTCCATTTCTGATGCCCAAAACGTCTATCTTTAATCTTGACATCTCACCAATAACCACATCCAATTTGCCCTGGCTCATAGATCTTACATTCCAGGTTCCAATGGTGTGTTGATCCTTAGAACATCGGATTCGCCGTTCACCACCAGCACCGTCGGCCACTAGCCATCCTTTCGGCTTTGAGCTAGCTGCGTCATCACGTCTGGGGCTAGTTGAACTCCTCCTCTGTTCCTCCCCAGTAGCATTTTCACCATCTTCCGACCTGGGGGTCTCATCTTCCGATGGTATACCGACATATCTCTGGTTGTACTGATCCATTGAGTTTTCATGGCAAGAATACTGGGGTGGGTTGCCATTACCTTCCCCAGGGATTGCATTTAGTCTGACCTCTCTGTCATGACCTTCCCATCTTGGGTGGCCCTTCAGAGTTTAGCTCATGGCATCATTGAGGTGCTCAAGCTCCAGCAGCACAACAAGGTAACAATCCTTTGCTGAAGAGGTTATAAGTACTTACTGTAAAATGAATAAACAAACAAACAAGTCAGTCAGTCATGTATTGGCCAAACATGAATGCTTAATCTGAGCTGCAGGTTGAGAATTATGCACTTTGTCAGGAGCTCCAACCCAGAACACACATAATAAACAGCCAGACCATCCCACACACTAACAGAGAGGCTAGACAGAGCTGCTCCCTTGGAACACATACCCAGCTCTGTCTCACTGGGTTCTCTTTAGTCTGTTTCCTCCATAGAGTAGGGATTGGTAACCTTTTTACTCATTAGAACCAAATGCGGTTGCTCAGTTATGGGTCTGCATGTCAGTGATGCGACTGTTCAGGGTTAATGTCCTTCTTGTTTCTCTGCGTGCACATACAAATATAGACATAACCAGTGGAATTTTAAAAAAAGTTGCTACAGATTCTGATGACAATAAAGGAACATGCTGTTGCTGAAGATACATGGTAGTTCCCAGGCAGAATGAATACTAACAGGAATGAAGAAGTGTTTGTTCTTCTCAGCAATTCTCATAAGCAAAATGAGTGTCTTAAACATCTCCATTTTGACTTGTCTCTATAGTTTAAAAAAAATGCCCCCAAAGGCCCATATTTTTACTTCTACCAACTCTAAAGTACTCTGGAGGTGTCCGCCTTGTGAAGTAGTCCAGACAAGCAGCACACCCAGATGAATTAACTCTACTTTATTGTAAGGTTACATTAAAAGAATCTTGCAAGTCTGAAGGTACATTTCTCCCTGTCGCCTTTTTTTTAAAAAAAGAAACTTTATTGTATTATATTTCCCTGTCGCCTTTACAGCCCAAGAAATTAGGGAGGGTCCCTTCTGAGACATTTGTCATGCCCACATTCCTGCTGCGGGCTAAGCTGCCTCTTATCTGTCTGCTTGTCATGAGCACTGATGGTGAGCAGGAGGGGGCCCCTATCCAGGGGGGAAAACGCATGCGTAGTACTGAGGAGTTAAGCAGCCATTCAAAGAGACACAGAACAGACCCGCCTTGACTTTTGGGGTTTATCTGTCTGGGTTTTTCCCACGCTTCTTCAGTTTGTTAGGATTTTCTGTCTTATGCAGCAGTAATAAACACTAGAGACCTATTCCTTGTCTCAGTGTGGTTCCTGACTGTTAGGACATCAATCCTAACAAACTCAACTACTCTCATTGAAAGAGGGAGGAACAAAAAAAAATAAAGGAGAGACATTTGGGAAAATGTCTTAGGAAAACCAGGAACTTTGGCAAGCCATCCAACAATTGGCAGCAGCCCTGCAACAACAACACCAACAAGTAGATCTCCAGATCAACACATTACAAGCAGCCATGCTACAGCAGTTACAACAACCAGCTCCGGTTAACCCACAACTGGTGCCAGCAGCAGCAGCAGCAGCTCCACCAGTAGTCTTGAGATCCCAGGGCAGTTTACCAGAGAAGTTTGGAGGAGAAGCAGGACAGTTGAGAATCTTTCTCACACAGTGCACAATGTTTTTCGACAGCAGACCGGCAGAGTTTCCCACAGACCGAACCAGAGTCACCTTCATTTTAAGTCTGCTAAAGGGCCCAGCAGCCAAATGGGCTATTCCCATGGTGGAGAACAATGACCCAATTCTCAATGACTACCAGAATTTTCTGACAGGGTTCTGAACACACTTTGACGACCTGATCAGAGAGGCCACTGCCAGCCGGGAAATTCAGAAGCTCAAGCAAGGCAACAAGAGGGTGGGAATTTACATTGCTGATTTCAAGCTGTTAGCAGGAGATCTGGACTGGAATGAGAGTGCCTTGAAAGACCAATTCAAACAGGGACTGGATGAGGAAATTAAAAATGACTTAGTGCGCCAGGGAACACCAGCTACCCTAGAAGGTTTATATCAGTTGTCTGTGGTCATAGACGCCAGGCTAGAAGAGCTCAGACAGATGCAGCCAGGGAGAGGCAGGGGCCTCAGGGCACTTCTAGGATTTCCAGCTCTCTCTGCAGCATCTCCTTACTCAGGACCAGAGGAGCCGATGCAGATCGGGGCGAGCAGGAGGCTTACTTCCAAGGCTGAGAGACAGAGAAGGAGAGAGAGAGCCCTCTGTTTCTACTGCGGAGTCCCGGGGCATATGGTGAGAGCTTGCCCAGCGAGAAGCCAAGCAAATTCCGTAAGAGCCCCAGGGCAAGCAGCAGAACCAAGAGCCACCTCCACCTCAACTTCCAACCAGGGAAACTCCGTCGGTCTCCCTCCACAGAGCTCAGCAGGGAGACCATCAATCAATTAAGAAGGGCTCATTCTGAGGATTCCAGGCAATCCTTTTACTACTTAACAGTCATAATGCACGTAAACCCAGAGCACCAGGTCAAGCTAGAGGCCCTCGTGGATTCCAGAGCTTCCACCAATTTTATTGATCTACAGACTGTACAAGACCTGAACATCCTGACCATGGAATTGCCACGTCCCATAGAAGTTGAGACCATTGACGGCCAGCCCCTCAAGGCAGGGCCGATTAGAAGTTTCACAGAACCTTTGCAACTAACAATGGGAGACCACACTGAGTGGATCCAACTTTATGTTACTGCATCATTTAATGTGCCTATAGTCCTGGGCACACCTTTGCTGAAGATCCACAACCCATTGTTGGACTGGACTACGGGAGCAGTCTCCTTCCCAGCTAAGGAATGCCAGCACCACAAGATTCAAGCCGCTCTCCTCTCTCCAGCAACCAACGCAGTCACGGAAGCAGGGGGGTCCAGTTGCCAGCCAAGTATGCAGATTTCACAGACGTTTTCAGCAAACAAGACGCCACAGCACTACCCCCCCCCCCATGGGGACTGTGATTGCACCATTGAGTTGATACCAGGAGCCAAGATTCCAGCAAGGAAACAATATCCCATGTCCCCCAAGGAACTAGCCACCTTAAAAGATTACTTGGATTCTAATCTCCAAAAGGGTTTCATCCGACCATCTACTTCCCCAGCATCTGCTCCTTTTTCATACCAAAGAAGCCTGACCCGTTGGCACCAGCAACCCAGGAGGCACCCATGAGAGTGGTGCATGATTTCAGCTCCCTCAATAAAGTCACAGTCAAGGAAAATTACCCACTCCCCCTAATATCTGATCTGCTGGATCGCTTAGAAAGCACACATTTTTACTAGGTTGGACCTCAGGAATGTGTACAACCTGATCCGGATGAAAGAGGGGCATGAATATCTGACTGCCTTCGATACCAGGTTTGGTAAATTTGAGTACCTTGTTTTGCCCTTTGGCTTGACTAATGCAGGAGCCATATTTTCCTGATTTATGAATCAAATTTTCTCTAATTTACTAGATAAGTATCTGGTCATTTATCTAGATGACATATTAATATTGTCTGAGGATGCTACTACTCATGTAACCCATGTACGTAATGTCTTACAAAGACTGAGAGAGAACAAGCTGTTTGCCAAGCTAGAGAAGTGTGCCTTTGATTTAACTGAATTACATTTCCTGGGCTATAGAATATCAACAGAAGGCATATCCACGGATCCTGCTAAGGTCCAGGCAATTCTCTCTTGGCAACCCCCCCAAAATGTGAAAGATGTACAAAAATTTCTAGGATTCTCCAATTTTTACAGGAGATTCATAAATAAATTTAGTGACAGGGCTAAACCCCTCACACAGCTTTTGAAGAAAGGATCAAAATTCATTTGGGGGGAGAGGGAGCAAGCAACCTTCCAAGAATGTAAGCAACTCTTTGCATCCCAGCCGCTTTTGAAGCATCCTGATCCCACGAAGCAATTCATAATGCATTCAGATGCTTCAGATTTTGCTATCGCTGCTGTTTTATTGCAATATACTGACAAAGAAAGGAAGACACTGCTTCCTTGTGCATTTTTCTCCCGCACACTCTCACCAGCAGAGAGAAACTATGATGTTTTTAACAAGGAGTTGCTGGCAATTAAAGCAGCATTTCAAGAGTGGAGGCACTGGCTAGAAGGTGCAACTTTTCCTGTGAAAGTTTGCACCGATCACAAGAATTTACAGCTTCTACAAAACACCAGATCCCTCACCCCATGCCAAATCAGATGGAGCCAGTTTTTCTCCCGTTTCAATTTTGTTATTTCTTATGTTCCTGGGGTGCAGAACCGTTTGGCAGATGCCCTGTCTCGATCCATTCAGGCAACCCCCGCTACTCACCAGGACGTACAGGCTACTATATTATAACCTCACAACTTTGAGCAGTCTATGAGGGGGAACCAGACAGAGATTTTAGCAGCAGGCAGACAAGCAGAGGACCTATTTACAAGAGTCAGAGCTCAGCAACAACAGGACCCATATGCCAGGGCCAGGATGGATGACCTCCAGAGGGGCCTGCAAGACACTGCCTCCCCATTTAATGTGGAAGCAGGAATCCTCTGGCATAGTGGGCGATTATACATTCCCCCTTCATTGAGGGAAGAAGTACTGAGACTTTGCCATGACCATCAAACAGCAGGCCACAGAGGTGTTTTCAAAACTCTCCACAGAGCTCTGAGAGACTACTGGTGGCCTAAGATGACTGCAGACATAAAGGGTTACGTTGCTTCTTGTCATACCTGTAGACGAGCCAAGCCTCTCCCAGGGAAGCCCACAGGACTCTTGCAACCCCTACCCACCCCCAGTAGACCTTGGGATACAATTTCCATGGATTTCATCACTGATTTACCCCTGGTCCAGGGGCTGACTTCCATGCTAGTGGTGGTGGACCTTTTCACTAAAATGGCGCATTTTATTCCTTGCAAGGGCCTCCCATCTGCGCAAGCCACAACGCAGTTGTTTATGGACCATGTTTTTAGGTATAGAGGCATGATAAATCACTTGGTGAGTGACAGAGACCCTCAGTTCACTTCCAGGTTCTGGAGGGCCCTTTTCCAGTCATTAGGGGTCCAGATCCACCTATCATCATCTCATCATCCGGCTAGTAACGGGCAAGCTGAGAAAATTAACCAATGGTTACAGCAGTATCTCAGGTGTTACACCACTTATCAGCAAGACAATTGGCCAGCCCTGCTCCCCATGGCAGAATTTACTTATAACAACTCTGTGCAATCCTCTACCAAGATGTCTCCTTTCCAAGCACTCTACGGGGTTAACCCTCAGGTGTTGCCCACCTCCTCCTAGCAGGGAACTGTTCCAGCCATGGCTGATTTTCTTAAAGAGCAACAAGCCACACAGGAGTTGTTAAAGGAGCAGCTGAACAGGGCAAAGAGTGCTTACAAGAGAGCTGCAGATCCTCACAGACAAGAGGGGCCAGCGATTGCAGTAGGAGACAAAGTATGGCTCTCTACCAAGTTTTTGACTTCTACCAGGCCCTCCAAGAAGTTGGATTCTAAGTTTGTGGGCCCTTTCACTGTGGTACAGCAGATAAATCCAGTGGCCTATTGCTTAAAGCTGCCAGCATCCATGAAAGTCCATCCAGTGTTTCACAGAGCCTTGCTAGCCAAAAACCCTCCCCCAAGTACCTTACGATCACAAATGACCCCCCCACCACCACCTCCAGTAATTGTGGAGGGGGAGGAGGAATACAAAGTCGAGGAAATTCTGGACTCTAGGAGGAGGGGAAGGGGCATCCAATATTTAATACACTGGAAAGGGTACCCTGAGGAAGAGCGCACGTGGGAAAATGCCAGAGATGTGCATGCACCAACACTGGTTCAACGATTCCACCAGCTTTTCCCTCACAAACCCAAGCCTCGCACTCTACCAGAGATTCCTCACTTGACTGAGCAAGCAGAGGAATCCCAAGCAGAGGAGTTCGTAAGTTGGCAACCTCCACCCCCGCCAGAGGCTCTGAGGCCAGAGCGAGAGGAGGAGGGGGAGCCGCAGCCCTCTACCTCTGGCTTGCATTTCCCAAAGGGGAGGGGGGAAGAATCTTCTAATTATCTAGCTATTTTCCAGCAGCAGCCACCTGGGCCAGAAGTGTTATCAGACCTGGAGAGCAGCACTGATTCGTCCTTGGAGGAGTTTTCCTTTGAAGAATTTCCATCATTGCCCAGTTCCCATGGGAGCTTGGAGGGGGAGATGGACTCTCATGAGACTTTGGAGGGAGGAAGGAACTCTGGAAGGGAGGGGGCTGAAATGGAATGTAAATCTGAAGGGGAGGGTGATGTCATGAGCACTGATGGTGAGCAGGAGGGGGCCCCTATCCAGGGGGGAAAACGCATGCGTAGTACTGAGGAATTAAGCAGCCATTCAAAGAGACACAGATCAGACCCACCTTAACTTTTGGAGTTTATCTGTCTGGGTTTTCCCACTCTTCTTCAGTTTGTTAGGATTTTCTGTCTAATGTAGCAGTAATAAACACTAGAGACGTATTCCTCGTCTCAGCATGGTTCCTGACTGTTAGGACACTGCTGCTCTGGCTGTGGCTCTTCCTCCTGTCTCCCAAGGTCATTCCCACATACCATTACAGAGGGCCCCAGGCAACACTTTTTGCCCCCCATCCCCCCAATTCTAGGACTTTGTCTTTCTGCTAGCAGCAACAAGAGAAGACCAGCCTATTAATTTTATCTTCCCTGTTTGCATGACATAGCTGACTGGGGAAGTGAATTTAGCCCCAAATAGCTCTAGACCTCTTTAGGGCTAAAATTACATCCCCAGACCCCGGTTTATGAAACAATTAACTTTCTCAAGCAATCAGATCCTCTAAGTTCTTAAAGAGTCCTGACTGTGTTTTACAACAGTCCTTCAAAATAACAGAATTATTGGCTTGGTGATAGATTTAATGGCTTGTGCACCATGGCGGTCATGGTCAAGACCTTTAGTTTATTTGTTTCCCCCTTCCCCCAAAGGTTCATTTTTCTTTGTAGATCTTGGGTTTTCTACAAAATCATGAAAACATTTCTTTTGTCTATGGATAGCTCCATTTTGCCTACATAAGGATGCCTCATTACAGAAAGTTTTCTGTTAATTCATAGCAGGGTAGGACAATTTTTGTTTTGTCAAAGACAACATAACCTTGCAGTTACGTTTCAAAAGCTACAGTGCATGCTGATGATTAATAGAACTAAAGCCAAATCACCTTGCTTCTATGATCTCTCTGTCTCTCTCTGTCTCTCTCTGTAATTAAGCCAAGAGTTGCATAAAATTAGTCAACAACCATTTGGGCTCTAGAGCCACAGGATGTCCACTCCTGGTTGGTAGATTACTAAAAGAGGAGAAGGAGGAATAATAATAATGAAATGGAAAAAAAGTTCCTGAAAATACCAACTCAATCTATTAACATATTTTTCTGGAAATGATTTGAAAATGTTGATATGGTTTTTTTGGAGAAGTACAGAAAGAAACTTGTAACTTTTCTCCAGTAGTTAATCTGTTAATTTCTCATTAGCTCAATTTTACTTTTTTCTTTTAGCGCTATAAATTTAATAATGCTTTTTGAAGAATAAAAGCCTCTCTATTTTTAAGCATTATTTTCCCTAAAGAAGACTTCAGCACTAATATAAATGTTAACAATGAAGCAAAGCTCAGATATGATGAGTTGTGGAATCCAATTGCTTTCTCTGGCATTCACATTTCCAGAGAGACTTGATTGAAATTAGTCAATCCTTTATGTGTCCTGGCTCTTTTCTCAACTGGTCACACAGTTGGCATTATTGTATAGAAATTTCATTGGATTTCTAACTGACTGTAACCCCTTTCACACTATTTGAATGGCTCCTTTGCAGAGGCTGACATGAACCGCAGTTTAACTGGGGGAGGTGGTGGATGGAAAAGCCTTATTAGATAGAGTCTTAAATGGATCGTGAGGGAAAAAAAATGAAATGGACAGTGAATTGCACATCTTTTATGTCACACAACAAAGGATTGTGATTTGAAAGCATTTCTTTCACTATACTTGTGAATTGGAAGATGACCTAAATACTAATCTCAGGTCCAGCCCAAAAGCAGATGTGACAGAGGGGTGCTTTCTCTGGTGGATTTTTAATTTTGATTTCAAGCTTTCTGAAAGCCAGATTCCCCAGTTCCAAATACAGAAAGATAGGATGGAATTGCATTGAGAGTCTCCATTCCCTCTCAAAGAAATGTAATTTTTTTTACTATATTGTTGAATTTGATGATGCCATTGAAATAAGCTTTGGGTTTGAGAAGGATGACATCTACATTGTCCATCTAATGTTGTGTTGCTCACATTAAATCTAGTATACAGGAAGTTACGCTACAGCCAGTATGATTTGTTTGGAGTTTTCCTTTTTTCAGATTCCTCCTTTTTTTTTTAAATCACTGTGTGATACAGTGTGATACTTTGGGTTTATTCACATATCTTCCCCCTTCAGGTGAGAGAGATACAATCAGCTTATAGCTTCTGAAATCCATTGTGAATCCATTGTGAATATATTAGCAAGTGTGGCCTTCCAACAATTGCCTCTTCCTCCAGTGTATAGAACTGTGAGGGGTTCTATCTGCATAACCTGGAAATAATTCATCTGAGGAAGAACAATTTTCTGAAGTGCAGTTTTCAACCTCAAGTATTTCTCATTGTGAAAAGCATCAAATTTAACTTTCCTTTTTTAAAACTGGCTCCAGGGCTGAAAGAGATGATAAAATAGCCTCAGGAGACAGAGTTTGGCCTGTAGTTATTGGAAAACCACTGAGAGCAGGATGAAGGCCGCACCTCCCCACAGAACCAACCAGAACAGTGCCGCATGTATCATTATTTTATTTAAAATACATCAATTTCCATTTTGTGGCTCTAAATGGCTGACAAATCTGACTGATCTAAAATTCAGTTTAACAATGAAAATCCATGGTGGCCCAATGGCATCAAAACTGTAACCTACAGGTTTTGGGTAAGAAGGTATCTTTCAAGCTTCTCTTTTTTAAAAAAAACAAAAAAACGTTCAATTGTGTCCGATTCTCAGAGACTGCCTGGACAAATCCCTGCAGCAAAACTGAACTTAAGTAACAAGTTGTTTAATTGTCTATCCCTTGCCCCCGCTCTGCAAAAAAAGCAAAAAAGTTGGTTATTGCTGTTAAATATAGCCTTGGCAGGACTTGGCAGATGAACTCTCTTGAAGATCTACAGTGCAGGGTGTGCTTCATGGGTGTAAGCAGTCCAGCAGCTAATTTGGGCCTAAGCCAACTGAGGCTTTATGTACCATAAAGTATTTTGAACTGGATCCAGAATGCAAAGCGTAACCTTTTAAAATTCAGCAGAATTTTTTTCTTGGCTCCTTCTCCCCTTCTTTCCCTGCAGCAGCTTTCCTGTGAAGTCACCTAAGCTCTTAAAGGGAAAAACAAAAAACAAAACAAAACCCATAAATGATACCTGACAAAGTAGGGAAGGTGTATGTGTGCAAGGAGAGGGAGAAGAAAAGCGAGGGATAAAAATAATCCAGGGGGTAACTGGAGAGTAGAGAAACTGAGGAATCACATTGCTAGCATTATATCGGAGGCCTTAAAGGGTGTCTTTCTCAGGCGACTTTGGCAGTGACAGCTCTGCTGGGTCGGTGGTGGCCAGTTGACCTACATGAGTTTCCTTGTGGAAGAAAAGTGAAATATAATGGCAGGAAAATACTCATGGGGTTTTGAATAATGGCCACTCTTATTTATGCCTCTTTAACTTTGTTTTGTAACCATGGAGACTAGAAACCCAGGTCACAATCTGTTGGACTTTAAACACTGCAAGCTCCCACTGATTTCAGCAGGAGAGAATTGCATGTCTTTAGCACTGATACGTCAAGATGTAGAAGTGCTTTACCAAGTCATACATGTGATGGCTCTGCAGTATCTCTCGTGGGCATATGATTTGATTATTCTGGCATAACAGTCCAGGAGCTGTGAGTAGGCTAAAGCATTGCCCAACTGCTTTATAGGAACCTTTATAGGAAAAGTTGGAAGGTTTGGGACTAAAATGCTCTTGCTCCCCATTGATGTCTTTAGTGCCAACAAGCCTCACAGTGACAAAAAGAAGGACAGACCAGTTGTCTGGTTGATTGAATGACTTGGCATATACCTCCTTGGCATGTTTCAAACTGTGGGGGGAAAAGGAAATGCAATCTAATCATCTGATAGGGATGTCATGAGCACTTAAGGAGAAGTACTTGAAAAGATGAACATCTGCGTTGGTGCCAACAAAATGGAGATCAAGATGAACACAGCACTGATTGCAGCCTTTCTCTTGATCTGGGATGGGTACAAATCCTTCTGGGGCTGAGAGGGAGAGGGGGGGGGAACAAAATCCACTTATGGTAAGGTTTATGTACATATGCACATTTAGAATTAAATAGAAATATAATACATTTCTTCATTATGGGGGAAAATATGATGAAGGTGTGACTTTTGAAAATCATTCACAGGGCATCTTAGTGCCACAGTTAAAGGAAGGCAGGTAAGGCAAGCTAATACATATGTAATTTTCCATACCCTGATGCAGGAAAGCTGAAAAACTGAGAGAAATCAACATTTTGGTATTGCAAGGACATTTCCCCATCTTCCATTGCTGTCTGTGAGGCCATGTTGCAATACTAGAAGAGATAATGTCTCTTGCCAAACCACCAAAGAAAATTTATTTTGAGTTGAACCTAAATTCTGCAAATTCATGGACATATCTATGTAATTTTCTTGGCAACTATAGGGAAATGGTTTGCCACTGCTGCCTTCTGGGATTTTTTTTTTAACTTCCTAGCCTAGCCTATGCTTCTTGTATTTCCTGATTCTCTTCCATCCGAATACAAACCAGGTCTGACTGCATAGTTTTCTGAGATCAGCCAAGGTGAGCTAGGTGCTATCACCCAGCTGAATATCGATGAAGATATCCCTCTCAACCATCAACTTTCCATATTCACCAAACAGATTGGCACATTACTGAAATGTTTTGGAATTTTTACTTCTACCTTTTATCTCCTGAGTAGGAGGCAGAGGCAGAGGAGCACTTTTGAAAAATTTAGAGTTCCTCAAGGCTTGTTGAAACCTGTTTGCTATGTGTTGATGCTGCTATTTTGGTTATGTGGAGATCTTCCCTTTCCTATTAGAATATGCAGGTGTATGTCCCAACACTAATATTCCATTTGATCTGAAGTCTCATGTGAATTTCTCATGTGTATGAGAAAGGGGATAAGCAGGGCACTGGTGGACAGTAGAAAACTTAAATGTAGGATTGAGAGAATCATCTCTAAGGATTTGACCAATAATAAGAGAAAGTACTAATGATACAGCAGAAGTTTCTTTTTTAAAAAAAGAAACAAAAAATTCTAAAATGTTTTGAGTTGTTTTTATATAGTATTTTAATTTCCAGATAGGTAGTTCTGTGGATTACAATCCATGAAATTTTATTCAACAAAAAATGTATCAGTCTTTAAAGTGCCACACAATTCTTAATTGTGTTTGTTTCTTTTATAAAATAGTTAAACTGACTTCTCAAAGCATATCAATGCTTCTTTTGTTCTTAATAATTTCATGATTTTCAGTGGTCACACTGTTACTATTTCTTTGAAGTCCACATTTAAAGTATATTTTCTTTTTTCCCTAATAAATATTTTTCTATTGCCATGCAGTTAATTTACATTTCTATTTTCCGTTGACTTAATAATGAACATTCCAAAAATAATTGCCTGTGTATCAACACTTCTTTTTGCAGATATAGCCTGACATTAAGTAGAATTTATCCTTGGCATTAATTTCTATTGCAAATGCTAGCTACATAGGAAATAAAGATTTATCTTTGCATGTTAACAGAATTTTTCTGAAAAACTAAATCCAATCTTGGAAATGGTATTTGAATCCCAGATGCTTCCCATATAATTATCTTGAATTCTGTACTGTTTTTCTGCTGATTGAATACTTGTAACAAAGTTCCAGTCAGTAATACATTGTTTACATTTAAATTTCTTTAAACTATTACAATTATACTTTTTAAAAATCTGAACTGATTTGGAGGGAACCCATTTGTTTCTAATGCAGTGGTGTGATTGGTTGTGTCACAGTATTCACTCTTTGGAACTTGGATGGCAGCAATTATGCAGTGATGGATTATTTTGAGAGGTCTGTACTTTATTTCTTGTTCCTTCTCTCCCTCCCCTGCTTCTATGAATTTTGTCTCACATTCTCATTTCCCCCCAACTTTCAGTGCTATTGCTTGTTATTCCTTATTGATTGAAAAGTGGGAAGAATCTCTGTTCAGAATCTTCTTTTGAACATTCTGTATCAGTCAATTGTATCTTTTTTTTTTTGCTCTGGATATTTTCTTTGATCTGGAAGGGGAGCCACTGCCATTCCTCCTTCCTAAAACCAAACTTAGATGGCAAACTAAGGTCCTCTCAATGCCCCTAAAGGTTTTTCTACCCTGTGGTACCCCTCAATGCCCTGAATGTCTTCTATACCTTTAATGGGTTCTCTTCAGGAAATGTTGTTAATTTGTGAATATGTTATCGCTTCAAGGCAGGAAATCCCTAGCCAAACAGCAAAATGACTGACTATTTGGCACCTAAAGGCTAAAAATAGCTATTCTTGAGGAAAAGTATCCTTGATTGATAAAAAAGGTGCAATTTGGACACAAGGTACCAAAAGAAGGGGTGTAGTAATTATTTTAAGTCTCCACTATTATCAGAGAAAATACAGAAATACAGTAGTTTAGATACTTATTATTTATTCATTCCTTTAGCTGTTCCAGAAGCTAGTAAGGCTTCAGCTTTTGACTAACGTAAGAAAGACAGTGGTTCCCTCATGCTGGTGTCCATCAAACTGGTTTTGTTTGTGTTGGCATCCCACAGATGAATAGCACTGGATTTATCAGCAATAATTGCTAGAATATCTCCATCTTGGTCCCAATCCATAGCAATGCAGTTCCCTGGTAAGATAATTTCATTTTTCTTTTGACCATGGCAATCAAAGATTTTTACAGTGTGACTGTATCCTGTAACAGCAATGTAGTTTCCTAATGTTTTTTGCCAGGCAAACTGCACAGGGGCACTAGGTGCATCCTTTTCTGAAAGGGTAAATATGCACTGGGATGACACAATACACTGAACCCTAAACAGTCTGGGTTCACACAATCAGTCACGTCGCAAAAACCAAAGCTTCACATGTTGTGTGAATGTTGTGGCTGGATCTTCACCGAACCTACAACAGGGGCCATTTCATTCTGCAATAAGCGTCCTCGTGTATTTCTTTCTCTCGTAGCATGGTCTGAGGCAGGCAGGAATTCAGCAGTGTTCTCTCTCTCTCCTCCACATACCTATTCACATGCACTCCAGGAGGAAGGAAATGCCACCTGTTGAATAGCTGACTGTTCTAAAAAACTGTGAAAGCTACAGGCCCCTGAGAGGGAAGGGGAAGACACTGTGCCCATTACTACCAACAGAAACTGGGCTCAGGCTGTCAGCCTTACGATGGAGGAGTCCCTGGCCATCCTGGGATGTTTTCTTCACCCCCACAATGGCCCTTTGAGACTGGGTGAGGTGATTCTGCTCCACTGGCCTCTACAGGGTAGGAACGCCCCTCGGTCCCGTGGTGGTGCTCGTGACTCCCTATCACAGCCACCCCATATTTTACCTGCATCTTTCTTATTTATTCATTCAATGTTTAAACCAAATCAGTCTTAAAAAGATCCTAGATGGTGTATATGAAGGAACAGCAAATCCAGCACAACCCAGCGCAAACACAAAATACACAGGGATAATAGATCAAAGATTATTTTATATAATTTTATAAATGTCAATTACATACACTCATTCGTTTCATCATTCAATTTGTAACCTGGCATAATATGCTAGGATTCCCAGTGGCTAACACACAAAAATACATAAAATGCCCATGGTAACATAAATAAGGTATCTATAAAGAGTAACAACATCTCAACCAAAATCAAAATAATTTCAGGAAACAGAAACTCAGATAGCAGCTGCTCACACCACAAAAATTCTTCAGACGAGCTTTGTTTTTAGCTTCTTCTCCAAAGGCCATGCTGAGAGATCCCATATGATCTTATCTAGGATCAGGTTTTACACATCTGGCACCAGGAACTCCCTGCCAGTCAAGTCCTAAAAAACTTCCGTAACAGCGACATTTTTAAAAGCCTCCAGAAGGTCACAAGAGGGAGAGCCAGCCTTACTTCAGGGAGGCAGGCTGCTTTGGAGACCCCTCCTGTGATATTTCTAGATAGGTGGGGATCTTTAGCAGCTGTCCTATATTCACTTGGACTGGGAGGGCAGTGTCTATGTGGAAGAGGTAGTCTCTATGGATCTAGAAACATACTGTTCAGTATGTATGTATGTATGTATGTATGTATGTATGTATGTATGTATGTATGCATTTAATACAATTTGGAGGCAGCCTGACTACCAGAGACTCTGGGCAGCTGTCAGTCTTAGAGCAGCTTACAATTTAAAAAGTAGGAAAAGTATAAAAAATAAAGAAAAACTGAATGGCCCAAGAACACACATCTGAACAACAATGACAACAACCAACAGGAGGTCAAGAATCACCCTGCCCCAAAGCTTGGAAAAATTGCCAGGTCTTCAATAGCTGCCTGAACGCCATCAGGATGGGAGCCACTTCCTAGGTCCTACAAGGTGATGTTGCTTAATCAATAGGACACAAAGCGTATCCTCTCTGTCTGTTCTCACCAGGTAGACAAAAAGAACCAGAAGGAGGCAGTCTCTCTAATAACCAGGCCCTATGCCAACACTTTGAAACGAATCTAGAAGCCAACCAATTTTTTCCTGGAAACCAACTGGCTCTAAATGATATTTCCACTGAATAGAAAAAACACCGCAAAGCACAACAAGGCTTTCAACAGATGTACTGAAGGCATTGACAAAGCAGCCAGTGTCACTGGTGCTTTTTTTGGATCTTACCCTAATAATGATTAACAACATTGGAAATAGGACCCCTAACAAACTTGATGGATCCTCTTGGTGATACTGCCCAATTGCAATCTTTTCATTAACGTGAGCATGAAAAAAAAAAAGCGATAAATATTACATTTCTCTCAAAAGCATATCATGGATTACAATCTAGCCATCTATTTCACTAAGAAGCAAATATAAAACACCATAGATAACTGTATAAGCAATCGCCTTGCTATTCCCAAAGAAGCAGGAGTTTAAAAAGGATGATACTATATGTGTGAAATCTGCAGGATCACAGCCTGAAATATGCTTGGATCACAACCTGCTACATCTATGGTTTATATTATATTAAGAGTTTTTCCAGCCTACAATTCTTGAAAGTGTTAAATTTTGCCTGCCTTTAGCCCTTTAAAGCAACTAACACACACACACACACACACACACACACTTAATCTCTCTTTCAAATTAAAGACATTCTTTTTATTTGTAGAACATAAAGTTGTGTTGTGTTGAATAAGGTTTTCCTAGAAAAATGCATGTCTTCCCATCCAATCCCTCTCTCTCTCTCTCTCTCTCTCTCTCTCTCTCTCTTTCTTTCTTTCTTTCAGGCTAGTGATGGTTTATTGGGGTAATGGACCAAAGGAAGGAGTATGTCATGGGTGGAACTATTATGTTAAGCCAGCTGTGAAAAATATTGGGGGAGGATGGGAGGAGGAGATGGAAGGCTGTTGTAGAAAGCTCCCAGAAACTATCAGCCTCATTTATGTCATTAAAAAGAAAGGGGGGGGGTGAGGGGGGTGAGGTGGGGAGTGACCAGAAATGAAATGTAAAAGCAAATCTCCTGATTATCTGAAAGGCTGCTAGATGGTCTGGGATGAAATTACTGCCCAAGGCTTTGCACTGTCACCCTAAATTTGTGTAGCCTTTGCCCTAATTTCATTTCTGCACCCTTCAGGGACAGCCTGAGAAAGGTGATACTATACTGTTTAAGAGGTAGGAGCAAAGGCACTTACTGTGTCAGGACAGCCAAGTCATTTTCATTTCTTTTCTTTCTTCTTTTCAAAACAAGTTAAAAAAAAGGTGGCTGACAGTCAGTCAGAATCTCTTTTCAGAACGCCACTGGAAACACACAACGATGTTGTAAAAATAACGAAGAGTCTTGTGGCACTTCAAAGAAAGTGCTGAAATTTATCAGCACTTAAGCTTTTGTGGATCACAGTCCATGTCATCCGCTACATGGAGTATCATTCTGAGGAAACAGTGTTATATATACTGATGAGTACAGTTCAGAGGGAAGGAAGTAAATAAGTTATGAAGGGAGAGGTGAGAGACAATGAGAATTACCTCTAATGTCCTTAAGGAAAAGAGGAGATGGCTTGACACAGATATTCTTACATAGATGAGCAAGTTATCATGTGTAGTGTAATAAGAAATATCTTTTTAATCCACGAGAAACTGTCTAATGAATTCTAATCATGCTCTTTTGCACCAAAATCTGTCTTTGTGTGGCTTTTAACATTATGCATTATGCTGTTATATAATGAAAAAGGAAAGGGTGCAGGAGGAAAACAACAACAACAAACCACTCAGACCACTATAAAAATCGTATGGCACCCTCTCATATGCAAACACTTGTCTTTGGGAAATAGGATGCGGCTTCTCCCAGCTTGCTTCCTGAAACCACAGGAGATTCTAGGGACGGAAAGCTCCAAGCTGACATCCATTCTTTTAAGTGCCTTCCAGCCAAGTGGTGGAGTGAAATGTTAAACACCCTGTGAGAGACATGTCACAGTAAGTGATTGCTTAACTATTTTAATTAGTGACCACCTTCTTATCACTGCTTGTGGAAATGGGTGCTATCACTAGCAGGAAAAGTTTCCCCTTACTTCATCACAAAATGGCCTCTTTTAATTAGATGTCTGCAAGAGTTTGAGACAACTGTATAAATACTGGGGCAGTGCACGCAGGCGATAGCAAGTTTGCAGGAAAACAATTGCGATTGTCTGTGGATAAGATGAACAGCAAATTAGAGAGGCCAAAAGTGAAATAGATCAGGAAATGCTGTCTGTTTTGTAATTACTTGCTTCACTGTGAGGAGGAGATATGTGCTACTCTGAAGGGATGGAGACGAGATAAAAGGCCATACATCAGCACTCCATTTAGCCATGTGTTGTTGCATAATATGTGTGAGTAAGATGTTTTACCACCCCTCCCGAGGTGGAGAATGGATGGCTCACAGCTGGACAGCAGAACAAAACTTACATTCTTTTTCATCGTAAGAATGGTACTTATTGTCTAGGTTTCACAGGTACTATTACTTATTTGATTTCACAGATCATCTTCATTCTATCCAACCCAATGGAATCTTGGGTTTCCATAAAGGTCAGAACTCTGTCTGTTTGTCCAGCAGTACAAAATCTGAACAGAAGGAGACCAGATTTGGAATTTGGTGTGTGTGGGGGAGAAGGTGGGGGAAAAAAAGATTGAGGTTGAAGTAGGGCACATCAAGGTGGAATTGCAGAGAAAGGAATCCAGAAAAAAAATTCCCAGTGTATCCCTGTATCCACTTAGGTGAAATGTACACTAATATAAATGAAATAAATAAATAAATAAATAAATAAATAAATAAATAAATAAATAAAAGGCAGCTGGGCAGTGGTTGGGAATGCTTTTGAAACTTCCATTCTAAGCTGTCTTCCCTATTCATTTCTGGCTTGTGGCCCAGAGCAGAGCTGCTATTAAGGGGTTGGAAAGAATTCTACAAGTCATACCCTACATGCTTTCTCCACCTTGGTTTTTTTTTTTTAATGTGTTCAATCCTGTCTGATTCTCAGAGATTGCCTGGACAAATCCCTGCAGTTTGCTTGGCAAGGTTTTTCAGAAGTGCCATTGCCTGCTTCCTAGGGCTGAGAGAGAGTGACTGGCCCAAGGTCAGCCAGCTGGCTTTGTGGCTAAGGTGGGACTAGAACTCATGGTCTCCTGGTGCCTTAACCACTACACCAAACTAGCTTACCCACCTTGTTTACAGTACATTAATTGTTTATGTTACACACAGTTTGAAAGTCTTGATTTCAGCACATGCTGAACACTTGATCAGCCCTGATAAGCACTGTGTCTCCAGAACAAGTGGAGGTCATAGCTTTGTATGACATTAACTTATTTCCATTTTTAGAGTGGAAGAGGGCCATAATGGTTAGGGAGATGATGCAAAGTGGTCTGGGCTGTATAAGAACATAAGGCCAGGATTTTCTGTTCTTTTCCTGGATGGAAACATCACTTTACTCTCATCATGTGATTCTACCTTACAATGTTAGGTGCCAGTTGGGGGCAATTTATTGGGAGGGGACTAAGGGGATCTCCAAAGATATTTCTTAACTACAGTAGGGCCCTGTTACTTACTCCTGCTCTACATAGATACATCTCTTCCACTGGAGTGAAGTGAGGTCTGTGTGAGCAAGCTTTTGTGCTTGGAAAGAATCATTGCAGAAAAACGGCAAAGATACTTAGCTTGGCATGGAAAAAACCCCCTGCAGGCTTCAGGGTACAAAAGGATGACTTTTTTTTTTGGTCATTGTTAAATGGCAAACTCTTAGCCTCTATTGCCTTATTGAAGGTTTGCTATATAGCAAATGTTGAGAGGATCTGAATCCCTTGGTATGCATACCAAGCTACTCTCATAGTTCTTTGGATCTCTGTCATAGCTACAAAGCAGATGGTGGGTTAATTCTGTTATGTTCCAAATACACCAGACTTGTGTTTCTGGAAGATACTATCACCAAGGCAATTGTCTGGTATCAGCACAGACTCATTGCTGCCTACAGCTTTTATCTGCTCAAATAAGACTAAAACGATGCAATCAGCATTATTGTTTGTTTGGGAGTGGGTGGGAAATAGTGGCTGTGTAAAAATGTAAGTAATTGAGGGGTGGAAGGAACAGTATAATTCCAGTTCATGGCACTTTTGCATGTATTTATAATGAAAACCATTCTGTCCTGATTCTTCACTGAGCAGGCAGTTTTGTTTTGTGTGAGGTTTTTAATCCACACAAAATTCTTTTGAAATGGAATTTGGGATCTGTGTTTTTGAACTGGAGCATGAGAGAATTCAGTAAGAATACCCATGTTAAGCCTATCAGAGAGCACTTCTGCTTTATATTCATTCAAAATTAGCTCCAGATCTTCCTGATCTGATGGCATTGGTTAATTTGGAGAGCTGAGTCAGCTTCTTTCTGGCTCTGGGACAGTTTTGTTGAAACCAGAATAAAACCAGTTTTTCTATTCGGATTACTTTGATTCTGCAGAGATTGTGGGCAGCCCATCTTTCCAGGTGGGATATTTTTCCTAACCCTGATTCCGGGACTCAAGACATCCACTTCGATATCCTGTTTTTGACGCCTGACTGTAGACATTGTTTAGAATGAGAAAAGTGCAGGGGGTATATTAGCTTTATCAAGGTTCCCATCTTTTTTTTTTAAATAGCCATATAACTGAACAAGAGTTTGTACTGAAACCAGGCATGGGGGTAAGGCTCTCGCAATTAATTTGATCTCTTTTTGCATGGTGTGCATGTGTGAACAGAGTTTTGTTCCTTCAGGGACATGACACTGACTGAATGATGCTTTATGTATTTCTACTGTTGATCAGTTGGAGGAACCATTAATTGGCTCATGCATTCTCTGCATGTTATCAGCACTTCAAATCTGGTAGAAGTGAAGAAAATTGCATGTTAGCTTGAATTGTTTTGCATGATTTGGGGGAGTGGAAATGATTTGGCATAAAAGGGTCCAGAGACTTAACACACCTGTTTTGATCGATTAATTTTAAGAAGGAAAAAATTGCACTGGTATAGCAGATTCCTCTTTAATTTGGTGGCATGGTCTTAATGGGCCCTGAGGATTACCAAAAAGGTATTGGGGTTGCATATAGCCTCATAGGCCACAGATTGCTCATCCCTGACTTAGAATTTCATATAATGAATCAAGTCCAGCCCTTATATCCAGCTGCTGGGAAGGAAAGAAAACTGGGGATGTGCTTCTGTCCAGTTCTGTTGATTAGACATCTGTATCAAGAAGTTTCCATTTTTCTTTGTTTAATCATTCAGTTTAAATGCTGCTCTTGGTGTTTGTTGTACAAAGTAAAACCATAAGGTAAAAAATCACAATCACATAAGAAATATTTGAGATGTGGGAGGTGTGTGTGTGTGCGCGTGTGCGTGTGCATGTGCATGCATGGAGTGGGTGGTGATAGCTAATTGATCCTGGCTGATCTGGGAAAGATAGGCAGAGTCAGACATAATTAGTACTTGGATGGGAGACCATCAGGAAATACCTGAGTCTGGGAAGTCAAAATAACATCCTGGAAGGAAACAATTGGAAACTACTTCTGTAGTATTGCTAAAAAGCTGCATGGATATATTGTTATGATATTAATTATCTGGTATTAAAGCTTTGCTTGCTGATTAACATGCTGGGTTATCCGGATCAAGCTGCTTTGAAAAGTGCAAGGGTAGGCTGGTGTATTTAACAAGTATTTAACATGTAGTTTGGAGAGTAACACACCCAGCCTACTTCCAAAGTTACACACATCACCAGAAATTAGTATGCTTTTTAAACAGATTTGAGCTAGAACATGCAAAAGAAATACTGTCAGATTTTGAACGCAGGAGAGAAAAGGTCAAGAAGTTTATTTTAGAATGTTGAGAAATGTTGATCACATTAATTAATCTCATTATGCATTTGCCCTTTGCCTGGTCTCGATGCACTTTACATAAATCAGGATGTAAATGAATGTGTTACCAGAAGAAGACAAATGCACTTGCATTAACAGACATCATTTAAATATACATCTGCTACCTGACTCAGGTTGTCTGTTTTGCACTGCTACATACAAATGCATTGTTATAGAACAGTACATATAAAGCCTGTTACTAGCCTGTGACATAATAGGTGAGGCCAACTTGATTTATTCCTTCTTTCTGCCTTCTTATGATTACTTTTGAGGACCCTTCCACAACCTCACCATATCCAGTCCCCAAACCCATCTTTACTTCTGCCAACCAGAAACACTGAGAACCAGGAGCAAAAACAGAATCCCTTCATCTCCACTTCACACAGAAGGGAAAAGAAAGAAAAAGAAAAAGAAAATGAAGAAGTAACCTAGTGCTTTACATGCCAACACCAGCACTGAGAAGAAGGGACAGGTGGACTGAGAAAACATGTGTCAACTTCATCCCTGCTCTGTTCGTCTGGGCTGCTGAGGGGGAGCTGCAAACTTGTCTAACCAGCAGTCCCCTTACAGGACCTGAACCTCAGAAGCTAGTCAGAGAGTGAGGCCAGAGTTCTCTTCAATAGGGAAATGAAGACATAGCATCTCAAAACAAAATAAATGAAAACAAGCTTCCCTGTGGTTTCAACTACAGAGTCACAGAGCCATAAATAAATCAGTTCAACTTTTCCCACACAGCTGATACTGAGGATCACAGAGGCCCAGACTGGCTTTCAGACTGGTGCAGACTTTTCATAGGGAAGTGCCATAGGGGTGAGCTGCATGGAGGCAGCCATTGCTACCCATACTACTGGTGTGCATGTGGCCATAATCTCAATTGCTGCAACTCAGTCAAATTCCATAAAGATTTGTCCTCCTCCAATAGACCTTAAGTTGACATAGTTATTTATTGTTTTAAACATAATTTTATTGAAAGCTTTAAAAACAAGAGTAAAAATAAATATGAACTAAAATGAAGTAAGAAGGAAAAGAGAAAAAGGAAGAAATAAAAGACAAAGCTAAAGTGCAAAAAGAAAAGAAAAAGAAAGAAGGTAGAAGAAAAATAGAAAATAAAGAAAAAAGATATAAAGAAGTGGCTTCTGATCTTCTTTACGGCAGTTATAAGTACAATTGTAGATTTGTGTCTTTCTCTAAAGTTGCATTGTGACTCCCTTCTTTCTATAATCTATCCTGTCTAATTGTCAAAACCATAGATCATAAATTCATTTTTTTCCTGTTTTATGCAAAAAGTCCATAAGGGGTTTCCAGTCAGCAGTAAATGTAGATATTGTCTTTTCTCTAAGTCAATCTGGCCATTTTAGCAAGTTCTGTCATCTTCATCAACCATTCCTCTGTTGTAGGGATTGCCAGATCTTTCCATCTTTGTGTATACAATAATCTTGCTGCAGTTATCATATATAAAAGTTCCATGACTTTTTTCCAACTGTTTATCCATCAGTCCCAAGAGGAAAAGTTCTAGTATATTGATCTCTAAAGTCCTCTGAATGCATTTGAACCCAAAATCTTCTAGCTTTTTTGCATGCCCACCAAGCATGGTAAAATGACCTTTCTTGTTGTTCACATTTCCAACATAGACTTGAAGTACCTTTATACATTCTAGATATTTTTTTCTGGTGTCATAAACCAATGGTACATCATTTTATAAAAGTTCTCTTTAAGATTATAATGTTGTGTAAATTTCAATCCTTTCAGCCATATATTTTCCTATTGTTTAATCTGTATATTATAACCAAAATTTTTTAGCCCACTTTATCATACATTCTTTCACTTCTTCTTCTGTTTCAAATTTCATTAAAACACATACACAGTTTATATATTTTAGCAATCAAATGTTCATCATTTGTACACAATTCCATTTCAAAGTCAGTCTTAGAATATTCAGTACCATAAATTATTTTGTCTACTTTGAATCTTTCTGATAACTGTAAATAGGAAAACCATTGACAATTATGTCCCTCTGCCATCAGTTGTTCTCTTGATTTCATTTTGTATTCCCCTTGACAGAATTCTAGTATCTCATGGTGTGTTAACCATTTGTGTTTGCCTATTATTTCTTGTCTATAAAATGCTTCTTGTGCTGAGAGCCACAAAGGTGTTTTTGGGCATAACCTGGATTTGTATCTATTCCATATTCTTATTTATTTATTTCTCTCTCTCTCTCTTGATCCTCAGAACATCTTTCAGGCTTTAATGAGGCTAAGAGAATTGTCTGGTTTACCCAATACACCATAATGTGGTATATTTGGTTTTGGCTTAGTCTGTTTTGTGAATCAGCAGTTGTGATTTACCAATTGTGATGCATGGCTTACCATGATGAGTGGGCCTTGTAGTTTAAGAATGCTACATTTGCTTAAAGAAACTACATATTGTTTAATCATGATTTATTGAAAAAACCATAATTGTAAGTATAATGCATAAGCTGTAAGATACCTTGAGTATCTATACAAGCAGAAAGCTGGAGTACAATATAGAAATAACAACAACAACAATAGATCCATACAATTGCCCTCCCACATTACAGCTTAGCACAGTGGTTCTCAAAGTGTTTGACCCAATTACTCCTTTTCCTGGTCTCAGATAATGTCATTACCCCTGACAAAAACCCCAGACTATTGTGTTGCACAAGCATCTTGGCAGTGGAAGTCCCAAACTGGATCCCCTACTCCCAAACAAGCAAATACAAATTGCTTCATTACCCCCAGGATATGCCCAAAATACCCCCTTGGGGGTAATTATCCCAGTTTAAGAAACACTGGCTTAGCATGTTATGTAAACTAGACAAGAATCTGGCTTGAGATCACTCATTGAGCTTCATGACATTGGGGACATGAACTTTTTAGTCCTAATGGGATGCTCTGTCCATTGTGCCACCATGTCTCTTGAATATTCTCACGTGAGTGTCTGAATCTGGAGAATGATGCAGTTCTGTTCCTGCTTTTCCTCTGCCAGCTTTTACAGAATTCTCTCCCTCCAGAGGTTTGTGAAAGCATTTATTATGATTAGAGCTGCTCAAGTAGGAGTAATCTTCAAAGATTACAATTGAGAGTGAACAGTGTAAATGAGGCTGGCAACTTTATCATGCTTCAGATGTTCAAGATTTTTCAAGGATATTATCTCACAGGATTCCTTAAGGCATGCTTGCACTATCATCCCTTTCTTGCAGATTGGGTGTCTGAGAGAAGCTAAGACAGAATGATTGGAATATGATCTTGGGGAGAAAAACAACAACAGCCCTCCTCTGTATAAATAGAAAAGGGAGAGGAACACACACACACACAATAATAATAATTTACACCATGCATTAATTAAACAATCAAATAAATTGTCGTTTTATTTAAAACTGGTCATTCACATTGATCATCAAACAGCCTACTACTTCTGGATTTTTTTCTTGGATGAAGCTGGTGAATTATTCATGAATTTCAGTGTAATGGAGTAATTATTCCTGCTGGCAATCAGCACTGTATATGGAATTATCTAAACATGAATTTGCTTTTTATCGTTTAGTGATTCCACATCCACTATGTCTTGCAGCTCCCATTGTTTGATTGAAAAGGACAATGTCTTCTGATTTCTGGCCAAACTGGAAGCTTGAGTGGCAAAAGGACAACAGAACATAATAGAACGTGACAGTGGATGTGATGGGTGCTGCCTACTATAAGCTAAGGCATTAGCGGATCATCCATAGTTGATTCCTTTGAGTTCTTCCAGCATCTTTTAAGGAATAAAAGGAGAAATTGAGATTAAGATTTAATTAATTTAAATTAAGCACATATATTCATAATGTGTTCTTCTGTGTTTATGTTTGTGTGGCTGTGTATCTTTACATTATACTAATCCACACTAAGGGACAAATGAATCCTGTTATTGGCATGCTTGAACAAATAATATTTTAATAGCCTTCTACAAGAATTACAAGAGGGAAAAATCAACAAAATATGTAGCACACAGTGGGCATATCAAATTTATAACCTCTGTTTCACTCCTGCACAACTTTTGGAAACAATATGGCCTCTAGGATTAGCTGATAACAAATCGTGCATATGGCCATTTCAAAGGGCCTTAAATTTATATGTCTCCCTTGCTTCTTCTGATTATTATTCTGTCATTGCTCTTTCTGGCATCACTTTTTCCATTTGATTCTGAGCATGTGGAGAGGTTTGGATGTAGAAGGGAAATCAGCTGTTTGGTGAATGTGCAAACCAATGCTAGTTTTCTGCAATTATATGGAACAATTTAATATTACGTTGTGCTGTGTTTTTTTTCCCCTATTGAACAGTTGTCACTATGGTCCTTTCTCGGGTTAGTATTTGCATCTAGCACAAGAACGATCTGGATTAGCTAGTAAAAAGAAGGAAGAATTGCACCAGAGAAGAATTTTAGATAAAATTAGATAAAATGAAAGCTGTAGCTAAAATAAAACTGAAGGGCAAATCAGATATGACATGAAGCAGCCCTTGCACAATTTTTTGTGTATTTTTTTTAAAAAGTAAATATCCGCAATTGTCTGGGAATTCTGGGAGCTAATATCCCAGGACATAGCGCTTAGTGCTTAAATTCATTAGCCGTTATATTAGATGGAAACAGCAACTTTACTTCCTACTGCACAATTATTTGGTTTAATATTAGAATCCCTGCACAATTTCCCTTATCACTATAGAAATTAAAAAGTTTAGGATTAGATCACCCAGTCTGAGTTCCACCTCTCAAACCTCTTCTGATTTCTGAAGGTGATTTTTGGTGATCCCATTATATTCCTTTACACCTGACTCCAATTTGTTTCAATGAACCAAACTAATATGGGCAGTTCCGTAGGACATTGTAGAGAGGAAAGGAGAATAAATGAAAACCTTCTTCTCTATGAACCTGTCATAGATCAGAGAGCTTCTTGTGAATAGGAAAAAGCCTTTCCATTCACATCTGGGCTGGAATATGCCTGAGAAATGTGGGTCCAGGAGGTTCCTTACAACTTACTGTATTTCTGAACCCTCTCTGCCTCTCCGATACTAATTAACTTGTTAGATACAGAGCTGTCTTTTCTAATGGTATTTATTTAGTTCATTCTTGAAGCTATGCTTTCTTGAATTAAAAAAGAAAAGGAATGTCATCTCTATCTCCTTCCAGATAGGATAAGTGAATGTTCTTTCTTACCATTGCATCAAACTTGATGTTCTGAAACAAACTTCCAAATTTCCTAAAGGTGTGACTCTTAAATATTTATTTATTTATTTATTTCATTTCATTTGATTAGATTAGATTAGATTAGATTAGATTAGATGCTGCCTGACTCCAAAGTGACTATATCAGTTGAAAGAAGAATTACTAAAAAAATAAGAAATGATTGAAAACCTATATGTTACATATGTTGCATTTTTTTCTCATAATTTGACACAATTTTGTAACAAACCTCATTGGAGAGGTTTGTTACAAAACTGTGTAAAATTATGAGAAAGAATGGGACGGAAATATAGCTAACATATTTATTATCTATGTTTATATCCTGCTTCATATGACTCACTCTTGTGAGAGTTCACAATAAAATATATAATAAAATAATATTCATTAATACATATTCATTAAAAGGATGGGGGAAGGACACCCCAGCATTATACCCCAACGTTTATACTGAGAAGACGGGAGTGACAAGTTAAGTTTTCAAAAGGCATGTAAATGATTGTTATGGTAGGTATTTCTCAGAGCATGGGTACTTCCACAGAGAAGCCCTGTCCATGAACAACCTTCAGGTGGGATTCACCGGCTCTCAGTAAATGTGATAGGTCCTCCCTTGATGTGATCAGTGACCATCCAGATCAATAATAGCAAAGGCAATCTTATGGCTATCTTGGTCTCAAATTGTTTAGAGCCTTTTATGTCATACTCCACACTTGAACCTGGCTTGGTAGTTAATTGGCAGCCAGTGCTGTTGGTTCAATGAAGGTATAACTTTTGCATAGCCAGGTGCCCCATTCAACAACCTGATTGCCATATTTTCTACTAGCTGCAGCTTCTAGACCAGGTAGCCTTACACAGAGTATATTATGGCATATTCCATATGTGTGCTTTCTGTGCAAGTGCAACCCCATTAGAACAGGTGAATATCCCAGTTCCTGAACCTGGGAGCCTCCCACCCCAAAGGTCATCATTTTGTTAGGATTCAGTCTTGGTTTGCTGACTGTCATCCACATCATCCCGGCATCCAAATACTAGTTCAGAACATACTTAACCTCCCGTGATTCAGTTATTATGGAGAAGCAGACTTTAAGTAAAGCAACTTTACATAAAATTTAACAGATTAAAAATAGACATAATTGTGAATCTGTGAACTCACTCTCTCTCTTTTACCAGGCAGTTACCTTATATTCAGAGTCCATATTTACCAAGGACAAAAGGTGATAACACTTCAGGCCTCAGACCTCCATCCAAGAATTCAAATACTGCTTCTAATTTCAGTCCATGATGAAGTTGTGGTTCTTTTCTGTGTGCTGTATAGAAGAATTAACAGTGTAGAAATAATGCCTTCCAAATATATGCAGAAAATTTGTACTTTATGTGTCTCAAGAAAGGGAGCTCAGATGTCAGCTGGCACTGGTCGCCCTTTTCTATCTATGGTTCTATGACCCACAGATGGAATGGAGGATTTGGGTCTATCAACATATGGCAAGGCTGGCAAATGAGCTGTATCAATCCAGCAGAGACATGTCATAAAACAATAACTATATTACAGGCAACCATAAAACTATAAAAACAATTGAGACCTCTTTTCAACAGCCAAACTGGCCTAGTTTGGAATTTCTTGTTGCTGTGATTTTTTCCCCCTTCCCCTCAGCTATTTGCATAGATTCCCAGTGTCTTGTAGACTTTATTTATAAGGACCAATTCACTTGTGGGGGTTTTTTTTTTGGTAGATGATTGGACATACATTTTACTGTATATAAGATTTTTTTTTCAGATTTGCACTTTAAGCCTATAACAAACTTGCTCATACATTTTAAACAAGTAAGTGAAGTTCCCATTTCAACTTTCAGTGCATTCAATTAACAAAAGAACCTGAAGCAGTAAGGAACATCTGTCTGTCATTTACAGTTATAGAGGTGTGCTAGCAATTCCTGGAAAAAACTCTGGGAAAATTCTATTAATGGAACTCTGACCTAGTTTGCCATGCTCATTCTGTACTCTATAACCAGGGAACAGACTGGCAATCAGATAACAATAGAAGAGAATATATGCAGCTCAAGGCTGAACTGTGAAGTTCTTGGTGCTCTCTGAGGTTGGTTGTTTGCTTGCAAAAGTTTCATTATCCCACCAGGTAACATCATCAGCCACTTGCCCTGATGATGTTACCTAGCTGGGTAATGCAATGCCTGCAAATGAACAACCAAGCTCAGAGAGCGTCAAAAACTCCATAATCAGATAACAAGTTCACTTGTATTAAAAAAAAAAAAGGCAATTTAACATTCAATGATATCTGGTTTGTACTTAGCTTCAGAACTAGGATGTGGCTAATCTGGTTTAATTTGATCTGTGTTTGTTGTTGTTTATTCGTTTAGTCGCTTCCGACTCTTCGTGACTTCATGGACCAGCCCACGCCAGAGCTTCCTGTCGGTCGTCAACACCCCCAGCTCCCCCAGGGACGAGTCTGTCACCTCTAGAATATCATCCATCCATCTTGCCCTTGGTCGGCCCCTCTTCCTTTTGCCTTCCACTCTCCCTAGCATCAGCATCTTCTCCAGGGTGTCCTGTCTTCTCATTATGTGGCCAAAGTATTTCAGTTTTGCCTTTAATATCATTCCCTCAAGTGAGCAGTCTGGCTTTATTTCCTGGAGGATGGACTGGTTGGATCTTCTTACAGTCCAGGGCACTCTCAGAATTTTCCTCCAACACCACAGTTCAAAAGCATCGATCTTCCTTCGCTCAGCCTTCCTTATGGTCCAGCTCTCGCAGCCATATGTTACTACAGGGAACACCATTGCTTTAACTATGCGGGCCTTTGTTGTCAGTGTGATGTCTCTGCTCTTAACTATTTTATCGAGATTTGTCATTGCTCTTCTTCCAAGGATTAAGCGTCTTCTGATTTCCTGACTGCAGTCAGCATCTGCAGTAATCTTTGCACCTAGGAATACAAAGTCTTTCACTGCTTCTACATTTTCTCCCTCTATTTGCCAGTTATCAATCAAGCTGGTTGCCATAATCTTGGTTTTTTTGAGGTTTAGCTGCAAGCCAGCTTTTGCACTTTCTTCTTTCACCTTCATCATAAGGCTCCTCAGTTCCTCTTCACTTTCAGCCATCAAAGTGGTATCATCTGCATATCTGAGATTGTTAATGTTTCTTCCAGAGATTTTAACTCCAGCCTTGGATTCCTCAAGGCCAGCTTGTCGCATGATGTGTTCTGCATACAAGTTGAATAGGTAGGGTGAGAGTATACAGCCCTGCCGTACTCCTTTCCCAATCTTAAACCAGTCTGTTGTTCCGTGGTCTGTTCTTACTGTTGCTACTTGGTCGTTATACAGATTCCTCAGGAGGCAGACAAGATGACTTGGTATCCCCATACCACTAAGAACTTGCCACAATTTGTTATGGTCCACACAGTCAAAGGCTTTAGAATAGTCAATAAAACAGAAATAGATGTTTTTCTGAAACTCCCTGGCTTTTTCCATTATCCAGCGGATATTGGCAATTTGGTCTCTAGTTCCTCTGCCTTTTCTAAACCCAGCTTGTACATCTGGCAATTCTCGCTCCATGAACTGCTGAAGTCTACCTTGCAGGATCTTGAGCATTACCTTACTGGCATGTGAAATGAGTGCCACTGTTCGATAGTTTGAACATTCTTTAGTGTTTCCCTTTTTTGGTATGGGGATATAAGTTGATTTTTTCCAGTCTGATGGCCATTCTTGTGTTTTCCAAATTTGCTGGCATATAGCATGCATTACCTTGACAGCATCATCTTGCAAGATTTTGAACAGTTCAGCTGGGATGCCGTCGTCTCCTGTTGCCTTGTTATTAGCAATGCTTCTTAAGGCCCACTCAACCTCACTCTTCAGGATGTCTGGCTCTAGCTCACTGACCACACTGTCAAAGCTATCCCCGATATTGTTATCCTTCCTATACAGGTCTTCTGTATATTCTTGCCACCTTTTCTTGATCTCTTCTTCTTCTGTTAGGTCCTTGCCATCTTTGTTTTTGATCATACCCATTTTTGCCTGGAATTTACCTCCAATGTTTCTAATTTTCTGGAAGAGGTCTCTTGTCCTTCCTATTCTATTGTCTTCTTCCACTTCTGCGCATTGCTTGTTTAAAAATAATTCCTTATCTCTTCTGGCTAACCTCTGGAATTTTGCATTTAATTGGGCATATCTCCCCCTATCACTGTTGCCTTTTGCTTTCCTTCTTTCTTGGGCTACTTCTAGTGTCTCAGCAGACAGCCATTTTGTCTTCTTGGTTTTCTCTTTCTTTGGGATGTGTTTTATTGCCGCCTCCTGAACAATGCTGCCAACTTCTGTCCAGAGTTCTTCCGGGACCCTATCTACTAAGTCCAGTCCCTTAAATCTATTCTTCACCTCCACTGCATATTCCTTAGGAATATTAGTGAGCTCATATCTAGCTGATCTGTGGGTCTTCCCTAATCTCTTTAGTCTGATCCTAAATTGTGCAAGAAGAAGTTCGTGATCTGAACTACAGTCAGCTCCAGGCCTTGTTTTTACCGACTGTACAGATGTCCGCCACCTTTGGCTGCAAAGGATGTAATCAATCTGATTTCGGTGTTGTCCATCTGGTGAAGTCCATGTATAAAGCCGTCTCTTAGGTTGTTGGAAGAGAGTGTTTGTTATGCAGAGTGAATTGTCTTGGCAAAATTCTATCAGCCTGTGTCCTGCTTCATTTTGTTCTCCTAGGCCATACTTACCTGTAATTCGAGGTGTCATTTGACTGCCCACCTTAGCATTCCAGTCTCCTGTGATGAAAATAACATCTCTTTTAGGCGTGTTGTCCAGTAGGTGCTGCAGATCCTCATAGAACTGCTCTACTTCAGCTTCTTCAGCATTTGTGGTTGGGGCGTATATTTGGATCACTGTGATGTTAGATGGCTTGCCCTGAATTCGAATTGAGATCATTCTGTCATTTTTTGGGTTGTATCCAAGCACTGCTTTAGCCACTTTACTATTAATTATGAAGGCTACTCCATTTCTTCTGTGGTCCTCTTGTCCGCAGTAGTAGATCTGGTGGTCATTTGATGTGAAGTGGCCCATTCCAGTCCATTTCAGTTCACTGACGCCCAGAATGTCTATCTTTAATCTTGACATCTCACCAATAACCACATCCAATTTGCCCTGGCTCATAGATCTTACATTCCAGGTTCCGATGGTGTGTTGATCCTTAGAACATCGGATTCGCCGTTCACCACCAGCACCGTCGGCCACTAGCCGTCCTTTCGGCTTTGAGCTAGCTGCGTCATCACGTCTGGGGCTAGTTGAGCTCATCCTCTGTTCCTCCCCAGTAGCATTTTGACCATCTTCCGACCTGGGGGTCTCATCTTCCGATGGTATACCGACATATCTCTGGTTGTACTGATCCATTTAGTTTTCATGGCAAGAATACTGAGGTGGGTTGCCATTACCTTCCCCAGGGATCGCCTTTAGTCTGACCTCTCTGTCATGACCTTCCCGTCTTGGGTGGCCCTTCACGGTTTAGCTCATGGCATCATTGAGGTGCTCAAGCTCCAGCACCACGACAAGGTAACGATCCTTTGCTGAAGAATTTGATCTGTATATTTCTCAAAATTATGGGATTTCAGACTAATTTGTCATTTCATGCAGCAAAAGGATTTTAGACTTTTTTTAGTCTCTCTCTCTCTATATATAAACCACAGGAACATAATAATGGCAGTTTCCCAAACATCCTTGAGGCATTCAGTAAGATTAACAACATACTTAACAACTTATCTGCAGTGTGGCTCAAAAAGTCTGAGAAAAAAAATAGAAGTGATTTTTTAAAAAACAAGAGATTAAAGACTGATATAATTATGAATTAGTTGATATAGTTTCTATATGCGGAAAACAACAGTGCTAATAGTCATTATTATTATTATTATTATTATTATTATCATTATTATTATATGCACAACAACGTGAAATCACAGCTGCCAGTTCTTTAGCTGGTGTTGGCCTTCATTCACATAGAGTTCTTCCCAAGAACCTGGGGTGTCGTAATGTATCAGTGTAGTACATGTGTGGATCCAAGCAGTGCGGCCTTTTGTAACTGACGGATGGAAATTTTGTCAATGCGCAGATTTTCTAAGTGCCGTCCAAGGTTTTCTGGTATGGCAGCCAGTGTGCCAATAACCACTGGGACCACCTCAGCCGGTTTATGCTGTAAACTTTCAACTTCGATTTTCAGATCTTGATACTTTGTGATCTTCTCCAATTCTTTGTCTTCTGTTCTACTATCCCCTGGTAGTGCCACATCAATTATCTACTTTCTTCTTTTCAATTACAGTTAAATCTGGTGTGTTATGCGCCAAGACTTTTATCAGTTTGTATTTGGAAATCCCACAATATTTTAACCTGCTCATTTTTTACTATTTTTTAAACTATATGTTCCCACCAATTTTTCATTACTGGCACATTATAATTTTTACAGATGTTCCAGTGAATTGTTTTGGTGACTGTGTTTTGTTGTTTTGTTGTTGTTGTTATCCTGCTGTCATGTTCACTGTTTCAATGTAATTCAAACATTGTAACGTTTCACATGCCATGGTGCTGACGCGCGTTTCTGTTTGGGAGGGAGCTGCTGTGAAACCTTGTACCAAGCTCTGTATCTGTGTTCATTACAATGGAGTGTGTTTGGGTTATGTTCTCTGTTCAAGGACTTTTCCCGCAGACCATCAGAAACCGTTAGGAGCACCTGGGATTGTGAACTTGGGAAGATTCTATGGGGGGAGGGATCTCATTTACACTGAGGGTTTTTAGTTTGCATTTGGTGCACTTTTATCATTCTCAGCTTTCTCTGTGACCCTGCATACTATTCTTCAATAAATTAGATATCTTTGAGACCCTGCTTATGAGTCTGATCCACATTTAACTCAAGGCAGCGAACATACCTAATACTATTGGCACCTATTTTCCCCACAACAACAACCCTGTGAGGTGGGTTGGGCTGAGAGAGAGTAACTGGCTTTCACGCCTAAGGGAGACCTACAGCTGGTTTCTCACCTGGTTTCTCAGTCAGCACCATAACCACTACACCAAACTACATAACCCTAAATACTAACAGATTTAGGAATATACTCAGTGATTCCTTCCTTAAGAATATAAGGTGTAGAGGTAGCCTAGATTAGCGCAGTTAATGAATCCCACGAAATGGTTACGTTATTCAAATTTGCAGTATTTGAAGTAATATTTCTATGGAAAATATGGTAACTGGTTCCAGCCCAATGGAAATGGGCAATGAAAAATTTTAAACATAAATGTTTATATGTATATTAATGAAAGATTACAGTAAAGGATAAAAAGAATATACTTTTAATTTAAATTTATGGTTAACAAAGTCATAGAGTAGTTATAGAAAGCAAAATAAAAACAAAAAAATTCTACCATAAATTCAGGCATTCCAACATCTTGCCCCATTTTAGCATTCAATCAATAGTTTATTATGGTCACAGACTAGAATTACAAATAAAATACAAATTTATACAAATACGGATAAAAATGCATTAAAATAAAACAAAACAAAACAAAACAAAACAAAACAAAACATGATAATATTAATGGTGGGATCATCAATAGGCAATTGGAGTCTGCCTAATTTTACAGACAGTATTAACAAAGTTTAGCCACGTTCAAAGAAACTGAATCATAATGATCAGATAGCAACAAATGCACATAAAAAAAGATCAGAATTTCCTGGTTATTTTATCAAATAGGGCATTATAAAATGGGTTTGTGAATCCTTATAGAGAAGGTGCAGTATAGCAGGACATGAGTTATACTTTCAATAGCCCCTTGTCCACAGGGGCACAATCTCAGCTCATATGGAACTTTTTTGTATCGGCCCTCCAAAACTGCTGTGGGAAGAGCATTGCAACATGCTAGAGTTAATGCCCTTTGGAATTTGGAGACAGTTATATATTGTAAATATCTTGCCGGTTTAGAAAAATGGGCTTGACTGCCCAGGAAAACGTTCTTAGGTAGAGCAGACAAGTCCTGTTGGACTTCCAGATCTTCCATTTTAGCATTGCTACGACCATGTTCATGTTGTTCAATTGCATCCAATTTTTGCTCTAATGTAATAATGAGCCTCTTTTAAAAACTTGTACTGTTTTCCTCTGACGGAATCTTGCTTTTCTCCATTTTGCACACGAAGAATAGCAGCAACCCGAACCATAACTGCGCACGTGCTAGCCTCCCATTAACTGAATTTTGGTTCACATTAAATGCAACCTGATATCAACTTACAATTTGCACTAAATTGAATATTGCATTATTTGAACTCACACTAATCATGACCTACCTGTATTGCAGAACATTTGTAAGGATAAGGATCTATAGCTTTGGTGATTGGTCTGAAGCTGTGAAGCCCATACAGTGCCTAAAGGACTGCAATGTCACTTTCAGAACTCCTTCAAACATTTCCACCAAATTCTAATCTTTAAAGTACCAGAAAGGAGAAATTATTCAATACACAGGGCATAATCATGTTAACGCTACATAATTAATTTGATTAAATTAAAATTTAATCCAATTTATTTTTGTCCTTTCTGTGCAACTTTTGCCCTGGCCCAACTAAATTTTGAATATGGCCCTGGCTTGCCACTTGGAGTGTTGCTGTCAAGCCAAAAAAACTGTTGTGAGAAATAGTTGAACTCAAGGACTCCAAAGATTTTATGCCAGTGGGCTCACAATATGGTCACTATGAAGAAAGGATTGTCCCAGGGCTTGTGGCCAATCACACCAGAAGGCAAACTACCACAGTTGCTCTCTTCCAACTTCTTTGGCTATCGAGGACACTCTTTACTATGTCAATTTTCTTTTGCCATTCTTTTTTCTGAGCAGATGGGCACCCTTCCAAACAAAGTTTTGGCTGCAGCTGTTCACTATTTTAAATACTCTAACAATCCCTCTGAGGCTTAAATGAGGCCCAGAGGCTTAGTTAGAAAGACAGATAATGTTTGAAGATGATACTTGGCTTTTCAGACTGATAGTTTCCCATGTATTTATTCAAAGAATCTTGAAAACAAACAAGACACAGGTAAAACAAGATGCCTGCAGGAACCAATGGAGGTGTCCATGAGCACACTGGCAACCTTAGGTGCCATATTGGGGAACTAGTATTAAGACGAGGGTCCATTGCGTAGCCTTTTTATTTGACTTTACTGGTTCATTTCCTCATCCATATAATAACAATGGATACACTGAGGTTGAGAATCTTCTCTTTCCAGCAGGGGACAGTAACAGCATGTGGGGCAATGATGTCATGATATAATGCAAAGGGAGGGGACTTCTACAATTCTTTTTTGGGAGGAAGGTTGGCCTTTTTAGATTCTTATGCATTATGCCTTTCAAGATCTTGACACATGTATTTAATTTTTTTCACATCCAATAATATTATCCCAATACTTGTACAGACTGTGGATATTGAGACAAATCTGAACCATACTAATTTGCCTGGGAATTTTTTCCTAGAAAATGGAGCTCTGTTTTCAGTAGTTTGCCAGTGAATTTTGGCTGTATGATATCAGGGAGTTCCAGGGATCACAAAAAGATGTTCTGTAAGTTGAATGGGCTTTAATGTTGCCCTACCTTTCAGAATGGGACGCGGTGGCGCTGCGGGTTAAACCGCTGAGCTGTCGATCGGAAGGTCGGCGGTTCGAAACCGCGCGGCGGGGTGAGCTCCCATTGCTCGTCCCAGCTCCTGCTCACCTAGCAGTTCGAAAACATGCAAATGTGAGTAGATCAATAGGTACCGCTTCGGCGGGAAGGTAACGGCGTTCCGAGTCGTCATGCTGGCCACATGACCCGGAAGTGTCTATGACAACGCCGGCTCCAAGGCTTAGAAACGGAGATGAGCACCGCCCCCTAGAGTCGGATTCGACTGGACTTTACGTCAAGGGAAACCTTTACCTTTACTACCTTTCAGTATAATGACAATAACCACCCAGAGTCCCTCCTTTGAGGGGAGATGGGTGGTGATAAAATTTGATAGATAGATAAATACATGTAAATTAGATTTCAGTGTGTTTTAATCCAGTCACCTATGGCTTGGTTTTAGCAACACTTCTTGACAAATAAAGATTGCAAACTACAGCTTGGCTCTGTTTTGCAACCCTAACTATAATTCCAAGCACAGTTTCTTAGTATGGATGTCATGGGAAATTATGATTTAAGAAACTTTGGAACTCATCAGAAGTTGAATGCAAGGGGGAAGGGGAAGATGCAAGTGATCTTTTTTCCAGTGTAATAAACCGTGGATTGTGAACTCAGAACCAGGCCTATGCTTTGAATTGCGGTATTTCTTCATGTAAAGGTAAAGGTAAAGGTTTCCCTTGACGTAAAGTCCAGTCGTGTCCGACTCTAGGGGGCGGTGCTCATCTCCGTTTCAAAGCCTTGGAGCCGGCGTTGTCCATAGGACACTTCCGGGTCATGTGGCCAGTATGACTCACGGAACGCCGTTACCTTCCCGCCGAAGCGGTACCAATTAATCTACTCACATTTGCATGTTTTCGAACTGCTTGGTGTGCAGAAGCTGGGACGAGCAACGGGAGCTCACCCCGCCGCGCGGTTTCGAACCGCCGACCTTCCGATCGACAGCTCAGCGGTTTAACCCCATAATCTGATTACTGAAACTGCTCATTTTTGGAGTTAGCTTTTTTCATTAAACTCTAAACTAACAACATGGGCTGGCAGAACATTCTAGGCCACGTAAAACCCTAACCAAGCTTCATCAGTCTAGCATGCTACCTATATCCATTTGTTGCTCTAGGTAGCTTAGAAATATTAAGGATAATGAAACTCCGTGGTCATTATATATCAAGTTATCCTTTCTATCTTTCTGTCTTAAAATCATCATTCATAGGTTTATGTAAACTGCAGGTGATCCACCTCAAAGAATTTTTTTGGCCTTGCAGAAGGCCAGAACTTTGCCTCAAGACACTCAAGGTAAGCTGTTCTGGTCTACCCGTTAGAAGCAGGGCACCATGGTGCTTTGACGAGGCATTTTGGTAGCCTTTTTGCTTGAAAACATATCAGAGTGAAGCACCCTTTGGAGGATCTGAACAGTCCTGTCTATTAGACTATCCACTGCTGCAACAGTATGCGTGCTTACTTGGAAGTAAATTCTGTTGAAAACATGGAGCCTACTCCTGAGTAGAAATTGCACTATGGTAACAGTAGCAGCAACCACAATAACATTTCTCACAGCCTAATTAACTGATCTCAGTTTTAACATGAAGTTAGAATTCAGCTGTGACTGAGCAACTCTCTATTAGTAGTACTTTAATGCCTTCAGAATTAGGTAATTAGGAAACATGAGACTCTGCTGCAAGAGAAGATAGTTACTTATTAGGGAGGCATTTTCTTCTCCCATGTCAATTGAACAGGGCTCTTGGCTACTTGGTTAAGAGTAGACATCTTAGCAAAAATTTATTTTGCATTTCTAACATTAATAAGTGGCATTTTTTAAATTAAATTTTCAGGGTGAAAGCCATTCCTTTTGCATAAAGAGTACCAGGAAGGTGCATTCTAAGATGAGTGAATGGGAGAGGAGGAATACAATCCAGTAGTCTAAGGGTTGATTGAGAAATTTGGTTTAGTGCAGTGTTTTCTCTATGATATACTATGGAAGCAAAAGTTGGACTTTGAAGATGGATAGAAAGAAAATGTACTAAGCTGTAATGTTGGGAAAGGTGGAAGGAAAGAGAAGAAGAGGTCAATCAGCAGCGAGGAGGGACTCAGTTATAGTAGCAATGAGTGCACCATTGGAAGACATGAAGGATAGGTTAGGGTCAGATTGTCAGAGAGAAAATCTATCTATGTGGTTGCTAAGAGTCAACACTGATTCCATGGCACATAATCAATCAATCAATCCTTGTAGTATGATCTATGTCCATGCATGTAAGGGAAGAGTAATGTCTTACTGGGGTCTAGAAGCTGGGAAATGGGGTAGAAAGGATTTGGTGCATACTGGTTATATAAACAGGGACTGTATCAAGTTGGGTAGTTTTTTACCAAGATTGTGAAACTGACTAGAAACTGATTGGAAGGATTAAGATTAGGTTCACTGATAGAGGTGTGGAGTAATCTGCTTGAATGCTCAAAGTTCAAGTGGCAAGAGGACAGTGAAAGTCTATTTACAAAAATGAGCTGCCTATAAGCTCCACTGAGCTCCAGCATCACAACTGCTGAGATTCAGCTGCCCTGCAATTGAACTGGAAGAGAACTGGCTCGGTTGCCCAAGGAAGATAATGTCATGGGAGCATGGTGGCATAGGTCAAAGATGGATTTGTGCATAAACCGTTTCTGGAGGGGAGTAGTGGGAATGCTAGGTATGAAGGGGAGAGGCTGCTTACAGTTCCTTGCTTGTTCAATTTTACATGAGAACATATTGCCTGAACAGAACTCTTGTTATAGCTTTTAGCTTGGT
The DNA here is from genome assembly GCF_035149785.1 of Candoia aspera. Classification (NCBI taxonomy): domain Eukaryota; kingdom Metazoa; phylum Chordata; class Lepidosauria; order Squamata; family Candoiidae; genus Candoia; species Candoia aspera. The sequence continues at coordinate 315,115,798 of NC_086153.1, forward strand.
TATGAGCCCAGTTTAATATGCTGATATAAAGATCTGAAGAACAGCTTGGGACTAAGATACATAAAAACTTCCCTCTTCCAACAGGGTATGAACTTGTCTGTCCATGTATCCATCTTCTGATGCCCCATCATGTGTGCCATCTCCAGGGAGATATTAGTGTCTTATGGGGCAGGCCTTTCAATTTTTGTAGCTTATCTATTTTATACTTTTTTAGGGTTATGCAGCGCTTCAGATTTGATTCCAGAAAGATACTTCAGAGAGCCTGGGAGCATGAACATAGTACCTGTTTGCAACTCCTTACAGCAGCCATGCCTTTTCCTGGAATTGCAAGGCAGGGGAAGACAGGTGCTATGTCTTCCATTGACAGGAATTGAAACAGTTATCTGGAAATCTTCTAAATAAATGGGTAAACCAATTTCCTTTAGTTTGCCACTGGGAAGTAAATCCAGCAAAGAGCAATGTTCTTGAACTCAGGCTAGCCTTAGATTGGGGTCATCTACAACTGACCAATGTTCAATTCTATAATCTTTGGCCCAGAAGTATAATGCAAAGCTTCAAGAAGCCCTTTTTGCCACCTTGATTAATTTCCAGTTGGTTTTAGATTCTCTCCTGAGTGAGACATTATAGAGGAAATTGGAAGCATTAACAACAGATCTTAGGCTCCTTGCCCTTAGTGAGTATTGCTTAGGGGCAACTTATACCAACTCTTTCAAATAAATGGGTGAAGCAGGGCCTTATATTACTCCCCCTTCTGTTTAACTTCTACATCAATTATTGGTACAAGCAATTTCTGATCCAAGCTTCCAGACCCTGATAATGGCTAATAGATAGGTTCTTGCCCAGCTATATGCAGATGATAAAATTATTCTTTCAGGACTGAGAAGAAAACCTCAGGTCTTTGCTTTTTATTGTTCTGGAGAAAAGCTTGGTATAAATTACTCTAAGAAAAACATGTTATTCTCTAAACATTTAAAAAAGTATGGCTGGGGGATCAATGGGCATAAATCAGAGCAAGTTAAATCATTTAGCTGGCTGGGTGCTGTTTTCCAGGCCTCATATTCCTTGAAAGCACAAATTATGTATTTATTTAGAAAATATATATAGCCACCCACCTTGCATACATGACTCTGAGTGGCTAACAATAATTCAGAAGAAAATAATATAACAAAACCTCCATAAACAAACCAAAAGCGATAATTAAAATAACCTTAACATTAATGTATTAATATTAACAAAACAAAAAATTCAATGAAAATGATCAAAATCATGAAGTGTGCTATAGAGTTTGTCCGAATCTCTGTGGCTGTGTTTCTCGGGTTCTTTTTCCAAAATGGGGATCTGCATCTCCCCTCCGTAATGAGGGTTTTCAGGATAAGGCAGTTGCCAAGATGTTATATAATTCACAGGCCTCCATCTACATGGACTTCTCCCTTCTGGAATCAGTTCTGGTGGGCTATCTTTGAGACCCCTCAATATGTCCCCAATGCCACCTTTCAACTGAAAGCAGGTCTCAGTTCAATAGAAGCATGAGTTTGGATACATCAGAGAAACCACCAGCTTATATTATTTGTTTATTTAATTTATTTATTCTTCAAAGTTCTATCACCGCCCATCTCTCCCAAAAAGGGGACTCTGGGCAGAATATGAATATTCTTCCTAGCCCCACTGACACAGATCTACTTTACTCAACTTGGAAGGAGAACTTGAAGGTGAAATTATAAAATATTGTCTTGTCTACACTAGCTCTGCATTCTTTGGGTTTTCCTAAAGCTAAATAATTTGCCAAACAGCAATGAATTGTCATTAATTAGAGATGGAATGGTAGGAGCTTCCCTTCCTTTAAGAAGTGAAGCAGACCTCTTGCCCTAGCTAACCATCTATGCATTCTTGCTATTGCAAACTATTGTAGGCCCTTTATCCTAGCACATTTTAATATGCTGTCTTCCACCTCACTGGAAGGATGATGTCAACATATTCACCTTTCAGAGAGGCCCTTTCCTTGCTACTTGGGGGCAGCTGAAAGTGGGAGCCATGTGCTGTTGTACTGCTGATTTTATGATGAATGCTTGACTGTCTCAGCACCTGCCCTGTGGAACTGCTTGCCCCCTGAAATTTGGAAAGCCCTGACCCTATGGGCCTTTCGTAAGGCCCAAAAGACTTGGCTGTTCCTGCAGGTGTTGAGTGAGTTTGTCAGTAAGGGGCATTGTCATATGATTGGTGTTCTCAATTGCCAATCTGTTTTGTTTATTTTTGATATGTATTGTATTTATGATCATTTAAAAAGGTGTTTGTAAGTCACCTAGAGTAGCTTTTTTAGCTGAGAATCCATACAAGTTGAAGAAATAAATGAAAAGAAAATTAATTGGTCACCCTATTTAAGTCCGTGTCTAAGAAAGTTCCTGAGCAATTCAGACAAATCCTACATCTTATTCTTGCAGATCATAACAGTCATGTCACCTTTAAAGTTGTCAGATTCTGTTTCAGAGCTTGAATTATGCAGATAGTGAAACACAACAATTGTTGTTCAGTGTGACTACAATAACATGATGTAAATTTCTATGTTATTTTACCAGGGCTATTTTTTATTACTCAATTTTATAACTATGTTTTTCGTCTATAACTTTGCAACATAGTTATATTTTAGTGATTAAGTCTTAAGCATTTAACGTTTTAGCACTTTGTATATTTTATTCCTGCATATTATTTTTTTCTAACTTAATCAGGCATGTTTATATATTTCCATTTGACTTCTGTAAAACCTATTACCAAACTCTATACTATTCTGCCAGTGGCCATAATAGAGATGTTTGTTCTATTGCTCAAAACAGATCCTATCATGTGCAGGATTAAACTAGTAAGCTGCATGGTGAGAACACCTAAATGCAGTCAACCGATTTCATTTCTGTATTGAGCCCTCCAAAAATGAGAGCTGAAAAGAACAAGGCTGGAGCTGCAGTGGAGGCCTAAGCATTTGAGAATGTGAAGCTCTGAGTTTTACCCCTGGGCCAGAGGCAAAAAGATTATTCAGTTTCAGTTTATTTGGATTATCAGTTCAGCAGGTAGGAGGTCAGGCAGTGCAGAGGAAGGACGAGGAGCACCTGCCACAGGTCAGAGCTGGAAGTGAAATGGTAAAAGAAGAGGCAAGCACTAATGCAAAGAGTCTCAACTGCTACAGCAAGAACAAAGGTTGTAACTTAATGCTGTGGTTTTACCCAACTCCTTGGAAAAAAAATGGCCTCATCACATAATTTTGCTGCAAGTAAGTTAGTTTTATCCAGAGCTGGAACTGGCAGTGAGGTTTTAGTCCTGCCACAAAGTCTTAGGGAGATAAACTTATTCTAGAGGAAACTATTGTGAGAAGAAAGCAAGCAGCATGGATAGGCTTTGTACTAACGAGTCACAGTGTTTTTTCTTCTGGAAAAGAAACCAAGGAAGGGGACTTCCCCAATGGGTGGCACTGTTTCCAGTCTGGCACAGGAAGAGGGCAGTCTTGGAGACTGTCAGTCTGGCTAGGAAACCCAACTCCACAGGAAGGCTAAAACTATGTTTAACTGAGATTCCCTCCCTGGTTCAGTACTGCTTTGTCCTAACAGTTTTTGATTGCTGTCTGATGGAATTGGCCTTGGTTTTTATGTTAAAGGCAGATTACGGTTTAATGGAAAAGAGGAGTGAGGGGTCAGCATTTTATGGCTTGAATATGATAGACAAGTTATGTCCCACTTTATAAAGAAAATTCATACAGGATGTATGAAGGTTACTATAACTGTGGTTGAGGTGGCTAAACCCTTGCAAAGTTTCTCCTCAGAGTGGAGATCCATGTTTATAAACTCCTCTATTATACGTTTAATAGTGAAGAAGACGTGGGTGGACAAGGGAGTAAAATCCATTTAAAGCCAGCTTGGCCATTACTAATGAGGGCTGACCTTTGCAGCAATAGTGGCCTCCATTTATTAAAGCAAGGGCAGAACCATCTCTAGGCCTCTGGTCAATCTGTGTTGCTTAGGGCTGAGGAATTTCCATTTAGGAACCTCTCTTCAGGTGATAAAGAGACAGATTCAATGGAGAACTGCTCATAAAGATAGTGCTGGAAGCTACTATTAAATTCCAGCTTCTGTCAGCTTAAGAGCAAAAACTTTTAATGAGGAAACCATTAAAGTTGACCTAATGAATTAGAAATGCTTTTCCTCACTGGCTATTTATAGAGTGCCTGGAATATCTTTCAACACAGGCAATTTAGACAATACTGAGCCCTTGTCCATCCCCCTCAAAGAACCTGTTGCATGGCAGTGACAGTAAAACATGCCCACCTGCAACCTCACAGAGGAATCTGCGTACTGACTTGGGTTCTCAGAGGTGCATCTATAGATAGGTTTGGGTATAAAAGATGGACTGGATGATAAAGAAGGGGAATTTGCCTGCATTTTCAAGACAGATCTAGAAAGGCAGAACCACTAATGATTCATTTTGGCCACAGGGAGACAATAAGTACAGTTCTATAAAAGACATACATGTGTTTTCATTCAAATCAATTAAATCTGAAGCACTTTACCATGCATTTAAATTCATTGATACCAGTGGGGATTAGGTGAAACTAACATTTGCTGGCTTGCACCACTGACTCTTTTAAAATTTCTTCTATAGAGAGTCTTGCGCTTTATGGGGCATCTTTACTGTTCAATTTGAGGAAAAGCCATCCCCATGTATTCCGGATTAAAAAAAATACTGTGAAAAGGAAATGCTTCTTTCTTTCTCAAGGAAAATAAAGTATGAGATAATTTTACATAGGAGTATCCAAGGGTAGGCTTTCTGTTTTCTAACTTTAAAAAAGGCCCTGTGGCACCTACTGTACTCACAGCATCACAGAAAATCTTCTCCATCTCACATCATCTTACCAAACAATGATGCATAATCACCTGGCCAACATTGCCTGGACAGGTGATCACTCACCAAAACACACTGCAAAACTCACTTATTCACTAAAAGCAAATGTGAAAACACTGTTTCATTGCTTTGGTAGAGTGACCTGTCCCACATGGGGCATGTTTACTGTAGAAGGCTTATGCTATGGCAGGAACAGTTGTTTTTGTGAGTTTGAACCCACAAACCCATGGCCTGCTGGATCGCTTTGTGTTGTGGGGAAGCTGCTTCATACCCCCTCTCCTCCCAGAATTCTATTATAGGACCTCCAAGATTTATAACTTCTAGCCTTAGTTGATTTCATAAATGCCATTTTGAGTAAGGGCAGGATGCCTTTTTGCTGAATGGAGATAATTATTAGACCACTTCTTAACTCATTTCACACTGGTTTGACACATTTCAATCTGGTTTCTGAGGGGGCTGCTGGATTGACTTCTTGGTCAGCCAGTTGGATGAGAGGGAGTGTGACTCAGTTCTTTTTGACCTTCCAGCCTCTTTTGATACCATTGAAGATGGTATCCTTATGGATCACAAATGAGACTGGAGAAGTGGGGGCATGGATTTTGCAGTGATTCCACTTCTACCTCTCAGGTCAGCTTCAGATAGTGCTCTTAGAGATAGTGGCTCCACAAAATGGGTGCTATCATATGTGTTCCTCAGGACTACGTTCCATCTCCAGTTTTTTTAATATGTACACAAGACCTCTGAAGAAGACAGTCAGATTTAAACTTGATGTCATCATTATGCTGATGTTACCCAGATCTATTTCTTTGTGACATCTTCAGGAAATGGGTTGCTCCCCTGGAATGCCTGCTTGCAGTCAGTCATGGACTGGTTCAGAGATAATAAATTAAAATTTATGGGGAAGATGGGTGGTGATAAAAACATGATAAATAAATCAATAAATAATTGAATACAGGTAAGGCAGAGGTGCTCATTGTTAGGGTCCATAATTCTAGAAAAGTGGGAGATCTAACTGTTCTGAATGGGATTATAATCTCTCAGAAAGAGCAGGTCTACAGTCTACAGATACTTCTGGGCTTAAATCTCTTTCTGACTTCCCAGGCTGAAGTTCTGACCAGGTTTTTTTTTTTTTAATAATCTTTGACTGATATAACAACTGCATCTCTTCCAGGAAATATTTATTTATTTATTTATTTGATTTCTATAGCCGCCCATCTCAGTGAGTGACTCTGGGCAGTTTACAACAATAAAACTATAAAACAATGAAAACAATTACAGTTAAAACAGTTAAAACATAAAATAAATACAAAATAAATATACATGGCTGCCAAGTGAGCAATGCATGGATGTTAATACAGCCAAGAGATGGGACCATCCACACGCTCGAGGCCCCAGGCCTGGGCACAAAGCCAGGTCTTCACAGCCTTACAGAGTTGGGGAGAACCTAATTTCTGGAGGGAGGATGTTCCAGAGGGCAGGTGCTAGGGAAGAGAAGGCATGCCTTCTAGTTCCTGCCAACTGACAATTCCTGGCTGACAGGAACCGCAGCATACCCAACCTACTAGATCGAATTGGATGGGCAGAAACAACTGGGAGAAGGCGATCCCTTAGGTAACCTGGCTCCAAGCCCTGAAGGGCTTTAAAGGTGACAACCAGCACCTTGAATTGCACCTGGAAGCACACCGGCAACCAATGCAGCTCACGTAGTAGTGGTGTTACATGTGTCGATTACCCGACACCATTTTCTATCCGTGCAGCTGCATTCTGCACCAGTTGAAGCTTCCGAATGCTCTTCAAGGGCAGCCCCATGTTGAGTGCATTATAGCAGTCCAGACGGGAGGTCATGAGGGTATGAGTGACTGTGAGCAAAGCCTCTCGGTCTAGGAATGGGCACAGCTGGCGCACAACCCGAAGGTGTGCAAAGGTCCTCCTAGCCACGGCTGCCACCTGCTCTTCGAGCAGAAGCCGTGAGTCTATGAAGACCCCCAGATTGCGCACCGGGTCCATCTGGGGCAGCGCAACCCCATCCAAGACCAATGATGGAAAAACCTTGTCACCAGAAAGCCCACAAACCCAAAGCCAGTCTTGCTTGGGTTGAGTCAAAGCCCATTGCACCCCATCCAGGCCCTCACAGGCTCCAGGCACTGGGTCAGGACATCCACGGCATCACTCAGGCGGTCTGGGGTAGAGATATAAAGCTGAGTATCATCAGCATATTGATGGTATCTTACCCCAAACCGTCGGATCACCTCCCCCAAAGATCTCATGTAGATGTTAAATAGGAGAGGGCAGAGAACCAAGTCCTGAGGCACCCCACAGAGTAGGGGACATGGGATGGACCTTTCCCCCCCTATCAAAACTGACTGGAATCGACCCCGGAGGAAGGAGGAGAACCAGCACAACACTGTGCCGCCCACCCCCAACTCCCGAAGCCGGTCCAGAAGGATACCATGATCGATGGTATTGAAGGCTGCTGAGAAAAAATGACCTAGAAACTGTGGTTCATGTGCTGGTAATGTCCAGGCTTGACTATAGTAATGCATTCTACATGGGTTTGCCTTTGGGCTTGCACCAGAAACTTCTGTTGGTACAAAACTCAGTAGTCAAACTGGTCTTGGGAGGAATGCAAAGAGACCATTTATACCTGTGATTAATGCACTGTACTGACTGTCAATCTGTTTCTGGGCAAATTACAAAGTGTAATTTGAAAGCCTACATGGCTTATGTCTAAGAGAATGTATCTTTCTATATGAATCTTTATGCTTATTGAGAGCATCTGAGGAGGTTTGCCCAGAGTCGCCAAGAGCTCATCTGGCAGTGAGTTAAGGTCAAGTCTTCTCTGATGCTGCCTCAGTTCAAAACATATTTTACCAAGCAGGCTTTTATCTGTGGATTTATGTGTTTAGGTAGTCAGTGATATAGCAAGTTTAGTTCAATTAATAGCCAGTGGGGACTTGTATAAACCATTTCTTCCCTCCAGCAGAATCATGAGAGAAGGAATGTTCTCTTTTCAGGCCAGAAATCAAAATGATGTTCCAGCTTCAAATAAATGGTAAAACATAAAAAGCTGACTTACACTCCATCAGCTCAGTGATCCAATAGCTCTATCAGACTATTGTTCCATCAAGTATTGACTATTCTGGCTGACAGAAGTATTCCAATGAATGCTATGACTTGAGTTCTCTGTTATTGGCGCATGAAGAAGATTGAACTGGGGGGCTTCTGCATGCAAAGTTTATGTTCTGCTATGGAATATAGCTGCTTCCTTAAAGGTCCAGGTCATTTGTTATGTTGACAGTGCAAGGGATTGTGTGCTAGCTCATTTGTTGAATATTCACCCATCCACAAAAGAGGAATAATGGAAGCAAAGGAAAGCCTCTATTGCTGTTCATTAGCCACCAGTCAATGGCAATTGCATTTGGCAATGGTGCTGATGAAAAGACCCTGTAACTCATAATGAACTGGAGGCTGTTTTTTCACACAATTATGTCCTATCTTGCTAAAGAAAGAGAGGAGGCAATTGATATCTGTAGACTTTAGAAGGCATGAACAGAGTGCCTATTCAAATGCAATTCTCATGAATATCCATGCTGATTAATAGCATTAATTACTTTGATACATTTCCCAATACTTGAGCCCAAAGCTGATGGTCTGGCTTCCCTTTTCTCATACCAATTTTATCTGTTGTCTTACACAAAATTGTTCCCTGAATTGTTTCCTAGGTTTACAGAAAAAGAAAAGAAAACAAAAACCTACAGAGGAGCACAATTCTTCAACCTCATGTATTCCTTGGTTGTGCAATTCTGTTGTGACCCCTGCGGTGTGCCGTTTCACAGCATCTTCATAGCATCACTCACCCATCACTGAAATAATATAAAGCCTGTCCTCTTTACTGTTAATTTGGCACAATCATGGTTAGATGAAATGCTGTATGATCCCATCATAGTCAGTTTTGCAGGTAAGACTGCAGTAAGATGCCTTACAGCAGGTCAGACATTTTGGACAATCAGAGGTTATCCAGCTATCTTCAAGTAAGCAGAGATCAAATATTATCTGGAGATGTGATAGATTGAATCTAGGATCTTTTGTGGGCACCCAGTTACAATCTGTCTCAAATTAGTCCTTCAAATAAAATATTACTCCTCATAAAATTTACTTAGGTCTTTTATTTCTCTATGACTATGGCCATGTATTCCACCTTCAAATGATACAGTGCAGTTCTTATGCAGGCCCTTTCCTCTGGTACTGCTGAAATACAGTGGCATGGCTGCTATGCATATCTCAGCAATAACTTTTCTGTATTTATACATAAAGTCATTTCTTTGCCACCTACTCTCTGGACTCTTAGTGGCTTACAATAATAAAAACAAAATAACAAATCACCCAGTTAAATAATTATAGCCGGTTAAACCCAGCCTAAATCCCACAAACCTCTGCCCACCTAATTGGAGGTTTCCTTACCAAAGACCCTATGGAAAAGCAGTTTCTAAATGTTAATAGAATGGAGACCATCCTAACTTTGGGGAGCAAGCTGTTCCACAGTGATGGGGCTGCTATGGAGAAAGCCTTCATCTGATTTCCAGCCCTTTAATCTCCCAGGGAGTAGAAACCTGCAGGCTCCCTCCTGGATGGAATGTATTGAGTGAGAAGATTCCATCTGGAATAGATGGCCCCAAAGTAATGATAACTCATGCCATATAGGGATGTATAGGTGACAACCAACATCCGGAATTGACCATGGAAATCTACTGGCAATCCATGCAGTTTCTACAGCTTAGGTGGTGTTCTGTTCAATTTCTACAAGTCAGCAGGCAGACTGCCATATTCTCTGACAACTTTAGCTTCCAGGTCATCTTCAAGGACAACCCCTTTAGAATTAATTGCAGTAGTCTAACCAGGAGGTACAAGGGGGTGATTCGCTGTCTTCAGTGACTCCTGGTAAAGGAAATGTCATAAGTAGAAGATGAGCCAAAGTTGGCCAAAGGCTCTCCTAGCTAGTCTTTGGATGCTGCTTTAGCAGAATCTGTGAGTCTTTCAAGAGAAGTTCAGTGCCATGATGTCAGCCCTCCAAGGTAGACCAAACTTGGAAACCAAAGACACATAAGCTAATACTATTTTTATTATAAGGTTATAGCAACAGAATTTTTCAAGTCTGTATGTGCTTCCCCCCTCCCTCCCTTTATCTTTGTGAGAACTACGGAGGGTCATGTCTGAGATGCTTTCTCAAAGTACATTTCTGCCCTGGACTCAGATTTCATTTAACTGACCACTGTCTTGGTTGTGGCTCTTCCTCCGATTCTTCAAATGTTATTCCTTCTGCCTATCATACATGAAGAATTATCATGGAATGTCATTCACACCTAAAGGAGTCATTCACACCTCCCAGAGTTGTGTTTGAGATGGGCGGTGGAAAAATGTGCTAAATAAATAAATAAAAGGTCTCTGCATAAACAGTAACTCCATCTTGTTGAAATTCAGTCTATTCTACCCCAGGTTAAGACTTCCAGCATATCTCCTGCTTGGTCTGGGGTTGAGATATATAATTAGATATGATGGTTTGTCTCCAACTGATGGATTGTCAGGTTAAAAACACTCAATATCCACCTTTGTGGGGTAATTGTTAAGGATTAGGGGATCCTGTAGGAAAGCCATACAGCTGACAATTGAGTCAAGTACAGAAGCTCACGTGTGAGGTTAAGTTTGAGCTCTACTTATCTCTTAAAGATATGAGGTAACTTAGATTCATACAAGAGAAGTCATGAGGCAAAATTCATAAGAGAGCAGAAGTATATATGTATAGTATAGCTATAAGCAAGCCTTGACACCAGTTAATAGATTCTAAGCCTTAAATTCTAAGTTAATTCCACAGAATAATGATCTTACCCATGTTAGAGTGCACCTGGGGGAGTGGTGTCACAGATGTTACATGCTCTCTTCCCTTGTGACCCTCCCTCCCCTCTCTCCCCTCTTTCTTATACTTACTGTATTTCAGACAAAGTTTCTGCTCTTCCTGCAAGTGTTTTCCTGGGAGAGGCCACTCAAGCTCCTGGCTAGGCATTCCAAGTAAGTCTGCACACCCTAGTGACTTCTGCCTGGTTGTTATCTAAGCATGGTTGCTGCTAGACTTCATGACTAAGTCAGTGTGCTGTGTTTTTACATCTTTCTTATCAGAGAGCTCCCAAGAGTTTGCCTACTTTCCATGAAAATCAACATCTCAGCCTAGCTGGTGCTTTAGAAAATGGCTGAGGAGTTGTCTTTTTGTGAAATATACTGATAGGATGACCTCCCCCAACTCCTTCATGTAGATGTTGAACAGAGTAGGGGAGAGAGCTGAGCCTTGGGACACTCCACATTGAAGTACCTAAGAGCTCTATCAACTGGAACTGTCCACTCAGGAAGAGGAGGGATTACTACAAAACAGTAACTCCAATCCCACCCTTAGTAAAGAAAGACAAGAAGCACAGTGAAAAGAATGGAACTAAGATTAAATATAAAGGAGACCAAACTGACAATAATGCTATTGAAGTGGTAGATAACTTCTGCCTTTTAGGATTGACCATCAACAGTAAAAAGCCACCAGTCGGGAAATATGTCACAGACTAGCACTTGATAGAGTAGCCATGAAGGCCTTGGAAAAGGTATTCAGATGCCAGGATGTGTCTACGCCTACAAAGATCAGAATGGTGTGGGCAAAGGTTCTCCCTGTGACATACTATGGAAGCAAAAGTTGGGCCTGGAAGAAGCAGGTTAAAAAAAATTGACACTTTTGAGTTTTGGTGTTGGAGAAGACTTCTGAGAATATTATGGATAGCCAAGGAAGCAAACAAATGGATCACAGAAGGCATCAATCCAGAGTTCTCATGTGAGGCATAAATGACCAGGCTTGAATTATACTTTGGATACATTATGTGAAGACCTAGCTGCTTGGAGAAGCCTATAATGCTAGGAAAAGTGAAAAGAAAGAGAAGATGAAGATGACCAGCAGCAAGGTGGATGGACTCAGTTATAGTGGCAATGACTGCACTGTTGGAAAGCCTGAAGAACCAGGTTGGGGACAGATCATCATGGAGATAATCTGTCTATGTGGTTGCTAGGAGTTGATAGTGACTTAATGGCACAGAATGAATGAATGAATGAATGAATGAATGAATGAATGAATGAATGAATGAAATCCCACCCTTCTCAGGCAATCAAAAAGTGGTTGATGATAATGAATGTTCCTGAGAGATCTGACAAGAATAGGAAGGGTTCAGGTAATCCACAAAGTGATCAATGCAGTTTCCATCCCATGTTTGTGTCAGTTGTGATTCTCATGGGTTTAGGAAGAGTCTATAAAGCAGATGAAAAAGGAGTGGACAAATTCAGTCCATCAGTGACTATCAGGGTTGCTCCTGGCATACAAGACATGCTTGTGCACAATTCCATTTAGTGCACTCCCTCCAAAAATCATTTTCTTAATATTAAAAATTTATTAAATATAAATATGTGAGGAACTGCGGGGTTGTGGGTATAGGTTCTGTCACTGATCTTGGTAGCCAAGTGTGCACATGCAAAGCCAGCAAGCCTGTTTTGTTGATATTACAACTCCTCTCTTTTATTTTTAACTCTTTCTTTTTTTCTTGCAACTGATGCCCCTCCCCACCCCATGTGATCCCCTTGTGCAGTGCACAAATTGCACACTGGGTGTGGCAGCCCTGGTGACTACTCTCATGAAGTGTTGGTTAAAGTGACCCTGGATGGTTTCATTGTAAACTTCCCAGGGTTTCCCTTTTAGGGGAGATGGGCGGTGATAAAATTTGAAAACTAAACTAAACTAAAAATAAAGAGAGAACTCTATCATCCAAGTTACCACTTTTAAAAAAAGGGTGACTCTAATCTTGCCCAGGAGCTACGATCACTTCTCTCATTACTCTGGAGTAAAAAGAAGTTACTTGGACCCATGGCTCACCGTCAGCAGGGAAAGTGGGCCTTCTTTCTCACTTTCTACCTGGAGGTGTTGCTGTGATTGTTATTTTGCAGTCTTTGAAAGTGGGCTGCAATCTTTGTGCTGGCATTTTGCAGCTTCCATGATGCACTTGACCTAGCATTATGTGGAGCTCTATGGGAAGAGCACTTCTTTTAGAGAACAAAGAAAAATTTCAGTCCATTTTCCAGTGAAAAACAATTGAGAAATTTCTGTACAGTTGGGGTTGTTATGCTATGCACACAGGCAACTGAGTGTACAGGAGTGTGCTGTAAATCACATAATAAAAATTGCTCAGCGGCATCAGAATAATGCACACTGTGATTATAAATGAAATAATAACACATTGTTTAAATAGTTAAACTGTTCAGATGGGGAGGGCAAAAGACTGGGAGAAGGGAAAAAATCAATAATAGCCTTTCTGGTGTTTAAATTGCATGGAGCCCCCTGAATATCTATTGCCTCTCTTTCTTGGTTAATCATTTGGAAACATCTGAGACCCTATCCAAGCTTTCCTATAAATCAAATGTAACTCTGGTGAAAGTCCATTGCCATCATATGTTGGAAGCAACTTCTGCTTCAAGAAAGGGGAGAGACGTACTCTTATTTGGTCATACTGATCACATTTTCTCCTTTGGACCCTGTAAGTTCTGTGACTAAAAATAACAGAATTCTTTTCAACCTACACTGTAGGATCAGTGTGATCTACAAAGACTGCCACACTTCTGGATTTACTATTTGAAAACTACAGGGAATATGTGAATGCACCATTTGTAACACAGGTATCCCTTCCCCAGTTTTGTGTATGTGTATGCTTGTGATTTTCCAATAAATTAAAAGATTTAAGCTTGGAGGAGGTAAGGTTGATGGGGTTTAGGAACAATCTGACTTTTATCTGGACCATGTTCTACTTTAGTAATTCCCCTTATGATCTCACTTGTGTCCTCAACCTGTTCCAAAATATCTAGAAGTAGCTCTCCTGTAAAGATGAACACTTACGGACTAAGATGTCATTGGAGGAATGAGATAATTGCCAGGCAATTCTCAAGATTCCTTTCTGAACAAAATCCTAGGGAAAGTATTGAAATTCCCCATCAGATTTTCTTGGATAAAGCTAGTTACTAGAGCACTTTGCAGTCTGAGTTCAGACCAGCAGCTCTGGTCAAACATGTGGTGATGCAGTCAAAGAAAACTTCTAGGAACACACACAAAGTGTTCAGGAATTGCATTTGGACCTTGAGTGATGATTTGTCCGCCCCTGCCATAGGCCTGCAATTTTGCCTACCTTGGCATCCTGCCCTGGCCTGCTCTCCAACTCAAAAGACTGCAAACAAAGCTACTATAAACGTAGAGAGGGATGTCCTTGTATTTGCCAGAAGATAAAGAGAACAGGAAGTCTGTTAAGCTCTTGGTAGACATCCTTCATGGGCTATGTCTGACTTCATGGATTACAGTCGTGGAAGCCTGCAATGTGTCTTATTTTGTGTTATGGCTTCAGTTCCTTTGTTTCAATCCTTTTGTTTTCCACCTCTCTCTGGTGTGTGAGATCGCCAAAAAACAACAAAAAAGTATTTCCTATCAGATGAATCACTTGAAATGACAGTTATTAGGAACATTCTTTTTGGCGACTGTGTATCTCCTCTGCAGAATCAGCATACTGATTAAACTACATGGTTGGGATGGATAGAATCACTTTCTATACAAGTGTCAGCAGAAGCCCAATTGAGAGCTTTACAAAAGAATAAATGGAGCCAGTGATATGCTTTTTTGAGAGATGTTTTTCAAATGCTAACAATGAAGCAGAATTAGCAATGCATTTTCATTTCTGCAGATGTCTGTTAGAATCCAAAAATCTGACAGTGCCATGAGTGATTTTCAAAATACCTATACAGTCCAACTGGCGGTCTGAGTTGTATATTCATATTATGTTGGCAGATACTGAATTTGTAATGAATAATTATTGAGATTCTTATCTTGCCCCCCTCTCTTCAGTAGACGTGTGCTTGGACTTTCAAATGGCTTTTGACAAAAGCTGCTGAGGAAGCTTAGCAGTTAAGTGATAAGAAGAAGCATCCCGTAGTGGACAGGAAACAGAGGAATAAAGGGAGAAACGGTCAAAGGCTATATCCCCATTAGCACTGGAGTCTGTAGCAAACCATAATGATGTCAAAATAATATGTGCAGTTTGATGTCATCACACCAATGGCACAATAATGTATTGATATCATGACCTTTGATAGATAAATCAGTATGTCACTGGCATCATAGAATCATGACAAATGTGTTGACATTTCTACCCCCTTGCTCCACTCCATGGATACTTGTGCTCATCGGTGATTTCATATATCACCCAGCTGTTACCAAAGAGATTTAAAGCCTGTAACACATTACTGTTATTTTGGCACAACAGTGGTTGGATGACGCTGAAGACACTATGAGTTGCTAATGGGCAAATGACCTAAGTGGGATTCTGATAAAGCTGTATTGGGACTAAGAATTTTTAACAAGTTTGCAAATGACATTGAGGGCAAAAAAAAAAAAAAAAGCGAATGGATGGAAAATAATGGTTACTGGGCTGGAAGAAAAACTAAAATCAGAGGATACTAAAATAAAAGCATTTTAGAGGAATATTTTTCACAAGTCTACATCTAGGCTGTAATTCAAATCGCACCGATACATCAATGCACAACAACTTTGGTAGGTGGTGCATCTGTTTTTTCCAACCCTGTGATGTAGGATAGGCTGCCTTTATATTTCTGAGGTAGATATGCTGCTTGTGAGTTACAGTTGCGGGACCTAAGCCTGTACACAAAATCCAGGGCTGAAGTTTGCCAGAGGACCTCAGTAAGGAGAAGTAAGTGTGGGACAGAGTAGAGGTCCCACCTCAAAGGAAGAGAAGACAAGGAATCCTGGCCTCCTTTTTCGTTTCTGAATTATAACTTCTGGTAGGGTTGGCAGTTGCCTCTCCCTCAGGACTACATGCGGTCCTCCTCCATTATTTTCTCTCCCTCCCTCCCTCCCTCCCTCTTGTGTAAAGACACCTGGAACTCCTTGAAGTGTTAGCCAAGGCCATTCTGGCAGGGTGAGATGGGAGTTGTTGTCCAAATTTATCTGGAGGGCACCAGGCTGGAGTGGGATAGTTGGTGAGGAAATTTTCTGCTGCAAGGAGAAGGCAGCAGTAGGAGGGCATGGGTAGGTTTACCCCATGCAGAGAGAATGGAAATCTACTCTTGAAAGTAACTGTTCAAATTCAAAAGAAGTGACGTTTTCCATGTGGAATCTAATGTGGTTGAGCCCTTTCTCTTCTAGTGGTGCTCATCTACATTTTACTAATGTCGTCTTAAGTTGGATCTATCTCTTTCAGTCTTGACAGCAAGAATATTATTTGGTGGGAGGGTAGGCAGGTGGCATATAAAACTTCCTAATTTCTGCTGGCCATGCATAAAAAAAGACTACAGTGTCCTCCTTTTCGAAAATCCAAACATGATACCTCAAAATGTATTTCCATTTGCAGAAGGAAGTTTGTAGCAAGGAAAGGGAAGGTAATCGGTATGATCACACTTGCAATACAAAATTGTTCTCTCTCTCCTCTTTCCATCTGAGTTCTAAGCTTGGTACTCAGAGGCAGGTAGTGAAAAATAATTCCCCCTTTTGACAGTGAAAAGGTGGACAGGGCAAAGGTTGACTGAAAAGGAGACATTTGATCAGTGCTCTGAACTCATTTACCCCAAAGGAAGGAAAGCCCCAAATGATTGTCACTCTGTACTTGAATGACAACTTTTAGCTTTCTGATTCTAAGGGCAGACCCCAGGTTCTGGCTTAAATCTAGGACTGGGGAAGGGATGGTGTTCCTCTTTAACTTCAGGTTCAAAGAAGACCTTAGGATAACTCACTCACAAGAGCAAGGCGCTCACACCATCTCACTATGGCAAATGGGACAAGTGAAATTATAGAATTATATTCAAGTAGAAATGTGCAGTAAAACAACTGAGGCAGGAATGCCAGCCATCTAAACATTAAAATGAGGAAACAGTCTAGTAAAAGCCATAGACACCAAATACCCATTAAAGATCTTCCCTGGAATGTGGCATCATTTCTGTGGTCTAAGCCTCTTCCACACTCAAAAGCTAAGTGGAGGGAGTGCAGAAACTGTGTGTGTTGATGACGCAGCATTGCATCTTTTGTAGCTTTAGCTGCAATTTGGGTGTGAAAGGGAAATCTTAGCAAGGACGTTTTCTGGCATGTGCAATTCTGTCATCAAATATGTTTATCCAGCTTGGATAGCTCACTGGTTTGTCAAAGGCCAGTCAGTCCAAACTGGAAATGTGAATATCCCTTGAGATGATCAGTTGCGATAACGTGGACTATATTACATGAGATGCCATCTAACTGTAAATCTAAAGTTCTGCCACAGTGGGGTTAGTTTACAATGAGAGGTGCAGATTTCAAAAGACAAGACTACCTTTGTCCTTCGACAAATAATTCTCTCATACATTATGCTCTGGATTTGTTGAAGTACATAAAAACGATCACTTCTCCTGTCCGCTCTTCAACGAATGGGGTCATGAGGGCAGCACAGTCTGGATTCCTTTTTTCCAAGTCTGGAGAAATTGAACGCCCTGCAATTCAACATGTCTGCATGTCTGGCTAGCCATTTAGTAAGAAGTTTCAAATTTCTCAACGATCCAGTACTGTGAATGAAATTTTAATTTGTTTCAACTTACTGTATATGCCCATTCAACTCACAGAATGACTCTGCTGGCTTACAAATTGTAAAATGATCATAAAAGCAATACGTATCAAAGACAAACAAAACAGATTGGTAGCCAAGGACACCAAATCATATAGTATAATACCCCTTAGAGATGGACTCTTTCAATCCTCTGGCCCAATGCCCATGGAAACAGCCAGGTCTTCAATGCCTTACAAAAGGCCAGTAGGATCAAGGCCATTGCAAATATTAAAGCTCTAATTAATTTCATCTAAAAATTGCCATATCCTTTGGAAACATTGTACAGTATGTACAGTGGATATTGAGGTATGTGTGTATATACTCTCACGTCATTTCAGTTTGTAGTTGTGTTGAGAGGGTGCTTTTTGTGCCAGGTTTAGTCCTGGTGTGAGTGCTGCAGAACCATGTGCGGTGTGGGTGTTTTGGCAGATACAGTGGGAATGGCAGCTGGATTGTCCGGATCTGGATCTGAGATGCTGCTGAGTGTGTGAGTGGAAGTGAGCCTAGGATTCTGATGTGCTATATGGACTGGGAGTGGCTGGTTTACATCTGGGAGTTAAATAGAGGGGGTCTTTGGACCTGGCAGATAGATGATGGGCTTCTGCGGGGGTTGGTTTGTTCAGGGAGTATGGAGCAGGCAGTAATATGGAGGTGGTGATGGGCAGAGGGAGTTGCGGTGGAACACAGGAGGTGGGCTGTTCCCAGAGAAGGCATACTCAGTGTCTTTTACTGATTCTGCCTTCCAGTCCCCTGGGCTCAACCCCAGTGCCCAGTCACTAGATCATCAGTGGCCATGGGCTTAGGTTGTTGCTGCTTAATGCCAGGATAGTCTGTAATAAGGTGCCCCTCATCCATGATCTTAACATAGATAAGACGGCTGTAATAAGGTGCCCCTCATCCATGATCTTAACATAGATAAGACAGCTGGCTTGGTGTGTGTAACCGAGCTCTGAGTGGGGGTCCCATATCGGAAATGTACCCACCTGGCTTTTGAGCCTGGACTCAGTTGCAACATCAGGGCAGGGACAGAGGAATGGCTATGGTCATCCAGGAGACTTTTGTGGTTTCACAGGCACTTCTCCACAGATCATCAAGGCTCTGTCTGTGAAACTGGGCTTGATGGAATTATTTTACATCTCTGAAGTTTTGCCTTTGCTTGAGAGCAAAGAGCACTAGTCTTGATGGAAATTACAAATGAATAAACATGTAGTAACCTGAAGTTAAGGTCAACTCCAGTCATAGATTGAGTTTGTGAAGGATTGAGAAGCATATCTGTAACGAAGATGGTTGCATTCCCCACTTTTGAAGAATGTTGTGCTAAACCAATGCTTAGCTATAGTTTATTCATCAAACCATACTGGCCTTAGTTTTCAAACCAATGGCTGGCTTCACACATCACACTATGCCCAGTGAAAACAATACCCTCCCAACCCATTATGGAGTCTGATATAACTCCATCCACTAAGTAACTATATTTAGTAGGACTTTTATTGCTACTTTTAAATAGCTACTCAATTTGTGCCTATCTGATGAGAAAAAGTTGAGCTATCAGAGCTGGGCTGCAAATTCAGATAAAATTCAGCCTTTTACTATAAAAGGTAGAAAAAAGTTAGTGTTTTGTATATCTCTTTGCTGCCTTCTCAAGATCATTTGGAGTTTTGCACCCTAGATCAGATAGCCTTACAGAAAGAGAAGGATTGAGCAGCAAGGAGGCTTTTTAAAAATTATCCCTCCATGCTATCTTATCCCATGCTATGATCCTGACAAAGTAATGTCTTGAAACTGCTTTTCAGCTTCATAGGAGAGTTGCTGTTGGCACCAGTACACTTCCCCTTTCGCAGTAAACATCTCCTTGGGGGTTCATTTTAAGTACAGGTAGTCCTTGCTTAACGACTGTAATTGGGATCGGAATTTCCACTGCTAAGTGATGCAGTCATAACGTGCAATGTCATGTGACCATTCTGCTTAGTGATGGCAGTTCTGGCAGGTTCTGGTTACTGTTGTTAAGTGAGGACTGCACAGGTCATTAAGCAAGGACCACATGTGACCACAACTTCCAACTTCCTGTTTGCTTTCCCATTGACTTTGCTTGTGGGAAGCCAGCAGGGAAGTGTGAAAACTGTGATCACATGACTGTAGGACAGTGTGATGGTCAGAAATCTGGGCCGATTTTCAAGCACCTAGATTGCAATCACATGACTGGGGGGCTTCTGTGATGGCTGGAACTTTGAAGACTGGTCATAAGTACCACTAGTTCAGTGCTGTTGCAAGTTTGAACAGTTGCTGAATGAGTGGTCATTAAACAAGGACCACCTGTATCCCAAACCTCTTCATCTTAATCATGCCTATATTTCACATAATATGCAGTGTAGCCCAGTTAGAGAAAATACAGAGGATTGGACACATTTTGGCTCTCCCCTTAGCCATCACTTTTGAGAGATAGCAACAGGCATCCGTGCATTTGATCTTAATGTTGCAAAGACATGAACATTCTGTACACAACTTCTGATGTCTTTTTCAATGGAAGTACTACCCACCTTCACAAATATCAGAAACACTGTAATCAACTGGGGTTTCTACCTGGAATTGAAAAAAGAAGCCAGCTATGAGGCATCTGGCAGTTCACACAACCACCTGCTTATCATGAGTTGCAATCCAGCCTGTCCAGTGGCTCTGCACAAACACTGCAAGGAAGAGAGAACTAAAAAAGAAACAAAATTAAGCAGCTAGACACTCTTGCTCCTGACCATGCTTCAGGTTTTGCACTGCTTGAACAAACAATGGATACTGACATTTTCCTTCTCTGTACATTAAATGTTAAATAGTGACTGAGTATAGGTGTATTAGTGCTATACCTCTGATTATCAGGACTGTGTAGAACAAATGATGTGGGCCTGTAATGATAAAATGAAATGTCCTGATCTTTCTTCATTATATGAATATCTTAAGAGTAAAAGTTCCCCAATGGAAGGTGGAATAGAAGAATTATCTACCCACAGATTGGGAACTGAGCATTTTTCATTTTTTTTTTTACGCAGTGACCTTTCTGTGCCTTCACACTTGCTGTTTGCTTGCAAAGAGAGAGAGTGCAATGACACCACAGTCCCCATCGTGTAACTCTTGTATTGCCAGCTATTGCTCTTGTGTTGCATTGCGCTGTTCCTTGAGCAAGGTCATTCTTACCAGTTCCACAGTGCTCAGTAAGAGGACGAGGAGGAGAGCCTTTCATCTGCCCGCTGCAAGGCCACATTGTCAAGACCCTGAGCTGGCAAGAAATTACCAGCAAGGGCTTCTGTTGCAGCAGATCTTTTGATTGCAGTTGGATGCCATGCAGCTGTAGAACATTACAGCTGCTTGGAGCCTTTGACACAGACATATGTTGCTGCTGCTGGGTATGCAATGAAAGCTTTTGTGCTAGCATAGAAAAGTTATGGTTGATGAGTTAGGGGAGCAAGATCCAAAGACTTAATGAATAAGATAACTGTGGGATTACCCTCTTTGAAACCAGTTCCTCCTGCTATATGGGATTTACAGATGTCAGAGGATATCATCAGTAGGACATGACCAGGGCCATGGGCAACTGCTCAGACTCGGAATGTGACCTCCAGACTTCTCCCAAAGTTGCAACTGAATTCTAATTTTTAATGAGACAGGAGGGGGAGATTATTAAATAATCCCATTATTTAACTAAGTTAAAGCAAAGTTCAATTTTGTCCCACTCCCACTTTTTCTTTTGGAGTAACCCATGACCCTTGATATGCCTAATATAACCCTTATTATTTAAAAAGAAAACTTAATCTATTGATTTTTAGACTGAACTACTACTGCAAGCCAGGGAACGGGCCCAAACCACCTCCCCCACCTTTTTTTCAATTCAGGTGACCACCTAACTAGTACTTACCTCTTACAAAAGGCTGAGCCAAGTTGGCTTCAGTTGCAGAGTGATCTTAAGAAGAGCTACTATGTTGGATCAGGTCAAAGCCTATTCTAGTCCAACATTCTGTTACCACAGTGGCCAGCCAGATGTTTATGGGAAGCTTACAGGTTGAACACATGTGCAGTAGCACACTCTCATTGTGTCCCCCAGTAACTGCTGTTAAAGTTTATGGGGGGATACCAGATACAAGCAGTATGGTGGAGCTTTCTGGTCATTTACTTTTTCCCACCATGTATGGTTTTATACATTTCTATCAGTTCCTGGCCCCCTTACTTGCTTTTAACTGAGCTAAAGTCTTAAGATGTAATCTTTCCCTGTAGGGGGTGGGGTGCTCTAGCATGACCTCCCAGATAATTTGGGGTTTGGATTATTTGCTGACCCCAAACTATCCTTTTGAATTGTGACCACTCACAGGGCAGGGCCACCATATAACTGTAAAAAGACATTATGACACTGGCAATTTTATTTTTGATGTTTAATAATATGTAAGTGTAAAACTAGTATGTGAAGAAACAGTGAATAGGTCAAGAGAAAGGGGAAGACCAAGAGAGTTGTGGTGGGATGGAGTTGATGAGATCCTCAAAAGAAAGAGGCAAGAAGTTTAAAGAAAACGCATTGTGTAAAGCTAAGTATCAATGTGGTGGAAGCAAGGATGATTTGCAAGGATAGAAAGGTATAGAGAGGTATGGTGAATAGTGTTGGAGCAAACGAGATTTAGTTTTTTTTAAATTTCATGACTTTAATTTCTTTGATTTCTTATTCCCCTTTTGAATATATGCAGCTTATTCCAAGAAAGAACAGCACGATGAATATGTGTGTGTTTTATGTCTATTTCACTAACTGATTAGTCTAACAAGAGGCTTTTAGAAAGTGACACTTCTGTAATTTCTAAAACATACATTTCTAGTCCTTAAAGTCTTGATGCAGAAATCTTAGCAGGATTTCCAGTATAATGATGGTGTCCTCCCCTCCCCCAGGTAGCAGTATTGTTGAATGGGATATGTGCAAGACTGTCATTCAGTGGTTTCAAGTAAGAGTTATACGTTTTCCTAAACTTCTCTTTTTGGGGCCAGACTTTAGGGTACCAGGTACATCCACTGGTTGCAGACACAGAATGGCCATTAAATATAAGAATTAGCTGAAATACATAGGCTTGCCAAATAAGTGGACATCAGCAATGTGCAACACTACAAGCAGGATACACTAGCAGGAACAGGTGGAGAATATTATTGACTTGACAGAAATGCTATACGTATCCAAGGAGAATACTGTTATTTCAGCAGTAAAAATGCATACACCTGGTTGAAGGCAGCTGGTCTACCAGTAGCAACTGCAGGCAGAAATGTGTCATCTGGAACTATTGTTTAGGGATCTGTGGAAGGAGAGGGAGAGCATGGGGAGGCAAATGACAAAATATGTGTCATGATGTCACAACATAAACCTTATGAGTTAAGTACTAGTGGCCAATATTGGGACTCAAGAAGTATGGTGGGATTTGGCTCATGATGCCAGGTCACACATTTGCATCATTGTTTGTCATTTTGGTTAGTAATGGATGCCTATGAACAGTTGTGGTTGTATATACATTTGTGGGAATTAAATATGTTCCTTTGCCAAAATCACAGTGGTGCAGAAGGCAATGGAAAACCACCACACTATATTTTTTCAGGACAATTATCAATGACTGAAAACACAGTAATATCAAAATGACATTGATGGTTGCCAACCTCCAATAGGAAATGGCCTTCTCCTTCCTCGCCTCCTTTTCATCTTGTTAGTGTATTTGCAGATAGTCCTCATTTAGCAACTGCCTTGGACAGTGACCATTCACAATTACAATACTGATGAAAAAGTAAATTTGCATCCAATGCCAATGCCCACATTTACAACCTTCACAGTATCTCTCTCTCAGTCACGTGTTCATCATTACAGTCAGTTAGAACATGTTGTCCTGTGCCTGACCTATTTTTCCCCCCCTCACAGAGCAGAGAGATTGACTAAATAAGCTATCTCTTCCTGAGCTGCATTTCTCTGCAGCACAGTGCATCCCTAAAAAGTGCTAACTGCAAATTAACAAGCTCAGCTCTGTGACCTTTATTTATTTATTTATATATCAAATTTAGTCAGTCCATTTCACTCAGAGAGTGACTCTGGGTGGTTTACAATAAAAGAACAACTTGTTTTTTGTTATTGTAAAATAAGTTTACAATAAATAATTAGCTGAATAGAACCCTCTGGCCAGCTCACACTGCTGCCTGACGTTGACAAGTCCCTAATCAATTTCACACTTGCAGCCCTGAGCATGCTAGGCAAACAGCTGGTGCTAGCGCATTGCTTTTGATGCATATTCCCCATTGTGTGCCTGCTTATTCTCTTGTAATCCTTTCCTTTTCAATGAATGTAAATACAAACATTAATTTCCTTCTTGCTAATTATCCCAGGACCAGGATGAGCATTCCAAAGGGCAGGGAGTGCAGAAAAAGGATATGAGGGCTTCCTTGTGAGTCAAGTTCCGGAAACCTTCCCTGCCCTTTGGGCTCACCTGGCTGTTTGGGGTTGTATCCTTCTGATGCTGTAAAGCAAAGGAAAACTGAAGTAAAATTGTAAGCACAGTTGCAGTCACATGATTTTTCACTTAGCTACCACTTCACTTAATGACTGAGTTGCTGATCCCAATTGTGGTTGCTAAATGAGGACTGCTTGTAAATGTATGGTTAAGTAATGTGCTTAGTTTGATACATAATTCTTTATGAGTTACTTATTGGAGGAGTTTCATTAGCACTAATGTCTCCCTGTGGAAAGGAAGGGCAACGTCTCTCAATTTTTCATTTCCCTCTTTGTACATTAACTGGGGTATGAATGGTCATAGCAGCTCCAGTGCTGTGCCTTAAAGATACAAGCCAGCAGTATTACTTGCTGCCAGTGTCAGATTTCAGACTGTTACTCCTTAAAGAATCTATCCCTTTGTACTTTGACAATTGTCATGTACACTGACGGTAAGTAAACCTTTTGTGTCCTGCCTCTGACCACTGTTCTTAAAAAAAAAAAAATCATTAATGCCAATTCCTGAAATTTTGAGACAGTTTCAATGGAAGTAGCTTCTGGAAACTGGACAGATTATTTTACTGTGTTTAGATTGGCCCTGTTCCTTGTCTTTTACATGAGCATAATTTATAAGACTCTCCAGTTTGACTTACAGTATTTTTCAAATATTTTTTCAAACACAACATTGAAGGGCATTTGCACCCAAATAGTCTTGCCATTCCAATACTGTACATGCAGTTGTGCTTAGTGTGACTCTAAAGAACTCATAACATGCCATGGGAAACTAGAAGTTCTGCTGAGGTTTTGGGTATCTTTGAAATCCTCATAATCGTCTTATAAAGGCAGATATTTCTACTAAAACAGTCTGTTAAGTTAGTGGTGTAGCCATCAGGTTGCCCCTGATACAAAGACTATCAGAATTACCCCTCCTTGGAAGAGATCATATCTTGTACTTTTTTTGAGTAAGACTCCCTGTCTCCTCTTTTGCTATAACTGAACATAGGCTTTGGGGAGACGACAAGGGGAAGGAACAACTCAGAATAGGGCCAAGTTGAACCAAAATAAAAAGGTGGGTTAGCTTGGGTCGTAAACCTAAATACTTCTGAACTGAAGGCTTTCTAATGCCTCTCAGTTCTCAAACTTGGGAATAGCATTATTGGTTATAACATATGGTAGAATAGGTTGAAGCAATTTGTGCATACAGATTTCAATCATAATGGTTTCATATTAGAATTTTTACATGGGAAAATTTCTAACACCAAAATCCTATATATTCAGATGCAAGTTCAACTGAACTTGGTCTTTTTCACAAGGTTGTTCACCATTCCCCACTGATTCCCTGCCTTTAGTATTCTTTGTACTCTGCTGTGTCAGAGTCTATATTTGATTTTCTTTTAATGTAAATATGAAGATTAGAAGATTTCAGGTAATTTGTTAATGAAACATCTTACATTTTATGTACAGAATGATCAGTTTATTTTAGCATGTGTCAATTTCACAGTGTTCGTTCATAAGTTTATATGACCTTTTTGCATTACTTTGCAATTTTTTAAAAAAATGCATGAAAATGAACCCTAATTTTATAATAAAATACTTGGTTTTTACCACCTTAACCTAAAATATGCATCATAATTTAAATATAAAATATGAAAACTGAAGAGTCCTTATGTTCCAAAATGCATCTTAAACCAGGAGATGTCCATCAGATCAGTTTGCTTAAAAATGTCAACCAAAGGATATCCTTGAACGTCTCTGATTTATTTAAGGGAACAAATAGACAAAATCACTGGTGGCACATTTATAAATACTTCTTAATCGTAAGAGCAAATGGAAACTATATACAGGGGCAGCATACTTTTGAATTCAAGGTACACAAATATTAATTTTTACCTTATTGTCTAAATTCACACACATCCCTTGGTCACCTTGTTAGGGAGTAAGTATCATACTTCATCAAAGGAAAGTTCATCAGTTCCCTTTCAATTAGATTGAGCGAGAACAGGTAGAAAAAATGCAGGACTGTTTTTTGGGGGGGCATGGCACTAGTTTCTAGCAATGTCTGGAAGTCTGGTATGCTATCTCAGAATTGACTTTATCCACATTTATTCAGGACAGAAACCACTGACAAGAATGCAACTGTACTCTGTTTATTTAGCGGTACTTAATCATTCCCATTAAAAGCTGATGTTGGATTGTTGGCCTGTTAATAAATAGACTGGATCAACACATGTGCTGAGCTGGAAGGAAAATCAAGACAAAGAGGCCACTGTAGTCTTTTGATCAGAGGTTCATAAAGTTTTAGGTACTTTAAAGCAATTTGGTTTCATGGAGTTAGAGACAGGCAGCACTCTACTGAGGGTTTTTTGTTTACTTTTAGGTGAGTTTCAGTTGAAGTAAATGTTCATTGAAGAACACCAGAAGACCCTGGTTGGACCAGACCAAATTTCTCCAGCCTGACAATATTCAGATTTATAGGCATGAGATTACCTAGAATTCTGAACATTGCAGCCTGTTCACTGAAAATGCTGAGATTTTAGTCCCAACCTATTTGGAGGGCATCAGGCTGAGGAAAGCTGGATGAGATATAGGGGTCATCTAGTCTTCTTTCCAGTAGTAGTTGAAATCTTCATGCTTCTTGGAAGCCCATGGAGATTAAAGCAGGAACACACCTCTATTGTTCACTCACCCAGCCTGGCATTCACTAGTATACTGCCTGTGGACAGGGAGCTTCCATTTAACCTTTGTGACAAATAATAAGTGAGCCCTTCATAAATATATCTAATAATATTTTCCTCAAAGCATTTAATTTAGTGGCTGCCATAATGTTCTTGTGGTTGTGAGTTTTTTTAAAGGGAAAAAGAATATGAATCCCCTTCTAAGAGCCACTTCTTATAATCAACAAAAGAAAATCAATTACACGTCCAGTCCTGATTCCCTGTACATCTCTGCCAATTTAATTAAACATGGGAGAAAAGTCCATGATGCTTTTGTATCTGTGTATGACAGTGCAAACTGGATTTAACTGTTCTAAAATGCAAAGTATGGTTTAAATATTACCAAGATTACTGGCGTGTTCTTGGAAGAGCTACAGATTATTACAGACAGGTCAGGATGGTGAGCCTTTGTCTATACAGTCACCAAGAATCAAAGCAGACTGTATGATACCTAAATAAACTTACAAGATTTTAAATCCATATGTTGAGAAATAAAGAATAATTTAACTCTGCAGTCACCAATGGTGGTTGCCATGTGTGACTCAGAGAAAGGGTTGGATCTTTAAGAAAAGATCTCTCAAAAATTGTGCTCAAGGCAGACTTTTCCTATGCTTTTTTTCTTTTGCAGCCACTCTGTTGTCCAAATGCTTTTTAGGATAGTACAATGGAGCAAATGTTCTTTTTTAAACAACCTGGGTAGCTAAAAATACATAAAAACCATATTAATAAAAATATAAAACAATACAGAATGAAATTAAGACTAATAAGAATAAGCAACATGCTACAACCAAGAAATCTCAGAACAACTCATAAACCAATATCCTGGTTAGCTCCACTAATATACTGGTCCTAATGCCTAAGGAAAGAACTGGGTGTTCACAGCCTTCTGTACAGCCTTTAAGGTTGGGGCCATCCAGATCTCAGGGGGAATGCTGTTCCAAAGGGGCAACTGCTGTGACAGAGAAGTCGCATCTGCTGGGACCCAGAAGGTGGCATTCCTTCAGAGAGGGGATCTGGAGCATGCCCACCCTGCTGGATCTGGTAGAATAGGCTGAAACCATTGGAGACAGGCAATCCTGCAGGTAACTGGGCTATGCTATGTAGGACTTTAAAGATAATAGCCAGCACCTTGAATTGCACTCAGAAGCCTACTGGGAGCCTGGGCAGCTTGTGTATTAGTGGTGTCACTTGGATGAATCTTGATGCACCCAGAACTGCTGCTGCATTCTGGACCAATTGAAACTTCCAAATGCTTTTCAAGGATAGCCCCATGTACAGTACATTGCAGTAATCTAGTTGAAAGTGACTAAGACATTCCTTCCGTTTCAGGAATGGGCCCAACTGGCATACAAGATAAATTTGTGCAAAGGTCCTCTGTAATGGTCTGTGGGAATGATCTTGGGAGACTGGGCCCAGAGATGCTGCCTAGGGAATGGTCAGATAAGAAACAGCATAGTCCACAGCTGGATAGTGGGCAGGGCAAGAGGCTCAGAAGAGACCTTCCCTAATTTATTGGGATATAATGATGATGGCGGGAGAATTGTACTTTCAGACAAGATTGATGATAGCCTTACCAGGTAGACCAAACAGGAAACAAGACCAGATAAGCTAATTCTACTTTATTGTAAAGTTACATTAACAGAATTTGCAAGTCTGAAAGTACAATTCTCCGCTGTCACTTTTACAGTCCGAGAACTTAGGGAGGGTCCCTTCTGAGCCTCTTGCTCCATCCACTATGCAGCTGCGGGCTATGCTGTCTATTATCTGACTGTTCCCTGGGCAGCATCTCTTTGTCCCACCTCTCAAGGTCATTCCCACATACCATTACAGTTAATGTAGCCTTATAGTAAAGTAGAATTAGCTCATCTGGTCCTGTTTCCTGCCTGGTCCACCTGGTAAGGCTGACACCCTCCTAGCCATGGTTGCTAAATGCTCCTCGAGCAGAAATTGTGAGTCAAGGAAGATCCCCAGATCGTGCTAACCCACTCAGAGACAGAGATGGAAGGTTTCCAGATCCAGAGGACCCAAAAACTCATGGCCACTCAGTCTTGCTAGGGTTGAATAACAACCTGTTCCTCCCATCCAGACCTTCATTGCCTCCAAGCACTGGGTAAGAACCTTGACAGTATCACTTGTATGGACTGGGGTGGAGATCATGCCAAATATGATTAGCATACTGATGATACCTCACTCCGTACTCAACTCCCCTTTCTCCATGAGCACCTGCTAGAACTGACCCCAGAGGAAGAAGAAGCACTGCAGAACCAAGGCCTCCAGCACCAACCCCCTGAGCTGGTTCAGGAGGATACCATGATTTATATTATCAAAAGTCACCAAGAGATCCCAGAGTGCTAGGATAGAGGCACTACCCCTGTCACAAGCCAACCAGAGGTCATCTAAAGTGTGATCAATTCCATCTTAGTACTATAAACTGGCCTGAAACACAACTGGAAACAGTCCAGATCATCTGCTTCCTCTAGGACTCATTGGAGCTGAGAGCCTACCACCTTCTCAATAACTTCCCGAAAGAGGCAAGGTTGGAAGCTGGATGAAAATTGTCCAGTACTGTTGGATCCAAGGATAGCTTCTTGAGGAGAGGACAGATCACTTCTTAGCCACACCTATACTAATGTCCAACTAGCAATTACATAATTAGGAATAATCACAGACCTATAGAACTCCATACAAACCTATTTAAAGTTCTAGGTGGTATCCATAATACCTGTGATGGGATTCAATCTAAAGTTTCACAATAAAATCCATGATACTCCACCAAAAGAAATGCCCAGGGATAATGAGGACCTGGCTTTGTGCCTGGGCCGGGGCCCTGAGTATGTGAAGGGCCCCGTTTCATGGTTGTGCTGATACCAGTGGTTTTTAAGATTTCTTGGCTGTATTTATATTTAATTTTCTGTATTGTTTTAATTGCTTGATTGTTTTTATTGTTGTTAGCTGCCCAGAGTCACTGGTCTGAGATGGGCGGCTATATAAATTGAACAAACAAACAAACAAATAAACGAATGTTTGGCCCTTTGCATTTGGATGATTCAGTTGTCAAAACCTGAGTATGCAGCACAGCCTTCCCCAATCTGGCAAATGTGTAATGTATTAGGATCACAATTTTCAGACTTTCTGTACTTGGAGGACATTAAGTTGTGGACAGTAGTTGTAGACTAATAATACAGGCCAATATTGTTTATGAGGCTCCTAAATTTAATATAATCTGAAAGAAGGAAGATAAGCAGCTGAACTTAAAGAGTACGGGATACTTGAAGGTTGTAGAGCAAATCTTGAGGGGGATGGAAGAGGAGGAAATGTGTTACGAATTACTGGTACTCGTTAATCAGCTTTATTCAGGCAAGTCACTGAGTCTCAGTGATGGCCAGCACCTCCAGATGAAAGCCGGCTGGGTGACCTTGGGCCAGTCACGCGCTCTCAGCTCACCTTACAGGGTTGTTGCTGTGGGGAAAATAGGAAGATGAAGAAGTATTAGGTATGTTCGCCACCTCGAGTTACTTATAAAAATAATAAAGGCGAGATAAAAAGAATCTTTAAAAAAACCTCCCTAATAAGTGCATTATTAAATTTCAGTACTTTTAAGTCTGGCCTCCGACCGTGACTTCATACTGAAACTGCTTTGTTTGCCTCAACAGATACACTAGAAGTGTGGAAGATCTCTCAGCTTTCAGTATCGCTGACTGTGGTGACTTCTGGATATCATCATCACTGGCCAGTGTATGAGCTGATAGCAACGCAGGCTTCTTTTCGTCTCCTATCAGAGCGGCTCCAAATTATCTCTTGTCAATTTACTATTTGTGCTACAGTATCTCTGTTTCAGCCCTCAGTCATTCTGGCAGTCAATGTAGGGACCAGGTTGTTATTAGCATTCTAGCCCCCCCCCCCTTTTTTTTTTTTGCAGATGCAAGCTCACTTAGGAGCAATTTTCTCTCTTCTGAACTGATTTTCCTCCTCCCACTTAACTCTACAGATTTTCTGCTTTGTTTCATATTTTCCAGCCCATAATAATATACTACCCCCTCACCTCTTCCCCAGTGATTGTGTAGATGGCAGGGGAGCTTTGGTTTGGTCTCTGGAAGGATCCTCCTCTTTTCTTACTTGACTACAATATAGCCTGAAATGAGCTATATTATTCCACCCATTCTGTGGTCTTATGAAATGCACCTGTCATTCATTCAATGCAAATTTGCAGAACCCGGGGGTGGGGGAAGGCAAATAAAACAAAATTGCACACAGATCTCAAGTAATTAATTTTTAAAGGAAACATTACAGAAAGCAAAGCATACTTATTTTACATAAGGGCCACCCTACGCAGTTTCTCCTCATTTATTTTAGGATGCTCTTACCCTGGAAAACAAAGGACTGATATTTTTTAAAGAAGCATCTTGAATTTCTTGGAAAGTTTCCAAATTAAAGTGTTCTTCTTTGCTTGCTGAGTTTCTTCATTTCCTAATTTCTTGCTGTTTCTACTTCATCACTGTCTACCTTCCTCACACTTGCTGCTTATCAACAGTTGCCATAGAATCTTTGCTACTTCATAGGTTTCTTGAGATGTAAAGATAGTAAGGATGTCTGAAGAGATGTGATCTCTTCCTTCTCCCTCTTTTCCTCCAAGAGGTCAACGTGACTTTTATGGGGGATTTCTTTTAATTTGATTCTCACAACAACAACTTTGTGAGGCAGGTTGGGCTTAGAGATAGCAACTGGCCTATGAATTTCCATAGGATGGATTTGAACCTGGGTCTACCCTCATCCAGTATGTGAAACACTATACTACATTGTGGTGTTTTGGTTGTTCTGATGAGGTATTTACATTTTTGAGGCATACCATTGATGGATATATAAATATGCTAGAATACCACTGTCAGCTCTTTTGCTTTTCTGGCGAGGGATGAAGTTAATCTCTAGTCTCCACCGATTGATTATGGTGGAGACTAGAGATTAACTTCATCCCTTCTAATTAACTTCATGGATTTTCTGTCTTCCATGTTTTGGAAAGAGATGGAATTATTCTATGAAGATATAGATTTTTTCATCTTTCAGGACCATGATTTCACTGGAGGTGAAATAAAGGAAATCTCTGCTGCACCTGAAATAAAGGAAAATCTGGAATGCCACCTCAGAGATAGTTCTTATTTCAAGTACTGCTTGGCCACCTTTCTAGCCAACTGAACCACAGGAATGGATTTCACATTTAATCTGTGGTAACTACAAATTGTCAGAAAATTGGGCTAGGGAAGCAAATGGCTGCCAAGCGGGGTAGACTAGGGACAGACAACTGTTTTGAGATGTACTTTATTATTAATCCCTAGATTTGGGCAATTTATGGAAACAAAAAACCCAACACACACAGTGAATCATCATAAACTTATCCAATGTAAAGTAAAACAATCTACCTCCAAACTTATAAAAACATATATAAAAATGTCAGATCAGTCACTATTATTTGGGCGTCCTCAGCATGACTCCTGCCAGGTTGTAAATTAGAGCCTCTGAGTGGCTTTGATTTTCTCTTCTGGAGGAAAAACAGGGAAGAGGTGAGCATAACCTCTTCATGATTATTCATAAGACATCCAGCAGGCAGGATCTTAAACGTATTTAAATAATATCTGCAACTATCTGCATTATTCTTCATATGGGCATGATTCCCTGTAAAATTGATTATAACTGTTCTTGTATATTGCTAACTAATTTTTGCCTATGTATATTTCCATGTTGTAGTTCAACATCCATTTAGAGATTAAAGCTTATTGAATAAAAGTACGCCTTTTGGCTGAAATATTTATGTTTTCCAGTGTCGGGCCTCTTCTGGAAAGTTGCTAAAATGCAGCATAACCGTTAGCTAAATGCTTTCTCAGAAGGTTAATGAATCCCAAAAGCTCAGCTAACTGTCTGGTAATTAATCCAAATTCCTGAGAGCAGAGGGATAGGTTCTTAATCAGAACTAGCAGAAGAGTGAGAGGATTAAACTCTTTAACATGAGTCCTTTGGAAGTTGGGAATCTCTTATCTAAGAAAGTTGTTAACGGGGATTTGGCAAGAGAAGGGCCAGCTGGGATAGAGAATCTACTGGATTTAATCACCCTGGCCCTCCTCCTGCTCTAAGTGCCAGTCAAATTTAAAGCAGCTTGAGAATTGTATTTATTTGCTTCCACTGTGCATAAATAAAGGGATTTTTAAAAAGACAGCAAAGTAACTACTGCTCCTTTCTATTTCATGTTGGTCTGCTACCAGCAAGTTGCTTAGAACTACTGCTTCAAACAGAGGATTAGGTATTCTAACAATGTTGTGCTGAGGAAGAATGTGAAGAGTTTTAAAATGATCTTCTGAAAATCAGATTTGACACTTAAATGCAAAGAGTTGTGTTGGTAAAAGATAAAGATGTCCTTGATCTGGATTCAGCTCCTAGGGACTGTATCCATACAGTCTTCTTGGCAGCACTGCAAAGTGGTTTATCATTTCTTTGTTCTGGATATTTTTTTTACTCCCCAGTCTTGGTGGTCTCCCATCCAAGTAGTAACCAGGGCCTACCCTGCTTAGCTTCCAAGATCAGCCAAGTGGAGTTAGATACTGACACTTTCTAAAGCCACACCAGTCTGTGCTAGAATACAAAATTCTGAACTTTACATAGACATTGTTGAGGTCTAGGTTGAGTAGACCTTCCATAGGAAAGGGCTCTTAGTATCTTATTAGAAATAATCCATTAGAGATACATTATGGTCTGAAAATATGGAACATGGTTTCATTCCAAGGCAGGATCTAAGCAGTTTTGGAAGCTTCCTTAATGAAGTACTAGATGATGGACAGCCACCTGGAGCCAGTCACAACCATAGAGCAATGAGATGAAGGGCAAGCTTGGAGACAAGAACAGGAGCAAAGAGTCAGGGTAAAAGACAGATCAGGACCAGGGAACAAATTAGATGTCATCTCTAAGAAGCAACTTCAGAAATATATAACGCAACAGAAATGAAGTAGCTGAAGCAAAATTCATTGTGACCTGAACTGTTCTTATATTCCTTCCTGTCCCTTTGGATGGAGTTAGTCTCTCACGAACAAGCTCAATGTGAAGGGTTGGTCAGTAGTTCCTGAGAATGGGCATTTTTGTGTTACCCCCTTGACTGGAAAATTTTATAATTAAATTTCCTTTAATTATATAGTTCCAGTATTATATATTGGAACTATATAATTAAAGGAAATTTAATTATACATACTTATAATTAAATATCCATCAGCTCATTGTGATTATTTGCAAGAACTTGATTTTTGAAGTCACAATATCACCTAATGAAACCCTGAAACTAAAATAATGAAGTCATGCTCTTGTAAAGAGGCATGATGCCTTTGCATTGCTTTTTGTCCTTAACATCACCGTGTTAGAGAAAAATGCAATATGTTGTCCCAGAATTCCTGCTGTTCTGATACCATCCTTGTCATTTACTTTGTAATCCAAAGCTTTCAAATGGCATCTGGTGTATAATGAAATTTTCCAAATCAAATAGGTGATGACATGCGCATCACACTACTTAAGGTTGATTCATATGATATGGCCAGTTAGCAGCCTTTGTTTTCCTTAGTCAGATTTGCATTAGGATGCGGCAGAGTAGCCACAGGAGAGCATCAGCTTGCAACATGTTTAGCATTGCAGTGGGCCAGAGATCTATGCCTGAAAACTTTGGTAACTTTAGCACTTTAAACTTTAGCACTTTGCTAAACTTTGGCACTTCATTTTTGCCAAAAGAAACTGTTAGCTTGCTCTCTGTTGTGTTTTAGTGTTGTATTACTGGGATCAGAGGATGATCTTGCAATTCAGCTTAGTGGGAATCAAATAACAGAAGCAGTCCATGTCTCTAGTGCTAATGTGGCTCCTTAAGCTGAATAAGGACACTGTATTTATTTATTTGCAGGACTTATATGGCCCCCTATCTCACATAAATGATTCTAGGAGGCTCACAACAATCCATAAAAACAAGGATAGAAACGGAAGTGCCCTTCCCCCCCAAGTACTAAACTAAACAGCCTCCCAGCTCAGCCCCTATCCTAGCCCAATGCTTGGGGGAAGAGCCAGGTCTTCACAACCCTCTGGAAGGCTAAAAAGGTAGGGATCTCAGGATTGCTGGGATCAGACAATGATCTTGCAGTTCAACTTAGTGAGGATCAAATAACAGAAACAGCCCATGTCTCTAATTCCAGTGTGACTCCTTAAGCTGAGTAAGGACACTTCCACACAGTCAAGAGCTTTACCCATTCCCAAACCTTCAAGGCAGTTTTTGCACCACCCTGCACCCTGTCACCATGGTTGTAAGAATCTGACACTTTGGATCCCAATAATAATCCAACTCGTGCACAAGTAAAATATGCAGAATTCAGATTTATTGAGAATGTGTACAGATCAATGGAAAAAGCTGCAGTTGAAGATTCCCACCTAAACTACCTGATTAAAAGCAAGCTATTACCCCACTCCCCCACTTTCTGCTGTTCCCAGCTAATTCCAATGGCCATGCATGTCAAGCACAGATGTCTTCTGATGGTACAACCTTGACTTTCCCAATTAGCCCGAACAGAATACTTTCACACTCCTTGGTGTTTCCCCATTCCCACTGGTTCTTGACACATGTTGACTCATCACGGCAGATGAACACAGTCAAACGATTCATCAATCATTTGATTGTGGATTCTGACAATGATTTTCTACTCAACATTCAGTACCGCTTACCTTCAGCTGAGTTTACCTTCAGCCAAGCAATGAAGGAACACAAAAACAGGCTTCTACCCAGTGGCTCACCCCTCCATTCCTGTGGTTGCTTTTCTGTGTTTGTTTTTTCATCCAGGAAAACACCCACCCAGGTTAAGAAGCATGGTGAAATGGTGGTGAGCACCCTTGTGCCTTCACCTCAGCAGGGGGGAAGGAGAACTATGCAGTTTAAAAGGCACTTTAAAATAAAGATGAGATGCCATGACATCTTGACTTTAATAGGATGAGTGAGGTTAGGAGCCAGGAGGTGGGATATGGTCAGAATTCTCCACCAATGGGAAACTGTACACTTTGCAGCTTCAGCATTAACCTACAGAGCTGAGTCTGAAATTAATTAGCGGCAGAAGCCTAATGATGTGGAAACACAGCAGTGGTTTGTTGATCATATAAACATTTCCTTGTTCCAGGGAGTGACTATAACTCATTGTTTTGAAACTAAGGTGTTCTCTCCCTGACAGTTTGTTTCTGCACATACTCTGTGTGTGTGTGTGTACACACACACATACACGTAATATGTACATATGCTGTACATACATACACATACAAATTTTGATTATAATAGTAAAATCTAATACAAAGTAAACTTACAGGAAAGAAAATAGAAAGAAGGACTAAAAAGTGCAAGAAAAAAGAAAAAAGAGAAGGAAGAAAAAGTAAGAATATAATAAGGAAATATAAAAGAAATATAAAAGAAGTGACTTCCGACCTTCCTCACAAGTATAAACAAATTTAGTGACCCTTCACCCCCTCTAAGGTTACAAACATTTATCTCTTCATCCCATATCCCATCTCTTACCTATTATCTATAAAGAAATCTGTAAAACATCATCCTTTCAATCCTGGTATCAGTAGAAAGTCCATAATGGGTTACCAGAAGTAACAATATTGCTTTAACCTTGATCAAATAAAGCAACTTTATATTCCTTCCTTTTACTTTTAACAGTCTTAATCTCTAGTTCATTCAAATATTATCGTAGGATTTGATTTCTCTTCATTTCTTCTTTCTCCCATTGCACAGAGTTCTTCAAGGCTTTAACCAGACTCTTTTGTAAATCCGGTGAGGAAAAATTACCCAGGTCACTCTCTTGGTTTGTCATTTGTATCTCCCTTTTAAATTTTAAAATGTCAGACAGTTTCTTTTGTAGATCCAGTGAAACATCCTTTTCTAGTAATTCTCTTAACCTGTCAGTTATAAATCCACTTTTGATACCATCTCTATCTTGTCAGATAAAATTTGTTCTACATCTGTAATTTCTTCAATAACATCTTTTGGACATAATCTGTCTATAGAAGCAGACATCATTACTGACATTGTTGATACTGTAGCTACTATTTTCTGATTCCATTCTTCAAAAGTCTCCTTCAGTATTTTCATTGTAAATCTTTCCTCTACCTAAAAACTTTAGTCCCCTCTAGTATCCAGTTTTTGAAATCATGAAATTGCTTAACTTTATTTTGCCTTGTGAAAACCAAAACAGAATCTATTTCCCACGATAAGTTGTTTGTTCTTTATAATTAATTCCAAAATCTTATTGTAAAAGTTTCAATATTCCAATTTTATCTGGACCCTTAGTCTGATTATAACTTTCTAAGATCAAAATCCTATTTAGTTATTTTGCTTTTTTTCAGATTCTTTAAATTCTTAAGCTTATGATTAAAATTTTCTTTCATTCAGGACTGAAGATAGACTCAAACGTGCCAGTCTGAAGGTCTCTAATAGCTTAGCAGTAGTTAGTGAGCAATTTCCAAAAGTGATTAGAAAGTGAGGTTTGCAAACTTAGTGCCCTTTAAAAGCCTCTGCCATGATTGTAAGCAAGATGGCTAAGCCCATCGTCTCTGGGTGTTCAAACCCACGGAAAACCACTATCTTGTGGTCTCCTCATGAGGAGCAGCAGTCCAGAGCACACGTGGGTGATCACCCATCCTCTCCTTACCTGGAGAGGTTCCAAGGAACCAGTCTACTCACTGGTTCCTTGGTCTTTGCTGTGATCTTTGCTTTCACAGAACCACTTACAGTTCACCCCCCACCCCCATGAAGTCCAGTTTATTTCTGCTTCCTGAGTTGACCACTGTCCTACTGATTAGCTCAATTATTTGCCTGATAGGTGCATGTTTTTAGTGATATGCTCCCCAAACCTCTTGTGGCAGTATACATGAGACTGCCAATCTGCTATCTTCCAGAAGATTTGGACTGCCATCCCACCATTCCTTGCCATTGGCCATGCTGACTGGGTGCTTGTTGGAGTTGAACTCTGAAACACCTGGAGGGCAGAAGGTTGCCTACCACTCTGCTAGACCTCTAAGCTTCTTATCTTGTTATCTAAGCCTGAGATATATTTTCACTAAAAACAGCATCTGCAGTGCTTTAATGAATAGCTGGCAAATCATGGTGCCCTATCAGACAAGATTAGGATAACATCTTCTTGTGCTCTCTGATATTTAAAATGTGCCCCTTTTAAGGGAAAAGAAATTACAGGTTGTGCTCTTAAAATATCTAGATGTGTCACACACAGTAAAAGGAATCTGTGTTTGATGAGTGTAGCTAATGAGCTGAATCTTGGTAAATCTTCAGACTTTCATGTCAAAGGACTCCCTCTAATAAATGAGTGGGAAAATGGTTCTCTTCTCATTTGCATTTAGTTACTGAAAATACCAGAAGAGTTCTGACATGCAGCATGTCTTCTATCATACTTTTTTAATAAAGCAAGCAAGCAAAGTCCATATACGCAGGATGCTCCAAAGTACATCTTCTTGAAAATGCTGCCTTTAAAGGTCCAGATCTAAATGATCTTCTAATGATAATGTTTCAGAGGAGAGAGAGAGAGAGGAAAAGGGAGAGATACTCCATAATATCGGCATGGTAATTGCTGTGGGCGGCATATGAAGTGCAAGGCAGGATGTGAAATCGGGTTGAGAGTATATGATTAACTAATAGTGCAGTGAAAGAATTACATAAAATGACAGTGTATTTATCTAGGACCTTCTTTTTGTATGTTACTGGATTTGTAATGCATATTTAAACTCAGATTTTCTTAGAACTTTTTTTGACACATACAAATTAGAGCTATCATAAAGAGAATTTTCTACAGTAATGTGATTACTTTTTTTAAAAAAAGCTTTCTTTCTTGCCTACTTTAGAAAATCTCTCCTTTTTGCTAAACGCATAAAAGATGAATGGATGAATGCTTTGTTAAATGCAAAAGAAGGTAAATGTAATGTAAATGTAAATAGCATTCTACTAATGTAATCAGCGTGTTGGATTTTCTGCTGTGATTGAGAGAAATGAATGCTGCCTCTGTAGCCAGATGCTCAGTGTATCTAACTACTAACTGGATACACAGAAAATATGTACTGTATGGGAACTGATCAACATAAATCTCAGGCCTGAACTCAGCTAATACTTGTGACATTTGCAGTGTTTTTGTTCCTAAAAGAACCAGAAGAATGATTTTTTACTTACAAAGGCCTTTCGAGAGTGCCTATTAACAATTAGTGTTACTCAAACATTTGCACAGGTGGACCCCCATTCTCATAACAGACCTTTTCCTTCCTCTCCTACCCACCTGTGCCATTTCCCCTGCTTCCATAACATTTGCTGGAGGGTCACCTGAGAACTTGAAGCAAATTTGAACAAAACAAAGAGTGCAGGGAAGGAGGAAATGGTTCTGCCTTGAAATGCTGTTCTGTTGACATTCAAGATACCATTTTGAGTTCTGTAGCAAGTTACCTTTTCTGGATTAGATCAAAAATTGGTCTTGTCCAGCATTCTGTTTCTAAAAAAATGGCCAGATACCTCTTGCATGTCCATAAGCAGGACACGAAGGCCTATTTATCCTGTTGCCAAGGTAACAAAGGGTAAAACATGTTTTAAGTCCAGAATGTCCAGATAACATTTGAAAGTGACTCAGACACCTCCCTAATTTATTGAAATATAAGAAGGAGGAGCAGGTACAACATAATCAGACTTGCAAGAGTCTGTTGTTGTAGCCAATCTCAATTAAAGTAGTTTTAAACTTTCTGTGGAATTGCTTTTTTGGTCTGGTCTACCTAGTGTGGCTGACATGCTGATTCAGGACAAGCAAACTAAGGGAATTTTATCAGCATAATGGAAGAGGTCACAGAGTCAGGGAGTTGCAATTTAGCAATATCTGGATGCCCACAGATTTCCCCATCCCTTCTCTAAAGCCTCTCAAAAGTGTAGCAAAATTACAAAATTCAACTCTAGAAAGATATTCTTGGAAGCACATTCCAGAGGGTTAAACCACTGAGCTGCTGAGCTTGCCAATCGGAAGGTGTGATGGTTGCCTTATTCCAAAAAGAACACAGACTCACTAGCCAGGGCTAAGGATTTCTGGTTTATTAGGAATAGAATGCGTACACAAAGAAAGACGGGAATGAGCACATGGCGTGCGAGGTAGCCGGTAAATACGCACGGTGCGGACCTGATCCTTCCCCACCCCCCATTGTCCCAAAGTCCTGATTCGGAGTCTTGATGGGCGATCAGGGGGCGATTCCGGAGTCTCGATGGGCGATCAGGGGGATTAGCGCTGATTACCTCTGTCCTCTTCCTATGTCCGGAGCAGGTGTGTCCCCCGTGGTAATGCAGAGATGTCAGGGAGATAGGATGATGGCTTCTCGGGTCAGAGCAAAGGTATGTCTCCTTTGTCCTTTATTTGTATTTGTCTTTCAGTGCTTATAGGGTTAGTACTGATTCTTTCCTCCTTCCTCCCCTTCCCCGGAAAGGCATGTTCCCCATTGTGATGTATGTATACATCGCAACGGGGGACATGACAGAAGGTCGGTGGTTCGAATCTGCGTGATGGGGTGAGCTCCCGTTGCTAGTCCCAGCTCCTGCCAACCTAGCAGTTCAAAAGCATGCAAATGTGAGTAGATGAATAGGTACCGCTTCGGTGGGCAGGTAACAGCTTTCCGTTTAGTCATGCCGGCCACATGACCACGGAAGTGTCTATGGACAAACGCCGGCTCTTCGGCTTTGAAACGGAGATGAGCACCGCCCCCTAGAGTTGGACATGACTGGACTTAATGTCAAGGGAAACCTTTACCTTTACCTTTAAAAGCCATATCTGTATAGTAAGTTTTTTTTCCTACAAAATTGGAAATCCAGAGAAGGGACAGATGTGATTTTTCATGTAGGAACATGTGGGAGAAAATGGACTCGATGATACTTGACTTATCTTTGCATAAGTGCATTTGTTGTACTGTAACTGGTGGCTGGTGATGGATTATTGAACAAATCAACCCAGAATTCTCACTCAAGGCACAAATGCCAGGCTCAAGTTGTCCTACTTCAGACACCTTATGCAATGACCTAACTCTCTGAAGATGGCTCTAATGCTGGGAAAGATGGAAGGA
Organism: Candoia aspera; assembly: GCF_035149785.1. Classification (NCBI taxonomy): domain Eukaryota; kingdom Metazoa; phylum Chordata; class Lepidosauria; order Squamata; family Candoiidae; genus Candoia; species Candoia aspera. The sequence goes on from NC_086153.1 coordinate 315,156,711, forward strand.
AAGAGAAGAAGAGGACAACCAGCAGCAAGGTGGATGGACTCAGTTACAGTGGTGATGGGTGCACCATTGAAAGATCTGAAAGTCCAGGTTAGGAACAGATTGTCATGGAGGAAATCTATCTGTGTGACTGCTAAGAGTTAACAATGACTTGATGGCACATAATCAATCAATCAACTGGTTGAAGAGTCTGACTGACTCAGCAAGGTTGAACTTGGATAGTACATGGATGGGAGGTCATCGGAAAATTCCAGTTCTATTGGCTACCCTGAAAATTTAAAACAATTTCCTAGCAAGCACTTCTGAACTACTGTCAAGAAAACAACATGGATGTGACTGTAAAGCCATCAGGAGTCAGTCTACTCAAGAAAGACTTTAACCTTCTATCTTCTGTATGAAAGCATTGAATAATATGAGAAGGGCATGCAGTTTTCCCCCCAGCATTAAGTTCATCCCATTCTATTTATTCATCTATTTATGCATTCTTTTAAAAATGCATAAAAATTCATACATGCTTCATGTACAGTAAAAACTTGATTTTCTGGATCTCTATTATTTCCAAAGCTATCATTTAGAACACCTATAATGTAATTATGCAAATGATGTATTAACATTAATTATGTACATTCAAATTTAATGGACATTTGGCTTTAATGGACTCCCATTCACCCCAAATTTTCTGTTAAATCAAGGTTTTATTTGACATTTCTTTTAACACTCCCTTTTGGGTGCAGTTTCTCATAATAAGTGCATTTTTGTATCTATGTGAATTACATTTTCATCTTTTATTTTCATCTGCACTTTTGGTTGGCATACCCAACTATATAGATATTGTTTTGCATGGCAAAGTGTAGAGTAAGAGCCAAAAAAAAATGCAGATATTAACACATAACTGTCTTCTGGTGTGTACATAGATTAGAAAATGCAAATATGGTAAATTGTCATTAAACTCCAGTGTCATCAGCCTCAGAATATTTATGACCAAGATTATGAGAAGGATAAAGAGGACATCATATATAAGTATAATGCCAAAAGCATCATACTTCCATGGTGACAGAAATAGCAATTCTTAGCACTGGGTACAATCAATGGCATTGGCACCCTCGTTTTTTAAAAAAATGGTTGAAATCTCGTGAGGCTTTAGTAATCTGATTCTTGAAATCTTGCATGATCTTAAGTAAGAGCACTGAAATTTTGCAAAAATATTTAATTTGTGATGCCCTTGGATTCTATCTTAGGACTGCCATGCATGCCACTGCACTGTTGATCCCTGGCACGTGATGAAATTGGGTTCTTTTTGATATGAAGTGAGCCAAAATTACCTAAGTGAAACTAATTATGAGTAGAGTCTATGACATCACTTTCTCTGAAGTAGATAATAGCAACCATTGTTAATAGCAAGCCATGAATTCAACTCCTAAATTAACACAAATGACAACCATGGGTAAAACAGAATATCTGGGTCCTTGGAAAAATTAGAATACTTTCAGATTTCCATGTGTGGAGAAACTTGGTTTAATTTTCATTATAGAGAAGAACTCAGAAATGGATGCTCAGTTTATAATGCAGTTGAACCTCATGAGCTTCATAAGAATTTATATTCTCAGTTGGTTAATTAAATAGGCAAGCACCATTATTATGGAGCAGAATACTTACAACAGAAGTTGCTTTCATTTTCTATGTCTGGTTTCATTTTCTCAATAGAAAAAGTCTTAAGCTTCAGCAGTAAGGTCATGGAATATTCAATACATGATATGCTGACCTTTTCTCCATATAAAGACAAAATACTCTCTTGACTTTTAGGAAAATACTACTGACCAATTCATTAAGACATTGAACTGTCACTTGCTAGCAGAACTATGCATATTGCTCAAAAGTTGCTTACAGAAGACCAGAACCTGTTGAAACTCTGAAGCAGAATATGCAATTTTATAGGATACTACAGATTATTCTATGGTAAATTTTATTTCATTATGATGATGATACTTTTGTTACCATTTGTGATCCTGACAAAGAAGATGAATGATGGGCACCTATAATATTTTTTCTCATATCACTTTTTTTCTAACACTACCCTCACCATGCATTTGTTATAATAATTAGTGCCAGGGAGACAAATTATGTTGCATTTTTCATGCAGTTAGGTGAAAAGACATTTGTTTTAGAAATTCTTCAATATAAAAATAAAATTTAGGATAACATCTTGTAAATAGAGTTTGTTATTCTCGCATGTATTGAGGCATGTGTGTGTGAACCTCTAATGTTTCACTGTGCAACCATTTCTGCATGGATCTGTAGCTTTCCTGGCTGCTTGCCTGTCCATTAAATCTCAGTGAAGCCATAATAAGAGAGCTCCTCCCATGGTGCATGTTGAATAGCTGTGTTACTTTCAGGCCTAAGAGCAGCCTTGCTGGCTGGAGAATTCTGGGAATTGAAGTCCACCCATCTTAAAGTTACTAAGGTTGAGAAACACTGCCTAAGAGGGAGCCCTGACATTGAGAATTATAGAGTCGTCAGGGGCCTGCTTAGAGTAGGGATCCAAATTAAAGGATTCCTGGTAGATAGCCTCTACTTGAACACATCCAGAGACTGGGTGCTGACCACCTTCCACAGCAACAGGTTTTAATGTGGAGCTGTTCTTATAGTTGCCTCCCCCACTTTTTTCCATTCAGAGTGAGGGTATTAGGACAGATTTCCTTATTCTTAACTCTGTTGTCTTATTTACCCAGATCTGATGCTGATGGTGCTGCTGCTGCTGATTTTAATCCCAATGGACTCTGGGTAGCATACAACCGCCCTCCCCGATCTGTAACAACAGATAAAACCTAAAACCACACAGACAGCCCAGACTGAAATGATCTAAAAACACCACAAATCAAAACAGGTCCCCACCCCAAGTAACGATACATTAACCCCAGGCCTGGGACCAAAGCCAGGTTTTAAGAGTTTTCTAAAACCCTAGAGAAGAGAGCACTGTCTTTAACTCTGGTGTGTGTGTGTGTGTGCTGTTCCAGAGGGTGGGGGCACAGCAGAGATGGCATGTTTCCTTGGTCCCATGCTATTTGAATGATATTGTGGTTCATTGTCAGGTTCATTGATTGGGCTGGGGACACTCAATGAAGATGCTCTTTCCAAGTAAATTGTGATGGTGCCCAAACAACAGTAGCCCTGAAAATAGTGAATGTGGACAAACATTGGATGTGGTTGTGTGTGTGTGTATCGTGAAAGGCTATACAGCTGTTGCACATGAACCTCTTTGCCTCACATCTGAAGTAGCAGCTTTCCAATCAGAAACAGAACCTGAGTACAACGTATTGCAACACTCCAGAAGGATAATTAGAGAATGAGGAAAAAGAATGTGATAGCTTTTGCCAAGCTGTGAAGTTTCATTAACATTTTCTTTCCCCAAGGCACGTTCCCCAACTTAGCAAGCCAGGAAATTCTGTGCTGCAACCATTTCATATTCCAGTTGCAAAAAATTCCTTTTTTTCTTTCACAGATGTCTTTTTCTGTGTCAGCTCAGAGTTCTGGAAGTTGTAGCCCTAACACAACTGTAGGGAAAGGCTACTAAATATGTTGATGTTTTCCTACTAACGATTAAGACTGCTATTGTACCTAATCATTTTGGCTGGGTGAAGAGGTTGTATTTGATTGTCTCCTTTCACGTGCTTGATGGCAATCGCCTGGGGGGAGGAACCTGCCCGGACTTGTTTCACTTCCTCTTTTTTCTTCTGTGCCGGCATGTAGCAAGCTAGGTTGCTCTCAATGAGAGCTAAGTCCTTTAAATATGTTTTGCTTTCATTTTGCTTTCTGTAAATAAATTATTTTTATAGAAATGCCTGGTGTGTGACTTTTCTGATCTCTCCTGGGCTAAAGGCTTTCCCAGCAATCTGCCAACAGGTTATGTGCCCAGTAAACAGCCCAGTAAGCCCAGTAAAACCCAGAGAGATCAGCTCCACACCTCATGCACAACTTAAAGGCAGGTAGCAAAGACCTGTGAAGATTTTCTTTGGAGCCGCCTGGAGATTTTCCAGCAACTGCCGGTCTACAGGACAAAGAAGCCAGTTGAGGTGACTTGCAAAAGAAGGAAGAAGCCATGGCTACCTCCCAGCCCTCAGCGATGCCTCTGGAGCGCCTATCAGAGACCAACTATTTGAATTGGACCCTGAAGATGGAGATGTATCTTCGCAGAGAGGACCTTTGGCTGCCAATTGGTGAGCAAAACCCCCAAAATCCCAGTGCTGAATGGCTGAGAAAGGATGAGCGGGCTAGAGCCACCATTATCTTGGGAGTTGAGGACAATCAGCTAGTCCACGTGCGAGGCATGCAGTCTGCAAAGCAACTTTGGGACGCTTTGAGAGACTTATATGTAAAGGCAACAGCAGGGAGTAAAATTACTCTGACGAAAAAGCTGTACAAAGCCTACCTTGCAGAAGGAGATAGCCTTCCTGAGCACCTGCATTATATTCAGCAGCTGTTTGTTGAGTTGCAGGAGAGAGGAATGGAATTTACACCTCTCACAAAATCATATATCCTCCTGTCCTCACTGAATGAAATGTGGGACACGCTGATTTGTACCCTGGAGGCTATGCCTGAAGCAGACCTCACCCCATCGTATGTTACACAGCGCTTACTCGCTGAATGGGAGAAGAGAGAGGAAAGATCCCCCCCATCTCTTCTGGAAAGCTGCAATACCAGAAAATGAGGGAAAAGAAGGGAAAGGAACCTGAGGCCACAGCGCTAGCCAGCCAGCGATGCTTCACTTGTGGTTCAGCTGGACATTTGCAAAGAGACTGTGCCATGAGACCCAAAAGTAGAAAGACAGAGAAGAAGAACACAAGGGCAACACAGAAGAAGGCTCTTCAGATAACCCAAATTGCACAGGTTGCTGAGAAGGGTAATTCTGATGTATGGGTGTTAGATTCTGGGGCCAGTTGTCATTTGTGTAATTGTAAAAGCTCTTTTGTGTCACTGTCTAAAACTGAAAGACAAAGTGTATCTTTGGCTGATGGGTCTGTGACCAAAATTATGGGACAAGGTGACTTGTATTTATCCTGCTTAGGAGAAACTGTAAAAGGTGTGTTGTATGTGCCAAATTTACAATCAAACCTTTTATCTGTGGCACAATTGGCTGCAACAGGGTATATCATAACATTTAAGAAAAATGGTTGTGAGATACGAAAAAATGGGAAATTGTGTGCTACTGGTATGTTAAGACTCCTTGTACATTGTGCAAAATGCAAGGAAGCCAAGCTGCAAGGCTGCAGTTGGCAACACGCCATATCATGACCAATGTGTACACCTGATGCACAGGAGATTTGGTCATGCTAATTTCAAGTATATAGCACAAATGCCACAGCTGTGTGCTGACCTAAAGATAAAACCCTGTGATAAATACTTAGACTGTGTAGTTTGCAAAGAATGCAAAACACTGAAAGCTCCTGTGAGTAAGCACAGTGACAGAGTTACAACTAGACCTTTGGAAATTGTACACTCTGACATTATTGGTCCTTTTGCTCCAAGTCTTGGACAAGCAAGGTATGCAATGACCATCATTGATGATTTCTCAAGATACACATTTATCTACATCTTAAAACATAAAGATGAGGCAATTGAGAAATTTAAAAGTTTTGTGACATGGGCAAATGGAAAATTCCCTAGGCCTGTATCTGCACTCCAATGTGATAGAGGAGGAGAATACCTTTCTCACAAATTCAGAAGGTTCCTAGTGGAAAAGGGGATAGAACAAATTCTTTCTAACCCTTACACCCCTCAGCAAAATGGTGTTGCTGAAAGAAAGGGCAGAACCTTGCAAAATGCGATGAAATGCATGCTAAAAGATTCACAATTATGTTTTAATTATTGGGCAGAGGCCATATCTACTGCTTGTTATGTACAAAACAGATTATATAACTGTGATTCAGGACACTCCATTCCATTTGTTTTATGGTGTGAAACCAAAGGTAAACCATCTTAGAGTGTTTGGTAGCACTGCATGGGTTCACATTCCAAAACAGCAGAGAAGGAAAGGAGGCCCCACAACAAAGAAAGCCATCTTTGTTGGCTATGAACAAAGCCAAAGGAGCTACAGGTTCATAATGGGAGAGAAATTAATAATTAGCAAAAGCGCTTCTTTTGCTGAACAAAACTGGGGGAGATTAAATTCTAGCTCTCCAGTTGATCTCACCACCACAAGAGAACAGCAAGGACTTGCTGATGGTGATCTTTTGCCTGATGAGGACATTAAACCAGAAAAGCAAACTGAAGATCTGTCTGATGAGACAGATGCTTCTCAGGAAAGTGATAGGAGTCAAAATTTAAGCCCTGTATTACCTCGAAGATCTCAGAGGAGTAATATAGGTGTTCCTCCATCACGTTTTCGGGCTGAAACAATAAAGGCTTTTCGCATATTCACAGAACCTGAGTCTTTAGAACAAATGAATGCTTTACCACCTGAGATTGCACAAAATTGGCATTCTGCCATGCAACAGGAATTAGCATCCTTGAAAGAAAATAGAACATGGAAACTGATAAATCTACCTCCCAATGAACGCTGTCTGGGTTGTAGATGGGTTTTCAAACTGAAAAGGGATGCTGATGGCAAAATCCAAAAATACAAAGCAAGGTTGGTTGCAAAAGGGTTCACTCAAAGGAAAGATTTAGACTTTGACAAGACTTTTGCACCAGTTACTAAAGGTGAATCAATTAGATTACTGTTAATAGTTGCTGCACTGAAAGGAATGTCAGTTCACCACTATGACATTCAAACTGCATTTCTCTATGGAGATTTAGACCACAAATTATACATGCAGCAACCCCCTGGCTATGAAAAAGGGGAGAATCTAGTCTGTGAACTGCAGAAGTCAATCTATGGGTTAAAACAAGCTGCTAGATCCTGGAACCAAAAAGTAGATGAAAAACTGCAGAATTTTGGTTTTGTAAAAGGAAAAGCAGATCCATGCGTATATATGAAGAAGGACAAACAAGGCTATATGTATCTGTGCATTTATGTTGATGATTTGCTGCTGTTCACATCAACAGAAAAACAAAGGCTTGATTTTGAAGCCTGCATGAAAAGCCATTTCACATTAAAAAGTCTTGGAATTATAACAACCTAGGTTTGGAAAAACACAGGAAGAAGAATGGTAACTTTCTGTTAAACCAAAGGGGAGATAATGGTAAAGTAATGTGAATGGAAAGACATAAAGTTGTCAGAGAAGATTGTTTTGCATCTTAATCTATAGTGTAAAAAGAGGAGTGTTGATGTTTTCCTACTAACAATTAAGACTGCTATTGTACCTAATCATTTTGGCTGGGTGAAGAGGTTGTATTTGATTGTCTCCTTTCACGTGCTTGATGGCAATCGCCTGGGGGGAGGAACCTGCCCGGACTTGTTTCACTTCCTCTTTTTTCTTCTGTGCCGGCATGTAGCAAGCTAGGTTGCTCTCAATGAGAGCTAAGTCCTTTAAATATGTTTTGCTTTCATTTTGCTTTCTGTAAATAAATTATTTTTATAGAAATGCCTGGTGTGTGACTTTTCTGATCTCTCCTGGGCTAAAGGCTTTCCCAGCAATCTGCCAACAAAATATCCATGAGGCTATTAATGGCCCTGTGGCAAAGTCATGGCACTATGGCACTGTGGCTTCTTAGAAAAGAGATGCCATGTAGGTTATTCACTGGTTCTTCTTCCTAGTAGGGAGGAATGAAAGGGTCCTCCAGTGCCACGGGAACTTTACTTGAGCTTCCATGTATCTGGTGTGGTGCTTTGATCATAATTGTTCTTTGGGATGGATTCCTAGTTCCTAGCATTTTGTTCCTCTAGAATTTTCCCCAGAGCCTAGCCCTGCCAATCTCTAGATCTAAAATTAAATGTAGCTATGAAAATTGGACCACTATTATTCTTTCATTTCCTTCCATCTATCAAGGTTGATCTGCCATCTCAAAAATTTACTGTTATTTTGTATGTTCCCCTAGCTTTAAAATGTGACAGATCTCTGGCACTGGTCATTGGTCATATAGATCCAATTAGCATCAAGGTCAAGAACATATTATGCTGACAAAAGAAAAGGGGGAAAAGTCTTAGTTTGTTAAAAAGCATGCCTTGGTGATTAAGGCGGCCTTTGGAGCAAATGAAATTATAGTCTGAGAAATCTGATTGTGTCTGTGCTTGAATGAGGTAGTGTCTCAGTGCCCAATTTCCCCTGCCATATGCTCCAAGTATTCAGAAACTTTACATCAGGAGAAGGCAAAGGAAGGGCCTAAGGCAGCGCATGTTAACACAGAATGGGAAACAAGCTGAAGTGTGAGGGAGTCAGTGATGGAATTTCTCAGTGAAAAAGACTGATTTAAAGAATACTCCCCCCCCCCCCCAGATCACTGTTTATCAATCTTGGCAGCTTGAAGATCTGTAGACTTCAACCCCCAGAATTCCCCAGTCAGCATGCTAGGGGTTGAAGTAGGGGAATTCTGGGAGTTGAAGTCCACAGATCTTCAAGCTGCCAAGGTTGAGAAACACTGATTTAGATTAATGAGCACTGGAGGAAGCTGTCAGTTCTGTCATTTCTATGTGTTTCACAAGCCTCTTTTGGAAGGAAAGTCCTTGGGTAATCAAAGAGTCATTTTATAAAACATTTTGGAGTCAATCATTTTTAAGATTGACCACACTGAAAACTAAGCAAAATGTAAAGGGAAAGTTTTCTCTGCTCATTGATGCTTCTTTGAAGCAGGCACAGCCAATGGGGTGCTCAACACTCTCCTGCCCAGGCATTACGAGAGCTTCTTCTGAAGCCACCTGACAGGGCTTATTCTCTGAACAGCAATCTGATACCTAACAATTAGAGTCAGTGAGGTGCAGTATTTAAGTTGGAGGATTAGGACTGGGCAGGGTCTGGGGAAGATCCTTGTTCAAGTCCATCCTCAGCCACAATAGCTCACTGAGTGACTTGGGGCTGTCATGGATCACCACCTATCTGACAGGACGGTTATGAAGAAAAACCGAAGGAAGGTGGCCGTGTATCCTACTGTGAGCCCCAGAAGGCTAACTAACAAAGAAAATGCATACATAAAACTGTTCCTCGCATGGATATTTTGAAACCTGTGCTGTTTTAATCTACATGCGCCCCAAGCTGTTATTTAAAATCAGCAAAGTGTGGCTAATAAGAAGAGCTAGCAACTCCAGCTCTGTTGGAGTAGCAGCTATATGCTGAAGTGAGAATCTTCAAGAAATGCTCAGTTGCCTTTGTTTTGATGAGTGAGCAATACTCTATGGAATGGTGATTCATTCAGCTGTCTTTAGAGATCTATCATGCAGCAGCATCTGCAGGGAGAGGTCGAAATCTCCAATATGGCAGGTGCCAAATCATGATCCAAGCTCTTGTATATGTGTCACAGGCATTTATAAAAGGGGTAGGCTTGGATCGCAACTCTGTACCCATCATCTTGCAGATTTTGATGCTCCTCCTCTGCGGACATCCCTGCTGTCCCAAATTTAATGCCTATGTCCATCTCACTCCCAGCAGTTGGAGGCTGAACGGAAGGCAGGACAGACCCACCAACCTCTAGATCTAAAATCAACAAGAGAAAGAAAGGCTAGTAAAAAAGAAAGGCTGAGTTGTTTCTTCCCTTTTGAAAATAAATGTCAATGCCTTCTAGAGGAAGAAATGCCTTCTTCTGCTCTCCTTTGAGAAGTGTGGAATAAAGCTTATCCTCTGTGTATAGGAACTGTAATCATATGGTCCTGTAAATAATCTTATATAACTCTCTTCCCAGTTTTAGACCGATGGTAGTCATGCATTGCTGGGGTGGGGAGGAGGAATTATTGCACTGTGTTTTCCTGGGTTTCCCTTTTTTTTCCACAGGTGCTGAAGGTAAAGTCTTCCTCAAAATGAACATGGCTTCTAGTAGCTGCATGGACAGGTACCTCTTGTTTGCTTAGCAACTGTACAGATGTGGTTTACTGCTGTCTTCGCTAGAAAGTTTTCCCAACTCCTCAGTTTACCCTACAGCCTGGGATTTTCTGGTGATCTCCCATTCATGTACTAGCCAGGTCCAACCTTACTGAGCTTTTTCAATCAGGCTGCCACCTGCTTGCATGAGTATTTGAATATTGTGTTTGAATACATTTGAATGTGAGATAAATACTAAGGGTAGCAGGTGCCCCTACAGCCTCAACCTGTTTTGCAGTTGAGATATGAGCAACCTCATATCCCTTGGAGGCCACCAGGAATTCTCTCTCCTCCCCTCACCCTCTTTTCAGGTTAGTTTTCTTTTTTTTGTCAGAGGTTTGAAGGAGGATTAATCTCTGTGTTTGTACAAAATAGGTACATTAAATCTTTCAGGTACTTTATATACATTCAAACATATTTTAAAACTTGATTTCTGGATTCTGCAAAATGGGTCAGCTATGAAGACTATGGGTTCCCCATGCCTATTTAGTTGGTGAGCAGTCTGACCCAGGTCTGATCAAACAAAACCCAGGGCCACTCATGCTAGACAGGAAAAGAGCCTGGACCATCAGTTCAGATGGGAAACAAAAGCTCTGTTATTTATATAAATTACATTATATGGATGAATATATACCGATGTTACCAATTTACGTTCAACAAACCATTCCAGGGAATGAAGCAGAAGGGATTTTTTTCTCATTACTATTTTAATATTTTTTGAATTCAAAATTTGTTTTCGTCTCTTCTGTCAAAAAGTAAGGATGAAAGAGGCATTATTTAGGAGCCTTCAAGAAAAAGCCAAGCTGGTGATATAATGGATCAGCCCAGGAAACAATTAGAAAATCATTTTTACTAAACGTTTTATGGCTCTGCATTTGCATCTGGGGAATATTCGAGTAAATATAGCATGAGGAAATTAGTCTTAATTTCATGTTAATGGAAAAATCAATTCAGTTCTAATTATGTTATGATTTATAATATACAATCCGGCAGTTCCTTAAATGCTTTGATTAGGTTGTTCAATTGTTGATTTTTTCCTTCAACCTAAATAAGTTTAATTCTGTTTCTAATCACATGTTTAAATGTATAAATCTATCAGCAGCAGAATCTACTTAACCTCAGGGAAGCTAAAGTAAAATGAGGTGGAAATATGAAAATATAGCAGCATTTGCTATATGAATGTTTAAGATGGCCTATAGATCTATTATTTGGGGTACTTGGCAGTCAAAAAGATGAGCTAGACCAACATTTCTCAATCTTTTTTTAATCAATGCCCCTTTTGATAAGTATAAAAATCTTATGCCACGTAGAAATCTCACACCCACTTCAACCCTCCTGTTGCATTCAAATTTCAAAGAGAAAGAAATCTCAGAATAAGTCAAAGCATTTGTAAAGTTAGAAAAGCTTATTTATTTCCTTTTTTTCTTTTTACATCAAACCACAACATTTCCTCCAATTGTTATCCATTTTATTTATTTGTTTGTTTATTTATTTGTTTATCAAACTTTGTCACTGCCCATCTCCCTCCCAAGGAGGGACTCTGGGCGGTTTACAATAAAAACAGAATTAAAATCAAAACAGTTACAAATACAATAAATATTAATATGGGGTGGGGGGGCTGCCCTAGCTTTTGACTTCTGGGTAGAAAGGAAGAAAGAGAACAATGGAATAGTGCTTTGTGTTTAAAGCCAGAAGAGTAGAAAAATCAGCTTTGCAAAGATATGACAATACCATGGAGACAATGACATGCACAGCCTGCTTAGTTGTTTTAGGTAAACAAAGAGATATTTTAACAACAACAACAATGAAATTAAAGTGATTTGCTGGAAGCAAGCTTTAGCAATTGAATCAAACCTGAGTCCCTGAAATTGTTGCTGGAGATTCTGTGGCTAAGGCTAAACATAAATGGTAAAAGTGTTTCTCACAAGGTTCCAAATGGGATTTTCAGCTACAACATTGCCTCAATTCATCCTTGAGATTCTTTTCAAGAACCTTGTCCTTGAAAGCTTCATCAAGTAGAGAAAATGAAGACAAGTTTTAATACCAACTTGCTATACCCATAGCTGGAATGTAGCTATAAATTCTTGAATTACATAATAATGAGTAATAATGGTGGTTTTCTTCCGTGAAGTATTCCACGTGTTCAAGGCTTGAAATATATCTGACAGATATGCCAATCTCAGATGAAAGCTATCATTTTTCAAGCATTTGGCCTTTTTTCATAATATTCTAAAAATAGGCCGACTTCTTCCAGCTTATAACACCAAATGCTTTGACAACTATTGAACCCTTTGACAACTATTGAACCTAAGTGAGGAACAGAAGAACTTTGTAATCAACTTTAAAATATTCACAAAGCAAGATAAAACACACTGGGTTTTGTGTAATTAATTACTTTGGTAGTAAAGCTGATCTTGGGCAGAATTTTGGAAATCAGTGCTTGGAGAATGATTGAGTGTATCCCCCAAAATGATAAGGTGTGTGCGTGCTTGTGCCGAAAATCCTGATTGTGAACATAGCATTGTTGGAATACCATTAGTGCAAATTCAAACTCATTTTCCCAATTCAGCTTGTTTGTTTAGAAGAAATTGAACGTTGCTTCAAAGATATCAACAACTTTAATGATAGTTTTCAAGGCTTAGGAAACAGCATCCTTCCTTCCTTTCCCCCTCCACATTATCTTTAGCAGAGGTGGGAAGTTTTGAAGGGGAGCTTCAATTTATCCTTCAAAACAGATTTGTGAATCAAAGTGGGAGCCTGCTTCAAAGCAGCAGATTGAATCAAGTGACTTCAAAGTATTTCACAGAAATTTGAAGCACTTCAGAGATCCCATGGCTTTTCTACTCTTTCTGAGCTGTTACAGATAATTTACAATGTTGCAACTTCACTTCCATATGGATGATGGAGTGGGGATTGTGTAAAGCGATGGGCTCTTGGACATTGCCACAAGTAGCTGGCCAATGAGTTTTAGTACCTCACTGAACTGTGTCCATCAGGACCTTTTTAGGTGGCAAGCTTAATATTGCTTTGAGTTTCATTCTCTTTCTTGGAACTCAGCTTCTTTAATGTGACCAGCCACAAGCCCTAAGTCTGCTCTTTCTTATACTAAGAAAACCATATGCATGTGTGCTGTTTCTGCAAACCCAGTTGGGGCTTTAGCCCAGTTCTCAGTACTCTGAATATGGTCTCAAGGCTAATCTGTCTGGCACGCACCATAGGAACAAACTTTATTTCTAAACTGTGCAGGGTTTGGGCAAGTTTAAGTTTTTCCAATACTGAAATGGTGATAGCTCAAAACTTAGTGGTGTTGGCCCAAACATTTACAGTTTTAGTTTACTACATGGCTTCATTTTTGTATGCAAGCCTCTTTACAGTCTGCCTGTCTGTGAAGCAAGGAATTTTACTGCGCCGGCTTGCTTCTCCTAACTAACTTGTAGGGAGTACCATGAGCAAGAACAAACTGACACCACCAAATTCTTGTCTGGAAGGACCAGTCTTGCATACAATTATCCCAACTCTCCTGGCAGTCCAGAAAACCACCCCACAAGCATAAGTCATTGGTTGTTCTTCAGCATCAGGTCAAGCTTGGCACCCAAGAAAAGCAAGCAGAAAAGTTAACAGCTGTTTTTTTCAGCAGTTTTACTTTTAAGTTAGAATAAGATACTTTCTGCACTGCTTCAGTATAGCTTCTCTGTAAGTTCTTTCCTGGCCTCTTTCAAGGACGCTGTGCCATCCTTTTCTTAGCCTTTATATCTGCCGTAAAAAAGGAGGAGGAGGAATATATCAGACACTTATTGTAGTGAAATACTTGAAGTTCTTCACTGAAATCTGGCAGGGTTAATGTTCTCTAAAGGGTTTGCCCCAAAACAAAGCAGCTGCAGGTGTTTGATCCTTCCTCATATTTTTAAAATCTAAATTCAAATCTTGAAAATGTTCAAAATAGATAAATTTGTCCTCAGATGTCCAATTGCAAGTTCTGATTTTATCATGAACTCTTCAAATCTTAAATTTCCAATAATAAATCATGGATAATTTACATACGATTAATCTTCAGCAACATATCAAGCATATAGTATGCAGTTTAACACGTTTCCTCCTTAGTCTGTCATCAAAATTAATAGCAAAAAAAAAAGATGTTTTCAAAAATGTGGAGTTTTGGCATTCATTGCTAAATCATAAACCAATTTTCTGTCCAAGTGAAGTCTAGCAGCATTCTGAATGCATGGCTTTACAACAGTTTCCCCAATATACTCTTTGCTTTTCAATTAGAGTAACTATTTCCTAGGTTTCACAGTTTTTGTGGACTAACAAGATGCTCCAGGACTGTCCATTTTCATGTTATTCAGGGATTCATGCTTTACAGGGGGAAAAAAACACCCTACCATCATTTTTTAAAAATAGGATTTATGTGACTTTGGCTGAAACATTATTCAAGTTAACGTGTCACATGCAGTAGTATCCATGGAGGGGGGGGCAAAGGGTGTAGAAGGATAACACAGTGTCCTGCTGTTGTGATGAAAGCCCTGCCCCTTTTGTATATTGCAAACATTTTGTTCAATGCAAGCATTGCATGCTTGTAGGAAAGGGACAGAACTTGCCATGCAATGACACTTTCACCATTTTGATGGTAGCAGCAAGATCCTGTGGATGCTTGTGGTCACATGCCATCACTGCTCAACAATTTTTGATGAACAGCAGAGTGAAGAAGTTGAATTCCCCCTTTTGCAGTGCAAGTGAATACTTGATATTAATCCACTCCAAGGTTTTACAGGCTGCAGGGTAAATGAGGCAAGATTCTTAATTTTGCATGGCTACCTGAGGTCTTCTCAGGATATTTTGAACACAGCCACTGACTCTTCTAAGAACCTGAAGGAATGGAAAAAGGCCTAGGAATTCAAGCCCAAACCTTAAAAAGCCATGGGAGATAACTGGTAGGAAACATTGATTTAATTGCTTGAGAGAACCTTTGTTTCTTTAAAGTAATGTAGGATCAATTTTGGGTAGTTTTTTATCTGCTCCAATTCTCTATCCCTTTATCTCTTGTCTGCTGAAACTATTTACAGATTACAGAATGCTAGCTTGCTTTAGTATGCAATGTGCAGCCTCATGTAATGTGTTACAATTAACCTGTTTTCTCAAATCCTTACCTTTGCTGCTTTCATTAAAATAAAAATCCTTCTTTCTTGAATGCTCAGTGGTGGGCTTTAATTTAGCTCCATGCACTACAAAACTTCTCAGACCTGGCAATCCTAATAGAACATGGAAAAACAGAAACTTTTTACTTAAATGATTATTCCTACGGAAGAGAGATTAGTTTATTCCAGGTGAGAGGGGACATTCCCTGTTCAAGAACAGGTGTTGGCAATTCTTTCTCCATACTGATACACCCAGGAACCCAGAAACTCAGGTGGAGGGTTGTGAGAGGCAAGATCCTGAAGAGGCATCTGGTAGTCTGGTGAGTGTTGCTTGCAGGCACTCCCACCTCCTCCCTGCTACAGGTTTTGTCCAATGTTAATTTTTTGCTCAGGCAAGCATGTTCTGATGGCTACCCTAGCCTTGTCTCATCATCATAAGAGCAAGGCTGGGAAGGAGGTTGGAACTTGTTTCTGACTGGCTAGTTCTAAATGGCACTCTTTTGCCTGATTGGAAAAAGCAGTTGCTCTTCAGAAGGCAGAAGTATTTCCTAGAAGCCTGGAGGAAGAGCAGCCCCAGGGCCGCAACTAGGGTCTGTGTCACCCGGGGCAAGCATGGATTCCACGCCCATTTTGGCGCCACCCCAGCACGGCTTGCCCCCCACTCCAGTTGAGGCCCTGAGCAGCCCACAAGCCTTTATCAGCTTTTGCTGATGGGAGACCTTTGTTTAAAGCTTCATTTTTCAAACTTGACAACTTTAAGATGTGTGGACTTCAACTCCCAGAATTCCTCAGCCAACATGATGGCTAGGAAATTCTGGGAGTTGAAGTCCACACATCTTAAAAGTTGTCAAGTTTGAAAAAAACACTATTGCAAATGAGAAAGTTGCGTTAAGACCTGGCAACAGTATTGACTATGCACTCCCCTACCCCACTGTATTCAACCCATTAATGCATCCCTCTGACCTTAAGCACTATAACAAAGAGGGGGCAGTGATGCTGATTTTAGAATCATGGTGTTAAGAACAGCCTCCCTCTGGGCAGTCGACCAGCCAGTTTACAAGTGCCATTGGCCTGCTGTTGCCTCATATTCATCCCCAAAGCATTGTCCCAAACCACTTTCACCCATATCTGCAGTATTGGGCCCAGTGCTTTAGTTGTCCGTAGCCATGACTGTTAGTGTGGCTCTCACAGTTTAGCAGAAAAAGTAACATCCTTATCATGAAGCATGCCACCAATGCAATCATCATCCATTGCAGCCTGGTTGCATACTTACAGATATACCCACTCCTTGTTTAGTGACTATGTGTAACGATTGCCTAATCCCAAATACTCAGTCTCACAAGCTCGGGCTTAAAGATAACTGATTTATTAAAGGAATAGTATGCAAATACAGAGAAAGCTGAGAATGAGCAAAAGTGCGCCAAATACAAACTTAAAAGCCTTGCCTGTAAGCAAGTTCCGCCCCATCCCTCGTCAGGGCGCTCCCCCTCCCAGGTGCTAGAAGCCGTTAGACGCGCCTGGGAAAGTAACCTTGAGCAGGAGTGCAAACCCAAACATACATTCCAAGCCCTCAAAACAACGGAGGGGGAAGGAATGGAAAAACCCCGGGTGAAGGAACACGGAACAGAAGATGACATGTGAAACGTTACAATGTTAACAACACATTGAAATGGGAACATGACACTATGTCAGCTAGCAACCATTTGCAATTACAATGGTAATAAAAAGTCATTTTCCAACCACGGCACACATTTACAACCAAATTTCATGTACCTGACAACAACATATGCCAGAGTGAGAGTAACACTGGCATAGCTGTACAAGAGAACTTTATCTGATGGCAGCAACCAGCCATCTTCTCAGCACTTCTCTCTCTCAGTCACGTGTTCACCTAGTGACCATTTTGCTTAACAACCTGGTCACTGGAATGGAACTTGGTCACTAAACAAGGAGTGGGTGTAGCTGAATCAAAGTTTTTTTGGAATATATATTCTTTTTATTTTTTATCTGGAAAGCCAACTTTCCCTGCAGAAAATGCTGCTCTAAGCACAAAATCAGATTCTTTATCAATGTCTCTGTGATTCACACATGTGAGTTATGGTTTTTATAAGAATTCACAAACAACCCACTCAAAAAACTGCACTTATGGTTAAAAGTATCAATTCCCACTGAAAGATAAAGTCCAACATATTCAAAACAATTCTGTGCTCTATTTTGTATAGAAAATACAAAACTGATACATAGAAAAAATTGGCCACGTAAATGTTCTCATGTGGACTTTGTGTTTTATGCAGGTACCAAGTTCTTACAGAGACTAAAGAAATAACAATTATCCTTTAGAAAAGCCAGATATAGGCTAACTGTAGCATTGCGTTATAATTATGATTGTTAATTATGAGTATTATGAGTTGTACAAAACGAAGTGGCTCAGAAAGCTCTGCATGAGACTGCCCTTGAATGCTATCTGGAAACTGGAACTAGTGCATTAAATGTGCATTTGGAGACTGAGGTGAGAAGTCCCTGAGTTTGGGAGGCATCTGGCCACTTTAAGAGCATAAGGATATTCCTACTCCTGGATAGTTTTTTTCCAGGTTATGGTTCTTTATAATATTTTGGTTTATGCTGAATTTACGGTGATTGTTTATTATTATTATTATTTATAATGCCACGGAACATCTGAATAATTGTAATGGTATGTGTTAAATGTTTTGCTGCCTCAAATCAGATGATTAAAACTACATGAAAGCAGTCAAAATAAAAGGAAATAAATAATTTGAAAAATAAGGATGGCTGTTTCCCCTAGCATTGATATAGCATGATTGTTGTAGGAAAACACTGGATGAGGAATCTTAACAATGTTAATGAGGAATTAGTCTGCTGTCCTTTGAATGACCAACCAGCATCATTTCTGATTGCAAGGATTTTCTTGAAGGAAAAGCAAGAAATCTTTAAAAGTTCATCAGAAGTATTCCTATGCCATGGAAGAGCAATAGATTCAGGTAAGAGGTAAAGTCATATCTGCCAACACGTCAAGTTTAGAAATAGGGCATACTATATTCAATGTACTGGACATAGCATAATGTACAACATTTTATTTACATATTGCTCCTTTTCCTCCCACTGCTCAAATTCTGACACATACTAGATGGATAGATCTGACAATACAAGATATTAGTAACTGGGGTGAAGCAGTGTTGGCCACTGTGAGACAGCCTTCCCTTATGTCAAACCAAAGAATACATCTACATAATGAACAGGAACTATCTACCTACAATTTATTGCTAACCTCATATAGTATAGCCTTCCATTCACTCTGATCCCCAAACGGATAGCCAGCATACTGGGACTACTAGGAATACAGTATTTTGGGTTTCCTTCATTTCTTGAGAATGGATTTTGGATTTTGTCCTTCAGGAACAGAGAAAAGGATGATTGTAGAAGTCTTTATGTGAAGTAAAATTCAGTGGTAGAATCCTGACATAAATGAACAAGACTATTTCGAGATTCACCTGAAAAGTGTCATTTTTCAGTGTTCTTCCATAGAAAAGCAATTCCATGCAAGGAAAAAAAAAGCTAGCTTTTAAGTTCCACCATACACAGTCTCTGAGATATACTATGATTGCAATATTTGATTAGAACCCCTGCATGTGGATAATGCCTGGATGGAAGACCACCAGGAAACCCAATAATTGTATGCTAAAATTGGCAATTGAAAAAAAAAATCCTGGAAGAAGGCAATAGCAAATCATTTTGAACTGGTGTCAAGAAAAGAACATGGACATGCTGTTTTGAATCAAGTTCAACTCAAGATAATCTACATTTTACCTTATAAGTGTCCTTCTGGAAAAGGAGATGAGGGGTTGTCATTTTGGATTGGGGGATCCCTGTTGGTTTCTGTAGTTGCTGCTACAACCAAGTAGTTTAACTGGTTTAAAGCCTTAAGTGTCCTTGTGTCCATGGCCTGTCTCGTTTACATATTTATCATGTAACAAATCTGTGCTGCTTGATAGCATTTTACTAGGATTAATTCTTTTTACATTTATGTCATATAACTGGTAGAAATCTATGGGCAGATTTATCTTTCAATTTTCTTCCTCTTAAATTAATAATTTTCTAATCCTGGCTCTTCCCCCTCCCAACATACATGCACACACACTCTCTGTCTTTTTGCCTGGCATGGCTCCATCTTGTGTAAAAATCAGAAGACATTTCTCTTTCTTCCATACAGCCAGGCTTGAACAATAAAACTCATACATTTCACTACAAAATTAAGGATGATTTTTTAATTATTGTTTTCAGTTTCCTGTGGAGCATCTGAAGAGGCTGTAGCACAGACATTTTTCTGTGTCTCATGCTGTACTTTTTTTCTGAAGAAGGTCAAATTCCCCAACAGTTGTTCTTAAATCATCTCTTTTTTGACAAGCCTTAAATATCTCTGGATAATAGACTTTTTTTTTCCAAACAAAACACTTATTTGTTCAGGCTAGGGAAGGCATTAATTATTTACTCCTATTTCTACCTTGCTCCTAAAATACTAGTTAAAATTCATGGCCTGGGCACTTATCAAATATTGATTTTTTTATTATTATTATTTATTTATTTTTACGAAAGTTGATGCTTCTCCTTTAATATTATTATAATGAGAGACAAGAAAAAAATCAAATTGCCTGTGCTGAAACTCAATCATTTTCACATGCCATCTGCATTGATCTCTTTTCAAGGTTTTACCATAAATTATTCTATTCAATTAAGTAAACCCCACACATAATGACATTTTGCAAACTAAATAATTTATTGACTAGTTTGAGCAAGGAATGATTGGGCTCTAATGCTCCATCGTTTTCATAAGCATTAATAGCGACACGGAGCATTTTTGCAGTGAAAGCATTTGTCAGGGTCTTTGTCTGGCAATGGGAGGGAGGGATACTCTTGAATAGGAAATAGACTCATTTCTAGCCTTGCAGGCAAAGGCTGTATTTGGGCAGAACAATAAGCAAAGTGAGCATTCCTGTTTCCAAGGCTGAAGAAACTTCTTTCCTTACATCTTGAATGGC
The DNA here is from genome assembly GCF_035149785.1 of Candoia aspera. Taxonomy (NCBI): domain Eukaryota; kingdom Metazoa; phylum Chordata; class Lepidosauria; order Squamata; family Candoiidae; genus Candoia; species Candoia aspera. The sequence continues at coordinate 315,176,841 of NC_086153.1, forward strand.
TACAGGAATTGGAAGATTATCCACAGTTTAGAGCATCTGAGAAAGGCCACAATGATGTCATGCATGTTATTTTATTTTCATTTATTTATTAGACTTATATCTCACCTTTATTTTGAAGGCAGCCTACAGAAGGCTCCTTTCCTATTTTCCCCACAATAACAAACCTGTGATGTAGGTTGGGTTATGAGAGAATGACCAACCAAAAGCAAGGCCAGCTCTAGACATTTTGGCGCCTAGGCAAAGTCAGATTCTGGCATTCCTTATAGTTTGGCTCATCTTCCAATTTTGTTAGGAATTTCAGAAAGGTACCCTCGTTTTTTTCTTCAAGTTTTTGAGCTTTATGCTTATGATTTTTCAGCCCCAGACATTGTTTTATCTTGGCCATTTTCACCCTATTTACTATGAATCACAGTAAATAATTTTAATTACATCAGCACCAATTGTTGTTATACAGCAACAATTCTGTGAAATTATATTTAACTCTCAAGTGGGTGCGCTGAAACATGGAGGGTGCTGTTACCGCTTTTCCGGATATAATTTTGATAACCTGATAGGCACATGACTCTTTTGCTTAGTACCTTCCTATCACACCTTTGTCTTGCTTCAGTAATATTATTAGCTTCCTGAGGTCCATAGCTGTAACCATAATTTCCTTTTTGTGACCTACAACATCTAGTTAATGTACTGTCCAGTACTACTCCACTGTCTGTGTGTTCTTAAAAAACATAGAAAGAAAAAATTCTAAAGGAATGAGAAAGATTATCAGATTTTATACTGATATTGTATATTTTGGAAGTCTTTTCAATTTTGGTGCCCCCTATAATTTGGCGCCCTAAGTGACTGCCTAGGTTGCCTAGGTCTACAGCCTACCCTGCTAAAAGACACAGGCTTCTGTGCCTAAGGGGAGACTAGAAATCATGATCTCCCAGTTCTTCTCCAGCACCTTAACCCAATGTTTTTCAACCTTGGCAACTTTAAGATGTGTGGACTTCAACTCCCAGAATTCCTAGAATTCTAGGAATTCTGGGAGTTGAAGTCCACACATCTTAAAGTTGCCATGGTTGAAAAACACTGCCTTAACCATTATAATAAACTGGGTCTCTATTATGATATTATGCTAATGATGTAAATGTCTGCATTGGAATCATAGGCACAATAACTTCAGGACATGTGTGACATCAGTTGACTCTCCTGCAAAAAGCCACATGTGTGATTGTGTGTCCCCAACCTTTCTGAGGCAGCTTGGGAATTTTGACAGGGATAGTCTCACAGAAAAGCTTCCAGAACATCAGCTAACATATTTTCTGGAGAGGTAGACACACTTCTAGAGAAAACAGCCCCCTATCATTTTTCCCATTTACTTTTTTTTTTAAACTGTGAGAATGTAAAACAAATACATAAAATTATATGAGGGCTAGGAAGATGCCATGTTAAGGACCCAGAGGTTAAACAGGGCTAAACATTTGCCTTCATGAGGGCTACAGCAGGCTTTGTGTGCCATATGAAGGCTCATACACTAAAACTGGGGGTGGCCAAGATAGATTTTAAGTAGTTCCAGGCTTTTAAGGCATCCCAAAAATGTAAAACGGGCGAATGTTTTTGACTCCACTCAGTCTGGGTGACATGTGCGTGCATGTCTTTGTGGGGAGAATTCAGGAGCCTGCACAAGGGCTGTGTGAGCATTGGGAAGTCCCTTTTGAGCCCATGGTTTACAGCACCATCTGATCCCAAGTGTAATACACACATGCATACTTGCCAAAGTCTTAGGGCTGTTAGAAGGTAAGAAGTTTGCTCCCAAGCCGGGCTACAATAAAAAGCAGGAAGACACATGTGGAGGGATCAGGACATTGTTTACTACAATAGAGCCCAAATCAGCCAAATGGCAGAGATGAGCAGTGGCTACACTGGGCTATTCCTTGCCACCTCTTATAGATTTCTAATTCAAAAATTTAAGCCAATCATTAACAATGAAAGCCAATGCAAATGTTCTTTGCTTGAGCCCCAAAGCTGTCTCTGAAGAGAGAGAAAAATGAGTAAAATTGGTCCAGGTAAACTGCAGGTAATATAAAACTGATATAATTGAAAAAGCCTGACATTTTTCCTGTGCCTGGCTGTGAAAAGGCACTTGAAGTGCTTGTGGGGGTGTAAAAGAAACACACCACTGATTTCAATGGGACTGAATTGGTGTGCTCTTCCAAAATGGACTCTAGCGAGCAGATGGCATCAGCCAATGGAGTCTCCTAGTAGCTTTCATTCTTTGCTCAATAATCTTCATCACAACTATTACTTCACCCAAAAATAATTTTTTTAAAAAAAAGTAGGAAGTTCTGTGCAAAACTGCATATACTAGGGACATTTGCATTTAAAATATTTAAGAATATTTATGTCAAAAAAAGACTACATTGAAGAAATGCAAGCTACCCAAAGATGCTCTGAAGTAAAATGGCCTTGAAATCTAATAAATAATAAATGAACAAACAAATGATAACAAAGCATAATGAGGGAAATTTAAGAGTTAAAGCATACAATGGGAAAATTTACTTGAGGAAAGGTATGTTAAAGATTACATATATCTTAGGAAAAGGTCTGTAGCACATCTCCATGTAAGGAAATGAATGGCAGATATAGTGGGCTAAAAAAAACAGTGCAAAATTTACAAACTAGATTAATAGCTTAAAATCTATTCTCTTTTTTGTGTGTGATCCTTACACATCCCTAGCCTTGAGCATAACATCTCTATGATAAAAATTGATTAAGGAAGAAATTGCTTTTGAAGTGCCCAGGTTGGAAAACATCCCCCAAACTTCTAGAATAGTTTTTCAGAGCCTCCATCTAACCCTTACAATCTCCTAAATAGCAGCTCTTGCTTTTTCTAGTCAACATTTGTTGGATAGCCATATCAGTTTGTCAATGGAAAATAAGCCTCCTCTGTTCTACCCAGCCTTTGTGACTTTAATAGCAGCTTGAAATGCAAGAATGAGCAGCAGCTGATGGCTTCAATTCCAGCATGTGCTAAAAGTCCAGCTTTTAGGTACAGTTTCATAGAAGATATCATGGGATCTTCTTCCAGAGAGACAGCTCCTAGGGTTACCAAACCAAATGTATTGGGAAGGTGTGAGAAAAAAAGATGGGGGAAACTTTGGGTACAAATGGGAGACAGTATCATCTAGATCCCTGTAATATTCTTTCAGTGAGGCAGATGACTGCATAATAAAAGCCTCATCTAGAAGTATTGTTGGATAGGTTGGAAGGGAATTAGGCAGATGCTTAGAGGTGGAAATCTATCTGGCTGTTAGCCAAACGCACAACCACCTCAGGGCAGGATCTTTTTTTCTGTTGAGGGCCACACTCTCAAGATTAAACTATTAGGGTCCATATAATGGAATAAGCAAGCGGTGAGATGAGCCAGAATAAAAAAATGACACCCATTTTTTCCTCTTGGTTGCATCCCTCTTTTTAATTATTATTTTTTTCTTTTTGACAAATTGTTCTTCTGAATTCATCACTTATATAACATCTCCCATGTTTGGAGGGAGCCTGTGACTGAATATCAGTTGATGGATGTGGGGAAACAACAGTCTTTATGTCCTACCTTTAATTCTGGGCATGTTAGAACTTCAGTTTGATCCAATAGGGCTTTGCTTTAGAAGTGAAGGACTTGTCTCATTTCTCATGGGGACAAGTTATAGCTTCTCTGGGCTTTGATCCAAGCTTGATGGGTTTTCCGTGCCCATTGCTTTTTCAGAACCACAATAACAAAATATTGAGCTGAAAATCAGACTCCTTCCTACCCACTGTGTACTGAACCATGAGGCAGCATAAGGTATGAGAACATTCATTCAAAGGTCAATTCATGCCCTAAATCTACCTTCCTGAACTGTGGATGAGAGAAGACTGGTGTAAAAGGGCTAATTTCTTTGACCTTGTATTTTTCTCACATCTTGCTACTCCCTCCTGCAGGAGTCCCTCACACCATTTCAGAAATCTCCAAGCAATGTTTTTGCTTAGATACAGTAATTGCCCTACTGTCTGTATCAGTCAGCAGGGCTGTTGACGGGATTAATGTTAATGGGGAATTTTAAAGATGGCAATAAAAATACCCCCAGAAAGTCTTTAAGCAAAAGTATTATCTTTGGGGGAATTACTTATGTTACCCTTTGCAATTTTCTTCCTTTTCCAACTCAGCAATAATTTGTGTGACACTTTGAAAAGGTAGCATCAAAATGATCTCTATATCTCTTAAATGTGACACATCTTAAGGAATGCAATGATGTGTTAGTTCCCTAAATGTTTTCCTATACACTGATGATTTTTTTTAGTAAAAGGTTGTTGCGCTGACCTTAGTTAAAGACACCTGAGATGGAAAATAGTAGTAGCTGCTATGCTATGCTATGCTATGCTATGCTATGCTATGCTATGCTATGCTATGCTATGCTATGCTATGCTATGCTCATTCATTCATTCATTCATTCAAATTTCTATTACTGCCCATCTCCCCACAAAGAGGAGACTCTGGGCAGTTTACAATAAAATTATCCTTTAAAAACCTCAGCACATAAAATTACAAAGTCAACATCCACAATACTAAAATAATAAATATAAATATGAAATCCAAGTGGGAAAATTTATATTCGGTAGAGAGAACTCTATATCACAGCCACCCCCAGAAAGAGCTATTGCTCTTCCCATCCCAGGCGAGGCCAGATGGGAAGGGCAATAGCATATGCTATGCTATGCTATGCTATGCTGTTATATTTATATTATATTAGTCTGCGTGTATGTATTTGTAAAGATAAAGATATATATGAGAGCCAGTTTGGTGTAGTAGTTAAATGCACAAGGTACCAGGCTAGAAACTGGGAGATTCTGAGTTCTAGTCCCACAAAGCCAGCTGTGTAATACTTTGGGCCAGTCACTCAGCCCTAGGAAGAAAGCAATGGCAAACCACTCCCAAAGAATGTTGCTTAGAAAACTGCATGGACTTGTCCAGGCTGGCTGGCTCTCTCTCTCTCTCTATCTGGCTGGCTTTCTCTATCTCTACCTATCTTCCTATCTGTCTCCCTATCTACTTGTCTACCATTATCTATCTATCTCGCATTTTAAGATGCTGGACTGAAAACTGGTACTGTGAGTTTTAGACAAGCTGGAGGCATGACTTTGGGCCAGTTGCTATCTCTTAGCCCAATCAATCTCACAGGGTTGTTATGGGAAAAATAGAAGGAGGGAACATTATGAATACCACTGAGAGTTGTAAAAAAAAGTAGGATATCTAATGTATAAATGAATGAATAATTGAATTATAGGGTTGGAAGGATCTTAGATTTCATCTAGTTCAACCCCAGTGAAGGATCCAAAAGAGATCTGAGAGATGGTCATCCAGTTTCTGTTTGAAGAAGTCCATCAAAGGAGAACTTCATGAGGCAGTCTTTTCCACTGGCTGGCCGCTTGTACAATCAGGAAGTTTCTCCTGACATTTAGCCTGAACCTATTTCCTTATAGTTTTCATCCTCTGGTTCTAGTCCTGCCATCCTCAATAGAGGTTAACTATCTTTTAAGTGATAACCTTTCAGCTATTTGTGGATTGGTATTATATCTCCCCTCTGTCATTTATTTTGTATGCTAAATGTACTTAGATTTTTAAAGAATTCCTGATAAGGGCTTAATTTTTAGGCCCCTAACCAAATCTGCCTCTGAATTTGTTTAATTTTTCACTATTCTTTTTTGAAATGTGACGTCCATAACTGGACACAATACTCCAAATGGGGTCTCACCAGGGCAGAGTAGAAGGGAAAAATTACTTCCTGTGATATGGATGCTCTGCATCTATTAATGGACACCAATATAGCATTTGCCTTCCTAGCAACTGCATCACACTGCTGTCTCATCTTAACTTGTGGTCAACAATAACACATAGATCAATTTATTTATTTATTTTCTCTCAAGGCAGCGAACATACCTACTACTCCTTCCTCCTCCTGTTTTCCCCACAACAGCAACCCTGTGAGCTGAGTTGGGCTGAGAGAGAGTGACTGGCCCAAGGTCACCCAGCTGGCTTTCATGCCTAAGGTGGGACTAAAACTCACAGACTCCTAGTTTCTAGCCCAGCACCTTAACCACTTGCCATGTTCTGCTGCCAAACAGGTTTTCCCCATCCTATATTTGTGCCTTTCTTTTTTCCTACTCAAATGCAGAGCTGTACATTCAGCCAATTGTAAGTTCATCTCAGCATTTTATAATTTACTTTTATTCTACCATTTTATTATGGAGAATATTATGAGAGACTCTGTCTCCTGAGGTTCAGATACAGTACATGAGTGTCATTCCCTGATCTACCAAGCTAGTAACTTTATCAAAGAAGGAAATAAAGTTAGTCTGGCACAATTGTGAATGTTCAGTTTTTTCTTGTCACCTCCCAAATGCAGGGTTATTACAAGGTTATGACATCCACACTTTTTGCCTTCTGGGAACCAGCTTTACAGATAGTCTTTGCTTACTGACTGCTTGTTCAACTACTGTTCAAAGTTATGGCTGTGCTGAAAAAGGAGATTTATGACTGGTCCTCAAACTTGTGGCCTTTGCAGCGTCCCCACAGTCATGTGATCGCAATTTGGGTGCTTGGCAACCTGCATATATTTACAACAGTTGCAGTGTTCCATGGTCACGTGATCACCATTTGCGACCTTCACAGTTGACTTCTGACAAGTAAAGTCAATGGGGAAGCCAGGAGGAAGTCACAAGTTGTGGTCACATGATGTTGCACTTCACAACTGTGGTGATTTGCTTAATGACTGCAGCTGGAACTGATGTCAGGTGCAGTCACAAGATGTTTCACTTTATGGCTGCATTGCTTAGCAACAGAGTTGCTGGTCCCAATTGTGGTCAGTAAGTTAGGACTACCTGCACTCTTTGATCCATCTGCCAAAGAAGTCTTGAAGATAACAAAATTTCAGGTGCAAGTTCAAAGGCACATTGACTTCTGTATGTTCAGATCCAGGAGGGCCAACCTTGGGCTATCATCTCTGTTAAGGAACTCATCTCTTTATTTTTGAAATCCAGATATACCCATATTTCTCTCTTTGTTTCTAGATTGACTGCTTGGGAAAGTAATAGTTTATTTTTGTTTGTGCCGTTGAATCAGTGTTGACTCCCAGTGACTGCCTGGACAAGTCCCGGCAGGTACTGTACCTTTAAAAGATACTTTTGGAGGTGCACCATGTCATGCACAGGTGGCAAAGATCTTTTATGTTTCCATAGTCCTAGTCCTGCTTTAGGCATGAAAGCTGGCTGGGTGACCTTGGGCCAGTCACACACACTCAGCCCAACTCACTTCACAGGGTTGTTGTGGGGAAAATAGGAGGAGGAAGGAATATTTATTTATTTTTATTTTATTAAACAGATTTATAAGGCCGCCCAACTCACACACAGTGAGTGTTAGGTATGTTTCTTGCCTTGAGTTATTTATAAAAGTAATAAAGGCAGGATAAAAAATCTAAAAAAAAGATCAGATTGGCCTCTGGTGTCCTTTCATAAAGTACTGAAGACATGAATGTGCTCGAGGGCCTGAGGGTTGGGAGGTTAGATGGCCTATTGAGAGATCTCTGTTAATTGGTTTGGTTAGCCCTCAGTGACCATTGTTGGCTTTTTTATTCTTTGTGTGTGTGTATCTATATTCATGAGATGGGCAGCCATATAGAATGAATGAATGAATGAATGAATGAATGAATGAATGAATGAATGAATGTTGGAGGACAAATTGGCAAGAAAAGTTCCAGGTACTTAGCTTCCACTCCACCTCACTTCTAGGAGGGGACTCAAATAAAACTTACATAGAAACTTTAAACTTCAGTGATCTGTTGTGATACATTTTGCTGACAAATATCCAGAGGGCTTTGTTGTCTAGAAAGATGATCAATTAGAATTTTGCTTTCCAAGTTGATTGTGTTCTTGCTAACTGGGAGTTATGCTGCTGCTATATTATTAATTAGAAACAGAAGGAGAGAGATGACTGGAAATGAGCCTTATTTGAAATCTTGAATGACATTTTAATACCTCAGGGTTGTGTACCCATCTACTTATAAGCATCCTTGATCAAAATTTGGTTTAAGATAGTGAAACCAGAGACAGTTCCCCCAACATTTGTGCAGTTCCTGGGAATCTAGTATTATTTGTAACTATCATTTCTAGTTTGCAGATATTCTTGAGGAAATGTCATTGGTAGAGCTGAAGCTCTTTCCAGATTTAATCTCCAAATTCCCTCTTAACTTATTACATCTTACCAAATAGCTGGATTTCTGTTGCTTCAAGAGACATATAATTCTAAGAAACTGCTGGGGAAATACCAAAGATCTACAGATCTGTTATCACTGCCTCTATATCAGAGGCATCCATGGGGGATGTGCATGTCAGAAAAGTCAAGATGATGCTTGTGACTATGTGACAAAATTCCCCACCCCCACTGTACATCTATGTGTTGTCAACACATGTTCAAAAGGGCAGGGAATCAAATCCGCAGTCATGATTGCCACCTTGGCTTTTTTGATCCTCCTGCGAATGTCACTGGCCTGTATAATGAACTACCAGAACCTTAGTTTGGAGTATTAGCAGGAAAAGAGTTACTGAGGTTGAACATTGTTCCTTAGAAAGACTGCGCAGGCTTTGAGGTCAAAGTCTACTAGACCCTTGGCTTGTAATTGCTGATCTTTGTTTCTGACTCCAGCTCATAATGACATTTACGGTTTAGCTTGATTTAAAACAGATTTTTATAACAACGTTTTTCAAAAATTATGGATATAACCCCATCTCTCAGTGTGGTCTTAGTCAGATATTTGTCCCTCAACTAATTTGTTCCCTTCATCACCTCTGCATTACTGATGTGCTTATAAGTATTGATAAAACATTGCAGTAAAGCAATCTGGAAGTCATTATATACATTACAGCAGTGTGTGTGGTTTTTTTTAACTTTAAATGTTCCATCAATGCACACAGGCTCCCACACACATCAATAAAATGCCATTTCAAAAGTACCATGAAACAATTATATATATAATCACACTGATTGCATTTTTTTCTCCTGCTTTTCGAAATGTGTTGTACAAGCGCTTTTTACAGTATACAAAGCATTTGTACTGCTTGGAGTATCCCTTTGCCAGCAGCACTTCTGGAAGTATCTTACTGTATATGCATGCACAGAATAGCAGGAAATAGCTCTAAGTGGCTGCACCAAGCCTTCAGGAGATGCCATGTCCTTCCAAATACTCCATGTAGCTTTCAGTGCTTATTGGTAAAGCGCCACACAAAAAAGGATCTTCTTAAAATGTGACAAAACAAAACAAAAAAATAATAAAAATACACACCTGAAATGGCAAAATATAAATAAAGGACAGCTACGGCCAATTATACATGATGATAGAATGAATCGAAATGAGCACAGGGTAGAACTCATTTGAAGATCTATATTATAAAGTGATGAAGGTGAAGCAATCATTCTTCTAAAGTAGCATTTTCTATAGTGGTTCATCTAATTTAGCTTTGAGGGGAGGTGATCAGAAGCTAATTACATTTTGGGCCATGGGAAGAAAATGTCAACTACTTAATAGCCTATGGTGACTGAACTGCACATCTCCATGCTGCCTTGGATGGCATAGTTGAGATGGACCCCAATGAATCTAAGTCTGGCATGTGCTTTTCCTGTTATAATAAACACTTCACTACCAGTACAAGCTGAGAATGTAAAATAGGGAAGAAAGTTTTATTTTCTCCTCCATTTAGTTTTTAAGAAATGTAAAGTTTCTCAGCTTAGTTTATATAGATATATGTGAGATGACTTTTGATTCTTTGGGGGAATTCTCTGGGTCAGGAACTGACACAGGGATCTTCTGGTTCTGTTGGTAGTTTTTCAGTATTTTGCGTTTTATCTTTGCTTTTCTTGTGTGGTTAATTTTTGTTTTGTTTTGGATTTATTATGTTTTTGTTTGATGTTGTATACCACCCAGAGTCCTTTGAGATGGGGGTGAATTATAAATACAACAAACAAACAAACAAACAAATAAATAAATAAATATCCTTCTTCTGAAATTGTGCAACTGGATGGGACTTGAAGGCTATAGTCCTTCTTGAAGGTATGATTTCAGTGGGCAGTTCTGTTCAACACCATGTCTCTTCTTCGGGGTCTACCTTGTCCTCCGTACTATGTAATATCTACATAAAAACTCTGGGAGAAGTTGTCCAGAGGATTAGATTTTGGTACTATCAGCATTCTCATAACACTAATCTTTCTCATTATCAGAATTAAAGTCCTACAATATTGATAGTTAGTGCTGGTAACACAAGTAACAAAGGATAGCTAAGACATTGAAACAAAACCCAGGCAAGACAAAATCATATCAGGGAATAGCAACTCCATCTCTGCTGAATGTAATTACATTTGAAGACTCAGATATGTAATTCAGGTATAGTCCTGGAATCCATTCTCTACCTGTATAGACTTTGGTAGTAGCTACCACCACATTGCATAGAACTATATTTATTCCTGCAGATGGCAGATTTGGCCAGGGTGACCCATGTCTTAAATTTTCAATGGACTACTATAGTTGCTATAACTATTACTCTGTGCCAGGCTGCCTTTGTAGTTTACTAGGAATGTGAGAGAGGGCCTTCTTAGTGGCTGCTCCCAGGCTTTGAAACTTTCTTTTAGGGAAATCAAACTAGCTTCCTCTTGTCTGCAGAGAAAACAATGCTTTCTGTTTCAGCACAAACTGCTGTCTAGCACTGAAACAATGTGAACTTGGAACACCATTGTTTGAGGTAGGGAAAGAGGTATTTAGAAGTTGGGAAGAAGATCTCCCTCCCCCAGTTAATGGACAGGTAGCAAAATCAGGGACTTAATTGGGAAGAGCCAACCAGAGCCATTAAAACTAAGCACTAACTCTGCTGCAGATTCCAGTTTGGTTCACCCTTATTAACTGATAGTAGTGAAAATGGTATAGCTTTCTCCATTGAAAATCTTTGCTAGTAAATTCAGTAACACCAATACTGGCTTACCTACTGTAAGTTCTATAGCCCATCTTTTTATTTCTCAGCCTGAGTGCAAAAGGAAGGTCTTCCTGTAGTATCACAAAAACAATATTTAGACACATAAGAAAGCTCAGATTTGTAGTTTTTTCCCCCTTACCTTTTTAAATGTCACTATTCATTACTTCTTTGCAAGACAGAAGTGCTGATGCACCATAATACCTTGCAGTAAGATATTTCTCATCAGCGAATGAATTCAGCAGGAAAAAAGGGGAGTGGAGGCTCTGAAGGGTAGAACAAATTGAGTACATGGAAAAAAATATCTGGAAGCCTGCAAATGCTGGCCAAGGCAGCCAGTGGGATCCTGGAGATGTGTTTTTCCAGGAAGATAATTTAATATGAAACAGTGAATGAAACACACAAAATCTTATCTCCATCTAAGAAATGGGGAGGGGGCAGGTTTAGTAGTGTAGCTGTCATCATGCCAAGCTGTGACTGACTCCATCTTGTGAAAAATGTGTTTTATATTGGAATTTTTTATGGCTGCTACTTAAGGGAGGCCAAAAGACTTGTCCCAAAAAGGGGAATATTACCGAGAAGCCTCCCAGATTTCTCTTGCATAGAATTTGTAGTTTTTTAAGAAGACAACATTCTCTTATTTCAGGTAGTTATGCAAGGAATTAAGGGTTTTTTTGTTCAGTCAAGCAGAATGATAAACTGGTCTCAGAGGCCTGAGTGTGACTGGATATAATGGGGGATCATTATGAGACTGCAACAACAAAAAAAGAACAGAAAGATTATATTTTAAGGTGAATTGGTCTCTTTATAAGACATGTTGTTGTTTATTCGTTTAGTTGCTTCCGACTCTTCATGACTTCATGGACCAGCCCACGCCAGAGCTTCCTGTCGGTCGTCAACACCCCCAGCTCCCCCAGGGACGAGTCCGTCACCTCTAGAATATCATCCATCCATCTTGCCCTTGGTTGACCCCTCTTCCTTTTGCCTTCCACTTTCCCTAGCATCAGCATCTTCTCCAGGGTGTCCTGTCTTCTCATTATGTGGCCAAAGTATTTCAGTTTTGCCTTTAATATCATTCCCTCAAGTGAGCAGTCTGGCTTTATTTCCTGGAGGATGGACTGGTTTGATCTTCTTGCAGTCCAAGGTACTCTCAGAATTTTCCTCCAACACCACAGTTCAAAAGCATCTATCTTCCTTCTCTCAGCCTTCCTTATGGTCCAGCTCTCGCAGTCATATGTTACTATGGGGAACACCATTGCTTTAACAATGCGGGCCTTTGTTGTCAGTGTGATGTCTCTGCTCTTAACTATTTTATCGAGATTTGTCATTGCTCTTCTCCCAAGGATTAAGCCTCTTCTGATTTCCTGACTGCAGTCAGCATCTGCAGTAATCTTTGCACCTAGAAATACAAAGTCTTTCACTGCTTCTACATTTTCTCCCTTTATTTGCCAGTTATCAATCAAGCTGGTTGCCATAATCTTGGGTTTTTTTTGAGGTTTAGCTGCAAGCCAGCTTTTGCACTTTCTTCTTTCACCTTCATCATAAGGCTCCTCAGTTCCTCTTCGCTTTCAGCCATCAAAGTGGTATCATCTGCATATCTGAGATTGTTAATGTTTCTTCCAGAGATTTTAACTCCAGCCTTGGGTTCCTCAAGCCCAGCATGTCGCATGATGTGTTCTGCGTACAAGCTGAATGGGTAGGGTGAGAGTATACAGCCCTGCCGTACTCCTTTCCCAATCCTAAACCAGTCCGTTGTTCCGTGGTCTGTTCTTACTGTTGCTACTTGGTCGTTATACAGATTCTTCAGGAGGCAGACAAGATGACTTGGTATCCCCATACCGCTAAGAACTTGCCACAATTTGTTATGGTCCACACAGTCAAAGGCTTTAGTCAATAAAACAGAAATAGATGTTTTTCTGAAACTCCCTGGCTTTTTCCATTATCCAGCGGATATTGGCAATTTGGTCCCTAGTTCCTCTGCCTTTTCTAAACCCAGCTTGTACATCTGGCAATTCTCGCTCCATGAATTGCTGAAGTCTGCCTTGCAGGATACTGGCATGTGAAATGAGTGCCACTGTTCAATAGTTTGAACATTCTTTAGTGTTTCCCTTTTTTGGTATGGGGATATAAGTTGATTTTTTCCAATCTGATGGCCATTCCTGTGTTTTCCAAATTTGCTGGCATATAGCATGCATTACCTTGACAGCATCATCTTGCAAGATTTTGAACAGTTCAGCTGGGATGCCGTCATCTCCTGCTGCCTTGTTATTAGCAATGGTTCTTAAGGCCCATTCAACCTCACTCTTCAGGATGTCTGGCTCTAGCTCACTGACCACACCGTCAAAGCTATCCCCGATATTGTTATCCTTCCTATACAGGTCTTCCGTATATTCTTGCCACCTTTTCTTGATCTCTTCTTCTTCTGTTAAGTCCTTGCCATCTTTGTTTTTGATCATACCCATTTTTGCCTGGAATTTACCTCCAATGTTTCTAATTTTCTGGAAGAGGTCTCTTGTCCTTCCTATTCTATTGTCTTCTTCCACTTCCACGCATTGCTTGTTTAAAAATAATTCCTTATCTCTTCTGGCTAACCTCTGGAATTTTGCATTTAATTGGGCATATCTCCCCCTATCACTGTTGCCTTTTGCTTTCCTTCTTTCTTGGGCTACTACTAGTGTCTCAGCAGACAGCAACTGTGCCTTCTTGGTTTTCTCTTTCTTTGGGATGTATTTTGTTGCCACCTCCTGAACAATGTTGCGAACTTCTGTCCAGAGTTCTTCCGGGACCCTATCTACTAAGTCCAGTCCCTTAAATCTATTCTTCACCTCCACTGCATATTCCTTAGGAATATTAGTGAGCTCATATCTAGCTGATCTGTGGGTCTTCCCTAATCTCTTGAGTCTGATCCTAAATTGTGCAAGAAGAAGTTCGTGATCTGAACTACAGTCAGCTCCAGGTCTTGTTTTTACCGACTGTATAGATGTCTGCCACCTTTGGCTGCAAAGGATGTAGTCAATCTGATTTCAGTGTTGTCGATCTGGGGAAGTCCATGTATAAAGCCCTCTCTTAGGTTGCTGGAAGAGAGTGTTTGTTATGCAGAGTGAGTTGTCTTGGCAAAATTCTATCAGCCTATGTCCTGCCTCGTTTTGTTCTCCCAGGCCATGCTTACCTGTAATTCCAGGTGTCATTTGACTGCCCACCTTAGCATTCCAGTCTCCCATGATGAAAATAACATCTCTTTTAGGCGTGTTGTCCAGTAGGTGCTGCAGATCCTCATAGAACTGCTCTACTTCAGCTTCTTCAGCATCTGTGGTTGGGGCGTATATTTGGATCACTGTGATGCTAGATGGCTTGCCCTGAATTCGAATTGAGATCATTCTATCATTTTTTGGATTGTATCCAAGCATTGCTTTAGCCACTTTACTATTAATTATGAAAGCTACTCCATTTCTTCTGTGGTCCTCTTGTCCACAGTAGATGATCTGGTGGTCATTTGATGTGAAGTGGCCCATTCCAGTCCATTTCAGTTCACTGACGCCCAACATGTCTATCTTTAATCTTGACATCTCACCAATAACCACATCCAATTTGCCCTGGCTCATAGATCTTACATTCCAGGTTCCAATGGTGTGTTGATCCTTAGAACATCGGATTCGCCGTTCACCACCAGCACCGTCGGCCGCTAGCCGTCCTTTCGGCTTTGAGCTAGCTGCGTCATCACGTCTGGGGCTAGTTGAACTCCTCCTCTGTTCCTCCCCAGTAGCATTTTGACCATCTTCCGACCTGGGGGTCTCATCTTCCGATGGTATACCGACATATCTCTGGTTGTACTGATCCATTTAGTTTTCACGGCAAGAATACTGGGGTGGGTTGCCATTACCTTCCCCAGGGATCGCATTTAGTCTGACCTCTCTGTCATGACCTTCCCGTCTTGGGTGGCCCTTCACGGTTTAGCTGGTGGCATCATTGAGGTGCTCAAGCTCCAGCACCACGACAAGGTAACGATCCTTTGCTGAAGTTTATAAGACATGCACTATATTTATTCAAATAAAAGCAAAACACCATATTGAAAGAGAAAATATGCTTTTCTCTGCCTTGCTCAGTTTCTGCTTCATTCCACTATTCTAATATTCTATTCTGATATTCTATTCCTTTGCAGGAAAAAGCTGATACCGTTTATGAAGATCAGAAATGAAGAGAGTAAAATAAGTATGGGTCTCCTTCTTTATCTCTGAGGTTATAACCATGGAACCAGAATACAGTAGATGATATTCGGATAAAAGGGCAAATGGCATAGGAAAGCAGCTTTATATACACAAATACTATATCAAAGAGCACAGAGTCCATATCACAGGTGTTATCTAAGATTCTTTTGAGCTTGTGATACCCAAGGAAGTGAAATTGATCCTCTGTAGTTACTACCTGTAGGCTTGATCATGTTCATCCTGACTCCTGTGGGCTGCCAGGCAAGATGGAGTGACTGGGTCAGAGAGATAATTAAAGCTTTGCTAGGGGTGGGCATAATGCCATTAGCCCTAAAGGTAGTGTTAGCACATCTTCCTCTGAATAAACCCTTTATCCATCTGCATTTGATAACTTCTACCTGGTCTCCAACCTTCCCTTTTGGAGGTAAGTTCTTGAGAGGATGGTAATGAATCAACTACAGAAAGTCACAGAGAATATGGATTGCCTGGAATCTTTCCAGCCAGATGTAATGATTGCCTATTCTGACATACTCAGTCTCACAAGGGGATTCTTTATGAAAACTGATTTATTGAAAGAATAGTATGCAAATACGAAGAAAGCTGAGAATGAGTAAAAGCACGCCAAATACAAACTAAAAACCCTCGCTTCAAAACCAGCCCCGCCCTTCCTCCCTCCTAGCAACCACCCCCTCCCAGGTGTTAGCAACCATTACACCCACATCGGCCTGAGAAAGTAACCTTGAACAGAGTCACTAACCCAAACATACATTCCACAGTTGCAGTAAGATGATTACAGCCTGGCACGGCTGGAAATTTCCAACCCGCAAACACGGGTTAGAAAAGTGACATGCGAAACGTTACGATGTTACAGAACATTGAAACGATGAACATGACACCAGAGTTCAGGCCTAGGCATGGAATTAAAATGAAAGGTGTTTGCTCTGGTGGATTATCTTTGTTGTGACCTAGATGGGGAGAGTGGACTCCTCATGATCCTATTAATACACCTCTCCAATAGCCTTTGATACCATCAACAATGGAATTGTTTAGTATCAGCCTGCCATCTTAGGCTGGGCCATAGATACCATAGATATCCTGAACTATTGCCTATAGGCTCCAAGGATCTGGATAGGGTAAAACAAAGTCAGGTGAAATCTTAACAAGATGGAGCTGCTGTTGATTAGGAAATCAACATTGTGCTGGTGGCTATGAGCTGTAGAATGGAACATTGGCTGAGGGACAGTTTCTGTAAAGAAAGAAGCTTCAACAGAAGACAATATATATGTAGCTCAGGACCGAACTGTGGAGTCCTTGGTGCGCTCTGAGTTGATTGTTTGCTTGCAGATGTTTCACTGAAAATATGAAATATCTGTTTCTTTGTTCTATACCAATAGTAGATTGGAAGCAGCAGACTGGAGGTGGAAGTAAAAACTCATATTTTTTAACAGCACAGCCTTATTTTATTCAAAAGCAAGTCTTACTGTGATTGATTGACTTACTTCCTGGTAAGTATATTTGGGGCTACAACCTTAACAAGGCTAGCCCAAAACTATATTATGTACTTAACAGGTAAGGTTGTGCACCTTATAGTCCATCTATAGAATCAGACAGCTCAGATCAGAACTCTATGGGATGTTTTGAAATGTGGTGGTTCAGACAATCATATCTCTATGTAGCATGCTACAGTTTGGTCTAGTGGTTAAGGTGCTGGGCTAGAAACCAGGAGTCTGTGAGCTCTAGTCCCACCTTAGCCATGAAAGCTGGCTGGGTGACCTTGGGCCAGTCACTCTTTCTCAGCCCAATTCACCTCACCAGGTTGTTGTTGTGGGGAAAATAGGAGGAGGAAGGAGTAGTAGGTATGTTTGCTGCCTTAGTTATTTATAAAAATAATAAAGGCGGGATAAAAATAAAATAAAATAAAATAAAATAAGGATATGGGCTTTTTTTTGTTGCTTAGTATTGCTTTACATGTAGTCTCTTCCTCCCTCCTTCCCTTCCTATCAGATTGTCTCCAATTAATCTTGAAATGATAGCTATCAGAATTGTAGCAAGCTTGGATCTTAACTCTGGTTTTAAGTTGATGTAAGATTTGCACAGTTCTCAAACTGCTAATAGTATTTTCTTGCTTCAGAGAGAATTGAGCAAGTTGGGTTCATCAAAAAAACTACCTTGATAGCATGCAACATGGCACAAAGAAATAGAAAGAGGCTATGCCTGTAGGAGCATCAGGCTCCATAACAACATTGGCATATTTAACAGCAAGGGTTGTATGGATCCTATTTTTATTTTGATTCTACATTATAGTTTCTTGGTTCATGTTTTTGTTCAGAGGCTGCAGAAATAATATCAGCCCTGCTTAAGCTTACTTTTTCTTCCCTAGAATTAGATTTTGGATTGAAACCCTCCCCTTTCCCCATTGCTAGTGGTTTCAATTTTCTGCTGTATGCCTCTCATCCAATATGCCTCTTTTCTTTTTCTTTTTTCTTCTTCTTGGTACATTAATAAATACTTTATGTTTGGTCATGAAAAATCTACTTCAGGACAGTGTGCTAGGATATATTCATATTTTAACTCTGAAATGAGCCACCAATTGCTGAAGCAGGATAAGGCAGTCTTACCCACAGAGAGCCAACGCTAAATCTGTAGAAAGTGCAGACCTAATATATAACCTTAATTGGTAAGGCATGTGCCTGCAATCTCTTATTCACTCATCAGACTTATGAGTAGACATCCGTAGGATTGAATTCTTACAGCATGACCCTATGCATATCATTGAGTTCAGTGAGTTTACTGAACTCAGTGCAAGTGGGTGTAGTATTGGCAGTTTAATCTTATTTCAGTAATAGTTCATAATGTACAAGTTAACTAAAAACATTCTGACCTTTCTTTTGTGCTTCATGATTTATCAGTAAAGAAACTAAACACAAATACATTACACATATTAAGGCATTTACCAGACTCATGGAGAAATCTCTTTGCTTCTTATTTTAATACTGTAATGATCAACCAAGTTCGCACTTTCTAAAGTAATACATGAATCAGAATGCAGTTATACTGTGGGACTCATATTTCCCCAGGCACGATTATGTAGTTCCATCCCTCCATCCCTCTATCTTTCCATCCATTCAAATAAATGAATATAAAAACTTCCATTTTTATGTAGTTCTTTTTATCCAAACATTTTAAAACAGATACAAAAATAGACCATAGCAATCTTGTGCTTCAGAAAATGGAAAAATTATAGAAAGCAGATAAATTTATCCATATGCCAGTTTTATTTTACTTTGGTTATATGTGTAATGGACAGTCCCATTTATTAGAGAAAAAAAATAAGTGAAAAAAAATCTGTGTGCTTTGCAAGATCATTCATGAACAGTTTTGATGTTGTATTCTTTCTGTAGTGAATTTTCTATGAATAAAAGTGAACAATGAAGATCTTCTCTAACTATGCAAAGTAGCTGAGCCATGGATACAAGTCAGAAAGGACATACGACAGAATCTGCAAAGATTTAGTTAAATGGAAGATAATGCAAAGAGGGTTCAAAAGAGAGCAAAGAAAACAATGTGGGGGAGTTAATAAATCACTGTAACTTCACTGAGCTCCTTCCTCAATGTCCAGATTTCATCATTCTGGTCACATCCCTGGGCTTCTGAGATTTCATTAAACAGTTTCATTGCATGTTTATTCTAACCCAGTGTACATTCTTGGAACCCTTTGCAGTGTAACTTTTTTTTTCATTCTATTTCAGCAAATCATCAAGCACTGACCATGGAAATATCTATAAATGGCACTCCACTCCACTCAATTTATATTACAGAAATTGTAACCTTGCCAGAGGTTGTGGTGTCAGGTTGTAACTACATTGTTACATGTTATCTTCTTTGGTGGCCATGCCCAAGTAGTCATTCCTTTAAATTAAAAGAAAGAAATCAGGGAAATCACTCAATCAACTTTGATCATGAACTTTACTGTTAATTTACTGTACATTTTCCTTAAGACTTATAAAAAGATGCATTAAACAAATTAATTCAGTTTTTGTTGTTAGCTACTTAGATATGTTAGGGAATTCAAACTCTGAGCCTAAAGTCTACAATATTATTTGTTGGTAAGCTTGTTATCTGATCTGATTTTTGACTGTGATGGAGGATCCACATAATTCAATGTTCTGTAAGCAAATACACTTGAATCCTTCCCTATAAAACACTAGCTTTTCTGGAATACTTCCTTTATCTCCTGGTTTCAATGTATTCTATGTTCAGAGAGAGAGAAATATTTATCAGTGTGAGTCCTAACTGAGTAGCCCTATTATTTCAAATACACTTGGCATCTAATTTACATATTTTAAAATACTGTATATCACAGGGCTATAGTGAGTTTTCCTTGGCTTCATGGCTCTTCATTTTTTTAATGCTGCAATTTTAAGGGACAGATGTATTGAAAGGTTTCCCCCCCTTTTTAACACGTCCCATTGTTTGTTTGTTTGTTTATTTAGTCAATTTATATGGCTGCCCATCTCAATAATTGACTCTGAGTCTCTAACAATATAAAAAAAACATGCATACACTATACAAAAATTAAAAATACACAGCAACCGAGAAAAATCACAGCAACCATTAACATAGCCAGGAAATGGGCTCTTTCACACATTCGGGGCTCCAGGCCCAAGCACAGAACCAGGTCTATAAGGCCTTATGGGGTCAGTCTGATCTCTGGAGGGATGATGTTCCAGGGGGTGGGTGCTATGGCAGAAAAGGCTTATCATCTGCACCCCACCAGCTGACACTCCTGTCAGATTGAATAGCATGGGCAGAAACAACCAGGGAGGGAAGGTCTCAAGCCATGAAGGGCTTTAAAGGTGACTACCAGCCCTTTGAATTGCACCGAGAAGCATACTGGTAGCCAATGCAGCCCAGAAAGTAGTGGTCTCACATGCACTGAATAACTGTCACCATTTACTACCCACACCGACACATTCTGCAGTAGCTGGAGCTTCTGAACGCTCTTCAAAGGCAGCCTCATGTAGATAGTGTAGCGGTTATCCAGATGGGAGGTCACGAGGGCATGAGTGACTGTGAACAGGGCCTTCTGGTCCAGGAACATGCACAACAGACACACAACCCAAAGTTGTGTAAAGGCCCTCCTAGTCACAGCTACCACCTGCTCTTTGAGCAGGAGCTGTGAGTCCAGAAGGACCCCAGATTACACACTGGGTCTGTCTGAGGCAGTGCACCCCATCCAGAATCAGGAGAAACAAAAACCCAAAGTTTTTTGTTTTGTTGTGATGCTATTCTCTTTTGTGGAATTAAATTGGAGAGGTTGGTGTGTTGGGGGGGGGGATCAAAAGCTGATTAGGAGTATTTATTAAAGAGCCCATGGAAAGATAACAGCTGAGTTATAATTCAGTTTCAGATAGTATTTCCAGCTTCACCCTTGATTTCTTTATAATTTCGTTTTCCAACCCAGTTTAAGATGATGATAAATAATGCTACTTTCACCAATGACTGCATCCTTTAGTGTAAAATGTGCTTTGCAATGGGTTGATCTGTCTTGAATTCCATTAACAAAACTTTACCTTAAACACTGGTGTGTGTGCATTCTGTTGGAATAGTTCTCATTTCACAGAATATCATAATCGTATTTGAGACATGCCTGTGAGTCTAAGATAAAAGATGTCAAATTTACCTTTGGATGGGATGTCAGCTAAATATAACATGTTCTCTGATTATGCTCTTTTACACCTCCTGCTTTTCTGAGCTATAGCATTTGCCCACAGCTTGTAAAATGCAAGGCTCTTAATAAAGGCAAATTAAATCCCTCAGGTTGTAGAGAGTACTCAATGCAGAGCATGCTATGAAATTAGAGGAAGTTTGCCAGGGGGATAAACTATAACTCTCATATGTAGGAATCCAAAGAACCTGATGTTTATTTATTTATAAATACATACAATTTATAGCCTGCCTGACTCCCATTAACTTAGAGCATTTTACAATTAAAAAGCACAAAAGACAAATAAGAAATCATGAGCGGTCCAAGGACAACATACATATAACCAAGCCAAACAACACCCCTCTCTCCCACCCAGCAGGTGCTCAGTCTTCTCCCTGCCCAACCCCTGCCCAAAGTATGAACTTCTTCAGGATGGGATCTATTTTCTGTATGAATATGCAATTGAAGCACAGCTTGCCTTTGGATTTTGCAGTTCTAGTTTTGTCTTGCAGTTTCTGGCTGAGAAAATGCATTCAAGTGTGGATGTTTTAGGATAAATTACATTTAGAAAGTTGTGTTTTCTAAGACAATACTTCAGAAATATACTTAGATACACAATGAATAGAGGTTTGTGTAAATTAACAAGATGTTAGTCCCATATTAAAGTGGAAAGATGGAACTTAGGTGTTGGGACCTAAGACATTACAAATTAACCTGGACTGGAAACAGATCTGTCTGTTCTTCATGCATACCCCCTTTTAAATCCTTATTAATTCCACAATAAATGACTACTTTTCCATCTATCTACTATTGATAAATGATTTTATCCAGAGAAGGTTCTACATTGATGATGAGTTTCAAAATCCAGCTACGAGAGTAAAGATTGAAAATGTTGGTTAGCTATAAAAGGAGGGATGATAATAGTCTTCAAACACCTGAATAGTGTTTTATATTTGAAAATCATTTTGCTTAAATCCTTTCATACTGCACAACTATCAAGTCCAATTTTTCCCATCCTACACTTGTACCACTGCTTATTTGATATTTTTGTAAATAAAGATAAGCCTTTGTATTTATATCTGTTCAATTTCATCTTGTTTTAGCCCAATATTCAGCACACTGATTTAGTTTTGAATCTTATTACTCTCTTGTATTATGTTAGTTCTTCTTCCTAGCTTCACATGATGAGCAGATTCAATAAACATCCCATCTAGAGTCATTTCCAAATTTATTAAATAAAATGTTGAATAGCTGGCCCAGGGAATAAGGAGATATGACAGGGATAGACAAATCTGGGCACCAATGTATTGACAGTCACCATATCTGGTAAATTGCAAAGTCCCATGATTTTCCTTAAAAAAAAAATTAAAATTAAATGAGAAACTGGCATACTACAAAGCAAAGTACCTGCCTTTAGCATTATTGATGTAGTAGGTGACTGTAGTCCTATGCTTTTGCTTGCTTCCTTCCTGCCCAGAAAAAGAAACAAAGGTAAACTGAGTTAGTAGGGGACATCTAGGGGCTAGAAGGCTAGTTGTGGGGAACAACTTCACTAGGCTGTCTTTAGTAAAAAGGTGTTTGTGATTGGCCATGCCCATCATGAAAGACACATTGTGAAAGTACAACTGATATGTTCTCCAAATTCTAAATGTTAACATGTCAATTTACAAAATGTATATTCTGCTTAACAGTTATAAAATAGATCTGCTCATTAGTTGAAAATGGCTGGTCTCTTGAGTGCTTCCTTGTGCAGCAACTCAGTCCCATGCCAGAATCCTTAGACCATCACTAATGTTAGCCCACTATGGGTGCCAGCAATAGCCGAAAGAATCAGACAAAGATTTGCCACATGCTCTGTTACTGTCCAAATCTCCCAGGCCAGATCTTCTGATTAGTGATAGGCATTCCCATCCCTAGGATCTCCAGTTTAACAATATTTTTTTAAAAAATAGGTGACAATCCTATTCACAAAAGGTCTGGATCCACACTGAGCTTTTAGATTCTGATGTGAACCATAAGATGATAATTTCAAGTTAGGACTTGGACATCAAAACTTTCCTGCAGCTTTCAGACTAATGTCCAAGAGGAAGATCTCTGAAGGCAAAACTTATTTTTTTCTTCCAGAACAGACTAGTCCTTAGAAAATCAAGAACCTCGTCCAAACTGCACTCATGAGAGAAATGGCTAACAACGAAAATTCCAACTATTATTATCATATGAAAGAATATGTTGTTAATGAAAGTTACAGAATCTAGGAGTCAATACCACTATGATCATATATGGACTATGTCTTTTGTTAAAAAAAAAACCCTTAAAATTTATAAAATATGCAAGCAATTTCACAAAACATCTTGTGATATAGAAAGGCAGGGTTTCCAGCTGTCTAGAAATACAATTTCTTCTCTTGGCTAGGATAGCTGTGAATGCACACCTATAGCTAACACCTGATATGAACAATTATAAGGGAGAAAGTTTAATTGTGTTTTATAGGCCTTATTTCCAAGGCTAGGATTGTGATTCCTTTGTCTAGCTGTGGTAATTGTCCATGTAATTGTGTACAATTCCCTCTCAGTAAAAGGCAGTCATTTATTTGGGGCATGGGGTGGGGGGACAATTGAGGCCAGAACAGCCTTGCAGGCTGAGATTTTTTTTTTCCTGTCTTCCTTTGAGAAGGAAGAAAAGAAGAAAATGTCCTCATTTTTACCTCTTGTCTTCATTTCCCCTCATGTTTAAAATGAAATATACCTTCACAGGAGCCTGTCCCATTTCAAATTTTCCTATTTCAGGCAATGAAATTTCTAGGCAAAGGGAGCGTGATCAAAGAAAGAAATAGGTTTCTCCACCACTCTGGCAAACAGCCACCCTAATTAGATGGGATGACTTTCCTCCCTATTATGAAATATGTGACCCCAATTTTCTACCAATGAATGGGGCAGAGAGATGTATCAGTTGCTGCAGTGCTACCTAGGCTCCAATCTGTGCTCTCTGGTCAATAGTGCAAGCTGTGTCCGCTCTGCATAGCTAGTGAGTTTGCTTTTGTAATGTGCAAATAGCCACACGTGTTTTCATTGTTTGTGATCTTTATTGGGACAGTTTCCCCATGTATGCTGTTCAGTGTGATTGGCTTTGTTTAGCTGTAATGAGTCAGTTCATCATACAACAGTCGTGGATATAACAAGTTCTGGGAATATCTGTAGTGTCTTTAGAAATCAATAGGGAGGGAGTATATAGTGTTTTTTCTTCTCTGTCTCTCCCCACCCTCTATCACGTAAGTTACTTTGATGAAATCTAAATGTAAGATTACAGTGGTTCATGTGGGAATTTCACATAGATTTGAACTACTCTCTGGAGAATTCTGGATTACACAATACCCATTCAAATGAATATGTAGTTTTTCATCTGAGACAGCTGTGTTATTGACAATCTTCTGCATTCAATAAATCATTCAAGTATAACTCAATGGACACTACTGATTTTCACTGAGTTTAACTGTTTGTGAACATCCATTTGGAATGAGTACAAAAGAACAGAAGGAGCATATTGAAAAGGAAAGTGGTAGGATGGTAATTAAAAAAACCCAAATTTGGTGTTGCATCTTCTGTTCCAGAACTATTATATTCGGGGCCATCCACAAGGGGTGTGTGTCAAAATTTCAAATGACAGCTAGTCCTTCAC
Organism: Candoia aspera; assembly: GCF_035149785.1. Lineage (NCBI taxonomy): Eukaryota > Metazoa > Chordata > Lepidosauria > Squamata > Candoiidae > Candoia > Candoia aspera. The sequence goes on from NC_086153.1 coordinate 315,201,456, forward strand.
AAAACCCCGCCCCCTTTTTACATGCAATGAACAACAAACTTTTAAAAAGGGGGGCAGAGCTTTGATCATTTGGTCATGGCCACCATCTTGACTTTCTTAACCCCCCCCCCCCGTGTTTTTACTCCATTGTCAATGTAGAGGGGATATTCTGATGTAAATTTAAAGACCTCGGGAATGTTCACTTCTAACTCTGTAGAGTAAGTTATTTACTAAAATAACTCTAATGCTTAACTCCCTTCTTTACCTGGCAATTGTTTGTTTTGGAGGTAGTAATTGTATTCTACTCCCCTTCTTCACTTGAAGCAAGGAAGATTCACAGGTTGCTTAATTGAGAATCATTAAGAACCCAGCATATGACTATCTCTTCCATATTAAAATCTCCATTCTCAGTGCCACATATTGTACATTCACATCAGCTTGAGAGATCCAACCTTATCTGAAGTTAGCCTACAACTAGGCAAAGTGACAGAATATTATAATACCTGATCAGCAGTTTAAAGCCAACATCAGCTCTGATTACCATGCCCTGAGGAAGGACTGAAAAGAGGGTTGATAGAACATTGAAAATACATTAATTAAATAGAATAAGTAAACTAATTAGAGACTCGCAAAAAGTCTTAAGAAGTGTACTAAACTGGTAGAAAACAATGTGGATGTTGGGACTTGGTTTAAAGGCTGAAACCCAGGGCCTGACAACCTCACATTTTTTCTCCTTTCTAATTAAAAACAGACAGACCAACCAAGGCAAAAAGATTTGAGAAGGAAGAGGCTTCTACCATTTCAGAATTTCCCAGAATGCCACTGGGTTTTGTGGGTTAGAACTTTATCCAATAACAAGACCTTCTGGCATGCCCAGCCAGCTGACTTGTATTTTAAAAGAAAGAAAAGGGAATTTCTTTCAGTCCCCTGGTAGTAGTGGTTCTGGAGAAAAAGGGAAAGAGAGCAACAAGTGGAGGTATTGCTGTAGCTGTGTCAAGGTGAGCTGATTTACTTTCAGTATCTATCTACTGCTTGCCCTGTCTGCTGAGATGGAGTTTAAGACTTTTATATAATATAGCTAATCTAAGAGCTGCTAGGAAACTCCATGGAACTCAGGTAAGTAGATGCCTTACCTCTACTTGTTCTCTATTCAGCTTTCTGCAGTGTCCACCTTGTACCAAGGAGGTCCTTCCTCCATTTATGTGGGAGAAGGAGTAATAGCAGAGAAAGCAGATTACAGAGATCCTGTAAGGATACAGGGATCCTGTATATTATGAAATGATTTTTTTTTTTTTTTAAATCTTGATTCTACTCAGAAAAAAGCACAAAGCAGATATCAGACACATGCCGAGACTGTCATAACAGTAAAGGACAGTGTTAATGGGGAGTTAATCATATTAAGGCTGGGATCCTAATAGACACTTATTTTGGAAGGAACTAAGTTCCTTAAAAATCAATGCAACTTACTTCCAATTAAAGGTGTTCGGGCTATAAAACTCTTTGAAATCCTCAGAGGGCTTTAAAGAAAAATAACAGGGTAATCCTGATTGGATTTCATCATCACCAGAGAGTCATAAAACACCACATTAGTTCAGACACATTATGCCCACCCCCACTTCAAGTTTCCTCAATTCTTTCTGAATATCTTGATCAGCAGTTGCTGTCATTTATCCAGCAAATCTCTCTTAGATTGCATGGCAAATTTAATCTTTTCAGTCAGGAGGGATATTGTTTTACAATCCAGAGAGTTTACCTTAGAGTCCTTTTTATATGTTTCTGGCTCAAAAAGCAGGAGATGATTGCATCACCATTTTGGGGCAATTATATTATGAAATTTGGAAAATGAAATTCCTCAAAGATGCAGGGAAAGCACATGGCCCTGAGATGTCAGACTGTTTATTTCATATTATTTTATTTAGAGGATTTATATGTCATTCCAGTCATTACTGACTCTGAATGGCATATATATCTGACGTCCATAAATCAGGTTAAAAAAATAACAGTAATGACAACAGCATAATAAAACTGTAGAATGAAAAATAGTAGAATACAACAACATATACTTAATATGGTCCACTAAACAGTATCTGAAACAAAATACTGCAGTGTGCAAATCTAGCCAGTCAGCTTTACCCTTTGATAAGGTAAAGGTAAAGGTTTCCCTTGACATTAAGTCCAGTTGTGTCCGACTCTAGGGGCGGTGCTCATCTCCGTTTCAAAGCCGAAGAGCCAGCTTTTGTCCGCAGACACTTCCGTGATCATGTGGCCGGCATGACTAAATGGAACGCCGTTACCTGCCTGCTGAAGCGGTACCTATTAATCTACTCACATTTGCATGCTTTCGAACTGCTAGGTTGGCAGGAGCTGGGACTAGCAACGGGAGCTCACTCCGTCACGCGGATTCGAACCGCCGACCTTCCGATCGGCAAGCTCAGCAGCTCAGTGGTTTAACCTGCAGTGCCACCATGATTTACCCTTTACCCTTTGATACCAGGCTATAAATCTTGGTTTTCCAGGAACCTAATCAGTTATTCAGAAAGGCTGTCTGACATGACTCAGCTAGATTTGTCTCTTCATTGAAGAGTAGATATAGCCATATGCATGGTGAAGATTTGCCAGCTGCACCATATGAAGTCAACCTCCAGAGTTTAAATCCTAGGCTTTATCTTCCTGCATTTTTCAATCAGTGGCTACTTCTCTTGATGGCTTAGAAGGCCTTCCTTCCTTCCTTCCTTCCTTCCTTCCTTCCTTCCTTCCTTCCTTCCTTCCTTCCTTCCTTCCTTCCTTCCTTCCTTCCTTCTATAGCTGGCCATTTACCCAAGGAATTCTGGGTGGCAAAAAGAAATCAAACATAACTGTACTGTACAAATGGAATTCAAAAGAAACTGGGTTGAGGCCCCTAAAAATTACATCATCAATATGTCAACATAACCATACTCATGTCAGAGGTCCACCAACATCCTGGCCCCAGTGCCTTGGGGAAGAGCCAGGTGTTCACAGCCTTCTAAAAGGCCAATAGAGTTGGGGCTGTCCATATCTTGAGAGGGAGGCTGTTCCATATGGCAGGCACCACGACAGAGGAAGCTTGCTTCCTGGCGCCCTCCAGCTAATGCCGCTTCACTGATGGGACTTGATGTGTGCATAATCTAGTGGGAAGGGTAGAAACTAACCTTGCCCCATGCAATATAGGGCTTTAAAAATGACAAGCAACGTCTTGAACTGCATCTGGAAGTCCACTGAGAGCTAGTGCATCTCACATAGCAGCAGCATTAAATGGGTGTGTCATGATATGTCCAATGTTGCATGTGTCACTCTGTTTCGGACCAACTGAAACTTCTGAATGATCTTCAAAGGCAGCCCAATGTACACTGCATTGCAATAGTCCAACTGAGAGGTGACTAAGGCCTGGGTGACCATAATCAGTGTTTCCCCATTTAGGAATGGGTACAACTAGTGCACAAGATGAAGCTATGCAAAGGTTTCCTGTGGAAGCAAGAACTACAACTCCAGGCGAACTCCTAGATTTCACACCAGCTCTGCCTGAGGGAATATGACCAGAATTAATAACGGAAAATCACTAGATACAGGTGATCCTGAAACTCATAGCCACTTAGTCTTGTCAGGGTTGAATTGAAGTTGGTTCTTTCCCATCCAGACTCACACAGCCTGCAGATACTGAGAAAGCACCTGAGAAAGTGAGTATAATCAGCATATAGGAGTGGGGAGAGAGTTGTGCTCTGTGGCACCCTGAAAACCAGAGGCCTAGGCTGGAACTCCCTCCTCCTCCCCCCAACACTAACTGGAACCAACCTTGGAGAAAGGAGAACCACCAAAGAACCTTGCACCCCATTCCCAACCCTCTCAGCTGGTCCAGAAGGATACCTTGATCAATAGTATTAAAAGCCACTGAAAGATCAAGGAAGGCCAAAATGGATAACCTTCCCATGTCCCAGGCCCACCAGAGGTCATCCACAAGAGCAATCAATGCCATCATGGTACTATATCCCACCCTGAAACCCAACTGCAACAGTCAAGCTGCAACTGCCCAAATAATCCACTTTCATACAATCTATGCTGCTGTAATTGTTCTCTCTAACCTGGGAATTGCTAGTTCCTATCTCACTAGCTTCATACCTTATATCCTTTTCCAAGTGTTGTTCCTATTCATTCCCTCTTTCCACTTTTCCATTGTCCTTGAAACTGGCTATGACCATTGAATGTGCTCATGGTACTTTTTTCATTGTTACATTGTTACATTGTCTGGCCTTTCTCCAGAAAACCAAGGTGGCATACATAGTATCCCTCCTTCAATTTTACCCTCACAACAATCCTGTGAGGTGGATTGCACCTGTCCACAAGTGAGTTTTTATGGTGAGGGGTTGACTTTGGTCTCTAGAGTCCTAGTCCAAATCTTAACCATGACTTGGTTTCCCTCAGTTGCTTTGGCTCCCCTTTCCCTTTTAGGTTTCCCTTCTATCTACAATACACCAAAAAGGTGTGGGATTTTGTATTTTTTAAACATCCCTGGGGCGTTCTTATACTGCTGTCCTTCCTTTAGCTCAGATGATGCTGTTTCAGCCATTTAATGATCCACATTTGGTCCATTTACTTAGCACTGCAATAACATGGTCTGAATTTTGAAATACACACAATGTATTTCCTGTTTTACCTTTGCTAATCTGAACTGGGATGTTTCTAATGCTATGGTGTTAAATTTAATGGCTCTAAATATATACAATATGACCACTTTTTCCAAAGTATGTTTGGATTGCAACTTTTGATTTAGATGCAAATTCTGGAACTTGCAATCCCAGCATATCTGGAAGGCAACAGCATAGGAAACGCTGTTTTATTATATCATTTTAGAAGGCTTTTATTATATAATGAAGTACCTTGTAGAATCTCATTGCCTGAAAAGTGGTATGAGAGATTGTGAGGAGGCTGGGAAAGGAACAGGAAGAACGTTAGACGTAAACAGCCAACAGATGGGGGAGGAAGTTTGTTAGCAGAAGGCCTGAGGAAGAAGATATTCAAATGTTCAAAGAGATTCCACCTTAATGAACTCAGTAAGAAATGAGTGCTGGAGGTTCGTATCACAGTTTCCAGATTGTGTATTCTACACCTAATTGTTGCATTAAAATTCCTTATTTAAGTTTGTATGATTCTTACTTGCCTGATCAGGCCCCAAGGGATAGGGTTTGACAAGTAGGATATAGATAGTTCAATAAACTTTTATTTTCCTACTGATGTGTATTTAATATCTAGTATGGTCCATCTTTGGCACCCCCTCTCTGTGTACTCATAAAATTAAGCAAAACACAAATTAACTGTTTCAGATAGACTTTATTTGAAATAGTGGCATGCATTAAAATTTTTCATCTGCAAACCAGCAGTCAATCAATTACAGGTAGTCCTTGCTTAACGACCACAATTGGGACCAGAATTTTGGTTGCTAAGTGAAACAGTCATTAAGCAAATCCAACCCAATTTTACAGCCTTTTTTGTGGAAGTTGTTAAGCAAATCATGGCAGGTGTTAAGCAAGCCCCATGGCTGTTAAATGAATCATGCAGTTCCCCATTGATTTTGCTTGCCAGAAGCTGGCTGGAAAGGTAAAAAATGGCGATCATGTGACCATGGGAAGATGCAATGGTCATAAATGGGAACTGGTTGCCAAGTGCCCAAGTCATGATCATGTGACCATGAGGACGCTGTAACAATCATGTGAAGACCAGTTGTAAGTTGGCTTTTTCAGCACCGTCATAAGTCTGAACCATCACTGAATTAATGGTTGTTAAGCAAGGACTACCTGTAAACATACAGGTAGTCCTTGCTTCTTCAGCAAAGGATCGTTACCTTGTCGTGGTGCTGGAGCTTGAGCACCTCAATGATGCCATGAGCTAAACCATGAAGGGCCACCCAAGACGGGAAGGTCATGACAGAGGTCAGACTAAAGGCGATCCCTGGGGAAGGTAATGGCAACCCACCCCAGTATTCTTGCCATGAAAACTAAATGGATCAGTACAACCAGAGATATGTCGGTATACCATCGGAAGATGAGACCCCCAGGTCGGAAGATGGTCAAAATGCTACTGGGGAGGAACAGAGGATGAGTTCAACTAGCCCCAGACGTGATGACGCAGCTAGCTCAAAGCCGAAAGGACGGTTAGCGGCCGACGGTGCGGGTGGTGAACGGCGAATCCGATGTTCTAAGGATCAACACGCCATTGGAACCTGGAATGTAAGATCTATGAGCCAGGGCAAATTGGATGTGGTTATTGGTGAGATGTCAAGATTAAAGATAGACATTTTGGGCATCAGCGAACTGAAATGGACTGGAATGGGCCACTTCACATCAAATGACCACCAGATCTACTACTGTGGACAAGAGGACCACAGAAGAAATGGAGTAGCCTTCATAATTAATAGTAAAGTGGCTAAAGCAGTGCTTGGATACAATCCAAAAAATGATAGAATGATCTCAGTTCGAATTCAGGGCAAGCCATCTAACATCACAGTGATCCAAATATACGTCCCAACCACAGATGCTGAAGAAGCTGAAGTAGAGCAGTTCTATGAGCATCTGCAGCACCTACTGGACAACACGCCTAAAAGAGATGTTATTTTCATCACGGGAGACTGGAATGCTAAGGTGGGCAGTCAAATGACACCTGGAATTACAGGTAAGTATGGCCTGGGAGAACAAAACAAAGCAGGACATAGGCTGATAGAATTTTGCCAAGACAATTCACTCTGTATAACAAACACTCTCTTCCAACAACCTAAGAGACGGCTTTATACATGGACTTCACCAGATGGACAACACCGAAATCAGATTGACTACATCCTTTGCAGCCAAAGGTGGCGGTCATCTATACAGTCGGTAAAAACAAGGCCTGGAGCTGACTGTAGTTCAGATCACGAACTTCTTCTTGCACAATTTAGGATCAGACTAAAGAGATTAGGGAAGACCCACAGATCAGCTAGATATGAGCTCACTAATATTCCTAAGGAATATGCAGTGGAGGTGAAGAATAGATTTAAGGGACTGGACTTAGTAGATAGGGTCCCGGAAGAACTCTGGACAGAAGTTTGCAGCATTGTTCAGGAGGCGGCAACAAAATACATCCCAAAGAAAGAGAAAACCAAGAAGGCAAAATGGCTGTCTGCTGAGACACTAGAAGTAGCCCAAGAAAGAAGGAAAGCAAAAGGCAACAGCGATAGGGGGAGATATGCCCAATTCAATGCAAAATTCCAGAGGTTAGCCAGAAGAGGTAAGGAATTATTTTTAAACAAGCAATGCGTGGAAGTGGAAGAAGACAATAGAATAGGAAGGACAAGAGACCTCTTCCAGAAAATTAGAAACATTGGAGGTAAATTCCAGGCCAAAATGGGTATGATCAAAAACAAAGATGGCAAGGACCTAACAGAAGAAGAAGAGATCAAGAAAAGGTGGAAAGAATATACGGACGTTCTGTATAGGAAGGATAACAATATCGGGGATAGCTTTGACGGTGTGGTCAGTGAGCTAGAGCCAGACATCCTGAAGAGTGAGGTTGAATGGGCCTTAAGAAGCATTGCTAATAACAAGGCAGCAGGAGACGACGGCATCCCAGCTGAACTGTTCAAAATCTTGCAAGATGATGCTGTCAAGGTAATGCATGCTATATGCCAGCAAATTTGGAAAACACAGGAATGGCCATCAGATTGGAAAAAATCAACTTACATCCCCATACCAAAAAAGGGAAACACTAAAGAATGTTCAAACTATCCAACAGTGGCACTCATTTCACATGCCAGTAAGGTAATGCTCAAGGTCCTGCAAGGTAGACTTCAGCAATTCATGGAGCGAGAATTGCCAGATGTACAAGCTGGCTTTAGAAAAGGCAGAGGAACTAGGGACCAAATTGCCAATATCCGCTGGATAATGGAAAAAGCCAGGGAGTTTCAGAAAAACATCTATTTCTGTTTTATTGACTATTCTAAAGCCTTTGACTGTGTGGACCATAAGAAATTGTGGCAAGTTCTTAGTGGTATGGGAATATCAAGTCATCTTGTCTGCCTCCTGAAGAATCTGTATAACGACCAAGTAAGAACAGACCACGGAACAACGGACTGGTTTAAGATTGGGAAAGGAGTACGGCAGGGCTGTATACTCTCACCCTACCTATTCAACTTGTATGCAGAACACATCATGCAACATGCTGGGCTTGAGGAATCCAAGGGTGGAGTTAAAATCTCTGGAAGAAACATTAACAATCTCAGATATGCAGATGATATCACTTTGATGGCTGAAAGTGAAGAGGAACTGAGGAGCCTTATGATGAAGGTGAAAGAAGAAAGTGCAAAAGCTGGTTTGCAGCTAAACCTCAAAAAAACCAAGATTATGGCAACCAGCTTGATCGATAACTGGCAAATAGAGGGAGAAAATGTAGAAGCAGTGAAAGACTTTGCATTTCTAGGTGCAAAGATTACTGCAGATGCTGACTGCAGTCAGGAAATCAGAAGACGCTTAATCCCTGGGAGAAGAGCAATGACAAATCTTGATAAAATAGTTAAGAGCAGAGATATCACACTGACAACAAAGGTCTGCATAGTTAAAGCAATGGTGTTCCCCGTAGTAACATATGGCTGCGAGAGCTGGACCATAAGGAAGGCTGAGAGAAGGAAGATGGATGCTTTTGAACTGTGGTGTTGGAGGAAAATTCTGAGAGTGCCTTGGACTGCAAGAAGATCAAACCGGTCCATCCTCCAGGAAATAAAGCCAGACTGCTCACTTGAGGGAATGATATTAAAGGCCAAACTGAAATACTTTGGCCACATAATGAGAAGACAGGACACCCTGGAGAAGATGCTGATGCTAGGGAGAGTGGAGGGCAAAAGGAAGAGGGGCCGACCAAGGGCAAGGTGGATGGATGATATTCTAGAGGTGACGGACTCGTCCCTGGGGGAGCTGGGGGTGTTGACGACCGACAGGAAGCTCTGGCGTGGGCTGGTCCATGAAGTCACGAAGAGTCGGAAGCGACTGAATGAATAAACAACAACAGTCCTTGCTTAACATTTCAGTTAAAAGCAGATTCAAATGTCCAAGCTTTAAGATCCCATTTAAATGCAGTCAGCAGTGGAACCAGCCTGGGAAAGATCATGTTCTTTGTGTATGTCAACCTGATGGGGCTTACTGATCACATGGAGAAAGCCTTTGTGTCAGCCTGTAAAGCCCAATGAGGTCCACATAAGTAGCACTTGACTTCATTTCAGAAATACCCTGACCAGTCATGCAGCTAATAATGTAACAATGTTATATCATCAGGTACCCCCAATAACTTACTGGGCAGGTTAATTCTGCATCAACAAAAGCTTCAAAACCGCTTTAAAGGCAGTCCTGTATATTATAGACCAGTGTTTTTCAACCATGGCAACTTTAAGATGTGTGGACTTCTAGGAATTCTGGGAGTTGAAGTCCACACATCTTAAAGTTGTCAAGTTTGAAAAATACTGCTATAGCCCAACCCTGGATCTCATATATTCACCAGCTGATCACCATTTTGATCAATATGGATTGAATATTTAAAGCAGTATCTTAGAATATCTGACCCAGTAGTCAAGCTTGTAAACCTGTCTCTGGGCTGCAGAACTTTAGACAACAGATAGCACTGAATAAGACTGATTGTTCATCTCCATAAAAAAAAAAAACTTCTCTGCACAATGAAAACTGAAGGAGAAGCTTCTAGCTCTTCCTTCTCACTGGCATACTCATTTCCTTTGACCCAAGTGAATTCTCTTTTGGGTTTGAATAGATATCTTCATGCAGACAAGCAGGAAAGAAAGTAGGAAGTGGCTTGAGCTTTCTGACTTGTGCGCTTTGTAGCACCAAGTGCACTTTGTACTTCATTAGTGCCAAATTCCTTGTAAAACAACAGCAGTAGCGGTGTCTTCTAAGATAAAATTCAGATAAAATTCCTTTTTGCCATTATGGAGCACCAGCCTTTCCCAGTCTTTTTTCTTTTCTGCTGTTGTTTGGATCATAAAGCTTCTCTTTGTCTCCCAATAGAACATGATCATTTTCCTGCCTCGCTGATGAATTTCCATTTCTACAGCATGCCTAAGTCTTATCAATTACAGCTTCCTTGCAAAGAAAGGGGTTCTTAACTTGTCTGAGCACCTGTGTACCCACTAGAGAGAAAGCTGGGAGAATTAAGGGTAGGGGATCACTAGAAATGAATCTTTGTTCTGGGATCAGCCAGTAATAGGGTTTTATGTAGAAGGAGCAAACAAATTCCTTGGAGATTCCTCCCAATTATATCCTCTATTAGGAGGAAAGGAGTTTTATTGCATTTTGATTTGGATCCTGCATCCTTAAGCAGAGCGATAAACACATGCCTTCCTGATACCAATAGTGCTCCTTATTATTTTTCACATTAACCAAACCCCATGGTACAAGCTAGTTAAAGAAATAACTGTTATAAAGTTTGTATTCTACTCTTGCATTTTTCCAAGAGAATAGTGCTTATATTTTAATAATAAAAAAAATTATAGTTAATAATTGTTGCAATGATAATCATAGACCAGAGACAGGCAGGGCTGATCAGAAACTACTGAATGTTTTTCATGAATATCTTGAACAGGCGCACAAAAGAGAAGCTTCCCATTTCTTAGTATCTTTTTGGCCTACATTTTTACAATATCCCTTATTCAGTTAAATGTCTTACATTGCTTAGTTGCTTTCCCTTATCCTAAATAACATAATCATGGAAACAGATCTGATTAGTTGGGAAAAATGTAATATTTTATGTACTGTGCAGTCCTGGGTTGGGTAGGTTGTCTATGAGTGATGCCTACTTGCAGAAATGATAATCCTGTGTCTTGCTGTAGTATTTAAGACCTAAGTAGTGGTTAAGATCAAAGCAGGCTATCATGGATGGTATTCACATGACCTGTTTACCCATGATTAATAGAAACATGATCTATCAATTTTCTGAATTTACACAACATATTAACACCTACATTAGGCACATATTCTCAATTTGTATAGCTTGTAGATATTTGTGGTTCAGTATATAGTATGACTGTAGCTGTAATGTCAGAATATCCATCCATTTAGCCAGTGTCATCCAGCAGCACTTTTTCAGATATCAGTCATTATTCTTCTACAGTTCTAGTTGGAGCTGTCACAACAGTATCTGGGAAGTTTTGCACAGAAAACATTTGCTCTATCACTGATAAAATTGGGAAGAGGCAATCTGCCATGACTAAGGACTAGAACTGCCCATTTATGTAGGAACAGAAGCACCATAAAATGGTGCCCCCACTCCCAACCTTTGCAAGGATCCAGCATGATGCCATAGTCAATGGTATCAAAAGATGCTGAGAGGTCCAGTTTCCTGGGGAAGATAAATCTTCTGAATGACCAATACTGGTTTATTTCATGGTTGGGCCTGAATCCTGACTGAAAGATTCTAGGATCCTTTGTAGCTCTAAAAAAGATTCCTGTCATGAGCACTGATGGTGAGCAGGAGGGGGCCCCTATCCAGGGGAGAAAACGCATGCGTAGTAGTGAGGAGTTGAGCAGTCATTCAAAGAGACACAGAACAGACACGTCTTGACTTTTGGGGTTCATCTATATGGGTTTTCTCACACTTCAGTTTGTTAGGATTTTCTGTCTAATGTAGCAGTAATAAAACACTAGAGACTTATTCCTCATCTCATTGTGGTTCCTGCTTGTTAGGACAATTCCCTAAAAAAAAGAAAGGTTGGAGATAAGACAAAAATGGTCAGATCAAGGAACTACTTGGGATTGGTAACTGGGAAGAGGCCTTGCAGGAGCAAACCGCCCAGAGTCGTCATTGCACAAGATGGGCAGTGGAGAAATTTAATAAATAAATAAATTTAAGCTATTAGCAAACAAAGTATGACATGGAACTACCCATGAAATTGTTGGGAAAATCCCCAAGGGCTCTCTGGAAACCTTCTGAATTCATGAGAAGGCCATTTAAATAGATTTCTTTCCTTGCAGAAGCCCAAGACTTACGTGACTCGCAGCTTGACCAGAAAACGAACTGATGGCAAAGTACAGATATCAATATCTTGGCCAATTTTCTTGTCATTATGAGACTTTCATGCATGACCACGGCTACTCCCTCTTCCATGCCTTTGGCGTCCTGGCTGCTGCTGACTTAAAACCAGGAAGGGTAGACTCCCAAGACAGTTACAACATCCCTGTTGCTGTCAAGCCAGGTCTCAGTAATGTACACCAGGTGTGAATATTCATTCATCACCATGTCAGAGGCTTGTATGGTTTTATTTCATACATTTCTGGCATTTACTAGCAGTAGCCTTAGAACAAGGTGCTTGACAATTTGGCCACCTGGGCCAAGGGGTTGGGCAACTGGCTTAGAAGAAGGGATCTGCAGGCAAATGATCCATCATCTCCCAAAATAAAATCCTGCGGTAACAGGATTATTAAATCAGGACCTACTTGTATTACTGGCAACATCTAACTTGAGCATTACCTTAAAAGAAAAATAGGAGGTTTTTTTTTCTACTATTAATCATTAGAAAATTTAATCCCATGTTTAAAGTATAATCCTTGCTTTCTTTTCTACAAGTTATCTTGGCTTGGCTAAATACATTAATTTACAAAACTGGAAAGCAAATAAAATAAAAAATATATACAACTGGGTGGTTCAAGACTTGATGCCATAGCCATCCATTAAAAGATGCCTAATACCCTATTTTGATGAATATGTGTGCATATAGATATATAGATATACACCCACACTTAGTGTGTCTTGCATTATGCTTTGGGAAATGTGATTTATTATAAAGCCAGTGCAGGCTGAAAAGGAGACATCTATGACACGGAGACCCTTTATTTAATTATTTTTACTTTTGCTTAATTATTTTGCATACACACTCATTATATTTTTACTCAGTAAAAATGAGGCTCAGTGAACAGTGAAACTTAAAAGGGGACAGAATATGGACAGAAATGGTAGAATCAGGGAAATATTAGCTGATATAATTAAAACAGTGAAGAGAAAATTGAATAAACTGTTGATAAGGAAATAAATTCCTCCTCCTTTCCTCAGTGAAGGTTTTCCCCCCTACTTTGGACAATTTCCTATGTTTTTTTTTTTTTCCTTTCAGTTTCCTACATAATGTACTGTAATGCTCTGTCTCCTAAATGCTGTCTGCTTAGATGGGTCATTAATTAGAAATTTGAGAAGCTATGTTTGGATTTAAACCTAATTGGAAATTTGTGAACCAAATGTCAGATCCTCAGATCCAGGTCAGTGCCTCTGTGACACCTTGATATCTCTTTTACGCCTCACTTGAATGACCCACATTTTGTTCCCTGAATGGTAGATTACGCTTTCAGGGGGACCACAGACAGGCTTTATATAATCTCTCCCTCTCTCTCTCCCTCTCGATAGGAAGTATCCTGTAAGATCAGGCCAAGGATCCACCTATTTGAATATCTGAGGGAAGGACTGAATATATTTGAGTTGGGGTGAATCTGGCTGTTTGGTGTTATAGGAAGTTATGGCTTTCAGTGTTATGTTGATAGTCGATAGTATTTATTATTGTTGTTATGGGACATATTTGATAATTTGGAATTACTATAATGCCCTGTATGTATTCTAGGTTTTGCTGCAAGCCACTTAAAGATACATGAGTAAAGCAGCATAGAAGTATGTGTAATATGTAAAATAAATACATATTTTTTCCATTGATCGTTAGCCAAGTATTTCTGGAAAACCTACTAGCAGGGTATGAAGGCAAATACTCATCCTCATATTTTGCCCCTCCAGACATTAGCACTGAATAAAAATGCACAGCCTGAAGCCCCAGGTGGCTAATGATCCTCAGAATGCTGGATTCCATGTCCTCCTCTCCATTCTCCAGACACCCCACAAGCACAGGGAAGGGTTATGCCAAGGCAGCATTCAATCATAGTAATTTTCTCCTATTGACTCCAATAGAGGGGAACAGGACCTCCCCCAACCCTGAGTATGGTTTAGATACAGCAGTACTCTGAAGCTGTAATTATCACAGGCTCCTCCTACCTGTGGAAGTCCAACAAAGCAGCCACAGTTTTTCAACAGTGGGACCATGACATTAAAACTTACCACAACAAAGATTTTGAGTTCCAGAAGACTTGGATAACTAAAGTAAGTGTTCCAGTCCCAAAGAATAATGCTGGTTTTGTAAACTGCTTTGAAAATTTGGAACAAGGAAGTTAGTAGATATTTATTTTAAATAAACGAGCAAATAAATGAAAACAAAATAAGCCACTCTGTCTTGGGTATATCATGCTTTCAAGCATGTCGGCCATGTGTTGAAGTTGTTGTTAGCCCAGCTGGTAGCTCTGTGCACAGCGAGTGGGGTGGAGAGGAGCACTTGCTTTGGCAACACTGAAATTATGAACCTGACAAGTGCACAATTTACTGAAACACAATATTTTATTGTGCCTCAGTATGGGGAAGTTAGTTTCACTTTTGCAGAAAAGAAGCAAGGGCATAAATGAAGATCTATAATATTCATCCTGGGTAATCAGTTATTACAACAATATTGCACTTTTTATTTTTTATTTTTATAATTTGCTTTGCTGAGAAAAAAAACTAAAAAAAACAGGGGATTGGGAATAAGAAAGGAAAGGAAAGAAATCTAGATTATTTCAGAGCATCTTGCATTACCAGAATCATTTATCCTTTTTTTTAATGAGGCTTATTTGCATCTATACCTTTTCCTGCTGTTGCTGACTATACGCCTTTCACTTGCCCTAAATCTATGACTGCTTGGGGGGTGCTTAAGGAACTGCTTCCCACTGGTACATTGATTAGTCCTATAATTAGATCCCAGATCTGTATGTGGGCTAACATAACCGATGTATCTGGATGGCATTTGTTTGTTTACTTATTTATTTTGCAGAAATTGCAGGAGTAAACTTGACTAATCCTGCATGGTTGTTGTTGCCTTCTCATATTGGTGCAGGTGGTGGGGAGCACATCACTTCCAGCTTCTGCTGATTTGACTTTCTAATACTGAATATTATTTGGGGAGTAACTTCAGATGTGCATCTAGAGCAACTCAATACAGACTTCTTTGTGCATGAGAAGTGACTCCATCCTTTGAGGTGGAGGGAGCAATTACTGTAGGTAGAGAAACTTTTTTTTTAACATTTTAGAATCCATTTGTATGTCAAGTCTCAACTTCTTCTTCCAAACCAAGAAATCCAAGCAAAATGTTTCCTAGGCTTCTTTGGGCTTTTATGACAAATGATATAAACTGCAGTGGCAGCATTCTGAAAGTGATTAGCAGCTACAATTGAGATTTCTCATAATGCCCAAAGTTCTTCGTGTAGCATTGTTCAAGAACACCCTAGGAAAATGGCAGAATGAAATCAAGTGGGTTTGGGTGTTTGGGAAGATAGCCAGCATGAGTAGTGGTATCCTAGCAGTTCTCAACTTTGACAACTTTAAGATGTATGGATTTCGACTCCCAGAATGCCCCAGCCAGCATGTGGGATGACGTGTGATGAGTGTTCTTCAAGGAAGACAAGACATGATGAAGCTGTGCTAACCATGATAACCTTCTGGATTGGCTCGGGGGACTAGGAGTGGGAGGCATGATGCTAAGTACCTCCTTTCTCATTTCTAGTCAGGTTTTTTGGGGTTGGGGTGGAGAGGTCTAGCTTTAGGCCCTGCTTTGCAGAGTGCCTCAGGTATCCATGCTATTTGTTTAATATCTACATGGGGTCACTGGATAAAGTCATCTGTCAACATGGAGTTAAGTATCATGAGAACACTGATGATATTCAGTTATAGATCTCTGTCCCTGGCTAAATAATGCTGCCTTGATTCTATTCTAGTATCTGGAGGCTGAAAGGGTTTAGATGGAAACGAACAGGCTCTGATTTAACCCTAGCAAAATTGAATGGCTGTAGGTTTGGGGTCCTCTGGGATCTAGTTCTGGATATTTTTGAAATGTTCTCATGGGGTTGTACTAGCTCCACTCCAAGCTGATTCACAATTTGGGGGTCCATTGGGATTCTTGGCTCTTGCTCAAGGAGGGCGCTTGAGTAACTTGTATTGTGCGCCACGTGCACCCATTTCTGGTTTGGAAGGCCCTGTTCATGGCCACTCATGCTTTAGTCACCTCCCATTTCAGTCATGTGCTCTACATGGGGCTGCCCTTGAAAACCATATGGAAGCTGCAATTGGTTCAGAATGCAACAGCATATGTAGTAATGGGCATACTTCATTATACCCATGGAACATCATTGCTTTGTGAGCTGTATTGGTTCCCAGGAGGCTTTCAGGTGCAATTCAAGGTGCTGGTTATCACCAATGAAGCTTTTCATGGCACAGTATTGGGTCACTTGCAGGACTGCCTCTCCCTAGGCACCTCTACCTCTTCCATGACCATGCTTCAAGCTCTATCTTTGAAAAAAAAATGCCACCTAGTGAGACCTAGGAGGTCTGCCTTCTCTGTTGTTGTGTTTGCCCTCTAGATCAAGCTGTTCCTGAAGTTTGGATGGTCCTATTGTCTTTCCAAAGAGCTGCAGAGACTTGGCTCTCCTCTCATGCATTGGGTTGGGATGGTAGATGAGCCTGTTCTGAGGCATGAGCGTAATTTTTATCATTAGCTTCAATTATGTATTGATGTTAGTTTATTTTTTTCCCCATCTTCCTTCTTCCCTCCCTCCCTCCCTCCCTCCCTCCCTCCCTCCACTTCCCAGAATCACAAAATCACAAAGATTCGTAAAGTTGAGAGGAACAACTTTAGTAGAAATAATAAAATAAAATAATAAAATAAAATAATAAAATAAAATAAAATAAAATAAAATAAAAATGCTTTCAGATTCTGGAGTTGTCTTTGCTGACACATCAGACATCCTTTAGAGCTGCAATGAATTTCATTTATTGTCTAATCCTGAGTTGTATTGTATTTCTTCTGTTTGTATCTGTATCTTAAATTACAATACTATGCAGTATTTCTACTCTTCTATATTGTATTTTATTATTGCCTTGGAATTTCTCCATTATTATACTGTAACATTATTTCTATAGTGTAATGGTTGCCTAATCCCAAATACTCAGTCTCACAAGCCAGGGCTTAAAGATAACTGATTTATTAAAGGAATAGTATGCAAATACAGAGAAAGCTGAGAATGAGCCAAAGCGTGCCAAATACAAACCTAAAAGCCTTGCCTTCAATCCAGTCCCGCCCCAAGCACCTGTCAGCAACCACCCCCTCCCAGGTGCTAGCCACCGTTACACGCGCCTGGGAAAGTAACCTTGAATACGGTTGCAAACCCAAACACATTCCAAAGGTCCAAAACAAAGGATAGAGCACGAACGGAAAATACCAGCAAAGAGCAAGCTGAGTATACACGGAGAAACGGTTTGACATGTGAAACGTTACGATGTTAACAGAACATTGAAACGGGGAACATGACATATAGTTAGACTTAGCTTCTACTCATTAATCTCTCTTCTCTATAGTTATTGGCATCTTCCTCTACCTGAACACTGAACTTAACTTTACCTCTTCCATCATCAACCCTCCATTTCCTTACATTAACTAAATCATTACCTCTACTGCTATTATTCCACTAAAATGAGTTCGTTATTCCCCCACCTCAAGTCACTTCTCCGGCTTGTTCTCCTTCCAGCTATCTGGGTACAGAGGGTTGGTTGCCATTAACTCCTCTCAGCTAACTTTCTTTGGAATTTTTCATTGCTCTTGCTAGGATAGCCATCACTTGTTTTCTCCCATAGATATAAAGCCACTTCTCTCCTCTAGGTGTCATACTTCTCCATGCCCCTTGTGGGCATTTTCTTCCTCTTGCTTGTTCCTGGCCATTTGCCAGCACTCTAGATTTTTGACAGTCATTCCTGGACACTGGTGACTGCAAGACTCTCTTGCTGGTGCCTTTTGGTCAGCTCTCATGGATCCCCCTCAGCTCTCTCTCAACTCATTCTTGAGACCCCCTAGGACTTTCCTATTCTGCCCTTCTGGCAGGTGCCACCATTCTTGACGTTCCTGGTATTTAAAAACATTCTTCCTCAACTTGTTGTACTTGTTCCAGAATTCCCAGCCAGCATAATCATTAAAATTCTGGAGGTTTTGTGGTTCAGTATATCTAGATTGCCCCAGGTTGGAAAGGTTGCTTTGAAGACTCATACATTTACCCTGACAGGTATAAATAGAAATATGAATCAAATTAGTGGCCTATTCATTTGATAGGGTATACAAAGCTTAACATAAATGAAAGGTGCAAATTGAATGCATTTGGTAAGCTTCTAATTAAGTCCTTTTGTCTAATCTTCCTTCCTCCTTTGTCAAAATGTCTCAAGAACAAGCAACATTTCAATAGCATAGTAGGAATACTATATGGTAGTAAGAAGTTAAGAGTTCAGAGATCAATTACAGCATTGGAGAACAATATAATTACTGGAGAAGAAGGGAAATAACATCACTGTGTATGAAATTAGTTTGGTAATTTTTTCTGGAACAGCTATTCTTTATATACCTTGATTTCATAATTTGAACTTGGGGGAAAGGCACCTTTAAGTGAGATTTACATTCACTTAAACTGAGAGACATCAGAGTTGTAAATCACAGAACCACCATCTCTAGAAGCTTAAACAGCTCCAAGAGGTTAAGTAGAAGATATAAAAATGTTATGATGTGTTTGTTATGGCCCTTCAAAGGAAAGTAACGAAGCAAATAGGATGTCAAGGTTACTGAAATTCTAGGCAGACATCTTGAACATGTGCTTCAGACCATCAGTACTAAAGTCCCAAAGGCAAGTAGCCAGAATTCTGCTAAAAAACAGAAATTCTCATTTGACCGTATGTACAAGATATCTGCTGTGGAGATCTCTATAGAGGCTTCCTTTTTTTCTGCAGTGTTTCTTGGACTATTCATGTAACTAAACTATGCATAGTCATGCAGTTATGTGGAAGAAGAAGCCTCCCTGTGCTGTTGGGAGCACATGAAACTTTTTTTTTTTATGCTCAAAGAAAGGAAAACTCAATTGCCTCAGCCACCTCATATGCATTTTTTTAAAAAATCTTGGTTTTTAAAGAGAATGCTAACTAGTATATTTTTTTCTTTCTTTCCTTTAATATTAATTCACATTCTTTACTATTCTAAGTTGCAATCTTCCATAAGTCATGACCATCATGATGGGCCCAGATATTGACCTCTACCACTCATTGTAGCTGTTATCAACAGAGGTTTCACACAATTAGATAATGTGTAGTGTAGGCTGGCAGCCTTAACTGTATCCATATCACAAGCAGAATTCCCTGCTACCCTGCTAGCAACCTCAGTTATTTTTGGCATCAAAACCTAGCTTTATTCCAAGCATGCACATACTATTCCATGCAAGCTACTAACTCTAATCTAGATACTACCTTGCAAGCCCACTTACTGTTGCCTGCTACTTGCCAAGCAGGAGGTATATGCAATTTACTTACACACACTCAACTGGTAGATATCATGTTCACAAGTATAGAGCTACCTTAATTGTTACAGTATATTTCTACGAAGGTTGCTTTAGTACAGCTTTCCCCCAGATGAGGTCTTCTAAGTGTCTGAATGGCACCTCCCAGAATTCCAAGCCATGCATGTTGTTCACTGTCTGAGAAGTATCGACACACATGGAGGTCACCAGGTTTTGGAAGGCTGCTTTGAAGGTAAAGACTCCCATACTGTTTTCTTAGCACAATTTGGAAGTGGTTTGGCCTTGCTTTGGAGACATAAAGATTGCAATTCTGTTTAATTATTTCAGCCTCCAAAAGCTGAAATAAGGAGAATAGCAGTATTGTGATAAGGGCAGCACAGATGTCAGGGCCAAAATGTCTCCCTTTTAAATATACTATATGTGGCCTTCAAAATCCATGTTTTGCTTTAGGCACCCTAAAAAATGCAGAAAGGTCATCAGTTGCCTACCATGGCTTTAATTGTTCTAGAGGTCTACTTTTTTAAATGAAAAATGCAGGAAAGAATGGCAACTTTATTTTAAATGGAAAATACATCTAAGAGTTAGCAGCCATGAGAGAAAATGTGCAGAATGACTAATGTGTGGTTGCAGAGGGAAAAACAGGAACCCCAGGGGCTGATTCCCTTCTGTTTGCTGTGGAATGGAAATGTTTCTTTCCCAATTTCTCTGTGTTAGTTGAAACATTATTCATCTTTTATTGTAGCAAATGCTTCAGAAATCAATTTGTTTTCCAGTTGAGACTCTCAATCACCATAAAAATAAACGTGAACAGTATTTCCCCCAAATAAATAAATATATATTTATATATAGCCGGGAGTGTGAATTTTTATGTGGAGATTTGATTAAAGCATAAAAACACATCTTTTGATTTAGTATGTGATTTGGCCATCATGCCACTAAATTTTCAGCCTATATCAGTATTCAGATACAAGATGTTTGTCACCAAGATTATCCACTGAGGCTTCGCATGAGTGATGGGGAAAATATGAAATGCATAAAGATTAATTAAAATAAATCCATTTAATTTAAATTACTTTAAAATAAATCAATTTCAATTTTATGTTAGTCCTGGCTTTACTTGTTTCCTTTCTAATGGGTCCCCAAGCATGACACTAAAGGGCCAAGGAAGTCCCTTAGCACAAAATAAATTTTAAATTATTTTAATTATACTGATATTTGATATTTTAACATTTGCTTCTGATATTAATTTAATCAGTCTTATTGTTAGTTTTATATTCTGTAAAGTTGTAAGCTGCCTCCAGAATTTGTATCAATGGAGAGGCAAGGTATACATTCAGTAATAAATAGATAAATGCAGTTCTTGGTGCTCTCTGAACTTGGTTGTTTGCTTGCAGACGTTTCATTACCCAACTAGGTAACATCATTGCATTGATGATGTTACCTAGTTGGGTAATGAAACATCTGCATGCAAACAACCAAGAACTCCATTGTTCAACTCTAAGCTACAGATATTATCTTCAACTGGAAATAGATACATTTACCACATGCCCTGCTATCTACGTGCCACCAAGGTGACTTAAGGGTAGATGAGATATGGATTTCTCTGTTGTCTTGGTAAAGGTGAAAAGGAATTTCAAGGACTCTTTTTAGTAGTAACTTCAGTTTTTTAAGGGGTGGTATGATGTTGAAAGGATCTTCTTCAGTGTAAGACCATAAATGCTATGATGCCATTTCATGTCACTGTCCATCAGAAGGGCCAAGCTCATGCTATTATTAGAGTTCAATAAAAATTCTTATGATTATTAGCCCACTACCCACCAGAAGAGCTCCTCCAAAGGCCTCAAATTAATACAGCTGAATGGGAACTGCCTGGAGTCCAACTGGACTGAGGTGGTATGTAACAAGCAGCATAGCAATACTTAAACACATGTAGATTTCGAGCAGTAACAGCGTTTTAGTTTGTGTTTCAGTTAAAATGCAAAATCAGCTACATTTGTATTCAAATACAGGTCAAACAATTTTCTCCCCCAGCCATAACATACAAAGAGAAGAAGGAGCAGGCAAGTTATTTAAACTGCATGGATGCCATTACCAGAAGCTGAGCTTGATTTGAAGGCCTCTTTGCTTTTGATGCCTTGATTTGCCTGCTTGACATTTATGAAGGATTGTAGTGTAAATTAGATTTATCAAGAGTCAAAATGGGGTAAATATAAAAATAAAAAGTGTATGAAAACTATATAGTATCTGAGGTGCTATAGATAATCAACAGCTTCCTAGTGAATCTGGACACCTACACGTCTTTTGATTATTAAATGACTGGGCCGCCAACATTTAAATCATATTCATATACAGAAGTTCAGTCTTTGCTGTTCTCCACATCATTAAACATGCTGTGTGAGGGATGGGACTTTGCACACAGTCAGCTTTTTCTGTGAAATGTCACAGGATTTAATGACCAAATCCAGGCCTTGACAAGCAGTAGCAGAGGCAGAATCCAAGTTCAGAAAACCTTGCTATCTGCCTATCAAGGATGTGGAAACTGTTCTATTCAGAGTCTGTAAAAGTGCAGTATAGCCAGTCACCAGAGACCTGAAGCATAACAAGGAAAAAATTAATAAAGATTGTGATAGTGCACTTTGAGAAACTGTAATGCATCATATTGCTTTCAGTCACTTGGAATGGCACATTTGTAAAGGAGCGTGCCGTGCCTCCAATTCACTGTAAGATTTCACAGCCTTGATTTTCGAGGAAAATACTTTGCACATACCATAGCTGCATAAATTTGCCTGGTAAAACTCTCCCTTTAAGTGCATCACCATGAGAGGCAGAAAAGCCATTTCTATTGATTCTTTTTCCTCTTTTTTGCCTGGCACACAGATTTTAAATTCTCAGGAGTGCTGAAGGATGACAAAATTGTCTATACACTTTCAGAAGCTTAATGATAGACTTGAAATTCTCCCAAAAGCAAATGTGACGCAGCTTGTCTTCTTTGATGAGTTTGATCGTCTCAATATCCCTTTTTTCCAGTTGTCTCTTTTGTAAGTTTTTCATGACAAACATCTGGCCCTGGTCAGGCTCAGGGGTCGGCACTATTAGAAAATTGCAGGCACTGGCAACCTTACTTGCATCCAGGATTGTCGGAGAAATTAAAGGGTGATTAAAAACTTGATTTGGAAGACTTTGTGGAAAGTTTATGGGTAGGAATGGAAGATTTTACCTCACAAGCACTGAAATCTCATTCCCGTTCTTATATGAGCATTTTTACTTGAAAATAGTGCAGCTGAATTAGCCCTTTAATGCTGATGATGGGATCTTTGGGGTGTTGTAGAGGCTGTTGTGTACCACCTAAGGATGGGTGATGATCCACTCTCGCTTTATAAAAACATCACGCTGTAAATGGGGTGGGGGCGTTGAACTGGAGGCCTTCTGCTTGGAAAATGTGCAATTTTACTATTGTCCGCAAATCACCATCTGTCTGTTCGCCTGGTATGATAAGCCAATAACCACACAGAGCAGGAGAATCAAGCTCGCTTATTCCAGAAGTCTAGAAGAAAAAAGGGCTTTCCTCGTGCAAGAAGAGGAAACGCCGAGTACACAGTGAGCGGCAGTTTTATACAGTTCTACAGTGGTTATCACAGCAGATAAACAAAAGCTCCTTATTGGTTACCTCTTATGGCACCTGCGCAGTACCTTTACATGTTACATACCATCCCATAATAGTTTTTAGCATGTTCTATGTTTTCCAAAATCTCCACCTATGGGGTGTGTGTTTTAAGATGCTAATTAGCGAGGGGTCCTTGTCCTATGATCTGGGATGCCTAGTTCATCAGGTACTCTACCCTACACTTGACTTTAACACTGATAATGCAAGCATCTGGGGTCCGATAACACAGAAGGTCCCCTGCCTTCCTTTTTCTTCTTCTTGGCACACACCCTGACAGCACAGACATCCTGAATCCGTTGACGTGACTTCCAGTGTTTTTCCATTCTTTCTAATTTCGCACCCCTCCCTATTGTGCAGGACCCCTCCATTCAGTTTTAGGATTTGAAACACTGACAACACCACTTCAGAAAATACATTTGTCTAACTTGACTTAGCAAATAATGCACCTCCAGAAAAGCTTTGGATCCAAATGGATTCTACATGTTCAATCTCAGGCTCAATTAATTATTGCTAAGACAGCGTAATCCCAAATCAAGCTGCAAACAAAAGGGCCTCATTACAACTACAGAGAATTGTTTCAGCTAACTCCAATTGGGATATACAGCATAAACGCATGGGTTAGGGCAAATCACAGATGAAAACACAATGTGTATCCCTGCTTTACAGTGGGCTTGTTTTCTGAAATGCTGTCATGCCTGACAAAGGGCACATGTATACGTTAGATTGCAGAAGAATACATCACTAGGTAAGACATTGCTATTACACATCCATCCAGCAGAAACAGAGGAAAAATATCATTGACCTTTTGTGTCCCTTGTCTTCCATATACCAGTATATCAGTATACCAGTATACCAATTGCTTTAAAACAATTTTTAAAAAGTGGTGAAGCATAAGATAACTTGAGATGAAATTCAGAGCTATTCTTACTCCCTCCCCCGCTGAGAATAAGAAATGTTCCAAGGGAAGTTTTGTTCTGGAAGAAGACAAGGGATCAAGTTCTGCAGCAGCATTTTAATACCAGATTGAAGATTTATTAAGATAATGCTGTGTGAGGGGTGGGACTTTGCATACACTCAGCTTTTTTTTTTTTTGAAATGTCACAGGATTTAATGACCAAATCCAGGCCTTGACAAGCAGTAGTAGAGGCAGAATCCAAGTCCAGAGAACCTTGCTATTTGCCTATCAACGATGTAGGAAACTGTTCTATTAAGAGTCTATAAAAGGGCAGTATAGCAATTACCAGAGACCTGAAGCATAAGAAGGAAAAACATAATAATTGTTTAATTATTAAGTTCTTAAAGAAATTCCTATTAGGAATAATAGGAACTGTTCTTAAAGAAATTCCTATTAGAATTTTGTAAGAGAAATGAGAATTCTTTTTTGACTGAGAGATTAAAGCAGAAAAAGATCTCATTTCAATGGGACAAATTAGAATGTGTGATTTTTAGTTTTAAACAGCAGAGGTTTCAACTGAATTCTGTCAAGAAGGCAAGGAAATTTCTAGAAAAATTCAAAGAGGGGACTTCCAGGGAAGAAATGGTGAACTGGAGATGGTGCCACTAAAAGCAGAGCTGATGACTGCATTGGAATGAAGAACCGGTGAGTAGACTGGCTCTTTGTAATTCCTCTTCAGACAAGGAGAAGACTTGAGATCACCCATAAGTGTTCAGTGCAGTTGCTTCTCATGAGGAGACTGCAAGACAGAGGTCTCCAGTGGGATTAGAGCTCTGGGAGACGAGGAAATAGCCATCTTTCCGCGGTCAGTGCTTTCAAAAGGACACTGGGTTCACATACTCCCTTTTTAAATCACTTTAGGAAATTGCTTGTTAACTGCTTTTCAACTATGAGGAACCTTTGGACTGACAAGTTTTACAACACTGGGTGAGTTTCCTTCAATCTTTAGCAAAAGTTTTAAATTCAGGTTTAAGGACTTTACTTTTTTTCCCAAATAAACAGCAAAAGGTTGAGTTTTGCTCTTCAGTAAAAGTTCTAGATTTTGCAAAGTTACAAACAGATTCAGGGTGCAGAGGGATTTGAAATAAGATTTTGGAATTAATTATAAGAATCCTTCCTGTGAGAAAATGCTTTTGTTTTGAATTCTCTTTAAAAAAGTGATAGGATGAGACTTTGAAGATTGAATCAGAAGGAACTAAAGATTAAAATTAAAGGAGAAGAACACTTAAATTTGACTTACTAATACAGAATAGAGCAAAATATTTTAACGTTGGACATATTAAAGGATAGTTTTGAACAAGGGATCCAGAAGTTAATTTTAAGAGCGTCTGCCTCTATAGATAGAATGTGTTTAGAATATGTTATGGAAGAGAAACAAGTTTTACTGGAAAAGACTGAGATTGAGCTGAAAGTGGATTTAAAATGACAGGCTACAAGAATGACATAGAAAAAGATGCTACACTAGACATACAAATGAAACCAGGTAATGTCTTAATAATTAAAAGGGATATACAAATAACAAACCAAAAGAATGACCTGGATAATTTCCTTACATTGGATTTGCAGAAGAAACTTCTTAAAACTTTGAAGAATTTTGGGAGAAGAGACAAAGAAAGAAAATGAAAAGAAATCAAGTTCTAGGACATTTTAAAAGTAAAAGGAATGAATATAATGTTGGTATATTTGATCAAGGTTAAGATAGATATATCGTTATCTCTGGTAACCCTTAATGGACTTTTGCTGACCAGAACTGAAATGATGATGCTTTATGGATTTGGTCTGTATATAAATCCCCAACTAAATCCAGAACTTTATTGACTGATGAGCATGGTAGATTTGTTGGGGTGGAGGTTAATATGCAATACGCTAAGACTTTGATATGCCCCAAATGTGGACAGAGTATTGTTTCATAAATGACTTATAGAGAGATTAATAGATTTCTCTGTTATGAAAATTGGTGCTTGATGGGGGATTGGAATAGAGTGATCTCCCCAGAACTGGACAGAACTTCTGAGAAAAATATTAAATATTAAAATCACCCAAGTCAAATTACCAAAAGTTTTCTTTGATTTGATGGACATTTTAGGGCTGTTTGATAAATGGAGACAGAAAAATGGCAATTCAAGAGAGTATACCTACTTTTTTAAAACACATAGATCCTTTTCAAGAATAGACATGATTTGGATTTCAAAGAACTTGGCTACTAAGGTTTGAAAAGTAGAGATATTACCAAAGACTTTTTTTGGAACATAATCCTGTGAGTTTGGTTTATTAAGCCGCTATTAAAGGCCTACCTGGTGGCCTTAATACTTCTACTTCTCCGCCCTTATTGAGTCTGCAGAATGCTGCCCAATGGCCCTGTTTAAAATTACTCAGTCCATTTTGGGAAAGGTGGGTGCAGTGACCCACCTACAGGGCCATGCAGAGGAGTTTTTGGAGCATTTGCAAGACAAAATTGCTCGGATCTGCTCTACGTTAGACTCCAAGTGTGACACATGGTCTGTGGAAATACCGAAGGAGTGTACTTACCATGTTATCTGGGAGCAGTTTGATCCTGTTGGACCCGAGGAAGTGGACAAGATCCTCAGGACAGTAAATGCCGCCATTTGTCATCTAGACCCATGTCCCTCCTGGATGGTGAAGGCAGCTCGGGAGGTGACATGTGGCTGGGTCCAGGAGATGGTCAATACATCCTTGAGGGAGGGGGTGTTCCCAACTGCCTTTAAGGAGGCGCTGGTACAACCCCTCCTCAAGAAACCATTGCTGGACCCTACTGTACTGGAGAATTTTCATCCAGTCTCCCACCTCCCCTTTTTGGGGAAGGTGATTGAGAAAGTGGTGGTATTGCAGCTCCAGAGGGTTCTGGAGGAAATGGATTATCTAGACCCCTTTCAGTCAGGTTTCAGGCCCGAATATGGGATGGAAATGGCATTGGTCACACTTATGGATGATCTTTGGCGGGAGCGGGATGGGGGTATTGCATCCATCCTTGCTCTTCTTGACCTCTCAGCAGCTTTCGATACCATTGACCTTTTGGGTTGGCTCAGGGAGTTGGGGGTGGGCGGTGTGGTTCTGCGCTGGTTCATCTCCTTCCTCCAAGGCCAGTCCCAATCGGTGGTGATAGGTAGGGAGAGATCCGACCCTCGGCCCCTCCTTTGTGGGGTGCTGCAGGGTCCGGTTCTCTCTCCTCTCCTATTTAACATCTACATGAAACCACTGGGTGAGATTATCCATCACCATGAGATGAGATATCATCAGTGTGCTGATGATACTCAATTGTATATCTCCATCCCGGGTGAAGTAAGTGATGCTGTGACCACCCTCTCTGAGTGTCTGGGGGCTGTGGGGGTCTGGATGGAGAACAACAGGCTTTGGCTGAACCCTGGTAAGACAGAGTGGTTGTGGGTTAAGGGCTCTGCCTTATCCGGGACTTTGTCATCTTTAGTTCTGGATGGGGTTGCACTGCCCCAGACAGACCCAGTGCGTAACTTGGGGGTCCTCATGGACTCACGGCTCCTGCTCGAAGAGCAGGTGGCAGCCATGGCTGGAAGGGCCTTTGCGCAGCTGCATGTTGTGCATCAGTTGCGCCCTTTCTTGGATTGGGAGGCCCTTTGGACAGTCACTCATGCCCTTGTTATCTCCCATATAGACTATTGCTATGTGCTCTATGTGGGGCTACCCTTGAAGAGTATCTGGAAGCTTCAGCTGGTCCAGGATGCGGCCGTGTGGGCTATTTTTGGTGCCCCTAGAAGGGCGCATATAACACCTTTGCTTCGTGAGCTGCACTGGATACCAGTTTGCTTCCAGGTCCAATTCAAGGTGTTGGTTATCAGCTTTAAAGCCCTACATGGCATGGAACCAGGTTACCTGAGGAACCGCCTCTTCCCCGCTTCATCAGCCTGTCCCACCCGGTCATGCAGAGAGGGCATGCTGCGGACCCCGTCTGCAAGAGACTTCCATCTGGCGGGGTCCAGGAGGCGGGCCTTCTCTGCAGTGGCGCCTGCCCTTTGGAACATGCTGCCCCAAGAGGTGAGATTAGCCCCATCGCTCCTAGCCTTCCAGAGGGAATTGAAGACCTGGCTCTGCCATCGGGCTTGGGGCAGGGAGGAGAATAATCATACTTGAGGTTGGCTAGTGCCTTGAAGTGTCCCTCCTACGCAAGGACTGAATGAGACCATAGCCATTGGGATTTTATTATATTTGGTAGTTTTTAAAATTGTTTTAGTCTATATTTTATATTGGAATTTTATTGTATAGTTATTGTTTTATGCTGTAAGCTGCCCAGAGTCCCTCTGTTCGGAGGAGATGGGCAGTGACAAATTTGATAAATAAATAAATAAATAAAAGAAATAAAAAGAAAATCTTTTAGACAGAGACTAAAGAAAATGTTGCTACAGAAAGAAGCGATAGTGGAGGATTGTAAAAAGATATTAAAAGAATTTTTTGAAAATAATTTAGGTAAAGGCACTGATTTAAGAATGGTTTGTGATGAAATAAAGCTTTTATTAGAGGTTATTTTATACAATCTTCAGCAAAGGATCGTTACCTTGTCGTGGTGCTGGAGCTTGAGCACCTCAATGATGCCATGAGCTAAACCGTGAAGGGCCACCCAAGACGGGAAGGTCATGACAGAGAGGTCAGACTAAATGCGATCCCTGGGGAAGGTAATGGCAACCCACCCCAGTATTCTTGCCGTGAAAACTAAATGGATCAGTACAACCAGAGATATGTCAGTATACCATCGGAAGGTGAGACCCCCAGGTCGGAAGATGGTCAAAATGCTACTGGGGAGGAACAGAGGATGAGCTCAACTAGCCCCAGACGTGATGACGCAGCTAGCTCAAAGCCGAAAGGACGGCTAGCAGCCGACGGTGCTGGTGGTGAAGGGCGAATCCGATGTTCTAAGGATCAACACACCATTGGAACCTGGAATGTAAGATCTATGAGCCAGGGCAAATTGGATGTGGTTATTGGTGAGATGTCAAGATTAAAGATAGACATTCTGGGCGTCAGTGAACTGAAATGGACTGGAATGGGCCACTTCACATCAAATGACCACCAGATCTACTACTGTGGACAAGAGGACCACAGAAGAAATGGAGTAGCCTTCATAATTAATAGTAAAGTGGCTAAAGCAGTGCTTGGATACAACCCAAAAAACGACAGAATGATCTCAATTCGAATTCAGGGCAAGCCATCTAACATCACAGTGATCCAAATATACACCCCAACCACAAATGCTGAAGAAGCTGAAGTAGAGCAGTTCTATGAGGATCTGCAGCACCTACTGGACAACACGCCTAAAAGAGATGTTATTTTCATCACAGGAGACTGGAATGCTAAGGTGGGCAGTCAAATGACACCTCGAATTACAGGTAAGTATGGCCTGGGAGAACAAAACGAAGCAGGACACAGGCTGATAGAATTTTGCCAAGACAATTCACTCTGCATAACAAACACTCTCTTCCAACAACCTAAGAGACGGCTTTATACATGGACTTCACCAGATGGACAACACCGAAATCAGATTGATTACATCCTTTGCAGCCAAAGGTGGCGGACATCTGTACAGTCGGTAAAAACAAGGCCTGGAGCTGACTGTAGTTCAGATCACGAACTTCTTCTTGCACAATTTAGGATCAGACTAAAGAGATTAGGGAAGACCCACAGATCAGCTAGATATGAGCTCACTAATATTCCTAAGGAATATGCAGTGGAGGTGAAGAATAGATTTAAGGGACTGGACTTAGTAGATAGGGTCCCGGAAGAACTCTGGACAGAAGTTGGCAGCATTGTCCAAGAGTCAGCAACAAAATACATCCCAAAGAAAGAGAAAACCAAGAAGGCAAAATGGCTGTCTGCTGAGACACTAGAAGTAGCCCAAGAAAGAAGGAAAGCAAAAGGCAACAGTGATAGGGGGAGATATGCCCAATTAAATGCAAAATTCCAGAGGTTAGCCAGAAGAGATAAGGAATTATTTTTAAACAAGCAATGCGCGGAAGTGGAAGAAGACAATAGAATAGGAAGGACAAGAGACCTCTTCCAGAAAATTAGAAACATCGGAGGTAAATTCCAGGCAAAAATGGGTATGATCAAAAACAAAGATGGCAAGGACCTAACAGAAGAAGAAGAGATCAAGAAAAGGTGGCAAGAATATACAGAAGACCTGTATAGGAAGGATAACAATATCGGGGATAGCTTTGACGGTGTGGTCAGTGAGCTAGAGCCAGACATCCTGAAGAGTGAGGTTGAGTGGGCCTTAAGAAGCATTGCTAATAACAAGGCAACAGGAGACGACGGCATCCCAGCTGAACTGTTCAAAATCTTGCAAGATGATGCTGTCAAGGTAATGCATGCTATATGCCAGCAAATTTGGAAAACACAAGAATGGCCATCAGACTGGAAAAAATCAACTTATATCCCCATACCAAAAAAGGGAAACACTAAAGAATGTTCAAACTATCGAACAGTGGCACTCATTTCACATGCCAGTAAGGTAATGCTCAAGATCCTGCAAGGTAGACTTCAGCAGTTCATGGAGCGAGAATTGCCAGATGTACAAGCTGGGTTTAGAAAAGGCAGAGGAACTAGAGACCAAATTGCCAATATCCGCTGGATAATGGAAAAAGCCAGGGAGTTTCAGAAAAACATCTATTTCTGTTTTATTGACTATTCTAAAGCCTTTGACTGTGTGGACCATAACAAATTGTGGCAAGTTCTTAGTGGTATGGGGATACCAAGTCATCTTGTCTGCCTCCTGAAGAATCTGTATAATGACCAGGTAGCAACAGTAAGAACAGATCACGGAACAACAGACTGGTTTACGATTGGGAAAGGAGTACGGCAGGGCTGTATCCTCTCACCCTACCTATTCAACTTGTATGCAGAACACATCATGCGACAAGCTGGCCTTGAGGAATCCAAGGCTGGAGTTAAAATCTCTGGAAGAAACATTAACAATCTCAGATATGCAGATGATACCACTTTGATGGCTGAAAGTGAAGAGGAACTGAGGAGCCTTATGATGAAGGTGAAAGAAGAAAGTGCAAAAGCTGGCTTGCAGCTAAACCTCAAAAAAACCAAGATTATGGCAACCAGCTTGATTGATAACTGGCAAATAGAGGGAGAAAATGTAGAAGCAGTGAAAGACTTTGTATTCCTAGGTGCGAAGATTACTGCAGATGCTGACTGCAGTCAGGAAATCAGAAGACGCTTAATCCTTGGGAGAAGAGCAATGACCAATCTCGATAAAATAGTTAAGAGCAGAGACATCACGCTGACAACAAAGGCCCGCATAGTTAAAGCAATGGTGTTCCCCGTAGTAACATATGGCTGCGAGAGCTGGACCATAAGGAAGGCTGAGAGAAGGAAGATCGATGCTTTTGAACTGTGGTGTTGGAGGAAAATTCTGAGAGTGCCTTGGACTGCACGAAGATCAAACCAGTCCATCCTCCAGGAAATAAAGCCAGACTGCTCACTTGAGGGAATGATATTAAAGGCCAAACTGAAATACTTTGGCCACATAATGAGAAGACAGGACACCTTGGAGAAGATGCTGATGCTCGGGAGAGTGGAGGGCAAAAGGAAGAGGGGCCGACCAAGGGCAAGGTGGATAGATGATATTCTAGAGGTGACGGAGTCGTCCCTGAGGGAGCTGGGGGTGTTGACGACCGACAGGAAGCTCTGGCGTGGGCTGGTCCATGAAGTCACGAAGAGTCGGAAGCGACTAAACGAATAAACAACAAAATTTTATACAATATAATAGTGAACTTAAAAAGAAGAGTCAAGAGAAAGCACAAGCTATTTTAGATTTAAAAAAGAGAAAAGAAGAATTAAATTTCCAGAGCAGGTAAGTATTTCTCAACAAATTAAGCTTTTACAATGACAATTATCAATGGTTACAATAAGAGAAATGGAAATAAAAATGAATTCTGTAAAGCAAAAAAAAAATTGAGTTTGCATATAAACCAGGGAAGTGGCTAGTATATAAATTACGAAAAGAAAAAGAAAATTATATTGAAATTACAAGAAGGAGATACTGTATTAATGGACAATGCAGCCATACAAAAAACATTTCATCAGTATTATTCCAATTTGTATAAAGAAAGTGACATCTCTCTAGGGAAAATAGATGAATATCTTAAAAAAACAAAAAAAAATTACCAAGGATACAGAGGAACAGAGACAGATTATGAATGAACCTATAACAATAAGGGAAATTTCTGAAGCTATAAGAAAGATTAAACTAGGAAAGGTGCTTGGATCAGATGGATTATTAGGTTCTTATTATAAATGTTTTGAGGATGAACTTTTACAACCTTTACAAAACACGATGAACTCTATCTTACAGGGAGAAAAGATGCCAGAGACTTGGAAAGAGGCC
This sequence comes from Candoia aspera, assembly GCF_035149785.1. Lineage (NCBI taxonomy): Eukaryota > Metazoa > Chordata > Lepidosauria > Squamata > Candoiidae > Candoia > Candoia aspera. The sequence continues at coordinate 315,233,912 of NC_086153.1, forward strand.
AATATAGCATTAATACCCCAAGAGGGACAACTTGTTCACTATGATTTTAGCTGATAGACTGAAAATAATTTTACAAGAATTTATTCATGAGGATCAGTGTGGGTTTTTACCTAAAAGACAGTTAAAGGACAATGTTAGAAATGTGTTGGACATTTTGGAATATTTGGAGCAACATAATGAAGAACAAGCTTCATTGATCTTCTTAGATGCAGAGAAGGCCTTTGACAATTTGAACTGGGCTTTCTTGTTCAAGGTTTTGGGAGTTATGAATTTTGGAGAGAACTTTATAGAATTGGTAAGATTAATTTACATTTCACAGAAAGCACAAATAAGTGTTAATGGAGATCTAACAAAACCCTGTGAGATACAAAAAGGAACAAGACAGGGATGCCCACTGTCTCCTCTCTTGTTTATTTTGGTTCTTGAAATACTGAATAGGGATATAAGACAAGATGAGAGGATTGTGGGAGTAAAGGTTAAAAAAGAAACTTATAATTTAAGGGCTTTTGCAGATGACTTGGTATTGGTTCTGGAAGATCCTTTAAAGGGAATTGAATTTTGTGCATTTGCAAGTTTCAAGATTAATAAGCAGAAGATGAAGATGTTAACAAAAAATGTGAAAATAGAAGCTCAAACAGAATTGATGAATAAACAGGTTTTAAGATTGAGAAGATGGTAAAATATCTGGGTATTACTATGACAAATAAGAATGTATGTTATTTCAAAATAAATATGTTAAGACATGGAATAAAGTTAAAAAAGATATTTAAGATGGGATAAATTACAGCTGTCATTGCTGGAGAGAATTTCTGTGATAAAAATGAATGCTTTGTCTAACATGTTGTTTTTGTTTCAGAATACCTGTTTTTACAATTGACACACCATTTAAACAGTGGCAGAAGGATATATCTAAGTTTGTGTGGCAGGGGAAAAAACCATGAGTTAAATATAAGGTGTTACAAGATGCAAAGGAAGAGAGGATTAGGTTTACCTGATCTGAAGCTATAATTTGCAGCTTGCTGTTTGGTTTGGAAAAAAGAGTGGGCAATGCTGAGAAATAGAAGGCTTTTGGAGTTAGAAGGACATGACCTGAGATTTGGTTGGCATGGGTATTTGTGGTACAATAAAGTCAAGATTAATCTGGATTTTAAAAATGATTATGTTAGACGTGCCATATTGAGAATATGGAATAGATAAAAACCCAGATTGTGCCCGAAAACACCTTTGTGGATCTTAGCACAAGAAGCATTTTACAGACAAGTAAGAATAGGCAAACACATATGGCTAACTTATTGAGAGAGACTCGAATTTTTTCAACAGGAATGTAAAATAAAATTGAGAAGAACTGGTGGCAGAGGGATATTGTTGTTAATGGTTCTCTTATTTACAGTTATTAGAAAGATTTAAGGTAGACAAAGGAATTTGTAAGACTGAGTTTGAAACAGAATTGTGTACAAATGATGAACATGTAACTGCTAAAATGTATAAAAATTTATTGATATTTGAAACAAGAACAAGTGAAAGAATGTATGATAAAGTGGACTATTTGGTTATAATATACAGATGGAACAATGGGAAAATATGTGGCTGAAAGGATTGAAACTTTCACTATGTTATAACCTTAAAGAGAATTTTAATAAAATGATGTACCATAGGTATATGTCACCAGAGAAATTGTCTAGAACGTATAAAGGCACTTCGAATTTATGTTGGAAACATGAACAACAAGAAGGGATATTTTATCATGTTTGGTGATGTATAAAAAAGCTAGAAAATTCTGACATACACTGATTCAGAGGATTTTAAAGATTAATATACAATTGAGAGCAGAGATTTTTTCTTTTGGGATTGATGGACAAGCAGTTGGAAAAAAGTTATGGAACTTCGTTTTTGTACATGGTAACTGTAGCAAGATTATTGTATGCACAAAGATGGAAAGATTCAGCATTACCCATAATAGTTGGTGAAGATGATGGAACTTGCTGAGGTGGCTAAATTGACTTCTTTGATCAGAGAAAAGACAATATCTACTTTTATTGCTGACTCAAAACCCCTTATAGACTTTTTGCATGAAACAGAAAAAAATAAACTTACGATTAATGGTTTTGATGTTTAGACAGGATAGATTATAGAAAGAAGAGTTGTAATCGTAGGGTAAGAGGTAAATTTATAACTGTCCGTATAACTGCTGTAAGGAAGGTTGGAAGCTACTTCTTTGTCTCTTTTTTCTTTTACTTTCTTTTACTTTTTTGCACTTTTAGCTTTCTCTTTGATTTCTTTCTGTTTCTTTTTTTATATTAGTTTGTATTAGTTTTTATCTTCCTTTTAAAAGATCTTTAATGAAAATTATATTAAAAATATGAGATATTCTGTTCCTTTTCTCTGTTTTTAAAACTTTCACTATTTTTACTAGTGAAATACAAAAAAAAATACAATACCAACAAAAGGGTGGGGTGGGGAATAATGGGTGTGCTGTGGAGAAAAAAAAATTCCCAAGATATAGTATGGTGATTAAAATAAATGAAACATGAGGGAGAAAAAGGCTAATCAGGAGACAGAGAGAGAGAGAAGATCCATATAATATACAATAAATAAATTCAATCCTTAATCTTATCATTAAAGTCAGACCCTATAGAAACATTTTGCTTCATTTTTTTAAATTTTTAGAACATGGAGACTTTCCAAAAATAGATAGGTTTTGGACATACACTGATTCATTAGATTCATATCCTAAATCAGTTTCTTAAAGTCAGGATGCTAATTTTCTTGCCATTTACATAAAATTACCCTCTTTGCCATGTCCCAGGCTCAATGGAGCCAAAACTTTTCATGGGATGACAAATTCCATGTTTTCAGAATATAGTTTAATATCACATTAAGGTTCTTAACTATAATATTTTTTTTCAAAATTCTATTGATATTTATAATAATTTGAAGCCAAAATGAGGCTATAGGTGGAAAAGGCCAGATCATATGATTTAAAGAAATGTTAAATTTCTTGCAACACTAGCACAAAACATCTAATATCCAACTCTTTTTAAATATTCTTTGTGAGGTTCCATAAATGCAAAATAATTTTTTCAGCTACATTAATTTCATTTGTAACTCATAAGAAACATATTTTACATTACTTATACCTGGACCCACTGAGTCTCCAAAACTGGATTTTCCAGTTCTTCATTCCACAATTCAGATATATAACTAATATTAGTTTTCCTTTTCCTTTTTAATCCCTTATATATGTTGGTTTCTATTGCATTTCTTAAGGAGGCTAATATTGTAGGTACCTCAGAAGTCGCTAAAGCATCTGGGCTATATTGGCCAAATCAAATAAATAAATAAATAAATATGTGGATGGTCTTGTCTCTTGGCTGTATTAACATCCATACATTGCTCACTTGGCAGCCATGTATATTTATTCTGTATTTATTTTATATTTTAACTGTTTTAATTGTAATTGTTTTATAGTTTTATTGCTGTAAGCCGCTCAGAGTCACTTGCTGAGATGGGTGGCTATAGAAATCAAATAAATAAATAAATATTGTTTGGTTAGTACATGTTTAGAGAGCCAGTGTGATGTAATGGTTAAGGCACCAAGGTAGAAACCAGGAGACCATTGAGTTCTAGTCCTGCCTTAGGCACGAAGCCAGCTGGGTGACTTTGGCCAGTCTTTCTCTTTCAGCCCTAGGAAGCAGGCAATGGCGAACCACTTCTGAAAATCTTGCCAAGAAAACTGCAGGGACTAGTCCAGGCAGTTGTCAAGACTCAACACTGACTTGAAGGTACCAAAAAAAGAAAAAAAGTACATGTTTCAGTAGCGTATATTGCCAAGCAAATATTTGCATGTCATATCCAAAATACAATCTCTCAAAGTCTTTAAAACTACTATCAGAAATCAACTGATTCAGTTCCTTGTTTAGCCCATACATTGCAATAAAGCATCTTCCCACTATTTTCACATTGGGTTATTTCACAACGTCAGTTTCTCACGTGATTCAGGATCAAAGTGTAACTACTTACTCTCTGCATGAAAGAAAGCAACAAAAGGCTTTATATGAGATATAAACCACATGTATAGCTGTAGACTATTTATTTATTGGGGAACCCCTTTATTTTGTCCCCATAAATAGTCTACAACTATACAGGTGGTTGCATATGAGTTCTGAATCACAATTCAGATTGTGCTTGTAGAACATACTCAAATGATGAGATGAGTGGATGGTTGCTAAGACAGAATAAGGATAAAAGGCTGAGGAATCCTTTGGGACTCGTATTGCCTTCTTGGGAACTGATAGAAATAGAGTCAAACATCAAGTCTTTGTGTGGGATAGATACCAATTATATGAAAGCTTCACTTTCCATAGAAACTGCATTGGGCCTGCTCTAGACACCTCTTGAAGCCCTGAGGATAATAGAATATGCTTTTTTTTTTCTGGCTAGCAAAGCACCACAAAGTAGAATTATTAGTCTAAGTATGCATTGCCTACAAAATGTAAATCTGGCAATTAGAGTTGTCCCCAGTGGAGGCCTCTAATGAGTGTTACCTCATTCCTTGTATTGCTGTACAGAGTCGGCAGTTGGAGCAGTAGTGTATGTCTCATTTATGGAAGAAATTTTTTGGATGCAAACATTTTTCCTTAACTCCAAATACAGTGAAATAAAAAGCTTCTCTTTGCAATATTTATCTCTTGTCAGCTTGGCCTTTTGGAGGTTTACTAAAAGGAGAATAAGTTAAATTGTGGAATAAAGTAATGAACTGGTTCAGTTGGATTTCAGTCCTTCTAATGTGAAAAACTGGGACTCATCTTCAAAGCACAATTGCAAAATCCACGAGCCCCATAGGGGCCTGTTATGAACATCTTGTACGTGGTGTGTTATTACTGTGGGGAAACCAGGCATTTAGGCCTACCAGAAGTTAGCTAGGAGATATTGCCTTGGATTTTGCCCTTTGTATTTCAGAGCCACAATATGTGCATAATGATGAGCTCATATATCAAAATATCTTTTATAAAGTGATAACAGAAGTCTAAATAGAATTTTCTGGCTCTGCCTTATCTTTACAAGCTTGGAGAGAGGCCTATGGAGCTGATCCACCCCAGTGTAATTTGGTGATCATGTCATGATGGGCAGGTAACAATGTAAATGCTGAATAAGATTTGTTAGTTCTGTAGTCCTGAGAGAATGGATTTGACAGGGTGGCTTTCTGACTCTTTTTCCTTTCCTTCTCTATACTAACTGCCTGTAGATAGGAATGAGTGAAACACTGTTTGATTTGATGTTAACAGAAACTAACCCAATTTGCACTTTCTGTCCTATTCACAAATTGAAGCCAGTCATCCACATTTTTCATGTATCAAATATGGGCATATGTATGTACAGTATATATGTATGTTCAGTCTTACCTGTGGAACAGTAAAGTAAGATAATCACTGGTTTGTAAGGCCTTGAATAGGGTATAGACCTGGTACACATCCAAGACCAGTTGACTGTTAGTGCTCAGACACAGTAACTATTTGAAAATACTCAATAGGTAACTGGTTTACTTAGTTTAGTTAGTTAGTTTTTTTCTAATCCATTCATTCATGTCTGACTCTCTGAGATTGCCTGGACAAGTCCCTGCAGTTTTCTTGGCAAGGCTTTTCAGAAGTGGTTTGCCATTGTCTCCTTCCTAGGGCTGAGAGAGAGTGACTGGCCCAAGGCCACCCAGCTGGCTTTGTGCCTAAGGCAGGACTAGAACTCATGGTCTCCCAGTTCCTAGCCTGGTGCCTTAACCACTACACCAAACTGGCTCTCTTAGTTAGTTTATTTGTCCTAACAGCCAGGAACCATGCTGAGACAAGGAATAGGTCTCTAGTGTTTTATTACTGCTACATTAGACAGAAAATCCTAACAAACTGAAGAAGTGTGAGAAAACCCAGACAGATAAACCCCAAAAGTCAAGGTGGGTCTGTTCTGTGTCTCTTTGAATGGCTGTTCAACTCCTCACTACTACACATGCATTTTCCCCCCTGGATAGGGGCCCCCTCCTGCTCACCATCAGTGCTCATGACATTATTTTTGCTAAAAAAAATCCCCCTAAAATGTCCCTAATCCTTAAAAGAGTCACTGTTGTGAGATGGGTGTCCATATAAATTAAAAATAAAAACAAAAATGCATCATTAGCCTTATTTACAGGCAAAGAACAAGAATGAATGAATGGATATGAAATATATATATGAATAGAGAATTAAATTCAGGTGCAACAAGAGACGTACCTGAATAAAACATCAATAAAGTAATTACAATGAATAGCTATAGTGATTGAGCAAAATGTGGCTGCCTTTCTGGAGATTAGAAAGGAACTATCAGCTAAAAGGAGGAGAAATGTTTATACTTCATGTTTCCTGACTATAACATATCAACTGACAGGCAACAATTTTGTAGGGGTTAGTAAATGAAAGAATGATACAACTGTACAGTTGTGATACTGAAAGCACGCTGGGAGTAGTGCATCGATTGATTTAGGTATTGTAGCTATTTGCTTCAGAAATGACAAGGATCTATGTTGACCTTTTCTCATCCTGCCCATTTCCTTCCTTTCCTTAAAATATATGGAAGGTGATATTCTAATCTATTTGGAGAAATCTTATTTGGGGCTACTAATCTTTTTACTTGCTGCTTTGTCTTAAAAGACATCTTTGAATTTTATTTTATTGAATTTTATTCCACAATGTTATTTAAAACACATTGAAACAATATTAATTATCAGCAACAATTTCTGTTAGATCAGCTTACCCACTAACTGGGCATCCTTCTGATGTGTAAACCTCTGCTCCCAGAATTACTCAACCAACATGGCCATTTCTGAGAACTCTGGAAATTGAAGTCCACTTATCTAGAAGTCGTCTAGATTGGGAAAGGTTGCATTAGATACTGATTGATCAAATATGGTAGAGTTACATTTCTCAAACCATAATGATATATTTCACGTGTTTCCTGCTTTCAGATCTTATCAATGCTCATAAAATCGCCTTATGCTAAATTTATCCACCTTCTTCAGCAACATCTACTATGACTGGCAGCAGTGTCTTGCTGCTTTGTCTTAAAAAGACATCCTTGTCTTAAAAAAATCCTTCCCATCCTTCCTAATCATTAATTATCTAACGTTTTTCCAGTTTGAGTGTATAGAGGAAAGTTGGAAGACTTAGAATCCCTGATGAATCTCTGACTTTCCTTGTTGTATCCTGTTCATTGTCAGAGTTTCTAATACCTGGAACAATCAGCTTCAGGTGCTGGCAATGTTGGTGGGCAAAATCTGGCAGTAGCGATGAATCCTGACAGACTTTCTGGAAGGAAGACTAGCAGTGAAAGAGGGCTGGCAAATATTATCCATGATGGAGAAGCTGAAATTCAAAAGAAGTCAACTATTTTTTCTTCCTTTAGTTCTAAATCACCTGATGTGCTTGTACAGAGAGGATAAGGCTGCTGTGTGTGATGTGTCCTGTCTCCACATTAAAAAGTGCTCAGCAAGCTTGGTTTTAAAAAGCAATAGCAAGCAGCTCATCAAGTGTTCTCCTGACTTCTGGAGCCCTAAGCTGAGGAGAAAGATGCAGAACAAGCTACAGTAGTGCTTTTGATTGGCTCTTTGGAGAAGTGAACTGTGATGTGATCCACTAGCTGCCCTTTCCCTGGGTTGAAAGCTTCCTGACAATGCCATCCCTCTTTCATGGTGGACATTTTGAAGGTCTCTCATGTTTGCCATTTGCCTCGCAGTCTGTTATTGACTGGTCAGGAGAGGCAGGCAAAATTCATTATTTATAGTTACTGCTCTGGTGCTGATCTCTTTTGTCTTGGTCCATAAGGGAATAGAGGCAAAAGTTTCATAATGAAATAATCATGTGGGCTGAGGTTGCAACAGCAATGGAAGCTGCTTGAAAAGAGGAGGACATAAAAGGGAACGGCTGGAGCTCTGTGAATCTTGGTGGGTTGAAAAAGCCTGCTACTCCCTGTCTGAAGGCCAAGAAGGAGGGGAGTCTAGGTGACTGAAAGATGAGGATTGAAAAGGCCAACATGAGGAAAAGAAGAAAAACCCTGCAGCTCTCAAGAAACACTGGGGCTTGGATGAGGGTCTGGGCAACAAAAGACATCGATTTGTATTTTGTAGCTTAAGAAAATAGTTTGCTTTCAGTAGCACATTAAAAATAAAATAAAATAAAACTAAAATAAATTATTAAAGCCTTTTCTGGGGGAAAAAGAGAGAGAAATGAAGAAGGAAAAGCATCATTATGGCTTCGCTCTAGGATAGAAAAAGTGATGAGAGGCAGAAAGGTCTTCTATTAAACATTCTGAATTTAGAAGTTTTGAGCTCTGGTTTCTTACTGCCTTGTATTTGAAAGAAATGTCCCAGGGAACTGGGCAGAAGACACAAAACTGAATGGAAGAGACTTGCTTCTAAAACATGGCCAACCTTCTATGCTGTGCAGGGACAACTTTCTGCTTGAGAATTTCTGGCTAGCTTCTCATGAATATAACAATAAAAGATTAAAAAAAAAAGCTAAAGCCTTACAGCATCACCAGATCATACAAGACATCACTATCCTCATGAAATTTCAGGTGAGATCATCAACTGCTAAAATCTGACACACTTTGGCGACCATTTTTAATTTTTTTGGCACCAGTGATTCTCACTGCTGGAAAATGCAGGTTAAATCACAAATGGTACTGAATAATAATAATAATAATAATAATAATAATAATTTATTATTAAACTTGGATGCCACTTAGCTCCCAATGACTCTGGGCAGTTCACAACAATCAAAACAAAGAAATTACAATAAAAGAAAAAAGATAAGAAATGAAAGATAAAAGATGGCAAGAAAGACAGACTGTATAGAATGAAGCAAAGGGTTTCCCTCTCCCTTGCCAAAGGCCTGGGTGGAAAGCCAGTTCTTCACAGCTCTTCTAAACAGCAGTAGAGTGGGGGCCATCTGGCTCTTTGGGGGAACCTTATTCCAGAGGACAGGTGCTGGTACAGAGAAGGCGCTCTTCCAGGGTCCTGATACATGACTCTTAACAGTTGCTGTTGGAGGACAGTCAGAACTGGAAGTGTGGCATGCAGGGAAGAGCAGTTAAGCATTTCTTCGTGTGTCTTGGTCCTGACCAAAATAATCCCTTCAAACTGCTTTTCGGCATTTGAAAAAAAGCTGTGGTTGGCCCCGTTTTTTCCTCAAGGTAAAGGAAAGAAAATGACTTACTTCAAAAATGGGTTTGAAAAGGGATTATTGGAATATATGACAGAATAGCTTTGGTGTTTGAAATGCTGTAAAAAATAAGATGAGGGTATTGTAGACTTTACCTTTTACACATCTGACTTATGTACCGTGATGATGAGTTTTGGGGCTTTTTGCCATTGGGTTTCCTTCACGTGTTTTAGAAATCAAGATAACATATAGCGCCCAGTATACTGGTTGTGAGTCTTCTCGGCTGCTATTTTTATGTTATTTTTGTTGTTTTTTCATTCTTATTGTCTTTTATGGCTTTTATTCTGTTTTCATTGTGAGCCACCTAGAGTCATGTATATAAGATGGGCAGTCTATAAATTTACAAAATAAGTCAATAATAAATAAATAGTCCTCGTGTTAAAAAGAAATGAAGTGACACCTTATACATTTATAGTAGCATGACCTCATGCACAGGAAATGCAAGAAGTTTTGCATGAAAGTAACTTATAAACATAAATTGCAATGTAAAAGGAGTTTTATTCATATCCCTATATTTATTAATTATTAGATTTATATCCCACCATTGTTATGTACGAGTCAATTTATATCCCATCTTTATTATACACAAGATGACATACATAATGCGCTTGCCTTCTATTTTCCCCACAGCAAAACCCTGTGAGTGGGTTGGGTTGAAAGAGTGTGATGGGCCAAAAATTATTTAGCCAGCTTCCATGTTTGAAGATGGACTTGTTTTTCTGCCATGCAGTGCCTTGGTTTGTTCGTTTGTTTTTCCTTAATTCTTGAAATCATGAAAGCATCCCATTACTCCCAGTCTTGGCTTTGTTAGTTTATGTTCACTGCTGACCTACACATTTCTTCTTTTGGACTTTGGCTGCACATAGCAGGTTCCATATTATTTATCATAAATGCTTTATTCCAAAGAATTGTGATAAAAATATTACCATTTCAAAAAACTGTGGTCACTACTGGAGGTTATCTTTCACGATCTCCTGGAATCAAGCAGTGCCCAGAAGACTTTAATGTCTTGTTGCTGCCGCCACTCCTAGTGGGTGAAGAAGATCAACACATACATACCCATGATACAGTAGGGATATCAGATTTGTTCCTCTGCATTTCACATGAATGAAACTGAAGCAAATGGACTCATTTTTAAAATGGAAATTGGCTTGGGAACATCCAAACCTTGGGAAAAAGCAAATACTTATTCTCTCTATGACATCTCTCTTCTAGAATACTAACTATAATATCACAGAAAGACAATTTTGTATATGTAATTCCACAGCCTTTGTTACACCTTGCAGTGCAATGTTCACAGTGATGCATGAAGGGAAAAGCATTCCAACCACTTATAATCCTTTTTTGCTAGTTAGTAGCCAGCTATTTCAGAAGGACACAGAGAAAAGGAGACAAAAAATAACAAAATGCTTGGCATCTGAAATAATCCTGTTTTCTGACAAGCATATATCCCAAATGGGCATATAGGCTCATTTTTTGTTTAATCCTTTGGGGAAATTGAGGATTTCTGAAAGCAAAACAGCATAGACGCTAATGCTGGAAACCTACTCTTTCCTTTCCCAAAGCTTTTCCACACGGCAGCCTTTGACTGCTTGTCTTGTGTGTGTGTGAACTGAAGAATAAACTGGAAATGAAGCCAGCTTTAGCAGTTAGTAGTTTGTCTGTAAGAAATGCCTTTCCAGATTTCAGTCCCTTCCTTCTGTTTGGCCTCGGTAGTAGTTTGATCTTCTGTCTGGGCCAAGTTTATTATGATCCCTGCCTGGTGGATTCCTCTGCTTCTTTATCCTTCATGGCCCAACAAAATAAAGGAAGAAAGAAAATAACTTAGTTTTACTTTTGCCCTCCCTATCACTTGGTCTAGTTAGGGAAAGTGGCTGAAGTCTTCTCAATTTCATCTGGTTAAAAACAATAACTCCAAAACAAGGCTAGTTCCATCATTGCACTGTTCTGTCAATTATTTATTCATTCAATTGCTTCCGACTCTTCGTGACTTCATGGACCAGCCCACGCCAGAGCTTCCTGTCGGTCATCGCCACCCCCAGCTCCTCCAAGGTTGAGTCCGTCACCTCTAGAATATCATCCATCCACCTTGCCCTTGGTCGGCCCCTCTTCCTTTTGCCTTCCACTCTCCCTAGCATCAGCATCTTCTCCAGGGTGTCCTATAATGAAGTTAGTATTGAGACAGTATGGGACACCAGTAAGGCATATATGAGAGGATATTTTATATATTTAACTAGTTGTCTAAAGAAAAAAACACAACAAAAAATTCAAACAGTTCTTGACCAAATCAAGATAAAGGAAAAAGACCTCCAAATAAAACCATCAGATGAAGGTATAAACCATCAAATAAAAATTCTACAGCAACAATTAAAAATACTCACAACAGAGGAAATTGAAAGAAAATTGAGATATATCAAACAAAGAGACTTTGAACATGCTAACAAAGCTGGTAAATGGTTAGCATACAAATTAAGAAAAGATAGGGGAAAAAAATTACTAAAATTCGAGAAAATGGGGAAGAATTACTTGACAATGAAAAAATTAAAAAGGCGTTTCACAATTTTTTTACAAACTTATATAAGAAACAAAAAATTTCAGTTGACAAAATCGAAAATTATTTACTAAAACAGAATTTAAAGAAATTAACTAATGACCAAAGAGTATTAATTAATAATCCTATTACAATCCAGGAAATTATAGATGCAATCAGAAAATTGAAACGAGGTAAGGTTCCAGGGCCGGATGGATTCTCCACAGGTTATTATAAATATTTCCAAGATCAAATTCTAATTCCACTTAAAGATTTGATGAATGCAATTTTGTTAGGAAATCCAATACCAAAATCTTGGTCCGAGGCAAATATTATATTAATTCCAAAAGAAAAACAAGATCTGACATCATGTAAAAATTATAGACCGATTTTGCTATTGAATAATGATTACAAAATATTTACCTTAATTTTATCGGACAGATTAAAAACAATTCTTCAAGAAATAATTAACTATGATCAAAATGGCTTCCTACCTCAAAGGTATATAAAAGATAATATAAGGACTGTCCTTAATATAATAGAGTACACCCAAATCCATCATGAAAAACAGATTATGTTGTTATTTTTAGATGCGGAAAAAGCTTTTGATAACCTAGCATCAGCATCTTCTCCAGGGTGTCCTGTTTTCTCATTATGTGGCCAAAGTATTTCAGTTTTGCCTTTAATATCATTCCCACAAGTGAGCAGTCTGGCTTTATTTCCTGGAGTATGGACTGGTTTGATCTTCTTGCAGTCCAAGGCACTCAGAATTTTCCTCCAACACCACAGTTCCAAAGCATCTATCTTCCTTCGCTAAGCCTTCCCTATGGTCCAGCTCTCACAGCTATATGTTACTACGGGAAACACCATTGCTTTAACTAAGCGGACCTTTGTTGTCAGTGTGATGTCTCTGCTCTTAACTATTTTATTGAGATTTGTCATTGCTGTCCTCCCAAGAATTAAACATCTTCTGATTTCCTGACTGCAGTCAGCATCTGCAGTAATCTTTGTGCCTAGAAATACAAAGTCTGTCACTGCCTCTACGTTTTCTCCCTCTATTTGCAGTTATCAATCAAGCTGGTTGCCATAATCTTGGGGTTTTTTTTGAGGTTTAGCTGCAAGCCAGCTTTTGCACTTCCTTCTTTCACATTTGTCATAAGGCTCCTCAGTTCCTCCTCGCTTTCAGCCATCAAAGTGGTATCATCTGCATATCTGAGATTGTTAATGTTTCTTCCAGAAATTTTAACCCCAGCCTTGGATTCATCAAGCCCAGCACGTTGTATGATGTGTTCTGTGTACAGGTTGAATAGGTAGGGTGAGAGTATACAGCCCTGCCGCACTCCTTTCCCAATCTTAAACCAGTCCATTGTTCCGTGGTCTGTTCTTACTGTTGCTACTTGGTCGTTATACAGATTCTTCAGGAGGCATACAAGATGACTTGGTAACCCCATACCACCAACAACTTGCCATAATTTGTTATGGTCCACACAGTCAAAGGCTTTAGAATAGTCAATAAAACAGAAATCGATGTTTTTCTGAAACTCCCTGGCTTTTTCCATTATCCAGCAGATATTGGCAATTTGGTCCCGAGTTCCTCTGCCTTTTCTAAACCCAGCTTGTACATCTGGCAATTCTCGCTCCATGAATTGCTGAAGTCTACCTTGCAGGATCTTGAGCATTACCTTACTGGCATGTGAAATGAGTGCCACTGTTTGATAGTTTGAACATTCTTTAGTGTTTCCCTTTTTTGGTATGGGGATATAAGTTGATTTTTTCCAATCTGATGGCCATTACCTGTTTTCCAAATTTGCTGGCATATAGCATGCATTACCTTGACAGCATCATCTCACAAGATTTTGAACAGTTCAGCTGGGATGCCGTCAACTCCTGCTGCCTTGTTATTAGCGATGCTTCATAAGGCCCATTCAACCTCACTCTTCAGGATGTCTGGCTCTAACTCACTGACCACACCGTCAAAGCTATCCCCAATATTGTTATCCTTCCTATACAGGTCTTCTGTATATTCTTGCCACCTTTTCTTGAACTCTTCTTCTGTTAGGTCCTTGCCATCTTTGTTTTTGATCATACCCATTTTGGCCTGGAATTTATCTCCAATGTTTCTAATTTTCTGGAAGAGGTCTCTTGTCCATCCCATTCTATTGTCTTCTTCCATTTCTGTGCATTGCTTGTTTAAAAATAATTCCTTATCTCTTCTGGCTAACCTCTGGAATTTTGCATTTAATTGGGCATATCTCCCCCTATCACTGTTGCCTTTTGCTTTCCTTCTTTCTTGGGCTACTTCTAGTGTCTCAGCAGACAGCCATTTTGCCTTCTTGGTTTTCTCTTTCTTTGGGATGTATTTTGTTGCCGCCTCCTGAACAATGTTGCGAACTTTTGTCCATAGTTCTTCCGGGACCCTATCTACTAAATCCCGTCCCTTAAATCTATTCTTCACCTCCACTGCATATTCACTAGGAATATTAGTGAGCTCGTATCTAACTGATCTGTGGGTCTTCCCTAATCTCTTTAGTCTGATCCTAAATTGTGCAATAAGAAGTTCGTGATCTGAACCAGTCAGCTCCAGGTCTTGTTTTTGCTGACTGTATAGATGTCCACCACCTTTGGCTGCAAAGGATGTAGTCAATCTGATTTCGGTGTTGTCCATCTGGTGAAGTCCATGTATAAAGCCGTCTCTTAGGTTGTTGGAAGAGAGTGTTTGTTATACAGAGTGAGTTGTCTTGGCAAAATTCTATCAGCCTATGTCCTGCTTCATTTTGTTCTCCCAGGCCATGCTTACCTGTAATTCCAGTGTCATTTGACTACCCACCTTATCATTCCTGTCTCCTGCAGTGAAAAGAATATCTGTTTTTGGCATATTGTCCAGTAGGTGCTGCAGATCCTCATACAATTGATCTACTTCAGCTTCTTCAGCAACTGTGGTTGGGGCGTATATTTGGATCACTGTGATGTTAAATGGCTTACCCTGAATTCAAAGTGAGATCATTCTATCATTTTTTGGATTGTATCTAAGCACTGCTTTAGCCACTTTACTATTAATTATGAAGGCTACTCCATTTCTTCTTGTCCACAGTAGTAGATCTGGTGGTCATTTGATGTGAAGTGGCTCATTCCAGTCCATTTCAGTTCACTGATGCCCAAAGTGTCTATCTTTAATCTTGACATCTCACCAATAACCACATCCAATTTGCCCTGGCTCATAGATCTTACATTCCAGGTTCCAATGGTGTGTTGATCCTTAGAACATCGGATTCGCCGTTCACCGCCAACACCGTCGGCCGCTAGCCATCCTTTCGGCTTTGGGCTAACTGCGCCATCACATCTGGGGCTAGTTGAACTCATCCTCTGTTCCTCCCCAGTAGCATTTTGACCATCTTCCAACCTTGGAGTCTCATCTTCCAATGGTATACTGACATATCTCTGGTTGTACTGATCCATTGAGTTTTCAGGGCAAGAATACTGGGGTGGGTTGCCATTACCTTCCCCAGGGATCGCATTTAGTCTGACCTCTCTGTCATGACCTTCCCATCTTGGGTGGCCTTTCACGGTTTAGCCCATGGCATCATTGAGGTGCTCAAGCTCCAGCACCATGACAAGGTAACGATCCTTTGCTGGGGGTTCTGTCAATTAACTTGTTAAAAAAGAAAGAAAAAATCTCAGCTTTTCACCATCCTACTGGTAAATGTAATGGCTATGAGTGTGTTACCTGTTAGCAAGGGGTAGGTTGTCCTGAAATACTCATGCTCACACTGGGGTAAACTGGAAGTACAGATATCCTCTCAAACTTGGCATTATTTTCAGTGCAATCAAAAGAGAAACACATCAGTAATATTTTTCACTATTCTTTTCCTTGACAAGGGTCAGTAATTGTCTTGTCCACTCATTAGGGAAGCTGAAATCCAGCACACTTGCAGCAGTGGAAAGATTACTTGATTTTAAAACTGATGGAGGACAAATTACTGCTGAGAAAACAACCTCAACAAATGGACTAGAATTTTCAGAGTGTATAATTCTGAATATGTATGCATACACAGGTACAAGCACTTGGGCAAGAATCTTAAAAATAAGAATTCTTAAAATGCAAGTCTCCTGTTGTTACAAGTGTGCTGCCCTGCTCCTAGGCATCACAATATATCTTACATCCAGTCCTACAGATTCAGCAGAGATTGGTACCTATTTTGTAATTTCCCAGAATGCATATGCATCATCTAGCTCCATGGATGTTATCACTGCACCCAGTTGGTCCTCTTACCAGTTGATGGACTGGATTTTTGTGCATTAACTGGGAAGTCAGAAAAGATTGCTATGGGTGAACTTTCCATTCTTTAGTCTTTGCATGTAGAAAATCAATTGTCAAAAGGGACGTTGGTCTAATTTTTATTAGTCATCATAAGGATACCACGATGTAAGGTTGGGCAAATCAGTCTGTCTTCCATCTAAACTGGTTCTGTATGAGTGTAGCCATGAATTCAATCCATTCAATTTCTACATACATCAATTTGCAATCAGTTCTTAGAAAAGAAACTGCACAAAAATGCACACTTATTTATGGAGGCCACTTCCCCACATACACATTATGGTTTTCCCTAAATATATACATTATTGTATACCACTTTTCTAATTTGCACTTCGGGGATATAATTTCCTGCTAAAAATGGGTCCAAAAATTTAAGAAGTGAATCATTTGAAGGTGTTTTAAGACAAATATTGATCCAGAAGTTGTAGATTAACGCAATTTAAACAAATTAATCCTCCATCTCTCCTATAGGGAGTGAGAAAGTGAAGGGCAATGCAAACTTTATATGGGATTGTAAAAAAGAAATGTCCAATTTAAGCATCAAAACAAAGGTCCTTTTCATTCCTGGCCTGCATCTTAAGTTGCTTGGATGTTCTTCAAACTACTAAGAACTTGGTTTCTGTCATCCAGTTTCAGCGCTATTTTGCCGTATGATTAATGTCTTGGGTCTGCTTTTGATTTTTTAGGAACACATAACCAGAGCTCATTCTTCAGTAGAGCACTTGGATGTAAGAAACAGCAAAAGAAAATCCAGGGGCACAGAAAGGAGGAAGGGAGAAAGTTATATTTATGGGAAGGCACTGGACAGTCATACAAAGAGCTTTATAAATAGGCTTCACTCTATATAAATCCCCCAGCTGTAATAGTAACAGATAAGCTGGCGCCATAATATCTGTGGTGACTTCACAGTGACAGATAGCAGTGAAGTTGAAACTGACAAAGGGATTCAGTCAACATGGCAGAAAAGGTGCAGATACGAACTCACTGATTCCTAAAAAGCACAACATAGGGGATACATTTTATTGTAATCTGTCGATGGAAGAATATAAGGCTCTTTCAATTTCTCAGAATTCATAATTAAGCAAAATATGAAGTTAGCTAAATTATCTGAGCAGAGTAGCTAATGTAATTCCTCTGTTATGGTAGAATTATAACCCTCTTTGGTTTGTTGGTTTTATTCATGCCAGAGTTACGTCAGTGCATTGTGAATAGGTCCCTTTTCTCTCTCTTGGAAGTTCCGTGTGCACTAAATTGCCCCTATATTGCCAGACTGCTCTCATCCTATGCTGTTAGGGTCTTCCCCACCTGCACAAACATGCCCTGACAACCTTGTTTTTTTTCCTGCCATGTCCTTATGCTGTTGTCTTTATCTCATTTTCCATTTGTATCTGAGGCAAATGTATCTGAGGCAGTCTTAGGTTATCCTTTGCTGTCCAAGTAGTCTTCCCCCGCTTCAACAGGTAACCAGTTGCAGTATCCTAACTGTGTATTTCTAACTTGCTTTACTGTGTTGACCATTCCACCACTGGTGCTGTCACTGGTGCTCCCTGGGTTGCAATCATCCTGGGTTCCTGCTGACCACTTCATGCTAGTTAAGCATGCTCCTTTCCCCACTCCCTGGACACTGTCCTTCAGGGCAATCCTGCTCTGGGTAATGGGAAAGTCTAGTTCATCCAAACTGGTTCTCTGCCTTTGCCCACTAGTTGTTCAAACCTATCCCCAGTTTAGAGACCTGGATGGGTGAGAATAGCAACTGACCAGCAATGACTGATGGGAGGGGGAGCTGCATGGAGAAGTGCAAGAGAGAGAGAGGCAACTTTCTGTCTGCCAGTCCCAGTTGCAACCCCCACCCCCCTTGCCTGTCAGCTGTTCTTCAGGCTGCTTTTGAACAGGGCTTTAGGTCTCTTGAGTGCCAAACCCATATTCAAAGGCAGCCCTAAGAACAGTTGATAGTCATGTGATGCATATGAGCCAGCTCCTTCTCCCACTTCACTGTGCAATCCACCCATGTCTGTCAACCACCAGGCTATTTTTAAACATGGGTTTAGCACCCTAAGAGCCTTCTAGCCGCATGCAGACAAGGAGGATGATGGAACTCTCCCACTGTACCACTTGACCCCTCCTTCTACACCTGTCAAATCCGGAGTTGGCTCACTCTCTTCTCTTGCCACTCTTCCAGACCCTGCAGCTGATCCCCAGCTGTGGAGGCAGACAAAAGCTGGCTGCTTTAAATCTCACCAGTCTCCAAACATATGAAATAGAAGATCCACTAGTTCAGAGATCTTGTGCCTCCTCTCTCCTTCATCTGTCGCTTTTCCAAGCCCAGAGATCAACTGTCAAGGTAGGGGGAGATGGCAGGTGAAGAGGGATGGCTCTTTCCAAGCCCCCAGGTCTCCAATCTGCTACTTCTCCCATGGATCTAGTCTTCTGTCCAAACCATTGCCAACTACAGCAGTGCTAGATGGTTTTCCTATCGGCTGGCATTGAGAAGGGAGGGCAGACTCCCCTGTATGGGAAATGAGGACACTATCCAGCTACAAGCCAGAAGAGAGGCAAATGTGATTGGTGATGGTGACAACAAAATCTGTTCTGATCTACTTTCACAGAAGTGGGGTGAAGTATGTTCACTGAGCCTGCTTAGAGTGATTCCTTGGTGAGTCAGAAATAGTTCTTCTTCTTTTCTTTCTCTGGAACATGAAAGGTTCTAGTCTTTTCTGACTAGTTATATCCAAGGTGCCATCTCCGCCAAGCAGAGTGATGGAGAGATGTGTTACAGAAATCAGCATTCTTTACCACCCTACAACAGCAAAGTAATCTGAAAAACATCACAAAAAGAAATGCCAAAGCATCCTGAGAATGAGCCAGAAAAATAGAAACCTGTTTCACAGGAGGAAAATATTTTGGGGGTAATCACATTATGTAATGGTTGCCTAATCCCAAATACTCAGTCTCACAAGCCCGAGCTTAAAGATAACTGATTTATTAAAGGAATAGTATGCAAATACAGAGAAAGCTGAGAATGAGCAAAAGCGCGCCAAATACAAACTTAAAAGCCTTGCTTCCAACCCAGTCCCGCCTCGAGCGCTCGTTAGCAACCACCCCCTCCCAGGTGCTAGCAACTGTTACATCTGCCTGGGAAAGTAACCTTGAACAGAGTTGCAAACCCAAACATACATTCCAAAGTAGCAAAATAAGGAGCACAGCAAGAATGGAAAATACCAGCAAACGTTCAAGCATGTAAGACACGGAAGAACGGTTTGACATGTGAAACGTTACGATGTGAACAACACATTGAAATGGTGAACGTGACACATTATAACTTTTAGCACAATATTAACTCTGATCCAAGATTGCTATTTAGATTAAAGAAATGTATGTTTAATGTTTCAGCCGTTTGAAATGTGTGATGCAAACATTAAACATGATTATGTCCTCTTTTTTAAAACCTACATTTAAAAATAATGAATTATTTCTTTCCTGACAATGCCAAATGCAGAAAGTCTCATTAGACTGAAGTAATCCTATGGAAATCAAGCTGTGAATTCAATCAATTGAAGGGCTGTGAGGGAGAGAGGAGACACTGGGAGACATTTGGAGGCCTTTAGGCAAGTAAAAAAGCAAAATTAATGCCACCCAAAGTGATCAGCTCATCAGTCCAATATCTGATAACAGGGACTCAGCGGGATGATGCAAATTTTCTCAGCCAAAGGCCATCTTTCACTTATTCTGGTTACCCTGTATAGTCCAGTTATTAACTGCCATCAGTGTCAGCCATTGTGAATATTGCTCGTTTTGAGTATTTGAATTTTTTTTAATTTTTCTGTATATTCAGAAATACAGGACTACAACCCATGTAATTCTCAGAATCCATGGCTGAAATTGAATACCAGGATGGGAAACACTGCTCAACTCTCTAAATCAAACCTGAATTTAAACCTGGGATCATGTTTTTGCATGAACCCTCTTTACTTGCAGGACTAAACCAGTGGTGATAAGATTCACTAAATGAGCATTTTCATGGATTTGAAAAACAATAAATAGCAGTTTTGAGAGCAAATCCAGACTAGAAGACTGGAAAAGGGGCTTTTACCTGTGATGATACTAACAACAGCTAGATAGGATTATAATTGCTCACTTCTGGATGAAACGTCCAGATCCGGAAGTGTCCTATGGACAACGCCGGCTCCAAGGCTTTGAAACGGAGATGAGCACCGCCCCCTAGAGTCGGACACGACTGGACTTTACGTCAAGGGAAACCTTTACCTTTACTACACAAATAAAAACAATACCTAACACCCCCCATAAAAAAAAACTACAACTCATTAAAAACAATAAAACATATTGTACCCAAGGCAACTTTATCCAGCTCTAAAAGACAAAATCTGCCAACCCAGTGCCTGGTGAAGAAGTCAGGTCTTAAAAGCAGGTAGGGTTGGAGCCATCCAGATCTTCAGGGGAAGGGTATTCCTTAGGGCATAGTGTGCAATGCGCTAAAACCAGGTGGCACTTCAGTCATACTGTCACGGATGCCATCTTGATTCATTTTACCATACCCTGTGGTCACCCCTACAACATGCTTTGATCTTAGCTAATGATAACAGTACAGTAGCCAGCATTTTAAAAGCATGCTAGATAATAAATTACTTGCTCTAGCTCAGTGTTTCTCAACTTTGGCAACCTGAAGACGTGTGGACTTCAACTCCCAAAATTCCCCAGCTAGCCATGCTAGCTGGGGAATTTTGGGAATTTAAGTCCACACATCTTCAAGTCGCAGACGTTGAGAAACACTGCTCTAGAATATTAAAGCAAGCAGCCATGCCAGTTCAGTTGTACACTGAGTGACAAATAAAATGTTGGTGGATGCTGCCCTCTCTCTTAGCCAGGAGAACTTAATAATGGGGTTTGTAGCTGAGAAAGCAACCAACAGGGGTATAAAAGACTTGCAGATGGCGTGATAACTATCTTTCCTGAAATCTTTCTATTTGGATTCAGAATGTACCTTTCATATCGGAGTTGAAGAGAATGGTCTCTCCGTAGAATTAAAGAGAAACAACATAAAACTGCATGTCTAAAAGTCTCCTGGAAGTTATGCAATATTTACCACCTGGCTTCTTGGCTTGGGTAGGAATACCATGCTGATTGCATTTCTTAAAAGGAGAGAGTATATTATTCACAACAGCATGTTCTGAAAACAAAAGATAAAGATTTGGAACATGATTTTGAAAAAAGCCTGTGTTGGCAAGTTTCACTTTTCTGAGAATCAGCTGGGCAAGAAGATGGAACTATTTATTTATTTATTTAATTAACATGTCACCCAATCTCAGTATATAAGTGATTCTAGGTGGCTGACAGATGTTGTTGTGGGGAAAATAGGAGGAGGAAGTAGTATTAGGTATGTTTGCCACCTTGAGTTATTTATAAAAATAATAAAAGTGGGATAAAAAAAAATCTACAAAAATATACAAAGTTAAAAAGATGGAGAGAGCATACTCAACCCACCAACCACCCCCAGGGCTGCACACAACCATCGGATCCCCATGCTAGGTGGCACAGCCAGGTCTTAATGATCTTCTGGAAAGCTTGAAGAGTGGGTATATAAGTAGGTATATAACCACTGAACGTTAGAAATAAATTATCCAAAGGGTGTCAGGACTCTCTCAGGACAGTATCTCTCTGGTTATTGTTGCGATAGGAGGACCTATATCAAAAGAAAGACATAAAGATCAAGTTCCACCCAGGAGCTGCAGGGAATTTCCTCCCAAATTTCTGAATGGAAGAGGCAGTTGGCAGCAACTCCAAACATTGGCAACTGCACCATCCTAGACCTCCCCACCCGCTCCCTCCCAGTCACATGACCCAAACAGGAGTGTGTGCAGCCTGTCCAGTGCTTCCAGATGTTCACAGATACACAAATGCACACAAACTTAACATGAGGGCAGAACGTAAACTTGTGCCCACACGTTATTTCATTGCATGGAAGAAAATACAAATGTTTCCTGCCACTAGATGTTTCTAGTGCTGGTAAAGGAATGAGAAAATTCCAGAAGCCACGCTTCATGCTTCTCCTACCTTATTTTGCCAACACTAAGGCTACTCAGGGGCAATTGATCACAATACTCTGAAGAGTGTCCTAGCATGGTGCAAGGGGTTACATCCATATGTTGCAGTCTCATTCCTGGTCTGTGTAAGATACTGAGAGGAGCACCACCACCTCTTTATGTTTATTACTTTCTCCAATATTAAAAACAACCAATGAATCTACAACTCAGGAGTTTTTCTCACTAATTCTCTCTTTTTATTAGGTGTTTACTAACAGCAACTTATATTATAAAACCAATGCCTGGGATTGCACAATGTGTTTACTCAAGGCAGTTAAAGATCTAGCCAATATATTCATTATATTATAGTACACTTGATTGACTTGAATGCTGGTTGGTTTTCTTGAGGTTTGGGGGTTGCTTAACATGTTGTTTAAACCCTGTTTTGTTACATTATCAATGAACCATAGAATTGAAGGGTACTTCAGAGGTCTTCTAGTCCAAACTTCTGCTAAGCTCAGGATCTGCTAATGCATTTCAGACAGATGGCTATCCAGCTTCTGTATAAAGACCTCCAGTGAAGGGAATGCACCATATCACGAGGCAACCGATTCCACTCACTGGCAGCTCATATTGTCAGGAAACTCCTCCTAATAACTAACCAGAACCTACTTCCCTTTAATTTCAACACTTTGGTTCTAGTCCCGCCCTTTGGGGAACAGAGAACAGGTCTACTACTTCCTGTACAATACAAATCTTAAGATTTCTTAAGACTACAGTCCTAACTCCCCTCAGTTTTCTTTCCTACACGCTAAACATACCCAATTCTTTTAACCGTTCCTCATAAGACTTGGTTTCTAGTCCCCTCACCATCTTGTTAGCCTTCCTCTGAACTTGCTCCAGTTGTTGATGTTCTTTTTAGTCTGAGGTGCCCAGAAATGGACACAGTATTCCTTTTTAGCAGCTGCATCACACCGTTGGCTCATGATAGTTTCTGATTTGTTAGAATACCCAGATCCTTTCACGTTTTCATGTACTACTGTATTCCCAGGCAGGTCTTCCCAGTCCTGTACTGGAACTTTTTATTTCCACAGCTCCCTCGCCCCCACCTCCCCACCCAATGCAGGACTTCACATTATCCCGATTAAATCCTGTTTTATCCCACTGTTTAAGGCTCTGTAGATCATTTTGAATTGTCTATTTCTCTTCTAAAGAGTTGGCCACTTCTCCAAGTTTTAAGCCATCTCCCTATTTGATAATTATCCCATTAATCCTTTCATCCATGTCTCTGAAGAATGTTGAACAGAACAGGGCTCAGGACAGAACTGGTAAATGATGATAGGATAGGATAGGATGGGATAGGATACATAATATATGTGAGAGAGCAAGATAGAGAGAGAGAGAGAGATTGGGACAGTCAGATAATACTGTTACAAACAACTTAGGTGTAACATCTAAAATATACTATGAACAGAATCAGGCAAATAATTAGCCAAATGGATAAATACCTATTATTAAATTATTTTAATGGTTTTTATTATAAAATAAAGAATGGAAGTAGAACAATCTGTCAATTTCAAATTAATTTCGCAGTTGCCCCCCAGGCTGATAATAAGCATATCACACAAAAGGCACATTCACTGTGTTATTAAAGGTCTGCATTTGCACTATTTAGTGATACAAAATTTAATTTTGTTGCCAAGGAACATGCTTCATTTTGCAGTGGGATTCATTTAATATATGCCATTAAAAACAATGATTTAAATGATTTTGTTTTATTTACTGGAATCTAGAGCAACTTCAAAGCCACTCTTCTTGCACCCTTGAGGGAGATGTAGAACTGCAGCAGAAAGGTTCTAGGATGTCCCTTATAACAAGGCCTAGTTGTCAATCCACTTCTCCCTCTGCTAATGATGATCTGAAGCCAAAGGGAGAGAATTCCTCTCAGCATACAGTACTTTCCAAGAGGGACTGGGCTAGCTGCCCTGAAACAAAATACATATGCACTTTCCTGGATTGAGAGGCCCTCTGAACAGTCTGACTGAACAGTCACTCATGCCCTGGTCATCTCTCACATAGACTATTGCAATGCACTCTACATGGGGCTACCCTTGAAGAGTATCTGGAAGCTTCAACTGGTCCAGAATGCAGCCATGCGAGCAGTTATTGGTGCCCCAAGATCGGCACGTGGAACACCTTTGCTGCGCGAGCTGCACTGGGTACCAGTTTGCTTCCAGGTCCAATTCAAGGTGTTGGTTATCACCTTTAAAGCCCTACATGGCATGGGGCCAGGTTACCTGAGGGACTGCCTCATCCCCCTAACACCTACCTGCCCCACCCAGTCATGCAGAGAGGGCATGCTACAAACCCTGCCGGTAAAGAAATTCCAGCTGGCGGGGTCTAGGAGGCGGGCCTTCTCTGCAGTGGCACCCACCCTCTGGAATATTCTGCCCCTGGAGGTGAGACAGGCCTATTCGTTCCTAGACTTCCGGAATAACCTAAAAGCCTGGTTCTGCCGCCTTGCTTGGGGTGGGAGGGCCACCAGTTCATCTTGAGGGTGGCTAGTATCATAGATCTCTCCCCAACAAACAAGATCTGCGCTGCTTGGATTTTATATTTTATATCTATTTTATTTTTATAGATCTATTTATAATGTAATTTATATGTTTTAATTGTGATTTTATTGTAAACCGCCCAGAGTCCCCTTTTCAGGAGAGATGGGCGGTGATAGAAATTTGAAAAATAAATAAAATAAAAATAAAATGTGAAGTGATGTCACATATTTATTTTTATTTTTTACTATCAACCTGAACAGTTAAATGACCATCAACACACAACTTTTTTGTGCATTATTGGTGATGAGCAGCCAATTCTTTGGGTATAAAGCATCATACTAAAACTTTTGTACATATGGGTGATCCACTTACAAGGCAAGATAATGTTGCCATTGAGAATGTTGGTGGGAATGACATCTTTTCATATATTTTATTTTTTTATTTATTATTCAAATTTTATTACCTCCCATCTCCCCCAAAAGAGGGACTCTGGGCAGCTTATATATAATTTTTGAAGAGAAACCAAAACCAGAAAGTAATTCTAATAACCAAGCCATCCAACAGAAGCTGATGTAGTGTCCACATGCATGTACAATACTAGTCATCGTGATGATAAATCCTGCTGTTCGATCTGCAGCTGAACAAAGTTTTCAGTATTTCAGTAGCCACTAAACTAAACTTGGCAACTATTATCTGCACAAGTTCCAACGTACACATATAGCTCTGAGCAGTTTTAGGAATCTTCTTAGATTTCTTGATATGATTTTAAGACAGTTTTTCAGTTTTTTTGGATGGATAAGCATTTCTGGACCTAAAATACCTAAAGTGGTTGGTTGGTTGGTTGGTTGGTTGGTTAAATTTATATAGTTGCCCATCTCACTCTTGTGACTTTGGGTGCGTTCCCCTGTCATTTGATTACTGTTTTGCAAAAGGGACAGCTGTGATGAACGTCTTAGCTTTGTCCTTCCCACATATCATTGTACCCCATACATTGGCTCTCTGCTCAACTTAAAATCCTGCTATTCTGAAACCTAAATTGCGTGGGAGCCTACCCAAATAGAAATTATTCCTTGTGGCAGCATTGCAGCCCCCAGTCTGTAGGTGGGAATGTTGATATGGAGAAGGCTTGCCCTTGAGCCCAACGACACCACAAGCGATTGGATTTGCAGGCTGTTCCCAAGCTGTCTTTCCCTTGGCATTGTTTTCTCCAGCTGCAGTTTGCAAACTGCTTTCAGAGCTCACTACCTTTATAACTGAATGCTGGGAGGCAGGTAGCAAGGCAGGGAGTCTGGCTCTCCTATCCAAACACCAAGGGCAAGAGACTGAAGCTTGAATGCACACTCTTCCCAGGGCAGAGGTATGGATATGCAAATCCCTCTTCCATAAGTTTCAGCTTTCAGGATACTGCTGGTTGCAGGCAATGTTGTGAGAGCATCCAGAGTTATATTGTCCTGCAGATGCATAGAATTCTCTGCATATGGTAGGATTCAGTATCTTCCCTTTCACACAATGTAATTATGTGCCAAAGAAAACAACTGAATAGGCAAGTTGGTACTTTACAGTATAGATGTAGGGATATGAGTAGAGATTGCCATTGTTTCTTTCCTCTGGAGCATCTCTCTGTTTCTGACATTTATCTGCATATAAAAACAATGACAGGATCCTAAAACTTAGGTAGAGTTATGGCTATCTGGATGAGTATTTGTAGCTTATAAAGAATCCTATCCAAAGAAAGTCCTTGTGAAAAGAGACCAATCGAGAGGCTATCCTTTGCATTGGCTGTTCTTATAGGAACCATAGAGAGAGCTTCCAAAAAAAGGAAATAGGCACAATGTGAAGACCTGGCCAAATGCTGGACACTTGTGGGACCATTATCTACTACCCCAAGAGTGATGGCAGCAAAAGGAGCCAGAGATCCTGACAATTATGAGAGAATCAAGCCCTATTAATTTACATGGGACCAAAGTCTAGTGAAATCATGTGAGGATGATCAAGACAGAAAGAAGAAAATAGGTTTATATGTAAAACTCAACTTTCCCATAACAATATTTTTTTCTTTTCCTGCATAACCACTAAATATAGGAACCCATATAGATATTGGATTAGATATTTCCCTTCTGCAAGCTTTCAGATAAACAAAGGTGGTGGTATGAGCTTTATATCACCACTTAACTGTATCTGGAAAAGAAAAGCAGCTAAAAATATGACCTTCAAATATAAAGTGTGAAGTGTTCAGAGAATCCTCTTCCCTGTATCTATGGAGGGTGAGTCAAAGTGTCCCTTGGCCTTGCCTCTAATAGCTGCATGCCTCTTGATCTCACACCCATGTCCACAGACTGAAAGACAGCATTGACATAGGTGCAGCTGTTCTTTCTTCCCAAATATTTTATCAAATACATGGAAGTTGGGGCCCAAGCCTGGCGGTTCACAGCTATCAAGGCAGAGCCAAAAAATAGATTCCTGCTTCCTCTTCCAAGTGTTGGATGGAGGCATCAAAGGATATCTTCCAGACCATTTTTATTGTTTTGTGTTCAGGTATGTGGGTCTTGGAGCCCAGGACATTGCCCTCAAAATTGCTGAAGGTATTCTGAATTTATATTTTACATGAAAGTGCTGGTAAAATTCTTTAACTAAACTAATTAAAGAATGCCCCCGAGAACATTTCAGATATTCCACACACCCCAAACTACTCTTGTGAGTTTTTTGAATGGAGAATTAATGGGAAAAGCAAGGCTTCGCACCAGAGTGAAAACAGAATTGTGAACCGGCTGCATCTGTTTTTCCTTCCCTAACATGACATAAAGAGATACGTGTTCAATTTTGGTAGCCTAGCTTTTAAATTTAGGAAAGAGGGATAACAGCACTGTGCTTTCTTGTAATGATTGCCCTAGCCCCAAGTGAGCTTGTTTGGAAAAATAGTCTTTGACCACCCAAATGACCGTTTTGCGTTGGCTGGGTGGAAGCTCTACAATAAAGTCCATGGAAATTTCTTCCCAAGGGGAAGAGGGGGTTGCTACCGGCTGCAGCAGTCCCTGGGGTTTGCCCACCTTGCGTTTGGACATTGCACAGACAGTGCAGGAAGCAATGTAGTCTTTGACATCTTTGCGTAATGTGGGCCACCAGAATTGCCTCCGAACGAGGTGCAGGGTTTTCACAAACCCAAAGTGACCTGCGAGTTTGTCATCGTGGGAACGTGTTAACACATCTTTCCTGAGGGTTTCAGGAACGTAGAGGCGGTCGGATTTCCAAGCGAAGCCTCTGTCAAAAGTAACAGTATCTTTATTCGCAAGCAACCAAGTATCCGTTTTTAGCTCTTTTAGAAACTTTTGTTGCAATTGGGAGGGAATTGACAAAGTGCTTGGCTGAGCAGCGCTTGTGGTAGGCGGTTGCTGCGCGCGTGTTTGGCTTCGCGTCACAGCCTGCATGCCCAATTGGGGCGCCGTCCAGAGGGTGCTCACCACATCTGGCGCCGCCCCAGAATCCTGAGGTTGCCTGGACAAGGCATCAGCCAAGAAGTTCTTTTTCCCTGGAATAAATTTGAACTGAAAGTTGAAGCGATTGAAAAATTGAGCCCAACGAACCTGTTTAGGGCTCAGTTTTCGAGGGGTACTAAGAGCCTCCAAGTTTTTATGATCAGTCCAGACCTCAAAGGGATGATTTGCCCCTTCCAATAGATGCCGCCAAGCTTCTAATGCAGCTTTCACTGCAAATGCCTCCTTTTCCCAAACATGCCAGCGTCTCTCAGTCTCGGAGAATTTGCGGGATAGATAGGCACAGGGTTTGAGGCATCCTGCCTCATCTTTTTGCATCAATAATGCCCCAATAGAATAATCGGAGGCATCTGCCTGTACCACGAAAGGCTTGGAGGGATCAGGATGTTGTAGAATGGGCTCTTTGACGAACGCTGCTTTCAGCCGCTCAAACGCCGTTTGACAAGCGGGCGTCCACCTCAACAGCGCTCCGGGATTTTTGACTCTCCTAGTATCTCCCACCCCTTTTGTTCGAAGCAGCTCCGTTAGGGGCAAGGCAATCTCAGCGAACCCCCTGATGAACAATCTGTAGTAGTTGCTGAACCCCAAGAAACTTTGAAGTTGCCTGCGGGTGCGGGGACTCTCCCAGTCCATGATAGCCTGCACCTTGGCAGGGTCCATTTCTATACCTTCATCAGAAATCCTATACCCCAAGTAGTCAATTTGGGTCTGATGAAAGGCACATTTTGATAGCTTTGCATACAATTCAGCAGATCTGAGTTTACACAAGACTTTCTTTACCAGAGCTACATGCTCTTTCATGGTTTCCGTATAAATCAATACATCATCCAAATACACCAATACACCTTTAAACAGATGTTCATGCAAAACTTCATTGATTAATTGCATAAATACCCCAGGGGCCCCAGCCAACCCAAACGGCAACACCTTATACTGGAAGGCTCCCAACGGGCAATTGAATGCAGTTTTCCACTCATCACCCTCCTTGATTCGTACACGATAGTAGGCTTCTCTTAAATCCAGTTTAGAGAAGATCTTGCCCTTGGCCAGATGTGACAACATGTCCTTTATCAATGGCAAGGGATATTTGTTGGAAATTGAGACGGCATTTAATCCGCGGAAATCCGTACAAAGTCTCAATGTGCCGTCCTTTTTTGGGCGAAAAAGAACCGGCGCCCCCACGGGTGAATTCGCCGGCTCAATAAATCCGCGCTCCAAATTTTTGTCCACAAATTCCCTCAACAGGGTCAGTTCCTTTTGCGTCATGGAATAAATTTTTGGTTTAGGCAATTGAGTGTTGGGTAGCAGTTCTATGGCACAGTCCGTTTTTCGATGGGGAGGCAACTGGTCAGCTTCCTTTTCACCAAATACATCAGCAAACATCCTGTACTCAGCCGGCAAGCCTTCCAGAGGAGAGGCCGGGTAAGGCGGAGTCGCAGCTGCCGCAACCCCCACCATCTCCTCTGGGGCACCCTTCCCCTCTGCCGCTTGATAAAATCCATCCCTAAACGTGATAGTTCGGTAGACCCAGTTTATTTGGGGATTTTGCTGCACCAACCAGGGTACCCCCAACACCACCAATGGTCCCCCAACCGGAGCCACTACAAAAGATAACCCTTCCTGGTGACTGCCCAGTTGCAAGGCTACATGCCCTGTAAAATGGGTGACCGGTTTGCCCCCTGCCACGGACCCATCCAATTGAGTAAAAGCGATGGGTCGCTGTAAAGGGAACGTGGGGAGCTCCAAAGCTGCCACCACGTCGGGGTGCATAAGACACCGGGAACACCCCGAATCAATCATGGCCCATACTTCCACAGTCTTGGATTGGGAGCCCAATTTCAATTTCACCATGAGTATGCGGTAAGTGCCACTCACCGATGGAGGCTCGCGCCCGTCCTCTACCACCTGCCCAGCGGCGCCCTTTAGAGCAGGTGGCTGGCGTTTCCCGCCGGCTGCGGGATTTCGGTCTCCCCCTCAATTTCGAAGAACATCACATCGTCTCCCTCGGTTTCAGCCACCGCAGCTTTCTGTTTCCTCGGCAATGCAGGGGACTTTCCTGGCGGTTTTCCGGGCCGTTCCTCTACCTTCGCTTTTGGGCATGCTGCCACTCGATGCCCCTCCTTACCACATCTCAGACACAAGCCTTTTGCGTATCGCTTCTCCCGCTCCTCGTCCCAGGGTCGTTGTCCCGGTTTCCCCCCGGTGGTCGATGGGCGGCTGGGCTTCACCTCCCGCCCCGACTTGGCGGTCTTCCGCTGGGCAAAGATCTCTTGGGCATGTTCAGCCCTCCCCGCCAGCAGGATCCACTCATACAGCGTGTATGGGTCGTCCCTCCCCAGGGACCAGCGTAGCACTTCGGTATTCAAGCCATCCTTGAAGAGCTCGATAATGGTTGCTTGGGACCAGTCATCCACCTTCCCAGCTAGCGCTTTAAACTCCAAAGCATAATCGGCCACTGATCTGAACCCCTGCTTGAGTTCCTTCAGGGCTCGCTTTGCTCTCTCCTTTGCTAAGGGGTCCTCGAAGTGTTGCTTCAACGCCCCGAGGAACTCCTCGAGACTTTCCAGTTCAGGCGCCTCCGACTGGCACATCTGGACATACCAGTCTGCCGCCCTCCCCTTCAGTTTGGTGGCAATGGTGATGATCCTTGCCTTTTCCGATTGGAAAAACGCCCCCCATTCTTCCATGTAGGCTTTCGCGTTCGTCAGGAAGAACGAGAGTTTGGTCGGATCCCCATCAAACTTGACAGGGAAGTCTCGCATGCCGCCTCCCACCGCGCTGCGCCCCACCACCGGTGCTGCCGCGGCTCGTGTTTCCCTGGCTCGGGGCGGTACGGGGCCCCGGGGCGATCGCCCGGGCGATGCTGCGATTTCCATCTGGACCGACTGGTCCCCTTCGCGCCTCCGCACCACCCGTCGCCGTTCCGGGGACAGCCCCTGGGAAGAGGGGGTTGAATGCCTTTGGCTTGATTCTTCTCGGACCTCTCGCAACGAGGTCACATCCAAGCTCAGCTGTTTCAATATAGCTTCCAACGAATCCATTTTGGACTCCAACACTCGGATCCGATCCGGAGTGGGTGAGCCCTCCGTTGGCTGCACCTGCACCACGTTGGGGGATAATGGGTATCTCTGCCTCCAGGAGGGACCCCCCGTTGCCGTGGCATCTCCTTGTGTCTCATCCCAGGTGAGCAGCTCGCCCGGCGAAGTTACGGTGGTCTCTGGGGCCGTTTTCAGCCCCCCGGCTTCACTCTCCGACTCGGAGCTCGCCTCCTCTCGGATGGCTGACAGCTCCCCACCCTGGGACGGTCGGCCGGACTGCCTCACGGTCGAGTCCGGTTCCCCTTCCTCCATCATCATGATGTCGGGTTCAGTCATCGCGGGCTCTCTCCCTCACAGGATTAGACGCTTGTCTTTCCTGGACAGGGGCCAGCGGAGTTAGGAACTTAGATTCTCAGCTTTATGTAATGATTGCCCTAGCCCCAAATACTCAGACTCACAAGAGGATGCTGAATGAAATCTGATTTATTAAAGTACTAGAGTCAAATACAGAGAAAGCTGAGAATGAGCAAAAGCGCGCCAAATACAAACTTAAACCCTTGCTTCAAACGTATCCCGCCTCCCTCGTAACAGCCCCGCCCGGCACAGGTGCTAGCAATCGTCAGAGTTGCTAGCCTGGGAAAGTAACCTTGAGCGCAGTAGATAATACAAATACATTCCAAAGCAAAGCCAAAAGATAATCGTTCCCATCCTCCCTAGACAACTGAAACACGCATCCAATTAATGACATGCGAAACGTTACGATGCATCAAAGACATTGAAACGGCGCACATGACATTTCTCAGAAAATGGGGTGTTTATGTGTGGGGAATGGGATCAGGAACCAATGAGGATAATGCATACCTTTGCTTAAAATCTAACAACAGGAACACTGTTAAGAAGTTGCTATTCTTGTTGGGAGAAATAAGGGCACTTCACTGTCCTCCCAAAGCCTCACACAGATTAGGTCAAGCCTCTTCAGACAAAGCAATTTTGTTGGTGCTTCAAAATGATGGGAAGTAATCTCCACTGAAGCCGAGCCTGGCTGCCTAGCCTGTGAAAGATATCTATATGCCATAGGCGAATAGAAAGATAAGAGGGCGGTCTTATAATGAGAAACGATAACTCCGCACACTTTGTTTACAGTTTACCCCAAAGACTGCAGATTAACACAAATCTCAGAGCATCTTTATTACAGTGCTGTGTTGCGGAGTTGGGGTGGGGACTGACAACAGAGGCTGGAATTGCTAAGTAGGCTGGGACCATCTGTCCTCTTGGGGAGGCAAAATGTGCATGATTGAGTGACACCTGCTTGTCAAGGGCAGCCTGCTGGGAAATTTGCTCTTGGATCACTGAGCAAAGAGTTACTTTACCTGCATTAGAATCAGACAAACAATCTTGCATGGAATCCTATTTATTTATTTGTGGCACTTGCTGGTTTCCTTCCTTCCAATGTAAGCTGAGTTACATTGCATGCCTGTTTTGTTTATTTTTCTTTTAATTGATTTGTAAATGAACAGCTTACCTTTTACCTCAAACAGCTGTCACAATAGCTCAGAACAACAACATAATTTTATCATATTTTTCATGCTGTGTGTGTTGTGTTGTAACTTGTGGATTTTATCCTTCGTGTTCTATAAATATTGTAAACAAATTTCAAAAAGCAGCCAACTAAAATAAACCTAATAAGTCACAAAGAGTACAAATAGAAATGCCAGCTAAGATAAAGCAATTATTGGAATTAACCCAAACCGTTTCCCTACAGTAGTCTTAAAATGTAGATCATGTTCCTTATTATTTAAGAAATCCTGTGTATTCTTTATGCTTCAACTAAAATAGGAGTATGCATATAAAAAGTGGATATGTTTTGTGTGTGTGTGTGTGTGTGTGTGTAATTTGAAACATATCTACTTTTAACATATTTTCGGGAAGGGATCTTTGAAATGAGGTAAAGCTATATCTCTACCAAGATCAGGCTGGGAGTATGGACCAGATTCTCACTTAAATGTGTGGTGTAAACTGAATCTACTTATAGGAGTTGGTGTGAGAATCAAGCCTGCCTCTGACTCAGAAATTGAAACTCCTGAGTCAGAGGAGGAAATAGAAACTTACCCGGCTGAAACCAGGAAAGCGAAACTGGAAGATGAGTCAGCAGTGTGGGAAGAGCCTAAGGCACTGATTGGCCAAGATTCAGTGGAGGATTTGAATCCTCCAATCAGTGTGCGCCAACAACGGGCAGAAAAGTGCATGAAGGAGAAGGCAGCCTGATTGGCTGCAGAAGGGCCCAGGCGCACGAAGGATTGGCATAAAAGGCAGACACGTGAAGA
Organism: Candoia aspera; assembly: GCF_035149785.1. Taxonomy (NCBI): domain Eukaryota; kingdom Metazoa; phylum Chordata; class Lepidosauria; order Squamata; family Candoiidae; genus Candoia; species Candoia aspera. Next base: position 315,267,442 of record NC_086153.1, read on the forward strand.
GCAAGCTGCTGGAGGCAACCGATCCTACAAGCCTGCAGCGTCCTCAGAAGAGCGCCTACCAGCATCGGAGACAGCATCTGTTACTGAAGAGGAATCAGCACAATTGCTCTCCACGGAAGAGGACTTAAATCCTGCTTCTGCTGCCATTGAGTATCCTCTTATCGCTGAGCCCAGCAACCTCAGACTTGCTTCTAGTATTGGCCCTCCGCGTCATCTTGTGTGCATTCCAAGTGCACTTCTCGCCCTGTTTTGGGATTCCAGTGTCTCCAGTCCTGCCTCGTTGTGCCTCCAGTCTGTAGTTCCACCCCAAATCTCTGGTGCAGCCTTGCAACATATCTAGATCGCAGGTTAGCTCCAGGTCTTCTGTGCAGCTTCAGTGTTCCTTTGATCTCCAGCCTCACAGTGGATCTTTGGTCCAGTTTCACTGTGCTTCGATTGCTCGACCTTGCTCAGGAGTTTCACACCTATCTTGTTGTGAAACTGAATTGCTGCCTAGTCCAGGACTTCCAGTCAAATCCAGCCTTGCTCTGAGTCTCCAGCCTTGCTCCGAGTTCCTAGCCCAGCGTATCCAGTCTAGTACAGGCCTTCCAGCTGAGTCCAGCCTTGTTCCAAGTTGCTTCAAGCCCCCAGCTCCCGGTATCCAGTCCAGCCCGAGTCATCAAGTCCAGTCCAGTCCGGCCATTAGTCTTCAGAAGAGTCCAGGGGTTTCCAGTCAGCCCCATCTGGTGTTCCAGCATCAGCTTAATTCGAGTAATGTTCCAGTTTGAGATCTGTTATCTTCAACTTCAGTAGCACCCTGCACTCCAGTCTTTTCCAGCCTCCCAGTCTCTGTTGGAGGGTCCTGTTCCGCTGCCTTGTTGCCATCTCCTCCTGCAACCTTGCCGGTAGCCTTGCCACTGTCCAGTTGGTCTTGATTGAACCCGGTTCTTCCTAGATTCAAAGGACTTATTTATTGTAAATAGTCATTTAAATAAAAGTATTTTTGATATTTAATCTGCCTGGTCGCCTCTAGTCTGAACAGGACCGTTGTATCACTAGGATGTCAACACCCTTTGGCTAACCGAAGAAGCAAGAAGCACATGGATTCCAGGGAGGCATCTTTAATGCTAGTCTGGGTAAAAACCTAAAGTGGAAACTGTTACGATAAATTCCCAGCCAGACATACAGTGAATTAACTAACCTGGAGTCTCTTTATAACAGTTGCCTTCCATGTCTCTCCTGACTAGGTGGTGTTGCCTGTTCTCACCAAAACTACTCCCCTCTTCCACTTCCTTCCCACAGTCTCTCACACAGGCTATCAGGTCTGAGCGCAAAAATCCAATCACTAGGTGGCAGCATAGAGGTCTCTGTGTCATTTTCCTGCCATCTAGCGGTAATCCCAATTTTGCAGCAACTCTAGTAATTATGACTCTGGTGATTTGATCCCTGATTTGTGGAATCAAATAGCTAGAAAGAAGCCAAATCCTGGATTCTATACAGGGATGACTTTTAAAAAAAAGCAAACACACTTTCACTGATTCTCATTATCTACTGCCATTTTGCTTGGGGTCATTTGCCAATCTAAAAAACCGAAGGAAGGGAGGGATTCAATGGGTAAGAGGTGTATTGAAAAATAGCCAATCTTAACTTACATACATGGAAAGCATTTCACCTGAGAAAAGCCACGAACAGAAGTTTAAGGAGTTAGTTCAAGATAACCAGGATGTATATTGCTCAGTTATTATTAGATTTTTATCCTGAGATTATCTATATTTATCTACCCATCTACACATCATCTACCTATCTACCTACCTACCTATCATCTACCTACCTATCATCTATCTATCTCAACTAAGGGAAGTGAACATACCTAATTCTCCTGCCTCCTATTTTCCCCACAACAACCTTGTGAGGTGTGCTGGGCTGAGAGGAAAACGGGCCCAAAGTCACCAGCCGGCAGCTTTCATGCCTAAAGGAGACCTAAAACTCACAGTCCCCTGGTTTCTAGGTGAGCATCTTAACCACCATATCAAACTGGCTCACCATTTTGTCTCCATTATATGTAGAACTTTGCCATACTGAAGAGACATGCTCTTAGCTCTGCCTCATTTGCTCCAAACAGTGAATTAAAATAATTTTGCAAACAATGTGCACAAGGCCTGGCTGTCCAAGAAGCAATGCTTAGAGCAGATCTAAAACATTTTCCCTTTTCTGCTTCAACAAAACTAAGCCTCACAGATGAACAATGTGTAAGTAAGGCTTTTGTGCCTAGCAGGGGGATACAGATCACTCTAAATCCATTTTACATCATTACAGATTTTTATATATGATTCCATTCTGTCAAAAACCTCAGGAAAATCAGCATTTGCTGTCACTTATAACCTTTGTAAATATATATAACTTTATATGCAACTTGCTTTAACATACACTTTTCTAAATGCAGATATTCATAAACACTTAAAATGAAACCACATTTAATATATTTTTGATGCATTTCTCTGACATCCAAGCTTCTTTATGTGAATTTTTGAGCAGGGAATAATGTTAATGGACCCATTCACTGCTATCCATTCATTCCATAACAGAGGTCTTACTTGTTTCTGTTTCTTAATTATATTTATTTTTTTTGCCAACTACTTTAGTCTCTCTGCCCATCACAAGAAAAATGTAAAATTACAATTAAAACTTTAGATATTAAAATGAAAACTAATATAAATATATCCTTACTAAACTGTGGGCAGATCACACTGTTGAAATCCATTGCAGATTTATTTGCAATTGGAATTCTGGCCTTTCGACATCTAGAATGAAGCTCTGAGGGAAGGTTTGAAAAGTATGAATTGGTATCAGGGGCATCTGCAAGGGTGTCAAAAAAGTCAGGATGGTGCCTGTGACTATCAAAGCCCCATCCTTTATGATGGATGCATGAAAAAAGGGGGTGGGACTTGAATTGAACAGTCATAACCACCATCTTGACTTTTTTTGACACCCATGTGCAGGTGCCCCTGAAATGAAGATTTATTTCCATGAGATGCATGAACCAGTCTTCCCACACTATATCAGATCATTGCTAGGGTTGAAATACTCTTGCCTGTGCACATAAGAGAGAGATGCTGGATCCTGATTTGTTTTTCCTTTTGGATACGCTTAGCCTGTGAAATTTGAAGAAAATCAGCTTTGCTTTTACAGTGCATATAACATTCTTACATTGTATTTTGAGTTGAGTCTGATGGGCAGGTCCTTTTATGGTCCTGCATAAATACAGTGAAAAATCACATGAGATCAATTCCACATGTCAGGCTAAGGTGCAATCAAAATAATTCTCCTTTGGAGGGTGGTGGTGTCTGTTTTCAATTATCTAACTAAAGGCAATCAATGGTCAATCTCATCAATGACTGATTGCTCCCCACAGTGGCAGGAGCTTTTTGTCCCCTTTTATGGAATATAGAAATAATTGGCTTTTTCTACCTTTTTCTATTTTAAAAGGAACTGGCCTGGATCCCAATATTCAAGGAATCATGTCCTCATATAATTAGCTTGTTTCCTTGGTTCAGAATTGTATTTATTTAACCACATATTCACATGTACATTCCCTTGTTTATATGGGTTCTATTGCTGCTGTTCTTACATTTCCTAAGGCGACAAAGCCAGTTTTCTGTTATACTGGTATAAAGTATTTGTTTTAAAATGATTTAACATTTAAGACTGCAGTATTAAATATCTACAGGCCAGGAAAGCCTCATTGAACTAAGAAAATTACTCCTGTTGGTACTACTTAGAATACTATGCGTACATGAACTGACAGTTCACATTTCAGGATTGCATTCTGAATCCTGTTGCTTTTTTTATATTCAGACCTTTTCTTTAGGAACTGGCCCTAGTTGTATGGTTCCCTCTGTTGTTTATCATCACAACAAATCTAAAAGATAGATGAGGCTGGAAGAGTAATAGGCCCAAGGTTACTGTGGCATTTGAATTGTGGTATAGTGTCATGATCCATTTCTGACCCCCCCCCCCCCAATGGCTTTAGCACTGATAATGGGGTTAAACTGATACACATGTTTAAGATTTGTGCTTAATTAATAGAAAAATGTTTATACTCATATGCTTGGTTACATATACTGTAATACTGTCCCATTATTGTCACTTTTAGCTCTGGTGATGGTCTCCCATATATTACACTTATGTATGTGTGCCTTTGAGTCAGTCTTGACTCCTTGGAAAAGTCCATGCAACTTACTTGGCAAAATTTTCATAAGTGGTTTGCCATTACTTTCTTCCTAGGACTAAGACAGGGTGACTGGCCCAAAGTCACCAAGCTGGCTTCAAGCCTAAGGCAAGATTATAACTCATGGTCTCCTGGTTTCTAGTTTCTTCCAGCTAAGGAAGGGTACAATACCAAGGGAAGGTATGGATGGAGTGGGATGGTGGGATGGAGTGAATAATTCAAACCATGGCTTCAGTGCAGAATCTACAAGAGGGAGAACATCTGTTCTGCCTTTCAGCTTTAGGTGACCCAATCCTAGTTTGGTAGTAGATCCTAATTCCAAGGCTCAGGTTTTGATAAGCCTCCAGTCAAGATGTTTCCAATCAACTGCCTTCTTAAGCAGATCTACTTACTCTACTCTTTGTCATGGTTGCCACAGTTCCTTCATGTATCTCTCTCTTGGTTCCCATTCCATATTTATTCCCAGAAGGTAAGACCATGTGAAGCTTTAGTTCAGAGATTTGAACCTTCAGAGCAAGGCAACAATTTAAATCATTGCATTGAATTAGATGTCTCCAAATTGGCTAATTTAGACTTGTTTTGTGCAGGCAGGCAGGCATTTTACCATCAACTCAACTCTGTTCCAACTATTGAATTGAATTGATAATCCAAACTGAACAGATGATTTGACCAGAATTGAACTCAGTTCATAGAGGTCTGTCACAGAGTCAGAGGGCAAGGTATGGACCAGTCAATCCTCCTTCTTCTCACTGTTACCACTTACTCCAAAAAAGTAGACAGCAACAGCAAGGTGGAAAAGGCCAGCCTTATAAGGAAAGTCTCTTTTATACAGGACAGTGGAAGGCTGCCTCTGCTTGGGTGTCCAGCCCAAGACTAATTTAAACAGAAAGAACTATAAAAAGGAACAGCCAAGCCATGAACATGCCCCAAAATGGCTAGCATCTATTTTTTATTTCATTAATTAACAATTTTTCTAACCTACCCAAAGGACTATGGTAAATATTCAAGTACAAAAATGGAATTATAAAACATTATAAATTTTTAAATAAATATCCATAGTTGGCACCAGTTTTCAGAGAAGTAGGGTCAAAGACATACAGAAATAAAACAGCTATGAAAGGCTAGCAGAGTGGGGCTGCATATACCTTTTGTGCTGGGGAGAGGTTTCCAAAGACACAGGATATATCAGCTGGCCACATGTTTCCTTATTGTGATATTTGTATTTAAATGTATTTCATTTGCATTTATCAATATTTCCTTGCTCAGTTCAGTAGGATACTTAGTGGTTCCATGAACCTTTTCCAGCCTCTTGCCTTTACTGCTGTAGGGAGGATCATCATTATCACCCATGCTCTATGGACTGAAGGAGGGCTAATATGGAGAGAAGGACCGCTGCATCCAAATGATATCACTAGCAGTATCATTATGTTACTTGCTGTCCTATTATGTTTATTAGAAACTAGTTACTATTTTGTCAATTTTAAGAATATGCAAATAAACACTGTTGATGGCAAAATGGGAGAAAAAGAACTGAAAGCTGCAAGGAAAAGTGTGTATTCAAAATTCAATTTTTTTTAAAAAAGAACAATTGTACAATTGGAAAGAAAATAAAGCAATTTGAAACCTCAGATCTATAGAGAAATACAGACAAAGGGAATTCAGAAATATCCTTTTTTTTTTTAGCTCCATGGTCTTATGGCTAATGCACAAGAATCATACATTTCAGTTTTATAGCCTCAAATAATTGCTACAGACTGAACATTGGATTTTCTGTTACTGCTACTCAGAGGATTTGCTTAATCCTGACCACGTTAGATTGGATACTTTCAGACACATTGACAGTTTGATTTGAATTAAAATATGGTTTCAGCTAAGCTTTAGAGGGATGATGTACTGTAGAGAAACAAGACAAGGGTTGGGATTACAATTTCAGTGAACCCCTCTGCCAGGAACAAAGGTTGCTTCACTTAGTCCCTACATCCAGCATCTCCCAGTTGCAAACAACAGTATCTAAAAGCTCTAGAAAAATGTCAGAAGAAAACCTTATTAAAAGCAATGAAGAAGACAGAACAAGACAGGCAGTGAAAAGCTGTCACTAGTCAATCATGGTAACAGAAGGAAGCATATGCAAAATTGTTAATATGTCACAAATACCCAATTGTAGGGTGTTAATTATGTACTAAATAAGCCAGTAATTGTGCTCTTCTTCTCATTTATTTTGCTGTAGAGGGGACCAGTGTAAAATATATAGAGGGAGCTTGACCAATCAAAGGGGAAATATGGAGCTAGCAAGTGAACTGCAGTAAGCTAATGAGTTGGTACAACTATCTTAGTCCTAAACTGGGGAGAACTGGCCTTTTCTACAGATAAAAGGAGAATGTCTATACAAAACGCAGGTGCTATGAATCTTGTAGAAAAGCAATGATGTAACCTTACTTGGCCATTCATAATTAACTACATGAATATTAGTTAAATGAATTGAGAGCCAGTTTCGTCTGGTGGTTAAGGCTCCAAGCTAGAAACCAGGAGACTGTGAGTTCTAGTCCTGCCTTAGGCGTGAAAGCCAGCTGGGTCACCTTGGGCCAGTCACTCTCTCTCAGCCCACGACATCAGGCTCAGGCAACAAGCCAGTTGGCCAATTCCTGTGGCAACCAATGGATCAACATTTGGATGATCCTAAAAAAGTGGACCCTGCAGCAGTGGGGAAAATTTTAGAAAGAAAAAAAAATTAAATGAATATTTAAAAATATATATTCTGCTCTTGTTTCTATCCAATACCTTTTCTTCCTTTCCCAATGGATCATTATTTTGTTTTTAAAAATGTACTAAAAGTACATCCTGTTAACTGTCCCCAGGTTACTGGATGTTTCACTCAGGATATTTTCCAACAAATAAGAGCATGAGAAAAAGTAATTGGTATTTATACTTCTTTTGACGTGGGGAGGGGGAATTAATCTCCAGGATATCTGGATGTATACAGTGATGACAGATGATAACCTGGCTTTGGTCCCAGGACTGAAGTTAATGTGTTGGGTGAGCGGGGGAGGGCTGTTGTGCTTTGATTTAATGGTTGTTTTTAGTCTGGGCTACCTTGTTTTATTTTGTCTGTGTTTTTAATTGTTTTAATTTAGTATTGTAATCTGTAAGTCACCCAGAGTCCGCTGGAGTGGGCAGCTATAATAAATTTGATAAATGAAATAAAAAATAAAGGCACCAAAGAGCAGTCACTGTGTATTCTTTACCTATTAAACTTGGTGTAGCAAGTTGCATTATGAATATTTGTGCCACCTTAGCCTTCTTCTATCTTCGTATGTAAACCATCTGCCTCATTCTATCTAATATCTATCTATCTATCTATCTATCTATCTATCTATCATCCATCTTCCTTCCTTCCTTCCTTCCTTCCACATATACACACAAAACTTAATCCCAACAGTGCCAAACTGCTCTGGGGATGGAAGGCATGTGTCATTGATGATACCATAATCAGCCAATAAACATCCACCAATATCAGCATTATCAAATTCAAACTGAAAAGCAGATATTTGTGGAAAGCAGAAGTATCACATTTTCCAAATAACTTCCTTTTTGGGATGGGTGGAAGCATGTATGTTTACAGAATTATTATCAAGCCACCTTCACCAGTACTGAAAATGTTCTATCTTTAATCTTTGTAGAATCTGGATTGGCACTGCAACAAATGTTTCTAGTACCTTTTAAGTGGATTGCTTGTTGGTAGCCATGTACAATAAAGGTGCATTGATCTCTTTTCTCTTCAAACCAGGAGGAAAGTCTGAAACATCAAGTGAACCAGAAGACCTCATTAACTCAAGCTATCAACAATGCTTTTTAATGAATAAAAAAGTGGAGGGGGGCAATGTTTTTTTAAAGTCTATCCAGCATCTACCCTTAAAATAGGTCCCTTCTCTCATTATCTCAGCTCTGCCTAGGAGAAAATCAATAAACAATTTGCATTTTTTATCAATATTTAATGTCAGGCTGCAGGATCCTTTGAAAAGCTCAAGTCCTTTCGAGTGTCATCTTTTCTTCCCCTCCTTTGTTTGTTTGTTTGTTTAAAAACAGGGCAGAAACTAAATGCCCAGCAAAGGCTTAAGCTCTGTGATTAGGTATAGTTACTGTAAAAGTATTAATAATTGTCCTGGCAATCATCATCAACATCATCTATAGCTGTCTATCCAAGAGCTGGAATGGCATTGCTCAGGAAGCATGGTGTTGAATCTTAATGACTGCTGGAGACAAATGAGACCAGGTAGCTATACAATTAGCAAGCAGTCAAAAAGATGTGTTGGGTCTTAAATGAGGGACACAATCTCCGCTTGATTCGCAGTGTGCAAGGAGCCCTCCCTCTGAAGCCTGTAATGAAGAACCTAGATGAGATCCCAAGCAGGTTGATAGAACAATTACACAGGGGGAAATGGTAGGTGATGCCAAATGTTATTCCCCTGCCAGCAATATATTAGTTCCAACCTGACTGCTTAGCTTCATCATGCAATGAATTCCATTGACTACATGCGCTTCTTTAAATGAACACTGCAAGAACTAGTTAAACTGACTCCCCGCCCACCCACCCCTGCTGTTCTCAGATCAAGGTTATATCAGGGACAGGGCTATAACATCACAAACACTGAGTATGTCAGGCTAAGTACTAGCAAGATTCGATATGTGTCAGAGATTGCTAGACCTAAGTCTACAGCTTTGAAGACTTATCCTGTGACATATCAAGACATTATAACATATAGATTTCTGGGAATGCACAGATTGCATTTCACAATTTCACGATAGAAGAGCCCTGTTAGACGAGGCCAAAGTGAACAGACTAGCCACACAATTATTTCTCAGCATCTGGTAATGTACAGTCATACAGAGCTTAAAGACTGAGGTTAAACAGAGTCTTCAAAGGCTTGCAGCCATGGACAGACTTATCATTTAGGTATTTGTCTAAATCCTCTTTTGGAGTGGTTGTCATTGATCTTCTGGCACAGAGGCCTTCACCACACTTTGGAGCAATAGATAACTATCACACAACTATTCACAGAACTATCTGTCGTGTGAAACTGTGCAGTGTTAATTTAGTAAGTCAACTATGCATCCTGGTTTTGTGTTAGGAGAAAAGCCTAGCTGAGGAGCCTATTTACACTTATTTGGAGTGACAAATAGGTGCTGCAAATGTAAAATTAATGCGTCAGGTTAATTTCATGCACCCCTTGCCTCAGACCGATTAGTGTAAATTAAATTTCATGCTCATCAGCTAGAGTCATCATGAATGTTCTATGGGAACCTGTAGATTTGTGATGATCACAGGAGCAACGCGTTGGATGCTGTTTGCTCAGAGCGTGAATGGCATTTTTTTTTGACCATAGTAATGAGGAAGCTGTGCACTTGCTATTCAATAAATAATGAGTACTTTCTGCAAATAGAGAACATTAATCGGCTCCAGTCACCACAGTAACCAAATGGTGGTCGTTACACGGATGAATAATCTGATCTTGTTATAACAACACATATATATGTCATGGTCTTTCTGGGTAATACGTTGTATAATTCACCATCAGATCCCTAAGCACCTTGGTCCAGTTAAAACCACTGCAGATGACAGAGTATACTAATTATTTGCGTAGGGCCCTCCATTAAAGAAAACTTTATGGCCCCAGGAACCATAGAATTCTTCAAATCCCCATCCTGGAGGTCAGAGGCAGTGTTCCCACCTTCCTTCTCTCTGCCAACCTCCACAGCTGAGTGCTTCCAAAGTAAAAAATCTCCAAAGCATGTACCGTGTATTTCAACCAGAAATTGGGATGGAGTGGCTCAGAAAGTCCCAAACATTTTCCACATGTCCCGTGTGGAAATTTAGGCCAGCCATCTGGTCTCAATAATCACTCCCCTGAAATGGTGAGAGGTGTTGCAAATCCTTCCGGAAAGATGCAAGCACCCCTCTGTCTCTTCCATCCTGTTGGGCTGAAGTGAGCAAGGCATTATATTATGATCGAGTTTTCCATGCTGAAAATTGTTCTACTCGTTTTGAATGGGAACAAAGTCAGAAAGGAGTCTGTAGAGTTCAAGGGCCTGAAGAAGGGCCAGGTTCCTTTATGCCTTTCTCATAAAGGAGGCAAGACATAGGATCCCCACAAAGAGCTCTGCTTTGTAGGTTACCCTGAATTATGCATCTATCTGTGGTGGTTGGGAGACACTTTCATCCTCCGTGAAATAATACGAGGTGAGGCTGGCTTCAACTCTGTTAGCCTTCCGGAAAGTCCTTAAAACATGTTTTTTTCAGCTGGCCTGGGGATTCCATGATAGAGTGGAGCCTGCCAGATGGTTACATGATGGTTAATTGGAATGCGCTCTATGTATGGATTTTTTTCACTATTAAAATAAAAAACCTTTTCCATGTATTTTTAATAGGTTTTTATGTATTTGGATTGTTTTATTATGTACGTTGCCCAGAGTCACTACATGAGATGGGTGGTTATATAAATGTGATAAATAGATAAATAAAAATAATCCTTTTCTTTACTGGCTATTCATTTACAGGTAGTCCTCATTTAGTGACCACAATTGGTACTGGCAACTCAGCTGTTAAGCAAAGTGGTCGCTAAGTGAAACTGCAACTAACTATGATATTACTTCAGCTTTTTTTTGCTTTACAGACCCACAAAGGTTGTAAATGTGAGGATTGGTCACAAAGTTACTTTTTCATCACTGTCATAACTGCAAACAGTTGCTAAATGAGGCAGTTGCTAAATGAGGACTATCTGTGTACTGAAGAAAATTAAAAGGTTATACTCAGGAATGCTGGTGTAGAGAGGGGCAAACCTGCTGCAAGATCCCAATGCCTGTCTGGTGAAGCTCTTGAGACAGTTGTACTTGAAAATTAATGACTTGCAGTCTAACAGGCATGGTGCAAAGGAGAAAGAAAATGGGGAGGGAAAAGGAATATGAGGACATACCTCGTGATTCCTTCATATTGCAGTAATAAATACATTCTGTAAACACCAAGGGAAATGTACCTGGAAGAAGACAGCTCTGGGAATGGAACAGGCAGATGACTCCTCAAGCCAACAGGATCACTATCTGATTTCTCCTTCTGGTACACCAGAATAGAACCAGGGCTGAGAGGGAAGAAGCTAAATGATACATAATCCTGGTCTTACTGGTAGTTACTTTTCTATCACCTCTGGCTCTGATGCCACCAGATGGAATGGGATACTGGGAAAATTAGGAGGACTGAAATGGGGATTGGTCCCTATATTTTGATACAATTGCCCGTGGCCCAGATAAAATCACGTAAGATTCTGTGGACTGAGCTTACTCCTATCAGAGTACTATATCCAGATTTCAGTTTCAGTGTTGTGGAAAATGCCTGTCATTTTAATTATAAGGGAAGGTCTAGGGAATTGTCAAAGCCTGGGGTTCCTATTATCAGACATGGTTTTGCACCTACTCATTCAGCTGTTTTTAAGTTTATTTCTCATTTTTGTAGAATCATAAGGTTGAAAGGTACATTGGAGGTCTTCTAGTGTAACCCCCTGCCCAGGGCAAGAATCCTCAGACCATCCCAGACAAATGGCTCTCCAACCTTTGTTTGAAAAGCTCCAGTGATGGAGCACCCATGACTCCAGGAGGCAGGCAGTTCCACTGCTTAATAGCTTTCATGTCTGGAAATTCTTCCTTATTATGAATTTGTTTGTTTTTTAAAATAAAATAGCAGCTACCCTTCTATATGGGACAAAGTAATAATGAGATATCTCCAGAAAAGCGGGAGTGTGATGCCAAAGGTTGAGTCCTATCCTTAGTATGCCAAGTGTATTGTTTTAAACTCCTGTGACCACTCTCCAGTAGCACCTGTCCCTTATTTATCCTGTGATGCAATGTCATATACTTTAGCCAGCCTCAGAGCTGAACTCTCTTGCAGCAGGGGGCAACCCAGTTCATTCCTTCAAAGCAAGCCAACTTCTCTTGTGGCTTGGGGGCTTCCCAGTCCATTGTGCATAAACTGTGCTTGACATTAGTCCCTCTGGGAAATCCGACATACTAATGCATGTCATTTTGTCTCTGCAATTGTTTCTCTGCTGCCATCTGAAAGTGTGAATGGCCTCATTTGGGAAGTACATGTCTGAAGTAGAGCTAGCAAAAAAAAGTAATTTCAGCTAAAAGTGGTGAAAATGACAAATGATTTGAGAAGAAATGGTTCAGTGAAATGGCTTCTCCCACCAACACATTTTGTTTTATCGATCTGATTTATTTCACTGATTCCTCAGCCCATTTACTTCTGTTTTGCTTCTGCTTACACACATAAAGGATTGCTCTATTAATCTCTGTTTAAATTCTGCATTTCCACTTTTAAATGGCCTTTTGGCCTGCTTTTGAATAAAACACCTGTAGGAATTGCAAGTCATTGTTAAATGTTTCATCATTTTGCCAATTTATCAAAGAATGATGAACCAAAGCAGTCTATTTTCAAAGTTAGTAAGACAGTTTTAAATGTTCATCATGTTATAATGATTCTGCTTGGAATGAATATACAGTGTATATGTGTGTGTGTGTGTATACATATACGTATATGTATACGTATATGTATACATATACATATACATAGTATATGTAACACTTTTGTGCCTTCCAGTAAGTGTTGACTCCTGGCAACTGCCTGGACAAGTCCCTGCAGTTATCTTGGCAAGATTTCAGAAGTGGTTTGCCATTGCCTGCTTCCTAGGGCTGAGAGAGCGTGACTGGCCCAAGGTCACCCAGCTGGTTTCGTGCCAAAGTCAGGACTAGAACTCACAGTCTTCTGGTTGATGCCTTAACCACCACACCAAACTGGGTCTCTCCTTGGAAAATAAGTACTGCAGTTAGGGCTGGACCTTGGACTGAGATCCAGGTGTGCTCATCTGAAAGGAAGGGCAAATTATTTCTCAGAGAGCAGGAGATGATGACTGCAGGAACAAACTGGTCCAAGTATCAACATCTGTACTGGTGCATATCAACGTCCACCAAAGCTGAACCTGCTCAGTGGAACATTTATTCTACGGGTCTGGCATCAGCATCTAGACTGGGCACATATGAGTCCAGAATCTTATTTTACTATTTCAATATTTTAAATATATTACCCATTTTGACCACAAAAGTGTGCTTCTTCCCAAGCATTAGAAGAAGAGAGCAAATTGCATCTTATTGCTGTGGTCATGATAGTTCAATTAGTTGAGTTTAACATGTAAGTCATGCTTTTGGAGCTTTTTGGAGTTTTGCTTTTATCACATATCAGAAATGCAATTTAAAAGCATGAAATTGTGGTGGGAGAACGTCAACTTTATAAGGGGAGTTTTCTGCCTGATTGGAGTACAGTGCATTTTAAGACCATTTGGTCCAGTGTCAAAAATTATCTAGCTCCACCATTAACCTTAATATTAAAAAGTGACAAAAACACTGTTAATTTTCATCTATATGGATCCTTCCTGAATTCAGTGCTGAACTGTGAGCAGCACAACCACAGTCTTCATGTAAGATTTCATTCTGGGCTTATTGATCTTGTGTTGGAGAATATGTTAATTGTACACATACATGTACACACTCTCCCTATTATTTCTTTAAGAAAGTTAGCAGCCTTTAACAGTAATGGCATGCAGTTAGCAGATTAAAGACTACCGTATTTCCCCAGTGTAGGCACTGTGGCTAGATTCATCCGGTCTCTAATGGAAATTGCAATTTCACAGCTACTGTGTTTAACAAAGCTTAGGAGGCATCAGTTGTCTTATTAACATTTACCGTTCATTTTTCTGATGGGTAATATTATCTATGAGAAATTAAGTAAAGATTATTAGTATTTGAAATGAGGAAAAAGAACATTTTTTCCTGGTTCCATTTTAATGAATTCTGGTTAGCAGCAGAGGAAGATTCATTCCCAAATGTAGGAGTGTACCTCATCTTTCATGTTTGCCATATGAAGAAAGCTTTGCTTAATGTATTATATAGGTAGTCCTTGTTCAGCAACCACTTGTTCAGTGACCGTTCAAAGTTACAACAGTGCTGAATGAGGGGACTTACGACTGTTCCTTGTAGTTATGGCCATTGTAGCATCCCCACAGTCACATGATTGTGATTTGGGCACTTGGCAACTGGCTCACAATTATGACAGTTGCAGCGTCCTGCGGTCACGTGATCGCCATTTGTGACTTCCACTGCTGGCTTCCCACAAGCAAAGTCAATGGGGAAGCCAGAAGGAGGTCTCAAGTGGTGATCACATGACTGTGGGATGCTGCAGCCATGTGGGATTTGCCTAATGACAGCAACTGGAACTGCCTCAACTGCTGTTGTAAGTTGACATGGTCCCATGATATTGCGCTTTATGGCTGTGTCACTTAGAGATGGAGTTGCTGGTCCCAATTACAAGTGAATGAGGACTACCTGTATTTATTATTTTATTAATTATCAAATTTCTATACTGCTGTCTAAAAGAATCCAGTAGTACACAATATAAGAAACATCATATAACATCCATGGTGTACAATAGATAAAACATCCACAGTAAATTATAACAAGTAATTAATAAAAAATAAAATCAAAATCCTTTTTAAAAAATGGAGCAACATACAATAACAATATGTTCACATGGTTGCATCATTGCATATAATTATTTATGTTAGGGAAGTGAAAAATGGGAGTCTGAGCCTCAAAGTATATTATTTTAATACAAAAATGAACAAAACTTTCTTACACATATATGCACATGTACCTCCCAAGTAACAATATGTAGACTGAATACCTTAAAAAAATACTATCAAATCATGAAGAAAGACACTTAGATTTCCCAATATTCTACCTTAAGTTAATGTTGTGCTTCTGCTATAAGGTGAAGTACAACAGATGGGGAGAGGCTGGATGTAGGTGGGACCGTCAACAAAAAGTTTCAGCATGAAGTTCTCTTGCCAAGAATCCAGCTGATGAGCCAACCATGCACTTTCACAGGATAATTCTTAAAGGCCAGCCAGATCGAGGCCAACTGAAATTTCAGCGGGAAGGCTGTTCCATAGGGTAGGTGTTGCAATGGACAAGACATGCCTCCAGGGCCCCATAAGGTGACACTGTTTAATTGATGGGACTTGGAGCACACCCAACCTGTTGGATCTTATAGGATGGGGTAGAGATTACTGGGGAGAGATTATGTTGCAAATATCCAGACTCTGTGCCATGAAGGTGACCACTAGCACTTTGAACTGCACCCAAAAGCCCACTGGTAACCATGTAGCTCAAACAATAGCAGTATTACACAGGTGTACTGAGGGGAACACAGAACTACTTGAGTTGTTGCATTCTGGGGCAATTAAAGCTTCCGAGTGGTCTTCTCCTATTGCAGTAGACTAGGTGAGAAGTAATTAAGGCATGAGTGATTGTGAGTAGAGCCCCTCCAATCCAGGAATGGGCATAATTGATACAAAAGATCAATTTGTGCTAAGGCTACAGCTGCCACAGGAGCCAGAGTGGTGTCATACAGCCCCATCCAGAACTGATGAAAGCTCTGTGGAGCTGGGTGGTCCCCACATTCACAACAATTCAGTCTTGCTGGGTGTCACAGGTTCGTTTGATACCCAAGGGTTGTTTACTCAGACTCACCAAGACCTTCCCAAATGAGATACTGCACATGAAGACCTTTTGTTCTCCCCTTTAAACCTGGGGGTTATTTTACTTAAAAAGGCACTAGTTCCAGTATAAAAGTGCTCTTTCTACCCAGGTGACCAACTAATACAATTTCCAACTAACCTATATTTCTATCACTATACTACTGTGAACTGTATCTATTCTAACTAATACATGTAGGTTACTAAGCTGTGACTGTCACTATACTATGCTATTACTATAACTATATACTATATTACTATAACTATTAAACACTACTACTATCTCCAGGATACAATGTTCCTTCAATAGGACGAAGTCTCACTTGCTCCTGGCATTTCTACAAATCTTTACTGCTGCACTCTCCCTTGCTTTCTCCTGTGGTCTGCTTCTCTCCTACACACCCACCACACCACCACCACTACCACACAGCTGTTGCAAACACAGGGCTTTTTAACAATCTCCCTGCTGTCCTGACACTGAGGTGATTTAGGAATAAAGGGGAGGAACGCGATCCCAGCTGCCTGCAATCAGGTATAGCTCGTCTGCCCACACTAGGGTTGAGCCTAAGCCTGTTTAGCCTCATACAGACTCCCACAAGCTCCTGACACTGAGAGAGAACCTTGACGGCATCACCTGGATGGCCCACAGCTGAGATACATAATGATTAAGTGTAAGTATTAAGGCCTGAATGACATTGCCCCAAAGAAGCATCCAGGTTTGTATTGAGTCTTATAGTCATTATTGCCAATTTATAAGGAGTAATAAAAGCATCACAGGTAGTGAAAATGGTCCAATGTTGAATTACATCTGAATCTTATACAGCATCAGTTGTGTTCATAAAGGGCATTGAGGGACAATTGGCAGCAAAATATTCAAGGACCCAGCAAGGTATTCATAAAAGCTTGCCAAATAGAAATAGGAATCAGAAACTATTGGAGGAAAAGTATAGGGGAACAAGATGGCCTAGGACCAGACATTTCCTTGGGAAGCACAGAAGTGATTTGCCATTGCCTTCTTCAAATATTTTTTTACTTCCCAGTTTAGTCTGCAGCCATTGGATTTCCTAGTGGTCCTCCATCCAAGAGCTAACCAAATCCTGCTTAATTTTTCAAGATTGGTTTGGTGTTGCCCTTATTTATATAGGTATAAACCAGTTGGTCTGTGGCAAGGAGATGCTGGTAGAATTTGGCTAAGAACACGCAGATGTGGCATAATTGTTTTGTGAAAAAGCCAAGCTGAAGTTGCTGAACTTTGTTGCATCTGGAGTCTTCTGTCTGTCTCAGCTTGTATATGGGATGCCTACATGATCTGGCCTGGACAATATATCCAATATATGCCCCATGGAAAGGGGGCAATAAGAAAACACTTTCCTCATGTTTTATTCTTTTGTGCACCTCTTCAATGCTCCTATGATTTCATGTCTTGATTTTGCAAGTTATTAATTCCTCTCAAGTACAGAATGTAAAATGATGTGATATATGATTAAGCTTAAGTCGTTCTGTAAGCTGGAATTCCCAAATATCACCTATCTAAACAGATGGAGGGCTGGTGCTGCATGAACAGGGTAATGGTGCAATTCTCAATGGCTGGAGATACTAGAAGCATGTTTCTGAATGTAATTGACATCTCCATATACATTGCTTAATTTTATTTTCTTCACATTTACAGCCATCTTTTGCTCTAGGAGTTTAAAGTAGAGGTAGATAGTTTTCCTCTCCTGATTTCTTATCACAACAACATTGTGGGGTAGGTTAGATATAGCAACTGACTGAAAGGTGCTCAGTGAGCTTCATGAATGAGTAGAGACCTGGGTTTCCCCAGTCCTAGTCCAACATTATGTCATGAATGAAGGAGAGGAGAGTGATACAAAACACTGGGAACTGAAACGTGTATATCTATACGTCACTTGCTGAGATGGGCACCTATAGAAATTGAATAAATAAATAAATAAATAAGTAAATAAAATAAATCTATACGCACATAGACAGTGGAGATCGTTTAGGATTCTTCTGCAAGGGGGTTTTTTTTTATGCCAGAAATGGTATTGTAGGAGAAGCATAATATATCTGTCAGTTGTGGAGTGGCATCTTCTATTTGCAAATCAATTACAAATGAAAACAGAAAGTGCAAATTATCTCAGCCATCTGGCTCTTGATGCATGCCCATTGTTATGCTCAAACTGTCATGGTAATAAAACAGCATATTAGTTGCAAAAGAGGTTTAGATAAATTCTAGTGACTCAGTCTGGTTCTCGTTTTTAGGGCATGTTCTTGGGGTATCAAGGACTTCTAAAACTAGAAAAGGTGTGATGAATACTGTAAATCCATAATTTAAAAAAAGAAAAAAAAGAATGAAAAAACAATTCATTAGCTAGCAGTTATTGAACTGTGATAAGTACAAATGGGCAGATCTCTATAAATCTTCAGCAAGATAGTTTTTGGGGTCCAGCATTTTTTACAATTTTTTTTTAATGAAGAAATATTCACTAGGTAAGATACAGGTGGATGAGAATTGTATGTTCTTTATTTAAAACATACAAGGAAAGTGTGGTAGGGATCTCATAGGTAGAATTAACCTTTGTTAGCCCTTAGAGGTAGGCAAGGTTAGGAAACAGGAGTCTTGGAATGTACTTTAATGAGATTGGGGTTTTGTAACAGAATCTTGGAAGTCTGCTTCAACTTATATCTAACACAGTAAAGGTGGATTTGTTTTTGAGTTTCTTTCTCATGCTTTATACTTTTCCAGTATTCAGTTATCTTTTCTGTAATGGTGTTACATTTTCCTGATGTTCTGTAACAGACTGTGAAAAAAAAAGAGACCATAAATAAGTATCACCTTGGAAGTACTACGGCAGCAAAGACTTCACTTAACGAAGTGGAGAACAGGAGAACAGCGTACAGCCATTTTCACACCTTTAGACAAACGTGCTAACTCCTACTTGCTTCCACATGCTAACCAGTGCTCAAACCATGAACCCACCCTAAGAGCAGCCAAATCTATTCTTGCAGCAGCTAAAAGGAGGCAACAATTAATATCAAACATAACTTGAGAATCTTTTCACTTCCTTTTTCTTTTAACTGTTTTATTTTATGTAGTTGTTTCTATTGCTGATCTCAGAACATAAATAATTTAATTTGAACCGAATACTTCCTTGTAAGACAGAGAAGGTGCAGACTAATTTATTAGCTTTAGCTGTAGCAGATGCAGCATTCCCTGCTAATAGTAAGGGCAGTTTGGGCACATTTTGTCCAATATACAACCAGCTGAACCAAAACCCATTCTTAACCCAAGCATCCTCATGTTGTTCTATGCAAGCTAGATTTTCTAATTTAGAAAAAACCCTGCAAGTCAACATACCGTTGTTGGTATCCCATCAACTCAAAGGTATATGCAATATATTGACACACTCAGGATGTGGCTCTGCAACCAAGTTGCAACATTTTCAGTGCAAATATAGAACACAAGTTGTGATTTGCATTCATCTTTCTCTCTCTCTCCGTGTTCTTCACCCACAGAGAATTTACTGTGTAAGTGAAATTGGATCATAGTTTCCATTACGGACTTATTTATATTTCTGTGCACTATAGTGCAAAATGTGTAGAGACTTTTTATTGCTTCAGCAAATGATTAACCCTGCATTTTATATACAATTACCTGGTTTGATTCATTGCTCATAAGAACATAGATCTGCCAAATGAGGGGAAAAAATCCCTAAAAATAAGGGCTAATCTCTTTTCTTCTAAAAGAAAGAACAACAGAACATCTTTGAACACAGCTGTTCCCTTCATCCCATGTGTGTCCACATCCAATAGATTTAAGCTACAAAGATTAGTATTTCTATATTAGTTTAATTGTCATGGCTTTTCTCACGTCTTGAGAATCTTAATTTGGTACGATGCTGGGAACTCTTTTATAAATGTAGCTTGCCTCATTCAAAGAATTACAATTCTGAAGGTTCATGGGCAGGCAGAATGGCCTGTAAAACAAATATATTTGCAGAGTTGAATTGAAATGTCATCCACCTTTTTGTAATCCTATCTGTAGGTGGCAAAATGGAGTGTGTATGTGTGGTGGGGCATTTCTACGTCTTGTGAGTAGGGGAATGCACAATATTTGATAGGCATGGAAAAGTTTAATAAAGCTGCCTGAAATTACCCTTGGTGGATATTATTAGCTATCCCTTTTTCTTTTCCCAAAGCCTGGGAAGTGACATGGCATGGTTCTCACATGTCCTTTCATTGAAACATATGAAGCTTTTCCGAGAGGGGCTCCAAGTTCCGTCTAGGAATCTTATCAGAGCAGCACAGCATCATCATCTTGGCTTCTGGGGGTAGCCAAAAGAGAAATAGCGGCTGCTGGAAGACATTCTGGGCAAGTTCTGTAAAATTTCCCATCCATTTTCCCAGAGGTGTTAATTGCCCTATTTCTTCTCTTTCGGCCAGTGCATACAAGCCAATACAATAATTCTGTGAGGAATTCAGTCTAGCAAATTGATATGGGATGATAACTATGGGAATGGAGCAGTTGCTACTCGGATCTTGTCACAATGCCAAAAGGCCCTCCAAAGGGTCGGATTCCAAGGGAAGAACCATGCCACTGCTAACTCTGAACCAACCCCAAGGAATCTCAAGTCTTCTGGTATGATTTTCACCCTGCCAAACACCTTCTGCATTTCTAGGTCACCAGAATAATGAGGGACTACGTTGCAGCAAGAGTAGGGAACCTATGACATGTTGTTCAGCTACAACTCTCGGTCTCTCCAGCTAGCATGGTCATTAGTGAAGGATGTGACTCCATTTCTTCCAGCACCATAATAATAAATCCTTAGCTGAAGTTTGCAGGGAAAAATAACATTTAAGTGAATTGCAAAATTAAACTTAGATGGGTTATTTCTTGCAGGCTGCCATGCACCTTTCTGTCCACTTCTGGTCAGATTTAGCTTAAATGAAATGACACTAAAATGAATGTGTACTATAATTACACACACACATTTCTAGAGGAGGAGAAATTAAATACACAGTTTTGGTAAATCTTTATTCGCCTCTTGCTTCTCAGTAGCAAAAGAGAGACAATAGATCACCTGCTCTGGCTTTTGCATCTTTTCTCTTGATGAATTTGGCCCAAGTCTAAAATTGAAAAGAAATCCTGTTTTTCTTACTGGAGACAAATCTAGCAAGCAGGAAGCATATGTTGTGCTTGGGACCACATGCTGGGGCGTGGGAGCTGGCGGCTCTCACATCAATCAGCTGACTTCAAACAATACCCCCATTCACAGGGGACAGGGAGGTTGTGCCATTAAAGTCAGCCGGAGGAGGTCTCTAATGCCATTTGGCAGCCCCAGAGAGCAGCCGAACATCCATCTGACAAAATGCCACAAGGAAGAAACATTCTGAGACCAACAATAAGAATAAGAGTAAGAATAATAGTAATAAAAGCTAGTGGTGGGATAAGTGGGGTAGCCTGGAGGGAAAGGTAGGTAATCAATAGGCCAGATATCAATTTGTGTTTCACTCAGTGTAAAAATGTACTGACAAGGCAGAGAAAGGGGAGTCTGCCATGGGGGGCCTTAAAGGTTTACCATGAAATCTTTAACACTACTTGGCTAATGCGATCTTGGCAATAATTACACAGCTTGGAAAACTTGGTGTTTATTTATTTCTCTCTCCAAAGGGCAGCATGGGGAGTATTGATTGGTATTAGAAATGATAATGAGGTTATTTTGTGTGTCGGCAGAATGACCTAACTGTTTCCCTGCTCCTAATAAATCAGAGCTCAAGACAAGGTGCACCGACTTCAGTTTTGAATAGCCTGCTTTCTCTCTCTCTCCCCATTTCAGTCTTAAAATCTTTTCTGACCATAATATGGTTTTGGTTTGGTTTGGTTTGGTTTTTAAGAATGCAGACTCAGACTCTCTTTACCAAAAGAATGTTAATTACTATGAAATGATCTTAGCTGGGATACTGTTGCTTATGGACATAAAAGCATTGTTGGATCTACCCAGAGTTCTTCTGATTTTTGCATTTCAAATAATCAACCAGCTTCCGACAAGCAGAGTCAATAGAGAAGCTGGCAGTAGAATTGCAAGTTGTGATCATGTGATGTCTTGCTTAACAACCACGTCCCTTAGCCATGGAGTTGCCGGTCCCAATTGTGGTTGTTAAGTGAGGAATATCTATTCTGCACCCCATGATACCTGAATGACCTTGCTCAGTAGTATCATGTAGATGTTAAAGAGGAATGGTGAGAGACTCAGGCTCTGAGGCAACCCACATAAAAGGGTCCTAGGGTTGGACCTCTCCGCCACCACCCCGACACTGACTGGAACCAGCCATGGAGGAAGGAGGAGAACCACTGCAAAACAGTATCCCCTACTCCCAATCCCCAAAGCTGGCCCAGAAGGATTCCATAGTCAATCATATTAAATGCCACCAAGAGATCCAGGAGGGCCAGGACAGTTTCACCACCTCCATCTCAAGGCCTCCAGAGGTCATCCACAAGCTTTCTCAGTACTGTAACCCAGCATGAAATCAGACTGAAATGGGTCAGGATAATCCACTTCATCCAGGGCATTCTCTTTTACTCTGAAGGCACACACCTAGACACACTCTTTCAAAAAATAATATTTAATTGTTAAATATATGTCTTAAAAAGCACACACATTGTAGAAGTGAAAAATAAATATATTTTATTGGGACTAGTTAACTATCATAAGTAGCTAAAAGATGAAACCTTGCCATACTGCAGACGTAACTAATACTTTCTTTATTCTATTTCTCCTTCAAAATTGAGGGAGATGAAAACCAAACAGCATCCATGCCAATTTAATGTAATTTCAAGTTACAATTTCCTTTTCCATCCAAATTCATATTTATCAAAAGATTAGCACTTTAAGCAGTATGGATAATTTCAATAATTTCAACAGTGCTTTGACAGGTACAATCTGCTATATACTGGGAATGTAACCATTTTCTTCCATCACTATATATAAAGGAATTTGCAAGGTTTTCGTTGAAATAATAATACTTTTAAAAATGCATAGTCAGGGTTGGCTATATCAGAATGTGCTAAGATCAATGAGGATCTTGGCTGAGCAGATATTCAAAATGAACTCTGGTCCCTGCCCCATTGATATCCAGCACAATCTTTGCTCTCAAGTGTGCAATAATATTGAATGAACATCACAATGATTCCTTAGTGTACCTTCATATACTCCCTCCATGTTCTTGCTGGTCATGGTACAGAATGCATTCACAAGGTATCAGTTTAATCGACATTGTGAGAATTTTTAAAAAAATATATAGATGGAAGAACATCTTTCAATCCAACCTGCTTCATAGGTTTGCTATTGTGGGAATAAAGTTAGGGAACTCTGCCTTGAGATTTCAGAAAAAAGCAACCTATACATGTAATCAATCAATCAGTCAATCAACCAATCAATCACGGTTTCTATCTGAGACCCTAGTGGACAATACTTGGCTGAACAGACACATTGTCTGACCTGGCTTAATGGACTTTTCTAGACTTCTTCAACTTTGGGACTTGCAACAAATGTCTACAAGGTGAAAAAAAAAAAAAGTCAAGACAGTGGCTATGATGATGTGATCGAGGCTCTGCCAGTTCAATCACACCATCCTGGCCACAAGCTTGATTTTTTTCTTCTTCTTCTTTCTTCTTCTCGTTCTCTGCAGAGACCCCTGCAAGAAGCACGGAGAGACCAGGAAAGAACTGCAGGAGATGTGTGGGACGTACCATTCATGCTCCCTACCACGCTCCCAAACATTGGAGCGTGGTAGGGAGGTATATTGCAAGGTATATTGCAAGACCAATCCCAATAAAGGTTTACTTTACTCCTCACTAGTTTCTTTTCTTTCCTGTTTTAAAAAAGATTTTCTTCTGCCATCGGTTGTCTGGTGTCCATTAAAGCAGACACAGCCCATTTGTCTTTATTTGGCAGATTTAAATGAGAAAGAAAAAGGTTCTATCAGTGCTGTAAATATGTCTGTAGCTGAGCTATTTTTATACCCTCATAGGCTAATTCCTCCTTAACCGTCTATGGGATATTGCAATTCCAAATGCAGGATCAAGGGGCGCGGTCTCTCTCTCTCTCCCCCCTCCATTATTATCTCCTTTGCACTTTTCAACAGACCATTAATTATAAGTCTTCACAACCTATTATTCTTCAACCAGATATTCAAGGCATTCTGATCCTCTGCTTATTTGTTTTCCTTAATGGGAAGCTTGTCAAAAGTCTTTTGAAAACTCAAGTAAGTTACCCACCCACCTACTCCTTTTAATTGGCTTTTTAATGAACTCCTTTACTGAATCTTTAAAAAGCACATGGACAGGTTAGAAAGGCAGAGATTTCTCACGTGCCAAAGTTGTGCTGACCCTATCTGTTCCCAATTATTCTACTCCAAAGCAGTTTTTTTAATTGCCATTTTGACTGGCAAATCCCTTTTTCTCCAGAACATCAAATGGTGGATCAGACCAAAGAGCCTTCTCTGTGCAGGGTTATTTTCCAGATAGATCACAAAGGTAACAGTTTTTAACATAGCATGTATCCTCTCGCAACTGACATTCAGAGAAATACTGCCTCTGAACATGGAGAACCTGTTTTAACAAGCCACTGGTAAGACCCATGAACTGCCCTAATCCCTTTTACAACTCTCATCTCGGTGTGTAGATGTTGCTGCACGTGGTGGCGGTGAATTCCCTAAGTTGATTATGCAACATGTAAAAAGGCACTTTCATTGCTGCTGACTGATGTTTCCCTGAAAGCCATCTCATTTTGGACCTTAAACCCAGGAATAAGATGGTTTTAGCATCCAAATTACTGTAGACCCATGTTAATGCAACATAAACCTCAGAGAGAAGGAAATTTTCAGTGGGGCTTGCTCAAGGGTGTGAGCATAGGACTGCACCATACATTTTTAAAATGAGTCTATGT
This sequence comes from Candoia aspera, assembly GCF_035149785.1. NCBI lineage: Eukaryota > Metazoa > Chordata > Lepidosauria > Squamata > Candoiidae > Candoia > Candoia aspera. The sequence goes on from NC_086153.1 coordinate 315,292,230, forward strand.
TAAGGAAATGAACATCAACTAGCATAATTTCTTTTTAATATTATTTTCATTTGTATACTATTTCTCCACTTCCTCCACTTATTATTTCATGTAAAGCACTCTAATGGCTAAGTATCAAAATCCCATTAAAATCCATTTTATGTGAAGGAAAATGGTAGAGAAAGATGCTTTCAAGGAAATCAAACACCTGGCTTTGTGCAATCCCTGGACAAAAAGACATAAAAATCTAACCTACATACAAACACAGCTATCAAACTATTCCCTTTTGGGTTCAGCAACATTATGCAGAGTTCAGAAAGGGAATAAGAAATAGTATGCTAAAGAAATTAAAGGCAGAAGGTAAGAAAAAAGAGGAAAAACAGCTAAATCTCATTTTAATCAAACAGTCACTATACTCTGTACCTTTCTGTACATTTATTCTTGACCCTATCCATGCTGTTTTACCACACACACTTCTTAAGTACATTCCTTTCCTTTCCATACATTCCTATCCTTGAAAACAATCTGTGCTCCCACCATGTTGATGTACTGCTGCATACATTCTTATATTCCCTAAATTTCTCCCCTCCCTCTTTCTGAGGATCTCATCACTCCATCCAACCATAGCTTTCCAAGTCATCCCCTTCCTTTTGACCCATTCACTCTTCCTTCATATAGTTATATTGCGATTTAATCCTCATTCCTTTCCTCCGTCTGATCAAACTACCTCAATGCACTTTTCATGCTGATCGTTCACTTTTGTATTCAATCCAGGGGTGCCTGTGGGGGTGGGCTATAAGGCCAGAATGAAGAAAGCAGCACTGCAGCACCATGACCTAAACCCTGCATTTTTGTATATGTGTTGTGATGTCCATGTGTGTCCCCAAGGGTTGGACTTGTGGTGCAATGCAGCAACAGTGCCTTAGTCATTTTGATGAAAGCAACACACTCCTGTGATGCAATCCACATTTATTCTTGACCCTATCCATTCTGTTTTACCACATACACTTCTTAAATACATAACTTACTTTTATGTTTATCATGACATACCCAGCTCTCACTTTTGTATTAACAAATTGGGTAGAAACAGTCTTTTATACTCAGCCATTTTCACTTCTTTCAACCAAGGTTCATTCCTCACAAAACACCACATATACTACTCACTATGGCTTTGCCATTATTTACAAGTCATAAAAAATCTTGATTTATTTTTCCGTCTTTCGCAAACATTCTACCAAGTTACACAAATCCAAATATTTGCTCTAGTTTTTCATCCTTTATATATAACTTAATTGTTAACTCCATTTTCCTTGTCAAAGTCTTGGCCTTTGGTACATTAGTTTTCAGATCTGTAGTCCTTGTTGCATTACCCCCACCCCCTCTCATGTGCTGTAATTCATCTGAGTTTACAGTCAATAGCATAGCATCATCTGCATACAAAAGTACATGTATATTCACATTTCTAACCAACATACCTTTAACATCCCTTCAAACATTCCTTATGCATTTATCCCCAAATGCATTTTAGAAGACATCAAATATCCTTGTCTTACTCCCTGCTCAGTGTTGATCCATTTGGTAAACATTCTATTTATTCTCATGTATACTTTACTTTTATCATATATTGCTCTTGCCATATTCAGCAACCAATCTTTAACTCTATATTCATGCAAAGCATTCCATAATTTAAACTTATTTATTTATTTCCCACCTTTATTTTTTTTTTATAAATAACTCAAGGTGGGGAACATACCTAATACTCCTTCCTCCTCCTATTTTCCCCACAACAGCAACCCTGTGAGGTGAGTTGGGCTAAGAGGGAGTGACTGGCCCAAGGTCACCCAGCCGGCTTTCATGCCTGAGGCGGGACTAGAACTCACAGCCTCCTGGTTTCTAGCCCAGCACCTTAACCACTAGACCAAACTATACATTTCTTAGTAACTTGCTAAAGAACAGATATCTGGTCTTCATGTACCCTGCTTAGCCTAAAGGCACTTCCCAAATGTTGCTCACTGTCAACTCTTGTACCCTTGTAATCAAAATTCTGCCAAACACTTTCTCAGGCTAATTTAATTTAAAAAACTAATCCCTTTGTAGTGTTTTCATCTTTTTAAAGAAATATATTTTATAATTTAAAAAAATACAGAGAAAGCAATATACAAAAACAAATTAAAAATGGGAATATACAGTCATCCAATTAGTCATTAAATTAAAATACCAAAACAACCAAAGAAAAATAAGAAAATGAACAACCCAAGAACTGACATGTTAAATTGATGCAAATGACTTAAATATATCACATCTAATAAATATATGCATCTAATAACAAGATACCAAACTGCATAAAAATTTGTCAGTTCTTATAAAATATTATGAAATCTATGCCAAAGGAAAATATATTGTGGGGTTTTTTATTAGTAGAAAAAAATAGCATTTTCAAAAATTGGTAAGTTACACATTTCTTGAATCCAGTCTTTGATGTCTGGAGTAGTAGTACTTTCCAGTCTTTCAATATATTTGGTCTGGCTATTTCTCGCCCTTGATATAACCAATGTTCCACAAAAATGGTCAGATTCCATGATATTGGAATGTAATTCAAAATAGTATTCTCATCTTGAACATGAAAATATATATCCCTACAATTTCTTACATATGCTACAATACTGTCCCAGAAAGAAGCCAAAACTAGACCATATGAGTTTTAACATACCCTTAAATTTCACATATCCTCAACAAAGGAAAACTACGGTCCATCCTTTCTAATATATTCTTTGAGGTGTCCCATAAAATTTCAACCTCAAGTCCAAAAAGACAAACTTAACATTTTGTAACACTTGTGTCCATTGACCTTTACAACTTGCCTCTAATGATCATCTAGCCGAACCCCATGCCCTGGGCAGGAATCTACTAGTATAACAGCCTTGACAGCCGCTGTTTAAACATCTCCAGGGAAGAAGAGTCCACCAGTTCCACTGTTGAACAGCACTTACTGTAAATATTTTTTAATGCCCAGCCAAAACTCATTTCCTTGTAAATTAAGCCCACAATTTTTTGTCTAGGCTTCTGGAACAACTCTGAACAATTTTGCCCTCTCTTCTACATGGCAGTCCTTTAAATACTTGAAGTCATGGCTTTCTACACTATTCTCTTCTCCAGGCTAAGCATACCCCAAGCCTCCAACCTTTCCTTTAAGTCTTTCCTTCCAGGCCAGAATCTTCCATTTTCAAGTTTCACTAATTAAGTTTTCATAGGATTTATTTTCCAGTCTCTGATCATTACTAACTTACTTTGAATGTTTTCCAGTTTATCTGGATTTTTCTTAAATTGTGGTGCCCAGAACTGGACAAAATACTCATAGTAAGGTCTATCAGACGATAGATTACAACTTCCCATGATTTAGAAACTATACTTCTATTAATGCAACCTAAAATTACATTAGCCATTTTTTAAAGCTATATTCAACTTCGTTCAAATTCTGACCAGCTGTAATTCCAGGATCCTTTCCAGCCATGCTATTCCCAAGCCAGGTACCCCAGCTTAATAGTTATACCCTCTAATTAGTTTATTCATCAAAAGGTTATTGTCAAATGCTAAAATCAAGATATATTAACTTTTGTTTGTTGCAACAATTTCTATGCTGCCTACTCACTATACTATGGGTATCTTGCATTTCTCAAAACCTAGAAATACAATTCATAAAACATGATCAGGAAAATCTACACCATCCTCCACTATTGTTGGTTACTGAGGACCCTCCATTCCAAACATCCAATGAAAAATAACTGATTCACTTTTCTAAGTGACAGAAGTATAGTTGTCATCCTGACCTTTGTTCATAGCATTCCCACAGTCTATCAAATCTTTAGCCAACGAAAAAAATAAGACTAGTCTGTCAAGATTTCTTCCCAACAAATCCATGCTGTATTCTAATCATCATTGTCCTGTTTCAGGGTGCTTACACATTAGTTGTTTCATGATCTACTCTTGAATCTTCACATGTGTCAATATCAGAATGACTAGTCTGTACTTCTCAAGCTCCTCCTTTTGCAAATAGTAATGTTTGCCCATTTCCACTCATCTGGCTCTTCATCCATCCTCCAGGGCTTCCCAAAGATAATGGACAGAGGCTTAGCTAGACCATCAGCAAATTCTTTAGTACCTTAGAAGACAGTTCACCTGGTCTTGCAGATCAGAGCTTGTTCAAAGTAAATACGTAACTCCTGGTCTTGTCTTTCTCAGCCTCAGGCTGTAATCCTGCTCCTCCTGTTCTTCCCAATTGCTCAGTGGAACATAAATCCTCTTGTAGAAGAGGATTGAGCCAAAAGAGGAGTTGAGTAGTTCTGCTGTTTCCTATTATTATCTTCCCAACTTCACTAGGCAGCTGATTACTCTTTTTTCTTCCTCTTACTTTGAATGTATCTGAAGAAGTATGACTGTAAGATGTCTTGAATATTCTTTTAATTTGGAAAGAAAAGATATTAATTTAATATCTAAAGGGGCTAGAGAAGTGGCTATAGTTAGGAAACAAAGAGCTTAATTCACAACCCTGCATTCAGATTTCAGAGTGCAAGCATGACAGTTTTCATGCTGGATCAAGTGTAGTGAATTATTATTACATGTAAGGAGGAAAATGGCTTTTGCTGCTCTAATGATTGTTCAGCTGTATACAGCGTTATATACCTTGTCTCATTTTAAATGTGACAAGACATCATAGGACATGACCATGTGAGCTTGTCAGTCATTTTGTGGGGGGTTTTGGGGGGAGGAGAATAAAAATCAACATTAAACTTCTCCTTTTTCAGTTTCAGTTGCTGCCTCGTCGTTCTGCATGTTCATTCGGTTCTATTTGATTTAGAAAATACTCATGAGGACTTTGGTTATGATGCTTACAAAGTCACGGAGAGACTAAACTGAAAGCATCCAACACCCTTGATAGTAATAGATATAAACTTTGTGATAAAAATTCAGTTCAAATGTAATTAGCAGTAGATGCATTAAGCGCATCAGAGAATGAGTGGTGTTTGTCATGCATGGTTAAACAGATCAGTTGTAGAAGCTATAACTAATTTTAAACCATGGAAACAGACAGGCTGTTGACAATCTATAGTAATTGATTCATCATTTATTAAAATGTCCATTAATCACAGCAAAGCTTCTCACATCATGTGGCTGACTGGAGCCCTTACAATCCTTCCATTGAAATGCTCTGAATAAACATATTCAGAGTAAGGGTAAAGACTGGAACATATGATCTTGGAAAAAAGAATCATTACTTTGTGGAAGATAGAACTCTAGATCTTAAAGGAACCCAAAAGTAGCTGTTCCAGGAGCCTGAATGTTTCCTGTGATGTTTCATGTCAAGGATGGCTTATTTTTCATAAAATCATAGAATTGCCAGCTTGAAAGGTTGCCCAATCAAACCTTTTCACTGAAAGGCCATACAGTCTTCAGTAAAGAGGGAGTGGGCCTTGCTCTCAGTTTATATACTGTGGCTTGCCCTGCTGGTGTTGGTAGGGCTGTTGTTCTCTCCTTGGGAGTTCTTTCATTGGGCTGTTGTTTGCTGCTTGGTTGATTGCCTGAGTTAATAGTTCCTTGATTAGGGTGTCTTGTGCTGTTTGATGGTTCATCTGGTGTTAATCCTAGTGTTGATTTTTGCATGTCTGGGTGTTGATTGCTGGCAAGGGAGTGTACTGGTCTTTTGGCTTTTCTATTGTCTCTTCTGAATGGTATGTAAATGTTGTTTACCTCTATGTGTCTGTTGACGCTGCTTGGTCTGAGTGCCAGGCTTCCAGGAATTCTCTGGTGTTTTTGGATTTGGCTTGGTTTAGGATGCTCACAGTTTCCCAGTTGAAACTATGGCTGAGTCTGTCCATGTGCTGTGAGATTAAGGAGTTCTCATCGTGTCTTCTGACTGCTAGTTGGTGTTTGTGGATGCGCTCTGCTAGTCTTCTGCCTGTCTGTCCTACATAGTGGCTGTTACAGTCTTTGCATTGTATGTTGTAAATAACTCCTGTTTTTTCTTCTTGGGCTATTGGGTCTTTTGGGTCGCTTAATACGTTTTGAAGAGTTTTACTTGGTTTATGTGCTAGGGTGATGCCATGTGGTTGTAAAGTCTGTTGGTGGTTTTTGAGATGTTTCTGATGTATGGCAGTGTTATCCTTTTCATAGTTTCCATCGGTTGGGTGGTGAGGCACTTCTTGATAAAGTTGAGCAGGTATCCATTTTGTTGGAAGATGCTGTGCAGATGTTCTTTTTCTTTTTTCTGGTGTTCTGGGTTGCTGCAGTGTGTAAGTGGTCATCTGAATAACGTTCTTACACAGCTTCTCTTGTGGGAGGTTGGATTGTTACTTTGGTAGTGGAGCACTTGGTTGGTGTGGGTAGCTTTCCTGTAGACTTGTGTTTCTAACTTACCATCATTTCCTCTACTGATGAGGATGTCCAGGAATGGTAATGAGTTGTTGTTTTCTTCCTCCCTTGTGAATTTTATTCCATTAAAGATGTTGTTGATGGTTATGTGGGTTTCTTCCAGTTGTTTCTTTTGTGTTATGACAAAAGTGTCATCTACATACCGGATCCATACTTTGGGTTGTATGTGTGGGAGTGCTATCCTTTCCAGACACTGCATTACAATCTCTGCTATAAGTCCTGAAATTGGTGTTCAACGTTACAGCTCTCTTCACATCCATAGACCCGGCAATAGCGAAATAATCTATGGCTGCAGGTTGTGCAACACACCAGACCTAGCCAAATACACCATAATGGAAATATCCAGGATAATGGACCTCATCAATCTCTGCCTTACAACCTACTTTCAGTTTGATGGAGAAATATACCAACAGATCAAAGGAACACCCATGGGGTCACCAATTTCACCATTCAAAAGAGACAATAGAAAAGCCAAAAGACCAATACACTCCCTTGCCAGCAATCAACATCCAGATATGCAAAAATCAACACTAGGATTAACACCAGATGAACCATCAAACAGCACAAGACACCCTAATCAAGGAACTATTAACTCAGTCAATCAGCCAAGCAGCAAACAGCCCAATGAAAGAACTCCCAAGGAGAGAACAACACCCCCACCAACACAAGCAGGGCAAGCCACTGTATACAAACTGAGAGCAAGGCCCACTCCCTCTTTGCACTGAAGATGTTGCCTAGTCTGGCAATGAAACGTCTGCAAGAAAACAACAAGGCTCAGAGAGCACCAAGGACTCCACAGTTCAACCCTGAGCTACAAATATTTGCTTCAATTGGAATCTTCAGTAAATAAACTCAAATAAGATAGGTGGCGCTGCGGGTTAAACCACTGAGCTGCTGAGCTCGCCGATCGGAAGGTTGGCGGTTCAAATCCACGTGACGGGGTGAGCTCCCGTTGCTAGTCCCAGCTCCTGCCAACCTAGCAGTTCGAAAACATGCAAATGTGAGTAGATTAATAGGTACCGCTTCGGCAGGCAGGTAACGGCATTCCGTGTAGTCATGCCAGCCACATGACCACAGAAATGTCTATGGACAAACGCCGGCTCTTCGGCTTTGAAATGGAGATGAGCACCACCCCCTAGAGTCGGACATGACTGGACTTAATGTCAAGGGAAACCTTTACCTTTACTACTATTGACTAGAGTCACCCATCCTATGAAATTTTCACATAAGCAATCCATAATATTTTTTTAAAGGATGCGCATCAGATCTTAAAACTTAGAGCATAATATCTTCCCTTTTCTCACTGCTCCTGTGTCTACTGTAGCTATTCCCAGAAGCCATTGTCTGTAAAGTATTTGAAGGTAGTGCTGGCAGCATGTTTAAGTGGGCATTCCCCCCTCCAGTAAGTTGTGTGATTGTTTGTTTTTGACAAGCTTCTAAGACAAGAATATTGTATGAGGCCCTGAACTGTCTTTCTCCAAAAGAAATATCTAACCTATTATTCAAAACTCACCAACTTTGGAAATGGATATAAAGATTACAGCATTTGTGTAGCCAAAAGTAATAGGCTCAAAGATAATCTGATAGTACCCTCAGTAAAAGTCAGCCTCAGATGAATCCCTCAGTATTTCTATAATTATTAGGCAGATCTTTATATAGCAGATTTTACTCAAAATACTGTATGTCTCAGTTCAATATGGATTATATACATATTTGAGCCTTTTAAGATTCTAAGCTTCAGCAAAGGATCGTTACCTTGTCGTGGTGCTGGAGCTTGAGCACCTCAATGATGCCATGAGCTAAACCGTGAAGGGCCACCCAAGACGGGAAGGTCATGACAGAGAGGTCAGACTAAATGCGATCCCTGGGGAAGGTAATGGCAACCCACCCCAGTATTCTTGCCGTGAAAACTAAATGGATCAGTACAACCAGAGATATGTCGGTATACCATCGGAAGATGAGACCCCCAGGTCGGAAGATGGTCAAAATGCTACTGGGGAGGAACAGAGGATGAGTTCAACTAGCCCCAGACGTGATGACGCAGCTAGCTCAAAGCCGAAAGGATGGTTAGCGGCCGACGGTGCTGGTGGTGAACGGCGAATCCGATGTTCTAAGGATCAACACGCCATTGGAACCTGGAATGTAAGATCTATGAGCCAGGGCAAATTGGATGTGGTTATTGGTGAGATGTCAAGATTAAAGATAGACATTCTGGGCATCAGTGAACTGAAATGGACTGGAATGGGCCACTTCACATCAAATGACCACCAGATCTACTACTGCGGACAAGAGGACCACAGAAGAAATGGAGTAGCCTTCATAATTAATAGTAAAGTGGCTAAAGCAGTGCTTGGATACAACCCAAAAAATGATAGAATGATCTCAATTCGAATTCAGGGCAAGCCATCTAACATCACAGTGATCCAAATATACGCCCCAACCACAAATGCTGAAGAAGCTGAAGTAGAGCAGTTCTATGAGGATCTGCAGCACCTACTGGACAACACGCCTAAAAGAGATGTTATTTTCATCACAGGAGACTGGAATGCTAAGGTGGGCAGTCAAATGACACCTCGAATTACAGGTAAGTATGGCCTGGGAGAACAAAACGAAGCAGGACACAGGCTGATAGAATTTTGCCAAGACAATTCACTCTGCATAACAAACACTCTCTTCCAACAACCTAAGAGACGGCTTTATACATGGACTTCACCAGATGGACAACACCGAAATCAGATTGATTACATCCTTTGCAGCCAAAGGTGGCGGACATCTGTACAGTCGGTAAAAACAAGGCCTGGAGCTGACTGTAGTTCAGATCACGAACTTCTTCTTGCACAATTTAGGATCAGACTCAAGAGATTAGGGAAGACCCACAGATCAGCTAGATATGAGCTCACTAATATTCCTAGTGAATATGCAGTGGAGGTGAAGAACAGATTTAAGGGACTGGACTTAGTAGATAGGGTCCCAGAAGAACTCTGGACAGAAGTTGGCAGCATTGTTCAGGAGGCGGCAACAAAATACATCCCAAAGAAAGAGAAAACCAAGAAGGCAAAATGGCTGTCTGCTGAGACACTAGAAGTAGCCCAAGAAAGAAGGAAAGCAAAAGGCAACAGTGATAGGGGGAGATATGCCCAATGAAATGCAAAATTCCAGAGGTTAGCCAGAAGAGATAAGGAATTATTTTTAAACAAGCAATGCGCGGAAGTGGAAGAAGAGAATAGAATAGGAAGGACAAGAGACCTCTTCCAGAAAATTAGAAACATTGGAGGTAAATTCCAGGCAAAAATGGGTATGATCAAAAACAAAGATGGCAAGGACCTAACAGAAGAAGAAGAGATCAAGAAAAGGTGGCAAGAATATACAGAAGACCTGTATAGGAAGGATAACAATATCGGGGATAGCTTTGACAGTGTGGTCGGTGAGCTAGAGCCAGACATCCTGAAGAGTGAGGTTGAGTGGGCCTTAAGAAGCATTGCTAATAACAAGGCAACAGGAGACGACGGCATCCCAGCTGAACTGTTCAAAATCTTGCAAGATGATGCTGTCAAGGTAATGCATGCTATATGCCAGCAAATTTGGAAAACACAAGAATGGCCATCAGACTGGAAAAAATCAACTTATATCCCCATACCAAAAAAGGGAAACACTAAAGAATGTTCAAACTATCGAACAGTGGCACTCATTTCACATGCCAGTAAGGTAATGCTCAAGATCCTGCAAGGTAGACTTCAGCAGTTCATGGAGCGAGAATTGCCAGACGTACAAGCTGGGTTTAGAAAAGGCAGAGGAACTAGAGACCAAATTGCCAATATCCGCTGGATAATGGAAAAAGCCAGGGAGTTTCAGAAAAACATCTATTTCTGTTTTATTGACTATTCTAAAGCCTTTGACTGTGTGGACCATAACAAATTGTGGCAAGTTCTTAGTGGTATGGGGATACCAAGTCATCTTGTATGCCTCCTGAAGAATCTGTATAACGACCAAGTAGCAACAGTAAGAACAGACCACGGAACAACAGACTGGTTTAAGATTGGGAAAGGAGTACGGCAGGGCTGTATACTCTCACCCTACCTATTCAACTTGTATGCAGAACACATCATGCGACAAGCTGGCCTTGAGGAATCCAAGGCTGGAGTTAAAATTGCTGGAAGAAACATTAACAATCTCAGATATGCAGATGATACCACTTTGATGGCTGAAAGTGAAGAGGAACTGAGGAGCCTTATGATGAAGGTGAAAGAAGAAAGTGCAAAAGCTGGTTTGCAGCTAAACCTCAAAAAAACCAAGATTATGGCAACCAGCTTGATTGATAACTGGCAAATAGAGGGAGAAAATGTAGAAGCAGTGAAAGACTTTGTATTCCTAGGTGCAAAGATAACTGCAGATGCTGACTGCAGTCAGGAAATCAGAAGACGCTTAATCCTTGGAAGAAGAGCAATGACAAATCTTGATAAAATAGTTAAGAGCAGAGACATCACACTGACAACAAAGGCCCGCATAGTTAAAGCAATGGTGTTCCCTGTAGTAACATATGGCTGCGAGAGCTGGACCATAAGGAAGGCTGAGCGAAGGAAGATCGATGCTTTTGAACTGTGGTGTTGGAGGAAAATTCTGAGAGTGCCTTGGACTGCAAGAAGATCCAACCAGTCCATCCTCCAGGAAATAAAGCCAGACTGCTCACTTGAGGGAATGATATTAAAGGCAAAACTGAAATACTTTGGCCACATAATGAGAAGACAGGACACCCTGGAGAAGATGCTGATGGTAGGGAGAGTGGAAGGCAAAAGGAAGAGGGGCCGACCAAGGGCAAGATGGATAGATGATATTCTAGAGGTGACGGACTCGTCCCTGGGGGAGCTGGGGGTGTTGACGACCGACAGGAAGCTCTGGCGTGGGCTGGTCCATGAAGTCACGAAGAGTCGGAAGCGACTAAACGAATAAACAACAACAACAACAAGATTCTAAGGGACCAAGGAGCAGAATATTCATTTTATCCCCCTATCTCTGTCTTGTTATGTCAATACATTGTTGTTGCTGTTGTTGTTATTGTTCCATAGAAATCAATGGCACAGTAAATGGAAGCATATGGAAAACTCAAGTGCTAAAATAATTCTTGGAGTTATATTTTAATTGAATAATTTTACTGCCTAGAATGAAAGTACAGGTCTTTGTAATGCGTCCTTACCCTAGAGCCTGAATCCTTAGTGCAATTATGAAAGTAGAGAAAATATTTGAACTGGCAACATATGCCTCTATGGAGTACACAAGAACGGTTTTGCTAAACTGTCTCAAGCCTGAGGAAAATAAGCCACCATCTGGAGCTGCCAGAACAGAAGTCCACGCAAAACCATGGTTTCTAGGTTCCACCTGCTTTGTGATCTGGGCATCAAGCATTTTTGGAAAGATAGCCTCAACAAGCAATTTACATATCAGTTGGGGTCCTCAGACAAAATGTTAGCTACCTCTAGATTAGATTAGTAGAGCTGAGGAAATGGTGGTTAAGGTGTTGGACAGGACTGAGGGACACAGATTCAAGTCCACCCTCAGGCTTGGAGATTCACTGATCAATTGCATCTCTTAGCTCAACCTTCATAGCAGGGCTGTTGCTGCAGGGAGCAATTGAAGGAGTCCACCTGTAAGATATCCTAATCTCTTGGAGAAAAGACAAGATATAACTCTAATAAATACATAACCTAATAAACCTCTGTTATTTCACACAAAGAACAATGGTTTCAATTACATCACAAAAGGTTTTTGTATAGACCCATAAAATACCTGGAGAGAGAGAGAGAATGCTCTTAGGACTAGTGCTTTTAAACATTAGCTCCTTTTGTTTCTGGGCAAAAATATAGCTACTAAGTAAACATTTACTTTTCTCCTTGGGAACTGACCTTTAGTATTAAGCAGAGATCACCTGAATAGCATCATGCATATTTGAATGGTTATACAGGACTTATTTTACACTGAGTTTCCCCAGGGTAATTATTTCAAATCAGAGCCTGGGAAGTTTAATATCTGTATGCAATATGTATTTACACTTCATGGCAATGCATTAAACAAAATTCTATCACATTCGGTCTTTGTCTTTGTATTTTTTTTCCCTGTTTCAAAGGCATGTTGTACATGATCAGCTTGCAAATTCCTGAAAGAGTTGGGAGGACCTCTGATATTGTTAAAACAGTCATGGGAGGTGGGGAATAATGGCTAAGAGGTAAGGAAATAGCAAAATATAAAAGTGGAAAGGTGCTCTCAAAGACAGCAGGGAGTGGAGAGAGAACTTTAGGCTTGTAGCTAACTCTAATATTCTCATCATAGCTTTTTGGGTGGAAGAGTTGTGGGAGGTGGGGGTAACAGTGGTTGAGATCAGCAGCCTTTCTTTTTTTCCCCTTGCCATTACCAAGTGTTGTAAACTTTGAAGGGTTTTTTTGGTGTGTGTGTGTCTGTATGCCTTCGAGTCAGTCTTGACTCCTGGCAACTTCCTGGACTAGTCCCTGAAGTTTTCTTGACAAGTTTATTCCTAGGGATGAGAGAGAGTGACTGGCCTAAGGTTATCCAATTGACCTTGTGCCTAAGGCAGGACTAGAACTCATGGTCTCCCGGTTTCTAGCTTGGTGCTGATTTGATTGTAGCATTATCTGAAGTGTGAGAATTTTTATGCCCGAATGAAGAAGTCATGTTTCATTGGCACTTGGGGTCAGTCAACAAAAATAACTAGTGATTCTGCCAGTACACAACAGGACTATGGGTCTCAAAAAGGCAAAGCTAGGTGGCTGAAGAATGGACTAGATCAACTTCCCCAATATGATTTTCTTCAGTTGTGCTGAATGAGGCTTCTTTGGGAATTCTGAACTGGAGTTTCCTACTTTTTACTCCCCTTAGTCCAAACTGGAGCCAGTTTGATGTAGTGGTTAAGGTACCAGGCTACAAACCAGGAGACTGTGAGTTCTAGTCCCACCTTAGACACCAAGCCAGCTGGGTGACCTTGGGCCAGTCAATCTCTTTCAGCCCTGACAAACAGGCAACGGCAAACCACCTCTGAAATCTTGCCAAGAAAACTGCAGGGACTTGTCCACTCAGTTACCAGGAGTCAGCACTGACTCAAAGGATACACACACACACATATGCATGCATACATGTCATGGATGAAACCCACAGCATCTAGGAGTATATCAGTAAGATGGCACCCAAATATGAGCTGCTGACAGAATGCCTGAGGTAGCAGCAGACATGGAAGATCAAGCAGAGGATGTGCCATGGCAAGACAAGACTCTGCATGGGATGTACCACTGACAGCTGAGGTGGCTGACCTTGGGAAATCCTACCAGTGGCTGGAAAGGGCTGGACTAGAAGACAGCATTGAGGCACTGATCACTGCAGCACAAGAACAGGAACTAAACACCAGATCCATAGAAGCAGGGGTCTACCACACTAGACAGGATCCAAGATGCAGACTGTGTAGAGAGGCCTCAGAGACAGTCCAACACATAATGGCAGGGTATAAGATGCAGGCAGGAACAGCATGCACTGAGCGGCACAACTAAGTAGCTGGCATTGTGTACAGGAACATCTGCACAGTGTATGGACAAGACCCTCCCAAGTCCAGATGGGAGATTCAATAGAAGGTCATGGAGAATGACAGGGCTAAGATCCTGTGGGACTTCCACATCCAGATGGACAGGCAGGTACATCAATCAGACATTGTGGTAGTAGACAAGGACCAGAAGACAGCAGTGGTGATAGATGTAGCAGTTCCAACTGACAGCAACATCAGGAAGAAGGAGTATGAGAAGCTGGAGAAGTACCAGGCCCTGAAGGAGGAACTAGAGAGGATGTGGAAAGTGAAGGAAAACTGGTCTCAGTGGTGGTAGGAGCACTTGGGGCTGTGATTCCTAAGCTGGGAGGGTGACTCCAACAGATTGCAGAAACAACATCAGAGCTCTTTGTCCAGAAGAGTGCAATGCTAGGAACAGCCAAGATACTGCATAGAACTCTCAAACTCCCAGGGACCCGAGGATGAGGAAGACATACCACCTGTAGGGGTGTGAGGGGATTTTTTTTAAATAGTTCAAATTCATTCCTAAAAAGAGATTTTCATAAATGTCTGTATCTTTGGCCTTTTTGCTATGAGATAAAAACCCTAACAATTTTTAGGCATTTAAAGCAAGGGAAACAGTGTCAAAACATCAAATTTCCTTTATTACATATCAATCCCTTTTGGCACATCCCAACATGTTTGGCAATCTCCATACAAGGAAATGTTATAGATGTTACATATTTATAAATTTTTATAAATGCACAGGATTAAGGTGTATTTGTGGCAGAGAAAAGTTTGCTTTGTTCCAATTAGTGTTGCTTTGCTACTGAAGCCAGCACCATCAAGTGTCAGTTTTCATGGAAATAAAATTCATGTACCAGTTTATAAGGATTAAGATGGCAATCTTTCCCAAAGGGCAGCTAGGTTATAACAGCAGTGATATCCCAAACAATGTTTTTTATAAATATATTTTAAGACAGTGATGTTTTGCTAACCAACTGCTTTGTAACAGACCCAAAATTTACTAGGCCTATTACATTTTCATGTATAAAATGGAATTAGTCACTAGGCCTGTACAAATGGGAAAGAAAATACAAGAAAAGGGAAGAAAAATACTAAACCATGAATTCCCCTTTTATTTCAGTTTTTCACAAACAATGGCCTCTAGCTAATGCTTAGAATAATTTGTTCAAGTCTGCGCAATGAGTTAGTGAGGATCTTTGTCAGATTATAAGAGATTTTTTGTAATGACATTTATCAGTGTATCTTTCTGCCAAACTGGTAATTGTGCAGAGAGTTTAAGTTTGTACTGCTGATGAAGAGTTGATTCTTTAAGTAAGGGTATGCATTTATGATGGAATAAAGAAAGCATTGAACTGAATGGGGCTATTTCGGTTCAACTGGCATTTGTTCCAAAATTAATGCTGAGCAGAACAAATGAGATTCTCATTCAGACTGGTGCATTCATCATATGTACCACTCAGGAGTGGAAAAGATTATTCACAAGGTCTCTGTTGCCTCAGATATCTTCTGAAAGCCTTTACATACTTTAATTTTTTCTTTAAAAATAGAGACCATATCCTCATACAAAAGTAGACTTTTGTAGCAAATTCCTAAAAGAGAACCCAACAGTTATCACAGCGTAGTTCTCTCAGAGCCTAGAGAAGCTAGAAAGGCCTAATAACAGGTAAACCCCTGAAGACTAATTTCACTCAGTTTCACATTTTCCAGCTTTCCATTTCCACAAGTTTCTCTTTTGAATGTTTTTTTTCAAAAAAGATGTACATATGCTTTTAATGCAGTTTTCCTAATGTGCATAGTTGTATATGCACTCTGCTGTAATACTATCCAATTTTGCAGACATTTATTTGTATTATTCTATAATGTCACAGTGAGGATGGCAAAATGTTAAAAGGTAACAAAGCAAAGACACAGCTACTTAACTCCTATTTTGTTTCAGTCTTTGCTTTTGATTTTAATGACATTGATTTTGACTCTTGCCTTGATTTTAGTTCTATTGTTAGAATAGAACAATAGCTGTAAGCCTCACTGAATATATAAACAGAAAGGCAGGATAGAAATGTGAATCATCATCATCAACATCATCATGATCACTTTTGGAAGTGGCTCTTCCTCCTGTTTTCTTGGTACCATGACCTCCTATTGATTACTCAAGCACAAATTTTAGAAGGTTCAGGACAGACCATGTGGTAACCAAGCTCTTTCCTCTGATGTTCTCTGCTTCACTCACCACTTTGTGCTGTCTGTGGAAACACATCTTGCAATGAAGCAGGGCAGCATCAGTTTGTTTGATGAAGCACATAAACAGCTTTTGATGCTGCTGAAGTTCATGGTCTGGACTGGATCCTCTTTGTGCCTGTTTATCAAGATTCTTTTAATGGAATTACAGGAAAGGATCTTGATAATTACAGGAAAGGAATAATTGAAATAGCTAGTCAGCCTAGGCCAGCAACACATATGCTGTTCTTGTCTGCCACTGGAATGCTGTCTCTAGAAATGACACAGCCAGGGAAAAGACTCAGAAGAACAGACAGTAGACAGTAGCTGTCCCCTTCTAGTCTCATTTGAGGCAACTGCCTCGCTCTGCCTAATGGTAGGGCCGGCTCTTCTTGACAGGTGGAAAAAGGATTGTAGGGCTTGCAAGAAACCCTACAAACAAAATATAAACACTCAAAATGGAAGAGAGAGGGGGGGGGGAGAAAACCCTGATGAAAACCTGCCAGGCTTCAAGCATAGGATCTGTGATTCCTCAACCAATTAGACGAGGACAATAAATGAAAACAAAGAACAATAGCCATGTAAAAGAATACAATTTATTCCAATAGAACAAGAAGGAAAGAGGGGAAAATGAGAAACTGGTTATAGTGCTGTTCCAGCAGGGTCATTCAAATATCCACCTCAAATAAAATAATGGATTTAAAAAAAAGGATCCGTGGTTTAAAAAGAGACTCTGTCAGAAAGTAATATATGTATGTTATCCAAAGAAGAGAACGAAGTGTCTAAAAACAGTTATTATAATGACTGTAGTATAGCTCAGGGATAAATTTCATCAAATCTTTGGACAATTCCATTGTACAATATGTGGAAAATATTTTTTCCCATTTATCTGCCTGAATATAAATCTACTCGATGCTTCCTATACCTCACTTCAGGGGAAGATATTTCAAAGAATTCCTCCGATTGATGCTAATATTACTCCTAAGGGAATTCCCACCATTGAGAAATTATTGACCGAATTTGGAGAACTCTTCACTGAACCTCGCTGCTCATAAATTTGATGGAGAATTTGAGAAAAGTCATTTGGGTCATATCAAACCGATACCTCCCTCTTGTGTGTAAATGGTACTGTTTTGGCCACATAAAGGTTCAGAGAATCAACTTCGCTATAGGTATATACCATAAGCATTTATTTTTTATTCTCATTGCTGTACTAACTATGTTGTGCTTCACAAATTCCCTGGTATGCTTCCTTGTTTAAATAATTCTCTCATAATGGAAGTATGGAAAGAAAGGTTTCTATCAGAAGATGATAGAGATTGGCTGAAGCAGGGGCTGGGAAAAACCAGGTAGTATATAATATGTCTAGGTTGTAGAGAATTAAAAGGTAGGATTTTTAAAAAAAAAAATTAGGGCAGTTGCAAAAATATGTTTATACACAGTTATTGTTTGATATGTTGCTTGACCATGTGGTGCATTTAAGTGGATTGAGCAACAACAGCAACAAAAACAACAGAAAAGGTGAGCATGTTGTAAAAACCTGGGGCAAGCATATTGGCAAGGCAAATGAAGGAAAGAATTTTGAGTAACAAAAGTTTAATTATGGAAGATTTAGCTGCAATATGTGAAATACTAATACGGAAAAAAAGTTGCTCCTGCTTTTATCCCCTGCTCTCAATTTGCAATGATGATACCGGACCCCAGACTAGCAGATGACCTCACCCAGCACTTTGTTGATGTTGAAAAGGAGGGGAGAGAGAAGAACATTGTGGCACCACACAAAGGAGGGGCCGAGAGAACAATTTCTCCCTGCCAACCAACAATGACTGGAACCAGCCCTGGAGAAAGGAAGAGAACCACAGTAACATGGTGCCCCCATCACCAACCCATGAAGCTGGCTCAGAAGGATATCATGGTTGATGGTATCAAAAGCTTCCGAAAGTTCAAGGAGCACAAGGATGGGTGCACCATCACCATCCCGGCTTTGCCACAGGTCATCAACAAGCGTGACCAAAGCTGTCTCAGTACTGCATTCCGGCCTGAAACCTGACTGAAACTGGTCTAGATAATCCATTTCCTCCAGGGTTGTCATCAGCTGCAGACTGACTGTAGCTCCTCTTCCTATATCTACATCAGCCTGCAAGTTTAAAACACTTACATGTAGAGGACCCAAAAGCACATTTGGGGTGGGGGTGGGTCATTTTTTTTTTATATTGTGGATTTCAATTTTGTAAGCCACCTGGAGTCACTGTGTGTGAGTTGAGCGGCCTTATAAATTTATTTAATCAATCAATCAATCAATCAATCAATCAATCAATTTAGATAGTTAAGCTTCTTATTTTATTCAATCCCAGAATGCACGTTTTGTAAATATTTAATCCTGAAAGGCACGGTTTGCAGTTATTTCATCCTAAAATACGTATTTGCATGAATGTTATTCCACAAATAACACCTTTTCATTTGTGTTTTGCTCATTTATGATCTGGGGGGAGGGGGAGAGGGTCAAGAACTTATTCCAGCATTTGGAGAAATGTGTTCTTTGAAAAAAATATTGGAATCTGATTTGCATCTTGGTTCCAGGAAATATGAATCAAGTCAGTTTGCACAGGAACAAAAAAAGTGGATTGAATGAAATTTCCAGCTTCCTGAGCAGTTTAGACAGATTGTGCAATGCCTCTGAACAAGACAGAGCCTTGTCAGATTCTGAGTAATGTTGAGAAAATGAGGTGTCCTCTGATAGCAGCCTTGGAAAATGTCATTCCTCATTCCCTCTGTAGGTAGAAATTACAGATAGAAACAAAGTGCTACGGACGCTCTCTCTGCCTGTCCCCCAATTCATACCCTCCTCTTACACACAGGAAACTGGGGGAAGGTTTACACTGCTTATTATGGAACATCCTTTGATATTGCAATCTGTTAATAAATTAGTGAATTTGAGAGAAGCAGATGATAAAAAAGCTTTGGGAGTGAACATGCTCTCATGAATCCAAATAAATTCCTTTTCCTGCAAGGAGTATTGTAGGCAAAACATTGTAGTAAAGCTCCACAAAATCTAATTTATGCCCAATTGTTGTTTTTAAAGGGAAGCCTGGGAACTTTTCAGCTCACAAGGGAATTAATTCTGGTTCCATTTTGAGTCAAAATGGAAATTATTTTCTCTCCCTTTTCATGGAAAGGAAGGCACAGTGTTAGAGCGTGGTAGTGAGGGTTGCCTTTAAAGGAGCGATGAAGAAATGTGTTGACACAATGACAGTGAGACATAAGATCCTTTTAATTGCTCGTTTTTTACCTGCCAAAGACAACAACAGCAGGAACAAAAAGATAGTGACAGGACATTGTCAGAATGATCACCAGGTCTTATTTCTCCACTCAGCTTGTCCAGCAGGACTTTGTGCTGTGCTGACATGTTTTACTACGGCTCCATCTTCTCAGGAGAATTATCAACAAAGGATGGGGGAATGCTAAAGGTGCATAATTACCTTCCCAGCACAAAGAAAGATCTTTGATCTTACAAGCATTTCAGTACCAATTTACTTATTGTTGGAAATAAGCTCAAGTCAACTTGGGTTGTCCACAGGAGGCTGTTAAGCAAATCGAATTGGGTACTTATCAAACTGGGAACTTTTCAATTGCTTCAAATTATTATGCAGGGACATATAATTTATTCTCAGTCATACCTAGAATGAACTGTGAGCTGGGATGTCACCATTGCTATGAAATCATTTGTCAGCTTTAGAAGTGCGTCTCAATCTCAAACCTCACCCCCGCTGGTTTTACAGGGGGTAGATTTAATAGAGTTTAAAGGGTTATGGGCACACGTAGTGGAGATTTGAGTCTGAAAGCTTCATCTGTTTGCTAAACTGAGCTGAGACTATATAGCGTATCACCATGTGATGAAAACTAATATTAATAATCTCAACTTCTATTCAGACTGAAATCAATCATATCCAAATGCCTATAGTTTTTTCCCCCCCACCTCAGACCCTACCTTCTCTGAGGCTTTGGAAAGCTACTAGAGTAGTTGGAGCCAAACTATACTACCTTGAATTCTTATATTTAATACTGGTGTGCCAGGTGGGCTGCCTACTGAATTCAAGATTGCGTTATTGATTTATAAAATCCCAAACAGTCATCCGGTTGTGCGGACTTGTTCTTGGTTATGGAGATGGCACCCCCTTCAATGGAACATCACAGCTTTTTAGTAATTCTATGTTACAAGTGAAGCATCTTTACACTTAAGCCTTTATTTCCTTTGGGTGTGTTGGAAGCTGACTAGTGTTCAGGATTTTATAGCATCTTTTTCCTTTTTTATTTATTTTGTGTTTTGTTTTTACATCTGTAAAATGTTCTATAGTTCTTTATGAAGAACAACAGACAAATGTAACCAACAGCAACAGCTAATATGGCAGGGCATGAGTTGGACTGGCTCAATATTGGAAGAGGGGGTAGGAGTTTGCAGCCTTTTCCCACCATGTTTCTCATCTGAATTGGGCCCTCAGCTTAGCTATTTGGGGTGAAAAACTCCTGTTGGCATGAATAGAAGCTTTTCTGCTACTGTAAATGGTAGGCATGATGTGAGCTTATTCCATTTGGGATACTGGTTGGGGCAAAGGCTTTAAGGGCCCTTTCTCTCACAGAGTTTTCCAGTCTAGCTCATGTTCCCCTTCCCAGGGTCAATTTTTTATTCATGTTTTAAATATCAGGCATGGAAAGGCTAAAAATGTGGACGAGTTCACATCTGGCTTGGGTCCTAGGAGAAAATATCAAATTAGATAGACAAATAGAAATGGTATAAGGTACTTTCTTACGTTTCTTACTTCTTCCATTCTTGGATGTGCTCAGCAGATACAATCTCTGCTGATGTCACTTATAGGAAGCTATAGCTGGATATACTACAATCAGGGTTTGTGAGGGGGAAAAATGATATTTGACCCTGAGAGCAGCTGTAGTCCATGCTAAAACACCTTGGTGGAGAAACCAATAGTGATATTTTCTCTAGAAGTCCTTCATGCTATAATTCTATAGCCCTTTAATATGGCTAATCAGTGTCTTCTTTAAGGTCATATCCCAAACTCTATAACTTCTGAGGAGGGAATCTGACACTTGTTTCCTACTTCTTACTAGGCTCCCCCCAGTTGGATTTTCAACAGCAGGAAATCAGGACTTTGGAAAACTCCAAAAGATGCCAAGGCAGAAGCTGATTGGGGTGAGGAAGGACCTGTATTTTCTGAAATCTAGAGACCTGCCACCCCTCCAAAATACTCCCACATGTGATATAAATTTAGAAGAATTTGAAATCTGGCTACGTTTAACATCTCCTATTGTGCATTCTGAAAGGAACATTATTTTTTATTTTGAAACATCCAAAAACAGGAAAGAGAGATGCAAATGCCTCTCTTTTCTCCCTTCTGACCTGCCATTTTGCAATTGGCAGTGCATTAAAGAATCCAAAAGCTCCAATGTTACATGTTTCCCATTTTCAGCAGAGCATTGCTCTGCAAATAATGCCTCTTGATCATCACTCAGAGATTGCAGTCAGTGTGTTAGCTAGATGCGTAGCCTGTCCAAGAGAAGGAATCTCATATGGTCTGAAACACAGATAGCCTCCTTAATCAGTCCCCGCCCCCCCCCAGCCCCAGTGTAATGGTTGCCTACCCCAAACACTCAGACTCACAAGAGGTTACTTAAATGAAATCTGATTTATTAGGGAAATTATGACAGATACAGAGAAAGCTGAGAATGACTAAAAGCGTGCCAAATACAAACTAAAAACCCTCGGCTCCAAACGTAATCCCTCCCCCCTACCGGCCATAGCAACCACCCCCCTCCCAGGTGCTGGTAACCGTTTTCCACACATCCTGGGAAAGCAACCTTGAACACATGAGATAACCCAAACACATTCCAACCCAGCAGCCAACAGATAACAACTCCCCGAAGAGGAATCCTCCTCCCTCCCGAGATCAAACACGTATCAGGCAAATGACATGCGAACCGTTACGATGTACCAAGCACATTGAAACGGTGAACATGACACCCGGGTGAATTGGCAATACAAAGACCATCATGGCTGGGAATTCCAGAGGTTGCAGTCCTGATACATTTGGAAGAGAACCTTACTTACGTTGCTGCTACTTTTTATTTCTATTTTAACACTAATTGTTATATTAGTTGGGCATTAGCAAAAGATATCAGTACAAATTGCTGGTGCCACTACATTGTGCACATCCAGTTATTTGAAAGAGTTGCTAGTGGCTCATATATTTGTGCACTTGGCCTGATTATTGAGCTGGGGTCATGTGATTCTACCATGCACTAGGGTAGTCACATCACAGCTAAGAGCCTTTTCTTATTGGGCTCCTGTTCATTAGGATAGACTCCCACCAGTCTATGTGTGGAGCTGGATCACTTAAAAGGTTAAAAAGCATGAAAACGCTTCTTTTTCATGGGCGCTATGAAGTTCTTCCAAAATAATAAATACAATCATATCTCTTAGTCTGAGTGCATAGAGGATAATATAATTACAAGTCATGGGCCTTTTAGTTTAGAGCAGTGTTTTTCAACCTTGGCAACTTTAAGATGTGTGGGCTTCAACTCCCAGAATTCCCCAGCCAGCATTCCAAACCCCATCTGGATATACATGTCCTTTGAGTTAACACATCTGCATTTTTTATAGGCCAGATATTGGGGAATTGCCCCTTTTTAATAAATTAACTGCTCATTCACCCTGCCAAGCAATGTCATCTGTCTTCCTCAGACAAGGTTCTGACCTGCCAAGACCCCACTCAATTCTATACATCAAAACCTGTCTTGGCTTCAGGCACTGATCCATTTTTGGTTCTGTCCACTGATCAGGTATTGGCAAGCCATTCTGGAGAAGAGGCACATCACCATCTTACTTTATTTTAACATAGTGCCCCTTCTGACTGTGGGCTGAAAATCTATGAATCTCTAAGTTTGCCTTTTCACAGCCCAGTTCTGGTAGCTGTATAATTCTGCCTCTTACGTTCCACTATGAAGCACTGTCTTCCCTCACCCAGCAACTTATGCAAACACATTCTTTCCCTTTTTTATATGTATTCATGTGTAAATGAATGAACATATGTAAATACATAAACATATGTATTTATATGTTTACCACTGAAAGGGTAGGATTCCATTCCCCACCTCCCTGGTTATTGCTGTGAAATTTCCAGCTGGTTTTACTCTGTGTGCACATTCATGTACATTTCTTATGTGTAACTTTTTGGGTTCAGTCTTTTCATTTTAGTACAATTCTCTTTTTCTTCTACTATCTGGGGCTGTATTGCATCTGGGTAAAAAAGAGAATGGGTAGGAATGCAAACAGAAAAGGAATATTGATTTTACTAGTAAGTAAGAGAATCCAATTTTTGCAAGGCTCTCATCTCTACGAACCCTCTTTTCACTGTACATCTGTAAGAACTGGAAAAATCTTTTACTGCCTTTTATCTGCCTCCATTGAATCTGAAGGGCCTTTAATCATTGCTCTGTGCATAGATTAGTCTGTGTTTTTATTCCTTTATGTCTTGTGGATTTTATTTAATCCTTTGGCAAAACCTCTGAGTTACATTTCTGTGACAAAGGCAAAGCAAAGCAAAACAAGGATGGTTTTAATTTAGGGAAATGGATTTGGAAATGGCCTCTTCTTTTCCAAATGTTGATTTTTGGGGCATTTGTCTTTTTGTCCCAAGTTCTCTTCTGCATCATCTGTTCTATAAGAAAATCTTCATCGTAGTAAAGAAAGGCTGTTTCCAGATTCACAGCTTAGTATGGAATGGCTCTTCTATTTTCTCAGGTATTACCCTAATGAAAGGATCCTGGTTATAGGAAAGGATGTTGTGGAAGAAAAGTGCTAGGTTAAGCATGGTCCATCATTTCATTCCGTCTGTAGAGAGCTGAAGGAAATAAAAACATTAGTACAGGGATGGGCAGCTTCTTAAGGGTTGTGTGTCACAACCCAGCTTCCTGACTGGGAGGGATGTAAGAGGTGATGTCACTGGAAGAGGCATGGGTGAAATTCTTTGGTCCAGTTTTCAGCTTTTGGGAAAATTAATTGTAGAAAGGGGAGGCAAAATGCTACCATTCCCATCCTTAATCATCCTAACCCCCTGCCTCCAGGGACTGAAATTACACTGCAGAATTTAGCTATCTTGGGAAGCTAAATAGGGGCTGAACGGCTTAGCTGTTCTTCTCTTCTATTAGTTGCCTTTCACCCCATTTTGGAGTATATCTGATCTGGGGGAGAGGTATAAAACCTGGTTGAAAGGGGGATATTACAAAGTGAATCATTCTATTCCTGAAGTAGAGGAAAAATATCCTCCTCACGTAAAAACCCCCCACTGTATAATTAACTGATGGTTTTCCAGCAGCATGTGATCAAGTCTGCTAAGCTAAAGAATGTCATTGGAGACATTCTTCAGTTCCTTGATCATATTTAGGGGACAGAAACCTATAGAGATAATCTTCCATTATTTTAGGGAACTCACATGTCTTCAAGCCCTATCAACCACTTAGAATGGCTAAGGCCCTGTTGGCATGACATGAATGATCTAGCCCTCCCTGTCTCATCTTTATGTATTAGTAATGCACGGAATAGGATGGCTAGGTCTTTCTTGTGCCAGGCACTGTTATATCCCTCCTCAGCTTTCTTCTTGCTGGAAGAAAACCAGGAACAATCCTGTGGTCAGACTTGGCGAGTGTCAGAGTTCTTTCAGCTGGCTGGGCAGGAAACTGCAAGAAGAGATTTCCAAGGGCATGAAAAGTCAGATAAATTGGTTTAAAGCAGAAAAGCTAAAGCAACTATTACGAAAGATTTCCAGACAGCTGTGAGTCAAATGCACGACCTATTTGTAGTGAAATCAAGGTTTACATTCTTGTACCTCTTTCTCCCACCTATGTGATATAGTGGGCCAGAGGTTAATCTCTTCTGGGCAGGAGTGACAGTTTCCACCTGTTTTTTGTTTTTGTTTTGGTAACAGATGAATCTGATATCAAGCTGTTTACTTCTGTCTGTCAGAAAACTAGCTCACACATCATAAGGACAGATAGGTTTGAGGACCCCACCCCTATCCACCGCTTCCTCCCATTTTCCATCCCTCTTGTAGTCACATGGCAGTAAAAATCAAAACTATTGCTGTTTGATTTCTACTATTTCTACTATCATTTCTACAGTATTTTATTGATCTGGAGAGCTATCCCCATGACAAAGATGACTAGGAGGAGTTATTTTAGTCTTAAATAAACCCCAGCCTCTTTGGGGCTAGGTCAATAAACCCCATGACTCATTCAAGTATGCCAGAAAGTATCAGACTTAGGAACTTCAATCATACTGCTGTAATTGTTTCAGCCTTCTTTTATGCTTTTTCAGTATTTTTATTTTCTACACTGCTCACATTTCAGAATTGAGGAAGATGTTTGCTCTTAAGAAAATACCTTTATTTAGTTATTAAAAAAAAAGGTTTGACCATATAGTAGTCATGTTGAAAGCCAGATTGTCCAATTATTTTTCAAGTAATTTTTGCTATTTTTGGAAACAGAAGGAGCCAGGCTTCAATAATAATTCACTGTATGATAACGAAAAAAGGCAAAACATTATATGTACCCATATATCTAAAGGAAGTATTTGAACCTACATTCCTACATTCCTCCTAACATACAGACTGCTTGGGAGTTTGTGTTGTGTTAGCAATGAAGGATATGACCCTAGTCAGGCCTTAACTCTTCTCCACCTTGTGGACTTATGTTGTGTTTGGTTATAACAGACACTGGAGCATCCAGAGAACACTACATCTATGCCAGGGTTTGCTAAAGCTAAATCACTAGGAAAAAAGATCTCAATCAAAGGATAGAATTCTTTATTTATTTGTCTCTTTCTAGAAACATCCCCTGTTGGAAAAGGCTGCTCTTTTGGGAAATCACCGGACTGTATACAAATACATGTGCAAAGCTAATTATACATGCAGCGTTGAATTTTGCAGGAGAATTGTGAAGGAACCTTTTGGGGCAGATTCACCATATTCTACACGCCATCAAGAAAGATTCATCTCCCAGAACTAATAATATACAAACAGCATTTACCCTGGAAGTCAAAGCAGGGGAAATACGTTTCTGTTATTTACGCTTGGCAGTTTCACCTTTTGGAAGCTCCTTTTCACTGATAAAACCAAATGCTACACTGGAGGCCCCTTAAGCATGTAGCTGTATATTTATCTGACTGATAAAAGAAGTTATCCATCTTTAACATGTGCTGCTTTGGGGGGTACTTGATAAGGGCATAAACAGGGTGCACAGATGTGCCAACAGTCTTGGTAATCATCATACTGTGCCATTAAGGACACAAGGGTTTCATTCTTTCAAGATATATTTTTTCCTTGTAATTGGAAACCTGTCACAGTGCCTTTGCTAGCAGACAGAATATTTATGTACCAGATTCATTAACACAAGGTTGGGGTGTAAGAGGAAGCTCTACCTCTCCAAGTAATGAAACCAGGTGTAACCCAGAATCCCGTAGAAACAATAATCTCTCTTATATGTAGCATTTTTCTTTTACAACAATTGTCTGAAATTATAAGGAGGAAGAATTAGCTATATTCATAAACTGTCCCTTTTGGACCATGGTGTCACATTCCTTCTTGCCATGAGCAATAAACAATGAGCATTACAGCACACAAAATGGAGATAAAGCCAATACGTCTCTCTCATTTGGCTCAGTAAAACCTATCCGTTTTTGTCAATTTCTGCGATTTTAATTAAAAGAGGGAGGTTGGTTCTAAACCAAACCAAACCCAAGCCTAATTACCACATGTGTTAATTGCAAATCTTGCTGTTTAACCAAATGACTAATAGAATAGGATGGCAAAACGCCCTCCTGAAAGCAAACAGATTTCCTGACAAATGAAGCACGATGCAAATTGAGGGCATCTCCTAGCCTTTGAAATCCTGCTGTACAACTGCTGTGAAAAATAACCGTAGATGGCTGGTAATAGTTTCGGGGAAAGTTGATTGTGCAACTCAGCCTCCCCTTAGAAGTGTGTGAATGAGAGAAGGAGGGGAACCAAACAGATCTTTAAATGTCCAGATGTTTCTAGTGTTCCTTTCAAAAGAGAATGGAATGTTTTCTCTTAGACAAAGAGGATTTCAGTAAATGGCATTAAGGCACAAAGGATGGTTACTGATTTGCAGCTAAATTAGTAGTATTGTTTCATCCAAGTGAATCTACTCAGGTTTTATTATTATTGTTTAAGGTTTTATCTTTAAGACAGTAAGTATCGGGGCACAAAAAATGAAGCTTTTAGTTGTGCAGATGAGCAGATTATCCCAAATCCATTTCATTTTATGGTCTACTTCAACACAGAGTTTTTTAGTACCTGGGTTTTTCTTTCTAAGTGCTTTTATCAATTGTAGTTGTTTCCTTATTTTAAAAAAATAAAAAAAAATTCTATAATAAAATGGTTGTGGCACTATTTTTTAAAATGTATAATGAAGCGGGTGTCTTCAAACTTATTCTTAACTTGTAAAGTGACCTGCTGGCTTCATCTTTGCAGGGAGGCATCTCCTTTTCAGAGACTTCTTAGGGTGCCCATGTGCATTCAGTCTCCTACTTCCTGGAATGCCATGTAACCATATGATGTCACATGGATGAGTGAGGAGTTTAAGAACTTGATGGAGAGGGAGAACCTGTAACTGAGCATGGCAGTTTAAGAGAGAACATTAAAAAAAAAGCCTCATTGGCTACCTTTGTCGGATTTCAGCTGGCAGAAAAGTTAGGAAGCCATAATGAATGAATAAGTGCATCAAAAGCAAGCTATTTATCTATTTATAGAATGAATATTCAAATCCTTTAGTACTTCTTCCTCTTGCCCACCCTAGGCCAGGGGCTGTGCACTCTTTCAGATGGGAGCCTCTCCCATTTTTGGGAAACATTAGAGCTGCTTTTATTCTTCTCTGATTGTATGAGAACCGTCAAGTTCCATCCCCTAGCCTCTAGTAGCTTTATTTAATGGACCATTGAATCCTAACTGAACTTCATTTGTGCTGTCTCTCAGTGGATAATGCTGGAGAAAAATGCCAGTCTGCTCCCAGAAGAATCCATGGTTCTATGATGTTTATTTCAGCCAGTGAACAGATACAGCAAACATATACAAACTACATACAGCGAAGATCAGCCCTGCAAGCATCATGGACCTGAACAGAAAGAAACAAGGAAATGTGTAATATAGGTTTATTGGTACTCAAGTTGCATGGTTCTCATAGTTAATATTAAAAAACAAAAAAACAAAAGAAGTGAGATTTTTTCCCATAATACTATTAAATGATGATCCATTTATCTTATGAAGTTCCCCCCTGGTGATGTCTAGTTGGGTATTCAACTGCAGTGTTTTAAAAGGCTGTGAAAACTCACTTATTCCCACCAGTTCTTAACTAATGAGTTGTACTGAACGTGCTGTTATGTTTATCAATATCCTGTTGCTATGGCTCTGACTTGGACCTTATAGAAATAATACACTGGGAACACTTCATGAGGGTTCTTTAATGTATCCTGGGGAGCACTTTTAAATAGAAAAATATTACTACAATGTCACCAAGTTTTTATATTAGGTCATTGCTAAGTGTGAACTTTGTCCAGAAATACAATTTATAAATATGTTTTATGAATACATACAATTAAGTCAATCATCTAAAACTGAAATACGATGTAGAAGCTAAAGGCAAGTATTTATAAGCCGTTTAAAAAAGCCAGGGTGAGGAGAAATGGAGTTCATTAACTGTGATGTATTGTACATTGCACCAGCCCATCTGTATAACAAATATGTAGATTAGGTTGAGGGATACCAGCCAGATTCACACATCACTCTAAGACATCATCTGGTTTTTCTATTTGTGGCTATGAGGGTTGTGGGAATCCTCATCTGTTGTGCCTTATTTGGCGAATAAGTTAAAAAAAACCATGTTTTGTGATGTATTACTCATGTCACTGACTTGCTTAGTCGTACCTAAGACTCGCAATCTTAGGCCAGCTGCTGCTTCTTATAGGGGCCAGTCTCAGAGCTGATCACATGGACGATCTATGGATTTAGGCAGGCAGAAGATCTATTGGTTTAGGCAGGCTCATCTCTTCTTTGAGCCTGCTGACACCATAGCATGGAAAAATTCACCCACCATGTTGCAGTACTTTTGAAGTTGCTGGGCTGACTGGCTAATCATCAAAATGTACTCTAAGTCTAATGCCTAATATTTAGGAAAGAAATATCCTTCTTAAACTCTCCTTAATCTGTATTGTGGAAATGTACTGAACACTATAAAATATGATATTAGGGATGAGCCTAGCACAGAGAATACAGGATTTGCTTAAAGCAGGGCCATCCATTGGATTTACAGTTGAATACAGGTCAATATCTAGCCCACTATCCATTATACAATCCCTGGATTCATGGCATTTCTTCTGCCATCTGGTCCAGATTGGGGTATACTTAGCGAACAAGAAATTATCCATTTCCCCTTTAAGAAGCAACTGTTGCAAAGAATCAAGCCTCTTTTAAGACATTAACCAAGGTGCAGCTGTTCATGTCTAAACAAGCAATTTCAGGTCTTAATCCAACAAACGCTACTGGGAATTGAAGTATCCTCTTTTCAATGGCAAAGCAATAATGCACCTCCTGCCCATGTGCATGGCCATTGCATCAACTACTTAGCAGACAATGTTTTGTACCACTCGTATTCAGAAGTGATTAAGCTCGTCTCCCCCCAATATTATCCTGGCCTCGGTTGAATTAGATTAGTGCAAATCAATTCCATCTCTCTCTTTCTCTTTCTCTTTTGACAAAGGTAATTTGTTGCAGATATCTTTCTAGATCCATGATCAAAACAGAATTGGTTTATAAAAAATGCAACATTTTTTGGCTGAAATTCTGTATTCAATATATGCTACAGATTACAAAATGCCAGATTCTTTATTTTCTTTGAAAAATATGATTTCTCTGTTCTACTTTGTTTTAAAATCTGAGATACTTGTCACTCCTCCCTTTTGTATGAAGGATAACAACAGTTTACTCATGGTAGATACTAATTTTGTAAAACGCTGCATTGGAACTCATACAGTCATCTGCTCCTCCATTTAATCCAGTTAGATTAAAATAATGAAAATGTTTGGAAAAATGCAAATGATGCCTATGATAATTAGCTATGATGCTTTCCTACTTTTATTAATAAGTCTGAGCTGCAGGCAATTACATTTACATTCCTTATGAAGGTTCAAAGCCTTCAAACAATTTCCTGTTATCTAGGAGAATGACATTAAAAAGTCAACCTTAGAGTAATCTATATCACGGGCTGTCCATCTGCTTGGATGGGCATGACATGTCTTTATTTCTTGCCAATGGATGGTTTCCTTTTTCAGTCATTATGGCTGATTTGCAAAAGAATGTGTATTTTCAACCGTTGTGACTAGATCTGTCTGCATTTTTTCTTTTCTTTTCTGGTAATGGGTTTGAAATAAACTGCTAATTTGCTGGTATATTCCAACTGGGTGGGAGCATCAGCAGATGAAAGCATGATT
This sequence comes from Candoia aspera, assembly GCF_035149785.1. Classification (NCBI taxonomy): domain Eukaryota; kingdom Metazoa; phylum Chordata; class Lepidosauria; order Squamata; family Candoiidae; genus Candoia; species Candoia aspera. Next base: position 315,322,985 of record NC_086153.1, read on the forward strand.
TGATTGGAAATGAGAAGGAAAAAGAAAGAAAGATGACTAGCACAATTGGCAGTATTTCAGCTGTAATAGACAGTCCCTTTCTCCCTGCAAAAGGATTACCTGGTCCAACTTGATGTCTATAAATGTAGGCAGATTCCCAAATCTTGGTGGAGGAACAGCGCTGAGGAAAGACATCATTAATATTGATGTGTAATTCACATGGCAGTGAAAAGCTGCATTATTAGCCACCATTGTTATAGCTGGGAGATTAATATTCAATGAGGCTGGATGGTACTGAAATTCCCTGATTTCTGGGATAACCCTATAGCACAATAAAGGCCAAATGGAAGTAGGAGTCTTAGGGCAGGAGAAGCTGTCTTTTGCTTTCTGCGCAGATTGAAGAATCCAAATGTGCCAGTGCACAGAAAATGCTCATCACCCCTTTCATTGTGGAGAATTGGGGGGGTGGGTAGGATAGAAGGGTAGCATTGCTTAGCTACTGCTAAGGGGAGAAGGGCCAGGTAGACTGGATTTTACTGCTTCTGTTATTTTACATTGCTTGGGAAGGGCTGCAGTTGTGATGAAGTGGCCCCAGTAAGACATCTAGTTCAGGAACCCATCGTCCTTTGCACTGATTCTGAGTACACCAGCAGATTGAAAGAAGAAGAATACTGTAGAATTTGTCACCTCTGGTAATGTCCTCAGAATCAACTGCTGCTATTCAGGTGGTGGTGATGGTAAACCATGTGAATGCACCTTGGGATCCAGGAAATAAAAGTAGAGGACAAACACTTCTTATGTCATGATGGGATATTTTCATTTCTCAAGGAGCCTTCCCCAAAGGAAAACAATATTTGTATATGCAATCTAATATATGCATATTCCCTCAGCTGCAATTCAGTAAGAATCCTGCAATCCAGGCATGTGTTCTTAAATAGGACAGAAACAGGGATCATAGACAGATCATACATTAAATGGTTCCATTGTCTTGGGTGGGGTGAAGTTTATCTTCTCTGATTAACCACTTTCAATTATCACAGTTTGGCTCACTGCCTAATGAAATTAAATGTGGATTTATGTATTCTGTCAATTCTGAGATGAGGTGAATTTGTGGGATGTTGCCAATATGAAAGGTAGAACAAAACAGCTACTACCAAGCAGAACCATGATGAAAAGAAAAGAAGTTGCTGCCAGAATAGCAACCAACAACACAATCACATGATCATGTGTAATTTTTCCGTTATTCATAAATACAGTTTTTTCTGCCTCCTAATGATTTGCTTGAAAGCAGAATATTGAAGGGCTGAAAGGAGAATTCTAAGCATGAACTATTTATGCATTTATATTTCAAATTTCATCATCACTTAGCACAATTACTAAGATTCTCTTTTGTAAGTTAACATTCCGAATTATCACTGATCCATTAAAAAAAATACATCCCACTTCCAAAAAACTGGGCTTCTTGAAGAAAAAAAACTATGAGCCATGAGAAGATCATTTAGTAGAAATCATCAGAACATTATTGAACTTTGATCAAATTAGGGACCATGTATATTTATAATGAGCAAAGTACTAGTTTAGAAATTTTACTGATGTGTGCACATGCGTATCATGGAAATGCATAGGCATGCTGTTAATACAGTGCACCCAAAAATGTGCTATGACTTCACAATGGCATCAATAATATACGCATACAGAACAGGAAGCACAACGTAACTAAAGAATGAAAAGCTGTGGCTCACACTGGGTGTACCCACATATTCAAAATCCATCCACTAAATGATCTTCTCATGGCTCATAGTTTTTTTTCTTCAAGAAGCCCAGTTTTTTGGAAGTGGGATGTATTTTTTTTAATGGATCAGTGATAATTCGGAATGTCAACTTACAAAAGAGAATCTTAGTAATTGTGCTAAGTGATGATGATTAATTATTAAGGATAATTAATTAATTAAGGACAACATTGACATATCCTGCTTCAGAAACAAGAACTGTAATGTGTAGGAGGCGTGTGGCTAAAGAAAGTTTTGGAAACTTTCCTACTGGGAAAAAGTAAGAGACTAAAATGTGAAAGGTATAACAGGAAAAGAGGCTATTCTGATTTGTTGCTATATTATGAGTGGTGAGATTGCAGCAAAACATTACGGTATGGAGTAGAGGTATAACAGAAATCCAATATGGATGTATTTTAGAACACAATGAAATGATATGGACAGTGGTAATACATGGAGCCTGGTATCACCTGTCATTCTTGGCTAAACGTTTCATACCAACAAACACATGCTGGGACAAGTTATTAATGAGATAGTAAATACGTATATACTATTGGTAGCTATTGATAATACCTGGAGGATTGGTACAAATATATATATTTCAGGAAGCATATAAAATTGCATTTGTTTGACAAATTGCATACAGCAATATAATGGTGGGCTTTTTAAAGAATAATCACAGAAAATTTGACACAAAATAATGCATGTTTGACATTGGATTTAGACTCAGGATACACGTGGATGCAAATGTGCCTATGGATATCTCCTTCTTGGCCATGCCACCTGCCTTTCTGCCCCACCGAGCCTTTTTACAACTTTAAGAAAGGATTCTAATGTTAAACATCGGAAAATAAACATGATGGACAGCTACAGCCTTTGCTTTGTTTGGACATATGTTCTTCTACTCAGAAAATGAATAAGGGTAAACAGAGAAAGGAGGGAGCATCCTTGGGAGACCAGGATAGAGGGGTCAGTTGGTAAATGCATGTTTTGTCACTGGAGGATAGCGCTGTGCAGCTCTTTGGATTCAAAGGTGAAAAGACATTTAATGATCTATGGCAAATCAGCATGCTTATTCTTTGGGATGTTTGAGGTTGTTCCTTCTCCTTCTCCTTGTCCCCTTCTCCCCTCCGCCTCCTCCTTCTCCCCCCACCCCCCACCCCTCTATCATTGGTTAATTATCTTCCCTCTCTACCTCTAACCCTTGGAGTTCTCACAAGTCTGAGGCTACTTTTCTCATTTCTCAAAATCACATTCCAAATAGGGAGAGGTGAAACAAACAAATACCCTGCTGGGCACGTGTCTGATTACTTAAATAGTCCATAATATATCTTTTCTTGGTTTCTGGATGACATTTTTGTTGCAGATCAGTTAAGGTCTTAGCAAGTTAAGGCATCACTTTAAAAAAATGATCATAACAGCATATTTCTAGCAGCATGAAATCATTCACATGCACATTCAAAAACGTAATACTATAAAAGCTGTGTAGCTACGGGGATTCAAAAAAAAGCATTTTAAGCTTTCTGCAAAAGTGCACCCAAAGTCACCCTTAAGCGTTGATACCTGAAAGTAATGATCCTGTTGTAATTTTATGGTCAGTTCTCTGAGTGCACTTTTTGAATCAGAATAGAAGAATGTTTGAAACACATTCTCATACTCTGGAACTCATTTGTTCAGCTTGCGTATCATTCTTAGGCTGTTACTCCAGAATCTAGGTTCTTCCAGGAAAGGCTGTCCTATTAAACAAGGTTTTCTGTGCAAGCTGGGAGCTGACCAATTGCAGCAGTGGGCAAAAATATGCCCAGCAATGCTTTTACATTTTAAATTATACTGTAAAATTTCGGAGATGAAACAAATCAGGAAACACTTTTGACTGTTCAGTTGCAAACTCCACCCAATGTTTTAAAGATGAGTCAGCAATAGAAAATGAGAATGGAAAAAGAGTCTCAGCTAGCTTTGAGAAGTTTCTCTGTGTTTCACTTATTCACTCTCACACACATTTAATGTAAAAATAATTATATTTTGTATGTATTTATGTAAACAGTATTCATACTGTCACTTTAGGTATTTTATAGGCTTCATATGATGGAGTTTTATGAATAGTGAATCCAATTCTAATGGGTTTTTTTTACAACCTTTTCTATTACATCAACTTTTCCTAAAGTCTAAAACTGATATTCTTTATCATCTGTCTGTCTGTCTGTCTGTCTGTCTATCACCAGCTCAAATCAATCCAGTCCAGAACGAAAGCTTCTTCATTGAAGGTTATGAACCATAACCTACCATGCTGGTCCAGTATCTGTTGGTAGGTAGATGTTTGTCCTGTGTCCTGTTTCTACATCTATCTGTGATTATTCGACATGTAAGTGAAAACAGAGAGATAATAAAGATATTCTTGAAAAGAGTGGCTCATTGTATTAAACAATAATTTTTGCAAACTGAAGTTCCTCATACTCATTTAGATGAAGCTTCAAGCATGGTCTTGAAGAATTTTTGCTTATGAAAAATGGCTTAGCTTCCATATTTCCTTCAAATTTCATCAGAGGCATACTTTTGTTTTTAGAAATTAATTTATACTCCTTGTAATTGTATGTAATGGTAAGTGGGAATGACCTTGGGAGACAGCAGGAAGAGCTGCAGCCAGGGGTCAGATAAAAGGCAGATTAGCCTGCAGCAGGAATGTGGGTATGGCAAACATCTCAGAAGGGACCCTCCCTAGTTTCTTGGGAGGTGATGGGGGAGAAGTGAACTTTCAGGCTTGCAAGACTGATGTCAGCCCTGTGAGGTAGTCCAGACAGAAGCACACCCAGATGAACTAATGATATTTTACTGTAAGGTTACAGTAATAGAATGTTGCAAGTACCCTGGCTGTGGCTTTTCCTGCTGTCTCCCAAGGTCATTCCCACATACTATTACACTTCTGTGGCTATTTCTGTATGACAGTGCCTGCTGATTACAATAAGATATATTCTTCATTTTAATTTTTTATAGGAAAAGCCTTTCTGGTTAGTCAACAGGAAAAAGGTCACACAATGGCAGGTGCCTTGATATTGTACTGATTCTTCAGTAAAAAACAGCATCTTTCTGCTGAAAATGCATATCTTCTGCATTAAATTCAGTCCTGATGCCCTCTTTTAATCAAAATTTTAAGTGTATTTTGTCTTTTCAATCAAAAGAGGATTTAAGAAATGAGAGATTCTCCTTATTTTTTACTTACCCTGAATATGTCTGTTCAGCATGGAACAATGGCAACGAATTGGCTGAAATATGCACCTAATGGCAAACACTTAGGTAGAAATTGTTATGTGAAATTGGCTGTGTTGGACAAGTAATTATGTAATCACAGAAGCATTCTTTTCTAACTATAGACAAAGACTGACTCCAGCTTGTTAGAGGTGCCCAGTTCATTAAGTGTGGCAAAAGCCCAAATGTTAGCCATATGCTCCAATTTTACCACCAGTTAGGAAATTCAAACTATCATTTGGTGGTGGTTTAGTGCAGGGTTGAGTCAAAGGGATTTTCCTATTCTATGTGTTTCATAGAATAGGAAAATATTGGTCACAACTTTACTTTATAGGAGGTTTGGTGTGGCCCAGATCCAGATTCAAATTCATTGCTTTGTCAGTCTTCCTGCTAATCCTCCAAGTCAGCATACTGAAAACCCTGGGTAGGGCAGTGGGTGATCTATCATGGCACAAGTCAAGTACATAATAGTCTGAGGGCTATTATTCTGGATATTATTCTGGAAAGTATATGAAAAACTTTCCCCTGTTTTATTATTGTGTTTCTATATACTTTCTAAATATTTACATTATTTTCATCTATGGTGGACTTAACTTACACTGATACCTTGTATGACTTGGTCAGGTCTAACAGGCTGTGTAGCATGACTGTATTGTTCTGATTACTACACATGAGGCTGTACAGAGTTCTGGATTCAAAGGGGAAAGTATGATTCGGTGCTTAGGTGACTGTATACATAGTACCTGTATGTATGTATGAAGCAGGCACGCCTTTCCTGGATCAGGAGGCCATTCAGATAGTCACTCATGCCCTTTTCTTTCCACACTGTGTCTTTTTTTTTTTTTACCAATTTTTAAAATTCTGTTCTTGATTGATTTCTATTCCCATATCCAATAATAAGCTTGTTTAATTATTGTTGTGGCAATTGAGTATTGGCTTTTAAATGGGAGTAGGGGACTTCCATTTACAAAGTTGTGGCATAGCAGTGATGTGATTCGCCTGTTTAAGACATACAGCTGGCAATGTCGATGAGATCTAGCAGCATCTGTCTCTCTAATAACCTCATTGTCAGCTACACTCTGTTTTTCTGCATTGACCAAATTATAAATTGCGAGTGATTGCATCTTAGCCACATGTACAACCTTTTACTACCTGCATATTAATTTAAGTAAGATGTCCCACTGATTAGTAGTTAGAAGGCACACAGGAAAAATGATGGAATGTAAGAATCAACTAACAAGACAATTAAGTTACGATTATGAAAATAGATGTTATTTCTATTTAGCAAACTTCAACTTTACTTGAAGCAAGATGGCAGGATAATCTGTGTTAAAGCTGAACAATGTCTTCTGAAATATTCAGTGCAACATGAAACTCAGGAGCTTCATTAGGCACCGACTGCAATTCATCAGGAATCTTTGCTGTATTGTTCCCTAACTCCAGAAACTGAGAAAAACAACAATGTATAATATACAGTAACTAATAAAAATAATAAAAATATAAAGAAGAATGGTAGAACTGTATATCAAATAAATGTAGAGAAATTGCAAAGATTAGGAAGTGTCTTTTTGAGAATCGGAAAAGGCAGAAACTAGATGTTTACTTGAGACTATCAATCCGTACTTCCTTCTCACTGCTTCTTGTCTCATAATTATGCAACTCTCATTTGCATGTTCTTATACACACCCATGTTTGCTTCTTTCAACAAGGACGAATTCCTCAAAATAGACCACATACTACCCACTGCCTTTCCACCAGCAATTTTTGGCTTAAAATTTCTTTATCCATGTACCTATCTTTAGTAAACAAGGTACACAAATGCATTTATTTGCTCTTGTTTGCTTCATTTTACCTGACAGACACAACTATATTGGTCTTTGATACAGTACTTTTCAGATCCATATTCCTTGTGGTATCATACAACCTAACATTCTCAGCCAACTACATAGCATTGTCCCTGGACAATAGCCTCTAACACCATGACAAGGATTTCTTAATCATTTATCCATAAATACATTAAACAACCATGAGGACATCACACATCCTTGTCTTATTCTCTGCTTAGTTCTGAACCATTTACTAAGCATCTAATTTATTTTTACACACGCTTTATTTCCATCATATACTACTTTTATCAAATTCAGCAACCAAACTTCAACACTCTTAATTATGCAAAACGTTCCATAATTCAGGTGTATCCACTATTATATGCTTTCTCTACATCAACAAACATGCAGAATTGTTTCTTTCTTATATTCATATATTTCTCAATGACCTGCTGAAGAGCAAATATCTGCACATTTCCAGACTGTAAAAGATGAATATCAGGAAGCAGGATCATAACTGGGGGCATCCATGGAGGAGGGAGTCAAAAAAGTCAAGATTCTGGCCATTACCATACAATCATAGCCCTGCCCCTTATGCAGATGTGACACACATAAAAAAGGAAGAGGGCTTCAGTTTCATGGTAGCAGCTGTCATCTTTACTTTTTTGACACCCACTGTTAAAGAATGTGTCTCTGAAGGGGGGGTGATGTGGTGGATTTCAGCAATGCTGCTGGTTCTCAGGAAAGGGAACACATTCCAAGGAGGTGGTAGTGATAAGAGGAGGCACAGTCCAGGAAGCAATGGTGGGAAAATGAAGAGATTCAGAATAGCCCCATCCTACAGCTCTCCCAGGTTATTTCCCCTTAGGTTAGGTACAGCAGCTTTAGCCTTGGGCTGGGCCTGATACCCACCCCACAGATGCCCGTAACCACAACTCAGCCTGCCCCATGGCTGGTGAAACAGCCAGTCTTTGAGGCTTTCTTCTCAGCATGTGGACCATGATCAGTGTTTTCAACAAGAGCAAGAACTTGACTTGTGCCATGATAGATCACCCACTGCCCTACCCAGGGTTTTCAGTATGCTGACTTGGAGGATTAGCAGGAAGACTGACAAAGCAATGAATTTGAATCTGGATCTGGGCCACACCAAACCTCCTATAAAGTAAAGTTGTGACCAATATTTTCCTATTCTATGAAACTCATTACCAAATGTCCTTCCTTGTAACCATCTTACCATTGGTGCTGCCAACAAAAATGAGATCTCATGTATAAAGCACTATTTCAGAATTCCTGATCACATAGGGAAATTTATATATGTGCCCGTTTCTCTGTCACTCAAAGCAATGGGTTTCAGATTGCTTAATTTGACAGGAATGTATTCCATGTTTAGACCTTCTGGTTGATGGGAAAGCTTTTATAAATGCTTTGGCTCTACTATTATAATCAAATGGCTATTACACCTCAGAAAAGATAATTATAATACATGTGCAGTACATTAGATTTCATTTTAATATTTTTATATAAAATAAAAATTGCCTTTTTTTTACCCCTTTGCTCTGATTCTGTCTAAATTTTGATGAATGAGCATCACTTTCATGTCATGCATAACTCAGATGGGATTTAAGACAAATTTAACTTGAGCTCTCCGAAGCATTAGAAAGTGAAGTCCTCATTCTGTTAAGAAAAGACTCCAACCAGCTCTTAGATATTATTACTTGCCTTATTGCTTCTCAATAGGTTGAAGTCCTTAGCTCCTAGAAGTGTTCACCTCAAGCTGCAGGACATCTTAGAAGCCTGGGAGACCAAAACTCTGAAGGTATTTCAGTTGGCCTGGGAATAAAGCACTCAGAAAATGAAAATGCTTAATATAGCTAGAAAGCAGAAGAGCTTCCCAAACTAATTGCTTTTCTGTAAGAATTTTTTTTTTAAAAAAGAGAGGCTTTAGAAATCACATACACCTTAATGAGTTCATTCTTCAAGTCACTGCTCATACATACATACCCATAATTTATCCTCTTTCAGGGAACGCACCATTATGCAAAGCTCAGAAAGAGATTAAAAATGGGAAGCCAAAGAAATTAAAGGTATGATATAAGGAAATATAGATAAACCTATAACTTAAAACCATTCCATTCATTCAACTACTCCACATACCTTATAAGCCTATCATTGCTTTTAGCACATTCATTTGCTGCTTCATACATTACCTTTTGTTTTTTAAACTTATTTCCTCTCTCATCGGCTCCACCCAGCTACAGTGTTCTTGGTCTTCAATTACTCTCATTTATTCTTGGCTCATAAATTGTCTTGTAATTTAGTTCTCATTCATTCTCTCTATATGACCAAAATCACCTCAATGTACTTCTTTCATACTGGTCACTCACTTTGTATTCAGTCCACATCTATTCAGCACTCATTCATTCTTGACCCTATCATTTCTTCTTTTAACACGTACACAGCTTAAATAATCCATTCCCAGCACATTGAATGTACTTTTATGTTTTCCTGACATACCCAACTTTCCATATAACAGATTAGGCATCCTCTTCCAGGAAAAAAAAAAGAATAGAAATTGATATGTTATAAACAAGAAGTATAAATCATGCTGGAAATGTGAAACCTCCATTTTGGTGCTAAATCCTACTCAATATTCCATTTATCTCTCCTGTGTTATTTCCACCCCCCCACCAAGCTCCTGCCACTCAACTAGGCTGCCCTGCCAGCTACTTTCTCTCCACTGATTGATTTCTTCCATGCAAGCTCCTGCTTCCATTGCTTCTAGGTTGTTCTTCCATGTTGTGGTGGACAGGGGAATCCCTGAATCTATTCCTGGTTGCTGTAGAGAGAACATGTCCTTATTCGTAAACTCTTTTAAACAATGAAATTGTGGCTCTGGACTCAACTCCAAATATCACTCCATTAGATTCAGTTGCTGCTTTGGAATGAGATCACTAAGTAAATGCTGCAGTGCCATTGATATAAAAGATGCATGTCTCTGGTATTCTGTATGCAGTTGTGATTGTGAATTGTCAAGCTTCAGTGTTTTTATGTAGATGTGATCAAATGCATTCCTTTACATCTAGCTCTCCCTGAGCACCATTGTTACCCACTTCAGCACTTTCTATTAGTTATAATTCAAAACCATTCTGTTCAGCTTTCATAAAGAACATCAGGTCTCTGCCAATTCATGCATTGATCCAAAGCAAATATTTTGACTTTTATTTTCCTACACATACAGGAATAATAAATGGATGCAACTTGTGGTTCACCATCTTGATTACGGTAAGGAACCATGGAGTTAGGACACACTAGGGGCTCGCAGTTCTTAACATTTTTTTTTGCAAGGGAGCAGTATTTATTGGCAACTTTATGAGCTCTTAATAAGCACCATATTTGTAACTAGTTGCATTTACCTTGGTAGGTCAAAATTGTGCAGATTTAACCTATATAATAAGAAAAGGTGGCAACAGAAGCCATCCTGGCAGGGTGTAGCAGGGTCATACCTTTTTAGTACTCATATGGGAGACTGCTAGGCAATCCCAAAGCTTTAGACTAGTCTGGTAAATCAACAAAATATCCTCGAACAAGGCAATTTGCAGAGTAATGTCATATTATTGCCAAAAAAACAGCATTGAGTTTTTCATAAAGAGTTGAGATTATGTTCTTGGGAGAGTCTTTATTTTTTATTTTTCTCTTCTATTAGTCTTTATTTAAACCTAGATAGTAAGGAAGTATAGTAATGTGAGTTCAGATTTACCAATAAGCACTGCAAATAGGGGATTGGATCTAGAATTAATCAACATTACAACACACTGATCAGTGAGAGAAATTAGTCACCATCATTATAACATGCGCATATATGGTATATTATATGAAATTAGTAATGCCTAATAGGTCCCATTGATTTCAGTAGGTTCCTTCTAAGCTGGGATTCCATTCAGCGAACTTTATCATTTATTGTTATTATTAAAATTAGAAGTCTTCCAAGATTTCAGTTGCAGAAGTCATGGTCACAGAAGCAAAGACAAGTGCTTTACCAACATCTGAGAAGAAATGCCTGTTTGAGGCACTGCAATTCTTAAAGCAGTGTACTTAGCAAAAGGTTCTAGGAGTTTGGGTAGGCAAATCACATAACTGGTTTACAGCCTAGAGACCAGGGGCCTCCATTCCATACATCCCATCCCTTTCCTTAAGAATTGTTAAGGAAATGTATAGGCTCTTGTCTTCTGTTTGATAATGTATAGGTCATAGCTTAAATTGGAAAAGTTGTCCAATGGAACTTTTGAAGCATGGATGGAATCAAGAATCAGCATTGGTAAGTACTTGCATACCTATACTTCAGCTGCAGGAAGGAGGGATCATGACTGCCATCCAGAAACCCATGGCTCTGTTGTGGTTCCCTTTACCATTCCAATTCACAGGGAATTTCCAACAAGCAATAGAAACAACAGCTCCTAGAATTTGCACTGGAACTGAGCCAATTGTTTTTTCCAAAAAGAAATTCCTTTTTTCCCCCCTGAAAATCTTTTTAAAGGTCCATTCTGATGAATATTCTCAGAATATTGTTCATCATCCCTTTACTGCATGCCCCCAAAACAAGGCCATGTTTGGATCATTGTTCGGGTTGCAAGACCATGGCTAGGCTACTAATGCTGGAAATATACTTTTCCTTTATTTCTTGCAATACAAAGGGGGAAAGAAGGAAATATCACAGGAACTACAAATAGTGTGCCTTTCTCTGGAAATTCTTCAGTTCACAGAGAAGATTTTGCTGAACGGGCATTGGACTTTTTCAACATCAGCCAAACACCAGCCAAACTGGTGCCCTCTAAATATGTTGGATCCCAACTTCTCTAACTATCACTCAGCACAACCAGTACATAGCTGGGATTAGAGGGAATTTTGGTTCAACTTATCAGTGGAGAAGTAAGTTAGGGGAAAATAACTGACATACATAACCTTAATATGTCTGGCATTTGCAGCAGTCCCATGGAGTTGAGAAGTTTGCCCAAATTTGAAAGCTATATTTTCAATATTTTAATATTACTGACTTCTAAATTTCATTGTTCAGGCTGAGTGGGTTGGGGCTGAGGCAGATTTAATTTTCTTTTCTCTGCTCTGTTGGTTGACCCCATTATACCAGCCATAATGGAACCTCCAATTCTCATCATTCAGGTTAGAATAATACATAAATAACTTACCATGCAATCATTGATATATGGTTAGAAAGAGCCCCTGCACATTAAATTCCCAACACCAACATTCTAAATAGACACTTATAAACTTAACTGTTAAGGTTTGAAAGGACTCTCATTAACTTATGGGGAAATCGGCCTGGGGCGCACAAGATCTGCAAGAAGCCTTTATTTCACATGTTGTAAAACGGTATTGTCAGTCATGTTAAACCAAAACAGAACAAATGACTTAAGTATTAATAAGCATTAACTGTCAACTCATTATATGTGTGACCAACTTTCGGTTAGCTTACTCCCAACATTTCTGGAAGTACGAACAAACCACCTGTCTGTCCTGCAGAGCATCCATATTACAACACATGGGATTTTCAGTGACAAATACAAGTCTATTTTTATGCTGGCACAATCACAGAGCTGGGCTTATTCTGAAAGGCATGTAGAAGTGTAAAAGCTTCATTGGAGAGAAGTGGGAGGGGGTCACAGTGTTAAACTGCTACCCTGAGGCTGAAGAAAATTACTAAGAATGAGTAGTAATGACTCAAGTGAACACCCTGCAGGCAGCCTTCAATATTCCGGGTAACTTTATTAACTCTGCATATGTGCATGAGGGAATGAAATACAAGGGGAGAATAAAAGTCACCTTTTCTTTTCTTTTCTTTGATGATTTTGTAATTTTAAAATAACCAATACTTTCATTATCACTATTTTCTATTCATTAAAAAGTTAGTTCTAACTTGTTCCATTTTTAACTTATTTTTAAAAGAGCTACTTTTTCAAAACGTTAAAGCTATCATTCCAAAGGATTGCTTCTGCTTATGTTTGTCCATTTATCAGAGCCATTGGCAAAGTTTTTTTTAAATTATTATTTATTTCTTAACGAGTTTTCGAGAAAGGAATAGCAGAATTACAACACACACACACACACACACACACAAACACACACACACTTCCCTGTCTTGGGCAGCGGGCTGGACTAGAAGACCTCCAAGGTCCATTCCAACCCTATGATTCTATGTTTCTACACACATATACACACACAAACCCAAGAAAGAAATACATATAAAACTAAAAAACCAACCAGAAAGAAAGAAAGAAAGAAAGAAGAAAAGGAAAGAAAAGAAAAGAAAAGAAAAGAAAAGAAAAGGGTGGAACTATTGATATATGTCTCACACCAAGGTGGCACTGTTGGATTTGAGGGAGAATGTCCTTTTGAGGGAGAATAATGTCCATTTGAGGGAGAATATTCTGCTTTCCCCATGATCTCATTTGGTGGGTTTTTTTTCCTTTTTCTCCTAATCTTCTTCCTTCACAGAATCCTAGTGTTGGAGAGGCCATTAAGGGCATTAGGCCATTTTGTTTACTTGCTCTTTCTTTTCCCTCTTTTGGAAGATAGGAACAGCATTTGCTCTTCTCCAATCATCAGAAACTTTACAAATTCTCCTGAATATATAAGAGTTTGACCACACCATCAGCTTCAGTATCCTAAGATGCAATTCATCCACTCCAGGAGATTCAAAATAAAAATATATTTTACCATGTTTCTATCCATCTCATGCTTTAATTTTGCCCCTTTACAAGTTTTGATAGGAGAAGATTGAATCAGAGTAGGAATTGAGTAGCTTTGTCTTTTCTTTTTACTCCAGTGCATCACTCTTTCCTTCCCCAGTTTCCCTCTTTATCAGGAAGCAGCCTGGTAGAGGCAGAATGGAGAGGGAAAAATTAAATGCTGTGGAGAACAAGCCTCAACACAATCAAGGTACATCTGAGGGCATTTGACTTCCTCCTCCAGCCCTAAAAGCACCACTAAGCAGAGCCCTGCAGAACTTTAGATGATGATTTTATTAAACACTAGAATTCCTCAAAGAGATAACATCAGAAACTGCAAATGATATTGTTATTTTATTCAAGCTGTTTGACAATAAAAGTAGCTTACACTTAAAAATTAAAGGACAACACAGGTTAATTTTTCATCAGTGTAATTTTCATAGACCCCCCCCCCAAATAATACAGAGAGTCATGAAAAATTATATTCGTTCGTTCATTCATTCATTCATTCATCCATCTATGAGCCTTCTTACCATCAATTTAGAGCCTATCTATCTATCTATCTATCTATCTATCTCTTGCCTACCTACTTATCTAGATTTAAATCAAATTCAAAAGCTAATTACAAGTGGAAATTATGTTAGAGATCCTTAGTTCCTCACATAGAGGAGTTCTCAGGGGAGAAAGAATGACTATTACAATCAATTTGACTCAGGTACGATAAGTCCAGTGCTGATCTGGCATAACTGTACTTCTCAACCCTTATATAAATTCCTTGCAAATCTACTTGTTCCAGTCAGCTCAAAGATCTGATTCATAACAGAATATTATGATAAGCAGAGATATCTCACCTGTTAGGCAAATGAGATCTTTGCTCTGTGTAACAGTAGCTTGGCTTGCTGTCCAGCTGTCCAATTCACTGAAAGAAAGACTGAGGTTAGACAATTATATCAATGAGGCAATAATGCTTAGTGATTGTGCTTGCAACTTTTTCCCTTGACCTAGAAAAATGAAAATGATGTGGCAGCTACATAGCTGGCTAGTGATAGTTAGCACTTGTTAGCTGGGTGGGTTGATGTAGGGCACAGAGGGAAGAGCGCTGGCAAGTGAAGATGTAGATGGGATAAAGAAAAAAAGGTGCTGATGATCATTCTTATTGCATCCCCATGGCAAATGTTCTTGGTTTAGATTCTGAACTGTTGTTAAAATTGGAAAGTGATGCCTTTTGGGAGAAACAGATGTTTCACAGGCACCTGGCCATTACTCAACTTCCTGCCCTGAGCTTCAAAATTCCCACTGGATCATCTTTATTTTTTGCTGTGATAATTAGATGCATTCAAAGCCTCACACCAAGACTTCCTGATCAATGGATTGCCTTCGATGCTGTCAATCACGAGGTACTGTTGGACTCTCTGTGTGTCACTGAAGAATAAAGCACAGCTGCTGCTGCTGTTGCTCCTCCTGTAGGTCTCTGCCATGAACTTCCTCAAGGGACCCTCAGTGTTCTGAGCTGGCATTTCTATTCATCAACCAAGACATAGGTCTGATTGAAAAAGCAATAGCCATATCTATTAATTTGCATCTCTCCTTGAATATTCATTTATATTTTCCCTTTGTTTCCATTCTAATTTAGTTAATGAAGGACAGCTAAGTAAAATATGAATGGGTATGTCTTCCTTCAGGATATATGCTTTATTTTTTTTAAAAAAAATTATCTCTTAAAAAAAAAGAGTCAAGTACTCCATTTCTTTGAGACAAACCACATTTGATACCAGGCTTTCTCCTGAATGAGTTTTTCATGATCTAACAACAGCAGGAGAAATTAAAATCTTCTTATGAAATCATTCAATGCCTCATACCTTGACTTAACACAAAGGTGGTTTGTTTGATTTTGGCTTGGTGCGTTGTATGAAATCAACTGATGTGGTCTATAAACCAGGCTTGATAGCTAAGCATAACAGTGGGCTAAATCCCTCATTTGCAATAAATACCTATTGACTATGGTTGCAGATAGTTACCTTCCATTTAAGGATGGAAGCAGATGAAAATTGGACTGGAAGCCTAAAATGAACACATCACTGTTAAAAATTAAAGAACCCCCCATCTCCTCCCCAATCTATCTGCCCCCATGTATGTGATTTGGCCTCATCCACTTGTTAGTCCTCAATCCTGTAAAAATCTTAAATGTTATCTTACACCTCAAAACATTGTCCATCTCTGACTAAGCATGATGGGTGAATTTTGCCAGCTGGGGCTTATTTAACAATCTTGATGTTTTAATAGAATGTGTAAATCCAACTGTCAGCTATAAAATGAGTTTTATTGTCCGATAGTGAAAGCCTTTTTAAATAATAGTTCCCCAATTCTGGAATATCTTCCTTAAGAACTTAAACTGATGTTGACATCACAATCTTTCCAGTGCAGCTCCAAACCTATTTATTAACCAGGCATTTACTTCCATCGGCTTTGTATCTTCAAAATTGTGTTGCATCTCATTGTTGAATGGAAAATGATATGTTATGATGAGCTATTTTCATTACATTATATTTTTAACTGATGTATACCACCTGCAATCCATCAGAATAAACAGTCTAGCAATTTTTATATATAAATACATTTTCTCCTTTCTGCATACCTCACACCTTTGTTTCCACTGATGTCAAGTGTAAACTGCCCATTATCTATTTTAGCATATATAGTTTGTCCCTCAGTACCCCATGATAGTAGAAGATAAAGGGAAGAGGGCTTTTACTATGTAATCCTCAACTTTGTCCTGGGGAGTCCTATGCTATATAAAAGGATGTTTGATTTGCATTTGGATTATTTAGAATTTGACTGGGATTTTTAGAATTAGTATGATGCTTTGCATGCTTAATAGGGATATCAAGATTTGGCTGTTTGCTGTGGCACCCAAAGGAGCAATTCCCCATTTACAAAACCATTTGATTATATTACAAGCTTGGATAAGTACAAGCTTGATAAATCTGTAGAACTGGTGGCTGATCTGCTGCAGACTGTTCCATTTCTATTAAAATTGCTTTGTGCCAGACTTAAGGCTTCAGGTTCAACTAACAATGCCAGATAGCCCATCTTCCTATATCTATGTAACAGGAGGTAGGGTTAGTTTTAAGGAGTGAGTAAGTACTGAGCATGATACAACTTTATTTCCCTTAAGTAATAATGTCAAAGATTGAACACAAAGAAACAATCTAGTCTACCTCTGAATAAAGGATGGACCAAACATTATGTTTGGTTTCTTTGAATAATCTTAAGTTTCTTTTGGCCTGATCAAAGCTGCTTGAAAGATCTTGCCTTTACATGAGATATAGATATATAGAAAGAAAGAAATCCCATAAGGAAATCTAATTCTTGCATGGAGAAAACCTGCTTTGCTTAGCAGAGGTGAAGATCCTTTCAGAAAAAGGAACAGCAGAGCTAATTCATCATAACAAACAGACCATACAAGCATTAATAATAATAATAATAATAATAATAATAATTTCTAAGAGCTAGGCCCTAAAAAACACTCTGCATGAGCAGCTAATTCTCATCTCCTGTGATGATGAGGAAGAAGATTGAAACTTTAGTAGGCCTATGAGATTTAAGCTGATGTTCACTAGTAATAAATGTAAATATTTTAAAAAGTCTCTCTCTTAAAGCAAAATGTGACCCACATAAGAGAGGCGAAAAAAATTGAACACATTTTTGTGACCCTTTCTGCAGTGGAATAACTACTTTTATGATTTAAAAGCCTTGTAAACGTGACATAATTTGTTTGTTCCACCACCTTTGTACATCTATTGCTGTGGATTTGTAAAGTTAAATGCAATTTGTTTTATACTTTGGTTGCTTAACATTTCTCTCGCTGTTGTGCAACAACTATTATCATATTTATTGTTAGTATTACACTCTAAGCATGTACTTGATGGATTGCGAGCATTTCATACTGATGAAGCCATCAATAACTTGCTGTCCAGGCCTTTTTCTCTCCCTTATGCTTCATCTTAGTTGTGAATCAGTAGGGCTGGCTAAGAAAATATTGGGAGGTGATTAAAGGCTTGAGCAAAAGAAGTGCCTGAAAAGGTTGGCTACCTAGAATGCATTAGAATTGCAAAGACAGAATTGCCACTAAGATTTCACTCATTGTCAAATTCATATGTGTATATGTGTGTATGAAAGAGAGAGAGAGAATGAGAGAGACTGAGACCAAGCCCTGGTTCTCCCTTCCTGCTCAACCCCTATGGCCAGATTTACATCACTCTCTTAAACCAAAATGTAGTTTGATGTTGGTTTAGTGTACTGTATAAATCCTGCTTGTGAGTCTCTAGGTTGATGGCCACTATTTTGCATGTTTCCAGTGCTCCTGACCTACCCTTGTTCTGTTTATTTATTTACTTGATGTATAAGCCACCTTTCTGCTCAGAATGGACATAAAGATCTTAGAAAAAGCAGGAATGGTAGCTGCTGCCAAAAACCAAGCATAGAGATAAAATAAAACTACAAAACACCACAATGTGAAATATACAGAGGAATTTTTATTAATCTAAGGCAGTGTTTTTCAAACTTGGCAACTTTAAAATGTGTGAATGTTAACTCCCAGAATCCCCCTGCCAGCATTTTGAAGTTCATACATCTTATAGTTGCTGAGGTTGAGAAACACTGCTCTAAAGCATCCAGTGACTTCAGAGCACAAAAGCCAAAAATAGCTGCAAGACCTGAGAGGTTGCTGAGATTAAGAGACTTCACACTGGCTGGGGAATTCTGGGAGTTAATGTCCACACATCTTAAAGTTGCCAAGTTTGAAAAACACTCACCGAATTTGTGACCAAAACAAACAAAGAAACAAATCCACAACTCACGAATATTCTCAGGGACATATATTGTCAGACTGAAGTAATTTGCAGGTGGTCTAGTTCAGTGTTTCTCAACCTCAGCAACTTTAAGATGTGTGAACTTCAACTCCTTTCTTCTCTTCCAAGATTCTTTACAGTGTTGGCATCTATAATACTGAGAAAATGACGTGAGCCAGCAGGGCTTAGCAGATGACCACACTTGAAGATGTATAGGAGAACAACTTTATGTCAGGGGCGTCTCCTTTCAATCCTGTAGTTCTATACCAATCCTACAGAGCTTTCTGGAATGCAGGGGTGATTGTGGTGTGTGCGTAAGTCACAATGGTGGCCATAACCCTGCAGTCATTGGCCACATGCTTATGGTGTCATCTTGACTTTTTGGACCCTTCTCCCTGCAGACACCCCTGCTAAAATGTCCATGTGACCACCAGATATCATGTAATTGCTTGGGCAATCCAGGAAGAGCTGCAAGAAAAATACCACTAGAATTGTAAAAATTGGGATAAGTTTAGTTAAACATAAGAAAATAGCAAGGCCATACAATTTCTGACTTCCCAAAATATCAGTTGAACCAGAGTCACGTGCAACCCAAAAAGTTTAGTTTTGATGAGAGAGTGTGCTATGTTTGCAACTAAGAGAGTCCAAAAGATTTACATTGGTGGGAAATGTGGAGATAAATATGTCAATACAGCACACATAGAACTGCTTTTTTCCAGTGGAAGATACTTGCAAAACTGCCTATAGTACAAAATTGTGCACAAAAGGAAAAAGATGCACAACGATGGACAAAATGGAAAAATATATGTGGAAAATGTTGAAAACATGAAAAAGAAAAAGAAATTGCTCATTCTTAATTCCCTTCTCTTCAAATATAGGGCTAATCTCTAAAAGGTAGATTAGTGGAATCTGAAGTCTCAGCGAGCTCCAGAATAGGCTTTCCAACTCCTTATAGGTCTCCTTATGGGTCCACTAAATGGGCTTTGTTTGGCATTTTGCTTTACTTGTTTGTGGACCTCGACTTATCCTGAAAATGCAGCACAATCCAAGATCACCCTATGGCCAGTCTCTTGAAAGTTCAGCATCAAGAAATAATAATAACGATAATGATGGTGATGGTGTTGATGATGATGATGATGATGATGATGATGATGCTGTACAAGAAACAAACATGAATATTGAAATAATGTAATTATTATTCTGCAAGCAAGAAGTGGTGGGAACACAAAATAGACAAAGTAATAGAAAATAAAGAAGCTAAAGTGCTCTGGGACTTTAGAATTCAGACAGACAAGCACCTGCCACACAACACCCCAGACTTAACAATTGTTGATAAGAAAGACAAACAAGTCTGGATGGTGGACATTGCAATACCTGGAGACAGCAGAATAAAAGAGAAAGAACTGGAGAAAATCACAAAATACAAAAACCTGCAAATAGAAGTAGAACGATCATGGCAAAAAAAAAAAAGCAAAATTAGTACCAATAGTAATAGGCATCTTGGGTGCAACTCCAAAACATCTGGGCACCACTTGAACACCATCAGCATTGACAAAATCACCATCAATCAGTTGCAAAAGGCAGCTTTACTTGGAAGAGCTTACATCCCGATACCTTTAACACCAGACAACAACATCCGCCTACCCCACATCCTTGGGAAGGACTTGATAGGTGGATAAAAATGCCAAATCCAGTCTAAATATCTGGCTGACTGTGTGACCAATCATAATAATAATGTACAGGTAACAAAGCATGAATATCGAAATAAAGTAGTAAAAGGACAAACAGAATACTAGCAAGGAAAAGCATTGTAGTCAATTTCTACAAAAGATCGAGGGGAAAGTAGACAAAGATAAAACCTGGCAGTGGCTTACAGCTAGAACAGAAAGGAAGGAAGGAAGGAAGGAAGGAAGGAAGGAAGGAAGGAAGGAAAAGAAAGGAAAAGAAAAGAAAAGAAAAAGAAACTGAAGGCTAGATTTTGGCTGCTCAAGAGCAAGCTATTTGAACGAATGCAATCAAGGCCAGAATCAAAAAATCATCAAATGATTCAAAGTGCAGATTGTGCAAAGAAGCAGAAGAAACAGTAAATCATATACTCAGCTTGCGCATGAAGATCGCACAAACTGATTATAAACAACGGCATAACAGTCGCCAAAACGATTCACTGGAACATCTGTAAACATTATCATGTGCCAGTAATGAAAAATTGGTGGGAACATATAGTTGAAAAAGTAGTTGAAAAAGCAGGTTAAAATATTGCGGGACTTCTGAATACAAACTGATAAAGTCTTGACGCATAACACACCAGATTTAACTGTGGTGGAAAAGAAGAAAGTAGATAATTGATGTGGCACTGCCAGGAGATAGTAGAACAGAAGACAAAGAATTGGAGAAGATCACAAAGTATCAAGATCTGAAAATTGAAGTTGAAAGTTTACAGCATAAACCAGCTGAGGTGGTCCCAGTGGTTATCGGCACACTGGCTGCCATACCAGAAAACCTTGGACGGCACTTAGAAAATCTGCGCATTGACAAAATTTCCATCCATCAGTTACAAAAGGCCACACTGCTTGGATCCACACATGTACTACACTGATACATTACGACACCCCAGGTTCTTGGGAAGAACTCTATGTGAATGAAGGCCAACACCAGCTAAAGAACTGGCAGCTGTGATTTCATGTTGTTGTGCATATAATAGTAATGATAATAATAATAAATAAGTGCCTGGCAAAAAAGAATCATATGGCTATATCAATATTCCCAAAGCTAGCTGTGATAGGAGGGAAAACAGCTGTCCTAGGGCAAAATTTTGTACATATATACTGCATCTATCTATCTATCTATCTATCTATCTATCTATCTATCTATCTATCTATCTATCTATCTATCTATCTATCTGTAACCTCCCCTGAGCTTCATAAGTCACATCACCATGAAACTCCCAAGGAAGCTACTGTGCAGCTGTCAGTTTTTGTTGAATATTTGCAGAGATCCTTGATCTTTTACTTATATATATTTCTCCAGGACATGGAAGTTGGCAGGCATGGAAATTCTATTTATATAAATCTGCTTGTACCCCCAGGAGTCAAGAACCACATTTCAGACAAAGTGGAAGGAATTTATTTGTGTTTTCTAGTATTTGAAAGAATAAAGCTTCACATTTCAGATTGCAGCCATGGAGTCCCCATCAGAAGCCAGATGCATTCCATGTTGTATTTTGTTAGCTCTGAACAACTGTTAAAATCCCAAGTGAGTTTTGTCTGCTGTTTACTTATATTTACAAACCACAAATGTGCAATACTTTTACACATTCCAATTACCCTTTACCTAATTGGCTAATTACTGAATCTTGGAGCAGTTACCCCCTGAATCAGACATGTCTCAGAAGTCATGTAAGGGAACTGATGCAGCCTCTATATGCTGAGCATGAAATGAGACAGAGGTGTTGTCAGAAGATTGCATGAGGACACGTCAGCCCTGGGAGGATAGCATCACCCCAAATTATGGGTATATTAAAATGGATTTTTAAATCATTGTTCCATTACAGTAACATTTTGTCATCCCCTTGAGCAGCAGAATTAGGTAGCAAGAGTCATCCAAAATGGAGCCTATGCTGGCCCATTTAGAAACAAAAGGAACATATCAGCATCCTAAGAGGAACACAGAAGTTTGTAGATCATTAGAAATCAGAAAGATTGCTGATTCGATAATTAACTAGCATCCATGCACTGAGCTGACTAACCACTGAACAACCATGTTGATGCATGATGTTGATTCTGGCATTCCCACCTTTCCTCCTTAATTGCCATTAGAGGAACCAGTCTGCCTACTGAATAATTTCATTAACTCTCACAGGCTTTAAGTGTCTAAGTATTAAATTATGTGTCATGCTCCTGGATCAAACGTTCCCAGAACTTCTGATTGGACTCACATGCATGAATGGAGTTAACACGTGTTGGGACTTGCGGGTTAGCAGAATTGGGAGGGGGGAACATGCCAGGAGTGTGAAAGCATCTTGTTTGGACTATCCCTGGTATCCAAGGTCAAGCTGCCGAGCCGTTAAAGACATTTGCATGGAGCTGAACTGACTGGCACTGTCCTAACAGCCAGGAACCACGCTGAGACAAGGAATAGGTCTCTAGTGCTTTATTACTGCTACATTAGACAGAAAATCCTAACAAACCGAAGAAGCATGGGAAAAACCCAGACAGATAAACCCCCAAAGTTAAGGCGGGTCTGATCTGTGTCTCTTTGAATGGCTGCTTAATTCCTCAGTACTACGCATGCGTTTTCCCCCCTGGGTAGGGGCCCCCTCCTGCTCACCATCAGTGCTCATGACATCACCCTCCCCTCCAGATTCACATTCCATTTCAGCCCCCTCCCTTCCAGAGTTCCTTCCTCCCTCCAAAGTCTCATGAGAGTCCATCTCCCCCTCCAAGCTTCCATGGGAACTGGGCAATGATGGAAATTCTTCAAAGGAAAACTGTAATGATTGCCTATTCTGACATACTCAGCCTCACAAGCAGGTTCTTAATGAAAACTGATTTATTAAAAGAATAGTATGCAAATACAAAGAAAGCTGAGAATGAGCAAAAGCGCACCAATACAAACAAAAAACCCTCGCTTCAAACCCAGTTCCGCCCCCGCTCCCGCTTAGCAACCACCCCCTCCCCGGTGTTCGCAACGGTTGCCCACATCGGCCTGAGAAAGTAACCTTGAAGACATTCCATAACCCAAACATACATTCCACAGTTACAGTAATGAGATTACAGCCTGGCACGGCTGGAAATCTCCACTCTGCAAACACGTATCAGGAAAGTGACATGCGAAATGTTACGATGTATTCAGAACATTGGAACGATGAACATGACATACCGCCCCCTTAAAAAAATTGCGAAATTAAGGAGCAGGTTTAGCAGGATGGGCAGTATGAAAACGGGTAACTAGAAGAGGGGAGTGAACATCGCGGGCAGCAACCCACTCAGGATGAGGGAAATGTTTCCACCGGACCAAATATTGCAACGTAGAACAAAGGCGACGAGAATCCAGAATCTCCTGGACTTCGAAGTGTTGCTGGCCATCAATCATAATG
Organism: Candoia aspera; assembly: GCF_035149785.1. Taxonomy (NCBI): domain Eukaryota; kingdom Metazoa; phylum Chordata; class Lepidosauria; order Squamata; family Candoiidae; genus Candoia; species Candoia aspera. The sequence goes on from NC_086153.1 coordinate 315,346,487, forward strand.
TGGGGAGGCGGCGCGGGTTGTGGGTGCCAGCAATCCGACTGGTGGAAGGGTTTGAGTAAGCTGCAATGAAAAACGGGATGCAAACATTTAAGATTATGAGGCAAATCTAACTTAAAAGTAACAGGATTAATTTGAGCCACAATAGGGAAGGGGCCCACGAATTTTGGTGCCAACTTCTTAGATGGTTGGGGCGATTTGATAAACCTTGTGGAGAGGTAAACTTTATCCCCAACTTTGAAGGGTGGCTGAGGTGCCCGTTTGGTGTCAGCATGGCGTTTGTAAGCAGCCTGGGCATCGGCGAGAGCTTGTTTGATTTTAGGCCATGAGTCTCCCAGATGTGCTGCCCAGTCTGCAGGGGAAGAAGGAGGTGATGTTGGTTGCGGCAGCTCAGGGATGGCCACGAAATCCCGACCAAAGACAGTGCGAAATGGCACCTGACCAGTGCGAAATGGCACCTGACCAGTGCTCTGATGCACTGCATTGTTGTAGGCGACTTCAGCAAATGGCAGGAGGTCGACCCAATTATCTTGTTGATGGTTCACAAAAGCCCGCAGATATTGCTCCAGTGTGGAATTAAGTGCCTCTGTGGCTCCGTCAGTCTCAGGATGCGATGCAGTGGAGAGCGCTTGCTTGGTGCCCACCAATTTCATAAAAGCCCGCCAAAATTGCGACGTAAATTGTGTGCCTCTGTCAGTCACCAAACGGGAGGGGCTCCCGTGGAGCCTGTACATGTGTACAAAGAAGAGGCGGGCGAGTTGCTGTGCTGAGGGAATGGAAGCACATGGAATGAAATGGGCTTGCTTTGAGAAAAAGTCTTTTACAACCCAAATCACAGTTTTTCTCTGACTTGGAGGTAGATCCACGATAAAGTCCATAGAAACTTCCTCCCAGGGGTGAGAGGGACTGGCGACTGGTTGGAGCAAACCTTGAGGCTTCCCCACCTTCCGTTTGGAAGCAGCACAAACAGGGCAGGAGGCAACATAGTCTTTAACATCACGCCTCATCGTTGGCCACCAGAATTGGCGCCTAACTAAGTGAAGTGTTTTAACAAATCCAAAATGCCCCACTAGTTTGTCATCATGGCAACGGAGCAAAACGTCTTTGCGTAAAATTTCAGGTACATAGAGGCGATCATTCTTCCAAGCCAAACCCTCGTCAAAAGCAACAGTGTGTAAATTTGCTTGTAACCAAGTGTCAGATTTCAATTGGGAAAGAAACTGTTGTTGCAAATCTGAGGGAACTGGCAACTGTCCCGGAGGGGTTGAAATTGAAGCGTCTGGTTGCTGCGCACGAGTCTGGCTGCGAGTCACAGCTGCCAGACTCAATTGTGGCTCCGTCTGGAGAGTCCCTATTACATCAGGTACAGTGCTGGAATCTTGGGGTCTACGGGACAGTGCATCAGCCAGAAAGTTTTTCTTCCCTGGGATAAATTTTAACTTGAAATCAAAACGGCTGAAGAATTGAGCCCATCTGATTTGCTTTGGGTTTAGCTTACGAGGTGCACTGAGTGCTTCAAGGTTTTTGTGGTCAGTCCAAGCCTCGAAAGGATGGGTAGCCCCCTCCAACAGATGGCGCCAAGTGTCCAAAGCAGCTTTAACAGCAAAAGCCTCTTTTTCCCAGACATGCCACCGTCTTTCCGTCTCAGAGAATTTATGAGAGAGATAAGCACAAGGCTTTAGACATCCCGATTCATCTGCTTGTAGCAGGAGTGCTCCAACGGAAAAATCAGAGGCATCTACTTGCACCACAAATGGTTTGTTAGGATCGGGATGCTGTAAAATGGGTTCTGCAATGAATAGTTTCTTAAGCTTGTCAAAAGCCAGCTGGCATGCAGGTGTCCATTTTAGTAATGCCCCCGGATTCTTTGATCTCCGGGTGTCCCCCTGCCCCTTAGTTTTAAGCAACTCAGTGAGGGGCAGGGCGATTTCTGCGAACCCCTTGATGAATGATCGATAAAATGTCGCAAAACCAAGGAAACTTTGAAGTTGCCTTCGTGTGCATGGTGCCTCCCATGCCAGAATGGCCTCAATCTTAGCTGGATCCATTTCAATACCCTTGTCTGAAATTCTATAACCCAAATAGTCAATTTGAGATTTATGGAATCATTTGGACAATTTAGCATACAGTTCAGCCTTCCTAAGCTTGCTGAGCACCTGTCTGACCAGTTCTATATGTTCCTCCATTGTTTCAGTATAGATTAACACATCATCCAAATATACCAAGACCCCTTTGAATAAGTGGTCATGCAAGACCTCATTGATCAGTTGTATAAAAACCCCTGGCGCTCCCACCAGCCCAAAAGGTAACACTTTATACTGGAAAGAGCCCAGAGGACAATTGAAAGCAGTTTTCCATTCATCCCCCTCTCGTATACGAATGCGGAAATATGCCTCCCTCAGGTCCAACTAAGAGAATATTTTTCCCTTCGCCAGATGTGATAACATGTCCTTGATTAACCGGACTGGATATTTATTTAATATTGACACTGCATTCAATCCACAGAAATCCGTACATAATCTCAAAGTCCCATCTTTCTTGGGTCTAAATAGAACAGGAGCACCCACTGGGGAACTGGCTGGTTCGATAAAACCCCTGGCTAGGTTTTTATCGATAAACTCTCTTAGCGTTGCCAGTTCCTTCTGGGTCATAGCATAAATTTTTGGCTTAGGCAACTTTGCATTAGGGATAAAGTCTATGGCACAGTTGGTTTTGCGGTGTGGTGGTAGCTGATCTGCCTCCTTTTCGCCAAACACATCTGCAAAGTCTTGGTATTGCTCCGGCAGTCCGTCCAGCGGACCCGTAAGGAGATGCGGAGTTGTTGCTGCCGCCCTCCCCACCTCGCCGTTTTCCAATTCATCCCCCTCAGGGGCTTTGTAAAATCCATCTGCAAAAGTCACAGTCCTGTGCACCCAATTTATGTGTGGGTTTTGCTGAACAAACCAAGGCATCCCCAAAATGACAAATGGGCCCCCCACAGGCGCCACCACAAAAGGCAGCTTCTCCCAGTGGCTCCCCATTTGCAATGCCACCATCCCTGTGGAGTGGGTCACCGGTTTCCCCCCCGCCATAGATCTGTCTAATTGGGTGAAGATCATGGGCCGTTTCAAAGGGAACGTGGGTAACTCTAATGCAGCTACCATGTCAGGGTGCATTAAACACTGTGAGCACCCCGAATCAACCATTGCCCACACTTCCACAGTCCGTGTCCGTGACCCCAATTTCACCTTCACGGTCAGGGTAGGGAAGTTTCCACTCACCGAAGCATGGTCGCGCCCCTCCTCTACCACCTGCCCAGCGGCGCCTCTTAGGGCAGGTGGCTGGCATTTCCCGCCAGCTGAGACGGCTCAAGCTCCCCTTCGTCCCCATAGAAAGGAACATTCTCAGCCTCGGTTTCAGCCATCGCTGCCTTCATCTTCCTGGGCCCGGAGGGGGATTTCTCTGACTGCTTTTCCTGATGCTCCTCGGTCTTCCTTTGTGGGCACGCCGCTGCTCAGTGCCCCTCCTTCCCACATCGCAGGCATTGCCCTTTCACAAGACGGCTCTCCCTCTCCTCCTGCCAGCCCGTACGTCCTGCTCTGCCAGTGGTGGCCGGTGGTTTAGCCATCCTTGCCATGGCCATTTGCTTGGGACCCCTCCTGGTTTGTGCGAACCTAGCCTGGGCTTGCTCGACATTCGCTGCTAGTTGAATCCAGTCATATAGGGTAAGCGGATCTGCCCTTCCTAATGCCCATCTCAGTAAGTCGGGTCTCATTCCGTCTTTGAACATTTCTATTAGCGTGGTTGGTGACCAATCCACCTTGGCTGCTAGGGCTTGGAATTCTAGGGCATAATCTGCCACGGACTTTGATCCTTGGATCAGTTCCCTCAAAGCCACCTTAGCCTTTTCTTTTGCTAACAGGTCAGCAAAATGCATTTTTAGCGCCCACAGAAAGTCTCTGAAATCATCCAACTCCAGGGCGTCCATCTCGGTTAATTGGACAAACCAGTCAGCTGCCCTCCCCTCCAGTTGGGTAGCTACAGTGTTTATCTTCGCCCTCTCTGAAGGGAACAGCCTCCCAAATTCCTCCATATAACTTTTTGCATTAGTCAGGAAGAATGACAGCTTCGTGGGATCCCCATCAAACTTGACATTGAAATCCCTATACCGGGCTCTTTGCAGGCTGCTCTTCCTCTCCTTCCTCCCGGCCCTCCTCCTGGGCTCTGGAGACCTCTTCTCCCGAGGGGGGAGGGGACTCGCAGCTCCGACTTTGGGACTCTTCCTCCGATCTCTGCTTCGTCCCCTCCCGGCATCCTCGGCCCGCCGCGGGGGCGACGGGGACGCCCACCAGGAACTGCGCGGTGGTGATCCCCCCCAGTATCTCCTCCGGTCTTTCCTCCTCACGCTTGGGGGGGGGGAAGGAGAAACAGATGGAGACGACCATCTGTAACAATATTCCCTTCTTCCTCTATCCTGGCTGCCCCTTGCAAATGACATCCTTGCCATCATGTCTTCCAGAGACTTTACCCTGGCTTCCAATCTCTGTGATTTCTCACTGGCCTCAGAGATATCCGACCCACTCCTCACCCTTATGGCCACCTCTGGGGACAGCGGATACTTTGGCTTCCCAGGTGCCTGGGGCGTTCCGGACCGGATTCCCTCGTCCTTCCTGACCACTTTGGACTTTACCGCTTTCGCAGTAGCTGAGCTGGTGTCTGAGGTCTCCGACAGCTCCTCCGACTCCGGCGTGAGGGTCCTTTCCCTTCTTTGCCTCATGGAATCCGGTTCTCCCACGCTGGAATCCTCACTCTCTCCCGAGCGAGAAGTAGGTTCAGTCATCACTAACTTTATTTCCTCACAGTAACACTGGAAGGAGGTTAGTGGAAAGAGTTTTAGGATTCTCAGCTTTATGTAATGATTGCCTATTCTGACATACTCAGCCTCACAAGCAGGTTCTTAATGAAAACTGATTTATTGAAAGAATAGTATGCAAATACAAAGAAAGCTGAGAATGAGCAAAAGCGCGCCAAATACAAACTAAAAACCCTCGCTTCAAACCCAGTTCCGCCCCCGCTCCCGCTTAGCAACCACCCCCTCCCCAGTGTTAGCAACGGTTGCCCACATCGGCCTGAGAAAGTAACCTTGAAGACATTCCATAACCCAAAAAAACATTCCACAGTTACAGTAATGAGATTACAGCCTGGCACAGCTGGAAATCTCCACTCTGCAAACACGTATCAGGAAAGTGACATGTGAAATGTTACGATGTATTCAGAACATTGGAACGATGAACATGACAAAAACTCCTCCAAGGACGAATCAGTGCTGCTCTCCAGGTCTGATAACGCTTCTGGCCCAGGTGGCTGCTGCTGGAAAATAGCTAGATAATTAGAAGATTCTTCCCCCCTCCCCCTTGGGAAATGCAAGCCGGAGGTGGAGGGTTGGGGCTACCCCTCCTCCTCTCTCTCTGGCCTCAGAGCCTCTGGCGGGGGTGGAGGTTGCCAACTTACGAACTCCTCTGCTGGGATTCCTCTGCTTGCTCAGTCAAGTGAGGAATCTCTGGTAGAGTGCGAGGCTTGGGTTTGTGAGGGAAAAGCTGATGGAATTGTTGAACCAGTGCTGGTGCATGCACATCTCTGGCATTTTCCCATGTATGCTCTTCCTCAGGGTACCCTTTCCAGTGTATTAAATATTGGATGCCCCTTCCCCTCCTCCTAGAGTCCAGAATTTCCTCGACTTCATATTCCTCCTCCCCCTCCACAATTACTGGAGGTGGGGGGGGGTGGCATTTGTGATCATAAGGTACTTGGGGGAGGGTCTTTGGCTAGCAAGGCTCTGTGAAAAACTGGATGGATTTTCATGGATGCTGGCAGCTTTAAGCGATAAGCCACTGGATTGATCTGCTGTACCACAGTGAAAGGGCCCACTAACTTAGAGTCCAACTTCTTGGAGGGCCTGGTAGAAGTCAAAAACTTGGTAGAGAGCCATACTTTGTCTCCTACCGCAATCGCTGGCCCCTCTTGTCTGTGAGGATCTGCAGCTCTCTTGTAAGCACTCTTTGCCCTGTTCAGCTGCTCCTTTAACAACTCCTGTGTGGCTTGTTGCTCTTTAAGAAAATCAGCCATGGCTAGAACAGTTCCCTGCTGGGAGGAGGTGGGCAACACCTGAGGGTTAACCCCGTAGAGTGCTTGGAAAGGAGACATCTTGGTAGAGGATTGCACAGAGTTGTTATAAGTAAATTCTGCCATGGGGAGCAGGGCTGGCCAATTGTCTTGCTGATAAGTGGTGTAACACCTGAGATACTGCTGTAACCATTGGTTAATTTTCTCAGCTTGCCCGTTACTAGCCGGATGATGAGATGATGATAGGTGGATCTGGACCCCTAATGACTGGAAAAGGGCCCTCCAGAACCTGGAAGTGAACTGAGGGTCTCTGTCACTCACCAAGTGATTTATCATGCCTCTATACCTAAAAACATGGTCCATAAACAACTGCGTTGTGGCTTGCGCAGATGGGAGGCCCTTGCAAGGAATAAAATGCGCCATTTTAGTGAAAAGGTCCACCACCACTAGCATGGAAGTCAGCCCCTGGACCAGGGGTAAATCAGTGATGAAATCCATGGAAATTGTATCCCAAGGTCTACTGGGGGTGGGTAGGGGTTGCAAGAGTCCTGTGGGCTTCCCTGGGAGAGGCTTGGCTCATCTACAGGTATGACAAGAAGCAACGTAACCCTTTATGTCTGCAGTCATCTTAGGCCACCAGTAGTCTCTCAGAGCTCTGTGGAGAGTTTTGAAAACACCTCTGTGGCCTGCTGTTTGATGGTCATGGCAAAGTCTCAGTACTTCTTCCCTCAATGAAGGGGGAATGTATAATCGCCCGCTATGCCAGAGGATTCCTGCTTCCACATTAAATGGGGAGGCAGTGTCTTGCGGGCCCCTCTGGAGGTCATCCATCCTGGCCCTGGCATATGGGTCCTGTTGTTGCTGAGCTCTGACTCTTGTAAATAGGTCCTCTGCTTGTCTGCCTGCTGCTAAAATCTCTGTCTGGTTCCCCCTCATAGACTGCTCAAAGTTGTGAGGTTGTAATATAGTAGCCTGTACCTCCTGGTGACTAGCGGGGGTTGCCTGAATGGATCGAGACAGGGCCTCTGCCAAACGGTTCTGCACCCCAGGAACATAAGAAATAACAAAATTGAAATGGGAGAAAAACTGGCTCCATCTGATTTGGCGTGGGGTGAGGGATCTGGTGTTTTGTAGAAGCTGTAAATTCTTGTGATCAGTGCAAACTTTCACAGGAAAAGTTGCACCTTCTAGCCAGTGCCTCCACTCTTGAAATTCTGCTTTAATTGCCAGCAACTCCTTGTTAAAAACATCATAGTTTCTCTCTGCTGGTGAGAGCATGCGGGAGAAAAATGCACAAGGGAGCAATGTATTCTCTGTTTTGTTAGTATATTGCAATAAAGCAGCAGCGATAGCAAAATCTGAAGCATCTGAATGCATTATGAATTGCTTCGTGGGATCAGGGTGCTTCAGAAGCGGCTGGGATGCAAAGAGTTGCTTAAATTCTTGGAAGGTTGCTTGCTCCCTCTCCCCCCAAATGAATTTTGATCCTTTCTTCAAAAGCTGTGTGAGGGGTTTAGCCCTGTCACTAAATTTATTTATGAATCTTCTGTAAAAATTGCAAGACCCTAGAAATTTTTGTACATCTTTCACATTTTGGGGGGGTTGCCAAGAGAGAATTGCCTGGACCTTTGAAGGATCCATGGATATGCCTTCTGTTGATATTCTATAGCCCAGGAAATGTAATTCAGTTAAATCAAAGGCACACTTCTCTAGCTTGGCGAACAGCTTGTTCTCTCTCAGTCTTTGTAAGACATTATGAACATGGGTTACATGAGTTGTAGCATCCTCAGAGAATATTAATATGTCATCTAGATAAATGACCAGATACTTATCTAGTAAATCAGAGAAAATTTGATTCATAAATTGGGAAAATATGGCTCCTGCATTAGTCAAGCCAAAGGGCAAAGCAAGGTTCTCAAATTTACCAAACCTGGTATCGAAGGCAGTCAGATATTCATGCCCCTCTTTCATCCGGATCAGATTGTACACATTCCTGAGGTCCAACCTAGTAAAAATGCGTGCTTTCTGTAAGCGATCCAGCCGATCAGATATTAGGGGGAGTGGGTAATTTTCCTTGACCGTGACTTTATTGAGGGAACTGAAATCATGCACCACTCTCATGGGTGCCTCCTGGTTTGCCGGTGCCAACGGGTCAGGCTTCTTTGGTACGAAGAAGGTAGGAGCAGACGCTGGGGAAGTAGATGGTCGGATGAAACCCTTTTGGAGATTAGAATCCAAGTAATCCTTTAAGGTGGCTAGTTCCTTGGGGGACATGGGATATTGTTTCCTTGCTGGAATCTTGGGTCCTGGTATCAACTCAATGGTGCAATCACAGTCCCCATGGGGGGGGGTAGTGCTGTGGCCTCTTGTTCACTGAAAACATCTGCGAAATCTGCATACTTGGCTGGCAACTGGACCCCCCCTGCTTCCGTGGCTTCGTTGGTTGCTAGAGAGAGGAGAGTGGCTTGAATCTTGTGGTGCTGGCATTCCTTAGCTGGGAAGGAGATTGCTCCCATAGTCCAGTACAACAATGGGTTGTGGATCTTCAGCCAAGGTGTGCCCAGGACTATAGGCACATTAAGTGATGTTGTAACATAAAGTTGGATCCACCCAGTGTGGTCTCCCGTTGTTAGTTGCAAAGGTTCTGTGAAACTTCTAATCGGCCCTGCCTTGAGGGGCTGGCCATCAATGGTCTCAACTTCTATGGGACGTGGCAATTCCATGGTCAGGATGTTCAGGTCTTGTACAGTCTGTAGATCAATAAAATTGGTGGGAGCTCCGGAATCCACGAGGGCCTCTAGCTTGACCTGGTGCTCTGGGTTTACGTGCATTATGACTGGTAAGTAGTAAAAGGATTGCCTGGAATCCTCGGAATGAGCCCTTCTTAATTGATTGATGGTCTCCCTGCTGAGCTCTGTGGAGGGAGACCGACGGAGTTTCCCTGGTTGGAAGTCGAGGTGGAGGTGGCTCTTGGTTCTGCTGCTTGCCCTGGGGCTCTTACGGAATTTGCTTGGCTTCTCGCTGGGCAAGCTCTCACCATGTGCCCCTGGACTCCGCAGTAGAAACAGAGGGCTCTCTCTCTCCTTCTCTGTCTCTCAGCCTCGGAAGTAAGCCTCCTGCTCACCCCGATCTGCATCGGTTCCTCTGGTCCTGAGTAGAGAGATGCTGCGGAGAGAGCTGGAAATCCTGGAGGTGCTCTGAGGCCCCTGCCTCTCCCCGGCTGCATCTGTCTGAGCTCTTCTAGCCTGGCATCTATAACCACAGACAGTTGATATAAAACTTCTAGGGTAGCTGGTGTTCCCTGGCACACTAATTCATTTTTAATTTCTTCATCTAGCCCCTGTTTGAATTGGTCTTTCAAGGCACTCTCATTCCAGTCCAGATCTCCTGCTAACAGCTTGAAATCAGCAATGTAAATTCCCACCCTCTTGTTGCCTTGCTTGAGCTTCCGAATTTCCCGGCTGGCAGTGACCTCTCTGATGGGTCGTCTGTGCTCAGAACCCTGCCAGAAAATTCTGGTAGTCGTTGAGAATTGGGTCATTGTTCTCCACCATGGGAATAGCCCATTTAGCTGCTGGGCCCTTTAGCAGACTTAGGATGAAGGTGACTCTGGTTCTGTCTGTGCGAAACTCTGCCGGTCTGCTGTCGAAAAACATTGTGCACTGTGTGAGAAAGGCTCTCAACTGTCCTGCTTCTCCTCCAAACTTCTCTGGTAAACTGCCCTGGGATCTCAAGACTACTGGCGGAGCTGCTGCTGCTGCTGCTGGCACCAGTTGTGGGTTAACCGGAGCTGGTTGTTGTAACTGCTGTAGCATAGCTGCTTGTAATGTGTTGATCTGGAGATCTACTTGTTGGTGGTGTTGTTGCAGGGCTGCTGCCAATTGTTGGATGGCGAGCCGCATTTCCTGGTTTTCTGAAGACATTTTCCCAAATGTCTCTTCCTTTTTTTTTTTTGTTCCTCCCTCTTTCAATGGGAGTAGTTGAGTTTGTTAGGATTGACGTCCTAATGGCCAGGAACCACGCTGAGACAAGGAATAGGTCTCTAGTGTTTTATTACTGCTACATTAGACAGAAAATCCTAACAAATTGAAGAAGCGTGGGAAAAACCCAGACAGATAAACCCGAAAGGTTAAGGCGGGTCTGATCTGTGTCTCTTTGAATGGCTGCTTAACTCCTCAGTACTACGCATGCGTTTTCCCCCCTGGATAGAGGCCCCCTTCTGCTCACCATCAGTGCTCACGACAGGCACAAAGAGGGGGGCTGCATGCCGAGAAAGGGAGGGGGGTTGAATTCATTGGGCTGCTTAACTTGGGAAAATGCGGGAACTTTCATTCACAACTTTTTCATTGTTCTGTATACTACGCTCCCTTAATGCGATTTCTACTATAATTACGTATGAATTGAATTTGATGGCAGATTGAGTAATACAGTCATTACATTATATCTGCATGCTGGAGCATTCATGGGCGGGGGGGGAGGGATTGAGAAAGTCAAGTTGGTGGCCACACCCACACAATCAAAGCCCCTCCTCTTTTTATGGGCATCTCATGTGCAACACATGTATAAGGGGGTGGGGCTGTAGTCACACAATTGTGGCCACTAGCTTGACATTTTTTGATTCCCCCTTCACAGATGCACCTGTTTGCATACAGGCTTGCATACAAACTTGTTTGTGGTTCTTCACTGTTACACTGAATGTCTGAAATGTTATACAGGTAATCTTTGGTTAACGACAGCAACCGGGAGTGTTGGAATTGCCATCACTAAGTGATGTGGTCATAAAGCATGATGTCACGTGACCGCACCGCTTAGCGATGGCAATTCCAACACTCCCGGTTGCTGTCGTTAAGTGAATCATTGTGGGCCATTAAGTGTGATGTCATGTGGTTGCCATTCGGGACCTACTGCCAGCTTCTCCATTGACTTTGCTTGTCAGAAGCCAGCACAGAGGGTTGTAAATGGTGACCACATGACTGCAGAGATGCTGTGACAGCTGGAACTCCGAGGACCAGTCATAAGTACCACTTGTTCAGTTTGAATGGTTGCTGACTGAGTGGTTGTTAACCACCTGTATGTCGCTCTTCTATTATTATCGTTGTGACTGTAAATATTATTAATCTTGTTTTCTAAAAATATACTACTGTTTTAAAAGGCAGCCTGGGAGTCTGTGAATTGAAAAAGAGATACTGAATTTCATCCACATAGACAGCTTAATAAGGAATGCAGTATTCCCAGTCCAGTATTTACTTGGACACATGTGCACACTCAGTATGAATGTATGTAAAATAAAATATCTGCACAGGGTTGATTTATATCTATCTATTTCTCCACCCTTACTGCTTCTGCAGTTAATCATCCAGTGGCCTTTTTTTACTGTGACTTTTCCCTTGCTGGGGTGCGATTGCTGCAGGATTTTTTAGTGGGCTGCTCTTTGAAGTATTTTAAACTTCTGGTGATTAATTTGCTTAGATTTGCTCAGAGCTAGACTCTGATTGGGCAAGTCTTGTGGAAGGGACAGAATCAGGGTCTTGTCTGGTTATCTGGGAAGCGTTTACTCCTGTGAGTCCTGAGGAAGTGGACAGGTCCTTGGGTTGATGAACTCAGCCACCAATATATTAGGTCCATGCCCCTCCTGGCTGGTAAAGGCCACTTGGGAGATGATATATAGTGATAATATCTGCTTCTTTGAGGGAGGGGGTGATTCCCTTTGCTTTGAGGGAGGAGGTAATATGCCCCTCCTTAAGAAGTCTTCATTCGACCCAACTGTCCTGAACAATTTTCATCTGGTCTCCAACTTTCTCTTTCTGGGGAAGGTTGTTGAGAAGGTGGTCAGGTTACAGTTTAAGAAGGCCCTGGAAGACATGGATTATTTAAATCATTTTTATCTGGGACATAGTACAAATATGGCATAGGTTGCACTTATTGATTACTTTTGGCAAAGTTGAGGTGGGTGGAAGTGCAACTGTCCTGGTTCTACTTCAGCTCTTGTTGGCTTTCAGTCCATCAACTATGAGTTGGTATCCTTCTGGACCACCTGTGGGGATTAGGAGTAGGGCACACAGTTCTTCTGATGGTTCTTCTCCTTTCTCCATGGTTGGGTCTAGTCTGCAGTCAAGAAGGGGAGGAGAGACAATGCCCAAGGCCTCTGACACATGGGGTACCTCAGGGCTCGACACTCTGACTGTTTAACATCTACATGGGGCTGCTGGATGAGGCCATCTGTCAGTTCAGCATCAGGTATCAGCAGTATTTTTTTTAAAGAAACTTTATTAAATTTCAGAATGTAAGTGAAGCATATAAGAATAGAAAGAGATTGAAAGAGAGAAATAATGAAAAAAAAAACTTAAAAATGCAGGAGTATTCTGATGACACCCAGTTATACATCTTGGCCCTAGGCCAGCCACATGATGCTGTCAAGGTCTTGTCCCAGTGCCTGGAGTTTGTATGAGTCTGTATGATGACCCTCACAAGACTGAGTGGCTGTGAACATTTGGACTCTATGAGTCTGCAGTGGTTCCATTTTTGGACTTGAACAGGACTGTATTCTCCTCTTCAGAATGGTGTGCAATTTAGGGGTCTTCATGGACTCACAGATCCTGCTCGAGCAGCAGATGGCAGCTGTGTCCCAGAAAGCTGTTGCACAAATTCATATAGTGCTGTAGCTGTACCCATACCTAGACCATGAACCCCTTAAGACAGTCACTCATGCTTTGGTCACCTTATGGTTGGACTGTTGCAATATGCTGTACATGGGTCTGCCCTTGAAGACTACTCAGAAGCTGGAGCTGGTCCGGAATGCAGCACCACAGGCAGTTATGTGGCCTCTGGACATAGTTCATCCTGCAAGATTCTTACAGCCTCTACCCTGACCCTGTTTAAATGAACTCTTAAATTTGCCTTTATCCCCAGCCCCTGTGTTAGAGAGGGTGATGAACCCCTGGGGTGGTGTTTTGGCCTTTTAAATAGATGATGGGTCATTGGTTTTTTCCCTAGACTTTCTCTTGTTGGTAATGTAATTTCTTTGTTTTTAATCTTCTGTTTTTACTGTTGTATCTTGTAATCCTCCCAGAATCATGACAGATTGGGGTGGCCCATACAGTCTATAAATCTCCTTTTCTCCCTCTTCCTCCCCCTCTCATCAGCTACAACATCTAATATATGCAATTTTAGGCAGCTCACAGTTTGTGAAGTAAAGTATGCTTTAATATGTTGTTGTCTTTTTCAACAATGCTAAAACATAAGCATATCTTATTTATCCCAAAACACCTTCCTTACACTCCTACAACACAGATACTCATTCACATACACACAGAGAGACAGGTTTCATATTATTTTCCTTGCACTTTCAGCCTCACACAGTCCTGAGGCAATTCATATAGATTAGCCAAAGATAATGCACGGCGTAAGCTTTTAAACCAATATTCTCCTCAAGCTTTTTGGACACATAGCAAATGGACAATAATTAACAATTGTTGTAGGGCAAAAACATCTATCATGAGCCAGGCTCAGCAACAGCCCCCAAATCCTACTGGGAGCTGTGCTTTGATTTCTAGCAAATGGTGACTTCATGTTTTTGTTATTCCATGAGTACTGCAGGAAGGGCATATTTCTGTCATTTGGAAGAAATCAAATAGGTTAATCATTTATGATTTCATGCTTCAAAGCATATCTGTGTTACATGCTAGGGAGAGAGATTTGAACCATTACTCTAATGCCCAATGTAGCATAGGCATTCCCTGCTGCTCTGAAGTCCGTCTCATCCAACTGAGCTTTGTCTAAGATATATTATAAATGGATCAGTGGAACAGGGAGGATATAGCCTAATTATGTAAAACCAGCATAAAAGCACCACTTTGAAAAAGTACACACAGTCCTTAGAATGTTATTTCCTGCGAGTTCAGCTCATCCAAGTGTATTATATTTATAGACTTGTTTTGCTACCAACCATAGGCTGGAATATGCAATATGTACATAAAGGAAAGGCAGAAGCAAACTGGAGGAGAGAGTTATGGAGGTAGGCAGAAGGTCCTGATTGGAACTGCTCATCTGAAATCACCTAGGACTATTAAAGACACCTTTCCTACTTGGTGAACACATTATGGCAGATGAACGTAAACTGTATTAGTGTAACACACCTGCATTTCTAAACTTTTGGGTTACAGCCTCCGTCTTGTATTCAGGAAGTCACACTGATATTTCATTACTAAGAATAGACACACACTTCTTCCAGAAGTCCAGGGGTCTTTTTGTCAGGATTCAGAACTGTGCAATTTTTGCAGGTCAGTGGTGATGCTAGTGCCATTGCCTCATGACTGTCAGTGCAGATTACATCAGGGAATCTGATAATTTCTTCTCAGTGCCCACTAAGGCTGGCTCCAGCTTTGATGGCAGCCTTTTCATCTGCCCTCTGGTAAGATTCCTCCTACTTCAGTGAGGCCCTTGACGGGCTTATTTGGCACTGCAGCTGCATTTCTAGAACTGCGGGCCATCATTGAAATTTAATGCAATGCCCCTGAGAAAGCACTGCTATCTGCACTGAAATTCAAATGGGAGGTCCTAGAAGCACACACCGTTTATCACAGCACTGGAAAACCTGGTTGAAAGATGAACCATCAAAGATATAATATATTGCCCTTTGCTGTCCAAATATTGGTGGACAGAGGTTCTGAGCATTCTTGTTAACAGGCACTGAGTACAGTATGCATTCAATATGATGCCTTAATTTTTCAGGTTGCATTCTATCTCCTGATACTGAACCACAATGTGTCCTGGCATATAGTTTGAGAATCATTCTCTTACAGACTATTAGTTGTGTCAGTACAATATTAGTTAACTTAAGAAGGGCCCTGTTGAGCCATAGCAAAACTCCATTGAGCTCAACATTCTGTTTCCTGCAATGAAGAGTCATTTGCATCTGGGAAGACCTCAAGCAGAATATAACTTCATTTTCCTCTTGTGGATTTGTTCCCTGGAAATGGCTATTTGCAAACAATACACTTCTGATCCTGGGGATAACATGTTACCACCATGACTAGCATTCATTCATAGTCTTCTATTCATATATTGAGCTGAAGGTGAGAAATCAAAATGCTAGCTGAAAGAATTTCCTCTCCTCCATTGTTAATTACACCTCACATAAAAAAGACTACATTACCATGAACATCTATTTAGGCCCTGGCCTTTTACAGTACTTTTCTTCACATGCAGGACTCTACCCACTAGATTACAGGCAAAACTCTACCTTTCAGAACACTGGGAATTATTAGAGCTGGGCAGTGCTTTGGATTCAATAGCAAAAAGATGCTTTGCAGCACACAAGGCTGCAAAAATAGCTCCTATCTACAACTCCTTAAAGCAGCTATATCTTATCCTGGGTTCAAGCAGTGGGTCCTGCATGATCCCCAGAAAAGAGGCAACAACTGCACGGAGTTGCATACCATGTTGCCTTGGTATTCTCATGCAGTCCAAAGCACCTTTTCATAACTCAATCCAAAGCACTGTATTATATGTGCTTTAATATATATTTTCTGCTGTTCAATCACGTCCGATCTTCAGCGACTGCCTGGACTAGTTTCTGCAGGTTTCTTAGCAGTGAACCACTCAGAAGTGGTTTGCCACTGCCTCCTTCCTAGGGCTGAGAGAGACTGGCCGGCCTAAGGTCACCCAGCTGGCTTTCATGTGTAAGGCAGGACTAGAACTCACAGTCTCCTGGTTTCTGGCCTGTTGCCTTAACTACTATACCAGTGTTTCTCAATCTTGGGGACTTTAAGATGCATGGACTTCAACTCCCAGAATTCCCCAGCCAAACTAGCTCTCATTATGTATGTGTGTGTATCAGTCGAAGAGACTATTTGTAGCTCAGGGTTGAACTGTGGAGTCCTTGGTGCTCTCTAAGCCTTGTTGTTTTCTTGCAGACATTTCATTGCCAGACTAGGCAACATCTTCAGTGAGAAAAGTGAGCGGGCCTTGCTGTCAGTTTATATACTGTAGTTTGTGTGTGTGTGTGTGAACAAAGAAGGAAGGATGATGTTATTAGAGAAAATTTGACCATAATTCTGTCCCAGCCTATAAAAATTGGGAAGCAGAGGGATGATCAGGTTCTCTTTATTTCTTAGCAAAGTGCACCAGAGATGTATCTGAATTTATTTTACTAAGTGAAATATGCAGCAACTTTCATGATACCACTTTTTAAGGGAAACATCAGAGAAATGTCAAGAGAAGCCCAATGATTTTTCATCAGGTCAGCCAAATTCTGCAAAGGGATTCTAGAACATTTCTCAAGGGGGCATCCTAATAAATGTATTAGTATACATCATTGTAAATTCTCTTTGTAACTTTCCCATTGATTTTGATATTAGGAATATTCATACTGCAAAAGTTGCATTTCATCTATTCCATAAATAACAAGGTACCTAAAGATTTTAATTTTCTCACAGTTGTTTGCATGTTTATGGAGAGCCATAAATTACCTGTGTTTATGCCTCATGCATGGCACTTTTGCTGTGGCTGATAATAGCTGAGTAAACGTGAGAAGGGTTGAATTCCTCCACCGATTTCAAATAAACCTTATGAGTTGGAGCAATAAAGAATGTTAAATAGTGTGCAGAAAATAACATGCTGTTAGGTACCATATACCTTGCTTCAGTAAGCATTAAGGCATTTTTAATCTGAGTTCCTGCATAGTAAATGGCAAGTTAATAAGCTAAGCAACAATACTTTAATATTCTATATAGTCCCTGAGCAAAATATTATCCCCTGCCTTATGTGGTTGTTAAGTTCAGGACCACCAAAGCTCTGTGTGAGGGTAAGAACTTGTCCACCATTAAAATGGCAGCCATGTTCTAGTTCCCCTGAAGATATATCACTGCTACTCAGGTCACCCCCTCTAATACTTGTGGCAACAGGACTAGAGCCAAAATCTGAAAAACAAGGGGAAGTATCCACACACAAAATACTGTACTTTTAAAAACCATATGCTTAAATATTTTTTAAAATATTTACTGAATATTAATAAAATATATTTAATAAATATTATATGCATTTAATTTTAATAAATACTTAAATATATGTTTAAGTATGTTAGTTGAAATACTGTATGTTTAAAAGTATTTTTAAAAAATTAGATTTTTTTTTTAAAAAGAGGAGGACAAACTCCCAGCAAAAACCAGGGAGGACTGAATGTACTCAGTGAACTTTGAATGCCACAGAGAGTTGACTATCATTCAGAAAGGGAAAGTAAGAAGGAAAATATCATCACTGTGAGGAAATACTGCAGTGCTTTATTCCAAATCCAATTTTGCCTATAGGATGTAATTTCACAGTCAGCCATTAAAGTATGGAGGGAAATGAAGGGTATAGTAACCCCAGAAAACAAGTAAATTCTGATAAAGTATATTCAGATAAATGAAGTTCAAAGCGATTGAATTCAATGCACAGTGGCATATTTACATTGATATCCAGTTTTGTCTTAACCCTAACCCTAACCCTAACCCTAACCCTAACCCTAACCCTAACCCAATCTATCATCTCTCTCTCTCTCTCTCTCTCTCTCTCTCTCTCATCTCTCACCTATCTATCTTCTATAATAGGCACTTCTGAAAGGCATCTAACTAGAAAAGACTTTCATCTTTTAAAATTGGAGAGTGACTTGTGAGCCTGCTTCTGATATTTGTTCTGCATGTTACGTAATTTGTGGTGTGGTTTCCCCTGCCATGGGTGGTTAATGTGTGTATTACTCTAGTTTCATAGTTATTCTTTTGCAGTTCTTTTCTATTGTTTTAATTGTTCCTAAAGTTGCTATGGTGATTGATCAAATGAATACATTTGCAAAATATTTTTTAAAAACCTATGACATGTATGCCTACGCACATATTATCCTGGAGCTCTTGGTATACTACATTAGCCAAAATAATTCTAATGCTATGAACGTATTAGTCCTAAATCTGATTCTAAGGCATGAATTAGAAAGTTACAGTTGAGTCAGGGCAACACCTATCAGATGTGTGCCTGACTTTCTGTATTATTCAAAAGCAATGAATGCACCAATTTGAAAAGCCCCATTTGCTTCTAATCTAGTTGTAAAGCGCATTTGTTGAGAAATGTTATTGGTGGTCATAAGTCACATTACAAACAGAACATTGACCTACTGGACTTCATAACCATTGGTAACAATTGACTAAATGTTTATTAAAACATATGTTAACTCTTTACAAGCTAATTATGACTGATGCCTTTATTTGAACGCTTATGTTCTACGTTCTCTAGTGCCATGGCTGGAACATTGCTGAGGCCATTGTTTTCCAAACTATGGGGAGAAGTTGCCTCAAAACTGTAACAGGGTCTCAATTCCTTGGATCCCATGGAAAGATTTTCTTTATCATTATACTTATTTAAAACAGGGAATCCAGGAGAATTTCTTGTAATTAAATAGAAGTTATTCTCTTTGCGGCCATGAGTGGCTATTAGGATTTTTGCAGCCCAGATATGGTAAGCTAGAGAGACTTTCAGCCCCTGAGTGCTAGTGGGGGGTTGAGGGGACATGAGGCTGTGAGTAGGTGTGGCTGTAGTGTGAATAGAAGGGGAAAGGAGAGAAGGTATTGAAGGTGACTGAAGACTTGAGGGGGGGACCTTTGTGGGACTGATGTTTGGATGCAGAATCAGGAAAATAGGCCTGAAGTGACCAAGCCATTTATTTCCATTCCATATCAGTTCCATTTGTGTCCAGTTACTAAACTTATTTTCCTCCTCAGTTTGCATGTTTTTTAAAATACACAATTTTCATTTACGTTTGAATGCAGTTTCCTGGAATGTACTCATTTTAAAGGATAACTTCCTTAATATACATATTTTATTTGCATGTTTCCCAAAAATATGTATTTTGTATACTTAGTGCAAAATCCAAGCAATAACTGTCCTCTGATCTACATGTTAATTCAGGAAGCTTGAAGTAGGCCAGCTTGCTTAAAAATGCAGACTGGTGATATTCGTCCCTTTACTTATTAGGACTAAACAAGTAGTGGCTACAAAATAACTGAGTGGAAGGTAGTTTTATAGAGCTTACACTGTGTACCCAAGACCTACTTTCAAGTTGAAAAGTTGTCCACAAAATGTTCAACTCAAGCTTGCTACAAATCACACAGCAACATTTACCTCCAAGGAGAAATATAATATACTAGCTGATACTGATCACTGCCCCATTTGCTTTGGAAAGTATATAGAATTTCATGAAATTTTGCTAAAGTTAGTATTATATTTCCACTTATCACCTAATACTGCAGCTTATTTGCCCATGTTATAAAAAGTGCAATGAAATTATTTGTATGCTTAACCTATGCAGCCAAACCAACTGAGTCTGGGATAATGCCAGATTTAGCTCTCAGTGAGAGTTTGTTCCCCAGAAATAGTTGGTGAGCAATCTGGGGATTTTCCTGGATGCTCAGCTTCCATTGAAACAGCAAGCAGAAGCTATGGCCAGCAGGGCCTTGCCCAGCTTTGGCTGATAAGCCAAATGCCCTTGTTCCTAGAACATTAGACATCGTAGTAATCATTCACGTCCTTAGCATTTCATTTATGGACTACATGGTGGGGGGGAGGCAGGGGGAAGGAAATATATTTTTATGAGCTAAAAGAGAATGTTCAGCTTTTTAGTTCACTCCTCACCAAATATTTCAGGGAGGAATATAAATGTTACCAGTAGCTGTGTTGGATCACAGGGAAAATGCTTCTTTCCTCACCTTTATTGCTCCTTCAACTGTGATCTTTCCCTTGCCCCAGAGTATCTACTGGGTATGGTCAAAAATAGCAGAGATTGTAATGCAGCATCTAGAAAGGATGGCACTCCCACGTATACAATCCAAAATATGGATCTGGTATGTGGATGACATGTTCATCATAATAAAAAAAGAACAACTGAAGGAAACACATGAAACCATCAACAACATCTCCAATGGAATAAAATTCACAAGGGAAGAAGAAAACAACAACACACTACCCTTCTTGGACATCCTCATCAGCAGAGGAAATGATGGCAAGTTAGAAACACAAGTCTACAGGAAAGCTACCCACACCAACCAAGTGCTCCATTACCAAAGCAACAACCCAACCTCCCACAAGAGGAGCTGTGTAAGAACATTATTCAGACAAGCACTAACTCACTGCAGCAACCCAGAACACCAGAAAAAGGAAACAGATCACCTATACAGCATCTTCCAGCAAAATGGATACTGCCCCCAACTTTATCAAAAAGTGCCTGACCATTCAACCCACTACAACCCAACCAACAGAAGCTATGAAAAGGGTAACACTGCCATACATCAGAAACGCCAACAGACTGTTACAACCACGTGGCATCACTGTAGCACATAAACCCACTAAAACCTTTCAAAGCATCCTAAATAAGCCAAAAGACCCAGTAGCCCAAGAAGAAAAAACAGGAGGCATCTACAACATACAGTGCAAGGACTGTAGCAGCCACTATGTAGGACAGGCAGGCAGAAGACTAGCAGAGCACATCCACGAATACCAACTAGCAGTCAGAAGACACAATGAAAACTTCTTAAACTCACAACACATGGACAGACTTAACCATAGTTTCAACTGGGAAACTGTGAGCATCCTGAACCAAGCCAAATCCAAAAATGCTAGAGAATTCCTGGAAGCTTGGCAATCAGACAAAGCAGCCATCAACAGACACATAGAGGTAAACAACATTTGCATACCATTCAGAAGAGACAATAGAAAAGCCAGAAGACCAGAACACCTCCCCACCAGCAATCAACACCCACATATGCAAAGATTAACACCAGGATTAACACCAGAGGAACAATCAAGCAGCACAATATATTTTAATCAAGGAACTATCAACTCAGGCAATCAACCAAGCAACAAACAACAGCCCAATCAAGGAACTCCCAAGGAGAGAACAACACCTCCACCAACACAAACTGGACAAACCAGGGTATATAAACAGAGAGCAAGGCCCACTCCCTCTTCGCACTGAAGATGTTGCATAGTCTGGCAATGAAATGTCTGCAAGAAAACAACAAGGCTCAGAGAGCACCAAGGACTCTGTATGGTCAAAAATGTCAAGATGGTGGCCACAAGTGTGCAATCATCAAAAACAGGTGGAGTTTCAATCACACTTTTGTGGCCCCCATCTTGACATTTTCATCCATACGCTGTCAACACCCCTACCTGTCTCTCTTCCTCCAGAACCAGAACATATCACTTCCTATAAAAAGAGGATAAGACAAATGGAAGCCATGTGCCCATGCAATAGTGTCTGGTTATGTGGCCTTTCCAGAAAAAGAAATGAAGCCTTTCTACAAAAAGCCTGGAGCTACTGTGAGTGCACCAACCTTTTCAAAGGTTCAACTGCGCTGCAAGAGACTTCTTAGACACTTCATATGTTTTAAAATAGTCAGCAGCTCCATGGGTATTTTTGAGGGAAGGAAGGAAGCTTTCTGGGCATTGCTTGTTGCAAGCATTCATTATGCATTGGATTGCTCTGAGGGTGTAAAACTAAATCAACTTCCAGAGGAATTCACAGCAGAATTCTATTGCATCCCTGTTTGGAATATAGGCCTTGAATAGGATGTAATGAGATGGACTCTGAAGCCATCTCAGACCAGAATATATTCTAAATGAAATGCTACTTCACAGCTTGTATAAAATAAAGGAATGTAACAACATCATGACCTAGATGAAAGTTTGTTTACTAGGAATTATTTAACTGATAGGAGATACAGATTTACTGAAGGCTGTCAAATTTTGAAGCTCTGGAACTTGAGTTCCATACTGGATGTATGTTTGTACATCCACTTTATTCTTTGGAATCTGGGCAGTTCTCAAATTGATGAGTGTCTGAAATTCATGAAGTACAAATATCTGATATATTCATAAAGCAGGCCATGGTAGAGATTTTGATACCCTTTGCAACATAATTAAAAAAAATAAACAAGCAAACATTTTTCTACTTTTATAACAGAAGTCTGGATAATTTGTCATTTATGCATTTGTGCTGTGAAGAATGTTTGAAAAAAGGAGTGATCTGATGCTGTGCAAATCAAAATATTCTTCAGATTTAGATTCTACCATGCTGTTTGTTACCTGGTTCTGAGACATGTAGTGACCTTGCTTTCAGTCAAATGGTGAATGGTTGCCCCCTAAAGGGCGTGAAAAATATAACTCAGCCACCTTTGTGAATTGTTTGCAACCTAAGTTGCTTTTCTCTGGGTGAGAAATGACTGTAGGTGTCCCAGTGTAGAGGATAGGCAACACTGTTCAGTATTTCAGAGGGGAATTCTTCAAGTGCCCAAGATGTTATTATTTTAAAATGCTTAAAAACAAAGCAAAACAACAACAACAAACCCCATTGCTTTCAGCAGCGGAATATAAAACTACATTTCCCAGATTGGTGCCAATCTGGAAACCCAGAGGGATGCCTCAGGGCATTCTGAGAAAACAAAAATATCTGGCTGCTTCTGAGAGGCTCTCTCTGCTGTCCCTACGTCCCTTCCACAGGGGCCTTGATCTCCAACTGTCCTATGGAAAGGATCCCTAAAGAGATCCCTAAAAATATCCTTTATTTGGAGTCTTGGTTCATAAAAACATGATTGCATTGGAAAGTTATTGTGTAAAAGGGCTCCAGTTTCTGTCCCATCCATTAGCATAACTCTCTGAAAACTGAATAGAACAAAACTAAATTTGGGGGTTGGGAAGAAGCCAACAAAAGAAAGAAAGAATTTGCAAATGAGCCAGATCTGGGTTGGGGCTGCAGAGGAAAACACGTCCCTCCAATGCATCCTTAAGGGAGAGGCTGTTGAGAAATTACTCAGAATGCTGCTGACTCCTCCATTCTAAGTGTACCTCTCTCTCCCTTCCTGCTCACATGATCCAGGATGGAGCTGCTGTTAAGGGGTTAGAAAGAATTCCAGAATCCAGGCTGTTCGTGCCTGTTTTACTTTGTTACTTATAATGGTTTGTTGATTGCTTGTAAGCTGCTTTGGGAAGATGGTTATCCTCAAAGATGGGATGAAATGAATTTTAATTAATACATATATCAGTAAGGAAAACAGTACTGTAATAAGGAAAACAGTAACCACAACCTAAGACTTTGTTCTTCCTGAAAACCCCCCAAATGCATGGAGAAAAATCCCCAAATGCATGGAGATTTCTTCCCTCAAATTAATTCTGAGAACTAGTGGGATCACAGTTGTTCCCAGCTCTGAAATGGGACTAAACAGCCATTTCTTCTAGGTAGTCAGTTCTTTTGATCTTACCCTAATGTGACATCTAATAAATGGTGCATCTATGTACAGGCCATATATGGTTTCCTCTTATTGAACAGATATTGGCATTGAAGGCTAGCTATGCCTGCATATTTATTAAGGAAACAAAAGACTCCTGTGAATGAGTGCATTGGCTTACAAACAGACAAGCCCTTCTTCAGTTCCACGCTGAACAAACCCCTGAATGAGAAATATGCTTCTAATGTGCTTTGCTTCCCCTTTTAAAGAGCAGGGATACTGAAATCCCCCCCCCCAGCGTCATGTTTTATGCAGGAAGGAAACATACCTGTGGAGACAGCTCCAAGGGGTGGTAATTAAAATGTGACCACATGCCACATGGCAATGGGACACATTATCAGTTCAGCATTTCATGTGATCATGGCTTTTCTTTTTGAATTTTGCCTCATGAATAAAGAGTTGCCTCAATATAAGAAGCATGCTGGGGGAATAAGTCTAGTCTTGTTTCTCATCCCTGTGTAGAGAAAAACAACAACAACAGTGTGCCCTAGCTGTCTTCTTACTTGGTGATCTAATGCCTTTCCATTCTCCACAATGTCTGCTGAAAATCGGAAATGTACCATAGAGAATCTGACTGTAAAATGGCAGGGAGATGGTTGTCAGGGAAAAAGAAATAAATGCATGGAAGGAGATGAAATCCTAAAAACAAAGATGTGTAATGAATTGTCTCTTCCTTGGCTTAATATACCATCTCCTTTAGACACACAGTACTGTAAATAGCCACTGCATCTTTTCTCCTATATGTGATGTCAATTTAGTGAAGAGATATGGCAAATGTTTCAAGGAAAGAAAAAGAATCTTGTTTAGCTCCTTGGTGGAACAGCTGTCGCACTGGGGTTGTGGTGAGGGGTAAGGAAAAATGTTTTTGGGTGACTTCCACTTTTGCCCACAAAACACATCTGAATCAGAGGTGGGTAATGGAATCGACATTTTCTCCATGTCATAGATGCTAAAAATGTAGGAAAAGAGAGAGAGAGAGAGAGACTAGAGAGAAGTCAGGCAAGGGAAGAAGAATAAATGTATGAATAATGGGGGAGAAGGAAATTTCAGCCTAGGGTGGAACAAAATGCATTGGATGGTTCAAATGTCTGCTGTTGTGTATATCTAAGATTAAATTGGAAGGGGAACACAATTTAGGGACTATTACTTGTGTTGGATTTTTGTGCCTGACAAAATATGAATAAACAATATAATAATTTTTTATTCATATATAGACAAAATATAGACTTCCTTTGAGAGAGAGAGCCAGTTTGATGTAGTAGTTAAGGCATCAGGCTAGAGACCAGGAGTTCTAGCCCTGCCTTAGATACAAAGCCAGCTGGGTGACCTTGGGCCAGTCACTCTCTCTCAGCCCTAGGAAGCAGGCAATGGCAAACCACTTCTGAAATCTTGCCAAGAAAACTGCAAGGATTTGCAGTCTCCAGGAGTCAACATTGACTTGAAGGTACAGATTAAAAAAAAAGGCTAAAATAGTTAAATTGTGGAACTGGCGATCACCTTGGATGGTTTGAAATGGCAGTTACACAAATTTAGCAATGGTTAGGTTTCGATCTGTTTATTAACTCTAATATCTGTCCCAGTTGATAGAGTTCATAACTGAAAGGCTTCTCTTTGTTTGTATGTTTATTTGTTTGTTCAATTTATACAGCAGTCTTTGATTAATGATGGTAATTGGGACCAGATCCTCCATTGCTAAGCAACACAGTCATAAAGCACAATGTCATGTGACCACGTCAGTTAGAGATGGCAGTTCTGGCACCTCCGGTTGCTGTTGTTAAGTGAATCCCACAATGTCATTAAGCACAACATCACATGGTAGCCATTTGCAACCTCCTGCCAGATTCCCCATTGATTTTGCTTGTCAGAAGCTGGCAGTGAAGATCACAAATGGCAATCACGTGACCAAAGGGATGCTGCAACAGCTACAATTACAAGGACTGGTTGTAAATAACACTCATTCAGTGCCGTCGTAAGTTTGAACAATTGCTGAACGAGTGGTTGTTAAGTAAGGACTATCTGTATAGCTGCCCACCTCACATACATGACTCTGGGTAGCTCACAAACGTAAGACATTGAAAAAAAATCTGTTACATTACTGTCTTGCTTGTGGGCTTCCCAAATGGAATCTAGGTGGCCGCTGTATGAACAGGTCTTTTTATAAGTTTCCCATAGATTTTGCTTTGGTAAAAATAAACCACTGGGGTGTATGGAACTTTAGTTTTATCAATCCCAGTTTTTCTCATGTTTATGTGGGCAGACAGAAACATAATTTGGTGCAGGTTCTCTGAATGCAAATAGTTGTCCACTCTGTGACACAGAATACTGAACTAGGAATGTCTTCTCATGTTTTTATATTATTAAATATAAAAACTTATTACTTACTTATTACTTACTTATACTTAGGTAAAGGTAAAAGTTTCCCTTGACATTAAGTCCAGTCGTGTCCGACTCTAGGGGGCGGTGCTCATCTCCGTTTCAAAGCCGAAGAGCCAGCGTTTGTCCGTAGACACTTCCATGGTCATGTGGCCGGCATGACTAAATGGAACGCTGTTACCTGCCTGCCAAAGCGGTACCTATTAATCTACTCACATTTGCATGTTTTTGAACTGCTAGGTTGGCAGGAGCTGGGACTAGCAACGGGAGCTTACCCCGTCATGCGGATTCGAACCACCGACCTTCCGATTGGCAAGTTCAGCAGCTCAGCGGTTTAACCTGCAGCACCACCGCATCCCTATTACTTATACTTATAATTACGTATATATTTACTTATTACTTATTGTCTTACTTATTAATAACTTATTTATAACAGATTAGTGCTGTGCTAGCATTGCCTTGTAGTTCCTCAAAAGTTTTGGTCCCTTAAGAGAGAAGCTTTGGTTTTTTTTCCTGTCTTTTTCTCACATGCATGGAAGCAAATTCTATTTCATTAAACCGAATGAGAACAAATAGGGCAAATTTTTATGTATGGCATTAGGACAGATGGAAGAAGGGGGAAAAAAGAGTTGTTTGAAAGGCACGATGGGTGGGCAGAGCCTCTGTTTGGGAAATGCCAGGACAGGATTAGCCCTGCCATTAGGCAAAGTGGGATAGTTTCAGGCAAGAGGTGTCGTGTGGGAGACATTCCAGAAGTATTATGCAGGACAGATTGTTGTACAGCCTAAAATGCAGCTCCTACAGTAGCCCTCTACCGTCAGATACTTTTAAGGTGCTATTACATCACCAGAGTAGAACTAAGATTCAACTGTTCATCCAGGCTGTTTCTGTGGACTAGGGGATAACATTTTAGCAGTCTTTAGGGATTCTAAATCATGGGTACAACCACCACAAATACAGAAGCTTTTCTGGTGCACAAACAGTAACCCTTTATGTATAGAGGGAAAAGGGCTAACAGTGCAAGGCTGAGTGGAGCTAGAGTCCATGTTTCGACACTTTCTCCTTATGAGTAAAACCTTCTTAATTCTTGCAGTAGATTCTTGTCCTTCACTTCAGAGCAAAATGGTTTGGCTAGTCAGAGATGCAGCTTTGATGCTTCTCTGCCTACAAAAATGTAGTAGAGATGTGTCCTACATTTCCAGTGCTTTCTTCGAAAGGAAGCCAAACCTAGATAGCAGTGTCCATAGTACTTCATTGTCACCATTTGGGGAAACTGGGATTGAGCAACAGTCCAAATCATAGCAGGTAAATGTTCAGGACCTCAGTTTCTGACATCAGTGCCCTCTCTGTATAAATAGCTCCATACTGCAGGCCCACAGGTGTCCCCTGTGTGTGTTCCTAAAGTGGCATCCTTGGGGCTAGTATAACATAATTTGAGACACATTAGGGGGAAATGAAAAGTGAATTCCAGGGGTGATGGGAAATGTCAGTGCAGATGAATATTATAGTTTGAAGTTGAAAACCCCATGAATCTGGGGCTGAACCTCTGTGCAAGGACTTTCGAAGAGACTAACTATCTCCCACATGCCTCAAAGCCTTTGCCAAAAGGTAAACAAAGGATGTCTGGAACTGGTCTGCCTTTGATGAAGGCAAGACAAGAGCAGAGCACAGATAATTACAGGAAATAAAATCTAAATGAAAAGAGATGAGGAGCTAGACAACAAAGCATGTAAACTGCTAAATGTTTAATGCAAACAAATTTGAATGAAGCCCAGGCTGCTGTTATTATAACTGAGCCGAATTTTCCAGCAATACATTTGTATAAGGCAATTGAGGCGAATCTAGCCCTGAAGTCTTGTTTTGGTTTCGGGGAAGAAATCCAGAAACCCCAGACCTTTGAATATCCTTGCTTAAATTGAACACAATAGACCAGAGAGGCCAGAAGATTATAATAAAAAATATGTAGGGAACTCATATTTTTGTTATATATGCATTTATATGCAGTGTCTAACCAGGCTGACAATTAGAAACTTAGGAAGCAACTTTTCACCAAGACACGTCATTTGGTATTGCTGACATTAAGATGTAGTGAGTCTGCATGGTTTAGGACAGAATTTTACTAGCAGTTTCAGGAAACATCTGAGTCTATAGATCTAGATCTCAGCTCAGGGATCAAGAAAAACCCACAGACTACAGGCTAGATTCTCATTTCTAAGCTCAAAGGAGCACCAGTAGTACAGAGTCAAATACCAAAATGCTGAAAGGCACAGTTGTACTAAACTACAGCAAACAACTCAATAGTACCAATGGTCTACTTGATTGTTGCTGTGACTTCTGTGGATGCCTTTATTTTGAGCAAGTTTAATGTGGACCAGCTGGGGTGGGTTAAAGCTTAAGAGCTTTAGCTCTCCATCAGAATACAGTTCAATGTTGGAAACAGAATTTGCTATAGCATTGTGTTCAGAACTTTGATTTAGCATAGTTATCTAGGTGTTATTCTGAACTTTGGCTTTTGGCTATGTTATGGACTTAATGGTACAGATTCTAGTACTTTGAAGTGAAGTGAACTATTTCTGTATTTCCACATATGTCTCACGTGTTCCTGACTTTGGTCTGTTCTGTTCTTTACTTGATTTCCTTGGGACACAACATCTGAATCCAAGATGTACCACTCTTAAAAGGAGAGAACAAGTTGAGTAGAGGTTGTTGCTCCTTCTTCCTGTTGCTGTTGCTTAGAAAGGAGAAAAGCTGGCATCAGTGATAAAGGGGAGCAGTTGCAGGACAAAAAGGCTTAGTAGGTTGACGTGGGATGTACCCATTTATACTAGTTCTTGACACCAGGCCTAACTCTGGAACTGCAGTTCTAACAAGAGGTGTCTGCCCCTCATCTTGTTCATAATATGAAGTATGTAAAGCTTTATTCATGTTAAAGTTCATCTTAGCCCTGCTAATTTCTACCCTCACCCCAATAATGTCTTTTATGAGATTTGGCAATCTACAAAGTGCCACCCACTTTAGGAATGAATGTGGGGTGGTAGCTCTGTCACCAAAGATTGCCCTCAGCTTTCATTGAACTTCAAAGACTGCTTGCTGTGATCTAAGAGGTTAGTACTAAAAACAGGCAATAATGCTTTTCAGAAAAATCTCCTCTAAGTGGTTTCAATCAAGCTCTGCATTTTTTTCTTGATGTACATGTATGTGCATGAGAGACAGAAGAAGGAAGGGAGGACATAAATCAAACCAACTTCATCTTTTCATGGGAGTGAAGGATATTATTAAATGTTTGCCCTATAACCAAATGAATAGGTTGTGTGTGCTTCAAAAATAATTTGGAAGAAATGGTTTGGACCTTATACAAACACAATACCCTCTACTGTCCATCTATCATTTTTTCCAGGCTTCTATATTTATTAGAGTCATGAAGCTTTAATAAATACCAGAGAGTCTTTCCCCACTTGCACCTAAGTAGGGCACAAACATGCCCTGACAACATCTTTTTTCAGTCATGTCCCCATGATGCTGCCTTTATCTCATCCCCAGCCCCAGGGCCGCAACTAGGGGGGAGGCAACTGGGGCATGTGCCCCAGGAACTGTGCTGGGGGGGCGCCAAAATGAGCATGGGGGGACACCAAAATGAGTGCTGGGCAGGCCGCCAAAATGGGCGCGGAATCCACGTTTGTGCTGGGTGACACAGACCTTAGTTGCGGCCCTGCCCAGCCCAGCCCAAGAGTCAGTGACACAGCCCTGAATCTTCTTTAGCGTTATTGATGTTAAAGAAGCATTTTTGCTTTGTCTTATCTGAGGACAGCTGCAATGTAGTGTGTGTTTGTGTGTGTGTGTGTGTGTGTGTGTGTGTGTGAGAATGAGAGAGAGAGAGGGTATATTTTTCTTATTATTTTATCTTGGTCATTGTGGTCTGTTATTGAAGTTTTAAAATGTAATTTTATTTTATTGCTATTTTATTGTAAACTGCCTAGAGTCTATGAGGATTGAGGAGATAGATCAATTGCACAAATAAATTAAAAACAGATAAAATAAAATCTCTTTAAAATCTGCTACACTTTGTCAACCGTCACTTTGGAGAAAAATCTGGTGACTGCAGGGACTTGAAAGGGAGGCAGGTTAGGAGTTGACAAAGGGGATGGCAAATTTCAGTTGACGTAGTTTTTTGTTAATGTGTAGATAAGACTTCATTTCAGCAGCAGGAAAATGCCTAGAGATGTGTTCACACCCGGTCCAAAGTACTGCTCTGAAATAATTTTGAAAATGTTCATAGCTCTTCAAATTAATTATGGTGCAGGCATCCTAATTTTGGGGAGGTGGTGCAAAGGCCATAGTTACAGTTGCTAGAGACACAAAAGAGGACAAAAACTTGAAAGTACATATAATCAAAGTTTGATAAAAGCATGGAATTCCATAAAGAAAATAATAAGCCCAACAATTTCACTGCTAGCTTCTCCTCTAAATGCCTTCTGTGTTTGAGACAATTATAGTAAGAAAAATGTAATTACATATGCAGATATGGTTGACCCAGACTCCATGAATAGATTAAAGACACTGCAAGAATTACTCAGTGAAGGCCAGAATATACCATGGTTGATATACTTACAAATTGTTGGAAGGATAATATCTGATCTTTAGAACAAGGGTGCAACACTAAGAAAAACGACAGAATTTGAAACGCTTACATACTGTAAAATCAATTCCATCTGTTAAGGCATATGCATAAACCCCTACTCAGATATGATATGGAAACAGAACAAATACAAAATTGCCTGATAAAATGGATGCAAAACCTCAAAGAAACAGTCTCAACACAACAATAGGAAGAATTGTGGATGAAATCTATAATATTTACTCCAAGTTATAATACAAAAGAAAACTGGTATAAAATGCTTTACAGATAGGAAAAAAAACAGATTCAGTTTAAGCAATTGTTGATTAGTGCTACATGTATCCACAGATTTTTTCAAAGCACGTTTCCTTTGAACCTGAAGCACTGCTTATTGCCCAAAAGTTTAATGGCTTCGAAGTCTTTAGTAGTGCCTAAGCTAAATAATGGTGCTGCAGATCTTATCACTGAATGCTCTTCTTTATCAACATAAATAATAAAATAAAGTAAAATAAAATAAATAAATAAACCGGGGCAAAGAGTTTAACTTAGGAATTGTTTTGTAAGGAGGATGAATGCTAAACCATATATCCTATTACAACCTGGACTACAATTCATGACACAAGGTAAGTATTAAAGTGAAAAGGAAGCCAGTAACTTCCCCAGAAAATTTGGTTTTATAATTATTGCACAATCCAATTTTTAACTTGCTTCTCTTTTGAAATTTCCATCTAGGAGTAATTTAGATTGTTGTGCAAACGGGCAAGACAGTTTAATCCACATATACTCAAAAGGAAGTCCTGATGAATTACCACTTATTCCTAGGGAGAGATGTATAACATTTCAGCAGAGCTGGACATGGGCAGAGAATGCCCTTGGGAGGCAGAGGGCTGCTATGGGTGGGAGAATGATACAAAGTGGGCAGAATCATGTCACATATTGGGACGTGGCCTAGATTGTGGTTTTCTTCATTTTTTCCAGCAGATTGCATATTTTCCTTATTAGATTGTTTTGTGGTATAGTTGTTTTAGGATCCTTTTTTTGGCAACATGAGGGGAGATTTGTAGGCTATAAAAAGTACTTTGGGAGAGCCATCTGGGGGTGATGGTCAAGGAGGGGCAAATGAAGAAAGCAGCATTGAGTGTTAAATCCTTCTCCTTTGGTACATGCATGGGGATGTTGAATATACAGGGTAAAGCTTGTGTTGTGATGCTGCTTTGTCGTTTTGATTAAAACCTCTGATCCTGCAGATGCCTCTGGGCTTTGGTCGGTATATAGCCATGGATGAACTGTGTTATCCTGTAGGTTACTTAGAAGTACCCACTCAATTCACTGCTGTTGGAGTAATTCACTTACCATCACCCCCAGTCGGTATAAGATGGCAGTGTTATCGTGGAGTTCGGTGTATCTAGTAGATATGCCACTAAGTTAATTGGAAACTTGTTCTTAGATATGAAACCAACCAAAAATAATTATTCTTCAGGAAGAGAAAACTCTTTTCAGAAAATCAAAAACATTCATTTTCTTGATATTGTGTAGACTGAATGGCTGGCATGCATCTTTTTAAAAGAGATTTCCTAAAACAAAGATTCCAAAGAACATTGAAAGCATGTACAAAGATTATTTTAGGAAGCTTTGGTATCAGTTCGAAGTCCTTGGCAGGCTTGAACAATCAAGCCCTTGGTGAATAAGAAGGTAGAGAGATAATGTACATGATTTCCTATTTTTCTCCTCCCTATGCAATAGTCCCATCTTCCACTGTTTCTGTTTCATCTGCTCAATGTGGTGAAATTCATCCTGTACTCTGTGAAAAATAATCAAAGCAACATCCCAAATAACTTTTGGCCACAGCATTGTGCCCTCCTCTTTCAAGTATGATGCCAATGATTTCCAAACACTTTGTTTTGCTAGCCAGGATCAAATGCAAGAATAGTAAAGGATCAGGATCCTCTTTCCATTGTTTGCAAATCTGCAAACCAAGGAATTACTACATTCCAAATGGAGTTCCTCAATTATCAAGAAACTGGAATACAACTTTGTAGGTGGTTCTGTTTGCTACTGAACTCTTACACACCAGATCACCACAACTGATACAAGAAAGATGAAGAATTGAAGAATTCAACTGGTATGCCAGGTTGAAGAATATCATTAACCTGGCATACCTACTCTTGGGTGGTATTCCTCCATATAAAGATGCTTGTTTTAACTCAACTTAATCTCTAATTTAATGGTTGATATATTTGTCTGATAATTTCTCTCACACAAACATTTTCTTTTTCTCTTTTGATTGATTGTTCATCTGACTGAATCTTTTTATTATTATTTTTATTAATTTTCTTTAATCTCATAGGTCTCCATGAGCCAGGGGCATCAGCAAGTAGTTCAACAGTATCAACATGCATGTGCAACTGAAGCCCCACCCCTTTTTATGTATATGTGATACAATCAACACTTGTTTAAAAGTCATCCAGTCACACCTGTCCTTTAATGCTGTTGACCTCCCCCTCCCCTTCAGATTTCCCTGAAGATAAACACTTTTTTGCAAACCAGCAGATTGTTGTTATATATGGATTGCTTATTACAAACTTTGTGTATGGACGAATAACTAGGACTATTGGAGGTTTTATGGCAGGTCATGTGTGTGTAAAACTTCAAGTTAGTTTTGATTCTTGGTTACTGCCTGGACTAATCCCTGCAGCTTTCTTGGCAAGATTTTCAGAGGTGATTTGCTATTGCCTCCTTCCTAGTGCTGAGAGAGGTCACCCAGCTGGCTTTGTGCCTACGTTGGAACTAGAACTCATGGCCTCCTGGTTTCTAGCCTGACACCTTAACCACTACACCAAACTGGTTCTCATTGTAGGTTCACAACAGTAAAATACATACAATACAAAAACTGTAATCAGGATTAATAACCAAAAAGGCAGCCCAACATCACCACTAACTCCCAAATGCCCTTATTTTATATTTTCTGGGACAAAAGAAACTTGGGGTAAACTGATCACAATGTCAGGGCTGCCACTGAGAAGTTCTGCCTCTGGGTTCCCATCCCATTGATCTCTTATGAGGTAGGAACCATAAGCAATCCCTTTCAGAGGGATGTTAGTCAGAACATTAGTCGGAAGAGAAGACTGTAATCTGTAATCCTGAACGTAAGCAGGATTCAGATGAATGGCTTTGTTGGATAACATCAGAACTTTGAACTGGGGAAACAGTACATACATACCCATCATACTATTCCCTTTGAGGACAAGAACGTTATGCAGGGTGCAGA
The DNA here is from genome assembly GCF_035149785.1 of Candoia aspera. Taxonomy (NCBI): domain Eukaryota; kingdom Metazoa; phylum Chordata; class Lepidosauria; order Squamata; family Candoiidae; genus Candoia; species Candoia aspera. The sequence goes on from NC_086153.1 coordinate 315,380,148, forward strand.
AAAGAAAGAAAAAAGTAAATCAGAGAAATTAAAGGAATGAGATAGGAAAAGGAAACATAGCTAAAGCTATCATACACCAACATCATTTATTTTACCTTATTCAGGCAGTCACTCATGTCCTACTCATCCTGCAGCTTGACTATTGCAACACACTCTAGATGGGTTTGCCCTTGAAGACCACCTGGAAGCTTCAACTGGTCCAGAATGCAGCGGCATCAGCAGTCATGGGCATGCCTCGATATGCCCATGTTATACCTCTGCTTCTGGAGCTGCACTGGTTGCCGGTTTGATTCCAGGTGTGATTCAAGGTGCTGGTCATTACCTATGAACCTCTGGATTGAGGTTCCCCCAGAGAACCAGATGGCCCCCACCCTTCTGGTGTTTCAAAGGGCCTTGGAGACCTGGCTTTTTGCCCTGGCCTTTAGTGAGGATGATGGAAGTCTCCTTTTGACTATGTCAGTTGTTTTCCTTTGTTCCCATCAGTTTTCCCATCATCCTGTCATCTTTATCCCTTTTTTGGCCTCCTGTTTTTTTTCTTGTTTTTAACGTTTTAAACAATTTGTAAACAGCTCAGAGTCATGGGAAGTCAGTTAACATATAATTTAAAAAATCATCATCATCATCATCATCATCATCATCATCATCATCATCATCATCATCTCATCTTTCCATATTTGCTTCTACTGCTTCCATATACCACTTCATAAATTTGCCTTTTGTTCTTTAAACTTTTCCTTTCTTGTTTTCTGAGGAACTCATGCACTGCATCTAATTCAGCTTAGTCTTCCCTTTCTTCTTGACTGTTTAATCCTTCTTCATATACTTGCTTTGCATTTCAATTCTCATTTATACTCTCTGTATTACCAAACTACCTCAAGTGCTTATCTCTTGCTGTTTTTTTTTTTTATCATACGGCATAGCAGTTCAGTGCTCATGCTGCTTTTTCTTCCTGGAAAATCCTTGTGAGGTCCAGTAGCCAGATGTGTAGACTATTTAGGTATGACAAGTTGCCCAGGGTGCACCATGAGGAGGCTAGTCTGTTTACTCACTTGTACTCAATGTCCATTCATTCAGCACTCACTTATTCTCTTGTTTCACCACACACACTTTGTAAGTGCAAATCATTTAGGTTCTCAGTCCACAGAACAGAATGAGTGGGAATGATGTCTATTTTCATACAGGAGTAAGATCTTCTCTTACAATCATTCTACTTCCAATGTAGTTTTATTCACTTCTTTCCTCTTTTCCACAAGTTTCCCAATATTTGTTCTTGACACTACAAAAAATGGTTTATCCGACTTTCAGAACCTAGCATCACCTTTTTCTTTCACTAATTGTCTCATCCATTCACACTCAAATCAATTATGCTTAGGGGTGCTTCCTTAGCTGAAACCCAGTGTAACTACACAGGTTTGCTCACGTTGAGATACCTCTGGAGTGCCTATAAAGGGTACCATCGATGCTCATTTCTGAATCCAGTCACAAAAATCAGTATAAGAACAATTGCTTCTGTTCTTGCTTGTGATCTTGTCTAGGAGTTTTGACATGCAGCACAGCAGATTTAAGTTTAACGTTATTGCCCTGAGCAGTAAATTTCTTTAAACAAACAAAAAAGGAAACCGTGTTCCATAACAGCAAATTAGGTTTAAAGAAAGAAATAAAAATGACTGATTAAGCAGGAAGATAGTACAGAACTGAAGTCTGTTTCTCTTTTAAAAGAAGTTGCTTGCCTTTGCTTGCCACTACTCTATCTGCTTCATTTCTTCTAAATGCAGTTTTTCTTTGCCCAGCCTGGGTTTGTAACTGTGCACTTGGAAAACCTGATTAATTCTGCCATCTACCAGACCATTGTGGCCACCATCCTGACCACACCCTATAGACACTCCTGCCTCAAGACCACCTGTGATATCCAGATCTCCCCTCCCTTTTTTGTCTTTTAGTTTTACAAACTCCTGGAGTTCCTTCCAATTTCCAGTGGAAAATTTGTCAGAACTTACCAGCATGGTTTCCATCATTTTAAGGTGATAAGTGTGAAGCACAACATGCTTACCCTTGGCTATCTTACCCATGGTTTACTTCATTAATCCAGTCCTCTAACTGGCAGTAGCCCTCTGGGTCTCAGGTTTTTCTGTCTAGCCTGCAGCAATCAATAACTTTTCAGCCTGAAATATTGGGACTTCTCTCCTGAATACAGATGATGTATTTTATTTTTCATATATTTAGCCTATTGCTAAACTTTTGTTCTCGTCCTTACAAGCTGAGCTATCATCAAATGATATGTATAATGCTCAAGTGTTTTATGAAATAAAATTGTGTACAGTTACTAATTTTTTTTAAAAAAAGCCCCAAACAGGGCTCTTCGCCTCAGCATTTATCTTCTTTGCCTGATCTCTGATAACAAACTTTTTTCCTGTGTAATAAAATTATTGTGTGTTTAAAATCTCCAGGGAGGTATTTTTTCTCCTGATAAACATCTCTCCATTATATATACTTAATAAAAAAGAGACAAGCTTCTTCATCCATTTAATTATAGGAGAACAGCTTTTGCACAAATAACAAGATGATTTCAATTGAGCCATTTCTCCCCAAGAAGTATTTCAGACCTTGATTTAAATTCAATTTACTCATTATCACACAAGGCCCCTCAAGCAGTTTTGCAAAGTTAAAGAGAGCATGAGATACTCGCAGATTAAATATTTCCAAAATGTCAAATATTGCTTAGTTGTGGCTGAAATCAAGTTGTTGTCAGTCTGTGTTTGATCTGCTCCCTGGGCTTTCCCACTCACTTCAGAGGTGAGTGGGGAAAAATCTGAGCTGGAACCTGGCTGGAATCTGCAATTCACTCAAGCGTGAGTAGAATTATAAAATGTAAGGGTTAGAAAGCATCTTGCAGATCATCTGCTCCAGTCCCCTTCCCAGTGTAGGAATCCACTACTATACATCCCTGATGGATGACCATCCAGCCTCTGCTTAAACACCCCCAGCACTGAAGAAGAGATTACAGCCTCCCAGGGCAGTCAGTTTCATTGGAAGGAAGTAGGCTGAAGGGGAGAGGCTAAGAGCATCAGTCTTCTAATCAGAAGAATGCCACACTTAGAGAGAAACCAAGAGGGACCTCTTACTTGCTGTCTGTTTCTATTGACTCCAGTGGATAATGGCATCAGAGATGCAAAGAGTTGGGTGCTTTTGGAGCTATATCTCAGAAGTTTGGCAGCAATGTAGCATTCCAGGCCAGATTTCCTCAGGCTATAGTTTTCTCCAGATATATTGAATATCAGATATCTCATTATCCTAGATAGCTAGATAAAAACCGTGTCAGTTGGGGATGATGAACATTGAAGTCCAGCATATCTGGACTGTAAGAGTTTGGGAAAAGTTATTGCAGGGCACCTTGGAAAAATAAAAATGGTACCCAGGACTAGAGAACTTGTATGAGTGTCAGTAGTTGCCTTATATCGAGGTAGATTATTGATCCATCAAACTCAGTATTATGTACATTACAAGAAGGAAACATTTTGGGCCCTTGAGTGGAGTGGTCTACACTCCAAAAAAATGGGCAGAGAAAAATGATGTGTTATGGCTGAGCTGTACTAGAAAAGGCATGCTGCAGCTGCCCAGATTTCTCCAGTTAGTGTGGTTGTTGAGGACAACCTTGGACCTGAACAAGCATTATGCACATCTGCATTAGAAGTCAAGGTTATTAAGCCTATCATTTTGATATTATAATTGAATCCTGGGCAAGGATTCAATAGGAAAGTCACCTCTTAACAGATTAGTATCACCTTTCAGAATGCCACCTTTTTCTCATGAGAAACCGGTGACCAAAATATTCTGAGATGTGAATAAATTCAGTCAAAAGGAAGATGTTCTACTTAGCAAGGGCAAAGCAATGCCTCCTTTCTTTCTCATGTCTTTTCCCATAGCATTCCCTGCACTAAGCTCTAAAACAAGTTGTCATTCACTCCCACAATGACTTGGGCCACACCATACCACGTGATCAATTCAGAGAAACCCAAGGTTTGGATTGTACTGCTTCTAACAATATGACTGAGGCTCTTGAGGTAGAGCCAGCCTCTGTAGAAGATATCTTTCTTTAGTGGCTCCAAATCTGCTTAAGAAGCAACGTTCTTTCTGTACCTGCTCATTGGAGCACAGGATATGTAAAAAACTCATTTCCATTCCAGAGAGCTATAAATTCATTACATTTGCTTCTGCTTGAACACTGTGATTTTCAATACATCCCAAGCAAAGCAACCATAGCCTAAACTCTCAATCATTTAAGTAATGATCCATGTAGTGCAATTTAATTTCTGATTTGTATTGCTTTTATTTTACATGACTTATACCTTTGCTGTAAAGTTTTTGGTACAGTTGATTAAGATTTCCCACAAAATATTTGTTTCCATACTTAGCTCATATATGCAGATGAATTTGGAATAAACTTATTCTCTTCTAAATGGTATGCTGCTCTGGGATGAACTGCTGGATAAGATTGCCACATGTATGTCAGAACATGAACTTAGTTCAGTTGCATGTCTGGAAGCATATGTTCTAGCAGATGAAGTTAAGGCAAAATAGTCAGTGGGACAGGGCAAAAATGAAAAAATGATTTGATTTAAATAAGCTAACATTACTTTCTTGAATACAGTTTATATAGAATCTATTTTTATTTCTGTCTTATTACTCAATAGTAACTTTTGAATGAAGTCTGGGACCATATCTAAGGTTTTGAAGAGCCACATCTTATACACTACACTCAAAAGTAGCAGGACTTCAGGGTTTAGGGGTTGCAGTTTAGTAGCAGAACCACACTATGAATGCAGATCATAGTTCATATGTTCTGTATCTGTATCATTTAGCAAGGCTCAAAAATCTTCCTGTCTGAATACCTGAAAAGTGCTGCAGGTCAGTACTGACCTGGATATTCCAATGGTAGGATTCAGTGTAAGTACTCCCTAAGATTGCCTAAAAGTTGCTTGGATTCAAGCCCCTTAGTTGCCAGCTCTGGATTCTTCCTCCAAGTTCCAACCACATCCTGTGAAATTTAAATCTTAGCTGGACATCGTTGACTTTCATTTCATGAAAGAGAGGAGGATGCTTCTCTCCACACAAACTTCTGTTTGCCCTACCTAAGACCTTGGGGCAAACTTTTCTGCACTGTTCTTCAAAATGCTGAACTTTATACTTAATTATAGCTGTCTTTTATGGACAAGTATGACCCCCACTACCAAACATAACACATTTTCCAGTATTAAGCAGTGAGTGGGGTATTTGTCTTGCTGCGCTGTCTGCCTCTGGGTGACAGAAATTGGAAGTACTTATGATGATTGTGATTAATTTCATTAGCACTCAGCTCCCTTTAATACTCCTCTCCTCCTCTCCCTCTATCTTGGAGGATAGATATATGTTTTTTTCATCCAGGGTGACAGTTTAATAGATTCAGAAATACTTAGTTCTAAAGTGAACCTGTAATATTAATATACTATTGACCAGTTATGGATTAAGCAAACTGAGGGCATAGAAAAGCAAATGACTACATACCGATGAGTTAATGTGCTAAGTGGTTCCCATGCAATGATTAAACATGTTCTTCATTTACTTGGAAATTATTAGGTCGCTGAGATGAATCTAATAAAAAGTAGACTTGTGATTTGCTAGAAACATAGCCTCTAATTTGATAAGAAAATGACCGTTCCTCATTCTGATGCTTCTGCACTGTTTATTGTAATCAATAAAAACAATCCCTAAGGGGGCAACTGATAATTGTTATGCAAGTAATGGGGTGGCTGCTGAAGTTACAGCACAGGTTAAGCTTTTCACAATCAGTTAAGATCCTACTCCAAATGACTGGCTGGCAAGGTCAGGGTACATCACATGACAACATGATACAAGAAGAATTGCATTTCACCTTCCAGAAAAATTAAAATCTCTTTCCTAAGATGTACATCTATTTTACAGTGCAGGTGTTGCATAAAATAGTTCAGTTTGTATGTTCTCATATGTGCCTTTAATTTCTTGAATGTATGCTTTGTACTTCCTCAAAAGAGCCGTATGCACGGTCCACCTTCCACATGTTATATTCAGTAAGTTAGACTGAGAGACAAAGTCTGGGCTTCATAAGTGACTGAGGACTGGAACCCGAATCACCACTGTGGTAGCCTAGCTTACTCATGGGTTACTCATGGGATACTCATGGCTCCAGGTCAGCCAGATTTGGCTTGCAGTTGCATCAACCTCTAGAGAAAACATTATTTGATTAGCTACTATTGGGATGATACACAACCCATCATAGAGAGGTGCCCATAAACCTAACAGATCATGTACTCAGACCATTAAGTTACAACATCATTCTGAGATGTCATACCCATAAGAGAATCCACATTTTCATACAGTATGAATATTTTTGTATGCAGATGTTGAGCCAAAATTCAGGGAATTATGCCACCTGGAAGTAACTGTGTCCAATCACCTAGTCATCCAGGAAATGTATAATTCAATCAGTTTATTTAAACATGTAGGTATAACACTCTCAATCTATTAGTCATTTCAGGCAGTCTGCTTCACTTCTTGTTCTTCTGCTTGCCTAAAGCTGCAAATACAGTATCATCAGATACTAGACAGGCCTGAATATATGATGAAGCTTGTTTCAATGTCAGAGGTTACAGGTTGTGGGATACATATACCTCACCTAAATTCAGGTTTTTGACATAGCTCTGCAAACCCTTGAATATGCAGATTGAAGATGATTTAAGTGTATTAGATTGTCCCTGTGGTTTTGTCCTAGTCATCTTTTCAGACAGTTTGGTATCCTAGATTGCCAGAGTACTCAATTTCTAGAAAATCCAGATTGATATTTTTATAGTCTGCTTTTTGGCTAAGTTCATTTATAGGCCGTTCTGTCCCATTTCTATATTCATCTGTATTTTTTAAAAACCCACAAAAATTAATACTGTATATAAATACATATTAGATATTTCTGAACACATTATATTACAGGATATCTACTTGATACAAAATTTTATATGCATGTTGGTACATTTTTTTAAGCAGGACTGCAGTATAAAATGTAATAAACCGCAAAATACAAGAACAACACAGCAGGGATGACTGGCCATTGGATGGCACTCCCAAAGTTATTGGACTTCAGCTCCATCAGTATGGCCACTGATGAAAGGTACTGGGAATTGCAGTCTGACATGTGGAGGGCCCTGTGTTGCCCTCCTCCTGTATAATTTAGCAAATAAAATCCGTAACAATAAAATCCAGTGAAGCTTCACTCAGGGACCTGTGATAAAATTTAGACTAAAGCCCAGATATACATTGATTTAAATATCAGTAAATGTATTAGAGTGATGGGTATTTAGAATAGAAGATTCTAAAGGCATAGCAGGGGAACCCAACCTTTTTCAACTGGAAACTACATATTTCTTCACATTATTTTCAACTGTAGTGTGGAATACAGTGATGTTACCTGGATGAGCAGGCTCTTCTTCTAACTTGAGGGGTGGGATTACAGTAATAGAAATACAGAACATATTTACACCTTAAACTATCAATTAATGGTAACAATTAAACTATTAGCCTACAACAGGTTCAACCATGGAAACTCAGTGAATATTTCTGGACCAGTCGCTGTCTCTCTCAACCCAATCAATCTTTTAGGATTATTGTTGTGGCGAAAATAGGGATGGGGTGAGGTTCTGTAGGAAAATCTGGCTATAGATTGGATGTATGGATAAATTAAATAACAGAGAAAGAGTTACTTAATTCTTTCAGTTTACCATTTTGCTGACAGTTACCATTTTGCTGCTGAATTTCAGTAGTATCTTACTGGGATACAGGCTCTAGGGGCTGTGGAGCTGGGCTGGGGGGCCAAATAGAGCCTGCAGGTCAAGGTTTCCTATTCTTTATGCACAGTATGGGGGAGCAGGAGAAATTCCAGGATGGTTTCCTGTGCAGGGACATCAGGTCCAAGCAGCTGCTGAGATGCCTGATGCAGATGTGCCCTGCTAATTACATCATTCCAATAATACAGGCATCTTCCAAGTCACCCATTGTGTCTAATCAGATGTACCATTTTAGTCTTTTGTCACCTGATATTTGCCAACCCAAATGAGTTATGAGGTCTGCAAAGAAAAAGAGCTTGCAGCCATTTCTGAACTAGGACATTTCATCTTTTGCTGCCATGATCTGCCACGTAATCAGGGAACCTAACGGAGATAAGGGACTACAAATGGAAAGAGAATGAAGTGTCTATTAGCAATGGAAGACTAAGTGAGGGAAGAGGATTGGATCAGAGCTCTTTGCTAAAAATGGTATAACACTATGATACAGCTATCATTTAAGTGCAGCTTTTTTCACTGGAATAATCACAGTGGAAACTTTTCAAAGTCTCATGAAATCAGTAAATATTACGCAGGCAGCCAAACAATCTTCTCCTTTAGATTTAGTCCAACTACTTCATTATTTGCACCACACTTTGCAAAAGACAACTGTATTTATTTAGCTAGTAAGGTAGATAGTGTATGTGTATATGTGTATGTGTATATGTATATATGGATGTCTGTGTGCTATCCTATCCCAATGGCTTGTGGCAGCTTACAAAAGTATAACCAAACAATATAGTAATAAAATCCATAACAAGAGACAAATACTGGGCTAGATTGACCAACTATAACTCAGCTTCTATTGTTCTCCTTTCTCAAGGCTAATTTCCGGCCACTTAGGACAGGGGAGGCAGCAATGGCTTGCAGATGTGAACATTATTTTCCTTACATCCTACTATCTGAAATATTAACAGGTCACCTTGATCCTATTTGCAAGTGCTTTGGGGTAGAATCATCTTGCTTAAACATGCGTAACACCAACTGCACTATTTGTGAATTATCAAGCACATTCTACCAGATATGTGTGCTATGACATAAGAATATTTCTATTTTTACAGTCCGAGGCAAAAGGAAAGTCACACATAGGTATCTAGCTGTGTTTGGCTCGGTGCAACCATTGCAACTTTTTTCTTGGGCTTCTGAGTTGATCAATAATTTTGGAAATAAATTATTTATCATGTCCCAACAACCTGTTATTTGTCTTCTTTCTGTATAGAGGAACTGGGATGTTCTGTTGTGCAAAAATAGATACTCCCAACTTCTTACTGCTTTGCCAATGGGCTGGGAAGCCTGGGACAAGCTGCAGTGTGGCTTACTGAGGGCTGGGAAACTCAAAGATGGTTTTGAGTTTATGCAATTAAAACAGACTCTTGAAGCACAGACCCATTTTTTTCAAGTCAAGTTGGCAACTGAGAAGATGGGAGGATATAGTGCCCATGAACTCACTTGGGTTACATGTTTCATTTCATTATAGAGTGTAGTAGCTGATTGCACCAATTAACTCCTCCCTGAAATGTTTGTGGCTGGTTTGAAGGAGATCTTGTCTATTACTGAAGAACTCCAGCTGAGGCTGGCAACTCATGAAAAGTGAACATTGCTTCTAGCAGTCTTGTTACCAAGTCTGAAAAGGAGCTGCCCACCCTAGGACTTGAAAGGGCATTATTTCAAGTAGCAACTCAGGAAGAACAAGAATTGCTGCAGGTAAACTTTGGCAAACTCAGCTTCTTATTTGGAGAAAGAAGGATTCAGTTTCTTTGGTATTTTGAATGAACCAGCCAGGAACCCTAGGTGACTTTAATGTGCAAAGTATGCAAAAAAAAAAAAAAAAAACCACAAAGAGGATTACACTAGAGTTCAATTATTTTGATTTAAAAACATCCATCTAGTCTGTAGGACTAGAATATCAGATTCCAGTTATAGGAAGGCAAATTCTGATTGAATAGGAAATTCTTTTCCTGGCAGTAAGAGCTAAATCCAAACTTACAAATATTTAAGAAAGAAAATGCAGGAGTTCAGACATACACAACTGCTCACATCACCATCTTGGCTCCATCCCTGAACAGTAAGTGTAGTTCAGCCATTTTCCCAGAGAGTTAATAGATCTTCCTTCAATGGATGAAGGCTAGACAACCACCTATTTTGAATCTGGATTACTAAATAAGCAACAGATTGGATTTAAATGGAACCTACCAAAATTATGAATCTATCTTATAGATTTTAAAATGAGATGGATCTACAGAAATAAAAACAATGAAGATTAGCCTTTCTCATTCTGGTATCCTGTGGAAATGCTGGATTTCATTGGCTTCATTGGCTAGGTATTATGAATGTTGAAGTCTCAAACATCTGGAGCATACCAGTTGGCCCAGTTAATAGTCATTAATCATGGTGGCTAAATGGAGTCTTCTTACCACCCAGAGTCCCCCCGTGTGGGGGAGATGGGTGGTGATAAAGTTTGATCAAATAAATAAATAAATAAATAAATACTTAAAGGCAGTGTAGTACTGAATACCATAATTCTGGAATATTGACTACCATCAGTCTCTTCTCTATCCATAAATATTTATAGCACATATAATCTGCTCCAATCCTAAAGGGCCCTGGGCAGCATACACAATCAAAATAAAGGGAAAAATTTAAAAAAATTAACTTATTCAATATGAATAATCAGCTGGTTTCTATTGCCAATTCCTCATGGCCACTGTATAGACTGTATTGAGACTGTATTGAACTCAGATCTCCTAGCCCTCATTCAACTCTTGAATTGCATTTGGTTGTGCAAAAGTGTGGCACCATATAGCTTCAGACTAGAGCTGCCACTCCAGATGCTATTGAACTATTTATTTATTGTATGGCAATGCTATTTAACAATTTATTTATTTATCGCATGGCAGTGGGGGGACAATTGATAGACCACCTCCATGTGGTGTCCCCTGGGCCTCCTAAGACTTTGGGGAGTGGCTAAATGGTCTATCATATCCTACGGATCTCCTGGCTAGAGCACATCCATTTTTGTCATCTTCACTATTGAACTATAGTTTCTGGCAACTGAAACTATAGTTCACCATGGCCAACAGCACGAAAACCTAAAAGTTCAGCAACCTCAAAAGGGACACAGGTTCTCTACAAGATCCTTACACTAATCTCCAGACTATCTATCTATCATATCTATCCTATCCCTGTCTGTCTGTCTGTCTGTCTGTCTGTCTGTCTGTCTGTCTGTCTGTCTATCAAATTTATATGGCCACCCATCTCACCGGAAGTGACTCCAGCCAGTGTACAATAATCAGATAAAACAATGCGTATATAAAAACAGTCATATAAAAATATGTCAGGCCTGCTGACATAACCAGGTCTTGAGGGACTTCCAGAACATCAAGAGGGATGGAGCCAACCTAATCTCCAAGGGGAGAATGTTCCACAAGGCAGGTGCCATGGCAGAGAAGGCCCGCCTCCTGGGACTCAACAAATGTAATGTAAGATGGTACCTGCAGCATGCCTTCTCTGCCAGATCTAATGGGACGGGCTGATATAATGTAATCTTTCCTTGATATAAATGCACTACAGTTTGGCTTTTTTTTCTTTTTATGACAACACTTTTCTTTTAAAGTGAAATAAAGTGACAGGTATTCTGCTGATGAGATCCCCTTGGAGAGAGATGAGGCTTGGTCTCTCTCATAAACTTAGGAACTGAGGCCTTACTAGTGTCTGGAAATTGAATCAGCACACATGGTTAATTTCTAAGGGGAGCTGGCAAACTTTCTTCTGGTTCACTTGTTAGCTTTTAAAGCAAAACAAGGTCAATTAAAATCAAGTATACAGTTTATTGCACAGAAAATAATTGCTCATATTTTGTTACATGATGAAAGGTTATGGAAGATAACTGTTTGAAGTCTTTGTTATATTACACTTAAAGGACTCGACATGCTATGTGGCACATATGAATATTGCATTTCATAGAACATGATAGGCAATTGCTAAGCTGAATAGAAAATGTGGAATTCAGATTCAGATTTTTGTGATTTTTTATATTGGTTTAGGGATTTGTTTTTGATTTATTTCTGGAGATCCAACCAAAATTAGATTTTCCATTTTTTTGAGCATTAGCTAATGAGGGAATACAATTTCCATTATGCTGTAGGAAAAGCTTTTTGGTATCAGGTTACCTTGCCCAAGAGCTATTTTTCATAATAATCAGCCAGATATTTTTACATATCCTGAATGTGTGTCAGTACACTGCATATACCCCTGAGATGGCAGAGTGCATGCTGCACTATGCTGGTTGGCCCAGAAGTCTCAAACTTTGGAATCCTAGCTTACATAAAAGAACTTAAGTATGCTTGAAGTAAAACTGGGCTTTGATTTGTGGTATGTTGGCCGAAATGTCTCCAAACCAACTGGTACCATCTTTATCACTAGCAGGGAATTCTGCGCATTGCACATGTATTACTGTTGCTCTGTAATTCAGGTAGACAGAAAATACAACAGTCCATGGATTCAGATCTGTGCATATTCCAAGCACAATCAAATTTAGGAGTCAGAATATTGTGCCAAATTTTGAAAAACTAATATTTATGATTAATATGTTTTGGAAATGAAGTATATGTTTTTTTTCAAATTTAATCTCTTACTCCAAATCATAGGGATGAGCATGTTGGGGCACAACAAGGAAACAGACAGAGCTCCCAGCTGAATCAAAAAGGACTGGAAAATATACCATTACCTCTACCTGTACCTCTACCTCTACCTCTCTAATATTTACCTGCTAACCAGTATGCTTAATTATATCTACTATTTATTGTAAAGAAATGCTATATGTTTACCGTGCACCATGTTAAATATACTACTCTCAAAACTGGAAATGTAAACCTTAATTCTAGCTTGATTGGATTTCTTAGGATGTGTTCTACTTAAATGGATTTTGCATGTGACAACCATGGGGGGAACCTTTTCTTCAACTTAAATTTGGTCTTTCCTTTATGTCGTTGGCAGTATAATTTGAAAAACCAATAAATGTACATTCTGAAAGCAAGATAAGGCAAGCAGGCTTTCTTTGGGGTCCCCAGCTTCCTTGTTTAATCTGCTACTCTGCTAAGTCTGATCAGCAGCATGGTGGCTGATGAATAATACTCCAGCGTCCATGCTATCCTCTCTGCAACTTAAATATTCCTGCTCTAGCTGCTAATGCATCCCATGATGCCAAGTTAGTTCCTTGACACAGGCAGCTTTTAATGAGGCTCCAGTCCATCTCCAACCACAACCTTTTAAGAAGTTCATTCCCTCTGCTGATTCTAAAGTCAGCATTTCCTCTGCAAAAGAAAACTGCAGCTCAGTGTGGCTGTTGGAAGGGTGGGGAGGGCAGAGGAGTCAAAATATGCACAGATCAGTTTTGGAGGAATCAAACTGTGGCACATCTAACATTATGGAAGCATGAAGGAGCTGAAGAACTATAACTTGGTCAAGCAAATAATTGCAAAGGAAGAGAAGTGTACCTCTTTGTTTTAAGCAGTGAGGTCCATAGGGGCTTCGACTGGTGTTGGCTTGGGCACCTGATTACAGAAAGGGTTCTCCTCATGATCTTCAGTATTTAGTTGTCTCCTGCAAGTATAGGAAGAATGTGTAGAAAGATGCAGTTCATTTTGCTATGTATATCAGTAGGCAACATTTCAGTACATTGGCTTTTTAATGGAATATATAATTTTAAAAATCATTCTTGTTTCCCTAACATGGAATTTTGATATTTCCCTTAGCTGTTAATGCAAAACAGCTTAAATTTCCCTGTTGCCATTCTTGGATACAAAAATTTCACTATTGCAAGCTTTTCTTAGCAAAAAAATTATTGATGTACACTTTTCTTGTTATTATTCACTTTCTTGTAAGTATCCAAATGCAATTTTTATAAATACATACGGTATGTTTTTCATGCTGATTTTTGATCAGAGAAAGATCAACAGATTACATTCAACTCTGCCTTTATTTTGGTAGACCATGCAAAGCCATTCCCAGGAATATATGAATGAAAGGCCTAAACAGGTTTTCTGTAGATGATAAGCACAAGCTTTATTTAAAAAATTAGAATAAATTTCACAATGAAAAGTGTCTGATCATCAGTCCTGCTTTTTTGTAACGAGGTTATTTGGAATGCTGAAAACATGGGGAGAAATCCAAATGATGAGAATTTTGGCCTCTGTTTTGGGCGTTGTGCTTTATTCCTCAATGAGAACAGTAATACTGACCAACAGTAACTGCTTGTGCAAACACGATCTGAGTGCCAGAACTGCACGGAACATTTTCTATTTGCACTATTTGAATTATTATTATTTTTTCAGCATGCACTGTAGTTGTTGCATTCTTCTGCCTTTCAAAGAAGTATCTGGAAAAACAAGTGCTGATATTTCTCACTAACTTCACATAGAATAAATGCAGAATAGATCGAGCAACTTGGCAAAATAATCAGAAAAGCAGATCCTCTGTAAGAACCATTTCTGAGAGGAGAAAGTTGAAGGAGACTGGAAAGGAAGGTGCAGGGAGGGGGAAGCATAGCCAAGGGAGAAAGTCACTTGGAAAGACAGTACAGAAGATTTAATTAGAACTAAGAAGAGTCGGAGTGGAGACACTGCAGGAGTTCAGGAAATTGGTTCAGTGGAAGAATGAAGATCAAGAAAACCAGCAATTACTAAGGAAGAGTCCCAGCACATTGGATCAATGGCAAGTGTAGAATTTAATTCCAGCACCATAAAATCAGTGTAGAAAACAGATGACAAAAAGCTATTGTCTTGGCAGCATCTGCTTTCCTCTGAAGACACAGAACATTACTAGTCTGTTTGTTTTTGTCATCTCTCTCTCCCTTTCTTTTTAATATATAGAATTGACTTTGGGCTTAATGTATCTTGGTATGCCAAAGCCTACAATTTTCAGTAGTCATAGTGTGATCATCATCATCATCATCATCATCATCATCATCATCATCATCATCATCATCTATTCCTTTTCCTTTCCTTCCTCTTCCTTTCCTTCCTCCTCTTTCATTGTCTGTTTTCTAAATTTCCACTTATCCGGAAAAGGCAAGGAGGGCTGAATGAAATCCACCTGTCACAATTCTCTTTCTTTGGTCTTCTATAGAAGGAATCCAAGGTGTGCAGGATCTGGGCTATATGAAGACAACAGCAGCCTTTTTGTGGTCTCCAGAGTCCCCCAAATGGGCTGGGCCCCAAAAGTCTGATCTTTTGTGATTTTTAGGAAGGATGGATGGAATTTTAGGGGTGAAATATTTGCCTTAAACCTTGCAGAAGCTCAGTGCAGGTAAACCAGAGCTAAACACCTCCAGTGAATGACTATCCAGCCTCCATATGAAGCCCTGTCTTGAGGAACAGCCCACTCCCCAATCTTTATTTGGAGTCCAGGTGAAGGGTTGTTTTGATGCTGTAGGATTTTGTACAGGGCAAAGCAGTAATTTTCATTCCTTGTCTCAGCATTTCAACTTGGTAGAAGACTGTTGCAGACTGCCTTCTGCTTCTGAGGGTGTGTGGAATTGCCCTTAATTTCATAGTACGCAGTTGAGCTTCATAGCCCACTCTGGGCTGAGGAATACTATTACAACAAACGACAAAGGTGTTGTGCATATTTGAAAGTTGCCAAAGGTGTTCAGAGGTATTTTAAAAAAAAATTAGCTCCTATATGTAATGCAATGCTATAAAAGTATAATAAAACCCAAATCTCATTTGTTCCACTTCATGTTCTTCTCATGCAATGAAAAAAAAAAGAGATCCCATAAAAAGCAGCATCTGTGCTCACACTGTATGCTAGAAAGAGATCACATGGCTACTAATTCCATTTACATGTTTTAACCGTTCACATGCCATCTAATTCCATTTGCTACATCATCACTGGGGGAGGTCTTTTAACTAGGGAAAATGAAAACGAAGACAGCCATTCACTATCTTAACAAGACTGCCACTGGAAACTGACAAAAGTGTTTTTGTATATAGTGGCCTGCCAGTATATACTAAAATTGCCAGATTAAAAATAGTTTTTTTTATAAAAGAGATCTTGCCAGCAGAAGATATTATTTCTACCCTTTGCTCATGACATTCATTTTACAGAAGGAAAGCATGACAAAATCCCCCTGCCAGCAAGCCAACAATTTAGCAGCCATTCATCTGTTTATAATTCAAATCAAAGTAATGTCTTAGAACATCAGGATTCTTTCAAACTGGTAAATAAGGAAAAAAGCAGTGATAAAATTGAGATTTTTAAAAATTTTATTCTCTCAGGTATGCCTGGTTGATGCTACCTGTTTGCACAGAACAAGGAAAATTCATTTTGCAATTGTGGAATGTATATATTGAATATCTCATGTTTTTCATAGATTAAAGACATGAGGATAAGCCATTTATGCAAATGCTTAGATATGTGTTTTGTGCATTTGGTGGGAATCATGGAAAAAAAATCTCTGTCCATAAGACATTTTTAAATTCATATAGTACGCTATATCCATTTTATGGTTTTTGTCTCTTTATATATCCACCAACACTTTTTCCAAGATGGTATTCTTCAGATATGTTGTCCTACCATGCCATCTGTACTAAGCCAGAAAGGTCTTCTTGGGCCAGGTTTGGTAGCTTGCTTGCTTGCTTGCTTGCTTGCTTCCTTCCCTCCCTCCCTCCCTCCCTCCCTCCCTCCCTCCCTCCTATAATCAGTGTTATGATCCAAAACAGTAGGGAGAGTTGGAAGAATGCTCTAGGACCACCAAGAATTGGAGTATAAAGGAGTGAGTGAATAGGGGAGCAAACAGGAGTTGGAGAAAAGAGTTGGAAGAGGGAGGAAAGAGAAGAAAAGCTAAGAAAGGGAGAGAATGCTGAGTGCTGCTGCTGCAGATTTTCTAACTCTTCTGAAAATTTCCTGAGTGCTGTTGATCACCCATACTCTTGCTGACCTGAGGTAGCTCAAGGGAAATATAAGGAGCTCAGATTCCAGAATGCAAGTTTGCTAAATGAGTGAACAAGGAGAGCAAAGAGGAATTGGGCAATGGAGTTGGAAGAAGGTATCTAATCCTGCATCACAATATCATCTAAAACCATTTTTCTCTTCCCCAAATCACATTAACAACAATTTTACATTTTAACACTAACAAGTTGATTCCCAACCTTTTCTAAATATCCTCTGAGGTACCCAGTAAATATAAAAATAATATTTTAGGAAATTTGTCTCATTTTTTGATAATAGAAAACATATTTAATATTCTTTAAGACTGATCATTAATTTGTTAAGATAGAGTTTTTCAACTCATTATTCCAAAATGAGTATAAATAACCACTGTGAGTACATCTAGAAAGTTACTAATTGACCTCCCCGACACCCTGATAAAAGCTTGCTTCTTCTTTTTTTTCAAAACTCTGGTATTTTTACTGCATTCTAACCTGCAAGACATTTTTGGGAGCCCTGTGGGACCCTGCAAAGTAGGGACTGTGAGATGGACCTCCCCTCCCCATCAACACTGACTAGAACTGGTTTTGTCATAAAAAGAGAATAAACTGCCCAATCCCAAATCTGACATTGGTCCAGAAGGATATCATGATTGATGGTACTGAAGGTCACTGAGAGGACAAGAAAAGCAAGGCAGGATGCACCATTCATCCCACTTCTGATCATCAATAAACATGATCAATGCCAATTCAATCCCATGCCTGAATCCTGACTGAAAGTAGTCCAGATAATTCTCTAAAGCTGCCATACAACCATCTTGTCAACAACCTTCCATAAAAAGGGAAGGTTGGAGACTGAATGAAAATTGTCCAGCACAATTGAGTCTAGTGATGGCTTCTTTAGCAGCAGGAGAACCACTGCCTCTTCAAGGGATGGTGGAACCACCCTCTCTCTCAAGGAAGCATTCACCACTGGCAGAACTCAGCCACATAGCACCTCATGGGAAGCCTTAGTGAACCAGATGGTACATGGATCTAATATACAGGTGACTGAGCTAGTAGTCCCAAGAACACTGTCCACTTCATCAGGGCTAGTAGGATCAAAGTCCTCCCAGATAACCAAGCCAGAGTCCAACCTGGAGCAAATCTGAGCTACTTTATCTGACAGATGCCTAGCATATTCCTCACAGTGACCTTTCAGGAACCTTCTAAACCAGTCCTCCCCAGAAAGGCCTGTGTTCCCTTAAACAAGGCTGCCAGGTGGCTATCCCCAGGTGCAATGAAAGTGGAGAAATATTGACATTTTGCTGCCCTTACCATCATGAGGCAAGCCTTAATAGAAGCTATAACTCATGCTCAGTTGGGTTCACTCCTCATCACCCTCCAGTGGCCCTCTAGGCATCTTTTTATCACCTCAGTTGTATGTCACCTCAATTACCCAAATAACTCTAATAACTATAACTGTGTGACTAAGAAATATATGTGTATATATTATTCAGACTCTTAAAAATTTTTTCCTGAAAGTATCACTTTCCCACACATAGGAAAAAGCAGAAATATGTCTGGATATTAAGAAAAGAGGAGGAAACTGTTTTTGACATGAACTATTGCTCTTCCAAGAGTCCAACAAGCAAGCAAGCAAACAAAAAATGTGATAGGTAGGACATAGGAAGGATATGTCCCCACCCCCAGCCCCCCACATGTTCTGGAGAATGATTGGTGTTTGTTTTTCCCATTAACAGATGATACTGGTTGGGAGGAGAAAGGAAGCCAGAGAATCTGTCAACCAGTCAGCTGACTATCCTTGTGGCACAATAAAACTATGCCACGGGGCAGCACAATTTATATCAACATATTTTTGTGCTGACTTGAGGAAGGAATGCATGTCAGTGTCATATCTGGAGTAAAATTAGCACTATCATACCCTGTGTGATAAAACTGGCCATTTTAGGGTGAATAAAAAGAAAAATGAAAGGGGAGGAGATACCTCCTGAAACATTTTGATGCAGCTGTAGAGCCCAAACCATCTGTTGCCTTTGGGAAGAAGAAACTTCAGTCATTCACCAAATAGTATTTCCCACAAAGAAGACTGGATTTTGTCTCTGGAATAACCTGCAGTTTTCTTTGCAGTCTCTCCTGTTTTAAAAATTAAGTAGACTCTGACTCTTGATTTCCCCTGTGCATAGTAATTCAGTCATTTCCCTAGATTTCAGCATTAGCAAGCTTTGAGGGCAGAAGGAGAAAGGAAGGAAAATAATAAATTCATTCAAGACTATGAATGGCTCAAAACTCAACCTGAACTTCAGTTGAACTTACACACAGTCTCCATCTTTCTCCTTTTTTTCCTTAAAGAACCCTGACAATTAGCTTCCTTTAAATTCATCCTAAAGCTGGAAATACCAAAATTTCCAATGGAATCTCTTTTATGGTATTTCCATTCCAGCTGAGGTTGTATTGTTTTTGTTTTGGGGTGAATTAGAATAAAGATCAAATGGCATTGTGAGCTTGAACTTTTAAACACACACACACACACACACAAATATATATTTGGTAACAGGCCAGTGTGAGGCTCTCTACACAACTTTGTTCAGCTTCTTTGCTCTTCTCTGTTGTCCCTCCTGTTCTTGGCAGACTGAGAGAAGGGGTGGTTTCTACTGATAATATCCTGTCTTGTATTGCCAATTTTATAGGAAGCATTAAATACAGTGAAAATTCAGTTAACTTTTCTCGGAATCATTTTTCTATTCTCTTTCCACTGTTTTATCTTTAATTTGTTCTTTTATTATACTTTTTAAAAATATTGTTTTATCTTAAGATGATGTAAGATGCTTTGACTGAGCATTTTGCCTGATAAGTCAGGTCTACATTTTATTGGGTTGGATCCATATTTAATCATGCTAGAGTGAGCTATTAAATCATTAGGACATGTCACTTCATAGTTTAAAAAGACAACAACATCATTATTTAAATGGATTATATTGGATAAAATGCTACAAAAATGCATAATTTAAGGTAAAATAACTACAAACATGTGCATTTCATTTATTCATTTGAAATATTCAAAAAATATTTCCCCATTTCTGTGTGTGCATTTTACTACAGAAACAGGAAGAGAACACTTTAATAAATTCAAGGACATCTCAGGACAATCAGGTGATTCACACCAGAAAACTGATGCAGGATCCACAGGGATCTGGAATTTTGCCTCTATCATTTAGCATGGGTGTACAACATGTGGCCTTTCAGTTCTTGCTGAATTAGAACTCCAGAGGCCCAGACAATATGGCCTAAAATTAGATAAACTCCATTCTCTCTACTGAGATGTTAAGATGTTGGTGATGCATGTACCTGAGCCGTGGGTAGGTGCTGCTGATGGTTGTATATGCTGGTGATGATGAATTTGAATTGCAAATATTCATTTGTATTTTTGTGTAGTTATTTGGGGGTTTATTGCTCAAAGCTGTGTAGATTTGCTTTGTTTGAAGTGGCATAAATCACTTGTAAATAATATATACATTTCACTATGAATAGAACTGTGATGTTCAGTTCCATTTCAGTACAGATCTAATATGTCCTTTAGTCAAGTTGGGCTGACAAATATTACCTTCATCACCCCATGGATGACACTGGAAATTTCAGCTCATAAAAGATGATTTAACAAAGGTTATAATAAAACTAACTTTAAGGAACATGATAGATGCACTTTTGTATCTCTCTGCTTCTGCCTATGTTAGAAAGTACAAAAGACAGAGAGGGAATGAAACTTAAATAATTTATTGTCATTTGTTTGAAATAAGACAGATTCCTATTGTGTTTTATAGCCTATAACATTAACTCACCAGAGCATCATTCGGCAGACACATTAGTTTTAGCATGTTGTGAGAGGAAACAAATACACACACTAAGCATCTGGTGCTTCTCTACATCTGTAGCATGAAATATTCTCTACTATTCAACTTATTTCCCAGGACAATTTTTTGGGTTTTGGAGTATGAAGGAAAAAATACCAAGGTTACCTGTCTTTCTTTAGCCCTTTTATTTCCACAGCAGGCAAATGACGCATATGGTATAATTATATGGAGAGAAAGTTATCTGATATTTAATTTTGCCTCAACAAACATTGTTTGCTTCCTAAGCAGCATTTTAGCCCTATCACTATCTTTCTAATAGCTGGGTGTTTTTTCTTTTAATTACTGATAATTAGTATTTACACAGAGCCGTTAGCAAACAATTCCTGAAGTGCCTATAGTAATTACACATGTAAATAGTTATGAAAGAAAAATGTGTCTACCGTAATGAACCAGGATAGAGTGCTCAGCAAAAGAGGGGTCAAAATGTAATGGTTCAGAAAAAATAAATAACCCAGGAAATCAAAAAATGTCCATCACTCATCTTTTTCGGTCAAATGTGTTAGTTTATTTCTAGTATTTATAGGCTTCCTTTCCAAGGACAATTGTTACAGACAATATTCAGTACAAAAAGATGGCCAACATCTCTGTACTGACAGTGTTCTTCCCATGGGGGTGGGAGTTGGGGGGTGGGAAGCTTTGTTTAAAACAGGGATCCTGAAACTCTTCAGCTTGTTGCCTTCTTCATGAAGTTTCAGATTGTTCATCAACCCCCAAACATTTATTATATGAAAATAATTTAATAAATATTACTTTAATAGTACTATGAATAAAAACAACCACCACCACCCCTTGGATAGTCCCACCAACCCTTGGGGGGTCAATATTGACCACTCCGGGGAACATGAGTTTAAAACATTGTTCTTCATTTTCAGAGTGCTTTGGATGATGATGATGATGATGATGATGATGATGATGATGATGATGCAGAAATTATTTTGAATGTGTTTTTGAGTTTCCATTGTGGTTGCAAAGTGGCCAAGAATTGCAGTATTTCCCTTCTTCTAAAAAGTTCTCTATCATTTGTTGCCTCCTTGGCTGCCCCAGTTCCTGGTTTGAAGAAGCTTTATGGGAGGAGTCCTCTCATGGTATCTTCTCATGGGGTTACATTGAAACATGAAGATCCAGAAAGGCTGATGTTTACCAGGAAGGTAGCTATACAGTGAAAGGCAAAGCCCTCATCCATGCCTTTCATCCATCTTTTAAATAAGGTAAGGCAAGGCAAGAGGCTGGGATCCCACTCATGGGGATTTCATCAAACATGCCTAAAATCTTTTCTTAAAATTTTTTTTAAAAATCTGTTTCATCAAACAGAATGAGATTTTTTGAAAAAAAATCAAGTATATACTTATTTATTTATGTATTCAAGCAGAGGCTCACTAAATCTCAGCTTTTCCAAGTCTGCTGTCTTTTGGATGTCTTGGTGTTCAATTCTTTTAGTCAGATGATGCATTCTGGCCACCACTTCTTGCTTCTTCCTGGCATGAATTATGAGCCCTCTTTAAAAAACAAAACAAAACCCAAACTCTCAAAGTTCCCCATTTTGGTAACATCTTGACTCCCATAGAAGGAAGAGAAGAAAGGGAATGGGGAAGATTAAATTATTCCTGTCTCTGCCTTGGTGTCTTTTCTACCACCCTCATATAGATCACATTGCATATTCCATTAGTATAAATTATTAAAGTGAAATGATATTTTTTTCCATGTAACCATTCTGCAGACCTATTTGAAATTAATCCTTTCATTCCATTATGTGGTAATAAAACTTTACATTTCAGCAAGAGAGAGAGAGAGAACTCTATTCACCTGGGCCACTGAATTCAGGAATCAATATATTTTAAGCTTGACAATAAACTTGCATTCTCTCTCTCTTTCCCCTCCCTGCCCTCTGCCTGGGTGAATTTATATTCATCAGGCTTGTTGGTGTGCAACATGGCAGATAGCCATCTAATGCTTTCTTTCTCAAGAAATCCTGTTTACAATATCACAAGCAGATAGTATCAGGCCAAGTCACAGGATGGAACTGCTAATCATGTCTCCAGAGGAATAAGAGAATGGATCGCTCTGAGCAGGTTGTAGAATGATAAAGGCATGTCTTTACCCTCTTCCCCCCTCCCCCCCTTCTCCTTTGTCAGCCTCCTGAATGGTGTCTATCACATAGCAGGTTAATCCGAGGGACACACTAACCCCCTTAAGTCTTGAATCACAGTTAGACTAATCCTTCTCTGGCATGGAATGAACAAATGGATGAAGTTTATGCTAATTCTGGCACAGTTCCATGTTGGTGCTTTGCCCCTCCCAGCTCCCCAAATTAAGGCTTTGATAGCCTCTGGCATTTGTGGCTCTAAAGCCCATAGAGAAGAAGGGGATGATGAACTGGCAAGGGTTCCTGTGGTTATTTGGAATGTGTTCTTTGATAGAGTTTTTATCAGCAGTGAAGCTATAACTTTAAGTGAAGTGTTTCCCAGGATTTCAGGGCACAGCATTATAATTTGCATTTGATGCACAGTGTGGTTTCTCTGCAAGTTCCTATTACCTATGCTGAATCTTGTTAGAGATGAGAACAGCAAGAAATGGATTAAAAGAAGTCTAAAAGTCATTTGGAACTACTTAGAAGGCAGGCATTTTCCAGACTGTTGCTTAAAGCATCTGTAGTTATTTTTTCCCATGGCTAGTTTATAAATTTATTTCAGTGAAAAGTGAATTTAGCAATCAAAGAACAGTATTTACTCAACCCACCCCTCAATTCTTCAACAAAGGATCGTTACCGTGTCGTGGTGCTGGAGCAAATTAATCCAATGTTCTAACAACACACCATTGGAACCTGGAATGTAAGATTTATGAGCCAGGGCAAATTGGATGTGGTTATTGGTGAGATGTCAAGATTAAAGATAGACTTTTTGGGGCATCAGTGAACTGAAATGGACTGGAATGGGCGACTTCACATCAGGTGACCACCAGATCTACTACTGTGGACAAGAGGACCACAGAAGAAATGGAGTAGCCTTCATAATTAATAGTAAAGTGGCTAAAGCAGTGCTAGGATACAATCCAAAGAACAATAGAATGATCTCAATTCAAATTCAGGGCAAGCCATCTAACATCACAGTGATCCAAATATACGCCCCAACCACAGATGCTGAAGAAGCTGAAGTAGATCAATTCTATGAGGATCTGCAGCACCTACTGGACAACACACCTAAAAGAGATGTTATTTTCATCACAGGAGACTGGAATGCTAAGGTGGGCAGTCAAATGACACCTGGAATTACAGGTAAGCATGGCCTGGGAGCCATACATAAATCCCAAAAATATATCCCAAAGAAAGAGAAAACCAAAAAGGCAAAATGGCTGTCTGCTGAGACACTAGAAGTAGCCCAAGAAAGAAGAAAAGCAAAAGGCAACAGCGATAGGGAGAGATATGCCCAATTAAATGTAAAATTCCAGAGGTTAGCCAGAAGAAATAAGGAATTATTTTTAAACAAGCAAGGCATGGAAGTGGAAGAAGACAATAGAATAGGAAGGACAAGAGACCTCTTCCAGAAAATTAGAAACATTGGAGGTAAATTCCAGGCCAAAATGGGTATGATCAAAAACAAAGATGGCAAGGGCCTAACAGAAGAAGAGATCAAGAAAAGGTGGCAAGAATATACAGAAGACCTGTATAGGAAGGATAACAATATTGGGGATAGCTTTGACGGTGTGGTCAGTGAGCTAGAGCCAGACATCCTGAAGAGTGAGGTTGAATGGGCCTTAAGAAGCATTGCTAATAACAAGGCAGCAGGAGACGACGGCATCCCAGCTGAACTGTTCAAAATCTTGCAAGATGACGCTGTCAAGGTAATGCATGCTATATGCCAGCAAATTTGGAAAACACAAGAATGACCATCAGATTGGAAAAAATAAACTTATATCCCCATACCAAAAAAGGGAAACACTAAAGAATGTTCAAACTATCGAACAGTGGCACTCATTTCACATACCAGTAAGGAAATGCTCAAGATCCTGCAAGGTAGACTTCAGCAATTCATGGAGCGAGAATTGCCAGATGTACAAGCTGCGTTTAGAAAAGGCAGAGGAACTAGGGACCAAATTGCCAATATCCATTGGATAATGGAAAAAGCCAGGAAGTTTCAGAAAAACATCTATTTCTGTTTTATTGACTATTCTAAAGCCTTTGACAATGTGGACTATAACAAATTGTGGCAAGTTCTTAGTGGTATGGGGATACCAAGTCATCTTGTATGCCTCCTGAAGAATCTGTATAACAACCAAGTAGCAACATTAAGAACATACCACAGAACAACGGACTGGTTTAAGATTGGGAAAGGAGTACGGCAGGGTTGTATACTCTCACCCTACCTATTCAACTTGTACGCAGAACACATCATGTGACATACGGGGGCTGAAGAATCCAAGGTTGGGGTTAAAATTGCTGGAAGAAACATTAACAATCTCAGATATGCAGATGATACCACTTTGATGGCTGAAAGCGAAAAGGAACTGAGGAGCCTTATGATGCAGGTGAAAGAAGAAAGTGCAAAAGCTGGCTTGCAGCTAAACCTCAAAAAAACCAAGATTATGGCAACCAGATTGATTGATAACTGGCAGATATAGGGAGAAAACGTAGAGGCAGTGAAAGACTTGGTATTTCTAGGAGCAAAGATTAGTGCAGATGCTGACTGCAACCAGGAAATCAGAAGGCGCTTAATCCTTGGGAGAAGAGCAATGACAAATCTCGATAAAATAGTTAAGAGCAGAGACATCACACTGACAACAAATGTCCGCATCGTTAAAGCAATGGTGTTCCCCATAGTAACATATGGCTGCGAGAGCTGGACCATAAGGAAGGCTGAGAGAAGGAAGATCGATGCTTTTGAACTGTGGTGCTGGAGGAAAATCCTGAGAGTGCCTTGGACTGCAAGAAGATCAGACCAGTCCATCCTCCAGGAAATAAAGCCAGACTGCTCAATTGAGGGAATGATATTAAAGGCAAAACTGAAATACTTTGGCCACATAATGAGAAGACAGGACAGCCTGGAGAAGATGCTGATGCTAGGGAGAGTGGAGGGCAAAAGGAAGAGGGGCCGACCAAGGGCAAGGTGGATGGATGATATTCTAGAGGTGACGGGCTCGTCCCTGGGGGAGCTGGGGGTGTTGACGACCGACAGGAAGCTCTGGCGTGGGCTGGTCCATGAAGTCACGAAGAGTTGGAAGCAACTGAATGAATAAACAACAAAAAAACCCTCAATTAATCCATTTATCCAGCAGTAGCAGCCCACCGATCCTCAGAAGGTTTCCTTAAAAGCTAGGCCTTTGTTGGCAGTGTAAAACAATAGCTAGGCAAACTTCTCTGGGAAGTTAATCCAAGAATCCTCATAATACAGAAGCCATCATGGAAAAGATCTTGCTTCTTATGCCCTGCTGATGGAAACAGAATCATCAACAAATGTACAGTACAGTACATATGCTCAAAAGTGCTGTCCAAAGTCACAGGCCATAATAAATATTAAAATCTGGCTAATAATTTGTTTTTAGGCTCTATCAAAATGGCACCGAAGAGAGTGCAAGCTTTCAAATCAATAATCAATATCAGAGTCTATATTACTTATGGCTGTAACGTCCAATTTAAGTTTCTGGCTTCTTCCCATCTTCTGCTTTTTGTATCATCCTGGTGAAGAATTCTAGAGAACCTGAAAGTTCACACACTTTGATCTACCCAGCCACTGTTAGATAATAACATTAGAATGAACCACAAAAAAAAAAAAAGATACCATCCAACTGTAGATGTCAATTTTTTTCTAATGAAGCAAGCTGCAGTGGCTTTTTATGCAGTCAATAAAATGGTTACTGTTGGGGAGAGATTCTTTGTTGCTAGTAACTTAGGTTTTCCTTTCTTACCTATGCTCAATCCAGTGTAGAATAAACACCTTTGGAAGTAGCCTTCCTTTTTCCAATAGGCATCTAACACAGAGAGTTAGTCTGTTCATCATGCAAAGCTGTGTGATCTTGAGCATAAAACAAAACAACAACAACAACAGCTTTAGTTATACTCACTAAATGCCCAATTAAGTAAAAATGCACTTCTGTATTAACCCCAGTATATACCACCTACTGTTTTCAATACAATAGTGTCATTAGGTATGCAGGTAAATAAATGTAGCATGAATGAAACACTTGCAAATATAGTTGGTTGAAAAGTACCAGATTTTTTTCCTTTTCCAATGAATTCTATTACAGGAATTGCTTCTGGTTATAGCTTCAATCAACTGGTCCAAACCTGTTCATTCTCATAGATGCATAACTAGGAAGAGCTGAAAATTACATTTTGTGATATCTTGTGTCCACCATGGCATTTTTGAGATCATTGCCACGGACTGAGATGTGTTATATAGCTCCTGATATATTCTTAAATGCTCATGGTATAGAAACACAGAGTCATACAAACATTTTTCAATGTTTAAGTCAACTCCCAGAATATTTCTTTCTCATGTACGATTGGATCAGAAAGATCAGGGAGCAGGAGGAATCAAAAAGAGAAGGGCCTTAGTAGACATTTATGGTTGGTGATTATTTCTTTTGATGGCAGATTGCTAGCTAATAGAATGGTCATCAAATGCAAACTAGTAGGAGACATTTTGGAATTCCTCTATGTATTTGAAAGCAATGTCCATCAATGCTTGTGGAAGATGGCATCTCTCCCCTCACTACACTTTGGATGCTAAAAGTAGAGTGGACCTATGGAAAGCTGCAAAGAACCAACAGTGGATGGAACCAGCAGAGGAGCTTGCACCTGGGTCTGGTGAAAGTTGGGAAGTATGGAAATCGTTGAACAGACTGCACATGGGCATAACAAGATCCATAGATACTCTGAACAAATGGGGCTATCCAGTGGCCTCTGCCCTTTATGACTGTGGAGACATGCAGACAACAATACATATGTACACTTGTCCTTTGTGCCCTGATCAAAGCACATTTGAGGACTTCATGACAGCGCGACAGAACACAATTAATGTTGCCAGTTTCTGGGCAAGGTCTGTTTAACTTTTATATATTTTAACTCATATATTTTATATTTTAAATTCTATTTTTTACAGTATGCCTTATTTTAATTGTGATGCTTCTGACACGAATAAATAAATCTTTTCCCTCCATTGAGTTAAGTGGACCACACCAGAACAACAAGGTTCTTATTTACGGCTTTATTCACCCATGAATGAAAGCAAGTGTTTATTTAAGATTGGTGCAGAAGGTGGAGTTGAAATGATGATGACTGTAATAACAGCCTTAATAGAACATAAGATTCTAGAGTTGGGAAGGGCCATTTAAGCCACCAAGTTTCATTCCTGCTCAGTACAAGAATCCAAATTAAAGCATTCCTTAGAGATGGCTTTTCAGTGTCTGCTTTGACATCCTGCAAGGGGTTTAGCGGCACTCTGAGAAATGGTTTTCATGGTCAAACTTTTACCTTTAGGAAGCTTTTCCTGCCATTTAATCATGTGTATGTTTGGGTGTGTGTGTGTGTGTGTTTTAAATTTGCTTCCATTAGGACTATGCAGAAATCATCTGACTCACTTTATACTAGATCCTTCATTCCAGAAACAACCCAACCTAGATCACAGCTTATCACAATTCTGGAGATCTCTGATTTGGAGTTATGAATTTAAAAAAATGTAGCTCTGCCTTCCTCTTTGGTAACAAGGGGGAAATGATCTATAGGAGTCTGAGCTCTGTGGACTATTTTTAATCAGGGGCATAGTAACTTTATCACACTTCAAATGAATTAAAATCCACTCTGAATGGCTGCTTCTGGGTTGTGCTCAGGCTTCACATCAAATTGGAATACCAATATATTTTCTATACTGAACTTTGAAGCTGTAACAAAGGGCTCTAAAGGTGATTTAAATGTTAATGTTAACCAACAATAAACATTTTAAACACCAGCAACAAGATTTAAAGAAGTGTCTTTATGCTTATATCATTATTCCCATCCAGATTTACACACTACCACCATACAAAGCACTTAGTTTGGTTGAAGACAGGAGATGAATTTCATCAGACTTCATGAATCATGGCTGTTGAACAGAATTTGTCTTGTGACCCTGTGAGTAATGCAATCCCCTCTAAAGAGCAGGCATCAAATGATACAATGCAGAGAACAGTAATGATGCATTAGTGAGATCATCTCTGTGGTGAAATGTGCACAAGATGGAAAAGAGCAAATTATGGGCAATGAACCAGTTGTTATTGTAATAATCAGAATTAGCCTTACTAAAGCCTTCCTAGCAAGAAAAAAGACAACCCGTAATGAGTCTTTGCATTTCTCTATGTCTATGAACAGAATTTAACAAATTAATTCACATTGTTTAAATAGGTTTGGAGGTTTAAACTTCAGAATAGATGAGTTGCAAACAGGTGTGTGATAAATTAACAATATGAGAAGCAACTGCTAAGAGTTGCGTGGGTGAACCTTTTTAACACTTTCTCCCAGTCAAAATTCACTGGAATTTAAATGGTTTGAAAATAAAGGAGGATATCATTTAAATGCAGATCCACACATTGGCAAACACACTCACCTCGCACCTTGAAATATATCGGGTCACTCTGAACAGCCTTGGCCTTCATACCTGGGTGGAAACAATCCCTGTTCAATCATTGCCTTGCAAAGGGATACATATGTGAACTTTTGTAAAAAGAAAGCAAAATGAAATCTGAAACCTGTGAAATTAATAAATACATAAATAAATTGCTCCAAATTTCAATCCATTCATTTTGATGATATCACAGCATTATGGCTATGAATCTTTACAACCCTCAGAAGTAAAATGTAACTAAAATGTGAAACTCCCCATAAGGGGAAAAAATTCCACATACCTGTTGGTTTAAAGATCAAGTACTCTAATAAAGGAGAACAGAGACCTTGAAATTGCTCATCTCTAGTGAATGTCTGACCAGAAGAATGTGATGCAGGCACAAAAGTCTTCTATACTGCAATTTATGGTATTTTTATTCCATAAATTGAATCACAGTAAAATGATTTCATTTACAGAATCATGGAGTATTTGGATGGCTTTCTATAAGCAATCAAGCTCAATGTTGTACTCTGCGCAAGAATCCAAATTAAAGCATCCCTCTCACGTGGATGTCTAGTCTCTGCCTGAGCTCATCCAATGAAGGGGTGCCCATCACCAATCTGAATAATTGGTTCCACTGTCTAACTGCTCTTACCATTAAAAGGTTTTTCCTAATATTCAGTCAGAATCTGCTTCCCTAGATGTTCTCCTGCTCGCGATGTAAGATGAGATTTGGCATGTGTGATCACATTCAGCCTGACCAGTGGTAGTTATCTGTGTTGTTCTATGGAAGAATTTGCAGCACTAACTGCAATAATTAACCTGTATTCCCCAAATTCTTTGCAAGAATCCATGGCAGTTAATTAGACTTTAAGATGTAAATTGGTGAAATAGATACATCCTTAAAAGGCCCAGTTGTCCATGAATGGGATTTTATCCAGATGAAACACATGGGATTATAAATTAATTGTACAGGAACAGGAAATGACAATTTAGACAAATATAACTAAGTAAAAATGGCATGGGGTTCATCTTGATATAGTGTATGTGTACAATGAGCATATCTCCCCTTCCTCAGCCACAGGAAATTGAAAGCCATTGTACTTTCTGACTATTTTATTTAGTCTTGTAGGACGTTGAACCAAATGAAGGAAAGAAGCTGATTTTAAGGAAACAAAGAAATTTCACAAGACTGAAAGGAGATTATAGATTTAAATGACCATAGGGAGTGACAAAGAGACCTTTGTTTAAATGACAGGACTACAAGTTGATTAAGATGGAGCTTCTCATTTAAGGGCATACAGCAACTGTAATTCTTAGAAAAACTATATTCAGCAGTTTTCCATCACTCTAATTCCATTTCAAGTGAGTTAAATCTAATTTACCCAATGACTAATTCTCAATCTTCAGTGAACTAATGCATAGGTCGCTTTTCCTGCCTCTCCTGCCCCGCTCCAAAGGGACACATCACCTTGAGGTGCTGCAACACAGTGAATGTTTTTCTTTTCACAGGCCTCTTTGTATATCAATATGTTTGTCAGCCTTTGAGGACAGTTTGGCTTTAACTAATCCATTCTTCATTTAGCTTTCTTAAGAATGTCAGTGGTGGAGTTAGAGCATTTTTTTCTTTAGGTACTAGTGCCTTAGGCATGTAAGAATCTAAAAAAAAAAACTCTATTGGCATTTTTAAAAAAATGATTTGACACTCACAATGCCACAAATTATCCATGAAACTCTGCCTCAAGATCTCCGGCACTGGACAGATTGTCTAAAGGAGGGACTTGCATGCATTCAGGGGACTGCATAGAACATTGCCCAAATAGCTGGTGAATTCTGTACTGTTCAGCTCTTAGTCTCATGAAGGAAAATTGTCTTGTTAAACTGAACATGCATAGTTAAATCTTCCTTGAGGTCTTCAGCCCAACACGGGGGCCTGGAAGAAGGTTTGAGGAAATGACATTGGCCATAAAGAGCCAATATCTATATCTATATCTATCTATATTTCCTACTCTAGATAGTACTTGAATGTGTAAAGCTCAATTTCTGAAGAGGACTATTCCCATTTGGAATCCTCTGCACACTGAAAACCCCATTAGAGTCTTTTGCTGGAAGGAAGCTTATGGCTAAAATGCCATCTTTCTGAGTGCATCATTTTGAAGTTGACAACAGGTATTACCTTGTCTCATTTCCTCAAGCTCACTTAAAGACGGTTAAGAAGAGAGCTTTTAAGATTTATTTTAGAACTGGAATGGAGGAGGAAGAAATAGCTGAGCTCAAGCACACCGCAGGCTTTCTGTCTAACTGGAGAGCACTATTTAGCACTCCTATTGGCAATAGTGATAGTATATATGGTGTTCTTTCTGAGGATCATAAGGTTTGATCCTCCTTTTATGTTGTGAGAATAGGGCTGGTGGCCAATGCAGCATGGCAATTCTTCCAAACTTTCCAAGCTCTTAACATTGTGTATTTATAATTATTTCAAGTGCCCACTGCTAAATGAAATTCCCTATCAGAATAGTTATACTTCTTAAAGGTCTCTGAAGAAATACCTTCTGGAGTCTGATTTTTTTTTTATTGTAATATTTTCGCATTGTGGTTAACTGTGCTACCCAATGAATGAAATTTTGAAGGAAAGGAAAAAGAGTGTAAAGATAGTGAGCTGCCAAGAATCCTACAAAGAGGAGGTATATCAATTAGTGTGATAAGCAATACAATAAAAATAAATTGGGAGGTGATCAAGCCAGATCCAGGGGGCCCAAAACCCGAGTGCTACTCTGTCCCAGGGCTGCAACTAGCGGGGGCAAGCGGGGCATGTGCCCCGGGCGCTGTACTGGGGGGATGCCAAAGTGACAAAATAGTATTTGTATACTGAATGTTTTATTAATTTAATGTATAATAGAATAATAAAACTTGCTAACACCTCCCTCACCAACCGGGGTGTGTGTGCAGAATCCATGTTTGCCCCGGGTGACACAGACCCTGGTTGCAGGCCTGCTCTGTGCCAAGATTGAGTCTCAATCTGTTCTGTCCCTCACAACTTCCAAGCAGTGGGTAAGAACTTCAGGAGTATCGCTTGTGTGGTTAGGGGTGGAAATGTATGCAGTAGCTTGATATCATCAGCATATTGATAGTATTTCATTCTGTGCTGACAAATGACCTCACCCAGTGATTTCATTTCCTGAGGTTTTGATGGCTTTAAGTGGCAAAATGAATATTTTAAGCATTGCACACTTCCACCCACCCCCAAGTAATTAATTCCTATATTATGTTTTATTTTATTTATCCTGTGTACTTATGAATTTAAACCAGAACTTTTAATATTGCCATCCTGGATGTTAATTTATATTTATATTATTTATATTTATATTATTTATATTTAAGGTATCTTGTTTTTATTGTATCTTAATCTCTTTTTAGCTTTACTGTAAACCTCCCAGAGTCCCTCTTTTGAGGGAGATTGGCGGTGATGAAACTTGATTGATTGATTAATTAATTAACTGTTTTTGTTTGCTGCCAGAGTTCCATTGGCAGCTGTATAAAACTAATGAATGAATGCCCCACCACTTCTTCTGTGTGATCCTCAAATGCTGTCTATACTCCTATTCCAGATTCTCTGCCATTTTCCATCAGCTCTGACTAATAGCCAGGATTAAACTTGCCTTATGGCACAGGGTTCATCTCATCCAGCATCCTTCTTCCCTTTGTGGTCAATAGCTTTTCCCACTATTATTCCCAAGAAAACGCATGTTTAGAAGCTTGTTTCCTATGATTCTGGAGGAATCACAAAGCAGAAATCCCTGGCAACCAGTTATAGTTTTATCTCTTCCAAGCATCACTTCTATCAAAACATATATTCTATAATAGAGTATGCATTATAAAACTATATTCTTATTAAGGATTTTCATGAGAATTCATCTATGGGTCCACCAAAACAGACTTTATTATAGATGGCAGCACTGAATAGTCCATTGGGATCCATTTTTCTCTGGTCAGTTTCATGGAAGAAGGAGAAGGAGAGAGAGATTTGAAAAAGTGCAGTACATGTATTTCTGAAAACTGAGAAAAAGCACATGCCATTAAGGGTAGCTATATTTTCAAAGACAACTTACATCAGAAAACTTACATTAAAAAGCCTGCACTAGGGAAACTGTCATACAAATGTGTATAAAATAGTTAACAGGAGAAACAGATTAAACTGCATGTATATTAAGAAAACTGACATTTAAAATAAGTTGCAAATGGCAAAAAACCCCACTATTAATGGACCACATAGCCAGTAGAATGAACAAGATTTATACAGATTATCCATGCCCCAGCATCAACTCTAATTATCTTTGTGCACTTGAAAGTTTTCTATATTGAAAGGTATATTCTAGGCAGCAAGGGAGGCTTCTGGCTGGACCCTCCTGTTTTAAGAATTCCTGTTATGGGATTGACAGGTGGAAGTGAGTTCTGCTTTTTGTAAGTAGGCAGTTGTCATGTTGACTTCCTCACAGTGAACAAAACAACAGGCTTAATGAAAGTTTGCCCCTTGAAACCTTATGAGGATAGTCTTTCAATATAAACTTTGTAGGTGCAAATACCATTTTGGTTCAAACAATTATGAATCAGGAGCTGTGTCTTCTGAGTAAGGAGACCATTCATATATACTTGATTTAATTTACAGAAAGTCAGTACCTAACAGGCAGAAGAACATAAAGGTTGTTTTCCAGGGGTCTTCTATTTCATTAAGAATCTGCTAAAAAAGATTGACGTTTTTAAAACTCCTTGGGCTACCTAAGGAATAATTTTTCATGTTTACAGCTTGTCATCTGGTAAGCTGACTCTCTATCACAATTTTTCTTTCCCGCCCACCAATACCATCAGTGCCACAGCAGTGAATTATTTACAGCTTTATCATGTGATCAGAGAAATAGATGATAGAGATGAGATGTGTTTTCAAATGAGACAGAAAGTGAGGAATAGGCACAGTGATGTTCAGTCATGTAAATTGATTTTTTGTTTTAGAAAAAGAATGAGCTGCTTTCATGACAGATGGATGGACCTCTAGCTATTAGTAGGGCTGTGTGAAACTGAATTTTCATATTTCTAAAAACTTATTTTAAACTCTCCCCAAGATTCTTAGGACATGAAAAACTAAGAAGGAGCAGAATTGCTATCTCCTTCCTTACTATGAGAGCAAAGACAATATTTGGGTACAAGGCAGTCAACAACCAAATAATATAAATTAGACTTCATGAACAACCCTTTAATATGACAGTTATCCAAGTTTATTCTCTAACTATTGACACAGAAAAAGAGATGTTTGATGAGTTTTATGGTAAAGTTTAGTATGAAATCAACAAAATATGCAAGGAAATATGCTGCTTGTGGTTGGAGATTGGAATGCCAAAGTTTGAAACGGTAAAGAGGAAAATGTAGTTAGACTGTATGGCCCAGGAAACAAAAATGAAACAAGAAAATGACTTAAATTTCTGCCACTCCAATAATTCCTTCATTACTAATACAGTTTTCAAACAACCAAAATAACATCTATATACATGGACACTTCCAGATGGAGTACACATAAATCAAATTGACTATAGTATTGGTACAAGGAGGTAGAAGAGCTTAGTTACAACAGAAAGATGTGGTCAGGGTCAGACTGTGGAATAAATCACAAACTGTTCATACACAGGCTCCAAGCTGTCAGCCTTTTAATATAGACCACTTCAGGAAACAGAGAGAGCAAGGGTTTCAGAATGCCACATTACTGTAGGGTGCAGTAGAATATGGAAATAAACTTGTAGAAGAAATACAAGAATTGATGTCAGCCCTTTGAGAACAGATAACAGGGAGCTATCACACAAGGACTACTGGAACTACTGTTATTGGGTATATCATTTTTTGTTTGTTTGTTGTTTATTTGTTCAGTCACTTCCGACTCTTCGTGACTTCATGGACCAGCCCACGCCAGAGCTTCCTGTCAGTTGTCAACACCCCCAGCTCCCCCAGAGACAAGTCCGTCACCTCTAGAATATCATCCATCCACCTTGCCCTTGGTTGACCCCTCTTCCTTTTGCCCTCCACTCTCCCTAGCATCAGCATCTTCTCCAGGGTGTCTGTCTTCTCATTATGTGGCCAAAGTATTTCAGTTTTGCCTTTCATATCATTCCCTCAAGTGAGCAGTCTGGCTTTCTTTCCTGGAGGATGGACTGGTTTGGTCTCCTTGCAGTCCAAGGCACTCTCAGAATTCTCCTCCAACACCACAGTTCAAAAGCATCTATCTTCCTTCTCTCAGCCTTCCTTATGGTCCAGCTCTTGCAGCCATATGTTACGGGGAACACCATTGCTTTAACTGTACGGGCCTTTGTTGTCAGTGTGATGTCTCTGCTCTTAACTATTTTATCGAGATTTGTCATTGCTCTTCTCCCAAGGATTAAGCGTCTTCTGATTTCCTAACTGCAGTCAGCATGCGCAGTAATCTTCGCACCTAGAAATACAAAGTCTTTCACTGCTTCTACATTTTCTCCATTTGCCAGTTATCAATCAAGCTGGTTGTCATAATCTTGGTTTTTTTCAGGTTTAGCTGCAAGCCAGCTTTTGCACTTTCTTCTTTCACCTTCATCATAAGGCTCCTCAGTTCCTCTTCGCTTTCAGCCATCGAAGTGGTATCATCTGCATATCTGAGATTGTTAATGTTTCTTCCAGAGATTTTAACTCCAGACTTGGATTCCTGAAGCCCAGCATGTCGCATGATGTGTTCTGCATACAAGTTGAATAGGTAGGGTGAGAGTATACAGCCCTGCCATACTCCTTTCCCAATATTAAATCAGTCTGTTGTTCCGTGGTCTGTTCTTACTGTTGCTACTTGGTCGTTATACAGATTCTTCAGGAGGCATACAAGATGACTTGGTATCCCCATACCACTAAGAACTTGCCACAATTTGTTATGGTCCACACAGTCAAAGGCTTTAGAATAGTCAATAAAACAGAAATAGATGTTTTTCCGAAACTCCCTGGCTTTTTCCATTATCCAGCAGATATTGGCAATTTGGTCCCTAGTTCCTCTGCCTTTTCTAAACACAGCTTGTACATCTGGCAATTCTCACTCCATGAATTGCTGAAGTCTACCTTGCAGGATCTTGAGCATTACCTTACTGGCATGTGAAATGAGTGCCACTGTTCGATAGTTTGAACATTCTTTAGTGTTTCCTTTTTGTGGTATGGGGATATAAGTTGGTTTTTTCCAGTCTGATGGCCATTACCTGTTTTCCAAATTTGCTGGCATATAGCATGCATTACCTTGACAGCATCATCTTGCAGCTGGGATGCCGTCATCTCCTGCTGCCTTGTTATTAGCAATGCTTCTTAAGGCCCATTCAACCTCACTCTTCAGGATGTCTGGCTCTACCTCACTGATCACACCGTCAAAGCTATCCCCAATATTGTTATCCTTCCTATACAGGTCTTCCATATATTCTTGCCACCTTTTCTTGATCTCTTCTTCTTCTGTTAGGTCCTTGCCATCTTTGTTTTTGATCATACCCATTTTTGCCTGGAATTTACCTCCAATGTTTCTAATTTTCTGGAAGAGGTCTCTTGTCCTTCCTATTCTATTGTCTTCTTCCACTTCCATGCATTGCTTGTTTAAAAATAATTCCTTATCTCTTCTGGCTAACCTCTGGAATTTTGTATTTAATTGGGCATATCTCCCCCTATCACTGTTGCCTTTTGCTTTCCTTCTTTCTTGGGCTACTTCTAGTGTCTCAGCAGACAGCCATTTGCCTTCTTGGTTTTCTCTTTCTTTGGGATGTATTTTGTTGCCGCCTCCTGAACAATGTTGCGAACTTCTGTCCATAGTTCTTCCGGGACCCTATCTACTAAACCTAGTCCCTTAAATCTATTCTTCACTTCCACTGCATATTGCTTAGGAATATTAGTGAGCTCATATCTAGCTGATCTGTGGGTCTTCCCTAATCTCTTTAGTCTGATCCTAAATTGTGCAAGAAGTTTGTGATCAGAACTACAGTCAGCTCCAGGTCTTGTTTTTACCGACTGTATAGATGTCCGCCACCTTTGGCTGCAAAGGATGTAGTCAATCTGGTTTCGGTGTTGTCCATCTGGGGAAGTCCATGTATAAAGCCATCTCTTAGGTTGTTGGAAGAGAGTGTTTGTTATGCAGAGTGAGTTGTCTTGGCAAAATTCTATCAGCCTATGTCCTGCTTCGTTTTGTTCTCCCAGACCATACTTACCTGTAATTCCAGGTGTCATTTGACTGCCCACCAGTCTCCTGTGATGAAAATAACATCTCTTTTAGGTGTGTTGTCCAGTAGGTGCTGCAGATCCTCATAGAACTGCTCTACTTCAGCTTCTTCAGCATTTGTGGTTGGGACGTATATTTGGATCACTGTGATGTTAGATGGTTTGCCCTGAATTTGAATTGAGATCATTCTATCATTTTTTGGATTGTATCCAAGCACTGCTGTAGCCACTTTACTATTAATTATGAAGGCTACTCCATTTCTTCTGTGGTCCTCTTGTCCACAGTAGTAGATCTGGTGGTCATTTGATGTGAAGTGGCCCATTCCAGTCCATTTCAGTTCACTGATGCCCAAAATGTCTATCTTTAATCTTGACATCTCACCAATAACTACATTCAATTTGCCCTGGCTCATAGATCTTACATTCCAGGTTCCAATGGCGTGTTGATCCTTAGAACATCAGATTCGCCATTCACCACCAGCACTGTCGGCTGCTAGCCATCCTTTCGGCTTTGAGCTAGCTGCGTCATCACATCTGGGGCTAGTTGAACTCATCCTCTGCTCCTCCCCAGTAGAACTTTGACCATCTTCTGACCTGGGGGTCTCATCTTCCGATGGTATACCGACATATCTCTGGTTGTACTGATCCATTTAGTTTTCATGGCAAGAATACTGGGGTGGGTTGCCATTACCTTCCCCAGGGATCGCTTTTAGTCTGACCTCTCTGTCATGACCTTCCCGTCTTGGGTGGCCCTTCATGGTTTAGCTCATGGCATCATTGAGGTGCTCAAGCTCCAGCACCATGACAAGGTAACGATCCTTTGCTGAAGGGGTATATCATAGAATACCCTATAGTATATACCTTATACCCTAGAATACTTGAATGCTGGCCAGAGTACCCTTCTGCCCCCTCTTGTATCAGAATCAAGGCAAGGTTATCTGGAATATCTTTCTCAACTCTCCTTTCCCAGAACTGAGTTGTCATTCACTTAAAGGTTCTTACATTCCTTTTTCACAGTTATCTCCATACTCCCCCACACAAGTCATGCTAAAGCAGAACAATGCCACCCAGTTTCAACAATATGGCCTTGAGCATATAACCACCATTTTCAAGGAGAGCATGAGGAACTGCTTTGAAGTCCTGAACCTCACTGACAGAGAACCAGAGGTTCCCTCTGGTTAAACAGGAATGTGGAAAGAGACTGCCAAAGAACAAAAAACCAGAAGAAACTGGATATCAGAACAAATGGTAGAAATTGCTGAGAAAAGAAGAGAAGCCAAAGCCCAGAAAGGCACTGATCTCAGGAAGGAACTTAACAAAGAATTTCAGAGAGCTGTTTGGAGAGACAAGAAGGAGTGGCATTACAAGGACATCCATAAAGACACTGAAGGTGGAAACAGACACAGAAATTGAAGAATAGTCTGCCAGAAGATCTCAGGAGGCTCCAGCCTTTGAGTTCTCACTCAAAGCTTAAATGATCAGGTACAAATTATCATATTTTGTACACACTGGGCAAAAACCTGGCTCTTTTGAGGAGTCCATAATCTAATACTAATGACTTGGGACTGTGCCAATCTTATGTGGCATTATCATCTTAATAAAATTGTTATGCTTATTGTTAATCTTCTTGACTTTCTCACAGTTTCAGAATTGCAAAGAAAAGAGTGAGCATAAGAAGCCCTTTTAATATTCGTTAATATTCTAATATTCTATTCTTTCTTGAATAAAAAACATGAAATACAGACAGGATAGGATGGAGTAAGATGGGAATGAGGTGCAAGAATTGAAGATAAAAATGTTACTTGATTAGCTCATTTGCAAACAATAAGTGTCAACAGCCTCCTAGACCTTGTCAGAAGCTCTTTTAAGAATGCAAATGTACCCTTTTATCTTCTGTTGCCCTTTTATTAAAACAACTGTAAAGACATTGCTGATAAACAAGACAATTAAATGGAAATGATGTCATCTCCTGGCATTCATTCACATTAATGAGCCTTGCCAGTCTTCTAGTATAAACAGTAATGGCTGGAAAGCAATAATATTCAAAATTGCATTAGTAGACAATGACCCAAGAAGACGTTGTGATGGCCTTTCATATTGGGTTATTATACATGACATTTTAAACAACTGACCCAAGTCTCATTTTTATTGTGAAACAGTGATTATTTTTACTATCTACTAATGAAATAACTATGAAGCCTGAGGTATGTATACAGAAAGCACAGCTCACTGTGTAATGGTTACATTATACACCAGTCTATGATGTGCCTTGGTAAAGATTACTTATGTTTTGTCTTCTGAGTATCACTCAAACGCAGGGTATTTTTTTCCAAAGGAAAAAAAAAAGTGGCAGAACGGAAAGGGATGCATCAAAAGGTGAAGGTTAATTCTGCCAATTCCCCAGATAATCCAGGATTTAAAGGGAGGACAAGTCTCTGATTGCAGCCAGATGTTGCCATATCTGTTTATAGACATATGCTTACATTTTTGTGAAATTCCTAAATAAGTTTCCTTCAGCAAGTAATACATAGGTCTTTGTATCGGTTGTTTGGGTGTTAATAAAATACACTGAATTGCTGCCCAGTCATTGATAATTGTTTCTTGATAACATGACAGATTTTCACTGCTTAATCCCACGTTTTCATTGATTAGTATTGTTTTGTAATCACATCAGACAACAACAGGACATGATACTGGGTAAGTGCTGATTTCATAAATAGGTGCTGTAATGTACTGGCCCCTCATGGCATAACATTTGTGGAACAAAACTCTGTTCAAATGCTCAGGCTTCTAATAATCTTTTTTCTTATTTTCTCATCTATGTTCTCTATTTGCTGCAAATGGATTTGCTTTTGTACAGCTGCCATAAAAGGAGATTCTAGGGGCATTTTTCAGCTACAGAATAAGTATCATTGGAGCTCAAACACACCCCTGGGCATTGTTATCTCCTTAACACATTCCCACATGTGCTTTCAGATATTTTTATATGGAAATCAGAGACTTACTTCTCACCTCTCTGTTTCTGCAAATGACATTACTCCATAAAACATCCTTTTTAGGAATGTTAGATAAAATATTCTTCTTCCACGAAGGCAGCTATTTTTATTAAGGCTCTATAAAGAGATTCCCAACACACTCTGCTGGGTGTCTAGGTGAAAACAAATGCATTTAATCTTTACAATTTGCACATACAATGCTTTCAATTAAGTATTGCAAATCAGATTCAAAAGCAGTTGATGGGAAATTGTATTAAGAAATAACACTTCACTTAACAATTATATTATTCTTGTCCTAATAGAGAGATCTGTCCTTCACAAGCTTAAAAGGAAAGTCTCTTTGGCATGAGTGTCCAGTGGGAAAAGGTGGAGAGAGAGTTATTAAAGAGGAAGAGGGAATTCAATAATAGAATTAACTATACAAAATTTCAAATGAATGTTTCTCAGGAAACTTGGAAAAAAATAATAAGGAAACAGACTGGGGAGAGGGGGGAAGAATGGTCAATTTCAGTCTGCTTTCTTGGTCAGGAATAACATTTGTCACTGAATAACTGAGGCGATATTAATTCTTCTATTAGGATTAGTGCCAGGGTTCTCAGTAATTACATATTTTGAAATAAGAGACTCATCCAGAATGTAAGGAAATTGGAGAAATAGTATATGGTAAGCATGGATAATTCCAAATATTTAATTGTTCACAAGAGTAATAATGTTTAATGGGATAAAGAGCTCAGAATGAGTGGGAATTCCAGGAAGGAAGGAAGGAAGGAAGGAAGGAAGGAAGGAAGGAAGGAAGGAAGGAAGGAAGGAAGGAAGGAGGGAAGATTTAAATCATAGTAAAGGTAAAGGTTTCCCTTGACGTAAAGTCCAGTCGAGTCCGACTCTAGGGGGCGGTGCTCATCTCCGTTTCTAAGCCTTGGAGCCGGCGTTGTCATAGACACTTCCAGGTCATGTGGCCAGCATGACGACTCGGAACGCCGTTACCTTCCCGCCGAAGCGGTACCTATTGATCTACTCACATTGGCATGTTTTCGAACTGCTAGGTGAGCAGGAGCTGGGATTAACAACGGGAGCTCACCCCGCCGCGCGGTTTCGAACCGCCGACCTTCCGATCGACAGCTCAGCGGTTTAACCCGCAGCGCCACCGCGTCCCGATTTAAATCATAACTACAAGCAATTCCAATGAGAAAAGAAAAAGAGGTCAGCAGAAGGAGCCAGTATATCCACAGGGGGGGAAAATACAGAACATCTGAAAACAAACCAAACAAAAGGATACGTGTAGAAGACAGAAGGAGAGATAGGTGACCAAGGAAGAAAGAGTACACACAGCCTGTAATAGTAATGATAGCATCAAAAAAGCTAAAGTTCAGAATGAGCTGAGGTTAATGAAGGCTACCAGGAACAACAAAGGGGCTTCTTGAGTTGTCTTCAAAATAAAAATTCACTCTACCAGCTGCTCAGTGAAGCTGGCAAAATGCTACTAGGTAACAAGAAGCAGCATTGCTACTCAACTCTTACTTTGTTTCAGCCTTCTGGAGCAAGAATCTTTGTCAAGAGCAGAATTAAAGAGGCAGAACTGAAGTTTGAGACTGATGGAAACATGTTCAGGGAATATCGATTTAATGTGGTGATATGAACTGCATCTTAGATTACTGAAGAAACTCACTAATGATTAGGCCTAGCCTCATGTATTATTTCTGAAAAATCTGAGAACTGGGGAAGTGCTAAATGATGAGAGAATAAATGTTCCTCTCTTCAAAAAGGAAGAAATGCAGGATCCAGAGAACTTCAGACCAATCAATCTGAGGTTTAGACCTGTGAAGATTCTAGAGTAGGTCATAAATAGATCAGTCTATAAGCACCTTGAAAATCATGGGGTAATTACGAGAAATGGACACGTATTTTGTCAAGAACAAGTCATGGCCTACTAAACCAGTCTCATTTTAAATCTATTGCTAAGTAAACTTGGCTGAGTTTTAAGTATATCATCTGTTCAGCAGTTCCAAATGGAGGGATTTTTTTTTTTTGTGGGGGCAGGGGGAGGGAGCGGTGGATTATGAAGATTTCCAGAAATAACTGCAGCCAACTGAAATCATGCTTACACTGTATCCATCTGACTTCACTGAAAAAAATGGGGAATGTTCTTATAAAAATAGCCAGGCATATTATGGAAAACTGCTGAAAATTTTTGCACTAGGCAAAACTTCAAACAAAAATGAGTATCTGTCTCTCTCTCTCTCTCTGTATGTGTGTCTGTGTGTATACACACATACATACATACATACATACACAAACATATACACATGCACAGACACACATATTTATAAATGTCTATATTAGTGAAAGTTGGAAACAAAAATGGGTATATTAAAGGAAGGGGTAATATGGGTTTCTCCTTGAGTTTTGTTTTTTAATTAAGGATGCACAAAGCTGATGGAGTAAACCTAGTGCCCTCTTGTTATTTTGGACGTGGCTCCCATAGCCCCCATTGGTGTGGACATTGGATTGTGAAAGTTTTAGTCCAAAACAACAGAAAGACACCAGGTTGCCTATGCTTAAATAGAATTATAGTTGAGTACATGCAAAACTCAAATGTATTGGAAAGAAAGGGATTCAAGTGACCCTAGTCAAATGTATCATACAGGAGAAAATGACAATGATGTATTGCAGAAAGATTTTTTTTTAAAAAATATTTATTGTTTTGATCCCTTCGAGTTAGTGTTGACTTCTGTCAATATTTCTTGAGAACACTTCCACAAGAATTTGGTCGTTGCCTTTTTCCTAAAGCTGAGAGAGAATGACTGACACAAGATCACCCAGTTGGCGTTGTGCCTAAGGCAGGACTAGAACTTGTGGTCTTCTGGTTTCTAGCCTGGTGCCTTATGCACTACACCAAACTGGCTCTCATTGAAATATTGCTTTCGGAATATTTCAAGTTATTTGAATTGGGGGGTCCGATTGACAAGAAAGGCCACATAAAACTATAGTGCCTACCAAGATAGAATACAAATATTCCAGAAGCATCTAACCCTTGAGGGAACTTCCCCTCCAGTTTCTCAGTCAGTCATGTTCTTGAACTTAATGTTTTTGTCTTTTTTCACATTCTCTCCCTGACTATTACAGTGTTTCTAAAACAGGAACAAAAGGGGAGCAATGTTAATAAGGGGTTATCCATGACATCCATGGAATCTGTTCCTCCCCAAGCGAATTTCAGAGTTTGGAATTAAGAGTTAACAATGCTTTCCTTCTAACCTCTGAGCTACTTCATCATTTTACAGCAGGTACATTTTCTTCTCAGTGGGTGAACTATATAATAAACCATAGGCAAACTTTGAAAAACTGCAAATACTGACACTTTACTGCATATGTAACCATAACAATTGAAAGTACTAATTTTCTACCTCATATAATATGTGTAAGTATGCCTTAGCAACACTCATGGGGAATGTAATTTAGAAGTGTCTTGATCTTCCTTACCTCAAGCAGAGAATTTTCTGTCACATGCTTAACAAAAAGCCAGCTGTCTGAGGAGATCAGGTGCTTATCTTTGGCAAGTTCCATGCTCCCTTCCCTCCAGAAAGTTGTTTCACATAATGTTTGTAAAGTTCTTTAACCCTTCCATGACAGGTTTGCTCAGCAGAGAGGACCGTAGCATCTGAAGTCCCACAGGTAAGTGAAAATATCTAGCAAAATATTATATGGCTTTCTAAGGCCTTTGCAGAGGCTTTGGTTTTGCTCATATGAAAAGGAAGGTCACTTTGCAGAATTCTTTCCAAACATTGCCCGTTATTGTTTTCTGATAGCTATTGTCCCATAACTCAAAGGCTTCAGGCCTTGAGCATTATTATTTTATTATTTAATAGACCCCCTGCGCTGCTGCCTACCAAAATTTCACAAGAGCTCACAACAGAAAACTAGTATGTAAAACAACTTAAAATACTGAGCAAAACCAACGCTCTGCAACAGTGTAAAAATAGTAAAGTCTCCTATGCTTTCAGCTCAGCTCCTGGTGACCTCACATACATGGCCATGCAGTTTCTTGGCAGAGTAGTGGATATGGTTTGCATTGCCTTCTCAGATAGTCTTCAACTCTAGCTGACAATCCTGATACTCCCCCACCCCAAGTAGTAATCAGACCTGACTCGGCTGAGCTTCTGAGCTTAGATAAAGGTAGTCAGCTGTTGCTACCAGCTAAGGCTTAGCAATTAAAATTCTGTCCAAAAAGATGCTTGTTTAATGGCATTTGAAAAGTGAACAAGGGTC
Source organism: Candoia aspera (assembly GCF_035149785.1). NCBI lineage: Eukaryota > Metazoa > Chordata > Lepidosauria > Squamata > Candoiidae > Candoia > Candoia aspera. The sequence continues at coordinate 315,424,942 of NC_086153.1, forward strand.
TTAACATCCCAGCTCAGCAGGAAATAAATTCCAATGAACACAAGCAGCCACAGAGAAGGCTTGATCTTAACTTGTAGCAAGATCAGTGTATGGTGCTGTAGGCAAATCATCTCATACTATCTCAGTGAGCAGAAGAGGTCATATCAATATTATGGGGCAAGCAAAATGGCAGACTACAATAGATTTGTTATTGCTATTTGTGGTGGCCACAGTATTGAAATCAGCTGTGTTATGCTGCCACTGCTAATGGTGAGTCTAACATCAAGAAATGATTGGCACATTTCTCCTGCTCCTGGAGAAATTTGGTGTAATGATTTCCTCTCCTTTGTCCACAAATAAGTAGGGGTCATACAACACAATTAGTCCATTGAAAGAACTAGTAATTATTTTTGCACGATGTTCCAAGCTTCCTTAATTTTAACTTTGGCTAATTTTTTGTGGCTTTGCAGGTTGTAGAAACCCAGCCTGTTTGGCCAGTTTATGGTTCAGTATCTTGTGTGGCTGCCAGTTTATAGTTCAGTATCTTGTGTGGCTCCGAGTCGTCATGCTGGCCACATGACCCGGAAGTGTCTATGACAACGCCGGCTCCAAGGCTTAGAAACGGAGATGAGCACCGCCCCCTAGAGTCGGACTCGACTGGACTTTACGTCAAGGGAAACCTTTACCTTTACTATCTTGTGTGAATCCAGCAAATGGAGTAATTCTATTGAAGCATGTCATATGAAAGTAGTCAGGTGGTGAAAACTGTTGAATGGCCCTTTGTTTGATCTGATCTACATTCTACCAAATTGCTCTTCAAAACCAGTAGGCAACAGTAGGCATCAGCATCAAGCAAGGTTTGTATTTACTTACCTACTTGGTCTTATTTCCAGTAAATTGGAAATACAAATGAAGTGGAGAAATTCGCCAATTGTTATTCATGGAACACTGAAGACAAACTGAGTTAGATTTTTGAAGGATTCAAGGGCCAGATGTTAAAAGAATGCAATAATGCAGCTATTCTTAAGGATCTGAGTGAACCCCAGAGCCTCCTTCCTATCTGGCTAACTGATGGAAGAATATGAGAGACCTGGTAAGGTGTTTGGAATCCATGTCCATACTGTAGATGGGTTTTACATGATTTGCTCCACCCCTAAATTACACCCCCAATTTGATTCATAGTTTGCACACACTTAATATTAGAGTCAAACCCTAGTATTTATCAAGAGGTAACAAAAAAAAAAAGCCACTAAACTAAAATTGGACAGACATCCCCCCTCAACTCTTCCTATTTATGTTCCAGATTACTGAGTCTAGATTTTTAAACAAGTAGAAGATGTAATAAAAGGATATCTGTAGAAGGAACCATAAACTCTTCCTGAGCGATTCCTTTTGTTAGTTAGAACAGTAAGCAAAATCTTGTCAATGATTCATCTGCTCTTCCCTGGAATATCCTTGTTAACCTAAGTGACATGTTTAAAAGAGGCATGGCTTTGATCATCCAGTGAACATCACTGTAGATACCTCCACTGGTTTAATAACCAATAATATAAAAACCCAACAAAATTGATGCTGTGGAAGACCTCAGTGTGTAATACCCATTAAGGTGAAAATATAATTAATTGTAAGAAAATTTCATAGTGAAATCCAATAGAGGGATGTGCACAATTGCCTTTGCTGCAGTTAAGTCTGTAAATCTTTACAATCCAAAGAAAATCCCTTCTTCTTTTGAAATTGCTGAACTGATGATATTCTTAGGACTCAGCCAAGTTTACTTAGCAGATGATTTAAAAAATGAAGCTAAGTAATGACTTTCAAAGAACTGCAAATGTATAATGAGCCATAAGAAAGCAGTTTTTATCACAGATGTTCATTATACATCTGGGGATACTTAGCATTTCATGTATTTGGGAAGGTTGTTTGAAAGGGCAGTTAAACCATGTTCTGCAATACCACATCCACAAATAAGTCATGCTCCTAAACTCCTGGGTGGATATCTCCAAAATAATAGTTATTTCACCAACTAATCCAGTTTATCATATGGAACATAACTGATGGAAGATTTTTTCAACCTTACTGTATTTTTGTATCTTTTGAATTATGTTGAGGAGGCCTAGCTCAGGGGCTTACTGTAGAAGAATACAGAGATAACAGTGAAGGAAGGGATGTGAAAGTGGGTATGTAAACACCAGCTCAGTCCTGGTGAGAAAGCGGAGAGGATGAGAAAGAAAATCAATATTAGTGTGCATTGATTCTCTTTGGTATAAGTGGGGGTAGAGGGAAACACTGATAGGTTTTCAAGATTCTGTTATTATATTTGGCAACAACAGAGTTGCAGTCTTTCTTGTGTGTCTATTTCCTGACTTGGCCTACCTGAAAGGGCTGATCCTTACCTGGCCTGAAGATGTCTTCTTGGGGCAAATGGAGGTTTCTTCATCATAATGTAACATATGAGAGTCATGCAGGCAGAGGGATGACTATTCCTTGTTTCACAATAACTGCCATAGTTAAGTAATAGAAGATACGGAGTTCCTATGGAACAGTTTGCTGTCGAGGCAGTGATTGTCTCCATGTTCATGGCCCTTTGGAAGCTAGTAAAAATTTGATTTTTCTGAAAGCCCTTTGGGGATCAATTATAGAGCCACAGATGCTACAAATGTGTTTGTGTTTCTGATTATTTGATATAACTTGTTATGTTTTTGTTGCTGAAGTTTTTAAAAATATTTTTATTTGTATTGCTATTTTAATATCAGTAAACTGCTTAGATAGCCAAGAAAACAAACAAATGGATCATTGAATAAATCAACCCAGAATTCTTAACAGATACACAAATGACCAGGCTCAAATTATCATACTCCAGATACACTATGTGAAGACCTAGCTCTCTAGAGAAGGTTCTAACGCTGGAAAGGTAGAACAAAATTGAAGAGAAGAATCAACAGCAAGGTGGATTGACTCAATTACAATCGCAAGGGGTGCATGATTGGAAGACCTGAAGGACAAGCTGGAGAAGAGTCAACATCATATTGATGGAATAAACTCAATTTTAAAAACCTGCTTAGAGTCTATTAGAATTGACGTTGTAGATAAATTACATGCATGCATAAATAAATTGGAAATTTATGAATTTGGTAACAATTTATAAAATGGATTAAACATTTGAGGAACAACTATTTGTGAAATGGTCCCTCTTAGTTTTCTTTTTTTCATGTTTTTTTTCCGAATTTTCAGCACAATTGTTTGGACACAAATCCTGCTTAAGTCTCATAACCATTCATATGAACACATTGTAAATATCTGATACCCCTTCCAATATATTTGAAATATTTGGACCTGCATCTTCTGTTTTTGTATGCATTCATACTTATATACCCATCATGTTATTACTTTCTAGGGTAAGCAGCTTTATTAATCAGACAGAAAAGGAATAAGAAATAGTAAGCTTACTAAATTAAAGGTATGAGACAAGAAAAGGATATATAGCAAAATTAACTTTACACCAATACCATTCACTATACCTCCCTTTTTATTCTTGCAAGCCATCCTTTCTTCCACCACATCCACCCACATTGCATGTATGGCCTTTTGTGCTTTTAACTTTTAACCTTTTGTTTTCAGAATCCCATCTATTCTATCTCAGAAAAATTGTGACATTCTTAGCCTTCCCCTTCCTCTTGACACATTCATTCTTCATATATCTAACATATAATTTGATCCTCATTCGCTTTATAAGACAACCACCTAAATATACTGGTCACTCACATTTGTATTCAGTCTACATTAATTCATCAGCTATTTATTCTTGACCCTACCTATTCTTGTTCTACCATATACAGTTCTTATTTACCACATTCCCACTACATTCAACTTACTAACCCTTTTGTATTTCTTCTGGCATCCACAATATAACAATGGGTCCAGAAGCATGCTCTTGCACACCACTGTTTTAGCTTCTTTCAACAAACCTTTAATTCTTGCAACAAGTCATGTACTATCCATTATTTTTCTACCAGTATTTGCATATCTTATAATTTCCCCATCCATTTCCCCATCTTTAGTAAATATTCAATCAAGATATTCAAAATATCATCTACTTGTTCTAATTTTTCATCATTTATGTATAACTCAATTTTCTTTATCAAACACAACCAAGCTGATCTTTAACATGTTAATTTTTAAACCATAATTCTCACTGCATCATACAATCTATCTAACATTTGCTGCAAACCTTTCAGGTTTTCCATCAAACTTTGTCACATTCATACATTTTTCACTGATCTGCTGAAGAAGAAAAATCTGATCTGCACACTCTCTGCCTAGTATAAAGTTACTCTGCATTTCCCAACTTTTGCTTTTGTCAGCTCTCATACCCCTTAATCAAAAAGCTGTCAAACTTGTTGCATGCACAGTTAACAAACCAACTGCTGTTTCGGTTTTGCATTCTCTATTGCTATCTTACCCTTTATACAGAGAAAGAGCATAGCATTCCTCCTATTGTCAGGCATAGAAACAGCCTTCACATACACATTAGCTAAGTTGCAAGTCACTCCATAAGCAAATCACACCCATTGTTTTTTCCCAGTTACAGCTTTTATACCTGCCATCAGTATAGGTCAACATTCTTGTAGCATGTATGACTTCCTTTTTTATCAGTTTTTTCTTGAACAGTTAAAAGAATTTCATTAATAGAATCATAGAATATGTGGACTGGGTGTGGAGGTGAGGATTAGAAATCAGCTAGTTCAATCCCTGTTTATTGGAGGAATCAACTAGTACAGCATCCCAAACAGATGGCCATCCAGTTTTTGTTTAAAATTCTCCAGAAAAAAAGAGTACGCTACCTTGAGAGGCAATTTGTTCTATTGCTGAACAGCTCATAGCATTAGGAAATTTTTCCTGGTGTCCAACTCAAATCAGCTTCTTTGTAATTTAACAATTCTGTCCCATGTTTCTACATGATAACGCTTTAGTTACTCAAAGGCAGCTATTACGTCCTCCTCAAGTCCTACCTTCTCCAGGCTAAAGATAACCAATACCCTCACCTTTCCTCATAGATTTTTCTTCCCAGGCATCTAATCTTGGTTGCCTCCTCTGGACATGGTCTGTCAATGTCCTTCCTAAAGTGCAGTGCTCAGACCTGGACACAGTATTATCTGTCCAAAGCAGAATGGAGGAAATGGATGATTTTTCTTGATCTTGCATTATACTTCTACTGATGCAGCCTAGGACTGCATTTCCCTTTTTACTGCTACCGTATATTGTATTGGCTCATGTTCAGCTTGTGAAACAAACAGGTCTTTCTACAAAATACCAAACATTCATTCTGGGGTCTCTGAATGGCCCAATCACTTTTTCTCTCAGCTCAGTTCCCCCTCTTCATTCATGTCACCTCAAAGAATATTTTTTTCCCTGCACTGTATTCATTCATAGTACTGCTCTTTTTTTTTTTTTTCCAGAACCCATCTCTGGTTTTTCCATTATCACCATTCACATGCAGCTACCCCCAATCTATGAATACCTACTTTTATACATACTCACAACAACCTGGATCACACCAATTTATACTTTGTGATAGAGCTTTTAGTCCATTCATTCATAATTAAGTCTTCATCTTCATTTCCCTGAATGTATTTACCAACTCAGTTCCATAAGATCAGACCATTTCCATTTTGATCAATTACATCCTTCCTCTTTTCTCTTAGTTCAACAAATATACAGCTTAAATATTTTATTTCTTTCATTTAACTTGTTAATTTGTGTTCCTTTTCACATACTCCTCCTGCATTCTGAGGGGCTAGCTTCAGATGCCATGTTCATCACCAGATAGACCCACAGATATTCACTTCCATTACAATCACGGCTTAATCAAGGCTTTCACATAATGCTATTCTGTAATATGGAGAAGCTATAGACTAGTCATACCTATGCCACAATAAGCATTGTCTGATAACAGGAAGAACAGTACATTTATCCATCCGTCCAAGTTAAATAATATTTGTCCCAGCAATTCAGTTTCCAAAATAGAGTAGAATAAAATAAAATATTATTATAAAAATTATAAATTGTAAAAAATAGAATGGAATGGAATGGAATAGAGTGGAGTGGAGTGGAATAGTGTGGAATGACACTGTGACTTTATATTTTCAAAAGGCCTGAATCAGTCATTGGATTTTCTTCAGTATCATATTAAATACTGGCTCTGGCAAATAAAACGAGCTACTGGAAAAACAACTCTCTCATTCTACAGATGTTTTTCAATAGATATTATTCTGCTGTATAATAAAACTCTTAAGGAATGACAAAGGAGGCAGCCTTATGCTGAAGTTTGTAAACTGAATAGGCTTCTTGGAAAAGGGATTTCTGGGAGAAACACCCCTCCCACCACCACGATACTGATCTTAAAGGAATGTCATCCCATTCCTGAAATACAGCTGAACCCAAACTGATGATTTCAAGATAGATGAACTTTCTGAGAGATTGTGTTTATCAGTTTAGTGCAGCCGTAGCAGATGCAGACCCTCTAATGGAGGCCAAGCCACATTGTGAGCAAAGTAGAGCATTGGGATGCTTGCACCTACACACTTCTAGCATATATAGAATTTGCCGACACGCCAAGCTTAAACTCACCAGGAAATCTCAACTCAAAACTCTGCTTATTTACCCCCTGCCTTCATGTTCTGGCTCAGTTCTATGGATGAAAAACAGTGCGATAAAGCAAAAGAAGGCAACAGTAAAAGAACCCAAATCTCTGCAAACCTCACACAGAGATGCATACCTCTGGATAATTTTGCTTTTTTCCCCTTCTTTTTTTTTTAAAAAAATGTGCTTTCTGCAGAATAAAATGGCATTTTTAAGTGGCCCTATGGCCAACCCAAGGATCATCTCTCCAAATTATCACACTGCATAACAAAAAACAAAAAACAAAACAAAAACCCTTGTGCTATCTTCCCAAAAGCTTGGTATGGATAACTATGCCCCTCTCAGAGCTACTGTATTTGGCTTCTCATATGACCTTGTTTCTCAAACCTAACTCATAAAAGCGACTTAATAAACCTCCTGGACCTGAAATGAACATTTTGATGACACTATGAATACAGTATATGCTAAAGATCTCCTATTCCATTTTTCTATAACCATAAACAGATACGCTTTAATGGTCGAATGCCTTTACCTTAAAAGATTGCAATTTAGCTCCCCAGAGCTATAATAATAAAAACTGCTGACATTCTGTTTTTATTTCTTAGAGCAAAGAAAAAAATGTCTTACAAAAGCATTTCCCCTCCCCATAATATCTATGGCAAAGTAAAATGAAGTCAGGCCTCTCAGTTAAGTTTCTTCATTAATAAAGCTTTCCTCCTCCCCCACCCCCACTTTTTGGGAAGAAATTTGTTAAGTTATATAAGTGGTGAAGAGAAAGCAAAGTTGCATGCATCTCCATAAGTTCTGTTTTTGGATAGAAATAAAACCAAAAGAGGGTTGAAACTGGAACCAGGTTGATAACATCACTATTGTTTTAGGGTACTTGTGAATTTGATCTACCTTGGAAGTTCTTCAGGAACCAGGGTGTGCAAGGTGATATATAGAAGACATTTGTTCAGTACACATTCTAATGCAAACTTATCAAATGTTGCACTTCTGAATCAAATCACATTTATCTGAATATTGCGCTTTGTGCTCCCTTCCTTTTTCCAAGTGAGTTGAAGCTATAATGATTGGTGTCTGAGGTAGAATGAAATACCTACAGCAGTTTTCCCAAGGGAATTAAAATATGGAAATCAAATCAGATCAATTACTTTATTGATGATTTAATCTTTGGTTGAAGATGAGAGTTTACGGTGCTTACAATTTACACTCAAGTTCAAAATCCCAAGATACTGCAATAAGTTAATACATCTTAAATTCCATTACTAGAAAAAAATGTTCTATATTACAGTTGTTTTACAGATTGGCTCCATAAATCCAATACTTCTCTGCCCTTATTGCATCCATGCAATGCCATTTTGCAGTACTTTTTAGAGTGACTCAGACTCTGTTAGAAAAGGATGGACTGGAACAACTGTTAACAGCCTACAATGACCTTTTAGTTGGGCATTTTGTGGCAAAAAAATCCACACCTTTTCTAAAAGCCAGTGGAATTAATTCCAGTTGACATGGGTGACATCTTGCAATATTTCCTGGATGTTTTTGAGCCTGTTGTTCTCAATGAAGAACAGAGTCTTTGGTGAGACAAGTTCTGTCATTTGTACATTTGAGGCCTGCTCCACCTGGCTGGTACAAACTGAAAGGGAGGTGACAAGGAGCTGGATCCAGGTGATGGTAAATACTAATCACAGTATGGGCAGGTAAGTATTGGACAGCTATCAACCTATCTCCAAACTGCTTAGTTTTAGGACATTGTTGAGAAGGTGGTAGGGTAAAGCTACAAAGGGTTCTGGAAGAAGCAGATTATTTGAACCCTTGGCAGTGAGGATTCAGAAATAAACGAGGAGGGGAAACTACTTGGACTACTGCCAGGGATGATCAATGTGGCACTTGGATAGAGGGATCATGACCACCTTTGTCATCCTGGACCTGTCACTGGCCTTTAATACCATGGATCACTGTATCCTTCTGTGTCACCAGTGAGGGATGGGAGTACGGGCATTGTGTTGTGGTGGTTCTGCTCCTTCCTACATGGGCAATTTCAGTCACTGGTTGTTAGGGAGGAGAGATCCAGTCCTCAGGCACTCCAGTTTGGGGTACCCAGGGACTCAGCCCTCTCTCTCATTTTATTTAGCATCTACATTATGCCACAGGGTAAGGACATCTACTGGCAGTGAGTGTGGTATGAGTGATATGCAGATGATGTCAACTGTATATCTTCTCCCCATACCATCCAAGGGATTCATTCTTGACCTAGTGACTGGTGGTCATCAGAGCCTGGATGGGAGAGAAAGAGACTCAAACTTAACCCAAGCAATATGGAACGTGTTAAGTGTTAATTCAGAATCCAAGAGATTCCAGGATGATACAATTTTTCACTTCCCCCTGATGGGGCTGTGCTTCCCCTGAAAGACCTGGCTCACAAGCTGGGGATATTCCTGCACTCATAGCTGCTGCTTGAAGAGCAGGTGGCAATCATGGCCAGAAAGCTCTTCCCCTTCTTCAACTTGTGCAGCAGTTGCAGTCCTTTCATGAACAGGAGGCAGTGACCACAGCCACTCACCCCCTGCTAAATTATTGAGTTGTAAATTGCTTTATTTGGGGCTGCCCTTGAAGGCCATCTGGAAGTCTCAGCTAGGGCAGAATTCAGCTGCCCTTCTAATCCAGAAGATTCAGTTGGCCCGGAATACAGTGGCACAGATAGCAATGGGTGCAAGATTTATACGATCTGAAGAGAAACCAGAGTAGTCAATGAATTTGTTCTTCCCTGTTTGCAACAGTAGTGGTATCTCCAACTTAAGCATGTTCTAATGGATCAATTTGGGCCAGATGCTTTGGCTGTCTCAAAGAAAAACATCTTATTTGATGGAATCCATGATAGAAGTAAAACTTACAACATATCTCTATCAAAAGCTCAAGAATATTTTTAAAGTAGACATATTGAAGTCTTTTAAAATAAATAAAAATATAAAATACGTTTCTGGGATATTTCAAACATGGACTAAAGAATTGGCATCTCCAATAATGCCCTATCAATGGATTTATGTCCTTAAAAATGTTAAAATGGTATCTACAGATTGGTGATTAAAATTTTAATCTTTAAAAAAATATTTGGGGGGTATTGGACCCCCCCCCCCAAAGAATGTATCTGACAGGACAGACATCAGATATTGTATGTTGGAGATGTAAAAAATTTGAGCGTTCATTGACACATATGATATGGTCATGTAATCATCTGATATCTTTTTGGAATAGAGTGTTAATGTATATAAGCAGATTTATGGGCAAATCTTTAAAAGTTGAAGATGCTAATATGATGATGAATTATATATCAACGCTTTGGAATCTGACTATTTATCAGGAATTATGGTTGTATTGAGCATGGGGGATGTCTAAAAGAATTGTATCATGTAACTGGGAAAGTAATATTATTTCAGATGTTAAGGAATGGCTTTTGGGCGTGGTTTATCTGTTTTGGAAAAGGTAGTATTTTCTACTAATCAAAGGATGGAGCAATATATACTACTATGGCAGAGATTTTGTGATATTTTACAATAATATTATGTACTGATCATATTATAGTAGCTTATGGTACTTATTAGTAAACCAGTGACTATTAACAAGTATACCTAAGGTAATTGTTTTTCTTTTTCTTTCTTTCTTAGTCTGTTTGGGTTTTCTTTTCTAATTTTTTTCTTTTTGGTTTTTCTTTTTTCTTTCTTTAAGTTTAAAGATTGTTTCATTAGTAGTTGTGTTTGTGGGTTTTTTTTTTAGTGTGTTTGGGTATTTTATCTTTTTTTTTGGTAATTTGTAAATAATATATTTTTTTAAAAAAGGATTGCACCCCAAACAAATAGGGACACAATTTAAAAAAGCTATGGGCACAGCTCATTACACCCATGTAACACCACTACTTCAGAAGCTGCACTGATTTCCAATAGGCTTCTGGGTGCTATTCAAGCTATTGGTTATTACCTTGAAAGCCCTACAGGGCATAGGACCAGATTACTTGAGAGACTGCCTTCTCCCAAGAACATGTGCCTTCCCCATACATCCCCACAGGGAGACCATGCTCCAGGCTCCTTCTTTTCAATCTTGTCATCTTATGGGACCTAGGAACTGTGTGCCTTTTCTGTGGTTGCCCCTATTCTCTGGAATGATTCCCCCCCCCCCGCCCCCACTTGCCCCTGGATATACGATAGGCCTTAATTCTTCTTGTCTTTAGGAAAGCTGTTAAGACCTGGCTATTCCCCCAAGCATTAGGGGCCAGTTGGGTGGGAGTCCCTTTGTGGTTGTTGTGTTATGTGCTTGGCCACTAATATTTTGTATTTTATATTGATATAATCTATTTGTTTTATATTTTTTTCTGATTTATTGTTTGTTTTTCTATATACGCTACTCAGAGTCACATTGTTTGATTTGGGCAGCCTTATAAATCTAGTAAGTAAGTAAATAAATAAATATCAGGTCAACTTCACATTTTTTTATGGAAGCTGTGCTAGCTACTGCTGAAGGATTGACTGAAGTATATCATGTTATCCTGGGTGAGATGGATAATCAATCCATATCCACAGTTTCTTTCAGTGCTTCAGTTCAAGAGTGGACTGAGGGGTGGTGAAACCAGTTTGGTCTAGTGGTTAAGGTGCTGGGCTAGAAACCAGGAGTCTGTGAGTACTAGTCCCGCCTTAGGCATGAAAGCCGGCTGGGTGACCTCGGGTCAGTCGCTCTCTCTCTCAGCCTAACCCACCTCACAGGGTTGTTGTTGTGGTGAAAATAGGAGGAGGAAGGAGCATTAGGTATGTTTGCCACCTTGAGTTATTTATAAAACTAATAAAGGCAGGATAAAAATAAAATAAATAAAAAATGTGGCTTCCCCAATCACTTGACAGAGATGCCAGCCATTGATGAATTTATTTATTTATTTATTATTAATCATATTTATGTGGCTGTCCATCTCATGCAATGTGACTCTGGCAGCGTACAAATAACCATAAAAAACAATTTTAAAAGCATTCAAAAGTACAAAAATTAATATTATTATAAAAGGCTAAGAGAGAGCATCAGATTATAAACAATGGAGCCATCTGATCAAATTGCCATTCCCTTGTGACCCCAGGCCTGTTGATACAACCAGGTTTTAAGGGACTTCTGGAAGGCCAGGAGAAATGGGGCCGATCTCACTTCAGGCAGAAAAGCCTTGTCTCCTGGGCCCCATCAGATGGAACTCCTTCACAGACGGGACCCATGACGTACCTCTTCTGCCAGACCTGATGGGATAGGCAGATGTAAATGGGAAGAGGCGGTCCCTCAGATATCCTGGCCCCATGCCATGAAGGGCTGTAAAGGTCAAAACCAGTGCCTTGAAGTGGACCTGGAAGCAAACTGGTAACCAATGCAGATTGCAAAGCAGAGGTGTAGTGTGTGCTGCTCTAGGGGCCCATGTAACTGCCCATGCCGCTGTCTTCTGCACTAGCTGAAGCTTCTGGGTACTCATCAAGGGAAGCCCATGTAGAGTGCATTACAGTAATCCATCTGGGAGGTGACCAGAGTATGAGTTACTGTGAGCAGAGACTCCTGATCCAGGAACCAGCACAACTGGGGCACAACACAAAGCTGTGCAAAGGCTCTCCTAGCCACAACTGCTGCCTGCTCTTTGAGCAGGAATTGCAAATCCAGGAAGACCCCCAAGTTGTGCACCAGATCTCTTTGGGGTGGTGCGACCCCATCCAGTATCAAAGATGGCATCGTCCCAGAATTTGCAGGCCCAAAAACCCAGAGCACGCAGCCTCGCCCTTGGTCAGTTGAAACCTGTTGTTCTCCATCCAGATGCCTACAGCCTCCAGGTACCAGGATAAGACATCAACAGCATTGCTTAATTTGCCAGGGGCAGAGATGTATAATTGGGTATCATCTGCATACTGATACGTCAGCCCATGGTAGGGACACAATTTAAAAAAGCTATGGGCACAGCTCATTACACCCATGTAACACCACTACTTCAGAAGCTGCACTGATTCCCAATAGGCTTCTGGGTGCTATTCAAGCTATTGGTTATTACCTTGAAAGCCCTACAGGGCATAGGACCAGATTACTTGAGAGACTGCTTTCTCCCAAGAACATGTGCCTTCCCCATACATCCCCACAGGGAGACCATGCTCCAGGCTCAACTGCTCACCTAGCACTTTCATGTAGATGTTGAAAAGGATAGGAGAGAGAACTGAACCCTGTGGAAGTAGGGGCCGAGGGCAGGATCTGTCCTCCCCAATCACCATTGACTGGTATCGACTCCAGAGAAAGCAGAAGAACCATCATAATATTGTGCCACCCACCTGCAATCCCCAGAGCCGATCCAGAAGGATACCATGGTTGATGGTACTGAAGGCCACTGAGAGGTCAACCAGAGGTAGAATGGATGCAGAACTGCCATCCTGCTCCCCCCAGAGGTCATCTAAAAGCGCAACCAATACTATTTCCATCCCATATCCAGGCCTGAATACTGACTGAAAGGTCCAGAATATCTACTTCATTCCAGGGTCCTCTGAAGGTTAGATACTGGATGAAAATTGTCCAGTATGGTGGGTTCCAGCAATTGTTTCTTGAGGGGAGGATGAATCAAGGCCTCCTTAAGAGGCAAAGGAACAACCCCCTCAACCAAGGAAGAATTCATCGCCTCTAGAACCCACTCAAATGACATCCCCCGAGCAGCTTAAAATAGCCAGGAGGGGCATGATCTAAAGAGCAGGTGGCTCTTTAAAAAGCAGTCATGAGGACCTGTTTACTTCCTCAGGCCCAACAAGTTCAAACTGTTGCCAGATAACAGGGCAAGATTCTACCCCAGGCATATCCCCAGGACCTGCTACAAGGCTGGGGTCCAAATGCAAACAAATTTGAGTGATTTTATTCAACAGATTCTGAGCAAATTCTTCTGCATGACCCTGCAGGGGGGTCTCTGAGACCCTGTACCCAAGAGCACATGGGTCACCTGAAACAGGCTGTGGGATAGCTATCTGCAGACACAATAAGGAAAGAGAAGTATTGTCACTTTGCTGCCCTTACCACCATGAGGTAGGCCTTAATAGTAGCTCTCACTCGTGTTCGGTCAAGTTCATCCCTTGTTGAGCACCAGCAGTGCTCTAGATGGCTCTTCTCCCATTTCATCTTCCCCAACTCCTCCGTATACTATGGGGAATGATGGGATCCACAAGAAGGGAGAGGTTGCATAAGCTCGATCCAATCCAAAGCCTCGGCGGCTTTCTTATTCCAAGTGGCAACCAATGCCTCAGATGGAACATGCAGCAGACCAGCAGGAATAACCCCCAGCTCCCTCTGAAACCCTTCAGGGTCCCTCAGTCGCAGGCAGAGTGATCAGGTATGATATTGTCCCATGTCTGGCTCCGGATGACCTGGGATAGGCTCATGGCAGCAATGAGCACCTGACTTGAACCCCAGGGAAGGCAGGAGGCGTTTATGACTCATGCTCCTCCAAAACTCCACCTTCTATAGCTTATTGTGCACTGATGTTATATCCAATCTGGAAAGTGGGTGGTTACTGTTTCCCCTTTCATGTTATACGCTCAGAACTTCAGCGTGTTGGATCAAATACCTTAGATTTTATGAGCAATTAAATGTTGACACAAAAAAAGTGGAAAATTCAGACTTGGGCAGCCTTTCATTGCACAGAACGTTTTTGGGGATAGCAAGAGACAGAGTGTCTGTGATGCAAAGAAGTCATGTTTTGTACATAGGTTCATGGAGAATTGGGGCTGGTTCTTTTTATTTTTTAGTGGTGCTGAGCAAAGAAATTATCCTGCATTTTTTTTCCTATCAGTTCTTACTGAAACTGATGAGAGAAATTACTTTAGAAATTATCTCGAAAATTTCAATTTATTATGGATGGAGTGTGGTATCAATCGAAGCGAATATGTGTAGCTCAGGATTGAACTGTGGAGTCCTTGGTGCTCTCTGAGCCTTGTTGTTTTCTTGCTTCCAGGAATTCTCTGGCGTTTTGGGATTTGGCTTGGTTTAGGATGCTCACAGTTTCCCAGTTGAAACTATGGTTGAGCAGAGCGCATCCACGAACACCAACTGGCAGTCAGAAGACGCGATGAGAACTCCTTAATCTCACAATGCATGGACAGACTCAACCATAGCTTCAACTAGGAAATGGTGAGCATCCTAAACCAAGCCAAATCCAAAAACGTCAGAGAATTCCTGGAAGCCTGGCACTCAGACAAAGCAGCCATCAACAGACACGTAGAGTAAACAACATTTACATACCATTCAGAAGAGACAATAGAAAAGCCAGAAGACCAGTACACTCCCTTGCCAGCAATCAACACCCAGATATGCAAAAATCAACACTAGGATTAACACCAGATGAACCATCAAACAGCACAAGACACCCTAATCAAGGAACTATTAACTCAGGCAATCAGCCAAGCAGCAAACAACAGCCCAATCAAGGAACTCCCAAGGAGAGAACACCCCCCCTACCAACACAAGCAGGGCAAGCCACGGTATGTAAACTGAGAGAAAGGCCCACTCCCTCTTCGCACTGAAGATGTTGCCTAGTCTGGCAGTGAAATGTCTGCAAGAAAACAACAAGGCTCAGAGAGCACCAAGGACTCCATGGTGTGTGGTATATTTGGATTCATTTATTTACAAGGCAGGCAAGAAATACATGTGAATGTCCTTGTGGTTTGCAGTTTTCGTGGCTTCTGTTGTTTCAATTGATTCTCAAGAGGAGATTTTTGTAAAGAAAATCCTCCTGGTTGGTCTCTCTCTCTCCCTCTCTCTCTCTCTCTCTGAAATCTGCCAAGGAAACTGCAGGGACTTGTCCAGGCAGTCCCCAGGAGTCAAGAGTGACTCCAGGCTGCACACACAAAGGGAAGGAAACTTTTTAGGGATTATATGTTGCATTTTGGTGCTGCCCTACCTCTAACTGCTCAGGAAGCCATGCTGTTGAGTTTGGGCAATTGCAATTGGACGGGATTGTGACGATGCACAAGAGAGATCTAGAGACCAGCATTATTTTAGATAATGAGGGTTCTCATAACACTAGTCAGCCGGATGTTCTTTCAAGCTGTTTGTAAAGCTTCCACCTGAGACAAACTGTCTTACTGTTCCTAAAGGTGAAGCTGATACTGTCACGCTTGTGTGTGCTGTATTTACTCCCTTTTTTAAATAAAATTTACAGTTTGGTATTCACTGATAAAACGAAATATTCCTATGAAGATACTGTTTGTCTTCTGATGGTGCTCATGGTTGGTACTTGCTCTGCCAGACCTCCCTCTTTATTTCACACTTTTGTATAATGCTATTCCTCTACATTTGGCAGAACATTCATGTTTCATGTGTTTTTAGCACCCTAAAGCTGGACTTGTTCCCCAAACTGGATTATTTAGGAAATACCAGAGTAAATTGACAGATACAATATAAAAGAATCCAAAATGGATTTGGCAAGTTGCCTGGGAAGGAATGAAATGGGCTGTTTCACTTATTTTGACTCATCTTCCCACTTTCTGTCAAGAAGCAGTCTTAAAGAAAAACACAACTCTTTACTCATTCAAACAATGACAACAAAAGTCAAGCAGATTCATGCCGGTATTCTTCAGGGTACCAAATAACTGAAGTATCATTAATGTGCTTTAAATCATTATAATAATATGTGATTTTAATTAGATTTAGCAATTACTGTTCATCAATGAATGCTTTCCCAAGCTAGGGCTATTATCATTGCCTTGGGCAACCCACTCAGAAGATTTCAAATAGTTTTACATTCACCATTATGAAATGAATAGTACTGTTAATTTTAAGAAATTAAATAATTTCCTATGCTGTCTTTCAAGCAGGGGCAACTGGGGGAAGGAGTAAATTCAACCAACTAATCAAAAGGCAGGTTTGTACAAGGGTTTGGTTAAAAGACTTGACTAATTCCTTGTTTGTGCCATAGTTCACTCCTGCTCCTGCCAGGCTGGACAGTATTTATGCAACTATTTCTTATAAACCAATGAAGGCAGCCAAAAGCCAAGATGGTAAAGCACTGAGCTGATATAATATACAGATGGATGCTTGGTAGAGAATGTGGGTAACTGGAATTAAATTTACATTGTGTCACAATTTAAGAGAAAACTTGTATAAAATTATGTATTGTTGGTATATGACACCAGAGAAATGATCAAAAATGTACAAAGGAATTTCAAACCAGTGTTGGGAATGTGGAAAATGTGAGGGGACCTTATATGGGCTTTTTGCTGAAAGAAGAAAAAAATGATATGATTTATGGGTCTGAAGATTTTAAAAAAATGTGGATTAAGTTTGGGGCTGAAGGGATTCGTATAACATCCAAGAGGGAAGAGGGATTATAAGATTGTAATTATCTGTTGAAGAGAAGGTTGGAAGTCATCATATTTCATAACTTTAGTTCCCTTTCTTTTTTTCTTTCTTTCTTTCTTTCTTTCTTTCTTTCTTTCTTTCTTTCTTTCTTTCTTTTTCTTTCTTTCTTTCTCTGTACCTGTTTCTTTTTTCTTTCTTTTTCTTTAGGTTTGTCTTTTACTTTATGTAAAATTTTCAACAAATATAAGTAAAGGACTGAGCTGTTACCATGGACTTTGCCCCGTCAGACTGCAGGTGAGTGGTCACATGCAATGCTTTTTAATATTAAAATCAATAGAAGATATGCCCTGAAAGTAAAAAATGTGATCAGCTGATACAGGGCTAGGATGTTCACTTAATTTTTGTTTTTGTATTTCCACTTTGCCCAAGAGCATTTCAATTTAGCTCAACTGTTTCACTAGTTTTTGTACTTTCCTGTAGAACAATTACTATCTAGCCACTAGGTCCAGGACCTACTGTATAAATGGTATCACTGTGTGAATAGCTGTATATCATAGAATCACAGAATATAAGGGACCTTGGGGATCACCTAGCCCTACCTCTGTCTAGTGCAGGATCCACCACTATAGCATCCCTGACAGATGGCCATCCAGCTTCCATTTAAACACCTACAGCAAGAGAGTCCATAATCTCCTGAGGCCATCTCTACCACTGCTTAATAGCTCTTACTGTTAGGAAATTTCTCCTGATGTCAAACTTAAATCCTTGGAATTTGTTTGGGATTAGAGGACATAATGTAATTAAAGGCATGATACTAAAGAGAACTTCTCACTTTCCTAAAAAAAGAGAAAGAACATTAATGGCCTAATTTATTTTTCATTAGTTCTCTGCTGCATTTTCCTTCACCCCACTGCCTGCCTTCACTGCTATAGGGATGCTGTCTCTTTCACTTTTATTTAGATATATTTGTAGTCCATTTTGGTTTCAGATTCTTCTCATAAAGCAGCATGGCACAGTTGAGGTTGTAAAAAGCATTGGAGGAAGGAAGCCTTCTCTAAGCTTGGTTGTTATATGAAAAAAAAGTAAAATAAAGTCCTAGAGGGATTTTAAACATTAATAACTTCTTGCATTTGAAGCAGACAAAACAATAAATGTCATTATATAGCTTAACTCAACATTTTCCCTCTCTTCAGCAGAGAAGCTGTCACAGTTGTTGCATTTAGGAAGTAAAAGGGAAAAAAAAGTATGTAAGATTTTGCAATGCTAGATGCCAAAAAAGCTCAGAGGATAATGTAAGGCCTGTTAAAAATGGACTATCAAAACAGCCTTCCTCAATCTGGTGTTCTCCAGATGTATTAGATTCCCATTCCATCAGCCTCAGCCTTCATGGTTTTTGTCCTGAGCTGGGTTTATGTATCAGCCTGTGCTCCCTTCCTGGGTGGTCATATAAATCTTAAATATGCAGGAAGTTGTATATACATGTTGGAAGAATGTTATGCGTTAAGATCAAACAAGTTGGGCACATAGTCCTTTACCTTGCATCAAGGTTCTTCAGATTTATTTGTCATGCTAGAGCTCTTTTTGCTTCATTGGAGTTCACTCTGGAAGTTTCCTCAATATTTACAATTTCTCTAGGCTTTACCTGAAGTAGGCCACATGAACAGAAATGAAGATGGACATCTAGGAACTTAACACTGTGAATGCTGTCTTGTGTTATGGACAAGGCAAGCAGTTTTCTCCCCATGTCTTCCTTTAGGGCACTTTATCAACAAGGTTTGAAATAGAAAACAATAAATTTTCCAAGGTTTTGGAGCAACATCACTGAAATACAAAAATGAAACCCTTAAATGATTCCCTCTGTGTGCTTTAGATGAGAATGACCTTTATTACCTCAATTTTAAAGAATGGTTTTGTTAAGCATAAAAGTAATTCTCCATAATTCCAATTGCTATTCATCATCACAATTTAGTATCAGAGAAATATTCTTATGTATCAATAGCCCTATTCAGAAATTATTTGTCCTATCTAGAGCAACAAAGGAGCTAGACCATGTCTACCAACCTTACTCCGACATTGTCCCTGCCAAATAATCTCTTCCACTAGTGCCTGGGCATGCAGTGTGAAATCTGCCAAGACAGAAACTTCACACAGAGCTGTATGCATAAAGGTTTCTGCAGAAGATGGATTCTCCAATTACAGAATACATGAAAATGAAGTCCTCTCTGTATAAGGGGCAGCTTGAATTATGCATCATCTGCAGTGGAGCAAATAGGCATGGTCCCACTCATTCTTCTCATAGCTATTTCCATATAGAAAATAATATCTGCATAGGGCATATTTTCCCATTGGTTCCTACAGAATACATTTTTTCATATAAACACATGAACCTCCTCATCTCTCTAGAACATGTGTAGACACTCCTTAATGTATACTACCTCTTTCAGAAGTTAGATTGTCACAAAAATTCTTCATGTTAGATTCATTTAGGAAAATCTTTATGTAATGTTGTGTACTCTAGCCTTCTAAAGAATGCCTGGAGCCCAGACTGTTGTGGCTCATTGGGTTCATCATAGGGGGTTGAAATGTTTGATCTAGAATTTTGAGGAGATTGTGTGGAAGTTCTGTGGAGATTCTGATAGGAGTAGTTTGAAGGTGTTCTGAGGGAGAAAACCAACTGAGAAGAATAAAAGTAAGAATTTTCAGAAAGGATGTGGAGGAGAGAGCAAAACATCCATCTGCCATCACAGAGTGAACATTTAAAAACAGATGCAGAGGGATGGAGGCTGATACATACAATTACATATTCTCGAGTTGCAAGCAAGTCTAAGAAACAATAATTCAGCTGGACCACATCCCTTCCTATTTTTTTATTGAAAAACTTACCTTAAATTGTACACCCATCTGACTTGCTTCCTCCCTTTCATATCCCTTTCTACTGAATCAGTTTGTTCTGCTATTTTATTCCATTCACTTGTCCATTGTTTCTCCTCTCCTCTTTTCATGAATTGTGAGTGGTAGTGCATTGTGAGCCCTTTTGAACTATTTAAATCTGAAGCGCTACAAAAAATCATCCCAAGAAAAGTGCAGTAGTGAAAGTGATTGTTTCCTCCTTGTGTAGAACAAGCAATGAAATTCAATAAAGAAATCATAGCACAAACCCATGGACTAATACTAGAAACAAAAAAGCTGAAATGGCATTACCTGTAGTAATGGTAAATGGTAAAAGCTCTGGAACCAAACTAGAACCCAAAATAAAGAAATTGGAAGCCAGCTGAGGCTCTTGGGCAGATTTCTAGAGCCCTGATGGAGTGGTGACCACTGTGCTTAAATGGTATGTAAATTATATTATCATTCTTACAAAGAATGATACAATTAGCACTGCTTCATAATTCATGCCATCTTTTTTATGGTATGTTGTCCATTCTTCCAAAATTTGCCATTGCCCACCCTGATAGATTAGGTATGACAATTTATAGCTGTTGGTAGTGTCTTAAGTTTATTTGATACTAAGGGAAGTTCTACTCCCTAGTAGGACTGCAACCAGCTGTGAATAAGCAAATGGAGTTTGGGGCTAGGAGAGACTGCCTGGCTCTGGCAGGTACACCATTTGCAGCCATTTCTGAAGTGCAAGGCTGTATTGATGGTCACTTATGTCCTTGCTACTTTGAAATAGGACCACTGCAATACACTTCACTTGGGTTGGCTCTGAAGACTATTAGGGAACTTCAACTGGTACAAAATGTTTGGAGTGAGGGCACCTTAGCATAACTCTGATACTCAGGGAGCTGCATTGTCTACATGTTTGTCTCCAGGTAAAGTTTAAAGTGTTGGTTATTACCTATAAAGCATTAGGTGTAATAAGTCCAGGATACCTGTGGGCATAACTCAGCAGCATCTGCAGGAGAGATTAAAATCTGCAAGATGGTGGGCATAGTGTTGCGACTAAACTCTAGCCCCTTTTGTAAATGTGCTGATGGGGCTTTGGTCTTAACACCATACCTGCCATCTTGCAGATTTTGAGCAACCCTGCAGATGCGCATGGAATGCCTCCTCTAGAAAGAACCTACCTGCTCAATCTGGTTGACCTGGGAGACAATGCTCTGGGTTCCTCATCCTCATCCTCAGGAGTGGGCTCCAAAGCATGTCTTTTCCTTAACTGCTGTGTCCCCTATGAAATATGCTGCTCCCAAGAATTTGTAAGGCTTCTGTATTTCTATCATTTCATACAGCAATAAAGACCTGTCTCTTTGCAAGAGCATTTGGAGATTAAAGACGAATACATGGGGTTGTTTTTTAACCATTATTTGCCTTGTTGAGCCTTATTATTATAATAGTTTTAAGGTTTATTATTATTGTTGTTGATTTATTTTATCTGATGTTAGCCACTTAGAGCCTTTGAAATAGAATACAAATAAACAAACAGTGTTGAGGTCTGAGAACCAAGAAATGCGAGGTTCTGATGACCTCCACTCTTAATTTGCCATATTTTGCCTAGACCAGCTCCACCTATGCTCTTCACTTCACCAGGCTCCACCTATGGGACATTTGGTTGCAGAGTGGTCTTGCCTTTTCTGTCCCTTAATTAACTTTGTTATGAAAGACAACAAACTATAATCAATTGTTATTTAAAAAAAAAAAAGATGAAGGCATTTTCCTAATTTCACTGTCATCCAAGAACCATCCCTTTCAACCCTCCAATTGGTTAAATGAATTTTAATTTGGAATGGAAACATAATTTTTTGTGTGTGTTTTCATGCATAGCAATTTTTAAAAAGTGAAGGAAACACTTCAGAAATGTGATTTGGCAGCTTTCTGTAACACGTTGAGTGCCAAATCTGACAGCAGAGTTAATGCTGAAAGCAATTTTAATTTTATTTTGCATTTTTTTTCTTCTCAAATTTCTCAGTGCCTCTCCTGTTTCTTCAATTGCTGTCTGCTGCCACTCATTACAATTCCTTCCTTCATGCCCTAACTTCCACCCTTCACAATTAAAACTTTGAGAACCACAGGGAGGGGATTTTTTTTTCTAAAAAGATCATATTCATATACATATACATGCTAGTATTCTGGCATCTCAAATGGAAACTACCACGTGGATAGCTTGGGGAGAGATTTCCCAATTCAGATTATAGCAAGATCTCTTTTACTTCTGCAAGTGAACTTCAGAACCTGAAGGAGGAGTGGGCAGCTCTCATATTTTTGCCTGTGGTGAAATAAGCCCATTTTTTTCTCTCTGTCTCATTGATAGTCTAAGATTATATCTTTCCCTCTCTTAATTAGGCATGTAAATGATTTTATGGCTTGATCTTTTCTTTTTCTTTTTTCTGACTGCCTTTTTACAAACTTGATTTAAACCTGACAGTTTTCTTCCAGTTTAAGTTTGGCACCAAAGTAGCTTAGTTTTTGCTCTGTAACAAATGCTTTTAAAACAGATCAGGGTCTAGAAATGCCAGGGACAAATCAGCCCCAAGGACAAAATTGACACTCATCCCAATGAGTCTCAATTTTATTTATCTATTTATTTATAATAAATAAATATAAATATTTATTTATATTTCAAATTTCTATCACTGCCCATCTCTCCTGAAAAGGGGACTCTGGGCAGTTTACAATAACAGCACAATCAGAACATATAAATTACAATATAAATAGATCTATAAAATATAAAATATATAATATAATTCCCCCCTAACTGATAATCTTGAAGAAAGAGAAATGGATAGAAGGTTTCTAATTGTCCACTGGAGTGAGAAGAGCCCTAGTCTTTCCTCTTTTACAAGTTTTTTTTTCACCATTCAGTGATTTCCAGATGAAGGTCTAAAGAAGGCATTTCATCAATCAATAAATGTCCTTATAATAGCACATTATAGGCTCTTCTGACACTCGCACTGGTTTTCTGCAGTCTTGGCATAATTTAAGGTTATGTTCTCATGAAGCTTTCAGTAATTTGGAGAAAAGAATTACCCCCCTCCCTTTAAGCAGAAAGCAAGGATTGACAATGCTACACTTCCTCCATCCTGTGATATTTGGGGACCACCAGTAACTTCATATATGGGAGTAGGGAGTCCGCTGGTCAACCCCAGAATTATCTGAAAGAGGAAGCTTGTTCAAACTGTAGATAGCAAAAAGCAGTGCAACAGAGACTGAAAGGCAGGAGACAGTTCTACCCACCCACTGTACTGAAAATAGAAATACTTTTTGCAGAATGTTGTTATAGCTTTACATTTTATGCATGGACTTGGATCAATCCACTGAGTGAGCTAATGGAATCCATTGTATTTATTTATTTAGTTATCAGATTCTTATCACCTATTCATTACATAGCTCTCAGGGGATGAAGTAGTAACTCAGACCATATTGAAGCTGCAATCCCAATGTGCAATACCTTAGTTGA
This sequence comes from Candoia aspera, assembly GCF_035149785.1. Lineage (NCBI taxonomy): Eukaryota > Metazoa > Chordata > Lepidosauria > Squamata > Candoiidae > Candoia > Candoia aspera. The sequence goes on from NC_086153.1 coordinate 315,448,292, forward strand.
GTCTGAAGGAATGTAACTCTAAAATGGCAGAAGGAAAGATGTTAGTGTCTGTTAGATAACCCTATAGTTAATCCTATAGTTCATTGTTTTCTGGATCTCTCAGTATGGCAAATGAATGGGCCATAAGGTGTATCATCGCCTCAGGGAAAACTGTCATTCTAAATATCACTCCTCCATGTAGGCTTATGGAGGTACAAATGAGGATCTCTCTCTCCAAATGTGATAGACCTGATAAGTAGAACCGATGGTTTGTGTGTTTGCACTTGTCTTTTCTGTTTTTAAATTCAGTAAGTAGTGCAACAAATGCCATTAGTCTCCACTGGGATCTCACCCAAATTAATTAATTAATTAATCATATCCAGATTGTGAAACTCGGTCCTTCTCCAGAATCTATTGGTGCTCAGGGAATGAGCAACCTGGCAGCCAGAAACAAAGAGATCTAAAAGCTAAATTTTGCCAAACAATATTCTAATTCTCCAACAGTCAAGAAGATTTGGAGGAGAGGGGGATGCTCAAGGACAGAAATTGGCATTGGCATATAGGGACAGCTAGAGCCAAACAACATAGTTTCCCATAATATCTATGGTTGAGCATTTCCTTACTTTTACTGACTAAACACAGCTGGGTCTACATCTTGTCTGTATTTCTTGATCATGGGTGAAATTAAATTTGAGGTGAGCAACTCAATTCAGAAAAAATGGGCTGGAGAAAACTGTTCTGCCATGGTAAGCAATTTGGACCTATGACTGCACAGGCTTCTAGACTGCTAAAGGGTTGGTACAGAATAGAAGATAATTAATAGGATCTCTGGCTGATATAAACTAACCAAACCTTACTAGAGGCAACAACAGTACAGTGACTCTAATCAACTAACAAAATGGCCTGAAACACAGACCTTGATGAGCAAAGAAACAGCTGCAGGTAAGGAAGGCAGAGGTCAGGATTTTTCAGCTGTTTGGAAACAAATCTGGCTGCATATCTTCAATGCAGAAGGGGGTAATCACCTGGCTAGCAAGCAGCCTGGAGCAGGCAGAAAAATTGGATAATAAACAGAGCATAATAATGTATCAGACTGCTAAGCAGTGGCTGCAATCTCCTGGTTGGGAGATATTGTCTGACATAGTTTTATGGGCTCAGAAAATGATGCCTGACTCTATGAGTAAGTAAACAGAAAAGGTCAGCACTTTCTAATATAGCTCCTGGCAACCTTGAATTATGTCTGGCCTCTGAGTTTGAGCTGCAGTTCCAAACCATACATTACTGAGTGCATTAAAAAAATTCTAATCACTGAGTACTGGCCACTAAAAGTTGTTCTCAAATGGTATCCTTAGAAGCCTGAGGATATTTCAGAAGTTCAGCCCTAAAATATAGTTAGCACAGAGTACCTATCTTTTTTGCAACATACTGGTACAGGAGAGGGTTTGATGCCCAATAATTAAGCATTGCAGGAGACTTGCTTTCCTTGAGCAGAAAGTACATCCTAAAACTTAGCTAGTATTCTGTACAGTACACATCACATCTCTGGCAGGAATTTTTTGGCAGTCAGGTTAGTGTTCCCTTGTTCCCATGTTCACTCATTCTCAAGGGCGTCAGGGGTATAAAAATGAAAACTCTTTGATAAAAGCTGAAACTAAATGACTTATTAAAATAGCTAACTATGATACCCCAATTTAGATTGAAGTGCAACTAAAGGAAATCTAATTAATGAGGTGAGAATGAGATAGGAATGCACAAACAAAAACCCACATCCTGACACACGGAGATCTATGAATAAAGGGAGAGATTATGCCCCACCCCTCTGCTTTGACAAACTGAAATTTGTCTTCCAATCTCACATTCCACCTTTACATATCTAAAAGTGATGTTAATACATAACTGGATGGTTGAGAGAAAGGCTTTAAGACCATCACTGATCTCTTCAAGGAAGAATGTGCATATGGAGATGAATTGTGTTATGGAGATCTCCCAAAATGAATAGGGGAATGTGATTCTTCTCAAATCTTCCCACCTATCAGAAGAAGCTCTAATCATAAGTTGAAGGAAAGGAGGAAGAGTTGTGTTGTTCTTTAAATACTCTGGCCGGATATTTCAGTTTATCAGGTTTGAAATTTTAAAAAGCCGTGATGGATTTTAATGGAAGTGAAGTGCTGTGACTTGCCACAGCAGATGTCACTCTGGCACAAATAAATAGCATATTCTGTTCAAAAACTTAGACAAAGTCATGTACATCTCATAAAGAAGCACAGCATCTCTCAGAAAATGTGGGCAAGGAATTTGTATAAAAAATGTATATATATCAGAAATTTGTTGTTTATTCGTTTAGTCGCTTCCGACTCTTCGTGACTTCATGGACCAGCCCATGCCAGAGCTTCCTGTCGGTCGTCAACACCCCCAGCTCCCCCAGGGACGAGTCCGTCACCTCTAGAATATCATCCATCCATCTTGCCCTTGGTCGGCCCCTCTTCCTTTTGCCTTCCACTCTCCCTAGCATCAGCATCTTCTCCAGGGTGTCCTGTCTTCTCATTGTGTGGCCAAAGTATTTCAGTTTTGCCTTTAATATCATTCCCTCAAGTGAGCAGTCTGGCTTTCTTTCCTGGAGGATGGACTGGTTTGATCTTCTTGCAGTCCAAGGAACTCTCAGAATTTTCCTCCAACACCACAGTTCAAAAGCATCAATCTTCCTTCTCTCAGCCTTCTTTATGGTCCAGGTCTCGTAGCCATATGTTACTACGGGGAACACCATTGCTTTAACGATGCAGACATTTGTTGTCAGTGTGATGTCTCTGCTCTTAACTATTTTATCGAGATTTGTCATTGCTCTTCTCCCAAGGATTAAGCGTCTTCTGATTTCCTGACTGCAGTCAGCATCTGCAGTAATCTTTGCACCTAGAAATACAAAGTCTTTCACTGCTTCTACATTTTCTCCCTCTATTTGCCAGTTATCAATCAAGCTGGTTGCCATAATCTTGGTTTTTTTGAGGTTTAGCTGCAACCCAGCTTTTGCACTTTCTTCTTTCACCTTCATCATAAGGCTCCTCAGTTCCTCTTCACTTTCAGCCATCAAAGTGGTATCATCTGCATATCTGAGATTGTTAATGTTTCTTCCAGAGATTTTAACTCCAGCCTTGGATTCCTCAAGCCCAGCATGTCGCATGATGTGTTCTGCGTACAAGTTGAATAGGTAGGGTGAGAGTATACAGCCCTGCCGTACTCCTTTCCCAAACTTAAACCAGTCCGTTGTTCCGTGGTCTGTTCTTACTGTTGCTACTTGGTCGTTATACAGATTCTTCAGGAGGCAGACAAGATGACTTGGTATCCCCATACCACTAAAAACTTGCCACAATTTGTTATGGTCCACACAGTCAAAGGCTTTAGAATAGTCAATAAAACAGAAATAGATGTTTTTCTGAAACTCCCTGGCTTTTTCCATTCTCCAGCGGATATTGGCAATTTGGTCCCTAGTTCCTCTGCCTTTTCTAAACCCAGCTTGTACATCTGGCAATTCTCGCTCCATGAGTTGATGAAGTCTACCTTGCAGGATCTTGAGCATTACCTTACTGGCATGTGAAATGAGTGCCACTGTTCGATAGTTTGAACATTCTTTAGTGTTCCCCTTTTTTGGTATGGGGATATAAATTGATTTTTTCCAATCCGATGGCTATTCTTGTGTTTTCCAAATTTGCTGGCATATAGCATGCATTACCTTGACAGCATCATCTTGCAAGATTTTGAACAGTTCAGCTGGGATGCCATCGTCTCCTGCTGCCTTGTTATTAGCAATGCTTCTTAAGGCCCACTCAACCTCACTCTTCAGGATGTCTGGCTCTAGCTCACTGACCACACCGTCAAAGCTATCCCCAATATTGTTATCCTTCCTATACAGGTCTTCCATATATTCTTGCCACCTTTTCTTGATTTCTTCTTCTTCTGTTAAGCCCTTGCCATCTTTGTTTTTGATCATACCCATTTTGGCCTGGAATTTACCTCCGATGTTTCTAATTTTCTGGAAGAGGTCTCTTGTCCTTCCTATTCTATTGTCTTCTTCCACTTCCATGCATTGCTTGTTTAAAAATAATTCCTTATCTCTTCTGGCTAACCTCTGGAATTTTGCATTTAATTGGGCATATCTCCCCCTATCACTGTTGCCTTTTGCTTTCCTTCTTTCTTGGGCTACTTCTAGTGTCTCAGCAGACAGCCATTTTGCCTTTTTGGTTTTCTCTTTCTTTGGGATGTATTTTGTTGCCGCCTCTTGAACAATGTTGCGGACCTCTGTCCATAGTTCTTCTGGGACCCTATCTACTAAGTCCAGTCCCTTAAATCTGTTCTTCACCTCCACTGCATATTCCTTAGGAATATTAGTGAGCTCATATCTAGCTGATCTGTGGGTCTTCCCTAATCTCTTTAGTCTGATCCTAAATTGTACAGAAGAAGTTCGTGATCTGAACTACAGTCAGCTCCAGGTCTTGTTTTTACTGACTGTATAGATGTCTGCCACCTTTGGCTGCAAAGGATGTAGTCAATCTGGTTTTGGTGTTGTCCATCTGGGGAAGTCCATGTATAAAGCCGTCTCTTAGGTTGCTGGAAGAGAGTGTTTGTTATGCAGAGTGAGTTGTCTTGGCAAAATTCTATCAGCCTATGTCCTGCTTCATTTTGTTCTCCCAGGCCATGCTTACCTGTAATTCCAGGTGTCATTTGACTGCCCACCTTAGCATTCCAGTCTCCCATGATGAAAATAACATCTCTTTTAGGCATGTTGTCCAGTAGGTGCTGCAGATCCTCATAGAACTGCTCTACTTCAGCTTCTTCAGCATCTGTGGTTGGGGCGTATATTTGGATCACTGTGATGTTCTATGGCTTGCCCTGAATTCGAATTGAGATCATTCTATGGTTTTTTGGATTGTATCCAAGCACTGCTTTAGCCACTTTACTATTAATTATGAAGGCTACTCCATTTCTTCTGTGGTCCTCTTGTCCACAGTAGTAGATCTGGTGGTCATTTGATGTGAAGTGACCCATTCCAGTCCATTTCAGTTCACTGACACCCAGAATGTCTATCTTTAATTTTGACATCTCACCAATAACCACATCCAATTTGCCCTGGCTCATAGATCTTACATTCCAGGTTCCAATGGCGTGTTGATCCTTAGAACATTGGATTTGCCGTTTACCACCAGCACCGTCAGCCGCTAGCCATCCTTTCGGCTTTGAGCTAGCTGCGTCATCACGTCTGGGGCTAGTTGAACTCATCCTCTGTTCCTCCCCAGTAGCATTTTGACCATCTTCTGACCTGGGGGTCTCATCTTCCAATGGTATCAGAGATAGAATATCACAGATAGAAGCCTTAAAACACACACATACATATATTAAGGAAAGTTCACTGTTTGCAAAAGTCCAATATTATAGATATATTTATATCTATCTATCTATCTATCTATCTATCTATCTATCTATCTATCTATCTTATAGATAGTTCCTAGTGTAATTAATGATTTAATACTATATAATATTCTAACTCAACGTCTCCTCCAGAGACTGATGGGTTCAAAAGGTCCTTGGGGATGATGCTGAACCCTTAGCCATCAGTCCTGGATAGGCATGATTTCTCCCAAACATTCATCAAATTATAGAAATTTGTTAGCTGAATGGCATTTCAAAATGAAAATGAGAAAAAGGTGTGTTAGAGTGCAGAAGACAGAAACTGCAGTATCAGTATGACTGAATGCAGATGAAAGCCATTGGGATGCATTGTGTTTGGCCAAATTCCAATTCAGATTGGATCATTTGGAACAAACCTGTAGCTCCACATAGTGAAGTATGATTCCTATGCTCAAACTAAAGTTGGACCCACATGAGACTTCACAAGGTATTCTAAGTGCTACTGAAAGAGAGATACTGTGTTGGTAAAACCAAATTTAAAAAATGCCAATTTTAGATTTTGTTCCTCTAGAATGGGTGTATCGAAGTTGGGGATAGCTTCTGCCTTTTAGGATCAACCATCAATAGTTAAGGAACAAGCAGTCAAGAAATACGCTGCCAATTAGCACTTGGTAGAGCAGACATGAAGGCCTTGGAAAAGATATTCAAATGCTGTGACGTGTCTATGCCTTCAAAGATCAGAATTGTGCAAGCCGTGATATTCCCTGTGATACTCTATGGAAGCAAAAGTTGGACTTTAAAGAAGCAGGATAGGAAGAATATTGATGCTTTTGAACTTGGTATCTGAGTAGACTTCTGAGAATACCATGGACAGCCAAGAAAACAAACCAATAGATCATGAAACAAATCAACCCAGAATTCTCACCTGAGGCACAAATGACCAGGCTCAAATTATCCTATTTGGACACATGCAAAAACCTACCTCTCTGGAAAAGGCTCTAATGCTGGGAAAGGTGGAAGGAAAGAAAAGATGAGGACAACCAGCAGCAAGGTAGATGAACTTAGTTACAGTGGCAATGAGTGCTCTGTTGGGAGACTCAAAAGAATAGATTAGGCATACAGTAGTTTGTCATGGAGAAGATCTATCTATGGGGTTGATAGGAGTCAAAAATGACGTGATGGCACATAATCAATCAATCAGGGTGAGAGTGGGAAAAAAGTGACTGACAGATTCATCTTTTAATCACAGTCCATCAGGAGCATTCCCATCACAAAGCTTTGGAAAGTTATGTTGACCTGTTGCTGACAAATGACATTTCATTATATCCCTACACAAAAGTTACATGCTGCAACCCTCATCCTAGTAGGTAGAAACCCTCACTTGGTTTTCCTAATTGCTCCAAAGACTGTCCAACTGAGGCAGACATTTCCTTCAAGAAATATCCTTCTGGAGCTGCAAAATCTCCTCTTTTATGGGGCATTTTCTTTCTCTTTCTGTTTCTGGATTTGGGCAAAACTGCAAATCCATGTTACGATCTGATTTTCAAGTATAAATATACTGCATGAATACTGAATAGCCAAGCCTTGAAAACAGTTTGTGGTACATAAGGACCTAGTTCTCAATGAGTGTGTTGGTCCAGATTGAGAAATGTTACTTTATGTCATATGAGAAATTGATATTCACCCCCCAAAACTATTGGGAATAGAAACCCATCATGGGGATCATTTAAGAGATAAAACCAATGAAAATGAGAAATCATATACATAAAAAGGAAAATATAAACAAATGCTCTCACCTAGTAACATTTCTATCACAGGCTTTTTGTGAGTTCTCAGGATTTGATGAAAGACACAGTGCAAAACATCTCTTGAGGGGTTTTGTTGTTGTTGTTGTTGTTAAGATATCCCAAGTCATGCTCTCCCACCTTCTCTTGCCTATTTTCATTGATAACCGGGAAGGAAAGAAGGAAGCCACAGCTTGAAATTTAAAATACATTGTCAAGAGAACTTCCTTCCTTTGCTGAACATTATACAGCTTAAAAAGTTTCAGTAGTAACTCTACACTGAGTACGTCATTTAACTCATGTTTCTTTCTATGATGTATTGCAAATTGATCACAGTAAGGGTAGAGATATTGCTCATATGAATTCAACTCATTGTGTTCAAAAGCATGTAGTTTGCACACAAAAATTTTGCATATGTAAGCTGGGCTTCCCCCCCCCCCCAGACATGCACATTTCCATGAACAACGCACTATGCTATAGCCATTAATCATTTCCATTTTCTTAAGAATGCCTAAAAAATCTATGTGGGAGCCATTGGAAATAAAGTTAAGCTAGTGTTTTGTTTGCAGCATGCCATCTATTTTTAAAATTTTGCTTATATTTAAAATAATATCTAAAAATCTTTAAATATAAAGTTGTTGTTGTTGAGTTAAATGACAATATAGGGTTACTATTGAAAGAACTAGCACACCACTAACACTAACAGTAACACATCCTTGTGTAAAACTGTTAAACATGGAATATGTAAAACAACTGCATGTTATTGTGTAGAAACATTTTCTTTTCCCATTAATTTTCATGGAAAGGGCACCTCTCAGTGTACTAACCAATAGCATTGCAAGCCCCCATCCATTAATATAAACTGAGAAGCCCATATGTGCTTCATGGCCCTTTTACTAGATCAGAAAATTGCATTTTATAACAATATATATAACTATAATCTCCATTCAAACATTGAAAATAGAGACAGGGTCTCCCCTGCCAAAGAAAAGATGTAAGATAGACTAAGTATTGCAATTACCTGAAGGTTGCTTTGAATGCTACTTGTTTTTTTAATGGTCTCCGGCTTCTCCTGATTACCAAATGTAATAGACTTTTATGCTACAATGCAACTGTTGAATATTTTAATTGGAATGCCATGTCAAATTTTTAAATTAAAAATCAAATACTCAAAGCACCAGTGCATTTTTGATTACAGAGATTAAAACCTAATTGAATTCTCTTGCACAAGCAAAAAAATCATCTAAAAATTTAATTAGAGCAATGTTAAAAGCAGTGGATTTTCTTAAGGAAAAATCCCATATTCTTTAATTAGGAAAAAATGAAATGCAAAATAACAACCTTTACATTCTTTCTTCCCTTCCTCCCCCTTTTGCAGCACACACTCAAAATCACACTGTCTGCCTCTCACGTACACATATTCTCAATTATGGAGACATCATATATGTGGTTGGAATGAAAGAATACTCAGGTCTAACTTTCCAAATGATTTCATAATAAAAGAAAATCTGGGTTTTGCTTGACTGAAGCTTGTCTTTCCCTTTGATCAATACTGAATTATTCATGGTGAATTTCTGGCAAAATCCCAAGAACTTTCACATGTTAGAGAGTGAATACAAAAAGAACACATGCATGAAAAGAAAGAACCTAAATAAACATGATTTGGTAAGCCAAAATATGTTTCAATCCACACTGAGAAAAAGAATTTACTGTTAGCAGAAGTGACCTTACCACTCCCAAGGATTGTATGTGGCAATGGATAAAAGACAAGGGGCCATTGGTCAGCAGTGACCATGATCAGAGCCAGTCTCTCCACCATCCCTCCCTCTTTCTCTTTTTATATACACATTGAAAGACACAGAGAAAGACACAAATGCATGAACACATGAATATGAAATATTGGTTACCAGACACTAGTAACTAAAATTGTTCAGCTCTCAGAGATAGCTTCTTAAACAAGAACCTGACCACAGTTCCCTTTAAGGTGGCAAGGAATTGGCACTTTCCAGTCTTTATAATCTTAGAAATCATTGGCAGAATAGTATGCTTGGAAACTTTTATAAGCAAGAGGTATATAATACACAACCAGAAGCATCAGGGGAGGGGGGCAGTGGGAAAGGAATGTTAATAAAGCAGTTTTGCACTGACACAATGCAAATCCACCCTTTTGTGTGTGTTGTGGTATTGAACCCATATATGAAAGTAGCAGGGCTTGCATTGCAACAGTGCAATGATGCTTTTGTCATTTTGATGAAAGTGCTGGATCCTGCAGATGCCCTGAAGACAAATAATGGCCTGAGTACATCCCAGGAACATATCTACTACCTCAAGATGTGCATTTGTTAATAATATACTGTATAATATAATATAAAGTTGAGGGCCAGCAGAAAAGAGGAAGACCTTCAATGCAATGGATTGATACAATTATAGCAATAATGGATGCAAACATTGGAACAGTCAGGCATATGGCACAAGACCAAACAGCATTTTGTTCTGTTATACATAGGGTCGCCATGAGTCGTAAACGACTCGACAGCAACTAACAATGACAACAACGTTATTTAGGCATACTGTACTTTCATGCATTTTATTGGTTTCCTGCTGTGGCTCTGCTTCAATTTTCAAGACTTTATGCATTGCACAATCTTTAGGTCTCATATTTCCATTTCATTTATTTTTCATCTCCAAACTCTAGGACATTGCTCCCTGGCTGCAAAAAGAGAGACCTGAGGGATTGTTTGTGGCCCTGGATACAAGTTGTTGATAAGGATGATGCCCTTCCCAGATCTGCACTCTATCACATTCTCCTAAGTCTCCATGATATGGACCAGATTGGCCTCTTGATCTATCATAAGACATTTTATTAGATTAAACTATTGTCTTAGCACACTATATGAACAGCGGTATTATGATAAGCCATAATACAGTTCGTTTGTTTGGGCATAGCATGTTATGTGTATACAAGTGTTTTTTAAGGCATATTTACATATGTTGTATAAACTCAGCCTTATGTAAATTTCAAAGATATGATTGATTTAAGAATCTACCTCCTTTCCCAGCTGATTGGTATTTTCCCCAGTTCCAATTAATCCAAGATAGCAAAACATATGATTTCAGTGCAGATGATGTTGTATGGGGTGACTCTTCTCATCCCACTTTTCCCCTGCTCATCTTGCCAAATAGTTGTATCAGAATAGGGAGGATAAATCCTAATGTTGCTTTTTCTGCAGCTGCATTACACTCTGGCTAGCTTGCTACACAAGTGGCACATGCGCTCCAGTAATGCAATTTATATAGAGAAGGTGGCACACAATTGAATGCATTCTCCTCAGCCTTCTGAAGAGGTATGCGGTGGGAGTGCCAGGTGGACTGTGGGATTTTATCTGCGTTGGATTGCAGCTATACAGGATGTAACAGCTTTTATTCTGAATTTGGCTCTGGTTGCTCAGTCTTGGCATTCTAATAAAAATCAGAGTAGTCTGCTGACCCCTGCTGTAATTCTTAAATCAATCATACCTTTGAAATTCAGCTTGGTTTTTCTACATTAAGGTTTAGTTGTGGACATTTCTGTGGACATTTTTTCCAAAAAATGTATACAGGAGTATCTACATTTTCGTAGACATTTTCCCAGTGAAGCTTGCTTGCTTGCTTCCTTCTCCCTCCCTCCCTCCTAATCTCTTTTTTCTTTTCTTTCTTTATACATACATACATACATGCATACATACATAACTAAATACAAAAAACAAATAAAAGTAAAAATAAAAAAGCAAAAAAGCAAAAAAGCAAAAAAAGAAACATCTTTTTTACAAGATATGTATCAGTAAATTGAAGCGATGATTCATTACAATCACCCATAGGTGATCAACTGTATATTAATAAATTCTGCAAATCAGCTTTCTGATGCTGAACAGTAAATATTTTGGATATAAGTCCATTTTCTTTGTTCAGAAATCAACTTCCATGTGACAGAGATAACCTTCAAAAGAATGTAAACATCTGAAAATATTAAATTTCAGAGCTAATGCATATAAATTGCTTTTTACCAAAATGGAACAATATATTTAAATAAAGCATTAATTTCACTGTGTGTCCAATAACCTAAATGATTTTTTGTAGAAAAGGATGTAATATAAAAGTCTATTAAAATTTTGGTTTTTTAAAACCTCTTTTCTTTTTTACTGGTTAAGTAAAACATGCCAGCAAAAAAAGGAAAATGAAAAAGATACATAAGCATATTTAAGGGATTTTGAAAAAAAATAGAAAAGCAAAAGAATCAAAACAGATTTAAAAAAAAAAAAATTACAAAAAAGGGCATTCTGGTAGCCCTCTCTCTTTCTTTCTTCCCCCTCACCTTCCCCCTCCCCCTTCTAATATACTTAGCTTCAATTGCACTTTCTACAAATATACAGTACATATTTGTAGATGTATATGTATGCATTCTGGCAAACAGTTTTCACTGGCTGTTTGCTTTAATTCTCCCTCTCCCTCCCCCCACACACATACTTTTGAAAACTGTACACTGCATCACAAATTCTGGGAAAATATTTTTCATGTATAGTCATGAAATGCAAATCAGACCAATTCACATCAAAATCTCTTCTTCCATCCTTACAGACTCAGTGTTCCCTAAGGCTGTGATGAAAGCAGTAGAATACCACAGAGCCAAGGCCAGGAAAATAAGGTGGAGTTGGACTGGTAAGATTCAGGTTCAACTCTACCCTCAGCCACAGAAACACATCAGATGATTTCCAGTCAGTCACTCCCTTTCTGATCAATCTACCTCATGGATTTGTTATTGTGGGGATAATATGAAGAGAGATCCTCATGCAAGTGTCAGACTTCATACAAGTTATAGCAATACATCTTTATGTCCCAGAAGCTCAACCCTACCTTCAGTAACCAATTAACACAAGAAGCTTCAAAGACTTGCTCCAGCTAGATGAGTTGCTTTATTGTAGAAAAGAAAGAAGTAATATATATGCAGAAGATCTGCCTACAGCTTGACTTTGCAGCGGGTAAAGTAGTAGAAGATGCTTTATAGAAGGAGGAAATGGTAGTATTAGTACAGAAATTAATGAGAAAATTGGACAGTAACACACAAATGATAAGGACAACATAGGGGAGAATCATATGTCAGAGTAAAAAGTGCACCATCTGAGGCCCCATGTCCACACGCAGCCCCCCAAGCTTTTCATGTGCCAACTAAGAAGGCATGTTGTGGACCCTGTCCATGAGGGATTGCCAATTGGCAGGGTCCAGAAGGAGGGCCTTCTCTGCCATGGCACCCGCCCTCTGGAACAAGCTTCTCCTCAGGGTAAGACAAGCCACCACTCTCCCAGCCTTTCGAAAGGGATTAAAAACGTGGTTGTGCCACTTGGCCTGGGATGGGAGGGGAGACAGATCTTCATGGGGGTGGTTGGCCCCATGAGGGTGCCAGAATAAGATCTTTGTCCATCTTCAATTTTATATATTATACATTTTATTTTTATATGTGTATTGATATTTAAATGTGTACTGATATTTATATGTTTTTATATTATTCTTGTCCTTTGTAAGACACCCAGAGTCATCGTGTACGAGATGGGTGGCAGAGAAATTTAATTAATCGATTAAATAAATAAATAAATAAAACTATGCTGTAGTTTTTAATGAGATAGAAGGGAAAATATTAGATATGATTTATAGTTATTTACAGTACTTATATCAATTCAATACAGATGCTTTGAAAAATGAGATTTAGTTCTTGTCCTGGTGCCACCCAGGACCTTTTCGAATATTTTTGTTTGTTTATTTATTTAAAATACTTTTACCAAGTGGAAAATCCAATTGTGAGTGCATTAAACTGAAAGGAGATATCTGAACAATCTCAAACTTGGAACAACCAATTTCAACTGAGATTTGGGAGGAGAGAACTCACATCTGAATAAATATAGTAGATTGTGGAAATATACCTGGAATACAATGGAAACATACCTGAGCCAATTCTAGAAGCTGTTGAATAACAGCTGGTGTTTTTTCCCTTAAATCCACATCCTGCTTACCTCAATTAATTAAAGGAAACATCTTTGTTCTACCTCAAAGTTGGCACTCTCACTGGGGGTTACATTATTTCATGAATTGGGATGAAGACCACATTGCTAGCAGACCTAAAGATGATACACATATATGTGCTGTGTCTTTTCAAGCACAAGTCACTCAAGTCAGGCTTTGGTTTTTCTGCTGCTTACTTTGCTGAAACCCCTGGGAAAAGTAACTCCAATGAGTCTGCAAGAATTATAATATATACAGGCCGGCCAGCCAAGCTAATTCAGTAATAATGCAAGATCAGAGCATACTTAATAACAGAAACTTAACCCACTATAATATACATACAGTATATCAGGCAATGGTGAACCACATGGATTTAGGTGGATTTCATAAGCACTTCACGATGTCTATTGCTTAAAGTGTGGTTCTGAATCATATGCTGGCTTTAACCTCTGAAGGCCTTCAGAAAGAGTGAGATCATTTTTTTCTCATTTGAACTCATCTGATCTCTGAAATCTGTTCTAGAGGCCTTTCTCCAAGGCATTTGGCTGGGTTTTTGCTGTTTTGCTGTTTTGCTATTTTGTTCTGTTGTTTTTCTTGAGGAAAAAATAATGTGTATGTTAATGCAATGTTTTGAGACCCAGCACAGTGTAGTGGTTATGGTGCTGGTGTGAGAGCAGGGAGACGCAGATTCTAGTCCTCCCTTAGGCATGGGAGCAAACCGGGGTGACCATGGGCCAGTCACTCCCTCTAATCAATCATCAGTGTCAGGATCAGCAATGAAGAATAAATACATTCCCTTGCTGTATCATGCTGTAAGTCAGGGTTTCTCAGCCAGGGTTCCATGGAAGCCTAGGGTTCCACAAGAGGTCACTAGGGATTCCCTGGGAGATCACAATTTATTTAAAAAATTATTTCACTTCACATTAAAGAGGTAAGTTTCATTCTTTATTTTTAGTTTAAGAATACTGTTAATGCATATATACAGGCCGACATATGAAATGAATATAGTAATTTTGTAACTTCTGGCCTATATTTGAGTCTGAATGTGCAGAGGCCTGAAAAAATATTTCAAGGGTTCCTCCAGGGTCAAAAGGTTGAGAAAGGCTGCTGTAAGTAGTTAAGTGCAGTGTAAAAACAAGTGGACCCTGCAACCATGTGGGACAAGCACTAAGAACATTCATACAAGGCTGCCCTGTTCTTATTTTCCCAAAGTATACCAGTGGAATGCCTTAGTATGCCATTCTACTGTTTAGAATGTTACAATGTAGTTCACAGTTAAATGCATGCAAAAATGCATGTTTTATGGAAATTGCCAGCCAAAAATGTGTGTACAATTGTGTTCGGTTCAGAAAAACACAATACATGAGAGATAATCCATTTTAAATATGCATATTAAGAAAATAATATGAAAAAATGTATATTAGGAAAAATGCATATGAAAATGAATGCAAAATTTTATGCAGACTTTGCTTAAAAATGCAAATTTGTAGAAAAGAGAAAGACATTTAAGATTGAGAAAAATGAGAACCCGAGAAGCACTGAATTCAATCTCAATACTTCTACTAATTCTTATCCTTAAAAAAGTTGATCATTCTTTTAGATGGATGAAAGAATGATGCCTCGTTTCAAGACTGAGCTGAAAGGAGGGTCAGGAAAAGGGATAATAATATTGCAGGAAAAGCTATATAAGGGCAAAGTCAGTTCCAGATTCTGTAACTCATTCTAGAGTTTTGGAAGTAATTCTTTTCATGCCTACTTCTGATTGCAGAACTGTATTGGACATAACTTGCATGTCAGCAATCCAAACCCTACAGGTGGAGATGGAGAAAGAATATGCCTGCCTGTTTGTTGCAGACTTTCCAAAACATTTCCAAGGGGTTCTATTGTTCAAATATGGTGCATAAAATTCAATGCACATAGGCCAATTTGTGCAGATGATTTCCTAGATAAAATCCAGCAATTTACCATACATTCTAAGCATGTATGTGTCTGTGTGTGTTTTAATGCATAAGCTGGGGCTTTTTAAAGAGGAGATTGGGAGGGGGTGCAATTGCTCCAGGCTCACACATGGAGGGCTCCTATTCCAAATGTAATTTAGTACAATCAATATTTTTAAGGCAGCAAAATTGATCAGTTACAATATAATAGCAAGAGTCACTTTAGTATTTCAGATCAATTACACGGCAATTGATTTCAGCAGAGAAAAAACAATGGAGAAAAGAATTAGGATGCAGTAAAAATGTATTTGTATGTAGAACAGGGGGAGTGTTCCAATGATTGCTTAAAAAGAGCCTCTGCCCATGGACTGTGTTAAAATGTTAGATCTTTGCAGGAATGGCTGTGAATATGGAAGTTGGGTCATGCATGCTGAGAGGTGGGGGGCACTGAGGAAAGCTATACCCACTGCCTTCTAGGCTTCGATGCTGGATCAGAGAATGATATCTTTCCATTTTGCTTATTATACATTATATGCTCCACTTGTTACAGGTATCTCCTACTTTCATGTCATGGCCAAATATCACTTTATGTCTGTCTTTAATTAGGCACAAGTCCCATCATGCACATGCTTACGGTTCTAATTTTCAACCAGTTCTAAGTGACATCGACAATTGTCAGGAGTATAATGAAATATTGGTCTCATACAGCTTATATTGCAACATGTTCAGTCCCCAACTTATTGCTGCTTAATTAAAATTTGTTACTGTGCCACGAACCTCATTGTGCATAGTAACACTCTGCATATATTACTAGCAATTTGCCACTTTGATAAATAAACATTACAATCACATGGTGGAGGTTTTTGCCATCAAGCATGAAGTAAGCCCCATGATTAAAAAAACAAAACAAAAATCTTTTAATTACAAAATTCATTAAAATCAATCTCAAGTAATAATAATAAAAAAGCTTTGCATTTCTAATTCTAAAACAATAAAAGTGATCAATGAACCACAGCTAAACAAAACTAAATACATTCATTGAAATTGTCAAGAAGGATGGTGGAGAGGGGAGAGCTGTTTAATTGATAACACATATTAGGAGAATGAAGCTGCAGAAAAGATAGAGAGCTGGGATTAGATATCTTGAAGAGTGGAGCAACATTCATTTTGGAAAACTACTTGCTCTGGAGGCCAGTGTAGCATAGTGGAAAGTATGTTGGGTTTGGATCTGAGCATTTTGAATCTGGACTCAACAATAAACCTCACCAGGTGATCTTAACTTGGACAGGCTATGATCTTGTTCTAACTTATGTCTCAAGGTTGTTTGAAGGACTACAATGGAGAACATCTTAGTCTAAGGCAGTGTTTCTCAACCTTGGTCACTTTAAGCTGAGTGGATTTCAACTCCCAGAATTCCCCAGCCAGCATTGGGGAATTAAGTCCATACAGCTTAAAGTGGCCAAAGTTGAGAAATTCCTTACACCTTACAGCAACAGGGCAGTTTTCAGGCTGACGCTTTTATCAACTCAGTTTCTGCTAAGTTACAGCGCCACTCATACTCCAGGGCCTAAGGGTCAGTAGGCCAGATGGCCCCTTGAGAGATGAATTGTTTGATTAATTGTTTTGTCTGAGTTTATCTTTAGTGACCATTGTAAGTTTTTATCCTTTGCTAATATGTTTTTTGTTTTAACATGTTGTTAGCCACCCAGAATTGCATTTGCAAGATGGGTATCCATATAAATAACAATGAATAAATAAACATAGAAATAAATAAAGTAGCCAGAAGTTGAACTCCTGCTGTACAATGTGACTGCATGTTCTGAAGAACTAGCAGAGGCTTTGCTGGCTCCATATAACTCCCAATCCCATCTGTGCTCCTCAGTCAATGCAACTTATTTTTATGAGTAGAAACAGAAAACTTCTGGCCCCTTTTCACATTTTATCTGCTACATGATCTCCAGCTGACTTTGAGTATGTCTGCCTCTAGCGCTTTGATTTTCATATGTGGAACATGGTATCAGCCCATTTCTTAATTACATCTTCTGCCTCTGGTAAATTTGACCCTTATTTGTCTTGATAGGAAACAGGGCCCTGCTGCAGATTGCCACAAAGCTGAGCCCAAGTTTGGCTACAAGACAGAATGCAGATGTTCAAATAATCTTTTACTGGACCGTCTATTCCAAACCTAGTTGGGAGAAGTAGCACTGTAAAGGAGATAAATAGTTAAGACTATAGAGTTCTTATGACCACCTTTCATCTGGGATTGGGCAGAAATCCTCTTATTAACAAAATCAACACTTCTCTAAGAATACTATTCTCTCAGCTGCTGTAAACAGCCATAAGCATCTTTAAGGAGACATCAACAGGCATTATGCCAATGCCAACTTCCATCGCATAACATATTTTCAAGCCTAGGAACCAGTACTCACCACAAGAAGAAAGATTCCCTTGGTAGCAAAGGAGTAAGATTGTAAATGCATATATAGACATGTGGACAATCAGCACAATTTCAATTTCTGGCTATTTTATGTGAGTGAAAAAGTATGGAGGAACATAAAAAGCAATGATAGCTAGCTTGATCCCTTCACCCCCCATTCCCAGTCCTCTTATATATGCATATGAGGGTTCATATAGTTCTTATATAAGGGGAGTGGTGGCTCAGTGGTCAAGATGCCAGGCTTGTCGACCAGAAGGTTGCAAGTTCAGCGGTTCGAGACCCGAGCACTGTGTGACGGAGTGAGCTCCCACACTCGCCCCAGATCTTGCCAACCTCGCAATTCAAAAGCATTCAAATGTGAGTAGATAAATAGGTACCGCTTCGGCAGGAAGGTAACAGTGTTCCATGCGTGCCATGCCGGCCACATGACCACGGAAGCATCTTTGGACAATGCTGGCTCTTTGGCTAACAAATGGAGATGAGCACTGGCCCCTAGAGTTGGACATGACTGTGCAGGGGAACCTTTCATAGTTCTTATATCAAAACACTAGATAGGTTGAGGAATCAAAAATCCATGCCCTTACTTACTACTAACATAATGGCTATCTTTCCTTTTGGTTTTATTTCCCATTAAGTAAGTTTTACTTCCCATTTTATTAATCCATGAATCTTCTTCTTTTGTCCTGACAATATGTTAGTTGTAAGTAGCTCATTTTATGTCTCTGTTCAGCTAAATTGGTTGATTTTAACCATTACAGCAGTTGAAAAGACAGAACAGTCTAAGAAGATAATAAATATATTACCAGAGCTTGTTGTTCTCACCTTCTCGTGCTCTTTCTTCTTCCTTTGTTAAAATACCCTTGAGGAGTTTCCCTTGGATGATGTGAAAAGTATCATTACAAGATGATAATTTGATGAAGATTACTAATGCTAATATTAATATATTTTGATTCCAGTAGGAAAGTTCTCAGTTTCAACAAAATGCTTAGTTGTACCAAGCATCAAATATGTATTTTAATGAATTTTTGAGAAAATCTCTCTGAAAATAAAATTACAAAGTCAGGTCTTCCTTTCCTGCTTCTAAGCAGCAGAATGGCCAAGAAAGTGTGCAGAAGTCTGCATAGCACATGTCAGAAACCATTCTGATTAACAACGAACTGGTGCTACCTATCCCTTCATGAGATGAAGCACTTTGCCTCCACCATGTGCAGCCCCAATGCTAAATGTAGCCAGGTTGCACAGCCCTGGAAATAATGCTGTACTTTGGATATTAAGGACAAAAATGCTCTTTGCAGGAACTATTTCTATTAAACATAATTTTTATTAAGAATTTTAATTACAGTAGTAAAAACTAATACAAACTAAGCTTAGAGAAAGAAAATAGAATGGAAGAAAGAATAGAAAGTACAGGAAAAAAGAAAAAGAAAGAAGAAAAAGAAAAGAATAAAATAAAGGGGGGGGGGGATAAATGAAGTGACTTCCAACCTTCATCACAAGTATAAACAAATTTAATAACTCTTCACCCCCATAAGGTTAAACAGATATCTCTTCCTCCCATATCCCATTCCTTATCTATAAGCAAATCCATAAAACATCAACTTTTCAACCTTTGTGTCAGTAAAAAGTCCAGAGTTGCCAGAACATTGAAAAAAAGTCTTGTTTTAAACTTTGTTAAAGTTGCTTATTTTCTGTAGTTAATTCCAAAATCTTATAGTAAAAGTCAATATTCCAAATTTATCTGGAGCCTTATTCTCTTTATAACTTTCTTAGATCGAATTCTGTTTATTTCAAATTCTTTAACTTCTTAAGCTTGTAATTATTTTTGTTTTGTTCAGAGTTGAAGATACACTTACCCAACGAGGACTTGCCAAACTTGTTGTTTTGAAGGTCTCTAATAGCTTTAAGATAGTTAATAGGCAATTTCAGAATGTGATTAGAAAGTAAGGTTTGCAAACTTAGTGTCCTTTAAAAGGCTTCACTGTGGGGGTGAGCAAGATGGCTGATCCTGTTGTCTCCTGGTGCTCAAACACATGAAGAACCACTGTCCTGCAGTCTCCTCCAAGAAGCAGCAATCCAGAGCACAAGTGGGCAGTCTCCCATCCTCCAGTATATTCTCCAACATGATTCACCAAAGCTTGTGGTGGGCTGTTCCAGAGGAGTTGAATGTATGTCACAAAAAATCTTTCTAGAACAATGCAAAGTGAAGCAATATGGTTACTTTGTTCTTAGAAGAAAGTCGGCCATATTGCTCTCCAAAACAACTTCAAGTTAGTTGTTTGCTTGAATCTTCATTGAAACAAAAACATCCTTTATGGCTTTCTGGAGCCTTGTTTGCACAATTATTTTCCTAACTCTATTTTGTTATTCCAGGGGTGCACAACCGAAGGCCACAGAGATGCATATACCCCACAGAAAAGCCTTGATTATAGTCTTCAGGGGGCCTCCAAAAATGGCTGCCAAATAGTAATCCTTAATATGACAAAAGGGGAATAATCATGTTCACTGTATTTAACTCATTCAATTTAATTTTAATTGCATTTAAATGTACATTGGATTAAATCAAATTTAGTTTTTATGTTCCTGACCCCAACTACATTTTTGAGTGCAGCCTCTGGCATGACACTCAAAGGTCAAGTGTGGCCTCAGCCCAAAAAAGATTGCACATTCCTGCTTTACATATTAAAAAAAAATCAGAAATAGAATGCTTCTGGTATTTGATTTTTTGGACTATGCTAGCTTAAATATCATCTGTCCTTGTCTCTGCCACATGGCACTTTCTCATATTGCTCCTAGGTGGCTTTTCAGGAGTGTGCGCGTGTGTTTGTAGTGGGGGAGGCAAAGGTAGGGGAGCTTAAGAAACAGCCTAGTAGCACTGAACCACCACAAATGATTGATTGTCTCCTCCTTACTAGGAAGAAGGAAAAACTTCTGAGGAAAAATTGTTGGGGTGACTGGTGGAAGGAAAAAGAGAGGGAAGCAAAGTGATCTCTGGTCTAAAGAGAGGTTTAATCATCAGCTTTCAATAAGGATAAAGACATGGCCAGTGAAGAATCTTTATTAGGTAGATGCATTAATATATACATTGTAAGAGGTTTGCTCACCATAAGCAAACCTTATAAAAATGCAGACCCCCACAGATACGTTTGGATATTGTCAATGTTGTTGAATTATAAATAGTATTTCCATTCACTGACTGATCTGCTTATTGAGGGATAATCCCTTGGGTATCATGCCACCAGCTAGGCCTGGCTATTACGTTATCCTAACATTATCACATACTGGAACTTAATAAGGGAAAAGGGCTATCTGTATAGAAGAGGGCCATGAGGAGGAGAAATTCCACAATAAGCAGTGGCAGGCTGTCTACAGAGGATGAAATTATGGTGCCCAGAAGGCACTTCTGGGTGCTCTTGGTTGGCACTTGGCTTGGAAATGGGTTAGATGTGGCAGGAGATTAAGGGAATTGGAGGAGAGTAGAAGAATTGGCTTGTTGTGGGCTGAAATTTCATTTTTATATTCCAGTTTAAATTGCAATATGGGGGTACTGTGAACAGTTGAAAATGCACAATACAGGAGAGCATCCCTCTGTGAACTCTAGGAGACTACAACTAGCTTTGAATAGACTGCATACTTCTCTTTGCTCACAAGAACCAGTCTTGTGAGCAAAGACCCCAAATAATCAGGCAGTCCAAGTTAATCTCTTATGGGAACTGAACCTAGGGTTATAATTTGGAATAACATCCCATCAGAGAACTGCATGGCTCCCACCCTGCCTGTCTTCAAGCATCCCTTAAAAACCCAACTTTTCCCTCAAGTCCAAGGTGGATTAACAGGCAGCTAGGGTTAGGGATGGATGGTTTTGTTCCTAGAACGGCAATGGTCTTATGGATACTGCAGTGTTTCTCAACCTTGACAACTTTAAGATGTGTGGACTTCAACTCCCAGAATTCCCAGGCCAGCATGTTTCACACAGTCATAGCCGAAAACAGCCATTCCATTTTGGGCACTGACCACTACCACTTTCTCTTTCTATTGGAAGAAAGTTTGGGAGTCCATGAAACCAGGGAAGGTGACAGAGGACCATGACACAGTTTTTTAAAGCATATACTGAACATTCATGATTGAATTTTTCCTAAATGAGAGATTATTACTCTGTGCCTCCTGGTTTTGGATTCCCTTGATAAACGGAAATACAAGTGCAGGAGAAACAGCACATATATTAGAAATATTTGCGGTTGTGCATGGAGGTGTGGCTAGGTAACCCCACTGAATCATTTGGTTTAGTCTGAAGCGATAGAATCTTCCTTTAGGGAAAGTTTGAGGGAAGGAATTGAATTAATATGATCATTGGAGAGTGAAGTAATAGCCCTTATTATCTTGTATGAGGTGTATAACTGAATTAACATATGCAGACTGGTGAACGGGACAGGTAGTCAGTGTATTCCTGCTCTTTGTCATATTTATAATGTTACTGCAGGCTATGTGCTTCAAGCTTCAATTTATATACAGTATTGCCCACTGCTGTTTTTGCCCTGTTGCCCAAAGCTAGAAATGCCTGCAGAAGACTATTTGAAGTCTGAGGAATTTTGGTGGAATAGGACAGCACCTGGATAGCCTGAGTACAAGGTTTGCAAGCAAGTAAAAATGGCAAGTTTCTCATGAGGATGAGGAGGATTACTAAAGAGGCACCTTGGGGATGGGGTGAGGGGTTTAAAATAGGTTACTTTTGCATTTGGTTCTATTGCTTTAGAAATCTGTGGTTCTGATTAAAGAAATTATATCCATTTTCAATCTTTACAAGTGTTATTTCTTAGCACTTACCTATGCAGAGGTTCCAGCTGCTTCCATTCACCCTTTTGAATGACAGCTCTGATGCAGCTCTGGTTCAGTAGGCAGGTCTTGCTCACATCAACATCTCTTAATTTAGGCAGGATCATTTTTTTTCTATAGGAGGAGGACACGTTTCATCAAGGAAGTGCCCATATTTACCCTTTAGGTGCCATGCTTGGAGCAATACTCCAACAAATGGGCAGAACCAAGAAAAAGAAGTTAAGAAAACAGGACAGAAACTGAATTTGATGCAATGTAATTTTATTCAACTTAAACTAATTATTCATTGTTATTATGGCTTCTTCCCATTATTAATTTTAATAATTTCTGTCTTCTGTCACATTAAAAAATTACAGTTGGGCAGTACCTTTGGGAGAAACCAGTTGTGACCCTTAGAACTGAGTGGCAGTATCCCTGCTCTAGACACTCAAACAAGCTATGCAAGACCATTTCCAGTGTATGAATGTGATATAGTGTCTAAACTGTGAAAACATAAAGATAAAAAACTATGCCTGGGCAGGAGTAATCTATATACACATTTTCCCTGAAGCAACTCTGTGGACTGCAAAATTTAACATTTCAGAGTAGAGCATGTCATAGACATATAAGCAACCTGCAACCTATTCCTTTTTCCTAGAATGCTCCCCATTTTCACTGCAAGATCTTCTGACTTATTTTTGACATATAGCACAGAGGTACAGTATCCCAGCAAGAAATGCATTCAGTTCTGCCAATCAGAGAAGAAAGAGGTGGCAACTTAGCCAACTTAGTCAACAATGTTAGATTTTTACCCCCTTCCCTGCCTCTTGTGTAAACAGCAGTGACAGCTACAGACTGACCTTGGTTCAATTGTGTGTTTTTTTTCCTTCATTGTCTAAAGACAAGGTTTACCTAAACTTGTCTGTTGAGAAGAGGATTTTACTGAAGGCTGTAAGTGTCTTAGAAACCAAGGTCTTATCAGCACCTGGGACATACACAATGAAGCTAGAACTATATAAACAGACAAGAAGTCAACTAAGCCAGAACAGAAAGGTCACTTAGAAAATACAGCACTGTTTTTAAAGTAAAGGATTATTTTTATCCCAACTTGAATGTTTAAGGATTATTTCAAATGTACTTGTTATTCAGCTTCCAGAGGTTATCTCTGTGGTATATATACATTTCTGTCAGTAGTATCTGAAAGAGGAAGTAATAATTCTAGGACAGATCTGCAATTTCTGCTTGGCCCATCACCAATACAGGCCACTTACCATTTTCTCAGCATTGGAATGGGTGACTTCATCCTCCTTCCTCTTCCATCCATGGCACATACATCCTGTGCCCGTGTTTTCCAGTTTTGATTAAAATGTGTTGTTTCCTGACCCCAGTCCTCTTAAGCCCTTCAGAGCAGATGCTCTCCAGTACTTTATTCTGTACTAGCAGCCCCAGCCTCAATTGGCTGCAGTATTTGGCATATTCCCTACCCTCTAGCAGCTGGTTGCTGCCCTGGGCAGCCATTTCATCCAGGGCTGCTGGGTTGTTATAGTCTCTGCTGGTTAGAAATAGCTGTTTTTTTAAATATATTCTTGAGTTTGATCCAGTAATGGCTTGTTAAGTCAGTGAACCGTCCTCGGCCTTGAAGCTCATGCCTCACTCTTTACATCTCCCATTGGGCATCCTTTCTGCTTCTGTCTAGGATGGCTGAAGCACATTCCCCTTCTACTCTCAACTTTCCTTTCCCTTCCCTTCTTTTTTTTAAAAAAAATATTTAACTTGCAAGGTTAAAAACATGGTTACTTCATTTTTGTGAAGCTGAACAAGACAGGCATTTGCAGACTGGTCTACATAGAAGCCAGCCAGATGGAAAGGGCAAGAAGCAGGGAAACAACCAAGCAGGTTTTGCGGTGTCTGTAGTCCAGTCTAAGCACCAACCCAACCCTGTTACCAACCTATTGCAAACTGGATTGGCATTTCTGAAGCTGGCTTAAGAAACAGCTGGGAGCAGCATGGGAGACAAATGTAGGCTGCAGTTTAGAATTGCCTCTAGTGTAGGTTTCAATGTTTCCCTGTTTTCTATATTCTCCTTTGGCTTCATGCCTGATCATTTGGTTGGCTGAGATTTTTTCCAATTGGCTCCAGCCCTAAGTATTATATCCATGATATATGCAGAGACCATGACATGATGATCTCTACCCAGCTGACGTTCCTTTTTTGGTCTCAGCTTCCAGCCATTCTGGCTAATTCTTGCTCTGCTATCAGACTACAGAACTTCAATTTTACTTCTCTGACCACAGACTATGCCTTAATCCTAGAGGAAGTGACTGGAAGAACTAAATGAATCTGAGTCAATTTATTTAGTTAAAATATAACGAACTCGTCCAAAACATTCCTCTCCCTTTCCCAAGTCAAATAAGCTACCCAAATCAAGGCACATTATGTCAGGTAGGTAGTTTTGTTTTGTTATGTATATCTTATTTTACTGCCAGGCAGCAGGACAGACCCTAATAAGTAAATACAAC
This sequence comes from Candoia aspera, assembly GCF_035149785.1. Lineage (NCBI taxonomy): Eukaryota > Metazoa > Chordata > Lepidosauria > Squamata > Candoiidae > Candoia > Candoia aspera. The sequence continues at coordinate 315,473,184 of NC_086153.1, forward strand.
AACAACAACGAAAACATAACTAATCTATTGATGAGGCAGTTGCCTCACATTGTCAAATAATAGGGTAATCTCTATATGCTAGGTCTTGGAAAGGTGACCACACTTAGCTTTGTCTTTGTCTAATGATCTTACTTCATTCCAATAGCCAAAGCATATGGTATGTACAGTACAGGCACAGAGGCCACTTCAAGCTCCTAGAATTACTGGAAGAGGCTATCAGAGTGACACAAAACAGCTTTGAGGCAGTGCTTCAATCAGTACATTGTGAAAGCCAAGCATCCCTTCATGGCTTTGCATAACCCAAAGGTGTCTGCAGCATGGGTCAAGGAAGGCAAATGATGAAAGTAGTGTTATGCCATTTGGATTCAAGCTCTGCCCTTGTTGTACATGTATACCTTTTGGTCTGTGGGCACGCATGTATGAAAGTGACAAATTACTAGTGGCACAATGCTGCTTTTATCATTTTGATGAAACCAACAGATCCTGCAGATACCTTGACATCTCCCTGATATAGGTGTGTGTATACACAAATACTCACACATACTTTTACAATAGGGGAAAATATACACCATCTGAGAAAAGGATTTTCTTCTGAAGTCTAAGAGGGAAATAATGTCCTTCAATCTGTTGTCTGCCACCTGTAGATGAAGTTAATAATTAGCATTTTAAGCAACCTGCTGTGTGAGTCCACTTTTAAACAAACTTTAAGGCTTGAACTATTGGCTGTTACCAAATAATTGACTGAACACAGAGACAAATGAGCAATGAAAAATTTTCTTTGCTCAAATGAAGTTGCATGTCAGCCAAATCCATTTCATGCCTTTTGTCTCCCTTCCACTGTTGTGTGGGCAAGTATGTACTGCGACATAATAGGCCTAATTTATGGCTTATTTGTTATGCCAACTGCACACCTATAGAGTCCTTTTAAATGGATAAAAGAGAAATACAGGTTGAATGCATTACAGCAGCTTAATTGTTTTTTACTGCTCATTAAATTTTGAGTTAATTACATAGCAACCCACTTTATGTTTTTTACATTACATTTTACTCCTTGTGCACTTAACTTGAAGGAGAAAAGTCATTTTTATTGCTTTATTTATTCAAGTTTTATTTTTTTTATGCACCTGTGATGACTAACTGCATGCAGATGAGAAGATAACAGAGCAATTTAAATGATTTGACCTTTGCTAGCAGGGCTGGCTCAGCATATTTTGCTCCCTGAATTGTTATTCTATGCTTTGTGAGAAGTGCAATCCAGGACCTTTTGAAATATGACATGACAATATTTGGGGTGCTAGGGTTCTATTCACAATCATATAGAACTAATCAATAGGTCTCAGTATTCACTGGAAAAAAATCTGTACTCCATCTCTCAGATCCTGCAGATTGCTATGGTAATTCCTCTAAAACATTTCAAGTGACAATTTATCTTGCTGTATCTTTGGGACAATTCTGACTATGTGGTATGTTGTAGAAAGTTCAGGGCTGTTAATAGGCTATCACTAGAGATAAATCCAACTAGAGTACCCCAAAGGTCAGACTAATGTAGAATCCTGTCTCCAGCTAGGTGCTCGTTAAAAGCTTGCTGGCAAGCAAAACATAATAGCTAGCCATTTCCTTGGCATAGCCCAAAAGTGGGTCTGGTACTAAATGAACATAAAGGTTCAATTTAGCCTCCTATATCTCATTTGTTGATTGATTATATGCCATCAAGTTGGTGGTGACCCTTAGCAATCAGACAGATAGATTTTCTCCATGGCTATCTGTTCCTAACCTGGTCCTTCAGGTTTCCTGTGGTCACCATTATCAGTTCATCCACGTGGCTGCTGGTCAACCACTTCTTCTTTTTCCTTCCACTTTCCCCAGCATTAAAGCCTTCTCCAGGGAGCTAGATCTTTGCATAATGTGTCCAAAGTATGATAATTTGAATTTGGTCATTTGTGCTTTGAGTGAAAAACCTAGGCTGATTTCTTCAATGATCCATTTGTTCGTTTTCTTGGCTGTCCATGGTTTTCTCAAAAGTCATCTCCAAAGTTCAAAGGCATCAATATTCTTTTTATCGTGCTTCTTCGAAGTCCAACTTTTGCTTCCATAGAATGTCACAGGTGATGCCATTGCTTGCACTATTCTGATATTTGTAGGTATAGACATATGATGGCATCTGAGTATTTCTATGACTTGGTAGAGTCATGCCTACTCTACCAAGTGGTAGTCTGTGGCATATTTCTTGATTGCTTCTTTCTTTACTCTTGATATTTGATCCTAAAAGGCAAAAAGCAAGCTACCACCACAATAGCTTCATTGTCAATTCTAGGGCTATTTTTTGTACCTGCTCTCATTAGTTTGGTCTTCTTTATATTTTCATCACATTTTTTGTGTTCCCTGACTTTGTACATTGGATTAAATCAAACCCTGCTGGGATTATATACTCCTGGCATATACTCCTAGTGTTCTTTGTTCATCCCTCCCAGGAACACCCCCGCCATGATGAAGCAGCATAGCAGGACTTAGGGGGCCATATCTCATATCTGTTGCTAAATCTCTTAAAATCTATAATATGCATTGTTATGGCAATTTCTGGCAGATCCTTCTTAGCTGGCTGAAAGTTCAGCCAAGAGCAGGAGCTGTATTTCAGGGACAGAACATATGCTTACAGATTTCTTGGAATAGAAGTAGTCTGAGCTATTGATCTCCTGCAGCATGGGGAATCTGACTACTAAGTATGTAAAACATTTGTTTTGGATACAGAAGGTGCTGTGCTCACTCCTTGTCATCATATTTAGACAGGGCTTGGAAAGACTTCTGTCTCAAAGCCTGGAAAACTGCTGTCAATGTAGAGTGTACAGTAAGACATTATTGACCAATAATCTGACTGAGCAAGAAAACATGGATTTGCCAGTGAAATAAAGAGAGAGGGAGAGAGAATAGGGATTATGTAGTTACCCTGACTGGTGAAAAGATAATCTCCTGAGTAGGCGCTGATTGCAAGAGGTGTGTCCTGAGAGCTGCTGATTGCCCATTGTAGCCATCTCCTGCTGAGTAAGAAGAACCTGTGCAGGGAAATTAAGACAACTAGGTTCCAGGAAGCACGTTCTAAGCACTAAGCAAATGAACAGTGAAAGCAGGAAGTAGTTTGTCAGGATTCAAGAGGCGTTCCTAACAGATCTTCCTTGTACGTCAGCTTGGTTTCTGAAAACTGAACAAGAATTGTAAATTGCTAGTGGAGTGAAACAAAATGAAGATTAACACACAGAACTCTGCAGTCCTGGCCTGCAATGCTGGTGGTATGTTCTGCTTGAAAACAGCCAGGCACTTATTTGCAACAAGTGAAAACTTGCAACGGAGTTTGACGAAAAGAGGAATGGAGCATGGCTCCACCAACTGATGAGTGGGTGAAGGCTACTTATTAGATCAAACAAAGCAGTTACTTCATAACAGAGAAAGAATCTCCAGAAAGAAAGACAATCAAACAAAGAAACAAACCCAGGGACAGAATGACTCCCATAAGCAAAATACATAGAAGATACTCTTAACTAACAGAATTTTAAAAAAATAAATTTCAGGATGTGCAGAAGAAATAGGCTCACGGGAAGAAAAAAAGACAAATGGAAACTGAGACAGGTTAGGGGCAAATATAATTATACCCTGCGAGGAAACACAGTAAAGAGTTGTGATAGTTGGTAACTCCTTAATACAAGTCAGTATTGTAGTATTCAGATTAAAAGTGGGAACGAGTACTCTGGATTCAGTACTTTGGATCCAGCACAGACACATTCTCTGCCCCTGTCAGATATTCCTTAAATGAGTCATGTGTTACACACACAAGCTCCCAGGTTCGGCTTATGGTCAATCGCCACAGACTCACAGCCTGTTGAGGCATGTGGATCTTGTCAGCCCCCCTTGCTTTCCCCTTGCTTTCTACCTGGCTTTTCCAGATAGGTGCGGCTTGAGCAGACAAGACACACAGCCCTGGTCAACAGCGGGGAACTAATTAGGGACACACACAAATCACTTCCAACCGAACGCTGAGGCACAACAGGTTCTTTGGAATACACGGAGACCCAGTTAATTTAAAGGAACAGCAAAACTTTACTGGTTTCAATGTACATTTGCTCTTTCTCACATGCACACACACATGTTCATCCACACTTATCCACATCCTTCTCAACTGGGCTGCCAGGCACTAGCTAGAGGGACAGAAGCTGCCAAGTCTGGATCCAAAGATGACTCAAGGAGTGGGTGGGCTTTGGGACCCCTTTTATCTCCTAAAGTCCTTGCTTTGTTGATTCACAAGTAGTTGCTGATGGGATTGGGGAGGGGGTTTCCATTTGCTCAGGCCCAACTTCCTTTGTCTGGTTCAGGTGACTCTTTTTTTCTTAATGACTTGCTTCCTTCCTGTCTACCTCCCTGAAGGGATCTTTTAGACAAGATTCTTGGCTTTTGTCCTCTCTGCTTATGTGCCTGCTTCATCTTTAGGTTATGGCTGCTTCAGCCTTGTCTCACACATGCCTTTCTGAGAGCTCTCATGAAAGTCATACAGGCCAGGTAAACATGCATTTGATAATGGAAGATGAGGTCCTTAACACATCCTCCGGAGCCATCACAACTAGTGCGCGAGCCCAAGAAAAGGCACAGCTTCTTCAAGGAACATGTGACAAGTATCACTGATTATGTGCCATCAAGTCAGTGTCAACTCTTAGAGATCACATAGATTTTCTCATGATGATCTGTCCCTAACCTGGTCCTTCAGTCTTCCAATGGCTCATTCATCGCTGCTATAACTGAGTCCATCCACCTTGCTGCTGGTTGTACTCTTCTCTTTCCTTCCACATATTTTTTTTTCCTAAGCAAAGAACTTCGTAATTAGAAAATTTTATTCTGCTGTTTTATGCCAACCTCTGTAACTTAATCTTCAGCAAAGGATCGTTACCTTGTCATGGTGCTGGAGCTTGAGCACCTCAATGATGCCATGAACTAAACCGTGAAGGGCCACCCAAGACGGGAAGGTCATGACAGAGAGGTCAGACTAAATGCGATCCCTGGGGAAGGTAATGGCAACCCACCCCAGTATTCTTGCCATGAAAACTAAATGGATCAGTACAACCAGAGATATGTCGGTATACCATCGGAAGATGAGACCCCCAGGTCGGAAGATGGTCAAAATGCTACTGGGGAGGAACAGAGGATGAACTCAACTAGCCCCAGACGTGATGATGCAGCTAGCTCAAAGCCGAAAGGACGGCTAGCAGCCGACGGTGCTGGTGGTGAACGGCGAATCCGATGTTCTAAGGATCAACACACCATTGGAACCTGGAATGTAAGTTCTATGAGCCAGGGCAAATTGGATGTGGTTATTGGTGAGATGTCAAGATTAAAGATAGACATTCTGGGTGTCAGTGAACTGAAATGGACCGGAATGGGCCACTTCACATCAAATGACCACCAGATCAACTACTGTGGACAAGAGGACCACAGAAGAAATGGAGTAGCCTTCATAATTAATAGTAAAGTGGCTACAGCAGTGCTTGGATACAATCCAAAAAACAATCGAATGATCTCAATTCGAATTCAGGGCAAGCCATCTAACATCACAGCAATCCAAACATACGCCCCAACCACAGATGCTGAAGAAGCTGAAGTAGAGCAGTTCTATGAGGATCTGCAGCACCTACTGGACAACATACCTAAAAGAGATGTTATTTTCATCACGGGAGACTGGAATGCTAAGGTGGGCAGTCAAATGACACCTGGAATTACAGGTAAGTATGGCCTGGGAGAACAAAACGAAGCAGGGCATAGGCTGATAGAATTTTGCCAAGACAATTCACTCTGCATAACAAACACTCTCTTCCAACAACCTAAGAGACAGCTTTATTCATGGACTTCACCAGATGGACAACACCGAAATCAGATTGACTACATCCTTTGCAGCCAAAGGTGGCGGACATCTGTACAGTCGGTAAAAACAAGACCTGGAGCTGACTGTAGTTCAGATCATGAACTTCTTCTGTACAATTTAGGATCAGACTAAAGAGATTAGGGAAGACCCACAGATCAGCTAGATATGAGCTCACTAATATTCCTAAGGAATATGCAGTGGAGGTGAAGAATCGATTTAAGGGACTGGACTTAGTAGATAGGGTCCTGGAAGAACTCTGGACAGAAGTTCGCAGCATTGTTCAGGAGGCGGCAACAAAATACATCCCAAAGAAAGAGAAAACCAAGAAGGCAAAATGGCTGTCTGCTGAGACACTAGAAGTAGCCCAAGAAAGAAGGAAAGCAAAAGGCAACAGCGATAGGGGGAGATATGCCCAATTCAATGCAAAATTCCAGAGGTTAGCCAGAAGAGATAAGGAATTATTTTTAAACAAGCAATGCATGGAAGTCGAAGAAGAGAATAGAATAGGAAGGACAAGAGACCTCTTCCAGAAAATTAGAAACATTGGAGGTAAATTCCAGGCCAAAATGGGTATGATCAAAAACAAAGATGGCAAGGACCTAACAGAAGAAGAAGAGATCAAGAAAAGGTGGCAAGAATATACAGAAGACCTGTATAGGAAGGATAACAATATCGAGGATAGCTTTGACAGTGTGGTCAGTGAGCTAGAGCCAGACATCCTGAAGAGTGAGGTTGAATGGGCCTTAAGAAGCATTGCTAATAACAAGGCAGCAGGAGATGACAGATTCCCAGCTGAACTGTTCAAAATCTTGCAAGATGATGCTGTCAAGGTAATGCATGCTATATGCCAGCAAATTTGGAAAACACAAGAATGGCCATCAGATTGGAAAAAATCAACTTATATCCCCATACCAAAAAAGGGAAACACTAAAGAATGTTCAAACTATCGAACAGTGGCACTCATTTCACATGCCAGTAAGGTAAGGCTCAAGATCCTGCAAGGTAGACTTCAGCAGTTCATTGAGCGAGAATTGCCAGATGTACAAGCTGGGTTTAGAAAAGGCAGAGGAACTAGAGACCAAATTGCCAATATCCGCTGGATAATGGAAAAAGCCAGAGAGTTTCAGAAAAACATCTATTTCTGTTTTATTGACTATTCTAAAGCCTTTGACTGTGTGGACCATAACAAATTGTGGCAAGTTCTTAGTGGTATGGGGATACCAAATCATCTTGTATGCCACCTGAAGAATCTGTATAACGACCAAGTAGCAACGGTAAGAACAGACCACGGAACAACGGACTGGTTTAAGATTGGGAAAGGAGTACGGCAGGGCTGTATACTCTCACCCTACCTATTCAACTTGTATGCAGAACACATCATGCGACATGCTGGGCTTGAGGAATGCAAGGCTGGAGTTAAAATCGCTGGAAGAAACATTAACAATCTCAGATATGCAGATGATACCACTTTGATGGCTGAAAGCGAAGAGGAACTGAGGAGCCTTATGATGAAGGTGAAAGAAGAAAGTGCAAAAGCTGGCTTGCAGCTAAACCTCAAAAAAACCAAGATTATGGCAACCAGCTTGATTGATAACTGGCAAATAGAAGGAGAAAATGTAGAAGCAGTGAAAGACTTGGTATTCCTAGGTGCAAAGATTACTGCAGATGCTGACTGCAGTCAGGAAATCAGAAGACGCTTAATCCTTGGGAGAAGAGCAATGACAAATCTCGATAAAATAGTTAAGAGCAGAGACATCACACTGACAACAAAGGTCCGCATCGTTAAAGCAATGGTGTTCCCTGTAGTAACATATGGCTGCGAGAGCTGGACCATAAGGAAGGCTGAGAGAAGGAAGATCGATGCTTTTGAACTGTGGTGTTGGAGGAAAATTCTGAGAGTGCCTTGGACTGCCAGAAGATCAAACCAGTCCATCCTCCAGGAAATCAAGCCAGACTGCTCACTTGAGGGAATGATATTAAAGGCAAAACTGAAATACTTTGGCCACATAATGAGAAGACAGGACACCCTGGAGAAGATGCTGATGCTAGGGAGAGTGGAGGGCAAAAGGAAGAGGGGCCGACCAAGGGCAAGATGGATGGATGATATTCTAGAGGTGATGGACTCATCCCTGGGGGAGCTGGGGGTATTGACGACCGACAGGAAGCTCTGGCGTGGGCTGGTCCATGAAGTCACGAAGAGTTGGAAGTGACTAAACGAATAAACAACAACTGTAACTTCATAAGATTACTGCAACCCGTTGTACGGAAGATTGCCCTTGAAGACCATTTGAAACATGAAGCTGCCAGCATAGTTAAAGGCATGCTGAATTTTGTCATGTAGCACGTCTACTATAAAAGCAACATTGGCTGTTGGTTAGTTTATGGAGGAAGTTCAAAGTGCTGATTGTCACCTTTAAAGCCCTAGATGACTTCAAGGCCTGAATATTTCAGGGAGTACATGCTCTGAGTGGAATTGTCTGTCTGGTAAGATCATAAGGCATGTTAAGGGGTCTTCTACAGAGAAAATGCCACCTTGAGGGATCTAATTCTTTTGTGTTATTGTGATGGGTCCTCTCTTTTGGAATAACCTTCTCTTAGATATAAGGAGTTTGCCTCTTTGTAGAGGGCAGAGAGATGGCCTTGAGGGACCACTACCAAGGCAATGGTTAGATAAAATGGCCCAGGCCAAGAATGTAACATGAGTATATGTCTCAGTCAAGCCCCCCTTTAGTTAAGGGAGGAAGGGGGACAGACTTGCAAGATTCTGTTACTGAAGCCTTATAATAAAAGTAGTACTGACCTAAATGACATTGGTTTCCTGGTCTGGCCTACCTTGAAGAGCTGACACTCCCTCTTAAAATTCTTGAGAGACTTGAAAATCTGGCTCTTTCAAAGAGCATTTGGGAAGACATTGAATACTGAGCCACACCCAAGCTGTGGTTACTTTTTAATTTTGTTGGAACAGTATATTCTGGGTGTTTGCTGTTCTGTTAATTGTATGGTTTTCATTCTTACTACTGTATAAACTGCTCTGAATTGGAGAGGCATCTAAATCTTAGAGGATCATTTTAAGTGCGGCTTCTGCCTTCTAGATTATTGACTATCACCTGCAAGACCTTGTGGTATCCTACTCAATCCTATTTGAAGAACTGTTGATGAGCCAAATGCTCTGAAGGTAGTTTTGAGTCATCTGTAGATTCCCTTAACAAACATACTATCCAGCCCATATTTAACCAGCTTGTTGATTTAGTTTTTCCTTAAATGGAATAATTTTAAATTGTTTATATTTACTTTTAGGGAGGAAAACTTTTTGAAATACACATTGTATATTGAAAAAATCAACCTGTATTTGTTTTATCAATCATACCTTGCTTTTTAAGCTGAAATACAAGAAGGAGCCAAGTCCAGAGATAAAAAAAACTATATGCATGGTAGTGTTGATTGTGAATGGTGCATATACATTTAAATGATTGGTTTACCCTGCTCCCCACAGAAAGATATGGGAGGAAGGGATTGTTTTCCATCTTATTAATATCATGAAATTTGGCCATTTAAATGTAAGAGTTCAATTCACAACTGCTGCCATCATTCATTTATTTTGCCATTTTAAAACTTCACTATTGATTGTATCCAAGTTAACAAAGGGTGAATTGTTCCTCAGGGGAAACTTGTTTGTAAATAGATTAATCTGAGGCAAGGTGAAAATGATGCAAAACAGAGTTTAAGATTTTGGATGTTGTTGTTTTTGGATGAATCTCCAATATAGTAGAGTTTATTTGATTAAGTGTGAACAGAATGGTCAATGAAGCAGAAAACAGTACCCACCTGATAAAACATTTGAATGAAAGATAAAGCCACTGTTACAGAATCTGTCAGATCATTCCATAAAAATGCATTTCAGTGTGGAGACTTTTTAGATGCCAAACCAGTAGGTTTGCAAAAATGAACAAGTAAAAGTAAACATTCAGCCAACAGGCATGTTTCTTCTTGAAAATGAAACCATTTTTGTATTCAGAAGGTGTGATAGATTGTTATGCATGATAGAAATGAAGCTATCATATATTCCTTATTTACTTACCAACAAAGGTCACTCAATTACACTGCATAAGAAATATCATCTAATAGACCGTTTTACTAAATCTGTAGAAATGGCTTACCAAATGTTTGAGATCAGCAGGTAGGAGAAAGACTCTTCCTAGACCAGCTGAAAATTCATTAGATTATTGAATGTGACTGAACATTTAACTACCTCAGTCCCACTGTTCCTCATTCCCACCAACATTTTGTATGCATTTGGCTCCTGAATTATAGAGTCAGTGCTGGCAAGAAATCTGAAGCCCAACCACTTTGCAGCAAACTCCCAGTGGCTTTCAGCTGCAGTTTGTAGAGATCCTGTAGTGAGTCAGGCTCAAGATGTCCTTCTCCCAAAGAGAAGTTTGCAATGCCTCCTTTGCTGAGGAACCAAGGCATTTTTTTTTTAATGAAAAGCCTTTCTGAGATACTGTCCCTTGATGCTTTATGCTGAATGCACCATTGCTCTAGTTTTTGTTTGCTGGTTTGTTACATTTACTTTGTCTTCTGGAACAGCTTCCCTCCCAGAGATCCATGCAGTGCCCATCCTGATGGTCTTCCGGAAGTCTTTAAAAACCTAGCTGTCCTCCCAGGTCCCAAGGTAGAGTGGATAGTGAGACCCTGTTAGTGTGTTTTTGTAATATATGTAGTATATTTTCCTGGACATACATGGTCTTTTTGGTTCTTTATTGGTTTTGCTCCTTTAAAGTGTAAGCAACTCAGAGTTGCTCTGGAGGCATGCGGCCTTTAAACCTAATAAAATAAAAAATAAAATAAAATCAAATCAAATATCAAATCAAATCAAATTAAAGGTAATTTTAAAATTAGGAAGTGTTGTTAGGTTAAATCCAGCCTGTGTACTTATTTACTCCTTGTATATTCATGCATTTTATTCTGACAATTTTTTTATGTATGAAAAGAACAAGAACATCTGTATTTTTTATACACAGTTTTCCTAATACGCCCAGTTTTGTACAGAACACTAGTATATTCTAGTACTATTTTTAACACTATTATCCCTGGATGGGATTTTGGAGATGGGTATGGAATATTCCCAAATATTGATTTTGTATGCATCGTTACCAAATAGATGTTCTTTTGCATAAAACTTTTGAGCCCAGAACAATAGGCACCAGGAGATTCTATGTGTTACTCTCACCTGTGCAAAGCAGATTCTATTTTGCAAGATAACTGTGTATCTCTCTAAAAGCAATCTGTGGCAGATCCTATTAATATTTTAAAACTGCCCTCCAAGTACACAATTTCTCCTGCTTTTCTCCTCCAGGTTTAGATTCAACTAATCAGCTGAACTAAGTAGACCAACTGAAATGAGAAATGCAAATAATCTTCACTGTCCTAATTGAAACTATTTTTTCTATGTACTTCATTGGCGTTGGCTTGATTCCTTTAGGAGTTAAAATGTGGACCTTCCATAATACCTCGGAGTGATTAATCCAGTCTCATTCAGTGCATAGCACTCTTGCTCTCTCACTTTTCTTGCAGAACAGAAACTCAAAATGGCTAACAAGGTCCATAGAATAACAATACATTGCAATACATAAAAAGGGCATTTTCTGCATTTATTTATCACCGCTGAGCTGTCGATCGGAAGGTCGGCGGTTCGAAACCGCGCGGCGGGGTGAGCTCCCGTTGCTCGTCCCAGCTCCTGCTCACCTAGCAGTTCGAAAACATGCAAATGTGAGTAGATCAATAGGTACCGCTTCGGCGGGAAGGTAACGGCGTTCCGAGTCGTCATGCTGGCCACATGACCCGGAAGTGTCTATGACAACGCCGGCTCCAAGGCTTAGAAACCGCCCCCTAGAGTCGGATTCGACTGGACTTTACGTCAAGGGAAACCTTTACCTTTACCTTTGTGTCAGTGGCCCACACTGGTAGTAATATGGAGAAAAGAATTGGAACAATAAAACATGAAAATATCCTAATTCTTTGTAGAATATTATGATCCCATCATCTCAGACTTATTACACGGCATTTGATATTCTGCCCTGAGCTTCCATTTTTTACAGCTGACCCACATCTGTGAGCATTTCTCAATTTTTATTCCAGGCATTTATATCTCTTGGAAATTGCTATGTATTATTTCTGAGCTTGAAAACACTAACCAACAAAGAGGCAGTCAGAAGAGCCTCTTTCATTTTTATGTATTCTTTTGGAATGAATATTATGTTTGGACATTATTTTCCCCCCAAGGCTTGTTTTTTTGTTTTTCAGCAATCAGAATTTCTCGGTGAAAAATATTATTTTGATTTCAGGCTTGAATAACTGATATACTAATGCCATACTCAGACTTGGATCCTGGATCTTTCTGCAGCCAAATCTATTCCTGTGTAGGTCTCCATCTACACATGGGAGGTATCAAGAGGCACAGCAGAACCCCAAGTTTGCATAGGCATAAGAAGTCTTTACCTAGCATTAAAAAACAATCCATGTACTATAGATGTGGCAAACTCAGTAGCTCTTGAATGTTGGGGAAAACCAGAAAAGTGAGGGATGGTAATGATGAAATGAGCTGGAAATCAGCACTGCTGGTTAGATGCTAGAATTCTGAATTAGAGCATTTCCCACTTCATTTTCCTATTACACAATGTTCCTATTGTGTGTCTGGTAGATGATATAAAGCCCAGCATTTTCTAAGGAGTAGTTAAATACACTGTCACTCTGCGGAACATATAAACATAGCCTGCTGGTTCAACTTGTCCAGCATTTTGCTTCTCACAGATGCCCCTGAGATGGACACTCGCACATGCTCCTGTTATTGATCCCATCCCAGGTAAAATTAAGTCTTCAAGACTGATAGCCCTCAATAGATTTGCCTTTCATGAATTCATCCAATTCTCTTTTAAAGCCATCTAGGTTAGTGGCCATCATCATGTTTGTGCCTATCAGTGAACTACACAGGTTAATAATGCATCGTATGAATACATGCTTTCTTTTGTTTGTTCTAAACATAATTCTAATCAATTTAATTGGATGAACCCTAACTCTAGTATTTTGAGAGAAGGAGAAAAACTTTTCCCTGTCTACTTTCTCCATCCATTCATGATTTTATATGCTTTGATCACAGCCCCTCTCAGCTACCATTTTTCTAAAGTTATAACATTTTCATATAGGGAAAGTGTTTAAGTTCTCTAATAATTTTGGTTGCCCTGTTATGCCCCTTTTCCAGCTCTATTGTATGCTTTTTCAAATGTGGCTGGGGATTACACACAGAATTCCAGCTGTGGATATACCTTAGGTTTGTATAAGGGCATTACAATGCTAACAATTTTATTTTCAACCCCTTTCCTCAGGATGCTTAGCATGGAATTTGCCTTTTTGCAGCTGCTGTACAACTGTGTTGATGTCTTCACTGAGCTTTCAGTTATAACCCCAAGATCTTTTCTCTGTTAGTTAAATATGGCTCAGATTCCTGGGGGAGGGGGGTTGCCCCAGTGTGCATCATTTTACACTTGTTACCACTTAACTTCTGCTTAGCAAAAACAGACATCTGAATTTCTGAGATGATAAATGTGTTTATAACTAGATTTGCAAATGGTCAGCTTTCAGCTTGATCCTAACAGATTGTCTTATGGGCAGATACTACAGCATCACGGTTGCTCTATCCAATGTATGTGATTTGATTTGATTTGATTTGATTTGATTTGATTTGATTTGATTTGATTTGATTTGATTTGATTTGATTTGATTTGATTTGATTTGATTTGATTCTGCTGAATTCCAATTCTGGGTGGCTCACAAAATACAAACAATAAAATAGGAAGCCACAAATATCAAAATCAAAGCAGAACAAAAGAAAAAGAAGAGCAAGATGGCGAACCTGGCAGACACTCTCAAACATCCCACTAACCTCTACCTTCCAGCAGAGGGAGCTCCAGCCACCCTAGCCCAAAGCCTGGGAGAACAGGCGGGTCTTTGGACCCACCTCCTGGCTGTATTAGCCCTGTCAACTGTGTTGTTTTTCCCAGTTGTCATGCATTTTAATTTTTGTGCTTAATTTTTGTAATCGATGATGTAATTGTTTTTATTTTATTGTTCACCTCTCAGAGTCACTTGTTGAGATGGGCAGCTTTATAAATTGAATAAACAAACAAACAAACAAACATTCTATATCTTCATTTGCTGGCTTGCCTGAGCCACTGTTATCAGGACCTCTAACAGAGGGGCATGAGATTTAATCTATGCAGTGCCACAGGGGCTTGATTGAGGATTGAGGAAGAAGTGTTTGCCTCCTGTTTGGTCTACTACAGTGCCATGCCTCCAGAGGGTGGGAGGAGATATTACAAATGAGGCCACGTGCCTCAAGAGGCCAATAAGATTCCATAAAGGTGGCAATTCAGCCCCAGACTTAATTATTCTCTTACGAGGACCATTTCAGACTGTCAAAAGATATTTCCCTGCCCTAAAATTCTCACCACAATGAAATCTCTGGTGTTGTGCTAGGATCTTTAACTCGATATCTCTTTTGAGATGGGATTCTTCTCCTCCCCATTCAGCCATGTGTGGCTCAACTGCAGTCTAAAGTAGAACAGCCCACACGCCATTTCAACATCGCACCTGTTGTCTGGACAACTAGAGTAGAGCTGTTCGTTGCTTAGGCACAACCTGAGCTGCTTATCCTCTCCGCAGTTCTTCTGAAACTAGAGAAATGCAATTGTATTGGGAACAGAAGTCTGGAATAGGATTTTGGTCTGTTGCATCAGGATGGTGGCAGCAGCTCTTCTTTTTTTGGCAGGGTGATCATTTGTTTGCTTGTAGATAAGCACTCCCAAAAGCTAGTTGCTCTGCACGGATCTTGTAGATACACTCTGATGTACAAAAATGCATATCTTTTCTGCAACTTCTGCTAATGGCTGGGGAATTCTGGGAGTTGAAGTCCACACGTCTTCAACCTGCCAAGGTTGAGAAACACTGCTGTAGAGTTTGCCAAAAGCTTTTGGGGGTTTAGACGACTTGACAATTCACACTCCTTGAAAATAATGGATGAAACGAACAGTTTTTGTACTTTGCATTTTTTAAAAAGAGCCTCCGCTATAATCCATGGTATCAGTCACCACTATCATAATAGGAGTATTTTGTGCATAACAGCCATAATGTACTGGAAACAGTTGTGGCAATTATTATTCCATCCAGTTCAATTTCTTATTACACTTGCATCTTCTGGTTGATCATCTAGGGCTGATTTTGCAAGGCAGATAAAAATAATTTTTGGCATATGTTTCTCACGACACAATCCTTCTCACCAGTCCTGATTATATTAAAAAGACAAAAGCTACAGTTGCTAACTTTGATTCTTTTGAGATCTAATCCTATTCTTAGGCTATGTTTTAATCCATAATGCCCTCTTATTAGTTTATTGATGGCTTTTCCAATGCCTTCCATTAACCATTTATATTATTTTCTAAATATTAATATTGATATGCCTCTTTCAATGACATGACATTAGAAGTATTGATTTGTTTTAACTGAAATCTTGAGTATACAATCTGTGACATTAATCTTGCTTTATAATATAAATGTTAATAAAATAAGCTAAAATGTAGTACAAAACTCCATTTAGATCAACAAATTAATAGAATATACTAAAAATTGAGGGAATCATGCATCCTTTAAATCCATATAGTACTGTATAGTATGTTGATCGGTACAGTACTTTAACCACTATAGTACGTTCATCTATTTCTTGTTTGCATTCAACACGTATTGGTATTCTTCCATTAGAAAAGTGTGACTCCATAAATGCATCAGAATCAGCACCCAGATTTCATTCCTTTGCTGCTAATCAGCATGAAGAAAATGTCCGCAGGTAATTGAAAACAAAACATTAAATACATAATTTTGACACAGTGTAATGGTACCTATTACGGATGCAACTTTCATATTAGCTCTGAAAACCTGCATCAGAAAAGAATAAGAATCATAAAGTAGGAAAACTGTTCACCAATTATTGTGTTCGATGACATAGTTATAATAATTCTTTCTATTCATAATTTCTATGATTCCCTATTGAAAAGCATTTATGAAAGATGAAAGGTAGACTATACCAGAATCAAGGGAATCATTTACTAATAAACTCATGTCTGCATCTCACTGGATGCCATGCTAATTAACAGGGAGCACCACTGTGAGTTGCTAATAGAATTGCTGTCACAGCTGACAATAATATCAAAATTGGAGAGCAAAGGGCTTTCAAGATGTACAACTGGCAAATGAAATGAAAAACCTATATACTTAAATGGCAGCTAGCTTTGTCCCAATAGTAATATCAGAATATGGATTGGTCTGGTATCCAGGAATATTAGATTTAGTTTCTTGGGGGAGGAGAATGATAATAGAAATGCTATACAGAATGCAGAAGAACATTTTTCTTTCAAACGATGAGACTGGATAGACAGAATAAGAGGACCCTGCCTTTTGTTGAACCAGGCTATTCATATCTAGCGAAATGGCCTTCCATGATTTCAGAAGATACTTGAAAGTGGACTGTTTAATTAGAAATCAATGAATCTTACTTCTGAAATATGATTTTGGGATTATATTCACAATTCACTATAAGTAGTAGTACTAGGAACTGAATGTGAGACCTTCTATATATGTAGTAGGAGCTCTGTTACTGAGCTACAAAATTCCCACTCAAATTAGTAATCAAACTGATGACTGTTTGAGTATCTAAATGACCTCCATGTATACAGCTATCTACACAACCACAACTCTGTGGCAGGGGAAAGTGGCACTACATGTTTGCTGATCCTTCTGTTCATACCTGACACTTCCTTCACCTACTTCTGATATCCTTACATTCAATGTCATACTGAGGGGCTCTTGAGCGATAACTCATTGGGATACCTAACATTGCCGAGGCCAACCAGGTATACTTCCAATTCTCTTCAGTGCCTTGGGTAGAACTATAGAGTTGTTTATAGCATCATTATGCTCTAACATATTGGTTCTTTAGAAGTATCAAACAGGTTCAGCCATTTTCAGTGCAATTTTTTTGTGAATGTATTTTTTATTTCATATATTTATTGAGGACCTTTTTTGGAATCTTTATATTCTATTTCATTTATTTTTGTATTACATTTATGTATGCATTAGATTTATATCCTGCCTTTTCTGTAAGTTCAGGGCAGCATCCTCCAATTTTTCTCCACCTTCTGAGATAGATTGGGTTGAGAAAGGGTGGCTGATCCAGTGAGTTTCCATGGCTAAGAATGGTCTCTCTGGTCCTAAGGCAACCCTAACAACTTCAACAGAATTGTTGGCTTTCATAGTATCCTCCATCTTGTCCATATGAAATTCAGCTCATATTATTAAGAAGAGCTGCTATTAAAGGTTGCTTTTATCCTGAGCCGTTATGTTAATAACTACTTGTTGATTTGGATTCTTTAGGATTGTTGTTATTTTTTTCTACAAGTGGTTTGGGCTTGTGAAACACACAAGACTATGCAACACTAATTCCCAATGTTTCTTTCTGCCTACATTGGAGCATAACCTTTTGAGGACCCAGAGTTATTAACATTCCATCAAGAACTTCTGACCATTTTGGGAATGTAATGAAGAAGTAAAGTAAAGGTAAAGGTTTCCCTTGACATTAAGTCCAGTCGTGTCTGACTCTAGGGGGCGGTGCTCATCTCTGTTTCAAGGCCGAAGAGCCGGCATTTATCCATAGACACTTCTGTGGTCATGTGGCCGGCATGACTACACGGAACGCCATTACCTGCACGCCGAAGTGGTACCTATTAATCTACTCACATTTGCATGTTTTCGAACTGCTAGGTTGGCAGGAGCTGGGACTAGCAACGGGAGCTCACCCCATCACACGAATTTGAACTGCCGACCTTCCGATCAGCAAGCTCAGGCTTTAATTGCACAGGAGGGCATGTTTTTAAGAACACTAGGAGGGTTTTGTTGCATCTGACCCAAGGCTAAGATGTCTACTCACATATCACCAGAGAACATAGAGAAAGCCAGTGTGTTATCATGGTTATGGTGTTGGACTTACAGTGAGGGATCTCAGGACCTAAGGAACCTCAGAATCCCTGAGCCATAGAAGTTCACTGGATGATTTGGGGCCAGTCATTCTCATTCAATCCCACCTACTTCAGAGAATTCTTGTGAAATAAAAATGGAAATAGGGAATACTATGTACTCCATCTTGATTCCTAAGGAGAGATGGGATAGAAACCAAATGAGTAAATAAATCCCATGATACTGCAAGTCTCTGCCTTGAAGCATCACTGAGCCCATCCTTTTTAATATAAGTTAGGCTTTAGATTGGTCAGAGTTATCAGTCTTATTTACTGACATTCTTGGTTATAGTATTTACAGCTATTTAGGTGCAGATGAGAGCCAGTTTGGGGTAGCGGTTAAGGCATCAGGCTAAAAATTGGGGACTGTGAGTTCTAGTCCTGCCTTAGGCAAAAATCCACCTTGGGCCAGTCACTCTCTCTCAGCCCTAGGAAGGAGGCAATGGCAAACCACTTCTGAAGAACTTTGCCAAGAAAACTTCAGGGACCTGACCAGGCAGTCTCTGAGAATTGGACACGATTGAACAGATTAAAAAAAAAAAAGGATGCAGATAGCTTCCTTGAGTGCTATATGTTGGAGATTGACTGATTCTGTGAAAAATTCATTTAAAATGCCCTTCTGAGGCAGAAGTAGGCTTCTCTTTATCACTTTCTAAACCATTCCTCTAAGTAAAAGTCATATGCATTCATGTCCAGACCCAAAACCTACCTGAATCTCGATGACTGATCACGTTGAATGTCCTTTCTTAGAAGCAGCTTCTCCCACATCTCTGAAGCTTTTCTTGTTTTGACTTCAAGTGCGAGCAAAGAGGAGAGATCAGGCTCTGCTGTGGAGTAGTGGGGAACAGACTTGTAAATATCCTCAAAGTTAAAGATTTCTAATAAGAAGCTAAGTCTGATATGTTTAATTAACAAAGTATTTTTTTTCTGGATGTTTTACTTTAAATAGCAACTCACCATTTCTCACTCTTCTCCGTTGGATTCTTTAATAAATGTATTGAATTGGAAACTGGAGTTGCTTTAGGCTTTTTTGCTAACCTGGTGAGTGGCCAGACAACTGGGTACATATTTCTTAAAAGCTATTAGCAAGTTACAAAAGTGTGATGCCCCCCTGGCTAGCAACAGAAAAAGAATGTAATTTAATGTAATTTTTTAAATTTATTAATGTATCTCTCAAGTTGGTACGCTACCATAATCACATAATAGACACACAGGGGTTAACAGTATAAACATACAAACAAAATGAAGCAGGACAATGAAGCAGGACAATAAACACATTAACCATGAATACCACAACACCTGATCCACCCAGTCAAGAGCACTCAGTTCTCTATTTCCCAAAAGCTCTCTGAAGATGTCCTTAATTGCTTTTCTCTGTCTGCCTTTCTCTCACTTATTGCTTCATTTATTTTCCATTATTATTATTGTTATGATTTATCCTATTTGTCCACCTTTCTGTCCCCATAATTTCCACCACCGGCTTCTCTTCACTGGCCAGTCCCACATGGGTTGCAAAGAATATATACTGTAGCTGTCCCCAGCAGGTTCACTTATTGTAAATATGATATCTCCCACATGAAACCAGGTCTAGTCCAAGACATTTTGCTGCCTGAGGCAAAGAACAAGTGAACATCAACTACACATTCCAATTATTGAAGCCAGCTGGATTGGCAGCTGAAACTTACTTCACCACTGGTGACCACATTGTGTCTTCCATCATGCCTGAGACAGTAGCATAGATTTGGGAGTCCAGAATAAATTGTCCTTCAGCAGAGGAGAGCTACCAACTTTCCACTGTCTTCCCATATCTGATGCCTGAGGCATCACTTTTCTCCATCAAATAGTAAGCCCTGCATGGAACTCATAAGCATTGCTTTTCAGAAAAGTTGGTCTTTTGCAGGAGAAACAAACCCTGACTGCTGAGGCATCTTAAAGACTAAAGCAATCAGTTTTAGCCCTTTAGGTGCCAGAGGAGCCTCTATTTCTAATTGCAGTTCTTATTGCTGATATTTTACAGTGCGCATACAAAACTGCTCAGATTGCAAGCCCAGCTGTGAGATGCCCATTTCTGGGAGCACTGATCGATTCATTCTTGCTGCAGAGAAGTTAATCATTTCAATTTTTTTTTAAATGTAGGCAGCTGTGTTGGCCTATTAAAACAAAATCAAATCAGGAACAGGACTTAGCGTTATATTAATTTTTTATGTTGTTTGATTTTTCATGCAAAAGCTCCATTTTGAGATGTTCAAGAAGATCTGTGAAGAAACTAATTTCCATGCTTTCTCTAGATGTTTGCATCTGTGCCATTTTTTTTAAGTTTAAATGGAAATTGCCCACTCTCCCTTTTGTTAATGCGTATGTTAAAGCATAATGATCGTGCAATACTTTAAATATCTGTTCTGAAGCAAGTTCTATTCAGATCCATGGGGATTGTTCCCAGGAAACTGGGTCTAAGAGTGCAGCAGTAGCTGTTCTGTTTCTCTCTTTTCCATCAGGATTCCAGGTTGTGTAGTGAAGCACAAGTATCTGGATTAAAAATAAGCGAAGTGCTAAAATAATTTTTAAGTTTATTTTGAAATGCTGATAATGTGAATTTAAAGGACTCTTTAAACTTCTGGCTCTAAACTGGAGTGCATTTCAAAGTGCATAAAATACTTAACCATTGGTTTATTCTGATATGTATAAATATCTGGGTTAAATCAATTCTGAAAATCTCTTTGAATCTATTTTCCTGCTTTCTGTGTGGCTTATAAAAATGCTGAAAATTAGGAAGTGTAACAAAAATTTGACTCCCCACCCCCACCTCATGCACTTAGGGTTAGGATTTTGCAGAATTCTTCCTTGAATTGATAATAAATGAATAGATAAAGGGGAAATATATTGATAGTATTTATTTATTTATTTATCAAATTTTGTCACTGCCCGTCTCCCTCAAAAGAGGAACTGTGGGTGGTTACTAGTGGGAATGATAGAAGCTACCTTCATAAGTATGGTGGACTCTTGGTTTTTGTGGCTGAATTCAGGGAAGAGGAGTCTGATAAATCAAAAGATCTGTTAAATTTGCGCATGCATAATTTAAATCATTTGTGTAAAATTGTTATTTGCAATGCAATTTATATTGTGTGTACATTGACATTGTTCATTCAAATGACAAAAATGTACACATATGATGCAAATTAGATCAGTTGTTGGGAATACTTCAGAAAAAAACAGATTTTGTCTGTTATTTGGAAGTGAAGTCCAAAATTAAATTTTGCCTGTTTCATTCAAAGTTTGCTGAATGGCAGTCCATAAAATTGAGATTTTTACTTTTTATGGAATGGTGAACTTTGATATTCATTATTTATTAGGGGTGTTTTAGATATTCCTTTCATATTACTTAAAAACTAATCAAAAGGCTAAAGAATAATAATTTTGAAAAAAATGATACAATATACATATAAATATAAATAATAATAAATACAGAACAAAAAGCAGCTGCTGCAGTGAAATTTGTATAAGGCTGGAAAAGGTTGTTTGTTTGTTTGTTTGTTTGTTCTGAAAAAAATATTTTGCTCATTTTTAGAAACATAGATGAGAGGAAGCTGAACAGATCACTGCTAATGAAAAAGTCCTACTGAAAGAAAAGTCAGAAAAGGGGTTCCTTAGACTAATTTTTAAAATATGTTTTAGTTTCTGAGAGCTGTGGGAGGTATGGCTGATGAATGCACCAATATCACGAAAGTAGGTGGAGTCAAACATTTTAGAACATGGGGGGGTTGATTTTGGAGTAGTTTAAAGCAGCAAAATGCATGCCTGGTCCTTATTTTTTAAACAACAAGGGGAAAATCCTACCACTGAACATCAGCATTTTTGCCAACCAATTTTGCTGGGTGCTGTGGAAGTTGCATAAAGGATGTTGGGGACTGGGGCCTCCTGCAGTCCACAGGTGGCTCATTTATGTGTCAGAAGATTCTGCCTGCCCCAGAGTGAGTAGTCTATCCAGCCTATTAAGCCTTAACCAAAGCCTTTCCCCTTCCCAAAAGCTCCACCAACCCTCCCTCCTGTCATTTTTGGTGATAGTTGTATTCATTCATTCAGTTTGTATGGCTGCCCATCTCAACAAGTGATTCTGGGTGGCAAACAATCATAAAATAAATTAAAAACAAATTTCCATCATAATACAAAAATTAAAATGCACACAGCAGCTGAGGAGAATGTTATAATCCATGGTTGTTAACACAACCAGGAGATGGGACCCTTCACACCCTCGAGGCCCCAGACCTGGGCACATAACCAGGTCTTTAGGGCCTTATGAAAGGCCAGCAGGGTCAGGGCCATCCTGATCTCTGGAAGGAGGATATTTCCATAGGATGGATGCTACAGCAGAGAAGACATGCCTCTGGGCCCTGCCAGTCAGCATTCCCTGACCTGGAGCATGCCCATCCTGTTGGACCAGATTGGATGGGTAGAGACAACTAGGAAAAGGTGGTCCCACAGGTGCCCGGTCCCAAGCCATGAAGAGCTTTAAAGGTGGCAACCAGAATCTTGAATTGTACCCAGAAGCACACTGGCAGCCAATGCAGCTCACAGAGCGGTGGTGTTAAATGAGCTGAGTAACTGACACCATTTACTACCAGTGCAGCTGCATTCTGCAGACAGATATAAAGCTGGGTATCATCAGCATACTGGTGATAACTCACTCCAAACTGTCAGATCACCTCACCCAGCGGCCTCATGTAGATGTTAAACAGGCAATCCAAGTACAGACCTGCCAGGTCAACTCTCACTTGGAAGCAACATGCATTCCTCAGAGGGACTGGAAACCCTTTATGGAATTTTTGCTGAAAAAGGAAAAAAAAATGAACTGGTGCTTTATGGATATGATGATTAGAAAAGGAAAAATATGGTAGAAGGGAATTATGATGTAACCTGAAAGAGGGAGGATAGACGATAAATTTATTTGTAACTGCTGTAAAGAAGGTCAGAGACCAATCCTTTATATATTTTATTTTTTCTTCTTTTCTTTTCTTTCCTCTACTTATCTGTAGGTTGAGTCACGGCAACTGGATTTCTTTCTTCTTGGTTGAAACATTTCGCTGCTTGTCCAAGCAGCTTCTTCAGTCTGTTCTTCAGGCAGACTGAAGAAGCTGCTTGGACAAGCAGCAAAACGTTTCAACCAAGAAGAAAGAAATCCAGTTGCCGTGACTCAACCTACAGACAATTCCACCTGGATGACTGAGAATCTTCATTGACATATTTTTCCTCTACTTACTTTTTTTACTTATCCACTTGCTCTCCTCTCCTCTCCTCTCCTCTCCTCTCCTCTCCTCTCCTCTCCTCTCCTCTCCTCTCCTCTCCTCTCCTCTCCTCTCCTCTCCTCTCCTCTCTTAATGTATATTGTATGTTTGATTTTACTATTGTATGAAATCTCTTATTAAAAAAGATTTTAAACAATGCATTCCTCAAAGGAAATGACCTTGGATTGCTGAGATTGCCATGGCTGTACATTTGCATGGCTGCTATCTGTTGTGTTTTTCTGCCTCCTCAAAGGAGAAGAGACTCAAGATGGCTGAGATCCAGCAGAATGCTTGGAAGATAGTTGTTCTTTGGTCACCTCATGCAACCTACCAAAAGACAACAAATGAACAACTGAATCCTTGCACATTTTTGTCTGTACAAGATGAGGTAAGCCACCTGCTTTGCTTAACTTGGAGGAAAGTACTTGTGCCCAAGATTACAAAGCTTGTTTTCCTGCACAGGAGGCATCAAGGAGAACTGGCTTCCCATCTTCTGATGCACAGAGAAATGACTGGGTAGGACAGCATCAGAGGGGTGAAAGCTATTCCTGATGGGACTGCATGTTCCCTCAGGGTGGGGGGTGCACAATTTTCTACACGTTCTTCCATGGCAATTTGAATCTTTTGATCTGCAGTGAGGGAAAATATCCATAAAGCATACTTTCTAGATGTTTTAAAAGCCAAGAGTGTCAACAGTAGGCCTAGGCTCTTTAAAGCTCTTTATAGATGAGATAATTTTTTTCAGTTTCCAAGATTGGCCATGTGATTGCACAATGTCACACTATTCTGCAGCAATTCAAGGAAGTGCCAGATTAGAAGCTTCTTCTCTTCAAAGAGTTCAGTGCTGATTTAAGTGCTCCACTTTTCTTACTATTTTAAAAGAGAGTCTATCAATCATGTGGTAACATTTATAAAGGACAGTTTTTATATACTTCAGAATTTTCCTGTAACTTTAAATTAATCAGAGTAATCTGTCAGATCAAAAATCTGTACCCTAAAAAGAATGTGCCTTCTTTGGTCTGTAAATCCCCACTGAGAACTAGATAGATTTGTATTGGAATCCGGAACACCAAACCCCTCTAGCACCCATAAATCTCTGAAACAGTCCAGCTGCATTCCTGAAAGTACTAAACCTGGCATAAGCCTACTTATGCTAACAGGGTTACTCTGGGCGATATTGCATGCTGCATGTCTGCCTATTTATCCATCTATACTGTATCTTTTATAATACATATCTCATGGATGTTTGTGTTCACTTTGCTTGGGACAGCCTCAGCATGTTAAAGCAGAATGCGGGCAAACATTTTACTTAAAAGAATGCCTCTAAAACTGTACTCATCTTGGCCTTTAAATCAATGATTGGTCAAAGTATATCTGACTTTTTGGCTCAGGTGACAATTATACATTTCCATTAGCTTCACATTTGCCCACCACTTGTGAGATGGAGGGACAGAAGTCTTTGTCTGTTTACTCTCCTGATGTTTGGTGAGTCAATATTTATTCTGGTTTTCTACAGCAAAGACAATAGCTTTTCAGACAGAACACAAGGAAGCTCATGTTAGACAGGGAACTATCAAAGGCTTCTTCACATAAGTATCTAAGACAGAACAGAGGTGGGAAAGAATATTTTGTTTCCCATTTTAATCTGATTCTATACAGTTTGTTGTTTCTTCCTCCATGCACACATTTTATGTACTTTCTCCCTTGTGCATGTTAGGGGAAAATGCACACAAAATGTTTATATTCATGGTAGTCATGCATAACCTGACTTATGTTAGGAAATTGTCCAAAAATGTGTATATTCAGGAAAAAAATCACATAAAAAGTACATGGGTTTTTATGCATTTTAAAAAACAAACTTCAAATAATGTAGAAAACAGGAACAAAATGTAGCATTTGAAAAATGAGAAGCTGAGAGAAAGCAAAACTGACAGCTTGATGCCCCCCTTGGGCAGAAAATGCAGCCCTGTGTAGATGTTTCTCTGAAAACTCTTTTTGATCTAGTAAAGCAGGTGTGAGGGGTTTTACATTGCTTTAAAGCTGGGAAGAAGCTGCTTAACACCTTCTAGTGGTCATTCTGAGATGACAAAAAGCAGAGGGAAAAAAGGATAAATATGCCACTCTTTGGCTCCCAGCTTTCATGTGAAGACATCTAAAATGCTTTCGATCACTAAAGCGTACATAATGTTTTGTTCCTTATATTTTTATCTTAGGTTTCCATGAAGGATCCTAGAGAAGTGCACCTAATACCATCTTCCACCCTAGTGAAATTTATCAAGGAGTATGAAAAAGAGATAGAGGTCTAATGTAAATTAGCAAAGTTGCATGTCCCAAGAGATTTGTTATTCCTTCTTTGAAAGGTAAATATGGGATGTTAAAAAAGAGCCAGTTTGGTGTAGTGATTAAGGCACCAGGCTAGAAACCAGGAGACCATGAGTTCTGGTCCTGCCTTAGGCCCAAAGCCAGCTGGGTGACCTTGGGCCAGTCACTCTCTCTCAGCCCTAGGAAGAAGGCAATGGCAAACCACTTCTGAAAATCTTGCCAAGAAAACTGTGGGGACTAATCCAGGCACTTGCCAAGAGTCAATACTGACTTGAAGGCACTCAACAAAGAAATCACCCAGGCCTTACATAGTACTCTAGAACCATTTTGATACTTGTAATCCAGCATAGTTTTGCATCAAATTGGTGAAGTCTGCTTGGAAAGGACTTGTAAAGAAGGTACTCTCTGATGAGCTTCCATCTATTGTCTCACAACTACCCTATGAGTCATAATCTATACTTCGAAAAGCACCATGCCAAACTAGTGATCATGACTACCATGAAAATGCCACTTCACAATCTGATGGAGAAGGTGTCTAAATAATACGCATTTCTGGCAAGTATCCAATTTTGCTGTCATGAGTTTCGCTTAACCCCCATCCTCATACCCTTTCAAAGGAGACTTTCCAGCAAAAAGAGCTGCAGAAGAAAATGAAGAACATACATTTGATCTGAGCTTTCCTTTCCTGATCTTTTTGAAGTACACTGATTGTGCTGCAAAAGAAAAAAAAAGGGAAACGACATAAAGAATGAATTCTGAAAAGCCTCTGTACACTAATGGTCCTGTACGTTACAATGAAATGCTATCCCCAAAAAGTGTGTGACATGCCATATCCGACCAATTCATAGTTATTACCATATAATGACTGTCAATGAAACCATAATGGTGGCAAATAGAAAGTAAAATGTTAGGCAAGGTTCACATGGCTCAGTAACTGTTGAAAATTCAAGCCATTTATTTCATGAATGTTGGGGATGAAAACAGAGAAGTATCTGCCCTGAAACAGGGGAGCTGAAGTGAATCTCAAAGCTGGCTGCAAGTTCCAACAGCCAAATACTGTATATTCAGCAGATATAAAGTATTTACCTGAAAAGAAGACCTGGGTTTTTTACTTTAAAATGGGTTGGTTATTTCAAGTGCAATGAAAGTATGGCAATGGAAACAGATCTGGTTTTTTTTTTTTTTTTTTAATCTGATCTCCTTGTGGAAGAGATGAGAATCATCTGAAATGCAGGTTCAGCTTCCTTTCAGCTATCTATAATAGGAAAGCATTATTCTTATTGCTCAAAGCTTTATTCGTATTATTCACATAAGGTTCTGTCCAAAATTCTTGCTTGGAAGCTTTTGGTTTCAGAATGGATTGGGAGATGACCCATTACTGGGTGCAATTTGAAGAGAAGATAAAAAATTGGGTGGTCCTCTAGTTTTCTGAAACTTTCTACCCAGCAAAAGGGAACATCAGTGTCATCCCCTAAGACTGCCTCAAAAAAATCCTTTTGTTCTGAGGACATTTTGAAGAGGGGGTAGATATGGTTCAATGATTATCTTTGAGGGAGATACTCTGTAATCTCTTCTACCAAATTTGAAAGGAAGTACATTCAAAATAGATAAATTAGTCTTTTTGTGTCAGTGCTGGCTCCTGGCAACTGCCAGGACTAGTCACTGCAGTTTTCTTGGCAAGATTTTTCAGAACCAGTTTACCATTGCTTTCTTCCCAGGGCTGAAAGAGTGAGAGAGACTGGCCCAGCTGGCTTCATGCCTAAAACAGGACTAGAACTCATAGTCTCCTGGTTTCTAACCTGGTACCTTCATCACTACACCTGGCTCTCAAATTAGTCTTACAATGCTAAAATGAGACACAAAGACACAAATTTCTCAAGGGTAAATTGCTGCTTGGCTAGATAGCCTTACTGCCAGCAGTCACATTTGAACTGCACCCCTGTCTCTGTCACCATCTTCCAAAGTTTAATAAAAGATAGGCATCTCTGCCCCCTATAGCTCAGCAGCAATAAGGAATAATTCTATTAAAATAACTCTTCATTATCCATACATGCAATTTTCATACCAACTGAAATATGGCATGTATGCATGTAAGGCACTTTGATTATTAGAAAATATATCTAGCTATTAGAACCATAAGCAAAAACAGACTTCACATTCCCATTTGGCCAAATATCTCTGGGTTTGTTGGTCAATTTTTATACTCCTGTCTAACCCATAGGTGGTATTCATACAACATATTGAATACTAGACCCAGGTTTTTTTCTGTAAAAAAAATGCTGTGTTCACAAAACTTGCTATGCTCAAACAAATAAATCATAGTATGGCATTATGTGATGTTTGGTTAACATGCAGTATGCTAAGGCAATAGTTGAATTTCCACAAATCATAGATAATTTAATCCCATTTTATCCTATTCTAATGTGTTGTCCAAATTCAACCATGGAGTATTGGGAAAGAAAGGAGAAAAATGAGCTTCTTGGAGAAAGGATGAAATAAAACACACAAATAAATTGTCTGGTGTGGAAGTGGAAGTGAAATGCAGGGGAATATTGTTCCAGGATTTTTTAAAAATAAAAGGAAGCAATGATGTCATTTTCTAGAATGCCAAATTGGTGGATTCTCTTCACACTGTCAAGTAAATGAAGTAATAAAGGAGATTTCAGGTTTTATGATTGTCTGTGATGGATCTGAATAAGGAAAGACAGAGAATGAAGAAGTTAATTAAGCAGAATTTGTTTTTTTTTTTGTTTCGCTTTGCTTTGATATACTTCCTTTAGCAATTTAAATGGTAATACTGCAAAAATTTTGCCTAATAAAAAAACTAAAGGCTGCATTTCAGCTGGCTGAAATAAGGGCTTTATTATTTCCTGAATTCCCTACCCACTGAAATCTGAAGATGCTTGGTGGTGACAGTGATAAAGATATAACAATAAAATATCCACAGTAAAAATTGTGATGGCGGTAGGTCTTCGGGAGAAACCAAACCTTATGTTAGAATAATAAAAAAAATCTTCCAAGCTAGTAAATGGTGTAACTTGTGAAACTGATGGCCCTGAGAGGAGTTCAGATAACAAGAAGCAGGTTAGCATTTCCTGACAAAGTGTGAAGGTCATCTGATGAGCATAATAAAGTGTGAATATTTACTGTATTGTTAATAGCAGATACAAAGAAAGGAAGTCCATCTATGAAAATATAGAGATTGTAGAGGTGCCACTATGACCCAGCATTGAAGAACCATTTATTTTTTATCTGATGTGTGGACACAGTTTTGGGATCATATATTAATTAGGTTGACTTTATAGTTCCTCATGTATACTCCCTTTGGATATATAATTTTTAGCCTTTATAACCTTGGGGCTCTCACACTTTTGAGTGACAGCCCAATGATCGCTGGAGTTTGCACCTGAATAAAGACACTTTTTGGTTTCTCCTGAACACCTACACCCTCCACAAAATGAACATACATAATCATAAAACCATACTTACCAGCATCCTGAAGAAACAGGATAGGAAGAGTATTGATGCTTTTGAAAATTAGTGTTGGAGAAAACTGAGAATACCATGAACACCCAAGAAAACAAACAAATGGATCATTGAGCAAATCAACCCAGAGTTCTCACTCAAGGTACAAATGACCAGATTCAGATTATCCTACTTCCGAAACTTTATGCAAAGACCCAGTTCTCTGGAGAAGGCTTGAATACTGGGAAAAGTGGAAGGAAAGAGAAAAAGAGGATGACCAGCAGCAAGGGGGATGGATTCAGTTATGGTGGCAATGGGTGCATTGTTGGAAGACCTGAAGGACCAGGTTAGGGATAGATTGTCATGGAGAAAATCTATCCATGTGGCCACACAAAAAGATGACACCAACTTGATGGCATGTAATCAATCAATCAACCATCATTCTAGGCATCATGCAATACCAAAGCCCTTCTGAAACAAATGAAAGGCCCAAACTGTGAGGATCTACCTCACTTCAGGTGGGAGGTTTCCAAACTGCAGGAACTGCCCCACAAAATCAGTACCTACAAGCAGCCCTGGAATAACCATTAAGCAAAATAAGCATGTGCTTAGGGCACCAAGGGAAGGGGGAGTTTTCCCCCTTAGCTATCATGCCTTTAATTCTTTAATTCGTTTTCAGCACTTCCTAAGTCTTAATGTCTGGTCAGTTAAGCAATGGAAGGGCCAAGGGCCATCATTATTGGGTTGTACTTAGGTCATCAGTTGGCCTTAATCTGTCTCTGCCTAAAAGTCTCCATGCTATATATATCTTGTAGAAATTGGGACTATCTGTAGTTTCTTCTGGGACACCTGAACCAGGTTGGTCAATTCCAACTGGAAGAGATGGTCCTGAATCAAGCTCCTTGGGGCCCTATGGGTAATAACAAGGACCTTGAATTGCAATTGGAAGTGAATCAGAAGCCAGTGCACAGCTCAAAGCAAAGGTGTAACATGTTGATGGTGCCTAGTGCTAACCAATACATTGGCTACTAATTGGAGCTTCTGGATATTCTTCAAAAGTAGCCTCAAGTAGAGCTTATTGCAGTAGTCCAGCCACACAGTAATGAGGCTGTGAGCTATTGTTATGAGGTCTTCCTGCCCCAGATAGTTTCGCAACTGGCACCCCAGCCAGACATGGAAAAAAAGGCCCATGAACCAGTAGCCATGAACCAGGTAGATCCCCAAATCATAGCTGTCAAATTACCTCATTGAATGAACAGCATCTATATTTTTCTGGGATTCAACTCCAGCCTGTTTTGTCCCACCCAAACTCCAACAGTGTCTAGACACTGGGACAAAACATCAGTACAGGTAGACCTCACTTGATAAGCGCCCTGTTTAGTGACCATTTGAAGTTACGACAGCACTGAAGAAGTAACTTTATGACCAGTCCTTGCATTTATGACTGTCCCCACAGTCACATGATTGCTATTTGCATGCTTCACAACCAGCTTCCTCAGATTGAAAATAAAACCTGCAGTTCTGGAGATAACTGGCTGTCAACCTCAAACTCAGAGCAGGTAGCTGCTGATTCAGCTAGCAAGTAGAGTGACAAGGGCTGAGCAGTGGAGATTGGCATGACTCCTCTAGAGGAGGAAGCATTAATTCCTCATGGTCCAGACTGCATCCTCTTGTTGGAAACAACTCCCTGCCACCAAAACTGCATTTCTTTGGCCTCTCATTCCTTTTTTTTTAAAGTAATTTTTTGGTCTTCAGCTTGCAGCCCCTGGACTGGATATAGTGGATGTACTTTGGCTGTAAGCAATTAGACTGCAAAATGCCTGCTCTTCTTGGTGGTATTCAAGCCACAGAGGCAAGGTTGTCTTTCTCTGTAGATCTTTCTCTGCCTAATTTATACTTCTTCAGTTTTACCATTATCTGCTAAGTGATTTATGACCAAACTAATACAACTGTTGGAAACATGCTAATTGCTTCCTGCTTGTTTGCTGCTCAGCCTAATGCAGGGCAGTACTGAAGACTGCTCAGAGGTCTAAAAGGACCAAGAAGGTCACATTAGTGTCTTCTAGATCTTAAAGTCTATCAAAAAGAGTGAAAAATGTCATTTCCATCTCATACCTGGGCCTGAACCCTAATTAAAATGGGTCCAGATAATTGTCTTCTTCTCATATGCTCTGTAATTTATTCAACTGTATTCAAGAGGCAGTTGGCTTCTAAATCAGACAGACAGACAGACAGACAGACAGACAGACAGAGAAAGAAAGAGAAGGCAACAGACAGACTAAGCAAAGCCACCCAGTGAGCTTTCTTGAATGAGCATCAGTTAGAAGTAGGGTTTCCCAGGTCCTAGCCCAACACATTGGCTCACATATACAACCTTAATGGAGAGTTATTGTCATATGGAGAAACTGGAAGTGGAGAAGTGGTATTGGACAGTTCTTTTCCCATCCTCCCATTAGTCATTTCTGCTGTGGCAGTTATTGGTTGTGTGAAACACCGAGTCATGTCTGACCCTTTGGGGGGACGCTGCTTTCGCAATGTTTTTCTTGGCAGACTATAGCAGGGTGGTTTGCCATTGCCTTCCCCAGTCATCACCTTCCCCAGCAATCTGGGTACTCATTTTACCAACTTCAGAAGGATGGAAGGCTGAGTCGACCTGAGCCGGCTACCTGAGAATCCAGCTTCCGCTGGGATCGAACTCGGGTCATGGGGAGAGTTTCGGCTGCAATACCTACCACACTGCATCACACGAGGCTTTTAGTTATTGGTTAGTCCTGTTGTTTTTTTGTTGGTTAATAAGTTAATCTTCTCGCATATTCCTAATAGTTAAATATATTAAATAAATATTATCCACAGCTTATCAACCATGCTTGTATAAAAACACAACAGCATGACACAATTTGTTCTCCATCATCTTCTCCAGCCTTCTAGGATACTCTCTACCTTTACAGGAAAGCACACTTCCAAATGAAGCATTTGACTGTAACTACTTACCATTTTATTTTCTAACAATGCCTTTGGGCTCTATGTTGGGCCCAGAGACATACCTGGAAATAAACATTATTCTTGAAATTGATGCTTTGCTTTGTGGCATGCTAGCTTTTGATTTATTTTTAATTAAAAGTATCTCATAAATAAAATTAGATTGGATGGGGAACCTAGCAGATGCCAAGCATGTGTTGCTGAGCATATTGGCACCCTCAGGCACAGCTTTGGGAATCTAGGCATAGTGTGGCCCTGCTATTTTGTGACTTATATGAGTTCTGCTATTTTTTCACAGTCTCAAGAATTTGGGAAATAATTTGCTGACAATTCTTCTTAAATTGTTAGAGAATTTCCATCCTTCCCTGCAGAAAATCTGCTGAATTAGGCTCTTTATTTGAGTCATTCATGACCAAGGAAGAGAATTTTGGGTGAAACCATGAAATCAGTTTTAATATTGTTTGCAGCAGTATCCCTAATGGGGGTCAACAGTCAAAAAAGTCAAGATGGCAGCCAAAATTGCATGTTCAAAACCCTGCCCCATTTCTATGTACACTTTGATTACATGATTGCAAGCTTCCATCTTGACTTTTTTGACACTCCATCCCCCAGATACTGGAGTACTGGTCTGTCCAGTCTCTTCCTTTAGGCCACTGCTGCTTTCATTCTCCAGTGTGAATTCAACCAATAGGGATTAATTCACCAATATGTGAGCCAAAAATTTATTTGAAAGTATTCATTTTTTAATGCTCTATACCAGCTGTCGGGAAATCTCATGTCTCTTACCAAAATCCTTGCTGAACTCCCTCATTGCATTCCCTAAAAGCAATTTAGGGAATTTTGAGTGGCTGTTATCCATAGTTGATTCCATTTATATCTGCCTTTCTCTGAGAGCTAAAGGTGGCATACATGACAGTCTTCCCTTCATTTTATTTACACAATAACCCCATGAGGTAGGCTAGACCAAGAGAGAATGACCGACCCAAAGTCACCAAGAAAGCTTTGTGGTGAGTTAAGCTTTGTTCGCTCTGGTTCAGCAATGTTTGAAATATAATACTGGTTATTTTTATTTATAGTTAACATCTTTATATTTTAGAAATGTAAGCCATATTTACCATTATGGATAGCAATTTTCTACTAATACTTTGATGAAGGGGAAGAATATAAAACCTTGAAATAAAAAAAATATCCTGAAAGTTTTTATTCAAAGTTATTATTTTCTTTCTATTAAAGTCATTACTGTGTTTCCTGAGTAGTCCTGTTTTAATGGAAAATGGAAGGAAACAAATGTGACAGAGGCCAAATCAGGGCAGCAACGAAACCTCTGACATACATTTTTACTGAATAGTCTTTCATCCCCTTGCTTGGGCTGAATTTAGCAGTACACAAAGCCCCAAATAAAACAAAAACAAGGTTTATGGAGCAGAAGGTCACAAGCTGTAAAATTCCTAACTGCCGCCCTCCAAGCATAGAAGCTGGAAATAGCATTCCATCCTATTTATTTAATCCCACCCTTGTTTGAAGCTCAGCCTCACAGAAACATTTTTCATATAGCTATTACAGATGGAAGCTGGACTATTATAAACATAAGTTGGGGGATCATTGACTCTAGAAATGTGAGTTAGGGGCAGGGGGGGTTGTCTATAATGTGTCTATGATTTTCATTTCCCAGATATCCTCACAGAATCTGCAAGTGGAAGTATAAGACCAAATCTTGTCTTCTGATGGATGCCAACTGGTCCCATGTTCAGTTACTAATACAATGTACTCCCATAGTACATCTAGAAGTACAGTTTACTGGCAGTTTACTGAGTGGGTGGGGGAGATAGTCCTAGTGTACCATCTTCAATTACCTCAGATAAAACTTGCTGCTTATCAAGATCTTAGAGATTTGATTATGTGCCATCAAGTTGCTGTTGAGTCTTAGAGCCCAGATAGATTTCCTCCATGATGATCTGTCCCTAACCTACCTTTCAGGTCATCCATTGGTGCCCCCATCACCACTCTGAGTCCATCTACTTTGCTGCTGGTCATCGTCTTCTGCTGCCCTAAAATAAGACAAACTTAAACTTATTCTCACTTATGCTTCCTATGTTCTTGAAAAGGGTAGGCATATGGAGACACCAATTTTTCAAGTCCTATTTTGCTCAGTTTCTCATTTTTTCTAAACTCTAGGGCATTTCATCACCATTTTGCATCCATTTGTGAGTTAAGAAACAGTAACACAGGAAACTTTACATGCATTTTTATCTTAGGATATGTATTTTTTTTTCATGAACTTTTCTTAGGAGGCACACTTTTGCAAATCGTTTTCCTTAATATGTACTTGTTTTGTGCATTATTTTCACCAATATTATGCATATCAGACCAGGAATGTCC
This sequence comes from Candoia aspera, assembly GCF_035149785.1. Classification (NCBI taxonomy): domain Eukaryota; kingdom Metazoa; phylum Chordata; class Lepidosauria; order Squamata; family Candoiidae; genus Candoia; species Candoia aspera. The sequence goes on from NC_086153.1 coordinate 315,507,623, forward strand.
AATAGGTTGTCTCTGATAGCTTCTTGTGGGCCACCACACGTTGTCATTCCCAGTGCCCTACTTCTCACAATCTCATCTGAAGTTGTAGCCCTGTGGCATGATTGTGGCTAGTATGAAGGAATCCTTTTGCACATCTTGTGCTGTTTTAGAAGGCGTAAATTTCCTGCAGCAATATTAAGGAAGGAGTGGGAAGGAAAGAGGTTATCAATGGACTTTCTGCCTGGGGGGGAACTTAGCAATAGCCTGATGAAGCCAACCCTTAGCACCAGCCATACACAGAACTATAAATGCACTGGTAGAAAATGCATCGTCTTGCACAGGAAGAATCCATTATACACAAAATACTACCCTTAGTTAAGGAGACAGTAGAGAGAGTGGCAGCTTAGAGGAAAAGAAAAAGCTTTTTCCTTGTTGCTGAATAATGCTATCAGCAGGAGTTCCCCATGATTTAGAGCTATTCTGAGGGGGAAAAAAAGCATTTTTATCATCAAGCAGAATGGGAAATTATCCAGATTGTAAGAGGACTAGGGTTTTGTTTTTTTGGTGGTTTGGAGAATGTTTGGTGGTTTGTTGCATGTACTATACAGAGGGAAAAATCAAAGGGAACAGAAATCTAAAATTTCACCTTTCTCTATTGTCTTCCAGATTTATTTTAACATACTAAAAAGGTTCTCCTTTTCTGTGTACCCTTTAGTTCCATAGTGCTCCTTCACTGCTCTTACTCACTTTTCATTAGACAAAATAGTGGTCATCTTCTGTTGGGAGCAGTCTTGGCCTAAATGTTTGTTTGTTTGTTTGTTTTGCTTAAAATGAAATAAAAATGAGAAAAATCAAGCTGTGGGTGGGGATTGAAAGTATTTTTATAGTTAAGAAGGAAGGTAGAAAATTACCTTACCAAATGTTTAAATCATTTGGAATGGGTGGGATTGGGGAAAGAAATGCTGATGCTCATTAAACCTGGAAGGCAGAGGAAGTTGTCAAATTATTAGGGCCAGATACCTTTAAACCCAGTTTTCAGTCAGCGCAAGATAGAAACTGCTCCTTAGCAGCAACAGCAGTGATGTATCATCTTTATGCTATGCTTATGGGTTTTCTAAGGCATTTGATCAAATATTGGGGAAATCAGAATGCTGGACAAGAGAGATCTTTGGCTAGATGGCCCCTCTTTCATTCTAAATATCATTCTGGTATGATGACATCTGCCAGCATGCTTTTCTTGTTCAGTGTTTTGGTTACTAAGAGTACTAAAAGTCATGGTGGTATCAAAAGAGCTATATGCAGTCTAATAAAATAAAGCAAAACATTTATTTTGACCTTGAGGCTAACAGAAAATGATCTCACTTACCCTGTACCAAAGCAGATTTTGCTGTAAATTACTATATGCTGGTTTGTTCATATTCTAGATGAATGGCAGTTACTAAGCATGTCACATCTATTCTTTCTGGAGCACCATGGCTCCATTTAGAAGGCTTAAGAATGAGTTATTAGTGTTCTGCAATTTTGTAAATTAGCTCACAGTAGTGAGGCAATGCAGTTATGGAAGTATATTTCATTATTTACCTGTAAGCAGCTCTGACAATGTGGTACTGATTAAAACCTTGCAAAAATTACTTAGGAGGAGAGAAATGTCATTCTAGTTCTGAGCTACTGGGGTGTGGGGGTGTAACCTTTGGATTGGAGTGTCTCAGCTTCTTCCAAGAGAAAATGCATTTGTTTTGCTGATTCAGGAAACAGAACTTAATTAGGCTGTGCAGTTCTTCAAAGGGGCATTTTGCTTCATTGGACAGTGAAGCAGAGTGTCCCCTAGAGGCAATGCCACAATGACATCAGTATAGTGGGATGGCCATGGTGATGTTGCTGAAGCAAAGCAGCCAATCAAGGCAAGATGCTGAAGACCTGACTCTTTCCCCAGGCGTTCCGGTCACATGGTTAGGTGAGCTCTGGTGTTGTTGATGCACTTTTTTTTTCCTGTGAGTGGGGTTATTGTTTATCCTTGGGCTCCTGGGATTACATGTGATGGGCTTTTTTTGTTTGTTTTTAATTCTTGTAAGCCACCCAGAGTCATTTGTGTGAGATGGGCAGTGATATAAATCATATATATGTATATGTATATGTATACACACACACACACACACACACACATCATATAAATAAAATCAAGGTAGATCAGCCTCAACTTTACCCTTTGCTGAGGTAGAGAACACAGAATGAAGCATCTCAATGAGGTGTATTGTAGTTGTCTTACAAGGTAGACCAGACAGGAAACTTGACCAGATGAACCAATTCTACTTTATTGTAAGGTTACATTAACAGAATCTTGCAAGTCTGAAAGTACTTCTCTCCCCCCATCCCCTTTACAGCCCAAGAAACTAGGGAGGGTGCCTTCTGAGCCTTTTGTCCCACCCACATTGCTGCAGGCTAAGCTGCCTTTTATCTGACTGGTCCCTTGGTTGTGTCTCATTGCCCTCTGTCCCAAGGACATTCCCACATACCATTACAGTAGTGCATCCACAGAGACCTAGAATTTAAAATAAAGTAAGTTAATTCAATATAGAATTTCTGGGAGGCAATGCAGACATGTTTTTTTTAAATCTCTCCTGACTTTGGGGGTGGGCAATCTGCAACCAAGAGACTCATGCAGCTCTTGAAGATCTTTTGTGGTGTATGTCTGTATCCCCAGAAATACTCTGTAATTACCCTTCCAAGTTTGACAAGGTAATTACAAAAAGTAATTGACATTTTTTCTTTCTATTCTGAGGTGGAAAACCAATGAAAATAATAGTCTAAAACTCAAAACAGTAGGTAGTAGGTAGGTAGGTAGAAAGACTGACATGTCCTCAAACCCAGAAAATCTCAAGCATCGATGACCATCTTTGTGCCATTGACCACCCACTGCAGTCCTCAGTCTAACACTAAATAGAGTCCCTGGCCTTGGAAAAGTTTGTCCACCCCCATTTGAGGTCCTGCTTCCCAAATGTAGCTCTTTAGCCACCCTAGACTCAAGGAACACAATGAAAATAAACTAAAGCTCAGAAGAGTTTGCCATCAAGTAAGCTTCTCACAGTACTTCTTGACCAGCCATTCCTGGTAGTCTATCTGGTTGGGCAGAACCAGTCCAGAGTTTGGAAACAATTTTGTGCTTAGGAAAATCCCCCAGACTGAAGTTCTAGTAACTTACCACATGGGCAGCTATACTTACTGTATGTTTGAAGACTGTGGATTTTAGCTCATCTCCTCAAGATAGACCAGACCCAAAAATCAACTCCACAGGAAGACTAGACCTATACTTTATGGGTATGCTATAATAACAGAATCTTGCAAGTCTGACTATGCTTTTCATCCTCTCCTTCTTATATCCCACGGAGGCACCAGCCTGAGTCCCTTCTTAATACTATCTCCCTTCCCAGGACTTGAACGCTTTTGCCCTTTTTGCTTACATAACACTTTTGAATATTTGCTTTAAGGCTCCCTCCCTGTCTCTCTACAGTCACAAGCCTGGGCATCTGTGGGGGGACAATTGGAGCAAGTGATAAAATGTACTCCATGAGGTTACAGCCTAAACCTCATAATTTACTTATTTGTGTCAGCCATCAGTATGCCAGTATGTAAGGGCAGGATCTGTGTCCTGACTTCACCACATGCATGCCACCCTTTTGTCATAATCTTGGATTGTAGGCTGCAGACGGCTATTCACGTGGTATGCAGACCTAAACAAATGCATGCCATCATGATTTAAGTGTGGAGTAATCTCAAGTAAATGTGCAGAAGGCAACAACCCTGAGCAGTGAACAAGTGGAAAACCATTATGATGTCAGGCTTTTTTTCATCCTTAAATTCAATTTTTTATTTGAGGGATGATTTTAATTTTTTTTTAAAAGATTTATAAAGATCCATAGTGTAAAATTTAGCCAGTTTAAATATCAGCTCAACTCAGGCATAAATTTAAGTGACTGAGTGATATAATACATATCTTTTGAGCTAACCATGTCAAGTTCAGACCCTGGCATCTTTAGATATGGCTGAGAAAGCTGCTTTTCTAAAATCCTGCAAAACTCTTTTTTACTAACCAGAAGCTAGTTGCAGGATATGCGACTCAAAGGCACTGCCAAGAATACAAGTCAGATTTTACTGTAGCAAACAAAATATGGCATGCTGTGGATCCATATACAACAAATCTTTGTAGTTATGAAGGTCTGCACCTCTCACTTTATAGAAGAGATTGTCACACACCAGCTGAGATCAGCACAGATTAAAATGGCTGTCAGATTCCAAGTTGAACTGCAATTAAGTGACTATGGAGGTGGCAAAGCCTGTTGTCCTCAGAGAGCTGTCAGTGATGGATGGGGAAAAGGCTTGTTCCCAGACTAGGAGCTCAGCCAAATACAAATAGGAGGTGAGAGTTCAACCTGATACAAGACACATGACCACACAAAGAAATGTGCAAGGAACGGAAATGAGAAAGCTGTTACTACGCTGTTTGGATGGAGAGGCCCTGGGGAGACATTGGATATTTGACTGGTTTCCAGAGAAAAGTCTAGGCATGCCAAAAGCTTTTTGACGTTTTGGGGAAAAAGTATGCTTGTTTCCCCCGTAAAGACTGCTTGTGGAAAACAAGCTGAGAGGGGTTCGTTTGGTAATGTCAGGGCTTTTTCCAGCTAGGATCAGTGGAGGCTTCTGTGAGGCCACTGTGCCATGTGAGTGTCTGGTATGTTATTTACTGGTATGTTATTTACTGATACACCATTGAGTCATTCCCACAATTCCAAAATATGTACTTCTCAAAAGAGTGTATAATTCATGTTGGAGAACTAGAAGAAGCTTCTCCTGGATAGAGATACCCTTCCTAATGATGTCCATCCTCTGGTAGCCTCCGTGTTAGACCACTAGAATGTGTTGTTTGGGAAAATGCCTTTGAATCCAGCCTGGAAACTACATTTAGTTCAAAAATTCAACCACAAGTGTACCTCTTTCTACCAGGCATTTTGAACGTATCTTCTTGGTGCATGAAAAGCTCTACTGGCTTCCTGTTTTTTCTGGAACAGAATTCAAAATGTTGGTGCTTACCTTGTAAGTCCTACCTGGGTTGTAATCTGGATAACTGAGAAAACGTCTTCTCCAAGAAAGAGTCCTATGGATCAGTGGATATCTGGGCGATGTCAAGGCTATAAGCAGTTACATACTAGTATATTCTTTCTCATTTCTTAGCAAAGGAAGCTCCTGGTTGTCATGATAACAGTATCCTTAACAGGTTTAATCAACATTGTAACTCAGTTCATAGTTGTTAAATCTTATGTATTCTGACCAGCAATTAGGACCAGTCAGATGGAAGTCTTTCCCATTTTTTGGTACCGTTCAGGATTTTCACAGAGGGAAAATGTCAGCCTGTCCAGAGATGTCACATTTTTATTGTTAACTCCCCTGCAGTACACAGATGCATTTTAAAAAATGAGTATGACCAAAAATGTTTTCTCGGCTTTATTTTACTTGAAGACGCCAGAGATTTCTGCCAGTAAAGGATACACTCTGGAGTTCATTTCTGAAATGTCTAACTTCGGATTTATTGCCTTACTGGATGGTTGTGTATGTCATTTGATAGTTGTTTGTATTTGTGTGTGTGTGTAATTCCTTAGTTACATTCTTTGTGCTTTTCTGGGGACCATTAAGGTGATGTATAAAATTAAAGCAGTAAGTCAGGGATCACAACAAAATGAAATCAGGCAATCAAGTTAGAACAACCCTACACTACCTCTCTTTCTTCAAAAGGCACTAAGATAGCCTCCTGTATTTTGGGGCCCTCCTGCATACTCTGCAGAGTAGAGCCCTGGATTTTGGGCCCAATAGTCTTGCCCTGAGGGAAGTGCTGTCTGCATTTAACAGGCTGCTAGAGTTTCTGAATTCTGTGCTGCAGGCATGGGTTACAGCATACGTATGCTGCCTTGTCCGAACAACTGTTGGTGAGCCTCTCTCTTCCCATTAGAAAGGGAGGTGAGAGCCATCACATTCATCACAAAGAAATGATCAACAGCAATATCCTGCATCCAAACTGAAACACAGATTCCCAGCTTCTTACATTAATAAAACCATATACCATTTTGGAAAGGATTCTTTATTTGCTGAATGAAAGGATATTTCTATCAATAAATCATTCTGGCTTGTGTGGGGCATTGCAAAGGCCTTTTTAAATTAAGGGAAGGGTGGTTGACCTGGTCCTCCACTGCTGAATAAACAGGCACTTTTTTTTTTTTGGTTTTTAAGCAGTATTTCAGATTCTCCCCACCACCATCCCACTCTTAACTAACAACACACCATAAACATTACTGGTGGAATTTTCCATGTTCCATGAAAATGACTTGGTTAATGTGATTTTCCACCTGAAAATGGAAAGCAAAATAAAAAACAAGGAACTAACTTCAGAAAGGAGAAACCTGGTTTTATGCAATGCCAAGGAAAGCAAATGTTGCTAGTACATAATCAATTTTTTCTCCTTTTAGTGATGCAGCTCTTTGAGACTGTAAGCATGCAGGTTATAGACCATAGCCTATTTCAAACTGCAGGCTTATTTATGCTGTTTTTGAGCATAATCCCTACTAAATATAGTGGGACTTAACTCTGAGAAACTTGTATAGTATCCTTCTGCAGCTTAGATATGTTGGCATTCAACTATCACAATTATACCATACAGAAAATGTGTTTGGAGTTCACATTTTTTTTTGGCAACAATCAAAATTCATAAGATATAGTTCCTTTCTTTATAATCTCAATTGATTATGATTTGATGATAACCTTCAGATCACTTAGGTAATATTTGGCTTATCAGGACATAGGAAAACATCCATTTTAAGAACAAATGTTGTTGCTGTGAGAAAAAGAAAACGGTATGTTCAAAATGTATCAGGGGTTGAGATGTTCTTTCGCAACATATTTGAAGCCCAATTAGAATCTTAAATCAGGATTTAACAATATCATTTCAAAAACAAAGGGCTTCATACCCTCCCTTAAGCCTCCTTCTCTAATAAACTTTACCTCAATAAATTTTATGGTAGCAAATGGTATACCAAGAGCCCTGAGTAGTACAATTTTCCTAAGGCATTTGACATTCTCAGTATTCTGATCAGGGGGTAGATGAATCTGTCTTCTGAGCACAAATTCATTCAGTCCTCTTCCTCATAAATTTTGAGTCTTTAAATTATCCACATGAAAATTCATATCCCTTTTTATATGCATTTTCCTTAATGTAAACATTTTTGTATCAAACTTCCTGAGCATCTGCATTTAAGTATGCATTGTTTGATCAGAGAACTGCATCATAAAATTTGTAGAAGTATGAAAATCAAAGGAGAATAGCATTCTGGTTCGTGAATTATTTTGTGAGGCAAATTAGATTAGTTCAAATAATATGATCTCAGAGAAATGTCATATATTTACTTTCCTTTGACATTCCTGTACTTTTGCCTGAGCAAGACAACAGCAACTAGGCTGACTTTGTTATCCCCTCCCAAATTGAAATAATCTTAAATTATTATATTTCATGCTTTCTGTTGCTGTCTCACTCTCTTTGATAGAGCATAAGAATTTGCTTTGACTTTTAGAATCTGGTCAAGGGAATTAGAAAGATTGATTCTATTCTTACCTCAGACATTTTCTATGAGAACCTGTACACATTGCTTAACATCTTGATTTAGCAGTCTGGTATTGAATATTTTTCTTTGTCTTGGCTGGCCATGAAACTGAAAGGCTTCAAAAGGCATTATTTGCCATTTTGGTGCAGCTTTAGAATGTATTCAAGAGGAAATGAGAGATTTTTTTTCAGGATGCTGATATGGAAAATATTGTTCAAGCCATGCTATATTTAAACATCTGCCTTTGTAACACATTAAATATGGATCCTTCTTCATCCTGACAATCATCTGGTTGTGTTGCATATCCCAAGGTAAGAGGAAACAAGGACCTCTCCCTTCCTTGACACAATGGAGAATGAAGAGGAAGGTTATATCGAGAGAAAGGATATAGTTTCTCAGTAAGATTGCAAGTAAATGATGTTTGCCATCTTGAGTTATTTATAAAGTAATTAAGGCAGGATAAAAATTTATAATAAAATAAAATAAATAAAGTAAATATATTTTCAGGCCCATTACACCAGTAGAACATGCATTTTGGCCATCCAATGGCTTGGCATTCAGAGAATTTCCTGTAATTTTTGGTGTTGCTTTAACCACAGCCTATTGTATTTACCTGAAGGGACAACTAAACAGGGCGTTACTAGACAGAGGTTGCAATTTGCTCACAGAGTTGGCTGAACCTCTGCACAAAGAGAGGGCCATCACTGTATCTTTATCATTTTATTTGGCTCCATCTTCCTGTTCTTGCCATTGTGAGTTCTCTCTCTCTCTCTGTCTCTCTTGCAAATGGTGAGGAAGAAGCTGCTGCATTCCAGGGGGTTTCACAGGACCATGGGAGAAGATGCCTAACTTGCTATGCCTCCAGCTCCTGGTCTTGTGGTGTAATAGCAGGGGACAGACTGGATAAAGGGGCAAAAATAGAGGATTGGCATGCCAGGAGCCTACCCCCATGATTGGCAGACAATACATGTTAAAATTGCTTTTTATTGTTTTTTTGGGGGGAGGGGAAATCTATTTTGGGTGTTGAGAAACTGATATAGTGAAACACTCAGTTACTGACTAGTAAAGTATTGATTAGCTAAGAGAATTCTTCTCTTTGATTGTCTTGAAAGGGCATGTTAGTTGTTGATTCTCAGTGACCACTGTAGAGTCAGAGGGCAGAAATGCCTGTAGGATCCCGGCAACTAAAATGTTGAGAACTGAAATCTTGTTTTATTTAGATTCTGAAATCAGAAGATTTGGGTGATGGAAAGGCTGATCTCTAGAAGTGCTCTGGTTTATCCCCAAATAATTTACCATTACCCGCCTGCCCCATGTCTAATCTTTGTTTTGTGAGAGGTCATCTTTAATTTAGGGTCATTTTTTTTTCTGGTACAGGCAGTAATTCTACACTGCCTGAGGCAAAGAAGGGGAGGGAATCTTATCACTGTTGTTGGAGGTGGGGGTTAGATTCACATGGGATGAAGCAGCATGCTCATTTTCTCAAAATTAAGTTTGATTTTGCTCAAGTTTTTGTTGTTTTCCAGCTATGTTTATTCCATTCTGTCTCCACATCAGTTTGCAACTTATTTTCTTAAGCTTACATGACAGTTAATATGCCTTTTCATGTGCACTTCTCCTATAGTATCCTATTAGATGCTCATTTTTGCATGTGATTTGTCCTGAATATTATGCATCCCCTACATAGGAACCAGAGCAGTATTCCACATCAGTGCATGCCCTCCTACCACTTAATATTTCTAGGTACTCTTTCTACCTAGTACAGACTTCCCCCATCTAGGCAGCCTCAATTTTGTGTGGATTCCAAACACCAGAATGCTCAACAATGCCCATCTTGAGAGTTGAAATCCATACCTCTGGAGAGTCCCCAGGTTGGGGAAGGCTGTGATAGTACATAGGATTAAATTATCTTCAGCTAGCTGATCTCCTGTTTTTTGCTTGCCAAGGGATCTGTATATTTTGCTGCAGAAGCTCTGAGTTTAACAGGTGGCATTTCTATATCCCCAACATGACAGACCAACACTTATTCCTGGTTTCTGCTGTCCAAAAGGTTTGTCAGAGGCCATAGTGAAACCTGATATCATATCTGTTCCTGGTAAGATCTAATTGCATGACTGAAATTTATGCAACTTTCCATGAATGTACATTGGGACAGACATGATTTTAAAAATGCCACCCATGTTTTTTTCCTCCTTCCCTCCTTTTAATTTTTTAATGATTTTTTTAACCATCTTGACGCATGAAGAGTTCTTAAAACCTCAAAAGCTTACATTATGAACGCTATTTCGTAAACTTGTAGTTGGTTTCAAAATGGATTTCTATTTTCTTCTCTCAGGGTCAACATGGAAGATTTTATTTTTATGAAAGGAATTGTCTGTTTTTAAAAGTATTTGGCTGGTAGGCATTGGTGCCCATAGGGCAAGTGGGCAGGAGATGTCATACATGTCATGTTATAATCACGAAAATGTAAGTAATTTGCATCATGTCATATCTGCAATGACATTATGGTGTGTGTTCTACCACTATTGCCTTTATCAGACACCTATGTTAGCAGGAAGAAATATTTGGAATGGTAGCTATTAGACTGACATTCTCTAAAATATTCCCCCAATCCCCCAGTTTGTATGGTTGAAATGATCAGCCTCTAATTTTAAAAAGACGTAAGCAGTAAAGGATTATTTTGAAATGAATGCTGTTCAACCTTCAGCATTTCAGATAATTTTTTTCTTTATGATTGTTTGAGTTTTTGCAGAATAAGTTAAAATTTGACCTATCAGATACCAAAATGGTAGTTTTTTACACAGCTAGCTGAAGCCTGTACTTGTAGCAACCAAAGGCAATGTTGATTGATAGAATTCCTATGCAAAACCAGTGACAGGAGGCAGTAATGTTTGTTTATAAAGGGATTAGGCAGTTCTGTGGGTATCTCCTGAACTCTGTGACTGTGATAATCATCTTAATTGTATATATCCAGGAAAACAAACACATAACACTTCCCTTGTCTAGGGACATCCTGCTCCCTACTTCTGGACCTTGTCATCTTCAGAGTAGAAGTTTCATGACCCTGGATCCTGTTCTATCATACAAATCACAAGAAATGTTTCACTTTCATCAGACTGATTGACCTGCAAACTTTCTTCAGATGTCTTTCTATGCAGGGAGGCCTAGAAGGTGGGGAATTCACATATACAGTAGGAAAACTGCTACATTTTCCTTTCCACTTAGAGCCTTTGTGTGTTAAGATCTGAATGCAGGGACTAGTGATGGGCACGGTTCTAAAATTATCCATAATGTGTTTTATTGCTTGGGCATGTATAGTAAGAAACCTCTGTTTAATTGGTTAAAAAAGTTCTTATTCCACTTTCATCAAAATGAGTCAAAGTAGTTTGCAAGTAACTGGTACACATATCAATAAAAATCCACTTACTTTCTTGGCTGAATGGCTTTCAGTCTAAGTGCATGACAGGAAAACTGTCGTCCTAGTAGTATAAGCATCTATCAGTAGAAGCTGAATTACATCTCTCCAGCCTACAGTAGTGATATGCAGCCATTCATATCCCAAGTGGAAAAGGTGCTTCAGAGAGACCATTGGTGAATGCATTGCACTGTCAGCAGTTCCTTAAAGAAACCACACCTTGTCCTGGGTTCGCACAGTAGCTATGAAATCCCAGGAAAAGATGTACAATTCAAGCAACCTTATTTTTATTAACATTTTAGAAATTATGTTTAACTTTGATATACACTTTTTTCTCCTTTAAAGGTTCAATGTATCTAAATCATCATCATGTTAACAATTTCTAGTTTATATTGCATAAATACCACTGTACCCAGCTAATATCCAAATGTTATAATGTATTATTCACATTTTATAATGCAATAAAACAATTACTTGGAAAAAAAGTATAATTAAAAAGAAAAGATGCATTTGAGTTGAGATACTGTGACAAGGTAGTCACTCCTGTCACCACCTCCAGGATCTTTTCCTGGGATAGCACAGCCCAGGAACAGGCATGGCCTTCTTTAAGGAGGTGCCAACGGGTGCAATAAGTAAGCTCATGCCATCTCCAAGAAACATTTTATGCTTCATATCTGAATAGTGGCATATCACTATCTCAGATCATTGTAAAAGCTTCCTTGTGTTAATATTCATATCTGGTATGCATGTGTGTTTAATTATCTGGATGCTAATCATCTAATGTGTCTGTGACTAGATTCTTCCTTTGCTGTTTATGTATTTATGGAATATATGAGTTGCTCTATAGCAAAATGTTCATATTACAAAAAATCCATAGAAATAAAAATATGATAGCATACTAGTAGTTGAAATGAACAGTTAAGCAACAGAAACTAAATCAAGGACCCTACAAAGAAAAGCTAAGCTGCTCAGTTACAGATACTTAAAACTAAGAAAATGAAATTGTTTAATTGTTTTGTGTGCTTTTTAAAATGAAAAAAAAACCTAGTGTATAAATGTTAGAAATCAATACATAGCAAGTGTAGCAATAAATCAACACTGAAACTCTGCTACAAGTACATCATACAGTTCACTTGTGATCTGAGATTGTTGCCTTTAGAAAGGGTTGAAAGTACGGATGCCAAATCATTTGGGTCTCTGCCATTATTTGTAGGAGCCAAATAGTTTTATGCAGAAAGCATGGCTTAGTTTCCATCCATAAAACTCTTATCTTTGGATTCATTCATGGAAAAAAGCCATTTGTAAGGATGTTGCTGCTCTCTTTGAAGCCAAGGTCAAATCACTGAAGCTTCTCTGGAGGGGTGTTCTATAGGGTGGAATGTCAAGGCCCTGGTGCCATGGGGAAATCAGTCAGGCCTCAGTTCAAATTCAAAATATCCCAAAATTCAGCAAGTGAAGGTTTTTCCTGTCCTTGAATTTCCATGCTGGACAAAGGAGCAACGGCTGAATTTAATAAAGCTATAAAGCATAGTGAATCCTTTCAGGGGATAAAATGTGACAGACATAACTGCATTCTCAGGTTATTGAGAATTTTGAATTGCAAGTAAAACTTACATTTTTTTCCTTAAAAGAAGAATACCTCTTCAAGGGTCTACCTCTTCTTGTCTGCAATAAAGAAACTTAAATAGCATTGTCACATCTGTTAAGTTTCTGCTTTACCTAGAATTGAGGTGGATGCTTCTGGAACAAACTCCTATATTCAGCCTTTCTGGCCCATCAGTAGGAATAGAATGAGTCATTCTTCAGAGTGTTGGCTATAAAATACTGTATATCTGCACTGAAAGCTCTTATGGGCATCTCATAATGCATAATTGTGAGAGCCTCTTGGAATGACACTGAGATAATCATTGTTTAGTTGGAATGGGTCTGTAGGAAGAATTGCAAGGGGAAATAAGAGTTGAAGGAGAGAAAGGAATAGCTATAGATTCTTTGGGTCCTGTTGACCACTAGATGGCAACAAAGAATTAATAGTTTTTACACAGTTTCCCTTTCCTGTCATCCAGTGGTCATCCAGATTGTTACAACCAGTTTACCAGTTTTGGTTTGTGCATTTCTTTTCTCCATATCAGGTTTATGAAACCAATTGTCTGGTTTATGAAACCAGTCGTCTGGCACACCTAAACCCGCTCGATTTTATTTTGAAATAGGGCTGTCAAATGTAATCTTATAATTGTAACCTATATAAATGGTAACTTCACTTCATTCAGCAAGTTACTATGGTTTTATTCATTTTGCTGCCATTCTACATGTTACAACATAGCCATTCACCTTCTTTACTTTCTAAAAATGCCTCAAAATCCTGTGTGGACCTGGAAGTATTCTTCCAAAGAAAGAGGAATATTAAGAGGTTTGCATGTTGCTTATGGGCTGCTGGTTTAATCATTAATTTTTAATTTTAAAAATCTAAGGTCAGGTGTGGCAGGACACTTGCTGCTCACCAAAGGAGGCACATGAGGGCATGTACTGTGGAGTGATACAGTATCAGATATTCCAAGCTATTGTCTGAAATTTCATTGGTAGCTTCTAATTGTCCTTAAGTTCAGTGAAGAAAAAACAGCATTTTGTCTATGGCATGTATTTGGCTCAGAATCAGTTGTGCAAGTGGCATTAGAAATGGATCTGGTGATGAAATAGGCACTATCCATTCCTCTACAGACACAGAGAAGAGAGCTGGGGCAAGAATATCACCCAGTCCAACTCATAGGAATTTCTATAAATGCTGCAGTACAAGATTCTTATAGCAGTTTTTGTTGTAAACTGCCCAGATTCCCCTATTTGGGGGGAGAGGGGCAGTGATAAAATTTGATAAATAAATAAATAAATCTTGCTTTTCTCATCTTAGAATTAATTCCTGCTGAGTTCAGATGAGCTAGACATTACAACATCTGGCTCAAGGAATATAGGTAGCCATAGTTATAGATTCCACTGTATCTCTTCCTTCCTTTCCAAATATAGTAAAATCTCTTTATTGGCTGCTGCTCATATCCTTCTACAAGGCCAAAGAGAACCAGAAAGAGAAATAACAGCATACAGTATGAGTGGGAAAATGAAAGTTTTATGACATGGGAATTAGTGCCGAAAAATAAAATCCAGCCAGCCATGCATTCTTCTCAGCTGCAGCATTTACAGCTTTTTATAGACATTCTTTATAGTCTCTGCACGCTACATGAGGCCAAGTCTGAAACTTACTCATATTTCCCCCTATTAAAATTGAAGGGCTTTATCTCACTTGAGAATGCCATAACAGAAAAAATAGGAAAAAGGAGAGGAAAACAAATATGTGTGTTAAAGTAGCTACTTGCTAGATTTTAGTTTGCTAGATTGTGGGAATGCTCTAGGTATAGTATATCTTGACTTCAGCAAAGCATTTGGTAAAGTACCCTATGATATGCAATTAGATAACTAACTAAGATTGGTCTGGATAGCATAACAAAAATTGATTTACATAGCTGATTTGAAAATTATATCTGTAGTGCTCAACAGTGGTTCCTCATCAAATTGCAAAGAGGTACCAAGTATGAAGCCAAAAGAATCAATTCTGGGTCATCTACTCATTGATATTTTCATTAATGATTTGAATGAAAAGGTGGAAAGAATGCAAAAAAAAGAATTTGATGGGACAGCTAATATTCTGGAAGACAGAAATAAAATTCAAAATCCTCTTCACAGATTACAGAAATGGGCAGGAAGTAATAAGATGGAATTTAACAGAGGCAAGTGTAAAGTCTTCAGCAAAGGATCGTTACCTTGTCGTGGTGCTGGAGCTTGAGCACCTCAATGATGCCATGAACTAAACCGTGAAGGGCCACCCAAGACGGGAAGGTCATGACAGAGAGATCAGACTAAATGCGATCCCTGGGGAAGGTAATGGCAACCCACCCCAGTATTCTTGCCATGAAAACTAAATGGATCAGTACAACCAGAGATATGTCAGTATACCATCGGAAGATGAGACCCCCAGGTCGGAAGATGGTCAAAATGCTACTGGGGAGGAACAGAGGATGAGTTCAACTAGCCCCAGACGTGATGACGCAGCTAGCTCAAAGCCGAAAGGACGGCTAGCGGCCGACGGTGCTGGTGGTGAATGGCGAATCCGATGTTCTAAGGATCAACACACCATTGGAACCTGGAATGTAAGTTCTATGAGCCAGGGCAAATTGGATGTGGTTATTGGTGAGATGTCAAGATTAAAGATAGACATTCTGGGCATCAGTGAACTGAAATGGACTGGAATGGGCCACTTCACATCAAATGACCACCAGATCTACTACTGTGGACAAGAGGACCACAGAAGAAATGGAGTAGCCTTCATAATTAATCGTAAAGTGGCTACAGCAGTGCTTGGATACAATCCAAAAAACGATAGAATGATCTAAATTCAAATTCAGGGCAAGCCATCTAACATCACAGCAATCCAAACATACGCCCCAACCACAGATGCTGAAGAAGCTGAAGTAGAGCAGTTCTATGAGGATCTGCAGCACCTACTGGACAACACAGAGATGTTATTTTCATCACGGGAGACTGGAATGCTAAGGTGGGCAGTCAAATGACACCTGGAATTACAGGTAAGCATGGCCTGGGAGAACAAAACGAAGCAGGACATAGGCTGATAGAATTTTGCCAAGACAACTCAATGTACATAACAAACACTCTCTTCCAGCAACCTAAGAGATGGCTTTATACATGGACTTCCCCAGATGGACAACACCGAAATCAGATTGACTACATCCTTTGCAGCCAAAGGTGGTGGACATCTATACAGTTGGTAAAAACAAGATCTGGAGCTGACTGTAGTTCAGATCACGAACTTCTTCTTGCACAATTTAGGATCAGACTAAAGAGATTAGGGAAGACCCACAGATCAGCTAGATATGAGCTCACTAATATTCCTAAGGAATATGCAGTGGAGGTGAAGAACAGATTTAAGGGACTGGACTTAGTAGATAGGGTCCCGGAAGAACTATGGACAGAAGTCCGCAACATTTTTCAAGAGGCGGCAACAAAATACATCCCAAAGAAAGAGAAAACCAAGAAGGCAAAATGGCTGTCTGCTGAGACACTAGAAGTAGCCCAAGAAAGAAGGAAAGCAAAAGGCAACAGCGATAGGGGGAGATATGCCCAATTAAATGCAAAATTCCAGAGGATAGCCAGAAGAGATAAGGAATTATTTTTAAACAAGCAATGCGTGGAAGTGGAAGAAGACAATAGAATAGGAAGGACAAGAGACCTCTTCCAGAAAATTAGAAACATTGGAGGTAAATTCCAGGCCAAAATGGGTATGATCAAAAACAAAGATGGCAAGGACCTAACAGAAGAAGAAGAGATCAAGAAAAGGTGGCAAGAATATACAGAAGACCTGTATAGGAAGGATAACAATATTGGGGATAGCTTTGACGGTGTGGTCAGTGAGCTAGAGCCAGACATCCTGAAGAGTGAGGTTGAATGGGCCTTAAGAAGCATTGCTAATAACAAGGCAGCAGGAGACGACGGCATCCCAGCTGAACTGTTCAAAATCTTGCAAGATGATGCTGTCAAGGTAATGCATGCTATATGCCAGCAAATTTGGAAAACACAAGAATGGCCATCAGATTGGAAAAAATCAACTTATATCCCCATACCAAAAAAGGGAAACACTAAAGAATGTTCAAACTATAAAACAGTGGCACTCATTTCACATGCCAGTAAGGTAATGCTCAAGATCCTGCAAGGTAGACTTCAGCAACTCATGGAGCGAGAATTGCCAGATGTACAAGCTGGGTTTAGAAAAGGCAGAGGAACTAGGGACCAAATTGCCAATATCCGCTGGATAATGGAAAAAGCCAGGGAGTTTCAGAAAAACATCTACTTCTGTTTTATTGACTATTCTAAAGCCTTTGACTGTGTGGACCATAACAAATTGTGGCAAGTTCTTAGTGGTATGGGGATACCACATCATCTTGTATGCTTCCTGAAGAATCTGTATAATGACCAAGTAGCAACAGTAAAAACAGACCATGGAACAACGGACTGCTTTAAGATTGGGAAAGGAGTATGGCAGGGCTGTATACTCTCACCCTACCTATTCAACTTGTATGCAGAACACATCATGCGACATGCTGGGCTTGAGGAATCCAAGGCTGGAGTTAAAATCGCTGGAAGAAACATTAACTATCTCAGATATGCAGATGATACCACTTTGATGGCTGAAAGCGAAGAGGAACTGAGGAGCCTGATGATGAAGGTGAAAGAAGAAAGTGCAAAAGCTGGTTTGCAGCTAAACCTCAAAAAAACCAAGATTATGGCAACCGCTTGATTGATAACTGGCAAATAGAGGGAGAAAATGTAGAAGCAGTGAAAGACTTTGTATTCCTAGGTGCGAAGATTACTGCAGATGCTGACTGCAGTCAGGAAATCAGAAGAGGCTTAATCCTTGGGAGAAGAGCAATGACCAATCTCAATAAAATAGTTAAGAGCAGAGACATCACACTGACAACAAAGGTCCGCATAGTTAAAGCAATAGTGTTCCCCGTAGTAACATATGGCTGCGAGAGCTGGACCATAAGGAAGGCTGAGAGAAGGAAGATCGATGCTTTTGAACTGTGGTGTTGGAGGAAAATTCTGAGAGTGCCTTGGACTGCAAGAAGATCAAACCAGTCCATCCTCCAGGAAATCAAGCCAGACTGCTCACTTGAGGGAATGATATTAAAGGCAAAACCGAAATACTTTGGCCACATAATGAGAAGACAGGACACCCTGGAGAAGATGCTGATGCTAGGGAGAGTGGAGGGCAAAAGGAAGAGGGGCCGACCAAGGGCAAGATGGATGGATGATATTCTAGAGGTGACGGACTCGTCCCTGGGGGAGCTGGAGGTGTTGACGACCGACAGGAAGCTCTGGCGTGGGCTGGTCCATGAAGTCACGAAGAGTCGGAAGCAACTAAATGAATAAACAACAAAGTGTAAAGTTCTTTTAGAAACAAAAATCAAATGCGTGGGTGTAGATGGGAATACCTGACTTGGTAATTATATTTACAAAAAGCTTTTTTAGAATGCTTAGCTTTGAGAAAAGATATATTTTCTTTTGGAGCAGGGATACAATAGCATTCTTCAGATACTTGCAAGGATGTCACACAGCAGAAGGTCAGGATCTGTTTTCTCTCAGGATGCAGGACATGGAATCGGTGATTAATGATACGGAAAGAGAATCTGCTTGAATGTTAGGAAAAAACTTCCTAGCAGTAAGGGCAGTTTGATGAGGAAGCCTTGTATAAAGCTTACTCTCTATTTACCAGAATGCCAACACAAAGCAAGATTGGGTGAAAGAAGTAATAGCACATGAAAAACAATTAGGCACCCCATGCAATTTAAGTAGCTGACATAATTCCTCCTTGACTTAAAGAAGTGAGCCTGTTATATAGCCAGATCATCACCAATCATCACTTCCCTGTTGTGACACCAGGAAAGGTATTCCTGTCAGTCCCACTGACTTTGGCATCTGCTGCATGGAATGCGAGTCCAAAGATGGAATTAGTCAGAGTCCAAAGATGGTGCCTACTCCCATCCCCTGAAGCACTCTCATCAGCTGCATCCATGCTGCCTGAGGAATTCTGGGATGGAAGTTGAAATCCACACATCTTGAAGTTGCTAATGTTGAGAAATGCTGGTTTAGAAAGTCCTTTGAGAAACTATTTTGCTTATAACTGGTGGGTGTTTGGCAGTGATGTCATTGTTTCACACTTTTGTGACATCATGGAGAGAAAGGGCCATATGCAATTTTCCAGTCCATCTTTGGCAACCAAAATCTGATATTCAGCAACAAAATGTCAAAAAATAGTTGTGTAACTTTACATATTTGAAAAGTCATGAGAAGTAAATAAGAATAAACAAACAAACAAACAAATAAATAAATAAATTTTATCTCAATCCCTATCTTAACACACCTTTCAACTTCCTTGGGATCTACAGTAAGTACTGGGCTTGAAGCTAAGACCGTCTTTTGCTTGTGTGGCAGGAATTTCAGGTTTCTTCCTTCACACTCCAGTCCATTACCTACCCCCTGATTCAGAGTCCAGGGTCCAGGGATAGAATTGCTACAACCAAGAAAGCCTTCCACTAGCTCAAGGGGTTCTCTGAATCCCATACATTTTAGAGTAATACAAGTTCTTCATTTGCAAAATGAAGAGGTTATTTTAGGATCCTATTTTGCCATCCTTAGGATCTGATTTCTTTTGAAATGAAGACGTGAGTGACAAAATAAGGAACAATCTGGCCTTTTTATACCTCCCAGGCCAGTGTCCCATACTCAATTTCTTCCTGTCTCTATGTATATATTGTCAGAGTGCTAGAAAGCGTTTGGCCTGAGAGATCAGAAAAATCACACACCAGGCATTTCTATAAAAATAAATGTATTTACAGAAAGCACAAAAACATATTTTACAAGCTGTGCATTCACACGCGCTCAGAGAGCACTGAGCTGAGAGGCTGCAAAAGCGAAACTAAACAAGCCCAGGCAAGCTGCCCTCCCCCAGACAATGCAGCTATTAACACCCAAACTGAGGACAATTAAGTTTGACCTCTTCACCCTGCCGATACTTAAGAAAGTACTCAATTACCATGGTAACCTACTGGCTTGGTCCAGGCAAAAGACAAAGAAATGCCAACATATATATTACCTACATAGCACATATAGTATCTACATAGATATAAGCTGCTCTATTTCAAGCTAATAATTTAGTTGATTATAATAGCATGAGTGCACATAGAGGAGGTTGGCTGTGCAAGTTCACTCATTATACTTTCAGAGACCTAAGCAGTCAATTAAAAGTCACCCTGATGCACGCACATACATGTTGACAATATTTGCTAATCTCTATTTTTGTCATTGCCTGCCCGCCCCCTTTCAGTGTTGGCCTTGCAGGGTAAACCAGATAGGAATCACAACCTAATGAGCTAATTCTACTTTACTGTAAAGCTACATGGACAGAATTTTGCAAGTCTGAAAGTACAATCCTCCCCCCCTCATCTCCTTTACAGCCCAAGAAACTAGGGAGGGTCTCTCCTGAGCCTCTTGCCCTTCCCACTATCCAGTTGCAGGCTATGCTGTCTCTTATCTGACCATTCCCTTGGCAGCATCTCTTTGCCCAGTCTCCCAAGGTCTTTCCCACATACCATTACATCTAGCCATTTCCTTACCCTGCTCATAAATGATCCATTTTCTCAAGAGCCAGTGTTGGAATTGGCTAAAGAGGAGTGTGGCTTCAGAAGGAGGCCTTGTACTGCCCGTTTTTATGGGCTTACACTGAACTTGTGTAAGCCCATAAAAGCAGGTGGAGGCTGTTGGGTTGCACATCTGGCATAGGATAGGTTTGCTGATGGATTACATGGCCTTTTGCAGTGACATTTCTTGTTGACCTACCCTGAATTTCTTAGCCTTTATTAATATTTAACAGTTTGTATGTGTGGGAGAGAGAAAGAATGAAATAGCAATGTGACACATATATGTTTTTGTCAGATTTCCCCCTTAGTGATAATGTTTTCACAGAATTCTGCTGGGAGATAATTAAGCTGTGCAAAGAAAATCACTGAGCAGTAGTAATGGATACGGTTTTTAAAAACTCCTGGGTATCGGTAGTCTCTCTCTCTTTCAACTTCAGTATGGCAGCAAGATGCTGGGTATTCTTCAACTGCTGAGTGACTGCAAAATGAAGCTATGGAAAGCTTTGAAAGGATGCTTTGTTTCAGCGCTGCTTATTCTATCAAAGCTTCTGTGCAAAGTCACATAGATCCCCAGCCTTTAAAAGAAGGAAATGAAGTTGCTCTATTGCCTTGCATCTGGAGCTTCTTCCAGTTCTTTCTGTGACCTACAGGAAATGCCAGAGAAGGACCCAAAACAATAGAAAGCACCTCAATGTGTCAAATTGCATAATTGTTGCCCCTCAGTATGTTGATGAAGATTCTCAGTCATCCAGGTGGAATTGTCTGTAGATTGAGTCATGGCAACTGGATTCTTTGTTTTTTTGGTTGAAATGTTTCACTGCTTGTCCAAGCAGCTTCTTCAGTCTGTGCAAAGGTTGGTAAGGGGACCCCATATATGTCTTCCAGGGTGGCTGCATTGTCCCTACACCCGAATGGCTGTTAATTGTGCCATGGAGGTGTGGATTGTCTTTGGGATGTCTTACTCCTAAATCCCTTGCTCATCCCCAAGTGGATCGTTAAGAGTGACCTTCCTGGTAAACTTGTGAAGTGGTCTTAATCTTCCTGGGACTAAGGAAAGAGCAGCATGAAAAATGGGGGACAAGTTGGGTCTGAGGCCTCCACCTCTATTGAGGGAAGGATTTTCCACTTTGGCATGAATGGATTCCTTAACCCCTCTCTCAAACCACCTATCTTCTCTATCCAAAATGTGAACATTATTGTCCTCAAATGAGCATAAACATTATTGTCCTCAAATAAGTGTCCTTTTTCTTTTAGATGATTCTCATCTAAAAGAAAAAAGACACTCATTTGTGGACAATAATATTTGCATTTTGGACAGAGAAGATAGGTGGTTTGCTTGGAAAAAACATTTCAACCAAAGAGAAAGAAATCCAGTTGCCATGACTCAACCTACTGACAGTTGCCCCTCAATGGGCTGAGATTTGAATTCATGGTAAAACGATCATAAAATAGTTTTGCCATATTCCCAGAAGCTGGCTTGGCTTGCTGATATCATGCCAGAAAATTTCCTGCAGATTTGCAATGGCTTGAGGATCCTTCTGGGTATTGAAATCTTTGGACTGAGGGCAGCATAGAAAAGAAGAACCAGGATATAATCCTTTTAGCCAGCTGTCAAAACTGATGAACAAAATAAGTCTGAGCCAAAGTGTTCTTGATGCTGGATTCCATTAAGAACAAAGAATAAAACAAGATCTCAGAACAAGGACAAGAAGTAAGTTTTACTCTCTACTCTACATATATCAAGTTGACTATGTGATGACATGATGTCAATTCAGACTAAGGGAATGAACAAACCTTTATTCAGGCTTCTTGCTGATTTCAGAAGAAATTATTTTAAAATAATGTTCAATAGCAATGGGAGGCACAATCATTCGTCTTTATTAGGACCACAGACTGCTGATAAAAGAGGAAAAGGATGAGTGGAAAGCAGTCATTCTAGTCTGATGTTGATGATTATGACAATAACTAAATACATTGTCAACAAATGTTGAGCTCAGTCTGTAAATATATCTATAATGAGTCTTCTGTTTACTGCAGTTATTTCTACCAATCTCATGGTTACTTCATATCTTACATTTATCTTTTATTAGTGCCGACCAACTGTGCTGATTAGTACATGAGGTGAACCATATTAGACTTTATTAAAATGTATTAGAAGAATTGTTTTGTATTTTAAGATTAATAAATTATTTTCTTGAAAGACCACATATTAGACTAGAACTGAAAGCGTAAAGGAGACAGTGAATGGCATCCTTATGTTTACTCTTCCTCAGTCTTTAAAGAAAGAATGCTATAAAGTCTACATCGTAACATTTAGGGAAGAAAATTAAAAGTATATCTTTCAGGTTTTATAGTATGAAAAGAAAACACAGTATTATATATTTAACAAATATATTTATATGTTGACTTTCCATCTGTTTATTGTAAAATTTTAGAAATGCTTTTCTTAGTTATTATCATCCATAGAGAAAATTAACTATAACACCAGGTAAAACTTAAATCAATCAGTTAAATATTGTGCAAAGCAGGACTTGCAATAACAGAATAGAACAACTGAAGGCAATGCCTAATTTATCAGTTAACTAAATGCCCACTGAAAGGAAAGAGATTTATTTTGTTGTCTCTGAATCCCAGCCTGGGGCTTTGGACAAGAACTAGACCAGAAAAAGAAGAAGCCAGAATTGTGAAATGCAACTTTCTTTCTTTCTTTGCAACTCCTCTTCTGCAAATAGGGACAGGGGATGAAGGGGAAAATAGTTAATGCAGAGAAGTGGGAAGGGACACCAGGAAAGATTCACCACCACAAAAGAGAGACATTGTAAGTCCTTTCCTTATAGGGAGTAATTTACTCATGATTGCAAATTAGAATCAGGGTTGAGAGGGCAGAGCTTTGATCATGTGGTTATAGCCACCATTGTCTTTTTTTAACACACACACACACCCAAAGGACACCTGTAGTAGTATAAAATGAAGAGAAATCCCCTTGTAAACTGCCTTGAGCTATTGGAATATAACTCTAAGAAAAAAATGAATGTGATAAATATGACTTCTAGCTATGCCCCACTTAAGGTTCCATTCATAAGCCTTCTCTAGTTAAACTTTTTTTTCCTAAAGTACTTTGTTTTCTTGAGGAAGAGACAGAAGCTAAGGAGGACTGGGACAGAGAAGTGGTAAGAGACTGAAGAAGTAGCCTGCTTCCAAATTAGGATAGCAAACTCCTGTTGCCTGAGCAACCTGTGACACCCATGTTGTATGTTGACTGTATGGACCCTACCCCAAGTAAGGGAAAGGGGCAAGGGAAAAAAAAATAGCAACTACATAAGAACATAATCTAGTCCTACCTTCTGACACACAGTGGCCCAACTGTGCATTTGGAAAGCTCATGAACATGGACAAGAGGCATTAGCCCTCTTTCCATGTGCACTCCCACAACTAATATTTAAAACATAGTACTGTTGTAACATAGTTTGTGTGTCTCTCTTGTCCATTAATTTGCCCAGTCTCTTTTGAAAACTGCTTAAACTGGTGGCCATCACCACATCTGATGGCAGTAAATTCCACAATTTAGCTATGTGTGGTGTACAAAAACACTTCCTTTAATCTCTCCTGAATAGGGATACCAGATATCTGGACAGGCAAAGGGGGACATCAATAATTAGAAAGGATGGCAAATTGGGGGGAAAGGAGGACACACTAATTGTTTAACTTTCTTGGCACCCACAACAAAAATTACAGCAAAAATCTGAAAAAAAAATGTACTTAGGCCTACCTATATATGAAATTACTTTTTCTAGCATCAGAAAGGCTGGTTTTTCAATTGCAAATCTTTATTTTCAAGAATATATGCTAGCAATAATATAGAATTGACAACAATGTGCCTTTCAAATTTCACCATAGAAGCATATGATGAGTCATGTGATCTACAGACAATGGTCATCATAGATTGCTGGGATTAGGAAATAAATTAAAGTAAATCTAGGCTGTTGAGTCTGTTGACAGATGAGGGAAAGAAAGTAGCAGATAATTTACAAGGCCACAATACATGACAGTTTGAATGACTACTGTTGTGAAAACAGTCTAAAAAAACACACAAACCCCCCCCCCAAAAAAAACAAGACACTCAAAAAGCTGGACAATATTTGATTTTAAGGTTAAGGTGGCCAGACAGAGGACATGAGGACAAAAAGGAGGATGTGTCCTCTTTTACTGGCCATCTGGTAACCCTATCACCACATACTTCATTTCAGTGGGTGACAACCATTAATTGTGGCCATTTAAACACAGATGAAATAAAGCTTCCTGTGAACTATCTTTATCCTGAGCAAATATCAGTTGTTATGAGAGTAGCCATGCTGCTTTATTCCCTCTGATATTTCAGTTCTACTTTATAATTCCACTGTATATACACCTGAAGACTTTTCTTTCTTTATTCAGTTGTCAAAAGCAACTCCATTCATTCTGTAGGTCTCTCTTTTCAATTACAACTTTCTATATCTTTAAATTAATATTAAAATTATTTAAAATTAATGTTATGTTTTTAATCAAGGGCTTTGGCTCACAGACCAAAGCTATTTCTTCTCAATTAGTAGCAGGGGTGAAAGGGTCCTATCAAAGTTTATTTGTTCATATCAAAGCTCTTATTTGATCTCCTGAAAGAGATTGGTGAATACACAATTAAGAAATTCCTCCTATATTTCTTTCCCCAAAGGACAAAAACAACCTGCTAAGGCCTATTAGCATTTCAATATATTTCTCACCTCAGGAAACGAATTGGCTTCCCAGGCTAATTTAGAACAATATTTCATGCACATGAATATCCACATCATATGTCATGGCCCACGATATCACAGGGTGGCTGTGTATTTGATTTAATCTGTTGAGGATTGAACAATCAGAACATTGCATCATAAAGGTCAAATACATAACTATTTTAGCTCTTGCTATAAGCTTTTTGTACAGTCAGGTTCATGGTCCACACTGCCTTTTAGCTTTTTGCATATGGGGTATTCAGAAATCTGAAAATCCTGCATCACCCTAAATAGAGGCACTTCATTTTTGTCACTATGAGGCCACACCAGGATTTACCTGACATGTTGAAAGCTGCACTGCAGATGTGAGTGAGGCCAGGGCCAATTCTGGGAGAGTTGTTCAGGAGTTTTAAGGGGCCTGACAACCCATCAGACAGAAGATACTTTCAAATAAAACCCTGACAGTTATTTAAATACAGAACTTCAAAGTAGGACATATTTCCTACTTTAATCTTCCTAAAGATAGTGCATGTCCTTTTAAAATTTGCCCCATGATATTATCAAGTCAGCCTAACTGAGGAGACCAATGCTTACTGCAGCATCATCTGTAGAATTAGAAAGGCCTCAGGAGAATTTGGAATAAGCACATTTCTCTGGTTTTTTTTAAACTGGATTCATTCAACACATGAAGCCTTAAATCACATATTTGCCCAACATACTAAACAAAACTCATAACTACATTTTTGCTTAATACAACATTTGAACTGGGTATATAACATTACATTTATCTTTAATGTGGTTTGTTTCTTAGCACGTTGTCTGAGCTCTATCCTTGTGGTTTATAGCTTATTCTAACACGTTAATTATTATTTCACAGATTTACTACAACTCATTCTAGTCCTCTGGAACCAGAGAACTTTTTGAACAGTTTCTTCTTCTGAGTTCCCCAACAAATACACCCCCCCAAGAAAATTGAGCAGCTCTACCACCTATGGTGTTACCCATGAATATGGCAGGGATTTTTAGATGCAACTGTGGCTCTTTCAGCCAGGGTGATGAGTGAATTGGCCCCATTTCTCTGTTTAGAAAGAAAAGTGCCTGTCACCTAGCAATCGATAAGAATTCATTTGGATTTCAAAGCAATGGCAAGCAATCAGGAAGAATTCATTAGGGAGTTTGTAGGCTATGCCATACACACTTCTGCAGCAATTCTGCCATCACTCTGCATTCATTAAGTGCTATTTTCTCTTGGAAATAATGAGCTGTGGAAACACTGTTAGCAGAGACTAATGGAATAAAAATGCATTTCAATATTGTAAATACTTTCTGCTAGAGATCTTCACTGCTTGTACCAGAAAATATATAAAAGAACATCTCTCTCCTCATCCTTCACCTGAACTTTGCTGGTTGAATGAGTACACCTCAATTAAGTATCCGATTAGAGATGAGCAAACTAAGAATTAGAATTTTTAAGATCCTTCTGACTTAGTGGCTTCAAAATGTCAATGGTTTAATTATTGCATTGTTTCCAAGTGAGTACCATTTATTCAGGAATGCAGCTACTTAGCAAGAGTTTTACTGTAATTGGATCTGTGTAAAATTCCTCATCCATTATTACAGTGGAGGGTTTTATAGGGCATTTTTACTTTAGACACAAAGATTTTCCCTCCCTTTTATTCTCCTCTCCTGTGTGTGTGTTTTAAAGAACTTGGGTTTTTAAAAATGTTTCTTAACCTTTTTAAACACGATCTTAAAGATTTTTTCCCAGATTGGAGCCAATAAGAGACAAAGTGACCCAATTCTAACAGAAACCCAAAATGCTGTTTGCAAGAAGTATATTCTAGATAATAGTGAAGCACATCTGGATGCTTCTGAACACCCAGAATTTCTCAGAAATAGCATTAAGAGCTGGACTTCCTTGGTTCTAGTATAAAGTACATTCAGTGTTACTGCATTGTTTTTTTTTTTCTTTATGGGTGTTCTCAAGATGTCATGATTCATTGTCAAAATTCACCCAGCCATAGCCAGTCATCTGCAGAAAGATGGCAGTTGGGTCATTTTGTCATGTCAACTAAATCTCTTTTTTTGCTTTAC
Organism: Candoia aspera; assembly: GCF_035149785.1. NCBI lineage: Eukaryota > Metazoa > Chordata > Lepidosauria > Squamata > Candoiidae > Candoia > Candoia aspera. Next base: position 315,534,756 of record NC_086153.1, read on the forward strand.
TTGAAATTCTTTAGCTCCTCTGAATGTAAGTTCAGACTGATAGATGAAAGGGTTACATCATTACATACAATTCTAATGAATTCTAATGCATAGAAGTCCTTAAATCCAAATTTTCCCCTGTGAGGTATGATTCATCTCCCTGCTTTTCTTCTTTGGTGATAGGAAATGCCAGCTCTTACCTCAGGGGTGATCATTTTCTGCAATGCTGAGAAAGGAGTGGGGGATAGATGCTATATATATTTTGCAATTTTCTCACAATGCAAACGATCTGGTTGCATTTTTTGTGTGTCTTTTATTAATTGATGTATCTTCTTCTTTGAGCTCAAGATGGCATATTACAAGGTCTTTTTCACAGCTTTTCCTCACGTCAGAATATGCCAGGTACATTGAGATGATAGACAGTGACTGGACCCTGTGAGTTCCACAGTCAAATTGTATCCAGTCCCATGTTAATTACTAGTTTGCACTGTCATCCATAAAACAGACTCATAGTTATGGAGTGTATATGCTAAATCATACCTGCAAAATACAAATATGTCCAATAGTAGCTTTAATAATTAGATAAGGTAATAGGAATATCTTTTATCTTTCAGAAATGTTTAATTGGAATTTGTACAACAACTGTTGTTTTCAGGGTTTGTTGACACCAGGTCAGCCTTTCAGTCAATCTGGCATTTGCTCTAACATTTATTGACATACAACAGCCATCCATTTCCTCCTTTAGTTCCCTTCAGCTCTGAAATCCAATATACAAAAGACTGAATCTTAAATGAATTAGCTTCTCACATAAGAAGTAGACTGTATCAGCAAAGATTTTTCTACCCTCCCTTCCCCCATTTGGATGTATGTGTGTGTGTGTGTATGTATAAAAAAACCGTACTGTATTAACCCAAAATTATTTCCCACATGGATTAAAACTGCATCCTAAATGCAAATTTCACTGAAATTGAGATGAATGTGTAAACTGCTTCTTAGACTACTTGCCCAAAACATGGGCAACAAAGAGAGCAGACACCATAGTACTAAAGCTAATAATGCCCCCCACCTTTTGCAATACCATGTATAGACCACAAATATGGTGGGCATTTTCATTGATTATTGCAGTGGTGTGTGAAAAAAACTTCAATTTTCAGTGTGGGAGATATAGCACGACTAGTGAAGGCTCAGATCAATCTCACATCTTTCTTTTGTTATTAAACTTTTTTTGCCACCACAACAAGCATCAGCACTTTGATCTATAACTCCAGCAGCTATAATTTCTTCCATACTGCATTCCTTGAAATGTGTGTGATGTGTGGCACCAAGTCTACCCAGAAGTGTTATGCACATGGGGAGGAGAATTTGTTTTTATCAGCTCCTAATAGTTTTAGGATTCCTCTCTACTTAAATCCATCCATATGGTTTTCTAAAGACTCCAGTTAGATCATAAAGTAAAATAAAAGTTGCAACTCATCCAAGAAAAATTATTTTACTGGAGAAAGCTCTAGTAACTAGAACAACACCAGAAATCTGGACAAAGGTTGAAGCTATACAATGCACCTCATTACATTCATGGAGACAATGTCTTTCTTTCCTCTTCCATTAGATGGCACACTGACAAAATCTTTATTCTACCCCAGATTCCAAGACTGGAGTAAAAATATTCAAGTATCCATACTGAGGCAAATATATTCAAGCCCTCAAGTCAAGTTCAGCTCAGCTCTTGGACACTTCCATTCCTCCTGTATTTCTTTCCCCAAAGGACCCCCCCCTCAAAAAACACCCTGCTGCGTTCTATTAGTATTTCAATATATTTTTCACCTCAGGAAATGAATTTTGTTGACGGCAATATGGAAGTAATTTGTGATTGCCTTCTTCTGGGTTGTTGTTATTGTTATTGTTATTATTACTACTACTATTATTATTATTTCCCAATGTAGCCTATAGCCCCAGGGTTATAATCCAATTGTTGGATTCTTTGTGTTCTCTGAGCTTGCTTCTCTTCCTGTCATGCTGACAAGTTTAACCGCAATTTCAGTTGGAAAATTGTAGACATCTTAGACCAAGCCAGATCCAAACATATAAGAGAATACCTAGAAGCATGGAATTTTGATAAATCAGCCATAAACAGAGACATTGAGATAAGCTCCATCTACAAAGCATTGGCCTTGAGGAATCCAAGGCTGGAGTTAAAATCTCTGGAAGAAACATTAACAATCTCAGATATGCAGATGATACCACTTTGATGGCTGAAAGTGAAGAGGAACTGAGGAGCCTTATGATGAAGGTGAAAGAAGAAAGTGCAAAAGCTGGTTTGCAGCTAAACCTAAAAAAAACCAAGATTATGGCAACCAGCTTGATTGATAACTGGCAAATAGAGGGAGAAAATGTAGAAGCAGTGAAAGACTTTGTATTTCTAGGTGCGAAGATTACTGCAGATGCTGACTGCAGTCAGGAAATCAGAAGACGCTTAATCCTTGGAAGAAGAGCAATGACAAATCTCGATAAAATAGTTAAGAGCAGAGACATCACACTGACAACAAAGGCCCGCATAGTTAAAGCAATGGTGTTGTCATGAGTGCCGTTGAGCTAAAGTCATCAGCGCAATGGCACACATGACAATGACAAGGAAATAGGTGAAGGGGTACAAGTTAAGTAGCCATCAACCTACAACGACTAACGGCCAACAAACAATAGCCAAATGAATCACGGAGCCACCCAAACCATCAGCGGCAATACAACGGGGATCGCCCAGCTGAAAGCAATCAGCAGAGGAATGGAAACCCTCACCCACCGGCAGGGCAACGCATGGGACAAAAGGGGGGTGACGTGACCGTGAGCGAGGGGGCGCTGACCGGCGCGGGGTATTTAAACCCCGCACCGGCGCGCTCCTGTCACTCTCAGCTTTTTTCTACCAACGCTGTACCTGCCCTGTAATAAACCAGAGCCTGATTCGCAAACCAGTGTCTGAATGTTATTCAGAGGGAGGCAGCGCATGACATAAAGCTGAGAGTCATAAACTCAGCCTCGCCGAGCCCCACCGGACGACAACGAGCCGCGGGAGGAGTAGACGGCGAGAAGACCAGCAAGATGAGGCCGGAACGGCGCGGGCAAGGAGGGCGAGCCGCGCGGCAAGAGACAGAGGAGAACCGACCAAGGCCAGAGGCACCGCGGACTCCCGGAGCCATGGACGCCCACCCCACCCGACCCGAGCCTCAGCTCCAACCCCAAGGGGAGATGGCGACGGAGGCAACCCAACCGCGGGAGGGAGCAGCACGACTTCCGAAACCAGCGGAGGACCCCGCGCCCCACATCGCACCCCAGCAACGGGCGTGGAGCGACAGCCCCACGGCGCTCAACACGGAGGAGGACGACGGAGACACCCATCAGACGGCGGAGGAAGCGGACCCGCGGCAGAGGGACGATGAACCCCGCCGGCAACCCACCCCCGAGGACGCGCCAACGGAACCGGCCCCAGCGGCGGCGCGGGCTGTGGACGAGGAGGCACGAGCTGAACTCGCGGCCATGCGGGCTCAGCTGACGGAACTCCGGACCATGCTCCAGGCGCTTATGCCCCCCGCGCCACCCAACGACGTCCCCGCACAAGCCCACACCCCGAGCGAAGCATCGAACCCACACGGGCCAGCGGAGGGCCAGCAGACGGCACAGGCGGCCGACACCACACCCCGAGAAGCGAGAGGCGGGGCCGCACAAAACGCCCGGGCCCCAAAGGACTTCCCCATCTTCTTCGATGGGACCCCCACAAAACTCTCGTTTTTTGTGACCAACGCTAGGGAGTTCATGGGGAGGCACGGACACTCCTATGACTCCGAGGCCGACAAGATCGCCGCCGTGGCGATCAAACTCCAAGACAGGGCAGCGGACTGGTACGTCCAACTGTACGAGTCCAGCTCCCCCGCCCTCGCCACCTTCCCTGCTTTCATCAAAGAGATGAAAAACTACTTCGAAGACCCCCTAGCCAAAGTACGGGCGAAAAGCGCACTCCAAAGACTTAAACAGGGCACCCGCACGGTCCCTGACTACGCCCTGGAGTTCAAAGCCCTCGCGGGGAAGGTCAGCGACTGGTCCGAGACCACCCTGCTGGAAATCTTCAAAAGGGGGCTCAACCGCGACGTTCTCCAATGGGCCCTCTACCGCGACGACCCAGAAACGTTACACGGGTGGATCCACCTCGCGGGGAAAGCCGAACACGCGCACCGCACCTTCCTCATGACAACCACGGAAGACACAAACGATGCCGGGAAAAAGGTACCCGCACCACACGGGGGGATGGCCGGCCCCATATACCCTAAAAAGAAGTTCAACCGGGAGCCCTGCGGGAGGTGTGGCAAATTAGGGCACAAGACGGCGGATTGCTTCGCCAACCGACCGCCGACCAGCGCGCCCAAGCCCACCCCGAAAATTAGCCCCAAACCACCCAACCCGGGGCCGCCGCCTCACCGCCGAATGACCGTGGCCACAGCGACACCGAAAGAGGGCTGGGACGCTTACTGGGGGGAAGAGGACAATACCGACCCCGACCAGCCGGCGGGAAATGCTCCCCGCCTGCTCTGAGACGCGTGGCGAGGCAGGCGGTGGGACAGCAACGCGGACCACCTCAACGAAACGACAAAAGCTCCGTAATATTGGCAGCAATTCAACTCTCTACCGGCAACGGAGCCACCACGGCCGCGGCACTAGTGGACTCGGGGTGCTCAAAAAACCTCATCCACCCCGACCTAGTCGCCAAACTCGACCTCCGCTGCTTCCCCCTCCCCACGCCGCTGGCATTCCACCAGCTGGACGGCTCTACAGCGGGAGGGAAACCAGCCACGCTACAAACCGAGCCGGTCACCCTGCAAATGGGCACTCACACCGAGCGCACATCGTTCGTAGTCACGCACATCGGACGGCCCATTGCAGTCCTGGGGATGCCATGGCTCGCGACAAACAACCCGCGGATCAACTGGGCGGCCCGCACCTTCACATTCGGCGACGGCGAGTATCGAGCACCAGTTCCAGCTGGCAAAAGCAACCCCACGGTAGGACGAGCGGAGGCGACCACACAAGACAACGCCGCTACCACAGCAGACCTACCAGAACAATACGCCGACTTCTCCGAGGTCTTCGGAGAGGCAGAGGCTGACCAACTACCCCCCCACCGCAAGACGGATTGCCGGATCGACCTACTGCCCGACGTCCCCTTACCTCGACCAAAAATCTATTCGATGACCCCGAAGGAGATGGCAACCCTCCGGGAGTTCATCGATAAAAACCTAGACAGGGGATTCATAGAGCCAGCATGCTCACCGGTCGGAGCCCCCGTCTTATTCCGGGAGAAGAAAGACGGGACCCTACGGCTCTGCACCGACTACCGGGGCCTAAACGCGGCTTCCCTGTCCAACAAATACCCCTTACCCCTGGTGAAGGACATGCTCGCCCACCTGTCCACGGGCAAAGTCTTTTCCAAATTGGACCTTCGCGAGGCGTACTATCGCATCCGAATCAGGGAGGGGGACGAATGGAAGACGGCGTTTAACTGCCCCCTAGGCGCTTTCCAGTACAAGGTACTGCCCTTCGGACTCGCGGGGGCCCCTGGGGTGTTCATGCAGCTCATCAATGAGGTACTGCATGAACATCTGTTTAAAGGGGTCCTGGTCTACATCGACGACGTCCTTATTTACACAAAAACACACGAGGAACACGTAACCTTAGTCAGGCAAGTCCTCGACAAGCTCAGAAGGGCGCAGCTCTATGCGAAGCCTACAAAGTGCGAGTTTCACAAAGAGCGCCTAGACTATTTGGGGTATCGAATCTCCGGGGACGGCATCGAAATGGACCCCGCAAAAGTCGAAGCGGTGCTAAACTGGGAGCGGCCCCGCAACAGACGGCAACTACAGAGCTTCCTGGGATTCGCGAATTTCTACAGGTCATTCGCCCGGGGGTTCGCTGAGATAGCCCTCCCCTTAACGGACCTCCTCAAAACCAAAGGGGTGGGGGACACCCGACGCGCCAAGAACCCAGGCACAGTGCTGAATTGGACTCCCGCGTGCCAGACCGCATTCGACAAGCTGAAAGCGCTGTTCACTACGGAGCCAATCCTCGCGCACCCGGACCCAGAACGGCCGTTCGTGGTCCAAGCCGACGCCTCAGACTTCTCCCTGGGAGCCATCCTGCTACAGAAAGACTCCACGGGGCTCCTGAAACCATGCGCCTACCTGTCAAGGAAGTTCTCCGAGACAGAGAGGCGATGGCACGTCTGGGAGAAAGAAGCCTTCGCGGTGAAATCGGCACTAGAGACATGGCGACACCTACTCGAGGGAGCCACCCAACCATTCGAGGTCTGGACGGACCACCGGAACCTCGAGGCCCTACGAACGCCTAGACGCCTTAGCCCAAAACAGGTCCGATGGGCCCAATTCTTCAGCCGCTTTGATTTCCAGCTGAAGTTCATGCCGGGCAAGAAGAACTTCCTGGCCGACGCCCTCTCCCGACTGCCCCAAGACGAAGAGCCCGCCCCAGACACCATTGGGACGGTCCTATCCGCCTCGCAACTGGGGATGGCCGTGACCACCCGAAGCGGCGCACGGAGGCAGCTCGACGCTACGGCGCAGCCGATGGCGGGACAACCGGCGACGGAAAGAAGCCAACCGCAACTACCAGGGGGAATGCGCACGGACCTCGCCGCCGCCCTCAAAACCGACCCCTGGTTCCTGGCGAACCCCGACAAGGTAACGATGGCGCAAGACCTGGCATGGGGGGAAGGCAGAATCTACGTCCCGGACTCGCAACGCCAGGCGATCTTGCATAGGTCACACGACGCCAAGCAAGCGGGACACTTTGGGTTCCTCAAGACCCTACACCTAACACGGCGCCAATTCTGGTGGCCCGCGCTCAGGCGAGACGTAAAAACCTACGTGGCGTCCTGCCCAACGTGCGCTAGGGCCAAACGGGCACCAGGCAAACCCGCGGGGCTATTGCAACGGGTGGCAGAACCCTCCCGCCCATGGGAGGAAATCTCTATGGATTTTATAGTGGACCTCCCACCCAGCCAGAAGAAAACGGCCATTTGGGTGGTGAAGGACTACTTCTCAAAGCAGGCCCACTTCATCCCCTGCACGTCGGTCCCATCCTCACAACAGCTAGCCAAACTCTTCCTCATCCACGTGTACAGGCTACACGGATGTCCCGCACGTGTGGTGACCGACAGGGGCACACAGTTCACCTCCAAATTCTGGCGGGCCTTCCTGAAGCTGACGGGGACCCAACAGGCCCTATCTACGGCTTGGCATCCTCAGACGGACGGAGCCACTGAGGTTCTTAATGCCACCTTAGAGCAATTTATACGATCATATACGAACTACCACCAAGACGACTGGGCTGAACTGCTCCCGTTCGCCGAAGTCGCATACAACAACGCCGTCCACACGAGCACGGGGAAAACTCCGTTCGAAGTAGTCTCGGGGCGCGACTTCGTCCCCATACCGGAGCTACCTCAACCCCCGGAACCCCAGGTGGACGCCAGCGACTGGGGACGGAAGATCGCGGAAGCATGGCCAGTAATCACGGCGGCGCTGAAGGAGGCACAGGCTGCTTACAAAGAGCAGGCCGACAAGCACCGGCGCCAACAACCGACGTTCCATGCGGGGGATATGGCCTATCTATCCACCAAGTTCCTAAAGTCAACCCAACCCTCGAAAAAACTGGGGCCTAAGTACATCGGGCCGTTCCGAGTCACGCAAATAGTGAACCCGGTAGCAATACGCCTGGACCTGCCACACAACCTCCGGAGACTCCACCCGGTGTTCCACACCAGCCTCCTAAAACCGGCAACCACCTCCCGATGGCACCCAAGCACGCCACAGCCTGCACCGCTAATGATCGACGGGCAACACCACTTCGAGATAAGGGACATCCTCGACTCCCGCAAGCAACGAGGAACTCTATACTATCTGGTCAGGTGGAAACACTTCCCCCACCCGGAATGGGTGGCGGCGCACAACGTTAACGCGCCTGACCTGACCAGAGCATTTCACCGGGCATACCCCGACAAACCGCAACCAAGGTCAGCAAAACCAAACCCCCCCCCGCAGGCCCCCCCCGCCTCCCGTGCCCCAAGGGAAAGGGCCCCCCCCAAGCCCGCGACTTGGGTGGACCTTCCCCCCCCCGGGACTCACTCCCCCCGCCCCGGGCCCACGGGGTGGTGACAAACAATCGCCAGCACCCTCCCCCCGCCCCCCGGCCGCGGGGGAGTGGCAAGCAAGTCAACAGGGCAACCTGGGGGCAACGCCCAGGAGACACAACAAAGGCGACGCACTCTAAATAAGAAAAGAAGGGCCCTACCTGGAGCTGAGAAGCACCCGACCAGCCACGCCTCTCGCCTCGCCGAACTGAGCCAAACAAACAGGGTGTGGTTGGAGCATGCGCACGCCAGGTCAGAACCCGAGCATGCGCACCATGGACACACCCTGGGAAGGCACGTGGTAGAGGGAGGAGCAAAGGGAGGGGCGACAACTACTCCGGCGGGAACTTTGAAAAAAAAAAAAAAAAAAAATGTGGCGTTTTGACAGCTCCACGGGGAAAACCCAGAAAACCGGGGGAGAACACTATTCGAAAAGGGGGCAGTATGTCATGAATGCCGTTGAGCTAAAGTCATCAGCGCAATGGCACACATGACAATGACAAGGAAATAGGTGAAGGGGTACAAGTTAAGTAGCCATCAACCTACAACGACTAACGGCCAACAAACAATAGCCAAATGAATCACGGAGCCACCCAAACCATCAGCGGCAATACAACGGGGATCGCCCAGCTGAAAGCAATCAGCAGAGGAATGGAAACCCTCACCCACCGGCAGGGCAACGCATGGGACAAAAGGGGGGTGACGTGACCGTGAGCGAGGGGGCGCTGACCGGCGCGGGATATTTAAACCCCGCACCGGCGCGCTCCTGTCACTCTCAGCTTTTTTCTACCAACGCTGTACCTGCCCTGTAATAAACCAGAGCCTGATTCGCAAACCAGTGTCTGAATGTTATTCAGAGGGAGGCAGCGCATGACAGGTGTTCCCTGTAGTAACATATGGCTGCAAGAGCTGGACCATAAGGAAGGCTGAGCGAAGGAAGATCGATGCTTTTGAACTGTGGTGTTGGAGGAAAATTCTGAGAGTGCCTTGGACTGCAAGAAGATCCAACCAGTCCATCCTCCAGGAAATAAAGCCAGACTGCTCACTTGAGGGAATGATATTAAAGGCAAAACTGAAATACTTTGGCCACATCATGAGAAGACAGGACACCCTGGAGAAGATGCTGATGCTAGGGAGAGTGGAAGGCAAAAGGAAGAGGGGCCGACCAAGGGCAAGATGGATGGATGATATTCTAGAGGTGACGGACTCATCCCTGGGGGAGCTGGGGGTGTTGACGACCGACAGGAAGCTCTGGCGTGGGCTGGTCCATGAAGTCACGAAGAGTCGGAAGTGACTAAACGAATAAACAACAACAAAGCATTCATGAAAAGAGGCAATCAAAGGCCAAGGAAAGAGACAAACAGGCCTAAACACATCCTTCCTTGTCACACATCTATTAACCAGCACCCAGATAAACAGGAACCAGCATGAGATAAACAAGAATTAAAGAAGAAACAATACACTATCCAAAAATCAATCAAGGAAAAAACAATACCCCAATTAAGGCTGGTGAGACATACCAGCAGCAACCAAACTCAACTCCCCCATGCACTGATGATGTAACCTAGTCTGGTGAAATGTCCACAGGAAGAGAAGCAAGTTCAGAGAACATCAAGAACCCAAACATTCAACCTGAGCTACATATATTCTCCCCTATGGCAGCACCAGGATTATCTGGTGGTCTCCCACCCAAATAATACCAGCCAGATTCTGCTAGCTTTTGAGTCCAGACAAGGGCAGCCAGACAACACCACCTGCTGAAACCACTATGTACTTATTTTCTCATGGATCACAGCTACACCATTTCCTTGTGCTAATCTAAGAATACCTGGCTAGAAGTACCAGCCTGCCTATTTCTCCCAGCCAAGTCTACATTACATAGTTTCATCCATGATCAAAATATGACTATTCTCAGCTTTATTTTCAGCTGATTTAATAATACAAAAGAGCAAATATTCTTTGACAGGCTGAAATCACTTACTAAGGCCCAAAGGTTGATTAGGCTTGTTTACCACCACTCATAAAGCATTTACTATATATAAATAATAAGACTTATATGATATCAGCATCCCCTAAATCTTATTAAGAGTCTGTAAATATCGAGTTAAATATATTGTTATATCATTGCATACCTATCTACTATTGTAGCCCATTACATGGCGTTAGTAGTTAAAGTTTACATGATGGTGACGATGCTTGATTTATAATGCAGTGTTTCTGTTCACATTACTTTTATGATCAAATTTAAGTAGGAAATTTTAATCTATCAGGAATGCTATTCCAAATAATTCAAAATCTGCCTTCAGATTTCTGCTGAATATTACTGCTGAATCCCTACATAATTCTAATTACACGTGAGTGGAAGGCTTTTGTTTTCTCTTTGATTGCTTTGTAAAGGGAGTATTTCTCAGCCCACTCTGTTTTGCTCTTCCTTTCTCTGAACAACAGTTTCTCTTGATGGAACTGGCTTCAGACAAAAGACAATGTTACAGCTTTAATGAAAATTTAAAAGTCAATGAGACACAAACTGAAAAAGAGAGGGGAAGAGAGAGAGATGACCCAGGATGAGAATAGTCCAATGAATAAATTCAAACCATTTAGAGAATGTTTGGAAAGATCAGAAGGGCACCTTTGCTTGCAGCATTTTAACGAGCCTTGGAGAATTAGCAGGAGGCCTGAAAAATGAATGGCAGTGGCAAAGAGTAATTCGGTCGCCATCACTTGAGGGTGATGAATGAGGATGTGTCGTAGCCTCTGGAGAGAAGAGTAATCTTTTCTAAAACAATTGTGTTTAGTCTACACAGGAGGGAGACATATTGCAACAGTGTTGGTGTTAGGGATTAATGAAAAGTTCATGGGGCATGCTTTAGAATTGCCTTTCTGGATCAAGCCAAGGATCAGAATAGCATTGTTCCCTATTGGGTCTGCTGGGTCCTCAGAAGAAGCCCTGACAATGACAGCAACTCTACATTAATGTTCTAGGTAGCTATTAAAGTTGAACTTCTGCTTGGCTCAGGAAATGTTTGTGTGTTTCACTGCTTTTTTGTTTGTTTATTCGTTTAGTCGCTTCCGACTCTTCGTGACTTCATAGACCAGCCCACGCCAGAGCTTCCTGTCGGTCGTCAACACCCCCAGCTCCCCCAGGGACGGGTCCGTCACCTCTAGAATCTCATCCATCCATCTTGCCCTTGGTCGGTCCCTCTTCCTTTTGCCCTCCACTCTCCCTAGCATCAGCATCTTCTCCAGGGTGTCCTGTCTTCTCATTATGTGGCCAAAGTATTTCAGTTTTGCCTTTAATATCATTCCCTCAAGTGAGCAGTCTGGCTTGATTTCCTGGAGGATGGACTGGTTTGATCTTCTTGCAGTCCAAGGCACTCTCAGAATTTTCCTCCAACACCACAGTTCAAAAGCATCGATCTTCCTTCTCTCAGCCTTCCTTATGGTCCAGCTCTCACAGCCATATGTTACTACGGGGAACACCATTGCTTTAACTATGTGGACCTTTGTTGTCAGTGTGATGTCTCTGCTCTTCACTATTTTATTGAGATTTGTCATTGCTCTTCTCTCAAGGATTAAGCATCTTCTGATTTCCTGACTGCAGTCAGCATCTGCAGTAATCTTCACACCTAGGAATACAAAGTCTTTCACTGCTTCTACATTTCCTCCCTCTATTTGCCAGTTATCAATCAAGCTGGTTGCCATAATCTTGGTTTTTTTGAGGTTTAGCTGCAAGCCAGCTTTTGCACTTTCTTCTTTCACCTTCATCATAAGGCTCCTCAGTTCCTCTTCGCTTTCAGCCATCAAAGTGGTATCATCTGCATATCTGAGATTGTTAATGTTTCTTCCAGCGATTTTAACTCCAGCCTTGGATTCCTCAAGCCCAGCATGTCGCATGATGTGTTCTGCGTACAAGTTGAATAGGTAGGGTGAGAGTATACAGCCCTGCCGTACTCCTTTCCCAATCTTAAACCAGTCCGTTGTTCCGTGGTCTGTTCTTACTGTTGCTACTTGGTCATTATACAGATTCTTCAGGAAGCATACAAGATGATGTGGTATCCCCATACCACTAAGAACTTGCCACAATTTGTTATGGTCCACACAGTCAAAGGCTTTAGAATAGTCAATAAAACAGAAATAGATGTTTTTCTGAAACTCCCTGGCTTTTTCCATTATCCAATGGATATTGGCAATTTGGTCCCTAGTTCCTCTGCCTTTTCTAAACCCAGCTTGTACATCTGGCAATTCTCACTCCGTGAATTGCTGAAGTCTACCTTGCAGGATCTTGAGCATTACCTTACTGGCATGTGAAATGAGTGCCACGGTTTTATAGTTTGAACATTCTTTAGTGTTTCCCTTTTTTGGTATGGGGATATAAGTTGATTTTTTCCAATCTGATGGCCATTCTTGTGTTTTCCAAATTTGCTGGCATATAGCATGCATTACCTTGACAGCATCATCTTGCAAGATTTTGAACAGTTCAGCTGGGATGCCGTCGTCTCCTGCTGCCTTGTTATTAGCAATGCTTCTTAAGGCCCACTCAACCTCACTCTTCAGGATGTCTGGCTCTAGCTCACTGACCACACCGTCAAAGCTATCCCCAATATTGTTATCCTTCCTATACAGGTCTTCTGTATATTCTTGCCACCTTTTCTTGATCTCTTCTTCTTCTGTTAGGTCCTTGCCATCTTTGTTTTTGATCATATCCATTTTGGCCTGGAATTTACCTCCGATGTTTCTAATGTTCTGGAAGAGGTCTCTTGTCCTTCCTATTCTATTGTCTTCTTCCACTTCCACGCATTGCTTGTTTAAAAATAATTCCTTATCTCTTCTGGCTAACCTCTGGAATTTTGCATTGAATTGGGCATATCTCCCCCTATCACTGTTGCCTTTTGCTTTCCTTCTTTCTTGGGCTACTTCTAGTGTCTCAGCAGACAGCCATTTTGCCTTCTTGGTTTTCTCTTTCTTTGGGATGTATTTTGTTGCCGCCTCCTGAACAATGTTGCGAACTTCTGTCCAGAGTTCTTCCGGGACCCTATCTACTAAGTCCAGTCCCTTAAATCTGTTCTTCACCTCCACTGCATATTCCTTAGGAATATTAGTGAGCTCATATCTAGCTGATCTGTGGGTCTTCCCTAATCTCTTTAGTCTGATCCTAAATTGTGCAAGAAGTAGTTCGTGATCTGAACTACAGTCAGCTCCAGGTCTTGTTTTTACCGACTGTATAGATGTCTGCCACCTTTGGCTGCAAAGGATGTAGTCAATCTGATTTCGGTGTTGTCCATCTGGGGAAGTCCATGTATAAAGCCGTCTCTTAGGTTGTTGGAAGAGAGTGTTTGTTATGCAGAGTGAGTTGTCTTGGCAAAATTCTATCAGACTATGTCCTGCTTCATTTTGTTCTCCCAGGCCATGCTTACCTGTAATTCCAGGTGTCATTTCACTGTCCACCTTAGCATTCCAGTCTCCTGTCATGAAAAGAACATCTCTTTTAGGTGTGTTGTCCAGTAGGTGCTGCAGATCCTCATAGAACTGCTCTACTTCAGCTTCTTCAGCATCTGTGGTTGGGGCGTATGTTTGGATTGCTGTGATGTTAGATGGCTTGCCTGAATTTGAATTTAGATCATTCTATCGTTTTTTGGATTGTATCCAAGCACTGCTGTAGCCACTTTACTATTAATTATGAAGGCTACTCCATTTCTTCTGTGGTCCTCTTGTCCACAGTAGTAGATCTGGTGGTCATTTGATGTGAAGTGGCCCATTCCAGTCCATTTCAGTTCGCTGATGCCCAAAATGTCTATCTTTAATCTTGACATCTCATCAATAACCACATCCAATTTGCCCTGGCTCATAGATCTTACATTCCAGGTTCCAATGGCATGTTGATCCTTAGAACATCGGATTTGCCGTTCACCACCAGCACCGTCGGCTGCTAGCCGTCCTTTCGGCTTTGAGCTAGCTGCGTCATCACGTCTGGGGCTAGTTGAGCTCATCCTCTGTTCCTCCCCAGTAGCATTTTGACCATCTTCCGACCTGGGGGTCTCATCTTCCGATGGTATACTGACATATCTCTGGTTGTACTGATCCATTTAGTTTTTACGACAAGAATACTGGGGTGGGTTGCCATTACCTTCCCCAGGGATCGCATTTAGTCTGACCTCTCTGTTATGACCTTCCCGTCTTGGGTGGCCCTTCATGGTTTAGCTCATGGCATCACTGAGGTGCTCAAGCTCCAGCACCACAACAAGGTAACGATCCTTTGCCGAAGGTTTCAGTGCTAAAAGTCAAATATACTCAGTAATGCTCAAAATGTGTATATACTACTAGTTGCTCTCTTGGCTGCTATTTCCTTTGCCAATTTCACTGAGAAATAGAACAGTCTAACAAAGCTGACTGAAAGGTTTTAGTGGATCATCAGTTTGGTAACAAAAAATTCACAGATAATCTTTTCATCATCTTTCATTTTTACTTAAACTACACTATGAGTATCATTTACTGCAGGAAAAATGGTCCAGCAGAAGAAGAGATCCAACAAGAAGAATGGTTCAGAGATGTTGGGGCCCTCAATCCATTCATTTGCTATTTTTTGCCTCTCCTTCCAAGAGAAAAAGAGAGGAGTACCACCAGGAATCAGGACTGGCTGTTTACATTCTATATTGCTCAGAACAATTTGAACTAAAATGTTCACATAGGATGCATTTAATAGTGCTGCATCTTAATGATCCTTGGTTAGTGTTGGTAATGCTTCTTTTAAATAATTTTTTTAAAAAAGGTTTTATTTTGTGGTTATTGTCAACTCTAGTATTTTGAGAGAGGATGAGGGTCCTGAAGAAAACAGTCTTCATGAACTCTTTTAATCTGAAGTCCAAGAATTCTCTTATACTATCAGTGATATACGTACATAAGTGCTCTGTTCAAATTAAAATGAAATTATTGTTAAGTTGGTGGTCTCCTTATGAACCTTGTTATATAAACTTCCTGAACACCAGCTTTTAGAATGAGCCACACAAACATTATTGTTGTGAATGGAATTCACAATGACAATGGAAAGCAGAGGACACAGGATACATGTCATGTTCACTGTTTCAATGTGCACTGTACATCGTAACGTTTCACATGCCATGGTGCTGATGCGCGTTTCTGTTTGGGAGGGAGCTGCTGTGAAACCTTGTACCAAGCTCTGTATCTAGGTTCATTACAATGGAGTGTGTTTGGGTTATGTTCTCTGTTCAAGGACTTTTCCCGCAGACCATCAGAAGCCGTTAGGAGCACCTGGGATTGTGAACTTGGGAAGATTCTACAGGGGGAGGGATCTCATTTGCACCAAGGGTTTTTAGTTTCTGTTTGGTGCACTTTTATCATTCTCAGCTTTCTTTGTGATCCTGCATACTATTCTTTAATAAATCAGATATCTTTGAATTCCTGCTCATGAGTCTGAGAGTGTTTTAGAATAGGCAATCATTACATAAAGCTGAGAATCACCAAAGTTGTACCATTAGCTCCTACCAAGATTAGTTTCTTGTGAGGGAAAATAGTTAACGATGGCCGAGTCCAAGCTCTTGACCGGGGGACTTGAGGAGCCAGCTAGCTTGATGCCCGAGTCGACGGTCAAGAGTAGAGAACTGAGCCTCACCCCAGAACCTTCAGATTTCTGGCAGGATTCGAGTTCCAGCCCTGAGGTGGAGGAATCTGACGATGGGGGAGAACCAGAGCAACCGGCACCCAGCGAATCACCCGCAGAGTTGACCACCTGTGATAAAATGGGAGAACCCCAGCCAGGGATGTCCCAGGCATCCTGGAAGTATCGGTTCCCGCTGACCCCAGACGTAGAATCTACCACACTATCAACAGAGAGACAGCCTAACGCGCAAGGGAGGGAGGAATCTCAAACCCCTGAAAGGCTAAGAGTGATGGAGGCCAAAATAGAATCGATGGAGTACATGTTAAGAAACCTGTCTCTATCGTTGGGGGGGCAGGGGAGGTGCAAAGGAGATCCCAGATTCACGCAACCATCCCCCATCCTCCCACCCGGACCACTGGTGGAGCGGGGCCGGAGATGGCTCTGGGATGAATCTCCACCCCGCAGAGCTTGACCACCAGTGCCCCCCCCAAAGAGGGAGAACTACTGTAACCTGGGGCCCAACCACTCAAGCAGCCGCCGATTCTGCTCCAACAGGAGTGGGGGTGAGAGACTTTTCTGTCAAGTTTGATGGGGATCCAACCAAGTTATCTTTCTTTCTAACCAATGGTAAAAGTTACATGAGGCAGTTTGGAGCATACTTCCCTTCCAAAGAGGCTAAGATAACTGCCATTGCCACCAAGTTGAAGGGCTGAGCGGCTGATTGGTATGTTCAATTAAGTGAGGCTGACTCCCCTGAACTTGAGTATTTCGAGGACTTCATGTGGGCATTAAAGCTGCATTTTGAGGATCCTCTGGCCAAGGCAAGAGCTAAGAAGGCGCTGAAGGATCTTACCCAGGGCCAGCTGTCTGTAGCTGATTATGCCCTGGAGTTTAAGGCTTTAGCTGGGACAATCCCCAACTGGTCTCAGTCAACCTTAATAGAACGGTTTAAAGAGGGACTCAACCGGGATGTCCTATGGTGAGCGTTGTGTAGAGACGACCCAGAGTCATTGTATAAATGGATCTGTCTGGCCGGCAAGGCTGAGCACACCCAGCATACCTTCATACAAACCAGACGACCTGAAAAACCACCAGCCACCATGAGGGGACCCCAAAGTGCTGCAACTGCTGCCTGGCCAGGCTATAGAGCCTGGGAAGAGGAGAGAGATCGGCACTATGCAAGGGGTCAGTGTCTCCGATGCAGAAAGGAAGGGCATCAAGCAGCTGATTGCCCAAAAGCCAAGGCTGGAGATCGAGCGGGCAAGCTGCCAGCCAAATCACACACCCCCCTCACAGTGGATGACAGCAGCCAAGGGCACAGCTGACGCTGAGGAAGTATGCTACTTCCAGGGAGAGGCTGAAGATGACTCTAAGGAGCCGGCGGGAAACACCAGCCACCTGCCATGAAGAGCGCCTGCGGGGAGGTGGAGGAGGATGGGCGCGAGGATGCTATGTTGAGTGCTGACTGTCCCACTTTAGCAGTAAAAGTGAAATTGGGCTCCCACACAAAGACTACAGAAGTCTGGGCTTTAGTTGACTCTGGGTGTTCCAGGTGTCTGATTCACCCTGATCTGGTTGCTGCTTTGCACCTGCCTAGCTTCCCCCTCCAGCAGCATTTGATCTTCACACAGTTGGATGGTTCAATGGCGGGGGGGGGGGGGGCAGCAACCCATTTCACTGGAACTGTCACAATGTAAATGGGCAGCCACTGTGAGACTTTAAAATTCATAGTAGCACCTGTTGGCAATCCCTTGCTAATTCTGGGGATCCCCTGGTTGACCTACCGAAGCCCATATATAAACCGGGAACACAGAACTGTGACTTTTAAAGATGGGTTTTACCAAGCTCCTACAGTGGAGAGAGCTTCACGTGCAGGGGTTGGAAGGGCTGCAATCACCACGCCCTGCCCTAGCTTGGCACATTTAGAAGGCTTGCCCGATCGATACCAAGACTTTGCAGACATTTTTGGGGAAATGGAAGCAGATCAGCTACCCCCCCATTGGAAAACTGACTGTGCAATAGAGTTGGTTCCCAATGCTCAATTGCCCAAGCCAAAAATTTATCCAATGACTCAGAAGGAGCTTGAGGCATTACAGGATTTTATCAACAAAAATCTGTCAAGGGGGTTTATTGAACCTGCAAATTCCCCAGTTGGGGCCCCTGTGCTATTCCAGGAAAAGAAAGATGGCACGCTTCGACTCTGTATGGACTATCGGGGGTTAAATTCCATCTCAGTTTGCACCAAGTACCCTCTTCCGCTCATGAAGGACATGTTAGCTCACTTGTCTAAGGGCAAGATTTTCTCCAAGCTCGATCTTCGTGAAGCCTATTTCCGCATCCGCAAACAAGCTGGAGATGAGTGGAAAATCACTTTTAATTGCCCACTGGGTTCATTTCAGTACAAAGTCCTCCCTTTTGGGTTGGCAGGGGCTCCCAGAGTCTCCATGCAATTGATTAATGAAGTATTACATGATCATTTGTTTAAAGGGGTCCTGGTTTATTTAGACGATGTTCTCATTTACACTGAAACCAAGGAGGAACATGAACGCCTCCTCAAACAGGTGTTAAGCAAGCTTAGAGATGCCAAACTCTATGCCAAACTTTCCAAATGTGAGTTTCACAAAACCCAACTTGGCTATCTGGGCTATAGGGTGTCTGACAAGGGCATTGAAATGGACCCTGCAAAAATTCAGGCGATTTTAAGTTGGGAACATCCCCGCACCCAGAGGCAATTGCAAAGTTTCCTCGGGTTCAGTAATTACTATCGCCAATTTATCTAGGGGTTCACTGAGACTGCTTTGCCCCTCACTGATTTACTCCCTACCAAGGACTTGGGGGAGACACGCAAAGTAAAAAACCCTGGGGCAGTGCTGAATTGGACGCCTGAATGCCAGGCAGCATTTAAGAAGTTGAAAACCCTCTTCACTGCTGAGCCTATTCTACAGCACCCCGATCCTGAATGCCCTTTGTGGTCCAAGTTGATGCTTCTGACTCCTCAGTTGGGGCTATATTGTTACAGAGAGATTCTGAAAATCACTTAAAACCCTGCGCTTATCTGTCCAGAAAATTTTCTGAAACCGAACGCCAGTGGCATGTTTGGGAAAAGGAGGCTTTTGCTGTAAAAGCCGCTTTGGAGGCCTGGCGTCACCTCCTGGAAGGTGCTAAATGCCCTGTCAAGGTTTGGACCAATCACAGGAATTTGGAAGCCCTCCGCACCCCTAGGCGTCTCAGTCCTAAACAAATTCGCTGGGCTCAATTTATCAGTCGCTTTAACTTCCAGTTAAAATTTATTCTGGGAAAGAAAAACTTTCTGGCCGATGCTTTGTCATGTTTCCTCAGGACCTTGACCACGTGGCGGATGTGGTTGGGACTGTTCTCACTGAACCACAACTGAGCTTGGTTGCTGTCACTCGGAGCCAGACCCGAGCGCAGGGAACCCCGCCCCCAGCCCAGTCTGGGAAGCGGAAAGTGCAAGTTCCTTGCCAGTTACAGAAGGACTTTATCTAGGCACTGAAATCTGACACTTGGTTGCTAGCTAATAAAGACACTGTTTCTTTTGAAAACGGTCTGGCATGGGTGCAACACCACCTTTATGTACCCGAAACTTTAAGACCTGACATTTTACAGCGTTCCCATGATGATAAACCTGCTGGGCATTTTGGTTTTGTTAAAACATTGCATTTGGTTCATTGTCAATTCTGGTGGCCTACCTTGAGACGCGATGTAAAAGACTATGTGGCTTCCTGTCCTGTTTGTGCAATGTCAAAACGTAAGGGGGGGAAACCACAGGGGCTTCTGCAGCCTGTGGCCAGCCTGTCCCATCCCTGGGATGAGATTTCTATGGATTTTATTGTGGATCTTCCTCCCAGTCAGAAGAAAACTGTCATTTGGGTTGTAAAATATTTTTTTTTCCAAACAGGCCCATTTCATTCCATGTGCATCCATCCCGTCTGCCCTGCAATTGGCACACCTATTTCTCATCCACATCTACCATCTCCATGGTAGCCCCTCCCATTTGGTCAGTGAGTGCGGGACACAGTTTACTTCCCAGTTTTGGAAATCATTTTTAAAATTGATTGGCACCAAACAGGTGCTGTCCACCTCGTCCCATCCTGAGACTGATGGATCTACTGAGATTTTAAACTCCACCCTTGAACAATTTCTTAGAGCATACATTAACTACCATCAGGATGATTGGGTGGAGTTACTGCCTTTTGCTGAAGTGGCTTACAACAATGCTGTCCATCAAAGTACCGGGCAAACCCCTTTTTGTGTGGTTTCTGGTCACGACTTTGTTCCCATCCCTGAACTGCCACAACCCGCTTCCCAAACATGTTCTGCCTCTGACTGGGCTGTTAAACTGGCTGATTCCTGGCCGGTGATTCAACAAGCTTTGGCTGATGCCCAGGCTGCTTACAAGTTTCAAGCCAATAAGCATCGTTCCTTGCAACATGACTTTAAGATTGGGGATCAGGTGTATCTATCTACCAAATTTATCAAGTCACCACAACCCTCTAAAAAGCTTGCTCCCAAGTTCATTGGTCCTTTCCCTATTGTTGATCTTATCAATCCAGTTACTGTTAAATTGGACCTGCCTCACAATTTGAAATGCTTGCACCCTGTTTTCCATTGCAGCTTGCTCAAGCCTGTCCACCACTCCTCCCACTGGCATCCCCAACCTTCTCCTGCTCCGATCATGATTGACGGCCAACAGCACTTTGAGGTCAAGGAGGTCGTTGATTCTCGCAAGCTTCGCGGCACCCTCCAGTATCTGGTCCGATGGAAACACTTTCCTCATCCTGAATGGGTGTCTGTTCACCACGTTAACACTCCTGATTTAATTCACCGTTTCCACTTGGCTTACCCTTTGAAGCCTGCTGCTTAGTGTTTTCTTTCTTTTGGGGGCAGTATGTCAAGTTCACTGTTTCAATGTGCACTGTACATCATAATGTTTCACATGCCATGGCGCTGACGCGCGTTTCTGTTTGGGAGGAAGCTGCTGTGAAACCTTGTACCAAGCTCTGTATCCATGTTCATTACAATGGAATGTGTTTGGGTTATGTGCTCTGTTCAAGGACTTTTCCCGCAGACCATCAGAAGCTGTTAGGAGCATCTGGGATTGTGAACTTGGGAAGATTCTACGGGGGGAGGGATCTCATTTGCACTGAGGGTTTTTAGTTTGTGTTTGGCACACTTTTATCATTCTCAGCTTTCTTTGTGATCCTGCATACTATTCTTTAATAAATCAGATATCTTTGAATTCCTGCTCATGAGTCTGAGAGTGTTTTAGAATAGGCAATCATTACAATACATTAGGCCCATTAATACCCCAACAACCCTTTTTGTAGCACCCCACCCAGGAAAAATGTGGATGTATGTATGCTGTGAAAAGCTTGGTATGCTCTTCAGGCTGATGAAAGTCATATGCACCTGGTTATGAGCATGTACTTTCTTTTGTCCATTGCAAACCTAATTCAAACTACTGAGAACATGAGAATGTTCCTGCTGGAGTAAACTGTTCTTCAGTAATCCCACATCCAGAGGCTTTAAAAAATGCCAAAATAAAGCATGAAGCAACAGCTCATTGTTGTTTGATCTCAGTATCTGGATTTCAGAGATATAGAGATTTTGTAAGCGTAATAAAAGATCAACAGATTAGAGAGAGAATTATTATTGTGTGCTGTCCAGATTATTTTGTTCTAAATGTTATAAACTGAAATACCTTACATGTTTGACTATGTTCATTTTTGTAGAGACAGACCAGGGAGGATCCTATAGCCCTCTGTCACAGAAAATTATTTGTATTCAGAAGGTTCTAGGCTCAGCCTCCGGGAACTCACTACGCAGGCCCTAAAGAAGATTGGAATAATTGAGTTGATGTCCAAAGACTGAAATACTTTAGGTAAGATGACTGAACATGATTTAACAGCACTGGAAGTGAATGGGCAGGGATAGATGTGAGTTATATTTTAAGATACTATATATAAAATCTGAATTAAGATTAATGATGGTCTTTGGAGAGGGCTATAACAACAGCCTTAATATGATAGTAGAAAGTCCATAGATTAAATACAAAATATTCTTTTACCCATTAATGGTCTACACTTGTTTTTAAGGTCCAATTATACCCATCTCTATGAGATTTGGGAGTGGGGGGAATGAACACTTACATGCTGAGATTACTCTGGCTGTGCAACTCATGATTCTCCCATTTCAATGTAAATATAAAACAGCCTATGGGAATCTGGAATCCTAGAGACTTGTTGAATTACAATCACATGGTCAAAACATATTCCTCTCAAGCAGATACATGCTGTAGATAAGTGAGGGAGGCTGTCAGAAATTAAAAGTGACAGAAGGGAGGCAGGCAAACAATATACATATTGAAATAAGAGAAAATTATGATAATGGGGGGCATGCAGTGATGGGTGAATTCTCTCAGGTTCCACCAGCTGCTACTCCCAGTTTTGCCTCTCCATTCTAAGATATACTGTGGTTATGGAAAAAAGAAAATGATGTTTTTTTCCCTTTTCCTCTTCTCCATTTCTTCTGTTTCTCTGTCCCCTCCTATCTTGGGTATTAGGACATGTTGTTTCCCCAGACTGCTAATCTGAGACAGAACAGGGACAGCAATACTATCAGCCAGCGTGAGATGCAGATGATTTGGGGAAAACACAGTGTTAATTATTTAGCACTGATTGATTGATTATGTGCCATCAAGTCATTTTAGATTCCTAGCGACCAATTATTTAGCATACTATTATCGTATTTCAACTGCCTGGAAAGGAGTATGGTGGCAATGTGGTTTTCTGCATCATGTGGCAATATAACTTGTCTGGCCTTGATTTGGGAGAGAGTAGAGGGCACCTTTTGCTACACTTCCATTAGCAGCAAAATATCCTCCTGAGCTGTCCTTGAGGCACATTATTTGACATTCCTAAGAGGGAGAGCTAAGCGGCATTGAAGGTGAAGAGAAGTGAAAGAAGCTGAAGCTTGTCAAGTCTATCCCTTCTGAGATTTTTGTGCTTTTACATGTTGCAAGGAAAAACAATTAGCTGAAACTTGGCTTTGCTTTTCATTGCAACACTATGGTGGGAAGAGGGAAATGATATTTCCCAACCATGCACAGAGGGAATTATGGGAACTGATGTGCAATACATCAGGAGAATAGCAGGCTGGAGAATGCTTTGTTTATACTCTTTGTTCACAGCCCATAAATTAGACTGAAATCAACTTAGCATTCTATCATTATTTGTGTGTATGTGTTTTCCTACCCCACCCCACATTTCCTTCCTTACTACCATCTTTGCTGCTTCTGTGAAAAAGGTCATATCTTAGTTCAACATACTGTAAGTTAAAGAGATCCAACAAGGCAGGCTTAAAAAGGAAAAAAAAAAAAAGCTGCAATTGTGGGAGTTTAACACTGTATAGATAGCCATCCCAGCAATATAATCATTAAACTTTGTCAAGTGTAAAAAAAGGAAATGACAAACATTACCCTAGAGCAACTTAGAGTATCAGTGCAACAATGAAACTGCTTAAAATGGATTCTCTGGATATTTACTTCCTGGTCTCAAGTTAGTGATTGGGTTTCATCTCCTTGAAGGCCATGGGTTCATAGTTTTTATGGGGAAGGAAGGATTAGAGGAATTCACCTTACATGACAGATTCCTGCATCTTAGCTAGCTGAAGATGAGTGGAGAATTTCTAATGAGGGAGAAGGAAAATATTACAATAATTCTGGAAAATCTGTGAGAGATGTAGCAAGGGTGTTTTATTAAGACCTTTGAGTTACAGATGTGAAATATCCTTAGTGAAAAATTGCTCGTGACCAGATGTGTACCAAGAATGTCCAGATTCCTATTTTGTCAAATCTGATCAAGACCATTACTGTAGGCAACTCATGTTACAAATCTAAAATAGATTTGTGAGTTTCTATCTGATACTAGTACATGCAACACAGCTGCCCCTCTCCACTGGACGTCGGAATTTAGAAGTTTGTGTGTATCTCAGGAAGCCCAACGGGAAAGTATTACCTCTGCCTTAGAAATATCTGAACTACCACCTGCCAAAGTGTGCAATGTCTATCTTAAAATAGCAACCATCTGCAACCTACTATCTCTAGAAGTATTGACTTACTTATTTGCAGGGCGGTCTGGGGGTTATAGGACTTGGAGAACAACATTGAATTGGAAAGTTGTCATGTGCTAGTGCTGTTATGTTCATTTCCATTCATGTGTCCCAACCTGGAGGTATAAATTAAAGGGAAGCAACAGAATGGAGGGTTAGATTTCTTTAGGGAGTTCACAGGAAGAGGGGAGATTGTCTTATTTTTTGCAGATTTTTAAAAAATCATTTAATTTTCATTTACTTTAAAGCCCTTGCAAATGTGTTCAGAAAGGGTCTATACTTCTCACTTAGTTATACAGTACTAGAACAACTCTTTAGTATTAGTGCATCAGTGAAACTGCTTAAAATAGTTTCCCTGGATGTTGGATGTGCAGATCCTTGTGAAGTCAAAACAAAGGTACATCCAGAACCACTCCTGCCCCAGGTTCCCCCCAAACATTCTTATTTTGTAAAAGCAGAGGTAATTCTCTCATATTCTGATGAAGCAAGATAGTTGGTTACTTCTTTATTTAATTTTATGAAATTTATTATAGCTATCCACTCCAGAAGACTCTTGACATAATTTCTATCGTGGGTGCTTGTTTCCCTTGCTATGTTTTTATCTGAAGTATTTATATGGTCGCCCAGCTCACACAGTGTGACTCTAGGTGACCATATAAATGCTTTTTAAAACCATCCACAGCATCACAAAACACTCTCCTTACCTATCTATCTGCCACTCTGCTTCCTGGAAAATTTTGAGAATTGGGTAGTATTGATTTGTACTGCTTATGCAGAACTGATACTGCATGGGTGGTACAAAAAGGGGAATATAAATTTAATAAATAAATAAACTCCCCAAAGGTTCCAGGAAGTGAGGAACCAAGAGCCATTTCCTGTTAATCACACTTTTCAGAAAGCAATGAGGATCTGGATTTACCTCATGCCCTATCAGTAGAACTAGCTGGCAAGGATTCCTAGCTCTCTATCAATCTTCTAGTCACTCATAAAAGAACCGACACACAGTTCCCTGCTCTGGTTCCAAAGCACACTTTTCCTGCCTATGTTGGCTCAAATGCTCCTATCCATTTGGGCTTGAATGCTTTCAGTTTGCTGCAGGCTACCCTCAGCAGCCCATTGGCTACTCTGCTAAGGATCACTCCTTCAACAGGGCCAACACTTACCATGAAGCTAAAGAAATTCTGTGCCTCCCCTTAACAATCTTAAGAGAAGAGTGTAGTGGTTAAGATCTTTGCTTAACAGAGAGAAGGTTGTCAGTGTGAAATCTGTAAAGAATTGTTTTTGCTTTTGGTTTTATTAGGATTGTTCCTCCTCTGCTTAAAAAAAATTAAAAAATAAATAATTCCAGAGTTTATCATTTTTCCACTCAACTGAGATGCAAGGCTTTCACTTCTTGTTCCCAAATAGCCCATAGGGTTATCCTGCTGGATTCCACATATGTAAACTTCTCTCTGTTAAGTATAGCTCTTAACTACATGCATTGTTTCTTGAGTTTAGTTCTGCTAAGGGGAGGTATAGAACCTACTAGAATGACGCTTGGAAAGTTGGAATTGTTTTTAGCTTTAGTTGGGTCAATTTTCCACTCAATTCTGTTTTCTTGATGAAATGTTACTGGGGGGGAGGGGTGACAATAGTATCTTCAAAAGAGTTGAAACTGTGAAATAGCACTCCAAATCCTAACTTGGGGAAACAGCTGAACACATGAATGTATTTGTGGTGCTGATTTAAAAAAAAGTCATCTTGGGAAAACTAGTGTTGAAAGACACTAGTCAATCAAATGCTATAGCATGCATCTCTTAATATTGCAGTCAAAGAATGTGAATGTCCATTTCAGAATGCTAACTTAAAGTGATTGTCAGGGTAGCCTTACTTCGAATAAGACACGGACTCACTTAAAGGGTTTAAGGATTTCCGAGTTTATTGAAGCAGAATGCATATGGAGAAAAAGATGGGAATACGGGTGTGGTAGCAGGGTGTCCTGTTTATACCCCGGTGGCAGACCTTGTCCTCCTCCACCCCCCATTGTCCCCCAAGTCGGGTCCGGATGGGTGATTAGAGTTGGTATGGGTTTGACAATGGGCGATTCGGGTGATCTCCGATGTTCCCCTTTGTCTCTTTGCCTTCATCCGGTGCAGGTGCGTCCCCTGGGGTAATGGGTGGGAGTTCCCCCGATCTGTTAATGGTTTCCATGTCCTGTCCGAGGTGCGCTCCTATTGTCCTGATGATTGATTTTATGGGTTTGGGTGCTTAAGGGATGATGTGTGTGTTTAAAGGATAATGGTTATCCCTTCCTCTTTCCTGATGTGCATGTTCCCTGTTGTGATGCACTTATGCCTTGCAATGGGGAACATGACATGCTGCCCCCCTAAGAGAATTATAAGGTGCTGGTTTGTCCGGGTATGCTTTGTGGAAGCTTTTGACAAGCCGTTTTGCTGAAACATTTTGCGCTTGGACCCGCTCCGGGTGTGGAAAATGTCTCCATTTTACGAGGTACTGTAGGGTGCCCCTTAGCCTCCTGGAGTCTAGTACCTCCTTAATTTCAAAATGTTGTTGCCCATCTATCATGATGGGTGGGGGCGGGGGGGTTTCATTGTGCCATTTTGAAGGGGTGGCCGGTTTCAGTAGGGCACAGTGGAATACTGGGTGTATGCGTCACAAATTGTGGGGTAGGTCCAACTTGAAGGTCACTGGGTTGATAATTTCTATGATTTGGAATGGTCTAATGAATTTGGGTGCCAATTTCTTTGAGGGCTGTGGGGACTTGATGAACTTAGTGGAGAGGTAGACTCTATCTCCCACTTTGTAGTTCGGTTGCGCCGCCCTGTGGTTGTCTGCAAACTTTTTGTATGTAGCTTGCGCGTCTGCGAGAGCCAGCTGGATGATGGGCCAAACCATGGCCAGTTGTGCTGCCCAGTCATCTGGGGAGCAGGGCAGGGTGTCTGGTTGGGGCAGTTCCAGGATTGGCACGAAGTCTCTGCCATAGACCACTTTGAATGGGGTGTGACCTGTGCTCTGGTGCACTGCATTGTTGTAGGCTACCTCTGGAAAAGGTAGCAGGTCTACCCAATTGTCCTGTTGATAGTTTATGAATGATCATAGGAATTGCTCCAGGGTGGAGTTAAGAATCTCCGTAGAGCCATCTGTGTGGGGGTGCCAAGTCGTGGACAGTGCCTGCTTGGTGCCAATGAGTTTTAAAAGTTCTTTCCAGAACCTGGAGGTAAACTGTGTGCCCCTATCAGTCACCAAACAGGAGGGGGCACCGTGGAGTTTATAGATGTGGTTAAGGAATAGGTGTGCCAGCTGTTGCGCGGAGGGAATGGACGCGCAGGGTATGAAGTGTGCCTGCTTGGAAAAATAGTCTTTTACCACCCAGATGACCGTTTTTCTTTGGCTGGGTGGTAGGTCTACAATGAAGTCCATGGAAATTTCCTCCCAGGGACGGGAGGGGCTTGCTACTTGCTGCAGCAGTCCTTGGGGCTTCCCCACCTTTCGTATTGTTGCTCAAATTAATCCTGTTACTTTTAAATTGGATTTGCCTCATAATCTTAAACGTTTGCATCCTGTTTTTTATTGCAGCCTGCTCAAGCCTTTCCACCAATCCGATCGCTGGCACCCACAACCCTCACCACCTGCTCCCATTATGATTGATGGGCAGCAACACTTCGAAGTCCAGGTGATTCTTGATTCTCGACGCCTTCGTTCTACTTTGCAATACCTGGTCCGATGGAAACATTTCCCTCATCCAGAATGGGTTGCTGCCCGCAATGTTCACTCCCCTGTTTTAGTTGCCCGTTTTCATGCTGCATATCCTGCTAAACCTGCTCCTTAATTTGTTGTTTTTTAAGGGGGGCAGTATGTCATGTTCATCGTTCCAATGTTCTGAATACATTGTAATGTTTCGCATGTCACTTTCCTGATCTGTGTTTGCTGGGTGGAGATTTCCAGCCGTGCCAGGCTGTAATCTCCTTGCTGTAACTGTGGAATGTATGTTTGGGTTATGGAATGTGTTCAAGGTTACTTTCTCAGGCCGATGTGGGCAACGGTTGCTAGCACCTGGGAGGGGGTGGTTGCTAAGCGCGAGTGAGGGTGGAACTGGGTTTGAAGCGAGGGTTTTTAGTTTGTATTTGGCGTGCTTTTGCTCATTCTCAGCTTTCTTTGTATCTGCATACTATTCTTTCAATAAACCAGTTATCCTTAAGCACCTGCTTGTGAGACTGAGTTT
This sequence comes from Candoia aspera, assembly GCF_035149785.1. NCBI lineage: Eukaryota > Metazoa > Chordata > Lepidosauria > Squamata > Candoiidae > Candoia > Candoia aspera. The sequence continues at coordinate 315,562,884 of NC_086153.1, forward strand.
GTCAGAATAGGCAACCATTACACTTTTGAGGCATTCGAAAGCCCTTTGACAATCAGCTGTCCAGTTCAGGAGCGCCCCCGGATTCCTTGATTTACGTGTGTCTCCCAGGCCCTTTGTCCGGAGTAGGTTAGTTAGAGGCAGCACAATTTCCGCCAGCCCCTGGATAAAACCCCTGTAGAAATTCGTGAAACCAAGGAAACTTTGGAGTTGCCTCCTTGTGTGTGGGCGCTCCCATGCCAGTATGGCTTGGACCTTACTTGGGTCCATCTCGATTCCCCTTGCCGAGATTCTATAGCCCAGGTAGTCAATTTGGTCCTTGTGAAACTCACACTTGGAGAGCTTGGTGTATAGCTCTGCCTTGCGGAGTTTCCTGAGCACTTGCTCTACTAAGCATTCGTGCTCTTCTTCGGTCTCTGAATATATTAAAACATCGTCGAGATAGACAAGCACCCCCTTAAATAAGTGGTTGTGCAAGACCTCATTAATTAACTGCATAAACACTCCTGGTGCCCCCGCCAACCCAAATGTTAAACTTTATATTGAAATGACCCCAGCGAGCAGTTGAAAGCTGTCTTCCATTCGTCCCCCTCCCGTATTCGTATTCAGAAGTAGGCTTCCCTCAGGTCCAGTTTTGAGAATATCTTGCCCTTTGCCAGGTTGGCAAGAATGTCCTTTATTATGGGTAGGGGGTATTTATTTGAGATGGACGCGGCGTTCAAACCGCGGTAGTCGGTACAGAGCCTCAGTGACCCATCCTTTTTTCCCCAAAAGAGGACTGGGGCTCTGACTGGTGAGTTTGCGGGCTCAATAAAACCCTGCGCTAAATTTTTATCGACGAACTCCCTTAATGCTGCCAGCTCCTTCTGGGTCATCGCATAGATTTTGGGCTTTGGTAGGGGTGCGCCAGGGACCAGTTCTATGGTGCAGTCTGTTTTTCTATGGGGTGGGAGTTTGTCAGCTTCCTTTTCACCAAACTCATCGGCAAACTCTGCATATCTGGCTGGCAGACCCTCCAGGGTCACTGCCTCCAGATGCATCGAGGTAGTCGCCGCCCTTCCCATTGCAGCACAGGGAACCTGATCCCCTGTGGGTGCTTGATAGTGCCCATCCGAAAACATGATTTCCCTGGTTGTCCAGTTTATTTGTGGGTTGTGTTGCACTAGCCACGGGATCCCTAGGATGATTAGGGGTGCCACGATGAAGGGCAGTCTTTCCTTGTGGCTGCCGAGCCGCAGCGCAACTTTGTTCGTGTATTGGGTGACTGGGCCCCCTCCCGCTGCTGATCCATCCAACTGTGTAAACACAATATGGTGCTGAAGTGGATAGCAGCGGAGGTTTAGCGCGGCCGCCAGGTCCGGGTGCATAAGACACTTCGAGCAGCCAGAGTCAATTAGTGCCCAAACTTTTTCCGTCTTTCCACCGTGGGTTAGGGTGACTTTCACACATAGGGAGGGACAATTTTCACTCACCCCGAAGTCGTCGTGCCTCTTGTTTTCTTCCACCTGTCCTCTGGCGCTCCTTAGGGCAGGTGGCTGGCGTTTTCTGCCGGTTCATCATTGTCACTTTCCTCTTCTTCAGTGCAGTAGGGGAAGTCCTTTGCTGCAGTTTCACCCATCGCGACTGGCATTTTCCTGGGTGCTGGGGTTGGCTTGGTTGGTGCCTTCCCTGAGCTGTCCCTTGCCTTCGCTTTCGGGCAAGCCGCCGCCTTGTGATCCTCCTTCCCGCACCTGAGGCACTGACCCTTGGCAAACTGTTGGTCTCTTTCTTCCTTCCAAGGTTGGGGTCTCGACTTTGCCGGTCCTGCAGCTGTGCGGGGTCCTCTCGCCACCTCTGCATGCTGCGCTTCCCTTTTTGCTTGGAGGAAAGTGTCCTGGGCGTCCTCTGCCTCTCCTGCCAGCCAGATCCACTCCACCAGAGTGTTGGGGTTATTTCTGCACAGTGCCCACCTGAGCACGTTCAGGTTTAGACCCTCCTTGAACCGCTCAATGAGAGTGGAGTGGGACCATACTTCGACCTTACCGGCCAGGGCTTGGAACTCCATGGCATAATCTGCCATGGAGCGCTGTCCTTGTTTGAGGGTTTTCAGGGCTCTTTTCGCCCTCTCCCTTTCCAGGGGGTCCCTGAAGTGCAGTTCCACTGCCCAGAGGAATTCATTGCAGTCCTTGAGTTCCAGGGCGCCTGCCTGGCATAACTGGACATACCAGTCGGCGGCCCATCCTTTTAATTTGATTGCTAAGGCATTTACCTTGCCTTTCTCTGTTCGGAAGTAGGGGCCCCATTCCTCCATATAGTTCCTCGCATTGGTGAGGAAAAAGGAGAGTTTTGTGGGGTCCCCATCGAACTTAATGCCGAAGTCCTTGATCGCCGCTCTCAGTGGGCTCCAAGCCGCATCTGGGCATCTAGGTGTGCTTCGGGCAGTCGGGGCTCCGTGGACGTGGGGATTCTCTCTGTCAGGTGTCGGGTGGTGTTGGTGCCATCTCTTGCTGGCTCCCGCTTCGTTCTGGTCGTCTCGCCATCGGGGTGGGACGGTGGGGTGCAGCCCATCTGGCGGGTTCCTGGAAGTGGACTCTGCCTGGCGCTGCGTCGTCCTCTGGACCTCTCCTCCGTCTCTCCAGCTGGTGCGTCTCTGAGGGGGGGGTAAGGGGTGTCGGGCATTTGGTGCCTGGTCCTTCCGCGCCCTGGCTGTGGGATTCGTACACCTCTGCTAACCTCTGGAGCAGCTGCTGCATCACCTCCAGCTTTTCCTTGACCACGCTCAGCCTTGCCGCCATTCGCGAGCCCTTCTCGGTATGGTCGCCCCTCTGCTCTCCTTCGGTTCCTGACGCCATGGATGATGGGACGTCCCGCGGTTCCTCCGGGGTTCTGGGCAATCCGGGTGAGGATCCCCCCGTCTCATCAATGGTGGCCGACGTGCCATGGGACTCACAGGTGGCGATCGTCATTGCTTCCCCCTCCGAACTTGATCCCGAGCTCACCTGGACCTCGCGCCGTCGGGGCCTCGGGCACCTTCCATTCGTGGGGATGGGAGTTCTGCTGCTGGTCACTGGGTAGCCGCCTCGCCGTGAGATGAAAACTTCCATCACTAGCTTGGTTCCCTCACAGATTGGATCTGGACTGGTGCTAGTGGGAAAAAAAATTTTCGATTCCCGTCTTTATGTCAGGGTAGCCTTACTTCGAATAAGACACGGACTCACTTAAAGGGTTTAAGGATTTCCGAGTTTATTGAAGCAGAATGCATATGGAGAAAAAGACGGGAATGCGGGTGTGGTAGCAGGGTGTCCTGTTTATACCCCGGTGGTGGACCTTGTCCTCCTCCACCCCCATTTTCCCCCAAGTCGGGTCCGGATGGGTGATTAGAGTTGGTATGGGTCTGACGATGGGCGATTCGGGTGATCTCCGATGTTCCCCTTTGTCTCTTTGCCTTCGTCCGGTGCAGGTGCGTCCCCTGGGGTAATGGGTGGGAGTTCCCCCGATCTGTTAATGGTTTCCATGTCCTGTCCGAGGTGCGCTCCTATTGTCCTGGTGATTGATTTTATGGGTTTGGGTGCTTAAGGGATGATGTGTGTGTAATGGTTGCCTATTCTGACAAACTCAGTCTCACAAGCAGGTGCTTAAGGATAACTGGTTTATTGAAAGAATAGTATGCAGATACAAAGAAAGCTGAGAATGAGCAAAAGCACGCCAAATACAAACTAAAAACCCTCGCTTCAAACCCGGTTCCACCCTCACTCGCGCTTAGCAACCACCCCCTCCCAGGTGCTAGCAACCGTTGCCCACATCGGCCTGAGAAAGTAACCTTGAACACATTCCATAACCCAAACATACATTCCACAGTTACAGCAAGGAGATTACAGCCTGGCATGGCTGGAAATCTCCACCCAGCAAACACGGATCAGGAAAGTGACATGCGAAATGTTACGATGTATTCAGAACATTGGAACGATGAACATGACATACCACCCCCCTTAAAAAACAACAAATTAAGGAGCAGGTTTAGCAGGATATGCAGCATGAAAATGGGCAAATAAAACAGGGGAGTGAACATCGCGGGCAGCAACCCATTCTGGATGAGGGAAATGTTTCCATCGGATCAGGTATTGCAAAGTAGAACGAAGGCGTCGGGAATCAAGAATCACCTGGACTTCGAAGTGTTGCTGCCCATCAATCATAATGGGAGCAGGTGGTGAGGGTTGTGGGTGCCAGCGATCGGATTGGTGGAAAGGCTTGAGCAAGCTGCAATGAAAAATGGGATGCAAACGTTTAAGATTATGAGGCAAATCTAATTTAAAAGTAACAGGATTAATTTGAGCCACAATAGGAAAGGGACCCACGAATTTTGGTGCCAACTTTTTAGATGGTTGGGGTGATTTAATGAACTTTGTGGAGAGGTAAACTTTATCCCCAACTTTGAAGGGTGGCTGAGGTGCCCGTTTGGTGTCAGCATGGCGTTTGTAAGCAGCTTGGGCATCGGCTAGAGCCTGTTTGATTTGAGGCCAGGAGTCCCCCAGATGTGCTGCCCAGTCTGTAGGGGAAGATGGAGGAGATGTTGGTCGTGGCAGCTCAGGGATGGGCACAAAATCCCAACCAAAGACAATGCGAAATGGCGCCTGACCAGTGCTCTGATGCACTGCATTGTTGTAGGCGACTTCAGCAAAGGGCAGGAGATAGACCCAATTGTCTTGTTGATAGTTAACAAAAGCACGCAGATATTGCTCCAGTGTGGAATTAAGCGCCTCTGTAGATCCGTCAGTCTTAGGATGCGACGCAGTGGAGAGCGCTTGTTTGGTACCCACCAATTTCATAAAAGCCCACCAAAACTGGGAGGTAAATTGTGTGCCTCTGTCAGTCACCAAACAGGAGCGGCTCCCATGGAGCCTGTACACGTGTACAAAAAAGAGGCAGGCGAGCTGCTGGGCTGAGGGAATGGAAGTGCACGGAATGAAATGGGCTTGTTTCGAGAAAAAGTCCTTCACAACCCAAATCACAGTTTTCCTCTGGCTTGGAGGTAAATCAACGATAAAATCCATAGAGATCTCCTCCCAAGGGTGAGAGGGACTGGTCACTGGCTGGAGCAACCCCTGGGGTTTACCAACCTTCCATTTTGATCCAGCGCAGACAGGGCAGGAAGCAATATATTCCTTAACATCTCGCCTTAGTGTTGGCCACCAGAATTGGCATCTAACCAAGTGGAGTGTTTTCACAAACCCAAAATGTCCAGCCAGTTTGTCATCATGGCAACGGAGTAAAATGTCTTTGCGTAAAGTCTCAGGTACATAGAGACGATCATTTTTCCAAGCAAAATCACAGTCAAAAGTAACAGTGTGTAAATTTGCTTGCAACCAAGTGTCAGATTTCAATTGGGAAAGAAACTGTTGTTGCAAGTCTGAGGGAACTGGCAAACGTCCGGGACGGGGTGAAATTGAAGCGTCTGGCTGTTGCGCGCGAGTCTGGCTGCGGGTCACCGCTGCCAGACTCAATTGTGGGTCCGTCCACAGTGTACCGACTACATCAGTTACAGTGCTGGAATCCTGGGGTCTGCGGGAAAGTGCATCAGCCAGAAATAAATTTCAATTTATTCCCGGAATAAATTTCAACTTAAAATCAAAATGGCTGAAGAATTGAGCCCATCTGATTTGCTTTGGATTGAGCTTATGAGGTGCACTGAGTGCTTCGAGGTTCTTGTGATCAGTCCAAACCTTGAAAGGGTGGGTAGCCCCCTCCAACAAATGGCGCCAAGTGTCTAAAGCTGCCTTGACAGCAAAAGCCTCTTTCTCCCAAACATGCCACTGCCTTTCAGTCTCAGAGAATTTACAGGAGAGATAAGCACAAGGCTTCAAACATCCCGACTCATCTGCTTGTAGCAGAGCGCTCCAATGGAGAAATCAGAAGCATCCACTTGCACCACAAATGGCTTGCTAGGATCGGGATGCTGTAGAATGGGTTCTGCTGTGAATAGCTTTTTAAGCTGGTCAAAAGCCACCTGGCATGCGGGCGTCCATTTCAACAATGCCCCAGGATTCTTTGCCCTCCGTGTATCCCCCTGCCCTTTAGTTTTTAGGAGCTCAGTGAGGGGCAATGCTATCCCCGCGAACCCCTGGATAAACTGGCAATAATAGTTCGCGAATCCGAGGAAACTTTGGAGCTGCCGACGCGTGCGTGGTGGCTCCCATGCTAGAATGGCTTCAGTCTTAGCTGGATCCATTTCAATACCCTTGTCTGAAATTCTATAGCCCAAATAGTCAATTTGAGATTTATGAAAAGCACATTTGGACAATTTAGCATACAGTTCAGCCTTTCTCAGCTTGCTGAGCGCTTGTCTAAGCAGTTCTATATGTTCCTCCATGGTTTCAGTATAGATTAACACATCATCCAAATACACCAAGACCCCTTTGAATAAATGGTCATGCAAGACCTCATTGATCAGTTGCATAAAAACTCCAGGCGCCCCCACCAGACCAAAAGGTAACACTTTATACTGGAAAGAGCCCAAAGGACAATTGAAAGCAGTTTTCCATTCATCCCCCTCCCTTATATGAATGCGGAAATATGCCTCCCTCAGGTCCAACTTAGAGAATATTTTACCCTTTGCCAGATGTGATAACATGTCTTTGATTAACGGGACGGGATATTTACCTCACCCAAGACGGAGATGTATAATTGGATATCATCAGGGATGTTACCTCATCCCATGGTGATGGATGATCTTACCCAGTGGTTTCATGTAGATATTAAAAAGGAGTGGAGAGAGAACTGAACCCTGCAGCACCCCACAAAGGAGGGGCCAAGGGTCAGATCTCTTGCTCCCTATCACCACCAATTGGGACTGGCCCTGGAGGAAGGAGGTGAACCAGCACAAAACCATGCCGACCACCCCAAACTCCCTGAGCCAACCCAAAAGGTACCATGGTCAATGGTATTGAAAGCTGCTGAGAGGTCAAGATGAGCAAGGAGGGATGCACTGCCCCCATCCTGCTCCTGCCAGAGGTCATCCATAAGTGCAACCAGTACCATTTCTGTCCCATATCCGGGCCTGAAACCTGAATGAAAAGGGTCTAGATAATCTGTTTCATCCAGAATCCTCTGGAGCTGCAATGCCACCACTTTCTTGACCACTTTCCCCAAAAAGGGGAGGTGGGAGACTGGATGAAAATTGTCCAGTACAGTAGGGTCCAGCGATGGCTTCTTGAGGAGGGGGAGCACCCCCTCCCCCATGGAAGTATTTACAATCATCTGGACCCAACCACACATCACCTCCCGAGCTGCCTTCACCAGCCAGGAGGGGCATGGTTCTAGTTGACAAGTGGTGGCATTTACAGTCCAGAGGACCCTGTCCACTTCCTTGTGCCCAACAGGATCAAACTGTTCCCAGATAACTGGGTAAGCATACTCCCTCAGCATCTCCACAGACCATGCCTCACACCTGGAGTCCAACTTGGAATAGATCCAAGTGATTTTATCCTGCAGATGCCCAGAAAATATCAGGTTTAGTGCTGTTCCAGAATGGTGCTAAATCCAACAGCAGCTAACAGGCATGATACAGATTATATCATCAAGAAGTAGAAAGAGACAGCCCAACCAGCTAAAAGTAGCCAATATATGTGAGTATGATCTCAGTCCTTAGGGCTCACCTGACTGCACTGCCTCAGAATGGTTGGTAAAGCATGCCAGATTGTATCTATGGCAAAACCGGTATCATGATAAGAAAAATGCTACAGTATTGATACTGCTAAGCATGACTTAAGGCTGGCCCAGGTATGAAAAACAGGTTGGGAAACAGACAAAGGCCAGGTCATGAGGACACAGCAGGAAAAAAAATAAAATGATAGGGCATTTTTGTGTGATAGTTAGAAGTGAGGAAAAATTCACACATTTTGTGTACCTGTCTTGATAATGAAGTGTGTAGAACCTAGCACTGAGAAGGATATTTTGAGATTCACCAAACCCTATACTGGTTTCAGCCATAGACACTTTGATAAATTACTGTATTTTTGCTATCTGCCTTAGAAAGACTACATTTCTTGATTAAAAATGTCTTATTAAGTTCCCAGATAACTAAAAATAAGGATGTATCAGGCTTAGTGCTATTTTAGACAAGAAAATACTTCAAAGCAGAGCAAAGTCTCTTATTTTTCTTGATAGTGCTTTGAGATATCAGTAAAGGTCTGTTTTCTGCTTTCGTTTTCTTGGACCAGAGACAGTGGTAGAGATTAATGACAGACTTAACAACAGAAAGGTATGCCCTATTTCGATCTGGGTTGGCTAATGCTGCTTAATGGTTCCACCCATGCTGTGAAGTCAAACAAGAACTCTTCTGTATACCCTCCTAGGTTCAAGAGAAGTTCTGCTCACCATAACTTTCTGGAGGTTAATAAGAAGTCCCTTATGCTTCTTTGACAGAATGTCAATGCCAGCACTGAGAAGCCTTTGATCTCTAACAAGTGTAACAATGTTTTAAGTAGCCAGGAAAGAAGTGAAGGAAGTGAACCCCTCCAGATATTGGGGGGGGGGGATCAGACCCTTTCCTCAAACCTCCCCCAACTGCATGCATTAATGTATCTTTTCCTTGAAAGTTTCTATGGTCCTATAGATATCATTTTAAAATGTACTGTAAAATATAGTAGGTATAAACACCAGGTTTTTCAAAAACTCTTAAGAGGCCCACTGATAGAATTTCATTTGATCCCTTCCTCCAATTTCTTCTGAGTCCTGTCTCAATGTAATTGCTTTCACTGTTGTTTTCTTTCACTGTAGTCAATGGCCTAATAAAAATGAGCAACAAAGCCCAAAATGATGGAATATATTTTAACTGATTACATTTATTAAGTTTAACATATAGATTGAAGAGCATCAATCTATCTAATCATTTCAAATATTGCACGTACTTTGGATAGCCCTCCTATGTGTGGGGTCTGGAATAAGTGCCTCCTTTCTCTGCCCAAAACAGTGGACCACCACTGTGAGCGGAGAAGTCCAAAGCAAGTTATGTTCTTGGCAAACATTTGGCAAATAGCCTGTTCCTCTGATAGATCCCGAGTTTCAAAGAAACTAAATTGATGAAGTGGCGAAGGAAATGATTTGTTTAAACAAAATTAAATTCCCCCCTCCTTTGCTCACCCCCATTTTGGAGTCACAAGTTGAAATCCCATTCTCATGGTGGACTGTACATAATCACAACCTTTGAATACTATCAGACATGGCCCATTAGAGCTACTAGCCTTCCAAAACAAATTACTTACTGTAATCCTGCGCCTGATATATGCAGTAAAAGACAATACCACAGCTCATCAGCCAGTGCTGCCATATGAGATTTATACAGCTAAGTAAATTGACACATTTATTTTCCAAACTAACCCATGAGCCACAGGGAAAATTAAAACTGCTGTAGAATTAAAACTATTATACTCTTAATCAGATAGCCCCTTTCCTGCTACAAAACTGGAGTCAGCTCATTGTAGATTCATGGAACACTATGGTTCACAATAGATAAGGATCTCAAATATGCTTTGTCTGCCTGCCCCCTTTGGCAGCTTAATGCTATACTGTCATTTCAAAGGCACAAACAGAGGACTCTGTGCTGCTGCAAAAGATCAGTAGCTTCAAGTGATGTGTCATTAAAATTTATGGAAACACAGACACGTTCCTTTTCCCAGTTGTCACTCCCATATATTTTAAAGGGACAAGTAGAAGATCATACAAATGTCCTTCTCATAATGACACAGTGGGTATTAGTTTACAGAGAACTCTTGCTTCTGAACGCCAGAGCTAGCCCTGTTGTTAGGTTGAATGATGTAACCAACACAGGCAGCAGCTTTTGTCCTAACAGTCAGGAATCACGCTGAGATGAGGAATAGGTCTCTAGTGTTTATTACTGCTACATAAGACAGAAAATCCTAACAAACTGAAGAAGCGTGGGAAAAACCCAGACAGGTAAACCCCAAAAGTTAAGGCGGGTCTGATCTGTGTCTCTTTGACTGGCTGCTTAATTCCTCAGTACTACGCATGTGTTTTCCCCCCTGGATAGAGGCCCCCTCCTGCTCGCCATCAGTACTCATGACATCACCCTCCCTTCCAGATTCACATTCCATTTCAGCCCCCTCCCTTCCAGAGGTCTGATAAGAGTCCATGTCTCCCTCCAAGCTCCCATGGGAACTGGGCAATGATGGAAAGTCTTCAAAGGAAAACTCCTCCAAGGATGAATCAGTGCTGCTCTCCAGGTCTGATAAACACTTCTGGCCCAGGTGGCTGCTGCTGGAAAATAGCTAGATAATTAGAAGATTCTTCCCCCCTCCCCCTTGGGAAATGCAAGCCCGAGGTGGAGGGCTGTGGCTCTCCCTCCTCCTCTGTTTCTGGTCTGAAGGCTTCAGGCGGGGGTGGAGGCTGTAAACTTACAAACTCCTCTGCTTGGGATTCCTCTGCTTGCTCAGCCAAGTGAGGAATCTCTGGTAGAGTGCGAGGCTTGGGTTTGTGAGGGAAAAGCTGATGGAATCGATGAACCAGCGTTGGTGCATGTACATCTCTGGCATTCTCCCACATGCACTCTTCCTCAGGGTACCCTTTCCAGTGTATTAAATATTGGATGCCCCTTCCCCTCCTCCTAGAGTCCAGAATTTCCTCGACTTCGTATTCCTCCTCCCCCTCCACAATTACTAGAGGTGGGGGGGCAGTTGCGATCATAAGGTACTTGGGGGAGGGTCCTTGGTTAGCAAGGCTCTGTGAAAGACTGGATGGATTTTCATGGATGCTGGCAGCTTTAAGCGATAAGCCACTGGATTTATCTGCTATACCACAGTGAAAGGGCCCACAAACTTCTTGGAGGGCCTGGTAGAGGTCAAAAACTTGGTAGAGAGCCACACTTTGTCTCCTACCGCAATTGCTGGCCCCTCTTGTCTGTGAGCATCTGCAGCTCTATTGTAGGCACTCTTTGCCCTGTTCAGCTGCTCTTTTAACAACTCCTGTGTGGCTTGTTGCTCTTTAAGAAAATCAGCCGTGGCTAGAACAGCTCCCTGCTGGGAGGAGGTGGGCAACACCTGAGGGTTAACCCCGTAGAGTGCTTGGAAAGGAGACATCTTGGTAGAGGATTGCACAGAGTTGTTATAAGTAAATTCTGCCATGGGGAGCAGGGCTGGCCAATTGTCTTGCTGATAAGTGGTGTAACACCTGAGATACTGCTGTAACCATTGGTTAATTTTCTCAGCTTGCCCGTTACTAGCCGGATGATGCGATGATGATAGGTGGATCTGGACCCCTAATGACTGGAAAAGCGCCCTCCAGAACCTGGAAGTGAACTGAGGGCCTCTGTCACTCACCAAGTGATTTACCATGCCTCTATACCTAAAAATATGGTCCATGAACAACTGCGCTGTGGCTTGCGCAGATGGGAGGCCCTTGCAAGGAATAAAATGCGCCATTTTAGTGAAAAGGCCCACCACCACTAGTATGGAAGTCAGCCCCTGGACTGGGGGTAAATCAGTGATGAAATCCATGGAGATTGTATCCCAAGGCCTACTGGGGGTGGGTAGGGGTTGCAAGAGTCCTGTGGGCTTCCCTGGGAGAGGCTTGTCTTGTCTACAGGTGTGACAAGAAGCAACGTAACCCTTTATGTCTTCAGTCATCTTAGGCCACCAGTAGTCTCTCAGAGCTCTATGGAGAGTTTTGAAAACACCTCCGTGGCCTGCCTTTTGATGGTCATGGCAAAGTCTCAGTACTTCTTCCCTCAATGAGGGGGGAATGTATAATCGCCCGCTATGCCAGAGGATTCCTGCCTCCACATTAAAGGGGGAGGCAGTGTCTTGCAGGTCCCTCTGGAGGTCATCCATCCTGGCCCTGGCATACGAGTCCTGTTGCTGCTGAGCTCTGACTCTTGTAAATAGATCCTCTGCTTGTCTGCCTGCTGCTAAAATCTCTGTCTGGTTCCCCCTCATAGACTGCTCAATGTTGTGAGGTTGTAATATAGTAGCCTGTATCTCCTGGTGAGTAGTGGGGGTTGCCTGAATGGATCGAGACAGGGCCTCTGCCAAACAGTTCTGCACCCCAGGAACATAAGAAATAACAAAATTGAAATGGGAGAAAAACTGGCTCCATCTGATTTGGCGTGGGGTGAGGGATCTGGTGTTTTGTAGAAGCTGTAAATTCTTGTGATCAGTGCAAACTTTCACAGGAAAGGTTGCACCTTCTAGCCAGTGCCTCCACTCTTGGAATGCTGCTTTAATTGCTAGCAACTCCCTGTTAAAAACATCATAGTTTCTCTCTGCTGGTGAGAGCATGCGTGAAAAAAAGGCACAAGGAAGCAATGTATTCTTGGTTTTGTTTGTATATTGCAATAACACCGCCACAATGGCAATATTGGAAGCATCTGAATGCACTATGAATTGCTTTGTGGGATCAGGGTGCTTTAAAAGCGGCTGGGATGCAAAGAGTTGCTTAAATTCTTGGAAGCCTGCTTGCTCTCTCTCCCCCCAAATGAATTTTGATCCTTTCCTCAAAAGTTGTGTGAGGGGTTTAGCCCTGTCACTAAATTTATTTATGAATCTCCTGTAGAAATTGCAAGACCCTAGAAATCTTTGTACCTCTTTCACATTTCGGGGGGGTTGCCAAGAGAGAATTGCCTGGATCCATGGATATGCCTTCTGTTGATATTTTATAGCCCAGGAAATGTAATTCAGTTAAATCAAAGGCACACTTCTCTAGCTTGGCGAACAGCTTGTTCTCTCTCAATCTTTGTAAGACATTACATACATGGGTTACATGAGTTGTAACATCGTCAGAGAATATTAATATGTCATCTAGATAAATGACTAGTTAAAGCAATGGTGTTCCCCATAGTAACATATGGCTGTGAGAGCTGGACCATAAGGAAGGCTGAGAGAAGGAAGATAGATGCTTTTGAACTGTGGTGTTGGAGGAAAATTCTGAGAGTGCCTTGGACTGCCAGAAGATCAAACCAGTCCATCCTCCAGGAAATCAAGCCAGACCGCTCACTTGAGGGAACGATATTAAAGGCAAAACTGAAATACTTTGGCCACATAATGAGAAGACAGGACACCCTGGAGAAGATGCTGATGCTAGGGAGAGTGGAGGGCAAAAGGAAGAGGGGCCAACCAAGGGCAAGGTGGATGATATTCTAGAGGTGACAGACTCATCCCTGGGGGAGCTGGGGGTGTTGACGACCAACAGGAAGCTCTGGCGTGGGCTGGTCCATGAAGTCACGAAGAGTCGGAAGCGACTAAACGAATAAACAACAAGATAAATGACTAGATACTTATCTAGTAAATCAGAGAAAATTTGATTCATCAATCAGGAAAATATGGCTCCTGCATTAGACAAGCCAAAAGGCAAAACAAGGTACTCAAATTTACCAAACCTGGTATCGAAGGCAGTCAGATATTCATGCCCCTCTTTCATCCAGATCAGATTGTACACATTCCTGAGATCCAACCTAGTAAAAATGCATGCTTTCTGTAAGCGATCCAGCAGATCAGATATTAGCAGAAGGGGATAATTTTCTTTTATTGTGAGTTTATTGAGGGAACTGAAATCGTGGACCACTCTCATGGGTGCCTCCTGGTTTGCCAGTGCCAATGGGTCAGGCTTCTTTGGTACGAAGAAGGTAGGAGCAGACGCTGGGGAAGTAGATGATCAGGTGAAACCCTTTTGGAGATTAGAATCCAAGTAATCCTTTAAGGTGGCTAGTTCCTTGGGGGACATGGGATGTTGTTTCCTTGCTGGAATCTTGGCTCCTGGTATCAACTCAATGATACAATCACAGTCCCTATTGGGGGGGGGTAGTGCTGTGGCCTCTTGTTCACTGAAAACGTCTGCGAAATCTGCATACTTGGCTGGCAACTGGACCCCCCCTGCTTCCGTGGCTTCGTTGGTTGCTGGAGAGAGGAGAGCGGCTTGAATCTTGTGGTGGGAAGGAGATTCCTCCCATAGTCCAGTTCAACAATGGGTTGTGGATCTTCAGCCAAGGTGTGCCCAGGACTATAGGCACATTAAGCGATGCCGTAACATAAAGTTGGATCCACTCAGTGTGGTCTCCCGTTGTTAGTTGCAAAGGTTCTGTGAACCTTCTAATCGGCCCTGCCTTGAGGGGCTGGCCATCAATGGTCTCAACTTCTATGGGACGTGGCAATTCTATGGTCAGGATGTTGAAGTCTTGTACAGTCTGTACATCAATAAAATTGGTGGAAGCTCCGGAATCCACGAGGGCCTCTAGCTTGACCTGGTGCTCTGGGCTTACGTGCGTAATGACTGGTAAGTAGTAAAAGGATTGCCTGGAATCCTGAGAATGAGCCCTTCTTAATTGATTGATGGTCTCCCTGCTGAGCTCTGTGGAGGGAGACCGACGGAGTTTCCCTGGTTGGAAGTAGAGGCGGAGGTGGCTCTTGGTTCAGCTGCTTGCCCTGGGGCTCTTACGGAATTTGCTTGGCTTCTCGCTGGGCAAGCTCTCACCATGTGCCCCTGGACTCCGCAGTAGAAACAGAGGGCTCTCTTTCTCCTTCTCTGTCTCTCAGCCTCAGAAGTAAGCCTCCTGCTCGCCCTGATCTGCATCAGCTCCTCTGGTCCTGAGTAAGGAGATGCTGCAGAGAGAGCTGGAAATCCTAGAAGTGCCCTGAGGCCCCTGCCTCTCCCTGGCTGCATCTGTCTGAGCTCTTCTAGCCTGGCATCTATGACCACAGACAACTGATATAAACCTTCTAGGGTAGCTGGAGTTCCCTGGAGCACTAATTCATTTTTAATTTCTTCATCCAGCCCCTGTTTGAATTGGTCTTTCAAGGCACTCTCATTCCAGTCCAGATCTCTTGCTAACAGCTTGAAATCAGCAATGTAGATTCCCACTCTCTTGTTGCCTTGCTTGAGCTTCCAAATTTCCAGGCTGGCAGTGACCTCTCTGATCGGGTCGTCAAAGTGTGCTCGGAACCCTGCCAGAAAATTCTGGTAGTTGTTGAGAATTGGGTCATTGTTCTCCACCATGGGAATAGCCCATTTGGCTGCTGGGCCCTTTAGCAGACTTAAAATGAAGGTGACTCTGGTTCTGTCTGTGGGAAACTCTGCCGGTCTGCCATCGAAAAACATTGTGCACTGTGTGAGAAAAGTTCTCAACTGTCCTGCTTCTCCTCCAAACTTCTCTGGTAGACTGCCCTGGGATCTCAAGACTACTGGCGGAGCTGCTGCTGCTGCTGCTGGTTGTTGTAACTGCTGTAGCATAGCAGCTTATAATGTGTTGATCTGGAGATCTACTTGGTGGTGGTGTTGTTGCAGGGCTGCTGCCAATTGTTGGATGGCTTGCCGAATTTCCTGGTTTTCCGAAGACATTTTCCCAAATGTCTCTCCTTTATTTTTCTTTGTTCCTCCCTCTTTCAATGGGAGTAGGAGTTTGTTAGGATTGATGTCCTAACAGTCAGGAATCACACTGAGACAAGGAATAGGTCTCTAATGTTTATTGCTGCTACATAAGACAGAAAATCCTAACAAACTGAAGAAGCATAGGAAAAACCCAGACAGATAAACCCCAAAAGTTAAGGTGGGCCTGATCTGTGTCTCTTTGAATGGCTGCTTAATTCCTCAGTACTACGCATGCATTTTCCCCCCTGGATAGAGGCCCCCTCCTGCTCGCCATCAGTACTCATGACAGCTTTTCATTGTTGTGAAAGGGCATCGCATTTGTAGTTCTTAATTTATTTTTGAATGCAGGTATGGAGAAAGGAAAGAGACGCGGTAGCACTGTGGGTTAAACCGCTGAGCTGCTGAGCTTGCCGATCGGAAGGTTGGTGGTTCGAATCCGCATGACGGGGTGAGCTCCCGTTGCTAGTCCCAGTTCCTGCCAACCTAGCAGTTTGAAAACATGCAAATGTGAGTAGATTAATAGGCACCGCTTCGGCGGGCAGGTAACGGCGTTCCATTTAGTCATGCTGGCCACATGATCACGGAAGTGTCTACGGACAAGCACAGGCTCTTCAGCTTTGAAACAGAGATGAGCACCGCCCCCTAGAGTTGGACACGACTGGACTTAATGTCACGGGAAACCTTTACCTTTACCTTATGGAGAAAGGAACTTGCTGGATTGCCTGGGCCATTTGGGATACTCTGAATCTTGTTTAGGGATGAAGATGTTGCTCTGCCCACAGTAGCCAAATAATTTTACCCTTATGAGTACAAAGCCGTGAAAAAACAATCAAGATATGTTATTTAAAAACTGAATATGTGAATTTGATTGGAACAGTGTGCTTTAGGGAGGAAAAGGTACTTAGCCCTTCTCTTGCAAAGGAAAATATTTAGAGATTTGCTGGCAACTTACTAAGTTTGATTGTTTAGAAGCTTTAAATCAGTTTGGAGAGCCAGAGATTTTCCTCTGTCTCTTTTTCTTTCCCATATTATAAAACTGTTGAAGTCTATTAGAATTCCAAATCCCATGTTATCAGGGAGTGAAGCAATAAACAACTCAAAGTAAAAAGAGATTAAAGTGTTTAGCTGCTGCTGCTGTCTTGTAAAAGCAGAAAAGGATACTATTTTAGTTAGATCATACTTTGTTCTTGATATATCAATTTTATTATTATCTTATTTTGTAAGTTGCTCTAGCCTAGGAACATAATAAATTAAACTAAACGTATCTAGAGATTTTTTTTAAAAAAGTTTTCTTGGCAAACTGAAATTTTGAGCAGAAAAATTGTGTATGTGCAAGCATTAAGATCCCTTCTCCCATTGTCCTCCCAAAATTATTTTCTTCCTTCAGCAGAAAGTGGCTTTATTTGAACCACTGATTCAGTCCAATCAGGTGATTTTCATTAAATTGGAATAAGTCTGTATCTATTAGCCAATTCCTATTAGCTGCCACCCTTCAAAATGATATGGTATTTGCAGGTATTTTGAAGCTTCCTTAATTTAGATCATGGATGAATCATGTTTTTTCAGATGTAAGCATCTGGGATTGAAATGATTTGAGTGAAATGAATTAAGTGATAAATCAAATGAATCATACAATTTTCAAATCTTGAGATTCCAATTTGAATCAAATAAGAGTGCCAGCCTTATAGATACAGTGACATGCAGTAAAAATACAAAGGAGGATGGGATACAAGACTTGGGAAAGCAAATAAAAAATAACTAAATCCTGGTCATGAACTTACTTTGAAGCATCCATGATTCCTCCCCAGAGATTTGGACAAGACTTAGAGGACTAGAGAATGCTTGAGAGAAATATAGCTGGCCCTTTTCCTTGACCCATTTTCAATTTACCAATGTGCATATCCAGAATACTGAGCTACCCGGATTTCCTTGGTCATTCTGGACTTGTAGAACTAAAGCTTCCTTGAATCCATGCTGAACTTCCTTCCCTGATAAGTAGTGATTTTCACTTAAGGTATCATTGAAGGAGCTTTTCAAATACTGTAACAAGGACATGACCTATCAAATGTGTTCAGGCTTATTTCATCTATGTGGTGTTCTTGGAGCTAATGGATTCAAAGAGGGACATATTGTGCTTTTCTTTAATTACACATTCATGTTGGTGCTAACATGAGAAGAAGATAATAAGATATTCCATGAAATTTATTTATTAAATATTGGGAAGGGGTTTGGCAGAATTCTGATTGAAAGGGCATGAGATGGGACAAGGAGCAACATTTGGGAAGTGCAGTGCGGCTTTATGCTGAACAGGAGGTGTGCAGATAAAGTTTTTGCTCCTTAGCAGGTCATGGAGAAATGTATGAATATGAGAAAGAACATTTTTTGTATGTTTCCTGATTCAGAGAAAGTTTATGATGAAGCAGCGATCCTTGAATGGAATGCTTTGAGACCTGAAAGTTGCTAGCAGAATGCAGCAAGATGGAATTATAGTACATGGGAGAATAAATGGAACACTTAGTAAATAGTTCAACACATGAGCATAAAATAAAACAAAAGTGCTGAAGCTCAGAACAGCAGCCATTTTGAGATTACCTGGAGAAAATATAGTAGAAAGCTGTTTTGATTGACGTTCACTCTTACAAAATTTGCAATAGCAAACACACACACACGCTCACACTACAGGTACCACTGAGTCTCCCATTTTATTCTTCATTTTTACGAAAGATATTGAAATGAATACCTCTGATAGTAGAGATTAGCTAAGATATATTTTGTTCAAAAGGGCCCATTCACAAAACAGTTTGTGCATTATCACATTTGTAAGACAGACTTAAAATTATCATTTTCATATATACAGTACTAATACTATTTATTGTCCTATGCAGCCAGCCACTTGCATCATTACAAAGCCTTCATAATATCATTAAAAGCATTCAAATGCATCATAAAATAATTCCGAAGCAAATGAAGCACAGAGGCTTAAATTATTCATTAAAGCAACTGTGGGAATGGAGTGATAGGGCTACATAGTTGGCGGTAATTGGAATGTTGTAAGCAATCATATAAGTAAAAGCAAAAGATACAGCCTGGATAATCACACTTTACATAATGGAAGAGACTTGACAACCATAGGAATCTTCAGGATGAATTCTGAGGCTTGTAGGATTTGAGGCCTTTTCTAATACTCTTATTAGATTCCAGTGATTCGAATGTCCAATTAAGTATGACTAGACTAAAGTGATGGACAGGAGGTAGATTATACAGAAAAGGCAATGAGAATTTGTGGAAATTAATCAATTTGTGGAAGGCTAATAGAGACACTGGAGGCAAGGTATTCAATATTATGAAAGTCACAACAGAAGATTTCCACTGGCCTATCCAGGTAGCCTTGTTTTATCCCTTCCCTGCATGCTCTTGGCGGCTGAGCAGATTTTACCAAAATATGATCTCTAAAGTATGCAGGAGCCAAATCATGCAGGTCTTATTAGTCAAAAACACCTCTTTGAATTGGACTTGGAAGCCTGCTGGAAACCAATGCAAAAACCAAATAATAGGTGTAATACTTACACAGGGTTGCCACCTACTAATAACCTGGACACTGCACTTTGTATCAATGATGGCTTCTGAATCATTTGCAAAGGCAGCCCCATGTAGAGCAAGTTACAGTCATCTAACTGAGTGACGTACATTAGTCATTATACCCAGGGCCTCTTTGTCCGGCTTCAGCTGAGTTCTGCAGCTGTTGCTTGCCTTTGTCTCTGTCCATCCTGGCTTCGGCCAGACTGGTGGAAATCCAAAAGTTGTCAAAATAGCATGAAGAGATTACAGAGTTGTTGTTTTTTTACAGATAATAACACCTGATAAGACATTAACCAAGTTTACTTAATATTGTGAACCCATCCTCATACACTAACAGAAGTAATAAGTATCTGTTTAGATAATTTATACTGCCACACATCTTAAATAAACAAAACAAAAAGTGTGTCAAACAAAGCTAACAAAAAGTGCATTAAAAATATAAAACTAATACTGAAAAGAACAAAACAAAATACAGTCATAATACTACAATCAAGACATCTCAAAATTAACTCAACACCAAAACTCACACATCAGGCTCCACCAATATCCTGGCCTGAAGGAAAGCCGAGTCTTCACAGTTTTCCAGAAGTCCAATAGGGTGAAGGCTTTCCCATTTGCTGACATTATTTCAAAGAAGGGACCCGGATCATGCCCACCCTGCTGGTTCCTGTGGGATGGGCAGAGATCACTGGAGGTAGGTGGTCCTGCAATAACCTGACCTTGAATTGCACCTTGAATTGCACTTGGAAACCTTCTGAGAGCCAATGAAGCTTGTGCAGCAGTGGTACCACATGGGTGAACCCTGATGTTCTCAAGATCATTGCCAACTCAGTCAAAAGTCAAGGAGCTCAGGTAGGGAAGCTGCTACACAATAGGGAAGCAATCCCATTGGATCCTTACAGCCTAACTTCATAAAGAGGATCTCGCATATGGTTATATCCAAAACAGAGCCCCTGAAAGCCACCATGGGTGCCCTAGACTTTCTAGACCTAAACTTTCTATAAACCTTGATGAAGCTCATTCATTAGTACTGTCTTAAAATGAACAATTGAAGCAGAGAAAAATGTTGGCAGATGGGAAAAAAAGAGAAACCAATAGAAACCAAATGTCCTGTTCAGACTATGAGGCAGCCAGACAGGGTTATAATCAAAAGGCACTCTTAATTAATACAACTATTTACAATAATAAGTCCATGTGATTAATGAGGTAGGCTGATTCCAGTCAAGACCATCTGGGCAACAACAGGAGAAACGGCAAGGTTGCAAGCGAAGGCTGTGGCAGGACCGCTAGGCAGGATTTGCTGACCAAAATGATGGAGCTAGAGAAATCTAAGGCATGTGGCAAGGCTGGAACTGGAGATGAATGTCTGCAATCTGAAACACCACTCATGCTGGGTGGACACGTGGAGGCTAGGCGAGACCAAGCTGGAACCACTGGGCAAGGCTTGGCTCTGGAGGCAAGGCTGAACTGGACTGGATATTCCAGGCTAGACTGGGTACTGGAAGCAAGACTGTACTGGGCTGGAGACTCAAGACAAGGCTGAGAACTAGAAACAAGACTGGACTGGAGAACCGGGGCTAGGCTGGGAGCTTGGCACACAACTGAGCTGGACTGGAGACTCTGGACTGGACTGAGAGCTGGAAACACAACTGGACTGGACTGCAGATCCCAGGAAGGCTGAGAACCTGGAGCACAACAAGACAGGTCTGAAGTTCCTGAACAAGGCTGGGTGCTTAAGGCACAACTAGACTGGACTGGAGATTCTGGGCAAGGCTGGAAGCTGGAAGCATGACAAAACTGGACTGGAGATGCTGGGCAAGGCTGAGAGCTAAAAGCAAGGCTGGGAACACGCTTAGAACACGCTGAATGGTGGCGAGGTCTGGAACTGGACATGAGGCTGAGGTTGCTAGAATCAGCTGGGAAAGGATCCTCTGTGACAGCGTGTGCAGGATACAGGTCCTCCATGATTGGAAACACAGGTGCTGATTCCCCTCCGGCTACAGACGAGGTTTCTGATGCAGGTAAGGACTCTTCTGCTGTGGCTGCGAGCTCAAAGGATTGGTTGTCTCTGGCAGCTTGCTCTTTGCACATCTGCCTTTTATGCCGATCCCGTCCATGCCTTTTCTCTCCAGCAGCCAATCAGGCTGCTTTCTGATTCATGCGCTTTTCTGCACGCCTTTCCTGCATGCTGATTGGAGGATTCAAATCCTCCTCTGAAGACTGGCCAATCAGCGTCTGTAACTTCTCCTGTGCTGCCGAGTCACTTCTGGGTTTTGCTTTCCCAGTTTCTGTCTGATAAGTTTCTGTTTCCCCTTCTGACTCACAAAGAGTTTTGTTTTCTGAGTCAGAAGCCAGCTGAAACCTCACACTAAACAGATAAGCTATTGAATAGATACTATTTGTAAGAGTAGAAGAATAATGATCAGGAAGAATTCCAGGATAATGAAACATGACAAACTCCAAATTCCAAAATTTATATTAAGGTTATACTATTATTGGGTCAAGTAAGGGTCACAAAATAATATACAGTATAAGCTTTCAAGTTCTCTAGAATGCATCATAAGGCAATATGTAAACTAAGCCAAACAACCAAACAACCCCCCCCCATTTTTTTTGAATAAAAAAAGTTCATGCAACAAGGTCTACAGGTACAGTACCAAGGCATGCCCATGTACCACCCCTACTTCATGAGCTACACAAACTGGTTGCCTGTTTACTTCTGGGTGCAATTCAAGTTGCTGGTTATGAACTACTGTATAATGGTCTACATAGCATACATGGGCTTGGTGGTATTTTTTGCTTGAACTTTGTTGCTTTGTTTTTTTAATGCTATGAACTGCCCAGAGGCAATTGGAGTTGGGCAGCATCTAAGTCAAATAAATAAATTGTATAAGTTATATTCTTAAAATGAAAAGATAGAATGCTAAAGATATTCTGAATTGATTCTAGGAGATGGTAGGAAAGTTTCAGGTGATATCTTAACCTTCTTAAGAGCTGTTTGATGAAGACATCAGAAATTATTGATTCTTAGTTTTTGAAAATATGAAATTAATTTGTTGCTTAGAATGACCTCCATCTATTTCAAAAGATTTCACAATCACCCAAAAAAGATGGAGAAAAACTGGAAGGAAATATTAATCATTTATTAACATGTGGCATTTAAAAGGCTTATTTCAAACAAAGATTATTCAAGAGAAATACAACTTTCTGGTGATTATTTCCCAGCCACCCATTATCTAGAAATCATGATTAATTTTAAAAATACAGTGCTATTTACTGTAATGGAGAAAACTGTAAGCAGCTGATCTTGGAACCTGTTCAGTTTGCTGTCCAGTTGGTCCCTGTTCATTGGACAAGCTGATGCTTGCCCTGTTCTTCCCTTTGTTAAACCAGACTTGAACTGGATTAACCTCCAGTTCAAGGGTACTTGCAAACCATAGAGAGAGTCATGGAGATTGCCTTGAAGGGAATATTCTGTAAGTCATTACAGAACCACAAGGGCAGAAGTATGCTCTGAGCCCTGGGAAAGGAGATTGTGTTAGGAAGAAGCTCAGGCTGGCTCACCTCTGACTCAGTGGGGCATAAGAGGGAGGGAAGGAAAAATACAACATTCCACCCAAGTGGAGTCCAGACTCAAGTGGAACACTGAGGAAGTGGATAGGATGCTCTCTGGGATGTTCTCAGCTACCTCTAACTACCTAGAGATGTTGTGGTAATCATTTCCTGGAGGCTGTGTGGGTCTGGGTGAGAGAAAATACGTTAAAATTGAACCCTAGCAAGATGGAGCCATTGTTTCTCTGCCAGTGATGACTCTGGATGAGGGTGCTCTACCCCTAAAGGAGCAGATTTGTACTTGGGAGTCCTCCTGGACTCACATCTCCTGCTGAATCAGCAGACAGAAGCCATGCTTTTGCTGGTATACCAGTTGCAGTCTTACCTGGGTCATGAGAACCTTGTTTCAATGGCTCATGCCCTCATCACAACCTGCTTATATTACTGCATGGGACACTCTACATGGAACTGCCTTAAAGAGCAGCTGAAAGCTTCAATTGGTACAAAATCCAGTGGTCTGGGTCCTCACCAACAGTAGCTGGGATCATATTACAGCTGTATTGTAGGAGCTAAATTGGCTCCCTATTAGCTTTGGAGAGCAGTTTAAAGTGATGATTTTAATCTATGGCCCCAAAATTATTTGCAAGATTGCATCTCTCCATGGAAGTCAATAGATGGTTGTTCCCCATTTTGGGGAGGTCAAGGGTGCCAAAACCCAGAAAGGTTTTTCCATTGCAGGGCCATTAAAATGGCCTCCTGTTGGAGTTCACTTAACTTCTGCCTTCCAGAAGACATTGAACATAGAATTCTTCTGGAGGGTGTTTGGGTCATGATGCCACTTAGTTATTGCTAGTGGGTTTAGGTATTTTAAATATCTTCAGTTTGGAGAGTTTTTGTATTATTATATATCTTATGTTTTATTTTATGGTAAGCTAAATTTGACGAAGAAAGGAAGGCCTCTTTCATGCAAAGTAGGTATATTCTTATGCCTTTGTCATAACCATTCTGTTTTAACTATCTTATACAAAACAATAAGCAGATGGACATTCTAAGGTTTTCCTTGCTTTCCAGATGAATTCAACTGCTGTAATTCATTTACACTTTTTATCCATTCAGCTGTAAAAAGTAGTACCAGTAAAACAAACTTAGAAGTATGAATATTATTATGATTTATATTTAATTATAATATAATTATAAATTTAATTATCCTAAACTGGACTATTGGTTTGTTATCAGTTGAAGAATAAAATCAGAAGGAGCCCCTTTAATGTCCTTGAAGACAGATCAAGTACATGAAGAAAAAGTTATACAGCAACTACCCATGGGTGACTGGATTTTAGGTCTTGACAATTCCAGATTTAGTTCCTGATAGTTATTCATACAGAAATTGCCATATCTGTTAGTTTGGGCTTTGCCCAATGTGATTGTATTCCAACAAATTCCACAACACATACATGTTTCTGAAATAAATATACATTTTTGAAATAGAAACAAAAGGAAGACATGCACTCACATATATGTTGGCATGTGCTTTGGGAGGTGGGAATGCTAATTGGTTCTCATCTGAATCAGTTTCCTGACTGAGGGCATATTTATAAAGGGGATTTCAAGAAAGCACTTGGTGCCAAAGAGAGCAGATGGTGGCAGGCGAGCAAATTACATGAAGGAATACTTGCACAATTTCTTCTTTACCACTTTTGTATTGGGAAAGCAAGGGGAAAAGAAATGGGCCATAATTCCAGTTGCTTAGGATCAGAGCAGATGTGATCTCTTGAATTTCTTTCTTCATGATGGTTTTATGGAGCAATGAGAAACAGATTTTAATAACCATATCCCCCCAAGCAATCTGAATAATCCCTGAACAATCATCACTTGTTGATTAGGACTTCTATGCTCTTGCTTCCCCAAAATTGATTACTTGGATTGTTAAAGTATTCTGAAATACTTTCTGCAATTTTTCCTTTTGTGAAGGTGCTGATCAGTGGTCTCTCATCAGTCTAAGAGCAATGGCCCTCCCCAGAAGGGACAGATATTGATTGCAAAAATTCTAGAATACTTGCTTGTTTGATTTAAGTCACACACAGAACTTTGGAAGGGCAGCCATGCCTTCTGACATTAAGAAACAACATTCCTACCTAGATCTTGCAGTTCTTATTTACCAACCCACATAGTAATCCTCCTATAACACCAGCTGTATCTGCTAGCTGTTTTTTCAGCTGTGCCTTCCTCTCTTTACTCCTCTTTTCCCTTCCCCACTCTCTCTGTAAACACTGAGTATAAGACAGTAGCTGAAATTAGACAACAGTTTCATGACACAACTATGGCCACATGTGGGCAGGGCAGAATCAAATGGACATGAACTCTATAATTTCTTAAGCATTTCACCTGCTACAAAATGGGATGTATCTTTCAACTAAATGAGGTAGGGTAAAGCAAAGTTGTACAGTAAAGAAAATTGAAGCAACACTTCCTTTGTTTTCTCCCAAAACTTCCTTTTTCTCCCAAAAGTCTTTTTTGGTAGAAATGACCCCAGATCAGGACCACCAAAAAAGGGAAAGGGAGCTGCAGGAAAGTGAATAAATATGTGGGGAAGGATTCAGCATCAATCCCCCACCACTGTTTTCTATGAAATTAGGAAGTACTGGCCATACTTAATGTTTACATTTGTTGACAGCTTCTATAATCCCATCCCATGCTCTTTGGAAAGGCATTCAGAAGATACTGATGTGATGCAATACCACTGCAGATACTCTTGGAAAATAAACATGGAAGCAACCATCCTTGCAGGAATACAAAGGAGGATCCATGAATCTGTGTTCCCTACCCTTGACATTTGCTCACCCTCCAAATAATTGAAAACATCACACAAATGTTCACATTTTTTCACTTTCAAATGTGGTCATGTGGTGGAGGGAGCACATTTTTGCTCAATATGTGTTTTGGAATACATTAGTCAAGCTTCAGTCATGTATGGTTTAAAGCTTATACACCACTCATAGTGTCCCAGATTATGTCTATGAAACATTGCATTATGTTTTATTTATCATACTTGGCTTACTTAGTTCAGAGTAGCAGGCCACTAGTATATTTATAACCATTATACATAATACAACTGCAACATTTTCTTTTGGGTTCCATTTGTTCAATCTTTAGCTACTATATCCTCTTCCTCTGAGCATGCTTATATCTAAAATATCCCCTTGTTTTATTTCTTCCACTGAGAAATCTAACTCTAGAGATTCTTCTGGATTTGGAAAGTGATGTGATTCTTCAGAGCTACTGTCAGACAGTGTGAGCCCTACTTTTGTTTATAACCACTATAATTCTATCAGAGCTGTGGGTACAAAAGTTTTATGTATCAGCATGTAGTTAATGAAAAGAGATTGTTCTTCTCCTTCAAGCATGTTTGGAACTGTGAGAGCAAATGTTAGATTATCGGTCTTCTGACCTGTGAATATATTATTTAGTTGCAGGAAGCACCAATATCCCCCTTGTGTGTCTATAAATCACTAGTCAACGGAACTATGATTGGGGAGCAAACTGCAGGTGTCCTTGACATTAGTGCAGCTGTTCTTCAGTAGCAGTAATTTATTCAAAGGACTTTCAAGTTTTTATTGATTATTTGTATGCATAAGCTCAAGTCGGGGATTGGTTTCCCTTCCCTTTATTGGGAAGACTTGTCCAGTTGCAAAACAAAGGTCTTTAGTATTCAGAGCACTTTTGCCTAGGACTTTTTTTAATGGATTTATGAGACCTAATAGTGAAGGAACGTATGTGAAAAGAGACACGCGCCTTTTGGACTCCTATCTACTGGCCCCTGGTGTGCAATTGCAAGCAGAAAGCCTGCTGGTTGCAACAGCTGGGAAAGGGGGTCATGAAGAACCATACATACATTCTCATCTTCTCACTACTGCAATGATTTATTTATTTATTTTAAAAGCACCTGGTTTTACAGGTAGCTACCTTTTAACAACCATCCCTGAAATTTGTCTGCAGTGAAATTAAATATACGTTTGAATGTGTATTCCTATCTAGGTGAAGATATATAGGAATTACATGGAAGTCAACAGCAATACAATATAAGAATAAGTCAAGAGTTAAAAAAAAATAGACAAGTACCTCAGGAATTTATGGTCTTAATGAACAATATGGAATAAACAGTAGGAGACTGTTGTGAGTGGAAGGCTTCTTTTCCTTAGATTAAATTATTTTTTAATTTACTTCATTATTTAATTTATAATGTATTAAATTATTTTTAATTTAATCTAAAACAAACTCAGTTCTGAGCACTTCTCACCTGTTTTAGCAATCCTTATTACTCCAAGTCACATTGTTCAGGAGAACCTCCTGAGCCTTCAGAAGAGTTTTCAGAGTCTGTGAAGGGAAAGAATGGCTAGGAACCTTTTTTTTTTTTTGGTAAACTTTTTCCACTTACCTTTCCTTAAAATCCAGGACATTTATGGATTCTATTTGCATGAAATTGCCTTTGTGAATATCAAATCATAGGATGGAGATAATAGTTTCAGGCTTCAAGACACAGCCTATTTTATTTGATCCTGTTAATCTTTGTGGTAGGGTCCAGCAAGTTCAGAGGCAAATGTCATGAGCTGGCCTGGCCATGCAGGCATATAATTCTCTGGCTTATATTTTTCCCCCAGTGTTATTCTGTTCAGTTAATCAGCAGCCCACCTGAGTTCTCCAGTTGACATGGAACAGAGCCCTCTGATTTAAAACAGACAAAACGAGAAGGGGAGAAGGATTGCACAAATCCAGACAACCACTAGATGGCAGGATGGAGATAAAGGTTTCTGCATCTCTTTGCTGCCATCTTGTGGTTATCTGGAGTTTTGCAGCTGTAGCTATACTCCAGTTTATATTTATAAACCATGGCTTACAAGACTAGGTATGAATATCTGAAGTAGATCATTGTGCCCTGAGGCAGAAAGGAAGCTCTGTTCTAAGAACAGGTAAACTGAACTGAAACAGTTTGTATGGCTTCAATGAGCAAAAAGTTGCTTAGACTGGGAAGGCAATCCTTGGGTAGATTGGAAGCAAGTTGGTAAAAGACTGCTCTTCATCACCCCTCATCAAGCAAAGTGCAAAGCAACGTGATGATTGCGACATATTTGCTTAATACTTTTGAGAGGATTACATTATAGTAAGAGCCAGTGAAAAAAGCAAGAGGATCCTGTTCAAAGATCGAACATAAATTATCCTGAATGAGAGATGGAATTGCAGTGTAATTTACTCACACAAGAGCAGCTGCACACTGGCATGCTGTCATGTTCATCGTTCCAATGGTCTGGGTCCATCGTAACGTTTCGCATGTCAATTTTCCTGATCTGTGTCTGTCATTTGCGGGGAGGGGAATTTCAGCCCTGCCGGGCTGTAATCTCCTTACTGTTACTGTGGAATGTATGTTTGGGTTATTGCATGTGTTCAAGGTTACTTTCCCAGGCCAATGTGTAACGGTTACCAACACCTGGGAGGGGGTGGTTGCTATGCTGGGGCGAGGGGCGGGATCGGGAGTGAAGCGAGGGTTTTTAGTTTGTATTTGGGGCGCTTTTGGTCATTCTCAGCTTTCTTTGTATTTGCACACTATTCTTTCAATAAATCAGTTTTCATTAAGAACCTGCTTGTGAGGCTGAGTATGTCAGAATAGGCAATCATTACACATGCTGAGACCAGTCCTACCATTAGCAAGAATGAATTGGTGACCTCAAAGAGTAAAAGCTGGGTATTGTGGAGAGTGAGAGCCAGTTTAGTGTAGTGGTTAAGGCACCAGGCTAGAAACCAGGTGA
Organism: Candoia aspera; assembly: GCF_035149785.1. Classification (NCBI taxonomy): domain Eukaryota; kingdom Metazoa; phylum Chordata; class Lepidosauria; order Squamata; family Candoiidae; genus Candoia; species Candoia aspera. Next base: position 315,591,161 of record NC_086153.1, read on the forward strand.
CCATGAGCTCTAGTCCCATCTTAGGCACAAAGCCAGCTGGGTGACCTTGGGCCAGTCACTCTCTCTCAGCCCTAGGAAGAAGGCAATGGCAAACCACTTCTGAAATCTTGCCAAGAAAACTGCAGGGACTAATCCAGGCAGTCGCCGGGAATCAGACGCTATTGAAAAAAAAATGTGGGGAGTAGCAGTTATATTCCCTCCTCATAACACTTCCTCCTAAATCCGCTGGCTGTTCTTATCTGCTTAAACATATGGTCTGCTCTATATCACCTAACCTAGTCTGCTGTTTTCAGATATTATAGAGGATGCTGTGCTATCCACTGGCACTGAAGAAAGTTTCAGTTGCCCGTCTTCAGTTTCAGCATGTGGAATGAGGAGGGACTGACTTGCCTTCAACTCTGACAAGAAGGATAATCTGAGATATTTTGTTGCCTGAGTTGAAGGCGGGTGGGTCCCTTTTTATTCCACATGCTGATTTCTGACATAATTCTGACACAACTTTGACATGTTTTAAAGAATAAGCTTGATTTTTTAAAAAAAAGAATAGTCCTGTTCTGGCCACCAATAGTGAATGTACACATGTTGCCTGAAGTTCATCACTCTAGCTGCCTAAGGGAAAAGTCCAGTACTCACTGGCAGAAAGTTTTATTGAATTCAGTTGGACTTCTTAGTACACTTGTACAAGATGGCACTGCTAGGCAGAAAACCACAGTTAGTGCATACTGGGAAGTTGATTACTCCACTTACTCCTTCCAAAATGAAGCTATTGTTGATTGCTGAACTTGACTAGAGTGTTTGGGTACTTTCACAGAACAGTACCTAGATTCTTTGGCTTGGGAGCATTAATGGACTTGATTAAGTTAAAGAGGAGGAATTCTGTGATGCCTGTCTTGTTAACAGAACAATTGTCATGTTCACCATTTCAATGTTCCTGGTACATCGTAACGTTTCGCATGTCATTTCCCTGATACGTGTTTGATGGTACATCGTAATGTTTCGCATGTCATTTCTCTGATACGTGTTTGATCTCGGGTGGGAGGTGGATTCCACTTCGGGGAGTTGTTATCTGTTGGCTGCTGGTTTGGAATGTGTTTGGGTTATCTCATGTGTTCAAGGTTGCTTTCCCAGGATCAGTGAAAACAGTTACCAGCACCTGGGAGGGGGGTGGTTGCTGCAGTTGGGCGAGGGGAGGGATTACGTTTCGAGCCAAGGGTTTTTAGTTTGTATTTGGCACACTTTTATTCATTCTCAGCTTTCTCTGTATTTGCATACTATTCTTGTAATAAATCAGATATCATTTAAGTACCTGTTTGTGAGTCTGAGTATATCAGGATAGGCAATCATTACATAAAGCTGAGAATCCTAAAATTTTACCGTTAACATCCTTCCAGAGTAATCTGTGAGGAAATTAAGTTAGCAATGACTGAGCCTACTCCTTACTCAGGGGAAAGTGAAGACTCGAGTGCGGGGGAACCGGATTCCACGGTAAAGAAAGGGGAAAAGGCCCCCACTCCGGAGTTGGAGGACCTGTCGGAGGCTTTGAGCTCCAGCCCAGCGAAAGGAAAAGCTGTGAGATCTAAAGTGGTTAAAAAAGCAGAAAAACCGCCGGCTGATCCGATGACGTGGGGTGAGGAACAGGGCACCCTACCAGGGACGTCTAAGACGTCTGGGAAGCAGAGGTATCCGCTGTCCCCGAATGTGGTCAGAATTGACAAGAGAGGGTCGGAGGACTCCGAGATCCCTGAGAGATCACAAGGGTGGGAAGCTAGGATACAATTCCTGGAAGAAATGATGGTGAAAATGTAATCGGCGTTGTGGGGCCAGGGCAGAGGGGGAAGGGAACATCACTACAGGCAGTCGTCCCCATCTCTTCCCCCCCCCCCCCGGTGTGAGGAAGAAGGATCGTAGGAGGCATCGGGCGGGCTCACCTTCTCGCAGTCCCAGACGTTCATCCCCATCGCCCCCACGGTGTTTAGAAGACAGAGGAAGGAGGAAAGACAAAGATGGGAAGAGAAATCCCAAAGTCAGGGTTTCGAATCCCCCCCCTCCCCGAGAGGAAAGATCCCCGGTGTCCAGGAGAAGGGCTGGGCAGAAAGAGAGGAAGAGAAGCCCACAGGGCGCAAGATACAGGGATTTCACTGTCAAGTTTGACGGGGATCCTGCGAAGCTATCATTTTTCCTGACCAACGCTAAAAGCTATATGGAGGAGTTTGGGAGGTTGTTTCCTTCTGAAAGGGCTAGGATAAATGCTGTGGAACTGGAAGATTTTGAAGACTTCCTGTGGGCACTCAAATTGCATTTTGCTGACCCGTTGGCTAAAGAGAAAGCCAAGGTGGCGCTGAGGGAACTGATCCAAGGATCAAGGTCCATTGCAGATTATGCCCTAGAATTCCAAGCCTTAGCTGCAAAGGTGGACGACTGGTCGCAAACGACCCTAATAGAAATGTTTAAGGATGGACTAAAACCCGAGTTGCTGAGGTGGTCGTTGGGAAGAGCTGATCCCATTACCCTATATGACTGGATTCAGCTAGCGGGGAACGTTGAACAAGCCCACGCTAAGTTTGCACAAAGCAAAAAGGGTCCTAAGAAAATAGCTATGATGAGAGCGACAAAGTCCCCGGGCACCACGGGCAGAACGGGGCGCACAGCCTGGCAGGAGGAGAAGGAGAGCCGTTTTGCAAAGGGGCAATGCCTCCGATGTGGGAAGGAAGGACACCGAGCAGCGGTGTGCCCTAAAGGAAGGACCGAGGAGTGTCCGGGAAAGTTGTCAGGGAAATCTCCCTCCTTGCCCAGGAAGATGAAAGCAGCGGTGGCTGAGACCGAGACTGAGGACATCCCTTTCTTTGGAGACGATGGGGAGCCCGATCTGTTCCAGCCGGCGGGAAACACCCGCCACCTGCTTTAAAGGGCGCCACTGGGCAGGTGGTAGAGGAGGGGTGTGATCACATCTCGGTGAGTGGCCACTACCCCACGCTGACAGTGAAGGTGAAGTTGGGCTCCCACACAAAAACGGTGGAAGTGTGGGCGTTGGTCGATTCAGGGTGCTCACGTTGCTTGATGCACCCTGATGTGGTGGCTGCTTTGGAGCTACCCACGTTTCCGCTAAAATGGCCCATGATCTTTACCCAACTGGACGGGACTATGGCGGGGGGAAAGCCAGTCACCCATTCCACAGGCATGGTAGTGTTACAGTTGGGTAGCCACCGGGAAGGGCTGCCGTTTGTAGTGGCACCAGTGGGGGGCCCAATGGTCATTTTGGGGATCCCTTGGTTGGTCCAGCAAAACCCGCACATAAATTGGGTGCATAGGACTTTGACTTTTAGGGATGGTTTCTATCAAGCTCCTGAGGAAGACGACGCCTCGGAGGCTGCAGTGGGGAGGGCGGCAGCGGCCACTCCGCACTTCGTCGCCACCCCATTAGAGGGGTTGCCGGAGCAATACCAAGGTTTTGCAGATGTGCTTGGAGAGAACAAGGTGGACCAACTTCCACCGCATCAGAAAACCGACTGCGCTATAGAGTTGGTCCCAGGTGCTCAACTACCGAAGCCTAAAATCTATGCCATGACCCAGAAAGAACTGGCAGCCCTAGGGGAGTTTGTGGATAAGAACTTGGCAAGGGGTTTTATCGAACCAGCAAATTCACCAGTGGGCGCCCCTGTGTTGTTCCGGCCAAAAAAGGACGGGACATTGAGACTGTGTACAGATTACCGCGGATTGAATGCAGCATCAATATTAAATAAATATCCTTTGCCCCTGATAAAAGACATGTTAACACATCTGTGGTGGAGGTTGGACATGCCAGCAATCGGAATGGTTGGCAGGCTTGAGCAAGCTGCAATGGAAAACAGGATGTAAGCGTCTGAGATTGTGAGGCAAGTCCAATTTAAAGGTGACAGGGTTAATAACTGCAAGCACGGGAAAAGGACCAACAAACTTGGGAGTCAACTTTTTAGAGGGCTGAGGAGACTTAATGAACTTGGTGGAAAGGTAGACCTTATCACCTACTTTGAAGGCAGGCTGGAGTGCCCGCCTCTTATCGGCATGCAGTCTGTAGGCAGCTTGGGCATCTGCCAATGCTCTTTGAATGACCGGCCAGGAGTCAGCCAGGTGCGTAGCCCAGTCAGAAGGTGAAGAAGGTGGGGAAGTGGGTTGAGGCAAATCAGGAATGGGCACGAAATCCCGTCCAAACACAGTCTGGAAAGGGGTGTGCCCTGTGCTTTGATGTACAGCGTTGTTGTAAGCCACTTCAGCAAAGGGCAGCAGATCCACCCAATTGTCTTGCTGATAGTTCACAAAGGCTCGGAGATATTGTTCTAAAGTAGCTTTGCCTATTTCCGGGGTTGGTCATTCTTTTTCTCTATGTGAGGGGAACAAGGAGGCTTTGCTGCTAGAAAAATGCTACTTTTTTACCCCATCCTACAATTCCCAAGCAGCACTGAGAAAATCTGCATGTATAAAACATAGTAGTCCTTTGGAAGTCAATTCTAATTCACACTGTACAAGATTCATACTTTGTGAATGTGCAACACAGAGAATACAGTAAATTAGTTTTAACAGTCAGGTGCCCTCGTTGTTTTAGATGACAACTCCCACACGCCTTTGCTCTTGGCCAATGGGCTTATTGTTCTTTTAAACAGGGGGCCAATTGGGTAATTTTAGATTGTGGACATCATGGATTTACGCCCCAACATTCTTTAGGTAGTAGCACGGAATGCATTACTTTGGTTACTTTAAAATGTGCTAAGCCAGCACTGTGGCCTCCCAGGACCTTTCTACCAGTCAGCTAATTGGTGCCCTGGACCACTGTCCCAAATCATGCTAGGGACAACACAACTGACTTGAGAGCAGTTTCTAGACGCCAAACCTCCTTATCAGTGTATCTGTCCCACAAAGGTATTTGGATTAGCACACACTAATGAAGTGAGCTCTGTTGTGGAGCTTTTAATACTCTAATCAAAAGACCAATAAAGAGAATATTTCCTTGCTTAATTTAACTCTCTTAATTCTCAGATGGAAACAGCAGTCCTGCTTTCGCCTCAAAACTAAGTGGCATAACAAATGAATCATCAAAATTACTCTTAATTAATAATTAATATTTGCTCCTTCTATCACATTACAAATTACTCAGGGGCTGGTCTCAGTTTTTTGAGATACACATACCTCTCTGGGATACTGCTAACACACTGCCACTCCAGGATTAAACCAAAGATTTTTCAGTGTTAATAATGAAGCCAAAAATGCAATATTTGGAGATGTAGAGGTATGTCCCAAGTATGTTTGTTCTTATGTAAATATATGCTCTTTCCTGCCTCTGCTTTGTATCTTGTTTCCTCAAAAGTGCCTCTGATTAATTGTCCTTTTAAATGCTGCATATCCTCTGTCCACCTAGGCAATTCCATTCACAGCAAATGGAATGAGGTTAGATGCTACATAACTGCACCAATTTTGTTGCATTTATAGCATCACTTAGGTAAGCAAAACAAATGAACAGGCACTGACAAAAAAAGGAGAAGTAGGAAGAAGAAAAAGTAAAAATGTTGTTAAAAAAGAGCAGAAAGGCATAGAACAAAAGAAAGTAAAAATAGGTGTGGGAGAGGAGGAGAAAGAAAAGCAGCATAAAGAACATGAGGATAATAAAGAACAGATATGGGGAAGAAGACTGTAAAAGAAGAGGAGGAGGAACAGCAAGAGTTTGAAGAGAAAGAGGAAAAGGAGGAAAAGAAAACAGTAAAGATGAGTATTGGGTGTAAAAAAGGAAGAAGAAAAAAGTAGGGAAAATAAATGTAGCAGGAAGTAAGAAGAAAGGAAAAGGGGGAAGTAGAAGATGGGAAAAAGAAGAACACAACATAGAAAGGTGAAAAAGTTGAGGAGTGAAACCAAAAAACAGGATGTTGAAGATGATGATGAAGAGGAAGAACAAAGATAAGTAGATTAATTGGGAAATATAGGGAAAAAGTAGTTTAAGAGAAGTGAGGAAAAGGAAGAAGAGAGAAGAAAAAAGAAAAAAGAAGATGAGCAAGAAGGAGGAAGAAGGGATGAAGAAGAGAATGACATGAAGAGGAAAAATCAGAAGACAATGAAGATCAAGAGGGCCACTCATGGGAATGATAGGGATGGTAGTTGAGACCTGTCCCACCTTCTAGACTTCAGTATTCAACACAGAGGGCAGATCATCAAATCTTTGGTGGCCCTGGGCTCCAGCTTACTGAATGCCAAGCTGATATGTAATAAGACCATCCTCATCCATGATTTGATTGACCTAGCAAATATAACTGAGACTTGGGTGGGCCCAGAGTGGGTGAGTTCTCCTTTTAGATATATGCCTATCTGGGTTTCAAGTTTGGCACTAGGTGTGAATCCATACCAGGAGGAGGGGGCATGGCAGTTATCACCTGGGAGAGGTTCCGATTGATGTCTTTCAGAAGCTCTCCTCCCTAAATACCCTTTGGCTGGGCTTTATGGAGTAGTTGGGTTTTTTGTTGCTGTATCATCCTCCATGCTGTACAGTGACATTCCTGCCTGAACTGCTAAATTCCATCATCAGATTGGCAGTGGAGTGTCCAAGGCTGAATTGAATTACCAAGTTACAGGCAATTCAACTTCCCCCAAGTGGCAAAGAGTCTCAGACACCTCAAGAGTTCATGATCACCATGGCAATCATAGACCTGACCCAAATCATCAAGAGCCTGACCACACAACAGGGGTCACACATGAGACCTGCGTTTTGTCTGCAGGCAGCTGTAACAAGATCTGAGAGTGAATTATACTGTCATCACTCCTTTGCCATGGTCAAATCACTCTCTGATTGCTTTTCAGCTTGCTGATGCTGCCTCCTATTAGATCAGTTCACCCCAGGTGACAAATGGGCACTGGAAGGTTCCCATGGATCTGATGGGTGGCTCAACTGAGGCCTTGGCAGCTGTAGCTGGTCCAGACTGTGGAGGCATGGGCAGGTATGGGCGGGTCATGCTATGTTCAGGTAATACCTCTGCTTCATGAGCTGCACTAGTAAGGTTTCCAGGGCAATTTAAGGTGCTCATTATTACTGCTAAAGCCCTTCATGGTATCAGGCCTGTCTTTCATAGAGTCTGCCCATCCTGTATGTTCAGGATCCAATAAAATCCTTTCAGAGCTCATCACTGTCCTCTTTTGCTTAAGCATGTTAAATAATGTGCTGCCATCAGCATATTGGATCACTTATATGCTTGTCTTTAACCCACTTAATTTAAGATGTTTAAAATGCTGCTTCCAAGTTAAGGAATTGAGTACCTCACAGTACAGCTGACTGAATCCATCCTACTGTACACCATTTTAAGCACTCTAAATTTATTACCATTCTCTGCTTTCTGTGAATTGGTTAACAAATCATATTATTTTATTGTTTGCTTATTATAAGCTTTTATATACTGCCTTATCCCAGGACTTTAGGAAGTATACTGTAGGACGATTTTGCCTTTTATCCCATAATAGCAAAATTTGCTTAGGAATCTTGTCTGGGAAATTCTGTCAAAGTTAAATGTTCACAGTCTTTTGAAATATCTCCTTAGTGTTTATGGAAGCAGTGACTATAAATACATCTTGGATGAGAGGTTCTGTAGATTTATTTCCTTGTGCAATTGTGTCAGTGGGGATAGGGTCCAATTCAGGTTTCTTGAAACTACTGCCAATTGATTTAATTGGATGACCCCATGCTCTGCTTGTTGGAATTTGGTTGTTTGCATGGAGCAAGCCACTAAGCTACTATGGTAACAAATCACTTTGGCAGAGTCAGAAGGTCAAACTTAAGTATCCTCAGGTTTGGGTGTGAAAACGATGACCGTATAAGATAAAGCTGATGATTGCCTGGAAGGGAACTTGCCTGGACTTGTTCAGTTTCCTTTTTGCTGCCTCTCTTTCCAGTCCTGCTCTGCACGTGTGTGTGTATAAGCCTGTAAAGCTTTTGTGCCTATTCAGGGATATGGATATGAAGCTGTTTATGTTTTATGCTTTCTCTAAATACATTTATTTTTATAGAAATGCCTGGTGTGTGATTTTTCTGATCTCTTTCTGATCTCTCTCAAATGCTTTCCAGAACTCTGCCACACTGCTTATCAGAAACTTTACTAACATCCAGATAATTCAACAGGTTGTTCATGTATTGGGAAATACTTCTGTAATGGCATTCACATCAGCAGAACATCTGATGTCTGCTGAAATCTGTTATGATGACTTTTAATAATTTGAAGTATAATTTTGGCCATGCCAAAATTATACTTCAAATTATAATTTGAATAATTATAATGTGAATAATTATAATTATTCAAAGTATAATTTTCACATGGAAAAAGGATGGCTTGCAGCAGTGAAAAAAGAATGCTGGCACATTCCAAAATATCAACCTTCTTCTTTTAAAAAAAGGTTTTAAAAATGATATAAAACAAAATGTCACCTCTTGGTTCTAAATTTCTGACTGGAAAAAAAAAAGATCATAATAGCTCTAATTACCTTTTAGCATACTGGAAACAGTTATGCAGTTAAAAGAACAGATGGACCAGATGTTTCATAAGTATAAATATTACTGGTAGTAAATGTAACATAATATTTAGAGATGCTCTTAAAGGGCTCTAAGTTCTCAGGCTGGATTATCCTTGCCACAAAGTTAACCTTTCCTGCAAGTTGACCTTTATCTGTTTGGCACTGAAGGTCACAATGGTACCTCTTTATTTTGGACAGTTGTTCTCTGTCAGCAAATAAAGATGCTTATTATGGAAAAAAGAAGGCAACAAATATCAAACTTTGATTCTTATACAGGAAAGCTGACCTATACATTTCTGCTTGGCTCCATTTCCATGAAAGCTACATCATTTTATTTTTTATTTTTATTTATTTGTCAAATCTTTATCACCACCCATCCCCCCCTAAGGAGGGACTCTGGGCAGTTTACATGAATGAATGAATGAATGAATGAATGAATGAATGAATGAATGAATGAATGAAAGTAGCTTTAAGATATTGTCAAGAGTATTTTAACAGGTTGTTTAAAAGTGGACTAGAGAGAATTAGTGGGAAAATAAGGCTGAGTGGATCTTCTACTCACCCTGCAGAGAAGGAGGACCATCCTAGTAAACCTTCACATAGCAGGAACAGAAATCTTCAGTGTGCTTGGTGTTCTACCACTGGAGCCATGATGGTAAAAAGGTGTGCTGGAAGCAAATTCAATAAAGGTATTATTATTCAAAGGCTCCCCTTTCTCCTGATCCATTGCTGGAATGGAATGGGGCAGAAGGGGAGGAGTATTACAGCAGCAAATTCTCTCTCTAAAAAAAAGCAGCTTGAAAAAAATAAATAGTATTTTTTGAAATACTGTTCATGGTATTGAACAATGTAAGACAGAATTTGAAATGGAATTGTGTACAAATGATGAACATGTAATTGCTAAAATGTATAAACTTTTACTGAAGTTTGAAACAGAAGAACAGGTCAAAGAATGTATGATAAAGTGGGCTAAAACTTTGGTTATAATATAAAAATCGAACAATATAGTTCAAAAGCTATAAAACATAGGACAGAAGACCAGAACAGACCAGGAAAGCACAGGAAGGCCAGTTTTACCAAGAATCGGAGTGAAATAGCCCATGTTGAGCTACCCCTAAAACCCTAAGAGATTGGTTCCACATGTACCTGGAAAGGAGAGAATTCCACAACAGTGGAACGGGGAGGGGGGAAGGAGGGAGAACCAGCTCATTGCTTTTCATGCAGAAAGTCTTTGTGGTTGGAAGAAATAACTGATTCAGGGAGGAGGGAGGGGGGAGAGGGGAGATCTGCCCAAGGATATAATCAGAGTGGATAGTACTGAATTAAATGGACTAATGGTCCCACTTAGGATAAAACAGATTAATCTGGTTAGGGAGGTTAGAGAGATGCAATGTTCTCTCTATATAAAGAGGCCATGAACTTCAGAGGTAAAAAGAAACATTGCAATATGAAAACCTTCACTGCAATATGAAAATGTTCTCCACATACAAATGGCATATTTTAAAGGCAGGCTTCTTGTTACTATGGATATAGATACATGCAATACCCATACCCACACCCACACATGCCACTGTATTTGACATATACTGAAGCTCACAGGCAGCATGTATCTCACCAGAAAACAAGTCTGATTATTTCATTAGCATCAGAATTCAAAAAGCTGTTTCTAAGTACCTCTTTTGATATTCCTTGGTAGTTATCATCACATAGACAAGACTGAGTGATTGGCCCCATGCTGTCACTTTGGAGGCAATTTATCACAAATCTGCTCCCATTGCCAAGTTCATTGACAAAGGCATGCTTAAAGGCCTCAGAATAGAGAGCTGAGGCCAGAGAAATGGTGCTTGATTGCAGACCTTATTTGTAAAAAAAAAAAAAAGGAAGAGAGAGAGAGAGAGAGAACCACAATCATAAGCCACTCAATACGGTATTCAGTTTTGAAGCAGTCTCATTGCTTACTGGTCTTCTGATTCTACCTCTTGAATAGATTTGGGAGAAGCAGCCTTGAGGTCTGAGGCTCCAAAGAGTGTGCAATCTAAGAGGCAAATCCCTCCCCCCCCACCACAAGTTAGGCAAGTTTACTGTTGAGCTGTCTTATATCACCTGACACCACCCACCAGATATCTTGGGGGCACTTTGGAATGCATGAAGAAACACACCAGGCAGGCAGAGATGTTTATACTTGAGACTGCCAACTTGGGTCTCAAAACAAAATTTAGTGTGAGTTTTGCAGGTACTACAAGGATAAAATCATTAGAATATTAAAGGAAGATGAATGAGTTTTGAAACCAAAAGCAATATTTTCAGAGTAGTATATATGTGTGTATTCATGAATCCTTTTGGGGGGGGTTGGGGAAGCCTCCATGGGAGTTATATCTTCAGGGAGAATGTGCAAATGTGTTGTGAGTGTTTTGAAAACTGGCTGTGGTGCATAAAACAAAAAAGAAAAATGGCAATTCTTGGCAAGAGGACTATATTTCTTTGTCATTAAGTTCTTATGTTGTGGATTGTTGTGACTTTTGTAAGCTTTTTAGTATCTGCAAGATTGAAGTGGTGTAAGAGCCACAGCAATAACTCTCAAGTTTTCCTATCCTAGCAGCAGAGCTCTAATGTTAGAGAAGAAAAGAATGTATCTGTGGTTGACTCTTTGAGAACTGAGGTGGGAAATCCATATTCAGTTTTCCCTTATTAAAACCAAAGAAACGTTTCATCTTGAAGGAGAAAATTTTAAAAATCCCGAGCTTCTGAGAGGCCCTCTTCTGCCCAAAGAGGCCTCCTTCATTTGCAGGACGTATGTATATTTTCCACAAATATCTATTTATTTATGTGGACATTTACCAGCCCTATCTGGGGCCAAACCAGCCCTTAAAGTAATGCACAACAATTGCTTTCATCCCTAACAACAAGACAGTGATTCCCCCCACTTGCATATATCCACTTCATAAAATGCTGGGCTTTTCCTCACAGCCCCAAGGATGTGCTTGAGGTGGGAAGAATGCACGCCATTTGCAAAAAACAGTCCCCCCGAAGTACTCCTTTTACTAAACATCAGGAACCGGTCTGTGGAGTCTTACTGGAGACTTTGTGGAGTGGAGTTAGGGGCAAAGAGTGCAAGTGAGGAGTTTGAGAGAAGCAAGAAAGGGAAGCAGGGTAAAAAGACAAAACACCAGCCATTTGTCCCTCCTTTCATACTCACCAACACACACGCACACACACACCCCTCCATTCCACCGTGCAAGGTCTTTGGGTCTGCTAGGCGTTGCAGAGGCAGTAGTTACAGCTCTCCAGCGTTCCAATTGTCATTCCCCAGCAGAATTTATACCTTGTATGAAATCATCAGTTCTGTTTCTGGTGGAAAGGGCTGGTGGACTGCACTCTGTTTTGGAGCAAGAGAACATGGTGACTGGAGAATCATGGTGCTTCTTCATTAAACATCCTAATCTGGTTTCTAAGCACCATAAAAGCATTCTAGAGTTCTAAAAACAGAATAAAAACAGTACAAACAGTGGCAATGATCAAATGCAGCTCAAATTCTGCTCATAACAAATTTCTCCAATGTGACTATCAACCTCATGGAAGGTTAATATTCCCCTGCCACCAAAAAAGAAAAATAGTTCCTGCACAAGGCTCTGTTCTCTCCAACCACCACAGCAAATGACCACAGAGACGGAATCCTACGGTTGAATGGGAGGGGGTGGTCCTACAGCAGGTCAATTTAAGCACAGCAGACACCACCCCACCAAAGACTCCTCTTTTGTGCAACATAAGTAAAGGTAAAGGTTTCCCTTGACGTAAAGTCCAGTCGAGTCCGACTCTAGGGGGCGGTGCTCATCTCCGTTCCTAAGCCTTGGAGCCGGCGTTGTCCATAGGACACTTCCGGGTCATGACTCACGGAACGCCATCACCTTCCCGCCGAAGCGGTACCAATTAATCTACTCACATTTGCATGTTTTCGAACTGCTTGGTGTGCAGGAGCTGGGATTAACAACGGGAGCTCACCCCGCCGCGCGGTTTCGAACCGCCGACCTTCCGATTGACAGCTCAGCGGTTTAACCCGCAGCGCCACCGCGTCCCTGCATTTGTGCAACATAGAATATTCATATAGGAAAGCACCCCTTTCTCATTGGATGACCTTGATCTGGCTTCAGCCTGCTTCAGAAGCAAGATGACACTCAGATGAAGGCTCCATTATGAGGACATATCCTCATAAAACAATAAATGAGCTATCTCAGACCTGAATAAGGACGCTGACTGGATGAATAATGAATCCTTCTGGCATTGTACTGGGCAGATTGAAGCGTTCATTCACCTGGAAAGCTTTACCTGCCTCCATGTTTTTGATCTTACCAGCCATCCTTGACTATTTTGAAAATGATAAAAAGAGAATCATTGATGTGTGCTGCTATTTCAGAGCCAAAATATACATAGTTTATTATTGTTCTGTTTGATTTACTGTGATACTATAGGCCCTTAATCCTGTAAATCTGTATGAAATAATCTTTAAAATTTAAATCTAAGGATGCTTTACAAAAGAAGAGCATTAGATGACGGTTTTAGAAACTTCTCAACTTATTTTACATATTAACAAGTAGGAGGTAAATAAATTGATATATGGACTGAGATTTTGCTCTGAAAAGTACAGTTCTGGCTCAGCTGCAAGATTTAGTGCCATAAAAAGCATTGAGGCAAATGAGGAAATATTTGTCTTTCTAGTTTATAGAAAAATCGTAATAGCTCATAGAAGGTTCATTAAGGTTTGCTAGAGTTGACAACAAAGTGATGAGGAATTGATATGCAAGGAGTGTGTGTGTGTGTGTGTTCTTATAGGTTATATCCCCAAATCAATATGTCCTAAGTCTGTGTGTGTGTGTGTGTGTGTATGTAATTTTTGTTGAAGAAATTTTTAAGAGAATAGAACAATACAAATTTTAAAGAAAAAAAGTAAAGGAAGTAAAGAAAAGTTATAAGTGAAAAAAAGGTTGTTATTATTATTATACTTTATTGATTAGTCTATCTGACCATATCAAAGCATCAGCCGCAGTAAAATACAATAAGACAAAATAAGGTAAGATACAATATAGTGAGATAAAATGGGCTACAGTGAGATAAAATAGATAGAATATAGTAAGGTAGGGTAAAATAAGGATAAAAGGTAAGATAAAATAGTATACGATGAAATGGAGTACAGAGATGTATAATAAGATGAATATCAGGCTCAAAGACAATATATGTTTAGGTGAATTGCATGCAACCCCAATGAGTTCTATAAAGTGTTTTCTCTGTGTACAATGTTAAAGAATAGCAACGTTGACCTCTGCCTTTTGGCTAAGATCAAGTGAAAAAAAGGTGCAAACAAAGAAATAGAGAAGAAAAGGAAAGAAAAGAAAAAGTTATAAAGAAGTGGCTCCCGATCTTCTTAACAGCAGTTACAAGTACATTTATATTTCACCCTTTCTCTCTAAGGTTACAACATAATTTCCTTCTTTCCATAGTCTACCCTTTCTAATCATCAAACCCATAAATCACAAGGTCATTTTTTTTTAGCAAAAAGTCCATAAGGGGTTTCCAGTCACTAATAAATGTGGTTATTGTCCTTTTCTAACCAGACAAGTCAATTTTGCCATCACTGCTAATTTTGTCATCTTTTCCAGCCATTCCTCCATTGTGGGCATTTCTGAGTCTTTCCATTTTTGTGCATATAATAATCTCGCAGCAGTTATCATATATAAAAACAATCTTCCATAACTCTTTTCTAATCGTCTATCCATCAGTCCCAACAAGAAAAGTTCTGGTTTCAACTGAATATTAATCTTTAAAATTCTTTGTATCACTGTGTCTATTTGAACCCAAAATTCTCTGGCTTTTTCACAAGTTCACAGGCATGATAAAATGACTCTTTGTGTTTTCCACATTTCCAACATAGATTTGAAGTACCTTTATACATTTCAGATAATTTTTCTGGAGTCATGTACCAATGGTACAATATTTTATAAAATTTCTCTTTTAAATTATAACATAATGTATCAGTCAACAGGGGAAGGCAAACCACCCTGCTAAAATCTGCCAAGAAAACATCGTGAAAGCGATGTCCCCCCAAAGGGTCAGACATGACTCAGTGCTTGCATGGGGGACCTTTCACCTTTCACACAATGTATCAGTGCATTTTTATGAAAAGACCCTTACTATACTATGTAAGATATTTGAACAGAGGTACATATTGCATGCATCATAATCCCATTCACACTGACATCTCCCTGGGCATATATGTATATTGCATGCCTGCAGATGCCTATTACAGTCTATCTAATGTATATAGTTAAGGCAACTAACAACATCAACAACAACAATGTATATAGTTGAAGGTGGCATCTGTGATTAGGTTGTGTAAATTTGTATAAATCTACTCTGTGTTATGTTCACGGGTTTTTATATATTATAGGTAGTTTTCACTTAATGACTACAGTTGGGACTAGAAGTTTGGTTGCTAAGTGGAGTGGGCATTAAGCAAATCTGACCCAATTTTACAACCTTTTTTGTGGCAGCCATTAAGGGAGTCACTGCAGTCATTAAGTGAACCATGTGTTCATTAAGCGACTCATGCAGTTCCTCATTGATTTAGTTTCTTTGAAGCTGGCTGGGAAGGTTGAAAAAGGTGATCACGTGACTGCAGGACACTGCAATGGATGTAAGTGCGAGGACAGGCCACAAGCTGTTTTCTTAGCACCAGCGTAAGTCCAAACCATCACTAAATGAATGGTCATTAAGCAAGAACTATCTGTAATCTTTTCCATGTTTTCTGTTTTTAAATGGATTAATAGAAAAAAGAAGCATTTAACAGAAAATTTACATCCATTTGTAATTCTCAACTTTCTCTAATGAGCAGAATGTATATATTAGGACTGAGCAAATTTTCAAGAGAGTTCTTTGCTTTAATAAAGATGTAAGAGAAGTTGCTTTGCAAACCAATACACCCCCCTTGCTTCTTAAAGTTGAAAGAAACAGCCATGATAGTGCACTTCATTCTGTTTCACTGTCAGGTTCCAGCACTTACAGAACTAAAGGATGCTAAAAGAAGGATGCAAAGCTGTTTGGGGGTCAGTAAAATGAAGAGAGTTAGGAGGCTGAGAGACCAAAAGGAAGCCAGAACCAGCAACAAATTGGCGGAGGGGGGACTAAGGACAAAAGGAAGGACTATAACAGCAATCTGACTTTGAATCAAGCAGGAAGAGTTAGCTGATATTGCTGAAGGTAAACTCAAAAGTTCTGTGTTCAGTTTTTAAAACCAGAATGTGGAAATGGACTCTCTGTAGGTATCTGGCAAAAGCTGGCACAATAGTCAAGGTCTATCTCAAAATTTGCTAAGACTACCAGGATAGCAGAAAAGTGAAGATTATGGGCAAGGTACTTATAAAAAGTAGATAAGACCTGTCTACAAGTTTGTAAAATGTGCAAAATGCCCACGTGGATAGTAGATAGAACTTGAGTCAGTACTTTGCAAAAAATCATGAGGTTTGGAGGTTCCTTAGATGCAAAAGGAAATCAGACTAAATTGGAAAACCATCATCTCAACTACCTAGAAAATGATAAAATTCTGGTCTCTCATACCAGTACATCATCAGACAAAGCTGGCCACTTCGCATGAATGTAATCTGAAATCTTTGAGGGAATCTTTATTTATTAAATGTGTATATCACCATAACCCTCAAGGACTCTTGGTAGTGTTTGGTTTAAGATTTCTTACAAAGCAATGATGATTTGATGTAGAATTTTTGCATAAAATTATACCTGTGGTTCTTAGTCTCTTGTAATCTTGGTTTATTATAGTACCTCCCACATCTAAAGATCCTAATAATTTGGAACAAAGCAACACTTCTCTGTTAGAATCCTCTGATCAAAATCCTTTTTCATCTAACATTGTGTTTGTGGTCAGTTAGATTCCTCTGGCTGGGCTCTGAAGTGTTTCTCAAGGGTATACCTGCTTCCTCATCTATTAGTCTTTTTTTCATATAGAGTAATCTCAGTCATATAGTAGAGCAGGACTGAGAATCCTGTGGCCAGTTTTTGTGTTTTGGGGAACTGAGTGTCATGAGTGCCGTTGAGCTGAAGACATCAGCACAACGGCACACATGACAATACCGAGGAAGCAGAGGAAGGGACTTAAGATAAGCATAGCACGCACAACAACAGACACAGACCCCGGCCGGATGATTCAGCCATCAGGACACAAAAGAGGAAGAAGGAAAGACAAAGACAGGGCGGATCACGAGGCACACCTAAGCTGTCAGCAAAGCGCAACGGAGATCGCCCAGCTGACAGCAATCACCGGCTGAAGGAAGAAACAGATTATGGGCAATCCCGGGGCACCAGCAGGGGCCCCGCAACCCTTCACCTACCGGCACGAAAGCATGCAGGACAAAGGGGGGATGACGCAACCCAAGGTGAGGGGGCGCTGACCGGCGCGGGGTATTTAAACCCCGCACCGGCGCGCTCCCTTCACTCTCAGCTTTTTTCGCGTCTAGCACTACGTTTGAATAAACCTGAACCTGCTCTTCTCCGAATCAGCGTCTGTGTTTTACTCAGCAGTAGG
This sequence comes from Candoia aspera, assembly GCF_035149785.1. Classification (NCBI taxonomy): domain Eukaryota; kingdom Metazoa; phylum Chordata; class Lepidosauria; order Squamata; family Candoiidae; genus Candoia; species Candoia aspera. The sequence continues at coordinate 315,608,262 of NC_086153.1, forward strand.
CAGCGCATGACATAAAGCTGAGAGTCACAAACTCAGCCTCGCCGAGCCCCACCGGACAACAACGAGCCGCGGGAGGAATAGACGGCGAGAAGAACACGAGCGATGGGGCCGACGCGTCACGGCCAAGGCGGGCGAACTGCACAGCGAGAAGCGGAGGAGGACCAATCGAGGCCAGAGGCACCGCGGACCCCAGGAGCCACGGACACCCTCCCGGCCCACCCCGAGCCTCAGCTCCAACCCCAGAGGGAGGCGGAGGCAGAGGCGACCCGGCCACGGGAGGGAGAAACATACCTCCCGAGACCCCCCCGCCCCACATCGCACCCCAGCCACAGGTGTGGAGCGTCAGCCCAACTGCAGCAAGCACGGTGGAGGACGGAGAGGCAACCCAGCCGATTCACTTCCAAATGGAGGAAGCTGACCAGCGGACGGGAACGCCTGAACCCCACCGGCGGCTCAACCCTGCGGAAACGCTGACAGATCCGACCCCAGCTGCGGCGCGGATCTCGGACGGGGAAACACAAGCCAGACTCGCGGCCATGGAGGCCCAGCTAAGGGACCTCAGGACCATGCTGCAATCGCTGATGTCCCCCACGCCTCACAACTACGTTCCCGTGCAGGTACACACCCTGATCCACACCCCGAGCGGGTCGTCGCACCCCCATAGGCCAAATGCTAACCAACAAGGGTCCCAGGCGGACAAAGCCATGGGTCGGGAAGTGAGAAGAGGGGACTCACCGAACGCCCGGGCCCCAAAGGACTTCCCCATTTTCTTCAACGGGAACCCCACGAAACTGTCGTTCTTCATCACGAACGCCAGGGAGTTCATGGGGCGGCACGGACACTCCTTTAACTCAGAAGCGGACAAGATCGCAGCTGTGGCGATCAAACTACAAGACAGGGCGGTGGACTGGTATGTCCAAATGTACGAGTCCAACTCCCCCGCCCTCTCTGACTTCCATGCCTTCATCACCGAGATGAAGCACTACTTTGAGGACCCGCTAGCCAAAGAGAGGGCTAAAAGCGCACTCTAAAGCCTCAAACAGGGCGCACGAACTGTCCCGGACTACGCCCTCGAATTTAAAGCCCTCGCAGGGAAGATCAACGACTGGTCCGAGACCACCCTGCTAGAAATGTTCAACAGGGGCCTCAACCGCAAGGTACTCCAATGGGCTCTCTACCGGGACGACCCGGAGACTCTGCAAGGCTGGATCCACCTTGCGGGGAGAGCGGAACACGCGCACCGCACCTTCCTAATGGCGACGACAGAAGACAAAACCAACACCAGCCCAAAGGTACTCGCGCCACACTTGGGGCCGGCCAGTCCCACATATCAAAGGAAGAAATTTACTCGCGGGCCCTGCGGGAGGTGCGGAAAAATGGGGCACAAAACGGCAGATTGCTTCTCCAACCGAACCCTAGCTAGCGCTCCCAAACCCGCACTGAAACCTAGCCTCAAACCAACGAACCCACCGCCGCCCCCCCACCACCGGATGACCGGAGCCACAGCGACACTGGACGAAGGCTGGGACGCTTACTTGGGGGGAGAAGACACCGAAGACCCAGACCAGCCGGCGGGAAACGCTCCCCGCCTGCCCTAAAACACGCCGCGAGGCAGGTGGTGGGACAGAGGCGCGAATCACTTCGACAGAGCGACGAAAGCTCCATAATAATGGCGGCAATCAAGCTCTCCGTGGGCAACAGAGTCACCACGGCCGCGGCACTAGTGGACTCGGGGTGCTCGAAAAACCTGATCCACCCCGACATAGTCGCCAAGCTCGACCTACGCTGCCTCCCCCTCCCCACGCCGCTGGCATTCCACCAGCTGGACGGCTCAACAGTGGGAGGGAAACCAGCCACGATGCAGACCGAGCCGGTCACCCTACAAATGGGCACCCACACCGAACGAACATTGTTCGTGGTAACCCACATAGGGCGGCCCATCGTAGTCTTGGGAATACCATGGCTCGCGACAAACAACCCGCGCATCAACTGGAAGACCCGCACCTTCCAATTTGATGACGGCGCGTACCAGGCACCAGTTCCGGCGGGCAGGACCAACCCCACTGTGGGACGGGCAGAGGCGGCAACCCAGGACAGCATAGCTACCCCAGAAGACCTACCTGAGCAATACGCTGACTTCTCAGAGGTCTTCGGAGAGGCGGAAGCTGATCAACTACCCCCCCACCGCAAGACGGACTGTAGGATTGACCTGCTGCCCGATGTCCCCTTACCTAGGCCGAAGATTTACTCGATGACCCCAAAGGAGATGACAACCCTCCGGGAGTTCATGGACAAAAACCTGGAGAGGGGCTTCATAGAGTCGGCATGCTCACTGGTCGGAGCGCCCGTCTTATTCCGGGAGAAAAAAGACGGCACCCTACGGCTCTGCACCGACTACCGGGGCCTCAACGCAGCTTCCCTATCCAATAAATACCCCTTACCCCTCGTGAAAGACATGCTCGCCCACCTATCCACGGGCAGAGTATTCTCCAAGCTGGACCTTCGCGAGGCATACTACCGAATCTGAATCAGGGAGGGGGACGAATGGAAAACTGCGTTCAACTGCCCCCTAGGTGCCTTTCAGTACAAAGTGCTGCCATTCGGACTAGCAGGGGCCCCGGGGGTGTTCATGCAGCTCATCAATGAGGTTCTGCATGAACACCTGTTCAAAGGGGTCCTGGTCTACATAGACGACGTCCTCATCTACTCCAAGACGCACAAGGAACACGTGACCCTAGTCAGACAAGTCCTCGAGAAGCTAAAAAGGGCAAAACTCTATGCCAAACCCTCAAAGTGCGAATTCCATAAAGCACGCCTAGACTACCTGGGGTACCGAATCTCCGGGGAAGGCATAGAGATGGACCCCGCAAAAGTCGAGGCGGTGGTGAATTGGGAACGCCCCCGTAACAGGCGCCAACTCCAGAGCTTCCTCGGCTTCGCGAATTTCTACAGGTCATTCGCACGGGGGTTCGCGGAGATAGCCCTCCCCCTAACAGACCTCCTCAAAACTAAAGGGGTGGGGGACACACGACGCGCCAAGAACCCAGGGACAGTACTAAATTGGACTCCCGTGTGCCAAACCGCATTCAACAGGCTGAAAGCGCTGTTCACCACGGAGCCAATCCTCGCGCACCCGGACCCAGAACGGCCGTTCGTGGTCCAAGCCGACGCCTCAGACTTCTCCCTGGGGGCCATCCTAATCCAAAAGGACCCCACAGGAGTCCTGAAACCATCCGCCTACCTGTCGAGGAAATTCTCAGAGACAGAAAGGCGTTGGCACGTGTGGGAGAAGGAAGCCTTCGCAGTAAAATCGGCGCTAGAAACATGGAGGCACCTACTGGAAGGAGCCACCCAACCATTCGAGGTCTGGACAGACCACCGGAACCTCGAGGCCCTCCAGACACCCAGACGCCTCAGCCCAAAACAGGTCAGATGGGCCCAATTCTTCAGCCGCTTTAACTTTCAGCTGAAGTTCATGCCGGGCAAAAAGAACTTCCTGGCTGACGCCCTCTCCCGACTGCCCCAAGATGAAGAGCCCACCCCAGATATGATCGGGACGGTCCTATCCGCTTCCCAGCTGGGGATGGCTGTGACCACCCGGAGCGGCACTCGGAGGCAGCCCAACCCCACGGCGCAACCGATGGTGGGGCAACCAGTGACCAGATGGCGCCACCCGCAACTGCCAGGGGGGATACGCATGAGTGCCGTTGAGCTGAAGACATCAGCACAACGGCACACATGACAATACCGAGGAAGCAGAGGAAGGGACTTAAGATAAGCATAGCACGCACAACAACAGACACAGACCCCGGCCGGATGATTCAGCCATCAGGACACAAAAGAGGAAGAAGGAAAGACAAAGACAGGGCGGATCACGAGGCACACCTAAGCTGTCAGCAAAGCGCAACGGAGATCGCCCAGCTGACAGCAATCACCGGCTGAAGGAAGAAACAGATTATGGGCAATCCCGGGGCACCAGCAGGGGCCCCGCAACCCTTCACCTACCGGCACGAAAGCATGCAGGACAAAGGGGGGATGACGCAACCCAAGGTGAGGGGGCGCTGACTGGCGCGGGGTATTTAAACCCCGCACCGGCGCGCTCCCTTCACTCTCAGCTTTTTTCGCGTCTAGCACTACGTTTGAATAAACCTGAACCTGCTCTTCTCCGAATCAGCGTCTGTGTTTTACTCAGCGGTAGGCAGTGCATGACACTGAGGGACAAAAACTGAAAGCTTAAGCTTTGCAGAGGCTTCAGAGATCCATTTAACCTTATTTATTTATTTACCATCATAGTAGCATTGGCCATCACAACCGTCTCTTAACTTCTTTGGATGTGACCTATTAGTATCCCTGAACTCCTTATCACTGGGCTGGTGATGAATTCCCCCAGGGTTTGTGTGCTGGGGGATTTCAGCTTCTGCATCCTGGGGTTGGGTCAGAGTTCATGGCTATCATATGACAAGGCTTGTAGGCTTGTCCCAAGTCATCATTGCTCCAACTCTACTCAAGTCCACACAGTGGATTTGGATTTTGCCTCAGAGCAAGTATGTACTCTGGTCTATTATGGTGGCCAGATCATTATCTGGGTTATTACCTAACCCTAACATTTTCACCTACCACCAACCTCTGTTGGGTGGATGGACCCATTACAACATTTCTTGGCTTCCAAATGGAACTTGGCTTCCAACCCAGAAGCTCAGCAAGCAGTTACATGGGGCACATGGCCAAATTCCAGATTACAGTAGCAGCTAGGGTGCTCAGAAGGGTTGCACCCAAGTGGCCTCTCCTAGGATATTAATCCAGGGGCACTGGTTAAGCAAGCACCCAATCAGATTACTAAATCAATGCTGTCAAAAGGCAAGGAGCAGAAAAGACCAGGTAGGGGTACAAGCCTATGTTTGTGACTAAACATATTATTCAGTGGAAAACCAAAATTGTGAAAAAGAACACCTTTTTTACTACAACATGGCAGGTCATTATGAAGTGTTATATAACAATGTGACATATCAGGATGATAAAAGACTTTATGAAATCTAAAAGAAGAGAGAAAAAGGGAAAGCGAAAGAGATACAGCCTCTTGGCATCTGAGAAAGTCACTAAATCATCACACGGTTCTCCCAGCCTGTACTAATAATGTTAGCCATGTAAAGAAGGATCGCTGTCATTGGCTGCAGTTCAGCTGGCAAAGAGGACAAGCTGTGTATAAATTACTTTTCCGAACACCTTGGGAAGCATCAGCTATTCTAAAAAACAAAAAAGGGAGGAACTGACCCCTTGAGCATTGCACAATTATGCGGTATCTCATTGGCACAACCCATTAAAAAAGCAACAATTCTGAATATAGAACGGATTCTGGTCAGTTCAAGCATATCCCTCTAGCCTGACATATCTAGTCTATCTGCTAAATAATTCAATTGAGAGAGAAAGGGAGAATTTGGTGTTATTCCTGGTAGCCCCATGCAGTTGGCCCATGAGAGTAGAATTATGAGAACAGACAGATGTCCAAAAAAAGTCACCAGGAAAAGAGCTCAGCTTGAAAGAGAGTTTGCCTTTTAAACCTGACACTTAAAAGTTGACACTGTTTATGTGTCTATGTAGTATAAAAATACTGTTGCATAACAACTTTAATTGGATTGATTATAGTTACCTTGTACACTATATTGTGAAAATATGTTGAAATTTTATTTCTACTACTTTTGCTATAAAGATTGATTGATTGATTGATTGATTGATTGATTACCATAAAATTGGTGTTGACTTTTAGCAACCACATGGACCTTCTCCAGGATGTTCTGTCCCCAACCTGGCCTTCAGGTCTTGCAATGGTGTACCCACCACCATTGTAATCAAGTCTATTCACCTTGCTGCTGGTTGTCCTTTCTTTCCATATTTCTCAGCATCATTTCACTGGAGCTGGGTATTCACATAATGTGTCTAGAATATGATAATTTGTACTCATTGAGTTGTGTTTCAAATGAGAACTCTAGATTAATTTGTTCTATGATCCATTTGTTTGGGGAGTCTGGTTTTGCTCTCCATGGTAATCTCAGGAATCTTCTCCCACACCAAAATTCAAAATATTAATATTCCTCTCTTGCTTCTTCAACGTCCAACTCTCACTTCCATAGAGTGTCACAGGGAATGCCATTGCTTGCATGATTTTGATCTTTGTAGACATGGGTACCTGAATATCGTTTTCAAGGCCTTCATTGCTACTCTACCAAATGCTAATCTGCAGGATATTTCTTAATTGCTGGTTCCTTTACAGTTGATGGTTGCTCCTAAAAGGCAGAAGCCATCTACCACTTCAGTATCTTCATTGTCATTGGTAAGGCTGATTGCTGTCTGTGTTGTCATTAGTTTGGTTGTCTTTATCATCCTCCATGTGCTGCATAGAGAAATCTGCAGCATCTATGGTATCTACAGTACTTGTGTGCAGCATGCCTGTAAGTCCTGTGAAATTCTGATGTATCAGATTTCCCTGCAGACTTTTCCTACCAGTAGGTGGAGAAATCAGAAGTATGTGAGGGAGCCCCAGAGAATAACTTATCCTATGACAGGTGACATTGTTCTGTAACTTGCACTGAAGAAAAGAAATTGAGAAAAATCTGTAACAATTCTGAGAATTCAGGACATTATTCCAACTTTCAAGACACAAATAATATTCACCAACTGAAAACATTTGCAAAGGAAGTATTGTTAAATATTACCTTACCTTGTTGTTGTTGTTTATTCATTCAGTCGCTTCCGACTCTTCGTGACTTCATGGACCAGCCCACGCCAGAGCTTCCTGTCGGTTGTCAACACCCCCAGCTCCCCCAGGGACGAGTCCGTCACCTCTAGAATATCATCCATCCATCTTGCCCTTGGTCGCCCCCTCTTCCTTTTGCCCTCCACTCTTCCTAGCATCAGCATCTTCTCCAGGGTGTCCTGTCTTCTCATTGCGTGGCCAAAGTATTTCAGTTTGGCCTTGAATATCATTCCCTCAAATGAGCAGTCTGGCTTTATTTCCTGGAGAATGGACTGGTTTGATCTTCTGGCAGTCCAAGGCACTCTCAGAATTTTCCTCCAACACCACAGTTCAAAAGCATCCATCTTCCTTCTCTCAGCCTTCCTTATGGTCCAGCTCTCACAGCCATATGTTACTACGGGGAACACCATTGCTTTAACAATGCGGACCTTTGTTGTCAGTGTGATGTCTCTGCTCTTAACTATTTTATTGAGATTTGTCATTGCTCTTCTCCCAAGGATTAAGCGTCTTCTAATTTCCTGACTGCAGTCAGCATCTGCAGTAATCTTCGCACCTAGAAATACAAAGTCTTTCACTGCTTCTACATTTTCTCCCTCTATTTGCCAGTTATCGATCAAGCTGGTTGCCATAATCTTGGTTTTTTTGAGGTTTAGTTGCAAGCCAGCTTTTCCACTTTCTTCTTTCACCTTCATCATAAGGCTCCTCAGTTCCTCTTCGCTTTCAGCCATCAAAGTGGTATCATCTGCATATCTGAGATTGTTAATGTTTCTTCCAACGATTTTAACTCCAGCCTTGGATTCCTCAAGCCCAGCTTGTCGCATGATGTGTTCTGCGTACAAGTTGAATAGGTAGGGTGAGAGTATACAGCCCTGCCGTACTCCTTTCCCAATCTTAAACCAGTCCATTGTTCCGTGGTCTGTTCTTACTGTTGCTACTTGGTCATTATACAGATTCTTCAGGAGGCAGACAAGATGACTTGGTATCCCCATACCACTAAGAACTTGCCACAATTTGTTATGGTCCACACAGTCAAAGGCTTTAGAATAGTCAATAAAACAGAAATAGATGTTTTTCTGAAACTCCCTGGCTTTTTCCATTATCCAGTGGATATTGGCAATTTGGTCCCTAGTTCCTCTGCCTTTTCTAAAGCCAGCTTGTACATCTGGCAATTCTCGCTCCATGAATTGCTGAAGTCTACCTTGCAGGACCTTGAGCATTACCTTACTGGCATGTGAAATGAGTGCCACTGTTGGATAGTTTGAACATTCTTTAGTGTTTCCCTTTTTTGGTATGGGGATATAAGTTGATTTTTTCCAATCTGATGGCCATTCCTGTGTTTTCCAAATTTGCTGGCATATAGCATGCATTACCTTGACAGCATCATCTTGCAAGATTTTGAACAGTTCAGCTGGGATGCCGTCGTCTCCTGCTGCCTTGTTATTAGCAATGCTTCTTAAGGCCCATTCAACCTCACTCTTCAGGATGTCTGGCTCTAGCTCACTGACCACACCGTCAAAGCTATCCCTGATATTGTTATCCTTCCTATACAGATCTTCCGTATATTCTTGCCACCTTTTCTTGATCTCTTCTTCTTCTGTTAGGTCCTTGCCATCTTTGTTTTTGATCATACCCATTTTTGCCTGGAATTTACCTCCAATGGTTCTAATTTTCTGGAAGAGGTCTCTTGTCCTTCCTATTCTATTGTCTTCTTCCACTTCCGCGCATTGCTTGTTTAAAGATAATTCCTTATCTCTTCTGGCTAACCTCTGGAATTTTGCATTTAATTGGGCATATCTCCCCCTATCACTGTTGCCTTTTGCTTTCCTTCTTTCTTGGGCTACTTCTAGTGTCTCAGCAGACAGCCACTTTGCCTTCTTGGTTTTCTCTTTCTTTGGGATGTATTTTGTTGCCGCCTCCTAAACAATGTTGCGAACTTCTGTCCAGAGTTCTTCCGGGACCCTATCTACTAAGTCCAGTCCCTTAAATCGATTTTTTACCTCCACTGCATATTCCTGAGGGATATTAGTGAGCTCATATCTAGCTGATCTGTGGGTCTTCCCTAATCTCTTTAGTCTGATCCTAAATTGTGCAAGAAGAAGTTCGTGATCAGAACTACAGTCAGCTCCAGGTCTTGTTTTTACCGACTGTATAGTTGACCTCCACCTTTGGCTGCAAAGGATGTAGTCAATCTGATTTTGGTGTTGTCCATCTGGTGAAGTCCATGTATAAAGCCATCTCTTAGGTTGTTGGAAGAGAGTGTTTGTTATGCAGAGTGAGTTGTCTTGGCAAAATTCTATCAGCCTATGTCCTGCTTCATTTTGTTCTTCCAGGCCACGCTTACCTGTAATTCCAGGTGTCATTTGACTGCCCACCTTAGCATTCCAGTCTCCCGTGATGAAAATAACATTTCTTTTAGGCGTGTTGTCCAGTAGGTGCTGCAGATCCTCATAGAACTGCTCTACTTCAGCTTCTTCAGCATCTGTGGTTGGGGCATATATTTGGATCACTGTGATGTTAGATGGCTTGCCCTGAATTCGAATTGAGATCATTCTGTCGTTTTTTGGATTGTATCCAAGCACTGCTTTAGCCACTTTACTATTAATTATGAAGGCTACTCCATTTCTTCTGTGGTCCTCTTGTCCACAGTAGTAGATCTGGTGGTCATTTGACGTGAAGTGGCCCATTCCGGTCCATTTCAGTTCACTGACACCCAAAATATCTATCTTTAATCTTGACATCTCACCAATAACCACATCCAATTTGCCCTGGCTCATAGATCTTACATTCCAGGTTCCAATGGCGTGTTGATCCTTAGAACATCGGATTTGCCGTTCACCACCAGCACCGTCGGCCGCTAGCCGTCCTTTCGGCTTTGAGCTAGCTGCGTCATCATGTCTGGGGCTAGTTGAACTCATCCTCTGTTCCTCCCCAGTAGCATTTTGACCATCTTCTGACCTGGGGGTCTCATCTTCCGATGGTATACCGACATATCTCTGGTTGTACTGATCCATTGAGTTTTCATGGCAAGAATACTGGGGTGGGTTGCCATTACCTTCCCCAGGGATCACCTTTAGTCTGACCTCTCTGTCATGACCTTCCCGTCTTGGGTGGCCCTTCACGGTTTAGCTCATGGCATCATTGAGGTGCTCAAGCTCCAGCACCACGGCAAGGTAACGATCCTTTGCTGAAGATTACCTTACCTAAAGACCGGAATTGTTTCTTAACATATTGACTTCAGTATAACTTAAGTCTGCTAAAGATACATCCTTGAAGAACTTCTTTACAACCTTACACATCTCTTTATTCAAGGTTCTTATATCTGGCAAGCAAACGGTGCTTTTCCCCTGTGGAATTTTTCTGTACATTGCTGTCATAATTGCCTATGCTGCTAAATACACCGAAAGCAATATTGCAGAAGATAATTTATGAAATTTTCATGCAGATTAACTGGATAAATAATTATTTGCAAAATTGTGCAGAAGCTATATTAAATTGCTCACTGGGTAGTTCTGACACTGTTTGTATTTCTCTTCTCAAATTATTAAGCCACCATTTATGAGTTTCTGCTTTGTAAAATGCTTAATATTTTTATGGTATGTCATTTTAACTTTGCATTATCAACCAGATTAATTGGCAGGGGTAAACTTTATTTAAGGTACTCCAACTGTGAACATACAATTGAGAAGGAGGGCAGGTGGGTGGGAGGAATTAATGATGAATGTTCAAAAGGGCATTTTTGTCCTTCATAATCATCAACAGTGAATTGCTTCTGAAATGCTAAGTCACTGTTCAACTCATTTCTATGCAAACCAGAAGTAGAAAGGTTGTGGGTTGTTTTTTTTAATGTCAGATGGCTTATGATGGATCACTGCCTTTGGTTTTCATACCCAGACAGGGCAAGGAAAAAAGAAGGGCAACAGCACATTGAAAAGATAAGAAAGAAAATGGAATTTGAGCAAGATCTCTAGATGGTATAAATAAAGCTACCTTAACATTAATATTAAAAAATGAAACAGTATAATTCTTAGCTTTGTACAGTATATTTGAAAGGCTCAAATATAAGTTTCCTTCATGTACATGTGCTAAATTTCCACAGCATCTAAAATGAAATCAAAATGGGACTGAAACATTTTATTAAATTCCTTGGTGCACAATACCAAGTATCACATTTATGTCACAGAAGCAAAGGAAATTATGAACACCACATGAAGCTCCCTTGTATGAAAGCAAATCACTAAGCCATCTAATTAGCACTGTTCATTCTGAGAAAGAGTAGCTCATCAAAAGAGTTTTATTTCCTCAGATAAGATCACTTGGAAGCTTCAATTGGTCTAGAATGTAACAACACAAGTGGTTATGGGTTTATCTCATATTGCCCATGTAACACTTCTACCTCACTATTTCTGGAGCAAGATGCACATTTGGATTACCTGAAGCTGCCTGTCAAAACTGTCCAGAAACTGCAATTGGTACAGAATGTGGCTGCCTGCCTCTCAATGGGCAAATATTATTTTAAAAGTTTTTAAATATTTGGATTTTATGGATATTTAATATGCTCTATTCTTACATAAGTAGATAGCATACACATAATTGCTAAGAAATCAATACATTATTGTTGCCAATACATTTCCAGGTATTCATTTATTTATTAAGTTTGAACACCATAACGAAAAGATGGCAAAATTGGCAAAGAAGCAAACAATGGCAACTCCTACATATGCTATTCAGAAGGGGCTTCAACCACTCTAGACAAAAGGCTGGGTGAAGAATCAGGTCTTCAAGACCCTGCAAAATGCCAAGTAGGGTAGGAGCCACTCAGATCTTGAGGTAGAATTCAAAGTACCAGGTATGTCCTATAAAGTCCATGTGGCCTGGGTCCTAGGTACCTGAGGGTCTGTCTGCTCTCACTAGGATCTGCCCATCTGTGTGCAGGTGAAGGGGGGGTAGCTACAAATTCCCTACTGATAAATAAGGGGAACCAGGGGGAAGTAGGGGGAGAGAGAGGGAAAGGAAGAGGGAGAGAGAGAGAGAGAGAGAGAGGTAGGTCATGGCCACAGCTCTATGAAACAACTTGTCCCTGAGATCAGGATGGTTCCTACCCTTCTAACCTTTAGGAAAGAAAGTGAAACAATTCTCTTCAATACAGCATTTGAGGACTGCATTATTGGCAGAGGGGCAGTTTTTACTTGTGTTGTTGTTATGTTTTTATGATTTGTCCCTTTTATGGATTTTAGGTGTAAGTTACCCAGAGTCTACATTATAAATTATGTAAACTATATAATAAATGTTTGACAGGCTAATGACTTGTCTTCTACAAGAAGGATTTTTTTTAATATTTCAAGTCATTTGATTATGTATAGCATTATGTTTCATCTTCAGCACAGCTTCTGAATACTCCAGGTAGTGTTTACAATAGTGATAATAATAAGATCAATAGCAATAACAATGACAATATGGGAAACATCTTTTCCATCCTGAAATCCTGCTGTCTGTAATAACCAGCTGGTAACCGATTGGAAATGGATGGTAAAGAGCACGTGGCTTTCCATTATGCCAAACAATTGGGAAACCTTTTCTATTTGTGCCTAAAGGTTGCATTGCCAGCACAAGGCTGAATTGATCAGACAGGAAAGAAGAGTCAAGGCAGAAATGTATCCAATTTTCTCTTCTCTTTCTGGCTCCAGATCAACAATTCCCTTATTATAAATTTGAATTGTCTAATTTTGGCTTTGTTGGATATTAATGTTGGCAATATTTATATACCTGAATAAGAGAACATTTGCTTTAAGATTCATAAGCAGAAACAATTACTTGAAATAAACTTGAGCTGAGATTCAGCATGTATTCACCAAACCACAGATTTGTGGTCAAACAAACAATTAAGAATGTATTCTTGAAAACAACAATTAAAAAAGAAAAAAAGAGTCCCTTATGCTAAGTCCCTTGAAATTTGTTAGCATCTTATTTCCACGCAACTGAAAATTGCTGAAGTTTCTCTAAGATGGTGAAAAGTGTGGCTGTTGTTAAACCAGCTAAATTAACATCTTTGTGATGCCCTCCATACTGGTAGTTCTTGTTTAGCAACCACAACTGGGACCAGCAACCCAGTCGTTAAGCGAAGTTGTTGCTAAGTGAAACTGTGACTGTGCTTATGATCTTACTTCAGCTTTCCTTTGCTTTACAGACCTGCAAAGGTCATAAATACAAGGACTGGTCACAAAGTTATTTTTTTATCACTGTTGTAACTGCGAACGGTTGCTGTACAAGGCAATTGCTAAGTGAGGACTACCTGTACACTTTTGTCATGCAATTACCTTATTCTAAAGATTCTAAATGAAAGTGTCCCACTTCTGTCTACGTAAATTGATGGAGTACCTACAGAAATATGGCAAGTGACAGAAGAAGAATCCGTAATGGTTCTAACCAACTCTGTCAGTGAATCTGGAGAATGATACAGTGGTCAATAGATTGGAAGGGGTCAGTCTATGTAGTAACACCAAAGAAAGGAGATGTAATAATAGTCTGTGCAAACTACCATTCAGTATCCTCATTTTCATATGCTAGCAAAATAATGCTTAGGATAATCCAATAGATGGGAATCCTGCATGGGAAGGGAGTGTCAGGATTTAGAGCGAAGAACCATGCTGAGACAGGAAGCTGAAGCTCTAATGTCTTTTGTTCTACTCTACTAGTCAGAATCCTGCTGAACTGAAAGGCACTAGCAAACTCTACTAGAAAAAAACCCAGAGACCTAAGGCAGGTCTTTTTTGACCTTCTTGGCTAGAAGCCCAAGAGATTCAATGCTGCACGTGTGCTTTTCCTGCTGTAGAGGGCCCCCCTCTTCTTCACCAGCAATCTCCATAACAGGGAGATGCCGAATATTCAAGCTGTTTTCAGCAAAGGCAGAAGAACAAGAAACATTATTGTTGATAAACTCTGGATGACTGAAAAAGCCTAAGAATACCAATAATGGGAATAATGAGAATAATAATGAGAAACCTGTAGCCACAGTCCTGTCATTTTAGTCTCTTAAAATATTTTTGTTTGTTTGTTTGTTTTTGTGCCTTTGAGTCAGAGTTGACTCCTGGTGACTGCCTGGGCTAGTCCCTGCAGTTTTCCTAGCAAGATTTTGGGAATGGGTTGCCATTGCCTTCTTTCTAGGGATAAGAAAGAGTGACTGGCCCAAAGTCACCCAGCTGGCTTCTTGCCTAAGAAGGGACTAGAACTCACAGTCTCTCAGTTTCTAGCTTGGTGCCTTAACCACTACACCAAACTGGCTCTCTCTACAGTCCAGATGGAGCATGGCAAAACAGAGTGCCTCTAGTTGGCAAAGGGGTGAAACAAGGCTGTATACTCTCCTTTTATTTATTCAACCTATATGCAGAATATATATCATGGAAGCTGCTTTAGAAGAAGATGAGTGTAGTTTTAAAACTAAAGGAAGAATACTCAATAACCCGCACTATGCTGATAATGATAGCTGAAAATGCAAATGATCTGCAAACTCTAGTAATCAAAGTCAAGGAGCACAGTGAAAGAATGGGACTAAGATTAAATATAAAGTATATAAATATATTAAATATAAAATATATAAAGACCAAACTATTGACAACAGGTACAACCACCAGCTTAGAACTGAATAATGAAGATACCAAAGTTGTGGATAGCTTCTACTTTTAGGATTGACTATCACCAGTGAAGAAATGAGCAATCAAGAAATACACTGCAGACTAGTATTTAGAAGAACGGCAATGAAGGCCTTGTAAAAGATATCCAAATGCTGTGATGCATCTACAGTATATCTACAAAGATCAGAATCATGATGGCAATGGTTTTCCCTGTGACTATGGAAGTGAAAGTTGGACTTTGAAGAAGCAGGATAGAAACAGCATTGATTTTGTTGTTGGAGGAGACTCCTGAGAACACCATGGATAGCCAAGAAAACAAATAGCCCATAGAAATCTCAATACCATAGAAAAACTCACTCAGGGCACAAATGACCAGGCTCAAATTATCATATTTTGGATACACTATGTGAAGACCTAGCTCTCTGGAGAAAGCTATAATGCTGGGAAAAGTGGAAAGGAAGACAAAAAAAGGTGACCAGAATCAAGATGGATGGACTCAGTTATAGTAACAATGGGTATACCACTGGAAGATCTGAAGGACCAGGTTGGGGTCAGTTCACCCTGGAGACAATTTATCTATGTGGTTTCTAAGATTCAACACCTACTTGATGGCACATAATCAATCAGTCTGGACCATACCATGATATTTGGGAAGCTGTGTGTAACCCACTTTTGAGGGACTGTGCATATTTGCCCTAGTGGATCAAATAAGTTAATTGCTACTCACAAGATCAATAAGGAAATGGTAGAACCTTCTTTTGTGAACTTTTATATCTTTCTTTACAATATTTATATCCTGTTTTTCCACTCTTAGTACTCCAAAATGCTTAGGAAGAAAACCGGCGTACACCCAACAAGTTACAATTCAGCCACTCTTAAAGCTGTTCCTGGCCTGGGTCCTGGCTATCTTCAGTGACACCTGTGGTCCTGTTGTGTTGCCTGAAGATCATTCAGCAGCATCCAGCACTAGTTTCTCCCTCTGAGGTGACTGGAGAATAGGCGTCTTTAGTGGAACACATTGGCTCATTTTATTACACGCCCCTGTTACTAGTCACAAGGTAAGTAACAAAGAAGTGCCATTTTCAAAAGAGTGCAGGGGAAGGAGAAGAATCTGAGTGTCATCCAAAAGTTGTTGATGGAATTGTTGCCATCTGATACTTGGTCCTAGCCTTAGAACTAGCTTTTCTGTGCAGCAAGGAGAAGCAGTCATCTTCAGGCAGAAGTAGCAGTTGTGGGAAAGATTAAAGGAGTTATATGAAGGTACAAGCACAATTATTTAAAGTTTTACCCTACATGGGACTTTGCTTCAGGCAGCAGAATGTCTCAAGCCAGCATTGCTTGGTCTCCCAAGCTAAACTGTTTCATTCTTTAGATTTTGAACCCATATTTCCTCCCAACAACTCATTGAATTTACCTCACTCCAAGAAAACTGATTCATTTTCTAGGTGAGCAGACTTCTGTTTGCTTATCTGTAGAGATATTGTAGAGATACTATAATAATTTTGCACTGAATGCAGTTCAATTGACTCTTTAAAACTTAACTAAGATTCTGACAGCTCTTCCACAGGATAGTGTATCATCTTTTCTAGTTGTTGAATTGATTCCTCAGGCTACTCCCATGATGGGCTACAGATTCTCCTTTCCAACAAAATTTGATGATGCAGTCCATCCAAATTGGTGATCTCCTTTCTAGATTGGCATCCAGACTGCTATCAAAGGCAAAGTCTCACATTGTCATTTTAACTTAACCTATTGTATATGGTATTCATGGTGTTAAGCACCTATCGTTTAAAGCAGGATGGATGGATGGATGATGTGCCATCAAGTTGGTGACCCATAATTGACTCTTAGCAGCCATACAGATAGACCTTCTCCAAGATGAAAAGCATTACTGCGATAACAAACAACAAACTAGTACTCTGTGAATTGTGGTAAGCCTGTTGCATATCCAGTATATTAAATGTTCTACTATTATTGCCCAGTTATTTATGCGAACCAAAATGAATGACACCACTCAAATACAAGAGGAAGTATGATGAGGCTTAAGGAAACTCCAAGGTTTGTAGAGATTGACTTTGGGCAAAAACTGCGGGAGGAAGGAACATACTTAGTAATCATACAGTTCTGATTGGCCCCTGGAGAAAAAATGGGAAAGTTTGGTAAGAGAATGGGATGGAGTGGCTAGAATCCTAAACAGCAGGATCCCACACCATGGTATTTTGTTTCAGGTCTCATTGATCACTGTTGTAGAGGGCACTCCAAACCTCAGATAATTAGAGGACTCTACATGTGGGCATACTATTGATCATATAGTAGACGTATTGTCAATGTGAATTACTTAACTTTCAAGTACTGTAGTTGGGGGTTTGGATAATGAGGATTTTTTTCCACCACCACACTAAGATGCTTGTTCTTATTCAGACTGCAAACCCAGAAACACTTTTTAATAAATCCAGTGGGGCTTGCCTTTGAGTAGACATCAAATTTGATTGGAAGTGCAGCTGTTAATTATTGATAGAAATGTAAGCTCTTAGGAGAAAGGACTAATACTTAATGTAGTCACTGATACTAAAACAGAAAAGTACATTAATTAAAATAAATTAATAATAAATTAAAAGTATACAAATTAAAATCACATTTCTGTGTGGTCAAAACATAGCTCCTAAAATTTGTCCATCTCCAGACATTATTCTGAAGTAGAAGTGGTAAACACATAGTACAAAATTGTCATAGATTTTTATGTATTGTCATTATAGAGTCCTGAGGAGTGTATTGAAGAAGGCCTAAACAGACAGGTCAGAATGCTGTCTACAATTCCACTTGAAACATTTTAATGGCCTCTGGGGATCAGGCGGCTTAATGTCTAGTTTATTTAAGGCTAGCCCTTCATGGATTAGTTGCTTGGCTGGAGACTCGCTAATAAAATTTTGCCCTTAGTCAGAACGTATTTCTTTTATATTCACTCACAACCATATTTTGGACCCAAAATTCAACAGCTTAGCCACTCACCTGTTGTAACTATTCTGGCTACAAAAAGGGTTGAAGGACCCAACTGAAGGATTTACATTGATTTAGAAGCAGGAAACAGCATTAACTCCCCCTTGTAAGCAGAATGTGAGTCATGCTAACCTTCCCCCAAGCAGAAGAGAAGGGAACAGGAGATCATTGAATTAGTGCATGCCTAAGCTTATATATTTCTTTATAAAGAAGGGAAGGTCTGAGCTATAGTGAGGTGAGATGACTCCCCTCCTTGTGTTTTTACTTTTAATTTGGGTTCAGAGAACATTATCATCAACCATTTTAGAATTCTTCAGAACAATATGAGCCGCCTGCCCTGTGGCACTGTGAGACTACTTTTAAAGTTTGTTAGTCTCAACTAGTTGAAGGAAATATATGTATATGAGCTACAACTGAGTTGAAACTTGCCATTTTTGAATGTTTTCTGAAGACATTTTAGTTCAATCATACTGATCATCCTCTTGCCTTTATTCATTTTTAATGCTATCTGAATAACTTACTTTGCAAAGATACTCCAAGATTGCTTTTAAACAAGCTGGACAAATATTAAATGCAACAACCCAAGCAACATGATTATTGTTGGTAGATTAAAAATCAGCAGATAAAATGTGTAGGATGACATTTTTAAAAAGCACACCCACCAAAATTACAGTCCACAGACAGAAAGCAAGGGTGTAGTTTTCATGACTGTATGAAGCACAAGAGGCAAACAAATCTTTGCAAAGAGTTCAATAATTTGCACACTACCAGTGAAAAGGTCCCCAAAGAGCCATCTGCTTGAATTTAGAAGTTAAAAGGCACTTGGAGAGCCTCTTAGGAGCATCTTCAGGCAGAATCGTTTGGCTCCTGGGCTGCCTTTTTTTGCTCCCTTAAAGAAATCAGGGGAGCAAAAGATGTACCCCAGAAGCCACATCATCTTTGTTGTGGCCCCCAAAGCCTCAGAAAGGATGGGCTCCAAACATGGAGCACTTTCTTTGGGTTTGGGGGTTAGAGAGCTCAAAGAGGCAAAATGGGTACAGTATCTTAAACTTTGCAGCTGTTTAAAATACCTATTCACCCCTTAAAACCATGGAACCCTCCTCTCCAGCTTTTATTGGGTGACATAGCTAATTAATAGAAGCAGCAGAACAGTCTGGCACAGCGACTGAACCAAGAGAAAGGCTGGTACAATACAAGTGGTGTTTGTAGCTTTGCCATCACTTAAAATAGCTAACAATAGAGAAGAGCTGTCATTAAGCAGCTGGAACGCATTCCCTGACCCTTAATGTGCCTGCCTTCCCTATCTCATTTTATTTCTGGTATTTTGGAAATGGAGAACCTACCTGTTTTGAGGTGCAGTACATGAACTACCATTTAACAAGGCCAGATCTTGTGTCATTTTGAAGCATTGTAGATTAATAAAAAGGTGACAACTAATGGGAATAATTCCAAAATGTCCTAGAAAGACTCAGCATCTAGGGTATTGTAGGAAACTACAATAGTAGCTGCCCGAAGTAGGAGACAGAATGCAAACCAGAGTATGTTAATAGGGCTTACTGAAATGAAGTATATTGATGCCTTCAAGAAGTAATTTGCTGCAGCTTTTTTGTTATCCTAGTTCACTCAAGATGAATAAGGTCATCTGTTCTTTCTTTGGAAAATTGCCTTTGGGGAAGTCCTAAATTAATGCTGAATGTATAGTAATCCCAGCTCCTCTGTCAGACTTCATGCAGACACAGCTTGATTCACAACTGTTCAGATACTTAACCCCTACCCACCCACCTCACACACACTCAGTAACTTGCTCATAGTAGTATTGAGCACAGTTAGAGAAAAGCCTTATTGGAAACTAGAAGTCATATCTATGCAGAAAATCAGCTACTGCAGAATAGAGGAATCTAGCTTGTTTGCGTTTGTTTGTTTACCACATCTGACAAGACAACTCTAAGCAGTTTATAAATGCAATAGCTACAACATGTAATGATAACAATAATATGCAGTAGAAGAAATACAATATATAATTACAGTTAAAATTTACAATTAAGATAACATTCCTGGCACTTGGAGCTCTACAGCATTCAGGTCCCAAAGGCCTTCCAGAACAGCTAAGTTTTTACAAGCTCCTGGAAGACCATGAAATTGAGAGTTGCTGTTGCTTCAGGGCATAATTGTTCCAGAAGAGAACTCCCACAGAGAAAGCCCACTTTCAGGTTCCCTCCCAATGCAGCTCTCAATAGGTGGGCCTTTAGCAGGCAATTTGTGTGCTCTCATATGGGACAGGTAGAATCTATATGGCGAGATATCCAGATCTTGAGCCATATAGTGCTTTGTTAGTGAAAACCAGCACCATGAATTTCAGTTGGAAACATATCTGTAGCCAGTGCAGCTCCTACAGGAGTGGTGTTACATGGCAGCAACAAGACTGTCCAGTAAGCATAAGTGCCCCTGCATTTTGCACCTATTGAAATTTCCAGGTGATCTTCAAGGCAGCCCTGAATAAAGTGAATTACAGTAATCCACAGGAAATGACAAGGGTGTGAGTTACAAACTTTGGTGAGGTTGCAGCTGATGCTTAACGTCTTAAAGGCTGTCCTGGCAAGAGCTTCTACTTGCTGTTCAGCAGGATCCACAAGTCCAGGAGGAATGAAGATTGCAGACCTGATCTCCATGAGGAAGCAGCACCCTGTCAAGAGTCAAAAATGGTATAATCCCAGAATGAGTGGACTTCTGAATGAGGAACCATTTTGACTTGCTTGGATTGAGTTTAAGCCTGTTCTTTCCCATCCAGATCCTCACAGCCTCCAAACTCTGGGTCAGGTCTTCCATTACATTTCCCATTTGGCATGGGAAGAAGGTACAGTATATTATTAGGTGAAGATATATTACTAGGTAAAGATAATAATATATCATGAAGATATATATTATCATGATACCTCACCTTAAACCAGTGGGGTACTTCTCCCAATGCTTTTGCATTAAGCAGGGTAGAGGAGAGGACTGAGACCTGAGGCATCCCATAATGGAGGGCCCAAGGGCCTGACCTCTCCCCTCCATGATCTCTCACACAGGAAGGGGGTGGAGTCAAATCCCAACCCCAGTAGGCAGTCCACCAAGAGGTCCAGCAGGTCTAGAATGGTTGTTGGTTTCATCATCCAAGTCTTCTATGAGAGCCATCAATGCAGTTTCAGTCCTGTGCCTAGGTCTGAATCCTGAGTGCTGTGAGCCTAATATGATCCATTTCTTCCAAGACTCTCTTTAGTTATTGTACCATCATTTTCCCAGAATGGGAAGATTGGATATAAGACAATAGTTGTCTAAGAATGGTAGATCCAGGGCAAGTCTCTTGAGGAGGGCATGGACCAATGTCTCTTTCAGGACTGCTGTCCTGTTCAAACTAAGCACCAGACAGGTTCTTAGAGACAATCTTTATTAAATAACTATTTACAGTAATGAAGTCTTTGATATGTAAGACTTGGTTAAACATGCCCAACTGAGCCAACTGGAGGCAACAGTTCTCGACTGGAATGGTACTGATGTTAAATCTCTGACTCACCGGACCTGGAACAGGACTACAAACAACAGACAGGGATGAATGGGAGACTTGGAGCAGGACTCAAACTCAGAGCAAGGTTAGACTTGGCTGGGGGTTCTGGATTAGGGTGGGTACTCTGAACTGAAGACTTGAAGACAAGGCTTGAAACTGGAGCAGGACTGGACTTGGCTGGAAGCCCCGGACTAGGCTGGACTCTCTTGACTGAAGACTTAGGACAAGGCTTGAAACTTGGAACTAGACTGGACTCAGGTGGAAGCCCTGGACTAGGCTGGATTCTCTGGACTGGAGACTTAGAACAAGGCTTGGAACTTGGAACTAGGCTGGACTTGGCTGGAAGGACTGTGTGTGCCACAAACTCAGATCCTGAACAAGATAGGTGTTGAACTTCAAAACACGCTGGAGTCTGCGAAGTATGGTTTCATAGAACTGCGGACAAGCGGCGGTGCTGGAAAGCCGAGGCTCACTCACACTGCTGACGGGATCATGGAGACTCATGCCTGGAAGCAAAGCAAAGGATGCTGGGCATGGCTGACTCTGTTTCCTCGCTGGCAGCAGATGCAGGATTCGATTCGTCTTCGGGGTGGAGCTCAAGTGCTGGTTCCTCTTCAGCCACAGACGCTGACTCCGATACCGGTAAAGACTCTTCTCCCAAAGCTGCAGGGTTAGAGTATCAGTTGTCTCCGGCAGCTCGTTGTCTGTGCGGCTGCCTTTTATCCAGATTTCTGGCATGCTTGGAGTCTCCTGCAGCCAATCGAGCTTCCTTCTCCTTCGTGTGCTTTGCAGCCCGTCTCTGGCATGCGCTGATTGGCTTATTCAAATCCTCCTCTGGATCTCGCCCAATCAGCATTGTAAGTCCTTCCTGCTCTGCTGAGTCATGCTGGAGTTTCGTTTCTCCGATTTCAGCCCGGTAAGTTTCCAATTCCTCCTCTGACTCAGAAAGTGAAACTAATTCTGAGTCAGAGGTAAGCTTGGTTCTGACAACTGCTAGCCCCTCTCACAAAGAGGCATTGGCAATTACTTGGATCCACCTCCCTGCTCTCTTCCTGACTACTTTAACTAGCCAGGAAGGGCAAAGGGCAAATCTGCAAGTGGCAAAACGAAGAGGAGTCATGGGCTCAAATTCCTCCCAGGTAATTTTGCAAGACACTACCTTTGCTTTATGTCCGCTTGACTTCCAACTCAGAGTGGATATTAATGGTTTTTTCCACAGAATAATCAGCCAGATGACCACAACTTTCACTGATCTGTTTTTCTAGACCATCTTTCCCAAGAAGGGGGTGGGTCAACTTAACAGTGCAGCTTTCTACAAATACAAGAATGGAGATGGAATGTCTCTTCACTGCCCATATCTTCACAGGGTGGGCTTGAACTTGAGCTTGTATCTGGGTTGATCATCTTCTCTTCTTGTCTTATCTCTTTCTCCTGTATTTTCAGGATAACAGACATTTCCCCCCCCCCCCCAACAGATTGGATGTGCTGGGCACCTGAATAGCCCTTACATAATAGTCATGTTTGATCTTAGGCTCTTTATTTCCTGCCTTGACAGCTTCAGATCTCACATCCACTACCTACGTACTGCATTTAAGCAGCTCTCAAAGGAGGAAGTGTTCCATTCATTCCAGAAGAAGATGGCAAACTACTAGAATATCTTTGTCAAGCAAACTGAGTGACCTAATCAAACCTCTTTCAGCTGATTCTAACCTCCCAAAATCTTATACAATAGGACTATACAATAAGAGAAAATCTTGGTTTTTACTGTGGGAAAGGCCCAGAGCCAAAGAAAACAGAAATGGGGATGACAAAGAGATTATCTACCTCCACCTGGGATATTTGCCAAGATAGAAGGATTCATTACTGTAGGAGATTATCAATTAAACAAATTGTACATGAAAGAAAGACTTGGCTTGAGGAAGCATGAGATTCTCAAATAGGGTGGGTTAAATCTATTATTAGCTTTACTTGGATGCCAAGCCACCAGTTTTACAATGAAAGACAAAACTTTTTCCTTTAGTTTTGGCCTCTAATCCACAAGAGAAGCTATTTTTTTTAGGTGATTCAAGACTTGCTACTTTTTTATATATGTCCTGCGGCAGTGGAGTATATTTTGCTTCTCTGCAAAACTATATTGTCAGCAGACACCAGATGGATCTTTAAGCAAGAGATTCTTTAATATTTCCCCATAAATTGATCAAGCCATGTCTCTAGTTACTGTCTCATGTAATAGCTCCTACCTTCTCTCTAGGCTGTGAACATGTGCCTTTCCTTCACCACAGCAAAGGACATAGGAAGTCAAGAAACTTGGAACAATTCAGCCTGGCCAGTTCTATGTTGCTCTGCCTGTTTTTCACTGGGAAGTGCCCTTGATCATTTATTAATTCTGGATAGCAGAGTGTTACACACGCAATTATATTAAAAAAAACACACCATAAAATCTTCAATAATAACACCCTTTACAGACAGAAATTTTATAAAGAATTAAAAGATCTGTGCCAGATGCAGGCCATGGGCCACAGGTTCCTGGCCTTGATTGTAAAAGAGACACTTCATACAAATCACAATGTTGTGCGAAGAATATCCAAGCAATATTCCTTACTGTTCTTGCTCTTAGAAAAAGATCAGGTTAACACCATATAGCATCTGCTTGTGAAGGAGAGCGATACATATACATATACACGTGCACGTATATGCACCCCCACACACACACACACACTTCTTTATCTCAGGATTCTAGGCGTGATTTGATACTTGCCACTCTACTAATAAGCAGCAGACCTCACAACCCCAACACCTAATTTGGGGAACGTCTGTGCTTCTACTCCCATTCCCTAATTTTTGCATAATATCTAAGCAAATTGGGTCTTTTGGAGAACTCAAAAGCTTAGTTGCTCTTTTCTGTTATTTGATTAGTAACTAACTACAGTATGTGTTTTAAACATGATAAATTAATATCCATGTAAAGAAGAAAATATCAATAAGGTATTCCAAAAATATAATAAGCAAGAGTTATGCTTAAATATCCAGTTCTTCTAGCAACGCCGGTATCTTTTAGGCCGCCATACTGCAGTTTGTGTGCTCTACCATTTACTAGGCTATTTTGTAAGAGCAAAGTAACATTCAGAGGGCTGTTTGCCCAAGAGGAGATTGACTTTTCCTCTTGCAAATGCCCATAGGATTTGCCATGACAGATCAGACAAATTATCCATCAAGTCTGGCATTGTCTAACTTCATCAATACCTTAGAAGGAGGCAACTTTTCCCAAAGGCAAGTTCTTAAATGTTAAGGATGCAAAGATTAATTATTTCCTTAACCAACCTAGCAGATAATACTAGCTTTTTGATGCATGAGATTTGTTCACCTTGATCTAAGCGCTTATCTCTACATAAATATGAATTAGTTGTATAAATAAATATTACATAAATATTAAAAGGTTCCCTCTGTCACCTAGCAAGGAGTAACTGCATCCTTAACTACCCATACCAGGACTTCTCAGAATATATTAAGGTTAAGGCACTGGGCTAGAACTGGGAGACTGAGAGTTCTAGTCCCGCCTTAGCCTTGAAAGCCGGCTGGGTGACCTTGGGCCAGTCACTCTCTCTCAGCCCAACTCACCTCACAGGGTTCCTGTTGTGGGGAAAATAGGAGGAGGAAGGAGTATTAGGTATGTTCGTTGCCTTGAGTTACTTATAAAGTAATAAAGGCAGGATAAAAAATAAAATTAAATAAATAAATAAATAAATAAAATACATGTATCTAAGAAAACACTAGCTGACTTGAAAAGTTACTATAAGCCATAATTTGTTTATGCCACACAGCTGAGTTAGTACTTTGAGCTAAGCCACAAACACACTGTGGCATATGGGTTTTGTGGCCAGGCTGGCTGCTGCTGAACTGGTGTGAATCAGGAGAAGGAAAAAAACATGGGAAGAAGCTCAGCTATGGCCTTGAAGTGGGGCTGTGCTATCACAAAGGCAGATGTGCTGCCCTGGCTGCTAGACAAGACTGTGTGGGGCAGATGGAGCAGCATTCTGATTGACAAGCCTAGTATATAGGTGTTGGGGTTCTAAAACACTGGGGTGGGAGGAAACCCACCTTCTCAGTTATTTGGGGAAATGCTGCTGGTTTGAGCCATAAAGAGAGAGAGAGAGAGGGAGGGAGAGAGGGAGGGAGAAGAAAGATGGAGAAACACACTGCCACATTTGAGCCTGTG
Source organism: Candoia aspera (assembly GCF_035149785.1). Taxonomy (NCBI): domain Eukaryota; kingdom Metazoa; phylum Chordata; class Lepidosauria; order Squamata; family Candoiidae; genus Candoia; species Candoia aspera. The sequence continues at coordinate 315,633,398 of NC_086153.1, forward strand.
CTGCTCTGAGACATTGAGGCAAAAACTGCTTTTGGAGTAACTATGTGGGAAGTTGGCAGCTGGAGAAAGAGATCACTGTGCTGGGCCCATTGGGCTGGGCCTTGGTTGTTTCTTGGCCCCAGAGGGAAAGGAGGGGTAAAGATGTTGGCTGCAGGCTTCCCTGGGAGAAGAGAAGTGAGGACCAAGAACAGAGGGGCATGCTTCATCCAAAACCCAGAGGAATGCCTGGAGATCTTGGGGAAGCCCTAGACTGGGACAAGCTGGGCAGAAGACCCAGAGGGAGGTGCATCACATAACACCACCATAGAGGTCCAAAAAAGCAGCCTCCAAAGTAAATCAGCCAATTCCCTTATCCCTCTGTCTTAGCAAAAAGCTGAAGTGGGGAGGAGAAAGGGGGGACGGTATCTAACAACAGAGTGGGTGGTTGCTAGCAAACAGTTTTGAGAGAGAGGAAGTTAGAGCCTGTCGAGATACAAGAGGGAAGAAGAAATTTTCTACCGGGAAGTTTGTACACACTGCTATAAATAGTTTTGCTATTTTCCCTAATTCCTACCGATATTCTTGTACATAATAAAAGAAACAAAAAGGCCTCCCCAGTCTCTGTCTCTGTGAAGAGGCAGAGTTATTGTTTACATAAAATAACTTAAAGTGATCTCCCAGTTGTAAAAGTACCATCAGTTATGCTGTGACAAGCCACAAATCATATGCTGGCTTACTGCGACCTGGGAAACAACAGTATGTGCAGAAGAACTCTAGCTAGTTTAGAAAAAGGTATACTTAGCCAGTCAGACCGCAACACTTGGTGTATCTGAGCCAAACCAGGCTTTTATCGGTGGGTGTCAGGCTACTTCAACAGTAGCTCTCCTGTCTTTCTACTCCCACTGTCAGTATTGTGCAACCTTTTCTGGCCCAAAGGATGCATTCCAAAAAGTAGTGTGTAGATCCAGATCAACAACTATGCTTGAATTAATTTTGCTTACTTTTAAATACAATAAATATGATGGCTCTCTGATCATGTAATCCTCTGCTCTTAGCTTACTAAAATGTAAAATTGGGTGACAGCAGGTAGCCACGAGCTCTCAGGTTGTGCAGTCTTAATTTAGGCAAATGTTGTAAATAGTGCACTATTAAAAATAGGGGATTGCCCCTGTTAAAAAAAGAGACCAATGTAATCTTGAGGTCTGTAAAAGTAGACAATTCATCACTGGTAATCATAGCATTCTGAAGGATAATTGGTGTCTGGAGCAAAAGCATTAACCTTTCATCTCTGGGAAACTGCCAAACAGTGTAAATTGGTGACAAGGATTGATCAGAGCAAGTGTTCTACCTCCACTTACATTGTGACTTTTCTGGTGGTATTATTTCATCATTTTTTTACCCATTCTTCATTGTTAAGAATGATCCCTAAATATTATCATACAGTGAAGAGAAACCTGCTAATGACAGCCTTATCACAATACAATCATACTCATTTCTCCTTTTTTTTTCAATATAAGTTTGTTCCATCTAATTTCTCCAGTAGTTCTCATGCGGAAAAAAATGTTTGCAAGAACATATGTACACGCAAGGGGAGTAAAAGAGAACAAACGACAAAACGTGCATTACAATATCATCACACAAATGCTGCTATGCAGAGGCTTGCATCAGACATTGGAACATGATGGTGGTATTTGCATGATGACTCTGCACATGTCATTTTGGCATTGGTATGGTTTGCGGTGGATGCCACCACACATTTTGTGGGCATTTCATCTACTAGAATCATTTTTAATGTACACAAATCTTACACTTTCCTCTAAAATAATAGACTTCTGCACATTTTCTCTCTATGCAATTTTGTATGCATTTCTCTCTAATAATAAATGAATTTTTGCATGTATTTTTGTAAAGAGCTAACAAAATCTAGACAAATGCAAATATTAAAGGGTAATTGCATTTCTTTTTTCAAACAGGTTCTGGAACAGCAAAATAAATATTTTCTGCATGTAAACGCAAACTAATCCCTATTAATATCATGATCATTAGGAGACAGTCTGCCTTTCAGCCCTGAAACTAGGTTTCCTGACCTTTTCTAGAACAGACATAATAAGATGGAAAAAAAAAAATCACCCTTCCATATATACTCTGATGCCATTTAATCCCCCTTTACTTATGCACACACAATTCCACTACAGTTCTTGGCAGGTCAGATGGATTAATCAATTTAATATCAAATCTAAGTAACATACAAACACATATTTCCACCCCTCTACCTGCAGCTTAGTGGTACTTGGGAAATTGTCTATAGCAGCCTAGAGACCATCAAAGCAACTAATTCCCAATCCAATCTCTATAAACAATACCCTCACCCACCCACAGTGGCTAGGGAAAGGAGCAAGAGCCAATAGAACTGTGCAATCTATTATTTATTACCCTAGATTGATAGGTATTTATTATTTAGTTTGTTAGCTCTCTGCAACATGGGCATCAGCTTCTTGCCCCATACAGAAGGATTGCTGCTATAGAAATAAATAATTCTGCCTATTTAATATTTGATCCCATAGCTGAGAGATATCCGTAAGGCCTGTTCACTAACTTCCAAACCTCAGAATGAATGGTTATATAAGGATAATGGTTATATACCAGAATAATTGCCTCAATAGAATATCCCTCCAGCTTGTAGCAGTGTTAAATTTAAAGAGCAACCAGTTCCCTTAAAATACATGTTTCTTAGCTAATGACAAACTTTTATGTAGATTTCCAGTCTGAATATTGTCTGGGGATTATAGGAATTGTAGTCTAACACATCTGGGGTGGCAGGAGGAAGAAAACTGTTATGAACCCATTGTCCTGCTTCATAAAAACAAGGTCCACCAAAATCTGAGATAGCAGAGTGAGAATAAAGAGAGTTGCCTAATTTTAGAAGACAGTAACACAGAGAAAATATCAGGACTGAAGCTTTAGATACCTGCCAGGGTCAAGAAGATCTTATTACTCTGAGAAGAGAATCTTCTATAGTTCTTCCTTCTATAGTGATAGTCTAAACCAGTGTTTCTCAACCTCAGCAACTTTAAGATGTGTGGACTTCAACTCCCAGAATTCCCTGAACCAGCACCCACACATCTTAATGTTGTTGAGGCTGAAGAAACACTGGTCTAAACCACCTTCTGTAGTTCATCCTTCTATGACCACCTTGTTAGTAGAGCTCAAATTATTGGGAGTAAGGGCTTTCATGAAATCCACAGACCCCATCCTTTGCTCCTTCCTCTACTTTTAGCTAAACTGAACTTGGATTCCATGTGTGAAAAAAGGGCATGAATACTCTTCAGAGCCAGCCTTCCTTATAGCAGGTTAAAATGACTGCTTCAAGCTGTTCCATTTGGTTGGGTAAGCCGATGATCAATCAAGGTGGAACCAGAGCCTGGGAGGAGCAACGAAATTGTTTAATATATTGGCCTTTGTAAGCAGAAAGGAAGGGTCATTTGGATTGCAATTTAGACAGCAAAATGTCTTGAACTGATGCTGACAGGTTTGTCACAGAATAACTAATTCAGATGGCTCCTTGCAAACAACTGAATTATCTGCAGCACCCTGAAAAGGAATCTATGGCACTTTGGTGGATTGCTCTGGATAGAATAAAAAAGTAGAGGGGAAACATGCCAAGCATGTGCAGAGATGATTTCTCTGTTCTACTCAGTGGGTTACATATTACAGAGTTCTGTTCTCTAACAGTATCTTCAATGGGCAGCCTGCAGGCCAGATCTGGCCTCTGTCCCAATTTTAACTATCACAAACTTGCTTACCAAACTGCAATATGTTTCATTATTTTACTGCAAGTGGAGTATCTCAGGAGAAATTGCTTCATTTAACATAAGAGTATGTTTCAATTGGCTCACTAGTACCTGTTTCCTTGCAGCATGTCTAGGAATTGAATTTGACAATTCCTCAAGCATGCCTTAAATTGCTTTCCTCCAGTCCTTGAGACAGCAGGAAAATTTGCCAGCATACTTTAGACCATCCTCATTGCTGAGCCCTTTTTGTCTCAGTTATGAGGTCAAGAAGTAGAGCTGTCCCAGTTTTAAGGTGGGGAAAGTTAAGAGAAGTGATTGGTGGATTCCCTTGGCTTAATTTTCCCTCCCACAAAATGTGACAAGCTGGTAGGAAAAATCTACCAATTGCCCAGACTGCAGCTGGGACTAAGGAGCTGGTAAGTTTTAACAGTTGGCTAGAATGGTGGGTTTCACCATTGTCAAGGCTTGCTCTGGTATTGCGTTTAAGCCAGCTGATAACAGCTAATAGCCAGGCTCCTTTTCAGGATGGGTTTAGTGTTATTCTGCATGAGAGACTCACTTTCTAAAGTGCTGTCAAGACCAAGAACAAAGCTGCTCCCTGTCTCCACATCCTTGGAACATTAGCTTAAATTCAGTCCCAATGATTTCTTCCAAAGAGGGTAAGGATCAGAAGTGGACACACTTGGTTGGAAAACCACCTCACCCCTGATATGAACAAATCCCTCACTCCAAACAACTGCAGTTGCAGCCACTGGAAAATAAATAGAATATGAAAAACAATAACCACCAATTGAAACCAATTTGTTTGATTCCACCTCTATTATTGGGCTTCTAAAGCTACTGTCCAAATAAGTGCTCATTTAGGAATAAGACCTTTTAATTCCATGGAAAAGAGGCTTCAGCAGTAAAAAACATGCCTGGGGCTACAGCTGATGAGTATTAAGAGAGAAGAAACTAGGAAAGGATTCAGACTTATTCCAACTCTGCATCATCCATCATTCAAATCAAGGGCTAATAGTAAAAATAATATGTGCGAAACATGCTTTAATAATTTAAGGGGAGTAGACTATAAAAATAATAACAGATATCAGCAACTTCCAGAGTATTAACTTTTTGCAGCAAAACAACAAAAATCTTGTGGCATCTGAAAAGCTAACAATTTTATTATCTCATATGCTTCTGTGGATTTCAATCCATGTCATCAAAGTACAGAGCATAGTATTCTGGCCACACGTACGGTGATAACCACTTTTAAAAACCCCAGTGGGTGTTCCCATTCTGAAATCACCCTTCTACGGAACCAGTTTCTATGCAATATGAATTGCATTCCACAAAAATACAAAGGGATTGAATAAGTGGAGCAGAATTCTTCAGCAAAAATGTGCTTTGTGTGGTAGTTTTGTTAAGTACATATTGACAGAATGGGAAGAGTATTTGTCACTCTGTTTTCAGAGTGGTAAGTTGGGATGGAATTGAAATGTATTAGAGGCTGCAGAAGCAGCAAATGGGATCAAGCAGCTCAACCCCGCACCCCCCGCCCAGCACCCTGAGGATCCATATGGTGGTATGGCTGTACTTATAAATATTTCAAATGTCAATGCACAAGGCTACGATCAGAGCAAGCTGTTTATTTTACTTTGAATAATCACTAGCAAAATATTTGTTATTCTAGATAACACTTACAAATCTGTTTTGCCCCTATGTTTTCTTCTCCAACCAATATACTTCAGTAGTGTTTTTTAAATCACAAATGAAGCAAACAAACAGTAGCTTAAAACGGATTTAGTGCATCTTCTGTGTACTGAGAAGGAGGGGTTTATTCCAATGACTATTTTACTAATACATTCGTTGCAGCCTGGGCAATTGCTGCCAGAATACAAGTGGTTCATAGAGCACAAGAACTAGACTTTCTCAGCATGAGAATGGAGAATATTGCGAGAACTTTAAGAGATGTTCCTGCTTTCAATCTGTGAAAGGCAGAAGGACATGATGCTGCAATGTGAAAGGCAAAAGAATGGCCTGATGGCAGATGATTCTTTTCTCTTTTTGAAGCTAAGCATGTCTGGCTCAGAGCATCACTTGGTTGAGAAGACTGTCTGTGAACCATATGTAAGCCAGTCTGAGCTCTTTGGAAGGAGAATGGGTTACAAATGCAATACATAAATAATTCTCCAAAGCTCTTTTGCCAAAACCAGAAGAGGAACTGTTTATACAAACAGTTCTTTGTATAACAACCCAGAAGAGGGTAAGAAGGATCAGCCTTAAGCTCCCCCAAATGGTCTTGCTGTTCTATTGCTGATAATGGACTTAGTTCCCTCTTTTCCTGAGACTGTGCTATTGTAAAAAGGTTAAATAACTCCAGCCTGATTTACATAATTTAATCCTCCTTCCTTCTCCCCCCCCCCCCCCCCCAGTCTGGGAGTGAAAAATAGAAGGATGCTTTCTGGAGGCAGATCAGAAGAGCAGGCATTGCAATATAGCTGTTAATCAACTCACCTCTCCCTCACTTCAGCAGCTTTGGATGACCTCTAAACTATTGACACCTCTCTCAAAATATCCACGTGTCAATGAAAGCCCATGCCAATTTTGCTGCTGTGGACACAACTGCACCATTTTTAATATCCATTGGTAAAATAATCCTGATCAAGAAATCCTATGTGAAGTTAAAACATAATCTATCCTGACTCTTGTGTATTTTCCCTTCTCATTAGAACTGAGTTGAAAAGGAGTGTCATTGGTTGTCTTTGTTATTTTATTGGGGGAGAAGGGCTGAGGCAGCAATCTAACCATGGTGAAGTGTGTCTTCAGCAAAGCTGTGAACTTGGGGATTGCAGTCCAAAGCGGAAGAAAAAATCCATCAATGTTTTGTTATATGGAGTCTTTCTCATCCTTCCAGATACACCGTAAAATGAATTACCAGATCTTATCAGTATCAAATCTGGGACTAGTAAAACATTTTCGCTTATCCTGTAAGAAGCAAATCATCTTGATCAAAGTGGCTTCAGAATGTTCACAGGGCTGAAACTGCCTTGGTCAGCACGATGGATGATTTTGGGGATGGACAAAGTCAGATTCTGTCCGTTCTTCTCAAGAGTAGCTTTTAGTTCCATCAACTATGATGTCCTTCTGGATCACCTGAGAGCTCTAAGCATAGAAGAACCTGCTCTCCAGTAGTTCCATTCCTATCTCTCAGGGTAGATTCCAGATGGTGTCACATGGAGATCGCTGCCTCTCAAAATGGATCTCATAATATCATGTCCTTTAAAGGTTCCATTCTGCTTTCCAATATCTACATGAAATCAATAGACATGATCATAAAATAGATCAACTAGAGTTAGCCTGTGATAGTTCCAATAGCTAGAAGACACAAAAACTTCAGATTTTCCAGTACTTGGTCATTCCTTGCTAAAAGTAATAAATTCATCATGCTGGGAGATGACATTTTAAAAAAGGCAAGGATAGTGAGTGCAAATATGGGTAGTCCTTGCTTAACAACCCTAACTGGGACCAGCAATTCCATCGCTAAGTGAAACAGTTGTTAAGTGAAACATCATGTGACAGCGCCAACTTACAACAGCAATTCCAGCAGTCCTAGTTGTGGTCATTAAACAAGACATCATGTGACCATGACTATCAACCTCTTGCCTGCATGTCAGAAGCCATCTGGGAAAGTCGCAAATGGTGATCACGTGACCGGAGGATGCTGTGACCATTGTAAATGTGTGATGGTTGCCAATTGCCCAAATTGCGATCACGTGACTGTCATGTTCATCGTTTCAATGTGCATTGTACATCGTAACGTTTCGCATGCCAAGGCGCTGACGCGCGTATCTAGCTGGGAGGGAGCTGCTGAGAGACTTTGTACCAAGCTCTCTATCTGTGCTCGTTAAGATGGAATGTGTTTGGGTTATCTTCTCTGCTCAAGGTCTTTTTCCCGTTGATCAGCAGAACTCGTTAGGAGCACCTGGGATTGTGAATTTGAGACGATTGTAAGGGGGGGGACTTCATTTGAACGGGGTTATTTAGATTGAATTTAGGCGCGCTTTTCTCATTCTCAGCTTTCTTCGTGTTTGCACTCTATTCTACAATAAAACCAGATTTTATGAAGCTTTGGCTTGTGAGTCTGAGAATTATTTTGGAATAGGCATTCATTTCATCCAAGAGTTTTACTTCTTATAAGTGATATCATTACCTGATCAGATCTGATTATAGTAATATTGTACTATGATTTGCATAGACAAGTAGGTCAAAACAGATATAACACCACAAATCTGACTTTCATATTGTTTGAAGTCTCTTCATATATGATGCTTTCCTACACGGTCACTGTGGTGGATTTCAGCAGTGCCGCTGGTTCTCAGGAAGGAGGGAGCGCTTTCCAAGAAGGGGAAAGAGATAAGAGGAGACATAGTCCAGGAGGCAGTTGTGGGGAAACCAAGAGATTCAGGATAGCCCTGCCCTAGAGCTTTGCCAGGAAATTTCCCCTTACGTAAGGGTAGAGTTGCTTAGCCTGGCAAGATTCTGTCTGTACAGCGTTAGTAAATAAAGAGCTGAAGTTTGGCTGGACTGATCCTTTGTCATTCTTGGGCTGGGCCTGATAGTCACTTTTTGCATTTGTTTGTCTATCAGCCCCACTCTGCATGGATTGCCCTTGAAGCAGTCAGCTGGTCCATTATGTGATAGTGCATGCAAATATGGCTGTGCCACAGAATGCCCATGTAACATTTCTGCTATACAAACTGTACTGTTGAGTAATAGGCTTCTGAGTATAATTTAAGGTGCTGGTTGTTGTTGCAGAATGCTGGGAAAGCCTTTAGCCCAGGAGAGGTCAAAAAAGTCACACACCAAGCATTTCTATAAAAATAATTTATTTACAGAAAACAAAAACAAAAGCAAAACATTTAAAGAACCTAGCTCCTTTTTTGGAGCAAGCCTTGCTGAGCTACATTTCCAGCAGAGAGAAAAAAAGAAGTGAGAAGACAAGTCCGGGCAGGTCCTCCCCCCAGGCTATTTTGCATGAAGCACGTGAGAGGAGACAATCACTTGCAACCTTTTCACCCAGCCAAATGATTAGGTATAAAAGTAGCTTAATCTGTTAGTAGGGAAACCTTAACAGTTGTCACCTGCAAAGCCCTACATAGTATAGGGTCTAGTTAATGAGGGACTGTCTCTGTCCCATCATTTCCACCCATCCCATAAGATTGAACAGAACTGGTATACTCTATGGTTAGGGTTAACCAATGTGAGGAGTTGGATAGATTTTAGGGTATGTTGGTCTGCTGGTATAACCATTTTTGTTTATGCTTGTTGCTATATATTTTTGTTTTTAATTCTGTACATTGCCCAGAGTTATGGATGAATTGGGCAGTTTTAGAAAATGAATTATAAACAAATAAATGTATAATAATGAAGCAACAAGAAACTAAAGTATGTACATATACATAAGTATTACTCTGACAATTGTAGCAATAAATAGAATGAAATCAAACAGTGCCTATGAATATATAAACACAACCTATCTGGGAATCACAAAAATTCAAAGAAAGCCTTAGAGGCCATGGGATACTCCATGAGGACAAAAAAATGATTAACTGAAACTACCCAACCAATTTTTACTGAACCTGTCTTCCTGATGAAGATTCAAAAGGCAACTCCTGAAATGGATAATTGAACTTGAGAAGATAATCTTGTGTATGGCTCATACCCTCCGAAAAAGTCCATCTCCTTGGAAATGATGTAGAATTCTCAGTGCAGAATTAAGGATCACAGGAAGCTAAATAATCAGTTCTGTCTGTGTTTCCTCTGACCTATTGGAATAACTGAAGACTCAAGCAGAGTAACTAAGACTGCATTATTACATTATACTAAGCCATGAGTTGTATAACTGTGGTTGTGGAATAAACAATAAACCATTGATGGGATTCACTATAAACTATGGCTTACAGACTGAGTTCACATGGCTCTTTAAATCAAACAAAGCACATTACAGTTTATCTGGATAATGTGCCTATCCAGACTTTGTCAAACTACAGATTTAAAAGATTCCCAATATTAGAAAGATAGAATTGAGTATTTGATTCTCACAGATTAGCAATATAACACTGAGTTCCCTGCATGGCAATTGCAGAGGACTGTCATTCCAATCATTTACTATGGCTAAATTTGCTCTGCTAACAGGGTGGTGGGTGAGAGAGAAGGAGAGAAAGAGAGACAGAGAGGGTATGACTGACAACATGAAAAAATCAGTTGGCTTACTACTTCTTCCATTTCAAGTGAGACACATTCCCACCAGCAGCTGGCTTGATTGTTTGAAGATGCAAATGTCACCCAGTCACCACAGAATCAACAAGCCTTTGAATCTGGGCCTAAAACTCTTTCTGACTTCTGGCATTCTTTGCCTAATTAGAGAATGAAACATCAATTCAAACAGATCCTTCACATAATTAATCTGCAATTGTTTTAATGAACATTCTCCTGATAGCATGACATACATGGCCCCTGTTGTCAACTTATCACTTGTCCTCCACTCTGGTATGTGCATATGGTATGCAGGTGGTGTGACAAATGCTTATTGGAGTATTGAAAGTGAACTGATAGATATAAGAAAGAGGCCTAAAAGAAAGGGGAAGAAAGAATAAAATCTGTGGGAAAAATTATTTCTATTTGTGGAAATTGAAAAACAAACTTTGATGGTGGTCTTTTTACCAGAAGATTTTGGTTTGACTGAATTGATTATTAGCATAATCACTGAATCACTGACTCTACCAGATAGCCTCAGACAGATTTAGGTGGTCCATTCAAATAAAGTTCTGAAATTTACTCACTACAACTCCAGTTTCTCCACTTTCCAGTCTTCAATTGCTAGCAAGTTCCAGCTTCCAGCAGATGCAGATACACAAAGCACACAGGGAAACAAGTAGGATCAGATCAAGACCTTTGGCTGTTTGAAATATTACTGATCCAATGGTACTACTCTGCAGCTCTTCCTCTTCAACAGATATCCTGAGGTCCAAAAAGGAGGAGTAGAGCCCAGCCTAAAGTACTTTGCAGAAGACCCTTACAAATATGGGCTCCCTCAAACCTACTTTATGGACTCATGTGATTTACAGTATCAAAGGAACAGGGAATGTGATAGTTATATTCCATCATCAATTGCCTGTTCAAATTGCATCCTTCTTAGAAGAATGTAATAAATTGTTGTTTGAAACTAAGATCTCCTACTTTGTTACGTAGTATCTCAGTTTTTCAGTCCTTGCCATCCATTTCCTGCTGATAGCAACAAGGGATCCCAAGGGCCTTTCTGAGTTCTCTTTTTTCCCATCTCTCTTTTTTATCAGCTCCTCTTTTTCTTCATTTTCCCAATTATTTCCTTTTATTTTCCTTCAAGACGTTGTCTCCTTGCTTCAAATACTGCTGCCCACTTTTTTTGACATTCTTCACTATGAGTAGATAGAAGTACAAATTAGCTCATTGAATGTTTATGAATATTCACAAGGATTTTATAATAAACTTAATATTTTGAGGAAGAATGGGGATTATGCTATACACAGATTTTCAGGTGTGTGTGTGGTTTTTCTGCTTTTAGTTTTCCCCAAGAACATTAATATAAAGCCCCTAATTCTGAATTAGACTGGCAGTTTTTAATTCTGGAGCTAGAATGGCATCCTTTACCATACCTGACTGCAATGCCAAGTTTATTCATAGCTTTGCCTTCCAGAAATGGGGAAAAGCTGAGTTGTTAAGAAGAATAACAGTCATAAAGATTGTCAGGTTTGCATCTGGCATCTACTACTCTTTCCCTAATGATAGGATGAACATTGCTACCAGCATCAATCTGTAATCTTTGCTAGGAAGAAAAGGTGTGGATCTGCAGCAATCCTGAAGTTTAGGATTAGTGTACTAAATATAGTATTCCTGGACCTATCAGAAACAAGAGGACCATGAGTCATCAGAAAAGCATATGCAGAAAGTGCCAAATACAATTCCTGGCATCTTTGGTTAGAAAAACCAGAAGACAGAATAAACCAAAGATCTCTGCTTGGAATTTTGGATAGTTGAAGGTAGTGGATTAGATGGATTGCGATGTGAGCTGCGTTATTAACAGTGTTGAGGTTGATTGTGAGAAGTTAAATTGAGGGTCTTGAAAATGGCACTCTCAACCGTTTTTAGGAGCAATGACTCATCTTGAGTGTCATCAGGTTTTGCCTAAGGCAGGCGACAATATTGTGGCCAGGAGCCACAATTTTTTTTATCCTCCTCCTCTTCCTGTTGCCAGTGAAGGGATGCTGAAGATGTGACACTAATGTGATAAACTTACCACAGGGACTGGGGCCATATTAGGACCATCACCAACCAAAAAAAAAAATCATAGTAATCATGATAGTTCTGCACATTCCAAATTCATTATTCTGGATGTGCTTCAGATAAGTGTGAGAGAGAGAGAGAGAGAGAGGGAGGGAGGGAGGGAGGGAGAGAAGGAGGCAGACCTTCTAGCGGTAATCCTCTACGGCTGCTTATGAGCATGAGAAAATTATAATTCCTCCGTTTGCCACTTTTGTTTCACTGTGTGCAAGGAAATGAACTGCAAGTGAGGCAGGACTGTATAATCAAGCAGAGTAGCTCAATGGTGGTGGCAGATGCATGGTCCTGATCCACTGAGCTTCACTGACAGCCGTTTGAGGCACAGGCTCCAGAAAAGCACAGATGTCTGATTTGCCACTGGGAAAGTCTATTCAGAAGAAAGGTCAACACTGATAATGGCTGCCCTGTAACAAGGACAAGCTGCTTCTTGATGGTGCCAAGCTAAGTGGAGAGAGATGGACAGAAACCAGGATGGGTGAGGGAGGCAATGCTTGCAAATAAGCTCCAAGCTGTGCACTCTCCCCAGTTCCCAATTATACCTTGGCAAGTGCTTGCCTCTTCTCCCAGCCAGGCTGCTCCCCGTGAGTGTTTCAAGTTGAATTAACACACACCAGTGCCACCCTGGCAAGAAAAAATGAAGGAAGTGACAGATTGCTACCTTTGCCTGAATATATTTACCAGATCATAATGAGAAAGCCTCTTGCCAGAGTCAAACAGAATGGCCTTTGGAAATCTTTATATGTAGCTCTGGGACTGCATCTACATGTTTTCAGAAGATTTGGGATTATCACTGAGAGTCATTCTGATGAACCTGCACTGATACACAAATGAAGTAAGTGGAGTGGAGCAGCAAAAGCTGCTGCCTCATGGGCATTTAGAAATCCTGAAAAATGGCCTGAAGCCATACAAGTAGCAGCCTTTTTGAAGCTAAGCAAATCTAAGTCCAGTCACTCTAATGGGAAAAAATCCACCACTTGAGGCATGGAATAGAAACAAAATGTGGCCTTTGAATGGTGTGTTTAGGGCCATACACATCCATTATGGGTAGATCAGGACCAAAATGAAATTTGACTTTAAATAAAAATTAGATATGGGGATGCAAATTTCTCTCTGAACTTATATTTTATAATGGATTTGGACAATTTTAGGGAATGTTGTGGAAAAGGTTGTCCATTTGCAGTTTCAGAGACTTCTGGAAGAAACAGATTATCTGGATCTTTTTCATTCAGGTTTCTGACCAGGATATAGTACTGAGACAGCATTGATTGTGCTTGTAGATATTTCTGGGGGAATTGAAATGGGAGTGATGCATCTATCCTGGCCCTCCTTGACCTCTCAAGCAGTCATCAATACCATCAATCATGGTATCCTTTTGGATCAACTTTGGAGGTTGGGAATGGGAGATACGGTGTTGTGGTGATTATGCTCCTTCTTCTAGTCTAGTCTCTGTTGGTAGGAGTGGAGAAATCTAATCCAAGAACCACCACCCCTTTGTGGGGTCCCCCAGGGCTCTGCTCTGTCCACTCCTATCTAACATCTATGTGAAGCCACTGGGTGAGGTCATCCATTGGCTCAGGGTTAAGCATCATCAGTATGCTGATGATCCTTAGTTATATATCACTACTCCTGACAACCAAGAGATGTTTTCAAGAGTCCTTCGCATTGTCTGGAAGTTGTGGGCATCTGGATGGGGAAGAACAGGCTTTGATTTAATCCTAGAAAAACCAGGTTGCTGTGGGTTTTAAGACACACACACACACACACACACCTGGGACTTGCATCTTTAGTTCTGGATATGGTAGCAGTCCCCCAGACAGAACTTCTATGCAATTTCTCTTGGACTTTGGGGTATTGCTTTACGAGTAGGTGGCAGCTCTGCCAGGAGGTCCTTTGCACAAATTCATCTTGTGCAGCAATTGTGTCCATTCCTGGATCCAGAAGTCCAACTCACAATCACTGTCATGAGTAAGGATGGCGAGCAGGGGGCTCCCATCCAGACTGTTAAGCACATGCGTAGCACTGAGGAATTGGTCAGCCATTCAAAGAGACACAGATTGGGACCGCCTTAACCTTTGGGGTTTATATGTCTGGGTTTTTCCCATGCTTCTTCAGTTTGTTAGGATTCCTGTTATGTACTAGCAATAAACATTAGAGACCAGTTCCTTGTCTCAGCGTGTGTCCTGGCTGTTAGGACAATCACTCATGTCTTGGTCATCTCTATTTGGACTATTGCAACTTGCTCTACATGGGGCTGCCCTTGAAGACCATCCAGAAATAGCAAATGGTCCAGAATTCAGTGGCTTAGATTGTCATGGGTATACCACAGTACTACCATGTAACACCACAGTATCTGTCCTTTGGAACAGCATGCCTTGAGACCCAGGTGGCCCCGACTCTGTTGGCTTTCCACAAGGCCTTAAAGACCTGGCTTTTTCCTCAGGTGTTGGGCCAGGGTTCTGGATGTGCCCCTCTATAATGGTTGGAACTTGAATAACCGTGGTTTGACCTGAGTTATATTATGCCTTCTTTCATGTTGTTTTTATCTTGTTGGTTTTTGTTTTTTGGTTTTAATCTTATGTTAGTCACCCAGAGTTGTAATTTCTAAGTTGGGCAATCATATAAATCAATTCAACAAACAAATAAATAAATTTCTATCTTCTGCCATACTAAAAATAGCAATTTGATAAGGATTTATGGAGGTTGAATGGTTTTCATAGACTACATGGCTTTCAATTCACCCACAACAATCCAGAACAATCAACCGGGTTTCTCTAACTTGGCCAGGTGGAATGAAATAAATGAAAGCTTGGTTTAAACCTGAATCCCATTATACCTTATTGGGGAAGAAAGTATGAGAAACAACAGCAAAAGACACAGCTTTCTCCTTGCTAAATCAACAGAGAAAACCCTTTTTTTAAAGTGAATTTACTCAAATATTTTGCCTGCCAACTTCTCATGAAAAAATGTTTACATGATAAAAGGTAGTAATTAGAGCCCAAGATACAGCTGAAACATCAAAACAATAGGCTTCAGAAATTCGTTTTGACTCCTAAAACACACATGCCTATTACTTGTTCAAAAGTCAGGTCTAAGTACAAGAATGACAATAATTATTTTAAGTGGGAAAATCTGAATGGGTGCAGTAGGCATTTTCTAGCATAGCTTTTCCACAATGGTAGGTGTAATTGTTCTTTAATGATCCACTGTAATACTATAATTTGATTTATACCTTGCATTTCTGCTCTAGCGTATGCTCAAGGCAACTAACAAAATTTAAAAACAAAAGCCAAATATAAAAAATTAAATCTTTACTTTGCTCAGTAACAGTGGCTGCCATGCATGTGCAGCACATGCTCAAAAACCACAGTTAGTGGAGTGACACTTACAGTGTAGCAACGTGTCTTTCTAAGGCAAGGCTAAGGACCTTGTCAAGGTGGATCATGGGTGGCTCCTATTTTGCTCTTAGAAATGGCTTCCCCTATCTAGAATGTCTCCATTTTGGCTCATTTATAAATTCATCTTTTCCTCTGACATTTTGCTGCACCCTTTAATTCTCTTCTCTTCTGAAAGACAGGGATGTTATTTGCGTTATTTATATAATTATGAACATACTGCATAATAGGGTTGCTTTGAATCCTATACTGTTCCAGGAGAGTAAATCTGGAGGGCTTGATGCCTCACAATTTCTACTGCAAGATCTCACGACATTCATCTCGAAGCAGATGCTCTATATTATTGACTCAAAATCTCCTATAAAAAGCTAGGTTCATTAAATCAAAAAATTATAGTTCCGCTTTATCTTTTATTGTACTCTTTCAAGAAGCTGAGACCAGAGATATGCACAATAAATTCAGATTGCAGAAGCACAATCCAGGTTTTGTGAAACATTTCAGAAAATATTGCCTCAATGGGAAGAAGGTATGTTACTCAGAAAGAACACCATGGTTTGAAATCCTTTTAAACCCAAAGCTCTTGGATCAGCTTTCCTTCAGCATGAATGGCTGTGTCCATCACTTCACCATCATGATCCTATTTATAACTATCCAGGATCCAGTACAAATAAATTGTTCTATATCTAGACTGTGTCAGTTTTGAATAGATTAAATCATAAATCTATTCTGCGCACTTTCAATATAAAAGCAAAAATAAAACAAGATGCATTTGTTTTTCTTAACATAGAGAGTTTTGTTGGCAACTTTCCTGAACAGACACGTTTTTTAATGCAATGATCTGTAATACATTTCTTATGCAGCTTTCTCTACAGTAAGTAGAATTCACATAAATATCCCAAAGACCCCAGATTAACAGATGCCCATTGCACAGTGATATGTGTGGGGGTGGAGAGAGAGGGAGAGAGAATCTGTTCTTTAGGCATTTGAAGACAGATCAACGCTACCATTAGGCAGAGTGTAGAAGCTGTCTGAAGGGACAAACATGAAGTAGAAAGGCAAAGCTATGTGTTTGCCATGCAGCCTGTCCTGTATCTTATGCTGTCCTCAAGTGCAAAGATGTCCACTGTTATGCTTCACTTACTAGAGTAGTCAGTTTCCAAATATATGTTCATTCTGCAATCATTTTTGTCATTTTATAACTCCATTGGTAAAGGATCTGAGTACAGCTATTCATCTTCCTTTAAATTCATTTGTTTCTATTAGATCTCTTCAATTCTTTTGACTGTGCCTTCTTTACTGTAAATTTTCTTCTGATTTATCTTTTAAAAAATCTTTCTGCTTCTTGTTATTTTCTGTTATTTGTCGACATTCTTGGTTAAGATATCTTTCCTTGTTCTTCTTTACCTGATACTGGAAAGCTGCACTCAGTTGTTATATGCTCTTCTTGGTACCTAAGACTTTTATATTCCATCTTCTTTTGACTATCGTGGTAGTTGTTTTCAGACCTTTTCCTTTTCAAAATTTTGGGATTTTTTTTTCTATATTTTCACAAACTCTTTTATACTGTTCCATAATTTCTCAGGTTCTCTTTCACATCAGCTGAGTGTACTAAATCTATTCCTTACCTGAGCTTATACTTCGATTGTACACCATCCAAGATAAATCTTGCTGACATACCTACTCTTTTTAATTTTCTAAGTTTAACCCCTATATTTGACACCAATAATTCATAGTCTGTTAAACAATTTGCACCTGGATTGCAGTTCATCTTCTGTATATTAGGTAGTTGATTTGATTCTGATGTTGTGCATCTGGTGATGTTCATCTGTAGAATCTGTATTTGTATTGCTTGAAGCAGGTGATTGCAGTAAAGATGAAATTATCTTTACAAAGTCTATTAACAAATCTCCTGCATTATTGTGTTTACTCAGTCCAAATCTTCCTGTAATTTTAGGTTCCTCCATTTCTTCTACCTTTGCATTCTTACCACATATTAGTAATGCTGTTATCTTTCTTGTTGTATTTAACATCTTGTCTATCAGCACTGTATCTATAACAAGTGCACATGCATATGCAACATCAGTGTTCACTGGATATACATTAATTCTAATATACATGATCCTAATGTTTTTGAGTTATAGCTGAGCATATGATTAATATATTCTTCTTGAATATTGCCACACCGTTCCTTTGTATGAGCTCATGCCTTGAATTGTGTAATTATCTAATTGAAAGTGGCCCTGTCCAATCCACCTAAGTTCACGTCTTTCTACAACATCCCATTTTGTATGCTTCATTTCCAATTTGACAATTTTAAGTTTTCATCGCTTGATGCTTTTCTTATTCCAGTTTCCAGTTGTGGAACGCTTCTTCAATACCAGCAGCAGATTTTCTTGTTACTTTAGTCTAGCCAGATCATCACTTTCAGTTTTTCTCAACTTTCTTCCCCTGTTAGTAGCAAAGTATCTTTTGACCTGGGGTTCTCATCATCTGGTACCCAAACCTGTCTAAACTCTGTCTAGCTCTGTCCAGATGATTTCCTTGGTAACAATACAGAAATGGTTTGCCATTGTCTTTTTCAAGGTGTGATTTTGGATTTCCTTCTCCTAGATTGGCTATCCTTCTTCACACCTGTAGAGCCTCTGCTGTCATCTCCACCATAGATTACTCCAAGATACATTTCTCCTGCATTGACTTTACTAGCAAGCTGTACCAAGAACTCATGCTCCCACCAACATTGTTCTCAAGGTCAGAAGCTACTGAGTCTCCCCATAGGTGACAATCTCCTGTAAGGATTTTAGTACCATAGGGTAAGGAGCAATTGTGTCAGTCAGTGAATTTAAGAGTGGAGTTGTTAATCCTCAGACGCTCTATAAAATGTTTGTGCAGACAAATTAAACCACTCTTAGGAAGAGGCTCAGCTCTCTGGAGAATAGGTCAGTACAGCAGTAATTTAATATAGGAACAGAAAAGCTGTCATCTGTCCTCCTTCTTCCAAAATTTATCAGTGATAACAACTGCTTTGTTGTTTGGGGAAATGGCCCTTGTTCATGGGCCTAACTGGGTTTGCAGTTAGGAAAGGACCCAAGGAATGTTTCTTAGGTGATCCAGCCTTGAAGAACTATAATCAGTAAAGTTTGCTGAGTCAGAAAATCATCATCCTCATCTTTGAATTACATTGTATCTTGTAGCAATCCTTCCTCAGCTAAAAGTCATTATAAAATTATTTTTATTGTATTCTGTTGGTTTTATTGTACATGTCAGAACCCACAATCAAAGAGTTGTTAGATCTGTTGATTGTGTTCTCTGCCATTGAAGCAACAAATATCAAGCTCCAGATGGCGGGGGGGAGTTGTTGAGAGTGAGAAGAAATCCAAGGTCGTACCAGCCAGCCAGGAGTGGAATGCTGGACTGTTAAGGGAAAAGCGGGGGAGTGTGGAGGAGGTTTTGACGTGCCTATGTGTCTTTTATCAGGTAGCTGTGTGAGAACTTTTTTAGTCATGGCTTTTTGCTTAACATCTGTACACATCATCAATAAATCTGAAATCTGCATTTCATCTGGATGCATGAGTCAGAATTTTATTGAGTCAACTGTGTCAGAACTTTAACTAACTAGAGTCAAGTAGAATCTAAATGAATAAATTGAATTAAATTATAAAAGAAGCTTTCTGTAGGCTTCTGTCAGCACCACCAAATGAACCAGACCAGGAAGGCTAAGACTACTTTTACTGAGAGTGACTATTATAACAGAATCTTGCTAATCTGATACTGCTGATACCTGCTAATCTGATACCTTCTTATCTCCATGTGAACTAGGGAGGTATCTGCCCAAACTGCTTCTGCATACTTCTGCTTGTTTTGCTTAAGCCATGGCCTATTTCCATCAAGGTCATCTTCTTTAGTCTTTAAGCTTCTTCCTGACTTTCTGGAGTCCCCAGAGAGGCAGTTTTTACTATGGCATGGAATACCATCATCAAAAGTAGCCCAAGGAGGTGAGGAGAAAGGCGGCCCAGAGGGAGCAGGTCAGGTGTGATAAGGACAAGCCTCAGGTGATGGGTCCTCTTGAGCTGCCCCTGATCTACAAGGAGTTACCTTCCACAATACCAGATCTGCTTCATGGAGACCCATGGTTGGATTTTAATTTATAATGATACTGGGTTATTTGTCTTTTTGGCTGCTCTGTGTGTCAGGTTGTACTTTCATTTAATTTTGTGTGTGTGTGAGAGAGAGAGAATGAGAGACAGAGAGAGACAATTTGTGTTAGTTGAGTTCAAGATGATATTGTTTGTTATTTTTTTCCTAACTGATTATTTTAAAAGTTCTGGGTCTATTTCATTGAAAGGTAGAGTTTAAATGCATGCTGGATTTGTCTGAGGTCAAGTTTTTCTGGAGATTTAAACTATTTTATTAACTCCACTAAACCAGATAATATCAAATTACTTTTTTAGTGGTGCCCTGGCAACAAGAACAGAGGGAATACAATAAGGATTAGTTCAAAAGGCATTAAGAATCAGGATATGAATACAGAAAATCGAAATGTTGGTGTACTGAGTCCCTGGAAATAAAAGATGCTCAAAGTGGAATGGCTGAAGGTCCACATGGAATAAATAGTAGGATAGAAGTGCTTTTCTATAATGCACAGGTGATAATAATCTTTCTTGGTGCAAAATCCATGGGTGCTTGTAATGTTTGATTTTAGCATAACAGTGAGCATTACAAACTAGCTGAATAAGCAGGGCAAATGTCAACAGCAGCTGGAATCCTGGAATATTTGCTAGATCACCAGTGGCTGGGAAAGGCTTATGCCTCATGTCTTCCTTAGATTCCCCTTATAATTTTTCCCTAGCCTAATGCTTCAAGCAATGTTGGGTGGCTAAATTAGCACACATTTCTCAGAATCCTACTACAGTAAATAGAGATTCTTCCAGAGAAGTTTCCATTTCTATCACAATTTTGTCTAGGATATGATACTGAGACTGCTTTGATCTCCTTGGTAGAGGCTGTATACCAGAAACTAATTGGAAGAAGTGCAGCTCCAGCAGCATCCACAGGAACTCAATAATAACTCAAAACACTTCAAGCTTTTCCCTTTGGGGCATACATGGAATATCATGACGCATTTAGACAAGGGGCAATCCACTCCCCCTTCCTCCCCCCTCCCCCAGATGTTCCTGTGCAACCCTGTTTGAGGATTCTTGATCCTTTTAGCAGTTTTCAGTTCCATCAACCATGGTATCCTCCTGGACCATCTAGTAGGGTGTGCCTCTTTGCACACATTACAACCCTCACAAGATTAAAAGAGAGAGAGAGAGAGAATTCTAGAGAGGCACCCCAAGTTGTAAAGCATGAACCAATTGCTGATAACAGTAGTTTGGAAAGCAACTAAGGAACTGGGAAGGATCATAACTGAAGGCAACACAAGGTCAGCTACATAAACCATACAGCTTTTATTTTCCTTCGAGCTATAGCAGGCCACCTCCATGTGTTTCCAGTATTCAGATATATTACAATTACTCTGTATAGAAGTAACTATCCTCCCACTTTGGAGGATAGCAAATTTAATTCCAAAAAGCGGTTTGGGAGTGAACAAGGGCACAAACATAGAAAACAGGATTCTGTTTTCTCTCCATGAAACTCCTGTGGGAGATCATTTGGAGTTTTGGAGTGAGTACCATCAGTACATTGATGACACACATCTCCACTGTTCCCTGTCTTATAATTCTAAGAAGGAAATTCAGTACCTTGAATGTCACCTCGTCTCAACTGGCTGGATGAGGGAAAACAAGCTGAAATTAAATCCAGGCAAGACAAATGCTAAGAAAAATCTGGCACTGCGGTGAAACTTGTTCTGGATGGCAGTTGCATTCCCCAAGAAGGAACAAGTTCACAGTTTGGGAGTGCTCCTTGAGCTCTAGCATTGCTAGATTTGCAGGTGATAATTATGGCAAGGAGCATGTTTGGACAATTTTCCAACTGTGACCTTCCTGAGCCAGCCAAACTCAAGTTCAAGAATCATATGACACCTGCACTGAAAGATCTGTGCTGGCTACCCGTTGTCTTTCTAGTACAATTTAAAGTGCTAGTGTTGACCTAGAAAGCTCTCTGCAGCTGCAGTCTAATCCCTGGAAATGACACTGAAAACAGGACTATGTTTGTGCCCTTGTTCACTCCCAAACCACTTTTTGGAATTAAATTTGCTATCCTCCAAAGTGGGAGGATAGTTACTTCTATACAGAGTAATTGTAATATATCTGAATACTGGAAACACATGGAGGTGGCCTGCTATAGCTCGAAGGAAAATAAAAGCTGTATGGTTTATGTAGCTGACCTTGTGTTGCCTTCAGTTATGATCCTTCCCAGTTCCTTAGTTGCTTTCCAAACTACTGTTATCAGCAATTGGTTCAGGCTTTACAACTTGGGGTGTCTCTCTCTCTTTCTCTCTCTCTTTCTCTCTCTCTCTCTCTCTCTCTTTTAATCTTGTGAGGGTTGTAATGGGGCTGAGTTTCCCATAAGTAATTAATGGTGTTATTCCAGTAACTAAACAGTATCATATCTAAAGGGAATGGGCCTCCAGGGCAATATCAGTGACCATCTAAGTGCCTCATCCAGTCAACTGAGTAAGTTTCTTAACCGCACTGAATCAAAATTTATACGTCTTCCAAATGGCTTACTTGGAATTTGGTGTGCACACTCACTGTATGTTGAAGTCATTCCAGGAATGTATGTTTCTGTGACATTTGATGCATTTTTAGAAACCAAATAAAGCTCCTTCCTCTCTCGGAACAGAAAAGAAATGAAGAGGTATGTTTTTATTAAACATTCACCATTTCTCAGAAACAGTATGGTGGGCTTTTTACCCGGTGGGTAATCTCTCTCTCTCTCTCTCTCTCTCTCTTCCTTCCTTTAGCAAATAATAATAATAAAAAATAGCTGCATACCAATAGCCAGTGAAGTATGTTTAAGTACGGTGTTCCTGCAACATGATTGCTGCATCATTTGTGAGCATTCCCAAGGGAGGCCAAAGCAGAAAGTAGTAATAAATCTTCAGGTAAATCTTTCCTTAGTGGAGATCAGTTGGAGACATTCCTGCTTTCAGAGGCACACTAATTTTTGTTCCCCTCCCAGAAGCAGATGACAGAAAGCTTACAACTACTGGCACACAATTTTTAAAAAGAATAACTTGCTTTATGCCAGTCTGAGACCAAATGTAGACTATACATATACATATACAAATTCTCTTCTCACCCCTATGGGTGGTGTGTGTCTTCCTCAATCTCAGGTCCTCTGTCAGAGGCCTGAGAGTTTGAGGGTTCTGCACAATATCTTAGCTGTTCCTAGCACTGCACTCTTCTGGACAGAGAGCTCTGATGTTGTTCCTGAGCCACTCTCCCAGCCTGGGAGTCACAACCCCAAGTGCCCCTACCACCCCTGGGACCACTTTGGCCTTCACTTTCCACATCCTCTCTAGTTCTTCCGTCAGGCCCTGGTACTTCTCTAGTTTCTCACATTCCTTCTTCCTGATGTTGCTATCACTTGGCACTGCTACATTTATCAGATATCACATCTTCTGGTCCTTGTCTACTACCATGATGTCTGGTTGATTGGCCAGTACCTGCCCATCCATCTGGATCTGGAAGTCCCACAGGATCTTAGCCCTGTTATTCTCCATGACCTTCTGTGGAATCTCCCACCTGGACTTGGGAGTGTCTAGTCCATACACTGTGCAGATGTTCCTGTACACAATGCCAGCTACTTGGTTGTGTATATTGTTCCTGCCTGCATCTTACACCCTGCCACTATGTGTTGAACTGTCTCTGAGGTCTCTCTGCACAGTCTGCACCTTGGATCCTGTCTAGTGTGGTAGACCCCTGCTTCTATGGATCTGATGCTTAGTGCCTGTTCTTGTGCTGCTATGATCAGTGCCTCAGTGCTGTCTTTTAGTCCAGCCCTTTCCAGCCACTGGTAGGATTTCCCAAGGTCAGCCACCTCAGCTATCTGTCGATATCTACATGGACAAGACAAGATATAGTAGACAGAAAGAGACAGAGATTCTATTAAATTCTTCTGATCTTTTTGCTCAAATAGAAACTTCAACATTGCTTCAACATTTCATTGTAGGTACAATCCAATGTCATCATATGGCAGCAACTTAATGGTTATGTGTGTGTTTGTGAAAGAGGGGGAGAAGGAGAGGGGAAGAGAGAATGTGTCCTACTTTCATCCTCAGCAGTTCCCAGCATTTGCTAAGAAAGATCCTTGTCTAAACATCTGGACACATATTGACCAATAAATTACTACTGGAGTAGCTGCATTGGTGCATAGCTCTACCCCTTACATGCACATTTAAACAAATTTGCCTTTGACACAATGCTCAGGAGCGGCTGACTTCCTTTAACTATTGCACTGATGTGAGATCCATTTTAAGTTCTATTAATGTTGGAAGCATTTCTGGAAGTGAAAATACTGGCTCAGTCAAAGTACTTTTGGTATTCCTCACTGTGCTACCAGCAAGTTCCTAAAACCATGTCCCCATACCACAAACATATCCTGGAAACATTACCCAACAACCCCAAAGTCTTAAGGAGTTCCTCATTATTCAACGATAGCTATTTTCAATCTATCCTTGATAGCAGAAAACTATTGGTATGAGATATGCTGCCTCCATTGCCAACTCCTACCCTGCCTCACCAATTGCTATTTTCCCCTATTGCTTCTGTTCCCAATCTCTGTTGGTCACCTGACATCCTTCCTAGTAATGGATGACAAAGTCTAAAACACTTTAGTTACCTTAAGACTTTCCTTGATGTCAGAGTAAGAGGGAAAATAAAAGTCTAATGCCATTACAGCTAAGGAAAACTTAAATCTATTCACTCATGGGCTGGGAATGAGATGAAAGCAACATCATGGAAATATAGTAGAAAAGAAAGATGTTGCCATGATATTTTTCAGTGTTTCCATGTTTGCCAAACAGTTCCAAACTCTGTCCACAAATCAATCAATCAATCAATCAATCAATCAATCAATCAATCAAGCTATCTATCCATCACTCTCTCTCATCTCTGTCTCTCTCTCTCTCCTTTTTCTTTGTCTGAGATATTGTATCCTATAAAATGTAGATGATCACTATCACAAAATCATAAAACAATACCTAGGAAATTTTAAGGCCATAAAACTGGAAATAGAGACAGACATGCAGAAGCAGTACCAAAAAATGTTCACTAGCATCCTTTGACTTCTATGGATTTAAAGGATGATTGTATGATAGAGTAATGGCTTGCATTTCAGTTAGATTGCTTTGTGCCATGATGAGATGTTTCTAAGTATAAGTTTGGTAACATTTGTAAGCCGCCCAGAGTCACTCGCTGAGATGGGCGACTATAGAAATCAAATGAATGAATGAATGAATGAATAAATAAAAACATTTGGAGTGGGGTGATTAATAACAATAGCAATAGTAATTTCATTTAAAAGTAAGAGGTAAGAGAAAAAAGATTTCAGAATTGCTTTGCTAACAAATGTCTGTGAACTACAGCCACATTTTTATTCCCAGTGATGTGCGTGTGAGTGGTGATCTGTTGCACAAAAACACTATATTTGGGTTACTCACATCACAGTGAGTCATGACCAGGCTTTCTAAGAGATATCAGAGTCAGCAGGAGGCCTGACTCATCAGCAACAGCAGCAGGTATCTTAGATTCTTCTTCTGCTTGCAATCCCTTAAAGACACTGCTTTGTCTGGCAGTAAGTGCCAAGTGTGTTCCATCGATCAGTGCTGAATTCCACCACCAACTGAATTTAATAGTATCTCTGTTTCAACCAAGGGATCTAAAACAAAAACAAAAACATAATGGAATGGAATGGAATGGTAAAACAGTTCCACACAGCAGCGTCGGGTGGGGTGGGGAGAGGTGTAAAAAAGGGCAAGATGGTGGAAGCGTTGTGCTTAAAGTTAATGGGCTTGGGGTAGGGAGGAGAATCGACATACTTGGGGTTGGCTAGTGCATTAAAGTGCCCCTCCTACATAATGATTGAAGAGATCACAGCCATCTGGATTTTATGAGCTCGGGTAGTTAAGAATTTGTTTTAGTCTTAGTTTTAATGGGATTTTATTGAATTTTATTGTATATTTATTCTGTATTGTAAACCGCCCAGAGTCCCTCTGGTCAGAGGAGATGGGCGGTGACAAATTTGATAAATAAATAAATAAAGTGTGCATCTGTCTTTAAACATTTAGGAATTAGTGCTGGGCTAAATTATTGGCCTAAGTTGTTGTTTAGTATTTTATGGATGAGATGATCAAGTCAATCTTTGAGGGAGCAAAGTTTGAAGTAGGGCAAAGGTTTAAATACAAGGTGGCAAGGTTATATTTTCTGTTTACTGGGAGGGTTCACTTGTTATCAATGATGTAGCATTATCACACATTTTCTCAGGAACACCACCAAGCTTCAGTGAGAAGGGAGGCAGGTGAGACCCTTACTTCTGTAGAAAATATCTTATTATTTCAGTTTTCCCAAACTGTAAAAGATTACCTTGCCCTTCCTTTGTAGAAATGAAAGTGATGATGGGATATTTGCCCCATCTCTGAAATATGTTTCCAAAATTTTTATATTAACTAGAGTGCCAGTAATATAGCCACAGTGACTATATTGCTTCATATAATTATTATAGTTGCTGTTGTTTCCTAGCCTTTGCTAATGGTGAGATGAAAATCCCACTTGATTTTCACCACTCCATTCCTAGTTTGTAAAATTTGAAAGACAGATCCCGGCATTCTTCAGACAGGACAGGAGAAAAACGTAATGCTTTTAAGGCTGAGGTCAAGGATCCCAAACCTTTTAGGCCAGTAGGCCCATATGGACTTTTAGGGATTCTCTCACAAAATGAGAGAGTCAGTGATTTTATTTCACACTGATAGAAAGTCTGATAGCTATCAAAACAATGAACAGTTGCAAACTGCCCCTCCTTCACAAAAGAAGCAGGCAGGCATGAATTTAAATAACAAATCCCACCCAATTCATAAAAAAAAAAGTGGGAAAAAGTAGACAAGAGTTCTGCCATCCTAAAATTGCATATACATGCTGGAAGTCTTGTACTGCATTTTTTACTTTCCTTATAATACTGTTAACCAAAGCTCTTGAATTTTCTTTTCTTGGAATGACTGCCCACAGTCCTGGAAGTAAATGAGTCTGGTATCCAGCCACAAAACACCCATTTACCAGGAGGCAAACAAAGCATTGGAGTGAAACCACCCACCATCAGATCCAAAGGCACTGCTGGAAATGCAGGTTATGCTAAGAATAATCTATGCTTTGCAACATGCTATCTTCCTATTTTTAAAAAAGTTAAGGTCAAATCTTGTTCAAACCAAGCTTGACTTCTGGTGACTTTATTGATGCAAACTTACAAGAAGCGTTGGCAAAAGTGTGGTTAGCCATTACCCCTTCTGGTCTTTTTTTTTTTTTAAACTTTCCTTCTAGCCTATAATCCTGTTATTCCCTGAAGGTCTCTCATCCAATACTAATCAGGCCTGACTGTCCTTAGATTCTAAGCGCAGGTAAGGCCAATCAGGTGCTAGCTGAGATTTCTTTATTAAACATTAAAGAATGGAAAAAATAACATTAGGTAGAACAGGGAATTTGGAGGATACCTAGGAAATTGTTATTGAATGTATCATCATCTCTGGTTGCCATACTGAGAACCAGAACAGAATACAGAGCAGTTTATTACCAGGAATGCAGCTGCACAGTTTGATGTAAGTCGGAAAGGAAGTGGATAACTTATGATTTACTGGAGTTGCTCAGGTTCGCAGTTCCATTCAGGGTTTCCCTGAACACCACCAAAGTCCATTTGTATGCTGGCTGCAGGAAGATTCCAACATCCTCTTGCTCCACTATGAGATTTAGATACATATTGGAGTCTTTGGTATTGATATAATGCACATTTGGGACTCTGAAAGAGTTGCAGTGAATGCAGAAGGCATGGCTTGACTGACAAAAGAAAGAAAATATCCACTGTTATTTGCAGGTCTAGGGCGAAAACACCCCTGATCAAATTGTGTATAATTAAAAGCCTTTGTCCCTTTCATTCCAAATATATTTCACATTTTTATATTACAACTTTGCTCCAGCTGACAAGGTGTGGGCTTCTCAGATGTATTCCTTCTGAGCCCTGAGCAGACTTGGGGTGCTTAGGTTAGGAAAGATGGCTTCCTGCATCATATATAGAGCTGAGCATATGTTGAAGTGAGACGTATGTGCCAGGCAAGGAGGCTACCTTGGAGATATGCATTGTGAAACTGATAAATGCTAATGAGCTGTATGGGAAATATAAAGGAACAAGCCAGATAAAAAGGGCCTGCAGGGCTTCACATCCAATCCTGTCCTCAATGATGCATAGCTATCCCCAGCCTCGGCCATCTATATATTAAGCAGGAGAAGATAAATCATGAGTAGGGAACTCTTTTCTGCCTATGGGACCCATTCACTCCTGCATATCAATGAGCTGCATGCCAGGGGTGAATACAGCCCAAATCCAAAGTAGTGCCAAAGCTGAAAGTAATCATGGAATATTGAATAATTATTTGAAAGGGTGGGGAATCAAGCAAGCATTGAATGACAATGTAGTGACAAAGACCCTATCAAGCCACTGTTTATTGCTATAAATGCAGCAAATTCTGCAAGGCAAAAAGTGGATGTTGGTCCTGTGTTTTGTGAACTTCAGCACAACCCCTCCAGCTGCTTTAATTCTATTTGCTTGAGACTCCTGAGGAGCAGAAGACAGCCTCCCATGCTAGTGGTATTGTTCTCTGTCTCTGTCTCTCCTTCTCTTGCTCTTATCCTGCCTCCCTCTTTCTTTTCTCTCCCTTTATCTGTCTTGATACCTCCTCCAACTCTTTCCTTCCTTCCCTTGCTTCCTTCCTGAGGCTGAGCTAATTCCCTTCCTGACTGTGCAGCTTACTGTATTTCCATGCTGAGAGGTGGAAAAAGAGATTATTTGTCCTTTTCAGGGAAATGCTTCCCATGGAAGAAGAGTGCTGTGTTTCAGGCTGCCAGTTGATGGCAAAATGGACATCTTTCCATTACTTCTCTGATTCCCAATTACTCCAGGAGATTAATTTAACAAAAACTGGTTGGAGGAGAAATCACTGAAATGATCTTCCTTTGCTCAAGTGATGGAAACTTCCATGCCTGTGGGTTTCCCCAGTTCTTTGAACCAATAGAACAAAGTGCCAGAACTCAGAAAAGACAAGGCATTTAGAGATCTACCCTCCAGCAGAATGTAGGAACTATGCTTCATCAGCAAGGCAAAAACTTTCTACAGTATTTCTTTTCAGATAGTAATGCCTGAAAAGAGGGATTTTTTTTTCCTGATTGGTTTTAATTTGATCATTTTAAGGATTTTCCAGCCTAACCCTCTCAATTCCCTAAGAGAAAAGGTAAAATCTGTGAACAGGATATATCTACATGGATCAAGCAAATGTTGAATTCATTGGGTCATACATTTTAAGGGAAATCCCTTAATAAGCTGAATCCTCATGAACACCAGTCCCAGGTTCTAACCACAATTCTGCTTTTCTTCCACTTCAGAGCAACTACCAAGCCTTCCAATATGTGAGGATGAGCTCCCAGTATGCAACATGTGGCTTATATTTTCATTATTCTTTTACTCAAGGTGCTGAGTGCTTAAACTAACACTCTTTTATATTAAGTCATCTTGGCTTTGTGATGATACATCCCTAAGATTGCAAGGTACGATTTCACAATAGGCAGCATCTTAGCTGTCATCTCATTATAGGGACTAGACATAAGATTATGAAAAATCCTGTTCCTCCATTGTTTTATGCACTTTTTCTTTGTACCAGCTGAACTCAGTAATGTGCAGCAGCAAAACAGGATTCAAGTTGCATATTTGGATGCACCTTTTATGAAATGCAGAGAAGTGCCAGTGAATGTCAACTTCCTTGGGATATGGATTCAGGTGCAGGCACCTACTCACCTTATTCTGCTTGGATTGAGATGTGTATTTCCTTGCAAGTAAGCAGATGCACTCATAGTTTCTCAACTGCAAAAGAATATGTGAATGGTTTAGGACACAGGGACATTGGTCTGTTGTCCATGGAGATCAAACAATGCCTAGTTTTACAACCTAAAAAGGGAAGGGGTTCAAAGGACATCTGTGTGTCATGCCTGTCATGGGGTTCTGCAAATTATGATGAATTTGTATATAATAATTCCTAATACTTATGAATTATTTTATAACAATTTTTCAATGGAGTGAAAACAAATTGCCAGAAAAGAGGGAGGGGTGTTTCAAAGTCATGCAAATGTGTTTAAAAAGTCTTTTTCCCTATCTTGGTTAGACTTTTTGAGAATTATATAGATTGCTTTTGTTTTAAATTCATGTCTTTATCAAGAACATAGCAGTAATTTGCATTACCTCCTACCATTTTGCCTTATTCTCATATTGAAATTCTTCTTTTATAAGACTACTTGACCCTTGCAAATCCCCCCCTCAGAATAAACCATGCACCAGGTTGTTATACTTTAGATGTTACACTATTGAGCACTTAAAAAAAATTGGCATTTGATTTGTTGTAGATGGAAACACTACAGAAATGTTTCAAAATACATGTTCAGTCATGTTATAATGAACACTACTTTAGATGACATTTTACAAGGATTAGTCAGAATCATTGAAGGTATCCCTGATGGCTAAGTAGGATCTCCATATATACTGGCATTATACCAGATGATAGGGACCAGCAATAATGTAAGGCCATCATTTTATGCCTTACTTAGATACTAGATTTAACAAATCTGAACCATCAGGAACCCAATTGCACTGTTGGGTTCCTGCCTTTTATTAGAAAAGTGTTGTTTTAAAATTACTTGCATCCTTTTACATCTGTCTGATTGATGAATCATTTCACTCTCTGAAATAGTACTAATACCTTGAAGGGCTGTTTGTGCAATTACTCCCCTGGATAAATTCATTACAAAATCATAATGTTAATTTAAGCACGGTTAACTGTTAGATGATATATACAATAAATATGAGCTATTAATTGAATATTACAGAAGTTTTGAAACCAGACCCCAGAGTTTGTTCCTAAAAGATTAACTACTCTTATGTTAATCCAAGATGCCATCAAGTTAATTTACCCTTTAAGTATCTTTCTGATAAGTTTATTCTCGATCCATTGCTTTATGACATTCAAATGAAAATTGAAAGCAGTCTCTCCTGCCCCTATAATTTACAACTGGACAGTTTTCAGTATTTGTTTTGATTATACTTACATTATTCTATCTTCAGCCAATAATGAATTTATAACCAGAGATTTTAAAAAAAAAAAAAACCTGAAGGATTTGCAGAATTGAATTCACCCTGAAATTTCTCTGGAAGTAAAACAGGGCATTGATATGGCAGTTTTTCTCAGGCAAAATATGTATGTGAGTAACTTCTAGAGGAATCAAAAAAGAATTGCAGTAAGACTGGAGAAATCCACATGGGGATGTTCAGAAATCCTTAACTATAGTACAACAAAATTGTGAGAGTCAACAAGCTTGCAATGATAGAAGGTAGGAAAGCTTGAGGAATTTCATCAATGTAAATTCAGAGGTGAAGTGACCTGACCATGGTGAAGGGATTGATTGAAAAGCTGTTCACTTCTGAAACATTCTTCTGTTGTTGTTGTTGTTGTTGTTTCCTTGATTCAAGAAAAAAACCAATAAAATTAATTTTAAAGTGCTTATTTTAGGATAAAAGGCATTTATTTATTTTTTATCCTTATTTATATTGTTTATTGCTGTAATTTTATACTGTATATTTTATTTACTGTGTGATTGTTGTTTTAATTGATTATTGTAAACCACCCAGAGTCCCCCGATGGGAGGAGATGGGCGGGGACAAACTGGATAAATAAATAAATGTATTCATTTAAATAAAACAAGCTAACTGTAATGTGAGGCAAGTGGATATCTGCTCATTAAATATAACTTCTTTCTATTCTCCTTTCCTTTACACTTCTTGCATATTATTAAAATGTTGCATTGGACTCCCAACGAAAGACAGAACAATGATAAAAGATGAATATAAGAATGAACAGTAGGTATTTTACAAGCTTCTGGGAAGCATCAGCTAATAGTTCCATGCTAATACAAAGAGGCATCTTTGATTCCTTAACTGAAATTAGCATGTTTGAAAAAAATGCATTAGTGCAGATAGCAACGTTCATATCAGGGTACCATATAATCCCAAAGCTAGTTAGCTAATGACTAATGGTGTTTTGTGATGCCAGTTATGAACCAATTACTGCCACTCATTTTACACTAAGATTATCAGCTTTTGCTCTCGGAATAACAAAAACCGCAACCTTAACCCTTAACCCCAACCCTAACTTCATGGGAACTGGAAGAGGTACACAAATGTTATCTACTACTCAGTATTTACTCAGCAGTAGCATTGTGTGAAGCTCCTGATCCCATCCACAGCTGGTGTTGCAGCTGGCCTATACATCCCACCAGACTTTATTTAGCTGAATATTACAGCAGTAACATTTCATTATAGCTCTGCTCAGAAAAGTCATAGTCCATTGGTTTTATCGAAGCTTACTTCTCCCTTGCTTCCATTTCACCCAAAAGGACAGCTGTTTAAATGTGTATTGGGTGGAACACCTAAGGGCTTTTTAATGTTAATTAAGTTGAGAGGAAGATTCATTAACAAGCACCTTTCTTTCTTTTTCCATAAATGCCAACTTGTTCAGTGTTGACATTAAATTCTGAAATTAACACATGAAGCGCAAGAAAGTCTTGATAATTTTTCACATGTAACAAAAAACTCTTGGTTGAAAGCTGGATAAAAACTGAAAAAGGAGGGTATAACATGTTTTATTTCTATAACCTCCATCCCATATGCCATATGCTGTACTTTGTGTACTTTGAAAAGAATTTCCCTTATGGCTACAAATAGAGAAGCAAGGTTCTAATTCAATTTCCTATTGAATTTCTAGGAACACAATTTTTTTCAACAGAACAGCCTTCCCCATTTTGATGTCCTTAAAATGTGCTTAATGACATAAAGCCTGGCTATTTGAAAGAGTGCCTGTTTCCAGTTGTTTCTGCCCATCCGGTGCATTTGGACAGAGTGGGTATGCTCCAGGTTCCATAATGTAAATGTTGTCATCTTAAAAGACTGAGGAAATGTGCCTTCTCTCTTGCAGCCCCTCTCTGGAACAGCATCTCCCCTGGAGATACACATGACTTCTACTCTCCTTGGGTTCTGGAAGTCTCTTAAAACATGGCTCAGTTCCCAGGCCTTACACTATCTGTGGAGCCCCCATTGATTTTTCTTCCATGTTGGGGAGTATTGTTTTGCACTGGGCAGTCATGTGGGTTTTACTTGTGTTTTAACGTGTATGTGTGCCTTCAATTCAGTCTTGACTCCCAGCAACTGCCTGGACAAGTCCACACAATTTTCTTGGTAGCATTTTCAGAAGTGCCTTGCCACTTGGTCACAGCCACCACCTGTTCTTCAAGCAGGAACTGTGAGTCCAGGAAGACCCCCAAACTGTACACTGAATCTGAGTGAGGTAGCACAACCTACTGTCAACCCACTTCAAAGTAAACCAGATCAGGAAACAGATTCCACTGGAAGATTAGAACTATACTTTATTTATATAAGCTATAAAACAGAATCTTGCAAGTCTGATTTTGTATTACATCCCCTTCCTCTTATACCCCAATGAATCAGGGATGAGCCTGCCTAAGTCCCTTAAAAATACTATCTTGTTTCCCAGGACTTAAGAAATGTTTCAGCCCTCTTTGCTTATATAATAGTTCTTGCCTTTTTTCCTACAGGTCATCTCCCTGATTCTGTATACCCACCCAGAGTCAAAGATGATCTCTCCAGTTCCAGGACTCATGGGGTTCAAAATTCACAGCAACTCAATCTTGGTAGGGTTGAACCAAAGTTTGTTCTTCCCAGTTCTCTAGGAAGAACCTTGACAAACTTCACGTGTACAAATATACAATTGAGTATCATCAGCATACTGATAATACTGCATCTTGTGCCAACAGATGACCTCCCTAGAAGCTTCATGTACAGAAGGTGTTAAAAATGAGACGGGGAAGACCTCTTTGCATGCAGGGGTCTAGGACTTGACCACTCTCCCCACTCCATCACTGACTGGAACTGGCGCTAGAGGAAAAAGGAGAACCACCGCAAAACAGTGCCTCCATTCCCAACCACTCTAATTCCTCAGGAGCAATAGGATTAAACGCCTCCCAGATAACATTGAAGGACTGTACCTCCATCAACTTCATAGAGCTTGCCCAGCTACAGTCTAGCTCAGAGTGAATCTGAGGGATTTTCTCTATCAAATATCGAGAACAGTCTTCACAACACCCATGATCAGGAGGGATTGGGTCTCTCTGAATAGTGCCAGTGACTGATACTTGAAGGATGCAATAAGCATGGAGAAATAAAGACATTTTAGTGTTCTCATCACCACAACATAGGTCAAAGGAAGTCATAAGCAAATTTTCCTTTTCTTTTTCTAGATCTTCTTTACTGATATCCTCTGGTCTTCTAGTGTGCACCCACTGCCACTGTAATTGAATCCATCCACCCTACTGCTGATCACCCTCTTCTCTTTCCTTCCACCTTTCCTAGCATTATGGACTTCTCAAGGGAGCTGGGTCTTTGCATAATGTGTCCAAAACACAATAATTTGAGCCTGGTTATTGAGAACTCAGGGTTAATTTGTTCTATGATCCATTTGTTTTTTTCTTGGCTAATCATGGTATTTTCAGGAATTCTCCCATACTGAAGTACGAAAACATCAATACTCTTTCCCACCTGCTTCTTTAAAGTCCAACGTTCACTAGAGTGTCACAGGGAAGATCAGTCCCTGCATGATTCTGACCTTTGGAGGTATAGCCATGCCATGGCATCTGAATATCTTTTCCAAGGCCTTCACAGCTGCTCTACTGAGTGCTAGTCTGAGGTGTATTTCTTGACTGCTTGCTTTTTTACTGGGGACAGTTGATCGTAAAAGGCAGAAATTATCCACCACATCAATGTCTTTATTGTCACTTCTAAGGCTGGTTGCTGTACCTATTATCATCAGTTTTGTCTCCTTTATATTTAATCCTAGACCCATTTTTTCACCGTGCTTCTTCACTTTCGTTACTAGAACTTCCAGATTGTTTGCATTTTCAGCTATCAGAGTATCAGTGTCATCAGCATAGTGCAGGTTATTGAGTTTTCTTCCTACAGTTTTAAAAGCACATTCAACTTCTTCCAATCCAGCCTCCCTCAGTATTTATTCAGCATATAGATTACGAGAAGGTATACGGCCTTATCTCCCTCCTTCGCCAAATGGCTTGCTTTAGCTGTGCAGCTGGAATGACCTTCAAACCAGAGGTGCTCCTGCTGAGAATATACAGTATACTCTCAGCATATACTCTCAGTGTTCTTTGCTAGCCCCTTTTACCACCCCTCCTGTTCACCATGATGTGGTAGCATAGCAGAACATTATGTTCTGTCTTTTTCGCCGTTTTCCTGTAAGTTGCATTATTGCTGCACAGGATTTAGATTGCTTTATAAAGAGCCCTGGGATAAATATTTTTAGAAGATAGCATATAAAATGCCTTTGATAGCTTGAGTAGTGAGCACATCACCATCTGTCAACTAAGGATGCATTGAATGCATCTGATGTTGTCCACAAAGATGTACAGTATGTCAGAATAAATCCTACAGTGTATTGTATGTGTGTTTATATATTCACACATGCACTGCCTAATGGATTCTCTAGGGGGTATGCCAAGATGAAGTGCATTTAATCGAAATACTGTACTCATATTCTTCATCTATTTACTCCTGCCCTTATTTCCTTCCTGAGAGCCTTCTGGGACAGAGACCAATAATCTATGGCAATGTATCATGCATACAGCTGGCATAATTATTGCTCATCTCCAAAAGTGCCATAGAACTGTGGGGTTTTTGTTTTTGTTTTTTCCTGCTAGCGATTCCTGTCTTTGTAGGATAGGCAGGGATAACAGGAAAACATAATGCTTGGAAATGGAACAAGTTAGCAAGCAACAATAATAACAGTCAAAATCAATATTGAAAACCAACTTGCCTCCAAGTGATCTGGGTGAGACATCTGAGTTTAGAGGAAAAATGAAAAGTGGTTGCAGAAGATCAATGAACTATTCCTTGGGGATTTCACATGCAGCACAATTCCACCCAAAGTGACATTTTGAAGAGAAGTTTGAGCAAAATACTTAGAGGGGTTGTTATGTCAATATTTTAGCGAATGGAAAAATGCTCATTTTTAGACTTTAAAGGAGACTTCTCCAGAAATCTATTTATCTGCTGGGTGAACTGTCAGTCAGCAGTGTTTGAAAAGTTGTTTTGTTTGCATGCTCTTCATTTATATATTTATTTACTTGTATTATTTATTTTATACCTGAATTTATATTTAAATATAAAGTTAATGTGAGCTCAGGGTAGTGTATAAACAACAATAAATGCAATATTATGAATTACATGTATGTTCTAATTTTTGTATTAGTTTAGGATGGTAGCATGTGAAATGTAGCCTCTTGCCATTCTCCATCCTAACTGGAAGCTGTAAAACTGGGAAGGAGGGAGGCAATTTGATAACATATCTCTAGGCAGAATTACATTTATTCAACAGTTTCCCAGGAGTGAGGGTCACTACAAGCAATACCACTAGCTCAACTTTTTTTCTAAATTGAGGAGGGTCATTATCACTGCAGTGGGCAGTGGGCAGTGGGCAGCAGCAGCATCCTTGGTGCCACGCAGCCCACCATTTTGTGTCCCCCACATGCAATCATTCTGCAGCAGAGAGCTTTTGGCAGTGGCCAGGTGGAACTGCCAATTCATGTGCACCTGGCCCAGACAAGATCCACACTTACTGGCTAAAGAAACTAAGTGCATGAACGCCTAGCAACACAGATGAACCAGCCGCTAGCAGCAGGTTCCCACCCAGACTGGCTAATACAAGGTAGGACAGTGCTGATCATGAAAGATCCCAACAAGGAAACAACACCATCAAACTACTGGCCAATAACATGCCTCCCCACAACGTGGAAAGTCCTATCAGACATCACAGCCGCCAAGCTGCAGGACCATATAGGCCAGTACATAAGCACAGCTCAGAAGGGCATTGGGAACAACACCAGAGGCTCCAAACACCAGCTGCTCATAGATAGAGCAGTCGGCCAAGACTCAAGGTCTAGACAGACCAATCTGAGCACAGCCTAGATTGACTACAGGAAAGCCTATGACTCAATGCCACATATATGCATCTGTGAATGCCTGGCACTATACAAAGTCAACAGGACACTCAGGATCTTCCTCAAGAACTCAATGGACTGTGGAAGACAACACTGGAAGTCAACTCAAGACAGCTCATAGAAGTGGCCATCAAGTGTGGCATATACCCCACTGCTGTTCTGCATAGGCTTGAACTCCCTCAGCCAGATAATCACAAGAACTGGATATGGATACAAGTTCAAGAGTGGAACTACCATCAGCCACCTCCTCTACATGGATGACATCAAGCTGTATGCTAAGAGTGAACAAGACATCGACTCACTGATCCACCTGACACGGATCTACAGTGAGGACATTGGGATGTCATTCAGACTGGAGAAATGTGGCCAAATGGTAGTAAAGAGAGGGAAGGTAGCAGAGACTGATGGGGTGGAACTACCAGCAGGCCACATAGCAGACATACAGACCAGCTACAAGTACCTTGGTATCCCACAGTCACATGGGAACCACGAAGAGGAGGCAAGGAAGACAGCAACAACCAAGTACCACCAAAGGATAAGACAGGTCCTAAAGAGCCAGCTCAATGGGATGAACAAGATCCATGCCATCAACATGTATGCCCTGCCAGTCATCAGATACCATGCCAGTATAGTGAGCTGGCCAAAGGAGGACATGGAGGCTGCCAATGTGAAGACCCAGAAGCTCCTCACAATGTACGGAGGTTTCCACCCTAAGTCCAACATCCAGAGACTGTATACCAGGCAGAAAGAGGGAGGGTGGGGTCTGGTGAGCATCCAAGCAACTGTCCTGGATGACACCCAAAGCATCCAGGAGTACATCAGTAAAATGGCCCCTAAAGATGAGCTGCTGAGAGAATGCCTGAGGCAGCAGCAGCCATGGAAGGAAGATCAAGCAGAGGAAGTGCCATGGCAAAACTAGACCCTGCATGGGATGTACCATTAACAGATAGCTGAGGTGGCTGACCTTGGGAAATCCTACCAGTGGCTGGAAAGGGTTGGACTAAAAGACAGCATTGAGGCACTGATCATAGCAGCACAAGAACAGGCACTAAGCACCAGATCCATAGAAGCAGGGGTCTACCACACTAGACAGGCTCCAAGGTGCAGACTGTGCAGAGAGGCCTCAGAGATGGTCCAACACATAGTGGCAGGGTGTAAGATGCAGGCAGGAACAGCATACACTGAACGGCACAACCAAGTAGCTGGCATTGTGTACAGGAACATCTGCACAGTGTACGGGCTAGTCTAGATGGGAGATTCCACAGAAGGCCATGGAGAATGACAGGGCTAAGATCCTGTGGGACTTCCATATCCAGACAGACAGGCAGGTACCGGCCAATCAACCGGACATTGTGGTAATAGACAAGGACCAGAAGACAGCAGTGGTCATAGACATAGCAGTGTCAAGTGACAACAACATCAGGAAGAAGGAGTATGAGAAGCTGGAGAAGTACCAGGGCCTGAAGGAGGAACTAGAGAGGATGTGGAAAGTGAAGGCCAAAGTAGTTCCAGCGGTGGTAGGGGCACTTGGGGCTGTGACCCCCCAAGCTGGGAGAGTGGCTCCAACAGATCCCAGGAACAACATCAGAGCTCTCTGTCCAGAAGTGTGCAGTGCTAGGAACAGCCAAGATACTGTGCAGGACCCTCAAACTCCCAGGCCTCTGTAGAGGACCCAAGGTTGAGGAAGACACATACCACCCACTGGGGGTGAGAAGGGAATATCTTTATATGTATGTATGTACGTATGTATGTTCGTTTGTTTGTTTGTTCGTTCATTCATTCATTCATTCATTCATTCATTCCATGCTATCTACTCTTCAGCTCCAAAGACAAAAGATGGCCAATTTGATTTAACAAGGTATTTTTCTCATCTTAAGTTAAACTACAGAGATGTTCAGAGGTACAACTTCATAATCAGCTGTTTGGTGGCAATCTATCATTCTGCAAATTTTCAAAACCATTTTATAATATGGTTTAACTAGGCATTCTGGGAGGATAAATATTCCCTGAAAGCTATGCATGCAAGTTATATGACCTTGGACTTTTACTATTTTATCACCACCACCACCACCACCACCACCACCATCATCATCATCATCATCATCATCATCATCATCATCATCATCGAACTAGAGTGATATAACATTTGTCTAGGGTCTTTGAACACATCCTATCAAACAGCTGTGGCCACCTTCTTCACACGTTAAAACCTGCCATGATTAATTTCATCTGTAATGAAGTTTTATAAGAAACTTAGCAGCCACACAGTTTATCGCCAGCATTATCAAATCTTTGTGGTGTCACCAAAGAAGTTTCAGGGTATAAATCTTCCTAGAAAGAGATAAAAAACAAACAAATTGTAATAACATGGGATTAAGCAACTATCCCGGCTTCAGGGCATATAAAGTCATCTTATAGATAAGCACAAGAGGCTAATATAAATATGCCAAAAATTTTATTGGAAAAAAGTTATATTACAAGAGACAAACTGATTGTGCTTTGACCTACAAGTCCAAGCGTAAATCTGCTGGAAGTTCTATTAAAAAGGGGTCCTTTTGCTAATAAGAAATACTCCTATATGAATCTGGTATAGCCAAAAAGTTATGTGTGTGTATTTAAACATGATTAGCCAATTAGGGATAGGACAAAGTATAACAGATTTCAATTACAGGAACTTAGGTTCCAGCTGATTGTTAGGGAAAAAAAGTTTTAACAGTAAGACCAACTTGACAGTGAACTAATTACTCAGAGGGGTGGTGGATGTCCTTTCAATTCTATGGTTGTAAGAAAACCATGCCATTAGCCAAAGGCAACCTCTAGTGTTGAAGAGTCTTGATGAGGAACCTTTGGGAATTCTAGGGCTCTTGAGTAGCTTGAGTAAGTAACAAAGCAAGTAATCATAGAAACAGAGAGTTGGAAGAAGTTATTTATGCAATCAGGTCCAGCCCACCACTCAGTGCCTGTAATTGCTCTGGTTAGACTATGAGGCGACCAGAGGAAAGTAAAATGGAATTCTTTATTTACAATACAGCTATATACAATTGGTCATTGTCCTTTGAATAACAGTTCAGTTCAATTCAAGCCCAACCGGGCAATGGCAGAGTGCTTGGCAAGACAGCAAAGCCAGGTTCAGCTGGAGAACACAGCGATGCAGCTGGACTGGGCTCAACTGGGAATTGTGGCAAGGCAGCAAGGCAGGACTCAACTGAGGACCATGGCAAGGAGGCAATACCGGACTCAGCAGGAACTGGTGGCAAGGCGACTGAACCATCCTCAGCTGGAGAACACAGTAAGGCAGTAATTGTGGCAAGGCAGAGGAGTAATTGTGGCAAGGCAGCAAGGCAAAACTCAGCTATGGATCGCAATGAGACGACAAGGCTAGGCTCGACTGGACTTCGTGGTAAGGCAACAAGACTGGACAGCTGGACCTTGTGACACGGTGGCAAGACTTGACTCGACTGGGTTTCATGACGAGACAGCAGGACTTGACTCATCTGGACTTTGTGGCAAGGTGGTGAGACTCAATTTGATTGAGCTTCAGGGCAAGGTGGCAGGACTCGACTCGGCTGGACTTCTTGGCAAGGTGGCAAGGCAAGACTCAACTGGATCTCATGGCGAGATGACAAGGCAAGGCTCGGCTGGGGGTAACTGCAAGGTATTTTCAGGAGGCCAGGAAGGCTCTGGTTCCATAGTGGCTACAGGGCAGGGCTCCAAGAATGGTTCCAGCTTTTCTTCTCCATTGGAAACTGTTGGCTCAGTGGAATGTTTGTCTCTGGCAGCCCAGTACTTGTGCTGGCTCCCTTTTATTTTGTTCCCTTTGTGCCGTTTTTCCTCCAGAGCTGATTGAGCTTCTTTTTTGCTTGGCGCACTTTTCAGCTCATCTTTCCCTTGTGCTGATTGGCTGCTTTGAATCCAGCTCCTGGTTTTGTCCAATCAGCTGCTCAGGACTTTCCCACTCTGCTGAGTCATTCCAAGTTTCAATTTCCCCAATTTGCCTAGCATAAGTTTCCATCTCCCCTTCCTCAGCCTCAGAGTCAGACTCTACCCTTACAGTAATGGTATGTGAGAAAGACCTTGAAAGGCAGGCAAAGAGATGCTGCCTAGGGAACAATCAGATAAGAGAGGGCATAGCCTGCAGCTGCATAATGGGCAGAGAAAGAAGCTCAGAAGAGACCCTCCCTAGCTTCCCAGGCTGTAAAGGACACTGCGGGAGATTTGTACTTTCAGACTTGCAAGATTCTGTTAACGTAGCCTTACAATAAAGTAGAATTAGCTCATCTGGTTGTGTTTCCTGTCTGGTCTATCTGGGAAGGGTGACAGTGCAGGAATCTAAATGAAAGCATTTCAGATAGATAGCTACCTAGCCTCTGCCTAAGCACATCTGAGGCAGGGAGGCCACCATCTCCCTTGCTTTGTTCTAATCATTTAATTGTGATTTTCTTATTCAGCTTCTATAGTCTTTCAAGAATCTGTGATTCAGAAAGATTTCCCCATCCACCTGGGTGATCTCAGCCCACAGCTGCAAAATTTCTAAAGTTAGAAGCAGAGAAAATTGTTGGGAGGCTCAAGGAAATCCAATGTTTTACAGAAGTGTAAACAAATATCCAAGGTTTGAGGAGATAAAACACAATAAGCAATAACTTTGTTGGACATAGAATCTCCCAAACATGTTTGTGAAAGACTGGAAAAGTTGAAAGAGTAGAGGTGTAGAAAGGCTTTTTTGGAAGAAGATATATCTGGGCTGTCTAATGGACTGGAACGGTAGAGCATTCCATACTGTGACAAGTTATCCAATTATATGGGATGTAATCAGCCATTATTTTGCATGTGAAATTATTTCTGAATGGTGGGGAGGGGGGCAGTTAGTGAAACCTTATTTATTAAGCCAGAATCTGGTTTACTATATATATCTCATTTGCATGAATCTAAAACAAGAGCTGCAACAGATTTTTTTTTCCCCTAGTCCAGGGTGAGTGTCATGCACTGCCTACCGCCGAGTAATGCACAGACACTGGTTCAGTTGAAGCAGGCTCTGGTTTATTCATAGCGTAGTGCCAGTAGTAGAAAAAAGCTGAGAGTGACAGGAGCGCGCCGGTGTGGGGTTTAAATACCCTGCGCCGGTCAGCGCCCCCTCACTCGAGGTTACGTCACCCCCCCTTTGTCCAACATGCTGTCTTGCCGGTAGGTGAGGGGTTGCGAGGCCCCGCTGGCGCTCCGGGATCGCCCATCATCGGTTTCCTTATTCATCCGGTGATTGCTGTCAGCTGGGCAATCTCCGTTGCGCTAGTGCTAACAGCTTGGGTGTGCCTTGCGATCCGCTTAGCCATTGTATCTTCTTCTTTCTTCTTTGTGAGTTGATGGCTGCTTATCTTGAGCCCCTTCCCCTGTTTCCTCGTTATTGTCATGTGTGCCATTGCGCTGATGTCTTCAGCTCAACGGCACTCATGACATACTGCCCCCTGTCCGAATAGTGCCCCCCCCGGCTTTCCGGTTTTTTACCAGGAGAGCTGTCAAAATGGTTTTTTTTTTTTTTTTGAATTTCCCGCCGGAGTGTTTTCGCCCCTCCCTTTGTTCCGCCCTCTACCACGTGTCCATCTAGGGTGTGTTCCCAGTGCGCATGCACCCTGCTTGTTTGGCTCAGTTCGGCGAGGAGAGAGGCGTGGCTGGTCGGCAATGCCGTCCACACTGGCTGGTCACTGGTTGTCCCGCCGTCGGTTGCGCCGTAGAGTCGTGCTGCCTCCGAGCGCCGCTCCGGGTGGTCACAGCCATCCCCAGTTGGGAAGCGGATAGGACCGTCCCAATCGTGTCTGGGGCGGGCTCTTCGTCTTGGGGCAGTCGGGAAAGGGCGTCAGCCAGGAAGTTCTTTTTTCCCGGCATGAACTTCAGCTGGAAGTTGAAGCGGCTGAAGAATTGGGCCCATCGGACCTGTTTTGGGCTGAGGCGTCTGGGCGTTCGGAGGGCCTCGAGGTTCCGGTGGTCGGTCCAGACCTCGAATGGTTGGGCGGCTCCTTCGAGTAGGTGTCTCCATGTTTCCAGCGCCGATTTTACCGCGAAGGCTTCCTTCTCCCAGACGTGCCATCGCCTTTCTGTCTCGGAGAATTTCCTCGACAGGTAGGCGCATGGTTTCAGGAGTCCTGTGGGGTCCTTTTGGAGTAGGATGGTCCCCAGGGAGAAGTCTGAGGCGTCGGCTTGGACCACGAACGGCCGTTCTGGGTCCGGGTGTGCGAGGATTGGCTCTGTGGTGAACAGCGCTTTCAACTTATTGAATGCGGTCTGGCACGCGGGAGTCCAATTCAATACTGTGCCCGGGTTCTTCGCGCGTCAGGTGTCCCCCACCCCTTTGGTTTTGAGGAGGTCCGTTAGGGGGAGGGCTATCTCCGCGAACCCCCGGGCGAATGACCTGTAAAAATTCGCGAATCCGAGGAAGCTCTGTAGTTGGCGTCTGTTGCGGGGGCGTTCCCAGTTCATCACCGCCTCGACTTTTGCGGGGTCCATTTCTATGCCGTCTCCGGAGATTCGGTACCCCGGGTAGTCTAGGCGCGCTTTATGGAATTCGCACTTTGCGGGTTTGGCATAGAGCTGCGCCCTTCTGAGCTTATCGAGGACTTGTCTGACTAGGGTCACATGTTCCTCGTGCGTTTTGGTGTAGATAAGGACGTCGTCTATGTAGATGAGGACCCCTTTGAACAGGTGTTCATGCAGGACCTCATTGATGAGCTGCATAAACACCCCCGGGGCCCCCGCGAGTCCGAACGGCAGCACTTTGTACTGGAAGGCACCTAGGGGGCAGTTGAACGCAGTTTTCCATTCGTCCCCCTCCCTGATTCGGATGCGGTAGTACGCCTCGCGAAGGTCCAGCTTGGAGAAGACCTTGCCCGTGGACAGGTGGGCGAGCATATCTTTTACCAGGGGTAAGGGGTATTTATTGGACAGGGAAGCCGCGTTTAGGCCCCGGTAGTCGGTGCAGAGCCGTAGGGTGCCGTCTTTCTTCTCCCGGAATAAGACGGGGGCTCCGACCGGTGAGCATGCTGGCTCTATGAATCCCCTCTCTAGGTTTTTATTGATGAACTCCCGGAGGGTTGCCATCTCCTTCGGGGTCATCGATTAGATCTTCGGTCTAGGTAAGGGGACGTCGGGCAGCAGGTCAATCCGACAGTCCGTCTTGCGGTGGGGGGGTAGTTGATCAGCTTCTGCCTCTCCGAAGACCTCGGAGAGGTCAGCGTATTGTTCCGGTAGGTCTGCTGTGGTAGCTGCGTTGTCCTGTGTAGCTGCCTCTGCTCGTCCCACAGTGGGGTTGGTTCTGCCCGCCGGAACTGGCGCCCGGT
The DNA here is from genome assembly GCF_035149785.1 of Candoia aspera. Lineage (NCBI taxonomy): Eukaryota > Metazoa > Chordata > Lepidosauria > Squamata > Candoiidae > Candoia > Candoia aspera. The sequence goes on from NC_086153.1 coordinate 315,677,569, forward strand.
ACTCGCCGTCGCCGAATAGGAAGGTGCGGGTCTCCCAGTCGATGCGCGGGTTGTTTGTCGCGAGCCATAGCATTCCCAAGACTGCAATGGGTCGTCCGATGTGGGTGACTACGAACGATGTGCGTTCGGTGTGAGTGCCCATTTGCAGGGTGACCGGCTCGGTCTGCATCGTGGCTGGTTTCCCTCCCGCTGTTGAGCTGTCCAGCTGGTGGAATGCCAGAGGCGTGGGGAGGGGGGAGCAGCGGAGGTCGAGTTTGGCGACTAAGTTGGGGTGGATCAGGTTTTTCGAGCACCCCGAGTCCACTAGTGCCGCGGCCGTGGTGACTCCGTTGCCAGCAGAGAGTTTGTTTGCCGCCATTATAATGGAGCTTTCGCCGTTCTGTCGAGGTGGTCCGTGCTGCTGTCCCACCGCCTGCCTCGCAACGCGTTTCAGGGCAGGCGGGGAGCGTTTCCCGCCAGCTGGTCTGGGTCTACGGCATCCTCTCCCCCCCAGTAGGCGTCCCAGCCTTCGTCTGGTGTCGCTGTGGCTCCGGTCATTCGGTGGTGGGGGGGCGGCGGCGGGTTAGGTGGTTTGAGGCTAGTTTTTGGGGCGGGTTTGGGCACACTAGCCGGCGGTCGGTTGGCGAAGCAATCTGCCGTCTTGTGCCCCAGTTTTCCACACCTCCCGCAGGGCCCGCAATTAAATTTCTTCCTTGGGTATGTGGGACCGGCCGTCCCCACGTGTGGCGCGGCTACCTTTGGGTAGATGTTGGTCGTGTCTTCCGTCGTTGCCATGAGGAATGTGCGGTGCGCGTGTTCTGCTTTCCCCGTGAGGTGGATCCAACTGTGTAGAGTCTCCGGGTCGTCCTGGTAGAGGGCCCATTGGAGTACGTTGCGGTTGAGCCCCCTTTTGAACATTTCCAGCAGGGTGGTCTCGGACCAGTCGTTGATCTTCCCTGCGAGGGCTTTGAACTCGAGGGCGTAGTCCGGGACAGTGCGTGCGCCCTGTTTGTGTCTTTGGAGTGCGCTTTTCGCCCTCACTTTGGCTAGTGGGTCCTCAAAGTAGCTCTTCATCTCGGTGATGAAGGCGTGGAAGTTGGCGAGGGCGGGGGAGCTGGACTCGTACAGTTGGACGTACCAGTCCGCCGCCCGGTCTTGTAGTTTGATCGCCACGGCTGCGATCTTGTCCGCTTCGGAGTCATAGGAGTGTCCGTGCCTCCCCATGAACTCCCTGGCGTTCGTAATGAAGAACGACAGTTTCGCGGGGTTCCCATCAAAGAAGATGGGGAAGTCCTTTGGGGCCCGGGCGTTTTGTGAGCCCCCTCCTCTCACTTCCCGGCCTGTGGCGTCGTCCGCCTGGGCCGTTTGTTGACCATCATCTGGCCCGTGGGAGTGCGGCGCCTCACTCGGGGTGTGGACCTGTGCGGGGACGTCGTTGGGCGGCGCAGGGGACATCAACGATTGAAGCATGGTCCGGAGTTCCTTCAGTTGGGTCTCCATGGCCGCGAGTCTAGCTTGTGCGTCCCCGTCCGCGATCCGCGCCGCCGCTGGGGCCGGTTCCATCGGTGTGTCGGCGGGGGTGGGTCGCCGGTGGGGTTCAGGCACTCCCGTCCGTTGGCCCGCTTCCTCTGCCGTCGGCTGGGTTGCTTCTTCGTCCTCCCCCGTGCTTACCGCCGTTGGGCTGCCACTCCACGCCCGTGGCTGGGGTGCGCTGTGGGGCGCGGGGTTCTCCGCTGGTCTCGGGAGGTATGTTGCTCCCGTGGCCGGGTTGCCTCCATCGCCATCTCCCCTTGGGGTTGGAGCTGAGGCTCGGGTTGGGCCGGGTGGGTGTCCATGGCTCCGGGAGTCCGCGGTGCCTCTGGCCTCGATCGGTCCTCCTCTGCTTCTTGCCGTGCGGCTCGCCCCCCTTGTCCGCATCGCGCCGGCCTCATCGTTCCTGGTCTTCTCGCCGTCTACTCCTCCCGCGGCTCGTTGTCGTCCGGTGGGGCTCGGCGAGGCTGAGTTTGTGACTCTCAGCTTTATGTCATGCACTGCCTACCGCCGAGTAATACACAGACACTGGTTCAGTTGAAGCAGGCTCTGGTTTATTCATAGCGTAGTGCCAGTTGTAGAAAAAAGCTGAGAGTGACAGGAGCGCGCCGGTGCGGGGTTTAAATACCCCGCGCCGGTCAGCGCCCCCTCACTCGAGGTTACGTCACCCCCCCTTTGTCCAACATGCTGTCTTGCCGGTAGGTGAGGGGTTGCGAGGCCCCGCTGGCGCTCCGGGATCGCCCATCATCGGTTTCCTTATTCATCCGGTGATTGCTGTCAGCTGGGCGATCTCCGTTGCGCTAGTGCTAACAGCTTGGGTGTGCCTCGCAATCCGCTTAGCCATTGTATCTTCTTCTTTCTTCTTTGTGAGTTGATGGCTGCTTATCTTGAGCCCCTTCCCCTGTTTCCTCGTTATTGTCATGTGTGCCATTGCGCTGATGTCTTCAGCTCAACGGCACTCATGACAGTGAGCAGCATTTGGCCCCACAGCTAAGTGCAGAAAGTTGCAATATTTAGGTAGCCACAGGGTGGCAGCAAGGAGTCAGGGTTTTCAGTGTTTCTTTGCTGTCATTTAGTGATTGGCCAGATTCTTGCAGCCCAAATATGGTAACCTTCTATGTGTAGCCCCAGGATCTCTTCTTGGCTTTGGATTGTTAGAGCTACTGATGGAAATGTGGGGTCCCTCCCCCATTTTGAGATGGGAAATACATCAGAACTGTAACATAAGCTCTAAAACTGGCTTAAAACTTTTGTTGAATTGACAAACAAAAACAAATAACCAACCAGGAGAAAATGAAAAATCCCAGCTCCTCTCTTGTGTATGATATTATCCTGCATATTTTCCTCATTGCTTCAATCAGTGTACCCCTTCCTCCCAAATTAAGTGTAGCTCATCACCATCAAAAGGTCCTAGTCCAAAAGTTGGACAGAGCGGTCTGAAAACTGAGCTTTACTAAATAGAGTAAAAGCACCCACTTAATTCACTTAAAAATATGGCAAAGAGAAAAGTTACTATCTCACTCTACTTGGAGTCTTGATGGAATATCTGATTGGCCAGTTTTAGAAACAGATGGATATTTGGTTTCATTCAGAAACCTGGACATGTGGACAAAATAGGAAAAGCGAACTTCCCCCCTGCATTTTTTCCTAGAAACAACCATTAAAAAAAACCACTACTGTGCTCCTGCTAAAACAAGTCTTTTTCTCCAGAGCTTTGAAAATTAATATCAAAAGCACTTTGATCTACCAAACTAAGCATCCAAGTATGAAGATAAGTGCTGACGCGCAGATGCCAATTAACAAAACTCTTACTCTTTGCTTCCATCTAGTGATTGATGGGAATTTTGCAGTCTATATATGGTAGCCCTCATTTCTACAGCTCAAAGTTTGGTATTTCACCTTAATCATCAATTCGAGTAATTAAGGAATTATCCCAGTCAAGAAGTGGAACAAAGGAATGTTTCTTTTCTATATAGCCATGTGTTCTCCACAAATGTCTCATCAGCAAGTTTTGGCATCAACTAACTATGATTTCAAGATTCAATAGATTGAATGATTGATTGATTATGTGCCATCAAGTCATTTTTGACTTCACCACATAGATATTCAATAGAGCTAGGACAAAATTCTCAAATAACATTTTCCAGAGAAAATTTCTGAGTGTTTCTCTCCTTTTCTACTAGAAAAAGAATGGATAGAATTTACTCCAAATATTTTCCATCCCTTTTAAATGGGGTGTCTGTTCTTCCAGCTACTGTACACAGTATGCTGGAGGAGATGCCAGGAACAGCACAGAGTAAAGACATGTCACAGCATCACTTTGCTAGTTAGAAGCAAGAAAGCAGATTTAAAGGGGTAAATCACTCGTAGCATAGTCAAAACAAAACACACATTCCAAGCTTTGTACAGGTCTATTATCCAACACCTGTGTTGAAATGGTACTCTTCTTAGATAAGCCTATTCACAGTAATTTAAAATTCATTTTACAGTTAGGTTAGGTCACTGAATCTCCCACAGTCTAGATACACCCACAGAAATGCACAGATTTTATCTGGGTAATCCCAGGCAGAAAGAGAGAATCCAAGAGGCAGAATGCAAGGCAGAGAGAGTTCATGCACCTTATTTATTTGGTTGCTTATTTATTTACTATACTTCTAATGCTGCTGACTAACAAAGTTTGCTGGCAGTTTACAGTAACATAAAATCAAAGTAAAAACAGTATGATCAAAATTAAAAATTAACTTTTAATAATCAATCATTAAAAATGTTTTTTTCCCCTTTAAAAATGTCTGTCGAGCCAAAGAGGTTAATCCTCTCAACTCAGCAAGGTATACATTTCAGAGATTGGTGCAGCTATAGAAAAAGCTTGGCCCTGACTCCCCATGAGATGAATCCACAATAACTGTGGGCAAGCCTCTCCAGTGACCTCAGTGACTGGTGGGTGGGAGGAGAATCACATAGAAGAATTCATTTTCTCATCTACATTGAACCCAAGCCATGTTGAGCTTTAAAGGTTAGCGACCTGCATTTCTATTTTGCAGGGAAACCTGCTGGCAGAAAGAGAGAATTTTAGCATGTGCAGTTGGTCATGCCATCTAGTCCTGCAGAAATTGGCTCTTCTGCAGGATTAGAAGTATAAGAGCCCATTGCTTCTTTGCATCTGGACACCCTAGCATACCACCTTTCCAGAATGAGAAAAGCACAAAAAAAAAAAAGGAACAGGAAAATGGTGTTGATTATAGATGGCCTGCTGGATGTTAGATTAGGCATCTGCTCTGCTGTGAAGCTAAGTGATACAACATAGAGGTTGAATGGCTTTTTTAAGTCGGAGTCTGTGGTTTCTGTAATCCCTTTTGATTTTTCTGAAATGATGACCAGCCATGTGTTTGGCATTACAAGTAAATGCAAATCCATCTACGTGAAGAGTGCAGAGAAGATTCATGACAGAGTCATGAGAGGTTTTTCTCTCTCTCTTTAGAAACCCCTGTAGAATTAGGCTGATTGTTAGAGAAAGAACAGGGAGACTGTTGTTTACTTTAAAGAAAATGCATGATCACAATAAGATCCAATTGTGACCACAAAAGCAGAGATGAGGCAAGTGAGTTGAGTGAGTTAGGGCCACAGCTTTATTAAATTAACAGTGAAAAATCTAAAACAGCATACATTCTACAGACAGGATAAAGGGTAGCAAATAAGGATGAGTCTGACCCAGGCCTTGAAAATATTCATGGCTGTCCTTGTCCTCAGCCCATAGATTTACGCCTGGTCATGCAGAGAGGGCATGCTGCGGACACCGTCTGCAAGAGAATTCCATCTGGCGGGGTCCAGGAGGCGGGCCTTCTCTGCAGCGGCTCCCGCCCTTTGGAACATCCTTCCCCCGGAAGTGCGGTTAGCCCCCTCCCTCCTGGACTTCAGAAAACAGCTGAAGACCTGGTTCTGTCACCATGCTTGGAGTGGGGAGAGGAAGAGCCATTCCTGGGGTTGGTTGGTTCCCTAGTCCTGCCGAGACCGGTCTTATCCCCTTATGGGTTGAATTAGATCTGCCATCACTTGGATTTTATTGTATTTTATATTGGTATTCATTGCTTATTGATATTATTTATGATTGTATTGAATTTTAACTGTTTTTATTGTGAACCGCCCAGGGTCCCCTGTGTGGGGGATGGGCGGTGATAAAAATACGATGAATAAATAAATAAATAAAGTGAGTTGGGTGAGTTAGGGCCACAGCTTTATTAAATTAGCAGTGAAAAATCTAAAACAGCATACTTTCTACAGACAGGATAAAGGGTAGCAAATAAGGATGAGTCTGACCCAGGCCTTGAAAATATTCATGGCTGTCCTTGTCCTCAAGCCATAGATTTAAACACTGAAGGGCCATAGTTTTCTGAGTTCCAAAGCACTAAGTGCATAACCCATTCAGGCTACAAAGGAAGTTTCTTTCTATGCCCCAGTTTCCAAGCTCTTAGGTGGTGGGTCCCAAGAATTTCTTCTTCCAGCCATTCACTATTAACATATTCAACATATACTGTGTGTTAGGGATATTTTTATATATTTATTTAACACAAATTTTGTTGGATGAGGTTTTTGTTTCCTCACTTCTACTAGACCCAAGGCAAAATTCACATCAGCAAAAATCACCATTTCTTATTCCCTCTTTTATCAGGCACTCCTGAGGTCTCATTGAATCAGAATGCACGCACAATTGACTTGTATCCTAATCCCTTCTACATCTAGTACAGAAGCCCAGGAGGGGCAGATGACTATATTCCTGGACAGACATAACTTCTCCCTACCTTGTGATAAAATACAGTAGCTAGAGAGGAGTTTTCTCAGGTTTTTTTTTTTAATTCTTCCTGGGGAAACAGCAACATGGTGTGAGGAAGGAATTTTAATCCCTCTCTAGTGAAGTATAAATCTTCCTGAATTCAGGAAGGAAAAAACAAACAACAACTTACCCAGGCTTCTAGCTGTAGTAAATAATCACACAGAGAGAGTGTGATTAGATATTTTATTTGCAAGTGCTCGAAGCCTTGCCCAATTGCTTACACAGCTTTTTCCCTGAGCTTCAGCCTCCATTTTGGATGTGTCTATCCATTGATCCTTTTCTTACTCTTGCTCTGGGAATCCTAATACTTTTCTAAGGGCTGTTCTTTAAGACCATGTTAATCTGCATTCTTTCAGTCCTTGAACTGGCAAATACATAAACCGGCATGATTTTTGTTCCCCCAACAGCCAAACTCTAATCTGTCTGTAAAGAGATTCAGAACTGGTTTTGTGTTGTAACTTTTACTGCAGAACAATTTAAGGGCAGTGGTTTATTTCCTGGCTTATTTCCCCTCCTTTCCTGTGTTACCATCAGGAAAGGGAAACTGCCCCCCCCCTATAAATTGGTAAACTCATATCCAAATTTAGTCTAAAAGTTTGGTGGGAAGAAGAGTACAAGTGAAGTGGAAGGGAGCTCATACAATGCATCAAGAAGATTCCTCCCATTTCATCCTGGACCCATCCTTTGCTCCACTGATCTATCAGCCAGGCTATTTTGGGCATAGGTTTACCAATTTTCCCAGTGGTAAACCTGTGCTGAGAAACAGCCTGAGTGACAGGTTGCAGGCATGGCAAAGGGCATTAGGAGGACTCCTTTCTACCTTACCTCAGATTGCTTGACTGCACCTGTGACCAGGTACCTGGGCTAGAAAGAGAAGCAGGCAAACTCTTGCTAGTTTCATCCCAACTCCCAAATTAGTAAGTGCAAAGGATCAGCTCTGTTGGCAGTTAGTGGCTGCAGCCACCAGCATCCAGAAGTTCCCATGGAACATGCAAAATAGCATTTTCCCTGAAACTAATAAAAGAAAGTCTGGTCTTGCAAACCCCTTGTCAGCAAAAGACCTATAATGCATTCATTTGGAGGTCAACTAATAGCACATATTTGGCAGAACCTGGCTCTTTCCTGGTTGAAACCAATCATACAGAGAGTGCTGGCCCTGTTTTCTAAGCTTTGATCTATTGCTTTTTCAGTAGACTGCCAAATACATGTTTAAAAAACAGATGTAACAATCTTCCAGAAGAATGCTAGACCCATGTATACAAGGAAACTGTGTAATGGGGATGAGACAAAGGTGTCTTCTAAAAACCATGTGGCATCTTCATGGCATGATTAGCAGGATATGATCATGTTTCTCTTTGCTTAATAAACTTTTAAGCAGTTTCAGAACTTTTAAACACCTACTTTTGGTGCCAGTTTGTATCTTGGTGGTAATAATTTGGTAATACACCTCAGAAGACCTAGGCCTCTGCAGTTTGATAACAAATTACGGAGTTTAAACTACCTCTCTCTTTGTGTATTAGAAGCAAGAAGACATTTTCCTTCTTTTAAACTTGTTCCTATATCCCTAGACAGGGGGAGGACATGGAGGAAAAAAGATGGTAGCAGTGAAAATTGCTTTCAACTAACAATGGGTTGCATCACTCCAGGCTATCCTGGTTGGAAGGAGCCTACCCAGTGGTAAGTAAAAACCTTATCCCCCAACCCCAAATTTGATGACTTCTCAAAAAGATTCAAGGTGGTGAAATGGTCATTCCAGGAAGCAGCTGCAGTTCAGAAGCTGTTGCTAAAGCTTTCATACATCCAAGCTCTCTGTTATGAAACAAAGCAGATTCACTACTTGGGTTGCTAGTTGGTGAGCTAAAACCAATGTACACTTTCCAACTCAGAAATGCAGTTGCAGCCCTCCCACTTCTTCTTCCTCAGTGATGGAATCTGCCTCCTGCAGTGAATAAGTGATGGACCAGCAAAAGACAGCCAAGAGAAGCTAGATCAGCCTCATCTCCCAAAGTTTCAGGCTACACAAAAGTATAGTTTGGGCACTTATAATGTTCCAAGCCATACTGAGGTATGTTTTGTTTTGGCTTTGTATGGTATGTGAACCCAGCCACTGCAGTTTGCATGGTTTACAGGATAGGGATATATGTGAACCTGGTCAACTTGTTCGGTCAACAAAACCTGGTTAAAACAAACTAACACTCAGTGTAATTAGCATAGATTTTCTTCCTGTTAACCTGGCAACCCCATTCCTAACCAACAACATGGTAAAGGGGTTGCTATACCAAATGATAAAATATGGAGAAAAAAAATAGAAGCTAACCCTACTGTTATAAACAAGAAAAGCAAATACAGCAGAAAGCTTTTTGTTTTGGGTTTTTTGGGTTTTGGTTTTACATATTCTTTTGTTCATCAGATCATACATTAGCTTTTTCCAATCTGCTGTTTCCTAGATATTTTGGACTACAGTTCCCATCATTCCTCTTCAGCAATGCCTGAAGTCATTCTGGCTAGAAATTGTAGGAGTTACAGTCCAACCCATTTTAAGGGCATCAAGCTGGGCGAAGCTAGGGTATATGCATCTACAGGAGATACTAGGTTATTTTATTTATTTCTTTATTATTCAAATTTATATCAACCCCCATATTCCCCAAAAACCGGACTCTGGGCGGTTCACGATAAAATCCATAATTAAAACCATAAAAATATCATTGTAATAACAACAGCCAGTATAGATAAAAATAAAATAAATACAATATACTGTGATAGGGATATCAGTGTAAGGCAAAGTTAATCTCTCTCACTCAACAAGTGACTTTTGGAAATTAAGTTATATGTGCACTAATTTCATGCTTTCTAATTTTGGGAAGGCTTAATATTTTACATGCAGCCTTAAGGTTCTTATTCTCACTCTTTTTCTAAAAGTGCTAATTCACATGCAAGCTAACTTGTTCTGGCTATTATCACAATTTATTCCACTTGCTACAAAGAAGCCAATAACTTTAGTAAAGAAGGTTCCAGCTACCCAATTTTGCCCACTTAATAAACTGCATTGAAAAGCCAGGAATGAATGAGCTCTCACGTGCTCTGAATACAGAAGAATTACCATTCTGTGGTGTTATCAAGACTGTACAGGTACAATTAACAAGCATGTTATGCATAAGCCCGCAAGACCATTACCGGTGTCGACAAATACAATTAGAAAGGTGCTATTGTGCTGATCCCAGCTGAAAAATTGGTCTGTTTGTATGCACCTTTCAATGGGTTGCTTACTGGGTTGCAACAATATTGAACCAGTAGGTGATTAGGATCCCAAGAGGCAGCTAAGCAAACAAAGGGCTGCAGCCTTCCAGGGGACAATCTGAATAGTGAGTGTGTTAAGGGTAGGCTCCCCAAAGCAAGATGGATTCCCTTATTTTAGCAAATTGGTTCATTACAATATTGATTTTATTGGGTACACAGATTGGAGGCTCTACTCAATTGTCTGTGATGGGAGTTTATATCATAGTTTGATGGGTTATCTTCTCTCACATTGTGCTCAAGCTCCCATTTTAGCTTGAAACTAGTACCATGCTTTTCCTAATATTTTGTTAGGAAGATCTCTGCTTTGGAAGGGGAAAAAGATATCCCCTTTGCAGAGACAAATATTTTGAGAATATGAATTGCTATGGCATGCCTTCATTTTTAGTCCCCTTGATTGACTTGCTGTGATTTCATTCTGCAGCCAAATGTGATAGATATTACTAGATGGCAATATATAAACTAACGATGTGTTAGTTGTAAAGCTGTATTTAAGCTCAGTTGCTTCCTTGGCCTTTTCATAAGGATGGCAGTGAAGCAATGACAGTGCTTCAGAGAGCTTTGCAGACAACTGTGAGAGCTGGTTTCTTACATTAATAAGAAACTTAGTAGCTATTTTCAAAAAAATCCACATATACCAACTGTTCTGCTTTCACAAAAGAAACAGGTTTCCTCCCCTTTATTCTACAAAATCATGACAGAATTGCTGCCTTTAATTGCCTATATACACACTTCTCATTTGAAAATAAGAGTACTCACTGGAATTCTTGCGTAATATCCGTAACCACCTTTTATATAAACATCGCCAGTCAGAGCTCTAAGAGACTTAATGTTTGGATTAACTGATTCTGTAGAAAAGGAGACCATTTATTTTGTATCCTGAGGAGAATCTAATAGCAGACGTAGGCCAAGTGATGTCCTTTAATTATTATAACACCTGTCATCAAAGTCACAATAGAGTTCTTCATGTAAGAAAAACACATGAGAAGTCTAGCTGGGTCAGTCTAGCATCATATTTTCCACAGGTCCATAAACTTAAGTATAATAGCACCATGTACTTTTTCCCCCCACAAGGTACTGGATATAATATAGAGACATTATGACTACATAATATATGAACTGTCCTGCTGGATTAGGCCATCTTAGCCCAAAATTTTATTTCTCACCATGGCCAGCCAGATGCTTCTGTGGTGCTAAGTGGAGACATACCCATTCCTGCTGTTGTTTCCCTGCAACTGAGATCTGAAGATAGGGTGTTAACATTCCCTGTTGTTAACACGGAGTCTTCAAGACCAATAGCTCTTGATAGACCTGTCCTCCATGAATTTATCCAATCTCCTTTTAAAGCCATCCAAGGTAGTGGCCATCACCATGTTTTGTGGTAATGATAATTATGCACTGCATGAAGAAGTGGGGGGTTTTTTTTGGGGGGGGAGGTCTATTTTAAATCTGCTTGTAATCACCTTCATGAGATGAACACTGGTTAATTACTAGCAGACACTGATAACCTTATTGTCCATGAATATGCCTCTGTTTTAAACACCATCTAAGTATCAAAGCCTTGGGCAGCAAATTAAATAGTTTAGCTATGCTAGAAGGGTCAGAAGGCTAATAGACTGTATTAGAAATACTATTTATACTGTTACCTCTGGATGGCCTGCTCATACAATCCTGAGCATCCCAGAAACTTCCATTAAAAAGTGAGTGTTTAAACATGCAAATAAAATAAATATAAATGGATGAAAAATCCACTAAGAGGACAGATTTAAATAATTCAAACCAGGCCCAAACAAAATATACCTTAGATTGTTCAGTTTGATGTTCCATGTTAACCAGCCTGATGTTTGGGCAAGTAGAACCTAAGGATCCTCACTGTGCAATTTTTAAAAGATGGGAGAATTCTGTCATGTTAGGAGGGACATTCCTGCAAAGAACAATTTTCACGCCTATGGATAAGCCGTGAAATCTAGGTCATCCTGCTGAGTCCAGCCTAGGTCAGTAGTTCCCAAAAGTCATTATTCTCAGAGAGCTGCTTGATACCCTTTGGGAAAATGAGCTGGTTTACTATCATGTCCTGGCAGACACAAAAGTTCGTATTACACACCTTCCCCCACAACTAGGGATAATTGCCAGCATCAGAAGAGGGCAGGAGGTTTCCCACAGATGTCAGGGTTGAAGCACATTGGAAAAGAAGGGCAGAAACATTAAGTGTTTGGTATAGTGGACTCGTTCAATGGAGAAATGCAAAACGTTGTTTCCGGATTGCTAGTCAAAACCATCCGTGAATGCATAAATAAGGAATTGGCTGATGTGGGGGAGCTGCTGCTAAGCATTTACTGGTGGCAGCTCTTGGTGATTTGTATGGACCAGTAAACCTATGAGATGCTGGACTGCCACAGGCTTTGCAGACTCAGGATCCTGAATTTAGGGGACTGGCTGAGCTTCATACCCATAAAAGTCCAAGCTTGTTGTGAATGCCTGCTTTAAGTATTTAACAATTTAACGTGTTCCTCAGAGAACAGAGGAAGACAAATGATAGGAGCTAGAACAAAGCATGTCCTGGTGCCAACTCTTTTCGCCTAATAGTGTTGTATCATACAGTACAAGCTGCATTCACCCTCACATGTTGCCATTAAGCTACAACATAAGTAGTTACAGGATGTTTCTTTCTATCCTCCCGGGGTATAGGCCAAGTATTGTCACTGCAGCTGAGTTAAGGGAGGAAAGAATATAATAGGTGAAGGCTGGTCCTGTCTGCACTGTCATATTCGCTAGATTACTGCACTATTTCCCCTCTCTGTTTAGGCATGACCCAGCCGGTGCTCTTTGAAAATACGCAAGAATGAAAATCATCCCAGTTGCTTCCTGGGTAGTCTGATTTTTTGGATGACTTTGTGGGCAAAGCAAGACCAGTGTGTGAGATGTTATTGAATCAATAACTCTGGGCAAGTCATTGAGCAGAGTAGCTTATCCTGATTTATGAATCTAAATAGACAAACTTTCTGATATAGGGTTTCTTTCCTTCTTAAATCGTGCACTTCAATATTTTCTCTTCTATACTCTATTAATCTTTTTTTAATAACTCTGCTTATCATTTGGAGCAGTAGAATGATTATTTGTTTGTTTGTTTATTTAGTAACTTTATAAGAGACACAAAATTCTCCTATGTACTGTTTGGAGACAATCAAGGGGGCTGGAGTTCAGAGACCAGGACTGCAATGCATAAGGAAGAGGGATAACCCCTTATTCCCATACCAGAGTCCCAATAACATTTTCCCTCCTCAAAAAGCTGCCAGTGTCACTGAAAGGAAACTGCTGTTGGTAATAATACGATTGTGTATTTCTGCTGTTAACTCATATCTCTTTTATTGCTGTGTTATTGCTTTACTGTATATTCTTTATTTCCTAAGTTTATTGCAACCTCTTCTGAGATGTACTTGTCCAATATGGCAGGATATAAGGATTTTAGATGAATACATAATTGAATAAAGACAAATGAAGTAATGATTGGGCTTTTATTTCCTCACTGGATCAGCAAAGTCTTGGAAAGAGGTCACAAGATAATTCCTAGTGGAATAGAATATTCTCCGATGGTCCCCGGCCTTCTTTATGGATGATTCATAAATGTATCTGATGATCAGCAGTTGAGAAAGTTATTAAAGTGATTATCAGATTGGGAAGACCTAGTATTGGCACACAATAAAAGAGGCATGTAATGAGTTCCCAAGGCAAAGTGTAACTGCAATTTCTCAATAAGTGATGCTGTTAAATTGTGTAGTATTTCCCCCCTCCTCTGATTACTAGTTATGCTGTCTTGGCTATCTATATGACATTTTAAAAAATACACACACCTTTAAATGGGTAATGGCATGTGGCATTATATAACGGCACTCTGAGGTCATATAACTGATGCACACCGCTGAATGATGAGAGGTTAATTGCTTTGTTTGTGTATTTATGGCTGTAGTATAATGTTACCTGGATGGTTCTGCACAAAACAGCACATGAATGGGTCTTATGCTCCTTTGGTGCCAACTAGAGACATAACATTACTTTGCAAAGCAACATGCAGAATGTTCCAGGAATGGAAAGCCCTATTTCTAGTAAGATTATATCATTTTGCTATGGAGATTGTGCCCACTGGCTCCCAAAATTAGCTGGCCATATCTTTTCTAAGCATTTCGTCCATTCTTGGCTTGAAAGAAAAAGAGATAGTGCAACAGACATGTCCACTACTTATTCTAGGGTCCCATTTCTGACCTGCACATCCCAGTTGCTTTGCCCTTCATAGACTATACTTGCTTTTGTGGGCAGAAAGCCAAGATGCTGCATTGATAAACATTCCACGGGATTTTTCCATGATCTGCAATATTGCACTTTCAGATACGTGACTGTGTAGGTGTATATTTTCATTCTTTCATTCACTGATTTGTAAGGTACTGTTAAGTTGCAATCTGCACCACAGAAACCTTCAATTGGAAAGTAGTTTTGCGACCTCCCACAAGAGAGACATAATAAAAGTAAAACAGATGTGCTCATTCAGTTCTCTCCCAGTTGAATGGAGTTCCTTATCCCTGAACAGTTTCCATGGGCCTGGGAGGATATATAAATAAGACAGATACATGCTAATTCTTCACATCATTGGTCCATCCATGTAACTGGGTCATCTAAACCTTTTCCCACCAATTGAAAGCAATTAATGAATAATTATTCCCCGTGGCTGGAAAAATACCCAAAGAACATCATACATGAACAATACAAATTATTTCAGTACTATGTATTTTCTCTGGAATCACCGTCCATTGCTCACACATCTTTTCCAGGTCGTTTGGATGACATGGAATTCCTCTATCTTCTTAGTTCTCCTTTCAAGCTTTTTCAGATCTGTTATGTGTTAGGATTATGAAGAACATCTGAGATCAGCTTCAATGGGAAGTTTCTCCTCAGAGAGACATGTTGTGCCACTACAGTGGAGAGTTGAGGTGTGGCTGATCCACCTAGCTCAACCATTTCACTTCAGTGATAGTAGGTTTTAATGAATAACCAATTCCCATGTGGTTTATGCCCATGCATACAAGCTATCTTTGTCAAAGCAGCTGTTCTACCTCAAGCAAAGAAAAGTGTTGTTTCTCTTGATGGATTCACAGAACAAAATGTGCCTTCAAAGAGGAACCACTGCTGTCCATGGTGATCACTTTGCAATTCATACTACTTTGTCTAGTAGGGAATAGACAAAGAGCTATTAAAGCTTTCAGCATCCAAAGGCATTGCTGCAAAAACATATAAGTAGCCACCTTGTTTTCCAGCCTTCCACAATCCCACAATGCCATCCAATGATACCAGTTCTGGCTTATTGTAGATGGTTTAAAATGGTGGCCAAGCTACAAATATAATTGTGGCTTCTATTGCCATTTGTAGTGGCAGAAAAAAAAAGAGCAGCCTTGGTTAAGTAGAGAAAGCTGTGATCCTGCCATTGTTAATGGTGAGTTTCATCCAAGAGGCTATTATGAAATTCCTCTAACCCCCTTGGAGAAATATAGTAAAATGAACCTTCCCTCTCATTTCTCTGCCCACAAAAGGAGACAATTTTTCTAATATAAGTGCTGGTTTATTATTCTAGTTTTAAGAATATATGTACAGTATATTTTATTGTTGACAGTAGCATTAGTGAAAACTCACAGTCCAGCCTCCACCTGTTGGTGTAAGTCATTTCTCCATCTTAATGGCCCCACTGCTTTACAGACCATGTCAGCCAGTGTAAGCCTTTTAGTCTGTTAAGAAGGTGCTCAAACTTATAACCCTTTAACACAAACAACATGCTTTCTTTTGTATTTATAATAATTTTATTAAAGATTACATAAAAAGAAAAAGAAGGGGGGGAAAGAAAAATAGAAAAAGAAGGGGGGAAAAGAAAAATATAAAGAAGTAACCTCCGCCTTCATCACAACAAATATAAACAATTTTAGTAACTTATCACCTTCTCTTAAAATACAACAAATGCTCTCTTCTTCCCATATCTCATCTCCTATCTATTAATAAATCTTTAAAGCCTCATTGTTCAATCCTGGTCAGCAAAAGTCCATTAAGAGTTACCAGAGATAACAACATATCTATTTTAACCTTGATCAAATAAATCAATGTTATATTCCATCCCTGTACTTTTAAAAATCTCGGTTTTTAATCCCTTCAAATAATGTCCTAGAACTTGATCTCTCTCTCTCTCTCTCTCTGACCTTTCTCAAAAAATCCTTCAAAACTTTGACAAGTTTCTTTTGTAAATCCAGTACAGAAAAGTTATCCAGATCACTTTTCTGGTTTGTTATTTATATGTCCCTTTTAATTATTAAAACATCAACTGGTTTCATTTGTATATCCAATATGTCATCTTTTTCCACATCATTCTTTTAGCTTGTCAATTTTAAATCCACATTCAAGTCAATTTCAGTCTCGTCCAGTTGAGCTTGTTCCTCTTATGTGACATCATTTACACACCATCTATGATGATAGACATTCTTAAAATTAACTTCTGAGTCCATTGTTCACAAATACCCTTCATGTCCTGTTCAGACTATGCAATCAAGCAAGTTCTTAAAACACATTTTATTAAGTAACTATTTGCAGTAATTAAGTCTCTTGGGTATGAAGACTCAAATCAAAAAACCCAACTGGCACAACAGATAGTGAAACAGGACTCTCTCACGGGACAGGAAGGCTGGATACAACTGGAATGCGGTGCTCTAGAAACAACAGATCTCGAACTGGAATGGGGTGCTAGAGCTAATCACTGGCAATCTGGGACTGGACTGGAACTAGACACAACAACTGGATCTTGGAGCAGGACTCAGTACTTGGAGCAAGGCTGGGAACTGGATGCAAGGCTAGACAGCTGGAAACCCTGGACTAGGCTGAATTCTCTCAGCTGGAAACTTGGAACAAGACTGGGAGTTAGAAGCAAGGCTGGACTCGGCTGGAAGCCCTGGACTAGGCTGGATTCTCTGAACTGGAGTCTTGGAGCAAGGCTTGGAACCCGGATCAAGGCTGGACTTGGCTGGAACCCCCAAAGTGACCAGGGACCCAGATTCTGAACAAGATAGTTGTGAAAATCCAAAACACGGCTGAGTCTGCGAAGCGTGGTTGCACAGGACTGAGGACAAGCAGCAATGCGGGAACCTCTCGGCTTGACTATGTTGCTGAGGAGATTGCGGAGTTTCAAGGCTGGATGCCAGATGAAAGCTGCTGGGCACGGCTGATGCTGGTTCCTCGGTTTCAGCAGATGCAAGATTCAATTCCTCTTTGGAGTGGAGCTCACGTGCTGATTCCTCTTCAGCCACAGATGCTGTCTCCGATGCTGGTAAGGACTCTTCTTCTGAAGAGGATCAGTTGTCTCCGGCAGCCCGTTCTCTGTGTGGCTGCCTTTTATATCATTCTTTGGTGCACTTGGAGTCTCCTGAAGCCGATCAGGCTGCTTCCTACTGCGCGTGCTTTTCAGCTCATTGTTGGTGTGCGCTGATTGGCGTATTCGAATCCTCCTCCTCTTCCGCCGTGGATTCTTCCCATGCTGCTTGTTTTCCAGATTTTGGGCTGATAAGTTTCCAATTCTTCCTCTGACTCTGAAGAAGTTTCACTTTCCGAGTCAGAGGCAGGCTTGGTTCTGACACTTCAAAACATCCAATGTTAAAGTACTTTGCTCCATTCTGTGTTAACCAGTCAACTTTAAGTATTCTCCTTTAATTTTAATCTTTAGCTTCTTCTAGTTCCCTCTAGTATCCAATCTTCAAAGTCCCATTTTATCATGTTTTTTCCCCAGAGGAATCCAAACAACAGCAATTGCACATGGGAAGGATTTTTATAATTAATTTCAAAGTCTTATTTCAAATCCATCTGGACCTTTAGTCTGTTTTTAACTTTCTAAAATCAGTACTCTAAAAACCCTTTTGCTGTTTATTCCAAAAAGTAAAATTTTTCTAAGTCCTTAAACTGATACTTAAAACTTCCTTGGTGAAGGAGAAGGAGACTCGCCCAGTGAATGGGATAAAAACCTGCCATTCTGAAGGTTCTTAATATTTAAAAAGTGGTGAAAAAGTAATTCCAAAAGTGATTAAGAAATGAAGCTCGGTTGAGCTTTATGACCATATAGACAACATAAAGACTGTGAACTTAGATGGAATCCCTCAACTCATAAGATGGAAGCTGCTCAACTCATAAGCTGACCACAAAAATCTCAGTTCCTTCAGTCTACTCATGAGGAGGAGCTTTCCAGAGTACATCTGGGCAATCTCACAATCTCTCCTTTCTCTGGAGAGATTTCACCAGCCACTATCTGGCATCTGGCCACCAATCTCTGCCATAAATGCCATCTCTGCTCCTTCAGGGACATCTAGCTCACCGTGTCCTCACTGAAAGTCCAACAACATGCTTTCTTATCAGCTTTTGATTTAGAAATGGATGTTTGTCTTGAGATGGAATAGTTCTTTGGGGACTTCTTTAAAAAAAAAATGGTCTCGATTACAATTATTATTTTGTTGCTGGCATGCCAACATCTGGGTCAAGTCCCTTTATAGAGAGTAATATAGCCTCAGCAGGAGAAGACAGGCAGAAAACAAAGACCCAAGCACCCACTGAGGCCTATAAAACTGTTTGTGAAAAGAGGGGGAAAATAATACTGATCTAAAGGTTGCTGTGGTATATGAGAGGCTTTCAAGGGTTTTTTGGTTCCTGCTTGAATGACTGCAGAAGACTAGAAGTATAAAGCAAAGACATGAAAGGTTGTTCTGCTCCTTCTCATGGGTGACTTTAAAGCTCCTTTAAAAAGAGCTAGATTGATGACTTGGAAGTTGCAAAGGTCTCAGAAAGAAACATACAGGCCTAGGAAATAAAGTAAATATTTTCTCTTGCTCGCATACATATTAACGGTCTCGTACTATCTAGCTGGTATATTTTGGAGACTAGCCGAAACAGGGCTGGGCAAAGGGAAGCCGACACAAAGGGGATCTGCTTGGACTTTACTTGCAAATATTTTAGTGCAATCTGAAGCACTCTTAGATCCAACATGGACATAAAATTAAACATTGTACTGTATTTAAACTTCTTTTCAAATGAAAAGAAATCCTATTGCAAAGGATTCATGTGATTGCTGTTGGAGGTTGAAGTATTCTGTGGGTGAGCAGGAATCTGACTTGAGCAGTGCTTAGTGAAACAAATGGACAGCTGGCTGGAGAACTCTGGGAGTTGAAGTCCACACATCTTGTTGCTAAGGTTGAGAAACACTGGTCTAGAGAGAGAAAGAGGGAGGTCATTTTCAGACAATATTATGATTATTTAACTTACTTCAGTTGCTTGTTTGGGGGTGTCCCTCCTTAGTGAGGTCCTGAATTTCTGCCTCAAAAACCTAGGTGGTCTCATGCTGTCCCATCCCAAATGTCTGACTCAAAATTCCCCTTCCCAAAGTAGAAGTAGAAGATGAAAAAGAAAACAAGGGGTGAAAGCATAACACTCATACTGTTTGGTTAGCAGTGTTTACATGTGCTTATTTTCATCTTTGCTTTTACTAATTATAAATGAGACCCATTCACCCACTCTTTTATTTATTTTATCCAATTATATGATTTATGAACCACATCATTCTATGGGGTTCCAATGGTGTATAAGAATATGGGATGATGATGATGATGATGTTGATGATGATACATAACATAAAACCAGTTAACAACAGCATCTTCATATTCTGATGCTGACCCCATTCAAGCTACTTAATCTGAAAGTCTTCAGGAAAACCATGTAAAGCAAACCAGTCACCAAAAGTCCATAAGAGTAAAGTTCACACTCATTTCAGAGGAGGATGGCAGACTGTCCAAAAGAAGAGGAGCCACCACCTTTGAGCCTCCTCCCCTTGATAGGAGGGGATTTTCGACATGCACTTTGTAGTCACCTGGGTTTCTATATTTCTGAGATGAATACGAAGTATTTGAGAGTTTTTTCTGCTGATGGAGGCTTCATAAAGCATTTGCCCCCTCTCCTCAATCAATCCTGTTTCCACTTTTAAATATATAATGGAGCAATATTTCTATTCATTTCAAAATTTACAGTGCATTTTAAATCAATAATATTGATGAACAATAGAAAAAAGAAGAAAAATTGAAATAACCCATGGTTATATTTTATATGTGACTGAAATATGCTTAATCTTCTATCCAAACCAGGGGGAGTCAGCTGGTAAAGAATTTGATGAGGGTAGTGGCACGAGGGGAGGGAGTTTTAACCTTTTTCTTCATTGCTTACCTTTTTCAGGTATGACATATACATTTTGGTGGGCTATGGGCAAGCTGTCCTCAGTGGGCCTACCAGCATTTAACATCTCCTCTCCTGCATCTCACCAACCTTCATTGCTAATGGAACCACTCAGTGAGGGCACTGTTATAGTCACCAACCTTTCTTATCAGCCACACTCATCACACTATACTGAGAGCACTTTGAGACTCAAATGATACCACTAGCCACCTGGTGCTTAGATGTTCTAGGATCACACCAAAAGAAGTCAAATTGATCTCTGTGTGCAGTATTCCAGCAGTTGTACTCCCAACACATTTCGAGAGTACCAAGTTGGGGAAGGCTGTCCTAAGACCTCCCCGTGGTACTGCCATATAAGGGCTTGGCCAAGTATGAGTATGGAAAAATAACCATCTGAAGTTGTCTTTTATTCATCTCCAGCCTACTGGAAAGCCAGTGTCCACTCTTTTCATATTACGCCTCAAAAGTAGTGTTTTCCAACTTGCACTGGCTCAAGCAATGCTCTCTTATTTTGCCTACTGTCCTTCATCTTCATTGTAGACAAACCCTCTCAGTCTGTTCTGGTTAGACTATGAGACAACCAGAGGAGAGTAGAATGGGATTCTTTATTTACAATACAACTATATACAATTGGTGAATGTCTCTGGAATAATGGTTCAGTTCAATTCAAATCCAACCGGGCAATGGCAAAGTTTTTGGCAAGACAGCGACATCAGGTTCTGCTGTAGGGCACAGCAAGGTGGCTGGACTGGACTTGACTAGGAAACATGGCAAGGCTGCAAGGCAGGGCTCAACTGCAAGCTGCAGCACGGCAACTGGACAGGACTCAATGGGAGACCATGGCAAGGCAGGACTCAGCAGGAACTGGCAACAAGGCTACTGGGCTAGGTTCTACTGGAGTTCGTGGACAGGTGGCACAACGGGACTTGGTGGGAGATGGCAACAAGGCGACTGGACCAGCCTCGGTGGAGAACGCAGCAAGACTGCAAGGCAAAATGGATCGCAATGAAGCGACAAGGCTAGGCTCGACTGGACTTCATGGCAAGGTGACAAGACTGGACTCAGCTGGACCTCATGGCAGGGTGGCAAGGCTTGACTTGACTGGGTTTCATGACAAGACGGCAGGACTTGACTTGTCTGGACTTTGTGGCAAGGCAGCAAGACTCGATTTGACTGAGCTTCGGGGCAAGGTGGCAGGACTCGACTCGGCTGGACCTCTTGACATGGTGGCAAGGCAAGACTCGACTGGATCTCCTGGTGAGGTGACAAGGCTAGGCTTGGCTGGGGCTCATTGCAAGGTACCAAGGCAAGGATCGGGAGGCTGAAAAGGCTCTGGTTCCATAGTGGCTACAGGGCAGGCCTCTCAGAATGGTTCCAGCTTTCCTTCTCTGTGAGAAGCTGTTAGCTCAGTAGAACTTTTGTCTCCAGTGGCCTGGTCCTTGTGCTAGGTCCTTTTTAAGCTGTTCCCTTCATGCTGTTTTTCCTCCGGAGCCAATCCAGCTTCCTTCTGCATGGTGCACCTTTTGGCTTGCCTTTCCTTTGTGCTGATTGGCAACTTTGAATCCAGCTCCTGATTTCACCCAATCAGCTGCTCAAGACTTTCCCACTCTGCTGAGTCACTCAGAGTTTTGATTTCCCTGTTTTGCCTAGCATGGGTTTCCATTTCCCCTTCCTCAGCCTCAGAGTCAGACTCAACCCTTACACAGTCCTTTTGGCTGCTGTGTGCCCCTCCCCTCTGGTCATTGATGATTGCTCTCCATAGCCATTTCATCCTGGACCACTGGATTAGTGAAACGCTAGACTTGTTTGTTTGTTTAACCAGTTTGCCAGTAGAATATGAACAGCTGGGATTTTATTTTATTTTTTATTTTTTTAACAGATGAAGAGCTGAGCTTGAAAAAAAAAGCTAGAATGTTAATAGCTTCTAATAGCTCCACAGCGTGAGAAGAAAAAAGAGAACCAGGATTATCTCCAGCTCTCCAAAATGTCTCAAAGCATCTATACAACTGAAGACCGACAAGCTGCTTCCAGCAAAGCAGCAAGTGAGTAATCCAAATGAAATAAGTGACTCAAATGCTTGGAAGTCTGATAGCAGACAAAGGGTAATTCAACAAGGATCTCTCTCCCTCCCTGATTCACATTATGATTTGTATTCTTCTTCCCCCTCCCTAAATCAAGAATATTTGGGGGATGATGATTTGTGGTATGAATCATTGACTCCTCCTCCAGGCTCTGTGTTCTCAAAGGAGCAAACTGCAGAGCTAGACAAAATATTCCAAAAGAGACAAAATTACCCAATATATAAGAACTCTGTAAAAGACTTTGTTGTTAGGCAATGCCTTTTGACTGCTGAAACAGTGGTAGCAATAATTGAGCAGATGGCAATATTCAGCAAGAAAGTGGATGATCTGAAAGATGTATTTAATAGCTTGGGCAAGCCCCATAGGGAAGATTTGAACCCTCCCCGAAAAGATAAAAATCCCAAACACAAACTGCTAACAAACAAGCCCTGAACACCATGAGTAGAAGTCAACATACTCCTGAAGAAAACAGGTGGAATTGTTATATTTATCAATCAAATCATTATACTGAATACTGTTTGTAATAGGGTTAACAGGGGGAGATGGTCATCCAAGGGTTCTATTGTGCACTCCTTAAGCCAACTCCTGCACTGTAGAATATACTCAATTGATCTTAAGGAAATATAGTGGCTGCCTAGCTGGGAAGGCAAAAAAAAAAAGGGGTTCTGCTAATATTTGAACATACAACAATTCCATCTATGTTGCAGAAGATGAGTGCCTTTCTGGCAACCTTTGATATCTGCCCCACATGTGTATTTAAAGAAGAAAATACTAAGTCATCATTCCAAGCTAACAGAAGAGTTCCAACTTTGAATGTTAGCCAGAATTACTCACCATAGCTTCAAGTGATAGATACGGGAAGCCATTAGGGCTCCTCCACTTCATCTATGACCTTGTTGGAGCAATGCCCAGCTGGTCAGTCTAGCAATTGAAGGGAGCCTTGCTTGGGTACATTTGAACATAATCTGCTTAATTCTTTCCAGTTGACACCATGAGTGGGAGGAATATATGTATGTACTTCGAAAGACTGCTGAACCTTTATATGGTTGCCTGTCACAGAAGGATAAAGTAAATAGAATCAATGAAGTTAACCTATGGGCTACTAACAATCAATTAGAACATACTTTTACATTTAAAGAACCTTCCAATAACAGTGAGGAGGAAAAGCAAGATTACTCCCAATCCCTAAGTAAGAAGCAGCAAAGACAGTGGAGTGGGTATCATACAAAATGTCTATCAGTGGAAGCCACGTGTTCTCAAAAACTTGCTTTTGGAAAAAAAGGTAATTAGTGCTTGCTTTCCTGGCATGGGAAGAAGGGATGAAGAAGCAGGGATATCCACCAGTCAGGAAAAAACATTGAGACATCTCCATGGCCAAAACAGAGGACAGGATTGAAATCCAGAAAGGGATTTCTTAAACTGGCTTCCTTTCTAGCCAGTTTATGTATGGATAGCAAGCAGCTTGAGGCTGCAATGCAAAAACAAAAAAATCCCTTGGGGACATTAGGGGAGATTAAAGTGTCATTGCTCACATCTAGCTAACCAATACAGATTGGAGCACGGGGAAGGGAAATTGTCTGGGGCAGAAATTACATTGCTTGAGCATGCTAAATGCTGACATCAGGCATGCTTGATATCCATCAATAGAAAATAAATTAGAAGTTTAGCTGTGACTGAGAAGGACAGATTCAAATGAAAACCTACTTGCAGGGTTCGTGACCTTGTTCTTGAATAGGATACTGACCATGTTGAATTGTTCATTCGATGTTCTTGGAGCTTGCCCCTCCTTTGTCTATTTGGCAAAAACCATGTTCCTCTAATGATCTTCATCCACAGGCAATATTGTATGAATGCTCTCAATTACTATTTCTTCTCTTCATTTGGTTACACCACCAGGTAGTGCAACAGCATGCAGGGCTGAGCAAATAATTGGCATTTCTACATATATGGACTAAGAGTCAGAAAACACAGTGTGAGGACTATGGCAAGTCTTGCAGGCAACACAAATGGCTCAGCAGGTATATTTACTGTATATCTAGTATCTAATTCTTCTTGAGCAATATAGAGGGGTTTTTTTTCTTCCTAGTATTTTTCCCACAGGTGCAGGGTCCACTTTTTTGGATCAAATGTTGTTCCATTGGTTTCAACAGGAATTGATTGACCAGCTTGTTGCCCAAGCCTGACATTGTGGGCTGAGAATGACTGGCCCAAGGTCACCCAGCTGCCTTTCATGCCTAAGGTGGGACTCACAGCCTCCTGGTTTCTAGCCTGGCACATTAACCACTAGACCAATATAGAGTACATTTCAATTATAGAGACTGCAAGAGATGGCTGAGGGAGAGGGGAGTAGCATGTCCTCTCATTTATCCTGGCACAACAACTCTGTTGACTTTGGAAGAGAACTTTTAATTTACAACCAGTCTATGATGGAAGAAAAAAAAATCATTCCAGCCTCTAGCTTAACTGCCAGGGTGCCTTTCTGTCACTCACACACCATCTATTTAACACACAAAACAGTACATCTTTATTATGCTAGGAGTCACCAGATGGTGAGGTCACACTTAGTCTTACACTTCCCCCTCCCCTCCCCCACACATACAAGCACATGTTCATCCTTTAAAAGGAACGGGTGGCAGGGAGAGAAAGGATCACAGATTTTCAGGATATACAGTATTTCTTTATTAGTTCCTAAAAATGACCACATAGAAGCAGTATTGAATGCAATCTTGGATCTCTCACCATTTCTGAATTCAACATTATTACATGGTAATTCTTGGGGCAATGGAATTCATTGTTCTGTCATGCTGAACATGTATTACTGAATCCCAGGAGTCTGAACTATTGCCAAGAAACTGGGAAAATTTGTAATAACAAAATGGGGTTTTGAAACATTTGCCTAGGAAGGTGTCAGATGTGGTATCTGAGGGTCTCTGACACAGCAGGAGCAGGTCTCCTAGTTGCTCAAAATGCAGACAGGTTTGGCCTAGAAGTACAAGTGGATGAAGGATGAGGTCCATCAGAATTTTTAGACTTTTTGGTTTCAGAGCTGCCAAATACATAGAATAGGGGATAACAACTTGGTGTTATTTACAAGTTTTGAGCTACAACTCCCATCATCCTTTGCTATTGGGCATGTTGGCTGAGATCAGTGGGAAGGTATCTAGACGATAGTAGGCTGTATTTCTTTGATGTAAGAGAGCATAGAATACCCATGGTCACTAAAACTCATACTTAGAAATTGGTATGAAATGTGAAAGCAAATGTAGATTTTTTTTCTTCACAGAATGATGCAGAACTTTGACAGTTACAGCTGAATGCATGTAAAAGGAGATGGATGACTGACAAGACTTCTATCATCCTTCCTACCTGTACATCTATTGGGGATGTGAGTAGAACTTTCCTGTAGCCTTCTGAGCAATGAGTCTTAAAACCAAGGTGAATACTGGGGACAGTCAAGGCTTCTGTTGGCTGTAACTGAGGCTCATGTTTGCAAAAAAAATTCACCAGAGAACATGGAGCTTGTATGTTTTGAACTCCCATTCATCCCCATTCATATTGCAGCCTTCCCTTAGTATTCCAAGCAGAATGGTCATTGGTACTGCTGGCTGGGAATTCTAGGAGATGTAGTCTGGCACAGTAAGATGGGCAGCTTAAGATTGGCGTTTGATCAATCAATCAATCAATATCTCTGGGGACCAGATTGGGGAAGTCTGTCCAATGGATGTTGTATTTGCAGCTTGCCTTTCCAAAGCAGCTAAGAGAAAATATATATTGCTAAAAATGGCCACATTGTAAAACAAAAATTAAAACCACCACACAAGAAACAAAAGGTTAATGAAAAAAGAGAAGAAGAAAACCTCCAGTCATCCATAGCAAAGTCTGCACAGCCACCTTTGTTGGCAAAGCGAGAAGCAGCAGGTTTAATGATACGGCTGGAACAAGACTCATTGCTAAAGATGAGGTAAGTGTTATTTCACACTTCCTCAAAGCATGTGAAAGCTGCCACTAACACACAATCACGTACTCCTTGCTGCAATGCGTGCCAGATCAAAACAGATTCTTCTCACTTTGGTGTCTCCCTGCAAGAGTTAAAGGAAAGGATCAAAGACTTTCAAAAGCTAAAATAACAATGAAATTCACGACTCCATTTTGTTTTACAAGCTTCTCTCTCTCTCTCTCTCTCTCTCTCTCCCATCACCCTCTCACCCTCCCATTCTCTCCAGTGTTTCTTTCAGAAACGTAATTTCTAAAGCAGCGAACAAACCATCCAGCTCCAACAGATTAGAATGTGTTGTTTGGGTGCCATCTAGCCTGTGAGACAGGCACTCGGCCTGCCAGATTTTGACTTGCCTGAGGCACTGTCAGATGGTTAGGGAGGTAATGGGGAGTCCAGACCGCTTTGAAGTCCTGCTAGCTATTTATCTTTTAGTCACCATCCATTGTGAGGATGCTGCTCTTATTGCTCGTTTCTGTCTCAAGTTCTATGCAAAGCCTTTGCAAAAACAGCATTTGCCGGATATTAGCCCTGTCTTCTGTTGGGAAGTCAAATCAAATCAAATCAAATCTTTATTACAGTCATAGACTAACATAATGTAGGGAAGTCATGTTTCCCCTCTGGAGTGATAGCTCACATTCAGTAGAGATTGTTCTATCATGTAATCCTACCAACTGGGTACCCACCATTAATGTAGCCAAGTGGCAAATTCACATAATGGGAGGGAGAAACAGCATTTAAAATATTCCTAATGCCTGTGTTTCGTTTTATTTTCCCTTCTGTGGGCACTTCTAGATGATATTGACTCTAGAATGGAGCAGGCTCTCTCGGCCAGCACAAATGATTTAGGTCCTTGGTCTTTGCAGGGTAACATGGAGGACAAGACTGGAGCAGACCGAACGTACTACACATCTTCCTTGAAATTGCCTGGTGGGGAAAAACAGGCCTGCCATTGGTTTGCAACACTTTTTTGGTGTCACCCTGCAACTCAGTAAGATTCCTCAGATTCATAGCTCATGGTCTCTGGGGAAAAAGCCTTAAAATGAGGAACAGGAAATATGTCAAGTTCAGTTTTGCTCATTTCAATTCTATTTTTTTGCATCTGTTTGCATTTTCTTTTTAAAACAATCAGTACAAAAAAATGTTCACATTTTTAAAAAATAGATGCAATTTTTTAAAATGCCTTTTTCCTACATATTTTTCCAAGCCACTATCCTCAATATGAAGCATATTTCTCATGTGCACGTACAGTTTTTTGTTGTTGTTTGTTTAGTCGCAAGCCACATCACAGTGTGAATCTCTGTGTTTACCATTTGGCAATTATATTGTAGGTAAGTTTGCATTAAAATCCTTATGGAGAATTAGAAATGGAATTGGCTCACGTTCTGCATGGCATCAGATCCCATGCCATGTTAGTAGATTTCCAAGATTTCTACAATGATATAGAGCAACATACATTTTTGTGCCCAAGCTACTCCTAAAGATTGACTTCCTCAATGTGTGCACACATGCATTTTATCTACTGAAACATCTCTTACCACATCTCTTTCCTGAGCTGTCTACATATGGGAATAGAGAAACAGTTTTGGGGCTGGGTCAATAGATCTGCTAATGATGTTGCTGAAATTTGAACATGGGAGTGTTATCTGAATGAAGGAGCCTTTTGCTTTCATGGCAGTAATAGCAGCATCCCAAATATCATGGAGAGAGAGAGCTCTCCCACCAGCAGACAAGCAAACCAAGAAGCTACAATAATTATTTGTCTATAACAGCACAGAATTCAACTTACTAGAGTATTGTAGATAATTCTAATAGTAAGTGCTTCAAAGTTGCTCATTGCATATCATGGCACTCAGGATGTCTGGCACCAGCAGTCAGAGGGACACAGTGGTATTGAGGTCTACCAAATGGCATTTTGCTGGGAACATCACATACAATAATGCATGCCATATGCCAGCAAATTTGGAAAACACAAGAATGGCCATCAGATTGGAAAAAATCAACTTATATCCCCATACCAAAAAGGGGAAACACTAAAGAATACTCAAACTATCGAACAGTGGCATTTATTTCACAAGCCAGTAAGGTGAAATAAGATCCTGCAAGGTAGACTTCAGCAATTCATGGAGCGCGAATTGCCAGATGTACAAGCTGGGTTTAGAAAAGGCAGAGGAACTCGGGACCAAATTGCCAATATCCGCTGGATAATGAAAAAAGCCAGGGAGTTTCAGAAAAACATCTATTTCTGTTTTATTGACTATTCTAAAGCCTTTGACTGTGTGGACCAGAACAAATTCTGGCAAGTTCTTGGTGGTATGGGGATACCAAATCATCTTGTCTGCCTCCTGAGGAATCTGTATAACGACCAAGTAGCAACAGTAAGAACAGACCATGGAACAACGGACTGGTTTAAGATTGGGAAAGGAGTACGGCAGGGCTGTATACTCTCACACTGCCTATTCAACTTGTATGCAGAACACATATTGCAATGTGCTGGGCTGGATGAATCCAAGGCTGGGGTTAAGATTGCTGGAAGAATCATTAACAATCTCAGATATGCAGATGATACCACTTTGATGGCTGAAAGCGAAGAGGAACTGAGGAGCCTTATGGTGAAGATGAAAGAAGAAAGTGCAAAAGCAGTTGCAGTTAAACCTCAAAAAACCAAGATTATGGCAACCAGCTTGATTCATAACTGCAAATAGAGGCAGTGAAAGACTTTGTATTTCTAGGAGCAAAGATTACTGCAGATGCTGACTGCAGACAGGAAATCAGAAGACATTTAGTTCTTGGGAGGAGAGCAATGACAAATCTCGATAAAATAGTTAAGAGTGGAGACATCACATGGACAACAAAGGTCCGCATAGTTAAAGCAATGGTGTCCCCCGTAGTAACATATGGCTGCGAGAGCTGGACCATAAGGAAGGCTGAGAGAAGGAAGATTAATGCTTTTGAACTGTGGTGTTGGAGGAAAATTCTGAGAGTGCCTTGGACTGCAAGAAGATCAAACTAGTCCATCCTCCAGGAAATAAAGCCAGACTGCTCACTTGAGGGAATGATATTAAAGGCAAAACTGAAATACTTTGGCCACATAATGAGAAGACAGGACACCCTGGAGAAGGTGCTGATGCTAGGGAGAGTGGAGGGCAAAAGGAAGAGGGGCCGACCAAGGGCAAGATGGATAGATTATATTCTAGAGGTGAAAGACTTGTCCTTGGGGGAGCTGTGGGTGGTGATGACCAACAGGAAGCTCTGGCATGGGCTGGTCCATGAAGTCACGAAGAGTCGGAAGTGACTGAATGAATAAACAACATCATATACAAGACACTTGTAATGAAAATTTGAACACAGACAAACTGAGTGCTGGCTCAGCCATTACTTCCTCCCTTATTCATTTCTATGTTTGTGGGTTTTGCTTTTTTTTCCTAACCAGTTGCAATTTTCCATTGCTGGCATTTCCTTAGTTCCAACTGATCTGTGCCAGAAGCAAAACAGTTTTTCAGAGTTCATCTCAGAGGAAGGTAAGAAGAAAGGCTATAAATCAGAGGTTAATACACACTTTGCACCATGAAAGTCTCAGGCTCAGTTTCTGGAACTGAAACCCAAGCACTGCTGCCAATCAGCGGAACTGTAAAGATGGAAGGCCTGAAAAAACAAAGTTCTAATGTCATTCAACATTTAGAGAAGGGACGTAAAATGTTAAACGTTTTCAGTTATTGAATGGTTGGACTAGTTATCTTCTACATTTTGTCTTTTAATAGTTGTTTTTAAACTTATTGTTGTACACAGCTTCAAGAAATGCCTTTTGATATTGGAAACATTATGAAAATTGAATAGATAAGATACATCAGAACATCAATATGATGTTCTGGATGGAACTTCTGGCCAATTTAAACATGCTGTTTTGAAGCAGCACATTTATTGTGATGTCAGCAAAGGCAGCTTCTAATGCTCCTAAATGGTATGGGAAGTTTTAGTTTCACTGGTTATATCACTGTGTTCTACCTGGAGAGAACATTGTCTAGAATGATGACCTAAAATCCTTGAAATTAATAATTGATTTTTATACTGAACATAGGGAGGTGAGTTCCAAAATGAGTGTAAGAAATGATATGTCCCTTCTGTTTTTTATTATTGGTCAATAGTGTAAAAATGGATGAGTTGCCTTTCTTTTATACGTACAGATTTTATAGTTAGTCTCCACTCAACTAGCATTAGGTAAACAACTTTCAGAAAGATTTGAATCCTGTCCACACTGATGGTATCAATTAAGCTACTGATACAGTAATCTTTCTTTCAAATTCTTGTGCTTGTTTTCTTCTTTGATTAAGATAGTCTTTATTCATTATATAGGTACTGTATATAACAGTTGTACATAGGCCTAGATAGCCAGAATATAATTATATATACATTTTATGTACAAAATTCTGTATATAAAAGAAGTTTCTTGAATGCAGGTGCTCAGCCAGAACCTAAGAAGGCAGTCTTGAGTTTCCTCATATAATTAATAAATTACCAGTTATTTTCAAAGTCTGTTTTTGAGTCCTTGGGGGACAGCATGGGAGGAAAGAATGTGGCTTTTGTCCCAGTCTCATTTATTTATCCTCTACTGAGTGGACCAATAAAAGAGAGTTTTTCTGAGGATACTAAATTCAGAGACGGCCAAAGGCACTTCAGTGTCTAATGCAGGAATGCTAAGGTGACAACTATAATGAGAGATAAGACTATGATAAGTGAAATTATTCACAATTGCTTGCCTTTTAATGGTAACTAAAATTCCACCTGCGACATTCTAGGCTTGAGGAATCCAAGGCTGGAGTTAAAATCGCTGGAAGAAACATTAACAATCTCAGATATGCAGATGATACCACTTTGATGGCTGAAAGTGAAGAGGAACTGAGGAGCCTTATGATGAAGGTGAAAGAAGAAAGTGCAAAAGCTGGCTTGCAGCTAAACCTCAAAAAAACCAAGATTATGGCAACCAGCTTGATTGATAACTGGCAAATAGAGGGAGGAAATGTAGAAGCAGTGAAAGACTTTGTATTCCTAGGTGCGAAGATTACTGCAGATGCTGACTGCAGTCAGGAAATCAGAAGACGCTTAATCCCTGGGAGAAGAGCAATGACAAATCTCGATAAAATAGTGAAGAGCAGAGACATCACACTGACAACAAAGGTCTGCATAGTTAAAGCAATGGTGTTCCCTGTAGTAACATATGGGTCCAAGAGCTGAACCATAAGGAAGGCTGAGCGAAGGAAGATCGATGCTTTTGAACTGTGGTGTTGGAGGAAAATTCTGAGAGTGCCTTGGACTGCAAGATCAAACCAGTCCATCCTCCAGGAAATAAAGCCAGACTGCTCACTTGAGGGAATGATATTAAAGGCAAAACTGAAATACTTTGGCCACATAATGAGAAGACAGGACACCCTGGAGAAGATGCTGATGCTAGGGAGAGTGGAGGGCAAAAGGAAGAGGGGCCGACCAAGGGCAAGGTGGATGATATTCTAGAGTTGTCGGACTCGTCCCTGGGGGAGCTGGGGGTGTTGACGACCAACAGGAAGCTCTGGCGTGGGCTGGTCCATGAAGTCACGAAGAGTCGGAAGCGACTGAACGAATAAACAACAACAACAAAATCCACCTACCAGGGCAACCTTCCTGGTAACTGGGCCAGCCCTCGAGTCAGCATTGAAAAATTTGTTATGGTAAACTTCTGCATGTTGAAAAATACAGCTAAATACAATATTATTATGCAATTAAGCAAACAAATACAGACAAAAGAAAAAAGTGATTTTATTATTTGAGGCAGATATTATTTCCCCAAAGAAAGAGTGAATCAATTGTAATTATTGTGCTTTGGGGTAAGAATTGGCACCATTTACCTTCTGGGTTAAATGTGCTAATGAAATGAGGCACTTGTATAGTTTCCTTGGACTGAACAAAAAGCAAAGCCAGCGACAGGCACAACATACAGCTAATTGTACCATTTGCTTAACACTTCAAGAGTTAATGAGAGACAAGCAAAACCTTGATGATCTCTTTGCTTTTCCTCTCTCCCTATCACTCCTGAAGTAGTGGTGATCCAGATGCACCATGGGAGTCATTTATTTCACCCTCCCTTCACAGTCCCTCCAGGGCAGGGGTTTGACCCATTCCTACGACGACACCCCTTTCTCCAGCAGCACCTGTAATTTTATACACAACAGAACACAAACGGCATGACGGGAAAAGGCTGGGCTTCCTCTTCTTAATGGGCTCTATGAAAAAAGACGGGAGACAAAAAGGGTGTGCTTGACTGTTTGGATGGAAAAATAATACAGATTGCAAACTGAGTTTGTTTCCATTCTTCACCCCACCCCACCCCTAACTGGAAATAAAATGAGTGAAAGCGCTCAGGAAAAGTGGTAGGTGGAAGCTCAGTGTGGCAAGGACAAGAGATTGACCTTTTCAATGCAGAGTCCTCCTTTCCAGTTGAAATGAGACTGTTCTAACCATGCAAAGTTTGATCAGAGTGATAGTTTGTTTGCTTCATCTCCAGTCATTCTAGTTCAAAAATGGGCAACCTCCTTACAAACTAGGAACACACTTTTTAATGAATTGTTTGATGAAAAATTAGAGGTCTTTCTAGCACATTTGAGGGATAAGGCAAAAAAAAGAAGTGTAGAAAGGAGCAATTATTTTCAACAGTAAAATCTGTTTGCAGAAACAGAGGGCTGGCCAACGTAAGGGAGGGTTTTAAAATCTCCTTTCACTTTTCTAGATGAACAAAATTCTTCCCCATTTCTAGCCGGTCTGGCGGGATCTACGTTTCTCATAGAAGGGCCTAATGGGAACAAAGCTAAATCTGGAGAGCCATTGTTGTTCTCCCATATTGCCCCTGAAATGATCCTATGTTGCTCTATAGGGACATTCTGTGAAAAATTAGAATATGCAACTTGGGCTGATGAATTCAACTCTATTTGAAACAGTGGGAAAACTTTTTATTAAGGAAGGAAAATGGTGGAAGCAGCAATCTTCTTGTATCTTTAAAAAAAAACCTGTCTAAAAATAAACTCATTTTCAATCACACCACAAGAAAATCACCCCCAGTGCTTCCCTTTTTCAGCATCCAAACAGGCCCAAGATAATGAGATAGTCTTTGCAGCTCTGCTCTAATGTTTACTATCCAGGTATGGTAGCAACCATAGACATTTTTGCTAAGAATAAATATAGCAATATATCTGGACTGTAGTGATTTCTTCTGTTGCAGGAATAGATTAAAAACTAATCAACATGTTACTAAATTCTAGGATTCACTAAGAGCAGATGCAGTCATACATCTGCTTCTGCATTCTACCATCTTAGGCTGCCAAAATAATTAGGTGATTCAATATTCCTGGGATCCTAGCATGATATCCACAATAACCTTCTCTGGACACTCCTTTGGAGCTCCAAATTGGGAAAATGGCCGGCTAAAAAGCAAAGTGCCAGTCTCTATCACAACTTTATTAGAAATAAAGAATGCATCTGATCTCCACAAGGACACCATGGGCATTATAAGGCACTAAAAATGGTGGGATGGATGCAACTCAGTGTTTTGTTTAAGAATGTGGCTGCCTGGTCAGAAGGACAAAGCAGAAAACATAACCCAGGTGCCGAGCCTCCTGTGAAGTCAATGGAGATAGCAGGGGACAACCTCAGCAGTTTATCTTCTAATAAAAAGGTGTTTTGTGGAAGGCTCTAGAATTGTGGGAGCCCTAAAGTATTTATTTAAAAGATGTCAGCAAACATCAAATGGTCAACTCAAGAAGGCTCTGGTGCTAAGGCATCAGAACAAGGTGATCTTCTTCTGTCTGCAAATGGGTCTGAGTTTATTAAAGAAGTGACCAGTTTAAAACAAATATGTAAGAGCCTCTGGCTATGGGCTTCTATTTTCCTGTTAAATGCTCTGTAGCTGAGACCTTATTTGCATGATTTACTGAGCATATGTCTCTCTCTCTCCCCCCCCACCCCCCATATTTTCAAAGACGAGAATTATCTATGTCCCTGCTTCTGGGTTGTCTTTGTCCTTTGCAACTTGTGTAATATCATTGGTGGAATCCCAATCAGTCTTCCTGCTTTTTTTATCTTCTTTTCCTTGTAGCCATCAATAGCCACACTGTACTATTTGGTAACCAGAACATATTGTAGAGAGGGACTGGTAAGTACATCAAACATCACTCAGCCCATTCTACCACTCTCCCCCCTCCCCAGTATCTCCAACAACAATAAATCTCTCTGCATCCAGATGCAGACAGTATGCAGGTTTTATGTCTCTGTGCTTTTCAGGGCTTTAAAAATAGTCTCACATGCAACAAAATGAGCTTCCATGAGTGACATTTTTAAAAGCCTTTTCTCCTGTCTTCCATTGTTTTCCCAGCTTGTGAGTAATGGTTAATGAGTTATGTAATGGGGAAGGGAAATGTTTAATTCAAATTGGAGTCTCTAGGTTTGTTGCTCTTTAAATGACTTGCTTGGTGTTCATTGCTGTTGATACTGTAAGTAAAGGTAGAGGAGAGACAGATGGGTCTGTATTTCAAATCTATGTCAGTTTTACATGTGTTCAGTTGCAAGGCTGTTCAGCCTGATTTTTGCATCAGCCTTTAAATTTCTTTGCATAAAATGAACCCATGAAAATTTCACACTGATTTTTATATGCAATTTTCACTAACATACTCAGTTTTGGACACAACTTGATATTTTCATTTATTTCTTCATTAGATGTATATCTCACCATTCATCAAGGAGCAAAAGAGTCCTTGTAATACGAGATGGGCAGTAAAGAAATATGACAAACAAACAAACAAACAAATGGCAGTGTACCTAACTACTCACCTCCATTTGGTATTCACGATCACAACTCAGTGATATACTGTAGGTTAAGCCAAAAATTAATGGACTGGCCAAAAGTGACTTAGTGAGCTTCTGTGGCTGAAGGTAAGTTTGAAGCTAAATCTCTCTGCTTCTTGTTGAACAGAATATATGTACACATGTTTGTATGCAGTTTTTGATATGGTATGCAATTTTGCACACAACTTCCCCTAATATATGAAAATTTTTATGCCATACTTGGAAGCAAGAAATATATTGCCAAAATTGGAAGTATGTGTCATCGAAAGAATAACTGCATGCTAATTAGCATGTTGGTCTGGGAAATGCAAATTAAGTCAGCTTGCTTAAACATGCTATTTTATATCTTTTTTCCTCAATTAGAGCAATTAGAGTACTTACCATCATCCAGAGCTGTTTCTGTCCAAGAAATGTAAAATCTCAAAGAGACCTAGGGAGAAAAATAAATATAAATAGAGAAGAAAGAACAACATGTTATCTATTCTTTGATGTTTTCATTGATAAGGCTCCTTAAACCCATTTCTTTAAAGACAGGGAGTATAGTGACTTTTTTTTTTTTAAAGCAAGGATTCCTATCTTTTTCTATAGGGGTGTGTAAACTGAGGCCCTTCTGGTTGCCACATACATTTGGAGAATCCTCCCAAATGTTGCCACCATACTGCAAATTTTAATGGGCAACAAAGAAAATTGTTAAATGAATGAGACATATCCTGTGTATAATTAATTTAATTTAAATCAAAATTTCCCAACTTGGAATGTATCCCCCGGCATGTCACTCAAAGACCAGTGGGAGGCCTATCTCAGCCCAGGGGTATCCACAAAAGTGTCAAAGAAGTCAATATAGTGGTCAGAGGCACACAAAGTCCTGTTCCTTTTTTACATGTGTTGGGTCAGGGCTTCAATCACACAGTTGTGGCTGTCATATTGCCTTTTTTTGACACATAAACATTCTGCTCAGTCCGAAAAGAATGGTGCCCTCTTGCTTTTCTACTTCACTTGACAATAATTTGGTATAAACTATCTGGCAAGCTTTCAGAAATCAGCCATTCACTATTT
Source organism: Candoia aspera (assembly GCF_035149785.1). Lineage (NCBI taxonomy): Eukaryota > Metazoa > Chordata > Lepidosauria > Squamata > Candoiidae > Candoia > Candoia aspera. The sequence goes on from NC_086153.1 coordinate 315,713,483, forward strand.
ATTCTCTAAATAACCATGTTTAAAAAACTAGGCTGAATTGGGAAATGGAAGATGAAGTTATTTGTTGGGATTTCCATCTGACCGAAGCCTTCTAAACATAAAGGGAAAACTCATTGTAAAGAATCAAGCCAGGAGAGTGGATAACCTTTGAACTTTCACATTTTGTGACATTCAATTTAATGAGCACACTTATCTTGGCTGCCAAATGTTACATGATAGAGACGTAAAGTTTGTATTATGGGCAGTTTGGCCAGGAAAATTTGGGTGGCTGGGGAGATGGAGCATATCACAATTATTTTTGCAAAACAAGCATGAGATCACAATGATCAGATGTATAGACTATGGGTCAGTTATATCTGTTGCAACAGGCAGAAAAGAAAATGAATTTTCAGTGGAAGTGCAAGATGAGAAAACAAAGGGCTTTTATAAAAAATCCAAGAAACCTGTTGCTTGAATCAACAGAATCTTTCAGAGTTGTATGTATGTAACAGCTTACTAAGCTGTGCACCAATTGTGCCCTTTCCTGGATCATGAGGCTCTACTCACAGTTACTCATGCCCTGGTCTCCTCTAGAACAGGCTACTGTAATATGCTCTACATGGGGCTGTCCCATGTAGAGCATCTGGAAGCTTCAGCTGGTGCAAAATGTGGCAGCACAGGCAGTTATGTGTGCCCCTGAGATGGTACACATTATACCTCTGCTCTGTGGGCTGCATTGGCTGCCAGTTTGCTTCTGGGTTCAATTCAAGGTGCTGGTTTGACCTTTAAAGCCCTGGGGCCAGGTTGTCTGAGGGACTGCCTCTCCCCAGTTATATCCACCTGTCCCATCAGGTCCGGCAGGAGGGGTATGTTGTGGTCCCAACCGCAAAGGAGTTCCAGGATGGCTCCCACCCTCTGGAACATTATTCTCCCCAATGTGTGGTTAGCCCTCTCCCTACCAGCCTTCCAGAAAGTCTTTAAACATGGTTTTTCCAGAAACCCTGGGGATCCCATGGGAACAGGGAGCCTGCAAAATGGTTGTATTGTGTTTAGGATGTTGTCCCTTCTTCCGGAGTCTTGGTTTTGATTTATGTTTAATTGTTTTTAATAGTTGCTTATATTTGTTTTTAACTATCTGTTTTTTGTTGTCTGCCACCAAGACATGTTTGTGAGAATGGGCAGCTATATAAATTTGCTAAATAAATGAATAAATTAAAAAAAGATAATCTCATACATCACCAAGAAGGAAACTTGGGGTTGCTGTTAAATGCTGTTAAATTGTGGGGGGGGGGGGAATGATTTGCCTTTAGGTTGTTCTGATGGGTTTTAATTCAGGTTTAATGACATTATGCCAATGTTGTTGTTGTTGTTGTTTATTAAATTTATATGCTGCTTGACTCCCAGTGACTCTTAGCAGTTTGAATTGAAAGCATTATCTTGATCTGCTTTGCTGAGATCATCATGATTTAGAATGCCTATTCTACTGCACAAGATGCCTACAGGTCCCTTTGGTTATGACACATCAGAACTTCTTCTGATTGTGAGACTTTTTAGGGAAGGTTGTTGAGAAAGTGATCAGCCTGCAGTTCCAGAAGGCCCTGGAAGAGGATTATCTGGACCCCTTCCAGTCAGGATTCAGGCCTGGCTATAGTACTGAGATGGCACTGTTTCCACCTTTGGTGGGCTCAGGTTGGGGGTACTGCATCCATCCTGGTCCTCCTTAATCCCTTCAGTGCCATTGATTATGGTATCCTTCTGGACCAGTTTAGGGGATTGGGAGTGGGAGACAGGCTTTGGCCCAACCCTAGCAAGACTGAGTAGTCATCCAAATAGAAGATGACTCATGCCTTCTAGTTTTCCTCCTTTCTCCAGGGCCACTTTCAGTCAGTTACTGCAGATCAAGCCTGAGGCTCCTGCTTTGTGGGGTGCCTTAGAATTCTACTCTCTCCCACTTTTATTTAACATCTAAATGAGGCCTGTGGGTGAGGTCATCCATCAGCACTATTTATACATCTCCGCCATAAGCTGACCAGATAATGTCATCAAGGTTCTTTCCCAGAGCCTGGAGACAGTAGAGGTTTGGATGGGAGAGAACAGGCTTTGGCCCAACCCTAGCAAGACTGAGTGGCTGTAGATTTTAAGGTCCCTGGTCCAGAGATTTTCCATCTTTGACTCTGTCTGGGAAGGGCATTTCCCCAATCAGAGTTGGCACAAAACTTGGGGGTCCTCCTAGACTCATGACTCCTACTTGAAGACTAGGAGGACCTTTGAACAGGTTCATCTTGTGCAACAACTCTGCTCATTCCTGGATCAGGAGGTCTTGCCCATGGTGACTCATGCCTTAGTCACCTTCTATTTGGATGACTGTAATGTATTCTACATGGGGCTGCCTTGAAGAGCATTTTGAAGCTACAGTTGGTCCAGAATGCTGTGGCACAGGCAGTTTTTGGTGTTTCTCATTAAGGAACATGACCTGCACTGGCTCCCAGTGGGCTTTTGGTTGCAATTCAAGGTGCTATAATACCTTACAAGGCAAACGACCACGCTATTTGCAGGACCACCTGTCTCCCATGGTCTCTGCTCACCCTACCAGATGTAGCAGGGAGCAAATGCTCCAGGCCCCTTCCATTAAACAATGTCAACTTGTGGGGCCCCTGAGTTGTGCCTTATCTGTGGCAGTGCTTGCCTCATAGAACAGCAGCCCTCCAGAGATCAGGATGCCTCTGACTCTGTTAACCTTTCATAAGGCATTGAAGAGCTGGTTGTTCCTGTGGGTATCTGTGCCAGATGGCAAGCTGCGCTGGCTAATATTGGTTAATGTTGTTTTTTATGAATTGGATTGTGTTTGTGGCCTTGGGCATTATGGTTGTTGTTAAATTACTGTTGTTGATTGTAACTCTTGAATGCCATCCAGAGTCACTTTTGGGAGACTGGTGGCCATATAAATTGTTTGTTTGTGTGTATGTATTCATCCACCCTTCTGGCAGATGCCTATGGATGTAGCATTAGAAGTGCAGAAGGAGAATAAGAAAAGTTTCTGCAAAGTCAATCAAAGATGCATTTAGTTCCGCATTCTGCCTCCAGATCACTTAAGGCCAGGTCTGGGTTCCTTGCTCTTCTATGGAGATGCCCACTTGTATGGCAAGCTTGTCACAATGAAACCTGATTGCACAGGCATGAGGCAGAATCTAAGATTCTACTCAACATTTGGATTGGATTGTTGCTAACACTACTAAACCCAATGGAATTGTACTAACATAAAAACCCGGTGACAGCTCTTGGAATGTAGCCTTTAAATGTTTAAAGACTGGGGCCTGTTATCACATAAGATAACTGAGCTGCAGTGTTTCCTTGGATGTCAAGTATCATCTCCTGAATCACTTTCATGAGATGAGAAGGCTATAGAAAAAGGCTGGATTTTCTTCTCTTTTACTTTCTTCACACAAACACAGAAAAAAAAGAAAGAAAAAGTAAGGTTGGTGCCATAATTTATTACAATGAATACTCAGAACATACAAAACAAACCTGACATACCCTCACTAAAGATGCCTTTGCATCTTGCCAAACATGAGAGATTAAGAAAATGCAATTGATACAGGCATGACATTTGTATTTTAGCCTTTTGTTTCTTCTCTTTGAAGCTGTAATATGCTGCTGCAGACTGAAACACAGAGGTCTCCTATTTGATTTCTATTCATTTTAAGCATGTCTCTGCTGATTTTTCCCCCCCACAATTTGATGCACAGCTCCTGGCCAAAGGAAACAGGAGACTTGGGAAGGCAAGTCATTACAACGTGCAGCAAAGTGCTCTCCATCACTCACCACGAACTAATGGAGATGCACCTTAGCAGGATGGCTGGATGGTATTATGCTCATGAGCACAATTTTACAATCCTTTGGCAACCTGGTCATTGTGGGATACCCTGTCAGGTTTGATCTTTTCTTGTGCTGATTTTCTATTTCCCAGTCCATGTCGGTACTTTTATAAAAAAAAGAAAAAAAGAAGCCAGGATTTAGAACACCACAGAACAAGGTATTGGCCACAAAATGAAAGCAAATTTGAGTCTTGCCAAATTACTAAAATTGTTCCTTTTGAGAAAGACCAATAGGCTTGCATAGTTCTTGTCTCTCTATCTAAATCTCAGCCAGTCATATCTGATGTCTCCCTGAGGCTCAAGGAGTTTCTTTTGTTGGTTTATTTCTTAGCCCCCCCTTTCTGGGGGGAGATGGGCAGTAATAGAAATTTGAAAAATAAATAAATAAATAGATAGATAGATAAATAGATAAATAAATAAATAGATAAATAAATAAAACAATCATTATCAAGTTCATATAAATTTAAAATACCAGTGACATTATCCAACTAGTTAAAAGCCCTTCGGAAGAGATCCATTTTAACCTGTTTCTGGAATGCTAATAAGAGACTATTCCCTAATCTAGGAGCCATCACTGAGACAGATAATCTGACTTCTGGTTTCAGGCCAGGGGGACGGAAGTGAGAATGGTCTCAGGTTTCCAATCTCTACTACCCGAAAGTGATGGCTGCCATTTAAAATAGATAGATAGATAGATAGATAGATAGATAGATAGATAGATAGATAGATAGATAGATAGATAGATAGATAGACAGACAGACAGACAGACAGACAGACAGACAGACAGACAGACAAATAGATAGATATAGAGCATTTGTAGAAAGTCACCAGTTAGTTTAATTACTTAGATACAGGGTGTTTTTCATTTATCTGTTGGTTTATTGATGTCAGCTCTCCAAGGTAGACCAAACTTGGAAACCAAAGACATGCAAGCTCATACTACTTTTATTATAAGGTCATAGTAACAGAATCTTGCAAGTCTGAATGCGATCCCCCCTCCCTCCCTTTTTCTTCATGAGAACTAGGGTCTCTAGACTGAGATGCTCTCTCAAATTACATTTCTGCACTGGACTCAAAATTCTTTCCCCAAGGTTGCTGAAGAACCATGTTTTCAGAGCCTTCTGAAAGACTAGCATGGATGGGGCTAACCTCACCTCAGGAGGGATGGTGTTCCAGAGGGCAGGAGCCACAGCAGAAAAAGCACGTCATCTGAGTCCCATCAGATGAAGCTTTTTAGATGGGACCCGCAACATACCCCTCCTGCTGGACCTGCTGGGACAGGTAGATGTGATCAGGAAGAGGCGGTCCCTCAAATAACCTGGTCTCATGCTTTGTAGGGCTTTAAAGATCAAAACCAGCATCTCGAATTGCATTTGGAAGAAAACTGGCAGTCAATGCAGCTCATGGAAAAGAGGTGTAACATGTGCCATCCTAGACATTTTAGACTCTATGCATATGTTTATATTTATTGTAGTGTAGTTTGTTTTGGTTTTGATCCCTGTTCACTGCCTAGAGTCACTGTATTATGAGGTGGGTGGCTATAAAAATGTATAAATAAGGAAATAACCAGCCAAGAGCTGAATGGGTGCAGAGAGGGCATACTCTCTTGGCAATAAGCCCATATGGGTTTTAGACCTGGTATCTAGCATAAGCCCAGAGTGAGGGAGTTGGGATGACTATTGTCATGCAGGTAACCCTATGGGTAACTAGATGTGAGGTCTTGTTCTTGAATTTCTGTAGATAACTAGTTGTGAGGCCTGGTTCTATATATATTCAGTGAGATTTAAAGGCAGAAGTTAAAGTTAACTAATGTAAAGCACATCAAAATTACATATTTCAAAATAAAAATGCACTCCATTTTTGTTGAAAGAATAGTGAAGAAGAAGTGTAGGGGATTATCACTAGGAAATCTGTACCACCGCCTCCACCACTACCACCACCACCATCCTGACTCTTGTTAGAGAGTTACATTATATGTATGTTAGGGCTACACATACTCCTTTGACTGCCAGATGTATGTTTCTGTATGGTGCTGGTAAGTGTCATGATCTTTCAGTGATACAGTTGAATGTAATTGAAAATCTAAAATGAAAAAAAATGTGATTATGTACTGAGGTGAAGATTAACATATCCTGGGGTAGCAAACCACTGGGAATATCATATGTATTGGTATATGAATTCAATAGAAAGACTGAATTAATTCTTTGAATATATCCATGCAGATATAACCAAGGAAGGTTTTCATTATCATCAGATTATCAGGCTATACATATTATTGGAATTAAGAAGTTGGCTTCATCCTTGTTGCTAGTCCCAGGAAGTCTTAGTTCACACAAGCTGTCATGAAGAGTGATTAAGCCATTTCTGGATTGCATAATTTCTGACAGAAGTAATGGGTAGGGCCTTTTTTGAAAGAGAAATTGCCCACATCCCAAACAAGAGCAAAACCAATTCAAAATATGTTTAATATTTGAAATGATCAGATGGATCAATACTTTTCATTCCAGGCAGTAAATTAAACTAAGTATTTTCCATTTTCCAACACATTCCCATTTACTGGATGTTGGTTTCAAAGGATAAAACATAATAAAGAAACAATTTACTTTGAGGATGTAGTAAAAGGAGAACAGGAGCTTAAATGGATAATGTATCCTTAGGCCTCTTTGAGTTGCAAAAATCCCCCTCCCAAAAAAACAAAAATACCCATGAGATTGCAGAATCAATCATTTCCATAAACAAAATCCATAATCTATAAAATTAATTTATCAGGGAACAATAATACAACTCTTTTCCTTAACTTCACTGGTCAATATTGAATAAAACTCTTTTGTTGTACAATAAGCAATGGTGAGTTCATCCTTGAGGGAGGGAGTGTTTCTGGCTGCCTTTAAAGAGGTGCTGGTGCACCCACTCCTCAACAAACCATCACTGGTTCCCACCGCGCTGGACAATTTTCATCCAGTCTCCCACCTCCCCTTTTTAGGGAAGGTGGTTGAGAAAGTGGTGGCATTGCAGCTCCAGAGGATCCTGGATGAAACCGATTATCTGGATCTTTTTCAGTTGGGTTTCAGGCCCAGATAAGGGATGGAAACAACATTGGTTGCACTTTTGGATGATCTCTGTCAGGAGCAGGATGGGGCAGCGCATCCACCCTTGCTCTTCTTGACCTCTCAGCAGCTTTCGATACCATAGACCATGGTATCCTTTTAGGACAGCTTAGGGAGTTGGGGGTGAGTGGCACAGTTTTGTGCTGGTTCACCTCCTTCCTCTGAGACCAGTTCCAATCAGTGTTGATAGGGAGTGAGAGATCTGGCCCATGGCCCCTCCTTTGTGGGGTGCCACAATGTTCGGTACTCTCCCTTCTCCTTTTTAACATCTATATGAAACCATGGGTGAGATCATCTGTCACCATGGGATGAGGTATCATCAATATGCTGATGATACTCAATTATACATCTCCATCCTGGGTGATTTAAGTGATGCTATGACCACCCTCTCTCTGTGCCTGGAGGCTGTAGGGATGGGGAACAACAGGCTTCAACTGAACTGTGGTAAGATGGAGAAGATGTCGGTTGGGGGGTCCTCTGTATATGGGAATTTACCATCTCTGATTCTGGATGGGGTTACACTGCCTCAGACAGACCCAGTATGGAATCTGGGGGTCCTCCTGGACTCACGACTCCTGCTTGAAGAGCTGGTGGCAGTCATGGCTGGGAGGGCCTTTGCTCAACTTCATGTTGTATGCCAGTTACGCCCCTTCCTGGATCAGGAAGCCCTCTGGTCAGTCACTCATGCCCTAGTCATCTCCTGTATAGACTATTGCAATGTGCTCTACATGGGGCTACCCTTGAAGAGTATCCAGAAGCTACAGTTCAGAATGTGGCCGCGTGAGCAGTCTTGGGTGCCCCAAGGATGGCACACATAACACCTTTGCTGTGGCAGCTGCATTGGATGCCAGTTTGCTTCCACTCAACAGATCCTCAGATCTGTGAATATTTCCTTCTTCTAACCTCCAGTTATTCATTGCATAAAGAGAGATTTATATGTTGGTAGCTTTCAGTTGGAGATTCTAATGCAGTGTTTCTCAATATTAGCAACTTAAGATTTGTGGACTTCAACTCCCAAAAATCTGGGAGTTGAATTCTGGGAGTTGAAGTCCATATATCTTAAATTAGCTAAGGCTGAGAAACACTGTTCTAATGAATAGTCTCAAAACCAGGCCCTAAGGTTAAAGGAGTTGGACAAATCTAGCCTGGAGGAAAAATGATTAATGAAAAATGATTAAGAGCCATATTCAAGGAAACTTTCTATTTATATTATTAATGATATATAATTGATAAGGGGTTTTATATATTTATTGTTTTATTGAGTATTTTGTTGTAAACAGTCCAGAGTCCCTCTAGTGAGAGAAGATGGGTGGTGACAAATTTGATAAATAACAATTAAAAAAAAGTGTTCCATAAGTTGAGCTCAACTCCTCATGTCCATGTAGCTTTCTTGGCAACAATATGTATGTGATTTGCTGCTGCCTTCTTTCAGGATATCTTTTTGACTTCTCAGTATGGCCTACAGCAGTATGATTTTTCTGTTGATCTCTCTTATAAGTACTAATCAGGTCTGATGCTACTCAGTTTCTTGAGATCAGCCAGGGCCAGCTAGGTGAAGTCACATAAATGATGAATCAAATTTGTTTTCTCTTTCTGCAAAAGTCAGACATGACCTGAACAGGTTTAAAATACAGGATTACAACTAAACTTTAGGAAGGATTGCATCATCATATAAACAAATCAATTAGAAATTAATGAAATATTCTTTGCTGGAAGATTTTAAGCAGAGATTTCTAGCTATGTACCAGAGGTTCTGTTTTCCTGCAAAGACATGGAATTGGATTAGAGGTGATTGAGATCCCTTCCAACTATGTGATTGATTCCATGAAGAAGTCCAAAGTTGGTACAGCAGATGGATGTCATGTTCACTGTTTCAATGTGCAGTGTACATCGTAACGTTTCACATGCCATGGCGCTGATGCGCGTTTCTGTTTGGGAGGGAGCTGCTGTGAAACCTTGTGCCAAGCTCTGTATCTGAATTCATTACAATGGAATGCGTTTGGGTTATGTTCTCTGTTCAAGGACTTTTCCCGCAGACCATCAGAAGCCGTTAGGAGCACCTGGGATTGTGAGCCTGGGAAGATTCTCCGGGGGGAGGGATCTCATTTGTACCGAGGGTTTTTTAGTTTGCATTTGGCACACTTTTTCCATTCTCAGCTTTCTTTGTGATCCTGCATACTATTCTTTAATAAATCAGATATCTTTATGAACCTGTTTATGAGTCTGATGGTGTTTTAGAATAGGCAATCCTTACAATGGGTTCTGTTCCCTCTGTCCATGCATTCATATAGAAGGAAGTTACTGCTAATTAATAAATACAGCAGATGCATCACATCAATCTATTCATACAATAGTCATATATATCACATATTAAAATATATCCCTGATACATATGCATACATGACTTATCTATAATGTATCAATCATAAAGATATTAACATGACATGACAAGTATGTTTCAGAAACACAAAGAAAAACAAAAAAGCTTACTTGTGAGTGCTTACTTCTGACCCACCCAGGACAATGCAGCTAAAGTTTAGTCATATAATCTGGTAAAAAACAGTAATAGTGAGATTCACGCCTTTGTAGTCAGTCAGAAATATATACTGGGACAATGTCCCATGGAGTATCAAACAGGATATGCATCTCTGGGATGGGATTCCTCCCTGCCTGATTTTATGACTCCCTAGAATCTTGGGGGAGTTTTGAAAAAGAACCACCCTTACCAGTTGTTGTTTATTCATTCAGTCACTTCTGACTCTTCGTGACTTCATGGACCAGCCCACGCCAGAGCTTCCTGTCGGTCATCAACACCCCCAGCTCCCCCAGGGACGAGTCTGACAATTCTAGAATATCATCCATCCATCTTGCCCTTGGTCGGCCCCTCTTCCTTTTGCCCTCCACTCTCCCAAGCATCAGCATCTTCTCCAGGGTGTCCTGTCTTCTCATTATGTGGCCAGAGTATTTCAGTTTTGCCTTTAATATCATTCCCTCAAGGGAGCAGTCTGGCTTTATTTCCTGGAGGATGGACTGGTTTGATCTTCTTGCAGTCCAAGGCACTCTCAGAATTTTCCTCCAACACCACAGTTCAAAAGCATCGATCTTCCTTCTCTCAGCCTTCCTTATGGTCCAGCTCTCGCAGCCATATGTTACTACGGGGAACACCATTGCTTTAACGATGCGGACCTTTGTTGTCAGTGTGATGTCTCTGCTCTTAACTATTTTATCGAGATTGGTCATTGCTCTTCTCCCAAGGATTAAGCCTCTTCTGATTTCCTGACTGCAGTCAGCATCTGCAGTAATCTTTGCACCTAGGAATACAAAGTCTTTCACTGCTTCTACATTTTCTCCCTCTATTTGGCAGTTGTCAATCAAGCTGGTTGCCATAATCTTGGTTTTTTTGAGGTTTAGCTGCAAGCCAGCTTTTGCACTTTCTTCTTTCACCTTCATCATAAGGCTCCTCAGTTCCTCTTCGCTTTCAGCCATCAAAGTGGTATCATCTACATATCTGAGATTTTTAATGTTTCTTCCAGCGATTTTAACTCCAGCCTTGGATTCCTCAAGCCCAGCATGTCACATGATGTGTTCTGTGTACAAGTTGAATAGGTAGGGCGAGCGGATACAGCCCTGCCATACTCCTTTCCCAATCTTAAACCAGTCCGTTGTTCCATGGTCTGTTTTTACTGTTGCTACTTGGTCGTTATACAGATTCTTCAGGAGGCAGACAAGATGACTTGGTATCCCCATACCACTAAGAACTTGCCACAGTTTGTTATGGTCCACAGAGTCAAAGGCTTTAGAATAGTCAATAAAACAGAAATAGATGTTTTTCTGAAACTCCCTGGCTTTTTCCATTATCCAGCGGATATTGGCAATTTGGTCCCGAGTTCCTCTGCCTTTTCTAAACCCAGCTTGTACATCTGGCAATTCTCGCTCCATGAATTGCTGAAGTCTACCTTGCAGGATCTTGAGCATTACCTTACTGGCATGTGAAATGAGTGCCACTGTTCGATAGTTTGAACATTCTTTAGTGTTTCCCTTTTTTGGTATAGGGATATAGGTTGATTTTTTTCCAATCTGATGGCCATTCTTGTGTTTTCCAAATTTGCTGGCATATAGCATGCATTACCTTGACAGCATCATCTCGCAAGATTTTGAACAGTTCAGCTGGGATGCCGTCGTCTCCTGTTGCCTTGTTATTAGCAATGCTTAAGGCCCATTCAACCTCACTCTTCAGGATGTCTGGCTCTAGCTCACTGACCACACCGTCAAAGCTATCCCCGATATTGTTATCCTTCCTATACAGGTCTTCCATATATTCTTGCCACCTTTTCTTGATCTCTTCTTCTTCTGTTAGGTCCTTGCCATCTTTGTTTTTGATCATACCCATTTTGGCCTGGAATTTACCTCCGATGTTTCTAATTTTCTGGAAGAGGTCTCTTGTCCTTCCTATTCTATTGTCTTCTTCCACTTGCACGCATTGCTTGTTTAAAAATAATTCCTTATCTCTTCTGGCTAACCTCTGGAATTTTGCATTGAATTGGGCATATCTCCCCCTATCACTGTTGCCTTTTGCTTTCCTTCTTTCTTGGGCTACTTCTAGTGTCTCAGCAGACAGCCATTTTGCCTTCTTGGTTTTCTCTTTCTTTGGGATGTATTTTGTTGCTGCCTCTTGAACAATGTTGCGGACTTCTGTCCAGAGTTCTTCCGGGACCCTATCTACTAAGTCCAGTCCCTTAAATCTATGGTTCACCTCCACTGCATATTCCTTAGGAATATTAGTGAGCTCATATCTAGCTGATCTGTGGGTCTTCCCTAATCTCTTGAGTCTGATCCTAAATTGTGCAAAAAGAAGTTCATGATCTGAACTACAGTCAGCTCCAGGTCTTGTTTTTACCTACTGTACAGGTATCTGCCACCTTTGGCTGCAAAGGATGTAGTCAATCTGATTTCAGTGTTGTCCATCTGGGGAAGTCCATGTATAAAGCCGTCTCTTAGGTTGTTGGAAGAGAGTGTTTGTTATGCAGAGTGAATTGTCTTGGCAAAATTCTATCAGCCTATGTCCTGCTTCGTTTTGTTCTCCCAGGCCATGCTTACCTGTAATTCCAGGTGTCATTTGACTGCCCACCTTAGCATTCCAGTCTCCTGTGATGAAAATAACGTCTCTTTTAGGTGTGTTGTCCAGTAGGTGCTGCAGATCCTCATAGAACTGCTCTACTTCAGCTTCTTCAGCATCTGTGGTTGGGGCGTATATTTGGATCACTGTGATGATAGATGGCTTGCCCTGAATTCGAATTGCGATCATTCTGTCATTTTTTGGATTGTATCCAAGTATTTCTTTAGCCACTTTACGATTAATTATGAAGGCTACTCCATTTCTTCTGTGGTCCTCTTGTCCACAGTAGTAGATCTGGTGGTCATTTGATGTGAAGTGGCCCATTCCAGTCCATTTCAGTTCACTGATGCCCAAAATGTCTATCTTTAATCTTGACATCTCACCAATAACCACATCCAATTTGCCCTGGCTCATAGATCTTGTATTCCAGGTTCCAATGGTATGTTGATCCTTAGAACATCGGATTCGCTGTTCACCACCAGCACCGTCGGCTGCTAGCCATCCTTTCGGCTTTGAGCATCATCACGTCTGGGGCTGGTTGAACTCATCCTCTGTTCCTCCCCAGTAGCATTTTGACCATCTTCCGACCTGGGGGTCTCATCTTCCAATGGTATACCGACATATCTCTGGTTGTACTGATCCATTTAGTTTTCACGGCAAGAATACTGGGGTGGGTTGCCATTACCTTCCCCAGGGATCGCATTTAGTCTGACCTCTCTGTCACGACCTTCCCGTCTTGGGTGGCCCTTCACGGTTTAGCTCATGGCATCATTGAGGTGCTCAAGCTCCAGCACCACGACAAGGTAACAATCCTTTGCTGAAGACGCTTACCAGTAGCTTAGTGGATATGCTGATGGTTTTTAGTCAGTATAGTGGTACAGTCTTCCAGGTAACTGGGGAAAAAAAAGGTAAGCCTTGTTTATGTCGGTATGGTATGGTATGGTATGGTATGGCATGTTATGCTATGCTATGCTATGCTATGCTATGCTATGCTATGCTATGCTATGCTATGCTATGCTATGCTATGCTATGCTATTCAGTCTTATGCAACTGAATAGGTTATATCTATGTTGGGCAACAGAATTAAGTTTATTTCCCTGTATGTCAATGATGTTAATAAAATTAATAGTACATGAGGACAGGGCAAGAGGCAATGACACTTTTGTTTTAAATTCCAGAATTGGGAGGTGTTACACAGCCCTTTATAGCATTTTGAGACAAGTTCTAAAAACATTTCTTAAACACAGGTAAGCCTTAAAATCAATAGAATGATACAAACGAGAGGAAACAATGAAAAATAATGGAAGAGGAAACCTACTGATGGGTTTCAGTGATCAGGAGATTGAGTCAGCAGCATCAATCAAGGGCAGTTCTAGACACAACAATCCACCATACTCACTGAGTCATAGACATTTAACAAAAGCCTTGAGGGATGTAAACAGGAAGAAATTCAAATGATGCATAGCTGTGGTCAGGCAAAAGTCAATCTTTGTGGAGTTCCATTTGAGAGACTTCAGTGTCTCTTAAGTGGTAGGGGAAAGATCTAGTAAAATTGAGGACATATTAGAACAACAGTGGAAAAGCAGAGAGGGATATTCAAGGTAATGGAACAAGAAGGAAGAAAAATATCAAGGCATCTTTATCTGAGTCATGGATCAGCATAAAATAACATTCAATGATAACATTACAGCCACCACCCATTTGTATACTGTATGTGGAGCACCTGAAACAGAGGACATAGCACATATATTATTTGATTGTAATTTGTACAAGCAGGTGAGAGATCTGCACCTTGGCCCATACATTAAACGAATGACCCATTGGGAACCACATATTAGAACAACATTTTTTCTGTGCGGCCAAGATCCAAAAACAACATATAACACAGCTCTGTACTTAAGTAATTCAATACGCTTGAGATATGCATATGTGGGGTTGATCAGGGTAAATTGCAGAGGTGACATGGAACTATGATTTGTATTTTCACCTATATGTATATTTATCCACTGTATTTTTATCTACTCCTTACTAAATTAGTCTTTTTATATTAATTTTACACAGTTTTATTAATATTCACTGTTTAAATTTTGTATTTGGATAAGGCCTAAGGGCTAATCAATAAACTTCGATTGATTGATTGATTGATTGATTGATTGATTGATAACATTACAGCCACCCCATTATGATGGTAATCTAGTCTATATATTCTAAGGCATTACTAAGATTTGTTACTAGTGCAAACTATAAAATCATGACACTGATATCATATAAAACTGTAAGATTAAAAGACAAGAATGGGTACAATATAGATTTACGATATATAGTTTGGAATATATATATTCCAAATATATCTATATTCCAAACTAGTTTCCATAGTTTCATATATGAAACTATGAAATAACTTAAAATAATTAAGAGCTAACACAAAATATAAAATCACTGAAATCTACAATTAAACTATATTTCATAGTGGTATTGTAACTAGAGGAACTATAGTAGGCTTGTCCTTTTCTAAAACCCAAGATGGCCGTGCGTAAAACAAGGGAAAATGAGAACAAGCTATTTTCCCTAAAAGATACAGTAGCCTAAAATGTAACAAAATGTAACAGAGTAAAAGATAACATGAATATATTTCCACAACAGGAACTTATAGCCCATGGCCTGTAAATTCTGTTCTGCAATTTCAGGGGTCTCCCCAAGGTCAGACTACTCAAAGTCACTGGCCTATCATTCAATAAGACATCATCACTTCCCACCAAATTTTAATGAAACGCTACAGAAAACATGTAAGTTAAGCATCTAAAAAGTGTAATGTACATATTTATGGTTATTTATATGTGTATTAGAAAGACCTTCTCCAAAAATAAAAATGAGTCAAATCCTACTTATGTCAGGTAGCATTTGTTTTAATCAACTAGTAAAATGAAAATAAATAGCAATTAATATAAGCAAAGCAAGTGGGTTCTGAGATTATATTCTTCCTACTATGAGTTTATCCTTAATAGTATGTTACTATTTTTAAAAAATCATCAAAAGTTCTTCATACTTCTAATTGCTGATTTTTTTTACAGAATAATCCTGAGACATAAATCATTGATAGCTGATGTCTATCGCCTTTTACTATGTTTAATTGCCTTTCTACTTTGGTATAATCATAAAATCTTATCACATTTTCACTTTCCCCCCAGGAAAACATATTCTCAATATGCCCTTCATGTCCTCCTGTGAATGTTGAGGCAAAGAAATTGTCAGCATTATTCTCAACCCTGCTGTTTCCTAACTTCATGCTCATGGCCCTCATAAAGATTCCACAAATTTTATTTTGTAACCATTTATATTAGTTGTCAGTTTTACTTCAGACAGGCAAAGCTCCTGTGTGAGGTTACATCTGAATCTCCCCAAAAGGACTTTTTAAATACTAAATTTGGAGATTTTCTGCTCAGGCACAACTTCTGAGTAACTTTTGAATGAATACAGAAGACCAGCCAGTGGGGGTTTAGCATGTGCATTTACATGTATGAAAAACTAGCCTGAATTGGAGCTAAGAGGCATCTCTATATGAACTGCAATCTAAAATGTTTTATTAGAGGTAAAGATAAATGCAAAACATTTTTCTACTACTGTAGTTGGACAGAGATGTTGCTTACAAGGGTTCACCATTTATACCAGCACTCACTTTGTGTATGCTGTGTGATGCCCCTCTCCTAAAATTTATGTTTGCAAAGCTATTAGAACCGTTACGTTTTAGGCAATTTTTAGGCAACATAAGAAAACACAGAACAGGAACTGGCTTAATGAAACCATTTTAGATGAGAAACACTGTATCTCTGATTTGTGTTTTTGGGCCATAGAACACATGGGAGCAAAAATGGGAGTGTTTTATTGAAAAGAAAAAGCAACGGGATTTTACTGCTGAATCCACGGTAATGGGATTTAGTCATCCTGATGAGCTAAATGAAGATATTTAGTATTAATCTTTGATTTATAACATTTTAAAACTTTTGAGATTTCACCCTGAAAGACCATAATATATTTTTGCACTATAGATCACAACAGCCATTTCTCAGCTTCATTCAGCTTTGCACAGTATACCAGACAACCAGTTTATAGCTATTTTAGAAGATGAAAATAATTTATGCGCCTCATTTTGTCTTTGTGAGAACCTTTTCGTTATCTCCATCAGAAGTAAATATATATAAAATCTTTTAAGAATGTTCAGGTTCCTTGTAAATATTCCCCTTTGTGCTTAATAGACCAACACTTTTATCTGTGGTAATTAAACTAAATGGATAGATACAAGAACATTGGTTTTCATATGGATACTGTTTTGACTGTTTTATTAAAAAAATGGAAGGCTATCTTAATTCAGACACTTCCTGAATTAGTTAGCGTACACCAAAAGGGAACAAACCATTTTAATAATATTGTTATATGTATGTTGTAAGCCATTTTATATATTAGTGTTTACAAATATTTTTATTCGTAGAGCAGCCTTGAGAAAGCAATTCATTTCCAAAATCATTTTTCTGCTACTTTCCCCCCTACTTTTCCTCCTTTCCCTTCTCAGGGAACTTCACAATTTCTTTGGCCTGCATTTTTCAAAGTACTTTTTGTTGTGGGATGGCAGAGCATACTGGTCTTCTAATTATAGTATGTCATACATTTTACCATGACTCTGCAGCCTCCTGGCCACCCACACTATCTGATCAGGAAGAGGCCAATGGGAGAAATCTCCTGATGAGCCCTTCCCTTGGTATTCCCTTGGTATCCCTGTGAAGTTGGAGAGGCTGCGGACCCCTGGAGAAACAATGGTGGATGAACAACAGGTCTCCTATCCTTAGCAGTCACAGAGTAGCTTAGGTAGGTACAGAAATTCAGGGTCCCAACCATGAGAAATTGTGGGAAGTACCTTGGGGAGGGTTAATTTGGTGAAGGAAGGGATAACACCATTAACACTGACCTGTCCAATATCATGTTCATCCTGCCCCTGATTCATACACAGATATTGCATGCAGACAGCCTTTAACTTAGGCTCAGTTGTGTCAACAGAGGTGGTAGAAATGAGGGAGATTTTTCAGGACAGAATGAAAACATAATATAGGCATGTATGTGCAGGCTTGAGCCTGAAGCCACTTTGGCTGAAATAGGTTCCTTAACCCAACCATGTGGACATGGTTTATTCAAATAAACATGTTTATTTGAGTCAATATAGTGTAGTTGTTAAAATTTTGAACTAAAACTGAGTAGTTCAAGGCTCCAGACTACCTTTAGCCATGGAAATTCACTGAGTTACTTTAGGTCAGTCACTCTCTGTTTAACCTATTTCATATGATGGTTGTAGGGATAAAATGAAGGGGATTCTCATATAAGCTTCCTTATGTTTTCCAGAGAAAGGCAGAACATAAAATAAAATAAAATATTCCATTGCTTGGAATTACACAAAAGGTACCATATGTCATGTACATGGTTGTTGTTACTGAGTTTTAAAAAATCAAGGAAGATCAATAGCACAATCAATTTATGTTTGGGTAGGGCCCAAAAACTATAGCCGTGTGCATTAAGCCAGGAAAAGGAAACCCTCTAGACATGTAGCAGTCAATGGCAAATGATGTTCATTGTATAGAAGGTGCTCTACATGGCTCTTTCACTCTCTGTTGCACATTTAACACAAGAGGGAGTTTAGAATGCTTTATTCTACACAAGACGTTTCCCACCCAGTTGGAAAAATTCCAAGACTGTAGTCAGATTTAAATGAGAATCCGAGTAAGAGTTTTTTTATTGATATCTTACCTATCAATCTGCAAGGGAAGATGCCATTGGGGTCTTCCTGATTATCTTGCAATTGGGGTTGCTTGGGCCATGCGTATCTACTATGGAGCTCTTGGATAAGTTCCAATATCCCACACAGTGGAATAGAATTTTATAGGTTGATCATACTAGCTGTGTGTGACCCCAAACCATGCTTCTTGCTTACAGCCACTGTTTAAAAGACACAATTACCCATCTAAGTCATGAGGATTCTCTGATGGCCATTCATAGTTTGTGTTGGAGATGTTAATAGTTTGCTCTCAATCATCCCAGAATCACCCCAGAATTAGCCATTTTCCTCTCCCAGTTATAGGATGTCCTTGTAGAGAGTAAGAAAGATGACCTTGACAGAAATATACAAGCTCTGTTACCAAAGCAACAAGGGGTAAAACACATCTTAACTCCAAAGTAGACAGATAGCATTCATGAGCACCTCCCTAATTCACTGAAGTATAAGAAGGGGGAAGAGGTACAGCACAATCAGATTTGCAAGATTTTGTTATTATAGCCAATTTCAGTTAAAATAATATTAGCCTTCTTGGGGAATGGATTTCTTGGTCTGGTCTACCTAATGCAGTGTTTCTCAAACTTGGCAACTTTAAGATGTGTGGACTTCAACTCCCAGAATTCCCCAGCAAGCCATGCTGGCTGGGGAATTCTGGGAGTTGAAGTTCACACATCCTAAAGTTGCCCAGGTTGAGAAACACTGACCTAATGGGACTGACAAGCCCAAATAACATAACAAAGATTGTTGGCTGATTTTGGTATGACAGTATCTTCTGGAGAATTTCTTCATACTACAACAGTCTATAGCAGTGGTACCTAGTGAAGTTGACACCCTGAGCAGCTGCCTCTACTCACCAAATCACACCACAAGGCCCCAGAAGTAGCACCAGCTCCACCTTCATTGTGTGCCATGCTGCTGATCACCAAACAGCTGGCAGCAACAATTGGCTTCACACTTGCCACCTTTGGCAGCACTTCCTCATTGCTCCCACTGCCCTGCCCTTGGTCCACCACTGGTTTGTAGTACTATTCTCCCGAAGAGGTGCCATTCATACATGAGCTGTGTAGCTTGAAGTGGCCCTGCAGGATGAGAATCCCAGCTCATGACTGATGGCTAATAGTTCCTATAATTGGGAGTCTGTGAAAAAATATGATAAACAAAGGGACCCAGAGTCAGGGATAAATCTTTGAGTGTAAATAAAAGCAGATGGTGTGATAGATTGCAACAGAAACTATAACCTTAGGATGCATGGATCAGTAAAAAAAATATGAAGCACTTTATCAACCGTATTATTATAGTAGAATCCTCGTCCATTTTTCAGAGAGTCTAATTTCAAGTCAAACAGGACAAAGTAATATCAAGTTATCTTCTTTGGCATTTCTAATGCTTCTTTTTGAAGATGGTCATGTTAGGATTTGCTTTGTTGGCATATGATGCTGCATTTCATTCCTGTTGCATAGAATCAGTTTATTTCTGTAATAGCCTGAGGTTAAGCAATGAAACTTACTGTTCCCTTTTTGTAAATAAAACTTCAGTTGAGCTTATTATTTTCAATAGGTAAATCACAGTACATCTATGTATTTTATGTAATTAATAGTATTAGGATTAAAAATGCAAACACTATATTGCCAAATAGTATTACATTTTCTTTTTCTTTTTTTAATGACAGTATATAATTATTACCTTACAGATAGTCCTCACTTAACAACCATTTGTTTAGTGATTATTCAGACTT
This sequence comes from Candoia aspera, assembly GCF_035149785.1. Classification (NCBI taxonomy): domain Eukaryota; kingdom Metazoa; phylum Chordata; class Lepidosauria; order Squamata; family Candoiidae; genus Candoia; species Candoia aspera. The sequence goes on from NC_086153.1 coordinate 315,733,110, forward strand.
ACGACAGTGCTGGGAAAACTGACTTACAACCAGTCCTCACACTTACAACCATTGCAGCAACCCCACAGTCATGTGATCACGATTTGGGAGCTTGGCAACTGGTTCACATTTATGACCATTGCAGCATCCATGGTCACATGATCACCATTTTCGACCTTTCCAGATGGCTTCTGGAAAGCAAAATCAATGGGGGAATTGCTTGATTCATTTAACGACCATGTGGTTTGCTTAACAGCTGCAGTGATTCACTTAACAGCCACTTCAAAAAGGGTTGTAAAATCAGGTCAGATTTGCTTAATGACCACTTCACTGAGCAACCGAAATTCCAGTCCCAATTGTGGTTGTTAAGCGGGGACTACCTGTATATATTTAACAATGTATATATTGCTTTATAATATATCATGTATCATAATTTTATATCGTAATGTATAATATAGAGCTCCATCATGGTATAGTAGTTAAAGTGCTGGACTACCAGAGGGGAGATCCAGGGCCTAGTCCTCCCTTAGTCCTAGAAGCCAACGAGCTGACCTTGGGCTAGTCACTCCCTCTCAGCGGAGGGAGTCAGTGTCAGGTTCTCTGACAAGGCAAATGATAAAACCTCTTGTTGCATTATGCATTGATCATGTCACTGTAAGAACTAGCTGAAAGTAGTGCCAAAAAAGTGAACCTTGCAGCCATGTGGGACACTCTAAGAAAAACAACATTGCAATATAAAATCTACATACACAGGTAAATTTCCTCCATGACGATCTGTCCCTAACTTAGTCTTGCAGATCTTCTAAAGGTGCACCCACTGCCACTCTATCTAAGTCCCTCTACCTTGCAATACAAATTATAGTTGCTTTATAAGATTTGTTGTTTATTCGTTTAGTCGCTTCCGACTCTTCGTGACTTCATGGACCAGCCCACGCCAGAGCTTCCTGTCGGTCGTCAACACCCCCAGCTTCCTCAGGGACGGGTCCGTCACCTCTAGAATATCATCCATCCACCTTGCCCTTGGTCGGCCCCTCTTCCTTTTGCCTTCCACTCTCCCTAGCATCAGCATCTTCTCCAGGGTGTCCTGTCTTCTCATTATGTGGCCAAAGTATTTCAGTTTGGCCTTTAATATCATTCCCTCAAGTGAGCAGTCTGGCTTTATTTCCTGGAGGATGGACTGGTTTGATCTTCTGGCAGTCCAAGGCACTCTCAGGATTTTCCTCCAACACCACAGTTCAAAAGCATCGATCTTCCTTCGCTCAGCCTTCCTTATGGTCCAGCTCTCGCAGCCATATGTTACTACGGGGAACACCATTGCTTTAACTATGCGGACCTTTGTTGTCAGTGTGATGTCTCTGCTCTTAACTATTTTATCGAGATTTGTCATTGCTCTTCTTCCAAGGATTAAGCGTCTTCTGATTTCCTGACTGCAGTCAGCATCTGCAGTAATCTTCGCACCTAGGAATACAAAGTCTTTCACTGCTTCTACATTTTCTCCCTCTATTTGCCAGTTATCAATCAAGCTGGTTGCCATAATCTTGGTTTTTTTGAGGTTTAGCTGCAAACCAGCTTTTGCACTTTCTTCTTTCACCTTCATCATAAGGCTCCTCAGTTCCTCTTCGCTTTCAGCCATCAAAGTGGTATCATCTGCATATCTGAGATTGTTAATGTTTCTTCCAGAGATTTTAACTCCAGCCTTGGATTCCTCAAGGCCAGCTTGTCGCATGATGTGTTCTGCATACAAGTTGAATAGGTAGGGTGAGAGTATACAGCCCTGCCGTACTCCTTTCCCAATCTTAAACCAGTCTGTTGTTCCGTGGTCTGTTCTTACTGTTGCTACTTGGTCGTTATACAGATTCTTCAGGAGGCATACAAGATGACTTGGTATCCCCATACCACTAAGAACTTGCCACAATTTGTTATGGTCCACACAGTCAAAGGCTTTAGAATAGTCAATAAAACAGAAATAGATGTTTTTCTGAAACTCCCTGGCTTTTTCCATTATCCAGCGGATATTGGCAATTTGGTCTCTAGTTCCTCTGCCTTTTCTAAACCCAGCTTGTACATCTGGCAATTCTCGCTCCATGAACTGCTGAAGTCTACCTTGCAGGATCTTGAGCATTACCTTACTGGCATGTGAAATTAGTGCCACTGTTCGATAGTTTGAACATTCTTTAGTGTTTCCCTTTTTTGGTATGGGGATATAAGTTGATTTTTTCCAATCTGATGGCCATTCTTGTGTTTTCCAAATTTGCTGGCATATAGCATGCATTACCTTGACAGCATCATCTTGCAAGAGCTTTATAAGATATATATTGTAATATAATTAACATATATCAGTATTAATTTACCTATAGATAGCTTTGTCTCAATAAATTATAATTAATCTTGTAATTATTTGTGATTTTAGACTTATAATGATTCTATAATTCTGTGCTATTAGTATTAATTTAATATTTTAGTTACTTTCCTCGTAGGCATAGTTTGCTTCGTATGGCAGGGCTGTAAAATTCTGAGGTTTTAATATTCTTTTCCGCTGGGCAGTGACTGAAATGAAATGAAATAAATGATTTATTATTATTATTATTTGTGATTTTGCAGCTGCTGTTTTAATGCATTTGCTTTGGAATGTGCCCTAGTGCATAAGCATACTAAAAGGCTTTATGAAAAATTGCACTAGGAAAAAAACTTTCCTATGATGGTATATTGTAGAGCCTGAAAAGTGAGATAAAAAAATCTATTCCATAAAATAATTATCATTATTTTTTAAACCAGTTTTCTGAAATATTTGAAAAGGGGAGCATTTGGACTCAGTAGTGAGCATTCAGTCATGAGCAATGAAACAGGAGATGAAAAATAAAAAAGGTGCTTTTTCCTTAAATCACACCATGCTGAGAAATCTAATGATATTTGTGTTTGCTTGTTGCTGGATAAATTTGTTTTTAAAGTCTTGTATTGACTCTTTCTTTTCATAGTTGCCCTTACAAAAACACCCTAAGGCCCCATTATTGTACTAATGACTTCTAGCATTTCATTGCAAATATAATTTCTAATTGGTTTGAAAAAATAAAGCCAGTCCAGCTAGAATAATTGCTCAGTTAGACTGTTCTCTCTCTTTTTCTGTCTTTGTTGCACATACACTCACACACACCCAATGAGAGAATGAGAGAGAGAGACCACCCATGGAGAGCATTTTAGACATGGAGAGATAGTGATTTATGAGGCTAATCAAACCTCCATTGATTTCAGAAGAAAATATCTCATTGACATCAAGTGAGGATGGGATGAGACAGTTTTTATTTCCCAAATGCACATTGGTATAATGAACTGGATAGCCTACAGTAAAGGTTCCTGAAGAATGATTTTTAAAGTCATTTTAGGAATAACCATTTACTGTATGTGTGGATCATGGCTATACTCAGCAATTCCTATCACCTAAAAAATTGCCAAAGATCATTCAAACTTTAGGCCAGTGTCTGGATTTCCCAGAGGAATCTTATTTGCCACTATAGAAAAGAGGGTATTGAACTTAATGGACCTTTGGTCTAGTCCAGCAGGACTGGTGGTATGTTCTTAAATGTTCCAGTTTTTTCTTAAAAGCTACATTTGTTGCTACCAGTTGAATGCTTAGAGCAGAAGACAAGATACTATCCCTCCTAAGCCAACAGCTTTGGTCAGTGAATCTTACTTCAGCACCAGCATAATCTAATGTTTAAACTAAGTAATGTAATGTCCATACTCCAAGAAATAAAGCCAGACTGTTCACTTGAGGGAATGATATTAAAGGCAAAACTGAAATACTTTGGCCACATAATGAGAAGACAGGACACCCTGGAAAAGATGTTGATGCTAGGGAGAGTGGAAGGCAAAAGGAAGAGGGGCTGACCAAGGGCAAGGTGGATGGATGATATTCTAGAGGTGACAGACTCGTCCCTGGGGGAGCTGGGAGTGTTGACGACCGACAGGAAGCTCTGGCATGGGCTGGTCCATGAAGTCACAAAGAGTCGGAAGCAACTGAACAAATAAACAACAACAACAACAATGTAATGTTTAAAGTGAGCATATAATTAGGGGCGCAAGATACATCATGTGACACACAACACAGCCAACAAGTGAAGGAATAGTTGTAGGATTCAGGAGGTACAATTAGGCCTTAGCATCTGCCACTTAAAACAATTGTTTCATTCTGCCCAGCAATACAGCTAACCTATCCTCATTCAATGTATGAATATTGTGTCATATACTGTATTCAAAAGATAATCTTAAAATGATGAGAGGTCATGAAAGCCAACTCAGTCCTGCTGTTTGTCTTAAAGCCTAAGTACTATCCCATATCTAAGTACTGTATGATCCAGGATATAAATCTCCTGGATCACAATCCTTCCCCACCTTTGGTCATTGGTAAAGGTGTAGGAAAGAGGGCAGTAGAGATGGAGGCAGGAACTCTACTAGTGGGTTGTATTTGCCCACATGCTCAGTTATCAAATCAATTCATAATATGGAGTTGTACAATACATTGAACTAACCTAATAGGCCACAAAAAGCTAAGCAAGGGTTAAAATTAGCCAGGCTTAGCATGTTGAACAAACGTGGCCAATAGGTTTTTAATTGACTTGGTTAGGTATGCTGTGTAAATCCAATCTATGTGTGCACACTTGTCTTTGTAAGTAGAAACAGGATGTTTTACTGCCTGGGTTCACACTCCACAGAATTTGCTGCTATTTCCAGGAATAGCTTGGAACCCCCTGCACTAATTTCTGTTAAATCAAACTTCATCTCCTCAAAAAAATCAGATTTGCCTGCAAATTGCATTCCCTTCTCCTGAAGGATTTAAAAAGTGGCATTTTTCAGATATCAGAATATTATAGAATTGAACTCCCTTTTTCAGATCTTTCTTTGGATTCAGAATTGACTGTTTAGGAGTGACCAAATCCAAAGCCCAAAGTGGACTGGATAGTTTCTGTAAACTTTCATGTATTTGTATTTACATCCATGTGTAAATCTGTATTTTCATAAGCGAGAAGTAGCCTCTGTGATATTTCTTGTTCCTCTGCAATTTCCTCTTTGAACAGAAACCCTCATGTAAAGTCAGCTCTGTTCACTTTTCTTTTATCAGTCGAAATCATGGATGGTCTTTGCACTGTGACACATTATTGAAAAGATGGGGTATCTTGACCGTATGCCACAACTTTTCTTATTAGCCATTTAAAGCCTCATCTGGAGTGGTAGACAAATCCCCCTTCTTTTCCCCAGATGCTTTCCTACCGTTCTTCAACAGGAATTAATAGTGTTGTAGAAAAGTAATTTACACAAGGTGATAAGGTATCTGAAGCCTCATAACATGTTCCTGGTTTTTGTTCTGTTCGAATGCATAGATAGGATTTCTTTGCCTGGATGGAGTTTTAAGGAAATACAATCAGTATGTCAATAACATGGTAACAGTATTTAAACAACAAACAAACAAACAAACTATAATAAATCAGATTTCCTACTCTTGCAACAAAAATAGAGGAATATAATTCCTGTGCAGGAATGTACATCTTTTTTGCTCACATATTTAGCATAGTTTATATTTTTCTGCAGGAGAAAGGTTAAAAATTAAAAATGAGGAAGTTAACTCAAACAAATGACAGATGGTAAAAAGATTCCTATGACTTACTATCTTCAGAATAGGAAAAAGACTCCAACAGTGATTTAAAGAACAACAACAAACTGTTGTTCAAGATTCTTTTTTGGGTACCATTTCAGCCCACTATCTGTAAAACACGATCCAAAATCACATACATACATACACACACACACACGCCTGCCCGCACACACATACAGTTAATGTGGCTTTTCCCCAGAGCTTTGTCAGTGCAGAGATATTATGTATAGAATACAAATTATCTGAAACAACTGGTTTCTGTTGCAAACTGTGTATCCTCTACTTTTGGAATTAATTTGAGACATTTTCCTACTTAGTTTTGGGGATCTAATGGGATCAGATTCATCCGTTTACATGTCTTTATTCACTGTAAATGAGAAAGAAGTAATCTTCCCTAACTGTCATGGGAGCAGCATAGTGCAATTTGGTGCTGAAGACCAAACCACATTCAAGGGAAGAGGCTAAACATGTAGAGGGCTAAGAATGTAAGACAGAATTATGCCAGGATTAAAAATAAATATGAAAACATACTCGAGTTCGGGTAGACCATGATTAGGCTTTGACACAGCCCAATGTTCAGCAAAATTGGCATTTTGCATTATGTGAATTATTGCTTGATGAATAGTCTGTGGTTATAAAAGCAGATTTTTTTCATTATGGTGATTATAGGTTCAGAGAAATAACCATTTTAAATATCATATTATTAAGAAAAAAAGTACAACAATTTAGCTAACAAAAACATTTTCAGAGCTTTCAGAAATTCTAGAAATACGTATTAGTAGCAAATCAAAGCACATGAAATGCAGGGCAAGCAAATTTGTTAATAGTCCATCGCTTGTCTTCTGGCTGAGTTTAACAGATTTACTGTAAGTGGGCTTTCCTCCATCCTGTATGTCTGGGTAAATCATATGCAAAAATATAAATAACTTGCAAACCTCAAGAACACTGGTCAAAGCTGTACACCTCTTTATTTGTAGGACACAATTTCCATAGAGCGGGTCGCCCAAGGTCTTTGGTTTTTTTAGGTCTCCCAAGCTATTTTTCTTTGGATTCCATTACTTCAGAACTGGTGTCAGTGGATGACACATTGACATGTTATATACATCTCCAAGGACACAAAGATGACACAGAGGAACTTAACATTGGAATTCAAGCAAAATTGATTTTAACAATCGAACAAGATAATCCATTTGAATTTTAATAGGCATATAAAAGGAATTTCCCAATAAACAAGGCCTAGTTATTGGATTGGCTAGTGGTTTGGGGCCAGAATTCACAGCCACCCACTGTCCTTTTCATTTGTGATTTTGATATTATGAGTTAGCATCTGACCTGCCAGCAAAACAACAACAAACAAAGAAACACAATTTGAGGCTGCCTGCATCAACAGAAGAATAACTTCCACATCATAATTAGTAATAGTTCTACTCTGTTCTACACTGGAATAAGACCCACCTTAAATACTGGGCTTTACACTTAAGAAGGATTCAAACAAATTGAAGTGTATTCATAAAAGTGTGATAAGGACAATTTTACGGATCAAGACCTGGTTATGTTGTCTGGCCTGAGGGACTTTGGGAACTGGAGGCATTCTTCCATGGCTCCACTGTGATTGATATACTTGCTCTCTCCTTGGGGTTTGTATATTTTAAAAATTTTGATAATATGTTTATATTAATAATATTTTTATAATGGTTGTTTTTATTTATTTGCTGTTTTATTTAATTGTTGTACGCCCTCCAGAGTTGCTTTGTGTGTGATGGGCAGCCATATAAATATGATTGATTGACTGATTGACTGATTATTTGATTGCTTTATAAATAAATAAATAAATAAACAAATAAATAAATAAATAAATAAATAAGGAGGATTTAAGTTTTAAAAGGAGATATAGAAGGAACTAGGTATAAATTTCCTTGAAAAAAGACAACATGAAAGAGTGACATACAGAAAGGCAAGATCCATTTATTATGCTTGAGTACAGGAAACAGAATATTGATCTTAAGTTACAGGAAGAGAGATTCTTTTGAACACTAAAAAAAACTTCTTAATGATAACAGCAGTTTCACAGCTGAACAAATTACGGAGGGACTTGGTAAGCCCCCTTCACTGAGTGCAGAGCCATTTCTCAAGAGTTCTTAATCTGAATTTCTGCACTAAGCAGGATGTTGGACTTGATGGCCAAAATAGCTTATTATTCACTCAAAGTATTAAGGGGTTGCTTTGATCTGAGAAAGCTTGCTTATTCCTGTTCTTGGAGTTGAGGCCATTTTAGAAACTTGAGCTCAGCTTATTCTAGCATAAGCTGCCATGTATGATACAATGCAGAAATACATCAAAATTGCATAGCCTTGAATGATCAAGATAATGAATTTGTGAGTCTTGTGACTACTGCAGCAGATATAAATACAATAAACAAACAAACACATTCAGATGATTTCAGCTGTCTCACCCAGGTGTGTTCATGCAGAAATCTGTTTTCTCTTCAAGAATCTGCTGATTTCTCTCAAATGCATCATCTTTTGGTCTATATATCTATATATTTTATTTGTATATTGTTCTTCCAGCCAAAGGAGCCCAAAGCAGTACACAGAAAAACAATAAAACAAGCCTTCATAAAACATTTTAATAAAATAAATAAAACAATATACCATAAAGCAAAACAATAAAACAATTTAAAGCAAAATTCCTTTGAAAGGTAACCTGCATCGGAATAGCCCTTTAAACGCCTGGGTGGACAAGCAAAGTTTGTCATGTGAAACCAGGCAGTGAGGAAGCTAGCCATAATACTAATTTTAAACAAATTTCTAAAATGATGTACTGTATCAGTAACATACAGAAACTAGAAAAGCCAGTAGATAAATAACAGGGAAATCTAAATCCTCAAATCCATTTGGCCGGATGGCTCAGGCTGAGATATCCTGGCAGTTTCCACCAGCAGAAATGAATTCTGCAGACTACACCATTACTGTGTGCTTACCCTCCTTATGTGTTACAGATTCTGACACAACAGTTGTGGTGAGCTGCTGCAATTATGACACACTATGAATGCTTATATCAATGTTGTGAATATCAAGAGGCCTTAATTTTGCCAGAATCATTGTGTACGCTCGGCTTTGTCTGTGTAGCCCTTGGAGTACCCACAAAATACTCAGTTTATGGAAAACAACCCCCACAACAGGAGCTTTTGCCTAGATTCCAAATGTTATTTGGCATCCCCACCTACATACTTTGTCTCCTCATTGCATCCTATGTCATTGTAATTTTATTGCTCATTGTTTTTTGTCCATTTAGGTCAATGACCCAGTAAACAAGAGTGTATGGTGAAACAGAAAATACTGAAATAAAATACACTAGGGTATTTTAACTCATTGTTTGCTGTTAATCCTTAAAAAAAACTAGTTATCTATCTAATCATTTTCACTACTGAACTATATTGTGGATCTACTTCTGTGATAGCCAGGATAATTTCCCCACCCAGAGTGAGTAGTATTCTCAACCAATAGCCTAAATCCCTAAACTAACATTCAAGGATGGGGTCCTGGCATCTCTGAATCCAAAATCATGCTGCATCTCAGGAGAATCTGGCATAATCTCCTCATATCTAAAACCATGAAGATGGAACAGCATATATATTCCATACACCATATGTACAGCCTGAAAATTCAATAAATCTGCTCCACACAACTGTAGCCCTAACTTACACAAAGCGACTGGTTTTGGGAAATAGTATCTCAGAGCAGGACTGGGGAAAACTCTGTGTTGATTTTTTTTTTCCCTACAGGAGGACATTGAGTGCCTTTGGAGATCCTGATAGCTGATAATCTGAATGTGCCTGGAAAGATACTACACTGGCAGAAAAATGTAGGTTTTGCCTCACTCCCAAAGGACAGATTCTATATCAGTTAATCTCTTATCCAAAGAATAATTTTGGAAATGGCCCCACATACCAGATGCTCTCAATACAACATATTCCTGTTAATCTACAGTATAGCACTGCTTTCTCTGCTTTTTACAAAATTCTTTGGGAACTATTCCATGGATTATGTTTGCATGCATAACCACATCATGTCAATAGGCAGCCAAGAAACACTTGGAGGACTCCCCTTGACTGTATTTTTCAACCATGACTGGAGGCTGTGATTAGTAGGGGAAAAAATGGCCGGACCCCACTGGCTACTCTACATCAGTCTTACTTTCTAACCTACAGTGTCAGAATCTGGATGCTTAGAACTGATGTTCCTCTTTCATGCTCCCCCTCTCCCATGCGCATGCCGTTTACTATATTTATCTATCTATCTATCCATCCAATTTGTACCCGCCCATCTCCTCCCATCAGGGGACTCTGGGCGGTTTACAACAATCAATTAAAACAACAATCAGAAAATATACAGTATAAAATTACAATAATAAATAATATAAATAAGAGTAAAGATAAAAAGTCCGAATGGCAAAAGAATCTAAAACAGTCCAGGTGTGGGAGGAGTGGTCTATAGCAGCCATCCCCATGTAGATCTATTCCCCTCTCCGCCCCAAGCGAGGTGGCAGAACCAGGTCTTCAGACTCCTCCAAAAGGCCAGGAGTGATGGGGCCAATCTCACCTCCAGGGGCAGCATGTTCTACAGGGCGGGGGCTACTGCAGAGAAGGCCCACTTTCTGGACCCTGCCAAATGAAGTTGTCTTAAAGACGGGGTCCGCAGCAGGCCCTCTCTGCACAATCAGGTGAGACAGGCTGATGTACTGGGGAAGAGGTGGTCCCTCAGGTAACCTGGCCCCATGCCATGTAGGTCTTTAAAGGTGATAACCAACACCTTGAATTGGACCCAGAAGCAAACTGGTACCCAATGCAACTTGCGCAACAGTGGTGTTACATGTGCCCTTCTGGGGGCACCAAAAACAGCTTGTGCGGCTGCATTCTGGACCAGCTGAACCTTCCAGATACTTTTCAAGGGTAGCCTCATGTAGAGTGCATTGCAATAGTCTATCTGAGAGATAACAAGGGTATGAGTGACTGTTCGAAGGGCCTCCTGGTCCAGGAAGGGGTGTAACTGGTGCACAGCACGTAGTTGCACAAAGGCTCTCCTGGCCATGGCTGCCACCTGCTCTTCGAGCAGGAGCCATGAGTCCAGGAGGACCCCCAAGTTCCACACCAGGTCTGTCTGGGGCAGTGCAACCCCATCCAGAACCAGAGATGTTAATGTTCCAGATACGGAAGAACCACTAACCCACAGCCACTTGGTCTTACCAGGGTTCAGTTGAAGCCTGTTGTTCCCCATCCAGGCCCCCACAGCCCCCAGGCACTTGGAAAGGGTGGTCACGGCATCACTTACTTTACCCGGGATGGAGATATACAACTGAGTATCATCAGCATACTGATGATACCTCATACCATGGTGACGGATGATCTCACCCAGCGGTTTCATGTAGATGTTAAAAAGGAGAGGGGAGAGTACTGATCCCTGCAGCACCCCACAAAGAAGGGGCCGCAGGGCAGATCTCTCCTCCCCTATCAACACCGACTGGGACCAGCCCTGGAGGAAGGAGGTGAACCAGTGTAAGACTACGCCACCCACCACCAACTCCCTAAGCCGCCCCAAAAGGATACCATGGTCAATGGTGGCGAAAGCAGCTGAGAGATCAAGGAGAGCGAGGATGGATGCACTGCAACCATCCCGCTCCCACTAGAGATCATCCATAAGCGCGGATGCTGTTTCTGTCCCATAACCAGGCCTGAAACCTGACTGAAAGGGGTCCAGATAATCCCTTTCATCCAGAATCCTCTGGAGCTGCAAAACCACCACTTTCTCAACCACCTTCCCCAAAAAGGCAAGGTGGGAGACTGGATGAAAATTGTCCAGGACAGTAGGGTCCAGCAATGGCTTCTTGAGGAGGGGGTACACCAACACCTCTTTAAAGGTAGCCGGGAACACCCCCTCTCCCAAGGATCTATTGGGTCCACTGCATGGACCCAACCACATGTCACCTCCTGGGCTGCTTTTACTAGCCAGGAGGGGCACGGGTCTAGATGACACGTGGTGCAATTTACTGTCTGTAGGATCCTGTCCACTTCCTCAGGTCCAACAGGATCAAACTGCTCCCAGATAACTGGGTAAGCCCATTCCCCTGGTATCTCTCCAGGCCAAGCCTCACGCCTGGAGTCTAACTTGGAGCGGATCCGAGCGATTTTGTCCTGCAGATGCTCAGCAAATTCCTCTGCACTGCCCTGTAGGTGGGTCACTGAGCCCACCTTCCCCAAAAGGGTTCGAGTGATCTTAAACAGGGCTGTCAGGTGGCATTCTGCAGACGCAATAAGAGCGGAGAAGTATTGACACTTTGCGCTTTTATCGCCACAAGGTAGGCCTTAATCGCGGCTCTAGCTTGTGTTCGGTCAAATTCAGTCTTTGTCTTCCTCCAGTGGTGCTCTAGGCATATCTTAATCCTCTTCAGAACCCTCAACTCCTCCATAAACCACGGGAAGTGCCAGGTTCGATGGGACAAGAGAGGCCACACAGGCGCGATCCTGTCCAAGGCCACAGCCGCCTCCCTATTCCAGGCTGTGGCTAGGGCCTCTGCTGGACCATGCAGCAGATCACTGGGTATAACCCCCAGTTCCCACTGAAACCCTACCGGGTCCATCAGTAGCTGGGGGTGGACCAATTGAATGGGTCCTGCCTCCCTGCAGAGGGGGGTGGCATAAGAGAATCTCAGGGCCACCAAGGCATGATCTGACCATGACAAAGGGGACAGCTGTAACTCTCCCCTCAGATCACATTGCCACTGCTCCAACAAGAAAACCAAGTCCGGGGTGAGGCCACTGTGTCGAGTCAGGTCCTGAATTATCTGGAAGAGGCCCATGGCTGCCATGGTAGCCATGAACTCCTGAGCCGCCTCCAAGGCATGCCCCAGGGATGGCGGTTTGAAGTCCCCCAGAACCATGAGCCTGGGGAACTCCACCAACAGCCCCCAGATGGCCTCGAGCAGCTAGGCAGGGAGGTTGCCACGCAGCAGGGAGGCTGGTACAGTAGCAATACTCCCAACTGTTCTCGGGAACCCAACTTGAAAAACAGGGTCTCACAACAAGCCACTCGCAAAGCAGTACCCCTGAAGGCCACAAGAGACTCTCAGATGACAACAGCCACCCCTCCTCCCCTGCCCTGGGATCTCGGCTGGTGCCATACCGTAAACCCAGCTGGGCACATTTCCGAAAGGGGCACCCCCCTTCAGGGCCCAGCCAGGCCTTGGTAATACATGCCAGATCTGCCCCCTCCTCAGTGATCAAGTCACATATGAGGGGGGCTTTGTTATTAACTGACCTGGCATTAAAAAGCAGCAGCTGAGAACCAGGGCCCGTATGGATCTGCTGACCAGGGCCTGAGTCTGAGCACAGAGGGCCGGAACATGCCACCGGTAGCAGACACCAGGGGCATCTTCCCTGAAGATGGCCCACCCTCCAGCTCCCGCCATAACATCCCCTACCCGTCACCACCTCAATAATGTGCCCCGCCCTACAGCCCCCAGTGACTCCTGATCCATTAGCCCCCACTCCTGGACCTCGGGAGTCTCTATATAGGTTACATTGACCTCATGTGAAAACAACTTTTTTTTCCTCCTAAATAATCATCTCTGAATTGGAAAGAGCGACCACCTTATCTTCACTGATAAGTAAGTAGGCAGGAGGTGCCAATGCTTATAAACTTCATTGCTGATAAAAGTGGATGCCTTTGAATATCAGTTATTGAGCAGTTGCTTATCTAAAGAACATAACGCCTTTTGTAATGCTTAAACTGGTCATCTCTCTCTTTTCCTTCTTGTCCAATTACCTTATCCCCTCACCCCATCTCTACCCATTTCCCCCCATTTCTTTCCTACCCTTCCTAGTACTGTTACTCCTTTCTATTACCCTATCTCCATACTGTTTTGTTTTATTTATTGTTTTTGCTTTTTTATTGAAAAAGAGGGAAATGTGTATATAGAGGCATACTTGTGTGTTTCTATGTGAGAAAGATTTCAGCGTGTTAGAGAGAATAGGTTGTAATTGTAGATGGGAGATCCAGTGACTTTATAAAAGGAGTATTGATTTTACAGGCAATTGATAGGCCTTTTTGAATGAATGCAGATTCAGAAACAGACGCAATATGACTCTTGCTGAAGTAAAGGGACCACCCAATTCACCTCAGAGAAGCCATCTGAATGGCCACCAACTGCTTCAGGACAGTGCTGTGGAAAAGGCTTCCTTCAGCACAGGATGAAGTTCTTGCAAGCTCCAGGATTACCCACTATATATAATGAAGTTGCCTGGAAGACCTTCATCATTCTAGGCCCTGTAGGTTTTCTTCTGCTTTGTTTTGTTTTGTTTGTTTTGAATTGTTTTGTTTTGTTTTGTTGGTGGCTTCTGGTAGATCTGTTTATCTGTCTATAGGTTCCACAACACTTGTATTCAGAGGGGAAAGGTACATGGATGTACATATAGCACCTGTTGGATAAACCTTAAACAAAATGGTGTCTTATCCTGAGATTAAATGATTGATAGATGCATGTACCCACAAGTGTAATGCAAGGACGCATGTGGCGGTAGGGTGGAGTAGTGGAATCTTCAAAATGGATTTTAGCTGGAATTAGCAATCCTAGAGTGACAAGTTAGGGAAACGGGGCAGAGGAATCATGTCTGTCTATGATTTTTTACATTTGTGTCTATTCTTCTTTTGGGGGGATGGGGGGAAATCATCTTAAATTCAGATTGTCATCCTTTAGGGCAAGTACTATACTATAGTTGCATTCCAAATTCTTCTAGATACATGCCAATATTCTCAGGATTTATTATATACTGCATAAATGTCTACATTTAATCTATGTAAAATTAGTGCAGCAGGTGCAGATCAAATCACTTTGCATGCTAGGTCCCAAAGATGAAGCCAGGATGTTAGGGTTACAGGAATTTAATTGCTTCATTTGTGAGCAGTTCTATCAAATAATATTGTGCCTCAACTTTATGTTTGGGCATTATGGTGGTCGTTATTACCTTTCTGGAAAAGAATGTTAGTGACATGAAAAGCTGCTACTCTTTAAGTTCTGGGTGAATTCTTACACTCTGAGATATCAAGGACAGGTAACTATCCCAAAGTTTACCATTTACTTACTGTATTTTAAATCCAGGATGGAAAGCAAAATGCTAACATTGAGTTTTCCATTGCACCAGAGCAGATGATAACACATTTAAAGCTTTTAGCACTGTGGACTAAAAGAACTGTGACCACCAGAAAAATCCATCATAACTTTTTTAAATGGAGAGAGCAAATGAAATAGAACAGATTTTGTAGCATTTTTTGATGGCTCACTAGCAAAGGTCTTGGTACCAGAGAATAATATCATTACAATATTGAAGAAAGGATAAGGGTTAAGAAGAGGTCATGTTTTACCTGGTTCCAAATAGTTTATTTCCTAATGTCTTTCAAGAGGAATCATTTGGAAAGATCAAGGCTATTTTGTGCAAGAACCCATTGTTGATTGGCAGACACTATACTTGCATCCCAAAATAGCATCAATAAAAGTCATAAAAATGAGTTGGGAGGTGAAAGAACTATTTAGTTAGCAGATACGCCATGTATAGTGTAAGATGGACAAATGCAGGACAAAAAGATACTGATATGATCATATCAGAGTTTTGACTTTGACTTTTTAAGCCATTAATGGTTGTGATCTGGATTATTCAAAAGATGAACAACACTCAGAAGAAGCTGCTCTGAGAATTCAAGTTTGCAGGCTGGGGGTCAAAAGACCAGGAAAAGATACTTTTTGCAGTCATGACCCCTATCTCTGGATTCTCCCTCAAAATACACATGGTCCCACTTTTGTTACTATTTAAGTTCTTTAAAACGTTTTGTTTCATTCTGTGCTATAATAACATTGCTTTAATCTTTTCAGCTGGCACTGTTTTTAGTTTGTAATTAGATAGTTTTGTATGCTTTTAAAAAGGGAGAAATTGTGTTTAAAAACAAATGTGTGTACATTTGTGGGAGAATTAGTTTTACTCTAAGGTTCCACTCACTATTGAAAAGAATTCAGAAATGAAGGTTATGTAGCTGCATCATCATTATAATTTTTAAAAAAAGTAATCAGAAGCTTTAAGCTTTTCAAACAAATACAAATCCTGGTTCCTTAACATTTTTAAACAATTGAGATATATATTCCATCTGCTGGGAATATACATAAGAGATTTCCAATTAAAAGAGATTCACAGCTTCGTCATCTCTGATGTGGTGATAAAATATTTTACTATGACCCTACTTGCACTGAGGTTTGCTGGGAAATAGCCAGCAATTATGGTTTGTTAACCCAGATCAACACATTGAATGAACTCTACCAAACCTTATCAGGCGTCCTCTGGTATGAATTAATTTCTTGATTCTTCCTTCTGAAGCCATTTGCCTAACAGAGTCTCATATGACCAAAGTACTGTATATATGAAAGTCAATGGAACTGGTTTGTTGCTAATAATGACAGAACAGCAGAATGTTTTTGGCAGACCATTGGTGGAAGACCACAGACACCCTCTGACTGACACGAATAGTGCAAGTATTTCAGATTTGCCTGCTTTGTCCTTTTATTTTAGAATCATCCCCCCTTGCCTCCATATCCCAGACCATGCATCAAGCCATTGCACAGATTTCCTGGGAAATTTTGACTATTGAAATACAGAAAACACATGATAGAAGATTTTACATATATAGCTCTTAAACACACATAAATTTCATTTTCATATATTTTACATGTAGTGTTCATATATTAGAAACCTCTGTACTTGTATTATTGCCCTGAAGCTGTGTTATATTTCCTAGAAGAATTTTGTTGACTTTCTTACTCTTCCTTTCTAGCAGGCCTTGATAGGTAGCTATGCCCAGAGAAACAAGATAAGGTGTACATTCCAAGGACAACTTCTCCAAAGGAAAGGCATTGTTTAATAACGGTCAAGGCTGTTGGAAGTTTTGGCAAATCCAGCATGCCTCATTAACATGTAAATTAAGTTGCCCAAAATGCAACTCTGAGGAAGCTGTTTGTTGCCACTCCCACTTCCTCTTTCTCTCTTTCCCCCTTCTCCACCCAGGGAGAGGCAGCATGGATGCTGCTCTCTTCATCAGGGCCATGTGCTTGGGCCGTGTTGAGGGATTCTGCCCCTTTCTTCCACGCACCTCTTGGCAGCTGTAGGGCTGAGAGTTTAGGGCAAACTATGTAATTAGAAAGAAAAAGAAGAACAAAGGAACTTCATATTTTTCCACCAAGATGGATGTAGCAGAACAACAAAGAATAAAGTCAGTAAGCTTCTTTTTACTTATCCTAACCTAATGTGTCTAAGTGTGTGATTCCTTATGCTTGGGAGGGCTGAATGTGTAAGAGTAATAACCTGTGTTTCTCTGGCATGCTCATTGAAGTTATCTAAGATAATTTTCTTTTTCTCTCCCAGCTTCTAAGCTGTGTTAAGCTCTGCTCCATTTCAGTGGTTCTAGCAGGCCACTGAATTGGCTTCAAAGGCACCCTAGCAAGGGTGGAAGGAAGTCCCTTATATCTGGAATGATGTTAAGAGAGAGGGAAGGAAGGAAATTCCTAATATGGAATTAGGTTAAGGTGGAGTATGGGTAACTGAGTAAGGGGTGGTATTCTAAAGGAGGAATTGAATGGAATGTATATAATGAGCTGTAAGGAGGGGGTCCTGTGTGGCCGCCCACCTAACAGCTAGCTGTCACTGCTTTTGCTCCTGGGTGAAGAATAAAGAACTTAAATCCATGCAACTGCCTGTTTCTTTGGTCCCAGCTCAGAAACGAACCTGGTAAGGAAATATAAAAAGAAGATTCTAACACACAAACCATTGGTCCATCTTCACAACAGCCTAAACACAAATGAACCTGAGATTTACATTCTGTGCTCTGATAGTACCATCCTAATAGCATCTAAATATAGTCCCATAGATCTATCTGTTAAAACACTTGTGGACTGCAGGGAAAGGGGGCAATGCAGGGAAAATGCTGTCAGCTACCTGGGATGTCTGCATTTTGGCTTCACAGTTGAAGACGCTTGATCAGGGCAATCCAAGAACACTGATCTTGCTGCCCCTTGCTCTAGGATACAATCAATACTAAATTAGCCTTTAATTACAAGTCTTTTAATTATTCAGTGTTGACTTATGGTGTGGAGTCAGCAGCTGTAAATCTTTTCCATAGCTATTGGTTTGGTTTCCTCCTTCTCTGCCGGCAGTACCTTGTACAGGAAAAAATAGAGCTGCCATTGGCATTTCTTCATAATTTCACAAGGCTAATAGGAGAAAGAAGTGACTCTTCAGCAAGTGGAATAATAAATTTAGAAGCCCCTGGCTATTCCATTCTTGTGTTACAAGGCAGAAAGTGATTTGTCTTCACTTGGATAGCAGCTGCTAATCAATTTTCCTAAATCTTAGAAACTGGTTTTTCTATCCAAATAACAAGCAATCTGGCCTATGTAAGTGTATGGACTCAAAATGTGTTCCTGCATCAAATCCATGATATAAAATCAGTACACGTGGGACCTTGCTCATCTCAAATCCTAGTTATCATTACAGGACTAGGAATATATCCTAATATCTACTAGGACTAGGTATTAGATCTGCCATTACTTGGATCTCATTAGATTTTATATTTATTGATGTTGATATTTATGGATGAATGATATTATTTATGATTTTATTGAATTTTAAACTGTTCTATTGTGAACTGCCCAGAGTCCCCCTTATGAGGGAGAGGGGCGGTGATAAAAATATGATAAATAAAAATAAATATTTCTCAGCTCCTTGTCTACCTTTCCCACTATCTTGTTTATGCCCCTACCTTTCCAATTCTACCTTGTCCCACTTCCCCTCTTACATCCAAATATTTCACTCCCTCCTGTTTTCAAAGCTAAAGGACAGCTTTTTAGGACAGACAGGCAGAAGACTAGCAGAGCGCATCCACAAACACCAACTAGCAGTCAGAAGACATGATGAGAACTCCTTAATCTCACAACACATGGACAGACTCAGCCATAGTTTCAACTGGGAAACTGTGAGCATCCTAAACCAAGCCAAATCCAAAAACGCCAGAGAATTCCTGGAAGCCTGGCACTCAGACAAAGCAGCCATCAACAGACACACAGAGGTAAACAACATTTACATACCATTCAAAAGAGACCATAGAAAAGCCAAAAGACCAGTACACACCCTTCCCAGCAATCAACACCCAGATATGCAAAAATCAACACTAGGATTAACATCAGATGAACCATCAAACAGCACAAGACACCCTAATCAAGGAACTATTAACTCAGGCAGTCAACCAAGCAGCAAACAACAGCCCAATCAAAGAACTCCCAAGGAGAGAACAATACCCCCACCAACACAAGCAGGGCAAGCCACGGTATATAAACTGAGAGCAAGGCCCACTCCCTCTTCGCACTGAAGATGTTGCCTAGTCTGGCAATGAAACGCCTGTAACAAAACAACAAGGCTCAGAGAGCACCAAGGACTCCACCGGACAGCTTTTTATTTGCACAAAAGATTGCACTCAGAGGGGGAGGTTTAAACTGTCAATTGCATCAATGGCTACAGGTGGATTTGTAAAGCCCTACTTCAACACATGCTTTTAGACATGTAAATTGATTCAGATTATGTTCTGACTCACTTGTGATAAAGTGGTGATAAGCAATTTACATGCCTTTGTCAGAGATCAGTACATACCTCTAATAATACCTTACCCTTTCCCACAACCTGCTTGCTTGAAGAGTAAGTGAGAAGAGGGAGTAGGGAGGAAAAGGTGCATCAAAGAAAGAATTAGCATTCCCATAAAGTTTTGGATCTACTTCAGTCCAACATTTTATTGTCATTCCATCCAGCATATAGCCAACAGATTACCCCAGAGGCAAAGCAGGTAATAATACGCTAGAATTCCTTGCCCTGAGAGATTCAGGCAGCCCCTTCCCTCTTGACATTCCATTATACCATCAAAACAACTGTGTTTCAATGCCGTTTTAACTGAAATTTATTTAGGCATTTATTTATGAATGTAATAAAGTTATAGGCCACTCCGATCTATTATGACTCTGGGAGGCTTACAAAATGCAACAATAAAATACTCTAAAATACAGAAATCAAACTGAATGCTTATGGGGAACACTTAGGGGGGTTATTTCTCATTGTATATTTTTTCTTTGTTTTTATTCTCTATTTGTTCTCTGTTGTATGTCTCTTAGAGTCTGTCAAATAAAGAAATAAATAAAGTTGCCAGCTTCTATTGTAAAGCAGTTTCTTTTGAATTTGACAACAGTGCACCTTGGCACAAATGGACCTCACTTCTGAAGTGAATATGCTTATTTCAGAAACATCAGCATTATATTCACATGCAGTAATTGTTTCCAGAAGATCAGCAATCTCTCTCTCACTTTGTAGGTGTGTTTATACACACACGCGCACGCACACACACACATACGTGTGGGAGTGTATTGAGAGCAAGAGGGGTTATCAAAGTGAGTCCTATTTTTTAGATGATTAACCCCATGAGTAAGTGAGAACTATTGAAACAACTGGGGATAGGCTGGAGTGGGCGCCCCAGGAGCACCAGGAAATCAAAGGAATAGAGTTGCATTGCTCCTCACCTCTAATTAAAAGTTGGAAAGATGTGAGAAAGTTTATCCAGGTAGCCATTGAATGAATTACAGTGTTACATGGATCAGTAAACTAGAATGCACCATTAGGATTTTATGCTTTATTATCTGGGGAGTGATCTGTTTTATTGCCTCTGATATCTTGATTGTTTCTGGTAATTGTCTCCAGTAATGTTTGTATTAGAAGTTTATTGTAACCATGCACAGCAAGCTCAGTTCTTGTATTTTGTTTAACCCTTTGAGCCTTAGGTCCTGTCCATTATGCAGCTGTGCCCAGTCTTCCTATCGCATTTTATGAAATACTGATGCTTAAGATGCAGTTGGTGATTTTACTGGTGCTCAGTGCTTTATTTTATCCACTTGTAATTGCTTCAGGCATTTTTCTTATTTTTAATAAAAATATTTTAAATTATACTTTGTGTTTTTGTTCCTGGCAGGATGATGGACTACTCCTTAAGCCAATTCAAAACCATCCAAAGGAGAATATTTTGTAAGCTGTCCCCTGATCCTACAAACCACAACTGAGTCTTTTAATGTCATGTCAGCCAGAGCTCTGCATTACAAACAGATAACAAAAATATGTGTCAAAGGGGCCTGGAAAAGATGGACAAATTAGATCTCTCTGGCCTGCTTTATCTTGCTGGTGAGGATAGGAGAGAAGGGAAGAGAAACAAAAGACATAGTGCTCTGGCCTTGCTTAGGCAACAGAGAACCACATCCATTCTCAAATGGAGCCTTTCACATCTCAGAGAGGTTTTCCTGCCAACATCTCATGAAAAATAAAATGCTGCTACCAAAGGTAGAGTGGCAGAGCTGACTTGGTTACTCTCTGGCAGAATCAAACACAGAGCCTTAAGAAATAGTGTTTGATCCCTAAAGTGCTTCTGCCTTATTCAGAGACACAGTTGAGTTCAGTGATTAAAAAAAAGTTATTTCAAGGGAAAAAAATTGAACGGCTTATTTACAACATCAAGACAAACAGAAATATCACTGTAAATCTAATGCAATGCCTCCTAAGTATTGAAAGAAAAGAATGGTAGAAGTTACCATTACCTTTTTTTCTTTTTAAATTAATGCTTATAGTAAAATACATTTTGATTCAGGGATGCAGAATTTATGACATTTTAGAGGGATGGGGCAGTGAGTTAGTAAGTAATGCAAAGTTCACTATTGTTTCTCCCAGTTCATCCATGGAAGCATCTACAATACTGAAGTACCCATAATGCTTTAGGATGACGCCCCATTCAGGCTCCTGAAGCACAGTAGCAGGCAGGGCAGAGAAACAGAAAAACATAAGTGAGCTGCTCTTCTGCCATCAAGAATTTCTCTCCTCTCTTGGTGATGCCTTCTTCAGGGTCTGGGAATCACTACTTGCCTGCCTCAAAATATATTTCAGGAGTAGTGAAAACCCAACAGGTACTGTAGCAAGCTAATACCACATTAAGTTGCAAGACATAGCCATTGTGAACATAAGTAAATATTTCTAGGGTCATCAGACGTCGCATCCCAATCACTAATATGGATTTGCTGTCAACTGGTCTTTCAGCCAAAGAATAAATGGATGACCTTGAGTCAGGAGGAAAACACGTCTATATAAAAGATCAGTGTTGCTGCCCTCACACAGTGTAATGCAAGATAGTTTCAGAGCAGATATTGGTAAATTCCTTGCCATTCTTTTCTCTCCCAGCATCATCTACCATGGTAGTAAATGGGGAACTGCTGAGATCTGATCACTGAGTTATGGTAGTTATGTCAGCTGATGGTCTGTCATGCTGTCATAATATTGATTTCTGTCCATGTCCAAAAAGCTCTGTTCCAGCCAACCTTGGTTCTTTGTGGAGAAGCTACTCAGAGACTCTCTGGTAGGCCTTTGCAGCTTTACATAGTGGTGGGCTGTCATCATCCTAAACTGCAGGCCTTTAATCCTGAGCCAGGGGTTGAAAAGCATGTAATGTTTTTTTTCCCCAAAGTTCTAACCAAAGAAATATCTGATACATATAACTTTTAAAAAATCCATGATTTCCAGCCTCCAAAAGAAAGGTACTGTAGTGAACATCACCACCTGTGGACAATGCTAGAGGAAGACCACCATGTAAGTCCTGTGAAGCTTCTGGGTATCAGTGGGATTACTATCTTCTAGAAGGCCCTTATTCCACCTGTATGAAATTCCTATGCTCAAACTATCAAAAATAAGAAGAAATAGGCTACCCTAGTGAGGTGTTCTGTCACTCTGGCAGCCACAGCAGAAAGGTTAGCCTTTGTACATCATAGCAAATTTTACTTCAACTTCATTAAAGGATAGGTTTCATTTGAAATGGATTTAATTTTCTCTTCAGGTAGCTGCCATCTACCATTTATCTTTTATTTTTAAAATTGTAAGAAAACAAAATTAACAGGATTCCTCTTAATGTCTTTCTGCCATGTACACATGCCTTCTGGGTGATGGTCCCATGCTTTGGAACACCCTTCCACCTAAGGTTCTCAGCCCTCCCTCCCAAGTTTCCATAAGGTCCTAAAGACCATCTTGTTCTATTGGGATTTTAGTGCTAGTGGCAGGCTACCCTGATGTAGGACTGATGTTTGGTTTTTACCTCTTTTGGATTTCTGTGTTGGGGTTAGCTTTTATTGGTTGGTTCCACTGTTACTGCAAACTTTCATGAGAATCTGTAGAGTGGATAAATTAAGAAGTATAAGTAAGAATAAATATATAAGGATAAATATGAATGGCATTCCCTGTTAGGAATGATATGTTAAGATAGTTACTGTACCCAGGTGATATTGTATATACAGCTAAAATCATGATGGGTTGGTCATAATGACATTCCTCAGAACTATCCTGAGAAGACTAAAGATATCCAAGCCTCATTTTCAACATATTTCTACCAGTTAATATTGTAGATATGGCACCTTACATTTATACTTCTTAGGAATTGAAAACATCCTTGTTTTACTAACTCTGCAAAAAGTTTCTTGCATTTTACTTCTTCGCTTTGATTTGGTTCAATTATTTAGCCTTTCCACTGTAACAGAGAAATAGCCAACATTTTTTGAAATGTTACATAACTGAAATAAATATATCATCTAAAAGATTATGCACTGTATAGCAGTCTACCTATCCCGGTGGTAACCCCTCAAGATTTATTATTACAAAACAACTTTATCAACCTATTGTGTAACTGTCCAGTACTACTGTATACTTGAAAGGGTTCTTCATGACTTCCATGATCCCTTCTCCTAATTTTTCTAACCATTCTGTCTTCCTAATTTGTTACCTAAACTGGTAAAAAATAAAATATCTTCCTCCACACCAACTACCATCAACTTCAGGCCTACTTCAGTACTCCAAGTCTATTTGAAAAATTACTACATGATTCAGATCTACACTTTTAAGAGTCCTCTTATGGATGGATGAATCTATCACTTGCTTTCTTTCCTGTTTATAAGAAAATACGCAAATGTAAATAAGGGCTCTTATTTTTAAAAATCCCAGTGGAATAAAATTCTTAAAAAACCCTGCATTGATGGATGCTGTCTCTTTTCTCTTTTGCTCTTTCTTTCTGCAGTATATCTGGCCCTCAAAAGAAACAAACCCACACATTTCTCAAGCAGAAGTGTATGTATCAATTTATATTAAGATGATTTCCTCATCTGCCCTTCAGGAATAACATTGTTTGAAAGAGAAAAGGTTGATGCCGTCAAGATAACCCAAGATAATTCATCTGTCCACTAAAATCAACATATTAGAGGCTTCCAAGGATGCCAAAAAATAACACTTAGAAACCAATTTTTATCTACTATTATTATGTACCCCTTTGTCTTCCATTCAGTGCCAAGGGTGACCTTTAAAAACTATGAAAGGTATGAAAGGTATCTTAGAAAGATAGAATCTAAGGGAGATGACTTCAGAAAAACATTCAGTGAATAACCTGATATTTTTTCTCTGCTTGAAGACGTGAAGGAAATGAGGGTCTGGGAGATATAACTCATCAGGAAATTCTAATGCAGAAGCCTCCACTGAAATTAATAGGAGCTACAGAAGAGAAGGCCTTCATTCAAATCCCTACTCAGCCAAAGCCCACCAGATTACCGTGGAACAATATAAATAGTAAGAAGAAAATAAAGAAATTGTCCTACATCCAGTCAGATTACGTCAAGATTCTCTTTCCAAGCAATCTCTTTCCATAATGACCATCAGTAATCACTCTCATTATGTCCTGGAAATGATGTGAAGCAAACATGAGAAAAGCATCCATTCTGCCCCTGAACAGTAGTTGCATCCCAGGAAGACATTAGGTACAGAAATAGATATTTAAAAAGTTATAATCCACATAATATCAATATATCTCAGAATGGATCGCAATCAAAAATCAAATGATTTTTCCCAAAGAAAGAGAAAGCCAAGAAGGCAAAATGGCTGTCTGCTGAGACACTAGAAGTAGCCCAAGAAAGAAGGAAAGCAAAAGGCAACAGCAATAGGGGGAGATATGCCCAATTCAATGCAAAATTCCAGAGGTTAGCCAGAAGAGATAAGGAATCATTTTTAAACAAGCAATGCGCAGAAGTGGAAGAAGACAATAGAATAGGAAGGACAAGAGACCTCTTCCAGAAAATTAGAAACATTGGAGGTAAATTCCAGGCAAAAATGGGTATGATCAAAAACAAAGATGGCAAGGACCTAACAGAAGAAGAAGAGATCAAGAAAAGGTGGCAAGAATATACGGAAGACCTGTATAGGAAGGATAACAATATCGGGGATAGCTTTGACGGTGTGGTCAGTGAGCTAGAGCCAGACATCCTGAAGAGTGAGGTTGAATGGGCCTTAAGCATTGCTAATAACAAGGCAGCAGGAGATGACAGCATCCCAGCTGAACTGTTCAAAATCTTGCAAGATGATGCTGTCAAGGTAATGCATGCTATATGCCAGCAAATTTGGAAAACACAAGAATGGCCATCAGATTGGAAAAAATCAACTTATATCCCCATACCAAAAAAGGGGAACACTAAAGAATGTTCAAACTATCGAACAGTGGCACTCATTTCACATGCCAGTAAGGTAATGCTCAAGATCCTGCAAAGTAGAGTTCAGTAATTCATGGAGCGAGAATTGCCAGATGTACAAGCTGGGTTTAGAAAAGGCAGAGGAACTCGGGACCAAATTGCCAATATCCGCTGGATAATGGAAAAAGCCAGGGAGTTTCAGAAAAACATCTATTTCTGTTTTATTGACTATTCTAAAGCCTTTGACTGTGTGGACCATAACAAATTGTGGCAAGTTCTTAGCGATATTGGGACACCAAGTCATCTTGTATGCCTCCTGAAGAATCTGTATAACGACCAAGTAGGAACAGTAAGAACAGACCATGGAACAACGGACTGGTTTAAGATTGGAAAAGGAGTACGGCAGGGCTGTATACTCTCACCCTACCTATTCAACTTGTATGCAGAACACATCATGCAACATGCTGGGCTTGAGGAATCCAAGGCTGGAGTTAAAATCGCTGGAAGAAACATTAAAAATCTCAGATATGCAGATGATACCACTTGGATGGCTGAAAGTGAAGAGGAACTGAGGAGCCTTATGATGAAGGTGAAAGAAGAAATTGCAAAAGCTGGCTTGCAGCTAAACCTCAAAAAAACCAAGATTATGGCAACCAGTTTGATTGATAACTGGCAAATAGAAGGAGAAAATGTAGAAGCAGTGAAAGACTTCGTATTTCTAGGTGCGAAGATTACTGCAGATGCTGACTGCAGCCAGGAAATCAGAAGACACTTAATCCTTGGGAGAAGAGCAATGACAAATCTCAATAAAATAGTGAAGAGCAGAGACATCACACTGACAACAATGGTCCGCATAGTTAAAGCAATGGTGTTCCCCGTAGTAACGTATGGTTGTGAGAGCTGGACCATAAGGAAGCCTGAGAGACGGAAGATAGATGCTTTTGAGCTGTGGTGTTGGAGGAAAATTCTGAGAGTGCCTTGGACTGCTAGAAGATCAAACCAGTCTATCCTCCAGGAAATAAAGCCAGACTGCTCACTTGAGGGAACGATATTAAAGGCAAAACTGAAATACTTTGGCCACACATTGAGAAGACAGGACACCCTGGAGAAGATGCTGATGCTAGGGAGAGTGGAGGGCAAAAGGAAGAGGGGCCGACCAAGGGCAAGGTGGCTGGATGATATTCTAGAGGTGATGGATTCGTCCCTGGGGGAGCTGGGGGTGTTGACAACTGACAGGAAGCTCTGGCGTGGGCTGGTCCATGAAGCCACGAAGAGTCGGAAGCGACTAAATGAATAAACAACAACAATGTCTTCTAAAATTAGGGTGCCACAACTGAAAAGAACCTCTCATATCTAAACATAACATATCACTTCCATATTGAAGGAAAGAGTGTCCTTAATGAACAGGCAAGTTTAAACAGGATAGATAAATCACAGTGTTAAATTTTATTGTGCTCAGCTACACTTTATTGAAGTGAGAGTGTAAGAGTTTAATAAGGAAATGTCCTCTGAGAAATCTGGTTGTAAGAGGATGCATAAAGGAAATGGTAGTTATACCTGTGAGACTTCCTTACATTCTATTTTGGGTGAGAATGAACATGAGCTTAAATGTGTTCTAATAAATATGTGAAATCCTCATGATTCATTGGCACTGTAGCCATGGCTGGGCTATTTTAGCTACAAACTGTAGATACAGCCTACAGAAAAGCATAATTCATCTTTGCTCTTCCTGGAAAGCTTCCCTTGCACACTAAATGTGTGGTTAAGTGAAGAGAGTCACCTTTTCGGGAGAGATCGGCGGTGATAGAAATTTGAAATATAAATAAATAAATAAATAAATAAATAAATAAATAAATAAATAAGTGAAGGTCTTTCAAGTGCAGCCCTATTAGGAATAGAGAGAGAGAGAGAGAGAGATCTCATCCCAGCTTGTTGGTGAAAGAGCTGTATCTTAAGTTAGCATATCATGTCCTACTTTTTATTTTGTCATTTAAAATTAAATGCATCACTTAAATCATGCAGTACTAAAATCAAATTAGTGTTCAATCCATTCTGAGAGCAAGTTCTGCTACTCAAAGGAACGTGCATCCTGGATTCAGAATGGAAGTTTCACAGTAAATAATACTGACATCCAGTCTTTTCTGACTGTCCATTCTTGTAATCCAATGAAATGCTGTTTTAATTATTTGTTTGTCATTTTATTGCCACCTGTTTTTAGACAGAAATAGTTGGGACTCTCTCTCTCTTTCTCTCTCTCAATGGTGTTTCACACACTGACATTGCATGACCACTGATCAATTTAAAGATTTTCAATTTGCACTGTTTCTGAACTCTAGCAACAGCTGGTGCAGGCCACTTCTGGCATGTTCCCAGTAATCTTTGAACAGTATAATTTGAATGATCCTCCCTTACCCATTAATCCCCAGTCTCTCTGGTTACACTCAGAAATATTTTAATATGCATATGCATGGCCACGCACAATCCTATCAGTAAAGGGACAGGGTGAGGGACACTGCTTATGGGAAAAAAGACAAGAAGGCAGTGCAACAACACAGCAGAGCCACCAACAGCAGAATCTGAACAGTACTGGAAGAACAAATGGGAGAAAGAGAAGACACACAATACCAGTGCAAAGTGGCTGCAGGATCTGAAAGCAGACCACAGCAATCTCCCAGAACAGGAACCAGTCACCATCACAGTAGCAGACATCCAACAGTGGGTCAATGCCTAGCAGCACAGATGGTCCAGCTTCTAGCAGCAGTCTCCCATCCAGACTGGCTAACACAAGGAAGGACAGTGCTGATCATGAAAGACAAGGGAACAGCACCATCCAACTACCAGTCTTATCAGGTATTATAGCCGCCAAGCTGCAGGACCATATAGGCCAGTACATAAGCACCGCTCAGAAGGGCATTGGGAACAACACCAGAGGCTCCAAACACCAGCTGCTCATAGATAGAGCAGTCGCCCAAGACTCAAGGTCTAGACAGATCAATCTGAGCACAGCCTGGATTGACTACAGGAAAGCCTATGACTCAATGCCACACACATGGATCTGTGAATGCCTGGCACTATACAAAGTCAACAGGACACTACAGGCCTTCTTCAAGAACTCAGTGGGACTGTGGAAGACAACACTGGAAGTCAACTCAAGACAGCTCGTAGAAGTGGCCATCAAGTGTGGCATATACCACTGTCCCCAGTGCTGTTCTGCATAGGCTTGAACTCCCTCAGCCAGATAATCACAAGAACTGGATATAGATACAAGTTCAAGAGTGGAACTATCATCAGCCACCTCCTCTGCATGGATGACATCAAGCTGTATTCTAAGAATGAATGAGACATCGACTCCCTGAACCACCTGACACTGATCTACAGTGAGGACATTGGGATGTCATTTGGACTAGAGAAGTGTGGCTGGATGGTAGTAAAAAGAGGGAAGGTAATTAAGACTGATGGGGTGGAACTATTAGCAGGCCACATAGCAGACATACAGACCAGCTACAAGTACCTTGGTATCCCACAGTCACATGGGAACCACAATGAGAAGGCAAGGAAGACAGCAACATCAAAGTACCACCAAAGGATAAGACCATTCCTGAAAAGCAGGAACATCTGCATAGCATATGGGCTAGACCCTCCCAAGTCCAGATGGGAGATTCCACAGAATGTGGTGGAGAATAACAGGGCTAAGATCCTGTGGGACTTCCAGATCCAGACGGACAGGCAGGTACTGGCCAATCAACCAGACATCGTGGTAGTAGACAAGGACCAGAAGACAGCGGTGGTGATAGATGTAGTGGTGCCAAGTGACAGCAACATCAGGAAGAAGGAACATGAGAAGCTGGAGAAGTACCAGGGCCTGAAGGAAGAACTAGACAGGATGTGGAAAGTGAAGGCCAAAGTGGTCCCAGTGGTGGTAGGAGCACTCAGGGCTGTGACTCCTAAGCTGGGAGGGTGACTCCACCAGATCCCAGGAACAACATCAGAGCTCTCTGTCCAAAATAGTGCAGTGCTAGGAACAGCCAAGATACTGCACAGAACACTCAAACTCCCAGGCCGCTAGTAGAGGACACAAGGTTGAGGAAGACGCGTACCACCCATAGGGGTGAGAGGAGAATTTTTCACACACACACACACACATGCACACACACAGACCTTAAAATCTTCTGCCCCCCTTGGGTTTTAATGTAGAATATTATAAAACATTTTTTAGATATCACAGTTAAGCTGTTAGTTATTTAACTTCTTTCTGCCAAATCATGTAACTTCTAACAAAGTGACAGTATTGATGAGGAAATAGAACTGGCCCAAAGGTCTATTTTGGAATTTGTTCTTAAAGGTTGGGAGATGTAGGTTCAAAAACAAGCAAATATGTTATTTTCAAGGTGAAACATTCTACATATTTTCAGGGATGTGGGTTTTTTTCTAAGACAAGCTCATGCTTCAGCTTTTCTACCTACTGTCTTTTCTGAAGAAAAAAAGATGTGACCATTTCTGGACATGATTTGAAAGTCTCCAAAATACCCTTATTCAGAGACTGCAGAGTCTGGGTCAAGCGCACAAGAACACATTAGGTAACATTCTTTGGGTGAGACCCCAGGCAGACATACAAGCAAGATTTTATAGTCATTTTCACACAGAGTTACAGGTAGTACAATCACACATGTTAATACATAAATTATTCCATATTTGGTCATCTTTTAACTAATCTGAAAGTTCCCTGCTTATAGTTTATCTCAAGCATAATTATCCATAATGTCATGGCAACATACTGTGGGTAACAATGGAAATTTCCAGGTATCTACAGCTTTTGCATTGAGAAAACCAAGCTCCTTTTAAGCTCCTTTATTCCTTTGTGGTTGCTCTAGTTTCATACTTCAGAACAGTTATTTTAACCACATCTTTGCACATGATAACTACCAGAGTCAAGCATAGTCTTGGCAGCTGTCTTGCTCCTTTACTCCATTCATCACTTAATGTAGATGGATAGATTTTTTTTTAATTGTATGGCATAGCAGTTCGGTGTTCATGCTGCTTTTTCTTGCTGGGAAATCCTTGTGAGGTCCAGCAGCCAGACGTGTAGACTATTTAGCCATGACAAGTCACGTTGCCCGGGGTGCACCACGAGGAGGCTAGTCTACATTGCACCAAGTTGGGCTGAGGGAAAGTGACTGTCCCAAGGTCAGCCAGCCGTTAGATAGACAGACAGACAGACAGACAGACAGACAGAGATATAGATGACAAACAGAATGTTACACTAGGAGTAGCATGACTTGACTGCTTTTCTATGGTCCATCAAATTGCTATGTTCTTCCATAAAGCTTCATGTCAAACAATTTTGTATTCCTCCAGAAAATATTTTTTAAAAAACAAAAACTGTGATTAAAACCTATGGAATGTCATGCCACTGCTTTGATAAAGTTCTCAAGGAGGCCTTAAAGCAACTCCTTGTTTAAAGAGTTGCCAAAAACAATATTCTCCTAACTGTACTAGAAATTCAGTAGGCATAGAGTATGCAAGGGTTTGACATCAACGCTAGAAGAAACATTTCTAGCTGAACAGAATTAGGAAAGCTATGTGCTTACTCCTGCACCGGTTTAGCTTTTCCTGTTTCTTTCTTAGATTTGTAATCTGTTGGTCTTATATTCTACATTATGTGTCTTAATTATATCTTGAACAATTACTAATTAAGAAAAAAAAAGAAAAAAAGAAAGCTATGTGCAAAAAAGAAGAATCGATTTCTTGGGCAAGATGATATGGAAGCCCAGTTTTTAAAGAGCTAGCAAGGTCAATATATAAGGGAATCCTGAATATATAAGGGAATGGAGCCTTGTCTTCATGGATGGCTACCTTTCCTATATTGCAGATGTGAGCATAAAGAAATATTCTGAGAGAAAATTACTCACCTAAAGTCACCTTGATTATTTCTTGCCAAAGAGAGATTTGAATAGTAATGTCTTGATTAGTAGTTCAAGCTCCTAGCTATTACACCAGACTTCCACAGCCTGCTGCCTTCCCGAGATAGAACTGCCAACCAGAATGCTAGCTGATACTCAGGGCATTAAAACCCCATCACACTGTCTGGAGAAAATATCAAAGAAGGTATTTTAATGCTAGGGAAGACCCTAGCGTTAAGATTTTTTTCAAACAGCATTTTAGTAAATGTTCATTACTACTACCCATTAAAAGCCTTGTCCAATTGTGTATGTATTATTTGTTCATTTGAAGGTCTAAATTTGCCCTCCCCACCCAAGAAATCATCCTTCCCGGCAGCTGACAAACCCTTAGAAGAAGTGGCCATAATGTACAGCTGAGATGCAGTTTGTTATCCACTTTATTATACAGTTTGATACACGCCAACCCAATCTGCATTTCCTGGGCCAATGTGTGGGCTGGAATGGAATTATTTTCTGGATTTTGCCCATCACCAAATTTTATAATACACTCTAGTAAATAACAAGTGATCACACACAAAGTTGGTATCTTGGACTACAGTAAACTGAACAATATATTCTTTGTGTAAATGTTTTTAAATGCATTTTTAAGGAAAGCCAATATTTAAACAAGTAACCAATATTTTTTAAAAAATAAATGTATTTGTATATGTCTGTGCTTTAAATTGGAGACTAAAATAAAGAACAAAATGGACTGATGAATGATTGCTGTGAATCTGACATGGATAGAAAATACCATCAAGCTGCTGTGTTTCCCAAACACACATGCAGTTGCTTTTCCAACTAGAATAAATTATTTCAAATCATTTGGTACCTAGATCGATTTGGTTGGCTCCCTTTTACTTATATACATTTGATAAGAATGTGGCTGCAGTTTTTTTTTTAAAGAAGTAAATATGGCATTTTCACCAGAGGGTGGTTCATTAAACATTTCTGTGGTTTCATCTACAACAGGCATAACAAGATGATTCTATTTACCATCCCTCACAAAGAAAAGTAATTAGAATGCAAGATAATTTCCATTTAATGCATTATGACTTTAATATCTGTAAACTCCACTTAAATATTAAACAGAAAGAAAAATATTAGTGAAATTATCATAGATAATATGATAAGTTATTCTGAGACGGGAAAAAGTGATAAATGCATTTTAATAAAATCTGCAAAATTATATGTATCGTATGCTTGCTTCCTGACAATTTTATTTAGAGTGAAATGCCGTTGTGATAATTAGTTGGGGTTTACTGTGTTCATTAAAAGCTTTTCTAATCATCACTTGGAGGAATAAGTAAAATTAATCTCTTTCTTGAAACTCATTGGAATCCATCAAGTACATAAACAAAAGTATGGCTTGATACACACATAATAGAACATAAAACATTTCCTTTATCCTTGATAAAAAAGCACAATGAACACAAATACATCTGCACAAAACACAATTGGCATTTTGCCAGCATCCAAAAGAGCCTGCATTAGGCCTTGAGCTTTTGAATTCATGAATGAAAACACAAAATACTATCCCACTTTAGTACTTTCAGCAATCCAGAGCATACACATTCTCCTTGGGGACTTGGCACACCAAGAGAAACAGGATGCAAGGTGAAAGAAGAAATAACAATAACTACATATTGGCCAGCAAGGCTAATAAAGGTCTCATTTGAATTCAGAATATGAAAATTGTAACAATTATAATCATAGATGCTGCATATTGTATAGTGCATCAGGGTGGGGGTGGGGGTTATATTCCCTAAAGTGGGCAGTGCCAAGATAAAGAATTAGATGGGCCACAACAAAAATTAAATTTAATGTAGTTTGAATTAATTTAACACAGTTGATACATGACTACTCCCATGTACTTAATCATTTTTCCATTCTATCATATCAGACATGATAGGTTA
The DNA here is from genome assembly GCF_035149785.1 of Candoia aspera. NCBI lineage: Eukaryota > Metazoa > Chordata > Lepidosauria > Squamata > Candoiidae > Candoia > Candoia aspera. The sequence continues at coordinate 315,766,247 of NC_086153.1, forward strand.
ATTCAAATCAAGAAGGAGGAAGGAGTAGCAGCTAGAGGAATAAATAGGGGTCGGGAATGTAAGTTATCATTCTAGCTTTGTCAAATAAGATAAAAGTAAGAAATTGCTGAGCAAAGTTCCAAGCTTATTCAAATTTGCTAACACCCCCTCCCCGGTAATTTATTTCCACCATCCAACTTACTCAGTTACTTCCCTCATATTGACCCTAAAAAACTCTCTTCCTATCCAGTTTTATATGAAGAATTTGAGAAGAAATACATTAATTATAACAGGCACTACCTGTGTCTCTGTGTATCTTCATAAGTCCATATCGCTAGCAGATTTCAGAAGAGACATCCACTTGTTTGTATTGTGCCCACTACTGTGATTCAGGTATCTTCCAAATCATTCTTGATTAGCAAGATTTGATACTATATTTAGAATTTAGCTGTTGCTAAAGGATTTAGCTAGTTACTGCTCAAGTGGAGAGCAAAAAAGTTGAAAAAAGGATATTTTCTTTTCTTAATGGTAATTTTATTAACTTTATTATCAACTTACCTCTTTTATGTGAAACTGCCCAAATTTGAAATAATTTTTTAAATAAATCATTATCTTCCAGGAAACCCCTAGTGATCTCTCATGGAACCCTAGGGTTCCATGGAACCCTGGTCGAGAAACCCTGGTCTAGAGGACTGGGAGAGAATGTAGCAGTCAGAAGCAAGTAAGCCATGAGTAGATGGAAGAGGTAAAAGATCTTAGTAAGTCAAAGCTAAAATTTGCTTTTATCAAGGCAAATAAACAATTCTGACCTAGAAACAAATATAAGCAGAATATGGTTTGCCCAGAAATTAACTTTGCCTCCTTTCTTTCTATTCTGTATTCTTGAGATACACATGTATAGATCAGAAGTCTCCTGCTTCAAGAACCTATTGACCCTAACAATGATCTACAGACTACAATAATCTTGTCTGTCCAGTTTTCAAAAACTGTATTGATATGACAAGAAAAATAATGAAGGTCCATCAGAGATGATTTATGCTCGAAGAGCCAATCAAGTACTTTTATTCCTTCAAAATAAAATAATCATAAGGAAAATTATTTCATATCAAGACACCAGAGAAAACCAATTTAATTTCAGTAATATAAGCCAACAATGAATATTAAATCTCAAGAGAATAAATCGAGTGACTTTAAGACGAGACTGTAAATGACAAATATAACATGTCATAAATTAACATAGGAACTTCAAATCTTTGTGCCAGTTCAAAATCTGATTTAACAAACTGTTCTTATTAAGTCAGTTCAAGTACATTCTGTTAAAAAACAAAACAAATGAATACTCAACTGTACATGAGATAAATAATTTTTTCTCACACTAAGCAGAATGCATTAACTTAACAAGTAATGATCTAAATTATGTATTAAACTCAATTACTTTTTATTACTGCTTTCCAATTATGGTGGCATGATTGATTTCATTTTTATTAGAGTCTCAGTTTCGATTTTACCTGTATCTCAACTTTGACAACTACCAAGAAGAAATTACTCATAAGGATATTGTAATTGGGTTGATTCTCTGAGGTTCTCAAGAGCAATAATGTAAAGATTTGTAATGGGAAGCAAGCAGTATTATGATTACAAGATAAATGCATTACAGTAATATCCATGCTGTTTGGGAGTATTATCAAACAGAAAACATTTAGTAGGTTAATGTTCCATGATCTTTATTCATCCCTTTTCAAGATCCCTTTTCACTGTATGTTTTAAAACTCCAACTTTACTCCTGCTTCTAATATTTTTTCATGTTTAGGAAACAAATCTGCCATGAAATAAGATCCTGGATATTGAGCTACTTTAGATACTATATTTGCCTTGTGGATGGACATTTGTGCAAGAAGTTTGTCATCCACTGGCTATATAATGAACTAAAATTCACAGTACACTCTGAATATATAACTAGAAGATGGGAAAGTCACCATAGGATCTCAATCCAAATAAGAATTGATTTCCCAGATTATTTTCAGATTATTTATTTATTTATTTATTTATCTAATTTATCCCCGCCCATCTCCTCCCATCGGAGGCCTCTGGGCAGTTTACAACAATCGATTAAAACCATCACAATGATACAAAAAGTAAAATACAGTAAAAAATACTATAAATAGAAATAAAGAATAAAAAATAAAAAATCCAAGCGGTGAAGCATCTAAAACAGTCCAAGTGTGGGAGGAGTGGTCTATAACAACCGTCCCCATGTAGCTCTATTCTCCTCTCCACCCCAAGCGAGGTGGCAGAACCAGGTCTTCAGACTCCGCCGAAAGACCAGGAGTGATGGGGCCAATCTCACCTCCGGGGGCAGCATGTTCCACAGGGCGGGAGCTACTGCAGAGAAGACCCACTTCCTGGACCCCGCCAGATGAAATTCTTTTACAGACGGGGTCTGTAGCATGCCCTCTCTGCACGATTGGGTGGGACGGGTTGATGTAATGGGAAAGAGGCGGTCCCTCAGGTAACCTGGCCCCATGCCTTGTAGGGCTTTAAAGGTGATAACCAACACCTTGAATTGGACCCGGAAGCAAACTGGCACCCAATGCAGCTCGCGCAGCAGTGGTGTTACATGTGCCCTTCTGGGGGTACCAAATACAGCTCACGCAGCTGCATTCTAGACCAGCTGAAGCTTCCGGATACTTTTCAAGGGTAGCCCCATGTAGAATGCATTGCAATAGTCTATCTGAGAGATAACAAGGGCATGAGTGACTGTTCGAAAGGCCTCCTGTTCCAGGAAGGGGCGTAACTGGTGCACAGCACTTAGCTGCACAAAGGCTCTCCTGGCCACGGCTGCCACCTGCTCTTTGAGCAGGAGCCGTGAGTCCAGGAGGACCCCCAAGTTACACACTGGGTCTGTCTGGGGCAGTGCAACCCCATCCAGAACCAGAGATATTAATATCCCGGATACAGAAGAACCATTAACCCATAGCCACTCGGTCTTACCAGGGTTCAGTTGAAGCCTGTCGTTCCCCATCCAGGCCCCCACAGCCCCCAGACACTTGGAGAGGGTGGTCACGGCATCACTTACTTCACCTGGGATGGAGATATACAACTGAGTATCATCAGCATACTGATGATACCTCATACCATGGTGATGGATGATCTCACCCAGCAGTTTCATGTAGATGTTAAAAAGGAGAGGGGAGAGTATTGATCCCTGTAGAAAAGAAGGGGCTGCGGGGCAGATCTCTCCTCTCCTATCAACACTGACTGGGATTGGCCCTGGAGGAAGGAGGCAAACCAGCATAAGAGTACGCCGCCCACCCCCAACTCCCTGAGCCACCCCAAAAGGATACCATGGTTGATGGTATCGAAGGCCGCTGAGAGATCAAGGAGAGCGAGGATGGATGCACTGCCTCCATCCCGCTCCTGCCAGAGATCATCCATAAGTGCGACCAATGCCGTTTCCGTCCCATAACCGGGCCTGAAACCTGACTGAAAGGGGTCTAGATAATCCGTTTCCTCCAGGACCCTCTGGAGCTGCAAAGCCACCACTTTCTCATCCACCTTCCCCAGAAAGGGGAGGTGGGAGACTGGACGAAAATTGTCCAGGACAGTAGGGTCCAGCAATGGCTTCTTGAGGAGGGGGTGCACTAATGCCTCTTTAAAGGTAGCCGGGAACACCCCCTCTCCCAAGGATGTATTAACTATCGCCTGGACCCAACCACATGTGACCTCCCGGCCTGCTTTTACTAGCCAGGAGGGGCATGGGTCTAGATGACACGTGGTGGCATTTACTGTCCATAGGATCCTGTCCACTTCCTCAGGTCCAACAGGATCAAACCGCTCCCAGATAACTGGGTAAGCCCGTTCCCCTGGTATCTCTCCAGACCACGCCTCACGCCTGGAGTCCAACTTGGAGCGGATCTGAGCGATTTTGTCCTGCAGATGCTCAGCAAATTCCTCTGCACTGCCCTGTAGGTGGGTCGCTGAACCCACCTTCCCCAAAAGGGATCGAGTGATCCTTATCATTGACAGATAATCAGTGACAGATACCAATAGACTCAAAAACAGCAAACAAGATGATGATGATAATGAGTAACCTAGACTGAAATATGGAACCTAGGCAGTTCTCTTTGGTGTTAGTTGTGTAATAGTAGTAATAGTTATAGTAGTAATAGTAATAGTATTGTTTTATTGATCAGTCAAAAGACCACATCAAATTCAGAACATAATCTCACATCAAAGACAATAAAACAGAATAAGTACAATTATTTTGCCACAAATTCTGTTTACTAGAATTTCTTTTTTCTGGCTTTAGATCTTTCATAACTCACTCCCCAGAAAGGCAGCAACCTTTCTAAATTATATTCATATTTTAATCAATTTTTTACAAGACAACCATTCTGAATGGTTAAAGCAGGATTTTTTTCCTGCTTTCCCTCTTCTTCTCGTGACTATTTTTCTATCATACTATCAGATCTCTGCTAGGAAGGTGATAGTTTGCTTAAGTTAAGGTAGGGAAACCACGCAGAGCATGGCTTCTAAAATTCTTTCCAAATTCTTTACAGCAATGGCCATTGGAGGCATCTGGGTTTATTTGTTTGTTTGTTCAATTTGTATAGCTGCCCACCTCTGTTCACTTGTAACATGTTAAGTCTGTGTGATGTATTTCCATTATCTCCTTGTGTTGTGCCTCTGTGTTGTGCACATTTGTACACTGGGAAGCATGGGACAGGTTGCATATGCTGTTTTCTGGATCACATGGTCAAAAGAGAGGAGGGAGGGAGGTTTAGAATGGAATCATCGCCAATAACCCAAGCTGCTACTCAACTGCCTCTCCCATAGGGATGTGTAGGAGGCTTGTTTTTCTGAACTTGTGTTCCACAGCCCCAATTTTTGAACTCAGTCTTTCTTTTGCCAGCTCCCCACCACCACCACAACATATCATATTAGGTCTAATCCTGTTCAGTTTTCAGAGAACTATCCTGCTGATGGTCAGACTGAGCCCCAACCACATTTACATAATTTATTTCCAACATTCTGTTGGTTTGGAAAGAAGAAAATGGAAAGTGCAACAGCCTAATAAGATAATCAAATTTAAAATCAAAGCCATGCATTGTCAGAAATAGACAGAGAAACAGATAAGGTTGATATATTATAATCCTTAAAAGGTTAGTGCAGATTAGATACCCCTACTTCAATTCAGAGTTCTGAATAAGCATTATACCTTCACTTTGGTTTGCTTCTTATAGTTTGTGAGGTTTCTCTGCTGACTACAATGGAGAAATTCAGTAATGTAAACCTGAGTTGTCTCTATGGCCTCCGGATAAATATGAACAAGTAGCACTGGAGATATCATAATGATACACGGTGTGATAGAATTGGAATAGCTGCCAGGATCCAGGACTGAGCACTGGAACAAATTAAGTAGATGAAAATGTTTAAGTTTAAAAGAGCAATGGAGGGGCAGTACAAATCTCTGTGAAATAATCTCTTTATAATCCATAGTCTGACAAAGAAGAGGGCTTGATGGGATATAGGAAGATCACTGTGTGGAAGAGGAATATAGCACCAACCCATAATATTTATTTATTTATTTATTTATTTGGGTCTAGTATATTGTGTAAACTACTGTTGTCTGTAAGCCATGGTTTATGGCTTAGCATGATTTATGAACTCAGCCAGTTGTGGTTCATTCAATAAATCATGATTAAAGAAATAATGATTTAGTACAATGTATGAACTCAAGAATGATGCTGATATCTTAGCAAAGATATGTAATCTGTCATTTAAATTAGGTTCAGTACCAGAGGACAAGAAGGTATCCAATGTGAGACCAATTATTGAAAAGAGACACATGGGAGATCCAAGAAATATAGGTAGTCAGCTTAGTATTTATTCCAGGAAAATGTTTTGATTACTAGAAATAGTAATCAATGATAACAACTACTTTTGTTGTTTATTCATTCAGTTGTTTCCAACTCTTTGTGACTTCATGGACCAGCCCACGCCAGAACTTCCTGTCAGTTATTGCCAACCCCAGCTCCCCCAGGGACGAGTCTGACACCTCTAGAATATCATCCATCCATCTTGCCTTTGGTCGGCCCCTCTTCCTTTTGCCCTCCACTCTCCCTAGCATCAGCATCTTCTCCAGGGTGTCCTGTCTTCTCATTATGTGGCCAAAGTACTTCAGTTTTTCCTTTAATATCATTCCCTCAGGTGAGCAGTCTGGCTTTATTTCCTGGAGGATGGACTGGTTTGATCTTCTTGCAGTCCAAGGCACTCTCAGAATTTTCCTCCAACACCACAGTTCAAAAGCATCGATCTTCCTTCTCTCAGCCTTCCTTATGGTCCAGCTCTCACTCCCATATGTTACTACAGGGAATACCATTGCCTTAACTATGAGGACCTTTGTTGTCAGTGTGATGTCTCTGCTCTTAACTATTTTATCGAGATTTGTCATTGCTCTTCTCCCAAGGATTAAGCCTCTTCTGATTTCCTGACTGCAGTCAGCATCTGCAGTAATCTGGCTTTTTCCATTATCCAGCGGATATTGGCAATTTGGTCCTTATTTCCTCTGCCTTTTCTAAACCCAGCTTGTACATCTGGCAATTCTCGCTCCATGAATTGCTGGAGTCTACCTTGCAGGATCTTGAGCATTACCTTACTGGCATGTGAAATGAGTGCCACTGTTCGATAGTTTGAACATTCTTTAGTGTTCCCCTTTTTTGGTATGGGGATATAAGTTGATTTTTTCCAATCTGATGGCCATTCTAGTGTTTTCCAAATTTGCTGGCATATGGCATGCATCTCCTTGTCAGCATCATCTTGCAAGATTTTGAACAGTTCAGCTGGGATGCCGTCGTCTCCTGATGCCTTGTTATTAGCAATGCTTCTTAAGGCCCAAACAACTTCACTCTTCAGGATATCTGGCTCTAACTCAGTGACCACACCGTCAAAGCTATCCCTGATATTATTATCTTTCCTATACAGGTCTTCTGTATATTCTTGCCACCTTTTCTTGATCTCTTCTTCTTCTGTTAGGTCCTTGCCATCTTTCTTTTTGATCATACCCATTTTGGCCTGGAATTTACCTCCGATGTTTCTAATTTTCTGGAAGAGGTCTCTTGTCCTTCCTATTCTATTGTCTTCTTCCACTTCCGCGCATTGCTTGTTTAAAAATAATTCCTTATCTCTTCTGGCTAACCTCTGGAATTTTGCATTTAATTGGGCATATCTCCCCCTATTGCTGTTGCCTTTTGCTTTCCTTCTTTCTTGGGCTACTTCTAGTGTCTCAGCAAACATCCATTTTGCTTTCCTGGTTTTCTTTTTCTTTGGGATGTATTTTGTTGCTGCCTCCTGACCAATGTTGCAAACTTCTGTCCATAGTTTTCTGGGACCCTATCTACTAAATCTAGTCCCTTAAATCTGTTCTTCATCTCCACTGCATATTCATTAGAAGTATTAGAAATATTAGAAATAGTAATCAGTGACAACTACTAGTACACTCATAAAAGAACATGTCTTGAGAAAATTAGCATGGTTTCCACAAAGGTAACTCCAACCTCAGCAACCTTTTAGAGTTTTTGAGAATATCAGTTGGATGTGAATGGATTTGATTCTGTTTACACTGTACTCTATGCTTTGATTTTCAAACATTCTTTGACAAATTTCCTTATCAAAGGTGCTTCAGTGAAATTAGTAACCATGGGATAAGAAGACCTCTCCTTTTATGGATTGCAAACTGTTGAAAAACAGAAAGCCGAATATGGACCTTCCACATGGCAGCCTTAAGCCACTAGTCTCTCATGCTGAAACCAGCTGGAAATGAAGTTGTCTTAAGAAATTGCTCTCCAAATTTCAATTATTCTTCAGCTTTAGTAACAAAGCTGGCCAAGTGCTCTAGCCAGATGGTGGTTAGCCATTTTTTTGGTGGATTGGGGAACCCATTAAACACATAAACATACACACACACACACACCAGCCCAGCTTTTCACCATTGCATTGATAAACCTGTTTAAACCAACAAAAAAGGGTCCAGGGCTACACCAGCCCAGCAATTCAGGATGAAAGGACCACCAATATTGCTAACCAGTGACTGGAGAGGAGCAGGCATAGCTAATTGGAATGGAAATATTTTGCCTACAAAGAAATGAATCACAGAAGGCAGACTAAAATAGCATCACTTATGCCAGAAGTTGTAAAACACTGTTTTTGATGCATGACAAGAAAAGATTGATGGAGGTTGCCTTTGTGGTGGACTGAGAGCAGTTTGAAGATGATATTGTATGTTCCTGTTGTTTGAGACAATATTTGTGGGTTATCCATGCACTGGGACAAACAGGACATGCAGATGAACCATAAGAATAAATGGACAATTTTCTCAATAAATGGAAGTAAGAAGTGGAATCCTTTAGAGAATCTGTGTTGGGACCAGTGCCTTCTAACTTGTCCATAAATTTAGAGAGTAAGAGAGATGACCTTGACAGAAATATGCAAATTTGCATTATGTAAGCAAAGAAGGTTGAAATATTATTTAAGACCTGAGTAGCAAGTCAGTATTTCACTGTGGTATAAGAAGAAGGGGAGGTAAAGCACAATCAGGTTTGCAGGATTCTGCTCTTATAGCCTATCTTAATAAAGTATAGTTCTAGACTTACTATGGAGTTGAATTTCTGATCTGGTCTACCTAGTGGGGTAGGTAATGATCTTGAATGAGCAGTACATTGGAAAATTTTGTAGATGATATTAAACTCTTCAGTGGACAGTACAGTGAAGATGTCAACTAAGTGTGCTGCAGCTGTAAAAAAAGCAAATTCTGTGCTAGGAATCATTAGAAAAGGAATTGATAATGAAACAGCCAACATTAATGTCCTAATACAATTCTATAGCATGTCTACATTTGGATCACTGTGTATAGTTCCAGGTACTATACTTGAAAAAGGATTCAATAGGGCTGGAAAATGTGCAGAAGAGGGAAACCAAAATTATCAGGGGCTTCCTTGCCCATGAGAAAATGTTGTAATATTTGGAACATTTAGTTGGAAAAAACGTTGACTGACAACATGAATGAAGTATGTAAAATCATGCATGGCATGAAGAAAGTGGACAAGCAGAAGTCTTTCTCCCTCTCTCAAAATATTAGAACCAGGGGCCATTTAGTGAAGCTGACTGGAAAGAGATGTAGAGCAAATGAAAGCAGTTCTTCACACAGGCCATAACTGACCTGTGGAATTTGTTGCCTTAAGGCATGGAGATGGCCACTAACTTGGATGGCTTTAAAATGCAATGGAGGGCAGGTCCATCCAGGGCTATTGGACTTAAAGGCTCAGTGTTAACTCCATTTGGGGGTCATCATGCCTCCAAATAACACTTGAAGAGGGATATGCTTCCATCTTCTGCTTGCAAACACCCCAGAGACATATAGTTAGCCACTATGAGAAACAAAATGTTGAACTAAGATGGGTCTTGACCTTATCCAGCTAGGTTGTTTTTATATTCTTACATTGTGCATGTTTATCAACTCTGCAGTGTCATTCAAGACCAGTCATGCATGTCAGTACATGAACAATAAACAGTCCTATTGTGAAACCTCCCTGAAGGATCACTTGCTTCCTGATATTTCAGTGCTGGAAATAGACACCCACGGTGCTTCTAGAGAAGAAGATATAGCTGAACTGGATCTGGCATATAGGATTCAAGTGTAGAAAACTAAGGGAGAAAGAGGGGTTGCCTTCTTTCTGAAAGAAAAGCAAAAATATTTCCACAAAGGACAAATTTCCCACTTTCTTTAAGTTGCAGCTCCAAAGTTAAAACCCTAATAGACAGATGTGGAAGTTACAGCTATTTTCTTCTAGGAAAAGCTAAACTGGAGGTGTGAGAAATGATTCCAAGCCTTCCTGTTACAGGCACAGTTCACTGCGGCCTTACCGAAGGTGTTATATTGTCACTGTCTTTGCCATGGCAAGTGATGAAGCCATCATGAATTTTCATCACATGTTGTTTTACGGTTGTGTCAAGCGACAGCAAATTGTATGCATTAGTTTCTGGGTTCCTCATTCTGATCTGGAAGACTGAGAGAAAAGAAGAAAATCCATGTGGCTCCCCATTTTTGACATAAAGGAGATTGTTAAAAGAAGGTGACAAGTTTTTGCTCAGAGCTGTTTAATGTCATTATCTGTGCCATTGGGGAATGGTGTGCTGGCAAAACAAGATCTCATACCTGTAGACTGTACAATAAGTATTAATGGGTCAGTACAATTATTTGTTTGATAAACACTGGGTGGATTGTCTGTCTGGGCTCCACAAAGAGGGTATTGTTAACCACCTTGCAGGCTAAAATGCATAGCTTCATTGATCCTTTATTCTGGAAGGGAAGTGACCCTGATGTATGGTTGTGGTTTCTCACTTCAGGTACCTGATTTGAGAGCACTATCAAAGACCAACCAAATGACTCTGAATATCAGTTGCTCAAAGGTGAGGATAGATGCCACCATGCTATATTATGCATGCAAAGAAAAAAATCCACAAACTTCTATAAACTTCTGCAGGGGCTCTAGTTTTATTTTCCTTCATGCACCTGTGTTACTGTTTTGTTGTAGTACAAGACATAATAGAATGCATTCAACTTTCCATGTAACAAACATCTTTCCCTGGATCAATAAGAACAGTGGTATCCAACTGAAATTCCTGGCAGTTGAACAAATAAGCAGGCATCTGCTGCTGAAATGGGTCAAATGTTTTGTTAACAGCATGGTCTTGTCTGATGATGCCCAACATATAATGAACAGAGATGTGCATGTGCTAATTTTGTAACTCTTACAACAGCCACACAAATCAGGTCTGCAGTACAGGCAAAAGGTTTTCAGAATGTCAGGATAGGAGTTTTCTTTCTCATTCAGAAATGACACCTGATGATAAAGCTTCCTTGTCCAAATTGTGTATAAATGTAAAGATTTATACATTATATATAATGTATACTTTATACATTATAGAGTCCCTCCTTTTGCGGGGAGATGGGTGGTGATAAAATTTGATAAATAAATAAATAAATAAAAATTTTGAATTGGGGAAAAAACTGTATATAAGCTAAAGGTGGGTACATTCTTCCTGAGATGCCCCCTCCAGGAGAAGCTATATAAATTTCTACTTATGAACAAACAAGAATTACTTTGCTACTTGCATTCAGAATGCAATAGCCACGCAGACATAAGACAGTATAACACAGGTATAACTTTAAACAGCAGTAGTAATAGGAATGAATACCTTTGTGGGTGTGCTGAGAGAGAGATCTCTCACTCAACCCCTTCCCTACATAAAATTCTGTCTTTCTTCCCTCTATGCATCCATCTATGTTCAGTGGAGTACCTTGCTTTCAAAGCTCCACAGTTTTTATATTCTCTAGCAGACTCTTAATTTTCAGTTCTCCCTTCTCTACCCTTTTAGGACAACTTCCTCCTCGCTTCTGGAGGTCCCCAATTCTGATTTCCTTTAAGGCTCTGTGCTACCCACCACAATCATCTTTTTCCATTATCTAGTTCCCTTCATTTCTCTTCCCATCAAAAGATCCTGTTTCCCCTACTTCTGACTCTTTCTATCTACAGATTGGATTCTTAGCACCCAAGTTAATTTTCATGCTTCTCATGCCAACCCCCTACCACTTTTTATCAATTTTATCTATTTTTCAACTCTACTGAAACTTTCTGGGTCACATAAATGTATGTGATAAAAACGTAGGCTAACAGCTATTTTATATGAATGTTTAATAGTTGCAAAATTCAAGTGAATTTCAAGTGAATAACCTTGGATCTAATTCAACAGTACACAGCTCTTTTTATTGATATAATCACAAATTATATGTACATCTGATAATACTGGATTTTTTAGTAAGTCTCAGAGATCGATGACAGAATAGAAGTGGTTTAAAAAGTCACTGGATGTTTTTGCAAATGTAGTCCTTATTACTCAAATATGCAAGAAGTCATCATAAATTTTACATTGCAATAGCATTGCTAAAAAGAAAGAAGAAGGGGTAAATCAGAAGAGCACTGTGAACTTTTTTTCCATTGCTACATTATTTTCATCATTGGTTCTAGGTAATTAATGGTATAACCATTATTTTATTAAAAGAAACTGCACTTGATAAAACATTACCTTTTGGTTTTATCAAAATTGGAACTCGACATACAGAGAGATACATACATCCTCCAATCACTTTGGAGTGTTTTAGCAAAATAAGAGCTGCCTTTTGTAACAGTAAGAAAATGACTTATTTACAAATTGTGCATTGAAATTTAAGTTACTAGCCATTGCAACAGGTTCATAGTGACAGGTCACTTTAGATTGGAGTTTAATTTATGAAGATTGCTTTACCTGGAGCTATGGTAATCTGTGCCTTTGGAGTAATTCACACACTGGCTCATTTCGAATGCAGCCAAAAAGCATCGTATTTCACTATGACAATGTAATCACAGATCCACATTAAAAAGTCATTATTGTTTAGAATCCAGCTTGGTTTGAAAAACACTTACTGTAAAATTCAACAGCCTTTGTAAATTACCAAAAGGTTTACTCAAGAATACAAGGTACTGTGATTTAAATCTGGGACTTACAACTTTATTGATTGTATGGCATTTTTAGGTCACTGCATTTATGGGAAATGATTAGTGAGTAATCAGAGTAATAAACCCTCTGATGCTAGTTCATAAATAATTATGAATTGAATTTTCTTTATCAGGACCCAGATCTGTAAATGAACTTAACCAATTTATTTTTTAAAAATTCCTTCTTTGGTAATTTTGCTGTGTGGTCTCAAAAAATCAATAGCCATAACATAAAAACAGAACCCAGACATGTATTTTCTGGGTTTTCTTCTTTTCCAAAGGATTATACATTCCATTCAATCTGACGTTCTAAATTTACTACTTGTATTTATATGCTTGCTCATCACACAACAGCAATTTTCTGCTGTGACATTTTGCTGATCTTTTCTCCATCCTGTTCCACAACCTGCAAATATATTTTTGCCAGATCACATATCTGTATTTTAATGAGCTCCATTATAGAAATACAGGCTACTCATGTCTACATATTTAGCTGACGCCTTATTGTTCTAATCCAAATATTCAAACAAAATATAACCCAATTACCTTATTAAATGTTATTCAAAGAATAGACAATACCATTTATATCTGGTCCATATATGTTCATAATTTTGTTCCATTTCATTTTGACACTGATTTTTTTAAAAAAACCATAAGAATTGTGTTTTTACAAAATAAGCATATTTCTATCTATTTTATCACAGAATATGCATTTCTCCATGCATTTTAAGGTATGTTCTTTTTAAGCAGAAGATTGTAATACAGAATTCAGACAACCACAAAAATGGAAAGATTACTGCATTCCAAATGTGTTTTCATCAAAGAAAGATGAATCCAGACGGTTCACTTAAAATATGCATTGAATGAAGTCTTATTTTATGCTCATTTAAACTTTTTGAGAGTTTTAAAATGAACAGTAATTGTTGAAGTGTTGAAATTATATTGCATGTATTTGTGAAAAATTTGAAATATAAATTGTCTATGATGGTAACAACTTCAGCAAAGGATCGTTACCTTGTCGTGGTGCTGGAGCTTGAGCACCTCAATGATGCCATGAGCTAAACCATGAAGGGCCACCCAAGACGGGAAGGTCATGACAGAGAGGTCAGACTAAATGCGATCCCTGGGGAAGGTAATGGCAACCCACCCCAGTATTCTTGCTGTGAAAACTAAATGGATCAGTACAAACAGAGATATGTCGGTATACCATCGGAAGATGAGACCCCCAGGTCGGAAGATGGTCAAAATGCTACTGGGGAGGAACAGAGGATGAGTTCAACTAGCCCCAGACGTGATGACGCAGCTAGCTCAAAGCCGAAAGGACGGCTAGCGGCCGACGGTGCTGGTGGTGAATGGCGAATCTAAGGATCAACACACCATTGGAACCTGGAATGTAAGATCTATGAGCCAGGGCAAATTGGATGTGGTCATTGGTGAGATGTCAAGATTAAAGATAGACATTTTGGGCATCAGTGAACTGAAATGGACTGGAATGGGCCACTTCACATCAGATGACCACCAGATCTACTATTGTGGACAAGAGGACCACAGAAGAAATGGAGTAGCCTTCATAATTAATAGTAAAGTGGCTAAAGCAGTGCTTGGATACAACCCAAAAAACGACAGAATGATCTCAATTCGAATTCAGGGCAAGCCATCTAACATCACAGTGATCCAAATATACGCCCCAACCACAAATGCTGAAGAAGCTGAAGTAGAGCAGTTCTATGAGGATCTGCAGCACCTACTGGACAACACGCCTAAAAGAGATGTTATTTTCATCACAGGAGACTGGAATGCTAAGGTGGGCAGTCAAATGACACCTCGAATTACAGGTAAGTATGGCCTGGGAGAACAAAACGAAGCAGGACATAGGCTGATAGAATTTTGCCAAGACAATTCACTCTGCATAACAAACACTCTCTTCCAACAACCTAAGAGACGGCTTTATACATGGACTTCACCAGATGGACAACACCGAAATCAGATTGATTACATCCTTTGCAGCCAAAGGTGGCGGACATCTGTACAGTCGGTAAAAACAAGGCCTGGAGCTGACTGTAGTTCCGATCACGAACTTCTTCTTGCACAATTTAGGATCAGACTAAAGAGATTAGGGAAGACCCACAGATCAGCTAGATATGAGCTCACTAATATTCCTAAGGAATATGCAGTGGAGGTGAAGAAGAGATTTAAGGGACTGGACTTAGTAGATAGGGTCCCAGAAGAACTCTGGACAGAGGTTGGCAGCATTGTTCAGGAGGCGGCAACGAAATACATCGCAAAGAAAGAAAAAACCAAGAAGGCAAAATGGCTGTCTGCTGAGACACTAGAAGTAGCCCAAGAAAGAAGGAAAGCAAAAGGCAACAGTGATAGGGGGAGATATGCCCAATTAAATGCAAAATTCCAGAGGTTAGCCAGAAGAGATAAGGAATTATTTTTAAACAAGCAATGTGCGGAAGTGGAAGAAGACAACAGAATAGGAAGGACAAGAGACCTCTTCCAGAAAATTAGAAACATTGGAGGTAAATTCCAGGCAAAACTGGGTATGATCAAAAACAAAGATGGCAAGGACCTAACAGAAGAAGAAGAGATCAAGAAAAGGTGGCAAGAATATGCAGAAGACCTGTATAGGAAGGATAACAATAACGGGGATAGCTTTGACGGTGTGGTCAGTGAGCTAGAGCCAGACATCCTGAAGAGTGAGGTTGAGTGGGCCTTAAGAAGCATTGCTAATAACAAGGCAGCAGGAGACGACGGCATCCCAGCGGAACTGTTCAAAATCTTGCAAGATGATGCTGTCAAGGTAATGCATGCTATATGCCAGCAAATTTGGAAAACACAAGAATGGCCATCAGATTGGAAAAAATCAGCTTATATCCCCATACAAAAAAGGGAAACACTAAAGAATGTTCAAACTATCGAACAGTGGCACTCATTTCGCATGCCAGTAAGGTAATGCTCAAGATCCTGCAAGGTAGACTTCAGCAACTCATGGAGCGAGAATTGCCAGATGTACAAGCTGGCTTTAGAAAAGGCAGAGGAACTAGAGACCAAATTGCCAATATCCGATGGATAATGGAAAAGGCCAGGGAGTTTCAGAAAAACATCTATTTCTGTTTTATTGACTATTCTAAAGCCTTTGACTGTGTGGACCATAACAAATTGTGGCAAGTTCTTAGCGGTATGGGGATACCAAGTCATCTTGTCTGCCTCCTGAAGAATCTGTATAACGACCAAGTAGCAACAGTAAGAACAGACCACGGAACAACTGACTGGTTTAGGATTGGGAAAGGAGTACGGCAGGGCTGTATACTCTCACCCTACCTATTCAACTTGTATGCAGAACACATCATGCGACAAGCTGGCCTTGAGGAATCCAAGGCTGGAGTTAAAATCGCTGGAAGAAACATTAACAATCTCAGATATGCAGATGATACCACTTTTATGGCTGAAAGCGAAGAGGAACTGAGGAACCTTATGATGAAGGTGAAAGAAGAAAGTGCAAAAGCTGGTTTGCAGCTAAACCTCAAAAAAACCAAGATTATGGCAACCAGCTTGATTGATAACTGGCAAATAGAGGGAGAAAATGTAGAAGCAGTGAAATACTTTGTATTTCTAGGTGCAAAGATTACTGCAGATGCTGACTGCAGTCAGGAAATCAGAAGACGCTTAATCCTTGGAAGAAGAGCAATGACAAATCTCGATAAAATAGTGAAGAGCAGAGACATCACACTGACAACAAAGGTCCGCATAGTTAAAGCAATGGTGTTCCCCGTAGTAACATATGGCTGCGAGAGCTGGACCATAAGGAAGGCTGAGAGAAGGAAGATCGATGCTTTTGAACTGTGGTGTTGGAGGAAAATTCTGAGAGTGCCTTGGACTGCAAGAAGATCAAACCAGTCCATCCTCCAGGAAATAAAGCCAGACTGCTCACTTGAGGGAATGATATTAAAGGCAAAACTGAAATACTTTGGCCACATAATGAGAAGACAGGACACCCTGGAGAGGATGCTGATGCTGGGGAGAGTGGAAGGCAAAAGGAAGAGGGGCCGACCAAGGGCAAGATGGATGGATGATATTCTAGAGGTGACGGACTCGTCCCTGGGGGAGCTGGGGGTGTTGACGACCGACAGGAAGCTCTGGCGTGGGCTGGTCCATGAAGTCACGAAGAGTCGGAAGCGACTAAACGAATAAACAACAATGATGGTAACAAAAATCTAATAGAGTTCCAATGCATGCTAGATTTCATCTTTCTTATAAGTACCATGAAAGATTTATACTTGCAGTTGCAGGCAGGACAACAGAATGTTCTGAAGCCACATAACATAATCATAGAACTTTGGTTGCATCTCTATAGTCTACCCACTTAATGAAGATTTGAAACATACGTATGAATGAAAGCAACCTATTCTTTACATAATTGTATTACAAGTCACCTATATTATGTTTATTTCCAATACTATTAAAACAATTTACCTATAAAATGTGTTATGTATAGTATGTGAGGGTTTTTTTAAATTCATCTACCAAGAAGTGTTAAAACACCATACATGAACCAATGACCCAGTTAAAGCTTCTGTAAATATTTCATTTTCATTAGGCATTTATGACCAATGATTTGACTGGATATTCCCAAAGCACATGACAAGTGACCTGTTACCAATTTTTTTGCAAAGGTATCTAAGTTCCAGAAAAATGGGAAAACAAACTGAGTTAGATTTTTCCTCCTTTTAAAGTACATCTGAAGTATGTTTGCTGTAATAATTGAACTTGTCTTGACTTTAATAACAAAGACATAGAGAAAAAAGAAAGAATGTCCACAATGCATAAATAACAATTGAATTCATTGGTATAACATACAGCAATTGTCATTGGCTTGGAAAGCTGCATTCAAGTTAGCTTGTAAATATCCTGGAGGCATCTTTTAGTCACTGACAGAAGCAGGACACCATACTAGACAGACCTTGGTCTCATCCAATAGGATACTTCTTCAACATGAAATCTTATCTGTAAATGATTATATTTGATTCTCTTTGATTGATTATATTTGATTTAAACCTCTCTTCCACTTTCCTGAAAGTTTCTTCCACTGCAAAAGAGAGGCTTCTGGTTTTCTAACTCATTCTCTGGACAGTTCAAAATGTTGAAGAAGTTTCTTTAAGGGTCATTTTGAATTTATTGCATTGTCAGATGACCATTGTTGATGCTACTGTATTTTGTTGCATATCTTTCCATTGGTCTGAACCCTCTCTCACTGTTCAAACTTCTTTATCTGAAATAAGTCCCTTGAGAGGAGCTCTTTCACAATGTCATACTTTTAAGATTTAACTGACTTTTGACCAACCCACACGAATGTCACTGATTTTTCTTCTAAGGAAAAAATCAGTACAGCTGTATACATTACATAATGTGTAACAAAACAAAATTGCCAATCCTTGAGGAGGTTTTTATCTTAGACTGGATAATTTTTCCTCAAGAAGCCAAGGAAGAATCACTCACACTGCTCCATTGCTTAAAAACATTTTCTGTAAATATTCCTTAATCACACACATACAACCAGCCCTGACAGGACTGATGCCATTATAGGGGGTCAGAATGCAATGGAACGATGACTTGTGTCTTAATTCCTGGTTCTTCTTCAATTTGTATAATTGAGTACATAAACTACTTGCTTTTGTATCACAATATGGTAAGGGTGCCATGTACAGGCATGTTCCCCACCCAGTAGTGCATGTAGATGATGGTTAATTCCCTGATTTGCATAATTAGCTATAGCACTTTCTTCATGGACCTCAATTTCTAATTGAGGTACAGCTGTGAAACCAATATGTATCTCCACTAAAGCATGGCTTTTGATTACAAGGGACAAGAGCTTTTATTCCCAGAGTAATTGTGTCTAGGGTAAACATGTAATTGGTGGGAATAATTAACCCCAAAGTGAAGACTTTTGAATAAATCTATTCATTACTGTCAAGGTAGTGCTTCTGCCTGTAATGCAGAATGCGCATAGAACATACACATTAACAAAACTAAAATGAGAAGATATTAAGACTCAACAATGTTCTGGTCAACTTCAGGCATATTACTGGTGGGTTCAGGGAGAAATTTAGTTTGCACTTTAAATAGGGTATTTTAATTAAATGAATTAGGAGAAAAGAATACTAACAAAGACTTGAAATTCTCTGAATTTGTTTCAATGTGAAGGATCCTCCAAATTTTCTTTGAAGATTGCCTTAGAATCAGATATCTGTGGTGCTCCAAAAGTTGCTTAGCTACAACTCCAGCAGCCACCTGGTGAGGAATGGTGGGGGGAAAAAGTCGCTTATTAAAACTATTTTGGGATTCCTCTTAAAATTCTTCACATGTCTTGCTTAAAGGAAGCTCCTAATTTATTTACTCTGGTTTATGTGCCATATAGAGTAAAATCTATATATGGTTGTTATAAGCTACCCCAAGTCCAGTCTGAGTGGCTTACAACAAACCAAATACAAACTATATTCAATATTTCAATGGCGATTTTCTAAATCTGAATTGACAGAAGGAGGTACAAAAGAGGAAAAACATGAATGCCTTTGAAAATCATACTGTAGATTAGTCATTGCTTGGGAAGAGCTATTTTCCTAGTGAATGTTAGCCCTTTTTGTAATCTCCAAACAAGTTCTCTCTCTTTCTTGTTCCTTGCTTCTTCATATCTCCATTCAGTTGTGTTCTCTGCTTTTACGCTCCTTCTTGTCCCTTTGTGGTGCAACTGCCTCTTATCCAGCCTCCATCCTGATGTGTCTTCTTGTTTTCTGTTTCTGCTGGAAGGATTGAGGGAGTGTGTATATATGTATGTGTGTATTTCTGAGTGTATGTGAGAGACAATAGCAGATGAATCAATGAATTTTATAATAGATTTTTGGGTTGGATTTTTTTGGGGGGTGGTTGTCTTGGTCCTGTCCTTTTTTGGAATATGGCTTTAGGCAAGTATATATGTACATATAGGCATTTATACAGTACATGAAAGGTGAAAGGTCCCCTCTGCAAGTATTGAGTCATGTCTGATCCTTTGGGAGGACGCCACGTTCGTGACAGTTTCTTGGCAGACTATAGTGGGGTGGTTTGCCATTGCCTTCCCCAGCCGTCACCATCCCCAGCAAGCTGGGTACTCTTTTTACAGACCTCGGAAGGATGGAAGGCTGAGTCAACCTGAGCCGGCTACCAGAGAATCCAGCTTCCGCTGGGATCGAACTCGGGTCATGGGGAGAGTTTTGGTTGCAATGCTGCCGCCTACCACTCTGTGCCACACGAGGCTATATACAGTACATACACACATGTTATGTAATACAAGATCACATTTATTGGAATTGATATGAACTGGAGTTAGCCACCAGCTAATTATTGATGAGATGGGGAAGCTGGTCATTACTACAGGACTCTAGCTGTATTTATAGTTTTCTTCTGCTTAGTTTTCATTATTTGTAGAAGGATCATCTTACATCTGAGTTTATATTCTTTTATTGAAAATAGTGATACCAACCAATCTAACAGAAGTATTAGGATGAATCAAAGCCTCAAATTGCCACCTCTTTCATAGCATGATGGGAAGGACACATTTAGATGATTTCTTTTTCCAGGGGCATTTTATTTTCCTAGAAGTCTCCCAGAAATCGCATCAGGTAAACAAAGAGGGATCCTGGGGAGGAAAAGAGCTTCCATTAGGCAAATGGAAGCTAGTACTGCCATTGTGGTAATAATTGCAGGGCTAGGTTACCAGATGGCAGTGGTGACCTGATGCCCTGGTGTGTGATTCCAAGGACTAGTGTTGGGGCAGCATGGTGCTTTGAGAGAGAGGGGCCTGCCAGTTTGGATTTTCTATCTTGGAGGACTATAGCAATCCTTTTTGGGAGATTGCTGTTTTGGGACTTTGGCAGCTGGTCTATGGTAGGTTAGTGGCAGTAGAGGGCTTATGCCTTGAGGCTGCTGTGGATCCCCTGAGGAAGTCAAGTAGCCATCTTGGCTTCCTCTCCACCTTATACCAGAAAAAGACAACCATCTTGTGGTTCTCCTTTATGCTGCCCATGGACTTCATCTACTGGGTGGTTGTTGAATGTGTTTGATTGTTCTGCCCCAGTATTAGGGCCTGGCTGCCCTGCCTCTGGGTGAGAGCCAGGGGCGGGGGGGTTGGTGCTCTGAAAAATGCATTGGCTACCAGTTTGCTTTTCAGTTCAATTCAAGGTGCTGATAATGACCTATAAAGGCCTACATGGCATGGGGCTGGGTTATTTGAGGGACTGCCTCTCCCCAATCACATCTACCCATCCAATCAAGTCTGGCAGAAAGGGCATGCTTTGGAAGGGTGGGTGCTGAAGTCAGACTGGCCCCAACTTTGTTGACCTTCTGGAAGGGCTTGAAGACATGGCTTTGCCATCTGGCCTGGGAATCTGGTAGTAGTAGTATGGAGACTACAAAGTAATGACTCTGTTAGTGAATTGATTGCATTCTCCCACTGATTATATTTGAATGGTTTTAATGGTTTTAATAGTTTTTATTGCTTTAATGTTTTTAATGTTTTTGTGGTTGTTTTTTGGTTATTTTTGTATTGTTTTTGTGTTTTTAACTTTGTAAGCTGCCCAGAGTGACATATGTGAGCTGGGCAGCTATAGAAATTAAATAGATAAATAAATAAATAAATCTTTCCTATTATAAAACTGGCAACAGTGGTGAATACTTCATTTTGGTTTTTTGTTGTTGTTTTTTTGCCATCTTATTGCTTTCTTCCCAATAATAACTAAATAAATTTAAAGATAATATATGTGAAACATTCTGAAGACATGACATACATTCATTGTTAGTAATAATAATAATAATAATAATAATAAATCCTTATTACTATTTTTATTAATATTATTATTTTCGTTTTCACCATCCTTGCAAGCAAAGCCTCACCAGCTGTGAAATTACCTGGCAACATGCTGATTTCTTGGTTGGACCATTGAATCAGTGTATGGTAAGCAGGCAGCTTTATCAAGAGAAAGGAAGGAACTGTGTTTAAGAGCAATAGTGGCAATCAGCTGCAGAGCCCAAGCAACAATGGGTTCCCTAGACAACAAACTGTATTCACAAAGAAAATGGAAATTTCCCTCTCAAGGACAAGGCACATTGCACACTAAAATAACTTGCCTAACAAACAAGGAGTTGCCTCTAGCTGTTTGTGCTTTATAAAGCAAATGGATCAATTGATATGCATTCAAGAACAACAGTTGGTGACCTGAGAACCAAATTCAATCTCCTCAGGGATATCACCTGGCCACCCCATTGCCAGCTGAGTAGCAAAGGTAGAGACAAGTAGTTGTGATTCTAGTTGCTTTAATTCAAGAAGGCTACTTGGGACAAATTGCAAACAATACCCTTCATGTATTAGGAAATTCTAACAGTCAGAAACTATACACAGAGCATTCTTATCACTCAGATATTGTGTTCACACAATATACTGAATCACAAATTAGACAATTACATTTCAGCCAATCCCAGAAAACTGGGTGAACTGAAGAATTTATGGTGAATTAATCATCAGTAAGAATGTTGTGCAAAATAGCAAAGGTCTGTTGCTGAAGTTGCAGTAAATTTTCCATGAAGTCAGTTCACATATTTAAAGGCCATTGAGGGCTTATTCACAGCTCCAAATTCATCACTTGCTCTTAATTATAATTACTTTGTGTTTCATGACAGACACCCAAAGAATGTATAAACAGACAGAGGAAAAACATTGTCTACAAGTTTATTTTTGTAGGTTACATTTGCTATGATGGCTCATTTACAGTGTGGAAGTTTTCACTTGAAGCTGCTCTAATGAGATTATGAATGTGCATGTGAAAACCAGGTGTGGAAAACTGAAGCGGAGTCTGTGAAGCAAACCTACTGAAACTATGTGCAAGGTAATACTTGAAAATGGTGCCAATAAAGTAAAGATATACAGTGAATAATAAAGAAGTATGGACTTCTCCAATATGTGCAGCACACATTGCCTTGCATCTTCTGCATACCCTCCTTTGATACTTTCAAAGGCTGGAACAAGCAAGCAAAGCAGCATGGCCAGATCGCTCTGCTTTTAGAAAAGAAAGGGTTGCACTATTCTATAAAGCAGTGTTGAAACTTTCATCAAAGGAAAGCAACCTTTGAAGATCTGCAGTAGGCCTATGTGAATGAGTTCCAGTTTGATCTGAAGTGGAGATTTGAGATTAGCATACTATGATTTGAGTTTATGGTTTAAGATCCAAATACTAACTGATTTGATTTGAGACAATTCAAGGTTTGATTCAGAAAAAGGTTCATCAATCGACTTGTTGTTGTTTATTCGTTTAGTCGCTTCCGACTCTTCGTGACTTCATGGACCAGCCCACGCCAGAGCTTCCTGTGGGTCGTCGACACCCCCAGCTCCCCCAGGGACAAGTCCGTCACCTCTAGAATATCATCCATCCATCTTGCCTTTGGTCGGCCCCTCTTCCTTTTGCCTTCCACTCTCCCTAGCATCAGCATCTTCTCCAGGGTGTCCTGTCTTCTCATTATGTGGCCAAAGTATTTCAGTTTGGCCTTTAATATCATTCCCTCAAGTGAGCAGTCTGGCTTGATTTCCTGGAGGATGGACTGGTTTGATCTTCTTGCAGTCCAAGGCACTCTCAGAATTTTCCTCCAACACCACAGTTCAAAAGCATCGATCTTCCTTCTCTCAGCCTTCCTTATGGTCCAGCTCTCGCAGCCATATGTTACTACGGGGAACACCATTGCTTTAACTATGCGGGCCTTTGTTGTCAGTGTGATGTCTCTGCTCTTAACTATTTTATCGAGATTGGTCATTGCTCTTCTCCCAAGGATTAAGCGTCTTCTGATTTCCTGACTGCAGTCAGCATCTGCAGTAATCTTTGCACCTAGGAATACAAAGTCTTTCACTGCTTCTACATTTTCTCCCTCTATTTGCCAGTTATCAATCAAGCTGGTTGCCATAATCTTGGTTTTTTTGAGGTTTAGCTACAAGCCAGCTTTCGCACTTTCTTCTTTCACCTTCATCATAAGGCTCCTCAGTTCCTCTTCACTTTCAGCCATCAAAGTGGTATCATCTGCATATCTGAGATTTTTAATGTTTCTTCCGGAGATTTTAACTCCAGCCTTGGATTCCTCAAGCCCAGCTTGTCGCATGATGTGTTCTGCATACAAGTTGAATAGGTAGGGTGAGAGTATACAGCCCTGCCGTACTCCTTTCCCAATCTTAAACCAGTCCGTTGTTCCGTGGTCTGTTCTTACTGTTGCTACTTGGTCGTTATACAGATTCTTCAGGAGGCAGACAAGATGACTTGGTGTCCCCATACCACTAAGAACTTGCCACAATTTGTTATGATCCACACAGTCAAAGGCTTTAGAATAGTCAATAAAACAGAAATAGATGTTTTTCTGAAACTCCCTGGCTTTTTCCATTATCCATCGGATATTGGCAATTTGGTCTCTAGTTCCTCTGCCTTTTCTAAAGCCAGCTTGTACATCTGGCAATTCTTGCTCCATGAACTGCTGAAGTCTACCTTGCAGGATCTTGAGCATTACCTTACTGGCATGTGAAATGAGTGCCACTGTGTGATAGTTTGAACATTCTTTAGTGTTCCCCTTTTTTGGTATGGGGATATAAGTTGATTTTTTCCAATCTGATGGCCATTCTTGTGTTTTCCAAATTTGCTGGCATATAGCATGCATTACCTTGACAGCATCATCTTGTAAGATTTTGAACAGTTCAGCTGGGATGCCATCATCTCCTGCTGCCTTCTTATTAGCAATGCTTCTTAAGTCCCATTCAACCTCACTCTTCAGGATGTCTGGCTCTAGCTCACTGACCACACCGTCAAAGCTATCCCTGATATTGTTATCCTTCCTATACAGGTCTTCTGTATATTCTTGCCACCTTTTCTTGATCTCTTCTTCTTCTGTTAGGTCCTTGCCATCTTTGTTTTTGATCATACCCATTTTGGCCTGGAATTTACCTCCGATGTTTCTAATTTTCTGGAAGAGATCTCTTGTCCTTCCTATTCTATTGTCTTCTTCCACTTCTGCGCATTGCTTGTTTAAAAATAATTCCTTATCTCTTCTGGCTAACCTCTGGAATTTTGCATTTAATTGGGCATATCTCCCCCTATCACTGTTGCCTTTTGCTTTCCTTCTTTCTTGGGCTACTTCTAGTGTCTCAGCAGACAGCCATTTTGCCTTCTTGGTTTTCTCTTTCTTTGGGATGTATTTTGTTGCCGCTTCCTGAACAATGCTGCGAACTTCTGTCCAGAGTTCTTCCGGGACCCTATCTACTAAGTCCAGTCCCTTAAATCGATTCTTCACCTCCACTGCATATTCCTTAGGAATATTAGTGAGTTCATACCTAGCTGATCTGTGGGTCTTGCCTAATCTCTTTAGTCTGATCCTAAATTGTGCAAGAAGAAGTTCATGATCTGAACTACAGTCAGCTCCAGGTCTTGTTTTTACCGACTGTACAGATGTCCGCCACCTTTGGCTGCAAAGGATGTAGTCAATCTGATTTCATTGTTGTCCATCTGGGGAAGTCCATGTATAAAGCCATCTCTTAGGTTGTTGGAAGAGAGTGTTTGTTATGCAGAGTGAATTGTCTTGGCAAAATTCTATCAATCTATGTCCTGCTTCGTTTTGCTCTCCCAGGCCATACCTACCTGTAATACCAGGTGTCATTTGACTACCCACCTTAGCATTCCAGTCTCCTGTGATGAAAATAACATCTCTTTTAGGTGTGTTGCCCAGTAGGTGCTGCAGATCCTCATAGAACTGCTCTACTTCAGCTTCTTCAGCATTTGTGGTTGGGGCATATATTTGGATCACTGTGATGTTAGATGGCTTGCCCTGAATTCGAATTGAGATCATTCTGTCGTTTTTTGGATTGTATCCAAGCACTGCTTTAGCCACTTTACTATTAATTATGAAGGCTACTCCATTTCTTCTGTGGTCCTCTTGTCCACAGTAGTAGATCTGGTGGTCATCTGATGTGAAGTGGCCCATTCCAGTCCATTTCAGTTCACTGACGCCCAAAATGTCTATCTTTAATCTTGACATCTCACCAATAACCACATCCAATTTGCCCTGGCTCATAGATCTTGCATTCCAGGTTCCAATGGTGTGTTGATCCTTAGAACATCGGATTCGCCGTTCACCACCAGCACCGTCGGCCGCTAGCCATCCTTTCGGCTTTGAGCTAGTTGCGTCATCACGTCTGGGGCTAGTTGAACTCATCCTCTGTTCCTCCCCAGTAGCATTTTGACCATCTTCCGACCTGGGGGTCTCATCTTCCGATGGTATACCGACATATCTCTGGTTGTACTGATCCATTGAGTTTTCACGGCAAGAATACTGGGGTGGGTTGCCATTACCTTCCCCAGGGATCGCATTTAGTCTGACCTCTTTGTCATGACCTTCCCGTCTTGGGTGGCCCTTCATGGTTTAGCTCATGGCATCATTGAGGTGCTCAAGCTCCAGCACCACGACAAGGTAACGATCCTTTGCTGCAGATCAATCGACTATAATGGGGAAATTTCAAAATATCAGAAGCTGCTTCATTTTTTGGCGGAATGGGATAAGAATAGCAGGCATGGCAGACTCTTTTGAAAGTTTTGACCCTCCAAGTTTCAGATGGATGCCACATTAATTCTTGAAATATTCCCACATACCTCTTTTACAGTATGTTACAATGATGTCCCTGTTTATAGTTCATTCATTCCCTTTTATTTTTGCCTTCTGCCTGCCTTGTATTCTACCTAGTCCATGGACTAAATAGGTGTCTTTGTTACACATAGCCTTGGTCCATGGTGGGTCAGGGGGAGGAATTTATTGGACGATATACTCACACATTTTCAATGGAGATACAGAAGTTCAGGATCTCATGCAGTTTTACTCATGGAAATTTTACTGAGAGTCTCTGTTAACTTACAAAAGCTTTATTAATAACAATTGCTTAAGTATTACACAAACACATACTCACAGAAAGCAGGCTGGAAGAGTGAGATGCAATACCGCAGAGATAGACAAGCCATCATGAAAGAGGCTGGCATAGAACAAGTAACAGACACCCCCCCCCCCAGCATTCCTTCTTAAATGCATGGAAAAGTTTCCATCTATACAGTATCGGTCAATAACATGGAGAGATTTCAACCTACCCTAGTAATGTAGCATATAAAAATAAAGTTTAACCATATAATGGATCCTATGAGATTGATTAGCCTTGAGACCTATGCAGAGCATTCAGAATTCTATTAGCAGAACAGAAAGGAAAGTTAAGACTTGTGGCTGGGCATATTGAAGTTGAGAGCTTTGACATGGAGTAAGTTTAGAGATTAAAAAATTCAGGCTCCAGCTACTCATGTCAGTTTTCCTGTTTAGAGAACCATCACATCACTCAACTTCTAGCCACCCACCCCCAGTGTTCTCCATATATGGAACAGGTTACAACATTGTTTATTGTCTGCTAGAAACTCAGAAGCAGCAGAATACATCAGATCTCTCTAATTCAAAGCCACTTAATTTGATTCTTTGCTTTGAAGCAGGTCCACTGCAAGACCATGTTTCTGAATATGCATGAAAAAACTAAAAGGAATAGAGAAAGAAATAATAACAGAAGAGGTAGAGTGAATAAAATAAATAATTCCAGTAGACAGCTATAATCCAGATCCTATCTCAGTTTCAAAAGGAGTGGATCAGGTCACTTTATCATGTAATTCGCTTACTAGATTTTTCGGTTCAAATTTGGGAATGGGAAAGATGTTCTGTATGATGGAGAAAAGCATTTTCCTAAGAAGAGGAAAAGTACTCCTTCTATTAGCAGTGGCAACACCATACATTCTTTTCTTCTCTCCTAAATTTTCTCTTTCCGTACAAGTGACAGCTTAAGCCACTATATCAACCATATGAATACCATTTGTATCTTCTACAGTGGTGTGGACTTCAGATCATTTTATAAATGGCTTCTCCAATATGGTGCCCATCAGCATCAGTGTGCCTGGGGCCACTTTTCTTTCAAGGCTTCCTGACCACCAGACTTTTATACTTCGGGACTGGCCTTTCTTGTAGCAGATGTAATCCCCATGTTTTGCTCTCAAAATTCCAAACATGTTCTCTAGCCAAAAATCCGAGGGGCCTCTATTTAAGAAAGGAGGAGGAAATGGTGCCCTTTCAATGAGCATATAATATTGGAAGAAAATTCTTCTCTTTTCTGGAAAGAAAAATGTTTTCTCAGAAGTATTACTTGGAGCCTTTCTTCTCCCTCTTCTTCCTCTTTTTCTATTCTTTCTTTCATGGTGCATTACAAAACGCAGCACATACAGACACAAATCAGCATTAGCCAAGTGTTATTTTGAGCTATGCATTATTGCACTCTCTGTCTTCTCTGATATCCGTTCTCAGCCTAAGACAAGTCTGTTGAAGTTTTTCATTTTCGCAATGAAAACAACTTCATAATGTGCTAGTAGCAGCAACCTAGACAATTTCTTTGGTCAGGAAGTGGTGGCCTTAATTCATGCTCAGGGTAATATAATAAGCAGCTTAGCAGGCTCCCAACTGGGCAAATGAAAAGGCTGGCTACAAAACAAACAGTGTGATTTATTAAAAGGCTGGCAACAGTGAAGATATTTGGAGCAGTCAGTAAATATAGAGGATTTAAGTATAAAAGAAAAGGTGCAATAGGAAAATGTGTGAGCTCTTATGGAAGAAAGACAAATTCTAGCTGGTGAGATGCAGGTGGTGTGAGATGAGATCTCTCACATTCAGAGACAAACAGACTAATACCAAACCTGACAACTGCCAAAACAACAATTGGATAGTAGCTCTCTTTCCTGCCCAGAATAAGAGTCACTTCTAGCTCTTTGCATTGTGCAGATGAGAAAAAGAGGCATAAGAATCTAAACATTTATTTTTGAACATTGAAACTATACAGAGAATGTACATTTACTTTACAGCTGTTGCTGAGATTCTTTTGTCATGACTTCTCAGTTTTCTATATTAAAGCTACTTACCAGAAGTTCTGGGATTCTGGTGTGCCCATTGATTGGTTTTCTACCTAGTTTGCTGGGTGACATCTAACAGGCAACATGTAAATTCCTAGCTCATCATAAAATAATGAGCACATGCTTAGAGTAAAACTGGCCTTTAGCTGTGCTTGTGGCATACTGGCCAAAATGTGCTAAAACTCACCAGTGCTCTCATTACCTGTTGCAGGAAATGCTGCATGTTGCATAGGTAATCTAGACTGCATCTTATCTCTCTTAGGTAAAGGTTTCCCTTGACATTAAGTCCAGTCGTGTCCGACTCTAGGGAGCAGTGCTCATTTCCATTTCAAAGCCGAAGAGCCGGCGTTTGTCCGTAGACACTTCCGTGGTCATGTGGCCGGCATGACTACACAGAATGCCGTTACCTGCCCACCAAAGCGGTACCTATTAATCTACTCACATGTGCATGTTTTCGAACTGCTAGGTTGGCAGGAGCTGGGACTAGCAACGGGAGCTCACCCCATCACACGGATTCCAACCACCGACCTTCTGGTTGGCAAGCTCAGCAGCTCAGCGGTTTAACCCGCAGCGCCACCACGTCCCTTATCTCTCTTACTAAAGTGTTTATTTGAAAGCCTTGATTGACCAAAGCCATGAGGAGGAAGGAAGTCAATATTTATGGGCTCATATGATAACAACTATGGGATATGGAAGATTATTACTTGCAATATAAGAGGAGTAAATGATAAAGAGTGTGAACTGATGATGAAAGAAAGAGAAAGAGATGTGTCATACAGTATGTCTATAAAATTAAAAGAAGGGGGGAAATATCATAGATCTAAATGAAAGCAGTTCTGATTTTGTAGTTGATTAATATATTCAGAGAAGTGAAGGTATGGGTTTAATTATGAATAAAAGGGCTAAAAATGTAGATCAGAGAGTATGAGTTGGTGTCACCTAGATGGCTGTGGGTGTGTATAAAAGTAGGGATACATAGGTTGCCTAGTTGTAAGTTACACTGAAGTGAACAGTGATCATGGAACAACTAGGATGAGTTTTGAGGAAAACTGTGCCCCATCCTGAATGAATGTAACTGAGGAGGGAAAAAAAATCCAAAAGGTGATAAGAATGGATGGTAAGAGCAAGACAAGAGTGTGATAGGATACTCAGTGATAGGATACTTAGAATAGTGACAGTTCACTGAGGATCAGCTTAGAAAAATGATATTTTTTTTCCTTCAAATATATGTTTTAAGTGTAAGTTTATTCATGAGTACACATGACAAAGGAATTAATATAGGTCTGAAAATATTATTGATTTGATCACTTATGAAGGTAGAATCACTGATAGATAAAATGGTGATGACAGTTCTGAATGTGGAAAGAATTGTTAGGTAGTGTTAGAATGGATCATGGGAAAAACTGGAGGTGGGAAAAAAAAGGAAAGAAGTGAAAGAAAAGAGAGCTTAAATAGAACTGCAGGAAGCGAAAATGTAAGTCTTATGTAAAAAGGTATTAGAAGATAATTCCCCAACAGAATGAATGGGAAGTGGAAGTAAAGAAGGAAGATGTGGCAGCTGTCTGGAACAGGGTAAAAAAATTAGATCACAGAGTGCCACAGAAGTTACACTGATCGGAAGTATGAAATAGGATGAGTGGTGGAATAATGAAGTGAAAGAGGCCATTGATTAACAGGAAGGTTCTTCTCTGAATCCTTGAAGGACCCTCTGACTTTCTGATCAATCCTAAGAACTCATGACAGCAGCAAAATTTGGGAAGTGCAATATGGCTTTATGCCATCAAAGGGTATTCAGAATGAATATTTGCTCTTGAGCAAGTCATTGAGAAATCTCTGTGTGTGAGAAAAAAGAGAAAAAAATCAAATTTAAATTAACAGTTGAAATTTGTTAATTTAAAGAAAGCACATGATAAAGTAAATAGGCTTAATTTATGGAATGTTTTTCATGAAGATGCAATGAAGATGCAATAAGGGTGGTATACACTAGAAGCAAAGCATCCATGAGAATAAATTGAATGCTTAGCAAATGGTTCAAGTATTAAGGAGGGAGTATGACAAGGATGTGTGATATATTTATGTGATATATTTTGTTAGTTTGTAGTTTATTATTGTATTTCTTGATTGTACTTTGTTTTTCCTTTAAATTTTGCTGGTCATTGACCAAATAACTAAATTTACTTACTTGACAAGTATGCATAATATCTCTCTAATTGTTTAATGTATTTATGGATAAACTTATATGAACTGCTTGTGGTGAGGTTAGGGTTGTGTTGGTCTGGGACATGAACGTACATATACTTTATGTTTGTTTGCAGATGATGCTGTGCTGAGAATTCAAATGATTTTCAGTGAATGTTAGATTATATGACACAACAAGGATTATGGATATGAAAATTAATGAATCATATACCAAATTGTGTTTGACAGAAAAAATAGAATGAATGATTGCTGGCTATACGCCGATGGCAAAAAACTAAAACAACTAGATGAATATGTCTATTTTTATAGCATGCTTATTAAGAATAAGGATCAAATGGCTATGTATACATGTTTGCTTCTGCCCACTTTGTTTTACAGAAGCAGGAGTAAGGTATCTTACGAGAACATAAAGTACATTTTATCAGCAGAAATAGGATACTTAAGAAGTAAACAAGGACTGATAGAATCGAGAATGTATGGGTGCTGAATGAATGTGGATTGAATACAAAAGTGAGTGACTGCTGTGAAAGAAGCACATTGAGGGGGATTGGCCATATAAACAGAATGAATTTAAACCAAGTTGCAAAACAGTTATATAAAGAATGAACGAATGAATGAATGATTTTATTGGAACTGGAAGACAGAAATTCATGGTTGAGTGGAGTTGGTGGGACTCTGAAAAAGAAAGATAAGAAGTTTAAAAAACTAAGTGCACTATATGAATGGGTGTATGGATGTGACGGAAGCAAGGATGGTTTGCAAGGATAGAAAGATATGGAGAGGTATAGTGAATGGTGCTGGTGCAAACCAGATATTTACTTAATTTCTTTGGCTGACAATTTCAGCCCTTTTATGATCCCATTTTTGTGCTTTGTATAATGCTGCTTACTCCAAAACCGAATAGCATGGTAGTGTGTTTGTAAGAATCCCCTGCAACTTATATATATTGCATACTGGACCGCATTAGATTCCCTATTATGTAAGTTAGGAGACCATAGGGAGATAAGGAGCGTTGTGGATTGGATTCTATAAAGCCCCCATAGGCAAGTCCTGAATTACACCAGACTGACTTTAAGAGATAGCATAGCTTTCTGTGCTGAAGAAATAAGCCCATCAAAGTAACATGAACACAAATTGGACTTTTTCCAAGTGCTTTGTGAGCACTTAATAGTTTGGGAAAATGGCAGAAAACACTGGGTATGAAAAAAATGTGTTACTTTGCTTTCACTCTTCCAGGATGCAGAGGGGGACGCAGAAAAGTTGTGTAATTGATACATCTATTTTCTAATCACAAATTGAAGTGTTTACCAGGAGCTATAATAGTACAAGCCTTTACCCAGATATGATATTAAACAAAACAAAAATTATTTATGAGTCCAATAAAACATTATATAACATAATCAATGTTATATAATGTTTTATTGGACTCATAAATAATTTTTGTTTTGTTTAATATATCTGGGTAAAGGCTTGTACTATTATTGTCATTATCATCATCAATATTGAATTGTATAACGGGCTGCTACATTCAATAGTTAGTTTTTTTCTCATCTGTACTAGAACACTTCTTAAAGCTTCAAGCTAGTAAGAGGAGTGTGGCATACAAATCTCCCTGATTTTTCTTAATCTTTCACCTTATTTTTAGTCCAACCTTCCCAACATTTTCTTAAATCCTTCACTTTCCATTTCAGTCCAGTAATTCTGAAAAGCTTAACTTCCATTTATTGTTACTATATCCTTCTTGAGCCAGTTTGGTCTAGTGGGTAAAGCACCAGGCTAAAAACCAGGCGACCGGGAGTTCTAGTCCTGCCTTAGGCACAAAGCCAGCTGGGTGGCCTTGGGCCAGTCATTCTCTCTCAGCCCTAGGAAGGAGGGCAAACCACTTCTGAAATCTTCCCAAGAAAACTGCAGTGACTTGTCCAGGCAGTCACCAGGAGTCATCAATGACTCAAAGGCATAAAAAAAAATACTTCTTAGCATATGATTTGTTTTGTCAGAAGTGAATTATACTGGCAATATCATCCCCCTTCTCCTTGTCCCATCCCATCCCATTTGTTATTAGATTCAAATTTAGTTCAAATCCAATTCTCTTTCCTATTTCAGCTTTTTTCTATTAGTGTACAAACCATCATAATTATAGACTTTACCATTCTATCTCACTCTGTTCTTTCTGGAAATGTAGCTTTTACGTAGATAATTATGTACAATGTGTCATATTAGTGACTTTTTATATACTTATTACTACAATCACCCTAATCAGAGGCACTCTTGGGGCTAATAATTTGAAGTAAAGGTAAAGATGTCCTGGGCTCAAGTTCAACTCTTGAACTTGAACTTAAATGCAACCATGTAGTTGTGTTATCAGCATGGAAGTGATTTGCCATTCCCTTCTTCCAGAAAGTCTCTCAGCTTCCCACTCTAACATTCAGCTCTGCTGTTCCTGGTGATCTCCCATCCAGGTATTAACCTCTAAAACAGCACATTATTATTTACAAAATGAAACTAGTTTGTAGTTGTGGCAGACCACAAAATGCAGCTAGGGCTGGGGTGGGAATCAAAATTCTTTATGCAGCCTCAGAAACCAGGAAATGTACAAGAAGGAAAGTTGCTGAAATGCCACAACTTGTCTCTCTGGGAAAATAATATATCTGTTTTGATAAGTTAGGTTTCAATTTGAATTAGTTTGGATCATATTTCATTGATTGAATTCACATTCACAGGATGAATTCTTCCAGCAATTTCTGTAAACTGCATTTCACTGTTTGCTCATTTGTCTGTTTGTTTGCTTTCGGTGGTCAATATGCAAATTTCAGAGCATCTACAGAGAAGGGAGAATCCAAATCCAATGCACAAGTACATTAAAAACTGTACTTTTGAAAATCTGATGACACAGATCATAAAAATGCATAATTTGAGGAAAAGACATGTATAATAAGAATATCTAAAGAAAATATGTATAAAAATCAATTAACCGTGGAAATTGCTTTCAAGAAATGCCCACACTAGGAAAGGTTTTACAGAAATGCATATATTAGAAATATGAATGAAAATGCATGGAAATATTTGCAAGTGTTTTTCAAGCAAATGTTAAAGATGAAGGGGAAACAATCCCAATAAAAGGATGTCAATAAAATGAAAAACCTGGAGAAAACGAAACGTAATTAAATCTGTGGGGACCACATCAGATTGTTTATGGTTAATAAGGCAAGGATTGGATTTGTTTTTTTCACTCAACTAATTCATGTTCTTAAGTTGCTTTTGAGTCTTCTCTGAGTCTGCTTCCTTTTTTATTTCAATCCAGTCATCATCTTGGCAGTATGTTTGCTACATTTGATTCATTGTCCACAGAATCCCAAGGTGGCATTGCAGAAACTGAACCTCTACCAGTTTGCTTCCTATGCCAAAACCATTTCTAATGGCAGCAAACAAAAAAAGCCATTGTATGCATCTCACTATAATTTGTCAGATTCTTGCCCAAAGCCATCTTTACATGGTCTGCTGTTTGCCTCTATCCCTTACAATGCTTTCTTCCATCCAAAAATTCTGAAGTTTTCTTTAAAACTCTGACATTGAGCAACCTGCAGCAATCTGAAAATATTCCTGCAGTGAGGGCTACTGTGCTTGCTGATGTCTTCTAATTCTGCTGAAAACAAAATCTTATAGGCACTTTTCTCTTAAAATAATAAATAAATAAGTCTAGCACCACACACACACACACACACACACACACACACACACACACACAGATCTATACAACTATTTATCTGATCATTGTTAACCTTATTTCCCTCGGAAGTGTTTCATAGATCTGCAGATTTCATCCAATTCTGGAACAGTCCTGTATTTCTTTATGTTAGTCAGTGGGAGACATAAAGTTTGAATCCTTCCATTTGTGTGTGAATGGGGGAAGGGGAAAATAAAACTAACTAGAAACCATGTTTTGAGTTTGTTATTGCTTCCTAGCAAATTTGTTAATAGAGATGGACAGCCTTTTGATGATTTAGGACACATATATCATATTTTAGGGAGGGCAAACACCAGTGGGACAATAATAAAAGTAGGTGGAACCAAATCACACACATTGCAGGCATAGATTTCTTCATATTTTTCAAGAAGGTAAAATATCTGGGTGTCTCTATGCCAATATGAACTGTATATTATTTCAAAATAATTATGTTAAGACATGGAATGAAATTTTAAAAAGACATGTTAAGATAGAAGAAGCTACAACTGTCATTGCTGGGGAGAATTGCTGTGATAAAAATGAATGCACCATTTAAGCTGTGGAAGAAGTATGTATCTAAATTTGTGTGGCAGGGGAAAAAAACACAAGTTAAATATAAGGTGTTACATGATGCAAAGGAAAGAGGAGGATTGGGTCTACCTGATTTGAAACTATTTTGTAGCTTGCTGTTTGGTTTGGAAGAAAGAGTGGGTGATGCTGAGAAATAGAAGGCTTTTGGAGATAGGAGGACATGATCTGAGATTTGGGTGGCATGGATATTTGTGGTACAACAAAGTCAGGGTTAATGTAGTTTTTAAAAATCGTCATGTTAGACGTGCCATATTGAGAATATGGAATAAATACAAATCCAGATTGTGCCCAAAAACACCTTTGCAGGTCTCAGTACAAGAAGCATTTTATAGGCAAGAAATAATAGGCAAACACAAATGGCTAACCTATTGTGAGATACAAGAATTTTGTCAAGGGGAATGTAAAATAAAATCACGAGAAGAACTGGTGGCAGAGGGATGTATTTGTCAACAGTTTTCTTCTTTACAGTTATTAGAAAGATTTAAAGTTGACAGAAAGAGTTTTTGCTTTTTGAACATTGTAAGACTGAGTTTGAAATAGAATTATTTACAAATGATGAACATGTAATTTCTAAAATGTATAAACTTTAACTGAAATTTGAAACAGAAGAAGTGAGAGTGATATGATAAAGGGTAAAAATTTTGGTTATAATATACAGATGGAACAATGGGAAGATATGTGGTTGAATGGATTGAAGTGTTATAATCTTAGAGAATTTTTATAAAATGATGTACTGTTGGTATATGTCACCAGAAAAATTATCTACAATGTATAAAAGGCTGAACATTCAAATTTATGTTGGAAACGTGAACAAGAAGGGACATTTTATCATGTTTGGTGGATGTGTAAAAAAGCTAGAAAATTTTGGATTCAAATACACACACTGATTCAGAGGATTTAAAAGATTAATATACAGTTGAGACCAGGGGGTTTTCTTTTAGGATTGATGGACAAACAGTTGGAAAAAAGTCATGGAACTTTGTTTTTGTACATGAGAACTGCAGCGAGATTATTGTATGCATAAAGATGGAAAGACTCAGCATTACCTACAATAGAGGAATGGTTGGTGAAGATAATGGAACTTGCTGAGATGGCTAAATTGACTTCTTTGATCAGAGAAAAGACAATATCTATGTTTATTGCTGACTCAAAAACCCTTACAGACTTTTTGCGTAAAACAGAAAAAAAAGAACTTATGATTTATGGTTTTGATGATCAGGCAGGATAGATTATAGAAAGAAGAAGCTATGTTGTAACCAGAGTAAGAGGTAAATTATAATTGTACTTATAACTGCAATAAAGAAAATCAGAAGCTACTTCTTTGTATCTTTTTTCTTTCTTTTCTTTCTTTTCTGTTTTTCTTTTACTTTTTCTCTTTCTTGCACTTCTTTTTCTTTTCTTACTTTATATTAGGTTGTATTAGTTTTTAATCTTCCTTTTTAAAAATCTTTAATATATATTTACATGTATGTGTATGTGTGTGTGTGTATTCTCTCTCTCTCTCTCTCTCTCTCTCTCTCTCTCTCTCTATATATATATATATATATATATATATATATATATATATATATATATAATTTTTTTCTGTATTTTTCCTGCTTTGGAGTATAGTACAAGATTGTCATATTAAGCCTTTTTGATTGCTTATTTTATAGGTTTTGTCAGCTTCCCTCTTCAAAATGGTAGGAAAACATGCCAACAGTTTTAGGTAATTATAGTCAGAAGGAGCTCAAAGAACAGCCAACAATGAGCTTTTGAAGGGCACAAGGCACATCCTTGAACCTTAAGTTGCCCATACCTGGCCTAAAAATAAATTGTGGGGTTCTTCCTGAGCAATGTTAAGAGAAGCTCAAAGATGCCTAGAGGACCAAAGAAATTCTTCCTGGGGGTTTCACACAGTTACACTCCATCCACTGAAGCCACTTGCCCCACGATGCCCCTTTAAATCAGAAAAGAAGAAAAACGTATAGATGTGACAGGAACTAGGCTGTGCAGCTGACTCCTTTCTGTGGCAGTAAACTGAGGTACAGTAATCTATCCCTGTCCGCTAATGTTTATAAACATATTGTAAACAAGCATAAGTGAATAGCTCATCTCTCTGGGGGAAACAGATGCGTCCTTAATACTGATTAAGTGTTTTGTTCTGCCTGAGTATCTGGCAGAGGCTTTGTGCTCCTTAGTGGCGGGAACAAGAGACAATGTAATGACAGGCTCATAGTCTCCTGGCTCTTTAACTGCTTTGAGGGATTCTCAGAGCAATATCACATGTATAATTCTTACCAACAATCGCTTTCCGTGTTGTTAACCATGCTGCTCGATGGAAGATGCTTTTTGGAGAATTGAGATCACAGAGCAGTTAGGATAGAGAATGTGATGGAAGACTAAACACATTTAAAATACTTTGCAATGTTTCTCCTCCTCCCTCAGTCTGCAGCTGGGCCCAAGTGACTCCCGTAACTGGTGAAACAGCTTTTGCAAGCCCAGTGATGCGATGAATGAGATGGGGAAAGTTTTATTTTTCTGAATTTCTTTTTCTAGGGCTATTTCTGGACTATCAGCCTCATATCTAACCTTTCCTCATCTCTGTTTTATATACCTTTCCTCATCTATGCTTAAAGGTTGTTCTTCTTCCATGGTTTTCCAGCATGTGCTTTCTGGTTTCTCTCTCCTAACAATGTCTGGTGGCTTCATTGGCTTTTTAGGTGTTGGTTGTTCTTGAGTATTGTTTTCCTTTTGCATTTTATAAAGTCCTCCTATTGTGTGGGGGATACTCTGGGCCTCAGGAAGAGCAATACCTGACCGAGGAGTTAGTCTCTCAACTCTGCTGAGGGAGAAAACTCAGCGAAAGGTATCAGTGCTAGAGAGATGTATGCTCCATAATACACCAACACACATACACACACAGCAAGCACAAATTTGGGGCCTGCAAGAATCCATTTTGCCCTAAAGGAGCCCCAAATGTCTAGTGCTACATGTATTGTGCTTGGGTTCCTGATAACCAATCTGATCGTGTTTCATCCTAATTCTCCTCATATGTCTGCTAGGCATCAAAACTAAATACAAAAGCAGATCCTTATATCAGAGCCAGTATAGTAAGTTTTTAAAATTTCAGTCCTAGTCCATCCTCAGTTATGCCAAATAACTTGGTAACTTTGAGCCAATCACTCTCTCTCAATCAAAGCTACCTCACAGAATTGTTATTACATTAATATAATGAATGGAAAAAACCACATAAGGGTCCCTGAGTATCTGGAGAAGGGAAGATATTATTATTATTATTATTATTATTATTATTATTATTATTATTATTATTATGGTTGATCACACAGTCAGCCAGATGTTTAGACTGGATTTGGCTTTTTTGTCCACCTATCAAGTCCTCCTCAAGGACCTGGGATAGGCAGATGTTATTGGTTAATAATATTAAAGGTATCACAGGAAGCAGGCTGTTCCAAGTAAAGCTGCCTTTTGCAATTGACTAATAGTGATTTGTCAGTGCTGATGGTGTTCAAGTGGTGCTCCAGATGTTTTAGAATTGCACCCAAGGTGGTGGTGGTGGTGGTTATTATTATTGTTATTATTGTTGTTGTTGTTGTATAGCAGCAGCAGCAGCAACAACTGAAATGTTCTTTTGGCTTCTTCTTAAGAGGAAAGAAAAGTCAAGCAAGATTCAGCTAGAGCCAATGAAGGGAAGGGGGTGGTAGGAAGAATATAAAACTTGGATAATGGCTCTGGATTACGCCCTCCAAAAACAGGTTTTGCTCATTGATCATTGGCTGCTCCTGGCCCTGGTTCAAAATATACGTATATGCCCTGATGTCTCATGGAACTTAACTATCCATGAAAGAGGATATGTATCCTTATCAAAGAATTCATAGCATCCTCATTATGCAAGAATTCCCAGGATTCTTAGAAAGATTTTATGATGGTATAAAAGTAACAGTTTATTGCAAAAAAAAAAAAAACCCTCTTCACAGTGGTAGAGCTTTATTTGGCTGGTTTCAAATGGGAGCAAATGTAGATGAAGTTTTGCAGGTCTATTATAACATTTTAGTTGCAGGTCTAGGAACATTTTAGTTTCCTAGAATGTATATGGTAGGGAGATGGTGGCCATCAGTGAGAAAATGCCATGTTTTGTATAGTAGCTATCATTTTGCCAACAAACATGCACACACAGACAAATATCTGGAGTCTTTGCATTTGAAAAATCTGTCACTTTCTCCTCACATGCACATATATGAGAGAGACAAGTTAATTAAGAAAATAAAATACAGACATAGAAAGGTACTGCCATTACTTACAGGATCTTTATATGCCCTGTAGTGAACAATTATACTTTGTGGGAAGCTCCAAGTCAGGACGGAAGGAAAATAATTAACTATTGCTGGTAGGATGTAGTAAGTTATGGACCTTCTTCTCCTTTATGTATCGGCCTGTCAATTTATATTTTTATTTATTTATTTATCAAATGTCACCGCCCATCTCCCTCAAAAGAAAAGTATCTGATGTCCTCCAGATAGACAGATAAACGTATATCTGGACTATGTCAATTTAGTATATAAGGAACAGTAGGTAGAAGCCATGGCCAGGGGTCTTTTGCCCAACTTTGGGTTGTGTGCCAATTGCAAGCCTACCTGGACCATGAAGCTCTAGTGACTGTAACTCATGTTCTCATCACCACATGATTAGATTTTTGTAATGGATGCTACATGGGGTTACCTTTGAAAAAGCAATGCCTGCCCTCTAGAATAAGGTTTCCCCTTGAGTTGTGTGATTTTCTTTCTTTTCGTTTTCATTCCTATCCAGTTTTTCTCATCTTTGCCATCTTTTATTCTTTCTGTTGCTTTCTCTTTTTTAAAGTTTTTATTTGTGAACCACCTAGACTTGTTGGATACAAATTCAAAAAATAAATATTAAAAATAAATTAATAAATTAATAATACCTGGAAATTACAATTGGTCCAAAATGCAGGGGGCCTCAATGCTAGCAGAGGTGGATGTCTACTATAATATAACACCTATTTTTCAGTTACTTCATTGTTTACCAATAGGTTTCTGATTCCAGTTCAAACGGGACCTATAAAATCCTATATGACTTGGTTCCAAGATATTTCAAAAGACTGTCCCCTCTAAGTGGAATCTTCCTGAGCCACATATGCATGTATGGACAGGAATTTCCCTGCAGCAGATCAGGGAGACATAAGCCTGAAGACAGCCTTGCTCTGTAGTAAACTATTTGCTTTGCAATACTCTGACTCTAGAGCTATACTTTGCATTCATGCTGGAGGTAAGGACCATAGTATTTAATTGGCAGTTGATTTTTATAGTTTTTGTTGACTTATTGATAAGCTATCATGTTATTGTTATTTAAATTTATTGCTGAGTTTTGGCTTGAAGTTATTGATTTCTGTATTTTTCATCTTATGGTTATAAATCACCCAGGATTTGTGAACTGGATAGCATACAAGAACTGCAAAATAAATAAATAAGTCTTGGAGTTATAGATCAGATTGTACCACAATTTCCAAAGTGTGTGTTTCTGAAGCATGGGGGGAGAACCATGCTACAGCCGAGCAAATACTGCTTACTTTTGGGAGTGCTTATCAGGTGGAAACTCTTTGGACAAAAGATATGTGAAATTGACAAGGACTGGAAATACTCTGATTTGTGCATCCTTATTGACTTGAGAATTACCCTCCACTATTAATTCACATGTATTACTTGGCTTGAGGACAGAAGAGAAACAGGGATGAATTATGGTTATAGTTGATTTGACCTTACTTTGTACAATGTGAGGCCATTTCTGGCAGTTGTGATCTCATTGTAGCTTTAATGACCTCATCTAATTATTGCTAACTCAAAAGACCTTTCGTGCTTTAATGCAACTGAAGGAAAGCATGCACTAGCAAACTAATGAACTTATAATTACTGTGCAAGTCTTTATCCAGAAACAGATATTCATTTAGAGAAAAAGGAAGGCTATGATGATTTTGCATTATTTCCTCCACTTAACAGAGGAAATAATAATGACAGTGCTGGAGACCAAAAAATAAAAAAAGACGTAGATGAAAGTTGTTTCATTGATTGCTGTAAACTGTTCTTTTAGATGCAAAGGGTAGAAAACCAATGGAAAGCCTATTTAGAATTGAATGTACAATAGTTCATTCTTTCCTTTAGTTCACATGAGAGTTGGCATCTCCAGCTCTGCTATAAGAAAAAATATGGCCCATGCAGTGAGCTATTGAAAGCTTCAAGGGGGTCCTTGGCTTTGATGAAGATTTGAGCAAAGCACTTCCCTGAAGCTGTTTCACAAAGAAACATGCTCCCTTCATTTCTAAAACCAAAGCAAAATAGTTACACTACTTTGCTTTGTTCAGCTTTACTTTCCTCTGAAGCCTTCCATGACTTCTTCTTAGCTTCCAAAGTTATATACCTGCACATTTTCCTGCTTTTATAAGTCCAGACGAAGCTAAGAGAAGGTCATAAGGTAGCACAAAGCACCTATTTGAGGCAAATCCTGCCTCAAAAAAAGTGAATTGTGTCACCATCAGTGCAAAGAACTTTGTCAAAGCAAATCAAAGCTGCTTCATGCAGGCCTACCAAACATCAGGACAGAGATGACTAGAGGGAGGTTTAAATGTTCCTTATGGGAAGGGATATGCAATAGCCTTAGTTAGATTAGTTTCAGAACAAATATAAAATGGATAGGACCAAATACTCTCTGTCTCTATACTGTTAGGGAAGATAGTTGAGAAAGTGATTGTACTGCAGTTCTAGAGAACCCTGAAGGAAATAGATTATCTGAACCTATTTCAGTCAGGATTCAGGCCTGGGAATAGGACCAAAATAACATTGATTTCATCTGTGGATAATCGCTGTTGGGAGTGGGATGGGGATGGCGAATCCATCCTTGCTTTTCTTGAGTTCCCACAGACTTTCAATACTTTCAGTCATGGTTTCCTTCTGGATCAGCTCAGGCAGTTAGGAGCTGGGGCATACTACTATGGTGGTTCTCCTCCTCCCTTCAGGGTCAGTTCCAGTCCATGTTGATGTTGGGGGGAGAGATCTAACCCATGGCCTTTTCTTTGTGGTGTTCCTCAGAACTCAATGTTCTCCCCTGTTTAACATCTGCATGAAGCCACTGGCTAAGGTCATCCATCAGCATGGAGTGAAATATCATCTTTATGCTGATGATACTCAGTTGCACATCTCCACTGTGAGCTGACCAAGTTATGCTGTTGAGGTCCTTTCTTCATGTCTGGATGGGAAAGAAAAGGCTACAACTCAACCCTTAGAAGACTGAGTGGATCTGGGTTTTAGCTCCCCTTGAATCCAGTGATTTGCCATTTTTAGTTCTAGATGGGGTAGCAT
The DNA here is from genome assembly GCF_035149785.1 of Candoia aspera. Classification (NCBI taxonomy): domain Eukaryota; kingdom Metazoa; phylum Chordata; class Lepidosauria; order Squamata; family Candoiidae; genus Candoia; species Candoia aspera. The sequence continues at coordinate 315,808,737 of NC_086153.1, forward strand.
TACCCCAAACAGAACCAGTGTGCAATTTGGGAGGTCTCCTGGACTCACACCTCTTGTTTAAGGAAATATTACAACTTATATGGCAATTGTGCTTTTTGCTACATCTGGAGGCACTGCTCATGATCGTTCATGCCCCGGTCACCTCCTGAATAGATTACTGCAACATGTCTATATAGGGCTGCCCTTGAAGAACACCCAGAAGCTTCAGCTGGCCTGATCCAGAATGTGGCCATGCAGGTCGTTAGGAGTGCATCCCACTACACCCATGTTATACCTCTGCGCCACAAGCTGCACTAATTTTCAGTGCGCTTCTGGGTATAATTCAAGGTTCTGGTTATTACCTATAAAAAAAAGGCATGGGTCAGGTTATTTGTGGTACCAGCTGATTGTTTTTAACCCCACCCCCTGGTTGAACAGAAGGGTCATGCTCCAGTTCCTGTCTATCAGGGAATGCCATCTGACAGGACCTAGGAAGCAGGCCTTTGCTGTTGCAGCATCTGCTTTCTGGATCACCATACTCCCAAGATCCAGCTTCCCCCAACTCTCTACAAAGCCTGAAAAACATAGCTGTTTTCCTGGACATGGGGGTTGGGAGATTATAGGACTTGTAAAATGGTTGTTATTGTTGTGATTGTTGTTGTCCTCAGCTGCCACTATATGTATATTTATTGTTATTGGTTATATTATTGAATTTTTAATTGCATTTTTAATTTTAGATGACTTACATGTAACAACTTTACATGTAGGTAAGAAGATAAAAGACAGAGGATGGTTTAATGGGATGCATCCCATGACCCACTGCCAAAGGGTCCACCAGCATTCTAGACTGACCTCTAAAACTGTGTATTTGACAAAGCTTTTCATGGTCTTCATTCTACCCACATACAACTGTTTTATATAACATAGAACCTTTGACTCTTTATGCCCAGAGAAATACTCTGTGTGAGTGCTCAAAACTGGAAAAACATAACAGATCACACACTGTAATGGTTAAGGCTTGATCCAAGCCTTGATCTGGCCTTGGGATAAGAAACCTTTCTTCAAAGTCCCTTTCAAAACTCACTCCTTATTTGATGCTTTTGGAACAATCCCTTAGCTCTTTCTCTTAGGACAGAATGAAGCCTAAAACTGCACAAACTGATAGTCTCATTGAGTTCAATGAACTGAACTGGTTACATGAGACATGTTATGAGTTTCGGTTAATTTATTTGAACACATTAAAGGTTAAAGTACAACTGAAACCAGAGACTTACAGTATCTTTTGGGACTAATGGACAAGAAACTAGAAAAAAGTCATGGAACTTTATTTTTATATATGACAACTGCAGCAAGACTATCATATGCTCAAAACTCAAAAGGTTCGACTCTACCTGCAATGGAGGAATGGCTGGTGACGATGATGGAACTTGCAGAGATGGCTAAATTAACTTATTTGATTAGAGAAAAAAAAACTATCTACATTTATGGTTGACTGGAAACCCCTTATAGACTTTTTGCATGAAACAGAAAACAATGCACTTATGATTTGTGGTTTTGATGATTAGGGGAAAAAAGTGGCTAATAGAAAAAAGTTAGCTTTTTTTATAATCATAGTGTAAGAGATAACTTTGTAATTGTACTTATATTTTCTGCAAAGGAAATCGAAAGCTGCTTCTTTTTTATTATTATTATTCTTTTCTGCACTTTTGCTTTTTTTTTCTTTACTGCTTCTACTCTTTATTAGTTTGTGTTAGTTTTTATGTGCTTCGTAAAACTTTTAATAAAAAAATTATTTTAAAAAATTATCTGAACACATGTTCTCTCCTATTAGCATTGCCAGCATTCTCCCCACCCCACCATAACAAATTTTATATGGTAAGCTCTTTAGGTCAGGTCAGAGACAGTAAGTCTGATCAATGAACTTACTCTATATATTAATCATAGGAATCATGACTTTTCCAATAATTATTTTACAGTCTTCTGCATGCACAATTTATTACACTTTCAGCAACAAATGCTACATCATAGGAACAACTATCTCTATTTGCCTTTCAAAAATGAAGATGGGGCCAGAAAAAGTAAACTGTGGTAGAAGAATAAAACACTCATGAAGATTTTAGGCTTGGCTTTTGAAGAACATATTGTACCTTTCTTTCTAATTCTGGAATTAGACTTTCAGTATCCATCATCAATGACTCTGATCATAACTACTGTTTTTCTCAGCTGAGATCCTCATACCATCACAGCGCTCCTGTGATTGTCATGCCAGATCAGTATCAAAGAACCTAAATTATGGCAATGAATACACATTCATTAAGTAGAAGAGCAGGATAGAATGCGTGGAAGAAACCTATAACTAAACTGCCTTTGACTATATTTCCACCCAATCTCCTTCAGCTTTGCCATATGCCAGAGAATAGCAATATTTTAGATTACCATTAACAGGACAATACAACATGTATTGCAGCTAGGGCATCTGGTCAATAGCTGTCAAAATTCCCTATGTTTAAATCTAATAGTCAGAGCTATCTGTCATCAATCATTTTAACCCCTTTATTAAAACAAGTCAGAATAGAAAAACAAACATCTCAACTGCTTATGAATGATAACAAATGTTAATGTATGTAAACACAGAGAATGCTAAAGATACTGGAAAGCCACATGGCTGCAAATACAATATATGCAGCCCAGAATGTAGCAGTGCATTCAATAGCATTTAAATAATTTAAAACAATTTTGCCCTATGCAGCTGCTGCAACATTAGTTGAATGTGGTTGATTTGGCACACATTCAGCACAAGACAGGATTGCCATGAGCTGCATGGTATATAAAGGAAGAGGGATGTTGGTGAGTTGGCAAGAAGGATGTAGAAGAGCAGCTGCTGCTCCCAGCATCCTGCTAGATGCCACGACAGCATGAAGAAAATGGTGCACTACATAGTGTCAATTGCATCATCATCTGTCATTAGCAATGACATCATGGATTGAATGCTGTAAAAGCTGCTTTTGTTGCCATACAAGAACTTCAAGTGCCAGTCTTCCCCTGACCCCTGCACATGCAAAGCCTCCCTTTTCTATCAGATTGATCTATTTGGAACCTGCTCAATCTATCATACTACTAATACATGTTGGCCTGTATCCACTTGTGGTTTTTCCTTAAAACAAAGAACCTTTGCTCACACAGGAGTTTGGTTACTCCACATTACTGCACCTCTACTCTATTCTTTATTATTGGCCTAGGCAACATGGCATTCAAGGATACCAGTTTGCTTGCAGTCACTTCTCTTTGTGCTTGAGAAGCTCTCTACCCCACCTTCCTTTAGCATCTTTATTAATGAGACTACCTCTGGGCCCCTTTTAGGCCTTTTAAGCATTAAGAGAAGATATAAATGGTGCTGCATTGCTTCACTTCGCTTGTCTTTGCAGTCTGTCCCAGAACTTGCAGTAGCTGGAGCTATTGGCTAGGGCAACTGGCAAATAGCATGAAGTGCCTTGTTGAGGCAAAATGCATGGCTTCTTCAGCTTAATGTAGCAGCACAAGATACATTTTAAAGGCAAATCAAAATACCTCCCATAGGTCTAGTGCATACCTCACATAGGTCTAATACCCAGAAAATGACACTACTACCAGGATGGTATGAACAATATGGCAGGGAGCAACCTCAACAGTTTGCTTTCTGATAACTGAGTACTTTAAAACTGATCATGCCCACCATGCAGCCATTTTAAGTCAAGACCCACAACATGCTCATGTATTTCAGAGGTGCCCATTGCACCCCAAACTACATATCCTTGTGTATCCTGGAGGATCACAAAATGTCAGAAGCTGGTTAGGAGATTAAGTGAAAATTAAAGCTATAACTTAAATAAGCAATCTTTATGTTGCATGATCTGATGTAACCCTTTAGTACAAAAAACATCCAAAATCTTCAATGTTTCCTTATCTAAAAGGGACTGCTTATGAAACAAACACCTTGGAAAGTTCTACCTTCAGTATAAAACAGTATCCTTGAAGAATTTTCTCAATGAGTCTTTAAAACTCATCCTTTAAAATTCACCCTTCAATTATAAATCTGACAGTGGTTTGAGAAGTTGCCTTTAACACTGTCTCAGGTCAGTGAGCCTCCCATCAGTATTCCAGATGAATGGAAGAATCACATAAAAAAGGAGACACCACCTTCAGCTAAATCATATTAAGATGGCATAATCATTAAATTATTTCCTTAAGAATAATAAAACACCATATCATTATGAAGTAATAAAATTTAATAAAAGAGTGTTCTTAGAAAGGTTTAAAAGGAACTCATAGTTTTTAATATTGTAATAACTGTATAATTAAAATTAAAGAATCACAAGTGGTAATTAAAGCTCAGAGTCTCCCCAATAAGCAAAGGCTTCAGGTACTTAGGTTATAATCTTAAACATCCTTATTTAGAAATAAATCCCATGGAACTCAGTGGGACTTACTTTCAAGTATACATACAGTACATTAGACCAAATGGGTAAGGGAAAAGGAGGCTTGTATCCCTTCACCTACATTTTGTACCTACATAACATATGACATTAGCATTCTTGGTGGAACTGCATACATAAGGTAATATTCACTCACTTTTTGGTGAAGAAGCATCACATTAATTGGACTGTGATGTATGGATTTTCACAGCACATGTGCATGAATAGTCACTAGGTGGTGCTAGCTTTAGTTGCATCCAGTTAGAATCAAGAGTTTCTTAATGGCCTATGTGTCTGTGTGTGTGAGAGAGTGTGAGAGTGAGTGAGAGAGAATTTTCTTATGTAACTTGCTAAATGATGGATCCTGTAATGTTTCCAGGACAGCATGCAACATTCTGCTCATGATGAATTGTTGCTCATGATGAATTGAGTAAACCTGTTGTTTACTCAATCGAAAAAAAAATCCTACATAATTGACCTCTTCTTCTAACAATTAGGGAAAAAGAAAAGCAAAATAGGGATTATCCTGTGATAATCCCTTTTAGCTTTGAAGTTTTCCATAGTTTTCCCTTCATCAAGATATTCAGTCATGCTCAAAAGTATTATTTAACACTTTTATCACTCTACCATACTAGCCAAATGATAAGCAGTTTTCAAACAAGTTATTTTGGCATTCGCCCTTAAACTACACTAGAGTACTTCTATTTTCATGTTATCAAGACATAAAAGACATTGTCCAAGCTACTACTCTTCAGGAAAAACACTGATTAGGATACTGTCAGCCCTAAGGTGCTCTTGAGGTAGCTTCAGGTAACAAAGCTAGGGGCAAACTTTGCTGATAAACTGGTCTGATATGAAAGATTATGCCTCATTCCAATAATTAGAAGGCTTCACTGTGAGATGTGCTATTTTCCAACAGTATATGTCAGGGGTGATGAAGTTCCAGCTAACTTGGGCAATAGTAAGAATCCAATGATTAGCCACAAATTGCCAAAAAAATTAGGCACAAATAACATATACATCCAGCATTTCTAAGTGGAGGAATTTTTCAACATATCAAGAGAATAAGCTACTTTGTAGTGACCATAAACTGTTATTTAATCATATTGGTTAAGGCTGAAAAATCTTGTTATGTATGCAATCAAGTCATGGCCAGAAGGGCCTTTGCACAACTTCGTGTTGTGCACCAGTTACGCTCCTTCCTGGAGCAAGAGGCCCTTCGAATGGTCACTCATGCCCTGGTCATCTCCCATATAGACTACCATAATGCGCTGTACATGGGGCTACCCTTGAAGAGTATCCGGAAGCTACAGCTGGTCCAAAATGCAGCTGCATGGACGATTTTAGGTGCCTCAAGATCACCACATGTCACCCCTTTGCTGCGCGAGCTGCATTGGGTGCCAGTTTGCTTCCGGGTCCAATTCAAGGTGTTGGTTATCACCTTTAAAGCCCTACATGGCATGGGTCCAGGTTACCTAAGGGACCATCTCATCCCCATTAAATCAACCTGTCCCACCCGCTCATGCAGAGAGGGCATGCTGCGGACCCCGTCTGCAAGAGAATTCCATCTGGTGGGGTCCAGGAGGCGGGCCTTCTCTGCAGCAGCTCCTGCCCTTTGGAACACTCTTCCCCCAGAAGTGAGGCTAGCCTCCTCTCTTTTGGACTTCAGGAAATGATTGAATACCTGGTTTTGTTACCATGCCTGGAGTGGGGAGAGGAAGAGCCACTCTTGGGGTTGGTTGGCTCCCGAGTCCTGCTGAGGATGTTTTTGTCCCCCTTTGGGTGGTATTAGATCTGCCATTACTTGGATCTCATTACATTTTATATGATATTATTTATGATTTTATTGAATTTTAAACTGTTTTATTGTGAACCGCCCAGAGTCCCCCGTATGAGGGAGATGGGCGGTGATAAAAATCTGATAAATCAATCAATCAATCAATCAATCAATCAAAGCTATTGCCTTATAAAGGAAAAATTTTAATTAAAGGTAATATGAAATTACCCTAACATGCGAGAATGTCTGTACGAGAGTTCCAAATTCAGCATTTTAGATTTAAAAATACAAATGCAAAGGGATTAAAATCTTTACTGAGAAAAGTAGAAGCCAAAACATTTAATGAAATGCTATTAAAAGAATTTCTGTTTGCTCTCTGTTTTAAATCAAATCAAATGGATATTACATTGCACAATAAAATTGTATTAGGAGGGATCGTGTCCAAGGCCCTTAACCGTTCTTCTAGAACATAGGTTTGTGGCCTCATTTACAAATGTCTCCTTGTCATGGGTTCTTTTTTAAATTGTACCCAATTAGATTGACCCAGACTCAAAAGAACCACAAAAGCACTGGACTGTGGACAGGTGATTTTTATATCTCCAAGTTCCTATTGGATTAATATTTTGGGGCCTTTTGGCTGTAAAATTTTATTTTATTTTATTTTATTTTATTTTATTGGATTAATCTGTTTTGTCTTCAAAAGTCAACTATGAACACAGTACAGTGCTGGAAATCAGGCGTAGACCTAGGGATTAAAAATAGTTGCTAGCCAGTTCTTATAGATTCTGAGTGTTTGCTTGATTCATTTCTTTCATGTGATAGTGGCAACACAGTAATCTGTCTGCCTGTTCAGATGAAGGGAAGTTGGCTGAAGCTAAAGACCATCACTGCTGTTGATTAAGCAAGCTGGTCTCCCAGGCAAGCTGAAGGAAAGAAGACTGGTGGGTACAATAGTTGTGAACCCATGCACTTCCTCAGGATTCAGGTCAGTAGCAATTGCCCAGTGGTGCTAATCCCTGAAATCAAGTCTGGAGGGGAAGACTTTTTTTTCAGTTGTTGCCTTTTCTATTTCTCTTCTACTTAAAATGTACTAATGTCATGTCCAGAGATCTCCTATAAACCAGCAGCTAGCAAAGACAATACTTCTCTTTTTCTTAATAATGCTTAGCCTTCCTCTGTTGCAATAAAACCTTATGGACATTTAATTCACATTTTAAGCATAGGTGATGGAATTTTAACAATAGAAGTGATCACATTTCTCTTGGGCATAATGTGTTCTAACCAAGACCTCTTGGCATTTAAGTAAATAAATTTTGTTTCTTCCAAACATTGTCTTTAGAAGCTAGGCTGTATTATCCTTCAACGAAATATTGAAAAGACACATAACTGTACACAACCCTCATCTCATAAATCTAGAAGAAGGAGGCCCTGTAGAGATCGACTAGGCTTTTGAATTTAAATGACCAATTTGGTCAATGAATCAATTTCACCAGGATGAGAAGAGCGTGTGCAGATGAAAGCTGTTTAAAACACCATTTAAAGCTGTAAGAATCTATTTGTTCACACTTGCTTCATTTGACCTTCTTTCTAATATTTCATCTATATTCATTTTTATAGCTTTTCAAATTGTCGATGTCACCTGCCACAGGAAAGAAAAAAAAAAAAAGGAAGGGGTAGAAAATGCTTTCAAAGAATGTTGAGAACAGGGATTAAATCTCCAGAAGGCAAAGGAACAGAGATAGGTGGTGCCATCTGTATAGCAAGAAGGAGATGACTGTTTGAACTGAGACCACTGCAACACTATTGGGAGGCATTTAATATACTCATCTATTTCCTATAGAAAGAGCTTTGGCTGGAATTCCAAATGAAACTTGTACCTTCCGGTTCACATAAAAAGGCATCCATGCATGGGTTTTAGATTAACATGCATGTACTGTAGCATCAAAAACACTACTGGAGAGAGTTTCCAAGAATATATTCAGTAAGAGTGTATTACATGAGGTCAGATCAAATGGTGCCCAAATACAGAATTTGCTGCCAACAGGTGGAATGGAAGCAAATCTGGAAGATTTTAAAAGAGAACTGGACAGGTTCATAAGGGATCATGTTATGAATGGCTTCTAATATTGACAGCTATTTACTGCCTTCTAAATCATGGGCAGCATACCTTAAATACTGTTTGCTAAGAAGCAATAATAGAAGAGGGCTATCATTCTCCTCTCCAGGCTTGCAGGCTTCTCAGTTGTAGTTGTATCCAGCTGCTTACTGTATAACTAGAGTATTCATGGGTACTCAAAATAGATATAATTTATCTGATTTTCTCAGACTTCATTTCCATGGAGGGAAGGGGATATTTAGAGACAAGCAAGCACTGGATCTAGCTTTTTCTTTTTCATCGTTGCTGGTGATGATCCGATGATCCTTTCTCCAATTACTCTGAGCGCAGAATTGTTCCAAAGGAAAGCTCCAGATCAAAAGGTATGGTTAGATTATTAGTCTTCCCATGAGCTACTTAATTTATCCACAGTCAAATTATCATTTGTACTGGCTTCAGCTTTCTAAGGGCTCAGGAAAAAGTATTTCACATGATGAGCGCCTGATCCTTTTAAGCTGATACAGTTGCAATGCGGAAGTGTTTTGCTACTTATATGTCATAGCACCCCCTCTACTTAATATTTTTGAGAAGTGAAATGTGACAGGGTGTTAAAAGTTATGTTGGAGATCAATTTGACTTGTGACTAAATGGGACAATTCTCTTCAGGAGGTCAGTTGGCTAAACGTATCTTCTTCCAGCATATTTTTCTCCATTTTGTTTACCTTTCTTTATTCTCCCCTTGAAAGGAGAATTTGGAGGAAGGAGAGAAGTTTTTGTTTGTCTGAATAACAAACCTTATCCCTCCCTTCCTTCCCATTGTTGCTCTCACCTTTGCTCTCTTTGGGGTACTTGTACAATCTTACAATTGCCCCAAGCATGCACCTTCTATATAGATAATGCATAAATGAAGAAACTGAATGGTGATGCAGAAAATTTATGTTTTTGGCAATGTTATTAGAGTAAGATGTTAGGTTCTGACTGTAGAACTTCAGTAGAATGTCTGTTCTCAGGGCTTCCTAGGAAGAATAAGGATGCCACAGAACTAAATATAATGCAAACATTTAGTACTTAACCAAGCTCCAAATTTACATTATTTTTCCCCCCACTTGCACCTAACCAGGGTACAAACCATGTCCCCTAAGAATAGCTTCATGTCAGCCCTAGCCCATGAATGAAAGCAAGTTAACCGTAAGATGTGTAATGTTTTTCTTTTTAATTTGAAACCAACCAAGGGCAATATCAAGGTGCTGAAAATCTGTTTGGCTTTGTTACATTGAAAGGAAGTCAAGTGACTGGCAGAGACTGGGAACAGAGGCAACAGAAGCAGGATAGGGTTCAGCAACAGGGACTAACCTAAGGGGAAATAACCCAGAAGGGCTCTAGGGCGGAGCTACCTTGAACCTCTTAACCCTCCCAGCAACAGAGTCCAGGCTGCAAAGCCTCTTATCAGTCTGGAATGCGTTCTCCCCCTGGGAACCAGCAGCAGCACTGGAATCCACCACATCACCCCTGTTTAAATCCCTCTCACATTTTGCCTTTTTTTCTCTTTCCCCACTTAGCCCCTAGATTTCTGCTTTACAAACTATGTACAAGTCATAGTTATATTGTGTAGGAGATAATTGTCACTTTTGAGCTTCCTTCTCCCATTTCATAGGATATGGAAAATCCTAGTTAATCCAGTTCAGTATTCTTAAAGGAACAAATGACTTGCCCACAAATTAACCATGAACATGGAAAAAATTGAACTGCCAAGCCCTGGAAGCTGGTTTGCAATTCCTTGGGGAATCATAACTCTTGACTGTAAGACCAGTGCTTATGTTAATGCATTATGGTGTGACTCTGCCTGAGTTCCAACTCCAACCACATACCACAAGAGGCTCATAAATGAGATTATTGCTTCTGATCAAGGTCTTAAATTAGTCCTCTGCAAGCACGGTCTATACAACCACTCAGTCAAGAAGACTGAGGTTCCTTGTTACCTGGATCATGCTCAGATAGAATTATATAATATACAGTTATGGATACCATACCATACAAGACAAGACAGATGGAGCATGAAATATTGGTTATAAACCAACCCTGGCTAACAGCAGAGTTGTGCATGCTTCTTTCCAAGTGATGGTAAATCTCATCCTTGAGCTTAAAGAACTTAATTTGTGACATAAGTATATTTACTGTGAATTCACTGATAAACACATCGTAGTTATAGACTCCTGAGTGACCCATCAGCATCCATTATGATTAGAGAAGTACATGTAGAACAAAGCATGAACTCCTCACCTGTACTCTTCTTTTTTTTTGTGCTAGATATCTATGGCAAATAAATCAGTGTTGACCACCACCATCCATCATGTTTCAGTCAATCAAAGCATTCACATAATATATTTTAATAAGAGTAGGAAGCATAGTCTAGGTTATATCCTTGGTTGTACTCATGCCACATGCAGCATTCCCTGCTAATAGCAAGGAGAGTGTCAGCTGGTTTTAGCACATGTTGGCCAGGATGCCAGAAGTACAACCAAATTCCATTCTATGCAAGCTGTGATCTCTAATCTAGAGAGTACTTTACAAGCCAGCATACTACTGCCTGTATCCCTCCAGGAAGGAGGTATATACAGTGAACTGACATACTTGGGATCTCTATACTCTGTTTTTCCCTTCTCTTGATCACCTTTCTGTCTTCCCTTTTTTTTTTTCCTAACCTCTCAAGCAGTACCACTCAATTTGTCTCCCTGGGTCAAGTTATTACCATTCTGGTCTCTATTTTCAACCTAAATAGTCCTATTGCTGTCTATCATGGCTTCATGGTTCTCCTGTCTGGTTATAAAACATCAGCTTCTCTGCCCACCCAAAAACATTTTGTCTATTACTCCACCTTTCAGTCTCTCTGTGTGTCTTTTCTTTCTGTACCCTATTTATATATTCATTGTATAATTTTAGGACCCACTGAATGCAGCTCATGTAATTTTTCTGTTTCAATAATAGACCACATGATGGCCCATTAGGTATCTTTGGATAAAGATCCTAATGTGAGTGTTTGTGTGGATTCATATATACTTAGATACATCATGAAATTCCACAATGAGAATTTGTAATAATATAGCAAACTAAGAAATGAAATGAACATGATGCCCACATATGTATATGGGCATGCAACATACTGTATGTGAGCATGCGCAAACATATACAGTACCTACAATATAAATGGCTGTTTCTTTTAAGCTATTCAACTCTTTCTCCTTCATTGAGAACATGCCTCCTACTGCACCTTGCTAAAGCATAAATTGGATTATGCCCTCTTACTCTGACAACTGTGACTTTATTTAAGAGGGAGAATATTGATTTGAATTTGTAATATTTAATGCACAGTGGGAGTTTCAAAGAGAATCATCAGGCCTTCAAGGAGATAAATTGGCCTGAGTGAGGAAAAAAATGTTTTTGATGACTGTTTTAAATCTCTGGGGAAATGATGAATTGAAAGGCATTCTAGGCAGAGGGCTGATATAGATTATCTGCAAAGAGCTGACTTCAGAAGGTCACCAATTACATTGAGGCAACAGAGGCTGCTATTTAAGCCCCAGTCACAACTTCACAGCTTTAGCCATTTCAGCATCATTTCACTCGTATAATATAGTTCTCCATCAAATCATCATCTCCAATGATATAGCAATTCATAGAAATCCTGATCTGGCATGAATGGGGCTGTAAAATGCCAACAAGCCAACCATATGTAGATAACTCTGTCCCAAGAGGGCATGTCTGAAAAAATCAGAATCATATATTCATCATGATTCTTGGGGAGCAATTTTAAAATCTGATGACATAACAATCCATGAAATGAGATTTTAAATATGGTTTGAAACACACACCCACACATCCAGAGGGAGCCAAAAACATTGTTTCAACTGGAACTTCATCTTAAGTAGAATGTATGTATAATCTCGCTCTGTATGCTTGATTGTCTCACTGAGCTTCTCTTTATGGAAAAATTCACAAGTCTGGTCAATGATTCAAAAGGACTGAAGAATGTCTACAGTACTGTATATTCCAGCCAAAATTAGAGATAAAACCAATTAGTTTGATTCATATGTTAATAGAATACCTCATTCACACTTCCTGAACTAATAAGCAAGCCAACTCATTCTTATCTTTTCATGTTTGCGTTTCTTCAAATTTTGCAATGTAGTCCTTTGACTTTTATTTTAAAAATGCATACAAAAATGCAAGCATTTGTGAATGTTGTGTACAAAAATGCATTTATTAAAAAGAAGACTGTGTACAGACTGTGTACACTTCTTCAAACAACAAACAAACCACAAAGTGATGTGGAAAAAGAAAAGAAATTTGAATTTGAAATCTTTTTTTTACAGAAAATGGAGTAGATTCATCTATTGCTAATTAAAACAAAATGTTTTGAAGTCCCATTGATATTTGAGGTTTCATCAAACCTAAAATTCTACCAAGCAGTAGCCTAACTACTACATGAACTCTCTGTCCACTGACAAGCTCACTAGGACTGGTACATCATAGCAAAATAGTTGAGATTAAAGATAATGGGAGCAATGGTAGTTAAAGATCTATTTTACAGGGCTGTACAGATCTTCAAGGAGGTGTTTTGCTTTGATGAAGGCTTGAGCAAAAGCATCCCCTTGAAGTCCCTTCACTTTTTAATGTGAAGTGAAATGAACGTAATACTTCTCTTAATCTGTCTCAACCAGGACTTGCAAGGACTTGACAGGAATTCTGGGCAAACACAGTCTGTATGGAAAAGCTTCTGGCTTTCTAAGTGCCAGGTGAGGCAATGTAAAGTACCTCATTGAAAGAAATTACAGTTGCCCCTCTGCCTCCACAAAGTAAATTGCATCAGAATGCATAATTCTTTTCAGGGCAAATGAAAGCCACTCTGCACAGGTCAACTATTTTATAGGACTTAATCCCTCCATCCTTCCTTTCAAGGAGATACAATTCTTCAAAAGTAACGATCTGACCAAATGTAAGCAGTTCTAAGATGAACTGAATTTCAATGGGAGAATTTATTTATTTATTACATTTATATTACCGCCCATCTCCCCCGATGGGGGACTCTGGGTGGTTTACAATAAAAACAATAATAAAAACATCTGCTCTTCAGTCACACTTTAAAAACATAAATAAGACAATAAATATAAAACCTAAGAGGAGATGGAATCCCAATCAATAGGGGGTGCTATGGCACCAACCACCCCCAGGTAGAGCTGTTACCCTCCCCATCCCACGCAAGGCAGCAGAACCAGGTCTTCAATTTCTTCTGGAATTTTATAGGAGGTAATATATAATTACCTCCTATAAAACTTTGGTATTCATATATTATTGCTTCCCCCTCCTAAAATTTATATTGACAATAACCTTGTAAAGTAGGCCATATTGAGAGATAATCATAAAATCATGCAATTATATTGAGTTGCATATGAGTTGAAAGGGACCACATCTAGTCCATCCACTTGCTCAGTGCAGGAATCTACTAAATCATCCCCCAACAAGTACCTATCCAGTTCTCATGAAGTCTTAAACATATTGTATGTTCAACCCTTTACAAGGATTTGGACTTGCAGGCCTTGCACCTTGATGACTATAACACAGTGTGTTTAGCTTTTAGTGCTATCTTTGGTCTGGGTGTCCACAGTCTGGGCCAGAATATCCCAGAGAGCTTCTGGCCAGCACTATCCCTGAACCCATTTTCCTCTGATACTTGCAGGGTAAAGCTCCAGGCCAGCAGATTTCAGAGAGTGTGGCAGTATCACTACCCCATCTTCTGACCACCTGCCTCCCTCTAATACTAATTATCCAAAGCTCCTGGCCAACATGTCTTGGGGGAGGTAATCCAGTAGTGTTAGTTACTGCTACCTGCCTGTCTCTATCCAGCACTGGTTGATGAGTTGATATCAGTGGGCAGGCCCACAACTAGGGTCTGTGTCACCCGGGGCAAACATGGATTCTGCGCCCATTTTGGCAACCCCCAGCACTCATTTTGGCACCCCAGCACTCATTTTGGCATCCCCCCAGCGCAGCTCCCAGTTGCGGCCCTGTCAGTGGGGATATGGAGAATGGTGCTGCTAGCCAGTGAATCCTTTTGAGGCAAGCAGGTGGTTTTACTTATCTGCTGAATGCCTACCTCTTTCCAACACCAACTGGTCAAATCAGGAGCTGAAGGAATGCAGCCTTCCCCAGGAGTCTTGCCTACCAGCTCAGTATATATTGCAGATATCCAGACTAGATTGCTTCAGGAACAATGAGAGCAGTCCTGAAGTGAGTCATAGTCTGGAAGCACCTGGCCAGCCTTCTCAGCAGCACTGGCCAAAAGGCATCCAAGTTGGACAGCTTTATCAAACACCGTGGGATTGCTTGTAGTGTGCAATGAAAGAACCCAGTGTGGACCCCCTACGATCCCCTAGCACTGGCTTTTCAGACTGGATGTCTTCAGCAAATGCTGCAAGCTATCCCAAACCTGCATGACCTGGACACTATTCAAATCTTTTAAATAAATAAAATAAAACAAATTGTAACCAGTGCTAGTGGAGAAGGATGAGAGCATCCTTCTCCCTCTTTTGAGACAAAGCAAATTGAAACCACCCAAATCATTTTGTCAGTTGGATAAATTGGGTGGTCTTGTCGTTTTGATGAAGTAAATTGGGTCACCTGCCCAGCTTAAAACTGCTTTGTCAAAATGAATCTGTCATTTCACACAAGCCTATCAGATATCCCAACTAGTTCTGTGTCATCTGCAAATCAGTTGGTATTTTCTACATCTCTTTATCCAAGTCTTTAATGAAAATGTTGAGCACTGGGTCCAGAACTGAAGCTTGTGGCACCCCACTTGATCCTCTATTTCTTTGGCTTGAGAAATTTTTTTAAAAATGGTAAGGGTACAATTACATTGGCCTATCACATGGAATGGATCCATGGAATGAATGGGCAACCACTTTGACTCTAATGATTAGGTTGCCTGGTCAGGTCCCACATTTGTAGATGTATTCATTCATTTCTGCATGTAATCTTTTACACACACACAGAGAATCCATAATACATATTTCACACACATTCACAAATGAATGGAGGTTCTCACCCTCATCCTCAATGATCCACTGTAAATCATTAGTTAGCTGCTTACATTAGCAGTGGGAAAGAAAGGATCTTACAACTGCTTGGTTTCTCACCATTTACAGCAAAAGAAAACCAGTGATCCTTTTCCTGTCAGCTAATTCACTATGCCAGTGGAGAGGGATATAATTTTATGGTCAAAGGTTGCAAGCAGACCCAAGTATGATCTCTGGTCATTAGTAGGGTCTTCTGGAGAGTGTTTTGTGAAATATTAATTCAACTGGACATTGCAAAAATTTAAGCTGAGACTGTATCCAAAACAAATGTGCAGCCACTACCTTATTGCCTTTCCAATTGCATGTCACCTTCTGTAAAGGTGAGGTGACAACAAGGGTTAGAACTCTGTATAACATAAAATGTATTTTATCTTTTCTGAGGTCCAGGAAAATCTGATCCAGACTTTGGTAAATTTTATAGATCAACTTCCATGTTTAATTTTTCCAGATATGAAAAACAACTGGTTTCAATGGCTTTGACAGCATTGGATATCTGCAACTGTCTTTGTCTCAGCCCATCCTTCCATAAATAAGTCAGGCTGTCAGGAAGATCAGTTTGATCTTTGGCATAAATCCAACTGTAGTACAGCCTTGTCTATTCATATCAGAGCTCATTTTGTTTTCAGAACCATTGTCTTAACATTGTGCCACACATAAAAATCACCAAAACATATGACAATGCATACCACTGAATGTCTTTCAGCCTCTTCTGCCATCTAAGCCCATTTTCTGTGATCACCAGTGAACTGAGAGCCCTATCGATCAGTCTAATGATTCTACTATTTATATAAAAACCAATATATGTGACCTCTCTGATGCATACATATGGCTCCGTTCATTTTAAATAAGCAGGGCGCTCAGCAAGGAGGTGAGTTTCATCTCCTTCCATAAACTGCATGAGGATATTGCTGTACGCAATTCTAGGTCAAGCAAGGCTTCCTTGATCTCATCCTATTTCCATAATAATCTCTGCATTTCAGAAAGAATGAGAAGGTAAGGGCACTTTTATTGCAGCAATAAAAACAGCAAAGTGATCTTCTGATGGTACTTAATTAGATTCATTTTATCTTCTCTGACTGATCATGACCTACTGTAGCTCTTATTTATGAAGTAAAAAATGAATGTCTTATGGTTACTAACACAATTGGAAAAGAAATTACCATGGTATTCAGCTTAATCTGTGTTTGTATCTGACATAAATGATCTTAAGATAAATTACAGGAAATTATTTTCTTCTTGTGGTAACCATAACAACAGATGAGAATTGGGTTCTAGTTCAATATGCTGGCTTTTGTCTGGCTCTTCCATAAGGGTTAAAGAAAATGGAGGAGACAAAGAGTTGACATGATTTTTACACAGGCAAAAGTGGCTCTGAAACCAATTTGAATCTTAAGAGACTTCTGTCCTTGAGAAACACTCTTTGGGTGAAACAGGTTGGTTGGTAAGTCCAAATCAGGACTCTCAGAAATAGGTGAAGAAGTTGTAGAAGAGCTACAGGCAAGGATGCTGTGTAACTCAAAATAAATTTGCTTCAGTATAGGGATTTAGCAAAGGAGATAAATCCAGAAACATCCAATTCTGCTACTCTAGAAAAGTTTTCAGACATCCAAACAAATTATTCCAAACTACCAAAGGGGCCTCATATTTTGATCTCTGAAAAAGGTTTCTGTGCAAAAAAACAAGGTTTTTAATATCTCAGTAGTGATAAGGAAATTCTTGAGCCATTACAAACCAAATCTCTCCTCCCCAATAATTTATTTATGTCTTTTAATGATTTACTATCAACCTTCTTATTTTTGTTACTTTTCTTTCTCCTATTATTTCTCCTACTATTCGTCTTATTTTCTTAACTGTAAGACTGGCCTATTATTTGTCCTATTTTCTTAAATGTAAGAAGGAATAATAGCAAACCAAGTAAGAGGCAATAGCACATTCTAAGCTGTTCCTGAAATCCTAACATCTACTCTATCAAATATACACATTTTTTTCATCAGGCAACAATTCTGAGCAATTGGCTCTAAATATTTGTCAGGATACCAGAGAAGGTTTAATTATGAGTATGTTGACATCCTGAACTGCTGACTCTGGGAAATGTAAAGCTGTTGTCCTGCCATCTTCACCAGCAACAGTTGGAAGATGGAATAAATAACTAGTTTTCAAAGCCAAATCAGTAAAGAGCCTGCGCAAGCTTAAAGATCTTTACTCCAATGATCCCCCCTTGGAGTAAAGAGAATTTAAAAGAATTGGAAAGCTGCAACTCAGGCTGAATCAAGTTCTGCTATTTTATACCTCTCACTACTAAAAATTGGTATTAAATACAATGATTAAACTTTGTGTTTACAAATTAAATTTAACTTTTTTTCTGGAAACTTAGCCTAAGTCCAGATGCAGCAGGATTCAGTATTTTTTTCAATCTTTAAAACCATTACTTTGATCATTCTTTTAAGACAGATGCTTTTCAAAATTCTACTCATTCATCTGGAAGCCTCCAATTTTTGATTTCTAGAATCAAGTTCTGATAAGCATTTAGGTAAAAAATGATAAGGACAATATGAAAGAGACTGAAAAATATCTTTGAAATGTTACTCAAGGTATAGAAAATGTGACTACAAAATTTGTATGCAAGGCTGGCTCAATCTCAGTAGACATTTAATTCAAGTTCAGTTATTACTTATTTAGGAAGCCACCATTCAACCATATAGCTGGGTGACTTCAGACTTGCTCAGCCCATCTTATCACATTTGCTTGTTATTGTAAGGATAAAAATTAGAAGAAACTCCCTTTTTGACATTCCAGAGAAAAGGTAGGATATAAAAGAAATAAATAATAACAACAAAATAATTATTATGTGTTTACTGGTTGGCATATCTATTAGGTGGACCCAGAGCTGGCTTGAAAAATTTACTCCAGGAGTTTTCTTGTTTATTCATTCAGTCACTTCCAACTCTTCATGACTTCATGGACCAGCCCACGCTAGAGCTTCCTGTCGGTCGTCAACACCCCCAGCTCCCCCAGGGACGAGTCCGTCACCTCTAGAATATCATCCATCCACCTTGCCCTTGGTCAGCCCCTCTTCCTTTTGCCTTCCACTCTCCCTAGCATCAGCATCTTCTCCAGGCTGTCCTGTCTTCTCATTATCTGGCCAATGTATTTCAGTTTTGCCTTGAATATCATTCCCTCAAGTGAGCAGTCTGGCTTGATTTCCTGGAGGATGGACTGGTTTGATCTTCTTGCAGTCCAAGGCACTCTCAGGATTTTCCTCCAACACCACAGCTCAAAAGCATCTATCTTCCTTCTCTCAGCCTTCCTTATGGTCCAGCTCTCGCAGCCATATGTTACTGTGGGGAACACCATTGCTTTAACTATGCGGACCTTTGTTGTCAGTGTGATGTCTCTGCTCTTAACTATTTTATCGAGATTTGTCATTGCTCTTCTCCCAAGGATTAAGCCTCTTCTGATTTCCTGACTGCAGTCAGCATCTGCAGTAATCTTCGCACCTAGAAATACAAAGTCTTTCACTGCCTCTACGTTTTCTCCCTCTATTTGCCAGTTATCAATCAAGCTGGTTGCCATAATCTTGGTTTTTTTGAGGTTTAGCTGCAAGCCAGCTTTTGCACTTTCTTCTTTCACCTTCATCATAAGGCTCCTCAGTTCCTCTTCGCTTTCAGCCATCCAAGTGGTATCATCTGCATATCTGAGATTGTTAATGTTTCTTCCAGTGATTTTAACCCCAGCCTTGGATTCATCAAGCCCAGCATGTTTCATGATGTGTTCTGCATACAAGTTGAATAGGTAGGGTGAGAGGATACAACCCTGCCGTACTCCTTTCCCAATCTTAAACCAGTCCTCCAGGAGTACTCATCAACAATTCCTCATCAAATATAAATGAGGTATCATATTCTGGACCCTGTATTATTCAACATTTTTATCAATGTTGGATGAAGAGGGATGACTAAAACTGAGTGGAATAGCTAATACCCTAGAAAACACATAAAATTCAGACCAATTTTAATAAGTTAGAAATGGGCTCCAAAAACAGAATGAAATTATCAAAGGCAAATGTAAATGTAGCACTTTGGATAACCTTGATTTTTTTTTTCACAGTGGTTAGACCTGAGTTTGAGAAACAATCTCTAAAGATAAAACAACCACAGGGTTCCTGCCAATTACTTATCTCAGAAGAGAGAATGCCCCTCAAGTTAAATGATACCCAACAAGTTATGAGAAAGAGCTGAGGATCTTTTGGAATTCTAATGGTGTTTATGATGTGGCTAGATTAAGGCCTGTCTAGTTACTGAAGTTGCCATGCAGGAAAATAAAATCCAAAGCAGCAAAGACAGAATTGCAGTGGGAACTTGGAACATAAGAAGCATGAATATGTGAAAACAAAGTGAAAGATTACATGAATCAACTAGACACTGACAACTTAGGAATCAGTTAATTGAAATGGACCTGAATTTGATACTTTCACTCAGAAGATCACACTGTTTATTATTCAGGACATTAAAAAAAAGATGAAATGGTGTTGCTTTCATAGTCAGAAACAATATAGTAAGGACAGTGCAGTCAGACAATTAGGTACAATGCAGTCAGTGACCGAATAATATCAATTAAACTTCATGGACAACCCTTTAATATGACAATTATCCAAGTTCATGTTCCAACCACTGATGCAGAAGAAGAGGAGTTTTATGAGTTTTATGGTCAAGTTCAATCTGAAATTAACAGAAGATGCAAGCAAAATGTGCTTCTACTAGTTGGAGACTGGTATACCAAAGTTGAAAATATTAAGGAGGAAAATGTAGTTGGCCTAAGAAAATAAAGTGAAGCAGGAGAATGACTTACCAATTTCTTCCAATCCAATGATTTCTTGATTACTAATACAGTCTTCAAACAACCTAAATGACACCTATGTACATGGACATCATCAGATGGAGTACATAGAAATCTAATTGACAATATCATTGGTACATGGAGATGGACGAGCTCCATTATAAGAGCAAAACATGGCTGGAGGCTGACTATAGAACAAACCTCCAATACAATAACTAGAAACTCTAAACTTAATCTTTTGGGGAGAGGGGTTGGGTCTATGACTGTATATGTTAATAAATTTAAATTTATGGAGCAATTACAGACTGCTCATGTGGGAGTTCCAAGTCAAGCTAAAGTGAAAGAAGAAAGCCAACCACTTTCCACAATAAGATCTTGAGCACATAGCCACTATTTTCAAGGGGAATGACAGGAATCACTTTGAAGCACTGAGTCTCATTGATAGGCAACCCGAGGAACTGTGGAATGAAATTAAAGAAAGATGAATGTGAAAAAAGACTCCAAAGATGAAGAAACTGAAGAGAGCAAATTGGATATCAGAAGAAATGGTGGAAATTGTCAAGAAGGAAAGCTAAGCTAAAGCCAAAAAAGACAAAGATCTCAGGAAGGAACTTAACAACAAATTTCAGAGACCTGTTATAAGAGACAAGAAGCAGTATTACAATAACATATAGTATGTAAAAATATTGAAAATGGAAACAGACATGAAAAAATAAGGAATGTCTTCTAAAAGATCTCCAAGCTCAGAACAAGGTTTCCACCTCAAATTGTTGTGCTAAAGGACACCAGTGGACAGATAGTAATTGATTCAAAGGAGATTTTAAAAAGATGTAAGGAGTATACTGAAATTCTGTACAGTAGAGATGTCACCATCCAAAATGCCTTAGAAGATATTCCCTACTTACAAGAACTTACAGTATTAGAAAATGAAGTTAGATCAGCACTCTGGTCATTACCACATCAGAAGGCTGCATCTACAGAAATATGGTAAGCAACAGAAAAGAAGAACTGTATGGGTTCTAACTAAACCATGCCAGCAAATCTGGAGAAGGACACTGGCCAACAAATTGGAAGAGGTCAATCTATATACCAAAGAAAGAAGATGTAATAGAGTGTGCAAAGTGACATACAATATCCTTAATGTCACATGCTAGCAAATTCATGCTTAGGATCATGGAACGTATATTAGAGCCTTACATGGAAAGGGAGATGCCAAATGTTCAAGCTGGCTTTAAAAAAGGCCAAGGAATATGAGATGTTGTTGCTGATACATGCTGGATAATTGAGGAAGCCAAAGAATACCAAAAAGAGGTCAGTACATGCTTCATTGATTATAGAAAGGCCTTCATCTGTGTTGACCTTATCAACCTGAGAAATGTGCTTAAGAAAATAGGAATCCCTGAACATCTCATTGTCTTCGTGTAAAACCTATACATGGGTCACAGAGTCATAATCTGGATGGAACATGGTGAAACAGACTGACTCCAAGTCAGCAAAGGACTGAGACAAGAGGCAGATGCTATCTACCATGTCAATATCTTAATTGTTAATTCTTAAGTGTTAAGTTAACCAAACCAGTGTTAAGGCTGGTTTGGTCTACTTTATATTTAATCTCAGTTCCATTTTTTCAACTATAAATAGTAAGGGAACCAGCAGTCAAGAAATATGCCACATTCAAGCACTTGGTGGGCAGCAATGAATGCCTTGGAAAATATATTGAGATGCCATAACATGTCAGTACCTATAAATTGAACTTTGGAGTTGGAAGAGACTACGGAAAATGCCATGGATAGCCAAGAAACAAAGAAATGAATCATCAAACAAATTGAGGGCCTGGCCAATTAACCTATTGGCAAACTATTAGGGACTTTCTGTAAGTGGGCCATGAACTAGCTTCAGCCGGAACTATTCCATTTTAACCATTCTGTCTCTGCTTTTTTGCTCGATTTTGCTATTGTTAGAATCAACAACCAATACCTATTGGCAGAAGCTAAGGATGTTGACTGCAGGTGCTTTGTGTTCAGGAAGTGTCAGCTTAACTGAAGGTCATGGTTTTCAAGTGGTTTTGTAAACTTTGCTAAGAACTTTTTACTGGAACAGAGGAAGGTAACGTGACATTTAGCTTAGTTGTAGTTAAGAATGTCTGGGAAAAGGTCTGGAGATGAAACAAAGTTTATCGTTAGCATGTTAGAAAACATACCCAGAGGTAGAGAGCTTAGCTAACTATGCTTATTATGGGATAGTAGCCTAAACTGTGCATGCCTTCAATAAATCAGGAACAAGTAATGTAAAATCAGGAAATTATTACATGTGTATGTGGTTTTATGGTATAAACAGGCATGCTTGATTTGGACTTCAGTCCCAAGTGTTCCTCTTTGCTTCTACCCAGAAATAGTGTTTGAATTCAACTTTCCTTGACTCTGTGTGATTCATGGGCTCATCGCACTGGGTGAACAAACTCAGTATTGGACTGGGCCAACAAAATCAATCCAGAGTTTTCAGCTGAAGCACAAATGACCAGGGTCAAATTACATATTTTGGACATATTATGCAGAGACCTAGATTTTGGGGTAAGATGGAAGGAAAGAAAAAAAAGAGGATGACCAGCAGCAAGGTGGATGGATGTAGTTACAGGGTGTGTCACTGGAAGATCTAAAGGGAAGAGATTGTCCTGGAGAAAATCTATCTATATGGTCTCTAAGAGTGATAGCATCTAATCAATCCTTTTCTTTACAAAGTCCTCCATTACTCATGAGTTGAATATAGATATAGATATAGATATAGATATAGATATAGATATAGATATACATATACATATACATATACACATACACACACACACACATACACATACACATATACACAGTATATATAATTTTTATTGAAAATTGTTTAAAAATAATAATAAAAGACAGTACAAACTAAACTCAAAAAGAAAAAGAAAGAAAAGAAAGTACAAGAAAAGAGAGTTAATTTTCTTTTATTCTGGAATGAACCTAAACTCACCAGCTGGATTTGCAAACTTGTCATTTTGAAGATCTCTATTAGGCTTGAGATAGTTAAATAGGTAGGTAATTTCCAAAAGTGATTAGAAAGTAAGGTTAGCGAAGCCAGTGTCCTTCAAAAGGTTCTGCCACAATTGAGAGTGTGATGGCTTCTCTTTGTCTCCCAGGGCTCAAACCCATGGGAAACCACTGTCCCATGGTCTCCTCACAAGGAGCAGCTGTCTGGAATAAACTGAGCAATCTTCAGTTCTCTCCTTACCCAGAGAGGTTCCATGGGACTGGTCTACTCACCAGTCCTTCGATTGTGGCCTCCATGTCGTTTCTGCTCGTTCAGAGATGTGCTAGGTTGCCTTCCTCTCCTGGAAGTGCATGGATTGATTTCTTAAATGCCTTCACATTCAGACACATTCATGCATTAAAAAAAAATCTACCCTGTATTCTTTCCACTTTAAATATAGGATTAGCACAAGACTGGTGACACCAAGTTTCATACCAAAATTCTGATTTTATGGATCTGTTTATAAAAGGCTAAACATATTCAGAGCATACCTGGAATTGTTTGAATGAATTGATGAAAAGGCAAGTTCAGTTTCATTTAGTGCTTTCAACCATATTTTGTTATTTGACTCTGCTTGTTATTGCTTATACCTACCGAAAATGGCCAAAGGAGTACATGTTCAGAAAGTCTTCCTGGAAAGTGAAGATAAAAGCATTTCAAGGAAAACCTCAAAAGTGTTTTTTAAGTGCACTCACAGCTGTTTTTCAGCATAAGAAAATATAAACCTTCTTTTGTTTTTTTGTAAACCCTTATATTTCATTTGCTTTTCATCATGCAAAAAAATATAAACTTCCTTTTTTCATATGCAGTAGGATACAGATACTGTTCTACAGCAACAGTTGTCTATGAAAAAAAAATCACTATGCACGAAGCTTTATTTCACTACAGTGAGAAAAGAATAACAACTTTCAGATCAGAAATGAAAATGCTATTTTGTTGATTGGTTCATTTATATCAACATTTTGGCATTGGTTAACCAGATGATTGGGAACACTGAGATGGCCAATGAAGCAGTAATAGAAGAAAGAGTCTCCCCAGTGATGGCAGTACAGATAGTCCTTGTTTAGTGACCACAACTGGGACTGGCAATTTGGTTGCTAAGTTGCATGGTTGCTAAGCGGAAAATCACATGACCACAACAGACTTGCTTCCCCTTCAATCATTAAGCAAAGCAGTGTGGTTGCTAAGCAAAAAAATCACAACTGTGACAATTTTACTTCTGCCTTCTCCATTAACTCTGCTTGTCACAAGCTGTTGCGAAGCATGTGAATGGTGATCACATGACCATGGGATGCTGCAACAGCTATAAATGCAAGGATTGATTGTGAAGTTTTTTTTTCACTGTTGTAACTTTGAACAGTCACTGCACGAGGCAGTCACTAAGCGAATACTACCTGTATTAGAGTACCCTTCTTCATAGGATTATGATTGGCAGCAACCTTACAATCTTTTCAATGTCTGCTAGGAATAAATATATTCAGCCAGGCATTTTAAACTTTTAACATTGTTTAGTCTTTTCTTGCTTGTCTTTTCAAGCTTCTCTACAGTTTTATGAAGATTGTCCCCTAGTTGTCTTATTCTGTTCAACTAATTCTGCCCATATTTATTATATATTGCCCTTATGCCCTGTAAGGATGAACAGAAGATTAATGATAGTTTCAAGTAAATTATATATAGTAATTCTACAAAGTGTTATTAATTATAAGCCCAAATTTTTAATTACACTAATACCAGGAATCAGAAGGAGTCTGGCAGCACCTTTTTTAGTCAGAAAAGATACTACAAAACTCCTCTTAAATTTTGGCACACATAGATTAACATGGCTCACCTCCTACAATATGTAAAACCAGGAACTAGTCAAAATAAAAAAATGCAGTGGCCCACTAAACTGAAGAGTTTCACAAAAAAGAATGTCTTCAGCTTTTGAAAGTTGGAAAAGAGACTACAGAAGGTTTCCACTGGGAGGAAGCCACAAGACAGGCTGAGTTATTTTCTGTCAAATTGGTGACCAAAGAAATGGATAGACAATTTCTCCAAATTCCTCCAGAAGAAAGAGGAATACTCCAACAATTTTTCGAAGTCAAGTTTGATTCGTAGTGGCAACAGTAGCCATCTACTTGAAATAGCCTAAAACTTGTTCAGTGAGTACAAAAGCCATCACTGAGGATGAGAAGATTATTCTTCCCTCTTGGTCTGGTTATCACTTAGCATTCTGCTCTACTTCAGCGAAGCACATTTCTATTCTATTCTCCCCACTTCTCATGTGAATGGAATTATACACGTGTGGACATCAGGGTTGAGAAACATCATAGGTTTTACAGTCTCTAAAAGCACCTCTGGAAAAAAGAGAATGTCCACAGTAGGATGTCTTTTGAAACACTTAACACTTGCATGAGGACATTGAGAAATTCAGATGCCCAGGGTATTTCAAGATTTCTAAATAACTTCTGTATCTGAATTTCCCAAGGTCCTCATACAAGTGTTAAAATCTTCAGAAGAGGTCTTGGGGTGCATGTGCTCTTTGAACATGACGTAGACATACATCGGAAATCAATGCATCTCTTTCAAACTAGTGAGAGAGCCTCAATACCAAGTTCCCTAAGCAGCATGACTCATATGCTGAAGCACTTTGGGTTCTGTTCAGCAATGCTGTGATAATCCCTGGGGAGGGGTTGCAAATGGGACTAAAAATTCACTTAGGTGGAATCTGGCTGCCACCATGCTGGATCTCTCCTATCATGCTGAATTTCTCCACCCTCTTAAAGGCTTGTTTTGGTATCTTTGTTGTTCATAATATCAACACCGACTCTCTGTAGTGCAGCTTGGGTAAAACACCTCTTTGACTTAGAAACAGGGCTTTCTATGAAGCTGCCTTAAATTACTTGGGCTTTCTATTGTCATCCATTTTATTGTACAGCACCACAAATGCTTTCATCTTCTTGTATGTGGTAATTGTAGTGCATCAAGAGGTTGGGATGGCACTGGCCTACATCTTACTTCTCAGTGCCTTTTGATATTTTAATGTTTTTTGACTGCTTTAGTTGCCTTTTGTTAATTTTTTTCCATCTCTGCACTCTGACTATTGCTATTTCTTGCCAACTGTCAAGAAGAAAAGCTATTTGTATTTATGGGAAACAAACTTTCATTTATATGGCCCCATTCTTTCTCATCCCTTGACAAGATGCTATAGAGAACAAATGGGTCAAACTGACCCTTGAAATCTACTCACATAACACACACTTTTGAAGATCAACCACATCTGAAATCTTCTGTTTCCCAATTAAATCCACCTATAACAGCATGTTATATATCTTCTTAGGAGTAGTCAACATTTGAGAAAAATCAATTCTTTGTTCTAGAGATAGTAGAAAGGGATGTGAAGGACATTGAATATTGTTTGTATTAACCAAAGAAAAGAAGAAGAAAAATATTAAATATAAGTAACCCATACTTTTTTGGAATGTGGATATCAAAAGAATATGGAACCAAAACAAAAGAAGCATGAATTTTAACATTTTGATGACAACCCTTTTGCAGTGGCGCTGCGGGTTAAACCGCTGAGCTGCTGAGCTTGCCAATCGGAAGGTCGGCGGTTCGAATCCGCGTGACGGGGTGAGCTCTCGTTGCTAGTCCCAGCTCCTGCCAACTTAGCAGTTCGAAAACATGCAAATGTGAGTAGATTAATAGGTACCGCTTTGGTGGGCAGGTAACAGCATTCCGTTCAGTCATGCCGGCCACATGACCACGGAAGTGTCTACAGACAAACGCCGGCTCTTCAGCTTTGAAACAGAGATGAGCACCGCCCCCTAGAGTCGGACACGACTGGACTTAATGTCAAGGGAAACCTTTACCTTTACCTAAAATCAAAGAACCATTTCTATTTCAGGTATTTATTTCTTTGATCTTTGAACTTCAGCTATAATTTCTTTGTACTACAGCCCAATTGGCATCACTTAGAGATATTTTTAAAATACACAGGTATGAATTCAAAAAATTAAGTTCCCAATTTACAATTAGGCTGACACAGCTACCCCTATACCAAAGAAAGTGCGTAGGGCTTTCTTTCCCATCCTTTTATGCATATGCTACTGTGCAGTGTGCAGTTTATAGCTAAAAGCAGAGTGTTGATGAGTACTTCCCCTATTTTGAGTAATGACCACTAGACAAGAGGAATGTTTGGTTGGACATACAAGCAACATACATAGGCATTGTGATACCTGCAGCACCCCCCACCCCCAGGAGAGCAAGGGCAGAGAATAAAAGGTTCCATTGGTCCGATTCTGTTTTTAAAAAGGCTCCCCAAAAGGATAGTTTTATTTGAAAGAACAGCAAGCAATTTTCCATCAGATACCTGCAGGAGCAAACTGATGTTTATTCGTTCAGTTGCTTCCGACTCTTCGTGACTTCATGGACCAGCCCACACCAGAGCTTCCTGTCAGTCGTCA
The DNA here is from genome assembly GCF_035149785.1 of Candoia aspera. Taxonomy (NCBI): domain Eukaryota; kingdom Metazoa; phylum Chordata; class Lepidosauria; order Squamata; family Candoiidae; genus Candoia; species Candoia aspera. The sequence continues at coordinate 315,836,513 of NC_086153.1, forward strand.
ACACCCCCAGCTCCCCCAGGGACGGGTCCGTCACCTCTAGAATATCATCCATCCACCTTGCCCTTGGTCGGCCCCTCTTCCTTTTGCCCTCCACTCTCCCTAGCATCAGCATCTTCTCCAGGGTGTCCTGTCTTCTCATTGTGTGGCCAAAGTATTTCAGTTTTGCCTTTAATATCATTCCCTCAAGTGAGCAAACTGATACCTATTCGAAAAGTACTGCTTCTTGTCACTTACTAATACTCCATCAAATGTTATATCAAAATGTATTCCATATTACATCAACCATTCTCTCTCAATTTGATCAAGATCAAATTGCTTTAAAAAAGCAGAACATTTTGGTGACATTCTTGTGGCTTCAATGTATTTTTCAGTGCAGTTACCTTAGTAACATGGTGGCCAATGGTTGTCTTTCACTGAATAAACATATCTTAGAAATTTGCAGTAGGTACCTCTCTTTAATATAATTACATATTATATAATTATACATTCATGTACTCCCATACATATTCAAATATTATAATGCATGGAAATACCCAGATAAAAATAATCAAAATCTTTTGTTCATAGAAACTATTCCAGCATTTTTCACCTAGGCTGCTTCTGTCCAAAATACAGGCAAAATGTGCACTTTGAGTTATTTCTTTTACATCCTTAATCCAGAATGGTACTATATACAGTATTAGGACCAATGAGTACTAACAGTACCAGAAGAATATGTCAACCTAGGGTTCCGCGAGAGGTTACTAGGGGTTTCCTGAGAGATCATGATTAACTTTAAAGATTATTTCAAATCTGGGCAACTTCACATTAAAGAGGTATGTTTCATTCTTAGTTCTTAGTTTAAGAACACTGTTAATGCATATATACAGGCCTACATATGAAACAAATGTAATAATTTTGTAACTTCTGGTCTATATTTGAGCCTAAAAGTGCAGAGGTTCCATGAGACTTGAAAAATATTTCAAGGGTTCCTCTAGGGTCAAAAGGTTGAGAAAGGCTGATTTAGAAGATTGGGTTGGGGGCTCCTTGGCATCCAGGAATTTATCATCCTTGGTTGCACTACCCCAGACAGACCGGGTGCAGAACCTGGGGGTTCTCCTGGACTCACAACTCCTGCTCAAAGAGCAGGTGGCAGCCATGGCCAGGGGAGCCTTCACCTAACTTCTTGTTGTGCACCAGTTATGCCCCTTCCTGGATCGGGAGGCCCTCCATTTAATCACTCATGCCCTAGTCATCTCCTGTATAGACGATTGCAATATGCTTTACATGGGGCTACCCTTGAAGAGTATCCAGAAGCTACAGCTGGCAGTTTGCTTCCAGATCCAATTCAAGGTTTTGGTTATCACCTTTACAGCCCTACATGCCTCACCCCCATTACATCGACCTGTCCCACTCAGTCAGGCAAAGAGGGCATGTTACGGACCCTGTCTATGAAAGATTGCCGATTGATGGGGCCCAGGAAGAGGGCCTTCTCTGCCATGGCCCCTGCCCTGTGGAATAAGTTACCCCCAGAGGAGAGGCAGGCCCCCATTCTCCCAACCTTCCGAAAGGGAGTGAAGACTTGGTTTTGCCACCTTGCTTGAGGCGAGAGGGAGGATAGTCAATCATGGGGATGGTTGGCACCGTGATGAGGCCCTGAGGAATTTTATTGAGACTGTTGTTTCTCCATCTTGGATTTTGTATTTTATATTTATATTTTTATGATGAATCTGTGTTTATGGTATTTTAATCTTTTTATTATTTTAATCTGATTGTAAACTGCCCAGAGTCACAGTTTGGTGAGATGAGCAGTGACAAAATGTGAGGAATAAATAAATAAAATATCAGGAATGGCAACCTGCAATTTCACAGGCCACATGTTGTCAGCCAGCCCCGTTTTGGGACCATCTACAGGTCTCCTGTAACGGCGTTCCGTGAGTCATGCTGGCCACATGACCCAGAAGTGTCCTATGGACAACGCCGGCTCCAAGGCTTTGAAACGGAGATGAGCACCGCCCCCTAGAGTCGGACACGACTGGACTTTACGTCAAGGGAAACCTTTACCTTTACCTACAGGTCTCCTAATTCACATTTCTGTTTGTTTTTTCTTTAGAAAAGTAAACACTTAAAATAAGTGCAGTATGCTGCCACAGGGTTAACACAGGGTTTCCCTTCAGCCATCCATACCCCTTCTACTAAAATGAAATATATAAATTTTAACCCACTTCACTCAGTTATTTAACTGCCTCACAAATGTTTTCTGCCACTTGGAAATGGAAATAATGTTGTTGTTGTTAGTTCCTCCTGCACAAAGAAAGTTGCTTGATCCTAAAAGTTTAAAATGCTTACTGTGTTTTTCTATTTTGTGTACAAGTTTAATATTTGAGACTATTGACACCAAAGTTTACAACTGCTTTCTAAATGCAACAGCAGAATGGAGCTTATCAGTGTTCCTGTGTCTCAAGAAAGCAGTGATTGTTTAATTAATTGGAAGGACAACCAGCCCCCCCCCCCCCAGTGTGATTTAAGGAAAAGATGTGTGCTAATGTCTAAGTAAACAATAAAATAAAATAGGTTCCCAGTTTATGGGACTATTGGGTTATTATAAGCATCAGAAAGACTAGCTGATGAGTTGTACGTATTGATTCCCTGCCACTACGTAAAAGCACAGATGCAGCCACCAGAGTGATAAATCTAGGTACCAGGATAACACAATTCTACATTCTCGAGCTACATGGCAGGTTGTGCAGATAGTGGATTAAAAAAAAGATAAAATGAGATCAATAAATCTATTTTTTAACCTACATGTTTTGGGGACATATAACTTCTCACAAAGGAAAGAATGCTAAGCAAACATGATGAAAGTCCAATTAAGGGATTTCCTTACTTTCAACAAAATAATTTGTTTCCCGGTTGCCTGCACACACTTGTCCAAGATCCAGCATCTAGTCCTCTACTAAAAGACTAAAGCATCAGCATCAGGAAACCAAGCATGGAGATAAAAAGGAGACCACAGGGCAGAACCAGACGGTGGAAGCTGACTAACTTTGCATACTGAAGCATCCTTTGGAATCAGTGAGTTCTTTATTTCCTATGAAAATTAGCCATCCTGGAAGCTGTCCCACTCTATGCTGAATTCATGTGCACCCATGTGAACGAATTAGAAAAGATATAGATGGACTACTTATGCATTGCCAAAATAAAGGAAATGCTTTTCCAAAAAAGAGGACCAAACAGGATGCATGTTGGCCTAAATTTAGCATATAGCATATGGCATATGTGTCAGTGCAAATTTAGAAATCAATCCTAGATTTTTAAAAAGAAATAGATCTCACTATACTGGGGAAAACTATGATATATTGAGGACAACTGCCTCCTGTTCAGCCTGTAAGCCAGGTATAAATGTTCCAGGGCAATACCATGGGCTATCCTCTTGCATCTTCTGATTTCTTATTTTAAAATAAAAGTCTTAGACTGAACAGATATATGAGTAAAAGAAACCTTTAAAGGGAAGACTGTCTTCTCTTCAGTAAAATGAAAGAGAAAAGGATAATTCATCCATGTAGATTAGTGTTTCTCAACCTTAGCAACTTCAAGATATGTGGACTTCAACTCCCAGCATGGCTGGCTGGGAATTCTGGGAGTTGAAGTCCACACATCTTGAAGTTGCTAAGGTTGAGAAACACTGATGTAGATGGAGGCTAACTTGTGACAGTGAAAAACAAGAGTAGTCATGGATTTTGAAAAGATAGCTACTAAGCTGATCACAGCATGCACTGGATGTTGCTGGATCTTCAACAGCTCTGCCCTGTGTTGGCACATTGCCTTCCCGCTCATTCTCCTACTGCTACTGCTGCTAAATATAACCCCTGCTGTCAAAATCAAGGCATCTACTTCCCTTAAATGCTTTTAGGAATAGTAGCTGAACACTACCTTCATACTTGTATTCACTTGTATACCCACCACTGACTGCTAGTAGTAAATCATTCCAGATTGCCAACTAGAATGAAAAGTTATGATATTCATTTCTCCATGGCCCAATATGGTTCCTTTCCAAGGAAATCCATTGATATTTCCAGATCTGGCAATACAAACTTCAGAACTATCTTTGGCACTGTCTGTCTGTCTGCTCCTCATTCTCCTCTAAGTTCCAAACCTGGAGCTTTCAGGTATGAGTAGATGCTTAGGCTGGTAGGTCACTAAGATATCAATGTGAAGCCAGAATGGCATACTCTTGGTCTTCCAAGGCTGAGTGTGGGTGGAACTCATTATTTCTGGAGAGAGGGAGGGGGAGAGAGAGATGGACAGACAGTTTTGTATTTGGCTGATGTACAGATCTGAGTTCCATGTTTCCAACTTCCTTTTTTCCAGGTAGGTAAAGGTAAAGGTTTCCCTTGACGTAAAGTCCAGTCGAATCCGACTCTAGGGGGCGGTGCTCATCTCCGTTTCTAAGCCTTGGAGCCGGCGTTGTCATAGACACTTCCGGGTCATGTGGCCAGCATGATGACTCGGAACGCCGTTACCTTCCCGCCAAAGCGGTACCTATTGATCTACTCACATTTGCATGTTTTCGAACTGCTAGGTGAGCAGGAGCTGGGATTAACAACGGGAGCTCACCCTGCCGTGCGGTTTCGAACCGCCGACCTTCCGATCGACAGCTCAGCTGTTTAACCCGCAGCGCCACCGCGTTTCCTTTTTTCCAGGAAACCACTCTAATTCCTAATCCTACATCTGTAACTGAGATTCAACCTCTTCTGAATTTTTTTAAAATTTCAAATAAAAACAAAAACACCTTTAATCATGCTAATGCTTATACATATAATTGTAAAATAGCGCTTAGAACTTGAAAATACTGAAAAATTATAATTGGAAAATGAAGATCTCCCCTCAGTTTTATTTTCTTTTTTGCTTTCTTTTGAATATGTGGCATTTGATTAATTTAAAAACAGCAATGTTTGGAATGAATGAATGAATGAATGAATGAATGAATGAATGAATGAATGAATATATATATATATATATATATATATATATAATGCTTGAGCCCCTTAAAAATCACTTTATAAACCTAATTTCCTTTCCACAATCCATTGTCACAAACATAATGCAGATTTCATCATTTACAGTAGACTAAGATTTAATTTATATTTGGGGGTCCTCATAAGAAAGAAAGAAAGAAAGAAAGAAAGAAAGAAAGAAAGAAAGAAAGAAAGAAATATATATATGTATGTATGTATGTATATATATGTGTGTATATATACATAGACACACAGTGTGTGTCTATGTATGTATGTATGTATGTGTATACACACACACACACACACAGTAAATACCAGGAAAAAAAAGAAAATGGGAAAAAATCTTTAATATCTGCAGGCATTTTCATTTTAAAGTGTTAATTCTGTTATCTGCATAAGTACACAAGTATCTTAGAATTGCCCTGTTGATGCATTAATTAAATGGAGAAGTGTCATTCTTTTCATTATGTTAATGCATTTTGCAAAGGAACAGGGTGGGGAAAGGTTTCTCTCCATTCTAAGCAATCAGCCATCTCTTATAGCAGCAGAAAAGGAGATCGTTAAAATTAGAAGGTACAGAGAAGTGTTTAAATTAGTGGTCATATGGGAAAGATGCTGCATTGTATTGACTGCCACTACTTCTGTATGGGTTATCAAAGACCCATAAACAGTCTGTTCCATTGCATCCCATCTTGAGTGCCATTCTCCCCCATATCATATTGCCAAACCCCTAGCTGCACTTTTACAACCTTACATTGGACATACATCAGCCTATATTAAGGATTCAACTCACTTCATTGAAAAACTTAAACAAGCTCAAACAAGGTGATAGATTGATCAGTTTTGATGTAGTTTCCCTTTTTACCAAAACGTCAGTTAAAAAAACATTATTATATATTAAGGAATCTTTGTCAAATACTTTATCAACTTATTACATCATTGCCTCACTACCAGTTATTTCTAGTAGAACGATGAATTCTATGAACAAATTGAGTCCCGTTTTAGCCAATTTCTATATGGAGAAATTTGAACAGTTAATCTGCCAGTGAGATCAGACAAGTAATGCAATCCAGCAATAAAAAATAACATCTAAGAACAAACCACACCCAGTAGGAAAGGTGTTTCTGTCTTATGCTGAAAAAGTTACAGCCCAAATTGGCACAACTTAAAAACTATCTACAAACCAATGAGAAAAATCCAAGAAATAATGCAGTCACCTAAGGATAGCAGAAATCTACTTTTATCATCAGGAATTTACCACATACATTGCAGCTGCCAACAAGTATAGTATTAATACTCAACTAAAAGAACATGAAGGAAATTGCAGACTAGAACAACTTGAAAAATCTGCAGTAATTGAACATGGGCTGCTACGTAATGGGCACAAAATTCAGTTTAAAGACACACAAATCATTATGCATGACTTCATAGAGAAGCTATTGAGATTTATCACAATATCCCAATACCTTGAATCATGCTCAACTCCTGATGACTATGTGGACACAACCATGCAGGGGTTTTGGGGAACAGTATGGAAATGGTTTTGCCATTGTCTTCTTCCAGATTTTTTTTAAACTTCCCAGCCGACAGCCCTAGTATTACCTGACATTTCCCCCTCCAGCTACCAACCACTTCTACTCTGCTGAGCTTTTGAGCCAGGAAAGATTGGCCACATTCTGTCACCTGCTGAAGCTGGAAAATTAATTTGTCTAATTTATCTAATTCTATGAGCTGGGATAGGTTGCTGACCTATAAATTGGAGTACATGAAAAATTAATAACCTTTAAGCCAGCTTGCATCACCTAGGTATCCTCTAGACATGGCTGGGAATTTTGGGAAGTGCAGTCCCAACACATCTGGATGTTGTCAAGTTGAGAAAGACTTAATCAGACTGTTGGTAAATTAGTCTTTAGGAGAACACTATGTGGTACATGTTCCCGTAAATCATGAAGGACTGCAATACACTGAGACATGTTTATCAAGTCAAACCAATCAGCTGATAGGAAAACACAAGCTTTGTTCTAAAAACATTTGAAACAGCTTTTAAAGACAACTTTTTTTTTTTTTGGATTAAAACTTGCAGAGTCCCAGATGGTGCTCTGCATACATTCAGAATAATTAAGATGCAAATGTATTCCAACTTCTTCAGAGGTTGTTGAGCACACACACAAGCACAACACGCACCTTCAATTAGAAGTGCAAATGAAGGAATAAGCTAAAAAACTGAATATTTTGCCAAGTAAAAGAATACAATAAAATAAAGGTGATATAAATGACACAGACTATTAAACTAATGCCCTCTTAAAATTAGCAAAATGGCATCTTTTTCAGCAAGAGCTGAATTCTTTTGTTACTGAAGCACAGCAGAGAAGTACAACAGAATTTTAAAAAGAAACCCAGGAAGATGTTAAAAAAAACATGATTCAGTGGAGGCTCATTCATTAAAATGTCTAATGGGTTATATCAGTTGCATGTAATTGAAATAAAACATCAGCGTATTCCTGAAGTAGTTTATACAGATTTTGAATACAGTTTCTTTGATGCTGATGTGGTTTCTCAAAGACAGAGGCTTGATGTAAAACCAGCAAAAGAATGGTTTTATTCATTTTGACATAGAAAATATATGCATACTTTTCTTTGTATTCATGGAGCAGACTTCTCCAATACAATGAATGGAGATGATTATGTGCATAGAAAGGCTATATTTCTCAGCCCTAAGATGAAATGAATGATATCATAATGCTATTATTTAATCAAGGCAACATCTGATGTGATACATAAAATTCTGTGTGAATTCTGATAGGTCCTTTTACATTCAAAAGGATTCCAAGCTGTCCTTGCTTGCACTGTCAAGAATTAGAGAATGATACCTTGCTTTGCACTGTTGATGTAGATAGCATCTCTTTTTTAAAGTAAGAAAATTACTGACCCAGCTTAGATACAATGTGTGATAGAAACATACTGTAGGAAGCTAGTATATACCTAAACAACCCATTCATCCATCTTGCCCAGCATTGACCATAGCAGAGGTCTATAAACCCAAGGTTACAGGTGGCCCAAAGAGTCCTTTAAAAGTTATTACCAAATACTGTAGTATTTTCAATGTGGCCTAACGAGAAAAATATTTAATCACACCAAAGAAATAGGTACATACTGTATGCAATACAGGAAGCCAAATATTCTTATATTCCAGGTTAAGTTCTTAGGATATTATGAAATAGTCAATGACAAATCCATAGATTGTTCACTTTGGTTCTGACACTTGATAAAGCTACACATCATACTTAGGCAGGAACTCTGCTAGAGACTTATTGCACCTTCTAGAGTCATCCAACCATCTTTGGGTTGATATAACAGTAATGAGGACAGGCTTTTTATTACTTTAATGATAGCTGGATATGCTAGAAGTTGCTATAAGTCACTAATAGAAAATGGCCTTATTGACAAGTTGGGAGCTCAGAGTCTTAAGTCAATGGATGATGGAAATCATCCTGTGAGAAAACATTTGCATGAAACCCTATCTCTCTCAAGAGAGTGTCTTTGAGAAACAAGGCTGCATTCTATTACAGAGGTATGTGCTTTGACAGCTATAGAATACCACTTGAAAAAACTGGGCTTGCTATGCTGAAGTAGTTCCCAGACCTCTAAAAGTTGTTATAAATTTTAACTTGTAATGTAACAAAATAAATAAATTGGAGAGTAGTCATAATAACTAAATTTAATGTGAATGAACTTTCAATAACAATGAAATGAAATCAAGTTAATTTTTGTCCTGGCTTTATTCTAAACAACCCCAAATGAAAATTCTTCCTAATTTAATTGGAATGGGATGGGAAGGAGTCTCCATTAGCTTCTATATGAAAATATAATGGACTGTATAGCTTCTCTTGCCAGGCTCTTTCAATTACCCATTGAAGCTAGTCTGCTCATGCATTAAAAAGTAAGTGAAAATACAGAAATATGGAATTGGCTAATATACAATGTGAATTTAAGAATTCATGCAACTACCCAACCCCTCAAAAAACTGTCGTTATGAAATCAGACCTGAAAGACAAAGAGTTCATAAGGAACATATTCACTTTCAACCAGTATAGCCATTCCCCTTTTCAGTTCTTCCCAGCAGCTCAGTAATAATGGAGAAGATTCTCTGGAAGGATCTTTATTCCTCCCTGGTATCTTAAACACTGAAATTGCTGGCATATTATGTATTCAAGACTCTAAGACATGGAGATATCTGAATCCTTAGAATGGACAGTAAGTATGATTTAAGGTACATTATTATAAGCAGTTTTCCAAATCATCAGCCTATCTGTATCTCAGAACTTTACAATACACATTTAACTGAGCTCAGACTATTTCAGTCATCTTTCCCCTTATCAAAGCTATGCCAATGATCATAGCAATATAACCATAGGCATATATTTATTTTTGCAAATCTAGAGCTTGCTGAGAATATCAGCCCACTGACTCTAAGGTGGCCAATATCTAAGTGTCATTGGTGCCATCTGCAGATCCCAACCACCCCTCTCCAGTGCATCAGGTATGAATAACAAATTCCTTCCAGAAGCATACCATCTAACTCCAAGGACTCCAAAAGTAGAGGTCTTGTCAGTAAGGAGAAAGCTTGTCTTAGGAATTGAGATGGAGCTTATTTTATGGACCAGAGACAGCAGGTCTGAAGTTTGAGGATATTCCTTGATCCCTGAAATAGATTTGCAAGTAACAATAGAACACGTTTCTGCAACTAAGATTAATTATAATCCTTTCTGAGCTGGCCATCTTTGACAATAGTTATCCTTGATTACAGCCCATTTTCTATGTAGATCCAGCCCTGAAGACTGCCCCAAAATTGCAATTTATTTGAAATGAATGCTATGCATCCAAGTATAGGAAATTAAGTGCTTTTTCCTACTAAATACCAATAAGGTCTGCTCTTTAGCAAAAGACCTCAGCTTCAAGATGGAAGCATGAGCTGGCCATTAGTATATCCAATAAGGCACAGAGATACAAATAAACAATCCACATTAGTTTTATGAAAGATGATTGGTTTTTTTAACCACATGGCCAGATTTTTATTTTTTATTTTTTTGCTCAACCTCAGACTTCAATAATAAGAAGTTTCCAGTGTGCATACATTTAAATTATATGTATAGATGAGGTGTCCTAAGTTTGCCAATATACTACCTATCATTCCTAGTTGGTAAGATGTGGACAATAGTCTATTGGCATGCTAGGTAATCTCTAGATTACAAAGAAGTTGAGCGTGCTTGGAGTAAAACTTGGTTTTGGTTGCTCTTGTAGCATACTGGCCAAAATATGCCAAAACTGACTAGTGTTAACAGGGAATGTTGCATATGGTATGGGTTCAATTAAGGCAGGTAATCTAGTTTTAACAAACTCCCCTTTTCTTATGCTTATTTGTGAGGAATGCCTAAGACTAAATAAAAGACTCAGACTCTAAAGCAAGTTTAAGCTCTGGCTTTTATTTAGAATAGAATGCACACCAGTAGAAAGCTGAGAGTGAGGGAAGCGCACCAAAAGTTGAATTAAATAGTCTCGCGCCAAACAGTGCTCCACTCCCACACTCCCCGGGTGTACTCCACGAGTTCCACGGAGTGACAGGCCATCAATAGGTGAGAGGTCGTCCAGCCCCATTCGCCTCGGGCATCGCCCCGTTTAGGCTTTTGCAGAGTAATGGTCCATTACCGGGCGATTAGGCTTCGGTATTCCTCGAAAGCGCCCGGACGTGCCCTTCCGAACCTCGCCCTGATCATTTCCTTGATAATGGTGTCAATGGTCGATTACCGGGCGATGAGAGCTTGTAGATCTCCCAAACCCATTATCTTCTTTGTCCTGTTTATCGCCCGTCCCTCTCCAGTCATTGACAAGCGTCTCTGCTTTGTCATGCGAGCCGTTGAGATGTCGCAAACATCGCAACGGCGATCATGACATTATTTCTTATTTCTTAAGCCTAAAGTGAAAGCCTTGATTGACCAAAACAATGATAGGCAGAAGATATCATTATCTATGATATGGTGATAACCATGGTTTAAGGGAACTTTGAATATAAGAGAAGTACTTTGACTATGAATGCAAGAAAAAATAAATGTAAAGAGCAAGAATTTAAGTCTCAAATAGAAGAAAAAAACAGAGGTATGTTGTCTATGAAACTAAGAGAAAGAAGAATGTAATATACATAAATGAAGGTGATTGTCATCTATTCATACATACACATGGTAAAGGAATTAATATAAATCTAAAAGCATGATTGAGTTGATTGTTTATGATGAAAAATTGAGAGAATAACTCAACGGTGATGAGAGGTTCTGAATGTGAGACAGATCATTTCTTTAATAGTGTCAAGAGTGATTCTTGGGATAAAAATTGGCATGGAGAAAAAGGAGAAAAGTGGGGAAAATGAGAAAACAGAATGACTGTAGAAAGAGATAGTATGAGTCCTCTATTAAAAAAAATCAGAAGGCAGACCTTTTAGCAGAGTGATCTGCTTAGAAAAGAATAAAAAGAATTATGTTACAAAGTGCAAAAGAAGTGTGTGAAGTTACACTAATGGGAAATATGAAGGATATTTGGTGGAATGATGAAGTGAACGAAGCTATACATAAGGAAAAACGCATAAAGGAAAAAATCACTGCAAAAAAATATATACTAAATATAATGAGAATAATGAACAGTTAAGATTAAAAGGGATATAGAAAAGGCATAACTGTTCTGATGGGAACTTTTAAAAATTGGAAGTGGATGAAAAGGTTTAAATAAGGAGCCTCCAGCAGTGTGAATACAGCACCACATGGAAAAAGAGATGACCGATATTCAAGCTGGCTTTAGAAAAGGCCGAGAAACATGAGACATTATTGCTGATGCACACTGGATAATTGAGAAAGCCAAAGAATACCAAAAATAAGTCAGTATGTGCTTCATTAATTATAGAAAGGCCTTTGATTATGACAATCATGTCCAACTGTGGAATGTGTTGAGAAAATGGGGAATCCCAAAATATCTCATTGTCCTTAGGAAAATTCTATATACAGGTCAAGAAGCTACAATACAGACAGAACACAGTGAAACAGATTGGCAAAGGAGTGACACAAGGCTATATATTTTCCCCTTATATATTCAACCTATGTGTTCAATATATTTTAAAGGAAGCTGGATTGGAAGATGAACATGGTTTTAAAACTGGAGGAAGAAACATCAGTAGCCTGTGCTATGCTGATGACACTACTCTAATAGCTGAAAATGCAAAGAATCTGCAAGCTCTAGTAATAAAAGCAAAGGAGCATAGTGAAAAAATGGGACTAAAATTAAATATAAAGTGGACAAAACTGATGACAACAGGTACAACAGCCAGCCTTAGAACAGATAATGAAGACACTGAAGTGTTAGATAGCTTTTGCCTTTTGGGATCAACCATCAACCAACAAGCAGTCAAGAAATACAACACATATTAGCACTTGGTAGAGCAACCATGAAGGCCTTGGAAAAGATATTCAGATGCACTACCCTTCTTGGACATCCTCATCAGCAGAGGAAATGATGACAAGTTAGAAATACAAGTCTACCAGAAATCTACCCACACTAACCAAGTGCTCCATTACCAAAGAAACAACCCAACCTCCCACAAGAGGAGTTGTGTAAGAACATTATTCAGATGAGCACAAACGCACTGCAGCAATCCAGAACAACAGAAAAAGGAAACATCATCTGTGCAGCATCTTCCAACAAAATGGATACCCCCCACAACTTTATCAAAAAATACCTTACCACCCAACCCACTACAACCCAACCAACAGAAGCTATGAAAAGGATAACTCTGCCATACATCAGAAACATCTCAGAAACCACCAACAGACTGTTAGAACCACACGGCATCACCAACTGAAACCCTTCAAAGCATCCTTGTTGTTGTTTATTCATTAGTCACTTCCAACTCTTCGTGACTTCATTGACCAGCCCATGCCAGAGCTTCCTCTCAGTCGTCAACACCCCCAGGTCCCCCAGGGACGAGTCCGTCACCTCTAGAATATCATCCATCCACCTTGCCCTTGGTCGGCCCCTCTTCCTTTTGCCCTCCACTCTCCCTAGCATCAGCATCTTCTCCAGGGTGTCCTGTCTTCTCATTATGTGGCCAAAGTATTTCAGTTTTGCCTTTAATATCATTCCCTCAAGTGAGCAGTCTGGCTTTATTTCCTGGAGGATGGACTGGTTGGATCTTCTTGCAGTCCAAGGCACTCTCAGGATTTTCCACCAACACCACAGTTCAAAAGCATCGATCTTCCTTCTCTCAGCCTTCCATATGGTCCAGCTCTCACAGCCATAAGTTACTGCGGGGAACACCATTGCTTTAACTATGCGGACCTTTGTTGTCAGTCTGATGTCTCTGCTCTTCACTATTTTATTGAGATTGGTCATTGCTCTTCTCCCAAGGATTAAGCGTCTTCTGATTTCCTGACTGCAGTCAGCATCTGCAGTAATCTTCGCACCTAGAAATACAAAGTCTTTCACTGCTTCTACATTTTCTCCCTCTATTTGCCAGTTATCAATCAAGCTGGTTGCCATAATCTTGGATTTTTTGAGGTTTAGCTGCAAGCCAGCTTTTCCACTTTCTTCTTTCACCTTCATCATAAGGCTCCTCAGTTCCTCTTCACTTTCAGCCATCAAAGTGGTATCATCTGCATATCTGAGATTGTTAATGTTTCTTCCAGCGATTTTAACTCCAGCCTTGGATTCCTCAAGCCCAGCTTGTCGCATGATGTGTTCTGCGTACAAGTTGAATAGGTAGGGTGAGAGTATACAGCCCTGCCGTACTCCTTTCCCAATCTTAAACCAGTATGTTGTTCCGTGGTCTGTTCTTACTGTTGCTTCTTGTTGTTTATTCGTTTAGTCGCTTCCGACTCTTCGTGACTTCATGGACCAGCCCACGCCAGAGCTTCCTGTCGGTCGTCAACACCCCCAGCTCCCCCAGGGATGAGTCCGTCACCTCTAGAATATCATCCATCCATCTTGCCCTTGGTCGGCCCCTCTTCCTTTTTTTTTTTGTTGCTACTTGGTCGTTATACAGATTCTTCAGGAGGCAGACAAGATGACTTGGTATCCCCATACCACTAAGAACTTGCCACAATTTGTTATGGTCCACACAGTCAAAGGCTTTAGAATAGTCAATAAAACAGAAATAGATGTTTTTCTGAAACTCCCTGGCTTTTTCCATTATCCAGCAGATATTGGCAATTTGGTCCCAAGTTCCTCTGCCTTTTCTAAACTCAGCTTGTACATCTGGCAATTCTTGCTCCATGAATTGCTGAAGTCTACCTTGCAGGATCTTGAGCATTACCTTACTGGCATGTGAGATGAGTGCCACTGTTTGATAGTTTGAACATTCTTTAGTTTTCCCCTTTTTTGGTATGGGGATATAAGTTGATTTTTTCCAATCTGATGGCCATTCTTGTGTTTTCCAAATTTGCTGGCATATAGCATGCATTACTTGACAGCATCATCTTGCAAGATTTTGAACAGTTCAGCTGGGATGCCGTCATCTCCTGCTGCCTTGTTATTAGCAATGGTTAAGGCCCATTCAACCTCACTCTTCAGGATGTCTGGCTCTAGCTCACTGACCACACCGTCAAAAATATCCCCGATATTGTTATCCTTCCTATACAGGTCTTCTGTATATTCTTGCCACCTTTTCTTGATCTCTTCTTCTTCTGTTAGGTCCTTGCCATCTTTGTTTTTGATCATACCCATTTTGGCCTGGAATTTACCTCTCATGTTTCTAATTTTCTGGAAGAGGTCTCTTGTCCTTCCTATTCTATTGTCTTCTTCCACTTCTGCGCATTGCTTGTTTAAAAACAATTCCTTATCTCTTCTGGCTACCCTCTGGAATTTTGCATTTAATTGGGCATATCTCCCCCTATCACTGTTGCCTTTTGCTTTCCTTCTTTCTTGGGCTACTTCTAGTGTCTCAGCAGACAGTCTTCCGGGACCCTATCTACTAAGTCCAGTCCCTTAAATTGATTCTTCACCTCCACTTCATATTCCTTAGCAATATTAGTGAGTTCATATCTAGCTGATCTGTGGGTCTTCCCTAATCTCTTGAGTCTGATCCTAAATTGTGCAAGAAGTTCATGATCTGAACTACAGTCAGCTCCAGGTCTTGTTTTTACCGACTGTATAGATGTCCACCACATTTGCCTGCAAAGGATGTAGTCAATCTGATTTCGGTGTTGTCCATCTGGGGAAGTCCATGTATAAAGCTGTCTCTTAGGTTGTTGGAAGAGAGTGTTTGTTATGCAGAGTGAGTTGTCTTGGCAAAATTCTATGAGCCTATGTCCTGCTTCATTTTGTTCTCCCAGGCCATGCTTACCTGTAATTCCAGGTGTCATTTGACTGCCCACCTTAGCGTTCCAGTCTCCTGTGATGAAAATAACATCTCTTTTTAGGCGTGTTGTCCGGTAGGTGCTGCAGATCCTCATAGAACTGCTCTACTTCAGCTTCTTCAGCATCTGTGGTTGGGGCGTATATTTAGATCACTGTGATGTTAGATGGCTTGCCCTGAATTCGAATTGAGATCATTCTGTCGTTTTTTGGATTGTATCCAAGCACTGCTTTAGCCACTTTACTGTTAATTATGAAGGCTACTCCATTTCTTCTGTGGTCCTCTTGTCCACAGTAGTAGATCTGGTGGTCATTTGATGTGAAGTGGCCCATTCCAGTCCATTTCAGTTCACTGATGCCCAAAATGTCTATCTTTAATCTTGACATCTCACCAATAACCACATCCAATTTGCCCTGGCTCATAGATCTTACATTCCAGGTTCCAATGGTGTGTTGATCCTTAGAACGTCGGATTCGCCGTTCACCACCAGCACCCTCGGCCGCTAGCCGTCCTTTCGGCTTTGAGCTAGCTGTGTCATCATGTCTGGGGCTAGTTGAACTCATCCTCTGTTCCTCCCCAGTAGCATTTTGACCATCTTCCGACCTGGGGGTCTCATCTTCCGATGGTATACTGACATATCTCTGGTTGTACTGATCCATTTAGTTTTCATGGCAAGAATACTGGGGTGGGTTGCCATTACCTTCCCCAGGGATTGCCTTTAGTCTGACCTCTCTGTCATGACCTTCCCGTCTTGGGTGGCCCTTCACAGTTTAGCTCATGGCATCATTGAGGTGCTCAAGCTCCAGCACCACGACAAGGTAACGATCCTTTGCTGAAGCCA
This sequence comes from Candoia aspera, assembly GCF_035149785.1. Classification (NCBI taxonomy): domain Eukaryota; kingdom Metazoa; phylum Chordata; class Lepidosauria; order Squamata; family Candoiidae; genus Candoia; species Candoia aspera. Next base: position 315,852,741 of record NC_086153.1, read on the forward strand.
AAGCATCCTAAGTAACCCAAAAGACCCAGTAGCCCATAAAGAAAAACAGGAGTTATCTACAACATACAGTGTAAGGACTGTAGCAGCCACTATGTAGGACAGGCAGGCAGAAGACTAGCAGAGCGCGTCCACGAACACCAACTAGCAGTCAGAAGACACTATGAAAACTCCTTAATTTCACAACACATGGACAGACTCAACCATAGTTTCAACTGGGAAACAGTCAGCATCCTAAACCAAGCCAAATCTAAAAATGCTAGAGAATTCCTGGAAGCCTGGCACTCAGACAAAGCAGCCATCAGCAGACACATAGAGGTAAACAACATTTATATACCATTCAGAAGAGACAATAGAAAAGCCAAAAGACCAGAACACCTCCCCGCCAGCAATCAATACCCAGATATGCAAAAATCAACACTAGGATTAACACCAGATGAACAATCAAACAGCACAATATACCCTAATCAAGGAACTATTAACTCAGTCAATCAACCAAGCAGCAAACAACAACCCAATCAAGGAACTCCCAAGAAGAGAACAACACCTCCACCAACACAAGCTGGATAAACCACGGTATATAAACAGAGAGCAAGGCCCACTCCCTCTTCGCACTAAAGATGTTGCCTAGTTTGGCAATGAAACATCTGCAAGAAAATAACAAGGCTCAGAGAGCACCAAGGACTCCACAGTTGAACCCTGAGCTACAAATATTCACTTTGATTGGCAGTGATATGTCTATACCTACAAAGATCAGAACAGTACAAACCATGGTATTCCGTGACCCTCTATAGAAGCAAAAGTTGGACTCTAAAGAAGCAGATAGGTAAGGCATTAACACTTTTGAAATTTGATGTTGGAGAAGATTCCTGAAAATACTGTGGACAGCAAAGAAAATAAAGAAATGGCTCACTCAAATCAACCCAAAGTTCTCACTAGTTGTGAAAATGATGAGGCTCAAATTATCCTACTTTGTATGAATTATGCAAACACCTAGCTCTCTAGGGAAGTCTCTAATAGTAGGAAAGGTGGAAGGAAAGAGAAGGACAGGATGATTGGCAGCAAAATAGATGGACTCAGTTATAGTGGCAATGGGTGCACCATTAGAAGAATTGGAAAGACCAGTTAGGGACAGATCTCATGGAGAAATCTATTTATGTGGTTGCTAAGAGTTGACACTGACTCCATGGCACACAACCAATCAATCAGAATGAAATTGATAGTGATATTAATACAACCAATCAATCAGAATGAAATTGATAGTGATATTAAAGAGTGGGATGGAAATGAGTCCTATACAGGTTAAAGTTTGAAAAGGAAGTCATAAATGCAGTGAAAATATTGAAAAATTGTAAGACTGCAAGTGTAGATGGCACTACTAGAGAAGTGTTCAAATATGAATGTGGCTAGTTTATGGAATCCTTGGGAGAAGAGCAATGACAAATCTCGATAAAATAGTTAAGAGCAGAGACATCACACTGACAACAAAGGTCCGCATAGATAAAGCAATGGTGTTCCCCGTAGTAACATATGGCTGCGAGAGCTGGACCATAAGGAAGGCTGAGAGAAGGAAGACCGATGCTTTGGCACTGTGGTGTTGGAGGAAAATTCTGAGAGTGCCTTGGACTGCCAGAAGATCAAACCAGTCCATCCTCCAGGAAATAAAGCCAGACTGCTCACTTGAGGGAATGATATTAAAGGCCAAACTGAAATACTTTGGCCACATAATGAGAAGACAGGACAGCCTGGAGAAGATGCTGATGCTAGGGAGAGTGGAGGGCAAAAGGAAGAGGGGCCGACCAAGGGCAAGATGGATGGATGATATTCTAGAGGTGACGGACTCGTCCCTGGGGGAGCTGGGGGTGTTGACGACTGACAGGAAGCTCTGGTGTGGGCTGGTCCATGAAGTCACGAAGAGTCGGAAGCAACTAAACGAATAAACAACAAGAAGTTTATGGAATGGCTGTGCAAACTTGTTTAAAGACTACATCTGTGCCTGACACTTTGTGAGAGACTGTGGGAAGCAGGTGGAGAGTGGGAGGAGTTCAGTTCATGTGAGAAGAAGGAGCCCAGCCAGATGTGGGGGCTGTGAGAAGAAAATGTTTCAAAGAGACTCTTTAACTGGCTTGCTAAAAGTCTCTCTGGGAATTTACTCTTACATTTTTCCAGATTATGGTTTTGCAACATTAAAGGTGCCTTTCAGAAATTCAGTGGTTCTCACTACTTTATTTTGCTGTTTATGTGGGGCTTGACATGATTAGAAGTATGTTGTTATTGTTGGTGGCAAGTGTAAACTTCAGGGAGATTCATTTCTTCACTGTGCCTGAGTTGAGTGGTAATAATAATAATAATAACAATAAATAATAGCAACAGCAACAACTTTGGAGTTGAAGCTTGATTGCTGAATGCAGTAATGATGCAAATGAATCACGCATAAGAATAGGTGGCATGCTTAAGAAATGGTCTGACATTGATCACGGGGCAGAGAGTAAGACAAAGGACAGGCGATGCACATTTTTTTAATGTGTTTATAAATCAATGTGTTGATGTTGGAGGTGTGCTGATTGGGAACACGAATGTATTTGCAGTTTTGTAGGCAGACAATGCCATGTGGGATGATGCCAAATGATTTTTGCAGCAAATGTTTGAGTGTTAATTTGTCATAGACCAAAATAACTGTTTGGCAGGAAAAGTGGGGTGAAAATTTGCAACATAAATAGAGAAAACCAAAGGAAGTAGATGAATTCGTACCCTGGTAGGATGTTTACCAAAAATGGGGAAATTGAGGAAGACATTTTAAGACGTGCAAATACTGCTATAGGTAGTGTATATACAGTATATGATATGATGCACTGGCTGAATGTCTATGGGAAGAAGAAGAAAAAAATGGTTGTGCTTCTTTCCACCTTGTTATACAGAAACTTGAGTCAGATCTATCAGGAGAAACATACAAGTAATTTGAAGACAGGGGAAATGGGTTATTTAAGAAGTATATGTAGTAAGGAATGAGAAGAGGTGGGGTCTAGAATGAATGGGTGCTGAATGGATGGGGACTGAATAGAAAAGTGAGTGACCCAGTACAAGAAAGGCACACAGGGTGTTTTAGACACATAGAGAATGAATGAAGACTGAATTGCAAAACATTCGGGTTGGGTAGGTTGATGAGATTCTGAAAAAGAAAGAGTAGGGAGGTTTAAAGAACAAAAGGCAATGTGTGAAGCAGAGTATTTATGTAGTGAAAACAAAAGTGATTTTCAGGGATAGAAAGATATGGGCAGGAATAGGTAGTAATGCTAGTCATCTAGTTATTGATAAACTAGATTGAGTTAATTATCCTTTTCTTCTCTCTTACCTCCTGCCATTAATTAAGTCTGCCTAGTACTTCTCACTCTTTTCTCTGCTTTGCATAACATTGCTTGTCCCAAAAGGGAATAGTATATACAGTATCTGTAAATAAATGAGCATCCACTGTCAGTTTGGGGGTTTATTTTTTCAGAGAGATGGCAACCTTTAAAGGACTGGCAAGCCAAACCCAGTCAGCTTCTGATCAGTTAAGAACACAAATATTATCATATCAAAAGGCAATTATTTTCTGAGCATTTTATAGTCCCTAAGGACTAACCACAAAACACACCTCCTCTTCCAGTGCAATCATATTTCATCTATCAAGGACATGACCCTAGTTATTTACAGACTGTAATGAGACTGCCCACTGCTTGATGTTACCATAAATAAGCAGGTAAGACTGCTGAGTTTCACAAAATTCAGAGTGATTGCTTAGCAGACAGGATCATTTAATAAAAAAGAATGGCAGATGTAATCACTAAATTTATATTACATGTGCTGGAGTGAGCTCTCATTTCACACAAGTGCCTGGGCTTCATGCAGATGTATTACTTTCTCGGAGACCATCCTGCCTGTGTTTCTGCGATATGGTAGAGCATGGAGCTCCCCACTCACTTCCTCAAACCGTAAGAAGTGCCAGGTGCTCTTAATCCTCCCAGTGGTTGCTACTTTGAAGGTTACTTGGAAATAACTGAGTGGTCAGGAAAGAGTAGGGGAAGGCTGCTTCTCACCTGAGTAATCATCTCTGTTTTACTTTGATTAGGTGAAATGTGCAGGTTACTGTTTTGTTTTCAAAACTTTTAAAGGTTGTTTCAGCAAATGGAGCAAATGTATTATGTCACACTGCAAAAGAATTATGTATACACACAGTAAGAAGTAGCAGCTCCTCTTCAAATGCTTTCACCTCATAGTAACATTATTTGTTGGTAAGGGGAGAATAGATCCAGTTTGGTGCAGTGGTTAAGGCACCAGGCTAGAAACCAGGAGACTGAGAGTTCTAGTCCCACCTTAGGCACAAAGCCACCTGGGTGACCTTGGGCCAATCACTCTCTCTTGGCCCTAGGAAAGAGGCAATGGCAAACCACTTCAGAAAAAACTTGCCAAGAAAACTGCAAGGACTTGTCCGGGCAGTCACCAGGAGCCAACACTGAGTCGAAGGCGCATACACACACACACACACACACACACACACACACATATATATATATATATATATATATATATATATATAAATATATATATATATATATATATATATGAAATATTGGAAGTATACAGTACAATTCTCTGCATATCTGGTCAGAACCATTACATATCACTGAATTCCATGGGATCCATTCCCAAGGTAAGCACACATAGAACTGAACCTTCATGCAATCTTGGGAACTCCTATTTGATTACAATGCAATAAAAAAGTTGCCAAACTGCAGGAAGCTTCAGTTGAATTGAGGAAAGTTGATCAAGCCAAAGTCCAACAGAGAATATTAACCTTTGAAACCACAGTGCAGAGTCAAAGGGAGATGAGTGCACAAGTTGCCCCTGAACAATTTGGCATTCCAGTCAGTCACAATCCTGAGAGACAACTGTTTCTACAAGCAAATAAAATTAAATAGTTCTACACTCCAAGCTAAAGCAGGTGATGCAGGAAAACGAAATGAGCACCCCAATTTTTTTTTTAAAATTAGAAAGATTATAACAGCTATGCAAATCTTCAGTGGGATGATTCAACTCAAATACAATTTGATCAAACTACCACATCTGTGAAGTGAAGCAGCACTTTTTTGTATGGAAGATCAGAGCAACCACACTGCTTTCCATTGGCTACTTCTGTGGTCCTTCAGTGGTTTCTTGTGCATGTCCAGTGTATGCACAAAAGCAACTGGCCTTGCAAGTGAAATGATTGGTCAATGTGTTTCAGTTCTGCCTTTAATTTGCTCCCACTTGCACAGGCCTAATTAATGATCTATGCATATTCCTGTATGATATGGCATCATGGAGCAGTCTATACAATATCTAATGATATAGATCAAGGAAGGAAGGAAGGAAGGAAGGAAGGAAGGAAGGAAGGGAGGGAGGGAGGGAGGGAGGGAGGGAGGAAGGAAGGAAGGAAGGAAGGAAGGAAGGAAGGAAGGAAGGAAGGAAGGAAGGAAGGGAGTCAACCTGATTAGTGAATCAGGCCATAGTTAGCATAGTCAAAACTGAATAATCCTTTGATTCCAGTAGTGCAGGAAAGAGAAAATGTTTTAGTTTATTTTTAACTAGTTTAATTTGATGGAAGAAATTTTGTTTCAGAAACTCAAAGAAGAGAAACTCTTTCAAAGAAGAAGAAAAAAATATTTGGAGAAATTTTCATGGATGGAGTATGATTAAGTGGTATCTGTGAATGCCCTGTCTTTCATTGTAACAATCCTCTCTCCAGCAGTCTGCAGTCTCCCCAGCATCCTGAGTTTCAGCTAAATCTCAAGGGCAGATTTTGCTTTTTCAGTCGTTGTGCCACTGTAACCACTAAGGAGAAGTCCTGACTTTGAGAAATTCTTCCCAATTGAGAAATTCACACATTTCTCTTCCTGCAAATTTGGTGGGGAATTTAGAAGGGTAATTTTGGCAAATAGAGGGAGAAAATGTAGAAGCAGTGAAAGACTTTGTATTCCTAGGTGCAAAGATTACTGCAGATGCTGACTGCAGTCAGGAAATCAGAAGACGCTTAATCCTTGGGAGAAGAGCAATGACCAATCTCGATAAAATAGTTAAGAGCAGAGACATCACACTGACAACAAAGGCCCACATAGTTAAAGCAATGGTGTTCCCCGTAGTAACATATGGCTGCGAGAGCTGGACCATAAGGAAGGCTGAGAGAAGGAAGATCGATGCTTTTGAACTGTGGTGTTGGAGGAAAATCCTGAGAGTGCCTTGGACTGCAAGAAGATCAAACCAGTCCATCCTCCAGGAAATAAAGCCAGACTGCTCACTTGAGGGAATGATATTAAAGGCCAAACTGAAATACTTTGGCCACATAATGAGAAGACAGGACACCCTGGAGAAGATGCTGATGCTAGGGAGAGTGGAAGGCAAAAGGAAGAGGGACCGACCAAAGGCAAGATGGATGGATGATATTCTAGAGGTGACGGACTTGTCCCTGGGGGAGCTGGGGGTGTCGACGACCGACAGGAAGCTCTGGCGTGGGCTGGTCCATGAAGTCACGAAGAGTCGGAAGCGACTAAACGAATAAACAACAACAATTTTGGCTCAGCTCTCAATGCAAATGAAAGGCAGCACGGGTTGTAAAAGCTCTATTGTTTGTACACCCCAGGCTTATGGGGTAGATGGTAGATCAGGTACCCGTTGGAAGATAGGTGGCAGTAGTGGGAACTACCAAGCTACCACCCTAAAGCAAGAAGTAGGGTCAGGGTTAACAATCTCATCTGGGACATGAGGTTTGAGACCCCCTTTCTTTTACCCTATAGGCTCAGCCATCCACTACAGTAGGTTGTGGCAAAAGAGAAGGCAAAGAAAAAGACATTTCTTTACAGTTCATCATTTGTAACTTTAGCATTGTAGGAAACTGCACTTAAAATGCTGTAGCAGAACAAACTAACTAAGCAAACAGATTTACTATGCCATTCATCCTACAGTCGACTTCCACAGAACATTTCCCTATTGCCGTCCATTAGTTCTAAATAAGCTCATAACTAGTTTATGCTCTCTATAAGTTATTTACACTTCCTTTCTAGTATTTCTCTCTGGTGTGACCTCCCTCTCTCTTTACAGCCTGCTTTGAAATCTCTAGAAAATTGTTTCCTTTTTCCTTCCCCTCTCTCTTTAATGGCAATCTCTGTGCATTGCTGTTAGCCTTGTAAATGACATGGTTGATTTCTCTATTTAGTGCTTCTTTATATACCAGCTTCATTTTTACAACAAAAAAGCTCATTGTGCACAGCTGGGGATAAAGAAGGCCTACCCTATATTGACTCCTAGAATAGTACTCCACTGCCAAGCAGCTTGATTTTATTTGTTTCTTTATTTATCTAACTTATTCTACTGCCAACTGCCAAGCTGTCTTCGCAGTTTATAGTAAAACCTTTGTTCAGCAGCCCAGCTTATTCCTCTTAGTAGAACTGATTGGAAGAAAAATGCTTCAGTCAGTAGAATGCACTTCAGCAAAGGATCGTTACCTTGTCCTGGTGCTGGAGCTTGAGCACCTCAATGACACCATGAGCTAAACCATGAAGGGCCATCCAAGATGAGAAGGTCATGACAGAGAGGTCAGACTAAATGCGATCCCTGGGGAAGGTAATGGCAACGCACCCCAGTATTCTTGCTGTGAAAACTAAATGGATCAGTACAACCAGAGATATGTCAGTATAAGTTCCAGAGGTAAGCCAGAAGAGACAAGGAATTATTTTTAAACAAGCAATGTGCAGAAGTGGAAGAAGACAATAGAATAGGAAGGACAAGAGACCTCTTCTAGAAAATTAGAAACATCAGAGGTAAATTCCAGGCAAAAATGGGTATGATCAAAAACAAAGATGGCAAGGACCTAACAGAAGAAGAAGAGATCAAGAAAAGGTGGCAAGAATATACAGAAGACCTGTATAGGAAGGATAACAATATCGGGGATAGCTTTGACGGTGTGGTCAGTGAGCTAGAGCCAGACATCCTGAAGAGTGAGGTTGAATGGGCCTTAAGAAGCATTGCTAACAACAAGGCAGCAGGAGACAATGGTATCCCAGCTGAATTGTTCAAAATCTTGCGAGATGATGCTGTCAAGGTAATGCATGCTATATGCCAGCAAATTTGGAAAGCACAAGAATGGCCATCAGATTGGAAAAAATCAACTTATATCCCCATACCAAAAAAGGGGAACACTAAAGAATGTTCAAACTATCGAACAGTGGCACTCATTTCACATGCCAGTAAGGTAATGCTCAAGATCCTGCAAGGTAGACTTCAGCAATTCATGGAGCAAGAATTGCCAGATGTACAAGCTGGGTTTAGAAAAGGCAGAGGAACTCGGGACCAAATTGCCAATATCTGCTGGATAATGGAAAAAGCCAGGGAGTTTCAGAAAAACTTCTATTTCTGTTCTATTGACTATTCTAAAGCCTTTGACTGTGTGGACCATAACAAATTGTGGCAAGTTCTTAGTGGTATGGGGATACCAAGTCATCTTGTCTGCCTCTTGAAGAATCTGTATATCAACCAAGTAGCAACGGTAAGAACAGGCCACAGAACAACGGACTGGTTTAAGATTGGGAAAGGAGTGCGGCGGGGTTGTATACTCTCACCCTACCTATTCAACTTGTACACAGAACACATCATGCAACATGCTGGGCTTGATGAATCCAAGGCTGGAGTTAAAATCGCTGAAACATTAACAATGTCAGATATGCAGATGATACCACTTTGATGGCTGAAAGCGAAGAGGAACTGAGGAGCCTTGTGATGAAGGTGAAAGAAGAAAGTGCAAAAGCTGGCTTGCAGCTAAACCTCAAAAAAACCAAGATTATGGCAACCAGCTTGATTGATAACTAGCAAATAGAGGGAGAAAACGTAGAGGCAGTGAAAGACTTTGTATTTCTAGGCGCAAAGTTTACTGCAGATGCTGACTGCAGTCAGGAAATCAGAAGTCATTTAATCCTTAGGCGAAGAGCAATGATAAATCTCGATAAAATAGTTAAGAGCAGAGACATCACACTGACAACAAAGGCCCGCATAGTTAAAGCAATGGTGTTCCCCATAGTAACATATGGCTGCGAGAGCTGGACCATAAGGAAGGCTGAGAGAAGGAAGATCGATGCTTTTGAACTGTGGTGTTGGAGGAAAATTCTGAGAGTGCCTTGGACTGCCAGAAGATCAAACCAGTCCATCCTCCAGGAAATAAAGCCAGACTGCTCACTTGAGGGAATGATATTAAAGGCCAAACTGAAATACGTTGGTCACATAATGAGAAGACAGGACAGCCTGGAGAAGATGCTGATGCTAGGGAGAGTGGAAGGCAAAAGGAAGAGGGGCCAACCAAGGGCAAGATGGATAGAAGAGGTGACGGACACGTCCCTGGGGGTGGTGACGACTGAGAGGAAGCTCTGGCATGGGCTGGTCCATGAAGTCACGAAGAGTCGGAAGCGACTGAACAAATAAACAACAGTAGAATGCAGGTTGGTAATGCTAGAGCGGTAGAAGGTTCAGATCACTTCCTTCTTATGAACTTTTGCTGTAGATATTTATAGCAGGTTTGAACATACTTCAAAAATTACCTTTTTGGCATGGGCTGGTCCATGAAGTCATGAAGAGTCGGAAGCGACTGAACAAATAAACAACAGTAGAATGCAGGTTGGTAATGCTAGAGCGGTAGAAGGTTCAGATCACTTCCTTCTTATGAACTTTTTGCTGTAGATATTTATAGCAGGTTTGAACATACTTCAAAAATTACCTTTTTGCTTGATGCACCTCCTGCCAAGATTGAATCTACCCATGTGGTAAGAATATTGTGAGAAAACTTGCTGAGTGTCCCCATTCCATGTGAGTTTAGGAAGTCATGGGCTAAATGATAGGTGGTTTTTTTTTGCTGGCCCTGTACTTTAGAACACCTTGCTCCCAGAGATTCATGAAATCCCCTCCCTTGTGGCATTTTGCAAGGCCATCAAAGCAACTCTTTTCCATCATGGTTTTAACCAACATTGAATGCTTATAGTGGTCATCTTGGAGAGATTTAATTGTATGCTTTTTATTTTTGTTACTCTCTATTTCATTGGTCAGTTGCACACTCTCCAGAGTTTTACAAAAGGCTGTAAAACAAATAAACTTGTTTTTACTCAAATTTGGATAAGGGGCATATATATCAAGGGCTCTGCCTCCTGAAGAATCTGTATAACGACCAAGTAGCAACAGTAAGAACAGACCACGGAACAACGGACTGGTTTAAGATTGGGAAAGGAGTACGGCAGGGCTGTATACTCTCACCCTACCTATTCAACTTGTATGCAGAACACATCATGCGACATGCTGGGCTTGAGAAATCCAAGGCTGGAGTTAAAATCGCTGGAAGAAACATTAACAATCTCAGATATGCAGATGATACCACTTTGATGGCTGAAAGCGAAGAGGAACTGAGGAGCCTTATGATGAAGGTGAAAGAAGAAAGTGCAAAAGCTGGTTTGCAGCTAAACCTCAAAAAAACCAAGATTATGGCAACCAGCTTGATTGATAACTGGCAAATAGAGGGAGAAAACATAGAAGCAGTGAAAGACTTTGTATTCCTAGGTGCAAAGATTACTGCAGATGCTGACTGCAGTCAGGAAATCAGAAGACGCTTAATCCTTGGGAGAAGAGCAATGACCAATCTCGATAAAATAGTTAAGAGCAGAGACATCACACTGACAACAAAGGTCCGCATAGTTAAAGCAATGGTGTTCCCTGTAGTAACATATGGCTGCGAGAGCTGGACCATAAGGAAGGCTGAGAGAAGGAAGATCGATGCTTTTGAACTGTGGTGTTGGAGGAAAATTCTGAGAGTGCCTTGGACTGCCAGAAGATCCAACCGGTCCATCCTCCAGGAAATAAAGCCAGACTGCTCACTTGGGGGAATGATATTAAAGGCAAAACTGAAATACTTTGGCCACATAATGAGAAGACAGGACACCCTGGAGAAGATGCTGATGCTAGGGAGAGTGGAAGGCAAAAGGAAGAGGGGCCGACCAAGGGCAAGGTGGATGGATGATATTCTAGAGGTGACGGACTCGTCCCTGGGGGAGCTGGGGGTGCTGACGACCGACAGGAAGCTCTGGCGTGGGCTGGTCCATGAAGTCACGAAGAGTCGGAAGCGACTAAACGAATAAACAACAAAATATCAAGGGCTATTTATCTTGAAAAATATAATGTTATTTCTGGCTTGGCCCCAAATAACAGTTGCAGGGCAGAAGCAATGGGAGAAGGGTATATATCCATCTCTTGTTGGTGAGCATGAAGAGGCATCTGCTTGGCCAACATGAAAAAGAAAATACTGGACTATGATGGGCCTTGCCCTGATCCAGTAGGGCTGTTCTTACAGTTATAATTTAGATTTTTTTTTTAAGTCAGGGCATGGTATAGAGGCTAATGGGTACTAAGAAAGGTATTTTGTGAATGATGGTACCCATGGAGACCAGGTTGCCTACTACTGAATAGCACATTTCATACAATTTTCAGCTAGTCACAAAGCAGACAGTTGAGAAACCCTCAGTGTATCTGACTGCATCTGGTTATATAGGCAAGTTCTATATGAGATGGCAAATCTACAACTGGACAATGCCATTTCAGATTGCAAGTGAGTGCTCACTTTAATGGTCCACTAAGTATAAATCCCTGTCAATTTCTATCTGTAGAGTCATTTACTTCCTGATATATTTTTTTCCTCATTTCTTTTTGCACAAACATACCATGCCATAGTCTCAGATGATGCAACCCCAAATGCTGTATTGTTATTTTAGTGAGACTAATGCTTAGAAATGGTTCTGCCATTAGGCAGAAGGTGATAGCTACCATAAGCAATTGGTTTTGGTTGTGACTGAAATAGCAGCAAACTTTTCACTGTTTAATTTCTTATTGTAGCTCTTTTGACTGCTAATGGTAGTTAGCTTAGGGGAGGGGGGTATTTGCTGCTCTGCCTCAGGTTGCTAAATATCCTGGACTGCTGCAACATCATTTTCCATTGCCCTATCAGATTTCCTTAACATATGCTATAGTGCCTGCTCAAATGGAACATGCTTTCTTAGTGCTACATAGTGAAGCCTGGCTTCCTATTTCTGCAGCTTTCATTGTTCTATTCAAACATTCTACACAATTAATCTAAATCTGGTAATAGAGGACCAAATTCTGTTCCGTGTGTTATTAAGCACTCAAGGAAGTCTGAAATTTGATGAAACAAATTGTAATATTTAAGGGATGTTTGCAGGGGCATGAAAGATTGGCCTAGATGGCAAAACAGAAGGTTTTGCAGTTGAGGTTGTGCCTGGTTAAATTATTATTTGATCTGCAACTTGAAATAGGTTTTCATTGAAAGGGCTGATGGTTACATTCAAGGTTGGGTAATAAGCATTCTTTGCAGATCTAGCAAAACAAATTCACTTTTGACTGGGTTCACATTGTTAGCAGATTGCTAGGAAAGCCTTTGGCCCAGGAGAGATCAGAAAAGTCACACACCAGGCATTTCTATAAAAATAATTTTATTTACAGAAAGCAAACATATTTACAGGCTCTCAGTGAGAGCTGCTTAACTCTCTACATGCCTACACAGAAGGGAAACTGAAACTAAAACAAGTCCAGGCAAGTTCTTCTCCCCAGGTGCAAAAATTAACATCCGAAAAGAGGACAATTAAATTCAACCTCTTCACCGGCCAAACTGATTAGTTACCATAGTAACCTTAATCTGTAGTAGAAAACAATATATTAACACACATTACATACTCAGCCATAATGTGGTTTGTTTTCTGGTCACTTGGTCGGAAGGGTGAGTCCAGCTACTGTGGCTTGTTTACCATGCTTTAAGCTTTTGTGGGCTGTGTGAACCTAGCTAGTCATGTTTTATTTAGTAAAGCAATTCTTTTTATGAGAACACAGCTTTTGTCTAAGAGTCTTTCATGGTTAGGGATGCCAAGCAGAATCTGTTAAATGCTCTTTTTCCCCAGCCTCACATACCAAATGTGGAAAGAAAGGAATTGATGGGTTGATCATAATCCCCATCAAAAATGTTGAGGTGTTCTGATCCTTTCCCATCCCACCCAGCCTACCCTAACCAAAAACGATGTTTGAAAACATGGGCATCAGAAAAATTTAGCCCAGCATTGAAACGTGGAAGGGTGTAGAAAAATGATATTTATGCACCATCTGAAAACATTGCTGTTAAAGAAATCTGATCATATTGCAAAAGAAAATAATGTTATAGGCCTTGGCTGGGCCTACATTCCCCATACTTTATCTCATAGGATTGCTATGAGGATAATTCTGTGAACACTATCCTGAATCCTTGGATACCATGTCTCAATATAGGATCAAAATGTGATAAATAACATAAATTAAATAATGGTTCCTGGAACATAATCCAAGTGGTATCATTGTGATCTATTTAGAATTAGGTTTCCATTCTGTAGGCCACTAGAATGCTCTATATTAGAGCTCTTTTAATTTAATTCTCATTCTCAAGAGAAAGTTACGTTATCAACTCAGCTTTTCCCACTATGCCATGTTTCATATTATTTTCTTCCTGTGGAATCAGCTTGTGGCCTTCCTTGACTCAAGTCCCTGTAAACCTCTACATAAGAAATAAAGAAAAATAAAACAAGTTTTGTTTTACAGTCAGTTCTCTGGGGATGAAATAACATAGCCTATCTACAATCTATAATTTTTAAGATGCTAGCTGGAGAAACTGTTCTTGTTCTGTTCTTGTTTATTGTTGTTTAAAGTCATTCCCTGAAATATCTTAGTTTAATACATCAAAAACCACCTAAATATTGCTAAAAGGAAACACAAGTTTTAAAGAATCCAGCAAATGATTTTTTTCCCCCAATACCACCTGCCAGAGATGTCCAAGAAATGGGCAGATAGGGATTCAACCAGGCAAAGCTGGAAGATCAAGCCTCCCAGCCATCATGGCATTCCTGTTGAAGAAGCTCTGTCCCTGCAACGCAGAGAAAGTTTTGCACTTTTGCATCCTGCTAACAAGACATCTGCTGTGTAGAACTGACATAATTTCAGTCACTGTGGAAGGAAAGTAATTCTCCCAATTATACAGTGCCAGAGTTTAAGTCAGGGTTTTCTCCAGTCAAGGAAGAAGAGAAATATCAAGAAAAGATTGTGAATCTTTTAATTATACCTCAAATCTGCCAGTAATTGAAGTCCTTCAGACAGATCATAACATTGAAATATTGAAATAAATCCACCTTCCAACTTAGCTCCTGCTGACTACATGAAAACACCCACATTGTTTTCCCAGCAGTATATAATCTGCCACTGACTTGTTTCAAGATTTGTTTTCACCTACCCATTCTGGGGAGTTCTGGGATTTCTTGGTGCTGTCCAATTGAAGGACTAACCAAGTCAGACCCTGTTTAACTTTGCTGAGATCAACCAAGGTCAGTAAGATAATGCTACCCTTTGGGACATATTAACTTAGGAGGGATGGTAAAGACCAGCCATCTGAAGAGGTATGCCTTTTAAATATTTTAATCATTTCATTTATAATATCATTCTGTTTCATGGTCCTTAATGCTTTTTATCTCCCATCTTAAACACATGCCCAATAATTCCATTCTGGGGGAAATGTTCCATGCCATTTATTGATGTTCAGTGTTCCTTCAATGTCCAATTTGGTGCTGTAGATCAGGTTGCACCTGATGCAGGTAATTCTGCCAGTTTAGCTACACCTCTGCAGGGGTTTGCTCCAGTTTAACCAAAAGTTCAGCGTTGTGATGATGGAGCACAGATTTTACCTGGCCATTTCAGAAACAGCTGCCCAGGCTTTAAATGGTTATAATGGTTTTGATTTTTTAATGTTTTGCTATTTTTCTACGTTGCTGTTTTGAACCACTCAGGATTATGTTGTATAAGCAATATAAATCTTTTCAATAAAATAAATGCCAATTAATCAATTTCATGCTTTATTACAATAGCAAGTGTGAAGTGCTGAAAAGAGTATAAAATTCTGGGCTGTGCCTGAAAGTACTGAAACATGGAGAAATAAAAATAAAGCAAATATGCACCCAAAAAGGCATTTAAGTCCTTATAAGGGACTTTGAAGCTACAACTCTCAATTTCCTATTGTGAAAATCTTGTCCCAATTTATTCTGAAAGAGTGCATTTTTATAAATTCTGCTCAACTGGCACTGATGTGGAAGAACGAGCATTAATAGCCAAGCTCAGTCTGGGTAAGTAGACCATGGAGATGCAGATGTTGCAGCAAGATAAGGTCCCATCTTCATACGTTCATGCAGATAGCATTCTGACATGGCTGGGGATCATTACAAAGTATCAGCTGAGAAAAACTGGCCCTGCCCACCCAATGCTGACTCTTTTTATTCTCAAAAACTTTTGGTGCAAGCCCAGTCAGCAGAGGGATGGGTTATGGGACCAGGAGGAACAAAGGTAGAAGAGGTCCAGTTTTTCCCCAGCAATGCTTGGTTGGTGGCATTATGCTGGAGCCTCTGGGGGGAAAGAATCCTGTATCCTTTTTCAGAGATAAAAGCAGGATGAAGGTGAACCAAAAGCCACTCGTAGCTCTTACAAAAATGCTGGGCAATTTTCTTGCCATTCAGATATCTAGTATGAGAAGAAAAAATGGCATAGGATAGAGGAGCTTCATTTCTCTGAAGTAAGTAATTAAAATTTCTTAGAAAATCTGGGCTTACACCTGCCTTGCCTGAGCCTAGGCAGGAAAAGGAAAAGCAGGATCTTACTGATCTACCTTTTAAAGGGCCATGTTTCTCAACCTTGGCAACCTTAAGAGGCATGAGCTTCAACCCAAATTGAAGTCCACACCTCTTAAAGTTGCCAAGATTGAGAAACGCTGTTTTAGACGGCAGTGTTATTCTTTACCTGAATGAATAAAACTGCCACTTTTCCTTTCTTCCACATTTAATTTTGTATAATCTCAAATTCACTCAATCTGCTTTGGAAAATATCTGCTGATAGGTTCTTATGAATAAAAAAAGGAAGTGAACAAAATGCTCACTAATCCTCACTTGTTTGTTTGCTTGTTTATAAAAAGCCATTATATGTGGCCTTTTTGTCCCCAAGGCAACTAATTAGATGTGGTATTTCTTCCTTACATATTCATGCATCCGTTCCCTTAATGCAGAGGTATGAGTCGTATTCAATCTTGGGCAGTATGCCAAGGACTACACTCAAAAATGAGATGTGGTCATGAAAAGTGGATGGAGCATACAAAAACAAGTTTTGATGAGTTAATAAATAACAGGCATTTTAAAATAGAAACCTTGCATTTGTCCAGATGCTTCCAAGCAATCCGTTAGATATACTATATATATTTTTTCCAGTTATTTTTTTTCCTTAAAATTAAAGCTTGTGTGTGTGTAGTTTTTATTATTTATTTTTAAAATGCATTTTAGGAGCATTTAATGGTTATTTATATGCTGCCCAAATCAAAATCATTGTGGGTCACAAACTCAAAAAATCAAGTACATTAAACAATCAATAAAATCATTAAATAATCAATAATATCAGACAAAATTTGTAGCTGTCCCAAAACATTCTGTATTCTGTGCTCCAAAAGCTCAGCAGAAAAGAACTACCTTATGCTACCCTCCTAGAGGTTAACAAAGAGGGTCCACAACGCAAGGACAACCAGTAAAAATGCCTGTTTCTGAACCCTCATCTGCCTAACATCTTATCTTCTCAGATTGCATCCACAGGATCAGCAAACCTGGAGACAATAGTCTTGCAGATAACCAGCATCCAAGGCACAAGGGGCTTTACAGATCATAACCAGATCTGTGAACTGTATCTGGAAACATATGGGTAGCCAATGAAGCACTTACAATGTATGTGTTACTCTGCTGAAATAGCTCCTACCCATCAGCAAGCAAGCTGCTGCATTCTGTTAAACAGGTTAGTGGAAAGAGATGAGCCTTACGGTACCCTACAAAGTAGTGGCCAGGGGCTCAGCCCCTTAGCCCCCACTAGTAGTGACTGGAACCACCCATTCAGGAGAAGTGGAACCACTGAAATACAGAGTCCTCCACTTTGAACTTGTTGGTGCAGAAGGATATCACGGTCAGTGGTATCAAATGCAACTGACAGATCCAGTACGATCAGGAGGGCTATACTTTTTCTACCCAAATCCCACCACAGGTCATCCACAAGAGTTATCTGTAGTTTCTATCCCATGCCAAGGTTGAAACTTGACCAGAATGGATCCAGATAATCACTTTTATCCAGTATCCTCTGCCATTAACATCCTACCACATTGGCCAAATGATTTTTTTTCAGAAAAGGAGAGACTGGAAGAGAACCAGCACAATATAGTACTACCCACTCCCACCACCACCACCACCACCATCCCAGAGCTGATCCAGAAGGATAACATGGTCAGTGGTAACAAAGCCCACCAAGAGGTCAAGTAGAGCCAGGATGGATGCACTACCCCCATCCTGCCCTCATCACAGATCGTTCAAACACACAACCAATGCCATTTCTATCCCATGTCCAGGCCTGAATCCTAACTGAAAGGAGTCCAAATAGTCCACTTCATCCAGGGTCCACTGAAGCTGCTTCACAACCATCTTCTCCACAACCTTCCCTTAAAAAGGAAGGTTGGATACTGGTTGGACACTGTCCAGTATGTGGGATCTGGTGATGGCTTCTTGTGGAGGGAGTTAACCAATGCCTCCTTAAAAACCCCTCTCTCAAGGAAGAATTCACCACCACTAGAATCCAACCAGCTAGCCAAGAGGGACATAGATCTAATGAACAGGTGGCCAAACTTACAGTCATGAGTACCCTGTCCACTTCCTCAGGCCCAACAGGTTCAAACCATTCCCAGATTACAGGGCAAGACTGTGCCTCAGGCATTTCCATAGCACCTGCACCAAAGCTGGCATCTATCTGGGAAAAAAATTGAGTGATTTTGTCCAACAGATGCTCTGCAAATTCCTCTGCATGCCCAGAAGGGTTTAGGTCACTCAAAAGAAGGCCACCCAAAACAAGTATCGTTGCTTCTTAGGCCTTAATAGCAGCTCTCACCCATGTTTGGTCAAGTTCATCCTTCACTGACTTCCAGTGACACTCTAGAAATCTCTTCTCCTGTTTCATCTTCCTCAACTCTTCCATAAACTATAGAGAGTAATGGGATCCATGGAAAGAGAAAGGTGCATGGGCATGATCTGATCCAAAGCCTCAGCTACCCTCCCATTCCTGGCATTTAGTAGCAACATCCAAAAGCCAGGGCCTCCAAAGACCTGCTGACCAGGAACTTGGGTTGAGATCTGGGAGCTGGAACATGAAACCAATGCAAGGCACCAGGCCCTTGTTCTCTGAGAGGGTCCTGTGCCTTGTTATTGTTGTTGTGATGTCCTAGGGCTGTGCAGCTTTTCAGATTCGAAAAGGCTTTAGAGTGTATGGGTTATGAAAGAAACACCGTTTTGAACTTGAATCCAAAATATTGCACAATTTTTTTTCTCCAAAATGTCCTGAGATTACACTAGGCCTAAAACATGTGAAGGACAGAAAATGGTGCCCTGGCTGCCAACCCATCTGTTGCTGGTGCTACCTACAATGATAGTGAAAGAAAAACAACTTAAAGTAGAAGTATGCTTATGATGTATGATGAGAGTGTAACTGAGGCTTCCAGGGAAGATGGAACCACCTGGCTAGCGTTATCCCTTTTCAAGACAGAGCAGGATCTTCACTATACCCAAACTACCCTCAGATAACTGTCCAAGGGGATGATGTTTGCTCTTCTAGGAATTATGTAATGTCTCAACTCCCACCAAAGCCATCAAGACTCCATCATTTCTCTGGGCTTTGGGTTGTTTGATTCCACAAATAGCCAATAGCCACTGATTAAAAAAATGTACAAGTTTGCATCAGGCACAAGAGGAGCACAGCTTACTAACCTCTTCCTTCTCTTGACTTATTATTCAGCATTGCTTAAATTAGAACACAAATCAATATATGAATAAAGAGGCCTATAATTTTTTAATGTCATCTCTGCAATCACACTTAAGATTGATTCTACCTTGAACTCATTGTATTATTGCTAATGACAGAAAGCCCACACTCTACTTTATCAACTGAAGTCTGTCTCAGGGAACTTTCTAATTAGTGCTACTAATCACTTATTCCTTCTCTGGGAGAATGATGCATTATTAGGCTGACTGGTGAAATACGTTGAACAACATATACATCTTGTTAAAATGACACTTAGGAGATACCATCCTTCACATCCATCAGAGACAATCTATCAAATGGAAATATTGCTTTAAATACTGCTTGCACAGTTAGCTTCATTTTAGCATCTTCCCCCTGGTCCCTGCTAGCTTCTACATCTCCAAGCTTATGATTTTGGAGAGAAGCCAAGACTCTTAGATCACCTAGCAATTAACGTAACCATACTTGGATAACTAGAAGTTAGGGAGGCAGCAGAAAGTATCTACTGAGTGGAGGCAACTGATGAAATTAGCTTCGGGAAATCTATTTTGTAATAAAACTGTTCATAAAAGGGAAATGTCATTTAAAGGCGCAATTTCCATGGAGAATAACTTTTTATATCTGTGTGCTTCTTTAAAACAAAGGAGCTTTGCTTTTAATATGCCTTTTATTTTAAATAGGTTTACCGAAGCTTGGAATTGTCAAAGACCCCAGGGAAACTTGTTATCTTGGTCTTGCAATTCTTTGTCAATGGATTTTTATACCCTGCTTTACTTCTACATAATCTTGCAGCTATTTCTTTTCATGTGAAAAAATGTATCAAATTAACACCTGTAATTAATGGTAGGAACAAGAGGAATTAACTTGTTTTTTTCCTTTTAAAAATCCAGTGTAAAGAAAGTTGGAAAACATGGCTTGGCTTGTGTAAAAATAAGGACTGGTTGTAGTTTTCAAATAGGCAACTGTAGGATAAGCCAACTTTAAAAAAAAAATAACAATGTGCATTTAAGAGTAGATGAATCTGCAAACAATAGCAGGTGATGAAGAATATCTCAAAAGCAGCATGAACTTTTTCTTGGGAAAACTTTAATAGTTGTCAACATGTAAATCTGACTGTCACCACTTTATGTTCACAATATTAAGAAAGGAAACCAAAATAACTGATTATGAGCAATCTGGGAAATTATAAACAATGACATGAATGAGTGGATCATAGCATTTCCTAAATCATCATACCAATTTAGGAAAAAAAAATATGATATTCCTCAAAATCTTTCTTAGACAGTCAGAAATTGTTCATTATTTCTGAAGAGGATGACTGCCAGTGGTGAGTTGCTGTTACTGCTCTCTAGAAATTTGTGTCATGAATATGGGAAAAGTTACCTGTCCCCTTTATCTTCTATGGTAGCCTTAATAATTCTTGTTTTTAAAAGGCTGGAAATAGGGATGGGTCATGATTTGGGTATAAATGGATAGATAATAGAAATGGAAGCACGAGAAATCACAATAACCAATACCAGTTTATACAACCCACAAACCCTTCATTCACATTAAAATTATGTTATATGGTTAAAATGTTTATAACAGCAGTCCCCAACCTGTTTGGCACCAGGGACCAGTTTCATGGAAGACAATTTTTCCATGGACTGGGGGTGGGGGGAATGGTTTCAGGATGATTCAAGCACATTACATTTATTGCACATTTTATTTCTATTATTATTACATTGTAATATATAATGAAATAATTATACAACTCACCATAATGCAGAATCAGTGGGAGCCCTGAGCTTGTTTTCCTGCAACTAGACAGTCCCATCTGGGGTGATGGGAGACAGTGACACCCGAAGAGTGTTACTTATGTCCAGTCTACTCCATAATCTCATTTTGGTTGCTGCCACTGCAGAAAACCCTGCTTCACAAAGATAGGATGTTGGAAATGGAAGCAGGCTTTTGAGTGCTTTTGTGGCAATCTCAGGATATTCCACCTTGACTTTAATCCAGAACGTATGGAGATTTGAAGTTGTCTCAAACAAACTTTTAAGGCCACTGTCATTTGCGATCTCAAGCAGCTGATCCTTTTCTAGCACTGACAAAGTTGATTCACCTGGTTTATTCACAAATGGGTTGCGGATCCATTCCCTCCCAGTTTGGGGGTCTTTTGTGGTTGGGAAGTAATGTTCAAACTCTTTTGAAAGCTGAGATAGGTGACCATGCACCAGCTGGGAGAAAGAAGGCCCTGGCTCAGTCTCTTTCAAAATCTCTGCTAATGTTTGAAACATGTCAAAAATCCCAATATTCATCACCCCCATAATTCCAGTTTGGCTTTGAATGCAGCCACTTTATCTGCTGTCTTGAACACAGTTGTCATTCTCCCCTGAAGTGACAGATTGAGTTTGTTGAGCAGGTTGAATATGTCACACAAGTAAGCAAGTTTTGCAACCCATTCTCTGTCACTGAAATGTGCTGCCAGTGGTGACGGTTTTTCTAAAAGAAATCTCTGGAGCGGCTCTCGTAACTCAAAAACTCTGGCCAGTGATCTACCTTTAGAAAGCCATCTCATTTCTGTGTATAAGAGAAGATGTGTGTCCTCTGCGTCCATCTCCTCACAGAGCTGCACGGACAGACGTGAGTTAAGGGCATGTACTTTAATGTTGTTGATAATTTTAATCACATCCTGCAAAACACTGTTAAGTTCAGGTGACATTTTTTGGCTAGCCAGCATTTCTCTTTGGATGACACAGAGCATAGACCCACATTCAGAAGCGACCTCCTTGACCCAAGTAGAGAAACCAGAAAGCCGTCCAGTCATGGCAGCCACTCAGTCCATGCACATACCGACACAAAATGACCAATTCAGTTTTCCTGATATGTAATCATTCAAAGACTTGAATAGTGCTGCAGCTGTGGTGTTGGTTGGCAACAAAAGTGCACATAACATATCCTCATGCATATCCTCCTGAAAAATATATTACACAAAACCAAGCATTGTTGCCTTGTTGTCAACATCAGTAGACTCATCAATGGGGCTTGCGTACCACGGTGACTCATTAATCCTTTCTAACAGTTGTGCCTCAATATCCTCTGCTAGTTCATCAATTCGTTTAGTTATGGTGCTAGCTGAAAGAGGAACACGTGCCACCTTTTGAACTGCAGCCTCTCCTAAAAGTTCACGGCAAATGTCCTTAGCAGCAGGCAGGATCAACTCTTCACCAATAGTAAAGGGCTTCTTAGCTTTAGCAATCCGGTTAGCCACCAAGAATGATGCTCTCAGTGCAGACACATTTGATGAAGTGGTGGCCTTCAGTAATTGCTTCTGTTCTTCGTGTTCACATTTTTTTTCTTTTGAAAAGCTCCAAAGGCTTGTCTTTTAATGCAGGGCTGCTTGGTCTCCATGTGGCAAAGCAGTTTTGAAGGTGTCATGGCTTCATTGGATAGCCGGTCGCCACATATTATACAAAGCCGGCTTGGAGAATGTGAATCACCTGTTGCAATGAACCCATGATTTAAGTAGGACCGTTGGTATTTTCTTTTAAATGCAGCTTTCTTTTTGTTGGCAGTCTTAGAGTCTTCTGCTGTCTCATCATTGGGTCTTTCCCCCTTTTCAAAGAAGCTCTCCAGTGATGTTTGTTTTTTACTCATTTTGGCTAGGGGTAGCTTGTGGGCTTACCAAAACTGTGACTGAGACAAGTGTGCAGTGCAGGAAAGAGGCGTGGATGGAAGTGATAAATAAAATGATGGGCAGGCCACGCGTAGACTAAAATAAGTGTCGGATTCTGACTTCTCATAAGGAGCGCACAACCCACAGTAGATCCCTCGCATGCGCAATTTACAGTACAGTTCGCACTCCTGTGAGAATGTCCTGTTCTGAACTGTGACTCGACATGGAAGGTGAAGTAATAACCTTTATTAATACAGTAAGTGCAATACAACTTCAGTGGCTGGTTGCTGGTTGGCACACAGCAGGCTTGGCATGAAACTCAGGATGGTGGTAAGCAGGGTAATGGCTTGGCTTGGCAAGGTCACGCTGGTGAAGGCAAGGCTTGGTAGATTTTGCACTGGATCCAAGCAAAGCTTGGCAAGATTCACTTTGGCAAAAACAAGGCTTGGCAGGATTCGCACCCAATACAACAAGGCATGACACAGAGTACTTGTGTTCTTGCCAGCAGGGTTGAAGAGCAGAGTCCTTTCCAGAAAGCCAGCAAAGTCAAAGCAGACCCACCACAGAATTCCTTGGATTCACAAGGCACACATCAGGCACTAGGACCGGCATGGAAACCAGCAGGTTCAGGCAAGGAGCTCCAGCCTGGTAACCCTTGGAAGCTTCGGCAGCAGAGCAGCAGCAACGGAGGCAGCAGTGGAGAGTGGAGGAGGCGTAGGAAGGTAGGACTTGGTGGAGGATGGGTCAGCAGGGCAGGGCTGGAAGCGGCTGAGGGCAGCGAAGGCGCAGGAAGACAGGCGTGTCTGGTGGTCCGGCTATGCAATGCCTGGAAGGGCTTCCCAGTTCTGGATCCTAAGAGGTGAGGTCTGGAAGCTGAGCCTGAAGAACGGTTGTCCCCAGCAACACGACCCTCGTTTTCCCGACCTTTTATTCTTTTTTTCTTTGTGCCATTTGGAGATAGCAGCCAATGGGCTTGCTTTCTTTTTGGTGCTCTTTCTAACTGTCAAGCTGGGCTCTGTTGCAACTTTTCTGCTGTTGCTGCAGAGCTCAGCACTTTTCCCACGTTGCTGCAAAACTCAGACTGCATTCTAACAGAGGATCTACTGCCGCTGCTGATCTGACAGGAGGAGGAGCTCAGGCGGTAATGCGAGCAATGGGGAGCGGCTGTAAATACAGATGAAGCTCACTCACCCGCCCCCCCCCCCCGCTCCTGCTGCTGTGTGGCCTGGTTCCTAACAGGCCACAGACCAGTACCGGTCCACGGGGGGTTGGGGACCCCTGGTTTATAATGTTAATCAGAAAATACATATCTACAGACACCTCCCCCCATGCACATAATGCACTGTATGCAAAACAAAGAATTTCAACAAAAATAACATAAACACAGTTAGAAGCTCTGAAAACAGAATTTGCCAAATAAATCTACAATTGCAATTTTTATAAAGGTGATACAGCAGACAGATTTGTCTGATCTTCTCCAGTTAATGGGGTGAAGAATTTGAGAAGCCATTTCCCCTCAAGTTTCAAACTGAAAGCAGGACAGGGAGCTAGTTCATATTCTTCAGGAATTGGGAGCATTTATTTCTTTATTATTCAAATTTAATTACCACCCATCTCCCCCAAAAGAGGAACTCTGGGCATCTTACAATAAAATCAGACTATAATCATAAACCTTAAAAATCTCATAAAACCAGACACATTACAATTATTATAAAATGCAACAAATACATATAAAATCCAAGAGGGTATAAAATTCCAAGCTGGTGGGAGGGCCTCTAGGATGCGAGCCACCCCCAAGAATGGTTACCCACTTTCCCGCCCCAGGCGAGACGGCAGAACCAAGTCTTCAGGGCCTTCTGGAAGGTCAGGAGTGAAGGGATCTGCCTCACCTCCAGGGGCAAGATGTTCCAGAGGGGGTGGCCACTGCAGAGAAGGCCCGTTTCCTGGACCCCGCCAGATGAAATTCTCTTACGGGGTCCGCAACATGCCCTCTCTGGATGATCGGGTGGGGCGGGCCGATGTAATGGAGATGAGACGGTCCCTCAGGTAACCTGGCCCCATGCCATGTAGGGCTTTAAAGGTGATAACCAATACCTTGAATTTGACCCGGAAGCAAACTGGCACCCAGTGCAGCTTGCACAGCAAAGGTGTTATATGTGCCGACCTAGGGGCACTAAAAATGGCCCGCGCGGCTGCGTTCTGGACCAGCCCAAGCTTCTGGATACTCTTCAAGGGTAGCCCCATGTAGAGCACATTGCAGTAGTCTATATGGGAGATGACCAGGGTGTGACTGACTGTTCGGAGGGCTTCTCGTTCCAGGAACGGGCGTAACTGGCGCACAACCCGAAGTTGCGCAGAGGCCCTCCTGGCCACGACTGCCACCTTCGAGCAGGAGTCATGAGTCCAGGGGACCCCCAGATTCTGCACCGGGTCTGTTTGGCACAGTTCAACCCCATCCAGAGCTAAAGATGGCAAATTCCTGGATACAGAGGACCCATTAACCCACAGCCACTCAATCTTACCAGGGTTCAGCTGAAGCCTGTTGTTCCCCATCCAGACCCCCACAGCCCCCAGGCACTGAGAAAGGGCAGTCACTGCACCACTTACCTCACCCGGGATGGAGATGTATAATTGGGTGTTATCAGCATATTGATGATACCTCATCCTGTGGTGACAGATGATCTCACCCAGTGGTTTCATGTAGATGTTAAATAAGAGAGGAGAAGAACCAAACCCTGCAGAACCCCACAATAGAGGGGTCGAGGGTCAGATCTCTCCTCTCCTATCACCAGCGATTGGGATCTGCCCTGGAGGAAGGAGATGAACCAGCAGAAAACCACACCACCCACCCCCAACTCCCTGAGCCGACCGAAAAGGATACCATGGTCGATGGTATTGAAAGCCGCTGAGAGGTCAAGGAGAGCAAGGATGGATGCACTGCCCCCATCCCGCTCCTGTCAGAGATGATCCATAAGTGCGACCAATGCAGTTTCTGTCCCATATCCTGGCCTGAAACCTGAATGAAAGGGGTCCAGATAATCTGTTTCCTCCAGAATCCTCTGGAGTTGTAACACCACCAACTTCTCAATCACCTTCCCCAAAAAGGGGAGGTGGGAGACTGGACGAAAATTGTTCAGCACAGTTGGGTCCAGTGATGGCTTCTTGAGGAGGTGGTGCACCAGTGCCTCCTTAAAGG
Source organism: Candoia aspera (assembly GCF_035149785.1). Classification (NCBI taxonomy): domain Eukaryota; kingdom Metazoa; phylum Chordata; class Lepidosauria; order Squamata; family Candoiidae; genus Candoia; species Candoia aspera. Next base: position 315,878,573 of record NC_086153.1, read on the forward strand.
CCGCCAGGAACACCCCCAAACTTGATGTATTTATCATTGCTTGGACCCAACCACACGTCACCTCCCGAGCTGCTTTCACCAGCCAGGAGGGGCATGGATCTAACTGATGCTCAGCATGCTCAGAACATACACCCGAAGGAAATCATGAGAGGCAGTGATGTCATAAATCCCTTCCTGTCATTAGCTATTTTCTGTCCTTAGTTCACCATGATTAAAATTTCTTCCCATGTCCAACAAGTCTGTTGTTTTATCACTAGGAACATCAGTGCTGTCTCCAGTTCTTCATGTCAGGTATTGCTATGTCTTTGGTGATGGATACAGATGAGGAAAGACAATTAATTGAGGCTGCAGCATTGATGATTAAAAATAAAAAAGCTTAGTGGAGGAGATCACATAATTTAGAAGGAAGTTGTCTAAGATAAGATTCCGAAGACAAAAGCATCCAACAGTGGCATGTACAGGAGAAGGAAGGGAGGGAGGACAAGAAGAAGGGATGGAACATTTGTTAGCTTCACAATTGGAATTATATTGTTAGCAGTATAAAATCTGGCCAGTTCTGTAATGCCATTGCTATCTTATCAGAGTATTGCCTCTATCTTAACCTAGAAGTGACACCAACTGTGTGGTAAATATGTCTATTTCTCCTTGTGGAAATATAGGAGAGGGAGATTAGAGCCTGGTCCCTGTCATTATTTATTGTGTCAATCTGGTGCAATTCAATATAGTGGGTTAATTTCCTTTCTCTTTCTTTTTAAAGAAATAATCTATCAGCCCAGTTGTAACGACCCTGTCTTTTTAATGGAAGCACACGAGGCAATGGCATTGAAATTGGATCGGTCCAAATGGAATCATTATTGTGCGTCCATTGAGAACATAAATGGCTCTATCAATCGAAGAGTATAAGACAGTGCCCAAGGTGTTTACAGGAGACTTTGCAGTACATCTAAAGGAACCTGAGCCTTTGTGCATCTTGGAAGTGTGACAGTGTGAATTAAAAAGGCACACTTCAAAAATTTCCCAGAGACCCATTATCTGCAGATTGTATCCACAATGGACTTCTTTGGCACCATGACTGTCCATCATGTCAATATGCATTTAGTGAATCAGCAGGACAATAGATCATTGGGGTTTTCACCCATCAGTAAGAGAGCTTTTCCTTCATAGACCTTCACACACAAGGTTTCTTAGGGCCATTTTTAAAAAAGCAATCCTGTGGATTTTGTTTTATTTTCTCTTTAGAAAAAAGTTGGCAAGGATAAAGAGAATAACTACAGCGAAGGAAGAACCCCAGTGGATGTGAATTTTGTGTTTGCAATGTCACTGTGTTGAATTATGGTTTTAAAGCTGGAGCTGTCACTTGCCATTCTTCTGCAAATGTTGGTGTTTACCCAAATCACCCTCCCCCTTTTTTTTTCTGTGTTGTCCTGGCATTCTGAGTATTGCTAGTTATCTGGTTTTAGCCAATCTTTTAATTTTTCATAAGAGCATCAATCTGTCATCATTCAGGGACCCCAATACTGTGGGAAATGCAAAAGGTAGCTGAACCTTATCCTTCCAATGTTCTTAAATTTTGTCAGCAAAGCTATGTATGCCCATTACCACTTACTAATATGTAAGGATGTTTCTACCCAAGAATCTCTCAAATCTGGTCTCTGTTCCATATACTTAGTGCTGAGATTTTTATACTCCATTTTTTTGTACCAAAACAGACCAAAGGAACTTATAACAACTCAACAAATTAAAGATCAAAAAACAAAGTAGCAGTAAAACAAGCAATACAACAGCAGAGGTCTACATTATAACTAACCAGTCAAACAAATAGCATGATTGAGGAAATTGGAAATAATGGTTCTAGATCTATGGATGAAAACAAAAGAAAGGAAAGGAAGACACATCCCTTGGGAAAATCTTCCAAAATTGGTAGCATCATGGGAAAATAAAACTAAGGTAGCTGAGTCCTTACAATGCTTTCAACAGTGAGACAACCTGTATTATGTCTGTGTGTACCGGGCCTGTGCAAATCATTTGACCAGGTATTTTCTTTATCATCTTTTCCAGTATAACTGCCTTCTGGACATGTCCAAATCAAAGCAGCTCTGACAAGCCTTCAAGATGTTGCAGCTGTTTGGTGACCCTCAAACCAGATCTGGTGGGATGCTCTGGAAGCACCTTGTCAAGTGAGTTCCATGGGCCTAATGTGTTTTCCCAGAGAAGAGCATTCAAAGAAGATCTGACCTGCTAGGCAAGTTTCTGTGAAAGAGGGAGACTTCACTTTTGGGGTTTAGAAGCATCAGAGTAAAGAAGCCCTTTTCATTCCCTTTTATGCCTGGTTAATAAGTAGTTACACAAAGTCGATGTATACCTTACAGGGGACAACTCTCTAACAGATGGTATCCCAGGTTTGAAGGGCTGTTTGGGCTTTTACAAAAAGGACTTGTGAGGAGGAGGAGGAGGAACAATCTTTAAATTGCCCATAACTCCTTAGCATTGACCATCATCCAGCATTGACAGTTACCATCTCTTCCATTGTGGAGAGAGATGCTGTGTTTCTGTTTAAATTATGGTAGTTCTTTTCTAAATAAGGATATATTTCAAGGGAACTTTTTCAGCTGCACTTGATTCTTAAGTGATGCACTGGGGCCTTCCTTCACTATGCAGATGAAGCCAGGACAAGACTTGAATTTTATTTCCTTTATATTAACAAAAATGGCACTACTTAAATCTAGTAAATAGAGTTAACCCACAGTTAAGTATTTAATATTTTCCCTCTTCTGCTATATTAGAAATTCAGTTTGAAGACAACTTTTTAATTTTGGGGGTCTGCATGCAGTGCTGGACCTTCAGGCTGTGAAACCCTAAATTACCTTAGGCCATGTTAATACAAATCATCCCTTCATTCATTCATTCATTCATTCATTCACTGAGGACAATGCACAATTCACTTTTTGTTAATGCATCTATGGGTATTCTCACATGAATGGCAACTGAAAAAAGAATAAATCTAACACTTAGAATCTTCTGTTTTGTTACTTTAGATTTGGGTCCCAAGCAGAGTGAATGTAATATAGTTCTTGAGATTTTGATCTTCTATACAATTATGCACCAGGCACAGATGTATGAGTTGTGCTTACATATTTTGCTTTTAGGCACTCCTTCTCCAAAATGTCCTTTCAACCAAACAAAGTAGAAAATGAATGGAACTTCATACACTATTTGTAAATATCAGTGATCAAAAAGAATACAATCATCCAAGCCAAAGCAGTCCTGTTATGTGGGTATCTTGTCAGTCTCTATTATGGACATCAATGGTAATGAGTTTGTTCTAAAACTGACATCTTGAGAGCCTCAAGATTCCACTATAATTCCACTTTATACAGCAAGCCTAGGAAAAAAGAAAGACAGTACTGTGGAATGCAACCATAAAATGTGATTTTTCATTATTTTCCCCATATGTGCAGTGAACAGACAGCACCCAGAGAGAAAGTTTGATATAAATCCAGTTTTGTCTTTTCCAATGATTGATTGAGTTTGTATCTGCTACAAACAGACTCTCAGTGGTTCACAACAATAGAAATTGCATAAACAATAATTAAAACATCCACAGGAAGTAAATTAAAATTAAATCATAAAATAGTATCAGAAGAAAATATCACATGTTATTCCACAACAATAGCAACCTCAAAACAGATGGCATCAATTAACTCTCCATAACTCCTCTAAAATAATTCTATTTTGGAAGCCTGATTTTTAAAAGTTACAACTACAGAGAAGCAGCACCTATGACCTCAGCTTCCCTTGCCTCACAAAAATGGGGGCTAACAATTCATCTGGGATGAATAAATCAGTTTGTTGAGTTCGGTTGGAGTAGAAAAAACTACTTCAGTACAAAGTGATATATGGCTTTATAAGTCAAAAACAGCACTTTAAATTGCACCCAGAAGCCAAAGGGGAGCCAGTGCAGAACCCAAATTATGTAACAGGCTTGTAGTAGCACACACTGACCAATAACTGGGCAGCTGCATTCTGGATCAACTGTAGCTTTCAAGTGGTTTTCAAAGACAGCCTTCTGCAGAACATATTACAGTAGTCTAACAAGAAGAGATGTAAGATGAATTGTATCTTTCCACTCAGGTAGGGCCACAATTGGCATGCTAGCTGAATCTGGGCAAAGATATCACTGGTCACAGCCTCTGTCTGACCATCTGCAAGTCCAAGAAGGCCTCCAAGTTGCAGACTGTTTTCTCAAGGGATGTTCCACCTCGTTGAGAGCTAACAGAAACCACCATCTCAATAATCTTCCCTAGAAATGGAAAGTTAGAAACAGGCAATAGTTGTCAAGTATAGGCGGATCCATGGAGAGTGTCTTAAGGAGGGGGTACACCACAAGATTGTCAGAATCTCCTTTTCCCAAGTATCAACCAATCGTCTTCCCCCATTCCCATGCAAGAGCCAGAAAGGATATGGATCTATTTTACATGTGACTAGGGACATCCTGGATGGCATTCTTTCCATTTCATTTGAGTCCACAAGTCCAAAGGAGACCCAAGTAACATGTCAAGATGTTGCCCCAGTTATCGTGTTGGACTCCACCCACAAAGAGTTAAGATTTTGATGAATATAAGTTACGTTATCTACAAAGTGCTCTGCAAACCAGAGACAGCATCTATCAACTTGTTGCCTCTCCCAAACAGAGAATCAGCAACCCTAAACAAAGCCTTTGGCTGACAGTCTGAAAGCAAGGATGTTGCACCTCCCTTATCAGTTTCGTATAAGCCCTAACATGAGCTTGTACCCAAGCTTGGTCAGAATCACTTAATTTTCCTCCAGCAGAATTCCAGGCATCACTCTTGCCACATCATTTCCCAGAGCTCCTCAATAAACCAGAGAACGAACAGGATTGAACAAAAGAGAGAGACTGTTTAGGATTATCTCAAGGCACTCAGTGAATACACTCACAAAATCTCTGGAAAACTCCCCAAGCCCCCAGATCCATAAAGTGCCTGGAGTGAACTTTCTTAATCAGCTCATTCATCTCATGGAGGGCACAGATGGCAGTTAATCTCATCTGGGCCAGGAAGTGATCTGAGCATGTCAAAAGGCGAAGTGAAATGCCTCCATATCCAGGCATGTTTTGTTCTGAGGGGGAAAAAAAGTTCAATAGGTCTTGCCTGAGATTTCTTGGGAAAGCTCTGTGAACACTATTAAGATAATTAATTCCTGAACCATATCTAACCAAGCTAGGACAGGAAGATTGAAGTCACTCATCACCAGAAGATGGGAAGACTCCAACACCAGCTCAAAGACAAAGTTCAGCAGTTGGGTGGAACTTGCTGGATTGCACGGCAGCTGGTGTATCAGCAGGTTCTTCAGCTTATCCCTTTGGCCCAGCTTAATATATAAACATTCATACCCCACTATCTCAGGAGCAGAGTCTCTGATCACAAGTAAGTGAAACCTGAGACAACCTACAACTACAAATCACACCAAATCCCCAATGCATTCACACACACACACACCGAGCATGGATAATCCCAGATGAATGCAACACTGAATTGGATTTCTACACTGAATGCTTTTTCTGTTCATTCCAAAAAAAAAAAATTAAGATCTTAAACTTGTAGTTAAAACTTTTTTTGCTAAGGATTGAAGAGAAACTCACCCAGTGCTGTTAAACATTTTGATCCAAAGATAATTGAAAAGCAATTATCAAGCAATTTCTGAAAGTGTTTAGGAAAAGAAGTACCTCTTTCAGTCAGGATTCAGGCCTGGACATGGGATAGAAATGGCATTTGTTGTGCTTTTGGATGATCTGTGGTGGGGGCAGGATGGGGGTAGTGCATCCATCCTGGCTCTACTTGACCTCTTGGTAGCCTTGATACCATTAACCATAATTGCTTCTGGATTAGCCCTGGGGGGAGGGGAGTGGGCAGCACTGTATTGTGCTGGTTCTCTTCCAGTCTCTCCTTTTCTGAAAAAAATCATTTGGCCAATGTGGTAGGATGTTAGTTGCAGGGGATACTGGATAAAAGTGATTATCTGGATCCATTCTGGTCAAGTTTCAACCTTGGCATGGGATAGAAACTACAGATAACTCTTGTGGATGACCTGTGGTGGGATTTGGGTAGAAAAAGTATAGCCCTCCTGGTCGTACTGGATCTGTCAGTTGCATTTGATACCACTGACCGTGATATCCTTCTGCACCATCAAGTTCAAAGTGGAGGACTCTGTATTTCAGTGGTTCCACTTCTGAATGGGTGGTTCCAGTCACTACTAGTGGGGGCTAAGGGGCTGAGCCCCTGGCCACTTCTTTGTAGGGTACCGTAGGGCTCAAGAAATACCCCTCTTCTTCACCATCCTTAATTAATTGGTCATTTTCAGGCAAACATAGTGCTTTATTCCTTAAAAATTTAAATTAAATTCACCAGTGTAAATAACCTTCAACCAGTTGTTGGAATATTTCACACCTGAGAGTATTTGAAGAAAATATATTTCATCATCCACAAATTGTCTGCAGAATTTGAAGAGCCTAGTTTCCTCAACCATATATACCACCTGTCATACTACTTCATCTGCATTATAAGCCAAAATTGCGACAGTATAAATTCACTCTTAAAAACACACATACGCATCTATATTTATTGCATGAGTGCGCACGTACACACATACACACATGCACACACACTTGCACATAACATTTCCCTTTCTAGAGATGTGTGCTTAGAGTTAGTCTAAACTATTTTATCTATTCCCATTTTGTTTGTTACAGTTTGATTCCGAATCCTGGAAATACAGATCTTACACTAATCTGATTCACATCAAACAGGTGAAGAGCTTGTGCGGGGGCGGGGGGCAACACTTGGCTTTGAGCAGCATGCAAGTAGCCCCCCCTGCAAAAAATAGGCTGGGACCAATCGAAACAGTAGGCAGGACCATAACTAAAATCGACTTTTATTTCATTTGTCTTTCACTTTAATTAATTAAAAAGTTATTAAAAATACTCCCCAGATCTCTAATCATATTCCCCTATAGTCACCTTAAAACCATGGTTTGAAGGAAACTTTCTGGAGGGACTGTATACTCCCAACATCACATGTGATTTGATTTTAGATAGAAAATACAATTTTTATTAGTTATCAGTTACAGGCACGCAAAAGACAACCCACGTATTTCCCACCAAAGGACTGCTTTTTTCTCTGGTACCTCATCAGTATATTTCTTGTAACAATTCCTCTTTAGAATTGCTCTGCCCACAGTCAGACAACTGTCTCACCTCATCATCATCTCCATAAAGTCAAAATATTAATCAGTAAGCCATACCCCTTTCTTCAATATGTTCTGCTTCAGGAGTAATCCAACAAGAGACTTTTCAACCACACTGTAATTTACGAACCAGCTGGATTGCAATATATTTTTAATAAAAAATTAGGTACAAGCAGATACAGAGGATTAATAGTTGTATTATAATTTTATAGTTTTCAATATATGCCACCATAGAGAAGACAATCAAATATGGGTACCATCTCAAGGATATAAAATAAGATGTTTATTTTTAATGGAAAGAGAATTTCAGGAATTATTGAGGCATGAAGAGTTGATGAATCCAATTGCTGAGCAAAATGAAGTCCTACCTATAAGGCTGTATTGGATGAACAAAGGAACTGCAATTGTTTATTTGGGGTAGAGGTACCCTCAACAGCATTCTTCATCATTTCTGTAACTTTTATTAATGTATAAAGTGTTCTATACAAAGTGCTGTATAGCTTTTAGATTACTAGCAAAGTGCTGGTCATTATGACTGGAGGTGTCTGGGAGGCAGGATGGGGAAATGCAACACATAGTGTGAATAGATACACTACACATCTTTATATAATCCTAGTTAGCAAATTCTTGCCCACCATTGGCAAGATGAATATATAGTGCTTCACATTTTCCATTATCATTGCCAAAGGAGAAATTGCAGTATACCTGCTATGCCTAGATGTCACTGACTCTCCCAACAGACCCCACACTTATCTAGTTATGAAAAGAACTGTAATGTAAGATTTGGTGCCATCTGGGCCTGCTTTTTTCCTCCTCCTGTCCAACCTTCTTTTCCTTGCTTACTATGTCTTTTAGAGACCATAAAGCAAAACTGCTTTACAGAAATAAAGTACTATTTTTATTTAGTTATTGAATCAACTTGTGGTGCATATGAATATTGGAAATATTCATATGCACCACATATGAGGTAGAGATAGAGGATGGCAACTTCTGTCACCCCTCTATGTTTGTTTGTTCATTCCAATACCTCTCAGGGGCAAGTTCTGCTTTCCTATAGATGAAATTGGGGTGTTTTACAGTTGTTCAGATTAATTTTGTTCCCCGTCTTTACTCAATATACTGTTTTGAATCAATGACTACTGCTGGGGATCATAGATGTAACCTGAGGAGACATCCATAGCAAAGCTAGAGTAGATCTCTGAGAATACTGCATTGTTTATTTAGAAACTTATGTGGCCGCGTATCTGATCAAGATAATCCCAGCTGGTTCACAAAAATACTAAATAAAAACAGAATAAATAAAACAAACAAATCCCATGACAGTACCACATAGCCCAAGCACAACACTGCAATATCACTTAGACTCCTCATGCTCTTACATTTTGCTGGGCTTACTTCTAGCTGAAAGCTTGGGCAAAGAGCCAGGTCTTTAGCCTTCCAAAAGGCTAGTAGGGTAGGGGCCTTTCAAATCTCAGGGGGAGGCTGTTCCAAAGGATTGGGGCAGCCACAGAGACGGCGCATCTCCAAGGTCCTATTAGGTGACAACATTTAAGAGAAGGACCTGGAGCACACCCACCCTATCTGACCTGGTGGGATAGGCATATATCCTCATGGAGAGGCAGTCCCACAAATAACCTGGGCCCATGCCAGTTTCAGCTTTAAAGGTGATAATAAGGACCTTGAATTGCACCCAGAAAGCAGTGCAGATCATGCAACAGCAGTTGAACATGGGCAAAGCATGGAGCATCCAGAACTGAATGCACTGGTGCACGTTGTAACTTCCAGGTGGTCTTCAAGGACAGCCTCACGTAGAGTAAATTGCAGTAATCCAGCCAAGAGATGACTAAGGTCCAAGAAGGGGCACAATTGAGGCACAAGCTGAACCTATGCAAAGACCTCCTGACTGCAGCTGCCACCTGCTCTTCAAGCAGGAGCTGAGTCCAGGAGGACCACCAAATTGTTTACCAACTCTATCGGTGGGAATGCTACTCCATCACAGTCAAGGATGGCAAGTCACTGGATCCTGGGGCACCAAAATTCCAAATCTACTCAGTCATGCCAGGGTTGAGTCTAAGCCAGTTCCTTCTCATCCAGGCTCTCATAGCCTGCAGGCCCTGAGTGAACACCTAAACCATATCACCTACACAGCCCAGGGTGAGATGTATAACTGGGTATATTCCACATATTGATGATATTGCACTATGTCATCAAATGCCCTCACCTCATGTAGCTGTTAAATAGGAGATGGGAGAAACCAGAGCCCTGAGTCATTCCACATAAGAGGGATGGACCTCTCTCCTCCTACCAACAGCATCTGGAACCAGCCACAGAGGAAGAAGGGGAACCATTGCAAAATAGTGGCCCTCACTCCTAGCCCACAAAGCCTGTCCAGAAGGATATCATGGTTGATGGTATCAAAAGCTGCCAAGAGATCTAGGATGGCCAGGATGGACATACCATCCCCATCCATAAGTGCAACCAATGATGTCTCAGTACAATAATCCAGCCTGAACCCTGAATGAAAAGGGTCCACATAATTTGCTTCATCCAGGGCCCTCAGAAGCTTAGAGCCCACCACCCTCTCTAAAAAGGGAAGGCTGGAGTCTGGATGAAAGTTGTCCAATACAGTTGGGCCTGTGAATTTTATCTTTTCAGAGTACATATATTTTAATCGCCCACATATAGAAAATCAGTACATTAGGAAAATGATTAGATTACAGCCCATTCCCCTAATACTTTAGCTTTCTAAAGGCAGCATGTTTTTATACTGCATTGTAGTATACTTGTACCCATCCAGACAAAGCTTCTGTTTTACAAATTTAGCATGCACAGAATAAAAAGCCAAGGCGGTAGCATCAGAATACCTCATCTAAATGATATTTAAAGGAGATAGTCTCGAAAGTATCTTGCAAGATGATGCTGTCAAGGTAATGCATGCTATATGCCAGCAAATTTGGAAAACACAAGAATGGCCATCAGATTGGAAAAAAACAACTTATATCCCCATACCAAAAAAGGGGAACACTAAAGAATGTTCAAACTATCGAACAGTGGCACTCATCTCACATGCCAGTAAGGTAATGCTCAAGATCCTGCAAGGTAGACTTCAGCAATTCATGGAGTGAGAATTGCCAGATGTACAAGCTGGGTTTAGAAAAGGCAGAGGAACTAGGGACCAAATTGCCAATATCCGCTGGATAATGGAAAAAGCCAGGGAGTTTCAGAAAAATATCTATTTCTGTTTTATTGACTATTCTAAAGCCTTTGACTGTGTGGACCATAACAAATTGTGGCAAGTTCTTAGTGGTATGGGGATACCAAGTCATCTTGTATGCCTCCTGAAGAATCTGTATAACGACCAAGTAGCAACAGTAAGAACAGACCACGGAACAACAGACTGGTTTAAGATTGGGAAAGGAGTACGGCAGGGCTGTATACTCTCACCCTACCTATTCAACTTGTACGCAGAACACATCATGCGACATGCTGGGCTTGAGGTATCCAAGGCTGGAGTTAAAATCGCTGGAAGAAACATTAACAATCTCAGATATGCAGATGATACCACTTTGATGGCTGAAAGTGAAGAGGAACTGAGGAGCCTTATGATGAAGGTGAAAGAAGAAAGTGCAAAAGCTGGCTTGCAGCTAAACCTCAAAAAAACCAAGATTATGGCAACCAGCTTCATTGATAACTGGCAAATAGAGGGAGAAAATGTAGAAGCAGACTTTGTATTGCTAGGTGCAAAGATTACTGCAGATGCTGACTGTAGTCAGGAAATCAGAAGACGCTTAATCCTTGGGAGAAGAGCAATGACAAATCTCGATAAAATAGTTAAGAGCAGAGACATCACACTGACAACAAAGGTCCGCATAGTTAAAGCAATGGCGTTCCCCGTAGTAACATGTGGCTGTGAGAGCTGGACCATAAGGAAGGCTGAGAGAAGGAAGATCGATGCTTTTGAACTGTGGTGTTGGAGGAAAATTCTGAGAGTGCCTTGGACTGCCAGAAGATCAAACCAGTCCATCCTCCAGGAAAGAAAGCCAGACTGCTCACTTGAGGGAATGATATTCAAGGCAAAACTGAAATACTTTGGCCACACAATGAGAAGACAGGACACCCTGGAGAAGATGCTGATGCTAGGGAGAGTGGAGGGCAAAATGAAGAGGGTCCGACCAAGGGCAAGGTGGATGGATGATATTCTAGAGGTGACGGACTCGTCCCTGGGGGAGCTGGGGGAGTTGACAACCGGCAGGAAGCTCTGGCATGGGCTGGTCCATGAAGTCACGAAGAGTCGGAAGCGACTGAATGAATAAACAACAAAACAGTGCCTTGGGATTCTACCAAGATCCCGCAAAATACATCTCATGTTCTAAATGTCAGAATGGTCAACCCCTTGAGTAATGGAATATCCCACCCCTAAAATGTTTTTCCATTATGGTTTTAGGAAGCTTTTTATTTTTATGGTTTAGCAAGTGAGAAACAGAGAGAAGGTACTGCTTTGACATTTCCAGTTCCCCAATTGCCTAAACTGCCTAAGAATTTTTATAGCATAGTATAATAGTATAACATCCCATTTAGACAGCTGAGACACAACAGATCAAGATAAACCTGGCAGTAACTCGGAAAGCATAAACTAAGAAACTCAACAATTAAAATTTTTGAAAAAGAAGCATGCCAAACTGTAGCAAATCTCCCCCTGGACTATGCCTTCATCAGTGAAGATTCGTTATCCAGGGGAATTAGCATAAGCAATGAAAAATTTTGCAGGCATCTCCTCCCTTTCTGGAAGATATGGCATCTTTGAAATTACTAATTGTCCTAACAGTCAGGAACCACGCTGAGACGAGGAATAGGTCTCTAGTGTTTATTACTGCTACATTAGACAGAAAATCCTAACAAACTGAAGAAGCATGGGAAAAACCCAGACAGATAAACCCCAAAGTCAAGGCGGGTCTGTTCTGTGTCTCTTTGAATGGCTGCTTAACTCCTCAGTACTACGCATGCGTTTTCTCCCCTGGATAGGGGCCCCCTCCTGCTCACCATCAGTGCTCATGACACTAAGCATCAATAGGTACATTTTAGAAGAGAGGCGGAAGATATGCCCAGGCCTGTGGGATGATCCTTCAGTGCTTTGCCAAAAATGTGATATAGAGCTAGTATTATACAGGCTGGTGTCAAATTTAAGACAGAACATTGCTTTGATGTGAATAAATATGGGAAGGGGTGTTGAGAAGGAGAGGAAGGAATAGACAAAAGGGAAGTAAACTGGCTATTTATTCCTGACCAGAAAACAAGAAATGTCCCCTCCTGCCCCCAAAAAGAAGACAAAATTAGTACACAGGTCTGCAAAAACTAGGTCAACTATGCTCATTCCAATGTGAATTTAAAAGCGATTGTTTTGTTAAATGCAAGGCATCCAACAAATTAGATAAAGAAGTTTCCTCACACATGAACTAGCTGCAGACATTTTGATTATCTGAATCTGTAGCCTACAGATGCAACATTTATTAAATCAAATCTCAAATCAATTCAAACTTAACTATGTATCAAGCCCTGTGCAGCTGGGCAAGATCAAGGAAGCAAGAACTACCAAGATTTTAGTAAAGTATCTTTAAGGTTAGTTCCGGTAAATACAGAATCTTGAAAATTTATTTATAGTGCATTCATTAAGGGGAATCTCTTTGGATGATCTGGAATGTTTCTCCTCAGGTTTCTTTCTGTTTACAAGAAAGCTGTCAAGTGATTTACCCACCGTCTTTTGATTATTTATTTTCTCCTCTCTTTTCCTTCTATTCCTTTCCTAGCCTCCTCACAATCTCTCACATCTTGTTGACTTCAGATTGTGAACTCAAATTAGATCTTATCTGATTCTCAGACCCTTTGTATCAAGTTGCATGTGAAGAATCATTACTACTTCACATACTCAGAAAGGAGACTGTATTTTGTTCCGGATTTGCACCTATCTATAGGATCAATTAATGTGACAACATTTAGTCTAATCATTCAGTTTTCTCCAAGAGTCCCTCTTCATCTTCTAAAGATCTGACCTCACCCTTCACTTGTGGTGAGATCAGCAACTGGAATACCTGCAACTACACCTTTGTTTCTGGGACCACATAGCAGAATCCACAAGAAATGCTTTTGCTTGGACCAGTGAACGTTTGGCAAAGTGTAGCATCCCTATGCTTCAGCCTCCACTGAGGATCTTTCTCTGTAAATTTCTCCTGACCTCCCTCTGCATGGAGAAAGCAGATGATGTTGGAAGGTATTAGGGATATTAGACTTCTCCTACTAAAAACCGCATCATCATCCAGTCCACAGTCATGACTCACCTTCCCACCCCTTTCCCAGGAACATAACTCGAGAATCCCTTCCAGCTTTTAACTTGACCCCAGTCTATAGCTACAGGGCACTGTTCTGCTGCCCACTCAGCCTAACACATAAAGATAAAAAATGCTGATCTTCAAAATGCTCATTGTGAAAGTGCAGACTCTTAAGCTCCATATCAATTAGCCTGCACAAGAAATTCTCCAGCATTTTTTTTTCCTGTCAGTTCTCCTTCAATTTGATGAAAGCAAGTTTGCATTAGAAACTATTTCAGAGGAAAAGGGAAATTCTTATTCTTGCACTTAATAATAAGGTGGTCAAGAGGGGTCTGGAAATGACCTGTCTTTCATTCTACAATCATGTCCCCAGTAGTCTACCATCTCCTTGGCTTCTCATGTTTCAATCAAATCCCCAAAAAAGACATCATAATGGGTCTTAATGAGCTTGTTCAGTAGCATTGGTGCTGCAGGGTTTCTCCTTTCCTAGGAAAATTTCAGAGAAATCATTCTCCAATATCTATGCCCACAAATTTGGTAGAGAATACTGAAAGATACTGAAAGCTAAAAAGATACTGAAGATACTGAAAACGTACTGAAACCTACTGAAAGCTAAAAGATACTGAAAAGATGAGATACTGAAGATACAGAAAAGATACTGAAAGCTAAAAATGGATAGCAGATTTGCCCACAAAGCCGAGGAACTGAGGAAAACGTATGGGAAGCTTTTATATTTCAAAAACACAGCCCAGATCTAAATATCTATGAACAGCAATTTTTTTATCAACTGCTTTGGTAACTAAAGCATTAAAAGCCAAGTCAGGTCTCCTGGATTTTTGCTTCATCAGATGGGATCAGTTTCTCCACACAGCAGAGGCTTATAAATGAATTAATCCAATCAGTACAAATACTCCTGCTGTTTGGTTGTAGATTTCAAAACAGTTTAACAAGTTACAAAATCCCTATTAAGAAGACAAATTATTCTGAGTGATCAGCACTGATGCACTGTTTAATTATGCAAACATCAGTGCTGAACATATTTAAATATTAACCAGATTTTTTTTTAGCTAGTGATGACCCAAAGCAACTTGTGTATTTAATAATTACTCTGCTAGCAGTAATAGGGTCCCACAAACCACATCCTTGCAATTTAAGTTAAACAGAAATGTATTTTAACATGGTCACTTTTTACTTTCATGTTATCTCACCTTATCCTTGTGGCATCCTATAAGTATTTATTTATTTACATATTTACGAAGTTATAGACCTCTCCAATCAGAATACTCTGGGTAGTACACAACAAGGAAGCAACATTATTCACACAAATCCATATTAAAAGCATAACACTAATAGCAGAATCACACTATAAGCTAAAAACTTGTTGGTAAAAAAATAGTCCCAGGATATACAAAGGGTTGGAGCCAAACATATTTCTAAGGACAGTGTGCTCTATAGTGTAGAGACTACTTCAAAAAAGCCCTGCCTTCTGGCCCTCACCACCCTGCCCGCATATGGGAGTGGGACTCTTAGAGCCCATCCTTATTCAACATTCAGACCAGGGAGGCAGAATCATGCTGAGCAAGGCAGTCCCTGATGTATCTGCCAGCTCTTCAAGATAGGCCAGGTTATGAAACAGACATTGCAAGAATTACAGGAATCCTACTTTATTGCTGTGAAGTACAATAACAGAATCTTGAAAGCCTCCCAGACTTTCCCTGTATGCCTACTTGTACCAAACCTAATCAAGGCAGGGTTATTTTGACTCTTTTTCTCATACACCCACCTTTCCCAGGATTGAATCATCATTATTTTCTCTTAACAATTCTCCTAAGGACTCGAATTTTTTGTCAAGGCTCTTTCTGCTCTCCTCTACAGAATCCCAAGGCCATGCCAGATAGAGCTTTATAGCTAAAAGGCAGCACTTTCAATTGGTCCAGAAGCTACTGCAACAACCTCAAATGGGTGTAATTCTGCTACAACTGGTTGCCATGCTATCAGTCTGAATGTTGCATTCCCCATCAGCTGCAGCTTCTGAATCTTCTTCAAAGAGAAGACATATCTCAGAGTCTAATTGTGATGCGATCAGTGCATGAGTCACTGTCACCAAAGCTTCCTAGTCTTGGTAGGGCTGTAACTGGTACACCAGTCAAAATTGGGCAGAGCTGCCCTGTCCCAGCTTGCACCTGCTGCTCTAGCAAGAACTGCAAGTCCAGGAGGATACTCTCTTAGAGGAAGTGTGACCCCGTCAAGAGCAACCACAGAGAGCAGTGTCACTGAAGAGGCATAATGTTTACTGACTCACAGCACCTCCATCTTGTTAGGCTTTAATCTGAGCTGCCTTCATCCCATCCAATCCTTAGCAGCCCCCAAGCACCTGTTCAAGACTTCTAGAACATCTCCAGCTTAGCCTGGGGTGGCAATGTACAGCTGGATGTCCTCAGCACTTTTTATCTATATTTTGAAAATATAATAAAGTTATTTTAAAAATAATAATTGAAGCCACAGTGGGATCTTTCATGAAAAAATTGGGATATTTAATGTTGGCTATCACGATGAGCCTGGGAGTGGCGAACCAATGATATCGTCAAGGGAGGACAAAGAGAGGGAGAATGATGAAAGCAGCATTGCAGCATCATGATGAAAGCCCCACTCCTTTTGTATGTGATGTCACAAAGAAATGTTGCTTGCAACATGAAGGCATGATGATACTTTTGTCTTTTTGATGAAAGCAGCAAGTTCCTGATCCATGTGTCAGACTATTCCATTGAGATAGGACTACAACCAAGAAGCCTTGTCTTAAGGCTCCTCCCACCCCACTTCCAAAACATTGCCTACTGGATTAAGTGCAGGGTAGGCAGATTCATACTGAGAAGATGATTCCAAAGTTAACAAGGAACCAAGCTATGTGGGGTTTTATAAGTCAAACCAGTACTTTGAACTGTACTCAAAAACAGCTCTACACCCATGGCTAGCCCTGGTGAAGATGTGCTGAGCTATCTGTTCTTCCCCCTGCCCAGGCTTTTCTTTACTTTAACCAGTTTAATTTACTAAATAAATTTATTTTATTTATTTATTTTTATTTTATTTTATAAATTTATTCACCACCCATCTCCCCCTCACGGGGAGAAATTCTTTAGTAGAACAAGGACCATTTTCACTAACTTTACAGCCTGTTGGGAAGGCTCAATCCCTCATCTCCATACTTCATTAAAATAAAATAGAAATAAACAAAATGCCAGAGTATATAATTAATGTAGTTTAGGGTGGCCTTAAGTGAAATTAAAATGATCACAAAGTCAAGAACTAGAACACAAAATAAGGAATTCACACTGATATAATGCTGATGCAGTGTAGATAAAACAAGTTGCTACTATTTCAAATACTTCCACAACTTATATGTAAAGCCAAGGCTATTTAAAATGCTCATACTGTAATGGAATGTGAGAATGACCTTGGAAGATGGGGGAAGAGATGCTGCCTAGGGAACAATCAGATAAAAGGGGAAGGAGCCCACAACTGAATAATGGACAGAGAAAGAAACTTAGGAAGTACCCACCCTAACTACTCAAGCAGTAATTAGGGAGGGTGGGAGATTTGGACTTTCAGACTTGCAAGATTCTGTTAATGTAACTTAACAATAAAGTAGAAGTAGCTCATCTGTAGCCATGTTAAAATGCTGTAGCCATCAGAGAAACCTTTTGTAGTAGTATGCCTAGAATTCTCTTAGGTGAAATAATGTAGACACCTTTGATGTTTTTCTTAGGCACCCAAATTTATAACCTGTTGGTATGTTTGAACCTGCCTGGTTTATCTGGGAGGGTTCACACATACCAACAGGATATAAATTTGGGTGCCTAAGAAAAATATCAAAGGTGTCTACATTATTTCACCTAAGAGAATTCTAGACATACTACTTCAAAGGGTTTCTCTGATGGCTGCAGCATTTTCTATATACATTGAGATTGGTGGGGAATTACCTTTTTCCAGATCTTTTTCTAATCTATTGTTATTATACTTTAAATCTGCCCAGTAAACAAACCAGAAGCCAAAGTTTATATTCATGGTGCTTTCACAATATATTTTTGAATGTGATAAAAATGGATCAGAATATTAGGGAAATGTATTCAGTCTACCTCATAGTACAGAAAATGAAGATCACATGAGATTGTACTGAACTTCAGAAAACCAGAATGCACCTCCCACAACAACTGCTGGTGAATCTTGGCTGCCAGGCAGATAGAGGCAGGAGCAGGTGGCCCTTTGGCTACTCTGTTCCCAGTCTATGGCAGCAGCTTGCACTTGGCAGGTGTTCGGATGAATAAATAATAAAATACCAGGCCTTTTAATGTTCTGCTGCTTTAATGTTGCAAGTTTATTGTTTTAGATTTTCATGTTTGATAGTTCTTGTTTTTAATGAGGATTTTATTATTGTTTTTCTTGTATTTTTGTAAAGTACCCAGAGCCACGAAAAATATTTGGTGGCATAAAAATGATCTAAATAAATAACTAACCTGAAGGATCCCACCAGAAGATTGGTTCAGTTCCTAATAGAGAGGCCAATCCACTTCATTTATTCACTTATGATGCTCTGGAAGAAAATCTGGGTATCAACAATCAGAGCTAAGTAATTAGCTGACTTTTTGGCTGTGGGTATATTGCATTAATTAGTACAATAACACTTTACGGAAGAATACTGCCAATGAGTTGATCTTTGCAACTGTTGAGCTCAGGGACTAATTTGTACAAAATGCTAATCTCCTGAAAAACAACGTTTTCTTGCTGGGACAGAAATTCCAGCTGCAAAACAGCTTTGGGGAGTCCATCAATTCAATTCAGGCCAACAGATTTACTAAATCCACAACTGTTTGTAATGATTACATTCATTTTGCTGTAATGTTAAACTCAAATGGGCTAGGAGGAGCTTCTCATTGGTGACAGCATATTTTCCCCTAGGATCTGGGAATGAGATTGCCTTTATATTGTAAAACTTTGTGGAAGAATATAGGGCTCTCAGGCCCATCCCATTTTTGAGGAAACCCTGCTCTCTTATATTGCATTGCAAAATGAAAGGATTCTATTCATAAGAAACAGAGCAAGATGGAAGGAATGAAGCTCTTGGAGTAGTAGAGCCTTCAGGACATTTTTAAGCTGCAGTCTCCAAATGTAGCAGGGCTACCCATTTTTTGAAACAAGTAAAGCCACTGGAAGAGAACATTTAGCCCAGGTCTAAAGTGTCTATCCCATGGCACATCCACAGTGTATTCCTTTCAAAAGCTCAAGCACTTCCCTGAAATGCTGGAAATATTTAAATGGAATGTTCAAAGACTCCACTTAACTTTGGAGCAAGTCTGATGCCCCATGGACAGCTACTTAAGCTGAGCAGTGCTTTTCACAGTTTGGAAATAAAAATGAGCATGTGCATCTGAAATCAAGAGTTGTTATGGTACAAATACAAAGACTGATTCAAACCTTCCCTTCCCCCAGCTGATATCTCTGCATCAGAATAAATTCAGTTCAAAGGATCTCTTAGAAAAATTGGGCCTAAAATCAAGTAGCAGACAAAGGGAAGGACATCAACCTTCCTAAAAGGTTTAAGTGTAATCATGAGTTTATCTACTCACCTATGTTCCCAGGTTTCCATTTTCCAGAAGGCACAACATTTATAGCTATTGTCCTTCTTCAGAATAGTTTTATTTGCCCTCACTGATATCATTACATAGCCAGTTTTGATTGGCTATGAGGGACAGCCTCATTTCCTATAGGAAGAAATTTCACTGAAACATCAGCTGAACTTTCACTGAAACGTAAGCAGGTGCATCTGACCAGATGAATCTATTTCTGGAAACTTTTTACCCATCCTTAAACTGTTGGCAGATGCTGGGAAAGCCTTTAGCCCAGGAGAGGTCAAAAAAAGTCACACACCAAGCATTTCTATAAAAATAATTTATTTACAGAAAGCAAAACAAAAACAAAACATATTTAAAGGACTTAGCTCCCTTTGGAGCAAGCCTTGCTTGCCTACATTGCCGGCAGAGAAAAAAAAAGAGGAAGTAAGAACAAGTCCGGGCAGGTTTTCTCCCCCCAGGCTATTTTGCATGAAGCACGTGAGAGGAGACAATCTAATACAACCCCTTCACCCAGCCAAAATGATTTGATACAATAGCAGTCTTAATCGTTAGTAGGAAAACCTCAACACTCCCCTTTTTACACTATAGATTAAGATGCATAAACAATCTTCTCTGACTTTATATGTCTTTCCATTCACATTACTTTACCATTATCTCCCCTTTGGTTTAACAGAAAGCTACCATTCTTCTTCCTGTGTTTTTCCAAACCTAGGTTGTTATAATTCCAAGGCTTTTTAATGTGAAATGGCTTTTCATGCAGGCTTCAAAATCAAGCCTTTGTTTTTCTGTTGATGTGAACAGCAGCAAATCATCAACATAAATGCACAGATACATACACCCTTGTTTGTCCTTCATATATACACAGGGATCTGCTTTTCCTTTTTCAAAACCAAAATTCTGCAGTTTTTCATCTACTTTTTGGTTCCAGGATCTAGCAGCTTGTTTTAACCCATAGATTGACTTCTGCAGTTCACAAACTAGATTCTCCCCTTTTTCATAGCCAGGGGGTTGCTGCATGTATAATTTGTGATCTAAATCTCCATAGAGAAATGCAGTTTGAATGTCATAGTGGTTAACTGACATTCCTTTTTGTGCAGCAACTTTTAACAGTAATCTAATTGATTCACCTTTAGTAACTGGTGCAAAAGTCTTGTCTAAGTCTAAATCTTTCCTTTGAGTGAACCCTTTTGCAACCAACCTTGCTTTATATTTTTGGATTTTGCCATCAGCATCCCTTTTCAGTTTGAAAACCCACCTACAACCCAGACAGCGTTCATTGGGAGGTAGATTTACCAGTTTCCATGTTTTATTTTCTTTCAAGGATGCTAATTCCTGTTGCATGGCAGAATGCCAATTTTGTGCAATCTCTGGTGGTAAAGCATTCACTTGTTCTAAGACTCAGGTTCTGTGAATATGTGAAAAGCCTTTACTGTTTCAGCCTGAAAACGTGATGGAGGAACGCCTTTATTACTCCTCTGAGATCTGCGAGGTAATACAGGGCTTAAATTTTGACTCCTATCACTTTCCTGAGAAGCATCTATCTCATCAGACAGATCTTCAGTTTGCTTTTCTGGTTTAATGTCCTCATCAGGCAAAAGATCACCATCAGCAAGTCCTTGCTGTTCTCTTGTGGTGGTCAGATCAACTGGAGAGCTAGAATTTAATCTCCCCCAGTTTTGTTCAGCAAAAGAAGCGCTTTTGCTAATTATTAATTTCTCTCCCATTATGAACCTGTAGCTCCTCTGGCTTTGTTCATAGCCAACAAAGAAGGCTTTCTTTGTTGTGGGGCCTCCTTTCCTTCTCTGCTGTTTCGGAATGTGAACCCATGCAGTGCTACCAAACACTCTAAGATGGCTTACCTTTGGTTTCACACCATAAAACAAATGGAATGGAGTGTCCTGAATCACAGAGTTATACAACCTGTTCTGTACATAAGTGGCAGTAGATATTGCCTCTCCCCAGTACTTAAAACATAATCGTGAATCTTTTAACATGCATTCCATCGCATTTTGCAAGGTTCTGCCCTTTCTTTCAGCAACACCATTTTGCTGAGGGGTGTATGGGTTAGAAAGAATTTGTTCTATCCCTTTTTCCACTAGGAACCTTCTGAATTTGTGAGAAAGGTATTCTCCTCCTCTATCACATTGGAGTGCAGATACAGGCCTAGGGAATTTTCCATTTGCCCATGTCACAAAACTTTTAAATTTCTCAAATGCCTCATCTTTATGTTTTAAGATGTAGAGAAATGTGTATCTTGAGAAATCATCAATGATGGTCATTGCATACCTTGCTTGTCCAAGACTTGGAGCAAAAGGACCAATAATGTCAGAGTGTACAATTTCCAAAGGTCTAGTTGTAACTCTGTCACTGTGCTTACTCACAGGAGCTTTTAGTGTTTTGCATTCTTTGCAAACTACACAGTCTAAGTATTTATCACAGGGTTTTATCTTTAGGTCAGCACACAGCTGTGGCATTTGTGCTATATATTTGAAATTAGCATGACCAAATCTCCTGTGCATCAGGTGTACACATTGGTCATGATATGGAGTGTTGCCAACTGCAGCCTTGCAGCTTGGCTTCCTTGCATTTTGCACAATGTACAAGGAGTCTTTTAACATACCAGTAGCACACAATTTCCCATTTTTTCGTATCTCACAACCATTTTTCTTAAATGTTATGATATACCCTGTTGCAGCCAATTGTGCCACAGATAAAAGGTTTGATTGTAAATTTGGCACATACAACACACCTTTTACAGTTTCTCCTAAGCAGGATAAATACAAGTCACCTTGTCCCATAATTTTGGTCACAGACCCATCAGCCAAAGATACACTTCGTCTTTCAGTTTTAGACAGTGACACAAAAGAGCTTTTACAATTACATAAATGACAACTGGCCCCAGAATCTAACACCCATACATCAGAATTACCCTTCTCAGCAACCTGTGCAATCTGGGTTGTCTGAAGAGCCTTCTTCTGTGTTGCCCTTGTGTTCTTCTGCTCTGTCTTTCTACTCTTAGGTCTCATGGCACAGTCTCTTTGCAAATGTCCAGCTGAACCACAAGTGAAGCATCGCTGGCTTGCTAGCGCTGTGGCCCCAGGTTCCTTTTCCTTCTTTTCCCTCATTTTCTGGTCTTGCAGCTTTCCAGAAGAGATGGGGGGGATCTTTCCTCTCTCTTCTCCCATTCAGTGAGTAAGCACTGTGTAACATACGATGGGGTGAGGTCTGCTTCAGGCATAGCCTCCAGGGTACAAATCAGCGTGTCCCACGTTGCATTTAGTGAGGACAGGAGGATATAGGATTTTGTGAGAGGTGTAAATTCCATTCCTCTCTCCTGCAACTCAACAAACAGCTGCTGAATATAATGCAGGTGCTCAGGAAGGCTATCCCCTTCTGCAAGGTAGGCTCTGTACAGCTTTTTTGTCAGATTAACTTTACTCCCTGCTGTTGCCTTTACATATAAGTCTCTCAAAGCGTCCCAAAGTTGCTTTGCAGACTGCATGCCTCGCACGTGGACTAGCTGATTGTCCTCAACTCCCAAGATAATGGTGGCTCTAGCCCGCTCATCCTGTCTCAGCCATTCAGCACTGGGATTTTGGGGGGTTTGCTCACCAATTGGCAGCCAAAGATTCTCTCTGCGAAGATACATCTCCATCTTCAGGGCCCAATTCAAATAGTTGGTCTCTGATAGGCTCTCCAGAGGCATCGCTGAGGGCTGGGAGGTAGCCATGGCTTCTTCCTTCTTTTGCAAGTCACCTCAGCTGGCTTCTTTGTCCTGCAGACTGGCAGTTGCTGGAAAATCTCCAGGTGGCTCCAAAGAAAATCTTCACAGGTCTTTGCTACCTGCCTTTAAATTGTGCATGAGGTGTGGAGTTGATCTCTCTTTTCTCTCTGGGTTTTACTGGGCACATAACCTGTTGGCAGATGCTGGGAAAGCCTTTAGCCCAGGAGAGGTCAAAAAAGTCACACACCAAGCATTTCTATAAAAATAATTTATTTACAGGAAGCAAAACAAAAACAAAACATATTTAAAGGACTTAGCTCCCTTTGGAGCAAGCCTTGCTTGCCTACATTGCTGGCAGAGAAAAAAAAGAGGAAGTAAGAACAAGTCCGGGCAGGTTTCCTCCCCCCAGGCTATTTTGCATGAAGCACGTGAGAGGAGACAATCTAATACAACCCCTTCACCTGGCCAAAATGATTTGATACAATAGCAGTCTTAATCATTAGTAGGAAAACCTCAACATAAACTACCACTGGGGCCACAAGTTGAACTCTGAGGAAAGCGATACAGCAGGAATAAAGAGCAGAGCCTGCACTAGCTACTTTAGGGAAAAACTAAAGATGATTGCAAGTTTCCCATCCAGACAAAAAACAATATGACAATGAACAAATATGTAACTCCACAGCCACTCCTCCTTCTTTCTGGTAACACTGAATAATGAAGATCTATACCATCATAATTCTATTAGACAGTCTTTATCATTGGTTATCATGCCAGGGGTAGGGGCAGATGTGGTTACACATCAAAGAAAATTTGGAGATGCAACCATGTTCTCATGCCCACCTGTTGGCAGGAAACAAAATATTTCTGAAGTACCTCTGCCTGCTTTCACTGCTGTAGTACTGCTAGTCTGCAATACAGAGTGTAAAAACCTCAGGCTTTCTCTTTAGCAATGAATCCTCTCTCAAAGCTAATTCAGGAGAAATTCCGTTGATATGAATGATGGAGAGAGAGCCTCTTTGGTAATTATTCAGATGAAGGACTGGATATATAACTGAGTACTACTGATAATCCATTGGCAAGAAGTACAGAAGAAAGGCCTCCTCAAAACATAGATGGATTTATTCTGGGACCGATTAAGAAGGAAAGCAGAAGAGTAGAGGATCAAATGCAGAATTAACTTAGCCAGAAGGGAAGTTTTGCCCAGCCCTGAATGTCCTGGAATTGTATTACAATCTCCCTCATTCCCATTCATGGTGCTCCATAAATATGTATGATGGGTGCTTCCTGGAGATCTAGGGTTGGGAAATGGTCAAGTGGGGAAGAGAGCATAAAGGAGAGAGTTTTAGGAGAAGATATCTCTGCAAAGACAAGGACTATGCTCAGATACACAACACAGACAATTTATTGCAACAATTCTTGTGGAATCAGCAAATTCCATAATCTATTGTGCACAGATCCTCCTTCATCTTTCCTCTGTACAGGGATAACAGTTACGGAAATTATACAGCACATCACCCCATGCCAAGAGAAAACATCTCAAGAGTATCCCTGATATCTGACTTTTTGAGATTGTGTACGGGCAGCCCAGGAGGCTTCGGAGTGATGGAAAGAGATGGTACAGAAAGCAAGACCACTAGCAGAATACCCTTCCTCAAATTATATTTTATGTTCAGAAACAGCCAAAAGAAGTTTGAATGAATTTTTCAAATACCCTCAGAATACGGTAGAAAAACAAAATATACCTTGCAGGGGAAGACACCTTCTGAAAAAATCACAAGGCTGATTTTGACACGTTATTAATTTTTAACAAAAGTTGTGTATTGGGAGATAGCAGGATTTGACTAATCTTATGTGGGCTCAAAGCTAAGCAAAGCACTTGGATGGGAGACCACCAGAGAAACCCAGGACTATAAGCTAGACTGAAAAGTTGAAAAAGCCCCCCTGAAAAAGTTTCTGACAAATCCATTTCTGTTAGTGCTGCCAAGAAGCAACATGGACATGTCTATGTAGTCAACCAAGAGTTAAACTCAAGAGTTAAACTCAAGTGTATTATTACCTTTTTTTAAATTTAAAACTTGAAATGAAAATCCATCTTCAGCACTCTCTCCCCCTACCCCGAGCTTTACATTATTAGCATTGAAGGGTAATATTTGCTGGTCTGAGGCAAATATCCTTTTGAAAATGGATATCAAACCACTGTTGAGCTGGATCAGCAATTCAGTTATGAAAACATTTTTGCATTCCTCAAAAATCATCACCCCTGTTTTAACTATCCAACCCCCCAGTGGACATTCAAAAGTTATAAAACAGTTCATTGACCAATGATGTATGTTTCAGGAATTTGTTTATAACATCCTAGGCATTGCTGTGCATCAGTACACAACGATGGACTTTAAATGCACATCAGTGCGCAGTAATGAGCTTTAAAAAGAGCCTTTTAATGAGCATTAGTGTACAGCAATAGCCTAAAAAATGAGTCTTTTAATTCTGCATTTGTTTTAAAAGGCAAGCATTTATACACATCAGCACACAGTGAAGTGGGTTTAAAAAGAGTCTTTTAACATGTATTTGCATATGCATCAGCTCACAGCAGTAAAGCTAAGAAGAAGCAAAAAATATATACAGCTGAAAGGTAGGAGTTTTCTCATGCTGATCTTTCCATACACTTTAAAACAACAGATTTTGCACAGAAAATCAAACAGCACAAAAATTCAGCACAAAACTACCGCAGATTTTAGATAGGTTCATCTCTATATCCACTCCCCAGTATTTATCACTAGCATTCTTCATACATATACTATAGGCACAGACGCAGAGAGACACTTTTTAAGTAGGAAAACTAGTAACTATAGTGGATAATCTACATAAGACACCTATGATTCTTTATTATTAAGGCAATTATTATTATTATTATTATTATTATTATTATTATTATTATTATTATTATTCACACACACACACACACGCTGAGCACTCATACATTCCAAGATGCTATTCCATATGGGGATTAAACAAAATTTACTACCTTGAAACAAGGTTGCAAAATGAGGGTGCAATCCCACTAGAAAGAATAGCTTTGAGACCCCAATTGACTTAAGTGAAGGAGTTAACATATTTGTTCAACTTTTGCTGGAACTTTCATATACTGTATACCTATGGATGTGTACAAGCAGAGGCTAGACAACCATCTGTTTGGGATGCTTTAATTCATATTCCTGCTCTAAGCAGCGTAGTTAAGTGCCCTTTCAACTCTGTAACTGTAAAATTCTTATGTCTGAGCTCCTATTTTTCATGGTATGTGAGATCCAGCATCCATCTTTCTTCTGGCATAAGCCTCTCTATGAATTCAGGGACTTTACTTAAGTTGCAGGGTAGTAGAATCCCTGACCCTTGAGACTCTGGAGTTGCTATAGGTTGTAGTGACTGCATCTTCACAACATGAATCCACTGATTCTCAGGCTGGAAACAGATAGACTGAGGCCAGCCCACCTAGGTTCAGCACCATATAACTCTGTTGCCCAAGGCAAAGTTAACTAACCAATTTCAAATATGGAAACAAAATGAGTATTAGCATTTGGACAGAGTCTTCTACTGAAGCTGAGGAGAACTTGTCAGCTTAGATGCAGAAAGCCTATATTGCACAGTTCTTCAGCTCTGCCTCATCACTCCCTCTGCTGTTTGCAGCAGCAGCATCACTCTGTCTAATTCAGTATTTCTCAACCTTGGCAACTTTAAGCTGTATGGACTTCAACTCCCAGAATTCCCCAGCCAAGCATGCACTGGTCTAATAGTAGGACTGGGACTAATGGGACTGATGCTTGGAAATTCAAGTTGTGTCAGTTTTTCATCCAAAATTCCAACTATTAAAGACTGAGACCTGTTCAAAACACTCACCTCATGAGATCTGGAGTACTCTCTCATGATATTTTGGCTGATTTCCAATGTGTGTCTTCCACAGGTGCTATGGGAGTATCTTGTTTTCCACCACTGGAATCCGCCTCAGGGTTTCTATGTTTGTTTGGAATGCTGGCCAATTTATACTATAAAGTAAAATGTGGGGGGTTCATCTTCATTTTATTGTTTGTTTCTTTTAAAACGTAAGCCACCCAGAGTTCTCTGAGAGTTGGGTGGCCTCTAAATCCAAATAAATAAACAACCGCTTTGGCTTGGGGAAAATTTGTTTGCAAACCAAATAAATTCTTCCTGAGCTGAATCCAACTGCAATTTTGTGGAGACAATCTAGCATTCATTTTTTTTCCAACATAATTGCCTCCCCTTTTTGTCCTGGTGGGCATATTTGGAATTTTGAGAACATGTTGCAGGTGGTCTCCTAAAATGGTGGTAAGGAGAAGTTTTCCCATTTACAAAATGGCAGCCAGGTGCTCATTTGTGCTAATCTAATATTGTAATGGTTTGTGAGAATGACCTTGGGAGTGGGGATGGTGGATGAGATGCTGCCTAGGGAACAATCAGATAAAAGTGGAGTCCCCTCTTCTGTGTCTGTTATGCAGCTGCATAACGGACACACAAAGAAACTCAGAAAGGATCCTCCCTAACTTATCAAGCTGTAAAAAGAGATGGCAGGAGGTTTGTACTTTCAGACTTGCAAGATTCTGTTAATGTAGCCTTACAGTAGAGTAGAATTAGCTTATCTGGTCATGTTTCCTGTCTGGTCTACCTGAGAAGGCTGACAAATATATGGCACAAATTTACATGAAGGGAGGCAGTCATCAGAGATGTGTTTGGGATGAGGAGGGTTTACCATTTTTAATTGTCATAAAGTTACTTTGGGCTTACATTACATTTTTTTATCTACTTCCCATCTCAAAATGGCAGGAAACTGTCATTTACTTTTCAGCAACCAGTGGGCTTTTAGGGCTATTAAAAGGGAATCCAAAGGCCACATGTAGCTCCAGGACTAAGTTGCCAATCCCTGTTTAAGGGCAAACACTATGGAACAGAAAGCACATATTCCATTTCGCTACAACCTCTACCTAATAGGATACTTTCCTCAATACAGAGGGAAGAAAATAAAAATAACCGCCAAAACTACCCAATCAACATGAGACAGAACAAAATGGCTCACAAGACTGTAGACACTTCTCACACCAGCACCTAACAATATGATAAGCAGCACTGCTTTATCCTGGCTTGATTTGGTATTCCTTGTCCCCAGTAACAGCAATGAGAATAAGATGCCAATATGAAATCTGAAGTTCCTGTGGCAGAAAAATGGTTTGTGAAGGAACTGCTATTAGCATTCTTCAGCCCCATTGCCATCTTGGGTCTGACTTTCATTAACATATCTTTCACGCAGTGGCCATGTTCAACCAATCATGGCCTACAGGACTGACATAAATAAGGGAAAAGGAGGGTGAAGGAAAAGAGGGTTAATGTAAAAGAAAGGTGTGAACATTTTCCAAGGAGTGCTGAAAAACGCATTTTAAAAGAAAGGCACTTTCTGCGGCTGCTGTAAATAATGGTTCAAAAAAAAATCAGTAATTTCAGCTCAGCTCAAATTCAAAGGATTTTCATGAACAATTCTATGAGGTTCCATTTCCATTCATTTCCATGTGATTTAGAATGCACATTTTTATTTGATATAGTAGTTACAATGGATGCGGTTGAGAATTCTTAAGTGATTAGAAGTTATATTAAGTTAGATTTCTGGTTTGCCACCTGATATCATGTTACCGTATTATCATTGCTTTGTATTTTATATTGGAGAGCTTTAAAAACTAAGACAGACGATTAAATTGACAAAAATATTTTACTAGTTAACAGTCCGTGGCTGGATTGCACGTCCCAATTTTTCACTGCTGCGTATACTGCTGGTGTCTGAATAAAGTAAACATAAAATAATCATTGCTATTTTGTCTGACAGTTTCATGAAATGGCCACAGAAGCCTCAGTTTGAAAAACAAAAAAAGAGAAATTGGTAATTCCTTCAGAGTTTGATTACCCATCACCTATTAGGCTGACATCCAGCATTCAGGCCTAAAATCTCTAAATTACATAGCAATCTAGGCTCTTCCGTTGATCCATAAAAGCAGGCACTTAGCAAAATCTAAAGACAGGTAGAAGCCGCTCAGCACACATGATGGGTTGCCTTTTCAAGATCTCCACCGAGGCATGCAAAAATCAACATATGCTGGGGGAGCCGCACTGGGTACTATTTGTACAAAGTAATACAGCAGTGACCTGAAGCAATAAAAATACCTGCAGATTTAAACTCCAAGGACCTCTGCTGCATATCAATAGCAATGCGAACAGCAAAAATAGACATGTATTATTTATAGAGCTATTTATAAAAAACTAAAATACCTTGCTGCAGAACTATTTTCTCTGAACTGAATTGCTTTTTATTCTAGCACATTGTGCAGTTTTATGTGGCATGAAGGACTGTCCATTAAGGAAAGGGGTTGCAGGCAAGTGCTAGATCTGCATCCCTAGAAGCACTCTTTCAGAATGAATCTGATGTGCTCTAGAGCCCTAATTCCTTAGTGTTAATCTATATGTGAAGTGAAGAACAATGAGAGCCAGTTTGGTGTGGTGGTTAATGTAGGCTAGAAGCCGGAAGACTGTGCGTTCTAGTCCCACCTTGGGCACGAAGCCCTCTAGGTGACCTTGGGCCAGTCTCTCAGCCCTGGGAAGGAGGCAATGGCAAACCACTTCCAAACCCTTGCCAAGAAAACTGCAGGGATTTGTCTAGTCAGTCACCAAGAGTCAAGAGAAAGGCAGACGACAGACAGACAGTCAGACAGGCTTAAAACTCCACTAAAACTTTGGACACACACACACACACAAACACTTCTGTATGCATACACATACACATGCACATTATTGCACACTGTTTTCCCCTATATGCATGTTTTGTACATGCTTTCTTTATGTGTGTGTGTGCTGCGCATGTGTTACTTATATTAATATCTTTCTTTTGCTTGGAGAACACCATTGCAATTTTTTAAAAAAGTGTAACTTTCAAAGTATAATTGCATTTTGGTTCACGTAATATTTATGATTTGGGAAATCAGGATAGTTCCCATTAAAATATGAACCCCAAACGAAGTTCTCCCTCATCCCTATCCCTGTGTTAATTCAGCAAAATATGAAACACATTTCTGATCCATATGTTTCTAAAGTGTATGGAAGCTAATTTCCTCATGTCTGGACCCTATGCTTTCAGGCAACATCTGTTAGGAGGAACCAGATGTGTTTCCTTAGGAAAATCTGCTCATAGTCTTCCAGTAAAGTAAATAAATTTTACTCTGTTACTCTGTATACTGTGCTTTATAAAGTTTTAAAGTTTATCTTCTTTTGTGCAGCAAAAAGGGTATGCTTGCTCCTTGAGATTATCTACAACTTCCTGGTCCTTTAATACATCAATTTCAGTAATTTATTCAACCATTTTGTTGTTGTTCTGCTTTTTTTTTTTTTAGATTAAGTAACTTGCAAGTGTAACTTCGTTTCATTTAATCTTTAAACCAAAAACAAGTAAGATTATTGATGTACCTTCTTGATTATTTGCTTTAAAGTCCAAACTGATGTTGGTAACATAATAGGTTTCTTTAGCAAGCTTCCATGAAAGACTCCTAACAGTAGGCCAGCAATAAAATTTCATCTAATTCAAATTCAAGGGAATGAGAGAGGGAAAAATATGGAGGCTGGGTTGACTTAATATATCACAGTTCAAGACTGATGCACAACTCAGGTGTCCTTCTGGACTTGCAGCCTTTGCATAGGTTCATCTCATGCACCAGTTGCACACTTTCCTCAATTGGGAGGCCCTTCAGACGGTCACTCATGCCCTGGTCATCTCACAAATGAATTATTGCAATGCTCTCTACATGAGGCTGCCCTTGAAGACCACCCAGAAGGTAAAAAGGTTCAAAATGCAGCAGGGCGAGCAGTAACTGGGGTCTCTCTGTGTGCCCATGTGTCACCCCTGCTATGCAAGCTGCATTGGCTGCCAGTCAGCTTCTGAGTGCAATTCAAGGTACTAGTTATTACCTATAAAGCCCTGTACGACAAAGAGCCTGGATGTCTGAGAGACCACTTACAGTATCTCCAACAGTTTCTGCCTGCCCAGTACATTCCAGCAGAGGGGTATACTCCAGGTCCCCTCCTTTAAACATTGCCATATTGTGGGATCTAGGAAGAATGCCTTTTCTGTTGTGGCCCCTACCCTCTGGAACAGCATCCCCCCAGAGATAAGGATGGCACCCTGAGGTTCCAGAAAGCTTTGAAAACCTGGTTTTGGTCCCAGGCCTGGGGTTAATGTTTATTATTTGTTCAATGGCCCCTGCTTTGTTTTGTTATTTTTGCTGTTGTCAGAGTGCTGGAAAAGACCCAACAAAATACACTCACCCAGTTCGTTGGCTCGAAGGAAGGAAGTTTATTCTCAACTTTGCAAAGCTGGGCTCCCAGGTTTTGGCTCTACTCGCAGGTAGACCAAAGTCCGGAGAGCACCAGGTTAAGCATTTCAAGCTCTTTTATTCCCTCTCTGCCGCCCCTCCCTTAGGAGGCTTGGCTCACAATCTTCCTCTTATTATTTGACACATAAGCATTTTAGCATCAGCAGATGAAAGCCAGTTATGGCCAGCTTCTACCACTTCCCTACTTCCATGAGTTTGAGACACGTGTACACTTTTGAACTTTTTACCTTTTCCTTTTTGAACTTTCTAACTTCCCCTTTTTCTGCAAGCAAGTTAACCATATCCTTACGAGAGCGAGAAGCACCCACCCCAGTTGCACAGCTTCCTCAGCTGCAAACCCACTTGCCGGAGCATATGCGGTTTCTTGTGAGCAAGCATAACAGGGCATCAGAAGGTCAGTTACCCACATCCGTGTCTTCAACTTTCGTTAGTCTCTTCCTGTTTACTACTCCCTTGAATTTGAAGTACAGTTATTAAATTCCCCTCTCACAATTCCCCCCTTTTTCTTTTCACGCCACTTAGCTTCAAATTCAGCTAACAGGAACGCAGCATCCCTCTCAGACTGTTCGTCCCGTTCTATTGGTCTATAATCTTTCCTTAATACCATCAGCTGGACTGTATCTATTTGTCCTTTTACAAAATTTATTATTCTTTTTAGAATACAGGGCCCAAACGTAAGGAGTAATAACAATATGACTAAAGGCCCCACCAGAGTGGAAATTAGGGTAGTCAGCCAAGGGGAGGTGTTAAACAGAGACTTGAACCACCCCTGTCTATCTTCCCTCTCTCTCTTCCTCCCATAAGGCTAACAAGTCCAAACTAGTGAATTAACCGTAGTTCCATACTCTAGTTAAGCTGGATTTCAAAACTGTATCCTAATACCTTTTCATATGGAAATAGAAATTCTCTATTGTTCTAAATTGAGTACATCTTCAAAGCTTCCCTTGAACCCTGTGACTCTCTTTTCCAGGTCCAGGGACTATCATGGTCATCAAAACTACAAGGTATTAGAAAAAGTTCAGGCGCCTGGTGCGCCCTATTTCTGGGTCTTCCTGGGGCTGCACAGTCCAGTGTCCAGCAATATTTGGCAACACCAGTGTCTTCCTTAGGATTTTTTTTTTTTCCAACTCAGTTGCCGAGTCCCCTCCGTCTGGTTTAACTCGATTTCCAGACTTAAAAGGATGCGCCTGCTCTTCCAACAGTAGGGCACTGTGTTCCTGTAGAGAGGGAGACAAGGACAAGACTTGCGCAGATAACTGTTTCAAATACTTGCAGACAAATTTCTTCCCCGTGGCATGCATGTCTCCTACTTCTCCACTAAGAATTCCAAGATAGAGTCACCCATCTCAAATGGACTGACTCCTCGTCTTTTCTTAGGAGCAATCCAGAGACTTAGTATTGTCACTAAAAGGGCTTGTGTCCATGTTAATCCTGCCTTTGGTCCTAGCCTCTCCCAGTGTCTTTTCAGCCTATAAAGAAAGCCTTTCACCCATTCTAAGAAACAGTTCACCCCAGGGCCACCCTCTTTTTGGAGGTTCTCCTGGTTCTTTGGGTTGTCCTTTTGGCATACCACATATCTTTCACACACACCTGTTTGGCTTTCAAAAAGGTTCCAGGACAAATAAATATTCTAGACACACAATCCCCTAAAGCGTTTGTCCCATGTGACTAGATTGGTAGGTGTAGTTTTGGATATATCTAAGCACTACTTTGGATAAAACTAATTTTCCTGCCCTAACAAAATACCACCCTAAGTAAATAGGCTGGCCATCTCTTTGCCACCTGACCCAATTGCTTTCAATCCAAAAAAAAAATTTTCTTTTTTCTCTCCTGTTTTTATCATCATGTGTCATGTTGAGGAGGGATTAAAATTTAATCCATATAAAAACACACACACGTTCCTAAAACTGGAATGCCAGGAGCAGAGTAGAGTGGAGCTGTTCCCCCCCACCTTCTCTGAGTCATTGCTTCTCTGAAACTGCCCACATTCTCCCCCCTTTACAGTGGCAGCTGCAGAAAGAAACTTAAAGGATTGTCCCTGCGTGTGTGTAAAGATATTGTAAAAGGAAGAATCCAAAAAGATGGGGGAGTAAAGGATCTTCTGTAAAAACATTGCCCCTCCCCTCTGTCACCCTTCCATCCCCTCATCTGGATCCTCAAGTCTGTAACAAGCAGGCAAGAGGCAGACTGAAGGGGGGGAGTTTGGGTGAGACTGGGCAAATAATGAAACACACATACTTCTCAAACAATTAAAAAATGGGAAAGGATCGACAGAAACCTTTTAACTTTCCCATCATATGCATTCAAATTACACAAATCACCACACACAAAACCAGAATAAATGGTGGATGCAGGCATGGTCAGAACCTGCAGCCTCCCAAGGAATAGACTCACACAATCTCTCAACTCTCTTTTCACAACTCAAAACAGTTTCTCAACCTTACGTATACGCGTACATTCAGACAAACAAATACTCCCAAAAAGAAAACCGCACACCAATGCCTCAACAGGCTGTTGCCACATGCAATTCATCACAGCACTGCAGGAATACAGAAGCTCTAGCCGCTCCCATGCCTATTGGAGACAATCCACACTCAACTGCCCTATTGTGTTTTAACTCAACTCCTCTCCCAGAGAGCCTGCGTCTCTCCCGGTCCTTTCTGCGCCTGTCTGTTTCCCAAGCCCTCCATTCCATGGAATACCTCCTTGATCCAATCTTCCGAGAACTCCCCCTGCCTCCCCCTCTTTGGGGCCGCAAACCTTGAGCTAAAACAAGACATTTCCCTTTCTTTCTGCCTTCATTCTCTCATTTCTCCTATTCCTCTCCATCTCCTGGGTTTGCCCTGCAAACACCCTGTTCATTTATGGGCTCTGCCTGACTATCCTCCCAACCTTTCCCTTTTCTGCCCTATTTCAATAACCATCCTCTGTTCCTCCAGTGTCAGGAAGACTGATAACAAAGTCTGAATATCTTGTCACCTTGGATTGTGGGTTTGCATCGATCCAATCCACAGACTCTCAACTAAATCACTGACACTTCATCCATCCAACCTTCCATCCACATACAGTTGCCAATCAGCTCTCGTTTCCAAATTCGAATTAAGCAAACAACACAAAACACAAGGCTTCCTCAGGTCGGGCAAATATAAAGCTGGTGTCTCCACCAAGGCTGTTTTCTCCTCCCCCTTCAATTTCCAAGTGGTCTATAAGTTGTTCTGGCAAGGCTCACTTGTTAGCCCTCAAACAGGTCAAGCACTTGCTGCTTATTTGCTGGGCTATCGGGTTCATTCTTATTTCTCCTTCACTTTATTTAATTCACTTTTACCCAATTCCCTTCCACACAAATTAAATTGGTCACCTACTCACAGCACTGAACACATGGCACAATCAAATCCCATGTCCCTCCATTCACAGCAAATAACAGAAGGGATTGCATAGCCAAAAATTTGGAAGACCCGCAGCCTGGCCAGGGCTATGGATTTCCAAATACCTGAAGCATTCCCCTTTTTACTGTGGAGGAGTTCAGTTCCTGAAAGGGACAGACTCACGTTTAACTCCTTAAGGGACACGCTCACATAGCTTTTCTCTCCCTGAGCTCAGGACAGATGCCCATGCCACACACACATGAGCACACACACACTCTGCACCATTTCCCTCAACAAATATACATACCAATACACAGACAAATACCTACAAACAGAAAACATTTTCACATACTCATACAAATTCTGACAGTCCTGAAGGACTCCCAGGATTGATTTCTACCGGTTCTCTTCTTCCCCGCCATTTCCACACCTATACTTTCCTCATCTCTGACTGGCGGCGTCCTCCGGTGTTCCCTTTATTCCATAACCTCCCTCACTGTTGCTACCATGATCTTACCCTTCTGCTTATGTTTTTCTCTGCTTCTCCTTGACATAGATTTTCTGCGTTTCCTTTAAGAAATCCTCTATATTCTCCTCAGCCCATCTTGGTTACTGCCTTCTCTCACCCCGATCCTTGATCAGCACTAGCCTCCTCTCGACCCTCTGATTGTTTTACATCCAAGGTAGAGTACTCCAGCCCACGCTGGATTTGCTTTACAGCAATTTTAAGCCTCTGACTGTCGGGGGCAAAACCGGACTGGCCTCCCAGCAAGCGCTGGCTAGTTTTAAAGTCCGACCTCAATCTGTGGCATCGAGACGAGTTGCTGTCCTCTTTACTTACAAAAATGCCTGTGGGCGGGTCTGGCCCTTCCCAAGACACATGGTACCATACTTCCACATAAGGAACCTGGTCCGTGAGACCATTTCCTTCAACTAAGTGATCCGATACCCATCGGACATCCCATTCGAATCCCAAAAGTAGGGACGTTCGGGATTGACCAAGGGGTATTTTGGCCACTGTTTTGTGCACAGACTTATCATTTTTAGTTTATCCAATCCTCTAGTATACTTCTTCAGCCAAGGCATATTCCACTGATTAATCACTTGCCCTAACGGCACTTCTGGATCCACCCTAGAGGCTCCCCGAGCCTCAGAGCTGGAAGTTCCCTGAACTCCAGCCTCCAGTCTCCTAGGTAGTCTGCTCTGTGCTTTCCCCATGACTGACCGCTCACTATCTAGTCTCGCCACGAGGACTCCAGCCCACGCTGGATGCGAATTTTAAGCCCTCTTCCTCTCAGTGAGATTTTATCAGACTCCCAGCAGGCGCTGGCTATTTTTAAAGTCTGACTCCTTCTATACCCGTCCCACGGGAACACTACAGCCGACCTGAGGCACCGGACTCTCACGGCTACCTGCAGGAACTGCGACTGTTTAACCACCCACACAAGGGCCCGCCGGTCAGTCACGACTTTCCAAGACTTATAACTCACTTATTCTGGTCTCTCGTCAGAGCCTTCGACTGGGCATATTTCTCAACTGATTCCCAATCAGTCCACCAACCGGTTGGCTTTCCTTCGCCCGCTGTCCCAAACAGTCGGACGTTTCCATTCCTTCCTTCGAGTCATCCTTTTTGAAAGATGCCCGTGCCGGCGGTCCCGAGGGGTCCCGAGTGGAGACACTTCACCAATGGGAAGCGGTGGCCACTTACCCCCTCCTGGTCCCCTCTGGATCGGTCCTGGCCGTCGGGCTCCTGGCTGGCTCGCCAATTGTCAGAGTGCTGGAAAAGACCCAACAAAATACACTCACCCAGTTCGTTGGCTCGAAGGAAGGAAGTTTATTCTCAACTTTGCAAAGCTGGGCTCCCAGGTTTTGGCTCTACTCACAGGTAGACCAAAGTCCGGAGAGCACCAGGTTAAGCATTTCAAGCTCTTTTATTCCCTCTCTGCCGCCCCTCCCTTAGGAGGCTTGGCTCACAATCTTCCTCTTATTATTTGACACATAAGCATTTTAGCATCAGCAGATGAAAGCCAGTTATGGCCAGCTTCTACCACTTCCCTACTTCCATGAGTTTGAGACACGTGTACACTTTTGAACTTTTTACCTTTTCCTTTTTGAACTTTCTAACTTCCCCTTTTTCTGCAAGCAAGTTAACCATATCCTTACGAGAGCGAGAAGCACCCACCCCAGTTGCACAGCTTCCTCAGCTGCAAACCCACTTGCCGGAGTATATGCGGTTTCTTGTGAGCAAGCATAACAGGGCATCAGAAGGTCAGTTACCCACATCCGTGTCTTCAACTTTCGTTAGTCTCTTCCTGTTTACTACTCCCTTGAATTTGAAGTACAGTTATTAAATTCCCCTCTCACACTGTCCATTACATTATTTTAGTCTGGGCTGTCTGAGTGATTCAATGTTTTTAGCTGTTTTTATATTTTTCCTAGTTTCATACACTGCCCAGAGTCCACTGGAGTTGGGCAGCCAATAAATTTAAATAAATAGTAAGGTAAAGGTAAAGGTTTCCCTTGACGTAAAGTCCAGTCGTGTCCGACTCTAGGGGGCGGTGCTCATCTCCATTTCAAAGCCTTGGAGCCGGCGTTGTCCATAGGACACTTCCGGGTCATGTGGCCGGCATGACTCACGGAACGCCGTTACCTTCCCGCCGAAGCGGTACCAATTAATCTACTCACATTTGCATGTTTTCGAACTGCTTGGTGTGCAGGAGCTGGGAATCTAGCAGTGCCAAAATTCAGCACTGCATTTTCCAAGCTGATATAATAACCAAACGGGTAAGGAATTTTATTTAACCTTCCTCCTAGATCAATGTTTTTTCAACTTAGTGACTTTAAGATGTGTGGGCTTCAACTCCCAGAATTCCCTAGCCAGCATGCTGGCTGGGGAATTCTGGGAGTTGAAGTCCACACATCTTAAAGTTGCCAAGTTGGAGAAACACTGTCCTAGATAGCTAAACCTCCTCATAAAATCACATAGGCCTAAGCATTGTAGTATCACCTAATCCATATTCTCAAATACTGATGTGGTTTAATTTTGAAGTTCTGTGTACCCAACATAAGTCTGAAGTTTGAATTTGAGGGCTGTTTGGTGAAGATGAGTGGGAGCAAACAGATGATTAGGGTAGGGATGGGACTGTGTGGAAAGGTAGATTTCAGGATCGCATGTTCCAAGTAACATAAATACAACCTTAGTGATATTAATGTCTATTAGCCTTAAAAAACATTTAACCTGCATTAAATCTGTAACAGTCAAATGTAACTGCAGTGTTCTAATGTTTTATTTTATACATCTTCTCAAGAAGCAAAGCAGATTCTTACCATCTGTAAAAGCTGTAGCTACTGCAAGGTGGTGAGCTATCTTTCTGAGTCCCATACTTGGCTAGGAGACAGATGACCGTAGAGTTTTTCTCCTCAAATCCCCCAACCCTTTTGCACATGCTTTTCTGTACTTACAAAGCATCTTTCTTACCAGTCAGAAACTGGTGAGATGGGGAGGATTTTCTGAAGGTTCAACTAGCTGACAACAGTGCCATCTTGTGTTACATTTTGCCAGCCAGTGTATATTTTATACACATCTCTCTGTGTGTGTATACATACAAAGACACGCAGAGACAAATTTAATGTGCTGTAAAAGCACATTAAAGAGAGCGTTTGATACATGTCAGTGATGCAAAATATTTATAGCACAGCAATTAATAAGTGCTCTTTATTATTACTTATTTTCCTTCTGTTGGGTTTGTAAGTGTTTACTGTTGACATGTGGGCAATTCAATGATAGCAACAGGGAACTTCTCAGATAGCTTATGTGGATGTACTTTGATGGAGCTGCAAATCAATATTACTTTCTAAATTTTTAATGTTTACTCTGTGCATAATTCTGCAAATAAAATAAACTCATCTGGAAAGACTATTCTTTATTGTTGTCCATGTGTCATTTCAACAGAATTCCTAACTACCAACTATAGATATGGACTTAAGAATGTCTAGACTAATAAATCAAGACCAGAATTTGAGTAACCTCTAGTGGCAGGTAATTTTTCAGAACTTCCAAACTCTTACTGTAGTTCTAACAATGACTAAATTGGTGAAGGTGGGAGGAGAGTGGGAGAAGGGTCACAACAGTGAATTACAGATCTAAAAATAAAACCAGAGATGGAGTTGCATTAGAGTATCTTTGCATTTAGTGAAGCAAAATGCAAAATGGTGATATTAGAGATGGATACGATTTGCACAGTACGTGCCGGAACTGAAAACTGTTTTGAAATCTTTATAGTGTAATCCAGTGACAGATTTGCAAGATGCTTTGAAGGTAAAATTGCTTCATGCCAATTTGAACACTCCCTTTAATGTAGAAAAAATGTTTGTGGCTGTCCAGCCTGCCACATACTCCCTTAATCTTTGCCCATTTAAACTAGCCAAAGAGGGCTTGACTGAGTGGATTTGTGATGGAATAGTACTATAAATCTTAAGGAGAATGCCTGTCCCCCATAACAGTGGGCACAATTTGTAACCCATCCATTAAGAAAGTTATTTGGTAGGACTTAGGAAGTGCACTTTCTCTGTTGTGGCACCTGCCCTCTGGAATAGCATCCCCATGGAGGTTCAGAATGCCATAACCCTGCAAGCCTTTAAATTATATTTGAAAACCTGTTTTTTCCCTTAATCTCTGGGATAGGTTGAAGGGTGTCTATCTGGTATGCAGTGTCTGTTTTGGTTAGGGTGTATGTTTGTTCCACACAGTTATGTTTGCTCTTTTTTATTTGCTTTTAGTTACTGTATCTGTTTTTAATCTGTATCCAGAGTCAGTACTGAGTTAGACAGCCAGATAAATCGAATGAATGAATGAATGAATGAATGAATGAATGAATGAATGAATGAATGAATGAATGAATGAATGAATGAATGAATGATAGTGGAAGTTTGCTGAAGAAATCCTTTCTGGATTCATGAACCAATCACAAATACCCATTTTCTGGGCAAGATCTTTGAGAAGGTGGTGCCTGCAGGTAGCTGCATATGTTCTTGGAGGAAATTGATTATCTCACCCCTTTCAATCTGAGTTCAGGCCTGGTTGAGAATAGCATCAGCCATAGTTGTCCTGAAGGCTGCCTCCTATGGGAGAGAGACAGAGGTAATATCACTGAATTGATTCTCTCAGCAACTGTTGTTATCATTGACATTGGTGTACTTTCTTGAGATAGAGATTGGAGGCTGTATTCTGTTGTGTTTCCACTCCTACTTGCAGATACAATTTCATAGATCAGTATTGGATGACTATAATTCTGCACTTATATCTATAGTTCTGCAGTGGACATCTATAGGAAGCTCCTGGGGGGAGTAATGAAGAACTTGGGGGGTAGATGTCATCAATATTTTAATGACACTCAGCTGTAACACCAGAATCAAAAGAGATTGCACATGTTCTGAACCATTGCCTGAATGCAATGATTAGGTAGATGAAAACTAATATTTTAGATTCTCCTGCCACTTGGACTTTTTTACTTTTTTACTCTTATTTATATCTATTTATTAGAGTAATTTCATATTTGTATATTTTATTTATTGTGTGGTTGTTGTTTTAATTAATTAATTATTGTAAACTGCCCAGAGTCCCCTGATGGGAAGAGATGGGTGGGACTAAATAAATAAATAAATAAATATTCTAAAACTGAATCCTGATAAAATGGAGACCTTGTGGGTAGGTGTTCCCAGATCTCATAAACTGGGGAGTTTGCTATCTGAATGGAGTTATGCTCTCTAAGGAAAAATAGGTATATAGTTTGCAGGTCTTCCTAAAATTACGACTGTCATTGAAGGCCTAAATGAACTTTGCATGTAGGAATGCCTTTTACCAGTTTGGGTTTCAGTAACTATGCTAACTACTCCCTTTTCTGGATAGGCTTAACCTTAGATTTAGACTACTGTAATATGTTTTCTGTGAGTCTGTCCTTGAGCTTTATTGGGAAGCTACAGAATGTGGCCACCAAGTTGCAGAATGGAACATCTAGCTATATACATGTTTAAACTAATTCTAAGCAATTGCACTAGTGCCAAACTCAAAGTTTTGCTTTTGGTGATAAGCCAGACTCACAGTTTTGCTTTTTATTCAATCAATGTGGGACCTGAGAGGTAGCCTTCACTGCTACAGACTAGAACAATGCACACTTTGAAAATGATTCAGAAGGGTTGAATATATTATATTTAGACTGTTTTAATCAATTTTTGTATTTAATTATTGTTCACAAACTACTTCAGGATTTGTAAAAATGGAAAGCAGTATACAACTTGCATAAGGCATAGATTGCTTATACAGTACAACAATATTCAGTCCCCAAGCCTCAGAATCAGTTCCATAACAGCCTGTTCTTCGTTGCTGCACAAATCCTTGGATTACTGAGCCTTAGTAATCTAAAGAGAGACTGACTTCGGAATGGATCTGCATGTGCTACAGTTGAGTGAAGGTGCATTGGCTCATCCGTCTAGTAGAGACAATGGTGGGAGTTTACAAGAAGGCAGAGACAATTTAGCAGTGGTGCAAATGCTACATGTGGAAGAGAGATTACACTGCAAATCTCCTTTTAAAAAGGAGAAGACAGGAAAATATGCTCCCATATATCGTATATCCAGGGACAATGTAACAGCTAAATGCTCCCCCAGGTCCCCACCCAGTCAGAGATGAGCAGGGGTGTCCATGGGGGCATCACAACATCAAGATGGTGGCCACAACCATCTTCCCAAAGCCCTGCCCCTTTACTCCCAAGTGATTCCAAGTTGGGGAACTGTCCCCAAGAAGGCCTGCTTCCTGGCATCCCTTTTCCTATGGGTTCCCTGAGAAAGGGATCTGCAGACTGCCTTCTTGGCCTGCCTTGAACAGGCATGCAAATTCTACCTATGTCAGAGCATCTCAGAAGTAAATCTATGATATGAAAAATTGGTTGGACAGTTTCTCTGAATTTTTCCTAGGATAGCACAAATTCTCCACTAGCTGCTTAAGTGCAGTACTCCCTCTTAGCAATGAAAATACCCACACAGCTGAAAAATGCAATGTGGGGAGTTCCTCAGGAAGTTCTTAGTTGTTATTTAATTCAATAACAAGAAGCCAGGTGTAGTGTACTGGATTATTACTATTAGTCATATGTGTGATCCTGTATTGTTACCTGATTATCTTAGCTTGCCTGTATATGTTGTAATTCTTGCAGAGTCACTTCTGTGATTCTGTTACAGAACACTTGTTCTTCTGGAGGTTTCAGAAAAGCAAGCAGCAGAAAAACATAATTTTGACTCAAGTGCCTTTTGTTTGATCGGTTGAAAAGACACACCAGGAAAGCTGCAATCTGCTGGAAAAAGAACTGAACAATAAAGAAAGCATAGCCGTACACATGGCTTGGGCATCTTGAACTGAAATCAGTTCAGGAACACCAAGTTCCACTTGCAAACATTTCTCCAAAATTCTCTCCTTTCTGAACACATTGTACAAGCAAATTCATAAGACTGGAAGAAAACTGGTAGGAAAAAATGCACAGCAATATTTCTGCCTAGCTCTAGTTCCATTGGCCACAATTCCCCTGTCCATTGGCTTAATTAATCTTCCTGGCAGATTACATTTGAAAACATTAAAAGTTCCCAAAATATCAAAGCAATTCTTGCAGAAAAATAGTAGGAAGCTAGTATGCTACAACCTCTAACATATTTATTTGTGTCAATGCCTTTTGGTCCACAGAAATGGGGCCCCATATGAGAAAGTCCTCTCTTTTGTAGCTACCTGCCTCACTTCACTTAGTGGAGACATCTGGGGGAGCTCTTCCAAAGATGAATGAAGACTCCAGACAGATTTATAAGGGAGGAAGCACTCCTTGGGATTCCAGGGTTGATGCATATCTGAATCTCAAACTTAGCTGAAGTTTGCTTGACCCATTCTCTTGTTACAGATTTGAACTTCAAGATCTTATGCAGTAATAGAAATGCAGTTATCCACTTAACTGTACTGATTACAATTGCTTAAGCATCACACACTCACACATTCATACTCACCAAGCTTCACTAGAATACTGGCTAGGCAATGCAAGGGGTGTTGGAGAAGACAGAGTGCTCACTAGATGGTTGCCTGCGCAGATGAGGTCTTATGACAAGCCTCTATACAGCTCTTGTTTTTATCTCATGCCAGCAGCCTTCCATCACATGTCACCTCCATTATTGTTGTGCTGTTGTGCCATTGCTTGTTTAAGTATTACTTGCTGCCTTGTGGTTACTTTAGCTTCTTTATTCTTTGTTGAACATATAGTCCTGTCTGGTTTCAGCTGATTCCAGCTTACTTGCTCCTGTGGATGTACATCATTCTCTCTGAGTTTTTCTTGATTTCTGTCACTTCTGCTTCTCTCAGCTTGGTGTCCCCTTGGTTCTTATGACACACTCTTTCACTTCCTGTCCCCCTTCTTATATGGGTAGGTTTTCCTGGTCTTTGCCAAGAAAAAGTGAAATGAAGATAAAATAAATGAATAAAAATGCATCAGAATTCTAACATATATAATGTCTGATTGCATATTTTGGAACCATACTTCCTCCTGTTCCATCAGTGTGGTTTTCTAAAACCAGCTAAGCTATTTTTTCTATATCTTATCTGAGCTTAATTCTTAAACATGCTATTGCGTTTTGCTGTATACATTTTTGCTGGCTACCTTGAACACACCAGTGGGATGGCAAGATATGCACTTGTTGTCCGGTTTCTCAGTGATACAGGTCATGTCACTGATGACAAACACATATGAATCTACCTTGATAGGCAGCTATAGCTGCTCCTGGAATTTCTGGAGAGATCTTGTGGATTCTTACTCCATGTTCTTCTTGTAACAATTGCATATTCCAAATGCACAGATAAGTGCCTTACTAGTGAATCTCTACTGCACACAAAGAAAGAAGCCCTGAACATTGTTTTTGGAATAGCCTATCCAGCTATTTATAAATTCAGCATCTTCTAAAAAATGCACCCAGAGTCTAACAGTTTTGGAAGCCTATATGTTATGGCAAATAAAGGTATATTTAGATTAAAGCATAGTCTTTTTCCTTGAAGGAGAAAATTGCCATGTACAAACACTAACTTTTGAAATAAATTCTCAGTGGGAAGAAAGAATCACTGATGAGCAGAGGAAGATGATAAAAAATTTGACATGCTAAAAATGAAACACGTAAACAGACCAAGCAAATGGCTGAAAGAACCAGCAGTCCCTAAAACATTGGGGACTAATTTCTAACAAACCATTAGCAGTGTGGGGAATTGTCAAACATTATTAAACATAATTTGCCACATCTGTTTTATTAGGGAATTCATTTGACACATACGTTATTGTCTTTATACAGTATTGGGGATTTTTGCTAGAGTTGCTGTTACCATTTTGTAAAGCTGATATATGTACATACACTCTTGTCTCACAGA
The DNA here is from genome assembly GCF_035149785.1 of Candoia aspera. Taxonomy (NCBI): domain Eukaryota; kingdom Metazoa; phylum Chordata; class Lepidosauria; order Squamata; family Candoiidae; genus Candoia; species Candoia aspera. The sequence goes on from NC_086153.1 coordinate 315,922,746, forward strand.
TCTTTGCATTCATTCCTATTAGAAAAAATCGTTTCTTTAACCAGGTATAACTTTATTTGATGAACAAAAATTGTTTTTAAACCATTTACAAACAAAAAGAGGATGGTGTAAATTTCTCTTGGGTGGAGGGTGATTTTTAAAACTTGTGCACCTGCCAGGAAGGAACTTCTTTTGTGAGGCTTTTTCAAGCTGGAAAGTCTAGTCAGCCAGGGAGGTTTTAGAGGGATGGAAATATATGGAGCAGAGAGCATAACAATACTGGAAGCTGTGTAATGAAGTATAAAAACTGATGTCTTTTTCACAAGAGAATTTGAGAATTTGCAAGATTTAATTCAAAAAAACAAATTGCATAACTGGCCCCATTTCCAAATATCCCTTACAAAATTCCATTCCCCTATAAAATTCTAATTGGAGAAGACTCCTGAGAATACTGTGGACAGCCAAGAAAACAAAAAAATGGATAAACAAATAAATCAACCCAAAGTTCTCACTTGAGGCACAAATAACCAGGCTCAAATTATCTTACTTTGGACACAATGTGCAAAAACTTAGCTCTCTGGAGAAGGCTCTAATGTTGGGAAAGGTGGAAGGAAACAGAAGAAGAGAAGAAGAGGACAACCAGCAGCAAGGTGGAGGGACTCAGTTACAGTGGCAATGGGTACACTGTTGGGAGACTTGAAAGAACAGGCTAGGGACAGTTTGTCATGGAGAAAATCTATCTATGTGGTCACTAGGAGTCAAAAATGACTTAATGGCATATAATCAATCAATTAATCAATCAATCCATAAAATCCTATAAACACCATCCCATCTCCCCCTCCTTACTTCCCAATGTAAAGGTAAAGGTAAAGGTTTCCCTTGACGTAAAGTCCAGTCGTGTCCGACTCTAGGGGGCGGTGCTCATCTCCGTTTCAAAGCCTTGGAGCCGGCGTTGTCCATAGGACACTTCCGGGTCATGTGGCCAGCATGACTCACGGAACGCCGTTACTTCCCAATGTACTTGGTGGCAAATGAAAGGCAGCAGTAGTAAGAATATGATCTTTACTTTCTCTTTCACCTATCCCTCTTGCCCTTTGTCAGGATATCTAGAAGGAAACTGCAACAGTATCCACTGACAACCAATGGAAGGAATTAAGCATGGTTATGCTATTGATACTGACCAGCTGTGGGCAGGCAGGCAGGAAAAGGTAACTATGTATGTATGTATGTATGTATGTATGTATGTACAGACACACACAGGCACACACACAAAGTCCAAGCTCAAATCTCAAAAGATGTAAACTAATCACATATTGGGTTTTTCTAATTAATTAACCTTTTTCTGCTGTTAATTTGGGACAACTTAGGTATGCATATATACATTGTGTTTTATGTGCTTCCATGTACAAATGCATCTTCTGTACACTAGCCAAAGGAATTTTAATGAATGGCTGAGGAATTAGAAATTTTGTGGCTCTGAAAAAACCAAAAGCTGATAAAAACAATATAAATAATAAAAGAAAGAGATGTCAAGAATTGTATGAAATATCAACCAAATAAGCCTTCACCAAAGAGCATCAATCAACACATAGACAAGAAAAGGGAACCAGTCAAAGCAAACAGGCTTTTATGGCTATAGCACAGGGGTCCATTTAGCAAATACTAGCTTGTGGATTGGAAAAATAAAGCAGAATTCCTTGACTCCTTTTCTCCAAGAGCCATATTTACTTGGGTGTCTGTGTACATGTGAGTATGAACGAGGAAGTCTGTCTTGTAAAGATAAGTTGTGGTTGTTGTTCAGTCACTCCTGACTCTTTCTGGCCTGGAAGAAGTTGGCAAGCAAGCTCACGCTTTTGTCATGAGCAGTATCTGGAAATATTGTGTCATGAGTAGTGTTTAGCTCCTCAGCCTCTTTTGGAAATTTTCTTCAGTGTTCCCAAGATCTTCTCCAATGACCCTTACCTTTATATTATTTATCCAAAATTCATTCATTTATTTAATTAATTAATTTTATATCCTGCCATCATCATCATCATCATCATCATCATCATCATCATCATCATCATCATTATTTTCGCTTTGGCTGAGCAGACTGACTTTATTTCATCTAGTGTTAAATTATTTGTTCATCTCATTCTCCAAGGTATTTGGAGCAATTTTCTCCAGCACCACAATTCAATGGCATTTTTCTTCATGCAGCCTTTCAGATGGTCCCACGTTCACAGCCATATATTATAACTGGGAACACCACGGCCTTCACAATCTTGTTGTCAGTATGTCTCTGCACTTTAATATTTCTCTAGATCTATCATAGCCTTTCTTCCAAGTAACAGACGTCTCTTTATTTTGTGTCCCTTCCCCAAGTGTTAATAAACTCTTGAAGTTAGGATTATACAAGACAAGAATATGGGAACATTATTCTAATTTCTTTAGTCGTGGACCCAATTTGTATATGCATTGATTGTGTATCAGTACACTACATGTACCTCCTTCTTGGTGTGGTGCAGGCAACTTTATATTAATTCACAAGGTAATTCCTAGATTAGAGATTATAGCTTGCATAGAACAGCATTAGCATGGTTGGCCAGACTGGACTGCGGGAGCTGAAGGTGGAACTGAACCGGGTCCACACCATCCCATCGATGTTCAGGTAAGGGTCCGACGACCTAGCTCCCTAGAGTGAGAAGGGGGCTACGCCTCAGTGGATCCGAGGTTTGGAAGCCAGGATGTCAGTTATGGAAGAAATGCACAGAGACTTTTCTGTGGAAGCTAGCAGTAGCAGTTCTTTTTTAGTGTTTTTCTTCCATGTAACGTCTTGCATTTGTGCCATTGAAGGAATGCAGGAATAGCTTTCCCATCAATATCATTGAACTATTAAATATTTAAATAGAAGTATGCTCTGAATTGCATTAGTTTTCTTCTTTTTAAAGAAAGTCTAATATGTGAACTGATAGCCCATAAGCATCAGCATCAGCCACATCATCAAGCCTCAGCTCTAATCTTGATCAAAACTAATAACACCATCCATAATGCTGCAGAGATTTATTAGTTCTGACAGATCTATACATTAAACAAATCACACTGCAGCCCTGAATGCTAAGTCAATGGAGCTGTGCCTTGAAAGGGAGGTTTTGTGTGTGTGTGATTTACAGTTGTCTGAAAACTCGATTCCAAAGCAGCAAGGGCAAAAGGGTTCTGCTTTGAAAACAGTCATGGAGTTGAAGGATACTGAAACTCCCCAGGGACAAGTAATAAGGCTGTTAGGTCCAGAGATCATGGAGGGCAAAAGCATCAGGAAGAGAAGGGGGGTTTCTCAGGTGTGATTCCTTTGATCTTAGTTGCAATCTTGCCCCAAAAATAGCACCAGTACAAATTGTCCTCTCATAAGAATGTAGAAATGGAAGGGACTGTGAAAGTCATCTCATGCAACCTCCTCTTCGTGGCATTTCCCTTGATTCAGTGGGTACCTGTGGCCCTTCAACTCCCAGCAGTCTAAGCTAGCATACTGGGAGATGCTCACAGCCATAATTCAGAAAGCCCTGGAGGACCAGAAATTCCATATTCCTTTCCTAATGAAAGTCACATCTACACAGCTGCTTTGCTCATATGTAATGGTATGTGGGAATGACCTTGGGAGATACGGCAAAGAGATGCAGAAAGGGAATGGTCAGGGAATGGTTTAGCCTGCAGCAGAAATCTGGGCATGGCAAGAGGCTCAGAAACTACTGTCCCTTGTTTCTTGGGCTGTAAAGGACACCGGGGCGGGGGGGAGAAGTACTTTCAGACTTGCAAGATTCTGTTAATGTAGTTTTACAATAAAGTAGAATTAACTCATCTGATCATGTTTCCTGTCTGATCTACCTCATAAGGATGACATAATGTCCCAGAGACAGCAGAAAATGATGGTCCCCTAAATCTTGCTGCCTCCCCAACACACATTTACCGTGTGTGAATGGAATGGAATGGAAGTAACTGGAGCTTGCTGCTGGGCATCCTAAGGGAATGATTAAGGTGCAGGATTTTTGTTTTTGCTGATCATTTTACTGTTTTATTGTTTTATGGTTGTTTTATAGTTATTGGTTTTACTATTGTTGTGAGCTGCCTAGAGTTGTTCATTCATTTCTTCACACAAAAGTACAGCACTGTGAGCATGTATGTGCATATGGTGACAAGTTGTGCTGTCTACGTTGTTTTTGATCTATTCAGGCCTTCCCCTACAGAATTATCCATAGTCCAAGAGTTCAGTCCAAGACTGAAGATGCCCTCAGACACACCCTCTATGCACTGGAGCTCATCATTGTCAAGGCAATGCAAAGCCTAATAACTGACACTCGTGGATATGAAGAAATTGCCAGAAAGTTATCACCTGTCAGCTGTACCCAAATTTCACAAAAATATGTATTTAATCCCAATGTGAAGAAGTGCTTTTTGTCATTTGTACTTAAAAATGTGGGACCTGTTAGAAAAAGAGTCTGCAATCCCCAATCATCACCATCTTTAATGAGGACCTCCAAATTTACTGAATCATGGGGATCAGATTTTTGAGCAATTAGAGACCCCAAATTCTCTTTCTCCATGGGGCAATCTCTCATGCTTTTTCCCACATTTGAAAGGCTGGTGCTGTCTCTTGTTAAGAGAAAGAGATGCAAAGAGATCTCTTTGATTGAGCCCAAGCTTTTAATTTAAGTTCAGTGATTGCTGATACTTTTGCTGCTTTGCAGAGCTGACATCTTTGCAGACCTTTGAGAGTTAAATATCTGTGCTTCATCCTGAAATATTGCCTTTACCAAAATGTTTAACTTTATCACAATTAAAATTTGTTTGAGGTACCTGCATCTGCTAATAAGATAAACTAACAAGCTTACCTAAAATAATTCAATGCCTTTGTTTAGCATCAAAATAAGACCCATTTAGCAGATATGGTGGCCCAGGAGGAAAGACACAGTCTTCCAGAGATGCACCGAGGCGAATAAAATAAATGTGTGATCCAGCTAAGAATCAGATTGCTCACAGAGGCAGTTGATAGTATGTAACAGTGGGAAAGTATTAGATACTTCCATATCAAACAAAATTTTATTGGCCTTCAGGATGCCCCCAAATAGTGCTCTCTTTTGCACTAGTGCCATAAACTTCCTGGTTCTGAAGAATTCTAAGCAATACAATTGTGTGTGTGTGCACAATCATATTGCATACCATTACAATTCACCTGTGCTTGCACTCACATGACATGCATAGATGGACATTATGACTGTAGTTGCAACCACAATCGTACAGTACATCAAAAACAATGTGTTCCAGAATAATTTTTGGGCCTTATTAAGAGAATAATTCTGAGCACAACCCTTCTCTAACCCACCCCCATCCCCAGAGAACCTGTTCCATTAATGGAAGAGATGCTACAGCTTATTTCCCAACCTGGACAATTCACAGCAATAGCCATCTGGAAAACTACACTATACCCATACCTGAAGATTATCCAATCTTTGAGGCAGGTAGTAGGGACTACATTGTCTTTGTCGATTATTTTTATCAGAATTCAGAATGTTTCTCCATGATCCCATTCTTAAAAAAAGATTTATTTTTTTTTATAGAAAGAGGGGCTTATGGAAGAACTACAACTTAGAAGTACAACTTGTGCTTTCAATGCAGAAGGGCCCAGATTCAACCCGTGCCAACTGCATAGAAGAAAACTCTGGCCTGAAACTCTGGAGAACTGCTGCCAGTTGGTGTTAACATTTCTGGGTGAAATGGACTCAGAGGCCAAACCAGACACAGTATTTACCATATGGTTTATTCTAGAGGAGTTGGTCAATGGATTGACTGATTTGTTTCTTAAGTAAATGCTAGCGTGGGAGTGGGAATTGTAAGCCATGGCATGATGGAGGAGGAGTATTTTTAATTTAATTTATTTTAAAATATGTATGCCCTTCTGTGATCGGCTACCTTGCAGATAAGATGTCTCAGAGTTAACATCTCTGCAGAACTTTGAGAGTTAAATATCTGTGCTTTAGCCTGGCCTAAGGAAGATTAATTCATCACCATGGCCAGAGTTTTCATCATGCCTCTTCCCCAGCCTAATAAATCTCTCTCAGTCCTTTTAGTTCCAGCAATTTGTCCAGAAACAACTCGGCCTTAGCCCTTCTCAGTTTTCAACGCTAATACGTTCTTCCAGCTTTCTCTTTTTCCTGACCCCAACCCAAATCTGTCTCTTCTCCATTGTTTAGATGGTCCTCTCATTCCCATGCTGGTGTTGTTTGTGATATTTCTGACTTCCAATTCTCTCTCTGGTCTCTGAAGATACTTGCAGGAACCAAAGGTTTTTGTTCAATTGACAAGATAAGGTCAAAAAGCCCACCCAAGGCTTCATACTAGCAATGGCTGATTTTGCCTTTCATTCTGGGCTGAATGCACAATGCAGGTAGCCAAGTATCAGTTATCAGAGCTTGCAAATCCCAGTTCAAGCCATGTTCTGGACACAACAGGACTCACATGGCCTGTTGAAATTTTCCATCTAATTTGTTGATAGATAAATTGGCGGGATGATTTCTCTGAATATCTCTAGGTGAAGGATAAATTGTCCACCGATTTCTCAAGGGCAGGATACCCTTTAGCAGTGATGGGGGAAACACTCCTTTAAAAAAAGCCAGTGAGAGGAATTCACTCAGGAAGACATACCCTGGGTTTTAATTGCATTATGAGAGGCTAGGAAGATTACAGATCATTGGAGAGACATCAGTTCAGTAAAAGACCAGTCATTTCTAGCACCCCATGTCGACTTTGTTACTAAATAAATGAAAAAAGAAATCATACTCAATGCTTGCCAGTTTTTCAAAAATCCTCTTCTGCTTTCAAAGAATCTTTAAAGCAAATTCTCAGAGGAAGATGAGTGACAATTTTATTCTGAGCCCCAGTCCATAGTCTAATCCAGAGAAAGGAAAACTAGTTCCCTCCAGATGTTTTATAGTACTACTCCTATTAAATCAATCCCAAATCACCAATGTCTAGAAATTGTGGGAGGCCTATTTCAAACTATCCAGAGGGCAGAAGGTTGCCTACTCCAACCCCTGTTTTAAACAGAGATGATAAATCCCAAAGCCCTCTTTGCCACCGATTTAAAAAGGGTTTTATCACTGTATTATCCCACTCACATCCTTAAATGCAGACTTTTAAAACACCTACTGAATCATATTATTCTCTTTTTCAAAAGAGTCCTAACAGCAGATTGAGTGAGGAGGTGGAAAAGGCTTCATCAACTTTGGTTTTCAACCCCGTCTTTCCATTAAGAGCCTCCATCCTCCATGATTCATTGTCTTGGATAAAGAGAGTTTATAAGGGATTGAGTATTTAATTGGCTGCCTTTTTGTTTTAATTTCCTATGCCTTGTATTCAAGAATAAAACAAAAGGAGGAGGATTTCCAGTAAGCAGTATGTTTATCCTTTGTTTTGTTGTTGTTTTTGAAAGACCTATATAAAAGTTTTGGGTCCTCCAAAAATCCAAGGACTGTAATGGAAACCTGTCTTCAGCATTACAAAACAAAGTGAAAAGAGCACCTTCCATGTGAAAACAACAAAGACTCTTCTCCATCATTATTTTTCCAGCTCACCTATCTAACCTGAAAATCACAGACTGAACCATGAAGAGGAAAGACAGCTACAGAATGCCATTAACATTGACATTGTGTTTTTCTCCTGCCCCAGTGCTCCCTACAAAAGGCAAAGAGCACCATATATGAAAAATCATCATGTAAAGTTTCTTTTCACATGCTAGAATTAGAAAGCAAGAGCATTGCTATCTTAAGTAATCCTGCCATCAAATAATAACAAAGGTGAGCAACCATTTCAGCGTCAGGTGCAGCTTAAGGGTCAAAGTTCTCTGTCTCTCTCTCTCTCTCTCTCTCACACACACACACACACACACAGGCACATATGAATTTAGGCACAATGCACTCATGCAAAGCATCCCTCCAGTGATATCACTACCAAAAGTAGAGGACACAGCCATCTCTATTGTATCAACATTGTTGGAGAGGGGAAACTAAAGTCTGAACTTCCCATCTCTGGTAGTCTTAAGTGCTTTGACTTCATTGGGGAGAGGGCTGTAGTTAGAGCTTCTCTTTTATACAAACTCAGTGGAGCCAAGATAGTTGTTTCTGTGCTACTCTTAGCTGTTGAAAAATGGTCATCTCAAGCAACATCAGCGAAAGAGGAAGGCTTTAATTTCCACTCCCAAGGAATCTCAGCAGCATCAAAATCCCTCAGAAAGGGAAATTAGAGCGGACTTTCCCCATTCTAGACATCAGCTTCACTGAGATCACTGGTAGCATTGGATGAGAAAAGTTAAATGGAGTAGAGAAGTACTAGGAATATATGGCACATTGAAGAAAAGGACTTCAGAAAGCTGGATGCAGTCCATATGTGTTACCTATATTTGCACTAAAACTGCTATGGCACAAGCCCTCCCACTGCCGCTCTCTCGTTATTTTGTAAAGCTTTTCTGTCTCCATTTTATCCTCTCAGGAATTCTGCTGGTCAATTACACTAAGAGATAGTGTCTGATACAAGATAATCAGTCATCAATACAGAGACCCGATGGACTTGGGTCTCCACATTTCTAAGCCAAAGGTCAAGAACTACACTACACTACACCACACTGAGGTCTTTTATTGTGTTGTCTTTTGCATCCAGTTCTAGATTTTACTTTTACAAAGACCAACTGGAGTTTATTTTGAGGAGAATAATCATGGTGAAGGATCTGAAAACAAGGAAGAGTTTAGTTTGCAGAAGGAAAGATGGGGGGGGCACTGTTATAGTGTTCAAATATCTGCTACTGAATCATGCATGAAAACTGCAGAGAAACAAATTTCACTTAAACTTTAAGACAGAATTCTTAACAATGAGAACTTTTCAAGAGTGAAGCCATCTATTTGAGGAAAGGGCAATCCCTCCTTTACTGAAAAAAAAACGCAAGCCAAGGCTGGGTAGCCTTGTCTCTACACTGTCTGTGCAACTCCACACTGAACAGCAGGACTCAGTTCAAGGTCCTTTGCAGCTTGCTGTCGCTGGCCAGGATTCCAGTCACCCTCTATGGATCAGAGTGCTGGCCAGCGACAGCAAAGCACGAGCAGGCCCTGCACGTGATGGAAATGTGAATGCTCCGATGGTGCCTTGGACTAACGCAATTCGGCCACACCATGAATGATGACGTCCGACGACAACTGGGAGTCGCGCCAATCATGGCAAAACTGCAGGAAGGAAGGCTCAGATGGTAAGGACACATCATACACAGCAAAGAACACTCAGTGGCGGGAACAGCCATGCGCCTGGGCCCTGGCAGCCGGCGGCCCCATGGTAGACCCAAGAAACAGTGGATGGACTGCATTAAGGAGGGCATGGAATGCATGAACGCCACCCCTGAAGATGCCTTGGACCGAGCCAAATGGAGACGGATATGCCGACAAGCAGACCTTGCCATAGCATGGGAACAATGCTAAGAAGAAGAAGATTTGGAATCTGATGGGCAGCTCCTAAAGGAAAAGACTGGTAATGATGGATGCATTCATTAAAAAATGCCTTGTTGTTTATCCTTTCTGACCTCCTTGCAAAGTGCAGTTTATAGGAAGTCATTGTGCTTGGTGACACGTTCAGCAGACATGTGGGAACCAGAGGCTTGGGCAATGCAGGTTGGTAAGAACTATGTTAGTTCTAGAATATGCCTCTTGAATTCTTTGCAACATGCTGAGCTGCTGGGTCTTCCAATATCAACAGCTCCCCTCAATCCCTTGTTGATTCATTTCACAAGAAATGAACCAAGACTTTTCAAGTTCTTGATAACTTCTTTGCTTTGATGCACCGAGGATGACAGCAAAAGCCTCCATAACGAAGGGTTGCTTAGTAGATATGAAAAATGATAGGGAGGCTGGGAAAGGAATGGAAAAAGTAACAGTGATAAGTCAGTTGACAGCTGATCTCATAAATGGCAACTCCTCCCAGACAGGAAGAAATCTGGGAAAAGGTATCTCAAAGTATCCAAAAGAACTCTGCTTTTATTAACGCACTCTAAATGAGTCTTGGAAATTCATTTTACAGCTTCCAAGATTCTGTATTTACCCCAGATGAACACTAAAAATGCTTCTCTGAAATATGCATGGGGTTTGACAGTGGATTGAAGTCAGCTTGGTGGTCATAAAATGGGTTAAAGTGTGGAATTAGGGAGGATCACATTCTGATCCCCATCTAGCCATGAAGCTCACAGGCTATGCATGTCTATATACTGTATGTGCATTTGTGTCCATGTCTGATAGTATGGATAGTGTGTGTAGCTATGTGTTTTGGTATGTACAGAAAATTTGTATAAATCTATTTGTATAAATCTTTTATAACATTTATATTTTCCGATACATAAATACATTATGTCCTATGTTACCCGCTTCCTAACTCAGGCATTAGAACCTGAACAATTGAACACAGCTCACCAAACACAAACTGTGACTTGGAAGAATGTAAGAATCCCCTTATGTTTCAGTCCTAGAAAAATACCGAATCTAAATATTTATAGCAGGCATTTCAAAAGCAAAGAGGGGTTGATTATTTTGCAGCTCTTTCTCTGGAACCAATCAGAGGAGGACCCTTATAATTTTACACACAACCAGACAAATGCACACAACATGGAGAAAGAATATGGATGTGTGAGCAAGCAATTTTTTTCTCTCTCTCTTCCAGGATATAGGAGCAAGGGGATTTTTATTACTGTTAGGCTTGCAGCAGCTCAGAACAGATGAGTGATTGAAGAACTGCAAGACAGAACAGAACTGCAAGACCGGTGAAAGAGAAGATTATCGTGGATCATTTTCAAATTGCATTTAGAAATGATGGCAGTATGGAATTGCCCCTAATATAATTGAGAAGGTGAAAGGTCCCCTGTGCAAGCACCGAGTCATGTCTGACCCTTTGGGGGGACGCCGCTTTTGCAACCGTTTCTTGGCAGACTATAGCAGGGTGGTTTGCCATTGCCTTCCCCAGTCGTCACCTTCCCCAGCAATCTGGGTACTCATTTTACCAACTTCAGAAGGATGGAAGGCTGAGTCGGCCTGAGCCAGCTACCGGAGAATCCAGCTTCCACCGGGATTGAACTCGGGTCGTGGGGAGAGTTTGGGTCGCAATACTGCCGCCTACCACTCTGCTTGCCAGAAAACTTGCCAAAAAAAAAAAAAAAACCTCTGCCACAAAATAAACTTAATATTTTAAAACAAACCATAGCCTTTTTAAAATATCTCTCTGACAGACATTCCTCAGATACTCTGGAAGTACTCCCATCTCATTATAATAAAGCAAGGCTAATCCTATTGAATTTCACATTTTCATATACATGTTCTTAAAGGAACAGAGTGTACAGTGAAGTGGCAATCTACTGAGAATTAACTAATCCATATTATGTGATCTTAAGTGTACCTGGCATTCTAGCAAGTTAATTCTTCAAAGCCTAAACTAGAGAACTCTGGATATCTACCCTGGGAAATGTTTTACCCATATAGGTGTATGAGTTAGGATTCTACCCCTATTAGTTCTGTCCCGATTGGCAAGTTTGAGTACTCTAATTCTGTTACACAAACCAGCCTTAGTGATAACTGAAGCCCAGCTTAAACCTGATGCCTTATGCATAAATGAAAATGTGTCTAGTTGGGGTCACTGTTTTTGAATCATATGAGTTGAGCTGTTTGCAGAGGTGGCTAGACTTTATGAACAGAGGGAGTAGGTGAGGGAACCACTGCACCACAGTTAAGCCTAGATGGCTCCACTGATGGTGATCCTCTTGGTCTTGTCTATACTGACCTTGTCCTTCATCCTCCGAGGACCCTAGTTGCTTGTACAATCATGCTGTGTACTCCTGGCCATAGTTCCCTAATGCATGAATTATTACTGTTAGACTTGCAGCAGCTCAGAACAGATGAGTGATTGAAGAACTGCAAGACAGAACAGAACTGCAAGACCGGTGAAAGAGAAGATTATCATGGATCATTTTCAAATTGCATTTAGAAATGATGGCAGTATGGAATTGCCCCTAATATAATTGAGAAGGTGAAAGGTCCCCTGTGCAAGCACCAAGTCATGTCTGAGCCTTTGGGGGGATGCCACTTTTGCAACCGTTTCTTGGCAGACTATAGAGCGGGGTGGTTTGCCATTGCCTTCCCCAGCAAGCTGGGTCCAGCTTTTTTTACTGACCTCGGAAGGATGGAAAGCTGAGTCAACCTGAGCCGGCTACCCAAGAATCCAGCTTCCGCTGGGATCGAACTCGGGTCATGGGGAGAGTTTTGGTTGCAATACTGCTGCCTACCACTCTGCGCCACATGAGGCTGTCATGAATATTACTCTCCATGTATTTAATAATTGACCCTTTTATGCTATTAAAAATTGCAAACTGATGGCAACTTTTGAAGGAACCTAAAGCTTTCAAGAATCAGTGTAGTCCTGGGACTTCAGGTTTTGCATCTCTGCTCTTTATTATTGCAGTGAAATGAAATTATTTCAATATAGTGAGGAGGAAGGCAAAAGAGAGAGGCTGATAATGTTTCTTCAGTTTTCTGGAGCCTGAAATGTTCAATTCAAGAAATATTCAATGTAAGACCAATTGAGTTTATTTCAAGTGGAATCTAGCATGGACTCCACTAAAGAACATTACATGAAAGCAATGCTGTGTATAATGATGCCTTTTACAAGTCTATATTTGATGCATCATTACCATGAATTTGTGCAAGGAAAAAAGAAAGAAGAAAGGAAAGACCACCACCCTCTCCACTCTTTTCTGAGCTGCAGAAAAAGAGAGAGAGAGCTTTTCTGCTCTGTTACGTCCTGTAATTCAGGGCAAGCCTGACTGCTGAGCAGACCAAATAATACCAAAGACCTTCACTGAGTACCCAGCCAAAGCTTCATATTACAAAGCTGTGACATTCTTCAATAACCTTCTTTTAAAAAGGAATAAAATTGAACTGAGCATGTGGAATTCAAAAGAGAAAAGGGAAGGGAAGGGAAGGGAAGGGAAGGGATGGGGGAAACCCCAAAGGCATCATAAATGCCCTGGAATGCCATACAGAGGGATTATTTAATGCCAGGTGAGATGCTGAAAACTTGCTGGGTTTTCTTTGCTTTTAAAAAATATGTGATTCCTTTAGGTTCAGTAAATCTCCAGTAAGGTAATTCATAGACTCTGTGCTGTGCATTCCCTCCCAACAAAGTGATGAATCTTGGATTACCTGTAGATGCTGAAACAAGACACTTTTTAGCGACCGCAGGCATCACTAGAAAGTCCATGAGCTCCTGGGTACGACTTCACATATCTTTTCCATTCAAGAGGATCACTCAAAATAGATAATCCCTCTGGAAAATTAACATATGCATTCATTGAAAATATTACTTCTCATTTTTCTAGAAAAAAATACCCAAGGCTCTAATCAAACTATTTTAAAATAAAATAGCCACTTCTAAAAAAATCCATCTAGAAAGTTGAAGCCATCAGAATTGTATTATATCAAAACCTCAAAAGCTGCAGAAAAAAATCAGATTTTCATCCCATGCTTAAATATTACATGTTTGGGGAAGAAAAGATAAGTAAGCAACCTACATGCAAAGAGGAAGGAGGGGGGGAGTTGTTTTCTGTTTTTCCCAAATACTGATTGCTGATCCCCACTTCCAGCCCAGCAGCCCAACTTCTAGGTACAGGTGGTTGGGCTACTGATGGTGAATTCCTGGTCCATCTGTAACAAGACCACATTCATCCAAGATTTAATTGTAGATGAGCAGGCAGACCTATCATTCATTAGCAAAACCTGGTTAGGCAAGGGAAGTGATATGGCCCTTTTTGAAATACACCCTTCTGAATTTGGGGTTCTTCAGCAGCTCCAAAAGAAATGGACAGATCAAAACAAAAAAAAGTAGAAACAGGACAAAAAATCAGAATTTGATTCAAGAGACAATTAATGTCCCTTCCCAAGTATTTAATAGATTGAACCTTGAATTCTAGATTTTCAGGGGATTCACACTCATCTCATGTGGGTATGAAACTGTTCTGGAATACTGCAGGGATTCCTGCATCCAAAAATTGGGAATAAAATGATGAGCAGGGCCAAAACACGAAGTAGTTGTAGTGAGTGCAAACAATGGACATGATCAGAGCTTCTTTGGAACTCATAAATACTAGCAATTAAACATTACCCTGCATTTATCCATTGCTTCCTTTGTCCACCTTCTCCCATTTTCTCCAACAGATGCATTTGGCATATTTTCCCTAATTTCTCTTCTCAATAAGCCACACTCCTCTTTTTTATTTCCTCACCCCACCCACTTTCTCCTAATACATCTAACAAAAGATGTACTTTTCACATTGTCTTGGCCTCATTTTTCTCCCAACCAACTACCTTCTCCATTTCCTTCAATAATACAACCATTTTACATATTTTTCTTAACCTTGGTTTCCTCCCTGCTTATACCATCTCCAATAAAAGATTCATTTTGCACTGTTTCCCACCGCTTGGTTTTGATTTCCATCCCTATCCACCTTCTCTAGTAATAAAAGAAGCACACTATCCTTTTTCTTTGATGTTGTTGATCCTACTTTGCAGCTTTCCTCCTGCAGTAGCAGCTATTCTTCTTGGTAAGTGTAGCAGTCAAAGTCTCAGCTGTTCTTCCTTCTATTTTCAGAGTACAGAAGTAAGGCCTGGCTGCTCTCATTTACCCCACCTCCTCCTCAACTTTGTTGTTGTTGTTTATTCGTTTAGTCGCTTCCGACTCTTCGTGACTTCATGGACCAGCCCACGCCAGAGCTTCCTGTCAGTCATCAACACTCCCAGCTCCCCCAGGGACGAGTCCGTTACCACTACAATATCATCCATCCGTCTTGCCCTTGGTCGGCCCCTCTTCCTTTTGCCCTCCACTCTCCCTAGCATCAGCATCTTCTCCAGGGTGTCCTGTCTTCTCATTATGTGGCCAAAGTATTTCAGTTTTGCCTGTAATATCATTCCCTCAGGTGAGCAGTCTGGCTTGATTTCCTGGAGGATGGACTGGTTTGATCTTCTGGCAGTCCAAGGCACTCTCAGAATTTTCCTCCAACACCACAGTTCAAAAGCATCGATCTTCCTTCTCTCAGCCTTCCTTATGGTCCAGCTCTTGCAGCCATATGTTACTATGGGGAATACCACTGCTTCAGCTATGCAGACCTTTGTTGTCAGTGTGATGTCTCTGCTCTTAACTATTTTATCGAGATTTGTCATTGCTCTTCTCCCAGGGATTAAGCGTCTTCTGATTTCCTGACTGCAGTCAGCATCTGCAGTAATCTTCACACCTAGAAATACAAAGTCTTTCACGGCAAGAATACTGGGGTGGGTTGCCATTACCTTCCCCAGGGATTGTATTTAGTCTGACCTCTGTCATGACCTTCCTGTCTTGGGTGGCCCTTCACGGTTTAGCTCATGGCATCATTGAGGTGCTCAAGCTCCAGCACCAGGACAAGGTAACGATCCTTTGCTGAAGCCTCCTCAACTACAACTTGAGAAAGAAAGCATCTTTTTTATATATAATTTTTATTAAAAGTTTTAAGAACAATAGTAAGAACTACCACAAACTAAATTAGAACAGAAAAATTGAAAAAGAAAAAAATAACATAAAAGCTAAAAGTGCAATAAGAAGCAAAAACAAGAAAACAGAAAATGAAAGACATAAAGGCATAAAGAAGTAGCATCTGATATTCTTCACAGCAGTTATAAGTACAATTATATTTTAACCTTTCTGTCTAAAGATACATCATGATTCTCTTCTTTCTATAATCTATCCTGTCTAATCATCAAAACCATAAAACATAAGTTCATTTTTTTTAATGCAAAAATTCCGTAAGAGGTTTCCAGTCACAATAAATGTAGATATTGTCTTTTCTCTGATCAAAGAAGTTAGTTCACACATCTCAGCAAGATCCATCAGCTTCACCAACCATTCCTCCATAGTGGGTAGTGTTGAATCTTTCCATCTCTGTGCATATAATAATTTCATAGTAATCGTATATTGAAATAATCTTCCATGACTCTTTTTTAACTGTGTATCCATCAATCCTTAAAGGAAAAGTTCTGGCTTCAATTGAATATTAATCTTTAAAATCCTCTGTAACAATGTATATATTTGAGCCCAATTTTTTTTAGCTTTTTCACATGCCCACCAAGCGTGATAAAATGTCCCTTCACATTGTTCACATTCCCAACATACATCTGAAGTGCCTTTATACATTCTAGATAATTTATCTGGTGTCATATACCAATGATACATCCTTTTATAAAAGTTCTGTTTAAGATCATAACATAATGTAAATTCCAAACCTTTTAACCACATATTTTCCCACTGCTCCATCTGTATGTTATAATCAAAATTCTTATCCCACTTTATCATACATTCTTTAACTTATTCTTCCTCTGTTTCAAATTTCAACACAAGTTAATACATTTTAGTGATGACATGTTCATACTCGGTACACAATTGTACTTCAAATTCTGTCTTGCTTTGCTCCATAGCATATGTCTTTTTATGCATTTTGAATCTTTCTGATAACCCTAAATGGGAAAACTATTGACAATTATGTCCTTCTCTTATTAGTGGCTCTCTTGTTTTAATCTTAAATTCCCCTTGATGGTTTTCCAATAATTCCCAGTATGTCAACCATTTGTCTTTGCCTGCTGTTTCTTTTCTGTGGAATGCTTCTTGAGCTAAGATCCACAGAGGTGTTTTTGGGCATAACCTGGGTTTATATCTATTCCATATTCTCAATGTGGCATGTCTAATAAAATCATTATTAAAATCCACATTATTTTTAACTTTATTGTACTGTAAGTATCCATGCCATCCGAATCTCGGGTCGTGATCTTCTAACTCTAAAAATCTCTCAGCAACACCCATTCTTTCATCCAGACCAAACAACAAATTGCAAAATACAATTTCAAATCTGGTAAACCCAGTTCTCCTCTTTTCTTTGCATCTTGTAACACTTTATATTTAACTCGTGGTTTTTTCCTTTGCCATACAAATTTAGATATATCTTTTTGCCATTGTTTAAATGGTACATCAGTTGTCAAAACAGGTATTGTCTGAAACAAACACATCTTTCTAGGCAAAACATTCATTTTTATCCCAGAGATTCTCCCCAACCGTGACAATTTTAATATCTCCAAGAAAGAAAGCATGGGAAGGCAGCATCAGTTCCAGGCAGAAGAAGCTATAGTACCATTGGCAAAAGATAAAGAAGCCAGCAAGGAAAGGAAAGGGCAATTTAGAAGAGATCCATGGAGAAGGCAACCTTTTTATGTCTAGAATCTAAAATATTTAAGTCCTAATTTGTTTGGCTACCGAGAAATGCAGGGAGTATAATGTTTAGAACTGATGGCAGCAGCAGGAGTGGATTTGAATGCTTAGGTCTTGTCTTCATTTTTGAAGTAACTTGTTGGAATCATTTTTTTAAAAGAAGTACTTATTTTTAAATAGCAAAGAAATAAAAAAAATCACACCACCCACTCACCAGTTTGCCACCAAATTTTCACACTGCAAACTGGGTCTCAAGCCTGTCTTGAGACCCAGCAAAAATGAGGTTGGGATCTGCATGTAGGCTGCAAGTCTTGGTTGCCTGTCCTTGCAATAGGGAGTAGATGTCAGTGGGGAAAGAAGATTGGCTCACAGTGGGTAAGGGTGGCCCTGGCCGTAGAGAAATGGATTCTCAACATTCAGTTGCAGCCATCATAAGCAGAAGTTAAATAGGGTGTGTTTGAAATCTTGGAGGGGGTGCAAACAGAGTATGGGCCATAAATTTCCCACCCATGATCTGCACTGATTGCCAGCAGTTCTTCAGATTGCAGACAAGACTCTTTCCCAGCCTTACTTAGGAAAACCAGGGACAAGACCTGGTGCCAAGCATGAGCTCTATCCATGAGCTACAGTGCTTTTCTTCAGTAACAAAAACATAGTATAGTATTTTCACTTTGCTCAGTTACTCACTTCACACTCTCCAGGGAATATCTGATTGCACTGGACACAGGTGAGCTGTGTTTTGTTTTAGCAGGACATTTACAGTATCGAGAAAGTTCCTTTAGGGATGATGGGTTACCCATAATTCGTTGTCTGACCTTTTCTTCACTGTTAATGGCACTATCCCTGCAGTAGTATATCATCATCATCTTCCTCACTCACATGATGCATTTCACTAATAGATCACTAGGAAGGAAGCTCCATCTGAAGATGTATTAGTGCAATACATCATTGTGGGAACAAACGTGCTCCCCATGGCAGAAGAAGGCAGTAACCAGGAAGAGGCAATGCCAAGAGCCAATCAGTTTAATTATGCAATGATTAATGGTCCCCAGTTGCTGTTCATTATCACTAACAACATTTTAGATTATTAAACATCAGCATTCCTTGCTGTTCTGCATTATCTTTTCCCATACAAAAGCAAATGGCTTGTCAATTTCACACTCATTTCTAGTTAGTTTCATTTTCTGGGTCTCTTGGAAATTAGTACAATGCTTACTGTTCAGATTGCCAATTATCCAGAAGAATATTTCACCATTTTAAAACAGCACATACTGGGTAAAAGCTTTCTGCAATTAACATACTGGGTAATAGCTCCTATTAAGCTCACTATATTGGCCACTGGAACAATATAATTTCCATTCTGGAAGTTAGAGGAGGAAAACTTTCTCATTAAGTAATCAGATATTAATAACCTGATAGTACCATCTTACAGGGCCTCTGTGGTAATCACCACTATTACCTGAAGAAAGGAAGACAATACCAAAATAAATGTATTTCCTCTCCATAATATAGCATGTACTTAATTCCCAAGACTCTCTTAGTCTTGCATTCAGAAGGTGGAATGTTCGTAATGCATGAAATGGAATATATAACCACTTCTATTATATTTTAATACATTTTAGATTGCTTTAACAATAATAAAAAGCTTCTTTTTTATTAAAGTATCCCTTTAATATATGTTCCCTTAGCATAATAATGGTAAGAGCTAAAGAGGAAGAAAGGAGTCGAATGGAGGGCAAAGCAAAAAAGCAGGCAGCAGTCTCAGTGGTTCAGTCTTCCTGGGTTGGGGTAGGTAATATTGCAATATCCAGATGTTGCTGAGGAACAATTTAGAGCATCTGCACCCGACATGGCCATGGCAAAGCAGATAAAAAATATAATTCTGCAGCATCTGGGGGCCATAAGTCCCATATCCAATCTATGCTTGCAGATTTTCAAGTGGTAGCACTTAGTTGATCATGGCTGATTCCAAAAAAGCTAAGTAGGGTTGGACCTGGTAATTATTTAGATAGATGACTGCCAGCAAATTCCAGTGCTGTAGGCTAGATTGGGAAATTAAAAAAAAAAATCCTAGAAGAAAGCAGTAGCAAACCACTTCTGTATCAGGATTTGAACTCAGTTGAAAGAAATCTTTATATTTTATATCCAGAGTGTTTATTTGGACACAGAAGATCCCAGGTTTAATCCCTGTAACCTCCTCAAGATAGAGAAAGAAAAAATCCTGCCTGAAATCTAGAGAGTAGCTAACTGTATAATGCATACTCCATTCAGACATGCACATTCTCAGCCCATCCATAAATTTCATTCCTGCATCTGGCACCACATCTAGATTATAAGACAGCCTTCATTCACCTCCATCATGACTATTTTAAAGCCAGGTCAAAGCAAGGGATGATTTCTTTAGTGGGATTCATGATGGGGAGCAGTTAGTCTTTCTCCCTTTCCCCCAGAAGCCTCTCTTCTGCAAGGCAGTTAAGAGTTAAACAGCTTTTGTCCATATCAACATTACTTATTTATTTGTTTAGCGTATGGCATACAATGCCAGGGAGTCTACAATGTTTTTACACAAAGTAGATGTTCTGGCGCCGATCGTTGCTAGTTCTTTGTTGTACTGGTGCATCACAAGAGGGCAAGCTAGCTTCTCACCAGCTGGCCAGCAGCGTTCCTAGGGAAATCGGCTCATCCGGGACTTTTTCTCCACCAAGCCTCCGCTGTTTGCATCCAGGCAGACCCAGCGCCAGTTCCTGCTCCTGCGCAGAGTGCCGCCAGCATTTCCCCCCACCGAAATGGGGGTACCTATTTATCTACTTGCAGATGGTATGCTTTTGAACTGCTAGGTGGGCAGGAGCTAGGGACAAAATGACGGGAGCTCACTCCCGGCACACGGAGCTGGGCTCGAACCGTTGGAGTGTTGACCAGCGAATTCCAAGCGTCATTAAGCCGCTGAGCCACTGCGTCCCCTACCATATCAACAGAGGGTATTTTAAAGTTTTTGAAAAGGGTTCTTTTTAATTTGTACTGTTTGGAGCTTAGAGATTTACCTTTTATCCTAGCCTGGGTACAAGAACAACATTTGGGAAAAGGAGACTCAAAGAAAGCCTGAAAAAGGGGCAGAACTTGGAAAACCTCACTCCCTGCTTTGGGATAGTGGCTTGGTAATTCCTGCTACTATCTCCTATCTTCCAGGAGCATCTCACCTGGTGTTCTTCCCCTAACCCCAGTGCGTGAGAGAGATAGGCACTGTCTTTCTGGTGATTAAAAGGTATGAAAGCAAAAAGCAAAAAAATCTCAATGGTGCCATCATAAGCATAGAGATGTGCTCTCTGGTAGATTCAACCCCCTTGAAAATTAAACCAATTTCATAGGAGATAAACAAAATCCATCTTGATTTAAAAGAAAAGAGAGAATGTAACCCCCTTTTTAAACTTTAAACATTCGAGTGCAAGCATTCAAGCGCTGAAGAAAATATATTTATAGCCTCTCACAAATCGATTGGTAAGAGTGAGCAAACAGGGATTTGGCAAGGAAGCTGGAAGAGGCAGAAGAGAAGAGAGGAAGACCTGAGGAGGAGAGACTGTTGACTTTGCTGCTTATGCTGCTGGTGATTGACTCTTAACCGCTGCTGATATTTTCTTAAGTGCAAATGGTTCACTGCAGATAGTTTCCTGAGTCTTTGATTGGACCAGTGGTCTTGCTGACCTAGATGAGGCAGCTCGAGATGGTACATAATGAACCCAGTTTCGAAGAGTGACTCATTGAGCTGAGCTGTCAGCATGATGTCTATGATGGGCAAGTTCCTCAAGCAGATGGTTAGACAGCATATTTGTAAACCCTTAGATATGCATGTGAGGGGGAAACAGGATCCAGCATAGGCTGGTTGCGAACAAATCATACTACACTAAACTCATCTCCTTCTTTGATAGGGTCACTGACTTAGTGGATCAGAGGAATGTTGTGTATCTAGTGGGCCTGGGCAATAGCAAAGTCTTCATCAGAGTGTTCATGACATACTCCCGAACTGCACCATTACAGCAACACTCCACCGAGTGTATGAGTCTTCATCTGAGATGCTTATTTCAGAATTTTGTTTTCAGCTTCCACAGCATTCATTTTAAAATAATCCTGATCAAGATCATCATCCTTGACCCAAACACATTTTTATCAGTCCCTGTGAGGTACCACTCATCACATGTCAGCAATCCATCATTCAGGTAATTCAAAACATTGTCCCCAACATTTCCAATCTACAATTCCATAGGCTATTCCTTTCTGGTCTTTTCCATGAAGTGGATGGGCAGATGCAAATATGCAGGATTTTGAGCTTCAACGTTTTGTCACAATGGAGGAGGCAAAGCACCACCTCAGTACTAAAACTAGTACATGCTGACATCTTAGAATGCAGAGTTAAAAGCATAAGGCAGCTAGTCTGCTTGGAGATCTTTCACTACTGTTGTCTTTTCCTCTATTGCTTTCAATTTAAAGCCACAATAATGATGTGGCAGGCAGTGACGGACTCATCCCTGGGGGAGCTGGGGGTGTTGACGACCGACAGGAAGCTCTGGCGTGGGCTGGTCCATGAAGTCACGAAGAGTCGGAAGCGACTGAGCAAATAAACAACAACAACAAAGGCAGTGAGAAGGACCCACACCCATCTCTGCCTGAAAGAGTACAACACTGATGCTCTCAGGGGCTCTACAGGCATGTCTGCTTACCTCTGTGCATTGTGAATGCAACACATTAGTGCCATAAATGCAATAAAGAACAAACAGAAAGATACAAGCATAAATGAATCAGTTTTTTAAACATTTAAAGTATAAATCCATAAAAAGAAAAAAAAAAGGGAGATCAGAAGACTGTCCTAATTTTTTCTTCCATCAGCAAAGGCTCCATCTTAATGCTGTCTGTAAGTCACCGTATGACAAGGGGTGGGGGACAAATCAGTGGGACTGTTATGAAAGAAAATGCAGTATTTAGCATAAGCAGAATGGATGGATCAGGCCCAATGGGTCAAACGTATTTATCTTTAATGTCCAACTTCTTGTCAAATGATTTACTGCCTCGTTCTATGGGATATGAAACAATTATTCTACTTGTGGCGCTTAGACAAATGGTACTCCCAAACTGACAAGATTTGTCTGTGAGCACTTATAAATCTAAGACTGCAGCTGTTGGACTTGATCTAGCTGTCTCTTGCGGACATGGGGTCTAGGAAGGAAATACCAGGGAATCCTCCCTACAAGAGCATCTCTGTTCATTGAGAGGCAGCTTCTTGTATAAAAAGGAATACGTGCCAAAGACCATTAACCTCTTCTGAATGAAGACCTTCTCCCCTTAGAGTACAGGATGTGGTGGGTAAAAGGCCGCTGCTATCAAACCACATAATATGCGGTTAGATCAGTGGTTGGCAACCTCTGGCACTAGGACTAAGGTGAGAAATCCATAGGGCCTATGGGCCCTCCAACCACTTTTTCACTCACCAGTTTATACCATATTTTTTCACTTTATTTTAAACCCAAGCAGCAAAATATATGCCTTCAGCCTCTGTTTAAACTTAACATACCTAATTCACTTACTCCTTTCCTTTCCCATCCAAACAAAAAACAAACTTGCAAAAAAGGAGACCATAATTCCAGCCCCATCTCCTCCAGGGATGTCATTGCATCTGTTACAGCCACTGGGCCTGCAGAGGCTGAATTCAAAAGGGAAAATGCAGCATTTGTTTGAAAAAAAGATTGTCTATCCCTCTGCTAGGGACAAACAGGCCCTTCATTCTAACTCCTGAGAAAACAGGAGAACAGGGAGAAAGAAGTTAGAAGAGAGAGAGAGAGAAAGTGGAATAAAGAAATATCTACTTCAGATCCATAAATGGAAACTAAGCACTATATGCTGGCTTGTAAGGTAGTCTCTAATCTAGAGATTCTAGTTTCAATAGAATAGCATAAACATGCTTGGGACAAAACTGGGTTTGGTGGTACATGTGGAACTATACACAAACTGAAGGCTGATCTACATTTCCTGCTTCCCTCAGTGCAAAGACAGGCCATCAACTATTCCAGGAGGGCACAATCCGATGATGTTGTCATCATCCCACCCCTAGGCTGCTGGGAAGACAAGCTCCAGCCACGTTTTCTTGCTTTGCACCAAAACTAATGTTTTTTCCCCTCCATTGATACAGGCAGGGTAGTCCTGTCTGCCTGCTGTGCTTCATTCCATCTTATGTCATCTTCATTCCAATTGACTGGAATGAAGATGACATGTTGCTCTGGCCGGCACGCCCACCTCCACCACCCAATACCACTCTCTGTCTTCAGTGACCATTGTGTGCTGGGCTGCCTGCCAAGAAAGGCTGGACTTGTTTTTTCTTTCAGTTGAGCAGTGGAAGCACAAAACATGTGCCCACCAGGGGGAAAGCAGTGGGTTTTTACTTGGTTTGCATGAGTGGTAGGGAAAAAGAAGCAAGGTGACCCACCAGTCTGAGTCATATTAACCAGAGTCTGGACAGAACATCAGACCATCACTTTGGCCAAAGCAGAGGAAGGGCTAAAATCCAGAAAAGGGCTTTTTAAACTGGCTTCAGTTCTAGCCAGGTTACTCATGACAGTCAAGCTGCTGTGAAGCAGCAGTATGGAAAAACCCTAGATCTGACACAGATTTCTTGTCAAGCAATAAGGTGTGATCTGCTGAAGCAGAATCTGATGTGGCAAGAAGATCACTTATTTTACTGACTTTATTAACATCTGTCTTGAAAGAACTTCCTGGCTCAAAAGTTGGACAAAACTGGACATTAAGGAGTACTGGATGTATTATAGGATATGTATATTACAGAAGGATGTTAGCAAACTGTGATGTTAGAGAAAGTTATGCATAATTGCAGATTTACTTCCATCTTTTAAAATATAATTCACTGAAAATTGGCAAAACTTACTAAAGGTTTGAAAGCATCAAGCACTTCAAGGCTGGCAGTGAAAACAAAAACCACTTGGATTTTGGAAAGAGTTTTACAGTTTGGTCTAGTGGTTAAGGTGCTGGGCTAGAAACCAGGAGTCTGTGAGTTCTAGTCCCACCTGTGGCATGAAAGCCGGCTGGGTGACCTTGGGCCAGTCACTCTCTCTCAGCCCAACTCACCTCACAGGGTTGTTGTTGTGGGGAAAATAGGAGGAGGGAGTATTTGGTATGTTCACCGCCTTGAGTTATTTATAAAAATAATAAAGGTGGGATAGAAAATAAATAAATAAATAAATCAGAATCTTGAAAGCTTGCCAAAGCAATTCTCCAGATCACCTTATACTTAATGTAACTAAGAATTACTCCCTTCTCCGTGTTCCTAGTATTTGTTAGATGTTCCATCATAGCACAGTGTGTTGACCCAGATTTAGATTGATGTATTTTAAGCCTTCACGTGGCAACTTAGATTTGAAGGATGAGATGCATTTCAATATTGCATAGCCTTGGAGGGCAGCTGCGATGGCTGGACAGTGCTTCTGCACAATTGTCAATGCAGAAGGAGCAGTCAGTTCAGACAAGGCAAGGCAAAGCAAAGCAACACAGGCACTTTGCTCCAGTATTAGAAGTGAAGGATCCCTGTTGCTTCATAAAGCAGCTTCATGGAGGAGTGTTCTTTAACCCTTCCTCAAGAATCTATCCTGTACCAGCGTTTCTCAATCTCAGCACCTTTAAGATGTGTAGACTTCAATTCCCAGAATCCCCCAGCCAGCATCTCAAAGGCGCTGTGACTGAGAAACATTGATCTATACAGCTCTAATTTACGTATCTTAGCTCCACCCACTTTGAACACTAGCTGTGCCCATTGCTGGCAGGTTGCCTCTGATGGATTGAAAGAAATTTCTTTAGTCCCAGGGGCACTTGGGGTGTCAAAAACTTCAGAATGGCAGCTGTGATCACACAACTGAAGCCTCAGCCTTTTTATTTCCACCATATGTTAAAAGAGGGCAGGTCTTCAATCACATAGTCATGGCCACCATCTTCCCTTTTTTGCCCATTCCCTATTCCCACCCCAAGGACACTCCTGCTTAGTCTTTAAGTAGTTGGATCTTTGTCCTAATTCCACACAAAGCAGCTTCACAGAGCAAGACCATTTCCTTGTTTTTTTTCCTCTGATTATACTTAGGAGTTATAAGCTTACAGAAAATTATTTTAAACTCTTATGTTCCGTCTTATTCTAATGGTCCCTTCATATTTCTCTCTGATGAAATAATATAAATATATATATAACAGAGCAATCATAGTCATTTCCAATGGATTTTTTTTTATTAAACTTCCATAAAAATTCAATTAAAAAGCAATGAGCTCCAAGAGTCTTTTTTCAAATATGCAGTAAACAAAATTATTTTTTTTATTATTTTTTCTTTCTTTTTTCTTTTCTTCCAAAGAATATTTCAGCATGAAAATCATGTTGCTAATCTCGGGGGAACAGTGTGTAATGTCTGCCAAAAGCGATTTTCTGACTATTTGTAAAACTTGCCTATCTTTTTATTGTTATACTGCCTTGAGCAATTTACTGTTTTCTGAGATGTTTCAAACTCTAGAAAGGTCCCAGAGATCATGCACTGAGACCCCTGAAGCAAGATGTCATCCATCCCTGAAGTGTAACTTTCCTTATGAATAATTCCTTTGTACTACATAAAACCTGAGTTATAAATTTACCGTAGATGCCAGTGAGAAAAGCAGAGCCTATATAGTCCTTGTCTACTGAATATACATAAGGCTCAAGATAAGCAAATTCTGCAGTCCTTAGCATTTTTCATGAGTCCCCCCATAAATCCACTTTGCCCCATTTCCACATAAAAGTGTTTTATCTAATTGTGTGTCTCTCCACTGATGGAAAATTGCATGACTGGGATGGAAAGGGGCTTAGAATGGAGCAGTTGGCAATATTCAGAATCCATACAAGGATGCATTGGGGAATTTTTTTCTCATTTACTTTCCATAGGTCAGGCATGATCCTTTTTCAAACTCAGCCTACCTTTTGCCAGTTTCTCCCTGAACACCTAATTTGGTCCAGTTCTATTTAGTTTTTGGCAAGTTATCCAGCTGACAGCCAGAGTCCCAAGCCCCTTTACTTAACTTTTTTCCAACATTCTATTGGGTTGGAAAGAATAAATCCCTTGGAAGAATTACAAGTTTTAAAAGCATATCTGCTTTTAAACATCCATCTCATTCTAAAGAAAATCTTAGAAAATCAGCTACTATTAAATCTGCTTCTGTTTTTTTAAAAAAATAAATCCCTGCCATCCAATAATTTCCTTCCTTTTTGCATTTTTGTTATATGTTTTGACATTACAAAATATAGAGCACTTGAAAGTATAGAAAGTGTAGGACATGCATGCAGCTCCTTCCACCACTCTCCTCAACCTCCACAGCTTCACAGGGAGATCTAAGAGGAGTCACCCTCATGTCCTTTCTGCAACATGGAATCCTAGTAAAGCAGGGGTTGGGGAGAGTTGTCTTCATCCTGAAAAAGCCCAAAGTGGGGTAGAAAAACAATAAAAATGAATTTCTAAAAACCTCCTCAATAAAAGCTCTCCAAAACCAAATAATTAAACAATGAGTGTGCAATAATGAAAATAGAGTTCATGTAAAAACTGTAATTGGGCATGAGGAATGGTTGACAGAATTACAGTACCATATAACACTGGAAAGAGAGTCTACACCCAATTTTTAACTATGGATTATTGATATATGGTGTTGACAACATTTAAGTTCGTTGGTTTGAGTTGTTTGACAAAGAGGCAAGGAAAAAGACTTTCAAGTCATATGGTCAACATGTTTGGAGTTATTCTGTTTATGAAATAATTTTCTAGGCTTCCTTTTTTCTTTTTTCCCCCTTTTTTATTATTAGGCTTATTAATTTTGAAGCTATATTATTCCATTAATATTCTTGTGTGCATTTATGCTTTCTGTTAATTAGTTTATTATATTAGTTTAATATAATAAAATATATAAATGCAATATAATCCAATTAAAAAGTGCAGGAACCTCTGCTTTTGTGCTCCATAAGCTGTGTTCACATTCAGTAACAAATACAGATTTTCTCTGTACCTCGGGTTGAATATGTGGAAGATGAAGGACATAGGGATTAGGCTCAGCATTTGCATCACACCTTCATCCATTTTCAGGCTTTCAAAAATTCTGGTGAAGACTTGAAATGAGGTCATTTGTGGTATGCCCATCCCATTTTCTCCACTCTGCCATAGCATCAAAGAAAACATGGATTATTTCAGAAATTTCTCTGGAACCCTCTGCTGCCTTCCCTGTCTTTTCACCACTTTTCCTGTTCTAGAAGATGGAACATAACTTGTTCCCACCCTGTAACCCTGGAAAATATCTGGCCTAGTAAAATCTACTCTTTTCCACTGGCCTCATCCCCATTTTAATTATCAAGACCAAGTAGGAAGAGAGAGGAAAAATGCCTCAAGCCAGCTGTACAATTTTGGTCTTGTGCAGCAGCAATTCTAAAGATTTTTCTTGAATTAGTAGATACAGCCCAGTATACTAATGCATTTTCCCATCTTCTTTTGTCATCTCTTTGTTTTTCCAGCTTCTGCCTCTGAAAATTCCTATTGCTCCTCCATCCCCTGTTTTGTAGTGATTACAAGTTAAAGCTTTATTAATATGAATGGAAGGCTTGCCAGAAACATTATACCTGAATTTAACCACCGTGCAACTGACGTCCATATGCATTTCCTTTTATGTGACCTTGATAGATGTGGCTGCCTTAATAAGGCTAAGATGAATGAACCAATAATTTTAGACAAGACGGCTGACATACAGGGCTGTTTGATTTACAGCGCTGGGGTAATAAATACCAATGGCATGTTTAGTTCTTTAAATTCCTAGATGGATCCCAAGCTATTGTCTTGCTCAGGTTCCTGGCTCATATTACTTCAACCAGGGTGTCAGCCATTCATTTTAAAATGTACAGGTATTGCACAACAAAAAGGTAACTCCATAAAAGAATAATTTAGTCTTTCTTTAACCTTCTGTTGATGTGCAGATCATAATGCATCAAATATCAGGATAGGTGATTAGAATTGCCAAGTGCCAGAAAAACAAACCAACAAATAAAAAATGGCCCAGGCAGGGTGTTTGACATCTGATCCAGTTGCCAATATTTTTTTCCTTTAATTTTTATCACAAATATACTCAACATGCACCATTGGCCCAATGAAACCTTACAAATGTACTTTTTTTTATTCATTCAATCATGTCCAATTCTCAGAGGCTGCCTGGACAAGTCCCTGCAGTTTTCTTGGCAAGGTTTTTCAGGAGTGGTTTGCCATTGCCTTCTTCCTAAGGCTGAGAGAGAGTAACCAGCCCAAGGTCACCCAGCTGGCTTCGTGCCTAATCTCACAGTCTCCCAGTTTCTAGCCTGATGCCTTAATCACTGCACCAAACTGGCTCTATGCAAATATACAAACTAATTACTTATTTCATAGTAATGGACACAACTTCAATCTGTTTCCTTAAAATCCATTTTAATTTGAATAGGGAAAAAGGACTAAATATAAGCAGAATGGCTCCTTCAATACCAACCACCTCCAGTGATTCAAGGGAACTGATTGATAATAGATCAATAACCATGAATGCCTAATATGGAATGGGGAGAGAATGTAACTTTCAGATGGAAGTTTATATCATCTCATAGGAGGGGAGCACATTTTATTTATTTTGGTTTTCTGCTTCCAAGTATCACAAGGGGAATATCTACTGATGCTACAGTGATGTCAGCAGGCAGAAGTTTGATATGCCTATTTTATACCCTTAGGAATTGCAAGGCTCTCGCTCACCATCAAGTCTGCCTACCTAAGAGGGCAGCCCTAAGTAATGCAGTAGTTATTATCTTCAACTGGTATTCAGTTCCACCACCATCTTTTCCTCTCTTCAACCAGATTATAGCAGCTAGGTCAAAAGAAGAAAAATGCCTTAAGGGGACCTTAAACCAACATCCTGTAGCCAATCCGACAAAACCTAGGTCTGGGGCATGTTGCCAGAATACACCCCCCCCCTCAGAGCCAAACTGGCATCAGTAATGTCTATTTTAAAAAAGTATTCATTATTTATTAGGAACACACAAGAGCAGAGAAATCATGATGGATAGGCTTAAGGAAAAGGACAGTGTTTCAAGAGTGGACACAGCCACAATGAGTAGGGCCATTCAAGATGAAGATTAAGCCTCAGGAAAAAGCTGACTTTGAAAGAAACCAGGCAAGACATAAGTACACACAAAGTGTATCATGCTTTATCTGGTTACTCTCTGCATCAAGCAGTTTCAGTGTATTGGATTCCTTCTTGAATTCTGGAAAATTTCATCCCCTTAATTTCATCTCCTTAAACTTCCCTTAAACTTCATTCCCTTAAGGAGGGCTTAACTTCTCCACACCCGACTGCTGCTGTCCAGGGAAAATTCTGAAGAACAAAAGCAAATTCCCACTGCCATTTCCTTTCTCTCTGTTGTTTTCCCTATATCTAATTTTAGGCTGTATATCTCTCAAGGCAGGAACCTCTGCTGTTGCACGTCCATAAAGCACCAAACATATGAATGGCATTATATAATTTTTTAAAAAAACTTTGGTGTTAATCATGTTCAAGGTTACAGTTATTATCATACTCATACTTCCATACCAGAGTGTTATTCAATTTTA
The DNA here is from genome assembly GCF_035149785.1 of Candoia aspera. NCBI lineage: Eukaryota > Metazoa > Chordata > Lepidosauria > Squamata > Candoiidae > Candoia > Candoia aspera. The sequence continues at coordinate 315,952,715 of NC_086153.1, forward strand.
GGATCAGCTCTGGACCTCACTGATCTTATAACATTGTCTGTTTCAGAATGCTGAATCTATCTCTGATTCTGTTTTTGTTTATTGGAAATTGTAGCATAACTAGTATTTTTCCCTTCCAACAAATCATTGCGGTTCCACTCACCTTGTGTGTATAAAAATTCTTACCTCATAGCACCTGCCACTTCCTGGGCTCAAGCCAGCCATGACTGTCTCTCTCCTACCCATCCATCCCCCAAATGAAATGCATCACCCAATCCATGGAATTAGTCTCTCCCTCTATGCATTGTTCAGAATTTATCATCCTTCTGCCTCAATCCAGACACCTCTGCAGCATATAATCATGGTCAGGGCTATATTTGCAGGTTGATGTCCTTACACTTATTCAACTCAAAGTGGCTTTTACATCATTGGGGAAATGGCAGTAAGGTGATAGAGGATCTCTATGCTTTTGTTTACATTTTTACTGTTATTCCTATTAATTAAACTGCTCTGCTTTGTTTTTTTACAAAACTTTAGACAAATGAGTGATGGGTAGGATAGTGATTGGACTGGATTGCATTGCATTGCCCTCTTGATCAGCAGGGGGCAAAAAGTGTGAGCTCATGGTGTTCTCTGAATTTCAAAGCTGGCAGAAGTGAAAATGAGCATGGGACCATTTCATATAGCTTTGGGGAAAGCTAGGAATAGAAATACTGTTGGTATGGAATGACTGAAGCCCCAGGAGAAACAAAACATGCTGCTAAGTAAGAAATGCTTTAAGACTAGATAAGTCTTTTTTTTCCCCCAGTCTGAGGGCCATTCTTCATTTTTGAGTGGTCTGTTGGAGGATTAACTCCAAATGTAGTTGAGGCCAGGACAAAGAAAGGACGGGGAGGTAACTTATAGATGTGTTGTAACATTAAGGGAGTCTATTTACAACCCATTTAAAGTTATTTAATATAAGTTAACTCAGTTCATTGTTTAAATGTTAACTGTGCTGTTTGATATCTTCCCCATGTTCCAGGTAATTGTGTTACCTCATATATGTACGAAAAAATAGAGGAAAACAAAAACAACAGAAATTTCCAAATCAGGAAAAGGTTTGGTGGTGGCAACAAACCACAATAGATCCTGTGTTAATGGGATTATGCTTTAATTTGGAAAGAAGGAAGGAAATGACACTGAGAACAGAAGAGCACACAATAAATAGCAAGAAAAAGAAGTGGGTAAGGGAAGGAACAATTAAATTGGAATTAATGCAATTTAAATATAATTAAAAATGCACTTGATAATTATGCAGCTTGGAAATGTAATACTTTTAAATGGTGTTTAATTATAGTTTGCATCATATAAGGGCTACATAAAGGCCATGAGTAAGGTTATGTACTGCTTTGATAAGGAGATCTCAGCCTTTGGATAGTCCCAGTCAGACAGAATTGACTTTACTGGGTTAAGTAGATTAGCACTCTTACTCAACATAAGGCAGCATCCCTTATCACACATCCTGGGGTTAATTCCCATTAAGTCAGTGAGGCTTATTTCTGTGTCAAGGAATTTAGAACTGACCTGGGGGAAGGTATGAAAGAGCTGCTAAGGTGGGGAGGATGGAACAGTACATTGGAGGAGATAGGCGGTGATATAAATTGAATAAATAAAATAATAATAAATAAATAAAACAAGCCGTTATGGAAGGACTTGGAAAAGACACTACATAGTCTAACGTTTGAAGGAACCTTGAAAAATAAACTCAAAATAACCCCAGTTTGATTTTGTTTAGTATAAGATGGGATAGAGAACAAATTGGACAGGTTTTCAAGATTCTGTTATTATACACTACACAATAACATAGCATTCTTGGAATCCATGCAATGTCTGTTTCTTGACCTGACCTACATACCTCAAAGAACTGAAAACATAAAAGGATGTAACACAAAAGAAGATCAAGACCTGCTTTCTATGTAGGATGTAGAATGGCAGGAAGGTAAATTCCGATTGAATGTTATAAGAAAATGCTCAATGGTAAGAGTCATTTGATAGAGGAACCAATTACCCAAAGGATGATAATCTCTTGTTCTTTGGTGTTCAGGTACAGGCTAGACAGCCAGATGTTGAGGACTCTTTAATCTGGTTTCCTGCACAGAGTAGAGGGACACTTCAAACTCTTCGATTCCACTGCACACATTCCTATTGTGAGCCGTATGATACTCCTGCATTAAAAAAAATCAAATATCTAAATTATTTTTGCTAAACAACATACAGTTCTTAATGGTGCATATTTGCCAGGTTTGCATTCTTAGTTTATTCCAGATGCAAATGAGTATATAGGTGATGATTCCCTACTAGTACAGCATGTTTTTCTTCCCCCACCCCCCGCCCTCTCAGTTAACCCTTTGGGCAAAACTGTAACATCGGGACTATTTTTTAATTTTTAGTTTGAGAAGTAGGCAACATTTTATGGCTGGAGAGACTCATTTAATGTCTTTTGGAGATGAATACAGGGGCTACAATGATGTTCCCAAGGGAACAGGTCTTTCTCGTACAGAGGAATGGGGGGCAGGATTTTTTTTTTAATTAATTAATTTATTTCTCTCTTTTTTTTTCCTGGATTTGGTAGGGGATTGGAATTTTTTCTTTCTTACAAATCATTCTCAGTAAAGTGTGTTAAGGATTCATGCTACTGGTCTTCTATGTTTCCTGTCTCTAACTGGCAAAAAAGCACTGGGGCTGACAATTCATGTTAACGATGCTATATCAGAGCAATGGCATGGGTCAGTAGAAGATATCTTCTTACTGTATGTTCTGTGAATTCATATGTTACTTTTTGTACAAAAGGAAGAGGAAAGTTCTGTGCTCTCTCCCACTTCTTCCTTTTGGGATATGTTTCATTAGGGTAATCCCAATTATTTGATTGAGGTCATTTCCACGCTAGTGACTTAGAGCATGTTTTAGAATCACCCAGCCATCATTACCCAGGTGATATAAAGTCTGTCTATATTAGTGCTATATCAGCAGGATGATTGGATGACTCCAGAAGATGCTGTAAGTTTCTAGTAAGTATCCTGTTTATGATTTCGTAAGTTCACTCCTAGTCGCTGCAGGCCCTTACAGCTGAATTGAGGTCTATGTCTTGAGGCAAATGACTGAAAGTTTCCTGAAGCTGTAACTCTTTTCTTCCTTTTAATTAGATAAAGCACTGCCATTTTAGACTCTACAATCTGCAGCATTCCTAGCCTTGCGGTTGATACTCATTGCCTAGAAGTGCTGTTTCAGCCATTCTCCATAATCATCACTGTGAAATAGCAACCTCCATAAGAATTTCATGCAAGTATATTAGACTTATTATAACAGTCATCCTATTTTAATAGCAATTAACTCATAATGGGAAAGGATATTAAATTTGAAGCAGCAAGACTATAAACCCTGATGCATAATAGAAATCACATCATTTTAAGTGATGCTTGAATTTGAATTTCCCACATTTGTAAAAAGAATGAACAAGCTTTTATTGGCTAAGATAGCCATTCAGTTCTAAAAAAGCACTTCTGCCTCGTTATTTTTTTTTCTTTTTCACAAAACCATTGAATACGCCTTTATATACCAGTATAATGTCTCCAAGTATTTCAGTCATCTTTTCAACAATCCTGTAAGATAAATCAGTTTCATTATCTCCACCTTGCAGATGGCAGAGACTGAAAGATGGCAGGGACCTATATCCTCTAATGAATGTATACAGGGATGAGTTGTGAACAAAGAACGTCACTGCTCACAGCTCAGTCCCTTCGTGTAAGGCACCCAGGAGAATCTTAAACCACTGTCTCCAGTAGCCAGTTCCAAGGCCTCTTGTGCTACCAGCAGTTTGATTCCATCAAAGATTAGGCAGACTTGGCTATGGGGCAGGGATGGGATGGGAAAACTAGTAACCGTTTCCAGCTGTTGTTGGACATCATTCTTCACCATTGGCCATTGGCTAGCTAGGGTTCATGCAAATTATCCTATGGACTGTGATAGCCTCTCCTCATCTGAGCTGCTACCAATCCCCGGCTTGTCTCAGACATCTATTACTTCTAGCTCTCCTCATCCTTGTCCATATGCACTTCTTTGGTGTTCAGTTACAGCCTGCCTGGGGGCTATGCCAAAGCCTGGCATGTATCCATTAACATATTTATAAGTGATCCCAACTGAAATTGTATCCGGGAGTAACTTTTATGTTTCTCTAAAATAGGGATGAGCAGTCCACAAATCATGGGCTTTAAGCAGCCCCCAGTTACATTTTTCTTGCCCCCAGAACTCCAATGATGTCAGTGCTGAAATTCAGTGGCAAACTGCCAATTTTTAGAAGCTGAATCATCATCTCCTCCTCCTCCTAGCAAAAAATAAAGCCTAAAATATATGCTTTATGCCATGGGTAAGCCTAACACTTCAGTGTTGCTTAAAAGGTAAAGGTAAAGGTTTCCCTTGACATTAAGTCCAGTCATGTCCGACTCTAGGGGGCAGTGCTCATCTCCGTTTCAAAGCCAAAGAGCCAGCATTTGTCCATAGACATTTCTGTGGTCATGTGGCCGGCATGACTACACGGAACACCATTACCTGCCCGCCAAAGTGGTACCTATTAATCTACTCACATTTGCATGTTTTCGAACTGCTAGGTTGGCAGGAGCTGGGACTAGCAACGGGAGCTCACCCCGTCACGCAGATTTGAACCGCTGACCTTTCGATCAGCAAGCTCAGCAGCTCAGCGGTTTAACCCGCAGCGCCACCATGTCCCAGTCAATGTTGCTTAGCTCCACACAAACCCTCCACCAATTCTCCATATCCTGCAATACCCCTGGAGACTATCTTTAAAAAGTGCAGGGCCTAGATGCAAAAACTTTGTCCATCTTGCTGTAAATCAGGATTGGAAAGATTCAAAATGAGGCTTTTTGTTGCATGCATCCTCTAAATCTCTATTCTTTCCTTCTCGGCTCACCTACCTGTCTTTATTCATAATTCCCAATTTCTTGATGCTGTTGTTTGCTGTTATATCTATATAAGCACACCACGGTGTGAGTGGTCTTTCCAAACCAATATTACAAAGTATAATTTTATTGTGGTTTATTCTCTTGGAATGGAGAACATATTCAATCCATATTTCAGTCACTTAGCTGTGACAAATACGGGCTGAGGTTACTTGCAAGTCATTCTTAAGTCAGGCATGGAATGACAGGAGATAAAGCAAAGGAGTCATTTTCATTCTGATTGCACCAAGAAACATCCTAAAGGATCATTTAGTGCAAATGTGAAAATATCTCAAGACTGGATAATTTTTTTTAAGAAAAGAAAAAAGCATAAAACATACCCACACAAAGGAAAGCTGAGTGCAGCAAAGAGGAACCACTAGGAAATATTTATTGCCACAACGTTGTAATATTCTCATATGAATCAAATTAATATTTCCTTTTAATAGCATGACTATTTTATCATAAGCACAGGTTGTACAATGGTACTCTTTGTGATTAATTTAACATGCTTTATGGCTTTAGTAAAGGATAGGTCTACTAACCAACCAAACACAGGCAGATCTAAAGACTTTGTAGAGATAGTTTTGAAATGATTTCTAAACCATCTTTCTTGAAAACCATCATAACAAAACAGTTTCAGGCTTTAGACAGGCATTTAGACTTCGTATATGATGATGCTATGGTGCTTTGTTAGTTTTAAAGGGTGCATGTGTCTTTCTTCTAAATAATGCTGCTTTATTTATTTGCTTGCTTACTGTATTTCTCTGATTCTTTTTCAAGGCAACTTGGAAAATTCATACTTAAATTCATAGTTTATTCTCTAATGAGGAAGAAATATGCCCTTAAACAGCACAATGAAAATGTATGAAATCAAATGCTAATTGTTTGTGTATATGTGTGGATAGGTTGATTAGATAGATAGACAGAGAGACAGGTAGGTAGATAGACAGACAGTCATGATAGATAGAGACCAGTTACAGTTGCCTATGGGACAGGGTGGGAGGAAGAGAAATACCACTGTGATATCCATGGAATCGCTGATGCATCCTGTTTCCACTAAGTCCTGGAAAGGAATAAGAAAACGTACCACTCAGGAATGGGAAACTAGAAATGGGATTTTGAGGATATGGGCCTGATATCTGACCAATGTCAGTATCAGCTGTTAATCAGTTTGATATCATCCATCATTTTTTTTAAAAAAAACACATATTTAAAATACACAACATTCTCCTGGCATACATTTGTTCTTTTACAAAACTTCCTTACATCTTTCCCTAACATACACATATTTGTATGCACCTTTTTCTAATCTATACATATTTGTATACAATTTCCCCAAAATTTCTCGTAATACATCTTTATATAAAATCTGCTGCTGGAATACCCATTTTATATAATATTTTAGCCAAGACGTATCTTGCATAGGATCTTGTACGTACTGTGAATTGTGTATCTAATTATACTACAACAGATCCCATTTAGGTAGAGCATGCAGTTTCACTTAAAATAAATCATTGAAGGGTTTTTCTAACATTTCATATCTCATCTAAGTGAAAAGAATTATTATGTGCTTGGGAAAAAACTCAGACCTACCAAACAAAGTAGGAAGTTGTTTGTTATGCAACCATAAATGCAACATCTGCAATATCAGGCTCCTCTCATAGATGTCAAGAACAAAGCAGTTGTAAGTGGACCTCTAACCTGATAGAAAATTTCACACTGTACATGCTAGAGGTCCAAAGTTCTATACAAACCTACAATCCCTCGCTAAAAAAATGTAGTGATGTGCACCCCTTCCCAAACATTTAGGAGTCTGTCAGAAGAAGTAGGCATCTCCCTACCAGATAGTATTCCAGTGATGCCCCTCCATTCTCATCCCCACCTTGCCAACAGTTTGACAGCCACAGCTGTCTCACTTTAGCAGCCAGAGAGGAAGGATGTAAAAGAGTTCTGCCACAGGCTGGAATTGGGTATGCTGATCCAAGCAGTATTTGCAAGAGGGCATTGTTAGCAGTTAGCAGCTCCCTGTGTTGATTTTTAAACAAAGAAAAATACATCCATCTCCTTGTGAATATTCATTGTAATATGTAGCACAGATAGGAGAAAGACGCATATGGCATTCCTGCACATATGAAGATCTTCAGTCCAGTATACATCTAAATGAAATCCTAAATATATTGTACACAAACTGTTTGGACTTTTGTGGGTCAGCAACAGTATTCCATTCTGTTCAACTTTGGGTCCTTTGCACTTGTCACAATCCTTGTCCTTCAGTCCAGGGGTAAAAAGCCAGAGTTGGATCTACTGCTTTGGTTTTCATTATTTCATAAGCCATGCAATCCCCTGTATCATAGGGGTGGGCAACATTTGAAGAGTTAGGGCCATAAATTATTTCCATGATCTTGGAGTACTGCAATTTGGGTGCTGGAAACTGCATGTGGCCCAAGAGCTATCAGGTATACATCACTGGCCTATAAGATCAACTCAAGCACAGCTCTTACCACCTCCCTTTCTCTGTTTCTCTATACATATACACATAGACACACTTTTTCTAGATTAGCACACAAGGAAGGAAGGGTAACTTGGAGATCTTCTGTCTTTGTACATGGGGTTGCACTTCCCTAGAAGAATTGATATACAATTTTGGGGTCCTCTCATGGCTTCTGCTCAAAGACCAGGTAGTAGCTATGGCCAAATGGGCCTTTGCTCAAAGCTATATAATAAGCCAATGGTGCTCATGCACTAGTCATTTCTCAGTTGGACTAATGCAATGCACTCTATATGGCCCTGCCTTTGAAGACCATCCAGAAGCTACAACTCTCCCAGTCCAAACTAATTCCTCTCCCACTTGAAGGACCACCTATCTCCAATCAAATCAGCCATCCAACCCACCTATGATCCAACAGTGTGAGTATGCTCCAGGTCCTCTTCATAAAGCAGTATAATCTGACAGGATCCAGAAGTGTGTTGTCTCTATTGCAATGCCTGCCCTATGGAACTGTTTACCTTTGAAACTATGATGGCCGCAATCCTGCTGGCTTTCCAAAAGGTCTTGAAGACCTGGCTTTTCCTGCAGGCATCAGGCCAGGGTGTAAATGAGCACATCGGAAATTATTTAATATGTGGACTAGCCTTACTTGTGTCATGTTTTTATTACGTATATTGTTTTCATACCAGTTTGAATCCTACGTTAGCTGCCCAAAGTCACAGTTTGCAAGCTGGACAACCATATAAGCTGATTAAATTAACCTGAATGTTTGAAAGATTTTTTAGTATTAGTATTTAATATATATAATTATTATTTAATACTTATATATTTAAAAGTGTATGGTATGAAAAAGATGGTTCTGAAATAGTGGGAAATTATTTAAAGGCTGGTGTAAATTTCTACCTGGCTTAGGAACATAGTCCAGGAGCAGGATAAATTTTGTCATCAGATCTACATACTTTCTGGAATGGCCCCATGCCCAATCACTATCACATAACCGTTTGTTCTTTCTAGTATCAGAAAGCCAAATTCTTTTCAAACTCATAAAATGAGATCCAACCAATCCTATGTCCTCACAAGAACCACGATATTATTCCACCCTAAATAACAAACAAATGCCTTTGTTGGATTCCATTAAATTTCAGTACACAATAAATGATTGCCATAATGTCCCGGACCTCTAGAACTCCCTACCACAATATGTCATGGTAACTTCAAACCTAAATTGCTTTAAAGGGAAATGAGTTCATCAGAGAACCACCAGCTCTTCTAAGGTGCCTCCAGATCAGATGGCAGCCTATGTGCCCAATGAGGGAAGGGGCATGCCCCCACCACCTGGACTACAGAACTCTCAGAAGCAACCAGCCACTGCCTTTAGCTTTTCAAACAGTTTTATGTGAAGATCACATCAACAGCTGTTCTTTCAGAATAAATCCCTTCAGGAATTAAGCACTGTTGGATGCACAAAGGCATTTTCCCCATACTCTCAATCAAGCAGCATCTCTCAGTCCAAGAGATGATGAGATGAAGCGAGAGGAAATTTTTGCCTGGGTGATCATCAGGTCCAGCTTCTCTGTTTGGAAGAAGAGTAAATGAGGCATGTTTTGAAGTCAGGAGGTTCCTTGCCCTTTTCCACCCGAATGATGTATCCTAACAGACAAGTTGCTCTAATAGACAGCTTAGCTTCTGTTCATAGTCACCAACCTCTGCCCTCCCATTAGTATTGGATGGCAGGAACAGAAAATACCTAGATGTGGGAAATGATAAAAGGAGAAAGTAAAGGATGAACCCTTTTATTCCATCAGGGCAGCCACTAGCAGGGTGCAGCGATCTCAGGCTCAGAATCTCAGCTAAGATTATTCTTAAACTCCCACTCCTTGACAGAAATAAAGATGGCAAAATCTTTAGAGAATGGAACAACTGCTGTTAAAGAAAATTAACAATTTTCTTGCAGTTTTTCTTTTCCCATAAATGCCACCTAATACTTTTCCCCAACCTGACACCCTCGAAATAAGTAGGGCTTCAATATCCATCCAGGTGCAGGAAATTATGTTTAGAGACAAAAAAGCATTGCAAAACTAGCTCTTTGCCTGTCCAGATGTCTGGAGTGAAGTTTACTTTCTCCACACATAGGGATTTTCCACACTTCTGAATTGTAATGCTATTGTCCACCCATCCTTGAATTGGCAGAAAACTGTTATAAAATTGGCTCTCCCTATTGCCAAGCCTTATCCTTTGTTTCCAATCAGTGCCTTGGATACTATCAATCATGGTATCCTTCTGGACCAGCTTCAGGGGTTGGGAGTTGAGGGCAAGGTGTTCCGGTGGTTCTCCTCCTTCCTCTGGAACTGGTTCCAGTTAGTATTGGTAGAAGGAGAGGTCCAGCCCTAGAGCACCACACTGGAAGGTCCCTCAGGGATCTACACTCTCTCCACTCCTATTTAATATCTATGTGAAATCACTGGGTGAGATCATCCATCAGCATGGCGTTAAGTATCATCAGCATGCTGATGATATTCAGCTACACATTTTTACCCCAGGCTGACCAAATAATATCATCAAGTTTCTTTTTTCCAGTGCCTGGAGGCTATGGTATCTGGATGAAAAAGAAAAAACCTTGGCTTAAGCCTAGCTAGACCAAGTGGCTGTAGATTTTAGGACCTCCTGGATCTGAGGAGCTTCTGCCTTTAGTTCTGGATGGGGTACACTCCCTGAGACAAAACTGATGTGCAATTTGGGGTCCTCTTGGACTCTCAGCTCCTCCTTGAACAGCAGGTAGCAGCCATGGCCAGGTGGGACTTTGTTCAAATCCTTCTTGTACACCAGTTGTGCCCATTCCTGGATTGGGAGAGCTTGTTCATAGTCACTCATGCCTTAGTCACACCCCTCAAGATTTAGATGGCCCTTGACCCTGTTTGTCTTCTATACAGCCTTGAAAACCTGGGCAGGGTGTTAGATGAGCCTGTTCTTTAATTTTTGGGAATAGACTAGTGATTGGCCTCAGATATACTATGTTAACTACCCAGAAATGCAATCTGAGTTGGATGGCTAGATAAATAAATGTGATTTCCTTCCAAGACACCAAAGCCTAATAGAGTATATTCTCCTTACTGCTCTCCTTGAATGGTGATAGAATAAGTGGGGAATGACTAATTTAACACTTGTTGTCTCGGTCATGGACTGAATATGAGATGATAGTGAAAAAGGGGGTTGACAGGTCATGTTTGTGCCAGGAGAAGGGCCCATACACTTGGGAATATGTCAAGTCCTACAAACATAAAATTATTTTTGAAGAGTTCTACCTCCCCACACTCACCACCATGTATATCACCAATCCAGAACCAAATTTTAAATCAGGCCCAGTAGAAAGAAATGAAAAAAGCTATTAGAAGGGTGTCAGGAAATGGAAAACCAATTCAAGGGTGTCAGGAAATAAAAAAGCAATTGGAAATCACAACAGGGGGTTCCTTTTGCCCTTTTATCATTTAATTTATCTTTTATCTTTTTGGAAGGGGACAATTTTGAGTTATGCTTTCTGGAATGCAGCTTGTTGTCTTTCTTTAGAAAGAAGATTTGCTTATTTCTGTCATCCACCTTTGGTTTCTGGGACAATCTTGGCTTTTTCTCTTTTAATCTTTGAAACTCTAATTGATTCCAGTATGCTTGTTTCCCTGGTTTCCAAAGTTTTCTCCTCTCTTCATTTTTATTTGAAGGCATTTTTGTTGTACTTGTGTCCCTTAGCACCACTAAGTTCTATTTTTGCACTTTATTTTTTGCATTCCATCACCAATTATTTTCTCTGTCAGGACCTTTCTGGAGACCTTTGGATCCATCCCAATTTTCCTCTGAGTCCACAGAATCCCACAGTTTGCTACTATGGATTAGGTAAACATAAGTTTTGCTTTCCTTTGTTTAATATCTGACAGACTTTAGTTAGAAAAGTTATAAAGAGTTACTTTTACAGAAAAAAATAACTTTCCTAACTAGAGTCTGTCAGATATTAAACAGAGCTGGACTGCAAGAAGTCTAGGTGAAGTTGAAATCAAATGATTGCTGCCATAATTTTAAATGCAGAGGTATTTCAACTGATTGAATATTATATTAATGGTCTTCCTCTAGCCAAATTATTTTATGTATGCATTTCTTTTGGAGTGATTTAGGAATCTCATTGAAACAAAGGGAGGGACAGACCACAGACCCCTTGGTGGTGCCAGATTGGCAAGGTAGGCATTGAGTTGCCAGCTGAGAAACAGGAAAGTTGCAGACCAAGTTGGGACTGCTGAGATCTGAGATGATTCAGTGGAATCAAAGGATAAACTAAGAAAATTCTATGCTGGAATTGGGGAAAAAAAGCCAACTGACATATACAGTAGTAGAGTGGGTAGGGAGACTAGGGCTGTGATGGGAGGCAACTGAAGAGATCAGGAACATCAGTGAGAAGACCTTATGGTCTGAGGTAGAGAAAAGAAGCTCATATTATGGACTGGCCCATGACCTTTTACAGTGGGCCCCTTATCCCAAATCAAGGTATACAGTATTCAAAACTGGCCAAGTTACTTTGCTACTAAGTTTTTTTAAAAATCCCAATGTTGTTCTTTCTAAGAATAAAAACACAATAAAAATGCATTAAAACATCACCACTTGCTGGGCTTAATGACAGACTCTGATGCCTCTGGCCACCCTGTCATGCTGCCTAATGGGAGCGGCAGCTTTGGAAAAGCTCCAGGGTCAACCTTGCATTGCTGCTTCTCCAGCTTGCTCTTGCCGCTGGTTTGCAAAGCAGTGTAAGAAGGAACAGCTGTCTCTCCTACTCTCTGACATAAAGCATGTGCTGGGCCCCCAAAAGAGGCAAATGAAACTGAGAAACAGCAGCAATAATGAAGAGGAAGAAATAAAAGGGCAGCAGGGAGTCTGAGAGTCTCCTTAGGTCACCTCCTATCCTAACCACCTTGGGAAATCCCTACCATTCTGGGTCCTTCCCAACCCCCCGAGTTACCTTTTCTAAATAATAATGCAGCTGGGTCATTTTCAGTCTTGACCTTAATGTTCTTATAGTGGATGGGATTTGTGATCCTTTGAGAGCTCAGGTATTATATGACAATAAACATTATAGATGTATAAAGAAAATAATGACGAGTGCAGCAGTTGCATATTTGTAACTGAACACATGCTTAACTGGGTACCTCTGATTCTAAAAGTTTGGAAGGCAAGAAGTCTGGAGAAACAGTTGCAGCTTTGTTGGATCTAGTTCAAGAATAGCAAAAGAAAGGAGAAAGGCAATTCAGAGAGATTGTGCTAAGCCATTTTGGACTTATATAAATGAAAGCTTTCATAGGTCAAAAGAAGCTAGCATTTATGGCACAAGCCATAGTGCTTTCTTTTATTTTTCTTGGCACTGGCATTTTTCTCACTTGATCTTCAGATAAATGATGGGAGCATTAAACATCCTACCCCAGTATAAACACATGGGAACACTCTGTATTTAGCTCATATCCAGATGGGGTCTTTGGCAGGCTGTACCATGCATGGAGGTTCAGGCAAGTAAAAGACTTGATAGTTGCATAGGCAACTACTTTTATCCGGGTGTGCATTCTTATTGTATGCTTTGCTTTGCAATTAAAAAAAAAAGAGTGCAAGCTAGAGATATTCTGTATATTAGAAGCAGGAGGCTCCTTTCAAGGTGACATTGTCTAGAATTCTCCATTGAAAGCTAATGTTCTAGTTCCTAAAATAAAAAGTGTATTAATAGTTGTTTTCTTTCTTTTCAGTGCAGAAGTTATCTTAAGAACAGAGATGTGAGACTTCAAGTACATTTCCAAGCTCCAAAGATTTAAACCTGCCTGGTACAGTGAGTTAGTGAGCAGGACTACTAGATCTGGGCTACAAAGATCCAGACATCCACTAGATGACATCAAGGAGAGCTGATCATCTGGATTTTTGCAGCCCAGATCTGGTAGCCCTAAAAGTGGGTCATGTAGGTTCCATACAGAAGATGGAGCAATACTGTCTTCCCATTGTTTTTTCTCCTCCAAAGAGAAACAACGGGTTCTTCTGAATTGCACTGCTGTAGCTGTGTAGACTTCTGGGTTCAGAGAGCTGTGGTAGAGAGCTTCCCCAGATCTCTGCCTTTCAACCTGGTTCTTCCTTTCCCATTTCTGCCTGCCTTGCCTGCAGAAGTCTACCAACACTCCAACCACTTGCTTGGCTTTCATTTATGTCTGCTTTTCACTTTCTTCTCAACCCCACTACAATCCTTTGGATTTATTTTCAGCTACTACATCAACCCAGGATTGACCCTGAATCTAATTTCACCCTTCCACTGGTCCGTGGTGTGACTAGGACCCACAGATTAACTTTCTGCATTCACAGTTGTCTCTCGCCAGTCCCACCAGTTATTATCAGAAAAAGGCAGCCTGCATATGCTCAGGGTGGCTTTCCTTTTCATCTTTAATGTCAGCTTTCTCCGACTGTAAAGGAGAGGCTGATCAGGGAAACAACATGCATACAGCAGTGAGCTGGTTCATAAAACCATGACCTTCCTCCAGATCAACACCTCTTCCTCTGCTTAAATACAAATGCTCTCTGTCTTTCTCAACAAACTTAAGGAGAACACAGATTTCAGCCTTCACTTTCCTGACAGATGCATCTTGCATTTCTGCCTCAGTCTCACTGCACATTAACCGATGGCTATGGTTGGTGGCAAGTTGCAAAGTAGGAGATTATATTGTTGGTAGGGTCCATTACTATCAAGACAAATTTTGCCATTTGTAGTCCCTTTAGATTAGGTATTTTAAGCCCTCCTCTTCTGCTACTTTCTCTGCAGACACCAAAAACATGGCAGTGTTGTTATTTTTATTATTATTTCCAAATCTATTTGGGGAGCTTTCACATTTACAGACTTAATCAAATAAAAGCTTTAGCTTATGCCTCTTTTTTGGTTTCTGCTGATTCTTCAGTAATAAAACTACTCAGCTGTAGGGAGGGGGCAGGATTTGCCAGGAAAACCACACAGCTAAACATTCACTCCTTTGTATAATTTGCTCCCATCAATAAATGTTTTAACTGCTTTCAGATTCCATTATGGACCACACAGAACTTTATCTCACATCTGTTAAAGAAGCAGCCCAAAACTTTAGTCCTGCTTAGCCCTGTTGGAGCTTTGCTTTTCACTCTTGAAGCAATTCAAGTCCCTTCATTTAATTTCAATGGAAATGTTAGTGTTCCAGCCTTAGTCCTACTGCAGCTGAACTGCTCATCTCTGGATCTTATTTCCAGGTCTCAGGAGGATTGGGTTTGATAACATTGTCTGATTACAACACCTTTGACAGCTTTAAAGGAATTTGCAGACAGAGAAGGACAACAGCTGCTACTTTTTTGAAGGATTTGCTAACCATGCCTCCCAACTTAAGTGCACAGGCTTGAGACTTCAGAGTATGCTTTTTAACACATCATGGAACAGGTATGTGAATGACCCAATGTTGAGTCCTTGTCTGAAACAGTGTTTTTCCTTGCAAATTTGTCTTTCTGGCTTACTAAAGTATCTATTGTCATACTTGGATTTTTAAGAGTGGGGAGAGAAGCAGATATGGAGGGAGGGAGAGAGAGAGAGATCAGCTGCATTACAACTGTGAAAAGATGGACAGAATAATCAGGAAAAACCACATAATAAAACAAAATTTAAAAAACACAATCCAAAGGAGCAACACAGGAATGCTGGAGGAAAAAAACCCCATCCAGTAGGTCATACCATTCCTATACCCAGTGCCTGGGGAATGTTATGCATCTTCCTTCAATAAAGAGGTGGCATATCCCCAATTATTTAAAACCTGATAGCTCCTTAGCAGCGTAGGTCAAAGCCAATGCACATTAATGCATGTATATTCAATAGATATGTAATATTTAAGAGAACTGAAATATTTACAAATTGTACTGGGAGGAGAGCAGCAGTTAAGATCAATGAATACACATAGAACCCTAAGGGTAAGACCAGTTAGAGGTACTTCTCAGTAAACATTAAAGGCTTCAGCCATGTAATGCTAATTGAATATGTATCAAATATTTTCTAATACTGAAGATCTGTCATATAGAAAAGAGTAAAAACCTCTTCTCTGTTGAATCTAAAGGATATGAGAAGGTTTTGTTGAACTTTTCAGAGATCACAAAGAAGTAATGGGCTATAAGTCTGCTGGCCTTCCTCATGCTGGAGATCACAAGCATATTTTGGTGATGCTCTAACAAGCAGGGGATTGGACTAGAAGACATACCAGAGCCCCTTCAGGGCTGTTCTTCTAAGAATATTTTGAGTGCTTTTCTGGCGCATCTGAAGCAGAACATCACTTATGATTGTTACAAGAATGCCATTGAATCAAGATTCTCATAATGAGCCATTTCTTATTTCAGTTGTAGACCCTGGGAGTGTTTCCTACATAATGTCATAATTTTCCAGGGCCCTCACTGGCTGCTGAGATTGAGAGTCTTGAAGATGCCTTTGTGGTAGGGTTGAGTTATATGCTGGGAGTGCATTTCAAAAAGCAAGGGGGCTAGAACAAACACTAAGTTTGTTTGCATTTACAATTAAGTGATACTAAGAATAATATAATTACTTTTTGCCACGTATTTAATATCTTTCTCCTTCTATTATGTGAAAAATTACAATTTGGTAATAATACTTAGAGATTGTTTTCAGCTATACTTAAGACCTTTCAGGTGGCCCTGGACCTTAGACTGGGCACCTCTGTGGCAGATAGATCAGATAATTTAACATAAGACCAAGTCTATGTATATTGAGCCTTATCACATTTCCTTAATAATAGGAAATGTTTTATGATAAGCCAGGGATAGAGGGAATGTCCACACAGTACCTATAGATGTTCACCTAATTATGAATCCATCAGCATGGAGCTGTTTCTTCCTAGCCAAAGCTAAGCACTGTGCATATCCTACGAAGTGTATTGCTATGGGATATAGTGATTGTTCTACACAGCTATGGATATTTGCACCTGGCAAAAGGGAGCTCCATTCCATCTTTATGCTGTAACAAGTAGCTCAGAGGCAACACCTTATTATTTACTTAATGGAACATTATAGCTGGAATGTTGAACAGAGGATCATTTAGCACCTAGGAAGCCAAAGGAACTGTGGAAGGATCCTTCCTTATTTATTCATTGTTTGTTTCCTCTGTGAGCCTTGATATGCAAGCTTCCAGTTACATTGGCACACTTTTCTGCCTGCTCTTACATGGTTTCGTTTTCAGATTGTACAAGATAAGATTACTTCATTATTAATATATGTCTAACTGCATGAACATGTGTGTGTGCATTCATATGTTTATTTGCACCTACACATACATAAACATTGCATCAGTGCAGGCACACACAGTCCCTGGAAGTGCTAATAGTTAAGATAAACTAAGTCCATTATTCCTGGGAACAACTATTTCTATGACCCTATTTGCAATAAAACCAGATTCAATGGTATGAGAAAATTGCTAGGTTATGGACTAATTGAACCACGCTGCATGAACCTGTACAAAGACATCGTTTACAAAGTACTTTGCTTGTCTCAAGTATTTATTCCTGCAGAAGGAAATAGGGGGGACAAAGAGTTCATATTATTTCTGCCGCTCTCCTGTGTGCATAAAAATGGGTTGGGAGGGTATCACAAAATGTTTATTGCTAGACTTTTTTACCACTGGAAAGTATAAGAGGGGACACTCCTTTGCCTTAACCTTCCTTTTTGCAAAGTTATAGTTCTGGTGCCGTGCTCTAATACCTCTAGTCCATTCCTACACAATGAATAGTTTCCAGATTTTTTGATGAGAGCTATGTCTCTGTGTTATTACTGTTAACAGCTGTTGCATACACTTCATTGCAGAGAAATCTTTCTGTTATAAGGTGAAGTTAGCTGGCTGCCTCAGGCAGTGGATTTTCCTTTTTTCACACCACACATTATTAACTGAGCAATTCCATAAAGAATGGGGTGATGGCCCTTAACTCCGATGACTTGGAAGGGGGATGAGACCAATTAAAAGAGGATAAAGCTACTGACGGCTGCTAGTCATGTGGCTATATGTTACCTCAAGTAGGACTGGCAATATGTCACTCTGTTGGTTGCTGTGGAACCCAGGGAAGAGGATATTATGACCCATGTCCTGCTTGTAGGACTCCCAGAGTGGGTTAGGGTATATAGTGAATTAGGAACAGCTTGCAGATTAAATTAGTTGTGGTGCGGCTCAGTATTAAGGCTGTGCAGTGCTTCAGGTTCAGAGAGGAAAAGGTTTCAGACCATGCAAGTGTGAATGTAGCAACTGTTGGCAATTCCTTAATCCAAAGGCATCTTTTCCCAAAATTGTGCTGCAGCTGTGGAGGACAGCTATGCAATCCCAGGAAAAGATGCTGCTTTAAGAAATTCAACAGGTGCCACATGAAGCCCTGCATGGACTCCAATGTAGTTTTTCCTTCAAATCTGAAGTCCTGCCTAGCTCTACTCAGTATTGGTCTTGGAGAAATACGATTAGGAGATTGGATGCATGCACGCAGAACAAGCTGTTAATTTATGCTCTACGATAATAAGAGAGAATGCTCTTTAAATTCTGTCCCATGACTAGTGGAATATATTGGGCTTGTCCTGTATAACTTTTGCATCAGCAGTCTTGCTTATGTATTTACATCAAAGAAGAGATTATTTTGCACGGCTACCTTCAGTTCACTTTATAGCTGAGGCTTATACATGAGTTGCAATAATGAGTTAGGGCACAAAATGTGTCAGGGAATAGGTGGGAGCAGATTGGCATTGCCTCTAAGTACACCAGACTTGCCTCTTTAGATCCCTTGCTGTGTTGACCAGTGAGATCTGCAAAGGAAGTTTACTTGTGTTTGCTTGAAGCTCTCCTCAGACACTGCTCTGTCAAGGATTTTGCTTTACCAAGGGCCCTAACCACACAGAGCTTTCTATACAGGTTCATGTGGACATATAGAACCCTTGCTCATTTCTCTTTGCTCAGTCCAAACAAAGTGGGATTACAACTGAATGGACTGGAATATGGGAAGAAGCAATGGTAGAGGAAAATGTCTCTAGCCATTTATTTGCTCACACATCCAGAGCTGTTTTCCACTGACTGTATGAATAAGATTTAGGGCTGTTGTAAAATGAAGGGTTAGCAGCAGCAAAAGCATTACCTTTTCTTCAACTTTTTTTCTGAAAGAAAGGTAAAAGGGCCCACCTGTTCTAAAAGGGTGATGCTAAGCACTGTTTCATATACTCAGCTTCACCTGTCCTAGGAAAATGCATCATGTGGCCACTAATAGACAGCATTGTTGATCAGTTTGCATTCTGGATTTTATTTCTGTCTGTTATTCTGTAACTGCAGTATCCATTCTCCAGAAGTAATGAAGGGGTTTCTTTTCCAAGGCTTTCAGAAGTTCTGCAAATGTCATTTTTTTGCAGCATGAATTTATTCCTTCAGATTCTCCAATGCACAAGAAAGAAAAGGTAAGACAGAACTCTGGAATGCTTCTAACAGATGTTAAACAGATGGTAACTGAACCCAGAGGTTCTATAATGATGCCATAATGATCCTGAGTAGGTTCTGGCTATGATATCACAGAAATGGAAAGCCACCTGGGCTGAAAAGATTAGGGACCAGAGGAATGTGTACTCTGCATTCTCAAGGTCAATATTTTTTTCTGGTTTTACTGAACTGTTTATGTGTAAGCCTTACAAGCTATACACTTTCAGATGACTCCCTCAGAGTGTATGCTTTGAGCCTTTATCTCTGGATGCACAACTAAATATAGCAACATCCAGGACTTCTCAAAAGGAGGCGTAGATGTTTAGACTTCATTGGGTCTAGTACATAAAAGTACTGTAGCTGACACAGTCTGCACTACAAAATGCAACCATTTGAAATTAAATTCAGAAGATGGAATAAACCTCTGGATACATGTACTGTATTTCTCCTTCTAACTCCTACATGCATGCACACACACTGTATTAACAGTGATATCAGCCCAATATAATCAATAATTTGAAGTCTTTTCCTTGAGGGACAAGGTCTGTCTTGCACCATAAAAAATGGCAATATTATCATCAGGAATGTAGAACTGAGAGTGAACTGTAACATGATATTTTAGTGTAAATGTTCCCAGGATCTTTTTAAGACCCTTAGGCTATCCCCTACACAAGGTTTTGCAGCAGTTCAGAAACAGTTCCAGACCTGTCCAATTTCACAAGATCTGCTGATTTGGGGAGCTAACTTTTCTTATCCTGGAGTTTGTACTAGTTTAGTTGAAAGTGAAGCAAATATTTTTACTCCTTTGCTAAATGCCGGTCTCCATTTTTTTTTTTTTTTTGCTTTAATATACATTTTCACACATTTTATCCTATATGTGGAACTGAATGTACAGAATATACATTCGGGTATTTTTAAGCCAGGAACCATATAACAAAATTAGGAGTAATTGAAAAACTATAGATTTCCTGTGTATTTTTCCAGGAGATGCAAATAAAGTTAGTTTACTTTAAAACATGAATCAAACTGATTCTCAGTACTCTTAAGTAGTTCCTTAGAAATGTGAGAATTGTGAGCCATGAACATTAAAAAACAAGTTTAGGATTACAAACACTTTTAAACGGTTTTTTTTTCTACTTGGTGATGCGTAGTCCCTATGGATTCCCTCACAGTTCTGTCCATGGTGTGATTCTTAAATCATTCTTAAAATGGAGGCTTTAAAATGGAGGAGAACAGTTTTTCCCTACTCATATGGCAATACAAGTAGTCCTCACTTACCAACTGCATCTGGGACCAGTAACTCTGTTGCTAAGCTGCGTGGTTGTAAAGTGAAAGGGCACATGACCACACCCAACTTACAATGTCAGTTCATCAGTTCTGGCTGCAGTTGTTAAGTGAATCACTGTGGGTCATTAAGCGTGACATCATGTGACTGTGACTTCTGACTTCCTGCCAGTTTCTGCACTGACTTTGTTTGACAAAAGCCAGCTGTGAAGGCCACAAATGGCGATCATGAGACTGTGGGATGCTGCAACTGTTGTAAATGTGCACCAGTCGCCAAACACCTGAAACACCAACCTATGTGACTGCCACAACTTTAAGGACTGGCTGTAAGTCTCCTTTTTCAGCACCATCATAACTTTAAACAGTTGCTGAATGAGTAGTCGATAAGCAAGGACTACCTGTAAAGAGGCATCATCTCTAGAAGACACTTACAATGCTCAAGTTTCTTCCACATCTGAAGAAGAGTCCGAAAGCAATGCAGCCTACAAATAGCTGTAGAAAAGAAACTCTTCCATGTGCTGTTGACACAGCAGGAACAAATTTAAAAAACATATTTCAACAATCAGTGCTGAGCCATCTTAATTCAAGGTATATATTTAATGATGGCAGGACTACAGAGTATTAAAACCCTAGACTACAGTAAATCACACTCCTCCCAACTAAAATTATTGAAATAATTTTATTGTAATATCAGTAGGAAATTCTAATGTTCCAATTCCACTTTATTGCTATAATAATAGATCTAATTTGTAGCATATATATAATATAACCATATTATATTAGCATGGGAAAGATATATGGGCTGTTCACAACTAGGCTAATTTCTGAGGACTTTAATCCATGTACAGAAACAAGCTAAAAGAAAAGTTGTGCTATTGAGAACATTGGCATTAGATCCAAATTCAAAGAACACAGTGTGATTCAGAGCACATGTAAGTATATTAAAGCAGATGACTTGCATGGCTTGCTTGCTGAAACTGGTACACAATCCCAGGAAAAGACGTATTTGATTTAAGGTGTTACCAGTACTTACTGTGTGGAGAACCCCATTTTGCCCTTTGAATCCAGATCTCGTCCAATCATTGTTGTGCCAAAATAACAGTCATGCAGACAGGCTTTATACTCCTTTAACAATGGGTGGGTAAGATACATATTGCTGGTGCAGAAATGACCTTAATCACCTGGGCCCAAGTACAACATATTATCTGCTGTACCTCATACTGTATGTATTTAGTATTAATTTGAGATATACAGTTATTTTGGCACAACAATGATTAGATGACTCTTAAAGACCCTTTAAATCACAAGTGAAGAGGGGACTGGTGGGTGTCAAGGAAGGATTTGTGGGCTTCTTTGTGCCCATGGATGTCCCACTGGGGGCAACAATGTCAAAATGGTTTGCCATTGGCTTCTTCCAAGATGTTTCCTCTTTAACTTCCCAGTGTAGCCAGCCTTGGGATTTCTGGTAGCCTCCCATCTAAACGCTAGGGAGGTCCAATCCTATTTAGCTGTTTGAAAGGTCATCTAGGTGTTGCCATCAACTACAGGCTTCATATTAACCAACATCTGTTGCCTAATTCCAACTGAGATAACACAGTGGATGCATTTGGACATTTTGACAGTTGGACACATTATTTAAGGACAAAGATTCAGTACAACCCTACTCATACTAACCACCCAGAGTCCCCTGATCAGAGGAGATGGGCAGGGACAAATTGAATAAATAAATTACTAATCATTTGTAGTGTTTCACAGATCAAATTTCCCTTTTCCATTTCTTCTGGAACTTGATTTCCTCTCAAAGCTGATTCCCACCTATGGCCCTCACTAAACACACATTTATTCTCAACTAAGCCTGTTTGGACATTGCTTTCCCCTTTAATAGGATTTCCTTCTCTGGTAATGGGATGGTGAGATGTGGACTTTTTACCCAGTTTTCTAGTATGTTATTTTCATCAACTAAAGCCTCTATAGAGGGTTCAGAGGTAATAATGATCTGGAATGATGGTAATTTACCCCACTCAAAATTATGTACTTGCACATATAATTACTGTAGGCTTCTCGTTATGCCAAGGCTTTAAGTACTTAAGATTGTTGCTTCCTCCTAACTTGCTTTTTTAACAGAATGGTTAAACCTTCTCTTCTCCTAGTTATCCCAGGTTTCCTTCCTTTTCTTCCCTTCCAATACTAGCCAAACCATTTCTCAACTAACCTCCCCATTTCTCTTTCTTAATCCATCTGTAGTTGCTACCAATTGACTTGAATCTTGACTTGAATCTTCAGCAGCAATCAACCCTTTCTTGCTTACAGTAGTACAGAGAAGTTCTATGCATGCAACAATCAAAGAATTTATAACCAAACCACATAGAGCCAATCCTCACACCATCACATAAACTGACTGGACATTTATCTTATGCTCAACAGTTTTCTTTTTCTTCAGCCAAGTTTTACCTAATGTCCTCCATCCATACTAAGGAAAAGATCTTCCGTGAACCAAGCATTCAGAGAAAAGCAAAAAGTAGAGAGAAGAGTTTGATTCCAGGAACCAAGAGAATGGTTTACAAATGGTATGTTTCAGGCTTTCTCAGTTACGATCTCTATCATAGGCAGTCCTTTTGATGTGTGTTAAGTACTTTTGAGTTATTTTTAAGATCTCTTTGTTGAATTGTAGCTGTATTCCTATGCAACACTTTTTGAAATTATCAATCAGCCCAATGGCACACTGGTTTTCCGTATAAGTCCAATAGCACAAATGACTAACACAAAAGCTCAAAGATCATAAGAAGCGAACGTCCAGAGGAAAAAAATCAAATTTACACTGGAAAAAAGAACGTTCTAGTACATCAGATCTATATTGAAGATGTTGAGTGACCTCTGAAGAGGAATATGAGATTTCCTTTTCTAAGATCAAGAGAAGAAAATCTTATCTGTTTGGGGATGCTGTTTGGTGTATAAGACTTCTGCTTTAGACTTGGATTGCAAGCAGAGCCAATGAATAATGGAGATTTCATTCACACATTTTGCAGGAGAGTTGCTTTGTTTAAATATGTGCCTAACACTTTCATACCTGAAAATGCTCCCAGAGAACTGGTCATAAATAATCAAAAGGGGAAGGGCTTAGTGGCTGAGTACTTTGTTTGCATGCAGAAAGACCCAGGTCAAATCCTTTGTAACTTCAGAATTTTTTGAGGGATCAGATTTCAAATATGAGAGGATTCCAGAAGTACTCTTGAGAACCTGAAGAGTTGCCACCACTCAAAAGAGATAATGCAGATTTATAGGAGCTAGTGGTCTGAGCAGGTATCAGGAAGTTTCCAATACAGCTTCATGTGAAGATTGGTTGATGTTAGAATTATTCTGTGAGCTCAAAGTGACATGTATAGTATCCATCCTCCCATTTTTCCCACAACAAAATGCTGTGGTATGGATT
Source organism: Candoia aspera (assembly GCF_035149785.1). Classification (NCBI taxonomy): domain Eukaryota; kingdom Metazoa; phylum Chordata; class Lepidosauria; order Squamata; family Candoiidae; genus Candoia; species Candoia aspera. The sequence goes on from NC_086153.1 coordinate 315,976,402, forward strand.
GGGTTGAAAGAATGTCATTCAATATGGCTGAGTTATGGCTGAGACTGGACTTGAAGCTGGGTTTCCCTAGGCATAGCTTCATGCATTAACATTATACCACTAGTAAGAAAAATAAGTAGGAACAGGTAAATCTTTCCTGAAATTACAAATAAATGAGTTTCCAGAAACTCCATGATTATCTCAGGATTTAACCAGGTTTTTACAACCCACCTACCCCCACAAGAAGACTGAAAAAACCCAATTTATGTTCTAGTTTGTGTTTTACTAATGCAAAGGCTTATTTCAGAAATACACTTCACTCCCAAAGAAATGAATAGAAATATTTGTTCCTTGGGAGATGAAGAAGAAATATCAGGATAAAAATTGAGGAAGGAAGCTAAAATCAAATATACAAAGGCTGCCTTTCAGTCTGCACACTGGTTTTGCCCTACAAATATCATTTCCCATGCACTAGTAGTGCTAGTGGGGCTCAGACAAGCTTCAGAGGTGTGTAAAGGGTGCAGGGATGTTCCTTTAGCTCTGAGTTCAAAAACTGCTTTTCATGCTACCATAGCAGCAGCAGCAGCAGCAGCAGCAGCAATAATAATAATAATAATAATAATAATAATAATAATAATAATAATAAATACAATGTTTTGGAAATTTCCATATAAATGGTTACTGTCACCTATTAAGTTAAATGGAATGTATAGATCCTCTAAGCAAGATTAGGATTACAGTTATTCAAACAATGCCTTCTGTCTAGGAAGTGTAACTTACCTTTCATTATTTCTTAGGCAGGGCTGTGCTATTAGCAGTTTGAGAACAATATCAAACATGTGAGGGCCACGATCCAGTTTGAGAAGAGGGGATATCTGAGGTTTTATAGAATGAAATGGGGGCCTGAAGCCCAAAACCTCCCATCTTCTCCCAGAAATACAAAAAAAAAAAAAAAAAGGCAACATTTTTGAAGAAACACCCTCTGGGGAGCTGCAAAAAGGGTGTGGAAAGATCACAGCCCCAAACCCACTTTTTGCCTCCCCCCAGTCTTAGAGTATTGTTGAACAGCAGTATGATAAGCTTAAAATGTTATTTGTTCTGTCTTTGTTCACAGTTCAACAGCACATAACAAAAATGTAGCTGCCATGGTATTATGGATAATATGTACTAGCTGAACATGTTCATTAAACTGCCTTATATTAGAGAGAAGTGCTTGTGGAAAAATGCACAAATAAATGTGTACAAAATTGCACGCATTTAGAAAAATGTCCACAAATGCAGAGAAAAATATTACAAAATAAAGCGAAAACCTATCAAACCAAATTTAAGGTTGCAAACAGGAAAAACTGAGTGAAAACAAAATAGATGGATTGTTCATCCCTACTTCTATTTAAAACAGTTATTATAAAGTTACATGAGCTATTACAAAGTTGCCTCGATGTCAAAGCTCACAATGAAAAATCATGTTTGGAGTGGTGGTAAGAAATCCTCGTTTTCTACTGCCAACTCATGCATTTATATCCTTTAGTGCAAATGGTCTCTGATAAATTTTATGTTGCCAAATGACAACACAAACCATCAGTGTGGCTCAGCTATAGATTGAAAAATGAAAGCATTTTGGCACAACAGACATTTTTCCATTTGCAGTAGATTTCTCCCTAAATCAAGATTTGGATGGCTTTTATCAACAAATGCATTGGACTTGTATTACAACAGCACCCAGCCAAAAATCCTAGCACATCTTGAAAACAAATCTGAGAAAGTGTGTTTCTTTATAGAAAGAAACTAGAATCAACTAAATTAACTTGAATGACTTTCTCAGTAAAAATCTAGCTCACTATGTTTGTTGCTTTGTAAATCTGTTCATTATGTTTGTGACTAGGTAAATCAGCATTTGCTTCTTAACTGGGCAATTTCCAACCTAATCTAATTTGCCTGTTTGTATTAATCCCCAAAGATTTTCTTTGCAATATTCTTCAAGTTTGCATTCTATTTTCTAGACATTTCCTACTGTGACTACATAGTTGGTAAGTTGAAAGCTTTTACACACTCAGGCAACTAGGGTCTGTGTCACCCAGGGCAAACATGGATTCCATGCCCATTTTGGTGCCCCCCCAAGCACTCATTTTGGCGCCCCCCAGCACGGCGCCTGGGGCACATGCCCCGCTTGCCCCCCCCCAGTTGCGGCCCTGTACACCCTGACTGTGAGGCATATATTGTTTGCTGCAATAATAATTAATAATGCCTAATACACACCTGCTGTAAAAATACAGATCAGTTGGAATAGTCCCAAAGCATTATAGTTCTTCCTCGGCTCAAATATCACTCTGCCAGGAATTCATCAGGTAGCCTTGGGCAAGGCACTCCATCTTAGCTTTGACTCCTATTTGACTTTGAAATATGGTGTTATGTAATAACAATGGCCTGTCTTGTAGAACTATTGTAAATATTTATATGCTAGGAACAGCTAAGATATTGCACAGAACCCTCAAACTCCCAGGTGTCTGGTAGAGGACCAGAGGTTGAAGAAGACACATACCACCCACTGGGGGTGAGATGGGAATTTTTTTATATATCAAAGAAATATACATGGTGTGCATCAGTGATGAGCCCAGCTGTACCAGACTCCTTGCAGGCAGTGTAGCATAAGACAAAGTTACCAATGGCAGACTTCATTTTACATTTATTCCCCCACACAAACACACACACGAAGACACACACCCCTCACCAAAACTCCAGAGTGAGAGCAAGCAACCTTATGGATTAAAAGAGAATTGTAACTACCAGTAAACAGAAGTATGACTGCTAGTGACAGAAGCATAAAACAGGAGAGGAAGGAAGGTCATAAATCAGCCTTCCCAGCCTGGATGGACCTTCAGAAATACAGAATGGCTGTTCCTGAGAATTCTCAGAGCTGAGATCTACTCATTTAAAGGATGTCAAGGCTGAGATAAATTCTTACCCATTCCTCCTTATAGTTTTGAACAAGGGTGTTTAGAGAAATCCTGAGCTCCATCATGCATTGAATCTGGTCATTTGCAAGAACGTTATAAAGATTTTCAGCCGAACATATTAGCAATGTCCTTAATACTTGACATAGGAGAGCTCTGGGATTTGAGATGTGTGGAGACTATGGAGGTAAGGATTGCAGGCATGCCCTCTGTTTTCACCTGGCGCATGTCAGCTGAAAGCCTGGTCTAAATGGATAAATTCCCAAAAGCCAAAACAGCCTTCTTTAAAGGGTTGCCCTCGAGATGTGTTGAGACTACAGCATCCAGCATGCCCTGTCAGTACATCCAATAGCTAGGAATTCTGGGAATTCTAGTTGCAAGATCTCTGAAGCATGAGGCTGGTGAAAATTAGGTTGCTGCATCCCTGAGTCCACCGTTTGAAGATGTCTGGAAGCAGAGCAGCTTTTTCTTGCCCAGCTAAGAAACAAGCAATTTCAGACCATTTATTTCAGATATTAGAAGCCATGGTAAAACAACAAGAACAAGAACAAGAACAATAATAATAAATGAGATTGAAGCAGAATAACTTTTGAATCAGCACATGCATGGAGAGTAAGCAAACAAGCCACTGGCTGGCATCTATTCACAGAAGGCACAAAAGAGAGTAATTTTAAATAGCAATCGATTTAACAAAGAAAATGGAAGGCTGTTCAGAGATCATTTGCAAGTGGAAAGAAGGGCTTCATGAAAGATGAATAAATCATTTGCTGCAAGTAGTTCCCCCCAACTCTATTAGAGAACATTGATTCAGTTTCTTGGGTGTTTTAAAATGATTTGCTCTTAGCATTCCGCCTTCCCCCGCACACATTTTGATACATTATTGTGGGCTGGGTTGCCTGACTTTATGACTTCTGCTTTCCGTCGTGTGCCTTGGCCTGACAGCTTAAGTGTGTTTACCGTGAATTCTGGAGCTAGTAATAGCAGGTAATTTAAATAGGCCAGAGTGAATGGTGGACCTTTACCCATAATGATACACCGATGGCAGGGTTTTTTCAAAAGAAAAAAAATGATTCTGCTTACTAGCTGTATGCATATAGCAGGCTGTACTCCGTTCAATTTTTTAAGATAATTATCTGAGGGGTGGATTTTCCATGAACTAATAGCTTTATAAAAGAATAGCATTATTACAAAATAATAGCAAAGCACCTTAAATAAAAATTGCCATGTTGGGTGAGACAGATGTTTTATCTGGCTCTGCAACCTGTCGGCATGTCCTGGCTTACACAGTGTCTTATGCCAGCTCCAAAACAGAGCAGGAGAGAGAGAAGGAGGAAGCTGCCTTACATACAAATTGTTCATTGATTCTTCCAGTTTATTTTTGTCAACATGATTGGTGCAAATTGGTCTAAATCCAGCCCTTGTCAGGATAGTATCCATTCAACTATTATTCTGCCTTATCAAACATTGGGTAGACTAATTTTAAAAAATGCACACACCAACTTACCACTATTCTCACACATAATAATTGTCCCTAACATGCCAGTTGTAAACATCCATTTTTAACATGTATACTGTATGTTTATGGGCAATTTTCCCTGATACGTCTCAGAAATATTTATTTTTTAAAATACCAGTTTCCCAAAAAGAGGGATGGGGGGTTGCATGCAACTTCCCTAATGAAATACATTTAATTTGGAATTGAGAAATATTTGAAGACAGATACCAGCAGGTTTTGGGGATGGCATACCCATTGGTGCTGTAACAGAGTCATTTTTTCAGGTGCTATTTCATTTAAAAAGAAATCTGTGGATATCTGTTTGGAAAGGGTGTTTTCCCATCCTTTATACTGAAAGACATAGGATTGCATACTTCTTGTGCAGAGCATGAGCTGAGTCAGCTTTTCTCCAATAATTAACTCCATCTCCTAGCATTAATCAATGGTAGTTGATAAAGGACTATCACTGGGGGAGGGGGGATGGCCATTGTGGTCATTCAGATCTCACGTGATTAAGTGTAAGACACCCACCACCATTCTTCTTTCTCACATAGGATGCAAAAATCAGGAGGAGTTTGATAGCACTGTTTCAGACTACGTAACAATTTTTATTGAAAGGCATAAGCTTCTGTGAGCTTATTATGCCTTTTAAAAACAAACGCAATAGAGATTTAGCACATTGCAATTGTTAATTGATAAAGTACTTGTAATCTGCCTCATGTGTAACCTATATCTGCATAACCAACCTGTCTTCCCTTCCCTTGCCCCTGCCTTACCCCAATTTAAATTCTACATCAGTCTAGACCAGTGTTTCTCAACCTCAGCAACTATGCTGGTGGGGGAATTCTGGGAGTTGAAGTCCACACATCTCCATGGTTCATGGAGGAGCTGAGGGTTCTGAAGAGGATTAAGAGATGTCTAGAGCACCACTGGAGGAAAACAAGGACTGAATCTAACTGAACACAAGCTAAAGCTGCTGCTAAGGCCTACCTTGTGGCGGTAAGAGCAGTGAAACATCAGTATTTCTCTGTTCTTATTGCATCCACAGAATACTGCCCAACGGCCCTGTTTAAAATCACCCGATCCCTTTTGGGGAAGGTGGATTTAGAAACCCACCTACAGGGCCATGCTGAGGAGTTTTCTGGGCATCTGGAGGATAAAATTGCTTGGATTCGTTCCAAGTTGGATGCCAAGCATATAGCAGGGTCTGAGGAGATGCCTGGGGAATGTACCTACCCTGTTATCTGGGAACAGTTTGATCCTTTTGGGCCTGAGGAAGTGGACAGGGTTCTTGGGTCTGTAAATGCCACCACTTGCCAATTAGATCCATGTCCCTCCTGGCTGGTGAAGGCAGCTTGGAAGGTGACATGTGGGTGGGTCCAGGCAATAGTGAATTCATCCTTAGGGGAGGGAGTGTTTCCGGCAGCCTTTAAAGAGGTGCTGGTGCACCCCCTCCTCAAGAAACCATCACTGGACCCTACTATTCTGGACAATTTTCGTCCAGTCTCCCACCTCCCCTCTTCTTGACCACTAAGCAGCTTTCGATACTATCGACCATGGTATCCTTTTGGGGCCGCTCAGGGAGTTAGGGGTGAGCAGCATGGTTCTGTGCTGGTTTACCTCCTTCCTCCAGGGCCAATCCCAATCAGTGTTGATAGGGAGTGAGAGATCTAGCCCGCAGCCCCTCCTTTGTGGGTTGCCACAGGGTTCAGTGCTCTCTCCACTCCTTTTTAACATCTACATGAAACCATCTGTGACTGAGATCATCTGTCACCATGGGGTGAGGTATCATCAATATGCTGAAGATACTCAATTATACATCTCCATCCCAGGTGAGGTAAGTGAGGCTGTGGCCACCCTCTCTCGGTGCCTGGAGGCTATAGGGGTCTGGATGGGGAACAACAGGCTTCAGCTGAACCCTGGTATGATGGAGTGGCTGTGGGTTGGAGGCCCCAAGTATCCAGGAATTTGCCATCTTTGGCTCTGGATGGGGTGGCACTGCCCCAGACAGATCCGCTGTGGAATCTGGGGGTTCTCCTGGAGTCACAACTCCTGTTTGAAGAGCAGGTGGCAGTCGTGGCCAGGAGGGCCTTTGCTCAACTTCATATTGTGTGCCAACTACGCCCTTTCCTGGATTGGGAGTCCCCCCGGACAGTCACTCATGCCCTGGTCATCTCCCGCATAGACTACTACAATGCGCTCTACATGGGGCTACCCTTGAAGGGTATCCAGAAGCTACAGCTGGTGCAAAATGCGGCTCCGCAAGCAGTCTTGGGAGCCCCTAGAATGACACATATAACACCATTGCTGTCAAAGCTGCATTGGGTGCAGCCTGCTTCCAGTTCCAATTTATGGTGTTGGTTATCACCTATGAAGCTCTATATGGCATGAGTCCAGGTTACCTGAGGAACCACCTCACCCCCATTACATCAACCTGTCCCACCCGGTCAGGCAGAGAAGGCATGTTACAGACCCTGTCCATGTGGGATTGCTGATTGGCAGGGTCCAGGAGGAGGGCCTTCTCTACTGTGGCACCCACCCTCTGGAACAAGCTACCACCTGGGGTAAGACAGGCCCCCACTCTCCTGGTCTTTTGAAAGGGAGTAAAAACTTGGCTATGCCACCTGGCCTGGGATGGGAGGGAAGACAGCTCTTCATAGGGGTGGTTGGCCCTGTGAGGGTGCCAAGATAACAGCTTATTGCCCATTTTGAATTCTATATTTTGTATTTGATATTTATATTGTATTCATATGTTTTTATATTATTTATAATATAATATTTTATGTTTTATGTTTTATATTATTTATAAAATAATATTTTTATGTTTTATGTTTTATATTATTTATAATATACAATAATATATTATATTATTTTGATTCTTTGTAAGCCACCCAGAGTCGTCGTGTACGAGATGGGCGGCAGAGAAATTTAATTAATAAATAAATAATAAAGTTGATGAGGTTGAGCGACACTAGTCTACTCTGTGCATCTGATGAAGACAGCTGTGGCTCACAAGACCTTATGTCTTTAAATAAAATTTGTTGGTTTGAAAAGGTGCTACTAGAGTCCTGATTTTGGGCTACCATAGACTAATACAGCTTTCCTCCTAAATGTGGGACAAAAAGGAACCATAACAGATTCTCTTAAAATGGCCAATATGTTACTGCTGTGTTGTTTGGGTTAGACTGTGGGTAGGGAAGGGATTGTAATATCTATTTGAATGCATTCAACTGGAGAGGCTTGCCCTGAATGTTCCTCCCCACCTTGAAATGTATTTGTCCCTTCCTATTAAAACCTGAAATGGAAGCCTGGAACCAATGTTGCTACTTTTGCTATTGTGAGGGGGGGAAAAAAAACCAGCCCCAAATAAAAGCTGTAATGCCCACACTGATTTCTGAAAGCGCTAAAATTTCACTCAGTCCAGACAGATGCCCGGACTGCCTACCACGTGCTTCTTTGTAGAAGCAGAAAGAAGAAAGCTTCATCGTTCAAAACTAGTGTGCTAAAGTCAGAAGACCCCACTCCTCCTTTCTCTCAAACCTGCTAATTTTTAAGGACAGGAAATTTTTTATAGCAAATTTTATTGAGTTTCAAGGAAAGAATAAAAACTACAATAAGAACAAAAAACTACAAAAAAGGGGGGAAAACTAAAAAAGTGCAGAAACACAAGAGAAGAAAAAAAATTTAGATTTACAAGATGCGGCTTCTGACTTTTAACAGCAAGGATACCCAAAATTTCCATACTCAATATCTTACTCTATATTAAACCAAAACACCACATTATTTCTATAAATCATTCCGCTTTAGCACATTATAAAAATCACTAAGTACAGTTACTCCCTCCCCTTATATTAATTTTTTTTTAAAAATCATATAAACCTCAACATCTTTCTCCCCTCCAAAAGATAAAACATATTTAATTATTCCCTTCCTACCACTATTCTATACATTTCTGTCTACTATAATAAAAATCAAATTAAAAGGCACATAAGTTGCCAGCTATTATACTTAATGGTATAACAATTTTAACAATCTCAATCTTAATAAACCCAAAATCTTAATAAACACAACAAACAAAGCCAATTCAAAACAGTAAGTCCAAATCTTTAAAGGCAAATAACATCAGTCAGATCCTGTCATGAGTACTGATGGTGAGCAGGAGGCGGCCCCTATCCAGGGGGGAAAACGCATGCGTAGTTTGGAGACTTTGAGCTGTCATTCAAAGAAACCCAGAACAGACCCGCCTTGAGTTTTGGGGTTATCTGTCTGGGTTTTCCCACGCTTCTTCAGTTTGGTAGGATTTCCTATCTACAATAGCAGTAATAAAACACTAGAGACTTTCTCCTCATCTCGGCGTGGTCTTTGCTTAGTCAGGACAGATCCTTAAAGCAAGCCACTTAGCAAAAACTAGGAAACATAAATGTGAAAATTATTTATCAGGTACTGTAATGGTATGTGGGACTGTCCTTGGGAGACTGGGCCCAGAGATGCTGCCTAGGGAACATTCACAGTAGATAAGAGACAGCATAGCCTGCAACTGGATAGTGGGTGGGGCAAGAGGCTCAGAAGGGACCCTCCCTAAGTTCTTGGGCTGTAAAGGTGAAGGCAGGAGAACTGTACTTTCAGACTCGCAAGATTCTGTTAACGTAGCCTTACAGTAAAGTAGAATTAGCTCATGTTTCCTGTCTGGTCCATCTGGTAAGGCTGACCGGTACTTTACACAGTACAAACAGAGCACTGCTCTGAGAAAGGTACAGTGTACAAGTCAATCAGGGTGAGACGATAGAGGAAACCACAGAAAATGAAAGCAGACGCAGCAGGTAAACAATACGTACATTTATTTCTGTTTATTGATTCATTCAATAGCTTTATTTATTTGTTTGTTTGTTTGTTTGTTTATTTATTTATTGTTCACATTTATATGGCTGCCCATCTCACACACGGCGATTCCAGGGGGCATACGACGAGATAAAAGCAATGAATAAATCAGAACAATCATTATAAAAATAAAATGGTTATTAAAAATATTATCCCAAAATTATAAAATCACTATAAAATATGCCAACCGCATGGAGAGAGCAAGAATATCAATCACAGTGGAGCCATCTAAGAATGTCTCCCGTTCCCAAAGACGCCCCAGGCCTGACAAAACAACCACATCTTGGGGGACTCCCTAAACGACAGCAGGGAAAGAGCAAGCCTAATTTCAGGGGCGAGAATGTTCCACAAGGAGGGAGCCACGACAGAGAAGGCCCACCTCCTGAGTGCAAGTCCCTGGCGGATGGATCCCATAACATGCCTTCCCTGCTTGATCTAATGGGACGGGCTGATGTAATGGGGAGAGGCGGTCCCTCAGACAGCCTGGCCCCATGCCATGAAGCCTTTATAGGTCAAACCCAGCAGCCTGAATTGGACCCAGAAGCAAACTGGCAACCAATGCAGCTCGCGAAGCAGAGGTGCCATCTGTGCTCTTCTAGGGGCACACATAACTGTCCACACTGCTGCATTCTGTACCAGTTGACACTTCCAGGTACTCTTCAAGGGCAGCCCCATGTAGGGTGCATATATATAGCCTTCCCTTCCTAACATATTCCATGAATGAGCAGTCATTTGGCAGTGGGGTTCCCTAAACGGGTCAGGACCAAATAGGTAATCAAAATGATTGGTGAGAATAGGGGTTATAAAATCCAGATGCCAGTTCCATAGATTATTTACTTTGGTCCCAGAGTGCCATAAGAGCAGCCCCGTGTACGAATACTCCAGTCTGCAATGCACTGCTGCTGAGGCAAGGTTATAGGCTATCAAGTTGAATTACACTAAGACACAGGTTCTAGGATGCTACTGGGGGCAGCACAGATGGTTGAGCAGGGATTTAAAAGAAGCCAAAAAGACACTGGAGCAGGAGATGGTGAAAATTCTTGAGTTGGAGGAACAATAGACACAAGTTTCTCTTCTCAAATGTCCAGAATGCCCTTCTTCCTTCTTCTAGACTAAGATATGGCATTGTCATGGAGTGCAAAAAGGTTCTAATATGATTGGGATTTCAATATAGAAAGGAGAAAGCTAATCCATTTCTCTGTCTCCTTTGTGCAACACCCCAGCTCACAAGCAGCCTGTGAGGATCTTGCCTTTGTTCCTGGGCCTTTCTTTTTGTGCGGTGATGCTGTTAGCTGCAAGTCTATACTACAGCAGTGGGAAGCAAGATTTCAAAGTCCTGGAAGAATTTCACTCCCACCTTGTTACAATCTTTCTTCTGATCAGACGTATTGCTTTGAAATTTTGGACTTGGTTTTTGAGGCAATAGGCAGCAATATGTGCAGAACCACATAGGGCTAGAAGTGACGGCTGGCTTATTTTAGATTAACATCTGAATGGACTCTGGGGTGAGGGGAAAATATTTTTTTAGAAAACTAAACAGGACGAAGCATTGTCATGTGGTAGAATAACCGTTTTATTTTCAACCTGCAATTATCTATTAGCTATCTTAGTAGCAATTAGAGCCCATTGTTTTTAGATAATTAACGTACTGAGAACATTCTTGGTGATGTGTGGGCATTACAAACAAGATAGCAAAGTATTGCCAATCAGTTTCTTAAAAAAATAAGAATTCTCAAACTAGACAACACATTAAAAACTGTTGCGACTGTTAATGTGGAAACAAATATTGGACATTATTGACAGAATGATGTATGGACACAAACATGGAAAAGTAAATATAATAAACATTAGTGGGGGGGGTTTTCCTGAGAATTATCAACTATTCCTTCAAATCACAAATGTCTAAAAACAGCTCAATTTTTTGTGTTTCATGACAGCCAGATGCTGTGTATTAGATGTTGTATAACTGAACTGGGAATTACCTCTTCTTATTCAGATTATATTTGTGGACAGAGGTAGGCAAGGTGGTTTGTATTTTATCCACTTGGTTGTTTGTAATAGTTGTAGTCTATCCTTAACTTATGGGAAGGATCTCCAGTTTCAGAAGTCAGAACGTGAAGAATCTAGTCCAACGTTTAAACGGATAGAAATGCTGCATTCCCACTATAACTTAATGATATATCTACAAACACTCTGACTTTATAAAATAATCATTGAAACATACAGTATATTTTCCTAAGACTGGTATACCATGTACAGTATATCTTACTATGAATGTACAAAGTAAGTCTGTAAAATTGAATATAGTGTAAAATAATTAGATTATAATAAAAATATAATCAGAGTTGAAAGATTAAACCTTATACACACTGCTCTGACTATTTATATTGGCTGAAAACTGTGGATACCAATGTTTTGCCATATAAAAAGGAAAGTCTGTATATTTTTATGAGACATAACTCAAATGACATGTTTATTTTTTATTTATTTACTGCATTTGTTAATGGCCCCAGTTGTGTAATTCTCTACGCAAAGTAATAATGAAACAAAAATAGCATAACAAAACACTACGACCTAAAATAAATTATACAATCCAGATGAGTGCCCACAGTCAATAATCAAGTGGAGCTGAATGCCTCATGAAATAGGGAAGTTTTAATCATCTTCCAGAATACAAAGAGACAGTGCCATTCAGATCTGCAGGGGTGCATCTTCCACAGAGCAAGCCTGCCACTTTCTCCAAGTCCATGAACTTTGCAAAGAGGAGGGACTCTCAGAAGCATTTTATTAATAAAATGTACAGTGAGCTGACATGCAGCCTTTGGAATTTAACTAAAAATGTAAACAAGTTAAGGAAGTACTACCATGCAGTCTGCTACTGTGAAGTATGAACCTGTTGAAGTAACCAGACACAGCTTGATTATACTAAATCATAAAGGGCTTAATATCAAGTTTGTCCATGCTAAAGCAACAGAGATCCATCCAACCAGATGGCACCATCACTCCCATTCTGAGAAAAGTACCAGCGCTCTGCTCCTCTGTTTCTTCCCTAGGATAACATAAGGCAAATACTAGGAAAATGGCTTGATGCAGAACTATAGACCCTGGATGTTATTTAGTGCTGCCCTCCTCAACCTGGTATCATACAAAGGTAAGCAAATGTGGAAGCTCCAACAATTGCCTTTACAACATGTCTCTATATTCTGTCTTCCACTACCATTTGGAATGACGTCATCTAACTATCTCTTATTGGTTAAACTACAGTATGCTATTTCTGTGATCTATGAGTAGTGTTGAAAGGTAGAAGTGTACTTTCTCTCAAAAATGTGTTCTATCACTCACCTTATTTCACAGGAAATTTCCAACTAGAGGGGTCCAAGTTACCTCATATAGCCTTTATTATTATTACGGTTGGTCACACAACCAGATGTTTCAACTGGATTTGGCATTTTTATCCACCTATCAAGTCCTTCCCAAGGACCTGGGATAGGCAGGTGTTGTTTGATTGTGTTAAAGATATCGTTACAGGATATAAGCTGTTCCAATTAAAGCTGCCTTTAATTGACTGATGGTGATTTTGTCAATGCTGATGGTGTTCAAGTGGTGCTCCAGATGTTTTGAAATTGCACCTAAGGTACCTATTACTATTGGTACTACCTTTGCTTTCTTTTGCCACAGTTGTTCTACTTCTATTTGCAGGTCTTTGTATTTTGTGATTTTCTCCGGTTCTTTCTCTTCTAGAGTCTGTCAATGTCACTGCATGGATGAAGGGCATGATTTACCGTCATTATTTTTCTGGTCTCCCTATCTAGGGCTTCTAGGTCAGTTTGAGTCCAGTCCACTATTCCAGCTGTATATCTAATGACTGGAGTTGCCCAGGTGTTAACCACCTTGATGGTTTTTCCTCTATTGAGTTTGGACTTTATGATCTACTTCACTCTTCTGATGTATTCACTACTAACTTCTTCTTGACTTTAGTGTGCTTGACGTTGTCAGCCTGAAGGATGTCCAGGTATTTGTAGTGATCTTCTTCATCCAGACTGTTGATGTTATTTCCATAGGGCACTTTGATTCCTTCAGTTTTCACTATTTTTCTCCTGTTGATGGTAAGGGGCAGTCCAGTCCAAACTCCATTGCAGTATCTTGGCTGTATATTCAGAAGTGTTGAGCAGTGATTCCATTTCAGATGGTCTTTTTCCATACAACTTCAGATCATCCATGTAAAGGAGATGGGATAGCCTGCAGATGTTTTCGATGTTTGATAGCCATGGCCTGACTTGTTCAGTATTATTGACAGAGGAATCAGTGCAATGACAAACAGTAGTGGTGATAGTGAATCTCCTTGAAAAATTCCTCTCTTGATGTTAACCTCTCCCAATCTATCACCATTGAGCAGCAACTGTGTCTTCCATTGTGCCACTAATCTTTGCACAAAGCTTATGAAGTTTCTACTGACTCCTGTTATTTTTAGGCACTTGATTATCCAGTCATATGGCAGGGAGTTTAATGCCTTGAAGCTACATTCAAGTTGGTCTTCCTTCTTTTACAATTTTCCAAAATCATCTTGTCAGTTAGGAGCTAATCTTTTGTCCCTCTGCTGTTTGGGCAGTTTCCTTTCTGCTCAGATGGAAAGAGCTTGTTTTCAACTAGATGCTGTTGGACTGCATCAGCTACCATACCAGTTAGCAATTTGAAAGTTGCTAGTAAGCAGGTAAGTGGCCTGTAGTTGCCAGGTGCTGTCCCTTTTGCTGGATCTTTCATTATCAGGTTGGTTTTGCCAGATGCTAACCAATCTTCAATTTCACCTCCTTGCAGTATGTTGTTAAACTGCTTGGCAATGAGTGGGTGCAGACCAGTCAGATGTTTCAACCAAAAACCATGCAGTTCATCTTCACAATTATTGATCTTCCTTGCCCTTTTCTCCACCATTTCTGCTGTTATTACAAGTTCTTTCATTTCAGCTTCTTCTTTTTTCCTCCTCCACCTCCTTTATCCAAGCTGCACCTTTGTTGTATTTCTTTGGGTTGTCCCATAGCTGTTCCCAGCACTGTACTGTTTCTTTTCAGAACCGCTCAGAGTCCGTCTTTGGGGGAAGAGGGGCGGTAGTAAAATTTGAGGAATAAATAAATCAAATTAATCTGCTAGCCTCTGTTATGTTATTTCTGATTCTGGATGTTGTTTTTTCCAGAACTGGTGCATACTTTTTCAGATATCCGCTTCTCATTGGACTTGATTTGTAAAAGCAAATAATTATTTCTTTGTTTTCAGTCTCTGTATATTTACTATGGGTAAGCAAGTTTTCTTCCAGTAGTCCTGCAACTGCTGGCCCTGGTTGCTCAGCCCTGAGTCCTGTAGCCCACTTGTCAGCAGATGTCCAGGAACTAGAACGCCTAGCACGGTCCTTGTTGACCCAGGTGACAACCGATCCAGTATAGCTTTCTGTACTGTAAGTTACGTCTCACCATATTGTTTATGGGAGAGACACTCTTCGTCTGGCTCCTCTGATGAGACCTGTCCAGTATGGTTGAACCTCTGGCATAGCTCTCATCTTCCTTTATATTATTATTATTATTATTATTATTATTATTATTATTATTATTATTATACTACAGGGATAGTAAAAAGCTCCTAAAAACTCTGAAAATAGCCCTGGAATGGCTAATCCTGTTTGCCACTTCTTTCTGAACAAGTGAAATTGGAAGAATTTGAAGCCAGTAAAAAGGAAAGGGGACCAGCCAAACTAGATGGTTATCAGGTTGAGTCTGATCATAGACTGTCCTTATTTTCACTAAAAGATCTCTGATGAGCACTATGACACTACTCCAACATAAAGGAACAAGGAGGAGGCTAAGCATCAAACATGGTTTAAAATGTGAAGTTCTCATAATATATGTATACATATTCACTCTTCCCCCTCCCCACAAAATCGTGTATTTTTTTGGTGATCTAGAAATCAAACTAGGAATGGGGAAATATTCAAGAAAGTATTTTGGTGCCGAAGTAGGAAACTAAAAATGTATGTAACACAACAACCAGCTAGGTGGGTTGGATGTTGTTGTTGGTTTGCACCGCAGCTTGGAAAAGATGTATACTTAAAGAGTGATAGAAACCAGACCCAGCAGCAGCATCCTTAAAGATCTATAACTGTAACCTATGCCCAAAGATGAGAAGAAAACCTCTTAGACAAAAAATATAATTTGCTTTAAAAATGTGATTATTCAATTCTTTGAAATGAAATGTCAAATACACTAAATTTTAGGACCATTTATTTATACATGGCACTGTACCAGAAGCTCAATGTGCTCTCCAAAGGGAAGCAAAAGTATTTGATATAAAACACATTCATTAAACAACAAGGGTATACAACAGTGCAGTACAATGCTGTTTAGGCCACCTGAATCCCCCCAAAGCCAACAGAAACAAGGTCAGCAATTCAAATGAGGAAAGTAATGGACCTTTAAATTTCAGCTTTGCTTGATATGCGTGAAGTACTGCAACATAAAATTCTCTGCATGAAAAAAATGACTCCCTGCTCAGTTCTGTAAGAAATAAACACTATTAGTATTTTTAAATTTTCAAATTACTCTCATACTTACATGCTATTCATGCCAGAATAAACAGCAAATACAGACTCCAAAACACAATGGAAACATCAGTCAGAAGAAAATGCACTTTCATAAAGGGTAAAAGAAATGCAAAATGTATGTTTTCAATTTCAATTTCTTTTATTTTGAATTTGACCTGTTGACCTGATTCATGTTATATGTGTTAGAAGCTTAGAATTTAAATTTGAGGACACAAGTAGATCAGATTGCAAGTTAGAGTTATGCAGTCTGTAGTTGTATTTTTTTTTCTGTCCTGACCTTATACCTAGATGGGCCTTAAATTTGGAATAATGTCAAATTCTGAAAAGGCAATAGAATATTAGATCAGTTTGGCAATTTCAGTGATCAGTGATTGGTGCTCAGATCTCATTTTTCTGTTTCAATAAGGGATGTAGTCTTTCAAAAATCCATCCTTAGTTTAACCCAAACATTTGTAGGATGGCAGCCAAGGTGTGGTTGACCAAATGCATTGTTTCATTATAATTTACTATACTGTTTCATATGGTTATCACTGACACCATTGTCATGATTCCTCAAATTAAATAATAAAAGATTATTCACAATATACATCTCAGAAAATGCATTCAGAAATCACAGCATCCAACCTAATTTTTCAAAAGACATTTGGAAAATAAGCATACAATAAGGACAAGAGTCCAGTCTTCTACTGATAGAATAGTCCCAATTCAATGTGTATAAAATCTTTACTCAAATTTGGAGCAACTCACAGAATTCTCTGGCAAGTGACCATTGCTGAAAATTTTGTAAGATACAATCTGCACCTCTAGAGGATAATCATATTAGGGAAGACTGTTCTATCAGCATAATAAATGGTGTTAGGGAACAGGTTTCACAGAGAATACTTTTTACATGCAGAAAAGCCAACGTTTAATTTCCAGCACAAATTTCCCCATCCTGGTGCCTTCCCTCAGAAATACTGAAACTACAACTCCCAGAATTGCCATTATTAGAGTTGTACTACCAACACCTCTGGAGAGCTTTGGGTTAAGGAAGACTGCTGTAGAACCTGTGGTTCATACGGTTCTTAAATAGCAGAGCTGAGCTAAGGAAAATTCTGTCCAAAACCTTGTAAAATGTTATTATATCAAAAAAACATTTTTGTACTGTTTATACCCAAGACCAAAATTCAAGAACACATTGCTCCAGGCACAGATGCCCATTCCCATGCAGACCTAAACAAATTACCCAATCATTCAAGTCTGCACTGTGGTTCCATTTCTCATGGCATTCACTTCTATTGAGAAGAGTGATAAGGTAAGGCATGTCTTCCCCAACCAGCTGTCCTCTAGATGCAATGGGTCTACACCTGCCAGCCACCACTATCTCTACCTACGTGAAATGAGCCTATATTACACAAAAGCAATAAATATATGAATTCATCATTAAATGTCCCTAGTTTGTTGGAGCAAAATCTAAGGCTGTAACAAGCCAAGAACAAGAAATAGAGACTCCTGCATCAAGAGAGGGTTTTGATTGTCCCCATTTCATCTTGAAATAAACAATAAAAGCCTCACTGCATAAGGCTTACCACTTATTAGACGTAGAAAAAGGAAGATTAACTGTATTCCTACTCTCCCTAAAGCTTTGGAACTGAGTAAATATACTTCCTTGGAAGAGAGCCCTATTGAAAACAATGGTTTTTTAAAAAAATAAATATCTTTGGGACTGACATTCAGGTCATCAAATGAGGAACTTCAAAGAGATACCAGAAAAACCTGAGATGCTAAAGATGAATTACTCCACAAGTTGATTCCTACTTGTAAACAATAGCTGTAACTGTCCATCAGTAATGCAGACTAAATGATTTTGCCTCTTGGAACATGGCTAAGAACTACTTCTGAACTTTTAAACATAGTTATAGTTCACTTCAAGCTATATTATAGTCATTTTCTTGCCTCCCTGCTTTTAAATTGCAAGTAAACTTTGCTAGCATAGATACCTTCTAAGGGCACAACTTACTTCTCTAACTATATTAGAAAGAGGACTTAGGGTTTACCCTGCAAAATGTAGGGCCAGCCATGGAAGAGTATTATGTCTGTACAAGTCTTGAAAGTGCTGTTGAAAAAAATAATAATTTCAACAGTTTCTGGAATGCAAATTATCTGGATTGCAGCTATAGTAATTTGATTAAAAGAAACACAGTCTCCTAATTCAACCAGGAAAGAGCCACCCAACTATTTAGATGCCTATTTTATAGATTTGGGTAGTTGCACTCAATACTGTATATTACTCTCACAAGATAGCAACATCAAAAATGAACACTAATACAGTGGAATGTATAATTAACATTGTATAGTACAAATTCTAGTTGCATATATGAAGAAGCAAGCATGATATATTAATTGCTTACAAGGGAAGTTGTCAACTGTTATCACTATATATATAGTCACTATATTTTACTAAGCAATGATAATATATTTCACATGCCAACCTCAAAGCTGAAGCTAAGAAAAAGTGCAGTCTGCAATACCTTGAGGAGATCTGGAGCATACATTAGGGTTATTCCTCACAGCAAGCCACCTACCTCATTATGATAATATAAGTACATGTACCAGAAAGAGATGGCTTGTTAGGGAAAAAAACAATTTTCCAAAATGAAAGTTGAAACTAAAAAAGCAAAATTCAGATTTGCAAATTTCACACTGGCAATTGCTGCTGCATATCCATTTGAAGTATAGGATAGAAATGTTATATTAAATAATGCATGAATGCAATAAATTAACTTTGGCAAAATGAAACCTCAGATTTTTAGATGCTGATTCTGGAATATTTTCAGTATAACCCTAAATAACCAAGACAATATTGTTACCTGTAGAAGACTAGAAATGTTGATTCACGTGATTAAGCAGCTAATGGTATGCTTGAATAGCTTCAGTGTTCGAACACACGATCGCTATCTTAAATGCTAATATCACTACGTGCCACACTTGCAATACCGGACCACAATTGCTATTGTTCACAGAACTGACATCAGTTGATGAAAGCTGAATCATATAGATGGTGGTTGATGTACTACAGCAGCTGACTGGGATGCAGAATACTTCAGTAGATCTTTCCCCCCACCCCCTCCTCCATATGCATCAGGTATATACGGTTTGGCACATAGCTGTGTTAAAAAAAATAAGGTTTCATTTTTCTTGTTCTTCTTAATTAAGATTTTGTCATAGAAGCCAAAAGACAACATCTAAGGCTTATTCATTGAAATTACAGAGAGAGAGAGCACCAGTGGCCACAGATGATAATTTTGTCCAAGCCGTATGGCCAACTCCTATTGAGGTATATATTTAACATGAGCTTGTAAGTTTCCATGGATTTACCTATTCCATGGATTTACCTATTCCATGGAAATATCAAATTCCTACCTTCACCATTATATATAATGGATACCCAATCATTGACTTCCATCCCTCCCATACTTTGAGAGGAAAAGTCACATCATTGGATAAATACATGATTAGATATCAATGTAGATTGCTTACATCATGCAAGATATCATTTCTCAGAGGAAGCGGAGGTCAGCTAAGCAGATGGACCAAAATTATGCCTTCAAACATCTAAAAAAAAAAAAGCCAGAGGCAATGGCAACTTTAGGCAAGAAAACAAATCCACATTAATGGCAGTCCAAGAATTAGTTCAAGCAGATATGCCAAACACATGTCCAACTGCAGCATCATATGATGATTTGCACATATGAATTAGTTCTCCTAAATTAATCCCCAGAAATTAATTTAATATCATTTACTGTTAATTGTTATCACAGGTTATTCAATGGAAAGAATTTGCACACATGGCTGAGAGTCACCAAGAGCTGAGCAATTAAAGGAATCATAAATTGTGATCTAGGTAACTATGTGAATCACATTTATATGTTAACAGGGATATTTGATAGACAATGATCTGTTTAACAGAATGCTAAACTCCAGATTGTTTTCTTCCTTAAAAGTTTTCTAGGCATGCCAATTCAATTTCTATCTTGCTAAGGCCCATAATACACAACCTGCAACCTCCTAGGCAGTGTGGCTTATTAGGTATTAGATTATGCCACTTTTCTCTTCCTGAAAAGAAGTTCGTGATGAAGATCGTCCCAACAAAAGTTCCTTCTCGTGAATCAGGCTGTCCAAGAGGTCCTCCTGCCGGTAGTTATGATAAACCTTCAAAAAGGCCAAAATGGTAATTCCTAGCCAAGTCAGCCAGGCAGCCCAGAGGCCAAACTAGAGAAAGAAAGAGAAAGAGAGAATGACAATATTATTAAAAATACGTAATATGGCCTTTCCCAAAATTATACCCTCCAAATCTGTTAACTCCTAGAATCCCCAAAAGTATTGGAATTGCAGTCCCAAAATACTTGGAGACCTGCTTATTGGGGAAGGTGGATCTAATGCCATGTATAAATCAGTGTATTATCCCACGAACCTTTGGCTGAATAATAGTTAATGTTGAAGATTTGCTTGGTTCACAGAACACAGTAAGCCATAGCCTACAGTTTACAAAAACTAATGGCTGAGTTGACAAAATACGTGAAGCTTAAATCAGACAAACAACATTGGTGTGATATTTGACTCTAGACATTTTTTTTTAATTTTGTCTGTAACGTCTTAGAAAGTCCATTACGGTAAGTGTATTTTCCTAAGCCCAGAGTTCTCAGAAGTATATGAGAATGAATTTTTCAGCACATGTTCATATATAGATATTTATTCTATTGAAAGTAAAGCTTTTGCGGTATCCAAACAATACCCAATCCATGCCTTTTTTTTTCATCCTGCTTGCAATCCAATTACAACCATAGAAAATTAGTATCTACATACTAAATCGTACAGTCAACTGATGCAGAGCAATGGTGAGGCCCAAGAGGTATAGCTATTGCTTTATATTCACTGAGTATTACCTGAACATGACTCTAGAATTCTCTATATTATGCTGGAGTACAGTTGATGAAACATCTGAAAATTACTGTAGGTACTATTGAGTTCCACCCAAGCTTTTTGAACATCCACTTTCTATAACATATCAGAGAACAGTAGCACATATCTTATGTTAGTAAAAGGAATCCAGTCTATGTTGGCCTCACCTATTCAGTATTTATATTTCTTAGTCTAGTCCTTCTTTGTGCTGTATCACAATCTTGCCTTTCCTAGAAATCTCAAGAATGTCATCTAAGAGCCAATACACAAATTCCTTGTAAGAGACAGGGAGATGCAAATAAATAGAAACTCATCTTCATTTTTCTTAAAGATACATTCTTGCCACACTTATGTCACTGGGTGTGAAGTTTCCAAATAAAAAACTAAGTTGTCATCTTAGGGTAAGTTCAAATGCACATTTCCAAAATTTCACAACTGTGGCATTACTGTAGAATCACAGAGTAGGAAAACGTTCAGTCGCTTCCGACTCTTCGTGACTTCATGGACCAGCCCACGCCAGAGCTTCCTGTCGCTCGTCAACACCCCCAGCTCCCCCAGGGACGAGTCCGTCACCTCTAGAATATCATCCATCCACCTTGCCCTTGGTCCGCCCCTCTTCCTTTTGCCCTCCACTCTCCCTAGCATCAGCATCTTCTCCAGGGTGTCCTGTCTTCTCATTATGTGGCCAAAGTATTTCAGTTTGGCCTTTAATATCATTCCCTCAAGTGAGCAGTCAGGCTTTATTTCCTGGAGGATGGACTGGTTGGATCTTCTTGCAGTCCAAGGCACTCTCAGAATTTTCCTCCAACACCACAGTTCCAAAGCATCGATCTTCCTTCTCTCAGCCTTCCTTGTGGTCCAGCTCTCGCAGCCATATGTTACTATGGGGAACACCATTGCTTTAACTATGCGGGCCTTTGTTGTCAGTGTGATGTCTCTGCTCTTAACTATTTTATCGAGAGGAAAACATTAGAGATTATCAATTCCAAATCTCTGTTTAACATACAGCCTGCAATACACAACGCAACTGCAGCTGGTGGATATCTACCCAGCTTCTTCTTGAACACATCTAATGAAGTAGAGACCATCACCTTCTAAGTTACACTGTTAAATTGCTCATCATTAGGAAGTTTCTCTCAGTATTCAGCCAAAATTGGCTTCCTCACAATTTCTATTCACTGGTTCCAATTGTCTTCTCCAAAGTAACAAAGATCTAATGTGCTCCATCTTCCAAAGCTGACACATGGTATTAACATCTGTCCCTTAACTTTCTCTTTTGCATAATGTCCAACCATCTCTCCTAGAATTTGGCTTCTACCTTTTTTTCTGTCTCAATCCATCTCTGGATATGCTCCAGCTTGACTAGTGTATGTGAATGAACCACTTCAGATCTATTATTACAGACAGAAATGTTGCTTCAGCTAAAATGCAGTGCTAGTTATCAAGCACAGAGTGAAAAACAATGCTGAGTTTACATGTGTGAACTGATTCTAAATAGCATTAAGTAAGGATGATGCTATTTTAGTATGAAGAAGTCATTTAATTACATTTGAAGCCTCTCCAAAGTTGTGTGTCAATTCTATGAACAAAGAGGATTGACTTACCTGTGTGATGGCAAACTGGTCATAGAACGCTGAGTTTTCTAAATTCAGCTCAAGATCTACATCTTGTAATTCTTCACAACTAAAGGGAGAAGACATTTTGGATGAAAGGGAAGGAAAGGAAAAGCATTTCAGTAGTTCTAAAGTACCTCTCACAGAATCAGTCCTCTATACCACTAACTCACTCAGTCACTCTCACGTACACACTCTCTCATACACACAGACACTCACTACCTACATCACAACAGATGATAAGTGTTACTATCAAACAATACTGTGGCTATCTTTGAAATTCAGATAAACTTTCATATTACAACCTCCCTCAAGTGTGTCAATGAGCCAGTCACAACTCATTGCAGTTTTATTTCAGAAAAGAAATAATAGAGCAAAGGGTCAACATGTCAATGTCCTCTCCAACATTTTGCCAACTGTTCCCATTGTGGCCAATTCCCTGCTGATTACAAAATGAGAGAAGCTGATGAAGGTTTCACCTGAATTGGCATCATCTCAAATTCAAACTGCATTCTTACTTTGCCAGGACCTCTCTTTGTATGACCTTTAAAAAGGGGTCACACAACCAGTTAAGCTATTGCATAAGACTCATATTATGGGATTTTTCAAAGACTTAGTAGCACAGCAGCCTGTCACCACATATAAGCCATGGAAGGAGAACCCTGTTGAGGAGAACTTTCTGTTTTGTTAATTCCCTGTTTCTGTGCCAAATTTCTAGTGTGGTCTTCCTGGAACAATTATGCCAGAGTCAATCAGTTGTCAGGCAGAATGAAAGACTAGATGAAACCTTGTTGTAAACTTGCGGGATTTCTCTTAAGGTTCTTCTTCAGATGACTGTTCCTTCGTAGGAGAAACACAACAAGGAACAAATATATAACTGTTGTATAATTATAATGAATAAATAAGTTCAAATAAAAGTTTACAGAATCATGTCAGGAAGGGGCAGGACTAAAAAGATCACCAAATCAATGAGTGCTAGTAAGGAACAAATTGGTAATCTGCTTAACAATAATTAGTTTCAAAAACAATACATGTCTACCTGGGGAAAAAAAAGCATCAGATATTTCCAGAAATCTTACATTGCATTTTCAGTGCTCAGGATCTATTATAGCCTTGCAATTGAAGCATTTGCTTGAGGGATGATGTACAAACTGTAATGAGAAGCCAAGCCTCAGTGGCAGAGTAACTGATTTGCACAGAAATGTCTCAGGTTCAGTCCCTAACATCTCTGCGTAGGGCTGAAAAACACCCCTAACCTGGGACTTTGGAAACCGCTACTAGTCAGTATAGGCAACATTGAGCCAAATGGCCCGATGCCATATCAGAAATAACTTTCAATATTCCTGTCAGTTGCAGCTACTAGTGTTCTCTCTACTATGTAGGGATGTTGGTACATGATAGTCTATCAATGACATTACAGCTGAACCTAGTAGATTTTATCATTGGTCTGTGCATGGGCATCTATGGGGGGGGGGGTGTCAAATGTGCTTGGTATCATGATCCATCTTGCAGATTTTGAGCCTCCCAAGCCAATGCTGATTAGTGTGTGCTAATTCACTGACAACACAGGGTCACAACACAGTGAGACAACACAATCCACATACAATGCAGAAGCTTTACCTCTACCCTCCTGTACTCTCCACCCTAAAAAAATGGAACATAGCTGGTTTTTGTAAGGGCCCTAGGATTTCTAAGTACTGTACAGTTTAAAACACATAGAAGCCTTGTTTCCAAGAACATAAAGAATATAAGTATATCGTATTTATGTGTGTTGTGTAAACAAAAAAAGGTCTCCAAATTCTAAGCTTAAAATGCTTACACAAATGCATTTCCAATTAACCCACCCTCATGAAAATGCCCACTTTGGCATCATGCCAGCATCTTTCACCCACAGTGAAAAGAAGCTAATGATCCTCCATTATTGCATGACATCACCACCAAAGACTTCAGAAGACAACAATATTTGCATGGGGTTTTTTTGCATGTTTTCCAAAGTTCCAGGCAAACAGTCAGTCAAAAATAAAGCCTTCCTATGGATTTTTTTTCATTTTAGTAAGTATCTTGGACTTTTTCTTGGTAAATCCCCAGGGTTTGAGATTTCTGAAGGCATCTTCTCTCTCTTTCTTCCTTTCCAGTATTATCAGTCACCTTGGAGGCTTATCCAAATATTTGATTAGCCATTCAGGTTTTGTTTTTTGTTTTTTTTTAAAAACCTGAGAGAATATTTAGCCAAATATTCAAATAATAATTGCAGTCCTAAATAAAACATTCACTGACATCATATACAACATATGGCAATGCAAAATGTAAAATCACTGCTTTAATCATGGAGGTAGTTGATTATAAGACATAAAAATCACTGTCTTAATACTACACAGACCTATTATCCACAAGATTTATATTAAACACAAACAATCATGTAATCACTCTGTACATTTTTCCAGATTAATCCAAGAGTGATTGACTACATTTATTTAATATGAATATGCTTAATGTATAGTATGGAATTTTACTAGATGCACATTGCTGGTTGCAGTAGAAATTCCCTGAGGCCAATTCAGTTGTATAAAGAACTGAATACATTCAGTTCAACTCAGTGTAGTCCCAATGAATATTTTTGTTCACCATCTTGTATTATAAGGCCGTGTTCATCTCCAAAGGTCTTATATTCATTTTGAGATTTCAGAAGAAACCAGGGGATCTCAATTAATATAATTTGCAGCGTTCTAAATAGGTTGAGAAAAACATAACCGTTCTGGAGTACACACAGTTCACATCCAACATTTTCCAGAAAGGTGTACAAATGTCTCTTTAATTATACACAGTTATCAAAATATCTTATGCATATTAGGCTTGTGCCAGGCAGCCATGCTTTGCTTCAGTGAGGTACTCTGATATAGATGATGCTATTCACCATGTAGCACAAACAGCATATGACTCACTATATCAAAGCACTCTGTGTTGCTTCAGGGGCTTAAGTAGCACACTGGAAGTGACTTCTGCGAACACATAGGACATGGGTATCCTCCTCCAGCTATTGAGTGGGCTGCAGGAGAGCCCAGAAGCAATGCAAAGCAGCTAATTTGCTCTTCAGATGCAGGGAGCCATGTTGCTTGACAAAGCAGCTTCAAACGATGCTGCACACAAAGTATCCTAAGAGCAAAGCACCCCTTCAACATTTTGCATAGCCCTAATGCATCTCCAAATTTCTATGTGGAATTTGGCCATATTGGGATGCATACTGAACTCTGTGCTTTGAGAATTAATTTTTATTCATATTTCAGTTACTTATTTCTATACTATTAACATTTTATATCATTCCCTTTTTTAAAAAAGATGGCACAAAATAATAAAATGCATGTAGGGAATTCCACATTTTAGCTTAGTATAAGTACTCTACTATCTTAGCTACATGCAGCAGCTCTCCTCAGTTTTGATTCCACCACACTCCAAGAATCATGGAAGACAAATAATTTATTTTTAAGTATAGCCATCAGCTGCAAAAGACATTGTCCACCCTTTTTCTATGTAATAAAGACACTGGACCTTAGAAACATGTTGATGATAGAGGAGAAAGCTCTTATGTTATCAGTCTTGCTTTAACAAGTCTCCAAATTATAATGTTGCTTACTTGTTTTCCTTGTTCTGTTACCTGCACATTATGTGTTATTTCCCATTTCTTCACACCAATGTATAATCTTCAATACCCACCTATTTGTCATGCTTCCTTTTTCAGTAATACCATCACACCACATGTTAAACCCAACAGTCACAATAGTGCTGGCGATAAAGATGACAAAAACCACAAAGGTGCTGATCAGAAGATTCAGGAAAGCATAAAAGAAAGAGCTGTAACAAAAGTTGGAGATTGGGGGGAAAAGAAAGAAAAACATAAGTAACCCAAGCAGTCCCTCTGAACCACATGCAATGCAGGGATCAAATCAAAGGAAAGGATCCTAATCCACATCTAGCCCCAATTTCCCTATAGGTCTACTTCCTTCTGATTCTCCAACCTTTCTCTGGTTTGGGACATTTTTCTAACTTGGCAATAGCCAGAGTAAGACAAGATACCTCTTCTCAGGATGGAATGTAACCGATAAAAGCCAAACGGATTTTTTTCCCCATCCTCTTTTGAATGCCCATCTTAGAATATATTTTTCCTGCTCCTGATCAATTCTTCAGACTTTGATTTTCCCAGGCTTTTATGGTCTCTGCCCACAAGTAAGAGTGAAGTTTTCCCTTCAGCCTTCCCTGTCTGAACCTTTTGGGATGGGATTTTTTCCCTTTCTCTACCAAAATGAAGATAATTTACTTAAGCTTGGTCTACATAAGCAGCAGCATGCATTGACTCTAGAACCTCACATGATAAGGAAACTTCCTATTTCTGACTGCAGCAGGTAGAAGAGGACATTTCTAATTGTTCTCTCATGGAGATGGGTCAACAAACACACACACATAATTAAAAGATTCTAGACAGATAGTTCCGTGCCATGCAGTTTCTGTATACACACTGAGTATTCTTTGACAACCTACAGCTCTACCAGTCTGAAGTGGTATTCAACATTCTATGTCATTCTACTCTGTGCATAGTTCAGGTCTTAGATTTTATAAGAAGGAAGTAAATTCCCTCCATAGCAAAAGCCAAAACCCCTTAACATGCCTTAGAAAACAGTT
The DNA here is from genome assembly GCF_035149785.1 of Candoia aspera. Taxonomy (NCBI): domain Eukaryota; kingdom Metazoa; phylum Chordata; class Lepidosauria; order Squamata; family Candoiidae; genus Candoia; species Candoia aspera. The sequence continues at coordinate 316,003,519 of NC_086153.1, forward strand.
ACAAATTCCATCTCCATTACTCAATCAAAATATAAAACCAGCTTCAACATCTGCTGATGAAATGCCTGAAACACTAAACATTTATTCATTCTAAAACAGCAAAATAAAGATGGAGTCCTCTTCACTTTTTCAATTGTTGCAGACAATTCTGCATTTAAAAAGCACTTTCTATCTCTTGTCTTCTGTAATTTAGGTGGCTGACTACAAGAGCTTTCATAAGGTCCAGCTTTTCAACCTCTTGTCTTTCCAGGTATGTTGGATGGACATAAGCCCATGAAACACAATAATTTGGCAATCCATAAAGAACAATTTAAAAGTCCAGCAGAAAGCAAGTAAAACTAAAAAAGTCTGAGAAAATAGAAAAGAGTTTGGCACTCAAAGGGAACTATAAATATGATCTTTCAAACATTTTTTAGTGTAGTAACCAAAAACTTATTGTTTCTGATCACTACCTGCATTACTTTGAATAATCAGCAAAGTCAGAACAGGACTACTAAAATTGACTCAAAAACCTGAACATGTTCACATGATGACAATTGGTTTTTTAATATATCTTGGTGCCAAGCTGTTTAAATGAAATGCCATGCATAGTGCCCTGGATATAACATGGAGCTCATAGTATACTAGACATGTCTCTCTGGAAAACACTTCTACAGAGGATATGGAGCTCTCTGAAAAGTAATTTTCTCTTGAAAATGTTGGACAGGGAATCCCAAATCCTTGAGGGAAACATATTTGGACTTACAACTCCTCCTTGGGATGTGGAGAGCCCCGCGCTGACTCTAAAAAGAAAAGTGAGCCTTTTCAACCTTCTGCTGATAGGACTAAATGCAGAACTTCTCATGAGTAGAAACACTGCACAGACCTTTCTGACTGGCTGCAGCTGAGCTCCAAGGGCACTCTGATGCGAAGACTCAGAGGTTTTGAAAACCATATTCACTGATGGTATAATGCATGTTTATCCATCCTGGGTTTTTGGCCCTGGATATTGTTTCTAGTTCTGTGCAGGGCTTCAGATTTGATATGAGCATGGTGTTTTGAGGTCTATAGGGGCACAAACTCAAACAAAATGTGCATCACAGGAATACATGGGAAAATGCAGCTGCTTGAAAGAGTTGCAGACATTTTGGAACTGAATATGAATCATCCTAAATGTTTCTGGTACTCAGCTGCAACAGCATCCCAGGATAATTATTTAGATATCTTGACTTTTTATGTTTATGAAAGTCTGGTAAACCAAAATCTTCCTCTCCCCTTTCTTTGACCAAGTCATAATCAAGCAATCTTAAATAGCTTCATAGTATATAATATCAACAAATGCTATAGAAACACAACCCCACAGAGATCAAAAAAGTACAGTATTTGTTACAAAAAGGTGGCTTGGGATGCTTACCTGAACTTGTCTGCACACACAGGAATAGCACATATTGTCTGTTTTAGGTTCTGCTCATCATTCTGCTTTGGGTTAATCTGGCCACTAATTTTAAGAAAATGAAACTATCTCCAAGTCACATCTCCTATTTAAAAATATTCATTTCTTTTTTATTCTCCACAGGGTTTGGGAAATTCCACAGTGCAACTTAACACATTTTTTATATCGATGAAGTCCAGCTTGCATGCCTGAGACTTGAGCATTTCTTCTATTTTCCAAATGTTATAGCTTGATGTTGCATTTTAGGACATACATAGAAAAAATATGCTTTCTACTTGGAATGGCAGACAAGGCAGACAGGTGACTCAAAACTGTGAAGTAATCTTCTGAAATTCTGGTAAAAAGGAACAACATATACACATCCTCAGAACCAGAATATTCAGGAGAGTAAGGAGCCAGATTATTATGTAACATTCACATCTTTGGAGATTTGAGCTTAAAAGCTCATTGATGGTAAGAGAAAAAATAGACAGAATGGAGGAAAAATTTGGGGCTAATATAGGTCTTTAACGGCTGTCACATGAAATTACTGTAATGAACTATGCACAAAGCACATTGAAGAATCTGCCTGGAAGCACACCTAATTTTCCAGAAGAATGGAATAGATGATGCCAATATAAATTTTCTAAATGGTCTGACTGACTTTTATAGCAATAGGGTGACACAGGATATGATGGTATAAATTCAGTGCAAGGGAAACATTTAGGGAAATTAGGGAAACCTTGTACCTCCAGATGTGTTGTATTACAATTTCCATCATCCTCATTCATCCAATATATCTGTAGGGCACCAGACTGGGGAATGAGAGGTCTAACTAGAATTAATCACTCATCATTAATCATGTGAATGCTTTTGATTTCTTCAACTTCTTGTCATGTATGTATTCTATTATTGGTTTTACAGGTAGTCCTCATTGAATGACCACTCATTCAGTGTCTGTTTGAAGTTACAGCGATGCTGAACAAGGCAGATTTATGACCATTCCTCGTAGTTGCAGCTCTGGCAGCATCCCCACGTCACATGATTGCAATTCAGGCGCTTGGCAACCAGCTTGCAATTACAACAGTCACAGTGTCCCAAGGTCACATGATCGCCATTTGTGAACCTCATTGCAAGTTTCTGACAAGCAAAGTCAATGGGGAAGCCAGTAAATGGCAACCATATGATCACAGGACACTGAGATTGCATGGGATTCACCTAACTGGCAACTGGGACTGCCGCAACTGCCATTGTAAGTTGGTGTGGTCATGTGATATCCCACTTTACAACCATGTCACTTAGCAACAGAGTTGCCAGTCCCAACTCTTATTTAAATATTATTTAAATATATATTTAAATAGCTTGTGGATATTTTATGCATCTGTCTGGATGTCTTTACATGCTATATTAGGTCATCACCTTGTGCAGCCATACTTGAAAGTAAATCCCATTGACCAAAGAAGAAGTTGGTCAAGTTGTACAGTTGTATAAGAATTAAGTAATAAGTATAGGCTGCCCTTTCCATCAGGATACCCTCAAGATTAGATTTACCATAGCTGGCTGCAAAAATCTGGAGGGCCAGTAGATGACAGCAGAGAGATACAGAAAAGTCTTTATTGCTGCCATCAAGTAGTTGGCTGGGTTTATGAAGTCCCAAAATGGTATGCCTATCCCAGATTATTCTGGATTACAACTCCCATAGACAGTACTCCCGATGACACAGTGACTGAAAATTATGGAATGTACCATCTGGTGCCGTGGAGAGCTCCAGATTAGTGAATATTCCCATCCCAGATTTCCCTTGATTTATTTAACCATAGTTTATTTGATTTACCCCAACTGAGTTAACACATCACAGAGAACTATACACAAGCTACTAAGGGTGGACAACATAGGGCTGGCTAGTTTCTGGGTTAGTATGTTGTAGGAACCAAGCCAGAGCAAATCCCTCCCCCCAGGGAAACCAGCTTTTGGAAACCCCTAATTGGTCCCCTGGAGCCCCATCTGCGGGGCCCCAAGGGCAGCCTGTTTCCGGGAAGACCTTCCCCCTTTCTTCTTCAGCTCCCTTCTCGCCTCCCCCGCCCTCTGAATAAGCGGCCTCCCCTTCGCTTCTGTTCCCGGTCCAGGTGGAGGCAAGACCAGCACTTACTCCTCGTGGCCCTTGCAGAGGAAAAAGAGGGTCCTCCAGGCCTGCACCGCGGCGAGAAGAAGAGAGAGGAGGCCGGCGAAGAGGCTGAAGCGGCAGGCGGACTCGGGCCCCCACTCCTGCACGGTGAAGCGCTGCCGCTCGGCCGTCAGGTTGGCGTTGAGCCACATGCCCTCGGTGAAGAGCAGGCAGCGGCCGTGGAAGTCGTTGCTGTTCTCCGATAGCGGCACCACCACGATGAAGCTGAAAAGGAAGGCGAGGAAGTAGCAGATGCATTGCGCGAAGAGGAAATTGCTCAGCGCCATGATCGCCCGCCTGTCCGCCTGCCGCAGATCGAGAGGCTGGCAGCCGAGGAACAAGGAGCGAGCCCGAGGATGCGCAATGGGGAGCGCGCCTACGCCTTTTCCCGCAACTGCCCTCCCAACCCCCGCGCAGCCAAGGGAGGGGAGGGGAGGGGAATGAGGGGAGGGGAGCGGGACCTGCTCAATCTCGTTTTGGCATTGTTATTCCCGGGAGTCGTTCTCACTGACAAACGTCCTAACTCCCGCCTAAATAGGACTGGGGACTTACTTTGGGGCCTTCAAGATGAGTTGTCTGGCCTTGGGGCCAAAGTTAAAAAAAAAATCAGGTTTTGGCTTTGCAATACTATATCACAGTGCAGTTTCAAAAAAATAATCAATTCTCTGAGCATGCAAAGAGTGCCTTCTTCCCAAGTCACACAACCTCCTCCCCAATATTTTGTAAGAATCAAGGTACTGAAATCTAAGTTGTAGAAATCAGTTAATGTATATGTAAGCCCAACTGAATTCTATGATTTTTATACTTAATACAGAGACTAACTCATTTGTTTTTGCACATATTTTTTCCATGGGTCATTAGATACATGAGTTGGCTCTGATAAATGATGTGCTATTGTATGCGTCTTGATAAACTGGACTGTGATCCATGAGACCAGCACCTAGCAAATATTGGCTGATCTAGAAAACTAAGCAGGGTCAGTCCTGTTCTGTGTTGGATGGAAACCACCTTGGAAGTCATGGTCTGTAAACTAGGAAAATAATAATAAAAATGCATCCTCCCAAAAAACAGCCATGGCAAATAATTCCTGTATTATGCCAAGAAAACTGTGTGAATGTGTCCCTGTAAGTTACCAGGAGCCAAGCTCAACTTCAGGGAGACTTTTCTTTTCCTTAAAGTGCCACAAAATTCTTTATTTTGCTGCAAGAGATGTACAGAGCTACCTCTCTAGCAACTCCTAAGTAGCTGTGCTTAGAGCTGAAGCATTAATAATTGGGTGGGGAACCTTCAACTATAAAGAAATGAGTGGGACACTACATCTTACCACATTTTTCAGTGGTAGCCCTTTCCTCAGGTCATTTATTTGTTCACACAAGAGGATAATAATTTATGACACTTGTGCTTTCAGATTAAAAGTGATTCCTCCAATTTCAAGTCACATCCCAGCCATGGCCCTATGGAATATTCTCCCTCCAGAGATTCGGATGGCCCTGAGCCTGCTGTCCTTTCATAAGGCACTAAAGACCTGGTTCTGTGCTCAGGCCTGGTGCCCTGTGTGTGTGAGGGGGCCATCTCCTGGTTGTGTTAGTGACTGTTGATTTGATACCTTCCTTGACTACTATGTATTCTAATTTTCATACTGTTGGTTGTAATTGCTTTTAATTTTATTTTATTTTATTTGCCACCTAGAGTCACTGTTGACATGGGCAGCTATACAAATTGATTAAATAAATAAATTTCCCTCATACGCAAATATGTGTAGGCACACATACCAGAATTCTGAATGAACTTATAATATGTGCACTGTATCCACAATGCATAAAAGCTTTGAGAGAAATATAGAAATATATGCATGTGTGCGCATACACACACACACACACACTTTATCCTTGGTGCACAAAACAATTTATTTCACTCAAGATTCAGCATGTTGTATTTTATGTTTATTCCAGCAAGGAAAGGAAGGAAAAATTGCCTCATGACAGGACCTAATGGTTCCAGTGCTTTTTAAAAGCAATTGGCTGCTCTTGGCAAGTTTTATCATAATAATCATGGCCATACATCTCTATTTTATACATCATCAGAAATGTAACAGTGAATAACATTAATCAGCACCAAGAAGAACTCCCCTATTCTCATTGCAACCGGTGTACTTGATTACGTGCGTGCTGCTGTCCATGGTCCTGAACTTCACATTGCGCTACTGTTGAAATTAAAACTGTAATTCTGGCCACGCTTAGTTACAGTATAAGCAAGGATAAGGAAGTAGGGGGACTTACTTCAAGTAAAACTTCATAGTCTGAACTAGAAAAAAATGGGTTAATTAATATTAATATTAATAACCATGAATTTAAAATTATATAGATTTATTCTTAGGACATAAGAGTTTCTAGTCATTTTAATCGATGTATTTTAGGGCTATGCAGCTTAAAGCAAGCATATTATTTCCTGGAATCAAGCAATAGCACTCCATGGTTGCTGTATGATCTTACACAAAGATCTGTTTGATCCCAAGAGATGCTATGTACATGCCCATGCACACTCCACATCACCTTTGAAGCTGGATCTCTTCACAGTCCTCTGTGTGTGTGTGTGATAATTACTATAAGTAGAGGACCTGAGGTTGAGGAAGACACATGCCACCTGTCCTAACAGTCAGGAACCATGCTGAGATAAGGAATAGGTCTCTAGTGCTTTATTACTGCTACATTAGACAGAAAATCCTAACAAACTGAAGAAGCGTGGGAAAAACCCAAACAGATAAACCCCCAAAGTCAAGGTGGGTCTGTTCTATGTTTCTTTGAATGGCTGCTTAACTCCTCAGTACTACACATGCATTTTCCCCCCTGGATAGGGGCCCCCTCCTGCTCACCATCAGTACTCATGACACCACCCATGGGGTGAGAAGGGAATTTTTTTATACTTTAATAATATATTAATACCAAACTCTTATTTGAATATTAATTCTTATGTACCCAGGACATCATTGCCCAAACCAAAGAAGGAATGAGCAAATAACATTTTAATTACTTTAATTACTTTCATCTAATTTTATTAAAACAAATTCAGTATTTCACCTGGCCCCACCCTCTTTTTAGACTGCAGTCCCCAGTATGCATTTTAAAGTCAAATTCATGGTCTGAAAAGGTTAAGCACCTTTTAAGAAAAATGCTCCAAGAAGGAAAGTGACTAAATATGCCCACTGAGAACTGAGATCAATGGGCAAATATTGCTCTGTGACTACTGGAGGAAAAACAGAAAAAGGATAAAGGTGAAATATCATTTCCTGAAAATGGCCGTCTAGAACTCTGTGTTGGTTTGTACAACTGCGAATGGCTATTCTCCAAACTCCCACATCATATATAAAACACGATAGAGGATGCACTTTCATATTTACCTGTATTACCTTTCTGTACCAGTACCATTCCAATCAAACTAATGAAAATAATTGCCAGTGGAGCAGTCCCCAACATTACCAATAGAGCAGTCCTCCTCCTGCGACAAACCTTCACATCTTTTATTTATTTATTCGTTCATTCATTCAATTTCTATAGCCGCCCATCTCAACCAGTGACTCTGGGCAGCTCACAACTGACTTATCTTAAGCTACCACAAAAAATATGGTTGATCACTAGACAACCACAAAATTTTTGTATATGTTTATTACCACCTACTGGGCATACAGATTTTTGCCATTCCAAACTGGTAGTGGTATACTGCACTTCAGTGATAGGTGATATTTCCAACACTGAAGCAAAGGATATATTGTGGGCTTAAATAACCTATCCAAGTTGTGCCTATAATGAGAATAGTGTGCAGTGTGTGGTTACACACTGATGATCCCTCCACAGTTGCCATTTTGAGACAGATATAGTCTAAGTTGCATCTTGGACAAAAAAAGCAGGTATCTTTAGCATAGTTAGCTTGTGCTGATTTTGTTAAGAGGGGATAAATATAGCAATCATTTGCCAACTGATAAGCAGCATACTGGTAGTCTCCCATAGGTATAGCAAATCCACATTACAGAAAGAATATCATTAGAACAGCAATAGCAGAAACATCTTCAGGGTAATTTCAGATCTGATTTTGTACCATACTGTGGTTTGTCCACAGCTTTCTAGTGTTTCCTTCCAAACGACTCTGCTGTGGTTTGCACCTTTCTTACAAGGATGGATAAAGTACCTATGGGTTTTTTCCTGGGGTGGGGGGGAGAGCTAACAGACAGAATGGGTCCTTCTGAAAGATAAATAATTATTTTTCAGTTTCAAATCTTGCCTTATTTAGAACAAAAACTCATCTCCTGAACCATGATTTCTTTGTAGATATAAACTATTCTCTTGGAAGTTGTGCAAGATTCTATTTCCACTGCTGAGAAATTGATTAAATTCCAGTAGAGACCTAGCCCATTTTTCAAAGAATGGAACAAATTGCAAATGATGATGCCCTGGGGCAAAGTGATTTTGCTGATAATTCAAGGTCCTAACTGCAAGGATGACAGTGGATAGCAGTAGCTTTTTCATTAGATTCCCAGATATTTCATTTTACTTATGTTTGGAAGATTAGGAAAGAGAAAAATCTAAAACTGCTTAGTGGTATTCTCAAATTCTCTTCTTTGAAATGTAAACCTTTATGACTCCTAGTTATTTTCTTAAATTAAGATGGGAATCAGTGAAGGTGTGAAGCTCAGTTTGTTCCTTACTGGAAGGGAAGTTGGATAGAAAGAAAAATTGGTTCAGTTTGCATCAGTGAGATTTTTTTTTTCTACTGTGAGGTGCTGAGGATGAAAATTTTAGTCACAGACTGTGATCTTAAATTCTCTTAAGTCCATTCTATTTTCTCTCTAGAGACCAAATTCCACATCATCTACTTCTTGGAGTGGATGTGTTTATTTACTTTTGAGACCAAAGTCAAACCAAAGACTGAAAATAGAAACTTCAGGATTGGCTTGCAATGGTGTCCCCACTTTATCATCACCTTAGTTCCTAAGCCAACGTTTTATTTTGTTTGCTCTTTTAAAAAGTGCCTATTTTTAAATCTCCATAAGAAAACCTAATTTTGTAAGCATACAAATTAAACTTATGAAACTAAGAGGGAATGGTAGACAGTCCATATGAATCACATGAGAGGGAGAAATAGTCAACAATTGGTTCTCGAAACAAAAGCAAAATGTAAGAAAGAATTTTAGAAACAGCATTATGCAATCCTACACAGCCAACTCAATCAGCAGCAAAGATATCAACATAAAGTGGGAGCTTGAACATAGATCTCCATCAGAAGTTGGCAAAACTGAACTATTGAAGATAGCTGGAAAAGTTCTACAATGAGGGAATTGCAACCAAGAAGGATGTCACTGGGTAACCACTTGTAGGATGCTGCTCAACAGCACCACCATAAAAAGTTGTCTCAAAAACCAAGCTGCTATATACTGTGAGAAGGCTACATTTAGGATCTTATAAATCAGAATGCTTATACAGTATTGCTAACAATACTTTATGGTGAAAGGTGAAAGGTCCCCTGTGCAAAGGTCCCCCGAGTCATGTCTGACCCTTTGGGTGGACGCCGCTTTCATGACGTTTTCTTGGCAGACTATAGCAGGGTGGTTTGCCATTGCCTTCCCCAGTCGTCACCTTCCCCAGCAAGCTGGGTACTCATTTTACCGACCTCGGAAGGATGGAAGGCTGAGTTGACCTGAGCCGGCTACCCAAGAATCCAGCTTCCACTGGGATCGAACTCGGGTCATGGGGAGAGTTTTCGGTTGCAATACTGCTGCCTACCACTCTGCGCCACACAAGGCTCTCAACAATACTTTAAGGAAACCATTAATTGTTTAATGATAGCAGTAATCCTCTTCCAGAAACTGTCTCTAAAGTTGAAGACTGCAAATAGTCATTGCAGCAAAGAGCTGTACCTAAGCATTTGAAGCATCCCTTCAAATTAGACTAATTTCATTTTAAAATCATCTCAATGAAAAATTATCATCCTTGTTTTGGCAGTTAGGAACCTTGGAGTCTCCAGAACATGCTGAACTACAATTTCCAATAAGTTCAGTCAGAATGGCCCATATTGAGAGATGGTAGGAATTGTATTCCAGCCACATCTGCAGGTTCTCCAACCCTGCTATCAAATATTTTAGATTGTGAGATAGTATATGGTCCAAAGCTCCAAGGCTGAGAGGGAACTGAATCCAAGTCTCTCTAGTCTTAATCCAACACTTTAATCATTATATCTAAAACAGTACCTTGCAGTACAATATTCAAAAGTAATTTTCTTGAATTAACCATTTTTTCCTCTTCTTCTCTGTCATCTCAGAGTATGGCTTTCATTAAACTTGATAAAATGCTGGGGAAGGGTGAACAACAGCCACTGAGCACCCTTGCAAAGAGAGGCTTGTGTTTGCACGTGTGCAGAATACACAGTGCTATCTCAGGGACAGAACTGGCTGAGCTGAAATGAAATCAAAGCAAAGCCTCTCTGTTGCAATTGCCATAGTATGGGCAATCTTATTTAGCTTAGTAGTGTGGCAAGAAAGGTCAGCCTGGCCAGAACAGAAAAACAGTCTTCTGTGATAGCAAGAAATATTCTTTTGCATGCTTTCTTTTGACCCTTTGCCTTTATCAAACAAAAGGGTGAAATTCTCTTAAGTACTTAAAAATAGCATTGCACGTAAAGGTGCCAGTCAGAAGAGGTAGCCAAATGCAAAGTGATACAGAGGACTTTCAACAGAAGAGAATATATGTAGCTCAGGGTTGAACTGTATAGTCCCTGGTGCTCTCTGAGCTTGGTGGTTTGCTTGCAGACGTTTCATTACCCAACTAGGTAACATTACCTGACTAGGTAACATCATCAGCACTGACGATGTTATCTAGATGGGTAATGAAACGTCTGCAAGCAAACACCAACCTCAGAGAGCACAAGGACTCCACATAGGACTTTGGCAGGGCCTCTGCAGGAAAGAGAGAAAATCTGCAGCTGATGAAAATTGCTCTTCAAATTAAAGGTACATGAGAAGCTATTCATGAATAATCACACTAAGGTTGGCCTCTCCAGCAAATGCCCATCTGCCCTGCCTAAGCTGCATTTAAGTATAATGGGGCCACAGGCTTTCCCACACTTGTATTCCTCAGAAATATTATCAAAATGATCAAATGTTCCTTACCATGAAGCTCACTCTATTCTTCAATACTTTTCAAGTGTTAAAAAACCAACATTCCATAGTGGAAGATCATCTCTGCCTTTCAGGTATTGCGTGTATTAGGCAAATGCATAAAAACCTTTCTCTAAACTATGGAACTCATAGGTGTAATGATCTGAGTAGTGGATTAAGTAGTGGATTTAGCAGGACAGCTTGGAGTCAAATCCTCACTCAGTTTGAAGCTTTGGGTATAGCTCTTCAGCATCCCTTACTGTTGACCACACAGACTGAGCTGGCTGGGAATTTTAGGTTAGCAACTTCTAAAGGGACACCATTCCATAACTCTACCTAATAGGGTTGTTCTGAGGATAAATCGGGAAGTGGGATAAACCACATTGCCATCTTGAACATCTGGGATGAAGAATGAGATGTTAAAAATGTGAATCGCAGCAGCAGCTAGAGATATTACTAACTTCATTATGTAATTCAGCCCCTCAAATGGCTTTGATTTTTATTAAAAGTGGTACCTCCATTCCCTGGATCTCTGTCAGAAATACAGAGTGGTCCCAAAGTATAACCTGTCACCAGTTTCTGGCATGCAAGATACCCAGCCAGCATTACGGATAAATCATGATGGTCTTCAGTATGGTTCCTCTTTCTCTCATAGCTCCATCTAACCAGTGATCCCACCAACCATGCAAGGTAAACCAAATTGTGTTGGGGGGATTTTTTCCCACAGAATGACTGATGGGGGAGTACATTTTTATCTATTGCTTTCTGATCCCTCTCAGGCCATTAATTATTCTGCCTGACATAAGTAAGGCTCTCAAGTCAATTGCTGTACAATAAATGATAGATTTCTTTGCCTCCAAAGAGCTCATTAAGACATGTTTTATTAGGAGGGAATTTGCTGATTAATCAACCATTCATTTGTTTCAAGAGCATCTTTTTCCCCAGGATAGGCTATACTACTGATTTGTCCCCTGATCAGACCCCAGCTTCCACAAAATATTACTCTTTATTCCAAACATATAGGGTTATCTTGATGTCAAAGATGATTCTCTACTTTATTAAAAAGATGCAGAGCCCTGGGATTCTATTTAATTATACGCAAGCTGAGCTTCCCTGATGTACTCCTGTCACAATTAGAAGGCCTAGTCCTGCAGTTTAAATAAACAGCAGCTTTGCAGTTTGGAAAAAGAAATTGTATTGAATCCCCATTCAGCCTCACCACCTCCAATAGACGAAACACCACAAGTGGAGATCGTGTCAGTTACATAAACCAGAGCTCAAATAAAACAGGAATACTGAAGCATGCTGTTGTGCTATCAGAAAAGTTGCCAGCTCTTCAGATCAGGAGCCCCCCTAGAGCATAGGGATCAAAAAAGTCAAAATGGTGTCATGACCCTGCAATCAAAGCCATGCCCCTTTGGATGCACAATAATGCAGTTGTGACTGCCATCTTGACCTTTTTGACACACTCCTGTGGACATCCATCTTTTAGATACACATACCCAGGGATGGAAGGAGCATCAGTGTGATTAAGTATAGGGGAGACATAGTTATGGAAATATGCAAGAATGATGGCTAACCCTGAGGACAATTTGACATTGTCATGCACTTACTGGCTTGGTTCACACATTATCCTAAGCCATGAAGTTTGCTTGTTGATATGTGATTTAGTGATGTGATCTCTGAACCAGTGCACTAATGAACTAGTGTAATAAATGTTTTATTGCATGGTTTAAAAAAAACTTAAATTGCTGGTATGAAGGGACTATTGCATGGGGAAATGGCTTTTAAACCTTTCTCCACAGGCCTACTCATATCCAAATAAAACTTTGTGTTGATTATTCACTTTGAAAGAAAAGCAATGAAATTCAGCATTGGAGAAATTGGATACATTTAGCCATGATAAAAGACTGCTAAATGGGGTTATGATGGCACTTTAAATTCTTGAAAAGAACTGTCCCTTAAATGGCCATGGTCTGTTCTCTCTGTTTACCTAGAATGTAGTTCACAGAATAAAGGACTTCACTTATAAAGAAGGAAGATCTTAGTTCATTGTTAGGGATTAATTGGTTTATTAACATACTGCTAGTACCAGAGTTGATGATTTACAATTTAAAATAAAAATCAATGATATCAATTTTTATCAATTGATAAAAATCAGTTAAAGCCATTAAAATAGCTATTTTAACAAGCAAGTAAAAATAACCATTACAATTAACGCTTAAAAGCCTATACAGTACAAAAATATGATTTTTAGATTTTTTTTAAAAAGTAACAAAAAATATTAGGTCCTTCAACAATGCAGAGAGTCCATACCAAAGAGCTGGAATAATAACAGAGTAGAGTCAATCTCAGGTATCACCAGATGAGCTCACAGCAACTGTAGGTAAACCTCCTTGGTTGTTCTTAGTAAGTCTGGAGGTTCATAGAAAAAGAAATAATCTCTCAAACAGCTTATACTTAACCTGTGGAGGGTTTTAAAGTACTTTGTATTTGCCCAGAAATGAATTTTCAAACAGCACCATGCTTTAAGCAAACATTTAATATGGTTTATTCATGTTCTTCCACAAACCAACCTGGCTGCCAAGTTTTGAATCAGCTGAAGTTTTCTGACTAGATCTTGTAGCCCTAAGCAGGAGATTGGACTCAGTGGTCTAAATGATCCTTTCCAACTCTATTAGCCTGTTTCCACAACATGCTTACCTGGGTTAATAGAAGGAAGTCCATTTTGGGAACACCAGAAAAGGTCAGTTCAGTGAAACCCTGCCACTAAGGGTTTGATATAATTTAACCCCAAACAGACCAAGTCATACAGGGATAAACTCACACCACCACTCAGCCATGTTGTCAGAACATTTACATCCATTTTGCACATGTATTTATCCAAGGAGAAGAGCTGAAGAGAAGGAATGACTGGGGGGGAAAGCATCTCCACTACATAACTCACTGCCAAGACCTGGCAGACAGAATACCAAGCCACACCTCCTGCTACCTGCCTGGCCAATGGGGACAGGGAAAGTGATGTCATGAAGCCTTGCCAGTGCTCTTCTGATACAGGGGCTCATGGAACTGAAGGTACTTTCAGAAGAAAATGGTGTTCTCCAAATAGTGATTTTTGGCCCTTAAAATCACCATTATTGCTGCCAAAACCACTGGTAAGGAGATACAGCAGGTTTAATGGCCGACTGGGTTAAGTGTGTTGTGGGAACAGTGCTAATATTAGGGCTATCAGATCTGGGCTACAAAAATCTAGATTATTAGATAGCAGCCACCTGGGAGCAAAAGAAGTGGGAGCACAAGTAGTGTTTTCATCCCGCCTTCCAGCTGAGAGACATGGCATATCAGGAGAGAAGAGGATCCTCAGAGTGAACAACTAGCTACATAGGTGTGCCACTGAGGGTTTGAGTTCCTCAACTATGCATACATGAAGGATTTCTAGCAAGAAATGGGCAACATCTGACAAAAACTGGGAAGGACACATTTCACAGGCACCTCATCAATCTCATCAACTGGGCATTCAGCTTGAGAAAATGGGGGAGGGTGGCAAAATTCCAGAATAAAATATACTTCCAAAGGTTGATGCCAACAATGCTGGTGACAAAGAAGCACAAAGAAGCACAAGCATGGAGAGAGAATGTAGAGACTGGTAAGAAAATACAACAGTAAAGACTGTGAGTAGGTACTTCTCACAATCTCAGATGTTTTAACACCAATGCATGGAGTATGGAAAACAAACCAGGACAACTTGGAATCCTAACGCAGGTGAACAAGTATTATGTCATAAGCATCACTGAAACTTGGTGGGATAGCACACATGATTGAAACATTGCCCTGGAAGGCTACAGCTTAGCCAAAAGAAACCGACTCAACAGAAAGTGAAGGGATATGCCGTACATAAATAATTTCTGTCTGCACAGAAATCTAAAGTGCGGGATGAGCTGATGTTTGTGAGATATGTCCATATCAACATAAAAGGCTTTTTCAGGATGTCAGAAACAAAAGAAAAAGCAAAGAGGATGAAGGTCTATTGCAAGGAGAAAGGGATGGATTGATTGCAGGTGATGGCAAGAAGGCAGAATGCCATAATTCATATTTTACATCTGTCTTCTCTCTGGAAGGAAATTAAGCCCAAGCTGATCATTGTTGAGCCACTGGGGGAAGAAGGTAACTGCAGCATAGAATAGAGAAGGAGAGGGTAAAAGAACTCTTAACTAATTTAAATGAATTCAAGTCTCCAGGGCCACATAGATTACATCCGAGGGTACTGGAATAACTAGGGCATATCTGCTCTCAGTCATCAGTTACTCTTGGAGAAACGGTGAAATCCCAGAAGACTGGAGGAGAGCAGATATCAAAAAAAGGAAGAAGAAAGACCCAGGAAGTTACAGTTCTGTTAGCTTGTCATCTATAACAGACAAGGTCCTCAAACAAATGATTAAACAACATATTTATGAGCACTTGAATAGAAAGCAACAATTAAGAAGAACCAGCATAGGTTCCTCACAGGCATGTCAATCCAGACTAACTTGATTTCCTTTTTCAACAGAATTATTAGGTTAACAAAGTGTCTTAAGATATCCTCATTATTAAATTGGTAACATATGGGCTACATGATAAACTGTTAGATGGAATTCATAATTAGCTGAATTAATGTATCCAGAGAATATTCATAAATACCATCATATCATTTTGGAGAGTAGTATTGAGTCCTGGACTCTGTACTGTTCGACATTTTCACTCATTACTTGGATGAAGGGGAATGATTGCAGGAACGATTATCAAATTTGCAAAGGACACAAAACTAAGAGTAGTACCTAACTCCCTAGAGCAGAAGGAGAAGATTCAAAAAGTTCTAGAGACACTCAAACAGTGGGCTGAAACAAGCCGAATAAAATTTAACAGGGAGAAATATAAACTCCCGCAACAGTGGTAAAAAAAGGAAGGCATGGTGAAAAGTTTCATCATATGCAAAAGATGTGAATATTCCAGTAGCTCACAAATGGATCAGGAGCCAATCATGTGATGTAGCTGTTAAAAAGGCAAATGATGTTTTAGGATGTATTAACAGGAAAATGGAGTCCAGATCAATAGAAGTAATTGTCCCATTCAATTCTGCCTTGGACAGGCCCCTTGGATTATTTATTCATTCATTCATTCATTCATACATACATACATACATACATACATACATACATACATACATACATACCAGTTTATATGGCTGCCCACCTCACATCCAACTCTGGGTGGATGACAAAGATTAAAAAATTCCAATATAAAAATGTATTTTACAAACAACTAAAACACAAATGGCTGCCAAAGAACTGCATACCAGCCACTGTGGGCTCAATTACTCTCCTGACCCCATGCCTCGGAAAACAGTCAGGTCTTCAAGGCTTTCCAAAAGATGAGTAGGGTCAGGGCTAGCCTAATCTCAGGCAGTATGGTGTTCCAAGAGTCCCACTAGATGACACTGCTTGATTGACGGGACCCAGAGCATGCCCCTCCTTCCCAACCTAATGAGATGGGCAGAAACAATGGGAGTAAGGCGGTCCCTCAAATACTGTGCCCAGTTCTTGGCTCCACAGTCTAAAAAGGACATCAGCAAACAAGCAATTCAGAGGAAGGGGATGGGAAGGATGGAGGGGATGGGAAGGATGGGAAGGGATTTGTGTACAGTAGAGGAATATAGAGATAGTCTTGAAGAAGATATGTGGCAACCATTAGGAAAACATGTATTTAGCCCAGAAAAATAGGAAGAGGTGAGAAAGAAACTCAAGATAGCCCTGCTTTGACTCTCTTTAGAGGGAGGGAAAGAGAAATGCTGTCAGGCTTTCAGTATTCTGTTGGAAGGAAGGAAGGAAGGAAGGAAGGAAGGAAGGAAGGAAGGAAGGAAGGAAGGAAGGAAGGAAGGAAGGAAGGAAGGAAGGAAGGAAGGAAGGGTTATCTAAAGTGGAATTCTAGTATTTCTTGTGGTGTCTGTTTCCTGACCTGATCTAGGAAGGCTGATAATGGCACACACAGCCCATCAGAAACATTTTGTTTCATCTATCTCTAATTGCTTTGGTTCCTTATTACATGGGTCATTCTTCCCACCACAGTTTAAAGGAATTGGGTATCATGAGCCTGAAGAAAAGACTGAGGGGAGATTTTATAGCTGTCTTCAGGTATCTAAACAGTTGTCATATAGAAGAAGGTGTAGATTTGTTCTCTGTCAGCTTGAGTCTGACAAGATTGATGTCAGGCCCAGCCCGAGAACAACAAAGAGTCAGTCCATTCAAACTCCAGCTCTTTATTTGCTCACACTGTATAGACAGAATCTTGCCAGACTAAAACTACTCTAACTAACCTAAGGGGGAATAACCTGGGAGACTCTAGGGTGGGGCTAACCTGAACGTCTTCGTTTTCCCACCATTGCCACCCAGACTGTGCCTCTGCTCATCTCCTCCACCTCCTTGGAATGTTCTCCCTCCTTCCTGAGAACCAGCGGCACTGCCAAAATCCACCACATCACACACACCCCATCAGAGACACATTCCATAATACCTGGTACTTCTCCAGCTTCTCATAATCTTTCTTCCTGATGTTTCTGTCACTTGGCACCACTGCATCTATCACCACCGCTGTCTTCTGGTCCTTGTCTACTACCACGATGTCTGGTTGATTGGCCAGTACCTGCCTGTCCATCTGGATCTGGAAGTCCTACAGGATCTTAGCCGTTATTCTCCACCACCTTCTGTGTAATCTCCCATCAGGACTTGGGAGGGTATAGGCCAAAACTGTGCAGATGTTCATGTACGAAATGCCAGCTACTTGGTTGTGCCATTCAGTGTCACTCTCATATCTGAGGTAGGCAGGTGAAGTGTTTGGGGTCTTTGCCCAAGGTCCTCTACTGGTAAGGTAGGTACCAGCCAGTATTTGAACCCTGGTTCCTGGCATCAAAGGATGGCACTCTAACCACTATGCTATCCAGCTCCTCTGGTACATGCATACATACCCTTTGTTGGAAACTTGAAGATGGATTGCCACATGTCTCGGAGGTAGTTAGTAAACAGTTGGGAATTCTGGGGGTGGTAGTCCCAATATATCTAGAAGGTATGTGTATGTATGTGTGTCATCAAGTCAGTGTTGACTCCTGGCTACTGCCTGGACAAGTCCTTGCAGTTTTCTTGGCAAGATTTTGGAAGTGATTTGCCGTTGCCTTCTTTCTAGGGCTGAGAGAGAGTGACTGGCCCAAGGTCACCCATCTGGCTCTGTGCCTATGGCAGGACTAGAACTTATAGTCTCCTGGTTTCCAGCCTGGTGCCTTCATCGCTGCATCAAATGGCTCTCATCTAGAGGGTACCATGTTGAAAAAGAAGACTAGAGGAATTACAAGGCCTCCTACAGCACTATGATTCAAAAACTTCTTTCAGAAAGAGCTGCTCATGCCTGTATTCTGCACAGAAATATTTTTTTATATATAAATGCTTAATATTAGCACCAGTAATAATTCTGGCAATTTTGTTCCACTTGGGAATCATGTGAACAAGAGGAAATTCTCAGCTGTCTGCTTAAAGTAGATTTCCACTTATGTGAATAATGCAAAGCACAGCCACCTGGGAGACCAGAGAGATTGCCTCTTAAATATGATTGAAAATAACCCCAAATTCAGGCTTTAACTCACAAGCCCAGAACAAAATGAGGCTCTTGTGTTTTTTTTTGGCCCACCACTGATGTTAAAAACCTCATGTCTAAAAGGCTTTTGCCTGCTGCAGATAAGGCTGATGGGTGTGACACCTTTGTGATTATATAATATAAGTTTAGGAAGGGGAGGGAAGGAAGGAGGAACAGGATGGATGGAAGGAAGAAGCAAGGAAGGAAGCAAGGAAGCAAGGAAGCAAGGAAGCAAGGAAGGTTGGTTTCTGATGCTCCCCACAAGGAAGCTCAATGGGGAAACTGGCAGGAAGTCGGAAATGGCTCCTGCTCCCACTGCTTTTTTACCCACTCATGGTCATTCTGTTCCTCTGTTTAGATAAGTAAATATTTCTGGAATGATGACCCAATGGGTCACAGGTTGTCTAGTTACATTATGTAGTTCCCTTCCTCCCACATTCAATCCTTTTTAATCTGCAAAGAATCTATAATAACTGAAGGGACATCAAATGGCATTTGGAAGCTGCTTGCGCTCCTGATGTCTCAAGCAGATCAACTCTGAATTTAAAGGTTGTCTGTCTGTCTATCATCCACCCCTTTACAGACATTAGAAAAACTGATATAACTCACCACATGAACCAATCTTACTACGGCAGGGCTTCTCACCCCATTCACATTTACCAGTTCTGAAATGCTTAAATATTTCTGCCTGTTGTCTTTCTAGGATTATCTATTAGTATAAAATCCCCCATTTATTATATACATCCCCTGCAGTATGTTAATCAGAGGTAAAATGGCATTAGAATTGGACTCTGCAAGCAACAAACAACACTTACAAAAGGCCACTGATGTGGAAATACCCTAAACCCTCAGGACTCTTTTGGGCTCAATCGACCTTTGTTGATTTACACCAGCCAATAATCTGTCTACTCCTCTGTCTCAATAGTTTCTGTACTACATCCACAGACATGTATGCTAATAGCAACTAATGGATGATCTGCCAATTAACTGCATGTTCTTGCTTTTATGTATGACATATTGTACTGTGCATTGATTTTTAATCTGCCTGGGCTAGCATTTGTCATGCAGGATAAGAAGTCCAATGTAAAGAAACGGCCTCTTCATTTTTCTTGACAATTATTCACTGAGCTGGTCTTTGTGACTTTTCTGCTGTAGGAAATGGCACCCAAAAGTAAAGAAAAAGGGAAAATAAAGAAAAAAACAAAGAACAGAACATCTTTTAAAATTAAATTAACCCCTCAATAAAAGTAAAAAAAACCAGACACTACATGCCTAACATTCTATCTTCAGTCTTGAGCATCTGCAGTTGAAGAATTTGAAGTCCTAAGGGCAGAAAAAAATGAGACAAGATATTTAAGAACTACTGAATCAGAGAGGTCGTGTTTCTCTAAATTGGTACCCTCCAACTGAGTTGGATTTCAGTTGATTTAAATCTCAAGCAGCACAGAGTTGATGTCCAATAAATCTGTAGAGCACTAGTTTTTGGAAAACCAAACAGATAATACTGGGCTAGATGATCCAATCTCTCTCCTAAAACTAGAAACATAGGTTCAGTTCAATTGATACAGAACATATCCAGCCCGCTTAGCCCAGGAAGGAAAAACCTTTGTCCCATGAGTTGAATCTATGCCTCAGCCTCATCCAGACATCTGAGGAGGAAGAGTATGATGGCATCTGTACAAGTGCAATTGTGTCCATAAAACTCTAAAAATGGATGGGGCTAAAAAATCACAGAAGAATGCTACCTTGTCTGGAAAGTGAATTATAGTATCCAGCAAAATACATTTTTATTCAGTTCATGCTTGGTACCCTTTTTATTTATTATAAGGACTACTTTATGTGGAGCTCCCAATCATATCCAATCAAAAGTCTTAACTGCAATTAGCTAAAGTGGCGCAGAGTGGTAGGTGGCAGTATTGCAACTGAAACTCTCCCCATGACCCGAGTTCGATCCCAGAGGAAGCTGGATACTTGGGTAGCCGGCTCAGGTTGACTCAGCTTTCCATCCTTCCGAGGTCAGTAAAAAAAGCTGGACCCAGCTTGCTGGGGAAGGTGATGGCTGGGGAAGGCAATGGCAAACCACCCTGCTATAGTCTGCCAAGAAAACATTGCGAAAGCGGCGTTCCCCCAAAGGGTCAGACATGACTCGGTGCTTGCACAGGGGACCTTTCACCTTCAAAGTCCAAACAGGTCATTAAGTAACCTTCTTTTCATGTCATTTGCAGTATCTGCTCTGTGCAACTCCCCCTCTTCTCGTTCAAGTTATCTTCTTTTTCCAGCATCATGGTTCCTTCCACTTCCCATCCAGTAGCATCAGTAACCAAGCAAAGGGTTCTCACTGCCATGGAAACTTTGCTTTTGAATAATATTATTGACCAATACAGCTTTATATGTAAAGTAGGAAATTAAACACTACACCTTTCTCCCCAAAATAAGAACAAATATTTCATATTTCATATTAATTAAATAATTACAAATATTAATTACAAATATTAATTAGATAATTACAAATTACAAATAATTAATTATTCACAAACATTCCATTTAAGAGGAAGAGATGGAATAACAATAACAACAATGGCATGCAGCATTAGGAAATCAACTGACATTTTAAAAGGCCCCAGGTATATTGATTTTAAAGCCATTAGGACTATATGTTCTACGTTGATTAAAAATAATTAAATTCACAGATGTCAGCTGATGTATATGCAACGTCCAGCACAAATTATGTGTTAGATTACTAAAGAAATTTCATGTCAAATAATGAAAAGGTGGTGGTGGAATAGGTTAGAGATATAAATCAACTTTACAATTTACTAAGAAATAACATTAATAGCATTTTCAGCTGATATCTCAGTAATAATTATAAGATTTGCAAAATCAAAGATTTGTAATAAAAGCTTTAAAGATGTACCACATAGGAGCAAATCTGAACTGTAGCTAAATATATTTGGGGTGAATCAAAATAATTTCAGCAGAAGATTTGCTGAACTTGTTATCTTTTTATCTTAGGGTATAAGGGAGAACTACCTTTTTTATTTTTGAGTATTATTTTGCACAAGGTTTTTGAAATTAAGCAAGGGGTGTCATATGTTGTTTTAAGGCTATCGATTGCTTGTTTTGTAATATAGTGCCTTTTACAGGTGTTTAACCACAGCTTCTCAAAACCCTGCCTAGCATATCATAATTCCTTGCTGGTGGCAATGTTGGAAGTTGCAATTCCACATGTCTTAAGACTGCCAGGTTGGAGAAAGTTATGACTGACTGCATTGATTGATTGATTCATTCATTCATTCATTCATTCTGTGCCACCAGATTGGTGTTGATTGTTAGTGACCAGACAGATAGACCTTCTCCAGGATGATCTGTCCCTGGTCTGGCCTTCGGATCTTCAAACAGTGCACGCTTTGCCTTGCTGTCCAACCGCCTGGCTGCTAGTCAACCTCCTCTCTTTTCTTCTCCTTTTCCCAGCATTATACACTTCTCAAGAGAGTTAGGTCTTTGCATGATGTGTTCAAAATATAATTGGAGTCTGATCATTTGTGCCTCAAGTGAAAACTCGGATTGATTTGTTCTATTTGTTCTATGATACATGTGTTTGCTTTCTTGGCTGTCCATGGTATTCTCAGGAGTTTTCTCCAACACCAAAACTCAAAAGCCTCGATACTATTTCTATCCTGCTTCTTCAAAGTCCAATTTGACCCCAGAGGGGCCCAACATCCTGTAATATACCATCAAGCACTCTATTTTGTCGATCCATGAGTTTTTCTAAGTATAACCCAGGAGTGGTTTACCATTGCCTTCACCTGTGCAGAATGAAACGATGGCTCTGCCATTGCCACTAAATGGATCATCTGTCTCCAGCATCTTCCTGCATTGTTGTTGCTCGGTATAAGTGTTCACTTGCATTGGCTCCCTTTTTTAATTGCTATGGTTTTTACTGTTCACTGCTGAAATACCTTCTAAAAAGGTAATCATATAATTTTAGCCAAGGTACTTCATTTGGCAATCCTTTTGACAAAATTAAGCAGGCATGTGCTTTCTTCATTACTTCTGTAAAAATTTGTAGATCACATTGCCCCAACCTTGTCCTTCTAGATGAGTTAGATGATTACTTGCAAATTGGCATTAATATATAATTTTCTTGTTCTGGTCTTTATTACCAGTATATATTTTCCATTAATAAAGATATTGCTGAAATGCTGAATAAAAATTTAGAACATCAGTACAATTCTGTTTCTGTGTGTGTGTGTGTGTGTGTGTGTGTGTGTGTGTGTGTGTGTGTATCTTGAGGGGAGTGCTTCAGGTTTTAGAATTCTTAATGTAATGTTTATAAAATGCTTTATACTCCAAAATATTAGCTGTACTAAGACTCAGCACTTAGGACGCTCCTATTAATAATAACGTTCAGTGTTTTTCTGGCAGTCATCAAATCACTGTTTACAAGATAAACGTTCTACATATCAGATTCCAAAAAGCCAAAGCTGTTGTATGATGTGGATTTTTTTTTCCTTTTAACCCCTAAGCAATGCAGAATCAAAGCATCAGTTGTCTGAATCAATATTTCACAACTCTCTGACATCAGTTTTCCAAATGATCTATTATCATCTTGTTATTGATATGTCAAATGCAACACAGCAGGTTCGAGCACACGGGTATGAAAATTATTTTCTGAAGAAAAACAAAATGGAAAAGCAAATGAGTACTATGCTACATGTATATAAATGGTTAGGTGCTCCTTGAAGAAAATAATAATGCAAATGACCCCTTCCACAATACTGATGTATGAAAAATGTACTTCTAAAATCATTTACTTACTTACTTACTTACTTACTTACTTACTTACTTACTTACTTACTTACTTACTTACTTACTTACTTACTTGGTGCCTTCAAGTCAGTGATGACTCCTGGCAACTGCAGTTTTCTTGGCAAGATTTTGGAAGTTGTTTGCCACTGCCTGCTTGCTAGGGCTGAGAGAGAGTGACTGGCCCAGGGTCACCCAGCTGGCTTTCATGCCTAAGGTGGAACTAGAACTCACGGACTCCCAGTTTGTAGCTTGGTACCTTCACCACTACATCAAACTGGCTCTTTTGATTATTACCAGAGTAGATATATCACAGTTCTTTAAATAGTTCAGTACATTTATAAGTTCTTTCAATCTTCTCTTCTCTGTTATTCTCATCATTGCTCAGAGAACTTGCTTTCTAGACCCCACTTCATCCTTGTTCTCTTCTGATTGTGCTTTGGTTTGTTGAGGGTCTCTTTAAACTGTGACCCCATTAACTTCACTAAGTTTCCTTCTATGCTTCCCTTGGGAAAAAGTTTCCCTAACACCAACTTTAGATGTCTCTTTGCAGGAATGCAATTTCTAGGATTCCTGTCTGATAATTCCCTATCTTCTGTTTCTCAGTCAGTTAGCAATCTGTAGCCTCAGGGCTTTACATATAGTCCCTTTAATCAGAGCTGCCAAAACTTAATGCTATGGTTTCTTGCAATGGTGAGGTGGGAAACAGACAATAAAATTTAATGTTAAGTCCTAATATTGGATAATTTGTAAAACAAAGACCTCCCCCAACTCTCCTTAAAAAACAGCAAATTCCAAAAGGAAAAAGAATAAGAAAATCCTAGGTCTTCCATATTGCATCTTCATCCTGCCCACTGGGTTCCTCAGCTCCCTGCAAAATATAAAATGTAACTCCTAGGCCAACAAAGGATTGTCCTCTCCTGAATTAGGAGATTAAATGTCTGGGTTTCTTCTAATCATTCCCCATCATACCCCTTTTATCAGTTCCTGTCCATCTGGTGTACAGCAATCTTTGAGTCCCCTTACATGTAAGAGTGGGGAGATGATGAGGAAAAGAACTGGGGGAAATAGAGGTGTCCCCTACAAGGTAGAGCAGACCAATTCATGTGAACTAGTCTAGAGAGGGCTTGTCTGAGGCATTTTCTTAGTCAGGGCTCAAGCCCGTTACCTTGGTAGGAGCTCTTCCTCCTGTCCTTCAAGATCATTTGCTATGTCCTCTACATGAGGGCAGGGTAAACAGGTATCCTTGCCTCCTAATTCATCAATTAACATAACTATTGAAGACAGAACTTGGGGAGTCCTAGGGATCCTAATCAGGACAAATAAGCATCAGTTTCATCATATCTCTTTTTGGGGCATTTTGATATTTGCTTACTTTTGATTGCATTGTTTGACTCATCTTATACCCCCAGTATTTTTCAGAGCAACCCAGTGATATTCCCAAGAACATTTGGTCCTCTGCACTTTGGAAATCATTCAGAACAGCTCCTATTACTGAGTGCAGGCAAATATATGCTGAGCACTCCTAACCCTGCCATATGTTGAGCATTATTCTTTCTAGACACCTGCTTATTATTGGTATTTTACAGACACAATATCTGTGCCCATGGGAGACAATGTCAAATCCTTCCTCTTTGAGTGACATTGATTTTTTGCACTGTTTCCTGCAGCTGTATGTTTCATCTGTTTGCCTGAACAGCTAGCAAGGTAGTTTCAACTTTCATTGTGATCCACCTACCCTTAACATTAAAAGAATCATAAGTTCTCTCTTTCCTGAGAATAGGGCTAAAAAGCACAGTTCTAGTCATAGGCAAACTGCCACTTGGCTTGATTTAGAACTGGCTTGGTAATTAAAAGCTTTCTTGGTTAGAGTCTGGGGAAAAGAACATTTGTTTTTCATGAGTTCTCTCCCCAGTTGTAATTTTGGTCTACATATGTTCACTGATACCACAGTGTATATTAACTTTATCTATTACCTTTGAAAATCACATTTCCATGCACCAACTATAGAAATTCAACCATTTGTTTCTCAGAACGAAAGTACCTGGGATCAAAAGAGCTGGATTTAGATCTGGATGAAGATCACAACTACAAGATACAGTATAATTTAACCTAGCAGTACAGGTGTAATTGGGATTGTGGGAACAAAGGTGTGCAAGATCCTGGTTCTGCTTGATCTCTCAGCCACTTTCAAAGCCATCAACCATGGCAACCATCTGGACTGCCTATGGAGCCTGGGAGTGAGAGGCATAGTGTTCCAGTGGTTCTCCTCCTTTCTCTGTGGCTGGGTCCAGTTGGTATTAGCAGTGGGGGAGAGATCAATCCAGAGACCTCTGACATGTGAAGTTCAATGCTCTCACACCTCCTTTTTAACATCTCCATGAGGCTGCTGGGCAAGGTCATCCATTGTTTCAGAATCAGGTATAATCAATATAGTGATGATACCCAGCTGTGCATCTTGACCCTGGGCTGACCAAGTTATACTATCAAGATTTTTTCCCAGTGTCTGGAGGCTGTTTCTGGATAGGAAGTAACAGGTTCAGGCTCAATTCTGAAACGACCGAGTTACTATGGGTATTTTGACTACCCAGATCTGGAGATGCTCCATCTTTCACCCTGAATGGGGTTGCATTGCACTTTTCAGGACTGGTACATAATTTGGGGTCTTCTTTGACCCACAGCTTCAGCTTAAGGAGAAGGTGGCATCTGTGGTCAGGAAACCCTTTGCACAGATTCAACTAGTATGCCAAGTACACCCATATCTAAACCATGAGGCCCTTAACATTCATACTTTGTTCACTTTGCATTTGGATTGCTGTAATATGCTCTACTTGGGGCTGTCCTTGAAGACCACTCAGAACCTGCAGCTGGTTCAGAATTCAGCAGCACAGGCATTTATGGGGCCACACTACATGCCACAGGACATCCATGTAACACTGGTTACCAGTAGGCTCCTGGGTGCAATTCAAAGTGCTGGTTATCACCTAAGAAACCACTCATGGCATAAGGCCTGATTACTAGAGGTACTACCTTTCTTCCATAGTTGCTACCCATCCTATAGAGTCCAGCGGAGGCTGCATGCTATGGTTCCCATTGATTGAGCAATGCCACCTAATGGGACCCAGGAAGCAGGCCTCCACTGTCATAGTACCTGTCCTCTGTAATGATATCCCCCCCACTCAAGTTTCGTATAGCTCCTTATTTATAATACCTTATTTATAAGAGTCTTTAAGACCTGTCTCTTTCCCAGGCCTTGGGCTAGTGTGGGTGGTAGGCCCCTTATGGTTGTTTGATCTGGACAGTTCTATTTGTATTGTGTAGATTTTGTTGTTCCAAATTTCATATATTGTTCATTTATTTCCCCATAATGACTTGTCCAAGACAAAGAAATGTATGTTACTTCTAGTGCTTTGTTAGGATTGGTTTGTTTTTGAAATGAAAAACACTATTTTCACTACTATCATATACTTCCCCATTCTCCTTCTAAGCCTTTAATATTTTGTTTCCAATCCATCAGCCACAGGTGAAATGAATTCTATAGGTCTACTACCTTCAGTTTTTATCTAATTTTTTCTTCTGAAGCTGGGGTTGTTTGCAATATTGGTCCTTTAGAATAGCATAGTTATTGTTTTTTTCCCCTTAGCTATAATCTTCTCTGGGAAAAACCAAGATAGAGCAGCTGGCAGGTGCCTTTGGTCTCCTGACCCTCTTTGCTGGTGTTCAAATTGTGGCTCTGAAAAGGTTGAACTCCAAAGGCTCCCAAGGCTGACTTTGAAAAGCGACCGTTTTTGCCATTCTGACAAGGGATTAAAAAAGGTTCTGTTAATTCTTTACAGATTTCCATTCTGATTTTTTTTCTTCACCAAAATACTATGGAAAAATTCACCAGACTGGAATTGTTTGTCAAGCTGAGGTTGCATTTATTTTAGAAAATTTGCTGCTGCTTTTTTTTTCCCATTAAAGAGTATAACATGTTGCAGAATGCTGGGAAAGCCTTTAGCCCAGGAGAGATCAGAAAAGTCACACACACCAGGCATTTCTATAAAAATAATTTATTTACAAAAAGCAAAACAAAAGCAAAACATATTTAAAGGACTTAGCTCTCATTGAGAGCTGCCTAGCTTGGCTACATATCGGCAGAGAGAAAAAGAGGAAGTGAAACA
This sequence comes from Candoia aspera, assembly GCF_035149785.1. Lineage (NCBI taxonomy): Eukaryota > Metazoa > Chordata > Lepidosauria > Squamata > Candoiidae > Candoia > Candoia aspera. The sequence continues at coordinate 316,030,863 of NC_086153.1, forward strand.
AGTCCGGGCAGGTTCCTCCCCCCAGGCGATTTGCATCAAGCACGTGAAAGGAGACAATCAAATACAACCTCTTCACCCGGCCAAAATGATTAGGTACAATAGCAGTCTTAATCGTTAGTAGGAAAACCTCAACATAACATGGTTACAGCTGCATGAGTGGCTTTGAAGAGTAGAAGAATCTTGCCTATTACTTCCTGGAATGGCAAGGTGGCTGGGCAATGCTGTGTGTTTGTAGCCTCCATAAGTTTCTTAGTTAAACTCTGTAAGGATGGGATTGCTATTCAAAGGAAGCTTGAGATGAAAATATAGGTGTACTTCTGTTGTTCTGCTGGGAGGCTGCACAATAATTATATGCTCTTATCACTTTAAATAAGGTAAATTGTATAAATAAACATGATTAAATTGTAAGGAGATAGGGAATTAACTTCTATTTTTTTATAGTAGTAGAAGTAGTAGTAGTACAGATGCCCCCATTATTATTCTAGCCTAATAATTGCACACCTTGAGAAAACATACCTTGTGCATGTGCAAAAGCCCATTCATCATTTTGTACATCTGTAAAAACTAACAATCTTTCTCCAAATAGGACCATACACTCCATAAACTGTAGCCACACAAAACCCTTTACTGTGGATATCATGGTCTACTTTATATTTACTAATAGTGGCTATGCAAGATGGAATTGTGGATAATGAGGACCATCTGTATTGCTTTTTATAATATTGCAATAATTGTTATTGCAGGCCTCAAGGTACAAATCCTACTTTACCAGTTTTCACTAGTCTGAGAGCTAAAAAAGCATTTTGACCTAACATAAAGATGAAAACATATAAAGAAAGCATCCATTGGATTGATCTAGACTATGTGTATTTACGTGTATATTTGTCAAATTGCTATATTCTGTATTTTAACTTTTAAAAAACCGAAGTCCAATAAGTTTCATTTGAATCTAGCCTCATAGAATCTACATTAGGCAGAGATTCCTGGCAACTACCTAGGTAAGTTCCTGCAGTTTTCTTGGCAAGATTTTTGGAAATGCCTTCTTCCTATGGCTAAGAGAAAGTAACTGGCCCAAGGTCATCTAGCTGACTTTGTACTCAATGGTGCCTTAACCAGTACTGTACATCAAACTGGCTCTCAGTTACTATTATTACAAATATAAATATATAAGTTTAGTTTATGTATAGGCCACCTTTCTTTGTGAACAAGAAAGCTTAAGGCAGCTACAAACCAAAATATACAAAGTAATAAAACCAATAGAAAACCAATAGAAGCAGAATATAACCATGTGCAGGTCAGCTGCAAACTATCTTGGCAAGATGCATTACCTCCAGGAGTTGAGTTGTTCCAACTTGATACAGTATTGTTGAGGCATGACCCTACCCACCTTGAAAGTGTTATTTCAATAGCCAAGGGGTTTTGTGCATATGTTGAGCATGCCTAGAATCCATTCTTATTTACTGAGGTAAGTGAAGTGGTGTTATATTCTGACAAAAAGAAGTGTCTTGGAAAGGGCATGTCAGCCAAAGCTTTGATGAAGCAAAGCGTTCTTTCAGAGAACTGCATCTCACTAGTAGAATGTAATTTAAAGTCCATGAAGAACAGATGCCATCATTACGATATTACAGCATTAAAACAGTTCAGAAGGTCAGGTTAAAGAGATGCATAAGCTGGTTACTCTGCTGTGTGCTTATCGTAAGGGGCTCCACACATATGGACATCCTCATGAAGTTCTAAGTGCCTGGACAGATTCCTAACAAGAGAGACAATCCTTCAGAAAGTCTGGGTGGAAATCATTTAGGGCTTTAAAGGTTAAGGTAAAGGTGAAATCTTCAGGTTGAGCTTGACTCTTGGTACCTTGGTAACTACATGGACACATCCACACTTTAAACTATGACCAGAAAGGAATTAGGGTATTCCCAATACTTTTGATCCCATTTTGATTGGAAACTTCCAAACACTGTACAATTATTCAGTAATCTTTTCTCTTAACTGATGCCAGAACCCAGTCACTTTTAGATATTTTATAACAAACCTTGAAATGTGTGAAATGGTAAAGAAAAGGTACCAAGTATAAATTTTAAGACTAGGCACTGGAAATGAAACTAGATAATGGGACCCAAGTCAGAAGTATCCATTCAGTAATAATTATGCATCTAGGAAATCCATTTCTTGCTGCTCAGAAGCACAACTATTGCAAGGGGAGAGCAATTTGTAGGGGAAAACCCACAATATTTTGCCTGCCCAGTGCTTTGGTGAACCCTTGTTCAAGTTATGCCCTGATATCCAAACAATCTAGAGTTCCAGATGAATTCTCCAATGAACAGAGCCCCCAGGGTGAGTGGCTTTGGTGGTGCATTGGTACGTACAGTCAATATGCTCAACCTGAAACCACAGGGCCTCTCATGGTCCTCAGATTTCCTCCAAAAGTTGCTTGCAAGCTGTCATTTAAAAAATGACAGAAGGTTCAGATTATTAAATACATAAGGAATACATATTAATGTTAATTATGACATTTCATTTTAAGGCATTTGTTTTTGGTTTTTTGTCCTATCCTAACTCGTTTCTTTATCCTAGCCCTGAACGTTTGTTGGAGTGCAGACAATGGCTTGCCAATCAAAGGCCAAGGGTGTGTCTGGCCTTGGAGAAGGTTTCCCACCAGGAGTGTTCATAGTGCACAATGACATCCTTCCTCCTAAAGTGGGGAAGATTCTTAGCTGCATCAGAGTTTCTCTTTCAAAGACTCTCAAGATGGGAGCAAGTGTGCTTTTGAGGAAGATCCTTTTCAAGCCACAGATTTTACTGCCATGTGAAAAGCACACTTATATTCTCAATAGCTATTCTCCATTAAGCCCCACTAACTGCAGAACGAACCCTTTTGTTACATTTCTAGAAACAATTTGCTACAACCATTTCCTCCCCTCAAATTAGCATCATAAATGCAAGGCTTCAATTTTCTGCTAAAAATTACATGATTCGGATTGACAACTTCAAGTTCTCTCTCCCTCCCTGGAAGGGTGTAAAACAAATAATCTTTCATTACTGTCTCAAGAAGACATCTGTTATAACATCAAATATCACTCTAGGTTTTATAGCCTTTCAGCCAGTGCTGGACATATTAAACAAGGCACACTAATTCACCATTCCCATTTTTCATACAGAGGAAATCAGTATGCTTTGGGTTCAGTGTGCTTTTACAAACAGTAAAGGAAGGCAAGGGGGAGAGATAATTGGACAGGGAAGGAAAGGGGAAAAAAATCTTGTTTAGGCTTTAGAAAAAAGTTAGATTTATCAGGCAAACACCCCTCTCAGGCAACAGCTAATCTTCAATTTAATCTTCAAAGGTATCTACTTTTCTAATAATGATACCTGCAATCATTTGCACTTACTACCCATGTATTGTTTTCTACAGTTTTATCTTATTCTTCTCAACACATCTTAGCTGACCCCTCAATTCAGTTAAAAACAATTTTAAATTAAATTAAATTAAATTAACATTGGAGAGCCAGTTTGGTCTAGTGGTTAAGGCAACAGGCTAGAAACCAAAAGACCATCAATTCTAGTCCCGCCTTAGGCATGAAAGTCAGCTGGGTGATTTTGGGCCAGTCACTCTCTCTCAGCCCTAGGAAGCAGGCAATGGCAAACCACTTCTGAAAAACCTTGCCAAGAAAACTGCAAGGGCTAGTTCAGGCAGTCACTGAGAATTGGGCATGACTGAATGGATTAAAAAAAATTAACATTAACATTAAAACCAATATAAAACAAAGTGTTTTAGGACCTTTTAAAAGCCAATAAAGATGATAGTCCCTTCAGTTCAGTTCAAGTGTATTCCAAAGAGCAAACATAGATGAATTTCTTCAGAGAATCTCCATCATGCTGATCAAACCACTCTAAACCCTGTAGCTCACTCTAAATTCAGTGTAAAATAAGTCAAGATAGCATGATTCCTCCAGGAATATAACTGAGAAGCTCTCTGTGCTCTCTAAATCACCTTGCCCAATCATGGAAGGCTAGATATTGGTCTGTAATTAATTACCTATCTTCAAAGAATCCTATGTAGACTTTCTTAGAAGAAATCTATTATGTGCTATGAGGAAGAGAAAGAATTATGATGTTAACTAAGGAGCCTTTAATATCTTCTCTGATAGAACTTACACACCAAGTTGTGCAAGGATTCATAAGACATCCAGGTTCAAGCCATATTCATTAATGGAAAATATTAAAGACTCCTTAGTTAATATCATAAGGTCAAAAAGTCAGACATAAATTATCTAATAAGTGAATAGTGACATTTTGTGTTCAACTCACAATGGTCATATTTATCAAAACTGGCCCTTCAGTGCCCCAACCCTAGAATGGCAATTTATTTTCTTGCCCTTGGGGAGAATGATCCTTATTTCGAATTCAGGAACCTTTTGTTGCCCTTGCAAGTATTAATTAAAAGTTGTAAGTAATTAAGATGACAATTAATTCTTTCATTTTAATCTACAGGGTAATCATGCATGCCTGATCAGCATGGACAGCAAATGATCTTAACTAGCAGGAAATAAAACATATCCTGTTTGAGGTACAGTTACAAATGTAAATTAAAGAAGGAAATATTAGGCTAGTGATCCAGGGGGAGAAAAATCCTTCTGTGAATAAATAACATCTCAAGCATGTCTGCTGTTCTAATTGTTTGATGGAAAACTGTTCCATGAAGTCTGCCGCACAGATTCTTTCCCTAAAGACTCAAACCCATAAACTCACATAGCTAAGGCAGCATGTAGAAGCTTTAGTGGCACTGTACGTCTTTCTGTGCATTAGTATTATTAGAAGATATATTGGAATATTATAGGTATTATGACATGATTTGGAAGTGTACAGCTCAGTTTTCAAAGCAAGTCTGCGTGTCCTAAATCAGTGCTGAAGTGAAACATCAGCCAAATTTTACTTTTAGAGGAGGCAAGTCTATCAACGGATATACGGAATCTCCAGCTTCAGAGATATTGACTCTCTCTTTAATGTGAAACTCAGATGTCCAGTGTAGATATTGAGATGGGGCACTTAGAGGACATCAAGATTTACAGAGGTACCTTCACTTAATTTAAGATATTGTATATCCTAAAGGCTTACTGAATATGGGATGTCAGCTAGAAAAAGAACTTGGAAAATTGGAGATGCAGGAGAGAACAAATGATATGTTTCAGTTCTTTCAACTTAAGAGAATTCTGGAGGAAAGCCTAAGTAATAGAATGGCTGGAATTCTGAACAAAATGCTCTTGCAGGTGGAGTCCCACTTGCATCACTGAATGACAAACGGGAAAAGGGTATTATCTGAGGTTCTGGTTGAGCACCGTTGGAAACATAACTACTGTAACCACAGTCTTCTCTGGGACAGATCCTCTTACGGAGCTCCACTGCTTAAATCTGACTCTGAAAATCCTGATTGATTGATTGATTGATTGATTGCATTTTTCCACCACCCATCTCAACAATGACTCTGGGCTGGTGGGCACACCTGGAATTTTGAGGGCATATTATGAGCTCTCTCATAAAATGATCCCTACAGGTTTTTGTGGTGGGTGTGGCCAGACACCAATTAGCCATTTACAGAAAACAGACTGCTGAGGCTACTCCATGCGCCCTCTCTAAGTTCTAGAATACTCCCTACTCCCTATCTCTTTATTTTTCCCCAGATAGGCAGACAGACACATGTCTGAACATAACCTTTTCTTCTGCAGCCATCTCATTCCCATTTCTCTTTTCCAAAACAGCTGTGCAAATCCCCAAAGAATTCCTAACAATGAATTGTTAGATTAAACTGTTTTCTTTTATTGTAGAGGCTGGTCAAAGACCGTAATAAAGATATTCATTCATTCATTCATTATTTTTTCCTAATTAAAATATTTTTAAAATATTGAAGTCAGATGGGGGTGCAAGGTAGGTGCCATCATAAGAGAACAACTATGCATCACCTAACATAGCTATTCACCACCTTTTCTATTCCTTTTCCCTTTTCCCTTGCCCCTGTCCTTTTAACTGTAGCCTGATATGCAAAGCCACTGAAAGGTTTTGTTTGCTAACTGGCTAACTTTTTCATATTCAAACTGATTATTTTGCTTGCTTAGTTATGCTACTCCTAACCTCCTCCCTTCATTAAAACAAAATGTTTTTTTTTAGATTTTGATGACAGTAAAACAAATTAAATGTGAAAGCTAAAATTGATGGAACGAGCATCCTTCTCCCTTTCTAAGGAGTTACTTTGAATTCATGAGTTCTTTTAAAAGAAAAAGCAATAATTTACTTCCATGGATATTGCAGTCATTCTCTTGGGATTCTTTCTGAATAGCAAGCTTGCTAAACTGCAGAGCTAAGATACTGTTGAGAAGGTTTCAATTCAATTCTTGAAAAAGTTCCCACAGCCTCCAAATTAGCTTTACAATATGCTGTTTACCTGTGAACCATTGTCCTCTAACACAATTACTGTTTCATTTCCTTTTCACCTCTCTTTAAAAATTGATATTGTTTCTTGTTTCCCCCTCTTCCTCCCTAGAGTAGGTCCAACCCTCTCCAAGAATACAATAAAAGTTGTATCCTGCTGTATCCTACCTGAGAGTCTTAAGCACTGGCAAAATCTTTCCTGTGCTGCTACTGTATGTGGGCTGCTCAATGGAGAACAATTCAGAATGGATACTGTCTTCTAATAACAAGGTTTGGTAACAATAATCTCTTGCATTTATTTTCTTTAAAAAGTCTCACACCAGAAGACATTGAAAGGTAATCCTCATCCTTCTATGAGTAGAAGGCAAGAGTTGCTTGCTTAGACTGAACCCTGTGCATACAGCTATATCTAAGGGATCTCATACATGTCCACCTGCTTTCACTGACTGCCTGAAGAATGTCCATAAGAAATGTTCAAACTTTAGGGCCCAGGTAGACAACCTAATTCCTTCATGATGCTTTGGGCTACAGCTCCCACAATCCGTTCTTATTAGCCATACTTGCTGGGCTGATGGAATAAATCTAAATCCAGAACATCTATTAGGCACTAGATTATTAATCCTACCTTATGTGCATACAAATAGTAAATGGAAACCCTTTACTTAAAGAATGAATTGAATGGTCCCTATTCAACTTGAATCTGCTCAAAAGAATCTAATTGAAACATTGGCAAATGAGAGGTCTCCTCTTTACTTTCTTGCAGTATGCTTAGTTAATGCTCAAAAATGACTCAGTTTATCAGCCACCATTTTGTATCAAAGCTGGACACAACTAGCCTTTTGAAACTCTCCCCAAATTTATGGGCAGCGAAATATCTCTTTTAGAGAGATTGATTTTGATATTCTGTTGTAATAATGTGAATTATTTTATTGGTATAGATTTTATTTTGCTCCAATGTTCCTATTACTTTTCATTTAGGTGAAGTCAGTAGCACTGGCTTCATTGATTATAGAAAGGCCTTCAATTATGTCAATCATGTCAAGTTGTGGAACGTGCTCAGAAAAAATGGGAATCCCAGAACATATCATTATCCTCATCAGAAACTTATACACAGGTAGGGAAGCCATACTATGGACAGAAGAACATCATGAAATAGACTGGCTCCAGGTTGGCAAAGGAATGTGACAAGGTTGTATACTCGCCTCTTATTTATTCAGCCTATATGCTGAATATATATTAAGGGAAGCTGGATTGGAAGATTAACATGGTTTTAAAACTGGAGGAAGAAATATCAATAACCTATGCTATGCTGATGACCTTCAGCAAAGGATCGTTACCTTGTCGTGGTGCTGGAGCTTGAGCACCTCAATGATGCCATGAGCTAAACCGTGAAGGGCCACCCAAGACGGGAAGGTCATGACAGAGAGGTCAGACTAAATGCGATCCCTGGGGAAGGTAATGGCAACCCACCCCAGTATTCTTGCCGTGAAAACTAAATGGATCAGTACAACCAGAGATATGTCGGTATACCATCGGAAGATGAGACCCCCAGGTCGGAAGATGGTCAAAATGCTACTGGGGAGGAACAGAGGATGAGCTCAACTAGCCCCAGACGTGATGACGCAGCTAGCTCAAAGCCGAAAGGACGGCTAGCGGCCGACGGTGCTGGTGGTGAACGGCGAATCCGATGTTCTAAGGATCAACACACCATCGGAACCTGGAATGTAAGATCTATGAGCCAGGGCAAATTGGATGTGGTTATTGGTGAGATGTCAAGATTAAAGATAGACATTCTGGGCGTCAGTGAACTGAAATGGACTGGAATGGGCCACTTCACATCAAATGACCACCAGATCTACTACTGCGGACAAGAGGACCACAGAAGAAATGGAGTAGCCTTCATAATTAATAGTAAAGTGGCTAAAGCAGTGCTTGGATACAACCCAAAAAACGACAGAATGATCTCAATTCGAATTCAGGGCAAGCCATCTAACATCACAGTGATCCAAATATATGCCCCAACCACAAATGCTGAAGAAGCTGAAGTAGAGCAGTTCTATGAGGATCTGCAGCACCTTCTGGACAACACGCCTAAAAGAGATGTTATTTTCATCACAGGAGACTGGAATGCTAAGGTAGGCAGTCAAATGACACCTCGAATTACAGGTAAGTATGGCCTGGGAGAACAAAACGAAGCAGGACACAGGCTGATAGAATTTTGCCAAGACAATTCACTCTGCATAACAAACACTCTCTTCCAACAACCTAAGAGATGGCTTTATACATGGACTTCACCAGATGGACAACACCGAAATCAGATTGATTACATCCTTTGCAGCCAAAGGTGGCGGACATCTGTACAGTCGGTAAAAACAAGGCCTGGAGCTGACTGTAGTTCAGATCACGAACTTCTTCTTGCACGATTTAGGATCAGACTAAAGAGATTAGGGAAGACCCACAGATCAGCTAGATATGAGCTCACTAATATTCCTAAGGAATATGCAGTGGAGGTGAAGAATAGATTTAAGGGACTGGACTTAGTAGATAGGGTCCCGGAAGAACTCTGGACAGAAGTTGGCAGCATTGTTCAGGAGGCGGCAACAAAATACATCCCAAAGAAAGAGAAAACCAAGAAGGCAAAATGGCTGTCTGCTGAGACACTAGAAGTAGCCCAAGAAAGAAGGAAAGCAAAAGGCAACAGTGATAGGGGGAGATATGCCCAATTAAATGCAAAATTCCAGAGGTTAGCCAGAAGAGATAAGGAATTATTTTTAAACAAGCAATGCGTGGAAGTGGAAGAAGACAATAGAATAGGAAGGACAAGAGACCTCTTCCAGAAAATTAGAAACATTGGAGGTAAATTCCAGGCAAAAATGGGTATGATCAAAAACAAAGATGGCAAGGACCTAACAGAAGAAGAAGAGATCAAGAAAAGGTGGCAAGAATATACAGAAGACCTGTATAGGAAGGATAACAATATCGGGGATAGCTTTGACGGTGTGGTCGGTGAGCTAGAGCCAGACATCCTGAAGAGTGAGGTTGAGTGGGCCTTAAGAAGTATTGCTAATAACAAGGCAACAGGAGACGACGGCATCCCAGCTGAACTGTTCAAAATCTTGCAAGATGATGCTGTCAAGGTAATGCATGCTATATGCCAGCAAATTTGGAAAACACAAGAATGGCCATCAGATTGGAAAAAATCAACTTATATCCCCATACCAAAAAAGGGAAACACTAAAGTGGGCTGGTCCGTGAAGTCACGAAGAGTCGGAAGCGACTAAACGAATAAACAACAGTAGTGTCATCAGCATTGTTGGATTCCTCAAGGCCAGCTTGTCGCATGATGTGTTCTGCGTACAAGTTGAATAGGTAGGGTGAGAGTATACAGCCCTGCCGTACTCCTTTCCCAATCTTAAACCAGTCTGTTGTTCCGTGGTCTGTTCTTACTGTTGCTACTTGGTCGTTATACAGATTCTTCAGGAGGCAGACAAGATGACTTGGTATCCCCATACCACTAAGAACTTGCCACAATTTGTTATGGTCCACACAGTCAAAGGCTTTAGAATAGTCAATAAAACAGAAATAGATGTTTTTCTGAAACTCCCTGGCTTTTTCCATTATCCAGCGGATATTGGCAATTTGGTCTCTAGTTCCTCTGCCTTTTCTAAACCCAGCTTGTACATCTGGCAATTCTCGCTCCATGAACTGCTGAAGTCTACCTTGCAGGATCTTGAGCATTACCTTACTGGCATGTGAAATGAGTGCCACTGTTCGATAGTTTGAACATTCTTTAGTGTTTCCCTTTTTTGGTATGGGGATATAAGTTGATTTTTTCCAGTCTGATGGCCATTCTTGTGTTTTCCAAATTTGCTGGCATATAGCATGCATTACCTTGACAGCATCATCTTGCAAGATTTTGAACAGTTCAGCTGGGATGCCGTCGTCTCCTGTTGCCTTGTTATTAGCAATGCTTCTTAAGGCCCATTCAACCTCACTCTTCAGGATGTCTGGCTCTAGCTCACTGACCACACCATCAAAGCTATCCCCGATATTGTTATCCTTCCTATACAGGTCTTCTGTATATTCTTGCCACCTTTTCTTGATCTCTTTTTCTTCTGTTAGGTCTTTGCCATCTTTGTTTTTGATCATACCCATTTTTGCCTGGAATTTACCTCCGATGTTTCTAATTTTCTGGAAGAGGTCTCTTGTCCTTCCTATTCTATTGTCTTCTTCCACTTCCACGCATTGCTTGTTTAAAAATAATTCCTTATCTCTTCTGGCTAACCTCTGGAATTTTGCATTTAATTGGGCATATCTCCCCCTATCACTGTTGCCTTTTGCTTTCCTTCTTTCTTGGGCTACTTCTAGTGTCTCAGCAGACAGCCATTTTGCCTTCTTGGTTTTCTCTTTCTTTGGGATGTATTTTGTTGCTGCCTCCTGAACAATGCTGCCAACTTCTGTCCAGAGTTCTTCCGGGACCCTATCTACTAAGTCCAGTCCCTTAAATCTATTCTTCACCTCCACTGCATATTCCTTAGGAATATTAGTGAGCTCATATCTAGCTGATCTGTGGGTCTTCCCTAATCTCTTTAGTCTGATCCTAAATTGTGCAAGAAGACGTTCGTGATCTGAACTACAGTCAGCTCCAGGCCTTGTTTTTACCGACTGTACAGATGTCCGCCACCTTTGGCTGCAAAGGATGTAATCAATCTGATTTCGGTGTTGTCCATCTGGTGAAGTCCATGTATAAAGCCGTCTCTTAGGTTGTTGGAAGAGAGTGTTTGTTATGCAGAGTGAATTGTCTTGGCAAAATTCTATCAGCCTATGTCCTGCTTCATTTTGTTCTCCCAGGCCATACTTACCTGTAATTCGAGGTGTCATTTGACTGCCCACCTTAGCATTCCAGTCTCCTGTGATGAAAATAACATCTCTTTGAGGCGTGTTGTCCAGAAGGTGCTGCAGATCCTCATAGAACTGCTCTACTTCAGCTTCTTCAGCATTTGTGGTTGGGGCGTATATTTGGATCACTGTGATGTTAGATGGCTTGCCCTGAATTCGAATTGAGATCATTCTGTCATTTTTTGGGTTGTATCCAAGCACTGCTTTAGCCACTTTACTATTAATTATGAAGGCTACTCCATTTCTTCTGTGGTCCTCTTGTCCACAGTAGTAGATCTGGTGGTCATTTGATGTGAAGTGGCCCATTCCAGTCCATTTCAGTTCACTGACGCCCAGAATGTCTATCTTTAATCTTGACATCTCACCAATAACCACATCCAATTTGCCCTGGCTCATAGATCTTACATTCCAGGTTCCAATGGTGTGTTGATCCTTAGAACATCGGATTCGCCGTTCACCACCAGCACCGTCGGCCGCTAGCCGTCCTTTCGGCTTTGAGCTAGCTGCGTCATCACGTCTGGGGTTAGTTGAGCTCATCCTCTGTTCCTCCCCAGTAGCATTTTGACCATCTTCCGACCTGAGGGTCTCACCTTCCGATGGTATACCGACATATCTCTGGTTGTACTGATCCATTTAGTTTTCACGGCAAGAATACTGGGGTGGGTTGCCATTACCTTCCCCAGGGATCGCATTTAGTCTGACCTCTCTGTCATGACCTTCCCGTCTTGGGTGGCCCTTCACGGTTTAGCTCATGGCATCATTGAGGTGCTCAAGCTCCAGCACCACGACAAGGTAACGATCCTTTGCTGAAGGATGACACTACCCTGATAGCCAAAAATGCAAAGGATCTGCAAGCTCTACTAATAAAAGTCAAGGAGCACCATGAAAAAATAGGACTAAAATTAAATATAAAGAAGACCAAACTAATAACAACAGGTAGAACAACCAATCTTTGAATTGACAGTCAAGATATCAGAGTGATGGATAGCTTCTGCCTTTAAGGATCAACTATCAACAGTAGAGGAACAAGCAGTCAAGAAATACGCTGCAGCCTGGCACTTGGTAGAGAAGCTATGAATGCCTTGGAAAAGTTATTCAAGTGCTGTGATGTGTCTATACCTACAAAAATCAGAATCCTGCAAGCCATGATATTTCCTGTGACGTTTTATGGAAGTGCAAGATGGACTTTGAAGAAGTAGAATAGGAAAAGTATTGATGCTTTTGAACTTTGCTGTTGGAGAAGACTCCTGAGAATACCATGGACAAGCTAGAAAACAAACAAATGGATCATCAAACAAATCAATCCAGAGTTCTCACTTGAGGCACAAATAACCTGGTTCTAATTATCCTGCTTCGGACACATTACGCAAAGACCTGGAGAAGCTCTAACGCTGGGAAAGGTGGAAGGAAAGGTAAGAAGAGGATGACCAGCAGCAAGGTAGAAGGACTCAGTTACAGTGGTGATGAATGCACCATTGGAAGACCTGAAAGACCAGGTTAGGGATAGATCATCATGGAGAAATCTATCTATGTGGTCACTAAGAGTCAAAACATACCAGTAACCCATGTAGCTCCCAGAGCAAAAGAATAAAATGGTAATACTAAGTAAGTATGTAGGCAACTCCCTTTTGGACCATCTGAAATTTATGTGAGTTCTTCAGGGCAGCTCCATCTAGCATAAATTACAGTAACCAATCATGAGAAGACAAGGAGATGATTGGCCATCCTCAGGGCATCCTGTTCCAGATAATGCCAAAGCAAAGCACTCCTGGCTACAGCTTCCCCTTGTTATTTCAGCAAGAGCTATGAATCCATATGGATCCTCTGCTGGGCCTGCTGCCTCACTGCTTGGGTTTGAGTCTGATGCTGCTTCTCTCCATCTATGCCCTAACAGCCTCCAAGCACTAGGCCAGATTTCTACTGCATCCCCCATTTGGCCTGGGCTGGAGCTACATAGCTGCATATCATCAGCATATTGATGATACCTCATCCTGAATCAGCAGATGACCTCTCCACATTCAGGTAGATGTGGAACAGAACTGAAGAGAGAATGAGCCCTGAAGTACCTGATAATGGAGTGCCTAAGGGTCTGACTTCTGCTACCACCTACTCAACCCACCAACTCAAGTAAGAACTACCATAAAGCCTCCAAGTCCCAACTTTTGCAGATGGCCCAGGAGGATACTACAGTATATTGTCCTAACAAGCAGGAACCACGCTGAGATGAGGAATAAGTCTCTAGTGTTTTATTACTGCTACATTAGACAGAAAATCCTAACAAACTGAAGAAGCGTGAGAAAACCCATACAGATAAACCCCAAAAGTCAAGGCGGGTCTGTTCTGTGTCTCTTTGAATGACTGCTCAAATCCTCGCTACTATGCATGTGTTTTCCCACCTGGATAGCCCCCCCCCCCTCTGCTCACCATCAGTGCTCATAACATATATTGTGATAGACTCAACAGTACAAGGATTTGTCACGCTCTCTCTATTCAAGTCCCACCAGAAGAGAATAATTGATGCAGTTTCCCTCTTATATTATGTACATATACTGTATATATAATGTGTATTCTGGATATATTAATTGAATTTATTTATTTGGCTAGACATGATGGCATAAATAAAAGTGTTTAAGTCATGGTATAAGCAAGTCAGTGTTTCATTCTCAGATATTCTTTTCTTGTTTTTCATGTTTTTATCTGTGTACTACCCACAGTCATTGGGACTTGTGCAGCATATAAATTTAAATAAATACATTTTTGTATTTAGTTATTGTGATTGTTTGCAATATTAATTTAAATCCTATCCTCCAATGAAACTGTGAAGAACAAGAAGTAAAGTCATTTGAGGTTCTCCATCCATTCAGAGCTGTTGCTTCTGTTCTCTACTTTTCAGTGTCCCACTGCAGAATCTTAGACCAATCTCCAAGGGGAATCACTTCCAAGCCATCTCAATCTCCTTTTGGTGGAGGCCAGTTAGCATAGGGGTAGTGAGGGGATAGGGGAGGGGGGGAGAGGAGGAGATACAGATCGGCATTAGTGTTCTGAAAACATGTTAGCATTCATATCGTCGTAGATTTTTTCCACCAACATGGTATGGTATTCGGTTTTGCAGAAAGAATTTGATAGCAACTTTTTCTTAGCCACTAGGTATAATCCATGGATTATAATGTAAGAACCATTCATTTCTGTCTGCTTCTAAATTTTAAACTAAAGCAGTTTGTATTTCATTTTTGCATGTAAGAATCCAAAGCTTAATGAATTCTACATTTGTATTTCACCATAAGTCACAGGTTAATTTTGAGACCTTTGGCCAAGAGTGGTACTCCACTCCACCCGCTTCTCACATCTCAGTTATACATATTTTATCTCACAAGTTTTTATTCCCATCGTTATTTTTGTTATTTCATGTTTTACTGCTTTGTAATTAAGCCAGAAGCTGTGACAGTACTTGAGTTATGGCTGGGGCGAGTCACGCCTTGTGTGCTGTTAAGCGCCACAGTGAAGGCCAAGTGTTCCAGGCTGGATTTACTGTGCCATAAACAATACCCTTGTGTGTCTTAGTGGAAAAGTAAACCTGTGCAAGAACAGGAATGGATTTCCATGCTAACAGTATGATGCTGTGTTGAATTGAACTCACATTGTTTGCAAAACTAGATGTAAGCATTTTCCTTAGAGTAAAGGGCTAGGAACCAGGAGATGGTTGTGATTCTCTTCCCTGCATTGTGCCATGTGCTATTTCATTGATATGTAAGGAGGGGACAGTCTAGGGATATAATCTAACAGGTCCCTAATAAATAGTCTTACCATTATCTCTTTGGGGATTTGAGTTTTTCATTCCCAGTGGATAGTGGAAGGATGAAAGCTAATAATTTATCCTTCCTCAGAAAAATATCTGACCCAGCCTCTGAAAATGGGCATTTTTTAATTGTTCACATTTCACAGTACAGTTGAGTTCTCTGAAGATTCTGTTTCTTTGCAGCACTTCATGGAATTACCATGTTTGGGGTGTCTTTCCAATGTAAAGAAAGAAAAAATGAGACTATCAGGTACTTCTCACATTTTCCACAAACATGAAAACCCAGGTCTTCCTTCAAAAAGAGCTTAAAAATCTGAACATACAACTGCCAAAGTGGAAAAGTAGGTAGCCTAATGTATTAGATTTACCCTGTCCATGTAGTCCGACTAAGGAAGAATGCCAAGATACAATCTATGTAGCTCCTGCTTTTTGACAAGAATAAAGTTGCCAAGGCCTGAGCTGTACTGCCTGAATCCATTCATATAAAGGATGCAATTATGATATAATATGTTGTAATATTAAAAAAGCATTGCTGTATAATCCCCTTAATGGGAGAAATGGAGTTCCCATTATTACCATACGCATTACTACTGATCATAGTGCAATTCTGACAGCCTGTTCATTCACATATTGTGCAAGCTGTTTGGCATGGAAACAGAGATGTATGTGATTTAATGTGCTATGGCCATGCGGTTTACTGAAGATGAACTATTTGTTCATCTCTTATCACTTCTCCCTTGGTTATTCACCCAACAGAGAGCTAACTGTCTCACTCCCAGGTTTGGAATGAGGGTTCTAAATTAGTCAGATTTTACCTAATAATTCTGAGTCTATGGGTTAGTGGAAGCTTCCCTGTCTAAGAACTCCAGTGAGAATCACAGAGTTGGAAGGAAAATTTAAGGGCTACCTTACTGAGTTCCTGGAAAGCCAGAACTTAAGCATCTCCAGTTGACGAAGGTTCAGTCGTTTTTTCAAAAACCTCCAGCCAGAGAAAGACTATCACTGCACCCCCCTTCATAATTAGCACCATTGTTGTGATACGTCTCCCCTTTCCTCTTGTATTTCAGGGCTACTCAATCTGCCCCTACCCCTAGGGCAGCAGAAAACAAGAATTTGCCCTGGGAAGTGGCTCTTTCTGCTACAATTCTCCTTAATTGTAGTCTCTGCCAATTGAAGGAGACCAAAGATAGGCAGGGAACCTAATTTTTCTGTTTTATTTCTATGGCAATGAATGAGGCTGAAGTTATTAATGGCTGAGCAAAACTGTGACAGGTATCTTTTATTTTCTCCCATTCAGACTCCCCCTCTTGTTTCAGTCTTTTTTCAACATCCCTCTTTTCTGTCCCCTTTCTTCCACCTCAGTTAGCAAGCTGCTGGAGAAACTAATCATTCTGACTGACGTCTGAATAATCATTTACAAAGCTTTGGAAATTAAGAGTTGATCAGTGCTTCTCAACCTTGGCCAGTTTAAGATGTGTGAACTTCCACTCCCAGAATTCCCCAGCCCGTATTCTGGGAGTGGAAGTCCACACATCTTAAACTGGCCAAGGTTGAGAAACACTGGACTAGATGATTCAGTGCAGTGCAGAGAATTAGGTTGAGGACTGCATGTGTGATTTGTGCTCCTGGAACAGATATTATTCTCATCATTAAAGGATGTCAGCAATAATATAATAAATGATATCCATGCAAGATGCATGCTTCAGATGAAATGGAGATATACCTGGCCAATCTTTGATCAATGCATAAGATGCTACCCAAGCGTTTCAATCGGCATGTGGCCGAAGTGTAGACTCATTGTAGCAGATCACAGACAGCTATGTTACTCGCATACAGTAGAGCAACTAACAAGCAAGTCCAGTTTAATTTCTGTTCAGATTCTTGTAGCCTTCTGCATTTGGGTTAGCATCAGAGAATACAAAAAGCGTATCAGTTGAATGTCTCCCATCCTCCTTCCTTTTGACATAAAGGCTATAACTGTATTCATCATTTTACAGAAAAATAAAGAGAACAATTTAAACACTTACCCAGATTTCTACAGCCATGGGGGGGGGGGTGTCTGTCTACACACACACACACACACACACACACACACGAACATGTCTGAATGCATTTCATGGAAACTCTGTATCTCATTCAAGTGAATTATCTCACAATCCGTTATTAAAAAGCTAATGGGATTTCAGTATGTTCTCTCTTGGCTTCCTCTCCCACCCCCATACACATATGTTTTATTTTGCCCCACTAATTGCAATCTTGCCAACATCCCCCACTTTTCAGCAGAGCTCCCTTTATAGAAAACTAATACGTCATTCCTGTCGTTATGAAGTTAGCATTCTTATTTTATAGATATGATATATTTGGACCAATCCATCTTCTATCTCTGTAGCACATTTAGAAGCTGGCACTGATTAAATGCCTATAATAGAGCACATTAATTTCCCCGTCAGCTGAAAAATCACCATAGTAAATTTTTCCCAGTCATTTTGTATACAGTGCAGAAGGATGTTCAACAACATCACACTGTATGCCTGTGTGTGTGCTATGCAGATGTGGCTTTCAAATGTGTGGCCTGGAACATATAAGGTAAAGCAAAGACGGTAAAGAATATTTTGATGGCCCAAGGCACAGCATCAAATAATGCCCCCAACCACACTGTGCAGACTACCCAAGGCTTGTCAAATTATTTTGGCACACAAGGCAGAAAATTATCTGCATCTCTCCTTCTTGAAAGTAAAAATATAGCCATAGTAAATTAACCTGCCATGTCCTGCCCTTTCATGACATCCAAAATCTGCTGCTGTAATCACTGCTGCACTCTGTGCTTAAGCTGAGTAGGTGGCTTCCAAAAAAGCAGTTTGGCCTGCCTGAGGCCTACACTTTGGTCACTAAGGGATGCTTTAGTTAAAAAAAAGAGAGACTTAATAGAAGCCCATGGCTTGAATAGACTAGGAACAGAGGGTTCTATGTGGATGTTGTTATAGACCACTCCTCCTACACTTGAACGGTTTTAGATGTTTCATCGCTTGGATTTTTTATTCTTTATTTTTATTTCTATTTATAGTATTTTTACTGTATTTTATTTTTTGTATTATTGTGATGGTTTTAATCGCTTGTTGTAAACCGCCCAGAGGCCTCCGATGGGAGGAGATGGGCGGGAATAAATTAGATAGATAGATAGATAAATAAATAAATAAATAAATAAAATGTTATCGGGGTGCTGGCAGCAATGGGCAAAGAGCCAGGATGGTAGGTTCAACCACATGACCAAAGACCTGCCTCTCTGTATGTGTGCAGGTACAAAGGGGCAGGGCTTCGACTGCCATCTTAGCCTCCCAACCCCTAGCCCTCAGGTGCCCCTCAGTGCAAGAGACTGATTTATGACATTTATGTCCAACATTTCTCCCAATAAGTTCAGGTCAGTTACATAGTCCTTCAATTTTGCCCTGCTCCTCTTCCTAACAACACAATGAGCTCCTCACTCTGAATCACACACATTTGACATTACACAACATTGGTTTTCAAGACTTAAATGAATGTCTCTTCCCAGAGAACCCTGAATATTGTCAACTAATATAGTTAGTTGACTATATAATAGTATATATAGACTATATAGACTAGATATAGACTAGATATATGAGACTATATATAATGGTCTCATATATATCAGATCACAGAGGGCACATGCCTGCTTGTAAATATCTATATATTTACAAGGGATATTTACAACTGTTCTTCTACATGTCCTTGCTGCAATGGTGTGAAGACTCCCCAGTAACCACTTGGTTCATCACAACAAAACCTCCATCTCACAGCCAGATTGAACTCAGGCTAAGGTGTTCTAGCACAAAACTAGTGTCTTCCCTATGCCAGCAAAAGACTTCCCATGCGGACATTCTAGGTTGCACAGAAGAGCCTTCAGAGGGTGGATATAATAGGATGTGGGAAAGACCTTGGGAGACTGGGCAAAGAGACACTACCAAGGGAATGATCAAATAAGAGACAGCATAGCCTGCAACTGGATAGTGGGAAGGGCAAGAGGCTCAGGAGAGACCCTCCCTAGTTTCTTGGGCTGTAAAGGAGATGGGGGGGGCAGAATTGTAATTTCAGACTGGCAAGATTCTGTCATGTAGCTTTACAATAAAGTAGAATTAGGTAATCTGGTTGTGATCCCTGTCTGGTTTACCCCACAAGCCTGAGTCTGATGATCTGCTGGTGCAGGGTGTTTCTTCTTCGCCTGCTCCTGCCATAGAAATATTGAGCTCATGGAAGAATGGGTGCAGTCTTCCAAAAGGTTGATATTCTCATTGGAAACATAAAATTAAAGGCTCCGGGGACTCCCATGATAGCCACCTTCCCCCATCATGCATAAGGACTCACTTCTGTTGAAGCACTTCTCTTCATCCAGAGGTTGGGAATCACATGGTCTTTTTAAGTTCTTTTCACAGGAATATGGAGAGGTTGATATTCCTATAACTAGAACTGTAAAAGCAATGCTTTGCCTGCATTATTTTCAATGCCTGCATCAGTTCAAAGAGCTGCAGCTTGGGATGCTGCGTGTCCAATGCCACTCATGTGAAGCTCACTGTCAAATAGGCTCGGAGGGGGTTCCTCTAGCAAAGCACCATGGCTGGCTGGAGCAGGTTTGGGAGGCAGTGATTGATGGATCATTTGATGTGAGTGGGACAGTGTGAGTTCCACCAGGTAGACCAGACTGGAAAATGGACTTCACAGGAACACCAGAACTATCTTTATTGAGATAGGCTATAATAACAAAATCTTGCAAGTCTGCCATATCTTCCTTCCTTCTTATACTCCAGTGAATCAGGGAGGTGTTTGCTGGAGTGGCTTCTGAATATGATCTTGCTTCCCAGGAATGTTTCAGCCCCCTTTGCCTAGGTAAGTTTGTGCACATTTCTGTCACCTCCCTTATCCTCTACAGAGGGGGATGGGCAGAACTGCCCTTAAACTACCATGCATTGCAGTGTGTGCAGGCAGCAACTGCTGAGGCAAGCTAAAAGTAGGGGGTTTGAGAGCACTTTTCCTACCAACATACTTTCCTCCCAACACAAAATACATTGCCATAAATGTGAAGAAGAGCCCACAGTGGACAACTGCAGCCAACCAAGGCTTCCTGGCACAGAGGAACATCAGAACTGACCTCTACTAGATCAGATGACTTGTTTTGTGTTTTAAATCCAGGACTGTCCAAATCCAGCTATAGATGACAGTAGAACTTCCATCTTTTTTCTATCAGGGAGGGAAGATAATTTTATTTGGCCTACATTTTAAAGGAGATCCATTTAAATTATGGTTTGTGAATTACTATCTGAAAGATAACATATCCTTCATGTTTCACACTTTTCTAAATTTTACAGTATAGCTGACTTTTCCCTGAACATTGCTGCCACTGCTGTATAAAGCTTCTTGGAAAAGGAAGAATTAAGTACCTCTGACTTAACATTACTTCCTGACTTAAGAATTAAGTACTAAAATGGAACCTGAGAGTATTAGATTACAGTAAGACCCCTCCTTCAGATATCGAACCTTGTGCTTCGCCGTCCTTTTCTAATGAAATGGGCTTTAAACCAGTTTAACTGCAGAGAGTTTTGGTTTTGTCACCAAATTTCAGTAGTATAATCTTCAGGTTGCAAAACGGAGCTGAGAACTGGGTGAGCTTGTAGTCTAGGAGTTGCCTACCTAGACTGCACTAAAGCTCAGTGAAATCTATCCCCTTTCCTGAAAGCTTTCTTCCTCTGCAAAGAAAAGATTGCATTCACATTTCTTTAGCTTTGTTTGTTTGTTTATTGCATTTATATGGCCACCGAACTCAACAAAGTCACTCTGGGCAGCATACAAAGAGTCAAAGAGTCAGCTACAAATACAGGTAAGAAGAAAAAAAATGCAACATATTACACCCATTCAGGAACGGGCAGCCATAACAATTGAATTGAATTGAATTGAATTGAATTGAATTGAATTGAATTGAATTGAATTGAATTGAATTGAATTGAATTGAATTGAATTGAAAATACCTACAATCATAAAATGACAACAAGACTAAAATGTAGTGTAATTCAACAATTGGACCTCCACTCATCAAGACCGAATGGCCTGGGGAAAGAACCAGGTGTTGACTGCTTTTCTAAAGGCCTGCAGGGTCGAGGCCATCTGTATATTGCAGGGGAGCAGGTTATTCCAAAAAGCAGGAATAGCACCAAGGTCCTATAACATGGCATTGCCTCAGTAAGGGGACCTGGAGTATGCCCACTCTATTGGACCATGTAGGACAGGCAGACATCCTACAAAGCATGCAGTCCCACAAATAACCCAGTCCTATGCCATGTAGGATCATGGCTTACAAGGTAGCAGGGGAGTGTTGGTTGTAATCCGGTTAAATGTCTCTCCATCACTTTGCAGCCTCCAGGCTGCCTCTGTTATCTCAGTTCTAATAGTTCCATGGGAGAGTTCCTGCAGGATGTCTTTCCTTGGGATGGAATTGAAGCCTGGAAAGTCAATGAGGTTATAGACCACTAAAGAGATTATTGTACAGTAAAGGCCAGGACACTCACATGAACCTCATAACTAAGTTAATTCCAATTACATTGACCACTAAGAGGCACCATGTGATCCGTTTCAGCCTTACTTGGACTCTTCAGACTTGGGTAGCCAAATGTTATTCTGTGGGGTTCAAACCCTCTGTTGGGCATTGGACTCACAGAGCTTTGCACTTTAGATGACTATATACAGTGCATCAGCTTTGCAAGCTATCCAGGTACTGGCGCTCAGCAGTTATAGGGTGTTATGCCCATATCTCTCTCCTCTGACAACTTAAGGGAAGGTGGACTATATATACCATTCCAATAGTACAACCCTGCTTTCTTATCTATGAAATTTCTCTACAATTTTCTTCTCCTAAAATAAAAAAAGTAAAAACAATTCCTTTTCCATCAAATCAAAAACCAGTGTGTAGGATGTGGAAGAAATGTTTAGTTGAGTAGAGATGAAGACCATAAGAAGCTGTCTTATATCCATTAGAATGCAGGTCATCTATCTCAGTTTTGTCCACATTATTTGCCAATAGATACAAAGGATTTTCATAGCAAACATCTGCTCCACCATGTCATGACAGTTCTTCCCTTTTCATTAGCAGTGTTGCCACCACACCCATCCCTGACCTGAACAGCCAGGCTGTGGCCTCAAACAGTTCTACATCAGGAGTTCACTCTTACCATATCCTCAACCCCTGCCTTCCCCAACCTAGTGCTAGGCCATACCTCCCCAAAACTTCACATACCATAAGAAATGGATGTATTGGCTGAAAATTTGAAGATGTCACCCACTAATCAAGGCAGCTTTCTCTTTTAAAAATGTAAGTAAAATCTTAGCTTTCCCAGACCTAGCCATCTAGTCAGGGTTTCTTTGAGATGCATTTTGCATTCAGTACTTCCTGGTTGGAAATTTTGACAGCTGTGGTCAAAACACATCTGGAAGGTACATGCTTTTAGGTCAAGCCCAATACCTTACCTTCCAGACTGTCCAGATCCGTTCTTAAAGGAAGGCATTAAGTAGGGTGTGAAGGTAGTAGTCCATTCCTCCTCTGCTCTCTGGTGACTAATATTCAGTGTTATTTCTGTTAATTCATGGCTGAGTGAGGATCTGAATACAGATCTCCCAGTTGTGAGCTCTAATACTCTTGCCCACTGTATCACACAACCTCCTGTAATGATTCTTTGTGATTCTGGACATCATAGCAGAAAAAAACAATACTTATCTTAACCACATGTGGCCTGTTTAATCTATTAGATGGCTTCTTTTCTGATCCCCTTGCCAAAGAGCAAAATAAATTTTCTCAAAATAGTAAGTTCTTTTTTTTTTTTGTCTCCTGTATCAGAAGCAGGGAAGGCTGTCACCTTCTGAACTGAAGAGCCAGTTAAACTTCAACTAGCAGTAATAAACCCTTAGTATATAGTGCCACCTCCTGGCTATCTTTGAAGATACAATTTAAAACAAGAAGTGGCCTGAACAGATAGTGCTGCTTCCCTGGAGCTTAAGAGGCAAAATAATATATATCACTTGCTTGTGGAAAGTCAAATTTCGTTTGCTGACTTAATCCCAGAGCCAAAATTAATCAAACAACTCAGCTAACTGGATCAAGAAAAGCAATAAATTATCCTGTCTCCAATGTAACAGCAGCATTAATGGTACAAAAAGAGGAGGAGCTTGAGTGCGATTAATCACTGTTGAAGTTGCCTACAGGGCCTTTGAAGCTTTCTGCTGACTGGCAGCGTGAACCCTATTTTGCATTCAGTGAGAGGAAAAATTGCCTTTAGAAGTGACTGATTTGGCACATGCAGCATGGAAGGATGTGAGGTGCCTAGATAATTCTTTTTTTACAGATCTTTAGCATAGACCATCCAATCTTAAGCCGTGGTATCAACCAGACTGTTTAAGCCCTCCATTATTCCAGGGACAGTTCCTTTGTGAGACAAAAGTTGGGATCCAATGGCAGTGTTGTCTTTTTGTTTTGTTTCATGTTACAGACATGTCTGCACAGACAAACAGGCAAATGGGAATGTTAGATTTACACACACGTTTCATTCCATCACTGTTTTGCCAGTTCAGTCCATGCTGCATTAATGCCATTACATCTAGAGGTTTTTCTATCACTGATTTAAGATTTCAGCCCTGTGTAATGTGTTACTGTTTTTTAATCTTTCAGTTCATTTGCATCCCTCCACCTTCATCCCCACATGCTATTTTGCCTGTGTAGATGTGCACATTAGTAAAGCATTGCTTTAAAAAGCAGCCATGAACTGATAGGAACTAGAGTTTTTCTGAAGCAGTATTTTACACCTGGTAGCACTGCTGAAATACTTAGAGAAAGAGAAAGTTGTTTTCTTCTACTCCATTAGGCAGGGCTAGTTAAAATAAGACTCTCTTCAGCAGGGGAGAGATCTCTGTTGAACTTTAGGACAAGCTTATACAATGGGAAAATCGTCAAAAGGATCTTGATAGATCAATCAAATATGTAGCCACACCTGTGGGGAGAGGGAGCAGCCACATCTGTGGGGAGAACAGCAGCTGATGACGAAGGAACTGCCAGAGCCTCAGTATATACCCAGTGTCATAATAAAAAGGAGAAAATGGTGTGGTGCACGGTACTTCTCCAATGATTATCTATCATGGACCAAGAGGCCTTTGGAAGCTGTTGGGTGGGGCACCAATGTTTTATCTCCAACTTGTGGCTGGGGGTGATATTGATCCTCTCAGTGACAGTTGATGCAAATATTCATGGTATCCTTCTGAGTCTTTGACAGGGCTAGGAACAGGAAACTACTTTGTCAGGCTTTGTTCATACCTGTGAAAAGGTTGCAGAGACTGTTCTGCCCTCCAGATATCTCAGGGACCCACTGTGTCCCACCTACTTAGTGTCTGCTTAACACAGTTGGGAGGACTCATGAAAAGTTCTTGGGAGTTACTAGTATTTTTTTCTTTCCTTCCCAATTCTTTTCCTTGTATGACATGCCTTTGAGATTATGAGCATAAGAGCAAGAGTTGTCTAGTAATTTATTTTTGAAAGTCACTGTGAAATGTGGGATAAAAATACTTTAGACAATTATAATATAATGGCCGCAATTTATGGAAGAGTGATATTGGCATAGATAGGATCTTTAATGCAGGCTTGTGCCACTTACCCTGTGGCTTTCTAACTTTCTCTGATGGACAGCGTCATCAGAGAACAACAATGACAAATGACCATGGGCATCCACAGGAGGGGGTAAGGGGAGGCAAGTGACAAATTGTGCGTTGCAGCATCACAAGGCATGCTCTGCCCTTATGCAGTTGCATGCAGCATGCAATTTTGACATCAGTGCGGGAAGGAAATGATTCCTAAGCAAACAAGAATGGATTCAGTACATAATGCTAGATGGGGAGAGATCCTGGCAAAACACACAATTTAAAAAATATAATGACATGTTTCACCCTCCTACTCAGTTCCATACGAGGTGTGAAAACTTAAGATATACAATTTTTACTTCCAAGTATTACACTGTACAGTATTTTCATGCGGTACAGCACATATAATATCCAGTGATATTTCCTGAAGAATAAAGATATGATTTGATAAAATGGAAACCCAGGAAATCCATTTTCACAAAATGAAAGGCAAGCAAAGTAAAACACGAGGATTTTCACACTGAAAAGTTCATTTTTCAGAGAAAAAGATAAGCAAATTTTCAAGCCCAACTATCATCAGGGAACGCCTTGCCAAGCATGTTTCTGCCCATCCAGTTCAAATATTGAGGAAAGCTCTAGGTCCCTCCCAGCCTCCAGCCCCAATAATAATCTTATAATCAAATGACAATAATTATAATTAGAGGAAGACAGAATTGAAGAAATAGATAAAGAGATTACTGGATGAGATAAAGAAATCTTCACTAATCGACAGGGAGGAATCCTGTGAGGAAATACAACTTGGGGCCTTCCAATAAGAGTGGATGGACTAGAAGAAGATAAGTGTGGTTTTAAAATTGGAGGAAGAATCATCAATAACTTGACCTATGCTGGTGACACTGCTCTGATAGTCTAGGCCTGGGGCCCAAAGTGTGTGAAGGGACCCATCTCCTGGCTGTGGTAGTGACTATCAATTGTGCCATCTGTGCCAAGTCCATAACTTTAAATATCCAGTCTTCAATATTTGGAGCTTCCTTATTTTTCCATTTCTGTGCATATAATAATCTTGCCACTGTGATCATATACAACAATAAGACATCATGCTTTTTACTCAGTTCTTCTTCCATAAACCCTAATAAGTACAGTTCTGGTTTCATCTGAAAAGGGATTCCTTTTCAGCAATGTCCTGTGGATTACCAACCAAATTTTTTTGGCCACTTCACAAGTCTACCACATATGATAATAGGTCCCATCCTCTTTTCCACATTTCCAACATTTACTTGAAATATTCATATGCATTTTTGATAGTTTCACAGATGTCAAATGCCACCTATGGATCATTTTATAAAAATGTTCTTTTAAATTATTGCACAGAGTAAATTTAATATTTCAGTTCACATTTTTCCCCAATATCCATGCCAATACCATGCCCAAAATTTAGCATCCACCTAATATTACATTCTTTAACTTGTTCAGCTTCTATATCATATTTTAACAGCAATTTATAAATTCTTGCAATTACACATTTGTCATCTTGGCATAATTCTATTTCAAATTCATTCTAACTCCCTTTATTTGAACATTAGGCAAACCAAGTTAAATTTATACCTTCTGTACTTGACTGCAGATCCAATTCTAATTTTCTGAGAGAGGCAACCTGCAACCTTCACAAACATGTACCCTTGATCTTCCCTCCCATGCCTTTTCCACACTGAGCATTCTAGGCAAACCTGACCCTTTTTGATATTCTAAAAGCCCCAGTGCAGATTGTTCATTTGGGCCCCTTCTTTTTCAAATTACTCTGTCCAACATCAGTGCAGTTTTTTCTCTTTTTTTCTGCTCCACTGTAATCAGTGGCCCAGTCAACAGCAGATAGAGAAACTCAACAACAGAGAAATAACTCTTTTGATTCAATTTTAACTGTTTAGTTATACTGCCTCAAATGAAAAGCAGCAGTCCTTTTGATTGGTTCTAATACTGAACGATTCTTGGGACGGGCCCTCTTCTCCGTCATCTCCTTTCCCCTCCCCACAATAGAACAAGTGTAGCTAAACTGTTTCTCCATTTATTTCAGAGGAAGTCACCATTCACAGCTGGCCATTCATTTGTGGTAGAAGATGGAATTCTTCCAGTGAAATGATGAGAATGCAGTCAATGCATAGATGAAGGCCCTGATATCCCTCAGCCTGAACACTGCATGTTTGAAAAAGCAAATATTTTTATATCAACCACAGTGTATTGTTTTTTCACCATACGCTTAAGTTCCAAAAAGGCCATAACCACAAATACTTTATTTAGTACTTTTAAACTTAATTGCTCACATGGGCAAGCATCTGAATTACTGCCTCCTTTTTATGGTGAAATTAATATTATATACACAAGAGCATTTTTAGAACACCCAGTAGGGTAAAAGAAATGATTGCTTGGTTGAAAAATATAAATTTTTATGCATGCAAGTTATTAGCACAGCCCCATTGCCTAGTCCATTAATGTGCCATTAAGGTAAATTTTTCCCTTTGACTTTTTATTTTCAGACAGGTTGCAGCCTGTTATCCTGCGGCTCTAATAAAATCATAAGTCACTCATGCTTTTCACAGCCTTCTAATTTGCCCATATTCCTAGATACTGGATTCACAACATTCATATGGAAATCAGTGAAAGAAACCCATTGCTTAGCTCATTTAAGTCACTGAGTAAATAACCAAACTTATGGAGCCACCACCTTCTCGTTGGCAGGTTGGGGAAACATCTTTTCCCAATCTGCTGCCCATCAGATGAGATGGACTTCCAATGTCCCCAGCCAAGAGAATATCAGATTGAAAGAAGGCTGAGCCAGACTGTGGGAATGGGACCTCCTTGAATTACCAACGCCTGCCTGCCTGCTCCGATCCTCCCACTTCCCATCGGGGAACTACTCACAGTTATCGCTACACAAGTCTCTCTCAATCAGATTTCAGACTTTCTTCCCCAATCCCTTACTTTTCTCTAAGGTGAGTTTTCAATTAGGCCCAGCTAAGGCTGGTTGTTGCCTAGACTGGGGGCAGGGGAGAAGAAGCAAAATTCAGGCTTCCTTCCATCTCCTTCCTCAGGCTCTTTTCTTGAAAGGTTTAGGCCCAGGCAAGCTTTTCTTCCTCTCTGTTGTTGGAGTGCTCAGGTAGGTTTTTAGGGGTTGCTTGTCGATCCTATCAGCCTTCCCCTCCATCATTACCCCACCCGTTCTGGTTCTTGCCACCTGAAAATAAAAAAGTTAAGTGAGTCCCCAGCCTACAAGATATTGCACATAATAACAGTCAGTTTCCAAGATTACTAAGCGACACTAATCAATAAGTGATGTAATATATTATTACATGCCTGTCCAACTGACTTCTTGGGTTCTCAGAGAAGAATTAAACTAATAGCAGTAATGAGTCTACTTATTTCTGAGAACTCTATGCCATTCACCAGTGCCTTCTAATATTTGTTTGTTTACATGTGAAATTTATAAACAAACTACCAAAGAGAAAACCACACCCCCACCAAAACTGGCACAGGAAGCTACTGTATATGAACTGGGAACAAACCCCGCACTCACTAGCACTGATGATGTTACCTAGTTGCATAATGAAATGTCTGCAAGCAAACAACCAAGCTCAGAGAGCACCAAGGACTCCACAATTTATAAACTGTCTCGATCTTGGATTTCACATGGCATACAAGAGCATCAGCAACAATGCTCATGCAACAATACAATAAATAAAATTAAACCAGAAATAACTTTGTATGATAATAAAACTTCCACATCTGCTACCAATAATACCTTCAGCAAAGGATCGTTACCTTGCCGTGGTGCTGGAGCTTGAGCACCTCAATGATGCCATGAGCTAAACCGTGAAAGGCCACCCAAGACGGGAAGGTCGTGACAGAGAGGTCAGACTAAATGCGATCCCTGGGGAAGGTAATGGCAACCCACCCCAGTATTCTTGCCGTGAAAACTCAATGGATCAGTACAACCAGAGATATGTCGGTATACCATCGGAAGATGAGACTCCCAGGTCGGAAGATGGTCAAAATGCTACTGGGGAGGAACAGAGGATGAGCTCAACTAGCCCCAGACGTGATGACGCAGCTAGCTCAAAGCCGAAAGGACAGCTAGCGGCCGACGGTGATGGTGGTGAACGGTGAATCTGATGTTCTAAGGATCAACACAGCATTGGAACCTGGAATGCAAGATCTATGAGCCAGGGCAAATTGGATGTGGTTATTGCTGAGATGTCAAGATTAAAGATAGACATTTTGGGCGTCAGTGAACTGAAATGGACTGGAATGGGCCACTTCACATCAAATGACCACCAGATCTACTACTGTGGACAAGAGGACCACAGAAGAAATGGAGTAGCCTTCATAATTAATCATAAAGTGGCTACAGCAGTGCTTGGATACAATCCAAAAAATGACAGAATGATCTCAATTCGAATTCAAGGCAAGCTATCTAACATCACAGTGATCCAAATATACGCCACAACCACAAATGCTGAAGAAGCTGAAGTAGAGCAGTTCTGTGAGGATCTGCAGCACCTACTGGACCACACGCCTAAAAGAGAAGTTATTTTCATCACGGGAGACTGGAATGCTACGGTGGGCAGTCAATTGACACCTGGAATTACAGGTAAGCATGGCCTGGGAGAACAAAACGAAGCAGGACATAGGCTGATAGAATTTTGCCAAGACAATTCACTCTGCATAACAAACACTCTCTTCCAACAACCTAAGAGACAGCTTTATACATGGACTTCCCCAGATGGACAACACCGAAATCAGATTGACTACATCCTTTGCAGCCAAAGGTGGTGGACATCTATACAGTCGGTAAAAACAAGACCTGGAGCTGACTGTAGTTCAGATCATGAACTTCTTCTTGCACAATTTAGGATCAGACTAAAGAGATTAGGGAAGACCCACAGATCAGCTAGATATGAGCCCACTAATATTCCTACGGAATATGCAGTGGAGGTGAAGAATAGATTTCAGGGACTGGACTTAGTAGATAGGGTCCCGGAAGAACTATGGACAGAAGTCCGCAACTGTAGTTCAGGAGGTGGCAACAAAATACATCCCAAAGAAAGAGAAAACCAAGAAGGCAAAATGGCTGTCTGCTGAGACACTAGAAGTAGCCCAAGAAAGAAGGAAAGCAAAAGGCAACAGTGATAGGGGGAGATATGCCCAATTCAATGCAAAATTCCAGAGGTTAGCCAGAAGAGATAAGGAATTATTTTTAAACAAGCAATGCGTGGAAGTGGAAGAAGACAATAGAATAGGAAGGACAAGAGACCTCTTCCAGAAAATTAGAAACATCGGAGGTAAATTCCAGGCCAAAATGGGTATGATCAAAAACAAAGATGGCAAGGACCTAACAGAAGAAGAAGAGATCAAGAAAAGGTGGCAAGAATATACAGAAGACCTGTATAGGAAGGATAACAATATCGGGGATAGCTTTGACGGTGTGGTCAGTGAGCTAGAGCCTGACATCCTGAAGAGTGAGGTTGAATGGGCCTTAAGAAGCATTGCTAATAACAAGGCAGCAGGAGACGATGGCATCCCAGCTGAACTGTTCAAAATCTTGCAAGATGATGCTGTCAAGGTAATGCATGCTATATGCCAGCAAATTTGGAAAAGACAAGAATGGCCATCAGATTGGAAAAAATCAACTTATATCCCCATACCAAAAAAGGGAAACACTAAAGAATGTTCAAACTATCGAACAGTGGCACTCATTTCACATGCCAGTAAGGTAATGCTCAAGATCCTGCAAGGTAGACTTCAGCAATTCATGGAGCGAGAATTGCCAGATGTACAAGCTGGGTTTAGAAAAGGCAGAGGAACTAGGGACCAAATTGCCAATATCCACTGGATAACGGAAAAAGCCAGAGAGTTTCAGAAAAACATCTATTTCTGTTTTATTGACTATTCTAAAGCCTTTGACTGTGTGGACCATAACAAATTGTGGCAAGTTCTTAGTGGTATGGGGATACCAAGTCATCTTGTCTGCCTCCTGAAGAATCTGTATAACGACCAAGTAGCAACAGTAAGAACAGACCACAGAACAACGGACTGGTTTAAGATTGGGAAAGGAGTACGGCAGGGCTGTATACTCTCACCCTACCTATTCAACTTGTATGCAGAACACATCATGCGACAAGCTGGCCTTGAGGAATCCAAGGCTGGAGTTAAAATCTCTGGAAGAAACATTAACAATCTCAGATATGCAGATGATACCACTTTGATGGCTGAAAGTGAAGAGGAATTGAGGAGCCTTATGATGAAGGTGAAAGAAGAAAGTGCAAAAGCTGGCTTGCAGCTAAACCTCAAAAAAACCAAGATTATGGCAACCAGCTTGACTGATAACTGGCAAATAGAGGGAGAAAATGTAGAAGCAGTGAAAGACTTTGTATTTCTAGGTGCGAAGATTACTGCGGATGCTGACTGCAGTCAGGAAATCAGAAGACACTTAATCCTTGGGAGAAGAGCAATGACAAATCTCGATAAAATAGTTAAGAGCAGAGACATCACACTGACAACAAAGACCCGCATAGTTAAAGCAATGGTGTTCCCCGTAGTAACATATGGCTGTGAGAGCTGGACCATAAGGAAGGCTGAGAGAAGGAAGATCGATGCTTTTGAACTGTGGTGTTGGAGGAAAATTCTGAGAGTGCCTTGGACTGCAAGAAGATCAAACCAGTCCATCCTCCAGGAATAAAGCCAGACTGCTCACTTGAGGGAATGATATTAAAGGCAAAACCGAAATACTTTGGCCACATAATGAGAAGACAGGTCACCCTGGAGAAGATGTTGATGCTAGGGAGAGTGGAAGGCAAAAGGAAGAGGGGCCGACCAAGGGCAAGATGAATGGATGATATTCTAGAGGTGACGGCTTCATCCCTGGGGGAGCTGGGGGTGTTGACGACCGACAGGAAGCTCTGGTGTGGGCTGGTCCATGAAGTCACGAAGAGTCGGAAGCGACTAAACGAATAAACAACAACAAGATGTACATATCCTCCAGATACTGGGAAATAATTTTTATGACACCAAAAAAAAAAAATCAACCTGGTGCAGTTGGTTACCATCAGCATACTGATTATTCTTCACTCCATGTTGATGGATGAACTCACCAGTGGCTTCATGTAGATGTTAAATAAGAACAGGGAGAGAGTAGAGTCCTGAGGCATCCTAAAAAGCAGGGGTCTAGAGCTAGCTCTCCAATCCTACCAACACCAACCAGAACCTGCCCTGGAGAAAGGAAAACCACAACATTGTGCCTCTCACTCCCAATCTTCTGAGTCAGTCTAGAAGAATACCATGGTCAATTGTATCAAAGGCCACTGAGAGATCAAGGAGGACCAAGATGGAGGCACCGCCCCTATCCCAGTCTGTCAACCCTATAAGGTAGACCAGATCAAGAAACAGCTGCCACATAGGCCTAAAACTACTTTTATTAAGATTGGCTATAGTAACAGAACCTTGCAAATATGAATATGCTTCTCTTCTTCCCTCTTTTATATATCATGTGAATTAGGGAGATGCCTGCCTGAGACATTTTCATAACCCTCCCCCCTGTCTGGTCTTCTGAAATGTTTATCTCCTCATTGCCATGGTAACAGATCTTCCCTCTTTCCATCAAGGTCATCCTCTTTGTTCTCTATGAAGGCCAGCTAACATGATTGACAGGTATGATCAATGCCATCTCAGTGCTATAACCAGGTCTGAAACCTGACTGGAAAGGGTCCAGATAATCCTCTTCCTCCAGGAGTCTCTGGAGTCACATGTCATCTAGTTTCTCAACAACATTCCCTGGAATTGTGCAGTTCCATTGGGTCCACAGATGGCTCCTTAGGGAGAAAGCAAACTGCTGCCTCTCTCAGAACAGGCAGAACCATCCTCTCCCTCAAAGATGTTCTTCAAACCACCTCATGGACATGGATCTAATACAGGTGGCTGAACTCACTATATTAGGACAAATAAAGGCATGGCAAGCATTGTTAACCATAGCTTATTGAATAAACCACCACACACTAAACTAGTTTTTCCCAACCTTTCCCAATCTCTAGACCCCTGCTTTTTGGGATGGCTCAGAACTCTACTCTCTCCCTGATCTTACTTAACACCCCATCTTGCCATTGTTATGACTATTGTTAAGAATTATGGAAGACTATATGATACTATATTATATAGTACTATATAATATAGTATAGTATAGTACTATATAGCTGTAGTATTATTTTCCTTCAATTTTTTTTCTTTCTTGATTGTATAGTTTAGTAAATAACATTAATTACTTTACGATTGTTTGTTTTTGATGTTATGTAAATATCTTGAGAGCTCTTCCACCGAAGTCAAATGCCTTGTATGTCCAATCATACTTGGCCAATAAAGTATTCTATTTCTATTTGTAATCTATTCTATATAACTAAAAGAGATCCAGTTGCTCATTTGTTTGGAATGGGCTAGGGAAGAAGCACTCCCAGAATGTCATTTATAAACCCCAAAGGATGGATTTGCATGACACACAAACCATATTAAGGCTTCTTGTAGCATGTAAACCAAACCAATCTCTTGCTTTTGTTGCCTCTTCAATAGTAGAACAGGAACAAAGTGGAAGGTGCAACAGGATCTGCTTTCCTTTCTTCTTCCATATGGGCACTGCTGAAAATTGGCCTTTGAGTGGTAAGCAAACGAGTTGCAGATATTTCAAGAAGGAAGTGGAGCTCTTCTCAGATAGATGGGTTGTGGATATCACCAGAGAGGGGAGGGATTATAAGTGGACAAACAACAGGAAAGGGTGAAACTGTCCGTTCTTTTACATGAAGTCAACTGCTGCTCCTTTACCTGATTTTAAAAAAAAACATTTACAGAAAATTATTATGATAATAACTTGGACTTCAAGAAGAACAAGTATTTCAATACTAGATGAAGTAAAACCAGGTTGCTCACTGGAAGCTCTAATAATAAAGCTAAAGCTTACGTAATTTGGATACATAATGCAAAGACAAGAATCATTAGAGTATCATCCTGATACTTAGAAAAACTGAAAGGAATAGAAAAAGTTTGAGAGGACAGTACGATTAGATTCTACCACTGATGTCCATTGGATCATAAAAAGTCAGAAGTGGCTGAATAAGCAAACAACTATTATGAGACTCTGTTTAATATATAATTCTACCCTGAGTTATAGGATGAAATTGATCTGAGCTCCTCCCAAGCTCCAGGATCATTCCTGCCAGTCTCCTCTCATTTGCTAGGACTGTCATAGCTTGTTTGGAAAAGTTTTGCTGTGACTTTATTTGTCAAGGGATTGTACACAGCTATTCACTGGCCTGCCTGCTAGACTCTGCTCTAGGAAATTATGCCTTCTACTTGCTATACTGCTGGTATTCTGCAATTCAGTATCTAAACAATTCTGCACTGTGGACCTATAAAAGATTCTTATAAAAGATCGTATAAAAGATTCTTTTATAGATCCTATAAAAGATTCTCTGTGACTTTTTTTTTCAGCAATAGCAACCTTTGAGGACTGATGGAAACAGTATATTATGGATGCTATCACTCAGTGACTGCCACCGGGCTGTCAGGATAGATGTGGCCATTCACAAAATACTTATTTTTCATTAGAAGACTCTCAACCAACACTTCTACCTAGGATGCTAACACTCCAGCTTAAGTTTACTTTCTGGATAGTTGGGAACCTTTCCAAACAAAGCATTGGACCACAGCCAGACCTCTCAGTGGGTGACCTTGGGCCAACTACTTTCTTTTAATCCAAACTTTATAAAAGGCTGGATATGAATCCATCAAACAAATAAATAAAAAATAATAATTTATGAGGCCCATGTGGGAAGCCAGAAACATTTTTGTAAATGAAAATGTTGATAGATACTGGTGCTTTGGTGTGCAACATGCCATTTAGTCTTTTTTATCACTATTGAAATATTCTTAACAAAATATAGTCCATGGACCAGGGGAGATCTTCACAGGCCTATTGATACAGACATCAAGTTGCCTACCCTTGCCTTGTCCCATTGATTTTTCCCCCACACCCTGAAGGAGATGAACCATATGTGCTGCAATGTATTTCCATGAATTAATTAATGCAGTTATAATTATGCAAAGCACTTAAAAATGCTTTGCCTTTGTCTGAGGGATGCTGTTGTGATTGGACAGAGAAGAAAGCCTTGTATAATGAAGGAGTTTTATTTCTGCTTTGCTAATGAGGAAGGGGCCAAAGGTTCAGAGTCTCCCTCACTTCATCCCATTATTGGTTGACAGCAAAAAGGTGTGTCCTTGAAAGGAGACAAATAGTTGGTCTTTTCAATTAAAGACAATATGGAGAAAATTGCAGCACCATCCCCCTCCACCCTCACCAAGAAATGGCTGAAAATAATTGCAGAAGTGGGAGAAGCAACATTAATCATGATGTACCACCAGGAAAGCAAGTTCGAAAGACCTTGTCACTAGAGAAGGCAGAGCAATAAAGTATTTGGCACTTTTAATACTGTATTGGTGATGCAGCATAGGCCATAATGTACTTCAAGAAGAAAATTACTTACTGGAGTTGACCAAAAGTGCTTGTCTACTCAGGATTTCCAAAAACCCATTTGTATTCTGGGCAATGGAATATTTTTTTCAAAAAAAGAACTAAAACTCAGACCTTAAGGATATCTAGTCCAGCTTTCTGTTCTGACTGCCACCAGCCCAATTCCTTCAAGAAGCCCACAAACAGGATAGTGAAAATGGCAGGAAGTAAATGTGGCACTGAATGAATGGATATATTGCCTTGGACAATGAAAGAAATGTAAAATCATTATAAGTGGTAGCCACTGATACCACTTTTATGAAATTGTCTCAAAGCTTTCAAAGCTGTTCATGCTGATAGCTTCACTACCTTTTGTGGAAGATAATTCTGTTCTTTTATTTTGCTCTATATGGAGAAACACTTCTTTTTATCTATCTTGAATCTCCATTCAGATTCTCTAGGATCTGGAAGAAAGAGAAAAAATACCTACAGCCTCACTTTCTCCATACCATGAATCATTCTATATATCTCTATCATATCCCCATTTACTCCCATCTGGAAGGGTGGTGGGCAGGGCGGGAGGGGATTCCTTCAGTTGCTTTGTTTTTTTTTAATAATCTTCCTATATCTTTTCCAGTTCTTCGGCTGAGTCCACTTACCCAGAATTGTATGTTGTCCTTCCCACTTATAAGCTTGAAGAACTTTTACTATAGATAAATCAAGAGATGGTAACATGTTCATTGTTTCTGCCTCAGTACTACTGAAGAAAAGGTTGAATAAAGAAGGAAAATGGAGGATGTAACAGGCTGATTGTTTTGTATCATTCACACTATACTTGGCAAGGACTTTTTTCCAACCTCCCCACCTCCCACCTCCCCCAAAAAGGCACAGATTTTAATCAATCCATCCATCCATCAATCAACTTTACTTTTCAGAACATTTTTTAGTTAAGGATTGCAGCAGCCAAAGCCTATAGTGTACAGATATAAAGACATAACCAGACAAAATAGGATTTTTCACTAGTTTTTCCTTGGTTAAAGCTGAGATTTTTTAAAAAGGATTTCTATGGTTTCCCACTACAAATCACAGGAAATTGTGCTGACATTATTTGCTTCCAATCTCATAATTGCATGCGCTCCAGGGGATCACAGATAAAGATTTGGAAGCTGTTAAGAGCCCATCTCAGAGTTAGCCAACCAACAGCAAACTCTGGTTCAGGAATCTGTGTCTTTGCCAAATGGCTGAAATCAGAAGGTGAACACGTTTGTTTGTTTGTTTGTTTGTTTATTTATTTATTTATTATTTAAATTGGTTATGGCCACCCACTCCAGCAGACATTGGCTAGCTTACAAAATCCAAATGTTTTGTTAAATTTTATAAAATTAGGTATTTTGAAAAATGACAGAACAAAGAACACTTTGTTTCTCTCTCAGAGTATTCTTAGTATGTTCCAAATGTGTGATCCCTGGGGATTAGCCAAACACTGTAAGCCTGTTCTGTTTTCTTTTTTTAATCCATTGTTCAGGAAAGATCTTCATTCCAGCAAATACCTGGTCTGATTTTGATTAAAAATTCCACAGAAATTCACTAAATCAAACCCAGAGATGGTCAGTACTGGCGGTTTAGAAAGATTACAAGGTGGCTGAAAGGCCCATTTTAGGACTAAAG
Source organism: Candoia aspera (assembly GCF_035149785.1). Classification (NCBI taxonomy): domain Eukaryota; kingdom Metazoa; phylum Chordata; class Lepidosauria; order Squamata; family Candoiidae; genus Candoia; species Candoia aspera. The sequence continues at coordinate 316,067,870 of NC_086153.1, forward strand.
TCTTTGAAGAGAATTTTTTTCTTTTCCAGCATTTCCTGAAATGGAATGTGATCAGACAGTGTTGATTATTTGGTCAGTCCAGGGAATGCCAAAATCAAAGCCTGCACTCTTCAAAAGATCTAGTGCTGCTATGAGCATTTTAAACATTATTATCAAGATAGCAAAGGTCTCTCATCTTGTGACACTTGAGTAGTAACTGAAACTCCCATTTGTCCACTATGCAGATGAAGGTTCCACGTGAGACATCTTACAGGTACCCCATCAGTTAACAAGTGCAATGTGTTACAAACCTGTTGTGTTTGTTGAGACTTTCTGAGATTGCCTGTTTCCCAGATAGAATTCATTTTCAGCCATCATCATCTCTCTGCTTGAACTGCAGTACACAAGTTATGTTATGCTGAGTGAAGTATGGACTGTGCCCTCTTTCTATGTCTCCCTCCCAATTTGTATCCTCAGCTTTAAAAAACTACATGGTGATCTGTAGTCTGCAATAAAACCTCCCCACTTCAATGCACCTTAAGGGACCTTTGAAGCAACAGACACAGACTAAAATGAGAGTCCTTAAAGCATTTCATAATGTGCCGTTCAGTTCTGGTACATTGTTCCAGCTCACATCAGGGAATGCTTACGAGGAACATCTTTGAAACAAACCTTTGCACAAATGGGATCTTGTTCTTGCTTAAAGGTAATGGTAGCCTGTGGGAAATATAATGGATTTTTAACCAAATATACACCTGCTAGATATTAGAGTAAAACAGCATATTTCCACTGAATTGTTCTATGCAATCACAGTTCCAGGAAAATAATAACAATAACTGCTATTTCTCCAGTATTATAGCCATATTGTCCCTTATCTAAAGTTCCTGTGTGCCATCTGGGACAGTTACATAGCAACCCAGGTCTTTTGTTCGTTATTTGGGATTCTGCTCCAGGTTCCTATACTCATTCTTTTTTTTTCCTTTGCCATATAAGAACATGAGAATCCCCTAACTTATTAAATCACCTCCTCACCCCTCCCTTTTATACAAGCATAAGATTCTGGAATTTTGAAAAATACACAAAACTGTGATTGACCCTGCACAACTGATCAATGCAGCTGATTTTCTGTTTGGACTGGGAGAAGGAGGAGGAGAAACTAGCAGGGTGGAGAGAAAAGAAGATATAAGGGAAGGAGAAGAAGACATAAGGAAAGGGTTTTTAAGAAGATCATCCTCCGAAAGAAGCCTGTCGTCCATATTTATTTTTATTCAACCTCCAATGGGACTTTAGAAGCTGTTTAACTGGGTGACACACCACATATTGTTGGGCAGAGATGCTCCCTTGCATTTGTGTGTTTGTGTGTGTTTGCACTTAACTGATTAGTGATAATTTTGTTTAGAAATACTTTCAAAGGACAGAAAACGTAGAGAGAGTGACAAACAAATTCTGCCCAAAGCCCCTTGAACCTGGACCCAGTCCTGGTGCCAGGGTAGTTATACCTTTTAAAATAGTTGTTGTTGTTGTTATTTGCTTGTAGAAAGCACTAGTTTCAGACAATAGTAAATCCTGTTGAAGATCTCAGTGGGCTGGTTGGTAGTGGAGGAGCCCTCATGAGACCCTGGCAAGCCACTGCCAGAGTTAACAAGGTGGAATCATAATGGCAGTAAATCATATGCTCAGAAGGATGCACACTAAGTCACTTCTGTCTGTCGCAATTTAAAGCATTTAGTACTGTAAAGGCAACTCAATTGTACTTCCTGAGCAGATTAGCAGCTCTGTATCCATCCAGAGAGACTTGGCTGAAAATTGGACTGACAAGGGATAAACGTGTTGCCTAGCAAGGTGGAACTAAAGATGTTTCTTGTAGATCAGGTTTGCTTGGAGAGCCCTCAAGATAGTTTAAACCTAGACAATCTCAGGTGTCCCAGGTTTTCCTGTCCTATTCCATTCAGTTGGTTCTTGCAAGAAACTACCTGAAAAATCCATATTTGTTGTATGACACTCTCCTTAATACAGAGTTTTATATACAACTTTTCCTAATATATGTTTTCAAATGCAACTCCATCAGTATACATACACGAATATTATCATTTTCCCAGTTATATGTTCATTATTGGATACCACTTGCACAAAGTAGACATTTTCTGAATGGGGATTTACTGATGGTAGCAGACCATCTGTATCATTATGAATTCCATTTTAGTAAATTGCACCATTTCACTCCCACTGAAATCTGTAATGGGTTTCCTTTACATCCTTGAAACACAGCTCGTATATTCAATATGTATGTTAGCAAAGGCAGTTTAATCCTCCTGGATCCCTAGCCTACTCTGCAGCTCATCAAAAAAAAAATGATAGAAGCTGTAAAAGTTGAAATAATGCAACAGGACTTTGCATTATTTCAACCGTTCTAAGTCTGTAAAGTTGTAGAGTCCATCGCTGGTCTGCTTCATTCTGTTGATTCTGGTAAGATGAAATCTTATAGGCTGGATGGGCAGAATTCTGTCTTACAGTAGCAGCCATCTTACTAACTCCAACAGTCCATAGCATTCAATGAACAGTTTTATTGTCATGTCCCTCTAGCCAACAAAAGCAAGGCTTACATTAAGGTTTAATTAGTCATTAATATTCATAAGCACTCATACGATTTACCACATATTTAATAATAATTCCCAAACATTTCACCTGCTCAGAAATAGAAATAGAAAACATAGAAAAGAGAAAGAGAAAGAGAAATTTTAAGGCAGTATTCATTCATTCATCCTTTTATGATTATTATTCCTCTTCATTGCAAGTTGGAAATAAGCAGAGGAAGCTCTTGGAATTTATATACAACCTCTAATTTCCATTCTCATTTTACTTTTCTCTTGCTACCAAATTAAATATATTTAATTTATATTTAAGAAGTTTGAAAGGGGTGAATGTTATGACTGCCCCTCTCCCCACAGTTTTCAGACCTCCCTTAGCATTTCAGCCTAAGACCAGGAAGGAACAATTGTAAGCCTGTAAGATCATTTTACAAAAAAATATTAGTTAGTTAGCTGTTTTTGTTGTTGGCTTACATTTCTAGTTATATTCTCTCCATCATCCTGGGATGAAGTATATTGATCTTGTTATCATTTCCTATGGTCATTTTAATTTGTATTGCAAAAATCTTACAAAGCATGCATTTTTCAGTATCACTAATTTGTAAAATCCAACCCAAAGCATAAATATATTCATGTTTCTTAACCTGATACTGTATAGCAATTTAAGAATGTATAAATCTTAAATATATACAGTTCAAATTTCCTTTGATTTCATTACATAATCCCTAAAGAAGGCCACATTCCATTAAAATGCCTGTTCCTTGTTTTGCTTCTTAGCCATGCTTTGGAGCCTCCAGACCTCAGGCTCTGTTCCTGGAGTGTTTGTATTCTCCTAGCTTTGAATGAGGACACCTTGGCAACATCATGTCACAGAGCAGAGTACAGAATTTCCTTAAAGTTAGTTAATATTAATTCAGAATACAGTAGTGAAATAATCCTAATGTAACCAACAACTGCTTTCAGACGCATAATTCATATGTAACTCTGAAAACAATATTCTGAAAAATGTAATCTTCTACCAAGCTTTAAAATGTCCACCTGCTCCAAATCAAATTTAATATCCAGAGGATACTGTGCCAGAGGAAAGAAATGGCATACTACTTTTTTTTCTTTCCTTATTCTTTAATTTTTAATTGTGTTTATTTAAAACAAAGATATATTTTCAGAAAAGATAACATCCATAAGTGGACAGAGAATTACTGAATTATACAATTCATGCTCGAAATAACATTAGTAAAAGATAAACCATGTCAAGCAAAGTACATTGAGTTCTTTTTATGATATAAAAAAGAAGTATAAATGTTTGAGCTTTATGCCAGAGTCTCTACTTTATTATTATTTATACATATTAAAAAAGAAGGAAAAGTAAAACACTGCTAAAAATAATACAGATAAGAATATGATTTCTTCCCCTTCTTTGTAACCCAAACAATTTACACTATTTATTGACATAAATTTTAGGAACTATACTCTAAGTGTTCGCATTTGCCTTGCTGCATAATATGTAATATATTAGGAAGCCATTTCTGTTCAAATTTAAAGTTCTTCTATGTATATACACTGTTAATTTCACCATTGATGTATATTCTCCAAGTTTCAGTTCCCAGTCAGATATCGTTGGTGCTGTCTTTTTTCCAGTGTTGTGCAAAGTTTGTCCTCACTGCCGTGAGCATGTATCTTAATAAATTATGGTAAGAAATAGTGTACTACTTGACCTTTGATTCATGCTAACTCAGTGGAAAATCCCACTTCTGTATGGTCAAATCTAAAATCACAGTCAAACAAGATTTACTTGGAAGTAACTTAACTTTCCTCCGACACATAAAGATCCATAGTATTGGGCCTCAAAATTTTGGGCTGCAATTCTATGCAAACTTTCCTTTACCAAACACAGGACTTCTGAGTAGAAACACATAGGATTGAACTGTCAACTGCTTTAAAGTACCATTATCAGTCTCATACATATCCTTGGAAAGGGGCAGCATTTTCCCCCAGATTTTCCACTCCACCAGCATGACTGAGAAACATTAGTTAGTGATCCCATTCCCATCTTGCTCTACCTGAATTTTCCTGATAAGATTAAGTTGTTCAGATAAAAACGTCACGTTTTTGAATTTCACAGAGCTTACCCAGACAGGTAATCAAACCATACAGACCTTTCAGTTGCAACTAAGTGATAATAAAAATGCAAACAGTTTTGAAACAACATCACTGGGAACAGAGATCAATGAACAGAGACACCTGCTTATAGATGGACAGCTTGGAAATGGGAGGATGGCATTGGTATTTACAAAACACTTAAAAATGTATAGATTAACCACTTCCAATCTGAGGGAAAGTTTATGGGAATATACAGTAATGCAGGGTTAGTCTCAGTTAAGAGTTGGACAGAGGAACACCTGGAAATTGCAGGGCTATTGGCTAGACTGGGGAGTTGAGAAAACTTGAGGAAGGCAGTGTCAAACACTTCAACTACCTGGGTGAAATCAACTGGAATCGAGATGGACTTGAATACATCTTTATCTTTTTAACGCAAGATGGCGATGCCATTGATTTCAAGTGTCAAGTTAAGTCAGATCCTGATCAGTAAATTGGCTTACATTAAAATAGGTATGCAGAGAGGCAGTCTTAGGAGAATTTTAACCAGTGACCAAAATCACTTTTGGGGAAGTATGCATTAGTCAATATATGGCTGTAAAAGGCTTGGATCTAGACCTGGGAACTCTGGCCAACCTTTTTGTTCATGTGTTCTTATTCGGTTTTTGGCTGGGGCCGCCTTTCAATCAGCTCCCTCCATGCTTTTATTTGTACAAAAAAGCTAACAGGTTATCCTAACAATTCTAAAAATTCCTAGCCATGGCTGAATCCTATTACTTCCCAGTTTTAAACCAGATAGCTGAATGCAAATTCCAAGAATAAAACCAAAGTATTTTGATGATACTTCAACACCACACTGTTAACAACAGCAATAAAAATCTTTATTTTGAACCTACAGAATATCAGTAAAATGTGAACTTCTATCAGGACTGGCAAGAAGACAAAACTGTGGCATCATAAAATAATGTTTTCTTCATTTTTTTTTTAATTCAAGGGTTCCACGTGTAAGACGTGCACATGTGTCTAGAACTAGGCACTGAAGGAAAGAAAAGTGAAAAATTTGCTTATTACAGCACAAAGGAGAAATCCATTTAGTTCTTATCTCACCTAAATAGGGACATTCCAGGAGATAATGTATAGTATTTTTCACTGCGTACTATTGCCAGAGACATAAATATAGTCAATGAATATTTTTAAAAAATACAGACTTCAGCTCTTATAGGAAAAGTAATTTATGAAGAAAGACAAGATTTTAGACATAAATCCCTGAGTTCTCAATTCAGCAAGTTTGATTCATACTCGGACAGACACATGATGCCTCTTTCTGCATTCTGTACAAGCCAGATGGGAAAGGGGTGAAAAACCCATTCAGCATGTTTGTCACTGCAATGTCTAGTCTGAAACTGAAGGGTCTGGGGACTAAGTGCTGCCTTTTATATGCATTTCAGAGGCATGTATGAGAATCATCTACTTAGACAGTAGTGCCAATAAGGAGTTGGCATACAGTTGCTTCTGACTCTTCATGGCCCAATGGACATCATTCATCAGGATTGCCTGACAATTACTGTTTGAGTTTTTGTAAGCTCATTGTCAGAACCCACAATCAAAGAATTGTTAAATCGCTTGATTGTGTTCTCTGCCATTGAAGCAACGCGTGTCAAGCTCCGGATGGGAGGGGGAGAGATGCTGAGAGTGAGAAAGAATTATGTTTCATCTAATGGTGGGGTCCAAGGTCGTATCAGGTGGAGATGGCCAGAGCTGGAATGCTGAACTGTTGAGCGAAAGGGGGGATGGAATGTGAAGGGGGTTCTGACATGTCTGTGTGGTTGTTATTAGGTAGTCTGTGTGAGAATTTTTTAGTCGTGGCTTTTTGCTTTGATCTGTACGCATCATCAATAAATCTGAAATCTGCATTTCACCTGGATGCATGAGTCAGAACCTTATTGAGTCAACTGTGTCAGAACTTTACACTCATCCTTAGGTTATAAGCTATAATATCTAGCTACCTGGTGTTCTGTTGGCCTTTTTTCCCAATTGCCTTTGGTTTTTCCAAGCATCAGTCCCCTCCAATGATTCTTGCCATCGCATTATATTTAAGCTTAAGCTTCATTGTTAGCATTTCCAGTGAGCAGTCTGGTTTTACTTCATCTAATACTGAATTATTTTTTCTTCTAGTGGTCTGAGATATTCTGAACAATTTCCTCCAGCACCACAGTTCAAAGGAATCCATTTTTCTTTGTTCACTCTTTCTGATGGTTTAGTTATCACAGCCATATGTTACAAGGGGAAAACCATGTCCTGTCAATACATGCCTTTGTTGTCTTCGTACTTCAATATTTTGTCTAGATCTGTCATAGTGTTTCTCCAAGTAACAGACATCGCTTTACTTCATGGCTTCAGGCACCATGGCAGGGAATTATTTGAGTTTAGGAAGGTAAAATCTATTAACTACCTCAGCTCCTTCTCTCTCTTGCATTAGTCTGGCATTGCCTGTTGACATAATCATAGAACTTTTTCAATACTGAGAAGGAGACTGGCTTTTGCACTTTCTTCTTTTGCCTTCAACAAGAGATTTCTTAATTTTTCCTCTCTTCCCACCATCAGAGTGGTATTATTAGTATATCTGTGGTTATTGACGTTTCTCCCAGCAATTTTAATTCCAATTTCTATTTTGTCTACTTCACCATTTCTTATATACTGTGCAAGTTAAACAAAGTGCTCATTTACAACCATAGAGAGCCAGTGTGGTGTAGTGTTTAAGCTGCTGGACTAGAAGTAGGGAGACTCAGGTTCCAGTCATCCTTCAGGCATAGAACCTGTTTGGGTGTCTTTAGGCCAGTCACCCTCTCTCCACCATAGACTGGGAAGTCAAAAAATATCTATCTACTAAACTGCTTTGGACTAGTATGGTAGATTACAGCTGCCATCCTGCAGTAGATTGATTTGAACTGATAATAGTAATGTAACCTTGACATTAGGAAACCTCATTCCTAATTTTGAAATATTTAGCTTCTCCATATTCCATTCTAATTGTTCCCTCCTAGTCATCAATTTTTTCAATAGGCGGATGAGGTGGCCCATTACACCTATGTTTTTGTTTTTAAAAACTATCCACAATTTCTTGGAAGCCACATAGTCAGAAGCCTTCACATAATGAATAAAGCAAAAATAAATATCTTTTTAGATCTCCCTTGCCTTTTCCATTATCCACCAGAGGTTAGCAATGTGAGCTTGGGTGATTACATTGCCTCTTCTACTTTTTTTGAATCCAGCTTGCACATCCCACAGTTTTTGTTCTATGTATCGTTAAAATCTAGCTTTCAAAATCTTGGACATTATTTTCCCCACTCCCCTAGTCCAGAAGTCTACCATGGTGAATGGCATTGAAAGCCACTGAGAAATGAAGTTGTTCTATTTAATCATATCCATTAAGTCTATTCTTTATCTTTACCACATAATCAATTGGAATATTGTGGAAGTTGTACCATGTTGGTCTGATTATTTTGTTTGGTTGATTGGTTTGGTTTAATTTGTAATTTTGAAAGAAGGTGTTTGTGATCTGAACCATAGTCAGCTCCAGGCCTTGTTTATGCTGACTGAATAGAGCTTTGCTGGCAGAATATATTGTCAATTTGATTTCAGTGTTGTCTAGTAAGTGATGTCCATCTGTAAAGCTGTCTTTTGGGCTGTAAAAAGAAGGTATTGACAGAACTATATTAGTCTGCCTTCTGCTTATTTCATACACCAAGGCCAAATTTTCCTATTATTCTAGATGCTATTTTACTTCCAACTTTAGCATTCCAGTCTCCTATTATTAGAATTATGTCATTTTTGGTGTTGTGTCAACAAGGTATTGCCAATTACTACAGAATCTTCACTTCCTCTTCAACTGTGGTTGGACTATAGGCTTGAATCACTATAATATTGAGTGGCTTGTTTGGGGCTCAAATTGAGATCATTCTATGATTTTGGGGAACTGTATCTGAGCTCTGACTTTAACATTCTTTTTTTTAATAATGATGGCTACTCCACTTCTTTTATGCTTTCCTTGTCTGCGGTAGAAGACTCCCAATAATTCCCACAATGTCTATGGTCAATCTTGACATTTCTGCTTCAACAACATCATGTTCATGGTTCTGAGATTCCATGTATACAGCTTTGCAGCACCAAACTTCCCTTTTCCATCCAGGCACATTAGCAACTGGATGTCCTATCAGCTTTAATCTAGCCTCATCATACGTCCCAGTGCTGGGCTTCCAGTGGAAACATGGCGGTCTGAACAGCTGTGCTTGCAGGCTCCGCAAGCAGAACTGACAACGTGGAAATTTTCGGGCTCAGGCAGGTTTTTCCTGAAGCCCAGGAGCATTTTTCCAGAGAAAGGAAAACACTCAGAATTACCCCATCTGTCTTCAGGAAGGCTGCTTGCAGCCAGAAAATCGCAAACAGCATTTGCGATCGACTGGCAAGAGCAGCCGGGAGGCTGAGGTGTCACCATTTCTAAGCTGCACTGTAGCCTTAAAGGGACATTAAGACTGGCCACCCCATTTCTAAATCACCCAATTTATTTTTCTTTTAAGCTTATGTACCCTAAGAGAGGCTTTCTATAGCAAGGAGAAACATGTTCTCTTGGTGCTTATTGCTATATTTGTGATTAATTTCTTTTAAAAAATTGTTCTTTAAATTTTGGATTTTGCTTCCCATCCAAATATTAAGGAAGGTTGGGAGTACATAATCGTCTCCCTGCTATTATTTTTGTACTAAATTTGAAGATTTTAGCATTTTCCTACACGATGAATCTGCTGTTTTGAACTTTCAGCTTTCTGCTGCTACTTTCCCTGGGGAACTGCCTGTTATCATACTTTCACTTCTGTAAACACTTTTTGGAATTTTCCTATTCCCTCCCACTTTCGCTGGTTAAGTACCTAGGGGTCTCTACTGCGTGAGACATGGAGGATGTCAAGCAAACTTTCTCAGATTTTCATTGAGACTTTAAACAGATCCTTTTTGATTCCTGTCAAGTTTTTATGCAAGGCATTCAGGACATTGTGGAAAATCTGAGGTTTAAAATGTGTCATCTGGTTGGGGATGTCGTGGAAGAAATTGAAGAGCTTAACAGCGATAGAAATGATTCTTCTAACAGTGAGATTGGGGCTTCTGTTGAAATGCTGGATGAAAAGTGGATGGTCGAGTTGAAGAAATTAAAGGGACAGACCGAGTTGCAAACCATTAGTGAAACTGATTTTCTGATGGAATGTTATGGAAAAGAAGGGGTTATTATATATGGGAGGCTTTCTGTTGAGAAGTCGGATTTTTTATGGGGGGCAGTTGGGCTGTTTGATTTCTTTATGAAGAAAGCTCTGTGTGTGTTGTGGGGATATGTAAACGCTCTGGTTTATTTTGAAGTGGGGTAAGGGCTCAAGAATATTTATCTGGATTGCTTCTAGGGCTGGTTTGACTTCATTTTTAATGATTTGGATTAAGATTAACAAGGTATAATAATAAATGCTTGGTTTTAAGCTTGTTGTATTATTAATTATAATGGCAGGCAATTTTTATGCTTTTTAGTTTGATTTTTATTATAATAGACAGAAATGTGTAGAATAGTAGGAAGGAAATAAATACATGTTATCTTTGTGGGGGAAGTTGATTAGGAGATATATACTCTGTGTGTGTGTGTGTGTGTTTCTTCTTTTTCTTTTAATATAAGGGGATGGAGCAACTGTATTTAGTGGTTTTTATAATGTGCCAATGGAAAGATTTGTAGAAATAATGTGATTTTGGTTTAAAACAGAGTAAAGGATTGATTATGGAAAATTTGTTCTATGTCCTTGGTGTTAAAAGTCAGAAGTCACCTCTTCTTGTAATTTTTTTAAATTTCTCTTGTGTTTTCACTCTTTTTTAGTTTTTTCTTTTTTCTTTCTGTAGTTTTTTGCTTTTTGTAGTTTTTATCTTTGTCTTAAATCCAATAAAATTCTTATTTAAAAAAAGCCCAAGTGCTAACTGTACTTGCTCCCTTCTCTTCCTCAGAAGCTTGTCAGAAATCTTCCAACCTGGTTTCTCTTCTAGTATCATGTTGACACTGCCCTGACTATGAACACCCATTTTGTTTTCTTGGCAGAATACTGGAGTGGGTTACAATTTTCTTCTCCAGTGACTTAGTCTCATTCCTTTTCTATGACCTGCCAATAACAGGTGACCCTTCTAGGAATGTATGCTCTCAACATAGCATCATTGGGATATGCAAGCCTCTTCACTATAACTGGATAATAATCCATGAAGAAGGCCAAAAAGATACTCATACAGAAACTCAATGTGTACGAAAGGATACACACAACTACTCATGTTGCCACCTTGATTTGCTCAATTATGTCATCTCTTCTCAAACTGTCATACGCAATTAAAGCATGGAAGCACTGGTTCATGTAAGCAGTGTTTCCATTTTAGAGTCTTATCCCTAGGCAATTCTGATGCATCCAAAAGAGGGGCCTCAACAAGAGTGAAATGCTTCTTTGTCTCCCCAGTACATAGGGAGGCACCACTGGCCCACAGGGCTAATCTGGCTAGGCAGGCCAATCCATTCTGCCCATTGGTCATTCCAGCCTGGCCCTCTCTATCTTCCAACACATCATCACCAATTCATACTGCTGATGCTCCACTTCACCTATGGGAGAAAAGTGCCAGCCAAGTGAAACTGGCCCTTAGGCAGCTGATGTTCACAAATGCTTGTCTTACATGGAGGCATGGTGCCTCTGTCAGATGCCTCTCCAAAAATAGTATGGCATAGGGCAGTAGGGCAGAGTTGCCCTCCCTAAAGAGCCACTCCATGATATCAATCAGCTCCACCACCATCTCAAGCTTTGGCATGATGTATCATAAACTTCTAATTATACTCCTATGCTCAAACAATTCAGGGCCAAATAGAATGCGCTGAAATTTCAGATGAACAAGCATTGTTATATTCTGGAATATTTGTTATAATAGCAAAAAAATCTTTTTAAAACTATTTGTTATCTGAGGATCACACATCCCTAGATTTTCTAAGGATAGGGTACTTAGTTTTTCATCCTTTTCAACCATCATTCTTATCTGTGTCCATGATTTCATGTGCATTTTTACCAAGTACATGATTTTTGTTTTTGTTTTATTTTCTTCAATATACAATAAAGACCAAGAAAACATTATATCCTTATTTACCTACAAAGATGTCAAAAGAGCAGTAACCAATAGCACAACGTAAGATGAAACATTTATACAGTTTGGGAAGAAAACAAGGCTATAGAATGGGCCTATGAACCAAAAGAAAAACAGTGGTAGGAAGTGAAAATAGCGTATATACACCCCAAGGTTTGCTAAAGCCGGGAACTTTCTAATTCCATGGGCAGAGAAAGAGAGAGAGAGAGAAAACGCATTGTTCCTGCCACGCCTGTGCTGTCTAAGAAGGTAAGGACTATTATTCTTATATGCCTTTTTCCCCAGAAGAGTTACATTCCCAACAGTTACCCAGCTGTAATATCATTCCCCAAACCAGAAATCCTCTGTGCATTCTAATTTTAAATTGCAAGATCACAAAATAATCCTTCTTCTTGGACTTTTTTAGGTTGGGCAGTGTGGGCCCCCTTTGTTGGCTTATAAGCTAGGGAGTTAAATCTCACCGATGTTCATGAAATAATTAGCTGGGGTAAATAGTCATCTCCCACAGGCCATCCCCATGGTAAGGGGAAATAGTGCTCCAAATGTTTGAAGGTTGATATAGAAATGCGCCCATTAGCTCCCATCTTATAAATTTAATTCCATAGATTATGTGCTATGTGCAGAATTACTCTCTTTAAAATAAAATAATTTTAAAAATGTAAAAAGGTTGGGAAGTGTGGGCCACTAGGGAAGCCTCAGTGATGGCAAGATGCGTAACTGAAAACAGCAACACTAAGAGTAGCAACTTCCACCACTTCTAACAATAAATAAGCCCCCAAAAAATTACCAAGAGAAATTTTAAAGAAATTCTCCAGCATGCTGAGAATATGGAAGAAAAACAGAAACTGCTTTCATCAAGGAAGGAAGATCATGAAAACTTGCAAAGCAGATTTCAGAACAGCATTAATTGGGATGAATGAACATGAGAGAAGCAAACAGAAAGAGCAAGCCTCCCCTGCCTTGCCCTCCCCGCCAGTGCAATAGGATGGACCTAGAACTTTTAGGAAAGCAAAGAGGACGCAGCAAGACCAATGAGGAAGAAACAGAGCTAGTCAAAGGCCTGCCCAATACTTTTGCCCTCTACCGTGTCCTCTATGGACACCAACTAGAAGGTGGGTTGGATCTTATGTCAACATTGGTGATGGGGCAGCCACCTCTGAAAGTAGCAGGCCAGCTTAGAGGGTGCTAGGCAATGCATGTTGCACGTCCAGCAGCCTATTCTCTGACATGTTGCCATCATTCTTGGTGTCCTAGCATCTACTCCCAGAAGCCAGACCTCACTCCCCCTATTTAATTAATCAATCAATCAATTTACATGGATGCCCACCTTGCAAACACAACTCTGGGTGGCTAACAAAATTTAAAAACTGTACAGCCAATGAAATAAAAGAAAACCAAAGACTAGGAAACACAACACAGTGTGGCAGCCAAGGAAGCCAGCAGTCATCCCACCTGAGCTCAGTTAATTTCCCGACTCAACTAACTTCCCAAATCTGCCTAACAGTAGCACCAGCCCTGCTTTCACAGGCTGAACTGCTATCAGTATTGTAATTAGCTTTTCTTCAGGTGCAAGGAAAATGCTTGGACCAGAAAAAGGAGACGAAAAAAAATTCAGAAAGAACAACTTTTCAAAAGGGACAAGAAATGCAAGAGAGGAGTATTAAGTTCATTCCAGAAGTTTGAGAAGACTAATATTTCCTATGCTGACCACTGGGGATAGAGAGTGCTATATTAAAAGCGTGAAAACAACAACAACAAAAGACCTTCAATTAACAGAAAAAGGAATCTACCCTGATTTATTTTAAAAACTCACACATAACTCATGCACCAAATAATGCAGGGAAAAGCCAACTGATGACATAAAAGAACAAATCTTCCAGCCTTCCAAAGTGAACCAACTCCACTTCATCAACATTTCTTTTTTAACATGAACGATATTGAACATTTTATTTCTCTGGAACTCTAAATAATGTGCAAGCTTTTTTAGGTATTAAAACTGATTTGTTCACAGACAGGACTGTATCGCCCTCTTGTGTCAAAGCAGTGCTATTGCAATGCCTGTACACTGGGGCAGCACAAAAGGCATTTGCAGGATGCAGGAACAACAATTGTCTGCATTTCTTTTAGATAATGACAAACCTTGGTGACATCAATATAAATATAAATATTGATGTTTAGGGTTTTGTAGTGATTTACAATTAGTTTTCAAGATGATATAATAAGTTTAGCTCTATACCTTAAATTAATTATTCAATCAATGAAATAATGAATTTTAAATTTTATGACAATTGTAAATTCTCTGTTTATTTACTATTTTATTTTCCATCCACTATGTCTTTTCTCATTTCCCTTCTTTTTCCTTTTATGTAGTAAAATTTACTGCATTTTAACTCCACCATTGCCAGTCCCAAGCCCAGATGAGAAAGGAGGAGGGTTAGGCGACCCATCCCTGTAAAACCTGAACCATTACAGAAACAGCAAGGAGAATCCCAAATATTTCTGGTCAAGTAGGCAGGAGTTCCATTTTGAGTCATATGACTTATATGACAACAACGGAGCAAACCAGCAAAGGGGTCCAACGTCCAAAGTCCAAAATGATCTTCTCAGCCAAGAACATCACAAGAATTGGAACATGGAATGTACGAACATTGCATCAGACTGGACGACCTGCCCAACTCTTACTGGTTTTCAGTGATTATAGGTTAAACATTCTCGGCATCAGTGAGGTCAGGTGGATAGAGAGTGGCCAAATCAACAGCAATGGTAAGATCATCTTACAGTATATACAGGCCACAAAGAACGACATGAACATGAGGTTGGCTTCATTTTAAGTGAACGGGCAACAAGGGCACTTATTGGGTAGAAACCGATCAGTGATGGAATAATTACAGCTCATTTCGCCCATGGACACACAAAAGCAACTATTATACAAGCTTATGCGCCAACGGATAATGCGGATGATGTGGTGAAAGGCGAATTCTATGAGCAACTCCAGGACACCTTTGATAGTATTCCAAATTACGACCTGAAGATCCTTATTGGAGACTTTAATGCTCAAATAGGCAGTGACCAATGTGGACTAGACAATGTGACTGGAGTTCATGTGTCCTCAGCTCGCCTTAGTAACAATGGTGAATGACTGGTGTCTTTCTGCAAACACAATGGACTGTGTGTCAGTAATGCATACTTTTGACATTGACATATCCACAAGGTGACCTGGCAGTCACTGGGTGGGCACACCTTTAATGCTATAAATTTTATCTGCATCAGTCGAAAATGGAGGTCATCATTGCATGATGCGAGGGCTTACAGAGGGGCGGATATTGGATTGGACCATTTCTCAGGGCAGAAATGAAGTTAAAGCTTCAAAATCCAAGGAAGTCCATACTAAAAAGACAATTTGCAACAGAGAAACTGAAGAATCCTTCGGCTGCTGACTCCTTTGCTCAGGAACTGCGCAATTGTTTTGGCCTTCTCGAGGACATGGCTGGTGTGGAAGGTCTCTGGAACACTCTTAGAGACACCATTACAAAATGCACCCAAAACACCATTGGGAGATGTTGTGGCCAATGGAAGGAACAGTGGATCCAAGATAGATCATGGAAGCTGGTTGACAAAAAGAAAATTATAAAACAAAAAAAGGGATCAAGCCAAAGATGTGGATGAAGTGAAAGAAATGAGCCGGAGATACATAGAACTTGACCAGCTGGTGAAGAAAAGCTGCAGGAAGGATAAGAAAGAATGGCTGGAATGGAAAGGTGCTGAAGCTCAAGGGTGACCAAAACAACTCCATGACTCTTTACAGCATTGTTAAGGAATTGACTGGAACAAGGAGCATCAGTGTCCTGATCAAGGATAAGAATGTGAAGCTTCTGGTCACTCAGGAGGAGCAAAACAGAAGGTGGGTTGAATACTTCCAGAAAACCCTCAACCATCCAGACCCAACCAGTATATATAATTTTAACGAAGAGAATGATCAACAACAGCTCCAGGTGAACGCTGGTGAGATTACTATTGAAGAAGTCAAGATTGCGATCAGAAGCCTTAAAAACAACAAGGCAGCTGGCTTGGATGAGATATCTGCAGAGATCCTAAAGTATGGCAGTCAGGCCATGGTGGAAGAGCTGACAAAGCTGTTCAATAAGTGTTGGCGAAGTGGTGTAGTCCCAGAAGACTGGCGAAGAGGCGCCATTGTTAAAGTCCCCAAGAAAGGTAATATTGTAAACCACCCAGAGTCCCTTTTGGGAGATGGGCGGTGATAGATTTGATTAATAAATAAATAAATAATATCTCTGAATGTACCAACTGGCGGGGCATTACCCTTCTCTCAGTGCCCAGGAAGGCATTTTGTGCAGTTCTCCTTAGGTGGCTGCAAAGTGCCATTGATCAACGCCTGAGAGAAGAACAAGCTGGATTCCATTGAGGAAGGTCCTGCAGTGAGCAAATCTTTAGCTTGAGGAATATCATAGAACAGTACATCAAGTATCGGCGCCCGTTAGCCATCAACTTCATTGATTTTAAAAAAGCTTTTGATAGCGTCCATCATGAGTCCCTTTGGCAGATCCTGCATCTATATGGTATACTGGCAGTCTTCATTACCATCTTTAAGAATTTGTACCAATGATCAAGCTGCTATGTTAAGACTGAGAATGGTTGTACGGACTTTTTTGAGATTATCACTGGGGTTAGACAAGGTTGTATCTTGTCCCCACTCCTCTTCCTTGTGACCCTCGATTATGTCATGCGGTGAGCTGGAGCACGCACTGGGACAGGCATCCACTGGACTGACCAAAGTCACCTTGGAGACTTGGATTTTGCCAATGATATAGCCTTGCTTGAGGAAGATGAGTGGAAATAACAACATGCCATGACTGTCTTGGGTGGCGAAGCAAACAAAGTCAGCCTCAGAATAAGCACTGAGAGATCGAAGGTCATGAACGTGAGCATCACGGCCCCAGTACTAGGAATTGTACTTGGACTGCAACAGTTAGAGGAAGCAGAGAGGTTCGCCTATCTAGGTAGTATGATCGCCCAGAATGGAGATGCAGAGGCAGATGTTAAATGCCGCATTGGGAAGGCGATCGCTGTTTTTCGGAGGATGAACAAGTTCTGGTCCTCGCCGTCCATATCACTGAAGATTAAGGTCCATCTGTTCACTTCAACTGCGATCCCGACAGCTACTTATGCCAGTGAGACTTGGAAGGCATCAGCAAGTATCAACAAGAGGCCTGACATCTTCCAACAGAGATGCCTCCGCTGAATCTTAAAGATCCGCTGTTTTGACCACATCACCAATGAGGAGGTGCTCCAAAGGAGTGGCTCGTGTACACTTCATAATATTGTCACACGTAGAAGACTCCAACTGGCTGGTCACATCTTTCTCATGGAGAACAACTGGATCCCCAAAGTGGCAATGAGTTGCCCCCCCCCCGATGCTAAACAACAACGAGGACGCCCTCGAATAACACGGTGAAGAACACGGATACAAGACCTGAAGACACTGAATATCACATGGAAGGATGCCAAAGCACTCGCCCAAGACCAAAAGCGTTGGAGAACCCTTACTGCCTGATATGCCATGTAGCATTGATCTGGGACGAGAGAGAGAGAGAGAGAGAGAGTAGTAAAATTTTAAAAATTTGATTTCATGGTAATATTAACTATTATTAATTTATATCATTATTAATATTAATTCATTAACATTATTACTGTTAATGTTAATATTAAATTATTAAAATTTGGTAAAATTATTACATTTTATTCTTTAAAGTTTTAAAAATTTAAAGTTTAAAAAAAATTAAAACAAGAAGAACCGAACAATTTTTCCATAGGCCTCCAAGTGGCAAGGGAGAATTTTCATTCTGATTATGGTAGGAGTGCTGGGTATACATTTATCTCATAAGGAGTCCAAACAACAGTTGGGCCATTCCACCTCTGTACTGTTGTTGTTTTTTAATGATGACGCTGCTTGATCCTGTGACTGGCTATCCCCTAATTCTTCACTTATGAAGCATTTATTTTAAATTCATGGCAAATTCAAACAACACTCACATGATTACTAGTCATGGAGCTGGATGAAACAAAGCACTAAATTTCCTTGCTGGCATAACCCTTCTTAAGCGAAATTCTGTAACTGATAACTTTCTGTTTCCCGAACCTTAATGTCATTTCTCCTTCCTCTTTCTTAATAGCCTTTCTTGCCTAAGCTGAAGTAGAATACTTGAATAGCAGTGAGTGACAACTGTATCATATTAAAACATATCTCTGACCTTGGGGAGATGCATAATCCATATTCATAATGCCATTTAATTCCTTCATTAGCTACACAGTATACCTAATTTATCTCCATAATCACACCAGCTATCACCATCTCAAGGAAAAAAACATTCTGATTCTCCTCCCACATACTTGAAGGGTATGTAACAATAGCTTAAAACATCAGTTCTGTGCTTTGAAATATACAAACAGTTAAGCAGAGTAATATTTCTCCAGCTTCTGAAACAGCCATTGATTGCAGCAATCTTTCTCTCTGCTCAGTTCATAATTGCCCAGTTAGTTACATCCCAGGTAAAGATTCTAAAGCCCAAATAAGCCCTGATCTACTGATCCACACAGAATTTGTACAGGAGAATGATCTCTTATCTTCCCAAAATGAAACCTTGCTATCTTCTAGATTATTTTCTAGCCTACTTTTTTCAGATAGAGTTTCTTTTTTTTAATTTATTTTATTTATTTGTCAAATTTTTATCATCACCCTTCTCCCCGCTAAGGAGGGACTCTGGGCAGTTTACAATAGAAATAAAATTTAAAATTCAATACAAACTATAAATAATACATTAAATATAAATATAAATAAAATATAAAAATATAAAATGCAATAAAATCCAGATGGCAGTAAGGTTCTATTTCAGTCCATGAACATGTAAGGGGCCATTCTAGGGCATCAGCCATCCCCAGGAATGACTGTTCCCCTCCCCGCCCCAGGCGCGATGGCAAAACCAGGTCTTCAGTTTTTTATGGAAGTCCAGGAGAGAGGAGGCTTGCCTCACCTCCAGGGGAAGGATGTTCCAGAGGGCAGGAGCTGCTGCAGAGAAGGCCTACCTCCTGGACCCCACCAGATGGAATTCTCTTACAGACAGGGTCCATTTATATTTATGAAGTTCAGAGACAATCCTGCATCTCAGTATTGATCAGAGTCAGATCCTGTCATAGCCTTCATGCAAGACTCATCCTCAGAAGATAAGGAGAAGCCAGAGGAGGACTTGGAAGACAAGTAATGCAAGGAACCCTGGCCTAGCACTCCAGATAGTGTTAGTCCTTCTGGGTCTGGAACCAGTGATCTTATTATCTCACCTGGTGTCATTAGGTGACAAGGTAAAGGGCTGTAAGGCCCAGATGTACAAGATAGCAAGGAAAGGCTCCCCAGGAAGAAAGGTCTCCTGAATAAACATCTGCACTTGGAGCTGAATTAGATGCATGCCAGCTCCCTTGAATGTGGGGACTTCTGAATAAAACTGCATGCTTGGGAGTAGTCCAATGCTGAAAACAACTTCCATATTTTGTAACATGGTCTCTTGAATTTTGCTATAGAAATTTAGACTTAGTGGATTCTGGCCAGATTCGTCTTTTCTTGTGTCTTTAGGACAGGAACTCTGATTTGTTTGGCTTGGCTGACACTTAGACTACCCCTAGGCTATGTTTTCTTTCTCAGCCTAGTTGCCTGATGATTGTTTGGGAGAAGCTTTAGTTTACCATCTAAATCTACCTTTACTCTGCTAGGCCCACTAGCTGAGACCCAGCAAACCCAGTAGTGATCCACTTGCATTTTCTCTCTCACACATCCCAAGCTCTAGCTACAGCACTGCTTATTTTCTAACTAGTTAGCTGGGTCACAATCTTATACCTGTTACTTGAAAGGGCCTCAGAGAGACATATTGCAGTTAGCTGCTCACTATATAGGGTGGCCAGCTGGAACAACAAGCACCTTTGAAATGTGCATGCCTTATGTATAATTAAGCAGCAGCTCTTAATTTACACCCATCCCTATTAGTTGCCTCAATCTGCTTCTGTGTTTTGCCTAATGTTTAGGCCAGCCATATTAAAGTACAGGTAACTTAGCTTACTGCATAGTAGTTTAGAGAAAGGAATGGTTGCTTCATTCAGAATTTGAACAAGACTAAATCCTACAAAGACTAGTTAGCCTAAAGAAGAAAAGGCTAAGGGGAGACATGATAGCAGTATTCCACTACATGAAAGTCATAGGGAAGGCAGTGTGAATTTATTTTCCAGAGCACCTGAAGATAAGACAAGAACCAATGGGTGGAAGCTTTACAGAGAGAGATTCAAACTTGAAATGAGAAGCCATTTCCTGACCATGAATGCTATTAAGCAGTGGAACAGCCTCTTCCTGAAGTCATGGGTGGAGGTTTTCAAGTAAAGATTGGGCAGCCATTTGTCTGGAAACATATGGAGATTCCTGCACTGGGTAGGAGTTGGACTAGAAGACCTCCAAGGTACCTTCCAACCCTATTAAAAACTGAGTTTTTTTCAGGGAAAGGAAAGGAAAGGAAAGGAGATCCAAAGCCTATCTGGCCCAAACTTCTGTTCCCAATGTAGTCAGCCAGAAGCCTCTGGGAAGCTTACAAACAGGGTGTTAGTGCAATAGCCGCTGCTGCGTATGTACTCTATGAACAGGAAAATTATGTAGCGGATCTCTGACTACTGATCTCTGGATCTCTGACTACTGAGCTTCATTTGGTGGCACCAAGTTCAAGATGGAGAGATGAGAAATAACAGCCACAAATGACGCCTCACTGCAGAGTCACTCACTGCAAGTCACCATAAACTCATGAAGGATATATAGCAACTGCAGGACCAAAAAGGCAGGGTGAATGTATGTTTTGGCAGCTCAGTTATATCCCTGTTGGCTATTTGGTTAATAAATTATAGCCTTGGTGGTAGTGGCAACAACAATGAAAGTATCCATATCCTAACTTTCCGCACACAAAAAAGTGCTCATTGCCATTTACTATAACAAAAGATAAAATACAGAAGAAATATAAAACAGAATTAAAACCAGAATTAGCACAGTATAATAATTACAGACATAAAACTTAACTATAATAAAAACCACTATGATGCAATATAAAGAGAAACCACAACAAATGCCCTTTATGAAATAGCTTGGAGTGGGTTTTAAAGTTTAAATATACCCAAGAGAACTGTTTGGAAAGTTGCTGCATCTTTCCTGACTCCATTCCAGCCCAACACTTTGAGCGATATCCCTGAAGACTGATGAAAGAAAAGCACTAGGTTTATATTAAGAGGGAGACTCAAAAGCCTAATGTTAGATACAATGAAAGACCTAGAGATGGAGGCAGGAGGAAATACATTTCATGGAGTCACAGTTGGAAGTTACCTTAGAGATCATTTAGTCCCAACCACTACTCAGTACAGGATCTACTTTTTTTAAACAGTAATTCTATCAAAGATTATAATTAAAATAATGAGAACTTTTTTTTAATCCATTCAATCGTGTCTGATTCTCGCAGACCATGGTTTGCCACTGCCTGCTTCCTGGGGCTAAGAGAGAAAGAGACTGGCCAGGGTCACCCAGCTGGCTTTGTGCCTAAGGCAGGACTAGAAGTCACGATCTCCTGGTTTCTAGCCTGGTGTCTTAACCACTACACAAAACTAAAAGGAAGATAGAAGAATAGAAAAAAAAAAGAGTAGAAGGTGCAGAGAAAAAGGAAAAAGAGAAAAAGAGAGGGAAGGGAAGGGAAGGGAAGAATATAATAAAGAAAAAGAAAAGAAATATATTAAAAAGTGACTTCCAACCTTCATCACAAGTATAAACAATTTTAGTAACTTATCATCTCCTCTTAAAATACAACAAATGATATCTTCTTCCCATATCCCATCTCTTATCTATAAACAAATCCATAAAGCACCATCATTTCATTCCTGCTGTCAGCAAAAGTCCATTAAGGATTACCAGAAATAACAACATATCTATGTTAACCTTGATCAAATAAACCAAATTTATATTCCTTCCTTTTACTATAATCTTAATCTTTAGTTCATAATGACATAGAACTTGATTTCTTTTCATTTTTTCTTTGTCCCTTCTCACGAGATTCTTCAAAACTTTAACAAGCCTCTTCGGGAATCCAATATAGGAAAATTATCCGGGTCACTCTCTTGGTTTGTTATTTGTATATCCCTTTTAATTATTAAGACATCAGCTGGTTTCTTTTGTATGTCCAGTGTAACATCTTTTTCCATGTCATTCTTGTAGCCTGTCATTTGTAAATTCACTTTAAAATCAGTCTCGATTTTGTCAGGTAAAACTTGTTCCTCTTCTGTAACATCTTTTAGACACAGTCTTTCCATAGAGGCAGATGTCTCTGTTGACACTATTAACTTCTGAGTCCATTTTTCAAAAATATCCTTCAGTATGTCCAATGTTAGAATATTTTTCTCCATTCTGTAATTCTGAGTCAAGTTTATGTGTTCTTCTCCTTTAATTGTAATCTTTAGTCGCCTCTAGTGTCCAATTTTTGAAATCGTATCTTTTTTTAAAAAATTCAAAACAAAAGCATTTTCTCACAGGAAGGATTCTTTATAATTAATTCCAAAATCTTATTTCAAATTTATCTGGACCCTTAGTCCATTTGTAACTTTCTAAAATCCAAGTTTTAATCAGCCATTTGCTGTTTATTCCAAAAAAATTGTTTAAGTTCTTAAACTTGTAGTTAAAACTTTTTTCGCGAAAGATTGAAGGGAAACTCACCAGATGCTATCAGACTTGTTGGTCCAAAAGTCACTAATAGCTGAAAAGCAGTTAACAAGCTATTTCTAAAACTGATTAGAAAAGGAAGTATGTGAACCCAGTGTCCTTTCAAAGAAGCCAACCGTGGTTTGAGCAAGATGGCTATTCCCTTGTCTCCCAGAGCTCTAAACCCACCAGAGACTGATGTCTTGCAGTCTCCTTGTGAGGAGCAGCTGTCTAGAGCACTTGTGGGCAATCTCAAGTCCTCTCCTTGTCCAGAGAGGTTTGAAGAGCTGGTCTACCCACCAGGTGTTCATTGTTTGCTTTTTGTAGAGTTGTCTTTAAAGGTAAAGGTAAAGGTTTCCCTTGACGTAAAGTCCAGTCGAGTCCGACTCTAGGGGGCGGTGCTCATCTCCGTTTCAAAGCCTTGGAGCCGGCGTTGTCCCTAGGGACACTTCCGGGTCATGTGGCCAACATGACTCACGGAACGCCGTTACCTTCCCGCCGAAGCGGTACCAATTAATCTACTCACATTTGCATGTTTTCGAACTGCTTGGTGTGCAGGAGCTGGGACGAGCAACGGGAGCTCACCCCGCCGCGCGGTTTCGAACCGCCGACCTTCCGATCGACAGCTCAGCGGTTTAACCCGCAGCGCCACCGCGTCCCAGAGTTGTCTTTAGTCTGCCATTTTTTCCTTTGGAAGTCAGTACAGGATCTACTTTGACAAATAGCAATTCAGCCTCTGTTGGAATACCTCTGGTGAAGGAGAACTCAGCACCTCATGACACAGTCTTTTCCACTAACTGACAGCTTGTAAAGTCAGGAAGTTCTTCATAACACCTAGTCTTAACCAACTTCCTAAGAACTGCAACCCATTGGTTCTCAACCTGCCCTCTGGGACAATAAAGAATAAATCCATTCCCTCCTCTACCCAGCTCTTTAGATATCTGAAGACAGCTGTCATATCTCTCTCCAGTTCTCTTTTCTGTAGGCTCAACATACCCAGATCCTTTTACCATTCGTCATAGATCTTGGTTTTCAGACCCTTCACCGTCTTGATGGCTTTCCTCTGAATTTGCCACAGTTTGTCACTGTCCTTTTTGAACTAAGATATCCAGAACTGTATACACTATTCCAAGTGAAGTCTGACCAGGGCAGAGTAGAATGGAACAACTGCTTCCTGTGGTATCAGTGTTATGCACACCAAGATAGCAGTTGCATTTCTGGCAGGTGCATCACACTGTCAGCTCATGTTTAACTTGTGTCAACAAAAACCCAGTTCTTCACATACTGCCAATCCAGCTCTCCCTGATCTGATAGACATCCCTGTTATTTTTCCTAAACAGATGCAGAACCTGATGTTTTTCCCTATTAAATTCCATCCTATTTATTTCATCCTGTTGCTCAAGCCTTTTTGAATCCTGACCTTCTTGAGTCTTGCCTCATTCATGTAGCTGCCCCTCCAGGCTTTATGTCATCTACAAACTCTATAATTATCCTTTCAATTCCTAATCCAAGTCATTGACAAAAATGTTCAACAGCATAGGGCCCAGGGCAGAACCTTGTGGCACACTACTTGATACTTCCTTCCAAGCTGAAGTGGAAGAATTGCAAACAAAACCTACAAGAAAGAAAAATGGGAGCAATCTAAACATACATGCAGAATTCTCTAAAACGCTGAAGAGAAAAAGGGACATGTGCAGGAAATTGAAGAAGGGAAGATGACCAAAGAAGAACATATGGTAGTTTCCAGAAGGTGTAGAAATTATGTCTGAACGGCTAAAGCTCAGAAAGACCTGAGGCTTGTATGAGATACTGTTTCATAGGTTCTACTTCTTTACAATAAATTATAGCCTTCCAGTGCTACGCACCAATTGAATCATCCCATCAAATTGTGGTGATGTTTATCACATCATATAAGTTTTCCTAATTTAGGATTTCTAGTTCTCCCTCTTTATTTCCCACACACTGTGCATTGGTGTAGAAACATCTGAAGTATTGAATAACCCCACCTACTGGCCTCAGTTGTAATTTCCTGCAAAATTCTGAGCTGGACTCTAGCCTCCTGTTTCTCTTGCTTCGTGTTCAGCTTTCTTGGCCCCTCTCCTTGGCTGCATATTATGTGGCCAAATGCCCACATAAAATGTCATAGTTTGCTCCCTGTCAAACTATGTTGTGAGTTCCCAGAGGCTGCCTCTCAGGGTAAAGACTAACAACGAGGAGGAGGAGGAGGAGGAGGAGAGCAACACCTTTGACCTCTCCTGCTGAACTCCCTTGCCAAACTCCAGTTGGCTTTCCCTGGTCACTCTCTCACTGATTTAGAGATCTACTGGAAGCCTGAAAGCAGGCTGCTTGATCAGGCCGATAATGGGATTCACCATTTCTCTGCATAGGCCTCCTTAGGATCACCAGGAAAGATTATTGCAATGCCACAGCTACAAATAAACCCACAGCTGTCAGAGTTCTTATATTACACTGTTAATGGAAATGGTTAATTTCATAACACTCGATAATGTAAGGCTTATATGCTCTGGTTTCAGTTAATGCACCCTTCACATCTGATACTAGGTTTTACAAACAGTTGTGTTGCTAAAAACACATTTGACATCACATGAAATTTGGTCTTGAGTCACACAAGGCACCCCTCCCCTAAAATCTTTTTTCTTTAAAGTCTCAGGAAAGGAACATGCCTTTTACCAGTCCTGCATGATACTTATCCCTTTCTCATTTTCCTTTTCATGATCTAAATTTCTCCAAAACTGCTGTTACATTTCTGTGAGATGGAAATGTAGGGAGAGAAATGCAAGTATTTCTCTATTTTTCTTGTAGATCTTGCAGTTGTCTGGGGCTCCATGTTCAGTTTTTGGAACAAAAAGAAGGGGAACTTTAACTAAATCCTCAAGTCCCCCCTGCTCAGATCATCTTCCCATAATTTCAGGCAAATCTCCCTTCTACCCAGAACCCATGTGGCTAGTAACCTTTTTAAAAAGGTAAAGGTTCCGGTTTAGTTGTGTCCGACACTAGGGGGCGGTGCTCACCTCCATTTCCTGGCCAAAGAGCCGGCATTGTCCGAAGACACTTCCACAGTCATGTGGCCAGCATGACAGTCATGGAATGCTGTTACCTTCCCACTGAATCTACCCTTCCCTATTTATCTACTCGCATTTGCATGCTTTCGAATTGCTAGGTTGGCAAGAGCTGGGGCGAGTGTGGGTGCAAGTGGTAGTTAAAAGACTGTTATTAAATGGTTTATTCTACCTACCTACAATTGTTCAGGAATTATTATTGGTGGGCAATAATATTAAGATAGAATTAAACTCTTGGCTCCAGTCATTTCTTTTCATGCCTCTGTCTAGGGCCATCAAACAAGTGGCCTGGGGCTTGAAGTTCCCCATCAGTACTCAGCATCTGGACACTAGACTGAGCAAAGCAACTGGCCACTCACTCATTTCCCTCAGTATGATAAGCTGTTCCCCCCCCCCCTTCCTTGGACTTGTCATTTCTCTGTTTCCAGCTAATATACATAAGTATATATAAACATTAAGCAAAAATTGTTTTCCATTTTGTCCTCCTCTTTTTTCTCTTGCTTTGCATACATCACCTCAGGAGATACAACTATAGATTTGCATTAATGTCTTTCAGAGTATCAATCAATCAATTTTTATTCAATCATAGACCAGCAAATAAAACAAAATAGACACAATTAATTAGGATAAAAACAGAGAAACACCTAAAATTGTAAAATATCTAAGAAAAATTAGATGAGATACTATGGCATACTGTACAAACTACAGAACAGTACTTGGCTGTGGTCAACAAAATGTAATGAGATTGATCCGACTGTAACAACATAAGATAAAATGAGTCAGAATGACCAGAATGTTTAGTGAAGAACGGAAATAATAATTCCTGCCAAGCATCTGTGTAGAGGGAACAATGCAAAATAACATGTTCTATCATTTCAATTATTCCTCCACCACATGGACACAGTCTCTGTACAAAAGGGATATTTCAGTATCTCCCTTCAATAACAGCTGTTGGGAGGGCATTAAATACAGCCAAGGATAAAGCCCTTCTGAATTTCGGAATCTTTACATAACTAAGGTATCTGGCTGGTTGGAAAAAAATATGCAGAATGACTCAAAAAGATGTTTCTAGGTAGGACTGATAAATCTGACTGCAGCTCTAAATCAATGGCCCGTTGTATGAGACCAGCTAGTGCACGTTCATAGCCCATCAGGATGATGGCTGCCCATGTAAAGCCATAAGATTTCAACTTAGCATGCATTGCCTGGCCCCAAGAAGACTGAAAGCCATTGGTTATAATTAAAGGGGCCAAGCTGACTGGGAAAAAAAAAAGAGCTTAAGCCAATAAGAGAAAATGTAAATCCAAGCAGAACTTTCTATTTTAAGTAGGCCAGCTTCACAACAAAGCACCACATTTGGAATGTAGCAAGGTACTTGAACAATAGATCTCAGAAGCTTGGATTGAACTCTTTCAAGAGAAAGAAATGACCCGTAGGGGCCCAACTGAACTCCAAAGAGGAACTGGAGTGGGCAGTTCATGACTGATCCACTTCAATGCGGGGCTTTGAAAAGGTAAAGCAGGCCAATGTTGCTCTTGTCTAATTCAATCCTAAATATGTGCAGAAACTGCTCTTACCCTGGCCGCTGGTTGGAAACCAGATGACCCTCCATGCCATAGGTTCAAAGGGAGGTTGCTGGACTCTTTGATGATGGAAAGCACCCTTTCAAAAGATCTGCATGGGTCAACTGTATCCTATGCCCTACATCTGAAGCCATTTAGTGGCCAGCAAGGACCACCTAATGGAGCAGAGTTTAACACAACGGAGGAAGCTATGCACGGAAAATGAATATTATCTTAAATGGCTTTAATGAGCATGCCAGAGAAACACAGGTTATTGATCTTACACACTCAGCCCTACCAAGCATAAAAAATCACACATTTAGACAGATTAGGTTAAGAAGTAAAAGGAGTCTTACTGACTTTTATTCTTGGTTCTGTTACATCCATCTCTGGTGGAAAAATGATGTTCCTTATTTTTTCTGTTCTTTCTAATCTTAATTCCTCCTAAACTCTCAGCCCTACAGCTGCCAAGAGCTGCATGGAAGAAAGGGCTAGGCACACGGCTTTAGGCCCAAGATGGAGACAGAGGAGAGCAGCATGCTTGCTGCCTCCTCAGTAGGTAGAAGAAGGAAGAAAGAGAGGAAGTAGGAGTGGCAACAAACAGCTTCCTCAATAGCATGGAGAGTTTGCATCCTAGAGCAACCATCCATATGCTAATGAGGCATGCTGGATTTGCCAGGACTTCCAACAACATCAGTGTTTCTCAACCTTGGCTGCCTTAATCTGTGTGGAATTCAACTCCCAGAATTTTCCAGCCAGCATGTCCAATAGTTAGAAATGATGGGAATTACAATTCAGAAAATATCTGGAGGAGCATGGCTGGCTAGGGAATTCTTGGAGTTGAAGTCCACACAGCTTAAAGCAGCCAAGGTTGAAAAACACTGCCCTACAGGAAGGATGGACAAACTGTGACCCTCCAGATATTTTCTGAATTATAATTCTCATCATTTCTAACTATTGGTCATGCAGACTAGAGTCAATGGTAATATCACCCTTCCCTGCTGCACAGAGTAATGTTACTTCTCTCTTTTTTCTTTCTTTTCTCCCTGCTTTCCCTGCCACATTTGACTTAATAATTCGCAATAAGCCAGTCCATATTGAGCCCTAGAACTGATTTCCTTAATGCTGATTTTATGGGGGTGGAAACAGGTTGTGTCTGGAACATTAGTGTTCCTGTATAATGTCCATGGAAATTTGCCAACCAGGAAAAAAAAGTCTGCTCTCCATTAACATTTTTTATTCTGTGAAATGATTCAATTACGTTCAAATTTTGTTTGCAGAAAAAGAAAATAGCGATAGGCAGCTGTTTAATGTCAAGAGGCCAGATTCTGATCATAGAGTGGAACTGCTGGCTGCAGCTGTAAAGCTACTGGCTTGTGCTGTACAAATTAGTTTCTAATTTACGCAGCTAGAATGTGGGGCTCAGCTGCCATCTGTCCAGTGTAAAGGGGAATTAATCTATTCAGAAATTCCTAAATCGCAGGCTGAGGTTATGATGAAGTCCCAAGTGGTTGCTGAAGTATAAGCATCCAGAAAAAAAATCTTAGACTTATTTGCCTGTCACTATCACCACCAATTCCATAACACTGAAACTAATAAACTTCTTATTTTCATTCTTTCCCTCCACTCCCAACCCACCACTTAAACTCACAACAACAAAAATAGTAGGGAAAGGGTAGTATTGCGTGTCATGTTGCCATTTAGCAAATTGAAGTGTGTGCTTCAATTTGACTTAAGATACTATTCTGAACCAAATCTGGCTCAGAAAGGAGGAAAAACAAACTGGGTCATACTTTGGGGGAAGCAATTATTTGCTTAAAATATTCATATTTATACTGCTGTGGATCTCCACCTCTTTTACTGAACAAATGTTTTTCAATACTATAAATACATAAAATTATTTCTGTAATAAAACAGATAATTTAACACTGATGGTAATTATTTCACTACATCATCATGGTCTGCCAAATGGCAAAGTCAATAAAAACCATTTCTAGCATGCACTTAAATTGCAACAAAATCAGTGTAGGTTTTAATTCTAGGGAGTGTCCAGCAACCAGGCAGGGAAGATCCTGTCTTTGCTTTTTAATGGTTGCCTGGAACTTGGAGAAGGACTACTTTGTGCTAGCCAGCTCCTTACCAATTTACAGAAGGCTAAGAGAGTGGAGGCCTGCTGGATCTCAAAAGGAAAAGTATTCTACAGGGCAGGGACTGCTACAGAAAAGGCACACTTCCTAAGTCCCACTAGATGGCAATATTTAAGGGAAGGGACCTGGAATCTGCCCACTCTAACTGATCTAGTGGAATGGGCAGATACCTTCAAGGAAAGGTGGTCCTGCAGATAACTTGTGCCCTGTGTTAGGTAGGCCAACACCCAGAAAGAAACTGGGAGCCAGCAGAGCTTGTGCAGCAATGGTATAACATGGGCAAACCAAGAGGTGCCCAACACCATGTGAGCTACTGCATTTTGGCCCAGCTGTAATTTCAGGTAGTCTTCGAGGGAGCCCCATGTAGAGCACATTACAATAGTCAAAACCAGGAAGTGACCAAGGCATGAATGACCATGAGCAAGGCCTCCTGGTCCAGGAATGGGTGTAAATGGACCCAACCACATGCCACCTCCTGGGAGGCCTCAACAAGCCAGGAGGGGCATAGAACCAGAACACAGGTGGCTGAACTCAGGGATGACTGACTCCCAGATAACAGACCTCACACATGTCTCAGTCACTTCCAAAGGACCTGCATCCAACTCAAGCAAAGTCAAGCAGCTATGACTGACAGATACTAGAATATTCTTCACAGCAACTCTGAAAGGGCTGCCTGGTCCCTCCTTCCTCAGGAGAGACCTGATCACCTGAAACATGGCCACTGACTGGCTATCTGCAGATGCAATAAGAGTGGAGAAGTAAGATCACTTCACCACCGTTACTGTCACAAGGTAAGTCTTAATAAAGGCTCTTACCTGTGCTTGGTCAGTTTCACTTTCCATCTTCCACCAGCAGCTTTCTAGGTGTCTCTTGAATTGCTCCATCTCCTACACCTCCTTGGTAAACCAAGGCACTCTATGGGATCCAAGAACTCAGAGACTCTGCTCAGTCCAAGCAGCAATGAGGGCCTCAGCCAAATTATGGCTCAGGAAAAACCAGTTGGATCCATCAGTCACCTGGGGCAGGCTGATCAATCAGGCTGTAACTCCCTGCAGTGGGAAGTTGGCATGGAGAATGTCAGGGCCAAGAGGGCAAGATGACCAGAATACAGCTCAACAGTAGAAGACATGCTAGACATGCAGAAGGTCTTGGCATTTCCAAGTAGGGTGAGAAAAACTCCATATCTGAAGTCCTGGAGAGCTACTTCCAATCACAATTGATAATACTGGTTTACATGAACCAAAGACATGACTCCAGAGAAGGCAGATTCTTCAGACTGAATGGCTGGAAGGAACCATTGCAGCCATTCCTACTCTGTATTTCTGAGCATTGTGTGGTGGCTACAAAAGGCAACCATCTGTTCCCCAGAAAAAGACACCCCTGCTTTCAGGAGAGGCAGATAGATGCTACATGAGGGCTCCAAAGCATTGCTTTGCCTTCAAATCCAAAGTACTGCATCACCCTACTGCTATTTTCATTTTCATACACATTGCCATTTCAGTGAGAAGCATTTAGAAATAATGATGTAATCTCAAAAACTATCAGTCAAGTCAAACTCCAGTTGAACAACATAAATATATGTAATCTGCAGTTTGAGAGTTTAAGCCAGCGTTTCTCAAACTTGGCAACTAACGTGTGGACTTCAACTCCCAGAATTAAAGCCTTAACCACTTCATATATTAATCAAAGCCATAATCAAAAATCAATCACTTAATCAAAGCCTTAACCACTTCATATAATCCTACTGCTTACCTCTCTCCACCGGCAACCTCTTTCTGCATACCCAAGAGAAAGCTGGAAGTAATCACTCTATTCTCTCTCTTGGTGAACATAGGAAATATTTTTCTATACTCAAGAAACAGTGAAATAGCAACCAGCAGCAGAAGTTCAGGGGTTGGAAGAGGTTACCCCTGCTTGAAGCACAACCTTCAGACATCATCCAGCCTATTGAGATGTAAAAGATATTCTGGCCCTTGGACTGAATAAAAGTTGGGATTTATCATAGCAGGAGATATGATAAATCCGTCCTGCAGGGGGCAGAGCTACAAGTCTCTTACAGCCTTGCTGACATTTTCAAGCATTCATTCTAAGCACTTAAATGCCTGAAACACATTTTTCTGACTTTCTCTGTCTTAAATAAGGAACAAGGAACTAAGAACTAAGTTTATACAATATTAAACTGGTGAATAATGACTAGTTATTCCTGACATGAAGCATCAAATTTTCCCACCCCATTGTCACACATCTCCTCCTCCCTGGACTATAGTGTGACCCATTCTTTGCAACACACAAGCTTCCTATTTAATTTTTCCCCATCTCCCTAGGCTAAAGCATTTGCTTCCAGGAAATAATTATATAAGTGACTGTTGAATTGTTAACACAAGACCTGCTCAGTCCTGGAGGAACAGTACTTGGGAGATTTTCTGCATTAGGAGCCAAATGAAGTTGGCCAATCTTGTGTAAAATGGACCTTGACCTGTGGAACAGGCAATTAACTCTTCCATCTGAGGCATCACAATATATCAAGCCACCCCAGAGTAAAAAGTAGATTATAGATAGATTATAAATCTTCACATGAGGGAACTCTGTTTGTTATAACTAGTTGTCCTGGTTCTTACAACATTCAATAAAAGCAGCCCTACTCCAGTCTGTACCATAAAGTTACATACATTCATTATGCTATGATTATGAGCTGCAAGTACTTCCCACCCTCCCTCCAATGATTAGAGAACAACTTTACCAACTGTTGGGGAAAGAACAACCTAAATTGCCTGCTAAATGGGCATCTTTCTGTCTTTCCTTTCAGCAGGATGAGAAATGCTATCATCTCAGTCTGGTTTCCCATAGGAAATGAGATGCTGTTCTTATTTAGTGCTGGCTTCCAGTGACCCCCACAAACTAAAAATAACTGGAGCAGTGACATGGGACTTGCTCAATTGTTTATTTTGTGGATCTTAGTTCAGATCCTCTGTGTCAGCACCTGATCATTCGAGCAGTCACATGATCACAGTCAGGAGGCTGGGATCCTTTAACTGTTTTAATGAAGCGTAATGAACGGTACAAAAGGCAAGCTGCGAATAAAGATTTCCCGCTCAAACCTAACTTAAAACTACATTCCCTTAGTTAGTCCCCTTTCCCATGAAACCATGTCACTCCCCCTCCCATCCAGATGGTATTCCTGGCATATTTCAACCCCGCGTCCTTGATGTGCTCCATAGCCATAATAAACCACTTCACACTCCAACTTCACACCCCCTCCCATCTGGTGACACAGATTCCATTCCTTGGAGAAGGAAATGATGGGAGATGCTCCGGTAAGGGTTTCTGTGAAACCTTTGATCGGGGAATCTGACACTCTGCACTTCAGATGCGTATCTCTTCACAAAGGCTGTCCTGAAAAAAAGCTCAGGCAGAATATTTTTACAGCAGAATTGGATGTTTACTACATGAGAACAAGTAAATAAATAAAGCCAAAATGTTGCTACTTTTTTTAATGTTCACATTTTCTTCAGACTGGCCACCGGTTTAGATTGCTGTAGTGGCGAATTCCTGCACTAAGCAGAGGCTTTGACTGGATGATCTCACAGATCTCTTCCAGCCCTTACATTCTATCATTGTATGCTTCTATAGTTTTGGTTTAGTGTATTATGTGAATCTAATCACTGTGGTTTTAAATCATATATTACGGCTTGTTGGTTGGGTTTGTATAGCACGCTTAACCCAACCATTTAAAACCCAATCGCTCTGTTCCCACAACATGTTAAGTTTGATTAGTTTTAACTGTGAGTAATTTTTATGGTTGCAGTGTGATGTTGCGCCTGCCATCTTGCAGATTTTGACGCCACACCACTGGGAGAGGATTTAATACTTCCTTATTCTCTTCCCTTTTTGCTTAGTTCACATGGATTTTAAAAGAACCAATGTGTGTGCAAACTGTAAGAGTTCTTCCCACTTCTCTCTCCCCTCCACCCAACACGTACACACACACTTAGGAGCTAAGAGCAACCCTGAGCGTGGGAGTAGGGGAATTTTGATCTAAAAGAGTACACAGGAGGCCCATTTCAGTAACCTGCTAGAACAAAAAGTTCCTGTGGCTTGCCAGCAATTTTGGCCCATCTGAATGGAACTGTACCAGGCAGTAAACTTCTTTGCCTATATGATAGAACTAGGCTGCCTCTGAGCAAACTTTCTGGATGAAAAATGATCAAGGGTTAAGGCAAGTACGGGGCACATTCCACTGCAGGACCGATAGCCGGGAACAAGAGTTCAGATTATTCTACTCTGCAGCTGGAATTCAGTATGTAAACAATGATGTGTCACTGGCAGTGCCCCAAGAGTAGACCAGCTCTAGCAGTGACTACCAGGATCTTTTGAGTCACAGATTTTCCTTAATTTAGGGGAAGGCTGGAATAGTCATATGCAATTTGCATGGACATTCATGGCATACATTTTCTGTTACACTTTTTAAAAAAATGGATGCTTAATTAAAAAGTTGTTAGTAGTAGCTGCTACACTATCATGTTGGGTTTTTTTACATTTTGGGACCCTTCCCCAGGGTCTCTAGCAATGTTATTTTTAGTGGGTGGGACCTGTGAACCCTATTCCTCAGTGAATAGTGCATTTAAACATGCCCACTTAGCACTGCATCTGCCATAGATACTGCCAGGTATTTGAGCCATTCATTGGCTGACAATTTTTCCTTAATAAGATATTTAATGACAAATGCCAGTTCTGACCTGGTGGGAGACATTGTTATAGCTTGAGTAGATGCAGCTTACAGGAAACAGGTTGCATCTCTGGGATGAGAATAGGTTTGCCAAATTATTTATTTATTTATGATTTATTAGACAATATGCAACTGATAAAAGAAACTAAACTTCTAGGGTGGGCTGTGTTGTGTTGTGTTTATGATGCAATTCAGCCTCCATGGTATTTCTCCATTCTAGTTGAACAGCGGTAATACTTTAAACAAAAAAAATCCTCTATGCGTCTCTGGAAATTGCCCTTGATTCATTGGATGTATGTGACCCTATGAGTCACCAGATTCTCGTATCCATGCCAACAGCTGCTACAGACAGACAGAATTACTGCATGAGTCTTACTAAATGCCAATTGTGGAAGGATAGTTTCCTTCCAAAACAATCCTTATTCAGCAAAGTATTCATTTCAGTTACTTCCCTTTTCTCTGCTATTTCTCACCTACTCTCTTCCACTTGCCTTAAAGTAGAGCTGAGTTCGGTTGGCAATAAACCACTCATCCACCAAAATCTTCCAGAAGGTATAATGTGGTTCTAACTCAAAACACACTCAAAAGGCATTCATATTAGGGGAAAGTACCAATGCATTAAATTGGAGAAAAACCCTCACAAAAAGTAGATGCTCTAGAAGAAGGCATTAAAAAGGTATGTTTTAGGAGAACTGCCCTCAGTCCTCTGTGATGAATTTTCAGATAAATGCAGAAATGGGCTGGAAAGAGTTTACAGTCAGAGAAATAAGAAATTGAGGAAAAACAGAGGTGACAGTTTTATATATGTTTGGATATGTTGGACTAGATTCTTGGCACTTTTCAAAATAACTGTGTCCTCTTCTCTTCTCTTCTCTTTTTCCACCTTTCAATCCTAAATAATTCCTTCAGCTGCTCAGCTGTAACTTTTTTGTTTATAATCAACATAACATAACATCTTCCATTCCCAAACCACAAGTATCTTTTGCTCTTTTGTCTGTTCTCAGCTGACAAGCAAAAGCAGCTCTTTGTAAAACTAAACGCCAAATGCATTCTGATCATTGTTTTTTATGCAAAAGAAGGCCATTGTTTATATCTACTGCAGCCTAAAACTGGATTTTTTTAAAC
The DNA here is from genome assembly GCF_035149785.1 of Candoia aspera. NCBI lineage: Eukaryota > Metazoa > Chordata > Lepidosauria > Squamata > Candoiidae > Candoia > Candoia aspera. The sequence continues at coordinate 316,103,142 of NC_086153.1, forward strand.
AACCCCTGGCTCCAAGTTCCATTAATAATGGGGGAAGCACTCACATCAAATATTAATGCCATTTCATAAAAATCTAGCAAAGTGAAGGACAGCCTGCTAGCTCAAAGTTTGGAGCCACTCCAGGTCAGAGAGGGAGGAAAAAATTGGAGCATCTGTATAAAAACATACAGAAAATGAATACTGATTGTACACTAGGAAGTGGTAGGAACTATAAAATATCTAGTCTTCTGGATTAGGTTTACACATTATGCCAGTGTGGTTTGTTTAGACTTATTTGCTTATTTGTTTTCTTTATTACATTTATATCCCACCTCTCCTCCAGGAGCTCAAGACAACATATGTAGCACTTCCTCCTCCATTTTTTTCCCCGCAACAACAATAATAGCATGCTTTCAATCATCAGGCACAGATGCAGCCTTCACAGTCTTCACACACGTTAAAACATTTGCAATCTGGTAAAACATTTTATACATAGAATACATCTTGGCCACAACTCATTAAGCAGGAGTTGTGAATCCAAGCGGATCCCAAGATTGCCCACCACTCTTGAATGGGGAAGTGCAACTCCATCCAAGGTTAAAATGGAATCTCCCTGGATCTAGGTGGCCCTAATATTCACAGCTATTCAGCCTTGGTAGGATTGAGCTGGAGGTGATTCCTCCCCATCCAGCCTGCACAGCTTCCAGGCATTGGGATGGGACTTTGACAGCCTCATTTGGCTGGCCTGGGGTCAACAGATATTATTGGGTATTATCAGCATGTTGATGATACCAAGCCCCAAACTGGTAGATGACCTCACCCAGTGGTTTCATGTAGATGTTGAGTAGGAAAGGAGAGAGGGTAGAACCTTGCAGCAGCTCACAAAGGACAGGAACCAGCCCTGAAGGAAGAGAGAACCACCATAGAATGGTGCCCCCTAGGGCCAATCCAGAAGGATACCATGGTTGATGGTATCGAAGGCAGCTGAGAGACCAAGGAGGAGAAGGATGGATACAATGTAATATTGCAACATTACTAATATTATACGACTTATTTCTCACAAATTATGTAACTAAGCTGCATAATTTAACAACCACTCCATTTTAAGATTGTGATCAAGTTAAAGAAAGAAAAATCCTAACTCATAGAACAAAGCAATAACAGATACTCAGATTTTGTTGCTTTTAATTTCCTCATAAAAATATGAAACCTTGGCAAAGCGTTGCCTCTTCAAGCCAGGAAGCATCTGTTCTTCAGAGTCTTTCATGCCACTTTCATGCCAAGGAATATGTACAGCTGACTAATGCTTCAGACTAGCATTTCAGAAGTGCTATTGTACAATTATACAGCTCTGCGCTTCAAAAGGGTCCAAGCTTGATGAAAAGTCCCATAATATTGTAACAATATAATATAAAACATGAGTTATCCAACAAGATTTCAAGAACACAATTAACTGAGCCAAGGGCTGAGTAAACTATTATATCTTCTTCTGAACACTAATTAAAAACAACTCTGGTATTCTAAGGCAAAGCTTCTCCAAGAATTCACTTCTTCATCTGCCTTCAACCATGATATCATAGAATCATAGATTCATAGGGTAGGAAGGGACTTTGGAAATCTTCTAGTCCAACCTTCTGCTCAGGGCAGGAATCCTCGTACCATTCTTAGACAAAGGCTATCCTACCTTTCCATGAAAACCTCTGCTGATAGAGCATCCACAACTCCAGGAGGCAGGCCGTTCATGCTCTCATGGTCAGGAAATTTCTCCTTAATTCAACTTTGGATCTCTATCTATATCTCCATCTATCCACCCATTGATTCTTGTCCTACCCTCCGGCACTATGAACCATAAATCCAAGCCCTCCTCATTGTAATAGCCCTTCAAGTATTGGAATGCTGCTATCATGTCTCTCCTTAGCCTTCTCTTCTTAAACATACCTAGTTCTTTTAACATTCTTCATAGGATCTAGCCTTCAAGCACCTTACCATCTTTGTTGCTCTTCTCTGTATTTTTTCCAGTTCCTTATCATCCTTCTTGTATTTTGGTGACCAGAACTGAATGAAGCATTCCAGGTGCAGTCTGACCAGTGCAACATAAAGTAGAACTGTAACTTCCCATGGTCTCTACACTTATATCTCTGTTGATCCAGCTCAAGATTGTATTGGCTGTTTTGGCTGCTGCAGTACATTGGTGGCTCATGTTTAATCTGTGATCTACAAGGACACCTAGATCTTTCTCATAAGCACTATTGATAAACCAAGAATCCATGCATTTGGTTTTTCCCACCTAAGTGCAGAACCTTACATTTCTGTTGTAAGATATTGTTGGATACTGTCTAATGTTCAGGTCTATCAAGATCCATTTGAACCCTGAACCTGTCTTCTGAAGTATTAGCAATCCCACCTACTCCCCAGCTTGGGTTGTCTGCAAATTTGATGAACGTACTTTCTATCTCCTCATCTAAGTCATTTATGAATACATTGAAGGCCACTGGGCCCAGGACAGAACCCTGGGAAACCCTATAGCACATCTCCCCCCATGTAGACATAGATCCATTGAGGACCACACATTGTCTACAGTTGTTCAACCATATGTGAATCAATCTGGTAGTGGAGCATCCATCCCATATTGTTCCATTTCATCAAGAAGGAGGGTACAGGCAACTTTATCAAATGCCTTACTGAAGTCTAAGTATACTACTTCCCCAGCTTCCCTTGCTCTGCAAATAGTCGCTTTGTTAAAAAAAAAGCTACAGTATAAGATTTGTCTGACACAACCTACTTTTAACAACAAACTATTATGCTGGCTTCTGGAAATAATCTTATTCCTTTCTAAATGCTTGCAAACTTGCTTGCTTATCTGTTCTAGTATTTTCCCAGGTACTGATGTCAAAGTGATTGGAGTATAGTTTCCTGGGTCTATTTTTTCCCCTCTTTTAAAGACTGGAACAACATTAGCTCTTCTTCTTCTGCAGTCTTACACCTCTCAGCCACTTTCTATTGGTCTTTCACTTGGCCTGTGCCTAGAAATAAGGCAGTGTGTACCTGAAAGGAAAACTCCCAATTGAATTTGCTTCTCCTATTGGAAAAGACAAAGCTAATGAATCATTTGCTTGCATCTCAGAATGAACAAAAGAAGCTACTAACTTTCTGTTAGTTCAGTGTAGTCTACCTTAGCTTCCAAAACCTAGTGTTCTCCAGATGCTGCAAAGTGCAATTCCCATCCCTAATGGTCATGCTGGGTGAAGATGAAAGAGTATTACTTGACCTCCTCATATAAATGGTTTGCAAAGACAGCATTTAATGTAAGGTTCTAAAAACATTGATTCTTCAAGACCAAGCAAAAGCTTTAAGCCTGGAAAGATTTCTTATGGGAAAACAGAGCAATATACAACTGATGTATAAAAATATACAGTACAGTAGCAAGTTGGTGCCATAAGCTCAAAATAATGAAGAATACAGCATAAATTAGGAATTTCACAAATTCTTCTAAAGACTGATTTGGGGGATGGGGGATTCTACAGAGGAATCTGTGGAGCTAGCATTTATGTTTTTCTTAAGAGATCCTTGGATGGCCAGGTAGGTTGCATGTAGTCTTTTAAAATACATATGGTGACAGAGGAATCTGAAAAGAAAAAAATATAGTAATAAGCTGTAAATACTTAACACAAGTTTTGTGTTATATGGTCTGGTCAGGAAGTGCCAGAAACGGGAAGCCTTTGTGTGAAAAGTCCTAGTGAAAGTATATCAAGCTAAAGGTTAAGCAAAGTTGAAAAACAGACCTTTGCCATCTCATGCATTCTGAAAAGGAAAATGAAATCTCTTTCTGCCTTCATCTTGTGGGATTTTTCCTCCATGTTTTTGTCAAGAGTGAACTCTGGGAAAAATAGGAGGAGAGAGGGAGGGACGGAGAATTACTGCAGAATAAAGAATAAAAAGTATAAAAAGTGTTAGAGGACAGACAAGACAAGAAAGAATGGGCAAGGATTTGCAAGGATAGAAGGTATGAAAAGGTAGAGTGAATTCTCTCAGTATGAACTTAATTATATTTTCATTTGTTAAGAAATATAAGAAGTTACATTAACTTACTATTTCTTACTCCTTTTTTATGCTTGGCATTTCTTACCCCAAGCAGGAATTGTGTAATGGATATGATGTATGAATAGTAACAACTTTTGGAAGTGACTGGGAGCTGCCTGCAAGGTTTTCTGGCTCTACTTGCTACCCTGGGGCCTTTGGCTGTACACTTCTACCACAAACTATGATTTACAAAACCATAAAGGCAAATTCACACTGCTTGTTTAGCTAAAACAAAAGAAATCTTATTGGGCAATTGGACATTGGACTAGATACCTTAAAGCTCCTATGACTTCCTACTGCAAAATCTGTATTTGCTTTCTGTCTGTTTTCTTAAGGTTGTTCCAATCTCTTCCTTTCTCACCGAAGTGGAGTAGAAATGACTGGCTCTGAACTTTGAGCTACTAGGCGGGTCCCTCATTTTGTCCTTTGCCAGATTTTACTAAATGGAGTCAATGTTTTGTGTGTGTACATCAAACAGACACCCATTATGAAGAAATTTGGAGTCCGGGAGCGGTTGCAGTAGGGAAGTATTTATTGTTGTTTTTAAAAAAATACAGTTTTAGGCTGAAGTAGATATAAACAGTGGCCCTCTTTTGCATACACAACAATGATTAGAATGCATTTGGCCTTTAGTTTTACAAAGAGCTGCTTTTGCTTTTCATCTGCAGAACAGACAAAAGGAGAAAAAGCATATAAATATGCTGGTTCTGGATTGGAAGATGCCATGCTTGGCTGTAAACAAAAAAAGCTACAACTGAACAGCTGAAGAAATTGTCAGGTTAGCATCCTATCATCTCACCAAAAGGATAATAGATCAAAGATCTATGAAAGGAAAATGCATGAGTTGAGAGGAAGGGGAAGTCAGAGAAAGTCATGGTCAGATGGAGTTGATGAGGTCCTGAAAAAAGAGAATTGAGAAGGTTAGTGAATAAAGCTACGCATGGACATGGTGGAAGAAAGGATGGTTTGTAAGAATAGATAGATATGGAAAGGTTTACTGAATGATGTTATGCCTGCGGTTGGCTAGTGCCCTAAAATGCCCCTCCCATGCGAGGACCGAATTAGATCACAGCCATCTGGACTTTATTTATATTTATATTTATCTGTTATTTGTAATTGTTTTTATATGGTGTACTTTTGTATATTGTAATTTTATTGTATATTTATTGTTTTATTGATTATCTTATTGTAAACCGCCCAGAATCCCTCTGGTGAGGAGAGATGGGCGGTGACAAATTTGATAAATAAATTAAATAAATAAATAAAATTATTCTACCTTATGCTTTAATTTCTTTTACTTGCTATTTCTGACTCCTTTTCTGTGTTCAGCATAATATTGCATGATGGTTATATATGTATGTATGCACTTTTTTATCCTTTCAAAAATTGCCAGGTCTACAAACTGATTTGAGAAGGTGGGCACCACAATAAAGTAGATTTGAGTGGGCTGTATATCCCTAGTGTAAATGTATGTAAAATGCTAATCAGGTATGCAAAATCATCTCATAACTTTTTCGATTGGTCCTGCGAGCACGAGGATATGGAAATATCATGTAATTGTTCCATGTGGGTTTACAAGATCCATAGAAAGTCAGAAAGATAATGCATACCATGTTTTAGATATTTTTTATGATATAAACATGTGAATCTGATTTCTATGAATCTATACAAACACATCTGAGAGGGATGCCTGAAGAGCCAAAGAGTTATCTTTTGGTTGCCCTCATCCACCTGACATAAACTTAGTTGTTACGAAAGTGGAAATAACTACAGTATGTTTCGACTATATCATTTCAGTCTACAGCTGGGGACTTACATGGCTGAACTGTCCTATGAAAATCTGGATTTGCACATTGAAAGCTGTCGTGGCAGGTAGTAAATTGGTTTAGAACATTCCTCTTTGTCACAGGGTTTCCTATATAGCTATATCTTACCCAATACAGATCTACCACCTGAGAACTAGACCTTGGACTCCAGTGTTTAAAGCTGTACGAAACAGACCTAATCAGCAACTGAAGATTCAGTGATTTTATTATACACTGTATGTAAACACAGCAAAACTAGCACTTGATATCTTCAGATAGGCTAATAGGAAAAGACTGATATGAAGCAAACTTGGCCCTGCCAATCTGATTTTTAGGAATTAGCACACTTTCTCAAGAAAAGTAGATAAGAGCAGTACTGTAGAAATTCCTGCACCCTCTCAGTCATCCAAGGCAGGGAATGCAGTTTAACATTGCAACCGAATCCTGATATGTTTTCTGGCTATCAGGAATGTCCTGATTCACCGCTTAGATTTTTAGGCTGTTGGCTACGGGCACCAATATGCCTGCAGAACTTGCTTTAATTCCTGCCACTCCCTGCCTCGCACAGATTTTTCAAAGGTTACTTTAATAAGAATAGCTGATAATAAAAAACCAGAAAGGGTATATTGCAAAGCACCAGCCTCTAGCATAATATTAGCTCACCAGAATGCCCCCGACTCATGCATGAACACTATATACATCTTCACCAAATGAAAAAACAGTGGGTGGCTTCAGACTAGTGCTTTGTTGCTTCAGTTGCTCAGAAAAAAAGATGAAGATGTGGGATTATAAAACCATCATGAGGAGCTAGAGGGGATGACTAGGAGCAGCCTCACAAGATAACCGCCCAGAGTCCCCTTGTCGGGAGAGATGGGCGGTGATAGATATTTGAAAAACAAACAAATAAATAAATAAATATTTCTCTTTGGATAAATGGGTGATTTGTGGCTTGTCATATTACTTATGGCATCTACGTTGATTGGACAAGTCTCCCATAGCAGCCACTTTTTGAGCGTACACACGATATGCTATCAAGAAGCCCAACTGTATCTTCCCAGCCAGAAAGCTTATTAACCCTGGACTACACTATACCAGCTCTCAAAAGACTGCTGATGGCAATTAGTCTGGGTAACTAATAGCAGAATTACTTCTCTGTTTGTTAATAGGGCTACCATATCTAGGCTTCAAAGTCCAGATGACTACTAGATGGCAGCAAAGAGAGTGTTTCCTACCATCCTTTTTTTTTAAATCTCAGCTATTGGATATGATATTTATTATGTTGTTATAATGTTTTTATCTTGTTTTTACTCATTAACTGCCCAGAGTCGTATATTTGAGATGAGCAGCTGCATAAATTGAATGAATGAATCAATCGATCAATCAATCTAGTGGTCCTTCAAATTTCTGTAACCTAGATAAAGGAAGACCTACTCTTAAATTTCCCAGGACCATTGTAGCAGCCATAGCTGTGAAGGAAGAAGCTAGACTAGGATGCCTTTTGGTTTTATACCTCCTCCTACAATATCAAATTCAGGGTCTGACAGTTCAATCTTTCCCAGAGTAAGATTCTATGTTCTCTTACTCTATACTACTGACTGATTCAATATCTAATATTCAAAGGCTGGCTTAACCATAGACTGACATGACATATCAGTTGTGCAGCATGTATTTTTTCAAATTGTCACTTCAGCATTTTCATTCAGCGTCCTGCGTACTTCTCTGACGTAACTGGAAAGAATTGCATACATGGAGGAAACTTGATGACAATTTGTTACCAAACTAATGCTGTGACTCAGCTGGCAATCCTGAGCTGTCATCCACATGTCAATTTCCCCAGAGTCTCCTTTACCACTATGGTTCACTAATAGAAAGCATCCTTAGCTGATAAGCCAGATACATTGATTGACTGATTGATTGATTATGTGCCATCAAGTCGTTGTCAATTCTTAGTGACCACATAGATTTTCTCTATAAGCCAGAAACATGGACAGCACAATATGCATTAACTATGCAACCATAAATCAACAGCTGAGGGGGAGTTTCAGCCCCCCTAAATGGACCACACCAGGAAATCAATTGAAATGAATTAAGGAGGCATCTGCCCGAGCCACTTCCAAACGCTATCTGGCTGTTCTGGGCTTTAAAAAATGCTTCAGCCCCTTTTACCTAGGCAACAGCCCCTGCATAGCTTTGTCAAGGTCATCTTCCTTACTCTTTGTAGGAGGGGAGGGAATTCCATGATCAAGGCAATTGTATCAAGAATGCCCCCTCTTGGGTTGCTGCACAGCAAATCTCTGACAGATGTGCTACCCTCAAGCGGGCTTCCCCATGCCATGTAGTAGGGCACATAAAGGAGATGCTTTATCAGATATCCATGTAAGTCATAGTATCTTACAAATACTTTGAACAATTTGAGAGTAGTTGCCTACAGGCAAACATCAGCTCATTAGCACCCTCCTATTCATGTTCCCCCGAGGGACATGCAGGCTCTGATACTGGAGGTAATACAGAGCCCTCATAACTAATTTTACTGATAGCTAGCTTCATATATCTTCCATATATGTTGGAAGATATATGAATATACATGAATTTATTTTAAAATATATATGATATATGATATATATGATATGAATTTGTTTCATTCCCTTTTAAAGCAATCCAGGTTGGTGTCCATTGCTATATCTTGTGGTAGCTAATTCCATAAATTCACTATGGAAAAGAGTGCCTTTTGACCAGTTATTGAATGTTCAACCATTATACATCATTGGATGAAACTGAAGCCATTTCCACTCAGGCACCATTTCCCCACAAAACACTCAGAATCATACAAACCCACCTTGCTCCACAAGTGTTCTCACAATTAGCTGCCATAGAATCTCATGAGTTTCTCTCTAGCGGTCCAATAGGGAAGTGCACAATGCTCTAGGTAGCACACAACCTGCCTGTCCTTGTCCTCCCTTTGCACGGTTTATTTTGTGGTACTACTACTATGCAGAAAAGCAAGAAAACCACCTCTCTGATTCACTGGAGCAGTGTTTCTTAACCTTGGCAACTTTAAGGTGTCTAGACTTCAACTACCAGGATTTTCCAGCCAGCTATGCTGGCTGGGGAATTCTGGAAATTGAAGTCCAGACATCTTAAAGTTGCCAAGGTTGAGAAACACTGTTCTAACCACTGTAGCTGTCCTTTAACAGAATTTGCTCTAGGCCTTTTTCTGCAACTACTTCTATTCCTCAATATACATTTTGAGGTATGAGGGTCAGAACTATAGAACTGCAAAAAAGCAGTATGCTATTGCCAGTTTTACTTTTCATTTCATTCCTTTTCTAACAATCACAGTATTCAAATAATACCCATTGTTTCTTTTACATATCATGCGGAATAAGCGAAGTGAGAAGGAATAACAATGGTGGGAATCAATCCATTCTTCTGATTAATGTGCAGACTTAGATATAAGACTGTTCCCTTTTTTTACTACAGCTTTTGTACTTTAATAGACAAGGACAAAGCTCACACAATACACTACGCTGTAGTTGGTTACAATCATGATTTCATGAATAAAGCACAATTGCCTGGGTTTACACAACATATTAGTAATGGAGTGAACCCACTTTCTAGGTTCATATAATAGAGACATTAAATCATAAACTAATCCAAAGAACTGGATTTTTTCAACAAGATAAAACTAATCAAGCTTAATATGTTGTCCAGGTACTCACTAGATATACATATTAAGTTCAGCTGCTATGTGGAATTTGCCTGGCTTACAAAAGATGCACACTGGGGGATAAATTACACAATCTGGAAAACTCCTATCAGGTAGCTGAAGAGCTAAAGCTCTGGTTTTGTTTTGTTTTGTTTTACTGTAAGTATATTTGAATGTAAGTACAGGATGGCCCAGTCTAGATCAGCATCATTGTGTGTAGAGATGGGAAATTTAATCCTTCAAAATGTGGGTTGCAACACTCAGGCGTTTGCAAGCAATGGGAGGGTCACAATTATCTCCAGCATGCAGAGGGGTATTTTGTAATTCTATTTAAGTTATAGGTATTGTCAGACTCTTCTGACCAAGATACGGCTGTAAATCATAGCTTGTCTGATGCTTCAAGGCTTAGCCTGAGTTTTTGGCTTACCTTGGCAGAAGACTCACAAACGTAGCTGGGTAGATTAGAATGTTTATTGCAGGCAAGAATTATAAACACTTGACTTACAAACACAAATAAATACAAATACAATATAAATAGTGTACTACTGTACAAAGATATCAGAGATGTTGCATATTCTCTGGATTGTAAACTCAAGTCTTCTTCTTTCTACCTTCTACCTTAACAGATTGTTTGAGACCTAGTGGCCCTGAAATCTAGAGGTTGTTGTATATTTTCATTATGATCATCTTTAGCCTGGGAACTGCTGGTCTTTTCCTAACCAGCTTCAATCCTTACAAGTATTACTTCTAAATATGTATTATCTCTCTCTGTTATCAATCATCTGCAAACTGTATGCAGCTCTGTGTTGGTTTTGAGTGGAGGAGTGATGCATTCACTCTTTTAGAGTGACATATGGCCACTCTGCTAAAACATGGCACAGCCCGTCATATTAAAACTATACCACCCCCTTCTGCACATGTTAACTCAGCTTTGGGGCTGAATTTAGCTCAACCAAAGACATATCTCTGGGGTGAGAAATCTGTTAACCTTTAGAAGTACAATTCTCAGTTGTAGCATCTGATCTTCCAAGTTGTCCCAGCAACTTAGAGAGAGTCACAAATACTCTTTTTTTAAACTGAAAAAACTGGAGTAGTATCAAAACTCACTCCCACTTTGTCTGTGACAGGTTGTATGGCAAAGCTGGGAGCAAACTCTGGAGTGAGTTTTGAGAGAGGGCTAGAACCGTGGATTTGAGCATCTGTCAAAATCATCCACTGGTCAGTTTTGTTTATTATTTAGTCATTTAATTATTGGCTAAATAATACTATTAGTTATTTTGTAATTCATAAGAAGGTTGCACAAATTCATTTAACATTTAGGGGTCACATTATTGCACAATTTGGGAATCTATAACAATCCATTTTTAAGGATAGCTACTATTTATTACAATTTATTTTATTATTTAAAATAACTTACTTTTTTTTCCTTTTTTAAAAGGACTTATTCAATACAAAGGGAAGGGAATTCCACATTGTTCCAAAATATTTACACCATCAAGGTGGTCTTTGCATTCTCTAAGGAAAAAAAGTGCTAGAGCAACAATTTTACTTTGTAAAATTCCCCTGAAGTGGGAATCTACTGTGATTCCAGCAGCAGCCCTAACAATAAAAATGTTGTAAAAGCAAACATGGCTAGAATGATAACATGGTAAGTCTAACCCCATGACCTATATTTTGGCTGACTCAAGTTAAGTTTTACAGCATAATTGTGCAGCCTTGCCTTGTAAAAAAAGGAGCCAGAAAGACACTGAAAAATAGGAAGTTGCTCTCTCCTTTTTTTTTTTTTAAGTCAAGGACTCCTGGCAACTGCCTGGACAAGTCCCTGCAGTTAGTTTTCTTGGCAAGATTTCAGAAGTGGTTTGCCATTGCCTCCTTCCTAGGGCTGAGAGAGTGTGATTGGCCCAAGGTCACCCAGCTGGCTTTGTGCCCAAGGCAGGACTAGAACTCACAGTCTCCAGCCTGATGCCTTAACCTCCACACCAAATTGGCTCTCAAACTGGCTCTGCCTCCATAGTCAGACTATTTGTAAACCCATCATTGCTATCGCTTAAACCAGGGGAAGGCAATCAACAGGCCACATTCCCAACCCCAGTACCCAATTCGTAGCCCCAACCTCCTGGGGCAGAGCTGATGTTTTCAGACCTTTAGATTTTTAAAGGCTGGGGGAATTTTAAGAAGCAAAATGGGTACCTTAAGAAGTGCAGACATTCACAATATCCATTGCACTGCTTAAAACTTTTTTGGCTGGTTTAGCAGTGGAGGAATATTAAAAGGCAAAATGGAAAGAATGGTCAACAAATTTCAGCTACGTGCACTCCAGTGTTGTCAGTTCATGAGCTATACCCCATACAGGTTCAAAGAAAAAGTGACACCCCCCCCCCCCCTGCAAAGAGGACTGGTAATCTGGTAGTTTGGTAGGATTTTCTGGCCCTGTTTGAGATGCCAGAGGTTGGACCTAAGATCTCTTACATGAAATACTTGGCTCTACCAATGAGCACAGTTTTTCTCTACCCCTCCCTCTCCGGATGACTTGTCCAGCAATAGAGTATCTTTTTTATGTACAGATCTGCACAAATTAATATGCTGGCCTTCTGGTTAAGATATTCAGGTGGTAGGTGATGCGAAAACCATTTTTGGTGTCAGAGTTCTGGACAAGATGGGCCCATAATAGTTTAACAGTATATGGCAGTTTTTGAATGGGACAACAGATATACAATACAGGAATCCCTGAGCAGATCTCCAAGGCAAGTGCAATGTGCAACACAGCCCAGAAAATTACTTTAGGGAGTTTGGTGTAGTGGTGAAGGCACGAGACTAGAAACCAGGAGACTGTGAGTTCTAGTTCCACCTTAGGCAGAAGCCAGCTGGCTGACCTTGGGCCAGTCACTCTCTCAGCCCTAGGAAAGAGGCAATGGCAAACCACTTCCAAAATCTTGCCAAGAAAACTGCAGGGACTAGTCCAGGCAGTCGGCAGGAGTCAACACTGATCCGATGGTTACCCCCCCCCCCCAAAAAACCCAAAACAATATCACCTATTCGATTGGCAGATCTCCAAACCTAAAAAGTGGTCTCTCACGTGGCCAGCTCTCTTAAGGGTAGGTAACCGACCCCCCACTCCTCTCAACGCACAAAACGCATCCCCCTCCAGCTATTCCTCTGCAGCCTGGGACCTCCCACCCACTTTCCTAACCCACCAGCCAGCTGAACCAGTCCATGCTTAGCCAGATCACCCCGTGTGAAGAGAGGCGGAGGACGTTTCCTTTCCCGGGGCAGCGGGACGTAGGATCGCGGCTTTCTCTCCCCAGGAAATGCAGGACCACAGTCATCCGCGGCATAACCGCCAAACTCGACGGCAATGCCGGCTCCGCCCCGCGAGAGATTCAACCCGGGGCCCTTCCCGTCGTTTCCCCACGCCTTCCACGTGGGAGCGCGGGCAGGGCACTCTTCCCCTGAGCTTCCTTCCACTTTCTAGCACCAGTCCGCCTTCTCGTCCGGGCGGGGGAGAGCAGAGCTGTCGGGAGGGTCCCGCCGGCTCCTCTCCGTCCGGGAGAGCCCGTCTGTGGGAAACTGATCGGGTTTCTTTTCGGCCGCTGTCTTCGGAGCCGGAGGGAGAGGCTTGGCCCCGAAAGGCGTTTGCGGGAAGCCGGGGGCAGAGGATGCTGTTCTGGTGATCCGGGGCTGGAAGCGGCAGGCCGTGAAAAAGGAAGGAGAGAAGAGTGGAAGAGAAAGAAGAGAAGCGGTAGGTAAGGAGGGGACCCGCTCGGTTTCTCAGGGGCTGTCGAGGCAGGCAGGTCCGCCCAGGACGTGCAGAGAGATCGATGTTGGGGGACTCTGAAGCAGGAACGTTATAGAAACTGTTAGAAGCTGCTGCCTCTAACGATATACCGGGCGATATTTCTAGCTTGCTTGCTTCCCCCAAATAAAAACTTTTGCAGCACCGTAAAGAGTCACACAGCAGTTTAAGATTGGGAGCAGAAGCCCATTTTTTGAGGTACCTCTCTCGTTCTTTTTCGCCATTCTTCTTCAACGCCTTCGGGCTTTGGGCAATAGTGGAAAGTTTTCTTCTCCCCCTCCTCCCTCCACCCACCGTCCTCCGCGCGCCTCTCTGCTGTGCTCTCTGCGGTGGCTGCGCAGCCTGGATGGGTCCCGAGCTGCCGCTGGCTGCCCCTTCGGTATTTGCCGCAGTCTTTCCCAATCTGGTGCCCTCCGGATGTGCTTGTACTTTAGCTCCTGAATTCCCCAGCTAGTTTGACCATATTGGCTGGCGGTTTGGGGCGTGTAGCCCAACTTCCCTGACGGGCACCAGGTTGGGGAAGGTTTTGACGTTACTTTCAGGCAGAGCAAGGGAGCTAAAACTCAGCATGCAGTATTCTTTTTTTTTATGTGTGGCTGAATGGAACTGGCTGGGTGTTTTACAGTTGCTAAGTGACAATGTCTGCAAAATCAGTTGGTGGTACTTATTTAAAGTTCATTAAAATGGGCACAAAGGTGTAATCTTGTGTACACAGAGTCAGTGAATAGAAATGATGCACTTTTCCCCACACAAATCCTACTTTATATGCATTTCCTTGGAGGTAAGTAACACTGAGTCAATTTCAGCTCCTCCTCAGAACTGCAGCCATCAAATCCTTTCCCTCCTTTCCCTTCAGGGCAGATTATGTAAACGTGAAGAAGAAAAGTCAGGCAAAGAAGCCACCTCTGTATTTTGGGGAATGGATGTGTTGCTCACCAGCTGTCATTCCCTGGGAGCTCTTGGCTGTCTCTGGTCATGCCAACACCTTTTCCCTACTTGATCAGCATGAAAAGTTTACTTGCAGACTACTAGCCGTGGCCACCCACTTAGGGAAGGGCCATTAAGGTGCTACATAACCACTTGATCTATGTGTAATTACCTTAGCAGAGACTGCAGATGTTACTAAGAGTTATTGATCAAATTTAAAGCACTGAAGAGTTTTGCGCACCTTAAAAACAACTTACTACAGCCTAAAATTTCATAGATTACAGCCGAAAGCATCTGAATGATTTTCAAGATAACACAAGGCTCTTTGTTTTTTGCTTTTTGTTTTTAATGGCAACACTTTAAAATGAGAGCTAGTTTGGTCTAGTGGTTAAGGTGCTGGTCTAGAAACCGGGAGACTGTGAGTTCTAGTCCTGCCTTAGGCATGAAGGCTGGCTAGGTGACTTTGGGCCAGTCACTCTCTCTCAGCCCAACTCATCTCACAGGGTTGTTGTTGTAGGGAAAATAGGAGAAGGAATAATAAAGGCGGGATAACAAAATCTAAAAAAACTCCATCCCCTGGAAATGAGTTACACACTATATTTATATCCCACATTTTACCTGAAACTAATTTTCAAGGCCACTACTTACTTAAAAAACATTCTACAATAATAAAGAGAAGAAAGTTGCTACCCATGAAGAAGTTCAGTAATACTTCCTGCAGCTCTTCTGCCTTGAACTGCAAATAGGGAGGTGTGTGTGTTGTTTTTGGAGTCTCACAGTCCTATGGACGTTTATTCCCATTGAGCACAATGGAGCTTGCTTCTCAGTGAGTGTGCATGGGTGTGCTCCTTCCTTGTCTTCCTTAGCTTACACAGTCCCAGGATGTTTGTGTTATCAACTCTAGCTGTTTTGTGAAGGCTATTTTGAACTGTTCATTCTGCAATTTCATTTTCCTCTGATCTCCCTACAGTATTTACAGTTCCAGCCCACATCCTTGGAGAGAAGACTCCCTGCACTTGATCAGTCTGTCATCCCCCCAAATCTTAAACCATCATAAATGCCTTGCTTTTCCTGTATTTGTTACAGAGAACAAATAAGTCTGAATAATGGCTTGAAGTCTTGCAGATGTATAGGACTTCAGTTCCCGTAATTCCCAGCCAGAAGGTAGGGAAGACTGGACTGAAGGATCTGTTACCTAACAAGCTTCACAGATAAGCCACTTTATATACTTTTTAAATAGAAAAGCAGGATTAAAAACATTACAATAATAGACAGAGGCAGGTGGATTAGACCTGTGTTGCTCAACTTTGGGAACTTTAAGATGTATGGACTTCAACTCCCAGAATTCTTCAGCCATGC
The DNA here is from genome assembly GCF_035149785.1 of Candoia aspera. Taxonomy (NCBI): domain Eukaryota; kingdom Metazoa; phylum Chordata; class Lepidosauria; order Squamata; family Candoiidae; genus Candoia; species Candoia aspera. Next base: position 316,118,791 of record NC_086153.1, read on the forward strand.
ATGCTGGGTGGAGAATTCTGGGAGTTGAAGTCCACACATCTTAAAGTTCCCAAAGTTAAGAAACGCTGGATTAGACAATAGAAGCAGTAACCTCTTTCTCTATTTCTTGCTAGCAGCTACTATTCCAAGGTTAACTGCCATTGGATGGGGAAGTTTCATTTAGTTAACATGATAAATAGCTGTTGCTAGATCCAGTCTCCAACATATATTCATTTATTTATTATCATTTGTTAAACGTATATTCCACCTTTTTTCTAAGACCTCAAAGTTGCTCACATGGGGATTTCACTTCATTTTGATCCCCAGACCAATCAACCAGGTTGGGCTGAGAGTCACCAAAGTCCAAAGTCACCTAGTGAGTTTCCATGCCGAGAGTAGATTCTGCTCTTAGATTAACACTAACCACTTCACCACACTTCTGTTTAACAGCCTAGAATGGCCATTTAATCAAGGGATGGACAACTTCTTAATGGCAGAGGATACTTTTTTTTCTTATCATTATTATTTCAGGCTCCACGGGGCCACAGGGGGCATACAGTATCTGGTGATGCAGTGATGACTCCTGAGGGCATGACAAAAATGTCCCTGACTTCTTTCCTTTTGTCAGAGCCTGAACAGTATTCTGATTGTGAAATTGGTGTGATAAATCTTATGAACACCACCACCCCACTTCACTGGTTTGGCCACTTTAGTAACACACTGTGAGAATAGCCAAGGTCTACTTGCAGTCAGTGGTCGTGGTTGTCCATCCTTCATCCAGCTCAATACATCATACTATGACACATCTTTCTTGGTTACCAGCTACAGGCCTTTTTCCACCCTGCTGTCTGAAATATCCAAGACTGAATTTTAACTTTCTGCACAGAGTGCATGTCATCTCCTTTCTGGCAAACCCAACAGGCTTGTTTCCTTTTGTGTAACATTAAAAAGTAAAGGCTCCTTAAATCAAGTTCAACTCTTGGTAATTTCATGAATGCGCCCACGTAGTTGCTTGGCAACGGTACACAAGGAATTTACCACTGACGCTTTCTTGGATGCTTTTGTTTCTTTCCAATCTAATCTACAGATTTTCTGTGGGTCCCCCATCAAGGGCATTTTCAGGGGGAGGTCAAAAGGTCAGGATGGCAGCTGAAAAAAGTCAAGATGGCAACATACCTTAAAAAGGGGAGGGGCTTAAATCAGATGGTCAGTACTGCCATCTTGACTTTGTTTACATGTCCCTACCCCACCCCTGATGGGTGCCCTTGCTTCCAATCAAATAGTAATTAGGTCAGACATTAATTAGCTTTTCTGAGATTAGCCAAGATCAGCTCAGGGCTGACAACTACCATTACAATGGTAATATACTCAGCTTATTAGGGACTAGGTATTATTTATTAATGTATTACTTTTATTAATTTGTTGCTTTTCAGATTTTAATGTTTTTAAGTAGTCTTCTATTCTCCCAGATAACTTTATTTGTTTGCTTGCTTATAAGATTTATAAGGCTACCCAACTCAAACAGTTTGACTCCGGGCAACATACAGCATAAAAACAAATAATCAAAAAAGGGGAAAAATACAATATATAAATACAACATATAAAATGGTAGCCAAGCACACAACAAAACAACCTCGGGGGAACTCCCACTCAACTGGTCCCTAATGCCTGGGGGAACAACTAAGTCTTAAGGGATTTCCTTAGGAGAGTTGGGGCCCGTTGTATATCTGGGGGAGATCATTCCAGACAGCAGGGGCAACCACAGAAAAGGAACACTCCCTAGGTCCCATAAGATAACAAGATTTAAAAGAAGGAACCTGGAGCATGTCCTCCCTGTTGGACCATGCGGGGCAGGCAGATGTTCTTGGGAGCAGATGGTCCCTCAAGTAACCCTGTCCTATGCCATGTAGGGCTTTAAAGGTAACAACCAGCACCTTGAATCACACCCGGAAGCCTATTGGGAACCACTGCAGCTTGCGGAGAAGCAGTGTTAAATGAGCATAACAAGATGAGCCCATAACTACCCACACTGCTACATTCTGGACCAATTGAAACTTCCAGATGGTTAATCAGGAGACTAAAAATATAATATTAATTTAAAATAGTAATAGTAACAGTTAAAACTAATAATAAATCATTATTATCATCATCTCTTTGTTTTCAAGAAACAAAGGTAGGCATTCAATTCCCCAGGCATATTGCCCATTTCAAAAATTGCTGCAATATGGGCAAAAATATTTTATTGCAATTAATAGAACAGTCTCCCCTAGATAGTGAGCCATCTCAGCAGGTTTCTCACTCTGGCAATCCCTTTGCAGTGAATGCATATGTAATCTAAGAAGGTTAGCTCTTCTTTCCCATTTTGGCTGATACATTTATCTTTTCTTCATTCTGCACATTTATATCCTAGATAAAAGCCCAGATCATCTTTCAGATTACTTTTCTTTTAACCTGATCTGTCTTTTAGTGCATGTACCAAGTTGCATTTTATTTAAGCAAGAAATACATTCCAAATAATTTTTGTGATTACATTTGCTTTCTGCAAACCTGTTAAGTCTACCGTTTGTTAACTGTATTTTTCCCCCTTAAAAATATACATCCATACAGTGTGAGACAAACTGCTGAAAGAATCAAAATGCAGCTGCTGTGATCAACTCATGGTGATGTTAGAACCAAATATTCAGGATACTCTGTTAACCTGAGCCAATTGTGAATGAAAAATCTTGTATAGTTGGTAGAAGTCTAAGAAACTGGATTGTGATATGGGTGTTGTTGGTTGTTGTTTTTTTTTCCCTCTTTGTTTTCCTTTCTTGGTGACTGCAGCATCCAGAGGAGATCATAGAACTGGAATGGGCCACTTAGGCCATAAAATACAACATTTTCTCAGTGCAGAAATGTAGATGAAACCATCTGCCTAAGACATGCTAAGAAGGAGAGCCCACCACCTTTCTAGGGTTTAATTTCTCTTACTGTTGGAAAGTCTAACATTCAGCTGGAATCTTCCTTCTTATATCTTAATTCCATTGTTCCATGGCTTTCTTCTGTATGACCCCTCTCCAGATATTTCTTCATTTAATCTTTTTCTCAAGACTTAAACATACCCAGTTTCCTCAATCTGTCCTTGAATTAGCATGGTCATTTCCACAATAGTGATAAGTAGCACCACCTAGCCATCATTGAAGCAGTATAAAGCCTGCCCTCATTACTATTCTGGCAAAATTATGGCTGGATGACTCCAGAAGACACTGTAAATCACAAGTGTGGAAAATGACTTTAGTTTCTAATCTCCAGACTGTTCTCCTTGCCCTTCTATGAACCCATTCTAGTTTGTTTGATTTTTTCTTAAATTGAGGTGCCCAATTTGGAAACTATACTTCTGTTGATGCAGCTTAAAATTACATTTCCCTTTTTTTCAACCCGGTCACATTGCTGATTCATATTCAGACTGAGATTATCCACAAATTGCTCATCAGGGACTGTTCAGCAGTCACCAGTACTCAAGTGAGATTTTTTGAAGACTGTTGTTAAAACTCTGCAGATATGGACCTCAAAAATGGCAATCACACATGCCTTAGAGAAAGAGCTTGGATTTTACTGAGCAATTGGCAGTGAAGGAGAAAGTGGCAATTGCTGGGGAAACAGCAGTTGAACAGGAGGGAAGGAATAGCAGTGACCAGTCCCTGAGGGCTAGCAACAACATGTAACATACTGTATACTGTTTTTAGGGAAGTCAGTGAATCCAATATATGTTCTGCACAAACTCTTTTCTCTGCCTAAGAGGAATAAGCACAGAGAAGTACTGGCACACATGTCTTAGCTTTCAGACACAGGAGTTCAGACAACAGGAGGGGGCAATGAAGTCTAAAAAACATCTGTTTGTAACAGAGCAGGAGGGGCAGGAGAGAGAAAGGACAGGGAAGAGAAAAAGGACTGAGAAGCCAGCCTGGGTGTAAAGAAAGACAATACAGTAGTTTGGTTGGGGGAGAGAAAGAAGGAGGAGGAGGATTGCCATATCTTTCCATTTTACAGTCCTGATTCTCAAGGACTGACATTACTCAGTGCCTCCAGAAGTTCCTAAAAGGAGGGCAAGAAAGGTAGGGGGTCCTTATCAACAGCTACTAGCTAGGGCTGAGCTGGGGTTAGGATTCCTGAAGCCACAATCCTCTTGGAGCTAGGGGCTAGTTCAGAGGGTAGGCATTGGGAGATTGCTCCTGTGTCTGGTCTGGTCCCAGCTGATCAGACGAATCCAACTGCTCTTTCGAACTGTGAAACCCAACTCAGCAGGGCATTCCCAGGACCCAGAAAGATTATACTTCTGAGGCGTAAGGAGACAACATACTGGGGGAGCTAAATTCCACTCCCAGAAGACCTGGCAGTTTCCTTGGGGTTATTCTTCCAAGTGGAAGAAACTGACAGGCCTTTGCCTGTTTCATAGTCACACTGTGTCTGGGTCCCAGTCCAGGCCTCAGATGGTTCAAAGACATTTCTGGAGGAAAGTAAGGGAAGAAGAATTCCTCATAAACATTGCCCTGTAGTCACCCCATATCTCTTCCAGTATCTGTAATATTTTGAAGAGCTTTTCTCCTGTGTAAGCCTAAAATGGTGCAATATTGGGATTTCTGGAATGAGTCTCAGGACAAGGTGAAAGAGAGGTGTGCCTTTTCACACCTGCTAATTCCAAGCCATGGGTTCCATGGTTGATGTTCACAGGGGAATGATTCCTCACAGACCTAACATTAGAGAACATCTATATTACTTGTATTCATTCATTCATTTATGTTCTACCTTTCCTCTAGGATATCACTGATTGTCGCAACAACAGCCCTTTGACATTCCATGGGCCAAGAGATAGTAATTAGCTCAAAGTCACCCAATGAGCTACTATAACTGAATATGAATTTGAACCTGGATCTCCCTAGACCAACGCCTAAGCCGCTACCATCACACTGAGTTTTCACTTTCTTTTCTTGTGAGCAGTGCTGATTTTACCCCCATTAAATGCAGAGAATCAAGTGATACCATTGCACACCCAAGCAATCTGCAAGTGGAATTACAGCATTATAGGGAGCACAAAATGTTGTTGCAGGGAAAGAACAGTGACTAACTTGATGAGCATTTGTTCTGCATACCAAAGGTCCCATATCACATGGTCAGTACCCATCTGAGGTATTGCAAGTCAGTTTAGACCAGAAAGTGAGCCTATTTATTTATTTAAATGTATTGGCCATCCAACTCCAGTGGTCTCTGTCTGTAGCATTCCAAATGATTTGCAGAAGATCAGGAAAGACTTCACGCAAAAGGTAATCTTAGCCATACTGGCTCATGGGAAGAGAAACACTAATTCCATCTAAGTACAATCAATCAAATGAACACAAGAAAGGAATTCAGTTTTTCAAGTTACGAAAGAGAGGGAGAGGGGAAGAAGGAATTCAAAACAATTAGACTGGATTTTAAAAGCCAGGAGACGTGTGGGCTTCAAGTCAATTCTGATACTGAGGCAGTGGACCAAAAATCACAGGGTTTTTCTGTGAATAAAATAGGAGCACGGAGAACACAAACTCCTCTCAAAGCTCCTTGTATAAAGTTACTGGATCCCAACGGGATCACAAAATGACTTTAGAAAGGCATTCAGGTGTCCAGATATATTGCAGAATGATAGTGGGTGATAAGATCCTTTCCCTTCTATAGCCAGTGCATCCAAAGGAACAGAAGTAGTTGGTTGATTATGACAATGCTGAGTAACTGCCCCATGCAGAATGGGGTATAGCTTGTTTTCTAAATGTTCCATCCCATGTTCCAAAAACAGGTCAAAGATTAAATCAAAACAAAGAGGAGTTACACTCCATAATTTGGGGGCTTGTGCCCATAATATGGGAGTGTTGCCACAGAATCTGAATCAAGGAGGATAAATACAAGTTATGAAGCTGACCATGCTTTGCATTTCTGCTGGCAGTTGCAATCATGATGACATTGGCTTGAAAATGGGTACTCACCCAGTTTCCTCTGGTGAGTCAGATTATTTGTGAACCTCCCCACTGACAGAGATGAAAGTGATTTGCAAGAGCACCTCGTAGCATGAAAATTAGAGTGCAAAAAGCTGCAGTTGATATGGTGCCATCAAACAACATGACACATGCAGAATTAGGTAGGCGTGGACTGACTGAGTAGTAAAAGTGATGGGCAGGTGAGGCAAAGTTGGGAAGAATATAGACAAAATTACCTTTAAATTCATTTTTTAAAACTATACATCAAAGGCTTCTCCAGGAACATTACAGCTGTTACTAAGTAGTGAGCAAAACTCTCTGGTTTTGTGTATGGCTTGATTAGGTTGACAGTAGAGCATTTCCATAGTTTTTCTCAACAACGCACTTGTACATGCATGCTATTTGCTTATACTGTGGCTACTCTGTATTTTCTACAGGCTATTGAAATGTTGAGAGATCTAAAGCATCTCCTAAAATTATGTGGTATTTTTGGATTTGAGATGAGTTTCATTGATTGAAATCCACACCAGCCATAGGTTCTACTTATGATGCCCATTTTGACAGGCAGTCTGCTCTGGATTATTAGATATTGGAGATCAATAGCAAGAAAGTCCCTTTGTCTTGTTGTCTTGTTTGTGTGTTTTTTCATAGGTATCTTGTTGGCCACTATGGTAACTAAGATGCTGAATAAAATAGACTTTTAATCTAGCAAGAATGATCATATGTTGACCTGTTCTATCTGACAGCCAGAGTCAGAGCATTTTCACATGATATACCTATCACAGCAGAACGACTTTCTCTAGAATACTAGAAAGAACCCTAAATATTGGAGTGGCTCAACTATTCTTCCTATCTCTGTTAAACTTTGAATTAAAATGTTTGATAGATACAGTATAACATGCGTTTAGTAGATTTGCCAAGGTATGATGGGATGATTCTGATAATTTTGATTTCACTTATTTGACCCTGAATTTAGTCAGGCAATAAGGTTTGAGGTTTAAGGTTGAGGTTTGTTATGAAGACAACATAAATTATGTAGTTTTTCCAGATAGATCCTGAGAGAATCATTTCTGTAAATATATGGTACTGAGGTTTTGTTCTCCAAAAAGATGTCAGGTTAATATCTTTTGAAATATAGATACCTTTCAGAATTACTGTTATTGTACTAACTCTGGAAACGCAGATCATATGAGAGGGGTCCAGGACACCGTATTTTCCTATGTCAGGGATGGCTGTTCTAGGAGATGGGACAACATAGATCAGGAAGGACAAAACAATATAAAGACAGAGACAAAACCCTATAGATTCTTCATTATAGTCATTTGAATTTCTGGTAAGATGGTCCTGTGTAAAAGAGGTCAGGCTTCCTGGGCCTTTAACAAATATGTAGAAGATAAGATTTCGGCAGATACAGTTTTCCATGGAAGCTATACCCGCTGAGATTTCCTCCGTTACCCTTTTAATAAAAGTGCATTTGGTGCACTTTACTCTAACTTTTGGTTAGCTTACCTGCTTTTTATAAATTTTGCTTTCTTCTTTCATACATCTAAGGCAAAAGATTTGTTTGGGGGAGCAGTGTTACACCTCCATACCATTCCTAGAACAAGTTCTTGGTTAAATGTTGGCTCTAACCACCACCATCCCTTTCCCTCCCTCAGTGGTTGCCAAATGTTTATATTTTGCACTGGAAGAAAATGTTGTAAAATCCACAGTGTTTTCATTTTTGCCACTGTCTTTTAGTTAATTAAGTTGACCTTTTTCCTGGCAGGACCACTGTGAATTTGGGTGTGGCTGACATCCATTTCTTGTTTCTTGTTCTAGTTTGATTTGGATGTTACACTGGTGGAATGTTAGCACTCTGTCAGTGTAAAGAGCAGCACTCGAAGTTGTTTTGCGGAAGATAGGCACAATGGGATTGGGGAGATTTATCCTGTTGACAAAGGCCCCAAAATTATAAAATCTCCCTAGGAAAGGACAAAAACTATTTTTGTATAACAGACTTTTTCAGTAATTGTTTCCAGATGCCAGTGAGGGTGGATAGGCATCTGATTTACAGAGCCTGCTATAGAAACAAGAATAAAACAGGGTATGTGTGTGCCTTTGTTCGCCCACTATTGAGTCATTGTAGCACATGCAACTGTTAAGAGTGATTGCTGCTGAATGGAATCGCAGATATGGTTGGAGACCACATGTGACAATTTGTCAACTTTGTCCTTTTTCTTCCCTGAGTAAATTAAAGGTAAGCAAGGTTCTGGGTTATTTCAGAAAACAATAACTTGTCTTAGCAATTAATTTCTGCAATATATTAGAAAGAATTCATAAATACCAAAATCTCAAACAGCTGAAGAACTTAGTGCAAAAGAGCAGTAGTATTCAGAAATGCATGCATTCTGCCCTAATTCATTTACTAAATGAAAGACAGAAAAAATGCATACCACAGCTTGTATGAATGTGAATTCATCCAGCTCTGAAAAATCAGGAGCCTTGGAAACCCCTTTGTTCTTGGATTTAGAATGTAAAATATGATCAAGGGCTCTTACCATCACCCCACACATGGCAGGCTGAACCCAAGAGAAGGCTCCATTGTCAGAGCATGTCCTCCATCTATGGCAAGCAGCCCATCTCAAAACAAAGACAGGGAAGGGATGTGGGTGAGTCCTAAATATGCGGGAAAGGCAGGCTGACCAGGCTAACTTCTGGCCATTGTACGCAAAACATTCCATAATGTTTTCTGCCTTATTCTTGATTAAACCAGTTGGCTGGATTTTTACTTCATTTGCAACCCTAACCCTAACCTTTTCTTTTTGGAAAAAATTGTTTTTAGTTATCTCAATTATATATTGCAAATGCTCATCTTGCCAGAGTGTGCACAATTCCTACACCTATCCTGTTCATCAGGTATTGGCCTCTACTAGTGCTTTTCTAACTTGCTACAATATGGAGGGCATTCTGTCTTGCCATGCATGCAGTGAATTCCCTGTTCACCTGGACACATCTTTTCCTGGGACTGCACAGCAGCTGCAGAAGAAAGCCACACAAGCCCAGGAAAATACAGAATTCCTTTAAAGTGTTTCTGACAAACGCTATGCGGACATACATACTGTACTCAAAACCAGATTTTTCCCTTTGAAGCCAAAGCATTGTACAACCCCATTGCTTAGTGGTGAAGAGGTAACAAAAATTCCTTTTTTGTGTTAGCATTCAAGTAGCTATTTGGTATTTCATCTTGTCAGTACAGGTACCTCAATGTGCCTCTTTTGAACATTAAAATAATATGTAAACAGGATGGGGAAAACTCACCACCTAGTAACTTATAGAGTGATGAAGCCCTTTTACAGTAAAATTTTAAAACATGCTTCTGAAAACAATCCCATTTTAATGTGCGTACTCTTCCTTCTGTGCATGGTGAGATAGCAGCCATTTTTAGTCAGCCCAGCTGTTTCTGGTTTGTCTTGATTGTGGGAAATACCCTGCTTGTTTTCAGTTACATTTCTAGCAAATGTTGCATCTCTTTTTCCTGCGCTGAATGTTGGCTGGGAGTCATGTTCTAGGCACTTATAATAACATGCTTATCTCCCTGGGATTCAGTTCTTTTCTGCTATGTCACGAAGAAGCAGCCCAGGACGGTTTACATCTGCCTTCTTCCCCCTCTGCCTTCCCCGTCTTGCTTTGCCTTTGCTTCGTCTATTAGGACATCCAAATGGAAGGATACATTTGCATTCTACAGGGTAGGCTAAGTAAATAATACAAGCAGAAGAGGCCCCAGCCCCCAATTTCATCCCAAGAGTTGAAAGAAAAGACTTCCTCAAGTCAAGATTGACTCCTCGTTACTGTGGCTGTGCACTTTGATTGATAGTATTACAGAAGCGGTTTGGCACCGCCTTCTTTCTGGATTGTTTACACTTTTCCAGTCTAACTAACAGCCCTGCAATTCTCAAGTGGTCCCCACCTAAATATTAACTAAAGCCCACCTTGTATAGCTTCTGAAATCAGTCTAGATCAGTGTTTTTCAAACTTGGCAACTTAAAGATGTGTGGACTTCAATTTCCAGAACTCCCAGAATGCTGGGGAAAAATTTCAAATATCAGTTTTCCTGTGATATGCTTGTTTGTTTACCACTTTTCCTCAGGTTGTTTTTTTTTTTTACAATTTCCCTTAGCATAAGGTATCTTTGTCCATTATTTTCCTATAATCTTCTCTAATATGTACTTTTTCTTTCATGTGTACTTTTTAAAACATGGTATGTTACATGACAGAAAGAAGTGCAGACTTTGAAGAATAGCTGAGTTTCAGCTCATGTATTGAGTCAAACATGTGAAATTAGCTGAACTCGCATTCAAATGTGAACCAAACAAAATGTTCGCCCCCAGTGCCTAATTTTGTTTCTTTTCTCTTAGCTTTGGATAAGTTCCACTGCACTAAAGAAGCTTGTTAGGCTTCCCATTTCAAACTGTCTCCTTGAAGAATATTTACAGCCCCTTATCCCAGGGGAGAACATCCATCAATTCCACCAAGCATCAGTTCCTCTGACTGGCAGTGGAGGTGTCCTAGGTCTCAGGCAGAGAAAGGTTCTAATTGCCTGTTACCTGATCTTTTAAAACATTTAACAATCAGTGATGCCAAGTATTGATCCCAGGACCTTCTCCTTACAAGAGATTTGCTATATCACTGAAAGGCAGAAAGGCCAAAAACTCCCCTGCATAGTATATAGTTACTGCAGAACCAGGAAGGCTATCATCCAGGGGAAGAACGTAACATAACATGCAGAAGGCCTCAGCATGATTGGGAAAGTCTCCTGTCCTAAATTCCGGAAAGCTGCTGCCAACCTGGTGCCTGCCGAGTATGCTGGACTACAAGTCCCAGGTAATAGCCATGTACTATAGTTAAGTGCATAGAGAGACTAATAGATTGTGGAAAGTTAATGTACATAATATTGAGTCAGACCAACCGATAAGCCGATTTGGTAGAAGGCAGCTTTCTATGGCGCTGCGGGTTAAATCGCTGAGCTGTCGATCGGAAGGTCGGCGGTTCGAAACCGCGCGGTGGGGTGAGCTCCCGTTGTTAATCCCAGCTCCTGCTCACCTAGCAGTTCGAAAACATGCAAATGTGAGTAGATCAATAGGTACCGCTTCAGCGGGAAGGTAACGGCGTTCCGTGTCGTCATGCCGACCACATGACCCGGAAGTGTCTATGACAACACCGGCTCCAAGGCTTAGAAACGGAGATGAGCACCGCCCCCTAGAGTCGGATTCGACTGGACTTTACGTCAAGGGAAACCTTTACCTTTACCTAATAATTAATAATGAATTACTGTTACTATTGTCAAATCTTAATGTAAGGAATGCACCCTAATCCCATTGAATGCAAGAGCTCAACTGATCAGTTCCAACAAAAAATTATATGTGCTTCACCAATTCCAAGAATTATTTGGAAACTTGCTGGGTTCCAGTGGCTTGTTCTGTTTTGGAATTTGCAGTGTCAACATTCTTTCTAGCACATCCTTTGTTATTGTTCATAGACAGCACACAATGCAATGATTTTTTTTTTCATTCTAAGACTGAGCTCAGCAGCTCATTTTATTGGAGGATTTATGGATTATACCTTCAAAATCACCTGAACATAAAATGCTGTTACTGATGTGAAATTCATATAATACGTTATTATATCTCCTGTGCTACAAAAATAGCTCTCTGGTCTTTCTTCCCTCACTCGAGTGATGAGGAGAAATGCTTTTTTGCCAACTCATTTCCCAGATCAAAGAACACAGCAGTCAGCCAGGATGAAGCTTCACCTGTCTATTAATAGTTTGTGCAGAAAGAGGGACCTGGTGGAAACCGGCTAACTTTATTCAAACCCTCTGCTCAAGTAATTTGCTGGTATAAATCAACATAACATTTTAACATCTTATGATTTAGCCTTCATCAACATGGTGCTCTCCAGAATGTATGCTAGACTACATTTGCATCATCTCAAATTATAAAGCCAATAGTGGATGACTAAACATGATGGCGACTGTAGCCCTGCATATCTGGAGGGTCCCAAGTTGGAAAGGCTGTTGTAAATTGGCTGTTTTGTAACTTTTCTATACCTTGTATTTCCCAGAGTTGGCATAAATACACTTTAGATGAGTACATAGATCCCCAAAAATGTATTTACAAGCCATGCATTTGGTAGCCACTGAAATGTATGCATAGAGAAGTCCTTCTCATACAGGTGAATTTTGCTTGGCCCAGGATTCTTCACTGCACGTGTACAGATATATACACCTAGAGACCTTCTACATGGCTGCACAACTGCCAAAGTGTGGCCAGTGAGCACTATGGAGACAGACAAGAGTGTCCACGGGGTGATTCAAAAAAAAAAAATCAAGATGGTGGGTGCAACCATATGATTGAAGCCCCGCCCCTTCTTATCTGAATCATGGCACACATAAAAAAGGGGTGTCGCTTCAATCACACAGTCATGGGCACCATCTTGACTTTTTCAACCCACTTTCTGCAGATGTCCCTTGGAGACAGGACTTTTTAGCATGCCCTTTTAATTTCATCACATATGTTCTGTGGGTGTGAGGAAGTTCAAAATCCTCTTGGATTTGTGATGTTCTAGCCATAGCTTTTGTTTTTAAGATGATAGCGTGATTAAGAATATTTACTCTATATAAGATATTCTTGTCCTCATGGAACATGTGGTTGACTGGTTAAATGTTTTTGATTCTCTTTCATTAATTTTTGATGCACATTTAAAATACTAGCCGCTTAACTTTCTTTTTATATAGCTATAGCTTTTGTCTAATCTATTTATTTACACTATTTTAACCAAAAAAAAAGCTTTCTGTGTGGTTTCTCTTAGTTAATTAATCAACATCTCAATTCTAGTGTAATGTAAAGGATATTAGACAGTGTACTTGTAAAAGGAGGCAGCTGTCTGTAATTGTTCTTATTATCACCATCACCATCACCATCATCATATTTTTAATGCCAGGAAGGAAGTTTTTTCTGCCTAAGGTGCTGAAATATCTTGTAACCACACACTTTGAGATGCCATTCACTGTTCTGCCCCATCAACCAAATATCTTGGACCAGCTCTGAACAGCAGAGTAAATCACTTGCTCCAGGGTAAGCATACTTGGGGGGAAATTGTGACTGTTCATTCACAATTAAAAGGGGGAGTTGTATCTGAGTCCATAAGGAAGCAGAAACAATATTCAACAATCCATACGGAAAAGTATAATCAAGTTGAACACAACTCAAGAGTACTTTTTTCTACATCATTTTGAGATGGAGAATGAAATATGGAAGATACCATTACCCAAGTGTCACTGTTTTTGTTAAGTGCAGGAGGTGTACCAGAAGCCTCCTGGTGAATCCTTTTCTGTATAACAAGCGCTCGCTTGCTTTCAGCAGAAATATCATGACTGATCTTTATATAAAGTTAACACCAACATCCTGTTGAACTCTCCGCTACAGCACAGTTGGTTGACAGGATAATAAATCAGCAGCTTTTTTCCTCCATTTGGCAAGTAAACGGCTCCTCACAGAGGAATGAAAAGAGTGAAGTGAAAGTTATGCTACTATTTTAAATCCCAGTGATTTTTTCCAATCATTTTAAACAACAACAAACACAAAATTTAAAGAGCTGAAGAAAGTAAGTCTTTGAATCACAATCGAGGAAAGGCAAAGCCTGTTAAAGTTAACAAGGCTTACCCTTGAGTAAACAAGTATAGGATTGCATTATGGTTTGTACTACTTGCAGTAAGCAAGCTTCCTGTTTTTTAAGTTCATTAACATTTTTACCTCCTCCCACAACACAGAGGTGGTTAACTGGGGTCTGTAAATCCTATTTTGCTTTGTTTTGTTTTTAAATTCTTGGAGCTCTGACATCAGTGACAATATATAGCACCATTTTGATGTGGGAGATGCAAAATCAGTCCTGAAAGTCCTGAAATAGACAACATTTTTTTTAACAGAAGAAGGAAACAGAAAATCCCTGTCTCACTTTGCTTTGTTGCCCCCTAGGGTAGCTTTTGCTGTCCCTCAAAATATTGAATATGGCCTCTGGCCCTAAAAAGTTGCCTGCCTCTTTTTGCCACAATTGTACTAAGAATGTATGAAGTTGTCTTATATTCGGGTATCAAGAAATCATGGTCTGTTTTGGTAGCCAGATAAAATGGATTATGCGAGAATGGAATCTGAACTCAAGAACCAGTGATGAGCAATATAAGGAAAGAGAGACAGAAGTTTGTTGAAGGTGTTGCAAGTGACTTTGAGGTTCAGCACAAGGCAATTCTTCCATACTTCTGAAGTTTTGGTGGTGGCATGGAGAATTGTCAGTTTTTTTCAAGAGAGATGGTGAATGGATTTGTGAATCTTAACCTAAACTTACTTTTGGTCCATCAGATACGCTGTTGCCTATTCTATTTGGCAGATGCTCTTTGGAGTCTTAGGCAGAGCCTCCAAATTCCTCACTGTGCTGGGAGCCATAACATTTGAGAGCCACCCATTTGCTTTGTTTGTACGACACACTTATCTATGGTTAACTTTACCATAATCATTAACCCAATTTTCTGGGTCCACGTGACTTATTTAACCAGAAAGTTTGCACAACATGCTAGGCTAAAATTGGTTGGCTAGTTTGTAGATCAGTGCGTTGTGTGAACACCCCCGATAATGTATGTTGCTTCTGTGGCTTGGTGATTTTAAAAAAAAAACTGAAAGAAGTGGTTTATCCCAGTTCTTAGATGGAATCTCTTCCAGCTGATCATTGCTCCGTGACTGCAGAATTTTAAAAAGGGATATTTTAGTGCCTATCAACAGCTAGAAAATTAAAGCTGTGTGTGTTCTTGTGCACAAGGGAGTATAAACATTTCTTACCACCTTTATAAGCCAACTCTGGAATCATTCTACTGAAAAGCAGGTCATAAATTTCTATATTAAATACGCATCCATGTTTGTAGAGCACTGGCAGGAGGTAGAACATTTGTGGTCTTTGAAGAAACGTTTTGCTGGCAACTGCAGTAACAGGATGCTTGACTCAGTGGACAGTTTATTGGATTCAGCAGAGCTGTTCCTATGTCCTTTAAATCTTGCAGGAAAGCAGAAGGCCTCAGCAATGTTTCCTGGATCCGGATGAACACTGATATTAAAAAGGACAGGAGTGCTGAGTACAGACTGTACATATCCTCCTAGCTAAGAAACAAAAATAGGGATGGTGGGAACTATTGAACAGATTTCAGCTGGAGAATGAATGTAAGCTTTTTTCCCCCCAGAGTTTGGGTTGCTCCTGGGGAGCAGGGGGGGAATTTAAAACAAAAAACAAAATGTTACACAGCTATACTATGTATTGCCTCTCCCATAGGGATATAGCCAAATTCCAGAATCCTGAATTTCTGGTGGAGTTTGGTTTCCTGATTAAAGAATTCTATTGTGGAGTTTATAGGATCCTAGTTACTGGATCTGCTTCAACTTCTTTGGCCCCAAAATATACCTTCCTATTCCAACTTGCAACTGACTATCACTGTTGCTATTTTTATTAGAAGTTTACAGTACAATAAAAGAATAAAAATGAAAAGAAAAATAAGAAAAAGAAAAAAGATAGGAAATAAGGAAAAAGAAAAGTGAAAAAAGAGAGAAAGGAAACACAGAATTTTGACTTCCACCCATCAAGTACTTGCTATCTTACTCTTCCCACTCCCTCTTTAACCCTTTGTAATCCCCAAACCCATAAATCATCAGTCTTTTCTTCTTTCAGTAAAAAGTCCGTATAAAGGCTTCCAGTCTTTTAAAAAAAGTCTTTATTGTTTTTTCCCTGACCAAACTGGTCAGCTTTGCCATTTCCGCAGGGTCTAGTGGATATATTTGAAAACTTGAAAAATTTAGGGAAATGGGTGCATTCACAAAATAGCTGCTGTGGAGAGATTTGTCCATTCACAAAATGATTGCCTTCGAGAAGCATTTACAAAGTATTGATTAATCAGAATGTTCCTTGCCAGCTGTTGTAATTAGCCTTTCTGTAGGAGACTTCCTTTCTCCTTCTGGTAGACAATATTTTCTAATTTGGCTCTTAGATATGGAGTAAACTAATAGAAATGAAGATGTATCTCATCTGTTTGCAGAGAATGGGAAAAAAAACATTCCTATAGCATCTACCCGTCTGCCACTCCCATGAAGAATAAACATGCCATCTGTGAGTCACAGCCCATAGAGAGGAGAACATGTCATCATACAGTGTAGAAGAGTCCCAGGAAGTCATAAGAAAAAGTTGTAAGTGGTGGACATGCAATTAAGCTATGTGCAAGTCAGAACTGTGCCACACCATATATTAATATTAGAAGCCTGTTCAATTCATTTGTTCCCATGCAGGATGGGAAATGTGGGAGGCCTTAAAATAGGGAAGGCAGCTATACCCAGGTACCCCTGAGTGAATCCCTTTGTCATAAAGTAAGAGTTATGTATAGTATTGGATCAATCTTAGTATTATGCCCACACACTGTCCAGCACAGTGAGCATTATGTTTAATTACTATACACAATCACTACACAACACATGTTAATACCCTTACATTCCCTGTTCCTGAGTGTGCTTTGAGCTTCCTAATTATGTAGACATCATTGGAAGATCTGAAAGACCAGGTTAGGGATAGATTGTCATGGAGAAAATCTGTCTATGTACTCGCTAGGAGTCGAAAATGACTTGATAGCACATACTCAACCCATCAAATCAGGCAGGAGCCTGATTTGAAAGCAGTATTCCCATGTTGCAAATTGAAATTATATGGTAGAGTTCAGCAACTCTTTCAGACAGAAGATGTTATTACGGCCTATGTCATAATAGCAAAGTGAAATAAAATGAATGTGGATAAATTTAGTGAGATCACCAAGTTTTATGAGAGTTTCGTGGTCTCACTTCTGAAAGTTAGTTTTCACAAAGTCAAATGTAAACAATTTGATACTAGATAAAGCTGTTACCAAAATAAAGAACAGACAGAAATTGTATCTCCTGCTCAGAAGAGATTCACTTCTAGCCTTTTACATAGAACAGGTAGAAGAAAGAAGCACCAAAGTGTGAACACTGATTGTTATAAATAGAGCTTGCATTTGATACACAGCAGTCCCTGGAATTCTTTAGTAATGATTTCATAGTTTTGCTATTAAAATTCTACTAATCTGAGCCTTTGTGTCCTAGAAAATATAATCTGTAGTGTTAGCCAAGAGAAGCCTGACATTATCTTCCACAAGATCCCATGTAAGAACAGCGACATTTCTGAGATCTGACAATTTGGTGGTATTTTTGCCATTTTTAAAATTTAAATTTATTTTAATGTTGGGATTCTGTCACTAAAATTCAGTTATTGTTCTACTAATTTCCAGTTTGATATCTCAGTCATATAGCCACTACCAGCTTTCAGTCTCTCACATCCCAGAAACCTCTTCCAAGATCTGGGAGCAGTCCTAACATCAAAAAAGAAAGGAAAAAAATATAAACTACGATGGCTTATGATTAAGAAATACACTTTAGTCTAGCTGTTAAAATATGAACAAGAAAAAAAGGCATCCAATTTGGGGTTTTTTTTCCTTCCAAGAATATTCAGCAGTTCAACACTGTACTGACACTACTGCAAGCCAAAGAGCAGTTAATCAATATAACCACTGCTATTTTTCTTTCAGTTGTATGCAAGGTGAATATTATCTACTAATGGCCTATTATGCACAACCCATTTATTTACCCATATACCTATTAATCTTGTTTTGTGGTCAGCTACCATACAAATTTGTAGAAACCTACCTTTTAAAAGTTGAGGCTCGATGGATTAAAATAACTGTTGGTCTATAGTGAGGGGGGAAAGTTCATTTTAACAGTATTGTGCCTTACACAATTGTGCCTCACAATTCCATTCGTTATTTTAATGATTTATGCTGGTCTGTGACTGTAATAAAGATTTGATTTGATGTTTTACTGATATGCCTGCTTCTTGGCATTTTAGTAACTGAAAGACTGAACTCAAGAAGCGCTGAATGAAATCTGCCCTCTGCCACGAATGCTGTGTATGCTATTTTGGCAGCATAAGGATAGCACTGGAAAATAAATAGGCTATTATTGTATTAGATTCTAATGGTGTATCTTTCAGAGGGTTTGTATGACCATGTTGCAGCACTAGGAAAAGCAGTACGTAAGCATTGGTGGTGGTGGTAGTGGTGATGTAGTGGTGGTGGTGGTAGTGATGATACTGTGTCCAAATTAGGAAGTCCTGGTGACTGGTTCCATGCTGTTGTATTAGCAACGTAGTGGAAGTGATTTGGCCTTGCCTTCTTCCATGTTGTTGTTTTACTTCTTAGTCTAACCCAGCATTTGTCAACCTCCGCAACTTTAAGATGCTTCAAGTCCTAGAATTCCCTAGGCAGCATGTGTGTACTTGAAGTCCACACATCTTAAAGTTGTGGAGATTGAGAAGCAGTGGGCTAGCCAAAGGTCTGAAATTTCTAGTCAGTCCCCTATCCAAATACTAACCAGGGCCCACCTTGCTTAGCCCTCTACAATCAACCAAGATTGGCTATGTACTGCCACAGTCTACACCAGTAGCATCCTTAAAGGTCTTGTAGGACCAGTATGAAATAAATGGGTATCATTTTGCCTTTGCAATACACAGACTTGACTTTTACCGAGATTTTTCCCAAAGAGTATTTTCTATTGAGATCATTAGATATAGGCGGGAAGGAAGTTCTTAACATAATAACTTTATTTCAAGAAGTCAGACAGGAAACTGACTTCCTATCTCACATTAATCCTCTGTATACATATTAAATGAACAAGAAAATGCAATTTATTTTTAGACTTGTTTAAATAGAAACTCTTTATTAACACAAAAGAAAAAAATGTACCATATAAAAAGGGAGTAAGGAGATTTGAAGAGAAATGTCAGCACATACACAAAGTTATATTTTGTAAGACTGTTTTGGGGAAAAGAGGATGCAGTACTTGTTATTTGTTTAGTTTCATTTTTTTAGTAATACATGACCTGAAACTGTGCAGCATCCCAAAATTCAGTACCTATCATTTATCAGTTTCTTACATCCGGTTCAATGACAGACTGAATTTGGCCACCCAGATACCTCTTTTGTAAGCACATTTGTTCTTAATTAATCAAATTTAATCTTGGAAACATTTCATTCTTGGTGAATCAGAAGAAAGTAGAGTCTCCAGTTTAATTGTCCTTTAATAATTGCTGACAATCCCCTCTGCATATTCTCAACAAATAGTCTTGCTTCTTCTGAAACACAAGCCATTCCACCCTCCCCATATCACACATATTAAGTGGCGCACAACCCAAATAGCAGACATTTTAAAAAAACTTGGCATTCTTTCAGCTCTGTTACCCTGCCTTGATATCTCCTGAGATAGCACATCCCCCACCCCAAAGAATGTCCCTCTGAGTCAAGTCCACTCAGGAGTGGTCACACCTGTTGAACAAGAAAGTTTGCTAATATCATGCCCTTAAAGCAGAGTTTTCTTGTTTTTTTTCTGCCTTCAGGGAATATTTTTGACATGAATGGTCTGCTGAAGAATCTTTGTTGTAGAGGATTCTGGGGAATGTTGTAACATATTTCCATTTTGGCGAGGCACAATGTTGCCACATGAGAATCAAGAATGGATTCTAGGCTTTTCCTGTCAGCTTAATTATTACTTGTCATTTTTCATTAAGATACTTTATAAGCTTTCAAAGAGGATTGCTGCAAATTTAGGTAGTTGAATTAATCAAGTTGCCCTACATGGGGTTAGCATGCTGGCCAGTTGATGACTTAAATACCAAAAAATCTATCAATCAAAAGTATTAGAATTTTTTTTCAAAGTTACTGTAGCTTAATTACTGTATTCCAGGGGTGGAAAACTTTTAGGGACTGAGGATTAAACATTTTTGGAAGAATCAGAGATCAGAGTGAGGAAACAATGGTGCAGAAGAGATGGAGCCATATCTTGTACCTTGAATTTTCCATTATTTCTAAGATTTTTTTTTGTCTGAAGTGTTGAGATCCCCATGTGTGGGTGAATTATAAATCAGAAAGAACCGTATATAAACTAGGAATCTAAATATTCAAAACCAAAAAGAACCCTCTCATCGTGCAGAGGAATCGTCACAACAACCCTGCCCCCAAGGCTGGATGGAATAACCAAGTCTTTTCAGACTTTGTGAAAGTCAGGAAGGAAGGGGACATTTGACCACCTGGAGGAAATACTATTACAGAGGAAGGAGGCAGCAACTGAGAAGGCTTATTAGTTGATTCCTAAAGTTGGTTAGGGCTCATTTATTTCAGTGAGGCAAGTTCGAACATGACTCCACCTGGAGCCATCACTCTCTCTATATATAATCACCATAGGCCTTGTTATTGTTATTATTTATTAATAAGAATAGGTTTGAAGGGGTCTTGGCCCTTAACCTTAGATCAGTCTGGGATTAATTTGTACACATAACAAACCCTGACCTATGTACTACCTGTTATAACTGTAGACATCTCCAAACAGGAATGTAAGCCATCTTTAATAGCAAAGGTTGCTGTCTGGCACTACCTTCTGATTTTCTGCAGAAATCAAGAAGTCTCACTGCTCACCCCAGTGTGGTTCTCTCATGAAGAATGTACTGAGATCTAGAGGTTATTTAACCTGAAGTCATTTTTGTTGTCTAAAGATAGCTGGAATCAAAGCTGTCAAAGAATAAAGAATGTATGGATGGTAACATGTACAGTACACATGTTTATGGCCAGGTGTCTTTTTCCAAGGAAATTGACCCTGTAAAGTTGCATTCAAACCCTGTATCACACAGGAAATTGGAAAGTATGAAAAGATCATTTTATTGCACCATGGTAGTTCTGGGTGTGTCAAAAGGGAAAAAAAACGTGAAAATGTGTTTGTTCAATAAGCCTTTTGTAGATTTCAATGGAAAGAAGATGTTGTTCTCTTCCTCTCCAAATTCCTCCTTTCTGCCAAGTACAGTTTCTTGGGCTTGGCCTAGAAAGGACCTTGAGACATAAGGAAAAAGAGCAGTTCTCAGAATTTTTTGGGAATTTTGACCAGATCAGAAGCTTGAGAGGCAGAGCCATTCCTCTTGAAATAGTCACTCATTCCAAAGTCCGGTTGGCTCTAAGCAGTTTAATATTTCTTTTTTTTTTTTTTTTGGCAGTATGCACACAAAAAGCTTATTCACTGTTCACATTTTGGAACACTGCTATCTATTTTTCCCCTTTTTTCATCCAATAGAATAGCTCAACAGCTGGGCTGTTACCAAAGTCATTCGAAGTTCCATAACAAAAAAAAAGTGGCTTGGTATTTTTCAATTTTATTCAGCTTTTTCACCAAAGAATTCAAGACAACATATATAATTTTTTCTTGTGTACCATTTTCTCTTACAAAAGTTATGTGAGTAGGTTAGGTTCGCCTTCTCCAATTTGACTGTCATCCAGATCTGTGGCCCAGTTCTAGAATTTTCAGTAATAGCCATGCTGGCTGGGAATCTTGGAAGTTGGAAGCCAGATTTGTAAAGGATATCCGAGCTGATGAAGGTTGGTTTGTATCAAGATTGTGCAGCAAAAGTTACCCATACCAAGTGAATTTCATGGTTGAATAGGAATTTGATCTTGAAACTTTCCTAGGTAAATGTCTGTAAGACTGTAGCTTAAAGGCTTCCAGAATGATTCGGAAATCCCATATTTTCTCTAGAACACCAACCAAGACTTCTGCCCCACAATTCCTCAGCACATTCTTTGTACATAAAAACAACTGAATATCAGTATCGGTATGAGGAAACACATAAGCAAAACCTATGTAAGTGACTAAAGCTCAAAAAAGAAATTAGGATGAGCAGTAGTTGAGAGGGAAAATGGGGAACTCATGAGTCTGCCTCTTATCCTAGTCAGTAATTTTTGGTGCCATTCCATGGTGAAGTTGAAGTCAACTTCTCAAGAAGGTCTGCTGAGAATTCTTTGAGGTTTCTGGGTATTGGACAGCAGGCTTTCTTTGTGGCAGCCCCTGTATTATAGAACATGCTTCTTCTGAACACCTAAATGGCACTCTCCCTTCTCATATTCATTAGGTATTCAGCTCCACTTTTTGCTGCTGGTGTCATCTCTTGTACAGCTTATTTTACATAGTAGTGACATTTTTGAATGGGGGAGGGGTGTTTGTTTGTTCTTACGTCTCTGTATACTGCCTAGAGTTACACCATTGGAGTGGTTAACAAATATAGTAAGTAAATAAATAAATTATATGTGTATAGTTCACACTGCTCCAAGTATGCTCTGCTGAATTAGGGCAGTGATCGGTCACCAAAAACTCAGCACAGTAGCCAGTCCCCATGTAATGGATGGGAACTGAGAAAGAATATATGTATTGTAACATGCATTTTATAGAAGAAAAGACAAAAAAAAAGTTGTTATGATCATTCCAACTCCCAGTACTATATTTTTAGAAAGCTGTTATACTATGAGGGCCTTCTTTTTTTAAATAGTTCATTGAAGTTTCCAAAAGTAGAAGATTGAGAATGAAGGTTGGAAAAGAGGAGTAACTTTACTGACCTATTTTCAAAACTAATGCTCAGTTAGCACTTCTGTAACCTAGACTCAGGGTGTGTAATTAATCATTATATTTTAATACAATATTTTGTATTTGTAGAAACAAATACAAATAGTCTGAATGAAAACACTGCACTAAGTCACAGCTTGTTTAACAAGTCACTGAGTAAGGTTCAATTACATAAAAACAAATTGTTTTTTTTCCCCCTGCCTGCCTTAACTTGACCATTAAAGGCCAAGTATGGTCTTCAGCCTACAAAAAGTTGCACTGACCTATTATGAATCATAGTTTGCATCCCACAATACCTGGATTCACACCCTGTGAAACCCCAGAACAAACAATCCAATGACATAGCATGATGTATGAAATACTGGTTAGGGAATTGCAGAAACTTCCTCAGAAATTTCAGTAGCTGTAGCCAGGCATTTGATTCACTTAACTATGGAATGTGAGGCTTGTCTACTCAGAAGTAAAGCTCATTGATCTAGGCATGTCTTACTTTAAGGGAAGTAGTTCTCAGATGGCAGTCTTACAGTTCCTATGGTCAGGAATCTCTAAACATGCCCTATGAACCTTTGTTCTAGAGACAGATTGGTTGCAAGCTGGAAGCACAGAGCCACCTTGGAAAAACATTGGTAATCTTCAAAGTTCTCTCCTCCCCACCCCTCAATCATCCTTTCCTCAGAATGCCTCAGGTGTTTTCTTCCTTGGGTGTGTCACTTACAACAAAATTGGGCAACAATTCTTGAAGACATAAGGTGTAGTTGTGCTTCTTATGAGGGATGTGGCAGTCAACTGCACTAGTAAGACAAGAAGGTAAAGTGGTATTTTACATAGAAATAGCCAGAGAGCTGGACATGCTGGCCAAAGCTAAAAATACTGTTTCACAATATTGACAGCTGGGAAAATGTGATATTTCCACAACAGAAGAACTATCTTGTTCTGCCTTTACAAATGAGTAACTTTGGGGCATATGTTGCAGTTTAAATTAATCTACTTGAGTATTGCTGCTTGTTCTTTAGCTTTCCTTTGGGGAATGTGAACTCTCAGACCTGGAGTTGGTATCAATGTATGTCTGTTTGCACTAATGAGGCCTGGGACTTGCATGGGAAAATCGGCAGCAATGGGTGTTTCATCCCTTCTTCAGGAGATTCAGCTTCCTCTGCAAATGTCACTGAGATTGTTTAACCTCATTTTTCCCAACTTTTCTTACTTTTGCACTTGCAGCTCAGTTATGGAAAAATTACTCACACTGGCAGTACAAAACCAATGGGAAGAGAAGAATTAAGGGTATTTTTAATCCTACCCACTGATTCTTGCTTGTCAGTGTTATTGTTTATTAAGAATAATACTTTAGGGGAGGATTTGTCCAGCTTTGCAGTACTATGACTCCATAAATAATACATGAGTTTGTGTATCACTTCTCCATGTATAAAACATGATTTCATTGGGGTCAGGATTGGGCAAGAAATAAATATATGCTTACTATTAATAATTAAATGTTGATGTGTGTGTGTCTCTCTCTCACACACACAGGAATTCTTACTCTGGCAGTCCTGCAGCCACCTACTGGGACTTGCCCAGGCAAAGTGGGAGCTCTGTCAGAATTCAGTCCTGCTTTGCCCGGGAACACCCATAGTCTGCTTGCCCAGGCAAAGCAGGGAGCAAAGTCTAGAATGAATTTTGACAGAACTCCCACTTGGCCTTGCAAGCCTGATGAGATTTTTAAAAATAGCGACAACCTCTAAAATGCTTGTGCCCTCCTGGGTGATCCTGACCCATAATTTGAGAATACCTGCTCTAGGGCTATCATATCTGGGCTGTAAAATTCTAGACTTGCCACTAGATCACAGCAAAGAGTTGCCACATCTCTTTGCTGCTACCTGGATTTTTGGAGACCAGATGTGGTAGCTAGACTATCCTTCATCTTAATATACGATATGATTGGTTGGTTGGTTGATTATGTGCCATCAAGTCAGTGTTCCCGTTAGTGACCACATAGATAGATTTTCTCCATGACAGGCTGTCCCTAACCTGGTTTTTCATGTCTTCCAAAGGTATACCACCACCATTGTAACTGAATCCATCTACTTTGATGCTGGCCATCCTCATTTTCTCTTTCCTTCCACTTTTTGCAGCATCAGAGCCTTCTCCAGAGACCTAGGTCTTTGCATAATGTGTCTGAAGTAGGATAATTTGAGCCTGGTCATGTGTGTCTCGAGTGAGAACTCTGGGTTAATTTGTTTGATGATCCATTTGTTTGTTTTCTTGGTTGCCCACGGTATTCTCAGGAGTCTTCTCCAACACCAAAGTTCAAAAGTGTCAATACTCTTCCTATCCTGTATATAATAAATGATGATGGAAAAATTTGGTCATGCAAATAAAAAGAAATAGAACAACATCAAATAGCAAGTAAGGGCATTTTATTTATTTGTTTGTTAGGTTTATATCTTGCTGTTTCTTCAGGAACGCAAGATGGTGTATAGTAGTATTCCGTCCTCCCATTTCCCCCAAAAGAATCCCTGAGGTGAATTGCAGTGAAAGACTGACTTAGAAAGTTATTTATTTGTTTAAACAATTTATATGGCCACCTAACTTATGGCAGTGACTCTGGGCGGCATATGGAGTTAAAAAACAATCATTTCAACTAAGAAAACAATCTTAACCCTTAATATCTGAGAGCACAACAACAATTCCAGGATATAAGAAAGCAACATAACCAGCAGAACCTGCTTAACCTCCTGGCCCAAATGCCTGGGGGAACAGCCAGGTCTTTAATGCTTTACGAAAGGCTAACAGGGTCAGGGCCATCCAGATCTCTGCAGGGAGGCTGTTGCATTGCCACAGAGAAAGCATGACTCTTGGGTCTAACAAGGGGGAATTGTTTAATGGAAGGGACAGTAAGCATGCCCTTTCTGTTAGATCTGGAGGGGCAGGTAGAGACAATGGGAGACAGCAGTTCCACACACATCATATCAGCCAGCATAATATAGTAATTTAAAATGCTGGGAAAAAGAAATTATTTTGAATTTGGTGCTTAATTCAGTGGTGTTGCCAGTTTTACCTCCATGTGGAGCACGTTCTACAATCAACACCAGTATTCTCATACGTGCTCCAGCAGATGACAGTACCTAGCCGACATTGGTTGATCTCAAACAGCTAAGCAAGCCCAAACCTAGTTAGTCTTTGGATGGGGAGACAACTTGGAAAATTTAGGCTGCAGGCTAAACTGGAAAGTTTAAAAAATAATATGGAAGAAAGTAATGGCAAACCACATCCATATTGTAGCCAGGAGGCAAGGCTGTCTTGAGGAAGTCTTTACTTGGTTTTTTATGTATCATAAAAGCCTCCTCTAATTGTTTTAGGAATAAGAGTCCCTGCAGCTATTTAAGGTAAGGAAAAACACTCCCTGTGTTAACATTAAAAATAAGGATATCTCATCTGGAATATTTATTTCCCTACCCCCAGATACCTTGTTCTGTGGAGTACTTTGGCAAAGCATAGATCAGGGTTTTTTGCCACAATATATTAGACCTAACATAGGGATGGAGGTGATGGACTCATCCCTGGGGGAGCTGGGGGTGTTGACGACCGACAGGAAGCTCTGGCGTGGGCTGATCCATGAAGTCACGAAGAGTCGGAAGCGACTGAACAAATCAACAACAATAACATAGGGATAAATCCCACACCTTCCTTTCTGGTGATACATTTCTCTGGTGGGAAAGGCCTTTACAGCAAGAACAGAGCTTTGTTCTAAGTTTCAGGAAAGGCAGCTGAAATACTACTTTTGAAAAAGTAGGCCAGGTTCTGCAAATGTTTCTCTTGGATGATAAGCAGCAGTTATGGTTATAGAAAGTATGTGTATGATGGAAAACTCAGAATTTTTTTGAGAACCTTTAGAAAAACGTTGGGATATATGCCCTGGCAGGGGAATGCTGTGGATTAGAGTCCAACTCTCCTGAAAGGGAGTAGGAAGGGCTGGAGAAAAAGTCAACAAGCTTAGGAGAAACATTAGCACAGGGATCACTAAAGTCAAAAGTGAATTGGGGTTTCTGCTCCAAGATAACAGGCAATTTTCTTCCCTTTCTCCACATCTGAGATTACAGTGTTTATATTATTACCCCAGGGATGCCCCAGAATTACATTACATCCTCCCAGTTATATTATACGACATACCTTGCTATGACTGGGTGGAAGAGAGGCATCCTAGTTTTATTCTTAGTTTTGTTATTATTGAAATCTTTGTGGCTTATTACTAGAACAAAAATATCATTTAGGAACGAGATGGTACCTTGACAAGTAGCAAAGGATATTCATGTTCTATATGGGGGGGGGGGGGCACATGTGCAGGCTTTTAATTAATCTCTTGAGTTTTCTCAGTGCTAGCTATGCTGCACAGTTAATAGTGATTGATAAGCTGGTTACTATTACAGTATGATGGTTGGCCACTAAGAAATCCCAGGGATGGGACTTGACCAAGAAGTACAAAAGAAAAATCTCAGAAAAAAAGACAGTGGCAAACCACTTGTATATTGTTGCCAAGAAAATTATATGGACATGTCTATGTAGCTATCAGGAGGTGAGCTTGACATAAGGAAGTCTTCCTCTGCCCGTATTAAAAGAATTGGCACAGTGCAGCACCATCCTGCCTCTACAGCATCATAGAATCATACCATCATATAATATGAGGGTTGGAAAGGACTTTAAGCATCATCTAGGCCAATTCTTCTCAGTTCAGGACTTCAGTATAAAGGCTCTTGAAAGTTAGTAGGATTGGATATTCATGGGATAAAGAAGCAAGCAGTTGCCAGTTGGTATACTGAGAATTTTAAGGTATACTCATTATGCACCAATCCTTAGTATAGTTTGAGAATGATCAACAAACCACTAGTGATGCTTCAGAGTGCACAAATGGGTTTCTCATGAGGATGAAGCTGGAGATAAAGGGGGTAACAGTACAAAAGGAAAGGAAGTCATTTTATTGAACCCTGGAGGGCTCAGGACAGACAAAAGGACATACTTTTTTTTACCCAACAGGTAATCCAACTCGGGAACTCGCCACCATGAGATGTGGTGCTAGCTACCAGCTTGGCTAGCTTCAAAAAAGGATTAGACCAATTCATGGAAGTCATAGGGATCAGTGGCAACTAGTCTCGATGGCAGCGTGACTGTCTCCAAAGGCTGTCTGCTGGGAGACTAGTGGGTTTCCTTGTGCAGTTGGTTGGCCATTGTGAGAAGAGACTGCTGGACTAGACGGGTCAAAGGTCTGATCCAGCAGGGGGTTGCTTATGTTCTAATGTTCCTTGGTTGATAGCACAATTCGTGGTATAGAAGAGAAAAGATCTGAGCAGACATATCCTTAATTGAAAATTGAAGCTTCCCCTTAAGGAAGTAAAAAGCTTTATCTGTGTGGTGATTTGGTCAGTAATTTGTGGGGGAGCCATTCACAGACAAACAGAATAACATTAATGAAATCTTGGTGTCTGTTTTTCCTCTTCCTTCTCTAGGAGCAACCTGCCAAAATGTCTAGCAAGAAAGAGAATGCACACAAGAAATGGAGTGTCTTGAAAGAAAGGCTGGGGTCCCAGGATTCGGATCAAACAGAAGCCAACCTGGAAAACGCAGAGCCAGAGCTCTGCATTCGTCTCTTGCAGATCCCTTCAGTGGTGAATTACTCGGGGCTCAAGAAACGGCTGGAAAGTAGTGATGATAGCTGGATGGTCCAGTTTTTGGAGCTCTGTGGACTGGATCTACTCTTAGAAGCCCTAGACAGACTGTCGGGGAGAGGAGTTTCTAGGATCTCAGATGCCCTCCTGCAGCTGACATGCATCAGCTGTGTGCGGGCAGTAATGAACTCTCAGAAGGGCATTGAATATATCGTGAGCAATGAAGGTTATGTCAGGAAACTCTCCCAAGGTGAGGGCACATTCTCTCTCTCTCTCTCTCTCTCTCCCTCTCTCTCTCTCTCTCTCTCTCCCTCTCCCTCTCCCTCTCCCTCTCCCTCTCCGCACCCATCCATCCATCCATCCATCCTTTTGGGGAGAGGTCTGTGTTTTTTCATGATTTCATAGTACTGGCTCATTATTACAGCATTTTAAGGAATGCTTCCTTATCATTCCTTATTTTAAATAACTTTAAAATAATTTAAAGTTCAGGAATTACTAGGAAGCACAGAGGTTAGTGGGGCAACTGAATACTCTAGCAACCACAAGATGTGAAAAATCTGTTGGGCTTTGTCATCCATTATCTTGCACAGAAGTCAGGGGAGTACTGTGACTTGAAACAGACGCAGTAGAGGTGGGAGTGGGGACAGGGAGTTTCATGCCAGTGTAGTTTTCTGCTGACTCAAGAATCGGTGGGTAATAGCTCTTCAGCTCAGCAGTGGGGAAAGGCTTTAAGAATGAAATGGCTGAAGGGTGTGTAAGAATGTCCTGTCTTGTGTTCTGCAACCCTCTCTCCAGTGGTCTGCAGCCTTCCTCTCCTTCCATGCATCAATTATATTCCAAGGAAAAATAACATGAGTGCCTGTGGTCAGAAAATCAGAACGTAACTCATAAAAATAAATAAACTCTCCCCTGGCCTTTTTCAGATCAATAAAACTGGATAGTTAGGTCAACCACAAAGGAATGCATACAGAGAGATGCTGCGTCACAGAAAATACCTTGCGCGCTACCTTACGTAGCAGAGGAGGGCGAGAAAAAGTAATGTAGGAAATTGGAGTACAAGATTTCAGTACAGCACAGTGTACTGAATTTGCTTGTAAATTGGAGAGCTGCAATCCTATGTTGGGGGAAGGAGTCCCGTTAGAATGAATTGGACTTGTATTGGGGCGGGGGACAAAGAATTAAGACTCTTCTCCTTCCCATATTAGAGTCTCAGTCTAGACTGGGTCCCCTGCATTTACTCTAGAGTTGAATAGAAAATGTCTTTTTCAAGCTACATTGTCTACAAAATATATAGTATGGCTCTGGAATGTAATTGTACTCCTTTGTCTTTGAAGCACTGGACACTTCAAATATCATGGTCAAAAAGCAAGTGTTTGAACTCCTGGCTGCTCTCTGCATTTATTCACTTGAGGGACATGCTCTGGCTTTGGATGCTCTAGACCATTACAAGGCAAGTAGAAATTCAAATGTATAACCAGCAACATAATGTGCATCCATCAGTATAGCTCTTCAGTGTCAAACCAACAGTCCATCTCTTCAGTCGTCATCTAGAAAGTCACAAGCAAAGGATGAACCTGCAGGGCAGAAGCAGGCCCTGGTATTTAAGGGCAGCAGGAATCCTCCTTGGCATTCATCAGACTGCCTGCATCACTTTTTATTTCCATTGAGGTTATTAAAGTGTAAATTGAATGAAACACTGACGTGCTGCAAAGCAAAATGTCATTCTCCAATGTCATTCTTTCCCTGCCCCTAAAATGACTGTAAACTGCTTCTGGACCTCATAGACGTTCTTGGAAAGGAAGAATTGTGCCTGTCTGCAGACTAGAGTTTTGTTTGGAAATGTACCTATCTAAAAAACTGCCAACCTAAAATGCCTATTGTAAACCACCCAGAGTCCCTCCTCGGTGGGAGATGGGCGGTGATAAATTTGATTAATAAATAAAATAAAATAAATAAAAACAAAAAAAGACACAATGAGATGAGAGGGAGAGTCCTTAAAATGTTGAATATGCCCAGTGGTCCAAAAAGATAGCTGACCTCTGTTTTAGGTTCTGTTTAGCACACCCATGAACACAAATTCCTGCCCTCTGACAAGGAACTCAGGTATACTTCCCCAGTTCTTTCCTGTTCTTTCTGCTGCCTACATTGGCTATACCCTAGTCAGTGGCTCCTATTAACACACATGGTAGGGAATTCCATAGGTACATAATGCATTGTGTCAGTAAGTACCTTCTGTTTTTAATCTATTAAATGCCAGTCCATTTCAGTGGCCCACTTCCTCATAACTAAAGGCATTGCCATCACAGGGGTAGAGGATCTATGGCTCTTCAAATGTGGCTTAACTATAACTCTCAGTCACTCCAGCCTGTGCAGTCAATGGTGACTGCTGGGAATTAAAGTTCAACCACATCTAAAGGACTACAGGTTCCTCACACTTGGAACTGGAGCAAGATAACTATACTTAAGAGAAATAAACGTGTTGTGATGGAAGCTTTTTTTTCCATCTTACCTTTCCCCATGAAACGGAATTGAGGGGCTCCTTATTTCAGGGAGGGACCACAGTTCAGCTTGTGAAGGTTCCCAAGTTGAATTTCTGGCATATCCAGATTTCTGAGTTTTCTACTCAAAACTCTGAAGATCATTCCTAAACTGAGGTGACAATCGTAGGCTGAACTAACTTGGTTTTGAAATCTAGCATTCAATCCAGCACATCTTTGATTTGCCTCCTTTGCCACAGACTGTGAAAAACCAACAGTACCGGTTCAGCATCATTATGAATGAGCTCTCAGTCACAGACAATGTGCCCTACATGATAACACTCTTGAGTGCCATCAATGCAGTTATATTGGGAACAGAGGAACTGAGAGGGAGGATGCAGCTCCGGAATGAGTTCATTGGTAAGAACGGTCTTCAGTTCAGATGTTCCATATGAAATTAGCTTTGTCAGAAGATTCCCGGCATATCCACAAGGCTCCAATGGTATCATCTAAGGATCATGACCTGACAGCCTTATCTTTCCTGAATTTTTTGTCTAAAATTTTGGTTTTCAGGAAAACAGATCCTTCTTGCTAAACTATATATGAATTTTTAATTAGCAACCCATTTTGCATATCATTTAGCAATTTTCAATTCTACGTCTTTCTCACAAAAGAATCCCCTTACCTACATTGGTAGTCCATTTAGTCATTTCCTGTACTGCATATTTGTTACTGTTACTGATGCTAAAATAGTTTGTTTTCATTAGACCATATATCAATGATTTTTTTTCCTTTTATCTATTTCCAGGTCTCCAGTTGTTGGATATTTTAACCAAACTGCGGTGAGTGATTTATTATGTTTTTGAATATATAACTCAATTGTATTTTAAATAGTATAATTCTTTTACAACTGTCTAATACAGCACATCATTAAGGGAGAGCCATTCCCTTATCAGAACAATTATTTGAGTCCACTGTTGTATCTCCAGTTTCTAGTTCCACAAACTTTGAATAATACAATTATGTATCAAGAGGAACCATAGAAGGAAACAGATATGAGCCTAAATACAGTTGACCACCCTAGTATTCCCTTTAGAATAGTTAGGTTTCATTGATCATCTGTTTTGGTTCAGCAAGGTTTCTGTCCATCAGACTGTGTAATAACTACTGTTTCTTTTATCTTCACCAACATCTTCCTTTACCCTTCACTAAATTAAGAAAAATCTAGATAGACTTTTTCAAATTGTCTCACCTTGAGATCTATGAAACTATGCATTCATCTTGTTCAAAGTTTGACCATTCTCACCGGTCTCCCCAGAAACTATCTGAAGTTATTTTGCAGTGATCATCTCTATTCCCACTTAAGCTAAGACAGCTGAGGCCGACTGATCTAGCTTACAGTGTGACAGTTGCCACATCTGTATGATGTGTCTCTGTGTCTCTGTGTATGCATTACTTGTAAATGCCTGTGAGTATGATAATAAGCCAGCCATCCCCATTTATTCTTTCTTGTGTATAAGTTTGGTTTTAGGGTGTATTTTAATGGGAGAAACCCCACATTTCTTTAGCTTGCAATTTCATCAACTCACAGTTTTTTAAAGTTCATTTGAATACAGAAACACCTCTATAATTTAACTGACAAATACAGTACATTTTATGTGTTTATGCCCTCAACTAATAGACATTCTCTGAGTATGTCAATCAGATATACAGATGCAAGTTGGGGATATTAGCTTTTGTTGTAGGGTTAATAACTGATGTGATTTTTTAAAATTAAAAAATAGAAGTTGTTATCTAGATGACTGAATTGCTAATATTTATTGTTGTGGGCTTTATATAGAGACATAGAAGATGAGGACCTGCTTATCCAGTGTGAGACATTTGAGGAGGCTAAGACTGAAGATGATGAAGAGTTGTTGAGAATATGTGATGGGATTGATATGAACAATCATCAAGAGGTTTTCTCTTCTCTGTTCAACAAAGTAAGTAGCATTTTCGTTTTAATGCAACATATAATTTCTCTTTGTTTCTGTATTTGTCATTCTGCAGAATTCAGCATTCTTAAATACTAATTTAAAACTGTACATACATTATATATCAGGAATAAAACTTAGGGAATAAAACTAAAATAAGCCACACAATCAGTTAAAGACACAGTGTGGCATGCCATTTAGCATCTTGCACTTGCCCAAATCTACTTTCAGCTATAGAACTTGACTGAATGACTCAAGGCCAATCAGTAGGATGGAGGGTGTCTTGAGCTCCAGATGGAAGGCCAGAATATATAGCCAACAGGCAGAAGAAAATGAATTAAAGACAAACTTATCGAAACAAAAATAGATAGAACAGGTAAGTTCAAAGGCATGGAACCAGTGTCAACGCTTTCCAATATCAGAAGCCCTGCTGAAAAAGACCAGTTTGGGGGCTGTGTAGACTTCTCTGTGGGCAGTGTTGCATAAAATGTATGTTGTTGTGGAGTAGGCCCTATTCCTTCCTGACCAAATTTTATTGATAAGAGGCATGGATATTACCAGATGATACTTCCCTAAAACCTAACTTTTAATGGGCTCTTATTCCACAGCCTCACAGTTCCATTCTGCACATACCTTTAGCTGTTTCTCCTTACCTATGGTATGTGTCTGGCAGCTCCCTTTTGCCCATTTGCAGAAGCAGGATGACTGTGCTGGGGGTGATGGGTAGTGTTTAAAAAAGATGATGGTTGCAACTGCACAAACAAACCCCGTCCCCATTTTTATATGTGTTGTACATGTGACATGTGTAAAAGGGCAGGGCTTTGATTCTAGAGTCACAGTTGCCATCTTGACTTTTTAAACAACCCCCACCCCACCCCATGGTCACCCTTGGCAGGTAGTGTTCTTGCAGGGCATAGACTTTGAGTACAGGACTCCCAGCCTGAAAATGAAATCCTTCCTTTCATATTGATTGTGAAAAAAATAGCTGATTTCATTTCTATGATAGATTCTATCATTTTTTTGGAAAGCTCAGAGACTAGTGTTTATTTATTTATTAATCAAATTTATCACTGCCCATGTCCCAAAAGGGACTCTGAGCAGTTTACAATAAAACATAAGTAAGAAAAA
The DNA here is from genome assembly GCF_035149785.1 of Candoia aspera. NCBI lineage: Eukaryota > Metazoa > Chordata > Lepidosauria > Squamata > Candoiidae > Candoia > Candoia aspera. The sequence goes on from NC_086153.1 coordinate 316,152,554, forward strand.
TATAAAACTGTAAAATACTATAATACATAATAAAATAAATGTGATAAAAACCCCGATGACTGGACGTTCTCTGTGATCTGCAAGCAGAGCAGGGTCCTTCTAAGAGACTAACCATCCCCAGGAATGACTACTCTCTCTCCCGCCCCAGGCATGATAACAGAACCAGGTCTTTAGTTGTTTCCTAAAGTCCAGGAGAGAGGGAGCCAATCTCACTTCCAGGGGAAGGATATTCCAAAGGATATTCTCTGCTGTTGCAGAGAAGGCCCACCTCCTGGACCCCGCCAGATGGAGTTCTCTTACAGACGGGTTCCGCAGCATGCCCTCTCTGCATGACCAGGAGGGACGGGCTGATGTAGTGGGGATGAGACGGTCCCTTAGGTAACCTGGACCCGTGCCATGTAGGGCTTTAAAAGTGATAACCAACACCTTTACTTGGACCCGGAAGCATACTGGCAACCAATGCAGCTCGTGAAGCAAAGGGGTGACATGTGCTGACCTTGGGAAACCCAAGATCGCCCACGCGGCTGCACTTTGCACCAGCTGTAGCTTCCAGATACTCTTCAAGGGTAGCCCCATGTAGAGCGCATTGCAGTAGTCTATATGGGAGATAACCAAGGCATGAGTATCAGGTGACAGGCAAATCCTATCTCATTTTACAAGTGGTGGATAAAGATTGTTTTCAGATACTGCCTAAAACAGAGACTGGGTTGAAATTTGGAGTTGTTCTTTTGGGAGATAATCTAAAATCTGGGGCAAGTCTGTTAAAATTGGCCTTGCTTTAATCCATTGAATTCTGTGTGTAAAATGGCTACTTAAATATGATTCTTAATACTCATTCACGGTTGCAGAGCATCATTTCACTAGTCTGTAGATGCAAAGTGGCATTTTTCCCCAGTGAGTTTTATATACTGTTGTAACTGTCATCTGTTCTAGTACAAGGACATGCACTGTATTTACAAACGTATTCATTGTATTTTCATCCTGAGGCTGTTTCCACAATTGGGAAACTTGATTGCCCATTGCGTCTAATTTCAATAATGACTCATCTTGCAGCTCTGGACTTTTAATGGCAGAGATTGTAATATTACAGTTGACATCACTACCATGACATAGCAGTATATAAAGCAGATAATAGTTGCAAAGTTTCACTTTCTGTTTTAGGTGAGCAGCTTCCCAGTCTCCATTCAACTGCTGTCCATCCTCCAGAGCCTCTTGCATCTCGAACCTTCTCATCGCTCCAGCCTATTGCTCTGGGAATCCTTAGAAATCTTAGTAAGCAGAGCCATCTTGCTTGCTAATGACAGTAAGTTTTAACACACTAAGCTAAAGCCTGTACAAATCAGTTTCCATACTGATAAAGGTTCTGAAGGCCATCTGTAATCTTCTCCATTATCACTGAAGAAATCTATCTCCTTGTCTCCTTGTATGAAGGCTATTAGCAAACCACAAAGTTTCTCCCATAAATGTATGTGGAAATATATTGATTCTAAATGAAAAATAGTTCAGTTGCTAGAATCTCAACATTCTGATTTCTGCAATCAGTGTTTCTCAACCTCAGAAACTTTAAGATATGTGGACTTCAACTCCCAGAAGTCCCCAGCCAGAAGGTTGCATTGAGGTTGCAAAACACTGCTCAACATGATACTATTCTGGAGGAGTATTTTGAAACTACATGTGATACAAATTGTAATAGCCATATAACATCATTCTTATATAAATTGCATTGGCTTCCAAGCTGTTTCCAGGTACAATTCAGCTAGCTGAAACTTACTTATAACAGCTTGAGCAGTTTGAGTCCAGGATATCTGTGGGCGGGGGAACTTCCTCTTCCACATTTGCCTGTGATCAATGTCCTTCAGAAGCCCAGCTATATGTCCCACTACCAAGACAGATTAGGTTGTTGGAGATACAGTGCAGATTTTTTCTGAATAACTCCCCAATTGAGATTCTCTCTCAAAGGAGGTCTGCTTGGCCCCATGGTTGCCTAGTTTTGGGAAGAGGACTGTAAGATCCACTTGTTCTGTCTGGTACACAATAGAGTTTGAACCAAACTAATTTGCTTACTTGTGTGTTTTAAATAGTTTTTTTCCTGATTTTCATCTGTATGAATCTGTTTGAAAACCCATTATTTGTTTTCTGATCAAGAACTCAGAATGTTCCGAAGAAATCCATAGGAGTAATAAAGCTGGGGCTCAAATATATTGCATCACTTGCTAGAGAGGAGTGCTCTTCCAAAATGGAATTAAAAAGCTGTTACAGACTTTGCCTCAGCAGGACTTCCAGGGAAGAAATGGTGGACCAAAGATGGCTCCACGAAAACCAGAGCCAACAACTGCAGCAGAATGAAGAATCGGCGAGTAGACCGGCTGTTTGATAATTCCTCTCTGGACAAGGAGAGGACTTAAGATTTGCCACAAGTGCTCCAGACAGCTGCTCCTCACAAGGAGACCACAAGACAGCAGTCTCCAGTGGGTTTAGAGCTCTGGGAGATGAGGGAATAGCCATCTTGCTCAAACTGTGGTTAGCGCCTTTGAAAGGGCACTGGGTTTGCACACCTCCTTTTCTAATCACTTTTGGAAATTGTTAACTGCTTTTCAGCAATTAGGAACCTTTGGATCAACAAGATTTTTAGCACTGGGTGACTTTTCTTCAATCCTTAGCAAAAGAAGTTTTAACTACAGGTTTAAGAACTAAAAAAAATTTTTTTTTTAACAAACAGCGAAAGAGTGATTAAAACTTGGATTTTAGAAAGTTACAAATGGCCTAAAGGTCCAGATAAATTTGAAATAAGATTTTAGAATTAATTATAAAGAATCCTTCCCATGGGGAAAATGTTTTTGTTTGGAATTCTTTAAAAAAAAAAGATTATACCTTAAAAAATGGACACTAAAGGGAACTAGAGGGAACTAAAGATTATAATTAAAGGAGAAGAACACTCCAACTCAACAATTAAAGAATGAAGCAAAATATTTTAACATTGGACATGTTAAACATGTTACATGTTATATAAATGTGACAAACAAATAAATATTTATTGAAGGATATTTTAAACAGTGGAACCAGAAGTTAATTTTAATAGTGCCTGCCTCTATAGATAGACTCTGTTTAAAAGATGTTATGGAAGAGGAACACATTTTACCTGACAAGATAAGACTAATTTGAAAGTGGACATAAAAATGACAGGCTACAAGAATGACATAGAAAAAAGATGTTGCAATGGACATACAAAAGAAACCGGCTGATGTCTTAATAATTAAAAGGAATATACAAATAACAAACCAAGAGCATGACCTGGATAATCTTCCTATATTGGATTTACAAAAGAGGCTTGTTAAAGTTTTGAAGAATTTTGTGAGAAGGGACAAAGAAAAAAATGAAAAATCAAGCTCTGCAGCATTATTTGATGGGACTGAAGATCAAGATGGTTAGAAGTAAAGGGAAGGAATATAAAGTGGTTTATTTGATCAAGGTTGAAATAGATATATTGTTATTTCTGGTAATACTTAATAGACTTTTGCTGACACCAGGACTGAAATCACCAGGCTTTATGGATTGTTTATAGATAAGAGAAGGATATGGGAAGAAGAGATATTTGTTGTATTTTAAGAGAAGGTGCTAAGTTACTAAAATTGTTTATACTTGTTGTGATGAAGGTTGGAAGTCACTTCTTTATATATTTCTTTTCTTTTTCTTTATTATATTCTTATTTTTTCTTTCCTATTTCTCTTTCTCTTTTTTATTTTCTGCACCTTCTATTTCTTCTATTTTTCTTTTATTTGTATTAGTTTTTATTGTTGTAATTGTAATCTTTAATAAAATTACTATTAAAAAAAGCTTTGCCTAGGCCAATCCTTTCTTAAAAGGTATCATCTTGCAAGTGTTCGTTACCCCATTTATATGAAAAGAGGATTTGAGTAGGGTTTTAGTTTGCCTTGCTCTATTCTGTCTAATGTTTTGCAGTACAAGATAACAGCGTGGAAGAAGTCATGGAGAGATTGTTGTCCGTCAAGAAACACCCCAGGGAAAGAGATTCAGATTCCCAAAGAGCAGCCAACAAGCTGAACGAAAGCACTCAGACCAGTGAAGATTTGGGGCAGTGCCCAAAGGCCACCCAGAGCTCTTCTCCAAGAACCTGCTCTTCCAACACCTCACTTGATACAGAACCACTCAGTGTGCCTGAGAAGGTTGCATCCTCCCACTTTGAGCTCAGCTCAGCTTTGCCAGAACAGAATGCAGCTTCAGCTACTCCTGCTCCAGTGTCACCACCTCCCTCTCCCCCTCCCCTCCCTGGAACATCAGACATGTTGCCACAACAGCCATCTCCTCCACCTCTGATACAAATGCCACCATCAGTTCCCACGTGGCCTGGTGAGGCAGCAATCCCTCCCCCTCCTCCTCTGCCCAACATGACAGGGATCCCTCCCCCTCCCCCTCTGCCTGGGATGACAGGGATCCTTCCCCCTCCCCCTCTGCCTGGGATGACAGGGATCCCTCCCCCTCCCCCTGGGATGACAGGGATCCCTCCCCCTCCCCCTCTGCCCGGGATGACAGGGATCCCTCCCCCTCCCCCTCTGCCCGGGATGACAGGGATCCTGCCCCCTCCTCCTCTGCCCATTATGGTAGGGGCATTCCCCACACGTCTATCAGCGATCCCTACCATGCCACCACCCCCTCCCCCACTGCCTGGCATGGTAGGGGTCCCTCCCCCTCCCCCTCTTCCTGGTACTGCAGGAGTACCACCTCCTCCTCCACCAGTCCCAGGCATGCCACCTCCTCCTCCCCCACTGCCTGGGATGGAAGGGCTACCACCTCCTCCCCCACTGCCAGGCATCCCACCTCCTCCACCTCTAGAAGGCAATGTAGAGGAAATTGTGCCTGTGTGGGTTAACACCGTTAGCTATGCCACATCTTTCCCTAAAAGAATGAAGACGCCAACACTAAGGATGAAGAAACTGAACTGGCAGAAGCTCCCCTCCAATGTGGTGAGAGGTAAGTCATTCTGAGGTCTTCTTCAAGTGCTGGATCTGTAGCCAGATCATTCCAGTGACACTTTAAAGAAAGATGAAGGAGGTTCTAGGTTTGTTCCAGCAGATTATTTTCCCCCACAGTTGAGTCTGTTCCTGTGCTGGGATTCCCCTTGTTCAACCTGTTCTGTATGTGTGCTTCATCTGAAGTAATGGGAGCAGGACAAGGGGCTTTTTCATAATGGTACCAGTAATGTGTTCCCTCTTGTGCATCCTTTTTAAAATGAGATGAAAGCAGAATTTGATTAATGTATAGTGTAGCTGATACATTTAACATTTTTCAACAGAAGAGAACATATGTAGCTCAGGGTTGCAGATATTTCATTGCACTGATGATGTTACCTAGTCGGGTAATGAAACATCTGCAAGCAAATAACCAAGCTCAGAGAGCACCAAGAACTCAACTTTATTTTTGAAAGAAAGAAAATATATCAGTTCAGTCCACGGCATAAACTTATCAGTGTTTGATGTATTGTTCTCTTCAAGCTGAAATACTGCCATTTTTAAAAACTTCCCCCTTTTGGTGTCATCTGCATATAAAAGGGCATGGAAGATTTTTTTTCTGTTTTGGAAAGGTATTATCCTTCAACATATTATCAAGAGTGCACAGATTAAATATCTGCATGAGTGTGTCAGCATTGAATGGACTTTCTCACCAATTACATAATTTATTTATTATTCAAATTTTGTTACCACCCATCTCCCCCAAAAGAGGGAATCTCAGAGTTGCTCAAACATCTAGGGAAGTTATATTTCAATTCCTGCCATCCCCGAACTGGGGGAAAAAATGGAAGTAGGGCTCAGCCAGAAACCATGGAGGGATGAGCCAGGACTCAGCTGGCTAGGCCAATCATTGCACTGGATTTCTATTCCTGTAAACTCTAGCAAGCATCCTATAAACTAAGAATATTGAAGTTAAAGGCACCAAATTGGGAAAGGTCAAGAGTAAGGTTACTGCAAGTGTTCTTCCACTTCTCTACCCAAAGTCTTTTGAAACTGAATAATTAATAATTTTCTTTGTGTGATAGGTTTCTGTACATTTTTTGCTATGCATTTCCCCCCATCATATATATTTTTAAACTTTTCTTAGATCTATATCCTGCCTTTCCTCCAGGAACTCAAGACAATTTATTTGTCCCATGTTACAAATGTTGAATTGGTGCAATTATTTTAAAGGCATAGATATGGACACTGAAGGTGTGAGATGTAACCCACCATCCTGCCTTGTGTCTTTCAGAGAGTCACTCCATGTGGGCATCAGTAACAAGAAAGAGTGAAGAATCCATCGAGCCAGATTACACTAGAATAGAACAGTTGTTTTGCTTCCCACAAAGCAAGCCCAAATCAAAGGAAGTGACACCAGTGAAGACAGAACCAAAAGAGGTACATAGATAGTCTGCTTAAACTAACCCTATTCATTTGGATGATTGTTTGAACCATCCAAGAGTTCCCGTAAACCAGGTGTGTAGCTTGCTGCAAAAGAGCATCCTGTTACACAACCAAGCAAGGAAGCTTTTGAGGTTAGAAGGAACATGCTTTTTTTAATGTTAGTTTTAGGGTTGTACATGGTTTGAAAATGATTTGCAAGGAATGCTTCAGATCTTATGTGAGTGTGAGCACAGCATGTCTCTGCTCTTGATTAAAGCTTATACTGTATACATTTTTCTGACTTCCATGCAAGCCTGTAAAATTACGTGGCTGCTTTAAGAGTCAGAATAATTCTTTTTTTCAAGAATTATTCCCAATACAGCAATTTTAATTCGTTCATTGGTAAGGGCAAGTGCATATAGTCCATTACTAATGTTCCAAAAACAGGATTCTTAACAGAATTCAGAGTGAAGTTCAGCAAATTATTACAATTATTATTTATTTATTTATTTAAATTTGACTGCCCAACTCCAGTGGACTTTAATCTTAATGTTAAACTAATGCTGCAATAAAAGAATGAAAAGAAAACATTGGCATTATTCACATCTGCTGAGGATAGCATTCTATAGATTTGGCAAAGTCCATTTATGGTGCCATAAGTCTTGCTATTTTACAAATTTCTATAAAAATAAGGTTTAAAATAACAGGTGGATGGTTTATAATTTATACTTTATAATGGATTTATAAAACTGACCAAAAATGTTTCAATTTTCCAAAACAGATCACATTTCTAGATTCCAAAAAGAGTCTTAATTTGAACATATTTTTAAAGCAATTTAAGTGGTAAGTGGTATTTTTATGTTGATAAAATGCTAACATCAAACATTTTTGGAAAATAATATTTCTAATTGTTAACTCTGCCGTCCTATGCTTATTTTGCGTATGTAATTTTGTGGATTTCAGTGCAGTTTAAGAGAAGAGATATGTACAACACATTAGAACTTGTGCTTTTATATAAAGCTTATCATACATTCAGAATCTGACATATACACATATATACAAATGGAGCTTCCCCAAGGAGCCATCTTGCTTCAATGAAGCTTCTCTTTGTATTGAAGCAAAGAGAATTCTGTCTATGCACTGGGATCTGCTATCAGCAGGTATCATTGAATCAAGTCTGATATATTTTATACACATACCTGGGATTGGTTCCACTTTGGATAGATGCTACTTGTCATTATAACATAATAGATATGAACTAAAATTAGTCCATGGTAGCTTTTTTGCTTGAACCTAAAGAACTGTGTCCACATTCATCATTTATCCCTAGCATCCAGTATTCATTAATAGTCAGACTCAGAATATAGCCACCATTGCTAATTCTTAAATGTACCCAATCCTTTTTAAACCTGGTTTAGCTAGCAACCAAAACTGAATTTTGTGGTAATGAATTGCAAACATCAACTATAGGCAGAGAATGAAGAAACATTTTTCCCTTCCAACTTGAACATGCTTGCCAATCAATTTCATTGGGTGGGCTCAACATTCTAATATTATGAGAAGAAGATGAAAGAATCCACTCTTCCCATAATTACATAACAATGATTGCATCTAATCAACAATCTCCTTTACCCACAGCACAAATGAGGAGGTGGTTAACATGATTCAGAAAGGTGACAGAACGAAGTTTGACGTTGAAGTTCTCAAGCAGCTACTTAAACTCCTACCGGAAAAACACGAAGTAAGACTTTCCAACAAAAAAACAGTCTATTGTTTCAGTTTTTCTTTGTATTGCATTTGCTGCATTCATACATCATGATTGAATAATCTATTATCAAGATAATTTTTTTTAAAAGTATCTTCTGGCCTCTTCATCGGTGTGTCTGTGAAAAGAAGTTTGGAAGCTGTCCTTTCAAATTTAAATTAATCAGAGTTTAATATTACAACCAAACAAAAATGTAGTTCATCATTAATTATTTATTAAAATAAGACAGGTTCATAACCCAGCATTGTGTTCAGAACCACAAGCCTTTGTATGTGTGTATACAGTGTTGTTATTGGAACCTGACATTTCTCTTTTCTTGCTAGATAGAAAACTTGAAATCTTTCAAAGAAGAAAAGGAAAAATTAGCAAATGCAGATCAGTTCTATCTTCTACTCCTTGGAGTTCCTAGGTATGGGAAATTTTAATGAGAATATTTGCCAGAGAGACATTCATTTTAATTAATTTAAATGTAAACATTAGTAAAACATCTCTAAAGCAGGAAGTATCATCTGTTTTAGATGATTGCAGCATTATCATAGTAGCCACAGAAGAGGCATTCCAATTATAGGTGGGAGAAAAGGGAATGCTTCTTCAGATGGCAGTTGTTATTGGCACTTCCAGAAGTACTAGTATAAAGAGATATACCTGAATATCCAAATGAATTGGATCCATCTTTTTTGGCTGAGTAAAAATGGATTGAAGCTCTGTCACTCCTGACCTTCTGGAAGACCCTGAAGACCTGGCTCTGCCACCCTGCTAGGGGCAGGGAGAGGCATAGTTATTCCTGGGCATGGCTGGCGCCTTAGAATGCTCCTCACATACATACAATCTTTTATTGCCGTCTGGATTTTTACTTTATATCTATATTTATATGTTGTATTTGTATTTATATTTTACATATTATTTATGATGATTGTTTTTAACTTGTTTTAATCTTGTTGGTTCTGTTGTAAACCACCCAGAGTCCCTGTTCTGGGGGGAGATGGGTGGTGGCAAAATTTGAAAAATAATTAAATAAAATAAATTTGGTAAAATAAAAATAGTGCTTTAATGTGTTCAGTTGGCAATTTAAAGTAAAGTTAATACAAAATATTTTTCATACAAATAAATGACAACCACATCTTCATACTAGGACTGAGCTGAAATGGACACCCTGATTCTTTCAAACGGGTGCAGTTCTTTCACTAACCTTTGTAGGGAAGGGGCATTCAGTCTCAAAAATGAATTATGAGAACGCAATTGCTATAGTGGAATCAGACACTGTTTCCTTTCTTTTTTTCTTTTGCTTAACAGTTTAAGAAATTGTCACATTCACTACAGTCTAGGTGTGTTGCACTTTGGAAAGAAAAAATTATGGTATCGCAATCACTAAAGTAAACTACTCCTACTTCGTCTCCTTCCCAAAAATAGCATAAACTTTGCCCAATCACCCAAGTGCATTTTCCAATTCTGGTGCTTTAACAGGATGATAGAAACAAGTCTAGTCCATGTACGTTTTGTCTAAGTACAATAATATTTCTTGGGAAAGAACATGATTTTCACCTAGCATTGAGAAAGCTGAAAGTGGAAACAAAGTAAAACTTTTTGGGGAGATAATTCCAAATTCTGTGCTCTAGCACTGGAAAAGCCTTCTTCCTGGTCACCAGATGGGAAATAACTCAGATAAAAGCCTCTGTTGAGGTTCTCACAGTATGGGCAGATATGGGCAGGGTCTCACATGGAGGCAGGCAATTCTTCAAATGCTCTGGTCCCAAGGTGTGAAGGGCTTCTATGTTCAAGGCCAGTTGTTTAGTGTCGACCTCCAAAATGGAACAGAAGCCAGAGAAGGTAGTGAAACTTGCCATAATACATTAAAACACCCAGGTCTTTTTAAAGCTTAGTTGCTGTGTTTTGAAAAAACTGAAGCTCCCTAATCTTCAGAAGCAGCCCTGTGGAGAATATAAAAGTAATTTAGCTATTGAGGTTAATAAATCCAGCTAATGGACTAACCTAAGTTATAAAACAGAGTCTGGAAAAAATCTGCCCCTTCACTGACAAACCCCCAAAATGTAGGCTTGCCCCTTTACTCTATCCCGGCTGATTACCACTCACCCTAGCAGATAGGCTACCCATTAATAGCAGCTCAAGGACCCTTAGTTTCTTGATCCTCATTGAATTCCTTCTGTGCTAATAACATGTCAAAAGTAAATGACAGCGGGCTAGGTGGGCTAGGTAGATCCATGACTGGCTTCACACATCCAAACCATAGAAGATAATGATGCACATAGATTCTGATGATGCTATTTGTAGAGCATGATTAATAACTGTTAATAGACCTATGTTCTAATAATGGGTCTAATAATTCTAGCTTTCCCAGAATGTCTGTGGGGAAGCCAAGCTACCTAAATAAATTTAAATTCACGAGATATGTTCAGCTGTTTTGTTCCTTATTAGTGACTGGCTTGAAAAATGTCCATTCTAGTTCTGTTGAGTGCATAGTGTGCAATGTGGTATTTATATGATTTCTCCATTCTAGCTACCAGTTGCGGATTGAATGTATGCTGATGTGTGAAGAGACTGCTGTTCTTTTGGAGATGTTGCAGCCCAAAGCAGAAACAATAAGGAGGGCTTGTGAAGGTTAGTAATTGTTTAAGGCCTGAGTATAATTTGGGTGTTCGAAGTAGTCTGAAGAACAGCCAGTTCTTTCAAATCTAAAATCACAGTTTGCTGAGAAATCAAACTCTGGTTATCTTTGCAGAGGGTCAGGACTTAAATGGTTTGGTCAGTGCTTATGTAAATACGTAGATCTGTGTTTGCTCAGAAGATCAGTGTCCACTCCTGCAAGATGTAGAGAATATTTGTGTTCTCAGTCTCTCCAGATTAGTTAGCCAAATCTTTGAGAATGGAATGAAGCCATTATCTGCAGTGTACAGATCCCATCTGCGTAGCAACAGAAGTCCTGCTCAGGCACTCACCTTTGAAGCAATGAAGAAATATGCAAGGTGGAAAGCAAAATCTCACTCTGTATCCCCATGCCTTTATCACATTCCATACTTACATAACATGCCCATCATACCATTCCCCTTTGGGGTAAATAACTGCAGGCAAAGCACAGAGGAGAAGTAAGAAATAGTAAAATGAAGAAATTAAAGACATGAAACAAGAAACATACAGGGAAACAGCTAAATCTAATTTACACAAACAACATTCACTATACAGTACCTCTGTATACCCTCTTATCCTTTATTCCTGTGAGGTTTGAGCCTGCTTCTGACTCTGAAAACAAAACTTACTCGGAGTCAAAAGGGGGAAATGAAACTTATCAGCAAGGATTTGAGGAATCTAATCCAGGAAGTGACTCGGCAGAGCGGGAGAAATCACAGGAGAGGATTGGACAAACTCCAGAGTGGGATTTGAATCCTCCAATCAGTGCTCGAGAGAGAAGAGCAGAGAAGCACATGAAAGAGAAAGAAGCGCAATTGGCCAGTAAGGGAAAACGGGGTGAAAAGGAGCAAACTAAAAGGCAGGCGTGCCAAGAGCAAGCTGCCAGAGACAACCGCTCCTTTGAGCTCACAGCACCTGCGGGAGAATCTTTACCAGCGTCAGAAGCCTTGCCTGCCATGGAACCAGCGCCTTCTGCCTTCATGGAACCTCCGTCTGCATGGGTTGCTCCTGTACAGTCTCTCTCTGCCTTCCCTGCTGAGCACAGCCTCGTGTCCAGCTCCAAGCCTCATCGCTTCACTCCAACACGATCCGGGTGTGCCTCCAGACCTCAGCCTTGCCTGAACGCTTCAGTCCAGCTCAGCCTTGCCTTCAGATATCAGCCTTGCCCAAACACTGTAGTCCAGTCCAGCCTCATCTCCAGATCCAAATCTTGCCTAAACACTCCAGCCCAGTCCAGCCTTGCCTTCAGATCTCAGCCTTGCCTAAGCACTTCAGCCCAGTCTAGCCTTGTCTCCAGGTTCAAGCCTAGCCTCAATGCTCCAGTCCAGCCCAGCCTTGCTCCAGCAATGAGCCTTGCCTAGACACTCCAGTTTGGTCCAGTCTTGCTTCCAGAACCAAGCCCTGCCTAGATACTTCAGCCAAGCATTGTCTAGCCTTTGTGTGCCAGGCTGATCCAGCCTGTGTGCCAGGGCACCAACCCAAGTGTCCTGCCTCCCCTTTGCCACACACCCTAGCTCCTTCCAGTCTTGCAGCTTCGATCCAAGGATTGTTCAAGTTCTGCCTTGGTGCCTTGCCTCAGTCTGACTCTGCAGTGTTGCCTGGGTGTCCTTTGCCATCTGGGTGGACTTGATTGAATTAGATGCTCTCATCTATTGCAAGAACTTTTATTATTGTAAATAGTTTGTTCAATAAAGAACTTTATTAGTAGCTCTGCCTGGCCATCTCATAGTCCGAACAGGACAATTCCATCCCAACCATGCATCATTCACACATTTGAGGATCATATCAGTTCCATCCAATCATCCCCCTTCCTTTCAACCCATTCACTCTTCCTTTGCGTACTCTTCCCCCCAAGACCCAGATGGCCCCTACTCTGCTGCTGTTCAGAAGAGCAGTGAAGACCTGGCTCTCCACCCAGGCCTTTGGCGAGGGAGAGTGAGACCCCTCGCTTCATTCCATCTGATATGTCATACTTGCCATCTTTTATTTATTTTATTGTAATTGTTTTGTTTGATGGTTGTGAGCTGTCCAGAATCATTGGGTGTCAGGCAGCATATAAGTTTAGTAAATTGTTATTGTTGTCCTTGAGATTTGATCTTCAATCCTTCTATCTTTTTGACCAAACCATCTCAATGTATTTTTTTCATAGTGATCAATCACTTCTATACTGCATGAAGTCAATGCTTATTCAGCACCCATTTATTCTTGACTGTATCTCTTCTTGTTTCACCACACACATTTCTTAAACAACCCATTTTCATTGCATCTTCTGACACTGAACTTTCACTTTTACAATATATAACAAAGTGGTCTTTTTCATACACAGCCTTTTGATGAGCATGCATTCCTTAAAACAGACCACAACATATCCACTAGTTTTGTGTCAGTATTTGTACATTATAACATTTCTCCATCCGTGGAGTCCTTGGTGCTCTCTGGGCCTTGTTGTTTTTTTTGCAGACATTTCATTGCCAGACTAGGCAACATCTTCAGTGCAAAGAGGGAGTGGGCCTTGTTCTCAGTTTGTATACCGTGGCTTGCCCTGCTTGTGTTGGTAGGAGTGTTGTTCTCTCCTTGGGAGTTCTTTGCCTAGTATTCTTTTGACATCAGAAACATCTCAGAAACCACCAACAGACTGTTACAACCACATGGCATCACCGTAGCACATAAACCAAGTAAAACTCTTAAAAACCGCCCAGAGTCCCTCTTCTGGGGGAAATGGGCGGTGGCTAAATATGAGTAATAAATAAAATAAAACATATTAAGCAACCCAAAAGACTCAATAGCCTAAGAAGAAAAAACAGGAGTTATTTACAACATACATTGCAAAGACTGTAACAGCCACTATGTAGGACAGACAGGCAGAAGACTAGCAGAGCGCATCCACGAACACCAACTGGCAGTCAGAAGACACGATGAGAACTCCTTAATCTCACAACACATGGACAGACTCAACCATAGTTTCAGCTGGGAAACTCTGAGCATCCTAAACCAAGCCAAATCCAAAAACGCCAGAGACTTCCTGGAAGCCTGGCACTCAGACCAAGCAGCCATCAACAGAAACATAGAGGTAAACAACATTTACATACCATTCAAAAGAGACCACAGAAAAGCCAAAAGACCAGTACACTCCCTTGCCAGCAATCAACACCCAGATATGCAAAAATCAACACTAGGATTAACACCAGATGAACCATCAAACAGCACAATACACCCGAATCAAGGAACTATTAACTCAGGCAATCAACCAAGCAGCAAACAACAGCCCAATCAAGGAACTCCCAAGGAGAGAACCACACCCCCACCAACACAAGCAGGGCAAGCCACAGTATATAAACTGAGAGCAAGGCCCACTCCCTCTTCGCACTGAAGATGTTGCCTAGTCTGGCAATGAAACGTCTGCAAGAAAACAACAACGCTCAGAGAGCACCAAGGACTCCACAGTTCAACCCTGAGCTACAAATATTTGCTTTGATTTCTCCATCCATTTTCCCATCTTTAGTAAATAGTCAGCTACCTGTTCTAGTTTTTTTCCACTTATGTAGAATCATCAAGTTGGAAGGGATCTCAGATGACATCTGGTCCAACTCTCTGTTTGGTGCACAATCTGCTAAAGCATTTGTTCTCACACAATGTTTATTTCAGTCATATACCACTATTATGACACTCAACAAGCAACCTTCAATTCCATATTAATGCAAAACACACCATACTTCAAGCCTATTCATATTCTCATATGTACACTTTCTCTAAATCAACAAACACAGATTAAAAATTCTTTCTCACATTCATAAATTTCTCAGTGATCTGCCAAAGAGCAAAAATCTGGTCTGCCTGCACTTGCCAGATTTTGCCTATCATCACCTTTTCCAGTAGAACTCTTGGACACAATTAACTATCAAATCCCCCTGTAGTTTTTGCATTCACTCTTGCTCCCTTTCCATTTGCAGAGAGGAACAGTAGCCATATTCTTCTTATCATCAGACATGGATACAGTCTTCACATACCCACACTAAACTAATCACACATCCATTCCATAAGAAAACAACTTCCATATTTAAACATTTCTCCAGTTACACCATCTATACCTGCAGCATTATTATTCTTCAACATTCTTCCAACATTTATTACTTGTTAATTAGAAAGTGAAAACCCTCGTTTAATTGATAGTGATATTTTCACCACGCCATCTACATTCACCTATTTAACAGGCTTTCTTTCCTCTTAGATCTCCTCACAAGCCATCGATTGCCCATTTTCTGTCAATTGATCCTCAATGTTGGAAACTTCCTGAACTATGTAAGCAATCTTGAAAAAATGCACTTTAAAAAAATGATGAGTAAAAACATGTTTCTCTTTCCTGTTCTGCAAATACTGTTCAAACCAGCATTATGAGAGAAGCAGATACAGTATTGTTCATTATTTTTTGTGGCTTTTTTCTCTGAAAGGGATCTCACACAGGAGATGCTGATGGCTTTAAAATTGGTACTTTGCTCAAGTTAACAGAAACAAAAGCAAACCAGACCCGTATTACGCTGCTCCACCATATCTTAGAGGTATTTTCTGCTGTTTTTCATTGAGAAATTTAACAGTAATAGTAAAATAAATTAGCAATAGAAAGAAACTGATGCAGCTGAAAGGTATACTAGCCAGAAACCATCTATTAGGATGGTGTATTCTTTCATTTTGTTTTTGTTTCCCTAATAATCTTATTGCAAAAATATTTGGGAGGTGATGGTATTTAATTAAACAGGGTTTTGCCAAATACATATACACAAATCTTGTTTCTTGCTTACACAAAATATTTCTCTATGACTTTTCTAGAGTGTTTTTCTTGCTCATCTATCTTTATAAATTTATTTTGCTTTTTTATTAATGCCAGTCAAACTTTTTTGTCAAATTGATATTTACACTCTTTAATCTTACTTTCTGCCATTAATTATATTGCTCAGGTTATTCCAAGGGAATGCAAGACATCCTTGCAGAAAAATATTAGGAGCAGAAACAGTTATTATGGTAGTTCTCTATTTTAGAATCCCATCCAGCCTAGAGATGGGGGAAATGATTCTTTTTCCTTTTACTTTCCTAGTGGATCTTTTTGGTTGCTTTTTAAACTGAGTCTTGAATTCTCATGAAGATTAACAAATGTATTTTGGCATAATACAGTCCATTTCATCAAACATAGTGGCAGCCCTTGCATTTTGGAAAAATCTGCCCCTGATATAGGGCTGGCCCAACACTTTTGGTCCAGATGGAGTCCCAATTGGTTGAGTTGCAGGATATTTTAGTCTGATCCCCATTTTATTGTTCACACAAGATGATTGGAGGTTTTTGCAACCACCCTTTAGAAACCTGTTTTTAATTCCCGCTCATTGATCCAGGTCCATCTATGCTTAATAGTTAAGGTATTCTGGATGCAGAGGACTCAAGGTTGATTCTGCCCCATTCACTGTCATCCACCTTTCATCCATGCTAGAAACTCATATGCTTCTGGGATTGCCCATGGATGTTCTCAGGCAGAGAGATCCCCCCTTTGGTAGATCTGTGTTTAACAAGTCTTTGGCAGGCAGCCAGTATTACTGTGCTTATTACCTCTGAGAAATGAGTTAACCTGCCAAAAAACTGCAGCCATCATAAATCATGCAAGTGTATAATTGGAATTTTAATATTTTCTCCCCTTTTTTTTTCTTTTTTGGTTTAGGAAGTGGAAAAAAATCACACTGATTTGCTTCAGCTTCCCAAAGATCTTGAGTGTGTTTCAAAGGCAGCTGGGTACGGATCCACCATATTTTTCGTTATTGGCATAAGTGTTTCTCTGGGCATACTTCTTTCTTAAATTATTGTTGCAAAAAAAATAAATAACCTAGCAAATAAATCATGTCATCTTTAAAGGTAAAATAATTTGATTAATCATACTTTAAAATAAGCTTTTCAATATTCATTATCAAAAACTTGTTCATGGCAAAGAGAATTGTTGTTTGAGCCTCCATATGAATAACCCAAAACCTTTGAAGTTGTTTTCTGTACAATTAGGGTCGTGCAGTCTCTCACCATGTCCACAGAATTCCGGCTTTGTTCCTATGAATCAATAGATGCAGAAGCAGCACCTATGGCTTGTTTCTTTTCAGAATCAATTTGGATGTGATTCATTCCGAATCCAGCTCCAATGTAAAGAAATTGCTGGAACTTGAACGGAAGCTCTCATCCTCAACTGAAGAAGTGAAAGCCCAATATGGAACAGCCATTCAGGTCGGTGTAACAAACTAAAGCTACACTTCACACTCTCCTTGGAGGACACCTCCACTGTTTCCATGAAGTTAGCTGATCCTTTTTGAATTTCAGTTTCAATCTCTTCCAGGATAGCTTAAGTGCTAACAAAAAGTTGGAGCATGAGTTTGAACTCACTGAAGCTAAGAGAATGGAGCTTGCCAACTATCTCTGCGAAGATCCAAACAAATTGTCTTTGGAGGATATATTTAATACCATGAAAACGTTCCGGGATCTCTACATCAAAGCACTAAAGGTCTGCATCTGAGACATTAGAAAATAAGACCAGTACTGTTATGAGACTTCATTCTGATGCACAGCAAAAGTCTTGAGAAATCCTTGGTATCGTTGTAGACTGCATGTATGCACACGCACCCACACAAAGAAACCAGAGGGATGTGAGTGTACAGCATTTTGGATTTGATTCCAAAACAGTTCTTCACAGCACAGGAGGTTGCAAATGTGGCACTTGTCTGCAACATTCTTAAAAACTTTTTGAGGAAAAAAATCCATAGCAGACTAATTGGAGTTGGCACTACTGTGGACAGTATAAGAGGAGATTTATGTCCCCCTCCCCATTCCCTTTCTTCCCATGTTCCACTTTTCTTCCTACATACACACAATGCAGATGTGGACATAAAAATAACACAAATAGAGAGACAGAGTTCCTAGAGTCTAGAGCAGTTCTATTTTTACTGACCTGAACATCCGTCACTGTGCATCATCAGAAAGTTGACATTAAAATAATACCAAGACTGTAGTTTGAGAATGATTCTTGGGGAATTGATTGCGTAACCAAAGCTCCTTCTTATTGAGCCTGTATTTTTGCCATGCATTTTCCTTCAAGATTTTGGAAATGTTTAAGCACTTTTGTCTGTCCATCTTGATAGTTCAGCTACAATTTGGGTCTCATCTTATTGTCCCCTTTTTGTGCCCCCTTGATGGGTTTTACTACCTCACATCTTTTAAAAAAACATACTGTATTATAAATTATTTTAAGTTGCGCTACCCCTCTCTCCTTATTTTTAGTTTTATGGATTGATTTTTCTTAGCTCTGATTCCATAATTAGGCACCCTGAATCTTGGGATTCCAAAAGATGGGTAGGATATCGTTTCTCTTAAATAAAGTTGAACTAATTGTGATTTGTAAATCAGAATTGCATGACAGACTTTAGCCACAAGTATCCTTGTTCAGGCATTAGGAAAGAGCATGGTTTAAGTAGAAACTCTTTGCACCTGGGGACTCAAGAAGGGAGCACTTAATACTAGTTCAGTCCTGAACCTACAAACATCAGTCTGACCTGGGCCAGTGACTCAATACGCTAACTCAAGGGAATTCCCTGCAGTGAAGCTAAAAGAATGCACGCGTCTTTGGACTGTAGGCAAATTAAGTGGGCCCGGTGTGGAGTACTGTAGTACGAAAGGTGAAAATCAGGCAAAAATTAGATGCCCCTTTTGCATGTCTGTGTTTCCCATACACAGGAAAACAAGGACCGAAAGGAACAAGCAGCCAAAGCTGAGAAGAGGAAGAAACAGTTGGAGGCAGAAGAAGCTAAGAGGCAGAAAGGGGAAAATGGAAAAATCAGTGAGTAATTTAAGGAGTTTTCTTGACTTAGGTTCCACAAGTCTGTATCTGGGAGAAAGCCCTTTGAATACAACAGAAGTTACTTCTCAATGAACCTGCATGGAATTGCAGTATCTGCGTGAGGAAGTATTTAATCTCAGGTACGGCTATCAGTGCATCTGTGGCTGGATACCACGTAGCCTGGAGTGAGCCCCATGAAGTTTAGTAGAAGGGACTTCTGAGAGCCAGTTCGCTGTAGCAGATACAGCGATTTCACAGTAGGTTTTTTGGGGGGAGGAAAAAATAGGGGAAGGAATGTTATGTGCACCACCTTGAATACCAGGCAAGTTATAATTCTAACAGAACAATACAAATATGTATGTGTACACATGTGTGTCTGTGAGACAGACACATACATACACACAAAGAAACTGAAAACAGTTTATTGTTTTCAGTGCTATTCTTGTGCAAATACAATCTAGTGCTTATAATATAAGAGTAATGCAGTGTTTCTCAACCTTAGTAGCCTGAAGATGTGTGGACGTCAACTCCCAGAATTCCCCAGCCAGCATGCTGGCTGGGGAATTCTGGGAGCTGACGTCCACACATCTTCAAGCTGTCAAGGTTGAGAAACGCTGCTGAGCTTGCCAATTGGAAGGTCGGCGGTTTGAATCCGCGTGACGGGGTGAGCTCCCGCTGCTAGTCCCAGCTCCTGCCGACCTAGCAGTTCGAAAACATGCAAATGTGAGTAGATTAATAGGCACCGCTTCGGCGAGCAGGTAACGGCGTTCCGTGTAGTCATGCCGGCCACATGACCACGGAAGTGTCTACAGACAAACACCGGCTCTTCGGCTTTGAAACGGATATGAGCACCGCCCCCTAGAGTCTGACACGACTGGACTTAATGTCAAGGGAAACCTTTGCCTTTACTTGGTGCAAGGAAAAAAAAATAATCTCTTTTCATGATAATTTGCTGCACTGAAGCATAATACAGTTAGTAAGGAAATAAAGTTAAGCATTCCAGGTAGGCACTCTCAAAATAACATGAACCAGTTGCTTGTTCTGCTGTGCTCAAGTTTCAGTGAGAGCTGCTAGGAGCTATCTAAGTGCACAATTCTGTTCCCTTTCTCCCATTTACCAGTACTTTCAGTTTATATGGACAGAGACAGTGCTAAGATCTGGAATGTTTTTGTAATGCCCCCACACAGCCAGAAAATAAAACACTAATCAAAAAGGAACAGAACCATGGTAGGGTGGGATTATTTGCCTAAATATGATTACTTGGTGGTGCGGTGTCAGAAATTGCAAGGATGGAGCGCTCATCAAAGGAAGAGCATTTGGAATGCTTTTTCCTAGATCCCAAAAGACAGCTTTTTCATTGAGTTGATTTGCTTGTGCAATTACAGATCAATGGAATCCAGAATAAAACACAAATAAATGTAGGGCCTCCAATCCATCCACACTCTCAATCTGATTGCCAAACTCACTTTTTTCTCCAAATTCCAACCCTAGTTAAGAAAGGAGCTGTGAAGCAAGAGGAAGTGTGTGTTATTGATGCTTTGCTGGCTGATATACGGAAGGGGTTCCAGCTACGAAAAACAACCAGGAACAAAAATGGCACAGACACTCCCGTGAAAACCACACCTCAGAGAGGGAAAGTGATTGGTAAGACCAGAAATCCAGAAAATCTCCTGAGTTTCCTTTTCCTTTGTTTAACACACAAAAGCCCAGCTTGTTGCCATCTAGAATGAGGAAGAACTGTCTTCATTGTCTTCTTTTGGTTATTTATCCCAAACCCCTTTCAAAAAACATTCTCAAAGAGAACAGCATGAAGCAGTACCACCTCAGTGTCCAGTAATTATTTTTTTCTTCTTATTGCTAACTGCAAACGTTTATGGGAAAAGAGAATAGTATGAACTGGGAACAGAATAACTCTAGCTAGCAAGGTTTTTTTCTTCTTTTTTATGTTGGAATGTTGTTTGGAGATATTATGGTTGCTCATAGCACTGGGTCCTTTTCCAAGTAAAAATAAAAGCCACATTTTATTGGAAAGCACCCTCATGTGGACAGGTCTAGCATGGAAATATTGTTAAGAGCAGATAAGGTGCCAAGTCAAGCTTGATTCCTGGCGAGTTCAGGGACACATCCACACAATTTTCTTGGCCACAACATGGAAGTGGTTTACCACTACCTTCTTTCAGGGTTGTTTTGTTTTTTGCTTCTCAATCTGGTCTACAGCCATGGAATTCCCTGGTGGCCTCCCATTCAAGCGCAGGTGAGGTCAGCCAGGTGCTGCTCTGCTGAGGCAGACCTATATCATGAGCTATAGTAAACCTGAGTTTGACCTCCCTAAAGTGGTCCTCTGTGCCCAATGGAGTGACAACATGAAGTTGTTAAATTTTCCTCCACTACCGATCATGTGGAGGACACACACACACCACGGAAACAGGGACAGAAAAACTTGAATTGTGAAATAGAGATAGAAAGCAAACATAGGACATCTATATCCTGTAGTGATTTAAGGTTTGTGTTTAGTAGCTTAAAGCCCAGCTGCTGAGTCCTGTTCCAAACTGAGTTGTTATTATGTAAACTTTACTATGTAAACTTTACTAAGGAACTTCTACAGATCACAGGTAGAAGCTCAAATGACAGGAGGGTTCCTCTATACATGCACAAAATGTAACAAAACAAAACCCTGGCATTTTTTTTTAAAGACAGAACTGAATACTTCTCCTGAAATGATAGTTGTATATGCACTAATACGTTCATGTATTTATTTATGGAAGAACATTCTATAATCTCAGCCTCCATCTACATTTTGAAATAATGCAGCCCTAAACACCACCTTTTGTTTTAGGGCTCTAAGTAAACACAATTAATTACATATGTAGGGCTTATATGTGAAGCTAAATGCAATACTGTGTTTTTGGGTTTGGGGGTTTGTTTTTTTTTGGACTTTTTAACAATATGCACTGCAGAGGCAGAGGGGTCAAAATGACAAGACCAAAGGAGGAACAGAAGAGAAATTTTACCTTTCCATCCCCAATTACAGTTCCTGTAAATTCTCTCCACTGCTGCACACTGCAATAAGTGGTAGGGGGAAAAAAGTTCCCATTATGTCAATGTTATTTTTCTTACTGCTAAGAAAAGGGACGAGATGAAAACTCAGCTCAGAAGAAAAGAATAAAAGTAAGCTCTCGCACTGTGATTCCAATAATTCCCACATTATCACTATCTTCTCTCTACTATTTCATTTTGGTGTTCATGGGGGAGATGGGATTTCAGTGGCAACCTTTTCTCAATCCAAACTACAAGTATTTGGGTTGGGTTTAACTCTTGTGTATGTCATTGATTTTCAGACCAAAGCATTCAGGATGTGAATAACACAAAGCAAGAAGATGTTTCAAGGATACACAATAACTTCCAGGACCAAACAGAAAATGCAAAATCTTCAGAAGGTGCTACCACAAATGAGAAATCTGAGATGGCTGCTGACCCATTAATTTCACAGAAACCGCCTGATGCCTTTGGAAATGGTACGGCCCCTCCAGCCGAGCCTGATTCTGAAAAGGCCGCTTTACATTTCTTTGTTTTGGAGGGCAACAGAGTAGCCCCAAATGGAACAAACTTGCAAGAGGAGGGAAATGATTCCCATTCCTTTCAGGATGCTAATGACAATGATTTAGTGTTGTCTCAGTCCACTTCTTTTGTAAAGTTTACAAGTGGTGACTCAGGACATTCAACTGGCCTGAAGATCAAAGCTGGCCCAGTTGACTCAGGGGACCCAGCTGGTAGAACTGAACCTGATAGCTCATGGAACAGTTTAAATTCAAATGACCAGGAAAAGAGTATTAACAGAAAAGACGATGCAGGAGAGGAAATACCTGGAAAGATCAAACAGCTCACAACCTCTCAAGAAGTGGCCCTTGAAACTTTGGCACTGCCAGAAGCATCCAAAGAAAATGAAGACCCTTCCTCGGACTCCTTGTTGGACACTTCTCAGGAGAAGTCCTTCTCAGAAGAGCCGGTGACCGATTCTTCATATTCAGCGACCGTACCTTCAGAACAAGCCCAAGCTGAAAAAGATGGCCAGAGAAGTTCAGCAAAGCGAAAGAAGAAAAAGAGGCACAGCAAGAGCCATTCAAGTAAGGCATTTTCATTGCAGCCATTGAACACTAGGGCCAAACCAAGATGACCTTAACCTGGATCCCTCCAGATATTTTCCCCTACAACTCATATCATATTGAGCTAGCATGCCCAATAGGCAGGGCTGGTGGCAGACTTAATCCAAATTTACCTGGAAGGACCCAGATTTGGAAAGGTCACCTTCACAGATAGGTCAGTTAATTTATTAAGTGATCGACTAATTATTTGGGGTAGGGGAGCTTTAACGTTATGTTAATGCAAGTATTTATATAAATGTAAATGGCGTGGATCAGTTTTACAAAAATATTCCCTACCTTGCATCCCAAATGGAATGCCTCTTCTGATATAGCACCTGGTGCACCCACATACATTTGATAAATGTGGAATTTGCTTTTTGTTTCAAAGCTGTTGTTTTTACTCATACACAAATATGATTGAGTCAAACACTTAATCGACTAAAATGTCATTAATCTAGAGAGGTCCTTGTTTCCTTATCCACTGACCTTTATCCCATGACTGTGTTGTTGCAGTGGATTTTGCTATTATCTTGTGGCTACATTTAGTGTCTTCTCTTTTATTTGAAAGCAGTGGTTGACACTGATTTAAAAGCGGTGGTTGATACTGGAGATAAAAAAACAAAAAGAGGTTGTGAGATACAGTGAGGTATGTAAACTGTCAGGGATGCTGCTCTATGTGAACTAACCATTGCGTTGGGACCTTACACAGCTAATGAAGCTGTTGGTGATCACCACATAAAGCTATGCTTCTTGTAGCTAATTACATGCTCTATGTTATTTCTTTTTTAACAAAATGCTTTTTATTTTGGGTGATTTGCTATCTGAGTTCAATTTCTGTAGCTACTGGAATCGCTAGCAAGACTCCAGGCTTTGGGTCTTTTGTGTCAGCCAATCATCATTTACTTGGGGGAAAACATTGTCTCTTGTTAAGTTGTTTAATGTTGTTAAACATGCTGGGATAATAGCAAACATTCTTCTTTTTGTCTGATCCCCATTTTCCATCCTCTGAAATTCTATAAAAATGCAGTTTCGGTTATGGTCATCTTCACTATAGCATCAGAATAAGGCTGGCCAAGGGCTTCTGTAAGTGTCCAGCTGAACAGAGCTTTGAGAAAGATTGTCCTAACACAATCTTCCTGTCTCATTGCATTTTTTAACCATTGCTGAATACTGCTTTGATATTGTAGAATGTGTACTGATTCTGCAGTGCTGTAAAATATTGATCCAATGGTCCACAGGAAACGGTTGCAGGATTTTGCAGATCTCCCTCTGCATGGATGGTAAGGAAGGGTCAGCCTTGCAAGTTACATCCTAGCAACTACAGGGAGATCTTTCATTGGATCTGGACCATGTTCTTAGTATTCCAAAAATTCTCAAATTCTTTCTCAGATTCAGTTTCCATGTTTTCAGACAAGAAGTTGACCATTCCTGCGACTGCATTGTTACTTTCTCCTTCGTCTTCTGATTGCAAGCAGCCATAACATAAATCAGTCAAATGACATGTGATTTCCAAATGCTTTACTATGTGATCAACATGCTTGTTTTACCAAACCATCTATTTTTTTTCTTACAGTGTATTATCAGAAATGAACATTATGTGGAGCATTTTTCAGTGATGATTCCAACAACTGTCTATTATTTTCAGCCAGGGACCAGGTCCCCTCTCTCCCCACTCAACAACAGCCCTATTCAGATGCTTCCATTTCCAATTATTCCCTCTCCTCAAAAATATCTTCTACGTATTTAGAACTATACAGTATTCAGTGTTGCAGGAGGCATTTCCACCTCTTTAACCTTATGGAAGTTCTCCAACTGGAAGCACCAAATACATGTGGAGATTCTGGAGGCTCTAGCAGCTGTATTTTCTATGGCCAGTTTTCTGCATGCACACAGCCATACTCAGAGCTGACTATAGAGTGTACAACTTCTAGTGTGTCCATGCCCATCCTTAATGTGGTGACCCTGGTGTCTGGGCATCAATAGGCACCTCTTCTGGACCACAATCAGGCCAGAGGAGTTGATCAAATTTCATCAAATCTCAAGGATCAAGAAACCTAAATAAAAACTCTGTGAGAGTGATTTTAAAATACTAAACTTAATAGCAAGACTGATATGAACCCATCCTGCTGGAAATGCAGGGAGTTTGTGCCAGAGGCCATTAGGAGATGCTCAGGATGGCTGGATGGAAACCCCTTAAACTTTTCATTCCTATCTCTGCCAATAGCATATTCATTTGGAATCAGAAGCCAAAATTAAATATCCTCACATTTCATTATTACTTTCAGTTTGGACATTTTGGGGCCATTGTAATCCTTAGCTGATGAGCCCAGAGATTGGTCCAGAGACACACAAAGCTGTCATAGTATTAATGCTAAGCAAACTGCAGTTTGAATGGGATCTGTAGGTAATACAGAGTGGCTGATTAAATGATGTATTCCCAAAGTGGCACTAAAAATGGACTTCTCCTCTCCTCTCCTCTGCAGGTGGTGCAGCAAGACAGAAAAAATAAAAAGCATGCTATTCAGCAGTCAGCTATTGGAAGAAGCCATGGTAATAGGGTGGAGACTAAATTTTGTCTGGAGATATTTGATAGGGAGTAATTAATACTCAAATATATGATATATCCAGACTTAAAAGCGCCCTCAGCCTGTGCCTTATACAAAATTCTAATTCCAAAACAATTTTCTGCTACTTTGGGGCCATAGAGTCAACTCCGTTGGACAAAATTCCTCTGCATAAAGTGAAGGAAATGTGATCTAAGGAGGAGCAGGGACAAGTTGAAGCCAACATGGTCATCTTTTGAGTTAACACAGAAAGCACTCAAAGTTTTATGGCACCATCTCATGTTTGGCTAATGTGGCGGCTCAGGGTTATGATCCACCAAAGGCTGATTTTGCAAAGATCTGCGTTTGAGTTTTCAACTTCCTTAAAGTTGACTGTGCTATGCATTACACCAGGGTCAAGCAAACAAACTATATTGCAGATTATTGTGAAAAGGTGGGGGGAAATACCTGGGGATATTTCTCACTCAGCTTCCTCACATAAAATCAGATACGTATCACCCTCCTGTTTTTACACAAGAGAATTAAGAAAACTTGTCACTTGGAGGATTACATGACAATGAGATTTGTCTGTCTTAAAGAAAAGTAGAAGAAATCCTGGTTCCACCCATGTAGTTGAATGCCACCTAGTGGCTAAGGTATGCAATTACTGTCCATATGAACACACATGCATTGGTCTACACTCCATAAACATTTACCCCACCCTCTTTCTCGCTACACATACTGCAGCATTTCTTTGCCAGAACAATTCCTCCAGAAGTAGTAATATTATGATTAATGCAATCAATTTACACTTTTTTTGTGGTGGTGATACTAAATGTATTTGGGGTTAGGTATTTTTTGTTGCTTATAACATTAATGGAAATATTTTAGCATTAATATTGGGAATGTGCTTCCCTTTTATCATAAAAACTGAAGTAGTTTTTTCGTAGTTTATAAATACTATTGAAAGAACCGCAGGTTTGTAAATAGCTGTTGCCTTTTGTATATCATATGGAAGGTACATAATGGGAAATTATGAGCTCCCAACAAGTCCAGAAAATGCCAGGTTTG
This sequence comes from Candoia aspera, assembly GCF_035149785.1. Taxonomy (NCBI): domain Eukaryota; kingdom Metazoa; phylum Chordata; class Lepidosauria; order Squamata; family Candoiidae; genus Candoia; species Candoia aspera. The sequence continues at coordinate 316,178,962 of NC_086153.1, forward strand.
AAAAAGCAAGCATACATTTTTGAAACAAGAAGTCAACTTTGCCTATGTTTTAGTTATCACAGGATTTGAACAGAACTCAAGAATGTAACGCAGCCAACCCTAGATCAGTGTTTCTCAACCTTGGCAACTTTAAAATGTGTGGCTGGGGAATTCTGGGAGTTGAAGTCCACACATCTTAAAGTTGCTAAGATGGAGAAACAGCGCTCTTGATGTATTACACTATAACACCTGTAATAGTCCAGTACATCTAGAGGGCATCAGGTTGAGAGAGACTTGCAATTCTTGGGGATGCTTGTGGGAGCAACTTTCTAAACACTGGATACCACCTTCCTCCAGTCATATGAAATTATATAAGCAGGACCCCAAGAAGCTTCCATGGCTGGGCCCTGCATGTCAAGGCAAGCATGAAAAAACAGGGACAATTTGAAAGAAATAGCAGAACACCCAAGCTGGACTCATAGACTAGGCACATGTGTCTGGCAGTCAAAGGAATAATTGAAAATGCAGGGACAAACCTATGGGAGTAGAGTGTGTCCTACTTTCACTGAACATAGAAGCAATGAGTTGGGATGGGCTCCTATAGTTGACTCTTCTTACCGCTGCATGCTGTTGTAGCTGTCAAATTTACCATTTTTCAAAGGAATTGTTTTCTCCACCAACCCAAGTCAACAGTAGTAGGCATTTGTCATCATTTTGCAAAAATGAAATAAGATTATGAATGAGGCTACTGATGGTACTGCAACATAACATCTCCAAGTTGGTGTTTACATTTGTGTCTGTATGTGTGCATTTGCTTAGGTCACATACACTTGGCACAATAAACTTGCTTTCATTTAACAAGTTTACAACATTGCTTTTTTATTTAAAGAATGCCCAAGAATGTTGTGTTATAAGCACTAAAGTGTGCAAAAACCTGTTGAGATTTCCTAGCTCACAAATATTCATACTGTGTCCTTGGAGTCTGTAAGCTTGCCTGAAAGCTTCTCTTTCTGCATATTCTCCATAGTCATTGTATTCTCCATAGTCATTGTATTAACCAGGAACCAGGAGTTTTTTAAAGTAATGTACACCCTTGCCCCACATATTTTTTATTAAAATTCACCAAATCTTCCAAGACTTAGGAATCTCATCCCTAAGGTCTTACTCAGTCTCCCATAAGAACGCTTTGCACAAGATTTCATGAAGGAGCACTGAAATATACTCAGATGTAATGGTAGTGAGAGCTTTTAGCCATTTTAATTTTTTTAATGTTTATTTTTATTGAATTATTATGTTCAAAGGAGCCTATATAGAGTTAATCAGGTGCTGTTGCACTGAATCCTAATGCGGTTTGTATGGTTTTTGCTTAGGTTGATTATGGAATTTTCTGTAAATTATGGTTTATGGCTCAGCATACCATGTGAATTAAGCTACAGTATTTTCTACCAGAAACCATGGTTAAAGAAGCTGTGAGTTAGCACAATCTATGAAGCTATGTTTGGGTTGTATCACTTTGTTATCATAAAATTTCTAACTTAGCTTCCCCAGCAGCAGGATTACTCAACCCAATGAGCATGAATCTGCAACATGAAATGATATAGTCCAAGCATATGGTTATCACTTGCAATTGTCTCTTCTACAAGGGTAAATGCCCATTCAAATGGCACCTGAATCCTGTTGACTTCATGGGCATGTCCAGATAATCTTTGCAATAATATGTACTTGTTTTACCATTGCTGCCTTCTTACTGGAAGCCCAAGCAAAGATCTTACTACAGCCCAAATACCAGGAACCACTCCCTTCTACCTCTGTCAAAATAGGCTTTCCCTGACACACAGCTTGGCTTCTCAATAGAGCATGGAAATGAAATGATCTGGGGGTTCTTTTGCCAAATGAGTCATGGGAATGTGACATCTCAGATGACTGTCAAACCACTACCACAAAGGGAAGAATAAAGAACATGCCTTACTGTGAGAAGCCCCTCAGTTTAAACTCCAACTACCAAAATTCCCAGAAAGCATTGGCTTGGCATTAGGTCATTTGGAGTCCCAGCACATCTGAAGGCCTCCACTTTGGACAAGGGTGCTTTACCTTATCATTGTGCTCCTTGGTTTAATCTGTAGCCTTCTGTTTGGAATCAAACTATCTGTCACAATGCAGCCATTCAGTTCCATTTCATCAAGATGAAAACCCCAGAGCTAGGGGCTTTTTAGGTCATGCAAGGTGAAATTCCAAAAATAGAGAGGATCAATTCATATATGTGATGTCTTCAATTGGCAATGTGTTGTATAGGCCCTAGTACAATAGGAAAGATACCTCCTTCAGTCTGTTCATCGTTTCTGGTCATAGCCTCTTTAACCTTCAATGGAAAGTTATACAATCCTATAGAATGACACAATGGTGGAGTTGAAAGGCACCACAAGGACCATCTAGCACAGTGTTTCTCAACCTTGGCAACTTTAAGAAATGCTGGCTGGGGAATTCTGGAAGTTGAAGTCCACATGTCTTAAAGTTGCCAAGGTTAAGAAACAATGATCTAGCATGATCCTCTGCACTGTGCAGGGAAACCAACCATCCCCAAGAGGTGGCTGTCCCATCTCTCAAAACCCTCCAAAGTCCAAAGATCTCCCGCAGTGCTGGATATACACGAACATACTGGTATATGACAATGCTGGTTGAAGATAATGGCTGTTGTCATTCAATACATGTGGACAATACCAGGTTGTAAAAGTATGGAATGTGACATAAAAGAAGATTCTGTCAATTGTCTCAGTTGCAAATTAAGGCTACATAGCACTTCCGGAGATGCCATCTTTTTGTCCTGCCTAATGTGTCTTTTTCTACTGAACAGCTGAATGGCAATGTTCAGAATAACCTGTAGCAAATAGATCAACAAAAGGAGCTACGAGACCATGGCATCTCTGGCTAACAGTGCTCATGTCATCACAGCCCCCAGGGGAAGAATAGTGAAGGTATTCAGCCTACCAAGTGTGCTTTTTCACAGTTCTGCACTTCCTTCCAAGCCTTTAATTGTATTCCCAAAGTGGCACTAACCTTTTTTTTTTAATCTGAAAAGCACATTTGGACTTTAAGGGACATACTAGGGCCCACCCACCAAAAAGTGGGTGAGGCTAGCCCAAAACTAAATATGATTTAATTTATATTCAAGTACTTAAATCATATGATTACCCCTCATGTGCTCAGTAATTTTCCTCTTCTGCCACATTAAAAATTAGTCACTTTTGAAGGCGCTCTGGAGGACACACCCAACTCTACTTGGGAGGTTTGTACAAGTGACTCTGCAACGAAGCTTACAACCAATACAAGAAAAGCACAGCAACCCAAATGCAGAAGTGGGCATTAGTTTCTAAATATCCCCCCAAAATAGAGTATGATTCAGACATAGTGTTGTTGTTTTAAGCCACTGTAGTCTGTCCTCATAAAACACATTGTGTGAGTCAGCACTTAAGGCTGCCCCTGGTGGGGCTTGAGAAGTAAATGAAAGCAACGTTATGGGGAGTAGCACAAAACAAAAAGATTGCTGGGGCATGACTGTGCCACCTTTAGGTGCATTTGAGGAGAGGTTCTTGGGGCTACCAGACTTGGGCTGCAAGATTCAAAAAACCACCAGAGCATCTAGAGATACAGGAAAACGTTAACTCTTTGCTACCCAGTATTGGTCATCTTCAGTTCTGGTAGCCCTATTCTCTGTTGAATTTGTTGTAAAGGTTGGCTACCTATTTCGAAAATGATACAGAAGTGCAGTCACACAGTTTGTCCAGATGATGGCTCCATGTTCCCTTCAGTGAGATTCTCAAATGTTGTTCTGTAAAAGGAATTTAGACTGTGGGCTGGTTTACACAACACATCCAGTCAAGATACAGTGTTACACTGAACCTACTAATTCCATCAGTACTAGCAGAGAAGAGGAAGGCAGTTTTACCCCAAAACTGTCCCAGGACAATTATGAATCAAACTACCCTCTCCTCATCAGCCATGTTGCTTGAATCCCAAAGCCCATTTGACTGTGTGGCAGTCAGAGCCTTGCCTTTTCAGTCCTCCAAGGAAAAGAGATGGAATTATAGGGCAGCTGGAAAAGCAGGATTCTCACTTTGAAATCTGCTGCCATGGCCTGGCAACTACATAATACCCTTCCCAAGACTGAATGGTTGCACTGCCAAAGCCACACCCAGTGACCAATAGACAAAAGTCTCTGGATGTAATGAAATGAAACTTTGCTAGAAATCTCTTGATGCAAAGGCTTATAGGTTACTAGGCAACAACAGAGGGAGTGGGTACCATTCCATAAAAAATGATGGCTCTTCTGATTGTGTGCTGCCAATTCCTATGCAAAGGAACTATGAGTCCGTTCAGTGTTATGTGAACTGTTCTTAAGAATTACTGGAGGGAGCAATCCTTAAGGTACTCCTAGCTGCCCCATGAAAGTTTCTACTGAGCTTCAAGGGATCCCACTAAATTGGACGGGCTGTGGAATAGAGGGGCAAAGTGAAATGCGGAACCCACTAGGTGAGATGTTAAGAAAAAAGAACATGGGAAGGCCACCTTCTGCCCAGTTCTTTCAGCAAGCATTTCACTCAGCCCATCCCAAGGACCTGTTTCAAAACACAGTAAACCATAATATGGTCCGCTTTTGTGTGGCTTAGTGTGTTTTGTGAATTCAGCCACTATGATTTGCAAACTACAGTATATACTTTATGGCTTAATGTACTGTGTGAACCCAGCCAATTGTGATTTATTTAACAAATCATGGTTAAAGAAACCATGATGTGCTGTGGTGTGTGAACACTGTCAATATATATATTAATTTTCTTTTTCTCTTGGTGGTGGTAAATTACTACCTACCCTTTTTCAGTTTAATTTACTTTGATTGGTTGTGTGGGGGAGCCCATAGACGTCTCATGGCCCCATCCCAAATGAACATATGCTCAAATTTCAAACGTTGCCATCCAGATTTGATTTTGTCAGGGATCAAGAATGAAATCTAATAAGCTGCCAGTCAGCAAATGTAAAATACTTTAGCTTTTCATTATAAAATGTTAAAAACATTACAAAATGTTGCATCAGTTGCAGGAAATCTATGCTTGCTACCTAATACAAAACATAATTCTTAGTCTGCAGACAAATCCATCAAGAATTAAAATGCTGACATGCAGGGAGATAAATTCTGTGGGTAATTTGGGGCCAAAGGCCTTTCAGCTTTAAATCAAATATATAAGCAGCTATTATAGGTGGAGACTGGGAGAGGCGGTGAACTGTGATCAAAGGCAAGCCCACTGGTTCCTGGCTCACCTGGAGCAGCCATTTCTTTGCCCAGATGGCCTGCTAACAAAGGCACCCAGAAGGATGTCTGTGGGCAGTCATCTGAGGGCAAGCAGCAGAAGGATGTGTGTATGGGAAGGGGCAAGGGAGAATGGAGCATCCTCTTCCCCATAAGCAGTGGAAAGCGGGAACAGTTAAGCATGAAGGCAGATTAACTTCTGCCATGGTTCTTTTTGTTTACCTAATGGTCAAGCTCAAGTAGAGCACTTGATTTATGTATAAAATGTCACAGATTTTAGCCTGGGCATCTGGTGTTAAAGGATCAGAGAAGAGATGGAAAAGGTGTCTGCCTGAGTTTCTGGAAACCATTGGCAATTATAGTGGTCAAGGAATATTTGAGTGACCTAATATAAGGGAGATTCCTATTTCTAAGTTCTTAGGGTAAGGTTTTCTCTCTTTGCCTTTAGAGTTGTGGCAGTCATTTTAAACATTTCTACCTTCAGGGAAGGTTTCTCCTTTACCAGACTGAAACTTTTCCTGGGCCTCACTCTATATTGCAAAGGAATATGACACTGGGCATGTCCTAAGAGAGCCTTCCCTGACTTAGTGACCTGTAGAGAACAAAACGAAGCAGGACATAGGCTGATAGAATTTTGCCAAGACAACTCACTCTACATAACAAATACTCTCTTCCAACAACCTAAGAGACAGCTTTATACATGGACTTCACCAGATGGACAACACCGAAATCAGATTGACTACATCCTCTGCCGCCAAAAGTGGCGGACATCTATACATTTGGTAAAAACAAGACCTGGAGCTGACTGTAGTTCTGATCACAAACTTCTTCTTGCACAATTTAGGATCAGACTCAAGAGATTAGGGAAGACCCACAGATCAGCTAGATATGAGCTCACTAATATTCCTAAGGAATATGCAGTGGAAGTGAAGAATAAATTTAAGGGACTGGACTGGGTCCGGGAAGAACTATGGGCAGAAGTTCGCAACATTATTCAGGAGGCGGCAACAAAATACATCCCAAAGAAAGAGAAAACCAAGAAGGCAAAATGGCTGTCTGCTGAGACACTAGAAGTAGCCCAAGAAAGAAGGAAAGCAAAAGGCAACAGTGATAGGGGGAGATATGCCCAATTAAATGAAAAATTCCAGAGGTTAGCCAGAAGAGATAAGGAATTATTTTTAAACAAGCAATGCATGGAAGTGGAAGAAGATAATAGAATAGGAAGGACAAGAGACCTCTTCCAGAAAATTAGAAACATTGGAGGTAAATTCTAGGCAAAAATGGGTATGATCAAAAACAAAGATGGCAAGGACCTAACAGAAGAAGAAGAGATCAAGAAAAGGTGGCAAGAATATACAGAAGACCTGTATAGGAAGGATAACAATATCAGGGATAGCTTTGACGGTGTGGTCAGGGAGCTAGAGCCAGACATCCTGAAGAGTGAGGGTGAGTGGGCCTTAAGAAGCATTGCTAATAACAAGGCAGCAGGAGATGACAGCATCCCAGCTGCAAGATGATGCTGTCAAGGTAATGCATGCTATATGCCAGCAAATTTGGAAAACACAAGAATGGCCATCAGATTGGAAAAAATCAACTTACATCCCCATATCAAAAAAGGGGAACACTAAAGAATGTTCAAATTATCGAACAGTGGCACTCATTTCACATGCCAGTAAAGTAATGCTCAAGATTCTGCAAGGTAGACTTCAGCAATTCATGGAGCGAGAATTGCCACATGTACAAGCTGGGTTTAGAAAAGGCAGAGGAACTAGGGATCAAATTGCCAATATCCGCTGGATAATGGAAAAAGCCAGGGAGTTTCAGAAAAACATCTATTTCTGTTTTATTGACTATTCTAAAGCCTTTGACTGTGTGGACCATAACAAATTGTGGCAAGTTCTTAGCAGTATGGGGATACCAAGTCATCTTGTCTGCCTCCTGAGGAATCTGTATAACGACCAAGTAGCAACAGTAAGAACAGACCACGGAACAACGGACTGGTTTAAGATTGGGAAAGGAGTATGGTAGAGCTGTATACTCTCACCCTACCTATTCAACTTGTGCGCAGAACACATCATGCAACGTGCTGGGCTTGAGGAATCCAAGGGTGGAGTTAAAATCTCTGGAAGAAACATTAACAATCTCAGATATGCAGATGATACCACTTTGATGGCTGAAAGCGAAGAAGAACTGAGGAGCCTTATGACGAAGGTAAAGGAAGAAAGTGCAAAAGCTGGCTTGCAGCTAAACCTCAAAAAACCCAAGATTATGGCAACCAGCTTGATTGATAACTGGCAAATAGAGGGAGAAAACATAGAGGCGGTGAAAGACTTTGTATTTCTAGGAGCAAAGATTACTGCAGATGCTGACTGCAGTCAGGAAATCAGAAGATGTTTAATCCTTGGGAGAAGAGCAATGACAAATCTCGATAAAATAGTTAAGAGCAGAGACATCACACTGACAACAAAGGTCCGCATAGTTAAAGCAATGGTGTTCCCAGTGGTGACATATGGCTGCGAGAGCTGGACCATAAGGAAGGCTGAGAGAAGGAAGATAGATGCTTTGGAACTGTGGTGTTGGAGGAAAATTCTGAGAGTGCCTTGGACTGCAAGAAGATCAAACCAGTCCATCCTCCAGGAAATAAAGCCAGACTGCTCACTTGAGGGAATGGTATTAAAGGCAAAACTGAAATACTTTGGCCACATAATGAGAAGACAGGACACCCTGGAGAAGATGCTGATGCTAGGGAGAGTGGAAGGCAAAAGGAAGAGGGGCCGACCAAGGGCAAGATGGATAGATGATATTCTAGAGGTGATGGACTCATACCTGGGGGAGCTGGGGGTGTTGACTCTGGCGTGGTCTGGTCCATGAAGTCATGAAGAGTCGGAAGCGACTGAACGAATAAACAACAACAAAAAGATCTTAGACCACCACTCCCACGATTGTCAGGTAAACATTTTAGTTTCTATCTGCCTCAGAGACTACCATGTTGAAAAAGATGGTCCTAAAATGTACCATGTGTGCTTCCAATTAGGTGGATGCCATAATTTTGGCAAAGACTGGGCTGATTAATCCTGTAAGCAGATTTTGGGAAGGAGCTGCTGTCAAGCAGTTCTGAAGTTCTTGAGCACTGAAGATTTCTATAAATACAGCTGTCAATGTGGATGCCTCTTAAGGGATAACTAATGCCTGTTTTTCAAGGGCACTGAAGACTGAATGCATTTCAATTGTCTGTATCATTTGACAAAAATGAGCTGGCTCATGTGATATGCCAGGCTTTAGCGGGGTTACATGTAGCAAGATGTCCCTCCCAGACCATAGGAGGCAGCTTTCGGTGACCAAGAGCTCCACTTAAGATTCAGGAGGGGACTGAAGGCCACAAAAGCAGAAAGTCAGACATGAGTCAGGATGGGTTACAGCTTTATTTTTTAATTGTGATATGCCTATTTTAGAGTGTATTCAAAATAATAGGAAACTATGTTGTTAGTTTTCAACTAAAAGGAAATCTGGGGCTGTATACAATTCTGGGGCCACAGTTTTCCACATCCTAGGTTCAACTGTGGTTACCTTATGGCTATCATCTGTTTCTGGCCTCTCCAACTGCCCGCCCCCCAAATAACTGGAAATAAACAATACATCAGACACAGGATTCAGCCCCGGCCATTCTGCATCACCCCCCTGCATGCTGCATCCTACAGCCCCTCTCCACCCTCCAGTACAGCCCCAGACATAATTGTTTGCCATCCCTGGATTGGGCATTATAGGAAACCAGTCCAGCCCTCTCATCCCAAGGAGAAATTAAATTCTTTCAAAACCTGGAAGTAGAGAGCCTATCATCTGAATAACCAAACAGATGCCACATTGAAAATCTGTCTTCTTTAACAAGCATGAAAATCCTTAGGGCACAGAGTTGATGCTCAGACAGTAGTTGACTTTGTTGCTGCAGTTAAAAGATATACTTTTTCCTACTGACTGAACACTAATGTAATTCATCCATACAAGTTGGAGGCCTTGTTTACCTACTGTATATCTCCTGATTGGTGGCTGAAAGTTGATGATTACTACCAAAATAGAATTGAAATCAAACATGTATCATGGGACTGATTGTGTGAAAGCAGGAGAGGTGGCTGATTCCAGTTTTGTGTGGCCTTTTTGTTGTTGCCCTCTGATTTGTCTTGATTTTGAAAAGCAAGAGTGCATACTCAGCAGAGCTGGATCCAAGGGGACTTCAGATAGGGAAGCTTCAAATAATGGTTCTATACCACCAGTTTGAAAACAGTTCCACATCTCTCTGCGCCAAGTGCTGGAATGCTGAGCTGATTCATTTCTGGCTCAGCTGCAGCATGAATGAAACTGCAGTGAAGATTTTTTTTACCGTTGCAACACGCTGAGATGTTGCTCATTAGTGGTTCATTTTCTCATTGGAGGTAACTCCTACCTCATTCAACATCCTGGTAGGTCTTTCACAAGGAATGGTAGCTCAACAGCTTTGTAGCCCAGCCACTCAGTGTTGTGTGTTTAGTTGTTTTTACAATATGAATTGAGGATATGGAAAGGCAGTGCTAACAATTTCTTTTGGTTCCCTCCTTAGGTTTTTTTTTTTGGGGGGGGGGGGATCATGAACCATTTTGGTTATACTCCAGGATCTGCAACAGCTTAAAGAGGGGCAGTGCCTGATATTCCTTGCTTCTGGTTCCTAACATTTTGAAGTTGACAGTGGGTCAACTTGAAACTGTTTCTGAGAGTTCCAGGAAAAAAATGGAGACAGGATGAATGGGAACTTTGTTATAGCTAGTTTACAACCCAAGGATTTCAATGGAATTAAAGCAGAACTAAGAGAACTGTTCTATGCATTCTCACCCAGAAGGCCACTATGGTTCCTCATTCCCTGTCAGCCCTCCAAGGTAGACCAGACTAAGAAACCAAAGTCATGCAAGCTAATACTACTTTTATTATAAGATTATAGTAACAGAATCTTGCAAGTCTTCACTTTCCCCCTCCCTCCCTTTATCTTCGTGAGAACTAGGGAGGGTCTTGTCTGAGATCTGAGAAAAAAGAAAAACAAGAAGCCAAACAGAAGGGCAATGGTTTAAAAAGATGGTCCAAATAAATAATATTTTAATTATTTGATGACACAGGCTTATCTCACTTCAGGAAAGACTCCTGTGATCGACATGACTTCTAATAAAGGGGCATCTCTGAGCAACACAACATAGTATCTTTGGGCTGCTCCTGAAGTAGCTCCGGTCCTCTCCAGCTCCATGACATCAGCATATTTTGGGGGATGAATCAGCTTTCTCTGCCTCTGCACCATTTTATTCCAAACCAGAGAAAACTGGATTTATTTTTTTTGCAATGCTGAGCTTTGCGGGCAAATCATTTTCTATTGGCTTTGCTCTCCAGCTCATGGACTCAAGCAAAATGTGAATTCCCAGTCTTTGCTGCAGCTTACCCATGCCAAGGAAAGGAAAGAAGAATGCAGAGGGAGGATACAAAAGGGATATGCTAGTAGGATACAAAAGAATGCAGAGGGAGAATACAAACAGAATATGCTCGTAGTGAGGGACCAAATTTCTAGCCGAGGAAGCCAGATGGGAGTTACGGGAACAGCAGCACTGTGCAAGCCTTTGACTCTGACATTTTTCCTTCTCTTCCTCCCCATCAATGCTATGAGAGCAGCTGTCCCCGCATCACTGATGCCCTCCTTCATGCCCATCCACAGCCCAGCTCCATGGCTGGCTGCTTGGCAGGGGCTCCATTGCCAGCTCCATGGCTCAAGCTAGGCTAAATCCCTTCCCTTCCCTGCTGCCCTCTCCATTCCCCACTATGAGTCAGCAGGTTGCAAGACTCTCATTTCACTCTCATAGCTTTCAGTGGGGCTTTAAATGCCAGACAAGAGAAATGTATAATGTTCTTATCAAAGTGTCCATGAGGGAGGGAGGTCAAAAAATCAAGTATGCAACCAAAGCCCCTCCCCTTTTTTACACGCATTATGACAGACTTCAATCACATGTTTGTGGCCTCCATTTTTACTTTTTTGACATCCCTATGGATGCCCCTGTTATTCATTGGACGGGGTGCACACATTTCTCCTGTTGTAGAAGAATACAGAGATGGCCATGAAGAAGATATTCAACAGCTATTAGGCAAACAACTGGTTAGCCCTGAAAGAGAGGAGGGAATGAGGAAGAAACTCAAGATTGCCCTGCCTTTGAGGGGACAGAGAATCCCTTCCGGTTTTCAAGATTTTGTTGTTATACCTGCAACAATAGAGTTTCAGTAGTCATCTGGTTCCTACCTTGGCCTACATGGGCTGACATCTACCCCTGTCCGCTCACCAACAGAATTCTCAATGGAAGCAGGAATTGTGTCATTATGCCCTGGCAGTTCCCCATCATACCACGTATGTGTACCTAGTCTGAAAATGTGGATGGGGAGACAGTAGCTATTTTTAAATTTTCTTTGACAAGTGGGTTTTGTTATGACAGGAACTGCACAGTTCAAAGGGAGGGATGAATTAGATTTTTGGAGAGTGCAGTCAGTTCATGATGATCCCAGCACATTCAGTGCACTTTAAGGCACTTGAATGGGAGTCAAGATAATTGCATGGCCAGCTTCAATACAAGTGCAGTCATGCCTTGATTCAATAATAAGGCAACTTCCGAAGCACAGAAAAATCTAAATATAGTCTAGAATAGGGGTCCCAAACAATTTTGGGTCGGGGGAACATCTGGAATTTGGAGAGCGTAACATGGATACTCTTGAAGAAAAGCTAGCATGCAGCGGCCTGCATGTTCACTTTCATAGTAGACATTGCTTACCACAAAATCACTGTCAACCAGCTTCATCTATTTCTGGGCAGGTGGGCACATTTCCAAAGAAAAGAAAGAGCAGCAGCCATCTTTACATCTTCTAAGAATGGTGGTGGGACCTGTGTGGGGCCCAGATGCATTCTTAGAAACAAAGATAATGCTGGAGCTTGAAGCTTTCCAAGTTTGCACTTGTCGTTCTGCTGTGGGCAATTGTTACTGTGAGTTAATTTATTTACTTTTTTTTATAACTGTCATTAGAGTGTAAGACCAATGACCGAACTTCCATTTGCATCCTGCTTTAACAACATATCAAGAGGTAAAGAAACAATAGAATGAAGCTTACCATTGTGTTTTCTGTCATGCTGAAAAGGGGCCCCTTTCTCCCTCCTTCCAGTGCAATGCAGAACTGGGTAGGTAAGCGTCCTGGCATGCTATCTAGGCCAGTGTTTCTCAACCTTGGCCTTTTGAAGATGTGTGGACTTCAACTTCCATGCTGGCTGGGGAATTCTGGGAGTTGAACTCCACACATCTTACAATGGCCAAGGTTGAGAAACACTGATCTAGGCAGAGGCACCAATGTTCCTTTTTACCAGCTCTGGCCATAGCAAACCAAGTGTAAACTTGGGCTGAGTCACAGTGCCAAGGAACACACCTACACACCTTCTTCCAATTGTTCAGTCCTTCAGGGAGACAGACATTCACTAACCATTCTTTCGTTGGGCCAGAGGTCTATTTTACCACTGAGGTTGTGTTAGGATACGTGTTTATTCTCAATCCACTCCATATATGTTTTCCCGAGACTGTTGGCCGAAGTGTTGCAGCTACACTGCTGCTCAGAGCTTAGCCATAAAGCGCAGTGCAATAAATAATGGATTAGGCCAGCAGACGTCTTCCAGTAAACTGCACACCGTCTGCTTGTATTTTCATCACAGAAAATTACCCAGAGATCAGATGTGCTGCAGCATTTAATCCAGGCAAGAAGAGAGTTTCACAGCCCCCCATTTGTGCTCCACTGCAGGAAGATGACTTACACAAGCGGAGATAAATAGTGCAAGAAGGTAAATAATTCATGCAAAAGGAGACCTGAGTGAAAAGTTCTCTCATTCCAAAAAGCATCTTCCCATTTTCAGTAGTATATAAGCACTTGTTCCAAACACATTTGTATGATTTCCATTGTTCTCAGTGCCGTGTTTCTCTTATCTCAAACCTGAACCTTTTAAAAACCTGGAGACTCCTAGGACTGATCTTAGGATCATTTGTGTTAAAAAGCTTATGCTCTTCTTCTGAGCTACAGTCTCTCCCCTTGTTTGGTTTCATAGTCCTTGGTCTTATTAAATTATTCACTTGCTCACTCTTATTGGCTGCACTGACCCACGTGATTCTGCTGATGCAATCCCGTGCTATATGTGGTGTGATGATGTTGCACATGCTCAGAAACAAAGTCACATGATTCACTGCAGCCAATTGGATCCAAGTGCAGCCGGGGCAAATGAAGCCAAGGTCAGTGGTGTGGGGAGAGAAAAGGAAGGGGAACAAAGCCAAGAAGAAACAACACCCAAGGGGATGCCAGTGTTCAGGATGTTAATGTTGTTTTCAGCTCTTTGGAGACATCATTTGCTAATTTCAATACTACGCAGTCAGGCAGCTATATAAAACAAGAAATAAAAATCAGATCTTTGATGATGTTCTGATTTAGTTAAACAAACTGCCTGAAAATTGAAACAGCAGAAAAATTTTGCCATCAGTTCAACCCTCATGTTTCTTGGCTCCCCGAAATCCTATTCTTTATCATGAGCATGAATTACATAATGTAATGAAACTTCTCCCAGCCTGGCACTCTCTTGATGTGTGGCTGACATCCAAATTTCCAAGGTCAGGAGAGTTGTCCATGTGGGGAATTTATTATTGGATGAAACCATTTTTATCTTTACAACATCTGGTCACCATCAGAAAGCCAGATTAACATGAAATCCACCCATCCTTGAGCCAAGGGAAGCTTATGCCAGCCTAACGTTTGCTGCTCCAACCGCCCTTTTCTGTCTCAGTAATGAGGCTGGTGAGTGTTGCTCTCCTTACAGTTTTAATACGGGACAAGTTAAGGAAAGTAATTGGTGCATTTCCTGACATGGTTTCCCCTCACACCAAAGTTTACTTGCAATCAGGAACAACCACCACAAAATGTTCTCTGTAAGGTTGGGGAGGCGTTGGAGAAAGAGCAAGTTTTGACAGGTGTCTAGACTTCTGAATTTAGCTATCTGTGGAAGACTGGTACCAAGAGAATTGATTTGCAGGATGGATGTGATCTGCCTGGAAAAGGAGCAGAGGCTCCTACTTCATTGGACACACCCCTTTCTCTGCCCTACAGCCCAGGCGCTGTACTTACAGATGATCCACAGTATCACCAGGCAGTCCCACCTCCCACCCATTGTCCACAGAATGATGGAATAGAGCAGTGTTTCTCAACCTTGGCAACTTTAAGACAGGTGAACTTCAGCTCCCAGAATTCCCCAGCCAGCATGGGAATTCTGGGAGTTGAAGTCCACCTGTCTTAAAGTTGCCAAGGTTGAGAAACACTGGTATAGAGAGTACTGCTCCAGCCAGCCAGCCTGGAAAAAAGAACTGGGAGTCTAAGAGATACCACCACCATCCAACCCCCCAGCACTTGAGCCTACTTTTAAACATGGGTTTAGAGCTCTTCTTTCAATGCTGAACTCAAGTTTAAAAGTAGCCCAACTAACCCAACCCATGTTTCAAAGTAGCCTAACAAATGGGTAACAGTTGAAAGTTTTTTCCCATTTCACCTTGCAATCTACCCTCTTCTACCTGTCAGCTATTTTTCCAGTTTTTTAAAAACACAAGAGTAGTATTAATGTGTAATTCCTCTTCCACATCTTCCTCCAATCACTGACAAAGACCTCATTATGTTGAACTGAGTATGTATTCAGTGTTACATGGGATGAAGAGTAGGCAGTCATAGCCCCACCATTAAGCAGACTGAGGCAACCACTTCAGGGCAGAGATGACGGTGCTTCTGACTTTCCAGCTGTTCTCCTTGATTGAAAGACAGAGCTGGGCATGCCACACAGCATATCCTAGCACCTTAAACTAGTCGGCCATCTTAGCTAAGTAGGACATTATCACATCTCCACGTCAAAGGAAGTTTCAGCTGTCATCCAGCTTTTGTACAGGAGGTTCCTCCACATGATTCTGTTTTTTCCCTCCACATTACTAACAGCCAGCATTTTCAACATTACTAACAGCATTTAACATTTTCCACATTACTGAGTTGCATTTTGTACAGTCCTTAGTGCCCTTTGAGCTTGGTTGTTTGCTTGCAAATGTTTCATTACCCAACTAGGTGACATCATCAGTGTGAGTGAGTGTGGGGCTTGCTCCCCGTTTATATACAGTAGCCTGCCCTGCCAGTGTTGGTGGGGGTGCGGTTTTCTCCTTGGTAGTTCCTTGATTAGGGTATTGTTTTCTGCTTGATCATTTGTCTGGGGTTAATCCCTGCTTATCTGGGTGTAGGCTGAACTGAGAGTAGCAGCTCTTCAATGAAATGTTCAGTAATGGCAGGAACGTTGTGGAATAGGTTGTGGAATGGGATTATACCACCTGAAGGCTTTTTGGTGCTACCTGAGCAGCCCCACACCAGCTGCTGAATATTTTTACATTGGTGGCTCTCTTACCTGCATGGGAGAAGGAAGTCCTGCACCAGAATGTTGAAGGTACTACTTCTAAGTCTTGGTTACAACTGTCACAATGGACAGAATCGCAAAGAAGGGAGACTAGTGGAGTTATAGGGGTTAGGTTTCTCTCTCATAAGAGACCCGACTCAACAGCTACATGGAGCTTGCAAGTCACTCTTCATGTTCAGTTCTTGCATCAGGACATATCTTGCTCTCAGTGCCCTCAAGCCTATTGTTTTTTTATTACATTAACAAAATTTATTTTCTCTTACCATGTTCTGGTATGTGTGGAGTGAAAAGTAGGATTACTCATCCTGTATATTGCCACTGTTAGTATTATCAGTATTTCTGTCCATGTATGAGAAGGAATATATTCCCACACCCCTTCAAATAGGAAGGAAGTCTAAAGAGAAACATTTGCAAACTGCCACTGTCCAGTAACCGACGACTGAAACTGAAATAAAAGCTCTGGAATTTCCAATTTATTATGACATCAAAGTAACTTATTTCATTTAATCAATACATTACTTCCACCAAAAATGTTGACACTGCATTATCCACCCATCCATACTGAAAGTGCAACTATGTGTGCATGACATTCACCAGCAACACACAATATGTAGTAAGAAATGTTTTAACAAGCACAGGGAATTACAATTCTAAAACCATTAAATGTATCTCTTATTTTTAAGAGGAGTTCTACACCAAAAATGCTGTTAGATGGCTGTCACTTTTAATCTTATTGCTCAGCTTCAGACACTGAAGTGCTGTTTCTTTCTGAACAGGGGCAATAAAGACGATAGGGACACGTAACAATTGCCTTCCTCTGGATCTCTGTTTCTTGTTATACCTTTATTTGTGACTAGAGAGGAATTGGAATGTGGAGGATAGGTCAGGAACATCTTGGATTATAACTGAGACAGATGCACTTCTCCGGCAGAAAACTCAGCGGACATCAACCAACTTATGAATAGCACTCTTGCGCCAATTGTTGTTGTTGTTTATTCATTCAGTCGCTTCCGACTCTTCGTGACTTCATGGACCAGCCCACGCCAGAGCTTCCTGTCGGTCGTCAACACCCCCAGCTCCCCCAGGGACGAGTCCATCACCTCTAGAATATCATCCATCCACCTTGCCCTTGGTCGGCCCCTCTTCCTTTTGCCCTCCACTCTTCCTAGCATCAGCATCTTCTCCAGGCTGTCCTCACTGTGTGGCCAAAGTATTTCAGTTTTGCCTTGAATATCGTTCCCTCAAGCGAGCAGCCTGGCTTTATTTCCTGGAGGATGGACTGGTTTGATCTTCTGGCAGTCCAAGGCACTCTCAGAATTTTCCTCCAACACCACAGTTCAAAAGCATCGATCTTCCTTCTCTCAGCCTTCCTTATGGTCCAGCTCTCACAGCCATATGTTACTATGGGGAACACCGTTGCTTTAACTATGCGGACCTTTGTTGTCAGTGTGATGTCTCTGCTCTTAACTATTTTATCGAGATTTGTCATTGCTCTTCTCCCAAGGTGCGCCAATTACAAATGCTTATAAAATTGCAAAGCGTTACGTACAGTGTAAATTCGTCAAGTGAGCATAAAAATCAAAATTAAATTGCCTAAAACTTAGTTTTTTCAGGACAATGAAATGGTATGATGGAAAATAATCACTGATGAGAATGCCAGATTACTGTGTACAAATGAGAAAACATGAAAGGTGGTGAGGAAGTCCACATGGAGAGACAGGAAGTTAAATACACTAGATTGAGTTAAATACACTAGATATCTTTCTCTATCTTGAAGAGGAAAAAGGTTGGATTAACCCAACATACTTAACAATATGTATACCAGGATTATGAAGATACTACTATGTTCCCAGAATATTATGACCAACTGTTCAGCACAACATTGTAATACAATTGTGCATTTGCACAAACAAGCTAAATATCAAAGTGCACATTATTGAATGAAAAGGCATATTGTTATGCCTCCGCCAAAACAATATTTAAAACATCTTGCTGAAAATAAAATCTGCTAAGAAAAAAACACCCATCTTAATAAGAAGTCCTCAACATCTGCAAAGCACTTAGGCACAAGTTGTGCATCTGTTGATTGGCAGGTTTTTGATCTGGCTACAATCATGTATATGTTTGCAACAATGGCTGACTTGAGAGATCAAGCTGCATGTTGCATGTGTATAAAACCATGTAATTTTGCTGGAGGGTGGGAACCGTTGGAAGTCCTGGCAAATTGAGCATGCCTCATTTGCATGCAAATTGAGTTGTCCCACAATGCAACTCTGAGGAAGCTGTTTGTTGCCATTCCCACTTCCTGCTTAAGAGTACATTCTGGATGGTTTGTGGATACCTTTCCACAATAGTGATTTATAGGCTTTTATAGTACCATCACTGTGCCAATATATATCAGTAATGAAGATAGGCTTTATACTGTCACATATGTCTGGCTGATACCAAAGAAGCCTATAAATCACTATTGTGGAAACTTGTCAAGAAATCACTATAGTTATAATGGACCTAGTTCATACTATCAGTGTGAAAGACAAAAATGAAAGCATAGTTCAAAAATGCCAGATTCTGAGGGAGGCGACCTCAGGTACCATTAATAACCATCCAACCACAACTATGGAGCTATAAAGCTTGTCTGCATCTTCTGATTTTCCTTGGCGATAATACACTATGAATTGCTGCTAGGATGGTGTTCAGGGTTCTTTAAGTGTATTAAATGAAATACAAAGCAGAAAAGGCCATCAGGAAATATGTAACAAGAAGTATTCCATATGCATTGTTCTTCAAATACTGCAGCAGTGGCTTAGTTTTTCATCTCTATGGATATTTTGTAGAGGGTATAACAAGGTTCTTTATCAGGGAACAACTGCCATGTAGTCTTACTGTTTTTTCATTTCTTGGTTTTGCTCTGCATCTTTCATAGACATGTAATTATTTGTAGGAGTAGTAATTGTAACTGTAATTTGGATTCAAGCAAAGTCCACCTCGGTTTTGTGTTTATTAGAGAGATACAGCAAGAGTGCATCGTTAGGTGGGCTGTATTGGAATTCTTTTTCTAATTTTGCATCTTGGACATTGGATAATGGACAGCATTATATGTAACATGTTCTAAGAAGAAATTCAGCTATGTATGATATTTCAGAACCATCACTGCCAGGACTGCTTGAACCTTACCCACCCATCCACTTGTAGAATCTGCATAGTTTAGGGCCACCTTCTATAGTAATGTGATTGCAAGTATGTGTTTTGAAACGGTCCCTCCCGTCCCTTTCTATTGTGTATTGTGCCCTGTTCACTGCTGTTATGGCTACGTTTTGCAAAAATGACAACCTGTGTTATACTAGAACGCTTATTCCTAAAAATGTGACTTTGAGTAATGATTTAAGTCATGCCCTCATCTGTAGTTGAATGTTGAGTGGCTTGTCCAGTTACATGTTTCACGAGAATACTTGCAACCAAATCCATATATGTAGCCTTTGACTATAAATCTTATAAAGATGTATTTGTCCCTATCTTACTCTTGTTATACTCCTGATGAAATTAATCCAGGAAGTGTAATAAGAATCCCTGTCTATCCTATCTTGACAATTGTCTGATTTGTCTTGTATCAACTTTTTCATCATCTCCTTCCATCGATTCACATGGTGCCTCTTCATATGCATAACTGATTATCTTTATGATGGAGCGAAGAATGAGATGTGATTTCTACTGTTTTCTGAAACACAGATATCCACAATTTTAAACTTTGATGATGAAATACACAATAACTTACGGTCTTAACAAGGATTTTTTTAAAAAAATGTATCTACTGTGCATATGGAAGAGGAAGCAAGGCTATTATTTATTTGCATACCAATGTACTCAACATTAGTTCTGCTGAAATTGCTACTCAGAGGTATGTTGCAGAACTAAACCACATCACACAGAATGCAGTCAGCAAAAGGTGGTAGTACATTAATCCAACATAATATGATGTTATTTGACCATGTATGAGAACTCAGTTGTAGTTAAAAATTTCACATGAGAAAGTTGATATTTATACCTGTGTTGTCTATCAATTGGTACGACAATGAACCCTTAATTTTGTTACTCAGAATGTAGGTGTATTGCTATTTTTCCATGACTCACCCTGAGGCAAATTTTCATACAGTTGATATTTTCCTGTGTGTCCCTTTTTCCAGTTAGTCCAATGTACCTGTTACAGCTCAGATTATAAGCAATCAATCCATCAATCAATCCATAGCTAAGAGCTAAACCAACAGTAATATTAGATTGTAACAATTTTATGTATAGAATATATTGTATATGCACTTACCAGAATAGGAAGCTTGAAAATGCATCACCAATACCAATAGTTTCCATGTTGTCATATATACTTTCCCCATCCTCTCTCTCTTTAAATTACTGAAATCTGTAATGAACAAAAAGACTGTCAATATCTAAACATGAAAAATTACTCTCTAACTATGGTGAAAACATCAGTGCTGTTCTGATCAATACATAATCTAACCATTTGTAGTTTGCTAAATTGAACATTATTGATTTGTTTCTACCTATTGGAGATCAGCCACTGAATCCTGCTTTCAGGTAGAGATCAATAAACTGAAAACTGGAAAAGGGGTTATTGAATGTTTATCGAAACAGAACTGGAATTGAGAATATAGCTTCCAATTACTGCATTTCACTGAATATTGATCCAATATGCTGAAATAATTTTTGATTATGGTTTCTAATTCATAACATACTGATGGGATTTTTCTGAAAGCAATACAGTGCTTAGCAAAGTTTAGGCAATGTGTAGGTGCACTTCTACAAACTAGCATTTAGTACTATAGTTACATGTTCACAGGTGCTACAGGCATGGGAACACTACAGAGAAATGAGACATGCATATGCACATGCCCCTTTTTAGGAAAAAAGGGACTGAGGGGGAAAATGGACATCCTGCTACATTCCAAGCAGCAGTGGTTTGGGAAATCAAAGCAGAAAATGTGCTTGCACCACTGAATTGCAGCAAATGGAAATTGCTGATACAATAGTCATCACATAGACAGTACTTACAGCTAACTGGTTATTCACAGCTAAATTGTCCTACCAGAGCCAGCAGAGTTGGCATGTTCCAGGTCCCATCTATTAGACAGTGCCATCTGGTCAGACCTAGGACAGCCACAGAGATAGCTTTCTCTGTTGCTGCGCCTGCCCTGCGGAATGGCATTCCCTCAGAGATTTGTTTCGCCCCAACCAGTTGGTCTTTTGTAAGGCATTAAAGACCTAGATGTTCCCACAGGCATTTGGGCCAGGTGGGTGAGCAAGCCCTTGTGGTTGATTGCTAGTTGTTGTCTTAATGACTGAAATGGAACAGTTTTTTTTTTATTTAACCTAAGTTATGTGGCTTTTCTGTATATAATTTAAACTGTGTTTTGTTCTTTTGGTATTATTTTTTTGTAAGCCACCTAGAGACTCTATGATGAGATGGACAACTACAAAAATTGAATGAATGAATGAATAAATAAATAAATGAATGTGATCATATTGAGCTTTTTAGTTATATATAGGAATTCATCATTCTTTTAGAATTAGGGACAAAGTTCCCTTCTCTTCTTTGACTCATGGACAGGCTTCTGCCAACTGTTTTAGGGATAATGCTAGCATTGATCATTGTAAAAGAGGCAGTTAGCCAGATTGCTTTCCTTTAGTACTGTGTGCCATCTTTTAGGCAAAGAGGCTTTCTTTTTATCTTACAGTCTAATGCACCCTTTTTTTGTAGCTATGGTCTCAGTGGTGTCATTGCTGCAATGGCTACTTCTAAGGTTCCTAAGTTTGATTTTTTCTCTATGTAAAGTAGATCTAAGCATCTCTACACCATAGTTAAAAGGTATATCTAGAAGGAGTTATGAAAGGAGACACATCTTATTTTTGGTCTCAGGGAGCAAAATGTCTTAGCCTAGCTTTGGGAGTGGGAATCAAATCCAGTCTCCATACTATAAATCCATTGCTCCCATTAGCCTTGTGCAACATTCTCTGAGGTGCATCTGTATTTTCATCCATGAATCACAGAAATGCTGGATCAGATTGGGAGGTAGCAGTTACCCAATCCTAAAGCAACCCTATAACTTAAGACTCAGAATAGATCTGAACCAGAGCCGCTTGGGGTGGTGGGGCGGGCAGGGGTATTATACTAGATGACTACAACTCTTCTGGAATCCAATGCACATGAAAGGTTTATGGGCCTATTACATGATATCAGCCCTCCACTCGTTGGATAGGCTTCTATTTCTTTAGTTTCTCCTCTCTAAATAAGACAAGAAGGAAACACACCAGTAACATAAAGCCTTTCCTCTTGATAAAGATTTTAGTGCTGTCCCTCTATATGGGGAGAGAAAGAGTTATGTGAAGTCGGTATGGGCAGTGTGCATATACTTGCCAGGAAGTCAAGCTCAGCTGTATTTAGAGGTAAATTATCTGAATGGAAATTGCTGGGTTTTTTTAGCAGGATGGGGATTCTGTAAGAAAAGGAGTGTTTCTTTCCCTTTTAAAAATAGTCCTGATATTTATTTGCTTTTACATAGGGGTATGGACTTTTTTTCCCGTTGAGGGCCACATTACTTTCATCAGTAGTGTCATACTAGCAGTGGGCCAGGCTGAAACGATGCGATCAGAGCCGAAAATGGGCCATATCCTTCTTTCTGTCTGCTAATTTTCTCTCTTTCTCTCTCACTCTCTCCTCAACCAGTATATTGCTTTGCCAAAGCCCACAAGTTGGGCAGCCCTGGGTAAAGATATACTGATTTATTATTGATTGATTTAAACTATCCTCACCTCAGTCCACAGGGTCTCTAGGCAGTTTACTGATATTAAACAACAAAAGCAAAAAAAAAAAATACAGAAAAGATGCTGCACCTTGTCACTCATAAATAATTCAAGCCAACCAACAGAACCTTGACTTTGGATGCCTTCACATCTACTTTCTTCCATAGCTGACAAAGTCACATAGATTCCCCACTGGAAATTATAATGGAATGTTTGATTTACTGACAGAGTTATCTTGCCAAATTGTCCTTAAGCATCACATTATATCCAGTTAAATTATTTGCAGTCACTTTAGTCTGACTAACTGGAACCACTCCTTTTTGAAATACTGCACAGCTGGATGAATAAGAGGGGATAGTGTTGTGCACCAGTTATGCCCCTTCCTGGAGTAAGAGGCCCTTCGCACGGTCACTCATGCCCTGGTTATCTCCCATATAGACTACTGCAATGCACTCTACATGGGGCTACCCTTGAAGAGTATCCAGAAGCTACAGCTGGTGCAAAATGCAGCCGCGTGGGCGATCTTAGGTGCCTCAAGATCAGCATATGTCACCCCTTTGCTCCATGAGCTGCATTGGTTGCCAGTATGCTTCTGGGCTCAATTCAAGGTGTTGGTTACCACCTTTAAAGCCCTACATGGCACGGGTCCAGGTTACCTAAGGGTCCGTCTCATGCCCACTACATCAACCCGTCCCTCCCGGTCATGCAGAGAGGGCATGCTACGGAACCCGTCTGCAAGAGAATTCCATCTGGTGGGGTCAAGGAGGCAGGCCTTCTCTGCAACAGCTCCTGCCCTTTGGAATATCCTTCCCCCGGAAGTGAGGTTGGCCCCCTCCCTCCTGGACTTTAGGAAACAATTAAAGACCTGGTTTTGTGACTAAGCCTGGGGCGGGAGGGAGAATAGTCACTTCTGGGGATGGCTAGTTCCTTACAGTGGCCCTGTTCTGCTTGCGGGTCATAGAGAACTTTTAGCCATCAGGTTCCTACCATACTTACATTTTATTATGTATTATATTTATTCTATAGTTTTATATGGCTTTTTATCTATGTTTTATTGTAAACAGCCCAGAGTCCCTTTTCTGGGGAGATGGGCAGTGATAAATTTGATAAATAAATAAATAAAATAGTCAGTCTTCTATGTCTTGCTCTTTACAAAGGAAACATTCATCCACATGCCACCATATAAAAAAGCCACCAACAGCTGAATATGCATCTGGTCTGATGTTCATCACAAAGAAGGTGAACTTCTAGTTATATGGGCACTGGTGTCATCTTCCCCATTGCAAGGCATAAGTGCATCACAACGGGGAACATGCACATTAGGAAAGAGGAAGGGATAATCATAATCCCTTAATCATTCACATATCCCTCAAGCACCCATATCCATAAAGGAATCACCAACGTAATAGAAACGCCCCTCAGACCGGACTTGGCACCCATTGAAAGATCGAGGGAATGCCTTCCCATTACCCCGGGGGATGCACTTGCACCGGACGAAGGCGAGGAAACAAAGGAGAACGCCGGAGATCACCGGAATCGCCCATCAGCAGACGCATCACAGTCCCAAGCACCCATCCGGTCTTGGCTCAAGGGTCAATGGGGGGTGGAGAAGGACAAGGTCTGCCACCGGAGTATAAACAGGACACCCTGCCAATACATAAGGATTCCCATCTCTTTCATTGCATGCATTCTGTTCCAATAAAGCCGGAAATCCTTAGACCCTCTAAGTGAGTCCGTGTCTTTTTTGGAGCAAGGCTGCCCTGACATAAAGACGGGAATCCAAAAATTTTTTTTCCCTAGCACCAATCTGGACCAGTTCTGTGAGGGATCCACGCTAGGATGGAAGACTTCAACTCACGGAGAAGCAGCTACCCGGCGACCAGCAACAGAACTCCCATCCAGACGAATGGAAGATGCCCGAGGCCCCGACGGTGCGACGTCCAGGGGAGCTCAGGATCGAGTTCGGAGGGAGAAGCCATGGCAAGCACTACCCGTGAGTCCCGAGGCCCATGGCTCACTCTCGACAAGACGGACGGATCCTCACCTGGATCGCCCGGCACCCCGGAGGAACCGCGGGACGTCCCGATATCAAAGGCATCAAGAACCGGAGGCAACCGCACCACGGCGAGCTCGCGAACGGCGGCAAGGCTGAGCGCGGTTGAGGAAAAGCTGGAGGTGACGCGGCAGCTGCTCCAGAGGTTAGCAGAGGCATACGAGTCCCACAGCTGGGGAGCGGAGGGACCAGGCACCAGAAGCCTGACACCCCTCACCCCCCCCCCTTGGAGATGCACCAGCCGGAGAGACGGAGGAGAGGTCCGGAGGACGACGCAGCGCCAGGCAGAGTCCGGTTCCAGGTACCTGCCAGATGTGCTGCACCCCACCCTCCCACCCCACAGCCGAGGCGAGTCCAACACAACGGAAGCCGACACGACAGGGCACAAACACCACCTGATGGAGGGAAACCCCACGTCCCGACCACGGAGCCCCAACTGCCCGAAGTACCCAGCATCGCCCAGCTGCGGCTTGGAGCCCACCGAGAGTGGTGATCAAGGACTTCGGGATCAAGTTCGATGGGGACCCCACAAAACTTTCTTTCTTCCTCACGAACGCGAGGATCTACATGGAAGAATGGGGCCCCTATTTTCGAACTGAGAAGGGCAAGGTAAATGCCCTAGCTGTCAAGCTGAAAGGACGGGCTGCCAACTGGTACGTCCAGTTGTGCCAGTCAGGCGCCCCAGAACTCAAGGACTGCAACGAGTTCCTATGGGCAGTGGAACTGTATTTCAGGGACCCCCTGGAAAGGGAGAGGGCAAAAAGAGCCTTGAAAGCCCTCAAACAAGGACAGCGCTCCGTGGCAGATTATGCCATGGAGTTCCAAGCCCTGGCCGGTAAGGTCGAAGTATGGTCCCAATCAACCCTCATCGAAAAATTCAAGGAAGGTGTCATGTTCCCGTTCCGATGTTTATGGTTCCTCGTAACGTTTCACATGTCATATCTGCAGTTGCGTGCCTGCCTGGCCACGCTGGTAAATTTCCTTTGTGCTGACTTGTGATCTTCTGGAATGTATGTTTGGGTTATCTCTGTTGTTCAAGGTTACTTTCTCAGGCCGATTCTAACGGTTGCTAGCATCTGGGGTGGGTGGTTGCTATGCTAGCCTGAGGGGAGGGTTTGCAATGGGAGCAAGGCTTTTTAAGTTTGCATTTGGCGCGCTTTTGCTCATTCTCAGCTTTCTTCGTACTTTGCATACTATTCATTCAATAAATTAGTTTTCTCTAGTAATTACTGATGAGACTCCTTTTATTGGAATAGGCAATCATTACATAAAGCTGAGAATCTTTAATATCAGTCTGCTAGTATCCATCCAGTTTCCTGTGAGGAGTTTAATTAGCGATGACTGAAACTGCCCCAACCTCAACCACCGGCTCGGGGGAAAGTCAGCTCTCCAGAGGTGGGGAACAAGAGCCCATGGGACCGCGGAGAGAGGGGACTCTCATGCCAGGGTCGGATGACCTCTCCGAGGCAACGGATTCCAGTTGCGATACGGAGAAGGCAGTGAAGTCAGTGGTATTCAAGAAGACAGAGGGACCCTTGTATGGGTCGCCACCAGCCCCAGCCAAGCCGGTGTATTCCTCGCTGTTTCTGACCGTGCAGATCACCAAAAGGACAAGAGCAGTGACACCAACGGAGATGGAGACGGAGAAATCCCAGCAGCTGGAGGCGAGGATGAAATCCATAGAGGATTTGTTGGCAAAGTTAACCTTTACCAGGGACACTCAGAAAAAGGAAAAGATGGGAGGTGAAGAAGGTAGTGACTCTCCTGACACCTCCGCGTCCCCAACCCCCCCTCCCCCCATAGACAAACAGGGAAAGCAACGGAAATATTGGGGGGGAGGGCCCCCGCCGAGCAGGCCTCCAAAGAAAGCCTCCTTACCTTCCCCAAGTAGGGAGCAGAAGGAGAGAGGACGGAGCCGGGAGGGGGGGAGACGTGTGAAACTTCGACTGGCAGAGGCTCAAGAAATAGCGCCAGAGGTGCAGGAGGAAGAGCCACCACAGCCACGAAAGGCTAAGCACAAAAAGAGACACGATAGCCCAACCCGGGTCCGATATCGAGACTTTAATGTGAAGTTTAATGGGGATCCCACAAAGCTGTCATTTTTTTTGACGAATGCACACAGCTATATGGAAGAGTTTGGGAGCATGTTTCGTTCTGAGTGGGCTAAGATTAATGCTGTCGCAACCCAATTAGAGGAGAGGGCAGCATACTGGTTCGTGAGACTGGTTGACATGGACGCTTTGGAGTTGGATTGCTTTGATGATTTCATGTGGGCAATGAAAATGCATTTTGGTGATCCTCTAGCTGAGGAAAAAGCAAAGGTAGCCCTAAGGGAGTTGGTTCAAGGCTCCAGATCAGTCTCGGATTATGCGCTGGAGTTTCAAGCACTCTCCGGCAAAGTAGAGGATTGGTCTGCCACCACCCTTGTAGAGATGTTCAAAGATGGACTAAGACCAGATATACTACGATGGGCAGTTGTACGGGACGACCCAGCAACGCTGTATGAGTGGATACAATTGGCTGCGAAGGTTGAGCAAGCCCAAGCTAAGTATACTCAAACTAAAAGAGGTCCCAAACAACAAGCGATGGGGAAACCTACAAGGCCAGCAGCTACTGCTAGCAAACCAGTGAGACGGTCGTGGCAAGAAGAAAAAGAAAGCCGTTTTGCCAAAGGACTGTGCCTGCGGTGTGGTAAGGAGGGGCACCTGGCAGCTGCATGTCCCCGCAGGAAGCCAGAGGAACGGAGAGACAGATCGGGGGGGAAATCACCAGTGGCACCGAGGAAGCTGAAAGCAACAGTAGCAGAGCTGGTGGAGGATGTGGACTTGTTTTATGGTGGGCAAGATGAAAAAGAAGCCTCCCAACCGGCGGAAAACTCCAGCCACCTGCTCTAAAAAGCGCCAAAGAGCAGGTGGAAGAAGAGGGGCGCGATCATGTCTCGGTGAGTGGAAATTTCCCAACGTTAACCGTGAGACTTAAGCTCGGTTCCCCTACAAAAACTGTGGAACTATGGGCTATGATTGATTCTGGATGCTCACGTTCCTTAATGCATCCTGATGTAGTAGCTGCTTTGGAGTTACCCACCTTCCCGTTGAAACGTCCCATGATTTTCACCCAATTGGATGGATCTATATCGGGGGGAAAACCAGTCACCCAGTCTACAGCGTTAGTGGCTTTGCAACTGGGTAGCCACTGGGAAAAGTTGCCCTTTGTAGTTGCACCGGTGGGTGGTCCCTTGGTCATTCTGGGGATGCCTTGGTTTGTTCAACAGAACCCTAGCATAAACTGGGTACACCGAACTGTTACTTTTGCAGATGGGTTCTATAAAGCCCCTCCTGGGGATGATGAGGAGGAGGATACCAATGTGGGGAGGGCAGCACTGTCAACGCTGCATACCCTCGCTGTACCATTGGAAGGGCTACCGGACCAATACCAGGACTTTGCCGATGTGTTTGGGGAGAAGGAGGCAGATCGGCTGCCGCCTCATCGGAAAACTGACTGTGCCATTGAAATTCTTCCCAATGCCAAGTTGCCCAGACCAAAGGTATATGCAATGACCCCAAAGGAATTGGCTACTCTTCGTGAATTCATAGACAAAAACTTACAGCGGGGCTTCATAGAACCAGCCAATTCACCAGTGGGTGCTCCAGTACCCTTTAGATCAAAGAAAGACGGAACTTTAAGACTATGCACGGATTTCCATGGGTTAAATGCAGTCTCCCTATTAAACAAATCTCCCCTCCCGGTCATCAAGGAAATGTTAGCCCACTTGGCGGGGGGGAAAATCTTCTCTAAATTGGACTTAAGGGAGGCGTATTATCGCATTCGCATTCGGGAGGGGGATGAATGGAAAACAGCTTTTAATTGTGCATTTGGGGCTTTTCAGTATAAAGTGTTACCGTTTGGATTGGCTGGGGCACCTGGGGTTTTTATGCAGTTGATAAATGAGGTCTTGCACGACCACTTGTTCAATGGGGTTTTGGTTTATTTAGATGATGTGTTAATATATTCAAAAACCATGAGGGAACATGTGCAATTGGTTAGGCAAGTGTTAACCAAATTGAGAAAGGCTGACTTGTATGCCAAGCTATCCAAATGTGCATTTCATCAAACACAAATTGATTATTTGGGGTATAGGATTTCAGATAAAGGCATTGAAATGGATCCTGCCAAAATTGAGGCTATTTTAGTATGGGAGCCCCCACGCACACGCAAACAACTACAATCGTTTCTTGGATTTGCGAATTTTTATCGTCCATTTTTGGAAAAATTTGCTGAGATTGCCTTACCCCTAACCGAATTACTCAAAACAAAGGGTGTGGGAGACACCCGCAAATCAGAATCCAGGGGCACTCCTAAAATGGACGCCTGCTTGTCAACAGGCGTTTGACCAACTCAAGCGACTGTTTACCTCTGAACCAATCTTGCAACACCCTGATCCTGACAAATCATTTGTGGTGCAAGTCGATGCCTCAGACTTTTCTATTGGTGCCCTCTTATTGCAAGGCGATGAGCAAGGACAATTAAAGCCTTGTGCTTATCTGTCACGTAAATTCTCTGAGACAGAGAGACACTGGCATGTTTGGGAGAAGGAGGCTTTTGCGGTGAAAGCCGCTTTGGAGAATTGGAGGCATCTATTGGAGGGGGCGGCACACCCTTTTGAAGTGTGGACTGATCATAAAAACTTGGAGTCCCTTACTGCCTCTCGTAAGCTCAGCCCTAAGCAAGTGCGATGGGCTCAGTACTTCAGCCGCTTTGATTTTAAACTCAGATTCATTCCGGGAAAGAAAAACTTTTTAGCTGATGCACTGTCGCGCCAACCCCAGGATTCAGGAACAGCCCCAGATGTGGTGGGAACCCTCTGGACAGATTCCCAAATGGCACTAGCAGCAGTCACTCGCAGTCAGACGCGAGCGCAGCAACCTGACACCCCTGCCGGTCCTAGCGCGATACATGTATCCGTTCCTGCAGATTTGCAACAAAGGTTTCTGGCAGAGTTGAAATCGGATACTTGGTTGCAAAACAATCAGAGCGAGGTTACTTTGAAGCAAGGTTTGGCATGGAAAGATGATCGCCTCTATGTGCCTGTAACCTTGCGCAAAACCGTGCTATTCAGGTCTCATAACGATAAAACAGCTGGGCATTTTGGCTTTACAAAAACTATTCATCTAGTGCGCCGACAGTTCTGGTGGCCAACCCTCCGGCGAGATGTAAAAGCCTATGTCAAGTCTTGCCCTGTCTGTGCTACTGCAAAACGAAAAGGGGGGAAACCCCAGGGCTTTGTGCAGCCAGTGGCCAATCCCTCCCACCCCTGGGAGGAAATCTCTATGGACTTTATTGTGGATCTACCTCCTAGCCAGAGAAAGACTGTCATTTGGGTTGTTAAGGATTTTTTCTCGAAGCAAGCTCATTTCGTCCCTTGTGCGTCTCTACCATCTGCACAACAGCTGGCACGCCTCTTTCTAGTTCACGTGTACAGATTACACGGTAGCCCCGCCCGCTTGGTGACCGACAGAGGAACACAATTTACTTCACGCTTTTGGCGGGAATTTATGAAACTATTGGGCACTAAACAGGCGCTATCCACGGCTTTTCATCCCCAAACGGATGGGAATACTGAGGCGGTTAATGCCACGTTGGAGCAATATTTACGTGCTTTTGTTAATTATCAACAAGACAACTGGGTAGACCTCCTGCCATTTGCTGAAGTTGCTTACAATAATGCTGTGCATCAAAGTACTGGGGCGGTGCCCTTTCGTACTGTATTCGGCCATGACTTTGTCCCTATTCCTGAATTGCCTCCACCGTCTACTTCGCCCACCTCCCCGACCGATTGGGCCTCACAACTGGCAGATTCCTGGCCAAAACTACAGCAAGCTTTAGCCGATGCTCAAGCCACTTATCAACGACATGCCAACGAAAAAAGGGCACCACAACCTCTTTTTCAAATAGGGGATAGGGTATACCTTTCCACCAAATACATCAAATCCCCTCAACCATCCAAAAAACTGGCGCCCAAGTTCATAGGTCCCTTTCCTATTGTTGCTCAGATTAATCCTGTTACCTTTAAGTTGCACTTACCTCACAATCTCAAGCGCTTACACCCTGTTTTTCATTGCAGTTTGCTTAAACCATTCGTGGAGTCTACCCATTGGCATCCTGAGCCGCCTGCACCTCCCCGCATAATGATTGATGGTCAACAACATTTCGAAGTCAAGGAAATACTAGACTCTAGACGTTTCCATTCCACTCTGCAATATCTGATTCGCTGGAAGCATTTCTCTCATCCAGAGTGGGTCCCTGCACAACATGTGCGCTCTCCCCACTTGGTTGCTCAGTTTCATGCTGCTTACCCTGATAAACCTGCACCTTAACAATTAAGTTTTTTCTTTGTGGGGGGGCGGTATGTCATGTTCCCGTTCCGATGTTTATGGTTCCTCGTAACGTTTCACATGTCATATCTGCAGTTGCGTGCCTGCCTGGCCACGCTGGTAAATTTCCTTTGTGCTGACTTGTGATCTTCTGGAATGTATGTTTGGGTTATCTCTGTTGTTCAAGGTTACTTTCTCAGGCCGATTCTAACGGTTGCTAGCGTCTGGGGTGGGTGGTTGCTATGCTAGCCTGAGGGGAGGGTTCGCAACGGGAGCAAGGCTTTTTAAGTTTGCATTTGGCGCGCTTTTGCTCATTCTCAGCTTTCTTCGTACTTTGCATACTATTCATTCAATAAATTAGTTTTCTCTAGTAATTACTGATGAGACTCCTTTTATTGGAATAGGCAATCATTACAGAAGGGTTGAACCTGAATGTACTCAGGTGGGCACTCTGCAGAAACAACCCCAACACTCTGGTGGAGTGGATCTGGCTGGCAGGGGAGGCAGAGGACGGCCAGGAAACTTTCCTCCAGGGAAGTGCAGGGAAGTGCAGTACGCAGAGGCGGCGAGAGGACCCCGCACAGCTGCAAGACCTGCGAACCCAAGATCCCAACCTCGTAAGGACGACAGGGACCGACGTTTTGCCAGTGGTCAGTGCTTCAAGTGTGGGGAGGAGAACCACAAGGCGCCGGCTTGCCCGAAAGCAAAGGCGAGAGACAGCCTGGGGAAGGTTCCAAACAAACCAACCCCAGCACCAAGGAAAAGGCCAGCCGCGAAGGGGGAAACCTCGGCAAGGGAATTCCCTGACGTCACCGCTGATGAGGAAAGAGAAGCGACGAACCGGCAGGAAACGCCAGCTACCTGCCTTAAAGAGCGCCAAAGGACAAGTGGAAGACAACAAAGGGTGCAACAACTTTGGGGTGAGTGAGAACTGTCCCACCCTATATGTGAGAGTCACCCTGGCCCACGGGGGAAAAACAGAGAGAGTTTGAGCGCTGATTGATTCGGGCTGCTCGAAATGCCTCATGCACCCGGACCTAGTAGCTGCGCTTAACCTCCGCTGCTATCCACTTCAGCACCATTTGGTGTCCACACAGTTGGATGGATCAGCAGCGGGAGGGGGCCCAGTCACCCAATACACAGACAAAGTTGCGATGAGGCTCGGCAACCACGAGGAAAGCCTGGCCTTCATCGTGGCACCGGTGGGCCAACCCCTACTCATCTTAGAGATCCTGTGGCTTGTGCATCACAACCCTCAAATAAATTGGATGACCAGAGAGATCACCTTTTCGGATGGGCGTTACCAAGCACCCACAGGGGATCGGGTTCCCCGTGCTGCAATGGGAAGAGCGACAACTACCTCGATGCACCTGGAGGCAGCGACCCCGGAGGGCCTGCCAGCCAGATATGCAGACTTTGCCGACGTTTTCGGCGAAAAGGAGGCTGACAAACTCCCCCCCCCCATAGAAAAACAGACTGCACCATCGAACTGGTCCTGGGGGCACCTCTACCAAAGCCCAAAATTTACGCTATGACTCAGAGGGAGTTGGCAGCATTAAGGGACTTCGACAAAAATTTGGCGCGGGGGTTTATTGAGCCAGCTAACTCACCAGTCGGGGCCCCAGTTCTCTTCCGGGAGAAGAAGGACGGGTCCCTCCGGCTCTGTACAGACTACTGTGGTCTGAACGCCACGTCCATTTCAAATAAATATCCCCTACCCATAATAAAGGACATTCTAGCCCACCTGGCAAAAGGCAAAATATTCACAAAACTGGACCTCAGGGAAGCCTACTTCCGGATACGAATAAAGGAGGGGGATGAATGGAAGACGGCTTTCAACCGCCCGCTGGGGTCGTTCCAATACCGAGTTCTGCCATTTGGGTTGGCAGGGGCACCAGGCATGTTCATGCAGCTAATTAACGAGGTCTTGCATGACCACTTGTTTAAGGGGGTGCTTGTTTACCTTGATGATGTTTTGATCTACTCTGAGAACGAAGTAGAGCACGAACGCCTCGTAAAGAAAGTGCTCACGAAACTCCGCAAGGCAGAGCTATACGCCAAGCTCTCCAAGTGTGAGTTTCACAAGGAGCAAATCGACTACCTTGGCTATCGGATCTCGGCAAGGGGGATCGAAATGGACCCTAGCAAGGTCCAGGCCATACTGGCATGGGAGCGCCCATGCACAAGGAGACAACTTCAAAGTTTCCTCGAGTTCACCAATTTCTATAGGGGTTTCACCCAGGGGCTAGCGGAAATTGTGCTGCCGCTAACTAACCTAATCCGGACAAAGGGCCTAGGAGACACACGTAAATCACGAAACCTGGGGGCGCTGCTAAACTGGACAGCTGATTGTCAAATGGCTTTCAAATGCCTCAAAAGCCTCTTTACGGCAGAGCCAGTACTGCAGCATCCCGACCCCACCAGACCCTTCATTGTGCAAGTAGACGCCACAGATTTTTCCATAGGAGCGCTCCTCCTTCAGCGCGATTTTGACAATCAGCTGAAGCCCTGTGCGTACCTCTCCCGCAAGTTCTCGGAAACGGAACGGAGATGGCACGTGTGGGAAAAGGAGGCGTTCGCGGTCAAGGCAGCCCTGGAAACATAGAGGCACCTCCTGGAAGGGGCCTCCTGCCCCTTCAAGGTCTGGACTGACCACAAAAACCTGGAGGCTCTCAGCACCTCAAAACGCCTCAGCACAAAGCAGGTACGCTGGGCACAATTCTTTAGCAGATTTAACTTCAAACTTAAGTTCATACCAGGGAGAAAGAACTTCCTGGCAGATGCCCTTTCCCGACAACCTCAGGATGCTGGCCAGGCATCGGACATTGTGGGTACTGTGTGGACAGACACACAGCTGGGCTGCCCTGCTGTCACATGAAGCCAGACAAAAACCCAACGCACCTCAGCGCAACCAACGGCGAACAGAGGGAGACGCAGGTCAATTTCACCGGACTGGCAACAAAGACTCGTTCAAGCCCTCAAGAAAGATACATGGTTGCAAAATAACCAACAGCATGTATCTCTTACGAACGGGCTAGCCTGGAAACAGAAACCCCTATACGTGCCAGAATCATTGAGAGTGGAAGTTTTAAACTGCTCCCACGATGATAAGACGGCCAGGCATTTTGGGTTCGTTAAAACCTTACACTTAATTAGGCGACAATTCTGGTGGCCTACCCTCAGAAAGGACATCAAAGAATATGTCACGGCCTGCCCCACATGTGCAATGTCAAAACGGAAGGTGGGGAAACCCCAAGGACTGTTGCAGAAAGTAGCAAGCCCCTCCCATCCCTGGGAGGAGATTTCCATGGACTTCATAGTCGACCTGCCACCCAGCCAAAGAAAAACTGTCATCTGGGTGGTAAAAGACTATTTTTCCAAGCAGGCACACTTCATACCCTGCGCATCCATCCCCTCCGCGCAACAGCTGGCACGCCTATTCCTCACCCATATCTACAAACTCCATGGCGCCCCCTCCCGTTTGGTGACCGATAGGGGCACACAATTTACCTCCAGGTTCTGGAAAGAATTCTTAAACCTCATTGGCACAAAGCAAGCACTGTCAACGGCTTGGCACCCCCACACAGATGGCTCTACGGAGGTTCTCAACTCCACCCTGGAGCAGTTCCTACGAGTGTTTATCAATTACCAACAGGACAATTGAGTGGACCTGCTACCTTTTGCAGAGGTGGCCTACAACAACGCGGTACACCAGAGCACAGGTCACACCCCATTCAAGGTGGTCTATGGCAGAGACTTCGTGCCAATCCTGGAACTGCCCCAACCAGACACCCCACCCTGTTCTCCAGATGACTGGGCAGCACAACTGGGCACAGTTTGGCCCATCATCCAACTGGCTCTTGCTGACGCGCAAGCATCATACAAGAAGTTTGCAGATAATCACAGGGCGGCGCAACCGAACTACAAAGTGGGAGATAGGGTCTACCTCTCCACTAAGTTCATCAAATCCCCACAGCCCTCCAAGAAACTGGCACCCAAATTTATTGGACCGTTCCCAATCACAGAGATTATTAACCCAGTCACCTTCAAACTGGACTTACCCCACAATCTACAGCGCATACACCCAGTATTCCACTGTGCCCTCCTGAAACCAGCCACCCCTTCAAAATGGCACACAGAAACCCCCCCCCCGCCCCCACCCATCATGATAGATGGGCAACAACATTTTGAGATACAAGAGGTACTCGACTCCAGGAGGCTAAGGGGCACACTGCAGTACCTCGTCAAATGGAGACATTTCCCACACCCAGAGTGGGTCCAAGCTCAACATGTCTCAGCTAAACAGCTGGTAAAGAGCTTCCATGAAGCATACCCATCTAAACCAGCACCCTAAGATTTTCTTTGGGGGGCAGCATGTCATGTTCCCCGTTGCAAGGCATAAGTGCATCACAACGGGGAACATGCACATTAGGAAAGAGGAAGGGATAATCATAATCCCTTAATCACTCACATATCCCTCAAGCACCCATATCCATAAAGGAATCACCAACATAATAGAAACGCCCCTCAGACCGGACTTGGCATCCATTGAAAGATCGGGGGAATGCCTTCCCATTACCCCGGGGGACGCACCTGCACCGGATGAAGGCGAGGAAACAAAGGGGAACGCCAGAGATCGCCGGAATCGCCCATCAGCAGACGCATCACAGTCCCAAGCACCCATCCAGTCCTGGCTCAAGGGTCAATGGGGGGTGGAGAAGGACAAGGTCTGCCACCGGAGTATAAACAGGACACCCTGCCAACACATAAGGATTCCCATTTCTTTCATTGCATGCATTCTGTTCCAATAAAGCCGGAAATCCTTAGACCCTCTAAGTGAGTCCGTGTCTTTTTTGGAGCAAGGCTGCCTGACAACTGGCTACACAAACACTCCTACCCCACATTTTGCCTGAGGGCTAAACTACAGGATTCAGAAGGCAATATAGATCCTACACCCACAATACCTGCATAAGTAGGCAAGTCTTGTGCTGAAAACTGCTTGAAATGGCATTCTGCAACACAACTAGCTTGAAGCACCTTGTGATTTTCCTGGAATCCAGGGGTCCAATTGTATCTCTACTTGATATCAAAAACTTCTAGGTAGTATGATGCACATTTCTACTAAGGTGTGGCTACCTGGAACTTTTCTTAGGAATACTGTCATGTTCCCATTATTCTGCAGTGAAAAGGTTGTTGTGCTGCTTTTTTATCTCCACTTAATAAATGCTTTTGTGGCATACTGCTTTTTTAGATGGATATCTGGTTTATAGCTCAAAAAGATCAGTTCATGAAAGTGGAAGCTAATGATTGAGAGATTTTTTTGATTATGTGCCATCAAGTCATTTTCAACTCCTAGTGACCACATAGATCAACTTTCTCCATGAATGATTGGGAAAGATTGGGCATATTCCTATATTTGAGAAAGACTTCAAAAGCTGGAGAAGATGTTTCTTCAAACTAAGGAGAAGGATGGATGAAAAGAAAAGCTCCATGGGGAAGGGGGAAGAGGTAAATTCACATATTGTTGTAAGCCACAGTTTGCTTAACTATGACTTGCTGAATAAGGCTTCACACAATAAGCTAAGCCAAACACAAACGGTTCAGTACAGGGATGGGCAACCCACAGCCTGCAGCCTATATGCAATCTGGCAACCCTAGAGCTCTTCTAGATTACGCCACTAAAATTCAATGGTAAAAACGCCAATTTTCAGATGCACAGTTTTTTATTATTATTATTTTACTTTGACCCTTAAACTACCTCCCAACACACACACTCACCCATATTAAAAGGGGCTGAAAATATTTCATCTCCCCATCACCCATGATATCACTACTTCAATGGACATATCCCTTGCAAGACCTAGAGGCCAAAAGAAAAAAAAGTGAAACTACTTGCTTGCCTCTGAAAGAACACAATGTGTAAATCAAGTTACAGCAAGAAAAAGAGATAGCAAAACAGAAGGGAGGTAGAGAAGTTTTGATCCACATGGGACACCTTGGGGAAGAGATCCAGACTCTCTGTGAGAATCTGTGCTAAACTAACAGACTTAGCTTTCATGTATGGTCAATTTACATATTTGTAAATAAAGTTTTGTAAATGCAAATATTTATAAACAAAGTACATATTACAGAAAGGTCTTTGGCATTCTCCAACTCAAGAAAATCAAACCTGGCCTGGGTTACAGCACCCCAGAGCTTCTCATTGCTCTGGCAAGTTAGCTGCACACAACAATATTATTAAAAAAGATGGATCTTTGACATCATGGTGCATACGTTTTGACTTGCATATGAGAGAACCTTTAGAAGATAATAGCAGTATTCCAATTTCAGGCAATGTATTCCCCAAAGGCATTTCAGGAGCACTTTCTCAAACATTTATTATTATTATGGGAGGTATTGGTGTCATCCCTATTGCTGAGTTTTGTCATGTGCTGTTATAATGCCACTGTTTGATGTTACCATATTATTTATTTATTTATTTATTTAGCCATTTATCTTATTGGAAAATCTAGATAAACAATAACTAGCATTTACACAGTATTAAATAAACCAGCAGCCATTTGTTATGGCATCCCCCTACCTACAAAATAAAATAAAAATAATCTGTATAGTAAATTCATGGTCTCTTTTACTGTTACAATACAATTACCTTCATTTTGCCGTGGATCATATGTACTGAGAGGCCATTATCTTATTAGTCAATGATTGCCTTTGAACCTAGTGGTAAACTTAAAAGGGTATGTCAAACTTTATTGGCATTTTAGTTTGCATCAGTCAGGCTCTGGTCACAAATGAAAAATGATCAGGTGCAAACAGACATGAGTGCTCAAGGCAGATGCTAAAAGATTTATCAGTGAGCTCAAGAATTTCAGAATCAAAGAGTGATCTACTGTCATGTTCCCCATTGCAAGGCATTTGTGCATCACAACGGGGAACATGCACATTAGGTAAGAGGAAGGGATAAGCATAATCCCTTAATCACTCACATATCCCCCAAGCACCCATATCCAGAAGGGGATCACAAACATAATAGAAAAGCCCCTAGACCAGAATGGGCACCCATCAAGAGATAGGGGGAACGCCTTCCCATTTCCCCAGGGGATGCACTCACTTATCCCTCAAGCACCCATATCCATAGAGGAATCTCCAACACAAGGGGAGCGCCCCTCGGACCGGACTCAACACCCATCAGAGGATTGGGGGAACACCATCCCATTTCCCCAGGCCACGCACCTGGTCCAGACAAAGGCAGGGAGACAAAGGAGATCACCGGAATCGCCCATCAGCTGACGCATCACAGTCCCAAGCACCCATCCGGTCCTGGCTCGAGGGTGGAGAAGCACAACGTCCGCCAACAAAGTATAAACAGGGCACCCTGTCAACACATAAGGATTCCCGTCTTTTTCTTTGCACGCACTCCGTTCTAATAAAGCCAGAAATCCTTAGACCCTCTAAGTGAGTCTGTGTTTTATTTAGAGCGTGGCTGCCCTGACATAAAGACGGGAATCCCCCCCCAAAAATTTTCCTCGCTAGCACCTTTCCAGACATTTTCTGTGAGGGAACAACGCAGCGATGAGGCGACACCCGGTGCAATGCGGCGGCGGCCCAGGGACCGGTGACAGCACCCCCAACCCCGCGGAAAGAGCCAACGGATGCCCAGTGGGAGAGGAACCGAACCGCAACGTCACCTGGGTGACCACCGGTGAGTCGCTAGCGGAATGGGTCACCCTCGACGCAACGGGGGAATCCCTGCCCGTGATGGTCGGAGCAGCGTGGGAGCAATGGCACGCACCCACAGCGAGCGGCAGAGATCACCGGCGGAGCGGGAAAGCCGCAGGAGGTGCCCCGGAGAACGCATGCTGCGGAGCCACAGAAGCGCGCCTGGCAAGGATCGAGCGGCTACTCGTGGAACTAGTGCTGGAGCGTGGAGGCAGCGACCGGGGTGAGTGTGAACGGAGCACCAGAAGCTCGTCCCCACCCCCGCTTGATCCCGAAGCATGGAGGCTGCTGCGGCAGGGTGCAGCACAGGAGGAGGGAGCCGACCACGCCGGAGCACACCGCACAGGGTTGCCTGGGAGAGGGTTCCCCCCCCCTCTTCCGCAGGGCGTCAGCTGGGGAGAGGCTGGAGACGAGTGGTTGCGGAGCTGGTGCCACCCGGAGCCAGGTTGAGGGAATCCCTACATCGGGACTACAGCTTTCTACCGGAGGGGAGAATGGCCATGCGTCCGGAGGTGCCCTGGAGCCCACCCGCGATGGGAGTGAGAGACCTCGCGGCAAGATTCAATGGCAACCCAACCACGTTGTCATTCTTCCTGATCAACGCGAGGAACTACATGGCCAAATACGGACCCTGCTTCTGGACAGAACAGGGAAAGATCAACACTATTGCAAACAGACTCAGGGGGAGGGCGGCTGACTGGTACGTCCACCTATGCCAGGCAGACGCCCCAGAGCTCAAGCACGTGGACGCATTCCTCGGTGCTCTGGACTCCCATTTCCGAGATCCCCTCGAGACGGAAACGGCGAAGAGAGCACTACGGGAAATCAGGCAAGGACAGCGCTCCGTGGCTGCCTACGCCAGCGAGTTCCAAGCGCTTGCGGGCAAAGTGCGGGACTGGTCGCAATCCACCCTCACGGAAAAATTCAAGGAGGGGCTTAATTTAACCATCTTAAGATGGACGCTAAACCGGGATGACCCCACCACCCTCCGAGAATGGATTTGGCTCGCGGGAAAGGCGGAGAACGCGCAAGAAACCTTTCGGCACGTCCAGAGGTCCCTACAACCCGCAGCAACAGCAAGAGGACCCCGATCCGGCGGCGCTCCAGCGACACCAGCGCCCCTACCCCGGGGGGAGGAACGAGAGTGCCGGTTTGCCCAGGGGCAGTGCTTCAAGTGTGGAGAGGTGAACCACAAGGCGGTGGCTTGCCTGAAAGCAAAAACAAGAGACAGCCTGGGAAAGGTTCCTAACAAGCCAACGCCAATACCAAAGAAAAGGCCAGCTGCGAAGGGAGAAACCTCGGCAAGGGAATTCCTTGACGTCACCAATGACGAGGAAAGCGGAAGCGACGAACCGGCGGGAAACGCCAGCCACCTGCCTTAAAGAGCGCCAGAAGACAGGTGGAACACAACAAAGGGCGCGACGACTTTGGGGTGAGTGAGAACTGTCCTACCCTATATGTGAGAGTCACCCTGGCCCACAGGGGGAAAACAGAGAAGGTTTGGGCGCTGACTGACTCGGGTTGCTCGAAATGCCTCATGCACCCAGACCTGGTGGCCGCGCTTAACCTCCGCTATCCACTTCAGCACCATTTGGTGTTCACGCAGTTGGATGGATCAGCAGCGGGAGGGTGCCCAGTCACCCAATACACAGACAAAGTTGCGATGAGGCTCGGCGACCATGAGGAAAGCCTTCCCTTCATCGTGGCACCGGTGGGTCAACCTCTACTCATCTTAGGGATCCCGTGGCTTGTGCATCACAACCCCCAAATAAATTGGATGACCAGAGAGATCACCTTTTCAGACGGTCGTTACCAAGCACCCACAGGGGATCGGGTTCCCTGTACTGCAATGGGGAGGGCAACAACTACCTCAATGCACCTGGAGACAGCAACCCCGGAGGGCCTGCCAGCCAGATATGCAGACTTTGCCGACGTTTTTGGTGAAAAGGAGGCTGACAAACTTCCCCCGCACAGGAAAACAGACTGCACCATCAAACTGATCCCGGGGGCAACTTTACCAAAGCCTAAAATTTATGCTATGACGCAGAGGAAGTTGGCAGCTTTAAGGGACTTCATCGACAAGAATTTGGCGCGGGGGTTTATCGAGCCAGCTAACTCACCAGTCGGGGCCCCAGTTCTCTTCCGGGAGAAGAAGGACGGGTCCTTCCGGCTCTGTACAGACTACCGCAGGCTCAATGCCGCGTCAATTTCAAATAAATATTCCCTGCCAATAATAAAGGACATTCTGGCCCATCTTGCAAAGGGCAAAATATTCACAAAATTAGGCCTCAGAGAAGCCTACTTCCGGATACGAATAAAGGAAGGGGACGAATGGAAGATGGCTTTCAACCGCCCGCTGGGGTCGTTCCAATACCGAGTTCTGCCATTTGGGTTGGCAGGGGCACCAGGCATGTTCATGCAGCTAATTAACGAGGTCTTGCATGACCACTTGTTTAAGGGGGTGCTTGTTTACCTTGATGATGTCTTGATTTATTCTGAGAATGCAGCTGAGCACGAGCGCCTCGTCAAGACAGTGCTCACGAAACTCCGCAAGGCAGAGCTATACGCCAAGCTCTCCAAGTGTGAGTTTCACAAAGAGCAAATTGACTACCTTGGCTATCGGATCTCGGCAAGGGGGATCGAAATGGACCCTAGCAAGGTCCAGGCCATACTGGCGTGGGAGCGCCCATGCACGAGGAGGCAACTTCAAAGTTTCCTCAGGTTCACTAACTTCTATAGGGGTTTCATCCAGGGGCTAGCGGAAATTGTGCTGCCACTGACCAACCTACTCCGGACAAAGGGCCTTGGAGACACCCGAAAATCACGAAACCCGGGGGCGCCGCTAAACTGGACAGCTGATTGTCAAACGGCTTTCGAACGCCTCAAAAGCCTCTTCATGG
The DNA here is from genome assembly GCF_035149785.1 of Candoia aspera. Lineage (NCBI taxonomy): Eukaryota > Metazoa > Chordata > Lepidosauria > Squamata > Candoiidae > Candoia > Candoia aspera. The sequence continues at coordinate 316,220,603 of NC_086153.1, forward strand.
CAGAGCCAGTACTGCAGCATCCCGAGCTCACCAGACCCTTCGTTGTGCAAGTAGATGCCTCAGATTTTTCCATAGGAGCGCTCCTCCTTCAGCGCGATTTTGACAATCAGCTGAAGCCCTGTGCGTACCTCTCCCGCAAGTTCTCGGAAACGGAACGGAGATGGCACGTGTGGGAAAAGGAGGCGTTCACGGTCAAGGCAGCCCTGGAAACATGGAGGCACCTCCTGGAAGGGCCTCCTGCCCCTTCAAGGTCTGGACTGACCACAAAAACCTGGAGGCTTTCAGCACCCCAAAACACCTCAGTCCAAAGCAAGTACACTGGGCGCAATTCTTTAGCAGATTTAACTTCAAACTTAAGTTCATCCCAGGGAGAAAGAACTTCCTGGTGGATGCCCTTTCCCGACAACCTCAGGATGCTGGCCAGGCACTGGACATTGTGGGTACTGTGTGGACAGACACACAGCTGGGCTGCCCTGCTGTCACACGCAGCCAGACTAAAACCCAATGCGCCTCAGCGCAACCACCGGCAAACGGAGGGAGACGCAGGTCAATTTCACAGGACTGGCAACAAAGACTCGTCAAAGCCCTCGAGAAAGATACATGGTTACAAAACAACCAACACCATGTATCTCTTACGAACGGGCTTGCCTGGAGACAAAAAACCCTATACGTGCCAGAATCATTGAGAGCGGAGGTTTTAAACTGCTCCCACGATGATAAGACAGCTGGACATTTTGGGTTCGTTAAAACCTTACACTTAATTAGGAGGCAATTCTGGTGGCGTACCCTAAGAAAAGATGTCAAGGACTACGTCACGGCCTGCCCCACATGTGCACGGTCAAAACGGAAGGTGGGGAAACCCCAAGGACTGCTGCAGAAAGTAGCAAGCCCCTCCCGTCCCTGGGAGGAGATTTCCATGGACTTTATAGTCGACCTGCCACCCAGCCAAAGGAAAACCATCATCTGGGTGGTAAAAGACTATTTTTCCAAACAAGCACACTTCATACCCTGCGCATCCATCCCCTCTGCGCGACAGCTGGCACGCCTGTTTCTCACCCATATCTACAAAATCCACGGCGCCCCCTACCGATTGGTGACAGATAGGGGCACACAATTTACCTCTAGGTTCTGGAAAGAATTCCTAAACCTCATTGGCACAAAGCAAGCACTGTCAACGGCTTGGCACTCCCACACAGATGGCTCTACGGAGATCCTCAACTCCACCCTAGAGCAGTTCCTGCGGGCATTCATTAATTACCAACAAGACAATTGGGTGGACCTGCTCCCTTTTGCAGAGGTGGCCTACAACAACGCGGTACACCAAAGCACAGGTCACACCCCCTTCAAGGTGGTTTATGGCAGAGACTTTGTGCCAATCCCGGAACTGCCCCAACCAGACACCCCACCCTGTTCTCCAGATGACTTGGCAGCACAACTGGGCACGGTTTGGCCCATCATTCAACTAGCCCTGGCTGATGCGCAAGCAACATACAAGAAGTTCGCAGATAATCACAGGGCGGCGCAACCGAACTACAAAGTGGGAGATAGGGTCTACCTCTCCACTAAGTTCATCAAATCACCACAGCCCTCAAAGAAACTGGCACCCAAATTTATTGGTCCATTCCCCATCACAGAGATTATTAACCCAGTCACCTTCAAACTGGACTTACCCCACAATCTACGCCGCATACACCCAGTTTTCCACTGTGCCCTCCTGAAACCAGCCACCCCTTCAAAATGGCACACAGAAACCCCCCCCAACCCCACCCATAATGATAGATGGGCAACAACATTTTGAGATACAAGAAATACTCGACTCCAGGAGGCAAAGGGGCACAATACAATACCTCGTCAAATGGAGGCATTTCCCACACCCAGAGCGGGTCCAAGCTCAACATGTCTCAGCTAAACGGCTAGTAAGGAACTTCCATGAAGCATACCCATCTAAACCAGCACCTTAAGATTTTCTTTGGGGGGCAGCATGTCATGTTCCCCGTTGCAAGGCATTTGTGCATCACAACGGGGAACATGCACATTAGGTAAGAGGAAGGGATAAGCGTAATCCCCCAAGCACCCATATCCAGAAGGGGATCACAAACATAATAGAAAAGCCCCTAGACCAGAATGGGCACCCATCAAGAGATAGGGGGAACGCCTTCCCATTTCCCCAGGGGATGCACTCACTTATCCCTCAAGCACCCATGTCCATAGAGGAATCTCCAACACAAGGGGAGCGCCCCTCGGACCAGACTCAACACCCATCAGAGGATCGGGGGAACGCCATCCCATTTCCCCAGGGCACGCACCTGGTCCGGACGAAGGCAGAGAGACAAAGAAGATTGCCGGAATCGCCCATCAGCTGATGCATCACAGTCCCAAGCACCCATCCGGTCCTGGCTCGAGGGTGGAGAAGCACAACGTCCGCCAACAAAGTGTAAACAGGGCACCCTGTCAACACATAAGGATTCCCGTCTTTTTCTTTGCACGCACTCCGTTCTAATAAAGCCAGAAATCCTTAGACCCTCTAAGTGAGTCTGTGTTTTATTTAGAGCGTGGCTGCCCTGACATCTACCTTAGTGTCCTCTCCTCATAGTCTTTCGTATCTCTGCTGATGCCTATGTCTCCACTGATGTTGTTGGTGTTCTGAACATTCTTTCCATTTTGAATTTGCACTTTTCAGAAATGGGATGGAATTCAAAGCGAAGCAAATGGAAAAAGGCATGGATTTCATTTGGAATTCTTGTGAAGGGAATTTATTTTTATTTACTTTTTATTTTATTTTATTTTTTAATTTTTATCCCACCTTCATTATTTTTATAAATAGCTCAAGGCGGCGAACATACCTAATACTCCTTCCTCCTCCTGTTTTCCCCACAACAGGAACCCTGTGAGGTGAGTTGGGCTGAGAGAGAGTGACTGGCCCAAGGTCACCCAGCCGGCTTTCATGTCTAAGGCGGGGCTAGAACTCACAGCCTCCTGGTTTCTAGCCTGCTGCCTTAACCACTAGACCAAACTGGCTTTTACCTTCTCAGAGGTCATTGGTTTATTTTTCTCCTGCCCTTTACAAAAAGCTCCAATGATATTCTCAGTGGTCCAAAAGCTCTTCTCCATCTTCTTTATTACAATGATCACATGACCACATAATGGCCAGTGACCATGGAACTTACAATGTAACTATAAGCCACTGGGACAGTATAAGCATACAGAGCTATGTTAAAATAATAAAAGAGTTGGAAATAGTAGTAGTAGCAGTAGTAGTGGTGGTAGTGGTGGTGGTGGTGGTGTTGGAGGTTGAAGTTTTCTGGCAAATGGAAATCTAACCTGAGCAGTGATTAGTGAAGCAAGTTTTATAATGATAACATTTATTTATTTACATGAAGTACCTTATAGGGGTGGGGAAAATCTAACAGCTAGCTAACTACATCCTACCAGGAGAAAAGTCAGAGAGCATGTGGTCTTTGTTTGTGCACCTGGGAAGAAAGGCAGAAAGAAATGACCTCAGATTAACAGTCTCTTAGACAAAGAGCAGAGAGAGTGATAGATAAAGAGGAAACAGAGTCTGTCCTGAATTCTCTAACTTTAGTCCCCCCTTGTGTAGGTCATGAGGTGCTGAAGAGTTGGATCTGCACCTCCAACAAAAAGAACCATCAGGGGCCTATGACCAAAACTCTGATGACCTCCTCTGTCCCCCTTCAAATTATTTATTGAATTTGCTTACTTCCTGCAAACGAGGCGGGGAAAAAAACTCTGATTCTTTAGAAGGGAATAACTTCTCTTGCAAATACCAAGGTCCTGAATTGATCTATCATTAATTGATATGTGATGGTTTCTGTGTTTAATATGACTAATCTAAAACTTAATTTTACAAATTCAACATGCCACTCAAGAACTACTGATTCAAACAAGGAAATACTAATTCAGAGGTTTTCTTTGCATCCTCCCTATTGACATGCATTAATTAATTAACTAGTTAATTAATTGAAAGGTCATAGTTATGGGCTTTAGTAGAAAATAGTCAACGAAGCCAAAAATGTCCTAGTGAATTGTAGTTCACCGCTTCTCCTGTTGTCAACCTGGTACATACGGGTCTGCCACAGATTCATAGATTCTGTAATAAGCATTATATTCATAGACGACAAGTGCCAGTCAAGATATTTTCCCCTACTTCACCCAAGTTCAGCCAAGATTCAAAGGCCAATGGCGTTGTATCTTCTCCCCACACTGGCAACAGCGAGACACCCTCCAGTTACCAAAAGGGAAACAATGGGACAGGGGGAGAGCATATGGCTCTCTACATGACACCCGTCCTTGAATTCTTCATTATTCCCTCCCTGCATCTCTGGTCCTATCATGGCCCTCAGCTGTGACTTTCTCCATCCTTAGCTAAAATAAATGTCACGGTGTAGGAATGGCTGGAGAGGATGATAATGTCATATGAAGGCATTTGTTCTCAGATTCTGCCTGTGGGTTTCCTAGAAGCACATGGCTACCTCTTATAGCCCATAAGCCTCTTTTTACACTCTCTCATGTAGGGATTCCTAGGTGGCCTTTTGCTCTCTGTAGAATTAGTTTTGTGCTTACTGAGAGGTTGTAGAGGCCTCACTTACTGCTTTTGACAATAAATCAAAAGGGAGCAGTACTTCAAGGATTACAGGCAAGGAGTCAGTTATTGTAACAGGAAGACAGAAGATGTGCCAAATGATAAGGGAGAACAAGATCATGCTAGCAGAACTTTCATAATGAGGGGCGTGGCAGGCATTCAGCCCTACAAGGACAGCATTATTTTTGCTAACCTCCCTAACAGAGAATTCTGATTTGCGACTGACTCTGTTTTATCAACAGCTTCATATGTGAGTTAGTTTTCCTTTGAGCGAGATCGGCTTACCACTTTTCTGCTCTTTAGGAAGGATAAGGTTCATGCTGCTTTTCACTCTGCAGAGGATGCTGTAATTAAAGGCAATACTATATAACCTTTCGGCACATCTGCTCCATTTAGATGCATCTGCTAAATTATACCTCTTGCCCCACTCCACCCCCTTTGCAAGGGAAATACAAGGCAACTTTAGGAATTATGATAACAGTAATAATTTTCTTAGATTTCCTTGGCTCCTTTGATCCTGAAAGATCTGATAGAACTTGCGAACTTGCTTAAAACTCTTCATTATACAAAATAATCATCCGTCAAGCTAGCTGGACCAGTGCCAATACTTAAAGAGGCTGTTTTTTTCTCATGACATGTTGGGTGAGAATTGGGAATTAAAAATGGCAGCCTCTGGATCATCTCCAACCCTTTCTATCCTAACATGGAACCTGTTTAGAAGTAGGATTTATTAAGTTTTACTGAATTTAATATACGTAGAGGATTTCACTCCACGCCATTCATTCTACCTAGGAAACTTTGGGAACTGTAGTTCAGTGAAGTTTGTAGGTAGAAAGAATGCTCAGTAACCTTACAATTGTTGTTGTTATTATTTACCTTATCACCAAAGAAAATTGATGCTGAAGGTAACCAATATTATGAAGAATATCATATCATACATCATGAAGAACAGAGAACCGAGTAATCAGAGAAACAGATTGAAACATAACAACACAAAATTAGAATTGTCATAACTACAAATATAAAATTGGAAACAACAACAACATTGTAACACCGTTGTTCAGTCTCAGTAGGTGAGGGAGCCGAGGGTTGTACCTGTGTCCTCCTACTAATGGCATGGCAACAAGAGGCTGATTATCTGGACCCTTATCAGGCTGGGTTCAGGCCGGGGCACTGCACTGCAATGGCACTGGTCGCACTTGTCGATGACCTTTGGAGGGTTTGGGATGAAGGTGGTGTGACCATTCTGCCCCTCCTGGACCGCTCAGTGACTTTTGATACCAGAGACCATGGTATCCTTCTGGATCGGCTTCGGAGGTTGGGAGTGGGAGGCCTGTGCTATGGTGGTTCTCCTCCTTCCTCTGTGGCCGGTTCCAGTCAGTGTTAGTGGGGGAGGAGACGCGAGCCCTAGGCCTAGGTGCAATGTGGGGTGCCTCAGGGCTCAAGCCTTTCGCCTCTCCTTTTTAACATCTACATGAAACCGCTGGGGTAGGTCATTTGTCGGTTTGAGGTGCAGTATCATCAGTATGGTGATGATATCCAGTTCTATATCTCCACCCCTAGCCGAACAGGTGATGTTAGGGCAGTGCTGGCTGAGTCCCCAGAGCAGCCTTTCTCAACCTTTTAATCCTGGAGGAACCCTTGAAATATTTTTCAGACCTCGGGGAACCTCTGCACTTTCAGGCTCAAATATAGGCCAGAAGTTACAAAATTATTATATTCGTTGCATGTGCTGGCCTGTATACATGCATTAACAGTGTTCTTAAACTAAAAATAAAGAATGAAACTTGCCTCTCTACTGTGAAGTTGCCCGAATTTGAAATAATTTTTTAAAATAAATCATTATCTCCCCAGGAACCCCTAGTGACCTCTCACGGAACCCTAGGGTGCCACGGAACCCTGGCTGAGAAACCCTGGCCTGGAGGCTGTAAGGGTCTGGGTGGGGAGGAACCAGCTTCGACTCAACCCTGGCAAGATGGAGTGGCTCCGGGTTTTTGGCCCCCAGGCCCAGGTAATATTTCATCTCTGACTCTGGATGGGGTGGCACTTCCCTGGACTGAGTTGGTGTGCAATTCGGGGGTCCTCCTAGACTCACAGCTCCTGCTCAAGGAGCAAGTGGCAGCTGTGACTAGGGGGCCTTTGCATAGATTCTGTCAGGGAAATTGGCAAAGAAGCCATGCTGAGTCAGAACTGCAACTCTAGTTCTCTTTACTGTTTTGACCATACACAGAATCTTGCCAAATTAAAGGTTCCTTAGCTGAGCTAAAGGAAAAAATACGCTTGGGAATCTAGGGCAGTGCTAGTCTAACTTTCTTCCTCAGCACCCCCCCACCCCCCGCAGTCTCCAAACTATGCAAGCTCTGGGAATGTTTATCAGCCTGGAATGTGCTCTCTACTCCCTCATCTCCAAGCTCCATCACAGATTCATCTGGTATGCCAATTGCGCCCCTTCCTGGACTGGGAGGCCTTGTTTATGGTCACTCATGCCTTGGTCACTTTTCCATTTGGATTACTGCAATGTGCTCTACATGGGATTGCCCTTGAAGGCCACCCAGAAGCTACAACAGTCCACAATGAGTAGTAATGCAATAATGTGTACAGTAATGGGTGCCCCTAGGTTGACCCATGTAACTCCTCTGTTGCGTGAGCTGCACTGGCTCCCAGTTTCCTTCTGGGTGCAATTCAAGGTGCTGGTTATTACCTTTCAAGTCCTACATGGCACAGGCCAGGTTATCTGTGGGACTGCCTCTCCCTAAGGACATCTACCTTTCCTACCAGATCAGACAGGGTGGGCACGCTTCCCTTCCCTTAAACATTTCCATCCGATGGGATCTAGGAAGTGTGCCTTTTCCGTGGCAGCCCCTGCCCTATGGAATATCCTTCCCACTGAAGTTCAGCAGGCCCCCACCCTCCTAGCCTTCCAAAAAGCACTTAAGACCTGGCTTTTCCCCCAAGCACTGGGATGCGGTGAGATGGACGAGAGGACTGTGATGGGCTGTATGTGAAAGTTTAACTTTGGGGCCAGGTTTTAACCTTTGTGGTTTTAATAGATATACGTATGTATGTATTAATGGTATATTGATGTTGTTTTAACTGTTGGTTGACAGCCACCTAGAGTTTGATATAAGATGGGCAGCTATATAAATGTTTTAAATAAATATATCAATAAATAATAACAGCCCCCGATCTGTTACAAATTTGTGGGAATTAGTGCAACTGCAGGGTCATGAGAACAAGGGGAGTAGAGCATCAGGAATCTAATTCTGAATGACAGTTAAGCCAGTTATGGATTGTTAAATCCAGTATGTTTGTATGGTGAGTTTTCAATGGCCAAGGAGACAAACATTTGTTAATTTGTTTATGGAAGTCAAGAGCATCAGAAGGCCTGTCAGAATTGAGGGAACGTTTATCAAAATCTCAGGAAGCAGGATTTCCAGATATTCGAGAGGGGAACTGTCTGTGTGTGTGTGTTTATGTGTGCTGAGCCTAAACAAAGATAAGAACGCTTTGTTCTTGTTTTTGTTTCCTGCCAAAAGATCACCTTCATGTTTTAGCAATTAAATGCAAAAATATGGAGACATGATTTCTGGGATCTTTGAGTTTCAAAAAAATTAAAAATAAATGAAGAAAGCTGTTGGGCAAGTATATGTCCAGAACTAAACCAGAACCATAGTAATGGAGAGGTTTAATTTGAGCAACATTTCCCCAGCCGAAATATATCTTATCCTATCTATTTTCCCATACAAAGTAAATTCCAGAGTTAAACAGTGGTAGAGCCACTTTCAACTAAAAAAAGGCAAAGGGGATTTTTCTTCTAAATCCAAGCAATGTGGACTCAAGCTATAGTTGCTCTGAAGGAAAAGAAGAAAAATTTTGCTGTGTCCTTTCACAAATTGCTCACATTTTGTCTCCTTTGGGACTGATTCTTACATAAGGGTACAAAAAATGACAGCCAAAGCCCTGAAGTCCCTTCGGTTTTATGACATGGAAGCCAACTTTTCAAACTTCTAGATCATTGCCATTGTTGAAAGTAAAAAACAGGATAACCACATGAATTCTGTGCATGATCCAAGGGATGTTTACTTCTCTCCATGCTTGGTCTGTTTTTATGGAAACTTTTATTTCCACTGCTTAATTTCAAGCCAATTTCCTTGCTCCAAGACTTCTGACTGTGGATGGACATAAGTGTGGGTCTTAATTGTTGCAACCAATTTCCTGAAAATGCTGACTCAAGAGTTGGTATTTTAATTGTAGCCATAGAAACAACCAAAAGATAACCAATAGCCTCCTACTGCAACATAATGCTTTTATTCAGGTATTAATTGGAAGACGCTCTTGTAGAACCAGCCTGCTTTTGGGTCTCAAACATGCTTACTGCTGACTGGCATGGCAAATCTAGTATATTGTTGGCCATGTGCCAATCTCTTCATAAAGGAAGCTTCTGTAAATTCAGATTACTCCCTCAAGTCATTTGATGCTTCTGTGGACAGTGTGCTGAGTCACAAGGATGAAGGTTACATAGTGTCAAGTTAGCCAGGCAAAATGAATTACAGATAAAGCATTTGACTTTCAAGGTTGGCTTGGAACCACCCTGATTCTGTTTACCAGATGTGCTGAGTACTCACATAATCACATTTATATTGCAATGATGAACAAACATAATCATATGTACTACACACATCTCTTCACATTAAATAACTCTTTTCCAGCTGGGTTAACCTCAGATTTGTCAGACTACAACTTCAACCATTCCCAGCCAGGTTGCGGAAAGCTATATTAACCCCTCAGATTCCCACTTTCTGCAATGTGCAAATAGAACAATTTAATGTGAAATGTTGAGGCTGCTAAAATGTGCGGGTTCATCTGTGCGCATACTAGATGTGGCAATGCTGCCCTGCTCCCTTAATACCGTAACCACCAGCCCACTGCTGGCACGCAACCCCTCACCACATGCTTGCCAACATCCATTGTGGCCCACAGGCTAAAAATTCTTTCTCATCCCTGCATAAGATGAATGGCAAAAATGCAAAAATGGCCGTTTTTTCTGACTGCTGGTCCTTCATGTACTTAAAACAGTACTACTGATGAGGCATAAGAGGGAATTTCAGAAAGTCAGCAGAATGCAAACGCTTGCAGGCATTAAAAACAATATTTAAGTGAAAAACAACCTTCCCTCCCATACTCACTGAGGACCTGGGCATGTTCATTGGCTCTCAGTGCTAACTAACTATTGGGAAAACAAAATTGAAATGTGCAATGATGGAATGTAGGGCTTCAGCCACCCCACCATCACAGTCACCATCTTGACCTTTTTGGCCCCCTTCCATTCCCCAAGGCATTCTTGATGGAATAGGAATGGAGCATTCTTAACATGGGCAGGGTTGGCTGACAGGTTGGCTCATTCAACTGGAGTTAGGCCCAAAGGGCCTTTCAAAATCCTTCACCAAATGTGTTCGCAGCAGAACTGGATAGATGACCCCTTCATACTTTTCCAGGGGAAGGAGAACTTCTCCAACTGTTTCTCTGTGGCAGGACTCCCCCTTAGCAGTGGCAGGAACACTGCTATGGAAGAAGCCCAATGGAAGGAATTCCTCTCTTATGCCTTCCCCTGGAAATCATTTGAAGCAGAGGATGCCAAGGCATTGCAGACTGCTGGAGAAAAACAGCCTTCACGCATTCATTGAATAAGTGCAGGAACACTAAATTTCACCAGTGAGAATCTCTCCAAAATTCTCTTCTCTCTTGGGGGCAAAAAAAAGACAAAAATCAAATTGCTTTTCATCAAGCCAAATTAGAAGGAACGGCCCAAACGGCACCATTTTGTTGCAGACTTTCTTACAACACCTACAGCTGGGTGTTTCTTGTAGCTATATATCCAAACAAGCTAAATCAGGCATGTACAAAAGAGTTTAGTTTCTCTGCCATGTTTAACATTAGATGACCTAATCTTTGGGCTGTCTGCCCTGAGATGAATTTCTTTTCCATCCACCTGGAATCTGCATTTAGGAAATATAAAAACATTCCATGTAAGCAATATAGGTAAGCACTGAGAAAAGAAATGACTACTCAAGGGGAAATTAATCTTCCTTGATTATTTTTTTTTAAATCTCTCCTTCCCACCCCATCCCTAAGGCACACCCTCAGTGTAAAGCAAGTCTGAGCAGTCAAGAGAATTCTTTCCTCTGTGATGCCAGAATCCCCCTCCAGAGAATGGCAGTTGGAGGAGAGGGAAGTCTTTAAAAAGATTAGAGGTCTGTGCATTCTGGCAAAATTAACATTGTTCACTGCCTGAGCCAGATTTAGATGATGATCTCCTGGGGGCAATTGCTGTACTTTTCTGGTGCAGTACATAGGAGTGCAGCCTTGGCATAAAATGGATCCATAATTCACTGTATGCTGTTAACCTCTTCCAGCACTGAAACACACATTCAGAGTTGTCGTCCCATCCTTCTGAAGTGGTGACTTATTTGTATTGTAGAACTTATCAAACTAGCTGGACCAATTATCTGATTCAACAGATGACAGCTCTCTCCATTCCTTCCTACCTAAATTATGCATTTGATCCCTGACTTAATATTTTCTCCCCTAACTTAACACCAACCACAAGGCAAATTTCATACACGTATTTTCTAGACGGGCTGTCCTGAAGATATCTCCCTTTTGAATAGTCAAGGCAAGTGGATGGATGTTATATGACAGGCCCTAAGTCTCCCCATGGAATGAAGCCTGGTAGACTAATGGCTGCCACACTTTGTTTTCATGCACAAGAGAAGCATCTTGTGTTACATGAGCACGCAATAAAGCTGATTAAATCATTACCCACTGGTGCCTTTGGGGATCCGAGATGCATTTCTTGGCAGCTCCAGCATGTTTTTCCAAGACAGACTTCCTAAAGAGATTTAGATACAGAATGTGAACTGTATGAAGTGGTGACTGTACAAACTGACCCAATCAGGAAACGATAAGTGACTGAGCAAATCAGACCTGGAACTGAGGGGAGCCTGAATGTTTATGGAACAGCAAAGTCTATCAAGAACAGGTTTCATTTGATAGAAGTCAAGCAGAGAAATAGTCACAGTCACAGAACTGGCTATGTGACCCACAAAAGCCTTAGATATTACAGACAAAACCTCTCCCAAAATTACATTTTTAATGTGATAGATGGGGTGATGGTTAAATACAGGGAGAGTATCCATATAGATCAATTTGTTACAGTTTATATTGTCAATTTATTTTGACCATTTTGCATTTTTGACTGCAGTCCCACAATGTTGGGTACTCCTTCCTGTGCCTCTAGAAGATATCTGATCAACTGTGCCCATACAAGCTTAGTGTGCTTCACATAGCACAATATGTAATAATGCAGTAATTATTTGGGCCGGAGTCAATAGAGTCAGAATGCCAGGTTCTGCTAAAACTCAAAAGTGCTTAACTCATGAGTATATTTGTAATTCCTGAATACATAGCAAAGTTTGACTTCAATCCACCACACTTTGATGGTTTCATCATAAAACAGACTGATGATCAGTTTGATTATGTGTTCTAAATTGTGCAGTCTGCATGATTCTCGTACAGCCAACTACCACATTTGTGGTATATGTCTGTTTCTATAAACCTTGCATTTCCAAATGAAATGAAATTCTATATGCTATGCAAATGCATGGAATAATTCTGCTCTGATCCTTTGGCATGACTTATTGTAAAAAAAAAAGCCTATCATTTTAAAATTTTGGATTTGAAACCACAGTTTACTATATTAATAGTCATTCAGAGAAGGATAAGATGCAAGACATGACATTGTAATGCAGGCAATGGGGAAAAAAGCAGTACTATATGCCACATTTCCTTTTTTAAATAATTTTATTAAGCATTACAATTAAAAAGATAAAAACTAATTCAAACTAGAAAAAAAGAAAAGAGTAGAAAGAAAAAATAGAAAGTGCAGAAAAGAATAGAAAAATAGAAAAGAAAGAAAAAATAAGAATATAGTAAAAAAAAAGAAAAGAAATATATAAAGAAATTACTTCCCCCTTCATCACAATAAGTATAAACAATTTTAGTAACTTATCACCTTCTCTTAAAATGCAACAAATGATCTCTTCTTCCCATAACCCATCTCTTATCTATAAACAAATCCTTTAAAATATTGTCATTTCAGTCCTGATGTCAGCAAAAGTCCATTAAAGGTTACCAGAGATAACAGCATATCTATTTTAACCTCGATCAAGTAAACCAACTTTATATTCCTTCCTTTTACTTTTAACAATCTTGATCTTTAATCCCTTCAAATAATGTCGCAGAACTTGATTTCTTTTCATTTTTTCTTTGTCCCTTCTCACAAAATTCTTCAAAGCTTTAACAGGTTTCTTTTGTAAATCCAATATAGGAAAGTTATCCAAGTCACTCTTCTGGTTTGTTATTTGTATAACCCTTTTAATTATTAAGACATCAGCTGGTCCCTTTTGTATGTCCAGTGTAACATCTTTTTCCATATCATTCTTGTAGACTGTCATTATTAAATCCACTTTCAAATCAGTCTCAGTTTGTCCAGCAAAACATATTCCTCTTCCATAACATCTTTTAAAGACAGTCTATCTATAATGGCAGGCATTGTTAAAATTTACTTCTGGGTCCATTGTTCACAAATATCCTTCAATACATCCAATGTTATTTTGCTCCATTCTGTATTAGTAAGTCAAATTTAAGTGTTCTTCTCCTTTAATTGTAATCTTTAGTTCCTTCTGGTTCCCTCTAGTGTCCAATCTTCAAAGTCCCATCCTATCATGTTTTTTTTAGAATTCAAAACAACAGCAGTTTCCCACAGGAAGGATTCCTATAATTAATTTCAAAATCTTATTTCAAATCCATCTGGACCTTTAATCCATTTGAAACTTTCCAGAATCAACATCCTAATCACCCTTTTGCTGTTTATTCCAAAAAAATATTTTTTTAAAAAGTCCTTAAATTTATATTTAAAACTTATTTTGCTAAGGAATGAAGGAAACTCACCCGGCGAATGCTGTAAAACCTGTTGATCCAAAGGTTCCTAATAGTTGAAAAGGGATTAAGAAATGAGGCCCGGCGAACCTTATGTCCATATAGACTATATTACAGCTGTGAGCTTGGATGGAATACCTTGACTCCCAGCCACTCAACTCACAAGTCAACCACAAAACCTCAGTTCCCGCATTCTACTGATGAAGAGCAGCTGTCCAGAGAACATGTGGGCAATCTCACAATCTCTCCTTTTCTGAAGATTTGCCAGCCAGAATTCGCAGTCTGGCCACCGATCTCTGCCACAATGCCATACCTGCTCCTTCAGGGATGTTTAGTTTGCAATGAATCCTCACTGGAAGTCACTATATGCCACATTTCCAAGATGTGCTTTGGGGGTAGTTAGTTAGGTGGCATCGAGTGGGATAATGAAGGCATCAGTGACTATTGCTAGAGCCTCCCACTTCAGAAAGGGCCTTAACTGGAGCAACAGCCCAAACTGGGCAAATACACCCTGGCCATGGCTTCCACCTGTTGATCCAGATGGAGCTGTAAGTCCAAGAGCACTACCAAGGCCAACTCCTTCAGGGAAAGTGCCACCCTCCCAGAGTCAGCAGGCAGCCGCCCAGCCATTACATGACTGCTTAACAAACAGCCGCTCCAATTTGTCAAGATTTAACCTAAGTTTGTTTCATCCCATCCAGACCCTCACAGCTCCCAGAAAATGGGTAAGGACCTCCACAGCATCTCCTGTTCAGCTACAAATGCTGAAGTTTATCAATCGTATTTCACCACAACCTGATGAATTATCTCCCCTAGTGGTTTCACAAAGGAGTTAAATAACACTGGGGAGAGCCTTGAGTCCCGTAGTTCTCCATATAAAGTGGCTGGGTTCAACTACTCAGCCTTCAATTGTATTAACTGAAACTGCCCACTCAGGAAGGAACAGAATCATTGTTGTATAGTGCTCCCAAACCTCATAGGTGTAACCCCACTCTCTACAATAGGTGGTTCAGGAGGATGCCATGATTGATGATATCAAAGGCAGCTGAGAGATCTAACAGATCCAGGAACGCTCTAACACTCTAGGCCTGAGTTTGAGTCCTGGATGAAAAGGGTCCAGACAATCTGTTTTCATCCAGAATTCTTTTCAGCTGTATTAGTTCTACAACCTTCTCCCAAATCTTCCTTAAAAAGGAACTTGGAGACTGAAGGAAATTGTGCAAGACCATGCGGTCAAGAGCTGGTGTCTTCAAGACTTCTTTCCTCAAAGAGGTGTTCACTACCTCCAGAACTCCCTCCTAGTCCTCTTTATAAATCTGTGATAACTCATAGATTTACCCTCTTAAAAAGTGCTTTTTGCCATCTTTAAAAAAATTGGCAACTTTGAAGATGCTCACCTGTGCTCCTTTTATGTTCAACCAACTTTTACAACATATAACTGCAAGCAGAAATATAATTAAGTTGCTTGTAATTGAGGAGCACATTTATATCATTTCCCCCCCAGTAATCAAAAGAAAATCTCAAAATATCATTTATACATCTAAGCTAACTAAGACATAATGGACTGGAATGTTGCAATTCCTCTGGGGGGGGATGAGAGGAAATCAGTATTGTGCAGAATTGTACATTGTTACAATTCCAGTAACAATGAATACAGCAAAACAATGTTGCTAAAGCAGCCAAGGTTGCCTATTAAAACTACTAAAGTTAATAGTGGCTCCTCCCCTCATTTTGTATTGTCATTGGCTTTATCCTGAAGGCAAATACACTATATCAGAAGCAGGTGAAGGTAGATACTTATTGGTAAAGCTCCAAAGATTTCTGGGGTCCAATGTTGACAGCCAAGCAAGCGATTTTTCCATCTCCTGAATTGGATGCTGCATTCAAGAAAAGAGGAGAACATCTATATGAAAGGAGCAGGTTAGGATTATGTTCTAAGTGAATCCTGAATCTGGGATAAACAATATCCCAGATTCATAACCCAAAAAAATTGCTATTCAGGAGAGATTTTTAATCATTCAGGATGGAAGGCAATGGTTGTAATTTGGGGGGGGTGTCTTGATGGTTAGGTATGTAAATGAAACCAAATAAAATGGCTAGGTATGTAACTCAAACCAAATCCAAGGGTATAACTAGATAACCACATTAAAGTGTAATACGCCAGTTCCTGAGCCAGCAGAAAAGAACACTGCATCCATGTTCAGAAACAGCCCAACTGACAGGGCAAAGGTCTGCAGGAGGATTTGCAAGCAACATAGAGGTGCCCCCTCTTGTTTCACCCTGCACCCCTGCACCATTGCCTGTGATAGCAAGAGGCTGTGACTGGCAGAACTTCAAAGTAGCCTGTGGAATAACCAAGCAGTACCCTACTACCACCAAAGTAAGAAAAACAATAGAAAATATGGCCACTTGAAATCCCTTGCTGGCAGAAGCAGAAGGAACTCTGTAATGCTCTTACTGATGACAGAACCAGCAACCCACAGCTGGCAGAACCAGCTCCTCACAGCATAATTTGACCTTCTGTACAGCACAAGGTACCACTTTATTTCAACTGTGCACTAAATCCATGTTTAAAAAACAGGTCTAGCACTCTTTCAGAAGAGCACTAAACCTCTGCCTATTAGGAACCCATGTAAGACTTGTAAGTACTTCATAAAGCCCCTGTCGTGCATTATGTGGGCCACAGCTTCTATGGAAGGCAGATGTTCTGCAGCCCAAGTCAAATGGCCATGGATGGCAGTGTCCAGCTAACCAGATGTGAGGGGGCACGTCCGCAGAAGCCTAGAGTGGCAAATAGGAGCTGGCAGGTCCCAGCCCGAGACATCAACCACAGCATCAGTGGAAAATCCTAGATCATATCCACAGCAAAAATTATATTGGGATGAGAGGGAAAACACTACTTTAGAACTGGAACAACTAAAGATAACTTTAAGTTGCCTTGGATGTAGGCTACTGATGAGACAAAGGCAATATCATGAGGACATGGCATTTAAAAACTGTTACCAGGGCATGTTTGCGCTGTGGCTGAACGGGATATGAGGATAAGCCCCGAGTGAGCAAAACAAGAGCAGAACAGTTCCAATGCATAATTAGAACAGAGAATAGAAAGAGATGGAGCAGGGTCAGCTCTTCCATAGTGTGATGACTGGAATACTCAACTTCCCATTAAGTCTGACTCATAAGTAATGATTTAGGATTCTCTTTAATGGTGTGTAGCATTCAGTACAAAGAAAAAGTTGCAAATGAAAAAGCCTGTGCTTTTCTCCCATTAAACATCTTCAGTAAACTCCATTTCCCCCCCTCCCCATCTCAGTTATGCACCCCTCCCCTTTCATGCCAGTTAGTGTAAGAATCTGCAGCTGTCTCTAATGGCTCCTCTCAAAAGAGGAGTTGTAAGATAGTCCAAACAAGATGATTTCACACTGCAGAGATGTTGCCCCTCCCATGCCTTAGACTCACAAGAGGAGTACACGTGTTGAACTAACATGCATGCAAGTCCAATCAAATGTTCTGAGGACATTTGATCAGGGAGCATGACCCATAGGGCAGTGTGAGATGTTGCTCTTATGGAGGGAAATGGAGGGCGACAACAGGGGAAGATAGAGGTGTTGTGTTAGCCTATTGCTTACTTCTCACAAACACACATACCCATGCAGTGGAGAATCCTCTCCCATTGCCTACTCAACTATTGCTGTAGTTGACCTCTGTACGTGGCACTGAAAAAACTTATTTTTCAACATTGAAAGTAAAATGTCATGATTGATGTTAGATGTCAGATCCCTTCCTTTTGCCCTTGCCTATCAGACCATCTACTCAGTGCATTATTCTATTTCTTAATATAATTTTATTAAAGATTTTTGAAAAGGAAGATAAAAATGAATACAAGCCAATATAAAGTAAGAAAAAGAAAAGAAAAAGAAAGAAATCAAAGAGAAAGCTAAAAGTGCAAGAAAGGGGAAAAAAGGAAAAGAAAAATAGAAAAGAAAAAAGATACAAAGTAGCAGCTTCCAATCTTCTTTACACCAGTTATAAGTACAATTATAAATTTACCTCTTACAATATGGTTACAACATAACTCTCTTCTTTCTATAATTTGTTTCTATTCTTTTCAGAAGTATCACAATTAAAATAAGGCATACTGTAAAACATAGAGTTTAAAACATTAAATATAAAAGTTAAAATACATAAAAGTTAAACAGATCTTGCCCAGAAACTTGTGTTCTGTCATGCTGTCATGAGGTCCTCAAATGTGCATTGATCAGGGCACAAAGGACAAGTGTACATATGTATTGTTGCCTGCATGTCTCCACAGTCACAAAGGGCAAAGGCCACCAGATAACCCCATTTGTTCAGAGTATCTCTGGATTTTGTTATGCCCGTGTGCAGCCTGTTCAACAATTTCCATACTTCCCAACTTTCACCAGACCCAGGTGCCAGCTCCTCTGCTGGTTCCATCCAGTGTTGGTTCTTTGCAGCTTTCCATAGCTTATTCTTTCTATAATCTATCCTGTCTAATCATCAAAACTATAAATCATAAGTTCATTTTTTTCTGTTTTATGCAAAAAGTCCATAAGGTTTTGTTCACTGCATTCTTCTAGAAGTTATCTTTCAGAGATGAAATGTGCAGGTAGCCATGGTAGCCATGGTAGCAAAAGAAATTTGAGAAAGAAAGCAGGGTCCATTATCATTGGGATTTTCAAATTTGGGAAGCCCAGCCTTGCAGATTAGCCATGGGAGTAGAATGCTGGATTCTGACACAGGATTCCACCTCTGAGGCTGGAAGTCTGTCTAACTATAAAGAGATGGAACCAATCTGCAAACTGTTCCAGATCTTCTAACTAATTTTGGGAGACCAGAGGCAAACACCTACAACTGGGGCATGCTTATTCCCCAGATGGGTGCCGCTGTGAATGTGGCCAGTCACCAAACACAGACAAACAAGAATGCAAATTGGTGAGGGGGTTCCCATACACACACACACACAGACACACACAATCAGAATACTACCTGGAGTTTACCTTTACCGTTTTTTCCCCCCTAGCCATAAGGGCACATTTCCAAATGAAACATTGGACTGAAAGGCACCATGGGATTTGCCAGCAGCAGGATATGTACCCTCAGGCACTGGGTCACCTACCCTTGGGCAATGAGATTGCAACTAAAGAGTATCTGAAGCATTCTCATATTTGTTATTTTGTTACTTCCCAACAACGTGGAAGACAGCTCAATATTATTATGCCAATTTAAGCTGAGAGTTTGATTGCTATTATTCTACTTCCTGTTCATGTGGCACTTTGAAGTCTGCCTCCTGCACCAAAAGCCCTGTGGTGGGTCACATCCCAGCATCATATAATACGTAAGCAATTTGAATCTTTGGCAAGAGCAATAGCTGGCAAACTTCTCCCAGTAGGTTGGATGTGATTCAGCCTGTGGGCTGAAAGGCAAGCAAAAAACATCCTTGGAATGCTCCTCCCCAGACTTCAGAGTTAAAACATTTCCTCTCTGCCACTGCTGCAGCATTCATTTATTGTTGCTGTTTTAAAAAAGTATCACTGGGTCATCTGTGGTGCTAAGAGAGCACAGGGTAAGCTTAAGCCATCTCTCACCTTTTAAATCCCTTTACATTCCCTGTAAACCAGTGAGATTTCTGCCAAGTGGTTTTTATTGGGAAGGAGATTGGAAATGAGAACTTTGCAGTTTAAGAATACATATACCAACATTACTTTGAGTGTCCTTGGATAGCCAATGGCCTCTCTCTCTCTCTATGGAGAACTATCTAATACTCCTTCCTCCTCCAGTTTTCCTCACAACAACCCTGTGAGCTGAGTTGGGCTGAGAGAGAGTGACTGGCCCAAAGTCACCCAGCTGGCTTTCATGCCTAAGGCGGGACTGGAACTCACCGTCTCCTGGTTTCTAGCCTGGCACCTTAACCACTAGACCAAACTGGCATTGCCTGTTCATATATTTCTTATCATAAATGCATGATGATAATAATCAATTATATGTGGTCCAGTATTCTATATTTACATGCTTGCCAGTAAGGGAGAGAAACATTCCCAAAAGACCAGCAAAATTCTGCCTATCTTTTCCCAGCTCTTCCCCCATCTCCTACTCTGGGAAAGCTCTTTGTAGTGATTGGAATCAAATAACATTTTCCCCACTCAGACTTCAAAGCAGCCCAGTGTTAGACTATATTCTGCATGTGGGTTTATATTCAGGAAGACATAATGGAGGAAGATGGAATGCAAGAAATTCAGGCAGAGATTATGATGATTGTTATCCCCATCATCATCATCATCATCATCATCATCATCATCATCATCATCACCATCATCACAACTTTTGGTATAAAACAAACCACAACAACCACTGATAAATAGCAATACTTTGGAAAGAGAAAAGAAAGAAGAATCTAAAACAAATATAATGATAGGATTTTTTGTCCTAGAGACTCCCAGAAGCACTAGTTTGAGCAACTTCTACAAACAAAATTACATTTTAAAAATTCTGATGGTACTGGAAATAATAATAATAATAATAATAATAATAATAATAATAATGGCAGCTTTACTTGGAACAGCTTACATCCTGCGATGATACCTTTAATATTATTAAAAAAACATCTGCCTATCCCAGGTCCTTGGGAAGGACTTGATAGGTGGACAAAAATACTAAATCCAGTCTAAACATCTGGCTGACTGTGCAAACAACCATTATTATTATTATTATTATTATTAATTAAACTTGTATGCTGCCCGACTCTCAATGACTCTGGGTGAAGCAATAGGTTATAAAGCAGCTGAAACAAGCTTATACCTAATTGTTACTTACTCAGATGAGAATGAAGAAAAAAAAAATAAACAGGTTAAAAGGCAGAATGAAATGGGCACAATGAGTTCCCCCGTTTTCATGTAAAGACCACACATCCAGAAAATATTTGTAAGGAAAGAGCAGAACCATGAAACCAGAGTCTGCTCAAAATTCATTCAAGGCCATGACATCAAAGTCTGGTTTAAAACAGAAGAATCAAAGAAATTGGGAACAAAAGTCTAATAGAGCCTTAAAGATGGTCACCTAGTCACAGACTTCCCCACTATGGTGAGTTGCATTTGTATTTCAGTTAAAGCTACAGTAATAAAATTTACAAATGTGTTTTGATCAGCATATGAAGACTTTAGGAAAATCTCTGTTCTCTTAAATCAGGGGTGGGCAAATTTCTTGAAGTAATGCAGTAATCTGTTCTACCTTTTCTGCCCTTCAAAAAGGTAGGACAGATAATGCCATAGCATCCCTGGAGTGAAGGGGTGAAACTTTTTGGCTCATTTTCAGGAAAGGTGAATTTTAAGGGATACAATTAGTGTCTTAAGCTTTGCAGGACAACTGGTTATGGAAGGATGCAATAGAATCTGATCAGAACTGTAAGTTAAGAAATAGCATCACCAGCTATTGTATTTTGTGGTTTCAGTTTATTTTACTGACCACTGCTCCCACATCACCCTATAGAATATGTAAAGAGCAAGAAGTGACAAGAGAGCCAGCTTGGTGTAGTGGTTAAGGCACCAGGCTAGAAATTGGAAGACTGTGAGTTCTAGTCCCCGCTTAGGCAAGAAGCCTGCTAGATGACCTTGGGCCAGTCACTCTCTCTCAGCCCAAGGAAGAAGGCAATGGCAAAACACTTCTGAAAAACCTTACCAAGAAAACTGCAGGGACTTGTCCAGGCAGTCACCATGAGTCATTGACTTAATGGCACCAAAAAAAAAAGTGCCATGTTTTGAAAATCTACTGATATTTCTGGTAGATCAGATCCTGCTGTTAAAATTAAGGTTGTTTTTTGTCAGCTGGCAATCTTTATATATACATGCTGGAAGAAACAGTGATAGACAATAGAGCTGAACCCATTCCCACAGTGGTTACATTTAACACCTTCAGGATGCCACATTCTAGCTGCTGATGTCTGTTTTGCTGCTTTCTTAATATAAACTAGAATGTGGCATCCTGATTAGTTTTTGCATTCAATGTCCTAACTATGAAATTACAGATGTGATACATGCATAATATATAAATTAGAAAGCTAGTTTGTTGTTCTGGTTGCCCTGTCATTGTGCTGTTCTTTTTGCCACAAGGAGGAAATACTAAATAACAATGTGTTCCCGAACTAAACTATAAATCAGCAGCAGGACCATGAAAATCTCAGTATCAACTGCACAACCAAACTAAATGTGGGCACTGTCAGGCACCCAGCCTTTCCACCTCCCAACCCTTCAAAATCCACTTTCAAACATAGTTGATCTACATTTTGACTACTTTTAGCTCTTTTCAGGCACCAGGGCACTATTTGAGAATCTACAGATCTTGCAGCCAATCTGCACTTACTTGCCAGCCAGGAACTGAATGCTTGGTCCTGTCCACCCAAACACCCTTTCCCCATTTTAAAAAAGAAAAGACATTTTATATTTAGGTTCCCCAGTCCTGTTTTTGCCATGGTGGCAAATGTCCTAATGTTGGTGCAGCAACTATTCTACAGCTGGGCTCCCTATTTATATATGCCAGATTGGTGCTATGACAGCATCCCAGGAGCTGAGAACGACAGTGAAGCAAGAATGCCTTCAAGTACGAGATGGTGATACGTTGCTGATTTTGAAGTTGCATTCCCCACCTTGAAATGCCTTTTCCCCATTCACGGGTACAATGCTACTCACACAGAAAAAGATTAAAATTGCAAGTCCCTGTTATGGCATTATATAATCAAAAGGGGGTCTTCTCCTATAAGTCTGCACTTCATTTAGAAGACCTCTGAATTTTTCTTGCACTTGATTCACCCCACCTTATTCTGGACGATGTACAGCTAGTAGGGCTAGAATATTAGGATCAAAGTGTTAGAAATCTAGCCTGAGTCAGGGCGCAGCTATACTCCCCCCGAGTCTCTCTCCAGCTTCTGCTGAAGCACTTCCAATGAAGGAATGCTCACCCCCAAAACTGCCCCCCACCGCCAGTTTGTTTTGCTGCCTTACAGTTTTTATTGTTCAAATGTGGAGCCACATTTTTCTCTCAAATTTCCACTGATTGGTTAAAGTTCTGCCCTTCTGAACATTAGAAAAAAAATTCCTTTCTCTCTGCAGGAAGGGCTTTCAGATATCTGAAAGCCACTATCTTGCAATCCCCAAATCTGGTGTTTGCCACCCCCTTTGTTTTTCATTTGAGGGC
Source organism: Candoia aspera (assembly GCF_035149785.1). NCBI lineage: Eukaryota > Metazoa > Chordata > Lepidosauria > Squamata > Candoiidae > Candoia > Candoia aspera. The sequence goes on from NC_086153.1 coordinate 316,243,404, forward strand.
TTAAAAAAGATTTAAGGCTCTTTTCCAAAAGAACTTGTGCAAAGTCTCTTTCATCTGCTTTTCATTTCAATAGCACCCTTCTAAACTACATGAATAAAAACAGCCCAGAGTCTCATGACACTTTAAATACTAACAAATGTATTATCACATGAGCATCTGTGAATCACAGTCCTCCAAGAAAGCTTACACAGTTACACCGTAGTTTCTAAGATGCCACACATCCCTGTTGTTGCCTGCAAGATTAACAAGTCTCCTACACTTCTCGAAATATAAACAATGTCCTGTTCTCTCTCTCTCCCCTCCCTCCCCCCGACCTGAAAATTGGGGGTCATCGGATAAACTCTTTTAGTCCCACTGAGCCGAAGATCCCATTTGACTGGTAGGCGCAGAAATTGCCCACTCAGCCGGTCACTTTAACCGGCGAGTGCCATCCAATCAACTGAGGGCATCGGGCTGGGAATCTTCCATCAGTTTGGCTCGCCGCCTCTCGCAAGGAGGAGTCGCACCGCCGCACCACTCCCTTTCTCTGCAATGACCTAAAACAGCAGTTCTGCAAGGCTATGAACAAGCAAGTAAGCAATGCAGAGCCGACCTGAACCACTTGGTGCTCGTCCAAGGGAGCGCCTTTTTTTCTGCCGCCCGGGGACAGTGTCAGCAGTGGATTCCAACCAAGCTGCACTTTTATTGCATTCCCGAAAAAAACACACACCGCGCTTCCATCTTCTGCGCTGGGACTGATTCTTCAAGACAGCTTTTCTTAAAGGAACCAGAGAAGCTGTCTCCTCTCCTCTCTTTCTTTCTCTCTCTAATTGCTGTGCCAACCTAATCCACCAAGATGTGCGACTGCTTTCATCTCGTACTTCCTAACTGGCCAGGATCTCCAGCCAGTGGTGGGCTTACTTTTTTTTCCTTCTATACTTTCTATGCTGCTGCTGCTGCTGCCTGTGCTGTGCTGTGCTACTTAAACCGTGTTTGCTAGCTGCAAAGTCGGCCTTTGTGAAGCCATCCCTGCAGCTTTTAGGGTGTGGCTATTCCCAGATACTGCATGAATCAGATAAGGAGTCCAGAGGATCCTGTAATATTCAGTCGGGAGGGCTAAACCTTCCCTTTACCTTTCCTCAGATTGAAGCCACGTTTCAGAGCTCTGGCACTACGTATTACTAAATTAGTAGCAGTATTTCCCCTGTGTGTTGGAATATCCGTTTTTCCTCAGATTGCATGCTTTCAATTTCACTTGGCTTTTTAAAAAAATATAGCAATAAGTATGTTGGTGCACCATGCATGGCATGATTTAAAAATAAAGCAAAATGTCTTTTTTAACTGCGATTGAAAATACATGGTATATGCTTTAATTGTACTGTACAGACTACAGTGTTTCTAATGTGTGGGGTCAAAGGTCTTAAGCAACAGCAGATAAAGTTAGAAATCTGGTGTATATGACAATACTAGTAAAAGCATTAAGTTTGACAGCGATAAGGGTACATTTCCATAAATTATGAATTCTAGAAGTTTTGAAAATAATGTCACTTTGTTCCCAGAATCCTCTTGAGAAGGTGGTAAACAAGAGGCTTTAATTTTTAGAAGATGAGGTTTCTGGACTTCAGCTCTATACAAAAGCCCTGCATATTAAACATATGAGAAAAAGCGGCAGCGGGGAGGTCAGTGATGGGAAAAATACATTCTGTGCACTAGAGTTTCTCTTAATTTCTTTGTGTGTTTCTCTAAAGGCTGGAATGGCTCAGATAATGGAGGTGAATTAATGGGTAAAATAGAGTTAAAAGAGAGGTATAAACTCAACATCCACTGAATCTGACCAGGGAAGTACTATTATATATTCCATCACCTCTATAATGAATGGCTAAATATATCAGAACCCAGTAAAGCATCCCACCTCAACTTTGTACCCATGCTGACTACACGAGGGAGGCTGTAATCTCCATCTGGTGGGTACAAATTAGAGGAAGCTGTACTAGGAATGTATCTTTCAGTTTGCCCAATTTATGAGCAATATTGCTTCAAGGGTTGTCCCCTATTATAAAGTAAAGGAGATACCATTTTCACATGACCAACACAATCCAAAATGTATTGCCAAGTATGGGGGGGGAGTTAATAAATGCAACAGTCACTGACTAATTTATTGCAAAGAGAACTTTTTAAAAACTGAAACAAATGTAGTGGCTTAACAAGTTGGTAGCCTGCCATGTGTTTGATATTTTGGAAATGTAAAGCTGGTAGAGAGAGAGGTTCAGTATTAAACTAAAGCATCAGGTAAGTTAAAGTGATTTCTGTTTCTTGGAAGACCAAAGTTTACATAAAACATTTTCTTGCATACCTTTTCACATAGCTGATTTTTTTTAGTAATTTTAGGAAGAAGTAATACATGCTAAAAGGCCACTGCTTAAATCTTAAAAAGAAGCATACTGAATGCATGACTTCAAATGTCTGGTTGTTGGATTTTTTGAAAAGTATTTTATAATCCTGTTTCTAATGCCCTGGAATTTATAAGACTGGCTTTATCAGTTCTTGTTTCTCATATATTGTAAAGAAATAACTGTTTGAGAGGTCCTGTTGATTGTTACTACTTTATGGATCCTTTATGGGGGGAATGGCATTTTTCCACATTAGCTGAGCTCTCCCCTAATCCCAGGATAATATTTTTATTAGATTATCACGACCTGAATAATAATATTTTCCAGGTTCAAGTTTTACAACAAGGATAATGGCCAATTGGCAGCCTAACTCTTGAGGAAAAAAATCTGGCTCCAAAAGACCCCACCCTTTTCCCCCCCCAAATAATCCAGCTAAAATAAAAAGATACTGCTCAATTTCACATTAATGCAGTAGTAGTGATGAGAGTCAGTGATGAGAGTCTCAATGCATTACATAAAATCATGACTGTATCTAACTCTTGTATTTTGCTGGAATTGAACAGAGCCATTGGCCATCTGACTTGGGGGATATATTGATTTATCAAACCCTGCCCATGCTCCAATCAATAACCTCACCCCATCTGGGAGTTTACACTGCTTATTTACAAAGCTCTTATTGCTAGTTAGCACAAGATTATCCTAGAGGATGATTATTCTTGGTTTTGAGAAGACTGAGATTGCAGCCCCATAACTCGAAAGTGTCTGTCTTGAAAACCAAGAGTACAATGCTTGGCACCCTCTGTTTCAGTATTTATTTTCCTTGGTTTACACAGAATGCCTTTTTTATCTGAGAATCCACTATGCCTGGCCTTTAAAATGGGTGAGATTATAAATAAATATTCTGCTCAGGATTGTATCTCAGTGTTTCTGTCCCACAAAGTATTTGAAACAGAATATTGAACAAATCCAAAATTTTAAGTTTGTTGACTTCATGTAATTGCTGCAAAATCCCATTCACACAAACCCAAATAAACATCCTGCTGTACTCCATGGCTGGGTTCATACATGGTCCATAGACTGCCAGATGAGAAAAGGTCATCAAACTAACATCCAAGCCCTTATGTTTTAATTGCAGTATAGATCAAGCTGTTTGAACATCAGACTTCCATCTCACTTCAAATGTATCATGGTTTAAGGTAGAGTCAGTTCCTGCTCATTCAGCTGGGAATCATCAAGGGATGACTGGCATGTGTGAATTAGCCAACCACTTTTTGGAAATCCATATTTTGAGAGGAAAGACAAAGCAGATGGTTTGATTCTCAAATCTTTATTGTGAAAGTTTTCCCAATAGTAATTACTAGCGCAACAAGAAACCAAACAACTGTAGTTTAGAAGAAACTTAGATTTACCTTTGGTTCCTGATAGATCAATACATTGCTCTGCAAGTGAGCTAGCTTAGGTTAACCTTCTCTGAGATACTTTTCTGCCTCCAGAGCTTTGACTTTAGGTAGCTTGAAATAGTTTATCTGTATCTCTATTTGGTACAATTAAGCTTCTCTGTGGAGCAGTAGCTATATTGCACAGCAAATAGTCCGGGCAGAATATCTCAGTATTACAGAGAACCGTAAGCAACAATTTCTTTATTCCTCACTTAAACCATAAAAACATTTTTCTGAGTAAAATAAGTAGGGTGTGTGTTTTTTCTGCATCACTGTTGCTAAAAACTTAGGATGCAGGAAAACAATGGCTGTGACTTTGCAGTGATTCTAAACTGCTCAAGAAAAAAAATGTATTTCCTTCACAGCATATTTCATATAAAGGCTGTCTTTAACTATTCAGTGTATTAACCTTTTACATAAAAATGGGTATTGCCAAAAGTTGTCTCAATCCTTTAAACAGCATTTAAGGAATTGTGAGATAGAAGCTTAATAAACAAACACTATAATTGTAGGCATATTTACTTGAGAGTGGGGTTCCAGTCCTTACTCAAGAGAAAGCCTCAGTGGGACTGGTAAGGACTGTTTAAAAAGCTAATGCTTAGAAGCAAAAGCCATCAAAATAGTAAATCACATATACTTTCTGTAATCTCAAATAGAAATGGTTTGTTTTTTAAATTTTTATCACCGCCCATTTCCCCCAAAAGGAGATTATAAATTATAACAGAAATGATGATGATGACAACGACAAAGAAGAAAATAGAGAAATATAAAAACAATATAATACTCAACAACCCTCAAATATCTGGAGGCAACATTCCAAAGAGTTGGTGCCGCCACTGAAAACACCCATTTGTGTGATACCCGTAACAGAATCTCTCTGGGTGATCTTCATGATCATTCAGTTGTATAGCAGGGAAGATAATTTCCTAGCCAACCTGTTTCTCATATTGCTTAGAAGTTTATATGCCAATAATTAAGCCTTGAACTGGTAGCTAATTGGAGGCCCATGCAGTTGCTTCAGCTAGTGCTACCATATTTGGACTGCAAATACCTGGATGAGCACAAGATGGCAGTTAAGCATCTGACTCTTCTGCATATTGCCATCTATGCTAGAGTGGGAGGTGTTCTGTATCCTGCTTTCTGTATGATGGATTTTTGAGTCCAGGTTTGGTAGCCCTACTACAGCATGATCCCATTCAAGAACCTAGGTACTGCATTCTGCACCAGCTTCTGGACTGGATATAAACGTGAAGTTACAGCACATGGACAAGAGTTGCTAGCAGTAGTGTGAATATAGTCAAGGTGAAGGGAAATACAGCAGGGGGCAAATACAAGGGGGGGGGGATATATGGTATCCCAGCCAGATGATGATGATGATGATGATAAACTAGGCATTGTCTGCTGCAGGACCAAGAGCAGCACAATGGAAACATGAGCGAGAAACAGGCTGCAGAGGCCAGGCTAAGCTCACACTGACCAGGTGAACCACCAGATGGCAACAAAGAAATACGGGAAACTCTTTGCTCCCATCTAGTGGTTCAGACTCTTGCAGCCCTGATCTGGTAGCCCTCGTGCTGATGCAGCCTGCCAGTACTACTCCACCCAAGAGTCCAGAGCTGCTACTGCTGTTGTTTCTCCCCCCAACAGGCTTAAGCACTCAAGTTACAGATACCAGAACAGGCCTGCCCTCTCAAACATAGCTACTAACTCTATAACTGATAAGTATTGTTGAGAAGGAGGGAGGAGCATTTGAGACGTTGGTCTTGGGGCCCCAAGAGCTCTACTGGTAGCTCAGCCATCCCTGCCCAGGAAAGGATATACTGTAGTTGATGCTCCAGCCAAAGCTGATAAAAAGCATTCCTGACCTCAGAGGTCACTTGAGCCTATAGTAGCAATGACGACTCAAGAATGACCATTTTCTGAAATCCATCTCACAGAGATAATTCGGGAGGATACTGCGGCCAACATTATCAAAAGCCACTACCCCAGAAGCGTGTCTCTTGCCCACAGGAGGTCATCCAACAGAGCATCTAAGACTGTTTCAGTCCCCAAAACAGACGTGAATCTAGACTGCAATGAATCAAGCTAGTCAAGAATAGCCATTTTGGTAATGCAATCTCCAATACCTTATTCAGATATATTCATGATTGGATAGTGTTTGTGATAAACCCCTGGCTTCAGAGAAGAGTTTTCAGGGGTGGGTGTACCTCTGGCTGGCAGCACCTCTCCACCATGCAAACATATATCCATCACTCCCTGGATCCATCCAGGCATAACTTGTCAGTTAATTCAAATAAACCTCAAGGTAAGGGTCAAGAGAACACATTGTAGGCCAAGATACTACAAGCATCTTGTCCATATCCTAAGGCTAAAAAAATTGAAGCTGCGAAGTAAACTTCCTATTTAAAAAATCTAAAGATCTATTCTTTCACCATTATTATGTACTCTCATGCAAGTCCATTCTGCTTCACAACAGTTGTTTCATTTGGGTGTTGGCTATGCTGCAGCATGCTTAAACAGGGAGAAACTATTTAAGCATAAAAACTGGTCTCTGAAACCTAGCAGAGATCTAGCACATATTTTTACTGATACTTTAACAAACACACACAAAAAAAACCCAAACAAAAATAACACAAATTGCATTGCTGCAAAAAACAGTCCAGAAGACTGCTTACAGTCATAAAAAGTTTTCCTGCTAGAACCTGTTTCTTAGTTCAGATCAGCAACTGAGGAGACTGGAGAAATAGCTGCTGGATAGATGTGTCCTCTGTTATGGAAGACCAGTTTTGTGAGTTCCTTCCTAAGGAAGTCAACCTAGCATGCCTACGTTACTTTCTTTTAGGTGGCACACTGGCTTATCTCCCTCAGCTTTTATTTTACATCACGTTTTCTCTATTGTTTTCCTGAGCAGAGAAAATGTTTATAAATATATACATGATAATAATTTTATTGGAAGCTGCACTGTGGGTTCTACAAATGAAAAAGTGAGATAGAAAGTCTGGAAGAGTTAGATATGCAGTTATTTACAGTTCAATTCTGTGTCCAAGTTGGAACCCTTCAACAAATCCCTGAGCTCTTGTAGAAACAGATCAGCAGGCAGGTTTTTTATTTATTTATTTCATTTTGGAAATGAAGTGAAGTGCTTCCAGTGAAGTGGGGAGGGACAGTTTATTTTAACTAGCCAAACTGAAAAGACACAAAGTGTGCTCTGTCTGTTAAATAGAAAGGAATATAGTCAAAGAAAATTGGTGCAAACTGTAAGATCTTCTGCTACAACTGCTCAGAGAAAAGAATAAGGAAGTAGTTGTAGCTGTAATGGAATGCAGTAAGCCTTTAAACAGTATGTAACATTCTTTTAAAAGCTGTCATAACTGTACTTGGAAAAAAAACCTCTTATTTTGCAGAGTGCTGCACTTTCCTCAAGTAAAAAAAAGAAACTCTGAGCACAGATTAATATTTTACCTAGCCCAGATTATTTATTTAATTCAAATATTTTTGCCCTATTTTTTATTGCAAGGCACTCAAACAGACTCTCAAATTATAAATAGTTGACACAGAGAAACTTCTGTGAAACAATATAAAAATAATAGCTATTTGGAAGCAATTATAGCAGGTAAAGTGAAGTAAACAAGAAACATTGCTTTAAAAAGGCATTAAAAACTTCCAGTCTCTGAGCCAGTTTAGGCATAAATACCTAGAACACTTGATCTGCTCAAATGACATCTTCCAGAATGGGGGAAAAAAAGATACAAGGTATAAATGCAAGATATTTTCTTTAGAATTTGTTCAAGAGATCTAGTTGTTTACACGGTAAAGAAACAATACAATGGAAGAAGCCAAACTTTTCCATAAATCGTCAATACAGAAAGATTTCCCTTCTCATTATTAGTGACAAACTGATGATAGAACTACCAAGATGGAGGTTTCACCTGCAAGTCATACAGAGGACAAAAGGATTAACAGATTTCTACTTGATTTGGTGTTTTCAAATCAACAAGATGCAGTAGTAGTAATGGCTTATTTTGCCACTGTAATTGTGCCATGTAATTGTGGTATGTAATTCATCAAGATTTCTTTAGTTCTTTCAGCATCGCTTCAACTCTCAAGACACAAAATATATACCTGCCCTACAAGCAGTCTGGTGGCATGACCACATCTATAGAAGATATTAATCAAAGATTCAAGAAAAAAATTGTTCAGAGATTTTGGGATGTCCTAATTGAATGAACAGCAATTGTGACTATTGCAATGACTTTCGTTGGTGGTGTCATTTCCACTAAAGAGTTAGAAGATAAAAAGCTGCTGAAATGTTATGGCCCCATTCAACGGTGAATTTTTTGTTCTAAGACATTGAGTTCTTTGAGAAAATATATTAAACTTACAAAAGTATCTTCACTGAGTTGAATGCAAAATTAAGTAGTACTGAAATTTTCTCTAAAGGAATTGGGGACAGTTAAACAAACTAGAAGCAGTAATTTTGCAGAAGCCCAACTGGCAAACAGGTGTCTCTGTCTAAGTATGTACAGAAATGAGATGTCCACTAACTGGGGAAACAAGACTTCTGGGGAATCCTGTTTGTGAAGGGGATGTTTTCTCAAGATAGCTTTACACATCTACAATATTGGCTGAATGGCTGGACCCTAAAGTTTTAAAGAATGATTAAAATGGCACACATATTATTTTGTCACATATATAAAACATGCATTTATATTCAGCACAAGCCCTCTTTCGAAAGCAGAAAAGAACTTGGTCAAATGTCTCTCTGTAGACAAAAATACCTTATGGAAACGGAGGAGGAACAGTCCCTGAGAAAAAAAAGATGTGGCCATTTCAGGAATGCAAGAAGATCCAAAGTGATTCTGATTTGCAGCTTTCTACTTGCCTAATCAGAGACAAAGTTTACAATACCCATAAAATGAATGCCAAGAAACATCTAAAAGAAATATGAAGGCCACCTAGGATTTGAGAAATATAGGAGCCCCAAAGATGATAAACCAGCCCTGGATCAATTGGGATATTACCAGTACTTTGGGAATTGCTGAATCCTCCCAGAGATAGTAAGTAAAGTCACTAAATACACCACCACTGCCACAGATTTATGCACAGGTCAATACTGATTCGAGGAATATCCAGTGCAGATTACAATATTTGGTTAGGTTTATATCCCACCTTTCCTTCAGGAGCTCGAAGCAGCATACCTAGGATTGCTCCTGTATTTTCCCCACAATAACCCTGTGAAGCAGATTGCCCTGTGAGGGAGTTTCCAGCTCCCTGACAAAGGCCACCATATTTTTGCAGCAACATCCATTCCTCCATTCCCCTTCATCAGTGCCCTAGGAACTAACTCAAGCCCTCAGAGGGCCAGTAAGGCTATTCATAAATAGCGCAACAGGGGTGGGCTTCCCAAAGATCCCCACGTACAAATATAGATGCACCCAGTTACAGATGGGGTTTAAGGGGTTGGCAGCAAAAGCGGCAGCACAGAAAAGTGGCGGCCTAAGCAGCCCCCACCCCCCGCTCACTATGGTCCTCCCCACCCGCTCCGCTGCCCGACCCAACTTCTTCGCGCTTGCGGCTTCTTCATTCCCGGGCTAAGCTAGCAACTCCGCGTGTTCCTGCTTCCTTCCGTGGCTGCACGAGGCCAAGTTTCAGGCAACAGCGAAGGAGGGCAACTAGCCGTCCCCCAGGGACGCGGAGGAGATGTGCTGCCCTCCTGCCTGCTGGCTGGGTTGGACGTCTCCAACCCTGCACGTCCGCCCTCCCGGCGCTCGCTGCAGCCACGGCAAGGAGAGTCTCCGCTCCCGACGCCTCGGAGGCTACGGCTACCATCTCTGCGGTGCAATCCGGGCGACCACTAGGTGGCAGCAAAAAGATACAGAAACGTTTGTTTTGTCCGGATTTTTGCAATCCAGATCTGGTAGCCCGAGTAACCTCCCCCTCCCTCAAGGTGCGTCCGTTTGTCTATGGAGGGAGAAGGGGAATTAAACAAAGTTGTGCTTGTGTGTGTGAGGGAGGGAAAGATTGAGAGAGGTGGGAGTGGGAGGCAGAGGCGAGCATGTTTTGTAAGAATCACACTGGTTAATTGGCTTATCCAAAATGCCCAAAGGCTTCGTTTTAATTATGGGTCGAAATGTCTATACTGTATTTAGAACAAGTTGAAAGGATGGCCATGATGTATTCTGCACTCCATGTCACTGTGACAGAGACGCTAAAGGGCTCTAGAAGTTTGCTAAACCAAGAAAGTTTCTCAATAGTTGCAGAAAAGGAAGAGAGAGAGATCAGCAGTAGTTTGTATAGATCTTATGTGTACACATATAACATTTCTCTTTATTGTCTTTTTTTCCCCTTAGTTGAAGGTGCATTTAGCCATTAAAATAACACTCCTCATCACTGTCCTTTCTATCAACATGTCTGTCTATCTTAGGCTCCCTTATTTCATTTGTATTTTAATGGGTTCTCTAGATCTGTGACTGCCACAATCCAACCAGTGCACAGCCAATGCCTAGCTGGGCCACCATCCCACTGCCCAGGCCAGACATTGCCTCTTATCGTGCCATTGTCCCTTTGCAGGAGGGTGTGTGAGTTAGGAAATTTAGCAGCAGGCCAAAGATTCCCTTCCCATCCCATTTGCTGCTTGCCTGTCTCGTGAGGGAGAATGGGTATTTAGCATCTCATTTTGCAGGAATCCTCCTGCAATATTAATCTATGGTTTTGTGTGTGGGAGGGACTCAAAACCTGGCCTTGCATTGGATCCCCCCATTCCTAGAACTGGACCTGCCCAGTCAGTAAATTATCTTGTAGCTGTGTATGCTTTTTTTCAAAGCATACCTCTAAAAAGTAAGACTGACTATGAAGGATCAGTGCATCATCAAGGCTGCTTGTCCAAAATACTGGTTTTGCTAAAACCTAGCTGTATGGTTTGCATCATATGAAACTGCCTGCAGCCTCAAGCTCTGATTAAAGGTATCATCCGTCCCATGCTGGGATGAAAAGAAATCCAATACTGGTCACTTTGGTATCTCCCATGATTTAAATCAGAAATAATGGTGGATGATCCAGGAAAAAATCTGGAAGACTTCCAGACTTGCTACTTAAAAAAAAATTAAACAGGCCTTGGCAGAAGGATGTGAACCGCACTGCAGGTGGGCTCTGAATGAAGATTAAGCCAGTGGACAGGTAGGGAACAGAATCTGGCAGAGGTAAGGGTGGTTTCCTTTATACTGTTGTTTTTTTAATCTCACATTTGGCCAAGAACTGAATTCAGCAATGGAAAAAAGTGGAAATCATACCCATTTGAGCCAAACAAATCTACAGATTTAACTTGCAGCAAACAAAGTGAATGGATCAGAGAAGCTGGAATGTCCCCAAACTTGTTTATCCCTTCTATGCCTGGGTTTCTCTGTGCAGGATTTAGGACTCTGCACATGGGTGCCTTCTTTCCCTATGTACTTCTCTTAATCCAGAATCATCTCAGGAAACTGGAAGAAACAGCATCTTTACAGTGCATTTACTGAATCACTTATTGACATGTTTGACTTCAAAAGGGGATTAATTCATGGTGGAAGAGAAAGGTAGGACTCTCAATCTAATCAAAATGTCTAAACGGAATCCAATTTCAATTGGTTTGGAGACAGAATATCACTCTACTAGTTCTCAAATACTGGGAAGTGACAGTAGAAGAGAAGAGTTGTTACCTTCATATCCTACTTGTCCATTTTTTTTTTTTTCCTGTTAGGTCTTATTTGGTTTAATGGGAAAGAATTAGGTTAGAAATTATTTCAAGAAGAAGAGAAATTTGGAGAAGCAGGTGGAAGATTCCTGTTCTTATTTAGGTGGACAAGGGGTGTGTGAACATGCTGCTTTTCATTGTACGGTGCTATGATCTGTTATGGATTTCTTGAAATAGAGGCAGCCTTAGGTGCTGTCATCTATGCAGCAACTCCTCTCTGGGTTCCAAATTTTCAGTTAAATCTTAAGGAAAAGCATCAGAAGGAAAGGGTTTTCCCCCTGTAGCAGTCTTACTGTCACCACTAAGAAAATCAGAACTCTTCCTCCCATCTTCTCTGCCCACAAATCTGTGAAAAAATTCATTTAAAACAAATCGGGGGGTGCAGCCCAAGGGGTGCAGTCTAGCTGATCAGCACTGTGTGTTACTTCTTCAAGTCTGCCACTGGCCTCAGCTTTGAAGAGATCTCCTCATGCTTTTTGAACGGAATATGTGAAGCAAGTGGAGCATCTGAAACATAGCTCAATGCTACATCATATTATTAATAATACATATATGAAGGGCCTAAAATAGTTTGGCAATATACTGTGATGAAATAAAGACAGCATCTGCCCACATGTTCATAATCAAAAGAGACCAGTGGAAAGAGTGAGTCATAGAAAGACGTGATCTAAAGAGCCCAGAGCATGAATTAAAATGTGTATCTCCAAGAGAAAGTGAGGCAAGAGTGCTGGGGAGCAGTAGTGCAGAAATACTGCGAACGTAAGACAGAAAAGAGAAAACGAGATAGAGAAGAAGTAAAGTGACATGGCCATTCATTAGATTGGGGCAGGAGTAGATTGTGAATCTCAACAATAGGCAGCAAATTGTTAGTTAATTAAATTGTTGGTAGTAGTGGTGTTATTTACTGCCAGCATGGGGAAGAGGTGCTTTTCTGCCCCACACGGTTTGGGGACTGTTCATCTTGATATGGCAGATTGTAAGGTATCATTTGCAGCAGTCCTTAGAAGGACCCTGCTCTGCTTGCGAATCATAGAGAACTTTTAGCCATCGGGTTCTTACTATATTTATTTTGTTATATATTATAGCATTTTATAGTTTTATATTTCTCTTATTTATGTTTTATTGTAAACCGCCCAGAGTCCCTTTTGAGAGATGGGCGGTGATAAATTTGATTAATAAATTTTTTTTAAAAAAAAATACCTTGCATGGGTCTTGAGAGAAAACACGAAGAATGCTGGGCAGAATGTACCAATTAAATATTTATTTATTTAACACATTTCTCCCGCTGTAATCAAAAATACTCAGCATATATTATCAACATGATCAGTAACAAACTGGAGTGACAACAAAATGAATATTTGCATGATGACATCACCATGAAAATGCTAGTTACATGACTTGTACTATGACATTTGACGCAAGAACATAAGATATGGCATTTGCATGATGATGTTATTACACATATCTCATCCTTTGCCCCCACCCCCATTGACTCCGAAACATAACTTGATGATTATGGCATCGTTCCACGGCACTGCTATGTGAAGGTCTGTGATGAGGGAAGAAAAATGTGTTCTGAGAGCTGTCCCTCAGTTCATAATGGTGGTGCCACACTCTGGAATTTGTAGTTCCCAGCACCGATCATGATAGAGAGCTGCTAGGAAACTGATTCATCCTTACTTTCTAGAAAAGCAAAGAAAAAGTTAAGAAAGAAAATGGAAATATTCACCAAGTACTTGTAGTGTACAATAGGGATTAATGGAGAGCCAGTTTGGTGTGGTGGTTAAGGCATCAGGCTAGAAACCAGGAGACTGAATTCTAGTTCTGCCTTAGGCACAAAGCTAGTTTGTGGACTTTGGGCCAATCACTCTATCTCAGCTCTGGGAAGGAGGCAATGGCAAACCACTTCTGAAATCTTGCCAACAAAACTGCAGGGACTTGTTCAGGCAGTCATCAAGAGTCAAGACTTTCTCGAAGGAAAAAAAAGGGGTGGGGGTGCCATGAACCCTGCTGGGAGCAAATTAGATCCATGGCAGGGTAAATACTAGCCAAAAGGAAATCCAGTCATTGTTCATCCTTCTGCCCTCCTTCCTACCCCCACCCCCAGATATCAGGAATGAACAGGGGTTTTACTTATTTCCTAAAACATGCAAGGCTGTCCAAAGATAAAAGCCCTGTTAGAGCAGCACTTTGTTTTTTGAAGTTCTATAAGCTTCTTCAGCGCTTTCAGGACTAGCCTTGTGACCACAGGTTGTCATATGGCTTCATTGGTCATTCCAAAAAGTACTGAGAAAGAATCCTCTAGTCCAGTGTTTCTCATGGTGGCTGGGGAATTCTGGGAGTTGAAGTCCACACATCTTAAAGCTGCTGAGATGGAGAAACTGCTTTAGTCTTCAAAACGTCTGGTGCTGTTTCACTAAAGATTGAATGCACGTGCACTTGCCATCTATTCCTCCCATGCAAAAATTTGTCCCAAGAAATGAATCCTAAATTTAGCACAATTCAAGGTGCAGCAACAACAAAAAAAGAATTTAGGATATGTTCCATTTCATAGGCAATCTGTTTAATGTGTGGTGTCATGAGAGAAATCTTATTTTCTATTCTCCAAGAAAATTGCAGTAAATTTAAACCTCAGCCAAGCACGTAAGCTTAGACAAATCCTTATTCGCAATCACGTAATTAGGAAGATTGAGGGTTGCCTTCTTAGCATTGCCTGTACAGAGTAGCAGTGGTTTTCCAAGGCCTCAAATAAGGATCTTTCTCTATTGAATGGATTAAAAACAATCAATTTTCAAAAAGATTTCTCATTGCCTGCTATCTCATGTTTTTTAGCTGGAGATGACAGAGATTGTCCATATACAATCCCCAGGCAGTGGCCTCCTCTACTAATTATGAAACCTGATTACATCACTATTAATAATGCTTCAAATACTGTGGCAAAATTTAGAATAATTCTTGCGAATGTATGTACATGTGCAAATATTGTGCAAGTCATTCAAACCCATCATTTGTTTTTCCAAGAGTCAAAGACTTACTGTCCGCACCCTGAATATCCATGAACAAGCTTTGCAACTCTTAGGTTCTTTGTAATTAAAGTAAATAGATAAATAAGACTAAGTTGAAATATTCATTTTATCATGCACACTTGTAATGCCGCAACATTGGTCTTCAGCACAAATGTTTTGAAAAAGTTTATTTGATCTTAACAACACTGTTAATTTGATTAACTTAATCAGATTCCAGACCATTAGGCCACACAGTCCATGTTGGATGGGTAATGCCTTCTGCTTCACATAAATATTCTAGTTACAGCTCAACCATGGAATATTTTGTTTGTTTATTTATTTATTTATTAAATTTCTCTGCCACCCATCTCGTGTACAACAGCTCTGGGCAGCTTACAATAGTAAAAATGACAAATCACTCACAATTCAATATAAATACATAAAAAATACAAATATAAATACAAAGTATAAAATATAAAAATAAAGTATGTAAAATCTGGCTATTTGGAGAGGTAATATCATCAACAAAGCTCAGTAAACATATTTTAGGGTCAAAATAGAGGTTATAACTATGGGTCCAAATATAATCCATGGATTTTAATTTTATTTGCGTTTAAAATATGGTTAATTGCCCCTTAGATTCTGAACCGGTTGTTGAAAGGTTTTGTTATCACAGTTGCACTATTTGATTAATTGCAGTGTAAATAGGGAGGGGGAAGTGTCATTTCTAAGATTATGACAGTAAGGATTTGCTTTTCCTGGCAGTATGTTCCTGCCAATGGAAGGGTAAGACCATTTTTAGTGTCTGTGTAGCCCTTTGTATCCCCCAGCAACCTGTTCTACTGTGTAGGGGACTCTGAAACCAGAAGTAAGTGGGTAGAATGGACTTAAAGAGAGAATTTGCATTGTATAGATGTTTTCTACATTATGGAACACATAATGTAGCACAAGAAAGCTACAATGTGTACTAACTACAGAAGTAAACTTCTATATCTCAGCTTTTATTTAGTCATACTAAAAAGGCTAAAAACTTTCTAGTAGCTAGAATGTACTACTTCAGTGTCCTTTGCTTCTCTGCATCAACCTGCAGAATTATGTAAGATACCTACAAATGTTCATTTGTCTAGACACAAACCAAGCTTTTTTGTTGCATAAGGAGAGCTAAACATGGATCAAAATTTTAATTATTGGCCTGAATACAGAGTAGATTCACCTCTAGCTATAGGCTTTGTGCTGTGTGCTATCTTGACTATTATATGCCAACACACACAATTTTTTCCCTTGTAATGGAACACCCTTGTGAGTAATGCAGTGAATAAACCATGAGAGAGCTGGGCATGGGACAATGTCTCATTTTAAAGATAGGTGTGTCAGCATGTTTGTTTAGTTTCAGTTTTAGGGACAGGATGATGAAGCAAGGGGTAAATGTAGAATGTAACATGACATGGATAATCTGAAACTTCGGTTTACATAACAAAGATAGTTAACCAAGCGAGACACAAATTGAGCCAGATTGTCAGCTGCTAGAAAACAATATTCAATTGAAGATAGCACTGGGTTGCCCATTCAGTTGATACTCAAACTTTCAATCTGAGGAAAACTATACTCTGTATACTTATGGATACATATTCTAGATACTCTTAAATAGATTTCAATTCCTTCCAGTCCCAGCAGTGACAAAGAATTGTGGGAGTTGTAATGCAAATGATCTTGAAGATATATGATTGCCTGCCTCTATTTGAGATAGTTGAAAAATACATCAAATCCTGTCTTTTCCTTTTCCAAGTAGCTAACCATATTTTTCCAGGAAACTCCCAAGTGGGGCATGAAGACAATGGTCTTTTCCCATTGTTCTTCTTCAGTTTCTGGTATTCACTTAAATACTTTCTCTGAACGTGGAGGTTCTATTAAATATCCTGATAGGAAGGAGGGGTTTGTTTGTTTGTTTTGGCCCAAATCTCATGGCTTTTTTCAGCTGTAACTAAACAAGCTTTCCAAATGGAGTTATGGCTTGAGCCTTCTACTTTAGAGACATTGTTTTCTACCAAAAGGCACCTTTGTTGCACATCATAAGCAGGCAAAACTCCATATGGTTATATACATCCCTTGATGGTTGCAAACGTTACTGTACTGTGAATTTACTCCACTGAATATTGCCTTAGGTCCAAAAAGAATAAATGATATTCTGACCCTTGAATCTTGCCAGCCTATTCATACCCACAAAAAGATGGGGCTGTGCTTTCTTTAATCTTTGTTTGTGACCTGCATATTCCTCAGAACCAGCTCCTGCTGTATCCAGTGAGATGATAGGAAAACATGGCAGACTAAGGTTGTGAGGAGAGTAGATGGCCATTTCCTGTCATGAAGGCAACCTGAGTGGCATTCTAGGCATGACCTATGCATGCCATTAGGTCCACTCAGAAGCTTCAACAGTTAATGCTTTGTTTCAGACCTGCATTTCCCATGCTAGTGTCTTTGAAATGTTTTGGATTACGATGATGATGATGATGATGATGATGCTGCCGTCTTTACCAAGGGATGGTACAAATTAGAGAAACACTGTAATTTTTTAAAAAAATCTGTTAACATTAGTTTACAATTTAACAATAAAGACATATTAACACTAAAATAAATCAAACACAACAACCACGCATATTTCAAAGAATGCTCTGCAATATGACCACCCCTATACACATCCAGAGTTAAAATAAAACAGATATTAACCTAGGAACAGTCCAGATTAATGAGCATAGAGGGGGATAACCAGGCCCTGCGCTCACCCACTAATCAAATAAAAAGATATATAATCCTCCTTTAAAGGCCATTAAATCTTCACAGAGAAAAAGCAGGGGAGGGAACTGATTCCAGATTTACCAGGCCAGGTTCTTGAAACCCTGGAGATAATGATCCTGGAGGAGGAGCAGAAATAGGCCCTGCTCAGAGGAATGTGGGGATGAAACAGGGTTGTAAGAAAAAATAAGGACAGATACGAGTGGGGGTTGGGTGACTGGCGGGCCCTAAACAAAAGCACCAGTTTGTAAACTGGTTTATGGCTAAGATAGGGAGCCAATGAAGAGCCTTGCACCATAATGAGGCATGAGAGTAGCGCAGAAGGTCCAGAACCGCCCTAAAGGCCCTGTTCTGAACTAGGATCAGGGGACAGAAAGGAATTGGACACCCCTACTAGCAAATTATTGCATTTCCAAACCTGCTCTTCAAATGGCAACTATAATACCCAGCCAGCATGGCCAAAGATTGAGGTTTAAAAAAGTTGGGAGTCTAGTATATCCGCTGGATACCAAGTTGGAGAAGTCTATTGTTCACTACTCCGTATGTATTTATTGTATTAATTTATTTATTAATCAAATTTATCACCACCCATCTCCCAAAAGGGACTCTACAATGTAACACTACGAACCAAAGTAAATCTTCAAGACAGCCTCATAGCAAGCATAAATACACCACCCAGAGTCCCCTTTTCAGGAGAGATGAGCGGTGATAGAAATTTGAAAAATAAATAAATAAAATTAATGTAGGTATGAAACAGCCACAGTGTGCACCAACGAAGCCACAGTCTCCTCTGCCAGTAATGCATTGAGATAGGATGAGTGAAAAGTGTGGTCGGGTGGGGTGCCATGACACTTACTCATCAATCCAACCACCTACATCATAGAACAGACTCCTGAGAACTGTTTTTTTTTTTTAATTGGCTTTATCTTATTCCATAAAGCGCCTTGTGCAGTGCTGGTGATATATAAATAAATAAAAATACAAGCTTATCCCTTTAATGTGATTTGGAAGAGGCAACATTTTTTGGCCAGCAGATCAGTATTTAGCCCATATAGATTTGGTAAAATCAACAACATGATTTCTTGAAAGAGCAATTTCAGTTGGCTCTATGTTTTGAAAAGTCACTTAAATTAAAATCTTCTTGTACCATTCTCAAAGAAGTCAGCAGAGAGAGATACTCTCTCCCTCTTTCCGACACACAGACATATACAATATTTTCCTTCTTTTTCTTACCTTCTAAACTTCATGAAATCACTGAGATGGGAGACAGAATGGGAACAGAGCCAAAAGATGATAGATGGAAGACATTCCCTTTTTTCTTCAATACAAGTCAGCCCTAAGTCTGAATATCTAGAGCTTTGATATCCTCCTTCCCCAATTGACTACCATTAAGAATCATATTTTTTGTTTTACTTTACTGACAGGCTGATACAATATATAGGCACTGTAATTCTTAACAAATCAGTAATGGGAACTTGTGGACCCTAAGTGATGTGTCACCCTTGAGGCCTGTTTCTACGGTCTTCAGAGCCTTCCCTAGTCAAGATTACTAGGAGGTTTATTCAATAGTGGATAGCCAATACTTTGCGTGCCACTACAGAGAAGATCCTGTGTCTCTAACGAGGACGTGAAATTATAGCTTTTACAAAATTGGAATGAATCACTGTATTACACAAAGTGTTTTCTAAAAATGCTTGTGTGTTTTTAAAATAGTAACAAGTTTTAGTATAAAGCAATTTTTATAAAGCAATTTTACGAGGTAATCTCCTGTAGCTCTTTGGAAGATCATGAAGCTGAGTTTGGCCTGTATCTCCTCAAATATTGCCCACCCAAGCTGTGCAAATCTTTCCAAACCTGCTCTTCAAACAGCAACTATAATACCCAGCCAGCATGGCCAAAGATTGAGGTTTAAAAAAGGTGGCAGTCTAGTATATCTGGTGGATATCAAGTTGGAGAAGTCTATTGTTCACTACTCAGTATGTAACACTACTAACCAAAGTAAATCTTCAAGACAGCCTCATAGTAAGCATAAATAAAAGATATTAAGACATTGATTTCAGACCAGGTTAAGAATTTCAGGTATAGGTATATACATAGAGGAGCTGAACATTCATCCTAGGGAAATACTGTTTCTTACCTTAGATTATTACATGCTTAGGATTTGCAAAATTTTAAGAACATGAATCATAGGTCAAAACACTCCAAAACTCCACCACACAATTCTTCACAATGTTCCTACTGATGAGGGAAAACTAACAAGAGTACAGGACAAGTAGCAACTTGATACAGTCTTTCAATATTCTTCCCCCAATGCACTGTGATTGAACAGCACTGATAAAATCATTCCCTGTGATTGGAAGTGAGATGTGTTGAAAACTGTACCTCCATTTTCCTAAACAGGCATATTCCAAAGACAGAAAAATGGCAGAGAATCAGTTTTAATAGATACGTTGCCTCCCTATTTTCCTCCAAATTACTCAAAAGACTTTGAAATGAACCAGATTCCACTTCAGTGATTTGGAGAGAATTCTTGTTGCTTTATAGCAGTGTGTCTCACCCTTGGCGACCTTAAGATGTGTGGACTTCAACTCTCAGGGTTCTAAATGCCTAGTACAAGCAGCTGGAAGGAGAAGGAAGCAGGAGCATGTAAGATGCCTTGCAGCTTAATTGGTTCCTTCCAAGGAATTCTGGAAATTGTAATTTGGCAAAGTGGTCTCATCGTGATTCCTAGGCTTCCCCTTCTCATACAGTGGTGCATCTAGCAAAATCCAGAAAGATAAACTGAATCCAACAGCAGTTAATAATCTAAGATATGAAATAATATTTTCCTGTAATGATGTAGTGGTTAAGGTACCAGGCTAGAAACTGGGAGGCTGTGAGTTCAAGTTCCACCTCAGGCATGAAGACAACTGAGTGACTTTGGGCCAGTCACTCTCTCTCAACCCTAGGAAGCAGGCAATGGCAAGCCACTTCCAAAAATGTTGCAGATAGACAGACACACACACACACACTTTGGTTTTGTTCTTTGTTCAGTTTAGCTCACAAGTGATGAATTGATCACTTTGATCAATTTAGCCCACTTTTTCTGATCTGAGAACCACCAGGGGCAAACTTTTCTTGGTTCAAGTACTACCAGGGACCTGAACAAAACTGAATGTGATTTAAGGTTGTTTATACTTCAGTGTAATTAAAATTAATAGTTAACATATTATTCTTTAGATAAGTATCTAAAGACAAATTTTCCCTTCTGCTGTATTAAATTACAATTTGATAACAATTTTTTGTAGGTCTTGAGAGCTACACCTCAGGTTTTTGGAGGCTTTATGCCATCCTGGAAACACAGAAACTCAAATTATACACTTCTGATCAAGCCCAAGGACTGCCATTTCCTGTTTTCTGTACAGTGCATAATTCATTGCCACTGGTACATAAATGTTAAAAAGGTCGTATCAGTAATTCCCTTAATTACTCTGGCTCCATCACACTGACCTTGTCTCCACTGGTGGAGAACATATGACGCAGCTTTGCATTGGAATGCACAACCGCCAAAGGCAAATCTATAAACACCAAATCTAGATGCCCAAAATGCATGGGTGAATTTGCAGGTGACAGACTCACAGACATGAGAAGGCAACAGGCAAGGCCTTTAATGTCAGAAGAAAAGTCATAACTCATTAATTGATTTCAATAAGTAAATAAGATTTGTGCAATGAAACTGTTATTGGGCTCTACCATTTCAGAGTGTAAACTAATTATTGCCTGCCCTATTTCTTCATATTTAAGAGAACTCTTTCAGCATATATAAAACTAATAATGCAATGATATAGTTACCATAACTGATACTAGTTTTGTGTTCAGGCTGGTTCTAATGAACCCAAACAGTGAGCAGTTCAGGACAGGTCCAAAATCCTTAATTGTATAGATAAAACTAGAACTGGACACAACTGGTCACAATTGTATAGCTAAAACTAGAACTGGACAGTTGTGTCCAGTTCCAGATACTCCACTAAATTGGGGGCACAGAAACTGAGTGGATAATTTTACTAAATTACTCAAGAGCAGGATTCTCCATCGTGGTGACAATAGCACAATTACTGAAAAAGTCCAGTGGGGGAGTTTTTGCCTAATGTGCCTTTCCTTAGGATTCCCCAGGGAGGTGGCAGATGGCTGGAAAGATGACTTTACAGTGAAAGAACATTCACATTCAGACATCCCTTGGCTACTGCATAATGAAAAGCAAGAACACCATACTTCATTCAGAAGAACTTCTCCAAAATGTTCTTATCCTTTGAAATAAATTTCTAAAGCAAATATTCTTTCCTTAAACTCAGTGCAGAGTCATAGAAGAAAAAAATACAGAATTTCTGTGCCTGGCACCCATTAAAAATATTGAATGTATCAGCATGTGCTGATGGGTGAAACCACCACGTTCAAAAGCTTTTAAAAACAAGGTAAATTCATGGCTATAGATAATCCCCAATAATAAATCTCTAGTAGCTAGGAAAGGTTAAAGGTGCTATT
Organism: Candoia aspera; assembly: GCF_035149785.1. Classification (NCBI taxonomy): domain Eukaryota; kingdom Metazoa; phylum Chordata; class Lepidosauria; order Squamata; family Candoiidae; genus Candoia; species Candoia aspera. The sequence continues at coordinate 316,265,257 of NC_086153.1, forward strand.
TGGATGAAACATCTGTAATTGCTCCTACAGACATAACCTGTACAGATCTTAATATCTTACATCAACTTATCTTGAAGACTACCATCTTCTATATAAAACTGATGTAAAGGTAACTTTCAAAAGATATGTTTGGTGTCCCATTCTTGTTAAGCTACACAATGAAAGAGTCTCCTCTGTAGTATATGCTACACTGTGGAAATATCTTCCTGAGTAATCTCCCAAGCTCTATCACTTTGAATCAATGAACTGATGCTACCCATGAATTTATTATTACAATAGCTTTACCTGTGTTTTACCAATCACCTTGGAATATTTTAAAATAATTTTTATGAAGAGTTTTTACATAGATAAAACACAAATACAAAAATACATACAGTGCAGAAAACAATCAGTTACAAGGGGGGAAAAAGATAATTAAAGAAGTGACTTCCAGCCCCCTTTACAGCAGTTATGAACTCCTTATCCCTCCTCCTTCCTTAATATTATAATAATCCCTTCAGCTCCTTATTCAGTCCTTTTTCATCATCAGATCCAGAAATCACCATTTCACTTTTTTCCATTTTCAGTAAAAAGTCCATAAAATGTTTCCAATCTTTTATAAAAGTACTTATTGTTTTATCCTTGACCAAACAGGTCGGTTTTGCCATACCTGCTGATTCTGCCATCTTCGCAATCCATTCCTCCACTGTGGGTTTTTCAGTATTCAGTCACTTTGGAATATTTGACCTGTATGCCAAATATACCAAAGATCTCTATAACCAAAGATCAGCCTTACCCCAAACATGTTGACCCTATTCTATGCAAAAAGAATAGCTAATCTAGTCATAGCAGGATCACCCCAGATAATTTTAAATTACTACAGATTAAGTTCTCTACAAATATAGAGAAACGTCCCAGATCATTTATGGCAAAAAATAAATATCAGCCCTTTAAAGTGAGTCTGGAAAGTATTCAGTGCTTAGGGGCTGGTGCAATGAAAATCCTACATTGGGCCAATCTGCTACAAACGAAGTTTCTGAACATGGATACCGGCCTTATCATGGGATCCTCTTCTGAGAGTACCAGGCATTGGCCAAATAGAAACCAGGTTTCATTATCTATGATTAGTTAGATTTATATTCCATCTTTCTTCTAAAACTTCAAGATGGTATGCATTAACATCCCCTCTTCCCACTTTTCTCCAAAACAACAGCCTATGAGGTAGTTGGAGAGAGACATAATGATTTCCCTGGGAATGTCAACATCTCCCTATTTCATATCAGCATTTTTTAAAAAAAAATCTGAAACAAGATTCCTAATTTTGCAAGCAAGACAATCACAGGCCTCACTGAGCCCTTGCTGAGGCCCTCACTAAAGCAAGGCTCCTACTGCCAATCTCTAACAGTACAGTATATTTGGCTAAATATCTCTGTGCAAGAATCCAGTGACAAGGGTGAATAGCGGGAATATAGCTCACTTTCCTCTTGTCCTTGGACTGAGCTCACGGAGAAAGAATAAATGAAGTGGCAAGAAACAGATGGACCTTCCCCAAGAGGCACAACAAAGGTCCTCTTGTCATGGGGCCCAGAAATCCTGTAGCCAACATGGTTGTGTTAAAAATATTAGGAATATTAGAAGCTGGAGAGCCCAAGGGAGCACCCAGGGTCTTTTCCATGCACAATTTATGCTTTAGCATGAGAACAAACTAGGCACTCAGACATGAATGCCAATTTGGCTTTCCAAATTACAGAACACAAGAGAGGGAGAGAGTATGGCAAAATAGTAATCTGAACTAGGGAGCATTTTCCCTGATATCAAAAAAATGTATTTCAGAATAGAATAAGCACCTGTTTACTATCACTCTATTGCAGTGTTTCTCAAACTTGGCAACAACATGGATGCTGGCTGGGGAATTCTGGGAGTTGAAGTCCACACGTCTTAAAGTTGCCAAGTTTGAGAAACACTGTTCTGTTTTAAGAAGTGGCAGATGATTTCCAATGCTGTGTTTCCACTTTGCATGGGCTAGTACTTTTTTAGTTTCACACTGCACTTTGGGTGGGATAAAGGCTTCAGCATTGTAGTTCTTTCAAAACGATGTTCCTGAACCTGATTTGCTTCTGGCACTTTATCAAAAATATTAATCTTTCATTGTCCCTCCTCTTCCCTAAAGGGGAAATTACTAGAGGAAAGCTTGAAGTAAACTTGAACAAACCAGTTCCTGCAAATGCTCAGCAACATTTCTCACTTATTAGTAGCTTGGATGCATTGCCAACCCACTCCGACCTGAAGTCACAGTAATATCTAAAGCAAATGCAATCGCCTGATTCCGGGTCCCACTGTTAACTGAACACCAAAGGACAGATCTCAAATCCTTGAACTGTTGTGTTTAAAAGAATGCAACAGGTCCAGAATCAAACCAATAAATGGCTTCAAATTCATTAAAACTGTCAATCACCGGTCCCTGACCCTGATGGCTATATGCTGCTTCCAAGCTCTGAATAAATTTGGGCTGGCAATTGGCAGGGAGCAAAAGGGGGGAGACCCACTGCTCTCATGCCTTGCTTGCTGATGTTCATTGGAGAGTTGTGGGGCTGTGCAAAGTATATGAAAGAGGTGATTCCCAACGCATGTCTGCAGATGAAGCATCCCTCCATGAAAGCAACCATGTCCTTTGGAAGACTCATGCTTGCCCTGGTTATCTGTGTGTGCCTTCACGCACACCAGCACCGTTTCCACTGAGGCCTCCAACAAAGGAAAGCAACCGCTTATGCATATGTGCATGCAGACAGCCAGGGATAGTCACACACCAACTTTCCAAAGGACACAGTTGCTTTAAAAGTTTGAGAAGCGATGCTTCACCTGCATCAACATGCTTTGCAAAGCACTTCTTTTGACTGGTTGACCCATTAAATGAAACTGGGTATGGTTTGGTCTCATCCAACAGAGTTCTTTATAAATTATTATTAGAACAGCCCTCCCTAACCCTGTGTTCTTCCTAACTATTGACACTGCAATCACTCTGCTTCACAGTCAGCATGGGTAGAGGTGCTGGAGTTAACATTCAGGCACTTCATAACAGCACTGAGTTATTCAAGGTTTGATTGGAACAATTTCCACCCTGGCCCCCATGACTGGATTATCAGACAAGTGTTTAGCTGGGTTAGAGAAGCACAAATGATATTTGTTATTTGTGTTCAGTCTTGTAAAATATTTATTGTACAAAAATTGACATCAAGCTACATTTTAATCTTAGCTACTGAGTACTTGCCCATATACTTATAATGGTTAGGTTCACACTTCATAGGTAAAGGTAAAGGTTTCCCTTGACATTAAGTCCAGTCGTGTCCGACTCTAGGGGGCGGTGCTCATCTCCGTTTCAAAGCCGAAGAGCCGGCGTTTGTCCGTAGACACTTCCGTGGTCATGTGGCCAGCATTACTAAACGGAACGCCGTTACCTGCCCACCAAAGCGGTACCTATTAATCTACTCACATTTGCATATTTTCGAACTGCTAGGTTGTCAGGAGCTGGGACTAGCAATGGGAGCTCACCCCGTCACTATTTTTTTTAAACATAATTTACTGAACAAGCCATAGTGGCCTGATTTGTATCTAACACTAAGTCATAAATGTATGTAACATACAGCACACTGATCCCTCTCTGGCCTTCGAGGGCTACATACTGTAAGCGCCGCTGGTGGCATTGTAATGCCATTAAAGCAAGCCTTTTGGGGAAGCTTTGTGAGAAAAATCTGCTCAACTGGGGAGAGGGAAATGTCCAAGCTGAGGGGTGAAGTGTTTCCTTTAGTGAAATTCAGCACCATCGGATGCTGTCATTGCTGTCCTAAGTGGCTTTAAAAACACAACTATGCAAATTCACAGCATACCAAATGTCACCTTAATATTCCTCCAAGAACATTTCAGGGTCATCTGCACAAGGGTCAAAAAAGTCATGGTGGTTGTCACCACTGCACAAAGCCCCACCTGCAAACATTGGCCGCCATCTTGACCATTTTAACACACACACACCAACCTTGCAGAGGCTCCTGGAAGGCTCCTTTAAGACACCAAGAGCATTTAAATCAATGTGTGGTAGTGGAACTCTGCTTCCCTAGAGACTGCTCAGAATCCAAGTATTTTGGAAGAGCTGTAAGAAAGCGCTAGCCAGAAATGTTTGGGTTTGCACTGATGTCATGGTGAACTCAGGCAGTGTGGTTTTAAATATACAACCATCAGTACACCTGGGCATTGAGAGGGAGGTGAGTGGGCAATTGACATCGCCTGCATCATTTGCACAAAGCCTGCATGACGTTGTGGTGTCTTAGGGATGGCTGTGGTGCTACACAGGCCCCCCTTTTATGTTTATAAGGGTTATCAGGGCCATTTTTTCAGCCTTTTTTCAGTCTGGGGGAGGATGAAGAGTTTAAGGGATGAAATAAGTGCCTTAAGTATCTAAGGACAGAAATTTCTACTGTCGTGCACTAACCCAAAGAATGCCTGTTGGTATTTGTGAGATGCCTGGTTATAAATGAAAGAAAGGAAACAAGGCCATCTTTGACATATATTAAGGATGAAAGACATTAGTTGGGTATACTAATTTGTAAATTTGCACGATCTTGTTTTTTCAAAGCCACCTAGGCCACCAATTATGGCTGCATCAGATGGGGTTGAGTTCCACTGCTGTCCATGTGTGGCATGAAGAGTAGTTTGTCCTACCTACATGGAAGATGGGTGGATCTATCATTAGTCATATGATGGCTCAATAGAACCCCCAGATTCAAAGGCACCGTATTCCTGAATGTTGTTGCTGGCAAGCAAAAGGACGATGGTTTCCACACCCTAATTCTGAGGGGTCTAGAGGCACCTAAATGTGGAAAGCAAGATGCAAGGGCTTGGGGTGTATTCTGCTGAAGGTGCCCCTTTTTTTTCAGGGGCCTTTACCCTTGAAAGCTGAATCAGCCTATGTCGTCATATGACGTGGTGAGAACTGCCCAGTACTGGATGGTGATAGTATACGTTGTTAAAGAACGCATTTGAGCTGCAATTTTTGTTGAACTCTTTACTGTTCCTAATAACCTAAGTAGCCCAAAGTTAAATAAAAGAACCAGGTTACCTATAAGGAAACTATTGCAGGAATAATCCCATGCAAGATAGCTGAAAACGAGGAAGCCATGTAACTTACCTCTTCAGTAACATTGACAATTTAACTAACCAAAGGGGAACATGCACTGAGCAGGTGAGAAGAACGGCCTCGCCAAACTTAGTGCCCTTCAGAGAGGTTATACTGCAGTTCTCACTACAGACACCCAGATGCACTTCTGGTTGGGATGATAGGCACTGGGGTCCAACACCAGCTGGAGAAGACTGTTGTACAGGATTACAGTCCTAGGCCCCCTCCCCATGCAATGGCAACTCAAGGTAGGTGTCCTCATGTGCCTGTAGTAAGACTGAAGGGCTTCCAACATGTTTTTCACATTTTACTGATTAACTTCGGGTGTTAATCAGTTTAGCTCCTACTCCAAAGGAACTGTTGTTAGCTCTGAAGCTACAGAGTTTCACATTCGGTCCTAGTCCTTCTCCTTGGCCCACTGGGTTTCTCCTCCACTCCTAAAGTCAAGATGCCTAATGCAGTGTTTCTCAACCTTAGCAACTTAAAGCTGTATGGACTTCAACTCCCAGAATTCCCCAGCCAGCATGCTAGGGACAGGATGCAAGCTGAGCCCAGGCATGGATAGTGATGAGCTGTAAGATAGCTTGTTAGGAGTCTCATTGCATTGTAATGTTGTTTAGTTATCCTGAATTATGCTATGCATTTAGGCACTGTTTGTATCCAGAGTCACTAGACTGAGGTGGGCAGCCATGTAAAGGGGAAGGTGATGGTGAAAGGTCCCCTGTGCAAGCACCGAGTCATGTCTGACCCTTTGGGGGGACGCCACTTTTGTGACATTTTCTTGGCAGACTATAGCGGGGTGGTTTGCCATTGCCTTCCCCAGTCGTCACCTTCCCCAGCAAGCTGGGTACTCATTTTACCGACCTCAGAAGGATGGAAGGCTGAGTCAACCTGAGCCAGCCTTTGCCAGGTGCTGGACTGTAGTAAAAAAATGCCACTTACAGTTACTTGCTTAAAGCTCAGAGGTTGAAGCTGGTCCCAAGAAAACAGACTTGGTTAAATATGGCTGGCTGGGGAATTCTGGGAATTGAAGTCCACACATCTTAAAGTTGCTGAGGTTGAGAAACACTGGGTTCAGTCGTGCCAGGTCTTACTGACCGTGAGGGGAATTTAAGTTAGGGGCAACAAACTTGTCCAATGACTGGCTTTCCTGGGGACTTAAAGTTGGCCAAGTTGAGATGGAGCTGTGAAACCAAAACCTTTTTGCTTTGTTCCGTTCAAGAGATGCATGCTGATAATTCATAGGGCATCTGTCACAGGCAACCCCTTAGCAGTAGCTTAAGGACCTGTCACTGCCGAGCGTCCACACACGCTTGCATTTTCAGGATAGGTGGGATCGGAACACCTGCATTCTCCTAGTGAAATGGGGCTGCAGCAGGTAAGGCCGGTCGGGCGTGGGGGCGACCCGGTCGGAGGAGACAGCGAGCAGCAGAATGGTTGCTGCTAAAGTGACTTTTAAAAAAAAACGAAGAAACCGCGTTACCTTTGAAAGCAACTGATTTTTGTAGACGTGTATAGAAGGCTACTCTGCGCTCCCCGCAATGGGTATTTGTGTGGATCTTCTGTTGTGTGCGAATGGGTGTGTGTGTGTGTGTGAGTGAGAAAAGTGTATTCATGACTCATTGGCCCCAGGCAAGCCTTGAAATGAATCCCAGGAAAAGACGTTTGCTTCGCCCCTGCCTTCGCAGCCACGGGGAGTCTTTGCTTCTCTCCCGCTCGCTCTCTCCACCCCTGCATCCACATTGGTGCTTGCAAATGTAGGCTTAAAGGCAAGAGTCCGTCTTGACAGCCGTCGCCCCAGCCTCCTTCCTCCATGGCGGAGGGTGACTCACCCTCGGCACAAGACCTGTAAGTGGCTCCCAGCCTGAAGGAAGCAGTCCAGCTGTGGTCTTCCTGCAGCGGGGATTGGGTTTCCACGGGCCGCGGAAACTGCCACCGAGCGCGGCGGGGACTCCGCGATTTGGACGGAAGAAGAAATTCCCCCCTCGCTCAGCACGACTTTAGGCGGCGGCAACAAGGTTCGTTTTGTTCAACTCCCGCGCGGCAGTTTTTGCTAAGGTCTGCTTGGAAAAAGGAGGGGCTGTTCCGGGGTTAGCATGCCTTGATGTTTTGTAACTTCAGAGCAACTTTTCAGAACTTCGTATATAAATTGGGGTCACTTGTGGGGTAAATCTCTCTCCGCCCCACCTCCCAAACCCTTATCTTGCTGGGAGACGATTTGCGCCGGATTACAAACCAAGATGAGCATTTAAAATATGTATTTCTTTATGCATGGGATTTACAGTAGAGCAGTGTGCCCGCATGCAATAAGCAGTGCTAAAGAAGGGGGCATATTCGACTGTAAAGTGCTGCGGAGATGCCAACTGAGAAGACGACGCAGAAATACGGTGCACACCCACCCTTAAGTTTTGTAGCACCGGAGGAGGGGAAGAGCTAGAAAGATCATACTGGGATATTGTGCTTTTCCCCCCTTAGTAGTTTAGAAATGAGACTTGTTGGATTAAAAACATTAACAAGGATGCACGCTACAGAAACCGATCTGGGGTGGATTTTTTTAAAAAAACAGTTTCGGAAGGAGTGGCAGTCCAAAAAGATGCAATAAATTAACTCCTGTCAAATACATTTCTCCCTTGAATTTAGGAATTAAGACCTTGCTGCTAAATCTCTTGCATGTGGACCCATTGCTGACCCTAACTGAGTTCTGTGGGGGTTTTAGCCACAGAACCGTAGACAGTCACAAAAAATTACTTTGTAGTAACTTTCTGAGACAATCCAGTGTGCAGAAGAAAAGTGAAGCCATACTCAGTATGGAATCTGGGCTCTGTGATGTACCAGGTATAAATGAAACTCATTCACCCAGTGTGGCATTTGCTAGATCAGCTCATACTATTCTGTGCAAAAGTGAATTCTCAGCATTTGACCACTGTGGTGGGAATGACCCAAAACAACAGTGTGCCACTATGTGCCTGCATATGGGAACACACTGTGCACAGCACACACTTTAAAAAATGAAGGACAAACTTGATTCCCAGTTGGAGTACTCTGGAAGCATAGTACTATCCCACCTATAGCAGGGTCCGTGTCCTGCTCCTGTGTCTTCTCCATCCCTAGAAAAATGCTACCTTTGGGGACAGCTTGCTGAAGGCAAAGAACTTCTGAAATGGAGTGGCTGTGACAGGTGTGGCTGCAGCATAGTCACTTTACACAAAACCCACAGGGGGAAAAAATGCCTTGTCTCCAGTTAGATCAATCCTCCTAGTTCAGGCGTGTCCTATCTATAACTTTCCCTGAGCTGGTTCCATGACATACGTTGGATTACAACAACTCATGTATTCCCCAACCAATGTTGCCAAGGCTGATTTATGTTGATCTGCAGTAGCATTCCAGGAGCTCAGGCTGTGGTCTGCCTACACATCTCCTGGCTTCCTGGATCTCCTGGACATGCAAAGTTGGCTCTGTATGCAGAGACAGGCTGCACACATACCTCCCCAAAGAGAGTTCTTGCATCAATCAAGTGACATACATACTCTCTGGCTCATCCACATGGCAATCAGAATACCAGCTTATTTTCTGGAGTTGTGATGACTCCCCAAAGATTTCTAATGCAAGATCAGATTTGCCAGATTTGTGTTCTTTACATGTGTCACCTCTAATTAATTTAGGCTATCTTCTATATTGATCTTCTGTAGTTGCATCTCCCTGCAGACAGTCACTCCCAATTTTAAAAACAACTCTGTGCAATACTGAAACATGTGATACCAATTTATGCAATAAATATTAGCTTACTGGAAATGATCCAGAGCTAAACATTTGCACAGCCTGCTTATTTAAATGTTAGCTCAGAAGTCCCATTCAACTGAATGGGATCAACTTTCTGGTAAATATACTTAGAATTATAATCACACAGATTCCACAATGCCTACTCCGAAATAGGTTTGCTGTGGGGCTTACTCACAGATAATTGTGTGAAGGATTGTAGCCTGATAGTCTCATTCATTTCAGTGGGCAAATTGAGATGTAATGCAACTCTATTGGTGTTTATTCAGAAGCAAGTCCTATGGCTTTTAATGGGGCTTATACCTAGGTAATTGAACAAGTTTGCAGCCTTACACAACCTTAAGTATCAAGATTTACTATGATACACAAAGTAAATCTAGCATAGGAAACATGGATGGCATTTTTCAATAAAAACATTTCCACTCTGAATGTTCATTGGGCACTATGCTGCTGTTAGCTGAATCCTAGCTTCAGCATTTCAAACTATATAAACTCTGGATCAGAAGATGGAGAATTTGTAATCTTCCTGCTGTACTATACATTCTGTCATCCTTGATTGTTGGCCATGTTGGCTGGGGCCGCTGGATTTGGAGACCATGAACACAAGGATGACAAAGATGTTCCATCTCCATCCTAGCTCCTGTTGGTAAGGGACCATACTTGGAACTGAATGAGAGCTGGTGGTCTAGCAACATTACCTCCATCCATAGGCTTCTCCTCAGTGTATCTAAGTCTTGCTTGCCATGTCTACAGGAATAATAATGCCCTTGACTGGATCTTGATTCCTGGTGACCATATCTGTGCAGTTTGTTTATTATGTTAGATTTCTATCCACTTTTTCCTTAGGTGGTCCCCCATCCAAGTATTGCACTGTGTACACTTCAAAAATTATTCAGAGGAAGTACTTACAGTCATAATTGGTGGCCTAGGTGGCTTTAAAAAACAAGATCATGCAAATTTAACCTTGGGGCATTGGGGAATCTGGTAGATTCCACTGATGGTTCCCATGTAGAATTGTGTAGGTGGAAATAATCCAGCCAGTCCTGCTCTTGTTTTTCAGTAGCATATTTAAAGAAATTAACATGCACTGATTTTACTCAAATCATTCCTGCGGATCTGATGATCATTAATGGGATAGCAACAGGGTGCCAACTGTATGTTTTTACTGTTACTCACATGGAGATATGCATACTGTGCAACTAAATGAATTATGTGATTAGAAGTATTATTAGAGCAGATTGTTATAAAAGATCTGCCATATTAGTTTTAACACTAAATGTGGATGTTTAATGAAATATCACTACAGTATATAAAACATGTTATAGGGCTGCTCCCCTGTGATTGCTTACTTAGGAGTAAGTCCTGTTAACTCAATAATATTGATGTCCATGTTAACATGCACTGGAATGGACTGCAGCAACTGTTTTACACCTGCTAATTTGGGAGTTTCATTGTAAGCAATGCAAGTTTCTTCTGAGTAAATGGGCATAAGAACTGGTAGCATCTTCAGCTGTATGTACCCCTGCTTTGTTGCTAAATGTAGTTGGATTATTTCTGAGTAAGCATGCATCAAACTGGATGACAAGTTCACATGATCAGATGACTTTTTATCGAAGCTCTGAAGATACCAGCATATGTAGGCCCAGCAAGAAAGGAAACATGAGGAAATGAATTGCTCTTTGAGTGAGATAGGTGGTGATTAAATTCGATTAAATATTATAATATAATATAATATAATATAATATAATATAATATAATATATAATATATAATATATAATATAATATAATATATAATATAAACACACACACACAAACTAAAGTTTCACCAGGTTGCATCCTGGCTGAATGCCTGTTTATACATTAAAGAAGCTTGAGTACTGTACAGAAAATATGTTTAGGATAATACAGCGGATACAAACTACCCAAGATGAGTGCAGATCTGGTCAGCCACATTTTAGTCTAACAAGTTCAGTGAAACCAGCCCGTGTGGTTTTTTTATGTCCACGGTGTCTTACAAGTCCAGAAAATGTGGTTATTTGAGTAAACTAGGCTCAAGTCAACCATAGGTAAGCATATTGTGAGAACAGAGCCTATTACTTCCTGATTATTAGCATATGGGTACATTTTATTCTTACCTAACTCCTATTCCTTCCCCACTACCTTCTGAAGGGGAAAGAGCCACTCTGTGCCTTTCTTCAGCTGGTTCTTTAGAAACGTTAATGGCTATTATTATGGCCATGACTTCATGTACACAGTTTGTGTTCAGTAAAGTGTTTTATACTAATAATCAGGCTGTCTGGTTATATAAATATTGCAGTTTTACTTCGTGTCTCATGTGACTTATAACTATTTTGACACTCATGAGCAAGTCTGCCAAAAGTGCCAATATATTTTCTATAATAATAATAGATACTGATGAGGATGGATACATGTGGGTGAATGAACACATCTGGTGAGGGCTTTAAATTGTTGAGCTGGCAGAGAGAACGTTATGTTACAACTATAACCTGTAACTGGGAACATCAACTCCTCTGCTTTAGTATATTGCAAGCAAAATACTAGTGGAAAACCAACCAACCAGAAGTTAGCATCTATCAAAAGTGAGTAATTGTACCCAGTCTTTTGGGGGAGATGGACTGTGATGAAATTAGATAGATAGATAGATAGATAGATAGATAGATAGATAGATAGATAGATAGATAGATAGATAGATATGAGTTCAGAGGCTGTGCAAAGATCCAAATTCAAAGAGCAAAGTGTGATTTAGAGTGCACAAAGTACCTGTCAGAAATACCACAAAAAAGCTGTGTCTTTTCTTGCATTCACCTTCTGCAGCTGAAGAGTGGTCCTGGGAAAAGACACGTTTGGGTTAAGGTGTTCTGACAGATCATACGCATGTTCCATGCTCACCCCAAATTGCATCCGTTCTTCCGTGCTGTACTGCTGCACAGCCCTAATAGTTTCTATTAATTTACAGGATCAGCTACATGATTGTTTTTATCAGGATGGATTTTTTCATGGAGTACTAGAATGCCCTCAGTCTTCTAAGTCACTCCTTCTAGAAGAATTCAAGATCATAGTACACATAGCATGGGTTCTTTTCAACTGATCAGCCAGCTGGCTGAATCCTGCTGGCCCAGCTCTGCATTTGTAACCCATCCATAAACTGTCCTCTTCCTTCCATCCCCCAGTTTCCTCCCTCTTTGAACTTCTTAAACTAACTAGACAGCAGCCAGCCAAGTGAGCTAATCGTGCAGCCGTTAGACATCAAGGAACTTGATGAAGGGGAGAATAAGAAATAGCAATGGTGGTTTAATCAGGCAAAGTTGTGCAAGGGATATAGAGGATACTGCTTTTAAGTCATAGCAAATGGGTATGTCAGACTAGATTTCTGGCCAAGTTCTCTTAGATCACAAGAGGCCCTTCAGAACTTTGAGCAAAGCTTCTAGAAACAGCAGGACTTTTCACATTTTTGGTTCAGTCCATACAATGAGATTATCATCTCTGAGCAGTAAAGATCCAGACCATTACATGGTAACAGAGCATTCTCTTTGCTGGCCTCTAGTGGTCATCTGGACTTTTGCAGCGCAGATTTGGTAGCCAGACTTATGGAGCACCCAGCTTAGGAAGACCTGGCAGGTGCCATTCCAAGTGTTTTGACAAACTTGCTTTTTTAAAAAGCTTGGGTAAGTGTAACTAGCTAGCTGCGGTCCAATCCCATTTTTAAATTTATTTTGATAATGTTGAAGCTGCATGTTGCAATTTAAGGGCAGAAATCAATGCCAATGGAGATTTAATCTCAGGACCTACAGTTTCACGAAACAAGTAAAAATATTGTTAGAAGAAAGGGTGTCATGTATAATAGAGAAACAATAGGCTGGTGGGGATCTTTAATTCTTCCCCTGCCTGTCACTTATCCTTCTGCCCCCACCCCTTTTCCATAAAACACAGCAAACATGTTTTCATGACCCCGAAAATGTGGCTCAAGAGTGGCCTTATAAGGCATCTAGGAGATTCAATAACAAAATAAAGAAGAGCCTTGGATAGAGAGGAGAAGAAATAAACAATTCCTCCTACTGCCCACTCCTGCCTGCCTGCCTGCCTGCCTGCCTGCCTGCCTGCCTGCCTGCCTGCCTGCCTGCCTGCCTTCTTGGTACCTTCAAGTCAGTGTTGATTCCTGGTGACTGCCTGGACAGGTCCCTGCAGTTTTCTTGGAAGAAAAGGTCACCCAGGTGGCTTTGTGCCTATGGCAGGACTAGAACTCTCAGTCTCTAGCCCAGAGCCTTACCCACTACACCAAACTGGCTCTCTTGCCAGTGCCCTCATTGCTACTTCAAATACTGCCCTTTGCAGCAATTCAGCAAAGGGTCAAGTTCACAAATCAAATCCCCCCATTATTAACTCCCTGATTTGATTATAAATTGCTGCTGAGGGAGTGCCACACAAGCTTGCTTGCTTATTTATTTATTTAAAATATCTGTATGCCACTTACTTGTATGACTCTAGGCAGCTTACATTAAAACAGCCCTACAAATTATCCAGTGTTACAACTACATTGGTTGCTATCTTCAGTTAAAATCTTCCTCCCCAAATGCCCTAGGGAAAAGGACTGTTTCTACAGTTCTTTTAGTTTCCTGAAAGATCAAAGGGAGTGAGCTACCCCCGTGGGACAAGCTATTCCAAAATGAGGGGGCTGCCACTGAGAATGCCTTTCTCCAGGTGGTTCCTCCCTGATTTCCCTAGAGGTGGGCACTCATCAAATCCTCTCCCTGCTATACCTGTAGGATGGGCACATTTTCCCTGGAGAAGATTGTCCTGAGAATAACAATCCACCTTCGCACTTCTTGCAAGCTCTATTTATTCTGGCTTTCTCTGTTTATTCTGGCTTTGTATTTATTCTCACTATTTATTCTGTCTCTATTTATTCTGGCTTTCTTGTTTAATTGTGGGATGATTGTAGTTTAGTAACTGATAAAGCTAGCTTCTTTGATATCCCGGGATGGGGTGGGGGGTTGTTAACTGTTTTTCGTATAGCACTTTCATAAACTCAGTTCTCTGGCTGGAGGGCTAATATTAATTTTCTCTCAGAAAAGTGTGGTAAAGATTATCTCAGTCACTCCTTAAAAGCAGTTCACCAAAGATGGCAACATTCCAGTCTGCCCTGCAACGACGGTTCTCAAGAAATGCATCAGGTTGGAGAGAAGGTTGGCAAATGTTTCCTCTGGGATTGTTCCTCTAACCCTTCTGACAGTGGAAAATAGTTTAAAATATATTATTCATCTTGTTAGTTCAGTTCTTATTCCAAGCGATGAGATCAACATTTTATTTCTGTACATCCAAATTTGGGATTTGAGAAATCAGCAATAGTACATTAAAATATATTCAGACAGGTTGGTTAGGCTTAGCTTGGAAAGCAGGTCTTTATCATCAGGTAGTCCCTGTTTAGCAACTGCCTCATACAGTGACCGTTCACAGTTATGACGGTGATGAAAAAGTAACTTTGCAACCAATCCTCGCATTTAGGACCTTTGCAGGTCTGTGAAGCTGAAGTAAGATCATAAGCACAGTCACGGTTTCATTTAGTGACCAAGTTGCTGATCCCAATTGTGGCTGCTAGATGATGACCACCTATATTATTCCCTAGCATAAATAAGGACCATGAGCTGTTCGATCAAGAGCTTATTGTTCCTTAACTTCTGAAGCTGTGGGTAACTTTGCAGATCAAGAGATAGCACTCTGGTTTTAAGTACATTTCACAGAAACAGGAGGCACCAATGCACTCTCGAGCCTAACCTGGTATTTCCCATTGATGGATTGGGACTATCATTCCCAGAATTCCCAGCATGATGGCCAAGAACAAAAGGAACGGTAGCTGGGAGAATATTGCAAGGTAGCAAATACTATGTTCAACCCTGTCCCCTACACACCAACCTGGAAATATTAACTCTTCTGGGTTGCAGATGTGGTTGACTTCCTATACTCTCTGCCCCATACAATTTTGATGGCATTTGGCAAAGCATTCTTTGTTAATAAGAAGACAATAAGTGAAGGCCTCATATCCATATGACTTTCTGAAATGTCATTTGGCTATCTTTGTTTGGTGTGGCTAGAAGAAGCAGCAACTTCACCAAAATGAACTCTTTGGATATATTATTCCAGCTTCCAGGGAGTAGTAAACTGGGGACTGCACGGATTGTTTAATTGTTTAATTTTTTTAGATTTTTTTATCCCACCTTTATTATTTTTATAAATCACTCAAGGCAGCAAATATACTGTACCTAATACTCCTTCCTCCTCCTATTTTCCCCACAACAACAACCCTGTGAGGTGAGTTGGGCTGAGAGAGAGGGACTGGCCCAAGGTCACCCAACCGGCTTTGTGCCTAAAGCAGTAAGTGCTGTAAGTGCTTTATACTGTGTTAAGAGAGGCCTGTTTTGTCCACCATTGTTTCTCTAGAGCAGTGTTTCTCAGTAACTCGGTAACTTTAAGACGTGTAGACTTCAACTCCCAGAATTCCCCAGCCAGAATGCTGGGGTTGAGAAACACCACTCGAGTGCATAGCAGACCACTAAATTACTTGCCACCAACTCTTGCTGGTCATGTTATTCAATATTTTTCTAGCTGGAGAAGCTTTGAATTGAAGATGTAGCCCCTATTCTGGCACTGAAAACCACACTGGGCCCTTGAGTGACAATGCCAGGGGCTACACTTTCAAAACTAACAGTTGATGCCAAAGATTATTAGATTAAATTTCATTTTATTTTCATTTGGCCATAATAACATTTTAAATATGGTTAACACAATCCCTCCTCAGTAATAGATTTAATCATTTCTTCCTTCTGTCTAATTAAAAATAAAAGATCCTGGCTTGGGGAAAAGAAAGAATGTAGGAGCTTCTGAAACATATTTAAGTGGTAGAATCCTGGTCCAATATTGGGGTGGGATGACTGGAATTTGGAGAACCCAGGAGAGTGTTGGAGGTTGTCTTGGGGATATAGCCAGTTGCAAAGCCAGTTTATCAGCTATCTTGCCCCCTTCCTACTATCCCTGCTTCTTGCAGGTGTGCATGCCTTCAGACAGAGCACTGGGCAACAGCCATCCAGCATTTAATTTTTTTCATAAAGCCCATGGAGCCCAGTGGCTGACCATAAGGACAGCTGGCACTAAATCAGCTTTGTTTTAATGTAAACTCACACAATTGGTTCTCAGAGCTATTGACTTTGAGGGACCATCGCTGTTCTGGTGCCCAGGGCTGGTAAGACACTATCAGGAAAGAACAGCAGTGGTGGCTCAGGACACTCTCTTGGGGACACTCACAGGTTGTGTCACCCTGGGGCTGCCTGAGCTGGGCTGCAATTGCAGGCAACAGTGAAAAGGCAGCATTGAGTTCTCTTCTTTTGGCATTTTCTGTATCTCTGCTGCCATCTAGTGGTTGCCTCTAATTAGTATGTACAGAGTCTGCTCACTGCACTTCTCCAAGCTTCTCCTGCCTGCTGCTCCATCCTACCTATCATCCCCCTGTAGGCAAATGCCTAGGCCAGTGTTTCTCAGCCTCAGCAACTTTAAGATGTGTGGGCTACAACTCCCAAAATTCCCCAGCCAACTGCGCTGGCTGGGGAATTCTGGGAGTTGAAGTCCATACATCTTAAAGTTGCTGACGATGAGAGTCACTGGCCTAGATACTTAGATGGCTGTGTGCTTTGTGCAGCAGATTATGGCCTGCTTTGTTTTTTCAAAAGATTGAAGGCCATGCTGGAGCCTTTGTGCTTGTGAGCTCAGAGGCAACAACCGCTCCAGCCTTGACTGGACACCACTGGCAACAAGAGGTACCCATTTGTGAGCCTCAGAAGTAGGGCCATGGGTGTCCCTGTGATCAAAGAGTCAAGATGGCGGCCACAACAGTACAACTGAAGCTTTGCCTCTTTTTTATGTGGCCACCATCTTTACATTTTTGACCACACCCTGTAGACTCCCATGTGTAGGGCATACCAAAAGAGAGACACTTAACTCGCCCCATCTCAAAATTCAAGCACCAGCCAAGCCTCCAACAAGGGCTGGAATGTATGGTGGACTGGATTGCTATACATAGTTTTTTTTTTAATCCGTTCGGTCGTGTCCAATTCTCAGAGACTGCCTGGACAAGTCCCTGCAGTTTTCTTGGCAAGGTTTTTCAGAAGTGATTTGCCACTGCCTGCTTCCCAGAGCTGAGAGAGAGAGACTGGCCCAGGTCACCCAGCTGGCTTCGTGCCTAAGGCAGGACTAGAAATCATGGTCTCCTGGTTTCTAGCCTGGTGCCTTAACAGCTACACCAAACTGGCTTGCCACACAATAGTAGTGGACCCATATTTAATGTACAAGGTAAATGGGTGAGTCCTAATGTCTCAGTGGATTGCAGCAAGGGTGGGCAATCCATGATCTGCATGCTGAGTGTGCCCTCTTGCACCCTGTTTGAAGAACCCCAACACACCAAAATCACACTGCCAGATTTCAGAATATTGGTGGTTTTTAAATTTCATTTTCAAAATTAACAGTTGGAATGAGAGCAAGAGTCTACTAGGAGACCATCTTCAAATCCCACCCTAAAATCTTTTCCAAACCCTCCAAAATGGTCCCAAACTCAAATCACTCTTTGGGGATTGCAATCCTTTTTTTCTCCAGGGCTTTAAGGGTGGGATTTAGAACAGGAAGCACCTGAGAGCCAAACCACTCCTATCTCCATCCTTAAAATCTCTCACCTCTCCCAAATGGCCTGAAATCATTGTTTTGTGGCTGATTTTAAACTATTTTTCAGGATTTGGGGGGTTTAAGTTGGAGATGGGAGCGATTTTACATCCCAGAGGTCTCCTGCTCCAAATCCTACCCTTAACCCACCCACCCAACCCCCACTGATGCCAAAAACTGGACTGAAAAAAAGATCTTCCTGTCTAATCCAGTTATGCCACATCATCACTGTATGACCTTCAATAAAGGCAAAGAGATGTAGTCCCTGATCCCTAAATGTTTCCCATCCCTGGGGTATGGGACTTGCTGATTCTAAAAACCAGCTTACCCAGTCACTAGCCATGCAATTGTGTCAGGAACACATGTGCATAATAGAGCACCAGGGCTGGAAAGCCCTTTCCAAGACATAATATTTTTATTTGCATGTGCAACATGTTCTTGCAGGAGTCATAGAATCATAGGGTTGGAAGGGACCTTGGTGGTCTTCAAGTTCAACCCCCTGCCCAGTGCAGGAATCCTCATACCATCTCAGACAAATGACTGTCCAATCTTTTCTTGAAAACCTCCAGTGATGGACCACCTGTCACTTTAGGCAGACTGTCCCATTGCTTAATAGTTCTCACACAAGTCTCTTCTGGCTGCTTGGAAAAGGACTGCTGCAATCAAGTAAATCACAACCGTAGCAACACACAGCTTCACCCTGAGGTGCTGGTTGATCAGACTTCTGCAGAAGCATCTCTCATCTGCAATGCAGGTTGTGGCTTGCACATTCCCAAAGCACTAGTATGATGTCACAGACTGGCATGAACCATCCTTAAATCTCTTTATAATCTTATATGTGGAATCTCATACCTGAAAATGGATGGAGAACATGAAATTGAGGATTGTTTCTATCAAACATGGGCATTTCTACTGGTTCAACAGTTTTATTCAAGGCCTTCTACAAGCAAAAATCCAGAATACAGCTTCAAATTGCTTTGATTTCCATCTAATTGTCAGTATTTCCTGTTTCTAGCAGCAGTGCATTTCCTGTTCCTAATATCAGCCAAATGCAGAAGGTCCTAAGATACACAAAAATAAGCATGGCAGATGTTTGTACAAAATTTTGGAAAAGACATGGTCTGAAAATGTCCCATTCCCTGTAGGACAGGAAGAAGGGGGTTCATTTTTCATTTAACAGAACTGTTTCCATTATGGTTAGCAAACTCAGTCCAGTCATTAAAGTAAAGCATTTTTAAGAATAAATCCTGGAGCTATTTATTTGTTTGTTTGTTTTCTATCCCGCCTTTATTATTTTTATAAATTACTCAAGGCGGTGAACATACCTAATACTCCTTCCTCCTCCTCTATGCTATGCATAGAAATATCAGCCTTTCATGCTTACTTGAGAGCAAATAATTGTGCCATCACTGTGCAAGGATGCTGCATAGCTAGTATCAACATAGGATGAGTCTTAACACCACCTCAACAGTTTTATCCTTCTACCTTGGGGTTGCTAACATGAGTTGGCAGCTGCATTTCCAGCTGAGAAATGTATGCTATTTACTCTCATTAATCAAGTTGTTAAACTTAACATGTCACTTGAAGTTGGAGTGGCAGCAGTTGGGTTTACAGAAAGTAGAATTTGTAGCCAAGGTTTGCTATAGTTTAGAAACTATTTTCCATGGAAGTTATTCTGGATTTAAATGGTGACATAAGAATTTGGCACATGCATGCTCATCAATGGGTCTTACTAGGTTGTGTGAACTCAGCCAAGGTCTCTGGTAGGAGATTTTAAAGACAACCAGATATTTTTAAATTGGAGAGCTTAAGAAATGGTGCTAGGATTTTCAGCCTGCAACAATCTGTACTACTTTGTATCAATATAGTACATTGCTCTACCATAGAACAATTTAAAATTACCAGCTTTCTTTGTCATGATCTTAATCTCTGAAACTAATGTTTGTGTCCCTCTAACTGAGGCCAAATATTGCAGAAACTAAGTAAGTGAACTGTTTCTTGATCAAGAAAAGAGATATGGGAAAGAGGACTTGTAGCTATTAAAAGTCATGAAAGCAATACCAGTTTATTAAAAAAAAAAAGTGACCTGTTAACGAATCTGAGTAATTGACTCAAGCATGGATTTCCATCTTCAGTTTATCTGCAGGGACCTGAATATAAGATTTCTGTGGGAATATTTTTTCTTTATTTCAATTTTGGCTATTCTTTGAGCATTGATAGCCCTTCAGTGCATTTTAAAACTACTAGAAGTTTTCAAGGGTATATGTAACATATCTCTTGCAGGTCCTCATAGTCTTAGTGTAAAGATGGTTTGTTGAAATGAATGACAATATATTGAAAGTATGATAGGCTCTTTCTTGAAGAATTTCATTTCACTCACAAGAAGATTGTTTGCCACAATGGGAATATTTGGCTTCAGCTCTTTTTGGCAAGTAGATTGAAGCCTGATAATTGGAATGATTTTTTTTTCCAGCCACAGTGATCACAAAAATTGTAATCATAATGAGTTAGATGTTAACACTCAATTCTTCTCTTTGTGACCAGTAATTGCAAGACATCAAAAGGTACAGCAAAAGGAAGAAGAGCTGTTGCCCCATGGAGGATGCAGAAAATCCCATGTTTAGTTTTTCTTACATTGCTAGCTGAGGGAATCAGTAAGTGTTGGGAAGTATCTGTTAGCTTTTGAGGTTTGCATAAGGCAGGGAAAGAGAATATGTTTGGAACATGTATGGAGCCAGTTTGGCCTAGTGGTTAATGCACCAGGCTAGAAACCAGGAGCCTGAGAGTTCTAGTACCGCCTGAGGCATGAAAGCTGGCTGGGTGACCTTGGGCCAGTTGTTCTCTCTCAGCCCAACTCACCTCACAGGGTGGTTGTTGTGGGGAAAATAGGAGGAGGGAGTATTTGGTATGTTCACCACCTTGAGTTATTTATAAAAATGATAAAGGGATAGAAAATAAATTAATTAATTTTAAAAAACATGTAATGGTCCAAATATTGTTGCACTACAGCATCTAGTGTTGAGTGATGATGGGCTTGTAGTTCTGGAAGGCTACAGGTTTCCTCCCCATTCCAGCATAGGGGTGGGAGAAAAAAATGGGGAACCAGTTTAGGGCAGGGTTTCTCAGCCAGGGTTCCATGGAACCCTAGGGTTCTGCGAGAGGTCACTAGGGGTTTCCTGGGAGATCATGATTTATTTAAAGAATTATTTCAAATTCGAGGAACTTCACAGTAGAGAGGCAAGTTTCATTCTTTATTTTTAGTTTAAGAACACTGTTAGTGCATATATACAGGCCTACACATGAAACGAATATAATAATTTTGTAATGTCTGGCCTCTATTTGATCCTGAATGTGCAGGGGTTCCCCAAGGCCTGAAAAATATTTCAAGGGTCAAAAGGTTGAGAAAGGCTGGTGTAGGGAAAGTGTTGGTATTGTGCAGGTAAGGAAGAAATAACATGCAGTGTGTGTTGCAGTTCTGCAGTTAGGGGTCGATGGTAGAGAAGCTGTAGTGACTGGGGACAGAGTATATTTCATCAAAAATGGAAAATATCATTAGAAAAGGATATCAGCTACAGACTCAGCAAATAAACCTATAAAGAGGGATTTATTGCCAAACCTCTTTACAGGGTATTATTTTATATATGTATTTATGTAATTACTTTTTATAAGCTGTTTTGAAAGCACTTTGCTCTGAAAGGCAGCACAGAAATACTTGAAATAGTTCATTTAATGGCTTTTTGGAAACCCATGGAGATTTCTTGTCCCTGACTCTGATTTTCAAAAAGAAAGAGCCTCCTTCAAGAATAGACTTGAATGCCAGCGTTTTCTTCAGCATTTACTGCCCATGCACAAATGCATGTGCACCTTTCAAGCCAGTTTTCTTTCCTTGCTTCCTTCGCTGGCTCATCATCCGTATGCTTTTTGGAGCCAGATTTAACAGAATGGACCACTCTTTTCCTACAGGCCATCAGGTTCTTCAAGAAGCACCTTCTTTTATGACTACAAACACTTCCATATCATGGCCAAGAAAATTACAGGGATATTTCACATCACCGGAAGGGATACTTTATTTTTACTTCAGTCATCTTCGTAATTCTGCATGAACAACTCAAGATGGGAGGGAAGAACATCCTGGGAGCTAGAATGTGGAGCAAAGGCTATTATTAGGAGCCAGGAAGTTGCCATGTATATTAAATATAAGAGTACTGTGTATTGAAAGCATTTAATTTACAGTGCTCTTATTTAAAGTGGTCACACAGGCACCAAACTCAAAATACCACTGGCTCTTGAGAATGGAATGGTTAATGCTTCATGTTCTGCTATCCTGATGCCTTTTACCTTTCTAGTAATCTTTCTCCTGAGGCTGTTTATAGATGCCTTTTTTCCTCTGTAGTCAGCACATCTGCTGAGTCATTAATTGCAATCTCTTAAGAAACACCCATCCCTCTCCCTATGTGTAAAAAGTGCTGATACATACAGGGTGCTAATATTAGATTCAGTTTTATGTGATAGAATGATTCGCAAGATAAACACAAATCATATACTGAGTGTATATCCAGCTTTAAAGCACCCTTGGCAAAAGTACATAGCATTGTTTGGTTGGTTCATCACCAAAAAAGAAGAAATACAAAAACAAAACCAGAAACCAGCTGGCATTCAATAATGTATGTATGAAGTTGCAAGTGTGGAAATAATTGCTATAATTTAAGTTAAAATACTACTTCAACTAAGAACCAGCCTGTTATTTCTCTGGAAAGAATCTGTGCAAAAAGCTAGGGACAAGTATCAGAAGAAACGTGTCCATGCTCTGAGATAATCAGAAAAGGGCCTTCTCTTTTTCCTTTGCTTACATGAGTGCATTTATTAATGACACAAGAGAGAAAGGTCTCCCAGCTATAGAATAAAACATGACTGGCACCTTAGCTGTGTTCTGCTGGTTGGCAAAGTGGCTCCAGAGTATTCACTGGACCCTATCTCTGGAACCCCCATATAAAATCAAGTCAAATCACTATAATCTTGCCAGATGCAACATAAAAATATCAAGATTTCATGAGATCTTGTATAAGAATGATGACAGCTGAAATTTCACTGAAATCTTGTGAGATTTTGGAGGCCTCATGCAAAATACTGGCAATCCTGTAATACCCCATTAAAATGTGGGGGCTTTCCCATTATTTCATGTAATGGCAACTGGAGATCAGAAAGTTTACACCTGATTCAAACTTTATTATTGCATAGACATTTTAAAATCACTCTTTAAAAATAAAATACTGTATTTTTAATATTGGTTGATATAGCATTAAGTCTTACAGAGTATTTAGATATTGTACTGTTATATTTTAAATCACTGCTGTTTACTGTATCCCACCCTTAAAGCCTTTGGGAGGTTAGGGTGCACTCCAGTATGTCCAAATTAAGCTAACTGGTACAAAACAACACAGGATAAATAGAGAATAACAGAGGATGTGTCAGCAAATAGACAAGATACATTAAGGAAAGAATTTTCTCCATAACTTGTGTTTTGGTTTAGGCTCATTTCCATATTCTCCAAGAATATTTTCAATTTTCACTCATCATAACTTCCTGCTGGTTGAGGTGGAGTTTTGGCTGTACACACTAAAGAAATCTAACTTTCTTCCTCTCCCAGTCGTTCTGGAGTGGTCAGCTTCAGCTTCTGCTGTAATGCAGTTGAGAAGAAGTGAAAAATGGGGACAAAAATAATGGGATTTCTCAAAGCGGAACCTACATCAAGAAATACAAACTTTATTTACACTACCTAATGTGGTGTGACTGCAGCATTTAACTGTTGCGTAATTTAAAATGTGCTCAGTAGCATAGAAAAGCATAGCAACACTTCCTCCATTCTTGTCATCTACCTAATTGTGCTTTGCCAAATTTACTTTAGTGTAAATTTACTTTAGTTTTTTAAGCAAGTTTCTAGTCTTCATGCCTGCTGTACACCATATACACTGTATGGCAGGCATGAAGACTAGAAACTTGCTTAAAAAACAGTTGAGTGTTGGGGGCAGATAGCAACATCCTCTTCCTTCCAACAAGGCAAAGCCATTTTTCTTTATCAGAGGGTTTTGGTTTTTAAGCTGAAGTAGATTTTAACTGATGGAGCTGCTTTTTCTTTCTTTCATACAGATCTTCTTAATCGTATTTCCAGGTAATTTGTAAGATTAATTGTAATTGTGCATTCATATTTTATTTGGGGCCACCATTTTTACTGGAAAGATCAGATAATTATATAAAGTAAAATAATAAATCCAGACACTAAATAATAAATGCCTTTCTGGCTGGAAGGCAGGCTTCCAGAGGCTCAAGAAAATTGTTTCTGATGCTTGCTTGGAGCTGCAGAGATAAAAGGCCACATCATATTCAGCTGGGGAATGGCATTCATCTTTGTGGGTCAAAAGTTGGGCAGGCCTGCTTCAAAATGACAGCATTGGCTATGCTGGTCACGGGCCATGTTGCCCCTGGAAGAATTAGCTGCTTTGATTTAAACAGGGCTCTTGCCAGAAGTAGGAGAGGTCTAAGACCCATGCTATAAAACTGAAATTGTATCAGTTTCTACACAGCCTACTTGTAAGGAAGTAATAAAACATCCATAGCCTGCATCTCCTTGTCCTTCTGACAACTGAACAGCTTCTGTAAAATAGTATTATTCACCCCTGGCTACAAAAACTTCTAGCAGTGAAACTCCAAGGCATCCATAAAAACTGCATTTCTGGCATTCCTTGATTTTTCTTTAAAGCATGTTGCACAAGATTTTTTTAAACTCTGGGCTGCAAAAATTAAGATGCAGCTTAACTCTCTTTCACCATTTGTTCTTACGGTGCTGTTGAGATCCAGTGGATTCTTGACACATCCTAGCTGAAACACATGATTTAGTTTCACCCAAAATAAGTAGTAAGAATCAAATGTACACTGTGAGCATGTTACCTCCTGTGTTAAGGGAAAGCCATTTTAGAGCAGAACCATTTCATAAAAGATCTACAGTCTGCTTGTCCACTGTACACACATAAGGCCGTTGAATAGTGAGAAAATATGTTATGCCCCAATATTGCTCCCTTTTTTCAACTGCCTCTTCATATGAATTTCCTGTAGGAATAATGTTGTGATCATCAGATGTATGGCTTATATTCATTCCTTGCCTTTCTAACCTATCAATCTATATTTTTTAAGAGAAAAAACAAAAATGCGATAATGAAAAATGATCTCAAAGGCAGGGCATCTCCAAGGTCAAAAAGCTGACAAAACACAGACCTGATAAAACTGTCCCCAGGAGAATAATATATGCTTGGGACAGAGGTTAATTTGGGAATACAGCATGGGGGGAAATCTGGGGAAACAAAAGTTAAAAGTCAAGAAAGAACTATTAGTTTTTCCCTTTATGTGGGATAATGTCTCTGGCGGAAAGTTTGTAAGATCAGAAAGAGAGTTTTACTTTAAATGAAACCTTAATAACAAACTCTTGTTACAAGACTTTTTGTACAAAATCTACGTCAAATAGGTGCAAATGAAAAAAATAAAACCTTAATCGTGTTCTCTGTTTACTCTAGAACTAGACCTAGAATTGGCTGTTCCACACAATTATTTTTTCTTAACAGATTAGTTTAAAAATAAAATGTTTTATGTCATGTCAAATTGCAAATATGTTTTTTTTAAAAAAAGATATAGCTAAGTACATCAGCATAATTTCCTCGAGAAAAAGATCCACCTTCTAGTAGCCTCTAGAAGGTGCCTGAGTATAGCCTAAAAGGACTGTCATTTAACAGAATGCTGCCTCTGGATAAGGAAGCTCTCTTTAGAATGAAATCCAGCATGCCATTGATGAGCCACTCAAGTTTGAGGGCTGCGCTTATGGCAGCCATTGGTGCTACTGCGTCAGCTAACTGATGGGTTATGGATCAGAGCAAGCTAATGTTCAAGTCAGGAAAACTTAACTCAGTGTAATGTGTGCACTGCTGAGCAGCATGCAGATCACCTTGATGGGGTGTTGGGGATTGGTATGACTTGTTCCACATTCTCAGAAAGGACCTTCCTGGAGATCAATGCTTCTTCATGGTTAATAGCAGTAGAAGCAATCTCCAACAAGGAGTGGGAGGAGGTTTCTCCTCATTCCAGACATTTTGGGGTAAAAATCTCTCTCTCTCTCTCTCTCTCTCTCTCTCTCTCCCTCTGTGGGTATGTGGATATCTGTTGTGCATATACTCGTACACCTCCTGACATGACCATGATGTGGAAGCTGCTCACTTTTGCTTTACACACTTTCCTAGGAGTAAGTCCAAATGGACCTAGCAGAAGGGATCAAGTAGAAATATCTAGGCTTGCGCTTATAGGTGCAACAAACATAGTCATTCATGGGCTCTGTCCTTCTTAGTATTCTATATTTGACCATAGCTCAAAGACCAAGAAACAAGAAAACATTACAGCCTTTCCTGGTGACAAATTCCATAAGACAGGAAACAGTAAGTAATTCATTTTACTTCATAAATGTTCCAGTCTACCTCCAGTCCATCTTAATTATCTTCCAGTATGCCAATTCCATCTTATACTTAACAGTTCCTCCAGCATAGGAGAGAAGACAGATTCCATTAAGAAGCTCAGAACTGGAAGTTAAAGCTGTGTCTAAAAGAATTTTTATGTGTTCACCGAGATACTAGCCCCTTCAAGCATACCATCACTTCTATAATTCAACACTTCTGTGCCACGCCAGGATGCTGGGATGTCGAGGAGATCCCCTGTGAAAGACAAACGGTTCCCTTTGGTCATGTGATCAGAGTTCCTTAATGTATGATATTTGGATGGTGAATATAGTTACCAAAACAGCATTGTCCCCACACAAGAAGGAGGTGGCAGATGGACCCAGAAATGAGCAATTAATTAATTAATTAATGGGGGGGGACCTTGAAAGTTCAGGAGGGATCAAAATAGCTCAATGAGATTAAGCAGATCCTGTGTTGGGGCAGACAATCTCTGCAATCATAAGACACATATTTTTGGTGGCCAAAAGTAACAGGAGGTGTCACAGTGAGGTGGTGACATTACAAAAAGGGCACAGATGGGATTTTCCCCCTTTTTTCACATTTTTAAGGCGCTGAAGTTTTGGTTTTTTTTTGTTTTTTTTTTAAATAGATGTTTTAAGCCCATTGGAGGCTGAACAGGCTTAATTTCTTGCCGGAACTCAGGCAGAAATGTATTATTTTTTGGTAATTTTGCCACTGAAATTCTGCAGCACAATTTGTTAGGTGTTTACAAATCTCTTAATTAAAAAAAGTTTCCAAAAATTACCAAGAATAACAGTAATAAATTTTATCAACCACATTCCACAGATTCCTATATTATAAACAGATGACTTTTTATTGTTCCTTTTCTAAAACAAAGACGATATTAGAAAGGAAAAAAAGGAAAATATATAGACAGTTCCTTCTTTTTTATTCCCATCTTTAAATACTTTCCACTCTCTCAGTTTAACACCTGGGTAGATTTGGTGCCTAAATAGGCGTTTCCTTTCTCAGCCTCCTTGTATTGTTTCCTTGATTTCCATTTTTCAGACCTCAGAGACACAAAGTTGGTCCTAACCATGCCTTTTGACTGGTGGATTTGTGGCTGGTTCTATAGCAACAAACAAAAGCATGAGTCAGGAACTGGCAAGGAGCTATAAACACACATTTTTTCCTGACATTGCCCAGAGTTTGCTTAATTTCTGTGGCATGCTGTTGCTACATAACAGCCACGTAAGTGGGGCCTGTTCACACTTTCGAATTATGGGTCTCTTTCAGAAAAGAGTGCTGACCCTGGTAATAGATACACTCTGAGCTGCATCCACAGAAGCTTAGACAATCATCCATTTATTGGTCCTTAAAGTGCTGCGAAACCCTAGGCTGTTCTTGCTAGAATAGATGAAGGCCCTTATTGGGGCTGTGCAGTACCCTGGATTCAGTCTCTAAAAGAGGCCTAAACAACACGCGGTCTTCCAAGCAGTCTGGCGGCATTTTTTAAAAAGTCAATAAGTTCACCACTGCTGTTGCCTCCAGCCCAAAAGACGTGCTGCTGAGCAGCTCCAACACCTCACTGCTGCCACCAACTCCAGCACAGCCACTGCTCTGCTAGGTGCCAGACAGCTGATCGGTGCACCCGGTATTCCTTTTCGGCCCACGGTTATTTTTAATTTATCAGCGTGGCCTTTTCCTACAACTCTACAAGTTGCACAGGCCTGCTCTAGAAGGTGATTCAGAGCACGTGGGAGTGCAAACATACACTCATCTGAAATACCTTGAAGCAGCTACTGGTGATCCCAGGAAAAAGGCAGGGCTACGTTCCCACCCCTGCATTCTCCAGAGTACTTTGGGGCAATCAGATCTGAAGCCCTGCACAGCCCTAAAGTTACCCGTCTGTGGGGTGTATCCCAACCTTGGAAATAAGCTGAACCTGCTTCATCTTTCTATCCGGTGGTTATGAAAAGCATGAGGTGAGAGTCTGGCCACTGTGGATTATTGTGTTAATGCGATTCAGAATTTTGTACAGCACACAAACCCAGCTACAAGTTTCTGGATGTGACAGAGCAGGGAAATACGACTAAGCATGTACTACAAACTGTTTCCAGAACTGGAAACAAGGTCCAGAAAAAGGCTTCAGGTTCATAGGAAGCATTTTAACCAACCTTTGGGTATGCATGTCAGGGAAATTATTAGACTACAAGAAAGTTAAGTAGGTCACATTCTGGATGTAGCTCCTCCAGTTTTCTCTGCAGTGCCTCCTTATCACTGGAGCTCTCTGCCCAAGGAAGCTGACATGGCCATTTGTCATTTAGGAAATTTGTTTAGGACCTTTGGATGTGTGCATGTGCGAATTTCACCATGCGTTTTCAGGGCCGCAACTGCGGGGGGGCAACCGGGGCATGTGCCCCAGGCGCCACGCTGGTGGGGCGCCAAAATGAGCACTGGGGGGGGGGCGCCAAAATGGGTGCAGAATCCATGTTTGCCCCGGGTGACACAGACCCTAGTTGCGGCCCTGTGTCTTTTTATCTCCAGCATTTGGAGTAAGCTTTGTGATGTGAATAATAATTCTTGGTTGTTATTGTTTTCTGCTTATTTGTAAAGAACAGTCCTTAGAATCTTCTTTCTATCTATGCAGGTTATACTGTATATTTATTTGAAGTTTTTCATTATTTGCAAATTGGAGAGTTTTACTACAATGTAGATTGAATTTATTGAAATAAACTTTATTTAATTAAAAATAAACTATAGTAGGACCAACACGCTTGCAAGATGAAAAAGTTCTCCCTGCCATCAAAAATGTCATGGTAGATCATGTTTCATAAAAAAAAATATGCCCATCACTATTCTTTAGAGTCAAGTGGCTTGGCTGGCCTAAGATCAACCAAAGCAAAAGCTGCAACCTGCCTACAGCTCCCACTCAAGAGCTACGGCTCAGTGTTGCCATCCCCATGATTCCCATCTATTGCTAGCCTTGTACCCCACTCCTTCCTAATTGCAGCTTTCCCATTTACTGGGTGGAGTTGCAGATGAGTGTCTGGTGATGGCTGTCCCAGGCAGGAACCTCTGAGTCAGTGCTGGTGGGGGCTCACATTCTTTCCACCCCCACCCACCACAGACAAGCAACTTACCTGATCCTTGGGGCTGGATCATTGGCAGCAAGCAATGATCATTTGAGCCCTACCCAATTTGCCACTCAGCCCCTCCCTGCAAATTTAAGCGCATCTGGTGGCCACCAAAAGGTTGCTGTTCCTGAGCTTGCTTCTTACTAAATATACTTTGGAGTCGTGTATTTTGAGGTAGGGTAGAACTGCATCTGTTTGGGCTTTATTTGCTTATTTGATACACGTGGGACGAGAGTACAAGCAATGAAGCAGCTAAGGGATGATTCTCTTAGTGCTGGATTTATTGGGAATGACTGACCCACCCACCAGTTGTCTTTTCCCTGCATTTGTTTACAGGTTTGGTGCTATTGGTCCCTAAATGCTTCCAAACCATCTAGCAGACTGAAGTCTTCTTTAGAAACTTAGCACAGAAGCTTCAAGATTTCTTTTTTTAAAATACAACAAATAGAATCATTTCAAAATGATAACACTTTGACCAAGTTTTGCCCCTGCCTGTTTGTAATTTAGCAAAACAAAATGCAATAAGAAATGTTAGAAATAATTAAGTCTTTAACCGTCTCTGAATCCACAGTAAAATGAGTTGAACAGGTAAGGATGTTTCTTTCCAACGCTGTACAATGCTTCACCTGTTCGCTCCTGCTAAAAGCCACCCAAACAAGTTAAACTGGTTTAGTTTTGGCCTATTCTAAATGGCCTATGTGTGCTGAAAAAATGTGGACAGCCACTGGATCATTGCTGTTGCTTTTGCAACCCAGATATAGTTGCACTACTAAATGTAGCACACTATGGAAGCAGCCCACCTGGGAGTGATCAAAGCTCCTGGATTACTTGCCTGCTTGGACATTTCTAAAAGATCAAAACAAGCACTTCTGTGAACACCTCATACCAACCTACAGTCATTGGCAAGTGGCCTACTTTAATTCTGGCAGGTGAAAAATTGGGCAGATCCAAATCAGGGACTGATTAGTTTTTTGTGTTCTAATTGGCACTATTTCTAAATTCCTGCCTAACTTAAAGCAAGTTCTTTGCTTAAAGGAGCCTTTGGCAAAGTGCCATCTGGTTTCTTCCCCCTTCCCCCCACCTCCCATCTTCACAGTTGTGGAATTACTTGGAGGCAGGTCAGCTCTGCCAGTATATGAGTAGAGTGGCCACTACAGGAAATCATGCTGATGGCCGGGGAATGGACAAAACCCCATGACTTATCCTGAGCTCCCTAATCATACATGTTCAGGTGCAACAAGTGATATTGTCTCACATCTGTTCAATAGCTACTCTGATCATCTGTTGTGCATAAAATAAAAGGAGGTATCCTGTCATCCACCTTAACCACCAAAATACCTTGAAGTACCTGAAGAAAAAGCAGGCAGCTGGAAAGCTAATACAATAAGATAGTCCTCATTTAATGACCATTTGTTTAGTGACAGTTCAAACTTACGACGGTGCTGAAAAAACTGACAACCAGTGCTCACACTTTATGACTGTTGCAGCATCCCCACAGTCACATGATCATGATTTGGGCACTTGGCAACCAGTTTGCTTTTATGACCATTTCAGCATCCCATGTCATGTGATTGCCATATTCGACCTTCCCAGCCAGCTTCTGGCAAGCAAAATCAATGGGGAACTGCATGATTTGCTTAATGACCAGGAGATTCA
Organism: Candoia aspera; assembly: GCF_035149785.1. Classification (NCBI taxonomy): domain Eukaryota; kingdom Metazoa; phylum Chordata; class Lepidosauria; order Squamata; family Candoiidae; genus Candoia; species Candoia aspera. Next base: position 316,296,187 of record NC_086153.1, read on the forward strand.
CTTAACGACCACAGTGATTCACTTCATTACCATTGCAAAAGTGGTAAAATCGGGTTGGATTCACTTAGTAACCAAAATTCCGGTCTCAATTGTGGTTGTTAAGCAAGGACTACCTGTACTTTAAATCCTTCACAATGCCCTTTAGTGCCTTGCGGTCCCACAACATTGTGAGAAAAATTAACTGGTGACTGCAAGCTGAGCCACCGACCACAAAGATCCAATAGGAATGCCACGAGATAATGCCAATTGTTAGCTTTCTTCAGAACAAGCCTGAACAGCTTCTGAGCTACCTTGTACATATAGCAGCCAACCAGATATTTTTGAGTATCTGCCTCCACATTTTTGCTGTCCTAAACAAGAACTGGACTGGGCTTCACAACTGTGGCTGTGCCAACCATTGTTGATAGATTGAATTTCCCTTTACAGATTTCAGACTGAGCAAACCTGCTGTAGATGGCTTAAAAAGCATTTCCACATTTAAACAAACTTGCCTGAGGCATTTGGTCTTTGACAAGGCTATGCTTTGTCAATCTGCTTCTGAGAATAGACACATGTGCACCATCACTGCTGCTCTGCTCTTAAGAGCAGCATTTAGGTGCAGACAATTGAAGTCGTGAGGCTTCTCTGACATGGAGTTTCGGCCTTTGTTTCAGCCTTTCATGGCAAAAAAAAAAGGACCTATGATAATGTCTGCTTCTCTTGCCAAACTCTTTGCAAGCCCCACCCTCAACTAGTTTATATAACTCAGAGCTATAAACTCCTTCTTCATTCTTTCCAAAAGAAAAGAATGTTAGAAAAAAAATTATATAAAGAGGCTCAGGACTCCATCTGTCCATCAGCAGGATAATTCTCTGAAGCCGAAATTGGGTGGACCAAATTGAGTGTGGGAGAAGCAACCCCAAACCAAAAATGGAATATGAAAATGGTCCAGATCTAGTCAGGAGCTGTAGAGAAGCATATCTAGAAAAACTTCCCCAGTGCATCCCTATGGGAGAAGCTGTTAGGGGTGGCTTGGAATACACCTGCCTGCTTAATGCTTAATTTTTTTATTAATTAATTAGTAATGCTTAAGCTCCCTATCTCCCTCCTGGCTTTGTGCCCCAGAGAAGCTGTTATGAAGAGTTTGGAAAGGAATCCAGAAGCCATGTTGTACATGCTTGCCTGACCTGATTTTAGGTTGCATTTGTTTGTATCTGCATCAGCCAGCTTGATATGGATATCAAAGTTAATATGGGGATTAAAGTCTTAGGTGAAAGAAGTGCCAGAAAATGTAATGTAGGGAACCACCATTCATTCACTGTTGGTATTTGTATTTATTTTAAGAAATTAAGAATGTGCGTTTAGGCCAGAACAAAAGTTTGGAGCAAGCACTAGCTCTCTTTTTCTCCCTGATGACTGGGGAATTCTGGGAGTTAAAGTCCACACATCTTAAATTTGCCAAGTCTGAAAAACACTGATCTTAGATGTTCTTGTTAATAATTTAAATAGAATGAGTTCATTCTGAATAGCATAACACAGTTCTTCAACATGTCTGCTAAAATAAAGGATTTATTTATCACATGTTATACCAAGCCCATTCCTTCGCCAGTTCACTAAGGGACATGTTATAATGATATCGGTATCCTTTTGAATTGGTAATCTATGTTTTATGAAAGCATGTAAGCCCCAATTCAAAATTTAAACACGAAGTTAAAAATTTATGTGATCATAAATCAAAATGGAATTATAGTTAATATTATATTAACTGTGTGTGTGTATGTGGTCACACACAGAGATATATTTTCTAAGGGCACTTTATTGAAGGCTGTGCATATTGTTTTGACAATATGCAAAATACTTTAGAAAATGTTTCATATTGCCCAGAGAATGCACAAACTGTGTCAAGATACACATGTTTCACAAGGCTTGCTAGAAATTATTAAAGCTAAGCAGAGCTAAGGAGCGATGTTTAGCTTCAGTTATGCTTCCAGTGAAGCACCCTTCAAAGCTACTTCAGGAGGCCACCTGCAAACACGCACACACACACAGATGCACATTGGCTTCTGAATGCTAAGCAGATGCATTGACTCACTTCACCTCCCTTCTGAGGCCTCCTGCAACAGTTTGAGTAGTTAAAAGAGATACCTGCTTGTGCACTATAATAGCTGATCAAGGGGACACAAAAAGGGGACATAGTTGAAACCATGTTATCTCATCACCTGGAACAGGAGAACTGTGTCCTGTTTGTAGCATGAAGCCCTTCACTGAGGCAAAGCCTACTCACACAGGCCTAAATGTTATACATATCAACCTGGAAATGTGCACTAAAAAGTAAATATTATTTTTGATGTATTTTTTTTCATGTTTTCATTTGTTTTAAATTACAATCATCTGTATTTTCACCAAAGCCATTTTCCTTTCAGAACTAGGCTACTAAACCCACAAACTAAACCTTGATATATTAAGTATTGTAGTAGTTGGTGAGCTTCTTTGTTTCTTGATCAGCACTCTAAGTACATTATTTTATGAAATTCTTTATTTTCTTGGTTGTCTATATTTTTAATTTCATTTCAAAATATAATTCCATGTCAAAATGAGGACAAAGGCAGTTTTGACAACATCTGGACATAATTCATATGTCCCATTAAGTAAAGTTCCTGTTGTTGTGTGAATGGATCTGAGTATGGAAATAAATCCTTGCATTCCCACCAGATGGCCATAACTACAGGAAGTGCCACAGAAGCACTGCACCAACCTGGTGCAGCATTCATCATCCCTAATCAGCAAGGCCAGAGGTCTAGATTTCTTCCCTGAATTGTTTGGCATCAATTAAAAAATAAGTAACACCCGACTCAGCAAAGGAGTACATGCATATAAAGCAAGGTTCTGACCCATATTTGAAACAAGGTGACAGCTGGGCATAAGGCATTGGGCATTCTTGCTTGTACCCAGCTAGAAAGTCAATGATGGTATCAATCAGGAGATTAGAAGTGTGGGCTGGACTGATTTTTCCCTGCCTTACCCTTTCTTGGTTTCCTAATCAACACTATTGCCAGTTTTCTGAAGAAGAATATACATAACTTTAGTTTATTTGCATGGAGCTGGCTGGACATGTAGCTCTCTCCAGCTTTTACATCTTCCTGTAGCGATGTAATGGGAAACATGCAGGCAATTCTTTGTCCAGCTGCTCACTAAGAATTAAATCTGGTTTACTCTATTGGACAGTGAGCATATGTTGGGATAATTACCTGGACTGTACCAGATTTTACAATTTTACCATCTAGTAAGCATCTGATTTTTAAAAAAAATTAATAAAGACTAAACATTGTTTAATCAAAAATTATGAAAACCAAATGCTGTTTTGTCAGAAATAGTCTTACTGTTTGCTCTTCCAGAGTATCTTTGTTCCATCATCACTCACTCTCCTTAAGGCTGACTTCAGGTTTAAAAAGGCTGTCAGCTTTTACTAAGAAAATGACTAGAAGCTTCCAGACAACATTTTCAATTAATCTCCATGCTCAAGAGCACACAAACATCCATTTTAATACATCATGGTCACTTGCAGGGCTGGGGACAGGGTTGAGGCTTGTCAATGTTTGGTGCCACCCTTTGCGTTGCAGATGCTGGGGCCTTGAGCCTCCCTGCCTGGGCTCTGCCAGCCTGCTCAGCTCTGAGAAACATTCCTGTCCTCGGGACTTGCCAGCCTCCTGGGCCCTCCAACTGTACTGCCAGACACAATCGGCCATCCTCTTGTTTCTTGGCTCTCCTTGGACCTTCACTTCGCTTCACTTCCTCTTTCTGCATTCCCCTCTGCATGTGCCACACCTCCTGAAGACCCAAGCCCCTTTTTAAAGCTGGCTTGGCTCATATCCAAGGGTGGGGCTATTAGAGGTCAATGGAGAAGGAGGAATATGGGCTGCTGGACGTCCTTCCTTCCAAGGCTGATGGGCATAGTTGCAATTTTGAGAAGATTTCATGTGCACTCTCACAAAATGGCTCCCCAGGGAGACCAGGCCAGTCCCAAAGCACTGATTTACCAGAATGGGGTGGGATTGAGGTAGACATTAATAACTGAGAATTTGTTTCACTAATTCTTTATTCAGAAAGAGAAAGAAATATGCAATTCTGCATACATACAGTCTAAGACTTCCAAGTTTTTAGCTGCATCTTCCTTTGTATTATCTGTGCTAATTGTTTAAGTGTTTTCTCTTTGTACCGGAAAACTTAATCTTTGATTCAATAACTCTTTTCTAAATATTCGTTTAATAACTTTATTTTTACAATGTTTAATCTTACCAAAAAGAAAATCAATCTTCCCTGAGTCTTTTCTAATTGGCTATCCATAAGTCCCAACAGAAAAGGTTCTGAATTTTTCTCAGTGTTAATCTTTAGAGTTCTTTGCATCATTGTATGTATTTGTATCCAGAATTTTTTTAGCTTTTTCACAAGTAATTCCCATTATTCTCTCTAGCCATCCCCTCATCTGTGATTCCAGCTTTCTTTCATCTCTGAGCAAGAAAAGAAAGAAAGCAGGACATGCTTCAAAACAAAACCTTGGCCTTCATCTCCTTAATGTTTCATGTTGTAAGAATGCCAATACTATCTCTGTGGGACTTAGAGGCACTCACAAGACTCTCTGCCACTTTAGAAAAGATGAACCCCTACCATACCACTTTGGCCATTCGCACCCCACTGCATGCTTCACATCCTTTTCAACATGAGCTTTTTCTCATGCACACCTTTCTCTGGCATTAATGCCCCTCATCTACCAGCCTGTACCCAATGCAGCCATTCTTTTCAGGGAAGCCCAAGAATCTTCTCTAAGGCTTGTCTCAAGTACCTTTTTCCAAGTGACACTTAAAAACCACAGTAAGAAGTAAGAAGAGGCATGTGGCTGGGAGCAATTGAGCAGGGCTCACACAGTTGAAGGGAATAGAGATCACTAGATGTGGTTCTTGTTGGAATTATCAGGGATCAACTCAGCATTGTCTCATAAGCATAAAGGGGTCGCTCTAGCAAATAGCATCTCTGTTGTGCTTGTGAGATGTCACATGGGTCACCTGATTTCCACTTCCTCCTCCTCCTTGGGTGTGGGGATTAACAGTCTTCATTACCTCATGGGCAGACATGCAAGCAGGAAGAGCTGCAGAATGCAGCTCTGCCCTGTTCATCAACCAGTGATGATTAAGTGCTTTCTACTATGAACCTATCTGTATCCAGATCTACTGAATAAAAGTAAACTCTATTTTCTTCATCTAACTACAGTGTAAAGACTGAATTTATTTCTGAACATAATTAAGCTTAATGTGCAAGTTCTCTTTTGGTTCATGCTTCTACTCTGCAGGATTGCTGTTAGCTGCTTGGAGTTCTTTTTATTAACCTTTAAAAACTCCATCAGTTCTAAGGACCTGTATCAAAACCAGTGGAGTAGCAAGCCATTCCAGAGAGCTGCAGTCATCAGAGATAACAAAGGAAAGGGCAGTGGGTGGGTGCTTGGCCTCAGTTTGCTGTATGATCCAGACTATTGTTCAAAGCCATTGCTTCATTCCACCTAATGGAAATGTGGAAAGTTGGTACTTTGCTTTGTGGGAAGACAATTTTCCCCACTTTTTAAAATTAAATTACCAGGAAAAAAATTGTTAAAATTAAAAGTGAATGTGTATATGAATTGCAACTTGAGTTGTGTCACTTAGATAAAAAAAACATTCCCAAGATTTAAGCACTCTTGTAGAGATTGCCAAGGAATGTTGTGACCATATCTGGAAATTGTGAGATATCCCCAACTGAAGCAGGGTGGTCGGGTGGGGTGAAAAGCGGTCATGGGTACTTTTTGTCTTCTGTCTTAAAATGTTACGCTTCTTTGCTTCATCACCTATTGGGATTTCATTCGATGATTTGACATGGCCTGGATCAAATAGGCTATATAATATCCAAGAAGAATGTAGATTTGGAAAGTAAATCTGTGGGGAGCTTGCTTTTGGTAACTGGAGTCTAGAGTTCATGAAATTATTATTTTATTTTAATACAGCATTAACTAACCATTTCCATTTGTAATTGGATCTGAAAATTAAGAGCTCTGCAGAAAAAGTGCAAGAAGTATTAAAGTAAACTGATGCTGATGACATCAAGTGAAATAACCTTTTGGTTACTCATACTACAAAAGTAGCACACTTAGAGGATGGATGGCCAAAAATTGCTCAAGCTAAATGATGTAATTAGGGATGATAAAGCAATTATGCAAATCCATACATCTTCATTGCTGCTCTGTTCTATGATGTAGTATATCTAAATGAAAGGTAAAAGTCAATATTGTAGATGTATGCTTTTATAAGACTTTTTTTAAAATAGAAATTAGCATATGTGTACTCTAAGAATATATTTCCACTCTGATCCTGGAAGGTGCTATGCTAAATTTGGAATTTGGCTTCTTCATGCAAGTTGACAGGAAGACAGTTATGCAGTTGGTTATGTAACTTTATGAGAATGCTCTTTTCATCTGTGTCCTGTTGCATTCAGTGCGTGCACCTTTGAACCAAATGAAATCATTGCTCATTTGCACAACTAAAGCTGGACAAGAATACCTTAACTGTTGGGGGTATCATATTTTAGGTAAGAACAGTTGTGGGTCTCTGAAATGTATTTCCTTGGATGATCTTTTCATATCCAAAGCTGACTATGAAGGAGTCAAACAAAGCAAATCTGGAAATTTAACAGCTAAGGATGCATGAGCAAAAGGAGAAGTGAAGGAAAAGAGCTGTTGTTCTTTACTCTTATTTGTATTGCCTCCTCCTTAGGCTTAACCCTTGAGGGTTGTACTCAATAAAAGAAGAGGATATACCCACTCCTTGATCCTGGGTGGCTGATATCTAGGTTCAGAAGATTTGGAAATTATTTTCCCATCTTGCCACTAAGCCTGGTTGTAAGAGCTATTTACAAGATTTGTAATAGGTCTACCAGACCAGAAAATTTCAGGCAGCCAATGAATAATAGTAAACACTGTTATAAAATTAAACAATCATACTGATGATCTAAAGCTTGGATGAACAAGACCACTCTCCTACTGCCTACAATATAATGAAACCACCAGTTGATCATACTATAATCAAGGCACAATGTCATGGGGAAAGATTGATTGTAAGGTTCTTCACAGCCTTGGTGAACCTCAGAGAGATAGTCTAATATTATTTGATTAAGGTAACATTAGCTTCAACAAGTTTTTAGGGTGAACTCTACCTGCCGCCTGACTTTAACTGGCCACTTAATGTGGTACTGAGGAGCATGGAAGAACCTGCAGACATCTCCCTCTGTACTTTTGAGGTGTCTTCCACTATTTAATTTTATTTAGATTCTTTTATTTTAAAAAGGAAATGGGAAACAGGCATAGTACAAAACAAATTACTGGCCTTGATTATTATGTTTTATTTCCAAAACAATTTCTGGGTCTCACATGGGCGCAGCTCAGTGCTTTGCTTTGCAGTATGTTCACCTGCCTAGAAAAAAAGGCAATGATAAACTAAGTGTGGTAGGAAATATTTATCTGGGGAGGGAAACCATCCTAGCAACTTCACCTTCTTGTAAATGAGCATTTAAACACCTGTTACATTCCCTACAACAACCATTTTGTGGAAGTGTCCACAACATGCTCTCAAATTCCAAATATACCAGATAGCCCAAGGCAGTTGAGGACCTCTCTTGCAGGTTGTAGAGAGATAAAAATCTGGGTCAGGACTACACCTTATGGTTACAAGTGCTAGGCAAATATTAAAGTGGACTTCTAGACCTATGATGAACAGAAGATCTGCAGATCTGTAAGTCACTAAATATTATCCTGGCTATTGAAATTTACATCAAAATGAGTCAGTCATCAAGCATTTAGACTTTTATTAACAGCCTGATTTTCAAAGGTACTAATAACAAGCTTTTGAAAATCAGAAGTAAAACAAATCCCAGTTTGAACATTTTACTACTTTGTATAAGTTAAGATTTGGACTAAAAAAGTTAGGCTATTTTTCTTCCCTCAAAGATTAGCAAAGTTTTCATTCTTGCATAAATCCTTGACAATTGGTGTTTTGTCTCAGCTTCTTTTTCACAAACATGATGGAATTAATCACTGTAACTGTTCCCAGTGGCCACTGGACTGCTTTCAAAACAAGGGAATAATTTTGCAAGCAAAGTGTAGGAGTAACAACAGCATCGTAAGACTATGAAACATAGTTTCAAAGAGAGAAACTTAAGCTTTTTTTAAAAGTTGAAACAGCTGACTGGTTCGTTTTTATGGGACAGGCATGAGCAACTCATGGGCTGTGTGTGAGGCCCCCAGCATCCCTTCTGAAGTCACTAGAGAACCCCTCAGCAGATCAGGGTAACGACTAAAGCCTGTTTTAGAAAGGTGCGGCTTAAGGCACCATTTTAATTGTCTGAGTTAAAATGGGGGGGGGCGTGTTCTTTGTTTTGAAAAAGAGGATTAAGAAGCAAAATGGTAGCCTAAGCTTTAAGCACTCAATTTTACCCCTTCTTCATATTTCTTTGCTTGATTGTTCATCTCTCTGAGATTTTTTTTAAAAAACACATAAGGTCGGGAAAACATGCAGAGCATGGCTTCTGGAATTCTTTCCAATCGCTTCATCAACAGTAGTCATAGGAGGTCTCTGTATTTTAGTTGATGTAACATTATGTCTTGTGCCAGTATATACAGTATATGCATTTGTATTCTTCCCTTGCATTGTGTCTGTGTGTGCTTTTATGTATACGTGCAGGGAAAAGCCCAGGGTAGGCTGCATATGGTTACATGTACAGGAGAGGGGCTTAGAAAAGAGCAATCAGCAACATTTGGAACCACAACCCAACTGCCTCTTCCATTGGGTAACTTTTTCTGAATGATTTTTCTAAGCTGCCCCAGACCTGGTCTGGCCCATTTTCAAACTCACTTTTTCTTTTGCTTGTTCCTCTTCCCACACCAAATCTGGTTTAATTCTGTTCTAGTTTTAGAGAGATACCTAGGTGACAGAGTCTCAAGCCTCCCTACCTAATTTCTTTCCAACATTCCCTTGAGTTGGGAAGAATAAAAAGAGCAGTCTCTGGCCACAAGGATGGCCGCTGTCACGTGGCCACAGGGCCAGCAACTGATTCCTAAGGCCCACATTCTGGCATGGAGCCAGTAGCTCTGCCCCTGCTTCTGAAGGTCCAAAGGGGTTCTGAATTCATTTTTTCTAGAGTATTTTTACCAGACATTGCTCAAGGAACACAAAGATGAAGTGACAGATGATGGATTTTCTATCTATAGTGTGTGTCATTTTTAATTATAAACAAAAATAAAATGTGTTAATATTACAGAATTAAATTTTTAGTTTTCTTTAAAATGAAGGGTACACTTTGACTGTACCCAAACTGATTAATCTCTAACTCTGTTAAACCAATGGTGATTCAAAGTGCTTAGCTTTGGCTGGTAAATGAAATTTCAAATCCTTATGATGTAAAAGAAGTTTTGATTGTACCTGAGCAATAATTGTCAAATCTCAAATGTCAAAAGGGTGGGTGAATAAGTATATTAGTAGTAAAAGATGGAGGTTTAGTGACCTGTAGATTCCTTGCAGATTCCTATGAGTTGTTGAACTAGAATAAATTGTGCAAAATTCAAAAATATATACAATAATATAATATTTATTTATTACATTTACACCCCACCACAACTAAATACAGACTCTCAGGTTGCAGAATTAATTCAGCCTGTTTAAATATATAGTTTTGGTTTAACTGTACTGGGCTAACTTTGATGGTCTCTTATACATCTCAGTTATAATAAAGATATAGGAAACAAGATAGGAAACAGCAGGAAGATTTTTTTTTCAGTAAGATCTAGTATACCACTTGACCTATTATTAATTTTTGGAAAGAATCCTTACATGCTTCTTAGTGAAAATGCCAGATTTCACTTGCTGTCCAAATTTTGAATAAGGAATTAGGTAATATATACATTCTAACCTAGCCAAACAAAGAGAGATCTGTAAGATGTGACCTCTGCACTTTGCCACTTCACAATGCTTATTTATGCCTCATGAACTACTGATAGTAGGCATATTTTAATGAAAAATCATTAATGCACATCCATTAAATATCCATGGTGTTGTCCAGAACTGGATGTCCACTAGATCAGCTATAATACTTCAATTTTAATTTTATATCAAGCTACGCATTTTTTTTCACTGCTATAATGGATGGAACAATTGTCTGATGCTTTGTTTGGTAATTCCAGCTTCAGATAGACAGCTGAGACCTGAAGATATAGAGGCCGATGGTGAGGCCGATGCAGAAGACGATTCTGTAAGTAATCCAGATTGCTTTATTAGTTTTAACTGAGAATTGCAAAGCTTCATCTCCGTTACAATAGAACCTCACAGCAGGAAGTCAAGCTTCATCTAATTAAATAACAAGCCAAATTAAACCATTGTTCTTTCTGAATTTAATCAGAATCTGCACTTGAAAGCCTCTGCTCAACCTGGCCCAGAACAGACCTTTAAAATAAAATTAAGTTGTTAGGTTGTTTAAAACAAATGTTTAATGCTGTTAAGTATTAAATATACATTTAAGCATGCTGCAATTATACTATTATTATAACAGTTTTAATGAGTTATGATTAACATTTGATTGTAACACAATATTCTTTAATTGAAACTATTCAGAAATCATTATCAAGTTTTAATTAACTTGCACCTGAACAGCTTAAGTCCCAGGTTAAACTAAAGTAGATCCTTCTAAAACAAAAAATTCATGGCCCATGTTAGGAGAGTATCTAACGGAGATACAGGATACGTTTAGCAGAACATCCTGCTAGAAAGGGAATTTTGTTTCTTTGTTTAGTAAGGTACACTGACAACAAAATCCGGTGTATTTTTACTCAGAAATAAGCGTCACTGTATTAAATATAAGAATGCACCTTAAAGGAGTTTAAATATTGCAAAAATGCCTCTCAGCAAATTAAGAAACCAGGAATTAAACAGAAAAATACATTATGGTAAAGGAAAAATGGAAAAATAAGAATATCAGTTTTGCCATTACAGGATTATTCATCTAAGGGTATTTTCACTTCACTGAATGGATAAACGACCACTGCAGTGTCTTTGAAGTTTCCCAGAAGCTTTGTATAGTCATTTTATGTTCATGTCTACTGTGAGAATGCATATTTAAATATGAGAAGCAAAAAATACAAGCCATCTATGGCATGTGCATCTAGACACGAAGTTAGTCTGCTCATTCCTTGTGGATATGATTGCTCAGATATGCATATGGAACAACCCTGGCAACAGGAACTTCCTGCTTTTCTGAGGTGGTGGATCATATGAAATTGGAAATGTATCTATAACTGCCTTTTTCCTAAAAGGTAGTCATGAAGACCATTCACTTAAAAGCTCAGTGTAAAAATTGTAATGCACATCAAAAACCTTGACTGTATAAAGGTAAAGAGGATAAGGACATACAGGTGGTCCTTATTTAATGACCACTCATTCATTAAACACAGCTCTTTGAACTTACAACGGTGCTGAACAAGTGGTACTTATGACTGGTCCTCATACCTATGTCGGTTGCAGTGTCCCTGCAGTCATGTGATCAAGATCGGTGCTCAGCTCGCAGTTACAATGTTGTAGCATCCTACGGTCACATGATCACCATTTGTGACCTTCTCTGCCAACTTCCTACAAGCAAAGTCAATGGGAAAGCCAGCAGGAGGTCACAAATGGCGGCCACATGTCCTCGCTCAATGACCTGCAGTGATTCATTTAATAACAACCAGAAGTGCCAGAATTTCTGTCACTAAACGGCGTGGTCATGTGATGTTGTGCTTTACGGCCATGTCGCTTAGCAATGGAAATTCCTGTCCAAATTACCATCGTTAAGTGAGGACTACCTGGAATCTATCCATTTGGCTGATTTAATAAGAATTTGGCATTATGTATGTCAATATCCAGCTGGATCAAATTAAAGAGTGGTATAATCCACCATTTTGTTTGTCACAATGGACAATCATTTTTTTAAAGCCCATGAAATTAACATGAAAGCAAAAGACCCCCTAGTTGCAGAATTGTATGTCACTTCCAAATGTGGGTTCTCTGCCATACCCCTTATATGAAACTCCTTTAGTTTTTACACTTTTCAATGAAGAAAAATGATTTAACAACTTGCAAGCTTATCCTTTCTGCACTGACCGCCTTCCTAGCACATAGGATTAACATTCCAGATGTTATTGTGCATGGTTCAGGAAATAAGAGGCAAGCTAATGGTGTTTCTCTTTGTCCATTTCTATAGATCAGTGAAGTGACAACTGAAAGTATACGACCTAGACCACAAGGATCATCTCCGGTGTATGAGTACTGCATAGAAGATGAATATTTTAACAAAAAGGTAAGACTCAAAATGAAAGATTTCATAGTATACATTTTAGTTATGGCAATAATCTGTAAGCCTTTGGAGCCATTGACACAGTTATTACTGCCTTCCTTAGCCCCTTAAAGTTAAAGCAAAATTAATATTGATTGGCCAATGGGGCAGCCATTTTTTTCCTTCTCTGTACACTCTTCAAGAATATCCTAAGGAAAATGCTATGCCATGACTTATTATCACTTGCATATTATACTATGATTCAGATATGAAAGGGAAAGTTGCAAGGTCACTTAAAATAATAGGAAATATATATATTTTTTTAAAAAATAAATTTAGGAGGTTGGATCTTTTTAATGGGAAAGTAATTTTCATCCGAAGTATGCCAGTTTTTGGTCCAGCCATGAGGAACCACAGAAGGTGCTAAAACTCCCAGCTTTGAAGGTGAAAGGGTAGATCACTGTGCTTATACACCAACATGTATATGCATGTTGGTGTATAAGCATGTGATTATGCATGAAGCATGAAGAGCAGGAGTCGAGCAAGCATTGTGTGCACACTTGCACAGAGTTGCTGACATGGAGTGTAAAGGACAGTAGAATATGTTGTGCATTTGCACCCAGAGTTGCCAGCACAGAGAATGACAGGCAGGAGAGCATACTACATGCATTTACACACAGAGCTGCTGGCCCAGAGAGTGGTGTGTGTACATTTGCATTTGCAATGGAGTTGTCAGCACAGTGAGCCAGGGACAGAAAAGCGGTATGTATACAGTTGTATTCCACATTCTTCTGAAGTCAAGTGGAGAGACATGAAGCATGATAGTCTGAGGTTGGAGGAGCACAGAGAACAGTATTCTCTGTAACAAAAGTTGAGTCAAGGTTGTTCTCTGGAGCAAGCTGTCATCAATATAGGTCAGGAGTGATGCCAAACTGGGGGGCTATGACAGTTTTGTTTAAGACTAGGTTCATGTAGCTGCAGAGCCTTTGCCCCACCTGTTGTTAAAAAGGCAGTTAAGAGTTAAAAAAAAAGGCAGTTAACTGTGTCAGGTCCTGGAAATACCTAGACCCTCTTCACAAGTCACCTGCTTTTGTGTGGTGCAGAGTCTTTCTGCCAAGGCCAGAGTGGACTGCCACACAGCCTGGCATTCATGTCTGCTGGGGGGTTGGCATTCATACTGGCAAAGTATGACTCTGGCAAAGCCATCCTTGAACCTGGGGAAGCACAGGGTACCCCAACATCCTCCACAGCCCAATCCACCAATCTCTCTTTCTCTTTGAAAGCCAATTCTGCAACTTGGGACATGATATTCTCCCCACCCCCTCCTAGGCTGACTTCTTCCCAGTGCTCTGGTGCCACTTTGTCCAAATACTGTCGCTGGAACTATGCTACCATCTAAGATGCATGGATTTCTAAGCCATCTTCCCAGAACTGTTCCTTTAGTCCATACCCCTTTCAGCTGATGACATACTACAGATGTCTTCTGTGCCACTGGGAATGAAGGATTTGATCAACTTCATACTCCTGTTGCCCATCTGCAAACACTGGTGAGATGGATCCAGGGCACCAGGTGTGCAGTTTCCAATACCACACGAGAATGATGAAAGACAGGATATAGACAATAGAAGGACAGAAGCTGCTACCAGTAGCTGACAGGGTTTATCTAAGCCAGGATGAGGAAGAAACCAATGAATTGGGCCAATGGGCCATGACTAACTTTGCAGTGGTCGGTGCTTAGTTGCCAACCAGACCTGATCACCAACCTGACGGGGCAGTCCCACTTGACAGTGTAGACTGGTGAAATCTTTGTGTTGAGCCCTGGTATCCTGAAATTTTTTGTGCATGACATTGTGCATTGCTCACAGTTCATCTAAAGTGTGTCTATGGTTGGGAGAGAAGATAGGAGACCAGGCAGAGGGAAGAAATGAAGATGAAAACTGTAGCCTGCATGTAACAGGGTTTGCAAGTAGAAGCATACATGGAAGTATAATAGGTGAACTTAGCAAAAGCAATAGGTCCACTTTATTGGTAGCAAATGTAACAGATATTGTTCAAAAAAAGCATTTGTATATTCAGCCTAGCAATTTAATTCCAGGTGACACCCCCAATTGTTTAAACAGAGTTCTCCAGAATTTGGTTGTGAACTGAAGGCCCTAATCTATTCTAATAAAAGGAGCTTTAACGTGGTGTCTATTTCTTGGTCTGGTCTACTTTGTAGGTCTGACAGGGCAGTAGTAATGTGCTCTGGATGTGGGGGATGGTCAAATCACCCTGTGAAATTCTTCACAGCAGTCCCCTATTACAGGGAAGTAGGATCCATTTGTTTGGTCTGCCTCTGGTACCTGATGGACCCAACTGGGTTTCTGAGGGAACTTGGGGTTGTGCCTGGGTCTCTGGTGCACAACTCAATTGAGGCCTTAGTTATATATCACTACTCTGGGTTTTTCAATGTCTGGAGGGCTGGATGGGGAGGAATGGATTTAGGCTCAACCCTAACAAGACCAAGTGGCTGTGGATTTTAGGACCACCCAGATTAGAGAATTTCCATCATTGGTTCTGGATGGAATAGCACTTCCCATTGGAACTGGTGCATACTTTGGGATCTACCTAGACTCTTGGTTTCTACTGGAAGAATAGGTGGCAGCCATGGCTAGGAGGACCTTTGCACAAATCCATCTGGTGTGCCAAATGTATCCATTCCTAGATCAGATTATTATTTGTTTCTGTTGTACTGTAGGGTGCCCTAAGTCACTTTTGTTTAAGTTGAGCAGCCCTATAAATCCATAAAAGTAATAAATAAATTAGGATCTAGTAACAACTGACAGAGTTTTACATGATCTGCTGCAAATTTACCACAGCTAAGCATTGAAGATTACATGTTTATTTCCAGCTTCAGCAAGATATAGAGAACAGACAAAGAAGAGACTCTGCCTTCAAAATGAGTGATTCACAGGTGAGATTAAGTACCTGTTAAACCTCAGGTGTGTCTTTCAATATAGAAAAGCATTGTGCTACAATTCTTGAAAGTCCTGGGTCCCATTAGATTACAATTGATTTTTTACCTGCATTAGATACAGTAGGTACAGATGTTAAGCAACTGCTTCTCCATGTGAAATTTTCATTCAGCAACTTGTGTAACTGCTGAAGTTTCAGAAGACACTGATATTCTGTCCCTCCAATGTAATTTTAAAATAAAGCAAGTTGTATGAATTCTGCACCCGCTATCATATTCTGCATTTTATTAATGCTTTTGCACTCAGCCCTGAACACATTCACAGCGAATGATTGGCCTAGTCAGCACCGATAGCACTATTGCAGCTAGAATTAGCCCCTTCCACAGAATAAGTGATCGGAGCTATCCAAACTGGCAAATGACAGCTGATTCAATGCTGCAGATGCAGTCCTGATCCGAAGAGGGAAATCTTTCCTGATAAATCCAAACAATAATCCTGCTGGAAATTATGCATAGATTCTCTTTGCTAGATTATAATGTAATTAACTACATTATTATTACAGTTGTAATAGCATTAATTGTTATAATCTGTATGGTTTAAAACACCTTTAGATAAAAGAGATCATTTACCATTATCATTATGAAAAACATTATTTTTTTTTAAAGATGGAGACAAATACAGAACATATAATTTTCCCAAATTTATCTACAGACTAATTGTTAGCATAAGAGCTCTTTAATTCAGGCTGGTAAACTAACTGGCCCTTGAACAATTAAACCAGTCTTTTTAAATATAAAAATCTATTATTTGGGCTCTCCAATTGTGTTTTATATCAGCTGTTAGTATGTGTGACTAAGTCCAGTAGTCCCACATGTGGTTTTCTGGGAATGACCTATTTGAAATAATTCAAGGCTGGAAATCAGATTGTGTGGGAAGATTAGTATGCATATTTTTTTTCACAATGAAACTGTTTACCCAAGTTACTTTGATGCCTGATTCATTTACAATTGAACAGCAATACCTATGTAAATAAAACAGGATTTGCAAGTGGCTGAACTCATTTGGAATTCTATCAATATAGCCACTAAGTTCATTTTACTAAATAAAGGTGATAACATTTAAAGCACTATGATAATAAAACTAGGTTCTGTAGAAGACAAAATCCCACCTGGAAGAAGCCATTAATGTTCCATTTTTAAGTAATGTAATTATCCTATGCAAAGATCAAACTTATTTTTTAGGATCCAGATGAAATAGTACTAGAATCCTATCGCATTCTTCATGGGTATAGCACTGAAAATTAAATACTGAAAATTAAGGAGTGTGAGGAAGG
Organism: Candoia aspera; assembly: GCF_035149785.1. Taxonomy (NCBI): domain Eukaryota; kingdom Metazoa; phylum Chordata; class Lepidosauria; order Squamata; family Candoiidae; genus Candoia; species Candoia aspera. Next base: position 316,312,825 of record NC_086153.1, read on the forward strand.
TCTATGAGTACTAGTAAATCATTAGCTGAGCAAGCAGAATGATGCAACTGCTAAAAGGGTCAATGCAGTCTTGGCCTGTTTTAACAGAACTATCGCATCTAAATTACAGGAAGTAATAGTTCTTTGGTCAGGCCACATGTCCCACCTTAACAGGGACATGAAGAAACTGGAATAGGTTCAGATAAGACTTACCAGGCCGACATACAGTTTGGAAAGCAGGCTCTATGAGAAATGAATAAAGCAGTTGGGCATGATTAGCTTAAACAAGAGAAAACCAAGGCAAGATCTGATAGTACCCTACAGGTACCTAAAAGCCTATTACATGGAAGAGAAGGCAGACCAATACAGTCCTTTTCAACCGATACATTTTATAATTTTATGAGTTGCTGGTGACTATAAATTTTATTGTCATAACATCCAGAATAATGAAGGTTAGTGTTGTGAGTTTTTTTCAGGAACAATAAGTGGCATTTGAAAAAAGTCATAGGTATGTATGGTGTTAAGTGTAGACATTTCAGATGGAGGATTTTATCTGGTTAAATATTTTATCAGTGCTGAATGTTTAATTCTCATTTAGAATTACTTCTTTTGCATTCCAAAAATACCTGAGAGATGTTTGTATCAGAAAGCTTGTAAGGGATCTTTATCTGCCTATCATAGATCAGTAAGAAATATTAACACTTTCTTGACAAATCCTACATTCTGTTCAAGCATTGCTCTTGCGACAGGCTTATTCACAGTATTCATCCACCAAGCAGGTAATAAATCTAATATCTAAACAGTTTTGCTATGTGTTGTATAATTTTGCTTGTCTTTCAGGTGCCAGGAAATGTCTTTAGTTCTTTAGTAAATTGGTAAAATTTATGCGTAATACTTCTGTGTGACACAACCAAGTTTAGAATTATGTTAATAACATCCTGAGTGATTTTTATTTTATTTTATTTTATTTTATGATATAAAGGAATTGAAAGATGAACTAATTTAGAGATGAGATTTAATAACATACCTTTTGGGATTACTAGGAATCTATGGAAGTGACATTGCAGACAGACGTGGAATCTGGTGCAAGTGGATTTAGTGTAGCTGGTGGGGGAGCTGAAGGCATATTTGTGAAGCAAGTGCTCAAGGAGTCCCCAGCATCAAAACTATTTAGTCTAAAAGAAGGTACAGTATTTCTCTTGTATTACATTTACATTTCCTTTTAATATTGTTAACTAAGAAAATGGTAATATTTTAAATATATACATTGAAAAAATAATCATACAGTACTTTTTAAAAAGTATGCATGCCTATTGAATGATGGACATTCTGCAGGGCATGGTAAAATTGCATATACTTTTAAAAAGTGAATGAGCAGTAGTGTGCCTTGCAAACTCAGACAAGGAACTGATGGATTTATCTGATATTCTGAAAGCCCTGTTTTGTTTTTTTTCCAGGTGATCAGCTTTTGAGTGCCACAATCTTTTTTGATAATATCAAATATGAAGATGCACTTAAAATACTACAGTATTCTGAACCATACAAAGTACAGTTTAATCTTAAAAGAAAACTTGTTGGGAAAGATGAGCTGGAAACAATACATTCTGCAACACAGTCCAAAAAGGAAAAATTAAGTCAGGTAATATACTGTTCTGGAATTATACTGTGGATTAAGCTGTAGATCATGGAAATCTAGCCATCACTGGAGCAATTTTTGAACTTTTTAGAAAGTCTTCCCTCTCCAAAGGGAAGTTAAATTTGAAGCAAAGATGTTAATCTGTATTGTGTCTATCACAATTGCTGTAAACATAAAGAAAATACTCTGAATGTGGTATTGTCAAGTACAATCTCAGGTTTTTAAAAAGCAGGTTCCTAGTCAACATATGCTTGATGGTATGTAAGCGATGCCTACTGAAACCTTAGAAATTTGAGGAGTCAGAGGATTGATATTATAGGGGACAGACCTTGATTGCCTGTATAGCACCTGGTTCTTCCCTAGAATAAGTACATTGAATATACAGGGTGTTCCAAAAGTCAGGCTCCATGAACAATTTCTTACATAAATTACATTAAATGTTTGAATTGGTTGCCATTTTCTTCTAAGCACTTCCTTACTCATTTGATGTTTGATCTTTGAATGTTCCTAAGTACAGTAACATTTTCTGTGAAAAAAATATTAATAAATAAAACATTGTGATTAGTTCATGGGCCCTGATTTTTGGTACATCCTGTATATGTGTAACAAGCTTGCAAAATAAATGATGAAAAAGAAGAAAATATGCACTTTTGCTTTCTTTTATCACAAATTTATCTTACAGTATTACGATTATGTCCATAATTTATCTTCCTTCAAGATGGCTAAGGCAATGAAGATAGTTATCTCCTCTCCCCTCAGCTCATTTTATCCTCACTATATCCCTGCAAAATTGAGAAAAAGTAACTAACCTAAAGCCACTCAGTTTGCTCTTGGTCTGCTGGATTTCTGCTCAGGAGTTATTTGAAAATAAGGCACCTCTTTCTCACTATAAAGTTAACAAAAAGACAATAAAATGTTATAAAAACACATTAAAGCAATTGTTAATACCAGCTATGGAAAGCATATTGGGATGGCGGAGTCTGTTTATTTAATAATGAGGGGAAGCCCATTTTCTAAAAGAAATTAAAACAAGTTATTTATTTGATGGATGAAACCATTTAATACATTATTTCATTGCTCAATTCATAAAGCATCTTTAGCAATGTCACTTAAAATCATGTACTGTAAAACATAATCAAATAAGTAAAATAGCACTAGCAGATCTAAAACAGCAATGAAACTAATCTCTGTAAAAAAAAATTAGAAGCCCCCCAAAAAACATTTTTATCTGCAGCATAAAGACCATGCAGTTTTGCACCTGAAAAGATAAAAGAAGGAAATTCCAAAACCAAGGTTCTACCACCATGAAGTTTGTACTTGGACAAAATGAGGAAAGGAATTCTCCAGAGAAGATCCCACTTCTAAAAAGGGTGTTTAGTAGTGACTTGCCTTAACTCTGAAGTTTGGAACAGCCCACAAAAAGGCACAGTGATGCTGCAATTTAATCTTCCACAATCAGCCTGTAATTGTGTACAGGTAGTCTCATTTAGCGACTGCCTCAGAGAGAGACCATTCACAGTTATGACAGTGATGAAAAAGTAACTTTGAGACCAATACCTGCATTTACAGCCTTTGCAGCATCTCTTTCAGTCATGTGAGAGTCAGTCAGTATGCATTTCCTGTGCCTTACCAATTTTTTTCCTTCCCCCCCCCTCACAGAGCAGAGAGATTGCCGAAATAAGCTATTTCTTGCTGAGCTGCATTTCTCTGCAGCACAGCACATCCCTAAAAAATGGTAATGGCAAATTAACAAATTCAGTCTGTGACCTTAATTAGTTGAACAGAACCCTCTGGCCAGCTGGACTGCTGCCTGACACTGACAAGACCCTAATCAGTTTCATACTGAAGGCTTTTGTTTGCCTTCTAAGCTGCTTGCACCTCACTACAGTAGGCAGGCGCTAGCACATTCTTTTCAATGTGTATTCTCCATTGTGTGCCTGCTTGCTCTCTTGTAATCCCTTCCTCTCCAATGAATACAATACAAAGATTAATTCCCTTCTTGCTAATTATCCCAGCACTGAATTGAGCATTCCAAAGGGCAAGGGAGTGGGGAAAAAGGGCTGTAAGATTTGCCCTGTTACCCGGCTTGAAAACAAGAGAATAAAAATAACAAGAAACAAAAATCTTAGAAATGGCAAACTGGGCAGAAACAAGAGAGAACAACCTAGGTTAAAAGGAGGCTTCAGTCATCCTCACCAAAAGCCTGGTGTGGTGCTAGGCCACCTAGGGCAGATACTGTCACAGAGGAGGTGTGCTTCCAAGCAGGGCCGTAACTAGGGTCTGTGTCACCCGGGGAAAAACATGGATTCCATGCCCATTTGGGCCGCCCCCAGCACTCATTTTGGTGCCCCCCCAGCGTGGCGCCCGGGCCACATGCCCCGGTTGTCCCCCCTAGTTGCGGCCCTGCTTCTAGGGTCCCGATAGATGGCATTGCTTAATTGAAGGAACCTGGAGTGCACCGACCCTGCCAGATTGAATTGGCCAGGCAGATACCATGGGAGATAGGCAGTCCCTCAAGTAACCAGGCCCTATGCCATGTAGGGCTTTATAGGTAACAACCAGCACCTTGAATCAGACCTGGAAGCAAACTGGCAACCAATGCAGCTCCCAAAGCAGAGGAATTACATGGGCATATTGTGGTGTGCCCATCACTGCTAGTACCGATGCATTCTGGACCAGTTGAAACTTCCAGGTGAACTTCAAGGGCAACCCTACCTAGAGTGCATTGCAGTAGTCAAGCTGTGAGGTAACCGGGGCATGAGGGACTGTCTGAAGGGCCCCCCAGTCTAGGAAACTGCCCTGTCCCAGGCAAGCACACACAAACACAGAGAGATGGTTGGGGGCTTTATTGCTAATTTTGTGAAACAAATGCCCAAGAGGCAGAGGAAGCATGAGCACAAACGCACTTGCACACACAGTGAGAAAACAAGTCCCAAAAGTCCAGCAAACTTGCCTTACAAGAGTTCCAAATCCAAAGCAGCAGGCACAAGAGTAGTCAAAACAAAGTCCAAGAGTCAAACATTGCAGGAGATTTGTCATCTGGTCTGGGTCCAAAGCCAGAGTTATGGGATTTCAAGTCAGGAGTCAATGCACACAGACTCTGGGTAAATGGATGGTTGTTGCCAGCAGAGAGGCTTGAGGTTGCTGCTCTTCTTAAATAGAACCAGCACTGGTGTTGCTCATTAGGAAGGGTGCAGCCTTTGCTCTGCTTTCTTCTCTAGGAGGCGAGCCCTTGTGCTGGGGGGAGGCAGCAACTCAGATTCTTCACCTTTGGAGACTGACAGCAGCTTTCCTATTGATTGCCAGACAGCCCTGCCTCAACTGCCTGCACCTCCTCAAGCGGTGGTTCCTCCAACAAATCTGGAGAAGGCTGCTTGTTGTCAGTCTCCTTGTCTGAGTCCAAGCTTGCCATGACTGAAAGTGCAATGGTGCACCAGATGGAGCTGTGCAAAGGCTTTTCTGAGTCTCGCTAACACCTGCTCTTCAAGCAGGAGCTGTGAGTCCAGGAAGACCCCCAGGTTGTGCTTCACCCTTGAATGGGGAAATCCACCCCACCCAAGGTCAGAGATGAAATATCCCAGATCCGGAGGCCCCAAACACCCACAGCCACTTGGTCTTGGTAGGATTAAGTCAGAGACAGTTCCTCCCCATCCAAACTCTTACAGACTCCAGGCACTGGGACAGAACTTCAGTAGGCTTACTTGTCCAGCCCAGGGTTGAAAGATATATCTGGGCATCATCAGGAGGGGCCTAGGGAGCAATCTTTCTACCTGCCACACAAATAAAATGATTGCTTTTTTAAATATGCAAGCCAATGGGAAGGCAAAAGAAAAAATGTTTGATGAATACATTAAATCTTTAATAAAGGCCAATTTGAAGAAGGAAAAATAAGAGTGGGAAAAAAGCCCTTTTTTGCTTGACATTGTAATAGCAAAAGTTAGAAATAGTGCATCTGGATTTCAAATTTTAAACTATTAAGGTAAGCAAAGTTGATTTCTAAATAAGAAATATAATGGTATGAATAATACCAAATAAATAATATAATGGTATGAATTTTATTTTATTTTATTTTGCTATGTGCTTCCATTCTTGGGTTACTGGCTGAAAATGAAATTTAACTGACATGCATATCTGCTGCTTCAAGTTTCTTTTTTAACTCTATATAGTTTAGATATTTTTCTCTATTTGACTTAAACATTCAGTATTGAACTCTAATATTTTAAAAATGGGAAGGCAGAAGCTACAGCTGATCAAGAATCCACCCATGCCTTTGGCAAGGGAGAGTTGAGACCCCTCACTTCATCACATTTGTCATCTTTATCTTTATTTTTTATTGATTTTATTGTAATTTCTTTGATTGTTGTGAGCCACCCAGAGTTGTTGAGTCAGGTGGCATACAAGTTTCATAAATTATTATTATAATATGACAACTTGAATAAATATTGGCACACCCTGACTGATTGATTGATTATGTGCCATCAGGTCAGTGGCCACCCTTAGTGACAACATAGATAGATTTTTTCTAGGATGATCTGTCCCCAGCCTGGTCCTTCAAGTCAAGTCCTTCAAGTCAAGTACCATTACTCCTGTAATTGAGACTATCCACCTTGCTGTTGGTCATCTCCTTCTCTTTCCTCCCACCTTTCCCAGCATTCTCCAGAGACCTAGGTTTTTGCATAATGTGTCCAAAGAATGGTAATTTTGTATTTATAAAACTGACTTGTTTGATTAAGTAAGGAACAACAACTACTTTTATAAAAGACTGGAAACCCTTTATGGACTTTTTGCTGAAAATGGATAAAAATGAACTGGTGATTTCTGGATTTACCAATTAAAAAGGGCTGTATATAGGGAGAAGGGAACTGTGTTATATAATTTTGAAGGGGGGAAATGAAAAAAGAAAAAATTATTTTTATTAAAGATTTTTTTTACAAAGTTAAAAGATAAACATGAAAAAATATAGGAAAAAAGTAGGAAAGGAAGAAAAATAAAGAAAAAAGTGTTGAAAACAATAGAAATGATAGAAAGAAGAGGGGAAAAAAGAGATACTTAAAGAAGCAACTTCCAATTTTCTTTACAGCAGTTATAGACATATTTGGTACCATTTCCCCCCTTCAAATGCACTTCGTCCATGCATTCAAGCGGCAAAGGTCAAAGAGAGAGCCATCCAATTGGTACATTCGTTGATGTACACTCGTTCCTTCAGACCCTGGACTGCATGTGACAACATGCAAGTAAAGAACAGATTGAATAGAATTGGGGCTAGCACACAACCCTGTTTTACCTCATTGGAAATGGCAAATGCAGCTGATGTATCACTCTTGTAAAGGACCTATCCTGTCATTCTGTCATGGACTAGCTGAATCAACTTCACAAATTTCCTTGGACATCCATAACATCTCAGCATGATCCAGAGAGCCTCCCTGTCTACAGTGTCAAATGCCTTCATCAGGCCATTATTGTTTAGTTTTCTCAGATCATGTCTCCCAAGTACTCTGTCCCAGTTGCCACAGTCAGTCCCCACCCTAGCGTTGAAGTCGCCCAGAATGAGTTTGTTGCTGGCGGAGGTTTGAATAATTTGGTCCAGGTCCTCATAGATACCTTCCTTGTCTTCATCTGGACTATGAGAGCTGGTGCATAGATGCTGACAATGGTGATATACCGAGACTTGTTGAGAGGAAAGCAGAATTTCATAATATGTTCATTTATTCCAGTGGGTAGAGTAGAGATGTTCTTCAGCAAAGCAGTTTTGATTGCAAAACCTACTTCATGAGTCTTGTTGTCAGTCTCTGGTTTCCCTTTCCAAAAGAATGTATATCCACTCGCTGCTTCCTGTAGTGAACCCTTGTCTGCAAGCCTGGTCTCACTGAGTGCAGCAGTGTCAATGCTATAACAATGAAGTTCAGCTGCTATGAGTGCTATTCATCTTTCTGGCCTTGATACTTTGTCTCTGTCCAGCAAGGTGTGGGCATTCCATGTTCCGAAAATGAGATTTTATTTATTTTTCTTGATTCTCGACCTCTAAGGGGATGATCTACCAGCTGTGGTTAGCTAGCCAGATGTTGTGGGGCAGGCAATGTTTAGGGTACCCCCTCCCTCATGCAAGGGTGGGCAGTTCTATCCTAGAAGGGCTGTCCAATCTCCCTGGATGCTGCCAGACATCTCTGCTGCCCCTGATACTGAGATGAACAACCACTGGTCCAAGGGCCATCCACGTGCAGGTTTGTGACTACAACTGCCAGTGGTCATCTCCACCTGTTGCTTCACCACTCCCCTTTTGCTACAGGGCTCAACAAATTAGGGTTGGACTGAGATGAATTGCAGATGCATTGTAGATTAAGATGAATTGCACAACAGAAACCTGTGTGTGATGGAGTTTTAAGTGGAACAGTCGTTGCACAAGGGCAGTCCCACTCTCTCTGCATTAGAGACCTTAATCCAGTGGCAAGGAGAATCATTACGACTGGAGACCTCTCCTGCTGCAGTGGATGACAAGGACATCTAAGTGTCTTGTTGTGCTCTTAGCACTCCACAGTGTCTGCTGGGCCTGCCTTCTTGACCATTGGACTGTTGATCAGTATCCTCCGCTCAATCTGCTAGGGCCAGATTTCACACACTGGGATAGACAAATCCCCTATCTCACCAAGAGTCAAAATACCTATCGGCTACCGTCACCTGGTTTGGCCCGTCTGCCAAGACAGTTTACTGGGGTGTGGCCGCTGCTCCAGCTACTTGGAGCCACTGGTGAGAGATGAGTACCAGGTGAGGACCTAAGGTGAAGGGGCAGCCCTAAATAGGGCACAGCAGGCCCCTCCACTAGAGGTGCTACCCCTCCCTGGACACCCCATTTCAAATTCCATTACATTTTGTTCTATAACTGGTAGCTTTTTATCCATATTAAACCTCTCCCTTAACTGTGCGTATGAAAATCATTGAAAAGTAAATACTTCTGCAGTCAGTTGTTCTGTTGATTTCATCTCAAGTTCTCAATTTTCCTATATTAGCAAATCTTGACATATTAACCATTTTTCTTTGCCTGCTGTTTCTTTTCTATAAAGTGCTTCTTGTGCTGAGGCCAATAAAGGTATTTTTGAGCACAGCCTAGGTTTATATCTGTTCCCTATTCTCAATATGGTATTCCTAACATAATGATTTTTGAACTCTATATTCACTTTAACTTTATCATACCATAAAAACCCATGCCACCTAAACCTCAGGCTGTGCTCTTCTAATTCTAACATTCTCTTATTTCTTAACACTAGCCATTCTTTCATCCAAACGAAACAGCGGGCTACAAAATAAAGTGTAAAGTCGGGCAATCCCAATCCTCCTTTGTATCTTGGAGAACTTTATATTTAACCCTTGGTTTCCAAAGAATGATAATTTGAGCTTGGTCATTTGTACCTCAAGTGAGAATTCTGGGTTAATTTGTTCTATGATTCATTTGTTTATTTTCTTGGCTATCCACAGTATTCTCAGGAGTCTTCTCCAATACCAAATTCAGAAGTATCAAAACTCTTTCTATCCTGCTTCTTCAAAGTCCAGGGCATATCTTAAGTTCCCCATATAACACTGATACTTACACAGCCACACCAATTGCTGTTTGGCTTCCAGGTGCAATTCAAGCTGCTGGCTGTCACTTTTAAAGTCCTTCATGGTTCAAGGCCTGGATATCTGCAGGACTACCTTCTCCTGAAGACAGCTGCCCACCTAATAACTCCTAGTGGAGATGTTACGTATCCCCTTGATCAGACACTAGCACCTATGGATGCTATTGAAGCATTCCTTTTTAGTCATTGCCCCCCTTTTCTGGAACAGTATTCCACCAGACATTTGGATGGTCCCATCCCATCTAATCTTCAGAAAGTCAGTGGCTTGTAGTTATTTTACCAAGCCTCAGGTGACAGATCCCTCTGGATGAGCAAGTTTTTAAATTGTGTTTTTAAATATTTTATTCCTGATGCCCATAATAGTTTGTACTGTATATTGTATTATTTTTAATTCAAATTACATATTTGGGGAGTTGATGATAGCACCCTATAAGCTTTGTAAATAAAAAATAAAAGTGATATAAATAATACACAGTATACATTTTTTCATAGATACACAAATTCATTTTAGAAATTGTTTTTCCTAGGGAAGGGATACATTGGAAATATCTGAGAAGACAATCTCAGAAGAAGATAAAACACACTTAATTGTAAAACAAAGAGTGGGAAGACAAAAAAGACCTAAAAAGGATAGACTCTCATGGCCAAAATTCCAGTCCATTAAGGGGAAGAAGATTTTGGGACACAGAAGATCTCGAAGTACATCAGATGCATATGAACATGGCATTCCAGATGTTTCTCCCACAAGCACAGATACAGAATCACAATTCCAGCCAGAGGAAATTCATGGAAAAACTAAAAAACAAAGCCAAAAGAAACTAAAATTTCCAACTATTGGATTCAAAATGTACAAAAGTAAACAAGAACCATATGAAGTAAATCCATTCAAAGAATATGAAAATGATACTAACATGGAACTCCCTGAAGTAATGACAGGAGAGGATACTACTTCATTGGATATAGATAGAAAAGCAAGAGGAAAACAAGAGCTAAAAAGAGATGTATCAGACACAATATTTCAACATCCACAACATATTAGAAAATACCCTGACGTTGAACTAACTATTACAACATCCAAAGACAAGAAAGCAAAATCCAGTATCGAATTTACAAAACAGGAACCTATAGTTCCAACATCACAGATGAAAACAGCAGTAATTCAAACAAAACATATTTCTGACTCTCAAACCAAAGTTTCACAAAATATTCCAAAAATAAGGAAAAAAAAGAAAAAAGATTCAAGAGATAAATCAGAAATTGAAACCCAATCTCAGAAAGAGGAAAAAGGAAAAGAAATAAATATTGCCAGCAAATGTACATTAACACATATTGAAGGTGCCAAACCAGCGATGGACATCAATTGGCCTCAAGTGGATATATCCCTTCACAAAGCTGACCATAAGGCTACCAAATCTGAACTGAAGATGGGAGAAATTGCTGCTGATATAAATATCTCAGTATCTGACTTAAAGTCCCCAACAGATCAGGCCATTTTGGGATTGCAAATTCCAGACCAAGAAACAAATGCTCAATCAGTAAAGATTCCTGTGGAGGGCTCAGACATTACACAAGAAGATGAGGATGGTAAGTTCAAAATGTTAAAGTTCCAAAAGCCCAAGTTTGGAATTTCACTGCCCAAAGGGAAAGGTGTCCCAGAAGGAGAGGTCACTCTGCCTTCCGTAGAAGCGGACCTCCCCAAAACAGGACTGAAAGCGGAAGTGACACTGCCGTCAGCGGACCTTGAAGCTGACATTAAGCTTCCAGGAGTGGAAGTGGAGGCCCCCAGCCTGGATGTGGAGGTCGGAGAGAAGGGCAAAATCAAGATGCCTGGAGTGAAGATGCCCAGTGTCAAGGTTGCCAAGCTCGTGGCGCCGGAAGTAGGGATCTCCCTGCCAAAAGTCGAGGCGGACATCTCCCTCCCCAAAGGAAAAGCTGAGCTTCCCGAAGGCGAGCTGGCCGTCAAAGTGCCGGAGGCTGGAGGCACCACCGAGGGTGGGGGGATGAAGATACACATGCCAAAGTTCAAGATGCCCAGCATGGGATTCTCCAAACCAGACATCAAGGGCCCCAAGGTCGACGTGGATGTCAGCATGCCTAAAATGGACATTTCTCTTCCCGAAACTGAGCTCCATGTTGCCAAACCCAAGATCGAGGCGGGCAAACTTGTGGGCGACATCAGCATCTCAGCCCCCGAGGTAAAGATTCCAACGGGCCAGGCCAGCCTGGACCTGGAAGCTCCTGACGTAGACGTAGAGGCCCCTTCCGGCAAGGTGGCCCTGCAGGGGCCCGACATTAAGATGGAAAGTGGCGACAGTAAGTTCAAAATGCCCAAGTTCCAAATGCCCAAGTTTGGAATTTCACTGCCCAAAGGGAAAGGTGTCCCAGAGGGAGAGGTCACTCTGCCTTCCGTAGAAGCGGACCTCCCCAAAACAGGACTGAAAGCGGAAGTGACACTGCCGTCAGCGGACCTTGAAGCTGACATTAAGCTTCCAGGAGTGGAAGTGGAGGCCCCCAGCCTGGATGTGGAGGTCGGAGAGAAGGGCAAAATCAAGATGCCTGGAGTGAAGATGCCTAGCGTCAAGGTTCCCAAGCTCAAAGCACCGGAAGTAGGGATCTCCCTGCCAAAGGTCGAGGCGGACGTCTCCCTCCCCAAAGGAAAAGCTGAGCTTCCCGAAGGCGAGCTGGCCGTCAAAGCGCCGGAGGCTGGAGGCACCACCGAGGGTGGGGGGATGAAGATACACATGCCAAAGTTCAAGATGCCCAGCATGGGATTCTCCAAACCAGACATCAAGGGCCCCAAGGCCGACGTGGACGTCAGCATGCCTAAAATGGACATTTCTCTTCCCGAAACTGAGCTCCATGTTGCCAAACCCAAGATCGAGGCGGGCAAACTTGTGGGCGACATCAGCATCTCAGCCCCCGAGGTAAAGATTCCAATGGGCCAGGCCAGCCTGGACCTGGAAGCTCCTGACGTAGACGTAGAGGCCCCTTCCGGCAAGGTGGCCCTGCAGGGGCCCGACATTAAGATGGAAAGTGGCGACAGTAAGTTCAAAATGCCCAAGTTCCAAATGCCCAAGTTTGGAATTTCACTGCCCAAAGGGAAAGGTGTCCCAGAGGGAGAGGTCACTCTGCCTTCCGTAGAAGCGGACCTCCCCAAAACAGGACTGAAAGCGGAAGTGACACTGCCGTCAGCGGACCTTGAAGCTGACATTAAGCTTCCAGGAGTGGAAGTGGAGGCCCCCAGCCTGGATGTGGAGGTCGGAGAGAAGGGCAAAATCAAGATGCCTGGAGTGAAGATGCCTAGCGTCAAGGTTCCCAAGCTCAAAGCACCGGAAGTAGGGATCTCCCTGCCAAAGGTCGAGGCGGACGTCTCCCTCCCCAAAGGAAAAGCTGAGCTTCCCGAAGGCGAGCTGGCCGTCAAAGCGCCGGAGGCTGGAGGCACCACCGAGGGTGGGGGGATGAAGATACACATGCCAAAGTTCAAGATGCCCAGCATGGGATTCTCCAAACCAGACATCAAGGGCCCCAAGGTCGACGTGGACGTCAGCATGCCTAAAATGGACATTTCTCTTCCCGAAACTGAGCTCCATGTTGCCAAACCCAAGATCGAGGCGGGCAAACTTGTGGGCGACATCAGCATCTCAGCCCCCGAGGTAAAGATTCCAACGGGCCAGGCCAGCCTGGACCTGGAAGCTCCTGACGTAGACGTAGAGGCCCCTTCCGGCAAGGTGGCCCTGCAGGGGCCCGACATTAAGATGGAAAGTGGCGACAGTAAGTTCAAAATGCCCAAGTTCCAAATGCCCAAGTTTGGAATTTCACTGCCCAAAGGGAAAGGTGTCCCAGAGGGAGAGGTCACTCTGCCTTCCGTAGAAGCGGACCTCCCCAAAACAGGACTGAAAGCGGAAGTGACACTGCCGTCAGCGGACCTTGAAGCTGACATTAAGCTTCCAGGAGTGGAAGTGGAGGCCCCCAGCCTGGATGTGGAGGTCGGAGAGAAGGGCAAAATCAAGATGCCTGGAGTGAAGATGCCTAGCGTCAAGGTTCCCAAGCTCAAAGCACCGGAAGTAGGGATCTCCCTGCCAAAGGTCGAGGCGGACGTCTCCCTCCCCAAAGGAAAAGCTGAGCTTCCCGAAGGCGAGCTGGCCGTCAAAGTGCCGGAGGCTGGAGGCACCACCGAGGGTGGGGGGATGAAGATACACATGCCAAAGTTCAAGATGCCCAGCATGGGATTCTCCAAACCAGACATCAAGGGCCCCAAGGCCGACGTGGACGTCAGCATGCCTAAAATGGACATTTCTCTTCCCGAAACTGAGCTCCATGTTGCCAAACCCAAGATCGAGGCGGGCAAACTTGTGGGCGACATCAGCATCTCAGCCCCCGAGGTAAAGATTCCAACGGGCCAGGCCAGCCTGGACCTGGAAGCTCCTGACGTAGACGTAGAGGCCCCTTCCGGCAAGGTGGCCCTGCAGGGGCCCGACATTAAGATGGAAAGTGGCGACAGTAAGTTCAAAATGCCCAAGTTCCAAATGCCCAAGTTTGGAATTTCACTGCCCAAAGGGAAAGGTGTCCCAGAGGGAGAGGTCACTCTGCCTTCCGTAGAAGCGGACCTCCCCAAAACAGGACTGAAAGCGGAAGTGACACTGCCGTCAGCGGACCTTGAAGCTGACATTAAGCTTCCAGGAGTGGAAGTGGAGGCCCCCAGCCTGGATGTGGAGGTCGGAGAGAAGGGCAAAATCAAGATGCCTGGAGTGAAGATGCCTAGCGTCAAGGTTCCCAAGCTCAAAGCACCGGAAGTAGGGATCTCCCTGCCAAAGGTCGAGGCGGACGTCTCCCTCCCCAAAGGAAAAGCTGAGCTTCCCGAAGGCGAGCTGGCCGTCAAAGTGCCGGAGGCTGGAGGCACCACCGAGGGTGGGGGGATGAAGATACACATGCCAAAGTTCAAGATGCCCAGCATGGGATTCTCCAAACCAGACATCAAGGGCCCCAAGGTCGACGTGAACATCAGCATGCCTAAAATGGACATTTCTCTTCCCGAAACTGAGCTCCATGTTGCCAAACCCAAGATCGAGGCGGGCAAACTTGTGGGCGACATCAGCATCTCAGCCCCCGAGGTAAAGATTCCAACGGGCCAGGCCAGCCTGGACCTGGAAGCTCCTGACGTAGACGTAGAGGCCCCTTCCGGCAAGGTGGCCCTGCAGGGGCCCGACATTAAGATGGAAAGTGGCGACAGTAAGTTCAAAATGCCCAAGTTCCAAATGCCCAAGTTTGGAATTTCACTGCCCAAAGGGAAAGGTGTCCCAGAGGGAGAGGTCACTCTGCCTTCCGTAGAAGCGGACCTCCCCAAAACAGGACTGAAAGCGGAAGTGACACTGCCGTCAGCGGACCTTGAAGCTGACATTAAGCTTCCAGGAGTGGAAGTGGAGGCCCCCAGCCTGGATGTGGAGGTCGGAGAGAAGGGCAAAATCAAGATGCCTGGAGTGAAGATGCCTAGCGTCAAGGTTCCCAAGCTCAAAGCACCGGAAGTAGGGATCTCCCTGCCAAAGGTCGAGGCGGACGTCTCCCTCCCCAAAGGAAAAGCTGAGCTTCCCGAAGGCGAGCTGGCCGTCAAAGTGCCGGAGGCTGGAGGCACCACCGAGGGTGGGGGGATGAAGATACACATGCCAAAGTTCAAGATGCCCAGCATGGGATTCTCCAAACCAGACATCAAGGGCCCCAAGGCCGACGTGGACGTCAGCATGCCTAAAATGGACATTTCTCTTCCCGAAACTGAGCTCCATGTTGCCAAACCCAAGATCGAGGCGGGCAAACTTGTGGGCGACATCAGCATCTCAGCCCCCGAGGTAAAGATTCCAACGGGCCAGGCCAGCCTGGACCTGGAAGCTCCTGACGTAGACGTAGAGGCCCCTTCCGGCAAGGTGGCCCTGCAGGGGCCCGACATTAAGATGGAAAGTGGCGACAGTAAGTTCAAAATGCCCAAGTTCCAAATGCCCAAGTTTGGAATTTCACTGCCCAAAGGGAAAGGTGTCCCAGAGGGAGAGGTCACTCTGCCTTCCGTAGAAGCGGACCTCCCCAAAACAGGACTGAAAGCGGAAGTGACACTGCCGTCAGCGGACCTTGAAGCTGACATTAAGCTTCCAGGAGTGGAAGTGGAGGCCCCCAGCCTGGATGTGGAGGTCGGAGAGAAGGGCAAAATCAAGATGCCTGGAGTGAAGATGCCTAGCGTCAAGGTTCCCAAGCTCAAAGCACCGGAAGTAGGGATCTCCCTGCCAAAGGTCGAGGCGGACGTCTCCCTCCCCAAAGGAAAAGCTGAGCTTCCCGAAGGCGAGCTGGCCGTCAAAGTGCCGGAGGCTGAAGGCACCACCGAGGGTGGGGGGATGAAGATACACATGCCAAAGTTCAAGATGCCCAGCATGGGATTCTCCAAACCAGACATCAAGGGCCCCAAAGTCGACGTGGACGTCAGCATGCCTAAAATGGACATTTCTCTTCCCGAAACTGAGCTCCATGTTGCCAAACCCAAGATCGAGGCGGGCAAACTTGTGGGCGACATCAGCATCTCAGCCCCCGAGGTAAAGTTTCCAACGGGCCAGGTCAGCCTGGACCTGGATGCTGCTGACGTAGACGTAGAGGCCCCTTCCGGCAAGGTGGCCCTGCAGGGGCCCGGCATTAAGATGGAAAGTGGCGACAGTAAGTTCAAAATGCCCAAGTTCCAAATGCCCAAGTTTGGAATTTCACTGCCCAAAGGGAAAGGTGTCCCAGAGGGAGAGGTCACTCTGCCTTCCGTAGAAGCGGACCTCCCCAAAACAGGACTGAAAGCGGAAGTGACACTGCCGTCAGCGGACCTTGAAGCTGACATTAAGCTTCCAGGAGTGGAAGTGGAGGCCCCCAGCCTGGATGTGGAGGTCGGAGAGAAGGGCAAAATCAAGATGCCTGGAGTGAAGATGCCCAGTGTCAAGGTTGCCAAGCTCGTGGCGCCGGAAGTAGGGATCTCCCAGCCAAAAGTCGAGGCGGACATCTCCCTCCCCAAGGGAAAACCTGAGCTTCCCGAAGGCGAGCTGGCTGTCAAAGTGCCGGAGGCTGAAGGCACCACCGAGGGTGGGGGGATGAAGATACACATGCCAAAGTTCAAGATGCCCAGCATGGGATTCTCCAAACCAGACATCAAGGGCCCCAAAGTCGACGTGGACGTCAGCATGCCTAAAATGGACATTTCTCTTCCCGAAACTGAGCTCCATGTTGCCAAACCCAAGATCGAGGCGGGCAAACTTGTGGGCGACATCAGCATCTCAGCCCCCGAGGTAAAGATTCCAACGGGCCAGGCCAGCCTGGACCTGGAAGCTCCTGACGTAGACGTAGAGGCCCCTTCCGGCAAGGTGGCCCTGCAGGGGCCCGACATTAAGATGGAAAGTGGCGACAGTAAATTCAAAATGCCCAAGTTCCAAATGCCCAAGTTTGGAATTTCACTGCCCAAAGGGAAAGGTGTCCCAGAGGGAGAGGTCACTCTGCCTTCCGTAGAAGCGGACCTCCCCAAAACAGGACTGAAAGCGGAAGTGACACTGCTGTCAGCGGACCTTGAAGCTGACATTAAGCTTCCAGGAGTGGAAGTGGAGGCCCCCAGCCTGGATGTGGAGGTCGGAGAGAAGGGCAAAATCAAGATGCCTGGAGTGAAGATGCCTAGCGTCAAGGTTCCCAAGCTCAAAGCACCGGAAGTAGGGATCTCCCTGCCAAAGGTCGAGGCGGACGTCTCCCTCCCCAAAGGAAAAGCTGAGCTTCCCGAAGGCGAGCTGGACGTCAAAGTGCCGGAGGCTGGAGGCACCACCGAGGGTGGGGGGATGAAGATACACATGCCAAAGTTCAAGATGCCCAGCATGGGATTCTCCAAACCAGACATCAAGGGCCCCAAGGCCGACGTGGACGTCAGCATGCCTAAAATGGACATTTCTCTTCCCGAAACTGAGCTCCATGTTGCCAAACCCAAGATCGAGGCGGGCAAACTTGTGGGCGACATCAGCATCTCAGCCCCCGAGGTAAAGATTCCAACGGGCCAGGCCAGCCTGGACCTGGAAGCTCCTGACGTAGACGTAGAGGCCCCTTCCGGCAAGGTGGCCCTGCAGGGGCCCGACATTAAGATGGAAAGTGGCGACAGTAAGTTCAAAATGCCCAAGTTCCAAATGCCCAAGTTTGGAATTTCACTGCCCAAAGGGAAAGGTGTCCCAGAGGGAGAGGTCACTCTGCCTTCCGTAGAAGCGGACCTCCCCAAAACAGGACTGAAAGCGGAAGTGACACTGCCGTCAGCGGACCTTGAAGCTGACATTAAGCTTCCAGGAGTGGAAGTGGAGGCCCCCAGCCTGGATGTGGAGGTCGGAGAGAAGGGCAAAATCAAGATGCCTGGAGTGAAGATGCCCAGTGTCAAGGTTGCCAAGCTCGTGGCGCCGGAAGTAGGGATCTCCCAGCCAAAAGTCGAGGCGGACATCTCCCTCCCCAAGGGAAAACCTGAGCTTCCCAAAGGCGAGCTGGCTGTCAAAGTGCCGGAGGCTGAAGGCACCACCGAGGGTGGGGGGATGAAGATACACATGCCAAAGTTCAAGATGCCCAGCATGGGATTCTCCAAACCAGACATCAAGGGCCCCAAGGTCGACGTGGACGTCAGCATGCCTAAAATGGACATTTCTCTTCCCGTAACCGAGCTCCATGTTGCCAAACCCAAGATCGAGGAGGGCAAACTTGTGGGCGACATCAGCATCTCAGCCCCCAAGGTAAAGATTCCAACGGGCCAGGCCAGCCTGGACCTGGAAGCTCCTGACGTAGACGTAGAGGCCCCTTCCGGCAAGGTGGCCCTGCAGGGGCCCGACATTAAGATGGAAAGTGGCGACAGTAAGTTCAAAATGCCCAAGTTCCAAATGCCCAAGTTTGGAATTTCACTGCCCAAAGGGAAAGGTGTCCCAGAGGGAGAGGTCACTCTGCCTTCCGTAGAAGCGGACCTCCCCAAAACAGGACTGAAAGCGGAAGTGACACTGCCGTCAGCGGACCTTGAAGCTGACATTAAGTTTCCAGGAGTGGAAGTGGAGGCCCCCAGCCTGGATGTGGAGGTCGGAGAGAAGGGCAAAATCAAGATGCCTGGAGTGAAGATGCCTAGCGTCAAGGTTCCCAAGCTCAAAGCACCGGAAGTAGGGATCTCCCTGCCAAAGGTCGAGGCGGACGTCTCCCTCCCCAAAGGAAAAGCTGAGCTTCCCGAAGGCGAGCTGGCCGTCAAAGTGCCGGAGGCTGGAGGCACCACCGAGGGTGGGGGGATGAAGATACACATGCCAAAGTTCAAGATGCCCAGCATGGGATTCTCCAAACCAGACATCAAGGGCCCCAAGGTCGACGTGGACATCAGCATGCCTAAAATGGACATTTCTCTTCCCGAAACTGAGCTCCATGTTGCCAAACCCAAGATCGAGGCGGGCAAACTTGTGGGCGACATCAGCATCTCAGCCCCCGAGGTAAAGATTCCAACGGGCCAGGCCAGCCTGGACCTGGAAGCTCCTGACGTAGACGTAGAGGCCCCTTCCGGCAAGGTGGCCCTGCAGGGGCCCGACATTAAGATGGAAAGTGGCGACAGTAAGTTCAAAATGCCCAAGTTCCAAATGCCCAAGTTTGGAATTTCACTGCCCAAAGGGAAAGGTGTCCCAGAGGGAGAGGTCACTCTGCCTTCCGTAGAAGCGGACCTCCCCAAAACAGGACTGAAAGCGGAAGTGACACTGCCGTCAGCGGACCTTGAAGCTGACATTAAGCTTCCAGGAGTGGAAGTGGAGGCCCCCAGCCTGGATGTGGAGGTCGGAGAGAAGGGCAAAATCAAGATGCCTGGAGTGAAGATGCCTAGCGTCAAGGTTCCCAAGCTCAAAGCACCGGAAGTAGGGATCTCCCTGCCAAAGGTCGAGGCGGACGTCTCCCTCCCCAAAGGAAAAGCTGAGCTTCCCGAAGGCGAGCTGGCCGTCAAAGTGCCGGAGGCTGGAGGCACCACCGAGGGTGGGGGGATGAAGATACACATGCCAAAGTTCAAGATGCCCAGCATGGGATTCTCCAAACCAGACATCAAGGGCCCCAAGGTCGACGTGGACATCAGCATGCCTAAAATGGACATTTCTCTTCCCGAAACTGAGCTCCATGTTGCCAAACCCAAGATCGAGGCGGGCAAACCTGTGGGCGACATCAGCATCTCAGCCCCCGAGGTAAAGATTCCAACGGGCCAGGCCAGCCTGGACCTGGAAGCTCCTGACATAGACGTAGAGGCCCCTTCCGGCAAGGTGGCCCTGCAGGGGCCCGACATTAAGATGGAAAGTGGCGACAGTAAGTTCAAAATGCCCAAGTTCCAAATGCCAAAACTGGGAATCTCACTGCCCAAAGGGAAAGGTGTCCCACAGGGTGAGGTCACTCTTCCTTCCGTAGAAGCGGACCTCCCCAAAACAGGACTGAAAGCGGAAGTGACACTGCCGTCAGCGGACCTTGAAGCTGACATTAAGCTTCCAGGAGTGGAAGTGGAGGCCCCCAGCCTGGATGTGGAGGTCGGAGAGAAGGGCAAAATCAAGATGCCTGGAGTGAAGATGCCTAGCGTCAAGGTTCCCAAGCTCAAAGCACCGGAAGTAGGGATCTCCCTGCCAAAGGTCGAGGCGGACGTCTCCCTCCCCAAAGGAAAAGCTGAGCTTCCCGAAGGCGAGCTGGCCGTCAAAGTGCCGGAGGCTGGAGGCACCACCGAGGGTGGGGGGATGAAAATACACATGCCAAAGTTCAAGATGCCCAGCATGGGATTCTCCAAACCAGACATCAAGGGCCCCAAGGTCGACGTGGCCATCAGCATGCCTAAAATGGACATTTCTCTTCCCGAAACTGAGCTCCATGTTGCCAAACCCAAGATCGAGGCGGGCAAACTTGTGGGCGACATCAGCATCTCAGCCCCCGAGGTAAAGATTCCAACGGGCCAGGCCAGCCTGGACCTGGAAGCTCCTGACGTAGACGTAGAGGCCCCTTCCGGCAAGGTGGCCCTGCAGGGGCCCGACATTAAGATGGAAAGTGGCGACAGTAAGTTCAAAATGCCCAAGTTCCAAATGCCCAAGTTTGGAATTTCACTGCCCAAAGGGAAAGGTGTCCCAGAGGGAGAGGTCACTCTGCCTTCCGTAGAAGCGGACCTCCCCAAAACAGGACTGAAAGCGGAAGTGACACTGCCGTCAGCGGACCTTGAAGCTGACATTAAGCTTCCAGGAGTGGAAGTGGAGGCCCCCAGCCTGGATGTGGAGGTCGGAGAGAAGGGCAAAATCAAGATGCCTGGAGTGAAGATGCCTAGCGTCAAGGTTCCCAAGCTCAAAGCACCGGAAGTAGGGATCTCCCTGCCAAAGGTCGAGGCGGACGTCTCCCTCCCCAAAGGAAAAGCTGAGCTTCCCGAAGGCGAGCTGGCCGTCAAAGTGCCGGAGGCTGGAGGCACCACCGAGGGTGGGGGGATGAAGATACACATGCCAAAGTTCAAGATGCCCAGCATGGGATTCTCCAAACCAGACATCAAGGGCCCCAAGGTCGACATGGACGTCAGCATGCCTAAAATGGACATTTCTCTTCCCGAAACTGAGCTCCATGTTGCCAAACCCAAGATCGAGGCGGGCAAACCTGTGGGCGACATCAGCATCTCAGCCCCCGAGGTAAAGATTCCAACGGGCCAGGCCAGCCTGGACCTGGAAGCTCCTGACATAGACGTAGAGGCCCCTTCCGGCAAGGTGGCCCTGCAGGGGCCCGACATTAAGATGGAAAGTGGCGACAGTAAGTTCAAAATGCCCAAGTTCCAAATGCCAAAACTGGGAATCTCACTGCCCAAAGGGAAAGGTGTCCCACAGGGTGAGGTCACTCTTCCTTCCGTAGAAGCGGACCTCCCCAAAACAGGACTGAAAGCGGAAGTGACACTGCCGTCAGCGGACCTTGAAGCTGACATTAAGCTTCCAGGAGTGGAAGTGGAGGCCCCCAGCCTGGATGTGGAGGTCGGAGAGAAGGGCAAAATCAAGATGCCTGGAGTGAAGATGCCTAGCGTCAAGGTTCCCAAGCTCAAAGCACCGGAAGTAGGGATCTCCCTGCCAAAGGTCGAGGCAGACGTCTCCCTCCCGAAAGGAAAAGGTGAATTGTCTGATGGTGAGGCTGCCATCAAAGTGGCAGGAGCAGAAGGTAGTCATGAGAAGGGCAGGATGAAAATTCACATGCCAAAGTTCAAGATGCCCAGCATGGGATTCTCCAAACCAGATATCAAGGGACCCAAAATCGATGTGGACGTCAGCATGCCTGATGTGCACGTTTCTCTTCCAACAGCTGAACTTAGCACTATGAAACCAGATCTGAAGACTGATGAACTTGCAGCTGACATCAGCATTTCACAGTCAGATATAAAGATACCAACTGGTCAGGCCACACTGGAACTAAAAGCTCCCGATGTAGTAGTAGAGGCTCCTTCTGGTAAGGTTGATGTGGAGGGGAGCGAAGTGAAGGTTGACAGTGGAGATAGTAAGTTCAAAATGCCAAAGTTCCAAATGCCCAAGTTGGGAATCTCTCTTCCCAAAGGGAAAGGCATCCCAGCTGGAGAGATTACCTTACCTTCCATGGAAACAGATGTCCCCAAACCAGGACTGAATGCTGAAATCCAAGCACCCTCTGCCAGTCATGAAGCTGACCTAAAGCTGCCAGAAGTAGAGATTGGGGGCTGCAGCCTGAACATGGAAGTTGGAGAGAAGGGCAAAGTCCACATTCCTGGAGTCGAGATGTCTAGTGCCAAGATTCCCAAGGTCAAAGCTGCAGAAATAGAGATCACTCTGCCAAACGTCGAGGCAGACATCTCCCCTCCCAAAAGAAAAGCTGAAGTGCCCGAAGCCGAGGTGGCCTTCACTGTGCCAATAGCAGAAGTGAGCCATGAGAAAAGCAGGGTGAAAATGCACATGCCAAAGTTCAAGATGCCCAGCATGGGATTCTCCAAACCAGATATCAAGGGACCCAAAGTCGACGTGGACGTCAGTATGACTGACGTCTCTCCAAAAGCTGAGCTCAGTACTATAAAATCCGGGCTTAAGACAGACAATCTTGAGGGCAGCATCAGAACAGCAGCACCTGAAGTAAAGATTCCAGGTGTCCCAGTCACTGTGGAACTAAAAGCTCCCGACATAGGCGTACAGGATTGTTCAGGTAAGGTTGTTGTGGAGGGGAGTGTTAATTAAGCTTGATGGTGGGGATAGTAAATGCCAAGGTTTCAAATGCCCAAACTGGAATTTCACTTACCAAGGGGAAAAGTGTTACACAGAGAGAAGTCACCTTAACTTCCTTAGAAGCAACCCACCCAAAAGCAGGGCTGGAAACTGAAATCTCAATGCCTTCTGCTGATCCTGAAGCTGAAATAAAGCTGCCAGAAGTGGAATTGAGGGGCCCAGGCTGGATGTGGAGGTCAGAGAGGAAAGTGAAAGCAAAATTGTAAGAAATTAAAACATTTTACATGTTTTATGGCTTTAATTGTTAATTTTATTGTAAACCATCCAAATAAATAAATAAATAAATAAATAGTCTGGAATCAAGGTGCCTAGCATCAAGGTCCCTAACTGAAGGCTCCAGAAGTAGGGATCTCCCTGTCAAAAGTTGAGGCAAATGTCTCCCTTCCCAAAGGAAAAATGGAGCCCCCAAAATCAAGGCCAACATCAGAGTGTCAGAGGCTGAAAGCATAGAGGGAAGCAAGATGAAAAGACACATGCCAAAGTTCAAGAAGCCCAGCTTGGGATTCTCCAAACCAGACAGTAAGGGGCCCAAAGTCATCGTGGACATTAGCATGCTTAAAGTGGACGTGTCTCTTCCTGAAGCTCAGTTCAGCATCATCAAACCTTAGCTGAAGATGTTAGAACTCAGGGCTGACATCAGAGTTTTAGCATCTGATGTAGAGATTCCAAAAGGCCAGGTGATCATGGAACTGAAAGCTCCTGACCTAGAAGTGGAGCCACCATTTGGCAAGGTCTCTATGCAGGGGGCCAAGGTTAAGCTGGAAAGTGGGGCTAGTAAGTTCAAAATGCTAAAGTTGGAAATTTCTCTTTCTAATGGGAATGTTGCAATGAAGGAAAAAGTCTCCTTGCCTTCAATAGAAGCAGATGTGCCCAACCAGGTTTGAAAGCTGAACTTGCAATGTCAGCTGTTAATTGTAATGCTGATTTCATGAGTTATTCATCTCATGTTGTACGTACTGTAAATCTTCAAGTTGGAGTGTATCTGTGCCATCATTCAAAAAATCTGAAATTCCTAATATGATATTTACTCACCCAAAGTAGCTGCTGACTTCTCAGCCTTGGATAAGTCCATTCTGAACTTAGGTACAGATGTTCCTTATTCTGAAGATGATGATTGGATTCTAACATTGAAAATAGTTCTAGATCATCAGGGAAATCTTTGAAAAAGAGAGGTAGTAAATTTAAAATGCCTAAGTGTATTATTTCTTCTTTTGGGAAATCTTCCTCCTACAAAACTGACATTGCGTCTGAAGGAAACATTGTAAGACCAGAATTGCAAGTTGTTCCTGCTGCATTATATGTACTGTCAATGTAGTTTTATCTGTAAGTGTCAAGGAACTTAATTATCAGAATTAACTTAGTTGGGAAAAGTCTGATACAAGAGTTCCTGAAGTCAACATGGATATTTTTGAATCTCACAGTTATGTTCGTGGGTTAAATATCAGTTTACCTAATTTTGGTTTTTCAAAGATTGAAATAGCTCCTTCTAAAACTGACAAGAGTGAAAGCTTGCTTAATAGCAATATTATTCTAAGTATCCAACGGTGTCTCAGGAATCTGAATTTGAAATTGGCACTGATGAATCTGGCTGTGACAGGCAAGATTTGACTTAACTCCTATTGACTATTCACATTTAGGAGCTAAAGGTATATCAGCTGATTCTGATTTTAGTGCAGCTGAAAGAAATGCTGATTTTTCAAAGGGAAAGATCAAAATGTCTGCAAGATTGATATTGATATTTCTGATGTAAATTCTGATATGCAGATTTTAAATGTCAGATAATCTGAAACCTCTGAAGTAGTGGCCAGGTGCTTCCGATCTAAATACAGATTTCATCAATGAAAGATTCCCACGTGCTGAAATCCAGCATTAAAAGTTCAGAGATAGATATTGTCCTTCCATCTGCAGATAATTTCTATTGCAGAATCAAATGCTAAGATCTAAGCAGCAAAGATATAAGAAGTGAAATTAATGAAAAAGACGTAAGAAAAAGAAAATAAATTTAAGATGTCAAAATTCAAAATCCACCTAGCTGGTCTCCAAAAAAGAATCTAGTGTTTCAATTGATATTAATGCAAGCAGAGAAGATCCCTCATTTACAGTTTCAACAAATGAAATAGAACAGAATAGGTGCTGGTTGTCACCTTTAAAGCCCTTCATGGCTTGGGACTGGGTTACCTGAGGGACGGTCTTTTCCCAGTTAGTTCTTCCCATCCAATCCAGTCCAGCAGGATGGGCATGCTCCAGGTCCTGTCAGCCAAGGAATGTCGGCTGGCAGGGACCAGGAAGTGTGCCTTTTCTGCTGCGGCACCTGCCCTCTGAAACATTCTCCCTCCGGATGTTAGGATGGCCCCAACCCTGTTGGCTTTCCGGAAGGCTTTGAAAACCTGGTTTTGTGCCTGGGCCTGGGGCCCTGAGTGTGGGAAGGACTCCATTGCATGGTTATGTTAACACCATGGCTTTTAGATCGCTCGGCTGTATTTATATTTATTTTTAATTTTTTGTTATTGTTTTTATTGTTTTATATCATGACTGTTTTTATTGTTGTTAGCCGCCCAGAGTCACTAGTTTGAGATGGGTGGCAATATAAATTGAATAAATAAATGAATTAAAACTGACTGTGGAGGAAATGCAGGCCATACTGCAGACCTAGAGGGCCATATGCATATTGATAATGATAGTGAGAAAAGGACTATTAGAAGGCCACATTTTAGTTTGCCAAAAATATCTCTTCCAAATATGAAAGGTCATAAAGCTGAAATTCTGGTGCTGTCATGGAACAATAACATGACAGTGTCTGTTTCTGAGGAAGAAAAAGATATTTCATAAGCAATATCAGACAAGGAAATCATCAACAATTAAATTTTTTAAAAAGCCATTAAAATGACCAAAGTTAAAGTCCCAAGCATAGAATATTTAGACCAGCAATTAAAGCTCCTATAGTAGATATGGGTTTACCTGAAGTCACACGTCCTTCACTTGATGTCAGTTTTTCAAAACCAGAATTATAACCAGATGATGTTGATGATAGAAATTATAAAGGAGTGGCAGGAATTAAGGTCCTAAACGAAAATAACAGGAGTTGGAGTAGAAAGACTGTCTACTGAAATATCTGTAGATGGAACAGAAATTAAAAACTAAAGGTGTGCATAAGAAAATAAAAAGGGTTAAATATCAAATGGCTAACTTTGGGATCTCATTTTCTAAAGGAAAAGTTCCAGATACCGATATTGGCCTACCCAAGGACATTGATGTTCCCCAGCTGAAAATAACAACAGATATTACTGATATTGCAGTGGAAGTTCCAACATTTGAAATGGAGTCTGGTGTACCTGGTGAAAAAAAGAATGTTTTGGAAGAGAAAATAAAAATGCCCCAAATCCTTAGAGTTGATGTGAAGACTGGAGCAGTGGACATACCACCTGTCGATGTTTCTGTTGCACAGTCAGAGGTAGGCACTCAGGATTTACATGCTGCAGCTAAAGAGCCAGAAACTAAGGGAGAGATAAAGTCAGGAAGTTTAGATGGAGAAGAAAAAGGACATTTTAAAATGCCAAAATTCAAATTACCGTCATTGAGCTGGTCACCTAAAAAGGAAGCAAGCCTTAAAACAAATATAAAAGAACTTCTGGAAGAATCCAAAGTGGCCATCACATCAGATGATACAGGCACAGAACCAAAAGTAAATCTTTCAGAAGATCAAGGAGTTCATATTGACCAAAGTATAGAAATAGCCACAAGAAAAGGTCAGGTGAAGAGACCTCATATAATTATGCCCAAAATCTCACGGTCTAAGGCAAAGCTACCAAAAGCAGAGGTGGATATAGTAGTGGAAGGTGAGGGAGCTTCAGTACAAATACCTGACATAGAAAACAGTTTTACTACAAGAAAAGTAGAAGAAACAGAAATAAGTGTAAAAATATTGAAAGATGAAATCAAGGAAGAAATCAAAATGTTCCAGACAGATACAGATATTAATTTATCCAGAACTGATATTAAGGTGCCCCTGACAAAAAGTTCATTTGAACAGAAGAGTTTAGAAACAGGGTTCAAAGGTGACGTTTATATGGACAATGCAAGTATGAAATCTGATGGTACAGAGGGGAAATTTAGCATGCCAAAACTCAAAATGCCAGAGTTTGGAATTTCACATCAGGAAAGTGATGTGTCCGGCAGTGGAATCACTTTACCAAAAACAGAGTCTGATGTCTCTCAGTTTCAAACGACAACAGAATCTGATAAACTTGGTAGAAAAGCTCAGCCCTTAGACGTTAAAAATTATGAAGCAAATTCTGAAGAAATTCAGACTGAGGAATCTCAGAGTTGGTTTAAAATGCCAAAATTCAAAATGCCTTCATTTGGCCGAACATCTTCAAAGACAAAAAAAAGTGATGCTGAAACTGAAGACAGCACTGGAAAAGCTCTTGTCACTGAATTACAAGTTGAAGTAAAATCTCCTAAAGTTGTAACCACATCTCCCCATGTGGAACTTGACATTGGAAAAGACATTGTAGAACCAAAAGTCGTGCTTCCTCAAGAGGATATTATAATACAGAAAGAAAAACAGCCTAAGACTGACCTGTTAGTGGGTGAAGGCAGTTTTTTACAGTCCTTAGAAAAGGCTGGCAGGAAACTTAGTGACCTGGAGATTAAAACGTATGCTGATGTAGTTAAACATGGTGCAGAAGGACAAAGTTTGCAAATACATAAACCTGAATTCATTGGCCCTACATCAGAAATCACTGTCCCAAAGATGGATATTGATATAAACATCCCTAAAAGTGAGATGACCCTTCAGCAGCACAAAGTCATATTAGACACTATGGAAGTAGCTGAAGTACCATCTACTGAAATTACTATGGGAAGGAAAATTGATCCTACTATTACAGACACAGAGCCTCTGCAAAGTCTTGATACACAACCTGAAGAGATGGGGAGTGAAAAGAAGTCACCAAAAAAGGATACTCAGGGAAAAGAAAGTATATTCAAAATGCCAACATTCAGTGTGCCTTTGTTTGGATGGTCTACCACAAAGAGCAATGCCATTCTTCCCGGTATTGTATCTGACCTAGAAGAACCTGCTGTTGCTCTTTCCAAAGTTAAAATGGGTGTTTCAATCACTGATGAAGACTTTGAAATCATTGATTTCCCAACTGACAGCTTTGAAAAAGATTTACCCACAGAAGATGAAGTGAAAGCAGAAGAGAAACAGAAATCAAGTAAAACTAAAGCATCTAAATTCAAGATACCAAAATTTGCCAATTTGCACAGTAAATCTCAGGGTGCAGAAGTTCAGGTTGATCCACCAAAAGTGCAGACTGAGGTGTCACTAGTTAAACTTGAAGGAGAGATACCAGGAATCCAAGTTGAGGATAAAAAACCTGGAGATACAGAAGTAAGTTTCCATATTCCCAAATTCAAAATGCCCAAGTTCACACATAGAATTTCTGAAGGAGAAACACTGACTTCAGAAGAGACAATGGATATAAAATATACTACTGATGATATTTCTCAACTGCAGTTCAGGACTATGTCCCCTGAAGAAAAAGGAGATACAGGATATGATATTCAGAAATCAAAAGTCAGAATTACAACATTGTCTGAACCTGCCATTCAAAGACCACAAGTTGGAATTAAACTCCCATCTACAGACTCTCCTTTTGCAGATACAACAGTGTGCATACAAGTGCCAAAGGAATTTGGTGCTGAATTTCTTACAGAGAAAATAGATACCATAGATGGTAACATTCAAAAATCAGTAGCTAAAATTACAACACTGAGGGAGCCAGACATTCAAAGAGCACCACTTGAAATTAAACTTCAGTCTGACGATCCATTTAGTCCAAGTGCACCAGTGCAGGTTCAAGGATCATACACTGAAAGTAAAGAAATAAAGATGGAAGGTAAATCTACCTTTGGCTATGGTGATGACGCTGAAATACAGGAATCTTTCTCCACTCAAATAGTAAAAGAATCTGAGATTCTTCCATCGGAAGTTAAAACTGCTGCCTTTGGATTTTCACTTCTCAAAGTGAAAATCCAGGAATCACATGTGAGCTTACATACACCAGTCAAGTTATCTTCTACAGAATGTATGGAGGAAACATTTGAGGGTAAGGATCATCAACTTTCAGGTTCAGGAAAATCCACACAGAAGAGTGGTTTGGATGAAGTGAAACCATCTGGTAAAGATAAAGATATAACTTGTGAATTTACTGAAGGAGCATCTTCTGCTACAACACTGACAAAGCTTAAAGACTTTACAGTTGAAGTACAATCTTCTAGTGAGTTTGCAGAGAGTCATTCTGAGCCAATAGAGATATCTAAATCTGTAGAATTTGCAGAAGAAACTAAATTTACAAGTAGCACAGAAGAGCCCACAGATGAAAAAGAAAAACTTGACAGTAAGAGATCTTCTGGCAGATTTAAACTTTGGTTTCCAAGTATTGGGTTTTCTTCCACTGCTGATGACACAAAGTCAGATTCAAAACCTGAAGCTCAACAGGAAATTCAGTCTGATGATTCACTCATATTAGACAGTGATACTGCCAAACAAACTGAAAAAACAGGATGGTTTAGATTTCCCAAGTTAGGTTTTTCATCTCCAACAAAAAAGAGCAAGGAAGTGGACAAAGAAAAGGAAACAGATCCAAAAGAGGGAAAGGATGAAGAAAGTCCAACAGAAAAATCAGAAACTTTTTTTGATGCTCAGGAAACCTTATCACTCAAAGAGAAAGAAGAAAATGAAACCTCAGGTGACATACCATCAGAGCCCATTGTTTCATCTTCAGCAAGAACTGAATTGATACTCTTAGAGAAAGGGAAAGGTAAACCCCAACCTATTCCTGAAGACTCATCAAACTAAAATTGTTTCTTCCTCCATATAAATATATGTAACAATATTATATTCTGAAAAATACTTTTAAAAATCAGAAAATAACATTGCCTTCATTTCAGCAAACTAAACAGAATGTTACCTTAAAATGGTCTTTAAAATGCTTTATACTGCAGTAGTGTTTATAAGCTCATGGGAGAGTCTTTCGTGTCTTCACAGAAACATTTGTTAACCGCAATACGAAATACACGTATAAGAAAATACAGCCGGATCGTACCACTGATTAAAGATGTCCATAGTCCCAATGAAACCAACCATGATTTTTCTACTAATATCTATAGAGTTGTTCTCTCTTCAGATCTATTTAGAGGAACCAAAGCAAAGCAAGACATTAAATATACTTTTCTGAAAATTACAATGATTTTGTTTGGGATTATTTGCAGAAAGTAATAAGAAGCTAGTGCCGAGAGAAATAGAAATATATTTCTCCTTTTTTAGATTTTATTTTTTTAACTATATTTATGCTGCTCTCTTATGAAAAAAAAATTATCATCTTAGAATAGGTATACTCCAAAATCATTGTAAACTGTAGGTAAATGGAAATAAGAATGTAAATGTTATAGCAGTTATTCTTACTTTAAGACTTTGTTCACCCAAAACAATTAATTGATCAGTTAAAGATCTAGCAGCCAGATTTGCACCACATGCTAAATTTGCTTAGTTTTAAGCGTGGTTAATTTTTTTGTAATTGGACTGTGATGTGTACCCAACCCATTTGTACAAACCAAGAAAATGGGTCAATTCAGTAGCCAGCTGAAGCATGCTTTGTAAATAAAGCCTATCAGTCTTATCCAGTCCAGTTCAGGGGAATTATTGGGAGCTACAGAAATAGCATATATGTCATAAATCTAAGTTACCTACTGTGGTAACTTAGTGCCACATTTTCCAGTATATTGTGCTGGCAAAGCTTCCAACTGATAGCTATATCCTGAGCATTTACGTGCCAGAACAGCTTATCTAATTCAGGTTGCTTCTGAATTGCATTTTTTATCAAGGATCTTAACGCTGATATATTAAGATCTGTGTTGGTGCTCCATCTCATGGTCATCTGTGTGCATAGTAAACATTCACTCCCATGTTGCCACTAGATGGGAGTTTTCCAATACACTAAGCAAGAATTTAACACTTTCCTGCTTCTCTAGTTTCTTATCAGATACAGTAAAAATAACATCATTCATACAACATAACAGAATAATGCATTCAGTTTACAACATATTATGGCCAAGTAATAAAGTGAATTTCCCCTATTTTAAGTGCAACATTTTTAATCACCAAAAGGCAAGATTCATAAGATCAATCTACCTTGATAAAAAGAACCTTCTGAATCAAACAAGATGGTCCTAAATAAGGGGGTCTGAAGGGGTTTAATGTCAAGTACTTCAGTGTGACATGTTTGTAAACTGGAATTCAAGTGACTTGAGAAGGCAGTAATAGTGTGAGGTGTCATCTTTGAAGTACAAAGTACAAATAGAGGTTTTAAATGTTTCCTGGAGATGTAAATAGGTATTATTGGTTTCTGGATTATATGATTGCTTTTTATAAGTATACAGCTAACGAAGATGATACATACCTATTTAAAAATTATGCTTACTTATGACAAAAATGTAGAATATGTTCTGGCTATGCTCCTGATATGGTAATAAAAGCAGTATTGTTTGTATTGTGATAATCATTTTGATTCCGAAGTAATGCTATCCGAACTGGGATGTGCTTATCTGAAAGTCCAGGAAGTCTTAAATCCTAATGTGTTTATGAAGAGAAGCAGCATGTCCTGGATAGTGAATGGGAACCACCCTCCTTTAATTCCCCAGTACCATTTCTGTTGAGGGTATGAAAACCCACTGTTATATCTAACTGTAGGTAAACTGATTTAGCAGCCTCTCCCAAGAAATCAGTACGAAGTGTAGTTCTGTAAAGCAAACCTTGATCATGGGATTATTCATGCTTTTACCATTTGGGATTAGTAATTATGGTATCTATTTAAAAAAACCAGCTATTCATAGCAATGAAGTCAGGTTGAGAGGCCTGGTCCTCAGGAACATGAAGAGGACAGAACCCGATGCTCATCCTTCCCTTACAGAGTGATTTTAGCATTTACAGAAATGGAAGCATGGAATTTTGTTGCTGTTGTTTTAAACTACACAGACTGGCAAATTCCTCTGGATCATTCTGGTTTTGTTGGTTGGAGCTTTTTAGGTATAGAAGCTGGAGTGGTTCAGTATTTTAAAGCAGTGTTCTCAACCTCAGCAACTTTAAGGTGTGCAGACTTCAAATCCCAGAATTCCCCAGCCAGCACATGTCCCCCAGTTTTAAAGGAATGGGCCCCACAATCCTGAGCAGATTTCCCTCTGAAACAATAATGCAGTAATTCTTAAATTGTTCTAGAACATAACTTTGTGCTAGACTATATTACAGTACAAACTACCAAGTCCCTTATATCAGTGTTCGTAGGAAAAAAAATCAATTTTACCCTGTTCTTATATTACAGTGATAGAAAATTTCATTCTTCTTTCTCCATATAACTATGCTGTAAACCTGCTTTGAGTAAAAAGAATTAATTGATATACAGGCAAAAGATGCATATTCTTCCTGCTTGACCCCTTTTTCACAAAATTCACTTTCCCTCCCACGTATGCACCTTTTGTTTTTTTTTAAATCTTCCAATGGCACAAAATTTGGCTTTATTTTTTTAAGCCCTTACATGGGGTAGTGAACCTGGATCAAACCATTACTAGCCTACTCTAATAAAGAATAAAAATCAAGAACCTAGTGATATACTGTATTGTGAAATGTAGTCTTTGCATGTTCAAAAACAATTCTGTTCAGGTATAAAACAGCAAACTAACTTGGTGTCTGCTATGAATAATCTTTGTTTTTCATTAATTCAGCCCAGTGTTTTTCAGACTTCTGCACAATTATGGAACTATGTTGTTCTAAAAGTCTCCTTTAAGAAACTTGAAAAACAATAGGCTGCTGCTATAGTGAACAGCATAAAAATGCTGGAAAGTGTTTGGTCACTCTCATATGGGCCATGACACCAATATGGGCTGGAGCAGCAGTGATTAAGGACATCTATTTTGGTTCTCAAGGAGCTTCTGAATTTCATTTAGAACATTTTAAAAAATATATTTTTGACAGACATTTTGTAAACATCACAAATGAGATCCATAAATAATATGAGAGCTAGATCGCTGGAAGTTCTCTATGAGATACAGCAGATCTAGTTTTAGGACATCTGTAACATCAAAAGAAAGAGCATTAAGAAGTCAGGTATATGACAAAGCTAATATCTCTCTGAAAATGCTTTGAGCAATTCTATAAATTCATGCTTTTAGGGTCTTTCCAGCAGAAGACAAGAAAAAAAAATCTGGAAATGATAATGAACACAATACACTGCCTAACAACTTGGGACAGTTATATAAATAAATTAGAATTAACCACAATTACCACATAATATGCAATTTGAGAGTGCCATGAATTCATCCTGGAAATACATCTTTTGCAGAGAAATGATGCAATTCGTTCAACAGAATGAGCTATATGGGCAGAAAAGGGCCTGCTTTAAAGTTTGTTTCAGCTATGAACTCCCTGCAAGTGAAATAAAGAGAAAGTGTTATAGAAATATTGTTTGATACCATCTCTTCAGCTCAGTCAACCTTCTCTCTCTCAAGCTGGAAGCAAATGCTTCTTAATATTGTTCTTAAGATTCCCAGAAGCTATTGCTGTGCTATGCTATCTTCAGTGAATGTGCTTTTGCTGCCATGTGGGATTGTGGTGCTGGAAAGAATTATTAGGTTGAGGACTGTAATTTATTCTCAGTATTTGGAGGAAGGTTTCTACATTAACACTTTGAGAGGACTCTGCATTGTTAAAAGTTGCCTATTCAAGTTTTCTTTTCAGGTCTTCCCCTCCCTCATTTTGGTGTTGAAGTTCTCTACTCTAGGAATTTATAACTTCACTGGTAGAAGCCGAACAAAATGCAGGGTAACTTTCAGGAAAATAAAAAAATATTTCGGAAATAGGTAAAGATGGTTAAATAAAGAGCCTGCAGCAGAGTGAATGGGATTAAAATATATATTCGCTGCTCATTTAGCAACCACATTCCAGCAAAATGGTCGCTAAGCAAACCATGTGACAGAGAGAGAGAGAGAGAGAAAAAAACTGTGAAGATTGCTGGTTGCTGCTGTCTCATTCAGATAAAGTTCTCTCATGTTGCAATGCCACCCTCACTCTCACTCTGGTGTGAGTTGTCAGGCACAGAAATGTGGGCATAAGAGTGCGCACTTGTTGGAAAATTATTTTTTCACTACTGTTTACTACTGTTTATTACTGTATTTGAAAATGGTCGCTGAGGTAGTCGCTAAATGAGGTGTGGCTGTAAAAGAGATGAAATTATTTGGAATGAAACTAGAATGAGAAAATGCTGGAAGGAGTATTTTAGATATGTATGGAACAGATAATAATATAGTATGCTGAAGAGTGGAATGAAAACAAATGCTGTAACAAATATTAGTGTCAAAGAAAAAATGATGGAAAAGATGTAAGTGCTATCAAAGTGTCAAAAAGTGTAAATTGCAAAGATATAACAAGAAATGTTAAAATATGGATGGGGTGCAAATTCTTTAATATATCTGAAGGCTGCATCCGTATCTGACAATTGGAAGATGCTATTATCTGGCAGAATTCTGATCAAAAAGCTATGAGATGTGACAACAAGCAAAATTTGGGAAGTACCAGTATGCAACAGAGTTTCACTTTTCAGCCATTTGTTGAGGAATGAGTGTGAGAAAGAAAATTTATTGCATTTTTATTCATTTAGAGAAAGCATAAGATTAAGTAAATAGGCTTGAATTATGGAACTGCAAGAATATGGAGTTGCAGGTTAGCTGTTGAATACAGTAAGAGTAGCATATGATGAAGTGTAGATGAGATTAAACAAAGCTTAGTGAATGATTCAACACTGAGCAGGAAGCCACGGCTGTATCGTGCCCTTTTAATTTATTATATAAATGTGTCAGGAATGCTTATGAGAATATCAGAGGTATGTTGGCTTGGAATGTGTCTATATGTGTACTTTCCAATGTAAATGATGCTTTGTGGTTGGCTGAGAACCAAAATGATTTATAGTAAATTTAGATTGTGTGAGGCAATGAGGAATATGGAACTGAAAATGAATGTATGAAGGACCAAGGTAGTTGTGTTTGAGAGGGAAAATGAAATTAATTATAACAAGTTATACATAAATGACCAAAAATAGGCAAATTCGCGTACCTTGTTAGAATGTTTAATACATTTAGAAAAATGAATGAAGAAATTTTAAGATGTACGATTGCTGGTAGACAGATAGTGGATAGAATCTGGTGTGTTGTGGGGAATGAATGTTTGTCAAGAGAAGCAAAAGTGGCCATGTATAAAAGTGTGATTCTGTTCACTTTGTTATATGAAAGTGAGAGTTGGGGATGTCAGAGTACATAAGAGTAAGTTTAATGCAGTGGGAATGACGTATTTAAGGAGTGCAAGTAGTAAAACAAGAAAGAGATATTTATTTATTTATCTATCAAACTTTATCACTTTATTTATTTATCAAACTTTATTTATCAAACTTTATCACTGCCCATCTCCCCCACACGGGGGGACTCTGGGCTAGTTAGGAGTGAATGGGTGATGAATGAATGTGGACTGAAGACAATACTGGCCAGTTTGAAAGAAATACATTGAGATAGTTTAGTCACATAGAAAGAAGGAATGAGGATCAAATCACAGAACAAATACGTGAAGAAAGAGTGAATGGACCAAAACAAAGGAGAAGTCCAAGAAAGTTGTGGTTGGGGGCATTTGATGATATTCCCAAAAAGGTGAACAGTTTAAAGAAGAGAAGGCAATGTACAGTATGATGCAGTTTAGTGGAAGCACGGGTGGAAAGATTTGGAGAGGTGCAGCGAATGGAGTTAGTGTAAGTTAGTTTTAGCTATTTTCTTCTTATTTCCTACCCTTAATTCCTTTGGTTAACTGTTTTTACTCCTTTTTTGTGCTCTGCATAACATGTTTATGCCAGTAGCATTATGGGTACATATATGTGCATCTAGTGAACACTTTGAAGCCTACATTACTGATTTATTGCCACAGCAATGCTTGGATGACATTACAAATCATTAGTGTGAAGGTCATCATTAATTAAATATATATATCCAGAATACTAAAAACACGTTTAAGGTAATGAAGAGAAAACATACTTAATATATTTTTCAGTGTATTAGTTACACAGTCTGTAAAAATAAGTAGCAACAACTGGCTGGAAAAGGCTGGTAGAAATATTTCCTCTTCTATGTTGTATGGTTCTGGCAATCCTGGTTTTGTTGTTAGCATTTTACTGAAAGTATGTTTCACCAGATAGGTAAATATTTCTTTATGAATTTAAAAAAAATTTAAAAATGGAATTAACTAAAAGAAAACCACACGTATCAGAAATATACAAAGCTGACAATGCTAAATGAGTTAAACAGTTGCCCAAACAAATTTTGGCATAGTTCAGGTACAGGCCCATGCCTAACCATGATATCAAAAAGATGAAAAGCTCCACCCTTTCGTACAGTACTTGTGTTCTGACATTTCAGGCAAATATGAAAGGGGTAGAATTTGTGCTGCAATATTATGGCATACATTTTATCACTTTCTGTCAGTAGATCTCCAAGAATTCCCACCCCCAATTTATTGTTTCCAGATTTTCTCATCTCCTGTATCCCAACTGTTCTTTTCTTGAGCTTCCCCTTATCATTTGAAGGGAACTTGTACTTCCATTGTCTGAGGTATCTTGACATTTAGCAACGAAAATGCTGTCAAAAGAAATTCTGGCGTAAAAATAGTCTGCCTACATGGTAGATGCTTGCCATATTTCAACCAACTGGTAAAAATGGTTAAACGTGGGAACAGGATTGTTTTTGCCAGATAAGGTATTGTACAATCTAAGTGCAACCACTTAATATTAAAGCCTTCTTAATATTTTAAATAGCAATCAGCTTAGCATACTGATCATATAACATTCTCAAGGATTTTGAAACATGGCAAAACCCTCAAAATCTATGTCTTTATTTCACTTATAGGCTGACACAAGATATATTAACAGGTTAGAGAAGGATTTGATTGAAAGATACAGTGCCTCATCATATTCCATTTTTTCTCCATTTTATTTAAGTCAAAAGACAGCAGAAAACAATTTCAGTGTCCCAGATTTTAGCTATGCAAATGATTTACAATTCCCTGCCTTATTTTCCTTGGAGAACAGTTCTCCCCACTTCCAACATAGCAATCTGTTATGAAAGTGTAAAACAGAAGCATTCTTTTCCTACACTCTAACTTTTAGCTCAACATTCTAACTACAGGTATCTTAGAATTTTATCATATGAGCTTAGGATTTCCAGCTTTTGGTTCTGTGTTTGTGTGTCTTAGAAGGCAAAGTTACAGAAACATTTATTGGGTCTTGTGTATAAATATATATTATGCTTAATTTTCTGTGATTAAATCCAAACACACATTTAAAAAGTAAAATGCACCCTTAAATGATTTTAATACTGGGAACTTACATAGCTTTTCATGTAAGAAAGACATAATCTATCAAGTAGCTTTAAAAGCGTAATACCCATATACGTATTACATTGTAGAACTCCCATTTTGTCTAATAATCAGGTTGGAAACAAATTCACTGCAGGTCTTAACTTATTAATTGCCTCAGTTTCCCATGTAACGTTGACTTTCCACATAGGTCTCTTAGAGTTAATATATTCTTCTCAGAAGCTATAATATTTAATTAAACATTCCTACTGACACTAGTACACAAAGATTTTTAATTCTGCAAATATCTTTTTCAGGCAATCAAGATTTTAAATTTTTCTGTAGTAGATCCACCTTGGTGGTTTACCAAGCACAGCTTTTCATTTAAAAAGCACTCAGCTGATTGAAGCAGGACATAATGTTTCTCAAACATTGCTATCTTGTGGCATTTTGCAAATGTCACTGTGCTTTAACCTAGTTAAATAATAGTCTTTGTTCTCTAGACTGCAATTTGCAATTATAGAGCCATAGATTTTTTTAAAAATTCTTTAAAATTCTTATTTTCAGGTATTTTGAAATCCAAATGCAGTATAAATAAAGGTAAAATTCAGCTCACCCTTTTGTGGGGCATATTCCTCTGCAATTAGAGGGACACAGACTAAAAAACAGACCATACTACAGAAAAGCACTTTATTAAGCTGTAGATATCATGAATCAAGTATCCCTTATACATGGTGGCTGCCAATTCATTCATGCTTTTTTAAAACAGCTTCCAATCAGCCCCTAATACACAGTGTTAGATGTGGGTGGCAAAAAGTAACTTGAAAGACATCATAACCCTCATATGATGAAACTCTTAAGATTCCATGAAATAAAGCACTTTCCATCTGGCATTAATTTAAATTCAACACACAGCAAGTTTATGAGTAAATTTCCATCAGAAATAATTTCAATTTATTTTACAGTTTAAATTTCATCTTTCCAAGCACTGTCCTTCTGCCCAAGAAGATCTTCCATATTTATGGAGTATCTAGAATTCCAGTCTCACTCAAAGAGAGAATTCAGTCACCCCTGTATTATTAGATTTCTCTTTGGAGAATCTGTTGACTGTTTTGCAATCAATCTCATACCTACAGTGATGGTGAAGTATTCTTCAGACCAGTTAGAAGTCCCTAAAAACTATACAAAATAAGAGTACAATATTATAGTGTGCATTTTCATAGCCACAAAAAAGGCAAAGCCCACAGCTCCTTTATTTTTTTTTTTAAATGTCTTACTTGTCTAAGTCCTTTCACATCTTTCTGTTGGGAACTCAAAGTATACATGGGAATCTCCCCAGTGTACCTTCCATAATTTTATTGCCTGTGAGGGCTGTTGTGCTGAGAGAGAGTACCTGACCATAGTCACTCATAAAGTTCCACAGGCAGGTGGGAACTTGAACCTAGATTTTCTGATCCACATCCAATGGCTTAACCACTACACCATATCAGCCTGCTGCAATGATCAATAAGTGATTTTGGTTAAATGAGAGGAGAGTTCTAAGCAGATACCACTTGAAGCACAGCTGTAGAGTTCAATGGTGAGGATAAAGGAGAAGAGAAATGTGTAATGATATGAGAAAGTCTTTGATTAAAGAAAACTCCATATCAGCACACAGTGGCAAGAACAACACAATGGAATCCCAAGAAAAACAATTCTCAAAGCAAGATCAAAGATATCTACCCAGTCCATTTACCAGATATTGAGCTGAAACAGGTGTTTTAGAAGAACACAACAAGGGAAACATGTCAAGCATAAACCCATACAGAAGATACCTGAAGGAGTACCACACAGAATAAATTAACTATTCGCGCTCATCCCAGAGTACAGAACATAAGCAGTGTCTGGGG
Organism: Candoia aspera; assembly: GCF_035149785.1. Classification (NCBI taxonomy): domain Eukaryota; kingdom Metazoa; phylum Chordata; class Lepidosauria; order Squamata; family Candoiidae; genus Candoia; species Candoia aspera. The sequence continues at coordinate 316,351,653 of NC_086153.1, forward strand.
GAGGGCTCAAAGTCAAGATGGCAACCACAACCATATGATCAAATCCCCTAATAAAGGAATAATGGAATAATTGTCAAGTTTTAGGGAGGCATATTTTAGTTGAACACTAGGAAAAATGTTAGCAAGAGCAAATTAACAATTTCAAAGTAGAAACATTTACTTTGTTACTTATCTTATTCATTTTATATTTGTTTTATAAATATTAATTTTTTAAAATGTTACACACATACATATGTGATATATAGATGCACACGCACACACATTTACACAAGTCTCCCTGGAGTCAAATTTGTTTCCTTATGACTAGATGGAGACAAGGGCTCGATAAGTTGCTGTATAAAAGTTAGAAAAACTTACTTTAGATGATGATGATAATAAACATGTTCATCATCCTTTCAGCAAAGGTTGTCACCATCTTCTGAAGCCTCACAAAACATACACTGACAACTACTGCAGTAAAACAGTGTTCCTGAAGAAGCTCAGCTATTATGATCTGAATAAACTTTATTTGAACTTTGGCCAAAGTAGGACAGCTATAAAGTCCATCCTCCAGTCTTAAGTGAGAAAACAATCTTCAGTCTATTCTGGGCAATGTTGGTAATTTCTGAGACATACAATAGGGTTTAGGGATTATTTTTATTACTAAAGAAATATAGTTTCATATTAGGCATGTTGACTTACAGCAAGGATGATCCAAGCTGATTCTCCAGCTCCATGAATAATCACACCCACCAGCCACCAAAGGTTTGGATACAGCTTTCAGAGCCCTCAAAAGGTTTATACCAAATTACAATTTTTAATAGGACAAGAGGAGGAAATTATTAGTTACAGGGGATATAATCTCATATTAACTATATTTAATTTAAATTTAACTTCCATTGAATTCTTTTAGCTGGCCCTGCCAGCTTCTTCATTCTGGAGTTATCTTTTTTGAGGACTCAGGCCTTCAGCCTGCCACTCCAAGCATAACCTTCAACCTGTAAAAGGCTGCACGCTCCTGTTTCAGAAGCATTTTATTCCTCCTTAGCAGTAATTTAATTTATTCCAGTACTTACCACTTGAATGTCATTTTGATCATTTGCATGCATTTTAAGATAGAAGAATTCATTTAATATCTGGGTTTTTACTGGTGTCCTTTTCAATATCTGCAGGACAGAAATATGTGACATGGAAGTGAAAGGCGTATCTCCTCCATCTTCTCTTCTCCAAGCTAAACATGCTCAGTTCCTTCAAGTCTTCTTCATGCAGTTGGGCATACTCTTGAATATCTTCCACAACCTCTTTTGAGCTGGTTCCAAATCATCTATAGCCTTCTATAAGTGTGATTCCCTGAACTGTGCAAATACTGTAGGCCACTCCAGTATAGAGTTGTATGCACAATAAACTCCATCAGTTGAAAGAGGAAACAAATAAAATGTGTTTTGATTCAAGCGGGCTCCCTTTCAAAGGTTTTTGGCATCTGCTTCAAACTCAAAAACTCTGGTTGAAATATTAAATTTCTAGAGACAAAGAAATGGGAGAGGAAACCAGAGCCTGAAATTCTAGTGTACACATGGAAACATTTTCAGAAGGCTTCCCAAACTTAGGCTAAGAAAAATACTAACTGTGGGTCAGATTCTTTGTTCATATGATCAGGAGTCAGGAACTGACCAGGGTTTTCATTCAATAATTTAACTTCATAAATCCTATGTGATTTATAACAGACATAACAAAGGGATAATCTGAAAATTTTATTCAAAATTATTTGAATCCCCAACAAAATCGTTTCCTCTAGCTTAAACATCATAAGAAAGCTGGATCGGTGTACAAGCTTCAAAAGCTGAGTTCTGTGTGTAATAATTAAACTGATGTTATCCATAGAGGCCATTTTATTATGACGCCATCCAGATAGGTAGGAATCACACAGCTCCCACAGTTCCCAATGATGTAGTTCAATATACCTGGAAAACATCAGGGTAAGGAAGCCTGGTTTATGTAACAGTAGCTCCTCAGTGTATATGAATCCTGACTTGCCCAGAGATGGTCCTTATAAATACCTTTGCAACTATCTTTTTCTCTATATACACATTGTTCAATCTTTCTCTCATCGTTCTTTTGGCAGCATTCTTATTTGCCTTGTTTTCCTCAACCGTAGCCTCTTTCACTTCATCATTCCACCAAGCATCTACCTACCTTTCTTTGTAACAATTCTTTTCATTTTGATCAAAGCAGCTTCAACATCATCTTTCAAATTAAGTTTAATTCAAATTATTTAAATTCAATTTATTTAAATTTAATTACATTTAAATGCGGGTTAAACCGCTGAGCTGTCGATCGGAAGGTCGGCGGTTCGAAACCGCGTGGCGGGGTGAGCTCCCGTTGTTAATCCCAGCTCCTGCACACCAAGCAGTTCGAAAAAAACATGCAAATGTGAGTAGATTAATTGGTACCGCTTCGGCGGGAAGGTAACAGCGTTCTGAGTCGTCATGCTGGCCACATGACCCGGAAGTGTCCTATGGACAACGCCGGCTCCAAGGCTTAGAAACGGAGATGAGCACCGCCCCCTAGAGTCGGACTCGACTGGACTTTACGTCAAGGGAAACCTTTACCTTTACTAAATGAAATCTAACAAATAATAGTTGTGTATCCATGCTTTATGGAATAAAGGTTGAGGGCAGAAGGTGGAACCTAAAGCAATTTATTGGCTACATTCATATAATGCAACTCACTGATCTTGTGAAGGGGAGTAAGCATGTCATCTTAACAGAGAAATCCTACCATTTTAAATTCTGGGACTTACATTTAACCTCAAAGAGATCCATTATAGGTTGGGGTTACATTAACTCATTGCAGTCAGCTATATCATTCAAACTGATTAGAGATTAAGTGTCCCCTGAATCCCTCAAAATTAAGATGAGATACTCAGTGAAAACATGGCTTCTCTAGGAACATCATCTCTGTTTTCCTTTGGATTCTACCCTGCCCCACCCCCCCAGCCACAAAGGGGAAGAAGCCATGAAATGGGGCAGGAATGGGCGATGGGGATAAAACCTCCCCTGTTATGGAGATCACTGGCGAGGAAGGAGGGGGCTCCTTTCAGGGGGAAAAACGCATGCACAGTGTAGAAAGCCTTGGGCACCCAACCAAGAGGATCAGAAAGGACCTGCCTTAGTTTCTGGAGATTTCCCCTTAGAGTTTGCTAGTTCTACTCAGTTTTGGCAAGATTCTGTTATAGGATAGAAACAATAAAGACTAGAGCTTCATTCCTGACTCAGCGTTGTTTCTTCACCTCATTCCTGACATGCCCAAACCTATTCAAATTGCATCACCATTTATTTTTTTATTTTTCCTTCATTCTGGCAATAGAAATTATAGTACTAGCAGCAAGAAGTGGGAAATTAGAGTCTCCCAGTCCTCTTTGCACCAACTATAAAAATTGTCAGTATATAAGAAACTCAGCCATCCCATTTCATGTGCTGCTGGAGCGTGAAGGTAAGTTTAAGGAACTAGGAAGAGTTGGCAGAGTAGCTTTGCTAGTGTTCAAGGAGCAGGATGGGATAAATTAACCTTTATATGCCACCCAGAGTCACTGCAATGAGATGGGTGGCTCTATAAATCATTTAAAATAAATAAATACATTTCTGAGACTAGAGCAGAAAAGTCTGCAATCTCAAGGTGCCTGTTAAGCCTAGAAGACTCGCTTGTCCTAAGGACCTCACATGGGTCTGAACGAATTCAATTGTTTCACATGAATCAGCCTTATCCTGTTTCATATCCTGATTATAATTTCTAGAATAATTCATTGGTCCATTCCAGATCAGAGCCAACAGCAGGCCACTTTTTGGGGTGTGTGTGTCAGTGGGCACTTCTGGAATTCTGAAAGTATCTTGTGAGTACTATCACAAAATGTGTGTCATAGAGGTGACTTGCCTATTCTCAAAGTGACTGGTGTGGCAAGTTTGGACAATCACAAAACACTCATTTATCAGAAGGTGAATGGATTAAGTTCTTCCTGATCATCCCTTCTTAGCTTACCTTTATCTTTTTATCAACTTTACACCTGTTTTTAACTTAGGTAAACACGCTGCACAATCCTCCAAACAAAGAATTGGGCTGCAGTCATCTTACATGTTAATTTTTTAACGCCTATGAGACCCAGATATTTTTTTATAACATTAATGCTAGAGGCTGGCATTTTGCTTTCAAATGCCAGCTACCCATTTAGTTTTTGTTTTACATAAAAGAAAACTAAGGGCAGCTGGGACAGGGGGTTTGGTGGGTACCAAGATTCATAACACACCACTTTCTCCTGCCATGTCTTTGTTTACCAACAGAGAGTTCTCCAAAATCTTAGGTACAGGTTTCTTTCTCAACGTGCACAAAACAAGACCCAGTTGTAAGTGCAGATTCTGGGACTGGATCTGCAAAGTCTTCTTTGTCCCATAATTAGGCCTCCTGTCTCCTAATCCAATCCATCTCAAGAGAGAACTCACCTTGCCCAAGATTCTTAAGAGTCCTCAATGGCCCCTTATCTCACAATAATTTAAAGAATACTCACCATCTTGGGAATTAGCTCCAGCTCAGGTTTCTGCAGCTCCTATAGATCAAACCAGACTTCTTGGCAACCATTGGAAGACTGATTATTTGAACTTACGAAAGTATTTCCCACCCACGTGGACCACTGATTGAAGCTTTATAGTAAGGATGTAACCATTATTAGATACCAATGAAAGCTAGAGACTAAGGCAGCTCTGATACACACCAGGCCTGGAGGCAGTGAATAATGTTCAGCAGAAAATTACACACAAATTTTATCTGTCTTCTTTGGTTAAACATGGTTTGCATGTTTTCTGGTGTGGGGAAAATCCCTGCTTCCACGTTGGATGATGAGCCACACAGCTTTCATGCCAACTTTCACATGCTGGGGGGTGGGGGACGGACCTCTGTCATTTACTGAGTTTTCCACCTACCAGTAAAGGAGTTGGTCTGCTGATCTAATCCTGGATCTTATTTTCATTTAGATCCCGAACCACTGCTGGAGACAGAGAAGGGAGGGAAGGCAGTAATCTAGGGATTTTGAAAGCAGTCACATTCAATGACAGTTCAAGGAGACTGCTAGCTAGAGATGAAGAGAATAAGATGAGGGAAAAGGCTGCAATGATGACCCAGTGGAACCTGCAACTAAAGGCTGCAGCATGTAGTAGTCTTATTCAAAATTGCACCCACCAAACCCTCTCTTTTCTGGGATTGTTTAGTCCTCCTGTTTTATCTTATTCAACACGCAGCATTCTGCCTTTACGTATCATGCTAAGTTCTCGTGGGGTGGGTTTTTTCCCCCTCTTTTTTGGGGGGTTGGACTTGGGGTTCCTCCTAGCATGTTTCTATTTTTTTCCCTCTTTCATTTGGATGGTGCTGTTTTGGCTACCTGAACATGTCTACTCCAAGCTCACTTGCATCAGGTGGGTGGATGGTGGAAGACAGAGCAGCAGCCCCTATTCCAATCCTTCTCTAGCTCCCTATGGAATTTTCTTTTGGACCACCTTCACTTGGTCCCAAGCATTTTCTTCCATTTAGCAACATAAATAGTCAGAAAGATGTCTTGAATTTTAAAAAGAAAATGTGTTCCTATAGATACAGGCAGGTGTATGTTTCTTACCTTTCCCACCTTCCCTGAGCCCTTCAAAGAGGTCAACTCAGGCCTCCAACTTTGTACAAACTTTGTATGAGAATCATTTATTATAGCAAATTTGTGATAAAATTATATAAAATAACCATTTATTCTGATTTGAAAGACATCCACAACATTATTCAGAAACAAAATGGTACAGATAAATCTCCTATCTGCCAAGCAAAATAAATTACTGTTTTTTGTTTTTAAAAGAAGGTCCAGGACAAAAAGAAAAAAGCATCCCATCGAAGGACTGCAGGAATCAAGATGGATCTTATAATTAAACACAGTATTTCAAAAGAGGATGTAGGAATGAAGTAAAAGGTGAACCAAAAAAGTGGAAGCCACTGAAACAGTTCAGAGTTACACAAAGCTGAGTTTCAGTCATATTCTCATACGGCTCAGCTTGCTTCAGTGTGGCATGCAGATCTAATAAAATGATAGCTGTGAAAAGAAATGTCTTTAACAGCAGAAAACAGTTTCAGCAGCACAACAGCAGCAGATGCTTAGGCACCATTGAGCAGGGGACACAACAGAAAGTGAACAGGTAGTTCATGGACTTTGACAATGGCAAGATCAGGAATTCATTTGGGAAGGAAGGAAGGAAGGAAGGAAGGAAGGAAGGAAACCATCCATTTACAAAAATGAAAAATCAGTAGCAACTTGCACTCCCACTTCTTTCAGAAGTAGGTATCTGTAAACATTCAGGGCAAACATTTCCTTTAATTCATGTAAGGATGACATGGGGACATACACACATTAGTTTTTAAAGTGTATATATTTAAGACACTCATTGTATAGCTTAAACTGAAGTGTGCATATAAGGAATAAGGGTACCATGTAAGGACATTTATCATTTGCAATTGGTTTCAAAGCCTTCCTGGGTACAGAGATTGTAATGCATCTTGGATTGCTTTGGTGTGAATGTGGGAAAACACCTGCCCAACCAATTTGTCTCTGGCTGAAATCAAAACAATTTATTCCCTAGGCTATACATAGTTGGTCATTCTTGAAAACTTGCCTCTGAAATTTGTTCTAATTTGAATTGAACCCAACCATAGACATAGCCCTCGCTTAATAACTGCCCTGTTTAGCAACCATTTGAAGTTACAGCTGCTCTGAAAAGGTAACTTTATGAACAGTCCTTGCACTTATGACCGTTGCAGCATCCTGCAATCACATGATCACCATTGTGCGCTTCAGTCTCCAACAAGCAGTGTCAGTGGAGAAGCTGGCATAAAATTGTAAGTCACAGTCACATGATGTCTCGCTTAACGACTGCGATGGAAGCGAGGTAAGTCTGTCGCAGTCACATGATGTCTCACTTAATAACTGTGTCAATTAGCAACAGAATTGCCTGTCCCAACTGTGGTTGTTAAGCAAGGACTACCTGTTTTGGCAAACATGCAGAATTGTACGTACATACACCCCAGTTTGAAATCTATGCAAAGACTTTGAGCTGGGCAAAAATCGGCCCTATTAACTGCCTTCATTTTATGTATGCATGTATTTATTTAGCACATTTATGTTACTGAAGCCTCCCAGCCTATATGGGAGCATTATCACCAGCAGCATGAGAATGACAGCATTCTCTCCAAATAGAAAAACATTATCTCAATGACTCACATTCATTCAATCTTTATCAGACATTTTAACCTAAGGGAGAAAAAAAAAATTTTCTCCAAACTTAAGCTACCCTGAAGAAATCAGACATTTGTCACTGAATCTCAAAACGATCTGGGCTTTTTAATCCTTTGAAACTGGCTAGCCAAATATAAAGGTTTTAATTAAAAAACGTGCATCAGCATACATACATTCATATATGAACATAAAGAAAAGAGTGAGCCAATGCAAAATCCCCCAAAAATACTTAAAGAAAGCCCTGTTAATCAGAAAGTCAAATAAATTGGACCTAGATTGTACTCACATACTGGGATTAAGAGCTTAACAGGTTGTATACATGTTGCATTAGAGGGATCCAATGTGAGAAGTTCAGAGCCACACGGCTTCTTCTTTGGCTTAATTAGATCGGAAATAATACGCAATTAACTTGTAATATATTAATTGTACAAGCCTAGTTTGTTTCAACTTTTAATTTTATGTGTAGGGGAAGACCAAGATCTTATTTTGCTACCCAGTGAGCAAACCTGACTCGCATGCCCATGCCTTCTGGATGTTCATATATAGATGTAACACTGGATTAGGACAAATGCCTCACACTTAGGCTTAAATATTTATGAAACTTATGCCCAGATGTGAGCTTCCTAAATAGCCCTGTCCCTTCCACGTGTTAGGCCTGCATCTTCCAGAATTCCCCAGACAGCATGTTGCCTGGGAATTGTGAGAATTGTATGTCAAATCCATCTGCAATTCATTCCGCTGGGGAAGGTTGACTTAGAAAATGGCGCAAACACAAAACTGCTTTTCTAGTGTATTCGAAGCTTATTCAGACTCAGATTCTTTCTCTCTGCAACAGTATATTTCAAAGAGAATCTAATGTAGACTTGGTGCCGGCAAATACAGACTAGTATGGCATCAATAATTAGGGTGAAGAATTTTGATGCACCTACAAGGTTGGGATTCTCTACTTAAAGAAGGCTGGAAAAGTTTTCATGAGCGGCAAGAATCAACATGTGACATCTCTTCAACGGGACATGTGACATCTCAATGCGCTCAGAAACAAGTTTACAAGCAACCATCAGGTACAATTAAATGGAAGCTGTATAAATGAGTCTGTGACTGGATCAGTTTCTAATATGAAGAATATTGGCAACTTTTATTTGGTGCCTCAACATCAATAGCAGCATTTACATGATTTAAACCCGTGCACAATCAAGTATCTGAGACAGACAAAATCCAACTGGATAGCACAGATTTCCTGTGAGCAACTTAAAAAAAGTTGAATTATTCATTTTCCAAAGGAGTTTTACGTCTACTAGAGTTTAACAGTTCAACATATTAGATACATTCTCTATAGGGTAAATCCACACTATCCATCATTCCCAAGCCTGAAGAAATTACTGTCAATCGATACTGCCTACTCTGATTGACAGTAGCTCTCCATTTTTCAGTGATAAACTTATGCACTGCATTCATTTCTCAACTGAATTCAATCTGGTGGTCTTCAACAATTACTTAGAAACAAAGTGAATGTTATAAAAAGATTTCCCTGTGTCAACTGGTATCAACAAGCACTTCAAAAAGTTAACAGCGCTGTTCCTAGCCCCACCCTACTTAAATCATCGCTAATTTGACAAATGGGCAATTACAATTTCTTGTAATTGAAAAAATGGACAACATTTAAAAATGTTCGCAAAGTTATCCTTGATATTGGTATTACTTAAGGTTATAATGGCCAGACTTAAGACAATCATAATACTGTACTGAAGAACTACTCACTTGAAACATCATTAGCCAAACAAGCTTTAGCATCTAGATTCAAGGATGGCACCAATATTAAAAATTGTGTGTGTGAAAGGTGGAAGAAGTAAGTATTAATTCATGCTCCTTGTTTTGCTTGGATATCTTGATTCATAGCTGCTCAAATTCCCATGATGGGAATACCTGAAGCAATACCTAACACTGAAAATGGGAACAAATTAGTTTACTTACATTCTCCTAGAGACCACATTAAGCTAAAACTGTGGTATATAATTTCCAAGATATATCCCAGAATCTACATTCACTTGAGCAATTTAAGGCAACAGCTACAATATCACCATTATTTGTGGCAACTTTTTGATATTCCCCATCCTATCATTTGGAGAGGGAAAGGACATGGGATTCTAAAAGGGCCAGCCCTATAGGACAGAGAAATCAGCTATTTGCTAGAGCCAAAAGTTCAGCATACTGTCTACTGACTCCATATGCTACTTTTCCCATTTTGCATGGGATACATTGAAGACGGCATGAGAAGGCCATCTGCACATCTCACTTTGAGCAGCTTACGGGAGCTTGTTGGATATGCCTTGTTGAAGGTCTCCTCCCCGAATCCTGAAACTAGAAGGATATGGAGATAGACTATGCTTTTTACTGCTCAAGAGAGTTTTCCCAGAGATGCAAAAAAAAGGCCTATACCATTACGCTCTTTAAGTAGCATATGGATATCAGTGAGATTCAGATCAGGTACACATATGCTAAACCATGGTTAGCTTGGATCCATACTCCACAACAAGCCAGGATGAGCATTTTTTTCTGCCTAGCAGCCACACTATATTTTTCTGCTCTGTCTGAGCCCCAAATGTGAGGTGACATCTGCCATCACTAGAGTAGCCTGGGCCATGATTTGGGGATCCATTTTGTTACAGTGCAGTTTATAGGCAAAATTGGTACCTGCACCTTAAGCTTTGCAGAGCCTTACCCCCTCCCCCTAACGTACACATACACACCCAGGGAATATTGGCTTACTTGGGGGAGAGTTTTAAGGGATGCATTTAAACTGCACCCTCCCCAAACTCTACTAAGCCATAAACTGCACTAAGCTGTGCATGATGCAGAATGGCTCAGTCCACATAAACTAAATGAGAACCACACAACCGGATTAAGCACAGTGTCAGAATCCACTCTTGGACTTAAGTTTACTCGTCATGCCAAACCCAAATCAAACAAGCTGTATGATGCCTTCACAAGTTGTGATCATGTTACTATGGTGGTTTATGGTTGAGTGTTGTGTCAGTCCAGGTATTCTGGCTTATTCAACAGGCCATGGTTAAAAAGACAATGTGTAAACCTTACCACCAAAGTGCTGGGGAGGGCATGATGACTACTTGCCCAGTTGTGGCACAGTTATTCTTTTGCCCCTCTTTAGATAGCATCTAAAAAAAATATATGTTCAGAGCACATAAACACTTCATTACACTGAAACGAACGTGAAACAGTAGGAATTTGGCAACCTGGCTATACAAAATCCTGATTTGGTCATTGAGTCATCTCCTGTAGAACTATATATTTGGAATTTTTCAAATGAATCACCATACAGAAAACAATGCAGCCCTATTCACAGCTCTCTCTTGTCTCCGCTCTTTTAACCAGTGGGACAGTGAAAGCTGTATGATTGGAAGCAAAATTATTCAGTATCATCTGTTTCCTCCTTGAAGACATTTTTCAGGCAACTGCTCTTGGATTTCTAAAAGTAACCTATGCTGCCTCACTCTACCTGTCAGTATGAAAAATAAATCCCGACCAAACAATTTGAATACTCCGTATTTAAAGTTAATTATACAACACCAGCCATCCGCTGTCTCCAAAAGTATATTTTCAAAATGGAGCCTATATACAACTTGACAGATAGCTATGGACAGGCTATATCTGAGAACATACCAGAACTTCAGCAGTACAGAATGAAGGATATGCAAGGTCTGGTTTGTTATGGCACAGTGGAAGAATGGCACGCTGAGTTGCTTTCTGCTGAAGATCTGTCTCTTGCTGAAGATGTGCTGTTTCTCCCCCTCACAGGCCTATACACAGACTTCAACTCACCCCCACATAGCAGAGATTGTACCTTTTCCCCCATTTTGTGCAATGTGCTAACAATCTAAACAACCGTCCCACGTGGACTTGCCCATGACCACTCAAACACAATTCATATGCAATACTAACACCACAGTAAATGACATACTACAGAATCAGCAATAGAAAATATTCTGTTAGATCACATATTTCTCCCCATCTGGAACAAATGTTGTATCCTGCAGGCTAGTAGACCCAAAGTTCGATTTCTGTGTGTAATTCATTTTCTTGACAGGTGACAAAGACTCTAACACAGATCCAGAAGTGCTGTTGGCAGTCCTGACTTTAGCTGCTTCAGGCTGTAGCACAGAACAGGTCTTGTTATTGGTGAGCAAATCCAAATTCCCACTTGGGTCAATAATGGCGTTTATAACTGCCAGAAAGGAAGAAGGAAGCATGATCAGCCTCAACTCAGGCAGTGACTAAAGACCGATGTGTTTAGTGTATCTTACTAAATTCCAACATACTTTTTCACTTGATCTTTGATACCTGAGCAACAACCATGCACATGAACAGTGAATGTCTCCTATTTCAGAAGCATATCTCCAGGTTGATATTTAATGATATGAAAATTCATTCTGTGATGACTGCTTTGAGAGGACTAGTTTAGTTTTAGTTTTAGTTTTAGTTTAGTTATTTATATAGCCACCCATCTCACATACGTGACCCTAGGCAGCTCACAATAAAATACATAAAATACACAATATAAAAATAAAACACATAGCAGTTAGGCATCATCCCACCAATTATCCACATAGCCAGGAGACAGGCTCTATCACACACCCTTGGCCCCGGGCCCCAGCACAAAAACAAGTTTTGAAGGCCTTACGGAAGGCCAACAGGGACGGGGCCCATCTACCCTCAGGTGGGATGATGTTCCAAAGGGCAGGCACCATCAGGGCTGCAACTAGGGTCTGTGTCACCTGGGGCAAACATGGATTCCGTGCCAATTTTGGTGCCACACCAGCGCTCAATTTGGCGCCCCCTCAGTGCGGCGCCTGGGGCACATGCCCCGGTTGCCCCCCCCCCCAGTTGCGGCCCTGGGCACCATGGCCAAAAAGGCCCTCCTTCTGGGCCCTGCCAGCTGAGACTCCTTAGCTGACACTACCCGGAGCATGCCCCTCCTGCTGGATTGGGTAGAACAGGTACAGACAATGGGGGAGAGACGGTCCCATAAGTGCCCCAGTCCCAAGCCATGAAGGGCTTTAAAGATGAATTGAATTGAATTGAAGCACCATGACTTGCAGCTGGAAGCACTCTCGCCACCAATGCAGCTTTTGGAGCAGTGGTGTCACCTGCACCAAGTAACCGGCGCCAGTAATGGCCCGTGCCACCGCATTCTGCACCTGATGAAGCTTCCAAATACACCTCAAGGGCAAATATTTATCTATTCTCACCTGAACTTGCTTTGCAGACATTTTGTTGCATCTGGAGTCTAAAGTTGTTTTTTTTTGCACTCTAGCACATGCTATGTTGCAATACCTCCCTCTTCCTCTTTTTTTTAATATAATTGTATCTAGTTAATGCTAATCAATTATATCATAAAAAGAACTAGGAAGGCAAAATATTACAAACCTTCAAGCTGTTTTTGGACTCTGCGAAGCTCCTTCAAAATAGAGCTGATTTCCTAGATTAAAAAAACCAGCAGTGTTACTGATTTCATATCATTCATGAAATTCAGCAAAACAACCCTGTTGTGTACATTTTAAAATTTTCAGTTGAAGCACTTTCTATCTAGTTTCATACTTGTTCAATCCTTTGTTTCAAACAGCATGTACCAAAGTGTTTTCTTTAATTTATTTAAAAAATATTTAAAAATGGATTTCAATTTTAAAACTCGTTTTAAAGAGTTTTTATTATATAATATTAAAATTCAGATGCTGAGTCTCACTTGCTTCCTCAAAAGTAAAAATATACAAAAGAAGTAAGATTCAGATCCAAACCCTTAACAAAGCCCACATTTTGACACAGGAACTTCAGATTCTTTCCAAGACTTAGACGTGTGTATAAAAATCCAACAGTTTCATCAATGTGTATTTTTAATAGCAAGCTCCAAAGCACATGATTTAAGACAATTATTTCCCACCTTGTTTGACGTCTTTAAAATTGGCACTTCGTTTTCAGAATTAATTTTGGCCTCCATCTCTTCCCATGTCTTCTCAGTATTCTGGAACAGAATTCTGATACAAATACATCAATGTCGTTACTTCACCAAAGTATTAAAAAAAATGTTCAGGAACAGATGCTTTTATTTATTGCAATTTTATTCAATTTAAAATTGCCACAACTGACTAATACCTTGTTTGAGTCAGGGAGAGAAGTAGGAAAGAGGTTTCATTTGTATATGATAAAGGTTGTGTCTCCCTCAAATTGTGTTGATGATTATGTGGACACACTCACGTGGTTTTTCTTGGCAACAGTCAGGGCCGCAACTGGGGGGGGGGCAAGCGGGGCATGTGCCCCGGACGCAGCGCTGGGGGGAGGAGCCAAAATGGGCGTGGAATCCATGTTTGCCCCAGGGGACACAGACCCTAGTTGCGGCCCTGGCAACAGTCTAGAAATGGTTTGTCAGTGGGGTGTTCTGGAGTGTTGTTTTGACTTCCCAGTCTAACCACAAGTTTTTCTGGTAAGTCTCCCATCCAAGTATTAATCTGGTCTGACCCTGCTTAGCTTTTCTAAAATCACCCTGGTTTGGCTAGATGTGGATACCCACTTAACAAAATTTACATCCCACTTTATAAAAATCAAATGTTTTATAGTCATGATTCAGCTACGCAGTCCTTTTATGTATATCTCTATACTCTACATTTCAGGACACTTGAATGCTACAAGGGTACAGTCAAATTATCTACAATGAAATACTGGTTATAAGAAAGCATATTCAGTCAGTTAATCCATTTAAAAAGTAAGTTAATTATTAATATTTAAATTTTATTGGATTAATTCCAAGCATAATTACTTGAAATAAATTCCAAGAGTTCAAGGAGACATATTCAGGACTATCACATAAAGCTGAATAGTCCTAACCAAGATACAGGTGCTCTTCCTAATTCTCTCCCAAACTGAGTAAAAGCCAGTATTAATCAGTGTCACATTCCTAGCACAGATATCAAAGGCTACTCTCCAGTGGAACAGGATCCACAGGTGGCTACGCAACAGGGTTGTATAGATTGGCGCCATACACTCACTTCATTTTCTCTGCCAGATTTTCTGTATTTTCCCGAATGGTATGGGATAACTGGGACACAGGGTTTAGCATCAAATTGTCAAAGATCACCTGAAATACAACAACAACAACAAAATACTCAAAGACAGCATTTCTTAACAGGAATGTTTTTGATAACTTTCACCCAGTCATTCACTGAACTGATGATATCATTCAGAAGTAGCATAATATGTCCATATCTTAGATATGGAGGAATTTAATTCCCTGTACTTCCATGAAATGGAAATACACTTACTTCTTCCCTGTTTCTTATCCGTGTTCGTTTTGTGAGATCCTCTTCTCGGCTGTCATTCATATTTTGGTCAAAATCACGGAATCCCAGTGAACCAGGAGGCACCTTCTGGAAGTTTAAACTTGCTTCTGGTATATGCTGTACCAGCTTAGGAATAAAAAATAAATGAGTTGAATATCCAGTTCACAATATGACAGTTATGGTGTTACTTCTAATACCAGCCTTCTTCATCTAGGATGGAGCTACATATTATGTGCAGAGAAGCTACTGAAAATGACACATCATGCTGAGTTCTTCTCCCTCATTTCAGTAAAGCATTGGACAACTTACTCAGTGACTCAATATTAGGTAGTTTTCCTGCTGCAGCTCAATATCACTGCCTGAAATGGCAGGAAAATTCACAATACGATGACATCACATCTTGAGTGAAGATCTTGGATTGAATATAGGAGTCTCATTTTCACCAGCTTTTCAATATAATATATATTTCTAGCCCTATTCCAGCATTCCAAAATATTAGAACCTCTAACACACCAACTGGCATCAGTTGAAATGTCACATTAAAAATTATACAACTGTAGAAGGCAGTCTGCATTCAATGGACTTAGTCACTTAATCAGTTAATACTTTCCTGCAGTTTTTTTCTTCTGTGTAGGAAACATGAACATGAAAGACATATAAGATTTCCATGTGCATAATCCTAGTAAGACATGATTTTTACTCATGGAGCTTTTTAGCAATGCTATTTGTAAGTTTACTAAAGCCCCTACAAGGGAGCTATTCCTGGTGGCTCTTCCTTCAACTTCAATATCCTCAATGTGGCCATCCCTGATAGCTGCATGTTCAGTTGGAAGACGGACTGGAAACCTATTGGAGGTAAACAAGGGATACAAAGAGGACAGGATTCCCAACTGCATAAATAAACCTGCGTGCACAGGACTGCAAACATGGATTCCACGTCTATTCTGGCGCCCCCTCAGAGCGGCGCCCGGGGCACATGGCCCACTTGCCCCCCCGCCCCAGTTGTGGCCCTGTGCATGCACGCAGTTGCAATTGTGTATGATAGGTCACTCAGTCAGGGCTTCTTTGAATGCGTAAACATCAGAAGGGCAAAGGTAGCACACATGCCCTCCCTTCCGTGCATTCAACAAACAAGTGAGTGAGTGACATCTAAACTTGCACATACTGTGTAGGTGTTTTATCAAATGTACGGGGGTCATGGAAAGTAGTGAGTTCTAGGGGGAAAAGAAATTATCAGTCCCAGCTGAATAATTCCCTAAGCATCAACTTTTTAAATTCAACCTTTACTTAAATATAACTAGATGAGGAAAAATACAGGGATTCAGCTCTAAGTCTTGGCAAAAGAAAATTTAAAATCCAAAGAAGGAAAAGGAAAAGAATAAGTAAGAAAGCTAAAAATAATGAAATAATGAAAATAAATAAATAAATAAATGATTGATTTTTGGAGAACACTAAAAGATTTTAAAGCAGAACACAGTGCGATGGAAAATGCACCTGATATGGAATTGCTGCCTGCAAAGCTGAATGAGCAATCTGTATTGAAAGAAAGGAAGGGGGGGAGGGATACACAGCAGTCAGTGCTGACCATAAGTTTAGAAGAATTAAATGCAAAGTATAGGATAGCACAGTCAAAAAGGCCAAATCAAATCAAAGAAGTAACAATACCCACCACATCTAGTGCTACCAGAGAACCACAAGATGACAACAAAGTTTTCTATAACTCCCAGCTACCATCTAGTGGTCGTCTCAATTTTTGCAGCCTAGATCTGACAGCCCTAAACATATTATATAAATACATGCAGCTGGCACCTGGTTTGTTTCACATCCCATGAAAAAGTGCAGCCTGGGCTTCTAACATCCTTGTTTACAACACCCAGATGTGCTGGCAGTACGGCACTGAGACTGGGGGCAGGACTCCCCAAGATGGAAGCCAGGATCTGGCACAATCAATTCTATTTAAATGGCTAAAGATTAACCTGGCCCCAACTAGGCTGATATCTCTACTTACAAGGGATAGTTTTAGATCTCATTGGTGGACACACATAATAATTTAAATACATCCAACTGGTCTGTCTTCTGAGTTTATTTTAATTTGGGGTTTGGATAAGGCCAATGAAATAATTAGGCAATGGATTGAAGGAACAAGTTGAGACATACGCACAAAGGTCTCCCAACCACTGAGGCACACTCCTGCAAAACATTTGTGCTCTCTTACTTACTCCAATTATAGATGGTCCTTTTCCAGGGCTTGCTTTAATGCTGTCCCTTCAGCCATCCTGGAAGGCAGATTCCAAAAAATTCCAATATTGAGGAAGCAGTGTTCATATGGATCAGGTATGACTGAATCCATGAGGCATGTTTTTCTTGGTTGTGCCTTTTATCCAAGTTAAACACAATGGCTACTCCAATCATTGCTTTAAAAAACCCTCTTCCCAGCTGTGCCAAGGAATTTTATGTAAGCTACCTTATGACTGACAGAAATCCTAGAATCACCTATTTCATTCTGCTACTTAGCCACATGGATATGCTGCAAGAAGTTCATCACTTCAGGGCAGAATGACCACCTATAGTGATAACCTTGCTTGCATACGAAAATAATTGAACGCTTTATTATATAGCAGGTTGGACTTCTGGTCAATGAAATGTTGACTGCGATCATACAAACAAAGCAGATTTATACAAAGTTGAGCCATCAGGATTGTCTCCTCAGACTGGTTACAGTTCCTAGAAGTGATACTGATGCTTTTGCAATTTATTTATTCCTGTCTCCACTTTCCTGTGTTGTTTCTGTCATGCTGGGATACTGAGCCCACCTATCCACAGCCTTACGCAGCCCCCATACCTCTTCTCTTGCCGAGATGGTTGAAGCAGGGGTATTAGGCACAGAACTGTGGGAGGTACTTGGGCCTGTTCCAGATGAGCTCTGGGAATCTCCATCTCCAGCAACGTCATGAATCTCTCGAGCAAGGATTGCTACATCCTTTACCAAGGTCTGGCTTAATCTAGAAGAATGGTATGAACAACTTAAGCAGGACAAATAGATTTTAATACAGTCCACATATTACTCATATAAAATAAGTAATAAAATCTGATTTTTATGTATAGAAGGACCTTCCTGTCTCCTTCTACACACAAAAACAAATCAGATTTTATTAAATGTCTTTTTTGCATCAATCCTTTTCTCAATTAATGCTCAAGGTAAGCAACTGGATTCTTCTAGATGTTTTGAACCTCAATTGCCATCAGCCTCGGACAACAGGGCTAAACACAAGGGACTATAGGAGTTGTAATTCAAAATATCTAGAGGGCACCAGATCACCTACCCATACTATAAAGTGTCTGTTAACTGAAGTGGTATTGATACTACCAGCTATATACGGCCAAGGGGAAAGAGGAAAGATTTTCAAAACCAAGGCACTATTCTGCAGAAGACCTCTCTAGGAGATAAGATACATAACAGCCTGAACTGTGGTATTACAGGTCTAGAGTTCTTCAGAGAGAAGAATTCCTGACATGAAAGCATCTAACATCTAATCTAGATATTAATTATATTTAATTAGGAAAACACACTCTCTAGCTTTGCTATTTAAAAACTGTGAAAATGGTTTCCATCTAATGTTTTCCATTTGATACTGAAGAAATGATTTTTGGCTTCCTTAGGATGAGATCTGCACGAATGCACCGCTAGAAAAATACCATAAGGGATAAGCAACAGGTGTCTTTCAGACTTTCATTCCCAGTCTCAGCCAGAATGGCCGTGGAAAAGGATTCTGGCAGTTGTAGTCTCAAAATCTATGCTACACTGTGATCTGATCATGAGTCAGTTTGGGGTTGAGTATACAACCATGCAATGGGACACCAGGTATTGCAAAGTATTTAGAAAACAGCTATATGTTGAGCCTAAACTTTGATGTATCAAACTTAGTCGTTTCCGGGGCTTCAGTTTCAGGCACCAATCTGTCCTGCAATCCATCAGAGACACAGTCCCAGCGGAACCAGGATCTTGACCTCTACCATTGAGCTAGTAGGACACCATTTTCCAAATCCACTGTCGAAGTAAAAGCAAACGTAGCCATGGCTCTGGGGTTTTCCAGCTATTCTCAGTAGTCTGACCTGCTCCCTCAACTGCTTGGAATAAGCAAATCATTAAACATGCCAGAACAGTAAATTGAGCCTGAGAATATAAATGCAATTGTGACAAATGCTGTAGGGTATAATTCACAGTGTTCTGGTTTATTATTTTTAAATCCAGTTCTACAGAGTTATGCTTGCCAGAATTGGAACATGTCTTTTAATGAGGATTGCCATCCAACCATTTCAACTTATTTTTATTTATTATTATTTTTGTTACCGCCCAAAATTGTATTATTTTAAACTGAGAAGCTAATTATCTACTTTGCATTTCCTAAACCAAAACATATTGAAGGAGGTCAAGACTTCATGGCTTTTGAGGCTGGAGGGAGTAATGGCTGCAGCACTGATAAGCAGCAGGTGGGACGATGTCGTGCACACAAATACAGCCTGGATTCTCATGTTCCCCCCAGGTGTTTGTGGAATGGGTTCAGATTTTGTTTTTTGGGGGACAGGTATTGCCTATTATAGAGCCTACGTTACAGTTTTGCAAGTCCCACCCCTGAAAATACAAAGCAACACCCCAACAACCTGTGCTGCTGATCTTCAACCAACTCAGTCTGTGGAAGCCCCAAGGGTTGCCAAAAGCACAGGCTACCCACTCTTGGGTTGGAGATGCACAGGGTTGATTATTGTATCTCAGTAGAGTTTTGCATATTTGAAGCAACAGCTGAATGGAAAAGCACAATTTCTTTCTCCTGTTATTTTTTGACAGGTATGGTAACACGAAGCAGCTCTCAATTATGGCAAGCTTGTGTTGTGGATGGCAGGAGACACAACTAAAACAAGTGCTTTTAGGACGTAATCACTGTACAACATACTCACCGCATTGGTTCTAATGCCAAACAAGTTTCTCTTTGCATTCAAATGTAATCCTTTCTCACCTGTTCCTGCTCCAACTGTTTGATCCATTCATTGCTCAAAGTACTGCCAAACTGAGTCTCACCTGGCTATTTCTGCTATCTCTGCAGTCTGCACAATGAAACTGTAGGGGTCATGTTCACCATAATCTTCATCTTCCATCTCTCGGCTGTTGCTGTTCTTCTGTTTATTCAACCCGGAACCACGGGTCCTGGGTGTCTGGGTGGCTGTTGAGGTATGGGAGCGTTTGTGTTTAGGGGAACTGTGATTTGAGCCATACTCCTCCTCGGAAGTGGAAGTATAATCTGAGCCCTGCTGCCGCCGCCTCGAAGCTTACATAAAATGAATTGGTTTCAGATGGTGGTAAGGAAGAAAAAATTGAAGAAGAAAAGTAAAGACAAGAGTTCAGGCAAGTTTCAAAAAAGCCAGGAAACATAACACTAATGCAAACAGCCCAAGAGAAGAAGGGGCAAGAAAACTTCTGTGCATCCCATGAGATGGAAGAGATTTTTAATCAGCAAAAATCAAACGGCTTGCACTTCAGCTGGAATGGATACAGTTGACCCAAGTATCATACACTTTATCACACATCTGGTGGCCACCTGCTAATGTTTTCATCACTGCTTGATAAGACATGCTCCCCAGTGAAGAGATATTGCTCTATCTGGAAATGGAGCTGATCACATGCTCAACTGGATCCCTTTCGCCAGCCTCTCAGTCAGGTAGGACACTTGCAATGCCACAGGCATTTATAAAATTAAAAAACGCCCAAGACTGTGCAAAATCTTCAAGTCTCATTTGAAATCTCATTAGAGATTTCTACTAACTTTTCTGTGGACTATGATACATCAAAAGATTTTAGATGAGAATACCAAACTTCTTGCCAGAAGTCTCAAAAGATATCATAGGAGAATACCAAAATCACTAGAAAATTAGTGATCTTGTGAGATTTCAGCTCTTAAATGTATTTTTTAATTTAATTTTGGGGTTCCATTAAATTTAACGTTGCCTATTCCTGTCGTACAGGAACCTTTAGCTGGCTTCCTCTCTGCACTTTTGTCGAAAGTGCAAAGATTATGGGTAGAGTTAGATGGGCATATAACGTTGGGGATAAGCTGTTTCACACTGTCCTATGCTCTACATTGGTTACTTTCTCACATAGCCAACACTTGAATAGAGCTACAGGCAGACAACCAGAGAAAAGCAATTCATGCTATTGTAGTGTGGTAAACTGTTAAGAAACAATTTATATCAGCCTCTCAAGTAGTAGGAATAATTCATCAGACCAAGTGCAAATGTGTGATGAAATGTGTGGTAAAATGGTCATCTCCCATCTTCTGTCTGTTGTCATAGGTTAAATTAATCACTATCAGTGAATTAAAAAATATTTTGGAAAGTAGATATACACATAATTGTTTGTAAACTTTGGCCTCCTTGATACTGTAGGATTTTTCTACATGTGCCATGGTTTATTTTATCTCAATGTGCACGGAAGGCCCCAAGAGAGACAATTAAGCAAGTTAGTCTTCCATGTGCTCTCCTTAAGAACCTTTAACTTCAGATGCCTCCATTTCCAAGTACAAGTAAGTACCTCTAAGGCCAGCAGGAAAAGCAGAAATAGTTGGCTTGTTTACACAGTCAGGAGTGCTACAGGCTCTTTAAATTGGTATTTAATTCAGTATTGCTATTTTTTATTCAGTGGTTTTCAAACTTCCCAAGATAGCTGACAGGAAGTTTGAAGCTGGCGATAACGATTTTTAATAAAGCAGTGGTTCAACCCTCCCAACTGTATGTTTACAGCTAAACTTTTAACTATGGAAACTGCAAAGAGAAAGAAACAAAGCAGAGATTCAAAACTTCAGATTAGACCTCAAGCCCATCTAAGTCTGCATTCTTCACAGTGGCTATCCAACAGGCATGGTGGTAAAGTAGGTTTAGAAGAAAGCTAATGGGCCAAAGCCTTTATTTAAAATAAGACTTAAACTTTTTCTTCTGCTATAGAATGACCCATTTGATTTGGAATTGCCTTGTGTATATTCTGAAACCCAGGAAGCAACCTGAAAGCTAACCAGTCCAGCTTTGTTTCAGGCACTATCTACATTAACTTGGTGAGAGCCAGCTTGGCAACACGCTAGAAACTGAGAAACCGTGAGTTCTAGCCCCACCTTAGGCACGAGGCCAGCTGGGTGACCTTGGGCCAGTCACTCCCTCTCAGCCTTAGGAAGGAGGCAATGGCAAACCACTTCTGATAAACCTTGCCAAGAAAACTGCAGCGGCTTGTCCAGGCAGTCTCTGAGAATTGGACATGATTGAATGGATTAAAAAAAAAAACAACTTGCAGCAATTCTCTAACTTTTAGAAAGAGATCTTAAGTGTCCATCCTTTGGGATGCCAGAAATGAAATCAAGACTTTCAAAAGAGCTTTGTTCCTGAACTATAGGCTTTACCCTGAGCTCCAATCTCCACTAAACTAAATGCTCAAGGTAACAGCCACAAGCAGGTACTACTTGGCTATTTATCTCACCACAGAACAGTGGCCTGCAGGCTACTTCAACTTTTCAGGTATTTTTGTTTGCTTTCAATTTATGTCATCCATAACTAACAACTGGGGAATTAATTACTTCAGGATTACTGACTGTGTAAACAGGCAGCAAGTAAAAAAGAAAACTCTGCAAGAAGGGTAACTTTGGTGGTCTCTTGTGCTATATACGAAGGATTGATTTTGTGGGGCTGTCCTGTAGCATTCACACAGTACATACTGCTGGAGAGTTAACAGGCAAAGGCCTGCCTGTCCTAAAGCAGATGTCCTTGGCTGCATTTACTGAAGGACGAATCCGCTGATTTTGTCTGTCTAGAACAGCTCTCCTGACCTTCCAGAGCTGTTGGACTGCAGCTCCCTTAGCACCCAGCCCTATGGCTGCTGTAGGTCTATTAGGAAGGCAACACATTGGAGAATATCTTTTTATTACACACTTCATCAGCAATGCAACCTGTTTATTGGGAAGTAATGGCTTCTGAACTGCTATGGTAGGTTCGTTTAACTAAAATTTTAAAGTTTAAAGTTATCCATTCTTATTCCTGCCTCGCCCCGCCCGGCCCCAAATTTATTCACAAGATGAAGGACCATGTTACGTATGCTATTAGTCAAGACTGAGAGTTGAAACACTAACTGCCATTCTACAAACTACAGTCAATGCAGATGAAGTAGAAAGTCCACAGCCTACACAGCATTAGTTAGGTTAGGAATATTAGTCGTCTGCTGATTGGTATGGACTCCCAATCTTCTACACTGAAACTTGTTAGTCATTGCTGCAAAATGCTAGAAGACAAAACCAATTCATTTGAAAGAAGGAGTGGGCAAAATTAGGATTGAGGTAAAAACCCAAACTAAGCAGCACTGCCCCAAAATCTATGATCCATAACTTTGGGTCCTTACTGTCCATCATATGCACTGTTATCTATTATTTACACAATCCATTTATATAAACTGCCACTCAAAGACTTTAGCTGATTTGAACAGCAGTTGTCTTAAATATTCACAAAAAATAAACTGAGATTACTTATAAATCAGTGTTTCTCAACCTTGGCAACTTTCAGATGTGTGGACTTCAACTCCCAGCTGGCTGGGAAATTCTGGGAGTTGAAGTCCACACATCTGAAAGTTGCCAAGGTTGAGAAACACCGTTTTGCATATTCCAAACTCCTCCTCTGGAGATGCATCAAGTTATAGTCTTTTCTTACACTCCCAGTTTCTCCCTGTGCTAAATAAAAAATGCAGGAGTTAGTCACAGAGATAAAAGAACGCAGTTTGGTAGGAAGCTTCTTTAGACTAGGAGTAGGGAACTTGGTGCCTTCCAGATCTTTTGGATGTCAGCTCCTATTGGTCCCAGCTATTACTGCTACTGGCAGGAAATTGTGGGAGTTGCAAATCAAAACATCTAGACTACATAGTATTGCTTACCCCATCCTGCGCTGATATCATTCAAACCATGTGTGCATTGCTCCGCAAGCACACTATGTGCAAATTCTGCCCATCTTCACAACACAGACATGGAAGAGCAGCACATGGTGAAAATGAGCTATACTGACAGACTGTCTTCTCTGTAAATATAATCCTGTACAGAGGAGAACATATCAAGTATAGCTGCCTTGCAATCCGAAGTCTATAAAACTGTTAGATCACAAGTATTTTGTAATCTAGGATTCTTATTTGGAAGATACTGGAGAAAGGTTTATCATTCCACATTAGGCTGCCTGATGAAAGAATTATACAGTTTTTGCACTTTCAGGAGCCACAGAAAATTCCAAACAAAGATACTGAGGAAAAATAACCACTCCTTTCCTAGACAGCTCTAGAAGCATTCTGTCAGTACCTAACCTAAGGAGCTAGCCAGAACAGTGTGATGGAAATTATAAGAGGCTGGACATGCAGGATGGAGACAATTTGACTTTGAATATGGCAGTTGCATTATAATAGCATTTGAGATTTTCCATGTGAAAGAAACCAGTAAAAAAGAGATTCTGTTCTGATTATACAAATGTGAAAAGTAAAAATATGAAGGTCTACATCTATGACAAGGGTTTATAGAGTCATCTCCAAATGTTCTCTTTTGCATAACTTAGGCCATTTGTGTTGGAAAATACTAAGAAATCCTAACTGTAAATAAAAAAAGAGTGTGAACACCCAATTACTCACTGGAGGTAGAGGCATATTTCACACTGCTGGAACGTGTCCGGCTGAAAGGCTGCTTTGAAGCAGCTACCACTGTTGCTGTTTTCTTAGCAGCATTTCTGGCTTCTGACACAAGCGGCTTTCGGGTAGAATAGTACGACTCTGCACTGCGCCCAGAAAAGGTTGGCTTTGAAGGTGCACTCTCAGAGTCACTTGGCACAGTGAAAGATCCTGCCCGTTTCCTTGGCATGGCAAGGATGTCAAGCCTTGAGAGCTTCTTGGCCTCTACAGGTTGCTTGGAAGATGCTGCTGTTCCTTCAGGATGTGCTGCTGTTTTCTCAGCATCAGCACTCTCATTGTCTGAGGTATCTCCCAACCGGGCACGGCGAAGTTTGGAGGCCCTCGTGGGCCTTGGGGTTGATAAACTATTTGACCTGGTGAGAACTTGTTGAATCTTTTGCACCATTGGCGTTACCTTGCCGTGATCTTCTTTGGTCGACTGTGAGAAAGGCTTCTTCTTAGAAACAGGCCTTGAGGATGTTTGCTCTTGGTCAGAAGAGACTATTTCACTTGGAGGCAGATATGGGAGGCTGCTACTTCTCTCATCATCTGTATGCTCCTGAGATCCACCTGTTCCTATGCTGTGTTTCACTTGAAAACGCCTTGCATTTTCACCTTTGCTCCCAGTCTCAGATGGAATTACTTTCCGTTTCTCTGAAAGCCTTTCACGCGCACTTGCTTGAGCATTTTGCTCTTGGCCAGATGGTGTGGACGATGACCTGTCTTTTTGCAAAGGTGTCATGGATTTATGCTTTGGTGGGTGGCTTGGCAGATTTTTACCACTTACCAAGCTGACAGTGCTGGCTGTGTCCACATCAGATTCTCCAGATAAAGAATCTTCTAACTGCCCAGAAGGATTTTCTGGAGCATCTAGCTGTTGAGTTTGGCAAAGTATTTTGGCTTCCAAGGCTGCCAAGGCAGTTTCAGTGTCTTTAAGAAGGAGATGGGTCTCAGGATTATAGTCCATACGATTTGCTCGCGTGATGTCAAGATCTTTAAGTAGAGGATGACTTGAGATATGCGGCAGCCTGTTTTGAGGAACACTGCTGCTTGATTTCTCTTTGGTAAAACTCTCCTGCCGAACAAAAGATGAAATTTCTTTTGTGGCTGCAGCTTGTTGTTCTGGTAGTCCCTGGTGTAATGACATAACCATTTTTCCATTTGAGCAAAGACAGGTATTGTTAACTCCTTTGGCAGCTGTCTTTCCATACTTGAAAGGAGGTTCTTCTTTGTCTATTTGAGAAGGAGAAATGCTTGAAGTAAGCTTTGAAGGAACCCCAATCTCTTCTTCCTCATCACCCGTATAGAAAGATGTTGACAGTGGCTCACTTAATGCTCTCAAGCCTGAAAGTCTTGGCACAGGACACTGACAGCTTCTAGACTTTGCACTTTCAGCCCTTATTTGATTCTGTTCAGACATTTTGGTGCCATCTTGGTTTTTCCTACCTTTTTCCAAGTTGATACCATCATCAGATTTGCTGGCATCACTAAGGCTATCTGGATCCAAATCTTCCTGAGTTAACAATCGACTGTCAGAATCCACATATATTTCTTCCCTGGGATCATTACTGAAGTTCCTTTGGGAAACTTCAGGAAAGGGCTCCTGACAAATTAAAATAGTTGGCGTTGGACTTTCCAATTTTTCACCTGGAGGGAGTTGAGGAAGAAGTCGTCTGGTCCGTGATGCCACAGAAATCTCAGATTCTCCCATTCTAGAACTGGAATCCTTTTCTGAGAAATACAGGGAGACAGTCGTTAAACTCAAAAATTAGAATGTCATTACTGCAAGCAAAGACAGTGAGAGATGACAATACTCGTTTTGCCCCTTCACTGTTCTCATCGCTCTCTACAGAGAAAAAAAGACTACTGAAGTGTGCCTTTTCCCTCCATGGAGGTTCTTGCCAAGATTTTAGAACTAAAATCTTTGGGAAAACTCCATAAATAAATTCAATCACATTCCACGGGTAGAGAAAAAGGATGAAAGAGGAGAACTGGCATAGAAAGCTTGCCTCCGTATGTAGTGTTTAGATGCATGGGGAACAACTAAACACTGCTTTAAAATGTGTACTTTGAAGGTATTTCTTCTCTCCCTTTTCCAGAACTCTCTTGACATGAGTAAAGCAGGACAGTATGAACAGGCTATTTCATCAAGCTCAAATTGTAGGACAAAATCCTGACGAAGTTTTTAAGATTCATCAAATAGATTCTGTTGGATTTCAAGGCAACCTCTAATACCATTGATTATGGTATCTTTCTGAACAATTTGGCAGAATTAGGCCTTGAAGTCACTGGGTTGCAACATTTCCAATCCTTCCTATTAGGTTGAGTCCAGATAGGACAAAGTGACCAATCCCAGAGCTAATGACCTGTGAAGTCCCACAGGCTTCTATCCTGTTTTTATGTAATCCCATTTATATATTAAACCATTGGGAAAGGTCCTCTGGATCTCTGGAGTGAAATGTTAATAGTGACACTCAGCTCTACTGCTTTATTTGTTTGTTTGTTTGTATTTCAAATTTCCATCACCGCCATCTCCCCCAAAAAGGGGACTCTGGGCGGTTTACAATCAAAATTAAAACACATAAATTACAATATAAATAACTCTATAAAAATAAAATAAATATAAAATATAAAATCAAGCAGTGTGGATCTTGTTTGTTGGGGAGAGATCTATAATAGCCACCCCCAAGATGAACTGGTGCCCCTCCCACCCCAAGCGAGGCGGCAGAACCAGGTTTTTAGGTTCTTCCAGAAGTCTGGGAGTGAATGGGCCTGTCTCACCTCCAGGGGCAGAATATTCCAGAGGGCAGGTGCCACTGCAGAGAAGGCCCGCCTCCTGGACCCTGCCAGGTGGAATTCCTTTACCGGCGGGGTTCGTAGCATGCCCTCTCTGCATGACCGGGTGGGGCAGGTCGATGCTATGGGGATCGGACGGTCCCTCAGGTAACCTGACCCCATGCCATGTAGGGCTTTAAAGGTGATAACCAACACCTTGAATTGGACCCAGAAGCAAACTGGTACCCAGTGCAGCTCGCGCAGCAGTGGTGTCACATGTGCTGATCTTAGGGCACCAATAACTGCTCACGTGGCCACATTCTGGGCCAGTTGAAGCTTCCAGATACTCTTCAAGGGTAGCCCCATGTAGAGCGCATTGCAATAGTCTAGGTGGGAGATGACCAGGGCATGAGTGACTGTTTGTAGGGCCTCTTGATCTAGGAAAGGGCGTAACTGGCGCACAACATGAAGTTGCACAAAGGCCCTTCTGGCCACGACTGCCACCTGCTCATCGAGCAGGAGTCATGAGTCCAGGAGGACCCCCAGATTACACACCGGGTCTGAATGGGGCAGTGCAACCCCATCCAGAACTAAAGATGATAACTTCCAGGATACAGAGGAACCATCAACCCACAGCCACTCCATCTTACCAGGGTTCAGTTGAAGCCTGTTGTTCCCCATCCAGACCCCCACAGCCTCCAGGCACTTGGAGGGGGCAGCTACCGCATCACTTACCTCACCCAGGATGGAGATATATAACTGAGTATCATTGGCATATTGATGATACCTCATCCTGTGGTGACGGATGATCTCACCCAGCGGTTTCATGTAGATGTTGAATAGGAGAGGAGAGAGAACCGAACCCTGCGGCACCCCATAATGGAGGGGTCGAGGGGCAGATCTCTCCTCTCCTACCACCACCGATTGGGACTGGCCCTGGAGGAAGGAGGTGAACCAGTGCAAAACTATGCCACCCACCCCCAACTCCCTGAGCCAACCCAAAAGGATACCATGGTCGATGGTATCGAAAGCCGCTGAGAGGTCAAGAAGAGCCAGGATGGGTGCACTCCCTCCATCCCGCTCTCGCCAGAGATCATCCATAAGTGCGACCAATGCAGTCTCTGTCCCATATCCTGGCCTGAAACCTGACTGAAAGGGGTCCAGATAATCCGTTTCCTCCAGAATCCTCTGGAGCTGCAACTTTCTCAACCACCTTTAACCACCTTTCCTAAAAAGGGAAGGTGGGAGACAGAGCGAAAATTGCCCAGTATAGTAGGGTCCAGGGATGGCTTCTTGAGGAGGGGGTGTACCAGCGCCTCCTTGAAGGTAGCTGGAAACTCCCCCTCCCTCAAGGATGTATTAACCATCACCTGGACCCAACCACAAGTCACCTCCCGGGCCAATTTTACCAGCCAGAAGGGGCAAGGGTCAAGATGGCATGTGGTTGCATTTGCAGTCTGGAGGATCCTGTCCACTTCCTCAGGCCCAACAGGATCAAACGGTTTCCAGATAACAGGGTATGTCCCCGCAGCATCTCCCCAGACTGTGCCTCATCCTTAGAGTCCAACTTAGAACGAATCTGAGTGATTTTATCCTGTAGATGCTCAGAAAACTCCTCCGTACAGCCCTGTAAATGGATCGCCGAATCCCCCTTACCCAAGAGGGATCAGGTAATCCTAAACAGGGCCGCCAGGCAGCATTCTGCAGATGCAATAAGAGTGGAGAAATATTGGTGTTTCACCACTCTTACTGCCACAAGGTAGGCCTTAATGGCAGATCGAGCTTGTGTTCGGTCAGATTTGGTCCTTGTCTTCCTCCAGCTGCACTCTAGGTGTCTCTTAATCCTCTTCAGAACCCGCAGCTCCTCCGTAAACCACGGAGAGTGCCGGGTTGGATGAGGCAAGAGAGGCTGCACAGGCGCAATCCTGCCCAAGGCCCCCGCTGCCTCCCTATTCCAGGCTGCGGCTAGGGCCTCCGCTGGACCATGCAGTAGATACTTGGGTATAACACCCAGCTCCCTCTGAAACCCTACCGGGTCCATTAGTCGCCGGGGGTGGACCAATCGAATGGGTCCTGCCTCCCTGCAGAGTGGGGCAGCACCAGAGAATCTCAAGGCCACCAGGGCATGATCTGACCATGACAATTGGGCCAGATCCAACTCTCCCTTCAGATCACATTGCCACTGCTCCGACAAGAAAACCAAGTCTGCGGTGAGGCCACTGTCTTGAGTCAGGTCCCGAATAATCTGGGACAGGCCCATGGCAGCCATGGTAGCCATGAACTCCCGAGCCACCTCCAAGGCACACCCCAGGGATGGCAGATTGAAGTCCCCCAGAACCATGAGCCTGGGGTAGTCCACCGCCAGCTCCGAGACAGCTTCCAGCAGCTCAGGCAAGGAGGTTGCCACGCAGCAGGGAGGCTGGTACAGCAGCAACACTCCCAACTGTTCTCAGGCACCCAACTTGAAGAACAGGGTCTCACAACCAGCCACTTGTGGAGCAGCCCCCCTGTAGGCCACTAGAGACTCTCGGATCACAACTGCTACCCCTCCTCCCCTGCCCCGGCATCTCGGCTGATGCCACACCTGAAACCCGGCTGGGCACATTTCTGAAAGGGCTACCCCCCCTTCTGGGCCCAGCCAGGTCTCAAGTGATACACCCTAGATCAGCCCCCTCCTCTGTGATTAAATCGCATTTGAGGGGAGCCTTGTTGTTAACTGACCTGGCATTAAGCAGCAGCAGTCGGAAGCCAGGGCCCTCAAGGAACCACTGACCAGGGCATGGGTCTGAACATGGAGGGCCAGAACACGCTACCAGTAACAAACACCAGGGGTGTCTTCCCCGAAGATGGCCCACCCTCCGGTTCCCACCATAGCATCCCCGGCCTGTCACCACCTCGATAGAGTGACCCGCCCAACAGCCCCCAGAGTTTCCAAGCCCAGTTGCCTCCATTCCCAGACCTCTGGAAACCCTAGATTGGAACAAGAGTCCCCTCCCCCATGCACCCAACCTCACACACACAACCAGCCTCAAGTGATGGCAGGCCCTCCCAGTGCACCAGCTCTTGCTCTCAGCACTGTTTGGGCCTAGCCACCAGCCATACACATATGTACAAACTCACTGCGCCCCCCAAACCTCTCTCACTGATCATGGGGGCACCCCACCCACTCCTACCCTCCCCTCTCTCTCACTTAGGGGGGGATAGATTTATAAAATCTAACTCTAAATAGCTGGTTGATACCCTTCAATATTGCCTAAATCTGATGATGAGATGGCAGAGGTGAATAACCTGAGATTGAATCTAGGCAGGATGGAGATGCAACCCTTCAGGAATAAGTTACATCTTCCTGAAAAATCATCCTGGATTTTTTATTTTATATTTATATTATTTAAGAGGTACTGTTTTTATTGTATTCGAATCTGTATTTAGTTTTAGTTTTATTGTAAACCACCCAGAGTCCCTCTTTTGAGGGAGGTGGGCGGTGACAAAATTTGAAATATAAATAAATCAATAAATAAATACCTGGTTTGTAGTGTGGGCTAGCTTCTTAACTGTATGCTGTCACAAGATCTTCAAATGGCAAGGAGAATCTTAGCATTTTATTTAGTATGCCATCTGTGTCCATCCCTAAGTTATCCAAACCTTCTTAACATTCTGTCTAAAATATTGCAATGTAGTGTATGGTATCCTTGTAAGACAACCAGAGTCATTGACAAATGGACAGCCCTAGAAGTTTAAACTAATAAACAAATAATCTTGACCTGAAAAGCTTAAGTTGATGCAAAGCATACCAGCAAAGTAGATTATCAAACTACGCTACCTTGATCATATCACGCGAACACTGATTTACATTGCTAGCCAATTTTTTTTTCCGAATTCCAAAGAAGAAACTACTCACATTTGGACATGGGGAAAGTTCTTCAAGGATCACATAGTCTGACTGGGGTTTCCTATATAAGGGAATTCTTACCAGAAAAAATAACCATCCAGTTTAGGAACACTATATTGTAAGTCTGGAATACAAACCCTAATTTAAAATAATGGAAAATGGGCGCAGAAGCAGAGTGATTTTGTATGTTAGATTAAAATTCTTTGAAATGCAGGCTTTACTTACCTGTGCTAACATGACAGAGGGAACCCTGCTGGGCATCCCCAGCTCCAGGCACAGAACCTGAGCCTGTGTAGCTATCTGCAAGGCTTGCCCATCTTGATACCCATTTTTGGCTGCCCTGAGATGCAGATGGCATCTGCAAAAGGCGAAAGATATGACACGGTTAAAACAAGACTATCTAAAGTTTAGTGTGGCATTTTTAAATTTCATCATGACTTGATATTCATAAGTAACTGCTTCAATGAAGCACAGAGTTGGATTCAGGCTTGATTTTTCTTTTTTTATAAAAAAATTATTAGATTTCAGACAAAGATAAAAACTACAGAAAAACGAAAAGCTACAAAGAAAAAAAAAACTAAAAAAGTGTGGAAACACAAGAGAAATTTTTTTTTAAAAGTTACAAAAAGAGGTGACTTCTGACTTTTAACAGCAAGGATATACAACAATCTTCTACAATCAATCCCTTACTCTATATTCAACCAAAATCACATTATTTCTATAAATCATTCCATTGGCAAATTATAAAAATCACTAAATACAGTTACTCCTTCCCCTTATATTAAAAGAAGACACACACACACACACACACACACACTGTAAACCTCCTAATCAACCCCACCCTCCAGGATTACATTTATTTAATTATTTCCTCCCTACTACTAATCTATACCTTCCTATCTACTATAATAAAGATCAAACTAAAAAAAACATAAATTGTCTGCCATTGTAATTAATAATACAACAATTATAATAATCTTAATCATATTAAACCCCAAACCGAACATTTTTAATATATCTTAATAATCTTAAACCAAATCGTTACAGATAAATGAATTCAACCAGACTATAAAAGAAATCCAGATAAATATTCTTAAATCCTTACTCCACTTCAAAATAAACCACAGCATTTACATATTCCCACAATGCACACAGAGCTTTTTTCATAAAAAAAATCAAACAACCCAACTGCCCCCCTCAAAAACTGACATCTCTTCAAAAAACCTCCCATACATAATAATCCCTTCTTTTCCATAGCGTTCCATCAAAAGTCAATTTCACTTGTGGCTTGCAACTCAATCCCTCCGTTAAATTTCTTCAGCTCGACTGTCCAATCTTCATCCAGTATTTCAACAGAAGCCCCAATCTCACTGTTAGAAGGAATACTTCTATCACTGTTAAATTCCTCAATTTCATCCATGACATCTTCAACCAGATGACACATTTTAAACCTCATGTTTTCCACAATGTCCTGAATGCCTTGCATAAGAGCCTGGCAGGAATCAGAAAGCATCTGTTTAAAGTTTTGATGGAAGTCAGAAAAAGTCTGATCGAAATCCTCCATGTCCCATGCAGTAGATTATGGTGCCCCCTAGGTACTTAGCCAGCAAAAGTGGAAGATAAAGAGAAAAATTCCAGAATGTGGAGTCCTGAAGATGTTGCCTAGTCTGGCAATGAAACGTCTGCAAGAAAACAACGAGGCTCAGAGAGCACCAAGGACTCCGCAGTTCAACCCTGAGCTACAAATATTCGCTTCGATTGATTCTAGAATGTGTTTACACAAGTGAGAGTAAGATAACAGACAGTTCTCCAGGGAAAGTAGCAGCAGAAAGCTGAAAGTTCAAAATAGCAGATGTGTAGGGAAATGCTAATATCTTTAAATTTAGTACAGAAATAATAACAGGGAGACAATTATGTACTCTCAACCCTTAGTATTTTGATGGAAAGCAAAGTCCAAAGCTTAAAAAATAAAAAAATAAAATTAATCACAAAAATAACGATAAGTACCAAGAGAATCAGTTTCTCCTTGCTGTAGAAAGACTCTCTTAGGGTACGCATATTTAAAAGAAAAATAAATTGGGTGATTTAGAAACGGGATGGCCAGTCTTAATGTCCCTTTAAGGCTACAGCACAGCTTGGAAATGGTGACATCCCAGCCTCCTGGCTGCTCTTACCAGTTGAACATGAACGCTGTTTGCGATCTTCTGGCTGCAAGCACAGATCACAGATGAGGTGATTCCAAGTGTTTTCCTTTTCCTCGAAAAACGATCCTGGGTTTCAGAAAAAACCTGCCTGAGCCCGAAAAAATTGTTGCATTGTAACTTCTGCCCACAGAGCCCATGGACACAGCTGTTCAGACTGCCATGTCCCCACCGGAAGTCACTGGATTCAGGCTTGATTTTTCAAGGAAAGGGAGGGTTCCTTTGATGCAGCTGAGATCAGTGGAAACTTCAGCTGGAGAAAGGATGTGGCCCACTGATTTTTCTTTTTTCCTTCAATCCCCCTCTACAGTTCCCAATGCTGTCCTTTCATGTTCTTCTGGGTAGTCCAAAATTGCTCCCCACTCCTTCATCCAGGGCAATGTTCAATGAACATAAGTCAGACTCAAACTGATTTGTTGTTGTTGTTTATTCGTTTAGTCACTTCCGACTCTTCATGACTTCATGGACCAGCCCACGCCAGAGCTTCCTGTCGGTCGTCAACACCCCCAGCTCCCCCAGGGACGAGTCCGTCACCTCTAGAATATCATCCATCCATCTTGCCCTTGGTCGGCCCCTCTTCCTTTTGCCCTCCACTCTCCCTAGCATCAAACTGATTACCAATAAGTAATTGAAGTCTGAGAGCTAAAAATATGAGCTTATAGCAAATGATAGTTACAAAATGATAAGAACTTCTTTAAGTCAACATGAACCCTATCTATAAGCTTTTCAGAACCCAGGCTTCAAATAAGTACAAATCAGTATGTTTATGTTAGTATCACAAGTAGTAAGTTCTGCATAACGGTTAAAATTAAATCAGCCATAGGTCAAAAACTGAGTTTTAAAATAATGAGGTTGCAGTAATGTAGGGGCTGGACTTGGTTCACTAGGTTTTTTTTTCCAGTTCTCTTGTGTCTGTAATATTAAGGTCAGTTTTGTTACAAAGTACAGTCATCTGTACTTTAAGGACAACCTGTGCACTGTATTGCAAAAATTGAAAAAAGTAAAACCCCACTTTAACTGCATTCCAGTCTCCACATTAGTCTAGGCAGCTCACTGGAATGTTTATTTTTTTAAAATTGAACTTTTCAAGCATCTAACTACAAAATCCACTTTGTGTACCTTCTGAGGCACAAAGTGTTGGGTATAACTTATCCATATAATATCAACAAAACTTCCTACTATAAATGTCATGAGCTTGCAACCAATGTAAATCTAAGCTCTTGATTCCCATAAACAACATCAAAAGGAAATGTTTTTAAAAAATAGCATTAAGCCCCCCATGCAGTTCCATTCACTCAAAGTTAAATATTCAAACCAAGTGTGTATGTGAACAAGAAGTCAGATACTAGTTCCACACATTCACTGTACCTGCATATCTGCATGATGACCACTTGCCACTTTGGAAGCAATGACCTGCATCATAGTCACTTTTGGAGCTGAGCCATTTTCCCCAAGCAAATGACTGTGCCCTAATTCTTCTTTTTCACCTTTTATAATTGGCCTGAAGGTTGAAGAAATTCTGGAAAATTCAGGAGACTCCAAAACACCAAAAACCTGGTAACCAGAAAGAAAAAGGAAGCTTAAATGAAGTACCCATTAACAACATCCTCATATTGATTCATCTTAAATCCCATGTTAGCAGGTTGAGAGCCATTTTCCCACAGATTTTTTTCATCTTGACATGGCAAGATCTGGGAGGCCAGAAGCAAGCAAATGAGGCTCAATTGGACAGCTATCAGGTGACAAGAACCCTACTCTTGCCATTATTATTTCAATATGGGATGAACCACAGAAATGTACCATGGCAGAAAACTTGGGAAAGGCAGATTTTGCCATCCAGGTATTTTGAGCTTCCAGTTCCACCACTGGCAGTCCACAGGCTGGGATGCTTGAGAACATGAAAGCATGATCTAACATGTTGGGGATCACCAGACTTCCTGCTTCTTTCACACTTACCAACTTTTTATCTATTTTTGCATAAGAAATAGTTAGTTTGGAACAAATATGCAAATGCATTCCAAATTGATACAGCAACAATACATTACATGTCTGCCCAGCCTATAATTATCAACCAGAATGCAGCTGTCCAACTAAGTGTTCACAATCCCCTTATTCTTGCAGTTCATGCAAGTGCAAGTTTATCAAACCCTGATGGGGCACAACTGTTGTAATAGTTCACAGCGTTCCTTGAACAAGCCATAAGTAAATACACGCATACATAGCAGAGAACATATGTAATTCAAGGTTAGTGCATTGTATTGTTAGCTAGTTTTTATAGTTGCAAACGTCTCATTACCATACTAGGTAACATTATCATTCAGGAGATGAGAGGAAATGAAGTCTCTTGCTTGGCAAGGGTTGTAGATCTCCTTCTCTTATGTCAGTTAGGCACATGCCTGGGTGGGAGAGGAGCTGTTGTTATTACAACATCCTGCCTTTATTTGGTGCGGCTCAAGGCAGCATGCATAATGCTCCCACCTTCCCCACAACAACCTTATGAGTTGGGTTAGACTGAGACAGTGACTGGCCCAAAGTCACCCAGCCAGCTTTTATGCCTAAGGGAGGCCTAGAACTCTGTCTTCCAGTTTCTAGTCTTAACCTAACCACTACACCAAACTCTCTCTCATAGTTGAATTCCCTGGAAGGCAGTTAACTGCATGTGAATGAAATCTTTGGTTACAACTTTTGATATGTCCAGAGACAGGGTTTAAGCCTATACGTCTACTGATCGCAGCTTGGTTGAATGCCACATTTCTAAGAATTCTCTTGCATTTTTTATCTGGCTTGTTCTAAAATTTCTATTTTTTGCCAGTTGAAATTATGGCCTAGATTACAAGCAAAACACATCCAAAAGAACCACGTAGCAGCTGCATTTGACAAGGTTACAAGCTACATAAGCCTAGCTTAGAAAAATAGAAATTCAGCTCTTTTGGATATTGCATATAACACAACACAGCCACGATAGCCTTTTCTCTTGCTACATGCAAGGATTTTTTAATCTTATGTAAAAGATACAACCCCTAAACAACCTTATCACCTCTTCCGCTGTCTATGAGAATTAAGACTTTGTTACTGCAACATTTTGTTTCAGTGCAGGCATGACATTTTCAGTCAGGATTATCAGATCAGGATTTGGCTGCAGGGATTGTATGTTCCGCTCCCCAGCTCCTTGCCTCTTTCACAAAAAGAAAAAATCCTCTGGCCCTTCTCTATCAATGCCTTACTTAAGGGCAGGTTTTGAAATAATTTTAATTGCACAAGGTTAATCTGGGTTTCCAACATAAAGCAGGATTTGACAGCTATCAAATCAAGCTTCTAAAAATTAGAATTTACCACACTTAATGCAGTGCAAGAGTAGGGACAAGTCATGTGCAAACACAGGAGGAGCCAAGGAAAAGCTACTAATCCAATGACTTTAGTTGGTGAACAACAGTATAATAGATGTACCAGGCTCTACTATGCTTATCCAATGTTTTGGTGGCAAAAATGGCAAAAATACACTAACTGCATGTTGTGCACCAGCTATGCCCATTCCTGGACCAACAGGCCCTTCTCACAGTCACCCACACCCTAGTCACCTCCCATTTGGACTATTGTAATGCGCTGTACATGGGGCTGCCCTTGAAAAGTATCCAAAAGCTTCAGTTTGTACAAAATGCAGCGGCTTGCATAGTTTTGCGCAAGCCTAGACTTGTGCATGTGTCACCTCTTTTGCAGTGGTTGCTGATTTGCTTCTGGGTCCAGTTCAAGGTGCTGGTCATCACCTTTAAAGCCCTACATGGCTTAGGGCCAGGTAATTTGCAGGACTGCCTTTCCCCAGTTACATCCACCGGGCCCACCAGAGTGGGAAGGCAGAGTATGTTGCAGGTCCCTTCAGTTAGGGAGGTACATCTAGTGGGGCCAAGGAAAAGGGCCTTCTCCAAGGTGGCTCCCTCCCTTTGGAATATCATCCCCCCAGATATAAGGTTGGCCCCCTCCTTGCTCCTGTTCCGGAAGGCCCTGAAGATGTGGTTTTGTCAATGGGCCTGGAGACCCCAGGCTGCTTCAGAGCCAATCAAGTGGCTGATATGAATGTGTTTGCTGCCATCAGGGGGCGTCTATTGTGTTTTTATGGTTTTTAATTCTGTAAGACGCCTGGAGTCACCGTGTGTGAGATGGGCGGCCTTATACATTTGTTTAATGAATAAATAATAAATAAAATAATTCCACTTGTTTCTAAGAATGAAACTATGAGCTTACCTGATCAATCATTTTTCGAGCTTCTTCTACTTCTTTATCCTGTGATTCAGTTTCAATAGTGTAAGTGCCTGTTTCACTCAAACTATCTTCCTCTTCCTGTTTCCTAGCTTTGGCCACTTTAGGATCAGCAACTGGTGAAGGGATTGTTTCTGGTGCTGATGGGACAATGACTGCTCGTGTGGTGAGTGGTGTTGGCACTGGAGGGGGCTTGTCAGTGTTGAGCTGATCAGCTTGAGAGCTCTCCCTTAAACATTCAGCAGCAAAATCTTGAGCTAATTTTGACTTCCTTCCAACACTTCCATGACTTTTTACAGGTGTTCGTGAAGTGGAGGATGAGGAAGGGCTGATCCGCTCATCTGCCTTCTCCCTCTTGAAGGAACCAGCTCTTGGGGTGGTGAATGCATTGCTTGGCCCTTTGGTCCCAACTGCAGGCAGATGTTGGGAGGGCACAGAGCTTCCTGGTTTTTCAGCAGGCACTGTAATTTTGCGTTTATCAACCTTTGTCTTCAGGGTGGGATCAACATCATTTTGAGTAGAATGGCCACTGTGTGTGAAAGACTGCGATCTCTTCTTCCGAGGCATGTCATCATCAAAGAACTCAATGACAAAGGCCTGCTGGTTGTGGAGCATTTCCTGGGGATCACGTCGAATTTGGCGCTGGAGTTTGGCTTGTTCTACTATATGATCATTGCCAGCTGTCTCTTTCTCTGGTTTAGGTGCTACTTGGTCCTCTGAGTCACTCTGTGTTCCATCTTCATGTCTGTTACCTAAAAAATAGGAACACAGACCAGATAGTCCTAGGATAGAGCATGCTTCCTTCCTAACGAGTCAGTATATCAGTAATGTCCCCCCCTCCCTCGTTTAAATAGCATTTGTCTATTAAGGGCTACTGATTACATTCACACAACACTAGGAATTTTAAACCATAGTTTTTTTATTTAAGATATATACATTTTAGGTCTTTGGCTTTTTCTTGATGTACTGTAGAAACTGTGATCCTGAAAAGTCTCTTCCTTACAGCAAACATATTCTTTTAAAGAGATAAATCAACTGGTATGAAAGAAGATATATTAAACCCAGGAAACACCATGTTGACATCTTTTTACTAGAAATCACATGTCATTTCCTATGCTTTTCAGTTCAAGTCGTTAGGAGTCACCACAAGTCCCATGCTTGTTTGTTAAAATCATGTTCCAAAACATGCTTGGAAACTTTAGTTACAATTCAGAAAGGCCTGCAGGACTTCTTATGCTAGCTCAACCCTTCTCAGAAGGGGAAAGCGGATTGAACCTAGTTTATAATATAGTCTGGATTTCTACATAGTGCTCCTTCTCAATGTCTTTAATTCCAACAGTTCTCTGGCACTGACTTTTTTTTCCATGTAGCAGACAAATGTCCCAAAGCACAGCTATCAATTCATTTAGTATAGGTGTTTACCTTTTAGAGTCTTCACATGAATGGGGAGATCACTTTTGGTACTATATACATCATCTCCAGGAGACTGCCTTCTTATGAGACTTGGATCATTATGTACCAGCCAATCAGCCACTTTACTCTCCGCGGAGATAATTTCCACATGGCCAGCCTCCTTGCTGAGGTTCCGTCTCTGCCTGAGTGAAAATTTGGTGACATGGTCTTTTATCTTCATTTTACCTGGGGTGCAATCATCAAACTCAATGGTAAAAGAAGCATGGCTCTGCACAACAGGTAGCACTGCCACATCAACATCTTTGGTGGGGATCTCATGGACTTGCACCTCTGGAGATTTTACTGGCTGATGGAATTCTTTTGTTGGAATTTCAAAGTAGCTAGGTTCCCTTCGGAATGCGTAGACAGACTCACCCTGGGAATCTCGGTAGCCAGTGATGTTACCGTTGATTTCTTCTTCATGTTGACCTAAGTCTTTTGTTCTTTCTATGGGGTAAAAAAAAACAGCAAAGGTGAATGAAGAAAACAGCATAGAGCTGGGAAAGGCATAGCAGCTGCATTTTTTTATATTGTACAGAACTCTTGCTTTCATTTTTTTAATGTAATATTAGAGCATTTATTTTGAGTTTACTGTGCTGTAATTTTAATTTTGCAAGCTGTTCCATGAGCACAATGGTCTAGTCATGCAGACACAAACTTTAAAGAAAATTAGTATTACTAAGAGAGCCAGCCTGGTGTAGTGGCTAAGGTCCTAGCCAACCTAGTAACCAAAAGTCTGCAAGTTCTAGTCCTGCCTTGAGCATGAAAGCCGGCTGGGTGACTTTGGGCCAGTCACCGTCTCTCAGCCCAACCCAATCCACCTCACAGGGTTGTTGTTGTGGGCAAAATAGGAGGTAGGAATGTTAGGTATTGGTATGTACACTGCCTTGAGTTGACAAAAAATAAAGGGGGGATAAATCAAATAAGTATTATTTATGTCTACTTATGCACAACCACAGGACAAAAACCTCTCTTTTTAATATAATTTTTATTGAAAGTTTTAACAACAATAATGAGAATTAATACCAACTAAAAGAGAATGAAAAAGGAGAGAGAGAAATGAAAAAAGCTAAAAGTCCAGAAAGAAAAAAAGAAGAAAAAAAGAAGAAAAAAAAAGATATAAAGAAGTGGCTTCTGATCTTCACAGCAGTTATAACTACAATTATATTTTAACTTCTCTCTCTAAAGTTATATCATGACTCTCCTCTTTCTATAATCTATACTGTCTAATCATCAGAACTATAAAATCATAAGTTCATTTTTTTTCCTTTTTTTACACAAAAAAGTCCATAAGGGGTTTCTAGTCACCAATAAATGTAAATATTGTCTTTTCTCTAATCAAACAAGTCAATTTAGCCATTTCAGCAAGTTCTGTCATCTTCACCAACCTTTCCTCCATTGCAGATATTGCCAAATCTTTCCATCTTTCTGCATACAATAATCTCGCTGCAGTTATCATATATAAAAATAGTGTTTGTTCCATGGCTCTATTCTAACTGTTTATCCACCAGTCTCAGGAGGAAAAGTTCTGGTTTCAATTGAATGTTAATCTTTAAAATCCTC
This sequence comes from Candoia aspera, assembly GCF_035149785.1. Classification (NCBI taxonomy): domain Eukaryota; kingdom Metazoa; phylum Chordata; class Lepidosauria; order Squamata; family Candoiidae; genus Candoia; species Candoia aspera. The sequence continues at coordinate 316,392,145 of NC_086153.1, forward strand.
TGAATCACTGTATGTATTTGAGCCCAAAATTCTCTAGCTTTTTTACACATCCACCAAGCATGATAAAATGACCCTTCTTGTTGACCCTTCTTGTTGTCCAACATAAATTTGAAGTACCTTTATACAAACTGGATAATTTTCCTGGTGTCATATACCAATGGTACATCATTTTATAAAAATTCTCCTTAAGATTATAACATAATGTAAATTTAAGTCCTTCCAATCACATGTTTTCCCATTGTTCCATTTGTATATTATAACCAAAGTTTTTAGCCCACTTTATCATACATTCTTTGACCTTTTCTTCTTCTATTTCAAAATTCAATAAAAGTTTCTGTACCTTAAAAATTACATGTTCATCTTCTGTACGCAATTCCGTTTCAAATTTTGTTTTACATTGTTCAATACCATGAATTCTTTTGTCTACGTTAAATCTTTCTGATAATTGAAAATAAGAAAAACATGGACAACTATGTCCCTCTGTCATCAGTTTTTCTCTTCATTTTATTTTACGTATATTCCCCTTGGTAAAATTCTAGTATCTCACAATATGTTAACCATTTATTTTTTCCTATTATTTCTCATCTATAAAAAGTGTTTTCAGGCACAGCCTGGGTTTGTATCTATTCCATATTCTCAATACATAATGATTTTTAAAATCTACATTAACCTTGACTTTATCATATCACAAGTATCCATGCCACCCAAGTCTCACATCATGTCCTTCTAACTCTAAAGTCTTTTATTTCTCAGCAAGACAAAAACCTCTCTCAATTAAGTTCAACATCCATAAAACACCAACAATTCACAATTTAATAACTTAATAATTTAATGACTAATTTAATAACAAACAACAAGCCAATCAAAAGCAAACATTAAAATGAATCACATGATATCAAACTCCATCAAGCAGACCTAGAAAACTATTAGGAGAAACTACTGCGAACAAATGCTCCTCTGGGGCTGTTCTGAAAGAATGTCAAGAGAGGTCTCTGTAGGTAGAGTCATGACAACTGGATTTCTTTCTTTTTGGTAGAAACATTTTGCTGCTTGTCCAAGCAGCTTCTTCAGTCTGGGCAAAGGTTGGTAAGGGGACCCCATATATGTCTTCCAGGGTGGCTGCATTGTCCCTTCACCTGAATGGCTGTTAATTGTACCACGGAGGTGTGGATTGTCTTTGGGATGTCTTACACCTAAATCCCGCACTCATCCCCAAGGGGTTCATTAAGTGTGGCCTTCCTGGTGAACTTGTAAAGTGGTCTTATCTTCCTGGGGACTAATGAAAGAGCAGCATGCAAAATGGGGGACAAGTTGTGTCTGAGGCCTCCGCCTCTACTGAGGGAAGGATTTTCCCTTTGGCATGAATTGATTCCTTAACCCCTCTCTCAAACCACCTATCTTCTCTGTCCAAGATGCGGACATTGTTGTCCTCAAATGAGTATCCTTTTTCTTTTAGATGAAGGTAAACTGCTGATTCTGGTCCTGTGGTGTTGCTCCTCCTGTGCTGGACCATCCTCTCGTGTAAAGGCTGTTTGGTTTCCCCAACGTAGAGCTCAGAACACTCCTCACTGCACTGGATTGCATATACTGCGTTGCTCCTCTTATGTTTCTGTGTTGGATCTTTAGGTGTACAAGCCTCTGTCTCAGTGTGTTCGTGGGTTTGAAATATACCGGTATGTGGTGTTTTCCAAATATCCGTTTTATCCTTTCCGACATGCCAGCCATGTAAGGAATGACCAGGTTCTTCCATTGACTCTGGGTCTCAGCTCTGTTTGCTGTTGTTTTGGGTCTGGGGGTAGACTTAGATTTAATGAAGGCCTTCAGAACTATCCTCAGGTGCTGGTTTTCTTTCTTCTTGGCATCCATGGAGGTGGGGTGGTTTCTGCCCTGTGAAGTAATGTCCTGATGACTCCTAGTTTCTGCTGCAGTGGATGGTGGGAGTCAAACATCAGGTATTGGTCTGTGTGTGTGGGTTTCCTGTAAATCTCTATTTCTAGCTTTATTTTATAAATCTCTATTTCTAGCTGGATGACTGAGAATCTTCACTGACATAATGTCAAGAGAGGGCGCTGCAAGCCCAGCTGATCCTGAGTTCCAGAAACATGAAAAAGACCCATCCCTCGTTCCTGCTGCTCTGCTCTTTTTCAAAGATGGGCACACAAGAGGAGGCCTCAGTGGATGATTTCAAGGGACAGATAAATTGACATGGATGAAGGCAGTCTATCTGGGGCCCTAATCATTTAAAGGTTAGGAGGTAAATACCAATGCTTTGAATTGGGATTGGAAATACACTGGCAAGAATTGCAGCTGGTGAGCTGTGTGCCTCACGTGATCTGACTGCTCCATATCTTTTACCATCTGGACAGCCATTTTCTGCTCCTTGGGAAGTTTCCAAATGCTCTCTAGGGAGCCCAATATATCACCATTCATCTAGCCAGGACAAGAACAGTTAGAACTGCAAAGATTCACCTGGGAGCAGTGGCTGCCTTTGTCTACTCTTGCTCCTTTCACACACTATCTTCCCTTTGGAATACCCTTCCTTTCTTCTGCCACACCATCTCCCTTTTCTGTTTTAAAGACAAGGGGTTTTTTTTTGACGGAAGCTTTCTTACTGTACTGTGGAACAAGGCAATGTTTTGCTGGTAGGACTTGCACATAAGATTTCTTGGGGGTCAAGGGCAGCAGTGTGAGGGACCACATCTCTCAAACAGGCAGAGGTCATGGCACTCAGTGGGGCCAGATTCTCTTGTTCTATTGAAGGGATGGGCTTCTCTGCAATCCTTCCTTCCTAATAAATGCACTTGTAGGTCCTAATGCAAGACAACGTAAGGCAGTATTAGACAACAGACCCTTAATAAGCAAGGGCAAGATAGAGATACTAAGAATGAAAGGGCTGAACCCTGAAGTCAGAACTCACAGCTTCTTTATGATGGACATGACTTTGCTGCTAAATGGGAGCTGAGCTAAACAGACCTGAATATTGTTCTTCTGGCCTTCTGTCATCTGTTGAATCCAGCTTATTGTTGGCATCATCCTCTCCCCACCATGACGGCTGGCCATAGAGTGGTGTGCGGTAAGTAGTTGTCACCTCTGGGGACAAAAAAAAGTAGACAAGAAACATAACCAGGGGTGCGGTTTGTGGTTTAATTAAGAACAAGTCAACACTTTAAAAAAAAAAAAAAAAAAGTCAACCATTCACTTGTTATCTTCCTGAAGATAAAAGCTTCTGCACTGATTTTTTTAAACAATTCAAACTTTGGTTTCAAATCACAGTTGTTTGAATTACCTGGATAGGCTTAACCACAGTTACATCCACAGTCATGTGAAAAAATTCAGGCCTGCTTGCATTTACACCGCTGCCCACCCCCACCCCCAGCTGACCATCATCATCTTCGCCTGCCTCTCCTCTGCTAGGCTCACCATCCCAGCCATGTGTGGGGGAAGCACTGTGGAAACATCCCGCAGGCTGGTGGTTGAGAGCTGTGGGTGGGTGTGCACCACAAGCCACTCCCAACTGGGTTCTTCTCTCACACACTGGCCCCAGCCAGTAGTGGCATGCAGTGCAGCAGGTGTGGTGGCAGGCAGTGCTGGGCAGCAGGGGCAGATGGCAGGTTGGCAGCCAAAAGGGCAGAGATGGGGGGAGTTAGGTGGATGGGGGGAGTTGAAGTGGAGGCAGTTGCACCTTCTTCCAAGAATGGCTTGGATCAGGGTGAGTCCTCGCCTAACAACCACATGGGATTCACTCAATGACAGCAACTGGGATTGCTGGAACTGCCATCACTAAGCAGAGCAGTCATGTGACATTTCGCTTAACAACTGCATTGCTTAGTGATGGAGTTGCTGGTCCCAATTAGGGTTTTTAAGTGAGGACTACTGTATTGATGACAGTGTGATAAAGTGAAAGCAACCAATAGGCTTGTATCCTCTTTACAGTTTAGCTCTTGCAACTTCAATCTATTCAAAATATTGGGGTGGTAAAGGTCAGTATGGAATTAAACAAATTAAAATCAACAAAAATGGAACAATAGGGAGAAACAATAAACACAGGTTCTTGGAGCAGAGTATTTAATCTACATTTCTCACTCAGTATGGAGTACCAGCAATGTGCTACGGACGTTCCTAAACACTGTGTACTCCATCACAGTGAGAGAGAGAGAGAGATACGCACAAATGTGCACACATATACACCCCAAGAAGTATCTGGTTGACTACTGTGGGAAACAAAATGCTGGACTAAAGTGAGCTTTGGCTGTTCTTATGTCCTTACACTAAACAACCACAAACTTCACTATTCAAGTGTCAATCTTTATATAGCCAAAGCAGCATCACTGACATACAAAAGGGAGGTATCGGGAAGCCTGATAGGACCAAAATAATAGAGGATATCACTCCCCCAACATGCTTCTTGGGGATGAGGTGCCACGTGCACAAATCTGATGCCTGGTTCCATTTTTAAGATTCAACTTATGCTGAACAGAAAAGGAACGCAAAGGTGTGAACTATGCCAGGAGGAAATGGTGTTAACAAACCTAGGATAAAGGCAGAAAGTCCTCAGCTGAAAGAGATGATCAGGGCAACAGATTATTTCCTGATTCAGTGGTAGATGGTGTGAACAGAGAATGAAAGGGGGAGAAAAAGGTGGAGAGGATCTTGACCTGACACTGAATGGAAGTCTGAAAGAAAGCCTGCTTTGTCTCTTGGAGGTGGTGACAATAATTATCCAAAACTATTCTGGACATGTCCATAGCCTGGGGGGAGGGAGGCTCCCCAGGCACATTTCTAGCTGTCCAGCTAGGACCCTCTCTATTCCCAGGGCTGCAGACATCCATGGTCACAAAGCTGTGGCTTCAGTGCACATTAATTAACAAATATATGAAGCCCCCTTATATCAAGACAGATCTCTACTTCATCAAACCCAGTACTATTCATTTGAGGTACTAGCTCTTTAAGGCAGACGCATTTCTTATCCCAGCTATCTGAGATTATTACAAAGTAGAAATGCCAGGAACTGAAAATCCAGTAGCAGGTCACCGCTGTTTTACAATGGGCAACACAAATAATGTCATTAAAAAGTGAAAGCACTGGAAATAGTAAATGGTCTTCCAATTTGGCATCAAGCATGTAGAATACCCACTCTAGAGAGGGCCAACCTGTCTACAATTCTGAGCATTTTCAGACAGAGAGTTAAACAATTTTTTAATGCGAGAGAAGTCGAAAAACCATCCTTGAATAAAGCCATGGCAATCTGTACAGCTGCCAAAGAAGGAGTCAAAGTCAACTTGAAGACATATTTACCCTACCTTTGATTAAATCAGGGTTTCATTCACTATTTTGCATGAAATGGTTGCTGATTCCTGATGTAGTCAATAAGTTGCAACTAAAATATCCTATTGGAGATATATTAGCAATTATAAATTGCTTCCTTTAGGAAGAATCTAGAAAGCAGAGAGAATTGCCTATATTTACATCATCTGGAGACTCTGCACTAGGCTCTGCTGCTGAAGTTGGAAATCCCCAGTACATGTGATAATGGCAGGGATCAAAAAGAAAGAACTAAGGAGAAAAATATAATCTAGCATACAACTGGAAATAAAGGAAGGCAAGTAGGAAGCATATTGATTTAGGAATGCTTAAAGACAGCAACACTCATCCATATCTGCTAAAAAGTCAGTGACAATGAAATGGAAGATTAGAAAGAGCACTTTGCCAGCTCACTCCAGAGAATGCAGTTGTGCTAAAAATACTGTCTAATCAAATCTAAGGAAGAAGAACTATATATTAAAAAAGGACAGTACTCCCAGAGGCAGCTTTAAGTTGATCTCTCATCCATCTTTGTTCACTCCAGTGGATCAGTCTGTTCCCACTGAATTCAAAATCTTAATGCACGTATTTTCAGTTTAATCCACCTAGTTTAGGAAGAAAGTTTTTACATGGATCTATGGGGAAGTGCCTTAGACAGGAAAAAACATCCTTTGTACCTGAAGGACATTATAATTTGGAACAAAATATTTTAAAAAACCTGTATTGCTTCTTTCTAGTTTTTAGCACTTTTATTATTAACACCACCACTTCTATTTCCAGCTGACACAAATGTAATATAGACCAAATTGCTAAAAATAAGGGGGCAAAGTTCTGTTTTTAAGTTTTAAGGTCCAAAAAATTCCCAAATAAAGCCTCTATAATCTAGATTAGAATAAGCCTTTCCATTTAATGTTAGATCTGCTCTGCTGTTTTGCTTTTTCTTTGAAAAGGAAATCCAACACACCTAAAATCATTATATAAAACAAATTAGACCAAAGGAAGAATAAAAAATTCAAACATTTCTTAATTAAAAACACTATAATAAATGTGCAATTCTAAAGTATGAGCTTCTAATTTATGTAAATTATGAGCTACTGCACTCTCTGAAAGCTTGGGGTCTGCCTCTACTGAAAAAGGGGTCAGGGATGTGTGGCAGACAGCATCAAGACCAGGCCTGGTTTTATAATTTTGTTTGGGACAAACAAAGAGTATTCAATACCTGTGACACTGCAGACTCCAGTTACAATTGTGCTCTTAGAGGTAAAGAGTTGTTCAAGTTGAGCCTAGTGACTTCAGGGACACGTATTTAAGAAAGATTTGTGTTTGCAGGAAAAATAAAGCAAACACTTGCAAGTTATAACAGAAGACCAAAAATTAGCTAAAGTGTGACACTCATGCATTCATTCAGTTACGACTCATAAGCTTCTGCTTATAAATCTATTTTAATGAAGCGTAGCATTCAGTACAAAGGCAAAAAGTTGTGAATGAAATTTCCCGCACATTTCTACATTTTAAAATCACAGTAACTTCAAATCCCCCCCCACCACTGCCTACTTAGGTATGTGCCCCTCCTTCTCGTGCCAGCAGATGGTTCTAACAGTTCTTCGTGTATGACCCTGGTGCGAGGAACAATTAGCCCAAACAAGATGATTCCCACTCCAACCATGCTCCCCCTCCCCTCAGGTTGACTCGCAGGCTGACATGGGTTGGACCACAATGGATGCGAGTAGGATAAGGTGTTCTGAGAACATTTGATCAGGGAGCATGACAAGTAGATAATGTATATGCATTGGTAGAATCTTCAGCAAAGGATTGTTACCTTGTCGTGGTGCTGGACCTTGAGCACAATGATGCCATGAGCTAAACCGTGAAGGGCCACCCAAGACGGGGAGGTCATGACAGAGAGGTCAGACTAAATGCGATCCCGGGGGAAGGTAATGGCAACCCACCCCAAGTATTCTTGCCGTGAAAACTAAATGGATCAGTACAACCAGAGATATGTCGGTATACCATCAGAAGATGAGACCCCCAGGTCGGAAGATGGTCAAAATGCTACTGGGGAGGAACAGAGGATGAGCTCAACTAGCCCCAGACGTGATGACGCAGCTAGCTCAAAGCCGAAAGGACGGCTAGCGGCCGACGGTGCTGGTGGTGAACGGCGAATCCGATGTTCTAAGGATCAACACGCCATTGGAACCTGGAATGTAAGATCTATGAGCCAGGGCAAATTAGATGTGGTTATTGGTGAGATGTCAAGATTAAAGATAGACATTTTGGGCGTCAGTGAACTGCAATGGACTGGAATGGGCCACTTCACATCAAATGACCACCAGATCTACTACTGTGGACAAGAGGACCACAGAAGAAATGGAGCAGCCTTCATAATTAATAGTAAAGTGGCTAAAGCAGTGCTTGGATACAATCCAAAAAACGACAGAATGATCTCAATTCGGATTCAGGGCAAGCCATCTAACATCACAGTGATCCAAATATACTCCCCAACCACAGATGCTAAAGAAGCTGAAGTAGAGCAGTTCTATGAGGATCTGCAGCACCTACTGGACAACACGCCTAAAAGAGATGTTATTTTCATCACGGGAGACTGGAATGCTAAGGTGGGCAGTCAAATGACACCTGGAATTACAGGTAAGCATGGCCTGGGAGAACAAAACAAAGCAGGACATAGGCTGATAGAATTTTGCCAAGACAACTCACTCTGCATAACAAACACTCTCTTCCAACAACCTAAGAGACGGCTTTATACATGGACTTCCCCAGATGGACAACACCGAAAACAGATTGACTACATCCTTTGCAGCCAAAGGTGGTGGACATCTATACATTCGGTAAAAACAAGACCTGAAGCTGACTGTAGTTCAGATCACGAACTTCTTCTTGCACAATTTAGGATCAGACTAAAGAGATTAGGGAAGACCCACAGATCAGCTAGATATGAGCTCACTAATATTCCTACGGAATATGCAGTGGAGGTGAAGAATCAATTTAAAGGACTGGACTTAGTAGATAGGGTCCTGGAAGAACTATGGACAGAAGTTCGCAACATTGTTCAGGAGGCGGCAACAAAATACATCCCAAAGAAAGAGAAAACCAAGAAGGCAAAATGGCTGTCTGCTGAGACACTAGAAGTAGCCCAAGAAAGAAGGAAAGCAAAAGGCAACAGTGATAGGGGGAGATATGCCCAATTAAATGCAAAATTCCAGAGGTTAGCCAGAAGAGATAAGGAATTATTTTTAAACAAGCAATGTGCGGAAGTGGAAGAAGACAATAGAATAGGAAGGACAAGAGGCATTTTCCAGAAAATTAGAAACATTGGAGGTAAATTCCAGGCAAAAATGGCTATGATCAAAAACAAAGATGGCAAGGACCTAACAGAAGAAGAACAGATCAAGAAAAGGTGGCAAGAATATACAGAAGACCTGTATAGGAAGGATAACAATAGCGGGGATAGCTTTGACGGTGTGGTCAGTGAGCTAGAGCCAGACATCCTGAAGAGTGAGGTTGAATGGGCCTTAAGAAGCATTGCTAATAACAAGGCAGCAGGAGACGACGGCATCCCAGCTGAACTCTTCAAAATCTTGCAAGATGATGCTGTCAAGGTAATGCATGCTATATGCCAGCAAATTTGGAAAACACAAGAATGGCCATCAGACTGGAAAAAATCAACTTATATCCCCATACCAAAAAAGGGGAACACTAAAGAATGTTCAAACTATCGAACAGTGGCACTCATTTCACATGCCAGTAAGGTAATGCTCAAGATCCTGCAACGTAGACTTCAGCAATTCATGGAGCGAGAATTGCCAGATGTACAAGCTGGGTTTAGAAAAGGCAGGGGAACTCGGGACCAAATTGCCAATATCCGCTGGATAATGGAAAAAGCCAGGGAGTTTCAGAAAAACATCTATTTCTGTTTTATTGACTATTCTAAAGCCTTTGACTGTGTGGACCATAACAAATTGTGGCAAGTTCTTAGTGGTATGGGGATACCAAGTCATCTTGTCTGCCTCCTGAAGAATCTGTATAACGACCAAGTAGCAACACTAAGAACAGACCACGGAACAACGGACTGGTTTAAGATTGGGAAAGGAGTACAGCAGGGCTGTATACTCTCACCCTACCTATTCAACTTGTACACAGAACACATCATGCGACATGCTGGGCTTGAGGAATCCAAGGCTGGAGTTAAAATTGCTGGAAGAAACATTAACAATCTCAGATATGCAGATGATACCACTTTGATGGCTGAAAGTGAAGAGGAACTGAGGAGCCTTATGATGAAGGTGAAAGAAGGAAGTGCAAAAGCTGGCTTGCAGCTAAACCTCAAAAAAACCAAGATTATAGCAACCAGCTTGATTGATAACTGGCAAATAGAGGGAGAAAATGTAGAAGCAGTGAAAGACTTTGTATTTCTAGGTGCGAAGATTACTGCAGATGCTGACTGCAGTCAGGAAATCAGAAGACGCTTAATCCTTGGGAGAAGAGCAATGACAAATCTCGATAAAATAGTTAGAGCAGAGACATCACACTGACAACAAAGGTCTGCATAGTTAAAGCAATGGTGTTCCCCGTAGTAACATATGGCTGTGAGAGCTGGACCATAAGGAAGGCTGAGAGAAGGAAGATCGATGCTTTTGAACTGTGGTGTTGGAGGAAAATTCTGAGAGTGCCTTGGACTGCAAGAAGATCAAGCCAGTCCATCCTCCAGGAAATAAAGCCAGACTGCTCACTTGAGGGAATGATATGAAAGGCAAAACTGAAATACTTTGGCCACATAATGAGAAGACAGGACACCCTGGAGAAGGTGCTGATGCTAGGGAGAGTGGAGGGCAAAAGGAAGAGGGGCTGACCAAGGGCAAGGTGGATGGATGATATTCTAGAGGTGACGGACTCGTCCCTGGGGGAGCTGGGGGTGTTGACGACCGACAGGAAGCTCTGGCATGGGCTGGTCCATGAAGTCACGAAGACTCGGAAGCGACTAAACGAATAAACAACAACAATTGGTAAAATGCTTATTGAAGACTGAAAATGAATCAAGAAAATTTAACATGTACAGATCTTGGAGGAAAAGTAATGGGTAGAGTGTGGTCTGCTGTGTGAAATGAGTCTTTGTGTAAAAAAACAAAAAGAAACAGTTGCATAAAAGAGAACTTCTATCCATTTTGTTACAAAAAATGCAGGGCATGTCAAGAAAATTCTAACAGTTGAGTGCAGTGGGAATGGATTACTAAGAAGAGTGTGAGTAAAGAGATAGGATCAGGAATAAATGGATGTGGATTGAATACAAAAGTTAGTGACTAATACATAATAGCCCATTGAGGTATTTTGGTCATATAGGGAAAATGAATGAGGATCAAATTACAAAACCAAAATATGAAAGGAGGAGGAATGGGTTGAGGGATATAGGAAGGCTGAAAAACTCATGGCTGGATGGAATGGGTTGAGGGATATAGGAAGGCTGAAAAACTCATGGCTGGATGGAATTAATGAGATCCTGAAAAAGAGAAAGGTAAAAGTTTAAAGAACAAAAGGCAATGTAGGAAGCAGTGAATGAATGTAGAGAAGCATGAAGAAGTATAGTATTGATGTGACCCAGCTTTAGTTATGTTTCCTTTTCCTTTTCCCTTAGTTTCTCTGTCCTACTGTCATGTTCACTGTTTCAATATGCACTGTACATCGTAATGTTTCACATGCCATGGCGCTGATGTGCGTTTCTGTTTGGGAGGGAGCTGCTGTGAAACCTTGTACCAAGCTCTGTATCTGTGTTCATTACAATGGAGTGTGTTTGGGTTATGTTCTCTGTTCAAGGACTTTTCCCGCAGACCATCAGAAATCGTTAGGAGCACCTGGGATTGTGAACTTGGGAAGATTCTATGGGGGGAGGGATTTCATTTGCATCGAGGGTTTTTAGTTTCCGTTGGCACGCTTTTATCATTCTCAGCTTTCTCTGTGATCCTGCATACTATTCTTTAATAAATCAGATATCTTTGAATCCCTGCTCATGAGCCTGATAGTGTTTTAGAATAGGCAACCATTACATAAAGCTGAGAATCACCAGAATTGTACCGTTAGCTCCTACCAAGATTAGTTTCTTGTGAGGGAAAATAGTTAACGATGGCCGAGTCCAAGTTTATGACCGGGGGACTTGAGGAGACGGCTAGCTTGATGCCCGAGTCGATGGTCAAGAGCGGAGAACAGAGCCTCACCCCAGAACCTTCAGATTTCCGGGTGGAATCGAGTTCCAGTCCTGAGGTGGAGGAATCTGACAATGGGGGAGAACCCCAGACAGGGACGTCTCGGGCGTCCTGGAAGTATCAGTTCCCACTGACCCCAGACGTAGAATCTACCACGGTATCAACAGAGAGACAGCCTAACACGCGAGGGAGGGAGGAATCTCAAACCCCTGAAAGGCTAAGAGTGATGGAGGCCAAAATAGAATCAATGGAGTACATGCTAAGAAACCTGTCTCTGTCATTGGGGGGGCAGGGGAGGCGCAGAGAAGATCCCAGCTTCACGCAACCATCCCCCATCCTCCCATCCAGACCGCCAGCAGAGCAGGGCCGGAGATGGCTCCGGGATGAATCTCCACCCCGCAGGGCTCAATCACCAGTGTCCCCCCCACCGAAGAGGGAAAGCTACTGTAACCTGGGGCCCAACCACTCAAGCAGCTGCTGATTCCGCTCCAACTGGAGTGGGGGTGAGAGACTTTTCTGTCAAGTTTGATGGGGATCCAGCCAAGTTATCTTTCTTTCTAACTAACGCTAAAAGTTACATGAGGCAGTTTGGACCATACGTCCCTTCCGAAGAGGCTAAGATAACTGCCATTGCCACCAAGTTGAAGGGTCGAGCAGCTGACTGGTATGTTCAGTTAAGTGAGGCTGACTCCCCTGCACTTGATTATTTCGAGGAATTCATGTGGGCATTAAAGCTGCTTTTTGAGGATCCTCTGGCCAAGGCAAGAGCTAAGAAGGCACTGAAGGATCTTACCCAGGGCCAAATGTCTGTAGCTGATTCCACCCTAGAGTTTAAGGCTCTAGCTGGGAAAATCCCCAACTGGTCTCAGTCAACCTTAATAGAATGGTTTAAAGAGGGACTCAACCAGGACGTCCTACGGTGGGCGTTGTGTAGAGACGACCCAGAGTCATTGTACGAATGGATCTGTCTGGCAGGCAAGGCTGAGCACACTCAGCATACCTTCATGCAAGCTAGAAGATCTGAAAGACCACCCACCACGAGGGCACCCCGAAGTGCTGCGACTGCTCCCCGGCCAAGCTATAGAGCCTGGGATGAGGAGAGAGATCAGCGCTATGCAAGGGGTCAGTGTCTCCGATGTGGAAAGGAAGGGCATCGAGCAGCTGATTGCCCAAAAGCCAAGGCTGGAGATTGAGTGGGCAAGCCACTGGCCAAATCGCCCCCCCCTCGCAGTGGATGACAGCAGCCAAGGGCGCAGCCAACGCTGAGGAAGTATTCTACTCCTCGGGAGAGGCTGAAGACGACTCTAAGGAGCTGGCGGGAAACGCCAGCCACCTGCCATGAAGAGCTCCTGCGGGCAGGTGGAGGAGGATGGGCACGAGGATGCTATGGTGAGTGCTGACTGTCCCACTTTAGCAGTAAAAGTGAAATTGGGTTCCTGCACAAAAACTACAGAGGTCTGGGCTTTGGTTGACTCTGGGTGTTCCAGGTGTTTAATTCACCCTGATTTGGTTCCTGCTTTGGACCTGCCTAGCTTCCCCCTCCAGCAGCCTTTGATCTTCACACAGTTGGATGGTTCAACGGTGGGGGGGGGGAGGCGGCAACCCATTTCACTGGAACTGTCGCAATGCAAATGGGCAGCCACCATGAGACTTTAAAATTCGTTGTAGCACCTGTTGGCAATCCCTTGGTAATTCTGGGGATCCCCTGGTTAACCTATCAAAGCCGATATATAAACTGGGAACACAGAACTGTGACTTTTAAAGATGGGTTTTACCAAGCTCCTACAGCGGAGAGAGCTTCACGTGCAGGGGTTGGAAGGGCTGCAATTGCCACGCCGCGCCCTAGCTTGGCACATTTAGAAGGCTTGCCTGATCGATACCAAGACTTTGCAGACGTATTTGGGGAAATGGAAGCAGATCAGCTACCCCCCCCCCCGAAAACTGACTGTGCAATAGAGTTGGTTCCCAATGCTCAATTGCCCAAGCCAAAAATTTATCCAATGACTCAGAAGGAGCTTGAGGCATTACGGACTTTATTGACAAAAATCTGTCAAGGGGGTTTATTGAACCTGCAAATTCCCCAGTTGGGGCCCCTGTGCTATTCCGGGAAAAGAAAGATGACACACTTCAACTCTGTACAGACTATCGAGGGTTAAATTCCGTCTCAATTCTCAACAAGCACCCTCTTCTGCTCATGAAGGACATCTTGGCTCATTTGTCTAAGGGCAAGATTTTCTCCAAGCTCCATCTTTGCAAAGCCTATTTCCGCATCCGCATACGAGCTGGGGATGAGTGGAAAACTGCTTTTAATTGCCCACTGGGTTCATTTCAGTACAAAGTCCTCCCTTTTGGGTTGGCAGGGGCGCCCGGAGTCTTCACACAATTGATTAATGAAGTATTGCATGATCATTTGTTTAAAGGGCTCCTGGTTTATTTAGATGATGTTCTCATTTACACTGAAATGGAGGAGGAACACGAACGCCTCCTCAAACAGGTGTTACACAAGCTTAGAAATGCCAAACTCTGTGCCAAAGTTTCCAAATGTGAATTTCACAAGACCCGACTTGACTATCTGGGCTATCAGGTGTCTGACAAGGGCATTGAAATGGACCCTGCAAAAATTCAGGCGATTTTAAGCTGGGAATGTCCCCGCACCCGGAGGCAATTGCAAGGTTTCCTTGGGTTCAGTGATTACTATCGCCAATTTATCCAGGGGTTCGCTGAGATTGCCTTGCCCCTCACTGATTTACTCCGTACCAAGGGCTTGGGGGAGACACGCAAGGTAAAACATCCTGGAGCAGTGCTGAATTGGACGCCTGAATGCCAGGCAGCATTCGAGAAGTTAAAAACCCTCTTCACTGCTGAGCCTATCTTACAGCACCCTGATCCTGAATGCCCCTTTGTGGTCCAAGTTGATGCTTCTGACTCCTCAGTTGGGGCTATTTTGTTACAGAGAGATTCTGAAAATCACTTAAAACCCTGCCCTTATCTGTCCAGGAAATTTTCTGAAACCAAACACCAGTGGCATGTTTGGGAAAAGGAGGCATTTGCTGTAAAAGCCGCTTTGGAAGCCTGGAGTCACCTCCTTGAAGGCGCTAAATGCCCTTTCCAGGTTTGGACCGATCACAGGAATTTGGAAGCCCTCCGCACCCCCTGGCGTCTCAGTCCTAAACACATTCGCTGGGCTCAGTTTTTCAGTTGTTTCAACTTCCAGTTAAAATTTATCCAAGGAAAGAAAAACTTTCTGGCCGATGCTTTGTCGCGTTTACCTCAGGATTTTGACCAGGGGGCAGATGTGGTTGGGACTGTTCTCACTGAACCACAACTGGGTTTGGTTGCTGTCACTCGGAGCCAGACCTGAGCGTGGGGAACCCCGCCCCCAGCCCAGTCTGGGAAGCGGAAAGTGCAAGTTCCTTGTGAGTTACAGAAGGACTTTCTCCAGGCGCTGAAATCTGACACTTGGTTGCTAGCTAGTAAAGACACTTTCTTTTGAAAACGGTCTGGTGTGGGTGGAATACCGCCTTTATGTGCCCGAAACTTTAAGAGCTGAGATTTTACAGTGTTCCCATGATGATAAACTTGCTGGACACTTTGGTTTTGTCAAAACATTGCATTTGGTTCGTCAATTCTGGTGGCCTACCTTGAGACATGATGTAAAAGACTATGTTGCCTCGTGTCCTGTTTGTGCCCTGTCAAAACGTAAGGGGGGGAAACCACAGGGGCTTCTACAGACAGTGGCCAGCCTGTCCCATCCCTGGGATGAGATTTCTATGGATTTTATTGTGGATCTTCCTCGCAGTCAGAAGAAAACTGTCATTTGGGTTGTAAAAGATTTTTTTTCCAAACAAGCACATTTCATTCCATGTGCATCCATCCCGTCAGCCCCGCAATTGGCGTGCCTATTTCTCATCCACATCTACCGCCTCCATGGTAGCCCCTCCCATTCGGTCAGTGACTGCGGGACACAGTTTACTTCCCAGTTTTGGAAATCATTTTTAAAATTGATTGGCACCAAACAAGCACTGTCCACGTCGTCCCATCCTGAGACTGATGGTTCTACTGAGATTTTAAACTCCACTCTTGAACAGTTTCTTAGAGCATACATTAAGTACCATCAGGACGATTGGGTGGAGTTACTACCTTTGCTGAAGTGGCTTACAACAATGCTGTCCATCAAAGTACCGGGCAAACCCCTTTTCGTGTGGTTTCTGGTCACGACTTTGTTCCCATCCCTGAACTGCCACAACCCCCTTCCCAAACATGTTCTGCATTGGACTGGGCTGTTAAGCTGTCTGATTCCTGGCCAGTGATTCAACAAGCTTTGGCTGATGCCCAGGCTGCTTACAAGTTTCAAGCCGATAAGCATCGTTCCTTGCAATACGACTTCAAGATTGGGGATCAGGTGTATCTATCTACCAAATTTATCAAGTCACCACAACCCTCTAAAAAACTTGCTCCCAAGTTCATTGGTCCTTTCCCTATTGTTGGTCTTATCAATCCAGTTACTGTTAAATTGGACCTGGCTCACAATTTGAAACGCTTGCACCCTGTTTTCCATTGCAGCTTGCTCAAGCCTGTCCACCACTCCTCCCGCTGGCATCCTCAACCTCCTCCTCCTGCTCCGATCATGATTGACGGCCAACAGCACTTTGAAGTCAAGGAGGTCGTTGATTCTCGCAAGCTTCGAGGCACCCTCCAGTATCTGGTCCGATGGAAACACTTTCCTCATCCTGAATGGGTGTCTGCCCGCCATGTTAATGCTCCTGATTTAGTTAACCGTTTCCACCTTGCTTACCCTTTGAAGCCTGCTTAGTCTTTTCTTTCTTTTAGGGGGGCAGTATGTCATGTTCACTGTTTCAATGTACAGTATACATCGTAACGTTTCACATGCCATGGTGCTGACGCGCGTTTCTGTTTGGGAGGGAGCTGCTGTGAAACCTTGTACCAAGCTCTGTATCTGTGTTCATTACAATGGAATGTGTTCGGGTTATGTTCTCTGTTCAAGGACTTTTCCCGCAGACCATCAGAAACCGTTAGGAGCACCTGGGATTGTGAACTTGGGAAGATTCTACGGGGGGAGGGATTTCATTTGCACCGAGGGTTTTTAGTTTGCATTTGGCGCGCTTTTATCATTCTCAGCTTTCCCTGTGATCCTGCATACTATTCTTTAATAAATCAGATATCTTTGAATCCCTGCTCATGAGTCTGATAGTGTTTTAGAATAGGCAGCCATTACACCTACTATTTCTCACCCCTTTTTCTGTGCTATGCACAAAGTGCCTTACCCCAAAAGGGAATAGTGTAATGCATAGTGTGATACAACCCTCTTAGCAGATGCAGAAAGACGTTCTTCTCATCCTCACTATCACGTACTCTGAAGGTATCAAAGGGAAACCCAATCATAATGAACAACATTAGCAGCCCCATTTCCAAGTGATCTTGAGATAAGCCTCTTTGGATGAAGGTGTTTTCTCAATATATTCTATGATCAGCTACCAGAGATCAGTAATTAAAGGTACCATGCCTATCAGAGCCCAACTCCTAGTTCTTTTCGTCTGCATGCATAGATCAAGTTTTGTACCAGAGGAACCTTGCTCATCCCTTTTTGACCCATTATTCATAGAGCGAAAGCCCTTAAAACTTTAGTTAGAAAACAGCCCATCGTATAGGAGAAGCATCTATATAAGCTTAAGCAGCTGCCAAAGAATTAATGTAAAATTAACCATACTGCAGAATCAGATTTGCATTACAGCTGCTTCCACCTAGTTGCTGTTTCCTTCAAGCTGAGAAAACCACCTTCTACTGCAGTGGTTCTTAACCTGGGGGTAATTTGGGCATATCCTGGTGGTAATGGAATGATCTATTATTGCTTGTTTGTGAGTCAGGGATCCACTTTGGGACTGCCATTGTCAAGACACTTGTGAAAAACAACTGTCTGGGGTTGGGGGGAGGCAGATAATGACATTATTTGAGACTGAGAAATGGGGTAATTGGGTCAAACAGTTTAAGAATCACTGTTCTACTGAATGATGCAGCATGCTACCTGCCACAATTGCTAGGTCCATCACAGGCAAAACATACACTTATGGAAGAATTGTTTAACCAGAGCATAACAATAATAAAGAAGCAGATCTATGAGCACTCAGTCATGGACACACATGCACACACATGGCAGATGAAATCAGATTAAATACATATGGAAAGAGATATATAGAGTGGTCATTTTTTTTCTCTATCATTATCCAGAAAGAGAGGACATAATGACATTTCCGTGAGCTATTTCAGCATCTGTGGTTTGCATGGGACTGTGCTGTTCTTCTCTGTTGTTCCTTTAAGCAGCTTTATTGTCTCCCATCAATTATGCCTCTAGAGCCTAGAAATTTCTGCAATTTTGGACCACTAAATATTCTGAAAATGTGGGAACCACCCTCTTAAACATCCCTCTCTTCATGTTTTTGTCTTTAAGAGCATGAGAGTTCACTTTTTTGGCAACTAAGGCAATGATTGTGGTTATATTTATTTCTTTAGAAATATTTATATACTGCCCCAATTGACAAGACTCCGGGTTCAATACAAAGAACAAACCAGAAACAGAATTATCTAAAAAAATTTAAAAACAACTCCCTTTTTGCATGCATTCCCATCCCACTCAATTTTAAAGGCCTTAATTTAGTACCAAAACATTTAATCCCAAATTAAATATTTACTTACATGAATTATTTACTTAAGTGAATCATGCTATAATAGCAGCAGTTCTTGGCAGAAATTTGCTGGTCAAAGAGGTTTAACAAAAGTCTCAGAGTACTAAGAGACTAGGAATGAGTAGATCTCCTGCCCAATGAAATCCCATTTTGGGACATTCATTATTGTATTTCCTATTCACATTTTTCTTTCAGGGTTGCTTATGTGAGATCATAGTTCCACACAATTTTTAGTCCTTGCATTGCTACTTGTGTTACACTTTACACTTCAGTGGACCACTTTTCAGCCACTGATCTATTCTTGCAAACCAGTTAACTGATGGCACACAAGAGGATGTCAAAATACCTGTTTCAGAGCTTCCTTTTTGGAAGTCACATAGAAATGGAAGAGTGGGCTTGAAAATACAAACATAACCAGATATAATCACTTCTAAGAATTCCTAGAAACATACTCTATCCTCTTCCACTGTATTGATTTGTTTTGTCATTCTATTTATATCTTTATTTCTGCAATAAAAGCAATTTCTGAAGCTCAAAGGCAACATAAATCACATACCTCAGTTACAGAAATCATTAAAAAAAATTGAAAAGCATTGCAAAACTGCTCTGCTATAACATCTAGCTTAAAGAAAATGCTACATGAAGCTCCAAAATTTGAACATATTACAAGTTATTACAGATCAAGAAAAAAAATTAGGGCATTGTTGTTTTTTTGTTTTCTTTTTCTTGTTTAAATTTCTTAAAATATTGTTATTCTCTTACTGCTGTCTGCATATTGTAGTTGCCAAACTAAAATTATTTATTACAGGTCTGGTGAACATTTTGCACCCAAAGATTCATAATAATTTGTCTGTCATCCTTCAAAACATTAAGATTTTCTGAGATGGTTTATAACTGGAACCCAAAAATAATTTTAAGAACAATGCCTAGTACTAACTATAGACTAATGGTAAAAAAATTAAGTAAATTACAATAAAGTTGTTTTTATTGTCTCCCCAAAGTTGTAACATATGATTCAATTTGATTGAAATTTCTGTGTGGAAGTACAACTTATCAGAAATTTTGCATTCCCCACCCAGGAATCATCTAAACCAGTGTTTCTCAAATTTGGCAACTTTAAGATGCATGGACTTCAACTCCCAGAATTCCCCAGCCAACTCCCAGAATTCCCCAGCATAGCTGGCTAAGGAATTCTGGGAGTTGAAGTCCACACATCTTAAAGTTGTCAACTTTGAGAAACACTGAGCTAAACTGTTCATATACAACTTGCAAGAAAAAGACAAGTTTGCCCAGCCTGCACATTTTTGGGAACACCTATTCATTTGCCTACTACTACTATTACTAATAATCATGTACAAAATCTTCAAGCAAGAGAAGACAAACAGCAAGGAAAAAAAGTAGAAAAGACTGACATAGGGAATCTTCATGCCCTAAAGGCATAAAATACTTTAAATACATTAATACTGAAGTTGCTTAAAAATGAAACAATGACATGTTTATGGGGGAAAAAACCCCTCTCATTTTAAATCAACCTTCTCCAAATCCCTCTGATTTAGGTTGTTACCTTACAAGTAAGCAACTTTAAGTCTGCAGGCTTCTAATGTCCAACTGAGGTAATTTGAATGTGAAAAAGAGTTTCAATTCAAGTAGAGATGGGACTATCAACCAGAGTATGTTGTGGGGAGGAGACACAATACAAAGAACCACAGTGTTAGGGGATTCTTTAGATTATCTGGTCCCTTGCTCAAGAAATGCAGTGACAGTTTTACTCCTAAAGGCAGCCTAGAAAGATTTTAAGTAAGGTAAGAAAGATAAATACAGAATCCAAAATACACTCACCAACCCTTGACTAGATTATTGATCTCACTGCCAAGTTGCTTTTCATATCAATATGCACATGAACATAGCATATATACTGAGTGCATACATAATGATAAGATGCTTTTTCTAATAATCTACTAAAATCTATCATTTTACCCTCTGGGAAATAAAGAACAAGCTTTGTTATAACCCTCTTCCAGCACTAATTTCAACTTCAATGGGAAGAAAGAGAGGAGGTAGTGGTTCTCACTTCTGCTGTAATGCTAGTCATGCCGTGACAGGTGTGCAGATGAGCTCTGTTGCTATAAATGTGTTTTTCTCAATGAGTAGGGTTCTTGATCCCTGGGAACTGAAGGATATACAGTATGTGGTAGGTTTTTCTGTGTTTTAATCCCTGTCAGCTACCCAGAGTCACTTGTGTTAGATGGATAGCTATATAAATTAAATCAAGTAAATAAATAAATAATCAATCAGAATTCGCAAGAAGAAAGGCCTTTCCCATTTCTTTATTAACTGGTTTTTCCAAACCGGTACCTGTAATTGCTTTCTTCTCTCCTTTCTCCAGCTTGGCTTGGGGCAATTCAGTATCTCCGCCATGTTCCATGGGCTGCTCTGCTCTTTTCATTGCTGTGCCTTTAAAGCTCATCTGAAGTTGACTGGTATATTTCTCATGCTGAAGAGGAAAGGCAAGAAACTTGGTGTCTATACTCTGAAATGAGCAGCAACTCCAACAGAATCCCAGGATAATAATGCTGAAGTGCCTCCCAGTCCTGGAGCAAAAGAAGCCATCTGTGGTTCACGGACTACCACCTAACCCTCGGGTCTTGCCATTGTGACTCAGTGGGAAAAGGCTGAAACTTCAGCTCACCATTTTCAGAGTGTCTCCTTCTCTTTTTTACTTTTGCCAGGCTTAACAAACACATTGTCTCAAAACAGCCTCTCCGAAAGGGCAGAACCTCTCAGCTGTGGCCCACCCAGGTACAACACCTTGTCACTGCTGTGCCCCATGCAGTCCTCAGAGGCCTTGTTTTTTCTCTTTTTAGGAAAAAAATGCCATTCCCCCCCCATGAAGATCCCATCTTCATAGATCACATATATAATTGTCAAACTTTCCCTGCTACCAGGAAATTTAAAAACCTGCATAAGCTGTAAGAAGAACTGTGCTTGGACATTCTGTGGTGGCATTTATAGGCCCTCCAAGGGCCAAATCAGATGAGACCTCATTACTAGAGACAGATGAACTAACCTGTTTTCCTGAGATAAACCACAAACAAACCTTACTCTGTAAGGCGGATGGAGAAGAGGGTTCATACCAGGAAAATAACACAGAAAAGAAATGTTACATCTCCTATTCTTCCAGAGCCTTGGTCCCAATCCTAATCTCTGTATCACACGCATCCATATTTTAGAAAAGTAAGCTTTGAATTAGGAGGCTTCAGCAATTATCTTTCTGGCCACTGAACAGTAATTTCTAAGATGATACTGAAGCAGAAGGAACAAGATACACAAGTGGTTCCTGTTCTTCCACACGTGTCTAATTTTAAGCAGAATATTTCTATCCTCTCCCCACCCAACATGATTCAGGAAGCTAAAGAGCTCGTTCTCCTGATATAAAGACTACCTTGCTCACTGGCTTCAGTGGAAAAATCGTGTGTATCAATGGACCACTCCTCAGATAAAGGTAAACCATAATTTGCAATGAAACTGGGTTAAGCACCAAGTCTGCATGCTGCCCTCTCTCCTCTCCTCCAGTTCAATAATTAGAAGGAATAATACACCAGAACTGAGTTTTGCTTTAGTACAGGAGAGGGCAACATTTTTGTAGCTAGGATTATATTAATATTAGAGCAAGGGTGAGGATTGCAAAGAATTGAGGGTAATACAATGAGGACAGGCATCCTACTATATGTGGATTCAGAATTTCAGAATTTGATTTTTTGTTTTTCTTATGTTTGGGAGGAAGCAGTTAGGAAGGTTTTTCTTAGGGGCATCTGAGGCCACAAAAATAGATTCAAGGGCTTTATGCAGCACTGGAGCATCTTTATTTGAGCAGATTCTTGAAGTACTTCCAGTCAAAGCTTCTCATTCAGTGGATTATGCAGACAGTCTAAGCAATACTATTATCCCTTTTGAATTTGCCCAAGCTACCTCATTACAGCGTCCATCTTTTCCCTAACTGAAAAGCTTTATTAAGAATGGAATGGTGGTGCAATTTCTCAGCAAATATAGACAAGAAAATATGCAACTGAGGTGCAATGGGCAGAGCTGCTCCTGGAAAAAATGAGATGGCCCTTCTTAGAACTTACAACGCACAGAAGGACCTCAACTGAACATAGCATTGCTTACGTCAAAGTATACATGTGCCAGATTTGGCCATATGGCAACCAGCCCCATTCCAGTGCTCTACATTTTAATTTTTAAAAATTTACTATGCTAAAGTATGCAAAATGTAAAGCATTCTATGGTTTGGGGCTTTGCTTAGAGCAGAATTTCTCAACCTTGGCAACTTTAAGGTATGTGGACTTCAACTCCCAGAAATCCCTAGCCAGCAAGCTTGCTAAGGTTGAGAAACACTGGTTCAGAGTCTAGTACCAAAACTGACAGGCCTCTTGTCAATTTCATTTGCCTCCTACTTTTCTTCATATAAATAAACATAAACAAAAATCAGCATGCCAAAATGATCTTAACAAACACCCACTTAAAAAAAAATCAGAAGGAACACCTGACAACAATGAGGAGTTGGAAAAGGGTAGACCACAATGGTAACCTGTATCCACTGGATAGAATTTAATGAAATAGGCATCCTGAGAAAAGATTAGATTCTCTGAAAGAACTTTAAAGTAACAATAGGGAAGCTAATGGGACATCTAGTGCATTGTTATGGAAATTACGTTTTAAAGTCAGCAAGGTTTTTTTTTACCATGCCAAAAACTATCTAGGGCAGGCATGTTGAACCCACGGCCTGCAGGCCACATGCGGCCCTGAACAGCTAGTAATGCAGCCCCCCAAATTGTAAACTTTTAACATTATTTTGAGAATTTTTCCTGACTCGATTGCGTGGTGCTCGAGTGCGGACTGCATAGGGAGAAACAATGGAACACTGTGTAGGGGAGGGGTTAGTGCAGTGCTAACACCGCCGCCACTACACACATCAGCTTGTGGCAACTTGGCGTTATATATAATATTTCAACCTACCAACACACGTTCCGTGACAACAGGAGTTTATTGTTGTTATTATTAAGTAGACACGTTTTCTTACTTGATTCTTAAACTTTGCTTTATTTGCCTACCTAACAATTTACAATGGGCTTGTTATTTCTTAAAAAATATATTTATTCCTAAATAAATTTATTCCAGCATAGCTTCAATGCCATTTCAACAGAAAACAGAACCCAAAAAAGAAAATAAAAAAAAGAAAAACTGTGGATGAAGGAAGAGTATTCAACGAAAAATGGACAGGTGAGTACTTTTTTCTTGAGACAAATACTGAAGCACTATGCTTAATTTGTAGGGAAAATGTGTCAGTTTTCAAAGACTACAATTTGAAAAGGCATTATATGGAAAAACATGCTGCCAAATTCGAAGTGTATCAAGGAATTTGTCGTAAAAACAAATTAGAGGAACTGAAAAAAAGTCTGTCATCTCAACAATTTTTTTTTAAAAAAGTCCCAACTCAGAATGACTCTATGATAAAAGCTAATTATTTGATAGCAACTCTGATTGCAAAAAAATCAAAACCATTTACCGATGGTGAGTTTATTAAGCAATGTATGGAAAGTGTGGCAGATATAATTTGTCCTGATAAAAAAAGCAATTTTTCTAAAATCAGTTTGTCTCACCAGATTATAGCCAGGCGAACTGAAGAAATAGGAAAATCTGTCGAAAGAGGTTTGAAGAGTACAGCTGCTAATTTCAAATTTTATGCTTTGGCAATGGATGAAAGTACCGATGCTACAGATACGGCTCAACTTGCCATTCTTATTATAGGTATTGATAATGAATATAATGTCACTGAAGAAATGGCTTCTTTGGTGCTATTAAAAGACACAACTAAATCTCTTGATTTGTACGAAGCAGTAAAAATGACATTAAAGCAATTTTCTTTAACCATTGTCAATATATCTGGTATATCTACTGATGGCACCCTGGCGATGGTTGGTGAAAGTGAGGGACTTACAAAATTGACAGAAGATGATGCAAGTGCTGCCAGCAACTCACATTTGATGAAGTATCACTGCATTCTACATCAAGAAAATTTATGGACGAATGCTTTAAAAATGGATAATGTCATGCAAATTGTCATCAAAGCAGTGAATTTCGTAAGGGCCAAGGGATTGAATCATCACCAATTCCAGGAGTTCCTTAAAAGTATGGATGCTGATTATGGGGACATCATTTACTTTTCTGAAGTACGGTGGCTAAGTCGGGGTAACATGCTGAAAAGATTTCATGATTTGCAAAACGAAATCAAGTCGTTTATGGAATCAAAAAGAAAATTTGTGCCAGAACTTGAAGATGAAAAATGGCTCACAGATTTAGCATATTTGGTGGATTTGACCACTCATTTATCAGTTAAACATACATCTTCAAGGTGAAAACCAACTTATCACTGCAATGTTTCAAACCATAACAGCGTTTGAAATGAAACTTAAAGTATGGAAAGCTCAAGTTATGGAAAATAATTTTATACATTTTAATACGTTGGCTAAACACAGTCCTGCAAACAGTGAGAAATATGCAGCCTGCTTTTCGACTTGATACAGGAATTTGAGAACAGGTTTCAAGATTTCCGGAAAAATCATGAATATTTTGGTATATTTTCAACTCCATTTTCAGTCGACATAACTGCATTACCTCTGAATTTTCAAATGGAATGCATAGAGTTGCAATCAGACATTCAACTCAAAGAAAAATTTGATCACGTCTCTCTACTGGACTTTTATAAGACCCATCTTCCCAGAGAAAAATATCCCTCGCTTCACAATCACCCCTTATTCATGACATCGCTTTTGGGCAGCACATACATTTGTGAGCAACTATTTTCAAGGATGAAGCACACGAAAAGTAAAATTAAAATTTCTGACAAGCACCTTGAGAACTCATGAGAATTGCAACCACTTTCATCTAACCACTGATGCATTAGTTTCACAAAAACAAGGTCAAATATCCCACTAGTTTTATGTTGCCCTCTTTTTAAAAATTTTGTAATAAAAATATTAAAAAATAAATGAAGTTTTATTACTTATATATATTAACTATATTGTATATTTTATGTGTGGCCCAAGAGAATTCCTCTTCACTCAGTGTGGCCTAGGGAAGCCAAAAGGTTGGACACCCATGATCTAGGTTTTTTAGACAGGTGATTCTTTTAAGCATTAATTACTCCTTGAAAATAAGAACAAGCTACAAAGATGAAACTAAATTATGAATTATTTCTGCTGCCAAACATGGAAGAGGAGGCCAAACCTACCCTCTAGGCAACTACTTTCTTGCATGTAACGTTAAATCTCAGTGTAGAGTTACATGCAAATCTACCTCAGGCAAAGCTTTGCATAAAGGCAGAACTTGACTTTGATGCAGTGGAGATGCAAACAAACAAGAGGCAAGGTACACCAGATGAGTTCATGTCAGTACTGGGGCAGCTGAATTCATTTAATTTTTATTTTCAGAAGTAGAATCAACAGGTAAACTTGAGGAATCTTTGTTTTGGCAAAAGTATAGGCAAACTTGGGGAAAGGTAAAGAGCATCTTGTTGATATAATCCACTGCTGAAAGAAGCCACTGTGTCCACAATTGTTCTTTGCCAAAATACTTTGCCAAAATACTGATTTCTCAATGTTTTCTGTTGTTTTGTTTTAATAAATCAAGTCTCTAGAACTCACAGCAATGAGTAAAAGCATGAAAATGTGAAGGTAGTCTGTCCTGAGGGCTAGGTGGAAGAATAAAGTTATCACTCAGGACTTGGCAAAACATAGAACTGCCTTGGGGGGATTAGCTCTGATCTAAGATTATTTCAGCATAATATGTTGGGAATTTCTCATGGGAAAGCTTTGTAGAAATATATGGGAGAGGTAGTACAAATCTGCATCTGAGTTTTAGGACATCTTTTCACACCCATGAAGCTTTTAAGCAAGAGAACATCTAAGCCAGTGTTTCTCAACCTTGGCAACTTCAAGCTGTGTGGACTTCAACTCCCAGAATTCCTCAGCTCCCATGCTGGCTGAGGAATTCTGGGAGTTGAAGTCCACATAGCTTGAAGTTGCCAAGGTTGAGAAACACTGATCTAAGCTGACTGTGCTTGGTTCCATACCATGTTTTCTGAGGACCAGCACATGAATAGTCCATTCCAATTATTATACATATGAGCTTGGATTTCAGTGATTTTCAAAGCATTCATTTTCGTAATTTACCTGAATATAATGTATTTTGGGAAACATTTCTTGAACTGTAAGCTGCATTGCAAAATTTGGAAAAGTGTAGACTTCAGCATCTAACTGCATTCTAATTTATATACAAGCTTAGAAAGTGAAAATTGGGCATTTGAATGAACTAAAATAATATGAGAACACAAGAATTTACCAAATTGACTATTTGTCTACCTAGACCTGCATTACAGGTTTTCTAAAAGTGACAGCCACTTTCCATTATCTCATGTAGCTTGATCCTCATTTAACAGGAAGTCCTTTACGATTGAACCTAACACTTTTATGCGTAAAACGTATGCTATCACACTGAGCTTCTTCTCTATTAATGATATAGGACTACAATGGTTCTAAGAATTCTGGTCATTCTTCCTTTCTCTCTTTTCCTCTCTCTTGTTTTTTAACAATCTAAATAAAGGTGGCAAAAATAAAAGAAAACAGCATAGCATCACAGGTGCAGCTCAGCTAAATTCCAGACAGAATTCACTGCTAAGAACCATAGCTTAAATATTTTCTGTTTTTCTTCATTTTGCCACTTAGAAGGGAATGCAAATGCTTACCTTTAGCACTTCTTCTGGTACCTTGTGCTGGATGTGTTCTAAGACATACATGTTTGCATGTAGAACAAACATTAAGGAAAAATGCAACTTCAGGAGAACTCAGACTTACATTAACTGTAACTTCAGGAAACCCATCTCTCACACATACAACATTCCTCTGCGATTATTCTAAATAGAGACAGGCAAGATATCCTCACACAGTGCCTTCCAGATGTTTCAGGGCTACAATGTTGGGGGAAGGCTAGGGTATAAAAGTAATCTCAAAAGAGGAGGAAAAACCACTACTGATAAAGCAGTCACTAAAGGGTTAAGATGTGGTGCATGCAGTAACACTGATTGGTACGATCGGCATTTGAGAAGGCAAACAGACAAATGTTGATTTTTGCCAAACGATCTGTCATAATTGGGGATGATAAAATAGAGAATAAATTTGGCCATCTGCATCACTGCACATCTTGGAAGAAAGCTCTACTGTCGCTAAACGGTAAAGTGTTTCCTATAAGCATTTTGCTTTGTTTAGCATGAAACAATCAATCCTAATAATAATAGAGGAGGAAATGACGTCTCTAAAAATTGATTCTAAAATGTTCCCTGTAGGGAAGCCCAAGCTATCAGGTGCTCCAACAGAAAAGAATGGGTGACCCAACATCACATGAGATTGAGGAGAAAGTCACAGTATCACTCCTTCCCTTGTCTCCCCGCGCTTTTCTCTTGCCCCTGTCCCTCAAGCCACCACACACGTCAACTATCCTTAAACTGACCAAAGGAATTCAAGAGCCCCATAATGACTGCGCCAACCTTGGACATACATTTGCAATACAACCTTCATTTTACTTATTCCAAGTTTGTCCATTAATGGATCTTATGGAGAATTGTTCATTATGAAGGGTCCATTTTTAACAGCAGCAGTTAGCAGCAAGAAACTACAGTTTGCAACCTTTCTGGGATGGATAAGTGTAAACACAACAGTGCGTGTTCCACTGGCTACCAGAATGAACAGTAAAAGAGGACAGCTGGAAGCAACACACCTATCCGTCTCCAGCAATAACTGATAAATAAGATGGCATGCCAACAGAAAAAGCCTAGCTGCAGGATGCTGTCCCCAAGCAACAGCAACATCATAACATGGCAGATCCCAAACTTCTATTAACTGGGTCATAGGTTTCTTTGGTCCAAATTAAAATTGAAGCCCCCGCCCCCTTTCATCATTCCACTCACAGAATACCTATTTCTCTAGGCTCTCGCAAAGCAAACGTTTCTTGGGAAAAGAGATCCAAATTAAAATGGCTTTTTGACATTTGATCTTTGCCTTCGCTCAGTCAGTCGGGGTTCACAGATGGAAGTATTCCTTCTAAGCACTGGAGATGTTTCTGAGATTTGTTGTGCCTATCATGGGCATTTGTCATTCTTTTCACAGGCTACATCAGGTGCAGCTTTACTCTTTCCTTTGCTTCACTGCTCACTATTTGCCAGCAGAGGAAGAATGTCAATGCACCAAGGAACCTGTCTGCTCTAACAAGCAGGGAGGGTGTTGGATGCTTCCCAAAATAGTGGCTTAATTCTTCAAGAGTGTCATGCTGTGGTGCACAGCTAGGGAGCCAATGCTGCTAAGCTCTGTGTCTGCACTGCACAAAGCACATCTTGTTATCCAATCTCTGCTTGATGACAGCTACTGGCAAGGTGTCTGTCTTCTACTCTGCAGTGTTCAAGAAATAAAATATCCCTTCTAGGATGGTGGAGCTTCCCTATCAGATCAGTCTCTGGCTAATCAGGTTCTATCTCCACAGAGGCATTGCAGCATTTGAAGGAAAGAAGGCAGATGCTTGGGGTGGCACTTTCAAGGGCAAATACCAGTTTGTCAAAAGGCAGAATGGACAAATATCAAAAATACATTGTGACAGCTCTTGCTTAAAAAAGAAAGAAAATCTAAGCAGCAAAAAGCTCAGAATTCTACAATGAATTTGGTGTTCATTTTTTTGGAAGGGCTCCTGTTCAAAGGCTTCCAGAAATCTCATTCAAGCAACTGACAGAAAACCAGGGTTTGACTGAAACTGTTACCTGAATAAAGCTGCACCATATGAAGTCTTGAAGCTTGACTATTCTACATACCTCTGTAAATGGAACTTGACCGGGCTTGTTATGTTCAAGCAAAGGAATGCAACTATTGCATCTCCAGTATGCTTCTATCTGGCAAGATCATCCTCTTCCAGCAAACTTTGATAGGAATGCACATGGAGTGGTGAGAAAGGAAGGGCATGCCTGTTTAGCCAGCTGTATCACTCAAATCAACTGCTAATCAAGGGACAACAGATGTCACAACTTGCTCATCCTCCAACAGCAAAAATAGCAAACTGCCACATGCAATACCTCACTTGGATCTGTCTGCAAACTTAAAAGCACGGTATGAATTGCAGACTAGCCAGCTTTTTATTCTCAACAAGAAACACTCACCATGTGAGACAACCCCACAGAAAGCAAACAATAATGAAACATTACAATGGTAAGATTTGCATAGGCTCATGTCACAGTTCCAGAGAACAGTTGGCCTGCCTTTTCTCAAAAGGGTGGGGAACAAGAAGAAAGAATAAATTAAGGATGTCAGAAAAGGCAAGACAAGATTGTCAATGTTGCTTTTTAAAAAACAGTAACAGAACAAGGACAAGCCATATTCTGGCACAGTAGGAGAAATCTGCTTGTTGGCTACAGTAGACAGATGTGTGCCCTTCTGCATGGGAACTCTGCTGACTCAGGGAAGGCAAAAGATGGAGTAGTCTATAAAGAGCAGAGGGAGAAGGGAATAGGCAGGGAGGTGGTTTTCTTGTCTGTCTGTCTGTCTGTTTTTTTGCTGATAGTTCAGTAGAAAAGGGAGGAATAAATTGGACTGGGTTGTGGAAGCATATTATTTTGTTTTCAGTGATTCTATTTCAGCAAAATTCTTCTGTCTTTTCTCCCTCTCCCTTCTCTCTAGCATGCATGCTAGATTTCAGACAGTCCTACGTCTGCTGCCAAGAACTACCAAAATGTCAACCATACTTTAATCTAGTCTTCTAAAAAGAAAAGGTCCTTGCCAAGAAAAGAACACATGACAGCAGTGCCTGGGCTTCACCCTAAAACATAATGCTAAGTAAAAGGAGAAAAATAAAAACTCAAAATTGAAAAATGGTTTGGATCATGGCATAATTCTGGAAGTTGCTGAAATCAGTGCTTGACTGATGGGGCAGAGAACTTAAGCTCCGACCTGAGTTTTGCATCCAGGTTGCTTATTGAGAGAAAGCTGATGGGAAAGCTGTGGTGAGAATGGAACTGCATGTGCCACAGCTACTTAACCTGGGATCAAGCTGTTCTGTGACAGAATAAGCCACGTTCTGCACATCCCAAATCTCTTCTCAATACCAACATAACAAGAGATGGATTAGTCTCCTGCACTCTAAAATATTTTAAACCTGGAAGCAAGCGAACATATAAAAAAGGACTAAGGGCGAATTTTATTTTAGAAAGTGGTGTGGGAAAGAAAAAGTAATAACTTTGCACAACATCATCAAGAGTAATCACAAAAAATGTGTTCAAATATTTTTCAAAATGTTTATGGCTTTCATTCTTTTAGATGCCAGCTGTGGAGTAAATCTGCCCACTTACTGTGCTTCCAGACCAACTTTCACCTTTTAGCAGCTTCATTCAGCAATATATGCCTCTGCACTAATAATCTGTTCATCAGAACCAGCATTGGCTGCACTGATTTAGAGCCAAGATACATTTGCAAATCTTTCCAAAAAGAGTTAAGTGTGTGGGCATATCTTCCTTTCACAACTAATGGCAAGCAAGGTGATATGAACTGCACTTTTCTGAATACTGTTACTGCCAAGAGAAGGACCATCAAAATCTTTCAACAGGAAGATTCTCACACTGAAGCTAGTAAGAACTAGCTGTTTCATCAAGCCCAAAACTGAACCCGTGAAGGAAACATTTTCAGGCAGCCAAGCATCCCTCCTCCAAAAATGCAAGAGACCAAAGATGAATTCCACAACCTTCTTCATTGGAAGCCCAATGAAACAAATTTTATTAATAAGCTGGTTTTCTTGCAAGAGCTCCATTTATATAATGCAGGTGGTCTTCGTTTAATGACCACTCACTCAGCAACCATTTGAACTGCTGAACAAGTAATACTTACAACCGGTCCTCAAAGTTCCAGCCCTCGCAGAACCCCTGCAGTTACATGATCGTGATTTGCAACCTTCCCTGCCAGCTTCCCACAAGCAAAGTCAATAGAGAAGCTGGTAGGAAGTCGGAAGTCACAATCACATGAGGTCCTCGCTTAACAACACACATGGTCCTTGTTTAATGATGGCAACTGGGGACTGCCAGAACTACCATCACTAAGCAGTGCAGTCATGTGACATCACACTTTACGGCCGCATCGCATAGCGACAGAAATTCCAGTCCCAATTACCATAGTTAAATGAGGACTTACCTGTATGCTAACAGCAAACAAGCCATGGGTAGCTTAGCATGATCCATGAATGCTGTCATTGAGTGAGACCACTCAAACGTGCTGCTGCACCATGTAGAAAACCCAGAGACCCATCCTCACAATGACCTTTACTCTGAGAAATAGCAAACAGCGCAAGATCAAAGCCCATGTTTCAGGGCTGAGTGGGGACTTAAGCCTGGATCTCCCCAGTCCTAGCTCTCAAAATGAGAGCAGCAAAAGAGTGTATATTTTCTTGAGCTCATGCAGGTGATCTTCCAGGTGGAGTGCAATTCATATAATCAGACTTAGTAAATTTCAATTCTATAAGAAATAAGACAGAGTTTTTCTTAAAGTAATAAATCCTGCACCTTGAAGACATGTGCACTCTTGCTTGTACAACACACCCAAAAGGATATCATAACCGAAACGAATCACATCATTCAGTTTTAGCGTGATGTACTTCTGGTCAGGAATCCGTATGTCATTCACAAAGGTCTATGGAAAAGAAAGACAAAAAATATCATTCAAGCAACATGTGAGGAGGAGGAAGTCAGCATGGAGAAGTTTATTCAGGAAACCCTGTTTAGCTTTACAAAATTTTCTGCCCAGATCTCTGTCTGTCCTCTGCCATCATCTGGTACCTCTTTCCTTCCCTTCAATTCCCCACCACTCGATGCTTGGTTAGCCAGCCCCTTTCTCCTTCCCTGCTGCTGAAAAGAGCTTTAGCAAAGGACACCGATCAACTGCATTTCAAAAAAGAAAACATGCAACACTTTTTTTCTGCCAAACAAAGCATTTGACAGAGCAACTGAGGCAATACCAAAAGGGTATTTTTCCAAATCATAAAAGCTCCTTTGTTGCATTTTCTGGCCTAAAGAGCAAGCCTTCTAAAACTTCAAAGGAACCATCTTCATAAACTTAGCATGTACTTTGTTTTAAAAGTAAATTTTATTAGGTTTCAAGAAAAGAATAAAAACTACAAAGAAAGGGAAAAAAATTAAAAGTGCAGAAACATGAAATTTTTAAAAAATTTTTACAAAAGATGTGGCTTCCAACTTTTAACAGCAAGAATATACAAAATTTCCATAATCAATATCTTACTCTATATTAAACAAAAACATCACATTGTTTCTATATGCCATTCCACTTTATCACATAAAAAAATCACGTACAGTTACTCCTCCCCCTTATATTAAAATAAAGGGGGAAAAATCATATAAACCTCCTAAACATCTTTCTTCCCTCCAAAAGATAAAACATATCCAATTATTCCCTTCCTACCACTATTCTACACATTTCTGTCTACTATAATAAGAATTAAATTAAAAAGCATGTAAGTTGTCTATTATGCTTAATAGTACAACAATTTTAATAATTCCAATCTTAATAAACCCAAAAAACAAAGAAAATTCAAAACAGTAAATAGAAATCTTTAAAGGCAAATAGCATCAATCAATCTTTAAAGCAAACATTCTTCAACCCTTATCCCACTTCAAAATAAACCAGAGCAGTTACATGTCCCCACAAAGTGCACAGAGCTTTCCTCTTGAAAGAATCAAACAGCCCAACTGCCCCCCTCAAAGATTCCAGGTTCTTTTCATGGGATTCCACCAGGAGATCGATTTTACTTATGCCTTGCAGATTGCTCTCTCCCTTAGATTTCTCCAACTCCACTATCCAATCTTCATCCAGCATCTCGATAAAAATCCCAATCTCAGTCTTAAAAAAAAAAACCTATCTCTTTTAAATTCCTCAATTTCATCCACCACATCCCCAACCTGTAATGATTGCCTTATCCCAACGAAGTCAGTCTCACCAGAGTTTAGTGAATAAAACTGATTTATTGAACGGATAGTATGCAAATACGAAGAAAGCTGAGAATAAGCAAAAGCGCGCCAAATACAAACTAAAAACCTTCGCCTCCAAGCTGATCCCGCCCCCCACCCCAACATCGCAACCACCCCCTCCCAGCATTGGCAAGCGTCACTCATCTGCCTGGGAAAATAACCTTGAATACATGTCATAACCCAAACACACATTCCTTCAGGGTAACACAAAGATAACAGCCTGGCAGGGCTGGAATTCCCCACCCCGCAGGTGATAGACACGGGTCAGAAACATGACATGCGAAACGTTATGATGTAGGCAAAGCATTGGAACGATGAACATGACATATCGCCCTCCTTAAAGAAAAGAAATGACCTCATGGAGCAGGCTTAGCGGGATAAGCCGCGTGGAAATGGGCAACTAGAATGGGGGAGTGAACATCATGGGCGGCCACCCACTCAGGATGAGGGAAATGTTTCCAGCGAACCAAGTATTGTAAGACAGAATGACATTGTCAGGAATCCAGGATTTCTCGGACTTCAAAGTGTTGTTGACCATCAATCATGATAGGTGCAGGGGGTGGAGGTTGTGGATGCCAGCGGGCTGATTCGTGGAAAGACTTAAGCAGGCTGCAATGAAAGACAGGGTGTAAGCGCTTAAGATTTGCAGGCAAACCTAATTTAAAAGTAACAGGATTAATTTGAGCAATAATAGGAAAAGGACCAATAAACTTAGGTGCCAACTTTTTTGAAGGTTGTGTAGACTTGATGAACTTGGTGGAAAGATACACCTTATCACCCACTCGGAAAGGTGGCAAGGTGGATCGTTTGGAATCTGCATGCCATTTGTAAGTGGCTTGAGCATCAGCAAGCGCTTGTTGGATTGTTGGCCAGGCAGCTGCCAGACGTGTAGCCCAATCAGCAGGTGAAGACGGGGGGGAGGCTGGCTGAGGCAGTTCTGGGATCGGGACAAAGTCATGGCCAAAAACGGTATGGAATGGCACCTGGCCAGTGCTTTGATGAACAGCATTGTTGTAGGCAACTTCTGCAAATGGTAGGAGGTCGACCCAATCATCTTGCTGATAATTGACAAAAGCACACAGATATTGTTCAAGGGTAGAATTGACCGCCTTCGTATTTCCGTCAGTCTGTGGATGCGACGCAGTTGACAATGCTTGGTTAGTACCCAGTAATTTCATAAATTCCCACCAAAACTTGGATGTGAATTGTGTGCCTCTGTCCGTCACCAAGCGGGCAGGGCATCCGTGAATTTTGTACACGTGTACAATGAAGAGGCGGGCCAGCTGCTGCGCAGATGGGATGGAGGTACATGGGATGAAATGGGCTTGTTTAGAGAAAAAATCTTTCACCACCCAAATGACAGTTTTCCTCTGGCTAGGAGGTAAATCAACAATGAAGTCCATAGAGATCTCCTCCCAAGGGCGGGAAGGATTTGCCACTGGTTGTAACAAGCCCTGGGGCTTTCCCACTTTTCGTTTAGAAGCAGCACATATTGGGCAGGAATTGACGTATTCTTTGATGTCGCGCCGGAGCGTTGGCCACCAGAATTGGCGTCTAACCAGATGAAGGGTCTTACCAAACCCAAAATGCCCAGCCATTCTGTCGTCATGGGATCGTGACAGAATGGTTTTGCGCAACGTCTCAGGTACATAGAGACGATCATGCTTCCATGCAAAATCTTGTTTAAAAGTAACCTCGTTGAGGTTTGCTTGTAACCAAGTGTCAGTTTTCAGCTCGGAAAGAAACCTTTGTTGCAAGTCTGAGGGTACAGGCAAGCGAGGTGAAACTGAAGCATCTGTACGCTGCGCTCGGGTTTGGCTGCGAGTCACAGCTGCCAGGCTCATTTGGGGCTCTGTCCAGAGAGTTCCCACTACATCTGGTACCGTATTGGTATCCTGAGGCTGGCGCGAAAGTGTGTCAGCCAGGAAGTTGGTTTTCCCAGGGATAAATGTCATAACCCAAACACACATTCCTTCAGGGTAACACAAAGGTAACAGCCTGGCAGGGCTGGAATTCCCCACCCCGCAGGTGATAGACACGGGTCAGAAACATGACATGCGAAACGTTACAATGTAGGCAAAGCATTGGAACGATGAACATGACACAACCTGATGGCACATTTCAGATCTCATATTTTCCACAATGTCCTAGATATCTTGCATAAAAGTTTGATAAAAGTCAGAAGAAATCTGTTTAAAATCCCGGTGAAGGTCAGAAAAAATCTGTTTGAAATCCTCTATCTCTCAGGCCGTAGATTACGGCGCCCCCTAGGAGCTTAACCAGAGAAAGTCAAAGATACGGAAGAGTTCCGAAGTGTGTTTACACAAAGTGAGAGTGAAATAGCAGACTGTTCTCAAGGGAAAGTGAAAAGAAAGTTGAAGGTTCAAATCAGCCAATTCAATGTGTAGGAAAATGCTAATATCTTCAAATTTAATACAAAAATAATAACAGGAAGACAACTGTTTACTCTCAATCTTTGGAATTTCCTTTGGAAGGAAAATGAAATCTAAAATAAAAAATTATTTTAAGTTTTGACGTAATCCCCAAAATAATGCTAAGCACCAAGAGAACCAGCTTCTCCTTGCTGTAGAAAGCCTCTCTTAGGGTATATATACTTTTTTAAAAATGGTGATTTAGAAATGGGGTGGCCGGTCTTAGTGACCATTTAAGGCTACAGGGCGGCTTGGAAAGTGGTGAAGTCCCCACCTCCCAGCTGGCTCTTACCAGTCAAACACGAAATGCTGTTTGCGATCTTCTGGCTTCAAGCAGCTGTCTGGAGGACAGATGGGATCATTCCAGGTGTTCTCCTTCATCCGGAGAACATTTCTGGGCTTCAGGAAAACCTGCCTGAGCCGAAAAAAGGTACTGCATTGTCAGCTCCACCCACTGAAACAGTGGGCACAGCCACTCAGTCCACCATTCCCACCGATACCAACTTAGCATGTCCTTTTAAATGCATTTAAAATACATAAGGTCAGTAATCTTTATAACAGTCCTTAAAGGCTGGTTAGGATTATCCATGTACTGAAGACAGGGAAGAGGGCCCTAGAAAGAAACAACCACTTAACTGAATCCATGGCTGAAAAGAAATTTGGACCAAGCATCTTTTCCTTAACCGCTAGATCACAGAAGTACTGAAAGTGCTTAATTTACTCCAAAACAATTGCAAGGGGTACCTATTGCATTGAGATGGTACATCTCAAACCCACAGAGACTTAAGTGTGATACATATGGAGAACTGTCTTCAGCAGAATTGCATTTTACTAAAAGGTTTCACCTGCAAGTCAGGTAACCCAGTGAGACCCCAGTGCATGTGTGTTTTTTGTGGTTGACTCCCTCTCTGTCCACAATTGCTGAAAATTGATAGCATGGTTCCTTACTACTTTTCAGAGGGGAAACACATAAAAATAGGTAGTGGACACCACTTAAAAATATCTTGTTCAGAAAACCTCACAGGCTTTAAAAAAAAAGACCCCTGACAAATCCTTACCCTACTCATGTGACACAGCTATGCCCACCCTGCATCACTTCCCATCTACTGCACCTCTCATCATGCCAATCTTAATTTTAAACTTTATTACTGTCAAAGACAAGCATATAATCCTGACCTCTAAAATATTGCCCATCTCTGTTTTAATAGTTGAAACAGTTCAACAGATTAAAGTAATTATTCCTTCTCTTCATAGTACCATACTATTTCATAAATCTCCTTTATTTTTGCCATCACAGTACTGCACCCAAACTTCTTACATCAGTGATGTAAGATTCATTAAGAAGCACCAGTGCTGCAAAATGTGGCAGACAATCTGGGAGGACTGCAAGCAGGGGCGGGGGGGTGCATTGTATTTGGAA
Source organism: Candoia aspera (assembly GCF_035149785.1). Lineage (NCBI taxonomy): Eukaryota > Metazoa > Chordata > Lepidosauria > Squamata > Candoiidae > Candoia > Candoia aspera. Next base: position 316,429,329 of record NC_086153.1, read on the forward strand.
AAACCATCCAGCTGAAGAATTTGCAATCTGTTATACTGTATGTATACTGACTGCCAGCATATATCAGTGGCTTTATCCTCAATAGCTAGAGCTAGAAATACTCTGAAATTTGATAAACCAATTATGCCAGATAACAGCTACTCTTTAGTAAATGGAATTGCTTTGCAAAATGTTTTCAGATGCCAGACTATGGAGTTTCTATAGGCGAGATTCAAACTTTTAAGTAAAATCTGCCCAAGGGTCCAGGAAGACAAAGGCAAGCAGAGAACTTGGGGGGGGGGGGGCTAATATTAACTTCAACATGATTGGAAACAGAGGCAAGCCATGCCAAGAAAAACAGCTGTATTTGGACCAGAATCCACAGAACTGGAAAACATTGAGCACGGTCAATCTTTTACAGATGGGGCTTGGGCAGCAACCAGGCCCAGGAAATTATCTGCAGCCAGACCTTCACAGAGAAGGTGCAGACTTAATTTCGTTTGAGCCTATTTCAAAAGTGTGGGTGGGGAAGAAGAGAAATGTCAAACAAAAGGCTCTCTCCAGAGCACTCTTAACTATTTCGCCATGATTGTGGTCCAGAGACATCGTCTATCAACAAAGACCAAGTGCAGATACAATATTCCCCCTTCTCCCTTCAGTTATAAGATGCAGCCCACCTCATAGGCTCATACAATCTATCCCACTTGCCTTCCTCTGTCCACAGGAAATTTATTTTCCTTCATTCCAGTTTGGGAGCTAGCCATGTGCACTATAACATCTATACCAGCACATCTCACTAACCATGATTATGTCCAACTGGGGGTTCAAATAATTGGCTAGAGCTGGGTCTCAGGCAAATCTCTTTCCTGCTCCTGCCTTTCACTTGGAAGATATAAGAGGGTGGATCTATGCTCTGCTTCTTTGTAGATTTTTCTGTTCTTCCTTTGCAGAAATAGATTAGACTTCAATCAGAAGCTGGAACATTAAAACCAGGATCAAGCTGCCTTTTTCCAGTTAAACTTGGATGGTTTTGCAGGGCAAAAGTTACTCATTCCCTGTCCCCAAGTCAGAGCTGCATGTTCTGTAGCAACAATAGTAGCAGCCCTGGAACTATCAACATCTGGCAGTACTCCTTCTCCCCACACTGCAGACACACTGAAGTATACCCTGTCTTCATGATTGTTCAGCGCAATGGCATAGTATTCTCTTAAAACAAATCAAAGCAAAGGGGGCACAATATGTTTTGGCCACACTTGGGGCTCTCCAGATTATACCGAACCATAACTCCCTCTGACCATGGTGCCTGAAGCTGCTGGCACTTGCAGCTCAGCAACATCAGGGGCCAAAAGTTCCCTCCCTCCCTCCCTCCCTCCCTCTGCACCAGAGCATGATGGGAAACAGAACTGATGGCAGCTACTAAGCCTCTAAGAAGCAGCAGCACCACTGCCAGCAGCTGATTCACCATCTGCTATCAAACACTCCCCTCTGTAAATACTGTAGCTAAAATACCCTCCCCCCAATTTTGTCATAAACGACTAAAATCTCCCTGATCAGGAGATTATATTCATAAGGCTATGAAGACCTGGCTCTGTGCCCAGGCCTGGGGCCTCAAGCGTGTTAATGGTCCTGTTTCTTAGTCATATTAACATCCATACATCGCTTACTTGGTAGCCATGTATATTTATTTTGTATTTTAATTGTTTAAATTGTAATTGTTTTAACTGTTTTATGGTTTTATTGTTGTAAGCCGCCCAGAGTCATTTGCTGAGATGGGAGGCTATAGAAATCAGATAGATAGATAGATAGATAGATAGATAGATAGATAGATAGATAGATAGATAGATAGACAGACAGACAGACAGACAGACAGACAGACAGACAGACAGACAGACAGACAGACAGACAGACAGACAGACAGACAGACAGATAGATAGATAGATAAAATTATATTCAACATGGATGGATATTATCTATCATGCAAAATAATCACAACTAGTACCAATAGAAGAGAATATCTGTATCTCAGGGTTGAACTGTGGAGTCCTTGGTGCTCTCTCAGCTTAGTTGTTTGCTTGCAGACATTTCGTTGCATGACTAGGCAACATCTTCAGTGCTTCAACTTCATCTTTCCTCAAATTGCTTGGATTTACTTGGGACAACCAGAGCAACACAATGGGCTCTATGAGGAGTTATCCTGAAGAGTGGCCAGAACCAAGAACTGCCCTGCTAATCAGTACATGGAAACATGGCCACATTATACTATTACTGAATGATCTACATGGATCGCCAATTGTTTAATGGGCTCAGTTCAAAATGTTAGTCAAAGCTTTAATTAGATAGGGTTTCTAAGAGAGATATCCAAGGTCTACAAGAGAGGCTGTTCTAAGAAAGTCCCATTTGCAGAAGCAGACACAGGAAATCATCTTTCCCTGCACACATTGCTTCCAAACTATTGTGATTCTGGACTTATAACTGGTCCAAATTCATTTAGCTTCTTCTTTTGGGGGGTGGGTGCTGGTGGTGGTGGAGCTGTTTGTTATTATTATTCATTCAACGTGTATAACACATTTCATCCCAGAGCTCATGGCTTCATTTAGCACTCTCCCCTCAATTTTTTTCCCCATAACAACCACTCTGTGAGATAGGCTGGTCTTAAGAGAGTGTGATTAGTCCAAAGCTACACAATGAGTCCTAATGGTTCAAGATATACCCAAATCTCAGTTTCTCTGTTCCCAGTCCAACATTTTAACCACTATATCACACTGGCTTTTTAGTATTTTAGTATTTTTTCAGGGCTTCAGTAAAAAAAATTATTCAACATTTTAAATTCTTGGTTACATGTAGACATTTGTTTTAATAAAAGTGTACAAAATAATCAAGTTGTCAAAATTCTGATACACCTGACACTTCTTTATCTTGGACCATATCCTTTTCATCTTTTATGTACGATGCACCAAACTAAGTGCCTCATGCAGTTAATCAACTTGTTCCAGTGGGAGCAAGACTCCCCCCAAGTAGCCTGAACTTACTTTATTTTATTATTTAAGAGATTTATATGGCTGCCCAACCCACTCATGGTGACTCCAGGCGGCTTACAAAGTTCTCAAATACATGTCCATAATTATAACAAATTCCAGCATGTTGCATTCTTCTCTGAAAGCATACCTCACAATTATTTCAAAGATTAGCAAACGTATCAAGGAGAGCCCTGCTGGAAAAAGCCTGTGGTCCGTCTAATCCAGGAAGCCATCACACAGTTGCTTCAGAAGCAAATGGATCTGATCAAGGAGGCACTACATCTGAACAGTGCATTTTCTCAAAAGTGCTTCATGCAAGGGAATCTTGCCCTCAATGTCACCTCAATCTTGCCTCAGTGTCACCCTCAATCTTGCCCTCAATGTCAAGAGACAGTGAGTGTCACTGAGTGTTTCCAAGATGGAGAACCTACAGCCCCTGACCTCACGTGCTCCCCTATTCCTTTCCATGGTCCTCAGACTATATTTTGGGGTCAGGAAAAACAAAAACTGTAGCAGAAGACCTAAAAGAGCCTTAATGTAGTCTGAGAAAACAAGAAAATCCTTGAAACTCCTCCAAAGGTGGGGGTGGGGAGAGAGAAAGAGAAAGCAAGGAAGAGACCTGAACAGTTTGGTGCAACCACATTCCACCCACAGGGCTCTTGTTCACTCCAAAGTGTATCACGTGGGGCTTTCAGCCACTTAAAAGTAGCCTCCTCCTTTATGGTAACTGCTTCAATTTCATCTGTTGTGCACGTTATTCTTGACTGCTAGCTGTCTTCTGAAAAGAAAGGGCATAATCCTCTTGTAGCTATCAACTAATGAATATGCAAAAAAGGAGGGCAGAGCTGAAGAATGATTTTGTTACTCATTTTGTACAAAAACAAAGCTGTAAAAGCCAGGCTTTTAAAAAAAACAAGTTTCAGTGTTGCTCTTATACCACGCTGAAGTTTATCCTAATCCAGCAAACAACATGAACAAGGTCAAAGGTGATATTCCAATACACTTATGAGTCATTCATTTTGTACCCTACTATAAATGCAATACTTGTATTTCAAGTACACAAATCCACAAAGTACCTCATCCCCAGCTCCAGCTCCAGTGCTCCAGACTGAGCAGCCACATTCTTTTAACAAGAAATAAAATTTTCAATTTGTGTGTCTGCACGCACGAACATGAGCAATTCCAGGTCAGCTTCCTATTAATAGCAGCTAGCAGTATCTCCTACTGCTTATGTTATCAGAAGAATTTGTGAGTTTTCCTAAAATAGCCCATTTCTCCTGGAAGATACCCTCAGAACCCAAATTTTCTGCTGCATGATTTTCAGGTAAAATCACTCTCTTATTCATTGCTAGAAGTCATCCAATACCATCCATGCTATTATCTACCTACCATAACAAGCATTCCCAACCTGTTAACTTCCAGCTGTGCTGTAACAAAAATCTCCAAATTCTCAGCCAGCATGGCTGAATTTTTGGACTGATAGTTCAACACATCTGGTTGACACAATGGTGGAGAAAAGATTAATGAAAACTAATATATAAATATTACATTAATATATCAGAAACACTGGTATATAGTTACTAAAGCAATGTAAAATATGCAGTGAAACAGTAAAAAAAAATCCAGAGAGGTGATAAAAAACAATAAATATCTCAACAGAAACCAAAGAGCAGAATTAATCAACAGGATTTAATTAGGATTAGAAAATGGGGATTGATAAATCATGCCTTAAGAGCAAAGTGATAACAGCAGATTGCTGACTCAGAAAACATGGCAAACTATGGTGAAAGACCAAGAAAATGAAATCTGTGATATGTGGAGAGAAACATTTGTTTTGGAATCAGTGAGATATGGAGAGGAATGATTGTTTAGTCCTGGTTTACATCCCAAAGACAGACAAGATTTATACATCATGTTAAGTCATCATATTTACTTGGTTTATTCACTAAACCACTATCTTTTGGGTTCTCATAACGCACTAAACAGAACAAACCACACTAAGCCCAACAAATCATATTATAGCCCAACACAGTACGTGAGCTTGGCCTCCAGGTGAAATCAGAATAGTCAAGGTTGCTGAACTAATCCTGCGAAATATGTATTAGGAGACTATTTCTCCTCTAAAGGAGAAGGGCTGAACAGTCAGGGAAATTAGTCACAACTCTGCACACATTACCTTTGTGCAAACACAAACCATAGTTTCCAAAACCATTTCAAATCAGTTTAACATTCTAATTTTTTTCTAGGAAATATTCAGACATATTCTGGTAAGCCATGATATTATAAAACCAGGGTTTGATGAAATAACCTTATTGGCCTGGTTTTTACATAATATTAAGCCATAATAGTTTGAGAATCATGCTAAGTCAAAAACAAACAAGCCAGGTGCAAAAGAATGTGGGTTTGACTCAGAAAAGGGGGAGGGGAATGCCAAGCCATTACAGGAAAATATATCTGAGTCCTGGGAAATGAGAAAGTGTGAGAAACTCAAACAACTTTGTCTTGATTGTGTAAGGTTGTATGTTAAAGGAGAGAGGGGCTTTCAAGATTTGGTTAAAATACTCTACCTGCATTAAAGTGCATTCTAATACTTCTAGTGACTCCTGAGCATGCCTACCTCAAAGGGCTGACACTAGGTGATGGCTTAGCTTTCTATAGGAACAAGCCATAACATTTAACTATGGTTTAAAAAAAAAAATTGCCGCTCAGCCAGTAGGCAAGGGATAAGGATGGCAAAAAAGAAACTTAGGTTGGTATCTTAATTCACAGCAGAACTTCCAAGTGAATACAACTTTATATTAATCTACTAAAAACACAGAAGATTGACTTGATTCGTGTCTAACACTGAGCTATGTATTGCTTAACAATGGTTTATTAAATACTGATTGCTTTCACACAACATACTAAGTCAAAACCAAGCAAGTCATATTGTGATTTAGAACAATCTATGAATAGCTAATCTGAACTTGTGGCAAATCTTAGCATGAAGAGCAGTTAGATCAATCCCAAGATTTCACAAGATTTATCCTCCGAAATTAAAATATTTTCTTGTAGAGCCTATCCTACTGACTCCAACCCCAGATGCTTAATTTCACTTCTGCAAACTGGAATGAAAAAGCCCACCCACAAAAATGAAACCTGGATATGCCATACACCTCCTCTGGCACTCAGGCTTACCACTCACCCCATTTAAGCTTCCAAGATCCTTCACCCAATGCTCATCTTTCTCCTTGTCGTAATTGATGACAGCATGCTGCTTATCCACGCTGCGAGACTGGGAAGATCAACAACATTAAATTAGGAAGTTGTAAGGCAGAGGTTGCTTTAATAGCTGCAATGATATATCAAGCATGATATCAACCCAAAGGGAAATGTACCTGTTCCACAGGTATAGTACCTACTGTCCTATCAGATTAGGACTATATTACACTTTATAAGTAGCACCCCCTCTATAAAGGTACCTAGGATATCTTACAATGCTACCCACCCTGGCATTTACTTAATCAGATCTTAACCTTGACATCCATGTTTCCTTGGCCTAGCTGCTGGATGACATCAGATAAAATGATGCTAATTGTCTGTATCATTTCAGAAACTTTAAATGGCAAGGGAGTTCCAGAGGCCATCATCACCATCCCTACCCCTTGTCCATAGAGGGCATTCAGCTATATCAGTCTTTCTACCCCCAACACACACACACAAGCAATACCATCCAGTCCAAACATACTTCAGCTGGATTTGTATATGGCTAGGTTAAAATGGATGTTGTAACTTAGTATGTTGTGGGATTCAGCCACTGTCTCAACATGAACCAGGTCACCTTTAAAGCCACACACTAATGTGGTTTTATTTTCTTTGAGCCCAGTGCATTACATGAACAGACTTATGGTTTAGGGGTTGTGAGAACTTTGCCAGTGATGCTTTTTCTGCTGCTCTTTAAGAAGCAAACCAACACAATGCCAAAAAGCAGATCCTATCTTTTTGTGAAAATTCAGGCTTCAGAATACATGCTTGTGCATATTCCTCTTTTCTAAATCCTAAATACATGAATTTACAGCTTCTAATTTGCATAAAATAAGCATATATACCAGCCATTCCTTTACAACCCATGCTAAATAGATGAATGAAATCAGCCAAAATTCCCTATCCACAGGAGTGGTGCAGGATCTAGACGTCTCTGAGACATTCCTTATTACAGGTAGCAGCAGCACTGCCCTGCACCGCACCAACAGGAAAGCAAACTAAAGGGATGCAAGGAAAATTGGTTAATGACATTGGAAGAGCCTAGTTAGATTAACATCTTGTTTTCCCAAAGCCAAGAAAATGCTCAGGGAATCTCACAAGTTTTATTCAGTTATTCACTGTGTCCACTTATGTAATCTTAAAGAACTCCTAGTGGTTAACAAGATAAAACATCCACAGAAAATTATAAAGGAACAATTAAAACTTTCTCAGGAAAAAATGCATCAGCATCACAACAATAAAATACTGAAGCAAAAACAGAAAACATCACCTCAATTATTCCCCAAGCATACTTCAGAGAAGCATTGGTTTAATCAATTCCTGGAGAACTAAAGTGAGGAAGCTAGTCTGGCTCCCTGAGGGAGGCTGTTCTAAAGAACAGGGACCATCACCAAAAGGTGCTTCTGGGCCCAAGTCCCTCACCTCACCAAAATGAGGGGCTACAAACATATTTTCTCAAGACCCAACTTGGGCAGGTTGATTCTGATTGGAGAAAGCAGTCCTTAGGTACCTAGGAGCCACCCTATGGCTAAATTCAGAACTTTGTACCACTGATATCTGGAAATCCAACCCCTCAGATACCAGATGCCATAGTCCTACCTGTCCTGTTGTTCAGCAAAGTGAAGTTACTACACTCCAACAGGTTTTATCCTTTGCCTCAAGAAGCAAAATGTTACAGGCCAGGTCAGTTGCTTCTAGGGATGGGAGCTGAAAAACTGGTTTCAAATTTGTCAGTGGAACATTTCTGTACCATTAGTGTTGCCCCCTAGCATTAGGAGAGGTGGGGGAATACAAACCCAGCATGAGAGATCAGCACCTTAAAAGCTGCTTGAGATGCAAGTACTCAAGGGGAAAGCCCAGTAGAAGAGTAGCCAATGTCACTTCTCTCCAGATGTTTGCAGGCTCCCTACTCAGCTCCATTCTGTCTTTCCTAATCTCAGTTCCTCATCATTAACCAGAATGTTAGATGGAGAGACTGTCGCTTTTACTAGGAGAACAACAGCAAGCAAGGCCTTCACTCAATACCACTTTTTGTTGCTTCTCTACTAAATAAGAATGACAAATAATGCTTTGCCCTCTGGTCTAGCAAAAAAAACCAAGGTCACCACCGGTTATTTTATGTCTAAAAGGAGCGTGCTCCATTGTGAAGTACATATTTTTTTTAAAAAATCAGTAATTTCAAAACAACAGGCATTACTCAATGACTCTATATTCATTTAAAATCTGTATAGTATTTATTGAATTCTATCCCTTTCTAATTCAGTTTGTTCAAGAGAATGGTGTTCCTTTTTGAAAGAAATTGATTACCTAACCAGTATTAATGTGGGACAATAATGCAATACAGGATATTTTTCTGAATTAGAGACAAAATTTACTCTTCTCAAAAAAAGAGATATACACACACTTATATAGGATGCAGAGAAAAGAAAGGGGAGGTTGGAATGAGTCCTAGGGCCTCTAAGGATCTGTGGAAAACCCAATTAATTTTGCCCTCTATCTTCTTTCTCTCCAGGTTCAAGAATGAGAAACTGGTTTCTAGAAACAGTAATGCTTCTAGAATTCCTCCAGCTGCCCACCCTGATTAGGGTTACTTAGCAGGGAAACTTGTCTCATTCTCATTCCACCCCCAAAACAACATAGGAAATGGGTAGGGGAAGGTGACTGATGCAGCAGATGGCATTGAGAGGTAGATTACTTAGAGAGAGATCTAGACAACCCATAAATTGCCTGTTAAAATGCCACACAAACACAACAAAGGCAAAAAGGTGCAAAGTTGTTTTCTTAAAATAGCTCTGCATTAAGCTTCTAATATAGTTGTTTACTCTATCTCTTCTCAAAGCATATGAATGTATCCCATCACATATTTGTTCTACTTTAATTAACAGAGGCCTATGCTCTGCAATCCCATGCAGATTAATTCAGATGTAAGCTCTATGTCATTCAGTGGAGCAAATAAGTTTGAAATAGCAGCCTAACTATCCATGTGTGGAGTTGTTCTATTTCTTCCATAAATTTCCTTCACAGTAGCTTCAGTGTTGGCTATTTAGTGCAAGTTGGAATGCCTGAAGCACAGATCAGGCATGTGTAAACTCCACAAGTCCAGGAGCACTTCCAAATCTAAACACAGAATTCAGAGCAAATGTACAAGTGAATACCTGGCCAAAAACAAAAAACAAAACAGCAACTGTGTTCTGTCCACAGCTAGCTCAAACATAAGGTGTTAACAAAGCCCCCAATTTTCACTACATAATAATTTCACGCTCCTTAATCTTAATAAGCTCCTTAAATATTTCCATATTGTGAAGTAGGGACAGAAAGCTTCTAAAAAGATTAAGAGTAAAAACATGTTTAAAAGAAAACAGGCTGAAATGATTGTTCTACAAATAGATATATAATAATTATTCTGTTCAGCAAAACTGTCTAGCTTGCAATCTTTGTTTAAACCAGTGTTTCTTAACCTTGGTAACTTTAAGATGTGTCAGCTTCCATTTCCAGAACTCCCCAGTCCACACACCTTAAAGTTGCCAAGGTTGGGAAACACTGGTTTAAAGCAACTCAGCTATTGCCCCATGTATCCTTTATTCTCAAATAGAGAAATCGATGCCAAGCCTTAACATCTGGCCCAAGAACAAGCTCCAGCAAGCTCACACATTCACCATCTTCACTTGACACATAAAGCCCTAAAGATTACTTTAGCAACATATGCTTCTAATATAAACCGCAATTATTAGACAAAATGTGAGTAGTCTTAGTAGGATGAGTTGAAATAAACTAATTTCAAACCATAAATTATGATTTGTATTTCATCTTTCTTCCCATAGAAATATGGTTAAGATTGTTTGTTTCAACTCTTTCTGAGTTTATCATGGCAGTAAACCATGGTTTATTTTAAGCATTGTTTGTTGAAAAGCTAAACTGCTGGATTCATTATCATACTAACCTATAAACCATGGTTTACAAGCCACATTAGCTGGGTGCACATATTGGCACTAAGTCATAAAACCAATCACATTATGGCTTAGCATGAGGTGCAAATTCAGGCACTATACTTAAGATAGAGTGCAGTATAATATGTTGTCAGAACCAAATTCTGGTTCATCCAAAATGAACATTTCCAAGTTCCTTTCAGCTTTGCCAAAAAAAGGAGGGAAATATCAAATCCCAAAGCAATCTGTGGCTTGGGTCCATCATGACAAGCTGTGGTTCAGACAATAGCTGGGGCTGAGGAATTCTGGGAGTTGAAGTCCACACATGTTAAAGTTGCTGAGATTGAGGTACATTGGTTTAGAGTATAGTTAGGGTGCCTATTCTGGACCTCAAGCATCCCTCCCTACTTCAAAACTGAATATGAATAAAGTTAAGTATTATGGTTAGCTGAAATCCTGCTCTCATGATGAAAATTCAAACTCTGCCTCTTTATGTAAAGAAAGCACTCACCTGGAGCATGAGTTCACAGTCTTCCCTGCCAACAAATATCATCTCCCGAGGAAGCCGATGGCGAATACCTGTCCCGCTCACCAGGAACCATGATGTCATGCTCATTTTGCTGTTTGGCATTTCAACTTTTCACCATCCTAACAGAGCAAAAGAGGAAACCTGGTTCAGTTAAATTTGTAAAAATAATCTTCCCAGAAATCCAAATCACAGAGAAAATAGAGACACTTTTGGATGGCTAAGGGGACATGTAGGTGTAGGTACTATGGGTGAGGCTGGGTACAGGTGGTGGGGATGCTTCCTAACTGTGATATGCTTATCAAGGATTTACACTGCAGTTTTCATGTTTCCCATCTCAAGATATTTGTAAACTGTTATTAGTTTTGAGCAATTATGTTTGAGACAATATGAGGCAACCAAAAAGAGCTTTGGGATGACATGCAGCCCTGGGTCTTCAGGTTGCTCATACCTAACTTATTCCGTTTGACAAGTTGTTTTTCTTAATCTACTGGAAGTAAGAGGGATTGAACTTGGGCATCCCCTACAAAGTTCTTTACTGCTGAGCTAAAAGTCCAATTATTTCCAACTAAAAATCCATTGTGTTTATATTACAGGAAATAGCGACTATAGGTGTCTATGTCCCATCACAATGACAATCAATGGTTGACATGAACTAAAGCTCACCAGAAACCAGGCCTGGAAAAAAAAATTGCCAGTAGAGAAATTTAGTTCTCAAACACATTAGAGAGAGAGAAGACAGTTTGCCTGCTGATTGTTCTGATGTCTTAATAGAACACAATTTTCAGTCCAATACAAAGCAGTCAAGTACCTCAGAAGAGCAATGGATGAGGCCTTAAGGGAGAAGGGAAGGCAGTGCATCTCTGTACAAGATTCAGAGACTGAGCATAAAGGAAATATGCACTACACATTTAACTTGGTTAGCAAATTAACTTGTCTGGCATTTACACAAACAGACTGGAGGTCATACAACATGCTAAGGTACAAAACAACTAAGCAAGCTTAGTATGCTGTGCAAATGTAGCCATTAAGTCTAACTGACCTGGCTCAGCACAGTGTATAAATTCAGCCTTGGAATCAAGAGCAGTGGTGGTCCTTCAAAAACAACTGTGGCTTCTTAATGCCCATTTAAACTGAATATTTATTTATTTATTTTCTATCCCACCTCTATTATTTTTATAAATAACCCTGATTTGTTCCTCTTTTAAAAGGTCACAGTTAAAACTCAGGGTTTGGTTGTAACTCATTACTCTTGGTGGAGAGAAGAATGACTATAAAGTTCATATTAACCTGTTTGGTCAATTCTAATCAACTAAGATTTAATTTATACATTCATTAAAATTATATTTAGTTCAGGAGCTCAAGGCAGTATATATAGCATACCCACCTCCAAATTTTCTCTCAAACTGTCCTATAAGATAAGTTGGTCTAAGAGACAGTGACTAACCCAAAGTCAGTCAATGAGTTTTCACAGTTGAGAGTGGATTTGCAATTAAATCTCCCCAGGCCTAATTCATCACTTAAACAATACACTACACTCAAAATTCTACAGTAGCCAGGCTTATTGTTAAATCTGAATCCATCAACTGTCCTGTAGTACAGAAGTGGGAAACTCACAACCTGCAAGACAAATGTAGTCCCAGAATGCTGTCAACCTTCAAGCCCCCTGAATTCATGCCGCTGAATTTCAGAAAGACACTGCCAAGAAAGACAGACCTAATTTTCCACTGTGTTTTCAACATAATAAAGAAGCATTAAAGTATCACTCTTTCTTTAAAAATGTGTAATAATTAACATGTTTGATAGGACTAGGGAGACCCAGGTTCAAAAATATACACTCAGCCATGAAAGTCCACCAAGTGACTGGATCCTGTCACTCTCTATCAGACCAACCTGCCTCTCAAGCTTAGGTGGGCGAAAATTGTAGGAACTAGTACTACATATATCAACCTGAGTTCCTGGAAGAAAGGCGAGATATAAATCTAAGGAATAGCAACACTCCAAACCTCCAAAGCCCAAACTCCCTGATCATCTTGTAATATCACATCACTTTCTTGCAACCCTCAGTTATTGCCATGCCCAAAGGCAGACTACAAGCACAGAAAGGCTGACCTTTCTGTTAAGCCTTCACTTAATTTACAGGTAGGTTCTGACTATATCCCCGAGGGACAAGGACTACACAATCTTCTCTGGGGCAATGTGGCAAGTAATTCATGGAACAAAATGAAAATGGTTTTGTTTTAAAAAATTATGACTCATAATTTCAAAAATTAATTTCAGGGCAGCATACATAAAACATAAATCAGTATAATTTACAGAAACAGAGGACATTAACCAACCATAAAAAAGAGAAAAACACAAGCATATTCAACCAGAAATAAATTTCTGTGTGTTGGTCTTCTTTGAGAGGAAAAGGTGACAACCCTCTTATATTCTACCTTTCTATAAGATAACAGGCATTAAATTTATTTATTTCTCAAAATTTTGCTACCACCCATCTCCCCCCAAAGAGGCACTCTGAGCGTCCCTCAGAAATTAACATATCAAGGAAGTATCAAGGGGAGAAAATTAACATATCAACTAGGAACACTGGCAGAAATAACAGATCTTCTGTATGAACAATTTTATTTGTTAATTCACTCCCATCACACCTTAAATAATAAAAAAAACACTCCTCCTATATCCAACTTTCTATCATGCAGTATTTAATTATTTTAATAAGAATATTCGTGTGTAGGCCAAGAATACTTACATTATATGCATTTCCAAATATTCTGCATTATTTATTGAATTTATATCCTGCCTTTCATACAGGTGCTCAAGGTATACATAATGCTCCATCTTATTTCTCCACACCACAAACTTATGAGGCTCAAAGTCACTGTGTTGGAGGATGAACTAAATAGGGATATTTTTCTATTTAATATTTATTTATTTGCTTAAAACTATACACCATCTTTCCTAAAAATTAAAAACACTAACAATAAAATTAATAGATTTTTAAATTACTAAAACAGGACAAAAATAGCCAAATAAAACAACTTCCATAGAAGCAGAAATAAATATATTTGTTTCATTGGCATGATATAATCTGGCAAACAGCCCAAATTTGCTAATATGATTAATTTTGAATAATTTAGCATTTCCAAAATTAACCTGCAACTGAAAATAACTTCAACATCCAAATGAACCACAATCCTTTTTTTAAATATAAGTTTAGGAACATAAGATGAGCCAGATTTAAACCAGATCCACTCTGCCTAGAATCTTATTCCCAGTGCTGCAAACCAGGCATCTGTCAAACTTCCTCAAGCAAGTCATGAGGACAACACAGTTCTCCATATGTTCCTTGGCAATACTTGAGGTAATGTATATCCATTAAACCAGTATCCATTTATGCATTTTCTTCCATTATTTGTCCGATCCCCTTTTAAAGCCATTCACATTGGTAATCTTCCTTAAATGCTGGGGCAATTTAACTATGCACCACATGAAGAAGGAAGTCCCCAAATCTTCCTCTATTTTGCTCGACAAAATGGCCCTTTATTACAATAAAGGAAGATAAATATCTGTCTAGCTTTCAAAACCATGTACGTTTTGCTACACTTTTACCATATTGTCTTTATCCTACTGCATCCCAATAGCTGACTTTTTTCTAAATTAAAAGAAAATGATATTTTGTGACTTTTCCACACAGATCAGTTACTCCAATTCCAGGACCATTTTGGGTGTCCTTTTGACTGTGTTTTTGCTCACCTTTGCCAACAAAATCATTTTTAAAAAATAATAAATGCAACCACTCCATAGGCTGATTTAAAAAGCATTGGCAGCTGGAACTCTAAAAGGGAAATTATATTGTTTCCATGGAACTGATTTATTGTCCATGGCACAAACATAATGCAGCAAATTAGTAAAAGCAAACCCATTAACCTACAACTGCTGTACCTGTTTAATTGGTGGCCTATGAAAAGAGACATTTGAACCAGTTGAGCACAGAACCCATGAACCACATACAATTTTAGAATGCAAGCTTAGTACGGAGATAGAGATTGTAATCCTAGACACATTAAGCAGGACTAAGTTCCACTGAAATTGAAGAGCTTTTCTCGCAATTAAATATATTTAGAATTGTACTCTTATGAGATTCAGCTCTGGATCAAGAAGTCAGATTCAAATTGGCTGCAAATTCATAAGGAGAAAAACTAGATCTGTGCTCTCCATAACTCACATCCCACATGACAAGCACTCTATGTTGCCAATTTCACCAGCAGCTTCTCAAAGGAAAATGTGGGACACTGTGACCTCATGACACAGGTACATTCCATCACACAAAATAGATGAGCAGCAGCTCATGTGGCTGCCATGGTTGTTTAATGTAACATTAACAAGACACTATTCCAGTGTTTACCAACTTTGTACCCTTCAGTTGTGCAAATCAGAATTTCCATCTTCCCCAGCTTACATATTCAATGGGCTTATTGGCGATAACACAACAGAGCCTGAGAGTAGCTGGCTGGAGTTGCCAGAGGCTGTCATTCAACACAGCTGAAGAGCACCAGAGTGGAAAAGGCTGTACTGTTGATTCTGCCTTGGTCCTACCCTCAATCTAACATATAAAGATAAGAATCCTGACCTATCTATTCCAGAAAGGATTATGAAAATGCTGGATGCATTACTTGTAAATCACAAGATGCTTCCTAAAAAGTCAGCTTGATTAAAATTCAGACCTCCTTCTATTATTTCTTCTTTTTAACACTGCCCCTGCTTGCTCTTCTAATGCATGCAACTGCAGGGACATGTTTGCATCTGTTACTAGAAGGGAATAAACATGCTAAGCAGGCTCCTTTGGCCCACAATGCAGACACAAGTCAGGGCAGTAATCAAAGCGTGCAGTGCCTATTTTATCTCTTCCCTGCCCCCATTCAGTGGCTGTATCTTTAATCATCTCTCCAAACCTCAGAGGCAGCAAATTCAGCAGCAATGAGTGCTTATTATGGACCTTTCCTGAGAAGGAGGGGAAGATTTAAAGGAAAACACAGACAGGCAGGCCTCAATAATGCATCTGATGGAGGGGGGAGGGGGAAAAAGAGTTTAATAATAAGGCAAAAAGCAAGAGAGAGCAGCTGTGGAATGGAATAAATGAAACAAACTATTAGAAAATCTTAATAATAGAAGGAGCTTTGACTAAAAAAAAATATGCTCAAGGGTGATTGCCTGATTAGCAGTCACCAAATGCCAATTCAGCTAGCTAGGCCAGGATTCTTCCCAGATCTTTCACCATTCTGAAGCCACTGCCAGCAGCTACCCACACCTAGAGAAGAAGGGTGGAGGAAACAGCCACACCACCACAGCCCAGCCAAGGTGTGACCACAAAGCTGCCAGCCAGCTTAATCTGCCTTTCTTTCAGCAAACCTTCAGCAGATAGGTGGGAGGGGAAATGGGGAACAGAGGAGAAAGGAGAAGCACCTTTAACCTCCACAGATCCAAAACTGAGGTTGGAGCATCCGGATCTTTGTTTAGAAAGAAGATAGGCAGTGGGGCAAGCATTGGGCTCAAAGCAGGGGGAGAGGGGTTGATTCCATGAAAATTATGCTGGGTGGTGGCAGAGCTGATGGGAGAAGTGAGGGAGAACTAGAGAGGAAGAAAGAGAAGAGGGAACCCACAGTTCCACTGATCCCATATTATAAATCTAGGGGAGAACGCTGTTTTTTCGTCCTTGACCTGTTTTCATTGAAAAATAATGTCCTACCTGTAGTCATTGAAATACTAATCCCGCTACCCCTCCCTCCAATTGCACACCTCTTCCTTGTTCTTTTCACACAGAAACGCCCAGTGACACTCACAGCTCTGCATCCCAGCTGGAGGAGTGATGTATTACCTCCGTTTACCTGGCCGCGGCTCAAACCGCTGCACCCGCAGCCTCCTCTCTGCCACACCTGCCTTCCCCGTGCTCAGATCCTCCTCTGCTCCTCGTCAGAGTCTCTTACGGCATCACGAGACTCTTTGTTGTATCCACATCTGCTTCCTCCCCCCCAAATTCGCCGGCAGAAATAGTCCCCCCCTCCTCCATTCGCTTCAACCCCTCCCCCCCTCCGCCGTCTGACTCTCCCACATCACCAGCAGCTCCACCCGCCCCCCGCGGTCCGATTCTGCAGCGAGGCTACGGCGCCGCCCTCGCCTCCCGCTCTCTCCGCAGACCCGGCCCGGCTGCTCATCCCGCAGGGAGGCCTTTGCCCGGGCGGTGCTCCGCAAAGCGACCAGGTGCTCTTTCAGCGGACGGAGGCCTTGGGGGAAACCCGGAGGCAAGATCAGCTGTTTCCTGCCCGAGGAGAGGACCTGGCCGGGACTTCCTTCAGCAGGGAGTCGGGATGGCTGCTTTTCCCATAAACTCAGCCTTCCCCCGGTTACCTGGCCACCTTACCCTGCCCACACCGACGGCTCCGGCTTCCTTCCCTCAGCGCTGCGCCAGGTGGAGAGCGCCCGATCCGAGCCGGCGGCGTGGCGGCGGCAACCTCGAGTCCCCCTTTAGCCTTCTCGGCTAAGCGCTGCTATTTTGCCATTGCCCACGTTTGTTTTTCGGCTTCTCTTCTCTTCCTTCTCGGCGCCTGGATCTTTCTCGCTGCTAGGGACAACGAGGCAGGCAGCGCCGCCTCCCGCTTTGACTTGCACAGCAGGTTCCAGGCGCCAAGGGGCGGCTCCGGCTTCTCTCTCCTCCCCTTCCCTCGCCCTCCTGCGCCGTATGCCCAGCCTAATTCTCCCTCCCGGGCCGCTCTGGCAGCCAACCGCCAGGTTAGGTCAGGTGACAACGGAGCGAAACCTCGCGCCGCCAGCCTGGGGCGCGCCGAGGCGAGGTGCGAAGGGCAGGCCGGCTCGCTTTCCGCTCCTC
This sequence comes from Candoia aspera, assembly GCF_035149785.1. NCBI lineage: Eukaryota > Metazoa > Chordata > Lepidosauria > Squamata > Candoiidae > Candoia > Candoia aspera. The sequence goes on from NC_086153.1 coordinate 316,446,906, forward strand.
CCAAGGCTGCGCCCGAGCTTGCTTGCCGCGGTGAGAGCGGATGGACTGGAACGCCCCGGGGCGGGATATTCCGCGAGGAGGAGCAGCGGCCCGCGGCGTGGCTTCTGGAAAAAAAAGCCAGGGTTGGGGGGGTCACCGAGGCGGCGGGAGGATTGGAGGTGGGGATCGCGCAGTTAGGAGGGTCGCCGCTTCCGACGCCGTGGCAGAAGGTATGCGCCGCTGGAGCCGCTGGGAGAACGAGAGGTCCAAGTTCAGAGCAACGGAGCATGCAGGGAAGAAACGCCAACAGAGGAGGTTGTTGCTGGAAATACGTGTTCATCGCTTGGGCGCTAGGCCCAGCAAGGCCCTTGGGTCTCCGGAGCATACCCTGGACAGGCTGCTACCTGGGTCAGTATTTTCTCTGGGCCAGGTCAGCAGTTTTCAAGCGGAGACCTTTCGGCCTACCTAGTCCAGGGTTCTCAGCAAGTCGAGGAAAGTGGGAAACGTTCTCTGAACACAGATGTTCTCCAAAGTGGGGAAGAACAAAAAGTAAAACTCCTTTAGCGTGACTTTATTGAAATATAATTTAATAAATGTAATTTTTATTCCCCCCCAAAGTTCAGATGCGGCCATTTTTTCTGCTGCTGTAAGTTATAAAATGTAGAAAACCGGGGGTTATGCATAGTGTTTTATATGCAAGCATATTTTTCAAATGATGTCACCATTTATATATTTTGTTAATCAACATGTGCTGCTATTATTCCTTCATATCCACTAGAATGTTGGGTCCCTGAGTTGATCCTGTGCTGCTTTTTCTTCTGTTTTCTTCTGTTTGTGAACCCTGCTGACCTAATATATGCATAAAGAAGCCAAGAATCATGCTCTTGATCTGCCAAATATTAACTCAGGGTGGGCAATCAGATGCTTGAGGACACCCATTTACTTGCAGAAACTTTTTCAACATCCACTTAGGCTTGGGGTCCCATTTGACTTTCTAAAAAAATCATTTCAATTAGACATTTAGTTGGAAGACTGCCCATCTCCAATATAGTTATTTATTTAAAAGATGTATATGGCCAGATGCCCATCTTATACAGTATAACCCTAGGCAGCTAACAGCAATCAACCACTATAAAATATAACAAAAACCTCACAGAATTAAAACCATCGCACACTAACCAAGCACCATAGCATTCCATACCAAGTACACATGTGTTGGGCTCCACTCCCATGCTGGCCCAGCACCTGGAGAAAGAACCAGGTAGATTTTTACAAGAACTAATGCTATGGAGGGGAAAAAAACAACACTGGTGCATTTTTGTCTACTGGTTCTCATTCAGTTTAATGAAAGAATATGCTTTTGATCAGGCTTGAGGAGCATCAGTTAAGATGGGGGCAGTTCACTAGCCTGGATGGCCTTACAACTACATCAGGTTTAATGAGCGCATGTGAGTCAGAAATGTTACATTTAATAATAATAATAATATGCAAACAACAATACCTTTAATATTATTAAACAACATCTGCCTATCCCAGGTCCTTGGAAAGGACTCAGTAGGTAGACAAAAATGCCAAATCCAGTCTAAACATCTGGCTGACTGTGACCAACAATAAATACTACTACTAATAATAATAATTGAACACTTAAGGATTATACCAATTGTGATTGGAGCCCTTGGAGCAATCCCTAAAGGTCGTCTTTGGTATTTGGAATTTTTGAATTTATCAGACATGAACACCCTAATTTTACAAAAAAAAAAAAAATAGCCTGCTTGCAACTGTTTATATCCTCAGACACTACCTTAATAATTTTTAGGTCCTTGGTTAGAACCTGAATTACTAAGTTTTCACCCACCAGTCTTTGGCTGTGAATCTAATTGTAGATTACAACAAGGACAACAACAACAACAACAACAATGCTTTTGTTGCTCCTAATGCCTAGCAGCAACCAAGGTGGCCAAGGGATGGATGTTCCTGTCATATCTCAGTCAGGCTACAGCCTCTCTATCTTCCCATGTTACAAAGAAAGACATCAGGGGAATATCTCCCTTTGGGCTTCCCTGGATCTAACCAGGAAGAATAATAGAAAGAGGCAGCCACACAGATAATAGCATCCTCTCTCATTAATAAAGTAACCTCATAATTACCACTAAGAAAATTTCAAAGGAAAGTATCCAACATCCTGAGAATAAAGTAAAAGACATTCTCAGTGGAAAGAAACTTGAGAAATTGCACATTTTTTTCAAAGTGTTAACAATGTAACTCGGGTTGCGTAGGCATTGTTCCAGTGCCTATAATCCAGTGTTTTGCTTGAAATTTATCCAGTTCAGGAAGGAGACAAAGGTAAGCTGGAAAGAAAGAAAACCTTGGCAGCAGGAAGCAGCCTCCCCATTTTCCTTCCAGCCACAGATCCATTTTATGATAGTACCTGTGGTATCCTCTTAACATTTCCTGAAGTACTCCCAGCCCACAATATCTCTTACCCCTGTTCTATCTTTTCTGGATCACAAAAGAGCACTCAACACCCTAGCCAAGCTAACTGCATGTGTTTTTATATGAAAGGGCCAATTTAAGAAATCTAGTTTTTAATTAAATCAGTTGTTTACATTTTTTTATTGCAAGTAGATTTCTCTGAAATGATGTTAACATTAAATAATCTGGTTCTAAGTATGTGAGCTTTACCATTAATTTCTCAAGCAAATCAATACTTCTATTCAGTAAAGTTAGAAATTATTGGGTTGTTTTTCCAACCACCCAGAAAAGCCTTCTTTAATGCAAACACAAATAAGGGACTCAGAAAACTCATATATTAAGCATAGGCATTTCATTTACACTGGATGAAAATAAATTACTATGTTCTGCAGAATACTGTAACTGCCTAGACTTCTATGTATCAGTTGTGGGCATTTTAGCCTTTGTACTTTATTGGAACAGCTGTGGTTAGGGCACAGCAGAGCAAAAGAGCAACAGTGGAAGGGAGAAGGCAAAATTATCATTCCTCGATATTCTTTTATTTAATCATAGCAACAGACTTATGATCCCCGGTGTTTAAGAACTATTTTATTTTTACAATGATCCAAATCTGCATCATGTTAATATATAACTAAGGATTATTTAAAGCCAGCTCTCCATTATCCATCATGGTGAGAAATTCTCAGAGCTGTAGTCCAATACCCCACATTGGAGAAAATTGACCATCATTCAGAGTTGTATCATAATTTAATAAATATATGAAATGATACGTTTGATTAAGTTATTGTCATCCTGCTGGTTTAAATCACCTTGACTCATAACTCTTTTAAATCAGTCCAGCTTGACTGCAGATCTCGAATGTTAGGTTAGGACATTACATTAAAAGAAATTAAAACTTTGATAGAGAAAAAATATTAGTATTGGAATGTTGTAAACAGGATTGGGGAACAGACAACAAAATAATATGCAGTTGCAATGTACATTTACTGTACCTTATCAGTGTTTTAGAACAGTCACTTGAAAAGCAAACATGCAACTTAGAAACTACAAAGCTTACCTAAGTTAGAACATTTCTGGTCCACATCCCTGGTACTTTTACTATTAGAGGGCAGCTATAGCAATGAATGCATCTGAACTACAGCTTTATGAGACTTTCAGGGAAGTCAGTGGTGTCAGACATAGTCAGGAAAAGTCTAATCAAAGTGAATCAGTCAAATCTGGACAGAAAAGGTAGTAACAAGTCAGAGGTCTTCAAGTGGTACTGTAGATTCAACTGACAAAGATGAGACCCTGTGCTGAAGAGGACAGCAGGAAGCAGGACCTTGGATAGCTCCAAATGAACCTTGCCAGCTGGAATTCTTCTGTTACACAGTACCACAAAACAAGGGTGTTGTCTCAGCAGCACTCTAAAGGCAACTGATGCATAGTCTGCTCAGTTCCACGCTCTCTGGAGGACATCAAGATTATTAACAAGACCTCATTTGATCTCTTTTTCACTCTTTGACATTTGTGATAGTGGAAAATAAGGCATGAACCTCCATGCAAGACACAGGATAATGGCAAGTGTGCATTTTTTGGGCAGGTGAACCCTGACTATACTTCCTTGCTGAGAAAGTTATCTTCTTTAGTCTTCTGCTGTAATCTGAAAGTTTCAAAAGTTGGAGATCTTGATGTTTACCAGCCATAGTATTTCCTGATTTGACTGCAGCTATCTGTGTCTTGGTTATCTTTCACTGGATTATTGCAGTGCATTCTATGTTCTATCAAAGATTCAGCAAAAGTAGGCTGCTAACCAGTATACACTTTCAGAATCTATAATATCACCTTTTCCATTCTAGGTGCTTTCCAGATGTGTGCACTTCAACACCCAGAATATCCTAGCCAGTAGGGCCATTGCTGAGATTTTTAAGGCTTAGAAAAGTACTTTTTTAATCTGTTCAATTGTGTCCAATTCTCGGAGAATGCCTGGACAAATCCCTGCAGTTTTCTTGGCAAGGTTTTTTCAGAAGTGGCTTGCCATTGCCTCCTTCCCAGGGCTGAGAGAGAGTGACTGGCCCAAGGTCACCCAGCTGGCTTTGTGCCTAAGGCGGGACTAGAACTCACAGTCTCCCGGTTTCTAGCCTGATGCCATAACCATTATACCAAACTGACTATCAAGAGGAGTACATAGCTGGATGCATTCTGGTTGGGAAATCTTTATTATATCAACATGGAAAGACCAAGATTGGTTGCCAGATCAAGGATTTAAAGTTCTAAACAGCATAGAGCTGAATAGTCCAAGGGAACCCTGTATCACAATCAAACTGTTCAATTATTAATATCCACAGATCCTTCAGCCCCTCAGAGAGAACTGCTTACCAAGCAAATGGGGAAAGGTTTTCTATTTTGTCATTCCTAACTTGTGGGACACACTCATTTCAGAGTCACAGATAGATTCTACTCTCTTGAATTTTAGAAAAGTACTTAAATGTCTTTTCAACCTTGCTTTTTAAATTATTTTCAGTGTTTCAATATCTTTAGGTTAGTTTTTTACTGGCTTTTATAATTTATTCTTGTTTTTTAAAACTTGTAGAATACCATATTGGTAGTTGCTTAAAAATCTGACTAAATCTTCTTTGCAAACATTCAAATGTATATTCTATGCTTTCCCTTGGTTTTTAATATTTTTCCAAGTATTCTTAAAGCACATATATACAATACCTGTAGCTCATAGACCATAGCTCTTAGACGCTCAGAAACAAAACCTGACTCATTCAAAGAATCAACATTACCTTTATGGATGCTTTCTATATTTTTGGTTTACAGGTAATCCTCGCTTAGGAACCACAACTGGGACTGGCAACTCTGCCACTAAGTACCACTAAGTCAGTAAGTGGAAAATCATGTGACTATGATGGGCTTAAAATCTCACTTCCCCTTCAGTCGTTAATTGAAACATCATGTGACCACAACTTATGATTTTACTTCTACCTTCTCTATTAACTCTGCTTGTTGCAAGCCAGTTGCGAAGCCCACAAATGGTGATCATGTGACCACAGGATGCTGCAATGGTCATAAATATGCGCCGATTGCAAAGTGCCCAAATGGCTTAAAACATTTAACCAATAGAGAAAAAGAAAATGGAAGGATAACAGAAATCTTGCGGAGATTTTTCCAAAGTCTAAGTTAGCTCTACAGGTTAAAAATGTTAAGCCAAACATGGTTTAGCATGTTAGGCCAACTCTACCTCTGGATGTTGCAACAAAGATTCTTAGGATCTCCTGATCTCTTTCGTGTCCTGATGGGTCAGAAATAGGCAATTTTAACTTTCCACACAGATACTTCAGCTCCTTTTCAGTGGCCTCTGGAGCCACTGAATTATGTGGCAAACCATGATGGAGTGATTTTGATTTCTTCTTTCACAAATAGACATTACAACAGATGGGTTAAATATTGAAGGGGTTTACTGTGCCTGTTTCACTGTGCTGGATATCCCAAAGTGAAAAAGAGCAGTTGAAAACATCCTAACTTCTTTATAACTTTGTATAAGCTATATTTAACTCAGATTGTTAGGTAATTGACTCTTCTGTTAAGAATTATTCTTAGGAAGAATGGCATATTTTCATATCACCTTGAATTTTAAAAAGTTATTAGTTGAGTTTTGCCATCATCAGCTCTTTCTATTGCCATGAAACTACCAGATAGACAATTCTGATAATTTTCAGCTAATTACAGGAGCATGTTATTCCCAGTGACTGACTATACACAAGAATTAGCTAAGCAGGCTAAACTTCCTCTTAAAATTACGTTTTCTCCTAATAGCCATATGTCAGAGTCACGGAATTTATTTAATAGAGATCCGTAAGATAGTGAATTAATTGGTATGTTTGCACAACACACTTTAACCAGATCAGTTAAAGACTTAATGGTTCTATTAACATAAAGCAATAATCTTGTGTAGTTTTAATATTTTAGTTTTTCTACTGGCATTGTATTAACCTAGCCTATTTGGTTAGTTTTGGATTTACTGTATTGTTTGAACCCAGATTGTCTTTTCCCCATAACCAGATTAAGTACAGTTGTAATTGAAATTATTCAACCCCCATTGCAAATCAGGTTGATAGTCAAAATGTACAGACTTTCAGCTGTTTGCAATGATCAAATCAAACAAAAGCAATTGAAATAGCTCAACACAACAAATGCTTCAAGTGGTGTCCCCGAAGTCAACTGAAAATGCAACTTATAATGACTTCTCCAGTCTCAAAATTATTCAACCCCTTCATGGCAAGCATCTTCTGTTACTTAGTAGAGCACCTTTTTGCTGTTATGACCTGCTGCAAATGAAATGCATAGCCAGACACCAGCTTCTGGCAACGTTCCTGAGGAATCTTAGCCCATTCCTCATGAGCAATGGCCTCCAGTTCAGTAATATTCTTGGGTTTGTGTGCTGCAACTGCCTTCTTCAAATCCCACCAGAGATTTTCTATGGGGTTCAAGTCAGGTGACTGTGATGGCCACTGTAGAATCTTCCAGGACTACTTCTGCATCCAAGCCTTAGTGGAATTACGCCACGGGTGTGATCTATCAAATTTTTAAAAAGCAATAAAATGCTTCTTTTTATGGGCCTTTGTGAAGTTGATTTAAATATAAGTTATTTTTGCAGAGTAATACTGTTATTTAGATAATAGATTTTAACAGTTGTTTTAAATGTTATAAGTCATTTGGGGTACTGAGGCTGTATATTTTAGATATGATCTTCAGTTGGATTGTAATATGTTACTGTATTTATTTCTTGGTGCTGTATTTTAAGTTGTATTGTACCTCGTTATAGATGCATGAAAAGTCAGACTACTACTACTACTACTATTTGTGGCAATGTTAGCCACAAACACTTGAAGCCATAATCTTATGCACATTTGGAGTAAGACACAATCTGATGTATTTCAGAGACACTGGTTTAGGGTTTTATCTTTCGCTTATTCCAGTGGAAGTGTGTCATATGTCGTGCTAGACATCCCTCATAAAGTCTAACCCAGTAAGAATATGAAAAAGCAGCTGTCTAGCCATCCCACTTGTTCACTTGTTAAACATCAGGACTTTTATTTCAAAGTTCTTTTTAAAATAATTGGTCAAGAATAATCTTTGTTAGGGAGATTATTTGCTAATAGTCCAGCATGGCTGATTAATAGAAACTTAAAAGCTGATGATTGGATATCCAAAGTGTGTTAACTATCAATGTATGGAGAAAGTTGCATTCTCTCTGCTGCGGATGGGGGAAGTTGGCAACCATTTCTGCAATGTGAGAAAAGAGAAAAAACTGTGAGCCTACCTTGAAGACACCATCTCTGGGGGAAAAAAATGAGATTGTACTTTGCATGGAGAACTAGCTATTGTTTACTTCTGTGTGTTACCTGTTTACATGTGTATAAATCAAATATAGTCAACCCCCCTAAGCTGTCACTATTTCCCAAAAGTAGCCAAATTTGTGTTTTACTACCTGAAATCTCCTAGCCACTTGAAAGGAGGCATGCAATAATTAATGCTGATCCTAGAACTGGCCTTGGTGGCTAGTAATTATAATTGTTAATATGATAGGAAATGGAAAGTAAATAACAATTGGGATGTAATCATATTTAATCTAACATAATTGCAATTAAATTAGATAAAATCAAATTTAGGGCTTGGCCCAGCTCTGCCCACTTTCATCCTGGGTATCCCTCTAGCTTGCTATAAAAGGCAAAAGGCAATCCTAAACCTGGAAAAAAAATAGTTCTACTCTGGCACATCTAAAGGGCTGTTCTTATATGAGCAATGTTTCTTAACTTAATCACAAGGTTAAGTTTTCTGTCTTTTCTGTCTTTCAAAGAAATCCCATAAAAATTCAGTTGGAAAGACTATGCTTCATGGAAGCTAACACCTCAGTCTCTGTGATGCAGCACCTTCAGAGTTTGTTGCAGAAGGGTTTGATGGTGTCTTCCTTCTACTGCAATCCTCTCCAGGGAAAGAGATCATTACAGATAGCATCCAAAGGTCATCTTGGCATAGGACAAGACAGACTACTAATCGGGACAAAGCTACTGAATAATAATCATTATTTACTGTCTACCATACTGTCTACCATCAGTCATAGGTACCTTCCTTTTCCCCAAAATAGAAGTGAATGTTTCTCTTTTTATTTTTATTTTGGTGGGGGAGATCTTTTGGTGCTTTAGTTTTGTTTGGGTTTTTGTATTTCTTGAATAATTAAAGGATTGGCAACATGGAGAACAAAGAAGCACAAGGGAGTTTATTTTTTAAAAAAGCAGTGTACAGTATGTTGTATAGTTTGGACTGCATATTTTGGCATAGATCATCCATACATTTACAGGATATTAAGTATTTATCTTTTTTCTAAATAGCAAAGAGCAACGTTTGGATTCTTGATGACAGTAATTTGACCTTCTTACATATGCTCCCTGTGGAAAAATCTTAACTTTTCAGTCTGTGTGCCCATCTGTTAAAATCAATTTGTGGGCCTGCTTAGCAGGCTTAGCATAAGTGCCTATGAACTTAGGAAATGCGTGCAATGTTAAAAGAGTTCAGGCCAATCTTATGTGCTATTTAAAAAACTTAAACAGATCCTGCCTTGTTCTCCAATTGGATTAAGAGGGATGTTGGGGAGAGGCAAGTTAACCTATTCTCCTGCACTGGACATTTCCACAGCTTCACCTCTAAATCCCTGTTACAAACTGGGAGGAGAATATATATTAACCTCATTGGTAGACCCCTTCTTCCATGGGACCTCTTCCACCAAGTAAAAATTTCTACATGTAAAAAACAGTTTATGGGGAAATGGAAAATATGGGAAAGGGAAAGTAACCATTACATGCAGATATAAAATTCTAAATCAAATTGGTATAGCACGACTGCGATTTGCAACTTTCTTCCGTTTTCCCCATTGACTTTGCTTGTCAAAAGCTGGCTGTGAAGATCGTAAATGGTGATCACATGACCACAGGATGCTTTGACCATCGTAAATGTGCACCGGTTCCCAAGCGCCTGAACTGCGATCAGCTGCAACGGCCGCAACTTCAAGGACCAATCATAAGTCTCATTATTCAGCACCATTGTAACTTCGAACAGTTGCTGAACAACTGTGGTTGGTAAGCAAGGGCTACCTGTATTTACAACTTTATTATCCTGAGAGATAACATCTCTGATCTATGCTCTGATTTCCAGAAAGGAGGATGCGTGGCTACATCAAGATGCTTCTGAAACTTAAATCCACTTCTCAACCTGCAATTTCTTCCTTAGATTTCCTGTTTATATGTGTTCTCATTCAGTATTCCTTAATGATAGGGGAAAAGGTGGAGGAGGGGAGGGGAGCATTCCTTCCAATATTTACTGAGATATAATAGTATTGCAGGACTGTTATAGTCATTCTCTGCTTCTGGACTTCTCAAAGGCATGATTTGGCCATTGTGTGACACAGAATGCTTGCCAAGATTGCCTTTGGTCTGATCCAACAGATTCTTTCTGTGTCCACCTGTTCTGACCAAGCAGACTGAATACAGAAGAGGTATTAATGGGTTTTATTTAATACAAATTAATGTGCAACTGCAGTGGCTGAAGTGTGTGAGCAGGAATTCAGCCAGTGTGGCTGGAGTCAAGGACTGGCGTTGTTTGAGACCAGACAGGGAGCTAGGCTGGACTGACAGACCGAGTCACCAGTGCAGGATGGTTGAAACAGCTGGACTGGAACTGACTTGCACAGCAGCAAAGCAATGGCAAGACTGAACTGGTTGGCTGGAATCACCAACAGCAAGGCAGGAGTATAACCAGACTGGAGGATTGAACTCACTCAGCAGCCAGGCAAGGAGCAGAGACAAATCAGATCGTTGGCAACAAGTAGCTCCGGAGACAGCAGCAGCGCAGTGACAGCCAGCAACTCCAGAAGCAGGAGCAGCGCAGCAGCACAGCAGGAGACGAAGTTGCTCTACCCAGCTGATGAGAGTGGATCCAGGACCAGCGGCAGCGCAGCAGCAAAGCAGGAAGCAGGAGATGTGGCTGAGAGAGATTCCGGGGAAGTGGCAGCTCGGCGGCAAGGCAGGAAGCAGGAGGTGCAGCAGAGACAGAATTCTGAGGAGAAAAGTTTTCACAGAAGGTAGGGAGGTCGGCTGAAGCAGCCTGATCTGGGAACTTGGCTGGGAGAAGAGAATGGGTGTCACCAACAACCCGTTCTCTGTGTGGGCGCCTTTTAAGGCTTGACTTTCCTGCCATTTTCAGCAGGGAGCCAATCACCTTTTGAGCTCTCTTTGCCACTCTCCACTGTCAAGCGCTGATTGGCTGCTGAGTCTCTTCATCAGAGACTCCACCAATCAGCAGCTCTGAAGGCTCTGGTTTTCGCCCCCTCACCAACTGTCATCCAGTTCTCCTCCTCCACTCCGTCTTTGGAGTCCTCAGACTCCATCTTTACACCACCTCTCTATAAAGCTAAAAGTTGGAAAGGCAGAAAAAAATCCTTATTTCCAGCTGACCAAAATAAACCTTCCTTTGTTGCCACACCATCACTGTTGGGATCAGGCATTCAATATGTAGACGACTTTCTCAAGTCTCAGCCACTGCAGCTGAAAATCCTCCATCTCTGGTACCCACTGGCTATATTTTTGACCATGAAGTTGTTACCTGGAATTGTTAGGCTTCATTATTAGCTTTTAAGAAAAGGTGATACTGGCATTTCTAACATGGCAGTCTAGGCCTCTTTTCTAACTTTAGGACAACATTTTTTCATCTGGGCCAAGGCCATTTCTTCTGGTATGTGAGAACTTGCCTTTTCAGCAACTACAAGAGGGAGAGTATTCTGGAAGTCCTTGAATACACTTGCAAGTTTTAAAAGATACAAATCCTGCTGGGAAAGGGACTAATGTAACTTGTAAATTTGCCACTTGTGGAATGTTACCTAGAATCCATGTTTTCTATTGTTCAATTCTCACATGTAATCAGTGTCTTTCATTGTTTGATTACTTGCTTTATGATGTATCACATGTACTGAATGTATCATTTGTTTCTGCACCCTATAAAAGGTCTTCACCCCTCTTAATAAATGCTTTTTGCTTTTGCCTGAATTGCTGTGTGATTCCTGTTTTCAGGTAGGCAGAAAGCCACCTTTGCAAAGGTTAAGTTGTTTCTCTCCCAAATTCAGGGAATAGGTCTTCAGCTCCACACCAAACTTGGGGTGCCTGAGTTTACGGGCAACAAAGTGACTTGAAGATTGTGAATTAAATCAGACAAGTTTTTTTCTCAGATATTCTAATCTAATCGGTACTCATGTAAGTATTACTGATCTTACAGAAACCCACATAAATTGAATTAATTGCTAGGCTGGAAAAAGAGTTTTATTGAAATAGTCTAACCCCAACCTATTCAAGTTTGAGTTACCAAAGCCAGCACTTTGAATTGTGCCCAGAAGCAACTAGTTGGTACTCATACGTAGAAGACCACTCTTCATACTTTCCTGCTGCCCACTAGCAGATGGTTGACATAAAAACCTTGTTGGATCAGGCCACAGGTCCAACTAGCCCACCATTCTGTATTACCCAGAAGTCAACTGATACACTTGAAAAGTTCATATACAGAATGGAAAGCAACAGACCTCTTCCCAAGAGCCAATATTTAAGGCATGTTGCCTAAAGTAGTAGATAGATATCTATATTAATAGTCATTGGTACTGTGATTCTCCAGGAATCTGTCCTGTCCTCTTCTAAAACTATTACTACAGCTCCTGGCAGGAAATCCCTTAGTATAATTTTTTGCTGTGTAAGAGAGACAGAAGTTCCTTCTTTTGATCTTAAATCTTTATTTCATTTCAGTAGACAATCCTGAATTGCACAAGAAAAAATAGATCTTTCATGATCTTTTTCTGCAGGCTTCATTTCCTGGCTCCCTTGAACAAGTGAAATCATAGCTCTTTATAGTTTTCTAAAAACATTAAGGAATCATTGCACAGATCAAGGAGTGCCATTCTTCCCTTCCCATTAATGTGTGTATTATCTGGTCAAAACTGGTTGTTGCAATCACTGATAGTTACAAATCAATTCTCTATATTAAGAGTGTTACCCTCCCTTAAATCTCAGCCTTCATGCTTGAAACCTGTACAATCCAGGCATCATGTACTCTTTGTGGGGGGGGGGTGTACATTTTGAACAATGTCCTTCTTTGGGGCTTCACCTTTCAGGGCCCAGAATGCCCTTCAAGTCAAGATGCTGTCGTCCCCAGTGTTACAACCCTGAGGATATGTATGTTGTATATACTACAAACATAAAATTATTGTATTGTTATGGTTTCCTCTGGGTGGAAATAATTGCCAAATGAATGTCAGTTTCTAGATTCTTTTAGTGTACGGGTAGGTAACCTGCTGGTCTAAAACTGCACATGGCCTCGCAAACAAAGAAATAAGAACTCTTGCAAAAACCCTTTCCCCTTTCCAGGAAGGGAAGCAAATGCAGGTTTGGGTGGGGAGAGAGACAGAGTGTGGTAGATGCTAGGAAGGGTTTTTCATTCTGTCCATACATGATAGAATCCGAACAGATTATTCTTACAAAAAGTGGCTCTTGACAAGGGAGAGGATGCTTGCTCCAGCAATATAGAATATTGTGTTTAGGGATTACAAATAAGGTTTCCCAGTCTTGTTACTATGCAAAATATCACCTCCCATTCTATGTGCAGGTTCTCCCCAATTCATCTTCAAGCAGATTTGCACAAAACATGGGCACTCACCAATACAAACCAGTACTGGAATAATATGGAACACAATTATTGCTTGCTTTTTTAATGATAATTTTCCTTTCAATATCAAATATATCAATATTTGCAGAGAGAACTTTCTCTGTCAGAGGGGGCAGAGGCATTTGCAGAATCCAGTGCAACATTATGCTCCACATGTACAACAATGGTTGAGCTTGGGTCACATCAGTGCAACCCTGCTTTCATCATTTGCTCCCCTCCAGATGCAACTTGACATTTAATTTGTTGGATTTCTACATTTCAAACAACTGATAAAAGCACAGATTTCAGCAATCCTTGTAAGAAGCAATTATAGAGGTAATTATTTACAGTAGTCTTCTCCATCTGTATCAGACTAAAAGGTCTCCCTTGATTCTCATGTCTTCATGGACATATCCATGTAGTTTTCTTGGCAAAATTATGGAAGTACTTTGCCACTATCTTATTGTGAGATTTAAAAAAAAAAATCTTGCAGAGTGCTGGAAAGCATTTGGCCCACACCAGGCATTTCTATAAAAATAAAATTTATTTACAGAAAACACAAAAACATATTTACAGGCTTGTGCATTCACACACATGCTCAGAAAGAACTGAGCTGCTTACTTGGCTGCAAGGCTAAAAACTAAAACAAAAGTCCTGCAAGCTGCCTTCCCCTCAGGCAATGCAACTATTAACACCTAAACTGAGACCAATTAAATTCGATCTCTTCACCCGGCCAATGCTTAAGGAAGTACTTAATTACCATGGTAGCCAAGAGTAGAAAAAAATGCCAACACTCCCCCTTTTTTTATGCTAATGAGTAAGACACAAACCAATTTTCTTTGTCAACTCTGTATGTCTTGGTAGAGCAAGAGGTTTGGTTAAAATATCAGCAATCATGTCTTTTGATTCACAATATTTTAATATTATTTCCCCTTTGGCTATCATGTCTTTGATATAGTGATATCTAATATCTACTTGTTTTGTCTTTCTTCACATATACACATGGATCTGCTTTTCCTTTTACAAAACCAAAATTCTGCAGTTTTTCATCTAATTTTTGGTTCCAAGATCTAGCAGCCTGTTTTAACCCATAGATTGACTTCTGCAGTTCACAGACCAGATTCTCCCCTTTTTCATAGCCAGGGGGTTGCTGCATGTATAATTTGTGGTCTAAATCACCATAGAGAAATGCAGTTTGAATGTCATAGTGGTGAACTGACATTCCTTTGAGTGCGATTTTTAACAGTAATCTAATTGATTCACCTTTAGTAACTGGTGCAAAAGTCTTGTCAAAGTCTAAATCTTTCCTTTGAGTGAACCCTTTTGCAACCAACCTTGCTTTATATTTTTGGATTTTGCCATCAGCATCCCTTTTCAGTTTGAAAACCCACCTACAACCTAAACAGCGTTCATTGTGAGGTAGATTTACCAGTTTCCATGTTTTATTTTCTTTCAGGGATGCTAAATCCTGTTGTGTGGCAGAATGCCAATTTTGTGCAATCTCAGGTGGTAAAGCATTCAGTTATTCTAAGGACTCAGGTTCTGTGAATATGTGAAAAGCCTTTACTGTTTCAGCCTGAAAACATGATGGAGGAACACCTTTATTACTCCTCTGAGATCTGCGAGGTAATACAGGGCTTAAATTTTGACTCCTATCTCTTTCCTAAGAAGCATCTGTCTCATTAGACAGATCTTCAGTTTACTTTTCTGGTTTAATGTCCTCATCAGGCAAAAGATTATTATCAGCAAGTCCTTGCTGTTCTGTTCTTGTCATTAAATCAACTGGAGAGCTAGAATTTAATCTCCCCCAGTTTTGTTCAGCAAAAGCAGCGCTTTTGCTAATTATTAATTTCTTGCCCACTATGAACCTGTAGCTCCTCTGGCTTTGTTCATAGCCAACAAAGATGGCTTTCTTTGTAGTGGGGCCTCCTTTCCTTCTCTGATGGTTTGGAATATGAACCCATGCAGTGCTACCAAACACTCTAAGATGGTTTACCTTTGGTTTCACACCATAAAACAAATGGAATGGAGTGTCCTGAATCACAGAGTTATACAGTCTGTTTTGCACATAACAGGCAGTGAACATTGCTTCTCCCCAGTACTTAAAAGATAAATGAGAATCTTTCAGCATGCATAATGTTCCATTTTGCAAAGTTCTGCCCTTTCTTTCAGCAACTCCATTTTGCTGAGCGGTGTAAAGGTTAGAAAGAATTTGTTCTATCCCCTTTTCAGCTAAGAACCTTTTGAATTTGTGAGAAAGGTACTCTCCTCCTCTATCACATTGGAGTGCAGATACAGGCCTTGGGAATTTTCCATTTGCCCATGTCACAAAACTTTTAAATTTCTCAAATGCTTCATATTTATACTTTTAAGATGTAAATAAATGTGTATCTTGAGAAATCATCAATGATGGTCATTGCATACCTTGCTTGTCCAAGACTTGGAGCAAAAGGACCAATAATGTCAGAGTGTACAATTTCCAAAGGTCTAGTTTTAACTCTGTCACTGTGCTTACTCACAGGAGCTTTTAGTGTTTTGCATTCTTTGCAAACTACACAGTCTAAGTATTTATCACAGGGTTTTATCTTTAGGTCAGCACACAGCTGTGGCATTTGTGCTATATACTTGAAATTAGCATGACCAAATCTCCTGTGCATCAGGTGTACACATTGGTCATGATATGGAGTGTTGCCAACTGCAGCCTTGCAGCTTGGCTTCCCTGCATTTTGCACAATGTACAAGGAGTCTTTGAAAATACCAGTAGCAGACAATTTCCCATTTTTATGTATCTCACAACCATTTTTCTTAAATGTTGTGATATACCCTAGTGCAGCTAATTGTGCCACAGATAAAAGGTTTGACTGTAAATTTGGCACATACAACACACCTTTCACAGTTTCTCCCAAGCAGGATAAATACAAGTCACCTTGTCCCATAATTTTGGTCACAGACCCATCAGCCAAAGATACACTTTGTCTTTCAGTTTTAGACAGTGACATAAAAGAGCTTTTACAATTACATAAATGACAATTGGCCCCAGAATCTAACACCCATACATCAGAATTACCCTTCTCAGCAACCTGTGCAATTTGGGTTGTCTGAAGAGCCTTCTTCTGTGTTGCCCTTGTGTTCTTCTTCTCTGTCTTTCTACTCTTGGGTCTCAAGGCACAGTCTTTCTGCAGATGTCCAACTGAACCACAGGTGACGCATTGCTGGCTGGCTAGTGCTGTGGCCTCAGCTTCCTTTCCCTTTTTTCCCCTTGTTTTCTGGTACTGCAGCTTTCCAGAAGAGATGGGGGGGGATCTTTCCTCTCTCTTCTCCCATTCAGCGAGTAAGCGCTGTGTAACATACGATGGGGTGAGTCCTGCTTCAGGCATAGCCTCCAGGGTACAAATCAGTGTGTCCCACATTTCATTCAATGAGGACAGCAGTATATATGATTTTGTGAGAGGTGTAAATTCCATTCCTCTCTCCTGCAACTCGAACAAACAGCTGCTGAATATCATGCAGGTGCTCAGGAAGGCTATCTCCTTCTGCAAGGTAGGCTTTGTACAGCTTTTTTGTCAGGGTAACTTTACTCCCTGTTGTTGCCTTTACATACAAGTCTCTCAAAGCGTCCCAAAGTTGCTTAGCAGACTGCATGCCTCTCACTTGCACTAGCTGATTATCCTCAACTCCCAGGATAATGGTGGCTCTAGCTCACTCATCCTGTCTAAGCCATTCAGCACTGGGATTTTGGGGGGTTTGCTCACCAATTGGCAGCCAAAGATTCTCTCTGCAAAGATACATTTCCATCTTCAGGGCCCAATTCAAATAGTTGGTCTCTGATAGGCACTCAAGAGGCATCGCTGAGGGCTGGGAGGTAGCCATGGCTTCTTCCTTCTTTTGCAAGTCACCTCAGCTGGCTTCTTTGTCCTGTAGACCGGTAGTTGCTGGAAAATCTCCAGGTGGCTCCAAAGAAAAATCTTCACAGGTCTTTGCTATCTGCCTTTAAATCGTGCATGAGGTGTGGAGCTGATCCTGAGAGTCCTATTGGGAACACTTTAAAATAGTTGTGTCTTTTCCTAGGCTTTCATGGCTGCACTCCACAGTCAGTTCATGATTCCAGAAAAAGACACATTTGGTTGAACATGTTCCCAACTAGTGCTATGTGCATATCCATGTAAGTTCTGAATCATACTTTGCCCTTAAAATCCAGTTTTCTGCATAGCCCTAACACATATCAACTAATAAGTTCCATTATTGGGTTGCTGTTACCTTTCTTTAAAGAAAACTCCCATCTTTCTGAAGAATATACTAAAAGAAGTTTACAACAGGAAATGAATAAAATTGTAATAGCACTTGGCAGAATGTTTGTTCAGAAGGCTTACTGATAAACAGGAGAGAATGTTGCCTGGTGTTTGTTCAACACAAGCAAATGGAGATGGCTGGGAAATCTGTATGCTTGAATGAGCAAGGTACACACCACTGATTCTGTTGAAAAGTATTGTGTTAGGGTGAGTTTGGCTGCCAGGTAGCTTTTGGGGGCAATTCAAGATGGTCATCATATTTGAAGCCCTACAAGATTGTCTGCTCTGAGATCAGTCTAATCTGGTGAGATCAGGAAGAGAAAGACCCACTGCCAAGGAAATGTCATCTTCAAGGCTTCCCCATTGAGCCTTCTTGGTAATGCCCTCACTACTCTGGAACTACCTTTCCCCAGAAATCCAGACTGCCCCTCCCTATTACGTTTTTAAAGAGCTTTGAAAACCTAGCTCTTCCAGAGAGCATTTGGGAACAAGATGGAAAGTCATGCTGCAGGTGTAGAAACATTGTGTGATGTTATGAGAACAGTTATGGATTTAGTTGTTCTGGTACTTATTGTTTTAAACTCTATTTTGAAGATAACATGTTGTAAGCCACTCAGATTCTTTGGGCTGAAGCAGCATATGAACCAGAATAAATGAATAAATAGAAGTCAGAAATGACTTGCTGTCCAAAGAAAGTTTTTGTCCAGGTTGTCACCTGAGCAAATGCTGTTTGCTCAAATCTGATGATTTGGTCATGCATGTGGGAAAACAGCTCTTAGTTTGGAAATGGAAAGTTGCTTTCTGGATTTCAAGAGTTAGATATTTAGATGATATTCTGCTTTTCTGAATTTGTGGGGGAGGGTTTTTTATATAAGTTGCATGCAGAAGGTTGAAGGTTCCATTCCTGAATTGCTTATAAGAAAGGTCAAGACCTTCTCTGCCAAAGACCAATGAGACTAGAAAATTGTTGTTGTTATTTGCTGGGCTATATGGACAAATATTTGGAGTGGTATAAAGTAGCTTCCAATGAATGGCCTATGGGACTTTCCGAATATGATGTAATGTAAAATAATGGATGCCCACTCTTGGCAAGGTTGAGGATGCCTTTATATTACTACAGAAATACACAAGAGGGTGCTCTCGAGTCATTATTAAGCAAGACATATCCATGTCTAAGCTGCCTCAATTTACATGAGCTTTTAAGAGTCAGATGCATTTACATTCCTGCATGTACATAGCATGAGACAAATGAAGGATTCCACTTAGCATATTCTTACAAGTTAAATACTATTAGTTTGACATTTGTCAAAATGAAAATCAGCTACTTTTTAGAATTTGCTTTTCTGAAGGTTTAATAGGCTCTCATTATATGAGGTTGTTGAGACATCATGGTAACTTCACAGGAGTAAAGTTCATTTATCTATCTATCTATCATATTTTTATCACCACCCATCTCCCCCACACAGGGGACCCTATTGCATTTCCTGCAGGGAAGGCATGAAAAGTACCCACCTCTTTATAGTAAAGGAGGGCGTAACTTTTTGGTAGCACCCTTAGAGTGCTCGGCTGCATGCCATGCTTCAGAAAGTGGGTTGCAGCGAGGAGAAAATGTAGTTACAGATGGTCCTTGTTTAGCAACCACATTTGGGACTGGCAATGCGGTCCTTAAGCAAAGCATTCGCTAAGTGAAACCACAGCTGTGCTTATGATCTTACCACAGATTTCCTTTGCTTTACAGACCTGTGAAGGTTGTCAATGCAAAGATTGGTCACAAAGTTTTTCATCACCGTCATAACTGTGAACGGTCGCTAAATAAGGCAGTTGCTCTAGTTGTATGTCATCTAGAGTTGTGATGGTGAATAAAGGAGCTTATAAATGATTAGATCAATAAATTAAACCACAAGTTCTTTCTTCTAGACCTGGTAGCTCTTAATATTGCATCTCTTAAGTACAGCATCATCCAACCTTCTTCCCATTTTAATGAGCTTGGCAGCTACAGACAATGGCCTTTTGAAATTTGCCAATTTGTGAATGAATTCTCCATATTTCTCCAAGGGAACAAGAATTCTCCAACCATTTCTGCACCCTTAGAGGGGCAGGAGTTCATGATGACATGTTGCAACCTGCCTCAACTTCATGCAGATTAAGCCAATCACCATGCAGAGAGAGAGATCTGTTGTCTCCATAGATGCCTGAACATCTTTAATCCTGCTGTAACTTGTCTTGTAATTAGAGTCCTTTGTATATTTTGTTGCACAACTTAGGATCCTGATCCTGCACTGCCAGTGGCCTGAAAAAGGCTTTAAAAAAACAGAAAAGGAACCTACAATGCCAGAGGCTATACAACAAATGAGTTTCCATATTCTGCTACGCCACATTTTTTTAAACTACAGTTTGAAATGTTGTACCATCTAGAGATGCACAAGGAGAGATCCACAAGCACAACAGAACTTGCTCCAAGGAGCATCACAGGTCATATAACAAGCTGTTTTTCAGACTCAAGATGGGGATGGGAGTTACAATGCAGAGCTCCCATTGCTCGTCCCAGCTTCTGCACACCAAGCAGTTCAAAAACATGCAAATGTGAGTAGATTAATTGGTACCGCTTCGGCGGGAAGGTAACGGCGTTCCGTGAGTCATGCTGGCCACATGACCCGGAAGTGTCCTATGGACAACGCCGGCTCCAAGGCTTTGAAACGGAGATGAGCACCGCCCCCTAGAGTCGGACACGACTGGACTTTACATCAAGGGAAACCTTTACCTTTACCTTTTATTGTAAACCATCATCTATGATCTCTACAAGAGGTTGCCTTCAGAAAATGATTGGAAACTGCAGTTTGCATAGTTGACTGCTTGGAGAATCCTGCCCTAATTTTACAATTTCACACTGATACTGAATTTGTATGAGGATCAAGTTAAAGTGCTGATACTGACATTTTAAATACCTAAATGTCCAAGGGAGCAGATTCTTGAAAAATATAGCTCTTTCTGTATGAGCCAAGGCCAGTGAAGACATCTTCCACTTTGAAACTGGCACACAGGTCATGGCATTTTCTCAGCCATTGTACCAACGATCTGCCCCTCCCTGCTTAGGAATCTATGCCACTGCAATATAGTGATTAAGAGCAGTAGATTAGGACTGGGTAGATGCAGATTTAAATCCCCACTTATTAATCACACTGAGTCAATCTGATCCACACATTTCAACCTGAGGCAAGGATTGTTTGCCAGGATATAATGGCTTCTTGGATTTATTTATTTATTTTATTTATAGGCTGCCCCAATCAGTACAATCCTAGGTGGCTTACAGGATACAACAATGAAGAATGAATGAATGGATGGATGAATACAACAGAAGATATCATTCACAAAGAAAATCTGGAGAAAAAACAACTATCAGTTAAACAACTGGCGCATCCTACAAGGGTTCTACCACTCATTCTAACCCAGGGCTCACTTAAACAGGGCTTGGGGAGGGCACACTTTCTTAAATAATGGTTTCTGCCTGGCTTGAAGGAAACTTGAACATTGATTGACTGATTGATTTCAAATGGATAGGTGGAAAATAACAGCTAGAAGTGCACTGTGAACGGTATTAGAGGTTTTATGGAAGCTAAAGACATTCTAATGTATTAAGGCAAAGGTGCTCAACTCAGGTCTCAGGTTCACATGTGGCCCTTAGAAAGACTTGGAAGCAGACCAGTAGAGACCTCCAAAATGGTTACCCAACTCTAATTCTAAGGAGACAATAGTGGGAAAAGTAAATACATACTGTGAGAATAATCATACCAGTTATATTTTGTCCTGACCCCAACCACTATTTTTTGTTTTAGATGGCCCAAGCATACCTTCAGTCTAGAAAAACATCGAAACAATTGTACAAAGGGATTTGGTGGGGTTGAAGCCTCGGACATCAAGCAGGAGGATCTATGGCTACTTTAATTCTGGGCTGGAGTAAAAAGGGAACAGGACATATGAAAGAGGAGACTGAAAAAAACTGCAAGTACGTGAATTAATAAAGTGGATTTTCCAATGGGAAAAAGAAGGGGAAGACAGGAAAAGAACAAAAAGCAGACTGAAAGAGGTGCAAGGGGCTAAGGACAATGGAACTGTGTGTGTGCTTTCGAGTCACTGTTGACTCTTAGAGACTGCCTGGACATGTCCCTGCAGTTTTCTTGACAAGATTTTGGAAGTGGTTTGCCATTGCCTGCTTCCTAAGGCTGAGAGAGCATGACTGGCCCAAGTTCACCCAGCTGGCTTCTTGCCTAAGGCGGGATTAGAACTCACAGTCTCCCAGTTTCTAGCCTGGTGCCCACTGCACCAGACTGGCTCTCTAAAGACAATGGAAGTGACAGAGGTGAAATCAGACAAGGACTTGGGATATGCAGTCAAGCTTTCAGCTGCTGATCTGTACTAATGCAGCTGTGGGTTTAATATTTTTCAAAGTCACATTCTTTTGAACTCAATACTTGTATTGCATGGAAGTTGATCACTGAACAATAAAAATAGATTATCTGTGCCCCTCTTATTGATGAGAAATTAGTCTTCAGCTGTGGAAAGATATGGCCCCAATTATTCAGTGGATTGAAGACCTGATATAACTTGCAACTTACAAATAGGCTGCTTGTAGATGTAGATTTCAGATATCCATGAAATATGGATGTCCTTTATTGAAACTGTTGTGTAAAATTTCACTTACATATATGCATATGAGAAGCCTTTTTATACATACATGTTATTGTTGTTGTTTTTCTTCTTTTTCTTTTTTAGCAATTTTATCTGTTTTATTAAATAAATAAAGGCAAAAATGTAGCTGCAGTGGCAAATGATACTGATCTAGTAACATGTTGGAATATTAGATACTCAATCTCGCCTCTTGGGTGCTTGTTCTCCATGTTATTGTTGTGGTGTTACATTTACTCGTTTTTAGAGTTCTGTGGCTGGAGTTGTCTTGGTGCTATTCTAGGGATAGACAAATGTGTCACAGAGAAAACCCAAGCATAAAAAGGAAAGGAAGAAGTCATATCCAGACAGAATACCAAGGTTCCTGGAGAACCTCCGCCATCACCACAGAACTAGGTCTCTCTAGGTCTCTGTCCTTGCTTGACTTTAGTTGGCTTCCCCTTATACCCAGTAGACTAACCTGGTGCCCTGTAATTTATCTGGAGGGCATCAAATTGGAGAAGGGAAATGAACATACATACTCATATGAGTTTAATAAAGTACAACTTAGGTGTATGTCTGTATTTAAGTGACCTATTTTGTCCTGATACTTTAACCATAAAAGACACAACTTTGTGTATATGGATATGTGCACTTGCTGAAGTAGTTGCTTCTGTTGCTAATTATGGAAAAAATAGCTAGATTTATACCATGGTTCCTAAAGCTGATTTTTCACTATAGAGATTCACAAGCTGGTAAACTGCTGGTTGGAATACTGTAATAGTGTCTACATGGAGCTGCTCAGACATTTCAACTAGTTTAAAACTGGACAATTGATTTCTAACTGTGTTTTATAGATGGAGCCACACTGCACTGATCTTGCATGAATTATTTTGCCTGCCAGCCCAGTTCAAGGTGCTGTTGCTCATTTTTAGAAACTATAAATCAGTAAATACCTCAAGTTGTGCCTTGGCCCATACCTTCATCCTGAAGCATTATGATCTTCAGATGAATCCCCTTTCAAGTAGCATTAACTGCGGATCTAAAATTAGGCATATCAAAGGAAAGAACCCTTTCTTTGGTGTTCCACTAAAGTTGAAGTAGATCTAACACTACAGTCTTTTTGGTGCCAAGTCAAGACATTTTATCTGCCTCAAAATTTTAAATTCACTTTCTTCCTTCTGTTCTTCCCTGTAGCTATCCGGTTTTGCTACTTTCAACCTTATTGTTATTGATGCTTGATATATTGCCCTATTTTTGTATAGTACGTTTACTTACTTACTTTCTACCTTGGAATCCACCATAATGAAGGCTGAGTAAACACTTCTATAATGAATAAATAATAAACATGAACTGATGATATTC
The DNA here is from genome assembly GCF_035149785.1 of Candoia aspera. Taxonomy (NCBI): domain Eukaryota; kingdom Metazoa; phylum Chordata; class Lepidosauria; order Squamata; family Candoiidae; genus Candoia; species Candoia aspera. The sequence goes on from NC_086153.1 coordinate 316,470,395, forward strand.
TATTCAAATGGGTGAGACATACATTCATAAATAAATAAAATATTCTAAAGCTGTTTTCACACAACACATTAAACCATGGTTTACTGAATAAATTTGGCTGCATTATAGATCATGCTAAATGATAACCCATAGTTTACAAATGGCAGAAGTTGAGTTCACAAAGCACATTAAGGCCCAAACAAGCCACATACCTTAGTATGTTGTGTGAACCCATACAAATAATACATAAAAGGTAGAGGGTCAGTTGACTCCAAGTCCTCCTGACTTTAACCCATGCTTGTAGGCAGAAATTAACCATCAACACTTAAAGATGGGTTAGAGAAAGTAAGTGACATGCATGTCGAAGATTCAGCATCCCTGACCCTCTTTTTTTCTTTGTGAATGGGCCTGTTTGATGTTCTGACAGAGGACTGCTGTCCTTCACATGTGTTGTGGCCTTGAAGTTCCTTTGAATGAGAGAGACCAGAGACCTTTGCATTTTTTTCTTTCTTTGTAAACATACAAGCAAAAACACAACAGATGCAAATTGACTCTTATAGCAGACAGCAAAGTTGCTGACAAAGCAATAGATTTCCAGATCAGCAATACAAGTCCTCTGTTGCCTTATATCAAGAAGTCCCTAAGGCATAATAGATAATGCGCAAGGCCAGAATGACAAGACTAGAGTTACTATATCTAGGCTACAAAATTCCAGGCAATCACAAATGGCAGCAAAGAGACACAGAAAGCTGTAACTCTTTTCCGTCATGTAGTGGTCATCTGGAATTTTGCAGTCCAGATATAATAGACCTAAACAATACTTTGGAAAGCTGTAAGTAAGTGATTTGGTCTAATAATGTTTATGATGGAGTAGAAGGATTTAAATAGAAGTGCCTTAGTCTGGAGCTTGGTACTTTTCCTCCTTTTTCTTTATTTCCTAGAAACTTGACTCTTGATCATTGGAGGTCCCAGCTTTGTTCAAAAGTCTGATCGACTCAGGTTCCTGAACCTGGGCCTGTAACCTGTATTGCTACCCCGGTGTTGGTAATACATCTGTTCTGGCTGGCACTTTCTCATCTAGGTTTAGATTAAGTTGCTGCAATTCAAAATGGAGATCATGGCTTTTCCATAGCAATCCATTCTACCACTAATCCCAAGTAAAAACATTGATTACTGATTTAGAAGGTGTCCAAATTCATACTGCAGAACTCCCTTCTTTTTCACCACACCTGCAGTGTGAAGAAAATAATTCTCACCTTATCTAGATAGCAGATTGATCATGAAAGAATACATCTTATACACAAGCCTTCAATGAGGAGGTACCAATATTTCCTAGAATAGAGGTATACAACCTTCTAATAGCAATGCTTTTGAGGCAGCTAAAAAGTACAAAGTAGGCATACATGTGGGTGCAATCGGATTGATGGGAAGATTGGCTGTTTTTTTTCTTTTTATTGTGCTATGTCAATTTCCTTCAGCAAAGGATCATTACCTTGTGCTGGAGCTTGAGCACCTCAATGATGCCATGAGCTAAACCGTGAAAGGCCACCCAAGGTGGGAAGGTCATGACAGAGAGGTCAGACTAAATGCGATCCCTGGGGAAGGTAATGGCAACCCACCCCAGTATTCTTGCCGTGAAAACTAAATGGATCAGTACAACCAGAGATATGTCGGTATACCATCGGAAGATGAGACCCCCCAGGTCGGAAGATGGTCAAAATGCTACTGGGGAGGAACAGAGAATGAGTTCAACTAGCCCCAGACATGATGATGCAGCTAGCTCAAAGCCGAAAGGACAGCTAGCAGCCGACAGTGCTGGTGGTGAACGGCGAATCCGATGTTCTAAGGATCAACACACCATTGGAACCTGGAATGTAAGATCTATGAGCCAGGGCAAATTGGCTGTAGTTATTGGTGAGATGTCAAGATTAAAGATAGACATTTTGGGCGTCAGTGAACTGAAATGGACTGGAATGAGCCACTTCACATCAAATGACCACCAGATCTACTACTGTGGACAAGAGGACCACAGAAGAAATGGAGCAGCCTTCATAATTAATAGTAAAGTGGCTAAAGCAGTGCTTGGATACAATCCAAAAAATGATAGAATGATCTCAGTTCGAATTCAGGGCAAGCCAACTAACATCACAGTGATCCAAATATACGCCCCAACCACAGATGCTGAAGAAGCTGAAGTAGAGCGGTTCTATGAGGATCCGCAGCACCTACTGGACAACACGCCTAAAAGAGATGTTATTTTCATCACGGGAGACTGGAATGCTAAGGTGGGCAGTCAAATGACACCTGGAATTACAGGTAAGCATGGGCTGGGAGAACAAAACGAAGCAGGACATAGGCTGATAGAATTTTGCAAAGACAACTCACTCTGCATAACAAACACTCTCTTCCAACAGCCTAAGAGACAGCTTTATACATGGACTTCACCAGATGGACAACACCAAAATCAGATTGACTACATCCTTTGCAGCCAAAGGTGGCGGACATCTATACAGTCGGTAAAAACAAGACCTGGAGCTGACTGTAGTTCAGATCACGAACTTCTTCTTGCACAATTTAGGATCAGACTAAAGAGATTAGGGAAGACCCACAGATCAGCTAGATATGAGCTCACTAATATTCCTAAGGAATATGCAGTGGGAGTGAAGAATAGATTTAAAGGACTGGACTTAGTAGATAGGGTCCCAGAAGAACTCTGGACAGAAGTTCGCAACATGGTTCAGGAGGCGGCAACAAAATACATCCCAAAGAAAGAGAAAACCAAGAAGGCAAAATGGCTGTCTGCTGAGACACTAGAAGTAGCCCAAGAAAGAAGGAAAGCAAAAGGCAACAGCAATAGGGGGAGATATGCCCAATTAAATGCAAAATTCCAGAGGCTAGCCAGAAGAAATAAGGAATTATTTTTAAACAAGCAATGCATGGAAGTGGAAGAAGACAATAGAATAGGAAGGACGAGAGACCTCTTCCAGAAAATTAGAAACATTGGAGGTAAATTCCAGGCCAAAATGGGTATGATCAAAAACAAAGATGGCAAGGACCTAACAGAAGAAGAAGAGATCAAGAAAAGGTGGCAAGAATATACAGAAGACCTGTATAGGTAGGATAACAATATCGGGGATAGCTTTGATGGTGTAGTCAGTGAGCTAGAGCCAGACATCCTGAAGAGTGAGGTTGAATGGGCCTTAAGAAGCATTGCTAACAACCAGGCAGCAGGAGGCGACGGTATCCCAGCTGAACTGTTCAAAATCTTGCAAGATGATGCTGTCAAGGTAATGCATGCTATATGCCAGCAAATTTGGAAAACACAAGAATGGCCATCAGACTGGAAAAAATCAACTTATATCCCCATACCAAAAAAGGGGAACACTAAAGAATATTCAAACTATCGAACAGTGGCACTCATTTCACCTGCCAGTAAGGTAATGCTCAAGATCCTGCAAGGTAGACTTCAGCAATTCATGGAGCGAGAATTGCCAGATGTACAAGCTGGGTTTAGAAAAGGCAAAGGAACTAGAGACCAAATTGCCAATATCCGCTGGATAATGGAAAAGGTCAGGGAGTTTCAGAAAAACATCTATTTCTGTTTTCTTGACTATTCTAAAGCCTTTGACTGTGTGGACCATAACAAATTGTGGCAAGTTCTTAGCAGTATGGGGATACCAAGTCATCTTGTCTGCCTCCTGAGGAATCTGTATAACGACCAAGTAGCAACGGTAAGAACAGACCACGGAACAACGGACTGGTTTAAGATTGTGAAAGGAGTATGTCAGGGCTGTATACTCTCACCCTACCTATTCAACTTGTACGCAGAACACATCATGCGACAAGCTGGGCTTGAGGAATCCAAGGCTGGAGTTAAAATCACTGGAAGAAACATTAACAATCTCAGATATGCAGATGATACCACTTTGATGGCTGAAAGCGAGGAGGAAATGAGGAGCCTCAAGACGAAGGTGAAAGAAGAAAGTGCAAAAGCTGGCTTGCAGCCAAACCTCAAAAAAACCAAGATTATGGCAACCAGCTTGATTGATAACTGGCAAATAGAGGGAGAAAATGTAGAAGCAGTGAAAGACTTTGTATTTCTAGGTGCGAAGATTACTGCAGATGCTGACTGCAGTCAGGAAATCAGAAGATGTTAAATTCTTGGGAGGAGAGCAATGACAAATCTCGATAAAATAGTTAAGAGCAGAGACATCACACTGACAACAAAGGTCCGCATAGTTAAAGCAATGGTGTTCCCTGTAGTAACATATGGCTGCGAGAGCTGGACCATAAGGAAGGCTGAGAGAAGGAAGATCGATGCTTTTGAACTGTGGTGTTGGAGGAAAATTCTGAGAATGCCTGGGACTGCAAGAAGATCAAACCAGTCCATCCTCCAGGAAATAAAGCCAGACTGCTCACTTGCGGGAATGATATTAAAGGCAAAACTGAAATACTTTGGCCACATAATGAGAAGACAGGACACCCTGGAGAAGATGCTGATGCTAGGGAGAGTGGAAGGCAAAAGGAAGAGGGATCAACCAAGGGCAAGATGGATGGATGATATTCTAGAGGTGATGGATTCGTCCCTGGGGGAGCTGGGAGTGGCGACGACCAACAGGAAGCTCTGGCGTGGGCTGGTCCATGAAGTCATGAGTCAGAAGCGACTGAACGAATAAACAACAACATATCTATTTCAGGGCTAGAGTTTTCATTTTTTTTTCTACCTTTCCTACCTCAAAACAGCAGGAATTGGTGCTTTCAGTTTTCAGCAATCATGATCAGAGGTGTCTCCAAGAGTTACAAAGAAAGATTTGTGGGGGCTGCATGTTGCCACCCTTGTCTTGGAACCTTATAAAGCACACCTGGGACATGCAACAAAATATTGCTGTGTTGAATAGTCCCATTACATGCAACTCCATTCCACTTGATCTCCTGTAATATATAGTTAACATCCACTTGGATTAGTTTTAAGGAAACATCTTATACCCCTTCAGGCTTTTGTTTTCTTAAATATTTCTGTATTTTTGCAAAACTTGGGATTTTCCCAGCCTTGTTCTTGTGCATGGATGTAGCTGTTTTGGCCACATAATTAACACCTCTCATTTAGAACACTGGAGGGAGAGGCAATTCTGGCCATTGATAAAACATGTAGCATTTCAGAGTTTTTAACCCAATTCCCATATGTTACTTAGTAAAGGTAAAGGTTTCCCTTGACATTAAGTCCAGTCGTGTCCGACTCTAGGGGGCGGTGCTCATCTCCGTTTCAAGCCAAAGAGCCGGCGTTTGTCCGTAGACCCTTCCGTGGCCGGCATGACTGAATGGAATGCCGTTACCTGCCCACCGAAGTGGTACCTATTAATCTACTCACATTTGCATGTTTTCGAACTGCTAGGTTGACAGGAGCTGAGACTAGCAACGGGAGCTCACCCCGTCACGTGGATTTGAACCGCCGACCTTCCGATCAGCAAGCTCAGCAGCTCAGCGGTTTAACCCGCAGCGCCACCGCGTCCCACTCATATGTTACTTGGTCATCCTTAAAACTATCTTAGTTGGTCAATATTTCCTCGTTCCCATTGCCTAAGTAAAGGGAGAAGCTGCCTTCCTGACCTATTTTGGATATGGTACAGAGCTCATTCTTCCTCTAGCCACCACCATGCAGTAGCACTCTGGCAAACTGAAGGCTTGTTGTAAAGGTAATTTAGAAACATATCTAGTTTTTGTATTTTTCTTGGTGTGCAGAGAGAGTCAGTGTGAATGTTGCCTAATTTGTGTCAGAGTAAATCAGAATCTGTAGGACCATGTGCAGTTCTGCTGCCTCCTTATGTCATCATACCTTGAATGGCTCCTTGTATTCCCTTGAATGGTTCTGCTCAGCTGGTAATTTCAGTGGAATGCTGAAACATCTTCCTGAAAGCTCATATGTGCCAGACAGAGTATCAGGTCCTATGGCTTCCTAGAGATGACAAGGTTAGTGTCTCATCTGATATAATGGGACAGATTTTTTTTAAAGCAAACAGTATTAGCTTGGCCTTCACTGACAGCTTTTCAGACCTTGGATAAATTATTTCTTTATTGTTTCAGTGAGTCACTGAGTCATTTCCTGTCAATATTTACTAGTTTCCTTTCAATGCATTACAGAGTCTCCTCATTCATGTCAACTGCTGGCAGCCAAAGATTCTGCCCTGTTCATTATGGTCAGTGATTTGAGTCATGAGCATGATCTGGCATTCAGTGGCCAATATTCTATCAGAGTGCAGCTAGCAGAGTGCATCAGCAACTCTACTTAAAAATCAAATAAAATTGTATCCATTCCTAACACTGTTTAAACAAAAGTGTGTCATGATTTTCCCTATGCTGAATTCACAGCCAATCACATTCCTCCCTGAAATCTCTATAGTAACATGAGAAAAGCTCTGCTGGACCAAGGATCCACCTAGTGTAGCATCCTCTCTCCCATAGTAGCGAAACAGATGCTCCTGAGAAACGCATCCAGTGAATATTATTGACGAAAATTCTGCTTCTGGACAAGATGGTTCCATATAGCCATTAGACAGATAGGATACTCTGGTTATCCATTAATTTTTAAAACCTCCTTTCAAAGCCATTTATTGCTAATTCTACATTTTTTGAGCAATTTTCCTAAGTTGATTATGCATTGTGAGACAAAGGAATTCCTTGTGCATAGTCCAAATTCACTGCCAGCTAGTTAGAAGCAGGAACATATTCCTATCCACACTATGCACGCATCTCCCCAGTCATTGTCTTCTTTCCTCCCACAGCTTGAAATGCTCCCAAAACTTTAGGATCAAACCAGAACCTATGCTTGTTCAGTAAACACAGGCTTGTTGGTTTGCCTATCAAGTATGCATGTAGGTGGGTGTGCTTTAAAACACAAAAAGATGGAAGCAGCAGTACTTGCTCTCAGTACTACTGCACATACTTTGTATGTCGACAGTTCTAGACCAAATTTCCAGCATCTTTTAAATCAGGTCAGGAAATACTCCACTGTAAATCCCCAGAGAACTGCTGCTAATCCATGTTGACAGCACTGAGCTAAAGTAACCCAATGATCAGCAACTTACTTTCAGATTTTATTCCAGGGCAATAAGCCACCTTTTTTATCTGGTTCTGACTTCATAGCCAAACTGAATTTGTCTCCCTTCAGAGGGCTATGAAGGTAGGGAAGAACAGAGAAAGAATGCTCAATATTCGGAGGAGGTGCCATTACCCAGTCTCCACTTGTGAGCTAACCTTGCTTCAAAGAATATGAATCAATTATTCATTAAGTGAAAATGCAGACTTTTATTATACCAGATGTTTCTCAGGATGTTTGATGCTGCCCATTAACTCACCCTTTGGATTTAATTGCTTTAACTGATGGTTATACTCAAGGTTAAATGACTTCAAATCTTTTCTTATGTCAACACGGATCAAGGACCCACCTGATATAAGGATGAAGATCAAAGTATTGTGCTGAAGGTTTGTGGCTGAATATTGGTCAATGTCTTTCTTTTAAAAAGGAACTGTTGGAGGACAATTTAGATCAGGACCACGGCATGGTTGAATTCACACAATGCAGTATATCCTAATGCCAGGTTGAGAAAATACAACTGCTGTGTTCACATAAAGTCCGAGACTATGTTTAAGTTTCCACAACATGTTGAACTACAAACCACTTGGACCCATTTCAACCTAGTTCTGCAAATCCAGCCCATATGGAGAGATATTAAACTTTGACTCCCAAAGCCATGCCCTGATGCAAATGGAGATGTTTTCAATCAAATCTTTATTACGGTCAAAGACCAGCATACAAAGAGAGATGAAAGCCCCCTCTGTGACTTAGCATAACTGAGAGGTAGGGTGCATCATTGGAGAATCAATGTAAGATACACTTGGCCTTTGGAGGACTGTAGTTGACTGGTACAGCATCTGCCATTTATTTGCAGAAAGTTCCACATTTAATTGCAGGCATATTCAGAAAAGTCTGGAAAAGATTTCTATCACTAATTGTAGAAAAAAAAAATGCACATTTTGGGGATCAGTGCAACAATTGGCCTTTAAATGATATGCTGGGGGGGCACATTTGACTAAGTATATTTCATTTGATTGATAAATGCAGTTAATATCATATTCCATATAATTTAATCATTTCCTTTGGGGTCCTGGGGAAGTCCTGGGGTCCAAGGCTGTGAGGAGGGGACTTCAAGTTGTACATTTCAAGTGTAGTTAACATAGCCCTATTTAAAATCACTCAATCCATTTCGGGGAAGGTGGGTGCAGTGACCCACCTACAGGGCTGTGCAGAGGAGTTTTCGGAGCATCTGCAAGACAAAATCGCTTGGATCCGCTCCACGCTAGACTCCAAACTTGAGGCAGGGTCTGTGGAGATACCAAGGGATCATACTTACCATGTTATCTGGGAAGAGTTTGATCCTGTTGGACCTGAGGAAGTGGACAGGATCCTCCAGACAGTAAATGCTACCACTTGCCAATTAGATCCATGTCCCTCCTGGCTGGTGAAAGCAGCTCGGGAGGTGACATGTGGTTGGGTCCAGGCAATGGTTAATACATCCTTGAGGGAGGGGGTGTTTCCAGCTGCCTTTAAGGAGGCACTGTACAACCCCTCCTCAAGAAACCATCATTGGACCCTACTGTACTGAATAATTTTCATCCAGTCTCCCACCTCCCCTTTTTGGGGAAAGTGGTTGAGGAAGTGGTGGCATTATAACTCCAGAGGATTCTGGAGGAAACGGATTATCTAGATCCCTTTCAGTCAGGTTTCAGTCAGGCCTGGATATGGGACAGAAACGGCATTGGTCGCACTTATGGATGATCTCTGGCGGGAGTGGGATGGAGGCAGTGCATCCATCCTCACTCTTCTTGACCTCTCCGTGACTTTCAACACCATCAACCATGGTATCCTTTTGGGTTGGCTCAGGGAGTTGGGGGTGGGCGGCGTAGTTTTGTACTGGTTCACCTCCTTCCTCCAGGGCCAGTCCCAGTCGGTGGTGATAGGGAGCGAGAGATCCGACCCTTGACCTCTCCTTTGTGGGGTGCCGCAGGGTTCGGTCTTCTCTCCTTTTTAACATCTACATGAAACCGCTGGGCAAGATCATCCGTCACCACGGGATGAGGTATCATCAGTATGCCAATGATACTCAATTGTATATCTCCATCCCAGGTGAGGTAAGTGATGCTGTGACTGCCCTCTCTCGGTGCCTGGGGGCTGTGGGGGTCTGGATGGGGAACAACAGGCTTCGGCTGAACCCTAGTAAGGTGGAGTGGCTGTGGGTTAAGGGTTCCTCCGTATCCGGGACTTTGTCATCTTTAGTTCTGGATGGGGTTGCACTGCCCCAGACAGACCTGGTGCGTAATCTGGGGGTCCTCATGGACTCATGGCTCCTGCTCGAAGAGCAGGTGGCAGCTATGGCCGGAAGGGCCTTTGCACAGCTTCGTGTTGTGCACCAGTTGTGCCCTTTCCTGGATCGGGAAGCCCTTTGGACGGTCATTCATGCCCTTGTTATCTCCCATATAGACTACTGCAATGCGCTGTACATGGGGCTACCCTTGAAGAGTATCCAGAAGCTTCAGCTGGTCCAGAATGCGGCCGCGCGGGCTATTTTTGGCACCCCTAGAAGGTCGCACATAACAGCTTTGCTATGTGAGCTGCATTGGGTACCAGTTTGCTTCCGGGTCCAATTCAAAGTGTTGGTTATCACCTTTAAAGCCCTTCATGGCATGGGACCGGGTTACCTGATGGACCGCCTCTTCCCTATATCATCAGCCCGTCCCACCTGCCCATGCAGAGAGGGCACGCTGCGGACCACGTCAATAAGAGAATTCCATCTGGCGGGGTCCAAGAGGCAGGCCTTCTCAGCAGTAGCACCCGCCTTTTGGAACATCTTGCCCCCGGAGGTGAGATTAGCCCCATCGCTCCTAGCCTTCTGGAGGAAGTTGAAGACCTGGCTTGGGGCAGGGAGGAGAATAGTCATACTTGGGGCTGGCTAGTGCCTTGAAGTGCCCCTCCTACGCAGCCATCAGGATTTTATTATATTTGGTAGTTTTTAAAATTGTTTTAGTTTTAATGGGATTTTATTAGAATTTTATCGTATATTTATTCAAATATTTATTCTATATTGTAAATCGCCCCGGGGTCCCTCCGGTCGGAGGAGATGGGCGGTGACAAATTTGATAAATATATAAATAGTGAAAAATGAAACCAATGGTCTGATTGAATTAGTTCAACCACATCACCATCCATTCCATTTGCAGATCATTCCCAACAAAAAAAGCTTTCATTTTATTGTGGTGCTATTCTAGAAAGCCTTTCAAAGTATATTATCCCAATAATTCCTAATATTGTACCAAACCAGCAGAGCTGTGCTCAAGGACTTTTTGATGCTGAGCTGTGAGAAATGGAGCTTGGAAGACAGGGGCATGGCAAGCAGTTTGTCCAATGAAAAAGCAAACACCTGCAAACACAGGGTGGGTTTGTTAGGACATGAGTTTTATCTGTACCTGAGGCACAAGAGGGGATAAGAATGGCTTTCAAAAATGGCAAGGAATCCAGTTTTAGGATTTTGTGACATGTTAACGCTATTTTGCTGCCAAAGCTATGCATATAACAGCAGAGGGACAGTAAAATTGATGTATGATAAAACTCAGTACAAGACAATGCCCTATCTCTCCTTTCCAGCTGAGGCCTTGCATGTTAAGATATTCAATCATCTTGGACTTCCTGAGATGTTCAGTGTATCTACCAAACCAAGTTGAGCCTTTGCTAGATCATGCCTATGTCATGTGTTCTTCCTCTTGAGTTGTAATGTGTATACAGTCAAGGGAAAGAGACAAGAGCAGGATATTTATTTATTTATTTGTCAAATTTTGCCACCGCCCATCTCCCCCCAGAGGAGGGACTCTGGGTGGTTTACAATAAAAGTAAAAGATGTAAAATACTATAAAACCATAAATAATACATAAAATATAAATAAAATAAAATAAAATCCAGATGGCAATGAAAGTTCTAATTCAGTTTGTGAGTATATGAGGGCCATTTTAGGGCACCAGCCACCCCCAAGAATGACTACTCCCCTTCTACCCCGAGATGGCAGAGCCAGGTCTTCAACTCTTTACATATCATGCTGTAATAGGTGCACAGCAAGGGGGAAGAGACTACAGCAGTAAAATGTCCATGTTGCTGAAACTAGTCAGCAAGATGGACATGAAAATATTCATGTTAGGAGAGGGGATGTCCCAAAACACCATATCATATCAACTGCAATATGTAATCCAACCCCTACATTTTTAGCTCACTTACTTTCAAAGGCCCTTGTTAAATAATATTTAAAAGCTGAAAATATCTAAAACTAAATAAAATTGACAGGAAATAAAAGAGGCAAATATTTAAATTCTTCTTAATTCCTCTAGACTAGAGCCTCACTAACAAATCAAACCTCTAATGACACACCACTGCCCCTGCAATTCATCACTTTTAAATATTTTAGACTTCAGAACAATGCCCAGGCCCAAATGTGGGCAGATCTCTAGGGCAAAGACGTTCTGGAGCAACAGGAACTTCTCTCTGCTTGCATGGGGTAGCCTGGCTCAAAGCATATTAGTAAAAAAAGTGCTCTTCTGCTGCAGATTCATGTCAAAGATTTACACAATCTCCCTTACTATCTTGTGATCATGGCCAAGCTCTCAGATTGTCTGGGTGGTTTAGATTTGCAGGGTTTTTTTTACTTCTGTTTTGCATGTAGGCGTTAGGTGCGTGGATCTCCAGCCCTGAGGAGGGCTCCAAGTAGGAAAGAAGTATTTGAACAGAAGGCTGTGTTGTGGTCGTTTTTATTCTGTAAGGTATTCTTTTCACCAGAGACGCTCACTTTTTAGATCAGCATTTCAGATCTGTCTGTCCACTTTTTTGCATTCATTTCCGCAGTGACAAAAAAATTCTAGCTATGCTGTTTCTTAGATGCAACATCTTTTAATCTGACAGTGCATTGGTTCAAGAAAATGAACATCAATTGGTTTAGATGTGTAGTGTAGCTGGTTTTCTTTTCCAGGTGAACATGCATTCAATAATGTTTTGATTTTATTTTTATAATGTGTAATTTGCTTCAAGTATTCTGTAGATAGAAAATAAAGCAACCTACATCCCGAAGCTGTGTGCAACTAGTGCCATAAAAGTTGCTGCTGCATTGCATTTTCTTAAAAGACAGAAGAAAATTATTATACATATGGAGAGTAATCACATTCATCAAGGAAAGGACTTCCTTTGCACATAGCCTATAGGCGTTTTAGTTTGCCTTTCTGCTGCTACATTGGACTTTTTAAGTCTCCCGCTTATGCACCTTTCAGTGGCTGACCCATAGATGACTTGCTGCAAAACTACAGGGCAAATTGTGCCTATTGTTACCCCAACACCTTGTAGGCCTAGCCCACCGTGACTGATTTCCTAATGAGGTTCAAAACCACAAAAATAAATAGAAGTCTTAGTAAGAACAGCTTTAAGTGCAAGATGCCAAATAGCACATGAAGCCCAGTTAAGTCATAAAAGAAAAAAAGATCATGATACAAAGGAAACAAATAGCAGTATGTTACTCCCAAACGTTGCTTTGTTTAAGGATAAACACATCTTCAAGATGCCCCTTTGGTCTCAACCTGCACAACAGAAAAGTGATTCAGATTATGTATAAGGAAATGAAATTTATGCATTCTGAAAGGAAGTGCAGCTCACTGAATTTATGCCGCTTGTCCTTGTGCTACTTTACACATCAGTTTATGAACAAGTATTTACACCAAAGATGGACAATATATGTTACTGCTGAACTTTAAGAATACTGTATATACTCATGATATAACAAAGCAAACTGAGAAATGGCTCTATTGTGTGGCAAGTGAAGAGTTTTAATTATAATCTAAATCCAAGGTCTACCTTATGAATGTTGGCCTGAATCATGGCTTCTCATGTCCAGTGAATCAGGGAGCATGCATGTAAAATGCCACTTTGCTTCACTTTCTGGCTCACCCAGGTGGCAGAAGCAGGTATACAAGCCAAGCCACTTCTGCAAGCAGAGGCTTTGCTGCTCTTAGTTGTCTTTCATCTTCTACAGGCACTGGGGGCAGGGGAGGCTAGGTTTAGCCCATCCTACCCTATATGAAGCAGCTGCGATCCCAGTTAGGATACCAGGCATCTTGTTTTCTTTAACAAAAATGCCCAGCAGCCAGCCTTACCAAGGCTGCTGGTAATATTCTGCCATGTCATCTGGCACAACAGCTATGATTAAGTCTCTTAACAATGATTAACACTACAGATTCCTTGGTGCGTTGCATCAATGCTCCCCTGACTCATGAATTCTAGCAAACAAAATCAATGGTGAAGAATGATGTGAATTGAAATTCTGCAATTGTTTTTGTTCCCTCTGTAGGCAGGTTCTCTAGCCAGATGTTCGTAGCAGCTGCCTGGCCTAGCTTGGCTTGAGCTCAGAAATTAAGCAGGTTGGGCCTGTTTAGTACTTGGATAGGAGACCACCAGTTAATTTCAGGGCAATTGGCTTGTCTTGGAAATCGGAAACATTCCAGAAGGAAGCAATGGCAAACGTCTTCCATATTCTTGCCAAAATCTTTGCAAATATGTCACTGGGAGTGCAGCTTAACACTAGGCCATATTTTTCTTTTTAAAAGAGCTGCTGCAGCTTTTTCACTCATTGCTGCCACTTCTTGGATCATTTCCACAATAGAAAATTATAGCAGAACCCATTCCTTATAATGGCAAGAGAAAGAGTTGTTGGCATCATGATGTATTGTCTCATGCTCTTTGCTCTCTGCATTTTGTGGCTATTTGGGTAATAGAGAAAACAGAATAAGGGTATGTAAATCATGGGTCAGGGAGTAAAACTGGGGTTGCCAGACTGTTCCACCAACGCCATAAAAAATAATGAAGAAAGGCTCTTGCTTGCTCCCTTTTTATAGCATTGAGATTCCTCATAAGCAGCAAAGAGGGATAGGGAATTAATTGCAAGAGAGAGGGAGTTTACCTGATTCTTGATTCACTTCTACTGCCAAATCAGTCAGTGCATTCCAGATGTATCCCACATCTAAACAAGTCCACACTGCTGTTGGCTTGTAGACTCGTCCAGCAGAACCCTGGATGTCAAAGAAGATATGCAATTCCTGTGCTTGTCATGACTGTGCTTCATGTTGTGATGTATTTGTGTGTATGTGACAGAATGACTTACTGTTTATTAGATTTGTCTCTGGACTTTCCTCCAAGAGTTCAAGATGACTTAATGGAGGTTCCCTTCGTTTGATCCCCACAACAGCAACCTTGTGAAGCAGGTTGACTGGCTTCTGTGGCTGAGGGTGAGTCTGAATTGGATGAGTAATCATTATGACTTGGTCTATAGATTATCTTCTTTTTCTCCTTGGTGTATTTGGTCCCTTCCCAGTTTAACTTTGGCGTATCATTGGAGGAATGTTATCATTCACCACTGTAAATCCAGAGTCCATTGAAGTTGGGTGGCTATTAACAAATATGAATGAATGAATGAATGAACAAACCATAGCTGCTGGAAAAGCATGTGATTTTTCTGTTCTGTCTTTGTCTCCTTTTAAATAGCTCACAAAAGGAGTGAGTCTGAGCCTGATACTTACTCTCCTCCTTGGCCTAAACTGAGCCATACACTCAGCTAGTAACTTTGGTAACTTCTCGATTAATGCATTGACTGAAGCATTTTATTATTTATTCCAAGAGCTGGAATTAAGGGCGCTTGCCCAGCCACTATTTCACCCCTTTCCTATTTGGCAGCAGAGTTGTGCTGCTGCACTCGTCTCCTCCGCTGTCAAGGACCACCAGCATTCCTTCCAGCTGGCCAGTGGAGGGCCCAAAGAGCAGCAGCCAGCTGGCACTCTGTCCCTGCCCTTGTTCCTCTTTACCAGGTTTGCTTTTCACAGCAAAGAAACAGGGGGGAACAGCCACTGTGGGGGAGAGTGGCAAACGCATCCTTTAAAGCACCTGGGAAATAATGGCTGGAATTCCCGGTAATAGAAAACCACTTGCCCTGCAGTTCTGGAGGAAACTCTCTTCAACAGCTTTTCCTCTGGGAAGGAGCTGAACTGACAATTAATTAGCTCCTGAGTTTCCTATCGTGCCCATTGTGGGGACAAGGGGGATGGTTGAGGCAGTGCCAATCTGAGATCTGCACAGCTTATGGAAGGGGCCTAACAGGGTAGAGCTACCTTGGTGCATAGCACATGATTTTGCCACCGTAGTTCTGACAGAACAAGTTTGCTAATCTTTTGAAGTGCAAATCTGCAACTGCAAGACTTGATGACCAGAAATACAAAAGCAGGACAAGCCAAACAGGAGATGACTATTATTCTTGCATTGCTTGAAAGCTACTTCTGTCTCTTGCTTCATGCAGAACGAAGAGAAATGCAATTTCACTGCCCCAACTCACAATGCAACAATTGTACATAGATGTTTCATATTAGTGCTGAATAAAAGTAAGTGGATATATCTGGGTAGGGTAAACATGTATGTTCCTGTCTATCCCTTATATAATTAAGAGAGTCAATAAAAGCTGGGTTCACGGATCACGCTAAGCCATTGTTTGTTTTAGATATGGTTTTTTGAGTAAGCTACAATGGCTGTGATCATATGATATGCTTACCCATAATTAATCAGACTATGATCCATTAATTCAGTCCAGGTTTCTGGGTCTGTATGGCACTAAGTCATGGTAACTGTATGTGCTGTGTTCACACAACACTTGAGGCTAAATATGTCTAGTTTGCAGTTCAAGGTGTCAAGTAAACACAGTAGAAAGCTGAGTTCACAGATTATTTCACCTTATGAAGTGGAATGTAAATGTAGCAAATACATAATAAAGCTGAACAAGACATGCTGTAGCTTAATGTAGTATGTGGACTCATATCTTGCGTAGAAAGTTTGCACCTAGAAAGATGATCTTAGTGGATGCCTCCTGCCTGTAGAATTCTCTGCCCAAGAAATAAAGCAGTCCTCACAGCATCTAGTTGTAACCTTTTTTTACTGCATCCTTAAGCCAGGCTTAATGCAATATTAATTGCTTAATGCAATATTAAGATTACTCATGGAATCTCCCACTAATATTGCATAATTTCTTCTTCACTATTGTTCATACCTTTAAACAGTTTTTTGTTATTAACAGATTTTCATGATAAGAAGTGGAGCTATGCATTTAAAGTACTGCAAAGCCATGGTGCTCTCAGAAAGTTTCCAGTATTGTTGAAAATTGTGTTTTTCAAAGATTTTCCAACGGATGTTATAAAAGAAAAACTTGTCTGTTGATTTGCTATATGGCCCTGGTTTAGACTAGTCCTGTTCTTCTGTACATCACAGTTCAGTTAAAAGTTGATTGGCCAGGTAGTGTCCTGACGTCATCGTATTTACTACCTGACCCCTAATTAAATAGGATCACCCATATGGATAATTTAGAAACCTGGCCAAAATTGTCAACTTTTTGCATAAACAACCAAACTGGAAAATGTCCAGCAGATTTCTAATTTTAACTAAATTAATCAAAATAACACAGGAATGTGGCCAAAACCTTTGGGCATCCTACAGATGCTTGAACAAATAAGTTGGTATTATGTTCATATTTAGCTTCTACCCTATTTAATACCAAGCACCCACCTAACCCATATAACTCTTTTTGGAATATCAGATTTCTGGGTACAGATCTAAGCATTTGACTCTTTGTTTTTGAGCTCATTCTTTCCATCACAGGGTCCAAAGGAATGCAATCTGTCCAGATGCCAGCACTTCTTGGAAACAGGAATAGGGCAGCTTAAAGAGCTTATTCATTAAAGAGAGAGCTAGGAAGAAGTAGGAAAACAGAGGGGATCCTTAAGGCTGGCTTGGTAGGATCACATGGGTAGTGAAAATAGAAAACTACCTTATACAAGGCCAGACTATTTGTCTATCAAAGATACCGTTGGCTTCTCTGATTAGCAATGGATCTTCAGATCTTCAGGAGAGATTGTTCCTATCACAAGAACTCTAGTCCATTTTAATTGAAAATGTTGAGAAAAGAACCTGGATGTTTCACGTGCAAAAAATGAACAAAAGGCAGGATATGTCAATCTGTGACACAGATTATGCCTGCAACTGAGTTACTCCCCTTCCCTTTACTGTATATTCTATTCTTCTGCAACCTGGTACCCTCCAGATGAGTTACGACTGCAGTGCTGGCTGGGAATTTTAGGAGTTGCTGTCTTAACACATCTGGAGGGTGTCAGGTTGAGGAAAAAGACTTGCACCAATTCTAATGGCCCCAATGTAAGAGGGCTGAACTCATATCATCTACTTTTCCCCTCCTACTTCCAGACATATATTACCTTGGTAAGTATGGCAAGTACTCTGCTTTAATATATGAACTAGACCAAAATTCAATAGGTAATACAATCTTGTGGATGTGTATGACCCATTAAATTAAGGGTTTAGGACAGTAGCTTGAATCTGAGCAAGAGATGTGTGCAAAACAATATAGTCTCATAACAAGGTTAAAGTTACCACCCCTAAGAAAGCTCATCTGAAAAAAAGCTCACTAAAAACTCAATTTAAATGTTGAAGTACATTTCAGAAATTTCACTTCTATTAAAAAAGAAAGCTCCTTCACTGATTTCATCTAGACCTTTTCCCTCTCTCCTCTGCCCCAGTGGAAGAATTCCGTACTCTGTTTAATCTAAAGTCTCCTTCCAGATGTTAAAGCTTTTGAATTGTTGCTCAGCATTCCCACAAAAGCAGTTGAATTTATATCAATTTAGCTTACAGAGCATTTTCCAAATAGGTCAGAAGTGTTCAGCGTTTTCATCCTTCCCTTTTAAAAGATGCCCTAGCTATATAATTATTAAACTCCTGAAACATCTTGGCATTGAGCTAAGTACCCGACCAGAAATTTATCCTAGGTGAGTACATTGCTGTAGAGCAGTATTAAATAAGGAACGTAATAGAATATTTTGAAAAACACTTTTCTGTAAAGCAGCTCAGAACCATGTTGATTACTCCCCTCCCACCACTTTATCCTCAAAACAATCTTGCAAGATAGGTAGAAAAGAAAGAACAAGTGATCCAAAATCACACAGTGAACTTTATTTTTTGGCAGGGGACCTGTTGATCTAAGTCCCATTGTTCTTTCAAGCACTTCAGTTCCCTTTTGTAATTTTCTATAACTTGATCAAAATGTATGGACGCAAAGGTAAAACAATGATTAAAAAGGCAATATGACAATTGTGATAGGAAAATAAGTACAGTAGAGAAATTATCGGCATTAAGGCAAAGAAAAATAGGTTGGACTTGAAAGAGACAGAGGTCACTGAAAAAGAGGATTTAAGTAGAGAAGTAATTGTGGATTCATACGTTGTGCTAAGCTATACATCATAGTTAACAGACTACAGTAACTAGTCTCACAATATACTAAGCCATAAATGAAAGTGTATGTTTAATTATCAATAAAAGGGCTAAATGTATGTCAGAAAGTATGAATCAGTGTTATGTAAGTTGTTGTGGGTGTGAATGAAAGCAGAAATCTATAGTTTGGTGATAGTTGCATGTTACCCTCCAGTGAATGATGGTTAGAGAAGGACGAGAAATGAGTTTTGAGAAAATTGTGAATGCTGGGGGAGGAAAACAGAAGAGAAGGTACAGAAAGCATGTTTAAGCTATTTGGTGATCCAAGAATGAATGAGAATGGTGACTATTTGGTGAACATCTGCTTAGA
Organism: Candoia aspera; assembly: GCF_035149785.1. Taxonomy (NCBI): domain Eukaryota; kingdom Metazoa; phylum Chordata; class Lepidosauria; order Squamata; family Candoiidae; genus Candoia; species Candoia aspera. Next base: position 316,489,135 of record NC_086153.1, read on the forward strand.
AAATGTGTTTTTTTTTTTAAATTACAGTGCTTGATGCATAAATCTATTCATATGTACCCATGACAAAAGAATGAATATAAATCTGGAAAAAAATGATTGATTTGTTTATGATGAAAAAATGATAGAATTAGTGAAATATATAAAGATGATGAGAGGTTCTGAATATGGGATAGATCATTTTTTGGTAGTGTCAAGAATGGTAGAGATTAACAGAGGCAGAAAAAAAATGCAGAGTGATTTTGAAGGAAACATTGTTTTGGAACTGGATGAAGAAGGCTAAACAAGGTCCCTTCAGCAAAGTGAACTTAATTAAAAACAAAAATGGTAAATGATTTGGGATTTTAGAGATGTATATAAAATGTTACTGTTATATTAATGTAATGAAATGAATGCTGTAACTACCCAAACAAAAATGATGAAAGGGATAACATAAATGCTGTGAGAATCATGAAAAAGGGTAAGGCTGCAGGTAGATGATGTTGACTGAAGGAATGTTAAAATATAGATGTGATTTGCTTGCAAGGGCTCCCTTTTCTCGTTCTCCTAAGCAAAGGATTGAATGCAAAAACAAAGGGGGATTAAATTTGTAAGTGTGCCTGGATGGCTATTTAGTATAATTTTGATAGGAAAGATATGAGGGGGACAATGGACAACTTTTGGAAACTGCACTGTACCTTTATGCTAGATAAGGAGTGTAAAGACCAGATTTTTTTCTCTTTAGCAGGTGACTGAGAAATGTATAAATTGGGAAATAAAGTTCATTGCACTTTGCTGGTTTCCAGAACTTGTATGACAAAATGAACAGCCTTGAATTATTGAATTAAACACAGAAATTGGCTATTGAATTTGATAAGAGGTATATGATGGAAGTAAAGCAAGTCAAGGAATAAATAGAATGCTTAGCAATCAACACTGAGTAGGAAGTAAGGCAAGGATATGTGACATTCCTTTGGCTGTATTTTGGATATACATAAAAGAACTGCTAGAAATGTATGGTTGACAATGTAAATGTGGGTGTACTTCTATATGCAGATAATGTCTTGTCGGCTAAGTATTTGAATTATTTGCAGCAAATTTTAGAAACATTATATGATGCAATAAAGTGCATGAAGATGAAAATTAATGCATCTAAACCCAAGATAATTGTGTTTGAGAAGAAAAATTGAGTAACATTATTGCAAGTTATATGTAGAAGGCAGAAAACTAGAGAAAGTAGATGAATGTGTGAATATTGGTAAAATGTTGCCTGAAGATAATAGATGCAGAAATGTTATGACATGCACATTCTGGTAGAAAATGGGAAGCACGTGGTCTATTGGAAGGAAGGTTTGTCAAAATAAGTTTGGTCTAGTGGTTAAGGTTCCAGGCTAGAAACCAGGAGAGGGTGAGTTCTAGTCCTGCCTTAGGCATGAAAGCCGGCTGGAGGACCTTGGGCCAGTCACTCTCTCTCAGCCCAACTCACCTCACAGGGTTGCTGTTGTGGGGAAAATAGGAGGAGGAAGGAGTATTAGGTATGTTCCCCACCTTGAGTTATTTGTAAAATTAATAAAGGCAGGATAATTTTTTTTTAAAAAAATTAAAATTTTTAAAAATGGCACTTCTGCCCTGTCATATGGAAATGAGATATCAGGAAAAACATAAAAGTTGTGTTTCTGTGGGAATGGATTGCTTGAGAAGTGCATGTGGTAAGACAGGGGCATGAATGAATGGTTGTGGACCTAATACAAAAGAATGCGACCCGCAGAAGAGAAATGTATGGAGCTGCTTTGGTCAGAAAGAGAGAACGAATGAATATCAAATTGGAAAACTAATATAAGAAGGAAGAGGAGGTGGGTTGAAAGAATAAGACTAAGAAAGTCGTGGATGGAATCAATGAAATCCTGAAAAAGAGTTTAAAGAACAAAAGGCAATGTGGGAAGCAATTACAAACATAGCTAAGAGTGGTTTCAAAGACAGGAAGGTAGGAGAGATATTGAATGATGTTAGTGTCAACTAGATGTACAGTAGCTCTCTTTTTCCCCTTTTACATGCTTTGGTTACCATGTCTTATTCCTTTCCTGTATTTGCAATGCTGCTTACTCTAAAATGGCAGGAGTGAAATGCGAACATGTGTATGTATAAGCCACAGGTAATAGTCTATAGTGACTGGGTTGCCACATCCAAATGAACCACATTTTGGCTCAAAATATTGTATGACCTTGGCCATTCAATTGGCATTAACCATCATCCAACTACATACCCAGCAAACATGTGTCAGACTGTGGGTTGCCCAGCCCCACTTCTCCTTCCTTGGTATCTCAGGAATTTTGATGGGAAGTAGACTGGCCATCAGTTGGTGCAAGAGGGGACACCTTGTAGACCACAGAAAAGCTCACATTTCCAATTGAGTCAGAGGATCTGCGTGGGAAGAGGGTAGGCTATCTTCTCCCACTCTCACCATGTTCGTGTTTCAGCATCTTCACTGGGATGAGAGGACTGGGAGAAGTAGAGATATTGCTGCAGGGGCAGGTAAGTTTTGCGGCCACATGTGCACTCTGTGTATTTTGAGGAAGGATTTATGTCTCCCTAACCATAGGGAGCTCTAAGTCTGAGTTCACTTGATATGCAAAAGCAGAGTTAAATTGAACTAAGCAACCCACAGTTACAGATTATGTGGTGAAAGATGAAAGGTCCCCTGTGCAAGCACCAAGTCATGTCTGACACTTTGATGGGGGGACACCGCTTTCACGTTTTCTTGGCAGACTATATTATACAGATTATACAGATTACAGCCAAGGCAAAATACCTTTCTTATAATCTGGGCTTTTATCCGAGTGCAGAGAACATGCTAAAACAAACCAAAACAAGGCTTAGCATAACACAGGAAGCGAATCAGTGGCTGAGCTTATTTATCATGCTAAATCCTAAAACAAAAATAAAAAAAACCATGGCACTGTGGATTCACACATCCATCAAAGTCTAAATCAAATATACCACACTATGGTTTGATGCAACATGCGAAACCTGTCATGTTAGGAAACCTGCAAGAGAGGTAGAGAACTTGAAATAATGTAAAGGAATCCAACCATAATGCAAACAAGCTCCCTGTGACGCTGCTGCATTTTGGCAGTGCAGTGAGACTAAACTGAATTATCATATGGCAGCCTAACAACTGTTTGCAAAGAACAGATCATCAATAGAAGACAGACTTGGAGGAAAGGAAAGGAACTCACTCTTTAGTTTGAGTCACAAATTGAAGTTGCTTGATGAACCAGAGGAAGCTACTGGAGGAGGCACCCAGCAGAGGGCAACAGCAGGAGGCTTAGCGTGAATGCAAGCAGGTGGCTTAAATGCTAGTTTTCCACCAATGACCCTTTAGCCTTTGGAAGTGCTGTCAGTCCTGGCCAGCATAAATTGTTTTTGGCTAGGAATCTGCTGCTACATCAGATTTTCCTCCTATTACTAGTGCCAGCCTTTTCTTACAGAGATACAGCAGAAGCTGTCACTTTGAAGCACATAAATGGCCAAGAATGTTAATGGCCTTCTTTGTTATTTTGTTCAAACCAGGTTGGCAAGTCTTAATTTTCTAGGGCAAATCACTCTGAAAGGACACAAGTGCCAGATGTGTGTACAGAAGTGTGCAGCTGTGCTAAAGAAGTGGTATAAAAGCAAAGATTTTGGGCATGGTGGGGGAGAATTACAATAAACAAATTGTCTGGCTTAAAACAGGGCTAACAAATATTTTGAATGTGGGATGAAAGGAGCTTGTTAGTAGCTTGAGGACACCTTTGCCTGGCTGTAATGCTGAGAATGGCCAAGTTCTCAGGATTTGGGGGCAGTGCCTGCCTGTCCTGCTATTCTGAGCTTGTAAAAAACCATTTTTATGCTTCCTGAGCCTAAAGCGAAGCAGGCAGCACTTAGCTCTAGACCTTACTTCGGCACAGATCACTTTTGGATGAAATGACATTGCAATAAAATAGCAGCTACATTGAATGTGTAGAGTGCTTCTTTCCTCAGCACTGAACTATTACAAGGAGTTCTATCTTATGGTTCCACGAGATATCATCACCTTGTGCCCAGCACCTGGTGACTGTGTGGGCAAATGCTCACCATTTCAACCAGTGAATTGTGACTTTTCCAGGCGCTTTCTGATGATTTCCTTGATCCCATTCATCTGCCTTGCCCATTATTTCAGTAATGTTTCTTGAACAAGCAAACCAGAAGCGGTGGTGGTGGTGGTGGACAGCTTTATCAATTCTGTGGCCCATAAGGATGCTAGTTTTACTTAGCTCTCTTGTAGCTTCTATGGAGAGCTACCCAGCCTTAACTCAGGAAGGCTTGGAGGACTGGATTATACAAGTCACAAGGAAAACAGAACAGTTTTTTTTTCCCTAAGGCAAATCCTGTAGTACAGAGGACAATTAGCAGCGGATGAAGTTTAACCCTCCTGCCCTCATGTATATCCATTCTGCTGTTCTCCTGCAAACCAGTTTTAGTCATTTTCTGGGGCATATTCCTTAGACTTTTTACCACACAGATGATTAGCCAGGAGCCAAGTGACTGTGATGGATGTGATCCAAACTCCTATCACATGGGGACCACTTTCACACATTAAATCATAACACAGCTTGACTGACTTAGCTCTGTGTGTGACTCAGCTGTGTGACTTGTAAAGCATGGTTCATGGCTCAAAAGTATTGCATCAACTCTGGCAATTGTGGCTAAACCCCATTACTGATTGAACAGCATCCAAGTGTAAGTTTCCATATACATGTGCAGAGAATTTTCTCATAAGCATTCACAGAATGCTCATGAAGCAGAGCATTAGAGTAGTTTTGCTCATGTAACAAGCCCTAGCAATGTTCAAAATTGTTGATGTCTGCACACTGAATAAAGGCCACTTCATACATTCTTAGCATGTTTCAAGTGACCATCTGTAACCATGTACAACACATAGGTAACCGAGCAGGCATCTGTGACTGGCTGCAGATTTCTGAAGCATGTGTACTGTATGCAGGACAAATTCATACTTGCTTCTGTATAATGTGTGAAAGGCTTACCTTTCCTATCTACCTGAAGCTAAGAGTTTGTTGATGTTAACCTTTGAAGTCCTAAGAGGTTTGAAATCAGTCCAATTTAGGAAGCAGCTTCAGTCTCCATGTCCTCCTCAGCTCTAGCTGATGTATCCACAGATAAAACTGATTACTTCAGGAGCATGAGATGCAGAAATTTCTTAGTGATGACCCCACAATTCTGGAACTGGTTTTTTTTTGTAAGCTTGACTTACATTTAGCCTTTCCAAACAACCTTGAAAACTGATCTCTTTACTTGCAACATTTTCCTTAGTTTGGGCAACTCAAAACTGTTTTCTTCTGCTTGCCTCTTGTACTGAATCTTCTATATCATTTCTCTGTAAACATCATTTTTGAAGGCTTCATTCTGAATATAAATATTTTGAAATAAATAAAAGGACTTCATTTATAACTCTAGTGTGTTTTATTCAGTAAAGACAGTTCTAATCACGATTGTCACATTTTTTCCTTTTTTAAAAAAGCACATAACACACAATTTAAAAAAAAAGGAACAAAACCACACAGAAACTAGACATTAAAGAAAGTTTGTCAAAGTCATTCTTTTTATGCGATTGTCAAACCTAGCCTAAAATACAGCATAGAACCAACAATGAGAGGGTAAGGGTAATAATTCACTATAAAACAGTGAAAGAACTTTTTTTAATAAAATATAGTTCAATCCAATAGCTTTTCTACATACTATACACTATAAAAACTCTCCCACAAAAATTAGTGTCTTTAAATATACATATTTGAATCTGAACTGCACCAAGATTAAAAGCAATTTAAAATAACAGATTTTTTTTCTTTCAAACATTAACTTCACAGTATTGGTTTGAAGTAGAAGACAAATTCAGTGTTTTAAGTAAAGCCGTATTAAGGTAAAATCCTGACTCCAATGAATAAAATCAAAATGGAGCCCCAAAGTTTCCAGTTATGCTCTCTGCAAACCAGAGCAGCAGCAGCTGCATATTAAGGAACAAACCTAAGTGTACAGTGCTTGGTAATTTTCTGTGGAGTAAAGAACTGTAAAAAACAAAGAAAACATGCTCAGAACTATTGCAACGATTTAAAAAAAATCCAAAAAATGAAAAAGATCTTTAAATAAAAGTGCAATCTTTCAAAAAACAAAAGAAGTGATCAACCCAGAAATTTTGGGAAAGAGGAATAAAAGGACAACACTTCAACAAATCCCTTAGCTGGATGCATCTGCTACCTGTTCATTTTTAACTGCAGCAGAGAACATGCCTCTTTCAAAAAATTAAACTTATCTAAAAAAAACCCCCTCAAATCCAACCCACTGGTGTCCTATGGCACTTAATTTTTAAATCCTTCAACAAGTACCAAGAGAAGAGGCAAATAAGGGTCCCAATTCAGAGACCTAGGTACGTAAGTCCTTCCTTGTACTGCCCCTTTCACTGCCCCCCCAAAGCATGGCTTGCAGCACCACCGCCCTCCCCTGCAATCAAGAGAGGGGAGCTCTCGGAAGCAATCAAAACTCCATGTTGGGATGGGAATTCTTCCGCCACTCCACCCAGCGTGGGATCAGCCTAAAAAGAGCACTACATTCTGTGCACTGGTTCACGTGTTCACACATTCACTTTGTAAAACATATACAGAAATAAAATTAAAGTCACAGATTTCACACTTGTTATTCTGAAAAAAGCTCCACAGCAAGCATTCCTTAATTTAAAAAAAAATCTAATAAATACTATATCAAGTATCATCAGGAGGAAAATATATATATATATATAGATATATAACTTAAAATTTAAAAAAAGAAATAACTTAACTTGAAGGTTTTGTTCAGTGCTATTTCCAATCTGGGCCAAGGGGTGGGGTAAGGATATGAAGAAAGGACATAGTACAGTTGTCACGTGTCTTAGGAATATGGTACTTTACCATGCCTTGTTAGTAAGAATGCTTATACAGTCACCAATTATTTAGAATCAAACATTCCATAAACATCAAATTTCACACACCACAGCCACCATCAATTAAAAGAGGAATAAAAAAAGAAGCTTGCAACGTAAGTTTTTATCTGAATAAAAAGGAGTCACTTAGAACATCTCCCTCTCCAAAACAGCACTGCTATATTGCAGTTGACGTAGCAGTTATGCTTTTTCATAGCACTATTTCCTAAATATTTTGGCTATGACTCAAAGGGGAAATGCATAAAATCAGGAAGGAAAAAAAATTAAAACAGACACAACTTTGCATTAACCCTAGAGATGAAGAGGTAAGTTACTGTTTACATGCCTTTTCAGCAGTGGGATGTATTATTGCAAAAAACAAAACAAAACCTAACAATCCACAATCACAATTTTGGCTGAGCACATAAAAATCCCCTGTGGCAACATATCCAACCTCCCTTTCTGGGAATTCTAATAATCAAAGGGAAGTGCTGGACAATATTTTCTTCTGCAGTATTAATATCACCTGCCTTTCCAGAAAAACCATTTCAGTGCATCCATATTTGTTTAAAAATTCAAGAAAGGTTTTCACTTTAAGCAGCATCCAGAATTACCATAAATTTGTTTTGGCAATCCTTCTCTAGTCCCATTCACTGAACACCAACTTCTCAGAAATCTAATCAGATACACTAATTTTTTGTAAGATTTCACTTATGTAAAAATATACTTTGTGGATATCAGAAGGCGTGTTTAATAACATGACACGCAACGGAATGCCGGAATTAGGCAGAAATAAGTGAACATCCCAAATTTGTTCCAATGGTACAGCATTTCAACCTGTTTTAATCTCTCCAAAACATCACACAGCCCAAAGCATGTGGTAATGCTTTGCTTGTAGGAGTTAATCATGCAAACCAGTATCAAGTATTTGCCATTTATAAATCAGTAGCATTTTACAAGATTTGATCTATGAAAATGAACTGATATTATCAGTAAGAACAGAAAGTGTTCTAGAGCAGAGGAAGCCATTGGGCGGACTTCAGAGTGAAATTGTGAGTTTCCCTGCTGGCAGATCTGCTTCCAAGAGAACAGTTCCTGCTCCCCTTGCAGTCCTATGGAATAACTCCAGAGTTATTCCAAAAATCCACAAACCCTAGGGAATAGGTTTTGCATTATATGTGGCTGGGATAGAGCAAAGCACTTGTATGATTTTCGATTTCATGCTTAGTACAGCAAAAATTCTTAATTTAGCCTAAATAATGTTCAGTGCCAGGGAACAGCTACACTTTCTGAAGCACAACAGACTTCCCAATAATTTGAAATGCAGAAGAGATGGTTTTTGAAGCAGTAAAAAAAAAAGCTGTGTGTATATTATAACAAAGTATTTTTTTCCCTCTGAAATTATGCAGTAATAAGACTGCCATCTGGCACCTACACTTGCTCATCTGATCCTCTCGTAACTTTCTTGAGGCCCCATTCATCTGAACCCACTTTTCTTCTTCAAACCCTAGCCTGCCTCCATCAGCTGTTCCAGCCAGATGTGCTCTCTTTATGGGGTGGGCAAAGCCCAACTCCTCAGAGTTTCCAAGACACAGCACCCCTCCCCCCATCAATTGACTTCCTGCAGCAGCCACCGGCTTGCAGATGCTTTTAGAGATACCTGTGATTGGTGTCAATGGGAATAAAGTGTGTGAATGTATAAGGAAGAATATTCACCCTTAACACACAAATTATGTGTTATGTACGAATAGAAGGAAGGGCACACCAGCAACTATGCGTACTTCAGTACATTGAGAAATATGTGTTCACTGGCCTGGCTCAAATATAACCAGGCCTGTGAGGCTCAACCTGAATTATTTTGCTGGCCACTGGGGGTGGGGGAAGAGTCTAGTCTGATCCTGCACTTTTAGCAGAACTCTCACATAGGGAAGTCAGCCTAGGCATCACCACATCCTAATGACTGCAAGTCAAACTACAGCAGTAAGGGGAGGATTAATCAGAGCTGCCAATCTAAGACCAAAGTAAATAATTTTTCCACATAACTGTACTGTTGACGGTAAGTGAACACAAGTGAGGGCTCTCACATGAAACAAAGTAAGGACTAGAAAAGCAGCAGGGCTTCAAATACTACCTGTTTCCATTGACAAAGCTATTACAATATGTTTCCACCACTGAATGAAGGGTCTGCAGTACCATGTTGACTGTGAAATCTGCCTCCCATCCTAAACACCATGCCTGTCAAGTAAGTTGGAGGAGGAAGGGATCTTTTTGGAATTAGTGACTTTGAACAGTCTCAACGGGCAAAGAAAAATTCATTTCTCAAGGTCCAATCTTTAGAAAAAAAAGTGCTTTTGTTAGAAGCAAAACTAGAGGACTACACTAATAGGTACGAACATGTGGTGCTGAGTTATAATGCTTGCATGTTGCTAAGCATTCTTTCCTATGCTTCCTTCAACATGAATCCAAGTATGCACAGGTAAGCTCCTTTCACTTCATCCCTGTGATCCATTTCACAGCAAATAATTCACATCAGGGGGTTGGGGGAGCGCTTTAGCCTCAGTATACAAAAGCCAAAGTTCACATCCAAAGTTCTACACATGACAGCCAAGATGGAAGAAAATTACACACAACCAGGGCCACCAGTGAATCAGATCTGAAAGAACACAAAGGTGGAGAACAAGTATTTCTCTGCAATTCACAAGAAGTACAAGTTCAGAGACCAATTCCAAAGTACTGGCAAAGGCAAATGAATAGCAGCACTGGTGAGGCTGATGATTTGCAGGAAGAGTTTCAAAAGAACAAAACTATCACCTGCTGATAAAAGTAAGGGGAATTTTCAGCCCCACCCTACATTGATTTCAAGGCCTCTTCAAATTATAGTAAGAATTCTAGACGGTCCCCATAAGCCACATGAAATCAGATTTCTCAGACACACTTCATAAATAAAAAGTCCATCCCCGCCCCACCCCCTCTGAATTTTTTCTTGTCTGGAACAGATTAAAAACACTGACAAAAAAAAAAGCTACATCCAAAACAGGAAAGGAACTGGGGCCATTAGAACTCTGAAATTGCCTACTTGAGGCATCTGCACTGCAGATATGAGTGCTAAACTGGAGGGAAGGGAGGAGCTGTTATGCAGGCACTCTAGTCCATCTCACCCAAGGAACAGTTTTGATCAAGGTTTCTATTTTCCTCACATTTCCAACTCGGCAAGAGCACATCCACCAAGTCAGAAGCACCCCAATTAAATCAAAGAGATTAAATCAGCTTCTCTCCAAGGATTCAGATCAAGATTCACCTTACCTGTTACTCCAAAACGAACAGAACATTAAGGGTAATTGCAGGCCTACAGTAGGCCAAGGGACGTGAAGAGAATGAAGCCACTGAAGCCTTCCCTCTATGAAATGTAGAATTACATTCTCCCACCCCCTCACAATATTAATTTGCCCAAAGTGAATCAACAGAGTAAAAAAGTCCAGTAAATGGTGCATTTTCGTAGGACAACTTCTCTCAAACCACCAGTGACTTTACAAGGCCGCAGTGAAATTTACGGATGTGTCTGTACAAATCGCCTGACTGAGTGAATCGTCTCTCACACCACTTGCAGCCATGGGGCTTCTCCCTCGTGTGCACCACTGCGTGGCGGCTCAGGTTGTGAGAATACTGGAAGCTCTTCCCACACTGACCGCAGGTGTATGGTTTCTCACCCGAGTGAGTCCTCTCGTGCCTTTTCAAGGTGTACATACAGGAGAAAGTCTTGCCACAAAGCGTACAAGTAGGCACTGAACCATCGGGGGAAAGCCTGGTTCTTGAAACATCTTTATCGCGGAAATGAGAGCTGAGATGCAGCTGGAGGACATGTGGGCTAGGAAAGACTTTGCTGCAGAGCGGGCAAATACAGATGTGACCAGGAGGCATCAAGACCCCCAAGGATGGAATGTCAGAGGAATCCATGTCATCTTCACTCACCTCCCGCTCATGATCTAAGTCTTCCTCTGGCCCTTGGGAATTGCCATTCCCTGCAAACATGCTTCCCAATCCCGTCATCAGGCTCTTGGCAGAATTCCCCAAATGCTGACTTTCTAGGCACCTTGCCTCACCATCTTCTCCGTTTGACAAAGACTCTGGCTCATCCTTAATCAGGGGCTTGCTACTCTGCTGCTGGCCATTGGAAGCCAGCTGTCCAAAAACATAGGAAGGGTGGAAAGAATCCTTCCCAGCCACAGATTTGAAAGACAGGTCTAAAGCACATTCTACGCCAGATGAAGCCAAGGAGTGGTTAAGAGATCTTTGGGACAAAGGTCCCGCTGAACTACAGACATTGGCTCTTGTTTTCTCAGCTGCCGCAGCGTCCAATCCTGCTTCTGCTAATGCAGAGTTGATACTTACAAGATCAGAGGACCAGCCCAGATAACCGCTGTCCTTTTCTTTTCCAGCTGATCTTTCATATTCTGTAGCAATTAATTTTTGTTTATTCCCCGGGCTGAGCTCCCGCCCCAAGGGCACTCCTTCACTGAGGACCAGCGTGTCTTTTTCCAGAGGGATCCCACTGCCATTCATCTTTTCATCCCCGCACAACTCCTTATCTTTCAGCTTGCCCTTGCAGACTTTCACAATGTCGTACATGTGAAGGTAGCTGGCTGCAGCCAGCACATCTTCAACCGGGAGGCTGTTGAACTCCAGCTTGCCTTCGTACATGAATTCAAGCAGCAAGCCAAAGGCTGGGGCTGTCACAATGTCACTGTTCAGATGCACAATGTCCCTTTTGTCTAGCTGGTCCCTGTAGAAAAGATGGAAGTACATGCTGCAAGAAGCGAGAACAGCTCTGTGGGCTCGGAACTGAGCGTCTCCAACTAAAACAGTACAGTCACACAGGAAGCCCTGGTGACGCTGCTGACTCAGACACTGCAGCAACTGCCGGCTATGGTCTGGGAACTCCATTCTTCCTTCATAACCTGTTCAAAACAGGAAAAACTTGAATGCTACTCTAAACCACAGGGCTTCAAACCAGCTATTAATAAACAAACAGACTGGCTGGGGAGGGGCTAACTGGAACCTTGGGGATAACAGTTCACCTGTTAACTGATTGCAAATTTTATTTTATTTATTTTTTTCAAAAATGCCTCCCCACACTAGAACACCTGCTTCAAAAACAGGAAAAACTTGACTCTTAAGTAAACCAAAGCTTCTAAGGAAGTAACGCCTCCAACCTCTGCCACTCAAGGCTTTAAAAAAAGGGGGGGGGGGAGACTGACTTCAGAGTTTTATGCATTCCTGGAAGTCTTAACTCCAAGGGATCATCATAACTGCTTGATTTTAAAAAATGCATTTTACACCCCCCCACACACAAAAAATGTCATTAACTCAAGAAAGAGCGTAATTACACTGGCTTTGTTTAAACCATCACTTGCCCTTCAAAATAGAAATCATACTAACAGGAAGCATGCTTAACAATAAAATAAAACAAGAGATAAATCTGAAAGTTATTAAAAGCAAAAACACATTTTAAAAACACCCAGACCCCCCAATACTTTGCACTTCCTCCTCCACTACCTGTATTTGAGGCTCCTCTAAGGAGGGCATAATATTTCAGGGACCTTACCTTGAATAGTTGAGGAATACAGAGTGAAGGATTCATAGGGAGGAAATTAACCCCCCCCCCAAAGTTCTAGAACAGCCCAAGCTTTTTGCTTCGGGTATCCCCTCCCCCCATCACCCAAATGTTTGGGAAGAGAAGAGGCTTTCCCTAGCCAGTAACGGAAGAATGCTTGTGTGTGTGTGTGAAAAAAAGGGGGGAGAGGGGGAAAAAAGAAAGGAAAGAGCGTCTGGGAGGGAGGAGAGAGATGGGAGGAGTGCTCCGTTTGCTAATTACACCGCAAGCTGGAGAGTCAGCTGCTCTGACTTCACTGCGATGGAAATGCTACCTCCAGCTGTGCCCCTTTTAATGCCATATGTTACTTCAAATCTAGCTACCAGCCAACCACAGCTTGCTGCCTTTTAAAGTTCCAGCAACAACCCCCCCATTTATAGCCATCTATTAAATCTCAAACTTAAACCGAGCCCTTCCCTCATTCTAAATCCTGCCGCCGCGGCCCCCCTCCCTCCCTCCCTCCCACACCACCCCAGGAAAGTTGCTTAAATAACCTTATTACTAGTTACTCTTAATGGAGGACACAGCTTGACCTTTGGAGAGGTGCGCGGAGCAGCAGCAGAAGGGGGAGAGCGAAAAACAAAGTTCAGGATTCGCTGTTTGCAAACTTTTTAGGATTCTTCTTCTCTCCCCCCATTTTAAAAAGCACATTGGCCCCTAAGTCTAAGATGCCTTTGGATGCTCTTCCCCGCGATCACTCTCATACGCTCTAAAGCAGCAATAACACACACACGACCAGTTCTTTCTAACTTTGTAAGGCAATCCGTTCAGCTCCCCTTTGTGCTCAGAGGAGCCAAACGCATCCAGCAAACGGCCCAAAATAGCGCGGAAGCCGAACTCTCCGGAGGCAGCGAGCGGGATCTCAGCCGGGGAACCGAAAGGCCTCTCCCCCAGCCCCGCGAAGCCACGGCGAGGGATGGGGAAACCTGCAGCTCCTAAAACGCCGCTCGGCTACTCACCAGCCTGGCCGGGCGCTGCTCAGAGGTGCCGTTGGAGCACGGCATGTGCTCGAGTCTTTTTTCCTCCACTTCCCTGTCTCAAACTCTACGCCTTCCCCAGATGTGCTTCCCCCCTCCCTCGGCTGCTCCGTGTGCTGCTCCTTGTTGCTGGTAACCCAGCGGTAGCGCTCCTGTGTGTGTTGCGAAGCAGGTTGTTAGCCAGGGCGCTCTCGCGATACTTTCCGGGCGGGGGGGGGGTGCGCGCGCTTTCTTTTCGCTTCTCGGTCCGCACACAATAGCGATCCCAGCCGAGCTCTCGGCGCTGGTGGTGGGGAGCTGCTCGTGACGCGCCTGCGGCCGGTGTGTGCGACTCGTCAGGCTGCTCCTGGCAACCCCCCCTTTAAAAAAAAAAAAAAGAAATGTCCCCCCCTTCCCCGGCCAGCCACCCAGGGCTTCTGTTCTGGGCAGCGGCAGCTGCTGCTGTGGGTCCTCAGCTGCTTCTTTGCATTTGTAAATCCTCGTTTTTTTCCTCTTAACTCCCCCCTCCGTCCCAGTCCTAACTGGCTGCTTAAAGGGCTACAAGGAGGAAGATGTTTGTGGCCAGGGTTTTTTGCGCTCGAGGAAGCGCTATAGTTTTGTAAAAAGGACCAATTCTGAGCAACCGGGGGGGAAAAAAAGGCTGTCTATGAAAAAAAGAATCTTGCACGCATCTGCACACAGTAATGCTGCACTCAAGATTTCGGAAAGAAATGGGCTGCGTTTGTTTTCAGACGCGAAAGAGTAGGACGGCGTGGAGATGAATTCTCTCTCCTCGCCCCCCCATCCCCCCGCGCGGGGAAAGGCAAGGAAGGCGCCGCGAGAGGCAGAGAAACAAACTTAACCCAAGGAGCCTATGCTGGATTCGGGCTTGTGGTTTTCGTGTACTTTTCTCGCCGTTGCCGCTTGGCAGCTGTTGAAACTCGCGATCCGTGCGGTGTCTCAACTCGAGACCCGCCTCGTTATTGGGCCGCCCGACAACACTGGAGTCCTCTCCGCGCTTTTACGCAAGAGCCCATTGACAGACCCGTGCAAAGTCGCGCGGGCTGATCTTTATTGAGCCTTCCCAGACGAGTGCGTAGAGTGAAAGTGCAAGTGCGCGGAGTAAAGCTATCGCCCGTCGTTACTATGGCCGCTAATACGGATCTTCAAAAATCAGATGTATTGCTCAGCACCGCGACAGAGTTTTGTTCAGGGGTAAATCTAACTGAAACCAGTGAGATGAAGGCTACAATCCTATATCCTAAGAAGAATCCTCAGTGAAAACACTGGGTGATGGTTCCGAGCACGCTTACTGAGGCATCGCGCTGCAATGTTGAACGTGTGATTGCTGAAAAGAAAGCCGTCCAATTTGCTGTAATTTACACACACAATTCGGCTGCATGGATGGGATTTCATACATGATGGTGCAACCCGATATGGCGCGTGTTAACTACAATGAACAGTAATGCTACCTTGGTAAAGAATTGCTTGGAATTAAGGAACGATTCTGAGCGCAATCCCTGAGCACTTAATAGTTGGGTAACTTTTGAGTTACATGCATAGAATGGACGGATTACAATTGAGCACACAAAACACCAACCTTTCAATAATCCCTACATTTTTTTATTCTGGTTTATGAAACAGTGTTGCTTAAAAATGGCAAAACTTGTTTCTCCAAATTCTAAATTAATAATTACCTTAAGTCGCGACTTCCACGGGAATTTTAAACAAAATTAGTGTATACCTTACTTCCCATTGTCTACAGGAGCTTGACAATTGCTCCTGAAATGAACGTAAATGTCCAATCCTATCTACACGGCCAAGGGCTAGGTCCACTTACTTGGGAAGGAATGAGCCCTCTCAATTCAAATTTCGAAACACTTGATGGGGTTTTTCCCTAAAATTGCTGAGGTTCACTTGCACCTTTACTGGAGCTTGGCTGTATGCTTGCGGACGTTTATTAGAGCGTTTAAAGCACTGAATTAAGATTTACATATCCCTAAACCAGCATGTTTTCAATCTAGCAGCGAATGTGCCATTTGCAATGAACCTCGCAGGAATCTTAGTGGGCACTTCTGCTTCTAAATAGGTTCAGAATGGCTTGAGATAACTTGCGTCCTAAACGGCTTTCTTCTTCCACCACCATTACCACATAGGATGTTTTAGTGTGTTATAACCCAGGGTTATATAAATCCAAAAGCTCTGCGTGTATAATCGCGCAACTGATAAACCGAAAGGATTCTGAACTTCCCCGCCTGCAACAACTTTTACACGTGCCCATTTTGGTCCGTTTGCCCGGGAGGGTGGAGCCACTGGCGAACTAGCGCTACCATTGGCGCCTTTCAAAACGCTCGCTTGCAAATGTCTTCGTTGGTCTCCCGTAGAGGAGAGGAAACCAAGGGCGCTTCTGCCGGAAAGAGGCGCACACGCGAGTTTGCAAGGCGGACCACGTGGTTGGCATTCGGCCATGTGACTGTCATCGAGTAGGGTTAACTGACCAGTGAGTTGTGGGTTTGAGAATGATTGGTGGGGGGTGGTTGGTTTGTTTGCATAGTTATTTGTTTATTATTTCCATTTATATAGCGGCCCATATCAAATTCATAAAAAACAGCAGAAAAGCAGCATCAAGGTAAAAGCAAACTCGTCAATCACAAACTAGCATAGCCAATGCACGACTCAGCACACCTCCCGGGCCCGGTGACATCTATTTATTTACCCCACTCTTTCCTGCATGAATGTTGTAGGTTAGTTTCCGATATCCTCCCTTTCCCACTTTTTAAAATACGTATGTTTATTTTACATTACCTTGAGCATTGCTTATATTATTTGTATTTTAATTGTTCTATTGTCAAACCATTTTGAAATAGCAATAGAGTAGTAGTACTGTGTACAATTATACAGTAATAATAATTACTAAGCAGGTTTGTTTGGGTGCTGAGAATGTCTGCAAACGTTCTGATGCCGTAACCTGCCAGGTCTCTTAAATGATCAGAACAATGTTGGGACTACAAGACAGGAATTACATCCATTCTCCATCTTACCTCTTGTTCTGTAGTTAATCACCTGGATGTAAATGCTCTTTCTTTTTGCATAGAATAAAAATAAAAGGAAATAAAAACCTGCCATGTGTGGCTCAGTTTTTTCTTTTCTTTTTTTGTGCCTTCGAGTCAGTGCTGACTCCTGGAGACTGCCTTGACAAGTTCCTGCAGTTTTCTTGGCACGGTTTTTCAGAAGTGGTTTGCTGTTGCCTCCTTCCTAGGGCTGAAAGAGAGTGACTAGCCCAAAATCACCCAGCTGGCTTCGTGCCCAAGGTGGGACTAGAACTCCTGTGCCTCTGGTTTCCAGTCTGACACCTTAACCACTGCACCAAACTGGCTCTTTTTTCTGTTGTTATATCTCCGTATTAGGGAAAAGCTGCATTTGTTGAATTTCTGCCTTCTCTGCAATTTTTAAAGCTACAGTTGCCTTACCAGAAATAAAAAGATGGGAGCTTCCTTTCAAATGCAGCAAACTTGTTTTTGTCCAGTAGAACTTCCAAGATGGGAACTGGGGAGTCATCAATAGCAGATCAGGAGGGCACCAGATTGGGAATGATGCTTTACAGCAGTCCTGCACCATACCATGTTTTAGGTAGAGGATTATGCTTGGCTCTGTGGTTATGCGTGTACATGTGGAATGGCACACTTCAAAAGTTGTCAGGGTGAGTACAAAAACTACACTGATATTATATGTGTCTCTCTCCTGCGTGCTTCAAAGCAACATTGGGGCTTCAAATATGAAGTGCTGCACCCACCCCACCCCCATTAAACAATGCTATGCTGATATCTGTCTTGCAATTTCTTAAAGGTTTGCTTCCCCTGAAAAAAAAAAAAAAGGCTTGCATTTTTCTACCTTGTTTTCAGAACATTTGACATTTTCTCAAATGTGTCTTGATGGTATTTTGGGGGGAGGGTAAATAGCTCCCCACATGTCCTAATGTGAAAAAATCCAATGAGATCCCTTGTTAAGGGCCCCCTTGGGTTATAATAAATGTGGTGTAAGCCAGGGAGGTTGTAATCTGCTATAGAGATGATTGGACAGCCACACATAGTTTTTCTTCTATGAGAATTTTATTAAGTTTCAAGCAAAGATAAAAGCTACAGAAAAACAAAATACTACAAAGAAAAAAAAGAAAAAACTAAAAAAGTGTGGAAACAGGAGAATTTTTTTTTAATTACAAAAAGAGGTGACTTCCAACTTTTAACAGCCAGGATATACAACAATTTTCCATAATCAATCCCTTACTCTATATTAAACCAAAATCACATTATTTCTATAAATCATTTCCACTGGCACATCATAAAAATCACTAAATATAATTGCTTCCTCCCCTTATATTAAAAGAAAAAATATATAAGCCTCCTAATCAACTTCCCCCCCCAAAGATAACATTTATTTAATTATTTCCTTCCTACTACTACTCAGGACAGCCACACACAGTTTTGTCTACCTGAAAACTAAATAAAGGCAAAACACCACTCTTTTAAAAGAAATGTTGAACAAATTCATCACGTTGGACCAGAACTGTAAGAGATAAATCAGGACAATTTTTCTGTACACCTAGAGCAGTCTTTCTCAACCTTAGCAGCTTTAAGATGGGTGGACTTCAACTCCCAGAATTCTCCAGCCAGCCATGGAATTCTTGGAGTTGAAGTCCACACATCTGAAAGTTGCTAAGGTTGAGGAACTCTGACTTAGTAGATACAGTAACTCACCTGCGTACTCCGGTTACTCTTCAGACTGTATAAATCTTTCCCCTTTTACCTGCACTGGAATGTCAAGAGGCACATCCGTGCAGATGCTGTGGGATTCCAGCAGGAGGGAGAGAAGTCACGTGATTAGTTTTGCATGAAGAACTGGATTGGAATATCCTGAGTGCAAATTATATACTATGCCACTGAGCTACGTCCCCAATTTAAACAAGACCCTGCTCACTGAAGCATCTTTTTATTAGGTTCCCATGTACCACTACTGTTCTTAATCCATTTATTAACTGCCTACTGTACATAAAGAATTTGCTCACCATGATTTCTCTCTAGGGAAAAATGTAAGCATAGGGCTGTGAATAGGTTAAAAATCTTTTAGGTTGATTTTGAACTTGGGACATTTTACAGTATTTGTGGTTTCATTGCAAGTTTTTTTATTCAACATTTCTAGGCTCATATGGTATTATCTTTTACAAGTAGCTACAGCTTTCTGGTATCTTAAGCACCAGGAGATGTCAGAAATCTGACTAGGGACTTAAACTATGCTATGATCTTTATATTATAGCTGCAATTATATAGGGATTGAGACCAATTGTCTATAATAGGTTGAGTGAATTCATGCATTGCACTAAGCTATAATGAGGTTTGTTTGATTCTGTCCTAGCTTCTTGTGTGAATCCAATCATACCTTATGGCTTAGCAAAATGTGTGAATCTAGCCCACACAAGGGACGCAGTGGCGCTGCGGGTTAAACCGCTGAGCTGCTGAGCTTGCCGATCAGAATCCACGTGATGGGGCGAGCTCCCGTTGCTAGTCCCAGCTCCTGCCAACCTAGCAGTTCGAAAGCATGCAAATGTGAGTAGATGAACAGGTACCACTTCGGCGGGCAGGTAACAGCGTTCCGTGTAGTCATGCCGGCTGCATGACCATGGAACTGTCTATGGACAAATGCCGGCTCTTCGGCTTTGAAACAGAGATGAGCACCGCCCCCTAGAGTCAGACACGACTGGACTTAATGTCAAGGGAAACCTTTACCTTTACCTAGCCCACTCTAACTTATTCAACATTCTGTAGTTAACAAAACCAAGATTTGTAGCAGAATGCATGAAACACATTGTTATGTCTGACTAGAGATAATTAAGAGGGACTAAAAGGTGATCAGAGCCTCTTCATTATGATTTAACTTGTTTCTAGTAGCTATAAGCAGGACCCTTTATTTTGGGGGTACAGTGGTCAGAAACCGCCTTGGAGCATTCTGAAGTTTTCATTATGGTGAAGGGCTATCAGATGATTTTAATTCAAAAGAAAACTTAAATGCTTCAGATAATGTGAACAAAATATACCTCTAATCTTCTGTAAGAAAATGAAGAATATAGAATGCAATCATTGATGGGAACTTGGAAAGGGAGAATAGATTTCTCCACAGTTAGGGTAAGCCCTCAGATTTAACAGACCTTTGCTTAGCAGACTTATGCTGCAACAGACAAAATCTGTCACATACTGTATTCTACACATGCATAAAATCCTATTCAACGTTCTGCTTTAATGGGTGCCCTTTCCCCCATGAGTCAATTAAATTGAGGGTTTACTCTGCTAACATGCTGTAGAGAACCTTTTGGTGGTGAGCTGATGTAACTCCAATGTTGGAAAATAAGTCCTGCTTGAATAACAATTTCTTTAAAAATGTAAAGTACCTAATTAAAATCTGAATTAAAACACAACAGATGCTAAAACCCCACTTTGCCTGCTGGCTTTATTCCAGCTACCAAATCTCATCCCAGATTAAAAATATAAAACAAAAATCTCATAGCCCTGCTGAAACTATTTAGGCTCATGCTTTGGCAGCTCTCCAGAGAGAGATGGCTGGGTCATAAGGCATCTCTGAAGTTCTGGTTTCTGGGAGATGACTAAGAGGTCCAATGCATAGAAAACAAATTTTGGGCAAAGTTAAAACTTTAAGACAGAAAGTATTCTGTTCGTTGTGTCTAATGTGTGGTGTGCACCCGGCTAGTTACTTAGTTGGACAACACAGGAGCCATGGATAAAATTTGTTAAGGCGCTCATCCTAAATCATAATTGAACTCATGGTCTGGCTTAATGGGTAGGATAAATCATGTTTCTGTCCTGGACCTGGACCTGGACCTGGACCTGGACATTACAGTAAGAGATTCTAGCTCTAGATTGTAGAAAAGTCCACCTGAGTGTGACTAGTAGGTTTTGTTTTTGTTTTTTTAGAAAAATTCTCATGAAAAGGTGTGCTGAAAATCAGTGGCTTGTACAGCATGCTATTATGTGGAGCCTGTTCCCGTTTATATATGCTGAGCTAAAATGGTTCTTTTGCATTATAGCCTGAACCAGAAACAACCCAATCCCACTTTAGCTTCACACATTGCACAAGCTCCACTGGGTTCATCCCGCAAGTCATGGTGAATTCAGCCAAGCAATTTGCTTGTTAATTGCTTGCTATGTTTGTGAATCTAGCCAGGTGAGGCTTATTTACAAACCCATTGTTAAACACCCCAACCCTTAATAAGATGTATAAATGCAGTCTGAATTTATAATATCCTAGCTAGGATCTCAGAGTGACATGTGGGATTTCTTTCCCTCTTTTGCATTATATCCTCTCAACAACCCTGTAAAATAGGTTAGGGTGAAAGAAACTGACTTGCTTCAAACTTTGAATTAAACTACTATAGAACGCTTAGCCCATACACAGTTACTTAGGTTTTTCGCATCTCAGAAACCTACCCATGTCAACAGTGTGCTAACTGGATTGTTTCTGAAGCTTCCATCTTCCCCATCTCCCCACACAGTTTTCTTTCCTTTGTTATTGTACACAAGATTGGTTTAATAATTGCCATTGAAAGTTATAGGATGGGTATTCTACAAACACGTTAACATTCGATTGATTTATCAGTTTTAAGGTCCACCTGTTGGAAGCTGGGTTTTTGTTTGTTTACCCTTCGTCATGGAATTTAAGTTAAAGAAATAGTTAAAGAAGAAATAAAAGTGCTTTAACACCAGGGAACAACGCAAATGAATAGATAATAAAGTGTATTGATAACCTGAACAAACCCTAATGAATGAATCGTGCACATCTGTTTCTGAGAGCTCTGAAAAACCAACCAACCAAAACACAACATACTTGGACTCCAACCAATCTGAGAGCTGAGTAATCAAAAAGTGGCTACTCCAAAACTAGTGTCAATAGCAATTACAGCATCATTTTAGGAACATCTTTGCTATGTGGCTTACTCAACACATCATACTAACCCACTGTTTTACATAGCTGACTGGTTATATCTCAACTGGCTTGGATGACACATTAAACTATAGTTTTGATTATGTGCCATTAAATCAGTGTCAAATCTTAGCAACCACATAGATAGACCTCCAGGTTGATTTGTCCCCAATCTGGCCCTTCGCGTCTTCCAACAGTGGACCTATCACTGCTGTAATCAAGTCCATCCAGCTTGCTGTTAGTCATCTTCTTTTCCTTCCCATCTTGCCCAGCATTATAGACTTCTCAAAGGAGCTGGGGCTTTATATAAAATAGAAGAATTTGAACCTGGTTGTTTGTGTCTCAAGTGAAAATTCTAGATTGGTTTGTTCTATGATCCATTTATCGTCTTGGCTGTCCATGGAATTCTCAGGAGTCTTCTCCAACACTAAAGTTCAAAATCATCAATACTCTTTCCTACCTGCTTCTTCAAAGTCTCACTTTTCCTTCCAGGAAAAAATATTGCCTTCACAATTCTGATCTTAGTAGGTATAGACACATCCCAGCATCTGAATATCTTTTCCAAGGACTTAATTGCTACCCTACCAAGTGTTAGTCTGTAGCATATTTCTTGACTGTCAATAATTGATCTAAATGATAGAAGCTATCCACCACTTAAGTATTCTTCATTGTCAATTATAAGGCTAAATGCTGTACCTGTTGTCATTAGTTTGATCTTCTTTATACTTAACTTTAGTCCCCTTTATCACTGTGCCCCTTGATTTTCATTACAAGAATTTGCATATAATTTGTATTTTCAGCTCTCAGAATGGTGCAGTTTATTGATGTTTCTTCCTCCAGTTTTAAACCCACAGTTGCTTTCTTCCCATCCTGCCTCCCTCAATATATATTCAGCATATAGGTTGAATAAGAGATCCAGTTTGGTGTAGTGGTTAAAGGCACTGGACTAGAGTCTCCATCAGCAATCATATACTGCTGACACGTGGCAGTAAGCATTTACTGTATCATCTGACCATGGCCAGTCATTGGCTTCAAAAGTTTTTTTTAAGAATTGTAATGGTCTGTGGGAATGACCTTGAGAGACTGGGCCCAGAGATGCTGCCTAGGGAGTGGTCAGATAAGAGACAGCTGGATAGTGGGCAGGGCAAGAGGCTCAGAAGAGACCCTCCCTAATTTCTCTGGGATAAAGGAGACAATGGGAGAATTTTACTTTCAGACTTGCAAGATTCTGTTAATGTAGCTTTACAATAAAGTAGAATTAGCTCATCTGGTTGTGTTTCCTATCTGGTCTACCTGGTAAGGCTGACAAGAATCCAGTTCCAATTTCCAGAGAGAGGGAGAGAGAGCATATATATATATATATACTATTAAAGCATCATTTTTAAAAACTTACCTATTGGGTGGGTGTGCAAAAAGAAAAAAAAAAGACCCACTGGACTGTAGCAGCTGAAGCAGCTTTGTTTTTGCAGAGCCTATTGGTGCCTCAAGCCGGCACAGAGGATTAATCTCTCCTCTGGGTCTGAGTGTTAAGGGTAATCGTTTGTCACAGTTTAATTTGAGGATTCTTGGATTAAGGTGAACTCTTCATAGCTGTGGTCCCCAGGTTCCTCCCCTCTCACCCCATCTCCCCCAAATGCACCAGACTGGCCATTCTAGGCAGGTTTCTCATTTTCTGGAAGTAGATCTTTCAGAGTAGAAGTAGGTTCATTTGTTGTATTCATGTGAACTCTTTTTGGGGGGGGGGGACTTTAGTCTTTCTTTCATGGAATGTCATCAAGGTCTCATGGAACTGTAGAATTTCATGAAGCACATTTTGAAAAACTCTGCTCTATATCACCCTTTTAAAACCCCTCCTTTTCTGTCAGTCTGGAACCATCCGAATCTCCAGGCAGCAGCTGAGGTATTGTCACTTGGATAAACTTTTTGGAGGGGAAAATTCCTCACAATTAGAAAAATTGTGTTTCCTCTCAGCAATGCTACTTTTCTACTTCCAGGGATATGTTGTTATTTTAGGAGAGAAATATGAAACTGTAACTTTCCAATTGCAATATTAAAAAATTTAGTCCATGCTCAGGTGCTTGCCAACTCATACTGTATCATGTAGATCTACAGCTGTATTTTATATATTTTTCAGAGCAGGCCATTTGGCAAGTATATTGAGGAAGAACATTTCCATTTACAGATACTGCAAAAGTCATGATAATGTAATCCACCGTTATATATCCATCTGAACTAGCTGTTCCAGTCAAAGAATTCATGTAATCCTAGAGCAAAGGCATCTACAGGATCCAGCACTTTTGTCAAAATAGGAAAGGCCGTGCTGTGCCATTGTGATACAACTCCACCCCTTTCGTCACATGCCCTCCTATGCCAAGGCAAAAGAGAAACGGTGGGACCAGAGTGCTAATGTACTTCCTTTACCTCCCAGTGGTCACTTCTGAAGATCATTTTTCTATATGGGGTGGCCAACTGGTAGGCTGTGTACAGCCCATTTTATTTATTTATTTACCTATCTATCAAACTTTATCACTGCCCATCTCCCTTCCAAGGAGGGACTCTGAGCGGTTTACAGTAAAAACATTTTATGTCCTGCCACTGAATTGCAAACATTTAGCAGCAAATTGCAGATTTTCGGTAGTGTGCTTTTAATTATTTTTTAAATGAAGTAAGGCCTTAAAGAGATGTCTTCAGATTTTCTGTGTTCTTTGTATTCATAATGCTAATCTACATCATAATGGATGTTCAGCATTAGCCATAAGGGTTAGGACCTTTTCAGTGCTGGCATTTATAGTTGCATCATTTCTGTAGTTTGATAGCTTAGTCGTCACAATTCTTTTGGGTTTATTAGTTGACAGAATGGTTGCATGGAAAACAAGCATTAGAACATTTTAGTTTCCCATTTTTAGTTTCTTAATGTCCTTATTCACGAGTAAGTCTAATAGTGACTTCTTTCTGAGTAAATAGATACAGGATTGAATGGCTAGGAGACTAATGAATTTGTATGGCAAGAGAATCAAGTGGTAGAAAGTGAATTATTTCTTCAGCCCTTTTTCTTCTACGTTAACTTCCCCACAAACTTCTTTTTCCACAACACAGCTTCTATCACAGTTTTGAAGTGAGAAAATTATTTGTGCACATATCTTTAAAATATTTCTCCTCTGCCTTTCCATCATTTAGTTTTCAAGGTGACTGGGTAGATTTACAGTGCAATTGACAGATGTCTGTTTCATTGAATTCAGTTGGCTTAGTCATGCTGGCTGGGGATAATGAAAATTGCAGCCCAACTCATCTGCCGGGCACCTTGTTGGAAAAACTTCCTTTGGCAATAAAATGCAGAGGTATATGCCAGAAAGTAGCTCTACAAGCCCTATAACAGAGATTACAGTAATCTACATGAGTGGTGATAAGGGTATGAGTTACTGTTAGCCAAGGCTTCTGTGTTCAGGTAGGGTTGCAAAATCCCCTCCATCATGGCTTCTACCAGCTGTTCAAGCAGGAGCCGTGTCCAAGAGGAGTCCCAAGTTACAGACTTGGGATAGCACCCCCATCCAGAGTTAATACAGAGATCATCTCAGAGTCAGAGTTTTCCTAGACAGACACCTTGATACTTTTCCGAAAGTCCTTGAAGACATGGTTCTGTCAGCAGGCCTGGGATCCCCCTGCCAGGTTGAGACGGAATCAATTGAGTGGCTGATTTGATTGTGTTTATAGCCGCAAGGGGTAGGGGGTTGATGGGTTTTTTATATTGCGGATTTGAATTTTGTCAGCTGACCAGAGTCACTGTGTGTGAGTTGGGTGGCCATATACATTTATTAAATAAACCCTGTTTTGCTGATATTTATTTGAACTTGTTTCTAGCCTTCAAGAGCCTCACAGCATCCAGACTCCATGTTAGGACTTCCACAGCATCTCCAGCATAGCCTGGGCTAACAAAGTATAGTTGAGTATCATCAGCTTATGGATGATACCTCACCCCAGATGACCTCTCCTAAGAGCTTCATACGAACATTATAGAGCAGTAGGGGGAGAGCTTGATCAGACAGTGACCTGATCATGGCAGAAGACTGGTGGCAATGTTCTCATGTTCAATGTATGTGCTGTTTGCTTCACAAACAGCACATCCACAAGTCTAGGTCTGGCATGTGACCACCAATATAAGCAGAACCAAGACAACCTGTTTGCCATGGAGACTATGAAGATCTAAACTGCACATGACCCCATCCACAAGACTGGGAAGTTGAAGTCCTGCAGTACTATAAGCCTATGGGACTCTCCTATAAGCATAGCAATAAGACCCAAGAGCTCAAGAAGGGGTGCTGCTGGGCAAGATGTTGGACAGTACACCAGCAGGAGCCCTAGTCTGCCCATAGAACAAGCCACTGTCATATAACAGCATTCAGTGGCTAGGCACCAACAGAATGGCACAACTGGTCACCACCAAGATGTCACATACAACTTATCATAAGTTTGGGTAGTCTTGGAGAAATCCATTTTTAAAAAGTATGTACTGTATGTGGTCTCCAAGGACCACAGGGATGATGTGATGAGGCCAAAAATGGCTAAAAGTTTTAGGCCTGTTTTTTCACCTTTGGTTTAAACGTAGTAGTAGATTACTGTTGCCTCACTGATGCTAAAAATTGCAGGGCATCCCCACTTGTTAACCATATTGTGCAAATGCAACAACTGGCTTGGTAGGTATATATTGGTAAGCCATGATTTGTTGAATGACTGGCTTCATACATTAGACTAAGCTAAAATCAAATGTTGTGAACGAATCCTCTCTGTCTATGTTGTCTAATATTGTTTGCTCCAATTTCCATAATTCAATCCTTTACTCTGACCCTAAAAAATAAGTCACAGAACTGGAATGCCAAGGGTTGGACTTGGGACTTCCTGCATGCAAAGCCTCTGTTTTATTACTGAGCAAGAGTCCTTCCCTCTGTGGGTAAAGTATACAAAGTATTGAAAACAGAGGAGTGGTCATACAATGTTCCTCCTCTTGAGAACCACCTACCAGGAACTAAGTTCTCTTCCTTGTTGTTTACTGTGCTGGTGATGAATTTCTGTTAGACTGAGCTTTTTAACTGGGTGTTACTGTATCTTCTCCTGGACTGCCCTGCTTTTGTTTTGGTTATTTAGTTGTTTGGTTTCAAAGATTTAAAAAGCACAAACCCCTTAGAGAAGTAAATACTAGCTAGAAAGGCAGGTATCAGATTTTCCAAGGTCAAACTTAACAAGGAACCAATCACTTTTTCCCGTTGGCTTTGTGTTTTTGAAGTCAACCTGACAGTTATTTAATGGGGGAGGAGATAAAGTAGTGTGTATAAATGTTCCTGTTTTTGTCTCTGGTATGAGAAAGAGAAAACCAAAGCTGAAACCGTTTGCAGCATCATGGTAATACTGGCTATATTTATACCAGACACAAATACAAAGCCCGTATGCCTTAATGAATTCAGGAATACATTATTAAACAAACCATATTTTAGTGTAATATATATTGTGCTTTTACCTTTAAATAAGATTAACATTTAATTCTAAAAATAATATGGTTTGAAAATGATATTTTTATTTTATTTTATTTTTACTTTGCTATAGAACAATTGTAGTGTAATGAAAAATGGGTAACACATTTTATAAAAAAATAAACAATAGTCTGCAAGCAATAGTTGGGAAGCCATTGCAGGAAAATAATTTCAGTCAGTTGGTATTCAGATGACTCACCTGCAGTTTATTTATTTATTTATGCATTTATATGGCCACCCAACTCATACTATGTGACAAAAAAAGCATCAATACTTAGTACAAAGTAACATAACACATTAAAACATCCTAAACAATGAAATGGCCAACAGAACTACAAAATTCTACAATTTACCCACTCAGGGTGATGTATTTATATAACCCAGCTGTGGGGTTCACACAACACACTAGATAACAAGCTAACTGCATAGGCTGAGTTCACACAATATTCCAGGCTAAAATGGGATTGGTGAGTTTGTCAGCATAGCCTTAATGTACTTCCAAAATGGCATCAGTCACCTCTGTACAATCTTGGTTAATATATCAGCTGAGAGAATTCACGCCCATTTCATGGGCATTTTCAGTTCTACCTAATATAAGATAGCTCTGTTCACTGACTGATGACTTTTTTCCTTTTGGCTTTGCTAGGTTCTAATAGCAAGTCAAAGGATGAGTTCACTCAACACACCCAACTAAACTGTGTGTGGCTAGGTATGAGGCCCAGTGTTTCATGCAAACCCAGCCACTATGTTTAGATTACGATTCAGTGTATTGTATGAATCCAGGCAGCTGCCTTGAGTAAAATAAACTTCAGTCAGCCATGAGTAATCCATGTGAAAACAACCAGCTACTGCCATCTAATAAATCAGGAGGGATATAACCAATATGAAAGGGCTATTTCATTCTTTTTAGTGATTTAGTCTCCTGCCCTAAAATCAAATAACAATATACTGTATGTTATTGAAAGTTGAAAGTGGGCAACATGGATAGGGCAGAAACTCAATGCACTCCACCAGAGCTGCCTACAAAATATCCTTGGCATCAGCTACTCTGTTCATATTACCGATGATGAGATCCTATAAAGAAGTGAGGCCAATTAGTGGACAGCTAGGACCAATTGAACTGGAGCAGAGCTTAACACAGTGGAGGAGCTGTGCACACAGAAAAAGAATATTATCTAAATAGCTTCAAGCAGCATGTCAGAGAAACACAGGTTATTGATCTTACACACTCAGCCCTCCCAAGCATAAAGAATCACACGCTTAGACATAGCAGGTTTAAAAGTAAAGTAAAAAGAGTCTTACTGACTTTTATTCTTGGTTCGATTACATACATCTCTGGTGGAAAAATGATGTTTCTTCTGTTCTTTAACTATACTTAGTGATCTCTTAGCCCTATAGCTGCCAAGAGCTGCATGGAAGAAAGGGCTAGGCACATGGCTTTAGGCCCAAGATGGAGACAAAGGAGAGCAGCATGCTTGCTGCCTCCTCAGTAGGTGGAAGAAGGAGGAGAGAGAGAGAGAGGAAGTGGGAGTGGCAAAAAACAGTTTCCTCAATAGCACAGAGAGTTTGCATCCTAGGGCAACCATCCATATGCTAATGAGGCATGCTGGATTTGCCAGGACTTCCAACAAGAAGGAGCCCATGCAAGCTACTGGGCTTGTGATGGAGTGAAGGGTATGATTCTGGTCACATTCTGCATCTGCCAAACAGATGCCCTCCCAAGGCAGCTATGTACTGGATGCCACCTGGAGGGAAGAGAAAGGGAAGCAGACCATTCAAGACCAGATACAAAACATTTGACGAAGACCTGCAAAGCATGGGAATTACATGGGAAGAAACAAACTGCCACAGCTGATTAAAGTTTGCGGAGAGCAATAGTTGCCAATGTGCTGTGCAGACAGGCAGGCCTAAGCTAAGTCTAAGATCTAGGGCAGGTTATAAATATGGTAATTAAATGATTGTTAAACCATGTTACTTCTAAAGTAGCCATGTTACTATCAAGTGGATTTACTAACTATATAAAATGGATCTACTGTATAAGTTTCTTTGAGGGAAAAAAGAATGGGGTGGAGGGGGAGAACTGTCAATGAATTCACAAAATAAAAAAATGAACTACAGATTCCCTGAGATTCTGAATACAAAAACTGGTATTTGACTACCCTTACCCAGTAAAGCCAACTGTAAGATGTTGTGCCCTTTCTACTTATTTTTCTCCCATAGCAATTTTCATGCTTAGATGTTCATTTGTTTGCTGTTTGTGGTACCAAGATAACTGCACCTTCCCCCCTTGGAAGGCACATGCTTAGATAAGACATGGGAATTAGGAGAATTTCTAACTGTTGTCTGCTGCCCAAAGAACCACGCTATACTCAATTTGAGTAATACTAGAACTACACCAGCAGCAGGGCCATAGCATCCAGCCTACCAGGGGAAGGAACACACATACCCACCCACATGAATGAACAAGTATTAGACATGATCCTAAACATACTAGTCAGGAATTGTGCTATTATCTACTGTATGCTCAGGTGCCACCATGAAGAAGACCAAGGAAATCACACTCTTTCATCAACATCATGTACACAGGATGGCACCACCACAGCTCCTCTCTCTGTTTAGTTCCAGTTGCACAATCAGTTGTCAGTCCCAAGATACCTTCCACCTTCCCTACACTGGCTTAGAGCAAAATACATGAAGAAGAATAAGGAGCCTTTTTATAACTGAGAACTGACTTAGGAGCAGCAGGAGACCTGAGGATGGCACTTACAGCCTTCTTTGATGGGTATTCAAACCCCACTTAGATAAAGACACATTTTGCTAAGCAGCCGTTGAGAGAGCCCAAAACAGAGAACAAGGACAGCCACAACACAGTCTAGGTGTTTTCACACATTGCTATAAGTCCTGGTTTGTTGAATAAAGTAGAACTGACCAGGTTTACAAATAATGCAAAATCATAACCTATAGTTTCCAACGCACAGTGGCCAAATTCACACTTCATACCAAATTCACACTTCATAGATCAAACGCCAACAAACCACATTATAGCTTAATGCAAGATGAACAACCTGTGATGTCAAGATGGATATAGTCCCCAAACCTGTCCTGACTAAGCAAAGACCACACCGAGATGAGGAGAAAGTCTCTAGTGTTTTATTACTGCTATTGTAGACAGGAAATCCTACCAAACTGAAGAAGCGTGGGAAAACCCAGACAGATAACCCCAAAACTCAAGGCGGGTCTGTTCTGGGTTTCTTTGAATGACAGCTCAAAGTCTCCAAACTACGCATGCGTTTTCCCCCCTGGATAGGGGCCCCCTCCTGCTCACCATCTGTACTCATGACAAAACCCTTTTCCTCAGAGTCTCTTTCTACCATCTTGCCAAATGCCCCCAAATTGCAGCATTCCTTCGCAGCATTTTGAAGCTTGAGATACATAAACATTGCAGCTTAAGCCCTAAAATATGCATGATGTACTTAAAAAGAAGCAAAACAAAGAAAAACTCCATTCCCCCCCCCTCAGGAAAATCCAGGCCCCATTTTTGAGCATACAGTAATTGGCCCTGCCTGCTTTGCACCAACATCCCCTGTTTTGCAGGCCTCACCCATCCCTTCTGACTCCTCGCCCTTGACATCACTGCAGAAGGCATGGACTCAGAATATCGGAAATGGGAGGCCATGGGGATCCAAGATGGCAGGTGTGACTGCAACCGCCCAGAGTCCCCCGATGGGAGGAGATGTGCGGGGGACAAATAAATAAATAAATGATCGAAGTACACCCCTTTTTTATGTGTGTCACCAATTGCATGGTCGCAACTGCCATCATGAATTTTTTGACCCCTGATGTCCCTGCCAGGAGATAAGGTGTAAGGTCATGACTCATTTTTTGATCCCTGGAGAGAAAAATAAGTCATGGACAAAAGCTGAGGAGCTGTCAGGACTGAAGTCCTCACTGCAAGTGAGGCAGCGCTCGAAGCACTAGCTGCAGCAACTAAGTGCAGGTGAATATTTAAAAAAGAAGGTTGAATATAGAAACCATCAATGCAGAGGAAATAGGTACCATATCAGCTGGGGAACAGCTGATGATACAAAATCAAAAGACAAACAATCAACCAAACGATCAAGCAGAAAACAAAACTCTAATCAAAGAACTACCAAAGAGAAAACCACACCCCCACCGACACCGGCAGGGCAAGCTACTGTATATAAAGAGAGGGCAAAGCACTGATGACGCTACCTAGTCAGGTAATGAAACATCTGCAAGCAAACAACCAAGCTCAGAGAACACCAAGGACTCCACAAGAGTGAAGTTTGCCAGTTGTTTATATATAATAGCTTGCCCTGACAGTCTTGGTTGGGGTGTGGCTTCTTTCTTGATAGATCCTTGATTAAGGAATTCTTTCTTCCTTGATTGTTTATCTATGTGGTTTCTTGCTTATCTGGGTTTTGGCTGCTAGGGAGGATGTGGCTGGGCTGTTTGTTTCCTTCCTTGACCTTTGGTTATAGCGTTTAAATGGTATGTGGATGGTGTCTATCTCTCTGTGTCTGTTGATGGGTGATTTGTTGGAATGCCAAGCTTCTAGGAATTCCCTGGCACCTTGGGATTAGTCTTGATCTAAAATGTCAACCTTCAGCAAAGGATCGTTACCTTGTCGTGGTGCTGGAGCTTGAGCACCTCAATGATGCCATGAGCTAAACCGTGAAGGGCCACCCAAGATGGGAAGGTCATGACAGAGAGGTCAGACTAAATGCGATTCCTGGGGAAGGTAATGGCAACCCACCCCAGTATTCTTGCCGTGAAAACTAAATGGATCAGTACAACCAGAGATAGGTCAGTATACCATCGGAAGATGAGATTCCCAGGTCGGAAGATGGTCAAAAGGCTACTGGGGAGGAACAGAGGATGAGCTCAACTAGCCCCAGACGTGATGACGCAGCTAGCTCAAAGCCGGAAGGACGGCTAGCGGCCGACAGTGCTGGTGGTGAACGGCGAATCCGATGTTGTAAGGATCAACACACCATTGGAACCTGGAATGTAAGATCTATGAGCCAGGGCAAATTGGATGTGGTTATTGGTGAGATGTCAAGATTCAGGATAGACATTTTGGGCGTCAGTGAACTGCAATGGACTGGAATGGGCCACTTCACATCAAATGACCACCAGATCTACTACTGTGGACAAGAGGACCACAGAAGAAATGGAGTAGCCTTCATAATTAATAGTAAAGTGGCTAAAGCAGTGCTTGGATACAATCCAAAAAACGATAGAATGATCTCAATTCGAATTCAGGGCAAGCCATCTAACATCACAGTGATCCAAATATACGCCCCAACCACAGATGCTGAAGAAGCTGAAGTAGAGCAGTTCTATGAGGATCTGCAGCACCTACTGGACGACACGCCTAAAAGAGATGTTATTTTCATCACGGGAGACTGGAATGCTAAGGTGGGCAGTCAAATGACACCTGGAATTACAGGTAAGCATGGCCTGGGAGAACAAAACGAAGCAGGACACAGGTTGATAGAATTTTGCCAAGACAACTCAATGTGCATAACAAACACCCTCTTCCAGCAACCTAAGAGACGGCTTCCCCAGATGGACAACACTGAAATCAGATTGACTACATCCTTTGCAGCCAAAGGTGGTGGACATCTATACAGTCGGTAAAAACAAGACCTGGAGCTGACTGTAGTTCAGATCACGAACTTCTTCTTGCACAATTTAGGATCAGACTAAAGAGATTAGGGAAGACCCACAGATCAGCTAGATTGTTGTTGTTTATTTGTTTAGTCGCTTCCGACTCTTCGTGACTTCATGGACCAGCCCACGCCAGAGCTTCCTGTCGGTCGTCAACACCCCCAGCTCCCCCAGGGACAAGTCCGTCACCTCTAGAATATCATCCATCCACCTTGCCCTTGGTCGGCCCCTCTTCCTTTTGCCCTCCACTCTCCCTAGCATCAGTATCTTCTCCAGGGTGTCCTGTCTTCTCATTATGTGGCCAAAGTATTTCAGTTTGGCCTTTAATATCATTCCCTCAAGTGAGTAGTCTGGCTTTATTTCCTGGAGGATGGACTGGTTTGATCTTCTTGCAGTCCAAGGCACTCTCAGAATTTTCCTCCAACACCACAGTTCAAAAGCATCGATCTTCCTTCTCTCAGCCTTCCTTATGGTCCATCTCTCGCAGCCATATGTTACTACAGGGAACACCATTGCTTTAACTATGCGGGCCTTTGTTGTCAGTGTGATGTCTCTGCTCTTAACTATTTTATCGAGATTTGTCATTGCTCTCCTCCCAAGAATTTAACATCTTCTGATTTCCTGACTGCAGTCAGCATCTGCAGTAATCTTTGCACCTAGGAATACAAAGTCTTTCACTGCTTCTACATTTTCTCCCTCTATTTGCCAGTTATCAATCAAGCTGGTTGCCATAAACTTGGTTTTTTTGAGGTTTAGCTGCAAGCCAGCTTTTGCACTTTCTTCTTTCACCTTCATCATAAGGCTCCTCAGTTCCTCTTCACTTTCAGCCATCATCAGCTAGATAGGAGCTCACTAATATTCCTAAGGAATATGCAGTGGAGGTGAAGAATAGATTTAAAGGACTGGACTTAGTAGATAGGGTCCCGGAAGAACTCTGGACGGAAGTCCGCAACATTGTTCAGGAGGCGGCAACAAAATACATCCCAAAGAAAGAGAAAACCAAGAAGGCAAAATGGCTGTCTGCTGAGACACTAGAAGTAGCCCAAGAAAGAAGGAAAGCAAAAGGCAACAGTGATAGGGGGAGATATGCCCAATTAAATGCAAAATTCCAGAGGTTAGCCAGAAGAGATAAGGAATTATTTTTAAACAAGCAATGCGCGAAAGTGGAGGAAGACAATAGAATAGGAAGGACAAGAGACCTCTTCCAGACAATTAGAAACATCGGAGGTAAATTCCAGGCAAAAATGGGTATGATCAAAAACAAAGATGGCAAGGACCTAACAGAAGAAGAAGAGCTCAAGAAAAGGTGGCAAGAATATACAGAAGACTTGTATAGGAAAGATAACAATATCGGGGATAGCTTTGATGGTGTGGTCAGTGAGCTAGAGCCAGACATCCTGAAGAGTGAGGTTGAATGGGCCTTAAGAAGCATTGCTAATAACAAGGCAGCAGGAGACAACGGCATCCCAGCTGAACTGTTCAAAATCTTGCAAGATGATGCTGTCAAGGTAATGCATGCTATATGCCAGCAAATTTGGAAAACACAAGAATGGCCATCAGATTAGAAAAAATCAGCTTATATCCCCATACCAAAAAAGGGAAACACTAAAGAATGTTCAAACTATCGAACAGTGGCACTCATTTCACATGCCAGTAAGGTAATGCTCAAGATCCTGCAAGGTAGACTCCAGCAATTCATGGAGCGACAATTGCCAGATGTACAAGCTGGGTTTAGAAAAGGCAGAGGAACTAGGGACCAAATTGCCAATTTCTGCTGGATAATGGAAAAGGCCAGGGAGTTTCAGAAAAACATCTATTTCTGTTTTATTGACTATTCTAAAGCCTTTGACTGTGTGGACCATAACAAATTGTGGCAAGTTCTTAGCGGTATGGGGATACCAAGTCATCTTGTCTGCCTCCTGAGGAATCTGTATAACGACCAAGTAGCAACGGTAAGAACAGACCACGGAACAACGGACTGGTTTAAGATTGGGAAAGGAGTACGGCAGGGCTGTATACTCTCACCCTACCTATTCAACTTGTACGCAGAACACATCATGCGACATGCTGGGCTTGAGGAATCCAAGGCTGGAGTTAAAATCGCTGGAAGAAACATTAACAATCTCAGATATGCAGATGATACCACTTTGATGGCTGAAAGCGAAGAGGAACTGAGGAGCCTTATGATGAAGGTGAAAGAAGAAAGTGCAAAAGCTGGCTTGCAGCTAAACCTCAAAAAAACCAAGATTATGGCAACCAGCTTGATTGATAACTGGCAAATAGAGGGAGAAAATGTAGAAGCAGTGAAAGACTTTGTATTTCTAGGTGCGAAGATTACTGCAGATGCTGACTGCAGTCAGGAAATCAGAAGACGCTTAATCCTTGGGAGAAGAGCAATGACAAATCTCGATAAAATAGTTAAGAGCAGAGACATCAGACTGACAACAAAGGTCCGCATAGCTAAAGCAATGGCATTCCCCGTAGTAACATATGGCTGTGAGAGCTGGACCATAAGGAAGGCTGAGAGAAGGAAGATCGATGCTTTTGAACTGTGGTGTTGGAGGAAAATTCTGAGAGTGCCTTGGACTGCAAGAAGATCAAACCAGTCCATCCTCCAGGAAATTAAGCCAGACTGCTCACTTGAGGGAATGATATTAAAGGCAAAACTGAAATACTTTGGCCACATAATGAGAAGACAGGACACCCTGGAGAAGATGCTGATGCTAGGGAGAGTGGAGGGCAAAAGGAAGAGGGGCCGACCAAGGGCAAGGTGGATGGATGATATTCTAGAGGTGACAGACTCGTCCCTGGGGGAGCTGGGGGAGTTGACGACCGACAGGAAGCTCTGGCGTGGGCTGGTCCATGAAGTCACGAAGAGTCGGAAGTGACTGAATGAATAAACAACAACAAAAATGTCAACAGATTCCCAGTTGAAATTGTGGTTGAATTTGTATATGTGTTAAGAGAATAAGGAATTTCCATCCTGTCTTCTGACTGCCAGTTGATGTTTGTGGATGCATTCTGCCAATTTTCCACCTGTCTGCCCTACATAGTGACTGTTACAGTCTTTGCATTGTATGCTGTAGATGACTCCTGTTTTTTCTTCTTTGTTTACTGGGTCTTTGACTTTGCTTAGGAAGTTCAAGAGGGGTGTTGGTTTGTGTTCTACACTGATGTCAGGAGTGTGTTTTTGCTTGTCTGAATAATGTTCTTATGGAGCTGCTCTTGTGACAGTTGTTCTGTTCATTTGGTAGTGAAGCACTTGATTAGTGTGGGTTGTTTTTTGATAAACTTGGGTTTCCCATCTGCCATTGTTTCTTCTGCTGATGAAGATATCCAGGAATGATTGTTTATTTGTTTTCTTTTCCTCTTACAAATGTTATTCCTTTAAGTTGTTGTTGGCTGTCTCATGTGTCTCCTCTAACTCTTCTTTTTATTATGATGCATATCATAATATCATCTATGTAATGGATCCATATTTTTGGCTATATGTGTGGGAGTGTTATTCATCTAGGTGTTGCATCACAATCTCAGCTATAAATCTTAAGATGGGTAACCCCATGGGCATTCCTCTGATCTGTCTGTATGTTTGTCCACTGAACTGTAAGTGGTCAGGCAAAGGTAAGTCTCATAAGTTTGAATATTTCAATTTCTGTATGTTGGGTTTAGTGTGTATAGTAGTGCTGCAGTGGAGTCTTTGATATCCTTCATATCCATAGATTCATATCTGGATCTATGGATATGAAGAGTGCTGTAGCATCAAATGAAGTAATCATTTCATCTTTTTTCCCCTAATCTGCTCTTAATTTATTTTATTATTTTATATTATTAATGTACACAATTAACAACACAATCTTTAAATTTAAAGGAAAAAAATAACAGAAACCAAACCAAACCAAAAACCCAATCCCAAAGAAAGAAGAAAAAAGGGGGAAAACCTGCCTTATATTTTATATTTATTAATAGTCACTGGTTTACTAATAAATAAACTACTATAATATAATCAGTACAAAATAGTATAGTAAAGTATCACAAAATCTCTGCCATAGTAACACATATTGCTACATCCTTTGATAGGTAGCAAATATTGCCTTTTCCAAAACAGATACTGTAGATCACACGTTTCCAATTGCCATTCCTTAACATCTGGGATAATATCACTTTCCCAATTTCTCAATAAGATTCTTTTAGCCACCCTCCATGCTTGATACAACCATAATTCTTGATAAACAGTCAGATTCCCAAGCTTTGGTATGTAATTTAACATCACACTGACATCTTTAACATTTAAAAATTTTCCCATAAATCTACTTATGTACATTAACGCACTATTCCAAAAACATATCAGATGATCACATGACCATATTATATGGGTCGGTGAACCCTCAAATTTTTTACACCTCCAACATAAGAAAATCTGATGTCCATCCTTTCAAATATATTATTTTGTGAGTCTAATATTGTCATGAGTACTGGTGGTGAGCAGGAGGGGGCCCCTATCCAGGGGGGAAAACGCATGCGTAGTACTGAGGAGTTAAGCAGCCATTCAAAGAGACACAGATCAGACACGCCTTAACTTTTGGGGTTTATCTGTCTGGATTTTTCCCACGCTTCTTCAGTTTGTTAGGATTTTCTGTCTAATGTAGCAGTAATAAACACTAGAGACCTATTCCTTGTCTCAGCGTGGTTCCTGGCTGTTAGGACAAATATACCCCAAATACAATTTTTGATGAATCAATTTTAATCTCAGATCTGCAGAAACATTTAAACATTTTTAAGGGCATAAATCCATTGATGAGCATTATTGGCGATTCCAGTTCTTTAGTCCATATTTGTAATATCCCAGAAATGTCTACTTTTAAAATATTCTTGAACTTTGAATAGAGAGATGTTATATGTTTTACTTCTATGGAGTCCTTGGTGCTCTCTGAGCTTTGTTGTTTTCTTGCAGATGTTTCATTGCCAGGCTAGGCAACATCTTCAGTGTTTTACTTCTGTCATGGATTCCATCAAATAAGAAAGCATCTCAGGTGCTTTTGTGGTGGCCAAAGCATCTGGCCCATATTGATTTGTTACAACATGCTTAAGTTGAAGATACCACCACTGTTAAAAACTGGGAAGACCAAATTCAATTTGAAGTTGGGAAAAATCCTTAAAACAGTCATTACATAACAACTGATTTAAAGTTATGATCCTGGCTTCTGCCCAAACTTTCCAATAGAACATTTAATAATTTCATCATCATAATTAATTTATAACTTCATTTTCTTTAATTGTTAGGTCTTTCATTTTCTGAAGGCACTATAATGGTTAATTGATAGAAGGTTCACTCTTACCCATGAGATGCCCAAGTTTTTGGTGAGGTTTTTGGCTATATTGTATGTTGTGTCCCCAGTAGCAATACAGTTGGAAAGAGTGGTACATTGGTTCCTGCATTTTAGGGTATCCATAGAAGCTTGGAGGACAGGTCCATAGCATTTGGTCAGTTATTGTTCTTTTTTCTGGTTTGTTCTTTCTTGGCTAGATTGTTGAACGTTTTCTTGATTCAGTTGTCCACTTTCTATATACGGTTGGTGTTTATGGGTTTATAGATTTCTTTGTCCTTCAGAAATTAGTTTTCTCTATGTATTGTGTTCCTTAGTGGAGGTTTGCCTGCATGCAAATTCCTCCCCTGCCTTCTGAAGCATTTGATACCCATAGGTGGTTCCAATAGTGGAGAATATATGGAGGTCAGAGTTGAACTGTTAGGTTCTTGGTGTTCTCTGAGCTTGGCTGTTTTGCTACAGACATTTTACTACCTGACTAACATCATCAGGACATGGGAGAGTGAAGTTCACTGTTTTTTTACATATAGTAGCATGCCCTGCCAATCTTGGTGGAGGTGTGGTTTCTTCCTTGATAGTTCCTTGATCAGAGTGTTGTTTTTTCCCTGAGTTTTTATCTGACTCTGTTTCCCACTTATTCTAGGTTTGGTTGCTAGGAAGGATGTGCTCTGGGATGCTTAATTGTAATGTGTCATGGATTAATTCGGCAACCAAGGTAAATTGCTGTGCACTCCCAGTCATATGCTCTCAGACAAACCTACTTTCTAGGGTTGTTGTGGGGAAGATTTAAAAGGAAGAAGTGCAATGTATGCCATTTTGAGCTTCTGGAGGAAATGTAGGATATAAAAATAACAAAGCAAGTATTAAAGAGGTGGCAGATAACAGCCTCTCTCCTTCCTCTGGTTTTCCTTTCTCAGATCTGATAACTTTCATATTCTGATAATTGACTGCCAATGCTGAGCCATTAATCTTTTCTTTCCTAACAAAGGATATGATTGGGCCAGCAGGTTCAGCATTCATCTGACACCACATTAAGAGTAGATTAGAATAAAGAGCTTGTTACTACCCATATAAAGGCAGACAGAGGAAATACAAGCAAATGTCACAGTCTTGGTGCCTACTGTTAGGAATACCCTGTCTGATACTTATCCACCTGATCTCACATATGGAAATTATAATAAATTAGTATAATGCTATGGTTGAGAAGCCTCACTCTGGAGATTGCTATCCTGTCTTCAGGATTTATATTGTGAACCATTCCCTATGTATAATCAAAGATTATGCGCAGCAAAACATTGCAGAACTAAGAGAAAATTGTAAACGATTTCCAACAATGGCTGCATTTATATGACATTTCAGTTATGGCATTGTTCTAGCATCTAAACAGCTTGTTGTTAATGGCTTTTTAGAAAAATACCCAGAAATCTGAATTCATATGACAAAGCTATAGCAAGAAATCATATTTCAAATCCATGAAAGTGTAGCTTCTTTACCAACATCTCCTGGGTTTTCATGTGTTACATAAATTTATCCTGGATGATAAAATTTTCATTCTTGTCTCACTGCTTTCAGAGACATTTGAAAATGTATTTCAGGAAAACTCTGAATCAAGATGGCAAAAGTGTCTGCATTGGTATTAGCAGAAACGCAGGTGAGGTGCTCATGAGAAATTTCTCTCTCTCTTTCTAACTCTCTCAATCACCTTCAGGGAGGCACTTTTAGGCACTGAATGATTTATCTGACATTAAAATTAACTTCAGAATGGACACATGTTGTGACCTTGTTGGAGAATCAAGGCAATATTCCAGAGAATGCAACAGCCAGATGGACAGAGTCCTAAGTTTCTGCCTGTGGGAACATGGCACTCCATCTATTCCAGAACTGCTGTGGAGTCATTCCATGACTGTTTCTGCAAATCTTGGCACGGCAGTTGCCACATCTCTACTTTTCAAAATTGGTATGTTGTTCTTGTTGTTGGACTTAGAGCTTTGGGGCATAAAAAGTTCTTCTGATTATCTTTAATGGCAAAGAAGAAAACAACTTTGCTGTCATCACTGAAGACTTGGAGGAAGCCTGACCATAGTCAAAGCTGTTTCATTTATATGACAAGCCCTGCAAACATCTGGTAGAATATCTGATAACATGATTCCAGCTCCAGTGGAATTGAGCTGAAGCATCTGTTTGGGGGAAAAAGAAGTGAAAGGGATGTTTAATATAATTAAGTGTAATACATTTGTTATCCCAAATATGCTGCCCAGAGTCACTGGGAGTCAGGCAGCATATAAATTTAATACATTATTCTTAGTAGTAGTAGTAGTAGTAGTAATCTACTAAAACCCAACAGAAATAAAAATAAATAGCATGAAAGAGGATTGATAGCAAAAGCTTATACATGTCTTTTCAAAAGTACTACTAGTACTATGGTCTTAACCGTATTCCCAGACAGTGCATAATAATTCAGCACAAACAATAGAATCTTAGAACTACAGGATTCTGGTAAATGTTCACTTACAGTCTTGACAATGAAGAATGTCAAGACTCTTCATAGACTCCTAGGGCTAGAAGCAGCCTCAGCACGTAGAACACTCAGTAGTATACAGTATTCTTACTGATAATAGTATTAAAGGTAAAGGTAAAGGTTTCCCTTGACATTAAGTCCAGTCGTGTCTGACTCTAGGGGGCGGTGCTCATCTCCGTTTCAAAGCCAAAGAGCTGGCGTTTGTCCATAGACACTTCCGTGGTCATGTGGCTGGCATGACTACACGGAACGCTGTTACCTGCCCGCCAAAGCGGTACCTATTAATCTACTCACATTTGCATGTTTTCGAACTGCTAGGTTGGCAGGAACTGGGACTAGCAACGGGAGCTCACCCCGTCACGCCAATTCAAACCGCCAATCTTCTGATTGGCAAGCTCAGCAGCTCAGTGGTTTAACCCACAGCACCACCGCGTCCCTATAGTATTAAAGACAGTACTTAAATATCTCTAACAAAGCAACCCCTCTCTTCTGAGGCAGTTCCACTGTTGAAATAAATTATACTATTACTATTATTTATTGTTCAGTTTATAAGCTGCCTCAATCATCGAAATGACTCTAAGTGATATACAACATATTAAAACATTAAAACAAGAAGAAAACAGTAATAACAACAAAATAATCTATCTACAGGTAGTCTTTGACTTACGACCATTTGTTCAGCGGCCGTTCGAAGTTCCATCGGTGCTGACCGAAGGGACTTATGACCGCTCCCCAAGGTTACAGCCATTACAGCACCCCCGTGGTCACATGATCACGATCCGGGTGCTTGGCAACCTGTTCACACTCACGACCAGTTGCCAAGCACCCTGCTATCACGTGATTGCCATTTGTAACCTTCCCTGCCAGCTTTCCTAGGAAGTCAATGGGGAAGCTGGCAGGGAAGGTCGCAAGTTGCTACTGTAAGTCTCCCCCACCTGCACACCCTTTCCAACCTGCACGGCACCCCCGCGCACCCTCCCCGACCTGCATGGCACCTCTCGCGCACCCTTTCCAACCTGCGCCACACCCGACCCATGCCGCATCCCCTTTATGACCTGCACAGCTCCTCCTGTGCACCCCTTCTCACCCTCATGCACCCTCCCTGCACCCCATCACTCCCCCAATTGATCCAATTCTCTACCCTTTTATGATCATTTTGAATCCCCTTTCTGTTTTAATCATGGCTTGCCATTTGATGCCATTTGCTCCAGGGAAAAGGACTTCACAGTACTTGTCACACCCTGATAGTGAAAGCTGAATTGCTGGTAGCCCATTTCATGGCTGCCCAGTTTAAGGCTGCTGCTTTGCAACTGATTCTGGGTGGTGTTTGGATGCACTTTTTTGAGGTAAGGGCTTCATTTAATTTTTGAGAAATGTACTGTACTCTAAAAAGTAAATAGGGTCAGGACAAGTATTGTAAGTGTAAGAAATTAATCACAGTAAATCTGCTCTCTCCCTATATGTTTAATAACTTGCCTGTTCTACCACTTTAAAAAAATAGAGCAATAAATTGGGAGGAGCTCGGAAGAATGCATCCCACACTTCCAAAAGTCACATGTAACCTTGAGATCTCAGTTTCATTCTGCCAGGAATTTGCACAATTTCATTCATTAGCAATTCCAACAGATCAAACGGCTATAAAAAGTGCAGCTAAGTCATTTTTTTTGGAAAATGTGTGGTGTGTTCTCCTCAGCTTTTCCCAATGTAGCTCTAATTTTTTAAAGTGGTAGAAGATATTGGGTTCACACATGAGTTACTGGATTAGAGTGACAAAGATGTGAATGAAAAACATTCTAGATTAGAACATGAAATACAAAAAATATTTTGGAAGATGTTACTGAGGGAATTGTTTAACAAATGACTATGCAATTATTTACTTCTAGAATATAAGATAGCTTCTGAATGCCTTTTAACTAACTTATTATCAAGGTTAACAAGTGACTAGGAAAAAACACCCTGTTTAGACTGCTCTTTTTTATTATCCAAACTTATTGAATAATCAGAAAATAACAGGCAGAACAGCTGACTAACAGTTAAATTGGTCTACACCTTAATTTTAATTAGCAGCAATAATTCTAAAGTATCTAACTCAGGGTTTCTCAACCAGGGTTCCATGAAGCCCTAGGGTTCCGCAAGAGGTCACTAGGGGTTCCCTGGGAGATCACAATTTATTTAAAGAATTATTTCAAATTTGGGCAACTTGACAAGAGGCAAGTTTCATTCTTTATTTTTAGTTTAAGAACACATATATACAGGCCTACGCATGAAACAAATACCATAATTTTGTAACTTCTGGCCTCTGTTTGAGCCTGAATGTGCAGGGGTTCCCTGAGGCCTGAAAAATATTTCAACGGTTCCTTCAGGGTCAAAATGGAGAAAGGCTGATCTAAATGGTATCCTTAGCCATTTGATGGCGGGGCTGGAAATTGTATTATTTCATGATAATTATGCCTGAATTCAAACATTGTGCTAAACTTACGTTGGTTGGTTTTGTTTTGGCTTAGTGAGTTGTAAGAATCCAACCATTTATGGTTTATTCAATAAATTTTAAATAAACATGGTTGATGATGTGTGAACCCAGCCAATCTGCACATCACATTAAGCCATAAAGCATGGTTTACAGAACAGAATGCTAAGCATGCTAAGCCAAAATCAAGCCCATGAAGACGTAGGGAGTTATGTAAGTTCAACCAATATTCTTTTAGGAACTTTGGAAGAGGAGGAGAAACTTCCTCAGAAAATCTCCAAAGAAGTATTTTCAAAGAAAAAAGATATTAAATTACATGTTTCTGCTTAAGCTATGAAGCAGGCAGAGAAACTCAACTGATGCAGTTTTAATTATTGTGATGGGGAAAAGTTCTATTTTATTTATTTGATTCCACCTTTCATCTGAGTACTGTATTTCAAATAATTATACAGCTACAGATAATACGCAGACTCTCTGCCAGAAAAAATAAACAATACTTCCATGTCAACAGCCATTTGGTGTCAATGCTTCAAGCATAACTGTCCCGGAAGTTTGGTTTGTTTTAAATTTTTTACTGATTTCAAAAAACAGTTTCTCAGGTCTGCTTCAGTTAGCTACTGGCAGGCAAATCACTTGTTATGGAGTTACCACTTTAGGAGGTTTGGTTTTCTCAACACTTGGGGGGAAAAAAAGACTAGAATGCTGAGTAGCTTTTAAAGATAATACAGGAAGGGCAGTAGAAAATTCCCAAGAACTACATAAATCAAGAGGACTAATTCAGCAGAACTCAGAGTTATGATTCACCAGCTGATGAAGGAGATGCTTTTGGAATCCTACAAGAGATATACTATTTTGTTTCTGCCAGGAGGAGGTTTCGGATTTTAATTATTGTTTTTGTTATTGGTACAGACTTGTTCTGATTGGCTGTTCTACAGTGGATGCCTAAAG
This sequence comes from Candoia aspera, assembly GCF_035149785.1. Lineage (NCBI taxonomy): Eukaryota > Metazoa > Chordata > Lepidosauria > Squamata > Candoiidae > Candoia > Candoia aspera. The sequence continues at coordinate 316,533,164 of NC_086153.1, forward strand.
AGAAATCCATCACGATTTGACCAAAGGGGTGTCTCACTAGTGATCAAAAATCTTGACCCAGCCTGGCTTTACAATCTGCTGAAAACAGCTGGATTCCTAGAACAACACCTTTATTATTTTCAAGGGCAACGTATCAGGTAGGCCTGGAAACAGAGAAAATGATGGAGTGTAAGATGAGTTGGGAGAATGAGAACAACCTTGTATTACTTAGCTAGCACTCGCCTTTTAATCAAAGATCTGCTGTTGGCACAGGGACATGTGGCTGAGGTGGAACCTGGGATGGGGGAAGAGGGAGAGAAAACCAGCGATGTCATCCATAACTATGTTATATTGAATAAAGCCATAAATGAGTGGACTGACATATTCTGCTAAGTCATAGACCACTGTTTATAAACTGTAACAGCTGAGTTTTCACAACAGGCTATGCTAAAACCAAGCAAGTCACATAGTTTAATGTGGCTTGAGCACCAGTTCTTGCATTGTTTGAAAAACAAATGGATCCAGCTGAGGCAACTTGGGCTTTTCCTACCTCATTGCACCACACATTTGGTGTGTTGGGAGAAGCCAGCAAAAGGAAGATCAAGTCTGAAAATGGATTGGATCTAGCCAGAGCTGTGAAGAAAAATCATCTAGAAAAAATTCCCTTCCCAGTGGGAGAAGGGGTTGGGTAGTGACTCAGAATGTTGTCAACTGCTGTATTCTAAGCTCCCTTCCTCCAGATTGTGTAGCCCAGAGGGCATAATATGCTGCCTCCCTATGGATCCCAGTATACACATACAGACGAAAACAGAAACAGAAACAATATGAGGAGAGAGAAGACTCTCCCCAAGCAATGCATCCATCCTAATTCAAACTTCATGTACACGTACACACCCAGGAGTGACATATATATACAGTATATACTAGCCTTATTAGACTCTCATAGACAGACACAATACATAACAGAGGCAGCACACCCATGTATACATATGCACACAGACACATATTATTTCATTATACAGAATAAACTACAAATGCCTCCTATGACCCCTGCTGGTAAGAGTATTGGAAAGAATTCCAAAAGCCATGCTCTCCATGATTTCCCTACCATATTCTTGTCTAAGACAATCTGCCTCGACCTGATGTTCCTCACATCAGCTCCCAAAAGTTGTGATCTTAACCCAGAAGTCCCTAAACTTTTTTCGAGCCAGTGGGCACATAGCAATCCTGATACCTTGTTGTTCAACTTATGGACGGAATGGCTGCCTTCAGATGGCGGCTTTGCAAGTTGACCGGTTGCTCTGTACCTGTTCATCAGGGAGCAAACTGGTAAACATGTGCTCTGCTACCTTCTCAAGTTTTCCTATCAACCTGAGGTTTTCTTTATCTTTTCCTAAACAGGTAGACTTGTTAACCAAGCTAGCTATGTACCATTTCTATTTTCTAAGTTGTCTGTAGTCCCTATATGACTTTAAATGGCATTTCTGGAAATAAAAGATAATTCTGGAGGTTTGTGCTTTGCTTTGTAGTATGCCCCCCTTTCGTTTAAAGTATAATATTTTTAAAAAATCAAGCTGAGAGCAGATCAGGGGCCCTGATGGTGCCAAGTGAGTTCATGGTCATATTCTATGCATGGTTGCCACAGTGAGGATCTCGTTTCTAAAATTTCTGGAGGATACTAGGTTGAAAAAGGTTAAAGGAGAGAGAAGACAACACCTCTAATGCATGGAAATGAATTGTGCCCATTTTTCAGTACAGCAAGGCAAGAATTTTGAAAGCAGGAGACTAGTGAAAGCGTTGGCCATCTTTGTCAGTACTATTTACTCTTACTGGCAATGGTTCTCCAAGAGCTTGGGAAGAAATTTTCCCTATCAGTTATTGAAGTCTAGGTGTTGTCATCAGTGTTGATCTGGATGAATAAATTTTATTTATCAAATTTTGTCACCGCCTATCTCCCTCAAAAGAGGGTCACTGGGCAGTTTAACAATAAAGCTAAAAGATTGTTGTTGTTTATTCATTCAGTCACTTCCAACTCTTTGTGACTTCATGGACCAGCACTCGCCAGAGCTTCCTGTTGGTCGTCACCACCCCAGCTCCCCCAAGGACAAGTCCGTCACCTCTAGAATATCATCCATCCATCGTGCCCTTGGTCGGCCCCTCTTCCTTTTGCCTTCCACTCTCCCTAGCATCAGCATCTTCTCCAGGGTGTCCTGTATTTTCATTATGTGGCCAATATACTTCAGTTTTGCCTTTAATATCATTCCCTCAAGTGAGCAGTCTGGCTTTATTTCCTGGAGTACGGACTGGTTTGATCTTCTTGCAGTCCAAGGCACTCTCAGAATTTTCCTCCAACACCACAGTTCCAAAGCATCGATCTTCCTTCTCTCAGCCTTCCCTATGGTCCAGCTCTCAGAGCCATATGTTACTACTGGAATACCATTGCTTTAACTCTGCGGACCTTTGTTGTCAGTGTGATGTCTCTGCTCTTAACTATTTTATTGAGATTTGTCATTGCTCTCCTCCCAAGAATTTAACATCTTCTAATTTCCTGGCTGCAGTCAGCATCTGCAGTAATCTTCGCACCTAGAAATACAAAGTCTGTCACTGCCTCTGTTTTCTCCCTCTATTTGCCAGTTATCAGTCAAGCTGGTTGCCATAATCTTAGTTTTTTTGAGGTTTAGCTGCAAGCCAGCTTTTGCACTTCCTTCTTTCACCTTCATCATAAGGCTGCTCAGTTCCTCCTTACTTTCAGCCATCAAAGCTAAAAGATTAAAATACAATACAAACCAGATATATTACATATCGTATAAATATAAATATAAAATAGTATCCAAGATGGCGATTAAAAGTTCTGATTCAGATTTATAAATACATGGGGACCACTTTAAGGCACTAGCCACCCCCAGGATTGACTACCTCCCTTCCCGCCCCAAGCAAGATGGCAGAGCCAGGTCTTTAAATTTTTCCAGAAGGCCAGGAGAGAGGGGGCTTGCCTCACCTCTGAGGGAAGAGTGTTCCAAAGGGCGGGGGCCATGGCAGAGAAGGCCCCCTTCCTGGACCCCGCCAATCAACATTCCCTCATGGACGGTGTCTGTAACATGCCCTCTCTGCATGACCAGGTGGGACGGGTTGATGTAAGGGGAATGAAATGGTCCCTCAGGTAACCTGGCCCCATGTCATGTAGGGCTTTAAAGGTCATAACCAACACCTTGAATTGGACCCAGAAGCAGACTGGCACCCAATGCAGCTCTCACAGCAAAGGTGTTATGTACGCCATCCTTGGGACACCCAAGACTGCCTGCATAGCCGCATTTTGAACCAGCTGTAGCTTCCGAATACTCTTCAAGGGTAGCCCCATGCATTGCAGTAGTCTATATGGGAGATGACTAGGGCATGAGTGACTGACCGGAGGGCCTCTCGATCCAGGAAAGGGCGTAACTGGCGCACAACACAAAGTTGAGCAAAAGCCCTCCTGGCCACAACTGCCACCTGCTCTTTGAGCAGGAATTGTGAGTCCAGGAGGACCCCCAGATTCCACACTGGGTCTGTCTGGGGCAGTGCAACCCCATCCAGAACTAGAGATGGTAAATTCCCAGATACAGAGGAGCCCCCAATCCACAGCCACTCCATCTTACCAGGGTTCAGCTGAAGCCTGTTGTTCCCCATCCAGACCCCCACAGCCTCCAGGCAGCGAGAGAGGGTGGTCACAGTGTCATTTACATCACCCAGGACAGAGATGTATAGTTGGGTATCATCAGCATATTGATGATACCTCATCCCGTGGTGACGGATGATCTCGCCCAGTGGTTTCATGTAGATGTTAAAAAGGAGTGAGGAGAGTACCGAACCCTGCGGCACCCCACAAAGGAGGAGCTGTGGGCCGGAACTCTTGCTCCCTATCACCACCGATTGGGACTGGCCCTGGAGGAAGCAGGTGAACCAGTGCAAAACCATGCCGCCCACCCCCCACTCCCTGAGCCAACCCAAAAGGATACCATGGTCGATGATATCGAAAGCTGCTGAGAAGTCAAGAAGAGCAAGGATAGATGCACTGCCCCCATCCCGCTCCTGCCACAGATCATCCATAAGTGCAACCAATGCTGTTTCCATCCCATATCTGGGCCTGAAATCTGACTGGAAGGGGTCTAGATAATCTGTTTCATCCAGAATCCTCTGGAGTTGAAACGGGACCACTTGCTCAACCACCTTCTTTAAAAAGGGAAGGTGGGAGACCAAATGGAAATTGTCCAGCACGTTAGGGTCCAGCAATGGTTTCTTGAGGACGGCCACCAGTGCCTATTAAAAGCAGCCGGAAACACCCCCTCTCCCAAGGATGAATTCGCCATTGCCTGGACCCAACCACACGTCACCTCCTGAGCTGCCTTCACCAGCCAGGAGGGGCATGGATCTAATTGACAGGTGGTGGCATTTACAGTCTAGAGGACCCTGTCCACTTCCTTGGGACCAACAGGATCGAACTGTTCCCAGATAATCAGGTAAGTACATTCCCCAGGAATCTCCACAGACCATGTCTCATGCTTGGGGTCCAACTTGGGATGGATCTAAGCAATTTTATCCTGCAGATGCCCAGAAACCTCCTCTGCATGGCCCTGAAGGTGGGTCACTGGGGCCACCTTTCCCAAAAGGGTTTGAGTGACCTTAAACAGGGCTGCTGGGTGGCATTCTGTGGATACAATAAGAGTGGAGAAATATTGACGTTTCGCCGCTCTTACAGCCACAAGGTAGGCCTTAATAGCAGCTCTAGCTTGTGTTCGGTCAGGTTCGGTCCTTGTTTTCCTCCAGCGGTGCTCTAGACATCTCTTAATCCTCTTCAGAACCCTCAGCTCCTTCATAAACCACGGTGAGTATCGGGTTCGATGGGGCAAGAAAGTTTGCATGGGTGCAATCCTGTCCAAGGCCCCAGTTGCCTCCCTGTTCCAGGTGGCAGCCAGGTACTCCACTGGACCATGCAGCAGCTCCTTGGGTATAGCCCTCAGCTCCCTTTGGAACCCCATTGGGTCCATCATTCATCAGGGGTGGACCAATTGAATGGGTCCTGCCTCCCTGCAGAGGGGGCAGTATAGGAGAAACTCAAGGCCACCAGGGTGTGATCTGACCATGACAGAGGGGACAGATGTAACTCTTGCTTCAGATCACATTGCCACTGCTCTGACAAGAAAACCAAGTCCAGAGTGTGGCTACTGTCCCAAGTTGGGTGCCGAATAATCTGGGACAGGCCCATGGCCACCATGGTAGCTATGAACTCCTGAGCCACCTCTGAGGCATGCCCTAGGGATGGCAGATTGAAGTCCCCCAGAACCATAAGTCTGGGGAACTCCACCACCAACCCCGAGACGGCCTCCAGTAGCTCAGGCAGGATGATTGCTACACAACAGGGAGGCTGGTACAGCAGCAACACTCCCAACTGTTCTCAGGAGCCCAACTTGAGAAACAGGGTCTCACAACCAGCCACTTGTGGAGCAGTGCCCCTGAAGGCCACTAGAGATTCCCAGATGACAACAGCCAAACCCTCCTCCCCTGGCCTGGGGTCTCGGCTGGTGCCATACCGTAAATTATTTCGCTAAGCAATGTGTTACCAAGAATTAATTAATTTTTTTTTTAAATTACCCCAATTGTTAGGATTCTCAGCAGTGGACAGCAAACCAAACACAGAAGAATAACTTAATATAACATCATCATTAAAACAAACATAAAATAAGCTGTGGTTGCCCAACAACCATACTACAGGCCAAAGCCACATTGGAATAATACATTTGGAACAAAGTGACAGCTTTTTCTTTTAGTATTACAGGCTGAGAATTCTGGAATTCTAGTCCAAACATCTGGAGGAGCTGACCTTTTTCAAAAAAATAAACAATCTGTACCCCTTGCCTTTAACAGCAGCCTGTCATGCAGATGGTAAACAGGCTGTATGCACATAAAGGAACACAATAATGGGCAGCCTCTGGTGGTCCTGATGATGCTGAACTGCAGTTCCCCAGAGCCCCAGCCAGCATGCCCAGGGTGGGAGATGCTGAAAGTTGATAGATGAAAACATCTGGAAGGTCATCCGTTTCCCACCCATCTGGCTGAAAATGTTATGGGAGCTGAAGCCCGGCCTGTCTGCAGCATACTAGGTTGGGAGACGCTCTTCTGATGAGAAGCAGCTTTATTTGGCTTATCACATGCAGTGATTGTACCTGGCCTGGATGGGATTTTTATAGACACAAACAGCGTTTTGTTCTGTTACATGCAGGGTCACCATGAGTTGTAAACAACTCGAAGGCAACTAACAACAGTAACAAAATTTCAATAACAACAAAATACAAAGAATAATGATTTATAAAATGTATTTTAAAAGACCTAGGGTCACATATACTAGGAAATTATTGGATATTTTTGTTGAGTAAGTTTCATTAAGTCTCTAAAACAGTATTATAGTTTGTATGTGCCTTTTCAGAAATGTAACCCTTTACAAGCACATCTCTTTCATGTTGGGTGGCACACCCAGAATTATGGCAACAACTTATTTGAATTATTATACAGATTGTTCAATTTGCAGTTGCCCCCAGTATTAGTATAACCCAACGTAAGTCAAATATCATAAGCTTAGATAAAAGTTGGACATTAATAACTGCTGAAAATTACATAAATGAAAAACTGGAAAAAATGCTTGGCCCTCTACAACTCATGAAAGGTTGTTGAAATGCCAGGCTCTACAACTCATGAAAGGTTGTTGAAATGCCAGGCTGAAATGGATGTAGTACAGGTAGTCCTCATTTAGCAACCACATTTGGGACTGGCAACTTGGTTGTCAAGCGAAGCAGCTTCTAAGTGCAACTGCAACTGTGCTTATGATCTTACTTCAGCTTTCTTTTGCTTTACAGACCTGCGAAGGTCATAAATGCAAGGACTGGTCACAAAGTTACTTTTTAATCACTGTTGTAACTGCAAATGGTCGCTAAATAAGGCAGTCGCTAAACAAGGACTACTTTAAAATACATTACCTGAAAACATTCAATGAAAAATGCAAAATCTTTATTCACTATATATTGAACTATATATAGTATTCTTGTAGCAACATTCTGACTGCACTCATTCATGGCTGACTAGCATCCGGTCATGTATGCACTCAGCTAAGTTGTTTATGTTGTTCTTTTAAGCTGATCGGAGAGATATCATAGGTAGGTTCTCATAATTTTCCTGTAGGCAGTATTTTCCCATAGGAGAGAAACGGGGGTAAAGTTGAGCTGGCAAGTAGGAGGAGATTGATGAAGATTTAACAAAGTCTTCTGGGAACAGGAAAAAGAGATGGAGGAGCCATAATGGCTGGCAAGCCAAAATGGATTCTATACATTGTTGGCTACTGAAGCTCATGGTATAATATGGAGAACAGCCCTGAAAAAGAGGAGAGGTCATAATGGGACAAATCTACCCAGTGTAGATAGCCTCTGTCAGAGACTATAGATGGGCATAGAAGAGAGGAAGACGGAACAAATTCTACCAGCCAATGAGAGAGCCAAAGCTAGCTTGAGAGAGAATGCCAGCTAGAATGATTATTTCTAGGAAATAGGAAGGGAATTTAGGCACAGAAATAGCAATATATATGGTTGATTGTTTGTGTTTGTTTTTCTGTTGTATGCTGCCCAGAGTCACATTGTTTGAGATGGGTGGCCTTACAAACATAGTAAATAAATACATACTGTACATTTAATCAACAATGTAGGTTGCATACACACACCCACACAGTAGGAAAGTAGCTTTAAAATGCCTAGCCAGACTCAAGCCTCTACTTCAGTTTGGAGGGAGTTTGAAGGAAAGTAATTTGGCTTATCTTGCTGTAAATAAATCTTGTCTTGATGCTTGTATGGCAGGAACTGAAGTTAAAAGAAAACTTGTTGTGCTAATAAAAAGGAAAAAAAAGAGGTGTCTTAGATGATGTGTCCTAGATCAAACCTATGAACTACAATTATTATTTGTGACATTGCTGTTCACTGGAATAATGAACACTCCATTTAGGAAGACATTTTATTATGTTTTATGATAACTGTATTAGCTATGTTTTATGTCTTCTTCTTGTTATTGTTCTTTTTATTACAAATGAAAATCTTAATTATGGGATCATGACTTTTTTATGGCTCTAACAACAGAATGTTAACTTCTTATACAGCGAGCAAAATTATGTATGTAAATATTTATTTACATATTTCAAGAACTTCTGTGCTGCTTTTCAAAACATTGATCTTCCTGAAGGCAACATATATGCTGTAAAGCCTTTGTAAAATTAACAACAATATCTAAACTATTACAGTTAGAAGAACAATTTCACTTTGGACCTAAAATCCTGAAACAAATGTTTAAAGCCCTTTTAGATAAAAAGCAGTTTTAAAATGCAGCAGCCCTTTTTAACTAAAGGCAGATTGAAATAAAAACGTATTTTTTACAAAAGCAAAGCAACTATGCTTTATTTTTGCCTAACCTCCCCCATTCCAAATGTACTTCTTAGAGATGAATGCAAAGCCTCTAAGGCTTATATTTGCAGTAGGTTAATTTGTCAGTGAAGACAATATTTCAAATGATGTGCTCCTGAATAATTAAGTTTTTACAAAAAAATATTAGTAAAAACTCTTCATTTAAATTGGAATATTATCCTTACTACTAAAGCTCACTGATGTACTTCCTCTAGTCTTCCATCTTTTACTGGCCAACATAATAAGTGTGTTTGCATGATACGTAAAGCCATGCAATTTGAAATTAAAGTTGGTTTCTGATTTTGAATTCCAGTTAGTATTCAAAGGAAATGGCAGCCACATACGTTGAATAGCATGCTAATCTTCAACTAAGCCAAACAATCTGCCAGTCACCTGGGACAGATAGGAAGTTATTCAGGTGGGATTAACATGGTGATGAAGGAACCCATTAATAGAATTTTCCCATTAACTAACAACTGTGGTTTAGCAGTGTGTAAAAACACCCATTTGTATAATCCTGGTTAACATGTTCTAAACCATGGTTTACAAATCACAATGGACGAATTTGCACAATGTGACAAGCCAAAATTCAACAATCCATTTTATGGCTTAGCCCAATCTGTGAACACAGACAGTGCCCTAAAAACACATTGTGCAAAACAAACCTCTGGAGATCATGCACAGTTTTGTTATGGAGAGCTTGGATTCAGTACAGGAAAGCTTATTTTAATAAGACAAAGGGCACTGAATATTCCTTGACCATGCCTGCTAAAACAAAGAAAACCCAGCCAGCTTCAGCTGAACTTGGACATAAGAGCACTTCACATCTCAGAATAAATAAATCAAGAAGAACATTTGGAAAGCATATTTCAACAAAGAAAAGGAGTTAGCACGTAGTAACAGTGGACCTCCTCCACAAAGGATTGTTTGGCTTAGTTGAAGATTAGCATGCTATTCAACGTATGTAGCTGCCATTTCCTTTGGATACTAACTGGATTTCAAAGATACTATCAAGATGATCAGGAGAGAAGATTTTATAATCAAGATTCTAAAAATGCTTGCTACAAATACAAGTCTCCACCTTGCCTTCAATATGCACTTGAAGATGCTTAGCAAACAGACTTTGACAAGCACATTTCTTCCATAAAACATAGAAGACCATCTCCTGAATGGAAGTAAATGGAAATCAAACATGGCAAATTTTTCTAGTAGTTTGTGTTATAAATATATAGTTTTCCCATTTGTTTAGGTAGTTTCCCTGCAGAAGTTTTCATTGTGAAGATGGTTTTGAACATGATGTATTAAATAAATGACAATTGTATGACAATACACTAAACCATAAACCATGGTTTACAATCAATAACAGCTAGGTTTGCACATGTTAAAATGAAAGCCAAATAAACTGCATTTAATATGATGTGCTAATAACAGCAGAGCCTCTGGGAGGAGCTGGGGAGGAGAAGGCCTACCTCTTTCGATGTGCACTGTGACACTGCACATATGTATGAAAGAGATAGTGCTTATGGCATGAAAACATAATGCTGCTGGTTATTTTGACAAAAGAAGCAAGATCCTGCGGATACCCATGACAGTAGCATGGGGAGGGATGTCAAAAAGTGAAGATGCCAGACGCAACCTTGCAACTGAAGTCCCACCCCTCAATGTTGCATGCATGTACAAAGAGATAGGGCTTCAAGCATACGGTTCTAACTGTCATCTTGACTCCCCTCCTTTCATTTAAGAGATCCTGGGAATTTTTATAACATCCTCAGAATAGAACAAAATGTGCCAGTTATGACAGCCTTGCTTCAATTTGTTGTTTATTCGTTCAGTCACTCCCAACTCGTGACTTCATAGATAAGCCCATTCCAGAGCTTCCTGTTGGTCGTCGCCACCCCCAGCTCTCCCAAGGTTGAGTCCATCACCTCTAGAATATCATCCATCCATCTTGCCCTTGGTCGGCCCCTCTTCCTTTTGCCTTCCACTCTCCCTAGCATCAGCATCTTCTCCAGGGTGTCCTGTATTTTCATTATGTGGCCAATATACTTCAGTTTTGCCTTTAATATCATTCCCTCAAGTGAGCAGTCTGGCTTTATTTCCTGGAGTACGGACAGGTTTGATCTTCTTGCAGTCCAAGGCACTCTCAGAATTTTCCTCCAATACCACAGTTCCTTCGCTCAGCCTTCCCAGCTCTTGCAGCCATTATGTTACTATGGGGAATACCATTGCTTTAACTATGCGGACCTTTGTTGTCAGCATGATGTCTTTGCTCTTAACTATTTTATTGAGATTTGTCATTGCTCTCCTCCCAAGAATTAAACGTCTTCTGATTTCCTGGCTGCAGTCAGCATCTGCAGTAATCTTTGCACCTAGAAATACAAAGTCTTTCACTGCCTCTACGTTTTCTCCCTCTATTTGCCAGTTATCAATCAAGCTGGTTGCCATAATCTTGGTTTTTTGAGGTTTAACTGCAAGCCAGCTTTTGCACTTACTTCTTTCACCTTCATCATAAGGCTCCCCAGTTCCTCCCCGCTTTCAGCCATCAAAAGTGGTGTCATCTGCAAATCTGAGATTGTTAATGATTCTTCCAGCGATCTTAACCCCAGCCTTGGATTCATCCAGCCCAGCACGTCGCATGATGTGTTCTGCGTACAAGTTGAATAGGTAGGGTGAGAGTATACAACCCTGCTGCACTCCTTTCCCAATCTTAAACCAGTCCGTTCCGTGGTCTGTTCTTACGGTTGCCACTTGTTCATCATACAGGTTCCTCAGGAGGCAGACAAGATGACTTGGTATCCCCATACCACCAAGAACTTGCCACAATTTGTTATGGTCCACACAGTCAAAGGCTTTAGAATAGTCAATAAAACAGAAATAGATGTTTTTCTGAGACTCCCTGGCCTTTTCCATTATCCAGCAGATATTGGCAATTTGGTCCCTAGTTCCTCTGCCTTTTCTAAACCCAGCTTGTACATCTGGCAATTGTCGCTCCATGAATTGCTGGAGTCTACCTTGCAGGATCTTGAGCATTACCTTACTGGCATGTGAAATAAGTGCCACTGTTCGATAGTTTGAGCATTTTTTAGTGTTTCCCTTTTTTGGTATGGGGATATAAGCTGATTTTTTCCAATCTGATGGCCATTCTTGTGTTTTCCAAATCTGCTGGCATATGGCATGCATCACCTTGACAGCATCATCTTGCAAGATTTTAAACAGTTCAGCTGGGATGCCATCATCTCCTGCTGCCTTGTTATTAGCAATGCTTCTTAAGGCCCAAACAACCTCACTCTTCAGGATGTCTGCCTCTAACTCAGTGACCACACCGTCAAAGCTATCCCTGTTATTATTATCCTTCCTATACAGGTCTTCTGTATATTCTTGCCACCTTTTCTTGATCTCTTCTTCTTCTGTTAGGTCCTTGCCATCTTTGTTTTTGATCATACCCATTTTTGCCTGGAATTTACCTCCGATGTTTCTAATTTTCTGGAAGAGGTCTCTTGTCCTTCCTATTCTATTGTCTTCTTCCACTTCCACGCATTGCTTGTTTAAAAATAATTCCTTATCTCTTCTGGCTAGCCTCTGGAATTTTGCATTTAATTGGGCATATCTCCCCCTATTGCTGTTGCCTTTTGCTTTCCTTCTTTCTTGGGCTACTTCTAGTGTCTCAGCAGACAGCCATTTTGCCTTCTTGGTTTTCTTGTTCTTTGGGATGTATTTTGTTGCCGCCTCCTGAAGAATGTTGCGAACTTCTGTCCATAGTTCTTCCAGGACCCTATCTACTAAATCTAGTCCCTTAAATCTATTCTTCATCTCCACTGCATATTCATTAGGAATATTAGTGAGCTCATATCTAACTGATCTGTGGGTCTTCCCTAATCTCTTTAGTCTGATCCCAAATTGTGCAATAAGAAGTTCGTGATCTGAACTACAGTCAGCTCCAGGTCTTTTTACCGACTGTATAGATGTCTATACTTGCTTCAATATTTTTATTCAAATGAGGGGAGATTAAAATACAGGTTTTTAATGAAAAAAATTGCATCTCAAATTTTATATAATTCGAATTACATTTGTCAACAATAACATAATCCAATTGCTGGTTACATTTTTAAGAACACTTATAAATGTTCCAAGTTGTGTTCCAAATTCTGTTATTGTCCTGGAAACTGGGCAATGCCCTTTGAAAACAAAAAACTTGGCTAAGTACTGTTACATTTTGGTTTCAAATATATGTTTTCAAAAACAAGGAAGGACTGCTATGGGAAATCCCAAAAGATTCTTAATACAGATGCATAGTTTAAATAGGTGACCCTCAAGGTTGGTATTGATCCTGATTGTTTTCCAGGGATATGACATCAGCATTTTATTAAACAAAAATTATGGGATAACTCAGTACAGGAATTAATGGCAAAAGCCATTAATATGTTAAAATTTTACTCACAGATAAAAATCCTAAAATTACATTGGCAACAGCCAAGTTTTAACTATAGCTATAAAAACAAGGTCTTTAGTAACACATTGGTAAGTTCAAGTTTTAAATGTTTTACATAATATTTAACAATTTATTTTATTTGTTAAACTGTTTGATCTAATTTATTTTTATCTAATTTATCTAACTTACATATTTATATGTATTTATATGTATATTTATATTGTTTTATTTCTCTATTTTTAATTGTAAACCGCCCAGAGTCATCATTATGAGATGGGCTGTAAAGAAATATGACAAATAAATAAATAAATCTAATGCCAGACTTTTAGATTATATGTGTACTTTGCTATTTGGGTCTTTTGGCTATAAATGCAACTATATATGTGTGTGTCAATTTTCTAATTCTTGTATTAGCAGTTGTTAACTTTGTTAAGTTTCAAATATGCTATTTTAGTTTAAGAAAGAGCTTGGGAAACACACCATGCTAAGCTATAACGTGGTTTGTCTGTTTGAGATTTAGTATGTTGTGCAAACCGAGCTAGTGTCATTTGTAAACCATGGCTTAGTGATATACAGTATGTAAGCCCAACCCATTGTGGTCTATTTACTAAATCATGTTTATCAAAATTAGGCTTAAGGCAAGTCAGTGAAACTTAACAAGGATGAATTTTAAGTGTAGTTTTCTTGCAATTAATGTATTCTTTTGGTGTGCATACTAATACTCAGGAACATGAGTATGAATGAGACCAGCTGATTGCACAATATCATCTTCTAGAAGTACTCCTAGTGTTTTCTCAGCAAACAGTTCACAGACTTCACAGGTGCATTGCCTTGAATCCTGAGGTTTCATGTGGAACTAGTTTGCATTGGCACTTACTAAGTCATGTTGTGCCTAAGTCTAGTGTGATAACTGAACCTAGACCATGTGTTAAATTAAGTTGAAGAAGCATCATAGTTTGAAATCAATGCTTATCATAGGTTACTCATCTAAGCCATAGCATGATATAATTTATTATTGATTCTAATTAATGCTCCATATGGGATGCTGCAAAGCTGTAAAGAGGGGCTACCCTGTCCAAAATAGATTGGCTATAGCTGTTTTTTCAAATAACTGTAATTATGCAAGGAGTGGAATAACAGGGCTGTGTAAATATTTGATTCAGAGATTTGATTCAAAAGTGACTCACTGGGTTCAGAAACTGAACTGAGTTTCCAAATCAAAATAGATGCCTCCAAACTAGATACTTCTGCATATGCACAAAATGTTTTCCTCCCAAATCCTATGAAAAATCTGAATCCAACTGACTTGATCTGATAATTCAGCTCCAAAATAGTTTTTTTTCCACATAGATTAATGAAAAGGAATAGATTAACACAAAGATTAATGAAATGGTGGGGGGGAGAGAATGCTTATCCTTCCTTTATTCAGTCCACTGTGCACCCCCTCTGGGTTGTGAAGCAGTTTCTACCCAAAAAAGAAAAGATTTTGATTTCTAACCAAAAAAGATTGCACATGGTTTTGGTTTTCCATGTTATGGCATTATAATGATAGGTAAGTAAATCTGTAGCAGATTTGCTTTAATATATTGTGAATATGTACTCAGTTTATGACTATGTACCCCCCCAGTATTATATCTTATCCAGTATGCCATGATTAAATGCTTGACTTTGCCCAGTGTGTAAACCAGGCCCAGTGCACAACAAGCTGAGGCAAAACTAACGCTAATGGGAAGATGTGGGCCACCATTTTGCCCTCTCCCATGAAATCCCATAACTACAATTTGTAGCTTTTTTAATACCCAATACGCCCCTGAAGTCAGGTTATCCATTATCTCTGGTGTTTATGCATGTACTGTATATATGTATTTGATTTATATAGCTGCCCATCTCACATACATAACTCTGGGAGGCTTACAATAAAATAGATTAAAATAAAATACATAATATAAATTTTAGATTTATATTCCACCTTTTCTTTGGGACAAAAATCAGTGTATAGATGCTTCTCATTAGATTTACATTCTGACTTACTTGTAGTAGTTGCAAGCAGCATATGTATCACTCCCTCCTCAAACTTTCCCCACAGCAATCCTGTGGAGGAGACTGGGCAGGCAGAAAGAAAGAAGTCACTTAATGAGATTTTCTAACTAATGTATTGATTAAATGTATATGCCACCTGACTCCCAGTGACTCTGGGCAGTGTACAAATTGTTGAAAAAATATTAAAACAAGAAAACAACACAAAACAAAAAAGAACAAAGATAGCAGACATAAACCCAGATGAGAACAAAGAAAAGAAGAAACAGGGGCTTCAATCACACCAAAGGCCTGGGCAAAGAGCCTGGTCCTCAGGGCCCTTCGAAACACCAGCAGGGTGGGGGCCATTCAGATCTTGCGGGGATAGGCACACTTCTGGGGTCCCAATAGATGGCATTACTTAATTGAAGGAACCTGGAGTATGCCAACCCTGCCAGATCGGATTGGTCAGGCATATGTTATGGGAGACAGGCGGTCCCTCAAATAACAGATTCTATTGCTGGAGGTGGATTTAAATCTGGATTTCTCTACTCCTTGTCCAACACTTTAACCCAGTGTTTCTCAACTTTGGTAACTTTAAGATGTGTGGACTTCAACTCCCAGAATTCCCTAGCTGGCATCCCCCAGCTGGCTGGGGAATTCTGGGAGTTGAAGTCCACACCTTAAAGTTGCCAAAGTTGAGAAACACTGTTTTAACCCAAGGATTTTCAAATTGTGTGGAACCTGTTAGTTTAAAAAAAAAATTCCTGGAACCCCCAACCAGGAGGCCAAGCTCTAGTGGTAGAAAATTGGCTACATTCAAGCGAACATTTTCTTCCCTAGCCTCTCACAGAACCCCATTAATTTCTTGCAGAATCCTACGTTCTACAGAACATAGTTTGAAAAACCCTGCTTTTACCAATTGCCATACTGGTTGTCTGGTTAGCATGAATTGAAGCAAAAAAACAAAGTTAAAAGTTGGCTTCAAATTCTGGTGTTCACTGGAAATAGTGGCTGGTCTGAGATCGCACCTCACCAGAGAAAAGCCACAGAACCTCACAGAATGGAGGGTTAAGATGGCTGCCCACTGGTTCTCATTCACCATGTGAGCTAAGTCAGTAAAGAGAGAAGTCTTTTTCTACTGAGGAAAAATTTAGGAGGAATCTGGTAGTACCTTTTCAAATTAAATTTGTTGGTTTGAAAAGATGCTGCCAGACTCCTGACTACCACAGACTAACAGGGCTCGTACAATGCTAGGTTGGGAGGAAATTAACCCCAGCCTGGGTAAACTACTGGAAAGAGAGCTCTATGATGCTCCAAAAAGTGACTGATAAGGAATAACAATTCTGGTTGAATTCTGTCCCTTCTTAAATCAAGAAGCACAAGAGCCTTTTTTGTAAGGAGAACATGTTTGGCTAACATTGGATGGGAAGAAAGCCAGGGATTGAGCCATATCGGTTTCATAAAACTCCCCATTTCTCCATCATCTCATGATTTTTCCTCCTCTCTCTCCAAGTATTACTGCTTGCTCTATTAAGCATTGCAAGTATTGCTGCACTCCAAGTATTACTGCTGTATGCTCTTTTGATGTTTTTATCACTTTGAACACAGCTGTGAAACTTTATCCCAACATTGTATATTTTTAAAATGTCTTAAAAAAAAAACACTGACTAGCTTCACACATGCCAAGTGAGTTTACTTAACTATGATTTACCAAATAAACCACAATTGGCTAATTTGGTAAAACATGCTAAGACCAAGCCAAACAAATTCCGCTTAAGTACTGTAAAAGATTTAAGGCAATATATGAACTTAGCGGAATAGTTTACTCCGATATATGTTAAGGTCCTGCATGAATCTTGCACAAGCGGCTTGGGTCTTTTTTCCCCTTTCCCATGTTTTTATAAAAATGTTATTTTCATACTGTTGCATTTTAATTTATCTAATGCAAACTGTTTTGAGATTTTTAGTAATGGGAAGCGATCTAAAAATACGGAGGAAATCCCATGAAATTCTCTGCGATTTATTCCCACTCAGCCTACTTAACACAGGAACTAGGTCTGCAGGTCTCTTCGCCAAAGGAAGCCCCATTGAGTTCAACGCCTAGGTAAACGTACCGAGGACGCAGCCTCCGAAAGGCAAAGCAGCGCCGTACGAACAGAGGATGCCAAGAAAAGGAGCGCGTTGGTAAACTGGGAGGCGGGAGGGAAGTGGGCGAGAGTTTCCTGAAGGATGTTTCCGAGTCTGTACGTTTGCGTGGGAGGCTGCCGTTTGTTATTATTTATTTTAAAAAATTGAATGGAAACAAGGAGAGGAGCATGCCGGGCGATAGGACCCCGCGGGCGTTCCGGGGAAGAGACAGAGAGAGTGTGTGCGCGAGTGAGTCAAAGAAGGGAAAGGAAGGGAAGCTGGAGGAACTGGGAACGGCAGCAGCTACGCTCCAAGCCCACAACGCCCAGCTTGCCTCGTTTCTCTTGTTCAAAGGCAGCCCGGGCAGAGGGAAGGAGCCCGGGCGCCTCCAGCCGCTGGCAACCTTCTGCGCCTCCATTCATAACCGATGCAGGCGGGGAGCTCCATGGGCTGATTCCCTGGGAGACCAGCAGCACCAGCAGCAGGCGGAGGCGCCTGCAACAGCTCGCCTAGGCCTCGGCTCCGGCCAGCGGCTTTAACTGCAGCCTTCCAGGCCATGTAAGTGATTCCCCGCGCCGTTCCCAGGTTAGAGATGGGGAGGAAGCAGCTATGGGGCCTGCTCTGCCTTTCGGCTGCCCTTGCCGGCGCATTGTCTGGAGCGCCCGGCCGCGCTGCACCTCTTTCTGCTCGCTCGCTGCGTCTTGTGGCTGTTGGTTTGGCAGATCTCTCGTTGTAAAAGTGACTCTCCCGCTCACAGGCCTGGCTGGATTCAATTCTTCATTCCTCCCCCCGTCGTCCCCCCCCGCACCTTTCAGTTCATTGCAGTGGCGGCGGCGGCGGCTGCTGCTTTCTGCAGATGCAGCTGGGCGCCAGGCTTTTGGAATGGTTTGCCCCGAAAAGCGAGAGGAAAACGAGGAGCGCTGGCTCGGTGTCCCTAGGTGGGTGCGCGCGATAAGCCTTTCGCCCCACTCCCTGCCCTGTTCGGCTTCTCTCCGTTTGTTTCCTTTTCCATCTCCCTTTTTCTCTGGGACCAGGGGTGACTCGGGACAATTTTGACCAAGTCCGAGGGAAGAGAGTAGCTGAGAGAATTTCCGTAGCGGGATCTGGTTTTGCAGACAATCGGATGCGAAGAATTGTCGCTCCGCTGGCTCCCCTCCCCTTTTCTCTGCGGTGTTTGTTTACCTCTGGCTTCCCCATTTGCTGGCCACAGCTGTTTGAGCAGGAAAGAGACAGGATCTCGGCTCGTCTTCCTTCTTTACTTCCTAGGTAGCCGAGGCTCTGCCTGCTCAGCAGCGATGAAGGAGGGAGCTTTACAGGAGCATCCAGTATTTCTTTTCCTTCCCCCGCCATTCAGCGCTATAAAGCCCCTCGGCTCTCCGTTCTCATTAGACGCGTCATCCCCTTGGGTTTGATTCGTCGATCCGATCTGGGTAAAAGACACGCGGTGGATTCACACGTTATGCTTCTAAGATGCATACCCAAACAAAGTAACTGGTGAATGAGGCAAAGCCGTATGTCACGCCAGGACGCATATTGGATAGCCATAATAGTCTGCCTCTACTCAAGTGGAGCTGTGCTCAGTTGCATGCCCGAGCCTGTGGCCCTGTGTAAACGCCCCTTAAGTTAACTCTCTGGAGGGAGTAGAATAACTAGGTATCCCTTGTCTTAGTATTATGGAGGAGTTTAAAGTTTGATCAATTTACTTTTTAAAATAAAACGAAAACTGTTTTTTTAAAAAACCACATTCTTAGGGGAATTCTGTGTATGCATATCTTGGACAGAATGTTAGAATTCGTGGTTCTAATGTCCTGAAAATGCCCCATTGATTTGAACAGTAACCATGAAGTCATAAGATTGTACAGTCTCTGCATTACAACATGTTCAGACTGTAAAGGTTCATAAACATCAATAGTAGCTGCGTAGGAGGGCAGTGTTTGTATGAGAGGCTAACCCTCTACAGTAGGCTAATGTTCACCCATCATGTACTGTAGTCCCTTAACCAGAGGCTGCGTGCCATGTGAACTTGAAACAGCCACCAATGAAAGTGTGCAGGAACTGGAATTTGAAATGGAGGTTAGCTATTGATTGCAAATTCCAGTTCCTGCCGTTTATGACACATGTGTAGCCTTATTTAAATGGCAGAGAACACTGTGAACCTATGCAGACGCATCCAGTTTTCTTACTGTGGACAATCTTGACAGACTTGAGATATGTTTTTGTGATGATAGAGGTAACATCTGAAAGGCCTGCCTGGGGGCAGACTGTGGTTCCAGTGACTGCTGGCAAAGGGGTCACAGTGATGCCAGGAAAAGCTGCCACTTCTGCCTGAGACTTCTTTAACATGAGAACCATTTGGGGTTCATAGGTTGTGCTAATCCATGGTTTGTCGCACACATCATAATTGGCTGGATTCACACAGTATAACATCCTGAAGCCTAAACAATAGATGTGCAACTCCTGTTAGCTGAAGGCTAACACCAGGCTTTGCATGGCATGTTAAGAGCTGCATTCCAAAAAGGGGTGGGTCTGAGTCCCGTTTTGGTGGGGATGTGGGAGTTTGAAAGCTTAAAATGGACACCATAAGCATCTGCTACATTTAGGGCATCCATTTTGCCCTTTACAGGCTCTAAAATCATCCCAAAAAGGAAAAGAAAAACCCCCACGTGGTTTGGATGTCACCCTTTTTGCACCTCTGCCCTAAAGCAGGATATACAGGCAACAGCGGCTGGGTTCATACATCATGTTATGAACCAAAGCCAGATCAACTATATGATGCCTTATCATTTCATGTAAACCTAGCTTGGTGTGTCAAACTAGGATCAAGGAAATCAGGGTCCAGGTTCTTTTTGGGAAGTTCTTTGTATGGCACCAGTTACCATTTTTCAGTTTGTTTTCACAGGTTGGTTTGAGGAAAAGGGACATGCATGTTCTTCCTATTGTAGCCTCGGAGGAAGAATAGAATAAAGGAAATTACACCTGTCTATCTGAGTACATGCCAGGAAGTGAACAGAGCAACTTTCAGGAAGCAAGAACTTCAATGTGAGGATAGGGTCCAGTTGCAGTCAAATTTTTGTTTGTGTAATTCATCCCCACCCTTGTCTTTGCTCTGAATGTACCCAAAAAGCAAGTCTCCTTTTACACTGGATCTTTTTCCTTTCATTTTTTTTTCAAGGCTGTCCAGGTTAATTATCACCAGTGTATTTGTTTACAGGTAAATGCACTTGATAGGCTCTGTTGCTATTACGACTGAGCTGTTGACTTTCTACTCGTATCCACAATATTTTCATTTAGTTATCTTGGACCAGTGGAGTTCTTAATGTTTTAAACCTTTGTGCCAGAAATGATTGCTATTGGGGGAGATGAATTGCTTCAGAGATAATATGCATTAGTGGAGGAGAAGCTGTATGAGATAAACATTTAAACCAAAGTAAACTGAAGTCTTTCTCATCTACCTGTATCAAACTTATATTCTGCTTTGCTTCTGAGTGCTCAGAATGGTATACTTAAAATTTGGTTTTCATTTATTCTTGCAACAACTCTTTGAGGTAGGTTGGTAGAAGGAAAATAGCACAAGATGAATTTTATATCCAGCCAAGGACAAACTGCTCTGCAGGTTATCTGACACATGAATCAAATCCACCTAGGGTGAAGAAAAACTGCATGGTGCCATGGAAAATTGGCACATACTTAAGATTTTGTGCTTGAACAACAAATGTGCAGTAACAACACATGGTGCCTTTTTCTTTATTATGTGGAGAATGTGCTTTAAAATACAGTGAATTAACCCTTGACCTTCTCTTTTCTGTATTTTCAAATTGTGTAAGATTCCATCATGCCCAGCAAAATGAATTGGTAGGATTCTAATGGAACATTTTCCCATGCTATGTGTGACTCAAGTCTCATGCACAAAAGAGTAATTTATTCTCCATTATGCAGGGGAGCAATCAATGAACTGACAAGGGATTTACTTTTGCAATCCCCAAGTCAGGGAGGAGAATAGGGAAGTCCTTGCACATTTCAAGCTCTTTCTGGGCATCTGACAAAGTTGCACATTCTTCTTTGGAAAGAACCCATTGTTCATTGATAGAGCATATGGTATATTTGTAGAAGGTACCAGGTTAAATCCTTGCACCCCAGATAAAAGATCCAAATAGGTGAGCTGATGGTGATCTGCATAACAAGTGATTAAAGAGTAGGATTGGGGCAGGAAGGGTGACTTTGGGCCAGTCTCTCCATTAGCTGCTATGCATCAGAAGTTCCTAGGTTCAAACCTTGGCAAATTTAGGGTAGCCTGGGAAGATGAAACCCTGCAGAGGCTATGCCTATCTACTCTTCGGTTGATGGACCAGTGGTCCAAATCTGAAGTGGGTGCCTTCATGCTGCTCTTCTACCAGCCAAGCCTAAAGTTCTGAGGTTGCAGAATGGCACATTCTGAAATATGCCATGGCATATCTGCAATACCTCCAGAGGCCCACTGCAGTGCTGGCATGATAATTGTGAGTGGTCATGTGCAGGAATTGCCTTTGCAGTGCTTGGTAGTTTGCAAAAATTTCTAGGGATGCAACTTATTCTGACTTTACGTAAGTATGTGATAATATTGACGAAGTCAGAATATTCTTACATATAAGTGTATTTCAGTTGGTATTCCTATGCCTAAATCTGCTTTATTTTTTCATTCATTCATTCTGTATGGCCTCCGATCTCACTTAAGTGGCTCTGGGCAGCTCACAACATTTAAACCATTTTGTACGTTTATATTCTTCCTACAAGATGCACATTACTTTTCTTAAAAGTTATGGCTTCACCATATCTGTTTCTCTGGTGTGACCACGTCTGACCTTAAATTCATTGTCAATCTGGCCTCTTCTTTTTGTTCTTGCCCTCATTTCATGAAGAGTTATCCTAAAAGGCCCAACCTGGTGCAGGATTCAGTAATGAAGCATTAAAATGGTCATCACGCTGGACAACAGGCATAGATTTGTGTGTATCATATCCCTAACTACACCCACATATTTTTTCAAAAAATCCTACCTGTGTCAAAATGGCATATATACCCCACATGCAGGGATGAGTATTTTTGCACAGGACAGCATTTAAAAATAATACACACACTTGCAGTCTGAAATGGTGAGTGCAAGATTGTCCCAGCTTCTGCTATTACATTTTCTGTAATATGGACCCTTTTAAATGTCAAATATTAAATGCAACTATAGCTGAACAGTCTAATTCAGGAATAGTTTTGGTTGCATGTTTCAGTTAGCTTGCTGGAGCCATACGTGTACAATAGTGGTTACCTGTATTCTGAATTGTCATTACCATATGCAAACTTTTTTCTGATTTTAGCTTCAGATATGGAATTGATAGGGGCCACTGATGCCCTGTATTTTGAGATATCCTTTAGTTGCTGATTTTAAATATGGGACATGACTTGGCAAAAAAGACAGTAGAATTCAAGGTATGAGGCTTTAGATTTCATTATCTGTCCTCCCCATTCACCATACCCTCAATAATTTGAATATAATGGGCTTCTGGTGGGAATGGTGGACTGAATGGCTGTGCCTGCTGGTTCAGCAGGCAAAGCTGACAACGTGGTAACTTCTTTCCGGCTCAGGCACGTTTTTCCTGAAGCCCAGAAACGTTCTCCGGATCAAGGAGAATACCTGGAATCATCCCAACTGTCCTCCGGACAGCTGCTTGAAGCCAGAAGATCTCAAACATCATTTCACCTTTGAATGGTAAGAGCCAGCTGGGAGGTGGGGACTTCATCACTTTCCAGGCTGTGCTGTAGCCTTAAGTGGACACTAAGACTGGCCACCCCATTTCTAAATCACCAGTTTGTATTTTTTTTTAAGTATATGTATCCCAAGAGAGGCTTTCTACAGTGAGAAGAAGCTGTTTCTCTTGGTACTTAATGTTATTTTGGGGATTACTTTTTTTAAAAAAAATTAAATTTTGTTTTCCTTCCAAAGGAAATTCCAGAGATTGAGAAAAAACAGTTGTCTTCCTGTTGTTATTTTTGTATTAAATTTGAAGCACTTTCCTACAAGTTGAATCAGCTGATTTGAACCTTCAGCTTTCTGTGTTCCCTTTCCCTTGAGAACGGTCTACTATCTCACTCTCACTTTATGAGAACACACTTTGGAACTCTTCCATATCTTTGACTTTTGCTGGTTAAACTCCTAGGTGGTGCCATAATCTACTGCCTGAGAGATGGAGGATTTCAAACAGATTCTTTCTGACTTTCACCAGGATTAACAGATTTCTTCTGACTTCTATCAAGCTTTTATGCAAGATATCCAGGACATTGTGGAAACTATGAGATCTAAAATGTACCGTCAGGTTGGGGATGTGGTGGATGAAATTGAGGAATTTAAGAGCGATAGAAAGGGGTTTTTTTAAGACTGAGATTGGGATTCTTATCAAGATGCTGGATAAAGATTGGATAATGGAGTTGGAGAAATCTAAGGGAGAGAGCAATCTGCAAGGCATAAGTAAAATCGATCTCCTGGTGGAATGCCATGAAAAGAACCTGGAATCTTTGAGGGGGGCAGTTGGGCTGTGTGATTTTTTTAAGAGGAAAGCACGTTGTGGGGCTATGTAACTGCTCTGGTTTATTTTGAAGTGGGATAAGGGTTAAAGAATGTTCATCTGGTTTGCTCGAAGGATTTGATGTTATTCCCTTTTAAAGATATGGAATTACTGTTTTGAACTGTCTTTGTTTTTTGGGTTTATTAAGATTGGGATTATTAAAATTGTACTATTAAGTATAATAGCAGACAACGTATGTGCTTTTTAATTTGATTCTTATAGTAGTAGATAGAAATGTATAGAATAGTGGTAGGAAGGGAATAATTGGATATGTTTTATCTTTTGGAGGGGAGAAAGATGTTTAGGAGGTTTATATGAACTTTTTTTCTTTTCATATAAGAGGGAGGAGTAACTGTACTTAGTGATTTTTATTATGTGTTAAAGTGGAATGATGTATAGAAATGTGGTGTTTTGGTTTAATATAGAGTAAGAGATTGATTATGGAAATTTTGTATATTCTTGCTGTTAAAAGTTGGAAGCCGCATCTTTAGTAAATTTGAAAAAAAAATTCTTGTACTTCTGCACTTTTTAAGTTTTTTTTCTTTCTTTGTAGTTTTTTCTTTTTCTTTCTCTTTTTGTAGTTTTTCTTCTCCTCCTGAAACTTAATAAAATTTACTATAAAAAAAATTGAATATAGTCACAAATCATTTAGAGTTCAGCAGATCTGGCTTAGCTTACTCCATAGGTTGTCAACCAGAAGCAAGAGCAATATTTATTTATTTGTTGTATTTATATCTCTCTCTGTGAGCTCAGGAAGGCTTACATGGGGGTCTTTATCTTTGCAGTCATGTGGGTAGGTTGGAAGAAAGAGTGAACTCTGTAGACAAGTGGAGATTTTATCACAGCCTCCTTGGTTTACAGTACCATAACCATCTTTTTCTACTGGCTCTCTGCACAGTGATGACTATGATGAGTTGTGGCTGGTGGTTTATTTAGAGAAAGTGATGTTTCTGTAAAGTATAGGAAGAGGGGCTATACTAAAGACTGTAACACAGTATATATTTATGTGTATGAAAGTTACTTGTCAACAGTGTTTTTACTTAGTTACAGTCCTGTTCACATTTTGAGGCATGAAATGAAAGGAATGCCCACTTTTGTAATAGTTCCCTGCTAATCACCTGGAGGAAATTCTTGCTTGCAACCTCGGGCTGTTTGGAACTGTTGTAATGAAGAAAGAAGATGACTTGGAATTTCTCTTATTACTATTTGTACAGGGGACATTTGGTGGGAGCGGAGGGTATTTTTTATGTTTGATAGGCGTGAAGGTGATGCCTAGGAATTATATCAATTGCCATATTTAATTGTTTGGACTTTATAGCTCAAACAAGCCTAAGAACAATCCAGCAGTTTCAATGAAGTTTGGTTCCTTGGACGCCAGCCCCATGAGGCTCGTATGAGACACACAGATAGGAGCTACTCTTCCAGTTAATATTTATTCAGCCATGGAACTGTGCCCACTGTACAGGGTGGAGGGAATGGGCAGGTGGTGGTGTTCCCTTACTACAAGAACACTTTCCCCTGGAAGCCAGGAACCCTAAATTAAGCTGTAAAAGCCAAGTCTCGCTTTTATAGGCATTTCTACTTGTACTTTCTCATTTTCTTTGAAAGGCTCCAGTCGACCCAGCAGAATATGTAAGTAGTGGGTCTAGCTGAGGGATTAAACACACAGAAGGATTCGACTGAAAGATCACGTTTCAACCTAAAAGATCCAGTCACTGTTCAGGGGGAAATCCTCTTTCTGAGACTCTGGAGCAGTGTTTGTCAACCTTGGCAATTTTTAAGGCATGTGAGCTTCAACTCCCAGAATTCCCCAACCAGTCATGCTGGCTGGGCAATTTTGGGAGTTGAAGTCCACATGTCTTAAAATTGCCAAGGTTGACAAACACTGCTCTGGAGAACAGCTGTCAGTCAGTCTGGACAATACTGAATCCCAAACTCTCTGTCTTTGAACATTTGCTGGGCACCTTCCACAATTAGATTTGATGATTCTAGAGAGGCTGGAATCATTGGTTTAGAATGGTGATGGAATCTTCTTCACAGAAGATTTTCAAATGAGGACTAGGTAGCTACCTTTGGGGGATGGTTTAATAGAGAAAAAGATTTATTTCTTAGGGTTTTTTTTAATTTAACATATTTATATGGCTGCCCATTTACTTAAGGCACTCTGGGCAACAAACAAAAGCAAAATGAAATCATGATCCATAGCATAAAAAGTAGCAAATTATGGTCCCCAAAGAAGAAATCTAATAACAGATACAGCTGCATCTATATCAGAGCTCCATTAGCACCCTGGCCCCAGTGCTTGAGGAATAGCCAAAGGTCTTCGTGGCCTTCCAGAAGATCAGTAGCGTTGGGGTCATCTGTGTCTCAGCGGGAAGGCTGTTCCACAAGATGGGTGCCATGACAGAGAAGGCATGCTTCCTAGGGTCCCACAGTGACACTGCTTCACTGATGGGGCACGGAGTTTGCCCACTCTGCCTGATCTGGTAGGATGGTAGAAATCACTGGGGAGAGGTGGTTCTGCAATTGACGTAGATGATCTACAGCATACCTTTCAACTCATGCCTTCTATGATTACTTAAGATGCATCTTTCTACCTTGGTTTTTTATTTCTTTTGTTGTGTTTGCTGCCTTTGTGTAGGGTTTTATAATGTGTGTTTTAAATTTGCCTGTATTTAATTTTAGTTCTGTAATCTTTCATTTTTCTGATGAAGAGCTATACAAACTGAATTAATAAAAAAGTAATTAGTATAGTCTTCCCATGCAAATGACAAAATGAGAAGGAGTCTCTTGCTTTGGAACTCACATTTTAAGTGACTGTTGATGGAGAGCAGCATTTTGTGACAGTAACCAATTAGTTAATTTACAGGAGTGTCCCATGGGCAATCCATTTAGGGGGATTTCTTACCTCTTGTTTATGTGGAGGGCATTGAAACTCTTCACTGAAACTCCTGCACTATAGCCATGTTTACATGAGAAGCTTAATAAGAAGCCACAGCAAGCTGTACCTTACATTTGTTGTGAAGACATTCAGGAAAAAGGATCTAGCATTCTGGCAGGTTTAAACAGCACCCCCCCCCCCCATGCATATCTTTCCAGCTGAAAGATCAAGTAAAAATAATTCATAGGGAATTAAGAATGGTGCTGCTACTTCTTGATATCTCATATGTTGAGACTTTGTTTTCAGTTCTTTAAGCCATAAACCATGTTTTGCAAATCATAGTGCCTGGGTTCAAATAGGGTACAAAACCTGTATATAATAAACCACGCTATACCATTCTGTACATTACACTATACCACCTGTACAACTACAACTTCCATCATCCTTCATTGTTGGCCATGCTTCCTTAGATATGCTGGGAGTTGTCATTTGAAGGTCAAAGGTGGCCTACTGCTGGTTTAATATCTATGATTCTGCAAAGATGACTAGATAAACTCCATTTATGCCATCCTAAACAAAAAGGAGATAAGAGTGAGATTTGAGTCAAGTAATGTTGAGGGCCCCAGATTTCTCCATTCAAAAAGTTCATGTGAAATTAGACAGGAACAAATTTCCCCTGATTTTATTGTGAAATTATGATAGTTTAATAAAGAGAATAGGCTCTATGAATCAGTGATCTGATTCAATAGGAGGCACCATCTACAGCAGATGGCAGCACCTAATGATTGTGCTGATGATGGAAAAACCTAAACAGGATCAAAAAGGGTTAGTACTTGGCTAGGAGACCACTAGAGAGTCCCAGGGCTATAGACTAGATGAGGAAGTTGAAAAAAATATCTTGAAAGAAGGCAGTGGTAAACCACTTCTGTACTGTTGCCAAGAAAACTACCTGGACTTGTCTGTGTAGATCTAGGAGTCAAGCTTTTTGCAGGTTTTGTGCAGTTTTAATGATGTAAATGGGAGTAGGAGGCCTTTGGGAGGCAAACCACCTCTACTCCCATTTCTACCACTCCGTTTCTCAAAATGAAAAACAAAAATCAAGCAACTGGATTTTTGTGGCACAATTTGGAACCATGGGGTGGGGAGCTAGTTAAGGTTTATTCTTAAATTTGCCAAAGAAAAACACTAAAAAATGCATTTTGTGGAAGAGTTCCATGTTGGCTATTGGTTGCCCCATCTCCCTGTAGCTCAGCTTCGGATTTTTTCCCCCTCCTTTCTCTGAGATCTTCTAAAAATGGAGTGGGGGGGGGAAATCAGGGACAGCTAAAGGGCAAAAAGTGTTTGATTAGATTATATTGTGCTTTAAGGGTAGATTTCATATAAATCTAAACAAGGCTGAAGCAAGTTTCTATCACTTTTGATTTTTTTTTTTTTTTAGTAAAAGACTGTGGTTCTAGAATAGAATTTTCTCTTCAAAAAATGGCAGGCTCTTGGCAGGATGGGTAGGAAATTTCTTCTTCGTTTATTTCACAGCCACCCCAGTCACAGACTCAAGGTATGAAAATACATAGAATGATACACTCCCACATAAAATTATAAACTAGGAACCCAGCACTGAATAAAAGTAATAGCCACCAAGTCTAGCTGTGCTTCTGAAACCTGATGCAAGAGGACTGTCTTCACCTTTTTCCTGAAAGACAATAGAGAGGGGGCCACCCTGACTTGTGGGGGAGTGTCCACAGGGCCTGGGTAGCCATTGAAAAGGTGCTACCCAACCCCCCCCCAAAAAAACTTGGAGGATAAGAAGGAGAAGTAGACCTTACCAGGCTAAATATACAGGAGAAACAAATTCTACTTGGAACAGTCCAAAGACGACAAGGACCTAAGCCACGAAGGACTTTATAGGTCAGATAACACTCTGACCTGTACTTCGAAACCTATTGGCAACCAGTGCAGCCTCCACAGTATAACCGTTATTCTGCTAAAATGGCTGTTGCCCATCAGCAAGTGGGCAGCTGCATTTTGAACCAGTTGTAGCTTCCAAGCAGTCTTCAGAGGCAGCTCCACGAAGACCACATTGCAGGAATCCAGTGGGAGGTGATAAGGATGTGAGTGATTGTCTTCAGGGTATCTTACTTGAAAAACAGTTGCATCTGGCACGCCTGCTGTTACTCAGAAACCTGAAGTCTAAGAGAAGCCCCCATCACACATTTGCTCATTCTAAAGAGCAAGAGTTGGGATTAATGTGGAGCCAGAGGATTTTGGGATAACAGCCACTTGGTTTTCTTGAAATGAAATTTCACCTTGTTTCATCCCACCCAGTCTCGCATCTTCCAAACATTAGGTTAGGAACTTCACTGCATCTCCTGCTCAGCTCAGGGTGGAGATATGCTTCATCCTGAACTGATGGTGCCTCCTGGGAGAGAACATGGCTGGCTGGTTGAAATATGACATAGGAGCACACAATACTGTTATGTTTTATTTATATTTGTAACTTTATTATATTGAGCTTTCACGTGCATTTTAAAAATGTAGAGCACCTTTGCAATCCTGCTACTTAAGGGGCACTTTCTAAAACACAGATTTTTTTTTTTTGTCTTTCAGAATGTTGGATAGCATGCATATGCTATATGAACCCAGCCAATCTTATAAATCATGTTCACACATTAGCTAAGAGGTAAACAATTTGCAGCCTTTAAATAGTTTTATTGTCATCTTCCTTTTGACTGAAACAGTTTGAGATAACAATGCAGGAAAATGCAATATAAGCCTCAGAATAGGCTTAATACTGTACAGTTTTTGAAAAATAAAATACCCCCGATGCTATTCACCCTAAATTCCAGACAAAAATGGAAAAATCCCAGCTACCCCATCTGCTTTGCATTGCAGCTCTTTGCTCTTGCCTTAACCCTAGGTGTGCTCCCCAGCCAAATCATCCTGTGGCATTCCTGGTTCAGCAGGCTTTCTGATTTAGCCAGTTCTGACTTACTATAAAAGATTGATTTACTGGACTGACTGAAGAGAGATGTGACCGTTAATCTCAACTATCCATTAAATACACAAGCACCTCGTTTGCAAAAATTTATACTGTTTGCTTAGAATCTGTGTGGATGTTGTAAAGGTAAATTTAACTTTCTCATATAGACTATATGAAATGTAACGGACTTCTCTGTTATTTGGGAGGGAAAGTCTAAATAGAAATTTTGACCTTTGCATCTAAAGTCCATTAAACTGAGGATTTGCTGTATCCAATAAACTAGCCTTATCCAAAGATAATGTCCTCCAGATACCTAATTTTCAACTCCCAGAATTCCCAATAAAGACAATGTTGACCACAAGTTTTGTGCGTTGGTACATATATCTGGAGGATGCCCAGGATTGGGAAGACTACAATACTACATTTAAATAAAGCAAGTCTTACCATGTTTATCACATTAAGCCATAGTTTGCATGACCTTAGAAGCTACAGAAGCTGAGTTTACACAGCATTCTAAACAAAACATGCTGTGACTTAGTACAAAGCATACCCAGAACCATCTCCATCTTTGCAAGAGCTAGGTTTGATTTGCAGAATACAGGGGCCTGCTGAGAATGCAAATGTTTCCCACCCAGGCAAGTTTTATGAAGCACCCTGCTTAGTGTTTGTATTGTTGCTCCTTTACATGCACTTTGCAGAAAGCATGGTGGGAACAACAGATTGGAAAGATGTGTTGCTGAATACAAAGTTATTTTGGATTTTTGGATTTTTTGCATATCTTTGCCACAGAATGTTATCAGACCTTTATGTGGCTCTTGCTAATACATAAAGGGAGTCTGAGTGAACAAACAACACTGGAGTTTGATGCTTATTTAATTTATTTCATAAAGTCATCCATCATGTGATATGCCAGTTCAAAAAATAATTGCCTCAGGTCAGTCAATTCAATTAAGGGATAACTAAAGCCAGTTGAATGAATACTTCATTAAAGAACCAGGGCTGACTTTGGCCAGCCCTGCCAAATATAAATCTCACAATGATGTTCTCATCACTGATTTTAAAGAGATTGCTGAAGATCTCCATAAAATGTTATTGATGCCTATCAGTCTGGAGAAGGTTACAAACCCATTTCTAAAGCTCTGGGGGTCCATCCTTCTACAGTCAGAGATGCAATCTTGAAACAGAGAAGATTTTGGACAATAGCGAATCTTCCTAAGAGTGGCTGCCATACCACAACGGCTCCCAGAGCCCAGCAGAAATTGTCCAGGAAGTTACAAAGAACCCAGTACAACTTCTAGGGATCTGCTGGTGTCTCTCACTTTGGCTAAAGTTAGTGTTTGTGACTCCACTATCAGAAAAGTCCTGAATAAAAGTTGGATTCCCATGAGAGTAGCAAAATGTAAGATGAAGCCGTTGCACACCAAGAAGAACTTAGTTTTTCCAAAAAGCACCCAGATAACCCTCCAGATTTATGGAGGAATGTTCTATGGAAAGATGAGCTGGAAGCAGAACTTTGGGGGCTAATGATGGTGTTCTATTTGGTGGAAACCAAAGATTACATTCTACAATAAGAACCTCATACCATCTGTCAAGTGTGGCTGTAGTATCATGAGGATGCTTTGTTGCCATAAGACCTGAACAACTGGCAAGATGGAAAGATTCGACACCACTCACTATGGAGGAATGGTTGGTGACATTGACAGATCTTGCTGAGATGGATAAACTAAATTCTTTGATTAGGGAAACGACAATATATACATTTATTAGTGACTGGAAACCCCTTATGGACTTTTTGTGTAAAAATGAAAAAAATGAACTTGTGATTTATGGCTTTGATGATTAGACAGGATAGATTATAGAAAGAAGGGAATCATGATGTAACTTTAGAAAGAGAGGTTAAAATAAAATTGCACTTGGAGCTGCTGTGAAAAATATCGGAAGCCAATTTTTTGTATCTTTTGTATCTTTTCCTTTTTTTTCTTTTCTTGCACTTTTAGCTTTCTCTTTGATTTCTTTCTTTTTCTTCTCTCTCTCTCTATACACACACACACACACACAGACTTGAACAACTGACAATCATTGAAGGAAGCATGCATTTTACTTTGTACAGTATTGGAAAATTCTAAAAGTATCAGACCCTCTGTCCATCAGTTGAAACTAAAACTTAAGTGGATCCTGCAGCAAGATAGTGATTGCAAACATAGTAAGTCTACAGGAAAATGGATGATGAAGAAAAAATGCAGTATTTTGGAATGGCCAAGCCGATGTACTAAACCTCATCAAGATATTGCAGGACCTAAAACAAGCAGTTAATGCTAGATGCGGAATTGAAGCACCTTGCCATGGAAGAACGGCCCAAAATACCTGCAGAGCAATGTGAGAGACGGATCACCAATCAGAAGAAGAATTTGGTTGTACTGTTCTTACTGCAAATAAAGATAGTATAGCCATTTACTAAGGAAGTGATTACATTTTTGCGCCGGCATATCACACACTGAATTAGTTTATGAAACAAACGCAGTACGCACCAAGCTCTGATGGTGTTCGTTTATTCAAACTCCCCTTGTATATCAGCAGGACCCACATGGAGCTCTGAAAACATTCATTGGCAGTAGTATGTAAAAATTAGGAAATCCAAAAGTGGGTGAATACGTTTTCACAGAATTGTATAGGTGTTCTTGGGAAACTTAGGAGGCTTTAAGAAAATAAAAATAGATCTGTTCCCAGCATATAACAGGATGTATCTTGTCGAGACCTTGCATCTGTTTGTTTGTTTGTTTGTTCACTTATTACTTACTTACAGGCTACATTTCCAATTTACAGTACAGTTTCCTTGATCTAAAGGGATGTTGACAATGTGTTACTTTCTCATCAAAATTACAGTTTGGGTATGACTGTGGCTTGAATATTATGGTGAATGCATAAATAAATGTAACTTCATTAAGACAGAAGTGCTGCTGAACATCTGATGTACTTTTATTAAACTACAGAGCGGCGTATTTCTGGTACTGTATAAATTTTCATAGAAGTTTCACATCTTTGCACTTTGATCTACTTTTACTGCCCTATCACGTGGCCACTAGCTAAGAAAACAAGCTATGGTCACCTTGAATGCCCCCTGTTCACAACAACTCTAGGAATTATTCCCCAAACGAAGTCATCTATATCCCATTTTATTTACTGGTTTATTTTATAATTGGTTCCATCACTCGTCCAGCAAAACTGTTATCTTTATTTTTGATAAATGATGGCAGGGATGAAAACTTTCTCTAGTAGTTTGGGCTATTTGGGGAACATGTTACGTGCTTTCAGGGCCAGATTTAAGTTTTGCATAGTTGCATATTAACAAACATGCCCCATTATAATCTATTCAGAATAAATCATTGTTGATCTCTGTGTTATGTTGCTTCTATGACATTGTTTCTCTGACTCCGTTCCTTCCTGAATGTGAGCTATTTTGACCGCTGCGTGCTATTTAATTTAGAGCAAAGGTATTCAGAATTTGTTTTTCTCTCCTGTGTGGAGTTAAACTTTGTAGGATGTGGAAGACGAATGGTGCAATCCAGCGCACATGTATTCAGACCTAAAATCCACTGAGTTCCGTAGCATCTTTGCAAATCTGCATATTAGATTGCCGTCTCACCTTCCTAGTCTTTGCTGCTTTTTCCTCGGCTTTGCTCTGTAAAGGGAACTCTGATACTGACATGTGAACATAGAAATCAAAAATGAGACTTAACGTTCAGAGAATTGTTAATGTTGAAAACTCAGTGAATTGGGTCGTTTCTTAGCTATCAGGATTGTGACAAGCTTGGGCAGACATCATTTAATAAAATCCTAGTATATTGAGGAAATTATTGGCTTTGTACATGGGACACATTAATCCTGACTGTAGAAAAACAGCAATAAGTCCCACTAAATTTCTGTCATCGTGCGATATGATTCACCTGTTCAAAGTTGCTTGTGTTATACTTAATGTACCCTACCCTTGTATAATAGGCTTGTGTTACTGACTGGAGATGTGAAGGCTTAGATGGTGGGTGGGTTTTTATTTCGGCGCAACTAAGCAACTGCGTTTTTGCGTTATTCCACTTCTCAAAATTGTTGAATTGTTGGAAAAACAGTGGCAGGGTATCATCCCAAGCCTGGAAGGTCAGGGCTGAGTTAAACTATTAGATACAAAGTGTCCCTTGCAATTAAAGTTGCAAGTGTTCTGTTGCAATCAAGGTTGAGAATCAATCACAGGTAGACCTAGTTTAGTTAGCTCTCCAAGTTTCTCTGCTGGGAAACTGCTCTGCACTATTCCGTATGTCTGCTTTATTGTTGGCTAAGGGCTGCAGTAAATGTGACATCTCCAGAGGACAAGGTTGAAGTTCTTAGCCTTTTTCAGAATTACTGTTTTTAGTTTTTTTATTAAAAGAGAAATAGGTATGTTACTCTCTCATGGGATTATCATCTTGACGTGGTAGAGAGTGGCCAATAGCTTCAGTGACTCTGAGAACCCTGCACATTGGAGTATGTGATCTTGAGAGGGTCGCTCTTGCAGGGAAGGCCGAAAGGGGAGGAGTGAAGCTAAAACTAATCAACAGCAGCAGTGAGAGCAGTTGAGACCCTGCAGATAGGAGGAAATCAGGAGAAGGAACTCCAGTATCTGACTGGATACAAGTCAGAGGCAAACCATTTCTGCCTTGTTGCCAAGAAAGCTATGAGGACAAGGTTCTGTGGACTTTTAGGTGCGTATAGCTGCCAGATCAAGTAAGAAAGCACTTTGCTAGTACTGGGGAAGAGCATCAAACTGTGCTTGGCTATAACCCCCAAATGACAGAATCATATCTATTAGAATTAGTAGATTTCTAGTAAACATCAGTTACACAAATGTATGCGTCTACTACAGATACAGTGGTAGAAGACATAAAGGAATTCTACACCAAACTACAAAAAGAGCTAAATATAACATATAGTAGTACTAATGGATAATTGGAATGCCAAAGGTAGAGAAATAGAAGAACCTGGAATTAGGTTAGGATTGCATAAAAGCAATCACAAGAAATAGAGTTTTGAGAAGAAAATTCTTGGTTCATTGTGATTACCTGCTTCAAGCAACATAAACGCAAACTCTGCACATGGATATCACCAGATTCCCAGCATTAGAATCAAACAAATTACATAATAGGGCTGCACAGCACTTCAGATTTGATTCCAAAAAGATGCTCTGTGGAGCACATGGCAACATAGCACCTGACTCAGCTCTTTAAAGCAGCTGCCATGCAATACTGGGGGGAAAATGCAGCTGTTTTAAAGAGTTTCAGGCAAATGCCACTGCATGTTCCAAACACATTTTTGTAACTGAGTGTGATACATTGCACAGCCCTTGCACATAAGAGTAAATATATGATGGAAAAGTACAATCCATTCAGTCAGAACATTATTAAGGGCAGAGGTATGCCAGCAGAATTTGGCCTGGACAAGATACAGTTCAGAATATAAGGCCAATGTAAGAAACAGACTCACTATACGTAATAACTTGTGCAAAACAAAGAACTGAGAGAGTTTAGAAAGAGAAGACACAGTGAGAAATCTGGGTTAATATTCAGTATTAAGAAGAGAAAGCTACAGATAGTCCTCGGCTTACATCTATATGTTAAGTGACTATTCAAAGTTCTGATGGTGCTGAAAAAATTGACTTACGACTGGTCCTCAAAGTTTTGGCCTTCACAGCATCCCTGTGGTCACATGATCACAATGCAGGTGCTTGAGTGGCCAGCTTGCGATTACAACATCACAGCAAACCATGTCACGCAATCGCCATTTGTGACCTTCCCTGTCAGATTCCCACAAGCAAAGTCAATGGGGAAGCCGGCAGGGAAGGTTGCAAGTCACCCCAGTAAGTTGCTCCCGCAATTTTTTCTCCCAAGGAGCCCACTACAGAGTATGACATCCCAGGAATCTCGTACTCTATAGCTCCACCCACCCACCTGCAGTTCGTAGAGTGCATCCACCTGCAGTACCTGCCCCAACCTCCACTGACCCACCCACTGACCCTCCCAGGCTCCCTAGCGCCTCCCCATGGCAGTCCCCCACGGCACCCATGCACCCCTCCATGCTCCTTACCTCGGTCTCCTGCCTCTTCCCACTTAATGAGCCACTAATCCTGGGGTTACTACAGCAACTGGGACTGCCAGGATTGCCATCACTAAGAGATGCAGTCACATGACATCATGCTTTACAGCTGCTGCAATTGCCATTGTAACCCAAGGACTACCTGTAATGTCAACCGGCATGCTTAGCAGATTTACAATTAATAGTGAAGAAATGAAAGTGGTAAGTAGATTTATTTTCTTGAACCCAAGAAATAAATAACTATGGACTGTGTGCTGAAGAAGTAGATACATTCTGGGAGGAAAGTAATGACCAACTTGGACAAAATTATGAAGGAAAAGGATGTTTTTGTGACTGCAAAGTTCATATTTAAAGCAGTAGTTCCAGTGTTAATGTACAGCTCTCAAAGCTGGATATTGAGCAAGAACAAGAGAAAGAAACAGACTCCTTGAATTAACAGATTTGGGCACAGGTACATTGTACAGAGTACAATGGACAGCAAAACGATCTAGTGAAATAGCAGAGCTAATAAACTCTAACTACACCCTTAAAATGGTGGTCAACAGGTAGAAATATGCTTAGGGTCTGTGATGCAAGTAGATGATGGATTAGAAAAAACTAAATGTAGCAAGGTTGAAGGAAGTAGAGGAAAGGAAAGATAATGGGAAAGATGATTAGGCAGGATCGAAAAGATCACTGAAATCTCTTTGGATTATCAAAGACCAAAGCACTGCCAACTACTTATGGTGAAATTTAGTGGTGCAGTTTGAAGATGCCACAACTAAGCCACGTATAGCCTACGGTTTGTGGATTGCTTCCCTATGGTTATACTAGTTTTTGGATGCCTCTAGATAAACTGATTTAACTAGTTGCTGAGTGGACTCGGTTGAAAAACATGACTGGAAGCCATGGCTATATTTACAATTGTGAAGTACTGCCTGATACTGCAGTCATCAGATGAGAAGTACATCCTGTGTGAGCCAGTGCAAGGCAGCTTTAGAAAACACTGAGTGGGGGAATGCTAAAAACTAAGGATATGAAAAATCCTTCAGCTTCAGCTACAATGCTGTGTTTAGAAGTGGGGGTTTGCTCTCTTGATAATAGACTTTTGTTTCATTTCCTTGATAAATTTGCATAGATTTACATTCACTTGTGCTAACCAGCAGCAGGTAAGACATTTCCTTAAAGGAAAAGTAACTACAGTGAGAAGTTGGTTGCTAAGGTGCTAAGTTTTTGTTTTGTTCTGAGTGTTTTTCCTAATTAATAAATAACAGGAAAAGATACAGCTTTCTCTGAACTGCTGTTTTTGAACTCAGTGAATAGCAGCTTTTTATCTGAATAGAAACTTCCATATTGCTGTTTCTTTGTTTAACTATTACTTCCAAAAGAAAGAAGCCCTACCTTGTTGACATTTTCAGCCATAGTGGGCTAGGAGTGAGCAGCTTTTTCCTAGGCTGGTTTTAGTTTCATTGTTGTACAGTTAGTCCTCACTTAATGACCATTCAGTCAATGACCGTTCAAAGTTATGACGATGCTGAACGAATGGTATTTATTCCCAGTCCTTGAAATTATGGCTATTGCAGCACCCCTGCGGTCACATTATCAAAATTTGGGCACTTGGCAGCCCATCCACATTTATGACTGCAGGGTGCACTTCAGCTTCCCCCCATCTGCCTGTTTCCCCCGATCTCTGCCCTTTTGGCTGCCCTGCATTCCGCCACCCCTGCCACTCCCAGCTGACCTTTGCTGTCTTCTTCCTCCCACTGCTGATGAGGCATGCCCGCCATGGCCCTTCATGAGGCCATCTTCCTGAGGCCTTGCCTGGCTTTCTTGAAGTTGCACAAGGCCTCAGGAAGGCCTCTTGTGGCCAGCAGCTGCCTCACAAAGGGCCAGGTCGGGCACACCTCGTCAGCTGCAGGAGAAGGAAGACAGCAAAGGTCAGCTGGGGACGGCAGAACGCAGGGTGGCTTGCACACCCTCCTGCCCCTGGTAGTAGCCACCCCCAGCCTGGCTGCGCTCATATGGCTGTGCTTGTGCCGGGCCATGGCAGCCACTTATCTGCCTGCTGGCCTGCTTGTGAGCCACCCAGGACTCGCAACTTCCTGTTGGCTTCCCCATTGACTTTGCTTGTTGGAAGCTGGCAGGAAGTCACAAGGAAGTCCTTGCTTAACGACCGCAAACCTCGCTTAACAACAGCAACGGGGACTGCTGAGATTGCTGTCACTAAGCTATGTGGTTATGTGACATCATGCTTTAAGACCGCATCACTTAGTGAGGGAAATTCCAGTCTCAATTACCATTGTTAACCGAGGACTCATTATGGTACCCGTTATGATCATGGAAGTCATGATCAATATGTGATGAGATTTTTTAACTTGAATGGATGTTATCAGTCCCGCTGATACAAAACTTATATTAACCATACTGCTTTTTCCATTTTCCTCATCATTGCCCCAGGATGCTCTCTATTAATCCATCCTAAGATAAAGATGCCCTCAAATTGAGCTCAACTTGTCTCTTTTTCTGCACAAGTGGATTTCTTTATTTATGAAGTATTAGGTTGCAGTCATGCATCATTTTTATTTTCTAGCAATGTCTGTGGAGCCTGTAAAGTTGATAGCAAAGACTGATGGTGTGTTTTGAAGTATGCCAACTTCCTGTTTGATATTTATTTATTAGAAAACTTTCAAAAATTTCTTCTGGGATAAGGAGCCTGGCAGGTGCACTTACATTCATGCTGACTGATTCTGGAGGTTTTTACTTAATCATAGTGTCCCATTGTATCTGAACTGAGAAACAATAAATATCAGATTCAGAACCAGCTCTCATATTAAACCATAGTCTGAAATTGGTGTAAGGTTGAAGCTTATTTTAAACCTGATATCTGCCTTCCAGAAGACTTCCAGAATTAATTGCAATGCACCGAGAAGCAAAGAAGGAAGGACAGGGCTGTGTGTGTAAACATAAAGTGTGTACATATCTTGTACAAGCTTAATAAATTAAAATGGTTATTTGAACTGTGTGTATATCTGCTTCATTTGGCATTGTGAAGGCTTGATTTTGAATCTTCCCTCTCCTATCAGATCACCCTGTGACTGTCAGCAAGTTGTCTCTTGTCAGCCTCAGCCACCTATGTACAATATTTGAAAATAAAGCTCAACTTTAAATTGAGTTAGAGTTTTGAAGACAGTCCAGCTTCTCGTGGTAGTTCTTACAGTAAGATCTCATTGTTAGTTCTCTGCTCTTTTCTCTCATATATATGTATCCTATTTCACAAACATTTGATTCTATTGATTTGATTATGTTCTATCAAGTTGTTGTGAACTTTTAGTGATCACATAGATAAGATTTTCTTCATGGCAATCTGTCCTCAACCTGTTCTTCAGATCCTCTAATGGTGCATTCATCAGTGCTGTAAGTGAGTCCATCCACCTTGCTGGTGGTGGTCCTGTTCTCTTTCCTTCCACCTTTCCCAGCATTAAAGCCTTCTCCAGAGACCTACTGTAGGTCTTTGCATAATGTATCCAAAGTAGGACACTGGTCATTTTTGCCTCAAGTGAGAATTCTGGGTTGATTTTTATGCTGATCCATTTGTTTGTTTTCTTGGCTGTCCACGGTATTCTCAGGAGCTTTCTTCAACATGAAAGTTCAAAAGTGTCAATAGTCTTCTTATCCTGCTTCTTCAAAGACCAATTTCCTCTTTCATAGAGCATCACAGGGAATACCATTTATTAGATTCTATAGCTCTTCAATAATCACTGGGTTCATGCATTTTACTAAACCAATGTTATAAAAGTTTTTCTGGGCTGAGGATCTTACTTGTCCTTTGAGTAGTGTGCTGGGGGCAGTAATCCCAAGAATAAATCCAAAGGTGTTCTTACTAGGTTTCAAATTTTTGGATATAGTCTGACATCACATTCATTTTGTCTTCCCAAGGCTCTATTTACAACCTTACTGATATTAAACCAAAGCATAGGATAAGCACCAAACAATGAATGTCCATTCCAACATACTATGTTTTTAGCACAGAGAGGTTGAAACTCAGCTGTGGCTACACATTCTCTGTCATATACAATAGTCTCAAAAATATTATTTATTGATTTAAGCACACCTTAAGATTGTGTATTATTAATTTAACATTCTATAAAACTACAACCTATTGATGAGTTAAAATAGGATATTCCAACTCATATTCCAAATAACTTGCAAGTTTCCTATATTTATCTTAATACAACTTTCCAGTGGTAAAAAATGCAGATTTAGAAATTTACCAAAAAATTTCCTAATAATATTAATAATTCAGGAGTTTCAGATGCAGCTAATACAGCAGCCCAAGGTCTTTTAATTAAACAGATTGTCATCTAGCAGGCTTAGGAAATCCACACAGTTTTTGCAAAACTTCAGGTATTTTAAAAGTCTGATCAACAAAACTGATTCAAAATATTGAAACCTTTTTTGCCAATGAACTCCAGAAGAATTTACCAACAATTTTCAGAACTGGGTTGTCCTATAACTCTTTTTTTTAAAGAAATGCACAGTGTATACATCTGAAATGTTCACCAAAGCTGCTACTATTCATAATTTCTTAGCTGTTCTTACCCTTTTTCTTCCTAAAGTCTGCTCTTAAACGTATTCCAGAAAATGCGGCTTCCTTTGACTTTTACTATGTGGCCCTTGGAAACTAGTTGGAAAATGGGCCAAAAGTATTCAGGTGCCATTGTAATTACTCTAGTATTGGACTTCTCTGGAACAGAATCCAGCCAGTCTTACCTTTAAACTTAGAGATTCTTAGTGACTCATAGTATATTCTTTGTCTAGCTGTACCAAATATGTGAGTTTGTAGTTAATTTCTGACAATTCAATCAAATTGTTATAGTTAAAATATATTCCATATAAAGAAAAAAAAACTATTTCCACTAGGCAGAAAGCATTGGGGGTTGGATTTTAGTTTAACCATTTTGCCAAC
Source organism: Candoia aspera (assembly GCF_035149785.1). Taxonomy (NCBI): domain Eukaryota; kingdom Metazoa; phylum Chordata; class Lepidosauria; order Squamata; family Candoiidae; genus Candoia; species Candoia aspera. Next base: position 316,573,697 of record NC_086153.1, read on the forward strand.
GGTCTAGCTTTTTACAACACAGAGTCTGTTGCACACAAAGTCTGTTATATCAAAGCCTGGTAAAATTGAGGTCAGTGTCCAAAGCAAGAAGTGGGGAGTAGTGAGAGCAACAGCAACAAACATGTAATTTCCCCTGTCCAAATAAACAGACCCAGTTGGCTGGATTCACACAATTCTAAGCTATTTACCATGGATTATAAACTACAGTGGCTGGGCTCCCATGCTGCATTGAGCTAAAAGCAAAAAAACCTCTTGGACCAAGCAGATGAATCTTATCTTTCTTTTATGTTCCACAGAGACACCAATATTCGCTTGCAGGTTTTCATGAATTTATCTGAGTCCAAGGGTGGGGCAAATTTCTGCATCCGGTGGCTGGGCCCTGTTTTTTTCTGTAAAGTAATCCTGTCCATAAGGCTGGGGTGAATAGAAGAAGACTGAGACTTAGAAAGCTCTCTGGCCTAGGTTTTACAGGCAGATGCAGCCATGACAGTTTTCAGTGTGAGATACGAGTCAACATCTAAAGTGCCAAAACAGCTGAATAGTACAGAATGTTTAAGAAATAAACTAAAATATAAATACTGGTCTTCAGTTAAAAATGTAGCGCTGAGGAAATCTGCATCTCGATAATACGCCACAGTTCATGATCTTACTGAGATTTCTTTCTTTTCGTCCAGGTGATACAGCATCTAACTACTAAAATCATTTCCATATTTGCTGATCCCATGAATGTGTGGGGATCCTTAAATAATCAGTGTCACTCCCTTTGCTGTGGTTTCTTTTTCTTCCAGTTGTGTGTTTTGCTGTGTTCAGCATGTGTTTTCAAGCAAAATAAACATCTTATATTTGTATTTTTACCTGCCTTTTGTTTGCTGCAGACTGATGGTGTGCTGTGTTTTCTCCTTTTGTTAGGAGTACCTGAAGAAAAGAAATCGAGGAGGAGGAGTCGAATTGTTTTATCTGCAGCGAAGTGGTGGGACTTTTGGCACCTAACACAGCAGAGATTCTGCCATTATGAATGAAGTAGCAATAGTGAAGGAGGGATGGCTGCACAAAAGGGGTAAGCCAGTTCACCTACGTGCAGGTAGCATCTTTGTCATCTGTCCCTTCGTTCTTCTTATTCAGGGAAGTCCAGGGACTCTCAAAAAAGTCAAGAGTGTGGTTGCAACTGCACAGTCAAAGCCCTGCCCCTTCTTACATGTGTTGCATGTAAAAAAGGAGCGGGGCTTTGATTGTGCAGCCATGACCACCCTCATGACTTTCCTGATTTCCCCCTTCCACCCCCATGGATCCCACCCTACTTTTAATCACTTTAACTTGCCTTTTTGTCACATTTTGTAAGCTGTCTTAAACACCCAGTGATGGAGAAACAGTAGGAATAAAAGCAGTGAGTGAAATTCAGTTAAAAGCCACTAAAACAAATAATAAAAAAACCAGCATAAAAGTGCTCTGTTACATTTTAATAGCCTGATGAAATAGTAAAATACCAGGCTTCAGAAGCCAAAGTGGGGTACTCCTGAAGCTGTTTAGATATATGCACCCCCAAGTAGGGAATGTTAGCCAAGTGGAGAGAGCAGGGGTATTTGCCTTTTTTGTTACACTTGGAAGAAAATTGTGTGCTGTTAACACTACTGTAATAAACAGTTTACATCTATTAAAGGTGGCGGCCACAGATGTATGAGTGAGGTTTCCTGTTTTGTGCAAGATTTTTTCTGGAAAACAAAGTAATGGTAGAGGTGGGAGTGCTAATATTTTGTGGGCTTCTAAAGCAGAGCTCAGTGATTTTTTTAAATCAAAGGATGCATTTGAAGTTTTGAGAGCATCATGCTCATTCTTGCAAATTGACTAGTCACAAAAAACCCATTTAGCAGCAAGCAAGCTTGTGACATTGCTCCATGCCACCCCTTTAGCCCTCCAGATGGTTCTCCAACACCCCAGAACTTTCTTTTGCCTTTCTTTTCTTGAACACATGGGTGTACTTCCAAGCAACACATTAGGCTATAGTCACTCTTTTTTATTTTCAAAGTATCCCTAAGGTGCTATGTAGGACCTAGAGGCCCTCTTAGAAATAAAGATTATGTTGGTGGCTATAGTCACTCTTATAGTCACTCTTTGCTTTGCAGCATGACAGCTTCCCATTTATTAGTAGAATCTTTTAAAGAGTGGCATTTTGAGGGAGGAGGAGACCTGATGAACAAGGAAGGACATAGGGGCAATGGCAACATGATCTGAGGTTGGGGGATGTTAACATCACTCCCTTGCCATGGACAGATCACTCCCTTGGCCCTAGAATTCTCTGTAGCCACCCCCCTACTGCAGGGAGGTAGGGCCTGTTCAATCAGCCTGGTCCAGGTGACTGATGAATGCACTAAGGTTTCAGAGGGAGTTTGGGGTTATTCCTGAGGTGCCTGGCCCGACCGAGGTCTTGGTTGCAGCTTGGAATGAGCATGTGACAAAGGCCTTGTACTGGATCACACCTGTGTGAACTCTCTGACTGTGGATCCCATAGAGCTCCCTGGTTTACAGAGTAGCTCAGGAGACGAGACACCACAAAAGATCCCTACAGTGCTGCTCTAATAAGGCCAGGAGTGAAGACGACCAAGCACAAGTGAGAGCCTTTGTTAGGACTTACCTTGTGGTGGTAAGAGCAGTGAAGAAGAGCCTACTTCTCCGCTCTTATGGCATCCATAGGTAGCTGGCCAGCAACCCTGTTTTGGGTGACCATGTCCCTTCTGGATAAGGAGGGAGTGGGGGAGCCCCTGCATGGCTTCTCTGGGCATCTGTTCGACAAAGACATTTGGATTAGCTCTGAGTTAGACTCTGACTAGGCAGGTCCCTTGGAGATGCCCAAGGCACATTTTAGCCCCGTTGTCTAGGAAAGGTTCAGGGCAGTTGATTCTGAGGAAGTTAGCCATTTCTGTCCCTTGCCCAAGCCTGAATTCTGACTGCAAGGCATCCAGAAAATCTGTTTTGTCTAATATCTTCTGAAACAACCCTGCTACCTTCACCAAAACCTAGAAAGAGAAGTATGGACGTTGATTGAAAGTTGTTGAAGTTGTTGTGTCTAGAAATGGCTTCTTCGGAAGGGGGTGCAGTAGCCCCTCCATCAAGGTGGCTGGCACCATAGCATCTCATAATGAAGCACTGATTACCTCCCAAATCCAGCTGCATTTACCCTTCCCAGCTGCACAAATGAGTAAGATGGGGCATGGATCAAATGTAGGGGTGGCAGAACTCATGCCTATCCATTTCCTTGGTTTCTATATGCTTAAAAGAACGCCAGAATTCCAGATCGTCTTGCAAGACATTGTCCCAGTTACCTTGCCAGATACAGTGTATGTGGAGTCAAGCTCAAAGCAAATACAGGTTTTTTTGTCTGCAAAAAACCCTTTCAAATGTGTTACAGCAGCTTGCAGGAGAGTTTTCACAGAGCTGCTGGATATGAGTCCACAGACACAATAAGGTCAGAATTATTGTCATGCTATACTCCCAGACATGGGCACACTACTATGATTGGTTGAGTTCATTCTCCATCATGGCTCTAGGCACTGCTTTACTTGCTTCATCTCTTGCTGTTGTCTCTGTGTGCCAGAGATCAGAGATACATGCCAAAGCTGCCTGCAGATTTGCTGGGGAATTGCCTAAGTGCCTTTGAAAGCCTAAAGGGTCCATTAGGCACCTGGGCCTGACCATCTTAACCAGTCCTCATGCAAAGGTTTAGCATGAAATCCAGCAGAACTGAAAGCAAAGGGACTCCACCATCAACCTTGCAATAAAATCCAGGAACTGAAGGAGGGCTGCTGCCAGACAGTGGGGCAGCTGGTTCACCAACAGCTGCCCCATCTTGTCTCTAAAGCTCGGTGTTATGTACAGGCCCAATCACTCTTTCTTACTTAGTGACGAAGTGGCCAAGGGGCAGGTGTTCATGTCATGTCCTTCCTTGTTCTACTATCTCCAGCAGATGATCTCCCTGGCTTTTACGGCCTCACTTAACCCCTAAGGGAAGATACTACAATAGATATTCCAATAAGACTCCTCCCGTGGCCTTTTTGAGATGGGGAAGAATGAGCACCCAGGGTGCTTCACTGCGATGACAAGATACATAACTGAAAACATAACAGCAGTGGCACCCTGCGCCACCTCTGACAATGAAGTAACTCAAAAACATCACGAAGGAATATTTGAAAGCAATTCCCAAACACCCTACAAAGGAGGAAGAGAAAAACAGAAGCATCTTTTGCAGAGGATGAAAACATTTGAGAACTTGCAAAGCATACCTTCCACAAGATTATATAGGTCATACTGAGAATTAGTTAATCTTCAGGGTTGAGAAGGGACTTAAACCCAGATCTGGTCCTAATCCAGCATTCTCTGTACTAAACGACATTGTTTTTTCTCAGCTTGACTTGCTGAGGATTGTAACCTGGTTTTGCTTTTATTTTTGTTTGTGTTTTTGTGAGGGTGCCTTTTTAATAGTGTCTTTCCGTTCACAGCAGTGGCAGTTTAAAAATATACTGACAATGGAGAGGAAAAAAAGTGGCTTTGAAAGATTTTAAGTAAACTAACCACAGGATGTTTCCAAAACCAGTGTCTGATACTGTGAGCTTGTGAAACATGTTCAGGCTATAATTACAACAAGAGAGGCCTATGAAAAGAAAATCTACAGAAAAAATGTATATATTTCTTAAAATTTTCTCTTCATTTTTTAAAAGGAAATGAAAACCTGCAGAACTTTTTTTGGTAGATTCCCCATGCTTCCTTGAATTTATTTCCTATTCAATGCATAGGAAATAAATTCCTATTTATTTAATTATTCAATTAGGTGAATTCTAGCATGTGAATGGATGCTAAGTCTGAATTTTAAGTTTTCCTTAGTGGTTCACAGATAACTTTTATATTTAAATAGGATAAGGGATATTATCATATGCTAGCAAAATAATGCTTAGGATTATCCAATGCAAATTAGAGCCTTACACGGAAAGGGAGATATCAGGTGTTCAAGCTGGCTTTAGAAAAGGAAGAACATGAGACATTAAAGCTGATGCATGTTGGATAACTGAGAAATACAAATAACACCAAAAAGAAGTTGGTATGTGCTTTATTGATTATAGAAAGGCCTTAAATGGGAGGGGAATAGTCATTCTTGGGGATGGCTGGTATCCTAGAATGGCCCCTAGATTCATGGACTGAAGTAGAAACTTAATCCCATCTGGATTTTATTGCATTTTATATTTTTATCTTCTATTTATATCTATATGTAATGTATTATTTATAGGTTGGATTGAATTGTAAATTTTATTTCTATTGTAAACCACTCAGGGAGGAGATGGGCAGTGATAAAAATTTGATAAATAAATAAATTGTATCAGTTATGTCAAGCTATGGAATATGTGTAATAAAATGGGAATCCCAGACCATCTCATTGCCCTAATGAGAAACCTATACACAGGTCAGGAAGCCACAATAGGACCAGAACAGGGAGAAACAAACTGCCTCCAGGTTGGCAAAAGAGTGGAGACAAAACTGGGTACTCTCCTCTTATTTATTCAACCTATACTCAGAATATATATTATGGGAAACTGGATTAAAAGAACATGAGTGTGGATTAAAAATTGGAAAAGAACAAACAATCTGCGCTATGCTGATAACACTACTATGATAGCTGAAAATGCAAATGATCTGCAAGTCCTAGTAATGTAAGTCAAGGACGACGTAAAGTCCAGTCGTGTCCGACTCTAGGGGGCGGTGCTCATCTCCGTTTCAAAGCCTTGGAGCCAGCGTTGTCCATAGGACACTTCCGGGTCATGTGGCCAGCATGACTCACGGAACGCCGTTACCTTCCCGCCGAAGCGGTACCAATTAATCTACTCACATTTGCATGTTTTCGAACTGCTTGGTGTGCAGAAGCTGGGACGAGCAACGGGAGCTCACCCCGCCGCGCGGTTTCGAACCGCCGACCTTCCGATCGACAGCTCAGCGGTTTAACCCGCAGCGCCACCGCGTCCCTGTCAAGGAACACAGTGAAAAAATGGGACTAAAATTAAATATAAAGAAGACCAAACTGATGACAATAGGTACAGCAACCAACCTTAGAATTGACGATGAAGACGCTGAAGTGGTAAAATGCTTCTGCCTTTTAGGATCAATTATCAACAGTGAGGGAACCAGCATCAAGTAATACACCACAGACTAGTACTTGGTAGAATAGCAGTTATGGCCTTGGAAAAAATGCTCAGATGCCTGAAACTGTCCATAGTTACAAAGATCAGATTGTGCAAGAAATAGTTTTCCCTGTGATACTGTATGGAAGGGAAAGTTGGTCTTTGAAGAGGCAGAATAGAAAGCGTATTGATGCTTTTGAACTTTGGGGTTAGAGAAGTCTTTTGAGAGTACCACGGATAATGGAGAAAACAAACAAATGGATCATTGAACAAATCAACCCAGAGTTCTCATTCAAGACACAAATGACCAGTCTAAAATTATCATACTTCAGATACATTACTCAAAGACCTGGCTCTCTGAAAAAGCCTATAATGCTGGGAAAAGTGGAAGGAAAGAGAAGAAGAGGACAACTAGCAGCAAGATGGTTGGATTTTGTTACAGCAGCAATGGGTGCCTCATTGGAAGACCTGCTGAACCAGATTGGGGATAGATCCTCCTGGAGAAAATCTATCTGCATGGTCACTAAGGGTTGACACTGATTTGATGGCACTTAATTAACCAATCAGAAGGATCTTCATGTTGTCTTCTGAACACTGTAGTACAATGGTGGCTTAAATTTAGCTCTTTCATTCAGCTAGAGCTATGTAAATATAGTGATGGTTTACGAGCAGCTCAAATTCTAAAACACTTAGGCATTTCTAGTACCAGCTTATGTGCACAATGCCTTGCATAGGGTGGGCAATGTGACTGCCTCTGGATGTTTTGAAGTACAGCTATCACCATCCCTGACCACCAGCTGTGGTGGCTGAGGCACATGGGAATTGCAGTGTTGTGTAGTAGTTAAAGATTAGGGAGACCCACATTCCCATCCATCTTCAGCCATTGAAACTCACTGGGGGACAAGCCAGTCACTCTTTTTCGGCGCAGCCTACTTCACAGATTCTTGTTATAGGATAAAATAAAGAGAGGTATCCATATAAGACACCTTGACAATCTGTTAGAAAAGGCAGGGTATAAATCTAAAATGCTTGGAGGATGCCACATTGTCTATATTTGATGCAGGTCATGTATGTTAGTACAAACAGAAACAAATCTGCAAATCAAACTAATTGTTCTGTACTTTAAAGGCCAGTTCTTGGTAAATTGCCTTCCCAATACAGAATTGAGGAACTGCTATGAGCATCAGGCAAGGTCCTGATGCGTGTGCTGCAGCTTTGAGGTGAGGGGTGTTACCCCAGCATAAGATTTCCTGAAAAAGTGAAACATGTCCTAATAACATACACATATATATTTTCTATGATTTGGATTTTATCTGTATTTTAGTATGCACTGCTTTGAAAAATAGAAACAGGGTGGGTATATATAGACAATAAATACATTTCTGAATGAAAGAAATAAAGTATTTAAACAACACTGTATATCTTAACCCATTTTTAACATACTATTCCAAAAATCTAGGCTAGCATTTTAGAAAGCATGATTCCTTGATGTTTATGCTGCTTTTTACAAGGCTTCCTGTATAGGGCTTTCTCTTAGAAGTTCAGTATTGCAATTTTGCATTAAGGAGTTAAATAGAGGCTCTGTTTGTGTCTCTTAAGAGCCATTTATTTGGGCATTCAAATTAATTAAATTCAGGACTTCTAGTGATGACTATGCTTGGCAATTGCCTGATGTCCACTGCAGGGATGCAAATTTTCTACAAAGCTAGGAACAGTGGGTGGGTTGAACATCTAAATATATTGCAGAACTTCGTGTGTGGCAGTATAAGAAGTTTCCACTGTGGCCTCCTATATGCCTTTTGCCTGCACTAAATGGGGAAATGAAATGAGACTCCTTCCTCTGTGTCTGTCTTGGTAGTTCCTGGCAATGCCATGAGTCAGTCACTTAAAGGAAGTGCTACTTCCAGGACAGCAGATGTTTTGCTTGTGGAAAAGCTAGTCATCTCTCTGACCTCAAGCCAGCAGTTTGCAGATCTTATGAATGAACTGTTCAGCTTTCAATGGACCTTGAGTAGCCTTGTGACTCTTATTGCAGTGACTTGGGGTTGCAACAGCAGCAGCAGCCGTTACAACTGACTTCCTCTGTTTCTCATGTTTTATAGACAAGGCCTGAAAGCATGCGGCATATGTTCTGTAGTATAAGGAAAGCAAGGGAGCAGTGTTTTTGTGGTTGCTAAGAGTGAGGAAGTTTGGTACATGGTAGGAGAAGGACTATTTCTCTATCCCTGTATTTATCCCCCAAAATCTCATGGAGTTTGATGGTGGGGATCAATGCATTCAGCTTACACTTTGTATCTTAAAACATTTTTATGCAAGTCCCTGTTTTGTTTCTTGGATTTTTAAATGGTACTTCTTGAGACAATTGCTATTGAATTATCTTACCTACTATTGGGGGGTGGGGGGGAGTGACCAACTGATTAGATTTTTTTTTAATATGTTACTTTAACATTTTTTTATTTCCTTTTAAAAAAATATTATCTTTCTAATTCACTGAAGTGTAACAAATCCAAAACAAAAAAATAAAAGCCAGCTTAAAACATTGAAACAATAACAGCAGTAAAAAGTGCAGACGGCTCAGTGTGCTTTGTATGTTTCTGTTCTTCAGTGGGGAGGGAGGGAGGGAGGGAGGTCATCATGAGGTTACTGCAAAAGGCTAAATGTCTTATGCAAGAAGACTCCTGGATATCCTTAATTCTGAGACTGCATTTTCAAATTTTGGGTGGTTTGGCAGAAGCTAGATGTAAGCTTTTCCAACTCAGGCTAGTTCACCAGTGATTCCTGGAGAGGAATGATTTCTCCATGGTGATGAAACTTTTGTTTCATCCAGTTAACTGCTGTAATGTAAGTGACTTGGAATTCTGTCTCTAAGATATTGACTGTCAAAGACCACATATGGTGTCCAAAACCATTTGCAGGAGGTTCTTTGGTTCCCAGTTGGCTTTTAAACCCAATTTATTTGACATTCATAGACTTAATTATATTGGTTGCAGGACTCTTCACTCCCATATGAATTTGCTGGTGCTTCTGCTTTGTATGTTGTCCTTGCCTGAAGTATGCCAACACAGGCCTTGTTTTGAAGTCGTACCATAATTGTGCAATTCAATCCTGGGAAAGTTTGTTTTGCTTCTTTTTTCATTTTTCAGGTCAAAGTGATTCTCATCCAGAATATTTTTTTGAAGTTCTCTTTTCTGAGAACTGAGGGAAGCTGGAATTGTGTTTTATATTCTGTTAATATGTGTTGTACAGATTTGCTTATATATGGCTTGCAAGACACCTTGGTTAGATTTTTTTAAGGTGAGCTTCAAAACATACTGCACTGCAGATTTGCCACAAATGTTAAGAACACAGCGCTGTAACGATTAGGGAAGTGCTTGAATAGAGAAGTAAATATGGAAAGCATTTTAAGAACTTGAAAGTAGTTATAGGAGACTAAGAAAGCCAGTTTTATTGTTATGCTGTTTTATAAGAGAAAGATGCAAGGAAATCCAGCTGTTACTCAGCTTGTAGCAAGTGTAGTCAAAGCTCAGATGAACTGACTAATTATCCAAAGTTCACTGTGTAGCCACACTGACTCACAAAGGGAATAAGTGGAAGAACTCCTGAGGCTTGTTGTAGAGGTAAGCCATTCTAACATTGGTCTGTGAGATAAGATGAGACTGGGTTGGTTTGGTATGGGGAAGATGGTTGTATTGTCTTCCCCATAGAGTCTTAGTTTGTCAATTTCTTGTACTTTTTAATCACTGTGATAAAACCTATTGGCTGGAGGTGTTGAGGATGATTTCAAAACCTCTGGAACACTTGAGTTGATAGTGTGTTGATTTGATGATCAGGTTTTGTTTCCAAATAGTCCTCCACATATATTTGGGCACAATCTCAATTATCCTTGGCCCAATACAACTGAAATGCAGCCGATTGTGGGAGACTAATACAAAAAGTAAATATTGCCCATTGGAAAACATCTCAGTAGTTAATAAGAATAGATTGCACTTTAGGCTAATACAGGCATTATCCTTTTGTGAATAATCAACACACAATGAAGGAAATGAAACAGAGTGTACATGCTCTGTTTCCTTATCACCTCCATTAATTGGACGGACAACTTAAGAATTAAGGAGTCTTTTCTACCTGCATATGCACAGATAGACAATGATTCTTACTTGTCCCTCAAATCCACAAAAGAATTGCTGAATGAAGATTCTCACAAGCTCTGTCCTTACTTGTTCATATCTCACAGAAGAAAAATGCCCAAATAGGATTTGTGTATGTTCTGAGATAGTGGAGGGAGGGAGGGAGAGATTCCCACCTTCATTTTTATGTGTATGACCTAAACAATGCCATGCAAACCACAATTCAGCATGACGTATCATGCTTTGCTAAGAAATTATTAGAGACCAGTATTTGTAAAAACATGTATCCATTTCTTTCTTATAAATCTCCATTTCAGTAATAGGTATTTGTCAGGGTCAGTCTCGCTTCGCAATAAGACACAGACTCACTTAATGGGTATTAAGGATTTCTGGTTTATTGGAATGATGGCTGACAGAACGAAAAACGGGAACGGGGGTGGTGATGTGGAGGTGCCCCTTTTATACCCTCTTGTAGTGCCCCGGGCTCCTCCACCCTGCATTGTCCCGATCCCTCTTGATGGGACCCTTGATGGCTGCCTGGGCGTTTTCCCGGTGTCTTCCTTTGTCCCCCGGATTCGGTTGTGTCCTCCAGGGCACCAGGTGCGGCTTATCTCCGTTCTTCCGACGTCCTTCTTTTCAGCTGTCTATGGGTCCATGGGTATGGGTGCTTTTGGGTGCTTGTGTTAATCCCTGGTTTAATTATCTCCTTCCTCTATTTCTTAATGATCATGATCTACGTTGTGAGGCTCTTTGTGCCTTGCAACGAGGCCATGACATATTGAACAGTAAATAGGCATAGTTTTTATTGTGAACCGCCCAGGGTCCCCCGTGTGGGGGAGATGGGTGGTGATAAAAATTTGATAAATAAATAAATAAACTAATAGAGAGATGAACTCAATTCATACCTAGTGTGCCCTATCTTAGCCACAGTCAGGAGCTTTTTAGTAGCAAGTGAAATTGTATTGGTTCCTTATGTCACCTGATTTCTATTGAGGTTGACACTATATGAGCTCCATTGGCCACTCAGTAGAAGTGATGGATTATAGCATGGAGCAGTTAGTAGTGTCATCATCCAGCAACTTGCTTTATTAGTATAAAGAACAAGAATATCTGGGTTGTAGTGCTAGAATTTTCTTAGATTCCTGTGACTTCTACATTTGAAAGTGGCAGGTGTGATACAGCAGATAATTAAATGTCATAGTGATTAGGCTGAGAGAGAGATTCCTTTTTGTATCTCTAATAACAAATGGGATATATAGCAAAATGTAGTGTAGAGTTACTGTTTTACAATTGCCAGCCAGTTTTTCAACCAAATTTAATTTTATTCTGCCAACAAATAATTAAAACTGTGGAGTCCTTAGTGCTCTCTGAACTTGGTTGTTTGCTTGCAGACATTTCATTATCCAACTAGGTAACATCATCAGTGCTAGTGAGTGGGGGGTTTGTTCCCTGTTTATATGCAGTTAACTTGCCCTGCCAGTGTTGGTGGGGGTGTGGTTTTCTCCTTGGTAGTTCCTTGATTGGGGTATTGTTTTCTGCTTGATTGTTTGTCTGGTGCTAATCCCTGCTTGGCTGGATGTTGGCTGCTGAAGGGGATGTGTTCTGGTCTACACTCACTAGCACTGATGATGTTACCTAGTCAGGTAATGAAATGTCTGCAAGCAAACAACCAAGCTCAGAGAAAACCAAGGACTCCACAGTTCAACCCTGAGCTACTTACATTCTCTTCTGTTAGATAATTAAAGGCTGTAAAAAGCTGGCTGTTCCCTCAAGCATTGGCACAGGGTAAAGCTGAGCTTGGGGATTGTATTGGAGAGTGGTTGAGGTGCCAGGTTCTGATTTGGGGGGGGTTGTTGTTATGAGCCAACCAGAGTTGTGCTATATAAGGCGGCCAGCCATTGTAAGTCTTTTAAATAAATAAATAATAAATAAATCTGAGAGTGCTCAGTCCTTGCTGAAAATAAGCCTGCAGTGCTAAATGAATTACATAAATCTAAATTTGAAGTTATAAATGCACCTATTATCTCTCAACCTTTTTTCCCAGTATGGATTTAATGGCATTATGTTTGCTTACCTATAGTCTATACAGAAATAACACCAGAGTGTTATGAAAACCAAAGAATAGGTTTTGCTATAGTCATTTGCCCTGTGTTATAACAGTGATAATATTTTTATAGTCCAAAAGATCTAGAACATAGTCAAATAGCATAGGAACTTCTTGAAGTTAAACAGCTGTAGGTTTGGATAGCAGATCAGCTGGGCACTTGATATCTACTGCTTGGGACTCTCTACAGTAGAAAAGTAGATTATGGATATTATAAATGCTTTTGAAAAGCAGTATTTTGTAGACAGGTGTTAAGGGAGAGCAGTCTAGTGCAGCTTTCCAAATCTGGACATCAGATACATGAATTTAATCTTCTACACATTTTGTGTTGTGCTTGCTGGGAAATTCTGGGAAATGAAGTCCACAGAGCTGGAAGGTTCCCAAACTGGGGGAGATTATGTGAGTGAAACCAATTTTTCAGTAGAAGACTTTTTAAATTGGGATTGATTTGGAGAATGGGCGGAGTAGTTCTTGGTTCACTGTAATCAAGTATAGAGACACATCCAATTCCAGGGTCTGCTCCCAATTTCTAAGTTGCATCTAGAAAATTAGTAGTGATAAATTCCAGTTTTTGGAGAAGCTCCAATGGCTTCCAAGAAGGCCAGGGATTATCCAAGACGTTGTTTGGGATGCTCTGCTTTAGACAGTGGAAACAGGTATGTGCATTCTAAATAATGGTGCTGCTTCCAGTGTGCATAATGATTTGCTCTTTGATTGGCTTGCTTCTTGAAGTTAGCTTTGTGTTGTGGCCTCAGTCATATTTCTGTGGCTTAGTTAAATGTTCTGAATGACTATAAGTAAGCCGGGAATTCTTTGCAATCATCCAGATTGAAATTTACGTCAATTTCTTTCTTTATTCCAAGGATGGCAATACAACACAGGTTTAGAGCAGAGGCAGACAAGTGGGGCGGAGGGAACAACAAGCAAAACTGGTGCATTAATATTCTGGTGGGCTTAACATAACATTTTTTAAAAAATAATTCTTCCACAAAACTGTTCTGAAGGCTGGAATTTTGGCCTTGTCCATTCTGATGATGTCATTTCGCTATTGTTCTCAGAGGCTAAGAAATAGATGTGCTTTAAAAAGTATACTCCCTTGGCCTTAGGTGGAAATAGATATAAGAATCAATGGTTTAGCCTGGCCATTTAGCATAGTAGCTACTAAGCAAGGATTAGCCCCTTTCCTCATCCAGTCCTCTAACTTAATAAAGATAAAACTATCATTTGGAGCAAAGTAAAGGGAGGAGTGGGGATGTTCATTTTGTAAGGAAAAAAATTAAGCAAACTGTGCAGCATAATAGGCTTTTGTGATGCTAAAAAATGCACTGTGCCAAAGTTATGGTAAGAATTTTGTAGGTTTTCTAGCTGCTGGAATAGTTCCTTCCTCTGTTAGAAGTTTTTCCAGCATTAAAACAGAAGAATGGAATAGCATGTTTTTCTTTTTTAATACAAAAAAAAAGCAAATGACAATGCAAACATTCAGTGCTAAAATGAAGCTGGCCATTCATATGATGTTGCTAATTTGAACATAAACATGCTGCTAATGGTCTTGGTCTCGTAGTATAATTTTTCTGTATTTCCTGCAGCATTAAAGAAAAAAGCCTATTATTTTTCTTGGAGCAGCAGAGTTAGCCTGATCTTATGAATGCTGGATGTAAAACTGAATGCAAAAGGTTTAATAAACAAACTCTCAACTGTATTCTGTCTGAATATTTTTGCAGAAATGGAGAATGCATTAAAATTACTTCTAGTGGCAGCTGCCTCTTTTGACAAGTATAGACTGTCATACAGTAAACTTTATCTCTCTCTAGTTTTAGTCATTACATTTTTAATAATTAATAACTTACCATTTGCCTATTTGACCCTAGAGCTAGCTTTCAGTATTTTTAAAATGCTTTCTGTATGTTGACATCAAATCTCAATGAAAGTTATTAATACAAATTACTGAAGTTATAAGCTGCCATAAAACTTCAATAAATAAATATTTCAATCTGGCATCTAGATTTTTATTTTATTTTATATTTTCAAAGCCAGTCAAGGAGAAGGAATTGCCCCAATAAGAAGCCACCTTAAAAAGGTCTCATCCCGTATAGTTCTTAAGGGACTCTCTCCTGGTTCTCTCTTTCCTTTATACACTTAAATTGTACATGAAATCCTTTTAGATGCACTTCATCTTATTTTGAAGCCCAATAACATATTTCCATGCGTGCTTGTAGTCCTCCTTTGCTTTCTTCCCAGAATACTTGGTTAGCCTTCTCATTCTTGTGAACGCTGTAGAAGGTAGCTGGTATGTGTTGGTCAGGGGCTGTTTCCCCTGGGGTTTGATAACTGAGACAGAAATACCCATTCCTGGATTCAAGTTGGAAACATACTTCAGCTTCCCCAGAAAAAGACTTATCCAGTCACTTCCGAGGACCAGGACCACAGATATTTGCAAACATGGAAGATCCTCATTAATGTTGACCCCAGCCACCTCACGCTCTCCATTAAATCAGGAGTGGGATTGTGCTTTTTGGATAAGAATGAGATCCTCTGAAATTCTCCTATGCTTCTCAGCACTGGCAAAGCTTCATCAAGACAATTTCAGTGTGTTCTTATTCTGCTCTCAGGAAAATGTCACTGCTCATAGTCTGCTAGGAAGGTGTGAGGGCTGAACCCAGCAAGGCAGGAAATAAAGAGTCTGAGATCTGACAAGACTGTTATGAAAACACTGTGCAGGTGCCCTCAACATCCAAGGTTGAGAAACGTGCGTGAAAAGTCCATTACTATGTAAGGGAGGGAGAAAGACATAGAGTTTAAACCCTGCAGCTGACATGTAAATATGGCTAGATTCTTACAGTCTGCAGTAGCTGATCTTAGTCATTATGAGAGCATCTTTCACATCTGCAGTAAAAGCAGCATCTGAACCTTGCCCTTGAATCTGTTGAGTTCATGAGAGATTTATTGCTGGGCCTAGGGTGAAGCTTTGACAGAAGCAGAGATGGGATCAGTGCTGTGCCCTTCAACTAAGCTTTGTTGTTCAAGGCATCATTTAACCCCTTTAGCAGCAGACCTGTGTGTAATAGGCACAGTGAGCCTTAAAGTGTGTATGAATGAGTGGGGGATTGATGAGTTTTCCTATTTTAAAAGTGAACTAAATAGAGCCTGCTTCATGTGATGCCCTCTTGATGTATTTTGGAGTTGCCATAGTTACACAGCATTTTTTCTGCACCAGTGCCAATTGTCGAAGAAACTACTTCCTCACAAACTTGCCCTCTGGTAGCTCAACCTGGTGAGCGATTTGTTCCATAGCTTGGATAGACAGGGTGTAACTTTGGAAGGATTTCTTGTGGTCCCAAAGTCTTCATTTTTCTATGCTCCATTTTAGATAAAATGGCCTACAGCCGGTTGTGGTGGTTCAGAAATGCACATTTGTGTTGGGTATCTGTACGTATCTTTGATATTATACTACTCTCTGCTACTGTTTCATCATGGATTTCTGTGATGGAATACAAGCTGGTGCAAGCACTGGTGGTGAGCAGTGCACAATCCATTCCTGTTTATGTTCATACCTGGCCACTGTTGATTGAAACATGTTTCCTCAATGGATTTTTTTGTCCCCAAAGATAGATAATATTAATGAACTATAAGTGGAGCAATAAGTCTTAGGCAAAACCATGGCCATATGTAGTTAAAATGCCTTTGCAGAGCTTGGAATTAACTCTTGGGGAAGAGTTGGATTTTTCTTAAGGCCCTTTGAGTCAGAATTTTGCAGGCCTAATGGGACCAAACTGAGATCTCTGTTTAATAATTTAGGTGGTATTGGTATTTGTTTCTTGCAACACAGTCAATGGAGCCTTTAAGCATCTTGAAGATGCTTAACAGATGTATTATTGCATACATTTAATGGACTGCAATCCATTGCAACAAAGAGTTGTGATGAAATGGGCTATTATTTAATTATTATTTCAATTTATGCCCTTCATTTATAAAATAATGGATAAAAATACTAAACATCATCAATATCATATATTCTCATGGATAAGCCAAGAATATTAGGTGCCAAAATACATCCAAAAAATTGGGTTCAGCTTATCTGCAGATGGACTTACAGTATCTGCAAGTATAGGGCAGGATAATAATAAATAAATGAATAAATAAATATATGGTAATACTTTTTTGAAGTACTTGTATTTCCAGTACATATATTCTTATATATCATGTATAAGCCAATCTGTGGATAAGCTGACCCTCAAAAATTTAACTAAAATACCATGAAAAATGCGGGTAGGCTTATCTGTGGGTGGTGCATTTTTTGTGGTATTTTGGTTAAAAAATTGAGGATCAGCTTATCCACGGATGGGCTTATATGTGAATATATACTCTTATACAGACTCTCCTAAGTTAGTGAACATACCGGCTAGCAGGAAATTATCCCCTAATTATAGTGCTGCTGTGATCGGTGGATGGTTTGGATAGATGGTTCGATCTGTCTCTCAAAATTCACTCCAGGCTTTGCTCCCCTGCTTAAACTGAGCAAGCCCACTGCTGACTTAGTTTTTTCTGGTTAGGTGTTCTTTTTAACTAATTTTGTGAGTAGAATAATTTGATTTTCTGGAATGAGGTTCTCCCCCAAATTTGAACAGCTCCCACCCTACTGGTATTTTGAAGAGTCCTCAAGACCTGGCTTTTGCCCAGGCTTTTGGCGAGGATGACTGATGCCCCTTCCTTCCTTTTTGTTCCTCTCCAGGTTTGTTTCCTTTGTCATCGTTGTTCTGTCTTGTGCTGTTTTTTGTGGATTTTGTATTGTTTTTTGTTCTTAAAAGTTTTTAACAAATGTAAAAACACCCAGTTGCAGGGAATCAGGCAGCATAGGCTAGAAACTGGGAGACTGTGAGTTCTAGTCCTGCCTTAGGCGTGAAAGCCAGCTGTGTGACCTTGGGCCAGCCACACACACTCAGCCCAACTCACCTTGTTGTTGTGGGGAAAATAGGAGGAGGAAGGAGTATTATGTATGTTCCCCACCTTGAGTTATTTATAAAAATAATAAAGGTGGGATAGAAAATAAAATAAAATAAATAATGCAAGGACAGGTCTTACATTGAAGAAACTTCAGAGAGTGTGTGTTTTCTGTAGGAAATCTTGTCTTTCATCTCATAATACTGATATATCCCTCACCACAAGATATAACTTGGTGCTGTTCTAAACAGTTAAACCAGCTTGAACAATGCTGGCAGCTTCAAAACACCATTACTTTTTATGATTATATTTATACACATTTGTGTGGTGGTGTTTCCCATCCTTGGTGCTTGTACATTGGCACCCTTCTTTTAGAGGAAGGTCAAGGAGACAGAGTGGGGAGAAGGAAGCTGGGTCAAGGTTGGGTTTTTAAACATGATCAAGGCCGGATATAAAACCAGAAGATCTGGCAACTCATGGTTTCCATTTTGCACAGAATAGCCAATAATAGTGTGCAAAACATTTTGAGGTCCAAATGTTTTGACCTCAGAAGACTTATTACAATTTCACCAAAAGTGGCTCAGTGTTGGAATGAGCCATTCCAACATCTGTTGTGCAGTTGGAGCGTCTTTTCTCAAAACCAGAATGGGGCATTTGGGGGTCAGAACTTTTGACCCCAAGACATTATATCTGCTTCTGCTATCCACTACCATCAGATTTGAAAAGAAGTAAAACAAAAATCACACACGTTTTTCAGTCTCATTGTTTTTACTTGACTCAGTAGTCAGCAGTCCTGGTGGTTTGTGTTAATTGGGATTAGATTCCATTTGAACGGACGATAATGAACATCAAATATTGGCATGCATTGGACTGTTTGTGATTTTAATACTTTGTGTAGTCTTCAAATGGAATTACAATGTGTTTCTGTACCTGGATGCATTTGCTTATTAGGTTTTGGTGGGGTGTCAGGTCTTTGATAGGGAATAGGGGTAGTGAGAATTTCCATCCTCCTGTGTAAAAATGTCTTGCTCTGTAGGTTGCCTCGGCCATTTCAGTGACAATATCATGAGTGCAAAGGAATGCCCTAGTGAGCTAAGTGAAATTCAGGGCATGCCCCGTGAGTACCAGAATGGTTATCTGCTGGGCACCTGTGCAACGGCTGTGGATACAAGCTCTGGGTTCCGTCTTAGCTTTCAAGTATTGGTCTATAAACAGAGAACTCCTTTAAAGATGCAACTTCCCTACTTCACAAACTAAAGTCTTTGGGTTGTTTGGCGAAAGAATAGGCATTATTCTCTCCTAACCCTCCTTCCCTCACCCTCCAGATGCTTCAAGGCATAATGTAATCCTTTTCATCCTTTAGAATTGCAAAGATAAAGCTGGAACTGGTCGGGATGCCTCATCAACATCTGCTTTTTCTGCCGATTGCATCAACCTCATTCTCTTCCAAACTGTAATTTTCACTGTAATGATGGATTATGTTTGTCATACTTGATAGAAATCTGGCTTTTGCATTTTGGTTCTCCCCCTTTTTTCCCCTTCATCTCCCCAACCCGCCCACTGTCCTCATTTCTTTTTCTTTTTTAAGTAATAATAAAACCAATTCTCTTGCTTAAGACTTGAGAAGTCAAATAAATCTGAATTGAAGCTCAACTCACACAAGAAAAACTGCTCTTTAATTTTGGGATTGTCTGATGAGACTCGCGTCTTAGCTATTTATTTGTTGTTCCTTCTCTTTTAACGATGTTGCAGTCGTAAGGCACTGTTTTGCTAAATGTTGTGTAAAAAGTAAATTGTGCCATAGCAGATGTTGGTATTTGGGTGGCTGTCTGTACAACAGGGGGATGGCCACAGTCATCTCTGTCAGCTGTCTTCAGGCTCCACAGGCCTGCTGTGTGGTTACTTTGGTGTGTAAAAACAGCTCATTTCACAACTGGGGAAGCTTAGCATTATGCTTGGCATCAAGCCATTCCGCCGAGTTTAACACAAGTGTTTATCCAGCAATTTTCTTAACACTGGTAGCTCCACAATAATGTGTATTAAACTTCAATAAGGAAGTGAAGAGAATGAGAGTAAAGGCTGTTTCTTTTTTGTTTGCTTGCTTGTTTGCATCTCATTGTTTTCTTTTTTTTTTTTCAAGAAAACTGGTCATGGTGTTGAATCCCTTCTCTTTGTTTGCTCACTGGGAAACATTCCTCTACCATCCTGCACAACCTGCAGTCTTGAGGCCTCCATTGCAGCTCCTCACATTCCCCCAGACTCTGGTGTGTGCCAGCAACAAATGTCCACACCGCCATCATCTCTTTATATGAAGTGTAGGGGTGAATGGGAAAGCATGTGCATGAGAAAATGATTATATTTGAAATAATTGAATCTGGCTTTGTGTGTCTGTGTGCACATGGATGCCTTTTTAAAAGAAATTAACAGTTAACTAATTTAATTATAAATATTTTAAAAAGCAACACTGGGAGGGGGTCAGCTTTGAAGTGGGCAGTGGCCTGAGAAAGTAAATTAAAACATGAAACAATTTTTTCCACTAAATTGTGCTCACCTGTGGCTCTAAAATTCTTGCTTAAATATTAGGCTGCACGTTTTATGGAGATTTGATTGAGGCTTCTATTCTAATTGCTAAAATCTCATGGGATTAATTAGATGACAGCCCTCCTCTTTAGGCCCTTGGGTTTGCTGTTGCTAAGCGGGAGGCTGGAATGTCTGCTTATTTTACATCTATCATTTGCAGTCCTCCCAAGCTGGCATGGATGGCCTTAAGAATTGCTTTGGTGAATGCTCAGTATGTGGCTGGGCTGAGCTAGCTTGTCTATGAAGTTGATTGCAAGAGAGTTTTCCCAAGGGTGGCTCTCCAATGACTCTGGACTCTCAATCCCATCAGCCCCATCTGAAGTTGATGGGAGTTAGAAGTTAATTGCCTCTGAAGATTCCCCACTTCTTCCTTATCTCCCTTACCTGACGGAGCTTATGGGAGAGATCCTTCTGCTGTGTGAAATCCTAGTACCTTCCTAGTACCTCTGATACAGTATCTGCCTCTTGTTAGATGCTGAGCAAAAGGAAGTTGCAGGGAAGGGGAAAGTACTTAAAATTAGTGTCTCTCTTCACAGAGGGATATGAGAGCTGTGGGCAGGTTTAAAAGCATTAGAATATCAAACAAAAATGAACAGAATTAAATAATACATTTATGTATTATATTTGACTTATATGGCTGCCCATCTCACCATAGCAACTCTGAGCAGCTAACGTAAGATCAAATACAGATAGAACAATAAAAAGAAAAACATGTAATAAAAAAGCATAAAATAGCAATCAAGAACAACCGATCAACAGTAAATAAACAAAGCCTGACCTCTGTACCTTGAAAACGGTCAGGTCTCAGGAGCTTTCTGAAAGGCCAGAGGGTGGTGTGGTGTTGCAGAGGGCAGGTGCCATGACGGAAAAGGACCACCTCCTGGGTCCCTCTAGATGCCTACCCTTTATCAGTGGGACCCAGGGCATGCCCCTCCTGTTGGACCTGATGGGGGCAGGGAGAAACAAATGGAAAAAGGGAGTCTGTCAAATACATTTTGGTGGGCAGAAGTGGAGTCATCAGATACCAGATTTAAAATTATGCAATAATGCTGTGTTTCTCAACCTCAGCAACATTAAGCTGTGTGGACTTCAGCTCCCAGAATTCCCCAGCCAGCCATGGGTATTGCAGGATTGTTGCTTTTGTGTGCCTCTCATCAAGTTGAAGTCCACACGGCTTAAAGTTGCTGAAGTTGAAAAAAACTGCAGTAGTGAATTCCTCCATTTTTACCAAGTCATACTTAACACTTCTTGAGTTACAGATGTCTTTAGTTTCTGCTAGTTACTGTATTGTATGGATGGAATAAGGTTCCTAAGGAAAAGAAAACAAAGCCCTCAGTGATTGAATTTTCCCTTCCCAGAGATGAGTGTGGTTGTCTGTACCGCGTGCCAGATTTTACACAACCAAGTCTTTAAGATGGTAGCAGTGCAGTTCTCTCTGCTCTTGCTAGCAAAATTCTTGCTGCAGTCAGCAGACAGGTTTCCATACGTCCTTTTTCCTCTTCGTGCTTCCCAGAAGTATGGGAGAACTGATGTTTAAAGGAAGGAATGCTATATATTCATGGCTTCTGGTCCCAGCAGTGGCAGCAGGTGCTGCCAGAAAAATGACATCATATGTGTGTGTGTGTGTGTGCTCGCGGAGTAGGCCATTGTGGGGCGGGGGCTCCCTTTACATCCATTCTCTCTTCCTTTTTCAGTATCCAAAGCAGGAATTGTGGTGCAGCTGATCCCAGCTGGAGAGTATCTTAGTTAATCTCTATTAGGCTTATTTTCTCCCCCACTCCCCAACACCCTTCCCTCCGCTGCCTTGAAGTTGCTGGCACTAGCGAGATTCTCCAGGGTGGCCTCTGTCAGCTTGACCTTTGCAGCAGCAGCAGCAGCAGCAGCCGCAAGACTTAGCAGCTGCAACTGGGGAAGGCAGGAACAGATCAGAAGCAATGAGAAGTTGGGGGGGGGGGCGGAATTGAGCTGCATAGCCGCAACTCCTTTTTTCCTCTTGCCTTTCCTTTCTTCCTTTGCAAAATTCCCAGCATTTAGTCTGTTACTCTTACTTTATTATTCGTTTTTTAACATGGGTAAATTATTAGTATTTCTACAGTAGTGTGGCTAAAACCACTGGAGAGGACGATGATGTCAGTTGATAGAAGTGGGGCCCAACAGAGGAATTTGTTAAGGGTTAATCTTCAACATTATACCTTTCTTATGTAGTAAATTTATGTCGGATCTTTCTTGATTCATGGGATATCCACCAAGATGAAATACATAAGGGTCAGGAAGTGCAATTCTCGGGTGTTCTCCCATTTTGACACTAATCAGATCTTGACCAGTGTAGCTTCAGCAAACTGGTTTCATAAGGGTAAGTCTCGCCAGATCATTTCTGCCCAAAGTTGTGTACAACCTAAATTTGGATCCGTGGATGGTGAAAAGCAAATTGAGAGTATAATGGATAAGTGCAATTGAACTGGCTTCATTTTAGCACTGCAAACATAACTAAGACTTCTTCCTCCAGATAGAGTGAGTTATAACTCCCATAATGCACAACCAGTTTATGATATTCTGCCTTACCTTGATGTCAGGGCTTAATACCTTGGAATGTGACACTCAGCTCATATTTTAAAATAACAAAAATGGAGAGCTATTAAAAGGCAGTAGAAGCTTTTCCTAATATGTTCATGCTTAATAAGACTTCATTTGCATCTTTTTCCATCAGAGGCAGCTGTAGGTTAAAGAGTAGTTTGAGTAAGCTGTGCCAAAGGAGATCATCAGGGATTTTGTATGCTGATTAATTCTCTTTTGTTCCTTTGGGAATATCTTGCATTAGTGAAAATTAATTGCTGTAAGCAATACAGTGGACGGTTTGTTTGCTTGTTTGTTTGGACCTGCTAAACTATCCTTTCTCAGCCTAGTGCCTTCCAGGTGTGCTAGACTACCATGGCCATGCTGGCTGAGAGAGATGTAAATTGTAGTCCAGCGCATCCAGAGAGTGCCAAAAGACTATTAAGAACAAATAAAAATAAAAACCTGTGCATACTACCTAGATTGCTACAAAACAAAAAGATTTGACCAGGTAAATTAGAATTGAGAACTTTTGCTTTACGTTTTCCCCACCTCTTGCTCAAACGTAAAACTTTGAAGGGAAGAATTTGTATTTAATTAAATATTCTACTTTAGTTGGGTAATTTCTACAGAGCTTTTCCTTGCAATTTAAATCTTGTAAGTATTACGGTTAAGAGTTTTCAAAGTTCCAGGTGTTTTGTAATTCTCTATAAAATCTCTTTGTGATTCTCTACAAAACACTTGTGGTGTTTCTCTTGTGCACTGAAGGGTAAGGAGTTGGAAACTACCCTTGTTCCTCTGGTGTAGGAGGGGGGGGAATAATGTTAGGAATTATGAGAATTAAAGCTCATCACATCTGGAGGGCTCTGGGTTGGGGAAGGTTTGTCTAATCAACTGGCCAGTTATCCCATTCTGACGTGCAGATGTGTGCTGGGGCCAGATAGGTAAAATCCTCTGTTTTTTAATGAGGTTGTTTTTAGATACAGTGCAAAACTTTCTCTCTCCCCCATCTGTGTTTTTTATGAATGTTGCTCTGAACATGAGACTATTTAATCATTCCTTACACTCCCCGCCTTCAAATTCCCTGAAGATATGATAATGAAGCAGGTGCCAGATATATTGTTAGTTCTCTGCTGGCCATGAGAAACAGCAGTCAATTCAGAGTAACACAGGAAGCAGAGGCCGTTCGTAACCTGTTGCCATTCCTGTCAATCATTGCCATGTGGGTTGAACTGCAGGAGGGAAGGGGAGATTGAGAAAGGGGTTGGGGTTCTGTCCTATCCAGTAGCATGTGGAAGAAGGCGGGGGCAGATCTGCTTTTCTGTTAATTTGGCCTTCCTTGGAGTAGTCGGCCATCAGAACAGGCTTCCATATGTGGTCAAGGGAAGCTAAGCTGCCAGAGCGAGGGGTCTGGGTGCAGACCGTCTGCTGACTTGGGCTTGACCTCTCCTATTGGGGAGCGTCTTGGATGGCTGGCTGTCTCTGCAGGCTTATTGAAATGCAGAGCACAGTCTAGGCTCCTGCAGCTGTCTGTTGGAGGCAGAGTCTGAATGTGCATCCCAAAGAATGACTGGGCATGGAAAAATAACAAAATACTCTGCAGGATTGTTGCTTTTGTGTGCCTCCTGTCAAGGGGCAACCCAGAACTCTTCATCTCTTCAGAAGCATATTTGCGGCAACATTAGCATATTTTGGATTTTGCACTCACATTCCCTCTCCTTCCCCCCCCTTTCCTTTCCTTTCCTTTCCTTTCCTTTCCTTTTCTCTCTCCCTCTCCCTCTCTGCCCCATCCCACAAAATTGTGCTGAATAGATTCCTCGACTGGAATTTCTCCCTCTTTTTCCAGCTGTTCTGATAATCCAAAAGGGGCAATGAGCTCTTGGCGCATTCTAGGGCTTCTAGGATAGGGAAATAAAAGGAGAAGTGTGATGGCAGTTGGACCCTTTTTAAAATAAAAATGGGTCAGTTTTGCAACAGTTAGCTAAGAAATCTAATCTGGGAATTAGAAACCCCTAGTTCAGATCTCCTCTCTGCTGTGAATGAAGAGCCAACTTAGACTCAACAGTAACAGCCAAGTTGAGGTGAGAGTCTGATTGAGCCTTTCCCAACCTGGTTCCTTCCAGATGTGAAGACTGTCACAGCTGGATGGCACTACAGTGTGGGAGGCTGATCTAATCCTCATATTTGAAAGAGGTAAGTGAAAGGCGTTGATCTCTATCTTCCTTGCCTTTCTATGCTCTATTCTTTAGAATGTCTTCCACCCGGCCAACTGGAATCAAGCCATGCGGTGATTATGAGCAGGGGGTGGGGGATGTTACAGTTTTTATGCACATGTTAAATGCAAAACCTAGAATTCCTTTTCTGCACAAGTGTGTAAGTTCTCTTGGGCAGGATAGAATGGTAGCTTCACTTGTGTCAGCATCCAGGTTTCCACTGCAGAAAACAAACACTTCTGAGACGTCTGCTCCACCTGCCCCAGCAATTATCTCACTCCAAAGTAGTGGTGAATCTGGGACTGAAACATTGCATACCATACAACACCCGTATTGCCTAAATAATACCAGTCTGTTAAGGACAGGGCCCCATCAGCCAACATTTCTTGGTAATTTAAAGCTTAAGTGAACATGTAACACCCTTTATAGAATGTTTTATGCCTTTCTTTAATCAAAGGAATTATTATTTTAGTGGTTTTATGATTCTAGAATTAATACACGAACTATTTAGTACCACTTATTTCTTTGTTCTTTTGTCATTAGGCTTTAAATGTATATAATTCTAACTATATCAGAAATTATGGATAAGGACTGAATTGTAGTTGTTTGTAGTTGTTTCTTCATAGCTATCTATGTTGTGTTGTTCTAAGTGGTTTAGAAAAGGCATGCATAGGTCCCAAGTCTTGCTGATTTTGAATGCATTTGTGAATCAATCTGTGTCTGAGTTTGTGCATGAGTTTTAGTTCCCCACAACCTATATGCAAAATGAATTTAAATGGAAATAATAAATAACTTGATGCCAACCTGTATTGGAATCAATATTTGAATATTCCACAGTTTTATGAGATTTCTGGATTCAGTACTTTGAAAAGAATTAAGTAAGTGCGGCTGTGGATTCAGTGGCTGGGGTACTATGGAGTGTTTTTCTAGTTGCTCAGAAGTCTAAATACAGTAGACTCTCAGTTAACCGGAACTCAAGCAGCCAGCACAAAAATTGAACTGGAAAAAAGCCAGCACTCTCAAACAACCGGCATACAATTCTGTATCTCTCTGCTGCCATCTAGTGGGTATTGGGGTTTAATAGTAACTCTCAAGCAACCAGAAACTACATTTATCAGGCATCTACCAATCCCCATGGGTGCCGGTTAACTGAGAGTTTACTGTAACTGTCAGCATGCATGAGACAGTGGGGAGGAAAATCAGCTATAAGGTAATCCTATACATGAATGCCTGTGTGTGAAAGAAAAGAGTTTGTAATGGGGACATCTCAGTCAGAAACATACCAGAGAGCAAGGAGCAATTTTCAAATTTTTACTGGCTGTCACTTAGCATTTATATAGCACTTTTTTCTGAATCCTCAAGTTAGTTCACACATAATGCTTAATAGCAACCATGTAAAAAGTCTATTGTTGTTGTTATTACGACAAGTAGGGCATGGGATGGGGGCAGTTTTGCGTAAAGCTGCTCAGCATGTTTCAAGATAATGCTGAGATTTCCTTACAGAAAATTCTGGCTATTCCTGATGGGGCATAGTGTGCCAAAGCGATGTGCTTCCAAATAGAATTGCTATGCAGAGGCATGCAAAACGTTTTGCAACTGAAGGGTTCCAACTTTGGTATATCTTGTTCCAACCTTGAAATGTTTTGCAGACTTCTATGGGATCTTCAGGGTTGCTGTGTGGACTACAATGCTATGAGGACTACTAGTGCTTTAAATTTCTGCTGAGATATTTAAAAAGTCCTTCCAAGATAATGGTAATGTTGTTACGTTGCTATTTCTTAATTGCAGTCTGATATGAATTGGAGACCGATGTTCAAATAAGCTTGATGCGGCAAGAAGCTTGCAGCAGTTGGTAAATAAAGATGGATTTCCTTTTGTTCTGCTGGTGCTTTGCTCTTCATTATTCTCTACTTACTTCCCAGGGAGTGGCAGCTGTTTCTGATGTTCAGCACTCGATCAGTTGTAGACAGCTCCCGATTTGGTGAATACACTGGTGGGAAGTTGGGTGAAAGACACCATAATGCAGCTCTCTGCAGAATTAACTTTTCATGAAACAAAAGGGTTCTGAAACAGAAATATTTCCTGTTCTGAAATATTTAAAAGCATATACTCTATTTTTGTTGATTTTTTTTAAAGAACATCTTACTAGGATAGCTTTTCTTTTCTTTTCTTTTTTTGGTTGGCATTGTAAGATGGTACAAACGTGAAATTTTAATGTGCTGTGCATGGGGTAGATACAACAATGGACATGAAGCCTTTATACATGAAAAACCATTATGAAATTTTGTTCAGTGTTTGGAAACTGCTTTGGGGCAACTGATGGAAGAGTTTAAATTGTCTGCTTAAAAGCAGGCAGTTTGGAAGAGGAATAGATTTCAAACAAGCATTTTATAATTTTGAATTGTTAATCCAAGTATCCTAGTTTTTTGTTGTTGTTTATTCGTTTAGTCGCTTCCGACTCTTCGTGACTTCATGGACCAGCCCACGCCAGAGCTTCCTGTCGGTCGTCAACATCCCCAGCTCCCCCAGGGACAAGTCCGTCACCTCTAGAATATCATCCATCCATCTTGCCCTTGGTCGGCCCCTCTTCCTTTTGCCTTCCACTCTCCCTAGCATCAGCATCTTCTCCAGGGTGTCCTGTCTTCTCATTATGTGGCCAAAGTATTTCAGTTTTGCCTTTAATATCATTCCCTCAAGTGAGCAGTCTGGCTTTATTTCCTGGAGGATGGACTGGTTTGATCTTCTTGCAGTCCAAGGCACTCTCAGAATTTTCCTCCAACACCACAGTTCAAAAGCATCGATCTTCCTTCTCTCAGCCTTCCTTATGGTCCAGCTCTCGCAGCCATATGTTACTACAGGGAACACCATTGCTTTAACTATGCAGGCCTTTGTTGTCAGTGTGATGTCTCTGCTCTTAACTATTTTATCGAGATTTGTCATTGCTCTTCTCCCAAGGATTAAGCGTCTTCTGATTTCCTGACTGCAGTCAGCATCTGCAGTAATCTTTGCACCTAGGAATACAAAGTCTTTCACTGCTTCTACATTTTCTCCCTCTATTTGCCAGTTATCAATCAAGCTGGTTGCCATAATCTTGGTTTTTTTGAGGTTTAGCTGCAAGCCAGCTTTTGCACTTTCTTCTTTCACCTTCATCATAAGGCTCCTCAGTTCCTCTTCACTTTCAGCCATCAAAGTGGTATCATCTGCATATCTGAGATTGTTAATGTTTCTTCCAGAGATTTTAACTCCAGCCTTGGATTCCTCAAGGCCAGCTTGTCGCATGATGTGTTCTGCATACAAGTTGAATAGGTAGGGTGAGAGTATACAGCCCTGCCATACTCCTTTCCCAATCTTAAACCAGTCCGTTGTTCCGTGGTCTGTTCTTACTGTTGCTACTTGGTTGTTATACAGATTCTTCAGGAGGCATACAAGATGACTTGGTATCCCCATACCACTAAGAACTTGCCACAATTTGTTATGGTCCACACAGTCAAAGGCTTTAGAATAGTCAATAAAACAGAAATAGATGTTTTTCTGAAACTCCCTGGCTTTTTCCATTATCCTAGTTTAGTGAACCTTTTGATTGAGAACATAAGCCAAGATGTTATAGATAAAACTCTGAATCATTCAGTAAAACTATATTTTACTTAATAAACTGTTCAACTTTACTGGCAGTTTATATTGATTTTCTTTGTAGATGTAAAATAATCAAGAACTGCTACATCCATCAGTAGAACTGATTCTTGATTATCTGGGGATTTAATGAGGTGGCTACATTGCATGTAACATCTAATGCTCTCCCTAGCCCTTTTGTTTTTTCATAATAGCATTAATTTTTTAATTGTAGAATGTTTTTGTAATTACTGTTTTTTATAGTATTACTGTATACCACCCAGAGTCATGTTTCTGTGAGATGGGCGCCATATAAATATGGCAAATAAATAAATGAATCTTCCGATTCTTCCTCAAAACCTACTTTCTCCATATTGCCTCAGATACATCGTCTTAATCCTTCCTTACTCTGGTGACCAGAATTTAATATATAAATGTGTATAAAGTCTGATTTTGATTATATACTTACTGGTATGTAAAAGAAACATAGCTCTGTATGTTTCCCATATGTACTGGGAGCTATATAAATCTCCATGTGCCTGAGTATACTTAGAGTATATACACCTACCTTTGCAATTTCAAAACATTCAAAACCCATTTGTTTTGATTGGGCCTAACTATTCTCACAAACCCTATGGAATAACATCTGTCTTGCATGCCTTAAGATAGCTGGGAACTCAGATATAGGATACCTAAGCACACAGGCACAATCTATCCAGTGTTAAGTACAGGTAGTCCTCATTTAGTGACCACATTTGGGACCGGCAGCTCTGTTAAGTGAAGCAGTCGCTAAGTGGGAATTCACTGTGCTTTCCTTTCCCCCACTCCCTTGCCCTTTGGAATGCTTACCTGGGTGGTGGGATAGCCAGCCTGCAGCTGCTGCCTATAACTGACAAGACTAATCAGTTTCACACCTTCTGTTTTTGTTTGCTTCCTAACAGTTTTACCTCAGATTCCCTTTTACCCCTGCCCTTTGGAATGCTCACCTGTGGTGGATGCCAGTGAGGGAACTGGTTCCCAGAGTGCAAGAGCATTCCAGACTGTTAAGCGGCTTCACAGCCCAGACCAGATGGCTGGGAAGGTTAAGAAGTTCAAGGCAGCCCCTCCTTAGAGCCCTTTTGGGTTATTTCCTTTAGTGTAGTGCACTAGCCTCAGTTTGGCAAGATTCTGTCTGTAGGATAGGAGCAATAAAGAACTAGAGTTGGAATACCATCTCAGCAGGGTTTCTATCCCCAACTACCTGACATCACCCCGGTGCTGGGCTAATTAGCAAGAAGGGAATTCACGTCTGTATTTACGTTCATTGGAGAAGAAGAGATTACAAGAGAGTAAGCAGGCACACAGTGGGGAATACATTGGGCTGTTTGCATAGCGTTCTCAGGGCTGCCAGAGCCACCACATTCCTTTCCCCATTGTATTCCCCATTGTGTGCTTGCTGACTCTCTTGTAATCCTTTCCTCTCCAATCTCTTTGCTCTGTGAGGAGGGAAGGAAAAAAAAACAGATCAGGCACAGGAGTTTGCCTAAAGAGATGCTTGTTTTCTTTCTCCCCCATCCCCAGAGCAGAGACATTGCTTAAACAAGCAAGGGGGGAAAGTAAAAAGAAAAAAACAAGTGATCTCAGGGCTGCTAGTGCCAGCACATTGCTTTCAATGTGTATTCCTCCTTGTGTGCCTGCTTACTCTCTTATAATCTGTCTCCAATTTCTCTGTGAGGAGGAAAAAAACCAATGGGTTAGACACAGGGCAATGCGTACTGACTGTAATGGCGATCACATGACTGAGGGATGCTGTGAAGGTCGTAAATGCACAAGTTATTTTTCAGCACTGTCATAACTTTGAATGGTCACTGCACAAAGCAGTCAGCAAGTGAGGTCTACCTGTATTTGTAATAAAGTTCCATTGATTTCAGCAGCAGAGTTAACTCCTGTCTTTAAGTCTGTTGGAATTGAAGGCATTTTAAATTACTTAACACTGTTTGGATTGTATTCAGAAAATGCATTTGCACTCAGATCTTAATGCATTTTCCTTGTCCTGGAATATTCATTTTATGTCTAAGTGAATGCAGGAGGTAATTATAACAGGGCCATTACAAAAAATAGACTGTGGCTCTGTATTAGAATTTATGCCGTTCATCAAACGATCCTGGGCTGAAACCCAGAGAGCTAAATTAGTGAAGACAATACAAGTTAAATAGATTTGACCACATATCAGGCAATGTCCTGCCTTTCAGATAATACATTTGATCTCTACATTATTGCTAATGTGAGAATCTAACATCAAGCATAATCGCATCCAGATTCAGAATATATCCCTGTTTAATGTGGCAGTTTCGTTTGGTTAGTGGAGTGTCAGCATTTCTTGTGGTAAAGATATAAAATTGTGATTGACAGATACATTGTAGAGGAGGAGGAAGGGGTATTAGGTATGTTCGCCACCTTGAGTTATTTATAAAAATAACAAAGGCAGGATAGAAAATAAGGAAGTAAGTATCTATGCATACCTGTCTGGCACTAGTCAAAGCTTTTCCCAAAAACTTTGGGAAAACATTGGTGTACTAATAGTGTGAAATTGTTCTTAGAACCTGAAGAGCTGCCATTGACTAGATATGACTTGCTTGTCCATCTAGCTAAGTAATATTTCTTCTGTTGAGGGCAGCCCATCAAGGTGTTAAGCAAAGATTATTCCCATCATCTCTCTGATGCTTTTTAAACAGAACTCACGATAGTCTGAGATCTTTGAATGCAAATTATGTGTTGCACCATCGAGCTGTGGTCCCTCCCATAATGTAAACTCAACTTTTGAGTCATTTTCCAGAATGTGAAAAAGAATCAGCCTCACCACATGGAAGTTCCATTTAAAGCAACAAAACATCCTTTTCGTCCTGTGATACTTTTGCATACTGAAGTTGCTTCGTGAGTGTATTAAGGGAAAAGGGGGAAAGTAGATGCGTTTGAAACTGGCTGACATATTCATCCTATAACCCTTACAGTATAGTGGCCCGAATCCAAAGATGTGGTATGTATGTCTGGGGAAGAATTACTCATGTAAGTCAACTGCTGGTTTTAAAATTAATAGCTTTTCTTTGGTTTGGTTTGGTTTGGTTTGGTTTGGTTTGGTTTGGTTTGGTTTGGTTTGGTTTGGTTTGGTTTGGTTTTGCTTTGTTTTTCCTTCCTTCAGCAGTAAGAACTGCTATATTGAAGGTAGCAAGCCTTGACCATTCATTATATAATTATACTTGTTGAAACATCATTATGTTATTACATCAGCCATCCCTAACCTAGTGTACTTCCAACTCTAGTTCCCATAATCTCCTGTCATTATGGCAGTGTTGACTTGGAATTATTGGAAATACAATCCAACTCATCTGAAGTACATCAGGGCCAAGAGGATTGTCAAAATAATACGCTAGACTGAATAGGCTACCTGAGAACTCCTCTTAATATTTTTATGCTTCTTAGGTAGGCTTCAAAAGATGACTTCTTGCAGCTTTGTTGGTAGACATTGTATTCAAGTATTAAACCACAATTGAATTGTGAAAATGTGATTGTTCAATATGTCTGTGTAAGTACCGTAGCACTGTTCTTTTAAATGAAAAAAAAGTAAATGCTATGCTTGAGCCAGGGTTCTGATTTAGTAAGCTGTAACCAACTTTTTAAGAGGATTGTGAATGCATGTGAGCAAAATTATGGATGTCATTTACACAGTAATACTGCATCAAGTAAAAACGAGTTACCCTGCATTGCAGATGTGGCCAAAATTAGTATAGTTCTTGTGCCTCTTCAAGGTGGAATCTTTTGACTCTGCCCTATCTGCAGTTAAAGCTTATACTGTACTAATTTTTAAAAACAGAAAGAAAGTGGTTTGTTTGTCATACAAAGAATTTGTAACCAAAAAATAATGGCTTTTGCTCTCTAGCTGAAGAAGGAAAGCAGCTTGGGATTGTAAGAGAAAGCTGTACAGTATTGAGACTAGGAAAACATTCAAGTAAGGCACCTTTTGTAGATTTGTGGGCTGCAATGAGAAATTGTATAGCAAGGTACCGGGATAGAATGTGTTCTCAGGATGAAATTTGGCCTTGAAATATAAAATGAACCCAACTTTCTGCATACTTCTGCTTCTGATTGTTAATGCATACCTTTTCCTCTCAAAATGCTAGAGAAAGTTTAAGTGTGTTAAGGGGAAGTCTCACTTTTTTTGTGATAGTATGTATGGATTGGCCTGCTCTGTGCTGCATATACAGTTTCTATATGGAGGATATGTGCTAAATTTCAGCAATCTATTGTGGAAGCACCACTGCGAATAATATTATCTGTGGTATAATCTATAAGAAACAGAGGAAAACATTTTGGGTAACTATAATTAGGCATTCATAATCTTCACCTTCTTTTTGCTTTGCTTGCTTGTTCTCAGGTTGGAACATAGTACCGATGTGGTTGCTTTAAGATTTAAAATTAAAAGTGGTTTTTTTTTTCTGAATACAGGTGGTTATTGGGAGGGTGTTCCACTTCTCTTTTCCTCTGAGAGTATTTATGACAAGAAGAGGAACTTAAGGGTATATTTGTATTTCATCTTTGTTCAAGAGTCGTTAGACCCCGACACACACACACACACACACACACACCCGTAAAGCTGACAACATCTTAAGTCAGACTGAGCAATTGAAAAGGCTTTGCATTTTTCTTTGTGAATAATTTCCCCTCTTTGGGTATACAGGATGGGCAACCTTCAGAACTTTGCTATACCTTTAATGTCGTTCCTTGGTTGTCAATAGATTCTTAAACAAATTAGTGTGACAACATTTGGTTTTCTAAGCTTCCACTATTCATGAATGCAAAAGTATTTTGTGAATATTGCCTGGAAGCAGAGATGCAAATTTAAAAAAATATATATCCACAAGGCATTTTATAAAGTAAATTTATTCAGAACATCACTCTGTAAGTTTCGCTTTCCTCTCATTCTGCTCGCTCATAAATATTTCCATGTTCCACTCCAGTAATTGGAATAGATGTGGTGCAGCAGAGCGAACCTTGGGGTACAAACTCTATGCCAAGAAGAGGGAATGAATGGTGTGCTGGGACCTAGAGGAAATCAGAACTGTTAAAAAGTCAGATGCCCCCACTGAATTGCTCTGGGTGATAATACTGGGCCCAACAAGTAATTTAGTTATGAGATCATGTAATTGATCCCCATACCAGAACATTCAGGTGACCTTGAGAACAGAGAATGAAATCTCAAAGATATGCAAGGTAGATCTGAAGGATGCCTACCCCTGCCAAAAGTGAAACTAATCAAAGAGGGGAGGCAATTCTGGATTTAATCCTGTACAACTCTTAGGATTTATCATGGAAAGTAGGAGTTGTTGAACTGATTCCAAACAATGCCCACAGAGCTATCAGGTTTCAGTTGCATGTGGGTGGAAAATTCCCAGGAATTCCAGCGAGTCACAATTGACTTCAAAACAAAGCTTCTCAAAATTAAGACAAATAGTAAAAAGGAAATTGAAAAGGAAAGGTATCTTCTCCAAAATTCTTGGAAGATTACATAAAAATTCACATGGAATTTGTCTGATAGTTTACTTACAGGGTTTATACGTTGCTCTAATTAGACTAATTCTGAATAGCATTGAAATAACTTAGGTTACAGCAAGCAAGATAAATACAACACCAATCTCTTACTGCATTAGGGGGCTGTCACCCAGCAACCTTATTTATGGAGATAAGCTCCCTTTTGGGGAGTGAGCAACATGGAGAACTTCCACCTGACCACTGTGACCATTTTGCATAGCATTTCACTAGTGTGTCACTCAGATTCAATTTCTTAACTCTGCATAGGCAGAAACCTTGGTGGTAACTGGGCCAACATTCTGCAAAGATATCTGGGTCTCTTCCTGGTCTGTTATCTCCAAGGAGGTGGATAGGATGTTGTCTAGGCTGTCATCTCCCACTGTCTGGACCCCTACCCACACTGGCTTTTGCCTGGAATGGTGAGCACCTGGATCTGGGAGACTGTCAATGCTTTTTGCAGGTGGGGAGTCCATAGCAGTCTTGAAGAAGACTATGGAGCATCCCCTGGAGTCTGCCCTGCAACAATTTCCATCCAGTCTCTAACCGCCCCTTTCTAGGGAAGGTTATTGAGACAGTGGTGGTGGACCTGCTTCTCAGCATCCTAGATGACATGGATTATCAGGACCCTTTTTAATTAGAGTTCAGGGCCAGATATGGGACAGAGACATCATTGCTCATCTCTTGGATGACCTTTGTGGGGGACTTGGATGGATGTAGTACACTCCTCCTTGTCCTTTTGGATTTCTCATCAGCTTTCAGTACCATTGACCATGGTGTTTTACTGGGCCGCCTATGGAGGTTGGGGATTGGAGACATTGTTTTCAATGAGTTTTTGTCCTAACAACCAGGAAACACACTGAGACAATGAACTGGTCTCTAATATTTATTGCTAGCACTTAACAGGAATCCTAACAAACTGAAGAAGCGTGGGAAAACCCAGACATATAACCCCCAAGGGTTAAGGCGGTCCCGATCTGTGTCTCTTTGAATGGCTGACCAATTCCTCAGTGCTACGCATGCGCTTGACAGTCTGGATGGGAGCCCCCTGCTCGCCATCCTTACTCATGACAGTTTTCTTCTAAGAGCCTTGAAACTTGTGATCTTTAAATTTCAACATCTATACACATGGGATATGATCAGTGGAACTTATTCTGTAGCAGTCCTAAATACACTAACTCAACCCTAGGAAGGAGGCAATGACAAACCATTTCCATGTGGACTTGACTATGCAAAATGACTCTAAGGCAACTTAAAAAAAAATTACTCCCCTTATAGTCTTGCTATTTACCACAGTCCATCTATTTGTTTCCTTTCAAGATATCCTTTTTCACCTATTAAAGTCATAATTTTATTTTAAATCAAGAGTGGTTTTGGTTGAATATTGGTGAATATGTGTGAATGGAATATTAATTTAAAATAACTGGATTAATTGCACTAAAAAAAAAGAGGTTTCCCTAATAGGCATAGCAGCGGACTTTTCAGCTTTTCTGATTCTTTGAGATTTGAGAAAATCTGAGATTTTCTGCCTCTACAAGAGTCATTTAACAAATAAAATTATATAGCTAGGAATGAAGATGTATCTCTCATCTCCGCAAGGAATTTTGTTCTCAGTCTTTCCTATGATATGCTTTGTGAGATTCAGACAAATGAAACTTTGCTGTGTGTAATTGTAGCTAAGAGCAACTTACAAAGAAAACTAATGTGATACTCAAGCCAGCTGGTTCTCTGTATTTTGGGGGCGGGGGGAGACAGGAAGGTCAGCATTGATGAAGAGGAAGTGGCCTTACAGCAGGTGGAAGAAGTGGTGGCAGACTGTGCTGCAGAGGGAAGGGAGGTCTGTGAGATGGGGAGAGGGAGAGAGTCCATCTGTAGGGGAGTGTCTAGGGCACAGTCCGTATTCCCAGGGGAGACATTTCTTGGAAGAAGATAGAACAGCTGGAGTTGTGAGATGGAGACAGGCAAGAAACAAATGTGATAGAAGTCCCAGTTCTGAAGCTCATAAATAAATGTTAAGTTGGGCAATAACCATTCCAATCAATCAGTGGCAGATTTTTGTTTGTTTGTTTGTTTAGGGATGGCAAGTAGAATATTTTGCCTGGGTTGTGAGTAAATAACTCGTCCCTGTGGCTTGAATAGACAATGGGTTGCATTTTTTAAAAAAATTAAAATTGCCTGCAATGCTGCATTTTTTTTATGCTCACTGCCATTTTGTTCATTTTTATAGCATGTAAAGAATAGAATCTTTTTCTTCACCTTGAGAAAGTACTTAACAGGTCTCCTTTGTCTCCAGAAAGTACCTAAAGGTTCCCTTTATCTCCAGGTGTCTCTTCCTTGTCCCCTAAATGATCCTGTTTTATTCATATAACAACCATAACAACTACTTGCTTAGAGTTCCGGGAGAGAAGTGAGTGCTTTGGGAATAACTGGTACTTTCCACTGGGTTTGACTCGTTGATAAATAATTACTCTGGGTAATGTAAAATTTATGTTGGTTGATTTCATTCCACGTGTGAAGTATTTACTCACTGATGAATATACCAGCTGCTGCACAGTAGTTCTTGTGCAGTTGTTCCTAGAAAAATAAGGAATGAAATATGAAATGATGGTTCAACAGAAATTGGTTACTAGAGAAACCCTCTGTTGAGCAAGTAGGGAAATTGTATTTGGGCCAGTTGTTAAACTTGTTTTGTTCATCTATTTTTTCCTTCTATTAACATGTATAAACACACACACAGATATAGCAAGTAACAATACAATGGAGATTTCAATATCAAGTAATTTAGCCTAAGACCAAAACCCTTATTTTATAAGAAATACCTTGATGTATGCTCTTCCTTTATCTCTTTCCTTTCCAATAAAAAAGCCAAATAATCATAAGACTCCTAATACTGATACCTTATACTGTAATTAATAATGATAGACTATCCAGTTTTCCCTCTCTGTTTTATATCTAATACTCTTAAGATATCTAAATAATAGAACGTTAAGAATTTAAGTATGCTGTATTATATAAATATTGTTGTATTGAAATAACATAATGTATCAAGATTTATACTATCACAATAAAAAGGGGAAAAAATAACCATTAGAATAATGAGTAGGAATTAGAGTTTGTATTTTTGCTTTTTATGATATTTTTTATAAAGCTTTTATATTTTTATCCACTGCTATATTTACTGTTTTTATCTGATTGTTGTACGCCACCCAGGGTCACCTCTGGTGAGATGGGCGGCTATATAGATTGGATAGATAAACAATTAAATAAGAATTAAATATCTGAAAGACCGTGTGTGTGTGTGTGTGTGTGTGTGTGTGTGTTTGTGTTTTAATGGACTTGTGATCTTTGCCTTTGTCTTGTGGTTGGGATAGATTTTGATACTGTAATGGCCAAGAGGTCTGCTGTAGCAAAGGGGACTATATGAATGCAAGTGCTGTATGTTTTAGTTCACTCTGCTGTTTGTTCCTTGTTAAAGGCTGACTGTTTTAAATATCTCTAATCACAATGGGCTGGAAATGTGATTTTATTTTATAGGAAAGCAGTTTTTCAGGGCTAGATCTGCAAAGCAGGATGAGATTACATAGGTACATGAAATAATACTGTACAAGGTATCTGTGTTCCAGTGAACCGTCTCTGTATTTACTGCTTGGTCAGTTAATGACCCTGGGTTCTGTACTGAAACAGAAAATAACAGTAAGGTACCTATAGCATCCTTCAGTATTTCCAAAGGATGGCCTTGCTTCTTCACAAAAGGCCCTTCCCCAAGTACATCAGTCTAGATCAGGAAGTGCGTTTAATTGCTTGTTCTTTAAAAAAGAAAAAAACAGCAATCAGCATTAAGATAAGCATGCTTTTTAAAAAGAGAAGCTTAATGAGTAGTTTTGCCTCAAAAGGTCAGGTTTGTTGGTTTATTTGCTTAAATAAGACTGTTGCTTTGAGAAAACAGCAGGCTAATTAGTGACACAACCCATTGTTTTAAAATACTTGCTCTGCAAAATGTAAATGTAAAAAAAAAACAACTTGTCAGAATGAAAAATGACAATAACAGAAAAATAATATGTAGGACATCTGTTTTGACTTTTCTTTTTTGAGGTTACCCAGGATTTTTAAAATGCATTCCAGGAAAATATTACAGAATTCAAACTCTAAATTGCAAGCAGATTAAAAAGTGAAACAAAGCTATGTTAACATTTTACAGAATCAGTAGTTAATGCTGTTATAAACTGTTAAAGCCTTATCTGGTATAAAATTGCTTTTCATTTCTACTGCAATGCAAAAATAGTGCATTAAATAGCAATGGAAGTAATGTATCTGGGCATGTCAAAGAAGCACTGAAGATTTTATTTGAAAGTGATGGTTTCTTCTTCTTCCTAGTGTTATTCCCACGCTATAGCAAGGTCTGCTTGTCGGCATATCCGTCTCCATTTGACTCGATCCAAGGCATCTTCAGGGGTGACATTCACGCATTCCATGTCCTCCTTAATGCAGTCCATCCACCATTTCTTGGGTCTACCACAGGGTCGCTGGCCACCAGGGTCCAGGCGCATGGCTGTTCTCGCCACCAAGTCTTCTTTGCCGTGTACGACATGTTCATACCATCTAAGCCTGCCTTCCCACAGTTTTGCCACGATTGGCGCAACTCCCAGTCGTTGGACATCTTCATTCATGGCGTGGTCAAATCATGTTAGTCCAAGGCACCATGGGAGCATTCGCATTTCCATCACGTGCAGGGCCTGCTCGTGCTTTGCTGTCACTGGGCAGCACTCCGATCCATAGAGGGCGACTGGGTGCACTACTGTTCTGTAGACCTTTGACTTGAGGCGTAGGGGCATCCAACGATCACACAGGACTCCAGTCACCTGGCGCCACTTCATCCAGGTGGCGTTGATACGGGCATGGGCATCCGGAAAGCTATCGCTGTCGCCGCATATGTGGGAGCCAAAGTACTTGAATTGCTCTCCTTTCTTCGAGTCTTCTCCACCAATGCTGATGGTTCCATTGGTTTGGGGGCTGCATTCCATATATTCCGTTTTGATGTTCAGTCGAAGTCCAAATTTGCCGAGCCATTCATTCCATTGCTGCATTTGCTCTTGGAGGCCTTCACATTGTTCATTCAGCAAGAAGATGTCAGCATAGAGGAGTGACCATGGATGAGGCAATTGGAGGTCAAGTGTCACAGTGTCCATGCAAAGGACGAATAGTAGGGGTGAAAGCGCCGATCCTTGATGTACTCTGACATTGATGGCGAAGAGAGGCGATGTTCCCACTGCACATCGGACCATGCTGGTGACGCTACGGTACAGTAGTTGAATCCACCCAACATAGGCTTTGGGGACATTATGAGATTGTAGGTCATGCCAGATGAGTTTGTGTGGGACACGATCGAAGGCCTTTTCCAGGTCAAGGAATCCCATGTGGATGGGCTTGATCTTCTCACGGTGCTTCTCCAAAAGCAGCTGAGCAGCATGAATGGTGTCTGTGTTCCACTCCCTTTGACAAAGCCATTGGTTCGGAGTGATGGAGACAATCTTGCAGAGCCTGGCATCAATAACCCGTTCAAATATTTTCATGGTGTGACACAGCAGCCGGATCGGCCGATAATTCAAGCATTTGGTCACGTCACCCTTGCCCTTCCAAATTGGTACCATGGTACTGGTTGTTCAAGCTGCTGGGGCTGCACCCTCATCGATGATTTGGTTAAAGAGGACAGCGAGAATCGTGGCACCTTGGCAGCCAAGGAAAG
Organism: Candoia aspera; assembly: GCF_035149785.1. Classification (NCBI taxonomy): domain Eukaryota; kingdom Metazoa; phylum Chordata; class Lepidosauria; order Squamata; family Candoiidae; genus Candoia; species Candoia aspera. The sequence goes on from NC_086153.1 coordinate 316,613,284, forward strand.
TTTGAAAGTTATGCATTCCAGTTGCTAAATCAGTACCGGGTGTATCTTGTGATAAACTAATGACTTTTGTGCCGGCCTAGCTACATGGCTCTGCCAGCAGAATAACTGCTGAAGGCATTGCTCATTAGATGGGAGAGACAGTAGTGGAAGAAAAGCAAGATTTCAAGGTCTCACTTTTCCCTCTCTCCCAGTTTGGGTAGTGTATGTGCAGCATATATTGGTGCATTTGATATTTCATTTACAGAAGCTTTCTCGCTATATTCCTATAGTTGCATGAATATGAGTGACACTTGTAGCAAACAGTTGTAATAGAGTATATGGTACTCCTGCTCTGAATGTCAGCTAGCCAGTGATGCTTCCTGCTAAGATATTCCATTCCATCTCCCTAAGATTGGGGATCATTCTAACTCAGCCTTTCTCAACTTTTTGACCATGGAGGAACCCTTGAAATGTTTTTCAGGCCTCGGGGAACCCCTGCACATTCAGGCTCAAATATAGGCCAGAAGTTACAAAATTATTATATTGGTTTCATGGATAGGCCTGTATATATGCATTAACAGGGTTCTTAAACTAAAAATAAAGAATGAAACTTACCTCTTTAATATGAAGTTGCCGGAATTTGAAATAATTATTTAAAGAGATCATGTTCTCCCAGGGAACCACTAGTGACCTCTTGCGGAACCCTAGGGCTCCGCGGAACCCTGGTTGAGAAACCCTGTTCTAACCTCACCTCTAGCTGCAGGAATCAGTGTCCCTGTCTGCTCAGGATGAAGTTCTCCATTAGCTATTTTGGAGGTGAGAGTCCTCATAAGTTGTTTTGTAATTCTATAAATCTTGTGGCCCTCACCATATACTGTATATGGTGCCATATCGCCTACATAAAGATATGCACTCAGGGAAGGAGGTCATTCCTAATACATGGGCTAGAATTTCACTCAAAAGGTGGTTCTGTCTAGAAACAGGGATGGATAAACATTTTGCTCTTAAAGAATTCAATTTTTTTTCTTGCTTTATGTAAAACAAGTATGTAAAGGTTCTTTCTCAAGTGACATTCTGCCTCAATGGTAATTTTTTTTAAAAAAATGAAATAAATACAATCTTTGACCACATACAGAGTACTGTAAATAATACTTTTCTGCAAGAAGCTAAAGAAAGTATGCTTTCCCTTTTGAAGCTGACATTTATAATTATGGTAGGAAATGTATTTTATTTGCTATCATGGAGTTTGTGTTGAATGGAAAATCAGATGTGCTCATTATTGTTTTTTATGTTATGCATCAGTTTGTTTATTTGTCTATTAAAAAGGTAAGATACTTCCATAGCCATTCCATGCAGTTTCTGAATTACTAAAGTTTGGGAATTAGTCAACATTGTCATAACAAGAGGATAAATCCCAACTTTGGGGTCGAATTCTGAAATGTTAGAAGGGGGAAAGGAAAAGGGAGAGGCAGAAGATTTGGATGTCAATTTCAAAAGATTTTATTGATTAGAGCACTGCCAAAAATGCTTTCTATTTTAGCTTGCTGGGGGGTGGTCAAAATGAATACTTTTTATATGTACAGTGACCATATTTTCTTGGAAAAAATAAAGGACAAACCTGAAAAAGGGGCGAATCTGAAAGAGGTTCATAAGGATAAAAAATTTAATTGTTTATGTTTATAACTTCGCTTTACAGAAGAAAATTCAAGAGCAAAACCAAGAAAAACTTTAGAAAAAGGCATATTCTAATAAAGATATCTAAAAAGCATAAAAAGCTGTTATAAGAAGCAAGTATTAAAAAGGATTTCTGCAATCAGACTGTGCATTAAGTGGTACCATTTGTATGGTAAAAGTTAAATGACCAAGAAAAATGACAAAAGTGAGTTTTTGAAAAACAAATCTAAAGGACAGCTTTCTGAAATAAAGGGCTGTCCTTTATAATAAAGGATGGACTGTCACTGTATTTATATATAGTAGTAATATTGGGATGGAGAAAATATCCCAAATTATGAATCATTCTTAATTTTGGTTCTTCTTTTCCCCATCTCAGGAGAATACATTAAAACATGGAGGCCAAGGTACTTTCTGTTGAAGAACGATGGAACTTTTATTGGCTATAAGGAGCGACCTCAAGATGTGGACCAGCGAGAATCCCCCTTAAATAATTTTTCAGTGGCTCGTAAGTACTTCACAACAGACTTCTACATCTGTCCCTAACTAATTGCACCTTTTTGAAACATGATTTAGCTACTTAGATCATTTTTCCGCTAACATGGATGTATGACATACTTGTTTATGTATAAGCATTCATGTATGTTCTGTATATGTTCATGGCCAAACCATACTCCAAAACAAAAGACACCCCCCCCAAATGAATAGTGTTTGAAATAATTAGTACTGGTTAAAATTAATTACCTCTAAAAGAAGCTAACCAGGTTATAAAAGTGCACATGCACAAACAAATCATTCTCACACAGAACATGCAAGTACATATTTGTACTCATCCTTCTTCCCTCCATCCTCCAGAAGCAGCCAAAGAAAGAAAAGATGGGGAAGGGAGGGGAGGGGAGGAGGCTGCATTGGAAAGAGAAGAAAAGAAAATAAAGAAGGGGGGTTGAGCTGCTTCCATCACTCCTGTCTCACAGAAAGTTAAGGTTTTACTAAAATGTGTGTGGAAACCAGAGACAGGAGACTCTCCATCGAAGGACTCCATATTCAGTTTTTGGAAGTCCTTACTTTTATTGAGACCAAGCTCTGTTCTGCCTCTCTTTTGTGAATGTAGGAACATATCCTCCACTTCAAAGATAAATGGGGTTGGGGAGGGAGTTGTTTTCCTTTCAGGTAAAATACAATAGCTGAATGACAATACAGTTATGCCATATATACTAATCATTACTTTCTCTAGTCATTATATGATGAAAATGACCCTTCCTGCTTAAGAGGAAAGTTTAGCAAGCTTGGGGGTTTGCAGAAAAAAAAATGCAGAAATACACAAAATGGGAGTGGAAACGAGGGAGAAAACCCTCAAAGCAGTCCATGATAGCAGAACCTGCTTATTGGCCCAGGAAGCACACTGCCTGGGAAGAGGAAAGATATGGCTAGCAAAATGGAGTGGCGTATTCTGTCATAGGATGATACTGCCTGGAATCCTGAACAGAAGCATTTTTCAGGTTCTGTTTGCATCTTATATCAGGGTTTCTCAACCTTATCAACTTTAAGATGGTGGACTTCAACTCCCAGAATTCCCTAGCCAGCTTGCTGGGTGGCAAATTCTGGGAGTTGAAGTCCACACATCTTCAAGTTGCTAAGGTTGAGAAACCTGTCTTCTATGCTGTAAAACCCTGTGTAAAAAATAAAACAGAGTTTAAAAAAACAAATCCAGCAACACTTAAGCAATTGTTACACAGCTCAGAAACTGTATGGCTAACAACATCTAGGTCAAGTGACCATTATTTAAAAAGAAACTGAAACAGGTAGAAAGGTGTAAACTATTTAGCAAAGTGGGTATTGTACATTTGTTATTAACATAAAGCTTCCTCCATCTTATACTCCCCTTTGCTCACTTACTTTTATTTTTTGCTGCATTTTATTTTGCCTCCTTTTTCTGGAGCTGCTCTCCAATTTGTAATATAGCCACAAACAACCTACGTCCTGTATGGTGAGGATAGGCATAGGAGATGTTTTTGAAGCACCATAGCCAGTAGTCCTGAAATTCCATCATTCCTTTGTCCTTCTGAAAGTCATGTCCTCTGTCTTAGTATTTCAGCTGTCCTTTCCCTCAGTCTCCTAGAAAGTCATTTACAGACAAAAGGAGATGGAAGGTTATTTTCCTGACATTTATCAGTCCATGGGTGATGCCATCAAAGGCAAAGAGAGGCATTGGACACCTCCATCATGTCTTGTGAAATCTGACCTTTTTCTTGTTTTAAGTGCTTGGAGCAGAGTAAATATTTTGACATTCTAGGAAGATACTAGGATAATGTAGGGTGCCTCTCAACCACATAATGGCAATTTGCATCTGAATGCATTCGAACCCTGTTCACCTCCTCCTTATTTTTGAAAGACCCAGCCACCGTGAACAAATTGGACTTTAGAGTTCTCCTAACAATAGACATTTTAAACACTTGAACTTCCTCATTTTGGTGAGGAAATGTGTTTGGGGAGGAAGGAGCAATTAATCATAAATAGGAATTAATGTTATTTTTACCTGGTTTAGTTCACCTGGTTTAATTCTGTTTTGGAGAATGAGGAATTGGCTTTTTGAGTTTATTAATGTAGATACTACAGGACAACTTAATGAGAAAAGTACATCCCACAGACTTAAGAATGTTTATTTCATGGAGTCCTTGGTGTTCTCCGAGCTTGGTTATTGCTTGCAGACATTACATTACCTGACCGGGTAACATCATCAGTGCTGATGATCAGTGATGATTGATGATCAGTGATGATCATTGGCACTGATGATGTTACCTACTCAGGTAATGAAACATCTGCAAGCAAATAACCAAGCTCAGAGAGCACCAAGGACTCCACAGTTCAACCTGAGCTACATCTATTCTCTTCTATTGGAATGTCTATTTCTCTCAAGTCCAGGTATCAGCACTTGCAGTTCATAGGCAATGTAGGAACATTGCAAGTTTTTATTTATTTGTTTGTTTGTTTAATTTATATCACCACCCATCTCCCCCAACAGGGGACTTTGGGCGGTTTACAATAAAAGATAATAAAAACATATAAAACTAAAGTTACAATCTAGGAATGTAAATAGAATAAATAGATATAAAACCCAAGAGGAGCTGGAATCCCAATCCCAATCCCCCCATAGTAGGGGGTGCTATGTGCCAACCATCCCCAGGTGGAGCTGTTACCTTTCCCATCCCAAGCAAGGTGGCAGAACCAGGTCTTCAAATTCTTCCGGAAGGCCGGGAGCGAGGAAACCTGTCTCAATTCCGGGGGCAAGATGTTCCAAAGGGCGGGTGCCACTGCAGAGAAGGCATGCCTCCTGGACCCCGCTAGATGCAATTCCTTTGCTGATGGGGTCCATAGCATGCCCTCTCTGCCCAACCGGGTGGGACGGGACGATGTAATGGGGATGAGATGGTCCCTCAGGTACCCTGGCCCCATGCCATGTAGGGCTTTAAAGGTGATAACCAACACCTTGAATTGGACCTGGAAGTAAACTGGTATCCAATGCAGCTTGTGTAACAGCGGTGTCACATGTGCCATTTTTACAGCACCAATAACTGTCCGCAGCCGCATTCTGGACCAGCTGGAGCTTCTGGATACTCTTCAAGGGTAACCTTTTGTTGTACCAGAAAATTGTTCCATCTAATCTTTTGTTCCTGACATTGGATGGCAGTGATTCTCCAGAGGTTCAGGCAAGGGTTTTCCATCTCTCCTTGAAGATCCAAGACATTTACACCTTTCTGTGTGTAAAGCAGGCGGTGTACCATGAGCCATGGTGCCTCCAAGCACCCCAGCAGCGTTAAATGTTGTTGCACCATACAGTCCCCAGCTGTGGTTTAGGTGAGAATTATGATCTGGGAAGCATGATTAGCTTCTGGTGCTCTTAAAACATAGGACAAGGTATGCATCAGGCTTGTAGAAATGTTTCTCCTTGTCATTTAAACTACAGGGTCTACCAACTGAAGCTAATTGTGAAACAGTAGCTCTGGAGTTGTTACTTCTTCAGGATTAAATAAAGGCAGGGTTCACATGTTAGCTATTTTTTGCTTAATCTGAGTTCATTTAATAAGCCACAATTTCTGGGTTCATACATCTCACTAAGCCATTTGACAGTGTTCGTATAAGATGAAATGCCAACCAGACAATAACAACTGTTCCACTCCTGTTATATACAGATTATGGGGTAGTGCAAAGTCTGCCTTTTTTAAATTATTCTTAATGTATTGTTGCTATCAAGGACAGGGAGTCAGGAACTCTAGTGGTCTGCTGGAAATAACTAAAAGATCTGTCTGTCTTCTTGGCCTATACCTGTTCAGCCCTTCTAAAACACACTCCTGCATTCTGTACTTTCTGTCAAATTGCTGCATGACCTTATTAGAGTTCCTCCTGTTTAGGCATCAGTCCACCTACATAGTCCTTGTCTTTGGCAGAGTATTTGCTGATCACCTTCTGCCTCTCCTTGCCTGTATATTGTGTGCTACCTGAGGCCTGCCTCTCTAATTTTTGCTGTTTTATGTGTCAGTCAAAATACTGCACATTTTAAGTCTGCCCAGGTTCTCAGGGATGGATTGCTGTTTTTTTCTCCTCAGGACAAATCTTTGGAATGTTACATTATCTCTTATTACTACTTGTAGAGGTAAATCTCCTTTGAATTCAGCTTATAATACACCTAGTGACTTAATGGACACGTCTGTTTCTTGGCAACACTGGAGAAGTGGCTTGCTGTTATCCTTTTTCAGGATTTTTGTTTTGCTTCCTAGCCTGACCACAGCTCTCAAATTTCTTGGTGGTCTCCCATTCATCTACTAACCAGGTCAGACCCAGCTTAGCTTTGTGAGCTCAGTCAAGATTGGCTAATTGTTTCTGCTGCACCCTTTGTTTTGCATGGGGAAAGAATCATATTATGCATACTGAATAGTAGAATTTGACCAGACTTAACCAGATAACAGGATTGTTATGTATGACACTTAGATGTGATAGTGGACCAGAACTGCTTTCCAGAAGGTCCCCTTCCCCTTTCCCAAACATAGCATCTAAATATTTTGTGATGTCATTAACTCCTTGGAAGGTAGTGCTCTTTACATACACTTAAATCTTGTTGCCCCATCTTGAATTAAAATCAGCAGGATTGTTCATATGACTTTGGGTTATTGCTCAGTCACTGTAGGTTAAAGATGCATATGATCTTGTTGACTAGGTGCCCAAGTATTTGGAATCTATTAAGACTCAGGAATTGTGATTTTGCAGGCATGGGAACTGACTGAAAGATTTATTATGGCATACTGGAAGAAGAAATCTATACCTCATTTGCAGATATTGCCTGTGTTGTTTACCTACATTTGAATTAGTGTTGTTTTCCCCCACAAGTTGTCGGGAAGAAGATTTTTGGGTAATAGGGTCACCTGTTTTAGTTTCGTTTTTTAAACAGTTTCCCAGGCCTTTTAAAATTCTCCTTTTCCTTTGCTTATGAGAATTAAATTTGAATCAGACTATATTGTTAAGACTGTTCTATGTATGCTTTTTTCTCTATTAAGTAGCTTGATTAAATTAAAATAAGCATTTTTTAAAGACTCCCATGTAGGCAGTAAGTCTTCTGGACAGAAATCATATTGTTTGTATTTTCTGTTCCACATCCATCCTGTTTTGCCGTACAATTTTGGTGATATCTAGCACCTAGCCACAGCAGCCTGAAGCTGTTTTTCCATAAAATCATGGAGCTGCAGAATACCTGAGTGGTTCAGCTAAGCCAGTGTTTCTCAACCTTGGCAACTTTAAGAAGTGTTGACTTCAGCTTCCAGAATTCCCCAGCCAGCAAGGCTGGGTGGGGAATTCTGGGAGTTGAAGTCCACACATCTTAAAGTTTCCAAGGTTGAGAAACACTGAGCTAAGCAGTAGCTGATCGGGTGATGGTTTTGCAGCTGCAGGATTGGTCCTACCCAAGTAGACATATTTCAGATCCAGTCTTAGAAAGTTTGAAAATTGTAGGAAGCTATTCCTGTGGGTCTTCCTTTTCCAGCAGTTCTCTTCAGCTTAATACATTTGTAAACCTGTTTATTGTAAATATGAAAAAGGGTATTTGGCACTGTTCCCAGCCTGCACTCACTTGGGGTTTATGTTTGGCCATAACTCTGCTTTTAGATTAGTGAAGATGTAACTCCACGCTCTTTAAATAATAGCTTTTCCTATTTGTGAGCTTTTTTCCCCTATTTTTTGTTTGTTTGATATAAGTTAGAAGTGAGGAAATTAATTAATTAATTACCACGAGTCTCAGCGACTTAATGGAGTTGAGGATGGTGGGGCAAGAAGCAATTTTGGTGAAATATACTGCGATTTTTTTTTCTTTAAAGTATTCTACAAGATTTTGTTTTCAGTTAAATCTTGCTTCCCTTCTTGATGTGTTCCATAATGATTGAGCAGGGTAATTAGACAGCATATTGTTCACTAAACAAAACATTTCTCTGTGACATACTTGAATTATAGTGGTTATTAACTGACAAATCTCTTATTATTCATCTTGCTGTGTGCTTTTAAAGATTGCTAGATCAGCAAGCTTAACAAATATCAATGGGACAGTGCTGATTTAGAGGAAACATGTCGATTTTAATTGGTCGTGTTCCATTGCTTGTAGCATACAGCAATAATAAAATGTCACACTTGAGGTCAAAATAATTTTAACTCTCTTACAACATTTCCTCTTCTAGTCTTCTCTTGTTAGACTGCTCAAAGAAAGGCTGCAAATGGGCCGGGATGGGGTCAACAGTTGCCAGGGGAGGAGGGAATCATTTTTGGCCTAACGTCTCTGGCCCATACCAGATAAGTATTCATCTAGTCCTGGTTCTTGGTTGATACATTAACACCTGTCCTTGCTCCTGGGAAATATAAATCCATAAATCAAGTCAAGCAACAGAGACAAGGAATTGTTTTCATGCATTGTTCCAGCTAAATTCCTCCCAAAGTAGAATTTGGTGATAGATTTAGAACTCTGTCATCATGTTATTAAAGAATAGGATTCCAACAAGTCAGGACTGAAAAAAGAAGGTCCAGGCCCTCTTTTTGCCTTCTTCTCCTTCTCGCTGAGGAGGCTGAGCCTTCAGAGAGTATACTGTAGATGCAACTACATGTGCTGGTTGTGTGGCAGTAAGAAAAGTACTGTCTCTATGTCCTCTGATTTGGATTTCATTTGGATGATAGAATTTCCCCAAAATATCTGATACACAGCAGCAACTATTGAACATATGAGCCTGAAGGTTTCATGTGATCATCTTAGGTAATCCATGCCATCTTTCTCCTGTGTTAGCTATTAACAATCTAATACCCTTGAATTGTATTGGACTGTAACTCCTATAATCTCTTCTCATTGGCCAGGCTGATTCAGGGTTATAGGATATGTAGTCCAAAACCTTTTGAGGGTACCACAATATACATGCTTTATATGTTTCTTTGCAATGAAGTTTCCTTACATGTCTGGCCTAGCATTTGCTCAGTAATAGGAAACACAATGACTCTTTGTGGTTTCTGTGCATCCCACTTATGGGTCTTCCGGCTATACAGTACTGACTGTTTTTCTAGAAAGTCCAAAGCTGAGCATTTTGACAGAACTGTACCTTCTAATGCACACGCCTTTCTTCAAGGCATTCCCCTGCTTCAGTTCTTCTTCTGCCACATCGGCAATGTTTTGTAGTGCCTTGGGCACTGCTGAGCATTCAGCAATTGGCATCCTGTTACTTCATTCTTCCTGGTTGCCATTCTGTCCTTGAATCCTATTTTCTTAGCATTTTTATTTTCCTTGGGTGGTTTTTGTTGAGGCTTTCCTCTTGACCTGTGGCCTCAAGGCTGTTCTTTTGCACATGTGTGAACTGCACGAATAAGCCCCATGGCAGCAGCTGAGGATATTCTCTGGCCCTCTCCTATCTCAGAGAAGGCTATCAAGTTGCCACTTGTGCTCATTGTCACATCTTTACCTTACAAGTCTGTCATAATCACTTCTCAAGGTTTCATGCTTCATTTTGGAAGCAGGTGCTTTATGCTGTGACTCCAACCATACCATGTCCTCGGCTTCAAATTGTTCTGGCAAGATTGTTTGAAGCAAGATTGGCATCAGATTGTTCTGGCTTTTCCGTAAATAGGTCACTGGACAGAATCTGTAAAAGGCGGCTTCTTTAGATCTGGGAGCAATGAAAGAGTGGTAGGCAAGCTGGTAGTTCCCTGATGTTTTTGAATGCAACTCTTACAGTTGCTGAAGCATATTGACATTATATTCCCAATGTTCTGGATAATGCCAGGTTATCTACTCTGGCAGAATTATTTTATGAATCAGGGTTCAGTTTAAGAAGCGATGCCCATGGCCACAGAATTAACACAACTATCAACAGTTACACTTCCCACTTTGTTGGGATGGTGACTTTTTTTTTAATGGGGTTTTTGTGCACTTCTCTTGGTAAAACTTCTTTTCTTTAGTTGTTTAATGCACTCTTTCCTTTTAAACCTAATTGGATTCTTTTAGTTGGATACAGAGTAACCTTGGCATGCCTTGAATGAAAAACTACATCTTCATGTCATTAAAAAAAACCCCAAAGTACTCTTTGAGGGGCTTCACAGTTCAGCAGTAAATGAAGCATAAATATATGGCCTCAAATGCAGCAGCTAAGAAAGGGAGAAAGGGAGGGTGGAGGAAAGAAATTCAGCCAGTGATGATAAATATTTAATCTTGTTTTAAGTGTGCAAATTGGAAGCTTTTAGTTTTAAAAGCAAGCATGAACTTTGAGTTGCTGCCTTAATAATACCAGAGTATAAACACGAAAAGCATCCAAAAAGCTAATGATTGCAACTGAAGTGTGCTACATTTTCTTGATGGTAGGCTCTATCTATCTATCTATCTATCTATCTATCTATCTATCTATCTATCTATCTATCTATCTATCTATCCATCCATCCATCCATCCATCCATCCATCCATCCATCCATCCATCCATCCATCCATCCATCCATCTATCTATCAAATTTTGCTACCGCCCATCTCCCCCAAAAGAGGGACTCTGGGCAGTTTATGTCCCCATTATTACTATTGGACTTCAGTAAGCAGGTCTGCTTTAGCATTTGGTATTAAAATTAAAAAGAGGCTTTTTTAGCTCTTGAGCTTGACACAGACAATTAAGAGTATGTGAGCAATGCCTCCTAAAATTTCAGAAACAGAATGGTATTAGACGATGACATCTCAGTGAAATGCTTGGCTTCTTGTTGCTTGGCTTCTGACTACAGGTAGTCCTCAAAGTTGTGACACTGCTGAACAAGGGGTACTTACAACCGGCCCTCAAGGTTCTGTTTGTTGCGGCACTCATGCGGTCATGTGATCATAATTTGGGTGCTTGGCAACTGGCTTGCACTTAATGACAGTTGCAGCATCCCACAACCACGTGATCGCCATTTGTGACCTTCCCTGTCAGCTTCCCACAAGCAAAGTCAACGGGGAAGCCAGCAGGGAAGGTCGCAAGTCACTGTGGTAATTCCCCCACCCCTCTGCCGCCTTGTGTACTGCACCATGCCCTCCTTCCCTGGGCCTCCCTGCACTCAACACACCTTGCGCTCTCCTTCTCTGGGCCTCCCTGCTTTGCATACATGCACCCAAGCCCCCCTTCCGTTGGCTTCCTTGCCCTCAGTTAATTGTTCGTAACTTGAGGACTCCCTGTGGTAGAGTTAGGATGAATTAGGAAAGCTGTAAAAAGTGCAGTATAAAATGTCAGTGAGCTGAAATCTGTGCAGATTTCAGAAATCAGTTCTTGGCGCAGGACTGAGGTTACATGAAGGCAGTTGTGCTTCCCACAAAGTAAGAAGGTTATTTGGCAGCTATTCATTCTGGTCAGAAATACGGGGCAATTTCTCATACTCTTTAATTTTATTTGCTTAGTGAAATGTGCACAACATACTGGGTTGATTCGGGGCCAGGTGAAAGTGCTGATGGCCTTCCATATCACCATGCCACCATTTAAAGTGAGGTCCCACTTTAGTCTGTTCTGTTAGTTTCTCTCCTGAAGAACTATTTGCGGAGATTTCCATGCCTGATTAATCACAACGGTTTGCTGGATAAGAAGAAAGACAAATGATTATTTAAACCTGCTTACATACCATGACTTTCTTCCCTCAATCTGCGGTAGAGTGCCAGTTGATGAAGACAGAGAGACCTAAACCAAACACATTCATCATCAGATGCCTCCAGTGGACCACAGTAATTGAAAGAACATTTCATGTGGAGACTCCAGAGGAGCGGTATGTTTCTTTCAGCCTTAAATACAAAAACAACTTGCAAAAGCAGATGTAAATGTTCAGCATTATTAGAGAGCTCCATCTTCTCAAATGCTTTTTTTTTTTATTGGTTTGGTGCTGTGGGCTTTACAGTCTCATTTCCCATGAAATTCACTTTTATCAGATTGGATGGGGGTGGAATAGGGAACTCTTACAGAAGGAACCTCTTGTGAGTGTACTTCCCTACTAAAAGTGCTCACTGCATACATGCGTAACAAAGTCTTGTATTTCTACCTTTCCCAACTAAATAGCTTTCCAGTATGTTGGACTGAAATTTCTGTCATCCGCTACCAACCAGGTGCCTTATGTAATAACCATAAGAACACATTTTTCTCTAGCCTAGAGTTTAAAATACCTTAGGAAGAAAAATGGTGATTCCTAACAGTATTCCTGTTTTCTAAAATTTCGAACGTGACTTAAGCCCAATTATTTTTTTGGAAAGTAAGCTTGGAAGTAAGCTTTGCATCCTTCCCCACCTTTAAAAAAAAATCACACATCACAATGAAATCATTTTTATTTTTGTCTTAGGGAAGAATGGACAAAAGCCATCCAAACAGTAGCAGACAGCCTTAAGAAGCAAGAGGAAGATATCATGGATTTTCCATCTGGTTCCCCCAGTGATAATTCAGGTGCTGAAGAAATGGAAATTTCTATGACAAAACCAAAACACAAAGTAGTAAGTATTATCTCAGTCTCACACACACTCCACCCATATGAATTCCATATGGCTTTGGTGTCATAAGCTGCCTTTTTCAGTTTGGTATCCTCAGTTTCCAAAATTCTCAACCAGCATGTAGTCTCAGTGCCTCTAGAGAGTACCAAATTGGGAAGGCCACCATAGAGTATCTTTTGCAGCATTGTGTTCTGCAAATTAATTTTGATTTTGGGGCTTTGAAACTGCTACAGGAAAGCCTGGGGTACCTTGCAAGCTTTAGAGGAGTTTCTTGGTGAAAAGTTCACTAAAGGAGTTAAATTTTTCTGAGAGATAGTGTCAGGACCCTGTAGATGTCAGAGACAAATTGGGTGGCTGGATACTTACTAACAAGATTTTAGAACAGGCAGGGAAGTATGAAGAAGGCAGAGACTGGATTAGGCTTACCCATCCTTGCATTTTAGACGTATGGGTTAATATAAATTAAGTTGTAATCTGTAGCTTATCAAGGGTACCAGATTTGTTGTAGTTACTGCAGCAAAATTAAGATGGTGGCTGTTATGTACTTAAGTCAGCATCCTATGAGAAGTTCTCAAAATCTTAGATTCTGATGTAGGAGAGTTGTACTTAATCTTCTTATAATCCTTTAGAAAAGTTTAATTCATATCCTTAGATCAGTGTTTCTCAACCTCAGCAACTTTAAGCTGTGTGAACTTCAACTCCCAGAATTCCCCAGCCATTAGAATTCTGGGAGTTGAACTCCACACAGCTTAAAGTTGCTGAGGCTGAGAAACACTGCCTTAGATAGTGAGATATGTTGAAACAGTTGTTCACTGAGAGGATAATTCTGGAATATAACTGGTAAGGAATTTCTTTACATCTCCATATAAATGCATAGGATGTCTGGGTTCATTCATTCTGTTAAGCCATAATTTATTCAGTTTACTTTTGGTTTTAGCATAATTGTGAACTCAGCCACTATGATTTACCCTTCTTTTGAAAATCTGGATTCATATGATAAGAGAACTGGCAGATCTGTCGAAGTTGTCAGTTATTTCCCTTCCTTTATTTTTAATTGGCCTGTAACATTTTAACCTGTCTTCAACAGACTATGAATGAATTTGAGTATCTTAAGCTGCTGGGAAAAGGTACTTTTGGAAAGGTCATCCTGGTGAAAGAGAAAGCAACTGGACGCTATTATGCTATGAAAATTCTGAAGAAGGAAGTAATTGTTGCGAAGGTAAGGATGTCATGGTTTACCACTTCTGCTTTCTAGAGCAGTAGGGATGCTGAATCTGTCAGGATCGCTTTTTTCCTCAAACCTGAGGTTTTTAAATCTCAAGATATGTTTCAACTCATTTATGAAGTTATTTGCAATTTTTGATAAACTCTTAGTGAAAAAAAAATTAAATTTTCAGAGAATTGAGATCTGTTTTTTCATAGTATGACATTAAGCCATAGATTAGTACCACCCGGACAAGCCTCAGCCTCTCCTCCTCCTCCTCCCTCATGCATTCCCTCCTTCGTGGCAATCCACAGTTTACCTTAATATCAGAGTTAGGCAAGCTGTAGTTTGTGTAATTATAGTTGGCAATGAAGAGAATCAGGGAATGGCATTGGGGATGTGGGTATCTGTTCTGTTCTCTGAAAATTGCTGCAGAACAGAGTGTAACTGAAATCAGTCAATTAATAAAACTTGAGATTGTCAGCTTGAACTCTATGAGCTAAATTCATGCATAAAACTAAGCCAGTGAGGTTGCTTTGGTTCTGGCTCTGTGTGGTATCTGAACCCAACCACAGTGGTGTGTAACCCATACTTTATGGATTGGCATTATATGTGAGTTAGACAACTATTGTTTCTTCAACCTGAATTGATCTGTGGTTATCAAATCTGATGTGGAAACCCAGCCATGGTGCCAAGAGAGAAAGAAAGGAAGAAGGAAAGAAAGACTGAATAAATCTGATGTATCATAGTCTTTTTTGAAGAGATTTCCTGGTGTTAGGGTTTCCTGTAGTTGTTTCATTTTGGCTAGAGTTGGCTGGTATAGCATGGATTAAAAAAATCTGTCCTTAAAAGTTAAATTGATTATAGTATGGTGAATGTGTGCCCTTCTAGATGTTATTGAACTCCAGCTCCAATTGATCCTAGCCAGCCCAGTCAATGACAAGGAATGGCAGAAGATGTAATGCATCTTGACTTCAGCAAAGAATTTGACAAAGCATAACATACTGATTAGCAAGCTAGTTAAGTGTAGGCTAGATGGCATGACAGTTAAGTGGATACATAGCTATTTCAAAAATCATACTCAGAGTTCTCATCAGCTCTGCAGTTGAAGTATCAAGTGAGCTGCTACTAGTTCAGCCTGGATCCTGCACTCTACAATATTGATTACTTGGATGAAGAAGGGCAAGG
Organism: Candoia aspera; assembly: GCF_035149785.1. NCBI lineage: Eukaryota > Metazoa > Chordata > Lepidosauria > Squamata > Candoiidae > Candoia > Candoia aspera. The sequence continues at coordinate 316,628,313 of NC_086153.1, forward strand.
AATGCTTATCAAATTTATGGAATAGCTGATGCTTTAGAAGGCAGAAATAAAATTCAAAATGATCTTACAGAACTGGGCTCAGGCTAAGGCAAATGCAAGTTTCCTCACTTAGAAAATGGAAATACAGAAGAACCGAATGCAGGATACCTAGCTTGGCAATATTACTTCTGAAATATTTGAAATTTGTGGTAGTAGTTGACTGCAAACTGAACATGAAACAGCCATGAGACTCAGCTACAAAAAGGCAAATGAGGTTTTAAGGTGCATCAACAGAACCGTAGTTTCTAAATAATGGGAAATCATAGTTCCACTTTATTCTGTACTGGTCAGTTCCTACCCCAGAAGTATTCTCTCCAGTTCTGGGCACCACACTTTAGGGATTCAGACAAACTGGGGAAAAGGTTAAGGGAACGGCTGTGAGGATGATCAGGGGACTAGGAACAGAGTCCAGGGAAGAGAGATTCAAAGGTCTGAAAATAGCGTTTGGAAAATATTTGTAGCTCAGGGTTGAACTGTGGAGTCTTTGGTGCTCTCTGAGCCTTGGGCAGACAGGGGCATGCAATACCACTCTTCCCCTTCCTGACATGATGTTGCACAGAAGATCATGGCCTATTCTTCATCAGTCCAGAGTGCAGGACATAGAATTATAGATTTAAGTTACTTTCAAGTAACTTTACAACAAGTAACTTTACCTTCGCAACAATTACTTCCTTCTTCAAAATTCCAAGCAGGTAAATTCCTAAGGGAAATTCCAATGAAATATTAGAAAAAGTCTTCTGACAATAGCAGTAACGCTTCAGCAGTGGTGCCAGTTATTCTGAGAGTGGTGGGTCTCCTTCCCTGAATGTATTTACATGTAGGATAGAGAGCCATCTGGCAGAGATGCTTGGATTTGGGTTTCTGAACAGAGCAGGAGATTGGACTCAGAGGCCTAAGTGGGCCCTTCCAAATTGATGATTCTGTGAGATGCAGTCTGGTAGGACACCACATTTCTCAGACCTGTACTATATAAAGTGGCTTTTAAAAGCTCTGCTTAATTTTCTAGGGAATTTAGGAAGGCTGTTTTATTTATTCCTTGGTCAAAAGTAGTACTGTATTTATAGTTTTTTTTTAATAAGTAAAGCTGAATTGTCACAAATTGTTACTATTTGGGTTGTCCTGCAGGATGAAGTGGCACATACTCTGACAGAAAACCGGGTTTTGCAGAATTCTAGGCATCCATTTTTAACAGTAAGCATTCTTTCTGTAATTTTCTCTTTCTTAAAGTCTCCTATGAATGAATAGAGATGGTTACCTCTGTGTTTGTTCTCATTAACAAAAGCAGATTAGAGGCATATGTTTTTCCAAACTGGATGAAATATGTGATAAGCAACCTGATCCAGTTGATGTAGTATAACTTAGAGTCAATTTGTGAGCAAACAGTTGCTTTTACTATGCCAACTTGTAAAGGGAAGAACATCATCCAACACACAATTATAATATAGAATTTCTCATCTGAAGAGGTACAGATGAGCAACTTGGTGGTTCTAAAACTTGGGAAGGTGTTAGATAAAACTATTAGTGCCTGCTCATCATGATGATTGAATATTATTTCTAGTTTCAGAGGCAGTTTGTTTTTAGCACAGCCTTGGAAATAAGCTTATAAAATGTATAACCTGCCTAAAGTTTAGTACATAAATAAGCAGTGCCCTGGTGGGTTGGACCTCTGACCCATCTAGTCCAGCAGTCTGTTCTCACAGTGGCAACCAACTGCACAAGGAAGCCCACTAGTCTCCAGCAGATGGCCTTCAGAAGTAGTAACCCTGCCATCAAGTCTAACAGCCACTGATCCCGATGATTTCCATGAATTTGTCCAACCCTTTTTTGAATCCAGACAAGTCGGTAGGCAGCACATATATCGTACTTTTCTTACTCTTCCATACCCTTTCTGGCATGCAGTTCCTTACAAGCACTTACAAACAGTTGTTTGTCACCCTTCTGTGGGAAATACCAGAATGCTCATAATTACCCCAATAATCATGTAAGTGGTTTCTCAGAGATACCAAAATTGCTCTAGTGTACACATTTTTTGGAAAAAACTTCTGGCAGAGCATTTCAAAATTCACACGAACATGTTTGTTTTTAAAAATCCAATTTTGATTGAGCCCAGTCTACTTTTTAAAATCATCTTCCGTCCATCTTTTTTTCATTTGGAAAGTGCCTAATTCCTCACCAGGTCTCTTCATGTCTGAGAGATAGTCTTGTAATTGTGCTTGATCACCTGGCAGTAGTGTTGCAGCACTCATCCTAACTATAGGGAAAAGAAAGGTCACCTCAATTGTCCTCCCAGCTGAAGGACTCTTGTTCTGAAGCTTACCCTTTACTGTAGAGTCCCCAGTTCAAAAATGTTGGTGGCAATTGCTTTAACATTAGATAGATAGATAGATAGATAGATAGATAGATAGATAGATAGATAGATAGATAGATAGATAGATAGATAGATATGCACATGCGGCTGGATATTTCTTGATGTGTGTGTGAGAGAGAGAGACTGGTGCCAAACTGTAGCACCAGGCTCTGGATGTTGGAAGAGCTTACATCTAGCCCAAACCTACAGGTCTTACTTTATCATCCTTGCTTGTCAGAAGAGGGGCTATCAATGTAGGATAAATGTTGTTTTCAGTAAAGTTGTTCTGTGACTGTTCTTCAGCCTAAATAGAGATTCACTGGAACAGAAATACCTGTCTTAAGCCGTTCACTCATCTGGTTCGATATCAGCTATGCCAATTGAAAGCAGATCTTCAGACATTCAGAAAGTAGACTCTCCCAGCCTTACTCAAGATGCCATGGGTCATATTTGGGACCTTCTGTATTTTTTAAAATTCAGCAACAGTTTGGTAGCCAGGGCTATGCATGATAAGAATGCTCTATTCTTTAATGTAAGCTTGGCTACCATTAGGTTTTGTCTGGAGCTGATCCTCATTGTATCCAGTTAATAGTGCCTGCTTATTAAATCCCCTTCTAGAACATTAGTACGCACCTGAGAACTCTGGGAACTCAGTGGTCATGAATAATTCTTCAATTCCTACTGTTAGTTTTCTACCTGCAGAATGAGTATTATAATAGTTTATGAAAATAGTGGAGAAAAGAGAAGGTTGTTGAGAAGGTGTTGGGCTGCTCTTACAAAGAATCCAGGAGAAGGAGGATTATCTGGACCATTTCATTCAGGATTTGGGCCTTGGTATGTGCTCAGTCCTTTTCTACAAGAAGCTGCTTAAAGAGGCACAGATTGAAGTATACTTAGTTGTATGTGTCCATCCTGGGCCAGGCAGAAAGTGTAGTGGAAGTCTGACCTGATGTCTGGAAATTGTCCGGGTCAGCATGAGGAAAAACAGGCTTAAGCTGAAACCTAGCAAATTGGAGTAGCTGTGGAGGAGAAAGCCAACTGATTCCAGAGACAGTACATCATTAACTCTGGATTCTCCCCTGGGCAAATCAGGTTTGCAGTTTGGAGCTGTTTCTGCTCAAACAGCAGATAGAAATTGGGGCCAAGAGGACCTTATCTTGTGTGCCAGGTGTGGCCATTCCTGGAATAGGAGGCTTTGCTCATGGTCACTCATCTTGTCACCCAGCCTATTGCAACTTGCTCTACATAGGGCTGTCCTTGAAGACCACTCAGAACCTTCAGCTGGTTCAGCATGTGGTGACCCAGGTTGCTACAGCTGCTCCAAAGTTCAGTCATGTAATCATGCCTCCCTCTTGTGGAACACATAGCCCTGGACATTTGGACCATCTCCTCTTTAGTTGGTTTTCGAAGAGCAGTGAAAACGTGGTTCTTCAGGAGAGCATTTGAAGCTAAAGAGTTTTTTTATGACTCCTGAATGGTTGCGCATCAGATTAGCAGCTATTAGTGGATGTATTTGTTTTGGTTTGGTTTGAATCTTGTGTTCTGTTAATTCTGTAAGCCACTCAGAGCTAGTGGGAATTGAGAAGCATAGAAACCAAAGCAAATAAATAAGGGAAAAGTAGTTTGGATAAAGGGTACTTTTGACTTTATTAACGTTTGAAGTCAAAAGTCCTTTTGATCCCATCTTCAATAAGAGAACCAGGTGATTCATGATCAGCTAATGGATCTCCAGCAGGACTTGCCAGAGTTGCGGAAAAAAAAGTTCTTGCTCTGCATCCAGAAAATGGTGTCTTATACAATCCATTATTATTTATGGATATGTTTATTTTTATCTAAGGCCAAAGTTGTGACTCCTCTGGCTCTGAAACCCCAGCTGTAACTTCTGGGCTGCAGCCCAAGCAAAACAAAACAGAGAGCATGTCAAACCAAGCTGGCACTTCTTGCACTGCAAAAATGTGCATGACGCGTGGAGGCACCACCACTTGGGGGCTTCCCATTCAGAAGCAGTGCATTTCTGGTTGCTGGGGGCAAAGCATTAGTGGAAGGGAGAACAGTTGCTGGATGGAGCTTTAGATCAGACATAGTAGGGCTCTTTCATTTGTTTGCTTATTTATTTGTTTGTTCAATTTATATAGCTGCCAATCTCACACACATGACTTTGGGCAGCTCACAAAAGAAAAATATTAAAAATAACCAGAATCTTACAGCAAAAACCACTAAAACACATTAAAATTAATAAAACTTTATTAATAAAGGCTATATAAATGTGATTAAATAAATAAATAATAAAAACGATAGTTATCAGGATGACTTCTTTGGTGCACAATTTTGGAAACAGAATTGGGCATAACCTTCAATATCGGTCTTCTCAATGAAATACTGCAACATCACTCTTGCACCTATCTTATCTCTGCTTCTCCAGCTTAACTGAATGTAGTTGGTAAATTGTAAAGTATTCACCTGGAATTTTCTTTAAAAAGAAATGTCCAAGATAAATAAAGTAATGTCTACTTTATTTTGCTTTACATTTATTATTTATTTATCTATCTGTCAAATTTGTCACCGCCCATCTCCTCCAACCGGAGGGACTCTGGGCGGTTTACAATATAAAACAATATATAATAAAATTCCAATAAAATCCCTCTAAAACAATTTGTCAACTACCCCATCTAATAAAATCCAGATGGCTGTGATCTCCTTCATTCACTATGTAGGAGGGGCACTTCAAGGCACTAGCCAACCCCAAGTATGGTGATTCTCCTCCCTGCCCCAAGCCCGGTGGCAGAGCCAGGTCTTCAACTTCCTCCGGAAGGCTAGGAGCGATGCGGCTAATCTCACCTCCGGGGGCAAGATGTTCCAGAGGGCGGGCGCTACTGCTGAAAAGGCTCGCCTCCTGGACCCCGCCAGATGGAAGTCTCTTATCGATGGGTTCCATAGCATGCCGTCTCTGCATGATTGGATGGGATGGGCTGATGATGCAGGGAAGAGGCGGTCCCTCAGGTAACCCGGTCCCACGCCATGTAGAGCTTTAAAGGTGATAACCAACACCTTGAATTGGACCCGGAAGCAAACTGGTATCCAGTGCAGCTCACATAGCAAAGGTGTTATGTGCACCCATCTAGGGGCGCCAAAAGTAGTCCACGTGGCCGCATTCTGAACCTGCTGAAGCTTCCAGATACTCTTCAAGGGTAGCCCCATGTAGAGCACATTGTAGTAGTCTATATAGGAGATAACAAGGGCATGAGTGACTGTCCGAAGGGCCTCCCGATCCAGGAAAGGGCATAACTGGTGCACAACACAAAGCTGTGCAAAGGCCCTTCTGGCCACGGCTGCCACCTGCTCTTTGAGCAGGAGCCGTGAGTCCATGAGGACCCCCAGGTTACGCACCGGGTCTGTCTGGGGCAGTGCAACCCCATCCAGAACTAAAGATGACAGAGTCCCGGATACGGAGGAACCCTTAACCCACAGCCACTCCGTCTTACTAGGGTTCAGCCGAAGCCTGTTGTTCCCCATCCAGACCCCCACAGCCCCCAGGCACTGAGAGAGGGCAGTCACAGCATCACTTACCTCACCTGGGATGGAGATATACAATTGAGTATCATCGGCATACTGATGATACCTCACCCCGTGGTGACGGATGATCTCGCCCAGTGGTTTCATGTAGATGTTGAATACGAGAGGAGAGAGGACCGAACCCTGTGGCACCCCACAAAGGAGGGGTCAAGGGTCGGATCTCCCACTCCCTATCACCACTGATTGGGACCGGCCCTGGAGGAAGGAGGTGAACCAGCGCAGAACCACGCCGCCCACCTACAACTCCCTGAGCCGACCCAAAAGGATACCATGGTCGATGGTATCGAAAGCCGCAGTATACATTATACTTTTGCTTTTGCTATCACTGCTACCCTTATTCATCAATATGCATATAGCAGAAGCATCAGACGGAAAAATTAAATTAGGGAGAATACTGCACCCTATCAAACATAGTTAAAGATGTTTCATTCCAATACAGAGTAAACAGCGATCATCTTTGACATTGTTCTTTTGCATTGCAAACTCTTCCACAGATCTTGTTATCTCAGTTTGGCACTGTATTGTTGTCCCAGTTCAGTACAGTCTTAAAGACTGTGCCAGAGAGGAATTCTGGATCTGCATAAAAAGCAAGAAAAAAAGAGGAGATTTGCAGTTAAAACAGGAATACTCATAGCTTGTACTAAAAGTGTAGTTGTTCACTTTAGAAAAGAGGCAGGGGTTCATTCAGCAGAGAGGGACTCATCGTTTTCTGGTATAGCACACTTGATTTGTGAGTTCTCAGGGCAAAAGTCCAACCCTAGTCATCTCTTGGTTGGTTATAAAGAGGAACAGATGATGTAAAACTAAGTTTTTGTGTACTCTTTTTTTATAGGCATTGAAATACTCCTTTCAGACGCATGATCGTTTGTGTTTTGTTATGGAATATGCTAATGGAGGGGAGGTAAGAATCATGTTCCTAAAGATCAAATGCGGTTAAGTGTTCTGAAATTTATGCCATTTTAATGGTTGGGAAACTTCTCAATTTGTCTATTAGCCTCTTTAAATAGCTTGCTAAGATCAGGCCTTTGATTAATGGCAGAGCAGAAGCTTCCTATGTGTAAGGAGGCAGTTTTACTTCTTGGCATTTCCATCTTAAATGATCTAAGTGTAGAAAAAGCCAGAGACCTTGGAAAGCGAAAACAATAAAAGTGGATTATATGAACTAGATCAGTTCATATAATCCACTTTTATTATATGAACAACCCCAGCAACTTTAAGATGTGTAGACTTCAACTCCCAGAATTCCCTAGCCAACATGCTGGCTGGGGAATTCTGGGAGTGTAAAGTTGCTGAGGTTGAGAAGCCCTGAATTTGATGGAACGGTGACACTGCCTGATGTAAAGCAGCTTCAATTAAGTCAGTGTCTCTTGCTAAAGCCGGGGTGGGCAGCTCCCCAACTCCATTTTCATCTCTCTGAAACTTTCTACCATCATGTCCCAGAAGTTCTAAGGAAAAGCATGGTTTTGGTGGTACCTTTTTCCTAATAGTTTTTTGAAAAACAAGTAATATTCCATTCTGGTAGGCTTAATGCATCGATTCTGCTTGTCAGCTCCCCCCCCCCACACTTCTCTAGTAAGTTCTCTGCAACACATGTCCTTGTGACTTCTAGAGGCTGCTCCCCCCCCCCCCAACTTATAGCACCCAGCTACAAAAAGAGTTGCAAAAGTACAACAAGGACTGTAATTCTGAGTGTAATTATCAGGAAGGAAGTCCTGCTAACTTTCTAGGCAGCAATTAGAAAAACTACTCTTGATTTATGTTTGCTCCACGGAATGAGACTGAAAATAACAGATTGATTATTTCAGACACTTTCTCCCCTGCCCTCTTTCTTTCTTTCTCTCTCTCTCTCTCTGGTTCTCCCCATCCGCCCACCCCATCCCAAATCTCTGCACTGAACAGTTAGCACAGCAGGGAGGGGCTACAGTTTCTTGTTCTGTAAAAGTAGGTGCAGGCAATCTTTCAGGCTAAATCAAAGTATATGTTGCATCAGCTGCTGTCACGTTTTTGGTAGATTCTCTGTGGCAAGCCCTGGGTATTCTGTGGGGGAAAGGGACATCCTGTGCTGGTGGAAAGCTTTACAGTACACCTAGAGCTCATGGAGCATTGCATCCCAAGTCAGTATTTGTAAAAGAGAACTATATTTGCTAATAAAGCCAATAAACTTTAGGCAAAGTAAGTAGTGAAAAATTCATAGAACAGTGCTAAAAATTACTTAAGAAATAACAAAACCTGAAGGAAATATACAAAGCAGAAACATGACATAAAGGACAGCATGATAAAAGCAGGCGCGTGTTCATTCTTTTCACTGGCATCACTTTATAGACATTGCATAAATTTCTTTTCATGTGTAATTATTTCTTTTCATGTGTAATTACTTCTTTTCATGTGTAATTATTTCTTTTCATATGTAATTATTTTTTACTGGGGCAGAATTTTGATTTCTACAAATTTCTATAAAGTCAAACTACATAATTCTGTTTTGGAGTTAACCAACATGTGTTTTAATCTGAAAACCCCAAGTATCCTTGCAGTTGAGGAAAAGTAGCCTAGTAGAAAGTTAAGTTATATGAGATCCTTCTAGCAAAATACTGTATGCTTTGATTGACATGATCTCAGTAGGAATTTGGGTTTGAAGACACCTCTCCTGATACCTGTTATTTGACCTCTTTAATTGGAGTTACTGGGAATTGAACCCAGACTATCTGCTTGCACATTTTGTCTTCTACCATTAAACTCTGCTTCCTCCATGATTATCAGTACAGAATAAATACAATAAAATGCCAGCTAAGGAGCATTTTTCTTTTCAGCTATTCTTCCATCTATCACGAGAACGTGTTTTTTCTGAAGACCGTGCCAGGTTCTACGGCGCTGAAATTGTATCAGCATTGGACTACCTACATTCAGAGAAAAATGTGGTATATAGAGACTTAAAGGTATGTAGATCGAAGGCAGAGTGGTGCTAAATCTGTTAATGAGTCTTGGAATATTATTTTGATCAACGATTTCCCCATCTCTTTGGATAAGGCAGGTGTCCTCTCCTCACTTGTCAAGGATACATTCACAAAAATAGCTTCCATTGGAGGGTGTGGCAAATCATCCAAGCCAAGTTGATGAAGTTGTAACAAGCAATTTTCTTTAACCCCCCCTCCCCAATGCGCTCTGACTTTTTTTCTGGGCTGGTGGCCCCACTTTCATAAGGGCTGTAGTTATCTATCATTTTATTTTCTAAGCATGCTCTTGGGGCCCATGCAGGCCCTAGAGGCATTTTTGGAAAGAAAGATGCTGGTATTTTGCTTTGCAGCATGCTATAGCTTCCCATTTTGTAAATTTTTTCATTGTAAGAATCTAGATTTTAATTGTGTATGTGCGTCTGAGTCAATCTTAACTCCTGGTGACTACCTGGACAGTTTTGTTTCCAAAACCATTTTTGGAAGTGGTTTGCCATTGTCTTCTTCCAAGGCTGAGAGAGTGACTGCTCCAAAGTCACCAACTGGCTTCTGTTTCTAAGGCAGGAGTAGAACTCATGGTCTCCTAGTTTCTAGTGTAGTGCTTTAACCACTACACCAAACTGGCTGTCTTATTTTATTTATAATAACCTAGATAAAATTAAGTCAGCCTTCAAGTACAATAAAATCCTGATGGTACATGCAGGCTTCCCACACTGAATACATGGAGCAGTCCTAAATGCTTCTTGAAAGTATTAAATTGGGGAAGGCTGGATAATACAAATATTTAAAGAAGTGCATTTCTGGGTGTTGGAATCTGCTGGTGTTTGCATAAGGTTATAGGCTGGCTGATTTCAAATCTAGGGCGAGTGGGTTGATTTCCCTCCTTTTAGGTTAGGGATGGAATTAATTTTCTATTTAACATCGTTTTTCCAGCAAACAAATAGTCACTTCACCCTCTGCTTATCAACAGCACTGTATAGCATGTGAAAAAAGTTTCTGTGTTGTTGAGACCCCTCTGATCAGTCTTTCCAAGCCTTTTGTCCTCCAGGTGTATCAGACTATAGCTCCCATGTTCTTGGCCATAGTGACTGGGAATGATAGGTCTTGAAGTCATCATACCTGGAGGGCTCAGAGTTGGGGAAGGGAGTTTTCAATAATAGATCATGCTTATTTTTAGTTGAGTTGTCATGTTAAAAAAAAGTTTTAATCACTGCTATTTAAGTAAAAATATATTTTTGTAAGAATAGAAATAAATTCTTCAGTAAAATCAAAAGATCCCGTTCAGTTGTAGAAATACCTCTTTAATATGTTCTTTTTCACTTTGTACTGTATTGTGGAAAGAAATCAAATTGAAAATCTTCCTCAGAATAAAATAAATCAAAGTGCCCTGAACTTTTAAATTTGGTCTCATCAGTTAATTATATTGGTTGACTCACTGATCACATTTCTGATATCACTTGCAACCTCCCCCCCCCCTTTTTTTTTAATAAAGTGCTAATCCATATATTAACATGCCTAATAAATTCAGGTAATCAGTAGTAGGAGAGACATTCCTCTGTTCAAAACTCTGGAGAGTTGCGGCCAGTCTGAATAGGCAGCAACAGGTAAAGGTAATGACTCCTTTGAGTTGAGCCCGATACTGATGGCTATGTGAAGACATTGCTAAAAGTTTTTGGTGGTAGTACAGAGATTATTGGCCACTGCCTTCTTCCAGATTTTTTTTCCCTTTTATTTCCCAGTCTAGTCTGCAGCTCAAGAATTCCCTGGAGATCTCCCATCCAAATACTAACCAGGTCTGGCCCTCTTTAGCTTCTGAGTTCTGATAAGGTTGATCAGATGTTGCCATCTATTGAGAAGGACTGTTGTAGGGTATACTATCATTTTTTCATCCTTATAGAACTCAGCATAATCATCATCATGCTGCATGTTGGTCAGTTACTGAGCGCTTACCAGTTTCTAATGAAGTATTAAGTTGGGCTGGGTTAGGAAATGAAGTAAGTGAAAGTGGTTGGATGAACCGGTAATCTCGGTGAGAGCTTGGTTGCCATTTGGCTACTTTTGTGGACAAAGAAAAAGTGCTGCTCCCTCTTGCTAAGCTGCAGAGCCAGTCTGCATGATTGAACCTGAGCTAATCAACAGAATATTGTAGCAGAAATTTCTCAATTAGCAGTGAAAACTTCACTTAAGTACACTGAAGAGTTTTGATGGCCTGTACTTTCAAGGTCTTTAACCTTTTCATGGTTACAGAGCAAATTGTAATATTCTTGAGCGAGTTTCAACATTTTATTTTGTCTAGCCCTGATTTCCCACTTTATATAGATAGTTCAGATCTTAGCAGGAATATGGAAGGCCTATTCATATGTACCCAGTCAATGAAACCATATTAATTTACAGGAAAGGTATCCCCTACTGTATTATCAAGCAAATTTTTATCATGTTTAATTGATATCGAAGTGAAACATGTATTTTAACTAAATGCTTTAAAATTATTTTACTTGGCTTTTAATGTATTTTGTTAATTTATTTACATTAGTTTGTTTATTGGCTTTTTTATATCACCAGATATTCATACTTCTTGGCAGTTTGTTTAACGTTTTATTATGTTCGCTATTGAATTGTTTAGAATTTTTGTATAGGTTCTTCTATAAAAAGACAGCATAGAAGTAATACATATAAAAAGTCTATCTAGCATGCACTGTCTTTCAAAGATAAGTCCTCTTCTATATCTGAAAGGGAGAATGAATCCTCTTCTAAGTTGATGCTTGGCTGGTAATGTACATAATAATTATTGTTATTATTTATTAAATTTCTGTGCTGCCTGACTCCCAGTGACTCTGGAGAGTTAGAATTAGGGCATTTACATCTCCTACAAGGTACTTTTTATGACTCTTTCACAATGGATCAATTCTTTAGGAAAAACTATTTTCTAGAAGATATGCCTGGGTTCCTCTTGTGCAGCATATAGGTGAGGCAATAGAAACAAGTGATTGGTCTGACATTTCTTTACTCCCCTCACTCCCCAGTAGCTCATTCTCCCTGTTTTCCCCAGCTTGAATATCTGCTATTTGCATGAGGATTGCTTTACTCTGGGGGAAATAAAACAGGGCAGAGTTAGTCTCCAATCTCCATTATTCATCATCCTGGAAGGAATCATGCAGTCCTGTGATTCTCTGTTTCAGCAACTTTGAAGCAGGTGATGTAAGCAGGGATGCTCAGTGCCTTGTGTAATTTGTCCTTTATAATATAATCCAGAAAATTCTCAGTCCACTCTTAATTTCTTTACAGACTTATATAGCAATAAGTCACTATTCTTCTAATTTCCAAATCCCATATTTGCAACATATGGGGATAATACTGGTTTTCTTGATAAGATCATTGTAAATCTGGTATTTCCAGATGTTTTGGGATTGCAATTCCCAGAATTCTGTAAAATACCTGGAGAATATCTGCTGAAAAATGCTGTGATAAAGTTGTCGTAGTAATGTTTAGAAATGCTGAAAATTACTGTGGAGAGGTTATAACTTACCCTGAATATCCAGTCTACCACCTAGTTACCACATTTTTGGAGAGCTATAAAAACATGAGTCTTCAGAAGGCATTTGGGGGCCAGTTTGGTGTAGTGGTTAAGGCATCAGGCTAGAAACTGGGAGACGGTGAATTCTAGTCCCACCTTACACACAAAGTCAGCTGGGTGACCTTGAGCCAGTCCCTCCCTCTCAGCCCTAGGAAAGAGGCAATGGCAAACCACTTCTGAAAAACCTTGCCAAGAAAACTGCAGGGACTAGTCCAGGCAGTTGCCAGGAGTCAACACTGACAAAGACACACATACGTGCATGAACGTGCACACACACACATACACACACAGCACATTGGACTGATTGGTTATGGTTATATTAATTGGTTTTTGTTTTAATATTCTGATACTAATGCTGTAGGCTGCTCAGAATCTCTGGAAATGAAGCAGCATAAAAGTTGTAGTAATAAATATATAGTTGAAGGAGAGGTGCAAGTGTAGCAGTGAGGAAAAAAGAAAGTTCTTTTTTAAAAAGTCATTTTAGGACTCTTTTACAAATATATTGAAGTTTCTCAGTACTTATCAAGACGATTTCTTGTCTGGCTTTTTTGTTTTTATTTAAGTTGGAAAACTTGATGCTGGATAAAGATGGGCACATAAAAATAACGGACTTTGGGTTATGTAAAGAAGGGATCAAGGATGGAGCAACAATGAAGACGTTCTGTGGCACGCCAGAATACCTTGCGCCAGAGGTACCTTTCATAGTATCCTTACTGTGTGTCACAAGCGATGCTTTCCTTCACCGAAAATAGATGCTAAAGTGTTTCCTAGAATGTTATTGTGCAAAAGTTAAGTAAGTGTTGTGAGTGTTCATGTGTTCTGGTTTCTATGTTGCCTTGACCAACAAATTCAGCCTCCAGTTGAATTTGATTGGCTCTCTCGCTACCTGTCTTCTGCAAACAGCCTATCTTTAAATTTTAAATTTTTATCATGGATGTTTTAATTGTATATGTCTTATTTCTGTGAATTGCTGAGAGTCCTTAATTGGATTATAGTGGGATATAAATGTAATGAATTAATCACTTTGAAATATGAAAAACAGATTTTGCTTTTCCTGTAACTCTGTCTTTAAGTTAGGGTTTCCCATAAGAAAGAATGATAGCCATTTAATTGCATGTGAGAAAGTATAGAGTTGAGGATGAAAGCAGAGAAAGCATCCTTTCTGTGATTATCTTGGGTTGCCTTAATGGGCATAGTTCGATATGTCGCTGTTGTATTCTAATTTGAAGTGTGCTACCTAGACATGTAGATGAAAGCTAAATGGAAGGCCATTAAGAATTCAGCTTGGCTTTATTGAATTTGCATTGCCCAAATCTTGGGAACTAGTAGAGTTTGGTGTAGTGGTTAAGGTGCTGGCCTAGAAACCAGGAGACTCTGAGTTGTAGGTCTCCCTTAGGAGGCAGGAGTATTAGGTATGTTTGCCACCCTTGAGTTGAATGAATGAATGAGAGTATATAGGTTCATAACTGCAGCAGGATTAAGTGGTGAAAGTGCCACAATAGTGGCCTTCAAAGAAATGGTCTAATCCAATGTTTCTCTACCTCAGCAACATTAAGATGTACAGACTTTAACTCCCAGAATTCCCCAGGCAGCATGCTCTGGGAGATGAAGTCCACACATCTTAAAGTTGCTGAGGTGGAAAACACTGGTCTAATCTACTTTTAGTAGTTGCCAGGAGTCAAATCAATCTTTATTAGCCTCATAGACCAGCATATTGCCAGGAGTCAGAGGTGACTAGAAGGCACAAAAAAAAAAAAAAGAAAATCCACCACCTCCCTAGTGGCTGTCAATATGTATTACGGCAATGAATTACATAAGCAAAATTAATTTTGCACCATGAGTTCAAACCAAGTATTTCAAACCCTCTTTGTGACTGATGACTCCAGAAGTTATGAGAAGAGCCATGTAATGTATATATTAAGCAAGCTGTATAGTTCCAGCACTAGCCCAAATTATTTATATAGTATATTTTTATCTCATCCCTCCTCCTAGGGAAATAAGACATTGTACATGACTTTTTTCTATGCTCATTTTGTCCTCATAGTAACCCTGTAGATAAGATGGAGACTGTCCCTAGGCTTCTCTTGGGGAGCTGTCTTTTATGCCCAGGTCTCTCCAAATCCAGCTCCAGTTTCCTCCAAGCTCTTGTCTTCCAGATGTTTTGAACTATAGTCCCCACAACTGTCTGTGCTGAGTTAAGGGTGACAAGAATTACATCTTCTGTATCTGGAAAAAAACAGATTTGGGGAAAGCCTACTCTGTTTCAGTCCACAGGGCGCTCTGACTTTGTCAGGTGGAGTTATGACCTGCTTACATCGATGTAGAAACAGTTACCTGGATAGTATAGGGGGCATGTTTTGAATTCTCAGAGAATACCAAATAACTTGGATTTGGGGACAATATCTCATTTTTTTGGTGCATGTCAGACTTCTGTTAGTCATCATGTTAGTGGGTTGGCTTTCAAACCAGCTGATGAGCATGTACAAGCAAATGTCCCACATCCAGGAAGTCACTTAACCTTTTTTAAAAAGAGGAAAATGAAGCTTGCCTTGTTGTCATCTGTTTGTAATTGGAACCTGGCCTCCGAGCTTGTTTGCACAGTTGCTGCATAGTTGTTTTAGGGTCATGCTGGAATTTGGTACATAGAAGGCTGTGGCTGTGCCATGTCAGCTTTGATGTGTCAGATGTATTGGTCACCAAGGTGTTTACAGCTGTTGTGCCTCCTCTTGTAAATTCCAACCATGCAGCTGTTCAATGTTGTTGGCTCCCAACTTGACCAGCCAGTTATTTTAAGTAAAATGACCTTTTTTATCCTCTTACTTTCCATTTATTTCCCCAGTTATAAAACATGAGAGGAAATTAATATTCCTACTACTATACGAAGATTCCCCGCCCCCCCTTCATTTGTGTTCCAAACTCTGACAGGCTTAAAATAGCATCTTGATGTAGAACTGTCAAAGCTATGCTTTTTCTTTATAAGTCTTAGCTTCCCAGTACTTATGAGAACTCTCCTGACATGTGGGCTGATGACAGTTTTCCAACCTAACAACTTTAATCCTCTGCAAGGGAGCATTGCCCAGGGTGGATCTGGTCTTCCAGATTGAAGGCCCTGACCATCTTTATCTTAAAATACCACCAATACAGTTTGAACAAATAAAAGCATTAAAACCTACTTTCCACTTAGGAGGCTCAACAAAATAGTTCTGCATGTCCAAATCTCCTTCGCTTGGCAGTATCTAGATGTACTAAACGTGAAGCCAGTGAGATGTTAAAAGCATACACTTGTAGAGGATGCTATTTGGAGCTGTTCTTGGTCACTGAAGTATTTGTTCCTCTAGATATGAAGCAATACTAGACTACAGTACTAATGAGAGAGTGGATAAGATGATCTAACACGGTGTCTTCGGTGGAGTCAGTGCATGAAATTCTTTTTTAATAAGGCTGCATTTCCTTCCCGTGGATGCCCATATCCATGTATACGAGGGCTTCTTTCCCTCCCTCTGGCTACTACTGCTGATCATTGAAATAAACTGTGCAGCTGTTTGCTTAGTGTTTAGGATAGTTTATTTTGGTGCATGCATGTCTTTTTAACAAACTGTTAAATGGTTGCATTTTTTAAAAACCGAGGAAGAACACTTCTTTTCTCAAAAACAATCCCAGAAATTCATGCATCCTAAGACACTTTACACATTTGGGAGAAATGTGATTTTGTAAAAACTTGTTAAATGGCCTTGTAAAAAGCATTGGGTCTTGTAAAAAAACAGAACAGGAGGGAGAAATAAGCAGTCAAAAAAGGTGATAAAGTGCTGTGTCTCCTGCATTAGCAAAATCCTGCCCTGATTTGAGTTCTGTCCAAGGAGACTAAATGTTCTCCTGGGGGAAGGGTGCCACTGGTTGAGCAGGGGTCACCTGGCATGCTGCACAATCCCACACAGGGAGCTTGACACCCCTCCTCCCTGTTCCCGAATTGCTCATAGAGGCTGATGAGCCTGGCTCCTGGAATCCTAGCAGATGAAGCAGCTGTGTTGGGCTTCTACATATATGGGGCAGCTGCAGAGCCAGCTGTCGCTTGGTGTGAATCATACAGCAGAAGATGCTGTAAATAGACCTGCGTGGGGTAATCCAATACCTGGCAGCCTTTGGTTTTTCTCTGCAGGCCATCTTCTAGGTTCCAATATTTTTTTCCCTCCAAAGCAAAGTAGTAAACAGTTAGCAGGCACTGAGGAGCGAATAAGCAGAGAGAAGAACAATCTTCCATGTTGTTTTATCTTAGCTCTTGATGCCTTCAGCTTCTTTCGTTTATGAGATCTTCATTATGACCATGGTGTTGGAGTTGTATTGCTTATGTTGTTATGCTTGAATGTGCCTTTGCCAGTTAGACAGCAGCCAACAGTTATAAATTGATCAGAAGTTGCAGAATTCCAATTTGTATTATGCCCAGGTAGCAGAAATTGTAGAAGTTCAACAACTTCTCATGGGGATCACAGATTTCCCACCCTTGAAATAACAGGTCTGTTGCAGAGGTCTTACAGCAGCCTCTCCCCAACTTGATGCCTCCAAATTGCAATACCCATCATTGATAACCAGCACAATCTGTGCTGCTCTCTAGAAATGATGTGAATTGTAGTCCAAAATGTCTGAAGGACATTTCCTAAAAGAGGAAGGTAGGTAGCTTTCCAAGAGGCTATAGTAGCTGAAATGATGTAGCTGTGCTGGCTAAGGACAATATGAGTTGTACTTCATCATGCATGCCTGAGGAATGCTGTTCAGTAGTTTTTCCTTTAAGTTGTCAGCTTGTTATAGGAAACAACTCCATTTTACTTGGTTTGTGAAAAGCTTGCCATTGATCTAGAACTCTTGACATTGTCTACATTTGCAGGTGCTGGAGGATAATGACTATGGCCGTGCAGTGGATTGGTGGGGCTTAGGAGTTGTCATGTATGAAATGATGTGTGGACGGCTCCCCTTCTATAACCAGGACCACGAGAAGCTCTTTGAGCTCATCCTAATGGAAGAGATTAGATTTCCACGCACGTTGTCACCTGAAGCAAAGTCTCTTCTGTCAGGTTTGCTGAAGAAGGATCCAAAGCAAAGGTAAGGGTTTAATTTGTTGGACCTGAATGCTTCCCAGATTCTTGAGTGACCGGTCAGGTGTCTTCTGTATGTTTTGCATTATTCCATTCATTGTGATTTTGGTTTCTCAGTACATCCAATTCTGTTATTTCTGTTCCTTGTTTATCATTTAGCTGTTTTTAGCTGTTTTATGTCCCACATTCTCTCTCTCTCTCTCTCTACACACACACACACACACACACACAGTGTGTGTGTAGTATATCATGTTTGTGTGTATGGATACACACATGCACATGGATACATATTTGAATAGCTCCATTTTTATACATAGTGGGGAACAGAACCTCTTAGAGCAAACGAAGATGCTTTTCCCATAAAATATCATCTGTACTGTGTGTTTCATTTCAAGTTCAGTATTTGGCTTTGTCTCAATGCTGTCTCTTAATTATGGTGTAGAGGTAGCTGCATCCTAAAGAAACCATTGCTGTGAGTACTCTTCATTATTTTTGGAGCATAAACAGTAAAGGATGTCTCAGTCATCTCTCTCCTTGATATAGAACAAAAAGTTTTCTATTTTGAGGGGTGATTATGGGCCACGGTGAGTGGGGCAGTGAGGCAGTGATGTTACCCAGGTGGGAAGAATGGTTTTTCAAAAGACTGATAGTCTGTGGGTGGCTGTTTGGTTTTTTTGGTCACGTTTACATGTCTTTTTTGTGGTTTGCTTTGAGTTTTAGTAGCATGAGCTCAAGACTTTCAGGAAGTTCCTAACAAGTAAAAAGGCCTGAGTTCGAACTTCCATTTCTTCATTATTTCTTAGTAAAGTGGTACTTTTATTGTGAATGAAAGTATGCCATTAGAAACGCTTCAGAGTAAATGAATTTAAAATAAATGCACTGTACTAAGTGTTGGTGATCTTCACCCTCCACAGGTTAGGTGGTGGACCAGATGATGCAAAGGAGATTATGCAGCACAAATTTTTTGCTGGCATCGTTTGGCAAGATGTATATGAGAAAAAGGTATTTATAGTTTTTAAGATGGGGTTTTTAGATTGTGTAAAAGACTTTCAAATTCTGTGCCATCTAGCACAGAGGAGTTTGAGAGCACAGGTATATTCACATTCCTAAAATAAAAGTATTTTTATCATTCTACCATTTAAAAAAAAATCTCTTGCACATAAAAGCTAAACTTTCACTGCACCTTGAAATTTTGTATACATGAAGTGACATGGTGCAGATTAGATCATCTTCGATATGGTCTGAAGTACCTATCTGTACTTTGTACATCTGTACATAGTGGAGATTGAGTGATTGGTTACAGTTGCTTTTATGCCACTTCAATTAGGAAAAAAAGAATTTAAGCAGCTTACAAAACTGTATACAGTAAACAATTGCTTTCCTTCTGTGCTTCTTTCAACCTTTCTTCTCTTGCAGTCCTTTTTTAAAATTTTCCTGAATACAGCACAGTCAGCAAAAGGTTCCTGTAAAGGAGCTTAGAAGTGCAGGGTCCCAGCCTGTCCCCCTTTTTGCGAAGGTTGCATTGCAAGATTTGTTCTATCCCTGGCCGCTTCTCTCTCTCTCTCCTCCTGCACAACCCGTGTCCTTCCGAGAGCACCTCTCTGCTGCCCCTTAGTGGCACTGCGCATAAATGATACTAGCTACTGCACTGAACTGCACCGTTTTGCTGATTGAGATGGATTTCTTGGCTCAGGTATTGAAGGCTTTGATGCAGAGGCCTTGAAGCTGATTTTTTCATTTATCTTTTATTGAATGTTGAGGTCAGCATGAACACTTCCAAGCATGTTGTCATTCAGGTTAATTAAAAGAGCCTAATGCATTAGGATGAAAAAGATGCTTGTAGGTAAATTTACCACTACTTGGCAACATGTTTCCACTTTTCTCCTTTTAAGTTCATAAACTTGCCCAGAGGTTAACTTTCTTTTCTCCACCATTTCCTCCATTCCTCTTGCAATGGAACTTGAAAGAGGGAAAATGAAGAAGGGAAAGGGCTAGCCACATTGTCTGATTAGCACACTTTTCTGTTAATGCCCCAAGACATCTCTGAAAAGCTTGTCCTTGCTTTGTGGTTTTAAATATGTTTATATTCTAAACCTGTTCCCTTTATACGTTGGGTTGGGATTTCTTCTGACTCTGGTTCTGTTGGGGAAGGAGGACTGGCATTCAAGTATCATGTAATGATCTCCCAATTCTGTGTGTCTTCATATAGCAGAAGGACCTCCCAATTTAACTATATTTTCCCCCAAGCATCTAAATGGCATCATTAATCTCATTGCTGCTACGGCTGTTTTGGACAGTCATTTTCCCCTCAGGGTTTGGGCTTCACTGCTGGTTTAAATCCCAAAGTGCTAACTGCATTACGTATATAAAAGGCATTTTCTATTTTCCTCAACAGGCATTGTTTGTCTGCCTTGTGGTTAATGTATGCTCTGCATTGGAATCAAGGTTTTAGCAATCTTATCTTCAGTTTGCTGATAACTTATTATGAATGTAGATTCTATATCTCCAGTTCTCCATAGGAGAACATATCCAGCATTTTTATAAGTACAAAAGGTATTGAAGATGGATCCAGCCACAAAACTGTAATGGCAGATTTGGGTGGTTGTAGATAATTTTTCTACTAGAATGTATTTCTTATGAAACCTGAATGGACCATCTTCTTCTACATACAACTTTATGCAGTTCTTACGCAAAGATTATCAGCCTAGACTCATGATCACAGGAGGTGCAGTTCTCCCACAAGTTTTTGTTGTTGTTTATTCATTTAGTCGCTTCCGACTCTTCGTGACTTCATGGACCAGCCCACGCCAGAGCTTCCGGTCGGTCGTCAACACCCCCAGCTCCCCCAGGGACAAGTCCGTCACCTCTAGAATATCATCCATCCATCTTGCCCTTGGTCGGCCCCTCTTCCTTTTGCCTTCCACTCTCCCTAGCATCAGCATCTTCTCCAGGGTGTCCTGTCTTCTCATTATGTGGCCAAAGTATTTCAGTTTTGCCTTGAATATCATTCCCTCAAGTGAGCAGTCTGGCTTTATTTCCTGGAGGATGGACTGGTTTGATCTTCTTGCAGTCCAGGGCACTCTCAGGATTTTCCTCCAACACCACAGTTCAAAAGCATCACAAGTTTTTACTTCTGTCAATTTCGAATCTGGATGAATCTGTCAACCGTCTACTTTTAGTTTTTGCAATTATTAGATTTTTAAACTTTTTTTAAGTTAGCTTGTAAATGTTTGGATGCATTTTACATGCATTTCTCCTAGCACACATGTGTGTTTACAGTACATATTTTGTACATTATTCTTGCTTTGTATAATATTTTGCTATGCAATTCTCCCTAAAGTGTTTTTTTTTCTTTTTTTTTTAAATTATGATTTAATTTGTGATATCACAAAATCCAAAGAAATGTGAATACTGAAGGATTGCTTTTTGAGTTGCCTGTTAGAGAAAATATGTATTGGGTAGGTTCACAGTACAGTATGAAAATCCAACACATTTCTCCCCATTGCTATTTCTTTGTGCTACTTTGCAGCCATGGCACAATGTTTAAGCTCCTGTTTTACCTACAGATGATCCCAGATTAGAATTCCTGGCTTAAATGGGTGCTAAAATTGGGGAAAAGAAATGCCTGAGGATTGCTGTTGGACTAGATCTATCAGTGGTTTGGCTCAGCATAAAGGCATTTCATATGAATCTTCTGAAAATCAGTTTTACTGGGATGTGACACATCCACTAAAGCATCAAAAGAGTAAATTGGCCTCTTGCTTTATAAAACTAACCGTACTCCTGCTTTTCCTGTTTTGTGTTTGGGTGTGCTACTGCCTCTTAATCCTGCATGTAACTTGGTCCTCAAAACGTTTGACCTCCCTTGCATGATGCCTTTAAAAAAAAAAAAAAAAGCTGTGAATATTTCTGGTGCTCTACAACATGCTGCCAGCCATCCTTAATTTATCTCATGTTCTCAGCCACCCATCCAAAAAAGTTCAACACATCAAAGCAATCATTTAAAAAGTGAACATGATTGAATCAGGTGCCAAACCTTACTATTCTGCTAGGTTGAAGCTTCAGAATGAACTAGCAGTTCCCACTCAGCCCCCAAATGGAGGGGGAAACAAAACCCTACCCTGGAGGATGGTGAATTTTAATTTGGGAATGAAAAGCTAAATTTATTTATTTCCTCAACCTTCTACCCTGCACCGATGAAACTGGACTCTTGAGTTTCAAACCATTAAATGCTTACTGCTGTTGAAAAAAAGACTATCTGGAAAAGTCTGGGCCATTCCCCACTGCAGAATTAAAATGCTACCCACCCATTCTTGAGTGGGCAGAAAACTATACCAGTGTAAAATTTGTTGTCCCTGCCGCCAATCTCTATTCTGCCACTATTGCAATTGCTGTGACTCACTGAAGAAGGATGCTGGCTTTGCTGTTCTCTCTCTTATGTCCAGCTGGCAGGAATAAATCTGCCAGTCACAGCCCTGCAGAAGGCATGAGGTGGTCTGGCTGCAGGACATGATCACTCTAGGCTTTCTTTCTCAGCTCCTTCTCCTCTACCCCACCCTGTCATAACGCAGACTGAGTAACGGGTTTAAAAAACACCAGCAGAGCAAAGTCATGGAGGGAGCTGAGTCACTAGGATTTTGATGCCCTTCCTTTCCTTTCTTTTTTATCGGCAAGAGACGCCAACTTCAGATCCCTGTATGCCGTGTTTGGGAGCAGTAAGGGTGGGGTAGAGTAGACCAGTCTCTGCACTTCAGCTATTTCAGCCTGGTGCTAAACCAGTAAAGCCATGGAGTTAAAACACAGAGTAGTTCTGATGGTTCTGTGCTAACCGTCCACCAGTGCAGAGCTGCTGTCTCCCGTTCTTCAGGGAGAAAACAGCAGAATGACAGCCAAACCACCACCCGATGCTGCCAGAACATTAACTCTTCAGCTCGTCAGTCAAGAAGTATTATCATCTTCTTTAGTTCCTCAAATAAAGCATACTTTATTCTGGTAAATCTGTAAATGAATGAGTTAACATACTTCAGACGCACAATTCAACAACCCTATTTTAAAGGTAGAAAAATGAATATTGAACTAAAATAATGCAATGTTTAGGTTGTGTCTTTTATACCTTACTTTCTGGAAGAATTATGGGTGATTTTACAGATAGTAGGCATGAAGGTCAAAGAGATACTTGAAAAGATTGTGTGTGGGCCTCCTGGACAAATAAGTATCTTTTTGCATAATGGCAAAAAAAAAAAAAAAATACTAAGACCCGATTTGCAAAATAAAGCATTTCCTTTTTATATTTTTATAACAGACTGTTATCAGGGGCAATATCTTATCCTACCCATGCATGTAATACTTATTTCTTCACAGAAGGTCATTTGACCTAATCAGCACAGTTCCCAACCTGCTGTGCTATGTCTCCATATTATCATTGCAAGATATCTTAAGGCAGAGGTTTTCAAACATTTTCAAGCCACTGAACCTGTTAAAAAAAAAAAATCCCAGAACCCCCTGATCTGTAGAATGGCAGCCATACTGGTTTTTTACTGGAGAACAAGCCACATCTTTTCTGCTGTATCCCAGAAAACTGCTATAGACACCTTTGGTTGTGTTCAAGTTACTTTTTTCCCCCCTTAGTCTTCCATGAGACCCCATCAAGTTCTCTGGGAACCCTAGGGCCTTTTTAGCCTAAATCTTGAGTCAGGATAAAATTAGGGAAGTTCTTGTTCCTTTTTTGCTCACCAGTGAGTGCCTTGCACCAGTTGACCATGTCTCCACTTTTTATCTCACACTTTGTTTACTGCCAAATGGCTTAGGGTTTTCAGTCGATGGTTGACAGCCACCTCTGAATTTATGTACTCACACCATAATCACAAAAAGGATATTGCACTAATTGGTTATGTCCTTAGTGAGCAAAAACTTTTTGGGCATGAGATTTTAACACTAGTGGCAGGCAAAAAAGGAACAAGAGCCAAGGGAAGTTTAGGTGCACCAACCTGCAGTCTTTGAAGAGAGGCTGGGATGCATGTCTGTAGACTGAAGATACAAGGCAAGCATCTTCAAGGTGTGTTGAGACTAAAACTGCCAGCCAGCACTAGAAGGCCCTGTGCTTGGGAGGAGTCGCTTTCCATTTAATTACTTCAGTCTGGCTTGTAAGAGGGTTATAATATTATTATTCCTCTATAAAAATTTAACTGAAATTTAGGCTGAATTGGCTTGAGCACTGATGAGTTCATGCAGTATGGCATTAGGGATCTGGGTGGGTTTGAAGTTGGAATGGGAACATTCCCGTTCCTGTCTTTCATTTTAAAAAGAAAATGAAAATATTTTACTGCCACAAATAAAGGTTGCTGAGATTCCCCTCTTCTTATAACTCAGTTCCAGGTTTTATTTCTTTTTACAGCTGGTACCTCCATTTAAACCCCAGGTGACGTCTGAAACAGATACACGCTATTTTGATGAAGAATTCACAGCACAGATGATCACTATCACCCCCCCTGACCAAGGTAATACTGCTTGAAGGTGCTTTAGTTGGACAACAGGGCACATGGCTTGACTGAAAGCTTAATAAACTCTTACCTGGCACTCTGGATAAGACATGGCTCTGGGCAAGATGCTCCAGTGCTCTCAGTGTAAGGTGTCTTTTCACAACACACCAGTTGTTTTTTTTTAACTAATAAGACTTTTAAGTGCAGCAGCTGAGCCCCTATCATCTAGTACTGGAGGGTTTTCTTAAAAACAGGTTTAAACTACTTGTGGGCTGCAGGAAGTGTCCCTTTTTGACAAACCCTAAAAGCCTCAAGATTTGCCAACCAGCAGCATCACCATTTCCTGCCTAATTTCAGCAGAAAATGACAGAAAATAAATGTTAAGTATTCCTTTTCCTATGGACAAAAAACTCATGCCATACTTTTAGTTATATAAAAATGCCACAGCCATACTGACAGCAATTGATTTAATTTTTTTAAAATTTATCCTTCTAGCCTCAGAAGGATTGCGCCCCCCACCCCCCACCATTGTCAGTAGATGAATGCTCTTTCTTTACCTTTTTCAGGCCCATGTAACAAGACTGCAGTCTTAAATACACCACTGGCAATACATTAATCCTATAAACTTTTGTTGTTTAACAGTCTTTTTTTTCCACTTTGTATTTAGTGAGGCAGATGGAGGATCTCCAATGGAGAATTCATAGCTACCTCACTAAACTACAGTATCCAGGAAACCCACAGTTATTAAAATGACAAAGAGTTAACAGACGTTTTGTGGTTAGAGATTCTTCCTAGAAGGTAGTTGTTACTGGAAGACTAGTCCATAGGGTAAAAGTTTGGAGTTCTCTGATTCTGTCTCCAAAACCCTCTAGGCTGCACACTGTAGCGCCACCTTCTGCCTTGATGTAGTGGCTTGGTAGTTTCTGCTGCCACTATCCATCGACTTTTACCTTAACTCCAGCATTCGTGATAGAGAAGGCTCTGACAGCCTATGCATCTTACTGACAAAAGAGAAAACATCTGGTAGAAATTAAATAAATTCTATCAGACTACCTCCTGGCCCTGTAGCATTAAAGGATATGACCGGGGAAATCATTTCCCCCCTCTGACAGATGAATCAATCTCACAAAGAATAAATAGAATTAAAATTTATTTCTAAAGAAAGGAAAAAAGAAAAGGTAAAAATCCCTAGTCAGCTTTCATATAAAACATTCACTGGCAGGGGGGATAAAAATAGAGAGTTGTTCAAATCACAGATTGTGAATTAAAAGGATCTCCCATAAAAAACTATAAAGGACAGTATAAGCCTTTGAGCGGATCACATAATGCTACTGATCTGCTATCAATATAGAAGTAACTCTTATGTAAAGTTTTTATAAAGCATAATATGCACAGAACATAAATACTGGAAATAATAAAGCATCAGCTAGCAGACCCAGAAAAAAAATTAATTTAATGCAGTTCGTAGCTACATTTTTCTTGTTCCTCTGGGGATCAGATGGGCCTTGGAACAAATGTTACCTCTAGACCAGTTTGTTTCTTGGAGATCCTTCTTTGTGCAAATGCCAGCTTAAAGCTGAAGCTAAGGGTTAAATCCCACTTATTTCCAACCTCTCCAGCAACTTTGGTTTGTTTATAAACATTTTAAAATTTGACTAGTAGAAAGAGGAGGTTTTGGGGGAATCTGCTTGTTGTATAGATGCTAAACCTGAGACAAAAATTTATATCCTCTCTCTGGAAACAGTTGTCAGACTTGTGAGAATACTAGTGGCATTACAACTTTAGTGTCCCTAATTAACTACAGTGCTATATCCTTAACTAGTTGGAAAGACTTCTGTGTCAGATTTACAGTTATCAAGACCAAAGCACTTTTATTTATGTAGGACTTTTTGTTTAAGGATATAAACACTGGGATTCCTATCCACTGACTTCTTACACCATTAGCAATTTTTTTGGACACAGCAAGACACATTTAAACCACAAACGTTGCTAATACACAAATAGCACATGAATGCAACAGAGGCATGATAAACTGCCGTGGGTAGGATGCAGACAGTGCATGATTAATATAGCATAAACGAGTTCATGTTCAGAATTTGGGAGGGAGATTGCTCTTGAGTACCAACCTGATTTTTTAAAAGAATTATTGAAATTTTAAAAATAAATAAGCAGTTGATAAAGCTGCAAAATCCATGGCCAGCCTGTAGCATTATAGCTGTTTGAAAAAATGCCTTGGAGTCCCACTGAACTGGTAGAGAACACCCTGGTTTACTTTCTGGTAAATGGATGTTTTGTGAGTAGCCACGCCACCGTGGAAGTGATTTTGCAAACAGGCAAGTCTCTCACGGTGTCCAGTGTGTGTGTGCCCAAGATCTCTCAGAATTCCAAGTGTATCCTAGCTGAAAATGTCTACCTCCCCTGCTATCATGCAAACATACTTTTCATACTACAGTAGATACCTTTTAACAATACTTTCATTCTGTTTCCAGATGACAGCATGGATTGTGTTGATAATGAACGGAGGCCACACTTCCCTCAGTTCTCTTACTCCGCCAGTGGAACAGCTTAATGTTTCACTTGTCCATTAACTTCAACCAATCAGACTGCATTTTGGGGACCTTTAATTTCAATGGACACTAGAGAACTCTCTACGATACATGAATTACAAACTATGTTTGTATTACGGTTTAGTTGAATTTGTAGGAAGCCTCACAGGCTGTGTATTTAAAACAATCCTGTTGAATTTTTGAGTCAGAATCTCCGCAATTTTGAGAAGGAAGATAAGAAACCGTTCTTAAAACATTATTAAAAATAAAAAAAAAAAGCTTTTTCTTCTGGAGAAAAAAAAGAAAATTTTAGGTTTTTAAGAACATGCACCAAAACAGTTTTCTTTCAAAAAGTCCAAGACTTGCAACAAAACAGCAGCGTTGGCCGTTTAAAAAAACAAAAAACCACAACCCTGATTTATTTATTTCATACTGGTCATTATGTGTAAGTAGAGAAGCTGCACTCTGAACAATTAGATTTATTTAGGAGGAGAGGCAGACTTAGATAGTGCAATAATTAGAGCAGCAACAAAAAACGAACAAACTCTGGGCCATTAAGGCCACAACAAATCTGCTGGCAACTCTAGGAACCCTTTTATAGGAATGGTGTGTAGGACTTCAGAGAGAGAGAGAGAGTCGAGAAGAAAATGATGTTAGCACAACTGCCTGTACACATTACATATCAAACAGGGCTGAATGGTCTGTTTTTAAATGACACAACGTTTCACTGAAGACGGCACATTAGTTATACTGCATTCTTGTCCCAGCATGTCTCTGGGAAGGTACACTTTAGAGAAACAAATCAACTTTACCTATTCCAACTGAAAATGCTTTAAAGTTGCAAAAATTGACCAAGGGAGAGGGCAGGATTTGTACACATTAAAAAACAAACCACACACAATATTCTTAAGTGATGAAACATCTATCTTACTGAGCAAAATCTGGAGAGTCGTATTTTTGGCAGTGAAGTGATTGGTCCTGTTCATATATGTTCACATCTTTTCCCAGCCTGATGCCTTCCAGAAGGGGGTCACAGCTCCAAATATTTCTGTGCCAGCGTGGGCTTTCAGCTGGCACAGAATTCTGCAATGCGTAATCCTGATACATCTGGAGGGCACCAGATTGCAGCAGCAGGTTTTAGAGAGGCATTAACATGGCAAGATACTGCGCACATTGAGATCCCGTCCATCTGTTTTCCTCTCTTCAGTGTACATTTTTAAAGGTTATGGGGCGGGGGGAGGGCAAGCTGGATGGTGCCACCTATGTATGGAAGAAGTCTCCATCAGTGGTTGCAATGGCTACATGTAAAAAATAATAATTAGGGTGAAACTTTATACAATCAAGATTTTTCCCCTCTCATTCCTTTTTTTATCTTGTCACTTCATTTTGTATTTTCACAGCCACCTCATTCTGAATTTGCCAAACAAAGTTGTCTTTTTGCTTTTTGACACAGGCCAGGATTTTAAGCTCTCGTACTGTGAATGAGTTTATTCAGTTGTGGCTTTATGTTCTTTTAGACACACTTGTGTTTCTATTCTCTTACCTGTTTTAAAAAAACGACCTATACTGCAGTTCTTTAACTTTTTTTTTTTTATTTGAAAGGGAATGTATTTAAAATACCCTCTACTTTCCCTTTACACAAAATTCCATTGTTGTGTGTGTTGTATTTTTTAACAACATTCAATTCTAGTATTTTTACTTATGATATGAAAGTTTCCCTCAAAAGTACTTCAATAAAATGTGCTTTAACAAGTTAGTTTTGTCTTGGTTTTGGTAGAATGCACAGGGGACTAAAAAAGCAAAATGGATGCAGACTTTTCTGTCCTATGTGATCCTCTCAATAGCAAGTCAAGGCTGATTAGTAGCCATTACAGTTACTTGTTTAAAAAGATGATGTACTGTGTATTACCCATTAGCAGAGGTTTAAGGTGGAAAGAGGAGTGGACAGGAAAGAAGTAGGGGAGGGTTCAGTTTGTTGGGTTATAGGAGTACTCTGAATTTGGTAACATCTTCAGTCCTATGATCTTGACAAAGTGAACTTGATTTCATTTAAAATGTATGAAGGTTATCTCTATATTGTCAGCTGCAAGAAGAATTTGCTGAAGGCCATTTAGTAACAGCCACAGAAACAAACTCCTGGCTTCATACCTTGCTCTGTAAATTAAGTTTGCACATTTCTTTTCAACAGCAGGAAGTTCAATAATTTGCAGAAGGCACAAGCTTTGGACCCTCAATAATTTAACAGGAATAGAATAGCGAGCAAGACAAAAAAGAATGATCTTCAATTATCTTCATGTTAATTGCCAGTTGCTCAGCTTCAGTGGTCTCATGCTCCAAAACCATGTGTAGCCTTTATAACTGCTGGACTACAGACCTCATCCTTGGCCAGAAATTTACTCCTGGCTGTGCATGAGAGTTTATTGACTTACTAATCAACTGTATATCCTGCTGCAATCAGAAGATTCTTGATGGCTGACAGTAATGATTTTAAAACATGCCAAAAGAAAAGGTTGCAGTCTAGCACCTGTTGTTGCTAACTGTAGGTTGTCTTTGGCCGTGCCTTTGTATACTTTGTCGGCTAGAAGCAGACTGTGGTGTTTGAATCTCTGATTCTGTTACAACTCATGCACTGATTTGTCCAGCTGAAGTCAGTCTGGTCCCACCTTCTATCCCACCTGCTATTTTGCACCAGTCTGGTCCCACAAGCTTGAAATCTACCTCCCCTTCTTTTACATTACTTTTTAAGTCACCCACACACCATGCCCAATATGACAAGTGGTAATACTTTGCAAAGAATCTTCTTAACCAAGACATTTTTCAATGAACTCTGCTTAATTTGATGTTAAAGAGCCAAGAAAGAGAGGGCAGAGTACATTTCCATGGGAGTGAGTTGCAAAATCTTGGTTTTGCTCTTAAAAAGTCCCTGTCCCAGGTAGCTCGCCTCCAAATGTCAACTTGAAACATCCCCAATGAAGATTTTAAGTAATACTAAGTGTACGAGGGAGGAAGTGGTTTTATCACTGGATTGACTTCCAAGTTGGAGCTCTGCAGGGCAAAGTATTACTTGGTGGGTCTTCTGTCAGCCAGCCTTGGAAAGCTAATCTCGATGCAGTAGTTGTGCACGGAGCAGCTTGATCTAGTTTTACATTTTTCCCAGTGCTGAAAGTTGATGGGAAGGACATTTGGGGAAAATAAAACAAAAGGGTGGATAGATTAAGCTTCCAGGTGTTTCTCGGTATGCTCAGTCAGAAGAAAAGAGTGAAGAGGCAGCTCAAGGCCAAGCATTGGCAGTAGACCCTGTCGCTGTGGAACTGCCAGGACTGCCGGATGCTGATGTCAGCTCTAACACCTAAACTGTCATAGTTGTTGCAAGCAGAAACCATGGTTTGAGCTTTGTTTTCTTTTGGCTTGGTTTACGTGGAATAAACCAGGACTCTCAAAGTGGTTGAATTTATATAATTATAACAAGCACAAAAATACAGCACAAAGAAAATAAAAGGAATGTTCAGCTGTCATTGGAAAGGCATCCAGAGATGTTACAAGCAAATCATTCAGGGAAGGAGTGGTCAGGATGTGGGGCAAGAGGAATACCATAATAGACAAGGACTCCTCATAAGCCACCACATGCCAGACTTCAGGATGATGAGACAGAGCCTTCATGGCCAATCTTAAGAAGCAGGATTGTGTGGAGCTTGGCTGCTCTTTAGCTACCTTGATCCTAAGCTGTGTAGGCTTTATAAATTAGAAACATGACAGTTAATAAAGATGCCGCCCTATTTTGCATTAACTGTCACTTCCAAACACTTTCAAAAGAAGCCCCACATAGAGATTTCAGCTGATTAGGGCACAATACACATGGGTAAGGTAAAACTGGCTAGGTTGAAAAGAAAAAAGCGTACAGCTCATTGCCCTGGTCCAGTAAGCGGTTTGGGTGAAGCTGGAAAACCCAGAAGGCTGAACCATGACATGGGCAGAGCGATAGGTGGCTTGGGTTGAGAGAGAGGGACTGGCCAAAGTCACCCAGCTGGCTTTTATGCCTAAGGCAGGACTAGAACTCACAATTTCCCCATTTGAAATGTGTCTTCCTCATTAAAAACTTTTTGCTCATTTTCATAGATTGGTATTAGAACTTGGTGAATACCCTTATTGCCACAGTCCTGACTTTTATCAATAAACAAGACCAGAGAGCAGAGTGAAGCACCCAAGTCTAATGAATATAATCTCCCAGGCTGAGAATGAATTTTCCACAACCAGGAACTTTTAAAAACAAAATCCTAGAGCCCAGAAACTCACCTGGTAAGAAATCATGGAGAAGACATCCGATGGTGGATTCCACTTCCATCTCCAACTGTCTTTCTGGCATGATCCAGAGCAAGACAAAACATGGGAGAAAAAAAGGTGGTTGTTTTTTTTTATCATTTAAGGCTAACCCTCATACTCAGTATGATTTAGTCTGAATCACTGAAAAACGACACTCAAAGAATATATCCCAATGAGGGGAGCTACAGGTCCATGGGAATCAATGCAACTTAGCTGCCTCCCCAGCCCACAGTGATTCTAGATCTCAAAATTTGCCCCAAAAGCAGAAGTGCATCTAAGAAGTCTGAAACTGGACATACAATCCCCACTTACAATTTGAAGTCCTTCTCATCCCTATCCACAAGGAAGAAGAATGCGGAACCGACTCCTAGGGTATCTCAACCAGCCGTAGAACAGAGAAGGGCATGGAATTTGGAGGGCACCAAGGGACCCATCATCAGACACAATGGTGCCCATGGGCCTTGTAGTGAGTCTTTCAAATGATCCAGCAGTAGTTATTACAGGGAAGGAGGATGAATTCAAAACAGCTACACACACCTAGAAAATGTATCCTCTCCCTCACTTTCTCCTAATCAATGACCTGGTAGAAGGTCAGCTGGCTATAGAACAAAATTTAATAGGTTGAACCTAAATTTGGGGAAGATTGTTAGGCTGCACTCAGAACATACAGGAATAGTTAAGACGCATGCAAACATTTGTGCATAATGTCTTTCCTTCATCTCCAATTACTGTCATTTGCAGTTAGGCTATAGAAGAATGGCATGTATGATGTAGAGAAAAACTCAGAAAGCAAAGTTTAGTTTCTTCTCCCTTAACAAGACAGGTAATTTTAGGATTTTGCCTACCAGTGCACCGAAAAGGATAATTGGCACACCCTCTTTGCTGCCACAATTGAGCTGAAAATGTGGCTTTCAAACACCCATCTTCTTTATGTCAGAGATAGCTCAAATCTAAATGGTATGGAAAGAGATGTAAGATAGAATGAGAATGGTGAAGGCCAAGCACCCTTTTCTCTTCCATTATTTATTTATTTATTTATTTATTATTTAAATTTATATCACATTTATTTATGTGTTCCTACTTCCTATTTTACAGCGGTATGAATGGTATTACCTCTTTCCAAGTTGTTTTGCATTTCTCATTAAATGCTTACGTTCAAGATGACTGAATATCTTATGTTAAATAAAGCTCAAAAATTTTTACAAGTAATGTTTCAGATTTGGCCTCTGTCTTGCTGTTGCTTAAATTATATAAATTCTTTGCCATGTATAAATTCAAATCATAGCTAGGGAAGCTGAAAGTGTTTGAAATGGGAATATCATTTTATGAAGAATAGTCACTTTAACTGCAGCTATTCTATTTAAAAAATGGTAATAAAGATGCTGTCATCCCTGAAGTTCTACTATGATCTTTTTCAGAAGAGGATCATAATCAAATTTAAGCAATAAACTCATACGTTATTTGGAACTCAGACATATACAGTAGGGATTTGTTGAGTTAGCACTAGACTCTTAATTTGAATATTTGAAAAATATTATTCCTCCTTGATTTTAAGTATGGGAATCATGGCACTCTGCTGAACTGGAACCGAAATATTAGCACCCAATGAAAAATGGATGGAAAAGATGTTGTAAATGCTTACTGAAAAGTTCTAAGGCTGTAGGTGTAGATGGTGTAACTGGAGAAATGTTGAAATATGAATATGCTTTGCTTACAGAATAGCTGTGTGACTTGTTTAATGTGCTTGAAGACTGTATCTAGGCCTGAGAATTGGAAGGTGGCCATTACAGTTTCCTTACACAGAGGGAAATGTACAGTACCAAGAGTCAGTTGAAAACCTACAGGGGGATTAGCCAGTTAAATGCACCTAGGAATGTATATGGCAGAATTCTGGCTAAAAGGGTACATAGGTACATCTTTTATATGGAAGTGAGAGTTAGGTATATTGAGAGAAAAATAAAAGGCTGAATGCAGTGGGAATGTGTTTATTTATTTATTTCTCAAATTTTTGCCACCATCCATCTCCACCCAAAGAGGGACTTTGAGCAGTTATTTAAGAAGCATGTGGCAAAACTAGGAGAGAGAAAATGAGGGAGGAAAGGAAGGAAGGGAAGAAAATGAACTGGATACAAATGTGAATAATGGCTGGTATAAAATAAGTACACAGAGCTTCTTTGATCATATAGAAAAAATGTAAGAGGAACAAACGGCAAAACCAGTACCTAGAATGAGAAGTCCTTATTTATACTGCCTATACCTGGATTTTGCCTTGCCTTCTCTGTTGCTGTCCTAACATTGGCTTCTGGTGGTATGCAGCCTTGGGAAGTTGGCCTGGTGTTTGCCATACCATTTTTTTTTTTTTTTTAACAAACCCTATTCCTGGAATTTAAAGGAACAGGTGCAGAATAAAGCCATTCTCTGGACTTAAATTGTTTTCAGTGTTTGCTTGCTACCAAAACCTTAACACTAGCTACATGTTTTGCTGCCTCTTCCAGTCAACTAGAGGGCAGCACCACAGCTTGTATTTCAACAACCACAATCCTTTACTATCTACAAATTGATGTTCAATTTGGTGGCTTGAGTGCAAAGAATTTTTGTGAGATTGGGGATGTTGGAAGCAGGTGGGTGGGATGATGGAGCAAAATTGGTCAGCTTGGGATTTTTTCCCAGTCTGTGGGAAAGCCTGAGGATGGGGTGAGATAAATGTATTTTTTTCCCATGGGTATGCATTAGTGGATTGTGTTTCTCATTGCAGCTGGTTCTGCAAATACTTCTCTGCTAAGTTTCAACTACTTTTTCACCTCAGCCAGAAATATTTTTCAATTATCTCCCTTGCTAAGAATGATGGTTAACATTCACAATCCTGGACATCCACTGATAGTGGATTAAGAGAGCCAGTTTGGTCTAGGTGTTAAGGTGCTGGGCTAGAAACCAGGAGGCTGTGAGTTCTAGTCCTGCCTTAGGCATGAAAGCAATTTAAATGGTACATGGTTGAGCAGTGATCCCCAAGTGCTACTGTCTGGAAACAGTCCTACAGGAATAAATGTAACACCCTATCAGCGTACAATCAACTCCCGTGCAGGGAGACCATTACTGATGGCATTGAAAGCAGGTAAGAGATCCCCTCCCTATTCCCACCCCAAATCAGTTGGGTTATATGGCCTCTCTCTTCCAGTTCAGATCACCCAATAAATTCTACTGTTGACGCTGACTCTGATCAAACTGAATTTATTACAGTTTCTAAGTATTGTCATGTCACAATGAAGTCTTGTATTTCCACACTCAAGAACTTTGCAGATATGAAACAATATTTGAGGAGGATACAGTAATTCAGCCCTCAGAAAGACAGTATTAAGAATGCCAAGAATATTCTGATGCAATACTGGTTGGGATACAATGAAACAAGCAAACATTTTTTTGAATGTAGGATTTGTAGTACTGATTTCACATTCAATTTTAAGTGGTAATGATCTTAAAATATGGGAAAACTGTAATCATACCAACCTATATGTCCTTGTAAGTTAATTTTACATATCACACACATTAGCAGACATTATTTTAAAGGCCTGGGTCAATTATGTAACATGGTAAAAAGAGAGACTGTGTTTGGTTTAACCTATCTGAAAATTGTGGATCTGTATGGCAAGTTCCCTTGTTGCCATTTAGCTTAATACAGAAAGACATGCATCATTTTGTTTAATTTTTTTCATAGAAAGAAATACTTTTAACTTCTTAAATATGATAGTGAGTCTTTTTCACAGGGAAGAATTAAAATATAATCTTGAGAGCCAGTTTTTTTTAAAAAAAAGATGAATTAGCAGATTACAGGTAAACCAAGAACTATTAGCAATTAGAAACCAAATCTATAAATAGTCTTACTTTATTAGATACTGCAAAAACAATATATTCAAGTATGTTCAAGTAAGCACAACCTGCTTACTCACTAAGACATTTGTTCACTCTCCAACCCCTAATCCCCTGCAGATGCAACAAATATACTCTACTGGATCTCCAAGCTCTACAAAGCAAATCTGAGGGTTTGTGTGTGGATACTAAGAATCCGTTCCATATCCTCTACAAGGGATATAAGATTCACATTTTATCAAGCCACACAAAAATCAGGACTTATCAAATATAAAATATTTATTACATTAAACTACGGTTACAGAAATATACAATATTTAGAAAAAGGCACTCCAATATCTCAAACAACCCAATTATTTAAAAGCAATAATTTCTTTACAGCATCTAGTGATAACCAGTCTCTAAAAACAGCTGTTTATTCTTTGTACACTGAGCAGCCACTGCAAAAGATTTGATCTCCAATATCTTCTGATCTAAAAAAAAAAAAAAGATAAAAGTGAGTTCAATGTATCTTTCTGATTAGTAAGTTCTAAGAGAACACTAATTTCTTTTGTGGTTCTTCCACATGCAACAATGCTTTGTGACAAATTAAGCTGTGAGAAATAAAAATGTAAGAACTGCCTTACTAAATTCAAGTAAGATCCAACTACGCAATCCTGGCATAAAGGATTGATTTAGCTCTAGTAATTAATTCAGCCATGACTAACAGTCTCCAGTGTTACTGAATTCAAGTAATAAATCAGTGTGCAAAATATTCCCTTCTGTCAAGAATCAACAATGAATTTAATTTCTGGGTATCAGTTCTTAAAATTGTTAATGGTAAAACTGTCTGCAGCCTCAGTTTATCTCCCACCACCTTTAGTAACCTCTCCATCCAATTTATGTCATGTTGTAACTACAGACCCCTCCAGAATATACTATAACAGTTCAATACAACCAAAGGAAATTAAGGTTCATTTGGATAGGTACTTACTCTATAACTGAGCATAAGGAACAAACAATGGTACGGCAACAGCTGCAGAGTTTGCTGCAGTTCTGGCATATGTATTGATCACACTGTGTGCAAACGTCTTTGATGTCAACTGTTCTTATACAGGAGGAACAGGCCTTTGACACTCCTACTGGAAAAGCTGTGTACAAACAAACAGATTGTTAGATTAGATTTCAGCATGTTTGCCATAAACAAACATCTTCTTTATAAAATAAATAATCTTCAAGATTGCTTTGTACAAAATCAGATTATTTGAACTATCTAGTACAAAATCATCTATATTGATCAAAATAGATTATCCAGTATTTTAGATAAGGTAGCTGTTAATGCCACTGGAAAGTACCAGGAACTGAGCCTGGGACTTTTTATATGCAAACCAGGTTGTACTATTTTTCATACACTTCTACAGTTTCATTATACCTGATAAGATCCTTTAAATGCATTTTCAGGCTTTGTCTTGCATTCACCCAATGAATACAACATTGCATTTAACTTTTACACGATATATTCAAAAATCTATTTGCAGCAATACAATATCCTATATACATGCAAAACTTCATGTACTGGGAACAAGTCTTGCTGCAATTTGTCTTCTCTTTAAAGGAAAGGTAGCTAGATGTATCCACAAGCACAGGAGAGTCTATTTTTTCAAACACACTTCATTAGAAACCAACTAATTAAAAACCTCACTGCAAGAATTTGTTCTTTGTCATTACACATTACAGATATTGCTACCCTGAGTATAAAGACACATTCAATTCAGCACAACTTGGTAATATATTCTTCTAGTACAAACTATTGGTCTTGGAGTGTGCTTGGAAAATACAACAGATTAGCAGTTGTGAGAGGAAGAAATAAATTGTGCATGGCAACTGAAAAAGAAATTCACAGGCCGGGTGGCTATCTTTAGAGTTTCTGTAGCTGTATCATTTCTGCACTGCATAAATGAGATGACTTTTAAGGCCCTTTCCAACTCTATGATTTTATATTCCAAAAAAACATGTTGCAAAAAAGTTAATGCCACAGAGCACACAATGTAATTCTAGACAACTGGAAAAAAAACCATAATAATACCACATTCTTAAGAATGGAAAACTAATAGTACATAGGCACTTGGCAGCTAACCAACCACGCTTACCCATTTCGCTTGCACAGGGCTGTCGAAGTTTTCCATCCTGTCCAATTAACATTTGTCCATTACATCTGTGCCAAGAACAAATTTCTGATCTGTCTATAAGTGGTTCCGGATACTGTGCAATTAGATATGTTCTCATTGCACTTCCATTGCAGGCATTGTTCATGTATGTTTGAGCACCTTTGAAGAGCAGTTGTTTGGTTTTCTCTGTGATATGAACAAGAGCAAAGATGAGAATGTTATGAATGATATTCTGAGATAACTGTACATCTCCAGAATGACACTACTGTGCATCATCCAATTTAGGTCTATTGCCTCTCAGCTGCAAAACCTCAGACAACCCCTAGGTGGCAGCAAAGATTATTTCAGTTACTCTTTGCTGCCTTCTGGTGGCTGTCTGGATTTTTGCAGCCCAAATACTGTATGTTACCCCCACACACACACCTAACCAAGAAAGAAAATTGTTAACAACTTCCAAAAGTTTCTCCTTCCCGCAAGGAAGTTCTAGTTTTTTTAAAAAAATTATTTATCCAATTTGTCCCTTCCCATCTCCTCCCATCAAGGGACTCTGGGCAGTTTACAGTAATCAATTAAAACAATAATAATACAAGGAATAAAATATACAATATAAAATTACAGCAATTAATAATATAAAGAGTAAATATAAAGAGTAAAAAATAAGAAGTCCAAGTGGCAAAAGACTCTAAAACAGTCCAAGTGTGGGAGGAGTGGTCTATAGCAGCCATCCCCATGTAGATCTATTCCCCTCTCCGCCCCAAGCGAGGTGGCAGAACCAGGTCTTCAGACTCCTCCGAAAGGCCAGGAGCAATGGGACCAATCTCACCTCCAGGGGCAGCATGTTCCACAGGGTGGGCGCCACTGCAGAGAAGGCCCACTTCCTGGACCCCACCAAATGAAGTTGTCTTAGAGATGGGGTCCACAGCATGCCCTCTCTGCACGATCGGGTGGGACGGGCTGATGTAATGGGGAGGAGGCGGTCCCTCAGGTAACCTGGCCCCATGCCATGTAGGGCTTTAAAGGTGATAACCAACACCTTAAATTGGACCCAGAAGCAGACTGGTACCCAATGCAGCTTGCGCAGCAGCGGTGTTACATGTGCCCTTCTAGGGGCACCAAAAACAGCTCATGCGGCTGCATTCTGGAGCAGCTGAAGCTTCCGGATACTTTTCAAGGGTAGCCTCATGTAGAGTGCATTGCAATAGTCTATATGAGAGATAATAAGGGTATGAGTGACTGTTCAAAGGGCCTCCCGATCCAGGAAAGGGTGTAACTGGTGCACAGCACGTAACTGTGCAAAGGCTCTCCTGGCCATGGCTGCCACCTGCTCTTCAAGCAGGAGCCATGAGTCCTGGAGGACCCCCAGATTACACACTGGGTCTGTCTGGGGCAGTGCAACCCCATCCAGAACCAGAGATGATAATGTCCCAGATACGGAAGAACCATTAACCCACAGCCACTCCGTCTTACCAGGGTTCAGTTGAAGCCTGTTGTTCCCCATCCTGACCCCCACAGCCCCCAGACACCGTGAGAGGGCAGTCACAGCATCACTTACCTCACCCGGGATGGAGATGTACAATCGAGTATCATCAGCCTACTGATGATACCTCACCCTGTGGTGATGGATGATCTCACCCAGCGGTTTCACATAGATGTTGAAAAGGAGCGGAGAGAGTACTGAACCCTGCGGCACCCCACAAAGAAGGGGCCGAGGATTGGATCTCTCACTCCCTATCACCACCGACTGGGACTGGCCCTGGAGGAAGGAGGTGAACCAGTGTAAGACTACGCCACCCACCCGCAACTCCCTGAGCCAACCCAAAAGGATACCATGGTCAATGGTATCGAAAGCCGCTGAGAGATCAAGGAGAGCGAGGATGGATGCACTGCCTCCATCCCGCTCCCGCCAGAGATCATCCATAAGTGTGACCAATACAGTTTCTGTCCCATATCCTGGCCTGAAACCTGACTGGAAGGGATCCAGTTAATCTGTTTCCTCCAGGACCCTCTGGAGCTGCAAAGCCACCACTTTCTCAACCACCTTCCCCAAAAAGGGAAGGTGGGAGACTGGACGAAAATTGTCCAGAACAGTAGGGTCCAGCGATGGCTTCTTGAGGAGGGGGTGCACTAACGCCTCTTTAAAGGTAGCCGGGAACACCCCCTCTCCCAAGGATGTATTAACTATCGCCTGGACCCAACCACATGTCACCTCCTGGGCTGCTTTTACCAGCCAGGAGGGGCATGGGTCTAGATGACACGTGGTGGCATTTACTGTCCATAGGATCCTGTCCACTTCCTCAGGTCCAACAGGATCAAACTGGTCCCAGATAATTGAGTAAGCCCATTCCCCTGGTATCTCTCCAGACCAAGCCTCATGCCTGGAGTCTAACTTGGAGTGGATCCGAGAGATTTTGTCCTGCAGATGCTCAGCAAATCCTCTGCACAGCTCTGTAGGTGTGTCACTGAGCCCACCCTCCCCAAAAGGGATCAAGTGATCTTAAACAGGGCCGTTGGGCAGCATTTTGTGGACGCAATAGGAGCGGAGAAGTATTGACGCTTTGCCGCTTTTATCGCCACAAGGTAGGCCTTAATAGTGGCTCTAACCTGTGTTCGGTCGAATTCAGTCTTTGTCTTCCTCCAGCGGCGCTCTAGGTGTCTCTTAATCCTCTTCAAAACCCTCACCTCCTCTGTAAACCATGGGGAGTGTCGGGTTTGATGGGACAAGAGAGGCCACACAGGCACGATCCTGTCCAAGGCCCCAGCCGCCTCCCTATTCCAGGCTGCAGCTAGGGCCTCCGCTGGACCGTGCAGCAGATCACTGGGTATAACCCCCAGTTCCCTCTGAAACCCTACTGGGTCCATCAGTCGCCGGGGGTGGACCAATCGAATGGGTCCTGCCTCCCTGCGGAGGGGGGTGGCATAAGAGAATCTCAGGGCCACCAGGGTGTGATCTGACCATGACAAAGGGGACAGCTGTAACTCCCCCCTCAGATCACATTGCGACTGCTCCAACAAGAAAACCAAGTCCGGGGTGAGGCCACTGTCTTGAGTCGGGTCCCAAATTATCTGGGACAGGCCCATGGCTGCCATGGTAGTCATGAACTCCCGAGCTGTCTCCGAGGCATGCCTCAGGGATGGCAGGTTGAAGTCTCCCAGAACCATGAGCCTGGGGAACTCCACCGCCAGCTCTGAGACGGCCTTGAGCAGCTCAGGCAGGTAGGTTGCCACGCAGCAGGGAGGCTGGTACAGTAGCAATACTCCCAACTGTTCTCGGGAACCCAACTTGAAAAACAGGGTCTCACAACTGGCCACTTGCGGAACAGCGCCCCTGAAGGCCACAAGAGACTCTTGGATGACAACAGCCACCCCTCCTCCCCTGTCCTGGGATTTCGGCTGGTGCCATACCATAAACCCAGCCAGGCACATTTCCAAAAGGGGCACCCCCCCTTCAGGGCCCAGCCAGGTCTCGGTAATACATGCCAGGTCTGCCCCCTCCTCAGTGATCAAGTCGCATATGGGGGGGCTTGTTATTAACTGACCTGGCATTAAAAAGCAACAGCCGGGAACCAGGGCCCCTATGGATCTGCCCACCAGGACCTGGGTCTGAGCACAGAGGGCCAGAACATGCCACTGGTAACAAACACTAGGGGCGACTTCCCTGAAGATTGCCCGCCCTCCAGCTCCCACCATAACATCCCCTACCCATCACCACTTCAATGTGCCCCGCCCTATAGCCCCCAGTGACTTATAGACAAATCAAGAACGTATGACCTACCTAATACCAAGTCATATTGGTTCACTAAGTTCAGAATTATGTATGCTGATTAAATTCTAAATACCTCAGTTCAAGCTGGTTTGATATATTATTAGCTATCACAGTACCACAGTGGCAGTAGTTAAACAGGAAACATCTCATGTGCAACATCACACACAAGACTTATCTTCTGCATTTTCTACTACCTATAAAACTCTTCATTATGAGAGCAACTAGGTAATTTTTCATCTACTGCTTATTACAGGACAAGGTAGTAGAGAAGATGACCTTACAGGACAGCACGTACATACACAACTCATCTTTGTTTCTGAGCAGTTACATACATTTATTGAAATTAGCGTAGCTATCAGTTATGACTGCATTTAGTGTATGTACTCATGAGTGACCAAAACATAAAAGAGTTAAGTCTCCTGCATGCCATACAGTCTGAAATCTGCAACTGATCTTTGCCAACACTGACATCTAACATGTTTTAAGTAAATTATGAACAATTTCAGAATCTGTTTTAGGAAAAAAGAACTCTATACCAAAAGTAGATATATCTATATAGACAGATAGAGCTGTGTACGGAGAAGGGAAACTATTCATTTTTTTTTCACGTGTTCCACTGCAAAGATGGGTGTTAGTTCCCAAAATGAAATGCTATGCTATTCTTGTACACTTGTTTTTCCCCAGAGGGTGGTGGTGGTATTAAATCCATGAAGTCAAGAGACTGGGAAACCTGCCTGCTGTGAGCCAACTACACGCATTTATATGGTTTTTTTTAGTTAGCTTAAGAGCTGAGGGAGATCCAGTTTGGTGTAGTGGTTGAGGCATCAGGCTAGAAACCAGGAGACCATGAGTTTTAGTCCCACCTTAGGCACAATTGGAAATCGCGTAACTGAGCGCACTCTGCTTTCGGGGGAACAAACTCAAGTTCTGAAATCAAGGGTGCTTGGGGGAAGCAAGGGTGACCTCGGGCCAGTCACTCACTCTCAGCCCTGGGAAGGAGGAAATGGCAAACCACTTCTGAAAAACCTTGCCAAGAAAACTGCAGGGACTTGTCCAGGCAGTCTCCGAGAATTGGACGGGATTGAACAAATTAAAAAAAAATACGCTAAGTATACACAGATGCTGAACAGAGCGAAATACAATGGAGACTCAACTATTTAAGTCTTTTAAGCCAACAAGAATATAAAATAGCCTTGAAGATGAAGCACGAAACACTGGAGACGGTAACTACACGCAAACTGGAAATCGCGTAACTGAGCGCACTCTGCTTTCGGGGGAACAAACTCAAGTTCTGAAATCAAGGGTGCTTGGGGGAGGCAAGAAAACAAAAGACACGGGCTCCTTTGACAAATTAAAAATGACTCCCATCTTTCTATCAA
Organism: Candoia aspera; assembly: GCF_035149785.1. NCBI lineage: Eukaryota > Metazoa > Chordata > Lepidosauria > Squamata > Candoiidae > Candoia > Candoia aspera. The sequence goes on from NC_086153.1 coordinate 316,670,379, forward strand.
ACGGCTTGTGTCTCCGTCGCCTTCGAATGCGACGCACATCGGCCAAAAGAGCACCTCTGAGAATACACAGAGCGCTTTTCTTCTCACACGCCAGTTCAGCGGCCGGAAACTCGGCACCTCCGTGTTAACAGGAAACGGGAGAGGGGAGAGGTTCGCTTTCTTCCTCCGAACAGCCGCCGTTCCAGAGGCCGGGAGGGAGACAGGCGCGTTCCGCTCACTCCGGAGCAGAAAGGCCCCGCAGGGGCGAAGGGGAAACGCGCCCTCAGCAACGGAAGGAAACTCCGGTTCTCGCGAGGACAAGCCCCCTCGAGCGGTTTCTCTGGCCGCCCCTCCCCCTCCGCCGGATCCCTCACCGAAGATCTCGCGCCGGTACCGCTCGCCCATGACGCCCTGGCTCAGCTCCCTCAGCCGCACGCGCGTCTTCAGCTGCACGGGGGAGGAGTCCGCGAACGGGCAGGAGCGCTTCGGCATCCCTTTCCCACTACGCTAGCCCGTGCAACGAGCGGCCCAGGCGCGCGTAGCTCCGGGTTGGCGGAACTGTTATCACCAACGTTTAAGCTAGTCGTGCCCTCCTGCGCGGGAAAAGGACCTCGAAGCGTAAACAAGCCTCCGGAGGAAGCCGCTGCTCAGCCCGCCTGCTTGCTCACCCGCCTTTACGTCATCGGACCCTCGGCCAGTCAGGAAGCGAGGTGAGGACCGGGGAAGAGAGGTCGCTGGGAGTCTGCTGGCGGGCATTCGCATTGGCGGAGAGAGACGTAACGGCGGCGGGGTGGATGGGCTCGGTGGCGAAAGGGTCCGCGGGCGAGGATTAAAGCGTTCAGGCGACAGCGTGTAGATCGCTTTTAAGTCATTGGGGTCTACGTCATTCCATGATCACCAAATATAGTAAATTCTACTATGTATTCTCACACGAAGTGTTGTGTATACGTGGCGGTATTCGCGGTATAGCTGTTCTTGAATAAACCTGGTTTAGGATCCGAGTGTTGGAGTCAGACCCCATTAAAACCACAAATGATATGGGCATTTACTAGGTTTACTCGACCACAGCCTTATGCAAACTTCACTGAGGAGGACATTTTTTTGAAAGCGGTGGGATTCATCTACTATGAAATGGATATCGCGTTGCACAATAAAATTATTTTTCATGGTGATAGGTTTTTCCCAGTCTCAAATTCGGGAGGAGGAAGGAGGTGAACTGAAGCCCAGGGTTAAGAATGAAATGTGGCTTTAAGGACAAATGTGAACAATTCCTGCTCTATATCTGTCCCACAGGCTTTGAAGAATGGGCATCTCGGCTGCAGTTTGTACCAAGCCTGGGCAATGCAAAAATCCAACATACTGTTTGTTGTGCATATTAATGATTTTTTATCTAAAAGTTACACAACTATACCACAAATGCCGCCATGCATACACAACACTTCGTGTGAGAACACAGTAGAATTTACTATATTTGGTGATCATGGAAGATTTTGGCCATATCTAATATTTTTTAAAATGTTATTACAGTATCATCATCATCATCATCTACATTTACAAACGTAAATCCCTATGGATTCTCAGCAGTATACAGACAAGATACCTATAATTTAAAAACTAAGAAATAATATACAGTAAAAAGTAAACAGATGAAAAGCTGGTCCAGATTGATGCAGCATTTGTACTTATGGATGTACCTCAGTATGCACATGTAACACTGCTACTGTGAGAACTGTATTGGTTACCATTGGGCTTCCAAGTGCAATTCAAGGTACTGGAAGTCACCTGCAAAACCCTGTATGACAAAGGGCCAGGATATTAGTGGGCCATCTATCTCGTATTATCTCTGCCTGCCTAACAAGATCTGACAGGTTGGCATGCTCTAGGTCCTGTCTATCAGTGTCATTTTATGGGACCTAGGAAGCATGTCTTATCTGTCACTGTGCTTGCTCTGTGGAACAGCACCCCCCCTCCCACCCTTCCAGCTCTGGATGGCTCAGACCCTGCTGGCTTTTTTAACACAACCAGATGTTGTGTGGGCCACTACTATGTGATATATAGGTTACTGTCCTGGTGCTGTTTCTTTGCTGATTTTTATGTATTCTGATGTTATTAACTGTTGGCTGCCCGGAGAATGAGTGAACCGATTAATAAATGTAACGTGACTGCAGCACTCTTGAAAACAAACAGATAAGCTACAGGTTTAACACAAATTCTGCTGGGAGAGAATTTGAAATCAGATAGAATATATAAGTACATAGAATACATAAATTGACCATGCATGTTCTTATAGACAATTCCAATAAGAATCTGTTGGTTACTTGAAGGTAAATTTTGGCTTACGTTGCTTTCAAATTGAGCCCAATTCCTGCTGATTTCAGACCAGATTGACTAAATATTACCACCTAACCAAAATCAGAGGGAAAGCAGGGAGCAACCGGCAATAACACATTTCCTTTGGTGGTGCTTCCTGTTCATGTTACTCTTCGTTTCCAGCATAAGATTAGTATATGCTTTGCATCTATATGCTGCTGAATTTTATTCTCATATAGTCTCTTACATACTTGTGTGCCTTTTAGTGATACACTTAAAAGAAGGCTAAATTAAATCATTAACTTTTCAAGTCAGCTACCCCAAGCACTGTATCAAATTTAACATTATTTTGCATACAAAAATGGGGTCTTGTATTAGTATCACAGTATCTTATTACTGGAAGAACAAAGATGACGGAGTTATGTCTGAGTGCTATGAAGAATTTGGCAAGTGCAGGGAAAACGCTAATAGAAGGGTGATCTGGACTAAACAGTATGTAAAGTGACGCTTTAGAGATGAGACTAAGGTTGTAATTTCTGAACTTTTAGATGTGTTATAAAAACAAGGAACCTTTTCAGATTCGTGTAAAATCTGGCATTACCACTTCTGTATTAATGCCAGAAGTGATTTTCAGTTTCCTAGGATTCAGAACAAAGAGACAAAATCTTACTTTTTCATAAGGTTTTATTGAGCAAATAAAAGAGCTATAGGATAAATACAGCTCCATTTACAATATACAAAATAGACAAGAGAACAGTTTTAGTGCATTTGTTGAGCATAGGGTTTACACTTGCTGTATCAAGAATTGTGCGGCAGAGCGCATCATAAAAACCTTAGGCCCAAAACCTGACCTATTCTTGCTTGATGTACAATTAAGACATTTTCAGTGTCTTACCATGCTGTTCCCCACACTGAGGCATAATACATTTTAGATAAGAACTGCATTTAATCAGTGTACTAAAGTTGTACTAAATTACTACAGTCAAATTTCACATGAAACTTCAGTATAGTAGGAAACAGTCAAAATACAATATATATTCCTCATGAAGAATGAACTATAACATAATTCCTTATTAAATATTTAATCTAATTCAGTGCTATTTTATGGGAACAAAGATTTCCATTAAAATATGCCAAAGTTAATAGTCTCTATGGATATCAGTTTAAACAAGTGCAAACTAAGAGGCCTAAAGAAGATCCACTGAACTGAATGGGAGCTACCAAAGGGTTTTTGGACAGCTCCCATTCATATAGGTGGAAACTGTGTGGAAATATTTGCCAATGGTTTGTGGCTGCTAAAGAATTTAAACTGCCTGCGTGCAGGACAGTAAGGGATTATAGCTGGCTTTGCATGCAACAGATACTCACCTGAGAGAAAATACACAGTTGGGCAGTGAAAAAATGTCAAGCTGAGCAAAAAGTTAGCAAAGACATTTCAGCTACAAAGCTAGACTTTCTGAAGTGGTACAGAGAGCCAGTCATTAAATGTAGTGAGCAAGTAACTGTTAATGTATTATGGATCTGTAATGTAGGGAAAAGGCCACTTTGGTAAACTTTGGTCAGATCATATGTGCAGAGATATGGTAGGTTGAGGGAAAAGTCTTGAATAATTTCTGACAGGACTAAAACCTGTCTGAAATGCAAACCGATTAACGGTGTTCTTTCTAGAGCTGCAGCAATAAAAATCATTTTTAAAAAGCCATTTACAAAAAATTAATCTCATTGAGTCAGCACTGCCTATGCAAGAGAATGTATTTTCAGAAGATAAGACAAAGCATACAGGATTCTTGTTAAACAACGCATAGGATATTTTAGGGCATGATATTGCAGCAAACACCAAGAATTCTGTGGCACCCTAAAGAGCAGTATGTTTCTTGGGCCAGAAGGATGGGTCACTTTCTCTGTATGAGGTAGGTAAGCAAGTATTATATATCATGCCAGTGTTGGGAAAAGTGAGGCAGAGGTATTGACCAAGCATAGGCATCAAATACAAGTCATGATGACATAATGCATGTCATAACATCACTATGCAAATTATGCTAGTTATATAATGTGTATCATTGTACTATGACATTATGACCTCACTTTCCCCTTCCTCCCAGTGGATGCCCATCTGGCCATGAGAAAGAGGTATACAAAACTGTTACTGACCTGCAGGGGCCTTCCAGTCCCTCATCCACACCCACATCCACACCCACACTGGGAACCTTGTTGGTTAAAATAAGCATACCTTTGCATGAGTAGAAGAACTTCTCTAGATCTTGATCATTAATTTTAAAGCATTGGTCTTAATCTAACACACCCAAGCACACTGCTTTTTGGTGGGCTTAAACTGTAATCATTAAGTAAAATTAAGCACAACAGTTAAAGTCAAGGAGAGTATTGTGCTTCGCAGAAAGTATAACACTATGAGAAGAATTAGATACCCAAATGAAGTGTCCTGTGGCCAACTCCCCTTCCCCCCAAATCCTCAGGAGAAACCAAATGAATGCAACAAATTTTGGATATTATCTCCAAAATATTGTTAAGCTAATGATAAACCTCTTAGCTTCAATCAGAGAAGGACTACCAAACATATCTTCATTTTTAAGTATCCATTTTCATCCATTAATGTGGCTGCAAATGGATCAAACAACCCTATGACATCTGTTAATATTATCTCCATATTACAACTAGGAGAGGGGGATTGAAGCTGAAGAAGAAGCAGTTGTTTAAGTCATCTAGTACATTAACAGAAAATGTGAAGTTCAGACTTAGGTTTTTCTGAGCCTATCTTCATAAAGTTTGAGATCCAAAACAAAAAAAAACAAAATAAAGGTTTTAGTAGTCTTTACAAGCATGTTACCTCTGCTTGAAATACATTGCTCCTGATCCCACTTGAGCATGTTCATACAGAGCTTCCACGTGTACAAAAAAATGTTAGTGAAAGCTTTTCAGACAGCAAAAATATAGGTAGTCCTCATTTAGTGACTGCCTCATACAGTGACTGTTCACAGTTACAACGGTGATGAAAAAGTAATTTTGCAACCAATCGTCCTATTTACATCCTTTGCAGGTCTGTAAAGCGAAGGAAATTGAAGTAAGATTGTAAGCACAGTCATGGTTTCACTTAATGACCGAGTTGCCGGTCCCAATTGTGGTCGTTTAAGGAGAACTACCTGTATGTCTAGCTATTATCAATATTCTGAAGAGGAGAGCTAAATCGCCACAGAGTTATGTATATATCTATATACATAAATGTTCCCATAAAGCCATCTTTTGGAAACAAAATAAAATTTCAGCAGAGCCCCCACATACTGCACAGGTTTTTTTTGGAATATGCATAACCTGAGCCTCATACTGGGCACATTGGATTAAAACAATCTATTTCATAGAAACAGAAAAAAACTATAAGCTTTGTTCTTACATACAAAATATTACATAAACAATATCTGTTTCTGAAATGCTGCCAAGTAAGGCAAGATGAAACTATGAAATATGGCTGCTATACATTAGAAGGAGCTGAAAGCTCTAAATTCATTTCTGATTAGTTCCAATTTCTCCCAAAATAAACATACAAGAAAAGGAAAGAGGACTTCCATCATCTTTTCGATTTCTAGGAAAGGAACAAGTTCCCAGTAAATTAGGAACAAAGTATTCCAGAAAAGTTGGATTTTATAGTACATTATCGGATATGTATGTGAGAACTACAAAGAAAAACATGGTAGAACACTTGGCCATGTGGAACCTGTTCTCTCTCACTCCCTCAAACTCTTTAGACATTTTAAAACCTGTACTCTCTTGTGTAACATCTCAACTAAGGGACTGGTATGCACTTAGCATACACAATCAGTGCCCAGGGTATGAGCATCCATATGGGAACTGCTGTTAAGTACTACAATGATTGTGGCCCTACTACTAACTAGCAAAACAGACAGATGATGTGGCAGTACCCAAAGTGACAATTTTTCAAATCCCAACCAAGTGTACTAACAAGTGTGAAATTTATTTATTTATAGCATTAATATGGCCACCCAACTCAGACAGCATGACTCTGGGTGGCTGACAAAAATCAGCAAACAGCAAATGCAAAAGAAAACAACATATACTATACCCCTTTTCGAAAATGCTTTCCCTTTTTCATTTCCCAGCTGCCTTTGTTATTGAAAACAGTGATCTTAAAAGAGCAGCATTTGGCACTCTGCAGCATGTTTCCCATTTCAGTGAATAATTCCCCATTTAAAAGAAGGGGTACATCGTAATAGATCGAGAGCGAGCCTCAATTTCTGAAGAATACTACTTGGAAATTGTAAAAATACAGACATGCCGCCAATCCAGATGCACAACCAGAACACTTCCTTTGCATGCACTACTTATTTTGTTGACATTGTCAACAGTCATTGCATTTTAAAGGGTTGCTCCAGAATAGTCCGTTACCCAGTATTTGAAAGATTCCTAAATTGTGTAAGAGAATATGTCACTAACATTCTGAATTTCTTACTCTCTGAAGAACAATGGGGAAATCTTATATTTTGCTGAAGCTCAAGTGAGCAGAGGTAAGCAACAGTGAGGGAAGAAGATGGCCTGAGAGCATAGTAAAAAAGTGAAGTTACAGATGGTACCTTCACAGCGATGTACTGCAAGATATTATGTTGGTATGATCTGTTAAAATGCGTTTTCAAAATCTGCTTCAGGTTTGTTTACTTGCCTTTTCTTTGTTTTCTTGCCTAACATACAATGGGCTGAAAGAACAGAACTTCTGAGGGCTTCATGTGAAGCACCTACTGGAAAATATATGAATGAAGGGAAGCTCTTTGTCCTAAGTTCTGACAGCTGTATCCCGTCTGATCCACTGCCAACAAATGACTTCAGGTATTGGCTTGTTCCTTCTTCTATGACATAACCTCTTTTGCTTCCCTTTCTCTTTTGGTATCTGTTTTGTTTACTGATAAGCAAATACAGACTGCAAGATAATTCTGCTTTGAGTCCCAGACTTGAAAGGGGTTGCTTAGTTCTACTATCTTTTAAGGACATTCAATGCACCATTAGGCAGCCTTGTTTTAAATGATACATACGTTTCACTGATTCCTGACACAGGGACAGGACATCTTGCTTACAGCCTTGTGGTAGAAAGTTTGTTATTGATAGCAGTTTGGAAAAATAATTCCATATGGGTTTGACACTTTTAAAACATTATTTAAGGTTCTCCTCTACCAATTCACTCCAGTTATTATTATGTAGTTCCCAAGTCATTGTAATATTTGAAAATAAGAGAAAATATTTGTTTCTTAATCATAGTCTAGGACAGTTTTGATTTCAAAAGCATCTTCGTCTTAGTTTGGGAGCAGAAAAGATCAGGTGAACCCTTGCTCAGTGCAGCCCTTCTTTAAAAGAGCCTTTAAAAGAGCTGGATCATTGATTCTCTTGATTTTCCAACTCCAACCCATTTAACTGAAGAGGATAAAAAAAGAAATAATTAGAACTATTACTCAATGAATAAACAACATAATGAAATATATTTTAGGCTATAATCCTAGAGGGTGCATGCAAGACGCCAACTTCAAAAGCAATTAGCTTTAAGGCAGCTATGCAATAAAAGTTGCTTGCTCTCTGGCAGGAAACAGCAAACAAAATTCAGTGTGGTTCATACACTCTTTTTTAAATATATGACAACTTACTCTGTTTCACTGTTGTGATTCAAATACTATGGTGAACCACATTATATAATCTTATGCACTGCACTATTAGCAGTGGTATCATCTAAGTCAGCAAGTCTCCTGTAACTGATGCCATCAATACAGTGATGGATTAAGTTAAAGTTGGTTGGTTATGGACCATATGCAGCCACCAGCACCCTTTGGAGTACCTGCAAAGTAAGAAATCCACCATATACCAGCTTCACGTGGGCATGATGAGGATTTTAGTCTTGAAATACACAATTTTCCTTAGGACCCCTAATCTATCTAAATCCCCAGAAAGCTGCTTCTCTGTCCAATTGGCAAGAACCCCTCTGTGCACAGCTTAATAAACATATAGCACACCCTGTTAGAGCAGTAATGAAGAAATACATACCTGACACACCAACATGGTTTTCCACAAATCTAATGTAATTTTGTGCTTTAGATGGAAGGTCCTCCCATTTTCTGGCACTAGTTGTGTCTGTCTTCCATCCTGGCATTGTTTCATATTCCACTTCTACTTTCTGCAATATTTCCTGATTAGCTTCAAAAGTGAAAAGACAACTATTCAGCTCATAAGAATCATGTAATCATTATTTAGCATTTACATTTAAAAATATAATTGACAAAACTTTAACTGAATCTTGGGAGGTTGTACTCTTGGTGACCTTTGGTGTGGTCTAAAAAGGAGCTCTTTTTTTTCCACAAAAAAGGCAATCTTTGCTTTTAGAATAAATGAGGTTGCATAGAACAACCAGGTGAAGTCTTTATTGAACAATCACCCTGCTGTATCACAACATTTAGGTGTCATTTTCTTGAGTTCAGGAAGATGGAGTAGCTGCACAATGCATTTGGAGTGGTAGGATCTATCTATCTGGAAGTATCCTTAGTGAAATAATGGAGAAAGTGATTGGCGCTCATTTTACTTATATAAAGTCTGCTTGTAGGCTGGTTTGCAGAAGTGGCAGTGCCAGTGGGTATATATGAGTTCTGTAATAATTAACAGATAAAAGGGAGGGGGAGAAGACCTGATCCTCCCTGCTCTTAATGATTAACTATTATAGAATGTATATATATGTGGTGAACAAAAGTGTCAAAATACCCATGTACAAACCTTTCCTTTGAAAATTGCCAGGTCCCTGCATCACATGCCTTTTTAAATGTCTTTCAGATTCTTTTATTTATTTAAAAAAAAGAAAAACTGGTATGCTGTGAAGCCCAGCCCCAGCCTCTGGCATGAGCTGTTAGGCATTCTTGGAAACTAAAAATGTTGAGGGGCTGTAGCCTTATGCTTTGTTTAGAAGTTTTCTTTATCCTCCCCAAAGGATGCAAGAAAATTAGAAGGGAGATGGAGGTGGGCAGGGGTATCTTCATCAGTTTGTCTCTTGGTGTTTTGGGGACTCCTGTCCTAGTTAAACTTTTCAACCTATTTCAAAGTTACATATTCAGCCAGTTAATAACATACCTGGAAAATATGGAATTCTTTTTCCATCTAACCTATAAGCCACACCAATTCTGATTTCATCAAGGACATCCAGAATATCCAGTTTTGTCAATGCCAGACTGCCCAGAAAATATTAGATAAATATTAGTCTCATTCAACACCTCCTTGAATCCCTCTACCTGTTTTTATGCTTATGGGATATTCCAACAGCATGAATATATATGAACTAATCACAGAAAAAAATGTGTGATTTTAAGCCCCATGCAGTTTAAAATAATATACATGTTAAGCACTTTAAAGACACAGTTATGTATCATGCAATAAATATGAATTTTTTAGCTACATACACATGATGAGAACTTAGGTATGGCACTTAAGAATTAAATGTATTTTAAAAACTTGAGCACAGTGTGGATAGTTATAGTTTTTTAGAGTATGAATAATCCACAGATATCAAACTGATTTTTTTAAGCTTCGAGAGTCAATTAAGAACCTACCTTCAGTGCAGTTAACAGGCCAGTGCAGATGTCACTTGGCCTGTCTTTACCTCCATTAATTTAGTTAATGCTAATCACAATTCCCTATCAGTCAGAATGTAAAATAAACATTGTGCATCCCCTTGCCCATATTTTTCAGATTGCAAGACCAAGCAATAATTTATTTATTTATTTATTTCTCAAATTTGTACTACCACCCATCTCCCCCCACAGAGGGACTCTGAGAGGTGATGCAAAACTTTATGCTCAGGCAGAAAGAACAAGTATGTACCATGTAAATACTACCTTCTATACCTTTTCTTTGGGATAAGGTGCTACTGTTTCTTATCAAAATAGAAAATATAACTTTGCTAGACTAATTGTAATGTTACCTACATATTTGTACTCCACCGGATAAAAAGTTATGAGTTCCAAGTGTAGCTCAAAGTCTGTGATGCTTACGCAGTAAATCCGTTGATCATATGAGCGTATCTCAAAATGACAAGGTCTAGCCAGCCACAACGTCTTTTCCTGCCTGTGGTCACACCCCATTCATGACCTCGTGACTGTAAAAGGTCTCCAATTTCCTATCAGAGTCAAAGATACGCATGAGATTGCAACATTGGACATAGCTAAATGTCAAAAGCCACCAGTAACTGATCTATTGTCATGTCAAAAATACCCGTTTAAAAAAATCATTTAGAAGACAATGGATGTTCAACATGGCACACTGAGTCAGACAATTCTTCAAACCCTCCAAAAGGCAGCTTTTTTTTTTCTCCATTTCCTTTGGCATTAGTCAGGGTTGGATTCAAGATCCAAGCTGGCAAATTATGGTTGGAGTTTGTCACTGAAATCAGACTCAGAAAGTCATTCCAAATCTTGATTGATGGAGGGCAATAACTACAGATTACAGCATTTGCAAATATAGACATCAGAGCACTTAATGTATACATGAAGGAAAGCTACATAAGAAAGCAAGAGAGAATGCAAAACCCAGCCCTCATTCAGTCTTTCAAATCATATTTTGGATTTAGATTATTGTGTATTTTAAAATCAATCTTGAGCACAGAATTTTGGGGCAGTTCTTTATGATGTTCATTTTTCCCCATCAGTCAGTCAGTCAGTCAGTCAGTCAGTCAGTCAGTCCAGTCAGTCAGTCAGTCAGTCAGTCTATCTATCTATCTATCTATCTATCTATCTATCTATCTATCAATTAATTACACTTGTATGCCACCTATTTTCATGCTCTGGGTTACTTTGCCCTATTCTACCACTTTGCCCACTACCCCAGTGGCTTTTATAAGCTGCTTTAAAAAATAATTTAAGCAACTTAAGAACTCTAAACTGAATTTATATGGGCGCTGACACAATTTTTAAATTAGATTCAGATCAGGATGCCTCTGGCAACAAAGACATTTGAAAACCTGCTATAGAATGGAACTGTGGTGGGGAATCACACTTTAAAGAAAATTAAGACAACTGGGAAAGCAAGTTATACATCAGCACATTTTCTATTTTATAATGAAGCTTGAGATTGTCATAACTTAGCTTGCATGTATTAGCAGGGGACCATTATCCCATTAAGTTTATTTGTATGGTTTTAATGATAATAATAAACTTACATTTATTTGTTCAGTTGGAAAGGCTCCAATTCCCACTCTTGTTGTGTAGGCTTTTACTACCCCATACACCTCTCCAATATACTGAGGAGGAATACCCAGCCCAGTGCATACACCACCCACGGTGCAGTTTGATGATGTCACAAAAGGATATGTGCCTAGCAAAAAACAAAAATTAGATACACTGTGCTTTAAAACAAAGAAAGAGTGCACTTTATTTCAAACAGCTGTTCAACAAGTCATTTTCTTAAGGAATTTTAAAGATCAGGGGATCACATGAACCTGCATTGGAGAAACCTGCATAACACAGAAGGTTTATCAAGTATACTACTGCTCTTCTATATTAAATATCATTACATTTAACATCCATATACAGGTAGTTCTCACTTAACAACCACTTGTTGAGTGACCAATCGAAGTTACGACAGCACTGAACATGGACATTACGACCAGTCCTTGTAGTTGTGGCCACAGCAGCGTCCCCATGATCACATGATCGTGATTCAGGTGCTTGGCAACCGGCTCGCAATTACAATGGTTGCAGCATCCTGCAGTCACACGATCGCCATTTGTGAGCTTCACTACCAGCTTCCAACAAGCAAAGTCAATGGGAAGCCAGCAGGAAGTCGCAAATGGTGATCATGTGACATTGCGCTTAACAACTGTGCAGGATTCACGTAACAATGGTAACTAGAACTGCTGCAACTGCTGTTGTAAGTTGGCATGGTCATGCTTAGCGACAGCGTTGCCAGTCCTAATTACTGTTGTTAAGCAAGGATCACCTCTACGCTTATAAAAAGATGCTGTACATTTTGTTCCAGAATGAGGCAAATTAAACAGGTGATTTAATAAGCCAACTGAGAAGAAAGCACATCTCTACAGCACAAAACAAATTCCTCCTTGAAACTCTGCTCCTAATCTTTACTCACTTGAATTCTAAAAGAGGTAGTATGTTCTCTCATGTTGGCCCCTAAATAAGATAAACTTCAGGATACTCATGACATGTTGCATCCAAATGAATTCAGGCTTATAGTATGCCCATTGAAATCAACAGGGTCTCATCAATTTCACTGTCAGAGGTTTGGCCCAGAAGCTATAAAAACCCCTTCTGGTCCTTCTCCTCTGTCATGGGCTGTAAAGAAGGGAGGAGGAGGATTGATTGCTGTGTGAGAGACATCACTGACTGACCCAGCAAGCTGACGCCAGAGTGTTGTGCCTAACGTCTTATCGGCAAACGGACAGTGAAGAATGCTGCTGGGAATTATGTTGTAAAGCCAATAGCAGTTGTAAATATTCAATTTCAAACGAAGGCGGGAAACCGGGGCATGTAAAAGGAGGGAACTGGGGTATCTTACTCACTTGAGTCTTTAGATGGAGATGGAACTGTGTCTTACAATAAAGAAATACTTTACTGAGACCTGATTGGTTCCAGAAAGATTTCTTACTATTGGGATAACCCATGATCCTCACATTTAGTTACTCTCAGCATGACTAAGATTTGCATGATCATGCAAATGCATGCATATTTAAGAGCGTATGAAAATTCTGATCTAGCCACCATTTCTCCCAGTGGCCTGTCAGACCTTAAGAAAGACATTCATTGTTTCTGATCAGTATGCAGTATTATTCCTCACCAATATATATATTACTTATGAAATAATAATCTAACCCTTCTCACATCTACATGCAGAGACAGGAGAATTTATTACATAGATTTCTATATAACTAGACAATCATACATCGTACCAGGTGACATACCAAAGTCAATGTCAAGCAGTGCTGCATTGGCACCCTCCACAAGAATTTTCTTTGGAGAGCCATGTAGTGCTTCGTACATAAAATAAACTCCATCTTGGACCATTGGTCTTATTGTTTCAGCATATCCCTGCAATATTCCATACACATATAAAGTTACTTCAATATTTCTCCTATACTGGCTGAAAGAATAGAAGCATATCAGAAGCCAAACCAGAAAAATCACCATTTCTAGGCAATTGGGGAAGAAGAATTTATACAGACAAGTAGCTAGCCTTGATAAGGTGGCTAGATACTTTAAGAATAAGCTTGATTATATTTGTTATCACAGATTCTGAAATTTTGCCAGTTTAATATGCAGAAGAATAAAGAGCATTATCTTTTCAGATTCTTTTGGTGACTTTGGGTGCTTAAGGATCTGAACAAGGTGCCTGGAAAAGTTTGACCATCATAGTTGAACAGTTATCCCTCACAACTAATTCCATATAGGAGGGCAGAAATGGACTCCGCTGAACATTTATAACAAGAGGCTATAAATTTTTCTTTACATGAAGATGTTGTTCCAGTCATAATGACACTAGTCCTGGAAAAGAATGCACTGGACCCAGCAGAACCATAGGCCAGTGGTCATCATCCCTTTCCTGGACAAAGTGTTTAAGCAAGAGGTGGCTACAATAATTTCAGCTGGGCTTTAGGGTCTGAGTTTGGCCTTAAAATTGCTTTGGTCACTTTGTGGGATGATCTTTGCTGGGGGAGAAATAAAGGGTGTGCAGTCTCTTGGACATCTCAAACTTTCATCATCATTAGTCATGGCATTCTCCTGGAAAGATAATCCAGGCTAGGTGTGGGTGGAGCAATTTTGCAATGGTTCTGCTTGTACATGGATTAGCATTTCCAGAAAGTCATGCTGAGGGATTTCTGCTCAACTCCATGGCATTTAAGGCAACTCATGGCATTTAAGGCAAGGCTCAAGTTTATCTTCTGTACATTTGTATGACTGCTGAGTGAGAGTATTCAGAGATTAAGAGTGAAGTGTCATAAACATGCTGATAGCACACAACTCAGTCTCCCCTTTTATCTGATTCAGGTTAGGCAGCAGAAGTGCTGAATACTGTAGGTGTCTGGCCACAGTAATGGACTAGATGACAACCCCCCAAATTAATCTCACCCTGGACAGGACAGATGTCCTGCTAGAGGGTAATTCACCAGTCCAGGAGAGTGGTGTTGAACCTGTTCAGGAAAGAACTGCACTCCCCCCAAAGAATCAAGAGTCAGTCTGGAATGCTTCTAGAACCACCCATCTGTTACTGAAGCACAAGCATCCTCTGGTGAGAAGCCCCTTTTATCACCTTGAGCAGGCATGACACTTAGGCTCTGCTGGACAGCTGGTCTCCTTACCTACCCTTATCTCTTCTTAAAAGTATTTTAGATCACTGCAATGCACTGTTGGTGAGACTGCCCTTGAAATTGGTCCACAAAATTCAGATAGTACATAATACTACAAAAAGAGTACTGAATGGGACTGGACATCATGACCATATTATACCAGCCTTATATGACCTTTACTAACTCCCAGTTCATTTCCTGACCAAGTTCAAAGTGCTGGTATTAACCTATTAAGCCCTTCAAGGCTAGATACGACAATATCTGAAGGAATTCCTGTATGTTCCTATCCATATCTTAAAATCAGCTTCAGAGGCCTTGCTCTGTCCTCTTATGCTGAGGTGCTATGAAGTACATCTGATACTGACTTTGTTTTTTCAGTGAGAAATAAATACAGCTGCTTCTGAGGCCTTCTGACGCTTTGCAAGAAGGCCGCACCCACTGTTCTCCAAAGAGCACATGCCCTTCTCATGCTTCAGAAAGCCTTCAGAAAGCTTCTGAGGTCTTCCAAAGCATTGCAAGAACTGCGGGCGTGACTTTCTCGCAAGGTTTCAGAAGGCCTCAGAAGCCTTCTGAAGCATTACGAGAATGGTGTGCACTATTTGTAGAACAGTGCACATAGCCTCAGGAAGAAGGCTTGGCATGGCCAGCAGCTGCCTCGCATAGGGCCAGGCGTGCCTTGTGAACATTGGAAGGAAGGTGGCAGAGGTCAGTTGAGCGCAGGGTGGCGGGGGCAACTGGGGCCTTGTGCTGTGGTGCCAGCTTGGCTGGTTGCAGTGCAGGGCTTGAGGCAGCACTCCTTGGTGGCAGTGGCGCTGGGGCTGAAGTCAGTTGGGTCCAGTTGGTCCAGGAGTGGTGGCAGCCAGCTAAGACTACTAAAGGCCCTGGGCCTCTACTTCAGCCCCAGTGCCACCACCACTGAGGAGTGCCACTGTGCAGGGCAGCCAAAAAGGCAGAGATGGAGGGGGAGTCAGGCGGGTGGGGGGGAGTTGAGGAGGAGGCAGTCCCTTAACTTACAGAAGCTCGGGGCTGGGAGGGCCAAGCCAGGAATGGCTTGGATTGAGGTGGGTCCTTGCCTAACAACCAGTGGGAGTCTGTTAATGAGAGCAATGAGGACTGCCGGGATTGCCGTTGCTAAGTGATGCAGTTACGTGACATCAGATTTTACAACCGCATCACTTAGCGATGGAAATTCTGGTCCCAATTACCATCATAACTCAAGGACTACCTGTATGTGTTTTGTATCTGATTGCATTTCAAACTGTTTTCAATGCCATATCTTTTGTAATTTCTGAAAAATAAGCAATGATACAATTTTTCTTATTTTATTTCTTCCCTTGAAACTGATACTCTATTCTGTTAA
Source organism: Candoia aspera (assembly GCF_035149785.1). Classification (NCBI taxonomy): domain Eukaryota; kingdom Metazoa; phylum Chordata; class Lepidosauria; order Squamata; family Candoiidae; genus Candoia; species Candoia aspera. Next base: position 316,686,368 of record NC_086153.1, read on the forward strand.
AATCCAAAGTCTCAACATGGGAGTGTTAGAGGTTTACCTTTAGTTTTTTTAGTTGCCCTTCTATGTCAACTTCTAAAGAAGGAAACATTGACTTGTACTGGTGAGCCAGATTTTTAAATCTGCAAAATATCAACAATTAGCAGCATACACTGTATACAGAAGTTTTAAACTGTATTTTTCTGTTCAAGAACTTTTCCCTACAAGTCAGAGACAAAAAATTCTCTATCAAAGATGCATGAAGACCAGGTTGTAGGTTCAAACAACAGGTTTTTAAGTGGCAAAGATAATCAGAATTTATTTTATTAAAGTTAGTCATAGAAATGATATACTCATTTTTCCAAATCCAGCTCATTTTCAGTAATATATATACAACTATCCTCACAGTTCCCCACAGAGCACACTCACATGTACCTCCCCTTCTGTGTCTTAAGAGTATATAGAAATGTTCCCACCCAAAAGGTATTCCCTACTGTGCAGTCCAGCAGAATACCTTGATGAAAATTCATTGAAGTCTGAAAGAAGATCACAAATCCGAAGTCCTGTCCGTGCAGCCTTGGAAGAATAAGTTGGTCCAATTCCCTTTTTTGTTGTGCCAATGCTAGCAACAAAAGACAAATGAGTGGAATCAACTGTTGAGCTATTCAGATATTTAGTGATACAGATATTTCCAAATGTTTTATAATAGGAATTGGTTAAGTTGTATAGTCTGGATGTACATGTGTATGGGCATGCATTAGAAAGAAGTATTCACCTATGTGGTCTTTAATCTTTTCAGATCCAGGACTCATCCTGAGTCTCTTTATTACACAGTTTTCTTTTGAGCAAACAATATTGGAAAAAAATGTTCCTATTTTTTCATTCTTGCATAGACAAATGACTCTCACTGAACAATATTATTTTGTTGAATTCACACTGGATGCTGAAATCCAGCACATTTGGGGAAGGCTGGTATAACTGGAACAACCATATTTTCTTGTTTCACCAACTGCCTCTCATCTTCTCTTTAAAAGAAACAATAGAGTGGCAGCATCTCAGGTCCAACCCCACCTTAAGTCAGGGTTCAGCTCACCAACTGAAGAGAAGAGGCAAATAAAGGGGGTATCAGGAACAAGGAGTGAGGGGTGTAGCTGTCCCTTCTAAATTAAAAGCATGGTTGTGGCGCCAGGTTTCTGTTTTGGTTTTACTGGTCATGTTTTTATTTATTGTGTTATTGTTATATATATTGTTTTATTTTTGGATGGTAAGCCTCACAGAGTTTTGGCTTTAAGAAAGTTGGCTATACAAATCTTTTAAATAAATAAATTACACAAATGAAAACATTTCTCTTCCTTATCTTCTAGGCATTCATATTCTGAAGATCCTCAGCCAAAAGGCAGCCCAGGTAGACAACAAATGTAACTGGCAAAATATAATGCTCCCAACCTCAGTTTCTTTTATGTTACTGACCGATAAGTTCCCTTTACAAGGCATTCTTCCTCTTGACTGCTCGTCCCCCAAACTTCAGTCATCCATCTTTGGGAAATTCTGATCTTCTCAAAGATAGCAATGTCTTTCTTTCAGGGAATTGAGCAGTAGCTATGTTACCCCACACTGATTAATTGAACTGGACCAGAAAGCTATGCATGTACAAGTACTTTTCCACACTGAACTATGTGCCAAGGTTGCTATGAGGATGCTTCCTTTTACTACTTCACTGCCAGATTTTTCAGGGTTGTTCTAAATAGGTTAACTGGTATCATTTTCCAGCTCAGTGACCTATCAAATATAACCTCCAGTACAGAGGCATGGCTGCGGTCAACTGGAAGGAACAAAAGCATGTCAGTAAGTATGTAGTCTTTTCCCAAAACACTGGAAAAGTTTAACAATAATTAGTTGAGTATGAGCAATCTACTTTTACTCAGAACTAATTTTTTTCCCCTACCACATGCAGTTCTGACACAATGTAGGGTTTGACCCCTAGTGACTGTATGAGTAAATATTCACCAGTGTAACCTGGCTTTAGCGATAAAGGAGATTTTTCTAGTCTATGATCCACTTACATCACATGCCACATCATAATCAACTTACTATGGTTTAAGGCTGATTCTGGCAGTCCAAGGTACTTTTAGACTCCAAATCCCTAATTCAATGGTGTCTTTTGTTCATTGTCCAGTTTTTACAATCATATCATAGTACTAATTCAGCAGTGGTGGCTGTATAACTGAACAAACTTAAGAGATTCTCATACAGAATCAGGGCAGTAATGCTATGTCGCTAAACTTGCCTCAGGAAAGATAATGCATATGATTCAGTGTCTTTAATACTTCTATAATACTTATAATTATATTAGTGTGCCCATAGCATTAACATTCTCACAAAGAGGCAACAGCAAGGTTTCTATTTGTGTGCTGTGTCATGAAGAAAGAGCTGCCATGTTCTAAAATGCAGATTCTGTAACGGAACCTCACCTGAAGATAGGAAGAAGGCAGCAAGATGAATAAATATGGGCATCAAACATGGACTGGCATTCAAGTCTCCCACAGCAATTAAAACCTCACCACCTGATCTGCCTCACCATGCACTGCTTGTAATGCATATTCATTTTCTTCAGAGCAGATACCAGCTGTGTGGAGGTCCAGCTTCTATTGGTGCCCCCATTCTATACTGCATAGTCCATCTGAGATATATGGATGACACATATAGGGATAAGGGTGTTTTATGCCATCTGTGATTCTTGCCTATTTAGAACTCATTTGTGCATGCACGCTTGTAAGTTGATATTTTGAGCAAGAACAGTCAAGAAAGTAACAGAATCATTGCATTACATGCACTACTACATTTGATATGATTTCTTTCCAGACTTATTCCACATCTAGTAGCAGAATCCGCGTATACCAAGATATATAATTACTTTTTCCCCTCTTGTGCTTGACGTTGCACTTCTTGAAGTCCATCAACTGCCTGGTGAAAATCAAACACTGCATAGCAGAGGAAAAGCCACATGAAGAAGAATTGAGGGAGGCAAAACAAGGTTTGGTTCTCAAACGTTTCATACAATTACGAGTTTAATGTTCTAACAATGAAGGAATTAAACTGCTGTAATTATTAGCAGCATCAAGCCTCAAAGTAAAGAGATTACCCATGATATGGAAACAATTTTATTTTTAATTTACATCTGTTGCATTGAATATATTAAAACAAGAATTACTTGTTCATGATACAAACATATGAGTTCTGCCCAGTACAAATAAAATTAACAACAACATGAAAAAGTGTTACGATTTGTTTTCTCTTCCTGAATACTACTTACCGATATGTGCTCTGTCTGATATGATGAGTCTTTTCTCCCAATCTTTTAATCCTATCAGAAGAAATGTGTACCAGTTAGAAGGGTTTGGCTCTAAAGGGCAGAACAGTCTAGAACAGTGTTTCTCAACATGGGCACCTTGAAGATGTGTGGACTTCAGCTCCCAGAATTCCCCAGCCAGCATGAAAGTTGCCCAGGTTGAAAAACCCTGCTCTTGAGCAACGATTCTCTAAGTTTGGTATGCGGAGGTCCAACACTGCAGCCTCATAGGCCAGAGCCTGCTCACCACAGGGATGCATTTACAGTCACTGAAAGTATCTTTCAAGGAAATGTAATTTGTCACAATCCCTTGATTTTCTGCAGACTTGGTCTCTTGTCCACAATAACAGGAGTAGCTTTTACTGAGGCATCCATTTTCTCTGATTTTGAAATTTTAAAATACCCTTTTAAAATAAAGTTGAATCCCATTATTTAAAACAAACCCCTCCTTTTTTAAAGGAAAAATATTAAGTACAAACCTTTTTTCTCATTTTTTTCAGCCTCTTCAAATAAGCCAGGTAAATGTATAACCACGCCGTTACCTAAAAAGTATACACAAAACTTTTTCTGTAAAACCAAGAAATCAAATATCCTCCTTAAAAAAATAAGCATTAAGCAAATGCAACTATCCTTATGCCAGAAGAACGTGCAACAGATTGGGCTTTTCCAGCTTTTCTAATTAAAGTTTTAACTTGGGATACTAGGGAATGGACTACTGAGTTAGGATCTCTTCCATATTATAATGCTTTACCCTGCTGTGTGTGTCTGCCTTCTTCTCTAAGGAAAGGCTTACAGAGATTGATGGCAAAGTTTTTTTCTCTGTCTCTCAGACGATCTGGCAACTGGCCTTTATCTAGCTGGAAGGCTTTGATCTTATCTTTTGGCACATTCTGGCACCCCTACTGTGCATCCTCTGCATTGGTTTAGTGGTTGTCTTTCAGCTCCATTCATCCTCTGCTGGTCCTTAGTGCACTTCCTCAGATTGTGCCCTGCTCTGTGGACTTTGGACCACACTGGAACTGATGAGCTTTCAGCAGTATAAACAATTCCCAGTTTATTTTAGGATTACCAGCCAACTTTTCTCTGTCCTATAACTAACAGTCCATCTTCAACAGCCATTTGTTGTCTACTCCATTTTAGCTGCCAGCCATTTTCCAAACCTCCCTTCCAGGTGTTTCCCTAGAATTCTGTCTGACGTTTTCTAAGACTTCCCCTTGAAGCCAGCTTAATCCAGTAGCTCCTCTTCCTCTCCTATGACAGAAAGTTTCCTAAGGGAATCTAAACTAACACCTACTCTCAGCTTCTTGATATCAACTAAGAGGACAGCTTGCCTCCCAAAATGTTTGTTTGGGTTATAGCATGGAAGTCTAAGATAAGCCAGCAGTGAGACATGGCAACTTCAGGTGCATCACAGTCCTTCATCTCCAGATCATCTTTCATCTGCTTCAAACACCAAACCATATCTAGCATGTGCCCGTTCATGGGTATTACAGCCAAGATTACTTGGGACAAGCCATGGTTGCCAGGGAGGCCATAAACTTATGAGCTGTATAGATTCCTCTCCCAGGGCATGAAACCTGAAGTCCCCCAAGACTATCAATCTTAGGAGCTGCAGTAGCAGTCTGGAGATGATATCCAGAAACTAATGCAGTTTGCTGCTGGGCTCCTAGGCGGTTGGTACACCAACAGTAGCCATTTGTTGTTGTTCAGTCGTTAAGTCATGTCTGGCTCTTTGTGACCCCATGGACCATAGCATGCCAGGCCTTCCTGTCCTCCACTGTCTCTCGGAGTTTATTCAAATTCATGTTCATTGCATCGGTGATGCTATCTAACCATCTCATCCTCTGCCGTCCCTTTCTCCTTTTGCCTTTAGTCTTTCCTAGCATCAGGGTCTTTTCCAGTGAGTCCTCTCTTTGCATTAGGTGGCCAAAGTATTTGAGCTTCATCTTCAGTATCTGTCTTTCCAGTGAACAGTCAGGGTTGATTGTCCAAGGGACTCTTAAGATTCTTCGCCAGCACCACAGTTCGAAAACATCAATTCTTCAGTGCTCAACAGTAACCATAGCATATCTCTATAGTCCAATTACACATATAGGCATTTGCAGCCAGCCACCTCCAAGGCAGTTCCTTGCTGCTGTATTGAGAAGGTCTCCCATACTATCATAGCCACCCCTCCTGCCTGACCAAGGTGTTGCAGTTGCTGCAGGACCTGAAACTTAGCTGGGAACATTTTTGATAGGACTATGTCCCCAGCATTGCCCAATCAGGTCTTAGCAATACATGCCAGATCAATCCGTTCATCCACCAGAATACTGTCGATGGACACAGTCTTATTCCACACTGACCTGGCATTCACCAGCAGCTGGAGGCCAGTGCACCCAACAGTTCTATCACCTGGGTCCAGGTCTGGGGCAACTGGCTTACAAGAGACCACTTCTCCTGTAACAGCAAAATGTAACTAAATATATATGAAAATTAGACCTAAAATGGGATTTTTAACAGCTGTTCTATGTTCTGAACATTAAAAACGTTTCAGTCACTTTTGCTGAGTCTTAACTAACCATTTCTTCATTTCTTTCACTGAAAAGGCATAGACAAAAGGTCAAATTTTCCTCAGAATCTGAAAATGAAACAAGAAAAATGTAGGAGTTGTCCTATAATTTAAATTCAATATGATTTATTCCTCAGTACTGAAAAGGATAGGACATAAATGTTGCTGAAGTAAAGAATAAATTTACATTTGGATCTTATGAATCTGAATGGAATACTTATACTTACCAATAAACGAAACAGCCTTAGGATTAATTATACCACTAGGAAAGAGGTGAAAATCATATTCCTTCCCATCAACAACCACGGTATGACCTGCATTATTTCCACCCTACCAGAAATAAAGTAAAATAAAATATTTAATTATTTTTTCATTTATTACTATTGGTGAAGAACTTACTTATTTGGACTGAAATTCTATACCTTTTAAAATATTTTAAAAAGTGAAACCTACAGGTTAGATCCAGACTAAGTCACACTTTAGTCCTACTGAAATAAAAGACTTCAGATAATTAAGTGATTTAAGTTAATATATTGGCTATGCTTTTGTCCAATTTATCCACTTAAAAAATAGAGAGATTAACAGGACCTATGGGCACAGAAAACAATCACCTTAATGTACTATTTACTTGTCTGTGAGCCAGCAAAGAATAATATATTGGGGTAAATTGTGTTGCCCCAACTGCCAATTTTCAGTGAGGGAAAGTGTCCTTACACTTTTAATGCAGAATAAGTTAAGGAAAATAATGGGTTTCCCTGGTTTTGTTTACCCTCCCAAGCATCACCTGCCAGCAAGGAAAAACACCACCAGTCACTTGCCTTCACATGTGGTGTGGCAAGTGGGTGGGCACCTGGGCCAGAGGGTTTACCCCTCTTTCAAGTTGCCTGAGTGACAGGTTGCTGGCAGTTCTGAAAGAGCACTAAACTCCTTTCCAAAAATAGCCCAGGGTGGAAGAGGGGCACAGGATGAAACTGGGTGGGGGGGGGGGCACAGAGAATTGGGGATGCTCCCTCCCACACTTCTCCATGTCCATGATGGGTCAGTCAGACTAACAGGTGCTGCAGAGGGATGCAGGGTGAAGCAGGAAGGAGCAATTAGAAAGAAGGGAATGGCACTGATATCTGAGCTGCTGTGGCTAAACCCATGTATATTAGGAGTCCACATAAAACTCCAGTAGTCCAAGCCAAATGGCCATTGAGGACATGCCCAATTATAGGTATTGTACTTGTTTTCTCATTTACACACTCACCAGAGCCAGTGTTGTACTGGGTGACCTTATAAAAACAATACATAAATAAATAAATGACAGAAAGAAAATACCCCCCTCAAATAAAAACAAATAATAAAAATCATAAGACTAACAAGGTAAGAAAAACTTAAGAATCAAAAAACTATGAGCAGGGTTAAAATGAAATCCACCAGGGCACCACATGAGTTGAGTGGGCCTACTCATGAGAGCTATTTGTCTCACCTTAGGTAAATAAAGCTATTAAGTGGACTATTAACTTGTGCGGCAAGGTTGTATACTTTCACCCTACTTATTCAGTGTGTACACTGAACAAATAATTTGAGAAGCAGGAATGTACGAAGAAGAACGGGGTATCAGAATTGGTGGAAGACTCATTAACAACCTGCAATATGCAGATGATACAACTTTGCTTGCTGGAAGTGAAGAAGACTCGAAGTACTTGCTGATGAAGATCAAAAATTGTAGTCAGCAATACGGACTACACCTCAATACGGACCACACCTGAATGTGAAGAAGGCAAAGATACTCACAAATGGATCAATAAACAATGTCACAATAAATGGAGAAGAAATTGAAGTCGTCAACAATTTCAGTCTACTTGGATCAACAATCAATGCCAAGGGAAGTAGTAATCAAGAAATCAGATGACGTATCACGCTGGGAAGATTTGCCGTCAAAGACCTATCTAAAGTTTTCAGAAGTAAAGACATCAGTTTAAAAACAAAGGTGCGTCTGACTCATGCCATGGTCTTCTCAATTGCCACATATGCCTGTAAAAGTTGGACATTCAAAAAGGAAGATAGAAGAAGAATTGATGCTTTCAAATTGTGGTGTTGGCGAAGATTATTGAAAATACCATGGACTTCCAGAAGAACAAACAAATCAGTTTTAGAAGAAATACAACCAGAATGTTCCCTAGAGGCAAAGATAACTAGGCTTATATTCTCATACTTTGGGCACATTGTCAGGAAAGACCGATTGCTTGAAAAGGACATCATGTTTGCTAAAGTCAAGGGCCAGCAACAAAATACATCCCAAAGAAAGAGAAAATCAAGAAGGCAAAATGGCTGTCTGCTGAGACACTAAAAGCAGCCCAAGAAAGAAGGAAAGCAAAAGGTAACAGCAATAGGGGGAGATATGCCCAATTAAATGGAAAATTCCAGAGGATAGCCAGAAAAGACAAGGATTTATTTTTAAATAAGCAATGCGCGGAAGTGGAAGAAGACAATAGAATAGGAAGGACTAGAGACATTTTCCAGAAAATTAGAAACATCGGAGGTAAATTCCAGGCAAAAATGGGTATGATCAAAAACAAAGATGGCAAGGACCTAACAGAAGAAGAAGAGATCAAGAAAAGGTGGTAAGAATATACGGAAGACCTGTATAGGAAGGATAACAATATCATGGATAGCTTTGACGGTGTGATCAGTGAGCTAGAGCCAGACATCCTGAAGAGTGAGGTTGAATGGGCCTTAAGAAGCATTGCTAATAACAAGGCAGCAGGAGACAATGGTATCCTAGCTGAATTGTTCAAAATCTTGCGAGATGATGTTGTCAAGGTAATGCATGCTATATGCCAGCAAATTTGGAAACAGGAATGGCCATCAGATTGGAAAAAATCAACTTATATCCCCATACCAGAAAAGGGAAACACTAAAGAATGTTCAAACTATCGAACACTGGCACTTATTTCATATGCCAGTAAGGTAATGCTCAAGATCCTGCAAGGTAGACTTCAGCAATTCATGGAGTGAGAATTGCCAGATGTACAAGCTGGGTTTAGAAAAGGCAGAGGAACTAGGGACCAAATTGCCAATATCCGCTGGATAATGGAAAAAGCCAGGGAGTTTCAGAAAAACATCTATTTCTGTTTTATTGAGTATTCTAAAGCCTTTGACTGTGTGGACCATAACAAACTGTGGCAAGTTCTTAGCAGTATGGGGATACCAAGTCATCTTGTCTGCCTCCTGAGGAATCTGTATAACGACCGAGTAGCAACGGTAAGAACAGACCATGGAATAACAGACTGGTTTAAGATTGGGAAAGGAGTACAGCAGGGTTGTATACTCTCACCTTACCTATTCAACTTCTATGCAGAACACATCATACAACGTGCTGGGCTTGAGGAATTCAAGGCTGGAGTTAAAATCGTTGGAAGAAACATTAACAATCTCAGATATGCAGATGATACCACTTTGATGGCTGAAAGCGAAGAGGAACTGAGGAGCCTTATGATGAAGGTGAAAGAAGAAAGTGCAAAAGCTGGCTTGCAGCTAAACCTCAAAAAAACCAAGATTATGGCAACTAGCTTGACTGATAACTGGCAAATAGAGGGAGGAAATGTAGAAGCAGTGAAAGACTTTGTATTCCTAGGTGTGAAGATTACTGCAGATGCCGACTGCAGTCAGGAAATCAGAAGACGTTTAATCCTTGGGAGAAGAGCAATGACAAATCTCGATAAAATAGTTAAGAGCAGAGACATCACACTGACAACAAAGGTCCGCATAGTTAAAGCAATGGTGTTCCCCGTAGTAACATATGGGTCCAAGAGCTGAACCATAAGGAAGGCTGAGTGAAGGAAGATCGATGCTTTGGAACTGTGGTGTTGGAGGAAAATTCTGAGAGTGCCTTGGACTGCAAGAAGATCCAACCAGTCCATCCTCCAGGAAATAAAGCCAGACTGCTCACTTGAGGGAATGATATTCAAGGCAAAACTGAAATACTTTGGCCACATAATGAGAAGACAGGATACCCTGGAGAAGATGCTGATGCTAGGGAGAGTGGAGGGCAAAATGAAGAGGGGCTGACCAAGGGCAAGATGATATTCTAGAGGTGACGGACTTGTCCCTGGGGGAGCTGGGGGTGTTGACGACTGACAGGAAGCTCTGGCATGGGCTGGTCCATGAAGTCACGAAGAGTCAGAAGAGACTGAACGAATAAACAATAAAAAGTCGGCCAGTGGAAAAGAGGAAGACCTTCAATGAGATGCAATTACAGCAACAATGGATGCAAACATTGGAACAGTCAGGCGTATGGCGCAAGGCATTTCGTTCTGTTATACATAGGGTCGCCATGAGTCATAAATGACTCAATGGCAATTAAAAACAACAACAACAACAACAACAAGTGGGTGAATGGAAAATTCTTTTTAGAAATACACAGCTCAAAAAAAAAATCATTCTGCCAGAAAGGGCATTATCTAGACTGTCCTTGATTTCTATTTTTCCAAGGCTGTCCTTCAACGACTCTGGAGTATAGTACAGTATTTCCTGGATGTAATAGCCTTCTTACTATATTCTATTCAGTTAGGATCAGTAAATGAACCAATCATAAACCCATTTAGTCAAATTCCTGCAAGACCCCCCCCCCCATTTAATGTCTAAAATATAGTTTTAGGTAAGCTCTTAGAAGTCTTTTAATTCCAAAAGGGTAAGAACTGCAGTTATTGATTTTGACTGACTGATAATGTGCCATCAAGTCAATGTCAACTCTTAGGGACCACAAAGACAGACCTTCTCCAGGATGATGTTTCCAACTTAGCCCCTTCAGGTCTCTCAGTGCTGCCGTTGCCACTGTAATTAAGTCCATTGTCTCTGCTGGTTGTCTACTTCTTTCCTTCCACCTTTCCCAGCAATATATACTGTACTTCTCAAGAAGGCTAGGTCTTTGCAGATTGTGTTCAAAATATGGTAATTTGAGCCTGGTCATTTGTGCCCCAGGTGAGAACTCTGGGTCAATTTGTTTGCTGATCATTTGTTTGTTTTGGTCTGTGGGCTTATTTCTTCAGCTTTAGTTCCTTTACTATTGATAGTTGATTGTAAAATGCAGAAAGTATCCTCTATATCTTCATTGTTACTTCTAAGACTGGTTGCTGTACCTGTTGTCATTAAATTAATCTTATTAATAACAGGTATAGTACCCCTTGATTTTCATTATTAGAGCTTGAAGATAGTTTGCATTTTTAGCTATCAGAGAAGTATCATTAGCATAGCACATTTTTCTTCCTCCAATTTTAAAACCACACCCATTTCTTCCAATCCAGCTTTCCTCAATATATATTCTACATATAGATTGATTAAATAAGGAGACAGCATACAGCTTTGTCTTTCTCCTTTTGCTGACATGGAGGATTTATCTTGCCATGTTCCATGCAGACTGTGGCTTCCTATCCTATATATTAGTTTCTCATGAGGAAATGAGATGTTTTGGGATTCCCATTTTCTTAAGGATGCACTTATTGAAGCACAGTTTTTTTTAAAAAAGCAAATACAAGAATATATATCCTATTCTGGCAAATCTCTGATTACTCTTGGATAATCAAATTGAAAAAAAAATAAAAAAATACTAATGTAATCTTTGTTCTTCCTATTCCTCTCTTAAAGCCTATCCCACAATTGAGTTAAGGTGATATTTATCTATTGACACAAAATGATGCCAGAATAGCATTTGCTCTACCCATTGCCAATTTTTCTCCTGCCTCTGTTATAGCTATTATGAGTCACTATCAAATGATTCTGCTCCAATCTGTGAATGTGCTAGCAGTTAGAGATGAGGTGATCAGTTCTACTGCTAGCTGACAAATATCCATCTGTTGTGCTATTGCAGCAGAGATAGATATCATGCCCTCCCTAGGCTGCTTGCCTGTTCCTCCTCCATTCACCATTTGGGCATCACCTGAGTTTTTTAAATAATATAAAATAGGAAGATGTATGGAAAGTGATAGGGCAGAAATAGCCCCACAGAGAAAGGAGGCAGACTGTGCAACTAGCTCCACCTATAAATTGAAACTGGCCAGCTGCTGAGCAACCAGGTCTGTAACTTGTGGGCAGTGTAGTGATTGAAACTGACAAGTACAGGGGAAACTGCAAGCAACAAAAGCCTAATTTGATAGGTCCTATTTTCTAGATGCTGCAAAGAGAAATGGCTACAGTGGAGGCTGACTTATGACCACAATAGAGGGTCGTGCCCACACTTTAGAATGTATTGATCCGAAATGAAGTTCAAATTAACATGGTAATAAAGCAATAATGTCCCCACAAAACATCTTTGATCACACCCTCAAGAGGTTAACTGATCTCAGCTTCAAGATTATACGTGACATAGCATTACAGATTTTACCACCCTGAAGCTGTGGTACAACAGTGATAGCTTAAGGGAGAAAACTATTTAAAAACAGTACACCATGTGATAATTTAAGGCTATTTCATGCATGGGCCAGGACAAGATGAGAACAATATTATGGAAAGACTGGCGTTGCCAGGGCATAACTATGTCCTGGTAAACTGCAAATGGGGCCAAGACCTTACAGTATTAACATTAACCTTTTCAGACAGAAGTGAATTCCCATATTTCCTCTAGCATTTTACTCGAGCAAAGTGTAATGCACCTAAATGAAAACATCTTTAACTGAAGTCCATAATGACTGCTTTGTATCAAAAGGTTCCATAGTCCTTGCCTGCAGAAGTTGGCAGCTCAAACAATAATTGTCAGTGTTAAACCTGCAAAACTGCCAGGACATGAACTTAGCTGTGGCTAGTTTTAAATCAGCCGCAAATGGCCCAAGGGATTTGCTCACTGCTATGTAGACAGATTTCATAAGATGTGCCTTTTGCATTTTCTATATCTGCAAGTCAGATCAAAAGACTATACTGAGAATATACTCAGGATTTATTTAAAAGCTCGTATTTGTTTTCTTTCCCATACTTTCATATTAGCAGTAGCAGCAGCACATGGGCTAAAAGACATTCAACAGAACTGCTGGTAAAAAGCTTCTACTTCCTTTTCTGAAGTTATAGCAATATTACCACTCTGCTAACCCCTCCTTTCTCAGGGAACGAAATAGCCCAAGTAATCATATTTTGCCTCTAATTTACCTGCAAATCATAGAAAGGAAAACAAGGAACAAAATAAAACAAATGCCATTTGAATTTAGTTTTTACTGAGTATTTCACCTGTTACCCAGAACAACAAACTTCGTTTTTATTTATTTATTTAAGCCATACCTGAGCTTGCAGCAGAAACAAGAGCCTGGAAAGCCAGCCTTGTTTTCTGACAGAGGTTTAGTAACTTTAAACTTGACCTTTTCATGGAATACGGGTGATCCCACTGCAATTTTATCAGTACCCAAACCCAAGTTTAAAATAGCAATGCCACCATTTTTTCTCTAAGCGCAAGCAGGTGCTTAACAGATGCTAGGTCCGTAAGTTCTTATTTTGTATCAGTTTACTCAGCTTTTAAAAAGCATCATGTGAAATAAATCGTCTTACTTACATTTATTGTTGTAGTCCTAGGAGTAAAGGTGGGCAACATTTTGTGAATTGCAAATAATACATGTGCAATTATGGCAGCATGTGGTAGATGTTCCTACAAAATAGCTACCTTGTTGGACATGGTTAAGCACAAAACACCAATTTCCAATCAGAAAAGTTGTTGTTCCCATCCTCTACATCTCAGGATGTTCTCTGTTATTCCAGTCTACCTTTCACTTTTTTTCTGGTGAAAGGCACACATTTTCAGATGAAGGACTGGGGTACAGGTATCCATTATTTCTGAGATTCCAGCCTTCTCTGTTGTTGCCCCTGTCCTCTGGAACAGCATCCCGCCAGAGATACAGATGGCACCCATTCTCCTGGGGTCCTGAAAAGCCCTTAAAACCTGGCTCTGTTCCCAGGCCTGGGGTTAGTGTGTGTGTGTGGGGCGCTACTGTGTCATGCTTTATTGTGGCTGTCTTTAGTCCAAGCTGTCTTGTTTTGTCTATATTTTTAATTGTTTGAACTCTGTGTTAGATTTTGTAAGCTGTCCAGAGTCTATTGGAGTGGGCGGCCATAACAAATTCAGTGAAATCAATTAATTCCTATTCAGTCACAAAATTCACCAAGTGACAAGGGCGAATCATTGTCACTACACCTGATGTACTACAAAGAATCATTGTGAGGCTAAAGTGAGAAGAAACCTCTGAGACCTTGAAGGAAAGGCAGGAGATAATAAATAAGAATGTTTAAAATGTAGTTACATTATTCAAAGTGCTTAGTTGTTCTAGTTTTACTAACAAAATTAAGGGTCCTACATCCAAAGACAAAAGAAATAAGTTGAAACATACATTTCCATTTTTTAATCACTGTCGTCATTACTACTTCATACCTTCTCCCACACTGCCATGGTCCCTCTCCCAATTCTGTATTACTCTGATTCATGCTCCCCCCCGCAATTCCACCCTTGCCCATTTGTGCCTCAAGCCCACCTATTTTGCATCACCACCCCACAATAGCTCTCAGCTCCCCCTCAAAAAAAAAAAAACTACTCAAAGTTCCCCATCCCTTTTCCAGAGCAGCTGCCTAAAAGACACAGACTGAGAACAGATTGTAAAGGAAATGCATTTCTGTATTTGGCATCTCTAGTTTTGTTTCTTAGTTTAAACAGCTTCCATAGGGGGAAGAAGATGAGGACAAAGGGTTAAACCTTCCCTTCTTTTCTGTAAGGTAAAGATTTCCTGAAGTCTTGCATGACTCCTAGTGACTTACACAGATGGACCCAGTTTTGTTTTGTTTTTCCCCCCTTGTCAATAATAGAAATGTGGTTGCCGCTGCCTTTGGCTGGGGCAGTTTTTACCACCCAGTCCAGCCCACAGCCCTGGTGCTTCATGGCTGTCTTTCATCCAAGGACTGACCAGGTCTGACCCTGCTTAGCTTTTGAGATCACCCAAGGCTGGCCAGGTGCTCTCTTCTTTGCCACTTCAATCTGACTAATGATGTTGCCCTTAAAGATGCTGTGTGCTCCTGTAATAACTTTTCTTTGCCAATACAGAATTTGTGGGGATTTTCACAGCAGCCAAAGCACAGAAGAAAAGGTTCGGCTGCTTTCCCTGTGTGCTGTTTTACCACTCCACCACCACACACAATAGCTTCACATTCTGAACCAACCTCTAGAATGCAAACAGATATTTCATGTATCTAGTTTGCATCAAAGAAAACACATAGGAAGTGTGTACCTAAAGCTGACTGTTTTCCAGCTTTAGGTATATTGTTGGGTATGTTGCTGTGTGGTGAAAGACTGAACTAGATTATTCATACAGTTCCTTAGAATAATTCCAGAACAATTGCCTTGGATCTTTAAAAAACAAAACAAAAAGTCCATTAAAATAATTTTAGCTCATTATTTAAGAGAACCTGTAATTAATTTAAACCCGAATGAGTGCAGTATTAGATGAAATATAAATAGTCATGTTTATTCAAAGGCCTGCCATATATGTGTGCATACACACACATGTGCACACACACTCATACTGCCAGCTTTGGTACTTTGCACTCTCTTGCTTGAGTGGCACTGGGTGAAAAATGATCACGTGAGAAACTATGCAGTAAGGTATGAGGGTTCAGTTTCTTTACCTTTAATCTTTATTTCCCAATTATTCCAAATTGCTCAGGGCAATCTACATCACCCCTCTTTATTTTCACAACAGTCTTGTGAGGCAGACTACACCAAGGTTGGGTTCATACATTGCACTAAGCCATAGTTTGTTCAACAGTTAAACCACAAAAGGATAGGTACACACAAGATCTTGCCATAAGCCACTGTTTTCAAGCTACACCAAGCTACAGTATAGTTTATTTTGGTTTGGTACATTGTATGAAACCAGCCTGAGAAAGGGTCTGGCTCAAGTTCCTCTGGGGCTGCAGGACAAACTGAAACAGCATCTCTCTAGGGCTAAACTTATTTAATCCTTCATATCCCAGGCTCAGAGAGACATACATCCTGCACACTTTATAAGTGATCAGAGTTGGCTCAAAATAATGTACCAGAGCATAGAAGTTTGAAGCTGATGAGCCCAAAGCAATGCCGAGCTAACCTCCACTGTGCTCACCTTCAACCTTTCTTGCAGACAGCCGTCACCAGACACCCCAGCATATGTGCCACTGTCCAGACGCACACACTTTTGGTCCGTTCATCATGCTTGTCTGTACTTTCAGATCTTATGTCATTTGTCACCACGGCTCAGCTATTTCTATTTATAACCCAGAGGTTGTTTTCCCCCTCCTCTTCCCAGATGGCATTCTGTCTGTAACCAGTCTTGAAAAGCTTTGCTCCCTTTCTACTGCAGCTTTATTCAAGACATCGGTAAGAAAGGCATGCATCAGAAGCAAAAGATAAAACAGAAATGAACTTGGCTCAAGTCAAGGGAGTACACAATGTGCAGAGGGTGGCCTTAGACTAATGGTACAGACTCACCCACTTCACAAGGCTGATATGAAGATAACAAGAAAGGCCAGCAGCAACGTTAGTTGGAGAGAAATGACATGACTCAAAGGGAGAAAAGAGAGAGAGGGAAACAAAAATAGCAATGAAGAAAGGGGGGGACAAAAACAGCACATCAACCAGGATAGAATAAAACAGAAAATTGATACTATCTAGTGACAGGAAAAAAGAACTATGAGAAAGTTTAAGAAAAGGCATTTACTATGACCGCCCACCCACCTCGCAACCTATTTCTCTCCTATGTACAATTACAACTCACAACTGGATAATTAGCTGGGAACAATGGGATATGTAATCCAATATTCTGAACAGCAGAAGGCGGGCAAAGGATGTGTTAAAAATGTGGAGATTTCAAAATAAAACGGAAGAAAGTATGAGTTAGAAGAAACAAGAATCAGAGCAGGGAAGAAATCTGTAGCTACCAATATTTAAACATGCCCTTGTTTCTGTTTTTCACTGCACCCTGATCCACAGCCGTGAGCAAACAGTCCAGGGGCTAAACGTTTCACCTGCACAGGTGGATACGTGCGTCCTAAACGCCACCGCAGCAAAAAGGAGCTGGGAGGTTGGCCACCGTGCAGCAGAACGTGGGACGAGTCGGGTTGCTGCTGTTTCTTGCCCCGGGGCAGCCCTTACTCACCTGGCACCTACAGACGATGTCGGCCTCGGTGGCCAGGAGATCCACCACTTTGCCTTTCCCTTCATCGCCCCACTGAGCGCCGAGCACTACCGTCACACGGTTGCCGCCCGGCTCACTTCGCAGCCTCTTCAAACCAACGCCGACAGCAGCGCAGGCGGCAGGGCGAGGGGCGCGATCGTTGGAAGCTGCAGCTGCTGCCGCAGCCGCTCGAGTGCCCGACATCACAGCGAGCTTCTCCGCAGGCTGCCAGGCCGCTATCCACCCGGCTTCCACGAGCCGGCTGCAGCACCCACTCCCGCGCTCCCTCGCCCGCTCTTCGCCTTTTAAGGACACTGGGACCCAATCAGCGCAGCCAGCGCTTGACGTAGGCGGGGAGGGACATTGCTCGCTCTTGCCTCGCGTGTCGCGGAGGTGACTTGAGGGGATAGCCGCGGGGAACGCGAGAGGGGGTGGAGACATCGAGGGGGCCTCCCACGCAACCTGTGGGTGCATAGGATGCACACGCGCGCGAGTTGCATAATACTGTAGCCGGAGCAGATGGGGGAAAACGATTAAAACAAATAATAGCAGCAGCATACATGCGATGAGGAGCTTATGTAGTGCTAGGGAGGGTCACTGAAATTAAAAAAAGTCTCTGCGTTTTATCGCAGACGTGCAAGGCATTGCCTCTCGCGCGTGCTTGCTTAGAAGTAAGTCACAATGTCGCGACACCCGGTGGCTGGGAGGATGAGAACAGGTGCCCGGAGGGTCAGGTTGAGCGAGGTTAGAAACCGGGAGACCGGGAGTTTTAGTCCCGCCTTTGGCACAAAGCCAGCTGGGTGACCTTGGGCCAGTCACTCTCTCTCAGCCCTAGGAAGGAGGCAATGGCAAACCACTTCTGAAATCTTGTCAAGAAAACTGCAGGGACTTGTTGAGGCAGTTGCCAGAAGTCAACACTGACTCGAAGGCACATCATCATCATCATCAATAGTCATCAGGTGTTCTTCAACTCAGATGTTGTTGTTTATTTGTTCAGTCGCTTCCGACTCTTCATGACTTCATGGACCAGCCCACGCCAGAGGTTCCTGTCGGTCGTCAACTCCCCCAGGGACGAGTCCGTCACCTCTAGAATATCATCCATCCACCTTGCCCTTGGTCGGCCCCTCTTCCTTTTGCCTTCCACTCTCCCTAGCATCAGCATCTTCTCCAGGGTGTCCTGTCTTCTCATTATGTGGCCAAAGTATTTCAGTTTTGCCTTTAATATCATTCCCTCAAGTGAGCAGTCTGGCTTTATTTCCTGGAGGATGGACTGGTTGGATCTTCTTGCAGTCCAAGGCACTCTCAGGATTCTCCTCCAACACCACAGTTCCAAAGCATCGATCTTCCTTCTCTCAGCCTTCCTTATGGTCCAGCTCTCGCAGCCATATGTTACTACGGGGAACACCATTGCTTTAACTATGCGGGCCTTTGTTGTCAGTGTGATGTCTCTGCTCTTCACTATTTTATCGAGATTTGTCATTGCTCTTCTCCCAGGGATTAAACGTCTTCTGATTTCCTGACTGCAGTCAGCATCTCCACTAATCTTTGCACCTAGAAATACAAAGTCTTTCACTGCATCTATATTTTCTCCCTCTATTTGCCAGTTATCAGTCAAGCTAGTTGCCATAATCTTGGTTTTTTTGAGGTTTAGCTGCAAGCCAGCTTTTGCACTTTCTTCTTTCACCTTCATCATAAGGCTCCTCAGTTCCTCTTCGCTTTCAGCCATCAAAGTGGTATCATCTGCATATCTGAGATTGTTAATGTTTCTTCCAGCGATTTTAACTCCAGCCTTGAATTCCTCAAGCCCAGCTTGTCGCATGATGTGTTCTGCATACAAGTTGAATAGGTAGGGTGAGAGTATACAGCCCTGCCGTACTCCTTTCCCAATCTTAAACCAGTCCATTGTTCCGTGGTCTGTTCTTACTGTTGCTACTTGGTTGTTATACAGATTCTTCAGGAGGCAGACAAGATGACTTGGTATCCCCATACCGCTAAGAACTTGCCACAATTTGTTATGGTCCACACAGTCAAAGGCTTTAGAATACTCAATAAAACAGAAATAGATGTTTTTCTGAAACTCCCTGGCTTTTTCCATTATCCAGCGGATATTGGCAATTTGCTCCCGAGTTCCTCTGCCTTTTCTAAACCCAGCTTGTACATCTGGCAATTCTCGCTCCATGAACTGCTGAAGTCTACCTTGCAGGATCTTGAGCATTACCTTACTGGCATGTGAAATGAGTGCCACTGTTCGATAGTTTGAACAGTCTTTAGTGTTTCCCTTTTTTGGTATGGGGATATAAGTTGATTTTTTCCAATCTGATGGCCATTCTTGTGTTTTCCAAATTTGCTGGCATATAGCATGCATTACCTTGACAGCATCATCTCGCAAGATTTTGAACAGTTCAGCTGGGATGCCGTCGTCTCCTGCTGCCTTGTTATTAGCAATGCTTCTTAAGGCCCACTCAACCTCACTCTTCAGGATGTCTGGCTCTAGCTCACTGACCACACCATCAAAGCTATCCCTGATGTTGTTATCCTTCCTATACAGGTCTTCCGTATATTCTTGCCACCTTTTCTTGATCTCTTCTTCTTCTGTTAGGTCCTTGCCATCTTTGTTTTTGATCATGCCCATTTTGCCTGGAATTTATCTCCGATGTTTCTAATTTTCTGGAAGAGGTCTCTTGTCCTTCCTATTCTATTGTCTTCTTCCACTTCCGCGCATTGCTTGTTTAAAAATAATTCCTTATCTCTTCTGGCTAACCTCTGGAATTTTTCATTTAATTGGGCATATCTCCCCCTATCACTGTTGCCTTTTGCTTTCCTTCTTTCTTGGGCTACTTCTAGTGTCTCAGCAGACAGCCATTTTGCCTTCTTGGTTTTCTCTTTCTTTGGGATGTATTTTGTTGCCGCCTCCTGAACAATGCTGCCAACTTCTGTCCAGACTTCTTCTGGGACCCTATCTACTAAGTCCAGTCCCTTAAATCTCTTCTTCACCTCCACTGCATATTCCTTAGGAATATTAGTGAGCTCATATCTAGCTGATCTGTGGGTCTTCCCTAATCTCTTTAGTCTGATCCTAAATTGTGCAAGAAGAAGTTCGTGATCTGAACTACAGTCAGCTCCAGGCCTTGTTTTTACCGACTGTACAGATGTCTGCCACCTTTGGCTGCAAAGGATGTAGTCAATCTGATTTCGGTGTTGTCCATCTGGTGAAGTCCATGTATAAAGCCGTCTCTTAGGTTGTTGGAAGAGAGTGTTTGTTATGCAGAGTGAGTTGTCTTGGCAAAATTCTATCAGCCTGTGTCCTGCTTCGTTTTGTTCTCCCAGGCCATACTTACCTGTAATTCCAGGTGTCATTTGACCGCCCACCTTAGCATTCCAGTCTCCTGTGATGAAAATAACATCTATTTTAGGCGTGTTGTCCAGTAGGTGCTGCAGATCCTCATAGAACTGCTCTACTTCAGCTTCTTCAGCATCTGTGGTTGGGGCGTATATTTGGATCACTGTGATGTTAGATGGCTTGCCATGAATTCGAATTGAGATCATTCTATCGTTTTTTGGATTGTATCCAAGCACTGCGTTAGCCACTTTACTATTAATTATGAAGGCTACTCCATTTCTTCTGTGGTCCTCTTGTCCACAGTAGTAGATCTGGTGGTCATGTGATGTGAAGTGGCCCATTCCAGTCCATTTCAGTTCACTGACGCCCAAAATGTCTATCTTTAATCTTGACATCTCACCAATAACCACATCCAATTTGCCCTGGCTCATAGATCTTACATTCCAGGTTCCAATGGTGTGTTGATCCTTAGAACATCGGATTCGCCGTTCACCACCAGCACCGTCGGCCGCTAGCCGTCCTTTCGGCTTTGAGCTAGCTGCGTCATCACGTCTGGGGCTAGTTGAACTCATCCTCTGTTCCTCCCCAGTAGCATTTTGACCATCTTCCGACCTGGGGGTCTCATCTTCCGATGGTATACCGACATATCTCTGGTTGTACTGATCCATTGAGTTTTCACGGCAAGAATACTGGGGTGGGTTGCCATTACCTTCCCTAGGGATCGCATTTAGTCTGACCTCTCTGTCACGACCTTCCCGTCTTGGGTGGCCCTTCACGGTTTAGCCCATGGCATCATTGAGGTGCTCAAGCTCCAGCACCACGACAAGGTAACAATCCTTTGCTGAAGTCAGCTCAGATACTGTAGTCCTATTCTACACACTCTTGTGTTTTAGAATGAGAGCAGTCCCAAGTTCATCAAGTGAGCCTCACAAGTGAGAATGAATGCAAACTTTCGTGGCCTCAGATTAAAGGCACTTCCACACATAGCATTTGTGCTGCTCCAGAATCAGCCCTGTGCCCCTCTGATCCCTGCTAGGCAGCTAAGCCAATTTATTTCTAGCTCACCTGAAACAAATTTGAAGCCACTATGAAGCTACTTTGTTTCTGGAGATACTGTGGATTTGTAGGCAAGCCATTTTCCCTTTGGCAGGAATTTCTGCCTCACCCCACATTCTGGGCTGCTAACAGATCTTTCAAAGGAAAGTCTGGCCACTTTTCAGCTCCCTGCATTCCTTGCAGATGGGGTTTTTTTGCAGGCAGCCAGACAAATAAACACAGTGGAATTAAGGTCATAAATGGGCATATTTGTACATATAAATATTTCACCTCCTTTTAACATGGAATAGATGTGATGGTTTTGTTTTGTTCATTTGCAGGACCTGAGGCATTCTGATGCAAAGTAATGATTTTCATTCTTTGTTTTCAGCTTTTTAGAGTTGGGAGATTTAAAATACTTATGAATTTTCTTCAAATTGTTTTTGAGAGCTTGGGTTGTTAGAATACGTTAACCTTGTACTTATATATTACTTAATAAGTTGGGCATCAGTATATTAATACCAGTATATTATTGCAAGCCTATAATGCATTTGTGTAAATGGACATGTATGTATGTATGTATGTTTGTAATGTATTGCCACATCACATAATTCTTGGTGGTTCACAACGATTATAAAATACGACAATAAAATTCTCATTGTAAATTCAAGTTAAAATTGTTAAAAGTAAAACTAAAGTCCCATAACACAACCCTGAATTTGTGCAAAAGGTTTGCTCAGGAAGATTTCAGCTTATCAACGTGGAAAAGTATCAGTCTGAAGAGTATGAAGAAGACACAACAAGGTAAGTTTTGCACAAGAAAATATGAACCTCAAAACAGCAGGTAATTCGCATATGAGCTGGGTAAAGCAGTGGTGAAAAAGTATCAGAAGGTATGTGAAAAGTGCCAATGTGAGACTGGCCAAGCATTGATGGGAAGTATAAAAATGTATGGAATTGTAGTCACTTGGAGCAGTAAAGTAGAATGAGGTATCAGGTACTATGAATACAGCCAGTTTGGCCTAGTGGTTAAGGTGCTGGGCTAGAAACCAGGAGACTGAGAGTTCTAGTCCCGCCTTAGGCATGAAAGCCAATTGGGTGACCTTGGGCCAGTCGCTCTCTCTCAGCCCAACTCACCTCACAGGGTGGTTGTTGTGGGGAACATAGGAGGAGGAAGGAGTATTAGGTATGTTCGCCACCTTGAGTTATTTATAAAAGTAATAAAGGCGGAATAGAAAATAAATAAATGTCCCACCTCTTCTTCTGGAATTCAGAACTGGTCCAGCCAGTTGTGTAGATATGCATGAATGCGAATTAATGGACCTTTTAGTTCAGAAGTGAACAATAAAATTTATAGACTTGATTTTTTTTTCTACATGTCTATAACTCTGGGTAAAAAAGAACAAATAGACGGAAACCTTTTTTATGACTCTCAACATGACAGGAGAATGAAAACAAGTGTTAACAGAGCCACATCAATGTTGTTATTTGCAGATAGTATATGCCTTCATTCTCTATTTATAATCCATTTTTAAAGCAATAAATATAAAAACAGCTTTTCCCTAAAATCCATTGTTCTGACATACTGATTTTGGCTAGCAGAAGATACAATCAGTTCTACTTAAATGTACAAGGTCACTCATGCCTTGGTCACTTCCCATTTGGATTACTGCAACATGCTCTATATGGGGCTGCCCTTGAAGACCACCCAGAAGTTACAACTGGTCCAGAATGAAGCGGTGAGCTCAGTGTTGGGTGCCCCTAGGTTTTTCCATGTTACACCCCTGCTGTGCGAGCTGCACTGGCTTCCGGTTTCCTTCTGGGTGCAATTCAAGGTGCTGGTCATTGCCTTTAAAGCTCTACATGGCACAGGACCAGCTATTTGTGGGACTGCCTATCCCTGAGGGTATCTGCCTGTCCCACTAGATTGGATAGGGTGGGCATGCTCCAGGTCTCTCCCCCGAAATATTGCCATCTAGTGGGACCTAGGAAACATGGCTTTTTCATGGCTGCCCCTACCTTATGGAACACCCTCCTCGAGGCCCCCAACCTCTTAGCCTTCTGGAAGGCCATTAAAACCTGGCTCTTTACCCACGTACTGGACTAGAGTGATAGAGCCTATGGAAGGTTGTTGGGGCACCCTGGGAAGTTGATTGACGGGCCAGGTTTTTAGGTTTTGTTATATGGTTTTATAGTTTTATTGTTGTGAGCCACCCAGAGTAACGTTAAGATGGTGGCCATGCAAATCTTTTAAATACATAAATAAATAAAATAGATTAAAATAGATTAAAATGTTTACTGGTAAAACAAAAATATGTGAGCAATCGCTATAATTTTCTGAAGTACAGAACAAACACAAGTTTGGCAGGGAGTGGACAGAAGAAGAAGAGGCAGAAAAGAGAGGAAGAGCCAAAGAAGAAAAAGAGAGAGAGTTGAATAATTATTGCTGCTTTCATTCCCAATTTCTC
The DNA here is from genome assembly GCF_035149785.1 of Candoia aspera. Classification (NCBI taxonomy): domain Eukaryota; kingdom Metazoa; phylum Chordata; class Lepidosauria; order Squamata; family Candoiidae; genus Candoia; species Candoia aspera. Next base: position 316,710,246 of record NC_086153.1, read on the forward strand.
CTGATGGTTTCTTGGGGGGCTGATGATGATCTATTGTGTGGGATTAAAAATCGCTTCCTGCTGAGTTGTTGAAGCAGCTTCAGAGGACTTATAAGATAGCCACTTTCCAGAGATCACAGCTTCTTCCTCTTCCTCATCCTCTTTTCTCTTCTTCAATGCTGGTATATTATGTAATAAACTTTAAGTAACTAATGTCATTTTCCTCTACACATGCTACAAGTGTAGGCTGATCGTTGTTTTGGAAGAGAAAGGAAGGGGGTTAAAGATGAACCTGTTTACTCTCCAACTAATCAGGGAAAATAAATTCTTGAATTTGACACAGATAGTGTTTGTGGAGGAACCCAATGCTAAGTAGCTTCCCAGAAGACAGAGGAAAACAAGGTGGTGGAAACAGCTAGATTAATGGGCAAAAAGCACAAGATGAGTTTCAGTAAGGGCAAAAGCAGAGTCATTCATTGTCATAGGGAAAATCAAAGGTTATAAGATGATATAAGATGAGAGAGACCATATTGGAAAGCAGTACATGTAAAAACATTCTGGGCAACTGTAGAAAAAACAAATACAAAAGAAAAGTAATCATTCCTCTCTTTTCTATATTGGTCAGACCACACCCACAGCATTATGTCCAACTGTGGAAATCTCATTTTAGGAAGGGCTCTGATAAACTGAACCATGTCCAGAGGGTGAAACTAAGATGAAAAGGCCTGGAAGAAAAAAAATCTCTAACCTTGCCAGAGTTGCACTCCCCTGGACAGAGTTGGTGTGCAATTTGAGGGTCCTCTTGGACTTTGCGGCTCCTGCTTAAGGAGCACGTGTCAGCCATGGCTGGAGGTGGGGGCAGCTTTGCACAGATTCATCTTGTGTGCCAATTGTGCCCATCCCTGGACTGGGAGCCCTGGCTCATGGTCAGTCATGCCCTAGTCACTTCCTGGCTGGATTACTGCAACGTGCTCTACGTGGGGCTGACCTTGTAGACCATCTGGAAATTACAGTTGGTCCAGAATACAGTGGCCCCCACAGTTTTGGGCACTCATGGTTTGCCCAGGCTGCACTGGCTTCCAATTTTTTTCTGGGTGCAATTCAAAGTTCTACCTATCACCTTTAAAGCCATGAATGACACAGGGCCAGGCTATTTGCAGAACCACCTCCCCCTGAGGGTATCTGCCTGTTCCATCAGGTCAGATAGTGTGGGTGTGCTCCAAGTCCCTTACCTTAAATACTGCCATCTAGCAGGACCTAGACAATGCACCTTCTTGGTAGTAGTTCCTTCCCACTACATCTGGCAAGCTGCACCCTCTTAGCCTGCACCCTTCCAGAAAGCACTGAAGAGCTGACTCTTCCTGCAAGCACTGGGGTACAATGGGGCTGGAGCCCAGTAAAGTTGATTGCTGGTGTCTGAGGGAGTGTTTTGGGGCATACCAAGAGTTTTTGTAATTATTTTATTTATGCTGTTTTTAATGCTGTTTGTAAGCTGCCAGGGTTATAGTGCATAAGATGGCAGAAATACAAGTCAAATAAATAAATATATAAATATCCCTTTAACATTGTGCTTAACATTTTTGGACACTTTCTCTTTGAACAGTGTCTTCTTCTTTTCTGCCTTTGCTGAGTATTCACCTATTTCGATTTTCCTACAATCCAACATACAATTTGAGAACCATTCTGTAAAAATGTCAATCCTAGAAAACCACAGCCTTTCAACAACAGTAAAGTAAATATGAATTAAAATTATTAACTAAGAACACTTGTAGATACCTACATACTGGGAAATTATCTGACACTGGGGCAGCATGCAGTCTGAATGAAATTGATTGGCAGTGGGCTCAGGACATTAAAAAATGAAAATATTTATTTATATAGTTCCTAATTAACAAATGGAATTCACTGCCACAAAATTATGGGGATATAATTATATTGTACAGCTTGCATTATCAAATGTCTCCAATATTTGCTTATCTCCCTCTTCATCTGAAAGAAAAGGAATTAAATTACCCAGATCTATAATCCATTCCTCTGCATTATAAAGAAACAGCGTGTTATTAAAACCATATGTTTATATTAGTTGTTCACACCAAACAGAAGTCACAATAGTGAGAGCCCCTTCATACACAAAGGTTCTAATTGAAGAGCTTTTGATATCTTTCAATTAAAAGCTCTGTTCAGATGTGAGAATTTAGGCCTCAGAACTCTTAGCAATGGCTATGCTCCCTGGGAATTTTGAGAGTTAAGGTTAGCACATCTGGAGGGTGCCCACGCTTTCGAACATTGGAGGTTACATCCATTCCAAAGACAGTCAACCACATCCCATTGATGATATGATGGCCAACCAAAGGGCACTTAACTTGGGGCCACATCAGACCTAGAGCTGTTCCTGCAATATGGGGTAGGCAACAAAGAAAAAGAGCAGTTATTAATTAAGGCTATAGTTGTTTATTTAGATAATTTAAATGAATTTAATGAGCCCTAACTCATTAAAACAATCACACATTTTCTTTTCCAAGTTCTTAGGAAGCCTTTAAAGAATGGCTGCATTAAAGAGGTCAGGATGCAAATATATAAGGGTGGGATCTTTATCATAATGTCACCATGTACATGTCAACATACTGACTTAATTTGGGTCTGGAGAAGACACCAGTACCCTCCCTCATGAAGTTGAGCTTAACACACCTTAGGCTGTTTTAAGAAGGCAGTTAAACAGTGTATTCTACTGAGCGTTTGAAGCCTAGCTTGATTGGTTTTACTCTTCTTTATGTTGTGGCTACAGATTATATTGTGTTTTTATGTGGATTAGCAGGGTTGGTTGAGAGATGTTGGGAATTTTATTGTCTTTTAATTATTGTAAAACACCCATATGGGGAACAACAGGCTTTAGCTGAACCCTGGTAAGATGGAGTGGCTGTGGGTTAATGGCCCCTCAGCTCCCAGGAATTTGCCATCTCTAGTTCTGAATGGGGTTGCACTGCCCCAGACAGACCCAGTGCGTAACTTGGGGGTCCTCTTGGACTCACGACTCCTGCTCAAAGAGCAGGTGGCAGTCGTGGCCAGAAGGGCCTTTGCGCAACTTTGTGTTATGCGCCAGTTACGCCCCTTCCTGGAGCAAGAGGCCCTTCGAACAGTCACTCATGCCCTGGTCATCTCCCATATAGACTACTGTAATATGTTCTTCATGGGGCTACCCTTGAAGAGTATCTGGAAGCTACAGCTGGTCCAAAATGCATCTGCACAGATGATTTTAGGTGCTTCAAGATCAGCACATATAATTCCTTTGTGAGCTGCACTGGGTGTCAGTTTGCTTCTGGGTCCAATTCAAGGTGTTGGTTATCACCTTTAAAGCCCTACATCAGCGGTTCCCAACCTTTTTGGCACCAGGGACCGGTTTCATGGAAGACAAATTTTCCACGGACTGGGGGGGGGGGATGGTTTCAGGATGATTCAAGCACTTCCTCTTTTTCCCAACCTTTTATTCTTTTTTCTTTGCACCATTTGGAGTTAGCAGCCAATAGGCTTGCTGTCTGTGACAGGAGGCAGAGCTCAGGAGGTAATGCGAGCGATGGGGAGCAGCTGTAAATACTCAGGCTGTAAATTCGCTCGGTCACCCACCACTCACCTCCTGCTGTGTGGCCCGGTTTCTAATAGGCCATGGACCGGTACCGGTCCGTGGCCTGGGGTTTGGGGACCCCTGCCCTGCATGGAATGGGTCTAGGTTATCTAAGGGACCGTCTCATCCCCATTACATCAACTCGGCCCACCTGGTCATGCAGAGAGGGCATGCTACGGACCCCGTCTGTAAGAGAATTCCATCTGGCAGGGTCCAGGAAGCGGACCTTCTCTGCAGCAGCTCCCGCCCTTTGGAACATCCGTCCCCTGGAAGTGAGGTTAGCCCCCTTCCTCCTGGACTTCAGAAAACAGTTGAAGACCTGGTTTTGTAACCTGACTTGGAGTGGGGAGAGGAAGAGCCATTCTTGTGGCTGGTTAGTTCCCTACCCTGCCGGGACCGGTCTTACCCCTTTATGGGCTGAATTTGATCTGCCCTTACTTGGATTTTATTGTATTTTATATTTATTGATTATTGGTATTATTTATAATTTATTGAATTTTAAATTGTTTTTATTGTGAACTGCCCAGGGTCCCCCATGTGGGGGAGATGGGTGTTGATAAAAATATGATAAATAAATAAATAAAAATGTTTCAATTGGGGTGGTACACAAATATTCTAATAAATAAATAAAATGAGAGTGGTTTGATTTTGGCTCAGATGTTCTGGAACCCAAGCCACTGTAGTCTGTAAGCTATGGTTTATAGATAACAATCCAGCTAATTATAGAAATTGTGATGAAACAAACCATGGATATTATAGTACATAGTAACTAGCCTAATATATGAGTCATATGAATATCTCATATGAGAAGCTGCCTGTGACAAACTTCACATTGCACTAATCTAATGGTTTGTTTCACCCTGGCTTTGAGCAATCTATCATAGTTTACTATACAGATAATCCAGGAGCCAGTGTGATATATAATAGTTAATATAATAGATTGGACTAGGACCAGGGACGCCCAGGTTCAGGTCCATTCAAGGAGGCTCATGCTCATCACTCTCTCTCAGCCCATCCTACCGCACACGGTTGTTGTGAGGAAAAAATAAGAGGATGGAGTGATTTGTAATCCACCTTGGAGGGAAGGTGGGATATACATCTAATAAACAATAAATAACTAAATAACATTTTTCTTTTTTTGCACAATACTGTTCTCACTTAATAGAACCAGGAAATGAACAGTCCTAAGTGGTGGCCCCAATGGGAAGTCTGCCAAACCATTGTAAAGGACTATAATGTGAGCCTAGAATGTGTAATTTCAAGGGGGCATTTATTTATTTATTTATTTATTTATTTATTTATTTATTTATTTAATATGGCTGCCCATCTCAATTTCATGACTCTGGGCAGCTAACAATTAAAAACAGCATAAAAAGTGCAAAACAGTAAAAAACAGCAGCATATACATAAAAAATGCAGCCAAGGTAAAAACCACCCCACAAATTAGCACAGCCATTGCATGGTCTCAGACATGCACCTGGATCCCTAGGCCCAGGGACAGAGCCATGTCTTTAAGGCCTTGCAAAAGGCTGGGCCAATCTAATCTCTGGAGGGATGAGATTCCAAAGGACAGGGACCACAATGGAAAAGCCTTGCCAGATAGCGTTCCTGAATAGGTGGGATCTGGACCATGCCCTTTCTGCTGGATCTCATGGGACGGGTACATGTGAATGGGGAGAGGCGGTCCCTTAAACAGCAGATCAGCGAGAGGATGATTCAAGATAGGTCGCAAAGAGCTCTTCCTTCTTTTACCACTAGATGGTATACTTTTCCTAGACTCTTTGCCTCAGATTCTTGACCCAGGGCAGAACAAGTCTTGCCTATCTAGTGGCAGTGCCTATTCTGCATAGAATAATCTAGCCTTGCCACACTATAGAGAGGTATTTGCATTCTAAAGGCTTAACCCCCCACCCCCCGCCACCAATTTTTTTCCTTTGGCTAGAAGGTAGGGTTGGGATGAGGAGTGTGGGGTTACAAATTGAATTTAAAGCCAGAAGAAGAAACAGGGCCATGCTCATTTCTGCTAAACATGTTGTCTGCTTTATCTGGCTCCATCTGGCCATAGTACAACATAATCTGTAACTTTCAAGAGTAAATGGGGTTGCCACCTCTTTATTTTAATCTGTTGCAGTACTTTTAACAGCAGCTGAAAATGATGTTTCTCCTTTCTTTGGGTGCCTTTGAGGAGAGACAGTGGCTGTGTGTCATACAACATGATCAGCCATCTTTAAAATAATGGTTTATTAAATACTACCCAATCGGCTGGGTTCCCACAACATATTAAGCTATAAACTATCATCTACAAACTGCATTGGCTGAATTCACATGCTAGCCATAAACAAGTATTTCACATTATGGTTATCATGTTGTATGAACTCAATCATTATAAAACAGACACATAAGCAGGTGATGTAGGTCTATGGTTTACTTGTTTTGTTGATTAAACTAAAATTGGCTGATAAGTGTTGACTCTAAGTCAACACTGAACAAATGATATTTAGCTTTGATGCAATGTCCTACATTGTCAGATTCCCTGATCAAGGGTTTCACAGAAACCCTTATTAGGGCATCTCCCATTGTGTCATTCTCATAAGTTGCAGGATGGGAAGAAGATGGGAGGGTGTGTGTGAAGTTGGAATGTAAGAGGTTGTTTTGGCTATAAGCACATCAAGGACAGGGGATTGAGATACGACAGGAATACCATCTGGTTGGGAGGGGGAGTGACACGTTTTGTGGGAAAGGGGACTAGCTAAGGGAATGTAGTTTAAAGTAGGTTTTGGTGGGAAGCCTTTATTTGCAGCTTGCCTTCGGTACCATTCATTACGCTTCAATAAAACAGTTCAAAGAAATCCAGTTTCTTGACTGTGTGTGTGAATGCTTGAATGAGCAGGTGCTGACATTAAGCTGTGAATCCATAATTCGAAAACTCTTCCTGAGAAAGCAATCAGCTGAGAGTTGACGAACCATGCCTAAGCACGGGAAATCCCGGGCGAAGCAGCCATCGCCTCTGCCGTCTTCAGAGAGAACCGTGCTGTATGCTAAGGTGGCAGAAGAAAAAATTGAGACAGAGGAGAGTTCAGGGAGCGGAGACAGCGAGGTAGAACCCCGGCTCAACCAGACGAAGTTGAAAAGTGCCCTCCACTCCTTAAATTTTGTGACAGAACCCCGGACGCTGAGCGTCATTATTGAAGAACCACCAGCGGCACCTGCCCAGGTAGGTGCCAGGGAAGGCGAGGCAAGACCTCCCCCACCTGTGGATGCACAAATAATAGTGCGAAGCCCGGGGTCGCATGGAACTATTCCAGATCCTAATGGAACTCCCCAAGACATCCACAATCTGGAAGCTAGAATGTCTGCCATGGAAGTGGTCTTACAACAGGTATCGAGAACTCTGGAGACCATGGCATACCCGTTGGCAGAAATATCGACTCAGCTGTCGAGAGCAGAGTTACCAATCGGGCGAGGGAGACGATGTACCCTAACCCCAACCAGAGATTTTGAATTGCCCGTGAAACACAGGCAGAATGGAGGCCACCCAGAAAGCCAAGGAGATGGAGGAAGAGCACCAGCCGGCGGGGCAACCCAGGGCGCAGCCCCAAAGGACATACAAGTCAAGTTTGATGGCAACCCAAGACAGTTGGCATTTTTCCTGACCACCGTTTCCATATACATGAGAGAGTATGGTTCCTTGTTCCCCATGGAGTACAAGAAAGTTAGCCAAGTGGGTGCCAGGCTCAGAGGGCCAGCTGCTGAGTGGTTTGTGCAGTTGCACGATGCGAATGCCCCAGAACTGGGTAACCTGTGGCAGTTCATGGAAGCCCTGAGGGACCGGTTCGAGGACCCACTGGATAAGATGAGAGCAAAAACTAGAATTGGCAGCTTTGGGCTCAAGCAATTGGAAAAAATACAGTAGCGCCAAGTCAATTTCCTTCTGCCCAGCAAAGACCTTTCCGCAAGAGGGAGGATCGAAAAGACAAGACCGGGAAGAAAGGCGCCTGTTTCAAGTGTGGGAAGGACACACACAGAGCAGCCGAATGCCCAGAAGCAATAAAAGGAGCAACTAAACCAACTAAAACCCCACCGCCCAGATGCAAGGCAGCAGCTGCAAGCGCACTGGATCGAAAAGAACCTGAATGGGAACCTCAACCAGACTCCTGAGAAGACTCCGACCAAGAAGTCCTGGAGCCAGCGGGAAACGAGTTTCACCTGTTCTGAATCGCACCCACAAGCAGGTAGCAACTCCAGGGCGCAGCGCATCTACTTCTGACATTGATGACAAAGAAGACCCTTTGGTGAGTGATGATTGTCCCACCTTAAGGGTGAAAGTAGAGTTAAAGAACTTACGAACCAAACACAAAGCCATTTTGACTGCAATGTTAGACTCAGGGTGCACCAAATGTTTAATACACCCTGCCCTCCTTGACACTCTGAGTCTAAAAACCAAGAGACTAAAAAATCCTATTATTTTCACACAAATAGATGGGTCAGTTGCCCACGGGGGTCCCATGGAATTCAGGACAGAGACATTAGCCATGCAGCTGGGGGGGGCCTAAAGAAACCTTGCAGTTCATTGTAGTCCCTATTGCCAACTACTCCAACATACTGGGACTCCCATGGCTTAAAAGCAGAAAGCCACAGATTGATTGGGACTCAGGTGCTTTATTATTTAACAATGCAGTTGGTAATTTTATTTTGGTACTCCAACCGGGGGTGGGGGGAGGTCGCTGGAACCCTTATTAATCGCTCCCCCTCGCCTGAAGTCTTACCACAATCTGGCATTCCATCTGAATATGCAGACTTTACTGATGCGTTTGATGAGAAAGAGTGTGATCTCTTGCCTCCTCATAGAAAAACAGACTGTGCCATTGAAATAGACCCAAATGCTAAATTACCAAAGCCTAAAATGTATGCCATGTCAGAGACTGAAAAAAACGTCTTAAGGGAATTCATTGACAAAAACTTGGAGCATGGGTTCATTGAGCCTGCTAATTCACCTTTGGCTGCCCCTGTACTTTTCCGGGCGAAAAAAGATGGCTCATTAAGACTTTGTACGGACTACCATGGAATAAATGCCATCTCGATTACAAATCAATACCCCCTCCCCCTAATGAAGGACATGCTTTCGCACCTCTCCAAGGGGAAGGTGCTGACATACATCCAGTTATATGTATGCATTGACCTAATTCCCACATCATCCCAAATCAGAATGCAGTCTGACATACTGTGATGTGTTTGTGAACACAGCTTTTATTGCCTATAGAAGATGACATAGCTTAGTATACCAACTCAGCCAACTATGACTTTATCAAACATGGTTAAACAATCTAGCACAATATGTGTGAACCCAGTCATTCACATACATACCAGAATATATGTGTGTAGGTGTTCTATATGTTTGCCCAGTTTAGTAATGAAGTATTGTTTCTTCTGTTGCTATTGCTTCCATACATATTGTCACAATGCTGACTTGCTGCCAGAAGCTGAGTCGTTTTTTTCTCTTCCCCTCCTTTGGGCTGATACTAGAGTAAGGTAAAGGTAAAGGTTTCCCTTGACGTAAAGTCCAGTCATGTCCGACTCTAGGGGGCGGTGCTCATCTCCGTTTCTAAGCCTTAGAGCCGGCGTTGTCCGTAGACATTTTCCGGGTCATGTGGCCAGCATGACGACACGGAACACCGTTACCTTCCCGCCGAAGCGGTACCTATTGATCTACTCACATTTGCATGTTTTCGAACTGCTAGGTGAGCAGGAGCTGGGACTAGCAACGGGAGCTCACCCCGCCGCGCGGTTTCGAACCGCCGACCTTCCGATCGGCAGCTCAGCGGTTTAACCTGCAGCGCCACCGCGTCCATGTAGCGCCACCGCGTTTTTTTCTCTTCCCCTCCTTTGGGCTGATACTAAAGCTACTCTCCCAGTCCTCTTGCAGCAAAAGAGCTTTAGAGAGTACAAACTGTAAATCTGTGCATACTGTTGTTGACTTGGAGGTACATCTCACTGGCCTAGTTTACTAAAGCTAAACCATGTTGTGAGGTGTTGGATTGGAGGGTATTTAACATGTTGTATGAATACAGCCTTCTTAGTTTATAGCTTAGTTTCTCTATACCTAATCAATAATGGTATTGTTATTTGTTCAGTCACTTCCGACTCTTCATGACTTCACAGACCAGCCCACACCAGAGCTTCCTGTTGGTCGTCACCACCCCCAGCTCCCCCAAGGATGAGTCTGTCACCTCTAGAATTATGGTATTACTTATGGCTAAATAAATATGGATTAACCTTGTGTCTGAAATAAGAGCAGGACTAGTAGAATGAATGAATGAATGAATGAATGAATGAATGAATGAATGAATCCAGGTCATGGAAAATGCTTGCATATGATGGAATTAGAGAGCCAAACGTGTATGGAATTTGCAGCACTTCCCAGCTCTTTCACCATGTGCCATTTACTACTTTTCATGTGAACTTGAAGAGAGTGCAATTTCTAAGCAGAAGGCAGTCATTGAGTATTCCTTGTCCTGAGCCATGAATTTATCTTTGTAGGTGCTATAGATGTTAATTCTTTGGTGACCATGTAATTATTTAGCTATATAGCACCTTAAAGAGGGCTTTTCCCCCTACACTGTGTCCTAATGTAGATTTTGCTGAGCTTTATTTCTTTATACCTTGGATGCTGTGTATTTTTTTTCATAAAACCAAAGGATGAGCTAGCCAGAAAAAAGAAAAATAAAAGTAAAAAAGTGGGGAATGGGGGTCAAATAGGATCTAATCTTTACAACTGGATTAAAGAAAGAGAAAAGAGCAAATGCAGCATAATTTCCCATATCATTCACTCTGAGTTAGAGTGCAGGTCCTTTGGAATTGACTAAGGCATTGTCTAACATAGTTAGCTGGGAAGAGTTTGAACTTGTTGATCCTGAGAAAGTGGACAGAGTCCTCAGTGCTGTGAGTATGGACAACTGTGTTTTAGATCCATGTCCCTCCTCATTGGTTAAGAAGTCCCAGGAGATGACATGTGGCTGCATCCAGGCAGTGGTAAGCGCATCCTTGAGGGAGGGGGTGGTTCCTCTGGTCCTCTGGCAATGGTTCATCCTTCCTTCAGGAAGTCCTCCTTGTATCCAAAGGTACTGGACAATTTTTGTCTAGTCCCCAACTTCCCTTCCAGACCAATTCCAGAAATTGGGAGTGGGCATGATGTTGTGGTGGTTCTGCTCCTCCTTCCAGAGCTGGCTCCAGTCAGTTTGTTTGTTTGTTTGTTTGTTTATTTATTTATTCAATTTATATAGCTGCCCATCTCAGACCAGTGACTCTGGGTGGCTAACAATAATAAAAACTATCAGACAATAAAAACAATACAAATAATTAAATATAAATATAAATATAGCCGAGAGATCTTAAAAACCATCGGTGTTAGCACAACCATGAAGCGAGGCCTTTCACACACTCAGGGCCCCAGGCCCGGGCACAAAACCAGGTCTTCAAGGCCTTCCGAAAAGCCAAAATGGGGCCATTCTAATCTCAGGAGGAAGGATATTCCAGAGGGCAGGCGCCACAGCAGAAAAGGCATGTCTCCTGGTCCCCGTCAGCCGACATTCCTTGGCTGATGGGACCTGGAGCATGCCCATCCTGCCAGACTGGATTGGATGGGTAGAAACAACTGGGAAAAGATGGTCTCCAAGGTAACCCGGTCCTAAGCCATGAAGGCCTTTAAAGGTGACAACCAGCACCTTGAATTGCACCCAGAAACACACCAACAACCAATGCAGCTCCCGAAGCAGTGGTGTTACATGTGCTGAGTAGCTGACACTATTTACAACCCAGGCAGCTTCATTCTGTACCAGCTGAAGCTTCTGAATGCTCTTCAAGGGCAGCCCCTTGTAGAGCATGTTGCAATAGTCCAAATGGGAGGTCATGAGGGTATGAGTGACAGTGAGTAGTGCCTCCTGGTCCAGGAATGGGTGCAACTGGCACACAACCTGAAGGTGTGCAAAGGCCCTCTTAGCCAAAACTGCCACCTGCTCTTCCAGCAGGAGCCGTGAGTCCAAGAGGACTCTGAGATTACACACTGGGTCTGTTTGGGGCAGTTCCACCCCATCCAGGACCAAAGATGGAAGAACCTTGATACTGGGAGTCCCAAACACCCAAAGCCACTCAGTCTTGCTTGGGTTGAGCTGAAGCCCATTGCACCCCATCCAGGCCCCTACAGCCTCCAAGCACTGAGATAGGACATCCACAGCATCACTCAGACAGCCCGGGGAAGAGAGATAAAGCTGGTTATCATCAGCATACTGATGATACCTCACCCCAAACTGTTGGATCACATCACCCAGTGGCCTCATGTAGATGTTAAATAAGAGGGGCAAGAGAACTGAGCCCTGTGGCACCCCACACAGTAGGGGCCATGGACTGGACCTCTCCCCTCCTACCAATACCGAATGGAACTGACCCCAGAGAAAGGAGGAGAACCAGAGCAACACAGTGCCACCCATCCCCAATTCCTGAAGCTGGTCCAGAAGGATACCATGATCGATGGTATTGAAGGCCACTAAGAGGTCAAGAAGAGCAAGGATGGAATTCATGCTCCCCATCCCGGTCCTGCCAGAGGTCATCCAAGAGCGCGATCAATGCCATATCAGTCCCATATCCCAGCATGAATCCTGACTGAAAGGGGTGCAGATAATTTGCTTCATCCAGAACCCTTTGAAGCTGCCATGTGACCACTTTCTCAACAACCTTCTCTAAAAAGGGGAGGTTGGAAACTGGATGGAAACTATCCAGATTAGTTGGGTTGAATGATGGCCCCTTGAGGAGGGGGTGTACCACTGCCTCCTTAAGAGCCAACAGGACTGCCCCCTCCCTCAAGGAGGAATTAACCACCCCCCAGACCCAATCACATGTCCTCTCCTGGGCAGCCTTGACCAGCCAGGAGGGGCACGGATCTAACACAGAAGTGGCCAAACTAACAGCTATGAGAACCCTGTCCACTTCCTCAGGTTCAACAGGCTCAAACTCCTCCCAGATAACCATGCAAGACTCAGACCCTGTAGCCCCCACTGGCCTTGCATCAAGGCTGGAATTCAACGCAGAGCGAATGCAAGCAATTTTACCTGCCAGATGCTCAGCATATTCCTGTCATGTTCACCGTTTCAATGTGCTTGGTACATCGTAATGTTTCACATGTCATTAGCCAGATGCGTGTTTCATCTCTGCAGGGAGGACGGTTCCTGCCTGGGGAATACTTATCTCTTGGCTGCGGGCTTGGAATGTGTTTGGGTTATCTCATGTGTTCAAGGTTGCTTTCCCAGGCTCAAGGAAAGACGGTTACAGGCACCTGGGATGGGTAATGATGACTCTGCTGGTAGGGAGGCGGGGTTACGTTTGCAGTCGAGGGTTTTTAGTTTGTATTTGGCGCGCTTTCTGTCATTCTCAGCTTTCTCTGTATTTGCCTTAGTTCCTGAATAAATCAGATTTCATTTAGCAACTTCTTGTGAGACTGAGTGTTTGGGCTAGGTAACCATTACATAAAGCTGAGAATCCCAAGACTCAAAATTCTGCTGGCCCCTTTCCAGGAAAAGACAGGCTTGTCTAACCCTGTGAGGGAGAGTGCTGGCAATGACCGATCCTGACATACTACTACTGGAAAGTGAGGAGTCAAGTGAAGGAGAACCGGACTCTACTGTGATGCGCCCCGACCGGCCTCCCCACGTGGGCAAGCTCTCAGCAATTCGAGAGGAGGCAAGTTCAGGGTCGGAAGGCGAAGCCGCGGGCATGAAAACCACGCCGGAGACCACAGTAACCACCCTGGGCAAATTGGTCACCTGGGATGAAAGCCGGGGGGACATCTCGGTGGTGGGGGGCCCATCCTGGAGGCAGAGGTACCCGTTATCCCCTACAGTAATCCAAGTGATGGCAAAAGGAGACTCCCCCACTCCGGACCGTATCCGGGTGCTGGTGTCGAAAATGGACTCATTAGAACTTATCCTGAAAAAGATGAGTCTGGACCTGAGTTCGCTGAAAGAAACGCGAGAGGGGTCAAGCCAGTGGCATTCGACCCCTTCGTCCCATGGGCAGTCCCCTGAGCGGAGAAGGGCAACGCATCCGAGAGAAGGGGACCAGGCTGTCCGAGTGGAATTAGCGTCGCCGCCCATAGCGTCGCCGCCCGTCCCTGAGCGGCGGCAGGCAAGAGCTGTCGGAACCACCAAAACCCCAGTGGGGGGGCGCAGCCCGTCGGCGGGCGGTTTGAGGGGCTTCTCCGTCAAGTTCGATGGGGACCCGACAAAACTCTCGTTCTTCCTAACCAATGCAAAGGCATACATGGAGGAGTGGGGGTCGCTCTTTCGCTCAGAAAAGGCGAAAATTATCACCATTGCTACTAAACTTAAAGGGAGGGCAGCAGACTGGTATGTACAGATGTGCCAGTCGGAAGCCCCCGAACTGGAGAAATTCAACGAATTCCTCTGGGCTCTACGGCAGCACTTCGAGGATCCCTTAGCTAAGGAACGGGCAAAGCGTGCCTTAAGAGAACTTAAGCAGGGATCGAGATCGGTGGCTGATTATGCGCTGGAGTTTAAGGCGCTGGTGGGGAAGGTGGACAACTGGTCACAAGCAACCATCATCGAGCTGTTCAAGGATGGCTTAAATACCGAAGTGCTACGCTGGTCATTAGGTCGGGATGACCCGTACAGTTTGTACGAGTGGGTCCAGCTCGCTGGGAGGGCTGAGCATGCCCATGAGGTGTTCGCCCAGAGGAGAACAGCGAAGTCGGGGCGAGATGGAAAACCCAGTCGCCCGCCGGGGCCCGGGGGAAGAACCGGCCAATGATCCTGGGAAGAGGAGAAGGAGCGGCGTTATGCGAAGGGGCAGTGCCTGCGATGCGGTAAAGAGGGACACCGTGCGGCGGCGTGCTCGAGGGTGAAGGGTGATGACCAACAGGGGAAGTCGATGGCGAAGTCTCCTTCCCTGCCAAGGAAAATGAAAGCAGCGGTGGCCGATAGTGAGTTGGACAGCGTACCATTCTATGAAGACGAGGGGGAACCTGAGTTGTTGCAGCCGGCGGGAAACGCCAGCCACCTGCTCTAAAGGGCGCCGCAGGGCAGGTGGTGGAAGAAGGGCGCGAGCCTGTGTCGGTGAGTGGCAGTTATCGCATTCTCACGGTGAAGTTAAAGTTGGGCTCCCGATCTAAGACAATAGAAGTGTGGGCCATGATTGACTCGGGGTGTTCCCGGTGTTTGTTGCACCCCGATGTGGTAGCAGCCCTGGAGCTACCCACCTTTCCATTGCAACGACCCATTGCTTTTACGCAATTGGATGGGTCCATGGCCGGAGGCAAACCGGTCACACATTTCACTGGGCTAGTGGCCTTACAAATGGGTAGCCATCAGGAAGGGTTGTCGTTTGTGGTGGCTCTGGTGGGGGGTCCGCTAGTGGTTTTGGGAGTACCCTGGTTGGTCCAGCAAAATCCCCAAATAAACTGGGTTTATCGAACTGTCACCTTTAAGGACGGATGTTATCAAGCACCGGAGGGAAGGGAATCCCCAGAGGAGGTGGGGGGGTAGCGGCAGCTGCGACTCCGCATTGCCCGGCCCCTCCTCTGGAGGGCTTGCCGGTGGAATATCAGGTGTTTGCTGATGTGTTTGGAGAGAAGGAAGCGGATCAACTGCCCCCGCATCGGAAAACGGACTGTGCCATTGAACTGGTGCCTAACACCCAATTGCCTAAGCCAAAAATCTATTCAATGACGCAAAAGGAATTAACTTTGCTTCGAGAATTTGTGGATAAAAATTTGGCTCGTGGGTTCATCGAACCAGCAAACTCCCCAGTGGGAGCACCGGTCCTTTTCCACCCAAAGAAGGATGGGACATTAAGATTCTGTACCGATTTCCATGGGCTAAATGCGGTCTCAATATCCAATAAATATCCCTTGCCTTTGATAAAAGATATGTTGTCTCATCTGGCCAAAGGGAAAATCTTCTCCAAACTAGATTTGAGAGAAGCCTATTACCGTGTAAGGATCAAAGAGGGGGATGAGTGGAAAATGGCTTTCAATTGCCCGTTGGGAGCGTTTCAGTATAAGGTTTTGCCGTTTGGTTTGGCTGGAGCCCCTGGGGTGTTTATGCAATTGATTAATGAGGTCCTCCATGAACATCTGTTTAAAGGGGTATTAGTGTATCTGGATGATGTATTGATTTATACTGAAACTATGGAAGAACATGTATACCTGGTTAAGCAGGTGCTTCGCAAGCTAAAAAAGCTGAGTTGTATGCCAAACTGTCTAAATGTGCTTTCCATCAAACACAAATTGATTATCTGAGGTATAGGATCTCAGATAAGGGCATTGAAATGGATCCTGCCAAGATCCAGGCTATCGTAGACTGGGAAAGTCCTTGTACTCGCCGGCAACTTCCAAGTTTCCTGGGGTTCAGCAATTACTACAGATTATTCATAAGGGGGTTGGCTGAGATTGCCTTGCCACTAACTGAATTGCTTCGAACAAAAGGACTGGGGGATACTCGCAGAGTAAAAAACCCAGGTGCGCTGCTGAGGTGGACGCCAGCGTGTCAGGCGGCGTTCGATAAGCTAAAGGCGTCCTTTACCCAAGAGCCAATCTTACAACACCATGACCCCTCCAAACCGTTTGTGGTTCAGGTCGATGCCTCTGATTATTCCATTGGTGCCTTGTTGATGCAAGCTGCTGGGGAAGGGTGCTTAAAACCATGTGCCTACTTGTCCCATAAATTCTCTGAGACTGAAAGACGTTGGCACGTATGGGAAAAGGAGGCGTTCGCTGTGAAAGTGGCTTTAGAAACTTGGCGACACTTACTGGAGGGGGCTAATCACCCTTTCGAGGTGTGGACGGACCATAAGAACCTAGAAGCCCTCAGCACCCCCTGCAAACTGAGCCCGAAACAAGTACGTTGGGCTCAGTTCTTTAATCGATTCAATTTTCAATTGAAGTTTATCCCGGGGAAAAAGAATTTCTTGGCAGACGCCTTGTCCCGGCAACCTCAGGATTATTGTGCAGCGCCAGAAGTGGTCAGCACTCTGTGGACACCGCCTCAACTAGGAATGCAGGCGGTAACGCGCAGCCAAACCCGTGCGCCACAGCCAGCTGCTAGGGATTCGGCGCCGCAAGGCATTTTGTCAATTCCCTCGCAATTGCAACAAAAGTTTCTAAAAGAACTAAAGACTGATACTTGGTTGCTGACTAATAGAGACAATGTTACCTTTGACCGGGGGTTCGCTTGGAAATCCAACCAGCTCTATGTCCCTGAGAACTTGCGCAAAGACGTTTTGCTCCGTTCACACGATGATAAGGTTGCAGGACATTTTGGTTTTGTAAAAACCTTGCACCTGGTTCGTCGGCAGTTTTGGTGGCCCACCTTGCGCAAAGATGTAAAGGAGTATGTCACCTCTTGCCCTGTGTGCGCTATATCAAAACGCAAAGTGGGCAAACCTCAGAGACTCTTGCAACCGGTGGCTAGTCCGGCTTGTCCGTGGGATGAGGTGTCTATGGATTTTATTGTGGAGTTACCTCCTAGCCAGCGCAAAACAGTAATTTGGGTTGTCAAGGACTATTTTTCTAAACAAGCCCATTTTATTCCGTGCGTTTCCATTCCATCCACTTGACAGTTGGCCCGTCTCTTCCTCGTACATGTGTACAGGCTACACGGGTGTCCCTCTCGCTTGATTTCAGACAGGGGCACACAGTTTACCTCTCAATTTTGGCGTGCATTCCTCAAACTCTTAGGGACTAAGCAAGCCCTGTCCACGGCGTGGCATCCGCAGACAGATGGAGCCACGGAGGCGCTCAACTCCACGTTGGAACAATACCTGCGTGCTTTTGTGAATTATCAACAGGACAATTGGGTTGACCTTCTCCCTTTTGCTGAAGTTGCCTACAACAATGCGGTTCATCAAAGCACCGGACAAACCCCTTTTCGTACTGTCCATGGCAGGGACTTTGTCCCCATCCCTGACCTGCCACAGCCTTCCGTGGGACCGGCCTTGCCGGCCGATTGGTCCACGCAGCTGGCTGAATCCTGGCCAGTCATCCAGCAGGTGTTAGCTGAGGCACAGTCGGATTATAAACACTATGCTGATCAAAAGCGTGCACCTCAACCTGCCTTTCAAGTAGGGGACATGGTATATCTGTCTACTAAGTTTATCAAGTCTTCTCAACCTTCAAAGAAGTTGGCACCTAAATTCGTGGGTCCTTTCCCCATTATCGCTCAAATCAACCCTGTGACTTTTAAACTTGGTTTGCCACATAACTTGAAACGCTTACATCCTGTTTTTCATTGCAGTTTGCTCAAACCCGTTACCCGTTCTGACCGATGGCATGATCAACCTTCGACTCCACCTCCCATCATGATTGACGGGCAACAACACTTTGAAGTTAAAGAAATTTTGGACTCTAGACGCCTTCGCAATACACTTCAATACTTAGTTCGCTGGAAGCATTTCCCTCACCCTGAGTGGGTGGCTGCCCATGATGTGGCTTCTCCTAACCTTGTTGCCCGATTCCATTCCGCGTACCCCTCTAAACCGGGTCCCTAAATTTTTTTGGGGGGGCGGTATGTCATGTTCACCGTTTCAATGTGCTTGGTACATCGTAACGTTTCGCATGTCATTAGCCAGATGCGTGTTTCATCTCTGCAGGGAGGACGGTTCCTGCTTGGGGAATACTTATCTCTTGGCTGCGGGCTTGGAATGTGTTTGGGTTATCTCATGTGTTCAAGGTTGCTTTCCCAGGCTCAAGGAAAGACGGTTATAGGCACCTGGGATGGGTGATGATGACTCTGCTGGTAGGGAGGCGGGGTTACGTTTGCAGTCGAGGGTTTTTAGTTTGTATTTGGCGCGCTTTCTGTCATTCTCAGCTTTCTCTGTATTTGCCTTAGTTCCTGAATAAATCAGATTTCATTTAGCAACTTCTTGTGAGACTGAGTGTTTGGGCTAGGTAACCATTACAATTCCTCACAACGGCCCTGAAGGTGGACCTCCGAATTACTCCCTCCAAGGAGGGTCCGGGTCACCCGAAACAGGGCCACTGAGCAGCTATCTGCAGATGCAATAAGAGCGGAGAAATAACCACGTTTTGCCCCCCTTACCGCCATGAAGTAGGCTCTAATAGCGGCTCTAGCTCGTGTTCATCTTCGCTCCCTGTCTTCTGCCAGTGGTGCTCTAGGTGTCTCTTAGCCCTCTTAAGCTTCCTCAGCTCTTCTGTATACCATGGGGAGCTATGGGAGCCATGGGCATAGAGAGGCCACTCAGGCGTGATCCAATCCAAAGCTGTGGCTGCTCTCTCATTCCATGTGGCCACCCAGGCTCCGGTTGGACCATGCAGCAGACTTCCTGGAACAACCCCAAGCTCCCTCTGAAACCCATCTGGGTCCATCAGTCGCCTGGGGTGGTCTGATCTAATAGGCCCAGCCTCCCTGCAGAGGGGGGGTGGCACCAGAGAATTGGAGGCTCACTAGGAAGTGGTCTGACCATGACAGGGGAGAAACCAATACCTCCCCCAATTTCAGAACACTCTGCACTGCTGCAACAGAAAAACCAGGTCAGGCGAATGACCGCTATTATGCATCAGGCCCTGGATGTCTTGGGACAGGCCCATGGCTGTCATGGTGGCCATGAACTCCCGAGCTACCTCCACCCCTGTCCCCAAGGAAGGCAGGTTGAAATCCCCCAAGACCATAAGCCTGGGGAACTCCACCGCCAACTTGGTTACGGAGGCAAGGAGCTCAGGCAGGGAGGTTGCTATGTATCAGGGAGGCTGGTACATTAGCAACAGTCCCAACTGATTCCTCTTAGAGCCCAACTTAACAAATAGGGTCTTGCACCCGGCAATCTGAGAAGCAGCACCCCTGGATGCCTCCCAAGTGTCTTGGATGACCAACGCCAACCCACTGCCCGTACCTTGGGGTTTTGGCTGGTGCTACACCTAGAAACCAGCTGGACACATCTCAGAGAGGGGAACTCCCCCCTCCTCTCCCAGCCAGGTCTCTGTAATACATGCCAGGTCAGCTTTCTCATTCACAATCAAATCATGGATGAAGGTGGCCTTATTACAAACCAACCTGGCATTCAGGAGCAGCAGCCAACAGCCCAGGGCTTTGAAAGTCTGCCAACTGGGGCCTGGGAGTGAGCTTGAGGAGCTGGAACATGCCACAGGAACAATATACCTCTGGCCCGTTCCCTGTGTGCATCCTGCTCTTCATCTTCCACCAAATTTTCCCAGTCAGTGTTGGTAGGAGGGGAGAGATCTAGCCTGAGACCTCTGCTTTGCAAGGTCCCTCAGGGCTCTACTCTCTTTTCATTCCTATTTAACATCTATATGAGGTCATCATCAGTAGGAGTCAGGTATAAATGGTGTGATACTCAGCTATACATCTCTATCTGTAGAGGAGTATGGAGATAGCCTTTAAGAAAGTATGCAGCACACATTACAAGAACATCAGCTTAGCCCAGAAAGGCAGGAGGGAATGAGAAATTCTGTAACAAAATTTAAATAAAGGCTACAAAAGAGAGTCAGTGTCAATGAAAGAGAGCTCCAGATGCCATTATTTATTTATTTATTTGATTTCTATAGCCGCCCATCTCAGCAAGTGACTCTGGGCGGCTTACAACATTACCTGGAAATGAGAGAGGCTCATCCACCTCTTAGCAGATAGTTGGCATATCCAACTCCTGAGAATAGGAAAACAAACTCCCGGGGTTAGAAAAATGAAAGAATGAGGATGTTGGCTGAAGAGGCAAACATTCAAAGTAGCAGTGTGTGAATCAACATTGTGCAAGGCAAGTAGTCCAGCAATTGGTAAGATTGTAAAAACAACCTGAAACAAAAGATTCCAGCAAAGCTTCTCTACTGAGATAGAGGACCCTGTGTTCTCAAGCTGCAGTAGATCTTTGGCCAACTTTGGTTGCAAGAACCAGATGAGTGGTTGAAGAAATGAGTGTTTGAGTGAATGTGAAGGCAAAGAATATTCTATTTCAATAAAGCTTTTTAACCAGTGGAACTTTGTGTGCTCATGCGGGCTGGGGAATTCTGGGAGTTGAAGTCCACCCATCTTAAAGTTGCCAAGGTTGAGAAACACTGGCTTAAAGGAAAATAGGGAAAGGAGCCCCACTGAGTGTTGTATCATAAATTTCCATTTTCTTCTGAGCTGTACAAAATTAGCTTCTTTAAGACACCTGGCCCACTTGATCAAAGCTCATGCTTAAGAGAAAGGAGAGTGCTTGGTTATGAGTGGAACTCATTAAACCAAAAGGCTAGTCTGAAAGGAAGAGTGTGTTAACAGCTCAAGATCGGCCCACCTGGAATTTCTTGGGCATAAAGGAAGGGAAAGAGAAACTCTGTAAGGCTTTCAAGATGGATGTCAGCCCTTCAAGGTAGACCAGATCAGAAAACAGACACAAGAAAATATTAGAACTCTACTTAATTGATATAGGTGATAGTAACAGAATCTTGAAAGCCTGGCAGAGTTTCTCTCTCCTGCCTTCCTATACTGAAGATAGTCCAGGTGGGCCAATCTTGAGTTTCTTACTGCTTCCTATCTTTCTGGGTTAAGCTGATGTTTTTGTAACAAGTGCTGCATTCAAGGCCATCTCTATACTCCTCTACACCAGTGTTTTTTAAACTTCCCACTTTTAAAAATTATGGAGGACCCCAAAAGAGATTTTGCTTGTATGGGTCATATTTACTGATATTTACTGCATTAAAAAATAAAATCGATGCATTCATGGAGTATACATTTATTGAATCATGCAACAATAATATTAAACACATTGGATACTAACATAAATAAAATATTTTTCATGAAAACCCCTATATTTTATGAAAATAATAATGAGAACAGTAGCATTGTTTTAAATTTTTGCAAATAACTTCAGTATCTGGCAGATAGTTTTCTGGACCCCCGAGATGGTCTTGGGATCATCCTTGGACCACACTTTAAGAAACATTGCTCTACACCACCCTAGGCTGACCAAGTGATGCCACTAAGGTTCTTTCCCAATGATTGGAAACTGTTGGGGGCAGGATGGGGAATAGCAGGTCACAGACTGAGTAGCTGTAGGTTTTGGGTCTTCGAGCACTGCAGACTCTCCACCTTTAGTTCTAGATGTGAGATAACTGGACTGAAGGAATGACTGGCCTCTCTCCAATAATTTATTTATTATTTCACATTGTAATTATTTCATTTTGTTCTGTGTTGGTTTCACTCTGCCTTAGGTTCTGTGTCAGTTCTGGAAAGCACACTTTTAGGAATCAGAGGAACTGGAACAATTTCAAAGAAGACAAATCTAAATTCTATACAGTAAGAGAGATTAAAGGAACTGAAAATGTTCAGTTTTCACTCTTTAGATACTAGAAAAGGTGTTACACAATCACACAAATGGCTAATATTGGATGTTTGTCAGGATACAGAATAATGGATTTAAGATATAGAAAGGGAGATTTTGACTAAAATTAGGGAGGGAAAATCCAAACCACCTAGCAGAGCAGTTTGACAGCAGAATCAATTCCAGAGGGAGGCTGTGGTCTCCCTTCCCTAGATGTTTTCAAGCACAGGGTTGAATCTATTCGGCAGTACTTGAATTTGAGTCCTTGAACTGGGGCAGGGAAGATGTTCTAGGTCGCCTAAACAGCTTCTTCAAACTCTAGGATTTGATTATATCTTTGTTACAGAAGCCAGTTGACATCAGCAACCCCAGGGTTGCCATGGAGCTAAAGAATCAGCTCGAAAGCCACGCCCCCGGAACTTTTCCGAAGATGAGCTCATTCTTTGTGGCCGAAAACAATAGTGTGTCTCAACCTTGGCAGCTTGCAGATGTGTAGACTTCAACTCCCACAATTCCCCAGCCAGCCACGCTGGCTGGGGATTTCTGGGAGTTGGTCCACACATCTCCAAGTTGCCAAGGTTGAGAAACACTGCAATAGAATAATAAAGGAGATACTTTCGTGTTCCTCTAGCAACCCAACTGCACTCCCGTCCCCCACCCCCGCCTGAAAGGAACGACGCAGACGAAAACAATGGAAAAATTCTAAATCTCTTTGCTGCCACCTCGCTGCACTCTGAAGTTTTGCAGCTCAGCTCTGATTGCCCTAATTTTAGCTTAGACAAAAAACCGAAAGGAAATAGAAATACAGACCGAAGATGATGACCTAATTTAGGATTGTGGTTTAATTAAAGAAAAAAAAAACTCAAGAGAAGTGCTCCGTTTGATGCACGCCAAGAAAACCACAGCGGTGTCTTCTGCCAGGTAATAAAACACTAACTCTTTAATGAGACTCCTGGGGAAGCCAGGAAGAATCCATTCTGTATTGCAATATTTTAAGACGGCGCGGTAAAAGGAGGAATCTCCAGTTACATGTTACTTTACATTTTTTACTTCTATGGCAAGGCTGTAGAAGGCAGACCACAGAGGGGGGAACCTCCACCCCAGAAGTAAACTCCACTCACCCCTTTACTCCCTGCCCCTCTCATTCCCTTTATTCGCACGCATCGCAGGCCACGCCCCCCTCAGCCGCCTTGTTTTTCTCTGGGTGTCCAAGGAGCGCTCATTCCCCTTTCAAGCTCCGCCCCCTCGCTAGTCAGCCAATCGGCTTCTCCCGATGCACAAACCGGCACCTGCTGCTCGCCCTGCTCCGCCTTCGTTCTAGTCGGCGCCGGGCCCCTGCCGGTTGCGGAGGAAAGTACGCAGGCTGGAGCAGGTAAGGCCTTTTGGCGTTGTGGTTGTTTTCTGCCTTCTCTCGTGTCGGTCTTTCCCTCAGCGCTGGTATTCTGGGACCCAACCGCCTCTTGGGTCGAGAGTCCAGGAGCCTTTCTGTGGGGAAGCGGCTGTTGGGATGACAAGGGAGACGGAGGTCGGGGAAGGGGGCTTGTTGCCAGGAGGAAGGGAGGTTGCATCGGTAAGTGCGAGACGCTCAGCGAAGCTACACTTTAAGGCTTTCTCACCTAACCCGCGTAGATTGATGTGCTTCGTTATTTCCTCATTTTATCCTCGAAGCAGCCTTGGTTGTGGGCGAGTAGCTGCCTTACCCTGTGGATTTGGGGCTGCATAAGGATTTCGATCCTGACTTTCTTGGGTTCAGGCCTGCTACTCTGAATTCGTGTATTCAGTATTACAATTCAGTCATACATGTTCCCTTGATGATACCACAGTGAAGCAGTGCAGTATTTCTTTTAAACTCCCTGAACATCAGAACAGGATTTGGGAGAAAGCCAATTTTAGTTTGATTATGTGCATGATTTCCTTGTAATTTCACCTTTCTTTAGGGGAATTTGTCCATGCTGTCTTGTAACGTGAGCAATGTTTTAAAATTGTAATGTGTTCTGGTCTAGATTGAGCTGTATGTTAAACTGGATTTCCCATAAGGCAATGTATACATAACTACTGCTTCAATAAAACAGTGCCTTGGTGGGTGGAAGAAAAATCTGTGGGGCTAACTTGCAGTAATAAGTGATAGCAAATTCTGAGTATTTAATTCATATTGTTTCTGAAGTCAGTTGAATTCTATAGTAAACAGTAACACTAGAAAAGAAGAAACAAATGCAGCTTTTGTGGGCATATAATGTGGGTGAAGAGTAGAGAGGTTTTGGTCCTTTTATACCTGCTGTATTTTTAGCCTTTCTGTTCTCTACCCTCAAGAATTAAAATACACCCACCCATTGAAAGAATACTTTGTGTTTCTTTAAAAAATCAATTGTTGCTTTTTTACTTTGCGAATCCTAAAAGAACCACTAATCCCTCATACCCAGCCCACATTCAGTCATCAAGTATTGGCTTCATTAAAATTTCTTCAGTGCATGTTCATAATATGATGAAACGAACACTTTCCAATTACTTCAACATGTACTGGTTTTCATAGTTTATCTCCTATTTTAAAACATAATGACAGTGTGGGAAGCCAGTGAGGAGAGTGCGGAACAGTGTTTTTCAACTTTATGATGTGTAGACTTGAGCTTCCAGAATTCCCCAGCCAGCATGCTGTGACTTAAAAAAACACTAAAGAAAACTCTCTGTCCATTTAAACAGGTGACCCTCCAGATGTTATTGGATTGCAGTTCTTGTAATTGCTCAGCACTGGTTGTGATGGCTAGAGCTGATGGGATTACAGTTCAACATCATCTGGAGGTGACACTCTGCAGTGGTTTCCTGATCCTGTCTATCCACTTTATTCATTGTATTCCCCTCCTTCAACTTCCCCCAGTCTTGCCAAGCATTGTTGTTTTTACCCACTCCAGTGGAGAAGATGATAGCTTGCATTATATTGTTTTCCAGCTTTTAAAACTGGTGTGGAGATAATGATGTTAAAGCATTCATCCACATGACTGGTAGTGCACATTGGTATGATCACACTAGCTGTTATTTTAGTGCATATTTCTGCATATCTACCCACCATGCCCTACTTTAATTAACAGTTGTTAACACCTCCAATGTAAAGTATAAAGTGGGTGCTACATTATAATAGAATGTGTTGCTTCCTGGGTAACAAACAGCAGTATTAATATGTAAGCTGGAAGTAATCTTTCACTTTTCTAAGGTTTTTAAGAACCTGACCGGCTGTGAATTTTCAACCTCATACACAAATGTTTTATGAATATTTGGGTGAGGTTTTGCTAATTCAAATGAACTATTAGCTCATCAAGTTTAGTACTTATGACTGTCTATTAAAAGGCATTCCAAAGATTTTATGTAGAATCTTCCATAAGTTTATTTCCTAAAATGAAGGTGTGCTATTTCTTTTTTTTAAAATATATATATGCTGTTTGATGGGATAAATGGGTAATTCTCCAAAGCAAAGAAACATTCTCCAACATTGTCTTGGAGCGTGCTATTAACAGTAGTAGCAGGTCACCTTTCTTTTTTTTCCTGAAAAGTCTTTTGGCTGTCATTGCAAGTTGCCAAACAGTTGCTCTTATTTAGCATTGTTGATAATACCCAGATCAAATGATACTTTACAGCATCCTATTTGCCTGTAGGGGAATGGTACCATCATTGAACTCCTAGTAATTTGATTGAAAAGTTTCAAGTGATAGCTTGAGTTGTGTTAGCCATTTAAGTATGTTCAGCATATAGGGTTTCATTTTTTAAAATTTCTCATTTTCTTCACTAGAGAACTGTGCTGTCTATCCGAAAATATGTTCATTAATTACTGTCAAATTATCCCACACTAGATTATTTATTACAATAAAGTGAATAAAGTAACAATCTGTTGATAATGTCTGTCCTTCTAGTATATTGGGGTGGGGGAATAATTTATTTAGAAAGATTTGCCATATGACTATAAGAACCTGTAATGACTATTACCTGGTGAAAAAGATGAAAGGTCCCCTGTGCATGCACCGAGTCATGTCTGACCCTTTGGAGGGACACCGCTTTTGTGAAATTTTCTTGGCAGACTATAGCGGGGTGGTTTGCCATTGTCTTCCCCAGTCGTCACTTTCCCCAGCAAGCTGGGTACTCATTTTACCGACCTCGGAAGGATGGAAGGCTGAGTCAACCTGAGGTGGCTACCCAAGAATCCAGATTCTGCTGGGATCAAACTTGGGTCGTGGGGATAGTTTCGGTTGCAATACTACCACCTACCATTCTGCGCCACACGAGGCTTTCACTATTACCTATATTGTAAGTAATAAAATAGTGAAAGGTTTACAGGCAGTCTGGCTGTCCCAGAACCAAATATAAGCTCATCTATAAGGCAATGACTGGTCTACACATTGTGCTAACCCTTTAATCGAGGATTGTTGAATGAACTATAGTAACCTGAGTCACATATAATGCTGTTCTAAGAATGCAGTGGCTGGGTCATGTTAAATCAGAACCAAACAAATCAGATATGGCTTAATGCAATGTGTGAACTTGCTGGTAAAAAGCTATTTCTGCATGTGTAATTAATAACATTTTTTCATGTACTGCAAGAGAAAGGAGTCTGTGATCCTTCAGATATTACTGAATTATGGTTTGTTGCAGATCCAGCCACTGAGGAATGTTGGAAACACTTAATAGAATGTGATTAATGTGTGTAACTTAGACAGCTAAAGTACTGTTTCATATTATATTAATGTTACAATAATTGGCAGATCTGTGAATTGACTGGATACGTCCCTTTTTCCAGCTCAGAATATGTATTCAACCTTAAGTAGTTGAGATTTTTCAGTGTATTTTCTTTTGGAATGTGTTTGGAAACAGTAATCCTTCTCTTTATCCAATTTTATTTCTGGGAACCAAATGACTAGATTTGAATAGCTATTGTGCTCAGATTAATGATTATGTTCTGTCATTTAAAAATACAAATAGGAACTGAAACCATAGCAATGCTAGCTTTCAAAATCATACAGAGAAGTATGTTGCTAACCTCTTTAATTCTGTAGATCATGAGTATCTTTTATGTACTAGCCCAGTTACCTTCTAAATACAAGTTTCAGAATTGAGTGCAGCTGACTTGTTCCTGAAGAATCTGTGACATGAACATATTACCTGATTCTCACATTGTGCTGAATCATGATTTGCTTAACCATGGTTTATTGAATAAATCACAGAAATTAAGTTAAAACAGCACATCAAGCTGCAAGCAGAATGACTGAGCACAATATGTGAACCAAACCTTTGCTTTCCAGATCTGATTGAGACGGAGATATGCAAGTATACACCCCCATGCATACTTTGTCTAGGGATATTAGTTTTTCAAGCACATGCTGCTGCTCCAGACTCCTCCTTATGGAATTTATATGATGAAATATAGAGTTTTATCTTTAGCGTTAAATTCTCCTATGTGGAAAGGACTGCAGTGATGTTTGTGAAATCAAGTCCCATTCAGCACACTGGGACTTAATTCTATGTAAATATGAAAAAAAATTAATGCAGTTTTCCAGTGATGAAATGACTTTAGTCATCAAAAATGGGAAAATTGATGCTGCTTCCCTTTGCAGATCCTTTTGCACCCTCAATATCTGCTGTGGGCTTCTTTCTCTAATATGTTTTAATGGTGCACAGAAGGTTTCAGGAAGCGGGTATGGCATTTCTACTTTTAGAAAGAAAGAAAGTAGTTCTATCAGTGGAAGGACTTACTGGATTTTATTATAGGGCTGCTCTGCTTAAAATATTTCAGACTGAGATTTAGAAATGAAGTCTTCCCAGGATGAACAGGATACAGTAATCTTTAACTGATCTAGCGTGAAATAAAAGTACCAAGGTGTAAATTGCAGTGAAAGCAAGTACAGTACAGAAATGTATATAATTCAGTTCCTTTCTGTCTTTTCCTCTTTTTTTGTGTGCCTTTTTTTTGTGCCAATCATTGTTGACTCCTGGCAATTGCCTGGACTAGTTGTTTTTGGCAAGGTTTTTTTAAATGGTTTGCCATTGTCTCCTCCTTCCTAGGGTTGACAGTGACTGGCCCAAGGTCACCCACCTGGCTTAGTGCTGAAGGTGGGACTAGAACTCACAGTCTCCTGGTTTCTAGCCTGACACCTTAAGCACCACACCAAACTGGCTCCTATCTTTTCCATAGGCTGCCTATTATGATTACAGTTTAATCGTACAATTTAAAATTTGATTTTATTGAACACTTCGTGTTCTGTTTGTGAAGGATTTATTCCATAGACCATATCTTTGGGACATTTTTCAAATGGATAAATTATTTTTATGCACAAATAGAGTCAAAATGTTTTAAATACTTGACTTGTAAAAACATCTGAGATGTCAGCTGTTTAGGGACTGTTAGGCAAGAGATCAAGGGTTCATTTGAAACATTTTTTTTTTTTTTGCAATATGCACTGTAGCTTGTTCTAATGTGTGATATTTCTTACCATCCAGCTGTAATATTTTGCAATAAAGTGCAAAAGATTATTTGAATTATTGAGCAGATAAGGCTTTTTTCATAGTTTTTAAAAAGCTATATAATAGTGAATATATTAATTGTAAAAGGCATCTCAATATTTTTAGTGTTGCCATTACAGTTATAATCTAGTAAATTATTATAGAAGCTTTTCATTGTCAATTTTAGCATTTTTTCCTATGCAAGGAAACACTCTGGTTGTTTGTTTAAACTGACTTTTAGAAACAGAAAAAAGTTCTTACAACTAGTAAAATTTTTCAAAGGGTCTTTTTTATTCATTAGACATAACCAACATGTTTTATAGCACATTTATTTGCTCTAAGCCATTTGAAAAAACTCATATACAAAGCTATCTTGGACATACAAAGCAAGTTGCACAGATTTGGACTGCTGTAGGTTAAGGCTTTTAAAAAAACGTTTAAGCACATTGGAATTTATTTGCTAAAGCATGAACATTTTTGTTGCCTCACAGCTTATCTTTTGTGAACCTTACTCACTTTATTATCAGAGGTCTTTATTTATAACCCTTCTTTTGCAGACTGAAATCTGGATTTGATGCAAGATTGAAAAACAGGCATTGTACTGATGACAATTAGGAGACACTGAAGGACATGCTGATTTGCTTAGCAACATTATTGCAAACTATTCAAGACACAATGAAGTGCTCCATTGTACCTTCCTAATATTAATGGTTTTATTGTGTCCCAATAGCACTTTTGTTGATGTTAAATGATTCTTCATTGTTCCAATAGCTAAAATGCAGGGGCAGAATTTACTGCAAATGAATAGTAGTGTGGAAGGGGCAAGCCAGTCATGTTTAAAAGCTCTGTCCACAGAGAACTATGCCATGTCTCCAAGTGAGTACAATTGTAGAACTGGAAGCCATTATTTAAACCAAAATGGAAATCCTGACGCATCCCCAGAAATGGAAACAGTTCAGAAAAAAATTCACAGCAAGAGTGGTGATGGAACAGTTGATGAAGGATCACTGGAGGGTCCTAAGGATATCAGCACAGTGGAGTCCAGCAATACCTGGGGTGATTTTGAAGGTTTCAGTGAGGTCAAACTAGTGAACCT
Organism: Candoia aspera; assembly: GCF_035149785.1. Lineage (NCBI taxonomy): Eukaryota > Metazoa > Chordata > Lepidosauria > Squamata > Candoiidae > Candoia > Candoia aspera. The sequence continues at coordinate 316,739,756 of NC_086153.1, forward strand.
AAGTAACATTCCAGAATCTTTGGAGAAGATAAATGAAAAGCTGACATACACAAATGATATGGATGTCAACGACACTCATCCCACTACCTCATTCAAACAATTTCTTTCCAAAGCAGCTGGATACAAAAAAGAAACAGTTGCTAATGCTACAATGAAGGTAAGTTTTGATAAAAACAATCCATCTTATGTTCAGACTCATTTTCTCTTTTCTCATGTTTAATGCTATATAATTCCGCTTGTTTTTATAATATAATCATTAAGTATTTGTCAATACAACACTTAAGACAGCATATTAGTTCATGTTGCAGTTAAGTATATCTGTTTTTCATTTTACTTTTCTGCATAGCTAGTATAACACAACCGAGCTAAATAAAGGTGATAAATCATTGCTCTTCATTAATCTGGAAAAAATACATCTCGTACATATAGTCTTCAAGTGGCTCCCTCTGCCTATGTCACTGCACCCATAATCCAGTGAGAGCGTCTTTGTGCCCATTTATTCAGTGTCCTATTGATATAGTTCTGCATTTAAAGAAAAATACTGGAAAGCAAGCTTGTATCGTAAATGTACCTTAAGGACACAATGTACAGACCTTGTCAAGCCAGGGCCCATATTAGTCCAGTGTTCTGTTTCTCATAATGGGTAGCCAGATTCCTCTTGGAGGCCTGCAAGCAGGAAATGGAGACCTACGTTTCTCTCTCTCTCTCCCTCTCTGTTGTTCCACTGCTATTGGTACTAATTATTGTGGATAACCCTGTGTTTCTGTTGTTTATTAACTCTTTGACCTAAACGATAGCTCCTGTGTTACACTTTTGCAGAGCTTGGGGCTTTGGCTTCCTCACCCAGTGGCTAAACTCACCTTGATGCTAATAGGTCTCTGAAGGTGGGCAGTGAGAGCTCCTCTCCTTGTCTACTTCTCTTAAAATTCCCTGTTCCTGTTCTCCCTCTTATTTGCTCACACAGGTTGTGAGCTCCCAGCTACCTTTCCTATTTCCAAAGAGTGCTGGTTGGTAATGAGCTTTTGGCTAAGGAGGCAACTCTACCTACTGGCTAATCTTTTGATAAGTGATTTAGCTGTGGCTTAGACCATGTGATTTTAGACATAGGCTCTTAGGCTATGTAATCAGTCAGCCAGCAAGCAGACACGCTGTTCGGTTAGAAGGAAGACACACAGCTTCACCCAGTGTGGTGGGACAGTCTTTCTTAAATGCAGCTAATTGGTTCCACAATAAATCAGCTCCATCACAAAACCCCCCTTTTTCTGTTTTCCCTGTTCACTCACTTGATATTTTGCTCCCAACTGCTTCTCCTTCCTAAGAGTCCTAGCTGGGTGTTGTTCAAACTATTTTTCAAATACTTTGCCATTGGCTACAGTTCAGTATATGTCTGCTGAGCTTGCCGATCGGAAGGTCGGCGGTTCGAATCCGTGTGGCGGGGTGAGCTCCCGTTGCTAGTCCCAGCTCCTGCCAACCTAGCAGTTCGAAAACATGCAAATGTGAGTAGATTAATAGGTACCGCTTTGGCGGGCAGGTAACAACGTTCCGTTCAGTCATGCCGGCCACATGACCACGGAAGTGTCTATGGACAAACGCCGGCTCTTCGGCTTGAAACGGAGATGAGCACCGCCCCCTAGAGTCGGACACGACTGGACTTAACGTCAAGGGAAACCTTTACCTTTACCTTTAATCCTCATTTGCCCATCCACTGCTGAATATTACTAATGTAATTTTAGTATCTAAAATCTTCTCATTAGATATAGTTATTATGGAGATCATGTGGATTGCCAAAGACTATAGGTTTAAATGACTGAATGGGCAAGTGAAGGAGAAGTACTAGTAGGTGAAAAAGGAAAATGGTTCCAAAATCCTAGCACCAAAACCGTAATTCAGTTCAGTTCAGTTCAATTTTATTTATGGCCCAAAGGCCCCAAAACCTTTAAATATACAGTACTTTTAAAATATCAAGAATGTATGTAGGTCTAGTTGGGCCTGAGTTACAAACCGTGTTGGTTGTGGTTCTATGAGAAAAATAAATGCTTATATAAACAGATTTCTGCTGAAAAATAGGATGTAGTGTTGGCCATGGTGCATTAGATTTTCGGGATTTTTTCCTCTCCTGGATAGTTAATTGGGAATCCACATGACTGTTAAATCTTAGTCTAAAGTTCACTGTTACAGATTTGCATAAGAAAGTTTCCCTATAGATAAGCAAGAATAATTTCTAGGCTCTAAACATAATTAAACTTCGTTTTGCCTCTATATAAACTAACATATCACAGCATACTTTGCATTATGTACTTCTTTAGGTTGTCATCAGTTCTGAAGATATTGTTAAACTGAGTTTTCCTGAAATCCCAGTACCACAGTGTTTGGATAAAATAAGTACATTGAAGCAAGTGCTTGACCCAGAAAGAGAAGATGCAGATATTCCCGAATGTACAGACAAACAAGTTTGGTAAGATTTGTTTTGTTATTGACAGTGCATGCATTTACAGAAGATCAGGCATCTGAAGTTGCCAGTAAATATAGTATTGGGACAAGAAAAACACAGTATTCATTCTAAAACTGGAAGCATGATGTTTGTTTATTTACTGTGATTTTAACCCAATTTTCAGACATTTGTTTCCCAAAGCGGCTCACATAATGGAGTAAGGCTCTGTTCTGGTCTTGCAAACTAAAAGGAGAAGTCATGCAAGCCAGAATAAAGTAGCGAGTTATCTGAACATGTTGCTGATTGAGCCAATCTTCCTTCACTGGTATCCTTGCTGGAAAAACAGTTGGTGAGCTTTCATTCCTTAGCTGGTGGATGCATTCAGAGTGTGCTCTCCTCCAACTTTCCAGTTTCCAGGTGACACTTGCTAGGAGTAGAGCATTGTATCTTACAACAGGGGTGAGGAAAACTCTCTACAAATGCTTCTTTTCTGGCCAGTGAAAGAATGGTCAATGCTTATTTGATAAAATGGCAGTATCTTTATTAGACCGACTCAAAAGCCATCAAACAAGCAGGTTTCAAAACTCGAGAACACTTTGGCAAGCAACATATAGGGAGGGAGGGGGGAGGAAGTAATGCCTGCTCTGAATGCCATGGAGCAGTGTTTCTCAACTGTGGCAACTTTAAGATGTCTGGACTTCAACTCCCAAAATTCCCATGGCTGGCTGAGGAATTCTGGGTGTTGAAGCCCAGACATCTTAAAGTTGCCAAGGTTGAGAAACACTGCCATGGAGTATCCATTTGTCTCAGTTTTAAGATGGAAGGTTGGAATAGGTTGCAGATACTCAGGTGAGCCTCTATTTGGTGTTGTGCTGATTTCGGATTGCACCTAAGAGGCTTCCTAGGATTACTAGGATGAAAAAGCATTAAAAAAAATCTGATGTTTTAGTTTTGAAGCTAACATTCAGCTGCAAAGAATTTTGGTAATGTAATGTATTAGGTCCAGGCAAAAATGGGTATGATCAAAAACAAAGATGGCAAGGACCTAACAGAAGAAGAAGAGATCAAGAAAAGGTGGCAAGAATATACAGAAGACCTGTATAGGAAGGATAACAATATCGGGGATAGCTTTGATGGTATGGTCAGTGAGCTAGAGCCAGACATCCTGAAGAGTGAGGTTGAATGGGCCTTAAGAAGCATTGCTAATAACAAGGCAGCAGGAGACGACGGCATCCCAGCTGAACTGTTCAAAATCTTGCAAGATGATGCTGTCAAGGTAATGCATGCTATATGCCAGCAAATTTGGAAAACACAAGAATGGCCATCAGATTGGAAAAAATCAACTTATATCCCCATACCAAAAAAGGGGAACACTAAAGAATGTTCAAACTATCGAACAGTGGCACTCATTTCACATGCCAGTAAGGTAATGCTCAAGATCCTGCAAGGTAGACTTCAGCAATTCATGGAGTGAGAATTGCCAGATGTACAAGCTGGTTTAGAAAAGGCAGAGGAACTCGGGACCAAATTGCCAATATCTGCTGGATAATGGAAAAAGCCAGGGAGTTTCAGAAAAACATCTATTTCTGTTTTATTGACTATTCTAAAGCCTTTGACTGTGTGGACCATAACAAATTGTGGCAAGTTCTTAGTGGTATGGGGACACCAAGTCATCTTGTCTGCCTCCTGAAGAATCTGTATAACGACCAAGTAGCAACAGTAAGAACAGACCACGGAACAACGGACTGGTTTAAGATTGGGAAAGGAGTATGGCAGGGCTGTATACTCTCACCCTACCTATTCAACTTGTACGCAGAACACATCATGCGACATGCTGGGCTTGAGGAATCCAAGGCTGGAGTTAAAATCGCTGGAAGAAACAATCTCAGATATGCAGATGATACCACTTTGATGGCTGAAAGCGAAGAGGAACTGAGGAGCCTTATGATGAAGGTGAAAGAAGAAAGTGCAAAAGCTGGCTTGCAGCTAAACCTCAAAAAAACCAAGATTATGGCAACCAGCTTGATTGATAACTGGCAAATAGAGGGAGGAAATGTAGAAGCAGTGAAAGACTTTGTATTTCTAGGTGCAAAGATTAGTGGAGATGCTGACTGCAGTCAGGAAATCAGAAGACGCTTAATCCTTGGGAGAAGAGCAATGACAAATCTCGATAAAATAGTGAAGAGCAGAGACATCACACTGACAACAAAGGTCTGCATAGTTAAAGCAATGGTGTTCCCCGTAGTAACATATGGCTGCGAGAGCTGGACCATAAGGAAGGCTGAGCGAAGGAAGATCGATGCTTTGGAACTGTGGTGTTGGAGGAAAATTCTGAGAGTGCCTTGGACTGCAAGAAGATCAAACCAGTCCATCCTCCAGGAAATAAAGCCAGACTGCTCACTTGAGGGAATGATATTAAAGGCCAAACTGAAATACTTTGGCCACATAATGAGAAGACAGGACACCCTGGAGAAGATGCTGATGCTAGGGAGAGTGGAAGGCAAAAGGAAGAGGGGCCGACCAAGGGCAAGGTGGATGGATGATATTCTAGAGGTGACGGACTTGTCCCTGGGGGAGCTGGGGGTGTTGACGACCGACAGGAAGCTCTGGCGTGGGCTGGTCCATGAAGTCACGAAGTCTCGGAAGCGACTAAACGAATAAACAACAAAACAATGTATTAGGACTAAAAAATAGCAGACAAATCAGTTTATCAGTAGTTGGGGGTATACTTTTTCAAAAAAGATTAAAAAATATTTCAATTACAAAAATGATAAAATACTGTCTCTTCTATTGTCTTTTTTATCCAGTATGCATTCTAAAATTATTCCTGTTTTTTAAAAGAACCATTTAGTTTTTCTTCTGCCCCATTTCCTGTAATTTGTTTTATACTTAAGAATGGAGAGAATTCTAAATAATAACCAGATCTTATCTTTTGAAAAAGGAAAATCAATCATGGTTTGTTCATTTGTTATTCAATGCATTTATGTGCTGTTGAGATAGATTCATCTAGCAATCTGAGAGATTCTGAGAGGGCATCTGAAGCTATAGCTGCATCTGGTAGGGCTCAGTTTGAATGTCTGTAAGCGTCTCCCTTACGTCTTTTAAAAAACATATTAAATGTAGACATTAGCATCATAACCTTCTTGCTCACATTCTTTATTTACTGTTTTATTTGATTAAATATGCTGGAGAACTTGAAAGGGTTCATGTGATTTTGGGAACTTTTAATTGGCCTAATAAATATGTTGCCTTAATATAGAAATCAAACTTTCCCCCCCTAGCAACTGGCATGTAATAGTTTCTTTTTGTTTTTGTGAGATTTGAGCAGGATTTCTCTTGACTGCATGTTAGCTCAGCATCTGTTGCAGGTGTCAGTGGTAGCCAGTTTGCACTGATGATTGATTCCCAGCAAGTATTGTTCCTTCCTCTGATCAGGGCATTTTCTCTGATACTTCATGAGGGCAACTTCGCTGGAAAGCTCCTAAGTAACTTCAGTATCAGCTGGATTGTCTCACCTGCTCTGTAAAAAGATACAATCATTTCCAAAATAATACAGTTAAACTGTATCTTGATTATACCAAGTAGTTATACTACTTATGCAATATATAAGTTGATATTTTCTGAAAATAATTTAAAATTCAGATAGATTAAAATTCTAGCTGTAACTCCTCAAAATACTTGTACTTTCCTGTCAAATCTAGAACTTCTGCTCTCCATTCCTTCAAAGTCTTCAGATTAGAGCTTTGTGGCTGTAGACTTGTTACTAATGCTCCATTTCAGTTCCCTTTCTGGTAGCAGAAGCAATACTTTCTTTTTCTAAGTTACATGATGATGGTTGAGGCAAGTGCTTGAAACAAACTGTTTAACATGTAATCATTCATATGTGTAAATCATCATCTGATGCTGTAGTCAAGAGTTTTTAATTGACAAAATAGCCTGGGAATAGGCTTCTAAATCAATAGTTATTTTTAAGCAGATCAAGAAAATTGTCTGTTATGCTGGCATTTTGTACATTGTCCTCGTATAGGTAAAACAGTGTCATTCCATAGGCAGAGTAGCGATTCTTACAAATGCCCAATTGGTTACTTTATTTATTGGGACTGTATGACATCAGGAGTATTTTCTAAGATGCAATAAACCAAAATAACTTCATATGTAGGCAAAGATGCAGACACACAAGCTTGTTCTTAATATTTAGTTACTTGCTTCAAAGCAAAAAGCCCCAAACAAATAATAGATCCATATATTTGGTTAATTAGTATCGGTTTTATGTTACTTTATCTTAGCTTTCCCAAGATTTCTAAGAATTTTGCATTGCAGAATCTTATATCTCTTCATACAGCTGTATTTGTATTTGGACAAAGGGCTTTATGTCTGATTATTTTTTAGGTAACATAGAATGAAATGTCAAGCTTACTTTCACAAATTGATGGCCTTTTGATTTAATTAAAGGTGGTCTATATCTTCTGTTTAGTAAGAGCTCATAAACCCAATATGTAACTAAGCTTAAGTAATATGTTTGGTATCTTCATGGAGCTGATCTGAAATGTAAGCAAGAAAAACATGTATGTGTATGTTTTACCTTGCATTAATCTGACCTATATTTCCTTTAAAGCATTGACTCATCAAATTTATGGAAAACTCTTACTCACTGCAATAGCCCTTCTGATTTAAGATGCCATCGGAATGAATCTTATTGTCAAGAAAATCTTTTAGCTGTGCTTGGAGTTGATGCTAATCAAAAGGTAGTGTTCTGTAATATTTTTTAGAATATTAGTATTCTTTGTATTTAATCTTAATAGATACTATGATGTAAGGCTACTCTTCAACTAAACCTTCACATTTTACTTGTTGGAAAATCCCTTACATATATCTCCATAGATTTACAGAACTGAAGCATGAAAGTTCAAATCAGGCTTTTTTGCTGTTTTTAAAGGAATACTGGAATTTGTTGATAGTTCAGTAAGAGCTTGACTGTGTGTTATTCTTTAAAAGTACAACATTTACACTATTATGGACTAATATCATTTTTAGATGGAGGCATTGTACATATGGGCATATGCACATCTAGTTAGAACATACTGTAGCTAACACATAAATAGTTCCTTATAGCCACATAAGATTTTAATTTTATGAAGATATCAGAAGCATTGCAAGCACAGAAAGATTAATCTTTCCACACTTTGGAAAGTGCTCCAGCAATTAAGTTTAATAATGTAAAGCAATCTTATTTAGTACAGATGTTTGAATTAAAAATTTAAAATATCCAAATATTTTCCTGATTTCTATAAACTTGTTTAGTTTTATATATGGCTAACAGATTTCTTTCAAATATTTGAGTGTTTGCCATTGTGCACTAGAGTAGTTGTCATTGCTCAAAGCTATTTTGGTGTATGTAATGATTTTATGGATTGGTTAGCTCATGGTATATTGTGTAAGCCTGTTTTATCATACTTTACTAGAAATATTTGGTGGTTGATATGAACTTGTGTGCCTCTATATATAAAATTACTGCAATGTATTCCTTTATTTTTTAAAAGAATTGCTCACCTATACAGTAACATTACAATATCTGTTTTTCTATCCCCTATCATTCTGTGAATCAATTAGACAAATATTAAATGCAAAGCTAAAAAAGAGTCATATCCATTCAAAAATGCTTAATATGGAAAAGATATTAGCATTTTTCATTTAATGTTTTTGTTTTCTGAACTACAAATAACTTAACAACCTTTCCATAGTTGACCTGCCCCTTCTTTCCTCAGTTCATCTGTTTCTTTCTTAATCTCTGCTTCTGCTCACTTTCTTTCAGCAGCCCCATTCTTTCCCTCGGTCCCATCTTCCATCATTGCCTATTGCACAGTTCTGCCCCTTCACATGTCTGAACCACTGTAACCAAATGATGTCAGAGGAGCTTTGAGTTTGTTGCTCTCCCCTGATGTAGTAGATACAGACAACAACACCGCCCCCCCAAGAGTTATGAAGTCTGATTTCACTTGCTGGGAAATTCTGGGAGTTGAAATCCACACGTCTTAAAGTTGCCATCGTTGAGAAACACTGATGTAGAAAATGGCAAGAAAGGGCACTATGATGTTTTGTTGTGGATCTGTAGGAGAGTATAAAAAATTATGGGTGGGGATAGGAATGTTGTGTTTCTCTCTGACAATTTGGAGTCCAGGTAGCTGGTGTTATTTATTGAACTGCGTGGTGGCACAGCTAAGCCCATCGGGTGAAAGTTCTAAGGTCTCAGATCTCTTTTCATAGAAGCACTCTGAGTCTATATACACTGCTCCTTCTTCTAAAATTATCTGTAAAAACTAGTGCATAATTTGGACCAGGGTTTCTCAGCTAGTGTTCTGTGAGAGGTCGCTAGGGGTTCCCTGGGAGATCACAATTTATTTAAAAAATTATTTCAAATTAGAGCAACTTCACATTAAAGAGGTAACTATCATTCTTTATTTTTAGTTTAAGAACACTGTTAATGCATGTATACAGGCCTGTATATCTAATGAATATAATTTTGTAACTTCTGGCCTTACTTCAGCCTGAATGTGCAGGGGTTCCCTGAGGCCTGAAAAATATTTCAAGGGTTCCTCCAGCATCAAAAGGTTGAGAAAGGCTGATTTGGACTATAATGAAATGGAAATTATATGATCTAATACCCCAAGCAACAAATGGAGAGGGCTAGTAAATTAAAAAAACATATTCTTCTAAAGCTAAGGAAATTTATCCTTTCTTAAACTGATTTTTCCCCTTGTTCATGGATGCATAGCAGCCTCTCCCTCCTCCCCCCATTCAACCTTCAGTAAAGAGATACATGGGATGTATAATGTTCAAATGATGTTTAAAGATAATAAAGATAATAAAGATAATAAGGCTTTGTCCATGTAACACCTCTATTTTCAGAGGTCTCCTAGTGGGCTTTCAGGTGCTTTTGAAGGTGCTGGTTGTCATCTGTAAAGCTTTATATGGCTTAGGAGCTGCTCCCAATGGTATCTGCCTATCTTGGAAAATCACAGAGGGCTCTCTTTCAGTCTCTACTCTTGCAGAGGATTGCTGTCAGGGCCCACAAAACAGGCCTTTTCTGTTGCTGTCCCTCTCCCATGGAATAGCATTCTCCCCAGGTTTAGAGCAACTCCAGTTCTTTTTGAATTTAGGAAGGCCATGAAAATCTGGTGGTTCTAGGAAGCTACTGGGGAATGAAGTGGTATCATCTACCTGCAGATGTGGTTGTTTATATCAGAGAGTGTTTTCCTTGGTGCAGTAGCATTCATGATCATTGAATATTGTTGTATTATTTTAACCTGCTAGAGATGGAGTGTAAGTATGCTACAATTTTTATTTTATTATTATGTTTATCTCCCCTTTGATTTTAGTCAGCTCAAGGCAGCGTACATACAGAATAGTCACACCTCCTCTTTTCCCTACAACAACAACTTTATGAGGTGGGTTGAGCTGAGAGACTGGTCCAGAGTCATTCAGTTGGCTTTCATGCCTAAGGGAGGACAAGAACTCGCCATCTCCTGGTTTCTAGTCCGGCATTTAGCCACTACACCAAACTGGCTCTCAACTGAAATGGCTTACATGCTTGCGAAACACACACACACACACACACACAGCTTGCTTGGGATTGCATATGAACATAACAGTTGTGCTTTGTTAACCTACATTTAGAATTGTATGTGAACCCAGCCCTTGTGTTGTAATGTAATATTCCTTTAAGGAATGCAGTTGGAGTAAAACTGAAAATTGCATATTTTACTATTTTCCTAAAAATATAAAGCAAAGCAAAACAAATCCTGTCTATAAAGATTACTTGGGAAATCATTTTATTTATAAAAATGATTGGATGCAGGCTTCAAGATCCAAAGGAGAGTTTACCCTAAATTGCCACTCATCCAATTGTGTCTCTGCCTTCCCCTTTTTGGCAGTTAATGAAATTTTCTGTACTTCCCAATGTTGCAACTGTCTGTATATTTCCTGCCCGTGCTTTACAACATTGTGAAATTCACAATAACAATATTTCAGCTTGAAGATCCTAGCTTATAGTTCCCAATATAGGATCAGTCTAGTGTCAAGATGATTTACAGAACGCATTATATAATAAAATCACAGTTTTAAATAAAGTTATTTATATGATGATTCTTGTTTACTAGGCTCTTCCAGAATTTAAGGACAGTATTTTGGAAAAAAGTAACAGAGAAAATGAAGATTCCAGTGTTGACAAATTCAGCCTTACCACTTGTAAAGCACTAATTCAGACTAAGGTAAGAATAGGAATGAAACAAGCTTATTAAGTCTTGTTTGTTCATATGTTGTTTCTGTTCTCCAAAATATATAGGCATAATAAGCAGGGATTAATACCAGGCAAACAAACAAGCGGAAAACAATACTCTAATCAAGGAACTACCAAGGAGAAAACCACACACCCACAAAAACGGGCAGGGCAAGCTACTGTATATAAACAGGGAGCAAACCCCACACTCACTCGCACTGATGATGTTACCTAGTTAGGTAACGAAACGTCTGCAACCAAACAACCAAGCTCAGAGAGCACCAAGGACCCCACACATGTTGACAGTCTTAAATATAACAAAACATTTTTATGACTGGCCTTTCATTTATCTGTGCTATAGAGACTATAATTTTTGAGCCAAAGATTATATTGATTATTCTGATGGAACTACCACATTAATATTACTCACTTCTTACAAGGAGCAATAGGAAACATTTCACTGGTTATCTTTGTAATCTAACAGCAACTGCACTCTTTTATAAATTAAGCTTTACTAAAGCTCTCTAGGAGCTCTATGGATAAATGTGGATTTGAAACCCACTCTGCTCGTTATGTTGCCACAGAAAAGTTTTGGCTGTGTTTCCTTTTCCAATCCATGCCAGATTGTGATGTGGCACATGAGAGAGGATTGTGGGAGGAGGATGTACTGTATAAAAACAAAATCATAGCCATGTTCATGTTTCATTGCATAATGACATTGTGTCTCCCTGTCATTACACAGCATGATAAATAGAATGTGCTGCAGCCAGTACTCCTATTTCATTTTCTAGTCTACTGTTGTCTTCTCAGCTATTCAGTTGTTGCTTACTTTTCATGCTTAATAAGACTGACATCTGAGAGCTGTGTTTGCAGATGTTTACATTCTGATGCAGCCCATCAGTTGGTTTTTGTCTTTGATAAAGACTGAATCTGCTTTTTTTTTTCATTTAAGTGTAGATTTGTTACATACAATAGTTAAAATGACATCATCTTGCATAGGAGTTTTGAAGGACCTCTGTTTGTTTAACTATGAAAGACCTTAGGAAAAAAAAAAGGGGGGCAGAAAGACCCAGTAAAGAAAAAGGAATGAGCATGCTCATAGACATGGAATTCTGGTTAATTTGGGAGGGAGAACTGAGAAAAGGAATGGGTGATATATTTTGAAAGAAGGCATGCAACCATGAAAAGTAGACTCCACCTTAAAACCCTTTACTCCTATTTGTTTTAATCTAGATGTTATGTATAAGCATTACGTTGTTTTACAAATTAGGTTATTGGGTTTTTTTAAGATGAGAATATAGCTGTGCAGAGATAACAGTCTTCTCTAATGTCCTGCAATATCAAAACTGGACGAATTTACATGACATGTAATATTCAGTCAGATGCAATCTGCCATCCAGTAAGTAGGCTAAACAGTCTAAAATGATTTTAACAGATCTAGGATACTAACCCTTTTTGGCCTTATTGATGTTCTTTGACATAAAAGGGGCTGTTCATAATAAGAGTGTATTAGTATGTTGAAAGAAGAATATTTCATTTATTTATTTATTTATTTTCTACCCGGCCTTTATTATAAACATGAAATGGCACAACATCCATAAAAAAGTATGTATTAAGTAATTGTGTCAAACTAAGTGATTCTGAAATGTTGGAAATACCAAAGATGACAGACTGAAGGCAACTTGGTTATGGGAGATCTTTTTTCAAAAGCTGAAATGGAGAAAGGCAAATTGGCATCAAAGCGATAAATGCAGTGTGAAAGCTATTAGACTCTTTCCACAGATTTTATTTAGCAGAACAACTTTACCTGAGCCGGTTTTAAATGGCAAACATGTATCCTATCTCATTTAATGCTGAACTAGTAAAATGCTAGTTAGATTCACCATTAAACTAGTGCAATTTACTTTTTTTCATAGCTGCAGAAAGTCCCTGTTCTGTCTTATGTGGAGCCCTAAGAAGTGTCCTCTGTGATAATTTTTTCTGTTTTTTTAGCTATTATTTTGCTCTGCAAAACATTTACGATGAGCTAATCCCTGTGGTCTGTTTGGCTCTTGAGATGTCTCAAGACCTTGCCAGCATGCTTAGAAACATTATCTTTTTGTTCATAAGAGCCAGAAACCTTTGTTTCAAAAACAAAAGCTGAAATTCTTCAAAGAATATGTTCTGAATCCAAAATTATGTCTTACCCCTTTTCTTGATTTTCTGTGCAGCTTCTTAAAGCCTGGTTTAAGAATTCTCAGCAGGGCAAATGTATATTGTTTCCTATGATCCAAGGCGAGCCTTTGCCTAGCTGCAGGAATAGGCAAAAATTGCTCTGGTATCCGTGGAGGAGTTGAGAGAAGAGTGGAGTGTTGTGGACATGTACAGCTATCCATGAATAATTCTGCATTGTCCTTCCCTTAGAAGAGGATAAATATAGAAGGATGACATGACACTACTTATTAGTTGCTATTATTTTTCTCTCAGCATTTGGCCACAACTGCAGTCAAGAACGATGGGAGATGGGAAAGCATTTTTAGCTGGAGGAAAGTTATTAGAACTGTTCCAGTAGAAGAGAATATATGTAGCTCAGGGTTGAATTGTGGAGTTCTTGGTGCTCTCTGAACTTGGTTGTTTGTTGGCAGACATTTCAACACCGGACTAGATAACATCAGTGTGAATTGTGTGCGGTTTGTTGCCTGTTTATATGTAGTAGCTTGTCTTGCCAGTTTTGGTCAGAGTGTGGTTACACAATTCCTCTTGTGGGAGGTTGGTTCTTAACATTATTCAGACAAGAACAAACACACTGCAGCAATCCAAAATGCCAGGAAGAGGAAACAGACCAGCTATACAACATTTTCCAACAAAATTGATAGCCATGCAACTTTATCAAAAAATGCCTGACCATACAACCTGCTACAGCACAACTTGAGAAACCTGTGAAAAGGGTAACACTCCCATACATCAAAAACATCTCAGAGACAGCCAACAGACTACTACAACCACCCAGCATCGCTGTAGTACACAAACTAACTAAAGCCCTCCAAAACATCTTAAGCAAACCAAAAGATCCAGTAGCCGAAGAAGAAAAATCAGTCATCTACAACAGTCCTACAACAATGCAAGGACTGTAACAGCCTCTACGTAGGACAGACAGGCAAAAGACTAGCAGAGTGCATCCACAAACATCAACTAGCAGTCAGAATCATGACAAAAACTCCTTAATCTCACAATACATGGACAGACTCAACCACAGTTTCAACGGGGATACTATTAGCATTTTAGACCAAGCCAAATCCCAAAACACTAGGGAATTCCTGGAAGCTTGGCATTCAGAGAAATCAGCCATCAATAGACAGAGATATACCACATTTACAGACCATTCAAAAGATACAATAAAAAACCTTGGAAGGAAACAAAAAGACTACTACACATTCCCTCTAGCAGCAAACACTTATATAAGCAGGGATCAACAACAGACAATCAGGCAGAAAACAATATACTCTAATCAAGGAACCACCAAGGAGGAAACCACACCCCCACTAAAACTGATAGGACAAGCTACTATTTATAAACAGGCAGCAGACTCCATGCTCACTTGCACTGATGGTGTTATCTAGTTGGGTAATGAAATGTCTGCAAGCAAACAGCCAAGCTCAGAGAGCACCGATAACTCCACTATTAGAAATGTCTTAAACTCCAAACCTGCGGTTCCTGTTCCATTTCTGAATTAAGTATCCCTTTTTTGTTTTTACGGAACTGGGTTGTTTGCTTAGCTTATCTCCATTTTGCTGGGAATTCATCAATGTCATTATTGCTAGCTAGCCTTCATGGAGGAAAAGCTGGCTATTCTAGAACAGGTGAAAGACATGCAGTTGAAATACATACATCTCAATATCCCCATTTGTTCACAGCTTTAAAAAATTAGTGGAATTGGGAAGTATATGTCTGAATTTAATCATAAGCATATTTTGTAATAAATTTTGTTTCTGGAAAGTGATTGGGAATTAGATTGCTGGTATGGAGGAAAACAGGATGAAGTCTTAACTTCGATTTCTAAATTAAAAAAGATGAGCAATGTTATATAATTGGAAAGTTTCTGACAAACTGCTTGTTTTAGTCTTTTGGGGAGGTTGTAACTTTTTAATTATTAAAGCCACATTAAGCACTGTGTTATGACATACAATGTCCCGCTAAAAGACTAGTCCAACAATATAAACACTTATTTATTTATTTATTTATTTATTTATTTATTTAATCAAATTTATCACCGCCCATCTCCCAAAAGGGACTCTGGGTGGTTTACAATAAAACATAAATAAGAAAAATATAAAACTGTAAAATACTGTAATACATAATAAAATAAATATGATAAAAACCCCGATGGCTGAAAGTTCTCTGTGATTTGCAAGCAGAGCAGGTGAAGAACATACCAGTAACAATTGGTACATCCCTCTATTCTAGCAGATACAGTAGTTCTGAGCTCAAGTCTACCCTTTCTGCGGTCCAACTGAGCACCAGAAGAATTTACCTGAGTCCAGAATTCAGGCCTGTCTGATTTGGGCTGCAGGCCCATGTTCATGATCTAAATGGTAGATCATACTTGAGAATGTTTATGTAAATTTGATTATCCTTTATCTTATCTCACTTATCCGTATCTTGTGAGACTTTGTGAAGCCAACTGGCAGTTCTACTAGAACAGAATAAGGACTGTGGGCTCTTGACAGAGAAAATGGGAGCGTATTTTTACAACTCTAAAATACATTATGAAGAGTCTGGCGGCCAATGTTCCTAAAGCAGTAGATGTTGCAAATCTCCGTTCTTATGCGAATAAATAAGGGAAGCCTCTGGTGTTGAAAGCCCAAGGAAGAACTGATGCTAAAATGCATGGCCAGGACGCAGCATCTAGAGGCATTTGCTCTTCATTATACATAGCTGCTCTACTTCTGTATTTGGCAATCAGTATGATTCAGGCAACCGGAAGGCCAGTTTTAAGGACCCTGCAATTGTTCAATAAGATTTGGTGTGAGTGGAGATAGAATAGGGATCAATAGTATTCTCAGAAAAAAAACTTGGGATGGGACATCTCTTAGGATGCATTTGTCATCAAACTATTATTAGTTGCAGATCTATGTCAAATATATCTCTGATTTGCTGGCATGTAGTGGATCAATAGTTCTCACTTTTTCTTTTGTTTTGCATAGCTTTCTGTATCTCCTGAGCCAAGACAGAGCCACCTGTTTACTTATAACTTGTTCCTGAAGAAGACTCCGTCCAGTGGAAATATGCAATATATAACAGTTTCACAAAAAAAGAGGTTTTTTACTGCACAAAGTTTAAGGATGAAAATGTTTAGCAGCAACGTTTGCTAATGGAAATGTTTGCTATTGTATCACTTTTTTTTAAACCAATGCATTACTAATTTTAAAAAGAAGCGTCTCCGGGGGAAAGAATGCTTCATCCATGTATTTTATTTTATATTATAGATATGGGTATGGTTTGCTCATGATGCCACTGATGGATAAATCATGAAGTGAACAAACCAGAATTACGCTTTCAGAGATGGCAAATGTGCTGTGCTCACTATTGCTATTTTGCTGACATTTTTAAAACCCTTTTCATTGTACCCTCTATTAGAAATACGTGTTGTGCTATTTGTGTACCTGATCACTCTTCCTCTAAACTCTTTTGGACAGGTATGACACCTACAGTATATATGTTCCTGCCTGGGTTACAATTGATTTTTTTTTAATCAGCTGCAGCTCCACTAATAAGTCTGACCAACTATCCTAGTAGGGAGAAGTACTAATTTGTATAACCACCCATTGTCCACTCTCTTAAATTTGTATTTGAATTACCATTTTTCAAGAATTTTTATGTCCTTATATGACCCCTCCTCTTGCTGTAGAGAGAGGCAAGCTGTGGCTTCTGAACTTCTTTTTGTGACCTGAAGGCCCTTCCATCACAATTTTGGCATTGTGACACTAATTGACAAAATGGTTTTCCACCATTCCAAGGCAGGAAACATTTGGAAGCTGTACTGTACACCCTAGGTGTACAAGGCGTAATATAGTTAAGCCTGTACAGTAGAGGTCCTTCTCCTGGCATACTTAGAAAGAAATCTGGAAATGTTTGTTTTGCGTTGCTCAGCTGCCCTGTTGTATAGCATTGGAAGTAAATACTTATTTTTGTTTCAACACAGTTGAGTAGCAGGCAAACTCGGTGGATGAAACCCATTTAGGGGTGTGTGTGTGTGCACATTGAAATGAGTTGCTTCTGTTAGCAATGAAAAAATAAGGGGGCATTCACTTCTTGTTCTGGCTTTACTCAAGCAATCCTGGATCTCTGCTGTCAACTTTTCTATACAACGATGTTTCCTATGTTTCATACAGGAAGCCTCACTTTTAAATCTAGTGTATATTAAAATTGGTTTAGGTTCTTTTTATTAAACTTTAGGGAACCATTTTATATCAATCTGCTGAGGAATTTTGGTAGAGAAGTCTATGGCATGTGGGGCACGCTGTTGCATTTCTTGGAGTAGGTGGCACAATCCCATTGTATTCAAATTGGTTGTGCTTGTACATCTTGCTGTTGCTCCTAGCTACTTCAGCATCTCCTTTACTTTGACATCCTTTGTCACTCCAAACATCATCTTGAGAAATGGGTACTAAAGTAGATTTTTCAGTACTGCCATGGGAAGTCTTGGGCTTAGTTTCTGTTACCATGATTTGTGGTGGGGTGAAATTGTTTACTCCTCTCTTCTATACTAAGATAACTTTTCTTTCAAGTACAATAACTTCCCCTTGTTTCAGAGTAATTTCTTTCCTTTGTTTTAAAATAATTACAATTTATATTTTAAAGCTTCTGAGAAATTTTATAAAGCCTTTTAGCCCACAATTGACTTACTACTAGCAAAAGCTTGGGCGGCTCCTAGAAACATGCCAGGACAAATGCTACATGGATGCAGCCTAATCTATCCTCTACTATGTTTACAGTCTGCACAGATTCTCCTCAGTTAATGGAGTAAAACTTATTTAGCATTACTTGTGTATTTACCATTCATTTTTAGAGCAATAGTTCAGTTAAACCTGCAGCTGCCTTTGCGTAAGACAAGGGTGGGAACCTGTGCTGCTCCAGATGTTGCTGAGCTACAACTCTGAGTGTCCCTTACCATCAGCCACATTGGAAATGATTAGCAACATTGGGAAGGGTTCTTCAACCCTGGTTTAGTAGCTGCTTAGCAACAGATGCATCAAAGTTATGCAGACATGTTCCTACCTCTGTGGGAGGGCTTGTAACATTAATAAATCTAAAGCTGACAAACTAACAAGTCCATATTGACTTCCATGTGTATGTAACACTGCAACTATCACAATCTTAGCCATCCTCATGAGTTGTCTCTGATGCAAGTACAGAAGTCATGTTGATTACTTGCGTGTGTGATCCCTCACTGAATTGGCACTCAGCTTCAAAGTGCCCTGGATGAACTTATTTGGATGCTTTTTAGTTTGGGTTCAGGTCAGGATACAGTACTGAGATGGCATTTGTCATGCTTGAAGGTGACCTTTGCAGGTGTTGGGGCGGGTGGTGCAACTGTCCTGGCTTTCCTGGCTCTCCCAGTGGCTTTCAATACCATCAACTATAGTATCTTTCTAGACCAGCCTCAGGGGTTGGGAGTGGAAGACAGTTTTTCAGTGGTTTTCCTCCTTGTCTATGGCCAGTTCGTTGGTGGTGGTGGTGGTGGTGAGAGGACATGCCCTAGGCCTGCAATGAGGGGTACCTCAGGGCTCAGGTCTCTTGCTTCTCCTCTTTAACGTCTATGTTAAACTGCTGGGTGAGGTCATTCAATAGCATGTAGCACAGTATCATCAGTATGCTGATGATACCCAATTATACATCTCCACCTTCGGCAGGTGATGCCGTTATAGCGCTGACCGAGCGCCTGGAGGCTGTGAGGGTCTGAATGGAGAAGAACCAACATCAACTCAACCCTGGTAGGACAGAATGGCTTTGCGGTTTTGGCCCCCCCCAGGGTCTGGTGATGTGTCATCTTTACACAGATTTGTATTGTGCACCAATTGCACCTTTTTCTGGATGGGGAGGCCTTGTTCACAGTCACACTTTGGGCACTTCCTGTTTGGAGTGGTGCAATGTATTATATATGGGGCTGTCCTTGAAGACCACCTGGAAGCTACAACTGGTCCAGAATGTAGCAGCACACACAGTTGGGCACCCTTAAATTTACCCCCGTTATACCCATTGCATGAGCTGCACTGGCTCCAATTTTCCTTCCAAGTGCATTCAAGGTGCTAGTGATTACCTTTAAAGCCCTACAGGGCACAGAAACAGGTTACTTACAGGACTGCCTCTCCCTGAGAGTATCTGCCCATTCCACCAGATTGGATAGAGTAGGCACTCCAGATCGCTTCCCTAAAATGCTGCCATGTACAGGAAGCTAGAAGCGTGCCTTTTCCATAGCTGCCCCTAAGTTGTAGAACACCCTCTGGCAATCTAGCAGGCCCCCACCCTTTTAGCCTTCTGGAAGGCCTTGAATACCTGGCTTTTTACCCAGGCATTATGGTACAATGTTGGGACCCTATGGATGGCTGTTGGAGCATCCTAGGAGATGACTGAGGCAACAGGTTTTTTTATTGTTTTTTTTATGGTTTGTAGTTTATTATTGTGAATCGTCCAGAGTTCTGCTCTAAGATGGGCAGCCATACAAATCTTTTAAATAAAATAAATCCCATCTCCCCCGAACGTGTAAGTGGCTTTCTTGTGCTGACTCAGATTTAAAGAAAGCCATTCTTTGGCATCCAAACAGGGATCTTATCTAATTCTTTTAACTGGAAAAATGGGGCTCGAATGAGGAATTTCTGCATGCAGTCTAGTGTAAACTTATCGTTCACAACTTGTACATAAAAGTGTGTTTGCTACAAATGGTTGGAACCTATTAACTCATGCCAACCACTCTCAATTAAGAGAGACGTAACAAATTTTATCTTGGGGAACTTGAAATCAGAAGCAAAAGTTCTACCATGAACATGTTCGACACTTGTTAAAGGAAATCATTCATCCTAGGATGGCCAGTCAACAGCTGACAGTGCACATGTTCTTGCCACTACTACGTTGCTTAAAATAGCACCCCACTGTAAGTTTTTTCCTGCTCTAATGCAAGTTCTTAGGGTGGTGAACAGCACTATAGGGAATATGCTTGTTTTGTGTATGATAGCTCTTAGTTTTCAAAACATGCCATTTAACATACTATTTATTCCAAACTTATCAAAATATGATTTGACAATAGTATCACAAAAGAAACACAACTTTCAAATAAGGTGAGGCCTCTTTCCTTTTTTGAAACTAGAGGTGGACCAGAGGCCTTTGTGCCCTCAAAAAGTAAAAAGCACAATGCTTATGGCATTACTGTTTACATTCAAGAATTATTCCTGCAAATGTTTCAGGTAGTATTGGAAACCACTCTGGGATGTAATCTGAAAACGAGAAGAGGATGAAATCATCATTAGGGAAGAATCAACATCCTCACCTTCCAGGGAAGCTTGTACATAAAACCTAACTCCTTTTTCAAGTCACAAAATAAGATAACTCCTCCCAGGATGCCTAATCAATGCTTGACAGCCAATGTGCATGTTCTTGCCACTAGTATATTGTTTGTGCAGTTTAAGTATTTGATGCTTGTACCTTTCAGCTTAAGAACTGTACCAGTAGATGAGAACAAATTAGATTCAAATATTTATTAAGGGAATTTTAAAAAATATTCTTTTAACCACTAGTCTGCTTTATCACAGTGCAGAAGGCCCTTACCATTTTTGAGATTCATTTTGCTATATACAAAAGAAGCATTATGCACGAACTGTATACATTCTTTTCACCTAATCCTTTTTACATCAAGGATAGACAATATTTTGCAAAAGGGTCTACTATAATTTAGATGTAACTGCAAATCTCTTAGGCATATAAATACATTTCAACTGCCAAAGTATGCATTAAGCAAATAAAACTGGATTGACTTGGGATTAGTTTGTGGAATCCAGCTCAGTCATGACTCAAGTTGGGTGGAAGGTAAAGGACCAGTACTAAATGAAAGAATCACAGGTTTTCAACAAAAGATTGCATTTGATTCTTGTTGAAGATTAAACGTATGGCAAAGTCTTAAAATTCCACTGATGCTTGTAAGATTCCCCTTGAATGGTAAAGTGAAAAGAATGAAAGGAGATAGCAAAACAAGATACACAATACTAAGCAATAGCCACTGTCCCATCCTGAACCTATTTTCTTCATGTATCCATGGGATCGCTATCCTCATCAATGCCACAACCATATTCTAACATTAGTTGCTTTGTTAATAGTTTTTACACTAAGCTACAGTCTTTGAGGCCTGAATAGTCCCTCAGCATCAGATAATCAGCTTTCCTGATGTTTCTGCAACTGGTATTAGTATGTCACCATGAATGTCTGCTTCTCTTACAGTGTACATTCAGCTTCAAACAGTGCCAGACAGCTCCCTTTCATCCCCCAAATGCAATGCCACACACATTCAATGCAGCAGCCACATCAGGTGACCCACATCACATTGCATTTCAAGTTGAGTAGTGGATTGGCTCCAATACCACGGAAAATGGTAGGTGGAAATGGAAGGTAAACATCAGCCCCAATAGATTATTTTAAGGGGGTCCAACCTTTTAGGTAGGACTTTCAATCACCATGGCCAGAAGTTACCATTAGAAAATGGCCATCCTATAAGTGGCTTCTACTGCAATTCAGATGGTTGGCCAATGTGTATTCTGCAGTTCTATTTTAAAAAGTGCCTCCCATCCTCCTAGAAAGTTACTTATAAATATTAGTGTTCTTGAAGACAGGCTTCATTTAATTTTTTTGTGCTGCCTTCTTGTTAAACAAAAAACATATACTGTGAATATACAACCAAGTGTGGATGTTTTGCTTCCAAAGCTAGCAAACTTCCAGCTCATGCTGCAATTCCATCTGTTCAGTGGAAAAAATGAATAAGGAATAGGTGGATAGATGCACATATAAAAGTCCACGTGCCAGTAGATACAATGGTAATGTTTTTGCGCCCTGTTTCTCCCATCATTTTTTTTTACTTACCTACACCTATTGTGTTGCTTGCTTGATGAGTGCTTTATTGTATCCGTTTCAAACTTACTGGACTCCTCAGTGATGCGATATTACACTATAGGAACATAGAGTAGCCACATATATTCAGTAAGAAGTAGGCAGGTGCTACTTCTATGACCATGGGACAGTAGAGGTTGTGGTCAAAATGTCACCATTTTGGCAACACAGTGCTGTCCCCAAATGGCACCAGCACTGAAACAGCCTGCCAAGTGGCACCAAAGTTGGGTTAGGGCAGGCTTCATACACAATCATACACTTCAGCATATTATGTGCAAATGGCAAACCTATCTTGGGATGTGACAAAAAAACTATTTCTGTAATTTGAAGTGTAATTCTTGTAGGCAGATTACCAAGTCTCTAATGGCAGGATGATTTACTGGGCTTCTACTCAATTACAACTTTATTTGGCCAAACCAAGATAAAAACTGCCACTAAGAAGATACAATACACTGTGAGCACTTTGGACAACTGAAGTTCCATTTTAAGAAAAGGAGATGTGCAAAATCAGAGCGGTGCTTAAGCAAGCCATATTCAACTCTTACAGATCTTGCACAGAGCTGCCAGTAGACTGAATTGCATGGTCTACTTCTGATACCATCAGTATTATGAATTTCCATCACCTAGATTTTATGTATTTCCTTATAATACAGGATGTGCAAAAGTGGCCTGTTTAAATGATATATTGCACATAAAATCTAAAATTCTGTTTCAGAGAATTAAAACAGCTCTAACTATACAGAAAATACTAAATTTTAAAAAGCCGTATTACCCTCAAATTGATGCACATAATACTGACAAAGTTCTAAAATTGGACAATATACATATAAATTACAATTAAATACCATAAAATTTAACCAATCAGCAAATTGCTGCATTTGCTTCTACCACCAGAAATATCATCCAAGAAAACTAAAAGATCTGCAGTGTTAGACAAAGCACTGAAAAGAGCTAAAGCATTTCTGCTAACAGAGGTAGTGCCAGCCACATCCAACCAGAAATTCATCTCCAAACTAGAACATTGTAATAAAATGTAAAAAGACTATAAAATTTACAAAAATAAATAGTTTTAAATGTTTTACAAAATGCAAGAGATTTTGCTGCCAAACTTCTAGAGTTTTCAGTAAAAGGGAAGAGATCTGTAGTTCCTTAAATATTTTTAAAAATATACTGTACTGAGGCTGCAAACCCAAGTATGCAACTCCAGTGAATGCCAATAAAGAATGTAATTTAATACTAAAAATAAATCTTTAGACTTCAGATGATGTTTCCCCTCTTATGAAAATTGCTGTTCTGCAAATCCTTCACACAGATTAAAAATTGCACATTAAAAAGTTAGATTTGTAGGAATAAACAAACACATGAGATATACTCATGTATGTCCTAAAAGGGCTAAAAAGATTGCACAATTGATTTAATAAATACTCCATTTTATATAACAGGCTGTCATTTTTTTTTTTTGGTTTATATGAATTTTAGGGAGGTTTTGAGAACCATTAAAGAAAATGACTGTAGCTGCCATTTTGGCATAACACTTTGATGTTCGCTCCCTTCTGTGGCTTATCTTCAAACCATCACTGTATGGCAGCTTAGGAAAAAGTATCTTTGGACTGTAAAAGTGTCAAGACCCTACAAGAATTTCCATAATATGGTCTAAATCAGTGATATCACTTCTGCATATTGGGATGTTGCTTGCTGAGGAAGAATTGCAAGAAGGGAATGTCTTCAACATCTCTTCTGTTGTTGCCAAAGACAGTGTTCTCGGAGGAGTTGGTGAGGGGCAGTCAAAGTCAAAATCGTACATTGAAGTGTCAATATCTTCAAATATGTCATCAATAGCCAAGTCTTTCAAGTAACTAGTTGAATTTGAAATTTCAAAGGAACCAAAAGCACATTCTACTCCTTTTAAGTCTTGTCTATCTTCTTCTAATTTAAGAACTGGCATTTCTGAAGTCTTGAACTGATCATCTCCTGATCCAGCCAAGTAAGTAGGTGGACTCACATCTTCCATGAAGTCCAAATCTTTTAGAATAGAGGAAATGGCTGATGACATGTCATTATCTGAAACCATCAACAAGCTATTTTCAATTGGACTTTCTATAGACCGTGGTTCATAACCATATGATTCCTGTTGACTAATTCCAGGCAAAAAGTGTGAAGGCATTCCAAACAAATCAAAACCTAGGTAATTGGAAGGGGTGGTACTTAAACCACCGCACATGTTAACAGGCTGTTGGCTAGTTTCTTGCCTCATCTCCTCTTGGATTTGTCTGACAGTATTGGCTATAAGCACAGAACGATGTAGATTTGGTTCCACCAGCATCTTATATGTCTGTAACTTGGCAAGGCAAACATTGAGCACCAACTGACGCTTGAGTGGGTATGGCAGGTTTCGACTGGAATCAAAGGCACTTGACACACCAGCCATGTTCTCTTCATAATCACTCAGCTTGCGTTTCAAACCCTTTCCCAACATGAACCTGAAATAAAAAATGAACCAATGATATTCATTATCACATGGTTAAATCCATAATCAAAAACAGCAGTTCTGAATTTATTGTATTTATTTCTTTTCATCCATTTATTTTATATCCATTTATTATGACACTAAGGGTGGCTTCACACACATTTCCAGAAGGCTTCCCTTTGATATGTAATTCAGAATAACAGTTACATAACATTAATACATACGCTGCATCTTTTTCATTTGGACTGATTTAAAGGGAAGGTATCTGACCTGGTCTAGCCAGTAACTTGGGGGAGATGGAATATGAAGAATTTAAGGAATTTTAGACTATTAATTAAAAAAAAGCATTATGAAATCTTCAAAATAATAAAAGCTCATGTAACTTGGGGAATTGTGGCCAGTATTCTGTAAGGCAGAACAGTTTTTAAATGCTTAGTAGCATGTGGGCAATAGTAACTTGAAATCCTACAAACCTAAGTTTCTGAAAAGTTGGTCAGACACAGCTCTTTGCTCTTCCCCTAACAAGTAGAGAAAAAAAACTGTATATTGTGCAAGTAAAAATGCATACTGGCTTGATTTTCATAAAACACATCGGATGCAGGATCATAATAACCTCTTTCACAAGTTCTGGTTTCAAAGCCAGTATGAAGAGGCTCTTCAATGAATTCTTTTGATGTTGATCATGCTCACTGTCCCCTCCCCACCCAAATCAGAAGGTGGACTTTGAGTCTTGACACACACTGAAAGTTGCTTTGAGCAAAATTACTTGTCTTCCTATATATTCTATTTTGAGTCTGCAGCTTGGTTAAAGGCTGTAACAGACAGAGTTGAAGCAGCTAAGCAAATAAATATTCTTCATAGCTGCAATGTTTTCCTCAAGATTACAGACTACATAGTATTCAGAAGAGGGCTTTTAGCAGAACTCTTGGCATAAAAAAGAATGTCTCTCCCAAAGGAAAAAAAGGAACAAGGTAGAAGCTACATACAAAGTATAGCTTCTGGAATTCTTACCAGCCCCTTAATAATAGCTCCATTCTGGGTCATGTGACTGAGAAGAAAGGGGGCCGTAGAATGGAGGAGCTGGCAACATTCCAATCCACAGTCAAACTGCTTCTCCCACATGGATATACAGTAATGGGGGATCCCCCCCACTTGAATTTTCTTTTCCCCAGCCCACATTTGAACCTAATCTTTCTGTTGTTGGCTTCTCCTCCTACCCCAACTTTGGCTGAGTTCTCATCCATTTTTGGAGAATTATCCCGCTGACCGAGGCCTGAGCCCATTCAGATAATGCATTTCCAACATTCCATTGGGTTGGACTGAATAAAATGGGAATGGGTTGGAGTAGCAATCCTGCCAAAACTTCTCAATGAAGGGCAGGTAAGAAGCTCTGTCAGCCTTCCTCTGGGCCAGGTATGTAGGATTACAATTACCATTCTCCCAAATCAGTACTGACATGCAGGTCTGTTTGGAATGATTGGTACTGTAGTCTAATATAGTGAGCATGGAGGAAATCTGGCTTACAACACTGATCAAAATTTACAGTGCATTCCTCTGCTAAATTTCTCAATTTCATTGAACAGCTGTTCTCAAAGAACTCTCGGAAGGCCAACTTTCAAAGAGCATTTAGAAATCCTAAAAGAGCTTTTAAAAGGAAATTGGGGGAAAGCAGGACACACTGTTGTAGTTTTTTTTCTATCAAATCTCATCTGTGGTCCCCAGATCCCCTCATTTTGTTAGTGGAACTGGTAGTGACAGGCAGCTGGTGAAAAGATTGCACCTAATTAAGTATTTTACAAAGAGAATAAAAATCTCACATGATTCCCCATGTGGTGAAAGCATTTTGTTTTGTGGAAGAAATCTGCAACAGAAAAGACCAACTTAGAATCTTTACTGTTAAAGTCTATCAGATCTACTTCGGTATGCAGCTGTTAATAGTTTCTTCAACTGCTTAAGATAAAGTGCTGTGATGGTAGAAATGTGTGACCTGTAATGGTTCGGAAGTTTGTCCTTTCACCACCTACCTTTCAGGGGGCATCTGGTATCCGTTCCCTAACCCCAAGTCTGTATGACAGATAAAGCTTTCATATGCTGTGCTGCTTTTCTGGTGATTAAACTATCAAAATGCAAAAACAAGTTGTTTTTAAAGACTGTCACACCTGTGCTGTCTTGCATAGAAGTTCCCAGTGAATAGAGGATTCTCTCCTTCCCCACTTGCCCAATTCATACCTCCCTGCTCTACTGTATAACAAACTAACTGCTTTTGCACAACAAAATGCACACTTTTCAGAATTTTAAGATATGGTTTAAAACTTTTTAAATTAACAGAAATCATATATTTTTGAAAAGTGCCCATGGTACACAACTTAGGACTGTTCTTTATTTTAAAAAGGTATACAAGGAAGATAGGCAATTAAATGCATACATTCACAGGAATTCACATGAAACCATGCAAAACATTTGTGCAGACTTCGTTTTCTCCCCATTTAAATGGTCTTTTTGTTTTGGTGCACTGTGTTTTTATGCTGTTCACTGCCTAGAATTCCTTTTGGTAAATGGGTGGCTATATATTTATTTGTTTAATAAATAAATAGTTAAATAAATAAAGCAAATAAATAATAAAATAAATTTATAAACAAGTTCAAAAATAGGAACAAATTTGTGATTGGGAACATGAGAAACCAAGGAAACCAAAACTGAGATTCACTTATGCTTTCCCTGAATATAAGATCAACAAGTGTTCCATGAGAATTTTATGTATCTTTTCATATTCAAGTATTACATAATTTTCAGAAAACAAGTTCAGCACATAATAACCTCATCACTTTAGATGTAAAACTTCAACTCTGAAGCCAGTTCTTATTTGTTGCTAGTACTAGAGAGAGAGAGACAGGCAGTATTTCAAACCAGGAGGAGGATTTATATCTACTGCACTCTGAAATAGCTACAATGCTGTTCTTGAGCTCTCTTCCCAACAGGGATCACCTGTCATCTGTACTAAGTATTGCATAGAAGCACATGCCACAGCAGACCAAACTATTCCTGCAAAAGAAACCTATCAGGCAAAAGGCTCTTGTTGTTTTATCCTGGCCATATTCTTCATTATGTCTACATGAAGCCCTTCAAGAAGAAGTAACGCTGATGATTTGTTTTACTATTCTGTTTTCCAGGCTTCATTAAAATATTCTGATAACAGTCCCTGAATGCTCAGATTGCTACTTTTAGTAAGCAATCAAAGTGAAAATCAGTATTTTCTAATACCTTGAAACGATGCTTTGTGGAAAGCAGGCAGATTAATACTAGATTCAGTTGTGTGGGCCTTTATTCAAAGTCAACTCTAAAAACATTATTTCCAAATATTTTGAAACAAATTGGAATAAAGTCTCTTTAACTGGCTAGGTTCAGAGTCTTTGCTCTTATTATTACAAAATGTGACAAATTCCTATAACTCAACTGTTCAAATTCACTATTAAAAAGCACTGTAAATATATATAAATTTGTTCTGTGTACATAAATTAAAGAACCTTGATAGGCCAATAGATCCTGGCAACACAGTATGCTAACTCAATGACAGATATTCCTTGTAAAGATTAGCTGCCATTTCAGATTATTTCTGAATATCACTTCCCCAAATTATTTTCAAATAAACTTTCAGAACAGTGGGCCAGAGCTGCCCAATTGCTCACTCCATACTGTTCCTGTTTGCACAGAAAAAAGGTGTGTTTTTTTCATATTTAAAATCCAAGTAACCAATCTGACAGGAAAAAGTAGTGGACTAACAAGCGTAAGCACGGACTGGATGCTCACATGAGTTTTAGGTGACTGATCAACCAAGTCTCTAACAGATTGTGAAATAAAATAACATACAGGTTTCAAGGCCCAAAGATAGCAGTTCAGTGATGAAGCAAAGGACACCACCTCCCTGAATAGGATCTAGAGAAAATAAACCTTATTCAATGAAGTTGAGAGCCAGTTTGGCATAACTGTTAAAAGCACTTGGCTTCAGTGAGTCTGTGGACATCTCCTCTGGTACATGTTTCATTCATCTTTTAATTTTAAAAAGGTGATGGCGAAACTTGTGCTGTATAGATCCATTTGTGGCCCCTAAAATCTTTTTTCCCCTGGCTCTATAAATCATGCTGCCAAAATTCAGCATCAAATCAAACAACCCAGCTTTTGGCAGGAAACAAAAATGGGAATGCAAGCAGTCAAATATGCTGTTAACTCTTCCCTTCAACAAACACAATCCTTACTGTGACATGTGACATCAGTGTATCATCACATGATCCACCGCAGTCCTCAGGGCTGCAACTAGGATCTGTGTCACCCGAGACAAACATGGATTCCACACCCATTTTGGCGCCCCACCAGCGCGGCACCCGGGGCACATGCCCCGGTTGCCCCCCCTAGTTGTGGCCCTGCCAGTCCTTGCTTCTATCTGCCCCCCTCCAAAATGCAGCTATATAACTGATGTAGCCATAACTAACTTTAATGTAGAAAACACTAAGGTGGCACCAAAAGCAGCAATTTAAGAACCATATGAATTTAGTTTTAAGAAAATTGGTTGGTTAGGATACTTAAATTCTTAATTACGTTATTTGATATATGAACTGATCCATTCAAGTTTAACCACTTGAGACAAATTAAGTAAAAAAAGTTGTTCTTTGACTTGAAATACAAAATTTTCAGCTGCCCTGAAAATTGCATCTATGGTTGTTCACACCATGGCAAACTACAATTCAGTCAGCTGTGGAAGGAAAAAATTGCCAATTCTGAAGCATCAAAAAATGTACAACTGCTAGGACAGGACAACTGTCAAAAATGTCCTACCAAACAGTTCAAAATCCATCTTTGTGGGCTTTTCAGGGTTCTATCTTGTTACAATTAGTAACGTGAATTTGGAAAAACAGATGACATTCTGAAGAGTGACTCTGGAGAAAAGAGAACTAGAAGTGAAAGCAAAACCAAGATGACTTACTAATATTTCAAATTAAAAGAATGGAATTTGGAAACAGATGATCTCTTATTACTGTCTGCTTTATGCAAAAGGGTACATGCCCGCCTGCAAGAAAGCATTACTTATCCACCTTAACTAAAAGGCCAATTCCCGCCTTAGCAAATGTAAGCAGTCAAAAGGATAAGAAAGGCCCTTGTGTCATGTGACATACTTAAGAACTTTCTCAGTTCCCAAAATTTGAAGTCTTGCCCAAAATGAGAGCAAAATGGATAAGAAATTGCAAATAAGCCACTGATGAAAAAGAATGCACTGCTAAGAACATTAAAATCAAATTAATAAACACATTTAAGTCAATATGCTCCTGGAGCAATGTATTAGCAAAAGTTTGCACAAATTTTCTAGGAAGTGAAACTATTATTCCCACCATTAACTTGCCCCTCATGATAGAAAAAGTAAACTTCTTTTGGTTCTGCTCCCTTCATTGACATAACACACCATTAGAAGATCTCCAGCAGTTGACCAGTTGAGGGTGTTGATTTGTCCTCTTTTGAAAACACTGGCAGGGCTGATCTCATCAAAAGTTATTTCTCCTATGATAATGAAGTCACAATAAACTGTTCCAGCATTGCAGTACTAGCTAGAGCTAAATAGGACCCAAACTGAGAGTGTAACTTACTGCAGGCATGAATGAAGTAGTCAGAACAGGCCTATGTCATGGAAGCAGGCATGAAATCTTGAACAAACCCTGAGCAACTCCTGACCAAAAAGCTGAGATCCAATACTAGCTCCTGCAGAATAGTGTACCAAGACAATCCCCATGCCTGCTGTGACAACCCAAGGGCAAGCTCACACACAGTTTGCCAAGTATTTAAAGGTGTTTTTGAACAGTAAAACAATTCTGCCACTCTACTATCATGATACTCAGCCTATTGTACCCACTGAGCAAACCTGAGTGAGAAAAGTTCACCCTTCATCCCACAGGCAAATGTTTTGCAATTCAGGATACACCAAGATTTTCAATCAAACCTGGATGAGTGAAATTACAGTAAAATGTAGGTCTTTAAACTGGACAAATACTGTTATGATCCTTCTCTCAAAACTTTTAATTTTTTAAAAAAATTGTCTCCCCAGGACAAAAAAAAATTACTTCACTAGTTTATTGAAGCATCTTTATATATACTTTTAATACATAGCTGAACTAGCATTATTTGGAATATATGATGTCAAAATTTCATGAACTAGTAACTAAATTTACCAAATATATCTCAGCAACTTTTGCTAACATTTTCTTTCTGTAAAATGCATCAATTAGAAAATATTCCAGGGAATACTATGAAAAACAACAAATGCGGAAATTAAGAATTCCCTTTAGCATTGTTCTGACTTCTATAACCTGAGTTATGTATTTGATTTATCTGAACCAATCACTTTAATTTAAAACATAATAAATGGGAAATTAATTTTCTCGTTCTAAGTGACAGAAGTCAGAAATGTTATCTTTTCTTGTTTATTGTTGGTGTAAAGACACAGAAGATAAAGATAGTATTACATTAATGTTAAATAATTTGAGCTGTAAAAAATTAACTAAATGCCTGGTACAGACAAAAGAATCTCACAACTACAGATGACTTTGCCTCCTATGTTTTTATGGTTACTATTATTCCTTTAACCTGAAAATTAAGCATTATACTTGCACTGATACTAACTTTGATTAATATAAATCAATTACCTGTTGACTTAAAAAATAAGCATCATGTTTAAAACCTATGAGTCACATAAATATTATTTCAATTTCTTAATGAAAACAGAAATGAACAAGTTCAAGATGAATGTAGTTTGTCATGGCTCAAGCACAATTTGAAAGCACACAATACAGACTAGAAGCTAGGCAAGTTTGAACCTGACTAATGTCTAGATGAGAGATCACCAAAGAACTGAACGTATGCCAGTTTATCTGTTTGGATGAAAACTAGAAGAGACAAATAGCCTTGACAGAAAGATTCAAAGCCTTCTTCAATGGGGTAAGTCAGCAAAACAATAAAATGCTAGTTCATTTTTTTGCAATAAGCATGCTATTGTATTAGACAGACAATGAATCCAAAACACTGATAGTTTTCTGCCTATATCTCACTCAGGGCAACACAGGCCCTATCAAATCCATGTACAGGTAGTCCTCACTTATTGACTGCCTTGTGCAGTGACCGTTCAAAGTTACAATGGTGCTAAAAAAATAACTTTGCAAGCATCCCATGGTCACGTGATCACCATTTGCATGCTCTGCAATTGGCTTGCAACAAGCAGAGTTAATAGAGAAGGTGGAAGTAAAATTTTAAGTCACGGTCACGTGATTTTTTGCTTAGCAACTGCGGTGCTTCACTTAATGACCAATGAGAAGTAAGGTCATAAGCCCGTCGCAGTCACGTGATTTTCCACTTAGCAACTGCAGCACTCAGCAACCAAGTTGCTGGTCTCAATTGTGGTAGCTAAGCGAGGGCTACCTGTAAACAAAATTACAGTGTACTTCAGACATTCACCTGAACACATGAAGACTTGAAAGTAGATAAAAGATGTCCCTGCTCAAACTCTTTAACTTCCACAAGTTCACTGGGAGGCCTGAAGGAGAACTATATTCATCTTGCTTGCATGGGAATACAGCTTTCCACCATTATGGGATATTGTTTTATTACTGTAAGCATACTAGTTAATATGAAAATATAGCCTTCCATGTAATCTGGGACTTTAGTCAAGCAGGGTCCCAGATATGGCAGAAAGCTGTACTCATAATCCAAGTGAATGTGAGTATAGTTTTCTTTCAGTCAGTTCTCCTGGCTGAACACACTGGAAAGGATAAGGGACAGGCTAATCTGGTGGTTACCCACTTTCAAGGGATCATGCATTCAGGCAAACAGCCAAATAATCCTTCAGTGTTTTTGTTTGTACACTTAAAGTAGGCTTGGTTAACCAGAAACTCCAGACAGCACACCTTGAATCATTTCAAATGAAGAGTTCAGCTGCGCTTTTGTGGCCACATGAAAGGATGTCAAAAGTGCCGCACATGCAAAAATCTATGTAATAACACTGACTTATTTCAAATATGCATTACAACTGAAAAACAAAAGACAACATATTAAGCAGTGGATGAAGTGGTGGAAGCAAGGTGATTGCAAGATTATTTGTTTATTTATTGCCTTAATTTCTTTGGCTAATTTTTTGTGCTTTGCATAATGCTGCTTACCTGAAAGGGAAAACCATGTTGAGTGTGAGTATGTATTAATGTTGTTTCTAGCATCTGTTCCACTTGGTTGCAGGGGCCACTTGTTTGCATTGTACTCACCTAACAGCTTTCAATGCATGATGCGATGGTTGTTTTTCAGGCAACTTGTCACAGAGCCTGACAGATTGGGTTAGTCACTTCTTTCAGCCCCAAAGTCACTCTTCTGGGCTTAAGCAAAAACCAGTACCTAGGTCATCTGCTCCTAGTCCAGCATCTCAACTAATACACTAGACTGAGTCTGTTTGTATATATTGTAAATGCTTGTGTTGTCATACATACAAGTTAAAATTACATGATGATCCAAAATTATCCTGGTAAGGTATATTTAACAATCACTTGATCTGTGCAGTGATCCAGATTCAAAGGACAAAATGCAATCCAGAACCAGGTCATATGTACATTCATGCACTATTACCCAAAAATGTTAACTATTTGTTAGGTAAATTTTATTAATATCTATGAATGTTTGGCTATGCCACTATATTTATCATGATTCATTTTGTTGTTATTAAACAAAACAGACATATTTAAATAAACCTAGCTTAAGATACTCCCATTAATACAAATGCTTCAATTATATTACTGGACAGACAGCATGGCAAAATTCATACATTCTATTTGCCAAGATTACTTTAAAACATTAATTGATATATGATTTCACAAGAAGCATCTTCACCAATGCAAAATTTTTCTGTTGGAAGTAAACTGACAGTTAATTTGAACTGGATAACCAATATTGATTTGTAAGCATATTAGTGGGTTAGAACAGTATCAACCAAAGTACAGCAGCAGGAGGTGACTGAAGATTTTGCTTTTTGTTCTTTCTATTTTTTTATTTTCTTAGTTTTCAAAATCAATACTAGCTGTTTTAATATGTGAATTATCAACTAAAGCTTTAATTGGCAATCAGAAAGAACCAACTATATTCAGTGGCACTAAATTAACAGTACAAAGCTATAATCAGTTTGGTGTTACACTCCATCTTCCAGTCTTGCTCATATCTCTGCCTGAATTTGCTAGTTGATACAATCGTAAACTTGGCAATTTGAATACTGAAATCTTTTGGTACCATCATGTTAAAAATGGGGAAACTAGTAATTAATACTTGTTTTTACATCTTTGTTTATAATCATACTGAAGATATTCTTTCTACTAGATTTTGCTACCTTTTCCTGAGTCATACTTCTGTCTGAAAGAAATAAGATAGCGGGGGTGGAGTGGCTGATGGAGAGTAGGACTGTATGAGGGAAAGAATGGAGGAATAGGTTGAATTTCTATTTCAATATATTGCAACTACTAAGAAAGCCTGCCTTCAGCAAAGGATCGTCACCTTGTCGTGGTGCTGGAGCTTGAGCACCTCAATGATGCCATGAGCTAAACTGTGAAGGGCCACCCAAGACGGGAAGGTCATGACAGAGAGGCTAATAACAAGGCAGCAGGAGACGACGGCATCCCAGCTGAACTGTTCAAAATCTTGCAAGATGATGCTGTCAAGGTAATGCATGCTATATGCCAGCAAATTTGGAAAACACAAGAATGGCCATCAGACTGGAAAAAATCAACTTATATCCCCATACCAAAAAAGGGGAACACTAAAGAATGTCCAAACTATCGAACAGTGGCACTCATTTCACATGCCAGTAAGGTAATGCTCAAGATCCTGCAAGGTAGACTTCAGCAGTTCATGGAGCGAGAATTGCCAGATGTACAAGCTGGGTTTAGAAAAGGCAGAGGAACTCGGGACCAAATTGCCAATATCCGCTGGATAATGGAAAAAGCCAGGGAGTTTCAGAAAAACATCTATTTCTGTTTTATTGACTATTCTAAAGCCTTTGACTGTGTGGACCATAACAAATTGTGGCAAGTTCTTAGTGGTATGGGGATACCAAGTCATCTTGTCTGCCTCCTGAAGAATCTGTATAACGACCAAGTAGCAACAGTAAGAACAGACCACGGAACAACGGACTGGTTTAAGATTGGGAAAGGAGTACGGCAGGGCTGTATACTCTCACCCTACCTATTCAACTTGTATGCAGAACACATCATGCGACATGCTGGGCTTGAGGAATCCAAGGCTGGAGTTAAAATCGCTGGAAGAAACATTAACAATCTCAGATATGCAGATGATACCACTTTGATGGCTGAAAGCGAAGAGGAACTGAGGAGCCTTATGATGAAGGTGAAAGAAGAAAGTGCAAAAGCTGGCTTGCAGCTAAACCTCAAAAAAACCAAGATTATGGCAACCAGCTTGATTGATAACTGGCAAATAGAGGGAGAAAATGTAGAAGCAGTGAAACTTTGTATTTCTAGGTGCAAAGATTACTGCAGATGCTGACTGCAGTCAGGAAATCAGAAGACGCTTAATCCTTGGGAGAAGAGCAATGACAAATCTCGATAAAATAGTTAGGAGCAGAGACATCACACTGACAACAAAGGTCCACATAGTTAAAGCAATGGTGTTCCCCATAGTAACATATGGCTGCGAGAGCTGGACCATAAGGAAGGCTGAGAGAAGGAAGATCGATGCTTTGGAACTGTGGTGTTGGAGGAAAATTCTGAGAGTGCCTTGGACTGCAAGAAGATCCAACCAGTCCATCCTCCAGGAAATAAAGCCAGACTGCTCACTTGAGGGAATGATATTAAAGGCCAAACTGAAATACTTTGGCCACATAATGAGAAGACAGGACACCCTGGAGAAGATGCTGATGCTAGGGAGAGTGGAGGGCAAAAGGAAGAGGGGCCGACCAAGGGCAAGGTGGATGGATGATATTCTAGAGGTGACAGACTCGTCCCTGGGGGTGGTGACGACTGACAGGAAGCTCTGGCGTGGGCTGGTCCATGAAGTCACGAAGAGTCGGAAGCGACTAAACGAATAAACAACAAGAAAGCCTGCAGACAGCAACCCTGTGAAGTCATTAAGCAATCTCAAGAAACTGTGTTTTGAAAAAGAATGGAAGCCTTACCCTTAAAAATTAGTTTCAGCCAGAATAGTCCAGATATGGTGCAGACAGAGTTCATCCAAAATAGTGGTTAAACACAGTTCTGATAAGTCAACATAGTCCTTTTCAGTCAAATGATGCTATTTCAAAGAAAAATTAAACAAAGATTTGTTTACTGTGATGGTATTTTAGAAAGGTGAACCAGAAAAATAAAATGTGGTTTATAAGTATCTTCCAGTTCATATTTACTGCTTTGGGGATATGTGTAGAGCCTTGCAAGTAATAGTATTTAGTTAATAACTATATAGCAAATAACTATATATTAATCTTTCCTGCTAGGTATCTACCACTACTGCTATTCATCACAGGTAAGGAGGGTTGTTACTGCAAAAAACAAACAAACGAACAAAAAAACCCTAATGGCACAGTTGAAATGTCTTAGATTCACTTAATATGGTTTTAGATTTATAAAATCCCATGCTTAGGCAACACTCATGCCCATCTACAAAACTGCATTGAAGCTGAAATGAAAAACATAGCACTGATGTATTCCCTGTACATGGATCCTCTCCTCCAAAAATATATGAAGACCCATGCCATGCGCTATCTCCAAAAGACTGCGAGATGCTATGAGAGTTGCACAGGCAATGCTCTCTAGTTTTATTATTCTTTGCTTTACTTTTTTGAGCAGTCTTTAATTTGGAATCTAATTTTTTCGTTTTATCAAGTATAACACCTATCAGTAAAAAAAAAAAAAATACTACAGGCCAGAAATACGTGTCATGAATTGTTATTAGAAATTGCCAATCATGTTTACCACCAGCAAATAGACAAGGAATATACATGATTAATTTCAGATCAAAGTATTGCTTGCTGTAGATAATTCAGGGAATTTTAAGAAATGTAATACAAACTTAAAGCAGCGTAGTCCTCAATGAATTATTTTACAGTTAGCATTAATGAAGTTAAGTGTTTCTAACTTCTGAAATAAGGAAACAAAAACAGTGAGAAATTCTCTTTGCATTTCATTTTCTGTAAAAGTAAGACACAAGGGGCAGTGTATTCAAAATGAAACTAGACAGAAGTTCCTGGAAGCTGTTGCACGCACCTCCCACAGTAGCAAGATTTAGCTTACAAGACTGTTTGCTCTCTGGATGATGAAAAATTACTCCCCAGCCAAGCAACTATTTATAACAAAACAGACCACCTCATAATTCTGCTCCAAAGAGCAGCCCAACCACTCCTAAGAACAAAGCTACACCTCTGATTCCTCTCAGTACCAACACTGTTCCATTCATTGCCAACTTGTTCAAACCACCTCATTTCTTAAATGAAAACAATTATCCTTAAAACTACTGTTGATAGCAAGCTTCTCACCAAATCCTTCATCCAATTATATAATTACAATCAATTTTATCTCAGCCCATGCCATAGCCAAGCCCACCTCAAAGTTACTCACAAGATAGTTTTCAGCAGAGGATGAATCTCTAAAAATATCCCAACGTACAACTTATATTGGCATTTCTATTCTTACCTTCCAAAACGTTCCCCTATGCTCCTGACAGCTTGAGGAGAGCCACAAATCTTCTTTGCCATGGGATCCTTTTAACAATCTTTCATTCTTCCAACACACTTCCCTACTTCTTTAACCTAAGCACTCTTTCCTACTGACATTTTCTATTTCATATATGCAGATCTATCCCTTTTTGAGGAGCACTTAAGCAGTGTTTCTTCATTCATATGCAGTTAATCTTCTCGTCTCAAATAAATTCCACATCTGCTTTCTAGCCATCCAGTTTTTTTCTGTACCTAATCCTTCTGCAATTTGTTCCTTTTAACAAGCCCCACCCAAATTTAATATATCGTTCAGTATCCGACTATTTTAAATGCAATTTCCAGAAGTATTTCCTTCTCTTCAAACATAAATATTAACCAGATCTATAATCAGTTTTTAC
The DNA here is from genome assembly GCF_035149785.1 of Candoia aspera. Classification (NCBI taxonomy): domain Eukaryota; kingdom Metazoa; phylum Chordata; class Lepidosauria; order Squamata; family Candoiidae; genus Candoia; species Candoia aspera. The sequence goes on from NC_086153.1 coordinate 316,777,184, forward strand.
ATACATGTCAATATAGCCTTCCTGCTCATTTTGAGATACAGATCTAGTGAACATCCATAGCAAAAAGCACCTCAGATTCCCCACTTGTGTGATAAAATCTTCAGAGCAACAAAAAATATTAAGTATTCTTAGATACTGAAATAGGTAGAAACTTTAGCATATTTTGTGCATTACGTCAAATTCTATTTTTCTGCCCAAAGTAGGATTTAAGGCAGCTACCTCCAAAATACAAAATAGGAATAATAGGAACATTATTATTCTATCATTCACCCACAAAGAAACCACTAGCCTGTTTCAAATCACCTAAATATAACTTTATTCTTAGTTGGCCAACCCTGCATAGTTTTGGGAGTTATGCAGGGTGTGGTCTCAGATGGGAGACCTTCAGAGAATACCACAGCTATAGGCTACACTGGGGAGTCAAACAAAATCCCAGAAAAATGCAGTGCCAAACCACTTCCTATAGCTTACAATTTTTGCTCTCTGGTTAGTCAGAGCAAGTAAAGCTCAGCTTGAAGGAGACGCCACCTTTAATACACCTCTAAATTTATTTCCTGACTTTAACTTTTTTTCCTGTTTCACAAGTCTTCCAACTTACATAGGATCTTATTCAGCAATCTTACATAAATATTTCAAAAACATATCCAGATATCAATACCACCCTGTGCCTATTCAACAATCATCCCAATTCCTACTGTTTTACCATTATACTGCAATGCCCTACCCCCAAAATACTGTGTCTCCTGCAAACCCACTATCTAAACCCAATCTCTGTTTCAAGATAAATCTCTTCTTCAAGATAGGTCTCTCCAAACACTTCAACAGAACATTTGTAAGGTACCCCTCCCCCATTACTGAAGTATTATGGGACTGCACTTCCACCCACCCCACACACCTCCGAATCATACTCCCAACACTCATTGGTTGAAGAGAGGCCTCAAAAGTAACATACACTATCCATATATCTTATTATGCATGACCACAACCAGCTAAACCAAAGCACCTCTCTTCAGAAATAAACCTCAGCTGATTCTCTAGTGTTTCAGTCAAATAAATCTACTCAGCTCATGCCCACCCACTTTTCCTAAACCCTTCATTCAGCCTCAGGAGCCTGCCACAAAACTCTTTCTCACATTCAAATACCATCCTAAGCACCAGCCGTTTCTTCCTTGCCATCTCTTCAGTGGGCTCCTCAATTCCCACTTCCTTCCACTAATTCTGCTTGTCTTTTTCTCCTCTAACAGCAGACTCTCTCCTTGCCACCCAAACCTTAATTTCCTTTTATTGGGGGCTTTTGTGTCTGCTACCCACCCTCATCTTGCTCTTCATCACTCTCTTCCAGATTTCTCCCAGTCTTCTTTATATAACCGTAGTTCTTTCCCCAAATTGGAGCCCTCCAGATGTGTTGGACTACAACCCCAGTTATCGCTAACAAAAGATAGGAATTATAATTCCAAACATCTTAAGAATACCCGTTTGTGGAAAAAAATTAACCCAGCTCATTAGAGAGAGAGAGAGTATGTGTGTGTGTTTGTGTTGGCGACTTGCTCAATGTACTGATTTCCCTAGCCAAGCAAGCTTCTCCCAGACGATTCACATCCTCATCCCCTCCCAGGCCCCCATTTCTTTAGTATCTGGCCGAGATACCCCTAGTCCTAAGTATGCAAGTTCCCCTCGCCACATTCTCCAGCCCCTATTTCCTTACAACTCCCCGAGACACCCAAATGCAGATCTCTTTTAGTCGTAACTCTTGACCTCCACCTCCCAATTTAGCCCACCACAGTCCCTCCTCGCCCTGTAGTACCGCGACCAGCCCACACTTGGCTTCTCCCACCTTCCCGGTCGCCTGCCCGTGTCCATCGTTCCCGCGCCCCAGACCCGAGTTCATCCAGCCAGGGTCTCGCTTACCTGCTAGAGCTCCAGAGCGAGTGAAGGAACACACGGGATCCCCTGTCCCTAAGCTGGGCGGCGCGGCGCTGGCTCCCAACCCAGCCAGCCGGGATCCCTTAGAGGGGCTGGGATGGCCAAATGCTTGCGTGCTGAGGAGAGACGGGAAGGAGGAGAGGAGGCGGGGGGAGAGGAGGAGGAAAGGGCGGTGGCAGCAGCAAATGAGCCCCACCCCCTCCTCGCCGGATCTCGGCGACAACAAGAGCCGTTACTCCTCCCCCCCGCAGGAATAGCCCCAGACTAAGCGGAAGGAGGGGCGTACCCGCGCCCACTCGATCTCGTCCTCCTCGAGAGCTCCTCGCTATTGGCCAGCCACGCCCCACCCTGCCCAGCAACCGATTTCTTACTGGCTTTCTGGTTCGCGGGGTCCGCTTCGTCTCGGAGAGCAACTCTGAGTTAAAGAGGGCGGAGCTACACTTGGGCGGCTGTCCAATGAAATGCTCACCCGCTACTTCTTCCTCCCCTCCTTTTTTTTTTCCTTTGCTCAGCTGCGGTTTCTTCCAGAAGGTTTTTGCCTCCGTCAGGGAGGGCGGGAGCGGTTTTTCGGTGGCGGAGAAGGGCAAGCGAGGCCTTTTGGCAGCCGGATGCGGGCACGTTTACTTAGAGATAGGCCTTACTAATTTAGGTGAGAGTCCCTCCCTAATAATCACGTTTTAGGAGTACTGTACAGGCCGAATAGGGAAATACACCCCCCCCCCTTTTAATCGTATGGCATAGCAGTTTGGTGTTCATGCTGCTTTTTTCTTGCTGGGAAATCCTTATGAGGTCCAGCAGCCAGATGTGTAGACTATTTAGCTGTGACAACTCATGTTCCTGGGGTGCACCACAAGGAGGCTAGACTACATTGCACCGGGTTGGGCTGAGAGAAAGTGACTGGCCTAAGTCACCCAGCTGGCTTTCGTGCCTAATAACCCCCCTTTATCCAGTGTTTCTCTCATACAACTTAAAAACCTTGCTTGTGAAGCGGGCTTTTACACGTGTTCACCAGGAAGCAACAGTTGCTGATCTTAAGGGGATGCTGCTGCCTTTGAGCTAAGGTGGCAATACAGGAGTATCTGAGTTGTTGGGCCCAATTTTAACCACACTTGGAAAGCAAGACATGTACGCGGCCTGTGATTTTTCCCAGTCCTGAACTCAAAAAAACAGCTCACCTAGCTGGTCTAGCCTAATGGGGATGACAGCTTCCCTGGTGCTTTGGCGTTGAACAAGCATTCATTTTGAAGAGAGTTAAGCACCGCAGTCTGATGCTTAGGTGATGATGACCCTGTTCCCCATTTCAACTTACATGCTGAGGAAAAGTTAGTTATGGTGCTAGTAAGGGTACACACCCTGAAGTTAAGTGGGACTTTACTTGTGCAGGAGGAGTCATTGCAGAGAGCAGCCCAGTATGTTTTATGTTTAGCGCCATAATTATAAAATGCTTTGGGGCAGAATTGAATTTGGATTGCTTAAGATAGGGGTTGGCTTTGTGGGACCAAGATCCTTTGTATGAAACCAGAATCCCATCGTAGTTAATGAATTATAAAATTAGATCCACCATGGCTTGGACTTTATTGCATTTTATGCTGACTGATTATTGTAGTATTTATGATTTTATTGAATTTTTAAATTGTTTTTATTGTGAACTGCCCAGGGTCCCCTGTGTGGGGGAGATGGGCGGTGATAAAAATCTGATAAATAAATAAATAGTTAATGCTATTTTGTGTGACCATGTTTATTTGCAAATAAACTTGTTTCATGTATTACTGAAACCTAGTTTAAACAGGACAAAGATGATATACAGAGATTTGCTGTCCTAAGTTTCAGGTCAAACAGCAGTTGCAGTGTCAAGAGGTGGGCCGGGAGAGAGCTAATCTTAAAAAATAGCTTGCCTACAAACAGGGATTGTATGCTTGGGGTGATGGGAGTGTAAGTTCCTGTAAGTGAAGTTGGTTTGTGGGGACAAGTTAGGGATCTTGCTCATATGCTGTCCACCTACTGCCTGTGGGATCTGTTCCTGAGGTCCTGGAACTTGTTGCTAGATCTGTGTTGTTATTAGAGGATTCAGCTTCCATGCCTGGAGACCAGTGGGGGAGATGGATCTGAGAAAGCTTAGAAGTTTATGGATTCCATGACAACAGTGAGTTTGTCTCAGTAATTATAAGCCTGACCTGTGCTGGTGGACATAAGCTTCATCTGGCCTGTGCTTCAGAGCAGCTGCAGTGTGATCTGAAAATGGAAGATACTACTTTGAGACCTTTGCCATGGTTGCAGCCTAAGATCTCCACATGTGGAAGGACCAATTAAGATGGTCTTCCCCAGGCATCTTACAGATCCTGATAAATTCCAACAGAGTTTGGGGGATTTCCTAGTGACCTGATAGGTAAAGTTCCATTGAGGCCTTTCTATAATGTTGAATCAGGAGGTGATCAGGATGCTTTGAGTGATTGCCTCTGAACAGCCTTTCTTTGTTCACCAATCCCAGGATGCTCCTAATTCACTGTGGAACTCTGAGAGATAAAACAACAGAAATGAAACATGGAGCGTCTGTGGTAGAAGCAAAAAGTCAACTTAACCAAACATGAATAAGAGAATATGCTCAAACGTGTACTCTGGTGGCAAGTATGGTGACTTATCAGTATTTTTATGTCTTTATTACATCAGCAGGTTGTCATCCAGTATCTTTGTTTAACATAGCCTATTCTCTGTAAGAAAACGGTAGAAAGGAAGATCTACCTATGGCTTACTTGATGTGCTTGCAGATTTTATTGATACAGTCACTCAAATTCACTTGAATCTTGATTCTTAATCGATGGGGCCTGATGGTCACTGGGCAACATCTTGTAATATGATCTGAGACTCATTTGGGCTTGTGGATTTTCTCACCTCTACCCTTTAACATTTACATTAATCCACTGGGAGAGATCATCCATTGGTTTGGGATGTGGTATCCCCAGGATGTTGATAATATCCAGTAGTGTATCTTCACCCCCAAAATGTTTTTTCTTATATAAAAAGATATACAAATGAAAAAGCAATTAGCAACAATAAGAGAGAAAACAATGAAAAAATAGTTTGTCAAATAGCTCTGAGTTTTAAAAAAAGTATATACATAATTGTTGAGTAGGTGAATGTAGCCTGTCAAATCTCAGAGATAGAAGCATGATTAAAGCAGGGTATTGCGTGTCTCTAACCATATATTGAGTGAAAATACATCAGAGTGCTGCGGAGTTTGGCACTTACCTGAATAATAGATTAAATTATCGTGGCTGTGTTCACACAACATGGCTGAGTGAATCATCCTTCTGCCAGTTCACTTATTTCCATGTACTAGCAGCCCAGTCAGGACGACTCAATCCATCATCTGTCAGTCATCTTTTAGACTTTCTAGTACATGCGCAGCATCTGAGAGGCTATCACTTTCTTTCAGCTTCTGTTTTTCTCTGTTTTTGCTGGAAAGGAAAAAAAATGGTAGAGTTAGGATTGGTGCTCCAGTGGACATGATCTCAAGGCAGTGGTATCCACTCTTTCTCCTTTTCACTTCCCCTCCTGCCAGTGTGGCTACTGCAAGATGAAAAGCAGTAATAGTCACAGAGGTGAAATGCCTACAAGTGCCCCAGTCATGTGGAACAATCTTTCTACAGTAGGATCTTACCAGGGAAGGCAGAGGAATCAATTCCCTGCTACATTTTTTGGATGATACGGTAATTGCAGGAATTACTCTCACTGCAAAAAAATTCAGGGCTCTTTGGGCCTAAATATAATCACCTTAGGGAAAATTTACAGACCCATTTCCCCTATTCATATAACATATTAAACTGTGTCCCCATTGTTCATTTACATTTGTCATGCAAATAGGGCCAACATGAATCATTCTTATGCATAATGTAGGAGAAAACATGGTGTTGGTTAGGACAAGCAAAATATCCCCCTCCTTAAGTTACCTTCCCAAACTATAGGGCATGTCATCTCAGTGATAAAAAGAGCTTAGAAGGCCAAGCAATGTTGATAAAGCTGGGAAAAGATACTAGGAGGCAAGCAAAGGCTCTGGGAAACAAGGCCAATATAAGATAAACCCATAAAAACAATTCTTTAGAAAGCAACTATGTTACTAAAATACTATCTTTGTCCTGTCAATACACCATTGTTTTTGTAGTTCCACACTGTTACTACATAGAAACTACCCCATTTAGGACCCCACCACATGAACCATTTGCATGTATGCTTAACCCAATCATACTAGTTAATCTTACGTATTATTTTCATTTTCATAACCCTATATAAAGGGGTTGCATCCCCAGCTCTTCTTAGGTTTGCTTTTAATGTTGCTGGTACCATAATAAACAATTTTGTGCTTCAGTGGAAGGGCATACTGGTTTCCTTTACAAACAAACTCTTGGGAGAAATTGAAATTGGGGACTATATCTCCAAAAATTACTGCAGTCTGAGTGGGCTTTAGGCCAAAGGATTGGAAGGCAAAAGTAGTGTTGTGGCTGCATTCTAACTGATCGATTAGACCTTCTAGTAAGCTCTTAATCCAGACAGCATCTACCTGTAAAGGTAGGTTAGGGCAATAATTTGCAAAAGCCTGGAGAGCATGACACCATTGAGGGATGGTGGTAGCTGTGTTGTAGTCAATGTACAGGTAGTCATCACGTACCGACCGGCTGCTTAAAGGCTGTTCGAAGTTACGATGGTACCCCAAAAGTAGATTTCCTACTGGGGCCTGGAATTATGACCCTCACAAGGCCTCTGCAATCATGTGAACGAGATTCAGCCATTCTGGAAGTGGTGGCCATTTTGGGTCACATGTCCGCCCTTTGGAACCAGGAAATCCTCCAAGCTTAACAACACTGGATTTCTGAGGCAGCAGGCCCGGTCATGTGGTTGCACTACTTACTGTGATTTAGGAGCCGGCAGAGGGAAGCTTGGGCGTGCCTTGCAGTACTGTACAGGAAAGGTAAGTACTTTTTCCATGCATTACTGTACTTACGCTTGCCTTTAATTTTTTCCCAGATTTTGTTTAACTTAAATAGGATTTGTATGTTGCTATGCATGTTCCATCCTCTGTCTGTCTGATTTTTAATTATATTTAGCAATACTGAATGCTGGTTTGTTTTTAAAACAGTTGTTTTATAAAAATCAGATTTATATACAGTACTGTACAGTAATAAAAGCTGCAGAGTTTACTAGAGCAGGAAAAAAAAGTTACAGTACTGTACAGTACTGTACCTTTAAACCTGTTTAGTACCGTACTGTAGAAGGTTCCAATGAAGACCTCACAGTAAAAGTTTTTAATAATCAACCAATAATATTAGTTGAAAATAACAGTAGTATTAACTGAAAATACTACTAGTGTAGCCACAGAAGCATTTCCATAGTCATGTTTTGGTGGAAAACATATGACTATCACACTCCGTCCCTGCCCTCTTCCCACTGCAAGTAACTCCTGGTTGGCTTAACAACAGCACCGTTTGCTTAACAACCGAAGGAAACCACAAGCCCTGATCTTGAATCACTTAATGACTGCTGTGACTCACTTAACAGCTGCAGTAAAAAAAAGATTGTAGAAACAAGTCTGGCTCACTTAACAACTGTTATGACTTACAACCGAAAATCTGGGCTCAATTGCGGTTGTTAAGTGAAGACTACCTGTAAAGAGTGTCATTTAAGTTGAGTAGAGTAAGAGAGAAATCTTGTGTGCTACTTGAGGGAAGCCTTTGCTTCTCCCACAATAAAAGGTTTCCTAGGGCCAATCATCTCTCCACCCAAATGGAATAGTTAGATGTCAAGAGTGTACCCACATATTATTTTACCATCTCATTTGGTTCTGTTAAATGAATGCACACACAAATCTGAAAAGGGAAAAGTGGTAAGAAATGCAGATTGAGATTGATGACTCACACCCTGTAAACACTGGGATTCTTTTCAAGTGTGATAATAGATGGGTCCCATTTAACAGTTCTATTGTTTCATAATACATACAGGTAGTTCTTGCTTAAGAACCACAATTGGGACCAGCAACTCTGTTGCTAAGCCGAAAATCATGTGACTGCAATGGGCTTACAACTTTACTTCCCCTTTGGTCATTAAGTGAAGTGCTGTGGTTGCTAAGTGAAAAATCATGTGACCACTTAAGATTTTACTTCTGCTTGTTGCAAGCTTGTTGTGATGCATGCAAATGGTGATCACGTGACTGCGGGATGCTGCACTGGTCATAATGCAAGGATTGGCTGCAAACTTATTTGTTTAGCACCATTGTAACTTTGAATGGTCGCTGCATGAGGCAGTTGATAACAAAGGACTACCTGTAGTAATCAGCAGGTTCTACTTCCAAATCTATCCTCTGCCAATTGCAAGTGATCAAGAAGAGTACAAAGCCAACAATCATTTAACACAAGCAGATGTGAAAGGTTTTCAGTGTAGAAATAGTATAATGCTGGCTTTCAGGGTGCCACTGCCCAAAGTTCAAATAGTCCAAGGATCATGATGGTAGTTAACCTGATCATATTTCAGCTGGTCTTTTTTCACTTCTGTATTGGAGGAGTGATGGTAAATCACTTGCTAGGTCAAGTGGGACCAGATAGCAGATCCTCTGAAGGAGTTACTTTCCAACAATGGGATGCATGCATCCAGGAAGTTTGACCCTTGCATTTCAGAGCAGTGTGAATTGTCCCAACACTTTATGGTATGGTCCTATCCACTGTGATGGTAGGCAATTGTTTCTCCAGTATTCATGGATGAGGATGTAGTTGCCAAGCTGCTAAGTTAGGAGACTTGGACGCTAGTTTCATGATGTTGGAAATAAGACTGAAGTCATTTAGTGATGGACAGACAGCGCCTGTACTACATCTTCATCCAGGCCAGCGAGGTTTCCTTTTGTAATAAGCCAGTTGGGGCTGGTTTGTCCCTGCATTGGCCAACCTTACACAATTTCAAAAGGAGAAAGGCCGTGCTTTCTGTTAGAAAGGGTTCTGATTCCCATGAGAATACCTGTATGTGGGAGGACATCTGGCCATGAGAAGCCAGTATCAGCAGTATTTTTGGCTAATTGAGTTTTAATGTCTTGGTTCTACCACTTTACATAGACAGAACTTTGTGGATTTGGACGTGTAGATCTGTGGCCTGATACCCATACCTTTGCAAATCTTGTGGTAACCTGACTGGTCAAATGAGCACCCATGTTGGAATCTTATGAGAGGAGCAAGCCCCACTTAGGAATAAATCTGTTAAGTTTCTTTGCAACAGTGGCATCCACACAGTGACAAGGGTAAGATGCTATCCTGAGAAGGTACAGACCATTACCAATAAATAACAAAACTCATTCTTTTTGGAATCTATCAGAATGGTCTATATACTCCACCTTCCCTTAAGCTCTCAGAGGGAAACAGAGATACAGAGTTTACCTTATGTCATGCCCCCATGTATGAGGTTTTACATGACTTCCACTACCACCCTCCAGGGGAGGGGGCGGAATTTCTCTAGTTTTTAACTTAAGTCCTAAAAGTAGTACACTGTATGTAGTCATCCTGAGTGCAATGTCCATGAGTAATTCCTGGTACAGGGTTTGTACTCCATGGAATAAGATCTTGCTATGTCCCTCTGACAGTTCCTAATATGGATGAAACTGGTTATGTATTGCTTCCTGATGATCAATGTAACATTCCTTTTGGGGAGTTCTGCAAAGCTTGGAAGGGTTCCTGTACCGAAGATCTGGGTACTGAGAGTGTAACCTCTCCCTTGTGCAGAAGGTACCTGGGGCAGGAGGAATACAGATACTGAGCTTCTTGATTTATAAAAGAAGCATACTAGACAAACAAAATTGACCTCCCCCCCCCTTTTTTTTTGCATGAGACTCTTCCTGCTTAATGCAAATCAAATGTGGAGCCACTGGGCATCTGTCTGAATGTTGCCAGATCCCATGGGAATCTGCTGCACATCTTGCACATATCCAGCAGCAGTATTCTTGAGTGCAGGCTCCATCTTGTAGACATTTGAGGTCCTCTGGGATGAACTGGATTAGAGTAGGAAGTGGAGATTGAGTATCTCCCAGGGGAGTAGGTGAAGTTACAAAGCTGCTGCTGCTGCTTATAAATCCACTTCCCTTCATCTTCTAAAAAGTAAAGCTGTAAATGGTTTTGGATGCACATCTTCCAAATAGAAATACAGATACTGCACAATTCTGAGATCAAAGTTCTGCTGAGTGGGAATTGGAACTCCTTTGTGGATTTTGCATAGGCATGCCATTTGTGTAGTTATTTAATGGCCCAAGAGCCATAAATATCTTGCATGAGTTCAAATGGAATTTCATTGGCTAGATATGTAGACCTGCTACACTCTAGGGTCCTGAAATGCTAGAGTCAGGTCATCATCAAGTTTCTACCTTGCACTTGGGACACACCCTGTTGAAAAGCCTGAACCTGGGATGCTGCCTACTATACCTGCACTCATTATAAATCTGGATCCAATGTTTCCCATGGTCAAGACTTTCACATAGACACAGACATTCAGGGAAGGATCAGTAATTGGGGGTATCCTTTATCTCTGCTGATTGTCCACCAACAAGAAACAAAGAGGAAGGGGATCACAACCATATCAATCTGTACCTCAATGACCACATGTCTGATAGCTTGCCACAGAAGTACTGCCACAACTTCTAACACAAAATTGTAGGAGAAATTTCATCAATTCCATCCAAGAGTGTGTTTGTAATGGAGACCAGTACACTCTTTGGTTGAAGCACAAATTGTTTATTATGGTACTAGAAGCAGAAAAAGCAAACCTAAAAGGGAGCGGAGAGGCAAACTCCTTCATATAGTTATGCAAATTAGAATATACATATGATTGACCAATATACATATGATCGACCAATTAAGCATACTGTACATATGAATGATGCATATGATTAGTGAGGTCAGGTATGTGGTGGTTTCTTTGTGGTAACTGGAATTACAAAAATAATGGTATATTAAGAGAGGAAAGACAGTATTTTAGTAATGTAGTCCTTTTTTAAAGAGTTAATTTTATGGGTTTATCTTATAGCAGCCTTGCTTCCTAGAACCTTTGCTTACTACTAGTATCTTTTCTCAGCTTCATCAACATTGTTTGGTCTTCTAAGGAGAGGGCCATTTGGCTTGTCCTAACCAGCACCATATTTTCTCCTATGGTAGCATGCCTAGACCACAGCAAAGACTTTGACAAAGTGCCTCATGATATTCTCTTTCATAAAATGGTAAAATATGGGCTAGATCAGCCTTTCTCAACTTTTTGACCATGGAGGAACCCTTGAAATATTTTTCAGGCTTTGGGGAACCCCTACACATTCAGGCTCAAATATAGGCCAGAACTTAAAAATTATTAAATTTGTTTCATGTGTAGGCCTGTAGATATGCATTAACAGTGTTCTTAAACTAAAAATAAAGAATGAAACTTAGATCTTTAATATGAAGTTGCCTGAACTTGAAATAATTTTAAAAATAAATCGTGATCTCCCAGGGATCAGCTGTAGTGATTTGTAGACCATGGCTTATGGCTTACTTTCATGAAGCCAGTCAATTGTGCCTTACTCAATGACTGTTGATTAAATAAATCCTGGGTTAAGGAGAAGTGTAAATACAGTCACTGAAACAGAGAAATTTGGAAATCTACATTTTTTGTGCACATTTCAAAAATGATTCAGAAGAAATTTGGGCCTTGTGCAAATTCAGCACCTCCCTGTTATTCATTAAAGTGGACTGATACTTTTTTTTCAGGCTTCTGCATGAGTTTGAAAAAATTCTGAAAGAGCCAATTCAACTTTTCAACCAGTAGGATCTTTTTTGTTTTAAGCTTGCCAGGCTGCTTTAATGAATAGTAGCATTAAAAGCTCCCAACTCTGAGCTGTGAGAATCCAAATAATCACTAGATGGTATTAAAGACGGAGTGCTTTTTGCATTTTTGTGCTCTAGAGACCATCCAGAGTGTTTACAAACCAGATGTTGTAGGTGCCATGCTCACACTAGGTCCGAAGCACTTCTTTTACACTGTTTTTGAAGGTTGCACAGCCCCATATTTTATCCCATTTGCAGCAATAACAGTCCTTCTTTGTTCTCATTTATTTAAGATTTTATTAGTGTGAGATGCTAGATTTGGAATTCCAGATTCCAGCTAGGGGCATCACTTACACTGGTCTATAAAAAAGAAAAAAACCCCATAACCTTCAAAAAGGTGACATAAGAACAGATGTTTGTGTATATATTTGCAAATTTCAAAATTGCTACTATAATAGAAGCAGATCACATTTCACCATAATCTGTTGTCCTAATGCTAATTTTGGATGGGCAACACAAGAACTTTGCTCTAACGTCTTAGTTCCTTATTATTAAACTGAGTTTGAATTGGATTATTCTGTAAAGTAGAGCATGCAGTCATGCTGGGGTGACCTTTTCTCAGGTTTTAGGATTTAAATTTTGGGAGTGGCAGCAGAAACAGTGCTAATGCATGCCCATGAGCAAAAAGATGTGTGTTGAAAACACTGCAGCTGTTGAAATAATGTTTGAATTTCCTATAAGATACTATAGACATTTGTCTAATGTAGGCAGAACAGTTCTTTGCATTTAATAAATAATTACTGAGTCTTTGAAGGTATCTACTGTAATGGAGGGAGAGTGGCAATTCAGGCATCAATTTCATTATGAAAGCAGAGGATCACTGAAATGTGCCCAATTTTTTAATTCACTAAGTACTGAAGTCTAATATTTTCCTTGATTGAGAGCCTTCATTTTTTAAAGCAAAATTCACCCAACCTTGCAGAATAGAAAATACTGTGTATTTCATAACTATTGTACAAATATGCAATACCCCTTCCCTTCTCTAAGCTAAGTACTGTACCATTTATATAATCCTATTGCACTTGCCTCCCCTTAAAAGACTTGCACCATCAGATCTTGGCACAATTGGCTATGGCAAGCAAAACTTGTGTGTGCACTTTTGAAATAATTTGTAGAGAGCAATTCAAGTGAATAATTAAACAATGCTATGACTCAGAGTAAATCATTACTAAGCAACAGCCGTTATGGTTTTATATATCTGTAGGAAAATGCTCAAGATTAACTTTTTGTGTATGTATATTTGAATATGTATATGTATACCATGGAGCTTTAAGTTCCATTCCATATAATCAACAAAAACAAGCTTTCCTATGTAGTACATCAAGTTATGAAGTGTGCTGTCATGCATTCCTTTTTTAAGGCACTTATTGCACTGCCACATACATACCCCATGCCTAAGATACAGATGAGGAACGATCTTGCAGTCTCTTCTGTGATTTGAAATGGTACAATCCAGGAAAAACTTTATCGCTCATTTTGCTGACTTGAGCTAAGAACCTAGTTATGTGTCACAAAGGTCCAAGGTACTTTTGCAGGGGAGAGGCTGAGGGCATTTTGAAATGGAACAGCTCCTATGCCTAGATTTGCATTGATTGATTGATTGCCTGTCTTACAGATAGTAGAAAAAAGTGTTTGCATTTACTTTCTTAACACTGTTTTAATTTTTAAGGGAAAAATACAACACCAGACTTCTGTTAAAATACTTTTGTGTGTAGTTACACCAAACAGCAGCTTTTGCTGACCTGCTGCCCTCAAAATGTATTGGACTTCAACTTCCATAGTTCTTAGTCATGATGATCTTAAATATATTGAGAGACTGTGTTGGAGAATGAGCACTAATGTTGGCAGAAGTATAACACATCAGTAGCAATTTAATGCTTGGGTTTCAGCTTTTGGAACTGTAAGATCTCCTTGCATTGTAGATTGGGATGAACTTCATTTTCTTTCAGCCCCATCATTCATGGCCAGTGGGATAGTGGGAACTGTAGTTCCAACAATATCTTGATATATCTAGTAGGGAATTATCCAAGAGCCCCCACGACTTTTTGCTGTCTACTGTTTTTCAACAGTATTGATCTCAGAGAAGCCTAACTGTAGGACAATGTTGCTATGTAGCCAGTGCTAAAAAGAAGGGGAAAAAAGGATGGGTCTGTTTGGCTGTTAGGCATGAAACTGCTATGAGTGTTCATGGGTTAATAAACTAGAGAGGTGGAATTCAGTATAGGAGAGCTGTCTCTTCTGGAGAGCCATTCAGTTTTCAGTTTAGGGCTGTGCTGAAATACTATCTTACATTTCCTACTAGTTCAGTTCATCCCACAGAAAGACACAAGAGAACTCCTTTTTTCCCCCCCTCCAGTAGCTTGGGAGACTTCAGAGCAGCCTTTCTCAACCTTTTAACCCTGGAGGAACCCTTAAAATATTTTTTCAGGCCTCAGGGAACCCCTGCAAATTCAGGCTCAAATATAGGCAGAACTTAACAAAATTATTGTATTTGTTTCATGTGTAGGCCTGTATATGTGCGTTAACAGTGTTCTTAAACTAAATAATGAAACCTACCTCTTTAATGTGAAGTTCCCGAACTTGAAGTAATTTTAAAAATAAATTGTGATCTCCCAGGGAACCCCTAGTGACCTCTTGTGGAACCCTGGTTGAGAAACCCTGCTTCAGAGTGATGGAAAGATGGGTAACAGAGAGCAAAGCCTGCACCCTCCATTGATTCCAATCATAGAATAGGAAAAAGCATCACCAAGTAAGTATAAGATAGAGAAATGTAGAATCTATTGACTGCTAGATCCATTACTGCTGATCAGTGATCTTAAAAGGCAGATGCTATCTACCACTTCAATGTCTTCATTGTCCATTCTAAGGCTGGTTGCTGTAGCTGTTGTCATTAATTTGATCGCTTTTATATTTAATTGTAATCCTGTTAGCTCACCATGCTCCTTGACTTTCATTAGTAGAACTTGCAGATCATTTGCATTTTCAGCTATCAGAGTAGTGTCATCAGCAAAGTGCAGGTTATTGATGTTTCTTTTGTACTGGAAAAAATAGATGTAACAAAATAGAGCTTGCATCCCCTTCCTGCCTATCTTTTGGACATGACCAGGATCAAACCTACCTCCTCTGTCTAAAACTATCAGACCCAAACTGACCGACCCAGCCCTCAGAGGAAGACCCTGCAAAGAATAGAAGCCTCACTCATGTTCATAGTAAAGCCTGCAGGCAGCCCTAAGGAGGGAAATGCAACTTAGTAACAATGTGAGAAAATACAACATTCCATCTCTTTAACAAGGGACTTCTCCAGCATTGCTGCCACTCCTGAAAGGGCTGTTTTGGATGGAAAACCTGCCTAGCTTCCCCCAAAATTGCCAACCAATCAGATGCCTAGGATTTCCTGCCTTGTAGCTCTTAACTTCTATAAAAAATCTTTGCTTTCCCATTGTTTGGGGTTCCTCTTTCTTGAAAAGTGGGGACCTAATGATCGATCATTGAATAAATGGTTGGTTATTTCTCCTCAGTGTTGTTCTGTTTTTTTCAATTTTTGACATTTTCCTCCCATTTTAAAACCATGCTCATCTTCCAATCCAGTTTCTCTCAGTATACATTCAGCATGTAGGTTGAATAAATACAGAGAATGCGCATCCTCATCTTTCTCCTTTGCCAACCCAGAGCCAGTCTGCTTCACCATCTTTTGTTTAAACTGTAGCTTCCAGTCATGAGTATAGATTTCACATGAGGACAATGAGATGGTCTGCATAAAAACCTTTCTATAGTCAATGAAGCACATATTGACTTCTTTTTGGTATTCTCTGGCTTTCATAAAAGGGATGTGGTGGCGCTGCGGGTTAAACCGCTGAGCTTGCCAACCGGAAGGTCGGCGGTTGGAATCCGTGTGATGGGGTGAGCTCCCGTTGCTAGTCCCAGCTCCTGCCAACCTAGCAGTTCGAAAACATGCAAATGTGAGTAGATTAATAGGTACTGCTTTGGCGGGCAGGTAACGGCGTTCCGTTTAGTCATGCTGGCCACATGACCACGGAAGTGTCTATGGACAAACGCCGGCTCTTCGGCTTTGAAACGGAGATGAGCACCGCCCCCTAGAGTCGGACACGACTGGACGTAATGTCAAGGGAAACCTTTATCGGCTTTCATAATTTTCTAGTGTGCATCAGCAATAATATCTCTTGTTCTTCATCCTTTTCTAAAGTCAGAACATACGCTATTTATTTCCAAATTAAATTTTTTTCAGCAGTTTTTATTTTAATTAGTCACATGATCATGATTTGGGCACTTGGCAACTGGGGCACAATTACAATGGTTGCAGCATCCCACGGTCACGTGATCACCATTTGTGATCTTTACTGTCGTCTTCTGATAAGCAGTCGTCGGGGAAGCTAGCAGGAAGCCACAAGTCACAATCATGCGACGTCACACTTAATCACTACAACCAGAACTGCTGTTGTAAGTCAGCATGGTCATGTGATTTTTTGCTTTATGCCCGTGTCGTCTAGTGATGGAGTTCCTGGTCCCAATTACGGTAATTAACTAAAGAGTACCCGTAGCTCTTTTCTATATAGAAAATATTATTTGGACTGTATGATAACTGGTTCTGTAGCCATTTATGTCCTTTTCCAATATTACCATTAGGAATGTGATTGTGTGGCCTCTTTGGGACTGAAGTATATCAAGCTCCTAGAGGATGTAATGCAAGACTGGCAAATAGCATGTGGCCTACAGCTTCCAGTTTTAGTCTAAAATAACATTTTTGCATAATGGTAGAAAGTATTGTTACAATTTTTTTGTTTATATTTTGGAGTTTCAGATGGAAAGATCCGTGGTCTGTGCCTATTACAGAACAGGATACAGTGAAGATCCTGAACACTAGAACTAGCTATTGAGGGAAAAAACATTTCAGGCTTAGAGTCTATATCTGGAAGAAATGTTAAGGATATTTTCAAGAATAAGCATAAAATTCTATGTTATGTTCTTGAAGGGTTCCACTGGATTTTCTGTAAATCCTCCATTTGGGTAAATACAACATTTTACCCTAAGAAGGGATAAATACTTACAATAAATATTTTCCATTTTAAAACACTTTGTTAAGATACTACTCAGAAAAGAATTTTATCAATCCTGTTCTTACAAGACAAAAATTAGTACTGCAAAAAAATTACTAATATCAGAGTAGTCACTTCATATTCAACTTTAATATAAAAAGATATTAATCACTTCCAAATGTTTAAGAAAGATCTCCTTACAAATTGTGTGGTCTGGCACAAAACTGAATTACAGAATTAGACAGTATTTGCCAAGATTAAAAAACATACAGTGCTATTTTCAAATTAGCTGTTTCAAAAGCACTTAAATTATTAAGGCCACAGTCATGAAGCTACTTTCTTGTTAGCTGCCCCATTAAATCTCAGGATGGGATAATCATGCAAAATGGTCTTAAGTTCCAACCTAAACCAAGACAAAGACATTTAATGATACACAAAAAAGACATGGATCTTTATGCTTAGAGGAGCTGCTATGACTGTGCATGATGAACACCCTTACTGGTTTAAAGAGTTATGGTTAACTTTACATACAAGACATACTGCACCTATGATCTTCTGGGAGATAACGTGTCCAATATTTGAGACCTGTGTTTGACCTCAGTATAACCGCCAGAGAAATCATTTTTAAAGAATTTATTTTAAACAAGCAACCAATCCAATTTTGATTACCGGGAACAAACAAAATAGCTAAAATTGCCTGTCAGGTGATGGAAATAATTTATATTGAAGCAAATGTTTGTCTTTTTCAAAATAATTGTTTCGTTCTTTTTCCTTCTCACCTTGCAGTTGTTTTATCTCCAGTTGAGGAAAAAAGTTGGGCAATTTATTGTAAATGGTATGCACCAGAAATTTTAAGAGATAATTACATGCATGTGAATGCATCTTTCTCTTAAAAACTAATTTGTTGAGATACAAATCATATGAATGCACATTTACGGGTTGGCAAATAGAGCAATTTAAGTTTGGAGAACTTTCAAAAGGCCTCTGTAACAGTTGGTTAGTAATTAGTGCAAGAAAGGGGTGTCCTCCCCTAAATATAAAAGTAGAATGGTAAACTTCAGCCAATAATTCGTTTGATGGCATAGTCATATAAATACTTATAAATAAAACCCATATAATATATGCTTGAAGGTAACAAAAACATGGCTTGAACTGAAGTTTAAATGTATCAAGAGTTCCTGAAGCCTCTTGGAAGTTCTTCCTCAGATGTTCAGGTTTCAAGAATAACTTGACCCCTAACACTATTTCAAGGCTGAATGCTGATAACAGCTTGGCTTGTAGTTACAGTTATACACACTTCTACTGCACTATGCAGGGGAGGTCAGTGGTAAGGGAGAAAAGTCCCCTTTTCAAAACGATTAAAAAAATACAACTGCAAATATTTCAAGATATTAAATAAGCAGTTTTGAGAGAGGATTCATAGCAAAAATATATCTTCAGAAAATAGCTATAAGATTCTGAACACTGATAAACACTTTTTTAAAAAAACCCTATAAATTTAAAAAGAAAAAAGGACAGAAAAGGCTAGTTAAGATAATGGGAATTATTCTTCAAGAGCTCGTGTGTTTAATAAACTTACAGAACATATCAGTAAGTATTTATGTGAAATTAAGGAGGGAAAAACCAAGCTTTTGGTCTTCATACCAAATTAATTCCATAAAACCAACCAATAAATTAGCAGGCACTAATGCCAGGGGTAGCTGAAACTTTCTCAGCTTAGGCCAGGGACAACTTTTGTTGGGCTAGAGGCTGCAATTTAGTCCCCTGACTAAGGTGACATCACTAGAAGGGGCGCACTAAAATTTTCAGTCTTGCCTTTTCCTTTGGTGATGGTTAATGGTAAGATACTTCTGGGAAATAATGTACTCAAATTGACCATTTTTCTGAATTTCAGTGGCGCACACTTAGGGTTCTGGTAGGCTACAGGAAGCCTAGGGGTTGCCCTCTCCTGCACTAGACAGTATGGGTTTTGACTTCATCTGTTGTATTCTAAGGACTGGAGTGTCTTTAACAGTTGCACCCTGCAGGCAGATATGGGATAGGCAAGAAAGAAGAATCCTGATACACTATTTTATGTCTCTTAATGCTAGAAGGGCTTCCTGGTTAGAGTTAGGCCTCAAAAATAGAAAAATGCATGGCCAGAACACTGAGGCGTACGCGATTAAACCCAGAGATCTCTTGACATGTCAGTCTGCTACTGAACATTAGGGAGTTTCCAAAGCAATTTGTGATACAGAATGGATTGCAGCAACTTTAAATAATTTTTTAAAAAGTTTACTGGCTTAAACGTATGCTTTTGACTATCTCTGAATTGTGGCCACTAAAATATATATACTTACAAGACTGAACACTACAAATTGCATGTTAATTTTATAAATTAACTCAATTTTGCAAAATGATGTGAATTGGGTGGTAGGGGAAGATCGTGTCCAGCTTTAAGACAGCAAAACATCTGGAAGTTTTACCGTTTAAGACCTAGTTTCTTCAAGGGATTTGCCTTTACTCTTAGTCTCAAGATTCAACCAGAATCTCCACAAAATGATCAAGCTCATTAAGATCAGACTTACAGTTAGAATTAGAATTTGTGGCTCCTTGAGGAAAAGTTTCAAGAACATCACAGTGTCCCATTTTTGTATTGCCTATCATTCCTGTTAATACAGTATCAAGATTGTAATAAGAACTGTCAACTTCTGAAAAAAGATCTTCAACAGCATCAGGAGTTTTAGTTTCTAAGGTTTCAAATATTTGATCTAATGATGACTTATGGAAGTTTCCTCTATTTTCTGGAATGCTATCCATCTCCCACATGTTTCCCTGCAAGTTTCTGGGTGCTTGTAGTACAGCAGGTCTTAAGATGTCTACATTCTCTTGTGATTGTGTGTCCTCAAAAGTTTTTGAGAAACCACTATACCCTTGAGCAAGCTTTTCTTCAGTTTGCTCTTTGGCGGAACGACAAAGAATATCTGTTGAAACAAGACGGTCCAGAGAGGCTGGTCCTGTACTCTGAGGACTTAGCATCTGCCAACTTCCATCTTGGGTCATTTCTTCTTGGATTTGCCGTACTGTGTTGGCTATAAGCACTGAACGATACAGATTAGGTTCAACAAGCATGTGGCAGAGCTGAAGTTTTACCAAAGACATGTCTAGCAATGACTGGCGCTGAAGGTTATACGAAGGAATAGCTTTAAAGCCTGTAAAACTTCCTTCAATATCATCCTCACCATCAATACATTTCCTCTTCAGTCCACGTACAAACATTGTGTCCTGTTGAAAACAGAAAGATACCATTAGATAAATGGATTAACTATCTTCTAAAGACTTTGCATATTAAATGAAAGCTGTTTGATCACATTAATAGATTTTCTGTTTACGCTGAAAATAGAATGTGTTGTAAGAAATAGGCATAATCTTTCCACTAATAATTTTTCAGAAAAGGAAGCCCTTTTAAAATAACATTTTGAGCTAAATAATGTTCAATGTGCTGTCTAGACCAGGAATAACTGTTTTGAATTATTTAACTACAAAGTTTACAGTATATTTATATTGTATGCCTTGTGTTTTGATTATTTTGTTGTAAACTGCCTAGAGTCCCTCTGGTGGGAGGAGATGGACGGTGAAAAATTTGATAAATAATAAAATAATAAAATAATAATTCAGACAACATGGCACCACCCAAGAGATCTCTGTAGTAGAGGTTAGATAACACATGGTGATTCTATGCTTTAACTTTAAATTACATAAATTACCAGCCTTCAACAAAGCCACTGGTCAACTGGGGGGAGGGAGGGAGGGAGGCAGAAAGATTTTATTTTAGCTAGTAATAGTGTACAAGTAAGAAGCTATATTACACTAGCTAAATAAGGCTGCCAGAAACCATTTTTTGCCCCAGAAAGTCTGAAAAACATATCTCTACTTCCAGATATTATTCCTGAGTTTCTTCAATTCTTACCATTGAATATTGCTATTCTGATTGATGGAATGCAGAAGGTATATGGTTATTTCATTTTCTCCCTCATTCTGCTCAGCTTATTTCTCTCTTCCATAAAGCAAACCTACTTTTTATCGTCTCCTTTACTTCCCACCCCCAGCACTATTATTTTCCTGGTACTTGAACAACTGGTTACTTAGAGTAATAGTAGTTTTTGAGTGAGAGACGGTTTGGTGTAGTAGTTAAGGCACCAGGCTAGAAACTGGGAAACCGTGAGTTCTAGTCCTGCCTTAGACACGAAGCCAGCTGGGTTATTTTGGGCCAGTCCCTCCCTCTCACCCCTAGGAAGAAGGCAATGGCAAACCACTACTGAAATCTTGCCAAGAAAACTGCAGGGACTTGTCTAAGCAGTTACCAGGAGTTAATACTGACTTGAAAGCACCAAAAAAAAAAAGTTTTTTAGTGCCATTTTTGAATTCATGTATACAGATTCTCACCCTACACAGAACTCCATTCAGAACCCTCCAAACTTAAGATGGTGGTGGTACCCCATCTTCCTTGTATAACAAACACTTTCCCAGCCCGAAGATGTGTGAGCAGTCATCTCCATAGCAGCTGATTTCCATCAAAAGGCAAGTACTTATTCAGGATTTCACCTTAATAATTTCATAGAATAATACCAAATATGGTGACAAGAGCAGAAGAGATGGCCATTAACCTTAAAGCTAACTCTGTGACACGCCAGGCTGTATTAAGTATTTCTTTAGCAAATCATTCTGTTGCCTGAAAAATCTGCAAAATCTGGTGTTTATTCTGTGGTAAATTGACAAGAAAAGGGGCTACCTTCTCAAAGAATGGTGTTTTTACCATGCAAAGTAAGAAGAGGAAGGGTACCTGAAGAATATAGCTTATATCCAAAACTATCTGACTTCTAACTTTCCAAGTTGCAATGGCACTGAATGAATGGCATTTATGACTAGTCCTTGAAGTTACTGCCATTGCAGTGCCCCTGTGGTCACATGATCAAAATTCAGACGCTTGGCAGCCTGCCCACATTTATGACCACAGGGTGTGCTTCAACTCTCCCCACTTGCCTGTCTCTCCCCCATCTCTGCCCTTTTGTCCATCCTGCCCTCTGCTGCAGCTGCCTTGCAAAGGGCCAGGCCAGGCCAGGCCTGCCTCATCTGCAGGAGGAAGACAGTGAAGGTCAGCTGGGGGCAGCAGAGTGCAGGGTGGCCAAAAGGGCAGAGGTGGGGGAAGACAGGTGAGAGGAGTTGAAGCAGAGGTGAGTGCAACAGGGCAGAAGCATGTGGTCCTGGCCTAATGACCACAACCAGGACTACTGAAACTGCTGTTGCTAAGCGGTGCAGTCATGTTTTGCCTAATGACTGCATCGCTTAGCAACAGAAATTCCAGTCTCAATTAGGGTCGTTAAGCAAGGACTACCTGTACATCACGGTTCTAGGACCGTTCTGGTAAATTTTAGATTTCGTCCTTTCAAATGCCTTAAATCTGCCATTGAGACAAAGGGTCACTTTCCCCCCATTGTTCAGACTGCATCACAATTCCCTTTGGTGACAATGAAGTGATTTTTTTTAACACATGAAGAGTTTTGTTCAACATTTATTGTTCTACAAAGCCATATTCTGCACATACCAATTTATCCACTCAATTTGTATCTCTCACTTCTGTTTCATTTGAGCACTCAGATGATATACAATATAAATTAAACAAACATAAAATACAGAAGATAAAAACAGAACCATTAACATTGCAATTTAAAGGTCCCACATGAATTTTATTTCACCTTCTAAAGAACTCCCTCACTGACTGCAACAGTCAAAAGTGCGAGTTGGTTGCCCTGTGCCCAAATCGTGATCATGTGAGTGCAGAGGTGGTGGGACAGCTTGAACTCTGACTGGTCCTAAGTACTACTCACTTAGCACTGTCTTAACTTTGAACAGTTGCTGAACAAGTGATAGTTAACCAAAAACTCTCTGTACTTTCTGAGGCTTGCTGATCCAACAGACCTTAATATCAGAAAGGTTTGTAATGTAGGGACAAATAGAGGCCCTGTTGCATTATCTCTAAACAGACATGTCACAGACAAGGGAACCAAGGCAATAAATTAACACACGTGGATATTCTAGGATGGAGAAGTGACCAGTCAGGATTTTAAAAGACTGCAGGAAAAAAGTACCTTTGTATGTGCAAAAAAAAAAAAAAGTTTAACCATATAAAGCAAAAACATGAATTAAATCAATGAGAAATTGACGTATTGTGCTATGCAAGTTTATAACTACAGTAACAATCCCAATGCCAGTATCTGCTCCTGTGGGACAGATACAACAATCATTGCTAAATAAACTTTTCTCTTTAACTGTTGGCTTCCTCTGATCATTGGGTGTGGGGTTGTTATTCCCTTCTTTTCCACTGGTACAGAAAAATAGACATTTGTTTCTGTCACTGATATATAAAACAGAAACTAGGATCTAGGACCAGTAAGAGAATGCAAAACTGAGCCTTGTTCCTTTGGATGCTCAGAGATCCAAGACTATTATGGTAATGTGGGCAGAAAAAACATGGCACCAGTAATAAAATGACAACTAATTGTTTAATCAATTTTTCTTCCATTTAGTTTAGCTCCTATACCCACTCTATACACTCATTCATTTTAGTGATTTTTGTCACAAACTTTTACCCCCTACATTATATATCACTTACCAATAATGGTGTTTGATGCACTCCTTCCTCTTCCCCCATTTTATAGAAGATTCCATACAGCAAGTGGTCTAGCACCACCTACCTGAGAGCAGTAAGAAATGTACTTAGTAAAATAAAGTATCTGGCATAGATGATGGGGACTTCTGCTTCTTCTGTGAACAAAATAATGCAAATAAAAGTATGTTAACCATTCCCTTTAGCTGTGACTACATTATATATGTTTTATGGAGCATTTTCAAGTACTCAAAACCTTTTATATATATTATACTTTGTAATTCTTATAACTACTCTATAAGAGAGGCCAGAATTATCCCAAATTGCAGATCGGGAGTGGAAGTAAATGTAACAGAGTAAGACCATGTAGTAGTTTCCCTGGAAAGATGCTAATTAAGAATTTCCTAGTTTGAAGCTAGTTTGTGCTCAGTAAACACAACACTGCATAGACTTCCTGCAAGAATTTCACTGTGACAACTGAAAATGCCCTCTATACATGTGTACACACACACATGTATTAGTTGAGTCAAGTTTTTTAGGTCCCTACTCATTAATTAGGGACGCGGTGGCGCTGCGGGTTAAACCGCTGAGCTGTCGATCGGAAGGTCCGCGGTTCGAAACCGCGCGGCGGGGTGAGCTCCCGTTGCTCATCCCAGCTCCTGCTCACCTAGCAGTTCGAAAACATGCAAATGTGAGTAGATCAATAGGTACCGCTTCGGCGGGAAGGTAATGGCGTTCCGAGTCGTCATGCTGGCCACATGACCCGGAAGTGTCTATGACAACGCCAGCTCCAAGGCTTAGAAACGGAGATGAGCACCGCCCCCTAGAGTCGGATTCGACTGGACTTTACGTCAAGGGAAACCTTTACCTTTACCTTACTCATTAATTGTAAACTCATAAATAAACTGGGAACTACCTACCTTTCCAAATTCCAATACTTGGGCACCAAACACACAATTTTGTCACAGCTATAGCTTTATGCATTTAAATCTTAAACTTTTAAGAATCTGAAGTCCCTTTTAGTATTATCAGTTCCTCTTAGAAAATATACTATAGTTACTGTGGACTGGATCCAAAGAGTATTAGGAGATATGGTGTTTACCAAATAGCAGTCTATAAAAATATAGAATAACTGAGGTGAAAAAGCACATTTAAAGGTAGCTGAGGAAAAAAAGGTCTAGAATGACTTGAGTAAAAACACTAAGAAAATACAAGTTATATTTTACAGGCCTGGTCAACAAGGTTTTATGAGGAAGGATATGGAATGAGGCAGCCTTTCAAATCTGACAAAATAAATATTAGTCATACACTAATCATGGTTATAGAAACTGGCTTTTGAAGTCAGCAATCGAGTATATAGGGATGTATGGAGTCTAGTGATTAAAATGTGGGATGAAGATGGGGATTGGGATAAAAAAGTGGAGACTGCATATGGATATATGAAAATAAAGTTCTGGCCTATAAATGAGATGAAAAGAAGGTGGGACTGGAAGGTAACACAAAAAACTAAGGTATTACCAGATTATTTAGCAATAAGGATAGTAGTTACACAACTGCTGCTGTATGGCAAGAGCTGCTTCAGCAGGAAGGGTTATCTTTAGGAATTTACAAGCTCTGCATAGAACTACCAGGATTATATTAATGGATCTCAGAACAACACTGATTTTTTTACTCCTAAGTTTATTATACAATAGGATAAGCAACAACAGAGAGCTGTATTTAAACAGGAATTTTTGTTTAAAAAATGAAGGACTGCAAGAGGCTTAACAATTATGGCTGGTACAAAAAAAATGCTAAAACTGGTATATAGTAGCTCCAACACAGACAAAAGCACTTCCTCATTGTTTATTCTATTCTGTTTAACATAAAAAATAGTCTTAGTTAGGACAGCTTTATTAGATAATATTGGTGAGGACATGTACACATTCAGAGAATGTGAACTCATTCAGATATATTATGAATCTAGCATGCTTCTCCCACAGTTCACATGTTTCCTGCTGCATGTAGGGAAAAGCAATGGAAGATTTCTAATTCTGATTAATAGGTTAGGCTATCCTGTTCTATGAAACCAGTATTGATCTCGACTACATTTTATGAAAAGTAACGAAGGCCAAAGCATTGTTTGTGGCCTATTTTCTAACTTTACAGTTTAGGAGCTGAAAACATTAAACAGCATATTATTGTCAAACAGATGCAAAAGCTCATTTTCTCAAAGCAGCTCTAATGTTCACAGACAGGAGTCTGTTGCAAGACAGATGGGATAAAGGATACCTAATCCAATTTTCTCTTTGAAACTAAAGCAAACCCTGGGCTCCACCCTCTGTTAACACCCACCTTGTCCTTGTAGTATCGACAGAAGGATGAACCTTGCTGTACAGGTATGTCACTTGAAACTTCAAACCTTCAATCATGGAGGGGAAATACATGTGCCACATTTCCTTGGGTGAAATACATGTTTGCTGGGGATAAATAAGATACTATGAAAGTTATGATCAAGAAAAAGTACTACCAAGTTTTAATGGGACTGGATGAGAAAGAGAGGGAGAATGCAACTACGGCAACACAAAAGAGGTGAAAATAAAGCTTTTCTATCAAGAGGCAGAAGAATTGTAGAAAAAAACGTGACACAGTTGCTTGCTTGGAAGCCTATGAAAGAAAGTGCCTATGAGAGGAGTTAAGATGGTGAATGTTTTGAAAGTTGATGGGATGGAGAAGCAGGGTCTGAAAGTGCTTTCAGGCTGTACAGGGAGCGGCGGGGAGGCGAAGAAGAGGAAACAAATCAGGAGAAATGTGAAGAAAGATCATTCGGCAGTGACCATCAAAAAATAGGCGAGGAATAGAAAATATTAAGCGACAGCCTTCCTTAAAGTAGCCCCAGACGCATAAGAACTCTCGTTATTCCCTAGCCAGCATGGCTAATGACCACGTTGGTTGGGAATGATGAGACTTGTAGTCCCACATTTGAAGAACGTCAAGTGGGTAAAGGAACTGAGAGAGACACGAAAGGACGGGAGTCGGAGGCGTGTGGAGTAGCGCCTGAGGAAAAGTAGCTGATGAAAACAGGTGGGAAAGAAGAAAAGTCGCCAAAGCTGCTGAGGGGCGCCGGGGACGAGGGAATGATTCATCTTCCCATCATCTCTACGGCCGCCATTTTGCAGCCACGGCTCAGTGACCCTGTGCGGGTACTTCTTCCTCGACTAGCTCTACCACGCCAGCTTCCTCCTTTTGCCTCTCGGACTTTGAAGCTGGTGGCTCCCTCCTTCCTCTTCCACCGGGACCGCTTCCCCCGTCCCCGCTTACCCGCTAATCAAAGCCGACTGCCCCACAACGAGCCCGCTCTCGCTTCAATGATGTCCGCTCCGGAGAAAAAGGGGAGGGACCAACGGCTGCGGAAGCTCCTCCCCTTTCTTCCAGCTCCCTACTTTCGCCATCTTTTGTTAAACTCCACAAAGAAACCAAAGCCCCGCCCTAATATCTTCTCGGCCTTCCCATTGGGAGTGAGAAGGCATCTGAGCAACTTTTGGGCCCGCCCAGTACAACTTTCGCTTCCCATTGGGTAGTAAGCGAGGGAAACCCTTTCTTCTGAAATCAAATGTTCCATTAGCCGGACGAGTGCTGAGCCGCCTAATCTCCCTTGACCCCACCTTCTCTTCCTCGTTCTTTTACATACGGATTACCATTGGAGCCCAAAGTTACTATGATATGCAGCCCCGCCTTTCCGTAGTAAGTGGCCGGCGGAGGAGAGGCGAAGTTTCGGAGACTTGCCAAAGGTCGGTGCTGGCCCGGTCATCACGTAGCCCCTCGCGCGGATCCTTGGGCGCGAAGCCTCATGAGCTCAATGAGATGGATTCCCTAGTAGCCCTGCTGGTTCGGCTTTTCGTTCTGCGATACTTAATAAACATGCTTCGTTGCGTCCTGTGCCTCTCTGTAAATCATTAGGTGGGACAGAATTACACATGAGCTGCTATATGAAGATAAGCTAGCAGAAGTCAGTCGTGCTTCTCTTCTAAAAATCAACCGGAAAAAATAGTGGGTACCCAGCATGCGACAGTCTAAAATGTATAGCAGTGTTTCTTATATTTGGCAACTTCAAGATGTGTGGCTGGGGAATTCTGGTTGTTGAAGTCCATCTTAAAGTTGCAAAGTTTGAGAAACACTGATCTATAGGAACCCTATGGTATGGTATCATGGCTTTAGGTTAATTCTTAAGAGCTTTCCATGGGGTGCCAGGGGGAGGTTGTAATGAATCAAATCCTAAGGGATTCAGTTTAGCTTAAATGTTTGATCTGTAGAGCTCCTGTGTTTGCCATTCTCTGAGCATTTTGTTGTCTTGTGAAATTGGAAAAGGCTTTTTTCCTTTCTGTTGGGGGCATAGGTTTTGCAGCAAAATATCTGGTGGCCCCTTGAAGATGTTTGGTCTAGTGGTTAAGGTGCTGGGCTAGAAACTGGGAGACTGAGAGTTCTAGTCCCACCTTAGGCATGAAAGCTGGCTGGGTGACCTTGGGCCAGTCACTCTCTCTCAGCCCAGCTCACCTCACAGGGTGGTTGTTGTAGGGAGATTAGGAGGAGGAAGGAGTATTAGGTATGTTCGCTGCCTTGAGCTATTTATAAAAAATAAAGGTGGGATAAAAATTAAATTAATTAATTTTAAAAAAACATGAGCATCTATAAGACTGTGATCCACAAAACCTGGTACAATAATACATTTGTTAGTCATAAAGCTCTTTGTCAGTCTTCTCTCAATTGCAGCTAACCAGCAATCTGAGTATGCCCCCTTCCATGGTGCCTTCCAATCTGTTAGGCCATGAGGTTTCAAACTTTTTCAGGCCATGAAACCTGGTAAATTAAACATTCCTGGAACTCCTGATTTTAGTCTCCCATGAACCCCATCAAGTTCTTGGATTTAGTGGAGCCCAGTTTGAAACACCCTGTGTTAAACTACAGCTTCCAGGATTTACAGCCAGCAAAGGTATCCAAACAGAAAGACTGACTTGTCCACAATGATCATGGGGAACCTCTTTAGCCATCACACCAGCCTTTGGTTTTTCCTTAGGCCAGTGTTTCTCAACCTTAGCAACTTTAAGATGGGTAGACTTCAACTCCCAGAATTCCCCTGCCAGAATTCCCCACCCATCTTAAAGTTGCCAAGGTTGAGGACACTGCCTTAGGCCATTGCATTGTTTTCTATCTCATGCTTACTCTGCTGCTGCTTATGTGTGCTGCAGTCCCCATTCCTGAATCTGTTGTCATTCCCATGTGGTGCCTGACCCCTGGCCACTGACGCCTCCATTGGTGCTCACCAGACTACCTGCCCCATCTGTGGTTTTAAAACTTTAGTTTGTAAACAAATGAAAGGGAGGCTAATATGCTGCAAAGCAACACCTAGCCTCCAACATTATCTGGACCAGCTAGGCAGTCTTTCCCCACTGCTGAGTGAACTGCTTTTCCCCATGCTTGAGCTGGCCAAAAGCTATATAGGTAGTCCTCATTTAGTGACTGCAGTTGGGACCAGCAACTCAGGTGCTAAGCAAAGCTGTAGCTAAGTGAAAAACCACGTGACTGTGCTTACAGTTTTCTTGAGCTTTCCTTTGCTTTATAGCATCAGAACGATACAACCCCAAACATCCAGGTGAGCCCAAATGGTGGGGAAACTTGACTCACAAGGAAGCCAGGTAAAACGGCAAATCTTATGGCCCCTTCTCCCCACTCCCCTGCCCTTTGGAATGCTCACCCCAGTGCTGGGATAAGTAGAATTAATGCTTGTATTTACATTCATTGGAGAGGAAAGGATTACAAAGGAGTAAGCAGGCACACAATGGGGAATATACATCAAAAGAGATGCATTAAAGCCAGCTGTTTGCTTAGCACAGTGGTGGCTGCTACCTGCTTGGGAGGCAAATGAAAGCCTTTAGTGTGAAATTGATTAGGGTCTTGTTTGTGTCAGGCAGCAGCTACAAACTAATTAAGGTCACAGAGCTGGGTTTGTTACCTTGCCCTTAGCACTTTTTAGAGATCTCTGCCCTGAGAAGAAAAGCAGTTCAGGAAGAGATAGCATATTTAAGCAATCTTTCCGTTCTGTGTGTGTGTGGGGTGGGGGTGGGGTGGGGGTGGGTGTGGGTGTGGGTAAAAAAATGGGTCAGGCACAGGACAGCACATATTAACTAGGCTGACCATATTTCCTTGAGACAAAAATGGGAAATTGGGATGGCAAAACGGGACGTGGTTAAACTTATGTAATATTCCATATTCATGAAAAAGACGATAAAAAATGTTATAGACAGTAAGCTGGGAATGTGCAGGAGGGGGAGGTGCTGCAATGGTTGGGTCCGGAGAGGCTGAGAGGTTAGAGCGGAGAGGTTGCAGGAGGGCTGAGGGTGGCAGCAAGCTGGGACCGGAGGACAGGAACAGAGGAATCTAGCGAATGGTTGTCCCTGACAACCTGTTCCTCTCTGGCGCGCCCTTTTATTTTATTTTCTTCCCGCCATTTTGGCCTGAGAGCCAATCGGCTTCTTTTCTGCTGGGCGAGCTTTTCCGACCCTCTTCCACTGCACTGACTGGCGGCAGTGACTCTCCCTCTTGCTCACCGCTGATCAGCTGTTCCTGCGGTTCTGCTCTGGGTTTCCCGCCGGATTGAGAACTACTGCCAAGTCAGCCTCCTTTTCAATTTCAATTTCATTTATTTCCCAATAACGGCTCCAACGTTTTTAAAAAATGGGACAAAACTGACATTTATATTAAAATGACAGGATGGTTGGGAAATGTTAAAAAAATGGGACTGTCCCATTCAAAACGGGACGTATGGTCAGCCTAACACTAACTGACTGTAATGATGAATACGTGATTGAGAGAGAGATGCTGCGAAGGTTTTAAATGTGGGCACTGGTTGCAAAGTGGCTTCTTCATCACTGTCACAACTGCAAATGGTTGCTGTCTGAGGCAGTTGCTAAATGAGGACTACCTGTACTCACATGAGAGTTTCTGTCTGTGTATTGATTCTCAACTTACCTCTATTGTGTCCGTTTTGAGTCATTGTGGTAACTTGACTTCCCTAAAGCTGTCTTGGAAAGCGTCGGAATAAGTGGGAAAACACTTGGCAGCTACTGACAATTAAAGCCTATTTCACTCCTGGGCTGGGAGTCGGGCAAGCACAAATTTAATAAATAAAAATAATAATACACTGTGCTCAAAACTAAGTGTGGAATAGTAATACAGAAATATTAATCAAATTAGAATATGCAAAAATATACATTAAAAGCCTAGCAACTCTAAGAAAACAGTGGAATATCACCATGATATATAACACCATGGAGACACAATAGAAGAGGGATGTTTGAACCCTGGTTAGGTCCAAGTGTGGATAGGCCCATCAACACCACAATGGGTAGTGACAGCCCAGGGTTTTGTTTAGAAGTGTGCTACTTCCAAGGGACACCCCCCAAAGGATGCAGATATGGTAGACAGCATAAGAAAGCAAGCGAAGATGCTGGAGCCAATCATATTAGCTTTGCCTTCTAGTCAATGGCCACTTTCACTATGCTAGCCATTTCTGAGAGTAAAAGAAACTTGCTCTGAAATGCACCAACTGTTCCAACATGTTTAGGCATTTCTGGACTGTATAAAAGATTATTATTATTATTTATTAGATTTATATAGCTGCCCATCTCACATACATGACTCTGGGTGGCGTACAATAAAGATGGCCCCAATCCTGGTTTCAACCCCCTGTTCTCTAGCCCCCAGAGCTTCTTCTGGGTGCCGTGCTGAATGTTTGGTTTCCTTCCCTTTCCTCAAACAAGAAACACATGAAGAATGGTAACATAAGCCGAAAATAGCCTTAGCACAGTTCATGCATACACATGAGAAAAGAACATGTGTGTGTTCTTTAAAAACAACAACTGTGTCCACGTGTGGGATGTGGCTCCACCATCTGTGGCCCTCACCCCTTCCCCATGAAATGCAACATCCTCACCTACTAAAATATTGCCCATGCTGATCAAAAGGATGTTATTATGCATATAAACACATCTAAAGACACTGTCAGCTCTTCCGTCTTTCTTTCCTGCACATTATGAAGCCTGAAGCTGCCAAAGGTACAAGCAAAGAGTGTGACACCAGAGGGGCTCTTATCAAAATATGGTGCAGGCATCTTCAACATTCAAGGAACAAGTGATATGAATGGACATGCCCAGGGGGGATTGGATGGCAGCAATAGCAAGCTCCAGGAGGCAACAGGGCAAAACCCCAGGAAAACTATAGTCTTAAATGACAGTTTAACCCAGCCACACAGCCTCACTTTGATTATACTGCATCCATCAAGTAGTTGGAAAGTATATACATATATATGAGTGAGAGGCCATGGGTCAGAGGGAGTCCCACATGCCACAGTCAGTGATAATTCTGGTGAAAAAGGCTGGATAGCAGCTGATAGGAAAAACCTCGGAAAGCCCAGGCTAAACAGCATTCTGGGCAACCAAAATTAACTTTGGTCCCTCAGCCAAATACTTTGTAGCAACTCCTTCCTTCCTTCCTTCCCTCCCTCCCTCCCTCCCTCCTTCCATCTTACTAATTATAACACTAATGGTCTTCCTTACATTGTCACTTCAAAGTTAAACTATGGTCTGCTGATTCTTATCTTGAATAATTTAGATAATGGGAAAAAGTTCAAGATAGTATTCTACTTTTCCTTATCCTAACCCACTGCTGAAAGAACAATGAACATGCGTTGTAAGTGTGGCAATGAAGACAGGGAGTTTGCAGAAATGGATCACATTCCCTATCCTTCCTTTGCAACACCAACTGGGGCTTATATTGCAATGCTGCATCCATTCTTGCCCCCTTTTCATCCCCTCTTCAGATGCTGCTGTGTGCCAATAAATGTTTCTGCTGACTCAAGGATAGGTGAGTGAGCCCTTCAACTCAACACTGGGGAAAGATTCTGTGGGTGTAATAGTATGTGGGAATGACCTTGGGAGATGGGGAGAAGAGATGCTGCCTAGGGAATGATTCAGACAAGGGGTGGGGGGGAGCCTGCAGCTGCATAACAGGCAGAAAAAGAAACTTAGAAAGGAACTCCCCTAACTCATCAGGCTGTAAAAAGAGACTTTGGGAGATTTGTATTGTAGCCTTACAATAAAGTAGAATTAGCTCATCTGGTTGTGTTTCCTGTCTGGTCTAGCAGACCTACTGTCTGGTACAGCAGACAGGAAACATGACCAGATTAGATAATTCTACTTTATTGTAAGGTTAAATTAACAGAATCTTGCAAGTCTGAAGGTACAAATCTCCCGCGGTCTCTTTTTACAGCCTGATAAGTTAAGGAGGTTCCTTTCTGAGTTTCTCTGCCCATTATGCAGCTGTGGGTTCCCCACCCTTGTCTGATCGTTCCCTAGGCAGCATCTCTTCCCCGTCTCCCAAGGTCATTCCCACATACCTTTACAGTGAGTGAGGACTCTGATCCCTGGAAGAATGACACTGGGTGATACAACTGTGGGCCAGCATCTCAGCACTCCCTTCTAATTGTACTTGGGAGGAGGATCCAGACTGTCCGTTCTTAAGGCCAGTCTTGAAAGCTGCTGCCGCCATTTGGAATAGCCATTCTAAATAGACAATACTGGACTAGACGGACAAAGAGTGCCATCTGGTAGAAAGCATCCTACTGTGCCTGCTAATATTTCACCTACTCCCTGCAGGGCAAATTGACAGCAGATAGTTCTACAGGGCAAATTGCTGGGAGAGGAGAACTCATTTACTGAACCTCTAAAGAATTCCCCAGCTCACTATAGCACATAATTTAGAAGTTGAGAAGATGATGGGCAGATGTGCTCTTTAGGTTGGTTTGCCTGCTACAAAATGTAAGACATCTTGACTTGTGCAGCCTCAAGCCGATGAATATGTTCTCAAAAGTTCTTCTTTACATAAATGGAAGGACTTATTCCCATGCACTTCAGCAAAGGATCGTTACCTTGTCGTGGTGCTGGAGCTTGAGCACCTCAATGATGCCATGAGCTAAACCATGAAGGGCCACCCAAGATGGGAAGGTCATGACAGAGAGGTCAGACTAAATGCGATCCCTGGGGAAGGTAATGGCAACCCACCCCAGTATTCTTGCCGTGAAAACTAAATGGATCAGTACAACCAGAGATATGTCAGTATACCATCGGAAGATGAGACCCCCAGGTCGGAAGATGGTCAAAATGCTACTGGGGAGGAACAGAGGATGAGTTCAACTAGCCCCAGACGTGATGACGCAGCTAGCTCAAAGCCGAAAGGACGGCTAGCAGCCGACGGTGCTGGTGGTGAACGGTGAATCCGATGTTCTAAGGATCAACACACCATTGGAACCTGGAATGTAAGTTCTATGAGCCAGGGCAAATTGGATGTGGTTATTGGTGAGATGTCAAGATTAAAGATAGACATTCTGGGCGTCAGTGAACTGAAATGGACTGGAATGGGCCACTTCACATCAAATGACCACCAGATCTACTACTGTGGACAAGAGGACCACAGAAGAAATGGAGTAGCCTTCATAATTAATAGTAAAGTGGCTAAAGCAGTGCTTGGATACAATCCAAAAAACGACAGAATGATCTCAATTCGAATTCAGGGCAAGCCATCTAACATCACAGTGATCCAAATATACGCCCCAACCACAAATGCTGAAGAAGCTGAAGTAGAGCAGTTCTATGAGGATCTGCAGCACCTACTGGACAACACGCCTAAAAGAGATGTTATTTTCATCACGGGGGACTGGAATGCTAAGGTGGGCAGTCAAATGACACCTGGAATTACAGGTAAGTATGGCCTGGGAGAACAAAACGAAGCAGGACATAGGCTGATAGAATTTTGCCAAGACAATTCACTCTGCATAACAAACACTCTCTTCCAACAACCTAAGAGACGGCTTTATACATGGACTTCCCCAGATGGACAACACCGAAATCAGATTGACTACATCCTTTGCAGCCAAAGGTGGCGGACATCTGTACAGTCGGTAAAAACAAGGCCTGGAGCTGACTGTAGTTCAGATCACGAACTTCTTCTTGCACAATTTAGGATCAGACTAAAGAGATTAGGGAAGACCCACAGATCAGCTAGATATGAGCTCACTAATATTCCTAAGGAATATGCAGTGGAGGTGAAGAATAGATTTAAGGGACTGGACTTAGTAGATAGGGTCCCGGAAGAACTCTGGACAGAAGTTCGCAGCATTGTTCAGGAGGCGGCAACAAAATACATCCCAAAGAAAGAGAAAACCAAGAAGGCAAAATGGCTGTCTGCTGAGACACTAGAAGTAGCCCAAGAAAGAAGGAAAGCAAAAGGCAACAGTGATAGGGGGAGATATGCCCAATTAAATGCAAAATTCCAGAGGTTAGCCAGAAGAGATAAGGAATTATTTTTAAACAAGCAATGCGCGGAAGTGGAGGAAGACAATAGAATAGGAAGGACAAGAGACCTCTTCCAGACAATTAGAAACATCGGAGGTAAATTCCAGGCAAAAATGGCTATGATCAAAAACAAAGATGGCAAGGACCTAACAGAAGAAGAAGAGATCAAGAAAAGGTGGCAAGAATATACAGAAGACCTGTATAGGAAGGATAACAACATCAGGGATAGCTTTGATGGTGTGGTCAGTGAGCTAGAGCCAGACATCCTGAAGAGTGAGGTTGAGTGGGCCTTAAGAAGCATTGCTAATAACAAGGCAGCAGGAGACGACGGCATCCCAGCTGAACTGTTCAAAATCTTGCGAGATGATGCTGTCAAGGTAATGCATGCTATATGCCAGCAAATTTGGAAAACACAAGAATGGCCATCAGATTGGAAAAAATCAAATTATATCCCCATACCAAAAAAGGGGAACACTAAAGAATGTTCGAACTATCGAACAGTGGCACTCATTTCACATGCCAGTAAGGTAATGCTCAAGATCCTGCAAGGTAGACTTCAGCAGTTCATGGAGCGAGAATTGCCAGATGTACAAGCTGGGTTTAGAAAAGGCAGAGGAACTCGGGACCAAATTGCCAATATCTGCTGGATAATGGAAAAAGCCAGGGAGTTTCAGAAAAACATCTATTTCTGTTTTATTGACTATTCTAAAGCCTTTGACTGTGTGGACCATAACAAATTGTGGCAAGTTCTTAGTGGTATGGGGATACCAAGTCATCTTGTCTGCCTCCTGAAGAATCTGTATAACGACCAAGTAGCAACAGTAAGAACAGACCACGGAACAATGGACTGGTTTAAGATTGGGAAAGGAGTACGGCAGGGCTGTATACTCTCACCCTACCTATTCAACTTGTATGCAGAACACATCATGCGACAAGCTGGGCTTGAGGAATCCAAGGCTGGAGTTAAAATCTCTGGAAGAAACATTAACAATCTCAGATATGCAGATGATACCACTTTGATGGCTGAAAGCAAAGAGGAACTGAGGAGCCTTATGATGAAGGTGAAAGAAGAAAGTGCAAAAGCTGGCTTGCAGCTAAACCTCAAAAAAACCAAGATTATGGCAACCAGCTTGATTGATAACTGGCAAATAGAGGGAGAAAATGTAGAAGCAGTGAAAGACTTTGTATTCCTAGGTGCAAAGATTACTGCAGATGCTGGCTGCTGTCAAGAAATCAGAAGACGCTTAATCCTTGGGAGAAGAGCAATGACAAATCTCGATAAAATAGTTAAGAGCAGAGACATCACACTGACAACAAAGGCCCGCATAGTTAAAGCAGTGGTGTTCCCTGTAGTAACATATGGCTGCGAGAGCTGGACCATAAGGAAGGCTGAGCGAAGGAAGATCAATGCTTTTGAACTGTGGTGTTGGAGGAAAATTCTGAGAGTGCCTTGGACTGCAAGAAGATCCAACCAGTCCATCCTCCAGGAAATAAAGCCAGACTGCTCACTTGAGGGAATGATATTAAAGGCCAAACTGAAATACTTTGGCCACATAATGAGAAGACAGGACACCCTGGAGAAGATGCTGATGCTAGGGAGAGTGGAGGGCAAAAGGAAGAGGGGCCGACCAAGGGCAAGGTGGATGGATGATATTCTAGAGGTGACAGACTCGTCCCTGGGGGAGCTGGGGGAGTTGACGACCAACAGGAAGCTCTGGCGTGGGCTGGTCCATGAAGTCACGAAGAGTCGGAAGCGACTAAACGAATAAACAACAATTCCCATGCAAAGTGTGTATTACATAGCTATTGTGTATTTGACTGTGCTTATATAGCGCAAGCTTGTGCAATCTACTTTTAAGTTCACAATTTCTTCCAGAGCAAAATCAGGGTTGTAGTTTCATAAGACATTGTTGGAGAAGCGCCATGTTAGTCTATGGCAGTGTTTCTCAACCTTGGCGACTGGATGATGTGTGGACTTCAGCTCCCAGAATTCCTCAGCCAGTTGCCAAGGTTGAGAAACACTGGTCTATGGTGACAAAAAATCAGGAATCTGGTAGTGCCTTTTCTGAGTGACACATTTTATTAAAAGGTATAAGCCTTGGTGAGCTTCATGAGAGGTCAGAACATCGACAGGTTTAGGAAGGTGAAGAAGCAGTCTTTCTGTGAGATACTTGGTGATCAGTATCCAGATATTCCTGGTAGCTACTTCATCCCCCTTTTTCTTTCTAACTTGCTTCCCTTGGTTCTGGGCTCTTGCTAATCTCTCCCCCTCTCCCCTTTGGGCACATCTTTTGCTAAAAGTGTTGGGTGCTCCTTAGGCTGGCTTTGTCTGTTTCTCCAGATTAGGAAAGAGCAGGGTGGGGTGGAGGTACTGGAAGGGGAAGAAATCTAGTTTTGCTCCAGGGAACCAGGGAGGGGAGGAAAATGAAGCCGGAAGCAGCAGCAACTCTGGGCCTGCCACTTTCTGCAGAAGAAGATTTTTCAGGAAAGGAGGCCGAAGGGGGAAGGGCCAGGGAAGGCAGCCTGGAAACTTGAAACAGAAGATGAAGAAAGCAAAAGAAGCAGCCCCTGAGCTGGGGGGAGAGACAAACCAGAGGAACAAAGAGTCCAGCTTTTAGGGGGGGAAAGGGGATCATGAGTTTAGAGCGACTAGGAATTATTTTTCAAACCAACTGGGGGTGCTGGGATTGCAAATGTTAGTGGAGGGATTATTCTTCATCACCCCCAGTGGAAATGAACAGGTTAAAAGCAAATCAGAGTAAGCACAGTGATTTGGTCCAGATGCCACAGTAGACAGAATCAAATATAAATTAATCCGTACTGTAGAATCCAGCATAACAGCTAGTTAAAGAGTGGTATGAAAGGGCCAAGCCATGAAATAATTTAGATGCAAGTATAGAGGAAAAAGCTAACACTTTATATGAAAACATTCATGCATTCTTAATGGAAAGGGTAGAAAATTTAGAAAGGCAGACTAAGGGCTCCTGCAGGCAAATGGGTTAAAGTGTTTTCCTTCAGTTAGCAAGCTGACAGTGAGAGCCAGTTTGGTCTCGTGGTTAAGGTGCTGGGCTAGAAACCAGGAGACTGTGAGTTCTAGTCCCGCCTTAGGCATGAAAGCCGGCTGGGTGACCTTGGGCCAGTCACTTTCTCTCAGCCCAACTCAGTGCAATGTAGACTAGCCTCCTCGTGGTGCCCTCCGGGCAACGTGACTTGTCACGGTTAAATAGTCTACACATCTGGCTGCTGAACCTCACAAGGATTTCTCAGCAAGAAAAAGCAGCATGAACCCTGAACTGCTATGTCATATGATTTAAAAAAAAAAAAGTGAGCTGACAGATGAGTATGCTGGCACGCAGGCATACTGGCCTACATTGCCAATTGTTACCCTGCCTGAGTAATGAGGCTGGTGCTATCCTTACTGTCTGAATGTTAAGGAAAACAATTGGTGCATTCCCCTAGCTTAATCTCCTCTCCCACCAAGGTCACCTGTTGGTTGGAAAAACAACCACCAATTGCTCCCCTCAGAGTGTAAGTGGGGCAGGAATGGGAGCTTGTAATTCTGAGTGTGCTTTGAGTAGCTGCTTAAGCCACTTATCAAGTTGCCAGTGAAGGTTGTTGGCATGACCTGACAATCCAGCTATTTCTGCAAATGGATCTAGCACTCTTCTGAAAGATCACTAAACCCATATCCAAAAATTGTCTGGCTAACAGGTTGCAAATGCGGAGATCAAGCAGGAGAGAGAGATTGGTAATGGGGGATTCCTCTTTCTCTCCTGCATGGAGAAATGGATGACCGGAAGGGTGGAAAAATAATGTCATTGGTTCCCCTCCCGTCTGATTCAGTTCTGTTCAGGTTCAGTGAATGAATGTGAGTGTCCCATTGCTTTTGTTCTGCCACAGTCAGAACATCTTAGGATGGAATGCTCTCTCTGCCTACTTTGAAAAAGCTGTGCTTTAGAAAGGTCTCCCAAAGCCCTCTAGTGAAATTCTAGTTTTCATTTATTTCTTCTCCTGCTAAAAGATAAAGTCTTCTTCAAGGTGAACTTTGACTCCTGATGACTACATGGACCACATAGTCACGCCTGTATTGTTTTCTAGGTCCTGCATGTTTTGAAAATAATTCAGAAGAGGTGCTTCAGACCTTGTGCAAAGACAACATCTCTTCACTGTTCATTACAACACACACACTTTTTTAGGTGAGTGAGAAAAGTTGCTGCTGCTTTAAAGGTTCTATTAAAGATATGCTGCTTTACTAATTTGATTATTTAAAGCAGCAGCATCTTTCTTCAATTTGTATGGAAAGCTGAAAAAAGATGTGGCTCGTTTATTGAGTAGCAGAGGGGGCTGTGTTTGGGCTCATGCTACATCCAAAGTACTTCTGAATAATTTTCATTTCTGCACAGCTTCAGAGATTTTCTGGTAACAACAGGAATGTGGTTTGCCATTACCTTCTTCTAAGATTTTTTTTTCAGCTTTCTAGTCTAGGCTACCTCCTACTATTTCCTGATCCTGTTACCCATTTTGACCCTGTTTATCTTTTCAAGATCCAGGTTAGCTGAGTGCTGCCATCTGCATAGACCTGCTACAAAGAATAAAAGACAGGATTTTCCCCATATTATTTGTAACTCCCCCAACCACTTTTTATTAGTAAAATTCATGAGTGATCTATGTCTCTTTGCAGATAAAACAGGAGCCTCTTCCTAAACTTCGCCTCAGGCAGCTTTCCCCAGCTGAGTGCGTTCTGTAATGAGGTAACTCATTTATAGATACTGTCATTATTAAGCTTCACCAAGTCAACATATTATTTTTCCTAATTAATAAAATGAATAGGTAATAAAAATGTTTTCTGTAGGGTTTGATGCAGCTATTATTATGATTATTTTGAATTGGTTTTAATCGAACTATGGATGTTTTAATTTTTGTTTTATGTTGTTTATATTGCCACCAAGCATTGTTTCTGGTGGGTTAAAAATAGGATTAGATAGAGAGATACAAAGTTAGAAAAATAGAAAGATGTACGCTAATTTTCTTTCCACAAATGATAGCCATTATTAGTGAAATAAGATGGCTTTGGGTGCCATCTGGTGACCACATCTATGCATTGCAATTGAAATAGAACCTGTAAAAAAGATCCATTTTCCCTTTTAGCATACCAACCATTACTTTAGTCCAGAATTAGCACCTGGGTAGTTGGAATAATCTTTTGAAGAACTGTGGTTTCAGAGAACATACAAAATCTACCAACAAAGCAATTAATATTAATGGAGATTTTCTGCATGGGAAAAATTCAAAGTAGCAGGGTATCATGCTAGGTTTGAAAGAGCAGTAGGTCACAATTGCCATTTACACCTTGGCTACTTGAGATTCATGAATAAATTCCAAAGCAGAGTTTTTTATGATTACTATGTGGTACAGTAATAGAGAAGAAAGATTTGGGTTCAAATGCCATGACACTCTCGGGGTGAAACTGGGCCAATTTGTGATATGTCATTCTGCAAACTTTGAAGCATGGGCAGAATAAAAGTATAAGTACTGTAAATGATCTGGGGTTTCAGTCTTGAGTCACCAGAGAAGCTGGTAGAATGAGGGAAGGCAGAGCGGGCATTTTGAATAATTCTTCTTGCAGCTCTTAATGCCTCTAGAACAGATTTTGTGGGAGCACAGAGAACTATACATTGGAGGGAGCTTGGTGAAAAACACACCTGTACATTTTTTTCACAATGGGTATATCTTGTGAACAGAATGCATGGAATGTAGGATCCAGGCCCAACCTTCCCCAACTTGGCACTCATTTGCCTAAGTTGGAAAGTTGTGGTCTGGACAGTGCTGCATTAAAGAAGGCTGATTCATAAATTTGTGACTATTTTTCACATGTGGAGCACTGCAGCCTGGGGTAGATAAGGAGAGGGTGAGAGAGAACATAGTTAATTTCAATGAATTCAGGTCTCCAGGGCCAGTTGGATTACACCCCAGTGTATTGAAGGAACTAACAGAGGTGACCACAGAGCAACTCTTGGTAATGCTTATGAGCACTTGAAGAGGCATGCTACAAATAACAGGGACCAGATTATGCCAGATTAACTTTATCTCCGTCTTTGATAGAGTTATTCATTTAGAAATTTGAGGAAGCACTGAAGACATAGTATATTGGGATCTCACAGAGTGCCTCATGATAGTCCCCTTAATAAAATGGTAAAATAGGGGCTAGATGAGACCACTGTTAGATGGACTTGCAGCTGGTGAATGACCACACTGAAAGAGTGCTTGTTAATGTTTCAACTTCAGCTTGAGGGTAAGAATTGAGTTCAGCATTTTTACCAATGACTTTGATGAGGAGTTGAAGGGCCACTTGTAACTCTTGCAGATGATATAAAGCTGTGAGGGGTGGCTAATATTTTAGATGAAAGAAACTCAACAAGGTTTTAAACTCAACCAGGTCTAGACAGCCTTGAGCAGCAGGCTGAAATGAATGAGGTAGAGTGTAACAGAGAGGAACATAAAGTTTTGCATCTGGTTAAGAAAAATGTAAAGCACATATAATATGGATATTAACAGTAATATATATGAAAGGATCTAGATGTCCTTGAAGACCATCAGTAAGCATGAGCCAGAAGTGTGATGCAGCTGCTAAAAAGACAAACACTATCTTAGGGTGCATTGATAGGGGTAGAGAGTCCAGATTGTGGAAAGTTTAGTAATTGTTCCACTCTACTCTGCCCTAGTCAGACCCCATTTGGACTATTGTGTCCATTTTGGGGCACCACAGTTCAAAATGGGCAGTGAAAAATTGGAGCAAGTTCAGGGGTGGGTTACCACAATGATGAAGGTTCTGGCAATCAAGATCTATGAAGAATGATTAAACGTTCTGAGAATATTTAAGCCTACAGAAAAGATGGCTAAGGGGAAATACGTTAGCAGTCTTCAAATATGTGAACAGTAATCACACAGAAGTGGACCTATTCCCTATTGCCCTAGAAGGCAAGATCAGAACCAGTGTGTTAAAACTACAAGGAAGCATTTCAGCCAGGTTAGACATCAGGAGGAACTTCCTGACTGTTTGTGCTGTCAGCAAGTGGAACAGATTGCCATATCAAGTGATGAGTTCTTCTTCATTAGGTGATCTTCAGATATAGGCTGGATGATCAATGATCAGAGATGTTCTAGTGGATCCTGCACTGAGCAAGGAGTCGAACTAGATGATCTCCAAGGCCCCTTCCAACTCTATGATTCTATGATCCCCCCGGATATTTTCAGAAGTCAGAAACTCAACTTTTGATACAAATATATATATTTCCTTTATTTGAGCATATACAGTTGGTGCTATCAGTGGCCATATAACCTCATAGATATCTGGACTGCATAAAATCAACATTGTGTTTGTGTGAACAGTAACGGAATACTATAAAGACTTGGGTAATTTATTCAAAGACAGCCTGACTATTTGGACAACAGGAAAAAAACCACTCCGTAGAAGGTATCCCAGAGAGGAAGCATTGCTTGTTCATTTTGCATTTGTTTATGGCTTGTGCCGTTTTTCATATTAGTCCTTTCCCCATTAGCAAAGAGTTGATAAATGACCCACAAACTATATTGGCAGCCCCTCCAGTAGAACCTCCTGATGCTGTATGATCCTTCGTCAGTGTATCATCATGTCTTGGGCAATGCGTGAACCCAGTTGCATATCACAATATTGTGACCTTATTAATTTATGAATAGCAGCTCATTGTATTAAAAGGCCCATTTGCTATATTCAATTCATGAAGATCAGAATTCTCTGAAACAGGTGATGACTATCAGAGAAAGGCAATGTTTCTGTGCTTCTGAAAATGTTATCCACCTTCCATCTGTGGGATATTATTGCAGTCAAAACAAACAATTCATCTCTTGCTAGATAGGCACATAAAAGGAGGTGGAGGCTCACGGAGACTTCCTGAGTAATTGTCTAGAGAGAACTCTTTGAGATCACTTCCTTCTACTTCACCATGCATCCGATCTGAAAGCACATGTATGTCTGAGTTCTGCAGACTCCATTTTAGGCCTAGATATTCTACTTTAGTAACTTAGTACTTTAAATCTGCCTTGACTTTACTACTGCAACTGCTGTTTTGAAAGCTAGATTATGTGAGTAAATACTACTTTTACTTCTTCACGAAACTGTGTCATTGTTATTTTAAGAGGGATAAAAGGGGCAATACCAGGAAAATCCAGTTTGCCTAAAAGCATCCTGGATTATTGTTTTCTAGAAGGTTAAACCAACCTTGTCTTATGCTTCCAAGTCCATGCTGCAAAGGATGGTGCTCTGCTGATCTCACTCATGTGACCAAGAGAGGACGATAACTAAATAATATATCCTCTCTTAGCTTCAAAATCCATTCCTTCAAAGGGTTACGGGTCCAGCAGAGACGAAATTTGAAATATTTTAGTGGATGTCGCTGGATTTTCTTAAGAGAGAAGAAAGATTCAAAGCGGACATATTTTTTTTTTGTATTTCCTGGTGAGCACATGGTGACTTCCATTGTCTCCACTGTGAAAGGAATTAACCCCCACCTTTCCCTCGCAGAGCAGTAGCTAGGCAGAAAAGATCTTAAAATTTTCATTGGAGATTTAAATTTACATTTATGAATTGTGCACATTTTTCAAATTTTGATTTCTGAGATGGCCAATCAGAATCACATTGATGAGGGAAGCCTCAAGCTACCCAGACTCACAGAGAACAATTGTATCCAATGGAAAAAGCACCTAGAGGCCATATTTGATCTTAAGGAAATCTTGAATTGTATTGAAAAGGAAAAGCCTACTGGCACTACTGAAGAAGCTAAAGCTTCAGTCAAGACATGGGAGAAGCAGAATAAGTTAGCAGTGGCTATAATTCTGAGCAGCATTTCGCATGTGCAGATGGTCCATGTTAAGAAGGGTAATACTGCAGCTCAGATCCTTGAGAATTTGGAATTGTCATGGATTTGCA
Organism: Candoia aspera; assembly: GCF_035149785.1. Taxonomy (NCBI): domain Eukaryota; kingdom Metazoa; phylum Chordata; class Lepidosauria; order Squamata; family Candoiidae; genus Candoia; species Candoia aspera. The sequence goes on from NC_086153.1 coordinate 316,821,028, forward strand.
AGTAAACGCTCTCACTGTGCCTGGATAAGAGACTTATTTAAGTTGAAACTTGTATCCAAAATGGACTGTAACAGTCATGTGACTGAATTCTTGACAATTATTGAAAAACTAGAACTCACAGAATACCCAATGCAGGAAGAACAGAAAGTTCATTATTTCCTGGGATCACTAGGACCTAAGTTTGAGACTTTTGCAACTCTTATGGATGGTGTAATGGTTGCCTAACCTAATTGAACCAGACTCACAAGTGAACTTTACGAAATCTGATTTATTGAAGGATTAGTATGCAACTACAGAGAAAGCTGAGAATGAGCAAAAGCGCGCCAAATACAAATTAAGAACCCTCGGCTCCAAACGTAAGACCTCCCCCCACCCAGCCGTTCTAACCACCCCCCTCCCAGGTGCCAGTAGCTGTCTTCACCATTCCTGGGAAAGCAACCTTGAGCAGTTGAGAAAACCCAAACACATTCCATTCCCTCAACCCAGAGATAACAGTCCAGGCTATGGAAGCCTCCCTTCCCTGCAAATCAAACACGCAATTAGCAAATGACATGTGAAGTGTTACGATGTACCAGGCACATTGGAACAGTGAACATGACATACCGCTCCCCCAAAGAATACTAAGGCGCAGGTTTCAAAGGATAAGTAGAATGAAAACGTGTAACTAAAAGGGGAGAACGAACATCGCGGGCAGCCACCCACTCAGGGTGGGAAAAATGCTTCCATCGGATGAGGTACTGCAGTGTTCCACAAAGCCGGCGAGAATCCAGGACCTCTTTCACCTTGAAGTGCTGCTGCCCGTCAATCATGACTGGCGCGGGAGGAGCGGGCTGTGGGTGCCAGCGGTCGGAGTGGGTAACGGGTTTGAGCAAGCTGCAATGAAAAACAGGATGTAAACGCCTAAGATTGTGTGGCAGGTCTAACTTAAATGTGACAGGGTTCACCACACCTACAATAGGAAAGGGACCAACAAACTTAGGTGCTAACGTCTTGGAAGGTTGTGAAGATTTAATGTACTTGGTAGACAGGTAAACTTTATCCCCCACCTTAAAAGGAGGCTGAGGTGCACGTTTTTTATCAGCATGGAGCTTATAAGCCGAATGGGCGTCAGCCAAAGCGTTTTGAATCACTGGCCAGGAATCAGCCAAGTGCGCAGCCCAATCCGAAGGAGATGAAGGTGGAACGGTGGGTTGAGGGAGGTCAGGAATGGGCACAAGTCCCGCCCGAACACAGTACTGAAAGGTGTGCATCCTGTGCTCTGATGAACGGAGTTGTTGTATGCCACTTCAGCAAAGGGGAGGAGATCTACCCAATTGTCTTGTTGGTAGTTCACAAATGAGTGGAGAAACTGCTCCAGGGTGGCATTAAGAGCCTCCGTGGCTCTGTCAGTCTCAGGATGCCACGCAGTGGATAAGGCTTGTTTAGTGCCAACCAGTTTTAAAAATGCCCTCCAGAACTGGGAAGTAAACTGTGTTCCGCGATCTGTGACCAAACGGGAGGGGCTCCCGTGGATCCTGTAGATGTGGATTAGGAAAAGGCGGGCTAATTGTTGTGCAGATGGAATGGAGGCACATGGAATGAAATGGGCTTGCTTAGAGAAATAATCTTTCACCACCCAAATCACCGTCTTCCTCTGGCTGGGAGGCAAATCAACGATAAAATCCATGGAGACCTCCTCCCAAGGGCGGCAGGGACTGGCGACAGATTGCAGCAAGCCCTGAGGCTTTCCCCCCTTCTGTTTTGACATGGCACACACTGGACAGGAAGCGATATAGTCCTTGACATCACGTCTTAAGGAGGGCCACCAAAATTGCCTGCGGACCAGGTGTAGGGTCTTTACAAATCCAAAATGACCTGCCAGCTTGTCATCATGAGACCCCCGTAAGATTTCCTTTCGCAAACTGTCAGGCACATAGAGGCAATTTTGCCTCCAAGCGAAGCCTTTGTCAAAAGTAACATTGTCTCTATTCGCTTGCAGCCAGGTGTCAGATTTCAGCTCAGAGAGAAACTTTTGTTGCAATTGGGAAGGAACAGCTGGCGCTCTAGCAGCCGGTGACACTGACGCTGGGGGCAACCGCCCACGGGTCTGGCTGTGTGTGACAGCTTGCATCCCCAATTGGGGCTCTGTCCAAAGCGTCCCCACGACGTCAGGTGCCTGGGCTGAATCCTGAGGCAAGCGGGAAAGCGCATCGGCCAGGCAGTTTTTCCTCCCTGGGATGAATTTTAACTGGAAATCAAAACGGCTAAAGAACTGAGCCCAACGAACCTGCTTAGGGCTGAGTTTGTGAGGCATGCTAAGGGCTTCTAAATTCTTATGGTCAGTCCACACTTCAAACGGACACTTAGCCCCCTCTAAAAGGTGGCGCCAAGTGTCTAAAGCCGCTTTCACTGCAAAAGCCTCTTTCTCCCAGACGTGCCACCGTCTTTCTGTCTCAGAAAACTTTCGGGACAAGTACGCACACGGCTTGAGACAACCAGCAGCATCGGCTTGCATCAAGAGAGCCCCAATGGAAAAATCAGAAGCATCCACCTGAACCACAAAGGGTTTATCGGGATCAGGATGTTGCAGAATAGGTTCAGCAGTGAACAATCTCTTAAGCTTGTCAAACGCCGACTGGCATTGAGGCGTCCAACTGAGCACGGCCCCCGGGTTTTTCACCCTCCGTGTGTCGCCCCGCCCCTTGGTTTTCAATAAATCAGTTAGCGGCAATGCAATCTCAGCGAACCCCTGGATGAACGGGCGATAATAGTTACAGAACCCAAGGAAACTTTGGAGCTGCCTGCACGTGCGCTCCCAGTCCAAAATAGCTTGCACTTTGGCGGGGTCCATTTAAACTCCTGCATCCGAAATTCTGTACCCCAAATAGTCAAGTTGTGTCTTATGAAATTCACATTTGGAGAGCTTGGCATACAACTCTGCCTTTCTTAGTTTGCTAAGCACCTGTTTCACCAAACGCTCATGTTCTTCCATTGTTTCAGTGTAAATCAACACATCATCCAAATACACCAAAACCCCCTTGAACAAATGATCATGTAACACCTCATTAATTAGCTGCATAAACACCCCAGGTGCCCCTGCCAGCCCAAACGGCAAGACCTTGTACTGGAAGGAACCCAGAGGGCAATTGAAAGCAGTCTTCCATTCATCCCCTTCCCGTATACGGATACGGAAATATGCTTCCCTCAAGTCCAGTTTAGAGAAGATTTTCCCTTTAGACAGATGTGCTAGCATGTCTTTTAAGAGGGGCAGAGGGTATTTGTTTAGGATTGAGACCGCATTGAGCCCGCGGTAATCCATACAGAGTCTCAGAGTCCCATCCTTCTTTGCCCGGAACAAGACAGGGGCACCAACCGGCGAATTAGCTGGCTCAATAAAACTCCTAGCTAGATTTTTGTCCACAAACTCACGCAACTCTGCCAGCTCCTTTTGCGTCATGGCATAGATTTTAGGTTTGGGCAGCTGCGCATTAGGGACCAACTCTATTGCACAGTCAGTTATCCGGTGAGGAGGAAGTTGGTCCGCCTCCTTTTCTCCAAACACATCTGCAAAACTCTGGTATTGCTCTGGCAGGCCCTCCAGGGGGGTGGCAGCGAGATGCGGGGTCGCCGCCACCGCCCTCCCCACTGCCTCCTGTGGAGTGTCTTCTTCTATAGGGATTTGATAGAACCCATTCCCAAATGTCAAAGTCCGGTGCACCCAGTTTATATGTGGGTTTTGTTGGACCAACCAGGGCATCCCCAGAATGACCAACGGCCCTCCCACAGGCGCCACGACAAACGGCAGCCCTTCCCGGTGGCTACCCATCTGCAAAGCCACCATACCCGTAAAATGGGTGACTGGCTTCCCCCCCACCGTAGAACCATCCAACTGGGTAAAAATCATAGGGTATTTTAGGGGGAACGTGGGTAATTCCAGCGCATCCACCACGTCCGGGTGCATCAAGCATCAGGAACACCCCGAGTCAACCAATGCCCATGCCTCGACAGTTCTTGTTCGGGAGCCCAACTTAACTTTCACTGTCAACATAGGAAAGTTTCCACTCACCGAGGGGTAGTCACGCCCTCCCTCTTCCACCTGCCCAGCGGCGCCCTTTAGAGCAGGTGGCTGGCATTTCCCGCCGGCTGGAGCAATTCGGGCTCCCCCTCCTCTCTGAAATACGGGACTCCTTCCTCTTTGCCCTCAGCTACAGCCGCCTTCATCTTTCTGGGGAAGGAGGGTGACTTTCCCGACGATCTCCCCTGGCGCTCCTCAGGTTTCCCTTTTGGGCATGCCGCCGCTCGATGGCCCTCCTTCCCACATCGGAGGCACTGCCCTTTCGCGTAGCGGCTCTCCCTCTCCTCCTGCCACGCCGTTCGCCCTGCACGGGCTGCGGTGCCCATGGGCTTGGCAGCTCTCATCATGGCCATTTGCTTGGGACCTCTCTTACTTTGAGCAAACTTTGCATGGGCTTGCTCCACGTTCCCTGCCAGCTGTATCCAGTCATATAGGGTGGTGGGATCTGCTCTCCCCAACAACCACCTCAACAACTCGGGTCGCAGACCATCCTTGAACATCTCAATCAGAGTCGTCTGCGACCAATCATCCACCTTTGCAGCTAAAGCTTGGAACTCTAAGGCGTAGTCCGCAACAGACCTTGATCCCTGGATCAACTCCTTCAGGGCCACCTTGGCTTTCTCCTTTGCCAACGGGTCAGCAAAATGCAACTTGAGCGCCCACAAGAACTCCTCGAACTCGTCCAATTCTAGGGCCTCCATTTCGGTTAATTGTACGAACCAATCAGCTGCCCTGCCTTCCAGTTTGGTGGCCACAGCATTTATCTTAGCCCTCTCAGAGGGGAACAGCATCCCAAACTCCTCCATATAGCTCTTAGCATTTGTCAGGAAGAATGACAACTTCGTGGGGTCCCCATCAAACTTGACCATAAACTCCCTATATCTGGCACCCAGTGGGCTCTTCTTCCTCTCCTTCTGCCCAGCCTTCCTCTTGAACCCCATTGATCTTTCGTCAGGGAGGGGGGGAATCTGAAATCCTGACCTTTGGATGTCTCTTCTCCCCTCTTTCCGCTCTTCTTCCTCGGTCCTCTGCATGCCAAGGGGGCGATGGGGACGACCATCTGGGACTGCCCGATGGTGAACCCGCCCGATGCCTTCTCCGATCTCTCATCCTCACCCCCGGGGAAGGGGGAGGAGAGGGGGACGACTGTGGGGAATGGTGCTCCCTTCTCTCTCTGAGTGGGTCCCACAAAGCCAATGATATTTTCAGCATCATTTCTTCTAGGGATTGCAACCTGGCTTCCCACCCTTGTGCTCTCACAGGGGTTCCAGAGCCCTCCGACCCTCTCTCACCGGCCCTGGTTACATTCAGGGACAACGGGTACCTCAGCTTCCAAGACATTTTTGACGTGCCTGGTAGGGCTCCCTGCTCCTCATCCCACATCACCTGTTCAGTCGGCGCTTCCTCGGCTTTCTTAACCACTTTGGATTTCACAGCCTTCCCATTCGCAGGACTGGGACTCGAAACCCCTGATAAGTCCTCCGACTCCGGAGTGGGTGCTTTTCCACTTCTCTTGGCTGTGGAATCCGGTTCCCCAGCATCCGAATACTCGCTTTCCCCCGAGTAAGGAGTAGGCTCAGTCATCGCTAACTTTAGTTCTTCACAGATTGCTCTGGATAGATGTTAGCGGTAAGATTTAAGGATTCTCAGCTTTATGTAATGGTTGCCTAACCTAATTGAACCAGACTCACAAGTGAACTTTATGAAATCTGATTTATTGAAGGATTAGTATGCAACTACAGAGAAAGCTGAGAATGAGCGAAAGCGCGCCAAATACAAATTAAGAACCCTCGGCTCCAAACGTAAGACCTCCCCCCACCCAGCCGTTCTAACCACCCCCCTCCCAGGTGCCAGTAACTGTCTTCACCATTCCTGGGAAAGCAACCTTGAGCAGTTGAGAAAACCCAAACACATTCCATTCCCTCAACCCAGAGATAACAGTCCGGGCTATGGAAGCCTCCCTTCCCTGCAAATCAAACACGCAATTAGCAAATGACATGTGAAGTGTTACGATGTACCAGGCACATTGGAACAGTGAACATGACAGATGGGAAGACAGACTTAACTTTAAGAAAAGTGATTGCCCATCTGAGAGAAGAGTGTGTGGAAAGGAGACAAGAATCTCCAACCAGAAATGCAAAGGCCAATGATTCAAACTATATGTCTAAATTCTAAGTGAAGGCCAAAGCCACACCAAAGAAAATTGTGTGCTTCAATTGTAATAAGGAAGGACATATAGCTAAAGCTTGCAAAGCTCCAAAGTCACAAAAATCCCCTGCATTTAAGCAGCCAAACGAAAGAAAAGGGAAGAATGAGGGAAGTTTTCTCTTACAAGAAAAGAGTTTAACTGTCAACAATTGTGACGCCAAGTCAAACAAATGGATTAGAGATTCTGGAGCCTCTAGTCATTTCACTCATGACAAGGACTTCCTTGAGGACATTAAAAGTATTGACCCATCACGAGGTAGCAGTATTCAAATTGCAGATGGAAAAACCAGAAAGACACATGGCGAAGGTCAGGAGTCCTGAAGTACAAAACAGGTTGTGAGATAAAAGAGAATCCTGTGCAGCGGGTCTTGTATACTCCAGAACTAAACTGCAATATGCTTAGTGTCTCTATCCTGGCCAGAAAAGGTTTCCGTATATTATTTGAAAATGATGTGTGCCAGGTGTCTAAAGATGGGAGATTGTATGCTGAAGCAAGTCTAATACATGGTGTATATGAGATTAATCTTTGAGAACCCCAATTGGCTAAGGTGGCGCGCTCAAACCAGAAGGATGAGACGGATCCACAATTATGGCACAGGAGACTTGGACACAGAGACATCAGTGCCATAATGGATTTGCAGTGCAAGGAGCTTGCAAGAGGAATAAAAGTAGCACTAAACGCTTTACCAACAACGAGGTGTGTAAGTTGTATCACAGAGAAAAGTGTCAAACCTTCTTTTCCATTGTGTACTCAACAGAGAAGTACCAGAGTGCTTGATACGGTTTACAGTGATGTGTGCGGTCTACTGAATCTTCCCTCAATTGGAAAAAATAAGTACATTTTAATATTTCTCGATTTTTCAAGATATTGTGTATTTTCTCAAAGAAAAGAATCAAACACAAGAAATGTTCAGGAAGTACCTTGCCATGGTAAGCAACAAATTCCAGAGAAAACCCTTGGTTCTCATGACTGACAACGTGGGTGAGGTCTGTTCACATGAAATGGAAACCCTCCTGGAAGAGGAAGGAATTAAACATGTGAAAAGTGTTCAGTACACACCACAGCAAAACTCAATTGCAGAAAGAAAGTTCAGATCCATTATAGAGATGACAAGATGCATGTTAAATGACACATCTCTACCCCAGCGCATGTAGGGAGACGCAGCTGCCACTGCGGTGTATCTCCAAAACAGACTGCCAACCAAAGGAACTACACGCACACCTTTTGAACTTTGGCATGGGAGAATTCCCAATCTGTCACACATTCGTGTATTTGGAAGCCTTGCCTATGGTTATATTCCCCCCCAAAATAGGCACAAGTTAGACTCCACAGCACAAAAGGGCATCCTTGTGGGCTATGCCACTGGAGGAAAAGGCTACAGAGTTATAGATCTTGAAATGGGACAAGTCAGCTCAAAACATGTAGTTTATTTTGATGAACACAGCAAAGTTGACGAAAGAGGAAGTGTAGATTTTTCTGAGCAATCAGAGAAAGAAACACATGATTTCATGTACTTTCCACCACAAATGTGTAACTGTCCAGATCTGCCTTCTGCAGTCATGACTACATCTACAGGGCTTGAGCAGGAAGAAGATGCAGAGGACCAGACTCCCAACAGCAGCACCAGAGATGAGGAGGAACAGTCTGATGTGGAGATGCCTGCATTGGAAGATGATGAGGAAGCTGATGTAATACCAGGACCACAAGTCAGACGCTCATCGAGATCCAACAGAGTGTCCCACCACCATGACTGTCCTACCTCAAAGGGTTGGTGCAACCCCTAGAGCCTCCCAACTGGGAAGCAATAGAAAAGATGCCAGCTGCTGAAGCACATCTCTGGAAGGATGCTGCGCAGGAGGAAATGAATGCACTGCACCAGTACAAGACCTGGACTCTTACCCAGCTGCCTCCAGGGAAAAAGGCTATTGGAAGTAAGTGCGTCTTTAAAGTCAAACAGGATATGGAAGGGAAAGTACAGCGCTACAAAGCAAGGCTTGTAGCACAGGCATTCAGTCAACAGTATGGAGAAGACTGTGATGCCACTTTTGCTCCAGTAGTCAGATACACCACCATCAGAATGCTTTTAAGCGTAGCAGCTTCAAAGCAAATGCAAGTGAGGCACATAGACATAAAAACTGCATTCTTACATGGCAAAATCTCAGAGGAGATTTATATGAAACAACCCAAAGGTTTTATCAAACGAAATCAAGCCCATTTAGTATGCAGACTTCAGAAGGGGCTTTATGGACTAAAACAAGCCACTAGGGTGTGGAATGAAAAGTTACACCATGCTAACATAGCTGGGGTACACGCAAGGCCATGCAGACAAGTGTTTATACACCAAATGCAATAATGGACAATTTTCTTACATCCTGGCATTTGTCGATGACCTGATAATTGCAACTGTAAATGACAGAAACTACTCCCAAATAGTAGAACATCTAAGCAAATATGTGGAAGTCAAAGAACTAGGAGAAGTGCATTATTATCTAGGAGTTCAGGTAGAAAGATGAGAGGATGGTTCTTCTAAGCCAAAAGCAGAAGGTCACTGAATTGGTTGAGAGTCTGCAGATGCAAGAAGCGCACCCAGTTGCCACACCTATGGCTACTGATTTTCTAAAGAATTAAGAGGAATCAGAGCTTTTACCTGACAACAAATACAGGTCAGCAATAGGGAAACTTTTGTGCCTAACCACAATGTGTAGGCGAGACATAGTGAATGCAGTGGGGTTTCTGAGCAGAAAAGTGAATGCTCCTACTGAACGTGACTGGACAGCTGTTAAGAGAGTTGTCAGGTATCTAAGAAGTACTGCAAACTGTAAATTAAAGTTGCCAGCTGACAGCGATCTTGAACTGGTAGGTTACATGGACGCTGATTGGGCTGGGGATGCAAAAGACTATAAAACCACAGGTGGTTATGTCTTCATGCTTGCAAATGGTCCCATTTCTTGGGGCAGTTATAAACAAAATTGTATAGTTTTGTCTTCTACAGAGTCCGAATACATTGCAGCTACAGAAGCTTGCAGAGAAATAGCCTGGCTCGACCAACTGACCGAAGACTTTGGGTTAGTGCACGAGAAGCCTGTTCATCTCATGGAGGACAACCAGAGTTGCCTAAAGTTGTCACAGAGTTCCATGCAAGAACAAAGCACATTGGGGTGAAGTACCACTTCGTGCGTGAGGCCATCCAGGATGGACTTGTGGACTTGACTTATTGCCATACCAAAGAGATGACTGCAGACATTCTCACCAAGCCTCTACCAAGAGACAGTTTTCAGAACCTTCGAGTCAAAACGGGACTCTGGGTGGTTTAATTAAAATTTGCATGAACTTGTTTTTTGTTTGCCTGAGAAGGGGTTTGTGGGATATTATTGCAGTCAAAACAAACAATTCATCTCTTGCTAGATAGGCATATAAAAGGAGGTGGAGGCTCACGGAGACTTCCTGAGTAATTGTCTAGAGAGAACTCTTTGAGATCACTTCCTTCTACTTCACCATGCATCCGATCTGAAAGCACATGTATGTCTGAGTTCTGCAGACTCCTTTTTAGGCCTAGATATTCTACTTTAGTAACTTAGTTAGTACTTTAAATCTGCCTTGACTTTACTACTGCAACTGCTGTTTTGAAAGCTAGATTATGTGAGTAAATACTACTTTTACTTCTTCACGAAACTGTGTCATTGTTATTTTAAGAGGGATAAAAGGGGCAATACCAGGAAAATCCAGTTTGCCTAAAAGCATCCTGGATTATTGTTTTCTAGAAGGTTAAACCAACCTTGTCTTATGCTTCCAAGTCCATGCTGCAAAGGATGGTGCTCTGCTGATCTCACTCATGTGACCAAGAGAGGACGATAACTAAATAATATATCCTCTCTTAGCTTCAAAATCCATTCCTTCACCAACCAGGTCTTTTTAAGAACCCACAGAAACTTTCCATAGTGAAGGGTGATAATACTGTCTTCTTCATTTTCCAACCTGTGGGTCTCTGATGTCACTGGGAATCATCTGGCCAGTGAATTCCACACACCCTAAATGTGCGATATAACTCACGCCTGACATTTTCACTAGCCAGCACATAGATAAATGGGTCTGCAATGCTGTTGGCAGTGGAAAAGCACAGGAAGATCACAGAAGTTGTATATATCTTTTTCTCAAACATGCACACCTCATCTTTGGTCCAAAAGAAGAAAATGGATCTCACAAGCAGCACAAAATGGTAGGGAGCAAAGCACACTACAAATACACAAATGATGGCAATTGCCAGGTTTCTCACTTTAGCTTTCTGGTCTGGATTGAGGCTGCAGCTGATCTTAATACTTTGAAAGATTCTGCAGTTTGTGAAAAGCAGGAGGCCCAAAGGGATGAGAAATCCCAGGAAGAACCGGCTGAGGTTGTACCAGGCCAAACTGGAGTTGAGTGGAGTTTCAAAGCAAGTTTCTGTGTTTTCATTCTGGATATTGTTGCTGAAAAACACAGGGCAATAGATCACAGCAACGATGCCAAAGAAGGCAACTGTGACCATGGCAGCAGTCCTTTGGGACCGGAAGCATTTCCCTCTGCTTTCCAGTGCGCGTACCACAGCCTTGTAGTGATCAAGAGAAATGCAGCACAGGAGGAGAATGCTGACGTAGATGTTGCAGAAAAAGATATATCCAGTCACCTGGCACGGTAGTCGCCCCATTGTCCAGCGGTGGCTGTTTTGCACATAGATGATCCAGAGAGGAAGGGTGCTCAGATACATAAGGTTGCACAGGGACAGACCAAACAGGTAGATGGCTGTGATATTTTTCCTGCAAATTTGTATGAACGTCACAAAGACAGTTAAGCAGTTGGCTGGTAGGCCCAAGGCAAAGATGAGGCTGTATACTACAATCAGAAGCTGGCGGCTTTCTTCAAATGGCAGGGCTGTGGAATTGCACATGCTGCTGATACGTGTGAGGTCATTCCACAAATGCTTCCTTCATTTGGAATCCCTGTTAATCTAAAAGCAAAATGGGTTTGGTTAGGTAAGCTAATCTTTCATTCTCATTCCCAAAAGCGACTATTTCTGTACAAGCACAGGTGTCCTCAGTGTCGTAGGATAGCTTTTTGATTTAGGCTGATTTGTCAGCTATGACTTTAGCTAAGCTTCATTAATCTGTGTCCTGGCAACCTCTTGTATAGGTCATTGCAATGCATTATGGATAGTCATAATGAAGACAATCTGGAAATTTCAATTTGATGCAACTTATAGAAACTTGGGTACTGACTGGAACTGGGCATTATGACAATATTAAACTAATATTGCATCACCTTCGTAGGCTCATAGTTCATTTCTGGACTCAGTTCAAGGTGCTGGCAATAACCTTGAAAGCCTTTGGCTATTTCATAATACCAGAAGAAACATTACTTCTCATGTATGCTGGCTTATTGAGACCTGGCAGATCTATCTATCTATCTATCTATCTATCTATCTATCTATCTATCTATCTATCTATCATCTATCTATCTATCTATCTATCTATCTATCTATCTATCTATCTATCTATCTATCATCTATCTATCATCTATCTATCTATCTATCTATCAGATTTGTCACCGCCCATCTCCTACCACCAGGGCTACTTGAGAGCAGGAGTTCTCAGTAATAGTCCCTGGCTGAAGAATACCTTTCCTAGAGAGATCCATCTAGAGCATACTCTGTTACTCTAGGAAGTGATGCACAATAATGCATAAGCTGTTTCGAGTGTGAAAGTTGCTCTGCCTCTGCATTCCTTGCACATTCGTAAACAGATAAATCATTGGAAAGTATCAGCATTCTTTAGTGATCTTTCCCTCCACAAGGAAAGCTGATTCATGTGGAGTTGTCACCAGGGGTGACTGCAAGGGTGGGGGCAAAAAAGATCAAGATGGCTGTTGTGACCACACAATTGAAGTTCCTGTCATGTATCATCATCATCATCATCACCATTTACCTTCTTCTATAGAAATATGTCATTATCCTAGTTCAGTGTTTCTCAACCTTGGTAACTTTAAGATGGGTGGACTTCAACTCCTGGGGAGTTGGGGAATTTTGGGAGTTGAAGTCCACCCATCTTAAAGTTGCCAAGGTTGAGAAACACTGCCCTATAGGAACATCAGTGTTTGCAAATCTTGATGTGAATGTATCCTTTCTTCTGATTCAGGACTATTGGCACACAACTAAAGTATCTCCTCTAATCCTTGAGCCATAATAAGTGCCGCCCCAATCAGCAAGCCCCGTTCTGCCTCAGTAAGGAGGCCAGAAAGTGGTGCTTGCTTTAAAATTTTAATGTAGAATGAATCAAGGAAAGCAATGGAGAGATTCCCTTGGGTTCCTTTCTCCTCCCTCAAGGCAGCACTGCTATTCTGTTGCAGCTCAAGTACAGAATAGAGCTTGCTTACACTGACAGTTCCCTCTTAATTCACCCTGCGCTTCTCTGTGCCTGCAACCTGACAGCTGGGCTGTTTTTTGATACAGGCTTAACACTCTTTCAGAAAAGGATTAGACCCATGTCCAAACATGCCCTGGTTGACAGGTTGCAGGTGTGCAGCATTACCATGCCAGCCACTTGTTAGATGGGCAACTTGACAAGCCACTGAACCCAACGTTCCAAGCACCTGTTCATCCTCTTTCAACCTTAGGAGCTAACTAACTTAGAGGAAGTTATTGGTATCTGTTTTCCTGCTGTAGAACCAGGTGTCTGTTTTCTGGTAGTTCAAGCCAAAATGGCGATAGAGGGCATTGGCTGGAAGGGAGTGTCTCTTCTGCACCCTAAAATGGCCAATGGGCAGATTTCACCCTGACTCCATCAGCAACTACACCAATGAGCAAGGATAAAATGTTCAGCTCTGGCATTCTGTTTGCTTTGAACTGGTATTACTATCTTTTACAATACTGGGATAGGAAATAAGAAAGGGAGAAGGAAGTGAACAGGGTGGAGATTACATAGGCTTGTTGAGGCCTCTTGCAAAACTAGCAGAGAAGTTGATGGGGCAAAACTATTGCAACACATGAGAACCCCAGCTGTTGAACTTCTCAGTTTGAGAAAGGCAGTTTTCAAACCATATAGCCCAATCTGGTACCCTCCTGATGAATTATATTGCAATGTCTATAATCTGGCCAAGTTCAATGAGGGGAATCATAGTCTAAATAACTAGAAGAAGGCTATTATATTGCAATCAGTATGAAACATCTTATTACTGTGTTAAGTAATAGCAAAAAACTGTAACATATCTTACAGTCATAGAGTAAGCCTAATCTTGAAATGGAAGTAAGAGAAATGCCCATTTGTGAATCAAATTATTTACCACTTAGATTTGTCCCTCCCCTCTTGCTTTCAATGGGCTATTCATTGATGTTTGTTTGTAATAATAAGTTGCTTTATCTAATAAGTACAGGACTTTTTAAAAATGCAAAATTAGGAAAACAGTAGAGTGAATTTCTTGTGGACATAACAGGAATTATCCAATTAACATACTCACTCCATGCTTCTGTTTGACCAAAGATGATATGTATATTTTATGCAGGCCTATTTTCTATCCATCTTTAAAATAAAACTGACAGATGTGACTACATTTGGAATATTCTGTCATTCCAGTCACTGCATCTCAATAATAAGCGATACAAGAGCAATAAAAGATGCAGAATAGGACAAATGAAATTTTTGATTGAATTTGAACATTTTATGACATGTAACTCATAACATTAGTTGGGCCTTACTTATAGACTGTTGGTGAAGTGTGACTTTATATTTGAACAGGTCAAAGATTGTATGATTAAATGGATGCAGAATTTGAATGGAGTAATAGGGATACAATGGATAATTTCAATGGAAGAAGAACATTAAATTAACTCTGAATATTTTACTTAAAGAGAATTGGTATATGGTATTTTATCACTGGTATATTACTCTAGTTCTGATTGCTAAAATGGACAATTCATTTTCCAAAAATTGCTGGAAATATAATGAGCAGGTCGGATCATTCTTACATATTTGATGCCAATGCATAAAGCTCAACAATACTGGAAAATGATTCATTCTAGAATGAAACAAATCGTAAAAGTTGAATTCCCATTTCAACCTATGATATTATTGAACTTTACCAAACCATATATCCCCTCAATGTACACTGAACGAGCTTTATGTCTTATAAATGCTGCAAAGATATGTTTTTTCCTGGAAAGGTTGTCTGATCCCTTCAACACAAGAATGATTAATCAAGTTGTGGGAGTATTCTTTGAGTCTAAAAACTTCATGCCTTAAAATTAAGATTATTAGCAGGTTGAAAAAACATTCTGTATAAAACATTAATCTCATTTGAGGCTTTTCATTGTGTAAGAAAGACAAATGTAAGTAGGGAACACTTTTTTCTTTCTTGCATAATACCAAAACTTGGGATCATGCAATAAACATGAAGGGATAGACAAAATAATAAGTTTCTTCTCATTATCTGCAGTTAAACTATGGAATTCACTACTCAAAGATGTAATGGCCAACATCTAACATTCTTTTAAAATTACCTAAGTTGAATTAGTAGAGGATCAGGCTATTAATGTCTCAGACATGATGGCTTCTTGTAGCTGGGTTTTCTTTCTTCTTAAAAAAAGAGGCTGACATTTCACCTTATGTACCTCTGCCTACATGGTTAATTCTTTCCATTCTCTTAACATATAAAAACGCAGAACATTTTAGTCGGTTTTCTTGTCCAGAGTTAGTCATTAGTGGCATCTACAAGAGGAAGAAACTGAAAGAAGTGTCTTTTTGTGTCATTTAGAAATTGGAGATGTATTAGCCACACCATATATAAGTAGACACATTTTCAATATTTTCTGAAAAAAATACCTAGTGGATACAATGGATATTGCAACCCCCTGTTGTCCAAAAGTAAGGATGCTTCAACCAAGAAAATGGGGACAGGAAATCAAGAGTGGAATTTTGTGAGAAATAACTATGAGCTCAAACCTAGTACTACCAAAGATAAAATGTGCTTGAACAAATCCCAGAAGACTTAAGTCTAGTCGTGCCTGAAATAAGTCAAAGTGTTCTCAGGATGATCCAAGGAGCCTCTACCTCATGGTAAGACCATTGTGTCCAGCACTTAAATGTATTTAAGTACATCACTTAGCAAATACAATTAAAAGAAAACCAAAGCAGTATATGACACTTCGTAAAATCAGTTAAAAAAAACCATTGCAAGGTATGCAAACACCTGACTTCTTAAAGACAAATAGCATTGTTGAAATCTTAGCAGAAATTAGTAGATAAGATTAGTAGAAATGAGAATGAGGAAGTTAGAACCCTTATAGCCAGTTACACTTTTTGTAAAGCATTTCCACTGGAGGGATGGAAAAAGTGATTTTATTATTCATTTATTTATTAAATGTATATGGCCATCCATCTCAAAGTACGTGGCTCTGGGCTGCTAACAATACTTAAAAACATATAACAAATTTTTAAATCACAAAAATAGCAACCAGGAAAGAACCAACGTATCACAACAACTAATACAACCATACAACAGGTTGCCCCCCACCTCCATTTGTCATCAATTTCAGTGTTCCATCAGAGCATCAGTAATAAAACAAAACATTTTTTCTACTAAAAGAGAAGTAGTACCTTGCCTTGACAGTATGCAGCCATCTCGTCCTATTAAGCCTTCTGAATTTACCACATGCGTAGAAAGAGTTCAGGAAGTTATACCATTTAACCACAGAGGTTCTTTCAGTAACCTAAATAACATAACCACTAATCTTGGCACTGCTGCTTTGTCTTTCTCCTCCCACATCTCATTTGGATTAGAAAGTTAGAATGATGTGAAAGACAGATAAATGGAAAGACACCAGAGGGGGAAAAAATCAACTGGCTTGAGGAAATGATTCATTAAAGTGGATGCAACTTTTAAAGCAGCCATGTTTTTTTAAAATGTGAGAATTGGGGAAAAAACAGGGGCTGAATACTAGAGAGGTGCTATGCTTACACATGGTCCAAGGGTTTTCTTCCAAATCTAAATAATGTTTGACCTCAGTAGACACATTTACTCTAGAGTTTTGGCTAGTGGAACTGAAGATGCTGTAGGTTCTGAATCGCAGAGGTTCAAGTAAAAAGATCACTGTTTTGCTTTTGTCAATGCAAGTTACTAAAGAAATACGAAGAAGCCATAAGGGATATGGTAGAGCAGGGTCCCTCAACCATGGCAAGTCTAAGCTGTACAGACTTCAACTTCCAGAATTCACCAGCCAGCTTTGCTGGCTGGGGAATTCTGGAAGTTGAAGTCTGAACGGCTTAGACTTGCCAAGGTTGAGGAACCCTGTGGTAGAGCACACTTTGATACTTCCAAGATCATTGAAATTTTGTTGGGGACTCCATGTGGCTTGTGGACTGTGGGTTGTTACACCTGCCCTTGTTTGTTCTCTCCCCCATTGTGTTCTTTTCCTTCTCCCTTTCTTCATAGGTGTCTGAAGGGGGGAGTGGGACAAGTGGGGGGAAGCAATGGCACCAGATGACAAATGGTTTTGTGATGTCATAACTCAAATGATGCATGCCACATAATTTGTGTCACTTCTGTGATGACATCATGAAGCACAAGATGTGATTTTGGATTGACTATTTATTTATTTATCGCATGTCTTCACTACCCATCTTGACAAACAACTCTGGGCAGTTAACAAGCGAATTAAAACAATAAAAGAATTAAAATATCATTAAAACAGATTAATTATAAAAATATAAATATACATAAAACTAAGATAAAATATGAAATATAAAATCCAAGATGGTAAGACCACGGCCTCAATACAATTCCCAGGGCCGCATCAAGCTGCCAACCACCTCCATGACATACTATTATACCAGAGTGATGTAAATTTTTAAAGCAGATCTTTAAGAAACCAAAAATTTTAAAAAGGCCTGATGAGTTTGAATATTACTTTTCTAATATTGGGAGTAAAACAGCATAGAATGTTTTAAAATGATTCACACTTCCCTATTAATCTGTTTGTAGCATTGGACAAAGAAAGTAAAATTCACAACCAGGTGTCACTCTAAGTGGCTATCTGGTCCCACTATTATACATCATTGCAACCCTTAGATACAGTTATGAACTTGTTCCAGTTATAAGGACCCTGGTACAAGGTCCTGTATAATAATAATAATAATAATAATGATGATGATGATGATAATGATGATAATTCATTACCTGTCAAGCATGTTAAATACTGGCTTTCCTTGTTTTCCACCACTAGCCTCTTCTCAGTCTCCAGTGAAGTCTATTCACATTTGTTGTTTATTCATTCAGTCGCTTCCGACTCTTCGTGACTTCATGGACCAGCCCACGCCAGAGCTTCCTGTCGGTCGTCAACACCCCCAGCTCCCCCAGGGACGGGTCCATCACCTCTAGAATATCATCCATCCACCTTGCCCTTGGTCGGCCCCTCTTCCTTTTGCCCTCCACTCTCCCTAGCATCAGCATCTTCTCCAGGGTGTCCTGTCTTCTCATTGTGTGGCCAAAGTATTTCAGTTTTGCCTTTAATATCATTCCCTCAAGTGAGCAGTCTGGCTTGATTTCCTGGAGGATGGACTGGTTTGATCTTCTTGCAGTCCAAGGCACTCTCAGAATTTTCCTCCAACACCACAGTTCAAAAGCATCGATCTTCCTTCTCTCAGCCTTCCTTATGGTCCAGCTCTCGCAGCCATATGTTACTACGGGGAACACCATTGCTTTAACTATGCGGGCCTTTGTTGTCAGTGTGATGTCTCTGCTCTTAACTATTTTATCGAGATTGGTCATTGCTCTTCTCCCAAGGATTAAGCGTCTTCTGATTTCCTGACTGCAGTCAGCATCTGCAGTAATCTTTGCACCTAGGAATACCAAGTCTTTCACTGCTTCTACATTTTCTCCCTCTATTTGCCAGTTATCAATCAAGCTGGTTGCCATAATCTTGGTTTTTTTGAGGTTTAGCTGCAAGCCAGCTTTTGCACTTCCTTCTTTCACCTTCATCATAAGGCTCCTCAGTTCCTCTTCGCTTTCAGCCATCAAAGTGGTATCATCTGCATATCTGAGACTGTTAATGTTTCTTCCAGCGATTTTAACTCCAGCCTTGGATTCCTCAAGTCCAGCATGTTGCATGATGTGTTCTGCATACAAGTTGAATAGGTAGGGTGAGAGTATACAGCCCTGCCATACTCCTTTCCCAATCTTAAACCAGTCCATTGTTCCGTGGTCTGTTCTTACTGTTGCTACTTGGTCGTTATACAGATTCTTCAGGAGGCAGACAAGATGACTTGGTATCCCCATACCGCTAAGAACTTGTCACAATTTGTTATGGTCCACACAGTCAAAGGCTTTAGAATAGTCAATAAAACAGAAATAGATGTTTTTCTGAAACTCCCTGGCTTTTTCCATTATCCAGCGGATATTGGCAATTTGGTCCCTAGTTCTTCTGCCTTTTCTAAACCCAGCTTGTACATCTGGCAATTCTCGCTCCATGAATTGCTGAAGTCTACCTTGCAGGACCTTGAGCATTACCTTACTGGCATGTGAAATGAGTGCCACTGTTTGATATTTTGAACATTCTTTAGTGTTTCCCTTTTTTTGGTATGGGGATGTAAGTTGATTTTTTCCAATCTGATGGCCATTCCTGTGTTTTCCAAATTTGCTGGCATATAGCATGCATTACCTTGACAGCATCATCTTGCAAGATTTTGAACAGTTCAGCTGGAATGCCGTTGTCTCCTGCTGCCTTGTTATTAGCAATGCTTCTTAAGGCCCATTCAACATCACTCTTCAGGATGTCTGGCTCTAGCTCACTGACCACACCGTCAAAGCTATCCCCGATATTGTTATCCTTCCTATGGATATTGGAATTTACCTCCAATGTTTCTAATTGTCTGGAAGAGGTCTCTTGTCCTTCCTATTCTATTGTCTTCTTCCACTTCCGCGCATTGCTTGTTTAAAAATAATTCCTTATCTCTTCTGGCTAACCTCTGGAATTTTGCATTTAATTGGGCATATCTCCCCCTATCACTGTTGCCTTTTGCTTTCCTTCTTTCTTGGGCTACTTCTAGTGTCTCAGCAGACAGCCATTTTGCCTTCTTGGTTTTCTCTTTCTTTGGGATGTATTTTGTTGCCGCCTCCTGAACAATGTTGCGAACTTCTGTCCATAGTTCTTCGGGGACCCTATCTACTAAGTCCAGTCCCTTAAATCGATTCTTTACCTCCACTGCATATTCCTGAGGGATATTAGTGAGCTCATATCTAGCTGATCTGTGGGTCTTCCCTAATCTCTTTAGTCTGATCCTAAATTGTGCAAGAAGAAGTTCGTGATCAGAACTACAGTCAGCTCCAGGTCTTGTTTTTACTGACTGTACAGATGTCCACCACCTTTGGCTGCAAAGGATGTAGTCAATCTGATTTCGGTGTTGTCCATCTGGTGAAGTCCATGTATAAAGCCATCTCTTAGGTTGTTGGAAGAGAGTGTTTGTTATGCAGAGTGAGTTGTCTTGGCAAAATTCTATCAGCCTATGTCCTGCTTCGTTTTGTTCTCCCAGGCCATACTTACCTGTAATTCGAGGTGTCATTTGACTGCCCACCTTAGCATTCCAGTCTCCTGTGATGAAAATAACATCTCTTTTAGGCGTGTTGTCCAGTAGGTGCTGCAGATCCTCATAGAACTGCTCTACTTCAGCTTCTTCAGCATCTGTGGTTGGGGCGTATATTTGGATCACTGTGATGTTAGATGGCTTGCCCTGAATTCGAATTGAGATCATTCTGTCGTTTTTTGGATTGTATCCAAGCACTGCTTTAGCCACTTTACTATTAATTATGAAGGCTACTCCATTTCTTCTGTGGTCCTCTTGTCCACAGTAGTAGATCTGGTGGTCATTTGACGTGAAGTGGCCCATTCCAGTCCATTTCAGTTTGCTGATGCCCAAAATGTCTATCTTTAATCTTGACATCTCACCAATAACCACATCCAATTTGCCCTGGCTCATAGATCTTACATTCCAGGTTCCAATGGCGTGTTGATCCTTAGAACATCGGATTCGCCATTCACCACCAGCATCATTGGCCGCTAACCGTCCTTTCGGCTTTGACCTAGCTGCGTCATCACGTCTGGGGCTAGTTGAGCTCATCCTCTGTTCCTCCCCAGTAGCATTTTGACCATGGTGCTGGAGCTTGAGCACCTCAATGATGCCATGAGCTAAACCGTGAAGGACCACCCAAGACGGGAAGGTCATGACAGAGAGGTCAGACTAAATGCGATCCCTGGGGAAGGTAATGGCAACCCACCCCAGTATTCTTGCCGTGAAAACTAAATGGTTCAGTACAACAAGAGATATGTCGGTATACCATCGGAAGATGAGACCCCCAGGTCGGAAGATGGTCAAAATGCTACTGGGGAGGAACAGAGGATGAGTTCAACTAGCCCCAGATGTGATGACGCAGCTAGCTCAAAGCCGAAAGGATGGCTAGCGGCCGACGGTGCTGGTGGTGAACGGCGAATCCGATGTTCTAAGGATCAACACGCCATTGGAACCTGGAATGTAAGATCTATGAGCCAGGGCAAATTGGATGTGGTTATTGGTGAGATATCAAGATTAAAGATAGACATTTTGGGCGTCAGTGAACTGAAATGGACTGGAATGGGCCACTTCACATCACATCACTACCAGATCTACTACTGTGGACAAGAGGACCACAGAAGAAATGGAGTAGCCTTCATAATTAATAGTAAAGTGGCTAAAGCAGTGCTTGGATACAATCAAAAAAATGATAGAATGATCTCAATTCGAATTCAGGGCAAGCCATCTAACATCACAGTGATCCAAATATACGCCCCAACCACAGATGCTGAAGAAGCTGAAGTAGAGCAGTTCTATGAGGATCCGCAGCACCGACTGGACAACACGCCTAAAAGAGATGTTATTTTCATCACGGGAGACTGGAATGCTAAGGTGGGCAGACAAATGACACCTGGAATTACAGGTGAGCATGGCCTGGGAGAACAAAACGAAGCAGGACATAGGCTGATAGAATTTTGCCAAGACAACTCACTCTGCATAACAAACACTCTCTTCCAACAACCTAAGAGACGGCTTTATACATGGACTTCACCAGATGGACAACACCGAAACCCGATTGACTACATCCTTTGCAGCCAAAGGTGGTGGACATCTATACAGTCAGTAAAAACAAGACCTGGAGATGACTGTAGTTCAGATCACAAACTTCTTCTTGCACAATTTAGGATCAGACTAAAGAGATTAGGGAAGACCCACAGATCAGCTAGATATGAGCTCACTAATATTCCTAAGGAATATGCAGTGGAGGTGAAGAATAGATTTAAGGGACTGGACTTAGTAGATAGCGTCCCGGAAGAACTCTGGACAGAAGTTCGCAACATTGTTCAGTAGGCGGCAACAAAATACATCCCAAAGAACAAGAAAACCAAGAAGGCAAAATGGCTGTCTGCTGAGACACTAGAAGTAGCCCAAGAAAGAAGGAAAGCAAAAGGCAACAGAGATATGCCCAATTAAATGCAAAATTCCAGAGGTTAGCCAGAAGAGATAAGGAATCATTTTTAAACAAGCAATGCGCGGAAGTGGAAGAAGACAATAGAATAGGAAGGACAAGAGACCTCTTCCAGAAAATTAGAAACATTGGAGGTAAATTCCAGGCAAAAATGGCTATGATCAAAAACATAGATGGCAAGGACCTAACAGAAGAAGAAGAGATCAAGAAAAGGTGGCAAGGATATACAGAAGACCTGTATAGGAAGGATAACAATAGCGGGGATAGCTTTGACAGTGTGGTCAGTGAGCTAGAGCCAGACATCCTGAAGAGTGAGGTTGAATGGGCCTTAAGAAGCATTGCTAATAACAAGGCAGCAGGAGACAACGGCATCCCAGCTGAACTCTTCAAAATCTTGCAAGATGATGCTGTCAAGGTAATGCATGCTATATGCCAGCAAATTTGGAAAACACAAGAATGGCCATCAGACTGAAAAAAATCAACTTATATCCCCATACCAAAAAAGGGGAACACTAAAGAATGTTCAAACTATCGAACAGTGGCACTCATCTCACATGCCAGTAAGGTAATGCTCAAGATCCTGCAAGGTAGACTTCAGCAATTCATGGAGCGAGAATTGCCAGATGTACAAGCTGGGTTTAGAAAAGGCAGAGGAACTCGGGACCAAATTGCCAATATCCGCTGGATAATGGAAAAAGCCAGGGAGTTTCAGAAAAACATCTATTTCTGTTTTATTGACTATTCTAAAGCCTTTGACTGTGTGGACCATAACAAATTGTGGCAAGTTCTTAGTGGTATGGGGATACCAAGTCATCTTGTATGCCTCCTGAAGAATCTGTATAACGACCAAGTAGCAACAGTAAGAACACACCACAGAACAACAGACTGGTTTAAGATTGGGAAAGGAGTATGGCAGGGCTGTATATTCTCACCCTACCTATTCAACTTGTATGCCGAACACATCATGCGACATGCTGGTCTTGAAGTTAAAATCGCTGGAAGATACATTAACAATCTCAGATATGCAGATGATACCACTTTGATGGCTGAAAGCAAAGAGGAACTGAGGAGCCTTATGATGAAGGTGAAAGAAGGAAGTGCAAAAGCTGGCTTGCAGCTAAACCTCAAAAAAACCAAGATTATGGCAACCAGCTTGATTGATAACTGGCAAATAGAGGGAGAAAATGTAGAAGCAGTGAAAGACTTTGTATTCCCAGGTGCGAAGATTACTGCAGATACTGACTGCAGTCAGGAAATCAGAAGACGCTTAATCCCTGGGAGAAGAGCAATGACAAATCTCGATAAAATAGTTAAGAAGAGAGACATCACACTGACAACAAATGTCCACATAGTTAAAGCAATGGCATTCCCCATAGTAACATATGGCTGCGAGAGCTGGTCCATAAGGAAGGCTGAGAGAAGGAAGATCGATGCTTTTGAACTGTGGTGTTGGAGGAAAATTCTGAGAGTGCCTTGGACTGCAAGAAGATCAAACCAGTCCATCCTCCAGGAAATAAAGCCAGACTGCTCACTTGAGGGAATGATATTAAAGGCCAAACTGAAATACTTTGGCCACATAATGAGAAGACAGGACACCCTGGAGAAGATGCTGATGCTAGGGAGAGTGGAGGGCAAAAGGAAGAGGGGCTGACCAAGGGCAAGGTGGATGGATGATATTCTAGAGGTGACGGACTCGTCTCTGGGGGAGCTGGGGGTGTTGACGACCGACAGGAAGCTCTGGCGTGGGCTGGTCCATGAAGTCCCGAAGAGTCGGAAGAGACTAAACAAATAAACAACAACATAATAACATGTGGCTTAGAGTTTCTACTGAGCTATCACCCCATGTACATGATTGAAGGTGCATAGGAGAACCCTTAAAATGTCTAAAAAGGACTGCTGAGGGCAATGTATCCAGCCTGGCTAAGGTGGAAGCCTTACGAAATTTCAAAATTGTAATGGATGATAAATAGGAGGCTGGAACGAACCCTTCTGGAAAAAAATGATAAATATTGGGGTGTAGCACCTTTCTTAAATTTGTTTGGAGATCTACTGTATATCCCATATTCGTTGTTTAAGGGCGGTTCTAGCATCATCAAAACATAATGAGCACAGACTTTCCATAGAGAAGCACCTAAAACAGAACTGTCTGTAGTGGGGACAAGTGAGGACAAATGATGAAACCCACATTGTGTGGTATGTATGTGTGTTGTGATGTTGCATGCACATAGGAAAGGAGCAGAGCATTACAGGGTGATGCTGCTTTCAGCATTTTGAGGAGAGCAGTGGATTTGTGGTCTCTTATACTGTAGATGTACCAGCAGAAAACATTTTCATTATGGCAATCATAGTCCATCAATTAGCATGGACTTTTCCACTCTCACTATGACAGACCAAGAAAAGTTATTGGACAGCAGACAGTTATCTTGATCATTCAGTAAAAAGGTTCTCAAAATTTTCTCCCTCATCTTAAAAATGCTTTGCTCACATCCAGACTCAAACAGATTTGGAATTTTTACATCAATAGAGGGAAAGTTAACCTTGGGGCATTTGGAGGTCCTCCTCTCTTGTGTGCCATACTCCTGCTATGATGGCACTAGATGTAGAAAGAGGGAACTAGAGCCTTTTTCTAAAAACCATAGCTCTGTGGTCAGAATTCTCAGAAGTAACATTTTTAGTTTTTTTCCCCCATCGAACTTATGACTCCTTGTTTTGAGCTCAGAAGACTACTGTAATTATTCAACAGGAAAATGATTTTTCTCTTTCTCTAAATAGTGAAGTGTGAATGGAGAGTTGTTTTCTATTTGACAAAGAAGGAAAAAGGGAATGGGGGAAGATACACAAGTGTGGTGTAGTAGATAAGGTATGGACCAGGCCTGAGGAGATCTAGATTTAAGTCCATGGGAGCTCACTTAATGACTTTGAGCCACTTACTTTCTCCCAGCCCAACCTATCTCTGATACTGTTGTTGTGGGGAAAGAAATAGAGGAAGGAGTGTCATGTATATGTTTGGTCTTATCAAACCCAGATAAGAGGCTGAACAATTCTCTTCCAGAATGATTTTATTACAAAAAGAGACTTCAACCCCCAAATTTCTCTTTGTGTTCTTGGTGTTGACTCCTGCTGTCTTGCATAACATCAGACCTGGGATAAGATGGTGGTTGTACCTGTTTGGTTTTGGATATTTTTTGGTCTTTTTGTGTTATGGGTTGGTCTTCTGGTTAATTGTATTCCTTTTCTTTGATATATGTTGTTTTCTTTTCATTCTCTTTTAATTGTAAACCACCAAGAATGTTTATGAAGTCAGGCAGCCTTGAAATTGAATTAAATAAAATAAGTACAAAGAGTCTTAGGTGTGGGCACTTATTCCCAGGAATTACGTTTACTGTATTCTACTTCACCCTCAATCCAATTCTACATCGTTTACAGTTCTACAGTCTATCTACTTACTATGGTTCGGTGTACTGAATACAGTATCCTTACTATTTTTCCCATAAATCATAAATAAATCTATACACAGGGGTGTCCACATGTGCATTGCACCTGAAAAACAGGCAAAGTTTGATGGCACCATCACTGCCATCTTGACTTTTTTTACCATACCCTGCAGACATTCCTGTATAGATACACTCATCCATCTGAACTACTTCTGAACCACCCACTTTGTCGCACAGTCACTTGGTACTGGGGGGAGACTGGGGACATTGTCTGCTCCTTGAAGGCTGCAGCTACAATGGGATATTTAACTTTCTTGAAAGCTGGTGTCTGTGACTTTACTTGTCACTTGTCTCCTATTGAGACCTTCACTTTGCCAACACCAGGCATTTTAGGTTTCCTGAGTCTTCCTGTTTTCCACTTTTCACTACTGTGGTGAAGAGTTGTGACAGCTGTTTACGAGGCCACTGATGCGACTGCACATGCTGGTAGCTCTCCCTGTAGGTGCTCATTTGCTGTTCAGGTCAGGGACGGCTGTGGCCTCCCTTGTCTCCGTCCTGCTCTAGAACTTGCAGCCCATTTTTGAGCTTCTTCTGACCTGTCTTCTGCTTTATTCTTGGCATCTTCTATCTTGTTTCTTCCATTTCCTTTCTCTGTGCTGCTACATTTCATCTTTAGCCAGACCTCTTTTAAAGGGCTGGCACACAAAATAAAAGAAGGGTAAGGCCTTTATAATATAAGGGTGATTTCTTTGCTGCATGTCTTCCACCTTGAACTCCTGGGGGAAGACTGGGTATAAATTTAACAAACAAACTTCTGAAAAACCTGGATGCTTTTGAAGACTAGTGTGAATAGCAGCTTACAGTATTGGTTGAGAGGGGCTATTCTTCTCATGAATTTTAACCCCTTTTAAACACTGAAATATGCCTGTTCCCTCTCCTTCCTTTCCTTTCCTTTCCCTTCCCTTCTTCAAAGTTTCTAGTGCTGTTTCTCATTTGTTCTCAGTTAGGCATGGAAATCATTCAGGGAAGTTTTCTCATGTTTGTTGCAAGTTGCTAAGCTACGTAACTGTGCACCAGCTGAACTCAGTGTTGCAAAACAATCGAGAGAATGTGCCATAAAACAAATGGAGTGGATCATGTTAGTCTTGATTAACCTGGGGCCTCTGTGTTTGAATTTTTGCTTGTTCTCATTAGAATAAATGCCAAGCATTTATCCTGACACCTTGCTTCATGGTTCCAAATGCAACAGCGTGTGAATGCATTAAAAAAAAATCTTCACTTTTATCTGCAAAGTGTGTGAATGTGACTGTATATCTACTTTAAATTAAGCACCTGGTGTAGATTGTGTGTATTTACCCAGTTATCAAATAGAGAGAGAACAGATAATGTCTTGTGAATATAGTCAAACCAACTAGCTAATGTCTATCTGATGCAGAGTAAAAATTGCAAAGGGGAGCACCTTTTCAGAGGAGAAAATGCTATTAGCAACTTGCATTCTACATTGAGCTATAGTGAACAAAGCATTTCTCACAAATAGTGTTTAATGCTGAACCCACTGCAAGCATCCTGTGAGCCAGATAACAGTATTATTGCTCCTCATACTTCAAGAAGATTGGCTGACAGGACTGACTTGACTCAGAAACCTGCTGAGTTCATTCCTGAACCTAAGGTTCAAATTAAGAACTACTTTTTAACGGCTCCAGCTTTCCGTGGGTTGGGCCCAGCAAACTGCATTTGGTGGGTCTCTTAGCTCAGCTCACTTCTTGCTACAAACTTGAACCCACAAAGAGTTTCAAAAGAGCCCTTGAGATCATTATGGTGTGAGTTTCTGGCTTTTCAGCAAATCTGAACAGTAAAACAGGGAGGATTATATATACTTTTTTCAGCTTCTAGACAAAATGTGGGATATAAATCTGATAATGATCTAACAAACAAATAAAAAGTTTCCTGCCTATTTTAATTAATCTTTCCCCACCGCCTTCCAAAATTTAAAAAGGCAGAGAACTGAAAATTTCACATCCCTGTTGTACCACCTGCAGCCCTCAGTGACTGAAAAATAAAGGGAAGGCTACTCATGCCATGTTCATAAAAATCCTGATCAGGCATTCATTGCCGTTTTCATAAAGTTGGCCCATCTCCCAATCTGAACATGCTAGAGATGGGAACAAGCTGTAGGGAGCTCTGCTTAGCTCTGTAGCCAGCAGGCCTCTCCAGAATCTACACTGACTAACCCCTGACACCAAATAGAAACCTGGCTTGGCTAGGACCATCATGTTCAGGACACTGGCGATTACATCCAGGCCATGCTTTCCTTGACGGCACACCCCTTCAGCTAGGTTACATCTGCTCTGGGGCAGCACATGCAGCCATAGACACGGTGAGAAAATAATAATTAAAAAAAATGGGAGGAGGACAGATAGTTGTGTGGGCCTAATTCATCCAGCATCAGCCCTCGTGGGTCCTTGACAACTCTCCAAGAATGCCCAAGAATGTCCAACTCTGATGCAGGTCTTAGGCTTCTTCAATACCCAGCATATCTACAGAGCCAGTTTGGTGGAGTGGTTAAGGTCCTGGACTAGAAACAGAAGATCACGAGTTCTAGTTTCCCTTAGGCACAAAGCCAGCTGGGTTACTTTGGGACAGTCATTCTCTCTCAGCCTAACCCACCTCACAGGGTTGTCGTTGTGGGGAAAATAGGAGGAGGAAGCATCATGTAGGCTGCCTTAAGTTGTACAAAATAAAAGTGGGATATGAATCAAATAAATAAATATTTACAGGGCAAATGCATGCTTTTCCAAAAACAAACACCTTTAGCTTTCCACAAATCAAATGGCTCCTTGAGGAGAAATACTGTTCAAAGCTGAAAGGGCCACTAAGAGAATAGGAAAATGGTGAGTTCCATTTTAGTTTTGTTTAGTTAGATATTTTTCTTTAAGCTGCAGCAAGACAGATACCAAGAATTCCTGCTTCAGGAGGGAACTTTTGGTCATTTGCTTTGAGAGAAAAATACTTGGACAGGCCATTTTTAAACTTGCTGTTCATTTATGAAGGACACATCAATGGACTCGTTTTACCTCCTTGTGGGGTGGATGCACCATATTCAATTGTCCATGAACTGATTTGCAGATAAGTGGGATTGTTCTTGATTTCAGTTGACTTCAGAAGGAGAATTTGGGGGGTCAAGTTAAAAGCCCCTAATCCAAATACATCTTCCCAGGGAGAACAAAACACTAGCTCAGCTATAAGGTGTGAAATTAGGTAAGTATCCCCATTACAAAAACACTTTCCCAGGGAAACCAAAACCTTTAGCTTAGCCATAAAACATTAACAAGACCAAGGAATGCTGATAGCTACACCCTAATAGCCTCACTGACCTTACTAGGTAAAGCCATTAGTGGCCTGCGAGAACCAACCAATAGAGCAGAGCTTAACACACCTGAGAAGCTGCACATAGAAAAAGAATATTATCTTAAATAGCTTCAATGAGCATGTCAGAAAAGTAGAGGTTATTGATCTTACACACTTAGCCCTCCCAAGCATAAAGAATCACACACTTAGACAGAGTAGGTTCAAAGTAAAGTAAAAAAGAGTTTTTGTCCTGATAAGCAGGAACCACGCCAAGATGAGGAACAGGTCTCTAGTGTTTTATTACTGCTACAGTAGACAGAAAATCCTAACAAACTGAAGAAGCGTGAGAAAACCCATACAGATAAACCCCAAAAGTCAAGGCGGGTCTGTTCTGTGTCTCTTTGAATGACAGTTCAAATTCTCTCTACTACGCATGCATTTCCCCCCCTGGATAGGGGCCCCCTCCTGCTCACCAACAGTGCTCATGACAGTTTTACTGACTTTATTCTTTGGTCGAGTTACATTCATCTTTGGTGGAAAATGATGTTCCTTGTTTCTTCTGTTCTTTACCTATACTTGGTGATCTCTCA
Source organism: Candoia aspera (assembly GCF_035149785.1). Lineage (NCBI taxonomy): Eukaryota > Metazoa > Chordata > Lepidosauria > Squamata > Candoiidae > Candoia > Candoia aspera. The sequence continues at coordinate 316,850,194 of NC_086153.1, forward strand.
GCCCTACAGCTGCTAAGAGCTGTGTGTAGAATAGGGACAAAAGTTTCTTTTCTTAGGCTGACTGCATGGCACAAGTTGGAGACAGAAGAGAGCAGCATACTTGCTGCATCCTCAGTAGGTGGAAGGAGGAAGGAGAAAGAGAGGAAGTGGGAGTGGCAACAAACAGCTCCCTCAATAGCACAGAGACTTTGCATCCTAGAGCAACCATCCATATGCTAATGAGGCATGCTGGATTTGCCAGGACCTCCAACACCTGGCACATGATGTGTTATATGCAATGATGTACCTGCCTGCTATATCCAGTCACATGTATATTCTAATTTGCATAAGTCTATAAAGAACTATAGCCCCATCCCTCTTTAAGCATATCTTTGCTTCCAGCACTGTCTGTAAATCAGTTTGTGCTTCAGTGTAACGCATCCTGTCTCCAATTTAAATTAAATCCCTTTTATGGAAAATTTCCTTAAGAATTCTTTCTCTCTCTCTCGCTGCATTGTTAATGAAATGTAATCTAAATTACCTAACAGGAGACCAGATGAATAAATTGGTTAGACACATGGCCTTACCATTTCAGCATTATCACTCAGTCTTGCCACTAATGCCACTATGGGCAGGAGCAAATTTCTCAAGTTTTATTCGCTGATGGAGCTCCCTGCGTGCACGCGAGCGTGCACACACACACACACACACACACACACACAACCACATGTCCACCAATTACTATTCTTGCTACAATCAAAATTGTAGCTGTATTTATATTTCTGAAAAGTTGAGACAGCAAAAGTGATTTTAAAAAGTGCATTGCTAAATCTGAGGGCAGGAAGTCTTCAGCTGTCTGTCTGTTATTTGCTTTTTTTGAAATGGCTTGAAAAATAAGCTGCTAAATTTCTACCACAAGAAATAACAGGAAGTAACTTTGTTTTTAAGCAATATCAATAGATTTTGATGACAAAGATTCCAAATGATGATACTGAAGTGAACAGGAAAAAATGGAAGACGCTGTTTCTTTTGGAAACATGGGAAAGAAAGAAGAGAAGGAAGAATGAGTAGAGTTTATTCCACATTAATAACATGGAGTAGAAATTCAGCTAGATTTAGCAGCTTTTTACCTATTGGGGAAAGGGCAAAGAGGCCTTCAAAAAGTCACAACAATATATCTGAAGTTATGCTGGATTACAGTTTCCATAATGTTCAAACCCTTGGAAATTGTTCAGATTGACTGTTGATGAAAAATATGTCAAGGACACTGAGTTGGAAAAGGCTGAATTCACAGACAATGGAGCAATGTTGGGTTATAAAACAATGAAAGACAATGTGATAGTTATAAAGTATCTGAAATCTTCTTAGCCTTAATTGGAGATGAAAAGGTAACAGAATGTCTGTCTACAGACAGCTGAATACGTACAAGGAAGAAGAAGTGGAGAAGCAGAGGAAGATAAGCAGCTCCTTATGGATGGTGGCCATTCCTTCTTTGCCTGATGGATGGAGTCAGGTTGATCAGTTTTAATAGGGGTTCTTTCTCTAAGGGAAAGACAAAGAAAGCTGTCTTCAGCTGTATCCTCTTTTGCAAAGAGGAACTGAGGAAGCTGTGCACAGACCCCATATGACATAATGGGAGTTGTATTGTCTTCCAGATGTCTATATAAAGGATGTGGTGCAGATATTATCAAGTATATTCAAATGCACCAACAGCCATTCTTTCCTCTTGATCCATGTGAGGATGAATGACATCCCCAGAAGAAACCATGAAAGAATATCTGGAGACTATGAGCCCTTGGGGAGGAAGGTGAAGGAACTGGTAACACAGGTACAGTACTTATTTCATCAGCATTTCCAGTTGGGGATCATGGTGCCAAAAGAGGAAATAAACTTGTCTACAAAGATGGCATTGCCAAGAAGGGGTTGGATTCTGTCACTATGGCCTATGCTGCCTTTATGAAGGACTTCCAGGATGAGACAGGATGCACCTTCTCAAAAATTGAGAAGGAAGTATTTTGGAAGGTGCCTCTCCAGTCAAGGTGGGCATTAAATTAGATGAAAAGGGTGGTGGTGGTGGTAGCAAAATCCCAGAACTGAATGTGCAATCAAGAACTGATGCTACGAAAGCAGATCCTAAATGGAAAAGAATAGGAATTCAAAGGACACCACAACAGAGACTCTAGTAGGTGAGACTCAAAAGCTCAGGTGTTTCTACTTCAATGCACAGACTATTAGAAATAAACAGATAAAATTAAAGTCCCTAATTCAGGAAGGACTCGCAACTTGCAGGTAGCACATTCTCCTTCCCTTGAGTGCCTCAGCCCCCTTCGTGATGCCCAAGGGGTTGCCTTGCCTGTTCTGAGGCTTGCCTTTGCGCAGGTTCTGCAGCAACGGCAGGGCTGCTGGTGGATGGAATGCAAGTGTCTTATGTTGGCTCAGACTGCAAAACAATTCCAGAATTCCTTGGGACAAAATATGGAAGCCCTGTGAAAAGGGTGGATCTCAGCTTCAATTTGTTAAGCCACAGTCAACACGGCCATGGAGAGTCCAGTGTCTGGATGAGAGGGACAGTCCCATAGCAGATGTGCCAGGTTGTTGCAGAACATATTGGCCAATTTCATCTTAATGATTTTGGTACAGCAAAATATATTGCTATAATGATGATTATCATCATCAGCAACAATAGAATTTAGGTTCAAGAAAAAGAGAAAGTCTGTCAATAACATTCTTATTTATCTGTAATATCCATTCAGTATCCAGGGTCCATTCAGCTAGGATCACCTCACATACTAGGAAAATGCTTCTATCTAATTCAGGAAGACAATTACAGTGTGATAGGTATTACTGAAATACTCATGAATGGCACCCAGCACTGGATGGCTATAATTTATTCAAAAGGAACAGACTCAAGAGAAAGGATGAGGATGTTGCATTGCAGTGATTAAAGCAAAGGGAACAGGTTGTTCCTTCATTCCACTTTCCACAGTAAGAATGTCTCAAGGAAGAACTGATGGTTCAGCTTCATAGAAGCAAAGCAGCATTCATCATAATTTTGTAGCTTCATTCCTATGTGCCTACAGTGCAAAAAAGGTACAGTAAAGACAAAGGGTGTGCATTAGTGTCAAAGGAGAGAATGTGGGAAGGGGTTGTGAAGGCATACAGGTGTGCAAACATCTGGGAAAGCAATGGAAATGTGTATCATTTTGGAGAGTATATAACCTGTAACCTTGTGGGCTTCAGGGACGTTTTGTACTGCTTTGGTGAAGAGCCCAGTGATCCCTGTAGTTGTGCATGCCAATAAAAGATACCTTGTTGCATCTATCTCCAAATGCTTTGGATTCTTATTTAAGTGGGCCTTGGAGGTTTACAATAAAAAGTATAATAGTAAAAGAAGTTAAAGCTAAAATATTAAAAATGAATTAAAAATGAATAAGAATAAACATACACATTTAAAAATGTATGCGTTTAGAGGCCTTTTAAAAATTAATAAAGTCATTCCCCTGAATTCAAGATGGTGTTCATTCCAAATTAAACAAACAAACAAACAGTTGGAATATTCCATAAAAATATGTATTTGCAATCACAATTGAAAAGCATACCATGCTTATTTGCAGGATTTTAATTGGGTAGATATTTGGTGTAAAGTTTATCCCACTACCAGGAATTATATGTGCACTTCTTATGCTCATAAAATTTGTTCTAGATTAGGTTATTTCTTGATTTTCTCTTTTTTAGTTCATCATGTTTTAGATTCTAAAATTAATCCTATCAGATATCAGATCATGCTCCAATCACACTAACTCTTTAATTTAAAATGTTAGTTAATGATAGGTGGTATTTTAATGCTTCTTCATTATCAGCAGATAATGTGGTTAAAGAAATCTATCTATGTGGTCACTAAGATTGAGAAGGACTTGATGGCACATAATCAATCCATTGATTGGTCTATGCAAAAAAAAAAACCCCTATTGGATAGACTTATAATGCTCTTACATTAGCTAAGTTACAACTGTGTGATTTTTTTTACACTGAGCAGATAGAATTTTCTTTGAGTAAATTATATTTATATTATTGGAAATCAGGAAAAAAGCAGGTAAATTGCTGGCACATAGCTTAAAACAGCCAACAGAATACAATTTCTAAAATAGTAGCAGTCAAAGATTTATAGACTCCTGAGTCCATTAACATTTTTTTTCAATTTTATAAGTCATCATATATGGAGGATAAGATTGATCAATATTATATTAATACATTTTTGTGCAAAATTAATATTCAACCATTATCACTAGATAATACTGATATTTTGAAAGCACCTCTGTCACTTCAGGAGATATTGGAGATTGTTCAGTTGTTTTTGTTTTAGCTGTATATGTTGTTTTTATTGTTGGGTTTAAGCTGCCCAGAGTGTGATTTTAAGATAGGTAGCTATACAAATGTTATAAATGAATGAATGAATGAATGAATGAATGAATGAATGAAAAAATAAATGAAAAAATGGGAAAGCCAGGTCTGGGTGGCTTCCCAGTTGAATGGTATAAATCTTTTATAGTTCTGTTGCCTCTTATATTGTTAGAGGTGTATAATATATCTTACTTCTGGGGAAGAAATGGCGAACTGAAGATGGCTCCACTAAAAGCAGAGCTGATGACCACAGTGGAATGAAGAACCACTGAGTAGCCCAGCACTTTGTAATTCCTCTCCAGACAAGGAGAGGACTTGAGATCACCCACAAGTGCTCCAGACAGTTGATCCTCACAAGGAGACCACAAGACAGTGGTTTCTGGTGGGTTTAGATCTCTGGGAGATGAAGGAATAGCAATCTTGCTCAAACCATGGTTGGTGACTTTAAAAGAACACTGGGTTTGCATTGAAGGCTGGACACTAGAGGGAACTAGAAGGAATTAAAGATTACAATTAAAGGAGAAGAACATTTAAATTTGACTTATTAATACAGAATGGAGCAAAATATTTTAACATTGGACATACTGAAGGATATTTGTGAACAATGAACCCAGAAGGTAATTTTAAGAGTGTCTGCCTCTATAGATAGACTGTGTTTAAAAGATGTTATGAAAGAGGAACCAGTTTTTCTGGACAAGACTGAGACTGATCTAAAAGTGGATTTAAAAATGATAGGCTACAAGAAAGATGAGCCTCGTGTGGCACAGAATGGTAGGCGGCAGTATTGCAACCGAAACTCTCCACACAACCTGTGTTTGATCCCAGCGGAAGTTGGATTCTTGGGTAGCCGGCTCAGGTCAACTCAGCCTCCCATCCTTCCAAGGTCAGTAAAATGAGTGCCCAGCTTGCTGGGGAAGGTGACGACTGGGGAAGGCAATGGCAAACCACCCCGCTATAGTCTGTCAAGAAAATGTCATGAAAGCAGCGTCCCTCCAATGGGTCAGACATGATTTGGTGCTTGCACAGGGGACCTTTCACCTTCACAAGAATGATAGGGAAAAAGATGCTGCCCTGGACATACAAAAGGGACTGGCTGATGTCTTAATAATTTGTTGTATTTTAAGAGAAGGTGATAAGTTACTAAAATTGTTTATACTTGTTGTGATGAAGGGGGAAGTCATTTCTTTATGTATTTCTTTTCTTTTTCTTAACTATATTCTTATTTTTTCTTTCTTTCTTCTTTCTTTTCTATTTTCTTTTTTCCTACACCTATTTTTTTCTTTTTTAAATTTTTATTAGTTTTTTTACTGTGTAATTTTTAATAAAATTACTATTAAAAAAAGGAGGTGAATAATATATCTCTTAAATCAGGTAAATGGCTCCTATTGTTTTATGAGGCATATATAATGGTGATTTTAAAACCTGGTATAGATTCTAAATTTTGTAAAAGTTACAGACTTATCTCATTAATTAATGTTGATAGTAAAATATTAACTGCTTTATTAGCCAGGCAACTACAGAAGGTTTTACAATACATAATTCATCCTGCCTAGTCTGGATTTATAAAAATAGACAAGCATTGGATAATTTACATTTATTATTAGATATGCTGGATATAGCTCAGGATAGAATGGACACTGCATTATTAGTATTTTTAGATACTGAAGATGTTTTTGATATGGTCCAGATTAATTTTCTAAAGCAAGTGATGAGTAGATATGAGTTCCTTTCATTTTATTAACTGGATAGACATTTATTATCTGCAGCCCTATGTGAACCCTATATGAACCAATTAATTACTGATGCCTTTGAGTTACAGCACGGTACCCATTTTCTCCTTTGCTTTTTGATTTAATTCTTGAACACTTAGCAATATCTATTAGGCAGTCTTGTGATATTATTGGAATTACACTGGGCAGTTTTGAATATAAATGATTTTTATACACTGGTGATATTTTAGACAACCATTTTACTTCACTGTTAAACTTTATATGGGTGCTTCAGCATTTTGGTAAGTATTTGGGATATAAGATTTATTGGGATAAATGTTTTTTACTTCTTTAGGTTGTGATATATCAATACAACAATGTAAAGGGTTGGGTTTTGTTTTTATTTTAATGTCTGTATCACTGTGGAATAGAAATTCATCAGAGCAGGGTTTCTCAGCCAGGGTTCCGTGGAACCCTACGGTTCTGTGAGAGGTCACTAGAGGTTCCCGGGGAGACCACAATTTATTTAAAGAATTATTTCAAATTCAGGCAACTTCACATTAAAGAGGTAAATTTCATTCTTTATTTTTTTGTCTAAGAACATTGTTAATGCATATACACAGGCCTATTTCGTAACTTCTGGCCTATTTTTGAGCCTGAATGTGCAGGGGTTCCCTGAGGCCTGAAAAATATTTCAGTGGTTCCTCCAGGGTCAAAAAGCTGAGAAATAGTGCAAAAGAGCATCAGCCTTTGTGGGCCTTGTTGGAAAGTCTTAATTTATTTCCACTGAGGTTCTAGCAATTGCTGGGTTTGACCTACAGTACAAAGGGTGTTTCATTTCTCAGAGGGTGAGCAGCTGGACATGTCTGAGCTCTGTTGGGTCATAGCTTGGATTTTGATGTTGAGGCTCCTGAATATTTAACTCTACTAAAAAATACGGGGCAATACATTCTATTGGAAATTGTGGGTGGAATCTGGAATACACACGTCAAATCAATTACTTTGAAATGATTATTTTAGGGGTTTTTCTTGACTTCAAGCAGGATTTTGTCTTCCTAATTCACATGAGTGACAATATAATCAACTCAAGTATATTTTTATGGCTCAGTATGGTCTGGATGCTTGGCCACCTCCAAGAAACCTGAGGTGCTTTAATCTTTGTTGGAGCTGACACCTAAAACTAATCTCATATCATATTTGTATCAAAAATTTAAGAATCTATTTAAAGTTGATATTAATGACAATTATAGCTTATGGATTAGATAACGGGAATATTCAATAATGAAACATTAATGGTTGCAAGTCTTAAGAAATGTCAAATTGATTTCAGTGGATTTCAGGTTAACTGATTCAACAAAAGATTTTATTTTGAGTTTACTGAACACCCCAAAGAATGGATTTCAGATTTTCTTTGTTGGTGATATAAATAATTTGAGGGGTCACTGACTCATATGATTTGGACTTGTAAATCATTGATATATTTTTGGTATAATATTTTTTTCATCTATAAGTATATTTGGGAGTGCATTCCAGAGATCCAAAGCAGCTAAAGAGAAATACAACCCCAAATCACTAGGAGATGAATTAGCAGCAACTGTAGGTGAACTTCTTTAGATGAGTGGGCATGAGAAATCCGATCCTGAACCTTTTAATGTATTGTAATTCCAGAGCAGCTGACATAATTTCAGTAAAAACAACAGTGAGAAGAGAGAATGGAATCACAACTTTTTTCAGTTAAAAAAAATGGACAACATAATGCAAGCCAAGTTTTCAGAAGCCAAGGTTTGGGTTTTTTTTTTTAAGCCTTTGTTTAGTGTTGAAAAGGCATTAGAACTGCACTTCCTGGAAATAGCATTCTAAGAAAGGGTGCAAAGCTCTTTTGTTTGAAACAGTTGTGCTTTCTGAGCTGGCCTGAGTCTGTAACTGAAACACCAAATGTCTCTTGCTGTTGCTTCAGAATACTGCTATATGTTAAAAACCAGCAGGTTCCACCTGGATAAAGACCAAACACAAAACACAAAATCAGGACATTGCTATTGAAAGTTATGTTGAAAAATATAAATTCAAATTCACTTGAATTAATGCTAGGAAAAGTGGGATCTGGCCAAGGAGCAAACTGAATGAAATGCAGTGCTTGGTTTTATTAACTAAGAACTTCAAAGTTACTGCAACCAGTATCAGCCTAGACAAGTCCAGGCTAGCTATCTGTTCTTAATGGGATATTTAACTGGATGACTGAGAAGGAATTATAGACAAGGCATTGAGGAATGATAGATCAGCAACATTTTATAGACAAGAAACTGCTGCAATGCTTTGTTGTAAGAAAGACATTTAGTTTTTCAACTGGCAGAGGAATCCTCCTGATGTTTGTTTCTTTTCCAAAAAAGAGAAAAGAAGGGCTATGGCACCTCTGCTTTTGTAGTCAGGTGATACAAAATTAACTTTTGTTCATTTTTTAAAACCTTTTAAGAAAAGAAAGCAGGGGTTTGATTTTTTTTCCAGCCTATTTTCACATTTTGAATTTTTAGGTGCTTTCAAATTCTTTTGCTAGTGTTTTTCAGCTTCATTTATGGTCAGTAAGTGACAGGAGGTGTTATTCTGCCCACCTGCCCCCAACAACCTCTCCTTTACTTTGTGGTGTCATGACCTATAGGCTTCTTGTTCTGAATATGTGCCTGGGGAGGAGTTCTCCCCAATGGGTTTTCTGAGATTTAATTGAAGTACAAATTCAAGGAGGTTGCAGGCTGCTGGAGCAAAAACTGTACAGTGCAAGACAGGACATTCACATATACCCTATTAGAGAGCATAGGGTAAAAGAATTTCACCACATTTTCTTCTCCTTTGAAAGCTGTCTGTATCCTGTTGGTCAGTACATTTCATGTTCCCTTGAATGGATAGGATGCAAAAAGCAGTATGTTGGCTTGTTAGGTAGTCACTACTGTAGAGATCCTAGCTTGCATAGTATAGTGTGAATATGCTTGGAGGCACTTGTGAAATGCAAACCCAAATGTGTTGCTGGTCCACACTCCCTGCTTGCCCAGCACAAGGACTGCTTTAGGAGAATAGAATGGCTGACATTGTTTTAAGCGTCCCTTAGGCTGCTGGGTAGGTGACTTCCAGCTGGGTTTCTTTGTTCTGCATCAAAATGTTTTCCCCTCTCTGCTGTTTCAAGCAAGGCAGTCTGGTCCACCTGCTGGATTTCATTCTGCCTCACACAAATGCCTCATGCTCTAGCACACGAACACCTCTTCCCAGTCCCTATGCTTGACCTTCTCTAGACATTTCAGTGAGTTGCTGTGATGTTTGCCACAAAAGTCTGCATCTCTGGAGTTCTTTTTTTTTTGGTAATGTGAGAAAGGGGGGATAGCGATGTTTTTGCAAGGCCTACAATAGAACAACTTGCTTTTTCAGTAACTTGCCAGCTGAAGCTTGCTTTCTAGTAGCTAGGCTTGCTTGTCAGTATATTGAGGATGTGGGATATGTAGTTAGGGGAAACAGGAGACTGTATTTCCATAAGGGCAGGTATAAAGGAAATAAGCTGCCTAACCAATGCTGAAAATATGCTCAGAACCAGTTCTAGCGAACTTTGTGGTCAGACAAGACCCTGACCTACTTACTCCAAGGGGGCTAGCTGCCTTATCAGGAAAAGAATAAATAGGGGACTGGGGGAGGTAAAAAGTGAAGAATGGGAGATATAAACAAAGGCGGGACTTCCTGCAAAATCTAAGGCGTCTCGGATAGGCTGTGAACTCCCAAGTACCTATCCAATGGGGAACAGGAGGGATTCCACCCGCTGGGGGTAGGGACTAAAACTGCATGCTTTGTGTGAAGGGGTGTGCCTATTTTGGCTGGGCACCCATCCTTGCAAGAACGTTAATAAAACCTTTTTGCTGCTTCTCAAGACTTTGTCAAATTTATTCCAGAAGGGACTTTTCCCACAGCTGGGGGCTCGTCCGGGATCCACAAGTCTTCGGACTTCTGGGCACTGCCCTGACGGCCGGAAAGGCATGCCCCACTGATTTCAGTGGTCCTGCCCCAGAGCAGTGGTCTGAAGTCTCTGAACGACAGAGGATCCCAGGGAAACTAAACCTATTTGAGAGGTAGCAAAAGGAGATTGAGAAAAAGGTAACCGGACCTATAATCATGGCGACCAGTCAGACCTCGTGCACGAGCCAAAGGTAAGGAAAAGTGGGACTATAAGTACTTACCTTGGTGGTCGGGACCAGGGAAGGAAAATTGGACTTAAGTACTTCCCTGGTTGGACATTTTGTGAGGGTGGGACCCTCTATGAGACTTTGAAAGTGAATGGATGAGACGTACAAGGGTGTACGAAGTGATTGTGGAGTCTGGATCTGCAGTTCTGTTCTCCCGCGAGGGAAACAGAGAAGGACGAAGTGTTGGTTAACAGGTGAAAGTCAAAGTCTCGGGACAGACAGAATGGGGAATAGGAAATCTAGGCCTAGTGGGGAGATGGGGTCTCCGGGAAATAAGGACTCCAGGAAAGGTAGTCCGGGAAACATTCCTCCAGATAGTCCTTTAGGAGTAATGTTGAAAAATTGGAAACATGTGTCTTGTATAAGGGATAAGGATAAGAAGAAAATGATACAGTACTGTTGTTTTGTGTGGACTAAAGAACCTATAAAAGGGACAGCTGTTTGGTGGCCCAAGTTTGGATCTTGGGAAGACTGGGTGAAATAAGCCCTAAAAATCTATGTTAACGATAAGGAGCCTTGGCCAGAGGAGGAATCAAAATATGCTTTGTGTTGGGTAAAATCTACCAGCCTAATGATGCCTCTCAGGGCCAAAGAAACTAAAGGGAGTCAGAAAGTAAAATTTACAAAAGAAAACCATGGTGAATTATTCTGTAAAAGTATGGCCTACATATAAATTGATTAGGGGTTTTGTTTGGCCACCATATGGAACTGATGATTTGGCTATTTGTGAATATTTAAATATTACTATAAATGAGACTAAAGTGAGAAGTGAGGAGTTTAGATATGCTGCAGCATGGTTAGAAAAACAAACCAACTCAATCATGAAATTGTCAAAATGGGACCCCTTGGATGACTTGCCGCCCTACAATGTAGTGGCGACAGCTCCTCCAATGGAACCCTGGTCTGAAAAGGATAATGGAATTCCAAAGGAAACCAGAAATGTCACAGGAGAAAATGAAGAGTTAATAAAGAAAATGGAAAGTTGTTGTAGAGAAGGGACCTTTTCACCTATCGGCCGAAGGTTCACGCAGCCAGAAATCATTGCACCATTTAGACAGGTGCTTTTGGCTACTGGTGGCGTGGGTCTGGTGAGGGTTCCCTTGCAGGCAATGGATGTTAGGAACTTTAGGAAGAAATTACAAAATTAGAGGATTGGGAGAAGAGGAAGTTTAAGTGTCACCACCACCCTACAATCCAAGCCATGGGAGAGGTAGGGAAGGATGTGGGGGTTGTGGGAAAAAAAAAGGGTGAGACCTGTGAGGAGACCTAGTAATTAGAATTGAAAAATTAGTAGTTTTTATTTTATTTTGTTTATTTTTGAGTGTGTTTGTGCATGCACATGTATTTTGTGTGTGTGTGTGTTTTGATTTTTATTGTCCCTTTGGAAAATATCTTGGGCTACCATAGGTGCACATTGGCCCCGAGTTTGTTTTGTTGATGGGAAAGCAACCAAAAAACAGTTGCCATGTTTATAAGTATGTTTGAATTTTATAACCGTGTATGTCTTGTTTGTGAGAGAGCTGAGGATTGGCAACTGTATGTGGATCGAAGGTTGGATGAAGTGTCAAAGATTGCGATTTAGTTGAGAGTCTGTGGATTGGATTGGTGCAAATCCACAATCCAATGTGGCAAGATATTCAGACTTTGTTATCAGTCTTCCTGACATTGGAGGAACAGAGGATGGTTATTGAAATAGGACAGAAAAGGGAAAAGTTGGGAGGATATTGAAAGAAAACTACAAAAGTTGGCGGGGGGGGGGTGCTGGCAGAGCCCATAAATGAACAGGGTGTTTGCAGGGCAACCCCAGGAGGAAGAGAGGAAAGAGAGAGAGAAAACAAGAAAGAAAGATGAAATGTCTTGTTTTTAGCTCAAGGTTTGCGGGCCCCAAAGAGGGGGAGGCAGGGGGAGTTCTCGGAAGATTGGATCAAGGAGGTATTCCATGGAATGGAGGGCTAGGGAAACAACGGCGACAGGCAAGGTGCAGGCTGGACCCTGATTAAAGAAGAGACATTAGAGAAGAGAACTCACCACGGAAAGGACCTGGAGAGACGCAGGCTCTCTGGGGAGGGGAGTTGAGTTGAATCACAATAGGGGAGTTGAGTGTGGATCGTCTCCAATAGGCTTTGGAGCGGCTAGATTCATCTTGATGGGAGCTATTGCCCTTTTAATAAAGCATTCCTTTCTCCCGGCTGAGAGGTAGGGAGGAAGAGCTTTTGTGTTCCTGCAGGGCTGTGATGGATTGCATGTGGCAACAGCCTGTTGAGGCGTTGGTGTGCGGTTTTCTTTTTGAGAGCATTTGTCTGTCTGAATGTGTGCGTACACGTAAGGTTGAGAAACTGTTTTGAGTTGTGAAAAGAGAGTTTAGAGACTGTGTGAGTCTATTCCTTAGGAGGCTGCAGGTTCTGGCCATGCCTGCATCCACCATTTATTCTGGTTTTGTGTGTGTGTGTGTGTGTTGTGATTTGTGTAATTTGAATGCATATGATGGGAAAGTTGAAAGGTTTTTGTCGATCCTTTCCCATTTGTTTTTGTTTTATTGTCTGAGGTGTATGTGTGTTTCATTATTTGCCTAGTCTCACCCAAACTCCCCCCTTCAGTCTGCCTCTTGCCTGCTTGTTACAGGCTTGAGGATTGAGATGAGGGGAGAGAAAGGTGACAGAGAGGGGCAATGCTTTTACAGAAGATCCTTTACTCCCCCATCTTTTTAGGATTCTTCCTTTTACAATACCTTTACACAAACCGGGGGCAATCTTTTAAGTTTCAGAGATGTCTCTTTCCTTCTCATTTCCAAGAAGAAAATGATTACTCTTCTTGTGAAAGTGGGGGAGAAATCTGGGCAGTTTCAGAGAAGCAATGACTCAGAGAAAGGGGGGGCACCCCTTTGCTCTCACAGCTCCACTCTGCTCTGCCCCTGGCATTCCAGTTTCAGAAAAAGTGTGTGTGTTTTTATAAATTTTATATGGATGAAACTTGTTAAATTTTAATCACTCCTCAACATGGCACATGATGATAAAAACAGAAGAGAGAGAGAGGAAAAATTTTGGACAATGTATGGTTTTGGTAGAGCTTCCATGGACTGGTATGATCTATCTGAATTTTGTTATTTTTTGTTTTTGTTTTAACAATTTTGGCTATGGAAACAGTCCAAACACTAGATAAACTCTTATGTCAATGCTTTCTTTTTTTTCTACTTTTACAAGTTTTGATTTTAGGGAAGTTATTGGGGAATTAAATATTGGCAACTGAAATATATAATATTGTTTTTATTGGAAAAAAATGACTTTAAGTCATTATATATATATTAAAATTAGAGGTTTGGCTGTAAAAGTCTTAACCCAATTTTTGGGATTTTGGAAAAGACTTGTTGTTTAAGCAATTGGGTCAGGTGGCAAAGAGATGGCCAGCCTACTTACTTAGGGTGGTATTTTGCTAGGGCAGGAAAATTAGTTTTATCCAAAGTAGTGCTTAGATAAATCCAAAACTATACCTACCAATCTAGTCACATGGGACAAATGCTGTAGGGGATTGTGTGTCTAGAATATTTATTCGTCCTGGAATCTTTCTGAAAGCCAAACAGGTGTGTGTGAGAGATGTGTGGTATGCCAAAAGGACAACCCAAAGACCAAGTTCAACTCCAGGGGAACCTCCAAAGGGGGTGGTCCTAGGGTGAACTGTTTCTTAGAATGGGTGAAAGGCTTTCTTTACAGGCTGAAAAGACACTTGGAGAGGCTAGGACCAAAGGCAGGATTAACATGGGCACAAGCCTTTTTAGTGACAATACTAAGTCTCTGGATTGCTCCTAAGAAAAGACTAGGAGTCAGTCCATTTGAGATGGGTGACTCTATCCTGGAATTCTTAGCGGAGAAGTAGGAGATGTGCATGCCATGGGGAAGAAATTTGTCTGCAAGTATTTGAAACAGTCACCTGCGCAAGTCTTGTCCTTGTCTCCCTATCTCCAGGAACACAGAGCCCTACTGTTGGAACAGCAGGCGCATCCTCTTAAGTCTGGAAATCGAGTTAAACCAGATGGAGGGGAGTCGGCAAATGAGTTGGGAGAAACCCTAAAGAAGACACTGGTGTTGCCAAATACTGCTGGACACTGGACTGTGCAGCCCCAGAAAGACCAAGAAATAGGGCGCACCATGCGCCTGGACTTTTTTCTAATACCTTGTAGTTTTTATGACCATAATAGTCCCTGGGCCTGAAAAAGAGAGTCACGGGGTTCAAGGGAAGCTTTGAAGATGTACTCAATTTAGAACAATAGGGAATTTATATTTTCATATGAAAAGGGATTAGGGTACAATTCTGAAATCCAGCCTCCCTGTAGTATGGAACTATGGTTAATCCACTGGTTTGGATTTGTTAGCCTTATAGGCTGGCACCTGAGTCACGAGTGGACTGATGAACAACTATTGAAGGGGGGTGAGAAATTTAACACCTTAATAGCTTTAATTCAGAAAATAGCTTGTCAGGCTAAATATCTTAATTGCTGGTTGTGTGGGTTGACAACTCTTCATGGTGGACATGGATTTAGAAAAGGCTAATGGGCTCTTAAAGAGGGCAGTGGCAAAATTGGCTCAGGAGGCGAAATTGAGGTGGCCCCAGGCCTTCCCAATTGCTCTCCTGAGAATGCGTATTCAGCCACCCAGAAGACTGGGGCTCTCCCCTTTTGAGATAATATAAAGTCTCAAGGGGGAGGAGAAAGCTCCTCTCCGGTGGCAGGGAAGGAGCAGCAGAATGCCTTTCAACAACTGAAAACAGCCTTGGTGGAGGCACCAGCTTCGGGTTTGCCCAACCTGAGGAAGCCTTTTGTTTTGTTTCGTTTGCTTCCGAAAACAAAGGGGTTGCAAATGGGGTACTAACTCAGAAATTGGGAAACTGGGAACGGCCTGTGGCAAACTTCTCTAAGCAGCTACAGCGCAAGCCTGGCTGGTTTGCTTGCTTGCGAGCAGCAGCTGCAGCAGCACTCCTTTTAAAGGAGACAGAAAGTCACCTTCGGAGCAGACTTATGGTGGTGCTCTGGAGGGAGGATGGTTAGACCTACGCTTCCTTCCCTGTGGGCTGGTACTTGTGCCTTAGTGCAACTAGCCATTCCATTTACCCTGGCATTTGAAAAAGGTACTTTAAAACCCAGAAGGAATAAGAGGGATGCGCCGGGAGGATCATCTGACGATAAAGTGTATATAGATGAAATAGGAGTACCTAGGAGAGTGCTGGATGAATTCAAAGCTAGAAACCAAATTTTAGCGGGATTTGAATCCTTTCTATTTTGGTGGCTAACCATCAACAAAAATGTGGATTGGATCAACTACATCTATTATAACCAACAAAGGTTCATAAACCTTACCAGAGATGCTGTAAAAGGTATTGCAGAACCATTAGATGCCACTAGTAGGGTAGCCTGGGAAAATAGGATGGCATTGGATGTGCTGTTGGCAGAGAAAGGGGGAGTCTGTGTAATGCTAGTGGGGAGCTGTTGTACCTTTATTCCAAACAACACAGCCCCCGATGGAACTGTTACTCGGGCCTGACAAGGTCTAACCGCACTGTCCGAGGAGTTGGCTGAAAATTCAGGAGTAGACACCCCCCTTACAGGATTGCTGGATTCTTGGTCTGGTAAATGGAAAGGGGTAATAATATCTCTCCTCACCTCACTGGGCGTGGTGGTGGGAGTATTGGTGGCTCTGGGATGCTGTGTAATCCCTTGTGTTAGGGGATTAATGCAAAGACTAATAGAAACTGCAATGTCTAAACAGATGCCTTTAAAACCTCCTCCTGACAGTGAAACTCTGATGTTAACGGAAGAAGAAGGCGAGAGCGGTCTAGGTGGCAAAGAGGAATATGACAGGAATTGTGAGGACTTGCTCCAACGATTAGAAACTTCAGATGAGACTGAATTGTAAAGCTGCAAAAGGCAACAGGATGTTAAAAAGGAAAGGGGGGAATTGTGAGAAAGGGGGGATAGCGATGTTGTTTTTGCAAGGCCTACAATAGAACAGAACTTGCTTTTTCAGTAACTTGCCAGCTGAAGCTTGCTTTCTAGTAGCTAGGCTTGCCTGTCAGTATATTGAGGATGTGGGATAGGTGGTTGGGGGAAACAGGAGACTGTATCTTCATAAGGGCAGGTATAAAGGAAATAAGCTGCCTAACCAATGCTGAAAATATGCTCAGAACCAGTTCTAGCGAACTTTGTGGTCAGACAAGACCCTGACCTACTTACTCCAAGGGGGCTAGCTGCCTTATAAGGAAAAGAATAAATAGGGGACTGGGGGAGGTAAAAAGTGAGGAATGGGAGATATAAACAAAGGCGGGACTTCCTGCAAAATCTAAGGTGTCTCGGATAGGCTGTGAACTCCCAAGTACCTATCCAATGGGGAACAGGAGGAGGGATTCCACCGGCCAGGGGCAGGGACTAAAACTGCATGCTTTGTGTGAAGGGGTGTGCCTATTTTGGCTGGGCACCCGTCCTTGCAAGAACGTTAATAAAACCTTTTTGCTGCTTCTCAAGACTTTGTCAAATTTATTCTGGAAGGGACTTTTCCCACAGCGACAAAACAGTGAAATGCTGGCAGATTTCTTTTAAACAGGTTCAACAGAGGAATAATGAAATACTGGCTCTTTCCTTCCTTCCTTCCTGGTTTACACATAGGAAACAAGCAGATGAAGGCTATAGACTGCTATTAGTATAATTCATTACTGTTAGCAGGGAATGCTGCATGGAACAGGGATACAGCTAAGGCTGGTAACCTAGCCTACTTATTTCTCTTTCTTTGAATTCAGAATTAGCCTTTTTCTAAGCAGATACTTATCAAACAATAACCATTCTCATTGGTTCTAGGGGCTCTAAATAAACCAATACACTTTTTTGTTCTCTCTTGCTCTGTTCCCACCATCTGAATGACTTTCCCCCAAGATGGTGTTCGCTCAGAAGGTTGCATGTGAGTTTCCTGAAAATTGATCCCTGGTGGGATAAGAAACTAAGCATAGACAGACAGATCCAAATTTGTTAAGCAGGCTATTTGAAGTTTATGGGACTTAAGTTAATCAGGGCTTGTTTACATTTAACTGATTTTCTTTCCTCCTGTTATTATTAAAAAAATAAAGTCAGGATGTGAATAACCAGGTGGATGTTACCGATATTCATTTTCTTATTTTAGTATGAAAAGTTTTTATAGGCTTCTGTAGGAAATGGAGATTACATAAAAGAACCAATGAACAAGTGTGGTGATGTCATGATATGATTTAATTAGACAAGACTCCATAAATTCCTCCTTCTATGGATAAAACAATTAAGTGTGGTGTCTAACTTAGCCATCTGCACTGCTGAGTTTGAGATGATGCTGAATATCTGAGAAACAGAACAGGAAAGGGAAATATGGAAATATGGAATAGGCTGTTGGGACCCACTAGTATTCCCTGGAGGATAATAGGCAAGATAATACTTTAATATACTCAGAATAACTATTCTGAGAATCTGCTACTTACTAGGAGCAAGAAAAAAACTGGCAAATTGTTAGCCTAGAGAAACTAGAGAAGGCTTCTAATCCAGAGGGTTTCCCTACAGATTCTTGTAAGACAGTGTTTCTTCCACTTTTTTCTCTCAGGACCCCTTTCCAATTTTAAAAATTATGGAGGACCCCAAAAGAACTTTTGTTTGTATGGGTTATATTTATCGATATATACCACATTAAAAATTAAAATGCTGCTACTGCTTCTCATAATTGTTTATTGGGATTTTAATATTGTATTATTTTTCAACATAGGCTGGCAAATAATTTTGATTTCCCAAACCCCTAAGAGAGTCTTGGGGGATCCCCAAGGGTCCTAGGACCACAATTTAAGCAACACTGTTATAAGCTATTATATAAGCTGTTTATTTTATAAGCTATTTATAAGCTTTTTCTTCCCTTTGGATCATTAAGGGTTTGTAGTGATGCCTTTTTGAATAAAGTTTTTCCCTATATTAATGAAGCTTCTATATTTGTGATTTTAAAGGCTGGTAAATATCCAACTGATTATGCAAGTTATTGCCCAATTTCTTTGCTAAAATTTAGCAAAGAAATCGATAACAAAAATTTCATAGTGTATTATCCTCAGTAGTTCATGCTGTGTAATCTGAATTTATAAAAGAGCATCATGCTTTGGATAATTATAAGATAAGGTAATTAATTAATATTTTCGTTGCGCGATCAAATAAATTATATTTGACAATGGTTCTTAAATGGGTTAGAGAAGCTGTTTGATATGAAACAGTTTACATTTCGAGAACATGTCTTCGATAACTTTGGATTTCCTTCTATTTTTATTAATTGGATTAAAATGTGATATTCTAATCTATCAGGATAGTTACAAATAGAATTATGTCATCACTCATCAAAATATTTTGTGGAAGATGTCAAGGATGTGCAATATCTTCTATTTAATTTGACTTTCTTACCGGAAAACTGAAAAATGTTTTGGGCTTCATGGTTGTTGAAGCTGAACAGAAATATTTATTATCTGTTGATGACACATTATGTCTAACTGATAACTTCCAATGCTCTTTACCACAATGTATGAATGTGGGAGAAAGGTTTGGTAATTAATCAGCTTATTCCATTAATTGGAATAAGCCTAATATGCTTCCTAAAGATTTTAAAGTTTCTATGGAAATTTTAAATATTGGGATTTTGCATGTTGTTTGAATTTATTTAAATAACTTCTAATAATTATTTCAAAGAATTTTTTTTTTAATTTTTAGAGGTAAATCTTGATGGAGTTTTTAAACATTAATAAAAGAACTCCAAGCAGCTAACAGCAATCTTGCAGAGTAGAAGCGTGAACCAAAAAAGAACTTGCACATTAAGCTTAATTACGTTCAGAAATAAATTCAGTCTTCACACTGTAGCTAGATGAAGAAAAATAGAGATAGCTTACTTTTATTCAGTAGATCTGGATACAGGTAGATTCATAGTAGAAAGCATTTAATCATCACTGGTTCTTTGTAGACACTTTCTATGTGGAATAGAAAGTGTGCCTGCAAGTGAGATGGTAGGGGGAGGAGCTGCACGCTGCACCTCCTGCTTGCATGGAGATTGTTAATCCCCAAGCCCAAGAAGAAGGAGGAAGTGGAAATCAGGTGACCCATGTGACATCCCACAAGCACAATAGAGATGTGTTTGCTAAAGAGACCCCCTTATGCTTATGAGACAATGCTGAGTTGACCCCTGATAATTCCAACAAATCTTTCAAATTGTTTAATTCAGATTAATACTGATATAAATTGATTGATCAGAAGATGTTTAACAAGACCTGAATGTCAACTTCAGTATGTTGGAAGTGTCATATTAATTAGAAGACACTGATTCAGGTTTTTTTGCTGTTCTATGGTTTGGTTTAATATTCTTAAGTTTGTTAATATTGTATAGAGAAGAGAAATAAGGTTTAAAAATGTTAGGGTGATGCTGAATTACATATGAGATATTTGGACTCTATCAATCTACAAAGAACTTTGGATTTATAGTGCATTAACTTAGCTAAAACATTGCTTTATTTTACTGAAAATACTCTGTTACATATGATTCAAAATCCTAGCTTCATGAAATACAGTTATTTTCAACCTGCATTTTTTAAATAGATAAGATGGAAAGGCTATGGTCCATCTGGCCAGGGTATATTCTCTTGTGTCTGTATTCTAAAATGTATTTTTCTTTATTCTGTATAATTAAACATATATCTATATCTATATCTACATATATCAGAGCATATTTGTTTAATTGCAGTTCTGGCTTCTGTTTGCTTACTGGTGTTTCTCTATTAATTTCTCTCTGTTTAAGCTTGTATACACAGCTTGTTTTCCATCCCTCCCCCCTCCCCGCCAAGTCAGCTGTGACATACTTTGGAATCCAGCATTTATTTTTAGCTTCAGAACAGCATCTAGGATACAGTTTCAAGAGAGAAGTACAAGTAGCATTCCAAATGGATCAAATCTGAGTGACCGTTAACACCTTATAAATTAATGCATTCCAAAGTGGTTTGTGGTGCACAATTTTTGGCATAAACTTCTTCTTGGGGTTTCTGTACCTGGTATATTTCTCATACTTTCACTGATAAGTAAAATCCAATAAATTGTGTTAAACCTTTGGAAAGGAAAAGACAATTGCAACAGTCAGGATCTCTGAAAGAAACATTCAGATGGAAGTATGTATAAGAGAAGGGAAAGCTAAGGAGAAATAGGTATGTGAGGTGTGGAAGGAAGAACAGGCTCCATTATAAAAAGCAAACACTATTATAATTTGTCCTAAGTGTGAAGGAAAATGGAGTCAGGAGTCAGGAACATACAGGTTGTAATTTGATGAACTGAGAGAAGTGATTCTGATCTAGCCAGCTAATTGCACCTGCAGGGCAAGTCAGATAATACATACTCTTTGCAGATTCTTATTTAATGGTCTAAGAAAATATTTACTCTGGTCACCTTGAGCTGATTTTACTGCCTCCTTTATCAGCCTTCCCTGCATAGAATCTGATCAGAGATTCCAGAAAGGTGCCACTCCTAAGGCAGCTGTTTTGATCCTCCCTATCCTTCTAGTAATCTGCCCAGATCAATGCCAGTTTTCTATGAACAACAGCCAAATTCTGTACAGTACATAGATCTTACTATAGCAATCTTCAGTTGTCAGCTTCTCTAATGATCCTATGGTCTCTTGACTTGCATACAGTATTTGCCTTCCATATTTGGTTTTTACTGCATCGTTATTCTAGACTTCTTTGAAGAAATACTTAGTTTGGGTCCTGACAATTCATTGATCTTTACCTCTAGAACAATCCTCTTATTATGTAATACCCTATTTCTTTTACTGGAAATGAATCACATTTAATGACAGGAAACTTGCTCTTGAATAAACATTCATAGGATTGAACTGCAAATTCTTCTTTTGGCCCTCTCTGGAATCTTCCTTAAATTACCATCCTGCTTCCATTCTGCTTGGAACAACTACAGAAGAATATCAGAAGAGCTATGTTTAGATCAAAGATCTATGTAGCCCAATATTCACTTTCCACTGTAGCAACCAGATGCTTATAGAAGCCTGCAGGCAAGATATCACTACAATAGAACCCTTCCAATTTTGTAACTCTGTAACTGATACTAGAGGCATATTGCCTCTAATCCATGAGATAAATTATAGCAATTATTAGTAGTAATGGCAGCCATATCTGTTCTGAATATGCATTTTTTTAATTCTCAGAGTTGATGGCCATGACTAAATCTTAAGGTAGCTAATTTCAAAATTTAATGTTAATTGTGAACAAATCCACTTCATGGATCATTACTTTCAAGTGGTGAAGGGGGTTGCACATTCCAGTGATGATATGAGCTCTGGGATTGGACACTCTCCAAAAGGTCACCCATAATAATTTAATTTAATTTAATTTTTATCCCGCCTTTACTTATTTATTTATTTATTTTTATAAATAACTCAAGGTGGCGAACATACCTAATACTCCTTCCTCCTCCTATTTTCCCCACAACAACAACCCTGTGAGGTGAGTTGGGCTGAGAGACAGTAACTGGCCCAAGGTCACCCAGCCAGCTTTCATGCCTAAGGCAGGACTAGAACTCACAGACTCCTGGTATCTAGCCCGGCACCTTAACTACTAGACCAAACTTGCTCTCTCAGAATAATAAGCAGTTAATGGACAAGGATCAGTTTAAAAAGGATCTTCTGAACAATAAAACGGCAACAGCAAGAAAATAAATGGACATTCACATCCAGAACATTGTTTATATGATACTGAAAGATGAGCGCACACACACACACAGTCTGCCCATTTCCAATGAGCTACTGGGAAAGAGCAAAGGACAGTATGTGTAGTGCTGGTACTTATGATGTGGCTGGATTAAAACTGAAAGGATGTCCAGCTGCTGATGTGCCCAGAGGCAAAAGATATGCTGTAAAGATATGTGGAATGTCAGAACCATGAATCAAGGCAACCAGAAATAGTGATATCCTGGCAATTAGTGAATTGAAGTATATTGGAAGGGTTTACTTCACATCAAAGGAGCATCACATCTCCTATGATGAACAAGAAACTCATGTAAGAAACAGAATAGTCATTAACAAAAAAGATATAATTCCAAATGCTAGAATGATCTCAGATCAAGTCCAAAGCAAGCAGATCAACATTATGGCAGCTGAGTCCATGCTCCAACCACAGATGCAGAGGAAATGGAAACTGAACAAGGCAAAAACTTTTTGACACAACAACAAACAGAAAGACAACATAGTAATCATAGGATACCTGAATATTAAAGTTGGAAGCAAAATAGTATCTGGGAGAATAGAAACATTGGCCTTGGTGTATAAAATGAAGCAGGAGACAGACCAACAGAGTTCTTCCAAGAACATTCAATGTTTATAACAAATATCTTCTTCTGACAACCTAAATGACAAGTCTACAGTTGAACATTTCTGGACAGGCAATATGGAAATCAGATTGATTATAAACTCTGCAAGCAAAAATGAGGAAGCCCTATTCAGTCACTAAAAAGAAGACTGGTGCTGATACACCTTAGACCATGAATTCCTTGCAAAATTACATCTTAACCTAAAGAAAACAAATAAAATCTCCAGACAAACAAGTTTCAACCTCAGTGATATTCCCTATGATTAGACAGTGAAGGTAAAGAATAGATTTAATGAATTAGATTTGATAAACAGAGCGCCTGAAGCACTTTGCAGTGATGATTCATGATATCATTAAAGATGAACCAAATATAAAAATGTCCCAAAATGCAAAAAGCAACTTTTACTGAGTTCCAGAAAAGAAAAGAAAAAAAGTTATATCTAGAGAAGTAATGTAAAGAAATTGAGGGTAACAACTGAATGAGAAGACATTTCTTTAAGAAATCAACGGAATATTTTATGCAAAGATAGAAATGTTAAAAGGAAAAAATCTACTGGAGAAAGAAGAAATTGTGTGAATATGCAGAAGAACTGTGCAAAAAAAGTTCCTAAAATAAAGGATATACTGTGTATTTTATTTATTTCTCACATTTCTGCACCACCCATCTTGTATTAAGGTTTGATTGATGAATTAGAGTGGAAAGTAAAGTTAAATGAGTCCTAGAAAGTTTTGCTAACCACAAAGCTACAAGAGGTGGTGAAATACCAGCAGAACTGTTTAAAATGTTAAAGATGATACAGGTAAAGTAGTTTGTAAAGAACCTGTAGTTAGTAACCAAGTATGGAAAAGCAGAGGCCAAAGGATTAGAAAAAATATCCATTTATATTCCAAAACCAAAACCAGCAGTGCTAAAAATGCTCAGCTACCAAATAATTGCATGTCACTTACATCCTAGTAAAATAGTGCTCACGATTTTGCAATCCAGATCAACAGAACGTTGAATGTGAACTGCCATGTGTATAAGCTGGATTCAGAAAAGGCTGGTGCATCCAAGATCACATTGCTAACTTGGTCTTGCATTCTGGGGAAAAGAGGTTTAAACTGCTTTTTTTTAAAAGATTTTTTTATTAAAGATTTTCACCTAAGTAAAACATAAACATGCAATTATACAGAATGAAATTAAAAAAGAAAGATAAAAGAAGTAGTAAAGACAGTGCAGATAGAAAAGAAAATGAATGAAAAGATATATAAAGAAGTGGCTTCCAATCTTTACAGCAGTTACAAATTCATTATCTTTCCTCCCTCTTTAAAATTGCAACATGGTAAGGTTTAAATGGCTCTCAGTGAATTCACTAATACAGTAAATGAATGCTAGAATTTGGGCATACTGTATTTGGTTTCCAAGATTTTCTATATTAACTCCTTATTTTCTTGACAATAAATCCAGCTAATAAGACCCACTGTGAATTTTTCTTTCTGAGTTGAATTCTGCTGTTAGAGGCTTGACATTTACCTACCAAGTTGAGATGTTCCTTTTCTGTACCTCTTTTGGCTCTATATCTTTTTTTAAAAAAAAAATCTTTATTTATGAGCACTGATGATGTTACCTAATTGGGTAATGAAATGTCTGCAAGAAAACAACCAAGCTCAGAGAGTACCAAGAACTCCACAAAATATATCTTTAGCCAAACATATACATACTACAAATGTCATGTGGCAAATTTATAGTGATTGATTGATTGATTGATTGATTGTATTGTTCAGCCAACTAACAAGGGCTCTTGGCAAATTTACAGTAAAACATTTTAATCAAAAATTAAACCCTGAAATGTTAAAAACAATTTAAAATAACATAACCATTAACCATTAAGATCAACTATTAAAACCAGTTATTTAATGCCTGGTTAAAAACGTAAGTTTATAAGACCTTAGATGCTAGCAAACAAGCTAGGTTCTTCAACTCAAAGCAAGTTTATGCAGAAGTAACTTTCATAGGTTGAATAGGGAAGAACAGCCCAAGATATTTTACTGCCTGAGATAGGGCAGCATCTTGTCCTACTCCCTGTCCTCCCGAGATAAAATAAAGCCAACAAAATTACTTTGGTCCATAAGGCAACCGCCCCCCTCAAAATATTTCTCTCCAAATGCAATAAGAACAAATTAAACAAATGTTTCCTGCCATATGATAACATCTAATATCTGCTGCCAGAGGCACCTGCCATATTCTGCCTAATGATAGGGCCAGCCTTTTCCATATCTATCTATCTATCTATCTATCTATCTATCTATCTATCTATCTATCTATCTATCAGATTTGTCACCGCCCATCTCCTCCCTCTGGAGGAACTCTGGGCGGTTTACAACAAAATCCTCAATAAAACAATAAATATATAAATATAAATATATAAAATACATATGGATATTTCTAAGTGCATATGCATAGGATTATACTCTGTTTCAATATTATTTTCCAGTTTTGCTCTATTTGTGAAGACATCTGTCTTCTTAACATGCTAGCTTTCTGCATTTGGGTACTTTTGTTTCTGTTTTATGGGAAAACATTTAGACATTGATATGATATAGTCTGGAAAAGACTTAGCACAAGATCATTTCTTTTCCTAAAGAACAATGTTCAAACTGTAAGATCTTACCTAAAAGAAGTCAGACAGACCAGTCCAATTCTTCAGCAACCTGAATCATTAGCTGAAATAGAAGAGATGCTTTGCTAGAGAGCTGGGAAGCCTTCAGGTTCAAGACTGCATATAAGTTGTCAAGCCAAAATGTGAAGGGTATGAATGGCTTTTCCCTTGCACTTGTGCTGATCGCATCTTTAATAGCCCTAATTGGTAGATGCATACAGTAGTTGGGTCTCAACATAATTGTCTGGAAAAAAAAAACTTTAGAGGGGAGGATATAGAAGGAGAAAGAGGAAAATGCCTTCTAACTGAGCAGTTATATCTCTGCGAAGGTAGATATGTAAAGTCAGCTGAACAAGGGCATCTAGGTGGGTGGGGGGTCAAAACAGTCAAAATGGTGGGTGTGACTGTGTGTCTGAAGTTTACATGACACATGCATGTAAAAAAAGGTGTGGGGCTCTGATCATGCCTGGCATCTTGATTTTTTTGATGCCCTGGCAATTAAAGCTCAAATGGAGAAATGCCCCTAGACAATGGGATTGGTTTATCTATAGGTAAAGGTAAAGGTTTCCCTTGACATTAAGTCCAGTCGTGTCTGACTCTAGGGGGCGGTGCTCATCTCTGTTTCAAAGCCGAAGAGCCAGCGTTTGTCCGTAGACACTTCCATGGTCATGTGGCCAGCATGACTACACGGAACGCCGTTACCTGCCCGCCAAAGCGGTACCTATTAATCTACTCACATTTGCATGTTTTCGAACTGCTAGGTTGGCAGGAGCTGGGACTAGCAACGGGAGCTCACCCCATCACGCGGATACAGACATGTAATTTGATTTCTGTATGGCTGATTATATATAGCCAGTGTGATATAGTGGTTAGAGTGCTGGACACTAGCAATTTGGTTGATACCCACAATCATGACCTATTTCCATAGCTTTTCCCAGGACATTCCACTGATTTCACCACTTGCAAACTATATGAGTACCTGCTTGCTGATCAACTCTTTAGGTTAACAGTCAATTTTTGTTGGATCCAGGACCAATGGAATAGTTCTTTCAGTCCACAGTACTCTTATTAAACATCTCCAGATCCATAACTTTAAGACATCTATCTTTTGGTCACACCTTTCTCAATCTCCAGCTTCCACATCTCCATGTTACCACATGAAAAGCTGTTGTTTTAAATATTTTAATCTTTGTAATAATAAACATATGCTTATCCTTCATGAACTTGTCTAAATTTCTCATAGTCTTTCTGCCTATGATTCTCCAGCACACTATCCATCTTCATCTGTTTTTCAGCCAAAGAAAATGAAATTACCTACCACTTAGATATCCCCACTTAACCATGAATGTCACACAGTCAAGGGGAGGGCAAACTTTTGATAGCCAAGAGCTGCATTTTACATTTACAACTGAGAGCTGTACAGAATGTGGGGCCACATCACACACGTGGGTGAGGTTGGAATTAAGAGATGAGTTGTGGGGAGGGTTCTTTACTGTTTTAACTGCAATATGCTGATTTTAGAGCAAACACTGGTGTTAATGTATTTTGCCCCTCAACATGGTGGGTGTCAGTTGGGCTTTGAGGCTACCAAGAGGAAATGTGGGGGCTGCAGTTGGTCTATCCTTGGCTTAACCCATGATATTGAGCAGGCACCATGCTAGATATTTAGCCAAAGTCTTCCCTATTGTTGTGAATTGTATTTTATTTCAATTTAAATCATGGCAATTATGCAAAGCTCTACCATTTTAAATTCTGCTTTCTAATTTTATTCTGTGTCCTTTGAGCAGCAGGATAATGTATAAGAGGTCAATGTATTTCCTACACTGTAGATTTGGAATGTGCTGAACAAAGTAAAAGAATTAGTTTTCTTGCTGCTCTTCCTTACTAGGGACTTAGAGCAGCTTTATAGCATCACCCGACCATTGTTAAGGTAACATAAAAGCTGTTTCTCTTTTCTGTTATATCAGCACAGTGATAGTTGGATGATGCAGGAAGGCTGTATAAATCACTGGTGAGGAGATGACTTTAGACAGGACTGAACATCAATCTATTGAGCACAAAATTACCTTCTCTGAATGGTTCAGACAGCAGGTTCTTCCAAGCTGTGCTCTCACCTGATATGACTGCCTATTTGAACAGCTTTGTGCAGATTTTGCTGAAAATAACATGAGAGATTATTATTTCAAATAAATTCAAATTATTTCAAATAATCAAATTATTTCATTTGATTTGCATTTTAATGCAAACTAATTGAGTTTCATGTTTTCAAACCTATATACAAACTTCAAAATTAGTGCTTTTCCAAATTTTGCACTGCAGCTCTCCAATAAGAGTAAGAAAAACAAAGGAATATTAGGGGAAAAATCCACACAAATATGTATAACAATGAAATAATTTTCAAAAATATCTTGTATTGGGAAAATTAGTTGCAAAACTGTGTGCAGTAGGCAAAATTGTGTGTGTGTGTGTGCGTGTGTATGTGAGAAAGATTCTCAAAGAATCAGAAAGATTCTCCAAAATACATATGGCACAAATCTACTTTATTATTTGTTTATTTTACAGGGCTTATAGGTTGCTCTGTTCAGAAGTAATACTGAAATGTGACAAACCCATGTTAAGGCTGGAAAAATGAGAAACAGAGAGAAATGGACTGATCTATCAATTCCTAGTGGATGCTATTGTGCATTAATAAGGAGGGAGTGGATGGTACATTTTTCTTATTCAGTTTCATTCTTGATTACGTTGGCTGGGGGATATGGGAATTAAATTCCATTAAACTCAAATCTGGGATCTGTATGGGGTTCTGGAATGTTAGAATTTTGCGAGTTTAAAATATGTTTAGAGAGCATTATGAAATTGGTCCATAGGTGGCAGTATTGTCCTTGAAACGTGACATATTAAACTTCTATCCCTTAGAAGAAGACATTTCTAATCAGTTTATGTTTATATGAGGTGATATACCCAGCCCAGAGTTTTGATTTGTTCAATCATTTCCACGTTTTTAAACACATACATAGACACACAAAATTCACAGCTATTTTTGAAACTTCATGTTTTCTAAATATAAAGCACATTCTCAACGTTGGGAGGCAGAAGTGGGTGAATTATTAGGAATGGTGAGGCACCTGCCTCGGGAAAGAAGTTCAAGAGGTCCACATTACTTGGCTTATGATTGCCATTCTATGTCTGTCAATTAACATGTGTTTCAGGGACAGCATAAAACAAGAACCAAATGATTTAAATTATTCTAATAATAATAAAAGAGAACATTAAAATTTCTAAAGCAAAATATTGAAAGAAATCTTTATTCCTGGGCTAGACAGTGAAATACTAGGTTTTTGTTGGCTGAGAATGCTCGTGGTTTAAGTGCCCTGGTCTGGTATTCCTCCATTTGAGGAACTGAACTTCAGCTCATTAAAAGTCCAACATTGTTGAAACATTACAGGAGTTCAAACTGATAGCTGAAGGCCCCCAGGTTGGAGAAGAGTGGCCTGGTCGAAAAGAAAGGTCATCACCTTATATTGAAAATATAACAGTATTTGCAAAGACGATGCCAAGGAGTCCTTCTAAAATGCTAAGATACTAAGAATATGAAGCAGACCACAAAGGTCAGCAAGTCATATTCAGAGGCATACTGTATTTGAGGCTGGAGGCTCTATCTGGCTGTCAAGGCAGGTGACAGCTGGTGACCTACTGTCCAGTGTCTGGAGTGCAGATGGGTAACCCTCATATTTCACATTATCTATATTCAAATATCTGTGGGTACATAATTCCCTGGAACTGAATGGAACATCTGAGTAGACTTGTTTGGGATTGCCCTCCAATCATATTTGTACATTGTAAAAAATAGTTGCTCCTTGTCATGAGTATGGATGCTGAGCAGGAGGAGGCCCCTATCCAGGGGGGAAACGCATGCATAGTTTAGAGACTTTGAGCTGTCATTCAAAGAAACCCAGAACAGACCCGCCTTGAGTTTTGGGGTTTATCTGTCTGGGTTTTCCCATGCTTCTTCAGTTTGGTAGGAGTTTCTGTCTACAATAGCAGTCAATAAAACACTAGAGACTTTCTCCTCGTCTCGGCGTGGTCTTTGCTTAGTCAGGACACTCCTAGCCCATTTGGTAATATTTTCCACATAGAATCAAGCAATGGGGTCTTTACTTAATGACTGCCCTCCTTAATTTTAATTATATCAGTTCATTTGCACATTATCTGTAGTTTCCATATTTTTCTATGCCATTCTTACTTTTTTTTTTTGCTTCAACCAATAAATTACAAGGCATTGTTCTATGCTTTCTCATTACACATTGTTCAGCCGTATAAACAATAAGATAAATTGTTATATGTCTTTGGCAATTTCCTTAACACTGCCTACAACATATTTCCAATGCCTATTAACATTCCAGTTAAAAAAAAGGAAGGCCAGAGTCACAGGTTTGCTCCTAGCATGAACTTCTCCAAAGTATCTTATGAAGTTCATGTAGCCTGGATTAGTTCACTCATTTCTGGGCAGATTCTTTTATTTTAATTTCTGTCATGAAAGCCTATTGACACAACTGGCTGAGTTTTCCTCTCTTGAACTCATAATAGCAGCTGTTTGCAAACACCAATTTCCTATTCTGGATGTTGATCTTGACCTGCTGTGTCTCAGGCTATCATTTTGCATAAACAAAAGAGCATCAGGGAGTATATGGTGTAGGGTGGGGTGTCTATGACGGATGTACCTCAAGCAAATAAATCTCTTCCTTGCTGATGAAGGGAAAATGAAGCATCAGCTCTTTGGCATGATGTGTTTAGTGGACAGATACCAATCCCTTGTTGTCTTTTTATCATAAGATATAGGATGCCAGAGGCATGAAAATGGCAGTGCCTCCGAACACTCAAAGATAGACTTTGCCTCCCTGTTGCCTGGACCTTTGTCTGAGATCCATACTAATTGCAGTAACTCAGACTGCCTGGAAGTAATCTGTGGATATTTCCTTGAATAAGCATGAATGGCTTTTGTTTATTTTATTTATTTGAAATATTTCTGGGCCATCTTGCAGCTGACTTTTGCAAGGTGACTCATAAAACAATATGAACGTTAAAAAATGCAGCAGTTAAAATACCAAAAAAATAAAACCACACCAACAATGGCTAAAAATACTCTATAGTGAAAGTAAATGTAAAACTGGAAACATCAGAAATCCTGAGTCCATGTGGGTTGAGACTTTGTGGCTATTTTTTAAATCAGTCCTGATTTGATTTTTAATAATGAATTGATGTATTGATATATTAGCAGATAACCACACTTTGCTTGGAAATATTTTGGAAGTTCAAGTTGCTGCTAAAAACTGGTATAATAGTCATTTTATTCATTGCCATTGGCAACCTACTCATTACCCCTGTTCAAATAAGAACAACTGGCCAGACATACACCAGACACCAAATATAAGCCTTGGGTAGTGTTTGTTATTTGAGAGGATGGAAACAAATCTTTATGGGTAGGAAAACATCTCTTGGACCTTCCCTAATTCAGTGATCTCCAGCTGGTCTGGCATTGCCACTCCAAGAAGTTCTAGGAACTTTAGAAGTCTTGATATACCTGGCAGGCACCAGCTGGAGAAGAGTTAATCAGCATAAAGAGGCACCAGCATAAAGAGTTAATCAGAGGAATGTCAAAATATGTCCACGAAAACCTCCTAAAGAACAGTACTAGTTATTTGCGCTCTGCCTTGACTTTTAATTTATCTCTGAAATCAGACAGGCTCCTCTGAGAATCAGAGATTTTTTTTTAGCTATTGTCTCTGAAATTTGATCCCCCCCCCTCCCTCCACTGGCTATTTACTTATCTAATTGCTTTACGTAAAGATGGGAAGAAAATATTTATTTGGAAATAAATCCTTTTCATTTATACCTTTTTTTGCTTCGCACGATTGTTGTTCTTGCTAAAATTTGTAATTTCAATTATGAGTAGTTTTTACTGAAAAAAGAAAATCCATTCCTTGGGCATCCACAGCTGGTATGCTTGAGCACATGTCCCACTTGGATAGCAGCAGTGACACTGCACTTGCCACCTCCTATGAAATTTTATCAGGGAGCCAACCAAGTGATGATTGGACCTGCAGCCTTTACTCATACTTGTTGAGAGGGGGAAACCAGAAAGAAAAGACAAATGTTCCACCTTTGTTCCATTTTGGTTAGGAAATGGACACTGCCATTTTTTTTTTTTTGAGATGTGATTTTTTTCTAAAATGGTGGTGTCCATTCTATAACCAAAATCATAATGATAACTTTAACAAATGAAGGAAATGTTGGCCAAGAAAAAGCAAAACTTCTCTGAAAAAGATAGGATATAATAAAAAAAATATATTGTTGGAAGATGAGTGATACAAGTCAGAGAAAAGAAGAAAGCAGCAATGAATTTAATTAATTGACCTTATATAGGTCTCATAAGTGTGGTGTGGCAGGATTTGACCTGATGGAATGGACATCCTCATCTCAGCTGCCACTCTGAAGTTATAGCTTGGAGCTATATACAGCTACTCCTCACTTTTATGGTCATGGACAGGAGACATAGTTATATTGCTAAATTTCCTTTAAAGCCTTGTTGGAAAGTAGAGACCTACCTAAGTGGAGTCTTAAGCAAAGTCCTAAGTAATATAAACTGGGAAAGCAGGGTGTATTAATGGTAAAACACTGATATGCAGATAGAACTCAACAACTCACATTTGAAAGTAAAAAGATTAAGTAGCAATGTCTGCATCAAAACCTTAAAGTGCATATGGACAAATCTTGTTGATTTTAATTTCTCCCCTTTTCATTTTTGTGACTCTGCCCATTTCAACGTTTCTTGGATTCTCATTTTTCCCCAGTAATAAATATATGACATCGTATTCCTCTACTGTTTGAATGTCAAGATAACACATATTTGTAAGCATTCTTGTGCAAACCTGGGTACATCTTTTCTGCACAGATTTTTGTTGGTAATTTTGCCTAACATACAGTTTCCACAAAAAATGTATAATGTATTTATATGCATTATTTTCATGAATATATGATTTTATTCCTAATTATTATCAGCCTGAATCAATCCACCTCAGATGAAGGCCTCTTCATTGAAGGTTATGGATCATAATTTGGCCTAGTTTGGTCTAGTTTGGAGCATGAATTGGTCTAGTTCAGGCTGGTAGATAGATGTTTTTTGATTGCCCAGTGTAGGGCTGAGAGAAAATGACTGGTCCAAAGTCA
The DNA here is from genome assembly GCF_035149785.1 of Candoia aspera. Taxonomy (NCBI): domain Eukaryota; kingdom Metazoa; phylum Chordata; class Lepidosauria; order Squamata; family Candoiidae; genus Candoia; species Candoia aspera. The sequence goes on from NC_086153.1 coordinate 316,882,747, forward strand.
CCCAGCTGGCTTCTTTGCCTAAGGGAGGACCAGAAACTGGATCTCTCTACTCGTAGTCCAGCACCTGAATCATTAAACTACACTGGCTCTCATTTTTATATATGTATATAGGACTGGGGCTACTTTAGCAGATGCCTCTGACCATGGGTAGCTGCTAGTGTCTGATTCTGATCCTCTTTACAGTGTTTTTAGTATGTCTTTGGACAATCAAAACATGGTTTCTTAACCCTTACAAAAGTACCTACAAGTAAAGAAGCAAACAGGCCTTGTTGATTATCACTTTGATAGATCCATTCCCAGTACTGTGACAAAATAGCTTCTCTTTTGTATACAGTATAGTTCATCCATCTGAATCAAAACTACCAATCCCGTGGAATTGTAAAGTGAGCACTTGGCAATATAAGAGTAATATTTTTCTCCTTTTAAAGCACAGCATGCCTGATGAGTGAAGAAAGCTTATAAACAACACCTGAGGGTGATTTTTAATTTTTTTAAATTCTCATTTTTATTTTAATCATTGAACACTTTGCCCAAGAAAAACAGAGGCTGACTCCCAGAAACCAAACTGCAGAGATGAGGTAAATGATACTTGGAAAACTCTACAATGGTTTCCCCTCACTTTGGTAAATCCTTGCTTGACAACTTAGGTATTAATTTCCATTCTTTAGACAATCAGGGATTGGCATTTGGCAACCTTTTAATTTAAAATTTTTTTGGGGGGGCTCACTTGGTGAGATGATTAAAAGTGGGTGATTCCGGGATTCTCAGGGCATGTTTTTGCAGGGAGTGAGGTATTTGTTTTGTTATTCTAGTGCATATAAACCAACTTTTTAATATTTTCCATCTCAATATGGTACGAACCAGAGGGAACCGGAGACTTGCTCAGAGGGCTCCATTGTTGAGGGGGCCATTTTTATCCTTCCTTTGCCTATGGCCAAAAAATCTTTGGTTTTTTATGGTATTTATTTATGTGTTTCTATATTTCTATCTGTTGTTTTTTATTTGTTGTTTTTTGTACGCTGCCCAGAGTCACTTTTGTGAGATGGGCGGCTGTATAAATTTGTTAAATAAACAAGGTAAAGGTAAAGGTTTCCCTTGACAGGGATTTTTTGGCCATAGGCAGAGGGAGGGTAAAAATGGCCCATCTGACTCTAGGGGGCGGTGCTCATCTCCATTTCAAAGCCGAAGAGCCAGCATTTGTCCGTAGACACTTCTGTGGTCATGTGGCTGGCATGACTAAATGGAACGCCGTTACCTGCCTGCTGAAGCGGTACCTATTAATCTACTCACATTTGCATGTTTTCGAACTGCTAGGTTGGCAGGAGCTGGGACTAGCCACGGGAGCTCACCCCGTCACGCGGATTCGAACCACCGACCTTCCGATCGGCAAGCTCAGCAGCTCAGTGGTTTAACCCACAGCACCACCACATCCCTAAATAAATAAACAAACAAACAAATAAATAAATAAGAAACCATGCCTGCAACACAGAGCAACTATAATCAGAGATGGTTCCTGGGATTGCTTGCAATGGAGAGGCCTTAGGTTGCCAGTCTCACTAGTTAATAAAACCTTTTGGGCTAGGGACAGAAAAGATTTGTATACCTTACTTTAGTCAACATTCTGACAGGCCCATGAGGTAGCACTTTATTATTATAGTGATACATGGAGATTACAGATGAAGATTAAGTAATGGAGTTTTGCTCAAGGCCACCCACAGAGTCTAGTTCAATACAAGTTAAGCACTGAAGAGGCTGATGGGGCCAAAATGGCCCTATAGCACAGACAGTGAAATTGGAACCCAATTTGCTGATCCTTTTGCAGAGGCAATTTGGAGGGTCAGGGACTCTTTAACCTTGGCTATACAGTACTGCATTTTTCTTGGTGGTCATGAACTCATAGATGCTATTTCTCCCACTCCTTCAGTTTGGATGCCCCAGATGTAACAGTGCCCTAGGGCAGTGTTTCTGAACCTTGGCAACATTAAGATGTGTGGACTTCAACTGCCAGAATTCCCCAGCCAGCCATGCTAAGGTTGTGGCTAAGGTTCAGAAACACTGCCCTAGAGTATTTTGGGGAGAAACTGTAGTCCCTGTGGTGACAGCCACTTTTTTACTCCAAGTTCCCCAGAAGGACATTACATACAGGGAAATTCTTATAAGAAGAATGACAGCTGGCCTTTCTTTTCCTCCTCAGTCAAGAATTGGAACATCTGAAACACATGTCCAAGCTAGTTTTTGGAATGCTTCTGCCTACTGGACTATGGCCCCATTATCAGGCAGCTTCCTGTGCGCTCTGTCCAACTTCAACACCGCGTTTTTTCCTTCTCTAAAGCATCCCACTCTAAGGTAGAAAGCATACATGTACCCACTTGCAGCTATTTAAGAAAAGATCCTCTCTCAAAATCCCTTTAAAAAATACAGGGCTATTGACAATGGCTTAGTGTCAATCTTGCAGAAACTGCTATTGCTTCAAGGCAGATGGAATAATTTCCATAGTAACCACAGCCCTGTGAGAATGCTGTGGGAACAGATCCTCCTCCCTCCTCCATTCAGGTTTCTTTCAGTTTTGGTAGAGACCTGCATTAGTTCCCTCTGTGAAGCCAGTATTGAAGGAGATGCTTTGGAAACAGGCAGCTGGATTAGCAGCGTGGCATGACATCAATTACACTGTCAACAAGCTGGCTTTGAGGGTGTGCCTTATTGAACACTGCATGCCCACCGGTGTAAGAATAGCGTTTAATAGGCCTTGTCCTCTCAGAAGAGAACTGTGTTATGGAGTGGTGGGGAAAGGGGACTAGCTTTGAGCACTGGGGAAGGTTTCAGACTCATCCTTAGTCAATGCTCTGGAGAACCATTAAACTCAACTGCCAAAGTGGTATCAACAGCAGCAGCAGAGCCCCCCAACCAACAGTGTTACAGTTAAACCAATACAAAGACTGTTTGTAATTAGACCATGCAGAAAGCTTGTGGCCAAATCAATGTCATGTTGGGCTGCTCATTAAAAAGTGAATTATGGCAACATTTTAGAAATAGAACATGCTATGATGGAAAGAAGCTGAAAGTAGGACACGACAGAAGCAGAGCATGGGGGAAACACACTTTGGTGAAAGAAACTGTGGCATTGTGTTAAACATTGTAATAAAACATAGCTGAAAAATTCAACAGCTGGTCTTCTAACAGCATATACTCTCCTTTTCCATGAAATGTTAGGATATATCTACATTAAGATACATGTATTGTTTGTTAAAAGAAATGGCTTTCCTCTAAAGAATCTGGCTACTTCAGTTTGGTGAGGGAGTTGAGAATGTTTAAGAAATATAAAGTCTTGCAGACCATTCCTAGAATTCCCTAAGAATGAGAAGTAAGTATTAAAAGTATTGTATAAGTAGTCTGTTCCCCAGCTTGACACCTTCCAGGGGAAAGCTACATATTCTAGGGCAGAGAATACACAGCCTTCCTGAGTGCAGCCTGAACAAGACTAAATGCAATTGGGCAATATTTAAGAAAATAAAATAAAAATACAAAGAAACATAGATAATATTACATTTTAAAACTAAATACACTGAGTCACCAATTACCAAAACTCTGGGCTCGCGACTTGGGAGGAGCACTGCACAAACTTGCTGCCTGAGTTTGACTGCAGCAGCAAAGACTGCTTAGCGCTGCCCCGGAGTGGGCTGAGCAGGAGCACCACATGACTGGAGTGGGACCAGAGTTCAGTCTGAGCCTCAGCCATGCCAAGCGACCCTGCTGCGGCAATTAAGCTCAGGCAGTGAGCTTGGGCTTTTCCCTGGATAGCAGGAGGCGGCCAGGAAGCCTTGCATGGCAGCTGGCCTGCTCAGGACCCCAGAGCCTCCAGTGTACAAAGAGCCCCTCCCTCCAAGACAGGTTGCATCCATTTCTCTCCTCCCTCCAAAAAGGGTTTACTTTCTTTTCCTCCATTCTTTTCTTATTCTTTGGATGAATTCTGAACTCATTTAAGCTTCAATTATTATTAATTTAAACACTGAAATTTTTATAAGGTTAACAAGGATCCTGGACCTTGTGCAGCCTGAAACTCAACAGATATTAATTAAACCTCTTTGGAGGGAGAAGAGAAATTAATTCAATCTATTTTGGAGGGAGGAGAGAAATGGATGCAACCTGTCTTGGAGGGAGGGGCTCCTTTGTGCGCTGGAGGCTCTGGGGTCCCAAGCAGGCCGGCTCCCAGTGCAAGGCTGCTGAAGCTCAGACTGAGAGGGAAAACTTGCAAGCAAGGTATAAGGACATGGTACCTCAGAAATATCCCGTTCTCTCAGGTATAAGCTCAAATATACAAAGCTTCTAGCCCCACCAAGTACAAATATAGTAAAACTGGTACTGATCATGGTTTATTGCACTAAGAGGGAACAATAGTCTAATCTTATGTAGACCATTACTCTCAAGTAAATCACTACCCCATGGAGATCTTCCAAGCAATGCCTTCCACCTCTATGCTTTTTGGATGCCATTGAATCATCTAGACTCACAGCAGCTAACAATAACATAAAATTACAGTAAAAAGCTAACATAAATACAGTAAAAACATCCAAAGTAAGAAAACCTTAAATCAACATCATAACACAATGATAACAAATCAAACCCCAAATAGCAACTACAGTACATAATAAATAAGACACACTATGCCAATGGTGAATAATCATACCATAGATCTCTTAACTTCTGGAGGCTGTCCCCACCTCAAGGAATACTGGATGTGGAATTGGGAACTGTGGGGCTTAGTTTTCCCTTGGCTTCAGTGCTAAATCCTGGTTCTCCAGAAATAAGCCCATCTGGTGCCTCATCTGACCCCTGCCCTTCTTCCTCAAATGAGCAACCATGTGAAAAGACAGTAGCAAATGATGAACAATTATTGAAGAACAACTGACAATTTATCATTATGCAAGCATATCAGAAGAAAACAGTTTGGAGAGTGCTGGTGAAAGACAAATATACCATAAAATTTGGGAGGACTGGCTCTTGAACAATTCACAAATGGGTGGGGCTACAAGATCTGGGCTACAAAACTTAATGACCACTAGATGACAGCAAAGAGTCAGAAAATTCTGTATCCCTTTGCTGCCAACTAGTATTTGCCTAGGGTCTTGCAGCTTAAATCTGGTAATCTTACAAAATGGGAAAAAGTTAAAATCTAGTAGATAAGTAACTTGGAGCTGACAATCCAGATTTGGACAGAAGGCACCTGCAGTCCATCTTTTAAGGCAGGAAAGTGAGAAGGAGGGCAAGGGAAAGCCATATGGGGCATCATTACCTCTATTTCACCGTGGAAATGAATAGATTGCTGGCAGTTGCAGGTAACAACTGGAGGGATGGTTCATCTAAGGGATTTCTCCCCCTTAGATGAACCATCCCTAGTGCTGGAAAAAAAAAATTAAGGACAAATGCATATTTCCTGATTTCAAAGTCCTTCCAAGGTACAGGATTTTGAAATTCCTTGGTACAGAAAAAAATCTTACCCCAGCCTTTTTTTTAATTAGTCACAAGTTTGGTCTAATTAATGTTCACTCTACCCCTAAAGAAATATGTCTTTTCCATCAGTACCTCCTTATTTGTTCTTCACAATTTAGTAAAGATATTTTAATCAATTCTCAGAAAGGAAGGAGTTTACATACAACTGAAATTAAAAAAAGAACAAAAACAAACAAAAAATTCCTGTCTCTTTCCTTTCTCTTTGTGGATAAAATAAGACTAGAGTTACCAGATCTGAGCTGTAAAAATCAGAATAACCACTAGATTGCAGGAGTTACATAACTCACTCTTTGCTGCCATCTAGTGCTTGTGTAAATTGTTGCAGCCCAGATCTGGTAGCCTTAAACAAGACTCCCTACTGTGTTACAGATTCACAGTGACAAAACAGCTAGTTTCAGCTTTTTTTGGCTCACAGCTTATTCTTATAATATCCAAGCCTTATTTTTTTTTCCCAGACACTTCCACAAAATAATACCTTCGGATCTTTCAGACCATCTGTTATTTCTCAGAAAAATGGTCAATAGTTAGAAACCATTGATGGTTAAGTGCCTTGATTCAAAATATACATTCAGTTAAATGAATGGTGAAAATTCTATTCATAAAATCAGTGTGAATGTTGCCTTATGTTGGTGTAGTCCGTCTTGCATTTTCTCAATTGCACAGGTCTCATAATTTGAAACTCTTAAAAGATGTAAGAATCATAAACATGGCCTTTCACATGTAACAGGAGTTTCTTACAGGTGTCAGTGAGCATTGCATCCATGTCTTGTTCTCAACTCTGCAGGTATATTAATTATGGAACCTTTGATTGGATGCAAAACCCTGTTGAGTGTAGACTTCTCACCCAAGTAACAGAAAGCTCTAGTTGCTAGAATTGGCTCTGTATGTTAGAATGATCCATCTAGAAAAGAAAACCTGTCTCTCTATCAACATTTTCCATACCATCTATGGCCTGTTTCCCAATTTCACACCTATTATTTAAAACAGACTTACGATATAGTCCTGATTGTATTGTAGTCACAACAAACTCCTTGCTCTCCTCTTTATTTTGTCCTGGTTGATGCAATAAATGACCATATAGTCCAAGACTAATCATTTTAAAAGTAGTTGTCCTAAAAGGAACTATTTCCTTTCTGTACAGACCAATGTGCCTTGTCATCATAACCATTTCTTCCTACTGTCTACATCTTTTCAAGCTGCATCTGATTTTATTACCTTTCATCTATTTCTTGTTACACGTAGCCTGTGTCTTCTTATCTCTTGTTTATTCAGGTTGCAGTATAGCATTGCCATTTTGTTTCTGTGCTTTTTAACAGGATTGTCTAAATATACTTCGAGCTTTTCTGTTTGGCTTTGCAAAATATGCACCCGCTTTCATCTTTATCTCCAGCATCATCACCTTCCGAGTCCTTTTCCTGGAGGGTTGTTTCAAAAAGGGAATGAGGGATGGTAGGCCAGGGGCTAATACCCTAACCTTTCCCCCAGGAGGCCAGCTGGCAGGCCTTGTTCCACAGATGCACCTTTGTTAACATTTCTTTTGTCTTTAGTAATTTGGAGCTCTATTCAGTGGGATGCACTCAACCCAGTACATTTTGCTTTCTTAAACAACTGGATGATGGTTTCCAGTCATTGTCGATACATGGTAGCTTTTTTGGTTTACTATTAAAGCAATTAAGTCTGTTTAAAAATTACATTTAATGACATGGATTCTGAGCCATAAAAGCTTAGGCCTCAACCTATTTGTGAATCTTGAGGTCCTATTATTTTCATTGCAGCAGACAAACAGGGTTGCTTTCAAATTGCAGTTATTAATATAGCAAAAGTAGATTATAAAATGGAGTTTATTTCTAAGTAATACAGAGAGCCACAGAATAGAGTAAGGTTGCTGGTCCTTCCTCCCTCCTCCCCTCCCTCCCTCCTTTCCTTCCTTTCCCTCATGCAGTGTAGGTATAGCTGGCTTCTTGGACATCATTACTGTCCTGCAGACAAAGACAGTTGTGCAGAACATGGTCAGGGCCTCATATATTTCAGTGCTTCATTATATATTTCAGGCAGATATGAACAAGATTACCTAGCTCATCCACTGTTACTGATCTCCTCAAGGAATACTGAGCACTGTCTGAGGGACCTTAATTGTCACCTCCTTAACTTAGTTTGAAAACTGCCAATGACTTGCTAAATACATTTATATGAGCTAGGTTCTTAAAGTCATTGTTCAATCCAGTCCTCTGCAAGTTTGATCAGTCCCCAAATGGTGGGGAGGGAGACAGAGAGTGAAAGAAAAAGGAGTGGCAAGAGGAGAGAGGGGGGGGGGGAGGGAGAGGGAGGGAGAAGGCAAAAGAAGAGAAAAGTTGTGCCTCCACCTGGTGTTTAGCAATGGGGTTATCAACTGTTGGCAACTCATAGTTTACTTGCTACAGATTTTAGTCCTAAACATAAGAAAGCGTCCCACACCTCTTCTAAACCAACTCACTGGAATTTAGAATACTTCTTTGAATACCACCCCTCCCAAAAGCAAGAGTTTTGTGGCAGCTTAAAGCTTTTTTGACCCACATCTGTATGATGTCAGTATGATCCATGAAAACTTATGTGATAATAAATTTGCTCGTCAGATGTTTTTTCCTGTAAAAGACTAAATGGCTTCTCTCCTTGAAAACTTCAGGAAATAAAATATTCAGACTTTGAACTTTTGGGTGGGATAGTTGAACAAGATGATGAAGGCAAAATTGGCAGGGATGAACAACATGTAAACCTAAGGCCCAATCTAAAGCTTTGGGTTCAGCCTCGCTAAGCCCACCCACCAGATATTCCTGTCCAGATACAGTTTTCCCAGGGAAAGAAAGATTATTACAGACACGCTAAACTTATTCCTGGAAAAAGGCTTGTTTTGACCAAGGGATACTCACAACATTATTGTTTTAAGCAAAGGATCCTGACAGAAGATCCAGAAAGAAATCAGGACTATCACAATTGCCTAAAATGCATATCAGAATCTTCTGTTAATATGAATAAAAATAAGGAAGGTAGCATGTCTATATATTAGTCATCTCGGTTCTTACTTCCTTTTTCTCTTTGCCTATTACATCAATTATTCATATGTTGTGATATGTTGCACCCACTCATTAACACTGTGCCTCCATAGAAGCATATTAGCTTTCAGGGTTTTTATTCATTTTCCACCCCATACTTTTATACCACACACGATGGATGCTGTCTAGGAGAACTGTCGGACTTAGGAATATTTTATGAAACCTCATTTGCAATACATTTTGCCACTGCCCTGCTGGACCTAACTATCAACTCAATAGATTTTATGTGTTATGTGCATAACTTACTTAAGGGCAAGTAAAATGTTTTACAGAGATTAGATGCCTTCAAAACTACAAAGCTGGAGCAATTAAAAATACATTCACCATATTTTGTTGAAGTACAGTGGTAAAGACTGAACTCAGCAGAACAGAATTAATTTATCTTGTTTGTAGCTGGCCTAATCTTGGTGATATCAGGTGTCCATTTCTCCCTTTCCTTTTAGTACACTTCTGAACTTTAAGGAATTGTGTGCATATTTTAGGATTTCCTCATCAATTTTACCCATTTCAAAATCAGTTGTTTCTGCTGTACTTAGGAGATGAGGAAGGATGTTGGGGATAGAAATAGATATCCCCCAGAAAGTTCTACTTTGGGATGTTCATTGAATTTTGAAAAATTTGAAGTGGCTGACTCCTTAACCATTTTCTACCTGGCTTACACAACATGCTCACTAGGTTAAAATGGAGGTTGGTAGTTTATGGGTCAGTTTGCATTTGCCTTTGCATGCTAGGTGAACCAAACCATCACTGTAAGCCATAATATAATAATTAGTTTGGACATAGCATGCTGTGTGAACTGTGTTTTGCTAACTCAGGTTTAACATGTTTTATAGTGTGTGCAGCGATTGATTGATTGATTGATTGATTGATTGACTGATATGTGCCATCAAGTTGGGGTTGCCTCTTAGTGACCACATAGACAGATTTTCTCCCTGACGATCTGTCCCTAACCTAGTCCTTCAGGTTTTCCAATGGAGCATCCATTGCCACTGTAACTGAGTCCATCCACCTTGCTGGTTGACCTCTTCTTTTTCTTTCCACCTTTCCCAGCATTAGAGCCTTTTCCAGAGAGCTATGTCATTGCATAATGTGTCTGAAGTAGGATTATTTGTGCTTGTCATTTGTGCCTCAAGTGAGAACTTGATTTGTTTGATGATCCATTTGTTTGTTTTCTTGGCTGTCCATGGTATTCTCAGGAGTCTTCTCCAACATCAAAGTTCAAAAGCATCAATTCTCTTCCTATCTGCTTCTTCCAAGTCCAACTTTCACTTCCATAGAATGCCACAGGGAATACCATGGCTTGTACTATTCTGAACTTTGTAGGTATAGACACATCATAGCATCTGAATATCTTTTCCAAGGCCATCATGACTACTCTACCAAGTGCTGGTCTGCAGTTATTTCTTGACTGCTTGATCCTTTACTGTTGAGGGCTGATCCTAAAAGGCAGAAGATATCTAACACTTTGATATCTTCATTATCGGTTCTAAGGCTGGTTGTTGTACTTGTTATGTGCAGCCATTAGAGTTAATTATTTAGAGAAAAATATATACTTTCACACAACATATATTGCTTGTTAAGGAGCAAAATTCATCTGGGAAGTAAACTGTTAAAAGCACAGCAAAGCAAAGCAAAACAAAACAATACCAAGCGGTGATTGAGTCAGTCTTGTTAAAAAAAGCACACAAAAGTATGCCATTCCATTGTAATCCTTTCCTTACTTGGGAAAGCATTTTTACTTTTTGGAGTACTTACAAAAAAGAAAAGAATAATCTTATAAATACTCCTAAGCTATCTGAAAGCAGAATTGGAGGTTTAAAGGTGACCTGTGCCATTTGAAGAGAAGCAGGGAAGAACTGGAAATTTTCAGTGCGATCTTATGCCACGGCCAATTAGAAGAAAGTCTGGAAGGGGAAAAGCATGTGGGACAACCAAGAGGTCTCTCTGCACCTATGAGCCACGAGAGAGAGAAATGGGTCTTCATAAGCTGTCCCTGTGTCTGTCTCCCACCTGATCTATTGTCAATTAAATGAGTGTTGTGTTTAACAGACAAAAGGAACTTCCTGTTTCTTCTCTATTTCTCTTGTGCTTCCCTTTCCTCAAGATGTAGTTTAGATAGAAATGATGCTTTCGTCCCCCATGTATTTCTTAATACAGCTACCTTTTTTAAAAAATATAACAAATGTCTGCTAGCATTCATTGACAGCTGGGCTAAGCCCATATTATGCATCCAGGACACCTACAGTATCAACATTTTTATTTTTTTTCAGGGGGACATTTTATTATTTAATTTCTCAGATTTCTTTCAGCCCTCTGCTCATGCTCAGGAATACTCCTATGAATTCAAATCTCCAAGTAGAAGCCAATGAATCTATGTTAGCAGGTGCTCCTGCTGGCTCTTTCCCAGGCACCATGATGGGGAAAAGCTGCAGCAGTTGATGCTGGCTGACAGTGGCAGACATTTAATCTAAAGCACCTTCCTGTAAGCAGTGGCCCTGGCTGGCTTTTTCCCACTTTTCCCACTTTTTCTCTTCTTAAAGTTGCTGAGGTTGAGAAACGCTGAGCTAGAGGCTGCCCCAGGCAGATACTCTGTAGGAGGGGCTGTCATGCGCTGTCTCTCTCTGAATAACACTCAGACACTGGTTTGCGAATCAGGCTCTGGTTTATTGCAGGGCAGGTACAGCGTCGGTAGAAAAAAGCTGAGAGTGACAGGAGCGCGCCGGTGCGGGGTTTAAATACCCCGCGCCGGTCAGCGCCCCCTCGCTCACAGTCATGTCACTCCCCTTTGTCCAATACGTTGCCCTGCCGGTGGGTGAGGGTTTCCGGGATCGCCCATCATCAGGTTTCCCATTCCTCTGCTGATTGCTTTCAGCTGGGCGATCCCCGTTGTATTGCCGCTGATGGCTTGGGTGGCTCCGTGATCTGTTTAGCTATTGTTTGTTAGCCGTTAGTCGTTGTGGGTTGATGGCTACTTATCTTGTACCCCTTCACCTATTTCCTTGTCATTGTCATGTGTGCCATTGCGCTGATGACTTTAGCTCAACGGCACTCATGACATACTGCCCCCTTTTCGAATAGTGTTCTCCCCCGGTTTTCTGGGTTTTTCCCGTGGAGCTGTCAAAACGCCACATTTTTTTTTTTTTTTTCAAAGTTCCCGCCGGAGTAGTTGTCGCCCCTCCCTTTGCTCCTCCCTCTACCACGTGCCTTCCCAGGGTGTGTCCATGGTGCGCATGCTCGGGTCCTGACCTGGCGTGCGCATGCTCCAGCCACACCCTGGTTGTTTGGCTCAGTTCGGCGAGGCGAGAGGCGTGGCTGGTCGGGTGCTTCTCAGCTCCAGGTAGGGCCCTTCTTTTTCTTATTTAAAGTGCGTTGCCTTTGTTGTGTCTCCTGGGCGTTGCCCCCAGGTTGCCCTGTTGACTTGCTTGCCACTCCCCCGCGGCCGGGGGGCGGGGGGAGGGTGCTGGCGAACGTTTGTCACCACCCCGTGGGCCCGGGGCGGGGGGAGTGAGTCCCGGGGGGGGGAAGGTCCACCCAAGTCGCGGGCTTGGGGGGGACCCTTTCCCTTGGGGCACGGGAGGCGGGGGGGGGCCTGCGGGGGGGGGTTTGGTTTTGCTGACCTTGGTTGCGGTTTGTCGGGGTATGCCCGATGAAATGCTCTGGTCAGGCCAGGCGCGTTAACGTTGTGCGCCGCCACCCATTCCGGGTGGGGGAAGTGTTTCCACCTGACCAGATAGTGTAGAGTTCCTCGTTGCTTGCGGGAGTCGAGAATGTCCCTTATCTCGAAGTGGTGTTGCCCGTCGATCATTACCGGTGCGGGCTGTGGCGTGCTTGGGTGCCATCGGGAGGTGGTTGCCGGTTTCAGGAGGCTGGTGTGGAACACCGGGTGGAGTCTCCGGAGGTTGTGTGGCAGGTCCAAGCGTATTGCTACCGGGTTCACTATTTGCGTGACTCGGAACGGCCCGATGTACTTAGGCCCCAGTTTTTTCGAGGGTTGGGTTGACTTTAGGAACTTGGTGGATAGATAGGCCATATCCCCCGCCTGGAACGTCGGTTGTTGGCGCCGGTGCTTGTCGGCCTGCTCTTTGTAGGCAGCCTGTGCATCCTTCAGCGCCGCCGTGATTACTGGCCATGCTTCCGCGATCTTCCGTCCCCAGTCGCTAGCGTCCACCTGGGGTTCCGGGGGTTGAGGTAGCTCCGGTATGGGGACGAAGTCGCGCCCCGAGACTACTTCGAACGGAGTTTTCCCCGTGCTCGTGTGGACGGCGTTGTTGTATGCGACTTCGGCGAACGGGAGCAGTTCAGCCCAGTCGTCTTGGTGGTAGTTAGTATATGATCGTATAAATTGCTCTAAGGTGGCATTAAGAACCTCAGTGGCTCCGTCCGTCTGAGGGTGCCAAGCCGTAGATAGGGCCTGTTGGGTCCCCGTCAGCTTCAGGAAGGCCCGCCAGAATTTGGAGGTGAACTGTGTGCCCCTGTCGGTCACCACACGTGCGGGACATCCGTGTAGCCTGTACACGTGGATGAGGAAGAGTTTGGCTAGCTGTTGTGAGGATGGGACCGACGTGCAGGGGATGAAGTGGGCCTGCTTTGAGAAGTAGTCCTTCACCACCCAAATGGCCGTTTTCTTCTGGCTGGGTGGGAGGTCCACTATAAAATCCATAGAGATTTCCTCCCATGGGCGGGAGGGTTCTGCCACCCGTTGCAATAGCCCCGCGGGTTTGCCTGGTGCCCGTTTGGCCCTAGCGCACGTTGGGCAGGACGCCACGTAGGTTTTTACGTCTCGCCTGAGCGCGGGCCACCAGAATTGACGCCGTGTTAGGTGTAGGGTCTTGAGGAACCCAAAGTGTCCCGCTTGCTTGGCGTCGTGTGACCTATGCAAGATCGCCTGGCGTTGCGAGTCCGGGACGTAGATTCTGCCTTCCCCCCATGCCAGGTCTTGTGCCATCGTTACCTTGTCGGGGTTTGCCAGGAACCAGGGGTCGGTTTTGAGGGCGGCGGCGAGGTCCGTGCGCATTCCCCCTGGTAGTTGCGGTTGGCTTCTTTCCGTCGCCGGTTGTCCCGCCGTCGGCTGCGCCGTAGAGTCGAGCTGCCTCCGTGCGCCGCTTCGGGTGGTCACGGCCATCCCCAGTTGCGAGGCGGATAGGACCGTCCCAATGGTGTCTGGGGCGGGCTCTTCGTCTTGGGGCAGTCGGGAGAGGGCGTCGGCCAGGAAGTTCTTCTTGCCCGGCATGAACTTCAGCTGGAAATCAAAGCGGCTGAAGAATTGGGCCCATCGGACCTGTTTTGGGCTAAGGCGTCTAGGCGTTCGTAGGGCCTCGAGGTTCCGGTGGTCCGTCCAGACCTCGAATGGTTGGGTGGCTCCCTCGAGTAGGTGTCGCCATGTCTCTAGTGCCGATTTCACCGCGAAGGCTTCTTTCTCCCAGACGTGCCATCGCCTCTCTGTCTCGGAGAACTTCCTTGACAGGTAGGCGCATGGTTTCAGGAGTCCCGTGGGGTCTTTCTGTAGCAGGATGGCTCCCAGGGAGAAGTCTGAGGCGTCGGCTTGGACCACGAACGGCCGTTCTGGGTCCGGGTGCGCGAGGATTGGCTCCGTAGTGAAGAGCGCTTTCAGCTTGTCGAATGCGGTCTGGCACGCGGGAGTCCAATTCAGCACTGTGCCTGGGTTCTTGGCGCGTCGGGTGTCCCCCACCCCTTTGGTTTTGAGGAGGTCCGTTAAGGGGAGGGCTATCTCAGCGAACCCCCGGGCGAATGACCTGTAGAAATTCGCGAATCCGAGGAAGCTCTGTAGTTGCCGTCTGTTGCGGGGCCGCTCCCAGTTTAGCACCGCTTCGACTTTTGCGGGGTCCATTTCGATGCCGTCCCCGGAGATTCGATACCCCAGGTAGTCTAGGCGCTCTTTGTGAAACTCGCACTTTGTAGGCTTTGCATAGAGCTGCGCCCTTCTGAGCTTGTCGAGGACTTGCCTGACTAGGGTTACATGTTCCTCGTGCGTTTTTGTGTAAATAAGGACGTCGTCGATGTAGACCAGGACCCCTTTAAACAGATGTTCATGCAGTACCTCATTGATGAGCTGCATGAACACCCCAGGGGCCCCCGCGAGTCCGAAGGGCAGTACCTTGTACTGGAAAGCGCCTAGGGGGCAGTTAAACGCCGTCTTCCATTCGTCCCCCTCCCTGATTCGGATGCGATAGTACGCCTCGCGAAGGTCCAATTTGGAAAAGACTTTGCCCGTGGACAGGTGGGCGAGCATGTCCTTCACCAGGGGTAAGGGGTATTTGTTGGACAGGGAAGCCGCGTTTAGGCCCCAGTAGTCGGTGCAGAGCCGTAGGGTCCCGTCTTTCTTCTCCCGGAATAAGACGGGGGCTCCGACCGGTGAGCATGCTGGCTCTATGAATCCCCTGTCTAGATTTTTATCGATGAACTCCCGGAGGGTTGCCATCTCCTTCGGGGTCATCGAATAGATTTTTGGTCTAGGTAAGGGGACGTCGGGCAGTAGGTCGATCCGGCAATCCGTCTTGCGGTGGGGGGGTAGTTGGTCAGCCTCTGCCTCTCCGAAGACCTCGGAGAAGTCGGCGTATTGTTCTGGTAGGTCTGCTGTGGTGGCGGCGTTGTCTTGTGTGGTCGCCTCCGCTCGTCCTACCGTGGGGTGGCTTCTGCCCGCTGGAACTGGTGCTCGATACTCGCCGTCGCCGAATGTGAAGGTGCGGGTCTCCCAGTTGATCCGCGGGTTGTTTGTCGCGAGCCATGGCATCCCCAGGACTGCAATGGGCCGTCCGATGTGCGTGACTACGAACGATGTGCGCTCGGTGTGAGTGCCCATTTGCAGGGTGACCGGCTCGGTTTGTAGTGTGGCTGGTTTCCCTCCCGCTGTAGAGCCGTCCAGCTGGTGGAATGCCAGCGGCGTGGGGAGGGGGAAGCAGCGGAGTTCGAGTTTGGCGACTAGGTCGGGGTGGATGAGGTTTTTTGAGCACCCCGAGTCCACTAGTGCCGCGGCCGTGGTGGCTCCGTTGCTGGCAGAGAGTTGAATTGCTGCCAATATTACGGGGCTTTCGTCGTTTCGTTGAGGTGGTCCGCGTTGCTGTCCCACCGCCTGCCTCGCCACGCGTCTCAGGGCAAGCGGGGAGCATTTCCCGCCGGCTGGTCGGGGTCTGTATTGTCCTCTTCCCCCCAGTAAGCGTCCCAGCCCTCTTCCGGTGTCGCTGTGGCCACGGTCATTCGGCGGTGAGGAGGCGGCCCCGGGTCGGGTGGTTTGGGGCTAATTTTCGGAGTGGGTTTGGGCGCGCTGGTCGGCGGTCGGTTGGCGAAGCAATCCGCCGTCTTGTGCCCTAATTTGCCACACCTCCCGCAGGGCTCCCGGTTGAACTTCTTTTTTGGGTATATGGGGCCGGCCATCCCCCCGTGTGGTGCGGGTACCTTTTTCCCGGCATAGTTTGTGTCTTCCGTGGCTGTCATGAGGAAGGTGCGGTGCGCGTGTTCGGCTTTCCCCGCGAGGTGGATCCACCCGTGTAACGTTTCTGGGTCGTCGCGGTAGAGGGCCCATTGGAGAACGTCACGGTTGAGCCCCCTTTTGAACATTTCCAGCAGGGTGGTCTCGGACCAGTCGCTGACCTTCCCCGCGAGGGCTTTGAACTCCAGGGCGTAGTCAGGGACCGTGCGTGTGCCCTGTTTAAGTCTTTGGAGTGCGCTTTTCGCCCGTACTTTGGCTAGGGGGTCTTCGAAGTAGTTTTTCATCTCTTTGATGAAAGCGGGGAAGGTGGCGAGGGCGGGGGAGCTGGACTCGTACAGTTGGACGTACCAGTCCGCCGCCCTGTCTTGGAGTTTGATCGCCACGGCGGCGATCTTGTCGGCCTCGGAGTCATAGGAGTGTCCGTGCCTCCCCATGAACTCCCTAGCGTTGGTCACGAAAAACGAGAGTTTTGTGGGGGTCCCATCGAAGAAGATGGGGAAGTCCTTTGTGGCCCGGGCGTTTTGTGCGGCCCCGCCTCTCGCTTCCCGGGGTGTGGTGTCGGCCGCCTGTGCCGTCTGCTGGTCCTCCGCTGGCCCGTGTGGGTTCGGTGCTTCGCTCGGGGTGTGGGCTTGTGCGGGGACGTCGTTGGGTGGCGCGGGGGGCATAAGCGCCTGGAGCATGGTCCGGAGTTCCGTCAGTTAAGCCCGCATGGCCGCGAGTTCAGCTCGTGCCTCCTCGTCCACAGTCCGCGCCGCCGCTGGGGCCGGTTCCGTTGGCGCGTCCTCGGGGGTGGGTTGCCGGCGGGGTTCATCGTCCCTCTGCCGCGGGTCCGCTTCCTCCGCCGTCTGATGGGTGTCTCCGTCGTCCTCCCCTTGGGGTTGGAGCTGCAGCTCGGGTCGGGTGGGGTGGGCGTCCATGGCTCCGGGAGTCCGCGGTGCCTCTGGCCTTGGTTGGTCCTCCTCTGTCTCTTGCCGCGCGGCTCGCCCTCCTTGCTCGCGCCGTTCCGGCCTCATCTTGCTGGTCTTCTCGCCGTCTACTCCTCCCGCGGCTCGTTGTCGTCCGGTGGGGCTCGGCGAGGCTGAGTTTATGACTCTCAGCTTTATGTCATGCGCTATCTCTCTCTGAATAACACTCAGACACTGGTTTGCAAATCAGGCTCTGGTTTATTGCAGGGCAGGTACAGCGTCGGTAGAAAAAAGCTGAGAGTGACAGGAGCGCGCCGGTGCGGGGTTTAAATACCCCGCGCCGGTCAGCGCCCCCTCGCTCACAGTCATGTCACTCCCCTTTGTCCAATACGTTGCCCTGCCGGTGGGTGAGGGTTTCCGGGATCGCCCATCATCAGGTTTCCCATTCCTCTGCTGATTGCTTTCAGCTGGGCGATCCCCGTTGTATTGCCGCTGATGGCTTGGGTGGCTCCGTGATCTGTTTAGCTATTGTTTGTTAGCCGTTAGTCGTTGTGGGTTGATGGCTACTTATCTTGTACCCCTTCACCTATTTCCTTGTCATTGTCATGTGTGCCATTGCGCTGATGACTTTAGCTCAACGGCACTCATGACAGGGGCCTCACTTAAGTCTCAGTGGGCCAGATAGACCTTGTGAGTTGTGGTTTCCCCATCTGTACTATAAAGAATTGTTCATCAATCCTTACAAAGCTTTCTGAAAGACAACTGTTTTCCATCGCTATGCAGTTAGTAGGGGACAAACCTATTTTCTTGAGGCATGTGCATCAAGAACTATGTAACATAGTTCCTGCATAATCATTAAGTTAAAAAAAATGTGAGGGTGTGATACATTTTGGCTATTATATAAAAACAAACTGCCAACCAGCCCATGGCCAAATTTCTGTTCATCCTTCGCTATTGCTGGCTTTTTGATAATCTGTGCTTTTCCACAAGATTTCTGAAGGTTTCTTACAGACAGCTTTGGGTAATCTACCTTTATATTTTGTAACTCAAAACCTAGCAAATGTGCAATTCATATTTGCAGTGGAGGATTCACCAATGGGCATTCATCACAAGACAGAGAATGCCTTTTTTCAGAGAACTGATTAAAAAACATCAGCCATTGGTATTTCAGTTTGTGGGTTGCCAGTTGGATGTGAGTCAGAATGCTTTGCTGTAATCATAGATGTCTGTGGGTTGGTGGCTTTCCGATTTCAGTGTCTTCGTGGGCTGCAGCCATCAAAATATTTGGGATTCACTCTTCTCTGCTTAAGACACTGGATTCAGAAATGCCTTGTAGACCAGCAGAAGCCTGAACAGTATATGGCTTCCTGAAGACCAATTAGCAGGCTTTCACTGCTGCTGTGTTGGAAATTCCATGGTAACAGAGGGCATAGGTTTGTTAGAAATAGCTTCTGAGGAACTACACTACATAAATACAGTAAGGATAGGGAGCAAGATGATATTTATTAGGCATGTGCAAAGCATTCAAAGGGAACACTTTGCAAAGCATTTTGGCAGAAAGCACCCCCACCCCCACAAGCACTGAGGCAACCACCTCCACCAAAAAGATTGGTGTGAGTGCTTTGAAGGTTTTTTCAGACTTTCTGCTTGCAGACACAAAATTAAAACTTCCCCTGAGATGACTGTGAAGCAAAGTTGAAGCAACCTAGAAAAATCCTTAGAGCAACCCAGGGATGTCCTCCGGCTGATGTCAAAAAAGTAAGATGATGGCTGTGATAATGGGATCAAAGCTCTGCCTCTTTTTAAAGCGTGATGCACCACTGTGGCTGCCATCTTGCCTTTTTTGACCATAGCCTCTGGACTCTCCTAGAGCAGTCACAAAGTGTTTTGTGTGAGAAAAATTAACATACAGAAAGCAGTGGGCCCAAATAATAAGCTGGTACTCAGGGACTGTGCTGATCAGTTGGCTAGTGTTCTCACAGACATTTTTAACATTTCATTGCATCAGGCTGTGGTCCCAGTATGTTTTAAGACTGCAACCATTATACCTGTGCCTAAAAAATCCGCAATCACATGTCTTAATGATTATCACCTGATAGTACTTACTCCCATTATGATGAAACGTTTTGAGAGGCCAATAAAGGACCATATTGTCTCCAGACTTCCTCCATCGTTCGATCCACTTCAGTTTGCTTACCGCCGGAACTGCTCTATAGAGGATGCAATCTCCCCTGTTCTCCATTTGAGCTTGGCACATCTAGAGGAGAAGAATAGCTATGTGCGATTGCTGTCTGTTGATTTCAGCTCAGCATTTAATACGATCGTTCCTCAGCATCTGGTGGACAAACTGGGTTCGATGGGTCTTAGTACTCCTTTGTGTAATTGGCTACTTGACTTCCTCACTGATAGACCTCAGTCGGTGCGAGTTGGAAACAGTATCTCCAGCCCTATTCCCTTGAGCATCGGTTCTCCTCAGGGCTGTGTCCTGAGCCCACTGCTGTTCACCCCGATGACTCATGACTGCTGTGCCAGGTTTACCGCCAACTCCGTGGTGAAGTAGGCGGATGGTGGGTCTTCTCAGGGATGACAATCATTGGGCTTACAGGGAGGCGGTGAAGGGTTTGATGGAGTGGTGTAATATAAGTCTAAATGTTGAAAAAACCAAGGAGATTATTGTCGACTTTAGAAAGAACCGGCCCAGCCACACACCACTCCTTATTAATGACGTAGCTGTGGAGTCCGTTAGTAGCATCAGGTATCTGGGGGTGCAGATAACAAACAGTCTGACTTGTGTATAGTGAAATGACAATAAAAAGTTATCCTATCCTATCCTATCCTATCCTATCCTATCCTATCCTATCCTATCCTATCCTATCCTATCCTATCCTATATTTTTGGAGGACACAGCTGCCCCAGTACTTCAAGAAGGGGCACAATTCACATCAACCTGCTCTGTAAAAAGGTCTTTGGAATGCTTTGCACAGTTCCAGTGCTTACGTAGATTTTATGGCTGTAGCTCAATGGAGGTGGGGGCAGGTGGGGCTGCTGGCATGAGGGAAGCCTGCCCACCAAGAGATACAACTCCAAAATCCAACTCAAAAGAAGGCAATGGCAAACCACCTCAGCACTATTGGCAAAAAAGCTGTAGAGACATGGCTAGAATGTTTAGAGAAGCATGGTCACTCGTGGTGCCAGTACTGCAAGGCAATGATGGACTAGAAAAAAATAACTACTATGTGTGCAAACTTGAGAGAAATAGAAAGGAAGACAATATAAAAGGTGAATAAGGTAAAAGGGATGAAAAAGATGTCCTTGGAAGAGTTATGTGTTGTTGCTGGATGTAGATAGAACAGGGAGGCACTAATGAATATGGCACCAGGAATTGACCTTGACTTGATAGCAACTAACGAATTAACACAAGCCTATCTTTGTTTTGGGATTCATTTTCAGATAGGATGTTTTGCTTTTTACTTGACTGAATGAACACACATACCTGTTATGCAATTACATTTAATGTACCTTAATATTTTTTACTTAGAAGATGTGTATGAGGCTGATCCGAATGTGGACCGTACAGTAAATGTTGATCTTTGCAGCCCCACATTCTGTGGTTCCAACGAAAATGCTGTTTTCAGAAGCTGCTGTGGGATTAGGGTGGCCATTTATGCATCCAAAACTCATCACTCTTTTCAGAGAACAGAGGGGCTTAAGTTTACATAAACTGTTCTTAGCCTAACATTTATGTATGGCTATAACTTTGGAGATAATCGTTGTTCAGTCATTCAGTTGCTTCTTGTCTCTTTGTATCCAGATGGGCAACAGTTTGCCAGGATTGTCTGTCAGTTGCTGGTTCTTTGAAATCTTGTAAATTTATGTGTGCTTTATCAATGTAGCTGCCTTGTAGCCTGTCAACTTTCTTGATTGCCTCTGATTTTTTTCAAGCTCAGGGTCTTCTCCAGTTACTCTGCATTATTTGTCCAAAATATTTTAGTTTTAGTTTCATTATTAGCGCTTCCTGTTTTACTTCCCTTAGTACTGAATTATTTCTTCTTGTAGTCTAAATTATTGAATTATTTCTTCTTGTCTAAGATATTTTGAACCATTGTCTCCAGTACAATTCAAAGGCATCACTTTTTCTTTGATCAGCGTTTTTGAAGGTCCGGCTGTCACAGCTTAGTGTTACAACTGGGACTGTTATTGCCTTGACAATATGTTCCTTTGTTGTCTGTCTATTCTACCTGCGGTTCAATATTTTGTCTAGCCTTGTCATAGTCTTTCTCCTAAGCAGCAGATGCTGCTTTATTTCATAGTTGCCATCAGCATCCCTGCAAATTGTTGAGCACAGGAAGAAAGTTCCTCCTTCAACTCCTCCACCCATCTGCTCTGGGGTGGCATTGCCTGTTCAACTGAGCGTAGACTAATTTTTGCGCTCCCTTCTTTCACCTGCAATACGAGATTCCTTAAGACTTCATCTTGATTTGAGGTTTTGGTGATTGAATGGTTTGATTTTAGAGATACAATGTTACAAAACATTTAATTCATAGTAAGAGACTAACTTTTATGTACTTTTATACCTGTGCTGGAAAAGGTCAGAAGCCACTAGTCTGATATGCTTTTTTGTTTATTCCTGCACTGTTTTAGCTTTTCCTGTTTCTTTTTTAGACTTGTATTCTGTTGGTCTTATATTCTGCATTATGTGTCTTAATTATATCTTGAAAAATTAATAATAATAATAAAAAAGGAAACAGACACCAGGAAAGACTTCCTAGCTTCCAGACATCGAAGTGGAGTCTTCAGCATATCTGAGGTTCTTGACATTTCTCCCCCCAATTTTAATTCCAGTTTTTATTTCTTCTAGTCCAACTTATCTCATGAAATCTTCATAGAAGTTAAATAAGGTGACAGTGTACAACCTTGGCATACTTCTTTGCCAAAGTTGACTCAGGGATTTTTTTTTTTTTTTTTGGTGGCTTTGAATCAGTGTAGGCTCCTGGTGACTTCCTGGACTTCTACTTGACAAGATTTTTAAGAAGTGGTATTTCATCAACTCCTACTGCTTCATTGTTAGAAACATGGGGGGGGGGCATTTAATTTTACATTCTAGAATGTTTGGCTCTAGTTTGGTGATCAAACCTTCACATGTATCATTGATTTGGGGATTTTTTTACACAGTTCTTCTGTATATTTGTATCATCTCTCTCTCTGGTAGCTCTTCGTCTTTTTTTATTGTGCCCTCTATGCATAAAAGTTTCCCTTGATTTCTTTGATTTACTTAAAGATGTTTCTCATTCTTCCTATTCAGTTGTTGCTTATTTTGGTGTAACTCTTTGATCCATCTTGATTTTCTCTGGATCTTAATGTTCATTTGAGGAAATTGTCCTCTGACTCTACTGCCTTTTACTTTCCATTTTTCTTTAGCTATTTTCAACACATCAGCAGGCAACCATTTCACCTTTTTTGGGGGGGGCGATATTTTTGTTTGCTTCCATTTTAATGATGTCAGAAATTTCAGTTCAGAATTATTTAGGCATTTATTTATTTATTAACAATATTTACAAACGGTCATACTCAGTTTGTACTTACTCAGTGCTAGGTAGGGTACAAAATCAAACACAGTATAAAACACAATAAAACCAATTAAAATGCTAACTTTTTTCTGTTTCCATAACCAAGGACTATATGGATCCCTATGAACTATTTGTTGGGTACCACAAAACCTTGTTGTGTTTCTTCATTTCCTACTTGGTAGGGAAAACACCCAGTTGGACAATATGGATTTATGTATGGTATAATGAGCTGAAGGCCATAGCATATTTCCTGTTGGGAAATGTGTGAGGGAGGGAGAGTTCATACTTCACCCACTGAAAATATGCTTTGCCTGCAGGTGATTCAGCTGGACTCCTTGGCGTGTCCAGTTAATAGGAGCTCAGACAACAAGGCTGGGAAAGGATTCCCTCTGCATCTGCAGAAGATTTTCTGACTCAGTGTAAATCTGCTTTATGTATTCAATCAAAGAAGTCTCTGTATGAAACTAAACACATTGAAGGACATGGACAAAATTTATTGCACTGCAAATTCAGTCTCCTGGTCCCCATCCCTAAAAGCATTGCCAATGTTCCCAATATCAATGCAAAATGTTTGAAAGAGGATGAGAGTATTTGCATCTGTATCTTCAGATTACAGGTGTTCCCAGCATTAACTCAGTGAAAAGAAAGACGGCATTCACTGAAATGCCCTCCTTTGTGCAACAATTAAAACAGGGTGGATGATCTGCCTTTCCCTATCAGGTGGCTGAAGCAGAATGTGAGTGGTGCTCTGTGATGCTATTTTGGCTATGTACACAACAGCGCTCACGGCTAAATGACTGGAAATAGTGAAAATGATTGGAACATTCAATAAGCATTGATGCAGAGACACAATGGGATGCCTTGTTTTTAGAAGGGATGTATTTGCATCTCTGTATGAGCCCTCTTCTAGACACAACTTCTAATTAAGATTCAGCCACAGAAAAAAGATAAGATTTTCAAGGATGTATAATTTTTGATATTATACCTGCTCAAAGCAAATTTGTCTGAGTGAATGAAGGATACAGCTTTTTTTTTAAAAAAATCATAGCTTGAGGCCAGTTAGACATTACATACCAGACACACATAACAGTCACATTTTTAAAAGAGAAACACAACTATGAGTTGGAATGGAGGTAAGTGAGAATGTTGCTTAACCCATTTCCTCATCACCAGTTTTGCTGCTCAGAGTTACTCCCCCAAAGAAACAAATTAAACCTCTTTCTTAATCCACACATTTGTCATTTGGCTTCTTCTATCCCTTGAGGGCAGTACTGTCTAACCCAGTCATGGGCCAAACTAGGTCGATTGTTCCAGAAGTTCAAAATATGTGTGGATATTTTACCCTCCTATTTACTGTTTGAAACTTATTGTACTATATTTCAAAATGTTGTTCTATGTTTCTTTGACAGTATAATTATTTGGAAGTTATTCCTTATTGATTTATTTGCATTCCTTTTCTCTGAGAGCTCCACCATACATATAATTCTCCCCTTGTTTTATTGTCAGAGCCCCAATCCAGTCAGATAGGCTGGGCTGAGAGGGAGGGACTGGCCCAAACTCACCAGGGAGCTCTGGGTCCAGCATCTTATCTATGCCATGACTCTGGCTCCAATATAAACAAATCAATAACAACGGGGGAGCTGCATTTCCTGTCTCCATCTCAGTCTGTGTTTATACTGGTTCCATACAACACACTATCATACATCATAATTTAGGCTGATTGTTTGGGGGTTAGCATATTATGTAAACACAGCTATTGTGGTTGTACAGTTACCTCTGCCTACACAGGTGACTTACATATGTGCTTGTTTAGCTTGCTTTCCAGGGCTTTATGCTAACAGCTGATGCAGTTTCAAGGCTCCTGTGCTCCATGTTTCTATAGAAGGTGACTGGTTACTCCATCAGACTGAGAACAAATTCAAACAGAAGATGGCTGGTCCTTGTTTTTGTGGTCATATCATTTTCTGTTTGTTAAGCTTGTGAATTATTGTTTTAAGTTTGCAGGAAAATGTATGTACATTTTGAGGAACATTCCTCCAGATGTATGCACTTTGGCCTTTCCCCCATTCCCCTAATATAATACATCTTTGTACATTATTTACATAAAGATATGCATTTTTATAAAGACTTTTCTGCAATACTTTTAAAATTGCCAGTGAACTGCAAGGCGAAGTTTGGAGAACTGTCTTTTTCAAATCGTAACAAAGTTTCAGTTTGTGTATTGGTTTGAAAATGTGAAATTAGATTAGCCTGTATAAACACTTTTCTCCCCAACCTATTTCCAACAGGCCTTTAGCTAGATCAGTGTTTCTCAACCTTGGCAGCTTGAAGATGTGTGGACTTCAACTCCCAGAATTCCTCAGCTAGCCATGCTGCCTGAGGAATTCTGGAAGTTGAAGTCCACACATCTTCAAGCTGTCAAGGTTGAGAAACACTGAGCTAGGTTATGGTTTTCCTTAAATGGAAAACTACAGCACTAGCCTCCTAGCAAGAAGAAAGACTGAAAGGACTAATATCAGCTGAATCTTGAAACTGAAGGAAAAGTTACAAAAGTAGGCACTTCTTTTTGTTGCCTGTTGGCTTTTATTTCCAGCCTGAGAGCCTTTTGTATCACATTAAAATGGGATTAAAACATTTTTTTTTTTTGAAAGGCCCAAGAGGAGGAAGGTGGAGAGGGCTCGGTTTAAGGCTTTTTGGCATTCCCCTCTAACGCTGTTCTCACCAGAAACGCAAGCGAGAGCTTGCTTCCCAAGTTCCCTCCATGTCGTGATCGGATCAGGGAACATCTCTGGCTTCGCTTCCGAAGGAAGACCAGCCCTGCCAGAAAAATGCTCTGCCCGCAGAATGCACAGTCCGGACCCGCCTGTTGAAACTTCATCTCATTTTTCTAATGTATGCTTGGCATGGACAGCACCCTACCTGAGGCTACGTTTATAACAAAAACGCAATGTGCACGATTGCTGCCGATATGCTTGTATGCGCACGCTCTGTGGCTGACAGTCAAAACATGCTGGGAAAAAAAAAATAAAAGAAAGAACAACAAAAGCAGAAGCTCCTGTTTGGAATTTACAAGGTGAGCCAAGCAATTTTGTGAAGTGTCCAACCTTCTCTATAAACTCTCCATCTCCAAGCACTGTTCTGCCCCCAAAATGTATCTAGAATGTTCTGTGTCTTGGACTTCCAAATTTGCCATCTTGCAGTTATGAGTTTTTCTAAATCTTACTTTTATTCCCTGGAACTGAGTGATACGCATATGCATTCCCTGCTTCTCATTTCATTCTCACAACAATCCTGTGAAATAGCTTAAGCTGAGAAATAACAACTGGCCCAAGAAATCTCCATTAGTGTCAGAACTCTACATGGATTTGAAGCTAGATTATCTATGCTTTAAGCAAACTGCCACATGGGTTGCATTAAAGATGCAGTGCTTATGCTTGTGTAGTTTTGCATTTTATTTATTATATTTATATTCCACCTTTCCTCTTAGAGCAAAAAAACAACACATGTGTAGGCATCCCATCACCATCATCTCAAAGAAGCAGATAGGATGGTTGAGAAAAAATCACTCAGTGGGTTCCGTGGTTGAGTGGAGACTTGGATCTGGCTCTCACCAGTCCCAGTGGAAACCCTTAATCACTTTACCACATTTGGGAATTCAAAACAGACTGTAACCCCTGCAACGCACATAAAAAGGGCTGGGCTTTGACTCTTCAGAATAGCTGCCATGGTGAGGATGGCCAGTCTTAAACAGCCATTTACCAGAACATAAACTAGCTCCTCCGGGCACTCTTTATCCATCTTTTGGGAGCTGAGAATAGATAAGTTTGGGACTACAGTTTGGCAGCAAACAGTTTGGCAGCAAACAAAATAGCTTTCTATTTTGTTTTTATAATTAAAATTATCTTTAAAAAAATCAGGTGAGGCTGAGAACCTGTTTGGTACCAAGAGAAGGACTGAGATGCATATTAGTGACTGTGGGCTCCACATTGCCTACCCTGACCTATTCGTGGCAGTATCTCAGTTGTAAATGTTCACTGCAAAGAGCTTTGGTTGACAGCTTACCTTCTTGTCACACAATGTCACCTGTCTTGTGTTTGATGATTTTTCAAGAGGAAGAAACCTGGGAGAGAGGCATGTGTAATGCAAATGAACATTCTGAGTATTGGGGGATTTATTTTAAGGTTTGCATCGCAAACTGACTGAAGAAAGACTCGTAAAGGTCAAGGGCCATCTACACTACTGAATCTAACCCCCTGCTCAGTACAGGCCTGAAAGATGGCTGTCTAGCCTCTGCTTGAACATGACCAGTGAGTCAGCATTGACTTCTGCAGTTTCCTCTTCTCCCTCACCCTAGATAATCTAGATTTAAGCAATGCCTATGGCATTATGGGAAAATAAAATGGCAGGCGCTGATAGGATGTTTGATCTCCCACCTCCAAGCAGACAACAAACTGACATGAATGGGATAGCAAAAATGATGATCTGTATTGTTCTTTGGATAATGGTAACAATTTTTAAATTTGCATCATGTCTCTATATTAGCATATTCAAATATATGCAAATGTACTCAACAGTGTGCAAGTAAACATCCTACTAAGGAAGCCTGATGTAGAGGATAAAACATTTTAATGAAATGCAACTTGTTTTTCAGCTTCCTCCTTTGTCTTAATTGGCTCTCCATTGCCTTCAGTTACAAAGAGCAACTGCAAACTGGGCATGCAAACCTCCAGGACAATGATGTTTTGCACGTAGTTTAGCTTGCTTGCGTGAGTCATATGGGAAGAAACATTGGACGGGTGCCCTTGGTTTGTGTATCCCACCCATCCCCTCTGCTCCTTACTGGTTAAAAGGGATTCTTACTGGTGAAAATGCATGATATTGTACCTTTATGAGAACTCAGCAATTTACGACTTCAGTTCAGTGGGAAACCCAGGGCAAAAGAAAGTAAATTGCACTTAATTTTTTTTTTTGCCAATGTAATTGAGAATTTTTCCAGGATATCAGTCCATCTGGGACAGGCTGGCTAGGCATTAGGTGGCCAGGACCAGCACTTAATGCTTTTTTAAGGATGAAGAGTCTTAGTAAGCAAAGCGATGATGCAAAGTGAGCATGGTCATTTCATAGATATTATCAAAGTCTGAATCTTTCTTTTTAGTTGTTGGGGGGTTGGGGGGAATGTGATAAATTGATTTTTTAAAGCTGTCTTTTCTGCCTCAAAATGGCAAGAAAGCATGCCCTTGAGTTATGGCAATAAGGCAACTGGAAGTTAGTGATGCAGTTGGGTGTGGTTGGCGGAGCTGCAGAAGAAGAGGCCTGGGAGCCCTGTGCAGCCCTGCGATGTAGGTTGCTCACCTCTAATCTAGGGATTGTTCTGGCTCCTGAGGGAATAATGTAGGCCCAGCCATTCAGTCAGAATGATGCTATGAAAGCGAAGCCCTTTCTTCCAGATCACTCTGCCTCTGCTGGCCCTCAGGCTCATCAGCTCTTAAAAATAAGAGAGTGCAACACCTGAGATAAAGTATTAAAGAAAGGCCTTGTTAAACTGGTTTAAATGGTGGTGTGTTGCTGTGCGTTTTTTTGGTGGCACTCCCCAAAATGTTACAGGTGTTTTGTTTGGGATTTTTTTTTGGAGGGGGGGTTGGTGCTACAGCTAAGTTGGAATTCCTAAAGGGAAAAAGCAACGTTCTCCTGACGCTTGTTTTTCTGCACATGGTGGGTGTGTCATGGAGCCAGAGTGTCTGGGACAGCAGCGGTCAAAGGAAGCTGTTTGCTGCTACCCTTGAGAGAGGAAGTTGGTGTTCCAAGGCTGATTTTTCTTCCTGAAAGTGTGTGTGTGGTGGTGGTGGGGGAGCCTAAGAAATGAGGGAGGGAGGGAGGAAGGAAGAGGCTCCCAGCCAGGACAGGCTGCTGATGTCACTGCAACAGAGATGCTGAAGAAGTATCTTGATTTCTGAAGCATTTTGTACAATTGGAAGGATAAAACGCCCATGCTGGCAGAGTGGACTGTGATGGGCAAGCAAGGTGCAAGCAAGGACTCTAAAGGCAAGATGGGTATCCCTGAAGCAGAGCAACATTTTTGGTGGCAGTTTAGAACACCAGCTTTTTACTGTATTTAGTTCCCTTTTCTTTTCAGAATCCAGGATGGTCTGTGGATCAACTTGTAAACAAGACTATCTAGAGCTGCTTAGTTATCCACAAAATTTCTTAAGTTGCACCTTGCTTGAAATCAATTCCTGCTTCACTAGACAACTTCCGATACACTATGAGGTACAAATTCAGTAAAGAATTCCAAACTTTTACAAATTGCTTTGGTAGTTTTGGCTGATTTGTTTGCTGAAGAATATTGAATCTAGCTTTGAAGTAGCCTGTGGTACCAAACAGTACGAATGCCCACCTTGAGTGAAGAGATAGGATATAAATCCATTAAAACAAAAATTAACCATTTCAATATCCAACTGAAATAAAGAATCCAGAAAAATAGTCATGAAACTAGGCATTCATCTGTGATTTTCTGTTAGATTTATTTAAATTTGCAAGAGAATTTACATTTAATATGTGGTTTAACATATATTATCACAAAATTACATATTTCTTAACATTGTGTCTTACAGCAACATTTTATTATGTTATTTTGTTTTTTGTTGAGTCTAGAACTGCTCCTCCAAATGTAAAGAAGGTCAAAATCTAAAGGCTAATTATGTTCTGATCCCACTATTGATCCAGGACAGGACTGAGCAGCAGTTTGATGATTATGGCTTCAGTGTGTCCTTGGCATCCAGCAGGCTCCCTGCTCCAATTCTTCTTCATGATTTTATTTTGGTTTCAAGAGATGCTGGCACACTGCAAAGCAAAGGATCATTTTTAATGCTAGCTTTATTCCCAAGAATGCCTCTGGGCCCCACCTAGGCCCTGTTCTTAGAAGGTAAAAAAAGGAGTGAGCAGTTGCTTTTCTGGAAATATGTCCCACTGCCCAGAAAAATGGTCAGCTGGGGTGGTTCAGAGCATCCAGGGGAAGTAGTGGGGATTATGATGGGATGACCACCATTTTGTTATGGACTTTCAAATCATAAATGGGCCCAGAAGCCCAAACAGTGTGGCCTCTCTCTGAGCCTGCATGCACTTCAAAATGCAGAGAAAATAAAATCCTCAATCCTCATCACAGAAAACACACATACAAAAGGAGAGAGAGGAGGGAAAGTAGCAAACAGAAAAAAAAATACATTACTTAAAATCACATCAATATGGAACAGGCATTCATGTCTTCAAAAGAATTTCCGAAAAGGATGTTTTGGCCACTTGATTAAAAGAGGAGGCAAGACAAAACTCCCCCAGGAGGAGTTCCAGAGTTCTAGCACCACTATGACAATAAGAGTTTAAAGGAGTTTTCTGCAAACAACTTGGTGCTTTTCTGCAGCTCCCAGAATTCCTAGCCAAGATGGCTTGTGTAGGCAACATCCTCTAATTCATCACTTGCATTAAATGATGTCAGAAAGTTGTAGGAGAATATTTGCACAGGACACGTCGGATGGGGAATTAGACTTCACTTAAGACAGTAAGAAATAAAAATAAGGAGGCTGATGGAAACACAGTGTCAGGATCAAAGGCACAATTCCAGCCAATCACCTTTTAAGTTACTGCACGGAAGATCCACTCACTGTAATTTCCTGTGTTTCCTGAAATGGAGACCTCTTAAAATAGCCAACAAAGGATGTTGGAGGCAGACTATGCGTCACTCTCAGCTCAGCCTGACATAAACTGAGTTGGCCAAGGCACTGACTCTCAGAATGTTCCCACCTAGACTAGAAGGGATTCTCTCTCTCTCTCTGGCCAAAACAAAGTGTTCAAAAGAGTCTTGGCTATGCACATCTGGGTTTTTTTTCCCCCTGTGAAGTGTTTGGGCAAAAGTGCAATCTGAAATGAAAAGTAGAGTGGTGTGCCTAATTCTTTCCTCAGCTGCTGCTTTTCTGGATCTTACCCATAAGAAAGGTAAGAAGGTAAGACCCACAAGTTCTCTGAATTCCAGCATCCTGTTTTCTGTAAGAACCAACCAGATACTTCAGGGAGATTCCCAAACTACCTTCTTCCACTGCTCAGTCTGGCAACTCCTGTCTAGAAGTGTATGGTCTCTGTACCAGGAAGCCACAAATATTCATCATGGCATTGCCCTTTGTGAATCAATCTAACCAATTTTTAAAAGCATCAGTGTTAATGGTTCCTACTATACCTCTTGGCAGAGGTCTCCTCAGCTATAACCCTGGATGAATATTTACCAAGGCTGTGCAAACTATTCCCCAGCAAAAGAGCCTTCTGTGGTTCTATCTTCTTTTCGGGGTACTTGAGAATTTATTTAGATGCTCTTTTGGTGGGGTTTTTGAATGTATTTTGTTGTTGGAGGAGCTGGAGGATCCTTCAGTTAGACCTAGTGGCTACATTCACACAATAAGTTCACTATGCTTAGTTTTAATCTTGGTTTGTTTGCTTTCTTTGGCTTAAGTGTTGTGCAAACCCAGAAAATTGGTAGTTCACTATGTCAGGATTCCTCAACCTTGGCAACTCTAAGCTGTGAGGACTTTGACTCCCAGAATTCTCCAGCCAGCAAAGCTTTATGTTAGACATCTTCCTATCACACTACAGCTTCCCTGGCTGAGCACTCTCCAGTTTGAAAAATCTCAAATGGAGAGTGTTTTCTCATAATGCCTGGGCTGCTGAAACATGTCTGGGCTGCTGAAGAGATGACAGGTGGGACATTGACACAGATCTCTTGGCCATCTTGCAACTAAAAATTCTCTTCTCATTTTGAAAGAGTAAACTCAGCTACTGAGTCAGACTTTTGGTCCATCTATCCCAGTATCTTTAGGGACTGACAGTGGCTCTTGTTTCAGGTAGTTTTTCCCACCTTACTAGAAGTTGCCAGAAAGAACATGAAGCCTCCTCAGGCAGAACGTGACTTACAGCCCTGAAGATGGCAGGATAAACGTTGCATTGTCAGAAGGGTATAATGGCTCAAGTTACACCCACTCTCTGCAGGTTTTGCAGTTGCTTATTAGAGATTTGGATTCCAAAATTCAGCTTTTCACTTTATCTATAATGCAACAAGTCTCAGTTTCTCATAAAATGTCTGCTTTGTGGGCCATTCAAATGAATGGCCATTGAGCTGGTTAGTGAACAGTTCTACATCATTTATACAAATTTACCACTAAGAAGTTTGTTATTTACCCACCATCTTATTTGGCTGGCCAAGATTTCAGTCTCCTGATCTAGTGGCAGAACAGGAAGGATATAAAGGGTGGGGTGAGCACATATTAACTGTTTTAATTGGTCTGTATATATACTTACAAGATAGAACATTTAAAAAAACAAGACAAACAAAATCCAAATGTTTAAGGGGATAGAGCTCTGTCAAAAAAGATGGACATGTTTGCTTTTTTTACTTAAAAAAATGGACAGATTAAGGAGTATTCATATACATAGACATCTATAGTATAAGGTAGAAAATAGAGACCTCCCTTTTCTGTCCCCTAACAGTAGATTCTATGTTTCAGATACTGCACTAACAACTTGAGTAACTTTATCTAATTTCAGTTTTCTTTAAATGTCTCAAATTACACAGATGCTGTTGAATGACAGAGACAGGAAGAAGAGAGGAACCTAAAAAGGCATCGAAGTTGATACAATTGCCTTAAAATCAATGAACAAGATTTTAGAGGGTGGTTCAGTGGAATTTCCCATTCCCAGAGCAAACTGATTTCTCAATTCATGTTCCTCTCTGGAATCTCAAGAGGGTGGGATGGTCCCAAGAGCATATCCAACAAGTTCCCAAATAACTCTTTCCCTTTTTTTGGTGTGATTAGAAAATATGGCAAAACATTTCATGTTCAGTCAATTTACACAGCATCTGCATGAAATGGTGGCATACTTTTTGACAGAAAAGGGGCATAAATGCAGGTAGCCATATCTGTGGGAAGCACAGCAGTCAGATATGGGCTGAAAAAAATCAAAATGCCCACTAGAATCTTCTGTATTGCTTTGCTGCCATTTAATAGTCATTCAGATTTTTTGCATGACAGATTTGGTAGTCCCAGTGGGAATGCCGATACAGAATAGGGCCCCTGATCATTTGTTGGTCATTTGAGTTAGGAGGTTTCCTGGTACATGATGAGAAAACCTCAGTGATTGAATAGCTTTGTATTTCTTGGAATCTTGAAAACAATTTGTATTTCAAATGGGGGTGGCTGCAATAGCTCTGTATGAGTCAACCACAGAATAAAGTTTGTGAACAAAAACATTAATTTAAGAGGAAGTTAGGAGTGATAAATGTGGCTATCATTTTTACTTGATAATTAGATTTATTAGATTTAAAACCCTGTGATTGACTAAAAAGTAGTCCTTCCATTTAGCAACACTTCAAGAGTGTGAATTATTTTAATATGAGCACTTATTAAGCATGCACAACACACACCATCCACAATTAAGTAACATTAGACTAATCTTGCTAACGTGGTGTGGCCATGCTAGCTGGGAATGTTGGGGATTGCATCCTGAACATACATGGGGGTCATTAAGAACGATTTAATAATCTCATAACTGGAGGGATTCCCAATCTTTTCTGGTAAAGGGACACATTTGGAATTTTGAGAACATGTCCTGGCATTGTCACAGAATGGTTCCCATGATGGCTGTGGCCCATCACAAAATACCTATGCCTCAGAAAGTAAGCAAAGCATGGGTTACATCTACTCTCTGTTTATATGGGGCTCAGAGGCAGTGTTGGGGAAAAAAAGATTATGCTTGAGGGTGGTGTTTTGCTTTCAGTATGCAAATCTGATACTCTTTTTTTTAAAGGAAAAGATATTTTAAGAGGTAATTACCTAGAGCAGGTAGCTTAGTGAATTCCAAAGAACTGTTATTCCTGGGAACTTTACAGGGGAACCAGGGTGCATCCTATCACTTCTTTAAAATATGCCTTTTTCTCACAAGCACAGTCTCTCTAGTGATGTCTATCCAGAGGTTGTAACTATTTGTACATCTTGTTTTTCTATGAAGAAAGCCAGAAGAGAGATCATAATGGGATGAATGAGAAAAATAGCTGTTTGGAACTATAGTGTAACATCAGGAAGTAAGTGACATTTTCCCGACCACATAGGAAGTGGCAGAGGAAGGACTCTTAGTGCTCAGCATTAAAATTCTCCTGATTTTTTTCCTATCTGTTATCATTCAGTTAGATGAAAAATAATTTGTTTCTGATATTTCTTTCAGATGAAAGAATTTAGATGGAATCTTCTCAAGTGAAGAATTACAGTTACAAGATGACACGGAGCATGCAGGAATGTTGTGTCCTTCACTACAGAATCATCTTTCCAAAGGCATGCACGGCAGCCTCCCTGACCTCCCGTATTTCAGTTAAATCCCAAAGAACTCCTCCCACTGGGATTTTTCAAATGAGAAACGGGCATCCAGTGAAGCTTCCGGAACAATGAAGAGAGCTGTGTAGCAGAGAATGTAACCCCCACAGTAGCACTCTCCCATTTCCAATAATAAAGTAAACTCAAAAATACCACCAAGAGTGATTTAAAGGAGATTCCCAAGCACCTTGAGCATAAGGAAGACAATTAGAAACTTATTTCACCAGGGAAGAAGATATCTGAGAAACTACAAAGCAGATTTTTGCATTCATTTTGAAATCTGAGGATCAAAACCATTAGACTATTCTACGTGAAAGATTTTGTTCCAATAATCAGGAAGTCTCCCATTTAGAAAAAGAGAATTGCCCATTGCCATTATATAAATGGAATAATTTCCTTTGGGAGAAATAGTCCTGAGTGACAGCTGCAGTCCACATTCAGCTTGAAGCAATTTCTGAAATCCTAACCCAAGAGATTTTAACTGAGATATATCCACACCCTTTTAAAGAGAGAAGGGAAAAATGGGGAGGCTGATGTCCATGAACCCATTTGTGTCAGACTTAAGAGCAGCTGTCCTGCTGAAAAGTGGCAGAATTGTTTTGCATTCCAGTTCTAAACTACTGATTCTAGGCCTCGTAAAAGGTAGGGAAACCCCCCCCCCCCACAACACAGATTACTTACTTTTATTTTGTTCTTAGAAGATGCAGGTTGTTGTTGGAACCTGCAGCACATGATGGTAGAAATGCAGTCATGTGGCCCATGAAGTTAGCAGGGAATGTGGGCAAACAATTCAACTTTCAGAAAAGATCATCTATCTCTGGAGGTACAGATAAGAGTTTTCCCAACTTGTCTAGATTAAAAAATGAAGGACAGATCTCTCCATAGCTTTTGGCTATGATAATAAAATGGACCCTTTACGTTTATAGTAGCAAGTCACTGAAAGCCAATTATTCGGATTAGGTGGCCTGAATAAAGGGAGGATAATCTTCATCAGTGTCTGCAGGGAGAAAGCGACAAAAGACATTTGGGGGTCAAAACAGGTGAGATGATACTCACAGCATCACAACTGAAACCCTGCCTCTTTTGTATGTGTACATATATACAAAGAGGCAGGGTTTTGAATGCAGTGCCACAACTGCTATCTTGCTTGTTTTGACACCCCCCAACGGATGCTACTAATTGCAATAAAAACTCTGCTCTTCCATACTTGCATGTAATGCAAGAACAAAAGGATGGGGCTGGCACAATGACATCATGACACATCTCATCATTTTTGCATCATTGTGGTTAGGAATGGATGCATATGTATTCCACCAATATGAAGACAATGTCGCTATGGAATAAATGTCCATCTAAACCATTTCCCTCCTTGCATTTTCTCTAAGCCCTTCTCTTATAAAACTGTTTTAACAGTAGTGATGATATCTAAAGTGCAACACAGGTTAAGTCAGGGTGCATTCTATTTAAAACATGTTGTTGTTTATTCATTCAGTCACTTCTGACTCTTCGTGACTTCATGGACCAGCCCACGCCAGAGCTTCCTGTCAGTCGTCAACACCCCCAGCTCCCCCAGGGACGGGTCTGTCACCTCTAGAATATCATCCATCCACCTTGCCCTTGGTCGGCCCCTCTTCCTTTTGCCCTCCACTCTCCCTAGCATCAGCATCTTCTCCAGGGTGTCCTGTCTTCTCATTATGTGGCCAAAGTATTTCAGTTTGGCCTTTAATATCATTCCCTCAAGTGAGCAGTCTGTCTTTATTTCCTGGAGGATGGACTGGTTTGATCTTCTTGCAGTCCAAGGCATACATTTACATTAATCAAAGGTTTTCAGGGGCAAATTATGACTCAGGTACTTGCCCCTGTCAAGGTTCATGTACAACAGGCCAGGATTTGTGCTGTGATATTGCAATGCATTTTTATCAAATGTTTGTCATTGCAGTTTGTACTGGACACCTATGGCAATACACAATCAATGTTATTCTCCTCATACTCTTTCCTCTCAAAAATTCAGTTTTTCCCCTGACTCTTTTTCATGATGATTCTTATAGACAATCCTGGCTATTGTGTACAAACTTTCAATAGTCTCATTTTGGGTCACTGCTACAAGAAGGTGCAAGGCAGGGAGTTTTCTTCAGGCATTGTGGAACTGACTAGAAGGGACTAAGGCAAGATTGGTTGATAAAACTAACTTGTGGAAAAGACTAGCCTGTGAACAACTGGCAAAGAAAAGAGAGGGTACTCCCAAGATCTTAGCAATGAGGAAATGTTTGGTTTCTTGGTAGAAAGAACCTGTTACAAAGAATCATATGATGGTCTGAACATGGGCACATTCATTCAAAACCCTTCTTCAAATGAATGGCAGCAATGGAAGCCTGCAGGGTTACTTGTTGCTCAGAATACATGGCCTTTCTAGCACCTCTCACTTCTCCTGAAAATATGAAGTTAAGAGCCTTCCCTTCATATTCTAAATACCATGGACATTGTGCTATATTGTGTTCAATGAGCAGCAACAGCCTTTTGGAAAAGCACCATCACTTTGATGCCCCACACATGAAAGAGAACTGGGGTTGGAATCCAGTGTAAATTCTGCCAAATAAAAAAGAGAACAAGATCAAAAGCAAAGAAAATAAAGTTTCTTCCTGTAGTGCTAACTTCCTTTAGCAGAAGAATGAATGAAAAAAGAAAAGAATGAAATTTTGTGGATGTAAATTGTTGTCTTTATCTGAAATGTCATTTCTCATATTATAGATTGACATGAAGGGTGCGTTCTAGGTCTGAAAGATCAAAAGACTGATGTTTTAAAACATCTGGCAACTTCTGGTGGGAATATGGCAGTCTGAACAGCTGTGCTCGCGGGCTCCACAAGCAGAACTGACAACACAACAATTTTTCGAGCTCAGGCAGGTTTTCCCTGAAGCTCAGGAGCATTTTTCTGGAGAAAGGAAAACATTCGGAATCACCCCATCTGTCCTCGGGAAGGCTGCTTGCAGCCAGAAAATTGACCTATCGACTGGTAGGAGCAGCCGGGAGGCTGGAGCATCATTTCCAAGCCGCACGGCAGCCTCTTTAACATTAAGACTGGCCACCCCATTTCTAAATCACCCAATTTATTTTTCTTTTAAGTATGTGTACCGTAAGAGAGGCTTTCTACAGCAAGGAGAAACACGTTCTCGGTGCTTGTCATTATTTTTGTGATTAATTTCTTTAAAAAAAGAATTTTTAAAATTTCTTTAATTGGATTTTTAATTTTTTAAATTGGATTTTGCTTTCCATCCAAATATTAAGGAAGGTTGAGAGTATGTAATTGTCTCCCTGTTATTATTTTTGTACTAAATTTGAAGATTCTAGCATTTTCCTACATGTTGAATCTGCTTTTCTGAACTTTTAGCTTTCTGCTGCTACTTTCTTTGGAGAACTGCCTGTTATCATACTTTCACCTGTGTAAACACGTCTAGGAATTTTCCTATTATCTCCCACTTTCTCTGGTTAAGTACCTGTGGGTGCCATAATCTACTGCCTGAGACATGGAGGATTTCAATCAGACTCTCAGATTTCCATCGAGTCCTTAAACAGATTCTTTTTGTTCCTGTCAAATTTTTATGCAAGGCATTCAGGACATTGTGGAAAATATGAGGTTTAAAATGTGTTATCTGGTTGGGGATGTCGTGGAAGAAATTGAAGAGCCTAACAATGATAGAAATGATTCTTCTAACAGCGAGATCAGGGCTTCTGTTGAAATGCTGGACAAAAAGTGGATGGTCGAGTTGAAGAAATTAAAGGGACAGACCGAGTTGCAAACCATTAGTGAAACTGATTTTCTGATGGAATGTTATGGAAAAGAAGGGGTTATTATATATGGGAGGCTTTCTGTTCAGAAGTCGGATTTTTTATGGGGGGCAGTTGGGCTGTTTGATTTCTTTATGAAAAAAGCTCTGTGTGCATTGTGGGAATATGTAAATGCTCTGGTTTATTTTGAAGTGGTGTAAGGACTTAAGAATATTTATCTGGATTGCTTTTATAGTCTGGTTGAATTCATTTATCTGCAACGATTTGGATTAAGATTAATAAGGTATAATAATAAATGCTTGGTTTTAGGCTTAATATGATTAGGATTATTATAATTGTTGTATTATTAACCATAATGAAGAGAATTTATATGCTTTTTAGTTTAATTCTTTTTATAGTAGACATAAATGTATGGAATAGTAGTAGGAAGGAAATAATTAAATAATTGTTATCTTTGGGGGGGAAGTTGATTAGGATATTTATTTATTTAATTGTTATCCCACCTTTATTATTATTATAAATAACTCAAGGCTGCAAATATATCTAATACTCCTTCCTCCTCCTATTTTCCCCACAACAACAACCATGTGAAGTGAGTTGGGCTGAGAGAGAGTGACTGGCCCAAGGTCACCCAGCCAGCTTTCATGCCTAAGGTGGGACTAGAACTCACAGCCTCCTGGTTTCTAGCCTGGTAGTACCTTAACCATGAGACCAAACTGGCTCTAGAAGTATATATATATTTCTTCTTTTTCTTTTAATATAATGGGATGGAGCAACTGTATCTAGTGATTTTTATAATGTGCCAGTGGAATGATTTATAGAAATAATATGATTTTGGTTTAATATAGAGTAAGGGATTGATTATGGAAAATTTGTTCTATATCCTTGCTGTTAAAAGTCGGAAGTCACCTCTTCTTGTAACCTTAAAAAAAATTCTCTTGTGTTTTTCACACTTCTTTAGTTTTCTTTTTTTTTTTTATAGTTTTTTGTTTTTCATAGTTTTTATCTTTATCTTTGTCTTAAATCTAATAAAATTCTTATTAAAAAAAATCTTCCAGGGTTTCCTTGGCAGATAACTTAAAACGAAAAGAATGGTTTCCAGATTGAAAAGCTGGAAAATATTGGTATTAGAAATATCTGTATGACTTTGTGACTCAGAAAGTGGATTGCACTCTAGACATATATTGCAGTTCTGGGAAGGATGGTGAAAGTGTTAGTTGATGGGATGATGGACTGCTGTGTCTGAATTTGATATTCTGCTGCATGGATTGCTATTCTTCCAGATCTCATTAACATTCCAGTTCTTCTTTCTGCTTCCATGGTAAAATCATCCTGGTTTTAAATATTTCACCCAACAACTGTATAAGCTAGCCATTTTGAAAAGTGGAAAGGAATCATGTTTTGTAAATAAATGTGAAGAAGCCAACATTTCTACTGCAGTAGCTGGCATCTTTGCAGTGCTCCATCTTAGATGCTATAACTCTTCTCTGGCTCAGGCATAGGTAACCTGTGTCCTGATGTAGTGGTTGTTTAGGTTCCCAGTCCTGTGTATAGTTTCCCATGAGGATAAAGAGATATTCTGAGATTCCTATTCACAGCTTGACATGGTCTTTCATAGTCAATGCCTTTGTATAGTCAATGAAGCAGACACTGTCTGCCCACTGGCATCCTTTAGCATCCCAGTATGAAGTTGGGATCTCCTTATGAGTTCAGAGATTTTTGAAAGACTTTCCTTGTTTTTCTGGGTCTGTTTCTACCTTCAATGTCTTTACAGATGTTTTTCTAATACTGCTTATCTCTTCTAGCAGCTCCCTAAAATTCTTTGTTAAATTCCTTCCTGAGAGTTTTGTCTTTCTTGGCTTTGTCTTCTCTTCTCTTCTTGGCACATTTCCACTGTTCTGACATTCAGTTTGGCTTCTTCTGCTTCTTGGTCTTTAGCAGTCTCTTCTCACATTCATCCTTAACATCTTCTTTGATTTCATTCCACAGTTGCTCTGGTTCCTATCAATGAGGTTGTTCTCCTTGAAAATGGTGGCTATATGCTCAAGATCATATTGTGGAAATTGGTGGGCTTTCTTCTTCCACTTTAGCTGGATTTGGAACTTACAGATGATCTGTTCTACAATCAACTCTTGGCCATGTCTTTGCTGTTTTAATGAGCTCTTCTGCCTTGTTGTACCAATAGTGTAGTCAGTTTGATTTCTGTGTTCTCTATATGGTGATGTCCATGTGTATAGATGTTGTTTTGGTTATTTGATGAATATGTTAGCAGTGAAAAAATAATTGAATTGGCAGAAATTGATAAGTCATTTGCTTGGTTCATTTCTATTCCTAGATTGGTTCATTTCCATTCCACAGTCCAACTATGATTTCCTGCTTACTATTTCTTACTTTGGTATTCCAATCTCCAGCTACAAGCAGAACATCTTGTTTGCATGTTCTATAGATTTCAGATTGAACTTGACCATAAAACCTACCAATTTCCTCTTCTGCATTACTGATTGGGGCATAAACCCAATCTGATTTTCTTGGAAAAATACAGGAGTGGAATAATAATAATAATACTTTGTTGTTTATTCGTTCAGTCACTTCTGACTCTTCATGACTTCATGGACCAGCCCACGCCAGAGCTTTCTGTCAGTCGTCAACACCCCCAGCTCCCCCAGGGACGAGTCCGTCACCTCTAGAATATCATCTATCCATCTTGCCCTTGGTCGGCCCCTCTTCCTTTTGCCCTCCACTCTCCCTAGCATCAGCATCTTCTCCAGGGTGTCCTGTCTTCTCATTATGTGGCCAAAGTATTTCAGTTTTGCCTTTAATATCATTCCCTCAAGTGAGCAGTCTGGCTTGATTTCCTGGAGGATGGACTGGTTTGATCTTCTTGCAGTCCAAGGCACTCTCAGAATTTTCCTCCAACACCACAGTTCCAAAGCATCGATCTTCCTTCTCTCAGCCTTCCTTATGGTCCAGCTCTCACAGCCATATGTTACTACAGGGAACACCATTGCTTTAACTATGCGGACCTTTGTTGTCAGTGTGATGTCTCTGCTCTTAACTATTTTATCAAGATTTGTCATTGCTCTTCTCCCAAGGATTAAGCGTCTTCTGATTTCCTGACTGCAGTCAGCATCTGCAATAACCTTTGCACCTAGAAATACAAAGTCTTTCACTGCCTCTACGTTTTCTCCCTCTATTTGCCAGGTATCAATCAAGCTGGTTGCCATAATCTTGTTTTTTCTGAGGTTCAGCTGCAGGCCAGCTTTTGCACTTCATAATAATAATAAAAGTAATAATTTAAACTTGTATGCCATCCAAATCTCAACGCTCATTGCCTTCTCCTGCGCGTTTTGAAATGATGTCTTTCCCATTGTCACGAGAGTGATCACCTGTCTCCACCATGCTGCTAGATCACTGCTGTCCAGTATACATGCCCTCTTGCTTTAGCTGGGCAGCCGGGATGACCTTTACACTTGGAGTGAACCTACTGGGAGTGTATATTCTTGGTGTACATTGCCAGTATGCCTCACTCATCCCTCCCAGGAACACATTGCTCCTCTCACCTCCACTGCAGTGAAGCAGCATAGCAGGACTTGGGGAGTGCTATCATCTCTCTCACTGCCCCGTCCATGTTTTCTTTTCCAGGCTGAACCTACACAGCTCCTTAAATCTGTGCAAACCCTTCTTGTTTGCCATTTGTGAAACAAAGAATAAGAGATCTCTGTTCTCAAATGGAGACATTATATTCTCAGATCTAAAATAAAATAATTTTTATTTTACCTTCCAGGGAAGCTTCCAGGGAAGTTTCAAGGAAAGGTTCTCTTTCATTAAATGTGTATGTGATGATGAGGATTTTTTTCTTCATTATACTTACTATAGTGATAAGCACATATTCAAAAGTAACATATTGTTTCTTGGACAACATCAGACATCTCACATCATAGCGGCTTGGTGAGATTAAACAAGCTTTTCCTTCTACCTCCATCATAATCAGAGGTGTTTTAAGCTAGTTTTATCATTCCAAACAATTGCTAAGGAAGTGGTTAGGCAAGTCATTAACATCAAGGATATTTCCATGTATGTAAAATGGAAATAATGATCGCTACACAGAGTTGCAATTATAAAACAAGACACAAATATATTGGATACTAAGGCATAATTAAACTTAGAAGAGGGCAATCGCAAACCACTTTGGTATTGTTGCCAAGAAAATTATATGGACATGACTGTAATACTTACTGTAGATAAGTTTGTATGCCAGATGATGAGACCTCCAGGTCAAAAAGGAACTCTTTTAGTTACCTGAGGAAAGTAACTCCCACAGGTAGATATGGAGAAGATGATGTACAGAGTTTAAAGCTGAAAGGAAGTCTGTACGGATGGTGCCAGTATTGAAACAAAAGACCTTCACTTTACAAGAACATCCAGTTGGCATGAACCAAAGAAAACTTGAAATGGTTGAAGTTGAAATAAAACATATTAAATTGGATCTTTTAGGAACAAATTAATTAAAAAAACAAATATATAGCTAACACAACCGACTGGAAGAGCAAAATATAAACCACAGACCTATCAGAACCACACCAAAACAAGGGTGCTGCACAATCACCCTATCCCCAAGGGCTGGGAGACCTGGACTTTAAGGTATTTAAACAACAAAAGGGTAGGAATCACACAAATCTCTGGGGAGGGATCATTCCACAAGGCAGGTACTGCAACAGAGTAAGTACACTTCCTGGGTCCCACAAAATGAGATTGCTTAATTAACAGGACCTGGAGTGTACCCACCCTGCTGGACCATACTGGACGTGCAGGAGACAACTTGGCAAAATTGGTTTCTCAGAGAGCTGGGCCTTGTGCCACGAAAGGCTTTAAAGGTGATAACCAGCACTTGGAATTGCACCTGGAAGCCAGTTGGTAACCAGTGCAGCTCATGGAGGTTTATGTGTACATAATGCAATACCCTCATCACTGCCTGAGCCGCTGCATTCTGGACCAGCTGTAGCTTCTGGATGGTCTTCGAGGGCAGCCCCATGTAGAGCACATTGCAGTAATCCAGTTGTGAGGTGACTCAGGCATGAATGACTGTCCAAAGGGACTCCCAGTCAAGGAAAGGGTGCAACTGGTATACTAGATGTACTTGTGCAAAGGCTGTCTTGGACAAAGCTTCTACTTGCTCTTCGAGCAGGAGCCGAGAGTCCAAGAGAACCCTCATCTCCTCATTGAGAGTCAATGATGGAATACCTCTGGATCCAAGGGTTCCAAACTTGGCCTTGTCAAGACTGAGCCTCTGTTCTTCCCCATCCAGACCCACACAGCTTCCAGGCACTGGATTAGGGCTTCAACTTGGCTAGCCAGGTGTTGAGCTATAGAACTGGGTACCATTAGCATTTGATGACACCCAGCCCCAAAATGAATGGCTTCACCAAGGGATTTCATGTAGACATTTCTCCTTCAGACCAGACTGATCTGTCATTCCATGGGGTGCGGGGGAGGCAGGTGTCTGGAAGTTTTTTTGAAGTTCATACTCGGAACCTGGAGTATGAAGAAATGAAATACTCTGGAGTTCTGAGGAATATTCTATTCCCAGAAAGGTAGGTTTTGTAGACCCCTACTTAGTTTTGTAGACCCCTAGTTAGTTAAGTTAGATGCACATGATTGCATAAGTACTATCCAGGACATGAATCGATATGAGAGAATTGAGTAGCAATGAAACTCACAAAGGGCATTGCTAAGTATATGCATAGCTATAAACCAATAAATGATCGAAACACTTTCATTAGGATTCGTAGGCGTCCAGTAAAAATCACTATTATAACAATATATTGGTATACTAGATATATGTATACTAGAAATGTAGGGGAGAAAGATATTGAGGAATGGCTAATTGCAAGAGATGCTTGATGCCAGCTGAAGCAAAGATAGAATCCTATGAATGGAAGATTGGCATGCAAAGAATGAAGAAATGGAGGAATGTGAAATCGCAGGAAGATTTGGATTGGGTAAAAGCAATACTACGAAAGATTAATAGAGTTTTGTGAAGAGGAATCTTTGTACATTGCTAGCACCTGCTTCAAGCACATAGACACAGACCGAACACATAGACATCTCTGGACAGACAACAAACGGGTGGGGTGGGGTAGGGCAGGATAGGATAGGATAGACACCATTGCACCATTGGAATCAAATAAACTACGGTATGTCAAGATGCAAAAGTACAATTTGGTGAGCCAGGACACTTTTGGTTATAGATTGTGGAATTGACCATGAAATACTGGTGTTAACTGTATGGGTTAAACGTAGAAAGTTAAAGAGAGCCAAGGTGCCAACAAGTTATGGCCTGGAGGGCATAAAATATAAGATTAATGTAAGGAACAGATTCAATATGCTACACTTATGTAAAAGGGACCC
This sequence comes from Candoia aspera, assembly GCF_035149785.1. Lineage (NCBI taxonomy): Eukaryota > Metazoa > Chordata > Lepidosauria > Squamata > Candoiidae > Candoia > Candoia aspera. Next base: position 316,926,859 of record NC_086153.1, read on the forward strand.
TAAGAAGCTATGGGAAGAGATAAGAAACCTAAAGAAAATTTAAATGTAACACACCACTGTTATGTGAGCTGTATTGGTTCCCAGTAGGCTTCTGGGTACAATTCATAGTGTTGGTTGTCACCTTTAAAGCCCTACACAGCATGGGGTCAGGTTACTTGCAGGGCTTGTTGAGGTTTTTCTACTAACGATTAAGACTGCTATTGTACCTCATCATTTTGGCCGGGTGAAGAGGTTGTATTTGATTGTCTCCTTTCATGTGCTTGATGCAAATCGCCTGGGGGGAGGAACCTGCCCGGACTTGTTTCACTTCCTCTTTTTCTCTGTGCCGATATGTAGCCAAGCTAGGTAGCTCTCAATGAGAGCTAAGTCCTTTAAATATGTTTTGCTTTTGGTTTGCTTTCTGTAAATAAATTATTTTTATAGAAATGCTTGGTGTGTGTGACTTTTCTGATCTCTCCTGGGCTAAAGGCTTTCCCAGCAATCTGCCAACAGGGCTGTCTATTCCCAAGGGTTTCTGCCCATCTTGCTAGAACTGGTAGAATGGGCATGCTCCAGACCCACTCAGGGAAGTAGTGGGGCCTTGGAAGCGTGCCTTCTCTGGTGCCTGCCTTATGGAACAGCCCCCCCCCCCATGAAAAAGATGGCTCTGACCCTGTTGGCCATCAGGAAAGTGGTGAAGACCAGTGGATATTGCTGGCATGGGGTGGTTGGTGGATGGATGTGAGTTTTATCGGGACCTCAGCATAGTTTAATGTTTTAAATGGTTGTTTGACTGTATTGTGTTTTTAATTTATTTTCTGGTCAGAGTTCCTTTTGGTAGATGGGCAGCTATATACGTTTGTTTATATATATATATATATATATATATATATATATATATATATATATATATATATATATAAATGTCTCTGTCCCTCCCTACCCCATTGAGGCACATAATTCTCAAGGGGTCCCATCCAGCAAGTAGAGAACTGAACTTGTTAGGCACTAGGGCAGAGATGGAATTGGAAAGCAAGGGTCCAAACTCTCCTGCTTCCTGCAGCCTTATGCATGGCTCCTAACTTATAGAATTGCTGGTAAATTGTAGCTCTTATTACCTGTATCAATTTGAATTAAAATGAATCCATTTTAATCCATTGCTCCTGGCCCTGGCTTTTGGGAGTGGCCTTGCTGCAGCACTCAGAGGCTGGATGTAGCCCTTGACTTGGGAAAGGTTGCTTGCCCTGATGTTCATGTATCAGTGCGCTGTAGGAATAGCTAAAATCAGCATGATCAGAAAGACTTTTCTTACCTGAATAATGCCAGCTGGCAGTAACAGTAGCATCTCTTTTAAGAAACTGAGAATCAGAGTAAGGGGTAAGGGGCTTCTTTCTCAAGCAGGGGTATGGAAGTTTCTTGAGTAGAGGGATACATTTGGCTTTCAGATGGCCTGCCAAGTTTATGCTGCAAAACATAGCTAAGCTAGAACAAAGAAGTAGGCAGTGCTGGGGTGGGGGGGAACTAATTGTGATTACATTTAAATATAATTAATTAAACGTGAGAATTACCACTATATTTAATTACTTTCCACCTCTGTCACATTCAAAATTACAATTTGGTGATCATGTTTAGAGATGTTCAGGGGACTGCACTCAAGCATTTAGGGACCACATTGGGCCCTGGAACCTCAGAGTGTGTGCATTCCTGTCCTAAAGTCATGAGAGATTTTGAATCAGATTTGATTAGATCTGACACCCTTGTCTTCAGCACATCAGTGTAGCAGCCTTTGCACTGGCAGTGTTAAGTGACAGTATTAAGGAGTAATGACGTAATCCAGCTTTCCTTGGCCCATGTAGTCCAGATCCAGTGAGTGAAGAAAAGTGTTCTCCAGCAAGAGAGACTAGGGAAGAAATTCCAGTTAATACAAAGGGCTTCCATGCCATCTTATTGACTCAGTTGGGCTAGAAAGAATCAATGTATTTTTTACCTATAGGCCTCTGTTTTTACTTTTTAGAGACACCCAGATGCCTTGGGAAAGTTCATCATTTTCTAGTAAAGCAGTCAAGGATTTGTGAAAGTCCATGATTAAAAACAAGAGAAAAACTCTAAGACTGTTTGCTTGCAACAGTGGATCTTAGATAGTTAATATACAGAGCCTTGCATGGCTTCTTTTTTCTGGTCCACACTGCATTGCTTGTGAAAATACATCAGGCTATTTTAGACAGAAAAAGCTATTCTAAGACCCATTGGCCATAGTGAGCGGGATGGGGGGTTGGTAGGAGAAGATGTACTGTAATTCATCTGGAGGGTGCTGCACTAGGAAACAGAATGCTGTTTCTAGATTGTTTTGGGAAGCAGTGTAGATTTTCCAAAGTTTTCTTAACGTGAAAAAGAAGTGGAGTTCTACTATTACTACCTGAGGGGAGGGGGAACAGTAAGTGATAGCACCGATTTTCACAGCATAAAAAACTGCACTTGCTGATTTCTGATTTAGCAAACTATGATGAGAGGCACATCTAGGAGAATGAAATGAAAAGCTGGTACTACTGTTATCAGCACGTCTGCAAAGCTGTCTTCTAGTGATGGGGCGCAAATTCAGCAAGACGGGTAATTACATGTAAAAACTGGACAAAATCCAGGAAAGAGGCACAGACTTTCTTTGGTTATCAGCCCAAATTGTGTATACATGAAAAGAGATCTTTAACCTTTGGTAACTACAAGAGCCAAGAAACTCTTCCATTACCTATAGCTACACAAATGTCGGAAGGAAGTGGTTTAAAACTAAAGCATCAGGTTAGTTTCAAGCGTTCAGGAATTCCTGCCTCAGTTTTTTTAACTTGCACATTGCTGCATGCTTTGGTCATGAAGCAACTTGCTAGGGACTGGATCTGTTGCGTGATAAAGTGAAACCAAGTGTAGTCCAATTTCTTTTGTAGGAAACTTGATTCCATTTAAGGAATAATCTGGCTATAAAATCAGGTCCAGGGCACACATAGGACCATTCATGAAGCTTCAACAGCCTAATACTGTTTGGGGGATTGATTTGCCCCTGGGTTGGAAGCCAAACCAGATGCTCTTGCCTGATGTAGTAGACTATCCAATATGTTAACTTTGCTTTTTGGAATAGACTTTCCTTTATTTCTGTTTCCCAGAAGACCTGGGGTGAAGGGAGGGAGGCAGAGAGGAGAGTGTGGCAAGAGCAGGAGGAAGTAAGGCCTTTTTGAATTCTGTCACCAAGAAAGTCTTTCTGCCTTCTTTTGAATGGGCTGTGTAAAGATAAGCACTTGTCAAATAAGTTATCCAGACAAGATGTTTACAACTTGGGAATGTGTCATTTTAAAAGATAACAACTGAAGAGGGATCCCTGCCACCACTCCACAACCACATGCTTTTCTTTCCTGGGATAAGGACTTCCATGTTACTGGAGCCACCTCTTCCAAGACTGAATGTTTCCTTCTGCTGAGCCCAACAGCTTCTCCAAGAGGGTGCTGGAGGCTAATTTGACATCGTTTAGATGTCAGTTTAAATTAAATGTTACAAATATGGATACCCTCCATATATTTAATAATTTTCTCCTTCTATCACAATAAAAATTAAACTAAATAGCAGTATTTAGAAGGGACTTGGAGACCATATTCATAGCTTTTGAGGTGCTTTACACAGCCCTGGAGTCTCAAGTTGTGCATCTCTAATATCAATTCTGCACAACTTTAACTAGCATATTTCATTCTTGGCTCCTGACCACAAAAATTAAGGCGATCATTTGCAGCTGCACGATGCTAAGTTATTTGGGCTTTTATCATTTATTTTTACATTAATATACTGCTTTTTCAAATCAGAATGGCAAACAGAGTTCTCCTCTACACCAGTTTATTCCTAAACCAATTTTTGGAGATAGGTTTGGATGAGATAAAGTATTGGAGTCCTCAGAGCATTTTGAGTCACACTTGGGCTCCATCTGTTCCTTGAAGAATACAGGAATTGCATACCTGGATCAGGCCAAGGCCAATCTTAGTCCAACATTTTGTTTTACAGTAACCAACCAATGTCTCTGGGGTGATGGCAAGAAGGAGGTGTGGAGATACCCTCTATAATACATGTATTCTCATTTATGGGATCCTTTGGTAGCCATTTGATTTCTGTGGCCACTTGGTAGGGGTAGCCATTCTACGAAATGATTGTGTCCTCCATAGCTGGCACTATGGGGCTAACCCTGGTGTCCTTTCCTATCACTTCCTTTGGGCTGCTATGATCTCTTAGTTATTCATCTAATTGTCCCAAGAAGAGCATGACATAAAGGCTGCAGAGGGCCAGACCACAAATGAGAGCAAGTGTGAAGTAGTGATTAAGATGTTGGTCTCGGGCTGTGATGATTCACTGGGTGATTTGGGGCAATCACTTTCTTTCAGCCCAGCCTACCTCACCAGGTTGCTGTTGTGAGAATAAAAGAAGGGGAATTCCTATGCAAACCACCTTGAAGTCCTGGAGGAAAGGTGGACTATAAAGTTAGCAAATCATCATCATCATCATCATCATCATCATCATCATCATCATCATCATCTAGTATTAATTAGCTTGATATATTTTGTGAATCAAAGTGAGTCTTGTTAATTGTAGATCAGTTCAAGACATCAGCCTGTAAATCTCCAGTAGCCTTTGGTTTTAATATGTTTAGGTGTTTTACTTATTTTGAGATGATCCCTATGTATTTGATGGAGTTTACTATAAGTCACTGTGTGGACAAGTAGTTCTCCTTTTGCAGTAGTTTGTAAGAACAGTTAATTTTCAGTTTGACAAGAATTATAGAGATGATCCCTAAAAACTTTCAATAATTTCCTATGGTCAGTCAGAATGAAGCAAGATTATTTCAATAACCATTTGGTGTCTTTTCTTTTAGAATGTTTCCATACACACATGTGTACACGTGTATTTTTTTGTAAAAAGGTATAGCTTTGAAAATATTCTCCTTTTCATTCAAAAAGTTCACCTTGTTCCTTAAGTGATTTATGAAATCAACATGTAGCTTCATGTCTGGAGCATAAGTATTCCACAAACAAGAAGCAAAGGTTTCAAATACCAGCTCTTGGTAAAATCAGCTTTCAACGGGAAGCTAAAAAGAAAAAAGACATCATATTCAACCTTCCTCGATGGCTTTTGAAAAAGGAAAGATGGCCACTACATGCTCACTATGTCCTGCCAAAGAAATGCTTTTCTCAGGTAGTAAACACTCATTTTTTTTTTCAATAGAGCATGCGTGGTATTGGAAGAGAAAAAAGGAAAGAAAAGTGAATGGGTTTGGGCAGTTTTTATTCTGAATGTTTGGCGTTTCAGCCTTCCTCTTTCTCTGGGATGAGAATGCCTCAGGATCAAGATCACCATCAGGGGCAGAATGTATTATTTGGCTTTTTTATCGATTTTTCTCTACAGCAATAAAGTCCCACTCCTGGCATGGCACACCCTTCCCCTGCCCTGGAGGATGCCCTCATTTATTGCCATCAGCTTCCATCCTTTTCTTTGGCTCCGTCTCCCAACCGGCCCCTCCTGTTTGCCAAGCCCAGCGGCTCTTGGTCTGTCAAGCGCTGCCTTCCACCCGCTGTCAGGCAGCAGCTCCTGAACCCCTTGCCTTGGGCAACTGGGTGCCACTCTTTCATTCCCAAGCTTCATCCCATTTCAGAGCTTCAGTCTCAAAACAGCTGCAAAGACCTGGCCAATGCTGGATGTCAGGAAAGAGTGAGATTTTTATATCTTTCTATTGTCACCTAGTACTCATTCTGACTTTTGCAGACCAGATCTTGTAATCCTAGTATTTACCTGAAAAAAAGAACATCCAGAATTTAACATGAACCTTCTCAACCAGGAAGATTGGACAGAAAAAATGTCTTTCTTGATTGCTGTATTCCCAGATGCTCGAAAATGTAGTAGAGAATTGTGTAGTTAAAAAAAAAAAAATCTTGTGACCTGAAATCTCCCCAACTGGTTGCAAGGAAATGGGTTGTGACTATACCTTATCCTGACAACCGTAAAATGTTGGAATACTCCTTAGAATGTTTTAAGGATTATAGAAGAAAAACATTATAGCTCCCTTTTCCTGGAGAATCCAATGGCAACCCAGCAGAGAGGTTGGGTTAAGCTGCAAAGAAACAGGGGAGAAAGAAACCTTGAATGGGCTTCTCCTAAACAAACTGGCCTCTGCCTCTGGGCTGCCTTTTAAACCCCCCCTGCCTGCCTGCATTGTCAGGATTCCAGCAATTTTGCAAGAAGTCACTGGTGAGCAAGTTTAAGCAGTGCACAAAGTATGCAGGGCAATCTGGTGCCAGCTTCATTCTGGGCACACACTACTGTTAGTACTCCATAACTGACAAAACACTTCCTACTGATATGAAGTTTAATCTGGGAAATAGAGCTGCTGCGGAGGTGGTGTTTTTTTGGAGAGCTGGTTTTGAAATTCCACCAGCTACAGGGGAAGAGTGGAATATGTTTGTGCATGCCCTCCTTCTGAGCAAATTGAAGGATGAGAATCAAACTGGCAGTCATGTGTTATCAGTACACTATTCTGCAAGCCAATCCGAGATTTGTTGTCTAGGAGAAAGGTAAAATGATGCCCCCCTCAACCATTCCATTCCCTATACAGAAGCTGACCAGAGCGGAGGTTGAATAATTTCAACATGGTAATAAGGCCGCCTCATCAGTAATACCGCTGAACAGAAAGATAATGCAGGGATTGCAAGAACAGGCAGCATGAAGCCTCAACACTTCTCTGCCTACCTTCTGAGGTAGAAGCCTCTCATTCAGGTTCATAGCTTTGGGGGAAAATCTTCTCCACTCGTCCACTGACTGAATTGCTGTGCTATGGAATATTCATGAACGTTCAGAGTGAATTGGCTAGCAGCAAGAATTTGGGAGTGTTGCTGCTGGGAGTAAAGTGTTCGGAATTGACATTTGACTTTATTGCTGTAGAGAAAAATTGAGAAAAAAGCCAAATAATACATTCTGCCCCTGATGGTGATCTTGATCCTGCGGCATTTTCCTTGCCTGAAAGAGAAAGAGGAAGGCTGAAACGCCAAACATTCAGAATAAAAACTGCCCAAACCCATTCACTTTTCTTTCCTTTTTTCTCTTCCAATACCACACATGCTCTGTTGAAAGAAATGAGTGTTTACTACCTGAGAAAAGCATTTCTTTGGCAGGACATAGTGAGCATGTAGTGGCCATCTTTCCTTTTTCAAAAGCCATCGAGGAAGGTTGAATATGATGTCTTTTTTCTTTTTAGCTTCCTGTTGAAAGCTGATTTTACCAAGAGCTGGTATTTGAAACCTTTGCTTCTTGTTTGCAGAACACTTATTTGGGGGGAGCTCTGCTCAGCTCCTTAACTATAAAAAGACTGCATTTAGTCTTCTTTATTATTTTTATTCTGTTTTTTTTTTTAACAAAAAATACCCGAAGCATTTTTTCCCTATAACTAGAAACAGGCTAGATTGATTTCAGAGGGAGCAGTTAAGTGTAGCTTCAAGGCTGAAGAAGTGAAGAGAGTTGGGTGTTGGGGATTTGTGTGTGTGTGTGTTCATTTAATGTGTAAGTATATACAAATGAGCAGTTAGAGTTTTAGGAATTAGACTTGGCACTGAGGCCCAAACTGACAATTTGACAAATTTCCAAAGTTTTGTCTATACTCCATCCAGTTACATATATCCACCCTGAGCTGAACGGGAGCTGCAGTACAAGCCCTAACCTGGTACCTGGAGCCAGGATGGGCAGAAACAGGCATCAACTCAACCCAAACAAGATACAGAGGTGGTTAACTCAGAAGTCTGTTGCTAGGTTGGCACCTAATTTGGTTCTTGATGGGGTTGTGTTCCCCAAAAAGAGCAGAATGCAATCTGGGGAGCAGAATGCAATCTGGGGACTCATGGCTCCTGCTAGAGAAGCAGGGATAGACTGTGGCCAAGAGGAACTTTGCTCAGCTTCAGCTGGTACACTAGTTGTAGCCTTTCCAGGAATATGATGTACTTAAGAGCATGCCCTGAATAGCTTATGCTCTTGTCGCTTCTTGCTTGACTATTCTAATTTGCTCTACACAGAGCTGCCCTTGAAAACGTCTTGGATACTTCAGCTGATACAAAATGCAACTGCCAATGTGTTTGCCAGTCAGTCTTGATATGACCCTACTGCTAGAGAAGCTGCACTGGCTACTGGTTTGTTCTGAAATGCAATCCAAGGTGCTAATTATCATCTATAGATCCCTACATAACTTGAGGCCTGGGTATCTTTAAGACTATCTCATAAAAATTCTATTCAAATCTTAGCAAACAGATGAATGAATGAATGAATGAATGAATGAATAAGTGAATAAGTGAATAAGTGAATGAATAAATGAATGAATGAATGAATGCAAATATCTCCAAAATTAACAATTGCATATTGATCTTTGATCCTTGCCCTTTGAAGAGATCACCTATGCAAATATCAGTCTTTAAGTTGCCACAGGTGACATTTTAATCAGCAAGGAACACATTCCTTAATTATCTTCTATCTCTAAGCTTTGGGCTATGTTAGCTAGGAGTTATGGGAACTGAAGTTCCATAACCGACCGGGGCCATCAATTTGAAGAAAACTATTACAGAGATTCATGGCTTGTTTACTTTGATGAATGTATTATTTCCAGTATAGAAGATCAATATAGAGAAGGATGTCCAAATAGATTGTTCCCATCTTTGAAAGAATCAGTTCCTTTAAAATTTCATAAAAGGGGATGTTTGAGTGCAGTTTCTGCCATTGCAAATAGAGGTGGCTGAGCAACCTTGTTCTTAGCCTAAAAATGAACCTGGCCCTTTGCATATACTGTTTGAATGTTTGAACCCCCCGCCCCCAATGAACATTTGTGGCAATTGCAGCCATGTTGAACTATGGGGCGTGAGGAAGTCCAAATGGTATATGGAAACGGGAATTGGTTATATTGAACTCCAACAAAACCATTCAGTCTATAAACTCCATCTTGAGACTAACTTTGAATCATAGACCTCATGACCATAATATCTAGCCTAATTTTGGCCTCTCTCTCCCCCCCGCCCCCCTTTGGCTTCTCCTGCTTTTTGTCATATCTTGCCTAGAGAAGAATTCTGGAGAATTTGAGAGTTTGCACACTCTTTTACATCCTATTGGTCAGAGTTAGAAGCTGGTAGCACTTACCACTCTGATCATTTTCAAACAATCATGAGCAATGATTCTGGCAAGTTTCTCCTTCCTACAAGGAAATTCTTTGCTGGCTACTGTCCCATACTTGGTATATTTGTATGTTCTTCTTGGGGAATGGGGAGAGGATTAGCAGAGAATAGATGGCAAGGGCTGCAAACAGAAGGCGGGCTGGAGGCCTGTGTCTGTGAGTGTACTGAACTCACTGCTTGAAAGAATATGAGAAGAGGCCCTTGCCCATTTGAATTAACTGGCTTGAATTTGCACTAGGCCTATAATAGTTGGTGCTGAGCAAAAGCTATGTGGGTGAAATTGTGCTTTCTAGGTAATTATTGAGTCAAGATTGCCTTGTTACCAAACAAATCTATAGTCAGAATATAATGGATGCTTGCTGTAAAATAAGCAGCTGTTGACCTATTGTGGCAGTTTCAGAGAATTTGGCACAGGAGCTGGTTCCACTGCTAACTGCATAAAATATTCACAAGACCTGCATTAGGGCTGCATCAAGGCAAATTGCCATGAATAAGCCTTTGTCCCTCAGCCTTTTTGGTTGTTCACAGACAAAGCTGTGTATAAGGTTGCAATACTTCAGTAATAATAAATTTACTAACATCAATACATTTTGTATTTCATACAGACATAGGTTTCTTGCAAATCTTGCCACCATCCTTAAAATCCCCCAATTTGAAGCCTGCCCGTGAGATTGTAATAAATGAAAATTGAATGGGCATGGGCAACTCTGGTTAACCCTCCTCTCCCCGCTCCAAGAACTGTAACTAAGTAATTTCCAGTGAGTTTGAAGAGCCCCTTGTTCCTTTCTTTAAAATGAAAGAAACAAAAAGAATCCTGATGGTTGAGACCAAAGGTCTATCTGCGTCATACTGTTGCTCTCTAGCAGCAACTGTTTAAGTTACTATGCCTTTAATTCTGGAGAAAATGCACAGCCATCAAGACCAGTAACCATTAAAAGTTCTATTCTCCAGGATTTGTTTTTCACCCTTTTAAAATTATCTGAAAATGGTGGATATCACCACATCTGATGTCAGGTAATCCCATCCCTGAAACTCCCCATGTTTAGCTAAAACATTGAGAAGAGAGAAAGGAGAAAAACTTCTCTCTATTCGCATTTCCAGACTATATATGAGTGCATATATTTTAATGACTGGCTGGGGAATTCTGGGAGTTGAAGTCCAGACACCTTAAAGTTGCCAAGGTTGAGAAACAGTGCTTTAGAGCATGTACTTCCTTCTGCAAAAGCAATCACGAGCACTGCACATGTTGGAGATTTTCTTCACTGGTGATTTCAATAAAGCCAACAATAAAAATCTTTCCAGTTACTTTAGTTACTTTGTTTGATGTCTTCATGAAAGAATCAGCATCACACAGAAGAAAGGGAGTGAGACATTTAAATTCAACTCAAAAAGAATGGAAAGGCCTCGAGTGGCTATGTGCATGTTTCAGAGTTATAAGAACTCGTGTTTAGTGGTGGCATTTCCTACTGAAAGTAAGGCAGATACTGGGACTGAAAAAAAAAAGCTGACCATTACCTTGTTAGGAACATAGATCAAGAAGAAGACAGAAAGAGGATTCCATATTCATAGTGGCCAGTTGTGGCTGTCACAAAGAGGCCATTACTGGCACAGGTAAAAAGAATGCTTCTATTCTTCCATGTAATCTTCTTGCTCCATTCCAGAGCATGTAGCTGTTCTGTGATTGTACCCAAAGTACAGAATTTTCTTCAGATATGCTTGCTTATGTCCCAGATAAAGTTTGTCTTAAGTTTTGCCAGGGGTGAATAAACTTGTCACTCTCCCTCTTCTGAGTGTTTAAAATATTGTGCTCTTCCTCTTCCATTTATGAAGAAATCTGAACATTTCTGATCAAAAGTTAACCAGATGAAACTCCTACTAATTCACACTAGGCAAATTTAAAATATTCACTATTCCCAGCATGGTGAGAACTGAGCTCTATCTACTGTGTAGTTACTAAGGCTAAGGAAACTGTAAGGAAAATAGGTTCCAATGCAGCTACAGAACGCAAGGGTGTGAAAGCCTGGTCTGATGGAAGTGAATGGTTCAAAATTCAGCCCATTGTCAGCAAACAAATGTGCTTTTGCTATGGGCAGTGAAGTATCCATGTTAAGACCACCATATATATGTGTATAAAGCGAGCTCTGTGAGCCTTTTGGAAAGCAGCTGTACCACTCTTCAAAATTCTTATGTACCAGCGTATCTTCCACTGAATTGTGTTAATGTACAATAGATTCACTCAACCATCAAGGTATTAAGATTTGCAAAACAAAAAAGGCCCTTAAAGCAGCTGATCTGCAGTCCTCTCCTCTACTGACCCATATCACAACCCAATGAAGGAACTGAAGGTGAGCTCCTACCGACTCTTTGGTATTTCCCCCCTCTCCCTTCACCTGAAAGCAGAAGAGGAGGAAGAACATTCCTTTCAGAGCCAAGAGCAAATACCAAAGTCATGAATCTCAAACTAACAGCTTGGGATTCCCTCCCACCCCCATCCAGACTTTAATTAAAATGATAAAGATATAAACAAGGCCAGGCAAGCCCACTGGCACTTGCCAAATACTAGTACAGAACATTGCCTGACTTTGAGCAACACTAACACTGAACCAGATTTTTTGCCAAGGAGGGAGCAGGTCAGTATGTGAAAAGGAGTGTGTACCAGAGCAGCAAGAGCTGGTTCCTGACTTGAAAACAAAGTGGGAAGTCTTTCTGGGGCAGGCCACTTCCAGGTGCCCCCATGCCCATAAACATTCAGGGTATCAGGATAGTAGATTTCTTTCTTATCATCCTCATCCCTCTTTAGCTTGCAAACAGAAAAGGTGTGTGTTTGAGTAACATCAGCCAAAGCAGGGGCTGAATGAGAACAATGTGTGGTTTGGGGAAGGATCCATACTCATTAGCTGGAAATAAGCTCCTCTAAGGCACTGCTGGGTTTTCTCTACTTCATTTCCATGGCTCTTTTATTCTGCTGAACATCTTGATGAGGAAAATCCATTATCCCAGACAAATTCATCCAGTGTTTCAGTCCATTTCCTGGTTTGTATAGATTAGCCTGAGAACAGTCACTTTTTCAGCGATGTGCTCAAGTGAATGCTGCAACTATCACAGGAGTAACGGGAAATGTTGCATGTCAATTAGGCCAAAAATATGTGCATCTGATAAACCAAAAAAAGAATGAATCTTACTGAGGCGAAGGCAGACAGACAGCTTCTTGGAATTTCTTAGGTTGCTGAAGGATATTTCAATAACATTTTGAACCATAAAAAATGAAGAATTCCCATTTTATAGCTTGGTAAATATTTTCAAAAGATTGTACTGAAATGCCTAATGAAGCAAACATCCTTGGCTTTGTTAAAAAACCACTATAGTTTAAACTGATAATAAAAACATGATTATTGTATCTTCATCAAGGAGCAGCTGTGTAAATTTGAGGTGTGTGAACTCTGGGTGCCAATGTTGACTTTTGCTGCCTGTTTTGAACAAGCATTCAGGATCAATTATCAAACTGGCATCTGAATGAATGGCTGTTGTAAGGAAGCCTTTGTGTAGGTAAAATAATATTTTGCTAGAACAGAAGATGGACAAATAATGCAGAAGTGCTCTTAATCCATTTATTTATTTTTAAAAATGATCTACCTAATGTGGAAATAATTATAAAGCAGATAAGTAAAGGGTCACCCTAACTTTTCACAGTAGAACTATTTGTCTCAAGTAAAAAAGGGAGCAATTTCTGGGCCATTACTATGTTATTAATAGGTTTGTGTTTGTATGTATTGCTTTTTTTGGAAGGTGAATAGAGATTTGAAGATAAAAACATAATATAGAAGATTATGAACTTTAGTTAATTTTTTTATTAGATTAAACAGGGGTGTCCTTAAGAACAGATTTCTTTTTTTTTTTAATCCGTTCAATCGTGTCCGATTCTCGGAGACTGTTTGGACAAGTCCCTGCAGTTTTCTTGGCAGGTTTTTCAGAAGTGGTTTGCCATTGCCGCCTTCCTAGGGCTGATGGAGAGTGACTGGCCCAAGGTCACCCAGCTGGCTTTGTGCCTAAGACAGGACTAGAACTCATGGTCTCCCACTTTCTAACCTGATGCCTTAACTGTTGCACCAAATTGGCTCTAAGAACAGATACAAGATTTCAAATATGATATGCCACTTTCATTAGTTCTCTTGTCTTTTGAGTAGCAATTTTAATGTCAGTCTCCAGAATTCAAGGAGAGCAGCCTAGAACTAACATCACACAACTCATCTTCATTATGCCTATGAAAGATATGACTATGAGAGCCAGTTTGGTCTAGTGGTCAAGGCATCAGGCTAGAAACAGGAGACCATGAGTTCTAGTCTCACCTTAGCATGAAAGTTGGCTGGGTGACTTTTGGCCAGTCACTCTCTCTCAGCCCAACTCACCTCACAGGGTTGTTGTGGGGAAAATAGGAAGAAGAAGGAGTATTAGGTATGTTCCCCACCTTGAGTTATTTATAAAAATAATAAAGGCAGGATAAAAAAAATCTAAACAAAAAGTCCATGCCTAGTATTGCTAGATTCTAGGATCATCAAATACAACCATGCAATTCCCTCAATGTGTTGTTGAAGGCAACCCTGGAATAAGGTTGTGCTGTCAAGAGTATGTATTAATGGAAGGTGGGATGACTAAAGCAGATTTTTGGGGGGGAGAATCAGGGGTGTCTGCAGGGTGTGGTCAAAAAAGGACAAAATGGTGGCTACAATGATGCAATTGAAGCTCCACCTTATTTATGTGAGTTGCATGTGTGACACACATGAAAAAGGGTGGAGTTCCAATTGCATCGTTGAGACTGCCATCTTGTTTTTCTTACTTTTTTTTTTTAATCATATCCTGTGGAAACTTTGAGGGAGAACAGAGGTACCTTCAGCTTTGGGATGAGACAGAGAATGCTAAGATTCAGAATGTGTTTTCTGTGAAATTTGGGAAAGCTACGTCCACCCCTTCCACTGTAGCTAGGATTAAGAGTCAGGGATGTCCCTGATGATGTCCCTATTGTAGCTACAAAAGGTACATAGAAGTGTCCATATAGTTACCAGGAGTTGATCTCTACTCAAAGGATACTTTATGTTACATTAGACCCAGTAATAGCTGACCAAAAGCTTAATGAAAAGGGTAGATCTGGATCTAGGACAAAAAAGGAATCTGCTGTAGGGATATATATAGAGAGAAACCCTGTCATCTGGATGATGCAAATGAGCAAATGACTTTGGCAGCAGGGTGCTGGATAGGTGTGGGGTAGGTGGGTACCAACATAAGTTATTGTTCACAAGGGAGTGGAACTATGACCATCACACAGACCAAAATTTTTACTGAGGACACAGGGATGAAAAACAGCAACTTCTGCAACATTAGAAAAGGAGAAGAGACACATCTTTGGCCAAGGGGAGTGATCAAAGCAGCATGGCTGCTTAATAGGGTGGATGATTGCATTGTCAATGGATAATGAATTTCCTGTGTGCTCCTGGCATTCAAATCCCCTTCCTTCCCAAACAAAGTTACATCTGTGCCGTCTGCTCCATCAGGACGGATCTCTTTATTCTACGGGCAAGTGACATGTGTGCACATTCTGGGGGTCAGGGGAGCCCCCGGTTTCTTTCTTCTCTAAAAGGCGTCACCCCACCTGGCCTCGTTAAGACCAGGGGCTTCACCCTTCGCCCTGCCTGACAACTGCTGTGTAGTGAAAGATTTTAAGGGAATTGGCAGATATCTGATACACAGCCAAGCAGCCCTGCTCAAAGGCTATATTTGATCTGTGCCTCTTTTCTTTTTTGCCATTAGCCCACCTGCTCACCGCAGCTCTTTTTATCAGGTTGGCCCTCCAAAAAAGAATCTTATTAATCTTGCAGTGAAGTTCAAGTTACACAGGAGCTATGCGGTGACCTACTCAAGTGAAGACAGGGGCCCAGGATTGTTTTCTTAAGGTTTAAAGTCTCCAGACTAGATTCATATGGATGAGACAGTAGCAGATGAGAGGGAGGAAGAAAGCAATTGGGCGTGGGGGGTGGTGAAGCAACACAGAAATATCGAGGAAAATCACCCCATTGTTTCTGGTGTTAGACCAGCAGCTCTTGATATGCTAGAAATTTATTTATTTATTTATTTATTTATTCATTCATTCATTCATTCATTCATTCCTCAAATTTTGCCACCGCCCATCTCCCCCCAGAGGAGGGACTCTGGGCAGTTAATCCAATGCCCTTTTATGACTTCCTACTTCTGTACTCTACAGCAAGATATTTTCTCTTCTTAGTTTCTTAGTGCTAGAAGTACAAATATGAAGAGACCTGTTAGGCCATAGTTTGACTAGCCCCCTCGGTCCCTGGAGAAAATTCAAAGATAATGCTCACAATCCCTCTAGCTAATTGTTTCCTTTGTTAAGCCTTTATTACCATAATGACATTTCTCCTAAAGGTCAACCAAAATCTGTCTTCCTATAATTGGATAAGCAAGTTAAACTGGTTACATCTGATCCTGCCCTCTGGAAAAGCAGAGAACAAATTGGTGAGATAGCCCTTCATGTATCTGAAGAGGGCTATCATGTCTTGCTTAATCCTCTCTTTTCCAGGTATTCTCCAGGAAGAAAATGACTAGCCTTTCCCATTCTTGCTGGGTCTACCCTGCATGGTGGTTTTGCCAGCTTGGCTAGCTTCTAATTCCATAAAAGTGAGCTTTAGGAAAAGCAGAGGCATTTGCCATCATGATGGGCATGGAAATAATTTAACCTCTCCCCAGATTTTATGTCTTGTGCCCTAATCTGCTCTTGACTTGACTTCTCAGAGCAGTCTTCCCCAACCTGCTTTCCACAAATGTGTTGGAGAGAATTCTCAATTCTCTGGCCCAGGCTATATCTGAGTCACACACTGACTTACTCAGTGGTTTTATTAACCCAGTTTTGAAGCCTGTTGGAACTGTCAGATTTCCCAGAATGGACGGAAGGGGCTGTAAAGAGTAAAGCTCTGCAGTGAGATGAAATTCCATCCTTCCTGTTACTGGGGTGTTCTTGACTCACCTCCTCTCAACTATTCCACACTTCCAAGTAAGAGTGTTTTCCATGCAGTGCCCAGGCTCAGGCTTAGCTGGAAATTATCCTCTCACTTCCAGTTAGTGATGCTGGCTGTTATGACTAGGGACCAATAATTCAGTCCTACTGTCATGAGTAAGGATGGCCAGCAGGGGGCTCCCATCCAGACTGTTAAGCGCATGCGTAGCACTGAGGAATTGGGCAGCCATTCAAAGAGACACAGATCGGGACCGCCTTAACCTTTGGGGTTTATATGTCTGGGTTTTCCCATGCTTCTTCAGTTTGTTAGGATTCCTGTTAAGTACTAGCAATAATTAGAGACCAGTTCCATGTCTCAGTGTGTTTCCTGGTTGTTAGGACACCTACGCATCCCTGCCCCCAAGCATTTCTATTTTCTGTATACACTTTAGGGCATCTTACCTATCACTGTAGGCATCCTCTCTCTTCACAGTGGTCTCCTTATCTGAACCTGCCAGCTAATCCTTGTTACAGTTGGGTTCTTTCAGCCCCCTTTCTTTGTTGATGAACCAGACAGCAAACCATTTATTCTCTTTGCTCATCCTTTGGCTCAGATGCTGCTGAATTTTTGGAAGGCCCAGTCAGCACTCAACACTTCACTTGGCCATCTCTAAAATGATAAGGAAAAAGTGGTACTTCATCTCCAAACCTTGGCTTAAGAGGGGCCCTGGGACAGAGGGCTAGAACAAAGCCTGGCTTCTGAAAGTTATGAATAAGGCATGGAGTTTCTTGACTTCATTGCTCTTCCAAGCACTACTCAGATGTACAATACAAGACTGCATGTGTGCAGATGGCTTAAGCCCACTGCCTTATCAAGTATTTGGTAGAGATGCCTCCACAGTAGTTCGATAGGCTTGGGTTCATGTTGCTATCCCTGACTCCTTTTGGTTCAGATTCATGACTTCAATTTTGCTTTCTCCTTGCGGAAGTGAGAACTATATCTGACTCATGCTATCAGCCATTTTATTTCCCCAGAATGTCTTAGATGCGGTATTGAGTGCAGATGAGAAAAAACACATGGGAGCTTTTTCTTCCCTTTTCTTTTTTTGCATCTGCCATCCAATCCCGAGGTACAACCCCTGAAAACACTGAAAAACCCCTGAAACAGTCTGGAAAATTCTAGGGGAGAAAACAGACTCTGTGGTGCTGCTATTAGGGCTGTTCAGCACTTCTGATTCAGATGCAAAAAGATGCCTTTGGGTGTATAAGAGCACAAAGGAAGCCCTTGTCTGCAACTTCTTACACCAAGCATATTTTAACCCAGGACCAAATGACTTGAACACTCAACTGCAATCCCAGGAAGAGATTTCTTTCTCTGGCCATCACTCTGTTGCGGGCTCCTTTCTCTTTCATCTGATCATTCCCTAGGTGACATCTCTTCCCACCCTCCCATCTTCCAAAGTCACCCTCACATTCCATTACACTTCTTCTAAATGCAGTGAAAAGACTCTCCTTCAGCAATGAAATGCAGTGTCAACTGGGATGATAAATATGCATGACACTAGCATGTGCAGAGTGCAAGCATTTACACAGCTCTCCTCCAAGCAATCAGACTATTTGGAGTAGAGATTGTTTCAATTCTGCGCTGACTCATGGTAGTTTCTTTTGGAAGTAGATGTAAGAGCTATGAACTAGATGTTCCCCAGTTCATATGGCCTCTACCATGAATCAGCCCCCTATGATTTAGCTGTAAGCACTGATTAGGTAATTTGAGAATCTGCTTTTTTATTTTTTGAATTTTAAAGAATTTAATTATTGGCAAGAACTTTTGCTGAATAGAATTTACTTGTCAATAAATAATCTTGAGGTGTGGCAGTGTTCTTCTGGAAATGTGTCTTACTTCAGTTACTTCAAAAATGGGAAGGATAGACCTATGTCTCAAGCTTGCTGAAATAGTACAGGTTTGGCATTAAAATCTGCCTGAATAGAAAGTAGTTCACTTGAGGGCTAAATGTGAAATACTGTCTCTGTGTGTTTATACAAACTGAAAAGTAGCATTCAGATTTAATAATATACAATAAATAAGGACCTCTTAAGAAACACTTCTTTTGATGCAACTAAAATAAATTTAGTATATAGCATTAGACATAGTTATTACATCCAACTGTTATCTAATTTTAAGATAGGGATAGCATTCAAGATATTTTTTATTATAGTATTATACATGATGTTATAAACATCATATATAACATGAAATGTTTTGTAAGGGCAAATATTCTGTATAATATAGGCATTACTAGAAACCATGAGCTCAATTGCAAGGCATTGTGGAATAGCATAAAGTTGGGACTGTAAGATAGTTTCAGTCTCTGGCACAGATGAAATCACAGTATGTCAAACACACATTCTCAAATGCTTGAGTACCAAACAGCTCCATGCTCACCTCAGATGTGAGGTGAGAAAATGGTGGCAGAGTCTGTTCTGTGTTGTAGATATTCTTCTCAATGGAGCTCAAGTACTTCAACTTCTCTACTTTTGTAGCAGCTACTTCTGGTTCTCAGATAAAAAGTGTCTGTGATCTATATGTCAATTTCTCATGCTCCTATTGCAGCCAACATGAAGTCCTTGTTGATACCATATCGGTCTTATTATAGAACATATCCGTTTCCGCATTCTTTGGGAGTTCCATGTTAGAAAGCTTCTCTTCCAAGAATATGCTATCTATGTCTCCATTCCAATAGCTAGCCATGGGGGTATAATCTAAACCAACCACAAGGATTCTGGTCTTGAAAACCCTCATTGTTGGACAATTTGCAGTTGGTAAACATTATGGAAATGTAAGGTTAGGTGAACTAATAAGTCATGATTCAACATATTAAAATTCCTGAAACATTTTTAACCTACAATAAAGTAAAACAGTAATAAAGAATATTAAAGAAACAGTGTTAAAAACAGAATGTACCCTTTGGAATAATACTGTATGGTTTTAAGATAATTCTTTTTTATCTTAAAGATAATTTTACTGATGTTGGCCTTTTATATCCACTAGTGGATGACTGAAGCTCAGGCTCTGCAATTGGAGTTATAGCTTTTTTGAAGGAAGTGTGAATAGTCAGCTATTTATTTGCGTTGTATAGTCAGCTATCTATTTGCTGTTAAGCATCACGATGAAATTTAGTGCTAAATATTACAAAGCTTATCTAAATTTGATAAAATCAATTTTAATTTGGAATCATTCTTCTCCTTTTCTTCATCATTGTCTTCATCATCATCACTTGATGAAGTAATCAGCTCTTGGAGAGCATCTTCATTTAGCTCTTGAGAATGAGAATCCAAAGGCTGAGAGACATCACTTGCTTGCATGTTTTCAAATCTTTTGCCTATCACAGGTAAAGCAGAACCCAAAATGTGTATGGACCTTACTAGCAACAGTAGGAAAAGCCATGAAATCACTAACAAACTTGGGCCAACAGTTGCTATTTTGGGCCCATACTTGACTTCCAGTATAATATGCTTCTTGTCTTCTACAGCATGGCTGAGTTTTACTAAAACACCAATGTCTAAAACCAGGAACTACATTAAAAAGCAACAACAATGATTTGAAGGAGAAAGCTGGATGCAAAATTAACTACATGGAACCTATGGGCCACCCATTGGGCTGATCTGGATATTTCAATCTATTGAAAACCTTGCTGTATTCCTATGGATACCCTATGTTTATCTAACATAAAACTGCAAAAAAAAACAAAACCAAACAAACAAAAATTGGTTAATAGACCTGCACAAAGACCTGCTTAAGTACCCAATTAATCTCAATTATCATTTAGGCTTAGAAATGAAGCATTCTTTTAGCTTTAGCACAGAGGAAAAAAAGAAGTGGGCTTATTCCATGAGTACTACTGAATTTACAGCCTCATTCTATACATTTAAGATTAGGAAGCAAGATTAACTGAAACAGAAATGTCTTTCTTGGATCATTGTGTCTTACTTGGGATCATTTTTAGTAGTGAACAATAGGATATAAATGACTAAAAGTAACCATAATAAAACAATACAGATCAGATGGAAAAATTGAGCTGATAGAGATATCAGCAGGTAAGTGGTTTAAACCAAGAAATAGATTTCTTTGATCTTCCCCTTATGTCATGTTGAAGCAAAGTCAAAAGTGTGCATAAAGTACTATTTTCTGCTGTCAAGAAAGCAAGACAGACATTGATAGTTATTTGGCCTATTTCTCAAAGTGGTTTTGAAACTGCTAGAAGACACTGTTCTTAATTCTAATGAGCCTTCCTTTAATTACTGCTCAATTAAAATGCTTTCCTCCCCTCCTCTAATTTTCTTCTCCTTTACATTTTTTGGGGAAAGTCCCCCAATCTCCTTGATTCAGCATCCAAATTGCTTGTATAGAGACGATAACATATACCTGCCCCATAGGGGAACTTGCTAAAAAGGCTTAATAATCATTAGGTTAAAAAGCACTTTGAAATTGAAAAGAGCTGGAAAGCCTCATCAGTCCTTCAGGCTGTAGTCTGCCAAAGCATTCCGAAACTGAACTGGGAGTTTTTCTCAGTCACATATTCATAGAGCAGCTATGGATTCCAAATTGGATGGTGGACAAAAAAGTGATTTTGTGGTCAGAGAGGAAAAGATCAAAGTGGCACAGTACATTTGAATGCTTATAATCCCTGACTCATGGTAATTTACAGTAAATGTTGATTTGTACACAGATATATCCTCCCAATGTACATTTCACAAAATGCACTAATTGGCTGCATCGCTGAGCCACTGTTTCATATCTAGCTCCTCTAGTTCAGCCATTATGTCACCCCATGACTTGTCTCTGAATAGCAGACTCAGATTTCTATTTTTTTTTTAGACAATGGCTGGTGAGGTATAATCAATCAATCTTATGGTTCTGTTCTGATTGGCATTACTCCGAGCCTCAGGAAGGAGTTTTACCCAAGAGGATTTTCACACTAAAGATGGCAGCAGTTGGAATTGGGACCTGGTGCCTGCAAAGCAGGTAGTAACACAGCTGGAGGACACCAGGCTGGGGAAGGCTGCTCTAAGGCACAATAAGGGCTCTTATGTGAGGCTATTATACAATATGTAAACACAGCAATTGCATGTTCTTAATCTGGATACAGGATTAATTGAAGCATTTGTGAAGGATGAAACTCATCTTTAGAGTATATGATGCTGTAGATAGAAGCCCCCTTTTTTTTCCGAGAAGCAGCGTTTCCAGTCATAATGCAAACCCATTAACATTGATGGAGGTGAAGATGTTCTCATCTGTTAAATAAAAAATGAAGGGAGAGCACAACATCTAATGATGATATTCAAAGCTTCTGTTGGAGTCAGCAATCCCAGATCCTTTCAGACTTATCTATTATTCACTACGCTTGCTTCCTAAATGCAAAAATAACTCTGTTCTCCTCCATCTTCCCCCTTAATAAAAAAGCAAGTATAGGGTAGGTTATGGAATCATTTGCTAATATAATAATAATAATAATAATTCTTTTATATAAATAGATACATATAATTGTGTGTGTGTGTGCATAAATTATTTTTATTATATTATATGTGTCTGTATATATAATTATTTTTATATTATATAACACACATACACACACAGTTTAGTTGCAAAGATTAAAAACCCAAAGCAGCATTTTTTGCTCAGTTTCTTATATCCTAGTTTATCTCCCATCAGCAAGAGGCAGCATTAAGTAAGGCAGTGCCGAGTTGCCTGATTATGGGCCACAAATTTAGTGGGGAGAGAGGGAACAAGCACATGTCCAAGCAGCTTTCCTTACTTAACAACAAAAACCTATGTATCCCATGTAGAAAATGACTTACCTTCATGGTTGAGATATGTCATTTGTTGAGCTGGGTGGCTATAGAAAATAAATAAATAAATGTGCATTTATTGTAATATGAGGAGGCTTGGTATTTGCATGCTTTAGCACCTCTAATCAGGTCAATTTTCATATATTAGACAGTTCAACAATGGGAGGGAAAGAGGGCAAAAGGGCTTTTCTTGCCCCTGCTTCCTCTGCTACCTTTGACAGGCAAAGTCAGAATAGCCCAGACAGAATTGAATGGCTTCCACAGGGGTGATTGATGGCCACTCTGGCTGTGAGAGTTCCCAAAATAATTTCAACAAATGCTTCCCAGTAGCACCTGGCATCCAACCAGGAGGCAGCACTAGCATTTCCTAAATTCTAAAAAAATGACTGTCACCACAGATGCCTGAGTTAAATATAACATCAGTAAGATGGTGGAGGGAAGCAGATTCTCAAAAGGTGTGTGTACACTACCTATGGGATCCTATATGCTGCACCAACTCAGACAGATTGGTTCCCATCTAGCACAGTAAGTTCTGACAGAACAAACAATTAGAGCCAACTTCATGCTTTAAATTTCTACAATCTGAACTCTTTGGGTTAAAGCTTAACCAGAATTACAAAGTGCTATTAAATTTGGTGTAAGGATTTTAGATGGCCCACCTTGGTGAAAAAAGAGATATTTGAAAAAATAAAAATCCAAATTCATTTGAGACTTGCTATTCCTTTAGCTGACTGTTAGTAATGGTAGTGCTTATGCTGGGAAATGAAAGATGGAGCTTGTATTGAAGACCTGTACCTCGCCCACCCTTTGGGTATATGTGCATGTGTGGTTTAAAGCTCTTCAAAATGCTTTCCAAATATTGGTTTGTAAAGAAATCAATTTCCTTGCTGCTAACCAAGACCAAAGGAGAGAGATTTGCTAACCAAAAATGAAGAAAAAAAAATCAGTTTCCTAAGCGATACCAAGCCAAACCTGGGCTCCTTCCATCTTCTCCTCAAATGGAACCTTCCCTGCTCAGATAGGATTTCTGCTAACTTATATTCAGGAAAGAAAGCTGCCCACTCTGGCAACTGATTCATGCAGGAGGGGGCGGCCAATCCTGGAGGGAAATGGGCACTATTTCAGTACTTAATACAGGCAAGGCAGGCCTTTGGCACTCAGTATCAATGGGATAGGTAGGAAAAACTCTCTTCTTTTGGGGAACCCAAAGCAGATCAAATTTCAGGAACTGTAATGGTTGCCTAATCCCAAATACTCAGTCTCACAAGCTCGGGCTTAAAGATAACTGATTTATTAAAGGAATAGTATGCAAATACAGAGAAAGCTGAGAATGAGCAAAAGCGCGGCCAAATACAAACTTAAAAGCCTTGCCTTCAAGCCAGTCCCGCCCCAAGCACCCGTCAGTACGCGTCCCCTCCCAGGTGTTAGGAACCGTTACACACGCCTGGGAAAGTAACCTTGAACAGGATTGCAAACCCAAACATACATTCCAAAGATCCAAAACAAAGGAGAGCGGAGGAATGGAAAAACCCCGAACTAGCGAAGCGAATGGACACGGAAAATGACTTGACATGTGAAACGTTACAATGTTAACAGAACATTGAAATGGGAAACATGACAGGAACATGATGAAGAAGGGCAAGAAATTGTTAGTCCTGAGAAGCATTTTTCCTCTTTGCCCTTCTTCTGGCTATCTTTGCAGTCCTAGAACCTCATCTTACATGATGTGACATTAGCAATCAGGTATTTTAGAAGAAAAATACCTGCCTGTTACAAGGCTTGTTTAAAAATACTTCCTTTTTCATATTCGGAGGGGTGGCATGACCAGGTTTAATAAGACTATAAGAACTCTTCTCTTATAGGTATTTGATTCATGTCTGAGTTGAAGAAATATTTCCAGTGCCCAGTTTCCAGCTACAACTCCTCACTGTAATGAGAAAAAGTTATTCTAGGAACTGAAGGATCCAGCTAGTGGGTTTCCTTAAAGTTAAGTGTGTGATATGTGTGTAATAACTGGGATTTCTGGACTCCTATCTTTGGCCATTTCTGCAAGGGTTATCTTGGCATAAATCCCATTCATTGCTATAGGTCCTACCCTGGTATGTGGGAATGACCTTGGGAAGCAGGGGGAAGAGCCAAAGCCAGGGCAACAGTTGGATAAAAGGCAGCTTAGCCCACTGCAGAAATGTGGGCATGGCAAACATTGCAGAAGGGACCCTCTCTAGTTTCTTGGGCTGTAAAGGCGAGGGGGGAGAGATGTACTTTCAGACTTGCAAGATTCTGTTAATGTAACCTTACAATGAAGTTGAATTAGCCCATCTGGTCATGCTTCCTGTCTGGACTACCTCAGTAGGCTGATACCTGGTACAAAAAGATGTACCTAAGGGTTGCCAAGTATTAAATGAAACTGAGTAGTTTATTTTTTTTTCTTGATTTATTTACTGTTCCACCTTTATTATTTTTACAAATAACTCAATGCGGGGAACATACCTAATACTCCTTCCTCCTCCTATTTTCCCCACAACCACCACCATGTGAAGTGAGTTGGGCTGAGAGAGAGTGACTGGCCCAAGGTCACCCAGCCGGTTTTCATGCCTCAGACGGGACTAGAAGTCTCAATCTCCCGGTTTCTAGCCCGTTGCCTTAACCACTAGATCAAACTGGCTCTCTTTAGCCAATCAACCAATCAACCAATACACAGACAATGAAGGAAGCTGATCCCAAACTGGTGCATTTTCTGGAATTCAAATTCCATTCTCTTTGAAGCCTTAATGATCACACGCATGCTTTAAAAATTCAAAATCATCTCCATGTCACTAAAACTCATTGTACCTTCTGCTTCTTCTGAGCACTGCTGTCTTGGCTTGTGCTAGCAGAGACCGTCATGGGAACTGTTCCTACAGCAGACTAGGTAAACAAACCAATATAGAACACATTTACTCCACAGAACAGCTGGGAAGAAAAGCTGTAAGGCCAGCCGTGGTGTTGCCATTTACACAAAAATAGCTAATTCGGGACCTCTGCACAACTCATGGGCTCCTGTGAGTTGCTGGCATGGGTTTATTATAGAATATGGCTTATAGCTTTTCTGTTTTTAGCACCGCTACTATCTGGATCACGCAGACTCATATCTCAGAGTAAAAGCATAGAGAGTAGTCACTTTGAATTGCAACCAGCCAAGGATGGCCCAAGATATTTTGGTGTCTGAAATGGAAAATCCAAATGGTACCTCCTTCTCCTCCCCAGAATTATTATGGAACCAGAAAGATCTTTCTGTGTTTTAGTATAGAAGTAGACAAGTACTTACAGGTTTTTGCATGATTTACAGGTGGGCAGGTGCTTCTGATTCTGAATTATTTTGGTGAAATCTCAATAACATTTGTTTTCCCAAATTAGGCTGAGAGAACTCCTGATCTGTATGCAATAACTTAGATATATTTGCACTTCCGAATGAAGTTCAAACTATGCCTGCATTTATATGACTTCCAGACCCGCATAATATCTTATTATTTTCCATGTGACTCACATAACAGAATCCTCCAGCTGATAGTGCCCAGCCAATGTTTCATCTTATTTTCTGAAACCTTTGCAAGAACTCTTCATAATGGAAGCTATGGAGTCACAAAAGATTTGAAACAAATGAAGACATTTGTCTTCTAACCCAATGCTCATCCTATCGTCTTCGAGACTATTACATAAATACCTTTAGCAGGGCAAAAAGCAGCCGTGGTGGAGCTCTCATGATTCACACCCATTGTTCTCATTTAAATATTAATGGCTCAGGTGCAGGGGCATCCTCAATGAGGGGAGTCAAAAAAGTCAAGATGGCAGCCACAACCATGCAATCAAGGTCCCACCCTTTTTACGTGGGTCACTATTGATCACATGTGTGGCTGCCATCTTGACTTTTTTGATGTCCTGTGGACACCCCCGCTAGGTGATAAAAAGCACAGAGCGTATTGAGCAGTGGATTGAGCTAGGTGGGATTAGGGATTTGTCTATATTTGCAGCTATTGGGAGAGGATAGCAGTAGCAGAGAGGGAGGAAAAGCAGTGGGGTAATCAGGCTGAGAAGGGGCTTGCTACGGGGGCCGAAAGGAATGTAACTCCATCTGTCTTCATTATTGTGTAATGGGAATTAATTCAGTTACATATCAGCTTTGTTTCTGGCCCCTTCTCCTGAGTGAGGCCCTGGACCTCTGCCCCAAATTTGTGTCCTGATGTTCAGGAACCAGGGAGCCTTCCTCCCCCAGGCAGAAGCCTCCTCGCCTTGCCACGCTGCCTGACCTCATGTGCCTCCCCCCCGCCTAAGCTTCTGCTTTACCCGCTTGCTTCAACAACGGCAAGTGCTCCGTCCCCAAAGCTTTTCACACCACCAAGGCCTGATGCTGTTGCAGCAAGACGCTGGGTGAAGGCTGGGGAGACCCCTGCGAGCTCTGCCCCCAGGAGGGCAACGGGAGGAGTCATGCAGTGGGAGGGCCCTTCCTGCTAGGGCTTGCTCACTTACTTATTAGGGCTAACATATCGGAGAAAGGATATGACAAGGCAAAATGCGGAAGAGTGGCATTGGAAGCGATTGCATGCTTTCCTTGTTCAAATTGCGCTAAAGCAAAATCAAATATTCATCCATAAAAAGGGGGATAAAAGAATATTCACAAAGCAGATGAAATTGTTAATACAGAACTTTCAGCAACCTGAGGGCCACACTTGGCTGTTGAATGGTATGTGCTGCAGGGCACATTCCAAAGTGTAATGGATGGGACCAGGACAAAAATGAAAACTGTTTTAATTTCATTTATGTTTAAATTTAATTAATATTAAATTCAGTTGTTGTTGTTGTTGTTGTTATTATTATTATTATTATTATTATTATTATTATTATTATTATTCTCCAGCCACATATTTAATAAAAATTATAGTTTGGTAACAACATTCAAAGATGTCTGGGCCCACACCCAAGCTTTGGGGGTTTTTTTATGTAACAATAAAACTCAACTAAGATACCATGATAAATGTTAAAAAATGACTTGGTTTCTAACATTAATGCCAGATCTCATGCAATGCAAACTACAGCCTTTGGGCATTTAGTGGGTGGACTTTGACCTTTCAACTCAGGCTTGTTTTATGCTTTTCAACAAATGTCTAGAAAATCTCCATTTGGGGGCATCATTCACTTTCTGCATTCCTGCTCCTGACATTTATCTACTCTTGAAAAAGTCAGGCCAACCCCTTGTAATCTCAGGAGCTGTGTGATGTGAGAGTTAAGAATGAGGGAGAAATTTCTTTAGCTTGTGTTTGAATGTGCACTTATCTAATTTTATATTAATATACCAACAAGAACTGAAACAAAGCAGTTTGCTAGCAATAAAATATATATTAGCGAAAAACCTAACCCTTTACTAAAATGCATGTATTCATAACATTAAATACAAAATGCATTATATTAGGAAGTTATTTGTAAAAAGTGTATATTAGAAAATGTATAGATAAAAATGCATGTCTTTGAGAGAAATGTGTACCAAAATACATGCATATTTTAGTGCATTTTCAAAAGATCACGTTTGAAATATTTGCAAAAAGGAGAAACTATAAAGAATTCAACTTAGCAAAGTGGCAAAAATGAGGAACTGAGAGAAACCAAAATTGACAAATTCAATCTTCCCAAATGAAAATAAGGATACTATAGGCATTTTATCTTTGTGACTTGTGTAGCTATTTGATCTATACATCCTGGGCTTATATGCAAAATACCGTTTAAGCTTATCCAATGAATGTCTCATCCCCAAAATATCCAGAAGCACTTTTTGGATTTTTTAAAAAGGTATAAAACACATTTGAATGCATACTTTTAAAGAAAGCAGACACAGAAATGCATTCTTGTTGGATTGGAGTGGCATATACATTCCTGTAAATGAATGCATAAATAAATGAATAAATACATATTCTCAAAATATTTTTTTCATGCAAACTTTGTGAAAATGAAATGGTGGATTAAGGTATACATGTGCATAGTATATTTTGCATATAGTACATCTACAGTGGATGGATATGATGCCATCAGTCTTTCTTAGATTGCAAAAGCATAGGAAGGCTGTTTGTGTCTATGTGGGCTCAGAGAATGGCATAGTGAGACTGAAAAATATTACTCAGCAGATTTTAAAAAAATCTTTTTCGTTTCCCTACCTCTTTTGGTCCTTCAAACTATCTATATACATTACCTGATACATAGATGAAAGAGATGGAGGGAGGGAGGGAGGGAGATTTTCTTTCCATCCTCCATCCATCCATCCATCTCATAATAGTCCTTTTTCTTTTATTTTTTCATGTAAGGTTAGCTGACATTCCCCAACAATTTCACAAAAAATTTGATGGGCATCTTTACCAACTGTTCATCTTCATCTCTCACTTTCCTTCAAAGGGGCTACCTGAATTTATTTCATTCTTTTAAAAAATACTTCTTGTTAACTTCATTTATAGACATTTTTCTTTAAATCAGTTTTTATCATGGCAAGCCTGCTTGCATCTATGAATGGAAAATTAGGCCTCTGCTTTCAGGGAGTTTCTAGTTTGCCAAACAGGGGTTAGCAGCCCCATCAAATCCATAATCACTCCTTGGTGAATTGAGTTGGAGCGCTTGAAAATGAGGAACTCCTTTGCATGGGGGGTGGGGGAGAGGATCCAGGCTGCAGTATGGAGGCAGTCTTCCAGCTGGTGCAAAACAGATTTCGTTTTTTAATTCTTAAGGCAGTGGTTAACTCAGTCTTTCATGCCTTGGATCCAGCGATTCTGTTGTCACTCCTAAGTATGAAGGAGACAACCAGTGCAGAAGCTGTTCTTAGCTTGTGCAGCCTGTTATTAGAGTGGGAAGCGGGTGATCCCCATCTTAGGAGAGCTGACACGTTCCTGGGTTTGATGCTTAATGGGAAAGGAGCGAGGGGGCGGAAGGGAAAGTTGCCTGATTGACATCCAGGGGAGGATATTTTCTCAGGATCTCTGGCCAAGCATTTTGTTAAAATGATATGAGTGACTAGGAAGGAGATGTTACTTATTAATCTGGCAAAAAATCACACAGAGAAAGAACAACAAATAGGAGCAAACCCCAGCCAGTGTTTAAAAGGGGTCTTATGAGAAATGGGGAAAGAGGCATTTTTCTTTCCATAATTCAACAATTTGGGAGAGGGAAAGGAAGTCGTGCAAGATCCTTTTGGTGGGGAGGGTGACCAAAAGAGCATGACTGTTGTCTAATCTGGAGATGTTTGTTGTTTAATGGAAGCTCCAGTGCCACTACACAGGCTGCAGGAGAGCCCCAAAGCAAGCAGCAGCACACTAGTCAGGAGGCCACCTGTGAGAAAGGGTGGAAGACAGCTATGTGTCTTTATTACCAACCTACCTTCTGTTATGGCTGAATTTAGAAAAGAACTTATTCCCAGGACCCTTCTCCCTGACTATGCCACATGACAGGGACCAGGTTCAGTTTTGCCCCTTACATAATCCTATCAGACATAACAGAACTATTCCTGCCCCCAAACAAAGCCCTCCCCACTTCCCTTGCTGAAAAGAAAGAATTGCTTGCCATGAACAAAGGTGGAATGAAATTGACCAGATGCAGCAGAGATCATGGAAATGAACAGTTGGTTAGTGCTGAGTTCTTCTGAATTTTCCAGGACCCCTCCCTACTTGGCAGGCTGTATGAAGGTTGTCCTCTGTATTCCAACCTCTTCTATTTGAAAGGTTATTCAGTGAAACTTCCATTTAAAGTTCCTTAACCAGAAAAAAATTGCTCAGGATTCCTGAAGTTGCCCATCCATACTTAGTACATGGACAGCAGTCTAAACAGGAGGAACCCAGATTACCAGATCTTCCCTGCCCTTCAGAAATGCACTGTACTTCTATTAAAATTATAAATATCATTTCAGTATGAAAATGTTGGTGGAAACCACATGTGAGGTCCAGCTTCTTTGCCTGGCAGCCTTCAGAAATGTTGAGATGCCATTGGTCACTCTAATGACAGTAAAAGAATTTCTGGTGGGCAAGCAAATGGAGAAATAGTGAGCTAAATGCTTGGATGCCTCATGCCACCAACTCATTGCTACAACTTTACATACCCTAAGCAATAAAATAAAATTTGAGAAAGATGTTCTGCCAATGTGGAAACTGTCTGTTGATACTTTTTTATTTGGGGAGCTTAAGCGTTGGTTGATTCTCTTGGAGCTGAGCAACTTTTGGATTTTGGCTGTTCATTAGTTTGTCAGTTATTCTACCCATTTGAAAGTATGTTCATACACATAAGTCCACCAGGGATGAATGATCTGTTGGCTGCCACAAAAATATTAAGATTTTCTTTAAAAAAATTAAAAAGGGCAAATGCAAAATTGGCAAGAAAACTATCCAAGCTTTTGTTTTCAATTTTTAAAAAAAAATCTAGGCTAAGATTGACCAGCATCAAGCTGTAAGATGCTTTCAAGAAAAAGAGAAGAGAGATAATAGAGAACAAATATGCTATTGTGTCTCTGACAAATACTAAATACTGCAATGTTTGTCTTTTTACTGACAATTTAAGAGGTCACAAGATGAGGCCAATATCCCAGAGAGGCACACTGTGGATGGTTTTCCCTGTATCTGGGATGGTGAGGCTGACTTGGCTGTTTATCTTACATTTATATTTGCCTAGTTTCACCCACCCATCCATTTTTGTTCCTTGTTAATGCTTCCAATGTTCTATCTGCCATTTATTATTTACTCATTTCACAAAAATAATGGTTAAAATGGCAAATAGAAGATCACTTCCCTCCCGTCCCCCTTGGGTGTACTTGTGATGTCACAGGTTCCAGGTCCAACGTCAGCCATGCTAAGAACCTGGAATGAGGTCCAAATACTTCTGAACACATCATGCAGCTGTTGAAATATTACATCTTCCTTTATTGTAAGGTATAATTCCCAGAACTGAGGCATTAATATGTGGACTCATCCTTTGGTTGTACACAAACAACTTGACTTCTATTCCAATTTCACTGTGCCATTTTATGTATACAAAATTTCTGCTTAGAGATATGCCTAAACCCACCCTTTCATACCTAATTTGTTTGGAATGACAGGCATGTTCTAACTACATAATAATAATTTAGGAGGGTGATATAACTTGTTTCATTATGCAAAAAATTGCCATTTGATGGGGGTGGTGAAAAAGAAGAAAAACGCTTAATTAGAATGTATCTGAAAAAACTTAATTTGATCTTCCAGTGGAAAGAAAAAATGCAGGTCAAAGTGAAGATTAAGATTATATACTCACTAGGAAGAATCCACCCATTTTTATGGCTTCTTCAAAATGTTGAGGCAATTAGTTTTTGCTGGTGAAAAAAATTTCAAATGAAAACTAGTATTAAATTCAATCTAGCTGGATTATTATTTTTATTCAGAAGCCTGGTTTTAGTAAATGTTCTTGAATGAGACAGAACAATTTGAGTATGTATCATTACTAGTAACAGGTTTGAAGGGAAAATCCCATGCTCCACACCCTTCTATCCTCATCTGGACATTAATCTTCATTTAATTTAACTTTTATTTGCCACCATCTGACAAATGTCACTAAAGTGGTTTATAATAAAATCTGGAAGGTGGAAAAAATTATTCAAACAGAAAAAAAAGAACTTAAAACTATATTTAAAGAGCATTCAAAGACACTTGTTATTGATCACTTTAAAAGGTAAAATAAAGAGAAGTATTGTACTCCTTTCTGAAATGCTATGCTGGTTTGGGATTCTGGGAATTGCAGTCCAGATCACAAAAGCCACCGTTAAAAGAAGCAGCAGCAGCAATTCTGGGGAGAAACCACTTCCTGATAGGCAGATAACTGTCTTTTATCTGCAGAACTTCAAAAGAAGTAATTATTTACTGAAAAACAACCAGAAGTATAGTTTCATTTCCTTCATTTTTTTTATTAGTGCCCTTCCAATTAAATTTTTCTTCTTTGTCTTTTTTGGTTTTTTAATTGCTCATTTGTGGCTTTTATAAGTTGTCTTTCAGGTGAGACAAAGTAAAGCAGTATTACATTCCATGCATGTAGAGGCTTAGCTGCCATTTAATTGTATGTTCAACCCTGTAATTAAGAAGCAAATGTAAACCGATGCCCTTAGACCATAGAAATTGTAGGGTTCTTGGAAAAAGGTTTGGGCAACTGTGCTTTGATTAAACAGCCTGTATGTATGAGGAAATATGGTGCAGGGAGGGAAGGAAGGAAGGAAGGAAGGAAGGAAGGAAGGAAGGAAGGAAGGAAGGAAGGAAGGAAGGAAGGAAGGAAGGAAGGAAGGAAGGAAGGAAGGAAGGATTCCAACCTTGCATAGAATTCCAGCATTTCTATTACTGTCTGCATTCTGGGGTTGATAAATATTAATGACAAGCAAAGGCACCTCAAGCAGGACAGACTTGGAAATTGTACTGAACAACTGAAATAATTAGTGGGCTACATACACTACTGTGTTTGAGATGTTTCATTTTTGAGAGAGGATGGGTGAGGACAGAAATAAAAATGGTATGCAAAATCATACAAGGCATGGAAAATGTATAGAGAGAAATGGTTGGGTCATTTGTTGAAATTAAGTGCAGAAATCAGACAGGACAATGGCCCTCAACTTAGAAGGTTTAAAAGTGGACCAAGTAACCTCATGGATCATTTACTGCTCAGTCAGAGGCACTACTATCTTCTGGAGAATAACAGTGGAAGAGAGATATCACCCTCCTTTCCATATTTTAGCTTCCTGCATGCATCTCTTTGGTTATTAAATGATGGACCAGATAGGCAATTTGTCTGTTATAGCAAATCAATCAAGTTAAAAATTATCTGGATCCTGAGTACAGTCTAGAGAAAAGCATATTTAAGATGCTATAATTTAGCAAAACCGAGCAAGAAGGGAAAGAAAAATGGCTGTTGAAAAAAGAAAAAAGCTCTCCTATGTCCTTCTATTCCTGAGAGCGTGTTGGTGATTTTTGGAGCCAAGTTTTAATCATGGCACTATCAGGACTTTCTTGGAATGTAGCCTAGCAGTGTGTCACAAGGCGTTATCTCGGCCATTTGGCTGGTACAAAATGCAGCAGTCAGGGTGTTGCCAGGTGGAACCCACTGCTGCAGAACAACACCTATTTTACAGTTGCTGCATTAGTTACCAGTATACTTCTGGGCCCAATTCAAAATGCTTTTTATCACCTACAGAGTCCTGTATGGTGTGGCACTGGGTTTTGTTAGGGACCCTGACTTATTAGACATGATTCTGCCTGTTCTGTGTGGTTCACTAGAGGGGCACTGCTCACGATCTACCGCTGCAAGAAATAACAGGGACATGGACCAGAAGGCAAGCCTTCTCCATAGTTGTCCCCACATTATGCAACACACTGCTCCCAGTAGTCCTCACTCCATGTGTTTGGAAAGACACTAAAAACAATTTTTTAGATGGGTAGATTTAGATGGCTGATGAACATTGGACAGTCTTGTCTGGTTATGTTTAGTGATAGTTCTCTATATAATGATGGTTATTTTAGCAGAAGGTTTAGGCTAATGTGTTATTGTATTTGTATTTCACTGTATACCATCTAGATTTTGCAAGCAGGCACTTTAAAAATATTGTAATTAAATAAATAAACTAAAAACTGTTTCCGTTAAATATAATCAGATGCTATACAATCTGTGCAGCTCAGAACTGGTGACCCCTTTTAGTAGCCAAAGCAGCAATTTCTAGCAAGGTTCTCTGGGCAGCTGTTTAATAAATGATGAGGCATTGAGACTCATCTTTAAAAAAGACTTTTAGTAAATCAATACCTACAGAGGAGAAGATATTACATGCCAATTCAAAAACTGGCATTCCATCTGAAAGACAGAAAGAAGATGGGAATGGAGTAAAGATCCTTATGCTCTGTGCTTAAGAACTAGAAAATGCAGAAATATGGTCTTTAAAAAATGCCAGTATCTTGATGTTTAAAGTATATTTCAAGATGTAACATTTTATTTTTGAAATATCAATTTCTAATCTCCAGTTTGTAGTTCGCTGGTGGTTTTGTGAGTGCTTGGTCTTCATGTGGGTGTTAAAATATCAAATTCTCATCAGTCAGAGGTTAGTAATAGGCATTAAATATTAAATAGCCTTGCATGTCAGTTCTAAATACTTCTGCATGCTGCTGGCAGATCCAAGAAACAGACATGAGAACCATGTAGCTGTTGAGCCCGTAGGAAAACAGGGGTTGGGGAGTGCTGAGAGAATTCAGAGCCAATTCAGAGCCAACTAGAGCTAGGAAGCAAACTCTGCAGGATTTCCCCTCTGTGCTATTTCCTCCCTTCTCTGCCCATTGTACATGGGTTATTCATCTACATGTCAGGTGGTAGAGGAAAACGATAAAGAGCAAATCTCCTGCCACAGGCAGTAAGTCTGAAACCAAATCACATGGGAGAATTAAATATTGAAAGTAATATCTAAAACAAGAATATGGCTCAAATCGAAGCAAAGAATATGGCTGTCAAATGAAAATGTAATCATAGCACTTTAGGAAAATAGGCAACTCTATGCATGGTAGGTCCATATTCAGTGAACAGGCATCAATATAAATGTTTATAGAAGAAAACATTTACAAGAATCTTTGGCGCCAAATTAATTTCAGCTCCCACTAAAGAATCGTGATTTGGTAATAAGGTAACTTAAATGTAACCCCCTTTGCCTTAATTAGCTCTTTATTGAACTGGAAATGGCCTTCATGTTTCTTTAAGAGCTTGGGACCTTATCTGAAGTGGGTCCTGGGCCCATGTGCATTTTTCCTAGGCTCAGCATTGGCTTGAGAAAGGGCATCGCCACCGAGATCCGTGGACTCAGGCCTCATGTTTACAGAATTACTTAAGTATATGCATCAACTGTCTTGGTTTTTAAGGGGATCTTTAAAAAATTCTAAAAGGATTTTCCATGTGTTTATTCTGGGTAAAAGTAAATGTAATTCTTCAGATAAATAAAAAGCAAATTTGCAGGCATTAGACTATTACTTTGTTCTGTTTCTCCTTAATAGAAGTGGGAAGATTAAGACTGAAGCCTCAGTACAATGCTGGTAGTCAATATTTCCCGTCCCCCCTTTTTTCCCCTAACATAAAGTTTACTATGAAAGAAAGAAAATGAGGATGAATAATTCTGTCTTGAAAATGAGAATCTGCAGATCTGTGAGGCTTTTGCAGAATTGGTTTGTCCTCAGTGAGTATTGGTTAAGCCATGGGAAATCATAGGAATGGCATCTGAGCTGGTCCTCAGTCTCTGCACCATGAAAAGGTATTTGTGATTTGACAGAGCTGTGTGCATTTGTTAACCCTTTGTAGGATCTGGTAGAAAACACTGCAGGAGATATTTGAGTAGTCTGAACATTTTCACTGAAATGACAGGAAGGAACAGGCACAGGCTGTCACCGTTACCATGACTACTATGCTCCTTGTTATTAAGCTTGGAAATAAATAACTGTTTAAACCTTAACACTACATCTATTTTTTGACTGTAATAGAGGGGCTCCAGGATTCAGATATTTTATATATATACCAAGACTTTTGTTTTAAATGGCTAAGTAAATGCACACATGGTCTAGCTATTAATCTCTCACTGTGGGCTTTCTCCCCACTCTCATCGTGCCTCTTACAGGAACAGAAAATGAAATGTTTACAGCCTAATCCGTGGGGGTGGCTTTATCTACAGGCAGGAATACACAGAATGGAGGTGTATCTAATACCTCTGGGAAGCACCATCTCATGATCTGAGGTAGCACTGAGCAGGGAGTGATTGCCCAAGAAACACACTGCAGAGCATCTAGTTGCAAATAGCAGAAGGTAAGTCCTCCCTCTCTCCCTCCTGTACTCACTCAACTCTGCTTTGGAGTGGATGGAAGCATGACGGAGATGTGGGAAAGGGAAAACAGAAAGCCCACCAAGCAGACAGCCATGCGACAAGGGATATCACCTCCTGCAAACAGAACAGAGGCACTGGCCTTTGTTAGATAAGACCAATGGAGACCTGAGATTTAATTCCTTCCCAGGCACACAGTTCACTGGCTGACACAACCACTTGCTGTCTCTCCACCAACTTGTAGGGTTGCTGTGAAAATAAAATGGAGCATGAGGACCAATATCTGCCACTTTCAGCACTTTCCAGCAGAAGGTAATAAGTCAATCAAACACAGCAGCGAACCAAGTGTCTCAACCTGAGAAGTTTGTAAAGCCTATATTCCTTTCCAGCCCATTCCCAGTTTCTAAGTCAGCCTTTTCCAATCTGACATCCTCCAGATGTGTTGGGAATGCAATTGCTAGAATTTCCAACCAGCATAGTCAGAGTATGGCAACTTCACTACATGATAGTCCTCAGCTTGAAGGCACCCCCTGCATGAAAGATTGTCCAGTCCAAGTTCTGTTCAGACAACAAATACCATAAGATGGGACAGAAGGAGTTCTGGAATAGCCCATCAGCAGTCAGCATTTGGATGGCAGATTGAGCAACATTTATCTGCCCTAGTTTGGAACAATACTGCCTCTGATCCTGATCATGTAACAGGGTGAGACAATGAAGCTACTCGCCTTTTCCACCATACCCCCAGTCTGAACATCTCTTCCTTAGACTAAGAAGGGAAGGATGCAAGATTTGAGACTTCTCTGCCATCCAGTCTCAATGCAGCCAACACACAAGGCTAAAAGCACAGGGCTCTTTAAGATCCAAGTGCTTCTAGGTATGCACAGCTGCATTAGCAGCTGCTCTATGGAAGAGCTTAGCTGGCTGTGAATCAGCTCTGAAGCAATATCATTGTGAATGCCTTGTGTCCTTGCTCCAAGCTTTAAATTCCCTTTCCTTGTGCTATTCACTGATTTTCATTGTGTTCTAATCTAGTGCTATCCACTCTGATTACACCTTACCTTTAGGAAAATTGATTCTTGGTTCTGATCCCTTTTGCATTATGAACTATAAACACACATTCTCAATCAGCCTTCATTTCTTGAGTAGGCTTTTGTTGTGTTTGCACCACATGGAAATTCATGTTTTACCTTAGAGTACTTTACTAAATTTACCCAAGTGCCTTGGTTCACACAACCTTCTGAACCACAACTCATTTAAAGCCATTTCTGCAATAGTACCTTCTAATATCTGTATAACATCACCCAGTCATGGTGGAAGTGATATAAAGTCTGTCTGCAGTCTTCTGCATCGTGTGTGTGTCAGAAAAGTCAAGATGGCAGCCACAAATCAAAGCCCTGCTCCTTTTTATGTGCAGCCAAACATGCAGTTGTAGACAGCACCTTAACTTTTTTGACTATCCCCATGGACACTCCTGCAGACTGGAAAAGAACCATCACCAGCCTGATTTTTGCCTTCGGTCAACTGCTGTTAATTTCAGTGTCAATGTCTGAGACCTCTCAGTGCAGGCGCAAAAAAGGATCTGTGGAAAATGCACCCATCTCAGACACTGTTGAGATGATGTCACATGGATGAGATTGCAAGTTGTGCTGTTTGGAGAACCTGAAGCAGGACTGTTGCTGCTGTGATGCTGTCAGAAGAAAGATAACCTTTGAGCACTGGTGTTGATCGAGTGGGCAGAGTCATCTTCATTATTTAATTACAGGGTGATCACATTTAAAAAAGAGAAAATGCATCCCCAGAGAAGAGGCCAAAAAAGGAGATATTTGCATAAAATTAGCATATGCTATTTATCTGTTTAGATGCAGTTTTAACTGCTGGGACTTGTCCAGGCAGTCACCAGGAGTCAACACTGCCTCGAAGTCACACACACATGTTTAGATGGGCAGGATAAAAAACAAATAAATACATGAGTAGAAATACTCATAACATAGTTTTGACACTCCTTCAATCCAAGGGCATCTTCAAATAGAACAGGTGTGTACCTGTGGCCTCATATGCCCCCTGAAGGACTCCTCCAAAGGTTGCCAAACCTTCATGACAATTCTAGCCCAGCCAGGTCAGGTGGGCAGCACTGCCAACGGTGATAACCCAGGTGAGATGGTGGATTTACACAGGTTTTCTCATCTTCCTGTGCAACTCTCTCTCCACCCCCCCCCACATTCCCCCTGACTGAGAAAAGCTGGGCAAATGTTATTCAAAAGATCACTTGGTTCAGCAGGCAGCTAGTTTTTGCTGCAGGATGGGGTTACACACCCTTTGCAGGCTCTGGCACAACCCTGCAAAACATTCCCTTGCCAGACACTTGATCTAGGTGTAACAGAAGGAACCATCAAGAGGGCTTGGTGTCTTTTACCAGTCACCCATTTTGCAAGGGTATAATAGCCAAGCCACTGACAAAAGAAATGGTTGAAATGCTTTAGGAAAGATCTCATCACCACCACCACCACTATTACTACTTTAAAGAGCAGGAATTCAGCAACCTCCTTGATTCAACTTTTCCTGCAGAAAAAAGCCCAATCAGCTTGGGTTATCAAGATGGCTGACATATGCAGCCTCAGTATAGCTGAGCGTGACATTTCTCCTTTCAATGCACTGGCTCTGCTTTCCAGCTCACTTAATAATGCATTACCAGAAGCCGAGGCAGCTTGATCTGTGAGCCCAGTAATAACACAGATCGTATCCTCTCTGTTAGGAATCAGGTTACTGTCATTTGGGAATCCAACAGATGGAAATGCTGGGATTCTTTCCATGGCGTTTCTGCTTTGGAGGTCTCCCACTATAGTAAATTAGAAGCATGTCATAATCCTGGTGTAAGACGGTCTGGGGAGAGTGATGGGGATGGAGAAGGGGGAGTGGAACAGCTAAGTCTGAGGAGTTGGAACAAACTTTGCTGCACAGATACCCAGGAGGCCTTGAAAGCTCACGAGGCAGCAACTGTGGGATCTGGGCCTGGCTGAGTGATACCCTGAGGCCTGTATGAGCCCCATGGAGGAAATGAGGTCTAGATATGGCTTAGGTAAATAAGTGGTGGAATGTGCAAGAAAATCTGGGATCACTGGCCTCTGCTTGTCAGCATTCAAGCAGCCTGCATTCTATTGCGTTCCTACCTGGTTTTCGGTCTATTTTCCCTATCCTCAAAGTCAAGATTTTGCAGCCAGCCTTGTTCTTCCTTGACCCAGTTAGCTTTTGTTTGTTTTCCCTGCCTTCCATTATGTGTTCCTACAAACTTATCTGCACTTCAGACAATTTGGGAGTTGTCTCAAACCTTGGTTGTTGCCTGTTGAACGTGGATATGTTTTGGCAACAGAAGCAGCAGCACTCGCTGTCTGAATATGAGAAATGAAGGGAATGACAACAGACAGACTTTATGGACCAGTCTTGTGATGAACTGTAATCCGTTGCAAGCTGCCCCTGCTCTTGACATGAGTTTCCCTCTTTTTAAAAAGCTTTGGGAATGGGAATTACATGTGGCATCTGTGTCAAGGAGCTGTGGCAGTAATCTATAGAGTATTGTTGTTTTACTTACTATATTTATTTAGCAATATTTGAGGTTTTTTTAAAAAATCAACATTAAAATATTTTAATTAAAAATGCAAACCAGGCTGGTACAAAACAGAATCTCTCTCTCTAGCATTACCTTTATTTTGAAGAAGAATGGCAGGCAGCTGCCACTCAGCGGTTTATCCACCTGCCAACAAAAAAGCAAAGGTAGACCCAGGTAAGAGGGAGCCCTGTGGCAGGGTGGTGGTGGTGGCTAAAGAAAGTAATAAGTGACGTTCTTGTAAACTGATGCCTTGCAATTGGTGATATCCCTATGGTAGCCATTTTGTGAGTGGACAATCCCCAGCAGTCATTTTGGGAGGGTGGGTAAATGGCAATTCCAAGTAAAGAGGTGCTACATTTATGTCACCATCCATTTCTGGCCCCTGGGAACCACTGTGTGATCTCAAACAAGAGCCCAGGCCCTCCCCCTCTTCTCAGGGTCAGTCCAACACGGTGGTGAACATACTTGGAAGTATGTGCTCTCTTTTGACGCATCATAAAACAGCCACTGAACCATGGCATCTGATGCCCAAATGTTCAGAAAACTTTCTTTGAGACCATGAGCATCTGCCCAGTCCCTGTATCAGATGGGAATACTTCATTATTCCCAATCTCCAAACAAGAGCAGGAAGGCTCCTCTCTTCTCTCTGCTTCACTGCTCTTGCCTGGAGGCACCAATTAGCCTTTTCAGGAGGTATGTGAGCCAGCTTTGTTTTTGCCCTAGCTATGATAATTAGTTAGGTGCTCTCCCTCTTTGCTCATCCCCATCCAGGATTCCAGCAGAATCACTTGCCATTTCCTGTTTTTTGTGCAGATGTCAGTTTCCTCTGCTGGCAGGTACTGTAATTCTGACCTGAATACATTTTCCAATCTAAGAGACCTATTTCGCCCAATAATGAATCTGAAAAATGAGATTGTTTCTTTAGGAGATAGTAGCTATGAGAGAGATAGTTGGTAGGACAGCTAAGACACTTCTTTAGCCTGGCAGAAGAAGCAGGAGCAGTTATAGTTTCTTCTTCTGTCCTCCTACTTGTGTGACCTTCCTGTATCCTCATCAGTTAGAGCAAGCTGAGGGAGGGATGAGCAGCAAGCTGGGAACCAGCAGGATAATCTGTGGATGGAAAACATAAAGTTGGAAAGCATAGTGAAAGGTATTCATATTCTCCAGCTTTATATTCTTCTATCGTCTTATCCCTATTTCTGAACCCTCTCTCTTTTATCTTCTTGGGTTCCTAAGGGATGTTTTGACATTTTTATTTGCAGCTTTCATTTTTCTTCTTTAGATCACAATCACTTTGGGGCCTCTTGATCTCTCTTCTTTTGACATTTCCTATCTTGTATGCATTGTCTGTTGTTGCACTTGCTTACTGCAGACTCGCTTTGTTGCTCAGGGTGCATCGTATAAACAAGAGGGTACCGCAAAAGAATTAGGCATAACAGGGTTGTTTGTGTCTATGGTACAACAACAGGCTGCCTCTTGTGCTTGCTTGCCTGCACATCTCCGCCCAGGATCACAGCATCCTCTTGAGGAATAGCTTGGGTAGGAGAGGTTCTCCACGCCTGTTGGTTCATGCCACATTAGCCAAGCTCTTTTAGCTGCTGCTAATTTGCTCAGTGTTGAAACTTTGACCAGGCTGTGCTATCCAAACTTGCCTCAAGCACACCACATTTCTTGACTTACTCAGCCAGAGTTACACATGATGAAACAGACTAAGATAGAAAAACCACACCACTTCAGAACTTAGGTGATGGTTGTAGTGGTGTGACATTTTTGATTATTGCTCAAAATTCCTTGAAAACAGAGACTTAGGACATTTCCCTTGCAGTGATAGGGAGCCCAGAATCAGGAAGCTGCATCTACTGCCAGTCAGAAAAATTATCCTGCTTTCTTTCTCCCTGCAATCTTCATTTTATTTCATGCAATAGATTTTTTTTTGCAAAGGAGAAGATAATTTTGGTGACCTTCTCATGGGTAGTGGCTGGTGTTTTTGCTGATATGGGTGTTAAGAGATGACCAAGGGCTGTTTACTGAAGTCCTCCCTTTCCCACACTTCAGTTAAATCCCAAAGAAAGGCATAAGAAGAGAAAAACTTTCTTCCCCTTGGTCAGGAATTGTGGGCAACCAGGAAGACTTCAGGTGGTAGAAAGATGTGTAACCAAAATCAAATCTACCAGTAACATCTTTTGCCATCTCCAACAATAAAATAAGCTCAGAAAGACCACTGGAGAAATTTTATAGACATTCTTGAGCATCCTGGAAGAATTAGCCCTATTGTAAGTGGTCACCAAGGCCTTGTTGTCATTGTTGCTCTAGTTCACTTTTTGTGGTACCCTGTGGAGTGCAAGAAGGCTGTCCATAATGTCCATTGCACCATGTCATCAGAAGAGGGCATGTTCAATATATTTGAGGGTAACTGCTTCTTTGAAGATCATCCATTACATCTGTAAATGCCTTCTATGTTCCATGTAAGTTTAAAATTAAACTTATTAGTTTCAAGAATGGATAAAGTGAGATATGTGATTGGGATAAAAGCAAATTAGGAAAGAAACTTATTTATATCCATAGATTTGCAATACATTGTACAAACGTATTTGTGAATCTCAGCTCAAAAATAAAGATTGTGCCAGCCCCGTGAATGGAAAAATCACATGTAAT
The DNA here is from genome assembly GCF_035149785.1 of Candoia aspera. NCBI lineage: Eukaryota > Metazoa > Chordata > Lepidosauria > Squamata > Candoiidae > Candoia > Candoia aspera. Next base: position 316,969,020 of record NC_086153.1, read on the forward strand.
CCCAAATAAATAAAAATTGACAGATTAGCTCACTTCAAAGGTAGCCCCAGAATCCTATTATTTATTGGACCTCTGACATTCAGTAAACATTCAATACCACAGATGGCCTGAAAAATTCAGTATTAAAGTATCACATTGCGCTTAATAATTATGTTCTTCGTTTCTTCTGATTTTTTTTAAGTGCAGTATGTTAGTTGTGGGGAGACGGGGTTGTGGATTTTTGAAGTTTTTTCTTTTCATTTTTACCCATGATTATATCCATTTCTTTGTCATGTCTTTGTTCACTTTTGAGTCATGATTCACAGGAAGGAATATGGCCTTCAGTGAATCATTTAGTGTTTTAGTAATGGAGCTAATCTGGCAGATTAGCTTTTTCCAACCTGGTGCCTACCAGATTTATTGAACTATAAATCCCACTAAATGAGATAAAAACATGTTTATTATGGCTTATTTGGGAATCTTCCCTAATTTTATACCTGCAACAAAAATCTTGTGAGGTGGATTGGGCTGAGAAACATCATCTAGTGAACTCTATGTTCAATTGGGGCTTCAACTTGGATCATTCCACTCTGAGTCCAACACTTAAATACTACATTACTCTTGTGTAGCTGTCTGGGGAGGCATGCTGAATATTTTAGAGGGCAGTTAACTGAGGATCTGCCATTTCCAAATATATAACTTCTTCCCGAGTATTTATGAGCTCACTCTACCCTTTTAAACTTAGCTTGTCTTCTACAGAAAGTGTCTCTCCTTATAACTGTAATGGCTGGATATTCAAAATAAATTTCCTACCCCAAACACAGGGAGAAATCCATACATTTCAACAGCCTGAAAGGCTGTGCCTGTTATTGTGGCAGGCCCTTTGTCTTATCAGGAGATGCTTTACACATCTTGTTAAATCATAATGTGTTGTCACTCCTTTTTGTCTTAGTCCACTGTGTGAACTCAGCCAATTGTGACTTATTCAATAAACTGTAGATAAGTGGCAGTAAATTATGACTGAGGGTGTGAATCTAATCTCTAAGCACTAGAGAAGTACAGGAGCACTAACAGCCTCCTGAGCTTTATATTGGTGTCATGTGCTGCTTATACTGTTGAGACAGAAATATGAGAATATGGCTATTTTGAGTCTTACATTACAAGAAATGAGACAGAGCCCCAGCAATTGAAATGTTCAGAAACCTAGTTTCAGAAACCTAGTTTCAGAATGCAATGACATGCAATGACACCAGTGTTATTCACCTGGAACTTTCCTCCTAAGTTTGTTTCCAGATTCTGCACATCTATTGTCCTCAGACATTTCATTTCACTCCTTGATCTACTCAGATCAAAGTTTTTCTTTTAAAGTCCAAAGATCCTTCTTGGTTTGTGCTACATATTTTGATCACAAATCCAGGAAGGTAGTACTGGGTGATAATTATGTGCAAAGCAAGCAATGGGTGATGTATCCAGGATATTCAGGGTAAACATTGGGCATTTCCCCATGTTTTGTACAACATCAGAATCAGCTGCAGTCCTGTTTGATTTCCTGGTGTCTATTTTGGGGGGCTGAGTTGATTTATTTCTATCTCTGTACTGATTTATTTGAAACTACAACAAGGTTAGAATATTCTTTTGAATCTTTGCAGTTCTGCAGATACTGTGGGTGACCATTCTCCCACTGGTTGAAACTCTTGTTTTACCCTCAACCCCAGGTTCCTGGGCTCAAGCCGTTATTCCCCATCCTTACCCCACAGTGGATCAACATCTTGTTTCTGGTGCTTGTCTCTTCCTGAATGCCTTGTTTAGAATCTATCCACCCCATCCTCCAATCCAGCTGCTTTGGGAACATACAACCATGGTCACAGCTATTTTAAAAAAAAGCCTGATCACAACATTGTTGGCATGCTATCATTTTATCTTCACAACACACAGGGGTTTTTAAATGCAACAGAGGAATGGTGTCAAGGCAGCTGGAAGCCTTTGTGGGATTTCAGTGCTTTCATTTATACTTTTTAAAAACAATATAAGACCTTTATTCACATAACTTTGCATCAGAGCAACTGTTCATTTTCTTTTGCAAACAACTAGATAAATACACACAAATACATGTATGGAAATTTTGGATGTGGAATTTTATTTATTATTTTATTTATCAAATTTCGTCACCGCCCATCTCCCTCAAAAGAGGGAGTTACTAGTCATTTATTTCATTCCTATTTTTATGGAGTGGTAGAAGGGATTTTTATACTCCATGTGGAAAGATAATGTTCTCTGCTCTCTCCGGATGGTCAGCTGGAGAGACAGAAGGTGAGCACTGACTGGTTTATGGCGTTCTTTTCATACTCTGTGTTTGAAGCCTGGCAGAAGAGAAGAAATAACAAGTTGGTTCAAATCATTTAGTGAAGGATTAGAGGGGTGGAAATCTGATGGTGGGGCAGGGCCCTCTGTTTCAGAAGAGATGAAGGGGAAATAAGCTTTCATTTGCTGCAGAGAGAAGAGAGGAGCCTGTAAGCATAACAGCACTTATTCCCAAGAGGCCGGCAAGAATGGATGACTTCACAGAAGAACTGACTGCTTGGTGATCCTGGCAGAGAGGATGTAGGTGATGCAGAAGCGGTGCTTCTCAAGCTAGGTGTTACCTGTGTTCATCAGTTAGTTCAGCATTCCCTAAACTTGTAATAGGAAAGAGCTAAGTGGTATAGCTGTGCATTGAAACCCAATGTCTATTTTCTCCTTGGAAAAAGTTAATTTCAGGAAAGGACGAATTTCAGCAGAGAATCACCATGGAATATAGAAATATATAGAAACCACCCAGAGTCCCTCTTTTGTGGGAGATGGGCGGTGATGAAATTTGAAATATAAATAAATAAATGTTTACTTAGAGCACTTTTTTAATTGGAAAAGAAGACAATTGAATATAATTCACTCTTCTCTTTACCTTCATTTCTGCTGTTTCTGCTTATGATTGTCTAATTACACAGCTCATATCCAACTGGGAATTTTATATATCCTCCACCCATTGTGGTGCTACTTGCTTCATCTCATTTTATAGAGGATCATTCTTCCCTTTATAACAGGGAGTGCAAACTGAAACCCAGCTGTCGCATACAGCCCTTGAAAGTCTTGGATATGGTCCTGGGTACCCTCAAATCTGCTGCTGAATAGTTTGAAATGTGACAAAAGGTGGTACAATACACTTCAGAAATCATTGAGAAGAGATGCTTTGGAATGGGAGGAAACATGAATTCTTGTCTACTACTCTTTAAAACAGCCTTGGAATTGTCCTTCTGAACCACCTTTTGGGAATTGAAATGTGAAGCATTGCACATTGCTATTAGCTATTGATTGATTTTGTGACATCAAGTTGGTACTGATGCTTGGCAACCACCTAGATAGATCTGTCCTCAACCTGGCCCGTCAAGTCTTCCAATGGTGCACCCATCGCCACTATAATTGTCCATCCACCTTGCTGCTGGTTGTCTTTTCTTCTCTTTCTTTCCACTTTTCCCAGCATTATGGATGTTGAGCCTGGTCATTTGTGCCTCATGAGAACCTTCTGATGGAGTTGTTCTGCAACCCATTTGTTTGTTTTCTTGGGTATCCTTCGTAATCTCAGGAGTTTTCTCCAACATTAAAGTTCAAAAGAATCATGACTCTTTTTATCCTGCTTCTTCAAGTCCAGCTTTCATTTCCATAGAATATCACAGGGAAAAACATTGCCTGCCCATATCAAACTGAAATTTTGAACCAAATCACATTTAACAAGTGTTCTGGCTTTTGTTGTTGTTGTTGTCATTATTATTATTATTCCTTCTTGGATTGTGGCCCCTAATAGGAGCATCCTGAAGGAGGAGGTAAAAAAAGTAAAAATTGCAGCTATGACTGTGTGATTAAAACCCTGCCCCTTTTTAATGAGTGTTGCGATGTGCATAGAAAAGAGGTAGAGCTTTAATTTCATGGTCATGTCTGCCATCTTAACTTTTTTGGCGCTGCACCAGCATACCTCACGAGGACAAGTGGAGCTCTTGTTTAGAATATAAGTTGCACAACATTGTAGTCTGGCTTCCTCCCTTAGCTGACTTGAGCTTTGATGAAACTTCATGAATGAGCAATATGGCATAGCTAGTAAGGAATCTTTGTTATACACTAAGACAGAAACCATTACAGATGGATGATGGTCCACTAACAGAATGAAGTTGCAGCCCTTCTTCTGTGTTAAACTCAGTACCTCTTTCTCTTACCCTTCCATAGCTTAATGGAACCCCTGCTTTGCATGTCTTATGCTTGGTGACTGTTAGTCAAGGATGTTAAGGTATTCCTTCTCCAAGAAAACCAACATATCTCCCACAACTGTGACCAAATACAACGGAATCTTATACTTCTGCTACAAATATGCGGGCATCTTTCTCATCTTAAGCTCCCTGGAGGCATATCAGAAAGACAGAGAGTAAGAACTTTGAATCACCTAGGAAACAACATAATTGGGGCTTGCAGATAATTATTTCAATTATTTCTCAAAGCATGTGTGTCTATGTGTATGCATATGCATATACATATACATATACGAACAAGCAATCTAGCAACAGTGAGTGTAATCACATAAATAGTATTCATCAGACAAATGAAGAGGACTTAAAAGTAAATCTCCCTGAATGCATTACAATTTTCCTCAGGAGAGAGTTCCCTAATTGGGATGTTGCTATCAAGATGCCTGAACTGCTCATGGGATTTCCAAGAGGGTCTCCCCATGTAAGTCCTTAGTTGGCAGGTGGTATTGAAAGAGGCAGTCTTTACAATACTGGGTTATGAACCACTTAGGACTCTATAGTATGATCTTGAGTTGGACCCAGCAATTCTTTAGAAGACCAGGATTACGCGCTCACAGTTAGCTGCCCCATCTAACAATTGGGCAGCTGTTTCTGCATTAGCCAAAGCTTCCTGATTATCTTCTGAGATCGCCTCACACTGAGTCCATTGGAGTCATCTAGTCAAGGGATGGCCATGGATCACTGAAACAAAGCTATCTCAAATTTAGGTAGAATCATAGTTAGTGCATCTGCCAAACCTGAACATGAGTCCTCTTTGCCTGTGTAACCACCTATGCCTGTAATGTCAGCTTGGAGTCAAGGGCAACACCCCACATTCCGTGCCTGTCCCTTTGAGAGGAATGCTCTTTGTCCAGATCAGACTTTTCAGATATATCTTTTGACCAGTGGTGGAAGACAGATCTTTGGCGAGTTCCAGTACAATTCTTCCTCTGTTCATTATTTAATTAGGCAGGGAGAATAAATATCCTTATCTACAGAGCTGTGATTGAGATGACCTCCCCCTCCACACCTTTATGCATTAAAAAAAGTTCTTTCTAAATATTTCTCTTTTGGAAACTATCTCTGAGATACTTGGACGATTTGATACCCACAATTTTCAAAATGGGGGTTTACTCTGAGGGCTGCCAACAGTCTCACAGCAGGCTGCCGTCATCACACATTCCATTCCTATTCTCTCCTCATATGGACTCTGCTGAAGCTGTTCCATTGGAGGAAACTTTAATTCTGAAGATAAAAATTTATTTATCAGAGCCTGGGGAGATGTGAGCTGGACAACTGCAACTTTACTTAGATTGCAGTAGGACATGAGGAGGAGGGGGAGGCAGGGGAGGGAGGACTAAAGAAGACCATGACTGAAGGTTATCCAAACTCCTCTGCATTTCTATTAATCAGTTTCCAACGGGGTAGACCATTTCAGTCTGTGGCAGGAGAAATAACCAAGAGATCCATGACTTCTTCAAAAGTAGATGATGTATAAACTTCTGGTGGCTGGTGGTTTAGCATCATGTTTCAGAGAGCAGCAAGAGTAGAGTGGTGAACTGCCCATGATTTAAGATTTTTTTACTCGGGTTATTTTGGGATGAGGTTAGAGTTGTACTTCTTTTTCTCTTAAAAACATATTAAACCGGTTTTAGAGTCTGTTTGGTCAATATATGGCAAACATAATATCAATGTTCAGAGGAGACTCTGGGGTCTTCAAAAGGAGATTCCAGGTCTATATAGAATAGATATATGTTTTCTGTAGATTAGGGAGAATACCACCTCAAAGGAATAATGCAGCAGTCAGCTAGGAACCAGTTCCTTTGAAAAGGGTGGAAGGAAGTATTCTTTGAAGTCGGTGGCTTAGGTCAGCTGAGTTTAGGCCCCACTCAACAGATGCCTGTTGAAATGATAGTACTTACTTCTGGATTTGTCTCTATACATGTAAATTAGTAGATGCATGTTTTATGCAGATTATACCTTCAGAGTTTAGATTTATTTATTGATACGCATGTATATGTGAACAAAGAACAGATCTTTTAAAACTTCTTTTGAGAATGCACATCCTTTGAGAAAGGAGAGAGACTGCAGTGAGCTGAAGGCAACCTGCAGTGCAGGTTTCTTTGTCTGGAGTTCTCATACTGGTTAATATAAGATCAGGGAATGCACAGACCAGGGTGTTCACAGGTACGGTTAAAATAAATCAAAATGGCAGCCCCAGTAGTGGGATTAAAGCTTTGCTTGTTTTTTATGTGCAGGCAGAGCTTTGATCACACTGCCATCTTGACTTTTTGACCACACTTTGCAGACACCCTGAGGGAGTGCATGCAGATTGGCCCTATTTATGCTTTGGGGCTGTATTGCCCACCTGTACCTAACTATGGCCCAGTCATGCCTTGACAATAGCAATTTCTCCCCCTGTCCTCATGATGTTGACTTTATCTTGGCCCCAAGAGGTGAAGCATTCTTAAGTTGCTATAAATGATATTGGTATTAAAGCAGCATTTCCCCCTTTTATTCTGACACCATCCAAGGACAGCCTCATGGTTTATAAGATCTATTAAGGTTTGTCACCCATTTTCTAGAAGGAAAGTCAAGTATTGCATTAAAGAGAGGGTAAGAACTGACGATGGGGAAAGAACATTTCATGCTGACATAGTTTCCTGCCAACTCAAGGATGAGTGGAGGGGACTTCAGCTCTGCAGACGGGAAAGGATTTGGGTATGTGTGAATGAAAAAAAAAATTGCCACAGTGTAAAGGGGGGGCTGTTTGTGGTCTTTGCTAATTCTGATGAAATGAGTTGATCATATCTGCTCCTGTCTTTGATTTATTCTTCTAATTCATTGTTCCCCAAGTATATGCCTGCAAGATGGGGAGTTCAGCCCCACTATCTGAGGCAGGTGGTGTTTAGGGGAGTTTTAATCGAACACATCTGGAGGGCATCTAGATTGGGGAATGCTGATGTCTAGTAGCACTCAGGCCACCTTTTCACAGCTTTCCTCACTGGCAAACATGCTCAGTCTGGCCTAGCCAGGGTAGCTGTTCCTTCTGTGGAATGCTAAGTGGTATGCCTAAAAGCTGGGCGTGAAGTGATATTATCAGTGTTAATATATCAAATACTTACTCTCTTGAATGCTATTTGACTATGCAGCCATGTTTTGAATTGAAATGGAGAAATTTCCTTTGCTGGCTTGTTTTTAAAGAAAGGGGGAAAAAACCCCTGCCATGTCTTCTTCCTCTGGTTTCTTCTTACTGGTGCAATCAGGCCTAGACAAAATGAGCTCCTAAGGAAGGGTTGTGTCCCTACTTAGAATCCAGGCCTCTTGGATTCCTCCCATCTTTTCTATTTGAGATGGCTTGGTGCTTGTCTCTGGGAGAGAGCTGGAGAGGACTTGTGAAAGTGCGTTCCCAGCATTTGGTGAGGAAAAACATGGTTTTAGGAATGGTGGATGACTTGTTTAATTGACTTTCTCTCGGTAGCTTAAATATATTTTTTGTCACTTCTACGGCTCTGAGAATTCCTTACGTAAAAGAGTATAAGATTTGAGATTCCGAGACAGTGATCTTATGGACACAACAAACAGGGGTGGCACGGAGAGATTACCCAGAACAGAGAGCAAGAGGTTAATAAAAGGTGATGAAGAAATTCTGCTTCAGCAGATACAATCAATCTGCAGCTCCATTTCGGAATGTGCTCAAAGCCAAACCAGAGATGTATCAAATACATTGCACTCAGTACGCTCATGTTTAGAAATGCTTTTTAGTAGCCACTGGGTGAAGTGGGTGCATTGGTACAGACGGAAAGGTTGATGAGGAACTTAGGATCATAGAATCATAGGAGTGGAAGCTACTTTGGAGGTCTTCTTTTCCAACTCCCTGCCTAATTATGTGTACACCTAGATCAGTGCACATTACACCTCTGCTTGGCGAGCTGCATTGGCTCCCAGTTTGCTCCTGGTTCAGTTACTGTGCTGTTGATGACACCTGCCCTTTGGAACACCATCCCCCCGAGGTGAGATTGGCTCTAATCTTGTTAGCCTTCTGGAAGAGCTTGAACACACAGCTTTGCCATCTGGCCTGGGGATCCAGTGACGTTGGTGGAGAATCTGCTAAATGGCTGCATTTCAAGGGAAATGAACGGTGCTCTCCCTCAGATAATATTTTTTATGGTTTTAAAGTGATATTTTTAAGTGTTTCTAATGATTTCTGTGGTTATTTTTTTGCTGGTTTTGTGCTGTTTTTTGGTTTTTTAACTTTGTAAGCCACCCAGAGTCATGGCAGTGAGATGGCAGCCATATTAAGTAAGTAACTAACTAAATTAATAAATAAATGACTGCCATATCATATCATATCTCATGGCTCATGGCTCATATCATATATGTCTCTCCTCAGTCTTTTCTGCATACCAAACCTACCCACTCCCTTTAACTGTTCTTCATAGCCTCCAAGCCCACTCATCATCTTTGTTGTTGTTCCCTGCACTCTTTCCAGATCCTTAGCATCCTTTTCGTATTGTGATGACCAGAACTGCTCATCATTGCAGCATAGTGTAGAACTATCATCTGTCATGATGTCAACATTATACCTCTGTTGATGGAGGTATTGTGTTAGTTCTTTTGGCAGTTGCAGTACAGTTTGGTTAACTTCATAGAGAATGACCACACTAATTGTCCTTCTACAATGTATTCAGCACTAAACAATGGTTTACAAACCACAGGATGATTTAACATGTCATGTAAAACAAACCATAATAATAAATCACAATGTAATTTGGTTTTGCTTATTAGTTGTGTGAATATAGCCAATATTGTTGTTAACCATGGCTTATGGTTAAAGCATATTTTGCAAACACATCTCCTGTCTCCCCAGATTATCTTTGCTTCTTAATGCAGGGGCAAATATTTAGGTACATTGAATAGCAGTAAATTACTACTACTATTATATTGAAGAACTTGGACCAATTCTTGTTTTTACAAAGCAGCATTCCTCAAGATCCTTAAAGTGAATTAAATATGCGATAAGCTTAGAGCATTTATTTTAATTTTTTTAAAAAAAATTCAAACTCCCATAATTTTATTTTTAAAAAAGAGCACAAAAGGCAAAACAGAAACGAAAACATTTTGAAATGAAGTGTGGCTTCAGCTACCAGAAAAAAATGCTTATCACTATTAAAAAGTATTCCTTGATCTTGCTTTCAGAGTTTGTCCAAAGGAAGAGATTAAAAACCAAAATGTTGAAATTGTTCCAGAAGGAATGTGTTAACTGTCATGGCAACAATATGATTTGTGTCTGGGGTGACTGTGCATAAAGCAAAGTCATTGCATGAACTTGTTTTCACCTATCAGGACATGCAAAGCAATCTAGTCAATTTCACACTTCCAGCGATTTATCTGAATGTATTAGCTGTCTGAACTCACCAGTTTTCTTGGCAGTTACTTCTAAGTATGAGATTCCGAATCAGCATCTCAGTCTCTTCCCTTAAATTGGCTTGTTTTGTTACTTCTATCTGTAGGTTGGAAAGCCAATTTTATGTTTTATTGTATGTTATATTCTTTGTGCTACATTTCAAGACAAACCTCTTCAAAAGTGATTTTCAAAGCACTTCTGGTGGGGATATGGCAGGCTGAACAGCTGTGCCCATGGGCTCCACGGGCAGAACTGACAATGTGGCAGTTTTCACAGGCTCAGGCAGGATTTTCTTGAAGCCATGGAGTGTTTTCCTGGACAAAGAAAACACTTGGAATTATCCCATCTGTCCTCCGGAATGCCAACTTGTAGCTAGAGGATCGCAAATGGTGTTTGTGCTCCTCTGGTAAAAGCTGCCGGGATGCTGGGACATCACCATTTCCAAGCTGCGCTGTAGCCTTAAAGGGACACTAAGACTGGCCACCCCATACCTGAACCACCCAATTTATATTTTTTAAAGTTTATGTACCCTAAGAGAGGCTTTTTACAGCAAGGAGAAGCGGGCTCTCTTGGCGCTTATTGTTATTTTTGGGGTTAATTTTTTTAAAATAAATTCTCTTTAAGTTTTGGCTTGTTTCCCATCCAAATGTTAAAGAGGCTTTGAGACTAAATAATTGTCTCCATGTTATTATATTTGTACTGGATTTGAAGAAATTACCATTCTCCTACATGTTGAATCAGCTGATTTGAACCTTCAGTTTCCTGTTTACTTTCTCTTGAGAACACTCTGCTATTCACTCTCACTTCATGTAAACAACTTTTGAACATCCTCATATCTTTGACTTTCGCTGATTGAGTTCCTAGGGGGCGCCATAATCTACTGCATGAGACATGGAGGAATTCAAGCAGACTTTCTCTGATTTCCATCGAGACTTAAGCAACTTCTTTCTAATTCTTACCAACTTTTTATGCAAGGCATTCAGGACGTTGTGGAAGATATGAGCTTTAAAATGTTTCATCTGGTTTGGGATGTTGTAGATGAAATGGAGGAATTTAACAGTGTCAGGAATGTCTCTTCAACTTCTGCTGAGATGCTGGAGGAAGATTAGACAGTGGAATTGAAGAAATTAAAGGGACAGACTGAGTTGCAAGCTATAAGTGAAATGGATCTTTTGATGGAGTGCCTTAGAAAAGAAAGGGTTAATATGTATGAGAGTTCTCTTGAAGAGAAGTCAGAGTTTTTGAGGGGGGCGGTTGGGCTGTCTGATTTCTTTAAGAAAAAAAGGCTCTGTGAGTAATGTGGCGATATGTAAATGCTTTGGTTTATTTTGAAGTGGGATAAGGGTTTAAGTATATTTATCTGGATTGCTTTAAGAGTTTGGCTGACTTTATTTACTTTTAATTATTTTAATTAAGATTATCAAGGTATAATAACAAAAAAAGGAATAATGTTTGATTTTGGGTTTAATGATTAAGATTGTTAAAATTGCTGTATTAGTATAATGGTAGACAATGCATATGTTTTTTATTATAGTAGACAGGAATGTATAGAATAGTAGTAGGGAGGAAATAAATAAATGTTATCTTTGGGGGGAAGTTGATTAGGAGGTTTATACAGTATATATATTCTTTTTAATATAAGGGGAGGGAGCAACTATATTTAGTGATTTTTATAATGTGCCAGTGGTATGATTTATAGAAATAATGTGACTTTAATATAGAGTAAGGGATTGATTATGGACAATTGCATATTCCTGCTGTTAAAAGTCAGAAGTCATCTTTTTCTGTAATTTTTCTATAATTTTTTTTTTGTGTTTTCACATCTTTTCAGTTCTTTTTTTCTTTCTCTTTGTAGTTTTTTATTTTTCTGTAGCTTTTATCTTTGTTTGAAATTTAATAATTTAATAATATTCTTATTTAAAAAAGTGATTTTCAAAGCTGAAAAGACAGCAAACATCATGGTCTAACAACCCAAAACCTCTGGATTCATCAGACAGGTCAAGTTTGTCCCAGAAATGGACCAATCTCTTAAGTACAGAAAGTGGTTGCAGTTTGAAAGATGTAAGAATCAGGCCATTTGTCTGCACTGTCTCCCTCTTCACTCCACATCATGGTGCAAGATCAGAATGAGTGCCACAGTGAAGTCACTCCAGAGAATTAAACCCCAGAGAATTAAATCCAGAGAGATTGAGCCAAACAATATAATTGCGGAAACTCTACTGTGTTTTGTGCTCAGCTTGATCGCATTCTTCTTAACCATTTGCTTTGCATACATGACACAAAAATCTATTAAGTGCCTTCTCCATGAATTACAAGGTAAGCAAGAATTTCAGACAGTTGAATGTTTTAACTTATAATGCCTTCAATAGTTCTTACCGGTTCCAAGGCAAACTTCGGCACAGGATATGCTGTAGGGTATCTCTACTACCAGTCCTCAGAGTTCCTTCCAGTTCCTTTCTCCTGGTTGATCTTGGCAACAGATCACACAGCTCAATATAAACTATGTCCATTGTTAACTTGGTCTAACATTCTTCATGGCTGGAACAACACTCCTGTTCCCTGCCACAAACACCTTCAGCCAAACTGTTGTTGTACCTCCCAAAGGTTGTCAGCTATTTTTCTTTTCTGTATGTGTATCTCTTTGTTTCTACACACACACACATGTGCCTGTCTGGTCTCTCTATCTATCTCTCTATCATCTCTATTTCTATCTCTATCATCTCTCATCTCTATTTCTATCTCTATCATCTCTATCATCTATCTTTATCTATCTATCATCTATCAATCTGTCAATCTATCATCTATCATCTATCTATCATCTATCTATATCTATCATCTATTTATCATTATCTACCTATCAGCTGTCTGTCTGTTATCTATCTATCTATCTATCTATCTATCTATCTATCTATCTATCATCTATCTGTCTATCATCTCTATCTAAGGCTTGGCAATGATGTGAAGTGGGTAGGACCACTTTAGAGGTGTGGGTAGGAATTAAATATTCTGAGTTTGTGAGGGTGGGTTTGCTTTTTTGAAAAACTATGAATCCTATTTTGGGGTTTATATTACAATTTGTGCCTCATCTCAGCAAGGGAAACCATGCCGCCATATTTTAACACTGCAGTCACAGTTTGTCCACCTCAGCTGTAGCGACGTCGAAGCAATGAATGAAGTCTGTTTTGGAATTTAAGACAGTGAAGGCCTGTGTAATCCAGGATTTGGTGAACACAATGGACAACCATTATGTCTTTGGGAAAGCTTACAATAAGGATGTGATAGTAATATTTATTTTCTATTTATTCATTAAATGTATATCCTGCCTTTTCTCAGTTCAAGGCAGCTTACATGGGATTCTCCCTTCTTTTTATCCCCACAACAATTTCCCAGTGAGGTGGGTTGACCTGAGAGAGGGTGACTGTCCCTAAATCACCCAGTGAGTTTCCATGGCAGAAGGTGGATTTGAGCCTGAGTCTCTCCAGTTTTATTCCCACATCTTTACCAATATACTTTGGTAGCTGTAGCACCTCTTGCTCCTGTTTGCCGGTGTTTATTACTGAGAGACAGTGTTATCACTTCTGTAGGAAATGAATAGGCATCATAACTGTTAGCCAGCCATCAGTAGCCTTTTCCTCCATAGATTTGTCTAACCTCCCTTTAAAGACTCAAATTTGCAGTTTTCATTACTTGTTTGGTTTCATGATGCGGTCTATTTTGAATCTCCACCATTTACTTCATTGGATGACCTTCAGGTATAATACTAGTAAACAGGGAGGAAACTTCTCCTTCTCCTAGACTTTTTCTGGACATCATGCATAATTTTATACACAGAGTTCAAATACATACTTTCGTTAGGTAATTGGTAGCTAAAAAGAAGCCAAAATATTTTCCAAAGCAGAACAACAAAAATCCCTCTGTTATTAGTATGTTAAGGTAAACTTCCATCAATCTGAAGAGCTGCTTTCCCTGAAAATACAGCTGGACACATATGGCTTTTCAGAATTTCCACTCAATTTGAGGGCAGAGAAATTGGATGGACAATTTCTCCACATTTCTTCAGAATTCTCCAATAATTGTTGAAGGAAACCTCCTTAAAGGTGACAAAGCCAATAGAAGGATTTTCCCTACATTGTTATCCTTACAATTTAACAGAAGAATAGGAAACTACAGAGGCTGAAGACCATTGGAAAGATGGATGTAAACGAAAAGAGGACATTCAGAGATACACTCTTTGGCTATCTTGTGGTTAGATATGTGTGAAAACACCACATTTGACTTATGAAAATTGGTTCTAAAATGTGTCCTCCTTTGAAACAGTTTGTAAAGCAAATTCTCTTTCACCAAACTGAAAGAGAACTGCCAGAAAAAAGTGCAGGTGAATTTGCCCAGCACTAATAAAATACCAGTTATGGTTTTAGAAAGACTTGTGTTGAGATTATGGCAAGAAAAGAATTAAATTTGTGCCCTGCAAGATGCTGAAGCTGTTCCTCATGGCTGCTATTTAAACATATACACAAATACAGCAAAGACTAATTTAATTTGTACACTTTGTATCATCTCTAGTTTAGCATTCAGCTTTATACAACATGAGGAAATATGGTGTAATCAGTTGGTTCAAGGGTATACTGCTAAAATGATTCAAGATGGTGTCTGTTTGGTAGCAGATACCATCTTGACTTTTTGTGACACCTCCCCTCCATACACACTATGGACATCCTGCAGGCAAAATTCTGTCTTTCTGGGGCAAAATCTAACCCTTCAGGGTTAATTGATTGGATTGATTAATTGCTTTTTTATGTTTCTGCAACTCACTAACCCTCACCCTCAGTGACCTGGTTAAGTGTATTGTGGGAACAGAGCCATTTTTTCAATCAATGAGGCAAAGATAAGATTAATCCTTCTGCCGTTTTAAACTGAATACTAATACACCCTGACCTTTTATAAATCTTGGATGTAAAAAGGGCAAGTACTACTACTAATACTAACAACAACAACAACATGACGGTGCAGCTGCCTTTCATATATTGTACATGACATAGATGGGAAACTGAGGAAAAACCCTATAGGACAGAGTAGACAGAAGACCTGTTTGTCTTTTTTATTTTAAAGCATAAACAAGGCTTTTAAAAAGTGCAGCCAAGGTGTCTGGATTACAGCCCAGCTACAAAGGTGTTTGTGTCTATGTGTGCATGTGTGTTAGTGTCTGTGTGTGTGTGTAAGAGAACTGGAAGAATAAAATCTGGAATAAATTTATTAAGGCATATTAGAGATTAGAGGTCACTCCTAAGATTAGAACCATGTGCGTTGAGAGTATCTACATAATTGAGCAACCGAACATAGTAATATAAGGTGGATTCTACCTGGGGAGTCCAAGGCCATGATTTCCTTTGTCCTTCAGCCTGAAAGCCACATGTTCGCTCCCTGCCCACCCTTACCCACTCCTTCCCGGTTGCTGCTTCTCCTCCATCAGCACTAATGAATAATGGATGAAGAACAGTTTATAGCTAAAACAGATGAGCCTCCCAAGATCTTTAAAAGCTTAATGATAATGGCTTTGCAGAGAAATTGAACATAGACTTCTGTAATCTTGTTTTGTAAGCGATTTCTTAAACATATACTGTCTACCAAGTCTGAACCAGCAGAGATTTCAGTGCAACCTGCCTTGCTGAGCTGATTTCCCAAGCTTAACAAATAGGTATGCTGGTAAATTTTGAATTAGTTACCAGATCCCATTGGAAGGATATTTCTCTGGATCGGCATTTATGCCACTCAGCCAACTCCCAATCCCATTTGCAACTCCTTGGCCCCGCTTGCACTTGGAAAGCAACTTCTATAGCTAGGGCAGCTTCCTCAAGATGGTGACCTCCCATGGTATTGCAGCATTCATCTTCCATAATTCTTACCCAGAAAAGGCCTTCTGGTTGAGCAGTATGGATACTGAAGACTAAAATGTCTAGTTCTTGCTGTACCTAGTGCATCCCTAGCTATAAATCCATAAAGTTTCTGGCCACATGTACTCCTAATAATGTAGCATTTTAATAATGCATTTTAAATACGTAAATGACTTTTAGAGTTAAACACTTTAATTTCAAAAGACAAGCATGAATGAACAATAAAACAATAAGCCCATTTAGGCAGAGAAACACTGTGTTAAAGATTCTCTTAAAAGAAAAAAAGAAAAAAATCGTATTCAAGATGCACAAATAACTTTACTTATTAAAGCTGGGCAGTGCTTCAGATTCAGTCTCCAAAAGATTATTTGGAACATGTGGGAGCGCAAACATAGCACCTAGCTGCAGCTCATTAAAACAACTGCATTTCCCTATGCTCCAGATCATCTTTTGGTATTAGGATCCAAAGCACTGCATAGTTCAATTATTTAAGTTCTGCTTTTCCTAAATGATTCAGAACAATATTCAACATGAAGACCAAAATACATTAGTAAAAATATGAAATCTTTAAGACAAATGCTTCGCAAACCTGAATCATACAAAATACAAACCTCATAGTAGCAGAACATGCAGTAATAAATTACACTGATTAGCAACAAAAGGTAACACTTACTTGGTATCAGGTTCGAGCCCTGATGCTTCATGTACACAACGTTGTTTTCCTGGCAATAACATGGAAGTAGATCACTACTGATTTCTATGAGTTTTTTGAATCCCCATTTTAGTATATAAACTTGTCAGCTTTTCAAGATCAGCCCAAGTGTTACCATATCAGATCTAAGTATTCACATTAAAATTTTCTGAAATAAAAGCATATTTTATTCTTTGCATTATAAAATCTAAAAAGCATATTCACTCAGTCATTCCTTCAAAAAATCGAGATTTATATAGAACATTTAGAAATTAGGTTATTACATGATTTATTAATAAACAACTTGAAAGAAAAACTTTAAAGACAGTGAATTTTCAAATATTCCCTATGCAATCCCTTTTTATGTTAAGTGGACATAGCTAGAATTGCAATATTATGGTAAGAAAACTAAATTTTCTTAGGCTGTATTCACTGGGTCATAAAGTAGTTTCTTTGGTTTTGGTTATGTTGTATAACCCAGATATTATAGCATATTGTACAAGCCTTGGTTGAACTATTGTCTTTCTTGTTGTATGAATGCAGTTCATGTCATTTCCCTGATATTTTACATTCTAGAATGAGCAGCTTGCTGAAATGTGCTGTGTCCCTAATATACCAGCTGATAAGTGTTCTAGAAAATGGTGAGAAGCTGTTCTGGCAGGCTGCGTCAAATGCAGATTAGTCCAGGTGCACAGATATTATTTTTACATCATGAAAAGATGCTAGTTTGCCCTGTGTCACTGTGAAGAACCTTCACTTTAGCCCTTTAGTCAAGTGATGCTGAAAAAAGATAGGAAACTCTCCAGAGACTGAAACACCTCTAAAGTGCAATTGTGTATGATGAAACCCACAAGGAGATAAAGTGCACTGAATGCCACCATAGGTGCCATTAAAACTAAGCAGATCTGCCACAGTATATCTCAGTATCTCTGAGCTCCCCTGCCTAAATTTAGACAGCAGTCAAAAGTCATTTTCTGATCAAATATACTTTGCACTTAGTTGCCTCTGCTAAATCAAGACTGTTCTTCTAGAAAGAGAACTATTAAGCTATTTAAAGAAAGAGATTTGGCGAAATAGGAGCGATAGCCAGATGTTACCTCAGTATAAGATGCCACTTTCTTTGGTGCTTTTTGAGGAATGTTATAATTCTGATCCAAATTGGCCCATGAGTGGCCTTGGGAACTTGGCTGCAGGTTCCAAGTCAACTTTAAGCAATCCCTTCTCATACAAATGTTAATCGAAGTAGGTTAAAAGCTTGCTTTCAGTTTTCCTAGCCAATTAAAGTTTTTTAAACTAGGTGGAGGATTGGCTACTAAGTTAATATAAAGCCTACCGCTCTTTCAAATATTAGAAGGATACGATCACGATGGTCACATAAAATTTTAGCTTCTGTGACATTACATTCTGTGTAATGTAATCTCTATTTTGTTAAGGAAATCCTGGGGATTAATCCAGATAATCTGAAAAAGTACATTGTACATTCCTCTAGGACCGTACCTCTTCAGAAAGCAGACTGAAGTGGTGATGGGGAAGTGCCTGGTGATTGAGGCAGTAGTTTAATCTACGAAAAACTATATTCATGTTTTTCTGTTGCTCTGGTGTTTGGTTGCTTCTTGGGTAAGATACAAGATACAATGCATTTTCTGTGGTATAGATGTCCTATACATTGTACCAGTTCATGTATTTGGATCCTAAATGCACACTTCTGTAAAGTGATGCTGGCCTATTATATTCCAAGATATCTTGGTGGGACTATTGGTGCAACTTCTCAAGTATTTCTGATTGATGTGTCACCTTCCATTGCTTCTTTAAAAAAAGTATGCTCTAGCTGGAATTTGTCCATATTTTACTAAGAACAACTTCCAATAAGACTGGCAGAACAGAATGTCTACCAGATTAGTTATTAACACAGGTGCTAATTTTTCAAAAATGTTATTTTATTCAGCATGTTACACCTATTTGCCAAAATCTACACTCTTAGGCATTGGAGCCATCACAATGATTAAGGCAATGTCCATTCAGTCTTTAGATTCGCTGTCATCCCTTTTATGCCCTAAATTTCTGCACCACAGTATTACATTCACACCATTAATATTCAGTTTAAAATACCTGTAAATTGTAGTAATTTAGTGATTTTATATACTGTCTAGCAATTTGTACTGTAATTTTTAGCATTATAGTTTTATGTAATATTTAACCTCTTACAGATTTATATGTTTATTATTTTGAAATCCTAACTCATATCTTAATGGTATTGGTACTATGTTTCTACATTTGCGCTAGCACTTTAAACCCTAGTTAATCTTCTAATACACACGTTGAATTATTGGCATAATGGGATGGTTTTAATTTTAGCGTTGAACGTAAATTTTGGTTATTGACTAAAATACGGGACTTCTACTACTGCTCCTCTGTGATACATTATGGTTGTTTCTTGAATATCTGGCCATAATGAAGTTGAACAAGCAAGTTGTTTTAAAGGAAAAAGTCTGTTCAGTTCTTACTGTATGCAATTGGTAAATTGGTTAGATATTGACATGGTTTTAATGATAGTGAGGTACATTTTAAAATATAACTACTGCAGTTTCTTTGTTTTGTTTTTGGTGGTAATAGTAGTAGCAATAGTAGGAGAGTCCCCACCCCAAGATGGACTACAGGAGAACAATAGTTTTGTTACCATTCCTCATTTTGGACATTTGCTCTTCTCATGATCCTGTTCTTCCTGGTCTTGTAAGCTTTCCAGTGTAGCATTCCTTGGCTAGATTTCACCCTAAACTAGGTCTGGCTCAAACTTGCCTTAAAATACCAGAACAAGGAGAAAAAGATATAGTCGAGATCTATTGTCTTCAGAATTCAAACAAATGAAGAGCTTGCAGTGTAATTCTGTTTTTTGATTAGCTGTCCCTGCTAACATTTAAACAGCTGTATAGGATAAAGGCAGAGGGGGATGTTATGTAAACTCCAGGCCAAAATGGGCATGATCAAAAACAAAGATGGCAAGGACCTAACAGAAGAAGAAGAGATCGAGAAAAGGTGGCAAGAATACATGGAAGACCTGTATAGGAAGGATAACAACATCGGGGATAGCTTTGATGGTGTGGTCAGTGAGCTAGAGCCAGACATCCTGAAGAGTGAGGTTGAATGGGCCTTAAGAAGCATTGGTAATAACAAGGCAGCAGGAGACAACGGCATCCCAGCCGAACTCTTCAAAATCTTGCAAGATGATGCTGTCAAGGTAATGCATGCTATATGCCAGCAAATTTGGAAAACAAAGAATGGCCATCAGATTGGAAAAAATCAACTTACATCCCCATACCAAAAAAGGGGAACACTAAAGAATGTTCAAACTATCGAACAGTGGCACTCATCTCACATGCCAGTAAGGTAATGCTCAAGATCCTGCAAGGTAGACTTCAGCAATTCATGGAGTGAGAATTGCCAGATGTACAAGCTGGGTTTAGAAAAGGCAGAGGAACTCGGGACCAAATTGCCAATATCCGCTGGATAATGGAAAAGGTCAGGGAGTTTCAGAAAAACATCTGTTTCTGTTTTATTGACTATTCTAAAGCCTTTGACTGTGTGGACCATAACAAATTGTGGCAAGTTCTTAGTGGTATGGAGATACCAAGTCATCTTGTATGCCTCCTGAAGAATCTGTATAACGACCAAGTAGCAACAGTAAGAACAGACCACGGAACAACGGACTGGTTTAAGATTGGGAAAGGAGTATGGCAGGGCTGTATACTCTCACCCTACCTATTCAACTTGTACACAGAACACATCATGCGATGTGCTGGACTTGAGGAATCCAAGGCTGGAGTTAAAATTACTGGAAGAAATTAACAATCTCAGATATGCAGATGATACCATTTTGATGGCTGAAAGCGCAGAGGAACTGAGGAGCCTTATGATGAAGGTGAAAGAAGAAAGTGCAAAAGCTGGCTTGCAGCTAAACCTCAAAAAAACCAAGATTATGGCAATCAGCTTGATTGATAACTGGCAAATAGAGGGAGAAAATGTAGAAGCAGTGAAAGACTTTGTATTCCTAGGTGCAAAGATTACTGCAGGTGCTGACTGCAGTCAGGAAATCAGAAGACGCTTAATCCTTGGGAGAAGAGCAATGACAAATCTTGATAAAATAGTCAAGAGCAGAGACATCACACTGACAACAAAGGTCCGCATAGTTAAAGCAATGGTGTTCCCCATAGTAACATATGGCTGTGAGAGCTGGACCATAAGGAAGGCTGAGAGAAGGAAGATCGATGCTTTTGAACTGTGGTGTTGGGAGGAAAATTCTGGGAGTGCCTTGGACTGCAAGAAGATCAAACCAGTCCATCCTCCAGGAAATAAAGCCAGACTGGTCACTTGAGGGAATGATATTAAAGGCCAAACTGAAATACTTTGGCCACATAATGAGAAGACAGGACACCCTGGAGAAGATGCTGATGCTAGGGAGAGTGGAAGGCAAAAGGAAGAGGGGCCGACCAAGGGCAAGGTGGATGGATGATATTCTAGAGGTGATGGACTCATCCCTGGGGGAGTTGACGACCGACAGGAAGCTCTGGCGTGGGCTGGTCCATGAAGTCACGAAGAGTCGGAAGCGACTGAACGAATAAACAACAAACACATGCTTTCAGGAACATCACTACCAGCTAGACTGGCCAATAATTAGAGGGAATGAAAACCAAACTGTATCATTTGCCAGTGGCATCCCAGATTCCACTTCACAATTAGAGGGTCAGGAAATAGGCTATTATACTCACAGAAGAAAGGAACATGGAAGGCTACTTTACATGGCATGCAACTTGGCCCACTATTTTCTCCTGACTAGTGGGAATTTTCAAAGTTTCAGGTAAGGGGTTTTTCTGACGACCCTTTGCTATTTAGAGCTGGCAGGGATGAAATTTTCTTTCATATACAAAGCTCCAAGAATCTCAGGCATCAGTGCTCTGACATACAGTTGCTGGTAAGTGGAAGAGCGCCATTGTCTTTTTATCCAATTTGAAAGCTTCTCAGTTAACATTTGGTTGGGCACTTGGGGAAACAAGATGTGGCCTCTGTGAAATATTTGGTCTGATTCAGCAGGAACCTTAAAAGATATGCTCTATTTCTGAGCTACAGTTCATCTCCCAAATAGTTTAGGAAATCTTGCTAGCTGCATGGCTCTCTATCCTATACAAACCCACTCAACTGAGAGGAGCAGAAAACAATTGGAACGAAGTAAGCTTTAACCCTTTCTTAACAGGATTATATTGCACCCAAGAGGCACAGATATGAGGTGAGGAGAGGGATAACTGAAAGGATCCAAAGGATAGATAGGCCCCTAAGAACCAGCATCCATCCTTGGCAGTAAAATTAGGGGAATATTAAAACCAAGGGGGAGGCCTGCAATACATAAGAATCCTCTTTATCAAAGCAGAAAGGCTTTCAAAGATTCATTAATAGAACTGAAGTCTATTGCTCTCCTGAGGGTTAATTAATCTGGTTGGTGAGAGTACACAAACATACACAGAGAACAAAAGGCCAAAAGGAATACAAGGTACCTAAATTGATCCTGGTACCTGAGATGACTGTAGTAAATTTTGTTTTGTTTTTAAGTTCTGATTCCAGATTCTGTATTATCAGATTACTAAAACTTCTTTGCCCTGCAGTTGAGAAACCACTCATTTGTATTTGGCATGAAGGCTCAGACTCCTCTGGTTCTCCCCTTGTCCTTCAAACCTGAAATACCACAGAGGACAAGGAAGACATTTGAAAAGCACAAGAGTTTCAAATAGTGTGTGTGTGTGTGTGTGTAAATCATTTTATTAGGTTTTGGAAGACAGCAGTATTGCAATACAGAAAAAAGTTACAAGGGCAACAAAAAGGAATTTTAAGAAAACTCTTCAAGGTTCCATAGGAAAAACTGGAAAAGGACACTACAGCTGTGGGAGTAGGAAGGAGATCAGAGACTCCAAACCATTCTGAACACTTAAGCACAGAGTCAGGGGGAAAAATTTCAACTACTGACATTGTTATAAAATGCTTTAATAAATAGTTTTCCTCTGAAAGCTACAGAAGAACATGTCAAACAAAATGTACTGCACCGAAGTTTCTGCAAAGCAATTTCTGCATTCATGTATAAAAGTGGTTCCAAAATGGCCAAGATATTAAATATTTCTTTTGCAATTATAGAATAACCCAAGGAACATAGGGTTTTCTCAGTAATTAAAATAAAAGTATAGCTAATTTCTTTAATAATAAAGCCTTTTTTAAAAAAGAACGCCACAAATGATGCATAAGCCTTCCATTAAAAATAATCATTTCTCCTGAGACAGTCCATCATGTGAGATGGAACCAGATGCTGCAACCAATGTAAGGCTGAGAAGAGTAATCCTGTATGGTATTCTCTCTGCGTGCACCGAGCGACCCCAAACACGTGACATGATGTTGCTGTGCTGTGGGTTTACCTGCCTCCACAAGTAGCAGCTAATGAAGTGACACAGAGGCAGGAAACTCAATTCAGTGGCATCACATCAACCATTAAGAAACACTAGTTATCAGGGTTAAAGGAAAGAATTCCAGAGTGGTTTCTGATAATTGGCAGGTCTCTGCTGTACTGTCCTAACAGCCAGGAACCACGCTGAGACAAGGAGTAGGTCTCTAGTGCTTTATTACTGCTACATTAGACAGAAAATCCTAACAAACTGAAGAAGCGTGGGAAAAACCCAGACAGATAAACCCCAAAAGTTAAGGCGGGGCTGATCTGTGTCTCTTTGAATGGCTGCTTAACTCCTCAGTACTACGCATGCGTTTTCCCCCCTGGATAGGGGCCCCCTCCTGCTCACCACCAGTACTCATGACATGTACCACCTAGATCCAGCGTGAGTTCGCCAACATTTTTTCCATAGTGAATAAGCATAACAAACAAGAAATGAGAAGAATATTGTTCCCTTCATTAGGCTTGTATTTAAAAAAATGCAAAAAAGCAATATCACATGTAATAGAGACATTCACAAAGAAAAAGAATATTGCCCTGTCATCTTTATGCTGTACAGGATACTTACTCTCTGTGTTCTTGAGATGCGAGGAAACACCTTGGATCTATTTACATGTGAAATGGTTCCGATACATTGAAAAAAAGTACAAAAAGTGACCAACAGTTTCCCAACATTAATTATAGTAACATCATTTTCTAATATGAACGTAATACCAAAATAAGGTTTTTGCATTTATTTTTTTAGAAACCGCCATAAAGCTTTCCTTTCTGTGACATAAATTAAAAAGGAATGACATTTAAAAAGATCAAAAATATTTTTAAGTTATTAACTCAAATATACAGAAGGGATTCATTTAAATATATACATATTTACAAAAATGCACTTGCACAATCTGAAAATAAACTGTATCAGTCTGAGGGCACCAAATATCTTCTTGTGGTAAACTTAGATGGGCATGGCAGTCTTTGACAGTTGCTATCGAGAAAGAAAGGTGATATTTCAAGGCACTTGGTATGTGCTTCAATACTGCATTTCTAAGGTAATTAAATCAAATTGACAGAGTTAAAATTAAAAAGGCCACTTTTCCTAACCAATCACAGTTTGAAAGATCTCTATAGATTTTCTTTTTGTTCACAGAATAAGGCAATTTTTTTCAAGGGGACAAACTTGCAAAAGTGCAGAGAGAAGCTTTTAGTAAATATTAACAAGAACAGTTCATGTGAGAGTTTTTTTCCCTTAAGTTCAGCAACTTCCTCAACCAGGAGGTTTCCAAGCCACTGTTTTAACAAGTAAAAAAAAAATCCATTTTGTAAACAGTGTTGAGCCTTCTATGATAAACCTTATGAATTGAAAATACAAATCTCTCTCCTCTGCCTTACAGCAAGTGTATTCTAAGTAAAATTTACAAAAATAGCAACTATCAAAGATTACTCTATCATCTGACAGTCATTGAATAATTTATACAAGGCTAAAAGAAACAAAATAAAGTTTTTATTTTATTATTTTAATTTTTTTTATTCAAAATAAAGTAACTATGAACGTTTGACTCCAGACAGTTAAGTCCTGTATGCCCAATGGAGATGCCAATTTCTCCAATTTTTTTAAACGTTAAGAGATGTAGTCATGGTCCAAACACAGGTTTAGTCTCTTTCACCTTCAAGGTTTGTTGTGTTCACATTTTTTACAGATCTATTGTCCATTTTGGTTGTCTGAAGAGATTTCTTAATAGGACTGTTCTCTAATGAGTCCACTGCTGCCTTTGTTGTCAAAGGTTTAGAGAGTTTGTGAGAGAGGAATTTGTCCATTTCCATAACATCTTTTTCTTCCTCTTCCTCTTCATCCTCTTCCTCATACTCTGTGTACTCGTCTACCCCATCGTAAGTTCTTTTTTGAGGAGATATAAAATTTTTGTGTTCATAATGAATGCCTTTATGACTGTAAGATCTGTCTATAGGATTCCAAATAGGATTTAGAGGTGCCCATTGATTATTCGCAGCCTCTTCTCTGGATGGGCGATTTCTTTCTCTTTCTTTTCTTCTCTTTCGTGTCCACCATACACAAATTATTATGCAGGTTATCCATACAATACTAAAAACTGCACAGAGGATTGGAACCAGATAATCTAGAAAGCAAACCAAACACATAACTTAGAGAGGAAATCCTGAAACAATATGGAGTGAAAATGACGTTTCCAAAAGTCATCATAAACACCATTTGCAGTGAGCCATGTAATCTACCAAAGAGACTTAAAAAAAAAAATCATTTTGCAAAACTAATGGATAAGGACATGGGAAGCAACGATCGTATTTATACTAAGCTTTTAAGATCTGCTTTGAAATGGTATTAAATGTCTGCCTCAATTTATCAACAAAATCACAAAATGGTATCTCCCTCTGTAAAGCAAATATAAAATAGAAAGATGGGCACACAGATCCTCTTAATAGTCAAGATTTTTTTTAAAGACAATGGAAATCTGTATTATGCTATGTATCAAATTTGTTTACCATTTGAATTACCCGTGTCAGCCATTTGTGACACAGTAATTTTAGACACATTTGGATACAGAAGAACAGCCTTTCAGTGGGATATACTGAGATGATTTTAGAACCACATACTCCTTTCCCCAAGAATAATGGCTGGAAAGTTACTCCTCTCACTGCTCCTTGCAGAACAGGAGTGAAACACATTATGAACACAGCCAATACATTTATAGTGGAAAGTCATCTGGATAGACATGGGGGAGTGGTGTTTCTTTTATTACTTACACCGTTTCCTATTTATAATTGATTCCTTCTTTCTTTGGGCAAGTACAGAAGGAATTTGGGAAAACACATTTCAGCAAAAAAGGAAAGACAGTAAGCTTTTACTTAAAGTTTTAGCTTAAACAGCTGTACTGTGGATCATAAAAAAAAATCAAAACCAAAACCAAACCTCAATGCTTAAAAGATGTCCAAACAACAACAGGAGCTATCTTGTTTTATTGTAAGCCGCCCAGAGTCCCCCCATTGGGGAGAGATGGGCAGTAAATAAATTTATAAATAAATAAATAAAAACTATACATGTTGGCCAATTATTGTGCAAAATTATTTTTGTCACCGTCATAACTGTGAACAGTTGCTAAATAAGGACTATCTGTACTGTAAATCTATACATTCTGAGGTACGCATTCTGTCTCATATGTACATTTTATCTTACCTGATGAAGAAGAATTCCCAACTACTATGGTCTCTATTTTGACTTCTGTTACTGCTAACATAACTGTGCTGTTTTGCCGCTTTGTAATGGCATTTACTATAGTATTGGCAGCATTCTGTATGAGACTATTATCAGTCTCATCCTGATGCAAGATGAATGACTAGGAAGAAAAGACAGACAGGAAACTTAGATTTACAAGTAAGTACTTTTTTGAGACTGATGATGGGGAACTTGAGAATCCCAGTTGACTGCTATGGCACGAGGGCTAGTTTCAGGCTAACATGAAAGTATTATACTGGTATCCTGCACCTTGCCCACTAGAGTACATTCAGTCAGTTACATACGGCAGACTTCATATTATTTACACCAAGCGAAATTTAATCATTAGAGACTTTTCAGGTATTATCTGGCTAGGTGTTTGTATTAATGATATAATCCGTTATATATATAGCACATACTTTCCTCAATTTGTATCACAGCTGCAACGATACTTTAGGTGGGTAATTTAGCTAAGAATAATCAGCCAACACTACTCAACCAACACAAACAAGTGTCAACAAGCAGTCTTCAGTCCTTACTAGATCCTTTCAAACCTCTTTTCCTAGTTTCCAAGCTGAACTCATCACCTTTCTGGTATCCAAGGCACTTTACTTCAGCCAGAAAAGATTGATTTGATTTATATGGCTGCCCATCTTGCAAATGTCATTCTGGGAAGCTAACAACATGTTAAAAGGTATAATCAATGAAATAAAAATAAATAAATAAATAAATAAAAAGCCAGCAAAAGACAAGAACAGACAACGTATGATTGAGGAAACTGTCCCGACTCCCAGGAAACACTCTGAGACAGGGAACTGGTCTCTAATGTTTTATTGCTTGTACATAACAGGAATCCTAACAAACTGAACAAGCGTGGGAAAAATCCAGCCATATAAACCCGCAGGTTAAGGCGGTCCCAATCTGTGCCTCTTGGAATGGCTCACCAATTCCTCAGTGCTATGCATGCGCTTAACAGTCTGGAAGGGAGCCCCCTGCTCGCCATCCTTACTCATGACAGAAACCAGCAACAATCCACCTGGGCTTAATTAACTTCCCAATCCCCATGCCTGGGAAAATAGTTAGGTCTTAACAGCTTTCAAAAAGGGCAACAGGGTCATAGATAACCTAATATCAGGTGGTAAGGTGTTCCAGAGTGCTGATGCAACAGAAAAAGCATGCTTCCTGGGTTACACACAATGCCATTCTCTAATCAATGGGACCTGGAGCATGTCCCTCCTGCCAGATCTGGGACAGACAGAGACAACTGGAGAAAGGTGGAACCTCAAATAACACAGCCCATGCCATATGTGCCCACAGCCCATCTTCTTTTGTACTGTCAGTTCTGTAAGGACATTCACCACCAGTTGATTACCGCCCCCCCCATTTAAATTTCGGGGGCACTCTGATAATTTTTATTTGCATTATCTGTTAATCAACCAAAATAAATGTATTTCTCTGAAAGTAGCAAAATTTTGCTACATTATATGTAAGCTTCGCCCACAAATGGTGACCAACAGTTATTGTTGTTAGGGGATAATTTTGTTTTGTTTTCTAGAATGTATTTCTATTGATCAATGACTGAAATAAAGTTTTTGTCTGTCTGCCCCATGCCAGGCTGGCTTTATAGGTGACAACCAGCACTTTGAATTGCATTGGCAAGCCTACTGGAAGCCAATGCAACTTACAAAGCAAAGGGGTAACATGGACGTATCTAGATTGCTAATTGCTTGTGCTGTTGTATTCTGGATCAACTGCAACTCCTAAATGTCCTTCAAGGGTATCCCCATGTAGACCACACTGCAATAGTTCACATGGGAGGTGACCAAAGCATGAGCAACTGTGTGCAGTGCCTTTCCAGAGGTCATCCATCAGCATGATCAATGCTGTCTCAGTCCCATACCCAGGCCTGAAACCTGACTGAAAGGGGTCCAGATAATCCACTTCCTCCAGGATTCTTTGAATCTGCAGCACAACCATCTTCTGAATAACCTTCCCTAAAAAGGGAAGGTTGGAGATGGGATGAACACTGTCCAAAACAGTTGGAGCTAGGGATGGCTTCTTCCTCCCCCCCAGCAGATGTTTTTTTGAAACGGGGGTGGATCACACCTCTTAAGTGTCACTGGGATTCTCACTCACCCCCTCTAGTCTTGTACACTGAGTAACCCAATTTTAAGAAGAGCAATACAGTGGAGGTCAGTCTGCCATTGCAATTAATTAATTAAAACCAAACCAAACCCCTTGTGTATTGCTCAAGTAGTAAGTAGAAACTGAATTTAGAAGAGAATCATCTAGCTTGTTTATGAGTATCCTGTGGTATTATATGAACCTTGCTTTTCCTTTGTCTTAGCTATGAAGGGACCAAGTTTTAACACAGATTATCTTCTTCATGTCATTTCATTGTTCCAGTTATGGTATAGAACAGGGGTCCCCAACGCCTGGGCTGCAGACTGGTACTGGTCTGTGGCCTGTTAGGAACCACGCCGCACAGCAGGAGGTGAGCGGTGGGTGAGTGAGCAAATTTACAGCCTGAGTATTTATAGCTGCTCCCCATCGCTTGCATTACCACCTGAGCTCCGCCTCCTGTCAGAGAAAACAAGCCCATTGGCTGCTATCTCCAAAAGGCACAAAGAAAAAAGAATAAAAGGTTGGGAAAAAGAGGAAGCACTTGAATCATCCCAAAACCACCACCACCGGTCCGTGGAAAAATTGTCTTCCACGAAACCGGTCCCTGGTGCCAGAAAGGTGGGAACCGCTGGTATAGAATACTATCTATTCATTAATCATTTGAACAGAAGCACAGATAGGGATGATATCTCTAGAATCTAAATTTCCTTCTCATAAGCCATTACTGAAAACAAGATGAATTGCTTTCAAAGCAATTGAAATGTCTAAAGAAAGAAAAAGGCAACATATTCATCATCGTCCTATAGTGGAATCTAGAATAGTTTTTATAAATGCTGAAAATACTTCTGTTTCTATCTTTTGGCCTTGAACAGAGGTACGTAAAGCAGGTTAGCACCAAAATTAGAAAAAAAAACATGTATGGTTACAAATAATAAAAAAAATAACGAGAACAAGGAGTCATGCTGAAAGCAAATCTAAGATCCACCCATTCTGTTTTTTCCTTCATTTCTTAAACCGAATTAAACCCAATTTCTACTTCCCTTAAGTTATATATCTCCCTTCAATAACTGCATTATCGTTAACTTTACATGAATCTGAAGCGCTTCTTTCTCTTTCACTGAAGAAAGAGACAATCCCTATTTTCCTTCTGGGTCAGATCCCACACTTCTGTTCTTCCTTTATTTAACATTTTGCCCTTTTCTTGGCCAGGTTTATTTGTGACTCAACAATATAATCAGCCAGTCCCTAATAATAATAATAATAATCAGCTCATCATCCAAATCTTGGGTAGTTCTTATAACGCCCACTGGCAGAATTATAGCCTGGCACTACTGTCGGCAGGACATTCATTTTACCTCAACAAAATTGTAATACTTACAACAGCAACTTCCACTGCATTCTCTATGGAGTATGATAGGTCACACAACACTAACAATATTCTTTCACTAGAAACGGATCTAGTGGCTGGTAAATATCTGATTTCAGAGCATATATTTTCAACAGTAGTGCCCTTGAAGAAGAAAAACATACAAACAGGAAATAAAATTAAAGTTCATATTAATTTCATACAAAACTTAACAATTAAACAAAAAAGGGTAAGAATGTCATAACTTACAACATATGGAAACTCCTTATGTTATAATGGAGATTAATACTATTAGAAGTACTATTCTGATATTCAGCAATCTCACTGGATTGCTATATATGTCACTGGAGATATGCAAGGAGATGGCACATGAAATTTAACAAATCTATTTCTTTTTTCCCCTATCTCTACAGCGTACAGGAGACATCATGGCCAGAGATGGAGTTCTAGTAGTCACCTGCAACAGATGTGCCCTTTGCCCTTCCATGAAGTGGTTATGATGGGATTATTAGTGTTCTTGATTGTAAGAAGAAATTTGGTATAACGTCCTAGCAGTTTACAAAGCTTCAGCTTGGAAAAACAGGAATGCGTTCGGGAAGGCAAGGTGGAAAATTAACTAAGGCTAGCAAGAGAAACAAGGAGGATTTATTCATGTCAACAAGAGAAAGGAGGTGGTGAGTTCACTGCTTACTCCAGATGGAGAAGCCTTAACACATGACTAAGACAATACAGAGGAATTTAACTCCTGTTTTGCCTCTGTCTTTATATCTAAAGGAAATGGTGATTTGAATAATATAGACTGGGAACAAACTCAACAGGGGAAAATGCAAGTCAGTAAGGATATGATCAAGAAACTTCTAGCCAATTTGAATGAGAGGAACAAGATGGCCTTCAACAGGGAGGAACACGATGTCCTTCAACAGGGGAAAACATTGAGTATTAGGGAGGAAAATGTAGGATACATAAGATGAGGAACTCATGGCTTGGAAACACAAATTGGAGGAAGACTTGGGTATGGTCACTGACAACAAGAACAGCCAGGAATAAGCCAACTGCTAGAAGACTAATGGAGTTCTGGGCTGAATTAGAAGAAACACTGTATCAAAGATGCATAAAGTTCTTATTCTCTTCTATTCTGCACTGGTGAGATCAAATCTGGAGTACTATGTACAATTCAGAGCACTAAATTTCCAGTATACTGACAGATTAGGACAAGTCCAGAGGAGGGTGATAGACATATGACATACCCTATAAGGGCAGGTTGAAGAAGTTTAGGATGTTCCATTTGGAGAAAAGAAGACTGTGGGAAGACATGATATTAATGTTTAGGTACACAAAAGGGTGGCATAAGGAAGATGATAAGGAAGTATTTTCCATTATCACAGGATCAGAAATAATGCATAAAATTGCAGGTACCAAGATTTTGCTTAAATATAAGGAAAAACTTTGACAATAAAATCTGTACAATTAACAGTGGATCTATGGAGATTGTGGGTTCTTCAACTCTGAAGGCTTTAAGAGAAGGCTGATAGCCAACTCTCCTGGATGGATTAGTTGGTTTTCCTATACACTGTAGAAGTTTGGATGAAATGGTCATCATGGTTCCTTCCAACTCCACAATTCTATGATATGACATCCACCACATGTGATCAAATGGATCAAAATCTGTATTCATGAAGAATGCCAGCACTTTCATTTATAACATTCCCCCACTTAAGGATGCCAACTCTTCAACAACGAAGATAATTTCAAGGAATGTAGAGAAGAAAGGAATGTACCTGTCACAGAGTTTTGCCCTCTGCTCTCTTGATTATCACAAGCAATTCCTCTAAGAAGAATTCAGTTATGAAGTAACCATTTATCCATAAAGTAATTCCATCCAAAATGTACTAATTGACAGTAGTGGGGATGTATGGGAAAATGTGAAGAACAGAATAAATTGTGATGGGGTTGGATCCAAAATTTTTGTGAAATTGGGTCTGTTTCCAAAATTGTGCATTTCCTTTCCAGCTGATATAGTGGAACAGTAGCACAAGGAAGCTCCACCAGCTGACCAAACAGAACCCATCCTGCCAAAAAGTTCATTCCACAAAAGGCCAAATAACAGGCAAATGTTGAAAAGATGTGCAAGTAAGGTCATTCCCAATGGACACAATTTTCAAGTGTTTGGATTTTTGAGCCCTAAATATATTCCAGGAAGAATATATAAATAATTTCCCCAATACTTGTAGTAGAAGTGAATATGGAACTGACTATATCATGATACTTATCACTTCTTCCACACATCTACTTAATTTTTTATATCCAGAACTGGTGGCAATCTTAAATAAAACACATGGAATCCTTCAGAATTAGAAAAAATGATTTTGCGCAAGAGAGCTGATCTTTATTTACATTCCACATAACCAAACAAGAATATTTTCCTAAAAAAAAAAGATCAGTACACAATACTAACAGACTTCAAAATAGAAGTTTCTCTCTCATTGTCTCCCTAACAGAGGACTGCAAACAGATATGATGGAAGTGCTGCAAACCTGTTAGTAACAGTTAGAGTTTGGCAAGCAAGGTGGTCAATTCCAAAACAGTATGCTGTGTGAAACACTAGCAAGATCTAAGCAAAACTTAAAACACTCTTACCTGGGGTACTTTATCTCTGTTAAAAATCAGAGTAATTCTTGCACAGCTATTGTCCAAGTAGCCTGAATTAGGGAGGCACTTGATGTTAACAGGTAGAGGTTCTGATTCACTGCATTCTCCCCAGTCATTGCAAGGTGGTAGGAAACATTTGACGTACGAGTTTTCTTGGCATTCTTGACCTCTAGGACACTGGTAACTAGCATGGTCCCCATGTTTGATAAGCAAGCAAGATTTCCTTCCACACCACACCTAGAATTGAATACAGACTATTGATTTTAATGGACTGTAAGAGGAAACACTAAAGGAGATTGTACAATTAATTCCTATCATTGTATTCATGTAATTCAAACAAGTTTTTCTGGGGTTATATTCTTAACACCTTTTTCCAATTTCTTATCTAGATGTAGTCCTCAGTTAACGATGGTAATTGGAACCAAAATTTCCATCACTAAGCGATGCAGCTATAAAGCATGATGTCACGTGACTGCATTACTTAGTGACAGCAATCCTGGCACTCCCCACTGCTGTTGTTAAGCAAGTCTCAGATGGCTTGTAAGCAGACTAACAGGCAGGTAAGTGACTACTGCTGGGCAGGGGAGGGTGTGCAGGTCACTGGCAAGTGTGGTGGGAGCCTGATGGGGTGGGGCTGGCTGCTACCAGGCAGGGGAGGGTGTGTGGGTGGCTGGTGAGGCATGATGGGGCTGCCAGGTGGGTAAGAGTGTGAATGACTTGCTGAAGTGACTTGTGGGGCTGCCAGGTGGGTAAGAGTGTGAATGACTTGCTGAAGTGACTTGTGACCTCTTTCCTGCCGGTTTCCCCATTGACCTTGCTTGTGGGAAGCTGGCAGAGAAGGTCACAAATGATCACGTGAACAAAGTTGCAATCGTTTTAAGTGTGAGTCAGTTGCTAAGTGCCCAGATTGCAATCATGTGATTGCAGGGGTGCTGGGATGGGTGAACTTTGAGGACCGGTCATAAGTACCGCTCATGCAGTGCCCTTGTAACTGTAAATGGTCACTGAACAAGTGGTTGTTAAATGAGGACTACCTGTATGTCCAATTTGCCCATTCACAATTAGTGGTACTATAAAATGAATTATTTGGCTATAAAGAGATTATGATCTAAGGACACCAAACAGATGAAACACAAAAGTGAGAAGAAAGTGTGGTTCTGAACGCAGATAGGGCATGTTCCTAGCCTCACATCTAGAGCCAGGGCTGCAGCCTGCTCTTCCTCACTTGCCTACCCTGGCCCTAAATTTGATGGCACCTTGATGTAGGCCTAGGAATGCAGCAATCCTTCTGCCCACCCTGTCCAGGTACAGAGCCATTTCATCTCATCATGAGGGAGGATCCGCTGTGCCTGGTAAGCTGCTGCCCTACTTCTGGCAGTCATGGTTTGTTGTTCTGGGTGTCCAGCAAGCTGGCACCGTTTTTGACTGTGTCAGTCCCTCCATCTACTTTGCTCTCATTTTACTTGTACCACCCACTGAAATGGTAGGCAGAGAGTAGTTTGCCATTCTTCTATGATAGTCCTTGCAATCAGGAGATGCATGCCCTGTAGGGCTTACTTTTTCCTAAGTATTGTTGCTGGTGGTAGAAAATGATTTAGAGGCCTGCATTCTGGTCCATGAGCCACGAGTTTAAGATCTCTGTTTTAAAGTATTATTCCATCAGCCCTAGCCAGAACACCAATCTCTGGACTTTGTAAGAGTTCTCACTAAAAACATTCAGAAGAAGGTTGCCATAAAGATACATAACTAATAAAACTGACTTTGTTTAAATTGGGAGAAGATTTCATTGCAAAATTACCTTGGTGCAATCAATATGGCCATCCAGACAATGGCAATTGTTGCATTCTTGATCCCATCTACCTCCGTGAGGAAAGGACTTTCCTTTAAACCAGCAAGACTTTCCAAAGCCTATCACTAAGAAGAAAGAAGGGAGGGAAAGGCAGCAATATAAGAATGGGAAATTTAACCCAAGCTGAGAAAATACCAGGTTCAATTTACAGATAAAGTCTGGCAAACACTGATATGCAAGACATAGAACTTCAATATCTAATTCCTTGTTTTAGTTTACAGCTTCAAATTACCTTCTTGGCATCTTGTTCCAGCTCGTCCAGGAGGGCAAGTACACCTGTACCCATTTATTTCATCAATGCAAGTAGCACCATATGCACAAGGAGAGGACTGGCATTCATCAATATCTAAAGAAAAGAAAAATTCAAGTGATTTAAAAAACAAGTGCTCAACGCAGAAAACATTTTATTTCTTGCTATTGCTATCAACTAATTTTTCTAGAGTTTATTCAAATATTGTGTTAGTAGCTTTCTCCAATCTTATGTCTTTGAGATGCATTGAATTAGAGTGAATCAGCATGACCAACAGTAATAGTGTCTGGAGATGATGGGTACAGTAGTCCATTATATCTACAGGCCTGAGGCTAGGAAACACTGTAATCTTTCTCAGGAAAATTACACCAAGCACCTATTTTCTTTGAGACTGTCTTACTAAGGCAGAAAATGTGGAAGTTGGTTTTGCTTATTTAACTACCTCCCCCTCATGGAAGCCCGTCATTTGTAGGTGTTACAATGTAGAGAAAATCAGACTCCTATAAGAAAGGCCAGTAGGGTTCCAATTGTGGCAAGAAATGAGACTCTGAGAACCCTAACCTGCTTTCTTTTGAAGCCAGTACTTTCAGGCACAAAAAGTGAGTAAATTAAAGTGGGTGAGAGAGAGAAGAATAAAACAGCATTCACCAATTGTTAATCTCTCAGAAACCTGTATGTATGGTATTTTAAAATTTGAATACATTGCTTAGAATGCTATATGCCAACACACATTGCTTCTAAGTATAAATTTATAACACGTTTCAGTTTTTGTTCAGCTCTCTTGCCTAGCTACTTTTTGGCACCAGGCTTAGATATTTTCATACATTTTCTCTAATAAAGGTAAAGGTTTCCCTTGACATTAAGTCCAGTCGTGTCCAACTCTAGGGGGCGGTGCTCATCTCCGTTTCAAGCCAAAGAGCCGCCGTTTGTCCGTAGACCCTTCCATGACTATCTTATGCCTTAGAAAGCTTACGCCTTTAAAAAAAAACCAAAATAATGTTTGCTGGGTATGGGTTAAGTCTAAAAAAAAGAAAGGAGTCCAAAATTATTAGCCCTGCCCACTCCAATTTATCATGTTAGTGGCCACATCCATGTTACTCCCTGACATGGCAGGAGAAAATGTGGCTTCCAGGCAAAAAAATTGTTATTCATCTCTGCTCTAAGGTATTCTGCCCACTGTTTCTCTTCAGTTCCAAAGACCAATACAATGGATCTGGCAGTGAAACAAAAGTGATACCAACTGAAGTAGGACGGATTATATGTATTCATAAATGACCAAAGAACCCGTTACTTCTAAGCAACAGTTCTTTATAACGGTGTCTCTGATTCATACTTATCAGTACTTAATTTATTAATTACTTCAAGGAGAGCAAAAGAATCTATAAGATGATAGATGACTGAACTGCTCTGCTAAAAGAAGCATTCTGTTAAAAGCACAAATCAGGATAAGGATGATGGATGAATGGTATTCGCCAGATGTAGGCTTCACTAACCTTTAGACTAAATAAGCCTTTGCCGTTGGAGTCCTCCATATGCATTTGAACCATTTAGGGATGATAATAGAAGGCACTCAAGACCCCCATTACTTCTAATCCAAAATGGCAAGCAGTTTCAATTTGTTGCATTCCAAGATGCTTCTGTGTGGAATACACTTGCCAGTTTTCTTCAATATTGCAGAAAATGAGAAAAAACAACACTTCTTTCTCTCAAACAATGAGGTAATGCTTGGCCATACAAGATTGGTAGCTACAACTCAAAGCAAAAAGGCTTAGGAAGAATAGGCTTCTCCTTGCCTGTGGGGCCTACACTTTCTATCTTCCTAATCCAAAGGAGCTGAATATTGTTTTTAAGTCTAAGAAGTTTCCATGATGATGAAATATGAAGGTACTGAAAGAGGAAGAACCAACCATTCTCTTGGATCTCAGAGAGGTTTTCCATCTTTTGGAGAGGGGTACCATGAATGAAAATTTGGATTGTGGACCTTTCTGTATTAGCATAATGTCATCTTGAACCTAATGGAACATGGGTTGGACCAGATGCCACCACTGAGTCATCTAGATGTTTGAGTTCTGAGGAGTGAGACAGTCAAACAATGTTTTGAGCACCTTTTGAGAGACAGCGTGGTGCCAAAGCCAAATGAAAAGAAATCCTCAAACACAGAAGATTGATTATTATGCTGACAGGGGGTTAAGGTAATAGGAAGATCTAACAAGAATTGGCTTAACAACTGAAAATATAGAAGTAGAAGGGGAAAGAGCTGGTTAGCTGTTTTATAAGAGGAGAGGTTGAAAAAAGGATGCAAATGGGACCTTGTCAGGGAATTATTGACAAGGTCTGATCTCATATCTATGATAGGTTTTGCCAGAAAGCAGAAAGCTTTAGAGTAATAGTAGTGTACTGGCAAGAAATGAGAAGTAAAATGGTAAATGCTAATAATCATATTTGGAGTAAATTACAGTGCAGCAATTTAAGGTAATGATTCATGATCTGATGGGATCTTGTGTGGTACTAAGAAGTGATCAGGGCTTCTCAAGTCCTTAGTAAGGCCATAAACAAGTTTCAGAGTGGAAGCTATCTGGAGATAAGCACCTTGGTTAAAAGAACAAAATATGTTGAGAAGGTGAGATGTTGTGGGCATATGTCTCAGAGCTTTCCAGGGTGATTGTTCTAAACATAAGAGAGACAGTGTGTCTGTTCAATGGAGGGAATCCACTCCTGCATTCCTTGCATTTGAAACAAAGCAGCATTCAAAGCCACATAGTCCCAAAACAGGAGAGAAACACATTAAGAGGTGTATTTCCCAGTGTAAACACAGAAATGATAGCTGAGAGAAAATTGTAATTAGTAAGGAGAATATAAAATGGAAAGATTTGAACTGCAAATAACAAATGGAACTGGGCATCACGATGGAAGTTGAAAAATAACTTAAAAGAAACGATTTAAATAAAAGACAGGGCGAGGTTCCTACAATCTTAGTTCTGGAATGTTCCGAATGGGCTTTGCAGAGGTTCATAACCCATGTATAAATCATGGATATCACAATGAAGAAAAATATAAATAAATATACAACAACAATAAACAAACACACTATAGGACATCCTTAAGATGTAAATGAGTTGAATATAGAAATTCTCTTTAAAGGTCCTGACTGAATATGCTAGTATCACACATTTGCTTAGAAATAGTGGATAGTTTGAATACAATTTAAGCCATGTCATTATAGTTGCATTTATAAAATAAAGAAAAAGATTCTCTCCAATAACAAAGAAAGCACCATTCTTTGTAAGATAAAGATCAGCAACAATGAATAATTCAGTTAGTTTCTGCTTCATTATTTGAGATACAGCTAACTAAAGCTTAACGCATGGAAAGTCAAAGCATAAGACATGACAACAGCATGACTTTTTCACTCCTTTTCCTATACAGATACTTACTAATTCTGCAGTCAGGTCCAGCAAACCCAGGTGCACATTCACAGCGAAACCAATTCACACCATCAACACAGATGCCTCCATTGTAACTGTAAAAATAATAAATCTATCACTGCAATGAAGGCTGTCAACAGTTTTACAAGCTGAGGGAACATTAGTTCTTGTACAAAATAATCTGCTCAAATGCAAATTTCTTTTATTTGTATCCATAGTCACTGTATCACTAATCAACAATGCAAAATTGAAGAGGCATGGTTAATTCATAATATATGCCAATTTAATAAGCCATTTGTGTTGTCTTAACTTAATTTAAGCTTAGTTAATTAAACCTTCAATCACACTGAGCAAAGGATCTACTCCTATTAACAGAAGCAGCATGTCAAGTATGTTAATAATGGGTAATAACAGCTTTGATTTAAACTCCCCAAATTCTATTAAAGCAGAGAGGAAAATAATAGGTAACTACAGGATAGGTTACAGGAATATAAAATAGATTTTTGATTGTTTCAAATGTAAAAGACATTTTAGCAGTGAGATTCAATGGTAACTAATCCAACCAGATGCTTTAGAAACAAGGAAAGGAAATTTTAAGATTTCATGACTTAGGAAATAGGACATTTTGAATGCAATTATATTGAGTTGCACAAATTCATATATTCTGTAACCTCAAGGAATTGAGAAAGGGATGGGAAAGCTTTTTAAAAACTCTGTTCATCTTGTGGTTAACAACAACTTGATGGCACATAATCCAAAGTACTGAGCCATGAAGGGACATTGAGGAACTTTAATGAAGATGGAAGTAGTAAGTGTTTTCTCAAAAATCAGCAATACTGCATCTAAAGCTACGTAGATAAATAGAAACTGGAAGAAAACACAATTGAATATGATTGTGTATTTGAATATTTAATGCTGGCGCACAAATCCTAAAAGATGTATATGGAATTTTGCAAAGAGACAAGCTAAAACTGAGGTAGCATTATAATGAGAACAGAATATAAAATAAAATAAAATAATTATCATGAGTAGATATGAAATCAAAATATTCATATCAAAAAGAACTTTTTTTCTGAGTAGGCTGAGTACTGCTGTATCATAGTGAAAAAAGCAAATTTATTACCCGTATTTATTTATACAATTATTTACTGTTTTGTCAGTTGCTTTGTAAGCAGCCATAGAAGGATGAATGCCCTAAAAGGCAGAACACAAATTGAATGGTGAATTAAATATATGATAAATTCATGCCTAGGAAAGAGTGTTTACACTCCCATGTTTGCACTTATCTCTCTCTTCAAAACCAGTATTACAAGAAAGGTGTAACTGTTAACCTGTGGAGACAAGAAGCTTTCAGACAATCGTCTGTGCTTAATGTTTTAAAAGCTAACCAGTCAAGACTCATAATCTTCTGACTGTATTTGCAGCATAGTTTCCTATTCTTTTATACTGTGTGAAATACATAAGCTTGTTTTTTTAACTGTAGAAAATTAGGGCATGAAAAATCTTGCTCACTTCCTCTTCATGAAGAAGCGTGCTATCATTTCAGTAAGTTATACAAATGTAACTTGTAGTTTCAAATATAAAAAACAAAATTTATTTAGATGATTATAGATCTTCTCTGGACCCAAATCAATGGTTAGATCAAAACAGGTATAGGAATCTTTGGAACAATTTAGATTAGCCTCCCCAACCTGAGACTTCTGACTATGTTAGACTACAATTCCTTGACAACGTTAACAATGAATTCTGGAAGCTGCATCCAACATATCTGAAAATACCAGTGTTTGAGGGAGGGAAAGACTACATTAGATTTTCACAGATATTATAAAAACTTTACACTGGTATTATTTCATATCAATATTCATCATTACTAAGATTGTTATCTTTCTTTAATTTATATCCTGTTCTTCTGTTGTGGGTGGTCACACAAGGTGGCTAATGAAATTAAAAAGTAAAAATGGCAAAGTTAGAAATCCCAGTTTAAAATAACAATAAAATAAATACTAAAATAATCTAACAATTAAAATTTGGAATAAAGAGTGGCTTACAGATTTCCTAAACCCAGAGAGAGTGGGTGACTGGGGGAAGATTGGAGGTCAAACCCAAGTCTCAAGGGAGTGCATTCCTGAGCCTGGGAACAACATAGTTATCTTTTCCCCACTTCCTCTCCGTAATTTTCTTTTGAGCTAATTTGCCTTCATAGAATCTTTGCAGCTACCAATCTCATACAACAAACTTCTCAGGAGTACAAATATTGGCAGATCAGTTAGTAAACAAATACAGGAAAACTCATTTGGTAAGCCCAGCACAACTGCTTAGAGGTATGAAAAGTTTTTTATTTTTTTATTTTTACCACTGTATTAGGATATTTTGAAAAAGAATAATCATTGAGTACTCACCATGGATGTGGATTGCAGTCATTAATATCTAAAAAGAGAAAATTAAATAATTACTCAACTGAAGTATGTAAACAGTGTTAAATGTACACCATATTTGAGCAATTTCATCTAAACTTTGTTTATACACCAAGTTTCTGTATGTACAAAATGTTTTCCCCATTACCTTCAATGGCAATGGAAATTCTATAATCCATTTTGTCTTTATATGTAATCACAGTAGTTCTGATACTCAAGTTACAAAAAGTGTTATGATGAAATAATGCTGGTTCAATTTTAAATATGTAAACAGGAAACTCTTTTTCATTTTGAAACATGTGAGTGGATGATGGGAGCTAAATCCACTTGTCTGCTGGATTTATATTCCAATTTTTCTCCAGGAGCTCTAAGTAGATTCTCCCTTCATTACACATTACAACAGGTGAGATTGGTTGGCTTGAGAGAGTGTGACTGGGACAAAATTAGTTTCCATAGTTACGGATGGACTTGAGCCTGGGTCTGCCTAGTCTTAGTCCAATATCTTAACTCATGTTAAGCACATTTCCTCCCAAGCCTCACCCTTTGCCCCCAGCCTGAATAATTTTCAGTATCAGAACTTAGGGAAAAATAGTTTTAGAAGGTGAACACAGTGAGGTTATAAACATTTCAATCTTATTAATAAATAATGATTTCAATCTTAAAAGTAGATTTCCCAGCCCTACTTTACTGATACATGCAAATGTTTCACAAGAAGTGCAAGTTTGTTTTTGATCTTAGAACACTGGCCACAAAGATACTGAGATGACTTCTAGAGGTTAAAAGCAGTCCTTCCACAACTTGGGTTCTCCAAATGTGCTGGACTACAGCGCTCATGATTCCCTTCGAGCATGTCTAATGAACATACGAGGAGAAAATGTGGGTGATATAGCAAAATTGGAGGGTATTGACTTGAAGCGGATCTAAGCATACACCAGACTGTTCACACCATTAGTAACTGTATGGGATGTTTTCTGTGTTGCTTTCCAATTAACAGCTGGCAGGGATGATGGGGCCTTTAAACTTTTACCCCAAGCTGTAGTTCAGATCCAGATTACACCCCCCCCACAACAACAAGTTCTCATATTCAATGACTTAATGGTATGCTGTCTGATTTTCCCTAAGATACAGATTAAGATTATGTTGACATTAGTCAACATAAAGATTTCTCATTCCTGGAAAAATTATTTTAACTAAACCAATGGCCCAATTATTAATAGCTGGGGAGTAAACGAATGCTTAAGACTGGCTGCAGCAATTAGCACAACAGAATGCTGTGCCACAATGAAGAACCATAGTATAAAGCAGTTCAAACAGAAGCCAATTCTCTCTTACCCACCATTTAAAATTGAAATAATGCTAGCAATCATCACTGTTTGTACTTCATCACACACACACACACACACACACAAACTGTAATCAAGATAGAGGGCATTAAAACAATTTCAGTGCTAAATAACAAGATTTAGACCAGATGTAAACTTTTAGGCAAGTTTTGTCTTGAGTCACAAACTGAAGCTCAACCACAACTGAGAAATTCAGTATATCAGAATGCTAATAAAATCCTCATATATATCATTTAGCTAGGCTATTCTGATAAAATGTTTAATTCAGTCTCTAAAAATCTTTTAGTGCCGAAGTCCACTCTTAAGCATCCATCATAATAAATTATCTGGGTGTGCTACAGAACAAAGAACATTACCTTAAAATAAGGAGTGATTACACTTACTCTGAGTACATGTACGTCCTTCCCAACCTTCTTTACAAATGCAAGAAAAGGAATCTCCACTGCCAACACATGTTCCACCATTCAAACAAGGATTAGGAATACAGCTGCTGTTGTTAGCTTTAAAAGAATTTAAAAAAAAAAAATTTTTTTTCCTAACCATACTGATTTTTCACTTCCCTCAATGCCTGCATTGTCATATTTCAACAGGGCTCCCAAGAAGTTATCCTAAAATGTGGGTGGACAATTTTTTGGTTGCCAGAAGTTGTATTTAACGTAGAAGGGAAAGACAAAGGGCTGTTTTTTATCCTCCACAGAGTTTTTGGATGAGGAGTTATAGTTTGTTTTTTTAAAAAACTGTTAAACCTATTTTAGGGCTTACATTTCCTGCCTCAAAATAGTGAGAAATGATACCTTTCATTTGAGGCAACTGAAAGAGCTTTGGGGCCATAAAAAAGATTGGTGTCCTTGGGACCACTGGGTGTTCAACTCTAATGGAAGATAACCATCTCAATTCCCCTTTTCTCCTTTTCCCACAGCTTTCATTTTTATGCCAAAACAGCTCCCCCCAAATATAATCAAACTAGTAAGTTGTTCCGCATAACAAACAAGACTTTTTCTAGGTCACTGAATGAGAATGAGGAAGGAAGAAATCCAGACTGCTTATGTTAACTTCTCAGCCAAGACGTTCTCTCAGTTTAGAGACAATTGAGTAGATTAAGCACTTACCAATGTTGCAAGTGCCTCCTTTCCATTCTGGAGGACAAGAGCACCGAAAAGTGTCACCATCATCATAACATGTTCCTCCATTTGTACAAGTATTTGCATCACACTGGTACTTGCCTAAAATATCACAAAGGAAAATTAAAGCAGCTAATCAAATGTACTATAAAATACATTGCTACAGAAGATAGAGATATTTTTTGCTGCATGGGATTATGTTCACTATTAGACCCTGCATAAACTAAATGGCTACAACTTACCTTCTACTTCAGCTGTGCAGTGCTTCACATTCAAAGACAAGAAGGCCCTTTGGAGCATGCAAAGATGCATGCGTAGAACTTGCCTGTGACTCCTGAAACCAAACACCTCTCTTCTTGGGATAATGCTGCAGCTGTGGAGGGCACTGCATAATCCCAGGAAAATATGCAGCTGTTTTAAGGAACTGCAGAGAGGTGCTATTCAAGCGCTCCTACCTGATATGAAGCACCTTTTTGCTTTTGAATCCAAAGTGCTGCATTGCCCTTTCTAAATAAAATTATCTGTGAAAATAATTTCAAACAGCATTATTTTATAAACATTAATTTTAAATGGCTACTAGGTAGAAGCTATAACTTATCATTTGATATTTTATTATCAAATTTCGTCACTGTCACCGCCCATCTCCCCTGAAAGAGGGATTCCTCCAAAAGAGGGAATTATACTATTCCCTAAACCCAGATCATTCCAGTTGCTAGATTAATTGTAGATCACTTTTTTCATCACCTTTTTTGCAATTCTTGAAAGTTTTCCTTTCAACTTTTGAATATTTTAAGCAGCAAACAGCCTACAACACACTTACTTGAATGGCATGTTTTTCCCTTCCAGCCATTTTTGCACACACAATAGAAGTCATTCTCTAAATCAACGCATTGGCCTCCGTTGTGACATGGATTTGGTGAACAGTCATTAAAATCTGTAAAATTCACAATGAATTGAATGTGTGTGTGTGTGTGTGTGTATCATCATCATCATCAGTGAAAGGCTGGGAAGAATCTTCATAAATATACAA
The DNA here is from genome assembly GCF_035149785.1 of Candoia aspera. Lineage (NCBI taxonomy): Eukaryota > Metazoa > Chordata > Lepidosauria > Squamata > Candoiidae > Candoia > Candoia aspera. The sequence goes on from NC_086153.1 coordinate 317,012,582, forward strand.
CTATCTAGTAAGCCAAACAGAATCTAGTTTCATTTTATCTGGATTTAAATGCTATAGATCCTTGAATAACCTTGAGTAAATTAATCTGGGTCAGAACTTAATCTATATCATGCAAGTTCAAGTTCTGTTAAATTAAATTTCATTGAATAAACCATAACTGCTGGGTTAATACAGTACGTTAAGCTAAAACGAAACTGAACTACGTTCTTACTTAGCTCAGTTGAGAGCCAGTGTAAAGATGCTGAACTAGAGCAAAGAAGAACTCAGCTTCAAGTACCCACTGTCCATATGGTAACTCTAGGCCAATCACTCTATACAAGGAAAGCCTATCTCACAAAATAGACAGAATATTATAGAAAAGAGAGAATGTGGGTTTGCAAACAAATTCTTGTCAACTTTTATTATTTTGACTGATGATTCTTTTTATTTTGGTTGCTTTTTATTAATCTCTAACTTGACTTTAATAAACGTTTTTAAAGTGTGAAGTTGATATATGATTAATATGTAATATACTAATCACATATCTATTGTAAGAGTATAATAGAGGAATGCTTTTCTTCTTAAAAAAATTAAATTCTTATCTAATTTTTAGTTTGTAAATCCCTCTTTGTATTTCTTCCTCCAGTTCTATTCCTATGTATCTTCAAAAATAAATTAAGAAAAAAGAAAATAACTCTTATTTTTACTTATCACATATCTTAATATGTGATTGAGAATTCAGAGTACAAACCTAAACTTTTTTTTAACTATCACCAATAAAATCCCTAAGTAAAGAACTGCAAGTGACAAAAATGACTGGCTAACTTTAATATATTAATATTTAGTTCTACTCACTAATGTCACACAATTTTCCTTCCCAGCCACTCCGACAGAAGCACCTGAAATCATTGACTTCATCTATGCAAGTCCCACCATTCTTGCAGGGTTTGTCAAGACAGTCATCAATATCTAAACAATAATAATATAACATTACTAGATCTTTATCTGTTTTGTCTTGTAGTGACTTTTTGGAAGAAACAAACACCTTAAACAAAATCCTTCAACAACCATCCAAAATGAATAAATATAAAACAGATATGAAATAATCTTGGAGAACAAAATGTTCCATTTGTTTCAAGTAATATTGCATGCATCTATAAAGGTCCTTTCTGAATTAATCTGGTGCTTAACTGAAGTAATGAAGCAATGAAGTAAGTCGGATGTGATGACCTTTTTCTTTTGTTAAAAAATAAGCCACCACGTGACAATTGTTTACTTGAACAGTCTAAAACCAAGCTACATTTAAGATGCTATCTCAGTGGGCTCTTGCTTTGTGAAAAATCTTTATTACTTTGTGAGGTTTTCTATAATCTGGAAAATATGAGTTTGCAGCAGAACAAGCATCACATTCATAGATGCTGCTTACTTCTCTTCAAGTTTTACTACAAATCTTAATTGTATCAAATGTGGCCAGATGTAAAAGGGCAGGTTGGGGGCCAGGAAACAAAATACCAGGGTGCTCTGTTTCTTATTTTTTCTCTAAGCTCTCTCCATTCAGCAGTGCTTTTATCACTGCTGTTGTAAAGCAAAGACAAGCTGGAAATTCTTGCCAAAAATCAACCATAAGATTCTGATCTATCCATAAATATTGGAGACCTTACTGAGTAGTGTATATCTACAGATCTTCTGGGCCTGAGAGAGAACAAGAGAGTGAGAGCTTGTAAATCTGCCAAACAGTAACAATCTAGTCATTATATAGTGGATCTTTAAACAGCTCATCAGTGAATAAGTGTCATTTAGTATTTGTACAACACAGAAGCTGTCTGTGCAAAGACACCTGCCCATCTCCCTATTGAAAGCAAATGGCTACTATTCATAGAAATAGTCATTCATGATCAAACTCTAAGCCTTCAGCTAACTTAGACCTCTAAATCCTATTATGTCCCCACGGAATTACTTTAAACAGTTTAGAAGTAATGTTTTATAAATTAAGCCCAAATATTTGAGCCTTGTTTTTTTAATAAAGAATTTTTTTTTACATACTTTCATGACAATATGCTCCAGTAAAGCCCTTCTCACAGGCACAAGTAAAATTGCCTCCTGGTTGACTGATGCAGCGTCCATGAGGCCCACACACACTGGAGGAGATTAAACGAATGCCATTCCGAGTAGTGTTTGCAAAGACTTCTATTGTACAACTGTCTATTACTAAGAATAAGAGAGAAAATTAAGCATATAAGCTATCCTATAGGCTGGACATACAAAACAGAATTCATCCTACTGTTAGCAAGCAAGTTTGATAATGCAAACAAGATCAGGACCAGTGTTTAAAAAGCTTACTGAAGTTTTATCTGGGAAAAATGACCAACAGGTCCTCTATGGTAAGTAAAAGAAGTCAAGTTCATCTCCATATATTTATTTTCTGTGGAAGGACTAATGCTTGTAATTTCCATTTCGTACTGTATTACTTCTATTTTTTAAAATCAAATTTACACGTATTTAAGTTTATCCTTCATATTGTTAAAATCTGTAATGCTAATGAAGAAAAAACACTTTAACCTGATTCTTCCTGAAAAAATCCTATTATTTTAAGATTTCAGCATTTGGCCACACAATCAAAATTTCACAGGACAGACAGTACCTTTACAAGAGTTATTTTTGCAGTGATCCTTGAGGTGAGAGCAGTTCTTTCCATCATAGTCATCAGAGCAAGCACAATAATAATCTTCTTTCAAATCATAACACTGAGCTCCATTTTGGCAAGGATTAGGCTTACAGAGATCTATATCAATCTACAAAAGATTTAAACTGAATTGTTAGATTTCTAACATATTCCCACAGGATAGTTACTCCAATTTTTACAGATTAGTTATGCACACTTAAAGAAGTATGACTTTCCACAGAGAAAAGCAGTGTGCCATCCAAATTAAGTTCTAATTTATACTGAGTGATAATTCAACCTGTAGATGAATATCCTGCCATCTGGAGCTCAAGGTGACTTAAACAGGGATCTCCCTTCAGTGTATCTGCACAATAAACTTGTGGGGTACGTTTGGCAGAGTGTGAGCAAGTGAACTGAAATTTCCAAGTGAGTTTTCATGGCTAAAGACCTGGATCTTCCCAATATATGTCCAATATATTAATCATTAAAACACACTGGCTGAATGCATTACTCTGTTAAAAATTTTAGTTCAATAGATTTTGATTCATTTTGCTAATCTTTTTGTCTACCATACAGGCTTTAATACACCTGTTTTTTTTCTCTGCATCAAACTAAGCCTAAGAAGTTCTAAAACCTAGGCAAATAAACCCTGTTCCAACAAATACTTTTATTCACTCTGGAAGAAGAGAACAGCAAGTTTCCATTTCTTAAAAAAACTATACAACAGATGTAAAACACAAACTCATTTTTTTTTAAAAAAAACCTACAATTAAAAACATACTTCCACTTTATCCTTCTTATACAACTAACAAAAAGGGTTATTGGCAACTGAACAATAAATGGAAAAGACAGAAATGCAGATCACCCACCACACCAAAAAGCCACTTGTCAGCAGCAAGCAACTGAACTATTAATTCTCACTTGAAAGGCTTCCTATAGAATTGAGGTTAAGATGCATCCCACACTTAGGATGCATTTGGCAGCTGAGCTGATTTATGTATGGCTCAGCTGCTATGTATCTGAAACCACTGCAAAGCTAGTTTTGTTTTTATAAAATCTGTAGCTCTGGAGCTTGTGGGACCATTTGCAGAAATTCATTTACATTCCATCTCTTGTGCTGCAGCTAGCAAGTTTTTCAAGGAGAAAGGTAGCTTGATTGCTTTTCAGTCCATCTCCTCAAAAGAACTGCTAGGATTATTTTTTGCGGAAAAAAATTGTTTTCAGCCTGCTTTGGGGTTCTGGGGATGATAAAATGGTGTAGAGAATATTACAGCGGAGTGGTTCTTCTCTGAAAATATTTGATTTCCAAGTTGACCCTTTTAATTACTTTTCGCCCAATACATGTGAATTTGAAATTTATCTTGCTTATTATGAGAGCAGTACAAGCCCCTTTACTCATTCAACAGTTCATCTAGCTTTGGGGTAGAAATGTATTATTTATGGCTTTTGTTGTAAGATGAGAAGCAAGTTTGCTTTAATTGCATTATGGGTACATTTAAAGCATTTTAAAGGTGATTGGTTACTATTATGATGAAGGTGGCAAAAATCCTTAAACTACAAAAATCATTAAATTATACACACAAAGCCTTCTAAGGAAGTGGCTAATCTTAATATAGTTGTTTGTGTCAACTGTATGTTGTTTAAACAAGCATCTATTTGCCTATTAGACACTGCAATATGATGGCATTTGGGTGATGAATTCTTAGCGTTATAAATTAAGTGATACAAGCTTTTCCACAAATGTCACCTGTTAATCAAATACATGAAAACATAACAAAATCATACTAAGGTATTAAAACATTACATAGCCAGTTAAAAGAGATATTTTTCCCCTAAAGTGAGAGTTGGGATCAAGCTTAGCTGTATGGGAGAATGTATTCCAATTTGGGATTGATCAAGTTCTTGAAAAAATTGGTCTCTGAAAGTGGGGGTGTCCTCTTCTACAGATCTTAATGAGGCAGCATTATTTTAGTGATAATGATACATACCAGCCCAAATAAATTTACGAACAGAAATAATCTAGCATCATTTCCCATTTGTTTTCCAATATGTGGAAAAAAGTTATTTCAATAAAAACACACTCAACTCCTCAACAAAAAGGAAATGAATCTAGGGCAGTTGTCTGCCCCTAAAGAGACACATTAGTGATTACAGCAGCATAGCCATATTACAATGCCTGCACACTACCCAGCTGCTTATAAGACAATACACCACAATACCACTTTCCTCCTATGCCTCATAGAAAGTATAGGATTTACCCAGAACCAATACCTTGGTCTGCTATATGCCAATGTATTAATTCAAACAGACTGATTGATGGGACAGTATAAGATGTCCAGATTTTTGCTTGAAACAATTCCTTTGCCAGACAAAAGACTGGCCCCAACTACTCATTAGTCTTTCAATTATGAAGCAGACTATGATAAATAACATCCTTTAATGAAACATTTCCCCGCTACAACAGAATGTAGAAGCAGAGCACTAATAAATACTTCCAATAATATTGCAATACAAAAAATAAAAATACAAAATTTTTATTTTTTGAATAAAAAAATACAGTCTATTCTTGAATGTACTGGAATGAAATGCAATGAGCATCAATGTACACACATGCACATTAGTAATGCCCACTGGGCACTGGATTTGGAATCTGATTTCTAATCTGTAACGGTGATGGTGTAAGGTATAGAAAAGAAAGGAAAGACAGGAAAGAAAAGGGCATCAACACCCATCCTTTCAGTAGCTTATTGTTGCATATTCCAAATATGCTACTACTTTAAATACTATTCCCAGGAGGGCAGATGACAACTTGACAGCATCCTGAAAGAGTGTCCTTCCAAGTACTTCCTTTTTCAAAAAAGCTTATAACAATAATTAATTTCTACAAAGGTAGTTGACATATGCTACAAAGCAAAATCACTTAATTGGGATCCAGAGGAATTTGAGGGAAATGAAAGAATAGCTTTGTTTCTGTCGTAGCAAAAAAAATAAAAGAAAAAGAGAAAGAAAAAAAAGAAGAATGTTGGTGATCAAAGTCAACCTCAATGGGCTCTTTCTTACATGTATCCCACTATGCCTAGATGGCAGGACTGTTTTTCACCAAGTTTGCTTGTTCCTATAGGGCAGTAAATGAACTGCTCCACTCATCCATAACAGCAAAGACTTAAGCTGCTCTAGAATTCAGTCCTTCAAAGCATTCTAACAAGTCTAAAGTATCCTTCACCTCACAGAATTCTCCTGAGAAGCCGTGTGGACAAAGACAATGGAATCCATTGACGAGGTTAGTACAATGACCTGCATTCTGACATGGGTTGCTCATGCAGTCATCAACTTTTGTTCCGCAGTTCTTGCCTATGAAAGCACGAGGGCATATGCAACGATAGCCATTCACTTCATCCTACATGGAAAAAATTGAAAAAAAGATTATAGTAATTTTCAGAAGATACTAGAAAAGTTTTAATGAATAAATATTACAACTTTAAAAGAAATTCCAGATGTTTTCTGGAAAAAAGAATGATTGGGGCAAGGTACATGGGTTGTATAGGCTGATTCTTCTATAACTTCAAATCCAGGCCCATGGATGTCACATCTAATTCCTTAAAACACTCTAATGTCTACTTGACTATGAAAGTAAAGTGATTATTTGTGCCTTAACTTTTTAAAAAAGAAGCTGCTAAGTGTGTGTGTTTAAAGAAGAAACTATTAATCCCATAAGAAAACTGCTTGGGATGAGTAATACTAGAATTCTGAAGAATATTTGTTGGAAACTGATTTTATATTAAATTGATGTCCAGAAAAAGTAATTAAATAGTTTCCTTTATGCTCTATATTCACTGTTTCCAGTATTATGCTTATTTATTATTCTGAGGCAATTGTTAGGGTCTTTTTAGGAAATAAAGCACCCATCTGAATATTTGTATTTTAACCTACTGGTACGAGACTATGCCATACAAAAAGCAGAGAAAAAAGTTAAGTAGTCCAGCAATTTTTAGTTTGAATTTTTAGAATTACTGGACAAACACTTAATAGTTTAATCAGTTTGCTCTAAAGCAATCTAATAAACATTTCAGTAAGGTTCTCTCAGTTGACCCCTAAATGCTCACATGTGGATTTGAATTGAGATTTTCCTTTTTTTTTTAAATCTTAATTTGCATTTCTACTTTCTAGTGTCGTAAGCATTAGGGATATGTACTGGGATAGACTGTTTCTATAGTATTTCAGAGTTCTTCCTTATGGTTCTATTTACATTTTGAGGAAAACCAATAAACAATCCTCTTATTTACAGAAAGGGGACAATTAAGAGTCAGATACTATCCTACACCATTGCTTTTAGTGTATCTACTCCATATTCTCAACAACTTGTATTTAATGCATCCTTTTATCTCCTTGATTTCACTGGAAATGTATGTACTGTATGTATGTATGTACGTATGTATGCATGCATGTACAGGACTTATATGGCCGCCTATCTCATGCAATGACTCTAGGCAACTCCCAACAATCCATAAAACATAGTTAAAGATAGACCAAACGTTCTTACAGCTCAACCCCCATCCTAGCCCCCATCTTCACAACCTTCATGTTTACATCCTCCTGTAGGGTGTATAGTAATAAAACTGTACCAGTACTACAAACTTTGGGGATGGGGTGTTTTTCTAATTAAAAGAAAGGTGCTACTAGAGACTTAGTGGGATTACTTTAGGAGGTAATTTTTTTAGAAAAACAAAACATTACAGGTAGTCCTTGCTTAACAACCATTTGTTGTTTGAAGTTACGGTGGCGCTGAATGAATTGTAGTTATGCCCGGTCCCCAAAGTTGTGGCTGTTGCAGCCCCACAGCAGTCATGTGATCAACATTTGGGGGTTGGCAGCCCACCTGCACTTAGGAATGCAGGGACACTTCAACTCCCCCTACCCATCTCCACTTTTGGCCGCCCCGCACTCCGCTTGCCCTGTGCCCCCAGCTGACCTTCGCCATCTTCTTCCTTGTGCTGCTTACGAGGTGTGCCTGGCCTGGCTCTTCATGAGGCAGCTGCTGGCCACGCCAGGCCTTCTTCCCAATGCTGCATATGGCTTTGTCCAAATTGCATGCAGCTTTCTTATGAGGCTTTGGAAGGCTTCAAAGCCTCGCAAGAAGGCTGCATGCAACTGAGTCTTGTCCAAATCACGTGCAGCTTTCTTGCAAGTCTTTGGAAGGCTTCAAAGCCTTGCAAGAAGGCTGCATGTAATGGCATAGCCGGCAGCTGCCTCGTGAAGGGCCAGGCTAAGCACACCTCATCAGCAGTGGGAGGAAGAAGACCGCAAAGTTCAGCTGGGGCCAGCAGGGTGAGTGCCCAGGGCAGCAGGGCAAGCAGAGTGCAGGGCTGGCAGAGGCAGCAGAGTGCAGGGCAGCCAAAACGGCAGAAATGGGGGGGAGATAGCCGGGTGGGGGGAGCTTAAAAGAAGGCAGAGAAGACAGTCCCTTACCTTACCAAGGCTCAGGCCTGGGAGGGACCGGGGTGGGTCCTTGCCTAATGACCAGTGGGATTCGGTTAACAATGGCAACTGCGATTGATAAACATAAGCATGTGATGTCGTGCTTTATGACCGCATCACTTAGTGAAGGAAATTCCGGTCCCAATTACCGTTGTAATGGTAATTACATCCATTTTCAGTAATGACCATCACTGAAAATGGTCATTTCGTCACCCAATTTCAACAGCATATTCTTGAGTGGTTGCTGGCTACCCATTTGAATCCTGAACTGTGTAATGTGTTGGCCATGCATGAACAATTGCTATAACATGTACTTGTCTACAAAGATATAAAGAATTAAAGGGTGAAGTTGAGACAAATGCTGTTAGGATCCAAAATATTATTGTCCTGACATATTTTAAATTTAACAGGTTGCTCAAAGAACCACAAATAACAAAACAACACCACCAAAAATAATTTACTCTTACTTTGCAAGTCCCTCCATTTTGGCACTGCCCATGACAGTAATTAACATCTAGGGATAAAATAGGAAGAGCATTAAAAATAACAGACTGGAACTTGATGGAAATAATAGACCGAAGCCTAACTAATGATATATGTTGATTTCAAATATTCAAACTGATGTTTTCCAGAGGAAAGGAAATAAGAATTGTATGAGTGATGCAAATTTGAAAGAGCCCAAATGATGAAGTCAAGCAATATGCAAAACAAAATGGCCCATGTGAGTATTCTCCAAGAGCTTAATTTCTCAGATACCTTCAGTTAGTTCATTCCACAATCCAAAAGCTAAGGCTTTAGATGCAAGGAAATATGTGATAAAGTGTCACCGTAAGGGTTTGTGGAAAAGTTAGGTTTAGAAATGATACAGAAGCATTAATTTAAGATTGTCTGTTTTTAGTCTATAAATAAGAGACCTTTAGGGTCAAGTGTATACACTAAAGATTAAATACTGACTGATATGACAATTTACTCCTTTCCATCCTGGAATGCAGTCACAATAATATCCACCAATAAGATTTTTGCAAGAATGAGCATTAAGACAAGGTTTCCCTTCACACTCATTAGCATCTGTGAAAGAAGAGAAGAAAAGCAGAGAGTGAAGAACAAACCCAGAAAGAGACTGCCCTTGCACCAAAGCAAAGCTTCCATGCTTTCCAAATATCAGCTACATTTCATTCGCCACTTTGATACAGGCTTGCTGATATTTTGAACACACATGCTGCATTCTTTTCCCTAGGAAAGCCTCAATGACTAACAATTTAAATAAAATCCAGTGAAACAGCTGTAATAAAAATTATCTGGACAGGTTATCTCCAACTTTTTGAAAAAATCAAAACAAACCAACACCACCACCCACGGCAGCTGCGTGAGAAATTTTTCAACTAACAACTTAATTGTGGATTGGATGCAACATAGCCAGCAAATATGAACACCCTGGATAATGTATGGAAATACAGCACTTTTAAAGAATGGTTAGATATTAGCATCTATGCTATCTCTTATGCAACTGAAAACTATTCAATTCTTTGCTCAACAGAAAACTGATTATGATATCTGGGGCACTAAGGTCAGTGCTCTCATTGACCCTTTGATACCATTACTTATTTCCCTGGCACAAAAATAATTGTGCTTTTTTGTTGTTGGTGGACTCCATCCTGAATTATGCATTCAAAAACAGTCTGCCCAAACATTGGTACAGAAAGCCCCAATGTGTCTGAGTAACCCTGCAGCATGCACATACCACAATCAAGAAATGAGTCAAGCAAATGAAGGAATGAGGAAAATTTAATGGCCACACAGTAGGAGCAAGAAACTTTTTGCAGTGAAATATAGTAACTTAAACATTTAGGTAAAGGTAAAGGTTTCCCTTGACGTAAAGTCCAGTCGTGTCCGACTCTAGGGGGCGGTGCTCATCTCCGTTTCAAAGCCTTGGAGCCGGCGTTGTCCATAGGACACTTCCGGGTCATGTGGCCAGTATGACTCACGGAACGCCGTTACCTTCCCGCCGAAGCGGTACCAATTAATCTACTCACATTTGCATGTTTTCGAACTGCTTGGTGTGCAGAAGCTGGGACGAGCAACGGGAGCTCACCCCGCCGCGCGGTTTCGAACCGCCGACCTTCCGATCGACAGCTCAGCGGTTTAACCCGCAGCGCACCCGCAGCGCCACCGCGTCCCATTTACTTAAACATTTACGCATGCCTAATTTAGCCAACATGGAGTTACGGCCACTGTTATTTTGCCAAAGATAATTATCCACAGCAGGGAGGAACGCTTCACAGAAGATGAACATTGATTACAGGTAGTACAGTATATGGCTTCTGCATTCAAAAGGTAGTAACAATTTACACACTGTAATTCTTCTATGAAGTGATGTGAACAGTAGCTAAATAATAATTCATCAAAGATGACTGCAACATCTTTAAAAGGGTGTTTTTTTTTTTGAAATAATAATTTGAGACACTTTTAAATGTTAAGACTTACCAAGCTGGCACGTTGCTCCAATCCACTGCTGTGGACATATACATTCAAACCCATTAACGCGATCAACACAAGTACCACCACTAGCACAAGGGTTAGATGCACACTCATCAATATCTGGGGAGGGAAAGAGTTGTCTGAGATAACTTTAGAACTATAAAATATATTTCAAGCAAAGAAAGGAGGCGAATTTAATCTCAAATGTAATCCCAATTGCAATAGTCAAAACTGGCAATAAAGTAAAAAAAACCCCTAGAGTTCAAATCCTAAAACAGTTAAAAAAAGAAAAAATCCCAATCTTTCAAATCATAAAAAAATAGGAAAATACTGGCCTGCTCGTGCATCTGATAGGTGACACACATTTTGCAACTTTGTCTTATCTACTGTGGTTCTCCCCTTCACCATGTTAATTACTTCCCATTGTCTGATAAATGGTTTCATTACACACTTTTTAAAAAAACTTGCATCCAAACTTTTTGAGGTTATGGGCATATTTAGAATTTTATTAAGTACTGTATAATGTAACTACATATATTGCCATTGGGAAATTAGCTAATTCAGAAAAAGACTGATATGTTAAGCATTAGTCAAAATACAGTATTTACAAGTAATTAAACTGATGAGGATCCCTATTAATCCTAAAATCATTTCTCTCTCATTCTCTTTTGGATAGGTTGCTATGCTTCTTAAGCACTGTATTGTAACCACTCACCATAATAATTTTAAGGCATGTTTCTGGGTGGAATTTTATTTAGTTTTAATTGAAAGAATCTAAAAGAAAATGATAATGATAACCTGGAGGATGACAAAGAGGGGGTCCATGTGTGAATTTCAGAAATGGGCACTACCTTCAGGATACCTCTAAAGGAATTGCGATTGAACTGCATTTCAGAAAAGATTCTCAAACACTAAATGAGCAAGATAGAAATATTATGACTCAGACAGTACCTACCAATTGCACATGTTGGTCCACTCCATCCTTTAGGACACTGGCATTTAAACCCTGATGAAATTTCATGGCAAGTTCCGCCATTAGCACAAGGATTTGAAACACAAGCATGCTCAGCTAATGGGAAAAGAAATAATAGTTTTTATATCCAGGTTGAAGCACTATTTACAGTTTCTCTATAAGAAAAGCCGCCACCAAATTTTGTACATTTGGGCTGTTGGGGAATTAGGGATGGCCCATATACGCCAATTTTTTTTTCCCTGTTTCTTCTTTTTCTACCTGGCTTTGTTTCTGAATCAATTTACATATTCAACAACAAACATTCATAAACATGCATGCTTAAAAAATTGCATGCATGTTCATGAATACTCTTCCTATTATTTTCATACTGTACAAATTCCTAAGATGAACATACTTTCCAACACTTCTCTATTACAGTTTTTGCGTATTTTGCCTATCAGCATTTTGTACAGTTTTGGGGATTATCTGAGGCATAAACATCATGTGTAAAAAGCAAATTTCAGCATGCAAGTATGCTCTAAGTTATCTATAGATTCTTGAGGTTGTACAAGACATTGTACAACCTCATACAAGACATTGAAGAGAACAGATATTTCATTTATTCCTTCTGGAGATAGGGAACAGGAGTCTTTCAACACCATACATTCCAAATTCCTCCAAGACTATGCCACTTATTAATAAAATTTCTGGAGCAGAAAACACATTAACTGTTATCAGTACCAATTTCACAGTTCTTTCCAGAGTAACCATCTTGGCAAGCACAGCTATATTCATCTGGTTCTGTATTCATACAAGTTCCACCATTCACACATGGATGATGATTTCCACAGTAGTTTAAATCTAGACAGAGAAGGGTTAAAGTTTTATGACACACAAGATACAGAATTTTATATGAAAGCTTTTTCAAATAAAATGTTAAAATACTCTTCTAGTTGTAACATATATATACAGTATCCATATCTACATTCGCCTTTAATGCATCTGATTTCATGTAAGTCATTGCATATGCTATCATTTTTGTAGCATTTATGAAACATGACTGGGGCAAATATTGTAGAAAAATGTATCAAGCTACTGAACTACAACTTACAGGCTTTGAAAGTCACCTGGCGCACTGAAGCAAACAGATAAGTAGCACTGGAGAATCTGAAACCAGATTCTGCTGGATGCTCTCTAGTAAACATCTTTACATAAACAAGTGCTACTAGATTACTAGTTAACCATGAAGTTTTAAAATATTACAAATAGAAGTTTAATACCTTTGTTGCACAGCAGGCCACCCCAGTTGGTTTCACATTTGCATTCCCACGGGCTGTTGCAACTCCCATGAGCACATCCTGGGTAGGGGACACACTCATCACAGAATAGCCCCTGCCAACCATAATTACACCTAGATATAAGGGCATATTAAACGTTAGCAACTTGTTGGTTAACTATAACTTTCATACAATTTTAAGCTGCAACCTTGCAGTTATGTTGTGTAAGCTGTCTTTAACAGCATCTAAGCAGCCAGCCAGCACTGAATTGCCAGAATCTTAAAACACACATATCCCTTACTATATCTGACAGATTTCAGTGAAGTTACAGAACTACATATGTGCAGTAAGTTTTTTTTATGACAGTGGCCCTTCTTATATAAATTAAAAATACCCTGGGGTTGCCAGCAGCCTGTCTGATTTGTATTTTCTTATTCACCCGGCCCCAGAGTGGTCAAAATATACAACAAGTAAACAATATTCGTAAGAAAATTCAGCACCTAATGCCTAATTAACCCTGCCACATAAAAGCACATTTAAAGAATAGCCTTATTTCAATTCCTTGGAATTTTGACAGATTTGAATCTGGTCTCCAAGGAAGAAAGTAGCACAATGCTGTAGCAGAGCAAGCATGAGGTGCCTTTCCTTATTTGTATTTATTTCTGCACAGTGCAGCAATGGTATGTTCTAAAAACTAGGGCAAAACGTAGCAGAGATGATAAGCATAACTTCATTGACAGATATAACCAATATTAAGCTCTTCAATTCTGCCAAGAAGATCACAGAAAAATTCGTGTTTCAAAACAGCAGATTCGTCAGCAGCTACGTTTGCTTACCAACATTCAAGTTTACTTTGAGCACTAAGTGCAAATTATTTTTAAAAACCTCTGTACTTTATCATCTTGATTATCCTAAAATACTTGTGAATGTGCCATTATTTTAGTTTGTAGATAAGAGAGTCTCATAAAACATTTTCAATGCTGAAGGCAACTCATTTCTCCCTACTTCCAATCCTTGAAAGCCCTCCCAGGTCAGACATGGGCTTCATGAAGTCCACTATCCAATTTACGTTTATATTATCTAATATCAATTCCAAACCTATATAAGCATAGAAAGTAATATATAGCTGATAGTAAAAAGATATTATTTTATACTGGGCTGTAAAATGGTGGCATTTAGATTCACCTGTATTGTCATTTAAGAAACAAACTGTTACCAAGACCTTCCCTTGTAGCTACAAAAAAATAAAGTCAGCACTAGAAGCATACTTACTATATTTTTATCTACATACAAATGAATTATCTGTCCGTATAGCAGTTTGATTATAACACACTTCCCAAATTTCTGCAGGAACCAAGTCAATTAATAAGGAAGTAATAGCCTACACACTGAATTGTTTTGGATTCCACACAATGAACTGTCGATTGTAAAGATAGTTCATATTGCACTATACAGCTGCCTCAAGGGAGAGAAGATTCATTGCGTAACAAGTTAGATAAACAAGAGTTACTAACTGCTTACATGTTAAAACTTCCTTTTCTGTTAAACCTGCATGGATATACACAATCCTGGAGTTTACTTCTAAATAGACATATGTAAGACTGAAAGGTTATAAATGTATAAAAGCAGCCAAAGGGGAACAGTGAACTCCAATTTTTTTGTCTTCTGCAAGCCCAGGAATTTCATGCTTAGGATAAAGTAGAACAGAGACTGAGGACACCAGGCTAACATAGTTAGCTAGCCAACTTTCAGTGAGGAAATCTAGTATAACAGTGAATGTATGAATGAAAAGCTAGACAGGAACATATTAGTATCATGTCTATCCAGCATCTCTTTATTGTCTATTGTATAATTAGCAGAAACCAGAAATTACATTTCACCCATTTTGTATGGCAATCCCCATTCTCTTGCTTTTGAGTTTATGGATTATTCCCTTGTCTTCCTGCAGGTTTTTAGTATAGAACAACAGAGAAATCAGAAATGAGGGTACTTAACCCGTCAGTACCTCCAACATCCCTTTTGATTATCCTCATCAATTAGGCAAATAAGTTATACTATGTGAATCTAAGCCATTTTTGGAGAGATGTTATCAACATAAGTACTTTCCAGTTAGTTAATCGGATTTGCAACCCACCATAATTTGACAGGACTTTTAGCAGCTAACAAACAAGCATAAATAATGTAAAATACCCTCAATAATACAAACAAAATATCCATAAATAGTAACAACATCCCAACCAAAATCAACACAAAATTAGCAAACAAAAGTTTATGTGGTAGCCACTCACATTACAATAGCTTTTTGGAAGAGCTCCATTCTCAGCACACTAAGATTTATATCGTGCATTTCCTCCAGGAATTCAAGGTGACACACTGCATTTTGTGGAGTCTTTGGTGATCTCTGAGCTTGGTTGTTTGCTTGCAGATGTTTCATTACTCAACTAGGTAACATCATTAGTGCTGCTGCTGCTGCTGCTACCTAGCCAGGTAATGAAACATCTGCAAGCAAACAACCAAGCTCAGAGAGCATGAAGGACTCCACAGTTCAACCTTGAACTACATATATTCTCTTCTACTTGGAACTACTTTCCAACTACAAAAACTCAGTGAGAGGGTTGGCTGAGAGATGCTGGTCCAAAGTCACAAAGTGATTTTCCATGGTTTAGTGTAGAATTGTCCAACACCTTAATTACCACACTGGCTCTCAATGAACTCAAATGTCATATTAAACACCGATGATAGAAGAAATATGGATGAACTGATACTGTTTAATCTTGTCTCTCAAACAGCCATCAACTGAAGGTCCTCAATGGTGAACTATGCATTTTTAAAAAAAAGTTTTTAGAAACTTTTAAACTGTATTTTTCATGCAAGTTTACAATTTGTCCAGAGAACTTTAATTATAGGTAAATTAGAAGTTGAATGAATGAATGAATGAAAGAAATGTGAAAATAGCAATGTCCCAGAAGATAAATGCTGCTATATACAGTATATTCATAACCTCTGGATTTCAACAGAGTAGGATACATAGTTTTCTACATAGTTTTCTACATACATGTTGTTGGGGTTAACGGCCTTCTTCATAACCTTTCCTAACTACACTGTTACACTGACCAGTTCACTAAAGAGATAAGTACATTAATTAAAAACTATGAACAAAGTTCTTTAAGTAACATTGCCATTCTAAAAGCGAGGTCAGAATATTTCAGAGACAGGATTAACTTAATGTACTTCAGAAATTGAGGAAGAAATAAGCAGTTTGTTGGTAGTCCTTTGGGTTCGAAGAAAACACACTGTTGTGCAGTTTATCTGTGGACACGGAGGTGGCTCTGCAGTCCCAGTCTGGAAGTGCAGAGTCTAGCACAACGGGGGCACTGGAAGTCTGTTGACAACTATAGAAATTTCACATGCGTGCTCTCTGCTCCATCTTCGGCATTTGCTGGCAAGACTGTGTCTCCAACCTGGAGGTCTTGGATTGCGCAGAACCCACTAGCATTGAGACTCTGATTATCAGAGCCCAGATGCGGTGGGTGGGACATGTCATCAGAAAGGATGACCACTGTATGCTTCGCCAGTTGCTCTACAGTGTACTGGAGTCTAGGAAGAGACCTTGAGGTCGACCGCACAAGTGCTACAAAGATGCTGTGAAAGAAACCCTATGCCTCTGTGACATCCAGCCAAGGGAACTAGAAGCTGCGGCTGCTGACAGAACCCGCTGGTGAGCCCTGTGCTATGAAGCCTCCACCGGCTTTAAAGACAAGTGCCACCAAAAACTGATAGAAAACCATGAGCAGCGCCACAGCTTCCGTGTTAGCATTTTATCACATTATCATAACAAATAAATATCAAAATTATTGAGTTAGAGATGAAAATATGCAAGAAAAATTAGCTTATGTTAGTGATTCCCATTAAATAGGTTGTAACTTGAGGTGCAAACAGAAAAGGTCCAAATATTAAGATCACTGGGGAATGTTTAGCTTTCAGCTCTAAGTGTGCTAATTTACTTATCTATATCTGTGAGCTTGTATACAACTTAGTAGTGAGAACAAAGCTGCCCATGAGATCTGTTGTCTGATTTTCAGGTTGTACTTCTGTAAGTAGTTTATATTCCATTTTATTTTATCTGTAGGCTGCTCTAAACGCTCTACTTGAGCAGACAAATGGGATACAAAACTATTTTAATTTATACAATTGACAACAGTGTCTACATTTGAAAATATAAAAATAAAAATATGTGCCAGATTTATTGCTATACACCTTTGGAAAAAACCATTTCAAAAATAGAAACTATCTCTCAAATTCAGGTATCTGTTTACCTATTACATATAATTCCCACACAATTGTAACACACACACACACACACAAAGTGGTGTGGCAGGTAAGGTGTTAGACTAACACAAGGAGATCCAGGTTCTAATCTACCCTCAGCCATGGAAACTCACTAAGTAACTTTGGGCCAGTAACTTTTCTCAGCCTAACCTGACTTATTGTTTAGGGGAAAAATGGGGGAATGGAGTACTACATACACTGCTTCTGAGCAAAAGACAAGAGTATAAATCTAACACACATAGACACAAACTCCAAAATCTATACCGAGAGGAGTGTCACCCCCCCGTTTGAAAGAGGTGGTATTGAGTCCCCTCCCCACTGCTTGACCAAGATATACTGGACAATTATACACCTGTCTCCAATCCTCCCTTTGGGGGAAGTTTATGGAGAAAGTGGTTGAGCTACAACTGTAGAGGGTCCTGGAGGAAACTGGACCTGTTTCAGTCCAATTTCAGGCCTTGAATCAGCATAAATACATCACTGATGGTACTTACTGACGATCTTTGGTAGGACCAGTGTGATGTACTATGTACCATGGAACATAGTATCCTTCTGAGCCATCTTCAAGGGTTAGGAATGGCCCACTAGATTACAATGGTTCTCTTCCTTCCTGAAGTCACAGTTCCAGTCTGGTGTGTGTGTGTGTGTGGGGGGGGAGATTGAATCATAGACCCTTTAATGGGGTGTGCTGAAGGACTTGATGTTCTCCCACTCCTATTCAACATCTGTATGACATTGCTGAGTGAGATCATCCAATGGCATGGGGTCATGTTTCATCATGGTATATCTTGACTGCTGGTCGAGTAAGTGATGCTGTTTAACTGCTGTCCAGGCCCCTGGAGGCTGTCTGGGTCTGGATGGGAACAGGCTGAGACTCAATCCAAGGAAGATTATTATATGTGCCAGTAGGTCTGAAGGACAACTGCTTCCAGTGAGATTCCATGGTTAACTCTAAACAGAGTTCTACTGCCTTAGGTAGAACTGGTTTGCAGTTTGGGAAGAGCAGGAGCAACTGTGGGCAAGATGGCATTTGCAAGTTCCATCTTGTATGCCAATTGTAAACACTCATGGGACAACAGCCATTGCTCACTGTCACTTAAGCCTCAGTTACCTGTTGACTGGACTGTTTCAATGCACTTGACATAGGGCTATAGCCTTTCAGGAGCATTTGGAAGCTACAGCCAAACCAGAATGCAGTGGTTCAATTAGTGATGGGTGCACCTCAAGGTACCCACATAAGACTTCTATTCTGACAGCTATACTTGTTGCCAGTTGGCTTCCAGATACAATTCAAAGAGTGGTTGTGAAGCCCTTATGGTTTGGGGTTTGGGTATCTATGGGGTTTGGATATCTATGGGACCACCTTTGACCTGCCTGATAAGATCTAGTAGGCTGGGCTAGTTATACCTCCCCTCAAATAGAAATTGTTATCTTAAGGGCAATATAAGCATCCCTTTTCAGTTGCCACCCCTGTCCTTTGGAACAGCACCTTCTGCCCAATTGTGTGATCTGCCCCTTCCCCTCTGGTTTCTAGGAAACTAGTGAAAACTTAGTTGTTCCCATCAAGCCAGGAAGGTTGGTTTGCTACAATTGCCTTTCAGTCATGAGATTGGATTCTTCAATTTTGTTAATGTTTTTATTCCTGATTCCTGATTCTATAGGAATGTTTCTAGTTGTTGTTTTTAACTGATTATATGATTTGAATCTGAATTATGTATTGGGGAATTGTACACCACTCAGAGTATGTAAGTAAATAAGCAAGCTTACTTGCACTCCCCAGGTACACTGCAGCCTCCACGGATTAAATTACATCCTTGCTTACATACAGCTATGAAAAGAAAGAATTAAACATCAGTTAGTACCAACTCTTTAGAAAAAGTGATTACTGTAATTAAATGATACTACCATTTTATGCACTGATTTTTTTTCTTGAAGGGTACTTTCAAGAACTTAAAGTGGAACAGTTTTGCTAGATCTCAGCTAGAACTATCAATTACAATTATTGTATCAATCATCTCATGAATGTGGAAAACCAAACAGATTTTTTGTGTTTTTCCTGCCTAAAAATATCTATTTCAGGAAACACAAAAAGATACAAAGGAAGAGGAAACATAAAGCACTATAAAAATGTCCTGTCCAAAGGCTATTCTTACAAGATACAAATGTATTATAGTATCTCAGATGCTCTGCCAACATTCTAATTTTGGAATGGATGAAGATTAAGTACTCTAAAATGAGGAAAATATATCACTACAATGTTTTTTAACTGTGAACTACAGACACATCAAACTGTAGTACCATGGTCAGCTTTCAAAGCACAAGCACAGTATTTTCAAATTAAGTTTCTAGAGCAGTCCAGTCTCTTAACATACTTGATTAACACACATGAATAAGCTGTTAAATACAGTAATGAAATACCGTAATGCTGGAGTTTATCTGGATAAGAAAACAAATCACAGCTAAACCCCACTACAGTTTAAGTTGTGGGAAAATCAGCAGTCAGTATAGCTAGTATACCATGGTAAGCAGTACATATTCTTCTTTAACATTTCAGAAGAAATGCAGGATAAAAAACATATTTTAATAAATAATGAGCTTGACTGAGATAGACTGTGGATGCAAGAACTTCCAAGTCCATGGTTAAAACATTATGTGATTATGTGCTTATTTAAGGCTTGCTGATTCAGTACGGTATCTCTAATAAATACAACATCGTATTAGTATTTTGGAGGGGGTATAATTCAATGATGGGCATTTACTTTGCCTGAAGTTGTCAGGTTCAGCTCCTTTTTCCCGTCTAGAAGACTCCCAAACTTTTAGAGTCACTGTTAATCGGAATAGACAACATGTGTTCTTCTGGGAAAGCAACAGCAGACTGAAGATGGCTCTGCGATAGCGGAGCCAATGGCTGCAGCAAAAAGAGGAGCCAGTGAATGGATTGGCTCCTCGGAACTCCTCTCTGGATCAAGGGGAGAACTAGGATCACCCACAGGTTTGCTCCATACAGAGGGTCCCTGCGAAGAGATTGCAAAATAGCGATCTCTGGCAGATTTGAGAGCTCTGGGAGCCAGGGAAAACACCTAAGCCACAGTTCAGTGCCTTCAGCAGACACTGGGTTCACCCACTTCCTTTCTTAACTAACTTAGGAAATTGCTTCTTATTGATTTTTTTGGATGTTAAGAACCTTCTGAAAGGCAAATTTCATCACACCAGGAGAGTTTCCTTCCATCCTGGATGAATGAAGTTCCATATAAGTTTTATGATTAAAAAGAAAAATTTTTTGGGGAAAACAGCACAAGGGGAACTAGAATGCTGAGCTTGGAAAGTTAAGGGGCCAAATGGACTTGAAAGAATATTTCCTGTGGGTTGTTTAAAATCTTATAGAAACACAGTATATATGAGGATTTTGAAATTAACTGTGAGAAATTGTCCCATGGGAAAGTTTTGCTGATTGGAAAATAAACATATAAGAGGGGACTTTGAAGGTTGACTAGAGGGAACCAGAGAGAACTAAGGATTACAATTAAAGGAGAAGAGGTTTATTAATACACTGGGGCAATATTATCTGACTATAGAAGAAATTAAGGATGTTTGGGACCAATGTACTTAGAAATTACTTTTATTTATTTATCAAATTTTTATCACCGCCCATCTCCCCCAGATGGGGGACCCTGGGTGGTTCACAATAAAAACAATGAAAAATTCCATAAAATCATAAAAACAGCCATTAATCAATCAGAATAAAATGCAGCAAAATCCAAGCCATGGCGGATTTAATTCAAACCATAAGGGCATGAAACTGGTCCCCTCAGCACTAAGGAATCAGCCAGCCCCAAGAATGGCTCTTCCCCTCTTTATTCCAGGCAAGGCAGCAAAACCAGGTCTTCAGCTGTTTTCTGAAGTCCAGGAGGGAGGAGGCTAACCTCACTTCTGGGGGAAGGGTGTTCCAAAGGGCGGGAGCTGTTGCAGAGAAGGCCCGCCTCCTGGACCCCGCCAGATGGAGTTCTCTTGCAGACGGGGTCCGCAGCATGCCCTCTCTGCACGATTGGATGGGACGGGCTGATGTAATGGGTATAAGACGGTCCCTTAGGTAACCTGAACCCGTGCCATATAGGATTTTAAAGGTGGTAACCTTGAATTGGACCTGGAAGCATACTGGCAACCAATGCAGCTTGCGCAAAACAGGTGTTACGAGTGCTGATCTCGGAGCACTCATCACTATATGTGCGGCCGCATTTTGAACCAACTGCAGCTTCCAGATAGTCTTCAAGGGTAGCCCCATGTAGAGCGCATTGCAGTAGTCTATATGGGAGATGACCAGGCTATGAGTGACCGTTAGAAGGGCCTCTCGCTCCAGGAAGGGGCATAACTGGTGCACAACACTAAGTTGTGCAAAGGCCCTTCTGGCCACGACTGCCACCTGCTCTTCGAGCAGGAGTCATGAGTCCAGGAGGACCCGCAAGTTACACAGCGAGTCTGAATGGGGCAGTGCAAACCCGTCCAGAACTAAAGATGGCAAATTCCTGGGAACCGAGGGGCCGTTAACCCACAGCCACTCCATCTTACCAGGGTTCAGCTGAAGCCTGTTGTTCCCCATCCAGACCCCCACAGCCCCCAGGCACCTGGAAAGGGCAGCCACAGCATCACTTACTTCCCCCGGGGTGGAAATGTATAGCTGAGTATCATCAGCATACTGATGATACCTCACCCCATGGGGACGGATGATCTCACCCAGCGGTTTCATGTAGATGTTAAATAGGAGGGGAGAGAGTACTGAACCCTGCGGCACTCCACAGAGGAAGGGCCATGGGCCCAACCTCTCCTCCCCTACTAACACCGACTGGGACCGGCCCTGGAGGAAGGAGGTGAACCAGCGTAAGACTACGCCACCCACCCCCAACTCCCTGAGCTGCCCCCAAAGGATACCATGGTTGATGGTATCGAAAGCTGCTGAGAGAT
The DNA here is from genome assembly GCF_035149785.1 of Candoia aspera. Taxonomy (NCBI): domain Eukaryota; kingdom Metazoa; phylum Chordata; class Lepidosauria; order Squamata; family Candoiidae; genus Candoia; species Candoia aspera. The sequence continues at coordinate 317,034,693 of NC_086153.1, forward strand.
CAAGGAGAGCTAGGATGGATGCACTGCCTCCATCCCACTCCCGCCAGAGGTCATCCATAAGTGCGACCAATGCTGTTTCCGTTCCATATCCGGGCCTGAATCCTGACTGAAACAGGTCCAAACAATCAGTTTCCTCCAAGATCCTCTGGAGCTGCAATGCCACCACCTTCTCAACCACCTTCCCCATAAAGGGGAGGTGGGAGACTGGACAAAAATTATCCAGTATAGTACGGTCCAGTGATGGTTTCTTGAGGAGGGGGCACACCATCGCCTCCTTAAAGGCCGCCAGGAACACCCCCTCCTGCAACGACGTATTTACCATCGACTGGACCCAACCACACATCACCTCCCGAGCTGTCTTCACCAGCCAGGAGGGTCATGGATCTAATTGACAGGTGGTGGCATTTACAGTCTGGAGGATCTTGTCCACTTCCTCAGGTCCAACAGGATCAAACTGTTCCCAGATAACTGAGTATGTATGTTCCCCAGGCATCTCCACAGACCCTGTCTCACGCTTGGGAGTCCAACTTAGAGCAAATCTGAGCGATTTTATCCTGTAGATGCTCCGAAAATTCCTCTGCACAGCCCTGTAGGTGATTTTCCAGACCCCCTTTCCCCAACGAGGATTGGGTGATCCTAAACAGGGCCGCTGGGCAGCATTCTGCAGATGCAGTAAGAGCGGAGAAATATTGACGTTTCGCCGCTCTTAACTGCCACAAGGTAGGCCTTAATAGCGGCTCTAGCTTGTGTCCGGTCGGGTTCGGTCTTCGTCTTCCTCCAGCGGTGCTCCAGGCGTCTCTTAATCCTCTTCAGAACCCTCAGCTCCTCTGTGAACCACAGGGAGTGTCGAGTTCGGTGGGTAAGAGAGGCTACACAGACACGATCCTGTCCAAGGCCTGGGCCGCCTTCCTATTCCAGGCGGCGGCCAGGGTCTCTGCTGGACCGTGCAGCAAGTCCTCAGGTATAATCCCCAGCTCCCTCTGAAACCACACTGGGCCCATTAGTCACTGGGGGCAGGCTGATCGAATAGGCCCGGCCTCCCTGCGGAGGGGGGTGGCATAAGAGAATCTCAGAACCACCAGAGCATGGTCTGACTATGACAAAGGGGAAAGATGTAAGTCTCCCCTCAGATCACATTGCCACTGCTCCAACAAGAAAATTAAGTCTGGCGTGAGGCCACTGTTTTGAGTTGGGTCCCGAATAATCTGAGTCAGGCCCATGGCGGCCATGAACTCCTGGGCTGCCTCTGAGACCCGCCCCAGGCACGGCAGATTGAAGTTCCCCAGAACCATAAGTCTGGGGAACTCCACTGCCAACCCTGAGACGGTCTCCGGCAGCTCAGGCAGGGAGGTTGCCACGCAGCAGGGAGGCTGGTACAGCAGCAACACTCGCAACTGCTCTTGGGCACCCAACTTGAAGAACAGGGTCTCACAACCAGTTCTTTGTGGAGCAGGGCCTCTGAAGGCCACCGGAGACTCTGATGACAACTGCCACCCCTCCTCCCCTGCCCTGGCATCTCGGCTGGTGCCACACCTGAAACCCGACCGGGCACATCTCTGACAAAGCTACTCCTCCTTCAGGGCCCAGCCAGTTTTCGGTAATACATGCCAGGTCTGCCCCCTCCTCCATGATCAAGTCACATATGAGGGGGGCCTTGTTAACTGACCTGGCGTTAAGCAGCAGCAGCAGCCGGAGGCCAGGGCCCCTACAGGACTGCTGTCCAGGGCCTAGGTTTAAGCACGGAGGGTCGGAACACGCTACAGGTAACAAACACCTGGGGCATCTTCCTCTATGACGACTTACCCTCTGGCTTCCGTCATAGCATCCCCTGCCCGTCACCACCTCGATAAAATGTCTCGCTCTACCTCCCCCAGGATCTTCCAGTCCAGTTGCCTCCAATCCTGGATCTCTAAAGTTCCTGGTTTGAAATGGGAATCCCTCCATCCTTTCACACAACCATGCACACATACCCGCAACCTCAAGGGGATGGTGGGCCCCCAGTGCACCAGCTCTAGCTCTCGGCACTGGTAGGCCTAACCACCACCCACAGACTCACTATGCCCCCCGCGCCTCTCTCACTGGACAACAGGGGGCATCACATCCACTACCCCCCACCCCCTCTCTCTCACTCAGGGGGTGAGTGCTCTAACACACCGCATTCACACCGCCTGGGCTCCCCCTAGTCTCTCACATGGGGGTGGGGGGAAGATCCAGCATTCACATTGGAGGGACACTGTTAATCCTTGCCTTGTCTGGAACTAACTATTGAGAGAATTAGAAGGATTGGGAGGGGATAGCCAAGACAACCCGTAATTCAAGTCTCCTGTCCTGCAGCGTCCAGCTTCTCCAAAAGTTTCCTTCCAGTCTAGGAGTCAAAGGCCTCCAAGAAACCCGTCTCCACATGGTGTTGACACTGATATGGAGGATTAGAGCTCTCAAAAAGTCTCTCCATAAAGCCGGCTGTCCGAAGGACTCTAAGCAGTGCCCCCCAAGGGACGCTTGACCAAATGGACTCCCCCAACTCCAACACTGGTCCGTTGATCTACCACCACCTCCAAAACTCACTTCCCTGCTATGCGAGGCCTGTCTATTGTGCCGGGATTCCCCAGGGGCTTGTCCCGGTATTGGGGTTGATCTTCAACCCTGGAATTCGCCAGGGCTCACTCTTGCGATGTGCGGGGCCCACCTGCCTTGCTGAGGGTTGAGTCGGCCCATATCCTCATGTTGGGGCCAGTCTACTATGCTGGGGTTCGTCCAGGACTCACTCCAGTACTGGGGCTGATCTTCACCCCAGAGTTCACCAGGGTTCGCATCCCACCGCGCCGTGCAGGGCGCATCTGGTGGATTGGGGTTTGCCGCTTCAGCATTCAGGTCTCACCTCCCCCAGCACATCCTCACTGTGTGTCCTCACAGGAGGCCAGGGGAAACTCGGGCCCAGAAAAAGTTATGTTGGGGCTGCCAACGCCACTGTAGCTGCTGTAGGCATCAAGATGCAGTCAAGGCTCAAGGCTCGGGCTGCCCCTCCCTGCTCCCTCCTACCATTCAGCACCACTCACGCCACTCTGTCCAGGGAGCTTCCACTACTCTTCCCCCCACATCACAGGTATGGAATCCAAGTTCTTCCACTCTCCCGCTCAAGCTCAACCACTCACAAGGGCAGCATTTGGGGTAGAGAATCTAAAAATCTTCGGGGGTCTCCCACCTTAGAGCAGCATCTGGTCACCATCTTGGATATGATGACTCCATATGCTGGAGTAGGTGTTAAGATTGTCTAAAATGGATCTAACAGAGGCTACAGAAGAGGAACAGATTTTATGGGACAAAATAGAAACTGAGGCTGACTTGAATGTAGATTTAAGATGGATTTCAAAAAACTGCCAGACTACAAGAGTGATATGGAAAAAGATGCCACATATCTTTACAGATGAATCTGGCTATGTCTTAATAACTAAAGGGGACATACAAATAATAAATTAGAAGAGTGACTTGGATAGTCGTCTTAACTTGGATTTATAAAAGGGACGTGTCAAACAACTTAAGCTGTTCCTGAGAGGAGACAAAGAGAAAATAGTAAGAAATCAACTTGTGGGACATTTTTTGATGGGATTAAAGATTATGCTTTTAAAAAGTAAACAGAAGGAATTCAAAGTGGATTTATTCGACCAGGGTTAAAATATTTATGTTGTAGTTTCCGGTAGATATTAATGGTAGTTTTTTTTTTGACCAGGCTTTAATGATTTGTTTATAAATGGGGAGATTTCTTTTGCTTTATTTCTCAGAGAAAGTGATTAAGTTGGAATACAAAATGGATTTGATTTAGGTGAAAATATATATGGTATTATTTCTGATAGCTCTTAATGGACTTTTGTTGATTAGGACTGAATGACAAGTTTTTATAATTTGTTTATTGATAACAGATGAGATATGAGAAGAGGGGTTTTTTTTTGGTAATATTAGAGAAGGTGTTAAGTTACTGACGTTGTTAATACGTGTCTGGAGGGAGGGGGAGTCGCAAATCAATCAATCCCTTCTCACCCCCATGGGTGATATGTGTCCTCTTCAACCTTGGGTCCTCTAGCAGAGGCCTGGGAGTTTGAGAGTTCTGCACAGTATCTTAGCTGTTCCTAGCACTGCACTCTTTTGGACAGAGAGCTCTGATGTTGTTCCTGGGATCTGGTAGAGTCACCCTCCCAGCTTAGGAGTCACAGTCCTGACTGCTCCTACCATCACTGGGACCACTTGGCCTTCACTTTCCACATCCTCTCTAGTTCCTCCCTTCAGGCCCTGGTAAGTCTCATACAACTTCTTCCTGATGTTGCTATTACTTGGCACCATTACATCTATCACCACCGCTGTCTTCTGGTCCTTGTCTACTACCATGATGTCTGGTTGATTGGCCAGTACCTACCTGTCTGGATCTGGAAGTCCCACAGGATCTTAGCCCTATTATTCTCCACAAACTTCTGTGGAATCTCCCATCTGGACTTGGGAGGGTCTAGCCCTTACACTGTGCAGAAGTTCCTATACACAAGTTCCTGTACACACTACTTGGTTGTGTCGTTCAGTGTATGCTGCCTGCATCTTACACCCTGGCACTATGTATTGGACTGTCACCAAGGCCTCTCTGCAGAGTCTGCATCTCAGGTCCTGTCTAGTGTGGTAGACCCCTGCTTCTATGGATCTGGTGCCTAGTGCCTGTTCTTGTGCTTCAGTGCTTTTAGTCCAGCCCTTTCCAGCCACTGGTAGGATTTCCCAACGTCAGCCACCTCAGCTGTCGATGGTATATCCCATGAAGGGTCTTGTCTTGCCATGGCACTTCCTCTGCTTGATCTGCCTTCCATGGCTGCTGCTGCCTCAGGCATTCTCTCAGCAGCTCATCTTTAGGTGCCATCTTACTGATGTACACCTGGATGCTCTGGGTTTCATCCAGGACAGTGGCTTTGACACTCAACAGACACCACCCCTCTTTCCGGCTGGTGTAGTCTCTTTGGTGTTGGACTTGGGGTGCAAACCTCTGTAAATTGTGAGGAGCTTCTGGGTCTTCACATTGGCAGCCTCCGTGTCCTCCTTTGGCCAGCTCACTATACCACCAGGGATATACTGTATGTATATACATATAGGTATATGTGTTTGTGTGTATGCATGTGTGTGTGTGTGTGTGTGTGTACACACACACACCAGTATATATATTCTTTTTCTCTTTTCTCTTTCTTTGCACTTTTCCTTTTTATATTTTTCTTAGTTTGTATTAGTCTTTAATTTTTGTATTTGTAAACTTTAATAAAATTATTATAAAAAAAGGAATAGACATGTCTCAACTGTCTAATTCATATATGGCATCAACACAAAGTACTGAGTTAATAATGGTGAGGTGAAAGGTTCCCTGTGCAAGCACCAAGTCATGTCTGACACTTTGGGGGGACACCACTTTCATGACATTTTCTTGGCAGACTATATCGGGGTGGTTTGCCATTGCCTTCCCCAGCAAGCTGGGTACTCATTTTACCAACCTCGGAAGGATGGAAGGCTGAGTCGACCTGAGCCGGCTACTGGAGAATCCAGCTTCTGCTGGGATCGAACTCGGATCCTGGGGAGAGTTTCGGTTGCAATACGGCTGCCTACCACTCTGCACCACACAAGGCTGCTGGGTTAATAATAGTGCACTGATATTCTATGCTAGAGAAGGACAACTATTTTTTTTTATCTTCAAATGCTGCAGTAGATGGTAGATGGCTTCATGATATGAGCTTTGTTATCAGTTAAGAATTTCAGAAGCTTAATGCATCTACTCTGGGGCATTAATATATATGTCTGTGTTTCTAGATTGTTTTATTAATATACACACGCGCGCACACTAAGAATATAGTGCCACTTAAAATTAATAGTTTGCTACTAAATTTCAGTCTTGAGTGGATCTGGCAGCTATAAAAGTAGGCCTGGGAGCACCCAAAATCCTTAGTTTGGTCACTCCTGCTCTTTTCCCATGAAAAACATGTCACAATTCCAGCATAACCATCACATTTTAAAACATGAGAAGTACAGTACCTTGTTTACATTCATCACCTATCCAGCCTTCCATACAAGCCTTATTTCCATTTTGGTCACATGTGTAATGGCCCACAAAGTCATCACGAGGGCCACAAAATTTATTGCACTGTGGGCCATAATAGTTTTCATCACACTTCACTCTTATTTGTGCTTCAAAATGAGCAACATGGCCATTCAACTGTAACGTCTCCCATCGATCCTCTGGGTTGATCGTACTCGCAAATGGTACTCTGTCAATTAATAATTTTTCATCTAAAAATAAAAAGATGACAGAATTAGAATAAACACATACAAGAGTATGTCATCAAAGGTGAGCACTATAGTCGCAAAAGGACAACATGTGGCCAGAACTCCAGAAAATTTTAACTTCTGAATTAAGAATCAGCACACCCATTTAAGAATGTACCTTTCTGGGTTTCACCTTAAGCAATTTTAGAAAGCAAATTATCTTCCCTACATAAAGGAAGTCATATTGTTAAGGATGCAGGGAAGCTGCTTCTGGTTAGAAAGGGTCAGACAGGAGATTCCTATGTTCAGAAAAAAATAAGGTCACACACCAAAAACACATAATCAGACTAAGAGAACTGACAAGTGGCAAATGAACTACAGGATTCCTGCATACCTAGGCTGACCATACGTACTGTTTTGAACAGGACAGTCCCGTTTTTTTCACATTTCCCGACCATCCCGTCATTTTAATGTGTCAATTTTGTCCCGTGTTTTTAAAAACTGTTTTTTAAAAACAGGAACTCCCCCTTCGGCATCCCCCTTCGGAAAAGTGCAGTCTGAGAGGCGGGGGTAGGAGGCGCAATCGGCTTTGCCTGTGTGTATGCCGAGGTCTTTTTTTTACTCTTCTTTTCTTTTTGCAGCTTCTCAACAGCTTCCTTGGCGCTCCCCCAGCTTTCTTCCCCCCTGCACCCAACCCCTTAGCCCACCCTCTCCTGTGTGTTTGTGTGTTTGGTGCATGGATGCCTAACGGGGAGTTCCTGATGTGGTTGCTTAATTACTGGCTGATTGTGGCACGGACTTTGGCAAGAGAAAGGCACGGCAAAGCTGCTTGGATTGGCGGCGGCGCGGCAGCGGCTCTTCCTTCCCATTTCTCCTGCCGTTTGTTGGAGGCTGCTTCCTTCTTTTCTTCCCCACCCTCCCTGCCCCTGATAATCGCTTTTGTTCGACAGTTGCTGCTGCAGCTGCCCGCAAAGCAGGAGAAAATGCTCCTGGATGCTGGACCGTAGTACCTGGCCATCGGTGTGACGACCTTCAGCTCCTCTCGCCACCACCCCACGGGTGATGTGATGGAGCGTGAGGTGGGACTGGGCATCAACCCCTTCGCTGACGCTGGCATGGGCACCTTCAAGCTCAACCTTAGCAGCCATGAGCTGGCCTCCCAATGTCCTGTTTTTGTCTCAAGGAAATACCATCAGCCTATGCATACCCCCAATACAGAACAGTAAATTCTGTGTTTAACCTTCTCTTGTTGCACTAATGTTATGCCTTTCAGCCTATCTAGCACTTGTACAGAGAAGTGAAGACAGAATGAGACTTTTGCATCCAAAGGAAAAAAAAAGCAACATCTTTACTGCTTATTATAATTCCTGAATGTCATCTGTATCTACTTCCTTAATGCGTATGAGGCTTCTGCTTCTTTTACTAAGATGATTAAGAGTACTGTATGGATGAAGTCTAATTTATATGAAAACAAACCTTCAGGTTTTTAAATTATGTAAGAACTACAGAGATAAATTAATTTCTTTTAAATATAGGACAGAAATATATAGGACAGAAATAAAAGCTCCATCATTGACATTGTATTTTTGAATGCTATTACTTAAAAGAACCATTCTAAAAATCCTATAAATAAGGGCATGCAAAATGTTTTGTACAGAAACAATCCAAACTTGGAAAGAGCATTTTGAGTATTCTGAGCCTGGAACAAACCAATCAAGTTCTATTATTTTTCCCAAACTTCAAAACAAAACACAGTAAGTTTGTTTTAAGCTTGGGACAAAACAGGCCTGTTCACTATTCTAAAACTGTAGTTGAGATATCTTTTTCTAAATTTTCAAAGTTTTGCTTCCAGTTTTAATTAGTTCTCCGCTGTTGGTCAATACAATAAAAGGCAGGAATTCTACCCCTGAAAATGGTGGGAGGAAGGAGAAGTAGCAAATAGCAGTTGTATATCATATATATGTGGCTGGGGAACCATTCTGAATTCTGCTGCTGCTTCTTGGAGAACAAATAATTTGGACTATTGCTGAAGTTCACAAACCTGAACAGGTCCTAGCAGCCACTCTCTTCCCAGTCTTCTTTTAGTTTGCTAATACTGTACTATGTATTTTTATTTTGCCAAGTTTAATTTAAGTAGCATGAGGCTAGTTTGGATATGGTGGGAAAGGGATGAGAGAAAGCCCACTCTCTCTTTTGGGATCTTTGACCTTCAATTTCTACCACCAGATTCCTGCCAGAAAATAAGGTCTGCTTGTTTATTTAGGAAATATATATATTCCAAATTACAGGTAGTCCTTGCTTAGTGACCACAATTGGGACCAGCAACTCCATCATTAAGTGGTTGCTAAGTGAAACATCATGCGACTGCAATGGGCTTATGACCTTACTTCTGTGGTAGTTAAGCAAATCACCACAGGTCGTTAAGCGAGGTATCATGTGACTGCGACTTGTGAATTTATTGCAAGCTTCTCTATTGACTCTGCTTGTTGGAAGCTGGTCGTGAAGCACGCAAATAGTAATCACATGACTGTGAGACACTGTGATGGCCGTAAGCACCCACCAGTTGCGAAGTGCCCAAATGTTGATCACCTGACTATAGGGATGCTGTGATGGTTTTAAATGCGAGGACTTGTTGTAAAGTTACTTTTTCATTATAACTGCGTACGGTCACTATAGAGGGGAAATGTTACGCAAGGTCTACCTGTATACTGCATGTGATAATACAAAGGGCATATGTGCTTATTGGGTCATACACTGAAATAAATAGGAACCACCTAAACACTTGAACCTAATTTTTTTCTGCCTAGTTTTCTGCCAAAATTCCTCTCCCTCGTTTAACAGGCAGCATCCACCACCAACATCACCTTGAAATGCTGTTCCCCCTCCCCCCAAAAAACCAGAATGCTCACATTTGGGGAAAGTATTGGGGTAAGTAGAGGTGCATTTCATGGTTTGCATTTTCTACGGCTTATTTTCTGTTTTTCATAAGTGGGTCAAAAGTGTGTGCATAGTGTGCAAAACAAGTATGGCTAAATATAATGTTATAATTCAGCTGTAACTTGCAAATATAAAAGCTCTGTTGTTTTTTGTCTGTTAAGCCCTTGGAGGGGTCCACCATGTGCTTGTTACTGAGACTCAGGTTTTAGACAGCATACAAAATGCAAAGACTATGTGGCTTTCTTTGTTGAGTGTTGCTGGCAGGTTCCCAAATGCAGAAATATGTACTGTACTGTACTTGTGTATATGAAGAAGCTTTAAGCCAACAGCCAGAGACTGGGTTTTTTTTTTTCTGTTGTTCATGGGCTGTGTTGAGGAAAAAAAAAACCTTGTTGTTACTGGACTGTTCATGAAGGCAGGCTGTACAAAAGCACACAGGTAGTCCTTGAGTTATGACACTTTGTTTAGAGACTGTTTGAAGTTACAATGGCACAGAAAAAAGTGGTTTATGACCACTCCTTGCCCTTATGACCATCGCAGTGTCCCCGTGGTCACATGATCAAAATTCGGGCACTTGGCAACTGGCATGTATTTATGATGGTCGCAGCATCCCAGGGTCACATGATCACCATTTGTGACCTTCCCATCAAGCTTCCGACGAGCAAAATCAATGGGGAACTGCGCAATTTAACAACCATGGTGATTCGCTTAACCACCACCATAAAAAATGTCATAAAATTGGGTATGGTCACATGATGCCTTGCTTAACCACTGCACTGCTTAAAGATGAATTTCCTGGCCCCTACTGTGATTGAAAGTCAAGGACTGCGTGTACTTGAATTATTACTTCTATTGTTTGTTATGGAAATGCAAATGTTCTTTTCTTTTAAAAAAATAATCCCCCTGGTCTATTTTTCTTTAGGCTGGGAAGGGGTAGCACTTATGTTGTGCTCTAAGACAGAAGACTATGGAGCTCAGTATTTGCTTTGAATTCCCATTGCTTCCTATAGAGTAATTAGCAATGTAAAGGCCTGGGGAAAAATCTTGGAAAAAAATCTCTCTACCAAAACTGCATTATGAAATATTTCCTCAAGTTTTCTCAAGGGTTCAGGAGATTTAGTGGGATCACTACCAAAACCTAAACTTCCACACAAGTTCATTTATTTAGAGTGTTGCGCTACTGCAAAGTTTGAGAACCGTGACCTAAGCTATTATATTTTGATCTCCTGGAGAAAGATTATTTAATTTTTTCTACTCAAACCCCAAAGAAAAGCTGAGCATATTTTTGTTTTCAAACGTCTGAGATGCTAATCAAAATGATTAGCCAAAAATACAATGAACTCCATGTGAAAGGTCACAGGTGCCCTTTATAAGTATAATCAATAGATAATGCAGACAGAATATTACAGTAACACTATTACTATAGAGTAATGATTCAGATGTATTGATATCAATAGCTAAAATGGCTCAGAAAGAATACTGCCAGAATTACTGAAATTACCTCTGCTGAGCACATATTTCAGAATCTACCTGTATTTCTGTATACAGCTCTGAGAACAAAAATACGAAGTACAGATTAGACTATGTCTCTTAATCTTCACCCTAACCAATATTCCCAGTTCAATTTTCAGTGTACAGAAGTGACATATAAGCAAATCTTGCTGTTTTAATTTCATCTGCCAAGTTGTATATTCAAAATGTTTCCTACAAGATGTCTGTTTCCTTATAAATTTCAGCTTAGAGAGTTCCAATTCTTTACGAATATACTCACCAGCTTTCGTTTCATTATCCCAGTCCCAGGCTTCTATTATTAATGTGAATGACCTCTGAAACAAAGCATACAAATTAGTTACTGAAGAGGCTAAATCAAAATCACAATCCTCTGAAAGTGACATGCAACTCAATCTGATTTAGCACAAGCATCATTTATTCCAACATATAATAGCTTGTTTCTTCCAGGATTTAATTCATTTGTGCAGTGACAGTTTTAAAAAAAATTGACCCGTTGCAAAGCAAATTTACAAGAATTAGTCAAGGAATATCTGATGGCAGCATAATACTTGCTATTCAAAAGATCTAGGAAAAATAACTGCCTAAGATTGCACCTGTATAATTGTTTCTTTAAAATAATTAATTTTAAAAGTAATTTTAAATTTTAAAGTAATTTTAAAGTAATTCTAAGTAAAACAAAATATTGGGTAGGATTGTAGAAAAGAGGCTTTATAAGATTAGGTATGTTCTTAACGTTTTGCAAATATAATCTATAGCAAACCACCTATTTTAAGATTGATCAAGCTTCAAAAATGATTTGGGAGCAGTAACCTGGAACATGCTAGAACACCTCTCCCTTCTTCATGAAAGAAACTCTTTTTTTCAAGAGTTCAGAAAATGAAAAGAAATCTGAAAAAAGATGTCACTGCTTTAAGGAATCCCCTCATTAAAGTTAATGGAATTCTTAAAATGGTGGCACCATTTTTTCACACTTATATGGTAGCCTGTAAAAAGTGGGTTTCTTTCTTTGTAGTAGCAGAGTTGGAGAACTGCGTAGCTGTGTTCTTTCATGGGATGAGGAATTTTTAAAACATTTTTGAGGTTGAGGGAAGGGGGACAATGACATTTTTCTTGCCTCAGCTATTTATTTATAGTTGTATTTATAATTTAGATTTCTAAGGCCACCCAACTCAACAGCAACTCTGGGTGACATAAACATTAAAAATAAGGATATTGAGCTGCTACTATTTGAAGGGTAACTACAAAGCAAGTAAAGCCATTCCTGCTTGTCTCAAGTAATTCTTTTAAATTAGAATTACAATACAATAACAAACTCCTTATACACTCACGGTATGTATTAAGGGGGCACCATTTCTGTTTTGAGAAGTAATCCTATAGGAACATAACTAATTTAAAGTTTATCAAACTCAAATCTAAACTCTTCTAAGAAGATTTTCTTACTTGAATATAATGGGCAATTTATCTACAATATTTATTTATTTTACTATTCAAATTTCTATTACCACCCATCTCCCCCCAAAGAGGGGGACTCTGGGCGGTTTACAATAAAATTATCCTTTTAAAAGCCTCAGTGTATAAAATTACGAAGTCAACATCCAAATTACTAAATAAATATAAATATAAAATCCAAGTGGGAAAAATTACATTCGGTAGGGAGAACTCTACACCACCAGCTACCCCCAGGAAGAGCTACTGCCCTTCCCCTCCCAGGTGAGGCGGCAGAACCAGGTCTTCAAACTCTTCCGGAAGGTCAGGAGTGAAGGGGCCTGTTCGTTTTTTGTCATCAATGTTGATGACAAACAGGAGAAAAATGGTCCAGGAAAAAAAAAAGAAAAAAAATACACACCACATAGATGTCTCTCTAGAATATGTAGACTATGCTTTAATGGAAAATTTTGTCTTAAAACTCAATGAGATGACTTGATGTTATATTAATAAATTGAGGTAGGCTGTGAAGATCAGGTCTAAAAACACTCTTTTTTTCTGTCTTGAAACAAGGGAAATGATGGCTCCAGAGTACGCCATATTCTACATTCGCTCCTCTTTGTTGGCTAGATGAGGGAACAATATATTGACTCATAACGTCATTCCTAGATTAAAGATCCTAGTTTTTATAGAATAACATGAGCATCTTGGGATAAAACTGGGTTTTGATTGGCATTGTGGCAAACAAGACAAAAATGTGAAAACTTACCAATTAGATTTAATGCTACATGTCAACTGGATACAAATAAGAATTGCATCTAGCCTATTCCTCCACTATGTTAATAAAACTTTACATATATGTCTCAATTGACCAAAATCAAGCTGGGCACCAGAAGTCAATATCTATGGGGCCATCTGGTGACTACAGAAGATGAACATTCTGACTTGAAATGTAAGATGATTAAATTGAAATCACGAATGAATATTTGAGAAACTTACACAACGGAGGAAGATATAATAGACTTGAAAGAAGGTGATCAGATCTTATGGAGTTGATGACTGCATGCAGGAAATTAACAAGTTTAAATATGAATGAAAGGGCTAAAATATAGGTCAGAAGGTATGAATCATCTACAGCAGATTGTTTTGAATGCATATGAATGCAGAAAGAATTTATAGATTGTTGACAGTTGTGTGTTATACTCTAGTGATTGTTGATAATGGAAGATCCAGATATTACTTTTGGGGAAAATTGTACAACATTCTGAATGAATTTGATCCAGGGGGAAAAATAATTCTATTAGATGTCATGAATGAATGAATAAATGAATGAATGTGTTGCAACAAATGTCTTATCCTATCTTCGTGAAGGACTACTGGGAAGAGATGGAAAAATTGAAGGAACACTTCAGTAGTCTCATCAGGAAGGCAATAAATAAGAATGAAAGAGGGGAATGAAAAAGGGACAGCAGCAAATTCCAGAACCAAACATTCAACCAAGGACTGGGGCCAAGAAAGAAGAAAATAAAAGAAGCAGCAGGAGGATTTAGAAGTTTTGCAGGACACTACCAACAGAGATGTCAGATGGTGGTTATTAAAAAGCTCAGATGTCTCTATACCAACACACAGACTACTTGAAATAAGCAGGGAGCACTAGAGTTCCTAACTCAGGAAGCCAAATATGATGTGATAGGAATCACTGAACTTTTGGTCACTAAGTGATCTGGTTGTGAGATGTCATGTGACTGCATTGCTTAGCAACTGCAATCCTGGCAACTTCCCTTGCTCTTAAGTGAATTTTACCGGTTGTTAGCTGAGGACCCACCCCATTAGAAGCCATTCCGGACTTGGTCCATTCCAACCCCGAGCCCCAGTAAGGTAAGGGACTGCATCCAACCCCCCACCTGCCTATCTCTCCCTCTATCTCTGCCCTTTTGGCCACCCTGTATCTTGCCTTGTGGGGTGGCAAGCAGCCCCAAAACCTCGCGGCTCTTGGGCTGCTTGCCTTGCACCAGGAAGCTGCAGCCGCCCCAGCCCAGTCCCAATTGCCCTCGCCAGCTTGCACTCTTGAGATATCTACCGCCCTGCACTCTGGTGCCCCAGCTGACCTTGTACCTTCTTGCTCCTCCCGGGCCTGGCTGGGCTGGGCTTCCGCTGCAAAAAAGAAAAAAAATGCTAAAAGCAGCCCCTCAGCCACAGTGTGCCAAAATGCCCTCTTTTGCCATGTTCCTGGGCGGGGTTGGGGCCTGACTTCACGCTGCGAAAAAGAAAAAAATGCTAAAGGCAGCCCAACAGCAGCATGCCAAAATGCCCCTTTTCACCATGCTCCTACGTGGGGTTGGGGCTGGCTTTGTGCTGCAAAGAAGAAAAAAGCACTTTCCCCCCCTTCTTCGCAGCACAAAGCCAGCCCTGATCCCCCCAGGAGCATGGCAACAAGCGTTGTTTTGACACGCTGCTGTTGAGGTCCTTTAGCACTTTTTCCCCTTTTTCGCAGCCAAAGCCCAACCTGGCCCAGCCCAGCAGCCAGGCTGGGCACGCCTCATCAGTGGCGGGAGCAAGAAGATGTCAAGGGGCAGCGGAGCACAGGGTATTAGAGGGCCAAAAGGGCATAGATGTGGGGGGAGATAGGTGGGAGGAGTTGCAGCGCCCCTGCTGTTTTAAGTGCGGGTGGGTTGCCAAGCACCCAAATATTGATCAAGTGACCATGGGGGCACTGTAACAGCCAGAGCGTTGGGCACTGGTCGCAAGTCACTTTTTTCGGCATGCTCATAACTTTGAATGGTCGCTGAACGAACGGTCGTAAGTCAAGGACTATCTGTACTTACGAATGGCACCAGTACTGGAAGGCTACAATTTATTCTAAAGAAACAAAAAAGGATAAGGGTGTTGCACTATTTGTAGAAAAGATAATATTTGCACATAAACTCAGGAATACAAATGGAAATCCTATTGAAAATATACAAGAATTAAAGGAAAGAAAAACGAAAGTGGTAGCTAGGATACAGAAGAGATCTTTCTGTGTAAGATGACCAGTCTTTAAAAGAGGCACATTAACAGTGATAATTGTGTTTTTCAATTATCCTGACATCTGCTGGGAACTAACTCTGTCAACCAATTATTATCTTCTCTTGCTGACAACTTCATTTGTCAGAAGATGGAGGGAATGGGGTCTGCTTTAAGACCTAATCCTCACCAACAGGGAGGAACTGGTTGATTAAGTGAAGATGACTGCTATGCTGAGGGAAAGTGATCACATTATTCTTGAATGTGTGACATCCAGAGGAGGAACTGAGAAGAATCAGACCTGCATACTGGGCTTCCTAAGAGTGGATTTTTATTAACTTACCCAAGGAATGTAGCCTGGATGCAACGACTACATATCCTTTAGGAGAGAGATGGCCAGGAATGATGGGAGATTCTACAAAATAAGATTCTGAAGGTACAATTGCAAATCCTATGAGGAGGAAGAACTGGAAGAATCTTAAAAAAAAGGCCAATATGGATACATGCAGAGCTCTCTACAATGCTGAAGGGGAAAAAATGGAAATGTATAGGAAATGGAAGAAAGGGAAATAATAAAATATACCAGGTAGTCTCCTGAAACAGTAGGTATTCTGTCAGAAAAGCTAACTGTCAGAATGAGCTGAAGTTTGCAAGCAATACCAAAAATAACAACAACAAAGATTCTTTGGATGCGTTAGAAATAAAAGGAAAATCAAAGAGGTAATAAGTCCACTGTGAGGTGAAAATGATGAATTGGTGATGGGGAAAAGGCAGAACTTCTTAACTCCTGTTTTGCATCTATGTTTTCTGAAAATAGAAATGGTACCTTGGCTAGTCATTATGATGTCATTGAAGAAAGCATGGAACTGCAACTTAGGGAGAGGCCAGAGAGAACTAAGTTAATTCAAAACAATTTTAATCTCCAGGGCCAGTAGGATTACATCCCAGAATACTGGAGGAACTAGCAGAGGTGATCACATAAATGTTCTCAGTAATCTTTGAGAACTCTTGGACAGCTAACAAGGTCTCAAAAGACTGAAGGAGAGCAAATGTCATTCCCATCTTCAAATAGGAGGTGGAGGAAAACGCAAGAAATTACAGACCTGTCAGCTTGATGTCTATCCTGAGCAAGGTCTTCGAACAGGTTATCAAGAAGCATGTTTGTGAGCACTTGGATAGGCACGCTATAATTAACAGGAGCCAGACTAATCTTATTTCTTTCTTTGACAGAATTAGTAGCTTAGTATTTCAAGAAATGCTGGAAGTATAATATATTTGGACCACAGCAAAATTTTTCAGGGAATGCCTCAAAATATTCTCCTTCATGAAATGGTATAATATGGACTAGATGATACTATTAGATGGACTCATAGTTGGCAGAACAACTGTACTAAAAGAGTGCTGATTAATGACTCCAAATAGGTTTTGGAGGAAATATGTGGAGTGCTATTAGGTTCTGTCCTGGGCTCTGTGCTGTTCAATGTTTTTATCAATGACTCAGATGAGGGAGTTGAAGGATACTTATAAAGGTTGCAGATGACACAAAACCGGGAGGGGCAGCTAACACTTCAGAAGAAAAATTATCATTGGCTTGGCAGCAGCACATGTGAAAGAGACCTGGGTATCTTATTGACTATAAATTAAATATGAGCCAGCAGTGGGATACAGGTGCTAAAAAAAAATCAAATGCTATCCTGAGGTGGATTAACACAGCCAGAGTCCAGATCATGGGAGATGTTTGTTCTATTCTATTGTGTCCTGGTTAAGCCCTTTTTGTACTTGTGTGTCCAGTTCTGGGCACAATTCAAAAAGGACAGTGACAAAATAGGAGTAAGTTATGATAAGGACTACTAAGACAGTGAAGAATATGGAAACGAAGCTCAGTGAGAAACAATTAAAGGATCTGGCTATGTTTAGCCTACAGAAAAATTTACTAAGGGAAGATATTGGAAGAACTTTCACACAGAAGAATGAACCTATTCTCTATCGGCCTAGAGGGCAGGATCACAACTAATGAGTTAAAACTATGAGGATGGGAGGTTCAGGCTAGACATCAGGAGAAAATTCCAGACTGTATGTGCTGTCAGCCAATTTAACAGGCTGCCACATAGTGTTCTTCACTAGAAGTCCAAAGAGAAGCTAGATGGTCATCTGCCAAAGATTCTCTAATGAATCTGGCACTGATCAGGGGTTGGACTAGTTGCTATCTAAGGTCGCTTCCAACTTTATGATTCTGTGTTGACTCTGCTGATCAACTGACATAATGGAAAGACTGATCACTATTACTATGTGATTAAGGTTTAATGCTGTGTTTAAAATTGAGCTGTCTTTCCCATGTATTATAACACTTTTTTTTTTACATGTCTGTGCATTAAAGCAAATAAATGAATAATATGGCTGGAGATAACAGCATTCTTCCAAAGGGAGACATAGCAATAACGAATGCAAATTTTAATGCACTAGGGATCAAGTGCCCTGACAGCAGTTGAATGCAGAGGGAAGGGGATACTTAAGGAAAGTGAGTGATAAAGAAAGGAGAGGGTCAAGAATGAATGAGGTGCTGAATGATTGTGGACTGAATACAAAATAAATGACCAGTACAAAGGAAGTACAGTGAGGTTATTTGGTCATACAGAGAAAATGAATGAGAACTGAACTGTGTAACAAATATATGAGGGAAGAGTGGCAGCACAAGAAAAATCAAAGAAGTTGTACAGTACTTGGATGGAATTGATGAAATATTCAGAAAAAGTGTTGAGAACTTTAAAGTTTAGAACAGTAGTTCTCCAACTGTGCAGTACCACACAAGCAAAGCTTGAGCTTTCAAAACTTGCTCTCACTCTGCCTGGATAAATCTGCAGCTGGCTTGTGCAAATATGGCAGGATACAAAGCCAGGGTGAGTTTTGACAGTGTTCCAGCTTGGCTTGCAGAAGTCTGTTTGTGTGTGTGTGTGGGAAATTCTATAAATAATACAAGTTACTGTTCGAGAACCCCTAATTTAAAGAACAAAAATTAATTTTTGAGAAGCATACATATGTAGGTATAGAAAGACATGAAGAGGTATAGTAAATGGTCTTGGTGTGAAGTAGCTATAGATTTTAACTTCAATTGCTTAATGATTTTATTTCTTTTCTGCATTTTGCGTAACACTGCTTATCTCAAAACTAAATAGCCTGATGGGTATGTATGTACACCTGTATATAGAAAAGCAATAAACCTGCAAGCTTGCTTCATGTTACAGCAATCTAGACATGAGATTATAAGTACAAAAGTCATAGCTAGTTTATTCAAATCTAGTTATGGACTCAAAAGGCTCACCAACTGAGACGGATCAAAATATAGGTTCACCTCCCAAATTAGATGGGCAAACTGATCCTGAATAGTTCTGATATATTAGCACTAGTAATCTTTCCTAAGTGCTTCAAATACTATTACTATTGGGTTGGCACACAATACAGAGGTTGAAATATAATTACCAAGAGCCTGGAAACCACAGGTTTGAACTGAATCACTATATAACAATTTTAGACTCACCTCAGTGAAAAAGAAAACATGTTCAAAAGTTTCAGGAGTCACTGAGAGATATTATACTGATATTACACTGGGAGTAGCACTCTCTGTTGTTCTCTTAAACAAAGGCCTCCAAATAAGAAAACCAAGGATGATTCTTGAATCATATTGAGTTGGATCAAGACTGTCACATTCAGGTGCACTTGTCACTGCTCTCTTAAGCACCTGCCCTCAAAGTAGTATTACTTTCCAAGCCAGGTCTAGAGTGTGAGTTTAAAGATTGCATAATTGTGTGATACTAGTCTGAAAAATGCTGTCATCTTCTAACTCAGCTGCAAATCCCCCTCTGACCGTAACTCTCCCCAAAAAAGTCTGAACAAATTTCCCACTTTTCTGTTGATTTTGTTTTCTAAAATTGTGCAACATGAACCAGTGATGTTAGCTTCATCGGATGCTAAATAAATAAGCAAGCAAGCGAATACAATTCAAATTAAATTTTTGATTCAAGTGTTGTGGAATTTTAAAATTCCTATCAAATGTATTTCTTTGATTACAATTTCTTATCTTTATCCTTCTGTTTGTGTAAGCAGCTAGAGTAAGCCAAATATGCCAATTTATTAACATAAAAATTTAAAAACTACAAAAATAAAATTGGATAACATACAAGAAATTTGGAATACAGAATTAAGAGTATCCTATTCTGTCCAACCAATGGCTTCAAGTTCCAAGGAATGT
Organism: Candoia aspera; assembly: GCF_035149785.1. NCBI lineage: Eukaryota > Metazoa > Chordata > Lepidosauria > Squamata > Candoiidae > Candoia > Candoia aspera. Next base: position 317,054,092 of record NC_086153.1, read on the forward strand.
TAGATATGTTTTTTATGACTTAAAACACTAAATTAATCCAACAAAAATATTTTCCATGTTTATTGGACCAATGAATGTTTAAAAGTAGTTAGCTGTCATTCTTTTAATGCTGGAATTATAATAAATTTGAAGGAATCTTTATGGGCTTGTCTACTTGTAATTCTTTATTGGTTAAGTATTAATATTACGTTGAATCTGGTTCTGTAAAGGAAGTTAAAGGTCAAAGATGAGAATGTTAGGCAGGATGAGCTGTACCACAGAAGGGCAGAGAAAAATATGTTTGGCAAGAGTCTAGCAAATCTTTCCAGGAGCATCTTAAACTAAACTGGAAGGAAGAGGAACACAAAAGCTCAGACTCAGGGCAATAAATGCTGAGCATTCAGAACAAGTCTGCACATTATAATGAAGGAGACACAATGCAGGAATGCTACTCAGACATCCTCAGAATGTGGTGGAATGCAGACTAGTAAACAGTAACATTCCCAATCTTCAGTGTCTATACACAAATGCTCAGAATATGAATAGCAAGTAGGAGGAACCAGAAATCTTAACATGGGAAAGCAATTATAATCTGATAAATACTACAGAAACCTAGGAGATGAAAGTCATGGCTGGAATACAAAACTTTAAGGATACTATTTGCTCAAAAAAAAAAAATCAACAAAAAGGGAATGATATCCATGTGAAAAAATTCATGTCCCTAGATGTCAAAGTTTTCTTGAAAGCCCTTATGTAAGATTAGGAGGACTATCAAATGAAAGTGATACTCTTGTGGGATTGTATGACAGGCTACTTACTTAGGCAGACAATATGGATGATGCCTTTCTCAACCCACACAACCGTGAACAGACTAGCATAGTAAAAGGAAACATTAATTACTCTGATATTTGCCACCAAACTAACTCATACCAGCTTTTGGGCAAGAAAAATAAAATGTGCCTATTACACTCACCGACTGATTAAAATCTTTTGCCATTTAGATTTTATTATATTTCTATTTTATTGTATTTTTGTATTTGGAATGGTTTTAAATTTTAACCTTGTTTTATTGTAAGCCGCCCAGAGTCCCCCTGTAAGGGGGAGATGGGCGGTGAATAAATTTATAAATAAATAAATAAACCAACACATACATACATACATACATACATGAATGAATGATTGGGAAAACATAGCTTGATGGCAGGGCATGAGAAGGATCTAGAAGTATTAGTGGATTACTAGCAAAACATGAGCAAGCAAAATGATGTAATGGCTAAAAAATTCAATGCAATACAATGCAATTTTCCATGTTTATTGGACCACTGAATGTTTAAAAGTAGTTAGCTGTCATTCTTTTAATGCCTGAATTGTAATTCACTGTAATTAACAAAAGCAGTGAATCCTGATCATGGGAGTCCATTGTACTCTCCACTAGTTAGACTGTGCTTGAAGTACTGTGCCCAGCACTGGGCACTGCATTTTAAAGTTACACAGAGAAGCTGCATCTAGAGGAGAGCCATCAGCCTGATAAAGCATCTGGAAATTAAGCCCAGAGGAACAGTTGAAGGGATAGGATTAAGTTGCAAAAGAAAAGACTGAAGGAGAGCCAATTTGATCTAGTGGTTAAGGCACCAGGCTAGAAACCAGGAGACTGAGTTCTAGTCCTGCCTTAGGAATGAAAGCTGGCTGGATGACTTTGGGCCAGTCACTTGGTCTCAGCCCAACTCACATCACAGGGTTGTTGTTGTGGGGGAAATAGGAGGAGGAAGGAGTATAAAGTACGTTCCCCACCTTGAGTTATTTATAAAAATAATAAAGGTGGGATAAAAAATGTAAAAAAAAATACAGGTAGTCCTTGTTTAATGTCCATTCGTTCAACAGCCATTTGGAATTATAACGGTGCTGAGCAAAGGGACTCACGGCCAGTCCTTGAAGTTCCAGCCACTGCAGCGCCCCTGCGGTCACATGAACAAAATTCGGGTCCACCCACATTTACATCTGCCTTTTGGCCACCCACCTACCCACTGCTGCCAACTGCCCCGTCATCCAGCCCTACCAACCACACCACATGCCACTATTGTATGGGACAGGGCCTTCTTTGTGCCATTTTTCATGCCAGGGCTTCTCTTACGCCCCAGGCCTCAGTTTGCATGCCTGCCAGGGCCTTCTTTCATGAAAGAGGACCCGGCTAGAAGAGTGCCTGCTGGAGCCTTCTTTCACACACCTGCCTTTTTCAGGTACTTTTGAGAAGTGAGTAAAGAACTGCAGTAAAACTAGTTTATTTTGTCAGAAGTAACGTAAGTATTTCTAAGTTTGCTTAGGAGATAAATATTATTTATAAGCTTACTGTCCTTAAACAATAAAATGCAATAGTTCTTATCCTCATGTTATCTTCTGGGTTATTAGCTCTTTTCCTGATAGCATGGTATTTTAAGCATGGGGGGGTGGGGAATAGTTTGTCTTTCATCTACTCCAAAGACCAGCTGCTTATAAACAATTAAAAATTTAACAATAGCATTTCATGAAAATATGCAAGTTGTTTGAATGTTTAGAGACACAAAATGTAGTGGTTTCAGACTGATAGTTTACTTTGTTACAATGACCAATAATTTCTGTTCTCTACATACAGCTTATCTCCTTTCCCTTTCTTTCCCAAATCTATTAACTGCCTCTCTCCAAGTTATCTTGGCTTTCTGCCCAAACCTTTGTTATTTGTCTGGTAGAATTTAAGTAAACTACCATTTCATTAGAAGGACAATAACTACTGAGGCTATTGGAGGCAGTAGCGGCCTTTATTCGCCTCCTGTTTGCTGGGGTTGGAACTAGGTGGGGCAGGTATCTTAGAACAGTGGTTCCCAACCTTTTTGGCACCAGGGAACGGTTTCGTGGAAGACAATTTTTCCATGGACCGGGGGTGGTGGTGGTGGTTTCAGGATGATTCAAACACTTCCTCTTTTTCCCGACCTTCTATTAGGTGTTTTGAAATAAGAGGTCACAGAAAGTTAAAGAAAAATAAAGAAAATTAAGGGGAAAAATTAAAGAATTTTGATAAAGCAAAGTTACTATCCTTAAACAATAAAATGCAATAGTTCTTATTCTGTTACCTTCTGTGTCATTAGCTCTTTTCCTGGTAGCATGGTATTTTAAGCATGGGGGGTGGGGAATAGTTTGTTTTTCATTTGCTCCAAAGACCTAAAGGGTGAATGTGCTAAGTGGTATAGTTTGGCAGGAGCTGTGTTTAGTAGCAAGGTTTACACTAGGGTGCTGCCAAACAATTCTGTAAACTCTACAAGGTTCTGAATGGGCTTGGTGTAGTTGCATAACTCCTGTGTGAATCACAGAGACCCAGCCATTTTGTTGCTAGGGGCCATTTTCTTTCTAAATAAATATTTCCAGAAGCTGAGAGCTGCAGGTGGTAATAGGGGGAGATGGGCGGTGAATAAATTTATAAATAAATAAAAAATAAAATAAATAGTGATGTAATGCCATCAGAAAGGATGGACTAAGAGGTTTTTTTTAAAAAAATACATGCTAAACCTATAGGACACGATGCAACTATTTTGCTTATTCTAAAAAGTGGCAGAAAAATTGCATTGCCAAATTTCAGCAATGGAATTTAGAGATGCACTGAGGACTGAAAAAAAAAAAAAGAGGCTTAGAGGTCACATGTAGTCTGCCTGTTTGTTTCATTAAACCAAGCTTCACTGTTTATGTAAAACAATATAACAATTCACAGATCAAGAAACCAAATATTTACAATGCTAGTTGTTTTTTTTTTTAATTACAGGTGCATTTACATAAACTCTTTTCCAGAACAACACATATACTCCTTGACTGCTAAAACAATGGGATATTTTAATGAAATTAATTTTGTGTCTTGTGGTCTTTATAAGCCCTTCCTGAGGCTTAAATTATTACCCCAAGCCTTTAGTTTGCTTCGAAGATGTGAAAAAGAAACAATCACCACAGTTTCCTGTAACAGATAAGCAGGATGCTGTAATGAAAGGGTATTCTACCCAGTATCATTCATTTCAGGCTAAGAGGAGACACTATGCATGAAACAGCCATTTTGAAATAATTTAAATAGGCCAAAATCTTTGGCCAGATGGCTGTTTTTCATTAACAGATACTGTATATTACACTGGCTATATATAAATGTCTCACTAGAGCCTTATTGCAGAGCAACAGTGGGCTTTAACTTAGTGTTAATCTAATTTAACAAGGGTAAAGCTCATCTGAAGGCTACGTCCTGGCAGTGATGGCATTAAAGAATTTTTACTTTACCAACATTCAGGCAAAGTCATTCTATAACAAACATTTTGGGTAGTTAAAGGCTTTTTACATTTGAATATGCACACATTTATAGGAAAATCTCATTTCCTGACAAGTACCTTCACTCATGCACCATCATACGATAACAGCAGAAAATATGGTAAGCTCAGGGAGGGATAAGAAATGTTGAATAAATAAGAACTGAAAGGCTTACATTCTTAATTATGCATACTTTATGAGTACATGGCCTTTCTCTCGTGAGAGCTATTAGGAGCTTGTTGCATACAGTATATAGGAAATATCAATCCCACAAAGTTACAAATGTACCATATTTCACTTCGTGAAGATTCATAGCAGTGCTGTACCTCTCCAACAGCAAACAAACAAATCAGTCTCCTAGTTTTATAAGATTAATGATGATAGCTAGAGTTATTACTCAAAACTGGAGGATATTTATAAACTGGATAGAGTGTTGATCTAGAACAGGACACAGGTTTCCATCCCATTTTAGTACTGGGAATAAAAAGTCCTGGCCATGCTCATATAAAGTATACACTTGCCTCCCTTGTGTAAATACCTACCTACTTCTTTGTGAGAACTGGGGAGTGGGTGTTGACAATTAAAACGTTCCAACATCCCAAAAGTTGGTAATGGTTTCCTATCAATTATATTATCATTTATCAATTTATAGTTAGAGACCAAATGAAAGATACATTATGATACATGTACTGTATGAAACGAATAGGAAGACAAATTAATGACAGAATTCTAAAACCCCTGTGGATAAGGCCTCCACTAAAAGGTAATCAGGCAGAAAACCTCCAATGGCAATAATGACTGAGCAAAAGTTCAGTAAGTTTCTGGATATTTCTATTGAGAGGTCTGCAAGTAAGAAGCAAGTAAATTCCATACCCGACCAACCCATGCAGGAGGAGAGAAATTGGAATATCAGGACACTATGGTATATTGTAAAGTGGACAATGGAGCAGGACATGTGCTGCTAACACAACAGCAGCATCAGAATATATAACAACAGCATTCCACATAGTGAATGCTATTAAGTACTCCCTCCATCAATCCTGAAACATTAAATCTTGTGAACATGAGTGCTCTTTTGTAAATAGCAGAGGTAACACTGTAAAAATACCTGGAGGTCTTGAAACAGTTATGGAAGAGGTCCTTGAGACAAGAGAGCAGCATTTTAGAACTATCGCTCTATACATCCAGACTGAAGGCTCCTGGCTAAATTCCTGCATAGTTCTGTTGAGACCAAGTAATATTAAATATGGAGCAGAAAGGCTGCAAAAGGAAAAACCTTTTGCAATGGCTATTTTTTCCAGGCAGAAATAAATTTGTCATCAAAAGTCAAATGAGCCAGTGATTCATCACAAAAGGATAATCTCAGCCAATACAGCAGTTTCTTATTCTGAATGTTTCAAAGGAACATCCTAATTCTATCCAGAGATGATCCTCTGGAGCAGAGCTCAGGACTTGCAAAATTCTAATAAATTTTAATTGAATAGGTTCAAAGTCAGTAGGCCAGAGTAAGTGTAAAGCTGAGCAAAAGACTCAATAAATTGGTTGACTGAAGCAGGAACCAAAATATTCCTACAGCAGGTCACAGATCTAATAATTGTGTTTCCAGCCTTTTAAACCTGGGCCATGACTTTACAAATTTGATGCATCAGAAAAAGATAAAACTGGAAGAGAATACCCAAATATTTGAACATTTTTAACTGCTTGGTTTGAAAATAATTGATTTCTCACTTATAATGGCAATATTATCTTAGTGAAGGGAAAAGATTTCCAGCCTCTCAACTTGGCAATATTTGGCTAATGCCTTCAGGGAACAATGAAGGCTGAGTTGAGTCAAGGAAAGAATTACCATGTTGTTCAGTATAAACAAATGTGGAAATCAATCTGTTCTTTATTGAAGGAGGGTGAAATTCACATTTAGAAAGGACCTGTATGATTCCCTTAACCCAGAAGTAAGTAGGAGAGGAACAAGTATGCCTACCACCCTTTTGTGTGGGTACAAGCAAAGCATTACTAGATAGAGGCATCCTTGTGAAACAACAGTGTGTTATAATAAATGATGGTCAATTTCTCCCATAGCTGCTTTAGTTTTTGTTTGTTTCTTTAAAAGAAACTATCAATCATGGATATTTGTGGGATGCTTTTCAAAAATAATCTTTTCTCTGGGTCAGAGCTCACAATCATGTGCAAAAATGACATTTCAGAAGTCTCTCATCATTCTTGGGCTTCCAATGAGAATGGCAGACTGAACAACTGTGCCTGCAGGTTCAGCAGGCGGAGCTGACAACGTGGTAACTTCTTTCCGGTTCAGGCACGTTTTTCCTGAAGCCCAGAAACGTTCTCTGGATCAAGGAGAATACCTGGAATCATCCCATCTGTCCTCGAGGCAGCTGCTTGCAGCCAGAAGATCGCAAACAGCATTTCACGTTTGACTGGTAAGAGCCAGCTGGGAGGCAGGGATTGCATCATTTTCCAAGCCGTGCTATAGCCTTAAAGGGACACTAAGACTGGCCACCCCATTTCTAAATCACCAATTATATATATAAGTATATATACCCCAAGAGAGGCTTTCTACACTGAGGAGAAGTGCTTAACTTTTTAGGGGGTGACTTTTTGAATTTTTTTTAAAATTTTGTATTTCATTTTCCTTCCAAATGTAAAGGAGGATTGAGAGTAAACAATTGTCTTCCTGTTACTATTTCTGAATTAAATTTGAAGATATTAGCATTTTCCTACACGTTGATTGGTTGATTTGAACCTTCAGCTTTCTGTTTTCACTTTCCCTTGAGAATTGTCTGCTATCTCACTTTCACTTTTTGTAATCATACTCCAGAACTCTTCCATATATTCGACTTTCACTGGTTAAACTCCTAGGGGGTGCCATAATCTACTGCATGAGAGATGGAGGATTTCAAACAGATTCTTTTGGACTTCCACCAAGATTTTCAACAGACTTCTTCTGATTTCTATCAATCTTTTATGCAAGATATCCAGGACATCGTGGAAAATATGAGATTTAAAACGTGCCATCAGGTTGGAGATGTGGTAAATGAAATTGAGGAATTTAAGCGTGATAGAAAGGTCTTTTTAAAGAGTGAGATTGGGATTTTTATTGAGATGCTGGATGAAGATTGGATAGTGGAGTTGGAGAAATCTAAGGGAGAGAGTGATCTGCAAGCTGTAGGTAAAATTGATCTTCTGGTGGAATGCCATGAAAAGAACCTGGAATCTTTTGAGTGGGGCAGTTGGGCTGTTTGATTCTTTCAAGAGAAAAGTTCTGTACACATTGTGGGGATATGTAACTGCTCTGCTTTATTTTGAAGTGAAGAATGTTTATCTGGTTTGCTTTAAGGATTTGACTGATGCTATTTGCTTTTAATGATTTGGATTTACTGTTTTGAATTGTCTTTGTTTTTTGGGTTTATTAAGATTGGGATTATTAAAATTGTTGTATGATTAAGTATAATAGCAGGCAACTTATGTGCTCTTTAATTTGATTCTCATTAGACAGAAATGTATAGAATAGTGGTAGGAAGGGAGTAATTAAATAGGTGTTATCTTTTGGAGGGAAAAATGTTTAGGAGGTTTATATGAACTTTTAAAATTTATTTTAATATAAGGTGGAGTAACTGTACTTAGTGGTTTTTATTATGAGTAAAAGTGGAATGATTTATAGAAATAATGTGGTCTTTTGGTTTAATATAGAGTAAGAGATTGAATATGGAAAATTTTTCTATATCCTTGCTGTTAAAAGTTGGAAGCCACAACTTTTTGTAAATTTGAAAAACGTTTCTGCGTTTCTGAACTTTAGGGTTTTTTCCCCTTTCTTTGTAGTTTTTTTGTTTTTCTGTAGTTTTTATTCTTCTCTTGAAACGTAATAAAATTTATTATAAAAAAAGTCTCTCCTCATTCTTGTAAGCATGGACTGATTAAAGAAAACAAAACAGGAGTTTTCTAAAGCCTTCTAAAGGAAGGACCCTGTGACTGGCCAAGGTTTAGAGACTGGGACAGCACATGCTGGTAATATCTGATCCCAGTAAGGGGACCAACACAATAATGGCTCAATTGCTCTTCAGTGCCTTGTAGCATAGAATATAACTGTGTTTTTAAATGTATCTCAGTTCTTTGATTAGAAAGTTCATCACCAATGAAAGCTCTTGGATCCTAACAGCATACCACTGAAAGCGCACTGCAGCCGAATACTATTGCAGAATAATGACAACTACTAATATTTTAGATGTACACTCTGCAGGGTATTTGGCTATATTAATGTTTCTGAAATTTCACTATGAAAGGTATTTGCTAGTGGATAAGGAATTAACTCTGCCTAAAAGAAGTATTGGTAATACTACACCTATGCAAGTCTAACAGATGACTACATAAAGAGTAAATGTAATCATACAGTGTAATTTCTATCCCACTACATCCAGGTTATACTATTCTTGGTAGTATTATTAACTGCAGTGTCAATAATATTTCTGAGGAAGCCCCTTGTCTTGTATCAATCATGTTTGGATGAGGATTCTGACTGAGAAAATCGTAGTTCTATCATGCATTTTACAGAAGTTTCTAAGATGATTGGGATGTGGATGGCACTGATGAAACTTACACTACAATTCTTTTCAGTTTTCAAGAGTATTACAAGAATTGACAACACAGAAAGAAAAACAAATGAACCACATGGAAGATAAATTCAGAGAGAGGGAGGGAGGGATGAGACTTTTGATTTAAGTCTGAAAGTCTTGGTCATCAGAATATCTGTTCTACATGGCATCTCTGCTGAGGGAGATATATATATTGGCTATCCTGTGAGAGGATAAGAAGACATCTGGATTAGAAAAACTGGCAACAGTCTCATTCACAGTCCTCAATTCCCAAAGATATCTTGCCATTTCCATGAACTACAGCTTCACCCTTTGGTTCTGTGTTGTTGTTTATTCGTTTAGTCGCTTCCGACTCTTCGTGACTTCATGGACCAGCCCACGCCAGAGCTTCCTGTCGGTCGTCAACACCCCCAGGGACGGGTCCATCACCTCTAGAATATCATCCATCCACCTTGCCCTTGGTCAGCCCCTCTTCCTTTTGCCCTCCACTCTCCCTAGCATCAGCATCTTCTCCAGGGTGTCCTGTCTTCTCATTATGTGGCCAAAGTATTTCAGTTTGGCCTTTAATATCATTCCCTCAAGTGAGCAGTCTGGCTTTATTTCCTGGAGGATGGACTGGTTGGATCTTCTTGCAGTCCAAGGCACTCTCAGAATTTTCCTCCAACACCACAGTTCAAAAGCATTTATCTTCCTTCTCTCAGCCTTCCTTACGGTCCAGCTCTCGCAGCCATATGTTACTACGGGGAACACCATTGTTTTAACTATGCGGACCTTTGTTGTCAGTGTGATGTCTCTGCTCTTCACTATTTTATTGAAATTTGTCATTGCTCTTCTCCCAAGGATTAAGCGTCTTCTGATTTCCTGACTGCAGTCAGCGTCTGCAGTAATCTTCGCACCTAGAAATACAAAGTCTTTCACTGCTTCTACATTTTCTCCCTCTATTTGCCAGTTATCAATCAAGCTGGTTGCCATAATCTTGGTTTTTTTGAGGTTTAGCTGCAAGCCAGCTTTTGCATTTTCTTCTTTCACCTTCTTCATAAGGCTCCTCAGTTCCTCTTCGCTTTCAGCCATCAAAGTGGTATCATCTGCACATCTGAGATTGTTAATGTTTCTTCCAGCAATTTTAACTCCAGCCTTGGATTCCTCAAGCCCAGCATGTCGCACGATGTGTTCTGCGTACAAGTTGAATAGGTAGGGTGAGAGTATACAGCCCTGCCGTACTCCTTTCCCAATCTTAAACCAGTCCGCTGTTCCGTGGTCTGTTCTTACTGTTGCTACTTGGTTGTTATACAGATTCTTCAGGAGGCAGACAAGATGACTTGGTATCCCCATACCACTAAGAACTTGCCACAATTTGTTATGGTCCACACAGTCAAAGGCTTTAGAATAATCAATAAAACAGAAATAGATGTTTTTCTGAAACTCCTTGGCTTTTTCCATTATCCAGCGGATATTGGCAATTTGGTCCCAAGTTCCTCTGCCTTTTCTAAACCCAGCTTGCACATCTGGCAATTCTCGCTCCATGAGTTGCTGAAGTCTACCTTGCAGGATCTTGAGCATTACCTTACTGGCATGTGAAATGAGTGCCACTGTTCGATAGTTTGAACATTCTTTAGTGTTTCCCTTTTTTGGTATGGGGATATAAGTTGATTTTTTCCAGTCTGATGGCCATTCTTGTGTTTTCCAAATTTGCTGGCATATAGCATGCATTACCTTGACAGCATCATCTCGCAAGATTTTGAACAGTTCAGCTGGGATGCCATTGTTTTCTGCTGCTTTCTTATTAGCAATGCTTCTTAAGGCCCATTCAACCTCACTCTTCAGGATGTCTGGCTCTAGCTCACTGACCATACTGTCAAAGCTATCCCCGATATTGTTATCCTTCCTATACAGGTCTTCTGTATATTCTTGCCACCTTTTCTTGATCTCTTCTTCTTCTGTTAGGTCCTTGCCATCTTTGTTTTTGATCATACCCATTTTGGCCTGGAATTTACCTCCAATGTTTCTAATTTTCTGGAAGAGGTCTCTTGTCCTTCCTATTCTATTGTCTTCTTCCACTTCCGCGCATTGCTTGTTTAAAAATAATTCCTTATCTCTTCTGGCTAACCTCTGGAATTTTGCATTTAATTGGGCTTATCTCCCCCTATCACTGTTGCCTTTTGCTTTCCTTCTTTCTTGGGCTACTTCTAGTGTCTCAGCAGACAGCCATTTTGCCTTCTTGGTTTTCTCTTTCTTTGGGATGTATTTTGTTGCCGCCTCCTGAACAATGCTGCAAACTTCTGTCCAGAGTTCTTCCGGGACCCTATCTACTAAGTCCAGTCCCTTAAATCTATTCTTCACCTCCACTGCATATTCCTTAGGAATATTAGTGAGCTCATATCTAGCTGATCTGTGGGTCTTCCCTAATCTCTTTAGTCTGATCCTAAATTGTGCAATAAGAAGTTTGTGATCGGAACTACAGTCAGCTCCAGGTCTTGCTTTTACTGACTGTATAGATGTCCACCACCTTTGGCTGCAAAGGATGTAGTCAATCTGATTTCGGTGTTGTCCATCTGGTGAAGTCCATGTACAAAGCCGTCTCTTAGGTTGTTGGAAGAGAGTGTTTGTTATGCAGAGTGAGTTGTCTTGGCAAAATTCTATCAGCCTATGTCCTGCTTCGTTTTGTTCTCCCAGGCCATGCTTACCTGTAATTCCAGGTGTCATTTGACTGCCCACCTTAGCATTCCAGTCTCCCATGATGAAAATAACATCTCTTTTAGGCGTGTTGTCCAGTAGGTGCTGCAGATCCTCATAGAACTGCTCTACTTCAGCTTCTTCAGCATCTGTGGTTGGGGCGTATATTTGGATCACTGTGATGTTAGATGGCTTGCCCTGAATTCGAATTGAGATCATTCTGTCATTTTTTGGATTGTATCCAAGCACTGCTTTAGCCACTTTACTATGAATTATGAAGGCTACTCCATTTCTTCTGTGGTCCTCTTGTCCACAGTAGTAGATCTGGTGGTCATTTGATGTGAAGTGGCCCATGCTTGTCCATTTCAGTTCACTGACGCCCAAAATGTCTATCTTTAATCTTGACATCTCACCAAGAACCACATCCAATTTGCCCTGGCTCATAGATCTTACATTCCAGGTTCCAGTGGTGTGTTGATCCTTAGAACATCGGATTCGCCGTTCACCATCAGCACCGTCGGCCGCTAGCCGTCCTTTCGGCTTTGAGCTAGCTGCGTCATCACGTCTGGGGCTAGTTGAACACCTCCTCTGTTCCTCCCCAGTAGCATTTTGACCATCTTCCGACCTGGGGGTCTCATCTTCCGATGGTATACCAACGTATCTCTGGTTGTACTGATCCATTTAGTTTTCATGGCAAGAATACTGGGGTGGGTTGCCATTACCTTCCCCAGGGATTGCATTTAGTCTGCCCTCTCTGTCATGACCTTCCCATCTTGGGTGGCCCTTCACGGTTTAGCTCACGGCATCATTGAGGTGAATTAAAGCTTTATTAGGGTAGTGTTTTTGCAAAGGGGAGTCATGAATCATTCCGATCGACTATCATCCCCCCTCACAGGTTAAGAGGCCTATGAAACAGACCGTTAACCAAGGTATCTTTTACACATCCATTACCAGAACAACCACTGTTACACCAATCCTAAATTATAAATCTAGCTTTTGTTCCAGAGTTCATTAGCTACTTCAATTCATCTACTAAAATAACCTTAAAAGTTAACCTTATGTTTACAAATCATGGTAAAAGTAGCTTTACATACAAAATAAATCTAGGCACCAGGATGTTTATAATAGGAATTACTGTCTATGTGGTTTTACCAAAGGTTTTACAAAGTCAACTCCATGAGTTACAGAGTAAATGTCTTAAGAGAAAGCCATCTATGTACCCAGAAATCATTTTCTAGCAGCATGAACAATGAATTCAATTACACACCACTAAAAAAAAGTTATGACACAATTACAGTAGTCAATTTTATTAATATAGCCTTACTTAGTTTTCTTTAAAAACACAAATGGTGTTAAAATCTTTAAGTCAGCAACACTATAGATATGTGCCTGACATTATAGCCTGACAAGGTATTTAGAAAACCATTACTCTACTTCTTATCTATAAGCAAATCCATAAAAGTCCAAGATGACCTAAGTCCAAGATATATAGACTCAGGAGGCCCTTCAACATTTCTATAAGACACTGGTTGCATTCCATTATCACACTGAACCATGCAATAAAGTTTCTTTTCTCTATGTCACAATATAAATCTTGATTCTTTAGATGCTACTCAGTTTTCATTACTGCATTTTAGATGACTGTTTACTTTACTGAACATCTGAGTTATATTTCTAAGTTTTAAACATGCAAAGAATATATAAATCCCACGTTAAAAACAATGTGATCACTGCGCCGCTGCATCCAGCAGTCTATTCCAGTGGCCAACCGAATGCACAAGGTAGCCCACTATTCTCTCAGCAGATGGCCATTAGAGGCAGTCACATGCCATTGAGGCCAACAGTCATTGATCCCCATGACATAAATTTGACAAATAAATAAATAAAAATTAATCCAACCCTTTTTTGAAGTGAGTCAAGCTGGTAGCCAGTACCACATCTCGTGGTAGCTAATTCCAAAATGTAATTATGTATTATGTAAAAACAAAATTCCTTTTATCTGCCACGATTCTTTCAGTATTCAATTTCAGTGAGTCACCTGTTTCTAGTATTTTAGGAAAGGGAAAATAGCCTTTTCTTACCCATTTCATCCACATCAGACATGCTTTGGTACACCTCAATCATGCCCCTCTCATTCACCTCCTTTCTAGAGTAAAAACCTCCAAATGCCACCACCTTTCCTCATAGGGAAACTGCTCCAGCCTCTTGATCATCTTAGTAGCCCTCATCTAGCTCCACTATATTCTTTTTGAGGTGCGGCAACCAGAACTGCAGACAATATTCCAGATTCACTGCAATGGTCTGCAATATTCCAGACTGCTGATTTATATAAGGGTATTATGATATTGGCAGCTCTATTTTCAGTAACATTTCTTATTATCCTTAATATGCTGTTGGCCTTTCTTTTCTTTTCTTTTTTTTACGGTGGATGCATAGTGTGTTGATACCTTCATTGAACTGTTTACCATTACTCCCAAGGACTCTTTCCTCATCAGTCACTGCTAGTTTTGATCCCATTAGCCTGTATGAGTGGTTTGGATTTTTTGGCACCAATGTGCATCACATATATTTGCTCACATTTAATGACATCTGCCATTTTGACACCTACTCCCCTAATATGCCGAGATCCCTTTGGAGCTCTTCACAGTCCCTTATTGCCTTTACTAAACAGTTTACTGTCATCAGCAAACTTGGCTATTTCATTAGTCACGCCCGATTCTACCTCATTTATGAGTATATTAAAAAGCACCAGTCTTAGGATGGAATCCTGGGGGACCCCAGTAGTTACATCCCTCCATTGTGAGAAATGTCCATTTATTTCTACTCTCTGTTTCCTATTCTTTAACCAGTTACTTGTCCAGAAGAGGACCTGCCCTTTTATTCCACTGCTGTTAAACTTACAGCAAAGTCTCTGATGAGGGACTTCATCAAAAGCTTTCTGAAAATCTAAGTAGATGATGTCTACTTAGCACTATCAACACAGAATTAGGTTCACAATTCTGTATGCAAACGTATGACATAGATCACGGACTGCATTTTGACTATCAGATTTTAAAATGTGCAGTTGTTAAAGATGTTGGACTAGAACCAGAGATCCATGTTACATTTATCCTCAGCCAAGGAACCCTTCTGGATGAATTGGTTCAATTGCTCACTCAGTCTATTCTACTTAATCCTATATAAATGTTGTGTAAGGACCTGAAGCAGGCAGTTCATGCAAGGAAGCACACCAACATCCCTGAGTTGGAGCTGTTCTGTCAGGAGGAATGGGCTCAAATTCCTTCAGGTCAATGTGCAGGGCTGATCAACAGTTACCAGAAATGTTTAGTTGCAGTTATTGCTGCTCAAGCACACCAGTTACTGAAAGCAAAGGTTCACATACTTCTGCCACACAAAAATACAGGTAGTCCTTGGTTAATAACTGCCCTGTTTAACAACCGTTCAAACTTACAAAGGCACTAAAAAAGTAGTTTTACGACCAGTCCTTGAACTTATGATGGTCACAGTGCCCTGCGGTCATGTGATGGCCATATGCAAGCTTCACAGCCACCTTCTGACAAGCAAAGTCAATGAAGAAGGTGGCAGTAAGTTGCAAGTCGTAGTCACATGGATTCCCTTAACAATCTCAGTGGAACTAATGTAAGTCCAGTGCAGTCATAATGATATTTCATTTAACAATCTCATTGCTTAGCAACAGAGCTGCTGGTCCCAATTGCAGTTTAAGTGAGGACTACTGTATGTAGCTTTGGATCATTTTCTTTAATGATTAAATAACAAGTATAATGTTTTTGACTCCTTTGTTTAACTGGGTTCTTTTTATCTCGTTTTAGAACTTGTGTAGAGAATAGATCACATTTTAGGCCATATTTATACAGAAATATTGAAAATTCAAAAGGCTTCACAAACTTTTAAGCACTACTATAGTTGACAAATTTATAATTAAGTTTTGAATAAAACATGTTGTTTTACAAAACAAGTTATTTCTATGTTTTTAAGCAAACCTGGGTAGGAAGAACAGTGAGTTGGTGAATTTATATTGATTAATCATCTTAAAAGTATAAGCAATGAAGGCATCAGCTGCCACAGAAGTTGATTTACACTGAGAATTATCAGGGAACCAAGCAAACCAAAAGCAGCTGGAGAACAAATTTCTATAATATCAAAACGAAGAATAAAAAAACTACACACACACACACACATGCACGTATGTCTTCAGAAGACATTTTTTCCTTTCATACCTTATTTATTTCTCAAATTTCTATCACCACCCATCTCCCCCAAAAAGGGGGACTCTGGGCGGTTTACAATAAAAGCAGCAATTAAAACCATAAAAATATAAATTACAATATAAACAGCCAATAAATAAAAATAAAATAAATACAAACTCCAAGAAGCGAGGATCTCATTCATTGGGGAGGGATCTATGGTGCCAGCCACCCCCAGGAAGAACTATTGCTCCTCCCACCCCAGGCGAGGCGGCAGAACCAGGTCTTCAAATTCTTCCGGAAGGGCGGGAGCGAAGGGGCCTGCCTCACCTCCAGGGGCAGAATGTTCCAGAGGGTGGGTGCCACTGCAGAGAAGGCCCATGACCATAGAAAAATGCAAGCAACTCTTCCTAAAAAAAGAAAATAGCTAGATTCATTTCTTGCAGCAAGGTTAATATTTTTCTGCCAAAAGAAGAGAAGAAAGCAAAGAAAATATTTATAGCTTCAAAAGTTAGGCCTTACAGATATTTTAGTTTGAGTTGGCAATGATAGCATAAAGATGCTTTTTTCTCCAACTTTCAATGTTCAATGTACCAATCGAAGCGAATATTTGTAGCTCAGGGTTGAACTGCGGAGTCCTTGGTGCTCTCTGAGCCTTGTTTTCTTGCAGATGCTTCACTGCCAGACTAGGCAACATCTTCAGTGCGAAGAGGGAGTGGGCCTTGCTCTCAGTTTATATACCGTGGCTTATCCTGCTTGTGTTGGTAGGGGTGTTGTTCTCTCCTTGGAAGTTCTTTGATTGGGCTGTTGTTTGACTGCCTGAGTTAATCAATCAGTTCCTTGATTAGGGTGTATTGTGCTGTTTGATGGTTCATCTGGTATTAATCCTAGTGTTGATTTTTGCATATCTGGGTGTTGATTGCTGGCAAGGGAGTGTACTGGTCTTTTCTATTGTCTCTGCTGAATGGTATGTAAATGTTGCTTGTCTCTATGTGTCTGTTGATGGCTGCTTTGTCTGAGTGCCAGGCTTCCAGGAATTCTCTAGCATTTTTGGACTTGGCTTGGTTTAGGATGCTCAGTTTCCCAGTTGAAACTATGATTGAGTCTGTCCATGTGTTGTGAGATTAAGGAATTCTCATTGTGTCTTCTGACTGCTAATTGGTGTCCGTGGATGCGCTCTGCTAGTCTTCTGCCTGTCTGTCCTACATAGTGACTGTTACAGTCTTTGCACTGCATGTTGTAAATAACGCCTGTTTTTTCTTCTTGGGCTGTTGGGTCTTTTGGTTGCTTAATATGTTTTGCAAAGTTTTAGTTGGTTTATGTGCTACGGTGATGCCATGTGGTTGTAACAAACTGTTGGTGGTTTCTGAGATGTTTCTGATGTATGGCAGTTATCCTATGAAAAGACGTTACCTAGTCTGGCAATGAAACGTCTGCAAGAAAACAACAAGGCTCAGAGAGCACCAAGGACTCCACAATTTTCAATGTATTTTAACTATTAATAAAGATGGTTTTGTGAGATGAATGCATCAACTGGCTGAAGGTGTTTTGCATACTGTATTACATGTAGAATTGAGGGGATTATTTTATATAGATATCACAGAAAGAAAAAAAGTCAGCTGATACCAATCTTTTAACAACTGAATTAAAAAATACCTGTTTTAAAAATAAAGAGAAGATTCCTTTTCCTTTTGGGATCTGTGAGGAGGCCTAGTTTGGCATCTATGATACCTTAAATCTTCATAGGCTCTACGAAGAAAAGCATCAGCTTAAGTGCAGAAACATAGCACAGCAACTAATGGTATGATCTGAGCGCCAAAAAACAGATGGCCTTTGATTTTACTCACAACATGTTACTACTGTTCTTTCAGCTTTAGCACTATACCTAGGAGATATGTCCATACAGTTGTAATCAAAATTATTCAACCCCCATTGCAAATCAGGTTGTCAAAATGTACAGACTTTCAACTGTTTGCAATGAACAAATCAAACAAAAGCAATTCAAATAGCTCAACACAACGAATGCTTCAAGCAGTGTCCCCAAAGTCAACTGAAAATGCAACTTATAATGACTTCTCCAGTCTCAAAATTATTCAACCCCTTCATGGCAAGCATCTTCTTTTACTTAGTAGAGCACCTTTTTGCTGTTATGACCTGCTGCAAATGAAATGCATAGCCAGACACCAGCTTCTGGCAACGTTCCTGAGGAATCTTAGCCCATTCCTCATGAGCAATGGCCTCCAGTTCAGTAATATTCTTGGGTTTGTGTGCTGAAACTGCCTTCTTCAAATCCCACCAGAGACTTTCTATGGGGTTCAAGTCAGGTGACTGTGATGGCCACTGTAGAATCTTCCAGGACGTCTTCTGCATCCAAGCCTTAGTGGAATTTGAGGTATGCTTGGGATCACTGTCCTGTTGGAAGGTCCAATGACGCCCAAGTTTCAGCTTCCTTACAGACAGCATGTTTTCTCCTAGGATTTCTTGATATATCAATGAATCCATCTTGCCATCCACACACTGCAGTTTTCCAGTGCCAGAGGATGCAAAGCAGTCCGAGTATCACTGAGCCACCACCATGCTTAACTGTAGGCAGAGGATTCTTTTCAGCGTATGCTTCTTTCTTCTTCATCCAGACATAACGCTGATCCATCGGGCTGAAAAGTTCCAGTTTTGTTTCATCGCTCCACAGAACAGAATCCCAAAACTTCTGTGGCTTATTTGTATGCTTTTGAGCATATTGGAGCTGACTTTTGTTGTGCTTTTGAGTCAGTAGTGGTGTACACAGAGCCGCAACTAGGGGCGGGCAACTGGGGCATGTGACCTGGGCACTGCACTGGTGGGGTGCCAAAATGAGTGCTGGGGGGGTGCCAAAATGGGCACGGAATCCACGTTTGCCCCAGGTGACACAGATCCTAGTTGCAGCCCTGGGTGTACGTCTTGGAGTGCTGGCATGGAAACCTTCTGTGTTTAGTACGCGCCTGTGCTCACTGAAACCTCAGTGCCTGTTGCCACCAAGTCTTGCTGAAGGTCTTCTGCAGTCACTCGAGGGTTTCTTTCCACCTGCCTTCTCAGAAATCTGGTTGCAGCCACTGACAGCTTCCTTTTTCTGCCCCATCCAGGTAGTGTAACCACTGTTCCTTTATCTTTGAACTTGCAAACTATGCTTCCAACAGTGTCTCTAGGAACATTCAGTGCCTTCACTATCTTTTTGTATCCTGTTCCTTGTTTGTGAAGGGCAATGATCTCTTCTCTTACTTTTTTGGACCATTCTTTTGACTTAGCCATACTGTATTTCTAACATGCAGTCAAACATGACACTCAACAAACCCCTAGCCACTTCAGGTATTTCATGTGTTCCAGCTCAAGCACACCTCATGCAACTAATGAAGCCCTTGATTAGTTGCATCAGGTGTGCTTGAGGCAACACCTGTTTTGCATACTGCATGTGTGCTGTTGTGATGGATACTATTCAGGGGGTTGAATAATTTTGAGACTGGAGAAGTCATCTTGAGTTGCATTTTCAGTTGACTTTGGGGACACCACTTAAAGCATTCATTGTGTTGAGCTATTTCAATTGCTTTTTTTTATTTGTTCACTGCAAACAATTGAAAGTCTGTACATTTTGACAATCAATCTGATTTGCAATGGGGGTTGAATAATTTCGATTACAACTGTAAAATCAAGGAATTACACCAAATTATTAAGAAACAAGGAATACAATACAAACAGCTAAGTACTAAAAAGTCCCAACATGTACAAATAACTACTTCAGATTTTAGAAGATGGGGATTGTTTTCTTATGTAGAAATCACTCCTCCAAAAATCTGAACTCTACCTTTCTTCATTGCATGATTGGTTAAATATAAAGTAAAATTGTACATAATGCCAATCTGTATCCCCCACCCCAAATATACTTAAGTTGTTTAGAGTCAACCACATTCAGATTCTACAATGATCATAAATGTGTAGAAAAGAACTGCATATGATCCCAGACTATGCAGCATAAAATCCTATTAAATCTGTATGAGAAAATCTGTTACAATTCTAATACTTCGTCAGATATGTCAAAGAAAGAACTGTATGACAATTATGCGAAGTGAAACCACTTTATTTAAAGAGAGAAAGAGATAAATCCTGCTCAGCCATCTCTATTGTCTCTCCTTATTTGCTTAGATTACAAAACCACATACTTTTCAAGCTTATCTTCACATCTATAAGACTAACGCAATTGATTGAAGTAAAAAGATCAACCCAAAATGGTGAATAACTCAACAGCAGAATCTTTCTGTACAGAGGCTTTATCTTACTTATAGTAAGGTAAGTATTACAGTACTTACAGTAATATTTAATATTCATCTCCCATGGACAACACCTCCTTTTATGCTATAATGGTATCTTGGTAGACTGGTGTAGCTGAGTTTCCTTATTTAGAAAAGACATAGCTGTTGTTGCCTCTTCCCACTCAACTTCCCATTTCAGTACTTTGTTTTTTCCTGTGATTTTTATTTATTTTAATAATGTATCACTATTAAATCACTATCAATAGTGTATCACCAAGCATTAAAAATATTTTAAAAGCTTTAGAAAAAAGAAACAAAGCTTTAAAAGCTTTAGAAAAAAGAAACAAAACTCCACATAGTTTGGAGTTATGTAAAATCTTATTTGTAAAGTTAATTAAGGTGAAATATGACATTTTAAACACCCATATTCCATATGCCTGACCAAAATGTAAATACAAACATTAATTCCCTTCTTGCTAATTATTCAGCGAATCAACCAACATTATTCCAATTGTGATCACTAAACGAGGATAGCCTGTACTTCTGAAATCAGAGCCTGCTTGAAATCCTGACAGAATTTTACCAAGGTTATAAGATGAAATAAGTTAACTAAATATTTTATATCACACCTCTCTGCCAAAAATGATACTTGTAGCAGGTAATAGTAAAATTTAAAAAAAAATAAGTACAAAAATCAATTAAAAATGCCCCAATAAATAATGATTTAATCCCCAGAGAGGTGAGAATGAAATCATACCAACAAAAGACTGATTCTAGTTTAGTTTACAGGGACTTAGTTTAGTTTAGTTTACAATTTGGAGGGATCCAAATTTAAAAACAGCAAGGGAACTTTTTGTGGGAAATCTTGTATGGAATGCGAAGTATATATTACATCAAATAGATGAATTGTTCTTATTGGAGGAGGAGCAATACGAATACAATCATGTGAAAAAATAAGTACACCCGATTGAAATTTTTAACTTTCTCAACATACTTCAACGTATAGATATTTGATCTTCATTTCAATAATATTGATAAAGGGGATATTATTTATTTATTGAATTTATATAGCCACCCATCCCACTTGCATATATAATATAAAAATATCATGCACCATTTACATTTTCTAGTCCATTATGTAATTTAAATAAACTAAGTGCAAATTTTGCATGTGGAGAAGTACACCCCTACGTTTATCACTACCTCAAATACCTAAAATTAGAATCACACACATCAGATCAGGTGCAAATGATCAGAACCTTGTTAGAGAGGATTTGGGAGGAACCTTTCTAATTTAAAGCTCACACATTTAGTTTGATTTGCTCTTTGTTGTTGAAGTGTGTGGTATCACCAAGCCTAGATTGAAAGAGCTCTCTGAGGCCTTCAGAAAGATTATAGATGCCAAACAATTGGACATAAATCATTACACTATCTGGATGATCATGTACAAATGGAGAAGATTTCAAACAACTACCAACTTCCCAGGCCAGGCCATCCCAAGAAGTTCAGCCTGAGAGCAGAACGCAAGATGCTGAAACAAGTCTCTAAGAACCTCAGAATTTCATCACATGACCTATGGGTAGCTCTCACCACTACTGATCTCAAAATGCATGAGTCTACCATTAGAAAGAAGCTGCACAAATTAGATCTATGTGGGAGGTGTGCCAGGAGGAAACCTTTGCTGTCCAGAAAGAACATCAGGCAAGACCAAAGTTTGCTTATAACACCTAGGCAAAGACCAGGACTTCTGGAAAAATGTGCTTTGGAGAGATGAGGCAAAGATAGAATTATCTGGCCACAGTACCAGAAGACATGTTTTGCAAAAACCAAAGACAGCATTTCACCAGAAGAACCTGATACCAACTGTATGGCATAGTGGTGGAAATGTTATGGTTTGGGGCTGCTTTGCTGCATCAGGGCCTAGGCAAACAGAAGCTTGACAACTCAGCCTAATACTAGCAGTCGTTACATTTACTGAATGTAAATCAACATTTGCATTACCTTCTTGCAGAATATAGTACAACACAAATGTAATCTACAAGGTTCGCCCACATGAACTCTAACCTCCCCAAAGCAGATTTTCAAAAACAGCAGTAACTCCCAGACTGACTAGTAGGCATGCAGCTACAAGCAACCATCTTGTATCTAGCCATATGGTTAACTATTGTTTTCCAATCAACACTCCATGCCCATATCACCCATCCAAATCTAATCTGTCAATTACTGACACAATTGTCCCTATTGATGGAAAAGGTAGGCTGGAAAAAGTTTGGAAAAAAATAATCAAATCACAAGCCACAAAACAATAGCCTAATCACAGTGTTTGGAATGCTCGTAACAGCCAAGTTTTGTTTCATATTCCATTCATATGGAAAGCAAAGAGGGAGGAATTCAAGATAAAATCAAGATCCCAAGCTTTTCAGAGATGTAAATAGTATACTCCCTTCCCACCCTTTTGGAAGTTTTCAAATAGGGGCTGTTAAAGATAGTTTCTATTCTTGCCTTAAGAAGGGAGTTGGATGATTCATACAGTGCTTTCCAATTCATATATATGACTATAATGAAAAATAATCTTCAACAGGAAAAATATAGTCCTTAAGACTTTGGTCATGCTCAAATATCACCCAGATTAATTTGGTTATACCAATTTAAGCAAAATTAATCCTTCATTATGGTCACCGAGACATTCAGCTACAAATACTGAGTAGGGAGCTGGTGATTTAGGACTGACTAGAGCAGGGATCAACAATTTGACATATCCCAAACAGAGGAAGAACCAGGATCAAGATAACTTTTGTTGTTGTTGCTTTAGCATCTGAACAATAGTGATCACTATCATAATAGTGATCACTAATCCTAACCCTGCCTCTTGCTCAATGGATAGCACAAAAGAGCTGGTGATGCCTCACAACTAGTAAATTACAGGCAAAATTGTCTATGGCTATCCACATGTTAGGTACAGGAGAATCTGTTTAATTAGATGTATGGAAGTAAGTATTCAGCCAACACTGAAAACAAGATTTTTGTTTCCAGAATCTTTTTTAGAAATCCTGACAGTTATAATTGCTCTCACATCATCTAGTGGACTTCAAGCTTAACTGGAATATTTTGAACTTTAATTGATTTCAGAACCATGCTGAGTTATGTCAAGCTTATGCTGGTTGATCTGAAATACAGAAAAGAATAATATGTGCAGGCATATAGAGGCTGTAAAGAGTGTGATACCTACATATAAACACATCTCCTTCCCAACATCTCTAAACAGCAGTACTATACAGGTTAAGTTCAATGGCACTAAGCAAGGTTTGTCTTAACTACAGTATGACTTGCTAAACAAACCACACAACTGGGTTCATATGCAATTAGGATTTCTGACTCTGTGTCTGCAATCCAGAAGCTTGGATTCACAAAAACAATTAAGACGAAATCAAACAAATCACATCTGCTATTGTATAATTTATTCTCATTTGACTGAAAATTTCTTATAGAAAAATGTAAGTAAAAACAACTATAACAGTGTTTTCAGTAGCAGAAGGAAGACCGTTGAGTTCCAGTACATAAACAGTTCTATTCAACAGTTCAGTACAACCGCTCAAATTTGCTACTGCTACTGCCACTTAAGGTATCTAAAACATTAACTAATCACATGCAGTTTACTCTTACCATAAGGTACTCTGGGTAAGATTTACATTCACTGAAAATGGAAACCAGAAACAACACATATCGTATGTATGCATGTAACTGGTGTGTTGTGTGCCGGTTATGCCGTTTCCTGTGGAGACCCTTCGCACGGTCACTCATGCCTTGGTCATCTCCCATATAGACTACTGCAACACACTCTACATGGGGCTACCCTTGAAGAGTATCTGGAAGCTACAGCTGGTCCAAAATGCAGCTGCACGGGCAATTCTTGGTGCCCCTAGATCTGCACATGTCACACAGCTGCTTCATGAACTGCACTGGGTACCAGTCTGCTTCTGGGTGCAATTCAAGGTGTTGGTTATCACTTTTAAAGCCCTTCATGGCATGGGTCCAGGGTACCTGAGGGACCACCTCATCCCCACTGCATCAACCCATCCCACCCGATCATGCAGAGAGGGCATGTTGCGAACCCCATCCGTAAGAGAATTCCATCTGGCAGGGTCCAGGAAGCGGGCCTTCTCTGCAGTGGCCCACCATCTGGAACACTCTTTCCCTAGAGATAAGACAGATTTCATTTCTTGCGGCCTTCCGGAAATAATTGAAGACTTGGTTCTGCCACCTTGCTTGGGGCGGGAAGGGAAGTAGTAACATTTGGAGATGGTTAGTGCCTTAATTGGCCCCTTTAGATACACGTAAATGATATTCCAACTGCTACGGTCATCTGGATTTTATATTGTATTTATGTTTATGGCACTGTTGGAAGACTGTTAGCAAGAAGTAACATGGAAGGGATTCAGCTTTTCTTCACCCAAGCTTTTTCACTCTAAATCAAACATAATTGGGGTAATGTTGCATTTCAGATTAATCTATTGTAATTATGTTAATTTGAAACCAACTTATGCAAGCTCCAGTAAAGTCAGTAGATTCTCACATATATACAGGGCAAACATGAATGGTGCTCATCTGAATCCTGTACTTTGAATTCTCCATTGGCTTCCCATCCCCACAAAGAACATCTATATGCCTAACATGAAATAAAACTATAAGGACAGGATGGGAAGAGCAACTGAATCATTCTGCCTGTTCCACTTTCCAGCTGAAGATGTCAACTCTCCCCAAAGCTTAGGAACATGGGAAATATTTTATAGAGTAAGAATATAGAGGCAATACTAAATGCAGCTGAATATTCCTTGAAAGCAGTATAGTGTACTATCCATACAGTATTATATAGCTCTCAATTTTAATGTTTCTACCTGTTAAGAGCAAAACACTGCTTATTTCTTATTATTTAATTGCTACTGCTATGCCCCCTCTAAGTTCCCTCTAGGCCTCTCAGCAACATTCATACCACTAATCTTGGTATTCCTCTTGACTGCCTACAAGGGATGAAGGAAATGCGTTAAAGTGGTTTCCTTCCTTAGTGGGCATTTTCAGTCAGTGGTTATAGGAGAAGAGAGGACAACCTGGTGGCTACAAATTTGTGGGGTGCTGCAGGGCTTAACTCTCTTTCCTTTGTTAATTAACAACATTAAGTTGCTGGGCAAGCTCATCTGATCATTTGAATGCAGTATCATCAAAATGCTGATGATAAGCAGCTCTACATTGCCACCTCAGGCCATACTGGCAATACTGGAAGTCCTGCCTTGGTATCTGGAGGCTATTAAGATCTAGATAGAATTAAAGAAGCTGAAATTAAACTCAAGGAAGATGGAATTACTGTCCACTGAAGAATTAAATTCCACATATTGTGTCTTAAGCAGAAGACACTATTCTTCAGGAAGCACATCATGGTTTGGATTCATGGTTTTTGCTGAAAGGGCAAGTGAAAACTGGCCAGAGGGGATTCTGTTCAGCTTTGGCAAGTCCACCAGTTGTGGCCTTTTCTAGACAGGAGGACCTCACAACAGTAACTCATGCCATCATTACATGTCTGGATTATTACAATGAGCATTACATATACAGGCCTTTGAGACCTATAAAGCCCTATATGACTTGGAATCAAGGTCTCTCCAGGACCCATTTCTTTAAACCGATCCAATGCAATCAAATAAGCATTTTCCAGAGCTTAAATGGGCTGTGGTGAGGAGGTAGTGCTTTTCTGTTAATGGTACCAACTTATGGAAAAGTCTTCCTTTAGATATTAGATTATCCCCACAGGAGAAATCTGTAAGAAAGGAGTGAAAAAGAATTTTCCCGAAGGGCCTTTAGTAGTTGATGTCATCCTGATGGACAACGTATGAATTTTGATAGGGATTTTAGTGATGACTTTTTTTTAGTAACTATGTACTGTATAGTGGACATTTTAATACATAAATCTGGAATTATCAGAGCAGTTAACATGTTAATATTTATTGTAGACAGAATGGTTGATGTATGTTACTGGTATTTTGATTACTGTGAATTCATGTGGATTCAGCTGCATGTAAATTTAATAAATAAATGGGGGAATCAAAACATCAAGAGACTATGGTTCCAGAACCTGTAAAAAGGAAGAACTTGGGTTCAGCAACTGTACTAACAATAATGTGGTTTCTCTAGTTTTTCGCTTAGTATGCTTCCAAGGACTTTGGTTGATAAACCATAATCTATGGTTTTGTGTGTTGTGTGACATAGCCATTTATTCAACATTAAAGAAATCATGATGTAATGCAATATCTGAACTAGACCACAATTTCACATTTACTGTTGATATTTAAAGCCACTTAGGATGATTAAAATTATCTGCTTCCTTAAACATGAAGGAAGCTACAAATTGGTCTAAAGAAAAGCATTCAGAGAGCAAAATTTCATGTTTCTGGCCAGATGATAACCACTTCCTCCAGAGCCTATTCATCAGTTTCTTAGCAACTTCATCAAGCAAACCTAAATTTGTAATTTTATTACCAGTCTTCTGCCATGATCTTTTTATATTTATATTTATATATCTATATCTGTATCTCTCTTTCATATATACTTTTATACAATGACGTATGGGCTCAAAATGCTAGTTTCCCTCACTCTCCAAACTAATATATCAAATGCTACAATATTATAGATATTCCCTATTTTGTTTTTGCAATCCATACTTACTTCTACAGAATTATTTTAACTATCAAAGGCATGCTTTCAATGGCAAAGCATCCTAGCACAAGGAAGCCACCAAATGTTCAAAATAGATCTAAAGTGTATCTATTATTTTACTAATTTATCTATACATACTTTGAGGTATAAATAGCAGTAATACAGTAAATTTATATGAAAATATGATCATTCGGTGCTAAGAAATAGTATAGCAGCCTTTTATCGTTGCAGATCAACTTGTATAGTTTACAGTCCTTTACAGTACCAACATTAAGCATGATATGACTTTGCACCAGTCACTTTCTCTTAGCCAATCTACAACATAGAGTTGTTGCTGGAGGGGAGAACACTATGTACACCTCCTTGAGTTCCTGAATGAAAGGTTCAATATAAAACAAACTATAAGAAGTCTCCGTAATTCAGCCGCATATATATATCCTAGGAGGAAAAAAGCCCCAATGACTGCTGATCGGTTCAAGAAATAGAAAATATAAGCATTGTTTTATGACAAAAAAGTATTAACATTTCATTACACGATAAAGTTTTCACAAATGCAGTCACATTGGAGAACCACTGATGACTGTAAATCTAGACAACTGCCTGTTTAAACTAGCAAACATAATGACTGCCTAGCAAGACCAACCAAATGCCTGCAGACACAAACTAAGCAGGAATCCTCACAATCTCAGACACGGCAAAGTTATTTCTATAGGTTAGCGGCAAACTTTACAATCTAAAGTTGCACAATAATAATTTATTAAATTTATATGTTCCTCCAACTCCCAGCAACAAGCTTGACTGTTAATACTTTAGACAGTTTTACTGAAAAAATATTTAAATTAAGCAGTTGCCCAAGGCTTTTAGGAATATTAGAATAAGGCATTTTTATTCCTTGGCCTGTATTATCCATCCATCCATCCATCGTGTGTATAAATATATATATCTATATTATGTATAGATATATAACCTGCAAGTCAAGAAAATATAGTGCACAAAATACTTTAAAATTCCTTGAAAACAAAATCCTATTTTTAAATTGGTTTTGCAAAGCTTTGTTTCGCAAATCTTTGGGGAAGGGTTGTTTATTACAGCAAAAGGGGATTAAAGAACATTAATAATTTTATACGCCATTTATAGTATTCAACCAAAAGTGCTCAATTTCTATATATCTCTAAAGTGACTCTTTAAAAACTTTTAATTTCTCTGAGATGAAGCAACTAGTAAAAATCCATATGTAGAGGACAGTTCATGTTAGACTAGCACAATATAAAACTTTTGGACAGCTTCCCCTTACAGATATTTCTGAAGCATTAACAGGTTATTTAGAAATGACTGCTCTATGACTGCTCTTAAACTTACTTTAGCAAATTTTATTTCGATTGAAATAGTATATTTTAGAAATCGTTTGATTTACATCTCACTATCCTAAATACTTTGGAATCCAGCAAAGCTTCAAGCCTTATTTCCTGAAACTCAGTTCTAACAATATGCCAGGTGAACTGAACCCATGACCAAAAATGTTCTATTATGTGGACATTAAGGCTCTCACTTCCATACAGAAGTATATACAGCAATGTATGTTCCACTACTGGTTTCAATTTGTAACAAGACCAACCAACCAACCAACCAACCAACGGCTTGGAGCACCTTACCTGATTTTAAGTCAACCTTTTTAAAATAAATGACAGAGTCTACAGTTTGACAGCATTATGCTGAGTTTTATTATTTTATTTCCATTTCTGGACTTTTAATTTTGTTATTGTTTGTTAAAAATACACAGTATTTGGACAAAGAAAGTGACTATCTGATCTAGGCTCTCTCTCCAAACCAGGATTGTTCGCCAAATTAGTATGAAATTAGTATTTGATTGCACCATGAGAGAACTATTTCGATACGGTAGTTGCTGAGATCCTTTAACAATAGTATGTTAAGATATAATTCATACAAACACTTAAGACAATGGTCATGCTATAGTGGCAAAGATATACGTGTATGAGCAGAGACCCAAATTAGGCAAAGTAGCCCATACATGAACACAAACCTAACCTAGAACACATCAAAATCCAACAATATTAAACATAATTAAAAAAATTCTTAGCACAAGCTAGTTTATACTGGTTTCTTAAACTCAACATCTCCTAAATAAACTGAATGTTCTGTAGATGATCTTGCCACCTTCCCTACTGTTCCACACAATCCATGAATACGAATGCAAAAGGGGAATCAGCACACAAATGCCCTCTGGTTTCCTTTCATATTCACAAAAGCATCTACTGAATAATAGACCCTTCTACAAAGAGGAAGTGTGAAGTAGGTAATCAGAACCAGGTTTGCAGTTATGTATTGTTTATGTGCCATCGTCTTCAACTCCTACATAGAAGAGATCACATAGTTTTTCTTCATGACAATCTATCCCGAACCTGGTCTTTCAGATGTTTCAATGGTGCAACTCATTGCCACTGTAACTGAATCCATCCACACTGCTGCTGGTCATCCTCGTCTTCTCTTTCCCTCCACCTTACTCAACATTAGAGCCTTCTCCAGGCTTTGCATAATGTGTCCAAAGTAGGATAATTTGAGCCTGGTCATTTGTGTCTTGAGTGAGAACTATGGGTTGACCATTTGTTTTATTGGCTGCCCACAGTATTCTCAGGAGTCTTCTCCAACACCAAAGTTCAAAGGTGTCAATAAGCTTCCTATTCTGCTTCTTCAAAGTCCAATTTTCACTTCCATAGAGTGTCACAGGGAATTTATTTATTTTATCTAATTTGTCCCCGCCCATCTCCTCCCATCGGGGGAATACCATGGCATGCCTGATTCTGATCTTCGTTGATATAGACACATCACAGCATTTGAATATCTTTCCCAAGGCCTTCATGGCTGCTGTACAAAGTGCTGGTCTGTGACGCGTTTCTTGACTGCTTGTTCCTTTACTGTGGAAGGTTGATCCTAAAAGGCAGAAACTATCCATTCTATCTTAAAGCTCCCATATTATCAGCTGAATTCTTACATCAAATGAATAACTTAAAATTTCTCCTTAAAAGGAAAAAAAAATAGTATTAATTTAACTCATTGCTTCTATTTTACTGTAACTAACTCACTTTGAAATGAAAAATAGTTATTTTAACAAATTAGTTTGATTACAATATACGTTTTAGTCTTAAAAACTAAAAGTTATTACAGGTAGTCCTTGTTTAGCAACCACAATTGGGACTGGAAACTTGGTCTTTAAGTGAAGTGGTTGCTAAGTGAAAAATCAGATGACCACAGCTATGCTTATTTTACTTCAGCTTTCCTTTGCTTTACAGTCACAAGGATACAACCCCAAAGAGGTGGGTGATCCCAAACGGCAGGGAAACTTGACTCACAAGGAAACCAGATAAAAAACCAAATTTTATAGTCCTTTTCCCCACTCCCCCACGCTTTGGAATGCTCACCCTGGTGCTGGGATAATTAGCAAGAAGGGAATGTTTGTATTTACATTCATTGAAGAAAAAGGATTACAAAAGAGTAAGCAGGCACACAATGGGGAATACACATTAAAAGAAAATGCACTGGTGCTGGCTGTTTGCCTAGTGTGCTCTGCTTAGGAAGCAAACAAAAGCCAAAGATGTGAAGCTGATTTAAGTCTCCTCAGTTACAGGCAGCAGCTGCTAGCTGCTAACTAAGGTAAGGGAACTGAGCTTGTTAACTTGGGATATTTCCCAAATGATGCTGATTTACTCAATCACAATTTTTTCAGCTACAAAAATGAAAGAGGAAAGCAATCAGTATGCACTATATTCACTCTCTAAATACTGTGGAGTGATTAAACTTCCACTTACTCAATGATCTTAATTTTTTTGTTTATCAAAACTCTACAAGAATACAAGGCAGTCCTAATAACATGCTATTATGTTAATTCATAGGAAATAGTACATTCTTCCAAGCAAATCTGTTTTACAGACATCATTTATAATGAAAGGCTAGGCAACTGACCAAGTCTGGTCTTTCACTTTAACGTGACCCACAAATCCCCTCTCATATCTGGCTTCATAATTCCTTTTAAGTATTGAGGGTCCTGGTGGGTATGTACAATCCCTGAACAGCAGCCTTCTACAAGCTACCCAGTGAAGGGCCATATTCTCCCCATCCTCATATAATAATCAGTGGATGCATAGTAGATTTTCTCTTTCAATTAAGAAGTCTATTCTGAGCAAGAGAGAGACCTTCAGTGTAACCAAACAATTCTAATGTACTCTTTAATCATGAGTAGTGATAGCTCACCACAACCTCCCAAAATTGTATGCTGTCTCCTAATAGTGGTGATGTACAGGACTAACTGCCATGATTATATTGCAAAGTATTTTCAGACATGTTCAAGAATGGCTTCTGAATAGTGTTTGGTTTATCTATGTTATCTTAATTAGTATATTAAAAGATTACTAATTAACTTGAGACATCTAAACTTAACACAACATATATCTATTTTTCTATGCAAATTAATGTCTTAACAGGACCAATGTTTTCCAATTGTTTATATATTAATATTTGTAATTGTTCACCATCCTGACCACTTTCCAAAACTTGCTTTTTCATCCATTCCTAACGTTTTAAGAAATTTTATTAGAGTTTTCCTTATATTTACCTTGTCAGTGTAGAGAGTAACAATTATACTTCAGTCCTATGCAGAATAATGAATTTTTAAGATTATGTAATAAAACAGAAACAAATCAAGTCCACATTCTCAATAAAAACTTGATTTCACTTTGATAAAAAATTTTTTGAAAAACATGAGAAGGAAAAGCAAGAGTGAAATCATTATTTGAAAACAGGTCATCAAGTACAGTAATTAAAGCTATGTGGATAGATTAGTTGCTTAAATGCACCTGCATCGTGGCCCAAGAAAATATTTTAATATACAGTTAAAACAACTCAGGCTTCTCACTAACACATATCAGTCTGAAAATATTAAGACTTTCATCTTTACATACAAAGCTGGTTGCAAATAACTGGTTTGGTAGTACAAACCAAAATTCTAATTCCATTACTCCCACCAATGAGAAAACCAAATTTGTCAATAGTTTGCACTGAGCAGCAATTTGGATCATATATTTCATTTCTACAAAAAAACAAAACAAAAAAACCTCCAAAATTAACCTGCAAAATACAGGTGAAATTCTTTCTTCCAAAACTATTGCTGCAACTGTGATAATCTTGCTAAAGTTGTCTTAGTCTAGAAAGTTGAATGTGTGCCATCAAGTTAGTGCTGACCTTTATGGATCACATAGAGATTTTTTCCATTATAATCTGTCCCTAACCTGATCCTTCAGGTTTTCCAATCATGCACCTATCACCATTGTAACTGAGTCCATCCACCTTGCTGTTGGTTGTCTTCTTCTCTACTTTCCTTCCATGTGTTCAAAGTAGGAAAATTTGAGCTTGGTCATTTGTGCCTCAAGTGTGAGAACTCTGAATTGATTTGTTCAATGATCCATTTTGTTTGTTTTCTTGGCTGTCAATACTATTTTCAGAAGCCTTCTCCAACATAAAACATCAACATGCTTTCTATCCTTCAATTTTCACTTCCATAGAGTATAATAGGGAATACCATAGCCTACACTATTGTGATCTTTGTAAATATAGACACATCTGAATATCTTTTCCAAGGGCTTCATGGCAACTCAACCAAGTGCTAGTCTGTGGGGTGTTTCTTAACCACTGAAGGTTGATTCTAAAAGGCAGAAGCTATCTACCAATTCAATATCTTCACTGTCAATTCTAAGGCTGGTAGTTGTATCTGTTGTCATTAGTTTGGGTGAAAGGTCCCCTGTGCAAGCACCAAGTCATTAGTTTGCACTTTATATTTAGTTTTAGTCCATTTTTTTCACTGTGCTCTTTGACTTTTATTACTAGAGCTTGCAGAGAGCTTTTGGCTCTTGTAGTGGTGTCATCAGCTTTTCCTAATATACATTCAGCATACAGGTTGAATAAACAAGAGTTTTACAGCTCTAGAAAGTTATTAATGTATATTTACCATTCATATCCATACATAAAATGTGATTATACCTTATGTAAAAACAAACTATGAGTTACCTTTGCAGGGTTAATTAGGAAACAGACTTCTAAAGATATATGGCAAATATTCTCTCATTTCACTGAAATCCCTTATAATCATCACTCTCAATTTGTTAGAAATAAGTTACATTAAATATAAGCAATTCTAAACATGTGATCACATAATACAACTAAGTACTGTCCATCTTTATCAGCTATTTAGAGATCCTTAAGCTAAGTTTTATATGCCCACCTCTTTGCATATCAACCATAAATCAAGGTTGTAGAAGGACCCTGAATACCATATTCTCCAGTGGGATATTATATTACATGTTTTATAGGACTATCTGGTAAAAGAACAATTGAACGTTCACAGCGAGACAAGTAATTTAAAACAAAAATGGTATAATGCTATGGAATGGCATATCATAATAAAACTTAAACTGGCCTGATTTTTCTACTAAATTTTGCTACAATTGCTTAGAATGCAATTGCTTTATATTTTATCATCAAGCCCTTTCAAAGACAATAGTATATTTAAGCCTTTTAGCCTACCCTTGCCTTCTAAACAGATTAATACTAGAAGCTGAGATGCCACAGTGAACTTGTTTGAGAACTACAGTAATTAATTTCAACAATTAACTTGGGAGTCAAACAAAATGTTACCAGACTTTAAAAAAAAAAAGCCAGCATCTTGAGATGTGTTTGTACACTGCATACATCTAGTTGATGGAATGTGGGCAACAGTAGTCTTTAGAGGTACTAGCTTGCAAAGAATAGCATGAGCATACTTGGGTTAAAGCTGAGCTTTGGTTGCATTTGTGGCATACTAGTCAGAATGTGTCCAAACTCCTTCTTGTTCATATAGAATATTCCATGTAACATTTGTAAGATTAAAGGTGGTAACTTGGCCTATATACTCAGATTTAAGGATAATTACAATTTGAATCACATCTTTTGAATATCAACCTATGGGGAAATAAGCAAACTGTGCTGATACTTCTTCAGTGGTAGGGACAGGCACCTCTACAGTACAGTAGATAAATTTACTTTGCCTGTGTGGGGAATGTAGTCAGTAGGGTTGTAGATGAGGCTGTATGGCCATCTTGTCAAACCTTTACACCACTCAGGAATCACACTATGTTTGGATTATTTTAAATTATTTATGTCCATATACTAAATCATTCGTATTATTCCAATTTATGCAAGTGTGCGTGCATGAGTGTGTGTATACATAGGTACATAAAATCAATTACTGTATCTTTGAATAGTATATCAAATACTATACCTGTAATACAACCATTAAAAGCTATAGCTTTTCAAGCAAAGAATTTAGACAAAACACACCAAAATAGTAATGAAAAGACTATCACTTGTACAGCAATGCCTGATTCAAGTCTGTTATTCCCACTTTACTAAAAAGCATTATATATACACATATACATATATGTTAAGACAAAAAACTGTAAACCTTTCATACACAACTATGACACTAAAATCTCCCTTTTGTATTATAGACTTCAAGAAATGTTATGTTATTTAAGAAATTTATACAGCCATCCATCTACTCAAAGAACTGTGATTTTTTCCACATTTTACAGCAATTTAAATACAGTAAAACACTATGGTTTAATTACATCATAAGACAGATACTGCTACTGTATTCTACACATATCCTAACAAATGCAAATGTTCAGCCAAGTGAAATATCAACCTATTAAATAGTTGATGAAAACTCAGCATCACCTAAAGTGAGAAATTTAAATCTAGCCAGACTTTCTTGAATAAGGTGAGAATTAAGACTGTAGACAACACGATATAATTGAAGATATTTGCTTAACTGAATAATCTCAAAAATAGATAAATATACTGTGTTTGACCCATTTTCTTAATCCTTTTCTATATGCACAATACTGCAATTAACAGTATTACAGTATAACAGTATAACAGCCTGTAATATTTTATTACTTATCAGAAGGAATGTGTGAAAGAACAAAATGGAAGGCCACTTAGGTTAAGGGCCATAAAAGACAATAAAATAGTATTTTATCAAGAAAAGTAGTGATAAGTTGCACAGAAAAGTCTTGTCTTCAGTACTATTGGAAGCATTTTTCTCTCTCTTACTTTGCGCAGTGAAATGGATTCCCATTTTCATTTCCACTGCCTTTCCTCGGGTTAATTTGACAATTTGCAGACATTTCATGCTGTGGCACCACTGGCTTGAGTAATATAGCTTTGTTAAAATACATCTGTTACTCTTCAGGCACCTATGGCTCTGTTTCTCATCTTTCTTGCACTGTTACTGGCATACCCACAAATCAGCAGATGTGATCTGCGGTACAGATTATTTGTGAAGAATGTATGGTTTCAAAGAAACCTATTAAGACTTTTTGCCCCATACTTCTGTAAGTACTGAAATATATTATGGTAGTTAAGAATGAAATATTATAATTTTCATTCTTAAACAATTGTGTCTAGCTTTTATTTAAGGATAATTACAATTTGAAATCTGTTTTTAGGATATCAACATATGGAAGAATAAGCATACAGGAGCTCAAGGAAAGTTGCTTCAGTTATCCCCCCATAATCAGTACCATGGGAATATTTTATTTAAGAATAAAAAGCTTCCATGTGAAACCCTGAAGTATGTTTATAGATCATCCTGCTATATATAGCTCTAAAAGAACCTTGTTGAAAAGTGATAAAGGCCAAACATTTATGGATCCTAGTCTCATTACTTCAGTTTAATGAAATTGACTTTTTCCAAACTTCAAACACTTGCACAATAATTTGAACAAAGTATTATAGCAGCCTTTCTCTGACCCTGGAGGAACCCTTGAAATATTTTTCAGGCCTTGGGGAACCCCTGCACATTCAGGCTCAAATATAGGCCAAAAGTTAGAAAATTATTATATTCATTTCATGTGTAGGCCTGTGTATATCCATTAACAGTGTTCTTAAACTAAAAATAATGGAACTTACCTCTTTAACATGAAGTTGCCTGAATTTTTAAATAAATTATCTCACGGGGAACCCCTAGTGACCTCTCATGGAACCCTAGGGTGCCACGGAACCCTGGCTGAGAAACCCTGCTTTATAGAATCTTTGCTTTGTTGTCTACTGCTATCTAACTAGTTATTTCAGGACTGCAGTCCCTCCTACACACCAATACAATTATTTTAAAAAATACAAACAACAAATATTCCTACACACCTGCTGTACTGATTAGAATTCAGCATCTGAGTTTAGGAAATGTCTTTTCCTATTAGTAAAAAAATTACAGGGAAATCAATTCCATAATGACCTTTTGTTAACCAATCTGCCAATTCCTTTGTGAAGACTTTTTGTTAAGCACTTTAAGGATCTCTCATCTCTTCCCATTTGCTTCCTGTAGTGCAAATAATACTGTATTTTATTTTGCAGACAATCGTACATCTCGACATACTCTGATAAACAGCCAAAGATTAAACTACATTATTTACTGTCATGCAAGCACTCATGAGCAGAAATCCAATGCAGCTGCTGTGTGGGTGAAATTATATTATGATCCTACAGTTGTTGCGCATCTGATCTGCATGCTTTAAAAGTGCTGTAAAAACTCACAGCAGCATATGGACAACTCCACAATTTGGTAGTTTTACACTATGCCAAAATTCAACACATACACTGTAAGTCTAACTCATTCCTCAGCTGAGTAGAAAAGTGTACTTAAAGGTCAAAAAATTATGGGTAAAAAGATCTTGCTAACATAGAACTTGGCCTTTACTACAACTGAATTCTCAGCTCAATGTGATTCTAAGTCATATTGTTTGTTTTTGTTTTAATATGCATAATTCCAGCCACTGTGGTTTGATGGTTTATGACCTAGTATCTTGTACCACCCTACTGTATCATGATTAAAACTCAGTAAAATTTAAAACCACCCATCAGCTTAATGAGCAAACCGTTTTCTGTCATGATAAACCTTCCACGACGGGAAAGGAGAAAAAAAAGTGGGAGAGGGGATGAGATGGAAAGGTTTTTTTAAAAAGCCAGAATTTGAAGTGAGAAATGAAGTTCTAGCCAAATTACAAAATCCTCCTCTCTTGAGCTATTGGGTTTCTTACCCTTCTGTATTGAGTGTACCACACCTCACACGTACTCAGCCGATTTTACACCAGGAATTAAATTCTGGTATAAATTAGGAATTGGTTGGAGCCGTTATTAATTCCATAAAATAGTGAGGCAGAGATTGGATTAAAAAAAAAACACGAAGGAAACAAAAACGCTATGGAAAGCCAAGAGCGAGTTTCCAGCCGCCCCCTCCCCCCGTTAAGCCCAAGGAGATGAGAGGGAGGAAGGAGCGAGGCTCCTACGCGCTTCGCCCTTAAGCGCTCTTAGTCCAACGGTCGCTGTCGAGGCGCGCGCCAGGCGGGTGAGTATTCTCGCCACGCCTCCTCCCTCCCCGCCAGGTCTAGTCCCTGGAGCCAAGTCGCTCGCGCCCTTCGCGAGCAGCAGCACGCGCCCCGCGCTTTCCCATAGCTCGGGGCTAAGAGCAGCTGCTTACTTTGCAGCGGCGGCAGCCACCGCCTCTTTCCACGCCCCGCCGGCACAATTCTCTTCTTTGCGCACACGCCCTGATACACGTTAAGTATTTCTTTAAAAAGAAAAACAAAAACGTAAAAATATGAAGGCGCAGCCACGCGGAAAACCAGCTACACGCGCCCCCTGCTGGAGAGACGCTTTTGCAAATCCAAGAAACGTTCAGGAAACTGGAGGTGTATATATAGTTTTAATTTTAACAGAGGGTTGGCGGCAGCACCTTCCGCCGGAGAGAGAAGATGGAGGATCCGAGAACGTGCAAGTCGTTGCCGTCTTCTATAGGGAAATACTTGGCAGAAATAGGTTTTGCGCGGGGGTCAGCTACTCGCACCTGGACTTGCGAAAAGACGCTACCACACCGGGCTTCTACGCCTGGCCTCCCCGCTCCTGGCAGTTGCTCCCACCAAGCGTAGACACGCCCCTACGAGATGCTTTTAGGTGCGCCGTCTTCCTTTTTTTTTAAGCAATCCCCTCTTTCTTTCACACACATAGTTTATTGTCCCCATCAACTGGGGCTCCTGGAGATTAAGCTTTACTACCCGTGCCACACAATCGGCGCGAGGTTCCCACATACCCGCAATACAGGGCGTGTGTCTGGATTTCGTGGTAATTAGAGGAAAAACTTCCAATTTTATAATGAAACGGGAGCGATTTCGGTACTGCTCTTTTTCCATCCGCAACTTGGTTACCCCCTTCCGCGGGTTTGGGGAAGCGCAGGAAGGGAAAGAAAGAGAAAGACGCGCGTTAGACACCGTATCCTCCATAAACCAGAAAGGGCGGAAGAAAAAGCCAACTCAAGTTACAGCTCTGCAGTTCCCCACAAAGTAAGGGTCAAGAGCAGCAGCAAGACGGCCCATTGAAAACAAGGTTGCAGAATCACGTTTGCTTATTAGAGAAATAGACCAGGAACGAAAAAACTGGACTTACCGGCCAAGCAAACTGAAAAGGTATAACAATCCTCCCCATGTCCTGGTTTTTACCCTGAGGAAAATTTCGGCTGTTGAGATAAAAAGTATTTCCACCAAGAACGGGAGTAGATCCGGAGCCGTAGCTGCATGTCCCAATGGGCGTGATTTTAGCCTGATACTCCTTCAAACAGACTTTCACGTAAGTATCACACTCATCCCGAGTACAGTCCACGTTCGTTACGGGTTTCATGCCATCACAACATTCCCCATTGAACAATTCGCCGTTTACATTCTTTACCGAGTTAATCTGCAGCTCGAAATAGCCCGTGGACTGGGAGACCTAAAAATAAAGAAGCAAAAAGGGAGAACCTCATTAACTGCAGTGTCTGGGGAAGAAAAGCGCATGGAGATATACAAGCGGCCACTTCAGAGTTCCCAACGACAAAGTAGCCTTCTGATAAAACTATTAAAACTATACGCACTATTAAAAGAGCCATCGGAGGGAGGAAGCACGGTGCCGCAATTCCGGCTTATCGCGGTTATAGGAAGGCTGATTGCAAGCCGCGTAAAAGACCTGCAGAATGCTCCATTGGCAACTAAAACAGGCACTTCGAAATTACTTGATGCCAGCTGAATACGCACTCCCCGTTCTTAAAAGTAATCGGAAGAGATGCAAACCGTGTTATTGCTTTTTAAATCAATGCGTTCGGAAAATGGATTAACAACAACAACGCCGAGGGTGCTCCACGCAAACGTGCAATGCAAGTTTGCCTCCGTGTCCTTCCAAAGCAAACCTACAATTGGAAGCATCGAGTTGTTAAGGGAGCCTGCAGACAGACATCAGTAGAGCCGTAGCAATCTCTTTCCAATCTCCCCCGAAGCAAAATCGGGTTTCTTTCTTGTAGTTTCACAAAACAGAACGTATCTTTTTCTTTCAAAAGGAGGGAGCGGCAAGGTACTCTTTAAATCTCATCACCGGTTTAAGCGGAAAGGTAAAATAAACCACCCAAGAAGTCATCCCCGATCGTTTTCCGCCCAAAGCTACCCTCCCGCTCTTCTTTTGCAAAAGCAACAAAACAAGCCAGTCCTGCCGAAACGCAGGTCTTTTACCTGCGTCCATAAAGTTAGGAGCAGCCACAGCCTGAGCGCCGCAGCAAAAAGAGCCCAGTGCCGCCCGCCACAATCCAGCATGCCTGCTGCTCCGAGCTGAACGCCGTTGGATCAGGGAAGACAGGCAAGGACTCGACAAGCCATCGACCAGCCGCTGCTCGGCGCATCGGCGGCAGGAAGGGCAGGAAGGCTTTCGCCGGGCGCAAGGTGAAAGCTCTCCCGAGCCTTAATCACCCCCACCCCGATGCTTATCCCAACAGCCTGGGACCGGCGGAGGCGCAGCCAGCACTTGCCAGCCGGGATCCACCTAGATTAGAGCGCTCCGCGACAGAAAAGGGAACGGCCTGCGAGCAGCAGCAGCTGTCCCTCGCAACTCCGCTAGCTCCTCTGTGCGCCTCTGCTGTGCGAACACCCAACAAGTAGGTGCCAGAGTGACAGCTTCATCGCCCATTAGTCAGCAGCGCCTCTGCCTTCATATTAATGAGGGGGAAGGGCCCTAAGCAGCAGCGGACGGGTGTGGCCACGCGGCTCCTTAAAGGGCGGGGGAAAGCGAAATGAAAAACGCTGGAGCGTGCGCAGCCGTCGGAGGTTTTTCCAACCTGTCATTTATCTCCCGCCCGGCGAGGGCCCTGCGGCGGGCAGTTGCGCAAGCGGACTGTTGCGCGTGGGCAAGGCCCTGCCCAGTACGTGCGCGGCCGTGTGGGGGTAGGAAGGGACGTGTGCCTTCTTGCCCCGTAACGTGTGCTTGACTTCGCTTCGCTGCCAGTAAAGGAGTGGTATCTCTTATGCTCAGCAAGCGTAGTATGCCTTTGGATGGCTGTTTACAGTTATGCCTGCCTGTGCGCGCTTATTCCAAGATAAATTTCTTTGAATTTGTCTAATTCTAAGTGCTTTTTCGAGTTGCGGCCGATCCCACCCTGGAAACCACGCTCCATTCTTCGATCCTACAGTATCCAAAGGAATCGGGGAAAAAAATATGCTTAGTCAATTTACTGCTAGCATATGGAATTGAAACTTAAAGGTCCGCCAAAGGGGCTCAGCGATGCTTATTTACAGATAAATGTTCCGTAGGTCAGGACCATACATGTTTATTTTCAGTCTTTGTCCTAGGTGTCTAGTTCTGGCAACGGAGGACAAAATATTGGAGCATGCAGGGCATCCAGAGAGAAAGTTTTTCTCATCCTCAGAGGATCTTGGACTAATCATTTGGATATTAGACCAAATTAAATCAAAGATAGTATTCCCAGATTACAAGTCTCAATGCCCATGATAGCTCGGAGGAAATCTGAGTTTTAATCCTTCACCTTATAGAAGGCACCAGGTCAGAAGGGGTGAGTTAAATCTTTGTCTTACCATCAAGGAATACAAAACATGCTGCTCTATGATTTATTGAAACCAGTCTGAAATATACAAAATCATGAACAAACCACACTGGTTGAGTTTGTACAACACAATGAACCACAAAATAACTAATATTTTAACACATTGTGCCAAACCTGCATATTTTGGTTTTTATAATGTGGCCATCCAGTCCTACCTTTCCATGCAGATTATTCTTGTTGTGTCCTTGGTTCTCTCTTCGTAGAGCTTGAGCTTGGTTCAAAAACTGTGGTAAGACATAAATGGTTTGCTTGGTTTTAGTATAATGTCATTTTGTATCCAACAGCTGCAATTTATAATGGGTTCTTTATGATTAATAGTTAATGATTATAGTGCACCACGTGTGAATGTAGCCAATTGTGGCTTAGTGAACAAACTAGTTAAGTAAACAATGTGTTTGCACAGTGAATCTAGTCTAACTAACTAAGCCACAATTAGCGGGGTTTACACATGCTAAGTTGTAAAGGATGTTTTATAGACCATAATGATTGGATTTATACAACAATTATATTAAGCCATTATGTACTTTGGGTTTGACTTTGTGAACTCAGGTATTTGTGAACCATGGTTTATGGCATAGTGTATTGCTGGGCACATCCATTTGTGGTTGATTGAGCAATGAAAATCAGCTGATTATTCAGTTACTGTTGGCAGATGGAGATGAAATAGAATTCCATTTACTGAAAGCACTCTATAAAAGCCTTGTCCAACTGGTGTCTTCTATATGTTTTTGGACTCTAATTCCAGCATACTAATCTCAATCTAACTGGGAGGCACCACAGTGAGAAGACCATGTTAACAAGTCAAAACCAAGCCACAGTATGGCCATTTCCTTTTTGAGGCTTAAAGCTTCTTCATTGCATTACACAGCTATCACTAAAGTAATATACATGCCTTTTCTCATGACTACAAGCTGTTCTAATTATTTAACACAATGGTTGGATGACTGTAGAAGATGCTATACATTGCTATTGGGGAAATGACCACTGTCTACAAGATACTGAGCCACAAGCCATCTAGTCATAATTTAACCTATCATGTTGAATAAACCTAGCCTATAACTTACCAAGTTATTTTAGTTATTTATAAACTATGATTTGTATGAACCAGACTTCTGTGAAAGTAACCATGATTTAGCATGTTGTGTGAATCTAGGCTAGTAATGTTTGGGCTCATACTTAAGGTACTTTTTTCACATAAATGCTTAAGATACTTTTTCAGTTTTGGCTTGGACCAGTACATAAACTCTTACCAATAAAACAGATGCTCCATGTTTAACTGAGAAATGAGACCTACAAAAAAGTACCATATTCTCTCATCCTAACAAATGTTCAGAGTGCCAGCTAGCAATGCTATCCTCCAAAATACCATTAGTTGTGCTGGCTGGAGGTTATGGGAGTCGGTCCAATACAGTTGGAGCGTACCAGATTGGAAAAGGCTCTATAAACTAGTAACTTCTCAGTCTAGTCCTTATTCCCTGTACTGCCTACCCCACCCACTCCATCATTACTTTTTTTAGCCTTCACATATTATATTAATAGTTCCTGTGCCCATTGGGTGCTCAATTCTCTTGAAACATGGAGGAGAGGCAGACATAAGGGATACATTTCTATAAATCTTGAGGCTTCCCAAACTATACTGATAGATTCTTCTTATTGGATACTAGTTTTTTGTTGTTGTTGTTGCATGAAACATTTGTATTGGTACAAGGCTGACTTGATTCCCAAATTGCATTAATTCATTCTTTGCTGTGTAAACCACAATGCAGTTACCACAAAACAAGCAACTACATGATAGCTTTGCATGAATGCAGCCACAGCACCTTGTAGCTAGGAATGTCAAATCATTAAATCACCTGTAGCAAACCATTCACATTTTTTTCCAGGTGTTCTGTAAGTGCTGAAGGAATCAGGATTTATTGATGCCAGCTGCTTGGGCATCCACACAAGCAGCTATATGGTATGCTCAGCAGCTTGTAAGCCTAAGAAATCTCCACTTCCCTTCCTACATCATTAACCCTTTCATCCTACTGTTCTGTTAGGCTTGTTGGGAGCAAATATCCAAGAAGTCAAAGGACTGTAGTTTCCCTGCTGGGCTTGGAAACATTTCATAAAGCAACCCCCCCTTTCAGAAATCCAGCCTGATTCCTCAGCTGCCAACCAGCACACCACTCTTCTGCTATTCATGGTCAGCATATAGCTGCAGCTATAGTACCTCCTTCAGCTGACACAAGAGCAGCTGCTAAATGGGAGCTAGCTGGCCAGCTGCTCACCCCAGCTCAGCTGCTGCTACTGCATTTCATCTGTCCCGTTACCCCTTGTGACTCCTGACTTTTACCTTCAAGCTGTGCTGGGCCTACTTGTATAGTTGCTGATCCTCACATTGGATTCTAGGAACCTTCCCTACCAAAGTGGGATTGGGGGGAGGCAGGAGGAGAGCCAGGATCTGCAACCTCCCAATGTAGATTTGGAAAAATGCTTTAATGATTGGCTTTTACTTTCCAGGTCTCTCATGCCTCAGTCTGAGAAGTTTTCAGCCTGTCCAGAGTGGCTGAGTTCACTAAGACATGCTTTGTTTTAACCATGGTTTGCTGATTAAGTAAAAAGGAAAAGGCAAAAGATGTATATGATCTGAAGAGAAACCAGAGTGTGAACAAGACAGAGTAGTTGGGTTTATAGCAGTAAACAATGGTTTAGAAATCACAATGGCTGCATTCATATTTTGCACATACTGTAGCTTGTAAATGAAACCAATGATTTAGTTTCTATAACATGGTAAGCTGTATTGTGATCAGTGTTACCACATTATCTGATTAATTGGGAGGCAGTCATATTTTGAAATGATGGTGTGTTTTTATTAAGTGTCTTTGCTGGTTAATTAATATGCCATCTGAACTACTTCTGGACAGAAGAGCTTTTTTAAAAGGCTATTTTATCC
Organism: Candoia aspera; assembly: GCF_035149785.1. Lineage (NCBI taxonomy): Eukaryota > Metazoa > Chordata > Lepidosauria > Squamata > Candoiidae > Candoia > Candoia aspera. The sequence continues at coordinate 317,097,795 of NC_086153.1, forward strand.
CTTCATTCACTGCAACTACCAGGCAGCCAGGAGTTCATGCCTATCAAACACTGTCTAGCTACAACACTTACTTGACATCTTCTCCCATCTCCAGTCTTACCATTCAGCCCTCCCAAACAGCAAAAAATGTTGCAGAAATTCCTGAAGAGGCATATCATTTGTTCCTCCAAATATGACCTCTATCAGCTACATAATTGAATGGTTAGATTCTTACTCCCTCTAATAAAATCTTAGCTAAGGAGTGCAATACTTGTCTGTTATTTATTTATTTATTTATTTATTTATTAAATTTATGTCACCAATGGGGGACTCTGGGCAGTTTACAATAAAATAACACTAAAAACATAGCCATCTAAATTACCATTAAGATATAATAAAATGAATGAAAAATCCAAGTGGAGATGGAACACAATCACTAAGAGGTGCTATGGCGCCAGCCATCCCCAGGTGGAGCTATTGCTCTCCCCCTCCCAAGCAAGGCGGCAGAACCAGGTCTTCAATTTCTTCTGGAAGTCCAAGAGCGAGGAGACTCATCTCAATTCCGGGGGCAAGATATTCCAAAGGGCGGGCACCACTGCAGAGAAGGCTTGCCTCCTGGACCCCGCTAGATGAAATTCCTTTACTGATGGGGTCCATAGCATGCCCTCCCCACCTGACCTGGTGGGGCGGGTCGATGTTATGGTGATGAGACTGTCCCTCAGATACCCTGGTCCCATGCCATGTAAGGCTTTAAAGGTGATAACCAACACCTTGAATTGGACCCGGAAGCAAACTGGTACCCAATGCAGCTCGCGTAACAGTGGTGTCACATGGGCTGATTTTACAGCACTGGTAACTGTCCGCGCAGCCTCATTCTGGACCAGCTGAAGCTTCCAAATACTCTTCAAGGGTAGCCCCATGTAGAGCGCATTGCAATAGTCTATATGGGAGATGACAAGGGCATGAGTGACTGTTCAGAGGGCATCTCGGTCCAGGAAGGGGTGTAGTTGGCACACCACCTGAAGATGTGCAAAGGCCCTCCTGGCCATGACTGCCGCCTGCTCTTCGAGCAGGAGTCGCGAGTTCAGGAGGATCCCCAGGTTCCACACGGTTCCGTATGGGGCAGTGCCACCCCGTCCAGAACCAAAGAAGACAAACCCGAGGGGCCATCAATCCACAGCCACTCTGTCTTACCAGGGTTCAGTTGAAGCCTGTTGTTCCCCATCCAGACCCTCACAGCCCCCAGGCACTTGGAAAGGGTGGAGACCGCATCACTTACTTCACCTGGGATGGAGATATATAACTGAGTGTCATCAGCATATTGATGATACCTCATCCCATGGTGATGGATGATCTTACCCAGCGGTTTCATGTAGATGTTAAATAGGAGAGGAGAGAATACCGAACCCTGTGGCACCCCACAATGGAGGGGTCGAGGGTCGGATCTCTCCTCTCCTATCACCACCGATTGGGAAAGGCCCTGGAGGAAGGAGGTGAACCAGCACAAAATTACACCGCCCACCCCCAACCCCCTGAGCTGCCCCAAAATGATACCATGGTTGATGGTATCGAAAGCCGCTGAGAGGTCTAGGAGAGCCAGGATGGGTGCACTTCCTCCATTCCGCTCTCGCCAGAGATCATCCATAAGTGTGACCAATGCAGTCTCCATCCCATATCCTGGCCTGAAACCTGACTGAAAGGGGTCCAGATAATCCGTTTCCTCCAGAATTCTCTGGAGCTACAACGCAACCACTTTCTGTTATGCTATTGCATTGCCTCCTCTTGTGCCAGGATGGAATGGATTCCCTAGCATCTATGCCATTTCATGGCTGGTAGAAAAAAAAAAAGATTTGGAGGAGTTATCATTCAATGTTATCCCTCTTCTCTTAGGACCTGTCATTTAATCTGTAGATGCCATCAGGCCAAACACCATACATAGAGGAGCATAGAAATAGCATGACAAGGATGAATGCCTTTGGATACTTAATAAACCTCTGGGTCAGTTCAGAAGCCTATTAGAGCTCAAAACCTTTATTCAGAACTGAGGCCATCATGTATAGAATCCCAGAACAGTTTATCAAATTGGGTTTCTTGTGCGCTACCAGCCGGTGAGAAGTTGAACAGGCTGTAAAAGTTCAATAAATGTAGCATGCATAATAAATGTCCTGGAGTTGGTCTGCATGCCTGCTGGGCTGCATGCTACTAGAGTGGAGATAGACATCATCCTAGATACATGAGTGGTTTCTCCCAAAACAAAAGAAGTAACAGCATCACAAATAGCACCATGGGTCTATAGGCCCTTTATGCCTCCTAGCCAGGCAGTCTCCACAAACCGCCCACTAGGGAAGTCCCTGGAAAGTTCAAGGTTCAGACACTATCGCTAGTGTCTGCTCTGTCCTACCAACCCACAGCTGTACCACAGTGTGTACCACTGTACCACAACGTTCCCTCCAATTGTCTAAAGAAAGCAATGTGTGTCAGTGAAATTGTGAGTGTACTGCTCTTCTCCAGTGAAGCATATATGGATCCTACACAAGGATGCTCATTCAGTTGTGCTATTACCAGCTATGCTGTGAAAACAAGTCAGTTCTTTTGGCCTTACATGCTTAGAGTAACCTGTGGTAGCATCCTTTGTCTTCCCTGATATCTTCCCATTTTGTTCTTCTGTCTCACAAGTAATCCTTTCAGCCTCCTAGACAGGAATAGCAAAAGGCAATGGATTAATGGTATTGCTAAATTTCTTCAGAATGATAGAATGAGGAGCTATTGGAAAACCACTTTTACTTTTCAGCTGTGTGGTGAAATTCCATACTGGTCTTCAGCCTAATGCAAAGCTAATCTTCATGGTGGGGGATCATGGTCTTCTTACTACTGACCCTGGTAGGTTCTGATCTATAAGGATATTCATCACTGCCACCCTGGCAAGGTAGGAGGCTCTGATTGCCTCTATGGACTTGGGAACCATCTGAATCTTGATTTCTCTGATTCTGCATACCGGTGAGATTTTCTGTGACCAGAAGTGCTATGGACATTGATGCAAGACTTTGAAAAATGGAATGGCCCTTGCTTCACTACCACTTGCTGCATTGCACCTGTGGTCCAGAAGTGGGATACCATTAAATGCTGTGTTGTGGCCACTGGGAAGTATTTAAGTGAGTAGAAAGAAAAGAAAGCTGACCAGCCTGCTGCTGGCATGTAATGTTGTCTGTTTTCCCTTTGCAGTGTACTTAACATGGAGAAATAATAAGGTATCAGTGAACAGGCCCACCTGCCATGTCCTGTAAACCTCATGTCAAAAGATTTACACATAGGTAAATCAACCCATAGTCCTCTGCCTGATTAGCCAATGGATGGTTGCCCTTAATTCTACAGATTCAGGACATATAGCATTTAGAGCCAAGTATTCTGACGCTTTTGACCTTTGGTGTTGGAGAAGACTTTTGAGAATATTGTGGACAAGCAAGAAAACAAACAAATGGATCATCAAACAAACCAACCCAGAGTTCTCAATTGAGGCACAAATGACCAGGTTCAAATTATCCTACTTTATACACATTATGCAAAGACTAAGCTCTTTAGAGAAGGCTGTAATGCTGGGAAAGGTGGAAGGAAAGAAAAGAAGAGGATGACCAGATGCAAGGTGGATGGACTCATTTACAGAGGTCAGTGGTGATGGGTGCACTGTTGGAAGACTGAAAGACCAGGATAGGGATAGATTGTCATGGAGAAAATCTGTATGGTCACTAAGAGTTAAAAATGGCTTGATGGCACATAATTAATCAATTTCTGGCAGGCAACTGCTGCTGCTTTGGCCATTGTATAAAGTCAGGCTGGTCACCCCCTTATTTATTTATTTCAACATATTTGTATGCTGCTGCAATCAAACACAACTCTTGGCAGCTCACTCTTTCTAAGAGGAAAGAGGGGCAGACTAAGTGGTCTTCAGTCCCCTGGTTAATGGCAGAGATAAGAGTATGCATTGTCTGTAAAAGAGTGGTAGTAGCCAATCAAGGTTGTAGTGCTCTTGGCCAAAACTCAGGTCCACAGCCTGGAGGACTGACCTAATTTGCCACTGAAGGGCCCACTTGTCTGCAGAGAGGTACCAAGTGACTTTCAATAGCTAAAACTTTTTAGGAGTCAGTTATACATTCTCCTCAATTTTCTGATTAAATTATTGCAACATATTCTATGTAGGGCCACCATTGAAGATTACTTGGAAAAACTGGAAATAATTCAAAATGTGATCAGTATGTTGCTAATGCGCTCTTGGTTATTGGTAGCGCATTTGGTCTGTGCTTAAGGAGTTGCATTGTGTCCAGAGGTGTCCCCGCAGGGGAGTTTAAGTGAGGCAAATGGCAATGTGTATAGTGAAGTCATCACAGAAATGATGAGATTTATGTGCTTATCAGATGTCAGAGCAACATTATATAATTGTGCATTTTTGTGCTATGATGTAATCACGTGTATCCATTTTGGCATCATCCTTGCTTGTTCTAAACCAATGTTTCTCAACCTTGGCAACTTTAAGATGTGTGGACTTCAGGAAATCTGGGAGTTGAAGTTCACACATCTTAAAATTGCCAAGGTTGAGAAACACTGTTCTAGACACTGCTGATTGCCTTCTGATCTGTTTCTGAGCATAATTGCATTACTTAGCTACAGAAGATTACATGACTTCAGACCTAGATATCTGTCCAAAGGATACATCTTTTCCCTCATCAGCTTGCCTTGTTTTTTAAGATTATCTTTGCACTGGCTAGTTTTTTGCTATTGCTGCTGCAGCTAGTAGCCCCCAAACTACTGTTAGCTTTTATATTTTTCTTATATTTTCCAGTTTATCTGAGAAGGAGGTTGACAACTCTAGCCCCTTCTGCCTTAATTTTGCAAGGTGCTTAATTTACCTGTTTGCGTAAGTTCCTACTGGCTGGGTTCACATATATTATGCTAATACAGTTTGTTAAACTATGATTAATTGACTAAATCACAGTTGCTGGCTTAGTGTAATATTTGATCCCAGCCTCTATCTGAGAACTATAGAGTGGCCTGATTCCGACATATTGCTAAGCTGTAATATTTGTTTTTCGATTTCATGTTGAAATAATCCACTGATTATTGTTCAGTAGTGCATGTAAACCAGACCATTATGTCTTTTTCAAAAACATGGTTTAACAAACCATTTTAACTAAATTGTTGGCTTAATATAGCACAGTGGGTAAACCCAGCCATTATCTGGGGAAGCCATAACTGAAGAGGAATGAAGTGGGTAAGGACCAAGGCATAGGTAGAAAATATCTTACTTAAATCTTTTCAAACTTCCCACATGAATTTCTATTAACCATGAAAATGCAGGCATATGGTTATGTACAAGGATGATGCATATTCTGCAAACCAACAGAATATGAAGCTGAGATGATGAAGATGGTTGCAACCCTTTACCTGTGAGCAAACCCTTTTGATCTAAGTGAACTTGCATTTCAAGAAATATGTCTAGAATTGTGGAGTTCTGTGCCTGACCTATTGCAATAACTATCCCACAAGATTGATAACAATGCAGTAAAAGTGTTTATATGAGGCCAGATTGCTGGGGAAATGTCAGTACTGTGTGTAGTAAGAGAAAACATTAATAATGTGCAGCACCATGGAAGAAACAGCCAGCTGATAGCAAGAAACAGGTCACTTCACCTGCCAAGAACTAAATACACCAAAAAAGCATCGTAAATCTCTGGCTGAGACCCAAGATGAAAACATAATAACTTGCAGTAGAGGGAACCATTCAGTGATTCATATTAGGTTCATTTCCAGAATGCGTAAGGACTTTTGCCAGAGGCAAGCTGTGCTTGGATATTGAGCTTCCATCCATATGCAGAAGTACTTTGCTCTCAGTGGCAAGCATCTGTCAGTCTCCGTGTGTGTGTGCACATGCAATTTAACGCATTGCTTGGTTCTCCAATAAACTTTCATAGATGCTTAGAGAGACTCACAACAGTTGTTATATCACTGAGATAAAGTGTTACCTTGGAACTCTTAAGGCAAGAGTCCCATGAAAGCAAATTTTTGTTGTAAAAGTAAAAGTAAAGGCCCCTTCAAACTGATCTCCCCTCCAAGTGACTATGTTGTTGTTTTCTTAGCAATACTATGAATGTAATTTGCTGTTGCTTTCTCTGTTTACTTCCCAGTTTAGCCTACAGTCCTGACTTTCTTAGTGCTTTCCCTACTAGGACTCCATCAATTAACCTAGAGGGAGAATCAAGATACAGGAAAAATTTCTGCTCGCTGAAAGATCATCTTATGGAATTTATAGCCACAAGGTACAGTGACGGCTACTTACTTAGATGGCTCTGAAAGAATTGGACAAACTAATAGAGGAGAGGTTTATTCATATCTATTCAGTGGTAGTGGTGGTTACATTTTTAGCTGAAATTTCCTCCAGTGATATGGTTAGGTCCTCTGTTACAAAAATGCCATATGTGTGCCTGTATGTATACACACAAACACACATACTGAGAGATGACACATAGGGACCTTCATGGCTGAGTAGGGTTTGGATCTGGGTCATGCTCCTTCCTACCTAATTCTCTAACATTCACGTCACTAAACTGTTTTGGGTCACCAGTGTTCAGAGGCAACACACTGCCAGGTTTTAAGGATAGCTAATAGAGAAAGATTCTTGCTTTCATGTCATGCTCCTTTGTGTCCCAGGAGCCCTAGGTGAATTGTTATCTAGATGATTAGAGGATCTAGAAGATTAGATTCACTTCACACATTGCCCTGGAAGGGGGATGAAGAGTTTGCAGGGAAGAATAATTGCTTAGAAGGGTTAAACAGCCTCCTTGTACCTACAGATGCTTTGCAACAAGTGCCCCACGCCTTTGAGTTCCTTTGGCAAATGTAAGCATGGTAACACATAATGTAAAATGTTGTTCCGGTCCTGGTAAGGTAATATCTAGGGATCACTACTAGGTTTTTTTTTGTCCTGTCGTTATGCTGAGAAGAAGAAAACATTTGAGATTGCTGTAGGAAGTAACTAAAAGTGGGTGAAATGGGCTACCTGTCCATTTTTTGGGCGATGCGGCTGAAATTGGTTATTAATTTCATATTTTCTTTTGTTAAAGTAATACTGTATAGCTCAATAGTACTAGGGAATATTAATAAGTTAATATAGTTGTACACTCCTGGAGAACTCTTTTTTTTTAATTCCTCCATTTTATTTTATTTTATAAAAATATTAGAAACACACACACATCTGAATACAAAAATACAGAAGGTAAACAGTGAAATACACAATGGCATAACAGAAACAGTTAATGAACTACAAAAGGCCTGAACAGAACAAAGAATAGGGGTGGAAAAACCAAAATAAAAGAAAGCAGAGAAAAACTTCAAAAAACCAATACTAAACATCTCAAAATATATATTAAACATGTAGAAATCAATGGTTTACAAAAAAGACCTTATATTATTATCAAATAAAACAGTACCTAACAATGCTACTCTGTTATTGTAAAATATCATGACATCTGCATCAAAGATAAACATATTGCTTGATTTTCTGATTAGTAGAAAATACTGCCTTTTTCGAAACAGTTAAATTATACATTTTGAAACAACCCTTAAAGAACTCTAGTCGCCATTACTAGAAGTCTGTCACTGTCATTATTCACAATAGTTCTCACTGAACAGAACTGATGCACTTTATTTTGAGGTATAAACACATATAAACTGTTGTTCCTAAGTTTTCTCACTAGTCTTTTGCAGCAGAAACAATACTATCACTGTAATACTATTACAATAATAAATGTGCTAGTCTTTTAAGATGCCACAGACTCTTTGTTACAGTTGTCTAAGAGAGCCACATTAGATCCATGAAACTTACTCCCAGCTGGTGGTTGCAGAACTACAGCTTTTATCAATCTAAAAAAATGGATATAATGCAAGCTAGGTATAGATGTATCATATAACTAAAATCATTTGTAATTTAAATATAAATAAATGTGCAAATTATCAGTACAGACTTTTTTTAGTAGGTGGGACAGAAGAGCTATTGAAGGAAAATTAAGGCAATAAAGCTACAATTTATTGTTGGAAGAAAAGAATATTTTTGTTAATTTTTTTTATTCATCCCCTGGTTTCAAAAGATAAGGGCTCATACTCTTCAGTCTCGATTTCACTGATTTGTCTTACTAATTAAAACAGAAGAGAATATATGTAGCTCAGGTTGATCTGTAGAGTCTTTGGTGCTCTCTGAGCTTGGTTGTTTGCTTGCAGACATTTCATTACCCAACTAGGTAACATCATCAGTGCTAGTGAGTGTGATGTTTGTTCCCTGTTTATATACAGTAGCTTGCCCTGCCAGTGTTGGTGGGGGTGTGTCCTGTTTAACTGACTGACACAGAATATGTATAGTTAAATCTTTATTTAAGTAACAGTAAACAAAACTTGAGTGACCAATAAGAAAGCCACCTGAGTTGTTGAAACGTTTAATGCTAGTGTGGAGAAATACTGACAACTACTGTAATCACTATATAAGGTAAAAGATTCCCGGTTTTGAGAACAAGACAAGAAGGCAAGAAATCCAAAGGCTGGAGTCAATTACAGGCTAGAGACTTCTGAGTGAAGGTGCAGTAGTGATGCAGGAGGTTTGTTTACCTGAGACATGGCAATGAGAAAACAACACCGAAGATCAGTGGTGGTGAAAAAGGGCAGTTCAGAAGACTGAAGGCAGAGGGTGGATCTAAGATGAAATGGACATCGGTGGTATAGTAGTGAGACAGAGAGTTGGGGAAAGTTGGAAGTGAGGTGGTGAGGTTGGAGGCTATGGAGTCAGGGGCGGTTCAGAGGTTAAAGGTAAGATGGTGAGGTCTGAGGTGGTAAAATTGGGAATGGTTTCGAAGGGCGGAGGTGCAGCAGTGATGTAGGAGGCTGTGGTGTCGGATGCGGTTTCAGAAGTCGGAAGAGCGGCGGTGAGGCATTTATTTATTTATCATATTTTTATCATCGCCCATCTCCCCCATATGGGGGACTCTGGGCGGTTCACAATAAAACAGTTTAAAATTCAATAAAATTGTAAATAATTTCATTCATCAATGAATATCAATATCAATAAATATCAATATAAAATGTAATGAGATCCAAATAATGGCAGATCTAATTCAACCCAAAGTGGGACAAGACCAGCCCTGGCAGGATTAGGGAACCAACTAGCCCCAAGAATGGCTCTTCCTCTCCCCACTCCAGGTGTCATGTTCATCGTTCCAATGGTTTGCATACATCGTAACGTTTCGCATGTCATGTTTCTGATCCATGTCTATCATCTGCGGGGTGGGGAATTTCAGCCCTGCCGGGGTGTTATCTCTGTCCTGCCCTGAAGGAATGTGTGTTTGGGTTATGAAATGTACTCAAGGTTGCTTTCCCAGGCAGATGTGTGACGCTTGCCAGTGCTGGGAGGGGGTGGTTGCGATGCTGGGGTGAGGGGCGGAATCAGGGTAGAGCCGAAGGTTTTTAGTTTGTATTTGGCGCGCTTTTGCTTATTCTCAGCTTTCTTCGTATATGCATACTATCCTTTCAATAAATCAGTTTTATTCACTAACCCCTGGTGAGACTGAGTTCGTTGGGATAAGGCAATCATTACATAAAGCTGAGAATTCATCAAAAAAACCTTTATCCCGCTAGCCCCTAGCCAGGTTACCTGTGATGGGGAGCGCTAGCGATGTCTGTACTACGAGAAGCCGAGTGGATTGAAGAGGAGCCGGACACCACGGCAGCGAGGGTGGCCCGGAGCGCCCGCGCGGAGAGGGCGGCGCGCCGAGAACAGCTGGGTCTACAAACTGGCGAGCAGTTGGTAACGTCGGAAACGACGGGCACGTCAGGGGCCGACTATAGAACTGGGGACGAGGACGAGGACTCCGCTGTAGGGGACGCCCAAGAGGTCCGGAAACCAGGACCTCCGTTGTCACCTACAGTGGTAGTGGTAACTGGTGCGGCCAAAGAATCGGTCACCCCCGCGCGCATGAAGGCTTTAGAGGAGAAGTTGGAGTCCTTGGCTGTGATGCTAAAGGAAAGCCATAGAAAGTCGGGGTCAGCTGAGGGAAGACGAAAGGGCGCTAGGGATCAGAGCGGCAACCCTGAGTCACCACCCCCATCTCCGCGGGGAAGAGGTCGGGCTCGGTTCCGACAGTCAGCGAAAGGGAGGAGGACCCTAGACTTTACTGGAAAAGCCGAACCTCTGGAGGCAGTGAGACCCCCCCCCCCTTTCCGGTGAAGTTTGATGGTGACCCTACGAAGCTGTCTTTCTTCATTACCAATGCTAATAGCTACATGGAGGACTGGGAGCAGAGCTTCCGCTCCGAGAGGGGGAAAATCAATGCCATCGCAAATAGGCTAAAGGGGATGGCGGCGGATTGGTACGTCCAGCTGTGCCAAGCAGAGGCCCCAGAGATAGAAGACTTCGAGGAGTTCCTGTGGGCGCTAAAACAACACTTTGAAGACCCTCTGGCACAAGAAAGGGCGAAACGGGCTCTGAAGAATCTTGCCCAAGGGTCACTTTCAGTGGCAGATTACACGTTAGAATTCAAAGCACTGGCCGGAAAAGTTGAGGATTGGTCCCAGTCTACCCTAGTAGAGCTGTTTAAAGATGGGCTGGAAACTGAGGTCCTTCGGTGGGCTCTGGGGCGTGATGACCCAAAGACTTTGTATGGGTGGATTCAACTAGCGGGCAGTGCTGAAAACGCTCTGGAAACCTTCGCGCATCGCAAGGTGGTAAAGCAAGGCAAAACAATCAAAGGCGCCCGCGCTCCGATCTCTTCAGGACGACCCAGCCAGCGTTCGTGGGAGGAGGAGAGGGAATGTCGCTTTGCCAAGGGGCAATGTCTGTGCTGCGGGAAGGAAGGACACCGAGCGGCGGCATGCCCAAAAAGAAGAGCCGAGGATCGCCCAGCTAAACCGGCTGGGAAGTCGCCATCCCTACCCAGGAAGATGAAAGCCGCCCTGGCCGAGGCGGAACCTGAAGGCATCCCCTTCTTTGGAGAAGAGGGGGGACAGGAGATCGAGGAGCCGGCAGGAAACGCCAGCCACCTGCTTTGAAGGGCGCCGTGGGGCAGGTGGCTGGTGTACAAACCATTTGTAGTACAGGTGGACGCTTCTGATTTTTCTATTGGAGCTCTGTTATTGCAAAAGGACAACCTTGGACAGTTAAAGCCATGTGCCTACCTCTCCCGTAAATTTTCAGAGACAGAAAGGAGGTGGCACGTTTGGAAGAAAGAGGCTTTTGCTGTTAAAACTGCTTTGGAAAGCTGGCGTCACTTATTGGAGGGGGCTACCCACCCTTTCGAGGTTTGGACTGATCATAAAAACCTGAAGGCACTGACTGCGTCTCGTAAACTGAGCCCAAAACAAATTAGGTGGGCTCAATTCTTTAGTCGTTTTGACTTTAAACTGAAATTTATACCAGGAAAAACCAACTTCCTGGTTGATGCACTGTCGCGCCAGCCTCAGGATGCCAGTACTGTGCCAGATGTAGTAGGAACTCTCTGGACAGAGCCCCAAATGAGTCTGGCAGCTGTGACTCACAGCCAAACTCGTGCGCAGCGAACAGACACTTCAGTTTCACCTCGCTTGCCTGTTCCCTCAGACTTACAACAACAGTTTCTTTCCGAACTGAAAACTGATACTTGGTTGCAAGCAAACCCCAACGAGGTCACTTTTAAACAGGCTTTTGCATGGAAGCATGATCGTCTCTATGTGCAAAACCATTCTGTCACGATCCCATGATGACAAATTGGCTGGGCATTTTGGGTTTGGGAAGACCCTTCATCTGGTTAGGCGCCAGTTCTGGTGGCCAACGCTCAGGCGCGACATTAAAGAATATGTTAGTTCCTGCCCAGTATGTGCGGCTTCTAAACGAAAAGTGGGAAAGCCCCAGGGCTTGTTACAACCTGTGGCTAATACTTCCCGCCCCTGGGAGGAGATCTCTATGGACTTCATCGTTGATTTACCTCCTAGCCAGAGGAAAACTGTCATTTGGGTGGTAAAAGATTTTTTCTCTAAACAAGCCCACTTCATCCCATGTACCTCCATCCCATCTGCGCAGCAGCTGGCCCGTCTCTTCATCGTACACGTGTACAAAATTCACGGATGCCCCGCCCACTTGGTGACGGACAGGGGCACACAATTCATGTCCAAGTTTTGGCAGGAATTTATGAACTTGCTGGGTACTACCCAGGCATTGTCAACTGCGTCGCATCCGGAGACTGACGGAAATACGGAGGCGGTCAATTCTACACTTGAACAATATTTGCGTGCTTTTGTAAATTATCAGTAAGATGATTGGGTTGACCTCCTACCATTTGCTGAAGTTGCCTATAATAATGCCGTTCATCAAAGCACTGGCCAAGTTCCTTTCCATACCGTTTTTGGCTCTGACTTTGTCCCGATCCCAGAACTGCCTCAGCCAGCATCCCCCCCCTCGTCACCTGCTGATTGGGCTGCACGCCTGGCAGCCGCCTGGCCGACAATACAACAGGCACTTACAGATGCCCAAGCCACCTATAAACGGCATGCAGATTCCAAGCGGTCCTCTTCACCATCCTTTCGAGTGGGTGATAAGGTATACCTGTCCACCAAATTCATCAAGTCTACACAACCTTCAAAAAAGTTGGCACCTAAATTTATTGGTCCTTTTTCTATTGTTGCTCAAATTAATCCTGTTACTTTCAAATTGGATTTACCTGCAAATCTTAAACGTTTGCACCCTGTGTTTCATTGCAGCCTCCTTAAGTCTTTCAACGAATCAGGCCGCTGGCATCCACAACCTCCCCCTCCTGCACCTATCATGATTGATGGTCAACAACACTTTGAAGTCAGAGAAATCCTTGATTCCCGATGATGTCGTTCTGTCTTACAATACCTTGTCCGCTGGAAGCATTTCCCCCATCCTGAGTGGGTTGCCGCCCACGATGTTTGCTCCCCTGTTCTGGTTACCCATTTCCACGCTGCTTACCCTGATAAGCCTGCTCCTTAATTTTCTTTCGTTTCTTTAAGGGGGGCGATATGTCATGTTCATCGTTCCAATGGTTTGCATACATCGTAACGTTTCGCATGTCATGTTTCTGATCCGTGTCTATCATCTGCGGGGTGGGGAATTTCAGCCCTGCCGGGGTGTTATCTCTGTCCTGCCCTGAAGGAATGTGTGTTTGGGTTATGAAATGTACTCAAGGTTGCTTTCCCAGGCAGATGTGTGACGCTTGCCAGTGCTGGGAGGGGGTAGTTGCGATGCTGGGGTGAGGGGCGGAATCGGGGTAGAGCCGAAGGTTTTTAGTTTGTATTTGGCGCGCTTTTGCTTATTCTCAGCTTTCTTCGTATATGCATACTATCCTTTCAATAAATCAGTTTTATTCACTAACCCCTGGTGAGACTGAGTTCGTTGGGATAAGGCAATCATTACACCAGGCATGATGACAAAACCAGGTCTTCAACCATTTTCTGAAGTCCAAACAGGACGAGGCCAACCTCACTTCTGGGGGAAGGGTGTTCCAAAGGGCGGGAGCTGCTGCAGAGAAGGCCCGCCTCTACCCTGCCAGATGGAATTCTCTTGCAGATGGGGTCTGTAGCATGCCCTCTCTGCATGACCGGGTGGGCCTGGTTGATGTAATGGGGCTGAGATGGTCCCTTAGGTAACCTGGACCCATGCTATGTAGGGCTTTGAAGGTGATAACCAACACCTTGAATTGGACCTGGAAGCAGACCAGCACCCAATGCAGCTCACAAAGCAAAAGGGTAATATGTGCTGATCTTGAAGCACCCAAAATCGTCCGTGTGGCTGCATTTTGGACCAGCTGTAGCTTCTGGATACTCTTCAAGGATAGCCCCATGTAGAGCACATTGCAGTAGTCTATATGGGATATGACCAGGTCATGAGTGACCATTCAAAGGGTCTCTCACTCCAGGAAGGAGCGTAACTGGCACATGACACGAAGTTGCGCAAAGGCCCTTCTGGCCACGACTGCCACCTGCAGGAGTCGTGAGTCCAAGAAGACCCCCAAGTTATGCACCGGGTCTGTCTGGGGGCAGTGGGCCCCACGAGTCTGCTGTCCAGGGTCTAGGTTTAAACATGGGGGGTTGGAACACACTATAGGTAATAAACACCTGGGGCATCTTCCTCTATGATGACTCACCCTCCGGCTTGAGGTATGAGGAGGTGAGGTCTGAGGCAAGTCTGGAGGTCGGCAGTACGGCAGTGAGGTAGGTACTAGTAAGGTCACGGATGGGTTTGGAGATCGGAGGCATGGCGGTGAGGTCTGGAGAAGGATCGGAAGTCTGAGTTACTGTGGCGGGACAAGGTTGAAAGGCTTCTCTAGCTGTGGAAGTTGAGGGCTGCGAAAAGGAGCGGTTGTCTCCGGCGACCCACTCTGTCTTTCGGCTCCTTTTATAAGCTGCGAGCTCGTGTTGTTGATGACTAGGAGCCAGTTGGGCTTCCCATTGCTCAGCCCTCCTTGCCGCACGACTATCTCTGGCGCTGATTGGCGGTGGTGAACTCAATTCACAATCTGACCCCATCTGCTGTTCTGCTTCTTCCTGCACGAGGCCTTTCTCTAACTGCACGTCTTCCTCGTTATTATTCTCGGCTTGGGTCAGCGGTTCTACTGGACTGTCCTCTTCGTCTTCAGACTCAGCCTCCATCCTAACAGGATGTGGTTTTTTCCTTGGTAGTTCCTTGATTGGGGTATTGTTGTTTCTTTGATTGTTTGTCTGCTTGATTGTTTATCACCTTGGTAGTTCCTTGATTAGGATATTGTTTTCTGCTTGATTGTTTGTTTGGTGTTAATCCCTGCTATCTGAGTGTAGGCTGCTGGAGAGGATGTGTTCTGCTCTTTTTGTTTCCTTTTTAGCTTTTTTAGTGTCTCTTTTGAATGGTGTGTAAATGTGGTTTGTCTCTATGTGTCTATTGATGGCTGATTTGTCTGAATGCCAAGCTTCCAGGAATTCTGTAGCATTTTTGGATTTAGCTTGGTCTAGGATGCTCACAGTTTCCCAGTTGAAACTATGGTTGAGTCTGTCCATGTATTGTGAGATTAAGGAGTTTTCATCATGTCTTCTGACTGCTAGTTGGTATTCATGGATGCGCTCTGCTAGTCTTCAGCCTGTTAGTGGCTGTTATAGTCCTTGCATTGTATGTATGTTGTATGTGTTCTAATCAAATGATGTCAGCAAATCTGGAGAGTGACAGTGGCCAACAGATTGGAAGAGGCCAGTTTACATACCAATTCCAAAGAAAGGAGAATGTAGTCAATGATCACACAATATCCTTAATTTCATACTCTAGCAAAATAGTTTTAGGACCATCCAACACAGATTGGAGCCCTACATCAAAAGGGAGATGCCAGATGTTCAAGCAGGTTTTAGAAAAGGCTGAGGAACAAGCGACATGATTGCTTGTGCATGTTAAATAATCGAGAAAACCAGAGAATAATCAAAACTAAATCAATATGTGCTTTATTGACTGTAAAAATGCCTTCAGTTGTATTAACCATGTCAACTGTGGAATGTCCTTAGGAAAAGGGAATCCCAGAACATCTGTTTGTCCTCATGTGAAATATATATACAGGTCAGGGAGTCACAGTCTGAACACAACATGGCGAAAGAGACTGATTCCAGGTTGGCAAAGAAGTGAGACAAGGCTTTATACTTTCCCCTTATTTATTCAACCCTATATATATTTAATATATATTGAGGGAGGTTAGATTGGAAGATGATGAGTGTGATTTTAAAATTAGAGGCGTGGGAGCATTAGAAGGATATAGGGGATCGTAAAAAGTATGTGAAAGATTATTAGGTTAAAGAGTACTTTAATATAGGATACTAGGTGCACATTGAATCTAGTTTATAATGTTGAGCTTGCAGTACAAGCCAGAAGTCGTCATCTGTGAATGTTGAGTGCTGCTGCATAGAACCTGGCAACACTGTATGTTGGAGCAGGTTTAGTATCTGAAACCAACAGCATAGTGTAAAATTGTCTTAGTTGATACTAGTGTAAAAATTGATACTAGTGCAAATGTAGTATGAACATTGGAGAAGCATGTGCTCTGTTATTTTTGTGCATCCAGAGATGCACGGGCATTGTAGTTGTAAAAAGTAAACATTGACTTGATGGCACATAATTAATGAATCAATCAATTCATAATTATACCAAAACATTCACTTTCTTGCATGTATTCATCAATTCCACTCCTTAAGATCAGACCACCTTCATTCAGATATATTATATTCTTCCCATTTCTTTGCGTAGCTTAATAGCTGCACAATATATTTATTTCCCTGATTTTCAGTTGTCAAATCATGCTCTTTATCATTTAGTTTTTTTACATTGCAAGTCATCATTTCGTATATGCTGTGGTTATCATTAGATGGGCCCATAGAGACTGACTTTCACAACCCATCATGGCTTTGGTCAATCAAGATTTTTGTATAATATTTTTTAATAAGACAGAGAAGGTAGAGACTAGGTTACCAGTCTTAATCAAACTGGTGCCACATGCATCATTCCTTGGTAGTGGTACAGACAGCATGACCAATGCCCAGTTTTACCTCAACCATACTCATACAAGTCTATACAAGTCAGGATCTTCAACCCAGGAATGGTGGCTGCATCTCACCACATAGGAGCTAGATGCAGTGTGTTGACACACACTCAGGATGTGGCTCCCCCTTCTATCTTCCATGTTGGTCTTTTTTTGTTTTCAGACATTCACATTTTTTTGGTTTGTGTAGCCACATTGGTTTGAGTATTAGTCTATAGCAGTGTTTCTCAACCTTTTGACTTTGGAGGAACCCTTAAAATATTTTTCAGGCCTCGGGGAACCCCTGCACATTCAGGCTCAAATATAGGCCAGAAGTTACAAAATCATTATATTAGTTTCATGTGTAGGCCTGTATATATGCATTAGCAGTGTTCTTAAACTAAAAATAAAGAATGAAACTTACCTTGTTAATGTGAAGTTGCCCAAATTTGAAATAATTTTTAAAATAAATTGTGATCTCCCAGGGAGCCCCTAATGACCTCTCGTGGAACCCTAGGGTTCCATGGAACCCTGGTTGAGAAACCCTGGTCTATAGATATCAAAGCCTATGAAGTTTATATATTAATGTTTCTGATTTTTCATTTAACAATTTAACAGGCCCAGTTTCAGCAATGTTCTCAGTTCTTCTACAATGTACTTTTCTGAGAATCCTTAGTTCATGTCCTTTTCTCCGCCTCTGTAGGATTTAATTTCAAGCCATCCTAGCTGAATGTGCCATGCTTCAGCCAAATACTTTTTACTGGATCTTTTAAGGTATAATATAACCCTCCATCATTTAATTAACTCAGACCATGGCCCCAGAAACCAAATCTCTCTCATTTATACTATTTGGGTAGCCAGTCGCTCATTTATAATATTTTTTCTCTTTCTGGTCTTTTTCCATGGTCTAGAAAGATGGATGAGAACTTCACTTGAGACCTAAAGGACTTGAGCTTCTTTCATAGATCTTCAAAGTGTGTTACAATACACAGCTGTAGCTGTTGTTTGTAGTATCATTTGTCCCTCCACAATTTTGAGCCCCATAAAATAACTGCTTTCTGAAGAATACATTAGTTCCTGAAAGAAATAAGTTTTTGGCTTTTTACCATTCTATAATTATATCTTTATGTTCAGAGATATTTCAATCAAATTGCCCCTTTCATTTTGAAAGCAGTCCACTCACAGTTTTGCCTTTTTCCTCTTTTCTAGAGATAAACAAGCAGCCTAGATTTTTTTTAAAAAATTGCTTTTTTTCATAAGTAGCAAAATTCTAACAGTATTGGTAGTTGCTATGGTAAGGATTTTCTGGGTTGGATAGCAGCACATGAAATATGGGAACAAAAAGCTCAAAACAAAGGATAAAACTTGAATGTACTCTGTATGTGTATATTCAAAAATATAATAAATATACAGTATATAAAAATAATTTAATAGTTAGGTCCTTAATAGTACAACTAATGAACAAAGATTATCATGAATTTGAAATAAATGGGTATATGGACTAAATGTTGCAGACACCAATTAATGGGCCATGGTTGGATTATCTCCATTTGGCCTGCAGAGCCCCTAAAGCCCTGCCAGATTTTCCTCATTGTCTAACTGATCAGTATAACTTGAATGGCAAAAATTTGGATCAGCATCACTCGAGGGCAGGAGATAGAATTTTTAACATCAGTTCCCTCTCCATACAGCCCTGTTTACAACACACAATTCAGCTGGAGCTTTCTATTACAGCTGCTTATAGAAAGGATGGAATAAAGGTGATAGGATCATTACATAGTCTGGATAAATCATTTTCTATTTTTAAACATTCCCAGAAATGGAAGCGAGAAATGCCCAGTTAAATCAGTACAGAAACTATATTTTGATGTAGGTGGGATTGACAACAGGCATGCCTTACCTCCAGGAGAATTAGGAGAAACGCTTCCAACATCCATGTGCATGGAATACTGACTCAGTGTTGGAAAGGAGGTGGTGGAATGTAACGGAGATGCTGGGATCCTGAATAGAAGCATTCCTGCTTGCAGCAGTGTCCCACTTGTAATCTATTCCTTGCTGCTGAAGCTTTGTAAATAATTCCAAGAAGAAGTCGGAATGTGCAGGAATATGGGTTACAGCAAAACAATACTTGCTTTTTCTTTCTGTCTATGCTGTTTGGTAGGAGGGGGAAGCTGCAGATTAAATCACCAGGGAAGGGTTTGATTAATTCATTTCTTGCTGGAGATTTTTATGTTCAAAATTGTCCACAGGTGGGAAAGCAGCTTGGTGGTACTTTTGTTCAAAGTAACTCATGGGAAGGGGTTTAGGATTGTATCACTTAGCATTATAGCTGCAAGTGCAAGTCACTGCATGCCAACCCCTCGCCAAGGTTGCATTTTATAAAAACAAATTTAAAAATCCACAAGGGAGCAAATAATTTTGTTCTGTTTTATATATAGTTACCTATTTATTACTTTGTGATAATATCTAAAATAGCTGGTGATCTTGATTTCTGTTTCTTATTTGATGTTCTGCAGAACTCCCACTCTAGCTACAGCTTCTTGTGGTCCCTTTGGTTCTGCCAATCATTGTCAGTACACATAGCATTTTGACAAGTTTGCACTGGTTCAAGTTTGACAGTCTCATTGTAAACACAGTTTCATCCTCCTTTATCACCAGATAGTACACTTGCAAGGAAACTCTCTTCCTTGGGGTCACTCATTATTTTTGAAACTTCTACAAATCATCTTTATCTCTTTTATCTCCTCTCTGATATGTACACAGTGTATAATACCGCCTCTGGGTGGTATGTGTCTTCCTCAACCTCGGGTCCTCTACCAGAGACCTGGGAGTTTGAGAGTTCTGCACAGTATCTTAGCTGTTCCTAGCACTGCACTCTTTTGGACAGAGAGCTCTGATGTTGTTCCTGGGATCTGGTAGAGTCACCCTCCCAGCTTAGGAGTCACAGTCCTGACTGCTCCTACCACCACTGGGACCACTTTAGCCTTCACTTTCCACATCCTCTCTAGTTCCTCTTTCAGGCCCTGATACTTGTACACACACACACACACACACTGCATACAGTGCTGGTATGCAACTAAGCAAAACAAGAGCTATCTCTTTTCAAATGAATGATCTGCAAGTGATATGAAGGAGAACTGATGTTTGATTAGCTAACCCCAGCGCCACTAGATATGGCATAGTTGAAATTTTTCTAGTGTTCCAGTGTGTTTCACCAGGGAGTGTGAGAGGTTTTTATGGTAGGGTTTTGCCATTTTTGTTCAGTTTGGGTTGAAGAAACATGCTCATTGGCAGAATAGTAGATTGGATCTGAAAGACTCGCACACTGTTTATAGCTCGGAAATGGCCGCATAGTGAGATCCACAAGCTTTCTGTCCTGATACATGTACTGAATCTTTCCTTATCCTTTACATTAATAGCCCATGATGAAGAATGGAGTCAGAGATATTATTATGTATTATATTTATAATTACCTTTTCTCAAAGAGTTCAGTGTGGGATACTTGGTTCTTTCTCTGCGTCTGAACCTGTTATCATCCTTATATAATAAGTTAGTCTGAAAGTTAGTGAGTTGATCAAAGTCACCCTGTGAATTTTATAGTTAAGTGGAGTAGGGGTTTCAGTCTGCATCTCCTGAGTTGAAGGATAATTCTATATGAGGATTCTGTGCTGGTTTGAAAGCAGTTCTGGACCTCAGTGTTCCCACAAAGTCAACAATATTGGCTAATTGCCTTGATTTATTTCCAGCTCAGCTGCAATATGTTTGAAACTGTTGTGGTATTAGGCTTTGTTGTTAGAATCATGGAAGGGAGTTGGAAGGGATCTTAGGTATCATCTAGTCCAGTGTTTTTCAAACTTGGCAACTTTAAGATGTTCCCCAGCATGATGGCTAGGGAATTCTGGGAGTTGAAGTCCACACATATTAAAGTTGCTAAGTTTGAAAAACACTGATCTAGTCCAATACGCCGCTAAGCTCAGGATCCACTATACCTTCTCTGACAGAAGATCACCCATTGTTTGTTTGAAGACCTCTAGTGAAGGAGAATTCTAGTGCAGAAGACCTCTGGTGAAGTCTCCAATGCTGGGAAAGGTGAAAGGAAAGAGAAGAAGAGGACGACCATCAGCAAGATGGATGGACTCATGAGTGCACTATCGGAAGTCAATGAGTGCACTATTGGAAGTCCTGAAGGACCAGGTTAGGGATAGTAATGGAGAAGACCTATCTAAGTGGTTGCTAGGAGTCGAAAATGACTTGATGGCAGATAATCAGTGAAGAACTCACCATGTCATGTGGCAACTTGTTCCATTGACTGACAGCTTTGTGTCATTTGCAAACTTTATAAATGTCCCTTCATCCAAGGCATTGATGATAAAAATGCTGAGCAGCAGAAGGCCTAGGACAGAGCCATGTGGCATTCCACTGAGTATTTACCTCCAAGCTAAATTGAAGCCATTAATTAGCACGTTTTGAGTGAAGTCATTCAGCCAACAGTTGGGTCTATCTAACAGTGTATAACCTAGCCCATATTCTACATTTTATGAAGGAGAATATTATGAGGTATTACGTTGAAGGCTTTGCTGAGGTCCAGGTACACTATGTCTCCTAATTAAACTAGTAACTCTGTCAAAGAAATGATAAAATTAGTCTAGCATGATTTGTTTGCACAAACCCATGTTGACTCCTGTTAATTGTAGCATGCTTATCTGAGTATTCACAAACATGCTGCTGATCTTGCCCAGTATAGACATCATGCTGATAGTAGTTTCCCAGGTGCTCTTTTTTCCCCTATTTGAAGATAGGAATAACATTTGCTTGTCTCCAGTATTCTGGGATCTCACCAGTCCTCCAGGAGTTCTCCAAGATTGCTGGGAGTAGTTCTGGGAACATCTAGGGTAGTTCCTTCAGTACCCTGTGATGTAACCCATCTACTTCTGAAGATCTGAATTCATTTAAATTAGTTCTTTCTTACACTCTTCTTTTCTAGTCTAAGTTGCAGTTCTCTCCTTCCCCAGGTTGCATAACCATGCTTGGCTAGGTCTCCATTTCCTTTCTCATGTAAAAGAGGAGTTAAGAAGGAGTTAACAAGTTCTGCCTTCTCACCATCACCCATTACTGCTTCACAATTTTCTTCAACAATGGACCTACACTCTCTTTGGCTTTCCTTTTTGTTTTCAACATATCCAAATAATCAATTTCTGTTATTTTTGGTATGTCTCAGGCCTCAGCTCATTCTGAGCTTTAGCTTTTCTGACAGAATTCATGCAGTTTCTGAAGATTACTTCTTTGGTTATGATGTTCTTCCATTTCCTGTGCATGTCCTTTTTCTCATCAGTATTTTAGAGGAATGTGCATGTCTCATTAGATTACTCCCATTTCCTTTGTCATGAGGATTCTTTATGATTGTACCTTCAATATATCATTTCATAAACTTTCCCATCCTTCAAGATTGCAAGCCACTGGATCCAATCTATTTTCACATGGAGTTCATGAAAATCTCTTCTTCAGAAGTCCAGTATGGAAGTCTGACTGTTCCTCCTCTTCTGGATATTACAAATTCAAGGATAATACAATCACTTTTTCTCAAGGTATCAGTTATTTTCACTTCTTCAACCAACTCTTCCCTTTGGTGAGGATTAAATCCAGAATAGCAGACCCCTTGTTCTTTCTTCTACCTTCTGACCCCTTGATCAGAAGTTGTCAATGAGAGAGGACAAGAATTTGTTGAAACCACTGACTCTTGGCAGAGTTAGATTCCCAGCAGATGTCAGGATAATTGAAATCCCCACTGAGCACTGTTGCATGCATCTTTGAAAGATTGGTCTTTTGAGGCAGAACAATCTCATCTGTATCTTCTGCCAGCCCAAGTAGTCTATAATAAACTCCCACACAGTATCATATTTGTTCCTTTCCTTGTATTCTTACCCCAATACTTCCAACAGGATTTCCATGCTCTGATTCCTGAATCTCTCTGCAAAGGCCCAGCTACCAGGTTTTACTTTCTGGTTTTTATTTTCTCCCCTTTTTGTGTGGAGTGAGGGGTGAATGGATTTTTGTTCAGCTGGAGTTGTATTTGAGGTCAGCAGAAATTAAGGCAATCATGGATTGCCTTCAACTGCTTCTCAGGTTTGGGGAGTAGAAGCGATGGTAGTTTAGAAGTGCCCTCAATTCTAATTCTAATCTTTGTGCTACAATGGCACTTCTACCTCACAGCATTAGTGCATTAAATACATAGGACTGCCTAATCTACAGGGGAGAGAATATACAAGCCTACAGCTGCAGTCATTTCTGGTAGCAGTCTTATGTTTCTAAAAATATGTGATTCTTCTTCATTCAAAGGCTTATCTTTGCCTGACTGTTGAGCCATCACTCAAGTTGTTTGTTGTTTATTCGTTTAGTCACTTCCGACTCTTCGTGACTTCATGGACCAGCCCACGCCAGAGCTTCCTGTCGGTCATCAACACCCCCAGCTCCCCCAGGGACAAGTCCGTCACCTCTAGAATATCATCCATCCACCTTGCCCTTGGTCGGCCCCTCTTCCTTTTGCCTTCCACTCTCCCTAGCATCAACATCTTCTCCAGGCTGTCCTGTCTTCTCAAGTACTCAAGTACTGCGTGCTAAATCTACTTTCTGTCTATCTTCATCTATAAATATTTGTAATTAGCATTAGTAATGCTGCCGGAGGCACATATAATGCCTCCAAGCTTCATTCCATAATCAGAAGCCAACTGGACAGGCGAGGTGGTGTTGTCTTCCACACCTCAAGGAAGCAGAGTTATTTTGAAGCTGCAGGATGGGTCCATGCCATGGTTCTTCAGTGTAATCTAGTGATTAGGATGGTGGACTAGGAACAGGGAGATCCAGGTTCAAATCCCCCCTTAGCCACAGAAGCTCACTGGATGGCTTTGGACTAGTGACTATCTCTCATTTACAGTACACACCATTCAAAAGAGACCATAAAAAAAAAAAAACCTAGGAAGGAAACAAAAAGACTAGAACACATCCCCTCCAGCAATCACATTTAGATAAGCGAGGATCAGCACCAGAGCAACAGTTAGACAGAAAATAATATTCTAATCAAGGAAACACCAAGGAGGAAACTATACCCCATCAAAACTGGCAAGGCAAGCTACTCCATAAATAGGCAGCAAACCACACACTTACTCACATTGATGATGTTTCTTAGTTGGGTAATGAAAAGTCTGCAAGCAAACAACCATGCTCAAAGAACACCAAGACTCCACAGTTCAACACTGAGCTACAGATATTCTATCCTTTTGGGATTCTCCCTCAGCCCAGACTACCTCAGAAAGGTGTTATTGTGCAAAAAATGTACTTTGCCTTGAGCTGTCAGAGGAAAAACAACGTATCCATCTAAGAAACAAATAACTAAAATTAGCTCATTTCTACTTACATCCTGCTCTGCCTGTTTCTTGCTCATCGTCTGCCAAGAGAAATGCTCCAGTGTGGCAACAGAGTGGTGGTGTGTCTTAGGAAAAGAGCAAGAGCCATACCTTCATGGCTGCTTGGTGAGGAATGCAATGGCAGACATGCTGCCAGCCCACCTGCTAAGGCAAAGAAAGAGGTTGCTGCTGACAGATGAGAAAAGCTGAAATGGCTACCACTCTTCAGCTACGCTCAAGAAACCACCTTCAGTAATTTGCCTAAGGAATGTTCAAGCAGTGCAGCAGCAAAGCCAGGACGGCTTACTCACTGCAAGGGCAGCTTAAGAGACAGGGACTGTCTGACAAGGTTTGCTGCACACCCTCCACCACCACAGCAGGAGAAGGGAGTTTAGGTGACTCAGGGAAGCAGTAAGAATCCAGTTCAGCCTAAATTAGACAGCTCTTAGGCTTTGGTGTCTCAGCTTAGGAAAGAAGGGATTTTGTGTGGTGTCAGGCCTTACTGCTCACCCTTGATCTGATCTTTTGCTTTTGGCTCTTTTAAATTACTGAACGCAAGGGCCCTGTCTCAACAATATTGTTCAGCCCTGGACCATAGAGGTCCTGACACCACCGATGCTTCCCAGGAACAAAGCAGTGAGCAGCAGCGTTCTCTGAAGGAAGAGAAAACAACCCAAAATCAAAACTTCAGGCAAAGGATGGCTCAAATTTTCCAAAGAGTCTCAATACATAGGGAAATTCTTGGAGAGAAGGAGATTGTGGAAAGAGTGAAAATAGACAGTGGCTTGCGAGCAGGAGTGTCCTGGGGGGGAGGGTGTCAAAAACATCAAGAGGGTGTTATGACTGAATGTATGTGTCACATGTATTAAAAAGGAGTGGGATTTCAATAGTATGGTTATGGCCACCATCTTGATTTTTTTTATGCCCTCCACATAGATGGCCTTGGTTTGTAGGCCAAGAACAAAGTTTAAAAAACGGGAGGAAGGAAAATATTGCATTGCTTAAGGAGAAACTATATGCTTCTGGAAGAGCGAGAAGAACTGGTAAGGAACTTGTTCAAGAGGCAAGATTCCTACTTTTTATTAGCTAATTATTAATATTTCTTAAATGCAATAATTTGCATTAAAATCAGGCTTGCATATTTGCCTGGGTAGTTCTTTGTTGCTTTAATATGCAGTTTATTGATCCCATATTAGATATATTCAGTAAACTTGGTTCTTCATAGTATTTCTTTCTATCCATAATTCTTTTCAGTGCAAGGAACCTATGATGAGAGAGGTGCAATTAAAAAATGTTGTCACCTTTCAGAAAGTCAACCCTTCAAAGATGACACTTACAAAATGGCTTGACTTCAAGATCCGACCCATTAGAAGTAGCCATTTGCATTTGACATGGTATCTGAGAATATTCTCATCAAGAGGAAAGATGTAAACAGTCCTACTCCTAAAAGGCTTTTAACTGCAACCATGCTCTGTAACAAAATTACACTGGCAGTAGTTTCCACTTTAATAGCACTCTCTTCCCTGGTAACCTTGTTTTGGTCATGGGCTAATAATTCATAGGCCATGAGTAATGCTCCATTCAGGTTATTCCAGGAAAAGAGAGAGAGGCTAGAATTCTCTCTCTCTTTCCCTCCCTACAGAAAAATAACTCAGTGTAAAAAGTGTTCCTTGCAATCTCCTTTGTGAAGTGTATTTCCTATGCATACAATATCCAGGAGTCAATCCAATGAAAGAAACAATTGCTGTAGAGATAGTGCAGCCTACTGGAAAATTCCAAGCATCTGAAGAACAGTTCTCTGGAAAAGTCTGAACTCTCCTATGACTGTGTAAAGTAGGGGACGATCAATAGTCACAGCCAATCTGCTTTAATGAGCTGGATCCCATATTGTTAACTTCCAATTGAATCATATCATTGGTAGGATTAGCACAGTGATTCTGTTAATACTGTGGAAGGCATTTCTGGTGCAGTACTGCACTGCAGTAACAAAGCCTCTGCTTGGCATACAAATGTTCACAGGTTCAATTCCTGACAACTTCAGGTAATGCTCCAGTTTAAAATGCAGAGAACTGTTGGCAATCGGTGTAGATAATAAATAACTCTGTAAAACAAGCTTCCTCTAATCTAGATAGGACCCTCCAGTTTTATTGACCACAAATACATATCCTTAGTGGAGGAATGATGTCCTTAGGATTCCTATGATTTGTTTGCAAGTATACTACTGAGAGGGAGCAGAGATCAACCCTGCAGCCGTTCAGAACTTAAAATGCCTTAGAATATCACTGAATAGCACTTAAGGGATGATCCCTATTGTCAAGTTTAAAAGAAGGCAAGGTGTTTGCTTTAATTCCAGATGCAACCCTTCCCTTCCCTAGCTTCAGGGGAATTTATCCTGAAGAGATGCATTTTGGAAACACAGCATGGGATCAACAGAAACACAATTCACCTCTTGTGTTTTGCTGAATACAAATAATATGCACTTTTGTTACAACTGCCATGCAACTATCTTTTGGGAAAACTACCCACAACTTTAATGCCCTGGACTTCTCAAAATAATGTGATGTCATTTTTTGCTCAAGAGTTATATACAAGAGGATGCAAAGTGATGTGAAAACTGAATGGAACAGACCCATGAAACTGACATGGGTTGGAAATTAAGGCCTTCACTCAAGATTTACATATATAATGCATTTTCGCACATAAATGTAAAATGATGTAGAAATGAACATAACAGACTCACAATACATAAACACCTGTCATTTATGAGAAATCAGATTGAATCTTCCATCCCTAAGTATGAACTAAAATGAACTCTCCCGTATGATAGAGTCATACAGCGATTTAGGTGGCAACAAAGCAACATAACAGACTGAAGAGAACACAGGAAAAGCCAATAATATGTCCTTTTCTCCTGGAGCAGGTGTTCTGTTTTGGCAGGGTCTTTTCATACGGGGAATTCTGTTTAATCAGTAAAGGTGTTCCACATAGCCAAGTGGCCTCTTGTCATAAATTCTGTTAGCCAGAACTCTCTGTTCTACTTCTTTTTTTTCAAATCAAGCTCAAACACCACCATCCCACCCTAGTATGTACTTTGAATTTCTTTCTCAGCACCCTATGAATGTGGTTCTCAGTATGATAAATGCTTTTTCATGGTTATCATCTGGTTCTGCTAAGCATTCCACCCATCTGTACCTAGTCCCATTAGCAGTACTGTCATCAGCAATGAAATGACATGAATACCAGTCTATCATTGCCAGTATGATTGCTGGAAAACATTAATTAGCCCTCATTTGCATTTGTCACTGCCACTTTTGTAGAGACAAATCTGTCGTGGCAAAGACACTTTGACAAACAATTGCTGTTCATGTGATAAGCAGAAGTTCTACTCTGTTCATGCAGCTTTAGTTAGTGTCGTAGAGTTGGACTTAACCATTTGCAACTGTATGGACAAACGTTCACTCCGTCCACCTGTTCCCAGCAACCACCTATAGCTTATCTGGGGATATTCCAGTGGTCTCTTTGACTCCACCCTGCCATCTTACACATTATCTTATCATGTTCTTCATTCTACTTTGCCAAGCATACAGTGTGCCTTTTATTTAGTCCATCTAATTAAAAAAAAGTTAAATTAACTGCAGCACCCAACAGATCCTAATATGAACAGTATCCTCAAATATACACCGGGCAGAAATAGTTCCCAAGAGGAGAAAGAGAGGCTCTGCCAGGATTGTGCAGATAGTTAAATTCTGTAGATCCAGTTAACTGAAACTGTCTAGGGGTATTTCATCTGGGAAAGTGATTGAAACTGAAACATTTAAGACAATTGGCAAATAATCAACAAAAGCCCAGTTTGATATTCCTATTATTTTCAGGACATTACAATGAGAAAAAAATAGGTATTGCATTTAAAAGTAAAGACTAATCTCAGGTCAGAATTGCACAAATACTCTTCTTCCCCAAATACAATAGCAGAGGTCTAAAAGCAGAAAAATGCTTTCACCGAATAAAATGTAAAAGCCATTCTCCCATGCCTCACCAGTTTCCTTCCCAAAATTGCCCCCCACTGCTTTTCCCAGGTAGGGGTTGAATATATAGTTATATATTACCAAAACTCTTTGGGAGGTACCAAGAGATAAAGAACTGCCATCCATCATGTTAATCTCTTCTGGATGAGCTGTTTTGAAGAAAAATTATAATAGTGGCCCATGGGATTTTATTAAACTCAGCTTACAGTACTGTAAGCTTTCCAGATAGCAGGTATCATAGAGTGAACAGGCCCAATTCTGAAGATGGCTTCACAAGAACAACTCCCCCTGCCCTATTTTATCAACCAGACATACTCCTAAACCTTCACAGCCCAACTTGGTGTGAGAGATCTGCAAAAACAGGAAGAAGACTCCTAAAATGAAACAAAGCTGACAAATACCTAGGTGGTACCCTAGTTAACATGCTGGACTGGGACTCGGTAACTTGTGCTCAAGTACTACCCCCTGACCCCCATACTGTACTGTGAGTTCCCAGAGGAAAAGCAGGAAATAAAGGTAATTGATTTTTTTTTTTTTTTTAAATGGTATAAGTGGTGGAGTTCACAACTGAGAATGGCACCCTTGGATTAGGAAATTGTGAAAAGGCCATTGACAGGAATGGATGCATGCAGCATTCCTCTGTTTTCCAAGAAATCGAGATACAAAGCATCTCTTTTCAACCATCTTTCCAGGAATCAATCTCGATCATAACATTAACACATACTAGTATGACTTGAGTTTTTCCTTGAATGCAGGCAGATCAGTGGAACTCTAGCTGCAGGCTCTTGAATCTGCCCCAAAACATTAAAAATATACAAATCAGCAGTCCCTGGAATGGAAGGGTTTTACAAGGGATGTGTACATACACACATTAGGCTCTAAAGCCTAATATGGACAGTCTTTACCATTTGTTTAAAGGGCTGATAATTTATGTTTTTTCACCATCTTAGTGGGGAAGACTGCTTTCTTTTTGTTTATGCCGTCACTTTTTAATGTGCTATTGTACATTTGAGGCTGGCTGAAGAACGACATACTTGAGAGTGAATACTGGGTAGATGAAGAACAGGCAGCAGACAATTGTTTATTCCCATGAGACAATCACACATTCATAATGCACGGCATGAGCGGCACTGAGGATTGCTGGCAGGTGGGCTGAAAGGAGAAGTCAAATACATTTCTACACAAATGCTGGTTTTCTGAACAGTAAATGAACGTGCTAAGTTGACTCACCCACATGTGAGCACATTTATTCTGCTTTCTCAAGCATATGAAAACAATGGTCTTGGGCCTGTAGATGCTAGGCAGGCAAAGAGCATCAAGAAGAGCATGTGGTTGGCTTGATGGGCATTATTGCAAAGATTATTGATTTTATAAATGTAAGTGAGCAACACATTAAATACATATTACAGGCTCTGACTGAAATCTTAGCATGTCATCATTTCTCATAATGGGCTAAGTTTGTTAATATTTTCATTCCTGTCTTCTAGCTCTGCCGGATTCTTTCTAGGTGGTGCCCTTGTTAACATGCTGGACTGGGACTTGGTAACTTGTGGTGTGGACAACTTGAATTAAAGCATGATGATCTGAGGTATTATAAATTTATTCTTAAAAAGTAGTCATCTTTTTTTGTTTTCCCCAAACTGTTGGAAACTATATTCCATAATCCATATGGCTACCATATCTGGCTGTTAAAATCCAGATGACTAGTAGATGATAGTACATGGAAAACCCTAACGTTTTTCCTGTCAACTAGCATCATCTGGATTTTTGCAGCCCAGATATGGTGACTTTACATGATCCCTCAGGGCTGATTCCAGAGGCAATTTCAGCCACATTTTTGAAGTGTATTGAAAGATTCTTCTTAAACTCTTAGAAGGTTTTCTTTAAGTTTAAACAAAGCATAGTAAATTATTTAAAGAACCTTTGGATCTAGCTTTAAAACCGGCATTTCTTGGACATCTTAAAAAAAAAGAACCTTCATCCAAACTTACATAGTATATCTCTCAGTTGGTGAGCAAATTGCACATTTTGTCAGGGTTACTTCACTCATTCTGACTTAATAGCAGTAAGTTGACTTTGTTCTCTGAATTGGTTACTATATTCAACTTTTTGTTCCAGGTCTTGGTTTGTTTTAGTTGCCATCGAGTTGTTTACAACTCATGGTGACCCCATGTATAACAGAACAAAATGCTGTTCGGTCTTGCGCCATACGCCTGACTGTTCCAATGTTTGTATCCACTGTCGCTGTAATTGTATCAATCCATCGCACTGAAGGTCTTCCTCTTTTCCGTTGGCCCTCAACTTTACCAAACATGATGTCCTTTTCAAGGGATCGGTCTTTCCTGATGATGTGCCCAAAGTATGAGAGTCTAAGCTTAGTTATCTTTGCCTCTAGGGAACTTTCTGGTTGTATTTCTTCTAAAATTGATTTGTTTGTTCTTCTGGCAGTGAGTTGGAGAAGGCCTTCTTCATGTAGGAAATCCAAATTAGAACATTTGCAGCAGATGGCCATTCAGATGGTTCTAGAAACCTCCAATAAATGTGAACACTCAATCCATCACAACCTATCATGGTCAAATTGATCTTGCTAGGATGAAATTTTTGATTTAAATATATTGTCCTATAACATAAACTCATAGGAATTGGTCCTGCCTTGTAGGGTAGCAGAAAACATGTATTTGGCTAATTTCATCCATCATGCTAAGCCACAATTTATTTAACAATGATTGTTTAAATAACCCACACTTAACTGGATTTGTGCCAAATAAACTATCCTAGCATGATGTGTAAACCCAGATTATTTTCTGCACAATAGCCCTTCAAGTATTAGAAGAGTGTTTTCTTTCACAAGCAAAATGTTCTTTCTCCTTTCCTCAAAGAATTCTTATAAAATCTGTTATGCTGTAATTCAATTTATCTATATCCATTGTCCAGAACAGAACACAGTACTCCAGATATGGTCTGCGGTTGAACTAGTATAGCATAACTGGAAGCATTTCTAAGGGGACCAAAAATGTGGTTCTATTAATGCCGCTTAATGTTTTGCAACCATATCATACTGCTTACTCATGTAACAGAATTTCTGCAGCAGACATGCTTTGATGTGGAATTAGAATGTGTTGCCCATTACTGACATGGTTTCTTGTTGTTTGGTAAACAAGCATTGAGCAAACTATGAACTTTATAACTTCCTGAAACATGAGATCCAAAGTATACCTGTGGTAAGAAAATACCTATGTGTAATTGTCCCACTCCTTCAAAATAGAAATCTGTAATATGCATAAACCCTCACTGCTTTTCTGTTCTAGTCAGGCTGTAAGCACAAAACCTAGAAGGGCTCTCACTGAGCAGAAGTCATGTAGCAATGGGACACAGGCAGCGTGTTTTAGATAACAGATGCTGATTTGGCAGGCAGCTGTTTCTTTGATCTTGGCTGGAGCCCAAAGTACTGGCATGCTGAGTATTTCAGCTCAGCTTGTCAGCTGAAGACAACCAACAATGGACTAAACCCTTGAAGCCAACACTTGTATTACAGGGCAGGACCCTTGGCTTTATGATGGGCCCATTAGTAGGTACTGTTTAAAAAAAAATGATTTGCCCAGGGTGGTTGGTGAGATGGTGCTGTTTCAAATTCCAGTTCCTTCCTTGATTATTTTAAGATCTAACATAAAGGACAGGATGGGTTGTTACATGTTCTTGCTCCAGGCAATGCCTGAACCATGTCTTGGGTAGCCTGGAAAAATATGGGACCCTATCCAGCCTCTCCAAAATGTGCCTGAAATCACTCTGTAGCTGTTACCATCGCTGCGTTCAAACCACATTAAGAATTGGAGCAATCATGGGGACAGCCAACTTTGGTAGCAAGTCATCCTATCCCAACTCAACTTTCCTCACAGGGTGTTGTTCTGGGAAATAACATCTTGAGTTCCTGAAAGAAAAATGACATGTAAAACAAAATAATAATACAGATTAAAAAATAAGCTAATAACTGCACTAATTGAGAATGAGTATCTTTAGAACCTCTATGTGACCTCTCTACAACTGAAATTGAACTTTCAGGCCCCTTATCACAATTCTACCCCATGGTCAAGAATGGCAAGACCACAAAGGAGGCATTTTTCCCCATTGGGGTGCCCTCTTTTTAAATCCCTTGCTGGGAGAACTGCTGCTGACCTATTACTCCATTCATCAACCCCAGTTCAAAATGTTTTTATTTTCCAGTACAGTATATCACCAAGAAGGACCTCGCTGCTGAACTATGTTTTTTTGTTGCTGTCAGGAATGATGAAAGTATTGTTTTGTACTAAAAAATCATAGTGTTAGTTTAGGCACATTGGAGCTACAGCTAAAAAGCGACTCATGCATTTGATTTAAATTGGATGTACGAATAAATCTCTTGCAACTAGCAAAAGTGGTGTTCCATGCTGGGTCCCTCTCTGCACCCCTCAGGAGACCCAGAAGAATGGGGTGTTCTCTTCTCCTGACATCTGTAGTTGTTTTCCTTATCCCAGATATATGAGTGGACTGATTACTAATGGGGTCAGCAGAGCTACTTTTCTCCAGACTTTTTACAAGAAAAGATTGCACTTTGCCTAATATGGCTTGCTTAATGTACCCTTTGCTTACAGCTATAATTTTAAACAGAAGGTTCAGGCTTTCTACCTCCCTCTTTTTACAAGCTGGTTCATTTCATCAAGAAGAAAATGGGACATTAACTCTTTCTTGAGTTGTTTAGTTCTTAACTGATTAGAAATAGTATTAGCTGCAGTTTTTCCTTGTTTCCTGCAGTTTGCAGATGAATGGGTCTAACCCAGAGCCAACACTGGGGCTCTTTTTCAAGTGACAGGTTTAAAGGTGTTTTTATTTACAATGTTTTTGAGTTTTGAGTGTAATTCGTATATGAATTCAAATCATGTATGATCACTTTTAGAGCACCAAGAAGTTATAGGCAAACTGTTGAGTCTATATACCCTGAAAGGAAGAGCCAGCTCACTCCCTGAATGTTGACTGAATGGGTAAAAGTGAGAGTGCAACCACATCTGTATGCTCTGACCCTGATGCTCACATCCCTATTGGCCATGAGCGCTTATGGGGAAAGGGAAATGACAATACATGCGCGGTGACATCACAACATAAATGACGCAGCTTACGTACTTGCATCAGATGTCATAACACAAGTGCATTAATGTGTCATTAGTATGACGATATCAAGTCACATTTGTCATTATTTTATTATGTCATCATGGATTTTTATGGGTGCCTATGCTATTGGCCATGCTTCTATGGCAGCCAGACATACAGCGTTGAGCAAAAATGACCTTACTGCCCAGTAGTATCTACAGTATGTCAAGCTTTTTGGTATGATTCAAAGCTCAGACAAGACAAAGGCCCAAACTGGACTATAGCCAAAACTATAATGTGAATCGGATATGCAGAATTTTAAAATGTTTGTGTCATGAGCACTGATGGCGAGCAGGAGGGGGCCCCTATCCAGGGGGGAAAATGCATGCGTAGTACTGAGGAGTTAAGCAGCCATTCAAAGAGACACAGATCAGCCCCGCCTTGACTTTTGGGGTTTATCTTTCTGGGTTTTTCCCATGCTTCTTCAGTTTGTTAGGATTTTCTGTCTAATGTAGCAGTAATAAAACACTAGAGACCTATTCCCTGTCTCAGCGTGGTTTCCTGACTGTTAGGACAGTTTGGGACATATGTGCAGTGAGAGTGTGAGCCATTTGCTTACAATGTTCAGATGTTGGGCAGCGAAAACAAGCCCAGCTCAGTGGCAAAGCATGTGTTTTGTACAGGTCCAAGGCTCCATCCCTGGCACTAGCTTCCTCCCATCTCAAGAGGCCTCATACAACAGAGCTGTGGAAAGCTCCTCCTCAAGACCTAGAGAGCTGCTGTCAATCAGAGATGGACAATTAAATAGTTGCACTGATAAAAATGTGGCTTCCTGGGTTCCTTAGGTAGAAGAAAGGGCATGGCTCAGAAAGAAAAAAGAGGAGACAGAAAAGGAGAGCCACGGAGTGGGGACCAAGGCAGCCACAACTAGAGATTTCAAATAAATTGCCTAAAACAGTGTTTTTCAGCCTTGGGAACTTTAAGATGTGTGGACTTCAGCTCCCAGAATTCCCCAGCCAGCTTGCACATCTTAAAGTTGCCAAGGTTGAGAAACACTGGCTGAAAAGAATAAAAACCAAAACCCCAGAGCCCTTGCTATGTATTCTAATGTTGCTAAGATCATCACCATTGTGTACAGTTTCTAACTTTTTCTTAGAAGGAGGGGGCTATTATGAAGGCTAGATTCCACTTTTTTCCTTTATGCATGAAATGTGCTGCATTCCAGAAAGTCATCTTTTGCACCAAACATAGGAACACCCAGACAATAGTTCTCTGTTTGACCCTTCCTGAGCTGACTGTACAGCACAGGAAACTGGCTTTTAGCTTTGGCCACTATGATCTCTGCTGCTTTGTCTACTGTTAGAATCCTGTAGGAAAAACTGTAGAAAACTTTTGCTTCTCCCAGTGGATTTCTTGCACGAGTCTTCCTGGAATCAGCAGAGATCATGGAGAGGTCAGTGCTGTGTGCTGCAGTATACAAAATGATACCTATCATCAGAAGGTGTGAGAGCTTCTGAAAGCAGGTAAGGGAAGAATAACGAATGTGCCAATCAACATATTTCTAAGAGGACTGGGTTTAGGCATCCCACTAATCCATGGTTTGCATAACCATATTGTGAGAGGATGGCCGAAGTGGCCAACAGCCTGCATGTATGCAAAATTTTTACTTTCTTGAAGGGAAGGAAAGGGGCTGGCCCTTATAAACAGGAACATGATTGATTGTCTTGCTTTTGGTTGGGGTGGCTGTTTGATGGTGAAGGGAAGGCTGTGTCAGTGGAAGTGAATTAAGTAACAGTGGTGGTGGTAGTGACAGAAGATACCAAAGAACAAGCATATGCAGCTATGGCAGAAGAGCCACAGTGCCACAGCACTGTGGCAGAGATGAATGGTGAGGGGCAGAGCCAGAGGGGTCCACTTTGGAGAGCATTGTCAGCTGTGGAGTAGTGGTGGAACCAGCAAGCGGGGGCATGTTGGAACAGCAGCCTGGCAGCTTTGAGCTGGTGGCCCAGAGACAGACCATGTGCTGGCCTGGGGAAGCAGGGAAGTGCCGACAACCCAGACACTGACAGATTTCTTCTTTTCTCCCCAATTTTATGGCCACAGGCATCTAGACAAGCCCATCAGTGGCAGGGGAAGTGCTTGCACCTGACCAAGGACTAGCCAAGGGAAGCTAAGATTTCAGCAGTCACCAGTAACAAAAGACAATTGTGGCAAGGGAGGCTGGTAGTACTTAGGACTGGGGTGAGGGAAGGAAAGGGCTGTGATCTCTCCCTAGCTGCATAGCTGAAAAAATGGCTGGGCAGGCTAAGCTCCTGATAAGGGCCGGCAGGCAGTTTCAGGAGCTGGTTGGCTAGGAAAAGGTAAGGGGAAAGGACAAAGAGAAGAAGAGGAAGAGGAGAAGTAGAAGACAGAAACTGATGGCAGAGGATAAGCGTAAGAGTGAAGGGGATTACTTTAGGAATCAGAAATAGAACTACAGTATAGGGAATTGGGAGATAGGCATAATACTATAAGAGCTAAGTGAGATAAGATAACACATACAAAGGTAGACAGCCCACTCCTCTTCAACCTGCCTCTAAAAATACCTTACAGGAGGGGTGTCCCTGGGGTTTACAAAAGTCAAGATGACCACCACAACCATGCATCTGGACACATGAAAAAAAGGTCCCATGGTTGTAGGCCATCTTGATTTTTTGGGCACAGCCACATTCCACAGACATCCTTGGGAGAGGACAAGGTACATGCTGAACTGTCATGTATAGCTAAGCTGAGTATCTTTCTGTTAAGATCAACTAAGGAAAAATGTTTTTGGAATGGCTTTCAAATCAGCAATGTTCCAGGATTCTGGAGGTCCACATAGCCTTGGTAGAATTTTCAAGTTTTTTTGTGGGCTGTGTTGAGTTAGCTCACCCTCCTTCCCTGAATTTTATATGAGCTTCCACTGGAATATGCAGCTTGGCTTACTTGTTGAAATCACCCAAGCTTACATGCTCTGTGAACACCAACAGTTCTATCATGAGAAAAGGTATCACAGTAGCTCAGGAGGCAAATGTTGAATCCCATGAAATGGTAACGAATTATGGCTCTCAGTTGTGTGCAAAAATCTTTCTCTGGATAGGTCTTGGAAACATGGAGAGACCACATGCTGGAAGTATTCCATTAACAGCCTGGAATAGACTAGTTTGTTCATTTCCACACTCAAAGTTTACATGCATGTGCGTAAGTACACAGGATCTGAGCAGGTGAGGCCTGTGAGTCAAAGTGCTAAACTACAATGTGTGCTGCATTTCAGTTCAATTATGTATTTGGAAGGGACCTGGTATTGAGCCCATATATGCATTTATTTATATTTATATTTATGTATATTATATACAGATACATATATGTGTATATACATACATGTAATATACAGTATATCACATATTAGACTAGCCAGTAGCTGGTTGTTGATGGCTTTCTGGAGATAACAGTTGAAACAGTTCTTAGAGTTCAGTGTTAATATATCTCTATAGAACGACTGTTTGAATGGTTTGTAAATAGGAAGCTGTGACAAAAACATGTGAAGTTTGTTTAGGTATCAAATATAACTTTAGAAAAGTGCATCCTAAATTATAATTGTGAGTGGCCTGATGTCCTTGCAGCTTGCTATCTTTCTTACATTATAATGTATTAACTTGAGTTAAATTTAGCATCCATTCCAAGGGTTTTGTGATGGTATAAGATGTCTGTTGATATAGCTGCACCATATGCTTTGTGACTATATATTTTTATAATAAAAATTGTATGGATGCCTGCAGAATAATTTGTTTAGCCAATGAGAGGGCCATGAGGATGGAATTGGAAGTCCCAAAGGAGTGGCCATCTCCTTCTGCATGTTTATTTTATTCTGCAGTATCATGTCAGTGAGTCTACCTAAATATAGCTCCCATGAAGAGCATTAAGTTTCCTGTTACACAGCCCTCATCCAATTTACCTTACAGTAAATGGAAGGGGGGATGAAATCAATGAAATCTCCATTATTCTCTGCTTCTTACTGTGGCTAACTAGAGATTTCTTTCACTTCCTTTAAAATAGGTTAAAAAAAAAAACAGATTGTGATTATGTTGCTGCTTTTTAAACAGTGTACTTGTTTATTTTACATCTAAGTTTGAATAAAAAATTTGCTTGGATTTTGGACTGATGCTGCCTATGAATCCCAAATCCAGTTTCAAGCTAAGCCAGGAAAAGAAAATTTATGCACAGAAATCTTGAAATTGGAGGCAGAGGTTAATGTGGGAGGGGGTTTCCTCTCACTGAAAGATCAGAGAGAAAGTTGACCCTCAGAATGGAAGTCTGACGGGACTGCAAAAGTTCTCTGTAAAATAAAGGTATCAGTTCTACTCAGTGACTAGCTCCCCTTACAAAAACAATATGTAAATATGCTACATTTAATAATTCTCAGTTTTTAAAGCATTCCAAAGCAGTATCCCCTGTTTGCAGTACAAATTAAATTACAAAGCCAGATGAATGATAAATTCCACAAAACAAGTTTATTGACATTTGTAAAACATTGATGCAAGGCAGGAATGAAAACTAGTAGCCCTCCAGACTGAAATTTCTCTCAGCTTCAGGTAAAAGCTCTTCATAGGAAAACTGTCTTAACATGCTTTTAAAAGCCAGACAAGAGAATGAGCACAGTACCATGTGTTTAAAAGCCTTTAAAAAGAAAAAAAGAAAAACAAATATTGTATTTTCATTTACAAGGGTCCAAAATCCAGATCTAAAGGATTCTGCTTAGACATGAAACAGAAATGAAAACAGGAACATAGGCAGCTTCCTTAGTTTGTTTATTTGTTTATTTATTTATGTAATAAATTTATATGGCCACCCAACTCATACACAGTGACTCCGGGTGGCTTACAAAATTAACCGCCCAGAGTCCCCTTTTTGGGAGAGATGGGCAGTGATAGAAATTTGAAAAACAAACAAATAAATAAATAAAATTAAAATCCACAATATAAAAAAACCCCAACCCCCCATGCCTCCTGCAGCAGCTATAAACACAAATCAGCCACTTGGTTGGCTCCGTCTCAACCTGGGGTCCCCAGGCCCGCTGACAGAACCACTTCTTCAGGGCCTTTTGGAAAAGTATCAAGCTGAGGGCCAATCTAATCTCCAGGGGAATGATGTTCCACAGCGAGGGAGCCACCATGAAGAAGGCCCCTTTTCATGGTCCCACTAGAAGAACTTCCCTCAAAGAAGGGACCTGTAATACACCCTGCCTCACCACTCTGGTGGGCTGGTAGATGTAACTGAGGAAAGGCGGTCCTTCAGATAACCAGGCCCCAAGATGGATGGATGATATTTTAGAGGTGATAGATTCGTCCCTGGGGGAGCTGGGGGTGCTGACGACCGACAGGAAGCTCTGGCGTGGGCTGGTCCATGAAGTCACGAAGAGTCAGAAGCGACTAAACGAATAAACAACAACAAAGCCTTGTAGGGCTTTAAAGGTGATAACCAGCACCTTGAACTGGACCTGGAAGCAAATCAGCAACCAATGCAGCTCCCACAAAAGAGGTGACACATGTGCAAATCTAGACTTGTGCAAAATTGTGCAGGCCGCTGCATTTTGAACCAACTGAAGCTTCCGGGTACTCTTCAAGGGCAGCCCCATGGTAGAGGTCATTACAACAGTCCAAATGGGAGGTGACTAGGGTGTGGGTGACTGTAAGAACATAAACATGCTACGCCCCAAACTGAAGCTACCCCTTTGCAGCTTAATGCAATGTGTAAATTCAGCTATTGTGGCTTAGAAATCATGGTTTTGTATAAAGCCATGAAGCCAGCCAACCCTGATTCATTTAATAAACCATGATTAAGCAAACCATGGGTAAGGACAGTGATTCTCAAATTGTGGATTAGGACACTCAAGAGATTCTCAACAAGTTGCATTTTTTAAAAAGAAAACCTGATCAGGCCAGCACAGGCAAAGCAGAGATGCCATCAAACTCAATCTGGCTTCCCCATTTTGCCTACACTACCCTCAGTAGGCAATTACATTATCACAAAATTTGACTTCTGTGATACATTGATTAAAATGTAATTATTACAAATAAGCAGAATATTTCTTTGAGAACCCTACCTCCCATCATTAATTTTATTCATGTTGGGAGGGTTCCACAAAGGGCAAAGCTTAAGAACTTCTTGGGGAGAAGATTGTATGAAACAGGCTGTGGGTCTTATCTAGATTGTTTTGTCTAGCTTAGGATTGGCAAACTTTGATAGCATAAGATTCTCCAGAATTTCAATTCAATGAACAAAATGTTTTCATTTAAAATGAGAGAGAGGCTGGACTTCCAGTGGGGACATGACAGACTGAACAGCTGTGCCCGTGGGCTCAGTGGGCAGAACTGACAATGTGGCAGTTTTTTTGGGCTCAGTCAGGTTTTTCCTGAAGCCCAAGACTGTTTCTCTGGAAAAAGGAAAACACCTGGAATCACTCCATCTGTCCTCCGGATGGCTGCTTGCAGCCAGAAGTTCGCAAACAACATTTGCACTCGACTGGTAAGAGCTAGCTGGGAGGCTGGGATGTCACCATTTCCAAGCCGTGCTGTAGCCTTAAAGGGACACTAAGACCGGCCACCTGATTTCTAAATCACCCAATTTCTATTTCTTTTAAGTACGTGTACCTTAAGAGAGGCTATCTACAGCAAGGAGAAGCTGGCTGTCTTGGTGTTTATTGTTATTTTGGGGATTATTTTTTTAAAAAAATCTTTTTTAAGTTTTAGAATTCGCTTTTCTTCCAAATATAAAGGAGGATTGAGAATAAACAATTGTCTTCCTGTTACTATTTTTATATTAAATTTGAAGATACTAGCATTTTCCTATACATTGAATCAGCTGATCTGAACCTTCAACTTTCTGTTTCTACTTTCCCTTGGGAACTGTCTGCTTATCTCACTTTCACTTGTGTAGATAGACTCAGGAACGTTTCCATATCTTCAACTTTAGCTGGTCAAACTCCTAGGGGGATGCCATAATCTACTGCTTGGGACATGGAGGATTTTAAACAGACTTTTTCTGACTTCTACCAAGATTTTAAACAGATTCTTTCTGATTCCTACCGCGTTTTTATGCAAGGCATACAAGACATTGTGGAAAATATGAGGTCTAAAATGTGTCACCTGGTTGGGGATGTTGTGGATGAAACCGAGGAATTTAACAGTGACAGAAAAGTCTCTTCTAAGAGTGAGCTCAGGACTTCTGTTGAAATGTTGGATGAAGATTGGATAGTCGAGTTGAAGAAATTAAAGGGAGAGATCGAGTTGCAAGCCGCAAGTGAAACTGATC
Source organism: Candoia aspera (assembly GCF_035149785.1). Classification (NCBI taxonomy): domain Eukaryota; kingdom Metazoa; phylum Chordata; class Lepidosauria; order Squamata; family Candoiidae; genus Candoia; species Candoia aspera. The sequence continues at coordinate 317,138,199 of NC_086153.1, forward strand.
TTCTGATGGAACGCCATGGAAAAGAAGGGGTTATTATGTATGGGAGGTCTCCTGAAGAGAAGTCAAGAGTTTTTGAGGGGGGCAGTTGGGCTGTTTGATTTTTTTTAAGAAAAAAGCTCTGTGCGCATTGTGGAGATATGTAAATGCTCTGGTTTATTTTGAAGTGGGTTAAGGGTTTAAGAATACTTATCTGGATTGCTTTTAGGGTTTGGCTGATTTCAGTTATCTTTATGATTTGGATTAAGATTATTAAGGTATAATAAAAATAATAAATGTCTGGTTTGGGGTTTAATATGATTAAGATTATTAAAATTGTATTATCAAGTACAATGGCAGACAAGTTGTATGTGTTTTAGTTTGATCTTTATTATAGTAGACAAGAATGTATAGAATAGTAGTAGGAAGGAAATAAATAAATAAATATCTTTGGGGGGAAGTTGATTAGGAGGATTATATACATATATATTGTTCTTTTAATATAAGGAGAGGAAGCAACTTTATTTAGTGATTTTTATAATGTGCCAATGGAATGATTTATTGAAATAATGTGATTTTGGTTTAATATAGAGTAAGGGATTGATTATGGAAAATTGTTGTATATCCTTGCTGTTAAAAGTTGGAAGTCACCTCTTTTTGTAATTTTGACAAATTTTCTTTTGTGTTTCGACACTTTTTTAGCTTCTTATTTTTTTGTAGTTTTTTTGTTTTTCTGTAGCTTTTATCTTTGCTTGAAACTTAATAAAATTCTTATAAAAAAATAAAATAGAGAGGCTGAAACATACTGTTTGTACTACTTTCCCAGAGAATGGAAATGAAAGAAAAGCAAAACTTACAGTGTAAATTTCAGTTGCTGATGAACAATGGCAGCTATGAAATAAAATACTTGGTCAGGTGTGATGCAACAGATGAGGAAACTAAAATAGTACAGCTAAGCATTCTTGCTTGAGACTCGATTACACATGATTTCTCACGGCATGCAATGTCAGTTCTGCAGTGCACCCTCTGAAAAATGCAACCAATTTCTCCTTACTGGCTTCAGTTTCTTCAGTGTTCAAATGCATTTAAAAAAAAACCTGGAACAAAAATATGGAGCACAGCCAGCATAATGTGCAGATCAAATATTCCTGAAAGCTTTATGAAATCAAAATACTATATAATGGAAACAGTGCAATAATTGCTCTGTTTAGTAGATCCAGCTAGATTCAAGTTCTGCCTTTAGATAATGCAGTGCCACAAATCCCTAAATATGTACCTGGGGAAGAAGATTTTCCTGAAAAGGGATTTAGGCAGGAGCAATGAAATAATGGCAGCTGGCCAACTTGGTGGTGGTGGGGAATATATGCAGCTCATGAAATGCAGGTTACCCATCTCTGATCTAAAGGTACAAGTTGTGCTGAAAAAGATCAGCGTGGTAGGAAATACTTTTTAATTACAACAGTTTTCAACAAGCACGCAGACAAGAATGATTTTCAACTTGGAATGTGTATTCACACATTGCACTCAGCCATAGTTTAATCATAGTTTACTGAATAAATAACAATTGACTGAGTTCACCCAGCATCCTGAGCCATCAAGCAAGGTTTACAAGCCACAATGGCTAAGTTATGGAATAGGCCAAAGCCAAACAAACGGTATTATGTCTCATCATATGAAGTGTGAACACAGCCAAGATTTTCAAAAGATTGCTGACAAACTGCTTCAACAAAGTCTCCTGAGTGAATGTAGCTATTAGGATTATTGACCCTTTTATGAAACGGGAACTGGTTAAAAGACCAGGAAGAACAGTATAGAAATATATTGAATATTGCTCTTTAACTTGTTTGTAACAGACCTGAGGTCAAGAATGAGCAGTCTGGTGGTCATGTTTGCTGGAGACCTCAGATCAATGAGAATGATTAGAATAAAATGGACTGAATTCCAAAAAGATTCCTTCAAATGGTATTATAGTGACAGATGTAGGAAATGGTTGCACATTGAGGAAAACCGTCTCGCTTTGTGTCTTTTGATTCAGCAGTATATAAATAGAATGAATGAAAGAATAGCTATTAGTCATAATTTATTCAAATAATCCAATTTTATGGTTTATTTATTTATACAGCTTGGATGCCACCCAACTCCAGTTGCCCCTGGATGGCTCATAGCATAAAAAACAAAAGAACCAAATGCTATCTATCATCTCTCTCTCTCTTTCACTCTCTCTCTGAATCTGGTCAGCAATAAACATATCATGCACTCTGAAAGGGGCTTTAATGAAGCTAGCCCTCTGGACCTACCCAGATCTCTGGGGGAACCTCATTCTGGAGGGCAGGTGCCATGACAGAGAAGTTGTGTTGCTGGGGTCCCAACAGATGGCATTGCTTAAACGAAGGAATCCAGCGTGCACCAACCCTGTCAGATTGAACCATAAGCACGATACACACCATAAGCTATATGCATAGGCTAAGTTCACACAATGTGCTTGGCAAAAAAAGGAGTTAGCTAGTTTCAAAGCTCCACCTATTTTTTTTAAACATGGCACACATAAAAAGCTTCAGCAAAGGATCGTTACCTTGTCGTGGTGCTGGAGCTTGAGCACCTCAATGATGCCATGAGCTAAACCGTGAAGGGCCACCCAAGATGGGAAGGTCATGACAGAGAAGGCAGACTAAATGCGATCCCTGGGGAAGGTAATGGCAACCCAGTATTCTTCCCGTGAAAACTAAATGGATCAGTACAACCAGAGATATGTCGGTATACCATCGGAAGATGAGACCCCCAGGTCGGAAGAAGGTCAAAATGCTACTGGGGAGGAACAGAGGAGGAGTTCAACTAGCCCCAGACGTGATGACACAGCTAGCTCAAAGCCGAAAGGATGGCTAGTGGCCGACGGTGCTGGTGGTGAACGGCGAATCCGATGTTCTAAGGATCAACACACCACTGGAACCTGGAATGTAAGATCTATGAGCCAGGGCAAATTGGATGTGGTTATTGGTGAGATGTCAAGATTAAAGATAGACATTTTGGGTGTCAGTGAACTGAAATGGACAAGAATGGGCCACTTCACATCAAATGACCACCAGAGCTACTACTGTGGACAAGAGGACCACAGAAGAAATGGAGTAGCCTTCATAATTAATAGTAAAGTGGCTAACGCAGTGCTTGGATACAATCCACAAAACGATAGAATGATCTCAATTTGAATTCAGGGCAAGCCATCTAACATCACAGTGATCCAAATATACGCCCCAACCACAGATGCTGAAGAAGCTGAAGTAGAGCAGTTCTATGAGGATCTGCAGCACCTACTGGACAACACGCCTAAAAGAGATGTTATTTTCGTCACAGGAGACTGGAATGCTAAGGTGGGCAGTCAAATGACACCTGGAATTACAGGTAAGCATGGCCTGGGAGAACAAAATGAAGCAGGACATAGGCTGATAGAATTTTGCCAAGACAACTCACTCTGCATAACAAACACTCTCTTCCAACAACCTAAGAGACGGCTTTATACATGGACTTCACCAGATGGACAACACCGAAATCAGATTGACTACATCCTTTGCAGCCAAAGGTGGCGGACATCTATACAGTCGGTAAAAACAAGACCTGGAGCTGACTGTAGTTCTGATCACGAACTTCTTCTTGCACAATTTAGGATCAGACTAAAGAGATTAGGGAAGACCCACAGATCAGCTAGATATGAGCTCACTAATATTCCTAAGGAATATGCAGTGGAGGTGAAGAATAGATTTAAGGGACTGGACTTAGTAGATAGGGTCCCAGAAGAACTATGGACAGAAGTTCGCAACATTGTTCAGGAGGCGGCAACAAAATACATCTCAAAGAAAGAGAAAACCAAGAAGGCAAAATGGCTGTCTGCTGAGACACTAGAAGTAGCCCAAGAAAGAAGGAAAGCAAAAGGCAACAGTGATAGGGGGAGATATGCCCAATTAATTGCAAAATTCCAGAGGTTAGTCAGAAGAGATAAGGAATTATTTTTAAACAAGCAATGCGTGGAAGTGGAAGAAGACAATAGAATAGGAAGGACAAGAGACCTCTTCCAGAAAATTAGAAACATTGGAGGTAAATTCCAGGCAAAAATGGGTATGATCACAAACAAAGATGGCAAGGACCTAACAGAAGAAGAAGAGATCAAGAAAAGGTGGCAAGAAGATACAGAAGACCTGTATAGGAAGGATAACAATATCAGGGATAGCTTTGACGGTGTGGTCAGTGAGCTAGAGTCAGACATCCTGAAGAGTGAGGTTGAATGGGCCTTAAGAAGCATTGCTAATAACAAGGCAGCAGGAGACGACGGCATCCCAGCTGAACTGTTCAAAATCTTGCAAGATGATGCTGTCTAGGTAATGCATGCTATATGCCAGCAAATTTGGAAAACACAAGAATGACCATCAGACTGGAAAAAATCAACTTATATCCCCATACCAAAAAAGGGGAACACTAAAGAATGTTCAAACTATCGAACAGTGGCACTCATTTCACATGCCAGTAAGGTAATGTTCAAGATCCTGCAAGGTAGACTTCAGCAATTCATGGAGCGAGAATTGCCAGATGTACAAGCTGGGTTTAGAAAAGGCAGAGGAACTAGGGACCAAATTGCCAATATCCGCTGGATAATGGAAAAAGCCAGGGAGTTTCAGAAAAACATCTATTTCTGTTTTATTGACTATTCTAAAGCCTTTGACTGTGTGGACCATAACAAACTGTGGCAAGTTCTTAGTGGTATGGGGATACCAAATCATCTTGTCTGCCTCCTGAAGAGTCTGTATAACGGCCAAGTAGCAACAGTAAGAACAGACCACGGAACAATGGAGTGGTTTAAGATTGGGAAAGGAGTACGGCAGGGCTGTATACTCTCACCCTACCTATTCAACTTGTACGCAGAACACATCATGCGACATGCTGGGCTTGAGGAATCCAAGGCTGGAGTTAAAATTACTGGAAGAAACATTAACAATCTCAGATATGCAGATGATACCACTTTGATGGCTGAAAGCGAAGAGGAACTGAGGAGCCTTATGATGAAGGTGAAAGAAGAAAGTGCAAAAGCTGGCTTGCAGCTAAACCTCAAAAAAACCAAGATTATGGCAACCAGCTTGATTGATAACTGGCAAATAGTGGGAGAAAATGTAGAAGCAGTGAAAGACTTTGTATTTCTAGGTGCGAAGATTACTGCAGATGCTGACTGCAGTCAGGAAATCAGAAGACGCTTAATCCTTGGGAGAAGAGCAATGACAAATCTCGATAAAATAGTTAAGAGCAGAGACATCACACTGACAACAAAGGTCCGCATAGTTAAAGCAATGGTGTTCCCCGTAGTAACATATGGCTGTGAGAGCTGGACCATAAGGAAGGCTGAGAGAAGGAAGATCGATGCTTTGGAACTGTGGTGTTGGAGGAAAATTCTGAGAGTGCCTTGGACTGCAAGAAGATCCAACCAGTCCATCCTCGAGGAAATAAAGCCAGACGGCTCACTTGAGGGAATGATATTAAAGGCCAAACTGAAATACTTTGGCCACATAATGAGAAGACAGGACACCCTGGAGAAGATGCTGATGCTAGGGAGAGTGGAGGGCAAAAGGAAGAGTGGCCGACCAAGGGCAAGGTGGATGGATGATATTCTAGAGGTGACGGACTCATCCCTCGGGGTGTTGACGACCGACAGGAAGCTCTGGCGTGGGCTGGTCCATGAAGTCACGAAGAGTCGGAAGTGACTAAATGAATGAACAACACATAAAAAGAGGCAGAGTTTCACTCACACTGTCATGGCTGCCATCTTGACTCTTTTGACCATACCCTCCGGACACCCCTGTCAGTGTGTCATGGAGATACATGCAAAACTCTGGTTATCACACATCAGAAAGAAGATTGTGCAAGCAGCATCTGCAGAATCTTGCTGATTTTGTCAGAATGACAAAAGCAACGTTGTGGCTTCACAGCCTAAGCTCCACCCCTTTTGGATGTATGTGGAAAATCACTTGAAGCACAATGTCACAATATGTAAAGTTCATGCGTTTAGCACCAAGTAAGGAACTTAATTTTTTAAACTTAATCCAGCCTCTGTCAAGCTATGGGAGGTACCACAAGACACAAGAAGACATGACCATGGTCAACAACTTGAATGGCTTTAAAAAGATATTAGAGATTTCAGAAAATATGGCTATAAACCACAATGAGTCACAATGGCTGTACGACGCTGCTTCCCTTTCTGTTCCTGAATAAGAACCTTTGAGTTCCCTTTGAGAACCTTCTTAGGGTTGTGGGTTTTTTTTTTTGCACAGTATTTATTCCAAAATGCTTTTTGACAAACTGGCTATGGGGAAGTAATTCATTTCATGACCTTCGTTTAAAACAAATGAGAGCTGTCTAATATAGCAGGTGCACAGAGGTTCATAGACTAACTGTGTCTGTCTGTAGGGTGTGTGTGTTTGTGTGTGATGAACTGAACGTTTTTTTCTTCCTAGAAACTGGCCATTAAGTTAGATAGAACAAAGAGCTCTTCGTTAGCCTGCTTTATGGTGCGAAAGTCCTGGTAAAATAAAGTTATTGTTGGGTGAAGGGAGACTGGAGTCTAAATAAAGAACCCCAGCCACTTTCTGGCAATGCCACAAGCTTTTTGTTGAGGGTAAAGTAGGCAGGAATGTAACAGGTGAAGCTCTCAGTGTATCTCTGTGCCAGGAATTTGTTAGCTTGCCCATATTGTATCTTTTATTGGCACATTTAATACTATGCCATAAAGTTCCCAGGGGATCTAGCAGAAGCGAGGGAAGCTGCTGACCACTGGAGAAATGGTTGTGCAATGAAAAATAACAGATTCACACATACCCTAGGGCATCCCATATTTTAGGTAAATGGAAGAATCTTATCCATGAGCATGTCGCTGCAAATTTGTTCTTCTTTGGGGGGAAAAAGGGAAAGCAATTTATTTTCCATCAGATTAAGTAAGAATAGAGCCAAGCCAAGGTGTATTCCCTTTGTTTGTTTGTTTGTTTATTCAAATTTATTATAGCTGCCCAACTCCAATGAACTCTGGGTGACATACAAAACCAAAAAATCCATAAAAACAGGTAAAACACAAAACCACACAGACGGCCTGGACTAAAACGATCTTAAAAACAATATGAAACAACAAAACAGGCTGCAAAAATACAATAATACATCAACCCCAGGCCTGGGACCAAAGCCGGGTTTTAAGAGCTTTCTGGAATCCTAGGAGAGAGGGCGCCGTCCTTATCTTTGAGGGGATGCTGTTCCAGAGGGTGTGGGCCGTGACAGTTGGAGGAACAAATGCCCTCTCTCTACCCACCCACCACAAGTCACAGTGCATTGATACCAGAATAGTTATTTTGACATCTGAGGTAGTCCATCCCAGAATGGTCTCTCCCTGGCATTAAACATTAAACATTCAGTCATAATGAATTAATTAACAATGCAACCCCTTGGGCTGCCTGAAGTGGCACCTCACTCTGCCTGATGTTTGCCATCATTTTGGGGGGTTTTCACACTCAAGGGAGCTGGGTCTTTGCATGATGTGTCCCAAATATGATAATTTGGTTGTTTGTGCCTTGTGTGAAATTCTGGATTGATTTGCTCTATGATCCATTTGTTTGTTTTCTGAGCTGTCCACGGTGTTCTCCAACAATGAAGTCCAAATGCATCTATCCTCTTTCTATCCTGAATATCACATCCCCTTTCCATTGTTTGTTTTAAATGTTTACTAGCCAACCTGTGACCCATTGGGTCATCGTTTCAGAGATATTTCCTTACCAGATTCTTCAGTGCCTTCAACAATGGCAGAGCTCCTAACGTACTGCCTTCACTGGAAAAGTTCTTAAAAATTCAGGGAGATACTCAGATATGTATCTGCCTTGAAAACAGCCTATGTCATTGATATTGAACTGTATAGCACAAACATCAGGAGTTGACCACAGGAAATGTTTTATGACATTTTGTATTATATCATAAAATGTTTTATGATAATTTTTATATTATAAAATATTTTATAAAATTTGCCAAATTTCAATTACACAGGAGTCATGGGTCCTGGATTTTGGATGCATTCTGTAAGTTAGCCCATTTGAGGTACCTTGGTTCAATAATTGTTGCCCTACGATGCACCGTTTCTCCCAGTTAAAGGTTAAAAACAGGCATGAGAGTAGTATATAGATGTGTCATTGCCATTTTATCCCCACAATCCTTCAGACTAATGCTACACATGAGGGGTAATGTCATCAAAAAATGCCAGGTAGCTTGTTAACATGAGAAGTTTGTTGTTAAACTATCTTACTGCTGATTCTAATCAGTGGACCTTGTAAAATCAGACTGAACGTTTGCTCCCCAATAACCCAAGAGACATACATACCAGTCAGAATTTTAGACTTGTATTCTGTCGGTCTTATATTCTACATTATGTGTCTTAATTATAACTTGAACAATTACTAATCAATAAAAAAGGGGGGAAAAAAGCTAGACAGAGTGATTTATTATCTCTCTTGAATAAGGACAAACCAGGAAATCCTGACTCCACTCAGACACAACTGAGCTCAATGCTGTCTAGTGATCAGCTGCATAATGACATTGTTCATTGCCCTAACTTTTGACAGAGTGAGGCAGTGGAGATGCATTTGACTATTACAGGACAGAGATGTACCATTTGGTTCATGTTATATCTTCTAAGATTGCCTTCTGTCCTCAAGTGCCACCATGGAAATTGTTCAGCAGCCAGGCTAGCAGGTTTCACTATGTGAAATGTAGTGTGTATGTGTGTGTGTGTCTGTCAAGGGGAGGAAATGCCATCTTATTCCTCACTTCAAGTAGTGAAATGCTGCTTCCCTCCTAAATCTCAGTGGAATGGAATGTAACTGTTAACATGCAGTTTATTTTCTCAAAGAAAGCTTCCTTTTTTATATCACAGAGTAATTTTTGGACACCCCCCCCCCCAAATCAAGTTAGAAATGTTAGCTGAGTTCTAAATTTACTCTTCTAAATGACTGCCTGGATTCATGTACTTTACTTAAGTTGCCAGGTCTATATATGAGACAGCATTCTTGTTGATTATGGAAGTAATGTAGTATAGATTACGTATTATCTAGTGACTGAAGATACGAGCTTTGAGGCACTATGCCTTAGGGTCAATTCTTTTTTCAGCAATGAAAACCTATTACATTTCTAAAAGCTGCTTTCTCAACCTTGGCTTTTTGCCTCAGTATAGGGGTGGTGCCCTGGGGGCTGGAAGTGGATGCACAACAGTATAATGTATGCAAAATGCATCGAAATGGTTCCTTTAAGTCTATGGCATAAATGCTAGGTGGGAAGAGAATGTGGCACAGATGAAGAATGCAAATTTTTATGAAAAAAGTTGCACGTTCAATCTAAGAAAAACGTTTTGCTGGAGAGAAGTGAGACTCTGCCAGGGTTTCCACAGAACTCCCCCTGATAAGATAAAATGTTTTCCCAAAAAGATTGCAATAAAGACACATAGAAAAAAAAACCTGGGAGGGGTGAGGATATAAGCACATGCTCCACGTATGATTCATCCAAGAGGGCTGGGGACTTATAGGATGGATGGAGACAATAAACCTTGTCTGTCCGAGCAGCTCCTGGCATGAATTCACAGGAATGTGAACCAGTGGAAGATTGGGCAGGCAAGGGGCTGCCTTCTGAAGAACAAGTTGGAGCAGGAAGCAGAAGGCATGTCTGCTCCTTGGTCCCGGTGACTAAGACAATTTCAAAGAAATGCGGAGGAAATATTGGGCTAGGTCTTCCAGGAATGGTGGGATGCAGTTTTGGAATGTCATCTTCCAGACATGGCTGAATTTCTTAAAAAAGCAGGTAACAACGTGAGTATGTTGGGACTTGGAATGGTCCCACAGATGGAATAGAATCATTTACTTATGCACTGCCATCAAAGTTCATAGTTTCTGGTAAAAACAGCAAAGGATGGGGGCCAGGTCTGACAAGCTTACAGCAGAGTGTAAGCTACTTGTAGGCCTACTTTTTACAATTTCCAACTGTATTAGATTAACCTAGTTATACTATGAGCAACTTTATGAAAGTATGAGCCTTGAAAAATGGAATATAAATATCTAGATAGATATTTAAAGATATAGTCAGGGAGGCAAATCATATGGTAAAATGCAAGAAACGTGGAGCCATCAAATCTACTATTGGGCTGAAAATGATTCTCCTTCAGTTTTATGGAAAATAAATTGCTTCTTTAAAAAAACAAACAAACCCAAAGGATAATATTTAGTGAAATTGTCATAAGTGAGATATGAGATTCATATGGTACTTCCCTGAGCTTGACTGCTAAAGGTTGCAAATTAAGTCTTCGGCAATCATCTTTTTAGCTCTCTGATAGTCCTAGCTTCACTTGCATCCTGGGAAAAACGTAAGAAATTCCTCCTGTGAGGCTTGTACAGATCATGGTGCAAGAGATGGGAAGTTATACAGTGATGAAGATGGATGAGACAAAACAACTCTAGGATCATTTACAACCTTGCAACAATACCCACCCACCCCCTGGCACCTCCAAATAAATCCCAAAGTGCTTTAAAAGTGACCTGAGAATGATGAACACCTCTTCTGGAAATCAGATTTTGGCACAGTGTTAAATAGTTCTCCAAAACCCTGATGTCAAACCAGCCCTTTTACCACAGATTAAAACAACAGATCAAAGAAAACAGTCATAGATTGGGGCAGGATAGGTGGGGAGTAGCAGCACCATATCAGGGACACCTAATGAGTAATTAGCTTTAACAGATAATTCTGGATGATTTTGGCTTTTCTACAACTCCTCTCATCTCTTGCTATGATTGTGAGAGATATATGAGCTAGCAGGAGCTCATGATAAAATCAAGCCAAGTCCGTTCAGTCTCTTGTGGGTTTTGGTTCCATGCATCCTTGAGTCACTATGAATGTAGCACTTAGGACAGTAGACATGATGAAAAGCATTCATCACAGAAGATGTGCATAAGTTGGCAAAGCAGCTTGGATCTAGCCATCTTGTAAGGCATGATCTCAGAAAGAGATCTGCAGATGCCAGTAAAAAAGAAGGAGATCAACTATTGGAATCCTTTTCTAAGGTCTGAACCTTGCTTTCATCATCAGAATGGGAGCCATTCATTTCTAGAATACTGGGGGTGGGGTGGGGGCTATAGGATTATACTGTAAAGCTGCAGAAATTTGAGCATACTAAAATAAAGCATAATTTCCTCTTTTAGAAGGGATATCCCCTCATCTCTTTCAATACTACTAAGACAACTATTTTACTGAGATTAATGCACTATGATGCTACAGTAAGAAAGAAGCTCTGAAGGTATCTATGATTTATTTTGGTTTGAAGGAAGCAATAATTTAATCCTTTTAATAATTAAATGTTGTTTGAGGGGTCTAAACTTCAAGAAGGACATAAGCAGCTTTCATAGTACTAGAATCCAAACCTGGTATATGCCCTTGGTATTTAACACCTCACAACATTTTAGATTTCTCAGCTGGAGACTAAATGCACAAACAGTATCCTGCCAAAAGATTAATATTTTAGTTTGAAAACTCCGTAGGAAATAATTTTCAAATTCTTCCTGTGAATTGAGATCACGTTGAATTTCAAACAGAAAAGAGTATTACAAAATAAAGTTGGCATTTGTACAGCTGTAAACATCTCAATGGTTTAATTCTACAAGAGAGAGGGGAAAAAATTAGCCAGGAGTAAAACAGGAAACCCATAATTAAGACAGTTTCAGGAGACACGGAATGTCCTTTGGAAAGCCCCACCTTTCTGATGTATTCATTAATATTGGCTCACAAAATGGTTTTATGTATATGTGATAAAAGCATTTTAAAATGACAAGAATTCGCATTGGCTGCTCTGATAGGAGGGTCTGCTGATCTGCATACAGATGGCCAATGGATGTGCTAAGTACTGTATCAGTTTATGATACCGAATACCTTGGTTTGAGCCTTTATCTGATGTTACTGCAGGTGCAATGGATCAGAATGCCTCTGGATTACCTACAAAAGGCTGTTACACATTTGTGAACTAGAATAAAAGGGGTTGGTTCAAAGAGAAGAAGAAAGGCAGCCTTAACCTGCCCAGATGGCATTATTTGATTCAAATTCTTACCAAATCAGTTACATTACACTGCAAACAAATATACATCCATACACATACATATATACACACATTATAGAGTGAGCCAATGGCACTTTCATTTGCTATATAGTGTGTGTGAAAAAAAATCAGATATGGTTTTACCCTAGAAAAACAATGTGCAAATGAAAGAGAGTATGTGCTGTATTGCCTGGCTTCCATAAAACCAAGCTTTCTCAACTTTTTTTCTTTTGCCTATGACCATTGTTTAAAACACTGACAGCTGAAAAAGATGGTGGTTAAGCCAATTACCAGTGACACATGAGATTTCTGTACTTATACCTTCAAGCAGATGACCAAAGATGCTCAGGACCCAACTCTCCCACTTACTTTTCCTTTCCAAACTTGGACATGGATATGAATGGAATCACATGGATCAGCCTGTGGGCAGTCATGGGTAAGGACTAGAAATGAGGGACAGATTTTTATCTCTCTTTTTTTTGGCCAGGGATGCTGTTCTTTATCACTTAGGTTTCACAGGAAATTAATCTGCTGTGATGGTATGTGGAAATGACCTTGGGAGACAGGAGGAAGACCCAGTGCTGAGGCTGTGGGTCTTCTTCCTATCTCCCAAGGTCATTCTCACATACCATCACATCGGCTCAGCTTGCAAAGACCTACAGAAGCCCCATGGTGTCTTGGGGATGCAAGCATCTTGGGGATGAACTGAACTCTGATTGGCAGAGTCTTCATACATGGAAGGGATTCTTCATAAGGTAAGGGAGATGCACTGTAGGAATGTCTCTCTCATACCAGTTAGACTATTAAACCAACTTTTGGCACGTTATGGATATAGAAATGCATTTTGGCAGAAATATTAGAAGGTTGAGAAAAGCTGCATGGTTAAGTTTCTTTATATGTTCCAAGATGGTTTGGATTTGGGAATCCTAGCTCCCAGCTCAGCAGACCACTCCTGTGGATGACCATAGGCTGTCTGGGTAACCACTGATCATCCTGCGTACAATCTTCAATTTAAAAATTTTGTCAATTGATCTTCGGGGTTGAACCAACAGCCAAGCACTAGGATAAACCATGGCTTGCCACCTGGCAGCAGGATAATTTAAATCTCTTCTTTTCCTAAACCTGTTGTTATTCTTCTGTTTGTTAAATAAATGTTGCTACGAATCAAGGCCAACAGCCTTGTAAGCAAGATGGAGTTTTAAAACAACAGCAGCCTTGTCAGAAAGAGCCAATAAAGTGAGCCAGACCAAACACTGATTTTAAAAAAAGAAGCAAAGGAAAGACTAGAACAAATGTTGGGAGGCAGGTATGTCACCCAGTCCATAGTTGCACCCCAAGTTTTCTTTCAGGTCAGGTATTCAAGCTAAGAACATTCTGAAACAAATGTCTATGTGTATTTGGGGGCACTTAGAAACCAGGTAATTTCAGGGAGGGAGGGAGGGAGGGAGGGAGGTCCAGATGGAGTTTACAAATCTTGATATCCATCAGTGGACATACTGTAGATTGAATCTCCAGTATCACCTGAAGTCCCAGCTCTAGAACATCATGAACTGCTGGGACAAATGGACTCAGTTCATCTCCAATCAATGTCAGTAGCTCCCATGTTCATTCATCAGAACATTCCCATTTATTTCCACATTAGTTTGAAGAATTCTTTCTTAATCCATAGGAAAATAATTAACATACATACTTAAATATGTCTTTTGGGATGAATGCCCTCATCAAACATCTATTTTTAAATGTATTTCATATTGAAGTACTCACTTCCAAATAGATTTCTTGCAAACGTAGGCATGCATGTTATTAAAAAAAGAGAGAAAAGAAAAGAAATATGCTTTTTAGTGTAGGGTTGTGGTTTTAGTTTTGTAAAGCCAAAAACTACATTACAAAATTTAGAGCTCTGCAGGGCAGGCTGTCGTACTTCAAGGATTCCTAAATGCTGATGGGATAAAAAAAGACAAGGCATAAAAGCCATTCTTCTATTGTAGCTGAAATCAGCTGGTCGCATCACTCTGCTTAACAGTAAGACCAGCTCTGAGCTCATTCTGGCTGCTGAAAACAAAAACAAGAACCGAGCTTATGATTCCAGAAAGGGAAAAGGAAAATCTAAAAAAAAAGGGGGGGGTGATATCAAAGAATAGGGTTTTTCTCTGGTAATTAGGAACATAATCTGAGGACGAGGGAGACCTCGGGCCCCCTGCCCCGACTCTATGACTTCACGAATCACCTCCAGCTTGCAGAATGTGCATCCCTTCTCAGCCAAGTCCACGGGTAGCTACGGCTCCTCTCTCTCCCTTCACCCCCATTCTTCACATAAGCAGGTGGAACAGCTGCAGCTTTACTAGGAGACAGCCAGTTGGAACTCATCCTCTTCCCTAGAAAATTGGCAGAGCAGCCGCTCCCTGTTTAAAGCAACTGAAGGAGGTAAAAAAAAAACAACCCTTCCCCAAACAACTGGCTGAGGTTTGATTGCCAAAAGTGGTGGTGCCCCACCTGCTAGAGGGGTCAGGAAAAAGGATTTTGAAGATGGCAGCCTTTCCAGCGACTGGAACCCCTGATGGATCTCACTGCCATTTGGGGGAATGAAGGCTCACAGCTTATCACGATCCTCAAGAGGCTGCAAAGAAGCTCTTGGGAGAGATTTAATGGGAGCCCCATTTGGAGCAGGCAGAGGGTTGAGCCAAGTACTTGATCAAATTGGGCTTCTATTCTGGACTAAGAGGTTTTTGGCAAACTTCTCTTGCATCAGCCTTACCTCTATCATAACAGAGGGTGGGGTGACCATACTGAGCTAACCATTTTCTCTTTCTTTCTCCTCCTCCATTTGTATCACACCGTATCTCTGTAATATCTCAGGGCCAACCTGAGAAGTACATTCTTTCCTTCCTTCTGGAGAGAAGCAATGTCTTCATCCACCTCTCTGTCCATCCATCCAGATGCAGTGTATCCCAGGCTATTAAGTATTTTGCACCCTGTGCTTGGTAAACCTATGCTGATTCTTATAGTGCTAAGTCCAAATATTTAATTTATAATAAATCACTGTCACCTTTCTTCAGAACAGCAAAGAGATATGTACAGCCCCCACCCTGCTGGGTTTTAGAAGAGTCATTACAACTTGGCTTTGTAAGCAGGCCTTAGATATATGGTCTTCTATTTCACAAAGGAGCCAGTGATGAAGGCACCAGGCCACCTTGGGCCAGTCACTCTCAGTCCTGGGAAGACAGTGGCAATGGCAAACCACTTCTGAAATCTTGCCAAGAAAACTGCAGGGACTTGTCCAGGCAGTGCCAGGAGTCAACACTGACTCGAAGGACCCCTTCCCCCCCAAACATTCACAAAGAACATTAATTATGATAGCAGGGAAAATGCATTAGCATTGCAGGCACAATTCAGAAATCCATATTAGGCCACTGCTGTTAATAGATTACTTCCAAGTCACAAAAATGTGCAGAACTTCAAGATCTCCAAATCTTTTCTTCAGACAAGTTGGTGGAAAAGGCATTCTGAATGGGACTGAAGATTTAAACTCCTTCGAAGTAAAGAGGTATTCCCTTATCATGTTTCCATCAGTCTCAAGTTTAAATTCTGTCCCTTCATCTTACTGGTTCAGAGTTTCCTGCTTCTTTTGCTGGAGAAGCCTGAACCAAAATAGCAGTTCAGTAGTTCTGCTTTTTCTTTATTATTTGTTAGCATTTTTCTGTCTTCACTGAGCAGCTGGCATACTGATTCTATTTCCTTTTATTTTGAGCATATCTCAGTAATTTTTTTGTACTTTTAAATCTATACAAAGCTCAGCAAGTGCTAATATCAGGTTCTTCTAGCTTTGTTTTTTCAACTCACTGCTGGGGACAGCTAAGCACAGGGGGAGCCTAGCACAATAGTATTTCCAACTGTTGATACTTGTTTTTACACTAAGTGAATGGCTTCTAGATTGTGTATTGTCTAAGTGCAAATCTCAACTCCAAAGTGGGAAAAGGTGATTTGGTGAGGCTTTTCTAAAACTCCATCGAAGTAAAACACATGCCCCTGTTGCTGATTCAGTCTTCTACCAAGTTCCATCTCTAATATATTGTTTGGGATCTAAGCATGTTGGATGGAATGGGAGGTACCCTGCAATGACCAGGATGGAAAGTTTTTTTTGAAAGGAATGACAGATTTTGGTGCTTCCTAATGTTCTTAAAAGCCTGGGTGGACAGGAGATGGAGGTTATATTCAATGACTGACAAGTCTGCCCCTAAATCATTGCAATCAAACTACCATCAGCTGCTCTAGTCACATCTTAATGTTGGTGGGGAAATAACTTGAAACACTAACCATTATACTCTTTATTTTATTTATCCATCATATTTATATAGCCACCCATCTCACAAAATGTGACTCTGGGTCGTGCACAATAAAAAAAATTAAAAATAATATAAAAACAATCAACAATTAAACAATTAATAATTTTCAAAAGGCAAGGAGTGACAGATACTAACAACAGTGGAACCAGCTCAACAACACACCATTTCCTTGGGGGCCCCAATCCTGATGACATAGCCAAGTCTTGAGGGACTTGCAAAAAGTTAACAAGGATGGAGCCAGACTGACCTCAGCATGGATGATGTTCCATAAGGCAGGTGCCATGGCAGAAAAGGCCTCCATGGGGGAGGGGAGTCCACAGCAGCCTGCCACTCTATTAGTATCCCCCTCCCCTCCCAGCCACCACCAATACCTCAGTGTCTTAGTTGACTCCTCAATCACAGGACTGCCAACGGCAGAAAACCCAGCAACAACCAACAGAGCCACACACTGTTGCAGCAAATGAAATTCCTTTATCAGAAACCTGTGACATCCAGTCTCCCGCTGCTGCCGCTGCCAGTTAAAAAACACCATCTCACCATCTCAGTGGCCAAACGAAGTCTTTCACCAACACCTCTGGCGCAGTCATTGTCACACCCTGCAGATGGCCTTCAAGCTTGTTCAACAAGCTACCACCAAGTCCATGGGGATGGGGAACATATGCAGGCCGCCTCTGCAAGATACCTCCAGCTGGTGTGGCCTGTTCTCCATTCTCCGGGAATACTGTCCAAACTAATCAAAATCCAGGTGGGTGCCAGCCCAGGCATTCTGCTACCATCCATACTGCCACCAGCCACCACCAATTTCCTTCCATGCAGCCATATAACAGCCAACTAGTAGGAAGGCATTTCTTCTGTGGTTCCTGCTCTTTCTGCCATCTCCCTCTCAATAGCTTTCCTATCCCCATCCTTTGAAGTTTTAACAATTTTTGTTATTATCTTATTTACTTGACCAGCTTACAGATTATATTTTCTTTTTTGGAAACTGAGGGAGTCAGCCTCATACTGCTCTCTGCCCTTTGTCCCCAACAGTTGTCTGAAATCCATTCTTGATGAAACATTGTTATTCCTTGCTACTGATTCCTTCCTTTTGCAAAGACTCCACTCAACCTATTGCTTGAAGTTTGCCAGAGATACTTATTTTCACCATATGATCAATTTTTCTACCAATGTTATTCTATTCTGTGTCAAAACAAAAAAGTTACAGGAACTTTAAAAATACAGTGTTTTAAAGAGATGTAGGTCACCCTCCCCAGGCCCAAACCAGTTTTCTACATGAGTTACCATACATAGAGAAATTCTGTCTCTGCAATTTGACACTCTCCTGCCAATGGTATATCTCTGGCTGCAGAAGAGCTATAACATACTGTAAATTCTCAAATATTCCAATTCCTCAGCACTGGTTGGAAATGTTCCTTACATCCCTCTCTCACTTCCATTATGCGTGAATGTTGGTCATGTACCAATACCAAAGAAAAGAGACTTAACGGACTATCCAAATTATCACACAATATCCTTAATTTCACATGCTAATAAAGTAATACCAAAGAGCATCCAAGACAGATTAGAGCCACAATGGAAAGGGAGTTTCCAGATGCCAGATGTTCAACCTGGTTTGAAAAGGGCTGAGAAACAAGAGAGATTGGTGCATGCTGGATAATTGAGAAAGCCAATGTATACAAAAGAGAAATCAGTATGTGCTTCAATGATTATAGAAGAGCTTTCAGTTGTCTCAACCATTTCAAGCTATATAATATCCTTAGGAAAATGGGAATCTCAGAACATCTAATTGTCTTCATGCAAACCATATACAAAAAAACAGGAAGTCACAGTCCAGGGGGAAGAAATGGCAGACTGAAGATGGCTCCGTGAAAAGTAGAGCCGATGACCATGGCAGAATGAAGAGCTGGTGAGTAGACCAGCTCTTTGATAATTCCTCTCCAGACAAGGTGAGGACTTGAGATCACCCACAAGTCCTCCAGACAGTTGCTTCTTTTAAGGAGACTGCAAGACAGCAGTCTCTGGCAGATTTAGAGCTCTGGGAGAGAAGGGAATAGCCATTTTAATTGTCTCTCTCTTTATAGATAGACTATATTATAGACATTTAAAGGATGTTATGGAAAAGGAAAATGGATTTAAAAATTGCAGGCTACAAGAATGACATGGAAAAAGATGTTACACTGGACGTAAAAAAGAAACTGGCTGATGCCTTAATAATTAAAAGGAATATACAAATAACAAACCAAGAGAGTGGCCTGGATGACAAGAAGCTGGAATGAACCCTTCTGTAAGAAAATGACAAATATTAGGGTGTAGCACTTGGCTTAAATTTGTTTGGAGATCTATATCCCAGATTCATTGTTTCAGGGTGGTTCTAGCATTATCAAATCCTGATGCACACAGACTTTCCATAGAGAAGCCCAGCAATATCATTTTGTCTAAGGCTTTTTTTAGCCAAGATGACTTAAAATGATCTCTAAATATTAATGGGGCTAAACCTATAGGCAACATAATTAACTTTAGCCAGAAGGTAAGAAGGAGGAACCATGCTCTGGCATCCAGTGAAACTATACCTATTTCTACCTGCAGGATGGCATTTTTAATACTTTTCAGTACCATCAATATGACTCTAATAAACTTATTCTGAATGGTTTCAATAGTATTGAGCTTAGCAAGGGAGCAGTTCTGAGAGCTGTAAAGAAGCTGAGGGACTACCTTGCAGGAATATAATGGACTCCTTTTGAATGGTAGAATCCTATAATAGCTGATGAGGTACACTGTACAACACTTGCCTGGTAAAGAAAATGAGTGTTCCAGGATAAGGAGGCATGGAACTGCACTCCAAGGTATTTTTAGGTGTGCACCTGTTCAATTGGAGTCCCATTTATATGCCATTTGTGAACCTTATAATGGTGTCCGGCAAAAACTAAGACTTTAGTTTTCTCATAATTTATTGAAAGTTTTTGATCTGTGCAAAATAAAGCTAGTGCCCTAAGTACTTTTCTCATTCCCACTTGTGAGGTAGACATAATGACTACATCATTGGCATACAGTAGTGCTGGAAATGCACGATTAGCCAAAATAGGTGGATAATGGGCTGAAACAGCAAGCACTTGGATTATTGGATTTAGATACAAATTGAAAAGTATCTAAGTGGATTTCAAGGGCAGCCTCATATACAGCACATTGCAGTAGGTGATTAGGGCATGAGTCAATGGTCTCCAGATCCAGGCAGTGGTACAAATGGTGCACCAGATGGAGCTCTGCAAAGGCTCCCTTGGCCAAAGCTACCACCTGCTTTTTAAGCAGTATCCGTGCGCCCAAGAGTACCCCCAGAGTGTGTACCACTCTTTAATCGCAAGTGCTACCCCATTCATGAGTATAGATGGAAAAGCCTTGGGTCCAGGAGGCCCTAATATCCATAGCCACTTAGTCTTGGTAGGATTGAGTCAGAGTTGGTTCATCCAGGCCTGCAAAGCCTCCAGGCACTGGACAGGCTCACTTGGCTGGACCCAGGCTCTAGCCCTTTGGCAGCTCTGAACCACAATTGTTTTATGAGTGCTGCAATGGGTGTGATTATGACATGGAGATGTCACCTAAGTTGGCGGGGCCAGAATTTCCAGTAGTGTGTGTAAAAAATACTTCAATTTCCACTGGTTAGCCACCTAATTTCATTAGCAAATTAGGGTTTCTGGTGCCCCGCCAGTACTACGGTTCATGGAATTTGTTTTGAATGGTTGGAAATTTAACACAGGGGTCAATTATGTTTTCCTACAAAATTTATAACCTGAAAAGCCATTTTATATCTGTGCAGGACAGCTTGCTGCAGGGTCACTGAATGTGATATCCAGTTCCCATAAGAAATGGCTTTTAGCCACTTGGATGGCTGAAGAAATGGAGTGTGAGATTAGTACTGTGCGAATCAGAATAGGATGGCACAGGTGCATACTCTCCACTAGGCTGAAAAATAGATTGTTTTTTTGTGTGGAATATACATTTGTAGATTAACTTCACATCTAACCTCATCAGATGCAGGTTGTTTTGATAGGGTATATAGCAGTAATAGGAGCCAATCTGTCTCTTAGAGCCTTAATCAAGGCCCTCCTCTTTTGCCCCACCCTGTCCTTCCCTTTTGAGGAGGAAAGGTAAGGCAGAGGAAAACCATTCGTGCCTCTCAGATGACATGAGGGGCAAACGGTTTACTCACCCTCCTGCATGGAGAAAACAGATAAAACCAGCGAATGAGCCTGAACAACAGGGCTTATCCAACCTCTAGGAGAGGTGAATAGTCTGAACTTGGCCTCCTAACTGGATTTAGTTCCCCATCTCTGATTTCTTCAGTGAAGTCAAATGACAATGGGGTGCCAGAAACTGACTCTGAAAATTCAATTAAAAACTATAAATAAAATAAACACAAGGATTTTTTCCCTGACAATCACAATAACTGACAACAATGTAAGGACTCCTGTTTTTCATCTGGGAAGTATGAAATCTGTGCAACTATGGGTTACAGGCAAAGGGAAATCACAGTGCAAGGTTATGCATGGCCACTCTGAAATATCCAGTTTAATGTCCCTCACAGTCATAGATAAGAACAAAGCTATACTCTGGTCTTGTCCAGGCATGAACCAAGCATTTTACCACCTTAAGCCAATTAAATTGTACCTCTCTCTCTCTCACCCACACCCATTCCCCTGAGGTTTGACCTACTAAGCAACATTCAGAGAACAGTGCCAAGAATTGGTCTGGAATGTGTTTAAAACTGGCTGCCTATGTGCTGCTAGGCCCAATTCAAAAAGTTGATGCTCAGTTATAAAACCCTAAACTTCAGAGGTGAGCCCTTTCCCCCAATTTTGATGGATCTGTGCTTGAAGATCAACTGGGAAGCTACCACCTGTAGTTATGGCCCACAGTGTGATGATTTGGAATAGGGCCAAACTTAATGGAAGGCCAATGATAACATTTCTGGAGTAATGTAAACTTAATCAGCCTGCATAACAGGATACTGTTTGTGTTGGTTCCAGAGAAAGGATATCAGCAATGGAAGTATATAAAACCCTATTTGTGTGGACCTTTGCCGAGTGGCACAAGATGCATTCTCTTATCCATTCTCCTGACGTTATGTATCCCTCAATATTTAATTGTTCCCATTCAATTTTTATGACTTTTCCCCTTCTGACTGAAATTTCTGTGCGCGCCAAACTAGAACCATTGCAACACTTATTGTGAGGTTTCTTTTATAGAATCTGCTTGGGAATATTTTCTCCATCTTCTTTGACCTCAAGTGGGAAGAAGAGACTGAGCATGCTTTACTGGGAAGAGGGTTGTGTTTCACTTCTGACTTATCCTGTGTACTTCATAAATAGGGCATAACGTTTTGCAAATTCTGCCAATGCATGTGCAGTTATTATCCTTGATAACCTCTAATAACAAGCAGAGCACCATGGGTGGGGATCCTTACCTGCTACCAAGATTTTGACAAAGTGCCTTGTTGGTGAAGCTCTGAAAGCAGCACTCTACTTTCAGGGGTGAATTAGAGCTGCCACCCCATGCTGAAGTGGCCTTTTGCTTGCCTCCAAGCTGAAGCAGAAAGGAAAACTCAAGGCATTGTGAAGCAAAGTGGCAATGCTTCATGCAGCCCTGGACATTATCATGTGACTATGGTATGTGTTCATATTAGTGCAAACGGTAAATCACATGGGTACTTTTAAATCCAGAAATTAAAATTCCCATAAGTACAACACTGAATTGCAGTACTCAATCCCATTATAAATTCAGTGAATGTTGAGATTCATTAACGCATGCCCAAGACGACTATGTAGTGGTGCCTCAGAAATAGGATACACATACACACACACACAATATATAGATCCTGTAGATCCTGCCTATATTTGGTGATAGGAATATGATTCTGCACATTACTGTGAGCTTGAACTCAAGTCCTGAGGAAAGCCATTCTCTCTAGCACTATCAGCCACAGAATACCAGTGGAGCATGGCCTCAGCCAACAGCATTACCGAAGGAGGTCTGTCTCTTGTACTGCACAACTCTGGAGATAAGTTGCTTTGGAACATGCATTTTAAATCACCCTCCTGACACAGATAGCATTGCTATGGTAATTAATGCTAACGTGAGTGAACAGCACATTTGAGATCAGGAGCAGCTTTGCTCTCCTTTCATTTGCAGATAATTTAGATTTCTTTTGCTTTGAAGGATGGCTGTTCTATTCAGGGCCTACAGTCATGGCACATTTCACAGCATTACTGAAGGTTGCAGTTCTAAAGTTGAAGCATAATTTTAGCTGTCAGCTGAATGATCCCTGTGTCTTAATTTGGAAATAAGAAAAAGAACATTTTATTTATGAGAATAATGCAAATGCCATACCATTTATCTTTATTTTTATTTAAAATGCTTATCCTATGTTTCAATTTGATCAAGTTTTTAATATGGTTAAAGCAGAGGGATGACTAAAACATCAAATCAAAACATTAAATAAAAAAACATGATCAACCTTAAAAAATTATTAAAACATTAATTCCAAAAATAAAATCATCTAGAACATGAGACAATTCATGTCAAGATAACAGAAGATCCTATCCACAATATTCACTCACCCACCTTCTTTTCAAAGTTGAGAGGACCAAGAGAAGCTCTTGGAAGATGTCACATATTCATGTAACTCACTCAGAAGAAGGCAGTGCTTGAGACCATTAATTTACATACATTAAACAGAAAGGTTGCCCTTGCTTCCTGTACTGAATTTATTCAGCTGATTATGACATGGAATAGAGCTATACTGGATTATTATTGCTGTTGTTAGGTTCTGAACAGAATTAAAACTAGCTGGGATGGGATAGAAAGTATTATTAGCCTTAGTTACCTTGAGAAACCACTTCCATCAGGCCTCTCCTGTCCCATAATAGTCATCCACGCAGCACCTAGTCAACCTTGTTTGATAGCAAAAGAGCTAAGCAATATCAGGCCTGGTTAGCATTTGGATAGGAATCCAACAGGAAATCCCAGTTCTACTGATCAGACCGGGAAGTCCAAGCAATGTCCTGGAAGAAGGCAATGGCAAACTTCCTCCTGTGCTGCTGCCAAGAAAATTATATGGATCAGTCCATGTAGTCACCAGAAGTCAAACTTGACTCAAAGGAGTAATTTATCAAGCCATTCCAGGAGGGGTGGCGCAGGGAGAGACTAAGCTGGTTATAACATTAATTGCTGGTACATGAGTATTCTTGTTTTCCTTCGCATTTTTCTTTGTGTGTCTTGAATTTTTAGATTATAAGCCTAAATGCACAGATGTCTCTTTTTATTGATTTGTGCACTGCACTGGGTGCCTTTTTGTTTGAAATGTGGGGTATGGATACTTTAATTAAATAAATATTTAAGCACGGGCCCTGCCTGGGGACATTTACTCTAAATTAAGGAAGACACATTAATGACGAAATCCAAGTTAATCAGGAATTTTACAGTGAATAAGATATATATTAAGGAGAGCCTTCTACGAAACAACAGAGGAAGAAAATCCAGTGCCAGTCAGAATAGCACAGAGAGTCAGCAGTGCCACTTGGGATGGCAAGGAGAGCAGATGTGGGTCGCACTCCACTGACAAAGGTACCCGTTACCTTCTCAGCTAATGTCCTCAGTGAATAAGGTATTAGAACAGCTCACTGCTCTGAAGGCAGTCTGGCCTGCTCCTTGGCTAGGCCCTAGGACCAGCAAGAGCCCTAGATAATTATGCTTCTTTTTTTGCAAATGTCCTTCCCTCAAATTCTGCCTGATGGGAAATAAAATATGGGATGAAAAACCTATTAAAACTTGAGTTACTTATCTGCCACTGTTAGCATATAATCCAGATCTGCATTTCCAAATTATTAACTTTGTGAATCTTTACTATAGCAAATTTAGGAACGGTACCATCTTGAGAGATTGGTCCTGTCTTTCTGTTCTATTTGTCCAGAACCTTATTTTTCAAGCGGTTTTGGTGCTATGTTGGACTGGAACCACATGAAGCTGAAGACAACACCCATAGTTTTAGGGAAAGTCTCATCAAATGCAAATTTCATGGAATCCTGCAGAGGTATTTCCACAACTTCAATCAGCTCGCCTTCCTCTGGCTGACCACCTCCTTCACTCGATTTCATCTCATCGGTTACCTGTGCGTAGAATAATGTCTGCTTTGATCCTGTCACACCAACTCCAGATCTTGAGGGATGAAAAAGAAATAAGAATGTAAGTTTAAGTAAACCTTAGATTAACATAAGTACATAGTCATCACACTATTCGCTTTCTACAAACATGGAAGAAATTAAAGGCAAAGGAAAAAGTAACTATATCCAGTTCATTATCAACACAATTCAGTATACTACTTCATGCCTTTCTATTCTTGCAAACTTTCCTTGATTCCATTACTAACACACACATGTATATGTGTATTATGTGTATATGTCTACACACACAGACATTTTATATCATGGATGTTTTAATATTTTTATTGGGAATATTTTGTTCTGGATTGTGTTATGTACTGCCAAGAATCTCTTGACTGTGGCAGAACAGAAGTCCATACTCTGCTTTACATGTTGCCCTTTGTTCTTCAAACTTCTGAACTCTCATTTTTGAATATCTGATTAACACCATGCAATCACAAGTTTCCCTTTGTCTTGCTGCAGTAACTCTTCTTTCATATATTTGTTTTGCAATTTGATCCTTGCTCATTCTCTCTATATGACCAAACCACTTTAACATACTGCTTTTGTAACATATTGCCACTCACTTCTATATTCAATCTACATTCATTCATCAAGTATTCATTCTTGTTTTACTACTAACACTCCTTAAGTATCCCATTCCTGCTGCATTCAAATTACTTTTACATTTCCCTTGACATTGCAAGTTTCACTTCTGTTTAACAAAGTGGGTAGAAATATACTTATACATAGCCATTCTCACTTCTTTTGGCAAGCATTCATTCCTTGCAACAGACCACATACTCCCTACTATTCT
This sequence comes from Candoia aspera, assembly GCF_035149785.1. Taxonomy (NCBI): domain Eukaryota; kingdom Metazoa; phylum Chordata; class Lepidosauria; order Squamata; family Candoiidae; genus Candoia; species Candoia aspera. Next base: position 317,163,660 of record NC_086153.1, read on the forward strand.
TCTACCAGCATGTGCACATCTTAATTTTTTTCCATCTTTAGTAAACATTCTTCCAAGCTACACAAATTCAGCTTCTTGCTCTGGTTTTCACTATTGACTTATACTTTGCAATCTTTCATTTCATTTTCCCACATACAACTATCCTGGCCTTTGATATATTTATTTTCGGACTCTTACTCCCTGTTGCACCATACCATCTATTTAATTTCACTATAATTTGGGGTCTCAGCCAGCAACATAGTTTTGTTTCCATACAAAAGTACATCTACATTAATGTTCTCAACCAACACCTCTGTTGTCACCACAAGTATCCTTTATAGATGTATTAATAGATACATTAAACAAACAAGGGGATATCACGTATCCTTGTCTTACTCCCTGCTCAGTTTTGAAGCATTTGGTAAACATCCTTTATTCTCACGCATGTTTTACTTACTTCATATAGTGCTCTTACTACATTCAGCAACCAATCTTCAACTCCAGGCTTGTGCAAAATATTCTGTAAGTCAAACCTATTCACTTGATCATATGCTTTTTCTAAAGCAATAAAATGTATTACTTTTTGTATTGATACATATTTCAAGAGCCTTTTGAAGAGCAAACATCTGTCTGCACATCCTTTGTCTGGCATAAAGCCAGACTGCATTTCCAAAATTTTGCTCATGTTTACCTCTTATACCCTTTCAATCAGAATTCTGCCAAATAATAGCCAGGACACTTAATTTATTAAATTTCTTATAGCTGCCCACACCATTAGACTCTGGGTGGCTTGCAAAATCCAGAAAACAATAAAAACAAACAAAAACAAGCTGCCTGGACTAAAAACAACCCCAGAATGTTAAACCATACAGATATGACAGGCGCTCCACAATTGCATCAATAAACACATTAACCCCAGGCCTGGGTACTTTACAAACTATTCCCCCTGTACTTTTTGCATTTACTCTGTTGTTCATTTCACTCAGGATGGTTACAAGCACAGGTGATAACTGACCAAAATTAGTCAGCCAATTGGGAATTTGGTTACAGCAGTGTTTCTCAACCTTGGCAACTTGAAGGTGTGTGGACTTCAACTCCCAGAATTCCCCAGCCAGCCATGCTAGCTGGAAAATTCTGGGAGTTGAAGTCCACACATCTTCAAGTTGTCAAGGCTGAGAAACACTGGGTTAGAGGATGGAGCTACCTTCCAAGGGGTGACCCAGTTTTATTTTCACCTCCTGCCCTGGTTCTTTTATGGACTACTAGGCTGGTTAAAAGCTTGAAGTTAACTAGGCCTACAGGTATAATGAGAACTGCATCTGTGCATCCTCCCAGCACCCTTTCCCAGGAAGTCAGTTTCAACCTGGTACTTGCTCTCTGCTGCTGGGTCTGACAGATCACTGCTGTGGGGGCTTCTTCAGCAAGCCTCTCCCACTGCCCCCGTTTGTTAGGCCATGTATTACCACACCAGTCTGCTGCAGGACTTTTTCAGCCACAGTGCCACACACTGCTGCTTGACCCCTTCCTAGGCCTGTCTCGCTAGGATGTGTTTTGGCGTTCTACAGTAAGTCCATCTACAAGCTTCTTCAAAGGGCAGTTACCACTGGGGCTTTTCCTAGCCTTGACCTTGCCTTATCTTTATCTGCTTCAGCTGCTGTGGCTTCAGGCATATTTAACCTGTTACTATTTTTCTTCTGGCTTTTAGGCAGCTCAACTTCCAGCTCTACGCTTAAAGGAAAACCCTTCCAGCTTTCTTGATAAGAAGCTTCAGTGTCTTCAGCCAGATTTCATCTCATCAGCTGTAAATTCCTGCTGTTATCTTTTTCAAAGCCATCAGTGTAGATAGTAGAGCCCTTTCAAAACAATGGAGAAAGGGACAGGCTGAGTTCATTCTTTTCACTTCAAATCCTTCCACTTTCTGTAACAGAAAAAAATGCTACTGTTCCAAATGTCAGGCACAGATGCAAACTTACCCCCATTTTAACATTTCTTCAGTTACACTGGCTACACCTGCAACCTACTGGGAGGTTTTCAAAATGTATTATTTCCTTTTATTTAACCGTTTATTTTAGTTCAGTTTTTCAGTGTATTATAATCATTCCCACACAAATCTTTAAAATACTCCTTCCAGCATTAGTTAACATCCCAAATAATTTAATCACTTTCATTCTTTATTTACTCCACTGAAGGTTTCTTGTTCATTCCTTTTTATCCACTTTCAAAACTTTAACAATTCCACCAAAATCACTCTGCATTCCCTCTGCCATTTTTAGTCTTAATCATTCCTTGCTCTTTACATTCTTTCTTTACAACTACTTTTCTCTCTCTCTACACATATCTTTCTCTTTTGCCCTCAGTTTTTGTAGCAAATCATTCATATACTCTTAATTTTTCTCAGCCCCAGCTTCTTTCACTTCATCATTAAACCAAGCATTTTTTTCATACTTTCCATTAGTAAAGTCCACACATTTCTGTGATGTTTTATAACATAATTTGGTTCATTCCATTCCAAGTAACTTCCATACCCTTTTTCCTTATGGCTTTCCATTCATTCTGTTGGGAGAATCAATGTTCTTTTTTCATACAATACTCTTCCTTCCTTCCTTCTTATTCAGCTTGGACACCACCCAAATCCAATCAACTCCAGGCAGCTCCAAGCATAAAAACAGAACAATGTAGGTAATTTTCTACTAAATCGATGTTTTCATATTCATTCTTAAAAATGGATTCTCATTAATCATACTAAATTTTAAAGTGCCATGCTTAAGTAAAATGTTGACTTTCATTCCTTAACAGAATGTAATTAAGAATCTACAATCTAGATTATAGAAAACATTTTACACAACATTTATCTAGACTCATAGTGTTCCTTGTATTGCATTCCAAATCCAGGAACACACAATGGGTGAGCAATAAAGGTAATTTCCCTAGATAATTTCTTAGACCTTTACACAGTTCTGAGGTTATAAGTAGCAGGTGCAGGAAAACACACCCACAGAATAGCAGCAATTGACACAAAATGATATTATACTCTAATAATCTGTAAAGGCAGGTGTACTAGCAGGTGATTCCACTAAATTGCACTACAGTCTTTAACCACAGTGTAGTGAGGTTAAAATTGCATTTATGTATAGATTACAATGCAGAATGTAGCACTGCACAAAAAACTACATTAGATATGATTATACTCCATTTACTATATTTTCTTTTTGTAAAACATCAAAGAAATTCAATTTATAAAACTATAAACAAAGGAAATGAGGCCCTGGTATTGGATTCAATATACTTCTGAAGTGTAACCACAGTCTGGGGATGGGGGATGTCTACTGTTCCTTGCTATCTAACTCAAAAAGAAAAAAAAGAAAAGAAAAACTTGCCTAACTTCAATAATGGACTAGATAAGGGGGAACAAAGTGAAATTAAATCCAGAAAATAAAAAGGTGCTGTTTGTCAATAAGAAACTAGGCTTTGCGGGCTGCATCCTCCCTGCAAGAGCAGGTCTGCAGACTGGGAAGGAACTTTAAATTCAGCTATCTTTGGAGTTCCAGGTGGCAGTGGTAATAAGGAATGTGTTTGCACAATTACATCTAACCTGCTAGCTGCAACCATTCCTGAGCTGTTGAGACCTAGCAACATCTAGGTTACATCCTGAACTGATTATTGCAATTTATTTTTTATGTTTTATGCCATTTACTCTCCAGATTCTAGCCAGCTTACAATAAAAAATAAATCCTCAAAATCAGTATCAAGCCACATCACGTAACTCTCCCCTCCCCAAGCAGTTCCTTCAATCAGATGACATCTTCTGCTCCAAAGGCTTGATGGAAGAGAGCAGTTGTCATCACTTTCTGCCTTGACAGTAGGGAGATGGCTACCTTGACCTTGCTATTCCAGAGCAAAGGGACTGTTACCAAGAAGACTGGTAATTGGGCCTGCAAGATGGATGTTAATTTATGGTGACTGCTGTTGTCCTTGGATGCCATTATGTATATTATTTTTTGCTTATATTTGGGTTTTAATCCTGTTAGCTACCCAAAGTTGTTGTGAAATGGGTAGCCAAGTAAATTGATTGAAACAAACAAAGACTTGCTTCTGGGCATCCTCCCCCCTAACCTCACAAGGGGGAAGATCTTTCTGATATTCCTGAGCTCCATTTATCTAATACATGGGAGAGGATCTTCTCCTGTGTCATTCCCAAGCTAGAACTGCCACTGTCCCTATTCTTCCTGCATTTAGGAAATGAATTGAGACCTGCCTATTTAGTTAGACCTTTTCAGTTAAAGCTATGATATTTGTTAGGTTTTACTAGTAGCTGCCTTGAGTGCCTTCTGAGCAGAAAGGTGGATTATAAATTATATAAAGAAATAAAATCCCTAAGTTCTCCTTAGGAGAACAAAGCTCTAACTTGATCCAACATTTGTGCCTCCAAAAGGAATAACAATCATTTATCTCAGCTACAAAATTTCAGATTTGTATACTAAGTAGCCCTTAAGCTAGGGTATAGCATATAAAATGGAGTCAATACAATATGCCATTTTTCCAGGAAATAACTTAGTAGGAAGCAGAATATTTAATAACTAGTTTCCTGATGCAAGTAGATATGGGCTCCTTTTATGGAGCAGTCTTGAGTTGCTTGGGGAATTTTGCCATCTCTTCTCAGTCTTAGCAGGGTATCCTGCTCATCTCATCTGCAGTTACTCTTGCTCTTACCAATTCCATTTCTTATTCTGTAATTCTTCATTTCTCTGGAGGTATTCATTCCCAGATATGTCGACAATGCAAGTATGTAATGTAATGTTGGCTGACCAACAGTGCTCAGTTAACCAGGAGACAATGCAGCAAGCAAAGGGGAAATGGATCTGGTGACCTGCTGGCCTATAGGTGAAAAAGATGGTTGCAGAGGAATGCTCACATCGTCAGGAAAGCGGCAGACATGTGGAGTCTGAATCAAATCCTGGTATTTCCAGTTACAAGGTCCCAAAGGGCTGAAAGAACCTGATATACTAGACTCGTTATCACTAGAGCAGACAAAGCTGGGGTTGGATGGACTAATATGTAACCCCGAATAATTTTACATTGTATATGTTTGCTTTTTCTGGCATTCTTTTGTGATCTGAAACAATTCTCAGCTCAGAATACACATACCTTTCCAACTGACACAGCTATGGGTACATTTGTAGGGAAACTGGCATGTAGGAACTATAATATAGGAAATATAGGAAATGCTGAGATGTATAATATCTTACAAGAGGGCTTTGAAGCCATTCTAATATCATGGCTCTCTACTCAAATACATACAGAACATAACACATCCCATGTATATAACCTTTCCAGTAACTCTTACCTCAGTGTTACCTCCCTTCCCAATTATTTGGCTAACACAAGTTTACAAGATACACATAAAACAGAATGCAATCTAATACCACATGGTGGATTAGAGTAGTGGGTAAGAAAGAATTCACAACATCAAAGCCTTTTTTGAGGGTTGACTACTGAATTACAATTCAAAAGGTGGTAATAATGCATTATATACAACAGAATTCCAAGATGCAACTTTTAAGATGTGATTATCCATTTTTCCTCAAAAGTATCCTACTGAGGGTGATTCCCAACAAAGCACGGCTAGGACTGCAGGCTTTGTTCCATGCCAAAGAAAGCACCTTTTCATCTAGGAAACTAGTCCTCTAATCTGGCTCCAAGGAGTAGTAAAAGACTTCTCCTGTGCTCAGTGTCCCCTCTCTTTAGCACAGAGCTTGTTAATCCAGCAGGAAACAACATTTGCCAGGATTGGCAGCTGAGGATTTGTACTTAATTCCCAGTTTTCTTCCCTCCTCCACCTTCTTCATTTTTTTAATGTTAGCATCCACTTTAACAGAGTTGTCAGGAAGAAAAGCAAATGAAGTTTTGCTTCCTTTTAAAATCACCACTTTTCCATACATTTTGACATGCATTTCCAAGTATGAGAACAGATGCTTTTTTCAGAAGGCTGCAATCTGGGGAGGCAGAAGGCTATGAGCACATTTTCATTTTAGAGTATTTAATTCCTGACATTTCTTTAATTCCAAATACTCTTTACACACACACAGTTGGCTTCTTTCATTTCTAACTGAATTTCAATGAAACAGCAACAATATTAAATTCCTTATAAAAATGGTGTCCTTACAACAGTAACTTAGGAGTAACAAAATAGATCCCATTATATATTTAATAATTTAAATAATCCTGCCATTACACAAGGGCCAGAAAATGGTCCATCTTAACAATTTTGAAACTGTGTGTTGGGATACAAGAGTTTGCTATAGGCAACAAATGGATTTAAAAAGGCAGATCCCCTGAGAGCTCTAAACACCTGCAACTGCAGGAGACCACCTAATAAGGGCTAATACTGTTTACTGTTCTGGCACTGCCTTCTTTAATCAGTTCTGGCAGTAAATAGGTGATTTAGCCATGTGTCTAGACTGACTGTGACTGGAGTGGTCTTGGCTTTTTAATTTTAAGAATCAGCAAACAAAAGTACTGTAAATAGAAAGGGACATTTCCAAGGTGATGCTGGTGATAACGGTGGCCCCAACTCATGTTTTACTAGTTACTTGTTACAGTTTCATCCAGTTATGTGTTTCCCTACCTCTGGCTTAAATCAATGGCTGCTGCTAGCAAGGAAAATGCACAATGTGATGAGATCCCAACTTAGGTAAAAGGGCAGGGAGGGGAGACACCATGCTGAGCTACCATTTTTTGTGACAATGTCATGTTAAATGTAACAACTGCCTTGGTAGCAGAAAGTTTTGATAGTGGAGGGCCTGGAATGTAAGAGGACATTGATATAGTTTCATGAAAATTAAATGCAGGAAAAGATATCAATTCTGTGCAAAGAAGAAAATCAAGGAAATGAACTGCTTATTATTTATATAACACAACAGGTAAAGATTTTCCTTTTGGAGCTACTGTGCAGACTATGATAAAATTTTATTATTTTCTTTGCCTTTCTATTCATGTTTATAGTGGTTGCGGATTGAACTGGATTCGATTTACAGTGATATTTACTGACCAGAAAGGAACAGTAGATTACTAGCAAAACAAAAACTAAGCAAGTAGAATGTTCTCAGTTCAATCTTTAACATCTTTGTTTTGTTTTATTCGTTTTAATTAAATAGCACAACTGGGAAACTTCTGAATCCTCTGAGAGCCACTAGATGACTACACCATATAATGCCAATTAGTAAGTAGATTCATATATACAGGATACTGTTTTCCTATATGTCTTACTTTATGTTGCTTTGAGCAAATGAATTACTGTACATTGAAAGATGCCTTTTAAAAACTGTGTATGCATACACAGTAGTAACAATGTTTCCTTAGATTACATAAAAATGGTATGTTTTGGGGAATTCTCTATATTACTTAAAACCAAGTGGAAGAAAAAAATTTCTATTATGCCTTTATTTCATTCTGTCTTCCTTGCCACGTAGAGTTACAGTTTGTCCAAAAACCAGCTTACAGTATTTTGAGTCTGGACAGGGTTGCATTTCCCCCGTAGAAGCAAGTCTGTAACCTCACAGCTACTGCTGGACTGTGGGCAGGGGAGCCTTTGCTCAGCCCTATTAGTAGCAGGAGAACATGAATGAATGAATTCATTTGGTTTATTATAGTTGCCCACTCCAAAAAACTCTTGGCAATGGTAAATCATGTCCCTCTGTAAGTTAGAGGTTAAACTATTGCAATGTACCATACATGGCCTGCTGGTTAGTGGGTCAGAATTGTTACCGCAATACACCTGTTTTGCAGGTATTGTACTAGTTTCCAAGGTTTTCAGTTATAATTCAACACACTGGTTTTATTCTATAAAGCTTAAATGAGTTAGTTCCCATGTCTCTTCAGGACTATCTCCTGTAAATAGAATCCTCCTGGTCCTTATGCTCATTCAATGAAAAGTTGCTTAAGGTCTCCCCACTTTCCTTTTGAGAAGTTGGTAGGCAGCCTTAAAGGTAATGTTTCTTCATTGCTGTTCCTTCACCCTAACGTTCTTAAAAAGGTTGTAAAAATGGTGTTGTTTCAGAGAGCCTTTGATTGCCACAATGGAATCAGAATAATACATTTCAATATTATCATAATTTAATTGATATAATTATTTGAACTGGGGTTTTTTTTGGTCAGTCTTTTGGTTTTATATCACAAATCATTCTCAAATACGGCAATATACCAAAATTATAATTAATTAATTTGTAAGTGCTTTACAAGGGATTTATTACCCTGAAGCCTTAGATATTAGGACATTCAAAAGGGAACAATTCCCTTTCTTGTTGCCTTCATCTTCCAAGTTCTTATAGCAGATGTCACTACCACCAATTCCCAGATGCTCAAAGATAAAGGTCAGTCATTCTAACTATTTGTGACTGTAGCCTAGTTGCAGTGGTCTACTATGGCTTGAAAAATCTGTTACTTTCGCTACAAACCTGGGACTGGGGAAAAAAACCAAGGAAGTTCACCCAAACCCAAGGGGGGAAAAAAAAATAAACTGTCAAAATAACTAGCAGATTATAACATATGTCAGATGAGATTTTACAAAACCTTCTCTATTGATTGGTCTTTGAAAATCATTGATCTACAAACCTGTACGAAGTGATTCTTTTTAGGCTGGTTACAGGAACGTCATAGCCACATTCTTCTTTAACTTCCTTGCAAGCAATTTCTTCCAAAGAGAGCTCTGGCTTGTCTACAATACCAGCACAGAGTTCATATGTTATTCCTTTTGAAGCAGGCAAAAAACCAGACAGAGGGCACCAACTCTCTTCGTTCTTATTCTCAAAGTACTGAGGACACTGTTGTTCCATTTCACACATATAGACAGCTGAAAAGATGCAAAAAGTAAAATCAGTTGCTTGTCACTTTTTGAGCATGCATGGTCAGGTTGTATTTATCTGAAAAGAGAAATTGGATCAGTCAAGCAGATGCCATCCCATCCTTCCATGCATTAAGAAATGGAAGATAAGAGCATCACAATTTTCGTCAGGGGAGAGGTAGTTTCAGCACCACTTTAAAACAAGTATTTTCCCTCAAATGCGGCAGGTAATACCAATACTGTGGGCTCAGTCCCATGGCTTTCTTTGCTCCCTTAAGGCAAATATAGGAAGAGCAATTCTTTTAATTACATAATTAGGCTTTATTCAGGTTATGTGGCATTGGGTTCAGTTCCTTCAAATCAGGGAGAAGACAGAAAACGCACAATATGGTTATTATGCTAATAATCACAAAGTAAAACATTTCTATCTTCCCCTTTCTGGATTTCGTTGCCACAGCAGACTTGAAGGGCAGAATTAAAACAACTAATAACAACTAATCTCTTGTATATATTCAGGCTGTAAAAGGCTGAGGGACTCATTTAATTAGATGTGCACATCTATATTCCTTATAGAGTATACAATTAGCAAGATGTAACAGCTGCACTTAGAAGGCACTGGAATATCTAATGTTCTGAGTATTTTGAAGTTGAATGGAAATCAATTAATTGCATTGAGCAGAAAGAAGACATATCTGAATGGCTTATAGAGTTTGATTTTTTTTCCTTCCAGAATTATTTTCACTTCAGGAACCACTCATGTTTGTCAGCTAACATGCTTATTTCACAGGAATCACTGATACTTTTTGGGACATTGGCATGTACATGATGTACCATGTGCACAGTGATGAGTCTTTCAGCCTGCCAAATCAGCTGCTGTGTCACTAGAGTTATAACATCTATGTTCGCTGGAAAAAGCAAATGAGACTTTCTCTAGGTTACTCATCATCAGAAGTTAGATAGGTGGGTACTGGAGACATGAGTTTTTTTATTCCTTTCTTTGGAAGTTTGTTTGGAACCATTGTAAATCTTAGTTTTCTGAGGTTTCACATGTTTTTTTAAAATCACTTAATTCATTTTGCATTATCATTTTATTTTTGTTTACATCTTCTAACCATAAGTTAATTTTTGTTAAACTTATAGATATTTAAAACTTAAATATCAGGAAAGGCAGTAAGGTGACCACTCTTCTACTGGAAGAAGGAATACAAGACAGAGCATGTGTAAATGCTGATTTGTATATATAGATTTTTTTTTAACCCATTTAATTGTGTCCAATTCTTGGATACTGTCTGGACAAATCCCTGCAGTTTTCTTGGCAAGGTTTTTCAGAAGTGGTTTGCCATTGCCTCCTTCCTAGGGCTGAGAGAGAGTGACTGGCCCAGGTCACCCAGCTGGCTTTGTGCCTAAGGCAGGACTAGAACTCATGGTCTCCCAGTTTCTAGCCTGATGCCTTCACCACTACACCAAACTGGCTCTCATATATAGCTACTGATTTACAAATTATTACAATTTTAACCGAAAAATACCTCATTTTAATGGAGAAGACTGTGATCAAGTGTCTCACAAATGGATAGGTGTTCACTCTTGATGAGAAATTTAGTCTGTTGTTCACCTGTTTTAGGGATCTTTAAACTAGGTTTGGATTGGACAATCTGTAAAGATAACTGGTTATCCATACAATGATGCGAAGTTAGTGAGTTATAGCCAATTGTCATGACTCTGTCTCCCTTGCCTTGGAGAAATAGCAGGAGATATATGTGATAGATTTATTTTTTAGCAGAAAACATCTTTCACTTTAATTGAAAGATATAAACTTACAGTGAAACTGACAGATCTCAGGATGGTAATATCCTGTCAGGAAGCTCAGAGCACAGTAATTAACCAGAAGGTTGATTGCAGTTTCCTCTGGCTACAGAACAAATTATTATGCTACAACTATTCATAGGCCCACCTGCTTTTTACTATTAAACCCATAAGAGCTTTGCTTTGCTGGAAAACAAAAGCTAAAGTAAGGAAGAGGATTACCTGGACGGAACTGCTTCACCATAACAAAGCATTGCCGAGAAATATTGAAGATAAGAATGGACACACTGAGAATAGAAAAGAGAAAAAGCATCACAAGACCACAGATTAATGAAGTTTAAGAAAGTAACGTGCTATACTGAGAGTCTTGAGTTTCAATTGGTTAAGGGCTAGGTCTTAAAAGGCAAGCACATGAGTTAACAGACACTACTATTAAATGATAGTTGCACAAGTGAAGAAGCTATTTTTGATTTAAGGGAGATTTTATTTATTTATTTATTTATTTTTCAAATTTTATCACCGCCCATCTCCCCTGAAAAGAGGGACCCTGGGCTGTCTAAGATCACCTGGTTTTGGAGACAATACCTCTGGAACAATGTAAGGAATCTGCTCCATTGAAATCCTCGTGCAATGAAAAATTCCCACCATTGAAAATATTGAAAAAAAAATGGACATCCAGTGACATTATCACATCATTGGATGGCTTTCAGCAGCACAGTGTAAGTTGGGAAGCTGATTTTTTTACTCTCTAATCTCTCCAATGCTGCCCATCCCTGTTATAGATAAAGATACCCTAGTAATACAGAAGTTGGAAAAGGGGACAAATGCTGCTACTTTCTCTGAAAACACTACATCAGTGACCAGTGGTCTGAACTCAGAAGCCAGGGCACAAATGGGACAAAATTATTGGCTTTGGAAATTTTTCTCTCATGCAAATACTGCTTTGGTACAATAAATTATTTTCTTTTGTTAAGTCAGATATATGAAGCTTTTACACAACAAAACAGAATAAATTTTCCATATTTTTTATAGAAAAACAATTTTATCTTTTTAATTATTTTACCGGCAGCTTTATTGCCAACTTCTTGACAAAATTTTTTTTAATTGATGTACATGTTAGGTTTCCATGATAGCTTGTTAGCCATCTAATATTAATTTTGATTGATGTCTTGCCCTATTCCAAAAGTTCTGGAATCTGTACAGATGGCTGAAGGGGTACATTTGAAAATCAGTGTGGATATAATACATAAAAATGGAAGATGACATTTGAACATTGATTCACTTGGTATTCTAACACAACTAGTTGCAACATTTATAACTAGTGAACACAATTAATGGCTTTATTGAGACTCTCTATCCACTAAAACCCAGAATTTTGAGTGAGGAACGTTGAACTAATACTTTGCAGGACTGTTTATTGTTCAGTGATCTTTGCTGGTTCTCTCTGCCACTGGGAGAGATGAGGGGGTCAAAAGACAAAAGCATTTGCAACACAAGCTCTGCCCTTTTTGTATGTGCATCGTAACTCCATATACACATACGAAGGGGATGGAATGTGCATTGCAATGATGCAACATTACTTTTTCATTTCATTTCCAGTTTGGAGCTCCACAAATGCACTGCATTAATTATTCTGAAATTTTGCAGGTTGGTTAGTTACGGGTACCTCTATGCTGCATAACATAGTTATAATAATTGTCCAGAAAAGCAATATTGGCACATTCCTTTTTGAACCCTAAATCAGTATTGCTGTTTTAGTATGACCCTATCCCAAACCTATTAATCTGAAACTTGGCTGGCTTAATTCGTTCGGAAGAGTCAAGCAAGGCTGAAAATTCCATCCAATCCACCCTCTGTGATCTTTATTTAAACATTTTTAATAATTTGTTTTGTTTTGCTACCCTTTACAGTATCCAAGAGATATGAAGAAATAAATGTAGATCTAAGATCTGTGGAGATCCAGAATCAGAGTGAAATTAATTCAGGCTTATCCATTTCATTATGGAGAAATGAAGACCTGTTCAAAATTACACATTTTTTGCTGGTGACCTGAGTTCAGCTGAATCAGGTACACATAACCAAAAGTTTTAAAGGATATTGATTCAAAGGTTGCAATGTTATTAATGATTCAACTTTATTTCTGTTTTTTTCCTACATGAGCAGATAAGCCACATTTCTAGGATTTGATACTGGAATTTCTTCTTCAAACTATTGCAAAGTTAATGTTTTCAGACAGGAGGGATTCTGTCAAGCATAGATACAAGTAAGGAAGCTTACATCACTTATATTTAAAAGTATCCCAAATTTTCTTTTATATCTATATTATGTAAGGAAACCTATCTCCAGAAATGTTTCCTCTACTGGAGAAGGATTATTTAAAAATTCTTATCTCCTTTCATCATCTCCATTGCTACTACTATTTTACTAGTGATTACTTTCTCCCACATTCTTTAAATGTCAATTTTTTTCCATTCTGTTTGTAAATGTTCTTATTTAAAAAAATAAGGTGAAAGAAATTCTCATTCAACGATATCCATCAAATTTAATTGAAAAGCTGTTCTTAAAATAAAGAGAATATGCTATACCTTCCTACCATGTAATTATTAAAAATTAGTTAACTTTTAAAAATTTAATTAGTTAAATTAGTTAAAAATTGTCAGGAAGAAAAAGACAGCAACCCCAATTCAGCATATACAGATGTTGTTGAAGTCCTAAGAATTCACATTTTATAAAGCTAAACTCTCAAAGTTTTGTGCTTTTTTTAATAAAAAAAAATCAAGTTAGTTCTGTTCAACGTATATAGACAGTTGAGAATTTTGTTAAATTCTTCTTTACAAATGAAGAAAAGGAAATTTTCACCTAAATTTTAAAAGCCTCATGAAATTAGAGTTCACATTTCAACAAAGAGACAGAGGGAGACTGGATAATGATTTCTTGAAAATGAGGTAACATGTGCCAACTCACTGAAGAATGGGTTATTTTCTCCCTTGAGATTTAGTCACTTAAAGACATGTACATAACAGATGGAACAATCAGAACCAAGCTGTCAAAGTTAAGGAACAAGATCAAATTAAACTTGAATGAAATAGTGCTTTCATTACAACTGTCTTGTTTCTTTGCCATCTTGAGACAACAGGGAATATTCAAGCATAAAGGATTTATACACGTATTTTTTAACAAAAGAACTAATTATTTGTTAATTCTATTAATAAATATTCCTGAAAGTGATTTTTCGTGTTTCAGTTGAGAAATAAATATTTTACTTTATGATATTAAATATTATTTAATAACATATTTGATATTTTACATAATAGGAATATTATATTTAATTTACTGCTTTATTCAAATATTTTTACTTTATTAGACATAAATTTGATGATCTAAATAGCCCTTCCAATTTTGATTTTACAAGAACAGTTTGTAGACAATTGCTTTCCATAAAAACACTAAATTTCATTAGACTGGAAGTGTCCAGAAGCTGAGATAAATGCAGATGTAAGGATCAGGGATGACATTTTGAATGAGAAGGTGAATCTCAAAACAGCACTTCTTTTAAGCATTTGAATAATCATAAGGAATTTTGCATATACCTATTTATTTCCTCTCCACCAACAAATACAATTCAAGGCAACCAGTCATCGGGAATTTTCAGGTCCAATTTTTTTTTAAGTCTCATTTTTGCCAATGAAAACACAGCCTTACTTTAGATAAAACAATATGGGGCAAGGATGGGTTTTATCACATTAGACAAAACTTGCAAGGCTTCCCCATAACTGGGGAGTATGAGGCCTGGGGTGGTTCCTTTGATATGTAAGCCATTTTTCTCAGCTTGTTCCCAGTATAAGTTTTTTTTGCTGCTGCTGTTTTGGTTTGGTTTCTTGCTTAGAATGAATAGGGAGAGGGATTCGGGAGAATTCCTTTTCAGGGAAGGGGAATTACTGAATGTCAGAGGGCGCTTCAGATTTAATTTGCTATATTCTGCTTTCTTGGATCTTATTTAGAACCAGCTCAAAGAGAGTTGTACTCCAATTGTAAGTAAAGCCAGACTTTTTAAACAGAAGAATCATAGATGTTCATATGAAGCTATAATGACTCAAAATGATATCATGCATGTCATGATGTCATTGTGCTGTGGTGGAAAGCTTACCCAACAACTGGAGAGGATCCAAAACAAACTGGTTACAGAATCACTGGAATCTTGCACCCAGATGAGCCAAGAGCAAGAGCCCCAAAATTACATTGATGTTGTTTAAAGATGGTTTGAGCATGCACATATACCAATAGGGTACCCCAAGAGAGAAAGAATTGCTTTACAACTCTAAGGGAAACATGGTTATCATGATATGAAGACATTACAGACCATAGATGTCCAGATTTCTTGGAATGCAATATTATTTTATCTTGGAAAGACGGAGAGAGAAAAGAAGCATGCAGTACACATCCTTGAATCTACTGCCTCTGCTCAAGGTGTAAATTCTATAGGTATTTAATCACCAACAGGCAAGAAATATTTATTTACATATTTAAAGGAACTACCAAAAATACATCTTAAAGAAATGGTTATAAGACAGTATAATTAATTCAAGCTAAATTCTTGTTCTGATGCTCCACATCGTAAATAACATCTATGTAATGATATCATGAGAGCCAGTTTGATGTAGTGGTTAAGGTGCCAGGCTAGAAACCAGGAGACTGAGAGTTCTAGTCCCGCCTTAGGCACAAAGCCAGCTGGGTGACCTTGGGCCAGTCACACACACTCAGTCCTAGGAAGGAGGCAATGGCAAACCACTTCTGAAAAACCTTGCCAAGAAAACTGCAGGGCCTCGTTCAGGTGGTCTCTGAGAATCGGACATGACTGAACGGATTTTAAAAAATGATATCATAATATCTGACCAAAGTATGTAAGTTGTGTTATTTGCATCATGATTCAGGTGTTGTTATTCCTCCCCCCTGCCCATCCTCACAGAAGTGAGAAGGATTTTGGAATTTCAAACACCCCTACATATGAAATTTGTCATAATCTTTACTTAAATCAGGATAACCAATTTTGGGCTGCAAGTGGGAATTCTAAAGAAAAGATGGGGAGGGGATTCCATCACTGAATTTCTCTCTCTTATTCTCTTTCTCTCTCACACATAGAGAAAGACAGAACTTGCTGCTTTCCCCATATTGTACTGGGAATGTATCTGGCAACATAATACACAAAAGATTACATCTGATCAAGTATTATGTTATCAGAATGCCAAAACAGAACACAAGAGCAGGAAAAGAGTAGGCTTTCCTTGGAAAGTCATGAGGCCTATACAAGAATTTAATCTGAAATTGACATCAAAAGGTCCTGAACAATAAGTCTCATGTGCAAACATGCCAGAAATGCATACAATTCGTTTTTGTTCTTACTCCCTCCCTGGAGAATACAGTCAACAAAACTTTGTTTCAGGTGCAGTGGGATGATGAGAGATGTATGAATCATTGTACACTGTATGGAATAGACAAGGGTAAGAGAAAAATATTGGATTGAGATGGCTGCTTTGATTTGCATATATTCCTCAAATTGAAGGGATATTTTTAAACACATCATAGCCTAGGATTGCCCCACTGAATCCTGTGCACTAAGGAGATCTGTATGTGCACTGAACTGTCCCCAGAGGTCTTTGATACCTAAGTTACATCAGGGATGCTATGCCTCTGCCAGACTTTCAGGTTCTACTTTATTCAACAAGTAAATTCATATGATAGAACTGTCACTATCACTGTGCATCATTCTACCAATAGATGCTAGCCAGATATACTTCTGAATTAGCATGCAGTTTGTATTTCTCCAAATCAACAACTTACCAAGCCTGCTCAAGCATGTTATTTTTACTCTGTATGTCTGTTTTCCAGCACTGCTGTTGCATGTTAATTTCTTTGCTCAATCCTTACGTTTTGCCACTTTAATAAAATATGATTCCTTGATCCCTAAACTCAACAAATCTTTGCTATTACTTCTTATATACTTTTTTATGGAGCCAGAATTAATATAATTTTTCTTCAGCACAATTGTTTAAGCAATGCTTGTGGGATCTAACAATCTTACATGCCATGATTATCTCCTAGAATGACTTGGGTCTCAATTCAAAAATATTTATTTGATAAGTTTCCTTAGATATTTATCTCAATTATAGAATTTCTTTAAGAAAAAATGTGAAAAAGTGAATTTTGCCTTGATACATTATTTATCAAGAATTATTCAACTGCTGGAAGAAAATTATATAGATTCTTCTTTCAAGTGGCTGTGATTTCTTTTTCTTTAATTCAATCCTATAAATAATTCTTGAATATTAAAATCGTAATAGTACCTGAATGACAAGTAATTTTAATGGGATCAGAGAAAGCAAATAGGGGAAACACATTCCCTTCCTCAAATCAATGTTTAATTTTTGAAGTCAGTTACTGTATCTCCTGATATATTGATGAAGCTGCATCTCGTCCAGAATGCCTTGGCATGCCCATGTGACACCCCTGCTTTGCAAGTTGCACTGGATGCCATTATGCTTCCAGGTGCGATTCAAGGTGCTGGTTATCACCTATAAGATTCTACATGGCATAGGAACCTCCCATTTGAGGGATTGCCTATCTCCTGCAGTTTTTGCCTGGGCAGCAAGATCTGACAGAGTAGGCATACTCTGGGTTCCCTTGATAAAACAGTGTCATCTTTTGGGACCCAGGAACCATGCGTCCTCTGTTACGATGCATGCCCTCTGGAATGAGGTCCCCCCACACCCTGAGATATGAATAGCTCCCACCTTGATGGCATTCAGGAAGGCCTTAAAGTTGTGGCTGTTCTCCCAGGCCTTGGGGAAGGGTGGATGGAACCTCCCTTGTTAGAGATAATTGCTATTTTTTGTTTTTGTGTTGATGTTGTTCTCCAGACTGCCATTGTGTCATTTTTCTTCTTGTATTTTTATTTATGTTATTGTATTTGTATTTTGTTTTATACTGTGAGCCACCAGAATTGCTCTGGAGTCAGGTGGCGCCAAAATCAAATCAAATCAAATCGTGCAATAAGATAAACATAGTAGTATTGCCTTCTTTTATCAGTCAGGTCCAAAGAACAATTTATATTGGAGAACACACACCTGCTCAATTCCAGGGGCAATACGTTAACACCACATCTTTTAATTAGTGTACTCCTTTACTTTCCTAGAACTTTGGCCATATGGTAATACAGGGACACTGAAGAGTAAATGTGTGCATACTTGCATAATCTTTAGTAGCTCATCCTTAGTCCTTCAAAAAATCATGCATTTCCCCCCAAAAGGCAACACTTTCTCAAGGGGCTATTGAAGATGTTGTGCATTACAAAAGAAAAGCCACACAAAAACACTTAGCCTTTCACACTAATTACTAATAAATCCACTTTATTTAGAAAAGAAAAAAGAAAAGGAAAAAAAGGGGGAAACTCTGCTCACAGTTACTCATGCCCTTCCTTCTGCATGGACTACTGTAATGTGCTGTTCATGGAGCTGCCCTTGAAGAATATCCAGTAGCTTCAGCTGGTGCAAAATGTGGCGACATGGGCAGTTAGTTATGTGTGCCCCTAAGAGGACACACATTACACCTCTGCTTTGTGGGCTGCATTGGTTACCAGTCTGCTTCCAGGTCCAATTCAAGGTGCTGATTTTGACCTTTAAATCCCTACATGGCATGGTGCCAGGTTGTCTGAGGGACCGCCTCTTCCCCATTACATCTACCCATCCCATCAGGTCTGGCAGGAGACACATGCTGTGGGTCCCGTCTGCAAAAGAGTTCCATCTGATGGGACCTAGGAGGTCAGCCTTTTCTGCCATGGTACCTGCCTTCTAGAACATCACCTCTCCCAACACTCATGGCCTTCCAGAAAGCCCTTAAAACGTGTTTTTTTCAGCAAGCCTGGGGATCCCCTCGTAATAGGGATCCCCAGCCATGTGTTGGCTGTATTATGTGTAATATTCTCCTGCTTGTGGTCTTGTTTTTATCTATATTCGTTGTTTTAATTGTTTTTAATTATTTTGGGAGTATGTTTTAATAGGAGATTTTACTGTACACCACCCAGAGTCACTTTGTGTGAGATGGGTGGCTCTATAAATTTGACAAAAATAAATAAACAAAAAAGAGGGAAGTACAGTGATCTTAAATCTGCTTCTTTGCACTGCTCACAATAAAAGAAGATTCAAAAGCACAGTTCAGTATTTAAAACTTGGCAATAAAAATACAGAGATATTTTAATTTTATTTTAATTGGGGTGTGTGTGTGATTAATAATATGATACTGCATCAAAGAAAGTTACAGTGTTGTTACGCAACAATTTCCTGTGAGTTATATTTGATAATGATTTTGATTTAATGTAAATTCAACAACTCTGATGATTATCTTTTGTTCACAACCTCGTCATCAGTATTTTTCATTTAAACTACCAATACCTTGAACATACCACATTTTCTTGCTTCTCTGTTCATTTGAACTGGAGCCTAAATGTACTTCAAAAACCTCTTTGGGGTATGTACTGTATGTGTCTGTTCATGTGTATGTGTGCCTTTGCTGAAGCATGATAAAACAATGTCTTTTCTGTAGGAGGATACATATGAACATGGGTTGAAGGAAAATTTTTGAGTATTTATACTCCTTTAGGGTCAGTTAAGACTCCAAATATACAAGATGTCTTTTTAAAAATCCTGTTTTTAACTCAAGACCCTGTTCTTTGAAATACTATGAGCAGTAAGCCCTGCTGTTTTTGTAATCCAGCTCATAATAGAGTAAGAAATGGTATTAACTATTGCATAAACACCCACTGTATCTTTGAAATATAAACTACAACTACATATTATTACAATAGTTTATGCTGCTTGCAGTGTTTTTATTTAATAAGTATATAAAAGAATGAAGAAAATTTAAATACGTTTTCCAACATCAGCACACATGTATCAATGGATAAAATAGGATTGTAAACAATCATCAACAAGAATAGGAAATTGGCTATCCGGCCAACTTTCCTCGTAGACGCTGCATTAAATTACCACATGTATTTTGTGTACAATTAAAATTTAAGAAGTTCTGATCTTTCTTATACTAGATCAAATTATTTACTATATTTATGTGGTCCTGTGTTGTCTACTCTGACTGGAACTACAGAAGGTGTTCAAGATGTCAGGCAAAGAAGGTCTTTCCAATCAGCAGACCTTCGATCTTTTACATTGTACATTGAATACACAATGAAAGGGGACCACAGAACATCTTTTCATTGCAGAAGATCTCTATTCATTATCTGGCTTACCCAGTTAAACAACTAAATAAAAATCCTGCTTCCTTCCTTCTCAATTTCTACTGAGCTGGGATGCATCAGATTATGACTGTTGGCTCATTCAGAGATAAACTATGGAAGAATTCTTATATGCCTATTTGAAGTAAGCAATTCTTGAGGCAGTATGGAGCAATGCGCTTCATAATTTAAAACACACACACACACAATTTGTAATATAGTATCACTTCTTAGTGAAGCAAGCTGTTAGTTTAAATAAACATATGAAAAGCAAATATAATAATATAGAAGGATACAATTAAGGTGAATTCGTTTTTTTCTAAATAAACATATTCTAAAATATCATGATTTCAACTCTAATTTCTGTTCAGAACAAAGAAATATAACATATATTAAAAAGCAACCTTGTATTAAAATCCCATTAATATCCAAATCAGCTTTTCCCCCAAATTATAGAACTATTCATGCAAAAATCAGTGTTCTATCATACTAGAACATCATTTGGAGTGTGATCCAGCAATATACTTGAAAACAGATTAAAGTCCAAGATCATAATACTGACAATGAATCGAAAACAGCCAAGGAGCATAGAGACAAATATACTTTCCAAAACATTTAAAACTGGACACCATACATAGAGGTTCCTGTCTTGATGCTAGTAGTCTCTGAGCCAAAATAGGAGAGCTGGAATGATTGATTTAAAATAAAATATACAGAGTACAGATATTCTGCCTTAAAAGAAAGCCTATCCTCATCCTTATACTAATTCATTTTTATTCTAAAGTTACTCTGGAAAGCAATCCCCATGTAACATAAACCAAAGGCTGTAAAACATTTTTTAAAATTAACCCTCAAACTAAGTCTAACCATAAGCCCAAAAGAAGCCTAACTCTAATCCTATATTTAATATTATGCCAATACACATTTTTTTACTTTAAAGTTATTCTGATGAGTAATGAATACTTAACTGAAAGCTAAGAACATCACTCATCATGAAAAATCACCCTAAAACTAATCTTCAAACCAAATTTAACCACATATCTAAAAAAACCCCGTAATTTTACCTTCACCTTTATGCCAGTACAATTTTCTAATTCTTAAATTTTCTCTTGTGAGCAGTCCCTGGGTAACATGAACCTAACCATAAAACATGACCCTAAAGCTAACCCTAATCAAAGATCCACTAATTTAACTAGCTTGATTAATATATTTATGCTGCAAAATTCCTTTTCACGATGGATAAAAAGGAATATGTGTTTCTTTACCCATTTGCATTCTCTAATGTCTGATGCAAAATATGTAACCTAGGTTGCATGATCTTCCCCATATTGAGTTAAACATGCAAAGAATTAATGCCATGCATTTTGCATTTTGCCACAAGAAGGCATTCAGTATTTTTTAAAAGCAACAAGGTCAATAAAAAGATAGTTAATGTATGAACTAGGCCTCCTTAAGATGGTGAAGCTACCGCAACACCAGATTTGGAGTTTAATACTGCAGATGGATTCCTACAAAATGAGATTTTAAAACTATGTATTAAAAATGGAATAGCACCAGAACCTGAATTAAAAATTAAAGATGTATCTAGAAGAAATATACAGGATACCAAAGTAGAAAGTGGTACACTGAAGGAAGAGGGCTCTGTGGCAGGAATTTTCAGCACAGGAGAACATGATGGGTTGGTACAAATGTAGTATTCATGAAGGTCTGTAGAAGTGTACTTTGTGTATTGTTGAATGATTGAGCTGTCTTGTGGATAAACTGCTGAATGTTGGTCCATGCTCAAGTTCAGGCCTATATGAGGGCAAAGCTTGCATACATCTTTGCTTCTATTGCATTTGCAGATTTCCTGTTCAGGGTGACCTGGACACTTTTAGAGAAAGTCAAGATCCCTGCAGACCACAGTTTTGTGGGTTTGTTTTGGGATATAATCACTTGTATTCACTCAGAGTATAAACCAGTTGTACAGAGCTAGATGAAGTGAATAGGGCAATGCCTTGTAGTGAACGCTAGAATTCTTTTGAGCTTTTGGTACCTGAGGAAGTGAACAGGATTTTCTATCAGTATGACGTTTGTCACCTGTGGACTGTATCCATGCCCATCCCAATTGGCTGGATTCAAGAGTTAATGCCTCTTTGAAAGAAGGTGAGATGCCAGCAACCATAAGGAGTTGGTGATGTACTATAATTGTATGTTCAGAGTCTGAGAGAGATTCATATATTGACCATCTGGATATTTCTCACCTATCAGTTAAAAGGACTGTATAGTAAGCTGTGAATAAAAGACTGGAACAGTCTCCACCTTAACAGGAGATAAACTGAATCCTGCCATTGAGATTTTTATAATATTTTCTCTATCCTCTTTCAATATATCTTGTTAAAAGAAACTACGGGGGGATCTTGCTTTCTGTTGAAGTAAGTGACCAAGAGATATATGAATCCTTTCTAGAAGAGGTCATCTCTGAATTCAGCCATATTGGACAACTTCCATTTGGTCTCCAACCTCCCTGTTTGGGGGAAGGTTTTTGAAGGATGGTGGGGAATCAGTACACAGAATCCTAGAGAAAATGGATTATCTTACTTTCTTTTTGATCAAGATTTGAGCCCAGATATGAGACAGAAAGCTTTGGTTACTCTGGTGGAAAACTTTCATCAGGAACTAGAGGGGACTGCATCCCTCCTGATCCAATTAGATTTCTCAGTGACATTCAACACCATTGGCCATGATATCTTTCTTGACTGCTTGTGAGAGTTGGGTTGGAGGTACCGTGTTATGATTGTCCCACTACTGCTGAGTGGGCAGTTCCAGTCAGTAGTCAAGGGAAAAGAATGATTAAGCACATGTTTGCTCCAATGTGGGGTATCATAGAGCTCTATACTTTTACCTACAGTTACTTAATATCTATATGAAACTGCTGAGAGAATCTGTCAATTAGGGGTGAAGTATAATCAATATACTTAAAATACTTAACTGTATATTGCCTTCCTGGGCCACATGTAGATGCTACTGAGTTGGTATCTGGATGCTATCAGGGACTGAATGAGAAGAAATAATGGAAGACTTAAACTTTTGCAAGATAGAGCTGTTGTTTGTCCAGAGACATCTTGGCCTCTCTGAAACGCTAGTTTCAGTTTTGGGTCTGGATGGAATTATGCTTCCGCTGAAGCAGTGGGTCTGTGACTTGGGGGTCCTCTTGGATTATCAGCTCCTGCTTGAATAGAGTGCAATAGTAGCTAAGGGGGGCTATGCCAAGCTTTGGCTAGTGCATCAGTTACAGATTTGTAACTGGACAGGAGGCATTGGTGACAGAGATTCATACCTTTAATACCATGGACTACTGCAACATGCTCTATGTGGGCTGCCTTTGAAAACTATTTAGAAACTGCAACTGGTACAGAATAGTGGCCTAACAGCAGGCAGGTAAATCCTGCCATTGAAGAATTACACCTATTTTACAAACACTGCACTGCCAGAAGACTGTAGGGCCAGATTCAAAGTGCTTTATAGGATTATCTATAAAGCCTTATTGCCCCAAATCTTTCTATCTTGCCTTATTGTGGCAGGTTCTGTGTACATTCTGGGGAGGGATGACTGAAGAATGTTAGTATGTGCCAAAAGTAAATACTGTCAGAAGGGTCATTCAAAGTGTGAAGGTAATCCCCAGCTGCCCAGCTAAAACAAGCAGGTACCTATATTGTGCAACAACAATATAGGAACATGCTGGAAGCGGATGATCACAGCAAAGGCATCATTTCATACTGTGCAGCAGAAGGCAATGGTAAACATTCCTATATTACATCTGTATCTGTATCTGTATCTGTATCGACAAGACCCTGTGTGGAATGTACCATCGACAGATAGCTGAGGTGGCTGACCTTGGAAAATCCTACCAGTGGCTGGAAAGGGCTGGACTAAAAGACAGCACTGAGGCACTGATCATAGCAGCACAAGAACAGGCACTAAGCACCAGATCTATATAAGCAGGGATCTACCACACTAGAGAGGACCCAAGGTACAGACTGTGCAGAGAGGCCTCAGAGACAGTTCAACACATAGTGGCAGGGTGTAACATGCAGGCAGGAACAGCATACATTGAACGGCACAACCAAGTAGCTGGCATTGTGTATAGGAACTTCTGCACAGTGTATGGCCTAGACCCTCCCAAGTCCAGATGGGAGATTCCATAGAAAGTTGTGGAGAATGACAGGACTGTGATCCTGTGGTACTTCCAGATCCAGATGGATAGGCAGGTACTGGTCAATCAAGCAGACATCGTTGCAGTAGGCAAGGACCAGAAGACAGCGATGGTGATTGATGTAGCGATGCCAAGTAATAGCAACATCAGGAAGAAGGTGTATGAGAAGCTGGAGAAGTACCAGGGCCTGAAGGAAGAACTAGAGAGGATGTGGAAAGTGAAGGCCAAAGTGGTCTCAGTGGTGGTAGAAGCACTCGGGGCTGTGACTCCTAAGCTGGGAGAGTGGCTCAGGAACAACATCAGAGCTCTCTGTCCAAAAGAGTGCAGTGCTAGGAACAGCTAAGATACTGCGCAGAACCTTCAAACTCCCAGGCCTCTGGTAGAGGACTCGAGGTTGAGGAAGACACATACCACCCATAGGGGTGAGAAGGGAATTTTATATATAATAATAAACCAACTTTACCTACTGCATATAATATAATATACCAATACAGCCAATAAAAGGTAATTGATGATATAGTGCCCTCACATCAGATAATACTCAATACTACTAATCAGATAATACTACTGTGGAAAAGCTGAGGATCTTTCAGAGTATTAATAGTGTATATGATGTGACTAGATTTAAAAACTTCAGGACATCTAGTTGCTCATTTTGCCATGCAGGCAAAGAACATTCAAAGCTGCAACGAGAGAAGTACAGTGGGGATATTGAATGTATGAGGCACAAACAAGGGAAAGCTCAATCTGACGACTGATAAGTTATTTAAGAAATGCATTTGTGAAAATAGACCATCAAGGCTTTCATTAGCTAAACTGAGATTGCTACTTGATGATGATGGTTTTAATTTACTGGACTTGCAGAACTATAATTGGGCTTATATTTTATCAGCCGTAAGTATACAAAATGAAAATTTAGTAGAATATCATATTCTATGTGTTGGAGTGTTATTATTTATTATCATTACAATCATGGCAAGTTCTTGGATCAATGTACAGTAGAAAAATGTTTTATTTCCAGGAGTGTATTCTGCAACAAATCTTTGGGCTTTACTAGAGCATAGATTAGATTTTGAGATTAAGACTCATGAATATTTAATTCTTTGGAAGAATTCTAGATTAAAAATAGATGGTAAAATGTTTTATAGGAAACGATGGTTGGAAGCTGGGATAGTGACTTTAAATCAATTATGACATAAATTATGACATAAAGATAGTAAAGATAGACAGCCAGTTTGGTCTAGTGGTTAAGGTAATGGGCTAGAAACCCCGAGACAGTGAGTTCTAGTCCTGCTTTAGGCATGAAAGCCGGCTGGATGACCTTGGGCCAGTCAGTTGGGCTCAGTCCAACTCACCTCACAAGGTTCTTGTTGTGGGAAATAGGAGGAGGAAGGAGTATTAGGTATGTTCGCTGCCTTGAGTTATTTATAAAAATAATAAAGGCAGGATAGAAAATAAATAAATAAATAATAGTCCTCATTTAATGACAGTAATTGGGACCAAAATTTCCATTGCTAAGCGATGCAGTCGTAAAATGTGATGTCATGTGACTGCATTGCTTAGCAATGGCAATCCTGGCAGTCCCTGTTGCCGTCATTGAGGATTGCGGGTCGTTAAGGAGGACCTTCTCACCACTTCCTGCCTGCTTCCAACAAGCCAAGTCAATGGGGAAGCCTGCAGGAAGTCACGAGTCTTGGGTGGCTCACAAGCAGGCCAGCGGATGGGTAAATGGCCGCTGTGGTGCGAGCACACCTGGGCGCAGGGTGGGTGCTCCAGAGGGCAGGAGAGTACACATGTGGCTGCTGCAGCTTGGCATGAGCATGGTTGGGCGGGGGAGGGTGTGCTACGGAGTGTGGGAGGGCGTTCAGTAAAGTGATGGGAGCAGGAGTGACCTGCAATTTTCCCTGGCAGCTTCCCCATTGACTTTGCTTGTGGGGAGCTGGCAGGGAAGGTCACAAATGGTAATCATGTGACCACAGAATGCTGCATCTGTTGTACTGCAAGTGCAAGCCAGCTGCCAAGTGCTAATCACGATAATGTGATTGTGGGGGTACTGGGACAACTAGAACTTTGAATGGTGGTTGTTAACTGAGGGCTACCTGTAATGTTTACTTTAAGGATTTTTCTCAGCTTCAAACTGAATTTGGTCTTCCTAGTTCACAATACTTGCAGTATTTTCAATTTAAGAATGCTCTGACGACCCAATAGGAGCCAGATGCCTTGGTTGCTTCAAAGTACTTGAGGTGCTTTCTTATCTGATAGAATCCATGATGGAAGTTAAACCCACAATATATCTTTACCAAAAGTTAAAGAACATTCTTAAAGTGGATAATACTTCAATATATCAATCACAGACTAAAGAATTAGAATTTTCAATAATGTCTCATTAATGTTTGAAAATCTTTAAAAATGTTTATTGATGGATTTGAGACTAAAACTGACTCATCAAAAAGAAGAAAGCCAACAAGTTTCTACAATATCACCTTGAGCATATCGCCACCATTTTCAAGGAGAACATTGGGAATTGCTACGACATTCTGAACATCACTGATAGCAACTAGAGGAACTGTGGAATGAAATTAAAAACTGTTAAAGATGAATGTGAAAACAGCTGCCCAAGGCCAAGAAACAGAAGAAAGCAAACTGGATGGCAGAACAGATGGTGAAAATTGCCAAGAGGAGAATAGACACCAAAGCCAAGAAAGACAAAGATCTCAGGAAGGAACCTTGAATACACTATTTCAGAAGGCTGTGAGACGAGACAAGAAGCAGTATTATAACTTCTGTAAAGACACTGAAGATGCAAACAGACATGGAAAAACTGAGAAAGTCTTTCCCAAGATCTCTGATCTCAGAAGGAGGTTCCAATCGCAAATAGCTTTGCTAAAGAATTCCAAGGCACAGATAGGAACTGATTCAAAGAAGACCAAACAGAGATGGAAAGAGCATACTGCTATGCTGTACAGTAGAGATATCAACTTCCAAGATACCTTAGTCCCTATTTACAAGAACTTCTCATACTAGAACATGAAGTTAGATCAGGATTCCAATCATTACCAAATCAGTAATTGCAGGAATAATTATTTACAGAAATATGGCAAGCTACAGAAGAAGAATCAGTAAAGGTTGTAATCAAACAATTCCAGCAAACCTGAAGAATGACACAGTCGCCAACAGATTGGAAGAGGTCAGTCTGCTGTCAGTACAAAAAAAAGGAGACTTAATAGAGTCTGTGTAAATCACCATTCAATATCTTCAATTTCATATGCTAGCAAAATAATGCTTAGGATAATCCAACACAGATTAGAGCCCTACCATAGAAAGGGAAATTCCAGATTTTCAAGCTGGTTTTTGAAAAAGCTGAGAAACAAGAAGCATTACTGCTGATGCATACTGGATAATTGAAAAAACCCAAAGAATATCCAAAAGAAGTATGTGCTTCATTGATTATACAAAGGCCTTTGATTGTATCAACTATGTCAAGCTGTGGAATGTCCTTAGTAGAATGGGAATCCCAGAACATCTCATCATCCTCATGTGAAATCTAAACATGGGACAGAAAGCCATATTCCACACAGAACATGGCAAAATAGACTGGGTCCAGGTTGGAAAAGGAACAAGACAAGGTTTTATAAATCAATCCAGAGTTCTCATTTGAGGCACAAATAACCAGGCTCAAATGATCATGTTTCTGATTATATTTATGCAAAATATATCTACTTTGTACCATGTGCCTTATTCTCAAAAGTGTTTAGTAGCTTGTACAATCTATATGGATCTGAAGTTCACAGTAAATATAATTTCAATGTTGTTATCTTAGTGGTTATTCAAATTTAGAATGTTATGAGTTCATTCAAAATACTTAATGTATCTTAATGTATCATTACTAAAAAAGGAAACTTTATTTTAACATGTACTGAGAGCTTAATGCACACTACGTCACAACTGAGACCACGAAAACAGAAACAGCCACTAAAAAATTCCATTTCAACAAACTATCTGTAATGTTGACAGAGTGATGGTAGAATAAATAATATGGAAGGAGTAAATAATGCACACCGCAAACATATAGTGCAAATGCTACAAGCACAAAAATCTAATAAATTACTGGCCACAGCTGACATAACCGAAGACCCAATCCATCATTAGTATCCTTTGAATGAACCAGAGTTGCCAACAGTGTTGAAGCTTTTGCTTGTGAAGAGATCTGAGTCATGGTTGTTCAGAACATAGGACAGCTGCCCTATATGCTGGAACAATCCTCCCTTTCCCTGCCAAGCTGCTTCAATACTAGTCATGCCTTCTTTTAATGGAGCATTTACTTTAATGGAGGTTCTGTTATGCCACATACTGAAGCATTCAAAGACGCTTCTTCCCCAACCCGATGCATGTGGTACAATACCATGCTGAACATAGGCTGTACCTGGAAACAAAGGATATGCTGAATCTTTAATCATGAATTTGGGACAGCCTCTCTCAAAATGAGTGTTCTGCTGTAGCAAGCACAGAGAAATTGACTGGGCATCACAATACCATGGTGGCAGAGGAAAGGGCAGCACATGCTTTAAGAGATGACCTGCATGGATGAAGCAAGCCTTCTAACCATATAGCCTTTATCATATAATACAACATTAACCAAATGCTAGTAAGACAAAGAGAGATTCCTGGAATGAGACTGGGGAGAGTTGAGCTCACATGGTATCAAGAGTTTGTTGATGTATAATTGGGTGATTCTGGGCTTAAGTCTAATTTCTTAGCCTTGAATTTTAAGGCTAAGATGGATGAGCCCAATTAGCTGAACATCTGAGGGAGAGAAAAATTCCAATATGATGAAAGAAAATAATATAGGAGGCTTTCAATGCAGGAAATATTCTATCAGGTTTTGCCTTGAAATAAAATTATAATCTAGCAGGAACAATTGCTGATGATATATTTGGGGTAGGCACGGGAGATAAAGAAGCATTTCCTATTCCTAGAATAATAGGAATTTTGCAGCATGGAGTAAATTGGTTCATTGAACACTGTGCTCTGTATGTAGTCACTAAAAAAGTTACAGGATGACAGCTGCTGGACATGTAAAGGCAACAAATGTTATGTGACCAGAGATGACTGGCATGACATGTGCATCTTATGCAATCATGTTCTCATCTGTCTTAAAAATGTTCTCTGGAAAGGACTTTTTAAAATTAGGACTGTCCCAAAACCAACACACAAACAAGCTTATAAAACATTACAACAATACAGAAAGAATGTTATTTTCTGAAGAAACAATTTACAGAATGGTTATATCCCAAAATAGCAAGGCATAGTGAGGTACTGCATTTTCAGCAACTCACTGATTTGTATAATTCTCCAGAGATAACCTCTAGAGAATGTCCTTCTCTTCTGCAAGAGATGTTTTTGAAGTGGCTTTCCTTGCTTTAGAATTCTCTTCCCTTGGAGGCAATGAGAGTAGCATAATTAAGAGCCAATTACATTTAACTTGACATAATGCCTTTGACAAGCTGGGTTAGTAGGGAGTAACTAGGCTGCTACCCAGATTTGTCATTTGTATTTTTCTGAATGGCCGGACAGACAAATTAAGCAAATGAATTAAGTGCCAAAGGCTAAACTACTATTCAAGTTTGAATCTAGCTTTTGCTGTGCATACACTAAGGAGTATTATTCTGTTTTTAGCCCAGAATAAAACAGCCCTACTCAAAACATTCTGCCAGAACATTCCAAAGTGGCTGCATTCCAACAGAATAAAATTTGAATGGCTCAAGTGTTCTGTGTTCCGACAGCAGAAAATTGGAAATGTTCTGAATACATCAGGCATCGAAAACATTGGGAGCTTGGGACAAATCTTTTGCTCACTTTTTTTCCCCCAGCCCCATGGTCAAGTGAATGATTAAAAAAACATTGCTTCTGTTGTTTCCAATAGGGATTTAAAAATGTTTTTGATTTTTTTTCTTTTTTAAAATATCTCCGTTTTTTGTAGATTATTTGCCAGGTAGCAGTCAGTATGTACTACCACCCTATCATATTCAAGCAACAAGTTGTTTTGCAATCTGTCTGCCTTATAGGAACAAGCTGAAAAGAAGGTTCTTTGCTAGATTTGTATGCCTACTTACGTTTTTGCAAAAACAAAAACCCTGCTTCTTAACTCTTGTATCAATAACAATGTTAACATTACAAAAACTAAATAAAATAATAATAGCAATATACTGTAATACCAGCAGTAAATGCATTTATCATATGTGCATAACTAGGCAAAGTATAGACATAAAAATAGCTATTAAAACAGCATTCTACCAAAAAAAAAACCCTGTAAAATGACAATGCCTGTAGACTAAAAGGTCCATAACATAAATACCGATCAACATACAGTAAATCGGTAAAAACGTACTAGTGCCCCAACCTCTATAAATGAACAAAACATGCATTTAAATGCACAGTACTTGTCTTTGCATTTGCAACTTAAAAGATCAGCAGCATATTTTAGGGGCTACATGCATCTTAGCCCAAGGCCTGGGAGAAAAGCCAGGTCTTCAAGGCCTCTGAAACACCTGTCGGGCAGGAGCGACCTGGATCTCAGGGGGAAACCTCATTCCAGAGGGCAGGTGCTGCTACAGAGAAGGTGAGCTTCTGAGGACTCAATAGATGGCATTATTTAATCACTCCATCCGGTCTAAAGCAATAGCATCATGACATGGCCAACTCCCTGTTGTTATATTAGTTAGCATACATTTAAAATAAACATAGTAATAATTTTGCACCAGCTGCAGCTTCAAACACAAGCACAAAGGTAGTCCCTCACAGGTAGTATTACAGTTCTCTAAATTTGAGGTTATCAGTACATGAACCACTCTAGTTAGGTTGTCCTCATCCAGAAAAAGCAGAGTAATCCAGCTGAAGCTGGTAATACTGTAGGGCAGTGCTGGCTGGGAATTCTGGGAGCTGAAGTCCACACATCTGAAAGTTGCCAAGGTTGAGAAACACTGCTGTAGGGACTACTCATGAAGGTCACTGAGGAAGTACAGCCCATTTAGATAACTCCACATATGAGCTCTGCTTCTCATGATTCAGTCTCAGTTTATGACCCTTATTCAGCATGTCACTGCACAATATTCAGACACTGATCCAAGAAATGCCTATTTTGATTTAAATGATATGGAAAAGTACTGCTGAATGCATCTGCACACTGGTGACACTTAACTCTAAAGTCCCTGAGGATCTTCCCCAATGATTTTATATACAGTAGATGTAAATAACACTGGGGATAAAATAGTGCCTTGTAGCATCCCACAATATACCTGCCAGGTACAAAAGGCCATGAAATCACACTCTCAGAGATGATACCCGCAAGTAGGAGCAGATCCATAATCTGCTCTTACTTTTGCATAATCCTTTCTTATGCATATAGTAATATAGGCTTACTTTACAGAGTTGGCAAAATGATTTTATGCAAATATACATGAACTCTCAAAATGCTAAATATTAGGTGAAACAGATTAAGAGAATGAACTATTTTTTTAAAAAAACAAGTAATAACATGTCGCCCACCAGTTGCATTCTTTGAAATTTACCTGTCATGTGTCCTCATGAAATCCCAAAGTTTTGAAATGCCATTCTGAAAAAAAGCCATAACAAGTAATTAATATGTTATATTAATGTTCAATGTTACTTTCAGCACATGTTTTTAGTTATAAATGCCACAGTTATTTTGAAAGCCTCTCTGTATTTCCTACATCTGATGGAAAAGTTACATATACACTGACTAGCTGATGTGAAAAAAGCTAAGTTTCATGGGCACATCTATGGCAGTAATATGGCAGTTTCACAGGCACATCTATTGGCAGTAATATGGAAGTGGTTTGCCATTGTTTTGATTTTTTTTTTCAATTTCCCAATCTAGAGTACAGTCCTGAGACTTCCTGATGGCTCCTATAACATATTCAACCTTCCTCTAGTTTAGCCAGCTATGGCCATGGCCAGCTATGTACTGCCACTGAGCTAAGTCTATATATGGTAGCATTTGCTATTATACCAGGTGACTGCTTAAAGTCTTTCCAAGGAGATCTGCATAGGACTAATGCTTTGATGTACAACTGACTCTGGCCTTCTAATAACCAAAGCATTCACATTGGCTAAGATAGTTTATAACTTTTTCCATGGCAGTGGGCAGATTGGATCTCTGGCAGTTCATCTTAACACTGTTGATAGGCTTGAATTGTTAGTTCCTTTTCCTTAAAACCAAGAAAACAATTACACCCAAGAAAGTAATATATTGGTACAGAATAGCTTAAAGGTAGAAACCAACCCTTTCCAACCAAACCCTTGGAAACAAACAGACAGCCAATGTAAACCATAAATAAAGATATGAAATAGTCCTTCCAGAGATAAATCTGGTATCAAGATTCAGTACCAGCTTAAGTTTCTGGACTAGATGGAAAAACAGCCTTTTATACAGTGCATTACAGTAGTTAAGCCTAGAAGTTTTCAGCATGTGCACCACTGTTTTTAGGTCATTTTCTTCCAAGATGGAACCCATCAACTGACATTGTAAAAGACACTCCTAGCTGTTGCCTCAGTCTGGAAATCAGAGACAGATTATACATAGTATAGATTATATCTAAACCAAATACTTCTTCAGTGGAATATAATCCTATTCAGAACAAGGTAAGTCCCTTCCTTGAAACTGTGACATATAAGCACCTCTTCTCATGATTTAAATATATTTTCTCTTATCCAAGTTATTACCAACTACAGGCAGGCATTCAAGAGCACCAATCCTGAAGTTAATATTATAGAAAAACTAACTTGGTTATCATCAACATTCCTCTAACATTGTTTGTTAGCCCATAATATGGGCATACTGAGGTGCACCTATAACTGCCTGCTCCACAGCATTCTGAACCAGCTGAAGCTTCCAGATGCTCTTCAAAGGCAGTCCCATTTATGGCACGTTGCAGTAATCTAATCAGGAGGTAACCAAAGCATGAGTGATTGTGAGCAATACTTTACAATCCAGGAAAGCAAGCACTTGGCACACAAGTTGTAACCGTGCAAAAGCTCTCCTGGCTATGATTGTCACCTGTTCCTCAAAAAGGAGCTATGAGTCTGGGAGAACTCCCAAATTGTACATTGATACTGCTTGGCATAGTGCCATCCCAAATTAAATATGGCAAATCACCAGAATTGGGAGGCCCTAAAATCCAGAGCCACTTGTGCTAGTGTAGAGTTGAAATCTATTCCTCCCCACGCAGACCCCTAGTGCCTCCAGACTCCAAGAAATGACCTCAATAGCATCACTTGATTTGGGCAGAGATCTATAACTAGTATAATCAGCATACTGAGGATGACCTCGCCCAGCGGCTTCATGTAGATGTGAAAAAGGAGTGGGGAGAGCACTGAACGCTAAGAAACTCCATAAAAAAGGAAGCCTTGGGCTAGAACTTTGCCCCCATCAACACCACTGGAACTGACCCTGGAAGGAGGAGTGCCACTGTATTACTCTGCTTCCCCCACTTCCAACTTCTTGAGCTGGTCCCAAACGATACCATGATCAACCATACTGAAAGCCACCAACAGGTTAAGAAGAGCAAGGATAGAGGCATAATGCCCATCCCGTAGATTATCCACGAGCATGATCAATCCTATCTCAGTCTCATATCCAGACCTGAAACTTGGCTGAAAGGGGTACAGATGATCTCCAAATTAGAAAGTTACCTATAACTATACATATTTCAGGAAATGTTTATAGCTAGCACACAGTTGTGGAAGAATAAAAGTAGTTCCTTTAAAAAAACCAATTAATCAGTGTAATGTTTTCCAATTATAGCTTTCCCTATTTTACTTTATTCTGTTGTGTATTAGAATGAAAAATATTCTTTTTATCTTTGCTACTATTGTCCGAGCATAATGCAATTCAGAGTCAGCTATATGCAGCTAAGTTTCTATTGTGCCAAATACCTGACTTCTTGCTGACAGTCCAGTGTGAAGGCTGCTAATTATTAATAGCAAGCAAACAGTTACCAATGGTTATATGGCTCTCTGTACTTTACAGCACATTAAATCTAACGTGCTTATGGTGATTTTATCAGGCAATACATAAAATGTAAATGATTTATCTTTCTTCTATTCAACAAACTCATATGTTTATAAAATAATGAAGAGATCAGAAAATAGGGAATCAACTTGGCCTTTCAAAGCTTCTCTTAGTCACCAAGCACTGCCCCAAATCAATCAATAACCATCAAAATGTTTATCATGCAGACATTCACAGTAGTAAGGTGAGGGCTCAGCTACTGCTCCTGTTGCTATTCTCGTCAAAAGGAAGAAGACGGACGAATGTTTTTCTAGTATCTCATTTATATAGGAGAAAGCTAGTAGCAAAAGCAAATACCATTAACCCTGTAATACTAGCTCTACACAAAAAGTCCCCCTATTAGAAACTGCTTGAATTTTGGCATTTGTCAAGTAAAAGAGAGAGAGTTCTCAGAGAGAAATACATTTATGTATTTGTATTTTTAACTATTCAGTCAACTAAACAGATCCATGCATTCCTGAGCGGGACATCTAAGTTTGTGTTCTCAGTAGTCACTCCCATGCTTTGGAATTCCCTCCCAGTAGAAATTCTTTTTTTTTTATAAGAATTTTATTAGGTTTCAAGACAAAGATGAAAACTACAAAAAAAGAAAAAACTACGAAAAAAGAGAAGAAAAACTAAAAAGGTGTGAAAACACAAGATAATTTTTTTTTTTTTTCAAAATTACAAAAACATGTGACTTCCGACTTTTAACAGCAAGGAGATATCAACGTTTTCCATAATCAATCTCTTACTCTATATTAAACCAAAACCACATTATTTCTATAAATCATTCCACTCTGGCACATTATAAAAATCACTAAGTACAGTTACTCCCTCCCCTTATATTAAAATAAAGAAAAAAAATTCATATAAACCTCCTAAACAACTCCCCCCCAAAAGATAACATTTAATTATTCCCTCCCTACTACTATTCTATACATTTCTGTCTACTATAATAAAAATCAAGCTAAAAAGCACAAAAATTGTCTGCCATTATATTTAATAGTACAACAATTTTAATAATCTTAATCTTAATAAACCCAAAACCATAAACATTTTTATACCCTAATAATCTTAATCCAAATCCTTAAAAATGAATAACATCAGCCAAACCCTAAAAGCAATCCAGGTAAATATTCTTCAACCCTTATCCCACTTCAAAATAAACCAGAGCATTTACATACCCCCACAATGTGCACAGAGCTTTTTTCTTAAAAAAAATTGAACAGCCCAACTGCCCCCCTCAAAAATTTCAACTTCTCTCCCATACATAATGCCCCTTCTTTTTTCATGGCGTTCCACTAGAAAGTCAATTTCACTTATTGCTTGCAGATCTCTCTCTCCTTTAAATTTCTCCAACTCCACTATCTGATCTTCATCCAGCATCTCAATAGAAATTTTGATCTCACTCTTAGAAGAAACATTTCTATCACTATTGAATTCCTCAGTTTCATCCACTACATCCCCAACCAGATGACACATTTTAGACCTCATATTTTCCATGATGTCCCGAACATCTTGCGTAAAAGTTTGAGAGGAGTCAGAAAGAATCTGTTTAAAATCTTGGTGGAAGTCAGAAAAAATCTGTTTAAAAGCTTCCATGTCTCACGCAGTATATTATGGCACCCCCTAGGAGCTTAACCAGTGAAAGTCGAAGATATAGAAAAGTTCCAGAATGTGTTTACACAAGCGAAAGTGAGATAAGCAGACAGTTCCTAATGGAAAGTAGAAACAGAAAGCTGGAAGTTCAAATCAGCCAAGTCAATGTATAGGAAAATGCTAATATCTTCAAATTTAATACAAAAATAATAATGGGAAGACAATTGTTTACTCTCAATCCTCCTTTATATTTGGAAGGAAAACAAAGTCCCAAACTTAAAAAAGTTTTTTTAAAAAAGGGAATCCCAAAAATAACGATAAGCACCAAGAGAGCCTGCTTCTCCTCGCTGTAGAAAGCCTCTCTTAGGGTACGCATACATACATACATACATACATACATACATACAAATAAATATAAATTTGGTGATTTAGAAATGGGGTGGCTGGTCTTAATGTCCCTTTAAGGCTACAGCATGGTTTGGAAAATGATGACATCCCCGCCTCCCTGCTAGCTCTTACCAGTTGAATGCGAAATGCTGTTTGCGATCTTCTGGCTACAACCAGCCATCCAGAGGACAGATGGGGTGATTCCAGGTGTTTTCCTTTATCCGGAGAACACTCCTGGGCTTCAGGAAAACCTGAGCTTGAAAAAAATTGCTGTGGTCAGCTCTGCTCGCTAAGCCTGTGGGAACAGCTGTTCAGTCTGCCATATCCCCACTGGAAGTCTCCCTCCCAGTAGAAATTCAATCAACCTCTTTCCTCCAGTTTTTAGGAATATTTTGAAGATCTACCTGTTCTGTCTTGCACAGGGGAGAGTTCTGTGATTTGAAGGTGGGACTGCTGGTGCATGGCATTTGTATTTGTTGGTGAAAAAGCAATTTCTTTGATTTTTTTTTACCTTTATAGGTATTCAGGATTTCTGGGGTACTTTTACATGTTTCTATTGCTAGCCACCTATACTCTGTATACAAGCAAAATAAACAAGCTAGCTGTCTTGCGTATCAATTGCCTGCTAACTAACCAAAACCACAAAATAAATATCTTTTCAACAGTGAACTATTTCCATGGGTCTGTTTGAATAAGTATAAGATCACCTGCATTTAAAAGCTTAATATACCTAGACTGGTGGTGGTGGTTCTTATGTAGGATGTTCTGCAAGTGAACCGCCATAAACGAAGAGTCCCTGCTCAGAAAGGAAGGAAGGAAGGAAGGAAGGAAGGAAGGAAGGAAGGAAGGAAGGAAGGAAGGACTGACTACACATTGGATTATTAAAAACAAGAAGTTCATATGAGAGAAACTGCCCCTTTATGCCATTCAGACTTATGCATAAAACAAAAATTGCTGGCTTCATACAAGGCACTAAATCTTTAATATGGATTAACAAAACCATGTATAGCACAGCACAGCACAGCACAGCACAGCAGACTATGGCCAAACAAATACATCTTATTATAAATTGCAGCTTGTGTAATTATATTAAACTAAGACAGTGACTGGGTTCCTACAACATAGTGAATCACAACTACTCAATCTCTTTCTAGCCTTAGTATGTAAATCCAGCATCAAGCCTCTCTATAACATATGCTGTCTGCAGAAATACCATCTTTTTTTTTTAGGCACATACCCTATAATGCAGAGGTAAAATACATACGTAACTATTTAGGAGATTTCAGATTCATCTCCCCATACCATATATATTGAAAAGGAAGATACTCTTGAATTTAAGACGATCACTCTCTCAAAAGAAGAATACACTGAAAGTATCAAGCATAGATATACATCTATCATGCCATTCCCTTTTGGGAACATTCTGCAAAGCACATAAAAGGAGTAAGATATAGTAAGCCAAGGAAATTAAGATATGAGATAAATGAAAGGAAATATATTTAAATTTAGTTTATACCAACACCATTCATTACATACCTTTCTGTTTATCCAAACCATCCTTGCTTTCACCACGTCTATGTGCTACTTCATTCGTTGCCTTTCGTTCTTCATATTTCTCATCCTTTTCTTTGAGTATCTCATTAACTCCACCCAATCACAACTTCCTTGGTCTTCTCTTTCCTCATGACTCATTCACTCTCTTTATATTTGTTTTGGAATTCACTCTTGATCCTACTTCCTGTTTTATCACTTACATTTTTAAGCACCACATTCCTACTGCATTAAACTTTGATATTTCTACTGACATATCAACTTTCATCCCCATATAAAAAAGTGGCAGAAGCATGCTTTTACTCACAGCCATGTTGCCTTCTTCCCCCTCTTCTAGGTTTCATAAACAGACAACATATTTACTTTTCTTTCATGCATCAATTCACGCCCTCTGCTATTTACTTCTTTTATATTTCATATGCCATCATCACTACCAGGCAGGCCCATAAATATGGTCCTCTGCCACCCATCATGGCTATGGTCAACTGAGGCTTTTTATAGAGAATAAATTACTAGACTTAGTCACATCTATGCCACACACAGCATCCCTTGCTAATGGTAAAGTCATTCAATTTTGACCAGTCCAGGATCTGTAATCCATAGACTACTTTGTAAGCCAACATACTGTGACCTGCATACCACCAACCAGTAGGTACATGGAGTGGACTGGCAGGCACCAAATTCATAGACTGAAAAAAATTGTAACACATATATGTGAACCTATCTCACATACAGCAACAGTGAATTATGCACAGACATGTACACACATACACCACATACACACACCTCTTCCAGCAGAGACAGAAAAAAAAATGAAGAAAAAACAAGATGGTGATGGGGTAAAAAGCATAAGCACAAAATTGGGAAGAAGAAAGAAAGAATATTTAATGGAGATGAGGCAATGAGAAGAGAATTGGGTAAGGAAAGAGGGAGAAAAGCCCTATTAAGGTGTTACAAAAAGGATTAAATTCTACAGGCATATGATTGTTCCTAAGCAAGGCCTTGAGAGCCAGTTTAGTGTAGTGGTTAAGTCAATGAAGATTCTCAGTCATCCAGGTGGAATTGTCTGTAGGTTGAGTCACAGCAACTGGATTTTTCTTTTTGGTTGAAACGTTTCACTGCTTGTCCAAGCAGCTTCTTCAGTCTGTGCAAAGGTTGGTAAGGGGACCCCATATATGTCTTCCAGGGTGGCTGCATTGTCCCTACACCTGAATGGCTGTTAATTGTGCCATGGAGGTGTGGATTGTCTTTGGGATGTCTTACTCCTAAATCCCTTGTTCATCCCCAAGTGGATCGTTAAGAGTGGCCTTCCTGGTAAACTTGTGAAGTGGTCTTAATCTTCCTGGGGACTAATGAAAGAGCAGCATGAAAAATGGGGGACAAGTTGTTTCTGAGGCCTCCGCCTCTATTGAGGGAAGGATTTTCCACTTTGGCATAAATGGAATTTAATCCCTCTCTCAAACCACCTATCTTCTCTGTCCAAAATGTGAACATTATTGTCCTCAAATGAGTGTCCTAGGAGGATGGCCCAACACAGGAAGAGCAACACCCCAGGACCAGAATCAGCAGTTTACCTTCATCTAAAAGAAAAAGGACACTTGCAGGGACTTGTCCATGCAGGGACTTGTCCAGGCAGTCTCCGAGAACTGGACACGACTGAATGGATAAATAAAAAGAAGCAAGGCCTTATTTTCAAGCTAATTTTCAAAGACATCTATGCTTTTCAGCAAGAATGTACAAGTATTTGAGCCTCATGCTAATTTTTTTAATAAAATGGATCCTATTTTTACCAGCAATATAAAATAATTCCCATTCCTAATATACAGCAATTATTTTTTTGTGGGGGGGGGGTGTCACCTTCCTATTAGGTAAGGACAGAGTTTGCATCTCAGGTGGTACAGCTGGGAATAAACTGATATGCTGAGGAGCTGCCTTTAGTCTGTTAGCCAGATGGACTAATGATATGACTCAGTGCAAGGCAGTTTCATATCTTATTATGAAAATATCCTCCCTCTCTAGACGATCTTGCATTATTCCTACATAATTGAATTGCTGAGCACAAACAACAAAAAGACATTGAGGAACAGAATATGTACATAAGGGGAGGATGAGATGCTTAGTATTTTCTTAAATCTTGCACTATCCTAGTTTTGTAGGCTAAAACATTATTTTGTTTAACCATTTTCCATTTTAGCTTAATGGAAACTGATTTCAGATCTAATGTGGTTTGCAAAATAAGACAAACTAGGATTTCCTAATTTGATTGGGGCTTTTTTTCCTTTTGCCATCTGCACTATTAATGCCAATTTCTGCCATGTAGCATCAATAGCTAACACCACAAGTGACTATGGCAATGCCCCTGCACGCTCTGTACCTCTAGGTCAATATGAACTTGATGGAGTTTGTTTGTGCACATTTCCCTTTGCATGCTTTTCCCTTGTATTGTTTTAATTACAGAAGCTTGGGAGGAATTTTCATTTCCTCTTTCAGCAGTCTTCATGTAAATAAAATAACGAGAGAGAAAAAAACTCCAAAGTTTCACCTTCACTGCCTACCACTTAAAACGTAGGTATTTAAAGAGTTATATAAAGCCAAATCTTCATATGGTATTGCAATATCAGAATTGTCAACATAAATTGTGCATCACAAGACAGACACAGCACGTTTGGGCTTATACAAGTTTCTTTGTAAAAAACCAAAGCTGTTTTCTGCACACCATTACAAAAAGTACAACTTTCCAATGCTTCCTGATGTGGGAGAAAAAGATTGCTGACAATTCAAAAGTTATTTCCCACACCCCTAATGTGAACAGTCAAGATAGTACAGTTAGTATAATCTGGACGTGGATCCAAATTCATATTTCTATTGCAGATAGCATACCTGCCTTGAGAAAAATCAAGTTGTTGATTTTTCTCAACTTAATTTACTAAACAGACTTCTCATGCAAGTAACAAAGTTAATCCACATGTAAAATAGGATAGTGCACATACAAACTCCTTAAATTTTTTGGAGGAAGGTTGGTACATCCAGTAGCACAGCAGATTCTTTTCATGCAAAAGGTTCCAGATTCAATTACAGCAATTTTCAGATGGGAAGTAATATTATCTGGAGAACCTTGATTATTCAGCATAGACAGTACAGCACTGAACTAAATGGATTAAGAGCATGGCACATTATGGCAATAGCTATAAAAGAGCTTGTTTTGGGTTAGTGTGTTGGGTAATCCCAACTGTTTTGACTTATTCAGCAAACCATAATTAAAGCAATCATAGTTTAGTGCAGTATATAAACCCAGCCAGCATGATAGCTTTTCATGTTTCCAAATATAACAAACAATTACACTAAGTAAAATATTTCAAGTTGAGTTTGACTCCTGCTATTAAAACACCATTCCTATGACAGGTTCTCTCCTTTCTTTTTGAAACGGAGCCAGTTTGGTGGAGCAGTTAAGGTGCTAGACTAGAAACCAGGAAAGCACGAGTTCTAGTTCTCCTTTAGGCATGAAAGCTGGCTGGGTGACTTTGGGCCAGTCCCTCTCTCTCAGCCCAACCCACCGCACAGGGTTGCTGTTGTGAGGAAAATAGGAGATAGGAGCATGAGTTGTACAAAATAAAGGTGGGAGGTAAATCTAACAATAAATAAATTCTGTAGAAAGGTTAAGCACTTACAGAGGCTACCTACAACGCAAACACATGGACAAGGTACACACATTTGCATAACATTTTGAACATATGTTGATTTCTGTATCTATATGACAAATTAGAATAATCAATAATCTGAATAAAACAAATTAAAAATAATTGCTCTAATAATAATACATCTCACCATATAGACCAAATTAGCTATGAGCCTGCTGTTTAGGCTGAGGCCCAGTTCTCATTGGTGCAAATTCAAAGCCTGTCTTCTGATGGTTTTGATCTTTGAATTAGACACTAATGGCACTCTAACCTTGCCCTACCCATTAGGCAATGTAAGGCAGGAAGTTTCGATTTTCAATTAGTTATTTAGATTTTTTAGAGCTTCTATTAATTTTTTTGTTGTGTTTTCACCATTTTTATCATTGTAGAGGGTTTTATTTCTATTTCTGGCTCATGCCCCAAGAGATTAAGAAGACTATTGTTGAGCTCTTTTCTAGAATGTTCTAGAAAAATAATCTCAGTATCTCAACAGTTACTGAGCTTCCACATTCAAAGCCAGCTACAAGTAAGTGTAACAGTGGACTCAGATTTCAATTTGTATCCAAATTTCAACTGACCACTCTAAACAAAATGAAATAAACCACAAACTAGGGAATAAAGATTTCTTCCCATGCAATCATCTGAAAGGCATACACCTCCAAGCCATTTATAATTTTAACAATATCCATTCACTCTTCATAGTAACTTTTATAAGTTTTATATTTTGACAAGCAGCTGTAAAGAAAATGCATCCAGGTGGTTATGGCCATATAGCTTATTCTGCAAAGGTACTTTTTTCACCCATTAGGAGGTAAAGCAAACATTTCTGAACATGTTTTCTTTGCTTATTCAACTATTAATGTGATACCATAGGCCACTGTGTTCATTTCATACTCATTTGTGTCCAAGTCAAGTACATTAAAATCTATGATGTGCAAGTTAGCAGTTCCTTTATTGTTAAGATCATGTTGTGAAACATCATTTACTTCTAAGATTTATATATCTTTCATTTATATTTGGCCAATGCCATAATCAAACAATTATTTCACATAGCGTGGTGCAAGGTACCAAGTGTAGGACCAAAGAAACATGGGTTTAAAACTTCATTCAGCCATGAAGCTTACTGAATGGCTTTGGCCCAGTCAATATCTCTTAGTCCAACTCTCTCTTACTATATTCAGCGTAGAAAGAGACAGAGCCAGCAGTAATGCACTGGCAAGGAAATGAGGGACATAAAAAGGAAGTATATTAATAAACATATTACTGTAAGCAAGCATTGTCGTGCAAAGCAAGGCCCCTGAGACTCCAGCTTCTGCCTCTGCTGCAACATCCAGCTGGTTATTCTCATTGTTGTCTTCCTCCCTTCATTGCTGCTGTTCGCCGCTCCTCCCACCAGCGGGAACCCTGGAGTTTCAAGAGTGGCTCCCCAGTGTGTCATGTTGTGGCTGCAGGTGAGTGCTCCAAATGCACCCAGTCTGCAGCACACAGCCCCCATGCACCACCACCGAAACCAAAAAGGGAAACCAACGAACATCACAGACAGCTCTACAGACAGCAAGAAAAACTACAAAAACAATGTAACACGACAAGCTCCTCCAAATCCAAATACTGTTCAGGGTGCTACGCAATCAGCTCTGGGGCAACTGAAAATTGACTTCCTAAGGCATCTTTTATCTTCCAGTAAGTATTGATATCTGAAAGAGGGAGGGCAATAGACATGTTGCTGACACTAGGAAACAAAGTTTGTGAATCCTTTTGAATTGTCAATATTTCTGCATAAATATGACCTAAAAGGTTATTTATTTATTTATTGAAGAAAATGATCCAAAGCTACATATCTGTGTATGGCAAAAGTATGTGAACCTTTGCTTTCAGTAACTGGTGTGCCCCCATGGGCATCAATAACTGCAACTAAATGTTTCCAATAACTGTTGATCAGTCCTGCACATCGGCTTGGAGGGATTTTAGCTCATTCCTCCTTACAGAACAGCTTCAACTTAGGGATGTTGGTGGGCTTCTTCACTTGAACTGCCCAGTTCAGGTCCTTCCACAACATTTCTATAGGATTAAGGTCAGGACTTTGACTTGGCCATTCCAAAACATTAATTTTCTTCTGCTTTAATTATTCTTTGGTCATATGACTTGTTTGTTTTGGGTCACTGTCTTGCTGCATGACCCACATTCTCTTGGGCTTCAGTTCACAGACAAATACCCCAACATTTTCTTGTAAAATTTGCTGGTACAATTCAGAATTCACAGTTCCATCAATGATGGCAAGCCATCCTGGTCCAGAGGCAGCAAAGCAGGCCCAACCATGATACTGCTACCACTATGTTTCACAGATGAGATAAGGTTCTTATGTTGGAATGCAGTGTTTGCCTTTCACCAAACATAACACTTTTCATTCCAGCTAAAAGTTCTATTTTGGTCTCATCTGTCTACAGAACATTCTTCCAATAGCCTTCTGTTTATCCACATGGTCTTTTGCAAACTGTAGAGGGGCAGCAATGTTCTTTTTGGAGAGTAGTAGCTTTCTCCTTGCAAATTCTGCCACGCACACCATTGTTGTTCACTGTTCTCCGAATGGTGGTCTCATGAACACTGACCTT
This sequence comes from Candoia aspera, assembly GCF_035149785.1. Lineage (NCBI taxonomy): Eukaryota > Metazoa > Chordata > Lepidosauria > Squamata > Candoiidae > Candoia > Candoia aspera. Next base: position 317,207,651 of record NC_086153.1, read on the forward strand.
TGCTGATGCAAGAGAGGTCTTTAGTTCCTTAGACATTACCCTGGGGTTCTTTGAGACCTCCCGGAGCATTACACACCTTGCTCTTGGTGTGATCTTGATTCGTCAACCACTCCTAAAGAGGGTAACAATGGTGCTGAATTGCCTCCATTTGTACACAATCTGCCTGACAGTGGACTGTTGGAGTCCAAACTCTTTGGAAATAGTTTTGTAACCTTTTACAGTCTGGTGAGCATCAACAACTGCTTTTCAGATGTCCTCAGAAATCTTTGTTTGAGCCATGACACATTTCACATATCTGTGTCATGAAGATCAGACTTTGATAGCGAATACCCAGAATTTTGTTCTTTAAACAAGGCAGGACCTCCCACACTCACACCTGATTATCATCCCATTGATTGAAACATGTGACTCTAATTTCCCCCTAAAATGAACTGATAATCCTAGAGGCTCACACTTTTGCAATATACAAATGTTTAGCTTTGGATAACTTTCCCCAATAAATAAATAAATAAACAAGTATAATGTGTTTGACTCATTTGTTTAATTGGGTTCTCTTTATCTAGTTTTAGGATTTGAGTGGAGAAGAGATCATGTTTTAAGTCATATTTATGCAGAAATACGGAAAATTCAAAAGAGTTCATGAACGTTTAAGCACCACTGTAAATTGGAGATTAAAATTATGACTTTTATTGCTTTCTAGTTTATTATGAGGCCAGCAGTTAAATTAAGATTATAACTGGGATACATACGTGAAGCAACTGACACCAGTGCAAAGTGATTCCAGAAAAAGCAAGTAAAATTTTGATGTTTTGGTTTAAAATAGCAAAATGCTGAAGGTGGACATTATAGCACCTAGCATGATGAGCAATTTTTAAATAATGTTTATAACCCTCAAACTTACTTGGACACCAGTTCGGTGCCTGATATAGGCCATATTAAGATAAACAATGTACATTCATAAAAGAATGGCAGATATAGCCCCTACTGGGTAAACATCATGAAAAGAAATATAATCATGAAAAATATTTTTGCAATGCTTTCTGCCAAAGCATTCCATGTTGTTTACATGGTAGATAATGGCTAAGAGGCCATTTAGAAGAAGGAAATAAGGTTTAAGTACCAAATTATATAATGAAGGTACATAATAGAACATAAGCCACATTTCATGGAGGCAAAAAGCCAAACAGGACCAGTTCACCAAGGGATTGTTGCCATCTTTGCTTTCCCCAAGTAGACATCAGGTAAACAAGTGAATGTTTTCATCCAGCTAGGTGGTGTTGCCTAATTAACTCTGACTCTTTTAGGTTGCTAAATAAGTTTAGTCCTGGTTAGTACATGGATGGAATACTATTTGGAAGGTTTAGAACTGCAGGTTAGCCTGGGAAATTGAAAAAAAAATCCTACAAGAAGACAGTGGCAACTCACATCTGTATCGTGCAAAGAAAATTACATGGATATGTCCATATAAATCACTCTACTTGAAAACAACTTAGTATTATTTTTAAGAGCCTTTTCAAAGACCACAGAAGAATGGCACTGTTACACTGTCTTATTAGTCCCGTGTTTTCACTCTAAAACAATAAACCAGACTTGGCAAACAATTCGTGCCCAGAGGAGTGACATTGGACAGCAGTAACTGCATAAAGGGTTGCATAACAGCATTTGAATAGGCAAAGCCTATCTGAATGACAGCAGCAACTACTGTATACTATTCCTTAGACAACCTATGAGAGAAAATAGTTAATGTTTTGGTCTAAGACCTGAAAGCCTCAGCAACCCAGTCAATTATGAAGTTCACAGATAACCTTTGGCTATTCACTCTCAGCCTACACCAGCTGACTTAGTTGCTACAAGGATAAAGTAGAAGGGGTGTGATGAGGAATCATGTATGGCATTCTGATTCATTTAGAAAATGTGCAGAATAAAAATAAAATGAATAAATACCTGTATTTTAAAGGATTTGGGCCTATTCTTAATGCGACTTAATGCTGATTCTAAAGGGGAAGGAGGGACTTAGGGTCATGAACTTGTCCCACGGCATAATGTATTATAATTTTACAGGATGGAAAACAAGCGAACTGAAGTGCTGACACTGAAATAAATGGGAAGAGAACATTATTCTGCCTAAGTACACATTTTGCCTCTTTTTTTAAAAGGGGCATATGGAGAAAATTATTGGAGAAGCACTGAAATAATTACTTTACAATATGACAGGTTTTATCTTTGGTTTTAACTAATGCCCTTTTTAATGATATATTCATTTTTAAAATTAGAATCACAAAAGCCTTTTAACAAGCTATCCTCCCACTGATAAAAAGCAAGGGGCAGGTTGCATCTCAGCCTCCTCAAAGTTCCACAGAAGCCATTTTCCACTCACTTGCTTTGAAAGCCATTAAAACAACTTGTTGAAGAACAGCAGTAGGGGGTTAATGGAAGGCAAGGCTTAGAAACAATCTTTAGATTTTCTTCTAAAGAGTTTCTCACAGGTCCTTCCAACGAAAATGACAAAGATCTTCACAATTCTCACCCCTCTGTCAAAATCAATGGAAAACGGGATAAATGCTAGCACCTTCAGATTTTTAAAAATATGCTTTGATACAGAAATCTAGGAGAAAAGGTACAAAAAAAAAGGAAAAACTAAAATTACCAGAAAAAAGGGGAAAAGGACAAAAACATATAGAAAAAACATACAGAAAAAAGCTTGGTTTTCAAACACAACATTAAACCCTGACCACACAGAGTAATATTGATCAGTCTTTCCATTACATCAATAGAGAGCCAGTTCATGTGCAAAGAGCAGACACATACCATCCATCTAAGACTGTAATTCTGAGGTGGCACTGTCTTTTCAGCACAAAACATTCTTTTTTCTACATTCCATGCTCAGTAAATCCACAGTTCTTCACATAATGATTCAAAAGTTCTATACTTAATTTAGAACCACGTTCACATTTTAAAACCATGTTACTTCCCCCCCCCCCAAATATTGAAAAATTTATGGATATTCAACCAGAATGAGGCATAGTGAGACAAGTCCATATCATATGCATACCCGTTTCCTCCATTATTTCATACTACCAATTTAAAAAATCACATCCAACAGAATGTGTCTGATTTCTTGACAGAGCAATAAATTAAATATAAGAAAAGATAAATACATCCTTGACAATTTCCACGAGATATCTTTGATCAGTGAGGAGATACGCCCATTTGTAATGATCTTGGACAAAGGATTAGAACTGCACATTTTATTTCAATTAATTAAAAAAGGAAGGAAATCCATATATGGTCATAACTTGTTGTGAAAATTTGAACTGTATCACATTAAAGGCTTTTCTGTGTCCAACAAAACCATTACTGCCTAGTCCAATTTTTATGTACGTGTACCTAAAATACCAGTTAGTGATCTACATTATTCAAGGCTTGTCACACTTTTATAAAATCAGACTCTGCAGGATAGACAATTTGCAACTTTAAGATTTTAATCTTTCTCCCAGCTTTGAGCACACAAACACACACACAAAGGAGGGAAATCTTTTTAAAAGAGGATTTGTTTTTGTCAATCTGGAATACAGAGGACCATAACAACAGTAGCATACAGGTCAACTCCTGTCTTTTTGAGAATCACATTTTTGTTTGTAGATTTATAACCCAACTTTCCTCCAGTTTAAGATGGTACATACAGCATTTCCTTGTCCATTTTTTTCTGCAACAACCCTGTGAGTTGGGTTGGGCTAGAAGAGAATCATTGGCAAAATTTGATAATTTCCTTGATTGAGAAGCTGCACCTACCTACTTATCTACCACTATACCACAAGATACATACAAGAAGCATAAAATAAAAGCTGCCATATCCAATACTGTTTTCCATAGTGACTAATTACAGTTAGCAGCCTATTTTCAGGAAGCCCATAAAATGACAGGAAGATAACAGCTTCCTACATTGTTTGTGTTCCCCTCTATACTGAGTGATATTTTTTTTATTTAATTTTTATCCCACCTTTATTATTTTTATAAATAACTCAAGGCGGCGAACATACCTAATACTCCTTCCTCCTCCTATTTTCCCCACAACAACCACCCTGTGAGGTGAGTTGGGCTGAGAGAGTGACTGGCCCAAGGTCACCCAGCCGGCTTTCATGTTGTATGATTTTGGTAAATAGAAATGAAATAAATAACTCACAAATACATTCAGAGGCATATATCTTCTGCTATTTAACTATCATGATTAACAGCCACTGATAAACAATTTACATACATTCATAGGGATCCATGAATAACTGTAACCCTCTATACATTACATGTAGGTGTGCCTACATAGTTTTGATGAAGTTGGGTTCGGATTTTTTCATTTAAACAAATTTGGCCCAGGATAGATAGCCAGAACTATTATGATACTATCCTCACAGCCATAGAACGATTGAAGTTCTGTGACATTTGCTTATGATACCATTCTGACTATATTTTAGAGTCCTGACACCTGTCATAATTTATAGTATAGTCCCTAGCACAGCCTTCCCCAGCCTGCTGCCCTCAAGAGACTAGACAGTGCTAACACATGACTGTCTATTTATGATTATTTAAAAATCTCTTCAAGAATCATATGCCCTACCAGGTACTATCAAAAGTGCTGTTTTTATTTATGGGGACATATTTAGCTTTCCAGAAGAGTAACAGATGTCTTTGGACACATGCAAAAACCTACTCTATAATACTGAAAAAGTTGGGAAGAAAAGAGAAGATGAGGAAACCAGCAGCAAAGTGGATGCACTCAATTACAGTGGTGATGGGTACACCATTAGACCTGAAGGGCAGGTGGTGACAGGTCATCCTGGAGAAGGTCTATCTATGGGGTTGCCAAGAATTGACACCAGTTTCTTGGCACATAGTCGATTCAAATGTTAGTAGGAAAGTGCTCCTCTTAACATGGTTCTTTTAACTACAGTCATGTGAAAAAGTAAGTATACCCCATATAATTTAACAACGAAAAAGAAAAATGAACATATGTGGACATATCAATATTTTATCTTTATTCAAACAGTATATAAACATGATATAACTGAACAAAAAAAACTATGAAAAAATGCCTTTGCAATCATTTTTCAACAAAAAATTAAGATATGCTATTTCCTTCTGTGGAAAAAGTAAGTACACCTTTGGCTCTAATACCTCTAGTAATGGTATTGCCCCCTTGTCAGAAACAACTTCAAGTAGGCATTTCTTATAACTATCTACCAGTCTCAACATTTACTGGGAGGAATTTTTTCAGCTGTGCGATATTTGAAGGGTTTCTTGCAAGCACAGCCCATTTCAAATCACTCCACAGCATCTCAATGGAATTTAGACCCAGGCTTTGACTTTGCCATTCCAGAACCCTCCATTTCTTTTTTTCTTTCTTTCCCTTTTTTTTTTTTGTAGCCATTTCTTGGTGGATATTCTGGAATGCTTAGAGTCATTGTCATGTTGCAAGGTTCACTTTTGGTTGGGCTTCAATCTTCTGACAGATGGTCTCGCATTGTCTCAAGCACCCTCTGGTACAATGAAGAATTCATAGTGGATACTATGATGGTGAGCTGCCCAGGCCCCGAAGCAGCAAAACAGCCCCAAACCATAACATTTCCACCACCATGCTTTACAGTTGGTATCAGGTTCTTCTGGTGAAATGCTCTTTGGTTTTCACCAAACATGTCTTTGGGTACTCTGGCCAAATAACTCTTATCTTTGCCTCATCTGTTCCAGAAGTCCTGATCTTTGCCAAGGTGTTCATGAACAAACTTTAGTCTCGCCCTGATGTTTCCTCCTGGCACATCTCCCATGTAGATCTAATTTGTGCGGCTTCTTTCTAATGGTAGACTGATGCACTTTGATATCAATAGTAGCGAGAGCTACCTGTAGGTCATGTCATGAAATTCTGGGATTCTTAGATACTTCTTTCATCATCTCGTGTTCTGCTCTTGGGCTTTACTTGCTGGGATAGCCTGGCCTGGCTTGGGCAAGTTGGCAGTTGTTTGAAATATTTTTCACTTGTACATGATTTTCCAGGCAGTGGAATGATTGATATCCAATTTTTTGGCTATCTTTTAAAATTCCTTTCCAGACTCATAGGCATCTATATCTTTTTTACTGAGGGCCTCAGAGAGCTCTTTCAATCTAGGCATGGTGACAGCACACACTTCAACAACAAAGAGCAAATCAAACTAAATGCCTGAGATTTAAATAAGACAAGTTCCTCCCAGATCCTCTGTAACAATGTTCTAATCATTTGCACCTGATCTGGTGCACCTGATTCTAACTGTAGGTATTTGAAGTATTGATAAATGTAGAGGTGTACTTAATTTTTCCACATGTGAGATTTGCATTTGTATTTAATTTAAATTACACAATGGACTACAACATGTAAATGGTGCATGATATTTGTTATACTATATCCCCTTTATCTATCAATATTGTTGAAATGAAGATAAAATATTGCATGCTGAAATATGCTGAAAAAGTAAAAAAATTCAGTGGGGCGTACTTAACTTTTTCACATGACTATATAAATGAATACTGCTGCCTGGATTCTGGGAGAGATAAAATACTTCAAGATATTTAATTGCAGATATATTTCTGTGTTACAGATGTCATAGGCTAAGTACATTCCTAAAACTGTATTTTAAAACAAACAGACCAAAACACAAAATGGTGAAACATTATTTTGTAATATTATTCAACAACTTCCTCTAAAACTGAGTTTTGCAGATCTTCCTGAATGCAAGCCAAGAGCATGCTGCGGCAGACTTTCTTGGTAGACTCTTCCACAACCCTAGGGCAATGACTGATAATGGAGATTGTCATTACCTCACACAATGATGGCAAATAAAGCAGAGGGCCTGATGAAAATCCTAACTGAAGAGAGAAGAAACCTCATGGGATAGAAATGATGGTCTCAAATGTAATGACCTTATAGGTTCTGCAAAGTACTTAAAACAACAACCTGAATTAAGTCCAGAAGTTATTTATATGATGTGCTTGTTCATTTTATGGAACACAATCCAGCATATCAGAATTTGCAGTCTCTCCTTGTTACATTGTTCAACCTAGCTTCAGCATCATATGCTTCCTAATCTTAGAAACTGTCTAAGGATCTGCCCTATAAATAATCATATATTTTTAAAGTACATAGATGGCTTTCTTTATGAAGGATTTTAAAAAATTGTGAGTTAGAAGTGAACTCTAATGAAGAAACCTAAAGTGATGTTCTCTTTAAAAAAAAAGTAAGATGTAATTGAAGTGAATACCATGGAAATCTATAATTTGTTTGTAGAAGCATTTATAGGCACTGATATTAGGTTTGTGAACTCCCAAGAGGTGTGTATTTTTAAGATAAAATCAGGGGACCTTTGATTCCCAAACCCATTTTTGCAGGCCCCACAACCCTCTTTGACTGTATTGCTACATTTCAATGACACAATTGCTGAAACTGTTTTTGTGTAATGCTTTATGTTACCCTGAAGCCTGATATTATGCATGGCAGTACAAAACATTTAAAATAAAGTATGCCCCACATTTCTGACAGTTCAGAAAACGGGTAGGAGCCACATCCATGTTTGTAGCAAACGATGCCAATTCCACTAAAATTCAGCAGACTATTTATTTAATCAATTTCTTACAAGACTATACTTTCCAAGATGGTTCATAATAAGAAACGTATTAATAAAATAACAAAAGCATTTTAACTAGGAAATTAAAAAAAGAAAATTCTCCTGGCATTTTTAAAAAAATGCTTCAAATATGAATATGACAAAATCTGGCTTGTTTTAATTCAAGTAAAAGAGCTGGAGAATCCAGAGGATTCAGTACTATCCATAAGCATTATACCAGACAGCCACTTTTTGAAATATTGTGACTTAATGAATTAAGTGGATTGCGTGATAAATGTGGTAACCAAAAGCAAAGGATTGACAAGACAGCTTGTTATACAAAAGTGAGGTAAGCTGCTTCTGCTGACGTTTCCTATTAATGGAGCTACTGAAGAGAAGGCCCACCTCCTGGACCCCATCCGTAAGAGAATTCCATCTGGCGGGGTCCAGGAGGCAGGCCTTCCCTGCAGTAGCTCCCGCCCTCTGGAACATCCTACCCCTGGAGGTGAAGTTGTCCCCTTCACTCCTGGCCTTCCGGAGGAATTTGAAGACCTGGCTCTGCCGCCTGGCCTGGGGCGGGGAATAGTCGCGCTTGGGGATGGCTAGTGCCTTAAGCTGCTCATTGCACACAAGGACTGAATTAGATCATTTTCCATCTGGATTTCATTTTTATCTATATTTATTGTTTATTTATATATATTGTATTTATATGTTGTAATTATATTGTATGTTTGGTGTTTTATTGATTAGTTTATTGTAAACCGCCCAGAGTTCCTCTGGTGGGAGGAGATGAGAAGTGACAAATTTGATAGATAGATAGATAGATAGATAGATAAATAAATATAACTCTTGTAGACTTCTCATACCTATTCCATAGTTATTTTGTAAATCAAAAACAATCCATATACCCACACTGAAAAAAGAATAAATCTTTAAAGGCCCCACTTTTGCAGTTTTGGTTTCAGAGGTAAAGAACTCTCAGAGATATGAGCAATGATATCAGAACTGAACTGAAGACAACAAGTTTGATAATAAATCTTTATGTAAGCACTGTTTATGATAATAATTTGCCCCTATTTTTTATTCTCTCATCCAGATAAAATACTCTTAGCAATGTGTTTAATAATATAATGCCCCATCTCAATGTGTATCTCGTCCTTTAATGTGTGTATCATAAACAGTACCTTCCGTAAGGCAAACACATTCCCATAATTATACTGAACAGATTAATGAAAAGAACTTCACTCACCTTGAAAAGTTTTGCCTTTAATGTATTCATCATCGCTCATCACATCTGTCCCTGCAAATCCCATTTCCTATTCTATTCACGAGGTGCAGCAACCTGGAGCTTTAGTGATTACCGCCACACTTTTCCCATGGCCTTCTCACCTCTCATCTCCCCCTTAAGAACCCCGTTCCCATTGTTTATCATCTGTTTTCTTCTCCTGGAAACTGCTGTTAGATTTTTACTTATCCCTAATCTTGCTTGCTGCCTTTGATATTCTTTCTAATCCAACAACCTGTCAACTGAGGCATCAACCCATGTCCAGGCCAGCTGCTCTCTCCCAGGCTTCATACGAAATGTTCAGAGGATTCTGATCCAGCAAGAAAAACTTGAAGCAAATAATTAATGTTGATTCGATCAGAGCTCATGACTTTAGTGTGCTATTAAGTAGACCACTGAAGGAAACTAACCTTTTAAAGTTTGTTTAAACTTGGTTGTTAATACATTAATGAAATTCTGGTCAATGTGTAAAGGGACATGACTAAGGAAAGTAAATGCATGAGGAAAGTGAGAAGATGCTTTTTTAACTGAAAATGGCAAAGAAAATTAAGTTCACATACAAATCTGCTCCTACACAGAACGTTCTTACTCATCTGCAGTTTTAAAACAAAGTTTATTAGCAAGCTTCTTCAAAAAAGCATAAAGTGAGAATAACAAACTTGTATAAGCAGCTAAGTTGTTTTACATCAGAAAGACAGTAGGGCTCTATAGTACAGAGGTAACTTTTTATTGATTTTCTGTACCTTTATCAGAACTATGACAATCAGATAGTCCCCAGATAGGTGGCCAATGCCTGTGTTCAAGGTGAGCTGCTCTTTGGTGGGAAGGGAGGGTTCACATCTTCAGGGCTGCTGGGAGGACTATCCTAGGCATGTATTAGGTAAAGTTGTTCAGATCCACTCAGAGTTAGATTCAGACAGAACAAGTCCATGTGAGTTGATTAAGTTGACTGAGGCACTGTCTTGTCCTGTATCTGCCAGATGTTTTACCCTATAATTCCCAAGGAAGTGGACTGGATCCTTGGGACTATTAACTCAGCCACCTGTTTATTAAACCCTTGCCCCTCTTGGTTAGTTAGGGCTTCCTGGAAGGTAATGTGTGGCTTGGTCCATGTGGTGGTGAGTCAGTCTTTGACTGAGGGAATAATTTTGCCTGTCTTGAAGGTGACAGTGGTATGCCTCCTCCCCAAGCAGCCATCTCTGGACCCAACATTGCTGGACAATTTTTGTCTAGTCTCCCATTTTTTAAAGAAGTGTATTGAGAAGGTAGTTAGTTTGCGGTTTCAGAAGGTTTCAGACAAGGGCATAATATGGAGACAGCATTGACCATGCTTGTCAATTACCTCTGATGGAGCTGGGATGGTGATGGGACAACCAGATGGTGCAACTGTTCTGGTTCTCCTTGATTTCTCAGGGACTTTCTATACCATCAATCATGGTACCTTCTAGACAGACCACAGGGTTGTTGTGGGGAAAATAGGAGGAGGAAGGAGTATTAGGTATGTTCACCGCCTTGAGTTATTTATAAAAAAATAATAAAAGCAGAATAAAAATTAAATAAATAAATATAGGGATTAGAGTGGAAGACACAATGTTACAGTGGTTCTCCCCTTTTCTCTGGGATTGGTTCCAGTTGGTGTGTGTGTGTTGTGTGTGAGATTCCTGAGGCTCCTAATTTACAGGATGCCTCAAGGCTCAACTGTCTCACTTTTCCTGATTAACATCTATGTGAAGCCGCTGGGTGAGGTAATCTGTTGATCAGATGTTATCAATATGCTAATGATATCCTGTTGTATGAGAGCCAGTTTTGTGTAGCAGTTAGGGCATCAGGCTAGAAACCGGGCGACTGTGAGTTCTACTCCTGCCTTAGACATGTCATCCAGCCTTACTCCTGCCTTTAGGCCAGTCATGAAAGAGAGGTCAGACTAAATGCGATCCCTGGGGAAGGTAATGGCAACCCACCCCAGTATTCTTGCCGTGAAAACTAAATGGATCAGTACAACCAGAGATATGTCGATATACCATCAGAAGATGAGACTCCCAGGTCGGAAGATGGTCAAAATGCTACTGGGGAGGAACAGAGGATGAGCTCAACTAGGCCCAGACGTGATGACACAGCTAGCTCAAAGCCGAAAGGGCAGCTAGCGGCCGACGGTGCTGGTGGTGAACGGCGAATCCGATGTTCTAAGGATCAACACACCATTGGAACCTGGAATGCAAGATCTATGAGCCAGGGCAAATTGGATGTGGTTATTGGTGAAATGTCAAGATTAAAGATAGACATTTTGGGCGTCAGTGAACTGAAATGGACTGGAATGGGCCACTTCACATCAGATGACCACCAGATCTACTACTGTGGACAAGAGGACCACAGAAGAAATGGAGTAGCCTTCATAATTAATACTAAAGTGACTAAAGCAGTGCTTGGATACAATCCAAAAAACAATAGAATGATCTCAATTTGAATTCAGGGCAAGCCAACTAACATCACAGTGACCCAAATATATGAACCAACCACAGATGCTGAAGAAGCTGAAGTAGATGAGTTTTATGAGGATCTGCAGCACCTACTGGACAACATGCCTAAAAGAGATGTTATTTTCACCACAGGAGACTGGAATGCTAAGGTGGGCAGTCAAATGACACCTGGAATTACAGGTAAGCATGGCCTGGGAGAACAAAATGAAGCAGGACATAGGCTGATAGAATTTTGCCAAGACAACTCACTCTGCATAACAAACACTCTCTTCCAACAACCTAAGAGATGGCTTTATACATGGACTTCATCAGATGGACAACACCGAAATCAGATTGACTACATCCTTTGCAGCCAGTGGTGGCGGACATCTATACAGTTGGTAAAAACAAGACCTGGAGCTGACTGTAGTTCAGAACATGAACTTCTTATTGCACGATTTAGGATCAGACTAAAGAGATTAGGGAAGACCCATAGATCAGCTAGATATGAGCTCACTAATATTCCTAAGGAATATGCAGTGGAAGTGAAGAATAGAGTTAAGGGACTGGACTTAGTAGATAGGGTCCCGGAAGAACTATGGACAGAAGTTCGCAACATTGTTCAGGAGGCGGCAACAAAATACATCTCAAAGAAAGAGAAAACCAAGAAGGCAAAATGGCTGTCTGCTGAGACACTAGAAGTAGCCCAAGAAAGAAGGAAAGCAAAAGGCAACAGTGATAGGGGGAGATATGCCCAATTAAATGCAAAATTCCAGAGGTTAGCCAGAAGAGATAAGGAATTATTTTTAAACAAGCAATGCGCGGAAGTGGAAGAAGACAATAGAATAGGAAGGACAAGAGACCGCTTCCAGAAAATTAGAAACATCAGAGGTAAATTCTAGGCCAAAATGGGTATGATCAAAAACAAAGATGGCAAGGACCTAACAGAAGAAGAAGAGATCAAGAAAAGGTGGCAAGAATATATGGAAGACCTGTATAGGAAGGATAACAATATCGGGGATAGCTTTGACAGTGTGGACAGTGAGCTAGAGCCAGACATCCTGAAGAGTGAGGTTGAATGGGTCTTAAGAAGCATTGCTAATAAGAAGGCAGCAGGAGATGATGGCATCCCAGCCGAACTGTTCAAAATCTTGCGAGATGATGCTGTCAAGGTGATGCATGCTATATGCCAGCAAATTTGGAAAACACAAGAATGGCCATCAGATTGGAAAAAATCAACTTATATCCCCATACCAAAAAAGGGAAACACTAAAGAATGTTCAAACTATCGAACAGTGGCACTCATTTCACATGCCAGTAAGGTAATGCTCAAGATCCTGCAAGGTAGACTTCAGCAGTTCATGGAGCGAGAATTGCCAGATGCACAAGCTGGGTTTAGAAAAGGCAGAGGAACTAGGGACCAAATTGCCAATATCCGCTGGATAATGGAAAAAGCCAGGGAGTTTCAGAAAAACATCTGTTTCTGTTTTATTGAGTATTCTAAAGCCTTTGACTGTGTGGACCATAACAAATTGTGGCAAGTTCTTAGCGGTATGGGGATACCAAGTCATCTTGTCTGCCTCCTGAAGAATCTGTATAACGACCAAGTAGCAACAGTAAGAACAGACCACGGAACAACAGACTGGTTTAAGATTGGGAAAGGAGTACGGCAGGGCTGTATACTCTCACCCTACCTATTCAACCTGTATGCAGAACACATCATGTGACATGCTGGGCTTGAGGAATCCAAGGTTGGAGTTAAAATTGCTGGAAGAAACATTAACAATCTCAGATATGCAGATGATACCACTTTGATGGCTGAAAGCGAAGTGGAACTGAGGAGCCTTATGATGAAGGTGAAAGAAGAAAGTGCAAAAGCTGGCTTGGAGCTAAACCTCAAAAAAACCAAGATTATGGCAACCAGCTTGATTGATAACTGGCAAATAGAGGGAGAAAACGTAGAGGCAGTGAAAGACTTCGTACTTCTAGGTGCAAAGAGTACGGCAGATGCTGATTGCAGTCAGGAAATCAGAAGACGCTTAATCCTTGGGAGAAGAGCAATGACAAATCTCGATAAAATAGTGAAGAGCAGAGACATCACGCTGACAACAAAGGTCCGCAAAGTTAAAGCAATGGTATTCCCAGTAGTAACATATGGCTGCGAGAGCTGGACCATAAGGAAGGCTAAGAGAAGGAAGATCGATGCTTTTGAACTGTGGTGTTGGGGGAAAATTCTGAGAGTGCCTTGGTAAAGATGGAAAAAACTAGGTGCCAGAAGAACCAAGAACAGCCAGTCTTGATTTTACGTCTGTTCTTCCCTGACCAGATACATCAACAACCTGGGAAAGGACCTTAACAGCATCACTTGGTTGACCCAGAGTTGAGATATCTAACAGGATTTTATTTGTCATTACCTGTCTTGGGTGGCCCTTCACCCTTTTACCTATATCGTTACCGTATTACCTGTCTTGGGTGGCCCTTCACCCTTTAGCTCATGGCATCATTGAGATGCTCAAGCTCCAGCACCACGGCAAGGTAACGATCCTTTGCTGAGCCTCCTCGATTAATGAAGGGTAATTAAACAAAATTCCAACTATTATGAATCGTATGATTCTCTGTAAGATTTTGAAATTATTGCTCGTTCCTTCAAAAGCACTCAAACTTTCTGTTCTTTTTATATTCTTAATAGTATATATTTATGCAAGAAACTACTGAAGCCTGCATTTTCAATTGTTCATCTAAGGGATTTGGCAATACTCTTAGCTGTAACCATTTGGAAAGCTGAATCATAATAAAAGTACACAAATGCTATTTCATCCTCCAGTTTTGATTTCACCACATGAAATTATATGAATGTAAACAAAAAATAAGCAAAGAGGTTGTGAGAATCTATCAAGAAGTACTAAATGTACCTAGAGTATATTACAAATTACAGATATTACAATTTACAATATTAAGTCCAAACTCTGATAAGGCAGAATTTATCTATGTGCTACTGTTCACATCAAAAGAAAAATGTTATGCTTCTTAAAGGCAAATGGTTCCATTGATAGTCCTGGAAAATACTTTAGTTTTAATTTTTTCAGTTTTAGTTTCTCTGTGTAATAACAGTTTGACAGATCAGGCAGAATCTTTCCCAGCCTTGCCATTTAAAATCCTTTTACTAGGGGAGGGTAGGAATTAATCTTAGGGCTTGCAAGCTGAAGATGTGGACTGGGTTTGTATACTACACTAATTCATGCTTGGTTTAATAACAACATATTAAGTAAACTACAATCAGCTAATTTGACAAAGCATAGTAAGCCAAAACCAAATAAACTTATCATGTTTTAATATAAGGCTTGAACCATCTCATTAGTAATAAAGCACAGTTGATTGTGTTTAAACTAGGACCTAGCATTATCTATGAATTGAATAAAAAACTGGCTGTGTTTACACATGGTTTGCTGAATTAAGTACAATTGCTTGGGTTCAGAGAATATACTAAGCCATAAACTTAGTATGTTCTGTGAAATCAACTGTTCTATCAACTATAATGCATAGTTTAGTGCATTGTGTGATTCTAGCCAATTGCATATTCTTTACTACCCTGATGGACGAGCAGCCCTTAATTGGGGAAGTGGGAGTGGGAGGCTCCAGCTGATAAGCAGAGGAATGCAAGGATGAGCAATACAGGGAACCAGCTTTGGGCAGTTTTGTTCAACTTTGAAAGATGCCTACCCAATTATAATGGAAAAACACACCCCTTGAATATTCAAGTAAGTATTAGCAAAGACATGCTAGAGATATGGGATGTTAATATGTAACATGAGAAGCTTTCACGCAGGTGCAAGCAGCTGATTTTAGTTAGCCAATCACAATTTTATACAGTATATTCTCTCTTAATGAATGGTATAAATGTAATCAATTGTAACTGCTTGGTGTTCCTCTCAGCCAAGAGATTTCCTTTTGGCTTGTGTGCATAAATAAAGAGTTACTGGAATCCTTCTGACTCTGTTTCGGTGATTGGCAGATCCACTCCGGGTTTTACTAACCTCCAGCTTTTTGGCCAACAACCCCATTATTAAAGAAATTTTAACCTAATGTCAAGATCTCTACTATGAGCATCACGCTTCACACATTGGGAACCTTGCTCCCACTTGACTTTAATTTCATTTGATATCCTATCTGTCCAGAAAGAACACTCAGAACAGCTTCAATTAAAAGAGACACAAACATAAAATTCAGAGTAAAAAAAAACAACCTTTGGATGGGAGGCCCATCCATCCATCCATTCAACAAATTTATGCCAATTTACTCAAGGAACACTGGCCAGTGGAAAGAAAGAAAACTCAGGTCTTAAAATAGTAACCAATTTGCAACTCTGCTCTCATTATAGCCATACCACCCATATATAATTTCAAAGAACTCCAAATTTGCTCCTCAAAAGACTAGAGATAACTGTCTTATAAGTATTATGAACCTAGCCAGAGTCTTCAGGACAATATGAAAAGGGTGAATAGGTGGGTTTGGACAATTTAATATAATCCTGAAATTTATCTTCAGAGTTGCAGAGAACTCTAGTCAGAATTCTATTGTCCCAATCAGAATTGTACCATTTGAGACAATTGCTGGAAATGTATGTCAAAAGATAGGGAGATAAATTCTAGCTGAGCTACTCCTGATAAGTATGTGCTGGCTTGGTTGCCCAATGCATAGGTTTGCATGCTAGGAGCATGTGGGTATTCATTTTGCAGTAAATAAAGTGCTGAAACAGCTACATTTGTAGAGTGGGGCACCAGAGAAATCCCTACCCACTTTCTGACCTCAACCCTCAAAGGCTGCAACATTTATGGGACCAAAAGTTATTCCCTTATTCCCGAATTTGCCCATTTTAAACATAGAAGCTGAAGCCAAGCATACTCAGGGGAGAGGACACACAGCAAACCAGCCAGTCCCAGAACAGGGAAAGAAAGGCCTCTATGCCTGTGTTCAATGGCGATCATCGCAAAGACCCTTTAACCAAATAAAAGTATTAATACACCTTTTCTTCTTGTGGGAGGGACTAAAAATTCTGCGTGTGCTCGGAAACGCTCAATCCTAGGTGTCAGGAGATTTCCTAAGGGAGGAAAGGGGCTGCTTCTGACCCGGGACCTCCAGCACTACCCTGCCGGCCTGCAGAGTTCTTTCCCGGGCCTTAAATTCCCACCAGCCCTTTCCCGATCCAGTAGCAGCGGCTCTTACGAGGATAGGAAAGCCTGACCCTCCCGCCACCTCCATAGCTGGGCCTTCGGGAGAGCCAGAGGTAGGCCTTTCATAGCAGCGGCTCTGCGTAGAGAGCTTAGCCCGAGCGCTCCCACGTAAGCCGGCTAGCCGGAGCGCTGCTGACGCGGGCGGCGGCTCCTCCTCCTCCTCCCGTGGCCCCCTCACCTGGCGGTAACGGAGGCGAAAGGGCCGCAAATACTGGGAGGCGATGCAAGGTCCGAGAGCCAATTCCTCGATCGATTCCATGCCGGACGGCGCCACCTCAGCCTTGGATGACGGCGCGGTGTTAGCCCCGCAGGGAAGCTGAGAAGGACGGACCGAAAAGGAGCGCGGGCAGAGAGCGCGGAAATGGACGTGGAACTTGAAAAGAGCGCGCGGGTGTGCGTGTGGGGGGGCTTTTCCAGATGTTTCCCCTTTCCCTCATCTTTTCCCTATGTGAAAGAGCGGAGTTGGGGAGCAATGAATAAATGAAAATGCTCTTCCCATGGAAAATACTTGAATTCACGGTGGAGGAAAAGGATGTTATTAAAATCCTCCTTAAGGAATAAAAGCTTTTGAGCGATAAAAGCTTGAGGGGGACCTTATGAAGTAGTTTGGACTGCTCTCGCCCCCCCTCCCCCTTGTAAGAGAGAGAAGGCTGTAGGTTTAAATGGCACATATATAGCAGTTCCTAGCAGGTAAATCTATGTGGTCTCTAGGAGTCGAAAACGACTTGATAATACATAATCATGTAGGATAGTTTCAGAGGCTCAGTGAGACTGATTGCCAACTGAGTGATCACGTGACTGTAGCCAAAGAGAGGTTCTGAGTGCCTTTACATTAAGCTGAACTTTGTTTTCTGGCTTAGCAAGCATAGGCATTATTGTTTGTACACCATGGTTTATGGCTTGATTGATAGTACCATCCAGCCAGTTCTGGTTTGTTCAGTACACTGTGCTTAAGCAAACCATGTCTTACCAGGCCATGGTAATTCTAGGTAATCTTTAATTCATCCTTGCAAAACGGACAAGTGATACTATTTCCAAATTGTGAAGAAAGTGCTGGAAAGAGACAGGGGCAGGGAAGTCAGCATAAGGCTACCTGGTGAGTTCATTACTGTATAAGTACAATTGTTGAGTTCTTTTATTCCTTTTTTGAGGCTTCAAGGGAAGTAATTGTGCATATATAATCAACTTCTGTTCTTTAAAAATTAATAGTATGCACCCAAAATGGTTTGGTTTTGAAGTTGTTACAAATTAGCCAAATTGAACAACCTTGCATAATTCCTTTTATTTTGGAATGTTTTAACATTTGCTATATTCTGCATTTCTGCTTGTTTTAATTAAGCTAGTATTAGCAAGGAGCTATCCTGGGCATTAATGTCCTTCACCAACCAAGCCTTTAGCTTCAAAAATTTCAGCAATTAGTTGAAATATAACAATTAGCTAAATTTCTTTACAGGTGATGGGGGCCAGGAAGGGCCGCTGAAAATAGCAAGATGAATTTTCATCTAATACTTCTGTGTTTGTGAAATACACTGTATATAGCCCTGTTTATGTCAGTGCAGAATTATTATTAAATCACAGTTAGTGAACAAGATGTATAAACTGATTATATTGATTTTATTCTATTGTTTATAGCTGTGTGGAATTGCACTATATGATGTAGTGTTTCCTAATTTTTTTATAGGTGGTACACAGGTTTGGAGTGTGTGTTCTTTAAAACTGGAGGCCTGAATTACCTGTTATTGCAAAAGTTCCATATATTCTCTATGAACTGCCAAAGAATTAGCAGGTTGCTTAATTAAGAAGAGGTTACTTGTTGCTTTCTTAATGTTGCCCACTCACTTTGGACCAAATCAGAAGTTTGACTGATCTACATGTCTGGATTATTTCTGGTATGATGGTTAAGGGAAAACTATTTTAAAGCTATGTAACTTAGAGGGGAAAGGGGAAACAGATGTTGCTCCCCTCCTCTGTGCACTCCATTTCTATAAAGACTAGACTCCTGCAAACTACTTTTATATGCATATGTAGCAATGCATGTTTAATATACATCTACTTTCAGGGATGTGTGGAGTGATTTACATTCAGGGGTGGGATGGTCTTTTCTCAGCACTGATAATGCTTTTGGGATTTCTCCAGTTCTGTGAGTTGTAGCATGAGTAAATCAGAGAATCTCAGAGCATCCTTTTCCGAGATAATGCTAGCCAAATATTGTAGAGATGGACAAAGAGAAGAATCAGAATCATGAGAAGTCATTTTGTTTAAATGGGTGTAGACAAATCTAGCATGGTGACTTTTATTTCAGGGGATATTTCTGCCCTACTTTTGGAGCATGACTATGCAGAATAAATCACAGGATGTAAAAAATGTAACAATAGAAATTTTGCATTTTCTGCATAAGTGGTAACTACTATGTAAATAAGAGGATGGCATATATTCTTGTAATCACAATGGTGTATCTTTTAACTAAAACCTGAAATACCAAAACCGCGCGGCGGGGTGAGCTCCCGTTGCTCGTCCCAGCTCCTGCTCACCTAGCAGTTCGAAAACATGCCTATGTGAGTAGATCAATAGGTACCGCTTCGGCGGGAAGGTAACGGCGTTCCGAGTCGTCATGCTGGCCACATGACCCGGAAGTGTCTATGACAACGCCGGCTCCAAGGCTTAGAAACGGAGATGAGCACCGCCCCCTAGAGTCGGACACGACTGGACTTTACGTCAAGGGAAACCTTTACCTTTACTACTATCAGATTAAAGGCAACTCAGCAGATAGCTAGCATTTCAGGAAAAAAAATGTTTTTGTACAATCATTTGCAAGTTGTTTCAAGACTGTGCCCCTGACTTGCTGCAGCCTTGTAGCTGTATTAACAAAATGGCTGCAGCAGTTTGGAAGTTCTAAGGATCCATATTGCTAGTGTTAAGGAATATCAAAAAGAACTTTACATTTTTGACAATTAGCCTCTGGAAAAGACAACTTGGCTATTAAATCTAACATTAATCACTATGCACAGTCAGCAGTCTGGCACATGGATAGGGAGATTCCCATACCAATGCACAATATTTATTGGAGAATCCAGCACAGAAGAGTCAGAAATAGCCAGCTGCAGTTTATAATAAAGCAAACATACTTTATTTACTTAAACTTCTCTTAATTAGCTCACTTATCAGGATCCTGAATCTTTTATTAGACTTACAGGGTAATTCCCTGGGATTCCAGAGCAGGGTATGGCCTTTTGAGTCTATGCTATGCACATTGTCTTGAATTGCTGCCCTGGTAAGACAGCCAATAATTTACCTCATAGGCCCACTTCTAAGGTTCAGTGCCCTATCATTTTTATTTTTGAAGAATGCGTCTGATATATTTTAGGGGCCTGGAAACATTACCGAAAATAAAAAATATGTTAAGGCTGGTTATGTGCAGCATGTGAGCTTCTTGTTTTAGTTTTAAATTAAAAGGAACTTTAAAAAATGAGGTGTCAAGGGAGATGTTAATGGAAGCTGGCACCTGTTGGCACAGTGTTGGGGCCTAGTTTTATACTTCAAGCCAAGGTGCATTGTTTCTAACAAACTATAGGTAACAAGAATTGTGAAAAGGAGTCAACAAGTTCTGGTTCAGGAAAAACAAGTCATTCTAAATTTCTCTCAGTTGTGTCAGTAGAAAAGGAAGACAAATTGGGATATGGGAGTTAAAATTCATTGAGGCTCATTGTAGCATTTACATTATTTTGCCAAGTCTGATTGGTCATTCACAGTGATCAAACTATCCAAATTTAAATTACCAATTCTTGAAGTAGCTTTAGTGGTCACATGTTCAATAATACAAAAACCAGCAACAATCCAATTCTAGGATAGCACATTTAAGCCTTGAAACAAAATTTCACTTTTATTCATTATATTTATTTTACTCTCTTTCTGAATATGTCAAGCAAGTCACAAGGAACAACACAGAATTAAATTATTTAATTATTTCTATGAATTTTTGCCCACTGGAATTGAGAGCCTCTTGTCAGGTTACAATCAATAACAATGTAAGGAATCAATAACCCAAGCAAGTACCTGATGTGTTGCCAATCAGACAGCAGAATCTTAAATGCCCCAAAATACCTGTTTGAAGAGTTAGATTTTCATGGCTTTGTAATAGAGAGGTAGTGGGCCAGATATCTGGGGTAGGCTATTCCAGAGGCCATCATTGAGAATGCTTGAGGAAGGGGTCCCTGTAAATGATATTCCCCCAAATTTGGCATCCTTAGCAAGCCCCCCCAATTAGAACTCGTTAGTCAGAGGACTCAGAGAAGGCAATCTCAGAGATACCCAGGCCCTGAACCAGACAGGGTTTTATAACCAGCACCCAAAAGCTACTGGTAGACAGTGCAGCTCCTGCAGTAGTAATGATACATAGGTTAACCTAAGCATACCCAAAATTACACAGACTGTTGGACCAGCTGAAGCTTCTGAATAGTCTTCAAGGGTAGCTATGAGGTGACAAGGGCATGAGTGACTGATCCAGAAAAGGCTATGACTGATGCAGAAGATGTAATTATGCAAAAGCCCTTGTGGTTGCAATCTCCACCTGCTGTTTGAGCAGGAACTGTCTTCAGGCTCAAACCCATCCCAAATGATAAGGCCTCTGTAATCTCAGCTGGACTTGCCCAACTGGCATCAATCTCTGAGTGGCTGTGAGCAATTTTATTCTCCAGATGCTGCATGAATTCATCATAATGGATCAGCAGATGATCTTCCATCTTGGCTGAGTCACTTTAATGCCTCTGGGAGGTTATCCACAGATGCAATAAAAGTGGAGAAGTAAGTACACTTCATCATCATTACCACCATGGTATGAGCTCCTAGGCTGGATTCGCTCATGGTTTGTTTTTACCACACTTAGAATAGGCATAGTGGTCTGATTCATGGATAATTCCCTCAGGCTTCAGGGCCAGGAAGTTATCAGAGCCTAGTTTGTATGTTTTCCTTCATGTTGATGGAGGAGTTGGTTATTTTTACCTGGTGACTTTTTTATATGCATGTTTTTCTTTTTATGCACCATTACTCACCTGACCACTCGTAATTATTTGATTAAGATGGGCAGCCATATAAATTTGCAAACTCAAATAATTTTAAACCATAGCCTATAAACTATAATGGCTGGCTTCACACATCAATTATTTTCTTGCTTGACCATATGTTTCTTAGGCGATGTTAGGATTGCTCTTAAATCCAATGGAGATGGCAAGCTTCTCTCCCAGCAAAGTTGAATGAGGAGTTAACATTTTACTTGCTGCTGGCTAAGGATGTATACTTGATGAAATCTAGTCCCCCTTCTCCAGTTCTAGTGGTGTATAAATTGTGCCTCATAGTTACCTGGTTTGTTACAGTAAAAAGCAATCACACTGAAAAGGACCAGCAGCTTCTACCATATTACATTTAGAGATTCATCACAACATCACTAACTCAGTTCCTGTGGGAAGAGCCTCAGTTCCTGTGGGAAGAGCAGCCCTCCATTCCAAATGCAGCCTTACCCACTGGTCCAATAGGAGCTGCAGATACAAAGAAGGCACACCTCCTGGTCCATAGAATGACATTTTTTATTGATGGGATCCAAGCATGGCAACCTTATTTGATTTTATAGGTTAGGCAGAAACAATTGGAAAAAGGCAGTCTCACAAATAAGTAAGCCCCTTTAAGGCAGGTCTGTATATCTTCTCATTCACTAAACTAAATAATATAATCAGCCACGTAGAACTGAAAATTCTACTTTTGCAGATGCAAGAAATGGAAACATTAGCCACTTGATCATGCCCATGATGGATCAGTGGGTAGGGCTGCATTTGGAATGGAGGGCTGCAGGCCTGCCTTAACAGAAGAAACTACTTCCATCTGAACCTGAAGGGAGGAGATTAATGCCACTAAATGGGATATTACCATATCTTGTGAGATCATCTCCTTATCTCTGCTACATGCCAGATAGTGCACCATTTTCCCCTGGTAATGACCTTGTGAATCTTCAAGAGCTGCATGAAAAGCAGAAAAGACACTGGAGACCCCCTTTCCTAACCTGTGTTCCTTCTGCTTCTTTGGCTGTGTGCTGCTGTTTCCTGTTCAACCAAAATCAGCTTGCATTATTACTGTTGTTGTGTTGTTTTGTTTTCATTTCTGTTGGCTTTGAGGATTGCTGTTAGATAGGGCTTTCCTGCACAAGCCTGATGCTGCATTCCTGTGCCCGGTTCCTGCCTCTGGCAGCTGTTGAAAGCTGAGCACGCCCACCCGACCTGCACCTGTGTGAGCATGTGGAGCGAGTGAGTCAGCACCGTCCTTTGCTGCCTGTCCCGGCCCAGCCCAACTGCTCAGGCAGCAGCCTGGTGTTTACCTTGGACATAGAGGAATGTCCCTTGCAGTGCGGCTCCCTTCCGGCTGCAGCTTTTAACTGAGTTGCCTGATTCATTCATTCCTAGTTAATAGTTAAGTTGCTTCTTAAAAAAGTTCCCTTAAAACTTATTGTTTAACCAGAAGTCACAGAGGGTCAGCATAATTTTAGCTGTGCTTTGGAGAGCAAGACCCCATCTTTGCCTCCACGGTGCTTGTTCAGATCAGCAGTCATGATATGTGAATCTTCTGCTCACAGCCCAACTCATAAAGAGCTTTCTCTTTCCAGTCAGCTTCGCTGGATGACTAGTGGTCCAAGTGTTTGAGAGACAAACTCTATGAAAAAATGACAAGCTTGTTAGATGTCCATATAAGGTTGGAATCCAATAATTGAGAGTGAGATGACTGAACAAACAAATCAGAAACTTGTTGCAAATGTACAGTTTATAGGGAAGTAATTCGGGGAGGGGGGCGGGCGGAACATACTGTGAAAATAAGTGAAGACACCACTACTTACTTAGATTACAGTTTTAATAAGATTCTTACATATAATTGCATTGTGTTATATATAATCCCTCTTGTACAATTTCAAAAAACTACAGTAACGGTTTCCTTGCTGTTCTATTCCCTTCTATCAAATCTAGAAACCTTCAGTCAAAAGATTGCAAGCTGATTATTTATGAAAGACTGACTTCCATATTATTTTGAGAGCAGTTCCAAACTATCAGTGTGGTTACTTCCCAATTCCTCATAAATCAGTTTGAAATTAACTGCTATTGTCTTTAAGAGAGGTTGGCAAATGTTTTGGCAGGTGCCAACTCAGCCACGTCAATATAGGTAACATCTATATATTTCTTTTAAAAATGCCAAACACTTTGAAAAACTGAAATGACTGTCTTCCTTCTTCTGTCCAGTGAATGAGATGCAAAGATGTTGGCAGGACAGTAGTTACCAGCTATCAAGCAGCTTCAGGTAGCTCTAGGAATATCTATCTATCATTCATGCAGGTTAAAGGATCATCTTTAGCTTATAACCTATAGTAATCTTTCCCACCTTAACATCTTCCAGATGTGCTGGACTATAATATGACTGGATACAAAGACAGTTATAGTCCCGCATATCTGGAAAATTTTGGTTAGGAAAGATGACTTTAAAAAGTTAAATGGCTATTTCTTCAGCTGATACTTCAGAATGAGATTTCCTATTTATTAATTTAACCATATTTGGCTAATCCTCCAGTTGCCTGCCAGATGCCAAGGGAGATGTGAGTAACATATTAATATTCATAGGTATTCCTGGCTTACCTTCTATAAACTTTATAAATAGTATTTTCTCCAGCAGTTGAAGTTTCCAGACTGTCTTTATGGGAAATTCAGCATAGAACACATTGCCAGAATTTAATCTTGATGTGACTAAGCCATGTTTCACTGGGGCAAGATCAGTTTAAGGTTCAGTTGTCAGACCAGGGGAATATGGCAAAAAGCACACTTTGTCTGGTCATTAGTAACACCTGCATTTCCATAGATAATAGTCAAGGAGTAATTCCCAAACTCGTGCTCGGACTTGTAGGAGAGATGCAGCCCTATCACACACCAATTCTACACAGAGATAGAGAAATATTTGCCCTTCCACCACACTGCATTGCCTGGAGAATTTTGACTTATTCAACCTATAATTGATACCTTTTCACATTTTTCAACAGTTTTTCAGGATTAGAAGATGGAAAAGAAAGGCAGAGCTCTGTGTCATCTGCATGAGTAAGTCTAGCTGCTTCATGTGGATACTGAACAGCATGGCAAGTGTGATCAAAAAGTTGAACAGAAGGATCTCAATACCTTGCTTGGGCTTTCCTTTCCATTGCAGTGTCAAACCCCCACTACTGTGCATTCAAGAAAGATGGTCCAGAACATAATAAAATTGACTCTGATTATATTCCTCCATCCCTCTATCCATTTCTTTAATGTAAGGCATCCATCAAGATGATATTTGTCCAGCCCAGAAGTCAGAGTGGATTGGAAGTAAAGACCATCCTGCCTGCAAAACCTGGCCCAAGAATGGCCAAACAAACTACTTATACTTTTCCAAAGCCATCTGGTCTGTAGTGGATTTCTTCAGAAATGGTTTTGACAATGCCTCCTTCAAAATTATCAAGTTTGGAATGGATAAGGGTACCTTCAAAACAAAGAATTGGTATTGAACTAGTTTTCCTTTATTGTATCCATCATCAAAATCATCACAAAAAACATCAACCTCACTAGACACAGTCTTTCAACTTACATTTTCAAAAGTGATTTCAGTGCTTTAAAGAAATAATGTTAAATAGTTAATTTATACACTGGAATATCAGTAATAAAATTTGCTTTGATCTTGTACTTACAAAATAATTAAAGTATTGGATTACATATTAGACTTAAGTCATTGGCAGATATACAGCTTTTCAAGAGGGTGGCGGGGAATCATTGAAAGGCAAGCTGGAAGACAATTTAAATATAACTACTGAACTCTTTTCAAAGGATTCCTAAATAGTGCTAACATCTAATTGTTACATTAAATACAAGAAAATGTCCTCTAGGTAGGCCTTCTTGCAAATCTCTCACAGTTTAAAAAACATTGGAATAAGTCCCAGTGGAAGACTGGAAAAACCCAGGTAAGCAGGAAAAAAAAATCAGAATAAGCACATTTTGCTACTTTGCTCAGTTTTGACCCAGATCATCCTTGACTAACAGACACACAGGATATTGCCTGGGGTTAGAGGGGCAATAATTCTCTCTGCAGAGTTAAAACAAAAACAAAAACGTGTACTGTCATTTAAAAGCAGTGCAAAACTTATGTTTTTTTTCCTCCATTTCCTTACAATGACATTCTGTCCTTCAGCTTTGGGCTTTCTGGTGATTCCCGAAGTACCACAAACAGGAAATAGTGATTGGGTTCACATATATGCTAAAACATAAACCATACTTTGCAAACTATAATGCCTGGTTAATACAGCACTCAAAGACCAAAGCCAAGAACTCACACTGTAGTTTAGAACAATGTGTGAATCAGCCTGATCAGTGTTCTTAAAGACACCTTAGCAGTGCTTGCAGTTAATTAACCTACAGATTTTGCTGTAATGGATCTCTTCTTCCTTAATCAATCTAGTTCCACAGCAAGTGTCATTTAATGGCATACGTTTAAGCCCTGAGTCCATTTAGCCATCAGACTAAATGATGAAACACTGCAAAGGGAATGCTGTGTACAGTGCCTTGAGATCCTGCAGGATATAAACCTTGTGAAATGGAAAAAGAAAATGTGGATCTGCATAGAATTTATAAATACTGATACAAATGTATGAATGCAGATATGGAAATATTACAACATAAATGAGTAGATTGAGACTCAGCAGATAGCAGCACTTAACTGATCTTCCTGGATCTGGGAAGCTAAGACAGGTGAGGATGGTTAGTACCTGGATGGGAAATCACCAGGAAATTGCAAGCTATTGGCTTGATTGGGAAGTCAAATCTCAAAAGAAGGCAATGGCAAACTGGGAATGCTGCCAAGAAATCAGCATAGTTACCAGGAGTCGCCATAGTCACTGTGACACTGTGACTTATATGCCTGTTCAAGTGAACAACTTCAAGGCCTTGTTCTCCCTTCTGACAGTGTTTGATTTTTGAATTTGATTTGGACTGGAGTGTCCTTCAAGCAGATGGCAATTCACACAAAGGACTGCCCTCTAAGATAGGATGCATTGCCAACTAAAAGAAAGAGACCACAGAAGGTTTTGGGGAGAAATTCAGGGGGGATAACTTCACTTTGAAGGGCTAAAAAGGCTATTTTGTTTGTAGCTATCTGCCATGTTCTTATATTCCCAATGTTTTTTAAGAGGTTGGGCTTGGAACCCATCATTTCAATTTCCCTACAATGCCACAATATAGGTAGGCATAGTGGAAGAATAACTGGTACCCTTGGCCAAGAGTTATGATGATGATGATCAATATCTCTAGGAATTGATAGAAGGGTTAAATGACTCACAAGACAATATTTGTCCAAAGCCGCCTCAGATCCGATGCCAGTCTGGTATATCAAAAGAGTGTAATCACCTCAGGCAGTGTCTAGGCCAGTTCTGATACTGAGACCAGGAAGCAAAGCTGAGGTTTTGCAAAAGCAAAATCTTTTGTCAGGGAATTATTAGTATTCTTGTCTGCTCTTTATAGACTTTTAAGGCATTTACTGTTTAAAAAGTGTTTTTAAGGTTTTTATTAAATTATCCATTTTTAGTTATTAACTGTTTTGAAAACTAGTTAAACTGTTTTCATTAAATGCTTTATTGATCTTACCTGAACTATTTCCCTGCTGTGGGCTATACATATGAAAAATTGCCCTTGCATTTGTGTTTCCTGGGAACAGCAGGAAAGAAGTGTACACTGTGGTTGAATCTCTCTCATAGGGCCCAAACCAGCAGAGACTGAGCAAAAGAAACCTCCATGAGAATCTTTGAACCTTGCTTCAGTTAGCACTGGCAGTTGAAATTGATGTCGAAGGTCAGTTTTTCTCCACCCCAGTCCCTTATTCAGTACTTCTACATATAACAGTAGGCTATGAAATGTCTGTATTCTGGGATAAAGATTAGGTACTCTGAACAGAAGAGTCTTTAAACAGAGAGCAGTAAGGAATTTCTTGGGAAATGCATACTATGTGGAAAACACTTATAGCTGACAATAAATGTCTATTTGTAATAACTGATAGCGATTTTTAGAATGAGATTGTGGTATAAGATTAGGAAGGGAGGGACGGAGGGACAGAGGGAGGATTTTTACTGGTGTAGGTTTTCATGGTTGGTATCAATCAAACAATGACAAGCTTTGGGGCTGAATGGCCGTGGTCTAGTTTTCTGGTGTCCTGACTTTCCACCGGCAGCTGTAGCCAGCATCTTCAGAGGCGCAGTGAGCCACTTTGTGGTGTGTTTCTTGGCAGCTCGCAGACAACTGAACAGGAACTGACTGGGATCTTGTATTTGAACTTGGCAAGCTGAAGTCTGACTGGTCCATGTCACGGGAGTCTGAGAAAGCTGATTCGTTCCTGTCTAGGTAGACTTGCAACTGATCTAAGTGTAATGCTTTTTGTAAATCTACTAATCTGGTAATGGATGCAGGAGACATTTAAGACCAATAGTTATGTACGTTTATAAAACATGTATAACAAAAACATACTTGCAACTGAAAGGTTCATTTTTCAAAATATTGTGATCAGTTCAGAGTTCTCACATGTGCACAGGAGTGAGTACAGTAAATTAAAGAAAGATATGGACAAGAATACATAAACCAGAAGGAAATCATTTACAAGTGAGCATCACTGGAAAACTGCACACAGCAATGTATATATTAGGAGCAACTTGATGCAGAATGCATACACATTTTTCCATGGACCCTTTTTGGGGGTGTGGGTGGGGGCAAATTTACAAAACTGACACTGAAGTGATCTGAAATGAACTTGTGTTCAGAAAAATGAGGATCAAACAAAGCAAACAGATTACTCTATCAGCTTTACCTCATTTATAATTGATTTCTCTCTCCTTTCTAAATTCCCAGGGCATTCTGACTCCTTTTACTTACGTTACTTATTTGAAAACAAAGATAATTCTGTGTCCTTAAATGTTGCTAAGTGTTGTTATGTTATGTGTAAACTCCGCCCTATCATGAGCTGTCATTAATAATGGTTCTGTTATGTTCTATTATATGGTTTTTTAAAAACTTTTGGTCTATGAACATAA
The DNA here is from genome assembly GCF_035149785.1 of Candoia aspera. Classification (NCBI taxonomy): domain Eukaryota; kingdom Metazoa; phylum Chordata; class Lepidosauria; order Squamata; family Candoiidae; genus Candoia; species Candoia aspera. The sequence goes on from NC_086153.1 coordinate 317,236,357, forward strand.
TAAAATTTATCTATCAGAAGCTTTACTGTATTTACTGAATCTTTGTAATTTGTTTTTTAAGCTTAAGCTTTTAAGGTTATTTTCCATAATAACCAAAATAATCGAATTTATCACGAAGGACAAATATATATCAGATCAGAGGGAATTTTGGTTGACAAATTAATGCAAACTTTTTGTATTTAAACCAATATATAAAGTTCTTATTCAAAATGTCTAATTCTCCATATGTTGTAATATAATCTATTAATAACAAATATTGATACAAAAGTAGGAAAAGCTATAAACAGAATGTATCCTGTTACAGAAAATTCTTTGCAAATAGAGTGTGTATGTTAATAAGCTTATTTAAAAAGTATACTATGCCCACAACTATGTGATTTTTCATGGATTTTTAGAGCTCAAATTGATTTGGAATCAGGGCAAACTGCATTGTACCAATTCCTGAATTGATTGTCATCCAATGCAAGGTACAACAACACCATATGTATCATCACCTCATCACATAAATGTGATGAATTTTGTAATTTGAGTTTGTAATGTCTGGTAATGACATCTTTGCATCATTTGCACAATAATGTTATGACTCACATGTTATCATTGGCCCCTTTGTTCTCTCCCCGTCCCCTCAGCCATATTGGTAGAGTTGCCACTTTTTTCCTAACAGGTTTCTTATTTTTACCAATGTTGTGGCACTCTCCATGAGTGCATTTGGACTATGTGCATTTAGACTATGCAAGCATATGAGAATTGTATTGGTTTGTTTTTAATAATAGTTTACAAAAAAATCTACCAATTAATTTATTAACCAGATGGAAAGAAGCCGAGATTTTTTACAAGTGGCAAAAAGCAAACTGACAGATTCTCCCGATGCAATGAAGTTTTGACAAGTTCACGTTGATTTGTCTGCACTTACATTCTGTCCTTCCTCTAACTGAGAAGTAAGCAATCTTTTGGTGACCAGAGGTTCCCTTTAATATTTTGGAACTACCATGGATGGCCTGAAGATGCAAAATTGAGAGGGGGCTTTGTCACATACAGTATCTGAAAGTGTGGCCAGGATTTTCTGCTTTTTCCTGTTTTGGTGAGGAAGGGTTTGTGTTTTTAAGGCAGCTTCTTTTAGGGCTTACCTTAAACTTTCCCAGCCTCTGAATAGCAGGAAATGCTACTCATCTTCTTCAACTTTCTCCAAAGGGGTTCAGAGGTCATTTGCAGCCTTGGGACTTTCAGCTGCTCACCCTTGCCCTGGTTATTCACCTTTAGGTCCTCTTGATCTCAAATCCTAATTAAGACCTTTCTGAAATCTTTAGAAAGTCAGATCCTGAACCCTATTCTGCATCCTGGATTTTTTCTGTCTACAATTCATGGAACCATAGCTTTTGTTTATGTATTTATTAAATGTATTTCCATACTGCTGAGAGTCTTTTTGATTGAGGCTGCCTAGAAATAGGTTACATAAATAAATAAATAAATATTGTATCCCAGTGCACACTGTAACTTTTATGAGAACTCTTCATCTTGCTCTTTATATACCTTCCATAGCTTATCTTCTCCTTAAAAAGGAAAAGAAAGAGATTTTTAAAAAGCATAAGGAAGATCTTGCTACCTTCAGAATGACAGATGTTTCTTTTCGTCCTTGAGGAAATAGAGGAAATGTGAGATTGCTTTGTAGTTATTCATTTGCTCCTGAGTGACAAGGTTGACTACTAGTCATGTCCTTTTTTTTTTTTAAACTATTCTTTTGTTTGAAAGGGAGTTGCACCTGAGCGCAACTGGAAGCACTGGATAATGAAACAAAAGGATTTTTCTTTTAATTTTAGCAGCGGCATAATTAAAGCGGAAACCTATAAACCATCTCCTCTTCCTCCAACAGAGGAAGATAGATGAATAGATATATTGGGCAACTATTAAAAAATTAGGTCATCAAAAAGATCAGATGATTGTACAATATGCATTATTACAGGGATGGTGCTGGATTTTCCAGCAGGGGGGAGGTGTTATTTCCTTCACCAGTGACACAATTCCCTATTAAATGCTGTGAATGAAATTTGCAACTATTTATATGACTTGTGTGATGTTTTCTGCAAATAGAAATTTCATTAGGGGAGTTTATTGGTAAGGTATGGGGGAAAACCAGAAAGAGGACATGAATGGGGAGGAAAGAAGCCAGCAGGACATAAAGAATACTGATAAGCTGCCATGTGGAGGGAAATTCAGCAGGATGTAAAAATATAGAATAACACATAGCTCAGACATCCAGTTCTTGTGTGACAGAGCATCTGAGGGGCAGTTGACAAAGTTCTGGAGATGTCTGACTAATGTGCCCCTATGAGGCAAAGCATGTGGATTGGCACTGATTGCCCAACAAACTGGCACATTGGACTGGAAACAGGCAGTGCAGGTTCAAATTAAGACCTTTAGTAGAAAAGTCCTTCCCTGAACATTCTCAACTGATTTGATCCTTCTGTTTGCAGTCAATAATTTAAACTGGATTCAATGTCATCTGGTTGGCTGGGTGGGAGTCAAAAATGGCAAGATGTGGTTGGGGCATCAATCTAAGCCCTGTCCCTTTTATATGTGCATCAGTGTCCTATGCAGAGGTGGGGCTTGGATTGTGATGGTGCAGCCACCATCTTGTCTCTTTGGACTCTCCACCTTGTGGACACCACTGTCTTGATCAAGGGGAAATGAATACCATAGGGCAAAGTTATACAGCAACGAAAAGCCACATTGGAGCACTGCATATAGCAATAGCTACCTTTGGTTTTCTAGAGCTGGTAGGCTTTGGCAGATTCAGAGTGGAATGAGCATGCAGTGGATCTGCTGTTTTAGCAGGCCTCTTGGGAAAGCAGATCCAGCTATTAGTTTTGATACAGCAATCTGTGACCTCCATTTTACACTAGCATATTGCTAGCAAGAGATGTCTGCTTCCCAGCTCTCATCCTCTCTTTTTAGAGACCAGCTCTGCTTTAGCAGTTTTGCTTAGCACTTACTCAACTGCCAACTGCTAACTTATCTTGACCAGCAAACTCAGCATGCAGGGTGGTGTAGAGTGCTTTGCATGCTGTGTGTGCCATTTGTCTTCCAGGGGCATCTCAAGAGGGATCAGAAAAGTGATGATGGCAGTCACAGTTTCAAGGTTGTGGTTGCCATCTTGACTTTCTTTTACTCCCCTTTGCAAACATCCTTGGTCTTTTTCATTCTGCCACTGGCCTCATCCCTCATTTACCAGTTTTAGCATAAAGAAACTGGAAGGAAAAGGAAGTAACATCTACACATCCTATATTATTAGCATACAGAACTCATTATCTTACATTATTATGGCTGTTATCATCAGTTGTTGTTTTTAAAGAAAAGTTATTTTAATTCATAGGGAATAGATCCATTCATTTTACTGATAACTGGCCACTTCATACATAAATATACATCATTTTGTTTTCCTGTAATATAATGATAGGCAGTTGAATGTGTGAATTGACTGTGTTGCTGCATTTGAAGTGACATGAAAGATAACATGGAGAGCTATCACTGAAGATGGTGCTGAATATGATGTCTGGGGAGCAACCTATAAAGCCTTATATGGCTTAGTCTCTTGTACTGTCAGGCCTCCCTCCTTTCCATAGAAGTTAACCACAAGACTGTCCAATATGTACACTCCATCAAGATCTGTTGGTGGTTTCCCATGCTCAAGAGGTAAGATGGATGCGGGCTCAAAGGCACTGCTTCTCTGTTGTATCTCCCAGACTTTGGAGTGGCCTCCCTGTCAAGGTTAGGCTAGTATGCTAGCATGCTCACTGCTGATCTTGTAGAAATTCCTTAAGTCTGAGAAGTAATGGGAAGGCATTTGGGGAATGACGTGGTCACTGTTATGAATTGTTTTTCACCTGGAATCTGCCTTCTTGTAACTTAAATCCTTTGTTCCACATCCTGCCCTCTGGAACAAGAGATGAGAGGTCTTGACCTTCTGTGTGACATCCCTTGAGGCAGTTGAAGAGTATGATCGTATTCCCCCCTCAGCATCTTTTCTGAAATCTAAACATAGTCTGCTCCTTCAACTTCTCTTCATGGAAGACAGTTTCTAGTGCATGGTTCATCCTTGTTGCCCTTCTCTGAATTTGTTCCAGTTTTTCTGAATCCTTTTGGAGTGTGCTACCAAGAGCTGAATGCAATATTTGAGGTCCAATCACACCAACGCAGAAATATGTAGAAAAATTACTTCCTGTGACTTGGAACTATATTTCTATCAATGTAGCCTAAAGTCACACTTGCCTTTTTTTTTTAGCCACATTACTGCTGACTCATATTGACTTTGCATTCAGTTATTATTCCAAGATCCTTTCCACAAGTAATATCAGCAAGCCAGGTATCCCCCATGCTATACTTGTGGCCTGAAGAACTTTCCATTTGTTTCTGTTACATTTCATTGTTTTAAAAATCCAATTTCTCTAATATATTATTTAAATATATTTCTGTCTTTTAGATAATTAGGTATCCTTCCATTTTCCAGAGCTATCCCAAGAGCTTTTTATTATTTATTTATTTATCTTTTTTTTTTATCACCGCCCATCTCCCCTGCAAAGGATTTTGCTGTTTGTGCTGAAAGATCATATATCTATAGGAACCAAGCTGATTTTCAGTTCTATATTTCTTCAACACTGGTGATTAGAATGCAGGGCAAATCCTTTGACACACATTGTCTTCTAACAACTCCCTGCCGCTTCCTGCTCCCTGGGACCTGCTAACTGAGGTGGACTCATAAGTCAAATTCAACAGGAAGATACTGTCCTACATTCACCTTGTCCTCTGTTTTTATTCCTATTAATTTGAGATTAATCTCCCTAGTATACTATGTTCTTGTATGTACTGTATGTGTTCTTGAAGCTGAGAGCAGACTTTGGGACACTATCTGTTTTCAGCTAGTGTAGTTGCAGGTCGGATATCAAAAAAAGGTGGACACTAGGGAAGAGGTCCAGGATGCTTACAATTAATAAAGATTTATTAAAATGGTCCCTGTACTTACAGCATCAGAGATTTATGCACACCCCCAGTACACCACAATGAGTTTGGGTTGCGGTGAGGCGGGTAGTCCATGGGTGTGACTCACAAAGGGGTTGCTTTCACTGGGCAAGTGTTATAGCCCTTCAGCCTCCCTCTCCCCCTCCACCCCTAGAGTTGCTTAGCTTAGGCAACAAGCAAAGGAGGGTTACATAATGAGGATTAAGTGTCTAGCAGGTATTGGGTGCCTGCTAAGACAAAAGAGGGAACTAATTCCCTAATTGAGGTTAGATGTGGAAGTTTATTATCTCACAGCTTGCGAGAGTAAATACTGTAGGAGGAGCTAGCTTGTCTAAGTAGGCTGTCTTCCAGGGGTTAATTAAAAAATGCAGGTCGATCACAGGACACAGTCATAAGCCAATATTGGGTATCAGCAGTAGGGCATTTGCTATATTGCCTACCTTTAGACTTCAATAGCTGCCCACTCTTAGACTTCTCCAATATCTTGACATGCATTGTGTTTTGCTTTCTGTAAGAAAGCCCCTATAGTCTTTGGTTATATTAGCTGGCTAGAGATTTTGGAAGTTGAAGTACAACACAACTTGAGGACACCTTTTGCGAAAAGGTGAACTATGGAACCTTTGGTTTGATCCAGCAAGATGAAGTGGAGTGGTATGGAAGGACGCTTTCCAAATTTTATGAAAAATCTTGGTATTGTTTAGTCAAATAGCACATTTTAAATAGCTACGTCTTTGTTTTTAAAGATCTTAAAGTGGCTCTAATGCACATTCCTTGAATGTTTTATTCTTCTTTTAACTGTCAGGAGTTTCCTGAAAAAGTTCTGAAAAACAGCCATAGCCAGGCTGTCTTTTATTTAAGCCACTCAGGAAATATGAAAAGGAAACAGTTCTAAAAGCTGGCATGGAAAAAAGCAAGTATTCAAGTTGCACATTTCCCTTGGATTTCATGTCATGATTGTTGAGAAGAAAAGACAACTAAAAACATGCATACTGTAATTATTTCCCTTTATCCTATTGGTCAGGTTACCAGTAGGGGGGCACTGAGGCATCACAACATCCCCTAAAAAAAGGTTGACATAGATTTGCATAAATTTGCATATGGCAATTAATATGTATAAAATAAAAATTTAAAAATAATTAATATAATATCAATAGAAATCCCTAGATAAAAGGATTTATCTTATTCTGACCAGGTGACGCATGCTTCTGCCTGCAAATCTGCTCTCTTAATGGGCAACGTTGAGCCTCCTATTGCTCCTTCTCTTCTTACATTCCCTTTTCTTGAAACCGGACTCCCGAGTGGTCAATCTTTCAAATAGAGAACTGTTCTCTGCCAACTTCTACATGTGGCCCTCCTAGTTGCCAACATAAAACAATTTGGTTTCTCTACATTGGCCAACCTCTTTACCAACAGAAAACAATTCGGTTTACATGATCCGCTATAACCAGTGTGATGTAATAGTTCGAGTTAGATCAGGACTGAGAAACTCAGGTTCAGGTCTGTACTTAATGATGGAAACTCTCTGTGAGACTTTGGCCCCAGCACTACCTCTTAGCCCACCTCTCATAAAATGGTATTGTTATTATGAAGATAGACTTGGAGGAGGAAATACTATGCTTGCACCTTGAGCTTCTGGAGATCAGGCAGGATGGCAGTGTAATGCATAAATAAATAACATATGAAGCAGATCATGATGAAATAGTTTATGAATTTAGTCAGTCCACGTCCTGCTTTTCTATTCAATTGAATACTCAGGATGCTTAGCTGAATGCTCAGAAGGTTATTTGTGTATTCGACTATATTTATTTATGGAAATTACAGGCAGATGTTTTGGAAAAAACAGCACAGGACTTCAGAACAAAGTTCATAACAAGACTACGCTTTTTAATCCAGGTCTGCAAAATTCTACATTTCACTGCTTTCTTCGCTATTCCCTTTATCCTTTTATCTTTTGGGTCTTTATATTATAGCTCACAAGATAATCTTCAAAAGCTGCATGCACATAAGATGGCAAGATCTGGCTTGCCAGCTGTTGATGCCACCATGGCTCTTAACTCTGCATACAAAGAGCTCATCCACATCTTACCTCCTAAGGGCATATGGAATTTATTGGGCTCTCTCCTAGGTCACAGATTTGGCAAACACAATCTGTTGCCTTCCTGTCCTTGTCAACATTCTTGACAGCAGCAACCCTGCCACACCAGCAGCATGGCTCCTGAGGAAAAAGGTCACACATTCATCCATTTCTTTGGCTTTTTTTGTACTCCCGACGTATCTTGATTATTCTTTTTAATCAATAGCATATCTAGGAAGGTAGACAGACAGGAGCTTATTACTGCTTGCACATTGAACAAAAATCAGTACATTATTGATTGTGTTGACCATGACAAACTATGGAGAGCCCTAGCAGACCTTGAGGTGCCACTACATTTGGTGAAGTTGGTAAAATCACTGTATGTAAATCAGGAAGCCACTGTACGAACTCAATATGGAGACACTGATTGGTTCAAGATCGAGAAAGGTGTGCAACAAGGTTGCACTCTGTCACCTTTCTTATCCAACTCATACGCCAAAGTGATCATCAGGAAACTGGAGCTAGATGAATCAAAAATTGGGGTAAAAATTGGTGGAAGAATCATCAATAACCTTCGAAATGCAGATGATACAACCCTCCTCTCAGAAACCCAGGAAGGCCTACAGCACCTAATCATGAGACTCAAAGAAGAAAGCGAGAAGTTTGGCCTCTTTCTGAATATCAAAAAGACCAAACTCATGACAACTGCAAGGAATGGAAACATCAAAATAGTAATTGATGGCGAGGAGGTGGAATGTGTGGAAGAATTCACCTTTTTAGGATCACTGGTCAATCAAAGTGGCGAATGCAGCCAAGAAATTAAATGTCGAATCATGCTGGGTCGCACAGCAATGATGAGTATGAATCGAATTTGGAAAAACAAGGATGTCAGCTTGATGACTAGGTGTAGGCTAGTCCACACTATCGTGTTCCCCATAACTACATATGGCTGTGAATGTTGGATGATGAAAATGTTGGATAGAAGGAAAATTGATTCGTTTGAACTATGGTGTTGGAGGAGGCTCTTGAGCATCCCTTGGACTGCAAAGATAACGAATAAAGAAGTGTTGAAGTGCATAAAACCGGTCATGTCACTAGAAGAAAAAATAACAAAACTTAAGACTCAGTTACTTCGGTCATGTCATGAGATCAACATCGTTGGAGAAAGACGTTATGCTTGGAATGGTCAGTGGCAAAAGACGATGAGGATGCCAAAGAATGCACTGGTTGGATGTAATCAAAGCAGACACAGCCCAAAATATAAAGCAACTGAAAGAAGCTGTACAAGATCAGAAATCACGGAGAAAGCTGGCTTATGGAATTGCAGAGGTTCGGATACGAGTGAATGGATAATTCGGTTGATCAACATTATTCACAAGGGAGACTATGCAACTGAAAAATGGTGAATGTAAGATGTTTCTAATCTCACACTAAGCTGAGAATCAGAAATGACAATTATTATTAGGACTACTTTTATATGCCAATTTTACAGTCAGGTTGGAGAAAGTGTGGCTGTCCTAGTCAGGCTGAAGTCAAACTTTGGAGTAAATTTTGAGAATGGCGTATCTTGGCATTTCAGCCTGTTCTAAGTGGCTTCCTGTCACCAAATGCTATTAGGTATCAGCAGGAAATTACACATTTATGAGTGATTTACTTCTAAACAAACACGGCTACCCAAACAATAAGTTATTGAATAGGACTGTGAACTTTTTAAAGTATGCCAGTGAAAGATTGTAACAGCTGCCTCGGCTGATAACTACCGTTTTGGATAAGAATATTGTTGACTGAATTTTTTGCCAATTGTTTCAATAAAATCTAGTTGCATCTTGTAGATGTGGGAGGGGGGGAAATAAAAGAAAGACCTATGCAGCTTTATACGTTGGCTTCTTTAAAACAATATATTTTCCTAGTTGCAGTGTTAGTTCATTGGGTGGGAACTTTATTGGCTATAATTGTTGCAGAGGTTATATCAAGATTTCCTTTTGAAATGCAGTTTCACTGAGGACTGGGGTGGAAGAAGCAGGCACCAGGGAGCCTGGAACGTGGACCTCCCCCCAGTAACTCTAAAATAGTTTGCACAAAGAACAATGCTGTTTAAGAACAGCAGAGAAAGATACAAGATAAAGGATAATCAGAGGTAATTCTGCCCCCAAATTGCATGCAGAGACTTGGTATTTGAGGGTTTTGAACTCTGAATATAAGGGCTAGCTGCAGCAATTAAATGGCTGTTGAAGTCTGCTGTCAGATGGTACAAGAACCCCTTGTGAAATTGCTCTCCTCTTGAAAATTTTCATCTGTGGTGGGGCTGTTGTAAGCTTTGAAATTATTGAATCAAGTTTATAAAAATGAAGAATCTGGACTTTTCCCATATTTTGCCTCTATTTGCATTTATTTGGATTTACTGAATTTCTGACCAGCTTCTCAGAACAATCATAAAGTTGTTATATAACCCATTAAAATGACATACAATTAAAAAAATAGAATTACAAACCTCCAAAAGATCTACATGTTTAAAATCATAAAACAGCTTAAAAACACAGGGTAAAACAAATGGATGTCAACAGCAAAGCAGAAGGTGCCATCTAAACAAAGACCTGGTGAATTGATACATCTTTGATTGGCTTTGCGTGTACAGTGTTTATATCTGTAAACTAAACCAAAAGATTCTGATAATTCTATCAGAGCTTACAATTATTATAAATAATTTAATCAGAATGATAAAATGTAGGGTTATCAGATCTGGGCTGCAAAAATTGAGGTGAACAGTAGACATGAAAGAAGATACAAAAAACTCTAATGCTTTGTTGCCATCTCATGAACATCTGGATTTTTGCAACTCAGATTTGGTAGCCCTAATAGAGGGCACTTTAATGTCATGTTAATATGCATTCCTCTAGTCCAGTGTTTCTCAACCTTAGCATCTTTAAGATGTGTGGGCTTCAACTCCTCTGGGAGTTGAAGTCCACACATCTTAAAGCTGCCAAGGTTGAGTAACACTGTTCTGCTCCTTCGGTGGGCAGAAAGGTACATCAACATAAATTGCAATGTCAACAAGGCAGGCAAGTGGAGCTATACTTACTGGTTTAATGCAGGACAGTTTCAGGGCAGTGTTTGGTGGATTCTCCATCCCATAGACCTTTCAGCTGGGATATTTTTAGATATGGGAGTATTGATCTTCAGTGTGCTTGCAGGCACATTGACAGCGTCCCCTCTGAATTCATCCTGTGTCCTGCTTATGCTCCACTGTCTTGTCAGATTATATAGATCTATTTTCATGACATGGGAATTTATTTATTTGTTGAATTTATATGACCACCCATCTCAGTTCCATGACTCTGGGCAACTAACAATAGTTAAAAGCAGAATAAAAATGATATGAATTATAAATAAAATAAATAGCAGCTGGGAAAACAACCACCACCACCAATTAAGAATTCATAATAATTAATATCACCATGAAATGGATTCACTCACACCTCCAGTGCCCCAGGTTCAATGACAAAACTAGGTACTCGAGGCCTTATGGAAGTCCAGGAGGGTTAGGGTAAGTATGATCTCTGAGGGAAAGATATTCTGGAATGCCAGTGCCATGGCAGAAAAGGGTCTCCTCCTGGGTCCTGCCAGATGACACTCCCTGACAGACCAGACCTGGAGCAGGCATCTCTTGCTGGATCTAACCAGATGAGTAGGTACCACTGGGGAGAGACAGTCCTGTAAGTAAGCTGGCCACAAGCCATGAAGGGCTTTAAAGGTAACCACCAGCACATTGAATTGAAGCATACTGGGAACCAGTGGAGCTTGTGCAGCAGAGGTGTTACATGTGCCAAAAAACAAGCACCCATAACCACCCATGCTGCTGCATTTTGCACCAGCTGAAGTGTCTGAATACTTTTCAAGGGTAGTCCCATGCAGAATGCATTGCAGTAGTCCAATGGGAGAGAACCAAGGCATGAGTAACCCTGAGTAAGGCCTCCCAGTCCAGGAGCAGGCTCAATTGGTGCACAACATGAAGCTGTGCAAAGGCCCACCTGGCCATGGCTGCTACCTGCTCTTCAGGTAGGAACTACAAGTCCAGGAGGACCTCCAAATTATGCACAGGTTCTGTCTGGGGCAGTGCAATCCCATCCCATTCAGAACTAAAGATGGAAAGTCCCCACAACCAGGGGGTCCTAAAATCCAGAGCCTCTTGACCTTGCTAGGGTTGAGTTGAAGCCTGTTGTTCCCCATCCAGACCTTTACACCCTCCAGACACTGGCAGTGTCAGGTCTTCCGTGATATCATTCAGGGCGGAGGTATAAAAAGTGGGTATCATACTGATAAGAAGATTGATATTCCTATGTCCAAAAATATCACAGCTGACAGGTTAACAGGGCAGAGGAGAGTGGAAGCAGCAACAAACTTCAAGGAGATGATAGATAGATAGATAGATAGATAGATAGATAGATAGATAGATAGATAGATAGATAGTTAGATAGATATAGAACATAGGAATGCTGGTCTTGCAGAAGAGTGATAACCCCATGTTCAGAAAAAGCACAAGGGCAAAGAGGTAAGAGGCCAAAGTCTTGTCCAAACCATGCTCCCATATGACCGAATGAGCAAACCTGAATTTGGCAGGGGAGTTGGAAAAAACAGTACAGAAAGGCGAACCAATGAGAGAGGAAGAGCCAATAAGGAAGAGAGATTGCTGCTGATTGATGGATTGATTTAGTGATTGGTAACTGCCGCTGATAGTCAATATGGAAGAGCAAACAAAAATTTGGCAAAGGAGTTCTGTGGGAGAAGAACTTTTTTTCCTTCTTTTTAACTTTTTCCCACCTTCTTTCAGTCCAGGCTAGTCATCACCCAGAGAGGCATCTTCTGGGAGCTTGTAACTGGACCAAGCATACAGGGAGCAAACAGGAATGATCTGCATGGGAGTTAGGTAGAGGAGCTGTCAGGCAAGAATCCCAGTGACATGGACAGCAAATGAAGCATCATCATGACCTGCAAAGTATGTGCAATGTTTGTCTTCCTGCCTGAAGAGGACCCAAACTACACCTGCTGCAGGGGCAAGCCTGTTTCCTTACTGGAGGAGGAAGTGAGAGGACTGAGAGAGCTGTTAAACTGAAATACGTCAGAAAAGATGAGAGGTTCCTATACAGAACAGCTGAAGCTCTCCAGGAGGAGGAATAAGCAAACACCAAAGAACAAGAAAAACTTCCTTTGGCAAAGGCTAACTGCATAGAAGCATGTGACCCAAAGAAGGAGGAAAATCAGGAAGCACTCAGTGCCAGTGAAAATCAGGAACAGGTACCAGGATCTTCTTCACAGCCACCTGAGCAAACCATGCCATGAAATATTGTAGAAGACATTTGATTCCCCATGGTTTAAGGAAATTCAAGAGTCATGCTGAGAAAGAAGAGGCATATTGTAGTGGTAGTTGATTCCTTGCTAAGAGGAACTGAAGCAGCTGTATGCAGACTTGATATGATATCAAGAAAGTTAATTATCTTCCAAGTGCCTGTATACAGGATGTGACTGAGAGGTTACCTATTGTAAAACCTACCAACTGTTCTTTCTAACTGATCCACATGTGAGTGAATGACACAGCCAGAAATAACCTTGAAAGAATCTCTGGAGACTATGAGGCTTTGAGGAGGAGGGTGAAGGAACTGGGAACACAGGTACTCTTTTCATGAGTCCTTCTAATAAAAGGTCAAGGCCCAAGAAGAGAAATCAGGATCCTGGAATTCAAAAACTAGCTTTGCAGATGTATCACCAAGAAGGGTTTGGATTCTGTGACTGTGGTCTATGCTACTTTCATGAAAGAATCATGGGACATGATGAGATGCATCTTACAAAAACTAGGAAGGAAGCATTTGATAGGCACCTCACTAGTCTCTTCTGGAGGGAATAAAAACTAGAATAGAAACTAGAATAAAAGGTAAGTAAAGGTAAAGGTTTCCCTTGACGTAAAGTCCAGTCGAATCCGACTCTAGGGGGCGGTGCTCATCTCCGTTTCTAAGCCATGGAGCCGGCGTTGTCATAGACACTTCCAGGTCATGTGGCCAGCATGACGACTCGGAACGCCGTTACCTTCCCGCTGAAGTGGTACCTATTGATCTACTCACATTTGCATGTTTTCGAACTGCTAGGTGAGCAGGAGCTGGGACGAGCAACGGGAGCTCACCCCGCCGCGCGGTTTCGAACCGCCGACCTTCCGATCGACAGCTCAGAGGTTTAACCCGCAGCGCCACCGCGTCCGCAGAATAAAAGGTAGAGGGTGGTAAAAGCACAGAACCAAATATGCAGCCAAAGACTGGGGCCAAGAGAGCAGAACTCAAAGAGAGAAGGAGGAGGCCAGGGTGGGGACACAGTTTCAAAGGAAACTACAGCTGAGAGGTCAGTAGATGGTTCCATTCAAAGCTTTGGTTGTTTCTGTATCAATGCACAAACTATGGGAATTAAATGAGGAGAATTAAAGATCCTTAGTAAGGAAGAGAAATACAATGTGATAGATATCACTGAAACTTGGTGGGATGATATTCATTATTGACACCCAGCACTGGAAAGCTATAATATATTTTAAAACATTAGAGCAGACAAAAAGGGTGCTGGCGTTGCACTGTGCATCAAGAAAATTATACAGAAATTTAGGAAGCAGAGCATAGAAATCCTGCTGAAAATATGTGGGTAATAATAAAAAGAGAAACAAAAATGATGCCATTGTGAGAGTTTAGGGGGCCTATCTGGGCAGGAAGAGGATACAGATGAGGTCTTCTTGTATCAAGCTATTGCCCATCTTATTTCCCCTCTGTTGAATATTACCTCTATTGGATGTATTGAAGCAGTGGACTACATGTACTATTTCCCAACCTTAGTCTGATCCAGAAAGAGCTTTATAAGCCTTTTGTCTAAACACAGACTTCCCAATCTTGTACAGCTTAGAGGAGGAAGAAAAAGTTGCTTTTTTCCTGTCTTCCTTTCCTTCATTTCTGATGCACCATGTATACTCAATATTCCTCCATGTCTTTCATTTCAGCCTCCATCATCAATTTTTTACCCCCTCCTCCATTAGCCAACAAACTCTTTCCCTCTGTACAGTGCTGAATCCAGCTTGAGTAAGGGCAGTCTAGGAAGGCTTGTCCCTGAGATACGAGGAGGACCCGCCAACTCCCCTCTGTCTCCCTGCCGCTTCTGTCCCCTGCTACTCTCTTCTCTTGTATGATCCCTCCTGAACTCACCTGCCTTGGTAGAAACAGCATCAGAGCTCACCTGGGCAGTGATTCTAAGAGTATGTATGTATGTATGTATGTATGTATGTATGTATGTATGTATTTATTTATTTGGCATATTTCTCTACCGCCCATCTCGCATACAATAACTCTGGGTGGTGTATATCTTATATAGTGGACACAGGGGCAGCAAGTCACCCTGGAAAGCTGTGTGCATTAGGCACAATTGATTAAGTAGTTGTTTCTGGAAGTGGATGGGAGAGTACTGGATTCTTCTTCCAGCTTCTCCACCATTTGAAGTAGCTGCTTCATTGTGCCCAGTGATAGGGATGGTCCTGAATTACTGGTCTGAAATGGAATGTCAGGATCAAATCTAATCCTGTAAGTATCTTTTCTGAACTTTAATGGGATTTTAACTGAAAGAATATCAATCAAATAGTTTATCAGACTTACATATCAGGTGGTTAACTGTCTATTACATGGAGCCTGAATCATCTCAGAATTCACATTAAATCTCCAAATAAAGGCAACCGGATGTCAGAGGCTTTGTTTTCTGAGTTACACCATTTCCCCTTTTCATCCATAGTAGGTCTTTGTAATAGGAAACCTTGATTTTTATGAAGCTCTTTTATTACATGGAAGTTAAGTGTGCTGTCGTCAGTTTTCATTCTTCTAGACAAGGTCATTTTTCAAAAGTTTTCAGAGTTGATCACAATACTAATATAATCATAACAACCTGTACGGTATGGAAAAGGTTTGTTTTTAAAAAAATAAATGCAACCTCAGCAAGAGAAGCCTTTTTGAAACAATAGTGTTATTTACAACTTTGTTCACATTTCAATGTTATTTTTCTAACTTTGTCCCTGGGAAGGAAAAAAAGCCATATTATAGATTGGATTGTCCTAAATATGTTTTGTTTTGAATTACTTTAAAGATCTTTTCTTTAATTAATTAATAGATTTTAAAAACTCTAAAGCTTTAATCTAGAATTCTGGTCATGAAGTCATGAGGCAACTGCTTCACTTCATATGTAAAAGGATGTTGACAATTGATCTCACTGAAAACACATTTGGGACTTTCATTCCCAGCAGATCCATGGTAAGACAAACACTTGAAGGAATTAAGTCTGGTTAATGTTCATCCCTTCCCATTAAAAAAAAAATCCAACTCAAGAGGTGGCAGGGGCCTCTTGGTCCCCACCCCCCACCTTTTTTGTTCTTTCCAAAGCAAAATCCTCCTCTGTATCATGGCAGTGTGGAGCTCCCTACAGAGAGATGCTCCTTGTCACAATTATTGACATGACCATGGGGCCATGTCGTTACATAATCAGTTTAGGAAGTTCTGCAAAGGAAAACTTGCCTCTGAGGAGACCCTGGCACTTTTGGAAGTGTTTGGGACATTTTACTGAGGAAAGAAAGAAAACACAATAGTTTCAGCCTTGTGTATTTTCAGAGTATCTCTACACCAAACAGCATAGTAAATTTACATCTACATCTTAACCACAAGTAGCTCCCTCTCAACCCAGCCATAAAACCATGTTTTTTAAAGGTTAATTAACCAGCCTCAGCTTCCTAAACAGCTTGCTTGCAGTCAGCAGACAAGCCTCTGATGCACTTGGAGTACACTGGAATTGGAAATAAGATGTTGTTAGCAACCTCTTTGTGTGGGGTAGAAGTTGAATCAAAAGCTCTAAGTGGTTAGTGACACACACATGCATTTGGAAAAGGCAGTTGCTTGTTCTCATGGGCTACATGTTTTCCACAGTTGTTAATTCAATCAATAATTAACCTGCCTCTTTGCAGAGCTTGTTAACATAGCAATTCAAGTAGAAAAAGCACCATTTACCTGAATAATGTCTATAGAATGTCTTTAAGATACAGCAAATCAACTTGCAGCTTGGATGCTAGCATGCAGTACAAGCCAGGAAAGCTTGTTCTACATGAACAACACACTCAAAAAATGCCCAAAAGCCAAATGTTGTGATTGATTTGATATTTACAAATCAATACTCAAACTTAAGTATCTGCTGCATACAAGTGACAGTCACAGAGACCTTCCTGATCATGTGATTCATTATTATCCCTCTGCTGGTATCGCTGGTACAAATGGCATGAAAGCCTAACTACATGAATGTGGAAAACTGCTCCAATATATTCCTACTTCAGGATTCATTGCTTAGTGAATAAAGAAGCCTGCTGGAATATGTGAGTCTATTGCCACCCTCTTGACAATGCTGAAGAGATTGACTGCACTGTACTCCCAAGTCAGTGTTGAATCTGATGAGTCTTAACAGAGTAATTTTCAATATAGGAAAAGTTGCAGAATGGGGACAGGAAGCTTGGCCAATCAGAATTTCTCTACCATGTTGGAAAATTCTGTCTACCATGAAGTTACCCCCTCTTATTGCCTCAGATAATTGTCTACTGGTGGTATACAAAGCATTACTGAGGTGAAACGCCAGCCTGGAAGTTCCAATAGGCTCTTTGTGGCTTGAGAACTGAATCCTAAAGTGCATGAATTTGAAGCTCTGATAAGGTCATAACAACTCTGTCCTCATCTTGTATGAAACAGGCCTTTGAGAATATTCTATTACTTCATGGAAATTCCCCTGCTCCAACGGAACAGCCATTCCCCCAGACATTTGAAGAGCTCCTTCCCTTTCTGGCATTTAGGAAGTCCATTAAGATCTGGTTGTTTAAATAGGCCTTGGGGTCTGAATGATTTGGTTTTCCCTTCAGCATTTGGAAGGTGTTAATTGTGTCTGCCAAGCAACTGTAACATGCTTATTGCATTTCGTCCCTGAGTCTTATATAGATGATTTATTGATTATCTTGCATAGCTATATATTGGCTTTTGTGTTGTTTTGATCTGGACTTAAACAGGAGGAATTCTATGTCACTCAGAGTTGGTTCTGATTGGAGTGGCCTATAAGTCCTGTATAATCAATCAATCAATCAATCACACTATAAGTATACAACAATCATAAAGTTGATCTGGAAATGCAACAGAAATCCTTAGTCAAACTTAACATAAATGGTCATCTAGCAGATTATTATTAAAAAATCAATTCAGATCAAGAAGACAGCTTGAACTAAGAAAATTGCATCTTCACAATTTATTTATTTGTTTTATTTATTTATTTATCATATTTTTATCACAACCCATCTCCCCCATATGGGGGACTCTGGGAGGTTCACAATAAAACAGTTTAAAATTCAATAAAATCATATATAATATCATTCATCAATAAATATCAATATCAATAAATAAATATAATATGTAATGAGATCCAAGTAATGGCAGATCTAATTCCACCCAAAGGGGGACAAGACTAGCCTTGGCAGGACTAGGGAACCAACCAACCCCAAGAGTGGCTGAACTAAGAAAATTGCATCTTCACAATTTGCTATTACATTCACAGGTAAAGAATTGTGGAAGGACTTTTTTTTCCATTTTGGAAAGGGTATAATTGCAGGCATATATGTGTGTGTGTGTGTGTAGGTGTGTGTGTAGGTGTAGGTGCTGGGTAACTTTGGGCTGATGACTTTCTCTGTCCCCAGGGAAGATTGAATGATTGATTGCTTATGTGCCATCAAATCACTGTCAACTCTTAGTGACCACAGAGATAGATTGTCTCCATGATGATCTGTCCCTAACTTGGTCCCCTAGGAAGAAGGCAATGGTAAACTGCTTCTGAAAAATGGTGCCAAGAAAACTAAATGGATTTGTCCATGAAGTTGTCAGGAGTCAAGACTGATTTGAAAGCACCAATAGATATAGATGGAAGGAGAGGGGAGAAAAATGTCAGAGACATAAGAACAGTGTAGTTGGCTGGCATTTATTTTCCCACAGTGCCCCAGGAGTGACATGGTAGGGCATCATTTCAATGGCACTGTTTGGAAAAAAAAAGTCGACCATCTTCACTGATGACTTTTCACCCCACAATGTACATGGAATTATGCTATGTTGTTATATTGGGGGGAACACAATGCAGCTGATGGGGAATCCTTACAATATTTACAGTAGACAAGCTATGATTAAAAGAAAAAAAATCAAGTTGCATCATGTCCTATTTAGTCTCCTGAACATTTCTCATTTTTCTCCCACCCATCACTGTTAGCCAAATAGCTCTCCAATTTTGTGGTTTATTAATGTAGCTAATAGTGACAACATGTTTTTGGTTTCATCTCTCTCTGTTAACATTATTTAACATTATTTATATATTTTCAAAATATATGTCCCAAGAAATTTTATTTCAATACCAATTAGATATTCTAACATCAAATACCTCAAATACCTCAGAAAAGAAAGAGAGAGAGAGAGAGAGAGAGAGAGAGAGAGAGAGAGAGAGAGAGAGAGAGAGAGAGAGAAATGGCAAGTGCTTAGAATCAGTCTGCATAGACTCAGAATTAGTTCATTGTTTTATCACCAAGGCGATACTCCATTTTAGCTGAGTGGCTTGAGAGCAGCAAGGAGGCCTTCTTGTGCTTTTGCTGCAGCTAGGATTAAAAACAAAACCAAGAAAGCAACTTTTTACAAATCTCTATCAACCTCCCCCAACCACCCAGGTATGTTGGAGTATAACCCTCCATCATCCTCAGCAGGTCGTTAGTGATGGGCAGTTTGATTTGATACATTTTGAAAGCAGATTGAGAAAGGTTAGTCATCATTTTTTGTTTCAAAATGGAAGAAGGTGGACTAGATTGGAACACACTGATCTATCTCTGGTATTTTGCAGTAGATTGGCAAGGGTATCTCTGACTCCTATGCTGTGGATGATTTTAAGCTACTTACTTCTCAGTGCTACAGCTTAGTCTGGACTCAAGGTTGAAGTCTTGGTCTTGTAGGTCAAGAGGCCTCAAATAGCTACCTTGAAAATGGCAGGGAATGCCAGCAGCAGTAAGCAGGGTGAAAGTCAGCCCTAGGCATCTATGGGTATTTGTTGGAGACCTGAATTAGCAGTAGCCCTTGTTAGAGGATATGCCCTTGGACTTAAGCAGAGTGCTGAAAGAATACTGAACAATAAAGTAGCAAGACATCCCATTAAAAATAAAATGCTCAGAACAAAAAAATAGCCTTGGATATAGTAAATCAGCTTAGCTCAGCTGTCAGTAAATGTTAACAGACATTCATTGCATTTGAAGTAAAAACTCAATTTATTTTAAAAAAAATACAGGTAGAAAAGCCTCACTTCTATCTAAGCTACCTCTTGAAGAGAGGGAAGATTCTGATGAGGCCTGAAACATAAGAAGGGGAGAGAAGAAATGTACTTGTCTCTTAAATACAGAGACTGATTTAACCAACAGCAAGCCAGGAGCTAAACACAGACAGGGGCATCATGGAAAGACCCTTTCCCTCATCTACATCTCACCATTTGCCACATAGGTCAAACTATGATGCAGTCTCCAACAGTACTGTATTACTCTATTGGCTAAAACTTCCTTTTTATGTTGCTTGATAAAATATTTTGTAACCACAGGCAGCACATGTATAGGGTGACAGAAGCTCATGTTTTTACCTTTACTTTAAAAGACACATTGTCTTTTTCTACTACAACATAATAAATATTCCCTCAGAGAAGTGTTGTACATTCAACTTTTATATACAGCAAATATGATTCAGCTTAGAAAGATTAAAGCACAGCACAGATTCTGAAGGGAGGTGATGGGAAAGTAGATATTTGTGTCTGTTCTGCTGTAGTGTTGGAATAAATATTTTGGAATGCACAGTCTCTCAGAAAAATAAAGTACGTATGACCCAACTATGTATCACACAAATATACACAATACACAAAAATAAGCCATCCCCAACCAAATATCTTCCAAGTAGCTTGGACTCCAAATTCCATCATACTCAGACCTCTTAATGGAAGGATGTTTTAGGAAAAAGTCACTTGGAAGGTGCTGTTTAGTAGAATTGTGGTAAGAAGAGTGGGGATTCATTTGAACAGAGAAGGCTTGATTGAAGAGATTGTTCCCAAGTGCACCTGAAAGATGTTTTAGTATATGCCTGATGGAGAACAGTCCAGTGTATAGATGCTGCTACTGAGAATGTCTGCTTGCAGATAACCACAGGACGACACTCTGTTGTTTTCAGCAAATACAGAAAGATCTCCCTAGACAAGCATAGTGATTTACCACGGCTGAAGTAAGGGACGTTGCCTGGTCCCAGGTTTTTTAGGATTGTATACTTCAGAACTTCAGCAAAGGATCGTTACCTTGTCGTGGTGCTGGAGCTTGAGCACCTCAATGATGCCATGAGCTAAACCGTGAAGGGCCACCCAAGATGGGAAGGTCATGACAGAGAGGTCAGACTAAAGGCGATCCCTGGGGAAGGTAATGGCAACCCACCCCAGTATTCTTGCCGTGAAAACTAAATGGATCAGTACAACCAGAGATATGTCGGTATACCATCGGAAGATGAGACCCCCAGGTCGGAAGATGGTCAAAATGCTACTGGGGAGGAACAGAGGATGAGCTCAACTAGCCCCAGACGTGATGACGCAGCTAGCTCAAAGCCGAAAGGACGGCTAGCGGCCGACGGTGCTGGTGGTGAACGGCGAATCTGATGTTCTAAGGATCAATACACCATTGGAACCTGGAATGTAAGATCTATGAGCCAGGGCAAATTTGATGTGGTTATTGGTGATATGTCAAGATTAAAGATAGACATTTTGGGCGTCAGTGAACTGAAATGGACTGGAATGGGCCACTTCACATCAAATGACCACCAGAATCTACTACTGTGGACAAGAGGACCACAGAAGACATGGAGTAGCCTTCATAATTAATAGTAAAGTGGCTAATGCAGTGCTTGGATACAATCCAAAAAACAATAGAATGATCTCAATTCGAATTCAGGGCAAGCCATCTAACATCACAGTGATCCAAATATACGCCCCAACCACAGATGCTGAAGAAGCTGAAGTAGAGCAGTTCTATGAGGATCTGCAGCACCTACTGGACGACACGCCTAAAAGAGATGTTATTTTCATCACGGGAGACTGGAATGCTTAGGTGGGCAGTCAAATGACACCTGGAATTACAGGTAAGCATGGCCTGTGAGAACAAAACGAAGCAGGACATAGGCTGATAGAACTTTGCCAAGACAACTCAATGTGCATAACAAACACCCTCTTCCAGCAACTTAAGAGACGGCTTTATACATGGACTTCCCCAGATGGACAACACCGAAATCAGATTGACTACATCCTTTGCAGCCAAAGGTGGTGGACATCTATACAGTCGGTAAAAACAAGACCTGGAGCTGACTGTAGTCCCGATCACAAACTTCTTCTTGCACAATTTAGGATCAGACTAAAGAGATTAGGGAAGACCCACAGATCAGCTAGATATGAGCTCACTAATATTCCTAAGGAATATGCAGTGGAGGTGAAGAATCGATTTAAGGGACTGGACTTAGTAGATAGGGTCCCGGAAGAACTCTGGACAGAGGTCCGCAACATTGTTCAGGAGGCGGCAACAAAATACATCTCAAAGAAAGAGAAAACCAAGAAGGCAAAATGGCTGTCTGCTGAGACACTAGAAGTAGCCCAAGAAAGAAGGAAAGCAAAAGGCAACAGTGATAGGGGGAGATATGCCCAATTAAATGCAAAATTCCAGAGGTTAGCCAGAAGAGATAAGGAATTATTTTTAAACAAGCAATGCGCGGAAGTGGAAGAAGACAATAGAATAGGAAGGACAAGAGACCTCTTCCAGAAAATTAGAAACATTGGAGGTAAATTCCAGGCCAAAATGGGTATGATCAAAAACAAAGATGGCAAGGACCTAACAGAAGAAGAAGAGATCAAGAAAAGGTGGCAAGAAGATACAGAAGACCTGTATAGGAAGGATAACAATATCGGGGATAGCTTTGATGGTGCAGTCAGTGAGCTAGAGCCAGACATCCTGAAGAGTGAGGTTGAATGGGTCTTAAGAAGCATTGCTAAGAACAAGGCAGCAGGAGACGACGGCATCCCAGCTGAACTGTTCAAAATCTTGCGAGATGATGCTGTCAAGGTAATGCATGCTATATGCCAGCAAATTTGGAAAACACAAGAATGGCCATCAGACTGGAAAAAATCAACTTATATCCCCATACCAAAAAAGGGAAACACTAAAGAATGTTCAAACTATCGAACAGTGGCACTCATTTCACATGCCAGTAAGGTAATGTTCAAGATCCTGCAAGGTAGACTTCAGCAATTCATGGAGCGAGAATTGCCAGATGTACAAGCTGGGTTTAGAAAAGGCAGAGGAACTAGGGACCAAATTGCCAATATCCGCTGGATAATGGAAAAAGCCAGGGAGTTTCAGAAAAACATCTATTTCTGTTTTATTGAGTATTCTAAAGCCTTTGACTGTGTGGACCATAACAAATTGTGGCAAGTTCTTAGTGGTATGGGGATACCAAGTCATCTTGTCTGCCTCCTGAGGAATCTGTATAACGACCAAGTAGCAAAGGTAAGAAGAGACCACGGAACAACAGACTGGTTTAAGATTGGGAAAGGAGTACGGCAGGGCTGTATACTCTCACCCTACCTATTCAACTTGTATGCAGAACACATGATGCGACATGCTGGGCTTGAGGAATCCAAGGCTGGACTTAAAATTGCTGGAAGAAACATTAACAATCTCAGATATGCAGATTATACCACTTTGATGGCTGAAAGCGCAGAGGAACTGAGGAGCCTTATGATGAAGGTGAAAGAAGAAAGTGCAAAAGCTGGCTTGCAGCTATACCTCAAAAAAACCAAGATTATGGCAACCAGCTTGATTGATAACTGGCAAATAGAGGGAGAAAATGTAGAAGCAGTGAAAGACTTTGTATTTCTAGGTGCGAAGATTACTGCAGATGCTGACTGCAGTCAGGAAATCAGAAGACACTTAATCCTTGGGAGAAGAGCAATGACAAATCTTGATAAAATAGTCAAGAGCAGAGACATCACAATGACAACAAAGGTCCACATAGTTAAAGCAATGGTGTTCCCCGTAGTAAGATATGGCTGCGAGAGCTGGACCATAAGGAAGGCTGAGAGAAGGAAGATAGATGCTTTTGAACTGTGGTGTTGGAGGAAAATTCTGAGAGTGCCTTGGACTGCAAGAAGATCAAACCAGTCTGTACTCCAGGAAATAAAGCCAGACTGCTCACTTGAGGGAATGATATTCAAGGCAAAACTGAAATACTTTGGCCACACAATGAGAAGACAGGACACCCTGGATAAGATGCTGATGCTAGGGAGAGTGGAGGGCAAAAGGAAGAGGGGCCGACCAAGGGCAAGGTGGATGGATGATATTCTAGAGGTGACGGACCCATCCCTGGGGGAGCTGGGGGTGTTGACAACCGACAGGAAGCTCTGGCGTGGTCTGGTCCATGAAGTCACGAAGAGTCGGAAGCGACTAAACGAATAAACAACAACAAAATACTTCAGAAACAAATCTTGAACTTGGTAGCTAATTGCCAGATGATGTAGTTCATTCAGCAATTGTGTAACACATGCATGAACTACTGAGTACTCTGGCCACCATATTCTCCACCAAATGCAGCTTTCAAAGCAAGGGCAAGGATAGTCCCACATAATTTGCACCACAGTAATCCAGATGTGAGGTTAGCAGTACATGCAGTTAGGGTATCCCTTTCCAAGATAGACTGTGATTAGTATACCAATCACAACTGATCATAGGTATTCCTGATCATGGAAGTCATGTGGTCTTCAGTGATAGTGATGACTCTTGGCATACCCCAAAATGTCATGCTAAATGGAGCACAGCTCCATTTAGAACATAGAAACTTCCCTGTTCCCATATGGGCTCTTCTAATTAAAATGTTATGGAGAATTAGAGCTCAGTGATACCAGCATATTTATGATATCTGCCTTCTCCTGATGATACAAGTAGTTCATACAGATATTAAATAGCATTTGGGACAAGATCATGTCTTGAGCTATGATAACACAGAACCTTCACCTCCCAACTCACAGAGATGGTTCAGAAGGATACTGTGATCCATGGTATCAAAACCCACTGAGAAATCATGCATGATAAACAGAGTAACAATTACTATTGCTGGTTCTACCACCAAACCAGACCTGAACCCAGCCTGAAAAGTGTTGAAATAATCATTGTCCTCCAAGACTACCTATAACTGCATCTACTGTTTCAGACACTTTACTCCCAAAGGGATGAAATAGTAGACAAAATTCTTGGCATCCAGAGAGGACATCGTTTGGAATGGAAGAACCACTGCCTCCTTTAAGGCCAGTACCCTTCTCCATCATGCATTTATCTCTCCCTAGATTCAGGCCAGCAAGGAACAAGAAAGCATGTGATAGGCCAGACAGCTACAATAATCTTTCCTCTTCCTTAGATTTGAAAAACTGGGAGTGATCCCATACATTTAGACCAAGTGGTATACAGTATACTTCAATGTATACTGTATCAAAAGCAGAGTTTAAGTTGACATGATGAGCAATTTTATCCTCAAAGGGCTTAGAAAGTAGAGATGTTTCTACTGCAACCTGTCAGCACTTCTTTCTCATACTCTGTAGCAGGAATCATAATCTTTTGGACCTGGTGGCTAAACTGGCAATTTTGAGAACATGATGTAGGCACACTTGAAAATGGCTGCTGGGGGGTTATCCATTCACAACATGGCTGTCACACAGGGCTGCAACTGAGGCGGGGGGGCAAATGGGGCATGTGCCCTGGGCGCTGCCCTGAGGGGGCACCAAAATGACAAAATAGTATTTGTATACTGAATGTTTTATTAATTCAATGTATAATAGAATAATAAAACTTGCTAACCTCTTCCCCGTATCATCAGCCCGTCCCACCCGATCATGCAGAGAGGGCATGCTACGGACCCCGTCGATAAGAGAATTCCATCTGGCGGGGTCCAAGGAGGCAGGCCTTCTCGGCAGTGGCGCCCGCCCTTTGGAACATCTTGCCCCCGGAGGTGAGATTAGCCCCATTGCTCCTAGCCTTCCGGAGGAAGTTGAAGACCTGGTTCTGCCACCGGGCTTGGGGCAGGGAGGAGAATCGCCATACTTGGGGTTGACTAGTGCCTTGAAGTGCCCCTCCTACATAATGACTGAAGGAGATCACAGCCATCTGGATTTTATGAGCTGGGGTAGTTAAGAAATTGTTTTAGAGGGATTTTATTAGAATTTTATTGTATATTTATTGTTCTATATTGTAAACCGCCCAGAGTACCTCCAGTCGGAGAAGATGGGCGGTGACAAATCTGATAAATAAATAAATAAATAACACCTCCCTCACCAACTCATGGGAGGAGTGTGCAGAATCCATGTTTGCCCCGGGTGACACAGACCCTAGTTGTGGGCCTGCTGTCACGGGGGAACATAATTAAAGAACACCTGTTTGCTACCTGCCAATCCTTTTTATTCACTCTCCTGCAGGATGCTCCCATCTCTTTTCCTTTTCCTTTTTCTGGCCAAATGACCATGCTTCCAAACAAAGGTGATAATAAAAGCTGATCCTTTGCTCTTTCTCCCCCATCTCCCCCCCTTTTTTTTTCTTTTTATAGAAAAGTTAAGTCAAACAGAAAGCATGGAATCAAGAGGGTTCTTCCCAGGTATGTGGTGGACTCCAACAGTATAGGAACTAGCCCCCCACAAAAAAGCAATAATGAGAACATTGTCTGATCCTGACTACTTCTGCCAAGAAATAGTAGTTGTTGGTACTTAAATACCAGTGTTTGAATGTAAAACCAATTATGGCCTTGAGATTATGTCCCTTGGATTCAGTCAGATAGTAATCAAAACAGAATCTTTTAAAAAAGAAAGATTACTGCCTTATTTTTTAATAATTAAAATAAAAGTTGAGTCCCAATTTTTATTTTAATAGTTTCAAAAGTTGAGTCCCAACTAGCTTTGGGTATCACTAATTATAGGCCATGACCAGCATTGGTTCTGGCATTCTTGGAAGTTTGCAGTGCTTTTGCTTGGGGCACATGGCTGCAAGCTCTCCAGTGAGAGCTGCAAGCTCTCCTATAATGCCCATGAGCATCACTACCTTGGAAATTCATGAAGAATGTTAAATGGACATACACACTGCTGATGTTGTGGGGGAAAGACATCGGGTGACCCATCAAATGGCACTTTGCTGTGTAGTTCCTGTTGAATGTAGACATCCTCTTGTTTCATTTGCCAGGTACTAATTCTATCCTTCCACACACACACCCTCCTGCCTCTAAACTAATCTTGACTCAGATTGTGTTGAAATTAGCTCATATTTATTATTTGAAACAGAAGAGGCAGTAAGGTTTTATTTCTAAGAATTTATTTTTCCCATCTGTCATTGGCTGACCATGGAAGAAATATGCTATACAAAACCAGGTTAATTTCTCTCTCTTTCTCTTTGTTTTGGTGCAGTGTCTCTTTTTTTATATAATAATTTTATTAAACATTACAATTAAAAAGATAAAAAAACTAATACAAACTAAAAAAAATGCTGTTTATTAAAAAAAAAGAATACAGTCCTTAAACTGTATTTAAAACTTCTTTAGCTAAGGATTGAAGGAAACTCACCCAGTGCTATAAAACTTGTTGCTCGGAAGGTTCTTAATAGTTGAAAAGCAATTGATAAGCAATTTCCAAAAGTGATTAAGGAATGAGGCTCAGCAAACCTTATGTCTATATAGGCTACATTACAGCTGTGAGCTTGGTGGAAATCCCTTGACTTCCAGCTGCTCAGTTCATGAGCCAACCACAAAAACTTAAATTTCTGCAGTCTACTCATGAGGAGCAGCGGTCTGGAGTACAAGTGAGCGATCTCCCAATCTCTCCTTTTTCTGGAGAGACTTTGCTGGCCAGAATTCTCTGACTGCTGATTTCCACTGCAATGCCATCCCTGCTCCTTCAGGTATGTCTAGTTTACCATGAATCCTCATTGGAAGTCCAGTAGGGGTTTATTTATGTAAGTTATTAAGTTATATTATTCATATAAGTTTTATATTAAGTTATTTGTATTATAATTTGTATAATAGTACATTACATTATATTATATTTTGTGATACTAGTATATTTTGTGCCTTCAAGTCAGCCTTGACTCCTGGCGAATACACGGACATGTCCATGCAGCTTCTTGGCAACATTCTTCAGAAGTGGTTTGCCATTACCTTC
Source organism: Candoia aspera (assembly GCF_035149785.1). Lineage (NCBI taxonomy): Eukaryota > Metazoa > Chordata > Lepidosauria > Squamata > Candoiidae > Candoia > Candoia aspera. The sequence goes on from NC_086153.1 coordinate 317,263,802, forward strand.
TTCTTCCTAGGGCTGAAAGAGAGTACCTGCCCAAAATTACCTAGCTGGCTTTGTGCCTAAGGCAGGGCTAGAACTCACAGTGTCTTGATTTCTAGCCTGATATGGGCTCACCCAGTATATATTATACACATTGAATTATTCCTTTGATACATTTAGGTGTACACAGAAGATAAGCTTTCTGGAAAAATGTAAAGTGGTTCTGAAATGTAAATTTAATCTATTTTATTTTTAATCATACAAGATCAAATCAATAATTCATTGATTGTAATGGACACTCCACCAGTATCACAGTACTATGGGAACTTATGTTCAATTAATGAGCTTCTAAGTGAGGCTACAGCAAAGCTACAGCAAGTAAGACCTGCCCCATAGTATTCTAAATGTTTCATTCAAGTAATTTCACTTGCATTGCTCATTCTGTAGTGACCTCTACTGGGTAATACATGAAGGTAGCATCCCATGCACTGTGGCATTACAGAAACCTTAGTAGCGTTTATCAGTTCAGGTGCCAACCACCAGGAATGTACTTGGAATGTTTAGAAAAATCTGGGAGTTGCACCTACTTGTAGGCTGTTTCTCTGTGTTCTCTGTGCGTATGAAAACATTTGTCTGAAGTGTACCTGCATTTGCTGCTAAAGAAACACTTGGATCAAGGCTCTAGTTGAAAAGTGGGCATTTTTGTGGCCAAGAGTCAGTCTGCCCTTCCTGCCTGCCTGCTTGCCTGCCTGCCTGCCTGCCTGCCTCCCTCCCCCCCTCCCTCTCTTCCTTTCTCCCTGATGATGCTATGATTCCACTGGGGGGAAGTCCAAAAAATTGCCTTATTTTGGTGCTATTTTAGGGCACATTAAGGTAGAAATGGGTGAGAAGCTTGCAGAGTCTTAAGACATCCCTTTCCACTCTTACTTTTGTAAAAAATAACATTTGTCATCAAATTTCCACAATATAATCTTATAATACTTTGGGAACTGCAAAATAGGGGTTCAGGGTAGATAGCCAGCTGGATTTAAGTTGTCCACTGTGCTGTAATCCAGTAATATTTACCTATACTAAGCCTAACGAACTTAATGGGCTTTCTTTTGAATAGATAGAAAAGGACATAATATTATGTATTGGTTTGAAAAAGATTGGGTTTTGGTTTGAAAAAGATATAATATTACGGTATTTTTTGTTGTTGTTTATTCATTTAGTCGCTTCCGACTCTTCATGACTTCATGGACCAGACCACGCCAGAGCTTCTTGTCGGTCGTCAACACCCCCAGCTCCCCCAGGGACGAGTCCGTCACCTCTAGAATATCATCCATCCACCTTGCCCTTGGTCGGCCCCTCTTCTTTTTGCCCTCCACTCTCCCTAGCATCAGCATCTTCTCCAGGCTGTCCTGTCTTCTCATTGTGTGGCCAAAGTATTTCAGTTTTGCCTTGAATATCATTCCCTCAAGTGAGCAGTCTGGCTTTATTTCCTGGAGTACGGACTGGTTTGATCTTCTTGCAGTCCAAGGCACTCTCAGGATTTTCCTCCAACACCACAGTTCAAAAGCATCGATCTTCCTTCTCTCAGCCTTCCTTATGGTCCAGCTCTCGCAGCCATATCTTACTACAGGGAACACCATTGCTTTAACTATGTGGACCTTTGTTGTCATTGTGATGTCTCTGCTCTTGACTATTTTATCAAGATTTGTCATTGCTCTTCTCCCAAGGATTAAGTGTCTTCTGATTTCCTGACTGCAGTAATCTTCGCACCTAGAAATACAAAGTCTTTCACTGCTTCTACATTTTCTCCCTCTATTTGCCAGTTATCAATCAAGCTGGTTGCCATAATCTTGGTTTTTTTGAGGTTTAGCTGCAAGCCAGCTTTTGCACTTTCTTCTTTCACCTTCATCATAAGGCTCCTCAGTTCCTCTTTGCTTTCAGCCATCAAAGTGGTATCATCTGCATATCTGAGATTGTTAACGTTTCTTCCAGCGTTTTTAACTCCAGCTTTGGATTCCTCAAGCCCAGCATGTTGCATGATGTGTTCTGCATACAAGTTGAATAGGTAGGGTGAGAGTATACAGCCCTGCCGTACTCCTTTCCCAATCTTAAACCAGTCCATTGTTCCGTGGTCTGTTCTTACTGTTGCTACTTGGTCATTATACAGATTCTTCAGGAGGCATACAAGATGACTTGGTATCCCCATACCGCTAAGAACTTGCCACAATTTGTTATGGTCCACACAGTCAAAGGCTTTAGAATACTCAATAAAACAGAAATAGATGTTTTTCTGAAACTCCCTGGCTTTTTCCATTATCCAGTGGATATTGGCAATTTGGTCCCTAGTTCCTCTGCCTTTTCTAAACCCAGCTTGTACATCTGGCAATTCTCGCTCCATGAATTGCTGAAGTCTACCTTGCAGGATCTTGAACATTACCTTACTGGCATGTGAAATGAGTGCCACTGTTCGATAGTTTGAACATTCTTTAGTGTTTCCCTTTTTGGTATGGGGATATAAGTTGATTTTTTCCAGTCTGATGGCCATTCTTGTGTTTTCTAAATTTGCTGGCATATAGCATGCATTACCTAATCAGCATCATCTTGCAAGATTTTGAACAGTTCAGCTGGGATGCCGTCGTCTCCTGCTGACTTGTTATTAGCAATGCTTCTTAAGGCCCATTCAACCTCACTCTTCAGGATGTCTGGCTCTAGCTCACTGACCACACCGTCAAAGCTATCCCCGATATTGTTATCCTTCCTATACAGGTCTTCTGTATCTTCTTGCCACCTTTTCTTGATCTCTTCTTCTTCTGTTAGGTCCTTGCCATCTTTGTTTTTGATCATACCCATTTTGGCCTGGAATTTACCTCCAATGTTTCTAATTTTCTGGAAGAGGTCTCTTGTCCTTCCTATTCTATTGTCTTCTTCCACTTCCGCGCATTGCTTGTTTAAAAATAATTCCTTATCTCTTCTGGCTAACCTCTGGAATTTTGCATTTAATTGGGCATATCTCCCCCTATCACTGTTGCCTTTTGCTTTCCTTCTTTCTTGGGCTACTTCTAGTGTCTCAGCAGACAGCCATTTTGCCTTCTTGGTTTTCTCTTTCTTTGAGATGTATTTTGTTGCCGCCTCCTGAACAATGTTGCGGACCTCTGTCCAGAGTTCTTCCGGGACCCTATCTACTAAGTCCAGTCCCTTAAATCGATTCTTCACCTCCACTGCATATTCCTTAGGAATATTAGTGAGCTCATATCTAGCTGATCTGTGGGTCTTCCCTAATCTCTTTAGTCTGATCCTAAATTGTGCAATAAGAAGTTTGTGATCTGAACTACAGTCAGCTCCAGGTCTTGTTTTTACCGACTGTATAGATGTCCACCACCTTTGGCTGCAAAGGATGTAGTCAATCTGATTTCGGTGTTGTCCATCTGGTGAAGTCCATGTATAAAGCCGTCTCTTAGGTTGTTGGAAGAGAGTGTTTGTTATGCAGTGAGTTGTCTTGGCAAAATTCTATCAGCCTACGTCCTGCTTCGTTTTGTTCTCCCAGGCCATGCTTACCTTTAATTCCAGGTGTCATTTGACTGCCCACCTTAGCATTCCAGTCTCCTGTGATGAAAATAACATCTCTTTTAGGCATGTTGTCCAGTAGGTGCTGCAGATCCTCATAGAACTGCTCTACTTCAGCTTCTTCAGCATCTGTGGTTGGGGCGTATATTTGGATCACTGTGATGTTAGATGGCTTGCCCTGAATTTGAATTGAGATCATTCTATTGTTTTTTGGATTGTATCCAAGCACTGCGTTAGCCACTTTACTATTAATTATGAAGGCTACCCCATGTCTTCTGTGGTCCTCTTGTCCACAGTAGTAGATCTGCTGGTCATTTGATGTGAAGTGGCCCAATCTTGTCCATTTCAGTTCACTGATGCCCAGAATGTCTATCTTTAATCTTGACATCTCACCAATAACCACATCCAATTTGCCCTGGCTCATAGATCTTACATTCCAGGTTCCAATGGCGTGTTGATCCTTAGAACATCGGATTCGCCGTTCACCACCAGCACCGTCGGCTGCTAGCTGTCCTTTCGGCTTTGAGCTAGCTGCGTCATCACGTCTGGGGCTAGTTGAGCTCATCCTCTGTTCCTCCCCAGTAGCATTTTGACCATCTTCTGACCTGGGGGTCTCATCTTCCGATGGTATACCGACATATCTCTGGTTGTACTGATCCATTTAGTTTTCACGGCAAGAATACTGGGGTGGGTTGCCATTACCTTCCCCAGGGATCGCCTTTAGTCTGACCTCTCTGTCATGACCTTCCCGTCTTGGGTGGCCCTTCACGGTTTAGCTCATGGCATCATTGAGGTGCTCAAGCTCCAGCACCATGACAAAGTAACGATCCTTTGCTGAAGACTGTATGTATTGTTGTAATTAAATTGAGTTAGTTTCATTAAATGCAGTAGAATTTACTTTTGAGCAAACATGCATGGAATTGTAAGGTGTTAAGCTGAGGTAGAGAAATTAAAGATGATGCTTTGCAGCCAACATTTAAGCCTAGTGTTGAGTGCTACTGGAAACAGATGTATCTGTGATCCCAGATGTGTTGACTGGTGATTTTTCCCTTGTCTTCGTGTTTGCAAACACAACCATAATATGCAAGGTTATTTAAACGTTTTAGGCCAAGGATTCATTTTCTTGCAGTCAGACTTCCATGGCTCTAGGATTACAAGAAAGAATGATCATCCCAGTGGGCCAACACAGAAAGAATGAGTTGGAATTTCATCTTCTTAAATGCATGCTTATCAGAGCCGTTCTGAAAACAATTGGCATGTGGAAAATTGCTGCAAGAAATTTCATACCAAGAGCCTTTGGCTTTCCTCAGAATTTCTTGGAAGTTTTGGCCAAGCAGGAGCCTCTCAATATAATTCAAGTTAGAATTTGTGGATGTGGAGCAGCAAAATGCTTCCTTGCATATCAGTAGCGTTCCCTTGCCCCACAGCCATAGGCTTACTGAGTGCTACTGATAGCTGTTTAGGGACAACAATTTTGAATTCCCATAATGCTCTCAAATGACACTCTGCAGTAGGACAGTATGAACAATTAAAAATGGCAGGCTATATCCACCCACTGTTCATCATGAGGAGAGCTAGGCAAACAGCTATGGAAGTAGGCCTGTCTTTCTGATTTTCTAATTTTCAATGCAAGCCCCCTTCCCTCATTCTGAAATTGTCTGTTCCCCAGGAGGCTCTACTATGTGGTATTCCTGAATGTAATAAACAAGAACTCTAATTGCTTAAGAGGACACCTTCATTTTAAAGAAAGCTATGATGCCAGTTTATATCAGTTGAAAATCTGGCCAAGAATTTACAATCCAGACTAGTTTATTACCATTAAGAGAGTAGTGGTGCCTATTCAAATTCCCAGCAGAAACCTCAGCTGTTGGAACTTGCCTTTATACTGACTTTTCTTTTCTTTTTTGAGCACCATAAATCATTTCCATTTTGCTTTATGGTTGGCCTTGTCTATGTACTACAAAGGTTTGTTTACTTGTGCCTTGCCTTTAGCTGTGCTGTGCTCTTAATCACTTACACTGTATTAGTCAACACTCAAGCTTCCACTGATTAAGGCATATCGGTGAACTGATAACTTAAAGTAACTAGGAATTGCTATCCAGTTTTGATGGGAAAAAGAGGAATTACAGGACCAGTGAAATCAAACAACATACCATATTCTTGGAGACACTGCAAGGGACTATAAAACACTGGGTAGAAGGGTGAAGAAGCTGGGTGCAACAAGGAGTTTTTCCTCACTGCTTCCTGTCAAGGATGTGGCCCAGGAAAAGGAAAAAAACAAAACAGAAGTGAACAACTGGATATGCAGATAGTGTCAGTCTGTGATGAGGGACTCCTAGCAAGAGATAGACTGTCCCTCACAAGAGCTAGGAAGGATGTGTTTGGAAGGTGCCTTGAAAAGCCAATCCAAAGGGCTCTGTGCTGAATCATATGGGGGAGGGAGAAGAAAGCCCCCCAAACAGAATGAATGAAGTATTGGATACAGGACTGGGAGTGACACCCAGCATGTGAGGGCATCCAATAATGAGCACATAAATGCAGGAAAGAATAGGTCAGGTTTATGACCCAAGGTTTCCAGTGACTCTACACAAATGCACAGAGTATAGAATACAAATGGGAAGATCTAGATTCAATAGGCATTACTGAAATGTGATGTCATGAAACGCAAAACTAAAATACAAGGGCATAAAGAGAAGAAGAGTGGCATTATATGTGATGAAGTGCGTACATGTGCACAGATCCAGAAACTTGAGCAGAAGGTACCAGTCAAGAATCTTTGAGTAAGAATGCAAGGAAGAGGAAATGACAAGGATATTATTATGAGCATGTGCTATAGACTGCCAACACAGGGAAAAGTTCTGGATAGTGGCCTCCTGGACCAAATTATAGAACTTTCAGGGAGAACAGAAATACTGTAGTAATCATAGGAGATTTCAACTACCCTGACATCTGTTGGAAAGCCAACCCAGCTAAGATTGCAAGACCCCCACCCCCGTGATGGCTATTTCATTTTATAGAAGGTTGAAGAAGAGGCAAGGGGATTTGCTTTCCTTGATTTTATCCCGACCAATATCAAACAGCAGACTGAAGAGATTAAAGTAGTGGGGACCTTTGGAAGAAGTTGGAACAACATGGTCATACATGCACATTAGATTTCAGGAAAGCCAATTTTAACAAGCTTAAAGAAATATTAAGTAGGATCCCATGGACCAAAACCTTCAGTTCAAAGGGAGCACAGATATTTGGGGACTTCTCAAATCAGATAGTGGGAGTATAACCACACAACAACGAATTTAGGTTGAGGATAGACCAAGGGGTTATGGCTAGACTCAACTCACGCCAAATAACCCTAAGTTTAGCATTACTTGAAGGCTCAAGACAAAATTACACATTTGCTTGATATGCACAATGAGGTTTCTGTCTTGTTTTCCCTAAATTAACTAGAGGTGTATATATACACTATATGTGTATGTGTAGAGAGTTGAATCTTACTTAAGATGTAGCATGTAGGGAGAACAGTCATATATCTTTCTGCGTATTGCATTAGAAGTAAAATCCACCCCACCCAAGTTGAAATTAACTAAGGGAAAATTACAAGAAAATTCTCCACCCAAGTATAATTATTTAGCGGAAAATGAAATACGGCTACATCTCAAGTAAACTGTAGTTTAGTCTTCAGATGATTTATGAATAGTATTTGTTTGCTCTTCATAAAACTCTAGAGAATTTTGGTTCCACTGAAATCTGCTTGTCCCTCTTGAGATAATCTATAGCACATGTTATATCTTTTGTCCCCATCACCTCTGTAGCTCTTTTTAGGACTTGGCTTCTACCACAGCGTCCTATGACGTCTGTCGCAACTAGGAGCCAAACAGAACAGGCACTTACATGCAGGGATGAACAATGGATCAGCTACTTTTTAGTTCATGTCAGTTTCTCATAAGTCCATTCATAGTTCCATCCCATTGTTCCATCAAGCTGGAGTTTGTTTTTAAAAGATCTTCACAAAGTTGTACTTAAATTTGTGTTGAAATATGCATTTTGAACATGTTTTCTCATCAACAGTACATTTCTAATGTATATGCATCTTAGAGTCGTTTGAGCATTGCAACATTTGTGATCTTGAAGAATAACCAATTCTGATTGACTCATTAGGTTGGTAGGTTTACTTCAGATTGTTTGTATTAGAACATACAAAAAATAAATCCCTCTCCCTATTAGTATATGAGGAGAACCTGGGAAATTGGGTAGTTTTTAAAAATTTATCATGAAAACAGGGACTATGCTAAATGCCTGAAATTTGATTTGAAACAGAACATATGAGAGTTATGGTAGTGATCTTCTCTGAGGCTTATCATAGCGTGAGTGTTCTTTCCAAGGCCAGGTAACCATTTATTTATTACTTCTGCTTAGCATACATTGAAATTCTGTTAATCTCCATCCTTTTCAGTTATGCTGTTTATTTTTAATTTTGACCGACAGGAAGCTCTGGCGTGGGCTGGTCCATGAAGTCACGAAGAGTCGGAAGCGACTAAACGAATAAACAACAACAAACATTTTTAATTTTACCTCCGGCACCAGTAATCTCTTGGTAATATAGGAACAGTATCTTTAACTGCTTGGTCCATAGTTATTATTTTTTTTCAGTTAGTAACTCAATACAGAGTTTTAATTTCAGGATATTTTGTGTTCCACGTTCTATCTTCCCAATCAAACAAGCCTCCCTTCAGCTCAGAGGAAAAACTTCCTACAACTAGAATTAAGAGTTAAACTAGTGAATTGCACAGTATAGGACAACTTGTCAGGGAAACATGAATAAGGTGGATTTATGCCGTTATGTGCTGAACTGATGCAGCACACAGAGTCTTCAGTTGCTTTTATATTGCATTCCTGATTAAAAACCAAACCAAGCCCAGAAAGCAAATCAAATTTGGGCATATTCATGAAAGTGAAAGAATTGTGTGAAGTTAATTGGCAAAACCCACCCCGTTCTTGCACGGAGGCAAAAATGAAGTTCACACAATTCTAGCAAATGGTGCACAATGCTAGAATAGCAGAGGCCTGCAAGCATGGTTTTCTGTGTGGTAATGTAGGATTTAACAGAGATCAGGTTTATGAAAAGGAGGCTTATCTGAAAAAACCAGCATTCTTTATGACAAAAAAAAGGGGCAGGGGAGGAAATTCCATATTTATACTCACATAATCTCACAGAATTCATTAGTTCTTGAGTTTTACCCCAGATAGGGTGCACATTTATTTAGATTTTCTCTGTTTTAATCATTGTTAGTACTGGCTTTCTTTCGTCTGAACCTCTTTCTTAGTAAAAGTTGCCTTCTAGTACATTTTTTTATTTTTATTTTTAAATCTGTCCACAAGAAATAGAAAATGTAGTCCATCTTCCTCTATAGAGACAGAATTGTGGGTCTCAATTAACTCAGGCTGGTTCTGCTTTCTGTATGAAAGATAAGTACAGTATTCAGCAGCTAAAAATGGCTTGTAGAATCCGGAGTGAGCAATGCTTTCTAAACGTTCAATTCTAAGGAAGGTAAGCTGTTTGTTGAAATATAATGCACAGGTCTAAGGACAGAAGTAGTTTTGATCACCATGTGGGGTGTTCTTTGTGGAAAAAGAAACAGAAGAAAACACTCTTCATATCCTTATCAACTACAGTATCCTTCTGAATAGAATACCTGCAATGAGTGCAGGAGGTATCATTTGATAGGTTTTGCACTTAGTTGTATAACTATTTGTACAATTATTTGCATAATTAATCATTGTACAATAATTTTAGCTATATGTAATCTTCTCTTATAGTCCTGAATTTGAATTATTGTACAATAAAACCTTGATATAAACAGACTTCCCTTTAGTGGACTTTGGATGCAATAGACAAAATTTTCCATATACTGTATGCTCCTGTGCAGGTATAAAATCCCATTCACTATTTTGTGCGTATGTAAAATGTGTAAAATCTCATTTGGATTTAATGGCCATTCTGCTTTATAGAACCTTTTGCCCAATTAGTCTGTTAAATTGAATGGTTACCTATATTTCTACATCTATATACAGGCTCTGACTCTTTTTGCTTTCTCTCTATACATACATATTCACTGCATTATTCTTAAAAGGAAAAGATTTAAATTTTAAGAAAGTTGGTCCTACATTTGACTCAGTTCTGAAAAAGCAATATACTGTAATGATTGCCTATTCTGACATACTCAGTCTCACAAGGGGATTCTTTATGAAAACTGATTTATTGAAAGAATAGTATGCAAATACGAAGAAAGCTGAGAATGAGCAAAAGCGCACCAAATACAAACAAAAAACCCTCGCTTCAAATCCAGTTCCGCCCCCGCTCCCGCTTAGCAACCACCCCCTCCCAGGTGTTAGCAACCGTTACCCACATCGGCCTGAGAAAGTAACCTTGAACAGAGTCACTAACCCAAACATACATTCCACAGTTGCAGTAAGAAGATTACAGCCTGGCACGGCTGGAAATTTCCACCCCGCAAACACGGGTTAGAAAAGTGACATGCGAAACGTTACGATGTTACAGAACATTGAAACGATGAACATGACATATACACATTCAAATTGGTTAGGCTTTCTGTTATTTTAAAACTCCAGTATGGCAAAATCCTTTTGAAACCTGACCCTGCTGGCCTCGTAGTGTCACAAGTATCATTGTGAATAAAATTTTACTTCTCCATATCTATTAACCCATTTTCTTTATTCTAAAATTGCACTAAATCATATTGTTTGGTAATGTTGAAGTTGCAGGCTTAATACATTGGCAGGGCACCAGTAGGCCAAGACTGTCCTAAAATATCTGTCCTGCCATGCAACAAGTTGTCCTGGCAACCAACTGTGTGATCTCCAAAACATACTTGCTTTATAGAACGTTTTAAAATGAACAATAAAAAAGCAACAAATCTAATTTTACTGCAGCCTGCTTCAATGGACATCTTGCACATTTCATGTAGCTCTATATCCAAAATGCTGCTTTATGTGGAGTAAAAAACAAAACATAATAATAATTAAATCAACAATGCAGAAGAAAGAAGGTGATCACATTTCTAAAAATAATATACTTCCAAGCAATGAAATTATGTTTGTTTGACTACAGGAGCAGGTGTGAAACCCTTGGAAGATTCTGGATAAATGCTGCTTTTAAACTTTACATTTTAATAAAAAAAGTTTGCAAAATGTAAGTAAGTGGAATGCAAAGCTATATATTTCCTAGTTACAGTTGCTGAACCTGTTTGACTCTTTTCATTTATTTAATGAATGGCAAATAACAAAGCTGTTGTGTGGGAAACAGTTTGTTTTGTGCTTCCAGTGGCAGCACACCTTTTTCAGTGCTTGATGGTCTTGCGGGTACCTGGTTGGACATCAGTTATGCACTGAAGAACACTTGTCACTTCAAATGAATAAGATATACAATAATACTTCTCAAATGCCCAAGTTCTTGAATGCTTTCTGGCACAGGCAATGTCCCATTCTCTGTTTATGAAGCCTTTGGGGGAAATGGGAAGAACTAAGTGTTCGGCAGCAAATATATATCATTGTTTTCCCAATACAAGGATATGTGTGCATGTGATTAGGGGAATGGTGTGGTGGTGGTGGGGGCTTAATCCAATCTACTTGTTCAGGTCTTTCCTCCACCCAATACTTCCTCACTGCAAACATCTTACAAACCCTTTCCCAGAAGAAGGGTTGTAAGAGAAAGGTGGGAAGGGTGATACATCCCTCCAGCAAAGAAATATTTATCTTAAATGCCCAAGCTTTGCACTGTCTGTAGGAATGCAAGTGGTGACCTTGGTCAATATGGTCAGTTTAAATAGATACACCCATTGCATCAGCCTGTACAAACAGTGGCAAGCTTTCACTTTGTAGACCAGTGTTTCTCAATCTTGGCAACTTTAAGATGTGTGGACTTCAACTCCCAGAATTCCCCAGCCAGCACATGTTACAACTAAAGAGGAGAAAGATATTAAATTTATATTTTAATGTGAGCATTCCTAATTCATACTTTTTAAACCATAACCATAGCAAGGCAGAACATAGTTAAAAATCATGTTCTACAATGCAACGTTGCAATGTGGTAACTCAACCTCTTCATTACAATGTAGATGAGGGGAAAGTATATACAAAGTTGCATTAAATATATATATACACACCCACACATACATACACACACACTCATGGACTGATTAAATCTTTTGCCACTTAGATGTTACTATATTCTTATTTTATTGTATTGTTATATTGAAATGGTTTTAAGTTTTAACTGCATTTTATTGTAAACTGCCCGGAGTCCCCCATGAGGGAGAGATGGGCGGTGAATAAATTTATAAAATAAATAAATAAATAAAATACTGTGTGTGTGTGTGTGTGTGTGTGTATGTATATATGTATGTATGTGTGTGTATGTGTATGTATGTGTGTATGTGTATGTGTGTGCGTGTGTGCGTGTGTGTGTGTATATATATATATATATATATGGAAAAGTGCATTAAAATGTATTCAGAAATATGCATGAGAATTTGTACAAATTTTCACACAGTCTTAAAAGAAGTTGCAAACAGATGCAGAAACAGGATGAAACAAACTTAATTTTAAGAACTGAATGAAACTGGATAGATTTGCCCATCTCTAGTTACAAGAAAAGTCTTTTCTGAATTTTTCCAAGTTATAAATAGCTTCCATCCAAGGCTGTCTTGATCATTCTGCTACAGAGGTTAGCAGTGGCTGTGTGCTATAGAAAAATTCAGCTGTTCTGATCAGTTCAGCTGGCTGGTAAATCTCTTCTGAGTCAGACCTCTCTTAAAAATTAATCTGTAACTTTCGACTGTCAAATAATATTTCTCAAACCACTTTTGCTTTTACCTTCTCCGGCTGTAAACTTGGAAAGACATCTAGAAAGCTTCCATACTGAAGTGCACCTTTCTCCCGTCCTTCTACTGAATAAAAAATAATGCAGGGTCCAGTTTCTCTGATGAATAAAACATAGCTGTTGACAAGACATGTCCAAAATCAAAGATGGTAGTGTAGTGTATACACACTTCCTTGTGATTAATTCAGCCTCACTGAGGGCTGTAGGCAGAGAAGGGCTACCAACCATCTGTCATTGGGAGAAGCTCTTTTCTTGTAATGAAGTCAGCTGCAAAGCAATTGTGAGTCTCTTTCTTCTTCAACAATTATCTCCTTTCACTGTGAACTTGATTAAAATCCAGCACGGAGCATGCAAACAAGATTTGTAAATTTGTACTCTGACAAAAGGGAAGGGAAAAACGATCTGCCTTACAAGAAAAAATACCTGCAGAATGGATAAGAAAAGAAAGGAACACATGCTGAGCCAAATAAAAGTATTTACCTGGATGCAATCTTGTTGACTGATTGCATCAGACAGGGCTTGAATCTAGGACATGAACTTTCTGTCTTTCAGAAATTATCTCCATATCAACTCTTCTCCTTACCAGATCTGCTGTTGTTATGGAACTTAAGCATACTGAAGAGAGCGTTGGGTATGTTCTGGCTCACTTGATGCAAAGCTGCCATTGAACTGAGCAGGACTACATGCACAATGTATCTAAAGAATGGTTGCCTTCATACAAACCTGAATATTCTCTGAGAATATTTATGGAGGCCCTTCTCTGAGTGACCCTGTCTTTAGAGTCAAGATGTATGGGGACTAGAAGAAAAAGAAATAATTGTGTAAAATAATAATTGTAAAAAAGTAATAATTTTGGAATTTATCTATGTACTAACAAAGGCTCAAAAAATTGTTGGTGACCAACTAATAATCAAATATCAGGTGATAATCCTTCAAAAACAAGAACCCCTAAAGGATCTGTGTTGTGTTAAAGGTAAGCTCTCCTCGTGACTGAATCCATGCAGTTTTCTTAATAGCATTACAGAAATGATTTGCCATTTGCCTTCTTCTGGGATATTTTTTCATCATAGCCAAAGGTTGTTGTTGTTTAATCATTCTGTCACTTCAGACTCCTCATGTCCCAATGGACATCATCTCTCCAGGATTGTCTGTTGCTAACTGATTCTCTGAGTTCTTGTAAACTCTCGCCTGTGTCATCAGTAATGCTATCTAGCCATGTTATTTTCTGATTGCCTCTTGTTTGATTGCTTTCATTTTTCCAAACATCAGGTGACTCTTGCTTTTGCATTATGTGTCCACAACATTTAATCTTTAGCTTTATTTTTAGTACTTCATCTGGTACTGAGTAATTTGTTCTTCTTGAGGTCCAATATATTCTCATCTCTCAGGAGGCTTTAATCAGCCAGGAAGAACACAGATCTGAAACACAGATGGTAGGACTCAAAGCCCCAAGGACCTGCCCACTTCTTCAGGACTAACAAACTTGAATTCTTCCAAGATAACCATGCCAAGACCATGCCTCAGACAACTCCATAGGTTCTGCACAGCCAGAGTCCAACACTGATCGTATCCAAGCAACTTTATCCAACAGATGGCAAGAATAGTCCTCTCAGCAACCTTGTAAAGGTTCCTCCATCACCTCTTTATGCAAGAAGGACCAAGTCCTTAAACAGGGCCACTGGCCAGCTAACTGCAGATGTGGTAAGAGTGGAAAAATAAGTACATCTGTAGCTCTTATTGACACAAAGCAGTCCTTAATATAGGTTCTTATTGTGTTCAATTGGATTCGTTCTTCGTATTCCTCTACTACTCTAGGCATCTCTTATACCATTTCATCTCCCATAGGATGTCTGAAAACCCTCTGGGATCCACATGTATAAAGACTCCATACAAGCAACACTGATGCCACTCACTCATTCCAAGTGGTGATTAAGGCCTTGGTCAAGCCATACAATAGAGTTTTGAGAAGAATCCCAAGCTCCATCTGGGTCCATCAGATGCCTGAGGTAGACAGATTGAGCAGATCCTTTCTTTCTGAAGTGGGGAACAGCCACAGAGAACTCCAAGGATAACCGAAGTGATCTGTCCATGACAACTCCAGATCACATCACCACTGTCCCAAATAAAAAACCAGGCCTAACATGAGATCCTCCTTAGTAGTCGGGCCATCAATAACCTGAATCAGAGCCATGGTTCCCTGGTGGCCATGAACTCTCTAACTGCCTCAGATTCCAGGCCCTGAGAAGGCAGGCTGAAATCTCCCAGAACCATTAGTATGGGGAACTGCACCATGAACTCGGCCACAACACAGAGCCACAGCAGGGAAGCAGCTATGAAGCAGGAAGGCTGGTACAATAGCAGCAGTTCTATCTGATCCCTACAGCCCAACTTCACAAACAAGGTCTCACACCCAGAATTTTATATGGGGAAGCACCCCTGATAGCCGTCAGAGTTTCTCAGATGACAATAGCCAGTCCACTGCCCTGGCCCCAGGGTTGTGGTTGGTGACACACATGAAACACAGGTGGGGGGAGTAACAAATGTCTGTTGGAAATGGTCTCTTGGTGAAGGGACTTTTTATCACCTTTGGTGGACTGTGAAAAGGCTAAAAAAAATTGGGATCAAATATGTGTTAGAATCCAAAAGATCCTTAAAGTGGACTTACAAAAAACCCCCACAGAACTGTTTCTCTTGGGACTGATGAAGAAATAACATGGGACTTTGCTATTATACAGTATATGATACAGCAAGACTCTTGTACACACAATGATGGAAAGACCCACAAATACCTACAGTGGAAGATTGGATTATTAAACTGGTGGAGCTGGCCCAAACGGCTAAGTTGACAGTGTTAATAAGAGAAAATACTGTTTTTGGATTTATTCGTACTTGGCAACCACTTTTAGATTACTTGCTTATGTCAGAAAAATGAAGCTTTGATTTTGGGTTTTAGTGATTAAATGGCTTGTTTTGATAGAAATAATGTTACTAAGGTTTAATGGTAAGAAATTATATTTGTAAATGTATTCATATCTGTACTGGAGAAAGTCAGAAGTCATGTTCTGTTTCTACTTTCTCTCTGTTTTACACTTCTATAGTTTTTCTTTTTTCTTTAGCTTTGTACTCTAGCTTTTCTATATTCTATTTTGTATTTTAACTGTACTTTGAAAAATAATAAAATTCTTTGAAAAAAAAAGAAACACAGGTGGGCACATTTCTATAAGGGGGAACTTCCCCTCCACACTCATCCATGTTTCAGTAATGTATACCAGGTAGCCATCTCATCCATAATAAGATCATGGATGAGGCAAGGCAGATTGACCTTGCATTAAACAGCAGCCAGAAACTGGGGTCACCAAAACTTCAAAGATCAGACTATGGAGCAGAGCACAGGGGGCTGGAATGCAGCATGAGTATCAAATACCGAGGCCATCTTCCCTGAGCGGGGCCTGCTCACTAGCTCCCACCATATCTCCCCATGCCTGTCTTCCCCATGTCCTCTTCCTCACAGGGCACTAAAGTTCCCTGACATTTGTCCTGGTGGAGTTTTTAAAGGTTAATAAAAGAATTCCAAGCAGCTAACAATGATCTTGCAAAGTAGAAGTGTGAACCAAAAAAGAAACTTGCACATTAAGCTTAATTACATTCAGAAATAAAATTCAGTCTTCACACAGTAGTTAGATGAAGAGGAAAAAAAAGATAGCTTACATTTATTCGGTAGATCTGGATACAAGTAGCTTCATAGTAGAAAGCACTTATTCATCACTGGTTCTTTGTAGACACTTTCTATGGAAATAGAAAGTCTGCGTGCAAGGGAGATGAGAGGACGAGAGCTGCATTCCGCAGCACCTCCTGCTTGCTGGTATGCCCAAGAGGTAATGGAGATTGTTAATCCCCAAACCCAAGAAGAAGGAGGAAGTGGAAATCAGGTGACCCATGTGACATCCCACAAGCACAATAGAGATGCATTTACTGGAAAGACCCCCTTATGCTAATGAGACAATGCTGAGTTAACCACTGATAATTCCAACATGTCCATCCTCCCTCAGGTCAAAAGGCCTATCGTACAACCAGATGACATGCTCTCCCAAATAGCTGATGGGTCCAGCAACCTGAAAACTGGCCAGCTAGCTAGCTTATCTACCTCTCCTCATCCATACACATATCACACCCTACCCCTCAGTCCTTCTGCTCTCACCCAGGTAGCTGAAAGAAAAAGGACACACTCTCAGACCTTCATTAGCTAGAGTGAACAGAGTGCATCCTCACCCTGCCCCTGCCCCGATCTCTCACCTGCAAAGAAGCAGACCATATCAGGTCCCACTCCACTAAAACCTCACAATTAATGTTTAAAAGTCCAATCCTTTTACTCCTCAGTTCTTTAGACTGTGAAACTGCCAAGAGCTGAAACAAACAGGATAAATTCTGAACCCTCTGAGTCTGAGGGTGAGTTGAAACAAATGATCAAAATGACTGCTGTACAGAATGGCAGACCATGTGTCAATGACAGGATATAGGCTGGTTCTCTTTCAGGACCACCAATCTGCTGCTGCTGCTGCTGCTGTACAGTTTCATCACTCAGGTGACTAAACCCTGTGACACACCAAAGGTACGGTAGGCATCCCCAAGTCACAATCAGTGGAGCAGTCCAGAGCAGAAGCCACACCATGGTCAGTACCACTGCTACCAGAGCAGAAAGCATCAACTTCACAGCCACACTGTCATGTCCTCAACAACCAAGCAACAGCCCTTCTCACCTGGAACAGTGTCAGTCAAAGAGCTGATCACCAAAGAGCTGATCAGCAGTGCTACTGCAACTGCCACCCTGTTGCCATCCTGTTGCCAACTCAGCAAAACATCTGCTGGACACATGCCCAGGTCTGATCTTCTCTCCTGGCCATCCCACATCCTGACCTTGCTCACTAGGCAAGTTGTTCCCAAGGCTCCCTTTCCCACCAGTCTCCACCACTGTTTGTCTCATCACATTGGTCCATGATTCAGGGAAAAACTGAAGGACCCCCTGCACTTCTTCTGGTCAGCAGCACTTCCACAAACCCTTGCCAACACACCAGCACCAACCAACAACTGCAAGCCTGGTAAACACCAACCAGCAAGCCTATATCTTCTCATATTTTCTTTCTCCAGTAGATTTTCCCTTCATTGTCTCACGTTGTACCCACAAAAATGATTTCTGTAATTTACTCACATACATCTCTTGTCTCTCCCATTTGATTGTTACACTCAGTTTTTACACTGCTTACTTAGATATAACTCCTTGTCTTTTCTTGTTCTTCTTTGGAATACTCCATTTAGTACGACAAATTCCTCTGACTCTATTGGCCTTTCTGTTTTTGTCTGGCTATTTTCAGTGTCTCTTGAGACAGCCACTTCATTTTTTAAAATATATAATTTAGGGATATTTTGGTTTGCTTCTTCTTCAACAATGTCACAAATTTCAGGCTAAAGTTCTGGTATCCTATCAAATCTAATCAATCAAATCTCTTCTTTATATTCATTGCATAAGGTTATACTATTCTGCTTAAGATTACAAGATGTCTAGGGTTACATCATTCTAAAAAGCTCCATACTAGATAAACTCAAAACAAAACAAATTAAATGGTCGCAGCATGAAATATGTGAGAAAGTCTGTAACATTATGAAACAGGGTGATAAAAAAATCTTGTCAGTTGAATTAGAGATTAAGAGAGAAAGAGATTCAGTCAGATTAGAGAGCTGTGGGGCAGGGTGTAGAATGCATTCTAGTGAATCAATAAGTTAGTAGCAGAAGTTCCAGGAAACAGTGGTAGAGGACCAAGGTCATGGTAGCATCCATTGTGACATTAATTGCGTTGTGTTAAAAGTTAAACTGTTTCTTCTACATTTCTGCATCTTTGGATGTATTTATGTTATGCTGAAGATACTAAAGTCTCAACTCTAGTATCTAACGTGCCTAATTAAGAACACATACAATTCTGCAGCACCCAGAGGGAACAGATATGCCTAGGTTTAAAGAAGTCTCACAACAAATATAAATCCTGTATTTAAAAAAATAGGTGTGGATGTTTATATCCTCTTTGGCTTATCTATTCTTTGGTAACTTTTACGAGCCAAAGAACGTTTACATGTCAAGGAGTTTTTACTGCTGCCTTTTAAAATTCCCAACCATATTGCTTGCATGGCAAATGGTTTCCACTGACTTTCCTGGACTTTGATTTTGTTGAGCAAAGACTAGTGAATGGCTAAAATATTACTTCCATTATCAGAGGCACTATTCCTCTGAATAGGAACGCGGTGGCGCTGCGGGTTAAACCGCTGAGCTGCCGATCGGAAGGTCGGCGGTTCGAAACCGCGCGGCGGGGTGAGCTCCCGTTGCTAGTCCCAGCTCCTGCTCACCTAGCAGTTCGAAAACATGCAAATGTGAGTAGATCAATAGGTACCGCTTCAGCGGGAAGGTAACGGCGTTCCGTGTCGTCATGACCCGGAAGTGTCTATGACAACGCCGGCTCCAAGGCTTAGAAACGGAGATGAGCACCGCCCCCTAGAGTCAGACACGACTGGACTTTACGTCAAGGGAAACCTTTACCTTTACCTTTTTATTCCTCTGAATATCATATCCTCTGAACTGGAAGTGTGGAAGATTGCTACTGTACTCACGTCCTGCACATGGTCTTCACAGAGGCCCTGACTAATTATGTGAGGACACAATCCTGACAAATTTTTGATCTGATTCAGCACACCTCCTCCTATGTGCTTATGATCCATCTGATCAAAAGAATTTTGGTTTCCATAAAGAAGTGTTTTTCAAACTTGGCAACTTTTAACATGTGTGGACTTCTTAAGGCTGGCTGGGGAATTCGGAGAGTTGAAGTCCACGCAGTTTAAGTTGCCAAATTTGAAAAACACTGCCATAAAGCTTAGAAGCATAGGATTTAAATGAGACAAAAGGTAATTTGGGTAATAATGATAGAATATACATTTTACGTTTTGTGGAAGATCCTATTTTGCAAATCAAGTTAATTGCCCTTACTCGCTGGGAAGAAAGCTGTGTCTGAAACCCAGGGGAGCTGGAAAAGCTGGTCAGCTATCATACCTAACTGTGGAAACATATCAGTGCCCTGTCTGAATGGTCAGACTGTGAGTTGTGACCAGTTGCTGCCTCAGAATGTGAAAACATGGTTTGAAGTGAGTTTGCACATCATGATTGGTATTAACAATGGTTTGATGAAGCAACTGAACAGAAAAAGAAAGGAAAAGAGTTGAAACCTGTTTTGCTTTCAGAGACCACTATGCATAAATAATTGCTGAACCAACAAGTTGTGGGTTCTAAGCTACATTCAGCACAAAAAGGTTGCGAAGCACTGATTGGATGGATGTGCAAGAGAAAGTGCTTGCAGTGTATCATGGAGACAAAAGAGTGAGCAGAAAATATTCTCTCTCTCTCTCTCTCTTTCCTTTTTGTCAATATAACTGTCCTTTTTTGCACAGTATGCATTTCCCCCCAATAAAAGGGGATGTTATTTGCATGGACATTATGCCCAAAACGTCACAAATGTAGTTTAAAACCCACAAAAATGGATGCCAGTAAACTCCTTCAATACTGCAGTTGAAGCTTAGGTGGCATACTGTAAGTGCCACATTTTGACAGATAGAGCATGCTTGCTCCCATAAAAAGAGTACCAAGAAACAAAACCATCACTTCTTGACACAAAGCATACTTAACTTCTGGAACTCAGTGCCACTGCCACAAGTTTAGTTTAGATGGCTTTGAAAGCGGTCTAGCCAAATTCCTGAAGGCCAGCCCATCAATGAATTCATTACATGACTACATGCAAACTCCACGTTCAGATCAGTATAGAGCTGAATGCCAGCTGCTGGCAAAGAAAAGTAGGAGGCAGCAGCTATTGTCTTTGTGTAGACTTCCCAGAGGCAACATTTCAGTCCAGCAACACCCTTCCAATGTTCTGAGGTTCAAACCCTACCTTATAATATGCAAACTAGGGTTAAGGTTATCTGGCATTGTTCACCCAGTTGGAATTTTATAGCCTGCAAACACCACTAAGGCACAGCTGCTGGATGGGGGGTGTGAGGTGTTTTGTATATTTGATTAGGAAGTTTCAGTTACACTGAGGCAGTTACATGCTGCTTTAGTTACATAAAACTAGAGTTGGACATCTGGCTGATCTCTTTATGTTTTCTTCCTTTCTTCTTCGTTGATATATGGAAGAAATTTATTACTCATGAGTTGGGACAGGGTGACTCACACTGACTGAGTGAAGTAGTGAAATCCTTTGTAAACATCCTTTTGTCAGCACCACCCAGAGGTTTTCCGAGGCCTAGGGCAAAACTAAAATGTTGATTTATTACGTTTGTATTCCATCATATAATCAATGTAGATGTACATTCCCACATGTTCATGGCTTCTGACAAAGGAACTTGGGATTGTAGTTCAATGAAGTTGCTGAGAATTCTTTATTGGGTATTTCATAGCACTGCCTCTTCATAGTACTACAATTCTTAAGTTCCCTGGAAAGAAGACATAATTCTTAAAATAGCTTATCTATGGTAGCCTAAATACGTTTGTCCTGTGCATTGGGAAAACTTGTACACTGCAGCTGGGATTTAGATAGAACAGTTCAGAGTTAGGAGAGTCTATAGCTTGGCTCCCAGGGTTTAGACTCTGCTAAATCAAGAGGAGGGCAGGTAAAAGTGAGCAGAGGGAGTGGATCTGGCTCTGATGCCCCATTGCCTGAAGCTACCTATTCTATGCTGGCACAGACCTCACAAGCTATTCCCTATCTTGGATTTATTTTGCACGAGTGAAGCAATTTACCATGAGTTTGTCCAAAATAGATATTCTTTGTTCCACCCTGCAGCAATACAGGCAGACTCTAATGACATGCCTTCGAAGCAGGAAGATGAATCTCAAGGCAGCATAGAAAGAAACCTGCCCTTAGCTATCTCCAAAGCTTGTCTTCGCTTGTCTCTTCTTTTGTGTAATTGTTATTTCAGATGTGAGAGCCTTCAAACTGTTCTCCATGGTGGGCCAGGTAAAACGTTATCTGAGGTCAACAGCCAATGCCTTTCAGCACCCCTACTAGTATTTTCACGAGGAAAAGAGCTTTGGAAATCTCTCTTGTCATGGAAGAGCTACTAGAGTAAGGATGCTTGGGAAATTGATCTTCATGGATTGTCCTGATACTGATTTGATTGGCCCAGATTCCTCTAAGCTTACCCCTTCTGAAAGTTCAGATGCAGTTTTTGGCAACAACAAAAAAAAAATCCTGTGAAAATGCACTTAAGACACTTATTTTGAGCAAAAAACACTGTATACATTAAACTACAAATTTATATGTAATATTTTTTGTTTAAAAAATTACAGTGGCAGTGAAAGTAGCAAAAGCAGGAACCGATTCACCCTTTCCTAAATTGTATAATCAGCCTATAGATCAGTCTTTCCCAACTTGGTTTCCTCCAAATGTATTACTCCAATGTCTGTGGAGATAACTGGATTGAGGAAGGCTGAACAATTAATCAGAAAGAAAGACTACAGCAAATGAATAATGAATCAGCGATTCTCTGACAGACAAAAAAACAATCTTGCCTATCCAGTGTCTGCCTGCAGTTTAGATTAATTAGCATCAGAAATATGCAAATTTCTGAGTTCAGAAGCCTTTAATATTTAGAAAGAAACAAAAAAGTCATTATGTTCCCTGAACTCTTATGTACTCTGTCTGATAATGTAGGTTTCTGGAACATGGGGAGATTCTATAAGCATTCAGCATGCCAGTTAGTTGCAGAGATGCCACTCCCACCCCCTTGAGGAGAAGATGGGATCAGCCAAAAGGCATTATAGTGCAAGTGGAATTATTGAGCATTCTTCCCTTGTAATAGCATGCCTTGTAATGTGGGAATAATATTTTAGAAGGCTGTGCAAGGCAAACAGGAAAATTCCTGGAGACTAAAGGTCTCAGTGACTACAGTCATGATTGGTAGATGGCTCCATTGTTTCCAGGAGCAGCGACAACCAACACTCCTGGGTGCCTGTGGTGTTTCAGGGGGGATAATGAAAAAGAATACTAGATTAGGTATCCCCCTTTTTTGATCCAGCATGGCTCTTTTTATGATCCTTCTTTCTTTTTTAGACTATCACCTAAATGAAAACCAAGTCTGAGAGATTAAATATAAATCTTCTTGGTTTCTTATGTTCATTATACCTACCTAGTTTAAACATTTTGAAGAAGATGATGGTTTCTCTACCCTTTAAATAACTTTCCCCCTCCCCATTCAGCTGTCTCCTTCATTCCAGCAGGTCAGACCTGTGGCTCTTTCTGATGAGACACATGCAACCTGACCCCGTGTTCCCCTCTACTCATCCAGCTGTCCCTCCTTCAATTCTCTTCACTAGATTGAGGCAAAATCACTCTGATGAATTCTTTATGCCTGTCACCATACAAGAGGAAGGGCAAAGAGGCTAAAGGGCAGGATATTTTAAACTAGTTTCAGAAAGGAATCTTCATGCCCCAATGCAAATGTGAAATACACTTGGACTGGGCACAAAATCAAAATAATAATAATTTGCGGGTATGTCAAAATGACAAGCAAATATTTCAAGTTGAAAGTAGCAGTTTTTAAGTGTTCTCAGTGAATGTTGTCTTCCTGAGGGCTTTGTTCTGAGCACCAAACAAAACTTGGCTATTTCAAATACTCAGTTTAAGTGTTCCTTCATTCAACAGATATTCATGCCCTTAAACTCACTGATAGAAGAATCCCAGTTTTGATGTATGGGGATGATGCAATAAAACTCTCCCAAATGCAAGTTGGCCTGAGGCATGCATTGAAAACTCTGGCAAACTAATGTAAAGATTAGAATTTAACTGTTAATTATGATAAAACCAAAATCTTAGTTTTCTCAAATAGCAGACAGAAATACAAATGGTTTATTAAAAATAACACAACTGACCAAATTAACCAATATAAATATCTAGGAGTTGTCTTTCAAAATAACAGGAAAATTGCAGTTATGTAAACTAGCTATGTTGTTTCAAAAGCACCGAAGAACACCAAGGCCGTCTTAAGATTCTACGTGATGCAAAGAGGCACATTTTGTCTGGCTGCAGTTAAGCTTTTTGGGGCCAAATCAATTGCACAATTGATGGGTGGGATTCAAGTAGGCCCACTCTCTCATTTTACAATCTATGAATGTGTCCAATCAAATTTCCATAGGACCATTATAGCTTCCCCAAGATGTATGGCCAGTACAACTAGGCTAGAAAGAAGAATGCCAACTGTTGAGTCTCATGGTCCAGAATACTATTAACCCTCTGTTGAAATCTTACTAAGCAGATGGGCCTTCTGTAACAGAAAGCCCATCTGCTCTAACAGAGGGCAAATACTACAAGATCTCTTACTCTGAAAGAGTCTACCCCTGTGGAAAGGGAGAAATAGAATCTGTGGTACACATTTTATAAAGACTAACTTTATACCTTTCGATGTGATATGCTAGCTATGTTGGCTCTAGTGTTTTATAATATTTTATGATATTTATTATTGTACTGGCCAATGACAGTAATAATAACAATAATAACAATAACAACAACAATAATTTAAGGGTTCTAACTGTTCCAAGAACTGTGACTGGGCTGGTGTTTTGTGGCTTGTGATGGAGATGCTCGTATCCCCCCCAGACGCTTTGTAGCCTATCCAATACAGTAGCTGGGACCATCATGTTCCTGCTCCTTTTGGTTTAAACCGGATAGGATAAAGTGGGAGTGAAGTTCTGAGAAGAAAGCAGCCGTTAAGCATATGGCCAGCCAGACAAGCCTACTTGCAGCAACATGCCTATCTGAGAAGTTCCTTCTGTTTTTTTAAAACATACTTTGCTATGCAGAAGTTAGAGCTCAGGTAAGTACAGTAGGTGAGTTACCTGTGTGTTTCTCACTGTTTTATTTGCAGGCAGAAAAGTATTTGTGTGCATGCATTGCTGGGCTTCACACACATGTAATTAATGCAGCTGAGGCTGTCGAAACATAATGCCTATTAGTACAATGTTGATTGGATTGTTTGGCATATATATGCTGTCTGTGTACAGCCTTGTGTCTGTTGACACAGACCTTCAGCTTGCATTTAAAGCACAACAACTCCATGTTGCTTTAGGTTGCCTTTTTGAGCTTTGGTATGTTACAAATATTATTTGGCTGAGCAAGAAAACCAATAGCTATTTATTTAGTGCCACCCACAGCCATGCTTATGTGCAATCAAAAACATCAGTACAGAACAACACAGTGATTGCTGATAAATACATTCTTTAATTTTGCTAGGTGAGTAGAGTTCCATTGGCAGGGCATTATTCCATGGCATTATTATTATAGCTCCCTCTGACTCAACCAATATACTATAGAATTTTGTTTTATAATTTTTTAAATTAGTAAGGTACACTAAGGTTAGGATCCCTCTTTGTCAAACACTGGGGCTGTGGGAAGGATGCCAGGTAGAGGCATCTCCCTAGAAAAGATATGGTGGGAGCAGTAAATGCCAAACTAGCAGAGTTAGGTGTACAGTATAGTCACAGAGTGGTTTTGGGACCTCCAGCCTTTCACCCTATGGGTTCAGCCCTGACACTCCAAATACATTACAGTATACATTTTTAAAAATCTACTAAACGCTTTAGAGAAATCCACAGACATGGGGTAGATTATACTGATGGAGGACATATGCTCTCCCTTCTTCAGCTGATGGATGGGAAGGTTGTTTTCTTCTTGAGACCCTGAAGAGAAGTCTCTACCAGTCAAAAAAGACATTTTATGGATCACAAGAATATATGTGAAACATTTTCTAAATAAGCACTAATGAGGATTATTTTTGTATTTAAATAGAGTGATTTATGAAACTGGGGTAGGGAGATATTTATATATAGGAATGAATATTATTATTATTAATAATAATATATTAAAACTGTATGCTACCCAACTCTCAACTACTCTGGGCAGCTCACAACAATCAAAGAAATTACAATCAAATCAATAAAAGATAAAAGATAGAGATAAAAGATGGCAAGAATGATGAAGTAAGGGGTCCCACTCTCCCACACCAAAGGCCTGGGTAAAAATGTAATCCAAATGTAATGAATATAATGTAATAAATGTAATGAAATCCAAATGTTGCCTGACTTGATCAGGAGAATTTAGTGTCTCTTTGGAAAGAAATAGATACTGTATTCTGCTCCAGGAAATTTGACAGTATATAATACATTAAAATCAAGATTAAGGGGGTAAGTCGGCTGTGTGCAAGAGGTATCAGGATTTTCTCTTTTATAAAAATTAAAAAGGCAGTCTGCTCTCATAAAAGGATTAGTGGACACCTTTATTAGAGCAAATGCACAAAACAGTGCAGTTTTTCATTACAGAAGATGAGTCAAGGAAATAAAGTATAGCTAATTCAGATGAACAAGACCCTCAGGCAGGCTTTAAAACATGTTAATGCAAACCCTTGGAAGTTATCAGAGGTGATATTATCACTTCTTGAATGTGTTTCTGAGCTCTAAAGAAGGCTTAAATAATTGTTACTGAAATAAAGAAAACAAGTAGATACATTATGTAGTTTAACAAAGTTATACCTAATTTTCTCTTTTATGATTGTTTTTCAGGCTTTTTACTATTCTTTTTCACACACGCTCCCCAACTGGCTAATTTTGCTTTCTAAAGTGCTACATTGAATGCAGATGTAATATTCAAACCTTGACAATTTACATACATTTTATTTGTATTTATTTATTTTGTATCTCACTTTTTTAAAACCCAGCTCTCTAGAGAAGGTTCTAATGCTGGGAAAGATGGAACAAAAGTGAAGAGGAGGACAACCAGCAGCAATATGGACAGACTCAATTACAGTGGTGATGGATGTTGGAAGACCTGAATGACCAGGTTAGGGACAGATCATTACGGAGAAAATCTATCTATGTGGTCACTAAGGGTTGACAATGACTTGATGGCACATAATCAATCCATCAATCAAAGATCCCACTTTTCTTTCACGAGCTAAGGCTGCATACATAGTTAGTACTCCCTCCTTCCATTTTTCCACACAACAACAGCCCCATGTGGTAGTTTGGACCAAAGGGAATGATTGGCACAAAGTCATCTCATTGAGTTTCCATAGCTAATGGAGGGCTTGAGCCAGGAGTTCAAGATAGTGATGGATATCCAGTGTTTATAAATGAATGCTGGGTTTTCTTTCAGCTTTCCTGCAGACTTGGGATAGGCTATTCATCCATTTAAAACATCAACATACATATTTATCTACTTAGGTGTTCACAGGTCTCTGTATCTGATTTCCTACCCCCCCACCCCCAATTCTTTTTAAAACTATTGCACTCATTTGGAGGTTAGACAAGGTTGTAATTCAGTGTACCAAATGATTGAGGAAGGTAAAGATAGTAGCCAATTGAAAGTGTCCAGAGTTGAGTTTATATAGAGATTATTTGCTGTTTCAAAAGTAGACTTACTACTCTTCCAATATTATGTCTACCTTCATTTTAAGATCCAATATTCTTCACTGTGCCCAAAATTAATTTGAAAGAGCTAAATTAATCAATCAAGTGACCTTGTTGGCTTGTGCTACATTTTCTTGCTCCATTTAAGGTTTCCTACGTGATTATCTTGAAGCAATTCCCCATTGCCTTGTGCCTCAGTTCCTCCATTTGTTGCTTACCATTTACACGAGTCTGGCATTATTAGTTTAAAGGTCAAAGGAAAATGACTAATGGCCTAAATCGAAAACAATGTGAAGTCCAAAAAATGTTTTTGGGGTGTAATATATGTGTCTGTTCTGTTTCTTAGAGCTATTACTGGGCCAAATACAATGTAAAAGGAAATGTTCTTTCATCTAATATTAACAATTACAGTTGGTGGGGGGGAGAGAAGCCCATTGACCTTAACACGAACAGAATTCAAATGAGTAATAATTTCCTCCTATTTTAGGAAAGCCTTCAGTAAATCTATTGTTTTTCAGTTTCATGAGGTTAGGCTGGGTTTCTGGGAAAGCTGATACTGCTTATCAGGTTAATGCCCACCTATTATGATTTCATGAATAGCATCCTCAGCCTTGCTCCCATTTGTGATTGAATTGATATGGGCTCTGGGAGAGGGTGTGGAGTGTGGAGCTTTCTCAAGCTAACAGAGAGAGAAACAGGGCTGGTTCACACAATTAGGAAATGTCTAAAATTCAGTGTAACCCAAGAATGGCACTTGGGACTATGGAAGTTGGAATCCAAAGCAACTGGAGCACTCTGGGTTGAGAAGGCTGATATCCTTTTTGCTCATGCCAGGGTCACATTTTATTCAGAGTGATTGATGTGAGAGATATTACAGATCATCAGATGGGGTCCTGAGAAGGCTCAAGTAGATCTCTAATGCCTTTGCAAAGAGCAGCTTCCCTTCCTAGCTTATCTCGCACAATGGCAAAACACTTTTCTGCAAGAAGAATAAAACTCCAAAGAAAATCTTTCTTTCTACATGCCGTGATGAACTGCTTTGCTTCATATTAAGCCTTCCTTCAGAAATATGCAGGCAGCCATAGTCACACGGTAACATGGGGACCACTTCCTGCTGGTTCAGTCCTGCATATTATATTATTTCCATCACTTTGTGACCTGACTTGATCAGGAGAGTTCAATTTAGAATGAGATGTTCTTTCTGACCTCTCTTTGGGGTTAAATTGTCCCCCTGACCGTACAGAAGAAGTTGTTATTTTTGATGTCCATATCTGATAGACTCCTCTCAGCAAGCACATGCTTCTTATCAATATTGCTCAGCTTCAAGGTTTTCAGGGAGTTCAAAACACACATAATACATCTGCACACTGTTCTGAAGTTAGTTACAGAAATTGTAGTATGAAAAGAGAAGGAAAGTCACAACATCAGTGCCATGTGGACCAGACAGACCTGGACAAGATTGATCAAATCACACTCAAATAACATCTATTACAACTTGGTGGCTGCTGCAGAAGAGGGAGAGATTGGAAAGAGGACCCCAATTCCACTCCATTTGTCTTCTCCTGTGCTACTCTGAATGATCAGAATAAGAATTTTCCAGCTTTAAGAGTGGTGCTTGTTTTCCTCTCTGTTCTTCATTTTTTCTTTGTTTAATGTATTTTAAACTGGGTTAATCCATCAAACTAAGTGTACAGTAATGTGATTTGTTTCATTCTGGCTTCTTATGGTAAGTGAACCCAGCCTTTCTGACTTATTCATCAAGCAACGATTAGAAGAAGTCATGGCTTAGCATTATGTTTATTCATTATTTAATTTATCCTCCCTTTCTGCTCAATCTGAAAAACAATTCTATTTAGCTTGGGCATGATAAGAAGCAATCACATTTTCCCCACTTGCCTTAACCATGCCACAAACAGGAATTGAAACATCTTTTTACCTGCTGTGGCCCCATAACATTGCCTTCATCTTGTCTCCAGCCCGTGAGTGGAACACCCACAAGTCATCTTTAACTTTACCTGTATTGAGGTACCATTTCCCCTTTATTCAGAGACATCTGGGAGGACAGGAACTTCTTGTCTTTAAATCATTCTGACAGCAATTTTATATAAGTGTGGGACAAATAATTGCTGCTGCAACCCTTGTTCTTTGAGATGTTGCAGTGGATATTAAAGTTGGCCACAACTCCCCATTTATTTATTGAAAATATTCCTATACAACCATTTATCAAAGATTGCAAAACATTTCACAATACAAACCCGCAAAATCAATAGCGATAGAATAAATATCACACATGGAAAACATTGAGAAGTACAATTCTGACTCCCAGCCACAGGATGTTCTGGCATTTCCTGGAATGTTCCATTTTTCTCCCAGAATGCATTAATTTAGCTATTTCAGGCTGAATCAAGTATAAAAGGCTATGAACCACTTCCTATTCTGGAAGAGTTACTTCTGGATAACGGCTAGATCAATACGTTCAAGGAGAAAAAACAGAATGTTTTATGGACAGCTAGAAAATACATTCCCAACAGTGAAACAGAAGCAGGCAAATCACAAAATCTAGTAGAATTCTCAAGAAATACCAACAAGCTCTCTAGAAGTTTCTTACTAGGATAGAAGTAGAAAAAAATCTTTGCCCAGTGCTTAAAGTTTATAAAGGAAGTGTAGGCAGCTTTCCAGCAGGGATGTGCCATATGTCATCCTCAGCTCTGATGGCAGAAGCATCAGGAGAAGAGGTCAGAAGGTGATCAACGTAGCTCAAACCCATCCTGGTTTCCAAGATAATGTACACGCTAGAAAATATGAATGCAGTCAATCTCATAATGATTATGAAGCCAGCAATATGGAAATTACTTGGTGGCTTTTCTCAAGACCCAATTGTCAGAGCTCTGAAAAGCTCTGTTAGTTGTCATATAGCGTGATTCCACTTTAAGAAGCAGGAGAGACCATCCCCAAAGTGCTAGGAAATGTCCTTGTTTCACAACCATTGTTTGAGCTTCCTGTTGTTACAATTCCTATACAAAGAATCCTAAGTCTTGGCTGCTGGCATTCCAAAAAGACCCTCGGGTTCTAAACAACGTTTCACTCCAAGAATGTTTCCCATATTGGAAACCCATTATCTGCATTTTTATCTGGATGACTTATTTCTGAGTATATATTTTGTGGCAATATAGGCACCACCAGGAGGCTTAGCTTAGCTTAATTTAGCTTTTCTTTTCCTTTCACATTATCTCAGTGACATGCATGTTTTTTTTTTAAATCAATAGGACTTTCTGCTGTTCTCAGTTCTTGCTTTTCATAAACTATTACTTTGTTTAAGGCATGTTTTAGTTGCATTATTTGCTAGAAATGTCACCCCAGCAGCAATAACAAATTTTCCTCTTGTAGATTTTATTAATGATTCATCACTTACATCATTTTCAAGCAGATATAGGCTATGTTCTTCAAACCAGGGCACTTTTAGCCTTTGAGTGACATGGGGGGCAATACAACAATACATTTAATTAAATTTAAAAAGAATTGATTTAATTAAATTAAAATGCAGTTAATGTATTTGCTTACCACATACCACATTTTCACCTTAAGTTACATTCAATTTTATAATATGGCAACTTCTGGAGTACCCCAAGGCAGAACCACATCTGGTCCTGAAGTTACAAGTTGTATTTCCTTATTTGAAACAGAAAAGTGACATACAATATATTTGCTTTTTGAAATATCTCTTTCAACTATTTCTTACTCAAGTTGTTTTTGTTAAAAAAAAATTAAAAGATTAAACTGCAGTCTCAGATTCACTTCTATTAGAGAGGAAGCCATGATTTTTCTGATTGAACATGAATAAGACTGTGCTATTCTGTCATTATAAGGTGGGATATAGTTAATCTGTGGAACTAATTGAGGAAACAGGTTTTGTTTTTGTCTATTCATTCAGTCGCTTCCGACTCTTCGTGACTTCATGGACCAGCCCACGCCAGAGCTTCCTGTCGGTCGTCACCACCCCCAGCTCCCCCAGGGACGAGTCCATCACCTCTAGAATATCATCCATCCACCTTGCCCTTGGTCGGCCCCTCTTTCTTTTGCCCTCCACTCTCCCTAGCATCAGCGTCTTCTCCAGGGTGCCCTGTCTTCTCATTGTGTGGCCAAAGTATTTCAGTCTTGCCTTGAATATCATTCCCTCAAGTGAGCAGTCTGGCTTTATTTCCTGGAGGATGGACTGGTTTGATCTTCTGGCAGTCCAAGGCACTCTCAGAATTTTCCTCCAACACCACAGTTCAAAAGCATCGATCTTCCTTCTCTCAGCCTTCCTTATGGTCCAGCTCTCGCAGCCATATGTTACTACGGGGAACACCATTGCTTTAACAATGCGGACCTTTGTTGTCAGTGTGATGTCTCTGCTCTTAACTATTTTATCGAGATTTGTCATTGCTCTTCTCCCAAGTATTAAGCGTCTTCTGATTTCCTGACTGCAGTCAGCATCTGCAGTAATCTTTGCACCTAGAAATACAAAGTCTTTCACTGCCTCCTCATTTATCCCTCTATTTGCCAGTTATCGATCAAGCTGGTTGCCATAATCTTGGTTTTTTTGAGGTTTAGCTGCAAGCCAGCTTTTGCACTTTCTTCTTTCACCTTCATCATAAGGCTCCTCAGTTCCTCTTCGCTTTCAGCCATCAAAGTGGTATCATCTGCATATCTGAGATTGTTAATGTTTCTTCCAGCGATTTTAAGTCCAGCCTTGGATTCCTCAAGCCCAGCATGTCGCATCATGTGTTCTGCATACAAGTTGAATAGGTAGGGTGAGAGTATACAGCCCTGCCGTACTCCTTTCCCAATCTTAAACCAGTCCGTTGTTCCGTGGTCTGTTCTTACTGTTGCTACTTTGTCGTTATACAGATTCTTCAGGAGGCAGACAAGATGACTTGGTATCCCCATACCGCTAAGAACTTGCCACAATTTGTTATGGTCCACACAGTCAAAGGCTTTAGAACAGTCAATAAAACAGAAATAGATGTTTTTCTGAAACTCCCTGGCTTTTTCCATTCTCCAGTGGATATTGGCAATTTGGTCCCTAGTTCCTCTGCCTTTTCTAAACCCAGCTTGTACATCTGGCAATTCTCGCTCCATGAATTGCTGAAGTCTACCTTGCAGGACCTTGAGCATTACCTTACTGGCATGTGAAATGAGTGCCACTGTTCGATAGTTTGAACATTCTTTAGTGTTTCCCTTTTTTGGTATGGGGATGTAAGTTGATTTTTTCCAATCTGATGGCCATTCTTGTGTTTTCCAAATTTGCTGGCATATAGCATGCATTACCTAATCAGCATCATCTCGCAAGATTTTGAACAGTTCAGCTGGGATGCCGTCGTCTCCTGCTGCCTTGTTATTAGCAATGCTTCTTAAGGCCCATTCAACCTCACTCTTCAGGATGTCTGACTCTAGCTCACTGACCACACCGTCAAAGCTATCCCCGATATTGTTATCCTTCCTATACAGGTCTTCTGTATATTCTTGCCACCTTTTCTTGATCTCTTCTTCTTCTGTTTGGTCCTTGCCATCTTTGTTTTTGATCATACCCATTTTGGCCTGGAATTTACCTCCAATGTTTCTAATATTCTGGAAGAGGTCTCTTGTCCTTCCTATTCTATTGTCTTCTTCCACTTCCGCGCATTGCTTGTTTAAAAATAATTCCTTATCTCTTCTGGCTAACCTCTGGAATTTTGCATTTAATTGGGCATATCTCCCCCTATCACTGTTGCCTTTTGCTTTCCTTCTTTCTTGGGCTACTTCTAGTGTCTCAGCAGACAGCCACTTTGCCTTTTTGGTTTTCTCTTTCTTTGGGATGTATTTTGTTGCCGCCTCCTGAACAATGTTGCGAACTTCGGTCCAGAGTTCTTCCGGGACCCTATCTACTAAGTCCAGTCCCTTAAATCGATTCTTTACCTCCACTGCATATTCCTGAGGGATATTGGTGAGCTCATATCTAGCTGATCTGTGGGTCTTCCCTAATCTCTTGAGTCTGATCCTAAATTGTGCAAGAAGAAGTTCGTGATCAGAACTACAGTCAGCTCCAGGTCTTGTTTTTACCGACTGTATAGATGTCCGCCACCTTTGGCTGCAAAGGATGTAGTCAATCTGATTTCGGTGTTGTCCATCTGGTGAAGTCCATGTATAAAGCCGTCTCTTAGGTTGTTGGAAGAGAGTGTTTGTTATGCAGAGTGAGTTGTCTTGGCAAAATTCTATCAGCCTATGTCTTGCTTCATTTTGTTCTCCCAGGCCATGCTTACCTGTAATTCCAGGTGTCATTTGACTGCCCACCTTAGCATTCCAGTCTCCTGTGATGAAAATAACATCTCTTTTAGGCGTGTTGTCCAGTAGGTGCTGCAGATCCTCATAGAACTGCTCTACTTCAGCATCTGTGGTTGGGGCGTATATTTGGATCACTGTGATGTTAGATGGCTTGCCCTGAATTCGAATTGAGATCATTCTATCGTTTTTTGGATTGTATCCAAGCACTGCTTTAGCCACTTTACTATTAATTATGAAGGCTACTCCATTTCTTCTGTGGTTCTCTTGTCCACAGTAGTAGATCTGGTGGTCATTTGATGTGAAGTGGCCCATTCCAGTCCATTTCAGTTCGCTGATGCCCAAAATGTCGATCTTTAATCTTGACATCTCACCAATAACCACATCCAATTTGCCCTGGCTCATAGATCTTACATTCCAGGTTCCAATGGCGTGTTGATCATTAGAACATCGGATTCGCCGTTCACCACCAGCACCGTCGGCCGCTAACCGTCCTTTCGGCGTTGAGCTAGCTGCGTCATCACGTCTGGGGCTAGTTGAACTCATCCTCTGTTCCTCCCCAGTAGCATTTTGACCATCTTCCGACCTGGGGGTCTCATCTTCCGATGGTATACCGACCTATCTCTCGTTGTACTGATCCATTTAGTTTTCATGGCAAGAATACTGGGGTGGGTTGCCATTACCTTCCCCAGGGATCTCATTTAGTCTGACCTCTCTGTCACGACCTTCCCGTCTTGGGTGGCCCTTCACGGTTTAGCTCATGGCATCATTGAGGTGCTCAAGCTCCACCACCACGACAAGGTAACGATCCTTTGCTGAAGAGGAAACAGGTTAGGACAGGAAAAACAGCTTTCTACAACTTGACTTGCTACATATTTGGTGGACTGCATACCCCATAATTCAGTCACACTGACAAAGAACTATGGGACCTGAAGTCAAACCAATATGAGATTAAGTTCCATTCCTGAAATATTTTTCTCTCCTCTTCAACCCAACAGCACAATTTTAAGCCCTGTCTAGCTCAAAGAATAAGCTACTTAAGATAAAAAACCAACTTGATTATTAACATTTGTGTTATGTACTTTCATTAGATATTATTCCAGTAAAATTGGAAGGAAAGAAAAACACTACAGAAAAAACAGTAACAACTGGCTATACATGTAATAAGTATAAAATGGTATGATAGATAGATTCATTCTCTCTCATCATCTGAAATCGTTACCAGCAACCCAGCCTCAAAGTCATTATATTACAGTTGTATTAAAAAAAAACCCGACACATCACAGTGAAGCAGAAAAATTCCAATACTGAATGGCACACAAATGAATGTATAGAATGTGTCCATTCCTGTATCGTAAGCATCTGTTTCCTCAATAGTCTTCTACACTGTTTGGCACCTACCCAGATTAAGCTGACAGTGTTCTGGATGGAGAGTTTATGAAAGCTGATAGGATGATCCACAAGACAAAGCCTCTGTAGTAATAAACATTATATGTATTTTGTGCACAGGAAGGAAAGATGTGTCTTGTAGCTGGCTTGGAATCTGCGGGCTGACAGATCTGGCTGAGCTATAGGCACGCAAACAATGTGGAGAGTTGAAGTTTCTAGCAGCAGTCCATGTCATTCATTCTAGCCGGCTGATCAAATGTGGGAAACAGCAGAGGATTTTTGCAGCTGTACATGAGCATGTGCATATCCATATTCAAACATGGTCATGGGTACAGGGCATATGCACACCCTCCATTTATTGCTATTGTTGTTCACTGGATTTCTTTTTGCCTAGCAACTCAGTATGGAAAAAGGTGTGTGATTTGGTTTTGTTTATAAAACAAGGAGCAGGAGATACCTGTTAAAGTGGTATTCCTCCAAGTCCAGAACAGTCATTCCCCACCACCTTAGCTCCAAATATGCACCATCTTAAAGGGGTACCCCCAAAAAACATAAATAAAATGACGCACGTAGTCATTTTATTGGGTGGGGGACATCCAGCCCTGTGCATTAGAGAGCTAAAAACTACATTAAAGGGGTAGTGTTGAACAAGAAGTACACTCTTCACTTGGCCATGAACTAGCAGGTGTATTCAGGGATTTTTAAAAAAAAACAACACATTTTTGGAGAGAGGTATTACTATCAGGACTGGCAGGCACCTGCTCCATGTGGGGAATCTCTAAATTATAGGTGGTGGGGAATGACTGTTCTGGACTTGGAGGAATTCTTATCCAGCCAATTGGCCATTCAGGTTCTCTGGATAAGAAGGAATATGAGGAGCTCCCTGTTGTTCCTTTGCCTTGCTTAGCCTACAGAAATTTTTCTGCCCAGACAATGGGAAAAAAACCTCTTGAGATCCAGTCACAGTTGAGATCACTTTGGCCTAAATAGTCTGGCCTAATATAAGTGTGCTGCACTATAATGTAATCCTGGTCAGAAATCCATGTAAATTGCCCATCTGCTTCTCCCCAGTGCACAATGAGGCCACTACAAATACAAGAAGGGCTGTTTGGTAGACATCAGTAGAACCGTGGAAATCCTTCAAAACAGCTGTTTTACAGTGATTAGGAGCACTTACAAAGCACCTCTTTTTGAGTAGTTAGAACAGCCACATGTTTTGCAAGGCATCTTTCAGAGGTTGCTCCTGGCTATTTCCATATGCATGTGCATGCACAGCCTCTTCACTTTGTTCTTTTCCCAGGATCTTTGCATGTACATATGCGGAGACAGTTGGGAGCAACTTCTGAAGCAGCTGTATTAATGTGGACAAAGATGTACCTGCTTTAGCAGTTTGAGAAGAGATGTTGCTTACAGACTCTTATATATTTCCAAGCACCTTTTTTAAAGGATTTGCATAGCCCTAGACATCAGTATAAAGAGTTCCCTAATAGAATGGTTAAACCAGTGACCTATTTAGTCATTTTTTTCCAGTTGTTATCTCTAGTGCCCTCTTCTGTTTGCAATACTATTGGCAAGAACAGTCACCATAAACTGCACTTGCTTTTCACTGCTTGAAATTTATTTAGGATTCCCTCTTATCTTGTGAGACCACAGATCCATCTAGTGTATACCAGCTTTCTCCAACCTGCAGCGGTACCCTCCAGCTGTATGGTATATCAAGTCCCATAATGGCTGTGCTGCTCAGAGATTTATGGGAGATGAAATCCATCACATCTGGAGGACAGAAGGCTAGGGAAATATGGTGTAGTGTGAGTGGTAGTTAATGTAAAGTTTTCTTGAGTCAAGGTCATCTTCTTGGTAATTTTACAAACATATCCATGTTGTTTTCTTGGCAGCAATATGGAAATGCTTTGCCACTGCCTTTTTCCCAGTTTTTTTTTTTCTTTTTACTTCTCAGTTTAATAACAGTCCTGGATTTCCCAGTGGTCTCCCATCTATGGTGTAGCTAGGGCTGAATCTGCTTAGTTTTCAAGAACAACTGAGATTAGCTAATGCTGCCACCTAGACTTTACCTATTTTCTCAAAGCTCTTTTAGAGTTCTCTCTGGGGTGCCAGACTCCCAGTTTCTAGCCTGGTGCCTTAACCACTACACCAATCATTACACCAAACTGGCTACACCAAATTGTCCCCCTTACCATACCTCTTTCTTTCTTTCTTTCTTTCTTTTTCTTTCTTTCTTTCTTTCTTTCTTCCTTTTTTTTCTTTTATGAAAGGCAAAAAGAATGCAATACCACAATAATATTCTTTCTCCAAAGCTTCATGTCCTGTTCCGGGGGGGCAGTCATGAAGTGCTCAAAGCATTTTGTTGCTAGAAGCAAAAGCCAAGGTGGCCTCCTGCTAAATTCTTGCAAAGAGGCCAGTGGATTGGCAATTGCATCTTACTTCGATGGCAGCAAGGGGCAGCCCGAGACATCTGTTGCATGAGGCAGCTGCAACCCCCTGTTGAATGGTGGGAGAACCCCTTCTTTACAGAGGTGTAACGGAATGCAATCTCTAAGGCTCCCAGGAAATGGGGATTGTCTGGGGGTTTTCTCCCCCTTCCTTTTTAGTAAATTTTAAATTCTGTATTGTATAATAGAAAGAGAACTGAAATCTGTATCTCATTTTATATAGATAGGAAAGTTCAGCAGTCATGCTTAGCTCTGTCTTCAATCCTTTCCAAACACATAAATGACCAGGCTCAAATTATCCAACTTTGGACCCATTATGCAAAGACGCCACTCTCTGGAGAAGGCTCTAATGCTGGGAAAGGTGGAAGGAAAGAGAAGAAGGGGAAGACCAGCAGCAGGGTTGATGGACTCAGTTACAATGGTGATGAGTGCACCTAGGGACGGATCATCATGGAGAAAAGCTATCTATGTGGTCACTAGGAGTCAAAAATGACCTGATGGCACATAATCAATCAATATCAATCAATAATTGTTTACCTGCTGTGTTCCTCTGTACTGTATTAGGAGACTTTTCCCCCCTCTTTTGTAATTTTGTCTTTTTGCGTTAGGAACCTCTGCTCTCTTATTCTGTTGTATTTTCCATAACATTCTGCTGTCCCCAACTTCAGTCCCTCCACCTTACTATCTGTTAGTCCACTTCACAATTAAAATACGGCTTTTCAAATATATTTCCATGGACACTCTATTCACTCAGACATTCTCCTTTCTACAATAACATCAACTTTCTATTTTTTTACTCTTCCAAGTTGATTTTAAAGAGTACTTGCTTTGACATGTGGTGTTGACAATTTGTGTTTTAACAGTTTATAATCATTTTAATCATTTTAAATAACAGCCTCAACTGCCACAACTGTCACTGTTTAAGAGGAATGTGAGGCCAATGCTTAAAGCCTACTTATTATCTTTTAAAGCCCGAAAGGGGAAAAAGAAAAAACTGTAAAAGCCTGCCAAGTTTCCTAGAGACTCATCAAAGTCCTCTGAAATGGGTACCTGCAGAAAATTATTCACGGATGTGAAAAATGCAACAGTATCCTTCAGCCAGGCAGGGAAGAAGTATTCTGACCAAGTTCTATCTCTAAGACTCTCAGTTTAGCTTGGATATCAGGTATGTTGGTATAAAGTAGTATGACAACCAAGTAAAATCCCCTTTCCTTTTTTTTTTTAAATGTATACCCATATTCCAGCTATATATTCTTGTTTTCACTCTTGTAGAGGGGAACACTGAAGAAACTTTTATGAATGAGATGCCTGAGTATCCCTTAGGCCAAACAGAGTAGACATCCATCAGTCCCCAATCTCACCTTCTGAAACCAGAAAGGACTGAATATATATGCCCCTTGCACCCAACCTGGCTAAATGGATTTATACTGGTAGTGGAGCGCTTGTCCACTTGAGCATTCTAGCCCATTTGCAGTACATCCGAACCATGGAAGGGGATATTAGCTATCGTCCAACAGATAATCGTATGTGGAAAGATGTTACGCAAAAGAATACCACAACCTATTTTATATTGTGCAAGACTCCTGGTCACAAAATAATGACCTAAAGATATAGGAAAACAGATTCCAAATGACTATTAGGAAAGATCGAAAAGAAGTTTGATAGTGGATCCCCTTTGAGGTCAAATTGGAGATGCTTTAATTAAAATTCACCTTGATAGCTAATGCAGCCCTTTCCAACCCAATTATTCTATACAGCCCTAGAAACAATTTCTTCTGAAATTCTCCACCAATTTTCTAGGCAGACGATGCCTGGAATTACTCCAGAAAAAAAGTGAAATTCTTCAATAATTTTTCAAGGTCAGGACTCCTCCTTAGTGGGAATGAATTCCTATAGGATTTAACTGATATATAAGAAGCCTGAAAAATTACAGGCTGTTTGTTCAGTCTTCCCCACACATTTCCTGGCTCTCTCAGAATTAAATAGGTACAAGAATTCCATGTGCCCATTCTTTTTTTCTTTAAAAGAATTTTGAAAACAAATTCATCAAATGAAATTGAATGAGAATCAATGGGGAAAAAAATACTGATGAATTTCTCTGCCCAACATTAATTCCACCCCATTTGGATTCAAGGCTGCTTTTTTCAGAAGTAATTATATGTCCACCTCTTCATGGTGATTGGAATAAGCATTTCCCACTATAAAGCATTTACGTGGAGCCAGCCAACGAAACTAGTAGCCCTTCCCTATTTGGTAAAGGGCAACGGTTGAGCAGTCAAAATATTAGATGAACATGGCTAAGGATCCTCTGCTTGCTACAGGCTACAACAATTGAAATTCATCAAAACAGAACTAGAGTTGAGGGAGCCTTAGCTACTTCACTATCGTCTGCAAAAACTGTGGAGTTGAGGTCAAAGTGGTCATGACGAATTTTAGCTTTCCAATGCCTATTTAATTTCCAAAAGTAATCACGTGCGATACATTATGAACCACTCAGAGAAGCTCTGATGGTCAATGTCATAAGGGTGCAATGGACCTAGGAAAGAATGTATTTTTAGCTGACCTAATTACCATTCACAAATGTCTGGTGAGATTTCTATTGTGCAGTGGATAGGCTAACTCGTAACGGGTATACAGCCATTATGAATGGGGCACCATTCTTTCTAAAAGACCAGTAATATAACTTGCGAGTACTCTCAGTCCCAGAACTGATCTTGAATGGACAGGTCACAGTAATGGACTGGGTGCCTTTGCCCAGTTTGAGATGGTTTGCCAGCTGCATTCCATTCTGTAAAAGGTACATCTGGACCAAGATTTAATCACCCCATATTTACAAGTAATATTGCGTACACATTACTTTAACCAATTCTCCTTGAAAAGTGACAGGTTTGTATATTGGTTTTGGCAATGTAAATTATATTAACTCATGTTAAAGTACGAAATTGGTAAACTTGTCAGGGAAATTTGTGAGTTCTACATGATACTCACTTTCCCAAATAGTTTGTTTTTAAAGAGTGTGAAAAGGAAAGGACCAGAAACACATAGGGACTCCTAGGATGCACACCTACATAATTGCAAGGATGCCTCCTCTTCCTTTTATCAGGAAAAGTAACTCCCTACTTTCATTCGTTTAATTATTTTTAATTATATCCCACTCTTCTGATGCTTTGTTTGTAGTCACCATCTTTTACCTTATCTGATATGTATAGCAAGTTCCTGGATACATGAGCAAGGATGACATAAATATCATCCAAAAGCTTTGGCAAAATACAGCTTTATTAGAAATGAAGGGTACAGAAAGAAATAAGATCAGATTATGTGTATGTTCACTTGTATCATATATATCTCTATATCTATCCACAGAAATGCATCCAAATATTATATGCAATTTTACAAACAAGCACAAGGTGGCGATCTTTTCTCAGCTTTCCTCTATGTTAGGGAAATTGACTGTAGTGCAGTAGATCTACAGAGATGGCACTATTTACCCAACAGTAGCAGTGACAAATACTGTAGAATTGGTTGCTAACTGGAGGAACTTCAAGACACTCTTTCTCCATGTGTTGTCCTTGCATTTTCATTGTTCCCTCTGAGACTCTCCGTGGTTTTATGGCCTATTCAATGATATTGGAGGTGATGTGTGTAAAAGTGTGTGGGCCATGGGCCAGATGTCACCCACCAGCAGCCCTTTTGCAACTTCCAGAGCCCTCAGTAGTGGGTAGGTTCAAAAATTGCCCCCCCTTTTTTTAATTTGGGGAGAGTTTATGACATTTTTATGGAGAAAACTGAGGACCTAAACCACAACTCCTTATAATCCTCAACACCCTTTCCAACTGCACAAATTTTGAGACCTAACCTGGAGTGCTGCCATCAACAAGCAGTGAAAAGTGTGGTGTGGCTCTCAGGCTGACAGAAGTTGTGCATCCCACTTTAGCTACAGGTAAAACACACAGGTTTTTGTTGTCTCAATTAGTGTATACTTAAACATGATTGTAATTCAAATAGAAATACCAGACATTTTACCATAGGGACAGACTGACCAAATTATCTGTATGTCTGTACCTGTTTAAGTGTGGATGGCCAACTCCAAGACAGCAGTCTCCCAGTGTTCTTGTTTATACACCAGGCTCAAATTCAAATAACCCTTCAAACAGAGCATGTCTATAAAGGTATGATTTCTTTCTCTTCGAAAAGAGGACTGGACTGTCCTCCATACAGGAAAATACATTGCAACTCACTGCAGTGTCACACTAAAAAAGTGTTTATACCTATGTAGCATTCTCATACAGTATAGTTTTTTTTCAGGAAGAGATCACTAGCGTATGAACTACATCTTCAAAATTTTAAAATTTAAAGACTACTTGCAGGACATAGGCAATGAGATGGCTTTCTTAGGCTTCCTTTTCTAAGATTAAAGAATGAAATCCTCTAGGCAAACATTGGGCCCAGAAGGTCCCCGTTCACAAATTAAGCCTTTTCTCCATTCATTCTATGTCAGTTTTATATCCATAGTATGCCTTTAACTATTGATAAAGTGGCTTTCAGATATGAATGCAAAATGTATATCCCCAACTAGAATTGGCCAGAGTGGAAGTACAAGAGATCAGCCACCATCACTTTCACACCTTATTTAGACAACATGGTAGAAAATTCTCCCTGATTCTGAACAAAGCTTCCTGGGCAGGCTTACCAATACTCATGAGTGTAAGATACTGCAACACCTGTTCTTGATCTGATGCCCTGACAATATTGTATTCTGTTTGGACTCCAGGACCCACTCCAGCTATTTAACAGTGAAAGGCAGTATCATGAAAAGAACTGAAAACTATTAGTTTTGTCCATCTCTATAACTCTTTAAAAAAAAAAAAACCTTTAAGAATCTGCTGTTCTGGACAGTCAACCATAGGGGATCAAGAGTGTATATCTGTGTAATACCCAACAAGATGTGGGACCAGTTTCTACAAAATATACTTTCAGGTCATACAGAAAGACAGTCCCATTGTATAAACTTGCATAGTGCTCAAGGAACATTCCAGTGATTCAAAAGGTCCATGTTGATATCTTGGATCAAAGACTTGATATCTTTAAATCTATAAAGATTCACTTTTATATTTACAAACCTTTGCTTCTGTCTATTAGTAGCCTTTAAGAATATAGTAAGAGCTTTGTTGATTAGGCCAAAGGACTATCTCCTAGTCTAACATTCTGATTCCCACAGTAGTAACTATGTGCTTGATGGAAAATCACAAGTAGGACATTTGATTAACACTTTACTCTGCTGTTGTTTCCTGTGATTGCAAATCAGAGGCAAATTGCTTCCAACTTGATGACTGTGCACTGCCATCACGATAAGTGATCAATGGTAAGTTTAGTTTCCATGAATTTGTCTAATATCCTTCAAAGCCATCTAAATTTATAGCTGTCATCACATCTGCTAGTGGCAAATCCTATAATATAACTATACTCAGTTGGAGGAATGGGTTTTTTTCATCAGTCCAGAATCTTCCAATGTTCAGCTTTATTACATAGCTTCGGGTGGTTGTAGTATTCTAAGAGGAGACAAATGTTGACTTGTGCATCAAAAAAAGACCCTGAAGTAGGCATCAGCTGAAGCTTCTGGAGAGAGTTTTCTAGAAATAGGATGCCACCACCAAGAAGTCAATCTTCTGGAAGTTACAGCTTATACTTTAGATGGTGGGAGATCTAATAAGAGGCTACACACTGACGATCATAATGAATATTTTTAATGACAACATAAATCTTTGGTGAGATGGTTGTTTATTTTTCATTTTTTAAACAACATTTTGCATAGCCCCAGAAAATATAGGCAGCTAAGTTGCCTGACAACAAGAGACAAAGTCTTAATATTCAAGAGATTTTTCCCACCCCATACATACAAATTGTTATTTTCCATCTGCTCATCTTACTACCTTTTCTCTTATCTACATGTGATAACACAGTGCTGACTGTGCAAAAATAGATGCATCACAAGTACCAGGGTACATTTATTTTTTATCTTTACTTTACTTGAGGTCTCAGTAAAGCAGGCATTAAAGAAAATATATTAGGTTGCTAAATGGCAAATTGAAAGCTCATCGCTGAAGATCTAAATGCAACTTGCTCTCTGAATAGCTAATGGCCATCATCACATCTTGCAGGAATGAATTCCACAGGTTAATTATGAACTACGTGAAATACTTTATTTTTGTCTGTTCTAAACCTCTTTCTGATTAACTTCATTGGTTGATTTGTGTCCTGGTGTTTTGAGAGAGGGAGAAAAATGACTCCCCAAACCATGCATATTTTTATGCATCTCAGTCATGTCCCTGTCTTGCCTGATTTGCCTTTTCTCATAAAAATAGTGTTCAAGCCCCTGATCATTTTGATTGGCATCTGCATTTTTTCCCACTCTACTAGGTCTCTTTTTCAAATGGGGAAGTCAAAACTGCACACAGATATTGACATTTGCATCAAGGCATTAAGATGGCATTTTTATTTTCAGTCCCTTTTCCAATGCTCTTCAGCATGGATGTGGTCTTTTCCAGAGTTGCAGCACAGGACCAACATCTTCACTGACCTTTCCACTAGAACTCTGAGATCTTTTTCCTGGTTAGTTACAGACAGCTCAGACTGCACCTGTGTATATGTGAAAGCAGGGGTTTTTGCTTCTATGTACTGTATTATCACTTTACATTTGACTTTTGGTTGATTGTTCACCCAATTTAAAAAGATCTTGCTGGAGTCTTAACAATGATTTTGGGGTTTTAGCAGCCTGAACATTTTAGTATCTTACATCATCTTAGCCAGATCATTGCTTGCTCCTAAATCAAGAGTATTTGTGAACCAGTTAAAAAAGCACAGGTCCCAACACAGATCCCCATGGGACTCCATCTCTTACTTCCCTCCACTGAGAAAATTTCCCATTCATTCTTACTCTTCTCTATTTTTAACTAGTTAGCACGCCATAAAAAATGGGTTTTCCTACCC
The DNA here is from genome assembly GCF_035149785.1 of Candoia aspera. Lineage (NCBI taxonomy): Eukaryota > Metazoa > Chordata > Lepidosauria > Squamata > Candoiidae > Candoia > Candoia aspera. The sequence goes on from NC_086153.1 coordinate 317,307,843, forward strand.
CATTAAAAGCCTTTTATGAGAAACTTGTCAAAAGCTTTTTGAAAGTCCATGTATACCATTTCAACAGAGCCACTTCCATTCATGTGCTTGCTGACACTTTCAAAAAACTTCAGAAGTCTGGTAAGACAGGATTTAACCCTAACCTTAACTCCTACCTCCCCACAACCACCATTTACATACAGCTTATTTGTCTCTCATAGCATTTCTGTTAGGTATAAGTCATTGAGATGGACATTTGTGCTTCCTATCAGTTCACCAATATTTGCGAAATATTGTCCATTTTGTTTCCTCTGCCAGCACTGCAAATTTTTATACTGCTAAGGGACTTGGGCATATTTTAGTAGTACATTCTACTGTTTGCTTGTTTCTTCAACATGAACACTTCCTGGTCATAACACTACATATGATGCATTCAAGCATGCCAGTTGCACATAAGATGGGTTTGGTATACCAAGACCATTTGTGAGTCTAGCACAATCATGTCTGTTCCAATTGGCAGGAACTGTCATCGGCATTAGGATAAGCTCTCCCTGCCTAATTTCCTTCTGATTCTGTCCTACCTATCACAATTCCCTCCAAGAAATCAGCGTGCTTGAAAGAGTGTTGAGGTCTGTAGAAATACAAACTTGTTTTTTTTAAAGTTATAATTATCCATTTTTAAAGACAAAATATGTTTGGTAGCTATGGTAAGATGAGCATCAGTTGTTGCAGTGGGGAGGGAAAAAAACCGAACGGAGCATCCTGGAGGAGGATATTGCTGACTGTCTGAACAAGAGGAGGAAAGGTTGTGATGCAAGAGTTTGTTGTAGATCCCTCTTCGTTCCTTTCAAACAGCCAGCAACATTCTAAATCTTGTAGTCTGAGATCTCTGTATTTATCATTTGGATCCCACGCACCCTTCCCCCTATTCTACTGTATGAATTGGCTGCTGCAAAGATGACATATTAGTGAGAGACCCAGGGCACAGAAAGAAAAGATAGCTAGCATGTTATTCATTTCTTTTCTCATAGGGACCATTGGCTTCAAAATGCCAGAGAATACGTAACTTTTCTAAAAAAAAAAAAAATTTTCAGTCCTTACTGTCAGAAGTTCTCCCAAGCTAGCAAACAATGATAAAAACCAATATGGCAGCAAGGTGTATGCTCTGCTTTCACCAAAGGTTATCTGAAATACCTGGATCTTCCCTGCTTGAGCAGTGATGGATCCCTGTTAGGACAGCATTCTGCAGATATGATATTCTCACCAAAAGGAACTTGACCTACATACACTGTGAATTGATCGATTATTTATCCATATCCAGGGGATGTTTGGATATGATACTACACTAATGTGTCCCACTTTTAAATATGCATGTTCTGTTGAGTGACAACTTTGAGTCCAGTAGAGTCTGATTCCTCCCTTTTGATATTCCCTGTTAATAGAAAATTGAGCTTTCCCCCCAAATCTTCATAATCTCCTGATGAGCTTTTTGTTGGTTTCTTTCTCCTGGCTGGCTCCTATTAGTTCAAACAAAAATAAATTCTTGAGACAGCTGTAACATTTGATTCTAGCAAAGGAATTAATCCTTCTAATATTATCAGTCGATGACAGGCAAGCTCACTTCCTTTGGCTCCAACATTCTCCATGTTGACCATAATGTGATTTGCATTCTGATCAGGTTAGAAACAGTCTTGCTGAAATATTGATCAAAATGGTGGGAGAGATGGGAATTTAACTTTCTCTAAAGGGTTGCTTTGTTGTTTAGCCATAAATGATTATTCAGAGCCATAGGTCAAATGGCATTAATAAATCATTTCTTAAATAAATACATGCAAATTGAAGATTTTTCCTAGTGGGATATGTGTCACCAAGTGAAATGAATTAAGTTAAATGACTTTGAGCTGTGCTGCCTGCCTCTGAAACCTGGAAACTTCAGTTGGTCCTGAATGCAGTGACCAGACTGTTAATAAGAATCATACCATTCTTCCACATTGGAAGAAGCTATTTAAACTACTGAGTCCAACCCCTTGGTCTGTGCAGGAATCCAAATTAAGCATCCCTGACAGATCAAGGTCTTCATTCCATAAAGATTGTAGTGCATTCCAGTGAAGGACAGTCACTGGTTCTAGGGTTGAACTGTTCTTACCCTTATGACTTTTCCTCGCATCTCACCCTGTAGTTTAAATGCATGATTTTGTGTCTTTCATTCTGGAACACAGAGAACAGGTCTTGATCTTCAACTCTGCCAATATCTGTGAGAGGTTGGTCATATGAAATCAGGTTTTGGGTTTGTTCAATGACGACATTCATACTTCTGGAAATCCAATCCAGTCCAGTCCAGTCCAGTCCAGTCCAGTCCAATCCAATCCAATCCAATCCAATCCAATCCAATCCAATCCCCTTATCTGATGCCTGTTACAGGCAGAGACTAAGGCCTCAGTCAAACAGCCTACAAGGTCCTCAGGAAAAACCAGAAGCTCCCTCTGAAATCCATCAGGGTTCATTGGTCTACTGCAGCAGACTGATAGGTCTAACTTCCCTGAAATGGGGTGAGGGGAAAATGGCATCAGCAAGCTGAAGGGCAACCACAGAGTGATCTGACCATGATAAAGGATTGATGGTAATGTCCTCCATGTACAGATTACATTGCAAATGCCAGGAGATAAAAAGCAGATCTAAGGTATGACCAGCTATGCTTGTCAGATTCTTGATGATCTGGGTCAGGTCCATAGTGGTCATGAACTCTTGGATCTCTCCAGACTCTACATCACATGAAGGCAGGTTAAAGTCTCCAAGGAGCATCAGTGTTAAAGACCCCAGCATTAACCCAGTGACATCCCTCAGGCAGGGATGCTACTAGTCAGCAAGGCAGGGAGGGGGTCAGAAAGCAACAAATTCAGCTGTTTCCTAGAGCCCAACTTCAACCACAGGGTATCACATTTGGTTATGAACCTCTAAAAGGCTTCCTAGATGATAAGGGCCACCTCTTCTACCTGGGGAGATCTGGTTAATGCTAGATTCAAAACTCAGGTAGGTATATCTCACAGAGGGGAACATTCCCTTTGGCCCACAAAATATATGATGGCTGCAGAGGAATATTTTATTCTTGCTTTCTTTCAAGAACTCTGAGATTAAAACATCACATCACTTTTTACAATCAAATAGGGAAAGTTATTTAAAATATCTCCAGAAAGTTTGGAAAATGATGGCTGGATAAATTGTGAAAAATTCCGTATTGAAATCTTTAATGAATATTCAAGTTAAGCCAAATGTGAAAACTATACTCTAAATGCTTGTCTCAAATCAGTCTGGGCCTAAATCAGGAGACTGTGTGTGTGTGAGAGAGACAGACAGACAGACAGAACATAAGTGTTTATGTTTTTCAGGTAACTTTAGACAAGTGTCCATCTTCAATCAGGTGCCCTCCAGATGTGCTCAGATTACAGTTCTTATAATCCTCAATCAGACCGGTCCCTGGTAGATGAGATTATTATCCAGTCTTGGCCTAAGTTACTGCATATTCTGCCAAGGCAAAATATAAGTATTCTTGTGTCTAACTGAGGCCTACAATATTGATAATTTCTTTTGCCCCAAGAGGAAGTCTGTCCACTTAGCCTTGCTATTATTTCTCGATTTAAAACCAAGGCAATTTATATAAAGGTCTGTCTTTATTTTATCTCTGGTCCCTCTCCCTCCCCGCCGCATAACCCTGTGAAGTCATTTTGGCTGACAGAGACTGGCCCAAAGTCATCCAGTGAATTTCTACATGAAATGAAACCATACAAAGTCCTAAAATGATCAAGTTAATACAAATGTCTTTATAAAAGTTAACTTAAACTATGTCATAAATGATTAAGGATACTTCTCCTGCTACTGTAGTGGTGAATATTTCTCCTATGGATGCATCCCTATGTAGCCAAAATGGTAGGATCTATACCAGAGACAGGCATTTTTGCCCATTTTATTAAAAAAAATCATGCACAAACATATTTCAGGGTTTGCCTTCCTCTGAAATGTTGGCCATTCGTTTTTCATCTTTTAATTTTTATACTCAGTTTTGCAGATCAGCAAACACCATCTAGTGGGGTTGCAGATGTAGTGTTCTTAGCCCCTAATTAATGGATCAGCGCTTTAATAAAGACTGTTTGTTATGCTAGAATAATGTAACTTTTCCCAACACGTTACATTGGAAGCATAAGACTTCATAGAATGAAACCACCCAGCTTAGAGGTAACAACGGGAAGGACCACATTGCATTCAGGTCTTGCTTTGTGGCTTAATCATTGTGGGAAGCATGGTGCTGGACTTCGGATCCTATTCAGCCTGGCTTGCCATGTTCTGTACCTTCTTAATAAATGTATTTCCTCAAAAAGACATTGAGTAATGGTGGCTAGATATTGTAGGCTAGATACTGCCATATAGGAAATCAATTAAAGTTGTTTCTCATTGACTTTATTCAATGTCTCCATAGGATTTCCCTCCTCCCTCATCAGGCTTTTGAATTTCCTGTGGACATCCCTCTAATAGACCATTCTTTTTACATGACTGGACTGAAAATTATTTTAGATCAGATGAAAGAAAAGGAAATGTTAGCTCAGCAGCTGTCCCATTTTCTTTTCCCAAACCAGTAGTTTTTCTTTCAAGTTGATAAGAAATGAATATATCTGGCAGCTATGTGGAAGGGGAATGATTTTTCAGAAGATGAATATAATTTATGCGTGGCATAGTTCTAAAGAGGTTAAAGGGAAGATGAGAAGAAATTCTGAGGGGAAAAAAGAACATGGGCACATTCTTTTTTCATTTCCATGCTCCAATAAATTGTTTTAATAATTATTTCTATCTGCACCCATAAAATGTTTAGTTTCTCAGGAGAGCTGGGCATTCTGTTTAGCGGCCTTACTTGGAACAGAAGGAACTTATGGAAGTGGCTCATGCTGTCATCACCACTCACCTGGACTACCATAATGCAGTCTACCTGGACTGCTCTGGAAGTGTGCAAGGAAATGTCACTAAGTCCAGAAGACAGCAGCCTGTTGGGTGGTATGTATGCACTGACATGAGCATGTGCCACCACTGCTCTGGGCTCTGCACTGGTTTCCTATGAATTCCCATGTGCAATTCAAAGTGTTAGTTATCTTTGTTTCAAATAAATAAATGAAAAACAAAGTGCTGTTTTTGATTTTTAAAGCGGTACATAGTTTGGGGCTTCTCCACCCAATTTCAACCTACCTAACGCCTGGCTCTTGGGAAATTCTGTTAGTAGTTCCCCATTTTGTGAAGTAAGGAGGATGGAGGCTCAGATTCTTCTCTGGAGTCCTCGGTGCTCTCTGAGCTTGGTGGTTTGCTTGCACACTAGTTGGGTAATGAAATGTCTGTGAGCAAACCACCAAGCTCAGAGAGCACCGAGGACTCCACAGTTCAGCCCTGAGCTACATATATTCTCTTCTATTGATATGCTTCTCTGTCACTGTGCTGGTGCTCTGGAACACTTTTAGCCCCTGAAATTTGCTCAGTACCCATTTGATTAGGTTTCCAAGAACTCCATTTTCCCAGTATACCAGTTACCTCACAGGAGTCAAGCAGCTCAAGGATGCAGTGCAGAAAAGCCCTTCATCTTCCTTAGAGTGTGATTCCCAAAGTTGAGTGTGGTATTCACAATGGCATATGACCAGTGCAGAATGTTGCCTTTTTAATAGCCATGTCATCTTGCTGCTTCATATTCTGTTTGTGACCTACTAAAATTCCAAGAGCTTTGCGCATGTACTGATACCTGTTAAGTCAGGTATCCACCATTATTCTGTTATTTTTCACACTGCTTCTCTAACCTATTGAGATTGTGTTTCTATCTACTAAAATATTACTATCTTACCCAGTTTTGTGTCATTTTGTGGGTGATGAGGGCTCAGTGTACTCAGTTGTCACAGAACATAGAATAGGAGGAAGGAACCCAAAGAATGTGAGAATAAAGGGGGAATGAAATGGAGGGCTTGGTTAAATGACTGGTTAAAACCATGCATGGAAGCCTTCACATCTAAAGTTGTATAAAACCAGTTTAATATTCTAGCATATATAGATTCAAACCTGATGTTCTATTTGATGGAGTTTTTAAATGTTAATAAAAGAACTCCAGGCAGCTAACAGCAATCTTGCAGAGTAGAAGCGTGGACCAGAAAGAGAACTTGCACATCAAGCTTAATTATGTTCAGAAGTAAATTCAGTCTTCACACAGCAGTTAGATGAAGAAAAGTAGAGGTAGCTTACTTTTATTCAGCAGATCTGGATACAGGTAGGTTCCTAGTAGAAGGGCACTTCATCACTGATTCTTTGTAGACATTCTATTCTATGTAGAATAGAAAGTCTGTGTGCAAGCAAGATGGTAGGGGGAAGGCTGCAAGCCTACAGCCATCCCTGCTTCCATGTCTGCTCACGAGGTAAAGATAGAGATCATGAATCTCCCAGACTCAAGGAGGAGGAGGAAGAGGAAATCAGGTGACCCATGTGACTTCCCACAAGCACAATAGAGACACGCCTACCAGGTAAGCCCTCTTATTATGTTCGTGAGACAATGCTGAGTTGACCCCTGATAATTCCAACACTATTTGGCCTCTCTTGCTAAGTATTGCAGTTAGCTGAGTATGCATGATTTTCCAACTGAGGCAGCCTATTAAAACCAGTGGATTGTAACTGAACCAAAGCCAGGTTTACTCCTGAATTGAGCAATCACATATTATGTCTTCCTTGTTTATAAAATGAACTGGAAATGTGGAGTATGTTGGTTCTCCTACTTTTAACTTCAAGAAAGTTGGATAGTTTGGTGAAATGGCCAACTTTTGTGTTAAGTATAAGATTTACTTCAGAGCTGGGCTAATGATTTGGGCAATGCTCACATTAGGAATGTTGAGGGCATATCAAAATGGCTGCCTTGATGAGTGCAAATGCAATCCAAAATCAGGGTTCAACAGGATCTGGGCAGGAGAAGGGAGACAAGGGAGGTTGAGCAAAGCAGCATCCTGACATCACAATGCAGGTCCAGTCCCTTTTGCACACACATGCCCCAAAGGGGGGGAACAACACCACTTTTGTCATTCTGATGAAAGAAATGAGATCCTGAAGATGCTGCTGACCCTGCCACCCACTCTAGTTCCATAAGGCATTTTATGGCAGCAGTTGGGTATGTTCTAAAACAAATCATTATCTTGTAGCCATCACTATTTTTATTTTCTGTAAAATAAATAATCAAGGGAGTGGATCAACTTCCTTTGTGGAAAGATTATGGTCTTTTTAGCTGAGCAAAAGTGTAGAGAGGGCTGCTAGAAGGAGCACTTGTTAACATGCATAATTGAAGCTGTTTGTCTTCCTCCCTCTCTGTGTATCTTAAAGTAGCATCAGGGCAGAAATATTTTTGGATGAAAAGAAAGATATTGACATTTCATTGCTTAATTGTCTCCCTTCCTCTCTTGGCATATGGACCAACTTCATGCAGATGCCTGGTTGCTGGATCTTGCAACAACAGTTGCTGAGCAACACAAATGCTATTGTTCTGAAGCTCTGCTAGTGGGCTTCCTGTTGGGGCATATGGTTAACCGCTATAGGAATGGGATGATGTGCTTGATAAACCTCGGTCTGGCTCAGCAAACCTTATCTTCTTAGACTTGGTTTTGGTTTGTGGTGAAGTGTAGGAGATAAGCTCAAGGTTCAATGAAGTCATAATTAAGTTAAAAGAGAAGGAAAGAACAACATGTAGAAAAGGAGTATTTGATTATTCCAAATGTTTAAAGTGAAGTTTGGGAGTTGAGAGGGTAGTGATGGGGAAGAGAAGAAAAGGAAGGGTATTTTTAAAATATATTTTCCCACCCCCCACATTAGTTTAAATAATCGAACAGGTACTTCCTCTGAGTCGGTTTAACCATCTACTACAGATTGAAAAAAAGCAGGCAGTTGGCAAGCAGCAAAGGATATCTTCCTTTGCTCACTTTGATAAGAGCAGAGTATTTCATCTCGAATCTTTAGCTCAAAACTGTGTTTGCAAAGAAATGGAAATAGCTCTTGAGATGAAGCTTCCTAATCAATCAATCAATCAATCTTTATTTCAGTCATACACCAGCATATAACTAAAAACACAACGATTGATTGGTTGATTGATTGAAGCTTCCTAGTCATTGTATAGCTTAATCTCTGTTAATGCCAAATTCATGCAGTGCTGGTTTTTTGCCCATTGCTGAGTCCCAAAAGAGACAAAATATTTAAAGGGAGGAGAAACTTGGTAATTTTCTCGTGTCATCTCTGGGGACAATTATATTACACATTAATTCGCACACAGTGTTCATCATTTAACACATCACTCTGCATCCACAGGAGCTTTTCATTGCTTTTCTAAAATCATACATATTAACCAACCAATGTTAGTCCTTGCTGTTATGAAGAGGCAGCAGTAGTGATGCTATCAACCAGTGTGCTGCTTTCTTAATGACCTCTCTCATCCATTATGAATGAGAAATGCAAGAAACAGAAATATGTGCTGTGCATATCTTTTAGCACCTGACAAGCATCTTCTAAAATGTGATAAATTTCCTCTTCTCACTTGTGATATTAAGTTCAGGCATGATATCTGAATCTAGAGCAGTGTTTTTCAAACTTGGCAACTTTAAGTAGTGTGGACTTCAGCTCCCAGAATTCCTCAGCCAGCATGAAGTTGAAGTCCACACATCTTAAAGTTGCCAGGTTTGAAAAACACTGATCTAGAGCAATGTACCAAATAGGCGTACAAGTAGTCCTTGCTTAACATTTGTTTAGTGATGGTTTGGACTCACAATGGTGCTGAAAAAACCGACTTACGACTGGTCCTCACATAACTGTTGCAGTGTCGCCCAGTTATGTGATCACAATTTAGGTACGTGGCAACTGGTTTGCATTTATTTTATTTATTACTCATATTTAGCCATCGCCCATCTCCCCCAGAAGAGGGACTCTGGGCGGTTTACAGTAAAATCCCACATAAAACATAAACATTAAAATCACATAAAACAATTAATAAAACACAATAAATAAATACAATCCAAGAAAAATGTAAAATCCAGGCTGGTGGGAGGGACTCTAGGGTGCGAGCCATCCCCAAGAATGGCTATTCACTTTCCCGACCCAGGCGAGACGGCAAAACCAGGTCTTCAGGGCCTTCCGGAAGGTCAGGAGAGAAGGGGCCTGCCTCACCTCCAGGGGCAAGATATTCCAGAGAGCGGGGGCCACCACAGAGAAGGCCCGCTTCCTGGACCCCGCCAGATGAAATTCTCTTATGGATGGGGTCCGTAACATGCCCTCTCTGGATGATCGGGTGGGGCGGGCCGATGTAATGGGGATGAAACGGTCCCTCAGGTAACCTGGCCCCGTGCCATGTAGGGCTTTAAAGGTAATAACCAACACCTTGAATTGGACCCGGAAGCAAACTGGCACCCAGTGCAGCTTGCACAGCAATGGTGTTATATGTGCCCACCTAGGTGCACCAAAAATAGCCCGTGCGGCTGCATTTTGGACCAGCTGAAGCTTCTAGATACTCTTCAGGGGTAGCCCCATGTAGAGCGCATTGCAGTAGTCTATATGGGAGATTTCCAGGGCACGAGTGACTGTTCGGAGGGCTTCACGATCCAGGAATGTTTGTAACTGGCGCACAACCCGAAGTTGCGCAAAGGCCCTCCTGGCCACGACTGCCACCTGCTCTTCGAGCAGGAGTCATGAGTCCAGGAGAACCCCCAGATTATGCACTGAGTCTGTCTGGGGCAGTGCCACCCCATCCAGAACTAAAGATGAGAGTTTCCCGGAAGATGAAGCCCCATCAACCCACAGCCACTCCATCTTACCAGGGTTCAGTTGAAGCCTGTTGTTCCCCATCCAGACCCCCACAGCCCCCAGGCACCGAGAAAGGGCAGTCACTGCATCACTTACCTCACCCAGGATAGAGATGTATAATTGGGTATCATCAGCATACTGATGATACCTCAACCCGTGGTGATGGATGATCTCACCCAGTGGTTTCATGTAGATGTTAAACAAGAGAGGAGAGAGAACCGAACCCTGTGGCACCCCACAATGGAGGGGTCAAGGGTCAGATCTCTCCTCTCCTATCACCACTGACTGGGACCGGCCCTGGAGGAAGGAGGTGAACCAGCACAGAACTACACCGCCCACCCCCAACTCCCTGAGCCATCCCAAAAGGATACCATGGTCGATGGTATCGAAAGCCGCTGAGAGGTCAAGGAGAGCAAGGATGGATGCACTGCCACCATCCCGCTCCCGCCAGAGATCATCCATGAGTGCGACCAATGCAGTTTCTGTCCCATATCCTCGCCTGAAACCTGACTGAAAGGGGTCCAGATAATCTGTTTCCTCCAGGACCCTCTGGAGCTGCAGCGCCACCACCTTCTCAACCATCTTCCCTAAAAAGGGGAGGTGGGAGACTGGATGAAAATTGTCCAGCACAGTTGGGTCCAGAGATGGCTTCTTGAGGACGGGGCACGCCAGTGCCTACTTAAAGGCAACCGGGAACACCCCCTCACTCAAGGATGTATTTACCATCACTTGGATCCAACCACACATCACCTCCCGAGCTGCCTTCACCAGCCAGGAGGGGCATGGATCTAAATAACAGGTGGTGGCATTCACAATCCAGAGGATCCTGTCCACTTCCTCGGGTCCAACCAGATCAAACTGCTCCCAGATAACAAGGCTAAAATGTTCCCTCGGTATCTCCACAGACCCTGCTTCATGCATGGAGTCCAACTTAGACCGGATCTGAGTGATTTTATCCTGCAGATGCTCAGAAAACTCTTACGCACGGCCCTGTAGGTGGGTCACTGGGCCCACCTTCCCCAAAAGGGTACATGTGATCTTAAACAGGACCGTCAGACAGCAATCTGTGGATGCAATAAGAACGGAGAAATACTGCCGTTTTGCCACTCTTACCACCACAAGGTAGGCCTTAATAGCGGCCCTAGCTTGTGTTCAGTCGGATTCGGTCTTTGTCTTCCTCCAGCAGTGCTCTAGGCATCTCTTAAGCCTCTTCAAAACTCTCAGCTCCACAGTGAACCATGGGGAGTGTCGGGTTGGATGAGGCAAGAGGGGCCGCACAGGTGCGATCCTGTCCAAAGCCCCGGCCACTTCCCTGTTCCAGGCAGCAGCCAGAGCCTCTGCTGGACTATGCAGCAGATCCCTGGGCACCTCCCCCAGCTCCCTCTGAAACCTCACTGGGTCCATCAGTCGCCGGGGGCAGACCAATCGAATGGGTCCTGCCTCCCTGCGGAGGGGAGCGGCATAAGAGAATCTCAGGGCCACCAGGGCATGATCTGACCATGACAATGGGGATAGATGCAGCTCTCCCCTCAGATCACGTTGCCACTGCTCCGACAAGACGACCAAGTCCGGAGTGAGACCACTGTCTCAAGTTGGGTCCCGAATGATCTCAGACAGGCCCATGGCTGCCATGGTAGCCATGAACTCCCAAGCTGCCTCCAAGGCACACCCCAGGGAGGGCAGATTGAAGTCCCACAGAACCATAAGTTTGGGGAACTCCACTGCCAGCCCCAAGATGGCCTCCAGCAGCTCAGGCAGGGAGGTTGCTACGCAGCAGGGGGGCTGGTACAGTAGCAATACTCCCAGCTGTTCTCGGGAACCCAACTTGAAGAACAGGGTCTCACACCCGGCAACTTGTGGGGCAGGGCCCCTGAAGGCCATAAGAGACTCTCGGATGACAACAGCCACCCCTCCTCCCCTACCCTGGTATCTTGGCTGGTGCCACACCCGAAACCCAGCTGGGCACATTTCCGAGAGGGCTACCCCCCCTTCTGAGCCCAGCCAGGTTTCAGTGATACACGCCAGGTCTGCCCCCTCCTCTGCGATCAAATCGCATATGAGGGGGCCTTTGTTGTTAACTGACCTGGCATTAAGCAGCAGTAGCTGGAGACCAGGGCCTTCAAGGATCTGTTGTCCAGGGCCCAGGTCTGAACTCAGAGGGCTGGAACATGCCACCGGTAACAAACACCGGGGGCGTCTTCCCCGAAGATGGCCCGCCCTCCGGTTCCAGTCATAGCATCCCCAACCCGTCACCACCTTGATGATATGCCCTGCTCTATAGCCCCCAGACTTTCCAGGCCCAGTTGCCTCCACTCCCAGACCTCCAGAAACCCTGGGTGGAAATAAGGGTCTCCTCCCCCATTCACCCATTCTCCAGAATCAATCAACAGCCGGGCAATGGCCAGCCCCGCAACTCACGCTCTTGGCACTGTGGGAGTCTAGCCAGAGCTCCGCACACCTATCCTGTGCCCCCCTCAGCCTCTCTCACTGGTCGATAGGGGAGCACCCACCCATTCCTGTCCCCCATCTCTCACAAAGGGGGTAGACACTCTCTCACACTCTCATGCACAAACACACAACTCTGCCCCCCCGAATCTCTCACCCTCAGAGGGGAGTACCACACCCACACAGGAGGGACCCTCTTAACTGCCTGCCGTCTCTGGGAAGGTTAGGGGATGACTCGTACCCACACCTAGCCTCCCCCCAAAGTCTTCCACCAGGAGGCTCTGGTGTGGAATCCACTATCCTGGAGACCGTTGTACCATCCAGGCCTGGCTGTCCCATCCGGGTCTTGTCGCTCTGCCGGTCCACCACTCCACCAGCCACTGCCAGGGCCCAGCCTCGCTGCCCAGGACCAGGGCCCAAAAAAGCCCCAGGCCCACCACTCCTCACCACACGCCACAGAGTCGCCACGACCACCAAGGCCTGGCCTGGCCATCCCATCCAGGGCTTGTGGTTCTGCTGGCTCACCACTCCGCCAACCGCTGCCAGGCCAGCCTTGCTGCCAAGGCCCAGGGGCCAGAAAAACACCAGGCCTGCAGCTCCTCATCGCAAGCCGCAATTGTCGTGAGCCCCCCAAGCCTCGTTGCCGAGCTGCCAAGCCTTGTCCAGAACTGCAGAGATGCTCAGGCCACACCTCCCCGCCGTCGAGGCCATCGTGTCGCCCAGCTCCGGCCTGTTTAGCTTGCCACACCAGCCCGCAGGCCGCAGAGTCCACCTGGACCTCCCGCCGCCTGCCGCAGCCCCCCGCTCACTGCCAGTCCAGGTATTGAAGTCCAGGCTGGGAAGACCAACGAATCTAAGCCTGGGCTATTTAAGTTAAGTAGCAAGGCGAGGGGTTGGTCAAATGGACCAAAAGAGCCGAAAGCCCCAGAAATTCCGCAGCGCTAAGAGGGAAGGAGCGTCAGCGTCAGCATCTCCTCCTGGCCGCCATCTTGGGAATATATGTCACAGCATCCTGTGGTCACATGATCACCATTTTCATCCTTCCCAGCCAGCTTCAGGCAAGCAAAATCAATGGGGAACTGCGTGATTTGCCTAACAGTCATGTGGTTTGCTTAATGCCACATTAAGCAGAAAAGGTCATAAAATCAGGTTGGATTTGCTTAATGACTGCTTCGCTTAGGAACCAAAATTCCAGTCCCAATTGTGGTCGTTAAGTGAGGACTTGTTTATTTATTCAGTCGCTTCTGACTCTTCGTGACTTCATGGATCAGCCCACGCCAGAGCTTCCAGTCGGTTGGCAACACCCCCCAGCTCCCCCAGGGACGAGTCCGTCACCTCTAGAATATCATCCATCCACCTTGCCCTTGGTCGGCACCTCTTCCTTTTGCCTTCCACTCTCCCTAGCATCAGTGTCTTCTCCAGGGTGTCCTGTCTTCTCATTATGTGGCCAAAGTATTTCAGTTTTGCCTTTAATATCATTCCCTCAAGTGAGCAGTCTGGCTTAATTTCCTGGAGGATGGACTGGTTTGATCTTCTTGCAGTCCAAGGCACTCTCAAAATTTTCCTCAAAAACCACAGTTCCAAAGGATCTATCTTCCTTCGCTCAGCCTTCCGTCCAGCTCTCGCAGCCATATGTTATTACTGGGAATACCATTGCTTTAACTATGCGGACCTTTGTTGTCAGTGTGATCTCTCTGCTCTTAACTATTTTATCGAGATTTGTCATTGCTCTTCTCCCAAGGATTAAAGGTCTTCTGATTTCCTGACTGCAGCCAGCATCTGCAGTAATCTTCGCACCTAGAAATACAAAGTCTTTCACTGCTTCTACATTTTTTCCCTCTATTTGCCAGTTATCAATCAAGCTGGTTGCCATAATCTTGGTTTTTCTGAGGTTTAGCTGCAAGCCAGCTTTTGCACTTTCTTCTTTCACCTTCATCATAAGGCTCCTCAGTTCACCTGCATATCTGAGATGGTTAATATTTCTTCCAGTAATTTTAAGTCCAGCCTTGGATTCCTCAAGCCCAGCATGTCGCATGATGTGTTCTGTGTACAAATTAAATAGGTAGGGGGAGAGTATACAACCCTGCTGTACTCCTTTCCCAATCTTAAACCAGTCCATTGTTCCATGGTCTGTTCTTACTGTTGCTAGTTGGTCATTATACAGATTTTTCAGGAGGCATACAAGATGACTTGGTATCCCATACCGCTAAGAACTTGCCACAATTTGTTATGGTCCACACAGTCAAAGGCTTTAGAATAGTCAATAAAACAGAAATAGATGTTTTTCTGAAACTCCCTGGCTTTTTCCATTCTCCAGTGGATATTGGTAATTTGGTCCCTAGTTCCTCTGCCTTTTCTAAACCCAGTTTGTACATCTGGCAATTCTCACTCCATGAATTGCTGAAGTCTACCTTGCAGGATCTTGAGCATTACCTTACTGGCATGTGAAATAAGTGCCACTGTTCGATAGTTTGAACATTCTTTAGTGTTTCCCTTTTTTGGTACGGGGATATAAGTTGATTTTTTCCAATCTGATGGCCATTCTTGTGTTTTCCAAATTTGCTGGCATATAGCATGCATTACCTTGACAGCATCATCTTGCAAGATTTTGAACAGTTCAGCTGGGATGCTGTCATCTCCTGCTGCCTTGTTATTAACAATGCTTCTTAAGGTCCATTCAACCTCACTCTTCAGGATGTCTGGCTCTAGCTCACTGACCACACCGTCAAAGCTATCCCCGATATTGTTATCCTTCCTATACAGGTCTTCCGTATATTCTTGCCACCTTTTCTTGATCTCTTCTTCTTCTGTTAGGTCCTTGCCATCTTTGTTTTTGATCATACCCATTTTGGCCTGGAATTTACCTCCAATGTTTCTAATTTTCTGGAAGAGGTCTCTTGTCCTTCCTATTCTATTGTCTTCTTCCACTTCCACGCATTGCTTGTTTAAAAATAATTCCTTATCTCTTCTGGCTAACCTCTGGAATTTTGCATTTAATTGGGCATATCTCCCCCTATCACTGTTGCCTTTTGCTTTCCTTCTTTCTTGGGCTACTTCTAGTGTCTCAGCAGACAGCCATTTTGCCTTCTTGGTTTTCTCTTTGAGATGTATTTTGTTGCCACCTCCTGAACAATGTTGCAAACTTCTGTCCATAGTTCTTCCAGGACCCTATCTACTAAGTCCAGTCCCTTAAATCGATTCTTCGCCTCCACTGCATATTCCTTAGGAATATTAGTGAGCTCATATCTAGCTGATCTGTGGGTCTTCCCTAATCTCTTGAGTCTGATCCTAAATTGTGCAATAAGAAGTTCGTGATCGGAACTACAGTCAGCTCCAGGTCTTGTTTTTACCGACTGTATAGATGTCCACCACCTTTGGCTGCAAAGGATGTAGTCAATCTGATTTCGATGTTGTCTATCTGGTGAAGTCCATGTATAAAGCCGTCTCTTAGGTTGTTGGAAGAGAGTGTTTGTTATGCAGAGTGAGTTGTCTTGGCAAAATTCTATCAGCCTATGTCCTGCTTCGTTTTGTTCTCCCAGGCCATGCTTACCTGTAATTCCAGGTGTCATTTGACTGCCCACCTTAGCATTCCAGTCTCCTGTGATGAAAATAACATCTCTTTTAGGCGTGTCGTCCAGTAGGTGCTGCAGATCCTCATAGAACTGCTCTACTTCAGCTTCTTCAGCATCTGTGGTTGGGGCGTATATTTGGATCACTGTGATGTTAGATGGCTTGCCCTGAATTCGAATTGAGATCATTCTATTGTTTTTTGGATTGTATCCAAGCACTGCTTTAGCCACTTTAGACTGAGGACTACCTGTACACAAATGCTGCAACTGAGCTGTGCCTTTCAGCTTATTTGCCAGGGATGGGGGTGGGAGACTGCCAAAAGTAGCATGCATTTCCAAACTAGCTTTACACTATAGTCCAGAGGCATCCACGTGTATGTGTCAGAAAAAGTCAAGATGGCAGATGCAATCAAAGCCCTCCCCACCTTTTTACATGTATCACCCGTGGATAGTTTCATAAAGTGAAACAAGCTAAAATACCAAATATTGTGATCAGAAACATCTGCTATACAATCAATAAAGTAAAAAATGGGATAAAATCAGAACCAAATAATATGTCATGTTCATCGTTTCAATGTTCTGTATACATCGTAACGTTTCGCATGTCACTTTTCTACCCTGGGTTTGCGGGGTGGAAATTTCCAGCCATGCCAGGCTGTAATCTTCTTACTGCAACTGTGGAATGTATGTTTGGGTTAGTGACTCTGTTCAAGGTTACTTTCTCAGGCCGATGTGGGTAACGGTTGCTAACACCTGGGAGGGGGTGGTTGCTAGGAGGGAGGAAGGGCGGGGCTGGTTTTGAAGCGAGGGTTTTTAGTTTGTATTTGGCGCGCTTTTGCTCATTCTCAGCTTTCTTCGTATTTGCATACTATTCTTTCAATAAATCAGTTTTCATAAAGAACCCCCTTGTGAGACTGAGTATGTCAGAATAGGCAATCATTACATAATAATACATAGTAATTAATGTAAAAAAGTTTTGTTTATCTATAAATAGATATGCTTTCTACTTGTGTAGATATAGCAATCTGGATCCAAAATCTCCCAAACTTGTGTCTGATCTTGGAATCTTTGTATATAAATTATATAATCCTCTATTCATCCAGGCGCACTGAACACAATGTTGCAGTTGGTACTCAAAGAATTCTGACAGTTAAATAACATTTCACATTTTTGCATAATAATGTTCTATAAACTGTCTCAGATAAAACATCAGCCAGGCTATTGTTGTTGGTTTTACTTCATAGGTGCAACTGGTTCACGTAGTCACTAAGTTTGGGTGCTTTGTTTGTTTAAGCTTTGCAATGTTGTCTTGTAGGCTGACTTGACTGCTTCTATAAGTAGAAAGTTATGGTGTACATATAATAATCATAATAATCTTCAGTGGAAGAATGGCTGATTAAGTTGATGTCTAAAATACTTGCAAATCTTAAAAGCAAATCTGACACTGAATTCAGTTGAAACTGTAAACCAATCCTAGGCTAAAACTTAATACATGGATCTGTACCACATCCAAAATTTGGGTTTCTCTATGTATAGAATCTATATTTTAATATCATAGGATACCAACAGAGTTTTACTAATACACCTTGAATTTATGATTTTACCCAACGATTTATGCTGTGCTGACCATAGGTTTTGATATTCATTCTTAGTTTAGATTTTAATACGAATGTTTAGTCTGTTAAAGCAATATAATACTTCGTTATTTACAACCTTCTATGTCATACTGAAAATTATAACCTCTATGACATTTTAAAATCCACTGTTCATTCATTGGTATTTTAGTTTTCATTCCTTCCTGTCCTTTTTTATGTTTGTTTATATATCTTCTGTAATGTTCAATAAAAATATAACTAATAATGCATTTGTGTTGCCTTATTTCACTGCAGTTAGAGTTGGGCAATAAATAAATATACCCATTTTAATAACTAACCTTTAAACTATATATCAGATAAAATGATGGGACTTTGCAGTATTATAAAATAAAATGCTTTCACTGACAACAAACAAAACAATCACATTTGAAGTTCCACATAATCTCTGAAATCTTATTTTTGAGACACCCACTTTCTTTTCACATTCCACATTTATTTTGAATCTCCACTTGTTCTTTATATTAGCAATTGTAGAAAATCCAGGCAGAGCAAGGGTAAATTCTAATTATCAACACTTGCTCCAGGCTTTGCTTAGACAAGCCAACTGCCACTTGTCCAGACAGAACAGGAGCAAGACCTGAGCACAATCCAGCTTTGGGTGTGCAAACCATTAGGATTATCCAGGCAGAGGCAAAATGAATTCTGATAGAGGTCCATCTTTTGGTGCATAAGCCTTCTGGGTTGCCCTTGCAAGCTGAATTGCTGTCAGAGTCACTTTTTTTTTTGAATGAGATGTTTTAGAGAAAATATATAAGCAGGAAAGGAAAAAGAACAGAGAAAAGGAAAAAAAGAGCAGGATGCAGATGAGTAAGCAAGGGATTGACAAATGTCATAGAGATAATAATTTTCCAGTATATCATTAATAGATTAAATATGATACATTGTTTTAAAAGCTTGAAAATTGTTATTAAGTTCTAAGCATAGCAAAGATATAAGGAACCACGGTCAGCACAGGATAACTCATTAAATGAAAGTATGGATTGCAATAAATTTTGTCCATACTAATAAAGTATTTTCTGATTTCTAAGTCCTATAAAATTAAAATATAAAAATTTGGACATGGTAGATACCCATGTATTGAATTGTAATCTAGGAATGGATTAAACTTGATTTTGAATTAAATTCTAAGTCAGATTTATTTCTGAAATACAAAACAAAACATACTCCCCTAACTTATTTGTTCTTCCATACAAAAGATTAAACTTTCTTTCCAATAAAAGCCATATGGAAGCCTTGCAGCAGGTAACATCTACAAAGCTTATTTATTTAAACCCCCCTACATAACTACAGGATTAATTCAGGATACTTTGTGAAAATATGAAACCATATTTAATTTAGCAAAATGTTGGAGCTGGAAATGTGAATTCAGCTGTTATGATTTATTCATTCTAGCATGAATCCTTTCCCAAAATTGTTAAGCTTTATAACATTACCACCAGATATAAAAGAATGTTCTGTCAGGACTCTCCTGCCCTGCCCGGACAAGCTAATAGCTGGTTTATCTAGGAGGCCAGGCAAAGCAGGAGTGCAGTCTGACAGAGGTCTTCCCCCACATGTGTAAGCTGCTGGTGGCTTATCAAGCAGAATGGGAACCAGTTCTGACAGTGATCCTGCTATGCATGTGCAAGACCAAAAAACTGTGACCCTCCTCAAATCTGCTTACAACTCCTATTGGAACACCCCATTGTAAACAATGATTTATGGCTTAATTTGTTCAAAATCAAGGTTCTCACTTTGATAAGCAAAGCCTTACATGGTTTAGACCAGATATAGGACGATCTTTCACTTCTCCCTTTATTTATACATTTGCTGGCAAATATCAAACAAAGCAGTATTATGGAGGCATCACTGGCCTGAAGGTCATGGCTAGTGAGATTCATTTGTCTTGAGTCACATCTTGAGTCATATCACAAGCTGGAAAAGCAGGTGATAATGCTTCTTGAGGAAGTGGGCAGAGGGTAACTCTTGAATTTTGAATGTGTGCAAGAGAAAATGGCATAAATCCCCAATGAGGAGGTCTTGCAGTTTCCACCAGAGATGACTGTAGACTGTAGAAAAAGATATTAATTCCACCATTCAGCATAACTAAAATACAAGCAAATGGCTTCATAAGAATATTGTATTATAAACTGTCTCAAAGGAAGCCATGCTATGCATTCTAAGCCACTGGTAACATTTAAGAGCAAGTAAGAGAGCACTTAGTTAAATAGCATCTTAGCTAAAAGCATAACTGCTGGAACTGATTTTTAATTCCTTTAGCATGTGTGTCAGAGCAAATCATGACTGGAACAATTACCAATTTGCTGACATGCCAAGGGCATCATCATCTTCTACCTTCACTGAATACTTGAGCTCTTGGGTTGCATAACAATGAGCTTTCTTTGCATTTTGGCTTTCTTAATAGGAAGAGTCCTACTTTAGATTGAAAAAGTGAAACACGCAGTTGCTTGTTCTTCCAACTGGAAAAGTAAATGGATTCAGTCCTCCCAGAGATCAGGCCTTGTACTTGCAGTTCTTCTCTCAGTCCACAAATTCATGAGTGTGAGCAGAAGCCATTCAGGGGTGATGCATAATTTGTTTGAAGTAAAGACATTCTCTGGCTAATTTTCCTCAATATTCATGCAAGTTCTTGTGTCAGTATTTCAAATCACTTAAAACTCTGATGGATTTGCATGCTTGTAAGAGGGTTCCAGTTAAGGTATGGTACAAATCACAGACCAGGAAGCTGAATACTTTTCCTTTGCTATGACTGGTTTATTATACAAAATATACACTTCTAATGTATGAAACCTAATATATGCAACTAATCTACTTATCTGTGCCCAATACTATACTTGTAAGTGATAGCATTATAGCTACAAGTAAAAAGTGACAATACTTAACAAAATTACAAGTTTTCCTTTTATCCTGTTTTCTAACTGCCCACCTTTTCCAGCAATGAAGGCAGTATTACTATAGTTATTTCCTGGTCTTCACCTTTAAGAACTGGAAATTCTGTTCCTTTTACTCAGGGCTTAATGTCCGTTTACTTTACACTTAGCCCTATATGATCCTCTACCTTCCAGCCCTTACACTTCAGTAGGTGCTGCTAAAGTTTGAAGTAGCCTTGCAATTGCTCCCTCTTACTTAATTGCTTCTCCAGCTTTCAGTCCTTCTCAGTTCATAGGAGGGAGAAGACAGCTACTCATTGCTGGCTGGCTATAGCTGGTCTGCATCTATGGAAGGCTTGTGAGGTTGTAAGGCTCTGCTACTCCTTTCTCAGCTGCAGCAGCTTCCAAGTCTCATTGCTCACTCTGCCAACTGTTTTGGTCTCACCTCCACACACAACTGGCTGCTATAAGCCTCCATCACACCCTCCTTTCTCTCTTCCACCCACACCCTATGCCTTCGGCATTTCTCTTTTATCTCCCTGAGAGTACAGGTGGGCTCCTTTGCTCTCTTAAAGTCTCAGGGAACAGAGTCCATAAGGAAGGACAACAAGGTCAGCAGCCTTGCATCTGTCCTGCCATAATGCTCAAAGAACTAGAGTACCAAAGAACTGAAACTAAATGGGCAGCCTCTGGCAAAACCATGGTCTTTCTTAACATGCTGCCCTTTTTTCCAATGGCCACTGATGAACAAGCAGCTACTGAATGAAACAAATGGTATCCAACAGAAGCACACCTTGATGCTTGCATTGGCAGTGCATTTTCTTATCTCTCTTCTTATCTTTTTTCCCTACAAATGTTTTTCTTTAAAAAAATCTCTATAAAATATAAGAACAGATGAATTATCTTAAAAAACAAGCTTGCTTTCTTTTTTAAAAAAACTTTTTTTTTAACTTTTACAAGCTCACATAATAGGTTTCCTTGCAAAACAGCTTCTCCTTTGGCAGTTCCTAGAAGGAAGGAGTCTTGTGCTATCCAAGTATGCATGAACTTTAAAAAAAAAATAGTAAAATTTGAAGAGGCCCTTTGGCCCTCCCATACATTTATCTGGTCCATTGGAAGTCAAATAATGGATGGATGCTTGTGGGTAGTGATCAGCCAGCCAGAGAGTCTTGTGTGCTTCTATTTCCAGTGGAATTAATGGCAGAATTCTTTTAAATATTTACTCCAAAGCCAATTTAAAGACCAGTTTACTTTGCTGAACAGCTGAAGGCTGCTTATAAAAAATAAAAACAAAAAAACACAACAGGGTTCTAAAATTATTACTGTTGTTCACTGTGTTATAATGGTATACCTGTCACTTGAATCAGTGTCTTCATTCGGTGTTGTACCTAAAACCTCCACCTTCAGGGTACTTATTAACATTCTGCAATTAGTTCACGTGTGTCTGATGGCATAAATCTGCCAAGCCAGGAGATGGTGGTTGGGCTCTCTCTCTATCAGAAAGTTGTGATCATGTGAGCATCTGTTGCTGGACTGTATTAGCCAAATGAATTAGAAAATATCTTGATAATTGCATTTGGATCTCTCAGAAGTACATAATCTACCAGCAATAAAAATGATAATAAATAGTACCAAATGGACAAGTAAGGAATAATGCAAATATTGACAGGTCCTATTGCAATATCTGTGCCAGAACAAGTAGAGCCATGCCTCCCGCCATTTCAGCTTGAAATGCCATCTGACGCCCGACTGATAAGACAGAGCCAAAAATCCCTGGCTTTTTGTGTTGAATATATATAACCTTAAGATAAGGAACAATAAATTATCTCCTGCAATCTGATAGGAGACAAAGTTTGTGCAGTGGATGACCAGGCCCAAACACAACTCTAGAATCATGGAAAATAGGGGAAATTATGAAAGCTATGCTGGCTTGCAGTCCCCAGTCTTGCCTCACTTTGCAAGAAACAAAGGGAATTTGGGAATCCCAGACACTACAGTATCTATAATTGAATCAGCTGAAATTAATTCTTGGATTAAGCACAGGTCCCTGTCTAATAGAAGAACTTTGTTTTTGCTGTTTGAAGCCAGAACAGGCAAGATCATTTCAATCACTGCATCTCACTCTCTCTCCACATTTCTCTGTGCTGTTCTAATACACAACTGTCATCCATGTATCCTCAGGAAAAAACATCTACAGTTCCCTTGTTGCTTCTAGTCTAATTAGACCTTGCACTTGTCTATGTAGATCCTGATATCCTCCCTTCTGTTTATTAGGAAGCAACCTCTCTCTTCCTAAAACATCTGCTCCTATAGTTTTGTTTCCCACACAGCTGGATGATCATCCAGAGGCTTAGTTAATTAGCTGCTTATCTATATGGTTGCTGATCCAATTGTTGATGATCCCATTCTGTGCACCCAACATAGACCCATCATATGGGTAGTAATGCTGTAGTGACACCCCAGGAGGTAACTTTTCACAAACACTTTGATTTTAAGAAGGCTAAATGGATGAATTTTCGAGAACAACTGGAAAAAGAGGTGGGAAAGATTTCCCCACACCCAGATAAATATGACAAATTTGTGCATCTTGTGAAAGTAATACAGTATCAAGGAAAAATATCCCAAGAAGATGTCGTACTCAATACATCCAGGGTCTGACTGATGATGCCAAATCCCTGCTGGATAGGCATCAGGTGCTTTACAACCAGGACCCATTTTGGGAGGATATAGTTGAAGCAGGGGAAAAGCTGATGCAAGCACTAGCTGAAAGTCAAAACTTGCGCTGTTGTGCGTTAGTTGAGAATCTTGACATGAAGCAGAACAGCAAATGAGCCTGGAAATTACTTAAAACCTTCAGTGATGATCCAACTCAACTACAGAATAAGTATATTGGTGTAACAGCAGACCAAGTAGCCAGCCAGCTGCTGAAGAATGGGAAAACGCAAAGGAAAAAGATAAGGGAACAAGTCATTCGAGCAGGGGAACAAAGGGAGGGATTGTTAAATACCCCCTTTGTGAATTGGAGCAAGCCATAAGGAACATGAAACTAAATAAAGCAGCAAGTATAGATGAAATAAGAACAGAGTAGATAAAACAGTTTGGCCCTTGTACATTGGAGTGGCTTTTACAATTGATGAATAATTGTATTGATGAATTTAAGATCCCCAAACAGTGGAGGCAAGCTAGAGTTGCTGCATTACTGGAACCTGGTAAAGACCTGGATAACCCGAAAAATTATTGACCTGTGTCACTCCTTTGCCATCTCTACAAGGTGTTAGAACGGATGATTGTGGATGTCATTGATAGAAAAATCATGAAGGAGCAAGCAGGTTTCAGACCAGGGATGTCCTAACAACCAGGGAGGTCATGCTGTGGCCAAATACTTAATCTTATGCAATATATTGAAGACGGCTATGAAAAAAAGATGATTACTGGAGTGGCTTTTATTGACTTAACTGCAGCGTATGATACCGTTAATCATAGGATATTGCTGCACAAGATAAATAGTCTCACCAGAGACAGTGGGCTCCCTAGGGTTATTGGCAGTCTATTACAGAATTGGAGATTCTATGTGACTTTGAATGGAAAGAACAGTAGATGGAGGTTACAGAAGAATGGACTGCCACAAGGGAGCGTACTGTCCCCAATATTATATAATATATATACAAATGATCAACCATTCCCAACAACACACAACTGTTTATCTACGCAGATGATACAGCAGTGACTACACAAGGATCAAGTTTTGATGAGACAGCTGGAAGACTCATTGTAGCCCTTGAAAAATTAGGACAATATTACACTACTAATCATTTGAGGCCTAATCCAAGTAAGACCCAAGTGTGCGCTTTCCATCTTCAAAATCAAGATGCCAGGGCTAAACTGAATGTTATATGGCAAGGGAACTGATTACAGAATTGCCCTACACTGAAGTATCTTGGTGTGACACTTGATCGAAAGCTTTCCTTTAAACAGCACTGCCTGAATATTAAGGCCAAGGTTAGTGTGAGGAATGACATTATTAGGAAATTGACAAATTACACATGGGGAGCCTGGCCACCCACATTATGAACATCGGCTTTGGCCTTGAGTGTCGCTGCAGCGGAGTACGCCGTTCCAGTCTGGAGTGCGTCTACACATGCGAAACAAGTTGACATCACCATAAATGAAGCAGTACGAATAGTGACAGGATGTCTTAAACCTACACCAATTGAGAAAATGTACCCCCTTGTTGGTATTGCACCACCCAAGATCAGGAGAGAAGTGCCAGCAGATGTTGAGAGAACAAAACAAGAGAATGATGCCCGTCACCCTCTGGATGGGTATGAGCCTCAAACTCATCGACTAAAATCTAGGAAGAGTTTCATGGCAAGAACAAATACTCTTGAGGGCAGGCAAGAGCAAAACAGAATTGGAAGATGGAGGAGAGAAATCACTGACCAAGTAATAGTCCCAGAGGAGACTATGGCTGAGGGATTTGACCTCCCTTACGTTATTTGGAGGACTCTGAATAGGTTGAGGGTTGGAGTGCCTAAGTGTAAGACTAATATGCTCAAATGGGAGTTGCTGACGGATAATAACACGCTGTGTGAATGTGGAGAGATACAGAATTTGGCCCACCTACTGACCTGCCGATTATTACCAACAGCTTGCACTGAAAATGACTTGTGTTTGGCCAATGACAAAGCCAAGAAGGTGGCGTCATATTGGAAGCTTAAGGTTTGATCTGGATATGAAAGAAGAAGAAGAATCTATGTGGTCTTTTTGTATTCTTGTAAATAAGTTTGTAGAGTCCTTGGTGTTTTCTGAGCCTTGTTGTTTTCTTGCAGACGTTTCATTGACAGACTAGGCAACATCTTCAGTGTGAAGAGGGAGACGGCCTTGCTCTCAGTTTATGTACAGTGGCTTGCCCTGCTTGTGTTGATGGGGGTGTTGTTCTCTCCTTGGGAGTTCTTCAATTCGGCTGTTGATTGCTGCTTGGTTGATTGACTGAGTTAACAGTTCCTTGATTAGGGTATATTGTGCTGTTTGATTGTTCATCTGGTGTTAATCCTGGTATTAATCTTTGCATATCTGGGTGTTGATTGCTGGAGGGGAGGTATTCTGGTCTTCTGGCTTTTCTATTGTCTCTTCTGAATGGTATGTAAATGTTGTTTACCTCTGTGTGTCTGTTGATGGCTGCTTTGTCTGAGTGCCAGGCTTCCAGGAATTCTCTGGCATTTTTGGATTTGGCTTGGTTTAGGATGCTCACAGTTTCCCAGTTGAAACTATGGCTGAGTCTGTCCATGTGCTGTGAGATTAAGGAGTTCTCATCGTGTCTTCTGACTGCTAGTTGGTGTTCATGGATGCGCTCTGCTAGTCTTCTGCCTGTCTGTCCTACATAGTGGCTGTTACAGTCTTTGCACTGTATGTTGTAAATAACTCCTGTTTTTTCTTCTTGGGCTATAGGGTCTTTTGGGTTACTTAATACGTTTTGAAGAGTTTTAGTTGATGTATGTGCTACAGTGATGCCATGTGGTTGTAACAGTCTGTTGGTGGTTTCTGAGATGTTTCTGATGCATGGCAGAGTTACCCTTTTCATAGCTTCTATTGGTTGGGTTGTAGTGGATTGGGTGGTGAGGCACTTTTTGATAAAGTTGAGCATTGGGTATCCATTTTGCTGGAAGATGCTGTGCAGATGTTCTTTTTCTTTTTTCTGGTGTTCTGGGTGCAGCAACCTGGGCTGCACTGCAGGTAATCCATAATCACCTATGGTATAGGAGGAGTCTGCCTGGAACATATGAAAAGAATTCTTCCTTCCAAAGAAGGAAGAGGAGGGTGTGATGTATAATACTTTTCAGAAGGTTGATTCTTTCAATGTTTTATAACAATTAACCAGTAAAAAACAGGTATAGGATTTAAACTGGTATTGGAATTGTCTGTGTCTCCATTTAAAAAATGACAACCCCTTTCTAATAGTTAAATGCAAAGTATATACAAGCAGTAATAGTTTTTCTTATTGTTTAAACAAAAAAGGGAAAATTACATGCACATTCACATTTTGAGGGACCTCTTCTAACATAGGATCCTGATTAAGGAATGCTATTTTCATTCTGTTTATGCAACCTTCATCATTCATCATTTCTAAATTACTCTGATGTCCTGCAGACCAATCTTTTTGTTGTACAGTATATAGCACCAGTGTGTTAGAAAGCTCACTGCCATCAGTCCTTGTTTATTCTCAAATCTTACATCCCCAATGGAAAAGAGTTGGCAATTTTTGATGGATGCCATGATACCTGTCTTACTACAACTCATCACCCAATAGATGTGGATAGCAGTTGCTAGCAAGAACTATCTCTCTGTATGACAGTGGCTTCTTATATTGGGATTTGATTTTTTTTAATGCTACAGTTAACTACTGGAAGTAGAATATCCTTCTGTTCTATTGTAAGTTACCCAAAGATCTACCTATAAACCCCAATCTACTCTTATCTACCTTTCATGTGTTTTGACATCTACTAGGCACAACACATACGCCCCAGATACACCCTATACCATTTTTTCTTTGCAATTCCTAAATGGCAGTAAAGCAAATACATTGAGTTTATGGTAAGTGTAACAACTCTTCTTGGAATATGTTGTGGTTTTTTGGCTTGGGGAGTTAAAAAGTATCAGTGAACTAATAATGACACTTCTTTAAAGTTAGAACATCTGGCATCTCCTCTTACATTCTTTCCTGTAACTTAAGTAAAGACGTGAGATTTGTGATCACAGTGCATCCTGCTACAGATCCTTCTGTAAGCACCAGAACCATGCATTTACTAATGAGCTCAGTACTGCCATTGTTATACCAAACATTTTAAAATGTGTTTTTAAAGAAAAAAATAGACCTTTCAGCCACCTTATATAATTTGTATAGTATATGCAACTTCATTTCACCCCTAGGTCTAATCTAGTGAATTTGTCTATGGGTTTTTAATTAAAAAAGTGGAACACAACTTTACAGGATTAGAAAACTGTTGTCAGAAATGGACGGTTCAACAGAGTTGGTCCAACCTTGATCCACCAAACCCTAATGTGAGTCCATAGTGATTCCTTCATTTAATTGGTGCTGCTTGAAAAGATGGGAAAGCTCATACAGCCTGATGGTGTCACATCTCCTGGTTTGATTTTACAGAAGAACAGTGGTGTAGCTACTTTTCTAGGGTACTAAATGGCTACATGTTCATGATACTAAGCGGGGGCTGTAATTTCTGCCACAACACTTTCAAGGGCTGCTTTGAAGTGTTCTTCACTAAAGAATCTTTACTGCAGGGTCTGCAGAAGTGGTTGAGGCATGCAGAGCTGTGCCGACGTACCATCTGCTGCTCCTTGCTTGACATTTGTTCAAACTGTATTTGGAGGCCTTTTAATTTTTCTGTGGACTGATTTGGAACAAACAATTTGATTGGGTTTCTCTCCTCCCTGCATATCAAACACATGTGCACTGAAAGGCACTATTAATTTATAAGTCACATTATCCCAGGTGGCAGAGTTTTCAGATGGAAGAAGCTTGTGATTTGAGGCTCTAGATCTTGGAATTGAGCTAAAATGGGCTTCCCCCTTACCTCACTCAATGTCATGGTGAGTTACAGGTTACAATAGGATATTAGTTACTTTAACTGTGACCATGACTGTTTTACAGGCATACAATATCCTGTATGTCCAAGAAAAATGAAACATAGATACACACAAACTGCCCCCCCCCCCAAAAAACAAGACCCAAAGAACATGTCCGGTTGTTCCAAATTCAAATATGAAATTCAGTTCTACCTTCTTTCCTTTTTTGGCAGCTGCCAAGACTCTAAAACTTCAAAAATCCCTACCCTTGAGCTTTGATGTATCATTGTTGAGGAGCAATCACTGCTACTTGCTCATCTTCTTTGAGTATTGGGAAGACTGGTCTTTCTCCAATAATTCTCTGTCTTTCATATCATAGCCAAAGTCATTAGGAGTCAGGTGGCATACAGATTTGATAAATAAATAAATAGCCCTTAAGAGTAATGGCTCTTCCTCCTTGTTTACTGCACTGAGGGGCAGATGGCAATATTTACTTTCTTCTTGCTGAGTAACAGCCACCTATTATTCCTGTCCTCTCCATGTTGTTTAGGGAAAATGTTGAACTATCACTGATGGGAGGGCTGAAAGTGACCCAACACCCCAACACTAACCTAACCCTGTTTTTTTCTATTAATTATCTCATCTTCCCATATTTAGAATATTGTATACTGCTGTGGTCACAACATCTTAAGAAAGACATTGTAGAGGTAGAAAAGGTGCAAAAAAAAAAAAAAAGGGCGAACAAGGAAAGATAATAGCAATTGGGGAGCTTTAGCCTGGAATGAAGGAGGGTAAGGGGAGACTTGATGGAGCTATTGAAATCATGCCTGGCAGAGCTAATGTAGATAGGGAGAAGTCAGGGTTCAAGGTCATTCACTGAAAATGCAGGAGATTCAGGACCAAAAGAAGATAATACTGTCTTATACAGCAGAGTTGAACTGTTGAATTTGTTGCCAGCAATTGGGATGACACTGATTTGGGAGGTTTTAAAAGAGGACTAGATGGGTTCATGGAGGATTAGGCTATCAGTGGCTACTCATATTGATGAATATTTACTACTTCCTAAATCATAAGCAGCATACCTCAAATATTGGTTTTTAGGATGCAATACTGGAAGCTTGCTATTGGGCTCCAGGTCCCACTTGTGAGATTTTCCAGTGCATCAAGATGACCACTGTGGGTTGCCAAATGCTGGACTAGATGGTCTATTATTTGAACCAGCAGGGCTCTTCTTATGTTCGCCATTCCTAAATATCCTTTTCTTTCACCTATGAGCCTATCAATTTGTTATTTATCAGATCAGTCATTCACCTTCTGTTTTGTGTTCCTCCCCAAAGTGTTTCTGTCTTCTGGAATCTCTTTCTGATCCTCTCTAGTACTTATACTGTAGGTGACTTTGTACCCAGCCAAGCTGACAATTTCCCCTGTTGGAATAAAACACTTGTGTATTCCTGAGTAACTGAAATCTTTATATGCATTCCATGCCATCATAGCAATTCAGCCATCAGGATTCAGAATCTTCAGAGCCACAAATATAATAGATAGACCAGATTTGTTTAACAGTCTAGCACTGAAATTAGAACTAGCATTGACAAGATATTCACAATGAAAATTAATTAATGGTCAGTACAGGAATTTATCCCATTGATTGTTCAGCTATCTACTATCATGTTTCAAAAGAAGTTCATTTTCAAATGCCAGACCAAAATCATTAGCTGGGTTCTATCACTACACATTCCTGAGACTGGGTACTGCTCAGAACATGTATGCTTTGCAAGAACCAGATGTGCTAAAGTAACATGAACAATGTTACTACATTGATGTAATTCTATGCAGAACTCTATTTTGACATTTCTCAAAAGTTTTTTTCTATGAAATTAGTGTCTGCTTATCCGTCATTTTTAGGATGCTTATACTGTATATCATATCTTATCAAGAATAATTTGTATATGCTGTAAAATGTGTTGCTTTGTTGACTGAAGGTTAAACACACAATGGCAAAGAAATGTGTATAGAAGCAGCTTAGCTCAGCCATGTATTGAAAGTAGCCCTGCTGGGGTGTCTATGAAAGCAGAAAGAAATGAAAAGATATATGTTATAGAGTTGCCTTAAAAAGCACATAACAGCTTTAAAAATGCCTCCCTGATTGGAGTATTTATTGTAGGGTTTAATTGCACCACAGAAAATTAAGCCCAGAAACCCTTGGGTTGCACCTCTTGAAAGGTATTTAGAGATATACTGGTCCTTCAGAATCTCTCTGGAGAAGGAGAGGATGGGTATTGCCCACAGGTGCTCCAAATGGCAGCTCCTCATGAGGGGATTGTAGAACAGCAGTCCCCTGCGGGACTGAGCACCAGAAGACAAGGGAGATGACATTTTGCTCTCAGCTGACGTGGAGCCTTCTTTTTTTTTTTTTTTTGCAAATGATCTATTTAACTATCTCATGGATATTAGAGACCTTCAAAACACTGAGTTTAATTTGACACCTGGTGAGTTTTACCTGCTTTCGTTGATAGAAGGAATTTTAAATAGAGACTTAAGAGTTTAAAAACAATATATAATTGGCAAAAAGCAAAAAAAAAAAAGATTTTGATTTAAGAAAGTTATAAATGGACTAGGAAACCAGAGGAACTTGGAAAATTTGTACTTTTGCTGTAAGATTTGAAAAACAAGTATATAATTAAAGAATACACCCGTGGGTAATTACTGAAATGGAACTAATCCACATTGGGAACTGAGATTCTTTGAATGTTACCAATGGACACTTGAGGGGACTAAATGACCAGGTGGGAAAAAAAAGGGGGGGGGAAGTGCAGCTATCAATGTTAAATTAAGTTTTTAAAATGGCCAGCCCTTGTATAACTTTTGAGTTACTTAAAGAGTTCTTTGAAAAATGGATTGTGATATAAATAACTAATATCTTAAAAAGCATACAGGTTCCAGAAGATGTTAAGGGAAGATGTTAAGGGAGATTTTAAAAAGCAACTTATACCTGACACAGATATAATATAACTTGTAAGTATGGAATATAACAAAACTGAAAAGATGACTAAAATGGAAATAAAAAAGACAAATCAAGAAAAGGACTTGGACAAGGAGCAGTTGCAACAAGAAATCCTGGATGGTGCCTTTTTACTGGATTTGAAAAATAGCTTGGAAAAGGATCTGAAGAATCTTTTGGAATGCCAAAAATTGATGAAAGATCAAATCCTGCAACACTGCTGGAACAAATTAAAGACCAAGATTGTGAAGCACAAAAGGAAGGAGTATAAAGTTGGACTATTTGATCAGGGATAAATTATATGCTTGATATTTCTGATAGCTTCTAACAGATCTTTTGCTGAAAAGATGAAGATTCTGGATTGCATACAGATACGAGTTAGGTAATGGGAAGAAGAGTTTTTTGTTGTAATTTTAAAGGAGGGTGAAGAGTTATTACGTTAGCTTGTGCTCAGTGAGATGAAGGTTGGAAGCCACTTTTTTATTATTGTCTTTGTTTCTTTTTCCCTTTTCTTTTCTTTTCTTTTCTTTCCTTTTTCTTCTCTTTTTTCTTTCTTTCTTTCTTTCTTTCTCTTGTACTTTTTAAACTTATTTCTTGCTTTCCTTTAATCTTTTAGTTTAGTTTGTTTTTACTATGTCTATTAAAAACTTCAATAAAATCCCTGGAAGGATGGGAATTCCTTGTTTTTTATTGTTTTTCTTATTTTACTTATTTGATGTAAGCTACCCAAAGTCATTTTGGTGTCAGATGACCTCTAAGTCTCAAAATAAATAATAAATAAAATAATTATCCATGAGTCTGCCTCACGAATATGCTTAATTGACTGATAGGGAGTATGTT
Organism: Candoia aspera; assembly: GCF_035149785.1. Classification (NCBI taxonomy): domain Eukaryota; kingdom Metazoa; phylum Chordata; class Lepidosauria; order Squamata; family Candoiidae; genus Candoia; species Candoia aspera. The sequence continues at coordinate 317,339,623 of NC_086153.1, forward strand.
TCCCATTAAAAAAAAGTTTGCCAATAAGTAAAGCATGGTTAGCTTTTAAAATTGCCCTAAGTTGGCCAAATCTCAAAGTTAGCCCCACATTTGGCCTACTGGAATCATGTGTATGAAATTAAATAAGGATACAATTTTATTAAAAATAGAACGTTCAGACAATGAATGGTGGAATGTAAAAGGAAAACTCCAAAGCATTATTCTCTTCTATTGTATGAAGTCTCATGATGATTAATTCTAGCCTGATTCTTAGATGTAAACAGGTGCTAAAACAGATCCCCTGTGCCTGAATTCTGTATTGCCTGAAAATGGAATAATCGTGTAATACAGATACCATTTCCAACGACATCTATGCAACATGGCTAATTAAACAAAGAATTCTCACTGGTATTACTTGTTTGGGAAAGCATCTTTGTCACTCCATAACTAAAGACAGCAATGGATTCTTTCCTCTCTCTGTGTGGGCATGCATGAAGTTTCTGTCAAAACGACTCTTTCAGCCAATGGCACTAGATGAGTTAATTATGACTTCTTAATTTCAGGAGACAAAGCATCAGACATGATCACACAAACACCTATCACCACAAAGTCTTTGGCTTATGATTATCAGGTCCCTTGTCAAAACCTGGTGTTTAATAAAGACTTGTAGCAACCAGATAAGAAGAAACAACAATCAGTCATCCTAGCCAGGCATATGAAGCAAAACTTATGTATTGCTCTGGGCAAATATGGAAATTAGAGATTTTGCTTTGGTCTACAGATTGCTATATATTTGGATTCAAATCAGCAACTGTACAGAAAACTGAATCCCATTGGTTTATTAAAATATTACTAAGAGTAAGAATGGCGAATCCCTTTAATCTGTCATTGGTATTGGCAAACAGCTTGCAAGATTGCACTGCCCTGGAGACAGCAAAGTTCATTGTCTTAGAGGATACAGCCCTGGTTGGATGCAAGAGACCTCAGCCACCAGGGCAGAAGAAGGGGCCATGGAGCTGAACGCGGATGCCCATTTATCCACCAAAATATTCTATCCTGTTCCTACAACAACTAATAAGGCAAAATGTTAGCATATGCAGTTCCCCAACGGCAAGTTATAACGTGGATCAAAGTAGGGAAACATTCTCAGGGATGTTACCTCAGTATAAACTACAATGGAATTCAGAGTATGGTTCCTGGGATGAAGAACTTTATTTCCTATGCGAGCTAGGTATCTCTTAAATTGCAAAAGTTACTGGCTTGGTGTTTGTTGTACTTCATGGCCAACAAAGTCATGTAGCTCAGCTGTCCAGCTGGATCAGGTGATGGTTCTATGTAATTATGACTCCCTCTGTAGTTTCTTAGCCTGAGCAACATACTGTACGTGTCCATTTCTTTCCCTTCCTGCTCTGAATTTTAACTAGCAGCTCAGCTTAAACCATGTCATCGAGTCCTATATATCCTTCGGCGACCAGTCTGGATTTAGACCACCAGCCCATTTACCATTTTCTTGCTTCTGATCACACTAGGTTATAGCACTTGCATACCTGTTTCTGAATATTATAGGGAGAGGAAGAATTTGGAGATTGGGTTGTCATTTTGGTGAAAGCTCTGGAACCTGAGTTTGAACTTGTCTGTTCCCTATATCAGTCTCCTCCAAACAGGAGTGCACACCCTCCAGATGGTGCACAAGATGATCCATTGGGGTGCAGGAAGAAAATATTAGAATATCGTTTATTTCAATTTTATCTCATCTCATTTCTATTTTGGGCTCTTTGTTTTATAATGGGCATAATATATAGTCCAGGACTACATGCACATAATTAATAAATAACTGCATGCATATTGGGGATCCATTTTTTAAAAATTGATAAAGGTGTGCAATCAGAAATGTCTGGAGACCATTGCCCTAGATAACCCTTTGTTATCATAGAAGGAAGAAAGATGCCATCGAGGAAGAGGAAAATGATTTCTTTCAAGAGACCCACTCCGTAGGCTATAGAGAGAGATCCTTTTGCATCAAGGAAGATTTTATAAAATGTCTGTACAGTATTCATATGAAAGAAGGTAGCACTTCAGTTTTACTCAAGGATTGGTAGGCAGAATGGAAAGGAATTCCACCAAGAAGTCTGGTGGGAGTCTCCCTGGACAGGCAAGTTGCAGACTTTTAATGATTTTTTAAAGATAAACAATCTTTTAAATGTTTCGTTACATGTAAGAGGCTCAGAGATAATCCCCTGCCAAGACCCTCCCTCCTCAGTGGTAGTTTCTGAAATCCCAAGTGATCCCAAGAAGCTGTAGGCCACAAGGGCATTCCAGAATACAGTGTGGCTGAAGAAAGTAATTTTGTAGACACTGATTTAATTTTTATTTTTATTTTCATTATCATTATCATTATCATTTTATTGATTAATAATTTACATATTGTTCTTTTTTTTAATATGCAGTGTTAAGAACATTTTGGGGAATTGAAAGATAGGATATCAGCTTGAAAAATAATTGAATAACTAGATAAAATCATCTGTTCCAGTCAACATCTCTAACTTAACATATTTGTAGGACTCATGAACTACACACTGAAAGAAAGTCTTACACTGGTTTAGGCAACCCTAAGGAAATAAGATTCATTGCTCATTTTCAGCAAGTTGATTTTTTATGGTCAGTTTTGAATTCAGCCACAAGATGTCTCCCTTTGCTGCACAGCAGTCATCATGGCTTCTTGCTTGCTTGACCCCCACCCCCGAAAAGAAAAGAAAAGAAAGCCAAACTCATTTTGTGTGGAAAGAGTATTAGTGCTCAAGGTGGACCTGAGCTTAAAGATCATTTTGCTGCCTTTTTTCAGGTTATCTAGTTGTGCCTCAAGATTTGTAAATATACGCCCATTGAGGTATCTGCCTGGACTCTCTTTTTCCATCCAATTTGTTTCTGCAATGAGTTACAGTATTTGGTACTGGATGCAATCTTTCCATATTTCCAAGAACACAGGAAATACTTCTTATGTTGCCCAGGCAACTAGGAAACACTTTGGACAAAATGGTAGTGAATGGCCACAGAAGAAACAAAACTCCCACCACCTGACATCTCCAGTCTGCCCCCAACGGTCTGCTGGTTGATATGTAAGTTCAGCCTTGATTCTCACTCAACAGTCTGAAACATTTTTCAGATGTAATGAGATATGAAAAGTACCCTATTTACTGCAAGATATTCTACATGGAGTTGCTTCTAAAACATAATAAATAAAAGACAAGAGAACAGTCTAGAAAGGGCAATAAGGACCTTTGTGAATGGAGTGTCACTGTTCACGGGGAAAATTTTGATTCATTTTGCTAAGCAAGATTGGACATCAAGAAATCTCATGTCTGTAAGCTAGAATGAAAAGTTGTGAAAATTCCAAACAAAATTCATAGAGTTGGAAGGGACCTTGCAGTCTAGTTCAACCCCCTGCCAGGGTAGGAATCCTAGTACCCTCATAGCCCTCCATGTATTGGAAGACTGCTGTCGTGTCTCCCCTTAGTCTTGTCGTCTTTAGGCTAAACATAGCAAGTTCCTTCAACTGGGCTTTGTAGGATTTAGCCTCCAATCCCCTTAACCATTTTTGTTGCTCTTCTTCGCACCTTTCCAGTTCCTCAGTGTCCTTTTTGTATTGTGGCAACCAAAACTGGACACAATATTTCAGGTATGCTCTTCCTAGTACAGCATAGCACGCTACTATCACTTTCTGGGTACTTGACTTCTGTTGATGCAGCACAAAGCTGCATTGGCTCTCATGCTTAATATGTGGTCTACCAAGGCACCCAGCAGATATCTCAGAAGAATCTATGGCAAACCACTTCCTTATTATTGCCCGAAAAACTATATAGACATGTTTGTGTAGTCACCGGGAGATGAGCACAACACAAAAGACTCTTTTGAGCTGCAATACATACATTTACAATTATGATATTTTACTGTTATTTGGAATTAAATTACTCTGAAGAAGTGTCCAGAATCTTGATGTAGTAGTAGATGTGTGGATTAGCATGAGCACTGAGGCAGGGGAGGGAGAAGCAGGTAAGAAATTGTCCTCTCCAGTGTTTGTTCGTTTATTTTTCGATTTATGTGGCTGCCCAACTCACCACAGCAGTTCTGAGCAGGTGACATGGAATTTAAAACAATACTAATGGAAATAAAAGCAAAACATACATTCTGGCTGTTAAAAGCCATACTGTCCTAACAGCCAGGAACCACGCTGAGACGAGGAATAGGTCTCTAGTGTTTTATTGCTGCTACATAACAGGAAAATCCTAACAAACTGAAGAAGCGTGGGAAAAACCCAGACATATAAACCTCAAAGGTTAAGGCGGACCCGATCTGTGTCTCTTGGAATGGCTACCTAATTCCTCAGTGCTCACATGCGCTTTACAGTCTGGATGGGAGCCCCCTGCTCGCCATCCTTACTCACGACACATACCATCTCATATGATGCACCCATCTAACATCCTGGCCCAAATGCCTGAGAGGAAACTCATGTTTTTGGTGCCTTCCGACGGCCTAGCAGAGTCAGGGCCAATCAAATCTTGGGGTACGGTGGGTGGGTGAGATTATTCCAAAGGACAGGCACTGCCACCAAAAAGGACAGTCTGGATGGATGACATTGAGACAAAGAAGGGACCTGCAGTTTGTCTATCCTGGAAGAGCACACGGGACAGGGTAATATAATCAGAGAAGGCAGTCCCATGAATAATTCCTAGTTTTCATTTGTTAAAAAGTTCTCTAGCCCTTCTATAACCAAAGCTATGAAGTCAAAAGTGTTCTGTAAGAAGTTATTGACCTTCTGCTTATTAGCTAATTAGTGAAGTTATAGCAATAATTAACCTATAAACTATCTAAGGAAAGAATTTCCTATTTCACTTTTCTCAGCAGGAAATACCCCTTCCCACCTCTGCTACTCTGTTTAAGAACACTATTCAGAATCTCTGAATGAGTGTAGCTGTGCCTGAATATTTACTTTAAAAACTAATTAGCAAATGTGAGAATATATAGTATTCCTACTGGGTATTTTTCTGAGTTTCAAAGCTTTTAAAAAATATCCTGTTAATACCTGCAGTAGTCCTTCACACTCATATATTTAATGCAGAAAAAGACTGCATTGTTTTACACATTTTTCTGTAAGGAGTGTTTGGTGTGTCATAACCCAGCAAAACAGCCCAATGTTGTTATCCCTCACCCCTTTTTTTGTACAAAAATGTAGTGGGGAGGGTTGAATTCCATCTCTAAAAGAAGTGAAGGAACACCAAATTATTTACACCCCACTTCACCAGATAAATCAACTGTAATGCCCAAAGCCTCCCTGGATAAGGCTGTAATCTGCTGCTGGAGAACCCACTGGCTTCCCTCGGTCTTTGGAACACCCTGCTAAGGAAAGCTAAGTTAGCTGTGACTTTCCCAGCAACAGATTTCTTGGATTTCCATGGAACATACCCCTGATAGTGAGCCTTCCTGGAAAATCTTAAAATGCAGGTAGGTGATAAGGGAGCATATAGTATTTTTAATAGCTTGGTCCCAAATCATATAATAGAGAGTTTCACTTTAATAGCTTGGTCCCAAACCATGTAAAAGAGAGTTTCACTAAGCAGCTTACCTAGAATGGAATATTATATACTGTTGCAGCCACGTATCTCCTCCGCAATACAGTAATATATTACTGCCTTTTATGGTAATCCATGCAGTGGAAAGTGGACAACAGCCCACAAAAGTGCATGCAATCTCTTGGTTTTATAAGTGCCATAAAACCAATTCTGCATTATATTCTTTGCAGCAGAAACCTTTGGCTGAGAGCTGAGAATTTTTTGGTAGCCTTTTAACTGTTCTCACACTCTGCTGCCAAATTTTGAATCCCTGCCATTTCAAGGCAGGAAGTGCAAGGAAACTATACTGGGTTAGGTTTGGCACATTTAAAACAGACACCCACCCTTCTTATGCTGTTGGAGGTTGAAGCATTCTGGTGTGCCTAGGAGTGTTCCAGAACAGAAATCTCACCTGGACAAAGTTTAGTGGAACGTGTTTTATAATTGTAACGAAAAGGAGATTCACCTGCACTGGGATAGGAACAAGCAAAGCTTTGCACCTAACTAACTACAGCCTACCAGGAGCAAATACTGCAAGGGTGTGCCCAGGAAGAAAGGCAGATTACCAATTAGACAATTAGGAGACCTAGAGTAAATCTGGAGTCCTTGGTGCTCTCTTTAATCTTTAACTCTCCGTCCACACACTACTGCCCCCTTGTGGTGATGTAGAATCAGTGCCATTGAATCCACACTTCCAACACATTGAAACTAGAAAAAAAACTCATCCTTGCCAGCCCTGCCCATGTACATGCTCTGAGTCTACCTGGTTTGCAACATTGCTCCACCCACTGCTATCCTTCCCCCCCAGACTTAAGAGCAGCCTCTCCCACCACCCAAAAGTTGCTCTCCTTTGCCCTTCTGTATATTTCCAAGATGAAACTGTTCTAGAATATGCAGACCCTCTATAAGAAATGTGCAATGTATTTGATTGGATCTGAAAATGAACTAGGAGCCAGAGTAGATTAAATGAGGCATGCAAGGGTCAATGACACACACACACACACAACTTCAATCACACAATTGTGGCCACAATCTTCACTTTTTGGACCACAGCCTGCGGACACCCCTGGAGACATGGATGGTGCAATCATAAAAACAAAGAAACACAGAAACACTAGAAATTATTCTGAGTGCCTCCTTGAAATGAAGACAGAATCTAGAGTGTGGTCATGCCTAGGGGTTGCTGAAGTCCAGCAGTCCCAGTTAATCTGGCTAAAGGGCTGATCTAGTTATAAAACCTGTGGGGCATCAAACTTCAATAAAACATAAAGCCACACAGGATAAAGTGCAAAGAACGGAAAGCCAGCCTTGGAATAACATGCTAACAGCATCCTGCCCACCCCCCAAAGAAAACCATTCAAATACTTTTGAAACAGACTCGAAACAGATAGAAGATAATCAGGCAAAAAATATATAATCATTTACTTCTGACTTTACAGGCCTAATCTAATGGGCATTACAGTTAATGGCAATTCTTCTGACAGCCACAAGAAGCTTTTTGGATGGGCCTGCTAAGCTGCTTAAGAAAATCCTGCTGAGAATCAGTAAGTTGTGTCTTGGTGTTTAGTCTAATCCACAGGTTTTCTATCATCAAACATGAAAGGCTGCTATCCAGCATCAACCTCAGCATGGTAGTGCAGGGATACTTTCCAAGTAAGCTTATTCAAATAACTATCATGACAATAGAGTAGGGAACACACATTGTATATCCTCAAAGCGATGTGAAATAATCAGGCTTAGCACATTTTAAAAGGTGGACATTTACAGAGACACAATTGCAAATGAGATTTGGATTGGCCAATAGCTTTCTCCCCTCTACAATTTCCTTGTCTTTTCCTTGGAAGTTTTATTGGCCTGGCTGATTATGGCGGGCCAGTAATATAATGAGACAATGATTCAGAAACACATCAGTTCTCTTCCCTAGCCAAAGTCAATCTACAGCTACTGAGTGCTGCAGATAGAGTCACCCCAGCTTTAATATTCAGTTCAGCCCAGAAAATAGTCTCCTGTAGGCCAAGACCAATTTCTGTGCTAATTCACTTCCCTACATACTTCCTCCTTTATAAGGTGTGCATTACGTGTCATGGGATTCTATTGATTAAGATAATGCATCTCATTAAAAACAGGTTAGGCTACATGGTGAACTTTGTTTAGATAGCCATGTCTGTATCACCAAAGAACAACGAATCACCAAGAAAAGGGACAGAAGAATCAGAAAGATTAGCATTATATCTGCATATTTAGAAGCCATTACTGTATTTAAATAGAGGTACAAGAGATCACCATAATGGGGAAAGTCTAAAGCGTCTGATATATGCCTATTTAAGCAGCTATCCAGATATTCCCTGATGATGGGCAACTTGAAAGTTTCCATTCTCCTTTCCTAATGGTTCTGAATCTTTGAGATGGACATGAACCAGATGGATCTTTAACTACACCATAGACATAGAGGTTAAAATTTTCTTTCCCTCTCCACTGCTGAAAATTGCAGTTTGGCTGCTGAATTTCAGTACTGCAATCTTGGGGGACTCTGAACATCACAAAACTGTTCTGGGAAGCTATAGTATACAAAGCATGGCAGTTTGTGAGTTGTCACCCCTATTTATTCAATTTATTTATTTATTTATCTGTATTTCAAATTTTGTCACTGCCCATCTCACTCAAAGATTGACTCTGGGTGGTTTACAATAAAACTAAAATGACTACAGATTAAAATATAATAAAAACAGTATTCTTCATAAAAATATAGAATCCAAGATGGCGATATCAAAAGTTCTTAATTTAAATACATGGAATTCACAGGGGCGTCTTCAAGGCGCTAACCATTGGCTGCTTTCAAATAAATAATCCTCTGCATTTAGTGTAAAGCTCTGTGATGTATGTACATCAGTGTTTCTTAACCTTGGCAACTTTAAGATGTGTGGATTTCAACATGGCTGGCTCGGGAATTCTGGGAGTTGAAGTCCATATGTCTTTAAGTGGCCAACTTTGAGAAACACTGATGTACAGTAACAATAATAAGTGAGAAGTGCAGCAAGGCAAATGTTGTATCTCCTTTGGCCTTAGCCAAGCAGTAGGAGAATAATCATATTACATTTCTTTACCTCCAAAGTTCTTTACCTCAAAGAAAAGTTTCACAATGACTTCCTTTTCTGACTTCTTGCCTCTTTTTGTACCTTTTAACTTCAGCTTTCCAATCATGTTTGTTTTTTGTTACCTTTGTTTTGCTCATGAGGAGGCTCATTACAGAAGAGCTATATGCATTCAGCTCACATTTTATTTACCTAATTTCACACTTTCATACCCAATCTGTGAAGTGAAGTGAAAAATATCTATATTTCAGAAGTCAGTGCTCTGAGTTTTACAGGACAAAATTGAGTCATATATTTTATATAAAAATTATAGAAAACTATGAATAAAATGGGTTAAAACTGATACAGTGAATCAAAATAATGTATAGAAATATAGATTATATTATGGCAAAATTCATAACGATAAAAGAATAACAACAACAACAACAACTCCAGTTTGGTCTCATGGTTAAGGTACTACCAGGCTAGAAACCAGGAGGCTGTGAGTTCTAGTCCCACCTTAGGCATGAAAGCTGGCTGGGTGACCTTGGGCCAGTCACTCTCTCTCAGCCCAACCCATCTCACAGGGTTGCTGTTGTGGGGAAAACAGGAGGAGGAAGGAGTATTGGGCATGTTCACCGCCTTGGATTATTTATAAAAATAATAAAGGCGGGATAAAAAAAAATCTAAAATTCATACAAATACATACAATGTATATGACAATACATTTAATTCTCATATTTCTGTTAAAAATGGGATGAAATGAATTTAAGTGTGCAAAAATGAGAAAATTGTGAGAAACCATCTAATGGCGCACACTCTTTCTCACACACACATGCACATTTTGCTGTTTCCTGGAAAGAAAGAAATAAAAGCATCGTCAAATGTTCATTCTTACAGTATAAATGGAATATATTTATTATTTTATAGGATGGTCATACACAAAGAGAAAAACATTCCTGATGTTAACCTTTTATTAACCTTAAACTGATCTACAAAGGCTCCTTTCTATGCTCTCAGCACACTGCGTGAGTGGTTTTCCATTGAGTATCTGGTGCTTCAAAGAAACCACACAGACACCTGGAAGATCGATGAACATCAAAGAGCATGTGGGAAGTATCCACTGGCTTAGAAAATGATGAACTGCCAAGTTCAGAGAAGAGTCTAGCATCTGAGAGATGCAGATTTCTCTGCACAGTCTCATTCTTGCCCTCTCTCTTTCTCATACGCATACAAATAAATATCCTGCTATGCCCAAACTAGGGAGGTTATTCTGTTTGTTTTCAAGTAAATATGAGTATTTCAGGAAATGTTAGGAGCATGCTGTATAACTAACATACCATGCAGAGCTATGTCGTAATAGGATACACCACTGCTTTTCAAATGACGATTAATCATGTGCCAGATGTGATATTCATATTCACCACCTTCTCATGAACCCTTTCATCAATTCAAGAAGGAGAGATATGGTAAGAAAACAGACAGAAGAGAAGTAACCCAACTGCCTTTGATGAATCTATGATCTCTTCAAATCCCCTCGCAATGCAGTTATAGGTCACTGGGACATCAAAAACTATAAACCAATGGTATACAACCTGTGGTCTGGGGAGGTATTGGATATATTTTCTGATTATTGGTTGATTTATTTTTTTTTACCTGCAGCAGTTGAAGGACTCTCAGCAAGTTACAGTCATGCCAGTAAAACATCCACCAGGCATACATAGTAAGTCAACAATAATGAAAGTCGTAAAAGTTAAAACCATAAAGTCAAAATAACCAAATAACCGAGGAAAGAAGGATGGCATCACTTATGAATTAAAGGTCTCTTAAACAGTTTTGTATTAAGTAATTTTCTGAAGCCTAATAAGAAAGGAGCTAATTGAATTTCAAGAGGCAAAAAGGTCCATAACACTAATGCCATGACAGAAAAATGTCTACAAGCATCCATTCTCCTTCCCTTATGGAATTGGAACATTGCTAATAGCTAATAACATTATTGGACTGCTCCTTGTTGTGGCCACCAAATACAAATAGTTTTTAAAAATGGCCTATATTCTGTGAAATTGGGAAATTATTAATTTTGGTTTAATTTCAAGGTCCTGAAAATGTCACAGTGGATCATGCCTATCATGGTCCATGCATATTCCTTACCGTGAACCCTTGTCTTTTGTTTTCATAAAAGACTGGGAACCATTACTCAGAACTAAGTCTTTCCCTTAGAAAGACCTCCTCATCTATTTTATTTGACTGAAAATTATTAACTCAAAAATGGCAAAACAGCTCTTCCTGCTTTACCTTTTTTCTAACTGAGAAGCAATAATAGAATTTATCCTTGGGGGAACTGACCCAGCCCCTTATCTGCTGAACAATATTGTTCTTGAGGTACATACCAAATACAAATTGTATACTGTACTCCTGAGGTTATTGTAAATAATATTGCTAATATTGAATTAGCAATTTTTATAGCATTCTCATACCTGGTCAACATTCCCACAGTCCAAGATCCTAAGTTCCCTTTCATGGTCCATCAGTGATTACCACACATATGCATGTAACCTGGCACATGATCAGGAACTGGTCTAAAGGCTATTTCAGTGGAGATACAGATTTTCTAAATTCTATGTAAATAATATTCTCTAACTAAAAACAAAAAAGGTAAGCTGACACTACAGGGAGGTTAAACAACTATACCAAAGTCAGAAGGAAAGTCAGTTGCTGTTGAAAATGGCAATGAAAGAGAAAGATCAAGAAAAGAAAAAAATAAAATGTAGACCAGGGTCTATGTAGAATAATCTGTTTCAAAACAGGGGAGGCCGCAGAGGGGTTATTTTCTAAGTTGCTCATGGACAACTGAAAAGAAATAGCTCCATTTTCTTCAAGCAAATGAATGAAAAAGTATGACTCATTGATGGTGTAATTCTGTCTTATAGACAACAACCTCAACTGAAGAGGGTTGGACCTAGTGAGTACTTGGATGGGAAACCCTCAGGAAATCCCAGGAGTGGGGCTAGACTGGAAGCTTGAAAATCATCATGGAAAAAAACAATGATGAACCATTCCTACATTTTCACCAAGAGAATTCCATGGTTATGTCCATGAAGTCATTCAAAGTTGAGCTTGCTTCCAGGAAGATGTACCTTTTCTTTATAGATAACAAGATGCACTTAATTTTTAATATGTGCCCAAGAAATAGTTTAAAAGCAAAGAAACGTGCCCTTACTTAAAAACTCTGGAACCCTACATTATGTGAAATACTACTACAAAAATTGCTATATTCAGGCCACTGAGGCAGTACTTTCCTGAAATTCTAATTAATATATAGAAAATACCAAAGAAAGAAAATACATGGAGAGTAATCAAATTAATTTCAGTATATGCTATGAATTTATTTTACATTTTATTTATATTTAATTTTAACTTTTTGTGCTGGTCCTACCCACTTTTCTCTGGTCTCACCTTTTGTTTTTTGAGAACTGACCCAATATCCAAGTACCACATTTAGCCATTCCTGGATTACAGGAGTGAAACTCAAGTCTTTCTGAGAAGAATTCAAACTCTATTCCCTCTCCAGCCATCTGCAACTCAACAGGCAGCCCACATCTTCTCTCCTATAAACTATTTCTATTGTATCTCTCTATATTTGTATCTCTCATCTGGGCTTCCTACTTTTCATTTAAATGCCAGAAGACATTTATGGAACTAATGATAATGATGAAGATCTGCTGTCAAACTGCCTTCTAATGAGAGTGCATGTTTGAGGTATCTCTCTGCCAAGAAAGAATTCCCATCTGGCTCCACATCCTCCCTCCACCATCCCAAAACAGCATTGCATTAAGAGAACTCTGCCTGGTCATAGGTATTTGCATTCATTTCTTCCTCTCAATTATTTCCCAACCTCTATTCTTAAAGGAAGTAGCCCACAGGTAATTTGAACATGTAGTCTGCCGAGAAAATATGACATCTCTATTAGCATTCAGGTTGCAGAGACTCACAAAACTATAGTATTGCTGAGTACTGGCTAGCTCCAGATAAAATTTTGACTAGCTTAGAGGACAGCATGATTTTAATACTGCTGCATTAGTTACAATAGCTTTCCAAAAGTGATTACCTTCTATTTTGAGAGATGGAATTAATCAGACCCAGCCAGCACAGCCAGTGATCAGTGATGGGATTTGTACCAAAACACAGGGAGGGACATGATAGAGATTAGTTATGTGCCATCTAGTTGTTTTTGACTCCTAGTGATCACATCGATTTTCTCCATGACGATCTATCCCTAAGCTGTTCTTTCAAGTCTGCCAATGGTGCACTCATTGCCGCTGTAACTGAGTCTACTTACCTTGCTGCTGGTCATCCTCTTCTGTTCCCTTCCACCTTTCCTAGCATTAGAGCTTCTGCAGAGAGCTTTGCATAATGGTTCCAAAGTAAGATAATTTGAGCCTGGTCATTTGTGCCTTCAGTGAGAACTCTGGGTTGATTTGTTTAATGATCCACTGTTTTCCACATTGTTTTCTTGGCTGTCCACAGTATTCTCAGGAGTCTTTTCCAACACCAAAGTTCAAAGATGTCAATACTGAAGAGACAGGTTTGGCTTTCTAACCTTTCCAAACCTGTGACATACTGTAGAATCCCAGAATCCAACCTCCGACAGCGCAGGAATCTAAATCAAAGTATCCCTGATGGATGGCCATCTATTTTCCACTTGGACACACCTACTAAAGGAGAACCAAACATTTATTCAGAAGTTTTTCCCAAAATTCAATCTGAATCTGCTTTCCTATAACTTATATAAGTTATAGAAAATTTAAATCTGTTATTTTGTGTCCCTGATAGGAATAATAGAGAACAGGTCTTGACCTTGGCATTCTGATTGTAACTCGTACTTAATTTTAGTCATGATAAAACCAAAGCGGGATTGTGAAGAATTCCAAAAGGGTCTCTCCAAAGTGGGTAATATGGGCCATGAAATGGCAGATGCAGCTGAGTGTAAACAAGTGTAAAGTGATGCATATGGGCACAAAAAAGTCAAACTTCACCTATACTTTGATCAGGTCTGATGGAACAGGAAAGGAGTCTTGGAGTCACAGGCAATATCTTAATGAAAATGCCAACACAATATGTTGTTGCTGTATAAAAGACAAATTCCATACCTGGAATCCTTAGGAAGGAAAATGAAAACAGAACCACTGATAGAATAAGGCCTTTATATACATCTCAGGTGAGAACCTTGGAATATGGTGTTGAGTTCTTAAAGAAGATATTATGAAGTTTGGAAAGATGCAGAAAGAGGGCAACCAAAACCATTAGAGAACTGGAGAAGCTCTCTGTAAGGAAAGCAATTAGGACTCTTTCATTCAATACAAAGGAGGGTACGAGGAGACCAAACTATATATATGAAATCAAGCATAGCATAAATATGCATAACATTCTCCTTCTCTCACAATATTAGAATTCAAGGTCATCCATTAAAACTAAATGCAGGGAGATTTGGGACTGACAGAAGGAACTACCTTTTTTCACTGCATAATTAACTTGGAGAATTCACAGGTTAATAGCAGCCAAATTTGCATGGTTTTAAAGGCGATCTAGACAAATTTGGGGGAGGGGGGTTCAGGCAATCAGGACCTACTACTTTTGATGGCTGTTTACTACCTCCTGAATCATAGGCAACATGATTAAATACTGATTTATTCAATACTTAATAAATGCAGTATTTATTAAATACTCAAATACTGGTTGTTGGGATGTGACAGTAGAAGGGGTTACTGAACTCCAGTCCAGGTTTGAGAACTGCTCAATGTACAGTATTTGTCTGGGTAAAACATGAACACAGAATGCAGAACTAAAAAAGGCCTATGGCCTAATTCAGCAAGCTCGTCTCATGTCTAACACCCATATAGATATTTGAAGAGTGAAATAAAACCTTCCTTCTATTCTGAAAGCTAATTATACCCAGTTCTTTTAATCCCTCTTCAATAGACTTAGCTTCTAGTTCCTTGATCATCCTTGTTGCTCTTCTCTGATCCTGTTCCAATTTCCATGCAAATGCAAGATTAAAAAAAGCACAAGTACAACCAATAGATTGCTCAGCTGTTCATTAAAGCTGTTTCACATATTACAGTGGCCTCCTAGGAATTTTTAGAAAATAAAAATAGCAGAAGGCTTGCTGGCTATGGATTTATTTTAAAATATGATACCATATCCAGAAAAAAGGCAGTTGTTTTCTGTGAAGACCTAAAAATGTAATGTGTGAATGTAATAAGCTCAGATTTGCAAATAAATGCATTAAACAAGTATGATTGTGATGAAAAACTCAGAATTGATTATGGCTGCCTGTCAACGATCTCCATCTGAATTGCACCATGATTCTCAGAATTTCTAGCCAGCATGACCAGCAGGTCATTTTGTCAGAGGAAGCAGTTTGAGTATGTTCCTGGAAAACAACAATCTAACTCAAGTTATGAGTCGTGAAGCAGCTCTTTCTAACTTTAACAGACAGAAGGTTTCTTATAGGGAATACCTTGTGGGGGTGGGTGGATGGTAGGCGCAGAGCTTCTAGCTGGCTATATCCTATCAGGCAGAGAGTCAGGCAGGAAGTGATCTTGGGAAGACAAAGACTGGAAGGGGGCACCCTGAATTTAGTAATCTCACAAAGAGCAGGCAATTGATTGATGAATTCATTATGTGTCATCAAGATGGTGTGGACTCCTAGTGACCACATAGATAGATCTTTTCCAAGGTGATCAGTCCCCAGACTGGCCCCTCAGGTCTTCCAGTGGTACCATTGCCAATATAATCAACATCATTGCCACTGCTGCTAGTCATCCTCTTCTTTCCTTTCAAGAGAACTAGGTCTTTACATAAAGTGTCCCAAACATGATAATTTGAGCCTGGTCATTCATGCCTCAAGTGAGAATTCTATATTAATTTGTTCTATGATCCAATTGCCTGTTTTCTTTGCTATTCTTGGTATTTTAAGGAGTCTTCTCCAACACCAAAGTTCAAAAGTGTCAATATGCTTCCGATCCTGCTTCTTGGCCAACTCTTGCTTCCATAGAGTTTCACAGGGGAAACCATGGCCTGTACAGTTCTGATCTTTGTAGGTCTAAACATATCACAGCATTTGAATATTTTTTTCAAGGCCTTCATTGATACCTTACAAAGTGTTAGTCTATGATGTATTTCTTGGATGCTGATTTTTTTACTGTGGATTGTCAATCTTAAAAGGCTGAAGCCTTTCATTTCAATATCTTCATTGTCAAGTTTAAGGCTGGTTGCTGTGCTTATTTTGGTCTTCTTTATGTTTAATCTTAGTCAAATGTTTTCACTGTGCTCCTTGACTTTCATCCATAAAGCTTGCAGATCATTAGCATTTTCAGCTATCAAAGTAGTGTCATCAGCCTAGTGCAGGTTATTGATGTTTCTTCCTCCAACTTTAAAACCACTAATCAACTGCTCATCTTCTTCCTATCCAGCCTCTGTCAATATATATTCAGCATATAGGTTGAATAAATAAGGAAAGAGTATACAGCTTTGTCTTACTCCTTTGCCAACCTGGAGCTACAAGTAGTCCTCGCTTAATGATCACAATTTGGACTGGAATTTTGGTTGCTAAGCAAAGTGGTCATTAAACAAACCCAACCTGATTTTATGACCTTCTTTGTGGTGGTCATTAGGCAAATCGCATGGTTCCCCATTAATTTTGCTTGCCGGAAGCCAGCTGGGAAGGTCAAAAATGGTGATCACGTGACCATGGGATGCGGCAACAGTTGTAAATGCGAACCAGTTGCCAAGAGCCCAAATTGTGATCATGTGACTGTGGGGACGCTGTGACATTCGTAAGTGCGAGGATCAGTCTAAGTTGGTTTTTCAACTGTCATAAGTCCAGCCATTGCTAAATGAATGGTCATTAAGCGAGGACTACCTGTAGTCTGTTTTGCCATGTTCCATCTGGACTGAGCTTCCTGATCTGTGTATAGGTTTCTCATAAAGACAGTGAGATGTTCTGGGATTCCTATTTTCCAGGTTATGTTCTAGAGCGGGTAAAAGGGGAGATACAGAGTAAACAAAAAGGAAATCTCTAACTCTCTATCTATACCCTATTGCTGTTGTGATGAGTAGGTTGTGAGGTGCTGAAGAGTCAGAGAGCCTGAAGTCACCCTTTTAACATATTTAACATGATATATAGGTTAACTTTGTGTAGGAAGCAAGTATAGGAGAAAGAATGAAGAAAGCCTGGAAAAGAATCAGCAGGCAGACATACGTATAATAAAGCTAAAGAAGAAGCCAAGTTGTGGCAGTCAATCAGAGAATGAACCAGAGATAGCTTGCAAGTGTTTTACAGTAAGGGAGATTAAGAGGAACCAGTGGGCTGATTGTGTAAACAGGCAGTGCTGTTTTGTGGGAGAACAGTTTATACCACCCCTATCTTCCTTCACTCTGCAACCTCAAATCTCTTTTCATACTGCTCAGTAGCAAGCAGACTAGAAGGTTCTTGGCTCAACACCTGTGATCTGGTTCAAGAAGCTATGATATGATGATTCACTGTTGGTCACCAATGATCTCACAATCTCATTTTCAGGAAATCAAAATTATAAGTACAATTATCACATACAAATATAACCCAGGGATTTACTCTTAGATGGATGAAGACAACAAAAACCTGTTTCAGAGTTTCATGTTTCTACACTGGTTTCTGCCCATTTTTATTTTGTATTACAGTATAGTAATCTGAAAAGCTGCAAAGGATGATTCAGAAACTATTGACCTTGTTTTAGCATCCACAGACTTTGTGAAGCCATTTTCATCTGACTGCTTCTGTAAGAAGAAACCTTGTTGACAATTTCTGTGAAATCTTCAGAGCTACCTAATAGCTTTATTGATCACATTGCTGAGAAGAGTGTGTTTCCCTATTTCTCTCACATCTGCTAGGCTCAATGCTGTCTTAATGAGGTTGAATTGCTCTTCACCTGGATGCATGAATGTGGTGCTAGAGAAAAGCATTAAGCATATTGTAGTGGAAGCACTAAAGATACATTGAGACTGCAATTCCCAGGATTCACATGCTGGCTACAAATTAGAGATAAGCAACATGGTGTCCTCCAGCAATTTCAGACTTCAATTCCCATCAGGGCCAGGAGCATGACCAATGACAAGGAATTGTGGAAATTGTAGTCCAGTTCTTCTGGAGAACATGAAGTAGCAAGAGTAGAGAGTTCTAGCCCCCAATTATCTGGAGGGCACCAGGTCAGGAAAGGCTGAACTGTAACTCATGGCTCAAGAGGGAAGGCTATTAAATGGTTTAGAGTGAAGGTATAGCATGGTCTGAAAATAGCAGAATTTTCTATTTGTAAGGCATTCTTGTGGGGTTTGTGACTCAGTCACCAAGGCCAACTTAAATTTTTGTAATGGTACTTTAAAATTGTCACATACTGGTAAGTAGTTTTGCCTAGAGCACAAGTTGTATCTGGGGCCCAATCCATGATAATGGCCCACCAGTTGTTCCTCTGTGCTGCTAAGCACAAAAAGCATATTAGAGAAATTAAGTACGCACATTTCTTGTTCTTCAATGATTATGTGTCCTTAATCTTCAGAAGCTGGTTAATTACACTTTAAGCAGCATAAGAACTCTAGCATATTTGTCTGTTAATAAAAATTCTCAGTGGGGGTTTAAATATCGCGTGTATTCACAGGTCTAGCTAATGATTTTTTTCCCCCAAAAAAGAGAGAGAGAAAAAAGACAAGTATAAGAAACTTGCCTAGGAGTTAGCAGCATCTTCACATGGGAGACCCCCAAGAGTTTCCAATTTTCTTTCTAATTATCAGAATGCCAATGCCATGCTGAGGCAGCTAAATGCATGCACATTCATCAGATGTAACATTAATCCAATCCTAATTTGCAGCAAGAGACAGCATTTGAAAAAGGGTTGCAGGTATATCAGAAAACAAGCAAGGGCTGTTTTAATTCCATTGCTGCATATGGCATACTTCTGGAATATATGTGTGTGGGGTTGTGTACACATGTACTATTTCCTGCCTGTGCTTGTTTCAAGCCTTGAAAGGTTCTATGGTAAGATCTCCAGACAATGGGATGGTGGGGGCGGGGGAGAGGTCAACGTCACATCCCTCTAGCACAGTATTTCTCAAGCTCAGCAACTTTAAGATGTGTGGCTGGGGGATTTTGGGAGTTGAAGTCTACACATCTTAAAGTTGCTGAGCTTGAGGAACACTGCTTTACCATCATTCATTTCCTCATCATCTCAATCAAGATAATAGTCAGGATCATGTAGAAGAGAAGTCTCCCTTACCACAGATTTTTTGGGACCATTCAATGGAAGCATATATTCAATTTTACAGTGGACAATCTTCTCTTTGTTGCCTCGTTCAAGTCCAGTTTAAAAATAATGATAAGAAAACACAGCCACAGGGAATTGGAAAACAAACCAGGCAGTGAGCAAATGGGTCTCCGGGACATAATTTTAAAGTCAGAGAATCAAAGAGTTTGAAGAGTCCATTTAGGCCACTTTGTACAACCTTCTGCTTAGTGCAGGAATCTGAAATAAAATGTATCTAACAAACGTTTAGCCAGCTTGTATTGAAAGCAAACCAGCAAATGGGAGTGCATCAATACTTGCCACATATTTCTATTTAAATTATAGTAAATATCCCTAATATTGCATCTATGAATAAAATTAGGATATTCAAATTATATGCAAAAATGTGCTCTTTTTAAAGTGATGCATCTTTTGTTTTTAAGCACAGTGTGCCACTGGTCTCTCTAGATATTCTTCTTCACTTTTTCCCACCAGCAGACTGCCACTAGGTCACCTATCAAACAGATGACTCCCAAAAGGAGTTCAGTTGGGGGACGGGTGGGGAAAGGCAAGGGTACTGTTTTCTAAAGGTTTTGCTTTTGCTGGTGCTACTTTCTGCCTTTATTCTATTCTTACATACAGTAGTTTTAATATTTTGTAAGTTGCATAATTAGATCCACATTTGCTAATAGGAACAAAAATTGGAGTGAACATAAATAGATGACAAAAGAGCATTGCATCTGCTTTATAAGACACAAGCATTGATGGCCCAGAAGTGAATCATCAATGTTCTATTATCTAGAGCTCTGTCATTCAGACACTGATCAAATGTGTCTTTTTTCTCTCTCTCTCCCACTCCTGCTCTTTGCAGATATGTCTTGACATGAGTAAGATGTGACTGTTTTGTTTGGCTGGATTGGGGAACCAACCAACACATTTACTCCATGGACAATTCTCCTCAATCACTGTTGATTCTTGCATAGAGACGAATGTCCAGGATCAACTTGTTGCTTTTGAAAAGTGATGTAGTCTTCTTGAAAGGTACTGCCTGGATTAAAGCAAGACAGGAAAGAAAAACTGCTCCTGAGGCCACTGACAAAGCTGGTCTTGGAATGCTGTACATTAGCCAGTTTGACCAAATGTGGGAAATAGGCAACAGTGAGAAGTCGGGGCAACTGGGGGGCTCAAAGAAGTCAAGGGGGCAGCTGCAGTTGTGGGATCATAGCCCCACAGTTTTGTGTGCACTGTAACACATGTAAAAAAGGGGTGGGGCTTTGATCACATGCTCACAGCCACATCTTGACTTTTTTGACACCCCTCCCTCACAGACACCCCTGCTGATAAGGCTTGAGTGGCAAATGAGCACACCCATTTTAGAAGAGCAGTGTCTTTTCCTCCTTGATGCCCATCTTTAATCTATTTCCATGAACACTCTTTTACAATGGACAACAAGGCGAGGCATTTAAAAATATTTTTTTGTAATAAAGAAATAATAAATGAAGATTCTGTTTCAAACTGAAATGAAAGAAATGGGCCACCTGTTTATCACACAACAGGAAGATAGCTTGCTAAAACTATTATGTCTCTATCATAACCAACAGGCCTTTCATGGGTTGCGACTATTAATCACATAATTATCATTGTCTGTACTTTCTGCATTCACCGCCCCTGGCCTCCCTGTTTACTTCCACCTCCACCCTCGCACCATCTGCCTGCATACATCCCCAGCTCAGAATGCATTGAGTGAAATGGACTGTAGTCCCCAAAAGCTTATGCCATAATAAGTTTGATGGGCACAGGCTAACATAGCTACACCTCCAGAAATTCTGGCTAATGTCACTTTTACATTGCACTACATGGGACTGCCCTTGAAGAGTATCTGGAAGCTTTAGCTGGTGCAAAATGCAGCAGTGCGGGCAGTTGTGTGCGCCCCTAGCAGGGTACATGTTACACCTCTGTTCCGCAAGCTGCATTGATTGCCAGTTTGCTTCTGGGTCCAGTTCAAGGTGCCGTTTTTGACCTTTAAAGTCCTTCATGGCATGGGACCAGGTTATCTGAGGGACTGCCTCTCCCCGATTATATCCACTTGTCCCATCAGGTCTGGCAGATGACTGCAAGAGTTTTTTGCCATTATCTTCCAAAAGAAGAAAAGGACTGTCCATTATGCACCAGTTGGTACCAGATACCAGTGCCTGGGAAGAGTCTAAAGCAGGTCATAAAGACATTTCTAAGCATCTTGGAAACAAAGCTATCCTTACCAAAAGCCAGCATGGATTTTTCAATTACAAATCTTGCCAGACCAACCTTATCTCATTTTCTGACTGGATAATTTTCTTATTCTTATGGGAATACCGTAGATGTAATATACCTTGATTTAAGCAACACATTTGAAAAAGATACACCATTGTCATTGGCACACCAGCTAAGAAGATACATAGCTGGTTCAAAAGCTATATACCAGAAGTGCTTATCAATAGTTCCTGAACAAATTAGAGAGAAGGAGTAGATAGGATGACTCAGAGTTCAGTTCTGGATCTTGTACTGTGTAACATTTTGATTAATGACTTTGATAAACAGATGTAGGAAATGCTTATCAAATTTGCAATGATACAATGGGGTAACAATATTCTAGAAGGCAAAAATAACATTAAATATGACCTTAATAGAGAATTGTGTGAAAATTACAGAATGAAAGTTAATAAAGTCAAATGCAAAGTTCTTCCCTCAGGAAACAGAAATTTACTGCACAGGATGGAGGTTACTTGGCTTGTAACAGTATTAGTGAAAAAGAACTTGGAATAGTAGTTGAATAGAAACTAACTATAAATAAGCAGTGTCATGTAACTCTGAAAAAAGAAAACATAATTTTAGGCTGCAAGACCCAGAAGTATAGTTTCAAGTCACCAAAAATCACTGATGGATTGACTGACTGATTGATTATATGCCAGTAAGTCTTAGTGACCACATAGATAGACCTTTGCTAGGATAATCTGTCCCCAATCTAGTCCTCCAGGTCTTCCATTGCCTCTGTGATCAAGTCCATCCACCTTGCTACTGATTGTTCTCTTCTTCTTTCTCCTTCCATCATTCCCAGCTTTATAAACCTCTCAAGGAAGCTATATCTTTGCATAATATGTCCAAAATATAATTTGAACCTGGTCATTTGTGAGTCATGTGAAAACTCTAGATTTATTTGTTTGATTAGCCATTTCTTCGTTTTCTTGGCTATCTATATATGTTATTTGAGGAATCTTCCAAAACACCAAAGTTCAAAAGCATCAGTACTGTTTCTATTCTGCTTTTCTGAGGTCCGACTTTTGCTTCCACAGACGGAAAACCATTGCCTTGATTATTTTGATCTTACTGTAGTAGATATAGATATGTCACGGCACCCAAACATCTTTTCCAAAGCCTACCTTTCCAATCTGCAGTATATTTCTTGACTGCTGGTTCCTTTACTATCAATCCTAAAAGGCAGAAACTATCCAGCACTTCAATATCTTCATTGTCAATTCAAAAGTTGATTGTTGTACATGTTGTCATTATTCTTTCCCTCTTTATATTTAACCATAGCCCCATTTTTTCACTGTGCTTCTTGAATTTCATTACTAGAGCTTGCAGATCATTTGCATTTTCAGCTATCAAAGTAGTGTCATCAGTGTAGTGCAGATTATCGATGTTCCTTCCTCCAGTTTTAAAACCGTGATCATCATCCTCCAATCCAGCTTCCTTCAATATGTATTCAGCATGAGATCTGAACAAATAAAGAGTATTCAGCCTTGTGTCACTCCTTTGCCAATCTAGAACCAGTCTGTTTCACCATGTTTCATGTGGACTATGGCTTCCTGTGCTATGTAGAGGGATCTCATGAAGACAATTAGATGTTCTGGGATTCCCATTTTCCTAAGGATATTCCACAGTTTGTTATATTAACACAACTGAAGGGTTTCCATAGCCAACAAAGCACATGTTGACTTATTTTCAATATTCTTTAGGTTTCTCAATTATCCAATCTGCTTCAGCTATAGTATTTCTTGTTCCATGGCCTTTTCTCAAACATAATGCCTCTGTGTTCTGCACTGATGACACCTACCTCAAGCATTGTGGCCAGTTCAGGGTAACAAGGGTGTTCAGACAACTAGAAGCTAAATACTACAAAGAGAGAGTGAAGGACCTGGGAATGCTTAGCCATGAGAAGGGAAGTTTGATTGCAGAGGGTGATATGATAGGATTCCTCAAATACCTAAGAGGATGTCATACAAATGAAAGTCAAGATCTGTTCTCTATCATTTCAGAATGCAGGACACAGAATAAATCTGGGAATCTTTCTACAGGAAGACAGATTCAAATTAAATATTAAGAAAAAAATCTTCCTTAACAATAAGAGTTCATCTGTAGTGGAACCAATTAACCAATGAGGTCAAATAAAAACAAGACAAATATTCACAGGGGACACTAGTGGCAGGTAAACAATAAAGAGAGGGGAGACAGATAACTTGGGGCCTACAGGCACTGAAGGCCTGCAATAACAAGGGGCCCCACATTATTCCAAAAGAAAAACAAACCTGGGCATGCCAGCTGACAATTGAGAATGATAGCTGATTGGCTATACCTGATCAATGTTCACCAGATCATTGTGTCTGATCTCAGACTCTTTATTTCACAACTTGCCAGTTTTATCCCTCATACCTCTCAACCCTCATCCCTGCCTGTGATCTTCTCATTGTCAATTTGGCAAAGAACCATCTGCACTTTGTCCAGATGCACTGCTTGATCGATACTAAACACTACTCTGCCCAAAGGCTGGAGACCAAGGGTACCTTCAGCTCTTCATAATCATGGATGCAGGAGAGGGAAGCTCAATCCTCACTTGTGTGGTACCACCAGTCCTGGATTAACCATTAATCAAAATAAGTACCACAGAGTTTTTCCCTTAGCTATCATGCCCTTGAGCCTCATGTGGCGCAGAGTAGTAGGCAGCAGTATTGCAACCAAAACTCTTCCCGTGACCCGAGTTCAATCCCAGCAGAAGCTGGATTCTCGGATAGCCACCTCAGGTCGACTCAGCCTTCCATCCTTCTGAGGTCAGTAAAATGAGTACCCGGCTTGCTGGGGAAGGTGACAACTGGGGAAGGCAACTGCAAACCACCCCGCTATAGTCTGCCAAGAAAACATCATGAAAGCAGCGTCCCCCCAAAGGGTCAGACATGACTCAGTGCTTGCACAGGGGACCTTTCACTTTCACATTCATCATGCCCTTAACTCTTTCACTGCCACACTTGACTTTAGTTGAATTTTTTATAACTGTCTTTAACTGCTCTGTTTGACTTTAATCTGCATTGTTAAAAAATGTTTTCTTTAGCATGATGTGTGACTAAAGTGTAAAAGTTTGGTTTGAAGGTATCAGATATCACATTTATTTCTGTCTCAGGGCATGAGAGTTTCACTTCCATCAAGGGGCACCATTGTTGGGCTGTGCTTAGGGCATCACTTGGCCTTAATCTGGCCTTGGGTACCACATTTCCCAAGTTCTTTTGTGCAGGTTAGCATTAAGGTTGTTGCCACAAGACTTTATAGTATTGCAATAAGACCTTTATTTATTGTAATGGTATTATTATTATCATTGGGATGAGGAGCATCTGGGAAGTTTGTCTTGGGATGCAGGGAGCTTTATCCATGCCTCTGGAAGATGCTTTGATTTGGATTTCTGCCCTGAGCAGTGGGGTGGACTCAATCATTTAAATGGGTCTTTTCAATTCTATGACTCAAAAACCATATGAAACTTCCGCATTCATCTTCCCCTGATTTATGTAGCTGTCCATGTAAACTGCCAGAGAACATCTGTTTAAAACTCAGATTGCCCATACTTTGATATGTCAATTTCCCTGATGCAGGCTACTTTAACATACAGTAATTCCTTCCCCACAACATGTCAGGCTTTTTAAAAACATAATTACTATGGTTCATGTACAACTTTCACTAGTATACCTTCTTTTCAGGCCCAGCACCTTTCATCACTGGAGATTTATATCGTTGCCTGATTGCCTGGTTACCCCAATTTTCCCATGTCCTGTGACGTTGGCCTTGTTTCATCCTCAAGCCATGATTTAGGTGACTTTATCCCCTGATTTACTGCAAAACACAGAAAAGAGCAAAGAGAGTTAGGATAAAGCATGTGTCTACTGACACTCTTTCAATCACTATCACTACAACAAGTGCTGGGTTCCACTAAGGATAGCTTGATAGAAAAATATCAGGAGGTTTTATGTGGATTTTTGATATAGGAAAGTTAAATACATTGGCCTCCTTTGCCAAGAGCAGCATAAATCTGCTGATAACACTGATAACAGCATCCCTCCATGACAAATTTATTTACTACCTTCATGTACAGAAAATGGTTCAATGAAGCAAATGCCAGATGTACATTTTGTATTTTATCCAAATCCTCATCCAATATTTTATTGGTCAAGATACATCTTCAGAGCATTTAAACAACTATAGGGTGTTTTTTGTTTTGCTTTTTTTGAATTTTTTAAAAAAAATATATTCTAGATTATTTTATCCGTTTACCTGGTTCCATAACTATCCATTGGAATTAATAAGACAGAGATTGAAGCTAGACATTCAATGTTAAAAGGGTTGCACTAAAATGCTGGCTTTAGGCTAAGGCTGCTTGGCATTGGACTAGGGCACAAAGCTTAGGGAATCAATGCCAACCCTCCTTCTAAATCATTCTAGAAATGCAAATCTTTGCATCAGTGGGAGGTGGCATCATCAGTCAATATGACCTGGGGGTGCCATATACCCTTAAGCTGGCACTGGTTGGTTTAGCTGGCATTACATGCTCTCCATTGTATACAAGTAACATGCAGTAATATAAACTGCCCATGTCAGCACATTCAACCCAGCAGCAACACGGATGGACTGAGTTACAGTAGTGATGAATGCACCATTGGAAGATCTGAAAGACCAGGTTAGGGACAGATTGTCATGGAGAAAATCTATCTATGGGTTTGCTAAGGGTCAACAACAACTTGATGGCACATAATCAGTCATAATCATGTTAGCACATCCCTTATATTGACACTGAACAAAGGAGTCCATGCACATTGCATGCAGCCACCTGGAATACACAGAGCTTCAAATCTCTCTCTTGCTGTTTTTGACCCCAACATTCTTATATTGTGCAATTCTTAGAAAAGGACACTAGATGATAACAGATCAATCATGCAGGATATAAACAAAATTATAAGTTGAGACAAAATGTCCCACATTCATTCCATTTGCACATAAAATATATGATATTTTGGGTGAAGGGTAAGGATAAAAAAATGTATAGTTGGATGAAACTTTAATAGAGTTAATGAAAATGGCACAAAAGAATGTTTCCCACAACTTTTCACAGGACCAGGTGATACTCATAAAACAGGATGGCAAAGAAACGGAAGAGTCAAACAGAAATATATTTGTGGGATGGAAGGAGAAACAGATAATGATCTGAGACAGAAAGGAAATTGTGGTGAGGGAGGAAATGTGATGGGGACTGCTTCACAAGTCTGGAAATGTTTCATAAGGGACCCCAAATAAGTACTGAAGAATTATTTTCCAGATCTTTTGTCTTGGTTCTAGCTGTGCCTTGAGGAAGGGAGACTTGGGAACATGTTTGCTTCTCTGCAGAAGCATAAAAAGCTGTGCGATTTGGAGCTTGCTGATGAGTCTGCAACTCTGAGTCCTACTGGACATAGTGGCTTCTTATAAACCTGTAGTAAGCAAACTAGAGATTCAGAGATTAGAAAATCTACTGAACAGCAGGTAACAGGCTAGGACTTGTTCTATATCAGACTTCCCAAACTTGGTTCCCTCCAAATATGTTGGCCATTCTGGCTAGGGATTGTGAGAATTGAAGTCTAATATATCTGGAAAGCAATGAGTTGGAGAAGACTATTCTACGTATTACATAGATCGTTGAAGTACTTCATTTCATATTATCAACGGGAGCTATTTCTTTAAAAAAATTATCCAGCAGTATACTTCTTCCTCCTTTTAAAGAAAGAGACTATGTGAAGAATATCTTGCCATGAAAGAACATTAAAAAATGTGCCCACTATCACTGTAACTTGGATTCTGAAATGGAACTGACTTCTTAGAACTAAGAACTCTTTGAAGATAGACCAAAATAAATGCTATGACTTAGAATAATCTTCCCCAACTTGGTCTGTTACAGATGTTTGGGGACTGCAGTTCTAAGGAATCCTTGTTAGCATGATCAAAAAGCATGTTGGCTGAAAATGTTGGGCCTGGGTTGGCAGGATAAATTGAACCACAAACTAATTACTTTATTTACCCCTAGCATGTTATGTGAATCCAGTTTATATGACTACTTTATGATCTATGTGTCATGGAACCTCAGGCAATTAGATTATTTGAGTAAACTGTTGTTCAGTTAACTATAGGTTATTATGTTTCATAACAAACATTTCAGCAGAAATGAGGCAAAATGGCTTGCAACATGACAGAGCTGGGTAGTCCAACCTGCCGTTGAATTGGTAGATAGCAATTGGCAAGGATTAATCAGAGTCGCATAAAACGTTCCTCTGTGAACCAATGGGAAGATCTGTGTGGTTCCATCTCTAGTTTCCTTCTGATGTCTCTGAGAAGCCTGCAACCAGGGCATGAAATCAATAGACTCCTCTATTCTTATTCTCCAAAACCTGTTATTCAATAGTATGCTGACTTTTAAAGTGGAAGATCCAGTAACCTTTCATGGCTAATGGCCATTGATGAATCTCTTTTCCTCTTATTTAATTGATTTTATGCTAGTAGGAAGCCATTGCTCAGCACAGTCAAATAAATAAATAATCACACACAATGGGACTGAATGCATTTCATTATCATTCTCCAATTGGATACTTTCCAGATGTGTTGTATTGCTGTGGTTAATGGGAGATGGACTGGCTGGGGTTGAAGCAATACAGTCCAAAAGATCTGCCAAACACTGTGCTGGGAAATATTGTTATAAACAGAATGGAGAGCTGCCTCATCCTTAGAACATTTTTTTTTCATCTATCTCAATTTGCTCCAATTTTTATTCTAGGTTGACCCACCACCACCATCTCCTGATATCATTGGTGAGTAGTTCTTCTGAGGAAACAAAGCAACCTTGGACCATAGTGAAAAAAACAGCTCTCCTGTAACTCAGATGGAGTAGTTGCCAGCCCTTGTCTAGCCATGCCATGGATTGAAAAGAATGTGCTCCCTCATTGAGCCATAGTGTCTCTCATAATTATGCTTAGTAGTGAAGGAGGCAGAAATAACCTTGGGTGAAAAGAAGATAGAACACTCTGAAGATGTTCATTTAGTTTGATGCATTCAGTTGTATGCAAAATGTAACTTCCATCTTCAAGATCAACCTGCAGCTATTTTCCTTTGCCTTGAAGCAGTTGAAAACTATGATGTAGCTGAAGAAGAGCAGACATAACCAGGGTATGTGAGTAAAAACAGAATGATCAGAGCAGTGAATGAATGCATTTGTCGTATGGCAACCAACCCTTAGCGGGTGCACAATGTTGGCTAGTCTTGAGTGCTTTTCATGCAGTCAGTTTTTGTCTGCCTTGTTGTGGATATTTATATATTTCTTTTGATTCTTTCTTCAGAGAGGAGGCTTTGTTGCATGTGCACTTGCCTTCCTTGTGGCTAGTTGATGTCTTATACTTAGCCACATGAAACAAGTCAGTTCATTATCAGCATCTGGTGAAGGTTTTCTCTATCCCATAAACAAGGGAGACATCTGTTGGCCATGCTGTGTCAACCTAACTGCTGCTAATAAAGTTCAAGTTTTAATCAAATGCCATCCACATGAGATTTATCAGGATATTCTTAACAAAATAAACATCCCAGTGCTTCCTCCTTGGAAGCGTGTCCCAAATAAGTTCCCTCCTTACAAGAGCCATTTATATTGTTTACTTCTACCGGTAGCTCTTTTAGAGCTGTTTTTTGTGGATCTATCTTGCTGTTGCAGTTGTCACCCATACTTGGCCCAGTCTTTATTTACAGAGTCACAGAATTAGAAAGAACCATTTACACCATTGAGTCCAACCCCCTGTTCTGACAGGGTCCCCTGACCAGCACTTAGCAGGAAATCTCAGTCTGCCAACTTCATTCAGCCTAACTTGGCTGCCAGGCTCTGACCTGGCTTAAGTCTTTCTGACACATGGCAGGATGTGACCAAATAAGAATCTTTGCTACAATGAAGCCTCACTGAAGAGTTGATTGCCCTCTGTCAGCATGAGGATACAGATCCCCTCGTATAGTCACAGTTGTTTAAACCCATTGCTTATTCTTCCTGCCTATCAGACAGTTCAGCTGACTCTTTGTTGTGGGACACTTCATGGCCTAGAAGCCAAGTGGTTACTGGCTCTTGACATAACTGACAGCATTGCCCTGAGAAATATTTGCCCTCAGATTCTCTCTCGTTTGTTTAGTGTAGGAATCCAAATTAAAGTATCCCCAACTGGTAGTTGTCTAGCTTCCATCCAAAGACAACTAATAAAAGCAACCCCACTTCTCAGGATAACTGGTTTCACCACAGCTGCTAGTGTTAGGAAGTTCTTTTCTGTGATTGCTAATAGGAGTCTGCTTTCCTGTAGAATGTTGTGACCTGCATTCTGGAATGATGGAAGTCAGATCTTGACCTTCTTTGTGACCTTCTTTCAAGTATTTGAAGAGAGCTATCATATCCTCCTTCTGTCTTCTCTTCAAATGGCTATGCATTCTCAATTCTTTCACCCTTCCCTCATAACCATGTAAAAAAATGAATGGCTATTTTTCCCCCCAAAGGCTGTTTTCTCAGAATTTGGTTTCACATGTCACACTAAACCTGCGAGAGGCAAACTTTTGGGATTTTGAGAACACGCTGTGGGCACACCCACAAAACTGCTGTCATAGGAGATTTGCCTAATTTATAAAATGACTGCCAAAGTGGCATGTTACAAACCCAATCCAAAATAGAAGGCAAACTAGTCTACCTAACCACTCTCTACCATCTCTGTAAATAAATACAATGTTAGAGTCTAAGACTTTACTTGTAGCATGTCAGGTTCCTCTTTGATATTGTTAATAAAAAGAAGCTAAAAGAAAGTGGGACAAAAAGCCTGGTGGGCATCAAACAGGTATCTAGGGGCACATTGGACCCCATAGACACCTTGATGCTTACCTCTTCATTAAGTCATTATGTATTTTGTTTGGTGTTGGCTTAGTGTGTTGTGTGAACTCTACCCATTCTGGTTTGCCACTTATTGGTTTATATCTATGAACCAAATCAATTGTGGCTTATTGAACAAACCAAAATTAAATCACATTTTAACACCATAGTGAGTACTTTGCCATTAGAAGCTGCAATAGCATGATTAGCAATGCAAACATGACAACACAACACTTACTGATAAGAGAAAGCATAATAAAGCATCTATCTCCAAAACAATAAATAGCACCCAAACGTTCCCAATCAGAAAAAGTACATGTTTCTACAGACACTTGTGTCTACCTCATTTGAACTATAGTTTGCTAGACTATGCTGTGTCAAACTACAAGGAAGAAGATCTTGCAGACCTCAGTGATGGCCAATCACAAGCTCTACTTTTCTTTATTGTAAATAATTGTAAAAGCTCATCTGAGTTCTTCATTTAAAAAATAACTAAATGGAGCATTGATCAAATATTGTTTATATTACTGCTGTGCTAAAATCTGCTTTGGAATTTTGCAAGTTTTCTTCCTTTGTGAAAAAGGCTTTTGTTTTTCTCCTTTATTGTCAGGGTGACTGAGAGTTTCTTTCAAATTTCTCCTGATGGTATTTCTGAATTTAATTTTTTATTGAGGAAATGGAGGGTGCTACTGCAAATGTTGCTGCTTTTTTGTTATACATCCTTCTATTATTCTGGGAACTTCCTGGCTGCCCACACTTCCCAGTCTGAAGATGTCCAATGGGAAGATTTTCCTCATGTATTCTTCCTTTGCATTTAATTTTTATTTTATCTTTATTTATCAAATTTGTTACTGCACATCTCCTCCCATCAGAGGGACTCTGGGCAGTTGAATTATTAATTAATTAATTAATTAATTAATTAATTAATTGAGGTATGGGAAACCCCCAGGCCCCCAGAGTATGATTATACAATTTTTTTAAAAAAGCAAGACATTCACACTCAACTTGGCCACCTTGTAATTAAGTAAAGAATACCAGACTCCAGCTATGAAGATTTCACCCCATTTCAATTCTCCTTTCAACAACATTTCAACACTAAATTCTCCTTCATCAAATGGAATGAGAAGGTTAAAAAAAAGAAAGAAAGCAGGATACTTTTTCCACATGGGACTATTTTTAATGGTTATTGGTTTCAGTGTAGAGATAATTTTCCCTTTCTGGCCATGAATCTCACTGAATTATACTGAATGGCACTTTCTCTGGGAGCCTAACCTACTCTACAAAATTGTTCTGTGGATAACAATCAGTACTTCTGTAGACTGGATTAAAATATTTTTGTATTCTAGCATACATAATAGAGAGCAAATTTCCCTCAGTTTAATGGGAATCATTTCTGAGTAAATCTGTTTAGCATCACATTGCAAATTGTTGAACCATTACACAAATGTAAATTCAACTAATTTCCACAGACTTATCTAAGAAAAGATGCTGAACTCTCCAGAGAAGTACTTCAGCAATAATTCACATTGCAGATGTTCTTGACTGCAGTAATTTGTTTAATTCCATCAGTGGTTTGTCCAGAATAGATACGTTTTTCATCATCTTATTATGCTGCATTTTCATTGCTTCCAACCTGTCTAACTTCAGGCAGCTTTGACAGCTTAAAAACGGCAAGAAGTGGGTGGCAACTAACAGGCTGCTAACCTTTGTTGACATTCCAGTCTGTCAGGAGTTTGTTTTTGAAGCAGAGATAATGGTTAGGAAGTATCATCTTTTCAAGCAAAGGAATAAGAGAATATTGATTATTTCTCTAAGTTTTTTTGATCTTTCATTTATCTTAAATACTGAAGGATTCATATCTTTTTCCTCCTCTCCCCCAACCCCCATAGCTGCTGCCAAGAGAAATCCGATGCTGTATCACAGGGCCTATTTGAAAAACTACCTGTCTGCCCTTTATTATGTCATCTACTATGTTGTATGCCAATAAATATGGCTGGAATGTTGGTGCCTGGTAGGAAATTAACTGAGGATGTCATGTCCATACTCCATATGACAGTCTGAGTGATAACACTACCCCACTGAGGGTAGCAAATTTGGGAAAAGTTGATTGCAAAAGTAAGTTAGTTTTAGTAAAGCAAGGAGAAAGGGGAGAAGGCAGCAAGCAATGTAGGCAGAAATAGTGTTCACTTTGGAATAATCTGGATTTGCGGGGCCATCTTGGAATATTTGCTCTGGCAGAACAATAATTTAAAACTAGATGGATCTCAGTTTCACTATCTCCCACCTCTGATCTTCTTAATCTCAGGGACATTCTCCCTACTCCTCTTTATAAATTTATAGTGGTGAGATATTTTTTAAAAACCAATCAAAGTAAGATTCTTGCCAACCCTTATTTCTGGTCCTCTAAATCTCTTTTTGCAAAGGGATGCCCAATTTTCAGTGGCCAGGGATTGCATTTACTGTGTGGCAGAATGTAAGGCAATGACACCAAATGGATGGAGCTTTGTCACACATTTACACAGGAACTGGGAACGTTCATATTTTCATAGCTTTTATAAATTGCGGCAGGAGGGAACTGTGTTAAACCTACTTAAGTCTATCTGTCTATCAATCAATTATCTATCTACTTCCTATCATAGAACAATGAACAATTGATCTTCAGCAGCTGCAGTCAGGAACCACTCTTGAACCACATGCATCTCTGGAGCCAGGGCCGCAACTAGGGTCTGTGTCACCTGGGGCAAACATGGATTCCATGCCTATTTTGGCGCCCCCCCCAGCACTCATTTTGGTGCCCCCCCAGTGCGGCACCCAGGGCACATGCCCCTCTTGCCCCCCCCCCCCCTAGTTGCGGCCCTGTCTGGAGCCTCAAGTTGCTCATCCCGTCATAGGAATTAACATCATATATCCTGTTGCTCTGGGATTCACCCTGACATCAGGGCTTTCTGAACCCAGTGCAGGGATCCAGTCTTGGAGATCAGCTGACTAGATCCAGAGGCAGGCTAGGAATACAGCCTGTGAAGCCCAGGAGTCAGCCTGTTTGACAGGAGAATCAGGAGGCAATCTGATCCAGCATTCAGATATCACTTGGCAACCTTCTCAAGTGACCTCATCCTTGAAGGTAAGATATTTCTCTGATCCATTATAGAACTGTTCCTAATCAAAGTAAATAGCACTGAGCTTAAATGGACCAAATCACAGACTCAATATAGGAAAGGGGTATTGTCAGGAATAAGGCAAAGAAACTACGCTGAGCCAGGAATGAAGCTCTAGTCTATTGTTTCTACCATATAAACAGAATCTTGCCAAACTGAGCAAAACTAGTGGGCTGTAAGGGAAAACCCCCAGAAACTCTAAGAAGGGTCCTGCCTGAACTTCTTGGCCGGGCGCCCAAGGTCTTCTACACTGTGAATGTATTTTTCCCGCTGGAAGGTGCCCCCTCCTTCCTCACCTTCAATCTCCATAACAGGTATTGATCCTTGTGGATTCATTATAGACTGGAATCCAATAACTCTTTATTCTATGGATGGGTTTGCACAACATGTTAGGCTAAAATGTGAGTGGTTCACTGGTAGGTCAATGCAATGTATGAGCCTAACCAGTATGGTTAGTTATATGATTCAATGATTGGCTAGTGTGCTAGGCTAGTACTGGGAATATGTTCTGGAAACCAAGCCATCACATTATGCCATAATACAGTTCATTTCTTTGGGCAAACTCATTATGATAAAACAACTGCCTTCACTTCCGACCTTCAGGAGGGCCCTGAAAACCTGATTCTGCCGTCTCGCGTGGGGCAGGAAGGTGGGCGACCGTTCATGGGGTTGGCTCATGCCTTAGACCCCCTCCCACCTGATTAGAATTTTTAACCTCTTGGATTTTATACTTATTTATATTGTATTTTATATTTGTAATTTGTTTTTATAAGATCTTAATTGTCTATTATTATAGTCATAATTTTATTGTAAACTGCCCAGAGTCCTTCTTTTGGGGGAAATGGGCAGTAGCAAAATTTGAATAATAAATAAATAAATAATAAGTTTAGGGCTACTGGATCTGAGTTCCCAAAATCAGGTTGACCATTAGATGGCAGAAAAGAGTTTTTGTTTAGTTTTCTCTTTCTTTTTGATGCCATCTAGTGGCCATTTGGATTTTGCCACCCAGATTGGATAGATCTAATGCATACACCCTCCCGCTGTGTTTTGTAAATTGAAATAAAAATGATGGTTAGGTTAAT
The DNA here is from genome assembly GCF_035149785.1 of Candoia aspera. Lineage (NCBI taxonomy): Eukaryota > Metazoa > Chordata > Lepidosauria > Squamata > Candoiidae > Candoia > Candoia aspera. The sequence continues at coordinate 317,374,029 of NC_086153.1, forward strand.
CATGGACTAGTATTGTATGAACACAGCCAGTGTTTAGTCTGAAATGGATTTTGTTGGGACCCCAGAAAATTATAGCCCTATGTGAATATTCATTCTACTTTGGTCCAGGAGGACTAAAAATGAAGACAGACATGACACATAAATAAGCCTTTCTCTCTACATTTCCATCCCATCACTGCTCAATCTTCCTGTGTCAGGCAAGAGTCTGAAGGGCCCTTCTACTCATGATTGCTTGAACCAAGAATAGAAGTTTATGTAGGGCCAAACCTGATAAAGCAGGCTTCTGGTCACTCCAAGGTCCTGTTCCTGCAACATGTAATCAACCATAGCCCCAGTCAACTAACAGGGTCAAAAATAATCAATCTGGAAATCATCCCTGCCAGGAACAGCCTAGTATCCCACAAGCAACTATGCCAGATGACACAAGGCTGTGGTACCTCACTGGTGCCTTCCACATTGGTCAGGCTTTTGGCAGAAGCCATGGCTTGGCCAGTATAGCCTTGGCAGTAGGTTTTGCTATGGAGAGCCCTGCTTTTTCAATTGCTGTTTCTCGAGCTCCTTTTCTGGGACAACAAAGTTTGGGAAAAGGAGAAATTGACTGTGTTAGGTGTTCCCACAATACAACTGACTGGGTGGATTTGATTTAATTTAATCGTGTGCTTGGTTGAGGCTGTTTTGGGTTACATTTAACCCCATAGTGACTAGATCAACTGACCCTTTTTAGTTTAGTACAGTAGTAGCTTGCCCTGCCGGTGTCGGTGGGGGTGTGGTTTTCTCCTTGGTAGTTCCTTGATTAGGGTATTGTTTTCTGCTTGATTGTTTGCCTGGTGTTAATCCCTGTTTAGCTGGTGTTGGCTGCTGGACGGGATGTGTTCTGGTCTTTTTGTTTCCTTCTTAGCTTTTTTATTGTCTCTTTTGAATGGTGTGTAAATATGGTTTATTTCTATGTGTCTGGCAGGGCAAGCTACTGGCAGGGGAAGCTACTGGGAGCAAACCCCACACTCACACTGATGATGTTACCTAGTTGGGTAATGAAACATTTGCAAGCTCAGAGAGCATCAAAGACTCCACAGTTCAACCCTGAGCTACATATATTCTCTTCTAGTGGAATCTTTTTAGTTTCCTACAACACACTACCTCCCCCACTGGTAAAGTTAAGCATGTTGTGGACTAAGGCCAAAATCTTATTTATTCATGTCCAGTTAGTATAAACAGAGCACTACTTCAGCAGTTCTTGATCCACATGGGAAACTTAGTGACTGAGTGGCAGAGTGATGGTGATGCATTCCCTCATTTCATCTCCACTCTTAACCCTTTTGCAAAAAAGTTGTTTTGTGAGCTAATGAATGGAGGAATAATATTACAACAATGGAATAAAAATCACCATCATAAGGACTCACCAGGAATCTTCACAACTTGAATGCTAACCAAGGACCAGATAAAAGAATTTATTGGATCTGATCTATCAGTCTATTTACAGCACTGCCTCTGTTTTAGATCACTGCATCAAAAAAGCAGAAGAAATTTTATAGACATTGTCAGTCAGAAATTGAGTGGTAAGTTCCATTAAAAAAAAAAAAAGAATGCTCCAGTTTGATGTTTTAGGGAGTTTTCTCAGATAACGGTGATATTAATCAAACCAATGGTACCTGGGTAGCCAAAGAAATCAACCATAGATGGTGATAGAGACTCCCACAATTTGTGTCTGGTATTTCTACAGTTGAACTGTTTGCCGTTATGATGTCAGTACTTTGCTATTCTTCCCTCCATCTACCCCACTACATGGGGGTAGTTGTATCTATTGATACTTTTAAGGGTAATTTTTTAAAAATTAACAACATTGCTAATTAAATGTTGCTAACTTGAGCATTTGAATTTTGGGAGAAGTTCCTGGATAGCAGTCTCCCTAAACATTTTTAAAGCTACTCAAATAACTGATTCCATCAGAAATCTACTGAGGGGTGAAAAAAGAGGAAAAGTAAGTTATATAAATGGTTTCTTTACAGAATGGCGGAAACTGCCCCATGGGTTTCAGCCATCACAATGCTGTTCATAAGGATTTTCCTCCTTGTGTAATGATTGCCGATTCTAAAACACTCTCAGACTCATGAGCAGGAATGCAAAGATATCTGATTTATTAAAGAATAGTATGCAGGATCACAAAGAAAGCTGAGAATGATAAAAGCACACCAAATGCAAACTAAAAACCCTCGGTACAAATGAGATCCCTCCCCCCGTAGAATCTTCCCAGGCTCACAATCCCAGGTGCTCCTAACGGCTTCTGATGGTCCGCGGGAAAAGTCCTTGAGCAGAGCACATAACCCAAACACATTCCATTGAAATGAACATAGATATAGAGCTTGGTACAAGGTTTCACAGCAGCTCCCTCCCAAACAGAAACGTGTGTCAGTGCCATGGCATGTGAAATGTTACAATGTACAGTGCACATTGAAACAGTGAACATGACATACTGCCCCCCCAAAAGAAAGAAAACACTAAGCAGCAGGCTCTAAAGGGTACACCAAGTGGAAAAGGCGAATTAAATCAGGGGCATTAACGTGGTGAGCAGGCACCCATTCAGGATGAGGAAAGTGTTTCCATCGGACCAGATACTGGAGGGTGCTGCGAAGCTTGTGAGAATCAACTACCTCCTTGACCTCAAAGTGCTGTTGGCCATCAATCATGATCGGAGCAGGAGGAGGAGGTTGGGGATGCCAGCGGGAAGAGTGGTGGACAGGCTTGAGCAAGCTGCAATGGAAAACAGGGTGCAAGCGTTTCAAATTGTGAGGCAGATCCAACTTAACAGTAACTGGATTGATAAGACCAACAATAGGGAAAGGACCAATGAACTTGGGAGCAAGTTTTTTAGAGGGTTGTGGGGACTTGATGAATTTGGTAGATAGATACATTTGATCCCCAATCCTGAAATCGTGTTGCAAAGAACGATGCTTATCAGCTTGAAACTTGTAAGCAGCCTGGGCATCAGCCAAAGCCTGTTGAATCACTGGCCAGGAATCAGCAAGCTTAACAGCCCAGTCAGAGGCAGAACAGGATTGGGGAGGGGGTTGTGGCAGTTCAGGGATGGGAACAAAGTCATGACCAGAAACCACACGAAAAGAGGTTTGCCCGGTACTCTGATGGACAGCATTGTTGTAAGCCACTTCAGCAAAGGCAGCAAGTCCACCCAATTGTCCTGATGGTAGTTAATGTATGCGCTAAGAAATTGTTCAAGGGCGGAGTTCAAAATCTCAGTAGATCCATCAGTGTCAGGATGGGACGAGGTGGACAGTGCCTGTTTGGTGCCAATCAATTTTAAAAATGATTTCCAAAACTGGGAAGTAAACTGTGTCCCGTAGTCACTGACCAAATGGGAGGGGCTACCGTGGAGATGGTAGATGTGGATGAGAAATAGGCATGCCAATTGTGGGGCCGACGGGATGGACGCACATGGAATGAAATGGGCTTGTTTGAAAAAAAAATCTTTTACAACTCAAATGACAGTTTTCTTCTGACTGGGAGGAAGATCCACAATAAAATCCATAGAAATCTCATCCCAGGGACGGGACGGGCTGGCCACAGGCTGCAGAAGCCCCTGCGGTTTCCCCCCTTTTCGCTTTGACATTGCACAAGCAGGACAGGAAGCCACATAGTCTTTTACATCGCATCTCAAGGTGGGCCACCAGAATTGATGATGAACCAAATGCAATGTTTTAACAAAACCAAAATTCCCAGCAAATTTATCATCATGGGAATGCTGTAAAATGTCGGGTCCTAAAGTTTCAGGTACATAAAGGCGGTGTTGCACCCATGCCAGACCATTTTCAAAAGAAACAGTGTCTTTATTAGCTAGCAACCAAGTGTCAGATTTCAGTGCCTGGAGAAAGTCTTTCTGTAATTGGCAAGGAACTTGCACTTTCTGCTTCCCAGACTGGGCTGGGGGCGGGGATGCCTGCGCATGGGTCTGGCTCCAGGTGACAGCAACTAAGCCCAGTTGTGGTTCAGTGAGAACAGTCACAACCGCATCTGCCACGTGGTCAAGGTCCTGAGGTAAACGTGACAAAGCATCAGCCAGAAAGTTTTTCTTTCCCGGAATAAATTTTAACTGGAAGTTAAAGCAACTGAAAAATTGAGCCCAGCAAATTTGTTTAGGACTGAGATGCCGGGGGGTGCAGAGGGCTTCCAAATTCCTGTGATGGGTCCAAACTTCGAAAGGGCATTTAGCACCTTCCAGGAGGTGACGCCAGGCTTCCAAAGTGGCTTTTACAGCAAAAGCCTCCTTTTCCCAAACATGCCACTGGTGTTTGGTTTCAGAAAATTTTCTGGACAAATAAGCGCAGGGTTTTAAGTGATTTTCAGAATCTCTCTGTAACATTATAGCCCCAGCTGAGGAGTCAGAAGCATCAACTTGGACCACAAAGGGGTGTTCAGGATTGGGGTGCTGTAGAATAGGCTCAGCAGCGAAGAGGGTTTTTAACTTCTCAAATGCTGCCTGGCATTCAGGAGTCCAATTCAGCAGTGCCCCAGGGTTTTTTACTTTGCGTGTCTCCCCCAAGCCCTTGGTACGGAGTAAATCAGTGAGGGGCAAAGCAATCTCAGCGAACCCCTGGATAAATTGGCGATAGTAATTACTGAATCCGAGGAAACTTTGCAATTGCCTCTGGGTGCGGGGAAGTTCCCAACTTAAAATCGCCTGAATTTTTGCAGGGTCCATTTCAATGCCCTTGTCAGACACCCTATATCCCAGATAGCCAAATTAGGTCTTGTGAAACTCACATTTGGAAAGCTTGGCATAAAGTTTGGCATCTCTAAGCTTGCTTAACACCTGTTTGAGGAGGTGTTGGTGTTCCTCCTCGGTTTCAGTGTAAATGAGAACATTGTCTAAATAAATCAGGACCCCTTTAAACAAATGATCATGTAATACTTCATTAATCAATTGCATGAAGACTCCGGGCACCCCTGCCAACCCAAAAGGGAGGACTTTGTACTGAAGTGAACCCAGTAGACAATTAAAAGTGGTTTTCCACTCATCTCCAGCTCGTATGCGGATGCGGAAGTAAGCTTCACGAAGATCGAGCTTGGAGAAAATCTTGCCCTTAGACAAGTGAGCTAACATGTCCTTCATGAGCGGAAGAGGATACTTGTTGCAAATTGAAATGGAATTTAACCCCCAATAGTCCGTACAGAGTCGAAGTGTGCCATCTTTCTTTCCCGGAATAGCACAGGGGCCCCAACTGGGGAATTTGCAGGTTCAATAAACCCCCTTGACAGATTTTTGTCAATAAAGTCCCGTAATGCCTCAAGCTCCTTCTGAGTCATTGGATAAATTTTTAGCTTGGGCAATTGAGCATTGGGAACCAACTCTATTGCACAGTTTTCCGATGGTGGGGTAGCTGATCTTCCATTTCCCCAAAGACGTCTGCAAAGTCTTGGTATTGATCGGGCAAGCCTTCTAAATGTGCCAAACTAGGGTGCGGCTTGGCAATTGCAGCCCTTCCAACCCCTGCATGTGAAGCTCTCTCCACTGTAGGAGCTTGGTAAAACCCATCCTTAAAAGTCAGAGTTCTGTGTTCCCAGTTTATATATGGGCTTTGATAGGTCAACCAGGGGATCCCCAGAATTACCAAGGGATTGCCAACAGGTGCTACTACAAATTTTAAAGTCTCATGGTGGCTGCCCATTTGCATTGCGACAGTTCCAGTGAAATGGGTTGCCGCCACCACCCCCCTGCTGTTGAACCATCCAACTGTGTAAAGAACAAAGGCTGCTGGAGGGGGAAGCTAGGCAGGTCCAAAGCAGCAACCAGATCAGGGTGAATTAGATACCTGGAACACCCAGAGTCAACTAAAGCCCAGACCTCTGTAGTCTTTGTGCGGGAGCCCAATTTCACTTTTACTGCTAAAGTGGGACAGTCAGCACTCAACATAGCATCCTCGCGCCCATCCTCCTCCACCTGCCTGCAGGCGCTCTTCATGGCAGGTGGCTGGCGTTTCCCGCCGGCTTTTGGGCAATCAGCTGCTCGATGCCCTTCCTTTCCGCATCGGAGACACTGACTCTTTGCATAGCGCCGATCTCTCTCCTCTTCCCAGGCTCTATAGCCTGGCCAGGCAGCAGTTGCAGCACTTTGGGGTCCCCTCATGGTGGCTGGTGGTTTTTCAGGTCGTCTGGTTTGCATGAAGGTATGCTGAGCGTGCTCAGCCTTGTCGGCCAGACAGATCCATTCATACAATGACTCTGGGTTGTCTCTACACAACGCCCATCATAGGACATCCCGGTTGAGTCCCTCTTTAAACTGTTCTATTAAGGTTAACTGAGACCAGTCGGGGATTTTCCCAGCTAAAGCCTTAAACTCCAGGGCATAATCAGCTACAGACAGCTGGCCCTGGGTAAGATCCTTCAGTGCCTTCTTAGCTCTTGCCTTGGCCAGAGGATCCTCAAATGCAGCTTTAATGCCCCCATAAAGTCCTCAAAATACGCAAGTTCAGGGGAGTCAGCCTCACTTAATTGAACATACCAGTCAGCCGCTCGACCTTTCAACTTGGTGGCAATGGCAGTTATCTTAGCCTCTTTGGAAGGGAAGTATGCTCCAAACTGCCTCATGTAACTTTTAGCATTGGTTAGAAAGAAAGATAACTTGGTTGGATCCCCATCAAACTTGACAGAAGTCTTTCACCCCCACTCCTGTTGGAGTGGAACCGGCGGCTGCTTGAGTGTTTGGGCCCCAGGTTACGGTAGTTGTTGCTCTGCGGGGTGGAGATTCATCCTGAAGCTGTCTCCAGCCCTGCTCTGCCAGCGGTCTGGGTGGGAGGATGGGGGATGGTTGAGTGAAGCTGGGACCTCCATCGTGCCTCCCCTGCCCCCCCCAATGATAGAGACAGGTTTCTTAACATGTACTCCATCACTTCTATTTTGGCCTCCACCACTCTTAGCCTTTCAGGGGTTTGAGATTCCTCCCTCCCTCGTGTGTTAGGCTGTCTCTTTGTTGATACCATGGTAGATTCTACATCTGGGGTCAGTGGGAACCGATGCTTCCAGGATGCCTGGGACGTCCCTGGCTGGGGTTCTCCCATTGCATCCCAGGTGATCAACTCTGCGGGCGATTCGCTGGGTGCCGGTTGCTCTGGTTCTCCCCCATCGTTAGATTCCTCCACCTCAGGGCTGGAACTCGAATTGTGCCGGAAATCTGAAGGTTCTGGGGTGAGGCTCAGTTCTCTGCTCTTGACCGTCGACTCGGGCATCAAGCTCACCGGCTCCTCAAGTCCCCTGGTTGTGAGCTTGGACTCGGCCACCGTTAACTATTTTCCCTCACAAGAAACTGATCTTGGTAGGAGCTAACGGTACAACTTTAGTGATTCTTAGCTTTATGTAATGATTGCCTATTCTAAAACACCATCAGACTCATGAGCAGGATCACAAAGATATCTGATTTATTAAAGAATAGTATGCAGGATCACAAAGAAAGCTGAAAATGGAAAAAGCGCACCAAATGCAAACTAAAAACCCTCGGTACAAATGAGATCCCTCCCCCTGTAGAATCTTCCCAGGCTCACAATCCCAGGTGCTCCTAACGGCTTCTGATGGTCCGTGGGAAAAGTCCTTGAGCAGAGCACATAACCCAAACACGTTCCATTGAAATGAACATAGATACAGAGCTTGGCACAAGGTTTCACAGCAGCTCCCTCCCAAACAGAAACGCGCGTCAGCACCATGGCATGTGAAACGTTACGATGTACAGTGCACATTGAAACAGTGAACATGACACCTCGATTCTTGTGCCGTTAAAAGAAACAGGGGAATAAAGTCAGAGCATCCTCCAGATGGCTGAGGGTGGCTGAGAATGCTGAGGTGCACAGTTTCAGCATATCCAGAGACCATCAGGATGGGGAAGGCTGATCCGTAGTTTCAGGGGTAAACGTAATTCTTCAGGAACGGTGGGCTGCCACCTTTTCATTGCAAGATGCTAGTGGAGAAAGCAGTTTGCAGAGGTGAAGGAATGGATTGCTCTCCCTCTGCCGATCACAGCCTCCTTACGCATCATGCCTTAATTTTATTAGGGAAAGCCACACAAACAGAGATGCAGTGGGGCAGCACGGTGCTCTCCTCTGTAAATAGCACTCCCACCCACCCACATCACTTTACAGCGGAACCACATTACTTAGGATTCATTGGCTGTTAATCAGCTCTTAAGCTGCTGCCAGCTTCTTAGATTCATCTGCTGTCCTCAGGTAACCCCAGAGTAATAACCCTTCCAGCGTCCATGGAAGTCACACTCCATACTTTGCCTGTTACATCCTTTTCGACACTCTGCAGGGACCCTTGTTTTTCTGCACAACCAGCCTACTTCCAAACTTTCCTCTCATTTCTTTAGATTGTCCTGGAAAAGATGCTTCCCTACCTCTTTTATATACAAGTCTGCTCAATATACACATTTTTCTATACGTCTGTCTAATATAGTGCAATTTTATATATTACATGTGTGTGTATCTGTATCTGTCTGTCTATATGTGTATACGTCTGTGTGTGTATGTGTGTGTGTGTGTACACACACACACACACACACACTTTTGGAAGGTCACATATTGGTTTGGAAATGCAAAATCAGGTAACTTTGCATTACAATGTGAACCAGTTGATTTTTCCCCTTCTTATAAGCACTATTCATACTTACCTTTATATATTCCACTTTTCATTCAAAGGTGGCCAAAGCAGTGTACAAAAAGTAACATTTTTTTGAATAAAAACAATATGATGGTTTTATTAGGTTTTCTGCATCTTAAAGTTGCCAAGTTTGAAAAACACCACGCTATCTCTTCCCCAGTCTGGCTGGGGATTATGGGAGCTGAAGTCCAACACCTCTGCAGGGCACATCTATATTTGATTAAATCAGCCTGTGCTTGCATATAAGGGGAAAGGACAAAGAAATCTAAAGTGGGAGAGAGCCAATTAGTCTGCTCTAATTAACAGAAATTTATTTTTAAGGCTTGCCTGAAACTCTCAGCAGAGCATCAGTGACAGCACCGCTGCCAGTAAATACCTTGCACCTGGTTTCTGACAGGCTCCGACAAAACAAAAAACTCCAGAGGGGACCACAGCATTTCTGGCAGCTTTATCTTCCCCTTGGCATGCAAAGAGTTTGAGTAAATAGCAGGAGAGAGGGAGGGAAGGAAGGAGAGAAGGAGAGAAGTTAACTGCCAGCAAATAGCATCAATAACAGTGACATTTAATACCTTGCTGTCACTTCGAACTGGCAGTGCACTGGCTCTTGCGGGGGGTGGGGCTGTGTTCTGCAGGTGAGGAGGCAAATCCCAGGACAGCAGTATCAGGATCACTAATGTAAGATCCAGGACAGTGTCAGAGTCCAGCTTCAAGTACCAATACACTTTTCAAGTCATGATTTCCTAGATTTAGAAATAGTGATGTAATGTAAGTACTGTTGATGTTCTTTAGGACAAGTGAAATAAGGCAGGCAGAGAGAGAGCAAAGTTGTGTGCATGATATGTACCCTCTTCATGTAAGTCCATTAAATCTGTAGTCTAAAATATTCTAAATGCACCACAGAAAACATGGCAGTGGGTTAAACAACCCCACTTTCAAGCTCCTGGACAACAGCAGTGGCTGAGTGCTTGTGATCCAAAATGCCATCTTCGTTTGGGGAACAGTGCAGAATCATCCAGTCGCAGCACCTGCCCTGTTCTGAAGATCAAGTTGCACACAGCTCATTTTAAGATCAGTTATGACAGGCTGTGTGGTGACTTATCAAAAGTGCACTTATCTCAGATGGAAAATACAATGAGGGATATTACATTAATTTCTAAAATCAGAGATGCTAGGATATAATCTGAAATGAAAGTTACCCTTTGGAAATGAAAGATGTTAACTCCATTCCCAGGTGTGAGAAGGCTTGAAATGTTTTTTTTTTCTTCCAGCCAATCCATCTACATGCTCAATTGAACACATACACTGGCTGGGCAGAGCTCCATCAGACAGAAATCTGGAAACTTTTCCAGCCAATACTTCTGCATCTGAACAAAGGTTCCAGCAAGATGGTTAAGCTCTTTGCTTGACTGAATTGGTTTGCCAGAGGTAAAACTTTAGCCTGTTCTTTCAGGAGGTAGGCTGGTAGACAAGTAGGCAGCAGATCCTCAGCTGAGTAAACATTTTATTCATTAGTTCCAGGAAGAACTTTGAGGTTGCCAGCATACTTAGAATCCTGGGATATATGGAAACTCTAAAAAAGTTCACCAGTAGCTGACAGCAACCTCATGTGGAGTTGGAGAACTAATATGTGAATTTCCAGCTATTCATACTGAAAAGGGAGAAAGAATGGAATAGGAATTTTTATGCAGACTTTTGTTTAATTTCCAAATCTACAAGCTGATTTGGAAATGGGCCAAACTCCTCAATAAAATGTGAACCTGAGGAAATTAAATACCCATTCTTTACTGCACCCAAAGTTCAATACCATCTATTTATTTGTTTGTTTCACTTTCTCTGCCTTTCTCCTTCGGTGCTCAAAGCAACACGCATGTACCTCCCAGGAGATCAGCCATCTAGCAGCAGACTTTCATTAGCTTTACTGTATCATGTGCCTCCAATTTGTCAGAGTTCAAAGCAATTGATGGAGGGGACCATGGAGTTTAAAGCAACTTTCTTTAATTCCTAATGAAAGTTATGCTTCTAGCAGAAGAATTGGACAGCAGTGCTGATAGCTTCTGACTCTCTGAACTCTCCGATGCCTACAGATAAGTTATTGTAACACAGACAAGTCCAATGATGGCTTTTGCAGAGACAATAAAGAGAGTGGTTAAAATTAGACAACCAGTTAATATCCAGCAGAGAAACCCTTTTAGAGTGGATTGAGTTTTGGACTGTGTTGATCGAAGCAGCTCTTAACCAAACAGGATGGATTCTATTAAAGGCTCAGTGTCTGTTGGGGGCAGGGGGACTAGCATTATCCTGCACCTTGGGAAGTTTTGTTGAATTAAGCTCCCAAGGCAGGGGAGCTTCAAAGGAAAATGGACTTGCAGTTTGATCAAAGGGAATTAACAGTGCAACTTGCTCTTTTTCCCCAAAAGAGAGGAAAATCTCTCCATTATTTTTAATTTTATAGTTTCATTCTTTTACTGTATGTGATTAAGATGTGGAAAATGGAAATATGAGGGAGAAAATCATGTGTGTTATTTTAAAAAAAAACTTGAGGACTGATAGGATAAAGGTCTCTTTTTCTCCACTGTATACCTGAGAAAAGTCAGATTTACAATAGAACTACAGCTTAGAAGAAATGTGAGAATTGGAAATCTGGCAACTTAGTTTCCCTCACCTATGCAAAGGTGGTATGGATGGGTCAGATGTTGCTTTCATAAAGTCTGTTTTATTTCTTCATCTAACTGAGCTGTTTAAAAATGGAATCTGCATAGAAATTCACATGGAAATGTGAGAAAGCTTTTTTAAAAGAATTTTATTGAGTTTGAAACAAAGATTAAAAACTACAAAAAACAAAAAACGACAAAAAGAAAAACTAAAATGTGTGAAACACAAGAAAAAAGAATTTTGAAGATTACATAAGTGACTTCTGACTTTCAACAGCAAGAATATACAGCAATTTCCAAAATCAATCCCTTACTCTATATCAAACCAAGATCACATTATTTCTATAAATCCTTCCATTAGCACATATACAAACCACTAATGCAATTGCTTCTTCCCCTTATATATCAAAAAGAAAATATACATATAAATTTCTAAAACAACTTCCTTCCCCCATAGAACAACATTTATTTAATTGTTTCCTTCCTAGCACTATTCTATATAGTTCTGCCCACTATAATAAAAATAAAATTATGTTGTACTTTATTCATTTAGTCGCTTCCAACTCTTTGTGACTTCATGGACCAGCCCATGCCAGAGCTTCCGGTCGGTCATCAACACTCCCAGCTCCCCCAGGGACGAATCCGTCACCTCTAGAATATCATCCATCCATCTTGCCCTTGGTCGGCCCCTCTTCCTTTTGCCTTCCACTCTCCCTAGCATCAGCATCTTCTCCAGGATGTCCTGTCTTCTCATTGTGTGGCCAAAGTATTTCAGTTTTGCCTTTAATATCATTCCCTCAAGTGAGCAGTCTGGCTTTATTTCCTGGAGGATAGACTGGTTTGATCTTCTTGCAGTCCAAGGCACTCTCAGAATTTTCCTCCAACACCACAGTTTCAGAGCATCTATCTTCCTTCTCTCAGCCTTCCTTATGGTCCAGCTCTCGCAGCCATATGTTACTACTGGGAAAACCATTGCTTTAACTATGCGGACCTTTGTTGGCAGTGTGATGTCTCTGCTCTTCACTATTTTATCGAGATTTGTCATTGCTCTTCTCCCAAGGATTAAGCGTCTTCTGATTTCCTGATTGCAGTCAGCATCTGCAGTAATCTTCACACCTAGAAATACAAAGTCTATCAAATTATAAAAGTATATAAATTGTCTACTTTTATAACTAATAATACTACAGCAACCTTAACCCTATTAAACCTAAAAACCAAGCAATTATTATTATACCTTCTAGATACCTTATAAATCTTACAAATCAAACAAACCTTAAGAAAAGTCCAGTGAATCTTAATCAAAATCATTAAAGAGAAATGAAATCATAATAGCCTCATTATCAGTCCAATTATACATTCTTAAATTTTTACCCCACTTCCAAATATACTAAGACATTTACATATCTCCCTATTACACCCAAGGCATTTTTCTTGCAAGAATCAAACAGCCCAACTGCCCCCCTTAAAAACTCAAACTTCTCAGCAAACAAACTCCCACAAAACAGATACTCTTCTCTTCCATAACATTTCCTCAGAAAGCCATAACAGTCCCTCAGAAAAACAACCCTCCTTGCAATCTGCAGCATAGATTGTCGCTTTAACCCCTTCAGCACCGAAATATGGTCTTCGTCTGGCATTACTTCAGTGTCCTAACAGTCAGGATCCACACTGAGATGAGGAATAAGTCTCTAGTGTTTTATTACTGCTACATTAGACAGAAAATCCTAACAAACTAAAGAAGCGTGAGAAAACCCATACAGATAAACCCCAAAAGTCAAGGCGGGTCTGTTCTGTGTCTCTTTGAATGACTGCTCAACTCCTCACTACTACGCATGTGTTTCCTCCCCTGGATAGGGGCCCCCTCTTGCTCACCATCAGTGCTCATGACATTCAGTCTTGCTGCCAGTAGAAAGATCTCCCTCCTTGTCATCTTCTTCCACAACATCTTCAGCCAGATGACACACTTTAGAAATAATTTCCTCCCCAACATCCCAGATATTCTGCAGAATAGCCTGACCCAATCTGAAAAGATCTCTTTAACGGTCTGCTCAGGCTCACAACAAAACTCTGAAAAAGCTTCCTTGAGATCCTCCATGTTTCAGGCAGTAGATTATGGTGCCCCCTAGATACTTGACTCACTCAGGAGTTAATGAGCTAGTGAAAAACTTCCAAATGAAATTGGCACAAGAGAAAGTCTGCTAACAAGCAGGTCCCAATTGAACAGAAAGCTAAAAATTCAAAACAGCAAATCCAGTGTGTAGGGAAATATTCAATCCTTCAAATTCAGTACAAAAATGATAATAGGAAGGCAATTATTTATTCTCAGTCCTCCTTAAACTTTAAATGGGAAAACAAGCCAAAACTTTGAAAGATTTTAAAAATTTAATCCAGAAATAATGATAAGCACCAAGAGAGTCCGCTTCTTCTTACTGTAGAAAGCCTCTCTTAGGGTACAAAAACTTAAAAAGCAATAAATTGGGTGCTTTAGAAATGGGGTGTCTGGACTTAATGTCCCTTTAAGGGCTGCAGTGTACCTCGGAAATGGTGAATTTCCAGCCTCCTGGCAAAGTCTTACCCATTGATCATGCATGCTGTTGTCCTGATCAGACTTAGAGGCAGCCAGGTGGATTAAATATCAAAAATACTCTTTATTAAATAACTATTTACAATAAATATGTCCTTAGAATCAAGAAAGAACTGAGTTCAATCAAGACCAACTTGGCAGCAACAAGGAAACTGGCAAGATTGCAGGAGGAAACCACAGCAAGGCAGTGGAGCAGGACTCTTTAACAGAGACTGGAAGGCTGGGAGAAGCTGGAATGCGAGACGCTGTTGAAGCTGAAGTCGAATGATCTCGAACTGGAACTACACTCAAAATAGGCTGGCACCGGAACACTGGGCGGGGCTGACCGGAGCCCTGGATACTTCTGGGATCTAAGGACCAGACTGGACTGGACTCGATGACTCAGGCTGGACTGGATACTGGAGACTGAAGACTCGTAGCAAGGCTGAAAACTTGGAGCAAGACTGGACTCGGCTGGAAGCCACAGACTAGGCTGGATACTCTGAACTAGGAACTTGGAGCAAGGCTGGACTCCGCTGGAAGACCTGGACTAGGCTGAATACTCTGGACTAGAAACTTGGAGCAAGGCTGGGAACTCGGAACAAGGCTGGACTCAGCTGGAAGCCCTGAGCTAGGTAGCAATTTGGGTTCACAACTAGATAGGTGTGAAACTCCTGAACAAGGTCGAGCACCCAAAGAGCAGCTAAACTGGACTGGAGAGCCTTGATGAGACCAGAGGTCAGAAGTGCCCTGAATCTGTACTGAAGACCTGGAACTAAGCTGCAAGCTAGGAACATTGTAAGGCTGCACTGAAGGCTCAGGGTGAGGCTGTAGACTTGAGACATGACAAAGCTGGACTGGAGACTCTGGACATGGCTGGAATCTCAAAACAGGATGAGAAGTGTGCCTGAAACATGTACAAGGTGACCGTGGGGATCTGAGGCTGGATGCAAGACTGAGGTTGCTGGGTTCAGCGAGGAGGAGATCCTCAGTGGCAGCAGAAGCAGGATTCAAGTCCTCTTCAATGGAGAACGCTAGCACTGATTCCTCTTTGGTAACAGACGCTGTCTCCAATGCTGGTAAGGACTCTTCTGCAGAAGCTGCAGGCTTGTAGGATCAGTTGTCTCCAGCAGCTTGCTCCTCGAGCTTCTGCCTTTTATGCCGATCCTTTGCACGCCTATTCCCTTCTGCAGCCAATCGGGCTGCCTTCTCCTTTGCGCACTTTTCTGCCCGTCATTGGTGCGTGCTGATTGGAGGATTCAAATCCTCCTCCGAATATTGGCCAATCAGTGTCTTTGACTCTTCCCACACTGCTGACTCATCTCTAGGTTTTGCTTTCCTGGTTTCAGCCCGGTCAGTTTCTATTTCCTCCTCTGACTCAGAAAGAGTTTCGTTTTCTAAGTCAGAGGCTGGCTGGATTCTCACAGCTGTCCATGATCTCTTGGCTGCAACTCGCCATCCAGAGGATGAATGGGTCGATTCCAAGCATTTTCCTTTATCTGAAAAAGTGCTCTGGGCTATAGGAGAAACCAGCCTGATCCCGGAAAAACTGCCAGAATGCCAGTTCTGCCCATGGAGCTCAGGGGCACAGCTGTTCAGTCCGCCATATTCTCACTGGAAGGCTTTCTGAAATGTGAGAAAGTTTTTAATGCACTTTCTCACAGAATGCATATTTATTGCATTTGTATCCCATCTTTTTTCTGGGAGCTCAAGGCAATGTACACTTTATCCTTACAACAGCACTGCCATTTAGAATAGGCTGGGAGTTCAAACTCAGTGTTAGGGGCAGCTGCAAGAGGGGGCTAAAAAAATCAAGTTGTGGCCACTTTTCATGTATGACATGTGAAAAAAGGGGCAGGACTTGAAACACATGGCTGGGATCACCATTATGGGCTTCCTGTGGATGCTCCTGCCCAACAAGTTCCATAAACAGGTGGGGATATTTCTAAATATATTTTCTCTCACTGTCTCCATTCCTAAAAGTATTTTATCCAAATATTTTTTGGATTGGCCAAGGACGTCAACATTTAAAGAAGTGAAAAATCCAAATGAGAGTCTCATCCTGACCTGCAGAGTGAAGAGCATCCTCAGAGCCATAGAAAAAGAGGACCAGCTCAGTGCCAGGGATCATCACTTCTCTTGCCCTTCTCATTTCTATTCAGACAAGTCACACAAGGGTAGAAAGCAAAGCACAAGGAGACTCTTGTCACAAAAACATGGAGGGGGAGTACCACTGTAGTCCCCAGTGCTTTTTCTTAAAAGAATCATCCAGCAAGTGAATCATTAGGAATGCCAGATTTGTGTATGTGTGGGTATGTAAGGATGTAGCTGAGATAACGAAAGACTAGAAGGGAAATCAGTAGAGTACATTCCATTCCTTTCTTCTGTTTCTTTTTCTATTCTTCCTTTCCCTTGCCTCTTTATTTGATCATACCACCAGGGTGCATTAAGATGCTTTCATCTATCCATTTAAATTAACACGTAGAAAAATTATGAAAATATGTATCCAATTTTGGCTTCCCTCTCGTCAATCTGTGGTCCCAGGGCCTTGTGTGGCCCCCGGAGACTTTCAACCTTGGACAGTACTACATGGCCTTTTCTGTGGTGGCACCAGGCAGTGAAATGCACTCCTAGCTGAAATCAGGGGGTGCCAGAGCACTGAAGGGTTTGAGGCATTTGTCCAAAGTGCGCAGTTGACTAGAAAAATGTTTCTCTTCTCATATGATTAATGCATTATGTGGATTTGTTTTCATTCCCTTTGTTTTTTTTATTTTAAGTTGCTTTGAGTTTCTTTCTCTCTCTCTTTTAAAAAGCTGTACTTACTAAAAAGCTAGACTATAGTATAGTCGTGTCTAAATAGTAAGTATAGTAAGCTATACTTACTATTTAGACATGAACTAAGCAAATAATATTGTATTAGAGATAGCTCCCACACTGCAAGGCTCTCTGAGAGTCCAGGATTTGGCCTAACACAGCTATGCCCCATTTTTTCCTGGAATATTGAATGACAATTATTCAGTTAAATGAGAGAAAAGAAAGGGCTGCTTTTGGATGGAGACTTCATCAATTTCCAACTCTATGACTGCTCCAGTGATCTAGCCACTAAGAGCCTTCCACATTGCTGAGTTAAAGTTCTATTATCCACCTATCCTTCAGTCAGCAGAATCCTAGAAAAGCATGAAATTTGCTGCCCCCAATTGCTGATCCCTATCCTGCCTCTACTGCATCTGTTCTGATTCACTGCTGAATGCTACTGTCCTAATTATTAGTGTGCAGCATGGGATGGGCAAAGCAATTGTTTAGTATTTTAGCTTCGCTGTCTTCCTTCTTCTGCTTGCCACCAGCTGGTGGGGAAAGCATCAGGCATGGGGCAAGTCTGGTTGCAGGACCATATCTAGGCTCCTTCCTAGATACTAATCAGAGTTGAACACATTTGGAAAAACCCCAAGTCACGAAGAAAAGACACTGAGCTACCAGCAGCACTTTCTGTCCATATCCATTCCTTTCTTTATACAGACAAATGCCAACTTCTGCCTTCTATTTGATATTTTTGTTGTTTAATGCCCACTTCATCAGATGTTAGCCTCTAACACTGTGTGCACATGGGCCTGAATCTGTACCTATACCTATAGATACAGAAAAAGTAAAAAGGAAGATAAGAAGGAAATGACATGTAGGAGCTTCAGGCAGTGTTCTGTAGGAAATGGCCATTCACAAAACTGTTCTTTGGTGTGAAATACACATTCTTGCACTGGTGACTTGAATAACCCATAAAGACTGTGTCCCCATTAAAAAATATCCCATTGGGGAGGGGTGGGTTGTACAACACATCAAACCATAATAGCCTGGGATCACATACTAGGCTAGACAAAAAACCAACCAAACTTAAAATTATGCAAGATTAGCATGATGAACAAATACAACTACCACTCTCATGGCTAATCTAGTTAAGTGTGTTGTATGAATATAGTCATAATGTGAAAACAAATGGTTTCAGTTCAATTCTTGTAAAACATAGTTAAAAATCAAGTCTCTATTGAATTGAGAGCCAGTTTGGTCTAGTGGTTAAGGTGCTGGGCTAGAAACCAGGAGACTGGGAGTTCTAGTCTGCCTTAGGCATGAAAGCTGGCTGGGTGACCTTGGGCCAGTCACTCTCTCTCAGCCCAACCCACCTCACAGGGTTGTTGTTGTGGGGAAAATAGGAGGAGGAAGGAGTATTAGGTATGTTCGCTGCCTTGAGTTATTTATCAAAATAATAAAGGTGGGATAAAAATTAAATAAATAAATAATTCCTGGTGGCTTTGTGGACACATGCATTCCATTTTCTTGGCAATTGTCACTGCCTTCTTTTGGAAGATGTTTTATTATTATTATTATTTTACTTCCCAGTCTATCCTACAACCCCGCTGTTCCTGATAATCTCTCATCCAAGTACCAGTCAGGCTCCCAAGTCCAGATAGGCTCAGCAAAACATTGCCATCTGCTAAATCTCCTAAACATTCCAGCCCAGCTGTTTCTCCATGAAGATAGCTTTTGTAAGTTCTTTGCCCAAGGCTAGTCATCTTGAGGGACATTGTCCTTGGGAATTGCTGCACATTCCTATTGGTTTTCTAATACTGTCATTTCTGGGTGCCATTTCTGAGTATCATTTCAGATTTGTATTCATTGGGGGAGGTGGGTCGAACTGGGAAGTTTATCCAATATGATTGTATATTGAGACTGCTGGCTTTTTAATATAGGGAGATACTATTAACCAAAGAGTTTTCATAGTCAACAGCCTTTAGTGATTAGATCATACTTAAAGCTTCTTATTAATCAAACATAAGGAACACATACCACACACATGGCCACACACGTCAGTGCCAATACAGCTACAAAACTCTTTATATAATAAATTGCAAATCAAGGGTTTTTTTTTCTTTAAAGGTATAGAATTGCAGAATTATGGATTAAGAATCAAAGTTCCTGACCCAACTTTCTTTGCTCAGTCACCTATATGTAACTGATTCAAATCATCTCTGATGGATATTTTAGTACATTTTAATGACTAATTGAATTAGCAATTGATTTGTATAATGTGACCTTCTTGAAAGATGAAGGCACAATCAGCAACCCACTAGGGGATTTGGATTACTCAAACTTCAGAGCACTGGAATAGAACATAGAATCCTGGCTATTTTCTGCATGCATGCTTGTCTGCTCAGTTGCAGGGAAGACTGAACAAAAACAATTCTGTATTTTTTTGTGAAACTGTCAGAAGTGCCCAAATGTCTTCCTTTTCCGGTATTTTTCGTAATATTACAGTGTAATGTAGTAATTAAGATGTTGGGTTAAGACTAGGGAAATTGAAACTCAGCTATGGAAGCTTACTGAGTAACTGCAGGCCAGGCACTATCACTTAACCCAGTGTTTCTCAACCTTGGGAACTTTAAGATGTGTGGACTTCAACTCCCATGCTGGCTGGGGAATTCTGGAAGTTGAAGTCCACACATCTTAAAGTTCCCAGGGTTGAGAAACACTGCCTTAACCTGCTATCCTACAGAATTATTGTGAGAACATGACTTGTCCAGTTTCTTTTGCCTCCTGAATTGATCATTGTATGCCACCTAATTGAAACTCCTTCCCCAGTGCTCCATGTGAAGGGTTGTAATATGATGGCTTGTACATGGTATAAGCATGAGGAAAGTCCCAGAAAAACAAAGGAGCAGGCAAACCAAACCACCTGATGATCTTGGAGAGAGAGGGGACAGGTGACAGAAACCATACTTTCCTTTGCTGTGAAGGGAGGCAGTATATGGGCCCAATAAAGGCTACTGTTTGTGGTACATGGTGTGAGTATCTGTAATTAGAGCGGGTCAGAGACCTGTTAGTAGAGAAGAATGTAGAAGTGCTGGGATAGCCATAGTAAGGTCATCTCATAATGTTCTCAGGTGTTCCATTCTGCCTGTAAAGGTCACAGTCTGATTTACATTGCTTTCTTTATCATTCCTATGTAACCGTTCTGAGGTATATAACCCATAACGTTTCTTAGTTCAGCGCTTTTTTGCATTCTTTTGGCCAGGAGCCCAGTGATCACTGTAGTTGCACATGCCAATAAAATATACTTTGTTGCATCTAACTCCTAATGCTTTGGATTCTTATTTGGCATTTTCCCCATGACACACATCTTCCCCATCATTAGCCATCACTGTAATTCAACTGTGGTTCAGAAAATGGAAACCTCTTTCTATCATGAGCACAAAAGAATTGAACATATATATCGTGATGTTTAAGACACCATGACATTCAACCATTCCAAATACCATTGGCTCTTTCATGGCTTGAAAGCAAATTAGTATTAAGAATGAAACAGCAGTTTGAAGATGTTCCAGTCATAAAGGGCGATATGACAGATGTAAATTTATGTACATGTTGTAGTTTGGAAAATGGAGACTAGGGGGCAATAGTGCCCTAGCTAGGTTAGTTTTGAAGCACATTTATGAAGGTCAGTAGTACAAAGATGCACTAAGGTGCTTGACTTGATTGGCTGCCTGTGATGTCAGTCAAGCCTCTGAGGAGCAACTAGTGGTAATCAGTTAGAGACAGACTATGTGTCTCAATGTTCTAGGCAAAAATTGTTCATCTTCTATGGAGAGCTTCCAGGTACATCAATCAGTTGGGCTAACAGCAGCTGCCTGAAGCTGGTAGGCATTATTAATAGGCTGACTTAAGCAAGGTGCACAAGTGTGTTCACATATCTAAGAATGTTTGTAGGTACATATCTGTATGCATGGTATGCTTTCAAATAGTATGCCAGAAGTTCAGTTGCCACAATTCTTATTGTACAATATACATGGTACAAACCCTGCCCATGACAAATTTAAAAGAACTAAATATAGATAAGATATATGTCTATAGGGAACTGAGACCCAGTCCAAAGGAGTTTCTTTGGCAGCAGAGAATAACACCAGCAACAAAGCTTTGGTCCCAACCACCATCACAACAGTAATAACAATTAAATGGGGGTGGGTGATACACTGGAAAAATAATGATACTGTACTTTCCACAGTATCTGTGGACTGTATACAACTGACCTTCCTGTTTTTAAAGGACTACTTTTTTCCAGTTCTCTCTTTTATATTCTAAGCAACACACTACTGGACATTCAATTATTATATTTGGTGGCAATAAATGCCTTGTGATAGCTATGTTGTCTCTCTCATCTTCTCGATGGTCAACAGGCTATTATTTTAAGTTTAGAACTGATAATTCTCGACAGTAAACAAGGAGAGACTTTTTCTTAAGAACAGGACTCCTGGCAACTCTCTGTTTTGTTAAATATACAAAGGTAATTCCAAATCATAGTGGTATGCCTTGGATTCAGCTGAATCCAGGATTCTGAAGTAGAAGGCAAGACTTGGAATGGGTGTTGATTTCCCTGGATGGAGGGTTATTTTTGTGAAAGACTGTGATGTGGAGGGAGGAGGGAAAGGGAGAATTGGATTTTAGTGACTGACAGGTCTGTTCCCAAATCAGAATAGCCCTTATAATTGGCCAATCTTTTATTCCCCACTGCAGCATCTTGGCAAATAGTTTGTGGGAGAGCAGAGATCTTTAGGTTTATTCTTTACTCTCCCTGGCTGCACCTCATGGTGGTCATTCTCCTACTCTGAGTGATAACTGGGAGTTCTATCAGTCATTCCGGTGGCAAGTATGCGGTCTACTCTGGCCACTAATCTACGTCAGAAAATCAGGATACCATCATTGTTCTCGCAGCCCACATTTGTAAGCACTTAACCTCTTACACGTGTCTTATATTCTGCTCCACCCTCAACAATCAATGCCTATGTTCAAGAAGGAGCACGATATTCCTTATGAACAATTCTTCATTTCGTAGCCCTGCCCCAATTAGCTAGTCTGTGTTTTCCACAGAAATGGCAAACTGAATTATATTTTGTCCAACTACAACATTACAAGAACAGTTAGTTTAATGGATGGCTGCATTAAATAGAGTCTAGTAGCATCTTTCACATTAAGATCCCATTTGTTTGGGGTAGATGCATCTAAAGTAGGCATCTTTCCCACCTACCCATGTACCCTAGTTTTCCCTACACACCTGTGCTTAACCTCTCCATCTTCTACGTCCCTCCCTTCCTCCACATGACCCATCCAGCCACAGCTTCTCTCTCTCTTGCCCACTAGGCATGCTCAGCGTTTTTCCCCAACTACTGTGCATCCTCTTCCTACAAAACTCACCTACCAAATGCTATTCTCACCCACCATCCCCTTACTCTTTCCTAGACATCTATTCACCATGCGCCCATCCAATAGGCATTCTGCCCTTTCCTCCTAAAATGGACAGTGTACAGTGTGGATTGAGTACAAAGTATTGATCTCATGCACTTCCTCTCTTCCACCCACCCATCCTGTATACTCAGCCTCCTCCTACCCACCCACCTACTGGATTCTTGGCTGCTCCCACATCCACCAGCACCACCCATTTATCTTCCCCTGGCCTATCTCCTCCAATCCACCCTGCACTCTTTTTAAGGGCATTGCAAGTTAGGGAAAGTTATAAACAAAAGGGGCTGCAGATTTTTAAAAATGAGTCTCTTTTGACTCAAGCTCAGTTCCTGGAGATTTCACGGAGGCATCCATGTAATTTCATTGGCAACAATACAGAAGTAGTTTTTCATTACTTTCTTCCAATAACTTTTTCTTTTTAACTTCCCAGTATAGTGTACAGCATTGTGTTTCCTGTAAGTCTCCCACCCAAGTACTAATCAGGCCCAATCTTGCTTAGCTTAAAATTCATATCAGTCACCATATTTCTAGTGATACTTCCATTAAGAGAATATTTTAAAAAGTGCAGTTTACAACATCTGCACCAATTTCTATGACTACTGATAAATTTCATTTCCTCATAAACTTCTAGCATTCTGCTGGTAAAAAAGAAGAAAAGTTACAGTCATTTATGCTTTCCCAAGATAGACATCAATTCCTTTACAGCCAGAAGACATTCACGGGCCCTGGAGGTGTCTAACCCTGAGCTTGTGGGAAAGCTGGAGCACCGTGTAGCTTAAATATCATCAGCAGATTAATTACAACTAGCTCCAGACCTGCAAATGGTTCTTCCCAGGGGCTTGGTATAGATGTTTCCCATATAATGTGGAAAATGAGATAGGACACTGCAGAATTCCTCAGAATCTTAGGCGAGGGGGAGGGAGAAGAAAAATTAGAGAGAGGTGGGAATGGAACCACTTTCAGTGCCTAGCGTTTCCAAATGCTCCAACAGGAGATCATGGCATCAGCAGCAACTGAGAGATCCAGGAGTCTTTCTCCAGGTATAAATCATCATCAAGATGATCAAGGCTGTCTCCATATCCCCATCTCTTGGGGGAGATGGGCAGTAATCAAATTTGAAAAATAAATAAATAAATAAATAGATAAATAAATAACTAACAAACTGGATCTAAACCCAGATCTGGATTCCCAGCTTCTGAGCCCAACAAGCTGCTCATAATACGATACTAACCAAAGCCCAGACTGGGGAAGGCTTGCTTGGTTCTATTTAAGGAATTCTAATTTTCCTTAACCGTTTCAAATAGGCAGCCAGAGCAGGGCTGTGTGTCAGATTGTGCCCTGTCAGGATTTGCCTCTCTCTCTTTCTCTTTCTTTGGCAATAGGTGCCTGTTTATATTTAAAAGTTTTGGCTGTAGGATGCTGTGTTGATTTAGCACTGCAAAGGCTGCCAGAAGTCAGTCTAGGGGTTTCTATTTAATTTGGCTAAAGCCGCAGGTTTCCTTGAACATTACAAAGGCATCTTTTCCCCACTGCCAAGATGGAGCAGAAGTAAAAGGAGGAATCTGCATTCTAAACATGTTTTCTCCAAGGGTACCCAAATGTTGCCACTTTGATGCGAAACTTATGGGTAATTAAGGCTCAACATTATACCCTTAATTCCCCGCCAATGTTAGAAACAGAGGATGACGAAAAAATTCAGGAGTAGCAGCTGCTCTTTTCACAGTGATACAATAACTACCACGTTAATAGGAAGGGGTGAGTGGGTGGAATATGGAGGGAGGGAGGGAGGGAGAGTGCAAAAGCACCTGCTTCTGTAAATGGTGTTCAAACACGGTACAGCTAATCTTCTGCTGCCTGTCACATTAATTGTTACAAAGCTACAGTTGATATAAATCTATTTGTCCCTTGGCTAAAATTAATCAGGTTTTAAGCACAGCATTTATCTCAATGTAGTTGTGGGGGGTGGGGGGAGAATGCTTTGGCAAAATTTATGCCATGGGAACTGGCCATTAGGACAGCTGGGATATTTATGATGGCCAAATCTTCTTTTCTGGAGAGGGGGGAAGGATGAGGAGACTCTTTGTTGGCATTTTACCAGCAGAATAGCAAAGCTATCAGTTCATCGCCTTGATCTAAAACAAAATGCATAGAGAGACAAATATCCATCACCGTGTAGTTCTTGATGCTTCTACTTCACTTCACACTGTCCTTTTCTCGACATCCTTCTGAAAATCATTTTTAAACTCATATTCCCTGACTTTAGAAAAGAAGCCTGTAATAGTGCAATCATAAACTTGGTTTATGTAACAAGAGTCATTGGGTTCCAGCAGGATGTATGTAGGTTATCACAAGCAAGGTTTATAGCATAGTGTTTGTTCTGCTTAGCTTGTAAAGTTCATGTATATATATATGTAGGCCAGAATGAGCATAATTAATTTCCCCCTATTCTCTCTCTCTCTCCCTCTCTCTCTCTTCGCATATATACATACAGTATATATGCACACACATTGTCGGTTTGAGAAGGAGACTCAAAGATAATTGAAACCTTGCATTGGGAGGGGGGAACCTTGACTCATAGAGGCAGTACATTTAAAAGGGGCTTTTTGATGAACTAAAGTCCAGAAAAGTTAATGTAAAATAATACAAATTATTAAGAAAGAAATCTGAATACTTTTTATTTATTTTTATTTTTTATCTTTCCTTTATTATTTTTACAAATAACTCAAGGCAGGGAACATACCTAATACTCCTTCCTCCTCCTATTTTCCCCACAACAACAACCCTGTGCAGTGGGTTGGGCTGAGAGAGAGTGACCGGCCCAAAATCACCCAGCTGGCTTTCATGCCTAAGGCGGGACTAGAACTCTCATACCACGCCTGATTGGCTCTTGGGCTGAGAGAGAGGGACTGACCCAAGGTCACCCAGCTGGCTTTCATGCCTAAGGCGGGACTAGAACTCTCATACCACGCCTGATTGGCTCTTGGGCTGAGAGAGAGGGACTGACCCAAGGTCATCCAGCTGGCTTTCATGCCTAAGGTGGGACTAGAACTCACAGCCTCCTGGTTTCTAGGGAGTGTATGTGTAGTTTATGTGCATGTCTCTCTATGCACATTCATGACCAAAGAGACTCATCATTTAAAACAATTTATCTTCATTCTGATTTGAAATTCCCTTTTCCCAAATTCTCACATACTAACATTACATCCTATAGGGGGTTTAGCTTACACTGTGTTGGTATGTTGGTCTCTCATTCTGAGATACAGTTCAAAACCTAGGTTTTGACTATTTGATGCAAAAGTAATGCCTTTTCAAAATTCTTAATTATAATCACTGTCGTTTGGGACTACATGGGATTTATTTATTTATGTACAACATTTGTAGACTGCCCAATCTCAAAGAACTCTGGAAGTTCACAACCAAGCAAAAATAAGGACAATCAAAACATGAAAAAAAAAAAGAATCTACCAACTAAGATTAGAAGCAACCTTATGATAATACTCAACTCAGACCCTAGTCACACTGGAAAAACACAATTTTAATACTTGTGAAATGCAAGGAAGTCTAAGAATATCTCCAAGAAAGTGTGCTCCATAGTATGGAGCCTAGAATTAAGAAGGAGGACTCACAGTAGGCCCTTTCTAGATGTTTGGAACCAGCAGATTTAATTTTGGTAAGGCAATACCTTGATGAATCCTGGTGCCAAACCATATAATGACCAGTGCTTTGAATTGAGCCAAAAACCTATGGGCAACTAGTGCAGCAACCTTGACATCAGTGTTATTCGACACTGGTGAGGTTGTCTTGTTAGTAGTATGGCTGCTGTATCTTGTAATAGTTGCAGCTTCCAAATTATCTCTGCAGGCAGTCCAGTCTGGATAGCCTCAATGGATTTTAACCATTTGAGGGGATATCCCTCTCTCCCCTCAAACCTGTATCAGTGACAAGATTTTAAATATCTATCCTTCAGGTTGTAGAGCTGTGTTAAGCATTTGGTGGCAATCCTGGCACATACTTATTCTTAGATAATGTGGGCAGAACTTCAAAATGGCCATGCTAAGCCTCCAAGAAAATTCAGGGCCTTGACAGCACGTTTGGATGGGTGCTTTCGCTGCTTGGCATAGGGCTCCTTTGAATGCTTCGCACAAGTATATCACAGTGCTCTAATAATCAGACCTCTGAACCTAAGAATATAGCTCTAGTTGTGCTGGATCAGGCTAAGGCACATCTGAGTCCAGCATTTTGTTTCTCACAGTGGGCAACCAAATATATCTGGGTGTCAGCCTTATGGAGTAGACCAGACAGGAAACATGGCCCAAATGAGCTAATTATACTTTATAGAAAGGTTACATTAACAGAATCTTGCAAGTCTGAAAATACATTTCTCCCCCTAACCCCTTTCCAGCCCAAGAAACTAGGGAGGGTCCCTTCTAAGCTGCTTGCCCCACCCACATTCCTGCTGTGGTTGCCTTTATCTGACCGGTTCCTTGGCTGTGTCTCTTTGCCTTGTCTCCCAAGGTCATTCCCACATACCATTACATTGGGTGCTCCAATGCCAAAGTGGAGACATACCCCTTTCCTGCTGCTGTTCTTCAGCAACTGGTACTTTTATGCATGATACCCCCAACCTGAGTGTTGAGTGTTCTAGACTACCACCCATGATAGACCTGTCTTCCATGAATTTCTCCAATCCCTTTTAAAGCCAGTTAGGGACCATTATAATGTCTTGTGGTAATTCCATAGGTTTATTATATATTGTGATAATTCCATAGGTTTATTATATATGAATTCCATAGGTTTATTATATATTGTGTGAAGAATTTGTCTGCTCTAAATCTTCTTCCACTGAGCTTCAATAGGTGACACTTCTCCTTGTCCACAGTTTCCACGCCACAGACATGTTTATACATTCAGTCTTGTTCTCCTCCCTCCCCATCAACTATTTTTTTTCCAAACTAAAGACAACCAGTCAGTGAGGTATTCCATTCAAATACTTGAAATTCCTGAATGGTTTAGTTTCTGTTCAACAAAATCCTTAAAAATCCCATCTTCCTTCATTTGTCACTGTCTGTCTCCAAAGGGAAAGAGAGAGAGAATTTCAAATATTTCTCAAGTTGAGATCAACTCCTGGTGGTGACATGGACATATCTATGTTCTTTTCTTGGCAACCAGTAGCTTGCCCTTGCTGGGATTTCTGGTGGTTTCTTATCTAAACACTACTCTAAAGACATTTCAAAGAGTATGTAACTTTCCCAAGTTATACACAGAAAAATTCACTTTAAAATATAGCACTTTTTAATGATTCATTTTAATAGCTTTTGTGGTTATCTTTCCAGGTCCTTGAAAGGGAACATATGAGAAGAAGGCTCATAAGGATATAATGCCAACACTAAAAATATTAGAAACTTTTGAGAAGAAAAAAAAACCCTAAAGAAATCCAAGGGATTTGTTGAGTATGAATCTGAAGTGCTGATTTAGCAAAGCTTTCAAGCATAAATTTTCCCATAAGATTCACTGTCCTTGTTCAATATTAAGCATAATCTTTGTTGCTGTGCTGAATCAAGGCAAAACACATAGAAACTGCACACTACAAGTTGCAAGTAATGTACATTTTAAAAAAGCAGATAAAAGAGACAAATTTTCAAAGGAAGACACAGCAGGTGGGAGGCAATAATGTGCAATCACCTGGCATGATTTTTAAAAAATTGACATTTGCATATGCAAATTGGGGTATTGCATAAGCAAATCAGAATGCTGGATTCTTCATTCTTACTCACCCCTTTCTTTCCTTACTTGAAAGTTTCATGCACTGTGGGTGTATGTTTCCCTTTGGCAAAGCAACAGTCGCAGACGTGATATTGAAATTACAAGCACCACCTGGCCAGAAAAATTGCTGAGCATTGTGCACTGTGGTGTATAACAAGTAAATACTCAGAGCATTGTCTTGCTAAAGCTGACTTTATTTTACATATTTCAATGGGAAATTTTAAAAGTAGACTTCCACCTGGCTAAAATAGCACAGAGCACTTTCTTATATATTGGACAATTTCACTGGGCTTCATATATGCTGAGGGACCCATCAGCTCCCTTTGGCAGATTATGAACATTCTCTGTCTTGACTGGCAGCTGCTGTCTAGTGTTTCAGGGAAGGGTCTCCTCTCCCTCCCCACACCTCTCCTTGCTAAGAATTAAAACAGACTTTCTTACTGCAAAGTACAAACTTTTCACTGAACTAAACTTATTCCACTGATATGGAGGCCAGAAAAATGATGTATTTAAAATTATAGCATATATGGGATATGCCAAGTAGTGGTGCAGATTTTGAGTAGAGACACCAGCCAACTGATTTGAAAGCTTTTGTGGGCCAATTCCCCATTATTGCTTTAAAGAAAGGTATAGGCCTTGGATTTCCAAGGATAAATTAGGCCCTCCCTTTGTACGCAGGATCTGTAATATCCCTGTTTTCTATCAGAGTTTTGGCTTGGACTTTTCGAAGTTACTGGTCATTTGTTAGAGGGACACTCCCTCAGAACCTCTCTAAGCCTCTCTTTTCTTTGAATATTAAACAGGCAGAGATACCTACATATTCAAATAGAAGATACCTCCAAGCTACTCAGACTAGATCAGAATTGTTGGAGTTTGTGCAGAGTGCTGGAAAGCATACGACCCGAGAGATCAGAAAGAAGACACCAGGCATTTCAACAAAAATAATTGTATTCAAACAAAGCATAGAACATAAACAGTTTCTTCATCCAGAGCCCTGGATGGGCAAAGTCCTTAAATACAAAAAAGCATATTACAAGTACACGCACACATGCAAGTATGCTGAGCAGACAGAGAGGCTGCAAAGCTGAAACAGAAACAGAAACCACTGGCAGCAAGTCCAGGCAAGTCCCCCAAGCATGCAGGCAGCTTTTTCTTATTTGGTCATTCAACACTTAACCTTTTCCACACCCCAACCTGAGAACAATGAAGCCTGACCTTTTCACCCTGCCAACACTTAAAGTATTCAATTACCATGGATACCTGGAGTCTCTGTGACTTGCTCCCAAGCAGAACAAACAAATACCAACAAGAATGAGAGATAGTAAAGGCCAATTCACTTGTGAGGCACAGTGAAGAGAACTGTAGAAGTAAAGCAGACAGATTATCTTCTAGCATCTAATCATCAGTACCATATTTGATCATAGATTAAAAGGTGTGTGTGTGTTTTGTTTTCAGCTATGGTATTCACAGGAAATATCTCTTAAGATGCTCTTGCATTTTGACCAGATGTCCTCTGACTTGGAATTGTTCTTCAGAGAGAGAGTACAGGCAACAAAGTTGGAAAGGTTATGTTTCATGATTTGGGTATTTTATATTTCCATCTTTATCTGCAAAAAGGCAAGTGCATTAATACTTTTCAAGAGCATCCCTGCCTTGAGCCCATTATAGAAAACAAAAGGCACAAATCAGTATGGCCAGATTTACCTTCCCCAGGAAACAGCACAGCCTATATACTAGACATGACTATGGTCAAATGTGTTCTTCTTTCTGTAATCAATTATGCAGGTGATGGCACAGACTTATTGTTTTGTGTGGCATCTGTTCTGGATTGAAACACATGCTTGTTCTTTTTCCTTACTTGTGTGTAACTGAAAGCTGCACTGTAAAGCTTGTTTTCCATCACTAGGTGGCAGAATAGTGCAGACACCATAGCTAGCAACACAAAGAGAAGTTTCTTGAAAACAGCTGGATCCTCAATCACTCTGTATGAGAGATGGGGAAGCCTCAACAGGCTGCACTTAATGTTGGAGAACTGAAGGAATGAGAAGACAGCTCCAAGGTGTAAGGAAATGAGCTAGATCAAACAATAATACCAACGGGGAGGTATACTAATAGGGACATTCTGTTTGCATATAGCTGGATTAGAAGAAATATGGGGTTGACAACCATGGAGGGCTACCAGCTTGACCAGTTCTGTTACATGAACTACAGCAGCCACAGAGAGGGAACCATATACTCAGACTGCCTAACTGGCTCAGTGCCCGTAGAAAGGGATAGATGGCAGAGGAGTTCACTCTACTGACATCATGCCCATGAAACCTGAGTGAGAATAGATCATTAGTATGAAATTCTGTATTTAAAGTAGGGATGGGGAACTAGCAGCCCATGGGCCAGATCTGACTTAGGGAGACTTTAGATCTGGCTAGCAGCTGCAGTCTCTGTTCCTCAACAACTCCCACTGCCTCACTCAAAATTAGATTGGTAAAGAAAGCCATGATGGAGGATACTTTTTCTAAGCTTTCTTGCTGTATGTAGACAAGGGAGATTTTCATAAAGGGGAGAAGGACAAAGAGAGGGAAAAGAGAGAGAAAAATGGGAAATAATGGGATGAGAAAAAAATGAGCAGACAACTGGTTTTGGTAGTTGGTGATATAACAAGAAGAAGATGAATGGATGGATGGAGAGATGGAAACAAACTGGCCTTTCTGGCTGCCATTATGTACCTAACAACTTTGATTTTGCCCAGCCCACTACAACTATGCATTTGAATATTTCTTTATGCAGCCCCCCAAATTTCTGTGTGAGAGCTAATTGTCACACAGTCAGTGAAAAACAAGATGCTAGAAAGTGTGACCATTGCAAAAGCAGGACAGATTGAAACAACCAGTTTGTTAAAAAAAGTGGTGCAAGTAGGGCAAGAATGAAAATGAAATATAAGAGGCTTTGAACATCGTTATAGTGCATGTTCCTGAATGGTAGCCATTGTTGGAACTCTTTGGTATGACTTATTTTCTTCAGAAAATGCTGCTTATCTATATATTCCTTGTAAACCCTGCGAGGCATGTTGGACTGAGAGACAGTGACTGGCCCAAAGGTAGTTAATGAGATTCATGGCTGAGGGTGGACCTGAACCTGAGCCTCTCAGTCCTGGTCCAGCACCTTAACCTCAATGCTATACTAGCTGTTCTAGTTGTGCTTCTCCTCCTTTTCCATTCTGTTTTTGTCCAGTTCACTAACATTCTCTAGGGGTGTGAGCCAGGCGTAATGCAAGGAGTAGGTGTAAGAGCAGTACTGTAATCTCCATATCTCTTCTCTTCTCCTGCTGGGAGACAGCTTTGATTGGCCCTAGAGGAACAGATCAGAGACAATAGTAGGGTGGACAGGACTGAGTACACTTAGAGAGAGAGAGCCAAATCCAAAATATGACACAAGCTCTAGGCCAAAGTGAACAATTCCTATTACATCAGTGTATCTAGGCACCCTCTCAATGTAGAAAAACTTTTCTGAAAGGAATCTTGGTCTGACATTTAGAAAACTCTTGAACCAAACACTAAAGGAGAATTTAAGAAATAAAAATCCATTTAATCACTAAACCTTAAAAAAACCGCTGACCTGTTGACAGCAGGGTGGTTTAACTATTCCACAGTCCAAACCAAAAAACAGTCACTTTCAAGAAATCATGAAAAGATGCCACATTCAATAAACCTGAATCATCAGATCCCTGTTCCCACCTGGACAGCATGGCTTTAAGTCTAAAGCCCAGACGGTGTGAGGTGCATAGCAACCCAACCACAAAACTTGCCAGCAAAGCTAAGGCCTTTCCACTTCTATTTGTCATGAGTACTGGTGGTGAGCAGGAGGGGGCCTCCATCCAGGGGGGAAAACGCATGCGTAGTACTGAGGAGTTAAGCAGCCATTCAAAGAGACACAGATCAGACCCACCTTGACTTTTGGGGTTTATCTGTCTGGGTTTTCCCACGCTTCTTCAGTTTGTTAGGATTCTGTCTTATGTAGCAGTAATAAACACTAGAGACCTACTCCTCGTCTCAGTGTGATTCCTAACTGTTAGGATGCTATTGTCCCTTTGTTGAAGTTTATCTTACAAGTGCCATAGATCATGTCTTTAATAGCATGTGACTGGGGCCATGTTTCCTATAAGCTATCCCTCCCCTATGAAGAGTGGGCAGGTCAAACATCTGCTCCAAGCAGCTGACTCCCCCATTAAAATGATTATTTGCTGCCCTGAACTCAAGTTAGTTAAGTTTCCATTGTCTCTCCTATCACAGCTGAATTGCTAATGTGGCTTAGCAGGAGGTACAACCTACTCAGTCAAAGGGTTTATAGGCTCTCATGAACATATTGTGTTCTGCATTGCGCTCACATAACAAACTGTCTCTCAGTCTCAGTCTCTCTCTTTCTCTCTCTCACACACACAACTTAGTAATGATTGAAAAGGTTCTAACAGTTTTCCTTGTGAACTGCAAGCATTTAATTCTGTGAGTCATTAAATGGGCTTCAAAAGTTTGACATCACCCAGGGCAGGACACTCAGACAACATACTCAGTCTGAAAAGCCAAAAATCAGAAGAAATATGGTAGCACCTTTTAGACTAATAAATTTCATTAAAAGGCATAAGCTTTAGTCTGAAAAGATATTTTGAAATTCCTCCTTTCCCAGTATATCTTGATTACCTACAAACACTGTTCTTGCTTTGCCAGTTTAAAATATATAAATAACAGGTGATGCACATCCTACATAATATAGGGTAGTCTAAGAGCAAGTCCAGTTAAGAACCATCTGAAAGGAGAGCTGGGACCCACTTTGAAGTTGCCTATCAACACTTAGCACCCAAACAGCAAAAGATGCAGAGAGGTAGATGAGTAGCTGCTCTAGTCATAGACAGGGGTATGCAATTCACTTTGAGGCTCAAAGTGTTCCATGTGTTTCAAGCTCAAAATGAGAGGTTTGCTCTAACCTACGACCAGAACTTGGCCACTTTAAGCAGCATCTTGAATGTTCTGGTCATATAAAACAGCCTTAAAATTGGCTGTTCCATCCTCAAAGTGGGCCATTTTGAGTTTTTAAGCCCTCCCCCAAATAACTGCATATGTCCCATGACATAGTTTTGATGACAAAATAAAATGCTAGAGCCATTTCGAGTTTTGTTCTGATGAAGGACACTGAAGTTGACTGTTCAGAAGTTTACCATTTCACATCAGGCTGTTTGGAGTCTTAAACAAAACTGGTTCTACCTCATGCATAGTCACAGCTTCCTCTGCTATGCTGTTCCTAGTCATCAATTGGAAGGTATTTTCTCTTTGAAAGACTGTCTGGTTTGGGCCCATTACAAATATAAATATAAATATTCATCAGAGAAATGCAGGGGTCTTGAAGTTATCATCCAGCATGACAAAAGACTGAGCAAGCATATAGATCATTTACTCTAATGGTGAGATGTATTAGATTTTATTTAAATTCTATCAATGAAAACTATGACAAGATAAATATGAGAATGGAACATGGACTAAGCAGACTGATTCAACCATACCTATCAAGGACGTCTTCAGCTAATTCTTAGTGAGTTCAGACAGTCTCCTCCCCATAAGTTGGCATTCTTAATAGAGTCTAGGAATTGTGTCTGTCAGACCTGTCCTGTCCATTAGCCAAGTGGCCATATCTCTATGCTGTCCATGCATCACCATGTGCTGAACTTAGCTAAATATACATTTAGATTCCTTCCTTTGGGTCAATCATTCTTTCTCTGCCCAACCTACAGTACCTCACAGAATTACTGGTATGGGGAGTTGAAGAAAGATCCCATTGATGGATGGCTTCTCAGTTGATTAGAGTGGTTTCAGGCAGCCCCACTGCTTTCTTATGGCCTTCACTCCATTTTTACTTCTTGCAGTGCATGAAGGTCATCTTAATCCCCTTATAGTATTTTGTTCACTGTATTGTACCAGCTTTCTTTTAGACCAACTAAGAGTCCTTTTTTTTTTGCTTGACTACATTTACACAATTTGTTCTTCTATCTTCCTTTGATGTCAGCCTGAATACCTTCGAGATTTATCTAATTTATGTTTGTGTTCTTTTACATGTTTCATCTTTGACTTTCACTTTGAATTCAATGCATTTTCAAGCTGAGAACTCTAAATTAAATGGGCCCATAGTTGATAGTTCTAGGAATTCTTATCATGATTCTTAGCTTAGGCCTTTTGCCAATTGAAGGGTGATTTCCCTCTTTGGATGAACAATGACTCAAATGACAGTTCCCTGGTTACATTTCTTTTATTATTCATTTGAGAAACTGCAGTCTATACTTCAGACTACTACAGCTATCAACATAGCACTTTTTTTCCTCCAGAAATATCTAGAAAGTAAGACGGTTAAATGTAAAAAAGGCAAAAGAACAGTTTTATATTTTCCTCATTTAAAACAATGTGTACTCAAGAAGTACATAGAATTCCTAAGGTTATAGTAGAATAAAATGAGTCATAAGCAGAAATGATGGGGAAATATAAAATATTGTATTTGTTTATTAAGGGATTATCCTTAGGATTTTTTCTTATTTTCAGACCAGCAATTAAACTACTACAGGGCTTAGAAGTAGGAGCAATTTTATACATGTTTACTCAGAAATAAATACCATTCAATTTGGTGACAGTCTGAATTATATTCCAAGAAGTCCCTGATTCAGAGTTTGCTTTTACCATGAACCAAGGGCCAGTCTAGGCTTTTAAAGCCTGCCTGTGCATCTTCAAGGATACTTTTGTACTTAAGTCAGAGAGAAAAATTTATTGATGTTCTCTCTGGTTGTTCCCATACAGAACAATCCAGAAGACTTCTTCAGGACTGTCAGATGGACAACGCAACCTCCAATGGATCCATCCAGTGCCTTGACATCATCTCAGCTCCACTGTTAGCAGGCTGGGACATTCTTCATCCAGATTTGAGGTCACTTTAGGCAATGCCATACTTAGGATGTTTACTAGACCATCTATTAACATCTTTCTGAACCAGTTACATTGTTTGTACCCAGAGGGATGTTCTTGGATTTCCTGGTGCCACTACTTGCATACTCCTTGGCTTGGCTTATAAAAGCTTATAAGGACCCCAACCTGCTAAGTATATTTGGTATCATTAATACTTCTCTTTTGTAGGCATAATTCTCCACCTCCTTAAAGAAGACTTTGGTAAGGCCCTGTTTAAGAAGCCAGCACTGAACCTGGGTGATTTTAACAATCATAGCTGGTATCCAATATTCCATATTTAGCCAAGCCAGTGGCATAGTGGTGGTGCTAACCTGATGAGTTACTTAAATGGAATAAATTATATTAATCCTTTTCAATTTGCTTTTAGACCTTGATGAGGGACTTAGTCACCAAGATGGATGATCTATGCCAGGAAAAAGACAGGGAGAATGCAGCCCTGTTGATAGCCTTAGCTCTTTCAGAAGCTAAATGTGACATGGATGTCGACAGGGGGGTTCACAATGTGCAAAGTGGGAAATGTGTCATAATCAATACCCTACTCTTTTGTAAATGTGTATGGCATTAGTGCAATCCAACCCTTTCCCCCCACCCCAGCAAGGACACCACTAGAGCATGGCATTTTGTTACAGGGCTTGGAGGAGCTGGGTTTTGAAAGTATCATCCCTGTCTCTCTATGCTACTAGAAACAATTGTGGGAGATTTCTCCTTGCCATTTTCCTTATAAGCCCGTCAACATACTCTTGATGGTGTATAAAGCCCATCTTAGGCCTAGGCTACTTATAGCACTACCTACTCTTGTACATTCTGCCCTGCATCCTTAGGTCATCCAAGGGACATTTTTTAATGGATCCCACCAAGGATAATTTGACATCAATAACCAATTTTACTTTCTGCACCCATATTATTGAATAAATTGCCACTAAAATTCAAGCAAGTTTCCTGTTTATTACAGTTCAAGAGAAGACTCAGAACATGTTTCTTTTCCCAGCGCTTTTAATGATATTTTTTAGCATTTGTATTTTATATCTGTTATGTTTTAATGTTGTTTTTATTATGTTTTAATGGTATTTTGTAAGCCACCCACAGCCATTAAGAGACTGGGTAGCATAGAAATTTCCTAAAGAAATAAATAATAAAAAGAATTGACAACCTTTTGTGGCTGGAAGCTTCCATTAACATTTTTAGGGGACCTGAGGGCAACATTGGGAGGAGTTGATGATTCAAGTTAGGTGGGATTATGGCCTGCAATGTTTTTCCTGAGTTTTTGAGAGAAATTTGTTCTCCTTGTTTATTTTTTAACCGTGTTAAGGCTATTTAAGGTTCACATAATGATTTTCTTGTCTGTACCTCAAAAAAGCAGAAACATGTACTGCTGATTTTTTTATAATTATGTTCAGGATTTGGGTGCCTCATGAGACCGTACCTTGCCTAGCTCTGGTCTATAAAACCAACTGAGCCAAGACCATGATCACTAGGGCAAGGATTTCTATGACCTAAAAATGTTAGAAATATGCAAGCATTTATGACCTTAAAACTTTAAATATCACCAATTAAACCAAAAATATGACTTTACAATTTTTCTGAAACTAGCATCCAATTTTTAAAAAATCTGTGCTTACACACACACACACACACACAAATTGAAAGGTTTATTCCTCTTCACTTCCAGTGCAGAAGTGCTAGTATTTAAGGAATCAAATGAACATTTTGAGAGTAAAATGGTCATCCCTGGATTAGTTTTCATTAACAGCAGAATTGCATTGGATGACCACGTGCATCTTGAGGTTATCAAACTAAAAACTCCTTCTGTTGTCCACCAGTATGTTCTTGTATCTGGAGAAACTCCGTTCAACACCACAAGAGGTTGCAGGAACAAATTTGAAAAAAGCAAAATCATCTGGAGAAAATTCTGGCTCAAAGTCTTCAAATTTTGCTTTGAGTCCATTTAGAACGTTACTTATTTTGCAAAATGTTGAGTAACCCAGATTAGATTGCAGCACTCTTTGCTGTTTATCACTAATTTTTTCAGCCACTTTCCCCTTTGCTTGCTTTAAATCACTCTCGGTTTGTTTTACAATGTTCAGTGCATCACTACGTTCCATTCCTACAGTTTCAAGGCAGGTGATTGCTCTTGATAATCCACTGAAGTTAGATCCTATATATACTAAATTTCCAGCCAAGGTTTCAGAAAAGGAATCTTGCACAATCTTGATGGAGGAAGATTCACAACAGTCAAATTCTTTAACTATCCGCCGCAAGGAAGCATAATTTGTGAAATAATACATAGCCACATCCAGCCAAGTACCCCAACATGTCACGACAGGTTGGGGAGGCAGAGCCAAAGTAGGAGCAATTTCTTTGAACTTTTGTACTTGAAGTGGAGCTTTAATGAACATTTTTTTCCCATTTGAAATTATCTTATCTACATCAGGATAGTTGCTTCGAATCTCTTCGGCCACTCTGTATAAACCATATGTAAGGCATGTGATATGGATCATTTTTGGATAAAGAAGTTTAAGTCCCTTGGCTGCTTTAGTCATATATGGAGTGGCATCTGTTACAAAGAGAAGGATATTTCCCCTTTTTACACCATCTGGCCAGAGTAATTTTACAGAATCCTCAAAGAGCATAGCAATAGCGGAATTGTTTACTTTTTGTAGAGTTTCACATGTTAGAAGAAATACTTCACCAGGCATGTCACATTTCAGAGTGCCAGTAATAACATTGGCTACATATCTTCTGTTTACATCACTTATTTTGTCTATTGAAACCCATATCTTATCTTTTCTAACACATCTTCATAGCAGGCAGAGTTGTAATTTTTCCTTACAGTTGATTCATTTGGAATCGGGTGACTGGTGTACTTCTCCAAAAAATGCCTGAGGCTACCACTACCTAATTTCCTTAAGGGAATATTTGAAATAACCGTCATTGTACAGAGATCCTTACAAAATTCTGACTGGGTATTTGATGGACCTGCAGTTGAAGAAGAAGCTCTCTCGAAAAGGAGGTGTTGCCTGTTCTCAGTGAAGGTAAATCTTGCTAAATGACTTTTGTCTTTTGTGGTGTCACAATATTGTTGAATATTAAAATGATTTAGGGCCAATACCTTAACTTCACACGATTTACAAAACAAAATATCACCATCTCTACTGAAAATCTGCTCCCCAAATTCTTGAACAAGACGCCATAATTTCACACTCGCTGAACATCTACTTTTAGGCATGTTGAAATTAGATTGCAGCTCTCACGTGAGTCCACCACCTCAAACACACACACACACCTGAGTGGGGAGCAAATGAGAAAAAGAAAAAAAAATAGGCAAATTCTCACTCTTTTTTTCAGGCCTGGTCAGGGGAGAAGCCTCTGCCTGCTGAAGTCATTTTAAAAAAGGTTGCTGTCCCTCTCTTACCACCACCCCCCCACACACAGCCCTGAGTTGGGGAACAAATAAGACAAAGAAAAAATAGGCAAATTCTCACCTTTTTTTCAGGCCTGGTCAGGGGAGAAGCCTTTTCCCTTTCCCTCCCTCCCTCACACACACAGAGCCCTGAGTTGGGGAGCAAATAAGGAAAAGAAAACAAAACAGGCAAATTCTCACCTTTTTTTCAGGCCTGGTCAGGGGAGAAGGCTTTGTTCCCACCTCTCTTTCTCTCTCTCACACACACACACCTCCCTGAGTTGGGGAGCTAATAAGAAAAAGAAAAAGAAAAAAAACCCTGGCAAATTCTCACTTTCTTTGCTGGCTCAAACTTGCTGGCTTATCAGGAGGGTTGCCAATGACCAAAATATGAACAAAGTATGAACAAAATATGACGTTTGTTATAAAATTAAGCAGAAATATGACATAACACCTTTAAAAAGTCAAAATATGACTTTTCAGGCAAAATAAAAAGCAGCTAATTCTCACCAGATTACTCTAAAACATGTTTTAACTTACTTATAAATTCAAATAAAGGTTCCAGAAAAAAATATGACATGTCATAGAAATCCTTGCCCTAATTATCAGCATTAGCGCAACACAACCACTGGTCTTGCTATTAAGGTGAATTACAGACAAGGCAATTCACCATATGAAGTCCCAGATCTAACAGCCC
The DNA here is from genome assembly GCF_035149785.1 of Candoia aspera. NCBI lineage: Eukaryota > Metazoa > Chordata > Lepidosauria > Squamata > Candoiidae > Candoia > Candoia aspera. Next base: position 317,413,033 of record NC_086153.1, read on the forward strand.
AGCCTACCCCATCTGTGCCCCTTCCAGAAAGTGCCAGCATTATGCACTGAGCTCTCATTCAGCTGAACATAGTTACAACTTTATTTCAGACTTTCCTGTCAACCAAGGGTGCTAGAGGGAGCAGGAGGCTGCACCAGAGCACATATTCTGTCTCTTCTTCGTGGCTGGGATTCTTGAATATCCCAATGAGGCTTATCTATCACACAGCTGTTGGTGAGGCTTACCACCTCTCTTCTTCAAAGAAAAAGTCTATGAAGAGAAAAGCTACAGACCAGATGTCTATTTGTGTTTCAATTACGTTGTACGCCTGGCTGTAAATTTGGCAGCCGTTTTTCCCCCAGCCCCATATGGCAGTTCTATAAGTAGCAAGATTTGAGCATGGGACCCACAGAAGTAGCCCTGGAAAGTTCTCAGTCCCTTTTCAAGAAAGATATCTGGGTTGCAAAAAAGCTTTCCAACATACTCAAAAGACGGTGAACATTTGTTCAGACAAGCTAATGTCATCTGCTGGACAATGGCACTCATAAATAACTTGCACCTTCTTTTGTGACTCTGGTCGCAGCAGTGGCAAGCACACAGGCGCAAACACAGCAGTGTCCTCCAAGGCTTATCCACCCTACTCCACAATCTTTTTCTTCTCCTGTTTAACCTTTGCTGCCATTCCCATTTAAGTGGAATGAAATGTTTAAGTAGGCAAAACAGTCTATGCAGTTCAGGGACAAGACTGTTTAAATAGTTGCTGATAGTTGCAGCTGAATTTCACTGCAAGGTATCAAGTTTAAATATTTTCTTACTCGCAATGATTAAAAAAAAAAACCCAAGCCACTTACGTGCTTGTCTATCAAATTTATACATTGCCATAATCTGCAAAATCTTCCCGTGTTTTCAAATAGCAATGTGTAACAGTAAATAATTCCTGAAATTAAAATATCCATGATAATAACATATGACATATTAAAATAATTGAACTTGACTTAACATGGAGCAGTCAACAATAAACAAACAGTCTTTCTGTTTCCTGCATAAGAAAATCCTTTCATTTGCATAGTTTGTGCTGTGTCACCAAGCTCCATTGGAAAATGCTGGTATGCCGTGATTCTGAAAAAACAGGGAAAAACCTTAGAATCCCACTTCACAAGAATCTCAGCTTTCTTCAATTAATCACTAATTTAGCAGGAGGAGTGCCAAGCCCATTGCATTAGTTCATGTAACAGTGTCCAGGGCTGAAAAAAGGTCACCACTCCCTGCCATAAACTGTCAGTTCCTTTAACCAGATACATTTTATTCTGTTTATATATTTGATTTTTTTCCTGGATGGTAGAATAATTTTGAAATCAAGTGTTAAGTGCTATAACAGTTCAAGGGATCTTACAAGACCATACAAAGGAATTGGCTCCCCATATCATGTTTTCTTATCTAAGCCCATGCAAACCAGACCTGATTCAATCTAAATTGGAGATTTGAGATCTGAAGAAGGCATGAATAAGTTGGAGACTGCAGTTCAAGATTTGGGAGCAAACTGATTCAATTCAAGCTGCTTCAGGAGTCTATTTGAGAAAAAAGTGCCCAGGCTATACAGGGACTTTATCATCAATGTTGGCAACATTGGATGAAAATAGGGAAGGGTTGGTAGACCCTTTAGAGAACTTTTAATCCTTCCTTCCAGGAAACCCTTAAAACTTGGTTTTGTCAGCAGACTTGAGGATCCCATGGAAATAAGGAACCTGTAAAAGGGTTATACTGTACGTAAGCTTTTGAATGCATTCTCCTGTCATTTTGTCTCTATAATTTTTAATGTTTTTCAATGTTTTTCAATTATTTTGTTTGAATTGTGTGTGCCACTCAGAGTCACATATGTGAGATGGGCAGTTACATAAAATGGATAATTAATAAATAAATAAATAAATAAATAAATCCTTCCAGGTTTTAGCAATAAATTATTAAAAGATTTCCCATGTACCTCTTTTCACAGGAGGTAACAGGCATAAAGAAAGGACAGCACAGCAACTTCTAAATTGTCCAGCAAAGAACCTATAAAGAAGCTGTGCTGAATTGGTCAGAAAATGCTCTACTCCAACATAAAAGTAAAACTTTCCAAAAGTGTTTTACAAACTCTTTCCCATTTGTGCTTCTTGGGAGGCCCAGCTTGGCATGACATTGAAGAATGTGGATTGACTTGCCCCTTGTAGCTGGTGTCGCTTTGCTGACTCTGATCATTGATTTAATGACATGTCAGCAGATTGGCACACTTGGCTGGCAAGCATGGCTCTTGCTAGAAAGGACGGCCTCATGAGTAACGTGCCAGACTGGCCAGGACAAATTTGCAGGGCTACGTTTCTTTTGAGCTGTTTCAGAAAAATGAGCATTGTTTTGCTGTTCAAGGATGATGTGGCTTCACTGCCTCTGATTGCTGGATTTTTCAGGCTGCCAGGAGGATTGGCATAGCTGGTTGGCAAGCTCAGCTCCTCCTGGGAAGGACCACCTCATCATCAATTTCAGTGGACAGCCTGATTTTGCAGGGCAATTTGGCACAACTTAGCCAAGTCTGTGCAGAATTTGTTGGGTCAGAGTTGAAACTTGCTGGCAATACTCTGTTAGTTAGCCTGGGCAGGAAAAGTAGGCTGGCACAATGATATACTAGCAGATAGGCAGATTATTTAAAAAAGGGTGCCACAGAGAAAGTGCCATTCTTGGCCTTGTCACCACTCTATTTTCCAAATACAGTAATAAACATTTGGGCCATGTGTGTAAGTGTTAGCCTGGCACCCATTCACTTGTTGCCAAGACTGAAACTTGCTCAGAGATGAAGAATGTATGCATAGTTTGAGCCATGACTACCTACTGGCCTGAGCAGCCTTTAGCCCATATTCAGAGTGCTGAGAGGTGATTGGATCTTCTGATTGTGTTAGCAGGACCAGCACAAAAGTGTGGCCTGCCATTAGCACAAGGCTGAGCACAGCTGAGAGCTGAAAAGTAAATGAAGCAAGGAAGCCCAATGTAATGTTAACTTGCCACCCCAAAAGAACTCTGATAGGCAGAGGGGATCGAAGACATTGATTCATGCCAATGTCAGGCAGCCCTCCACACTACAGTACTCAGTTCTTTCTCAACATCCTTCCTATATGGAAATGAAACTACAAATAATCTCAAAAGCAGCAGAAAATCTATCAAAATTGCAAAATGTTTCAAGAGCTATGAAAAGCCTCTTTTAAGTAGATCACTACTCTGGTTTACAAATCTGTGTCAATGGAGTGATTTGAACAAAGCTTCATCAAATTGAAATATTACCTCAACATTTTGCATCCAAACCTCCTAAGGAACAGTTTGTGCAGTTCTATATCTGGTTGTAGAGAAATTTCATGTTCACAGGAGACCCCTGAAGAACCCTCTTCTATTACCTTACATAAGGATATATAATATTTGGGTGCTATGTTTCTTTCTCAGTCTGTTTAACCTGACTTTATTCATCCCTGTTGGCTACTGATGTTATTTACACTCAGATTGGATACTGTGTGCATTTATCCAGGGCTATCAATTTACTTAATAGCTATTTCAACTCCCCCCACCCCCCAATGCCTTTTCAAAACATTAATATGCCGCTTTATATGTCTCTTGGTCTTTCCTGTCTCTTTCCCAATTTAAATATAGATTTAACAAATTAGTTGTGGGTCCCCTTTGAATGTGGTCCAGTATTTTTTTTCCCCACTTGGTTATAAAAATCATACCTAGTTGCTCAAAATTCTGGCACATCTGTAGCCTGTGACCATATGGTCCAGCTTCTCTTGGAGAATGCACTGAGCTTTGTTTAAAAATCCTAAGGTGTCATTTCAATATGTGCACATACATAGACTTGTACAAATGAGAACATATGGTAACAGAACACAAAATTCAGATTTTAGAGTTTATATTCTAATTTGACATATAATTTACAATGCTGTCTTAATGTATTGTTTAGCACCTAGACCTTTTTCTTTAATAACTTCAATTGGGTTAACTACATACTGTTAAAGTTTAATAGAGACATGCTTTGATTAAAAAAGGAAATGAAATATAGTATTATAAGCTCTCAAATGATGTCCTTAAGTATATTAGTCATGATATTTTAAGTTTTATTGGCTATCCACCTGTATTTTACTGTTTATATTTGGAGGTTTTTTTAATCTATATTATCTATCTTTTATATTCTTAAAACTTGCATTTTATATATATATATCATGGTTCCATCCAGGAGAGAGTGCCACCTGATGGGACCCAGGAGGAGAGTCTTTTCTGCCACTGCACCCACCCTGTGGAACATTATTCCCCCTGAGGTCAGACTGGCCCCAACCTTGCTGGCCTTCCAGAAATGTCTGAAGACGTGGCTTTGCCATCCGACCTGGGGATCAGGTAGTGGTGGTGTGGAGCCTATAAAATGGTTATATTGTTCCTGAATTGGCTGTGCTCTCCTATTGATTGTATGGTATGCTTTTAATTGTTTTTATGTTTTAATGCTTGTGTGATTCTTTTTTGGTTTTCTGGTATTGTTTGTTTTTTAATCTTGTAAGCCGCCCAGAGTCATGTATGCGAGATGGGCAGCTATATATATATATATAGAATAAATAATAAATAAATAGAATTAAAAAACAGAACATAAAGCCATTTTGAAGCTTGATTTGCTGAGCAAGCTTTTCCCCTACTTTGCTAGCCCCATACAGGTGATATAAAAGGTGTAGAACTCAACAGGAGCATAGCAGTAACCAGCCTCTCCACATTTTAAGTCATAAAATCAGTGAAGACTTGGACAGCTATGAGTACAGTGAGATTTTAGTGAGGAAACCCACACATGGAGTGTTGTTTGTATAAAGGTTTCCAAGTGAACTGAAACTGTAATTGTGTAAGAGCTGGGATCATGTAGAAGCTCTGCATGTTCATGGGAAGGGTTCCTTTCTGTACTGGTGGACAATTAGCCTTTCTGTAGTATCATAGTGTGACTTACAGAAAGGATGAGTTATATGGTGAGTCCTACATTGTTCATTTGTTTAATGAACTCATTCTTCCAGTCTGTTGCTTGTGTTTCTACAAACAGTTAGCATATTAGCTTTGCATAACAACAAACCTAGCTAGTTAACCTAGTTAATACCCCAGAGCCTCTCCCAAATACATATTAGAATATTAGATTCCTACATGAACCAAAGTATTAGTCCATTAGTGACTCATATATCTTGTGAAGATAAACACATTAGTGTACTGGGTATCCTATATTAACTCTTTGGCATGTTGAAGATCCCATGCGTGGAGCAACAGTACCATTCTAACACAATTATCTATTATTCGTTTCCAAAGAGATGGGAATCCTAACTGCATTTCAAATTGAGATATGGCCAGGGCTTTTCTGACACAATAAATATATTCAAAATGGAGACAGAAAGAGAACAGTCTAATCACAGCCTGCTGCTGTCTTCTAAACAATCTGTATCAATTTCTGCTGTGTGACTTTGACTGCTTCTTCCTTCAGTTTTGTTCTATGGAACTGCTTCAGAGTATCTGGTCCTGAATATTCAATACTTGGAGCTATTGAGAGACTTGAGAGGGTAAAAGAAATGTTTGCTACCGAAAACATAGGGTCATTGATTTTTTTAAACTTATTTGCTAATTCACCTAATTCACCTTATTAAAAAAGCAAATGAAGTGATTTTAAAGACTCATGGGTGGGGGGGGTTGCCCTTGGTGCTAAAAGCTCCCTTTATTTTTAGTTTTACTGATTGAGACTAAAGGGGCTTTTTAATGATAGATACTGAAAAGATTGATTGATGATTATTTGCCCTCAAGTCATTTTTTACTCCTTAAGACCACATAGATAGAGAATAGATTGAGAGATAGATTGAGAAGACAGACCCTATAAATGTGTATCAGTTTGGGTAGTTCAATTTTTCTACAGGGGGAAGCAAATTTTGTAGGCTACCCCTTCTGTGTAAAGTGGTATGGTCTACTCTTTCATCTTAAGACTCTACTTACTCCAAAATGTTCTCTGTGCCTTTCTCTCTGGAGGCACTGAATGCCATGTCATCAGTCACTTTGTCTCTCTTCCTTCTTGCCCTAGCTAGCAGAGTGTGAGGGGGATCTATATTGGCTAAATTCCCAGTCAGAATGAGACCAAAGATTTCAGAAGAAGATGCAAGTTATTCATTAGGTAGTTTAAGGTTAAAGAGTTAATTGAGGACTGAATACTATGGGGAGAAAGGACAAAAGAAAACATGAGTCCTGCAGGGTTTTTAACTCACAACTAATCTTCCAGGCAGAAATACACATCCAGGCATGCAACACAGGTAGAACAAAACAGGACTGCAAAGAAACATATCAACACATAATATAAAATTGAAAAAAAGATCCTAATTCATATTTAGCACCATATTTCTCTAGAACATTATTTCCTTCTGATTCTCCCATTCTTCCCCAGGTTGGTGTACATTTCTTACCTGTCAGGAACCAGATTGGGAAGCCAGACATCTCCCTGTGATAGAAAATCAATCATGAATGAGAATTAAATGGAGCTACCTCCTCCCCTTTTATTTAGGAATTCATTTATTTTGGGGATTGCCAGAATTACTAGGACTCTTGTCTAACAGCCAGAGAAAGAGAGAGACCATCCTGCTCCTGGTATTTAGTGAAGAGTTTGGGTTTCCTGGGCTTTGCTGATCTCTCCTCACTATCCAGTTCATCAGATTTAGGTATGATTTATTAATTTGTTCGTATCTGGATTTCTTGGAATATTTTCTCCCCCGTTACTCACCAAGAAAATGCTTAAAATCACGTACACCAACATCACATGTTGGGCACTTTTCCAAAGCCTACTGCCATTCAGACTTGTTTCCACCTTGATATGCCTGCTGTTGTTTTGGACCTGGACCACAAGAAGTGACAGTCTTCTACCAAGTCTCAGAAACAGGGGCATTAAGAAATTAAAGGGGAGCTGAACTGAATGAATGCTTGTACAAAATACCCCCTTCAATTAAGCTTCCATAGTAAAGAGTTATTCACTGAGAAACAATGGCACCTTAATCCCTGAGATACAGGCAAGCCCAAGCTGCTGTTCCTTCCTTGTAAGTGATAATTAATTTGGGGTGTTCTCCCCCCAACCCAGCTGTTTCCTGCTGAGCCTTTAAAGTCATAACCACAAGAATGACCTAGAAATCTAATTCAAAACTTTTTCAGTAGGGTGATCTTTGTTCCCTACTGTTTTGAAAATTGGCCAGCCTTTTGGTCTTTGTTAGATGTTTGCTCATTCCATGAAATATGTACTTCATTTGCCCATCGCATCTTTTGAAGGTATTTTACAGCTTACATTTGGGTATCAAAGTAGAGAGGAACAATCCTATCTCCAGAAATGAATGAAAGTATTGAGAAAGCAGGGCAGGATGACTATATACCTCAGCCTCTTGTTATTTGTCCCCCAGCATTTAATGTTTTGAAGTGTAGTGGGGTTTTTTTTTTTTACTATGTATGTGGGCTCTAAGAGAATTCACAAATCCTACCAGAACATTAATTTCCCTTGAAATTCCTTGGAAGTTTTCTCCTAAATGTCTGAACCAAATTGACTTCCTGAATTTTAAATTAGTCCAAACTAGATGTTTTAGTTGATGTTTATATTCAATATTTATAGTCCCAATTTGGAAACATATAACATTAACATGAAAACTCACTTTTGTACTTATACTTGCATAATGAATCATACTTATCCTCTCTTTCCTTCCTGATAGTTAACAATTTACATTGTTAATGATCTTGGGAACACCACCCTCAGATATATATTCTGTGTGTGACTTTATTTTAGTTTATGTTTCTAATAAGAGGAAACAAACATACATTTAAAAATGATTATCTTAATTCATTATGGTGATAATTACGAACTAAATTTTAGTTAGGGCAGGAAAATATAAGAAGCTCATTACAGTTACTAATTAGCTGGATAATGTTAATCATTAGCTGGATAGTGTGAGAAGCCCAGTATAGCACAACGGGACAGACTAATGAGAGAGGGCCCAATATTAAAGCGCAGGAGTGCCTTCTGCACAATAAATTTGGATTCAAGGCCAGCCTCTGAAATGTTCCATGTTCATGTATTAAAAGCATCCTCCACAGCCAATACTTTGCCCATTTTATTTCTGGTTCTTTAAAAGAATAAGATGTCACCTTATTTATTTATTTAGTCATTCATTCAATTTGTATGGCCGCCAATCTCAGCAAGTGACTCTAGGCAGCAAACAATCTTAAAATAAATTAAATACAAATTTCTATCATAAATACAAAAATTAAAATACACAGCAGCCAAGGAAGATGACACAATCAATGGTTGTTAGCACAACCAGGAGATGGGACCCTTCACAAACTTGGGGCCCCAATCCTGGGCAAATGACCAGATCCTTAGGGCCTTACAAAAGGCCAGCAGAGGCAGGGCCATTCTAATCTGTGGAGGGAGAATATTCCATAAGGTGGGTGCTACGGCAGAAAAGGCACACCACCTAGGCCCTGCCAAGTGGCATTCCCTGGCCGATGGGACCCAGAACATGCCCATCCTGCCAGACAGGATTGAACAGGTAGAAACAACTATGAAAAGATGGTCTCTTATATGGTGAAGTAGTCTAGCATGCATCTCCAGAAGTGATCTTACTGATCCTTGGATTCGAGCAAAGTATTGCAGCTGATAGTAATAACTGTGATCGCATCATTCACACAAACTGTTTAGCTAGTTAATTAATTTCTGTTCTACCTTCCTATACTGAATGTGGTATCCATGAAATAAAAACATTAACATACATGCTCATAGAACTTTAAAATTTCAGCGTATGTAGATAGAAGGAAGGAAAACATTCACATATAGCATTCCTGGATAATGTTCCTTAGATAGATGAAAATGAAGCTAAGGTGAATCATGAATATCTGTTCTTCTGTATCTTCTCTCCTGCTAGGACTGATGACTTGGAGAAGAGGAATATAATGATTCAAAAAATATAATGATTTAAAAAATCCTCCAGAATCAACATTTCCATGGAATCAATTCCATGTCCTTGATGATACTGAATGGATGGAACTAGTAGAGGTCTCAAAAGTGAAATAGGCACTTTTATTCCATCCTCCCCTACAAAAATGGATAAAAGAGGATAAAAGTTTATGTAAAATGTGGATATGTTAATTTTCATTTAGTGATGGAGGTTTAGTGGAACCAAGCTCAGAGATCAGCAAGGACTCCATGAATTAGATTGATCATATGTCCTAATGCCTTCAGAGGACCACTCAATAAAATCAGCTATCTATTTGGTCTGAGGAAGGATATGATGGAAGGGAGAGCATTGGCATCATGGAGGAACTCTGGGATGTCAAATCTAAGTGAAGGTAAGGGGAAAAGGGCAACATTCTTTGAGGGAGCAGGACAAGTTAAATTAACTGAAGATGGCAGAATTGGGTAAGCACTATAAATCAAATACAAGAATTAAGTTTAATTAGTGGAAAACTTTTTGATTCATAAAAACAGTGTCCTCAATTAATAGAACACCACTCTTTCTCTGTAATGCAATTATTTTACAAAGAAAAAAAGTATAATGACAAAGTATGGGTAAACTAGGCAGCTTCTGAGAAAACTTATTCTTCCTTCTAAGATTTTTCTAAGGTGATGCCTGAAATTCACACATAGATGCATATTCAGTTTTTAAAATACACACTTTCTTCTTCCTCATATGACTTGACTTATCAAAACTCATTCAGTTATTTAAATGATTAGTCAACTAAACTCATACATTTGTTTCAGAGGATGGCAACCTAGCAGCAAGATGGGTCTTAATTTGAAAAAAAGAAGAAGTATTTTCTCTTCAATTACAGAGCACAGAAAAGTGGCCCTATTAAAGCCAGACTTAATGGGGCTTGTTCATAAATTACTGAAAGCCTTCTGCTTTTTAATTGCTAGCTGTGGGGGGGGGAAAACCCAGTAATACTTAATTAGAAGCCAGAAGGTAAAGAGCCAGGGGTTCAAGCTACATTCTGCAGCAGAGGAAGCCACCATAGGAACAGCAGCCACAGACACTAGAGCAATTGTTCTCAGGTGAGGAGGCACATCATTTCCATGGACTCCCAGGAATTACTGCAAAGAGTCAACAAGGAGAATGGTGGCAGTTCAGGGATAGATCAAAGTTTGCATCCAGAAGCACCAGTTTCACTGTCCAGCAGTTGCAAAAGCAGGTAAGTGGTCCAAAATTGACAGGCCCTATGTTCAAAAGCAAGAATCCCAAGTTGAGAAGGAACAGAAGTACATCTACAGGCAAATCATAAATTAATCAAATTAGGAACATGCCAGAGAATTTCCTAAACCTATTTGGAGATGCCAGATGCTGAACCTGGGATCTTTTGCATGCAAAACATGCTTTTTATTCTTTCCCATCCAATGGAATGTTAAGAAATTATGCAAAGGGGCTCAGGACTCTGTCCATCTGTCAGTCCATCTGTCTGTCTTGTCTGTGTGTCAGCAGGATATCTCCCAGAATAGAATAGAGCCAACTTTGGTGTTGGGGGAGAAACTGATAAAAGAAAGATTGAGTTTGAAAATGTCTCAGGTCTAGCTGGGGGCTTCAGAGAAAAAAATCCAGAAAAAATCTTCCCCAATATAACACTATGAGAGAAGAAGTTGGGCAGGGCAGGGGTGTGATTCAGAATACTACCAACTATTTCATTCTTAAGCCCACCCCACTTTTCCTTCCTGGTCACATGACCCAGAGTGGAGCTGCTATCAAGGGATTGGAAAGAATTCCAGAAACCATATTCATTGTGCTTTTGCTACCCTGTAGTTCTGTGTAAATAGTCTGAGGCTTTCATTTGAAGAGTAAGAACTTATTTTAAGCCAAAACACACACACACCCCGCAAAAAAAAAAGCCACACAGATGCTTATATTTCTTTTGTCCACTTTCCTTAGTGGCCAGGTATACTCCCAACATATTCTTCCTCTGGTCTTTCTGGATCCTTTTTTCCCATATAAGATATTGGCATCTCCTTCTGTTGTTTTCTGATTAAGAGGGCATTTCATTATGGCACTAGGAATTCAGGTAACATCCTTACCACAGCAGATTTGGAGGCTAGGAACACAGTGTTATTCCTGTGAACGATAAGGCATCCGAACCTAACTATTGGAAGTCTATGTTCTCAACACACTTGGGCACTCAGCTGCCTTGCAGTACCAGTCAGTTGTGAAATCCCTTTGCGTGCTTTAAGAAACAAATTGGTAGAATTGTACTTGCAGTTAATTCCAATGCAATTGATTTTTAAAAAGATAAAACAATTAATGTATTGACTGAAAAACTGTAAAAAATGAGTACATGTGCATGAAAACTCCACTCAGTAAGAGCATTCATGTACAGTTAGACCCTTCCTGTATACAAAAACCAATGCTGCTCACAGCAAGAACTTAGCCCTGTATTGGGGTCTTTCATTCTCTTGGCTGAATGCTAGATGGATTGGAATAAGGATTTATTGGGCAAAACTCACCTAATCTTGGCAGATGCATGGACATCTGTTGGTCTAGTGGTTAAGGTGTTGGACTAAGATTTGGGAGACCCAGGTTCAAGCTTACCTTCAGCCAAGAAAGCTCGCTGGCTAACTTTGGGCCAGTTATTTTCTCTTAGCCCAGCCTAGCTCACAGGTTGTTGTGATGGAGAAAATTGGAAGAAGGGATGTTATCTATGCCATACTGAGCTCCTGGAGAAAAGGCAGAATAGCAACCTAACAAATAAATAAAGTAAATAATATTGAAGTGGGGTGGAGTTCATAGCTCCCTGGAAGAGCACTTAATTCCTAGCCAGTCTAGGCATGGCTGGAAAAATCCTACCTGAAATCTCGGAGAGCTGCTATCAGTCTTCCTTGGTACTACCAGGCCAGATGATCCATTGGTCTGACTCAGTATAAGGCAGCTTTTTACAGTCCCCTGGCTGATGTATCTTTCAAATGTTCTTCAACTATAGATTTCACAGGTCAACTTTTGAAAGTTAAAATTATGCAATTATGGATTCCATATTTGAAAGCTCTGTTTATGAAAGGTCTGTTTACACATTAGGGATGATGGAAACAAAAAGGAGAAATAGAATATGTCCAAAGAAGTCACATAGAGCCCAAAGATAATTTAATCCTATTTAATTCAATCCTGTCCTCGAGCAAAAGCTTAGGAAGTTTTCTGACACTGATGACACAGCACTAATACAGTGACCTTGATGTGGTGCAAGGATTAAATCGGTATCAGTTCCAAAACTCCTTGGAGGGCTGTGTGAAAAATGAAGCATCTTCAAAGCCTTTTGAACCAAACGCTGTGCAAAAATCTTTAAGTAGCAATAAGGGTGAGAGGCTTTCCTTCTACAATGCAGGGCTCTCTTCAAGGAACATTTTATTTGCAACCAACCGTACTTTAGACAACTCAGACACTCAACTACAAAGGAGGTTTTAAAACCTATTTCTATGGCAAATTCTAGAGGATAGTAACAAGAATGGAATCCAGTTACAAGAATGATTCTATAGACTGGGCAGGGACCTGGCTGAGCTGAGGAACTTTCTGTGATGTAATGATCTTCTGGAACAATGCTACCTAGGGGTGTCCCAGTCAGTATAAACTCAGCTGATTTTCTTGTTCACTTTAGTAGGGCAATTTTTTTTAAAAGAATCTTTTTTAAAAAGGCCTACAAAAATAGCTGTATCCATTTCTCTTTCACAAATTTCTGTAATACATGGGGATTTTTTACTAGTCCTTCTTAAATATATATATTTAAAACAATAACTATACATTTCTGTATATATTTACCTTACGATTTTTATGTAAATTAATGTATGTTTTGTAATGTATGAGGTAAGTTTTGTTTTACCTTGTCAATTTTACAGGAATATTTTATTTATTTTATCTTATTTATATTTTTCGATTGTGATTGAGGTTTAGATGTTTTTATTATTGCTTTTATTGTAAACCGCCCAGAGTCCCCCATTGGGGGAGATGGGTGGTAATATAAATTTAAATAATAATAATAATAATCACTTTTGCCTCATAACCACTTTAGGAACAAAATTCACAGGGCACTCAGATTTGTTTTTACTTGATAGAAATACGTGTTTCCCTAAATATTGCAAAATGTTGCTTTATACTCCGTAAAATTCATCAAGGGTGAATATACCAGTGACAGAGTAGGTGTTATCTTATAGTTCTATTTTCTTCCCCATATACTTTGCTGTTTTATGACGGCTGGGCAATGGCCATAATAGAGAATTTATCCATCATAAAAAATAAAGATGCCCTCAAGATTAGCTCGCATCCTAATAACTAAATAGACATATCTACATAGCTTTTTTGGTAGTGTTATGGTAGTGGTTTTTTGCTGATTTCTTCTGGATGCTTTTTGACTTCCCAATCTAGACTAGAGTATGACCTTGTTTAACTTCCAAGCCAGACAAGTTTGGCCAGGTGCTGCCACCTGATGAAGATTTCCAACGTATGTTTTTTAATAATGCAAAAACTCATAGCGTATGCCTTTTTGTACACAACTTTCAGAAGACCCATCTTTCATAAACAAAATTTTAATGCAGATTTTTGACTAGAGAAAGATAGATACTGATGAAGTCTGTTTCATATTGCTACCTATGCCAAATTTCTCTTGTTTTTTTCACATCTTTTTCACATCTTTTTAGTTTTTCTTCTTTTTTCTTTGTAGTTCTTTTTTTCAAAGATACAAAAAGATGTGACTTCTGACTTTTAACAGCAAGGATATACAAAAATTCCATAATCGATCTCTTACTCTTTATTAAACCAAAACCACATTATTTCTATAAATCATTCCACTTTAGGACATTATAAAAATCATTAAGTACAGTTACTCCCCTTACATTGAAATATCTTGAAATAAAGAAAAAAAATTCATATGAACCTCCTAAAGAACTCCCCCCTAAAGATAGCACTCATTTAAAGAGAAAGATAAAAGCTACATAAAAACCAAAAAACTACAAAAAAGAAAAAAGAACTAAAAAGGTGTGAAAACACAAGAGAATTTTTTTTCAACATTGCAGAAAGATGTGACTTTTAACAGCAAGGATATACAAAAATTTTCCATAATCTCTTATTCTATATCAAACCAAAATCACATTATTTCTATAAATCATTCCACTTTGGCACATTATAAAAATCACTAAGTACAGTTATTCCTCCCCTTATCTTAAAATTTTAAAAAAATCATATAAACCTCCTAAACAACTTTCCTCCCCAAAAGGTAACACTTATTTAATTATTCCCTTCCTACTACTATTCTATACATTTCTGTCTACTATAATAAAAATCAAACTAAAAACCACATAAATTATCTGCCATTATACTTAATAGCACAACAATTTTAATAAGCTTAATAAACCCCAAACCATCCAAATTAATATTTTTATACCATAATAATCTTAATCCAAATCTTTAAAAATGAATAACATCAGCCAAACCCTAAAAGCAATCCAGGTGAACGTTCACAACGTAAATGTTTTCAAACGTAGGTAAACGATCAATCACATGGAGTGATTGATCATTCATTTTTTTGGAAAGACAAGCTTCACACTAAGCATTACTCAGGAGATTAAAAAAAATTATATTGGGTGGATTTTCAATGTACTTTGTAAGGGTTTTCTAGTACTCTTTAGAGCTCAAGGTATCCAACATCACATTTCATAAGAAGATTGAATGAAAAATGATACTGCTACCTCCATAACTTTTGTTTAAATAGGTATATTTTAATAAATGAAACAGGGAAATAATCCATGAAATGAGCTCTTTTATTGATTTATTTATTTACTTCTCCACATAATCACCACCATTTTCTATATACTGTACTTCTGCCAACAATATACAGATATTTCTATATATTTCTGACAAGCTTCTTAAAGCTGTTATGAAAGAACTCCACACTTTGTCTCTTCAATTAAGTCTTGACATTCCACTTCTTAATTTGAGTCAAACAGATGTCCATGAAAGTATTCCTTCAATTTTGAGAAAAGATGAAAGTCGCCTGGTACCAAGCTTGGATTGTATGGCAGATGGTGTAAGATGGTGAGATCCAACTTCACAACTGCCTCTTGGGTAGCTGGTGAGGCATGGGACCTAGCACTGTCATGTTACAGCAAAATTTCCTTCTTGTGCTTCCAAACTCTGCTTAACTGTTGTTTCAAAGTTTTGAGTGTTGCAATGTAATGCTCTGAGTTGACAGTGGTCCAGATTCAAGAAAATCCATGTGAATTAACACCATCTACATTAAAAAAAAGAAGTAACCATAATAAAATAGTATATAAAATAAAATAAATAAAATAAATAAAAAACAAATAAAATAAATAAGTTTTCCTGCTGAAGCCTGGATTTTGATTTTTTTCCCCCTATAGTTGAAGCTTTGTGATGCTGATTCACAGATTGATGATGAGCCCATGTTTCATCGGCTGTCAGAATGCTGTGAAGAAATTCCTCACTTTCATTCTCATTGTGACAATTGCTGGCAAATTTTAGCTCTTGAAGTTTTCATCTCTCCCATCAGCATGCAAAGAATCCATCTTGCACAAACCTTCCAATATTGAAGAACATCAATAATGTAACCAAATCACTCCTGTAAAATGCCAAGCTTAGCAGCAATTTCCCTTCGAGTGATTTGCTGATTGTCCTTAATAAATTTATCAAACTTTCTCATATGAAACTCATCAGTTGCTATCCCAGGTGATCCACTTCATTCTTGATCACACAAATAAGCTCTTCCTGGTTCACCATCTTTACATTTTTTGGCCCAGTGATGCACAATACTCATGTCAACATAGCCATCACCACGAGCAACTGGCATTTGGTGGTGAATTTCAGTTGGAGGGACTCCTTGGGCAACCAAAAATTCAATCATGGCATGTTGCTTAAAGTGCATTGATGAGTACTCACTGCAGGCGTCCATGACACAAACAATAGCAACATCTTTTTCTCACAGCAACTTCCCGCCAATTGAAATGAAAGAATAGGTGCCAAAGACAACATCAGAGCTTCTGGTGCATGAGAACTACCATCTATTGATGACTTACAACATAGTTGGCATGACTTCTTATTCAACCTTCATAGTTTTTGCAGCTGTAATTTCTACTGCCAGACATTATGGCAGAACTAAGTAGGATGACCACATGCAACATGTCTACTTAGATGAGATACAACAAGAGATGAACAGGAATTTATTTTCAGTATTCCACTGCAGAGAAAAATTTGATGACAATCAACATTCAGATATATACAGATATCCAACAAATATTCTATATATTATGTTTAACACCATATAGTAACCAATGCACTGTTATGTTTTCTATTTGAAACTTTGCATGTTGGTGTTTTCTAGGTCTGTGCAAGGCAGCTTCAATTTAGTGCAAGAAAACCATTTGTGCTGCAGGAGTGATATGACATGCTTCACTGAGGCAAAGAGGCAACATGATGGTCTTGACAAGGCACTTCCTCTCACCCTGAAGCTCCAACTGGCACTTTTGTAAATAGCAATGATGGCTGTGTGGAAGCTTCAGATCAGTGCAAAAGGAAGCAATGTAGCTGGGCCACTCTTCCTCACCCTTAGCAGTAGAGGGAACTGCCTTGCTTCATGAAGCAATTTTGATGCTGTACTTTTAGAGAAGTTAGTTAGCCAGTTCAGTCAGGTTCATGAGAATCAGCTGCTAAATGTTTGCATGCATTAGAATAGCTCTACAAAACATTCAGTTTTTTTCCTGCTTGTCCAGGCAGAGCAGGAAGGAAATACTGGAACCTGTTTGATAGGGACTGGGCTTTGCAGGTGAAGGCAAAACCATAGACCAGTGTTTCTCAACCTTAGCAACTTTAAGACATTTGGACTTCAACTCCCAGAATTCCCTGTCTTAAAGTTGCCAAGGTTGAGAAACACTACCATAGACTGAACAGGATTGTGCTCTGAGCTTTCGGGACAGCTGGTTTATTCAGGCAAAGCAAGAAAAGTGTGAAGCTTTTGGCTTAACTGTTCTAATTGCACTGAAAATGCTAAGACTTAAGCATCTAACAAAGAATTTATGTTCTATTAATTACTGTTTAATATAAGTTGACATGCATAACTATTTTATTAAAATGTTTCTATGTTACTTCAAGCTATGACTCTAAGTGGCTTACAGCATTAGATACCTATAGTACATTGCAATAGATCAAAAGCATTAGAAATAATAAAAATAATAAGAACAATAATGGTTTATGGATGAAAATTTCTACCAAATATTCATGTGCATTCTGTTTATCTATTTAATTCAAGTGGGACTCAAGGCACAAAACTGTATTCATCAACCAGTTCTAAGCCGAAGTATGACCAGTGAGTTTAGGGTTGCAGTTGATGCCTCTTAACTAATGGAACCTTTAAATTGATTTAATTTTTTTTTCTGTGTATCATATCAGTGACGTAAAAAAAAGCGGGGGGGAGCTACATTAGGAGAACAAATATTCTCTCAAACCACTCCTATTTTCAGCATCCACACTCAAGAAGAATATTAAGCTATTTTCCCATATGTCTTCACTTCTCTGAACAACCAGGACTTTTTATTATAAAGAAATGCCATTCAACTCAAATGAATTTTTATATGAAATCTTACAGTCCAAAACCACTGCATTTCTCAAGGATTTATAGCAGATTCATTTAGAGCAGATTCCTAAATTTGTGGTATAAAAGTGATATGAGAGGTTAATCTTATTTGAAAATTTAGGGGGTCATGGTATTGAAGAGTTTAAGAATCTCAGTTGTAATGGCAACATTGTGACTTGCTGTGTTGTTAAAATAATGCAGCTTTTTAACAGACACATTACTACATCCTGATTATTAACTACTTCAATATATTTCATGTTGAATGGCTAACATGACAATTATTTTTTTAAAGAATTAAGTTTCAATAGAAAGATAAAAGCTACATAAAAACAAAAAACTACAAAAAAGAAAAAAGAACTAAAAAGGTGTGAAAACACAAGAGAATTTTTTTTCAACATTACAGAAAGATGTGACTTCCGACTTTTAACAGAAAGGATATACAAAAATTTTCCATAACCAATCTCTTACTCTATATCAAACCAAAACCACATTATTTCTATAAATCATTCCACTTTGGCACATTATAAAAATCACTAAGTATAGTTATAATTCCCCCTTATATTAATTTTTTTTTAAAAAATCATATAAACCTCCTAAACAATTTTCCTCCCCAAAAGATAACACTTATTTAATTATTCCCTTCCTACTACTACTCTATACATTTCTGTCTACTATAATAAAAATCATACTAAAAAGCACATAAATTGCCTGCCATTATACTTAACAGTACAACAGTTTTAATAATCTTAATCTTAATAAACCCAAGGGTTTCCCTCGACGTAAAGTCCAGTCGTGTCCGACTCTAGGGGGCGGTGCTCATCTCCGTTTCTAAGCCTTAGAGCCGGCGTTGTCCGTAGACACTTCCGGGTCATGTGGCCAGCATGACGACACGGAACGCCGTTACCTTCCCGCCGAAGCGGTACCTATTGATCTACTCACATTGGCATGTTTTCGAACTGCTAGGTTGGCAGGAGCTGGGACTAGCAACGGGAGCTCACCCCGCCGCGCAGTTTCGAACCGCCGACCTTCCGATCGGCAGCTCAGCGGTTTAACCCACAGCACCACCGCGTCCCTAATAAACCCAAAAACATCCAAATAAACATTTTTATACCCTAATAATCTTAATCCAAATCCTTAAAAGCAAGTAACATCTGTCAAACCCTTAAAGCAATCCAGGTAAACATTCTTCAACCCTTATCCCACTTCAAAATAAACCAGAGCATTTACATATCCCCACAATGTGCACAGAGCTTTTCTCTTAAAAAAATCACACAGCCCAACGATCCCTTCTTTTTTATGGCATTTCACCAGAAAGTAAATTTCACTCATTGCTTGTAGATCCCTCTTTCTCTTAAATTTCTGCAACTCCACTATCCAATCTTCATCCAGCATCTCAATAGAAATCCTGATCTCATGCTTAAAAGAAACATTTCTGTCACTGTTGAATTGCTCAGTTTCATCCACTACATCCCCAACCAGTTAACACATTTTAGACCTTATATTTTCCGTGATGTCTTGAATGTCTTATATAAAAGCTTGGTAGGAGTCAGAAAATAATCTGTTTAAGATCTTCCATGTCTCACTCAGTAAGTTATGGCGCCCCCTAGGAGTTTAACCAGCAAAAGTCAAAGATATGGAAAAGTTCCAGAATGTGTTTACACAAGCAAAAGTGAGATAAGCAGACAGTTCCCAAGGGAAAGTAAAAATAGAAAGCTGAAGGTTCGAATCATCGATTCAATGTGTAGGAAAATGCTAATATCTTCAAATTTAACACAAAAATAATAATGGGAAGACAACCGTTTACTCTCAATCCTCCTTTATATTTGGAAGGAAAGTGAATTCCAAAACATAAAAAAGATTTTTTTTTAAAAAAGTAATCCCCAAAATAACAATAAACCCCAAGAGAGCCAGCTTCTCCTTGCTGTAGAAAGCTTCTCTTAGGGAACATATACTTAAAACTATATATATACATTTGGTGATTTAGAAATGGATGGCCAGTCTTAGTGTCCCTTTAAGGCTACAGCACAGCTTGGAAAATGATGACAGCCCTACCTCCCAGCTATTTCTTACTAGTCGAATGTGAAATGCTGTTTGCGATCTTCTGGCTACAAGCAGCCATCTGGAGGACAGATGGGGTGATTCCAGGTGTTTTCCTTTGTCCGGAGAACACTCCTGGGCTTCAGGAAAACCTACCTGAGCCCGAAAAAATTTGCCACATTGTCATTTCTGCCCGCTAAGCCCGTGGGCATAGCTGCTCAGTCCAAGATGTCCCCACCGGAAGTCCCGCTAACATGACATTTATTGTTGCAATTGGTTGTTGCCTAGTTGAACTGCACTTTGCTTAAGGCCTTATCTGCACTGCCAGGTTGACCTGTTGCCAGTACAGGAACAGCTGACATTGTCTTATGTAATCTCAGGGCACATTTTTCTACTTCCATTTCAAAGTAATATTTTTCTGCTTCTGTCAATTCAAACACTACTGTTTGCAGTACTTTACTCTTTTCTAGACCAACCTTTGCATTTTGATTGGCTACTTTGCAAAGGCAGAAATGCCCTCATACTACATTGTCCCTGCTTTTCCTGAATAACATCTGCTGCAGATTCTATTGTACCAGGTCTTCTTTACTAATATAATGATTATAACACTTTTCTTATATGCAGAAGATCCCAGGTTCAAATCTCAGCAGGAATGTTTATAGGGTTTTTTTAAAACTACTATGTTCCTTTTCCTAAGCTACTGGTTTTTGCTGGGTTGTTTTGTTTTTTTGTTCTTTAAATCCACAGGTACACCATTTTAGAGTCCCCCCATAGGGGAGAGATGGGTGGTGAATAAATTTATAAAATAAAATAAATAAATAAAATTAATTTTATCCTTTTTCCAATCCAAATTCAGTTCCTGGGCTGTTGTAACAAGAACTGGGTATGTCTGGCCTTTAGAAAAGACCTCTGAAGGGGAATGCAATAGCCCTGTTCCAGTACCTGAAAGGATGTTACAGAAGAAGTTCAAGATGTCTAACTCCAGGTGAGGTCACAGAACAATATATTTGAGTTACAGGAAGTTAGATTCCAGCTGAACTTTAGGAAAATGTGTGAGCAGTAAGAGCTGTTTGACAATGGAACTAACTGCTCACAGAGGTGTGTCAAGCAAAACAAGATTTCTATCTCTCTAGGGCAGTGCTTCTCAACTTTAGCAAGTTTAAGGTGTGTGGACTGGGGAATTCTGGGAGTTGAAGTCCATACACCTTAAAGTTGCTAAGGCTGAGAAACACTGCTTTAAAGGATGTACTGAGCAGGGGGTTGAATGCAGTGGCTTCTTCTAACTCAGTGGGTCTGTTATTGTTAAGAATAAGAGGGATTTACTACATCTTCAGTCTGTTGCAGAACATTTTGGTATTCTGCAGATGAATTACAATTCTCAAAGCAATTATACAGGTATTGCTCATAGTAAGAATTATGGAATCTGTAGTGCTCCTGGAGGACATAAAATTAGGAAGACTTGTAGTAAATCCTTTTCTTTGTGTTTATATATTACATATCATATCTTACCTTCATAGGAAGTCAAGGTGATGTGTACTTTATCCTTCCCTACACATAGCTGCAGTTTCTCCCCACATTAACCAGGTGAGTAGCCTGAAATATAGATATATATATATTTTAAAAATGGTACAGATTTCTTTTACATTGAATCGTAAAGAGCAGTAATGAATTGAGTTCACTATTTTATGTTGTACTTTCCTGGAAAAGTTCATAAATATTAGTTGTATACTGAAACATTATATAAAAATCAACAGATATTTGAGAAAGTAACATTAAAACATGACAGAGCTTAGCATATTTCAATACAGCATATGTGACAGAAATTGTGTAGAAAACAAAATATAATTAAGAAACAGCATGGAGAATCTATTAGGGATAATCACATAAGAATATGGAAGTTGTGGAAAATACACACATACAATTATGTGGCAGGAATTGTGGATTCTGTAAATGTTTCTTAAAATTGGATTTTCTGAGAAATTTAGACTGAATGGAATAAATTTTGAATCTGTGCACTAGTGACAATCTACTGGAGCCACATCTACTGGAGCCACATATCCCTATTTTAGAGTGAGTAGAGATTCTTGAGGTTTAGGCCTGGGAGGGCATAGGTTTTCTTCAGCCCTAATCCTCCATTTCTGCTGACAAATTAGGAGTCCATCAAACAAGCACAGTGCAGAGAAAGAAAATCTGCAAACTGTTGCTATTGTTAGCAATTATGCATATTGCATCCTTTAATGCACGTGGCAATTTACAAAATTTAAATCAAACAGCCCCCTGCGGGAACTGTACTTCCTGAAATTCAGACAAAGGAAAAACATCAGGAAGGAAAGGAGACAAAGAATAAAATAGGAATGCCAGCCAATGCAAACATGTGCAGGGGCAGCGGGAGGGAAGAACTTCCTAATGACTATGATCATACCAAATTAAAACCTGGGGCACCATCTAGGAAACAAATAATCCAGTGTGCTGCAATG
The DNA here is from genome assembly GCF_035149785.1 of Candoia aspera. Lineage (NCBI taxonomy): Eukaryota > Metazoa > Chordata > Lepidosauria > Squamata > Candoiidae > Candoia > Candoia aspera. Next base: position 317,435,172 of record NC_086153.1, read on the forward strand.
CCAAGAAAGGCATAAGAGCTTTCTGTGTCAGGATTGGGGCTTTTACCATATTTAGCAGTATGTACAGAAGAAGTCTTTATGGTTCTGCTAGGTAGATTCCTAATAGGGTTGCAGGATCTTGAATAAAGCAGAGATACCGTTGAACCAGTGCAGTAGCATATTGCCTTGTGTACTGAGCACTATTAGTGTGCATGTTTTAGAAACAAAAGAGAATGTAGTAGGGCTGCATGCTCAGGTGGCTGTCTTCTGCAGCCGCCATGCAGCCCAGGAGGTTAAAAAGGCATTTGGTTTAAGGAGCTGCAGAGAGGTGCTCCAGTGTGTGCATGCCCATACCTGCTCCAGAACACCTTTATGCCTTTGAATCAGAAGCATTGCACAGCTCTAAGTCTGTGTCTCAAGAAGCTAACAGTCTGCTATTCAACAATGGGGAGACAACGGAGTTAAGAGAGGAACGAGAATCTGGCTTTCTGTCATGAGTAAGGATGGCGAGCAGGGGGCTCCCATCCAGACTGTCAAGCGCATGCGTAGCACTGAGGAATTGGGCAGCCATTCAAAGAGACACAGATCGGGACCGCCTTAACCCTTGGGGGTTATATGTCTGGGTTTTTCCCACGCTTCTTCAGTTTGTTAGGATTCCTGTTAAGTACTAGCAATAAATATTAGAGACCAGTTCATTGTCTCAGTGTGTTTCCTGGTTGTTAGGACACTTTCAGCTCTAAGGGCTTTATTTTACACAAGTGTATAAGGACTGCCCAGCATTTTGGGACCAACGGAAGAATTTGGAATTTGAAAACATGTTATGGGCACTCTCACAAAATGGCTGCCTTGGTGGGTGTGGCCAGTAGCAAAAGCCCCATTTAACAGAAGGCAAATTGGGGAGGTTGTCCCTGCCACTCTCTCACATCTTCTAGATGAGAAAGATACTTTCTACCATCTGTTTTCTTTTTAGTTCACCTGCTCTGAAAAAAAGAAACAAAGCACTAGGCCACATCTACCCACCTTATTATTGTCTAAAATGTCTCAGTAGGGCCTGAAGGGTTTAATGTATTGGGAATACAAAATACGCTTGAAGTTAGTGCTTTGCTTTGCAGTAAGCCAGCTTCCCACAAGAGGAGGAGGAGGAGGAGGAGGAGGATCTTAAAAAATTTCTCCAAAATGTTGCCAGTAAAGAGGGAAATCCTCCACCCTCCACCATGTCCTAAAGGACAGGACTCCCCCCTTAGTAGCACCACTACTGAAAAATCCCAATGGGGAGAGTTCCCGCTTTGTTTTCCATTGGAATTTAATTGAAGACTAGAAGCTGCAGACCAAGATGTTTGTTCCATGAAAGGCAGGAGACAGGTGTCTGGGGGTGGGGGTGGGGGTGGGGGTGGGGAGTGTGTTTCAAGGAGGAACAAATGATGACAGCACCATTACTTTGCAAGCTCCACCCCTTTTGTACATATGTTGTGATGTCACATGAACATACAAAAGGGGCAGAAGTTGTAGCACAAATGCTTGTTGTCCTTTTGACAAAAGCACTGGGTGCTGCAGACGCTTCTGGCAGACACATACCTCTATTCCTTGGCTCCCTGCTTTTGCACATAATTAATTACATCACACTTGCCCATGAAATTGGGGACTGAACTAGAAGACCTCTGAGGTCCCTTCCAACCCTATGAGTCCGTGTGAAAGAAATGTTCGAAGTAGATTCTCCTTCATTAAACTGCATGAGAACTGGAGGAAGAAAGGCCAGAAGATTTTTGCTGCCCAGTATTGAAGAGAATATTAGCTTGAGCTCTTGAAGGAAAGGCAAGGAATGTATTCCTTTATAGGCTGGTCCCATTTTCTCCCAGAGTAATGTGCAGATTAGAATATAATTATCTTCCAGATTTCACTCATTGCCAGATCTTGCAGAAAATGTACCCAAATATGTGTGAAAAGGAATGTGTTAAGAAAAAATACAGTTAAAATGTGTATTGTTGTTGAAATTGTATTAAAATATTTATTGAAGTAAATAATTAAAAATAATTTTTAATTTTTTTTTAATGAAGATTTGGAATGAAAATTCACACAGCTGACCTGGAGAGAGACTGCTGGGTCAATCCCTGCATCAGCCTGGCTGCCAGAATACAGAAAGCAAGAAAGTAAAAAGATGCTTGTCCTGTTTCAGATGTTTGAACTTGCAGAAAACTGGTCAGCTGAAGGAATCTTTGGCTTTAAAAATGCATCTGTTTTTCACGGTTCTGACTTTCTATTAAGAATTTGAGGGAAGTAAGGCTGAGACCATCTGAAGCAAGCAGCCGTTAGCAAGACTAATAGTACTTTCCAAGTGTCACATATCTCCTTTGTCTTCAGCATTAAGAGGACCACCTCACAAAAAAGCCTTGTAGAAGAATGATGGTGGAGATATGTGGAGTCACAGGCAGGGGAAGCCAATGCTGCTGTCAGCCCCAGGCCCACCATGCTTTCCCTAGAGAGCTTCTGTCTTGCTCAGTGGGGCTCACAAGAATGACTCACTGAAGCTGGGTTTCTGAATAAGACCCGTCCAGTGTGCCATGATTGAGGGGCAGGCAATAGAGGGAGGGGGGTTGAGGGGGTCACCCTGAAAGAGCATCTGTTGAGGCACGAGCCATATGGAAACGTTATCCTTCCCTGGGGAAGCATGATCTTACGCTCCCTCCTGCCTCCTTCTCCATTGTGTCCAGAGAATACAGAGGTCTAAAGCAGGAGGTGGGGGGGACGGGACACAGCTGCTGTCTCAAAGGCCTTTGCAGATTTGCCACTGACAGGAATGCATGGAAGGGGTCTCCCCTCCACCCCACTTCCAGCTAACTCTGCCCTAATCAATAAGCTACTGAAAGCATTGAAAAAGGTGGGCCATAATCCCAAGAGACTGCAGTTGGCCTTTGTGTTGTTCTAAAACAAGAAGATATAAACCCCGTCTCCATATGGAGCCTTGCCCTTTGATCGTGACGCCGTTCCTGCTGAGTCTGAGGCAGGCTGGGAGTCAGGCGTTTCTTACGTGTGCAAATGGGCAGTTTATACTATTAGGATGTTGTGCACATTCAGCAAGATGAAAGCCATTCTCGTTGCAAAGCAAGTCAGCCAGGATATGTTGTGCAAGCATATTCAGGATTTTATGGCTGAAGCTAATGCAGTAATAGAGTGGAGATAAATTTGTTTTGATTTGGGTCTGCATTGAAATATACAGGCATTCTCACTCATTCATACTGAGAGTAATCTAGACTAATGCAGCAAGTCGAAGCACATTTTGTAGGGGTTACATTATATGGGACTCAGTGGGATGTACTTCTGAATAAATATGCTTAGGATCACACTGCATATTATTTTGTTGGGAATTAAGTCCAACCAGCTTAGCCTGGATCCACTCTACTGCTTATTCAGACATTGTTTCCTGTTTTAAGGGCAGGTGAGAAAAACATTATTTTCCCATTTTAATGGAAAACAGATTTATATTCACACTTTCCCGAGTGTTATAAAGCAGCCTCTGCAGGCCAAAAATGTGCACAGTAAGAAAGTATATACAAAAAACACATATATTGGGAAATATGTGTACAAAAACTGTATATGAAGAAAATTACTTGCAAAAATGAAAGTAATATGTAAACACTGTATACTGTATGTATCAGTTGCAAACTTTTCAAGTATTTTATTTTAAATTGATTTATTTTTTTACATTGATATGAAGCCCTTAAAACCTAAATTTCTCTGATTTTACTGCAGATTAAATCACCCAATGACATTCTAAACAATTATAATGGATACAATAAAATAAATAACACAAATATATAACGCCCAAACCATTTTTTATAAAAAGTAGCAAAATAAAAAATTTTAAGTACCAAATATGAAAATTTAGCCATGAATTGATGAAAACATCTGGAGGAAGAAAACTTATGTTGCAAGGGTAATAAAGTTGGCATCATGTAATCCTTGCTGCAGAAAGCATTCCAAAATCAAGATGCTACCACTAAAAAGGCCATTCCTGAGTAGCCATTTACTTAGAGGACATGGGCCACAGTAACTCATGAGCTAAGTTGGACTACTGCAGAGTGCCTTACTTGGAGCTGCCTTTGAAGATGAAACTTGAGTTACAGCAGAATGTAACAGCCTCCTTGCTGACAGATTGAAAACCATTTTAGCAGTCTGCTGGCTATATTGTGAAGGCTGCATTGGCTGCTCACAAGCTTCCAAGGAAAAATCAATGTGCTGGTTAAATCTATAAACCCTTTCTTGCTTGGGTCTGAATTATCTTTTCATCAAGTAAAATCTGTGTGTTCAGCCCAGGAAGGGATGTTTTGGGTCCCTGCTCCCCGAGAAATGAGAAGCAGGAGCCAGGAGTTAGGTGGGCCTCTTCTGGGGCAGTCCCAGCTGTGGATTAGCTTGTCCCCCAAAGTCCAGATGGACCCCACGCTCTTATCACTTGGAAAAGCAAAACCTCTTTCAGTTTTCATTGTGTCTTCAAGGCTTAAATATCTTTAGTTGATTGTTTTTAGTATAAGTGAATGTTTAATCATTTTATTGTTTCCTTTAATTGTTCTGCTTTAATTCAATTTTTATTTAAGGTTGTATTTGTTGTTTGTGATTTTCATGTAGGCCACCTGGAGTCCTTTGAGTTTGGTGGGTTGCAGGTTATATAGTAAATGAATATGTTTACTACACCTGAGCAAGGACAGGACCTCTGAAAATGGGTCTTAGAGTAAGATTGAAAAGGTAGACACATATGGGAAGAGGTGTTTGGTAAGATACTACAGTCCTAAACCATGAAGAATGTTAAAAGTTAATACCAGCTTCTTGAACTGAGATTGGAAATGAACTGGGAACCAGTCAAAGTCATTTGAAAGTGGAAGCAAGGCTATCTTTACCCAAATACAGCCATCACACCAGCTTTGTTCCACAAAGGAATCTATTCTTCTAATAAGAAAAATGGATCTAATAACACCCCTAAGCTACAATCTTGATTCCTTCAGAATATTGCAAACTGATCTGGAATTGGCCTGGGACAAACGTCAGATCTGAAAAATGAGCATCTGAGCAAAACCAAACTTCACAGAATCACTTGTCTATAGTAGAATGTAGATCAGCCTTCTCTAATCTCCATATTTTTAGCCATGATGCTTGGGAATTTTAGGAGGTTTTTTTTTAGATTTTTTATCATGCCTTTATTATTTTTATAAATAATCCAGGTGGTGAATATACTTAATACTCCTTCCTCCTCCTATTTTCTCCACAACAACAACCCTGTGAAATGAGTTGGGCTGAGAGAGTGTGCCTGGCCCATTAATCCTAATATATTAGAATAAATATACAGTATTTTGAAAAAGATTTTCAGGAATGGGCAGCTTATATTTTTTAGTAAAGAATTATTTTAAGACCTTTCTCATTTACCTCCCTTTTTTATTTCTTCCTTGTTTTTATTCAAATAGTTTCTGCTTTTACATCTCTGATTTTTTTTAAAGAGTCCATAATTGATCTAATAATGGAATAGTGCTGCCAAAAATGCTCCTGGAAGGCATTTTGATGCCTTGGACTTTTCTTTCAGCTATTTGAGGACTGATAAGCTACTTCTGCAGTAATGGCTTGCGGTATCTTCTAGAGTCATCCAATCATCACTGTGCCAAAATAACAGCAGTAAGGACAGTCTCCATGTGATTTAAACTAGGGCTGGGTGATGCTATGAAGAAGCTTTAAGCTAGGCAAATAGCCCAAGACTGCAGAGGTACCTATCTCACCAATTCATAAATTGCAGGGTTAAGGACTGCTTTTTGAGTGGTATCTTATTTTCTTTCCTAGGGATCCAGTAGGAGTCCCTTCCCGTCTCTCCCAACATATTTACGTATATGCCACTGCTCCTAACAGTCCTGGGAAAATTCTTGGAATTCCCTCTCCCCGCTTCTCATTTCTCTCTCTAGTGCATATTTACTAAAACCTCCATTTGAGTATTGCCCAGAAAACAAGATTGCTGCTGAGCATAAGCAGTGCCCTTCAACAATGTTCACAGAGAAAGTCCTGCAATGGTTTGAACTCTGGCAGCTTTCAGGTCACATCATATTCCTTGGTATTCAATGCTCCACTCAGGAAAGTCAAGCAAGAAGGGAGATACCTCCCTCTTAAAGATGATACCTGCATGTAGAAAGGATGGGTCTTCTGCTCACTTTCAAATGCACATTTCCATAGCTCATATTAGAATTAAATGAAGTTTGTTTGTTTGTTTGTTTATCAAATTTATATAGCTGCATATCTCACTAATGTGATTATGGGTGGCATACAATAAAACAAAAACCCATCTTAAATAACTATTAAAAGCAAAAGAGATATACAAATAAATGAGACCATGGGGCAGTGTTAAAAAGCTCATACCCAATAAAGCCATCTCGCAGGCTCCCTGTTTCCAAGGGATTCCCAGGTCTTCTGGAAAGACCACATCTTGAGAAGTTCTGGAAGGCCAAAAGGGCCAGGGCTAGTCTCGGGGGGGATGATGGGTCTTGTCAGATGGAACTCCTTAGCAGATGGGACCCATAACATGCCCCTCCTGCCTGACCTGATGGGATGGGTAGATGTAATCCGGAAGTGGCAGGTACACTACTACTGCTAGTGTTTTGCTGCCACTCCTGGGTTGACAGAACTAGCCCTATTTACATTGTCCAGCATCCTCCAGACCGTGTGTCAGCAACAATTAATAAAGCACATTGTACAAAGTATATTTAAACTAGAATAAAGCAGTTTAAAATTCATATACACTCACACATCTCAAAGGCATAACAATCCAGAATCAAGTACAACATTCTTGAATATAGCTTCAGTCCTTAGTACTTATATTAGAGAATAAACCTCTGGGAATGCAGTTCAACTTGCTTCTGAATGGATTTTAGTTCTCTATTGTCCTCTCACTTAGATTGGATTCTCTTGGTCGTCCCAGAGTTCTGACAGCTAGCTAGCTTGAATGAACCAAGCAAGGATAGAAGCATCAAATGCTCTGAAGTCTCAAAAGTCTCATGAATGGGACTTTTTGTCTGGAGCTACCTCCCTTTGAGTTTGCCATGTAGCAACCAGCACAAATTGATCTCTGTCAAATCACCCCCAAGAATGAGAGGGATGACGTGGGATAACTGTTCTTGATTGGAATATAGCAAGCTCAGATTCTCTAGACTAGAAGCTTAAGAGCTTCCAAGTTTTAATGAATTCAGTTCCCATCATTTCTGACTCTTGGCTAGCCTGGTGAGAGAACTTGTCGTGACATAGCTAAGAACTGATGAGCAGAAGGGCCTAAACATGCTGAAAAGCGATGGGCATTTTCCCCAGACTGTGTAACCAGATATAGCAAGACCTAGTTCTAGGTCTAAACCAGTTGCCCCAGATTTAGAACCAAGTATAGCTTGTTCTGTTTTTAATACTGGTGTTAGCAAGTGTCTGTAGATGTGTGTACAGATATGCACACATAGACCTACTTCCCACCACTGATTAATGAATTATCTCAATATAGTTCGGTATATAAAACTAAAAGATAGATAATACAGAAGATATTTTACTGTTTTACAGAGATGGAGGGATTAAAAACACAGGGTGGAATGAGGAGCCCTCCATTTCTTTGAATACATGCAAGTTTTTGAAATATGCTTATTTAAAGACATGTTGGAGGAAAGTAGTAATCCAGAACTAATTACACAGCTGTTGAAAAGCCCAGTAAATATGTGTTACTCGGGGATATATAATACCTTTGATGTAGTTGTAATCTGACAGAAGTTATTATAGGATTCCACAGCTGCAAAGCATTGAAGCTTAGAGAATTTTCTCTTTCTTTTTCTTCCCCTCTTTTCTTTTTCTTCTGCTCTATAAGAATTAGCAGAAGCAGGAATGAAAATTGTAGTTGCAAAGCAAAAAAATAAATAATCAATCCTCCTAATAATAGTAACAGAGTGCTTCAGAGAGAAGGAGAAGGAGTTAACCTGTTATCTGGAGTTAAAGAAAGCTTAGGGGCAACAAATCCAGGCCATGCTCAATTTCAAAAGGCTTTGCCACAGGACAATGGAAAGCTTGAATCAAAAATGGTTTTGCAATGGAGGATTCTCAGGATGCTTCATTTCAGAATCAAGTGAGTACTTGCCTGTAACAAGAACACATAAACAAGGGAATACTCTTTTTCGAAATGAGAAACGAAATGCACCGAGGACAACCCAACTGAAGAATATTCAACCTGTTATTGTTTAAAGTGATCGGTGAAGCAGGATGATCATAGGGATTTGTAAACCAGCAGGGGAGGGGAATGGAGGGCAGAGGAAGTAGCAGCTGGACCTTATAGCTGCTTTCATTCCCGGGTATCTTCAGAATTGCAGCTGTGGGATAAAGAGAGTCACATAGGCACATCAGGCATTATATGGATCATTTACTACATCTACTGGACACTTCATAACACTCCATAACTATGTCCCAGGCAGGCAGAGAACTTCCCAAAGGCCCCCAGGGCTTCAGACAATGTCTTGAATTGGCAAACCTAAAAGGGAATTGACCTTCCTGCAGGAAAGTTGCTTGGAACCAGCTCAGATCCTTTGATTTCTTTTAATTTTTGTATTACTTCTTAGTGTTTCAATATGTGTTGTCTGTTAACCTCTGCCTTGCTGTTGCTTAATAAGAAGCAAAAAAAATTAAAAATTAAAAATCAGATGTCCAATTTGTAAAGCAAGAGGTAAACATTTTATTAATTAAAAACAAAGCATTGAGATTAGAAACAAGCATCCAACTAGACAGAGTGACGAGAAGCACCCCATCTGACCTGTACTGTCCCCCAACAGATGCAGTTCAAAATACTGATTGTAACCTTTAAAGCAGGATAGCAATCTGCACTTTAAGGAGAAAAATCCATCTTCAAGGGTTGTAGATGTCACAGTGTAGAGGTAACATCACAAGATGGGGCAGGACTGAAATGTTAACCCATTTTTCACTTTTGGATGCTGAGTGATCTACTCATGTTCTTAGTTATTTTCATGAATACTGTAACTATGAACATCACACTACTAAGTGTTTGTATTTTGTTACGTTTTCCTGTTCTATATGTTCTCCTCTGACCTCATAGGCAGCCCTCATCTGGGGAGCACTGCCTATAGATCTGGGGTATTGAACTTTCTCTATGTGCTCCCCCCTTTGAACTGAGAGAACCAACCATCTTGTTGGATTGAAAAAGGCCTTAAAATGTATGTTTTGAAAATAAACAACAACTATAAATTTTAATGGTTTAAATGGGTTCAGGTGTAAAATCTATTTCTTATGAACTAAACATAAAAGTAGTTCATCAGAAAATATGGCTGTATTTAATGTTTAATGTTAACCCTTGGTAACTCAAAGAAGAGTTAACAAGGGTTGGACATCAGATTTTTTGTGCTGGCATTGTAAGAGATTTGAAAGCTCTTTAACTCATATGAGCTGGGCTTCTCCAGCTATGGCTTCATTTGGGATTCAAATAATTACATAACTCAATATAATTTTGGAAGGAAATATTATACTAAAGACCTTAACATCATGTTGAACTATATTCCTAAAATATGGAATGAATCATCTCATGAACAGCTTTGGCTCTCTTGACACTGGGGCACAGCAAAGAGGATAGTTTTATATGAATAGAATCCTCCTGATTTTTTCCCCCTGTTAATTAGCCCTTTCTCTCTCTTTTTATTATATTTAGTTTAAATATATCTAGGTTTTTTTCCTTCATTGTATAATAATTATTTATCTTTTTTTTCTGCTGATGTTGTAAAGTATTTCACTAATAAAAATTAATATGACCCTGTAAAAACTGGTGGGGCCTTTGATCCCATGGCTGCAGCCACCATCTTGATTATTTTGGATGATTCCCCCCCACCCCCCCAGATGGTATAGCAAGATGTAGCTAAGGTGCTTTCTTTAGCATTTGTGAGGGTTTCTTTAGCAAAGCCAAAGATTGTATTAACATGCATTAGATCTTTTTGAGCTATATAGGAGCTTTTCTGTTTTAACATCCTAGTGTGCAGCTTTGATAGAAGATTAATACTGGATGGCTTTTCCAATACTTTTTATTATTTCAGAAGCCTTTCATTCTGTGAGAACCTGGTCCCCTCTATCTCGAATTTGAACGAAAAGTTACCTACCATCCAAGGATTTTATTTATTTATTTATTTAGTCATCACATTTGTCACCACCCATCTCCTCCCACCTCCTCCCAATTTCATAACTATCAGGAGATATTTGGTAAAGGTTTTGATAGACATCTATAATCTTCACTATATGGAGGCACTGAGATGTTCTGCACTGGAGTTTGGCTTTTTCATTAGATGTTCTTGAATTAGGCAAAGACTTGCTTTAAATCTCTTGGAAGGCTGATGTGGATCATGCAAAGCAATTCCAGGCTTTCCTTCATGAACATACAACTTGTAGATCTATTTGCATCTGACTTCAGTTCAGAAGTTGCAGGGGGGATGGGCTGAAATAGCTTTTCTTACTCTGGGACATAGCTTATTCCCCAGGAATGAAAAGCAGGGAAATAATTGATGCTGTAAAGAGGCCCAGAATTAAACAGAAAGTCAGTCAATTTAAGATAGAATTGCTTATAGTGTGAGCCCAGGGGATAAGTTGTCCTAGATAGTGTTATACTTATCTTGAAGATAATGTTTTGAGCTTGAGTGTTTCTGAATAAATTTTTGTTTCTGGATTTCCTGATAATGTCTTTGACAAAAACACTTCCTTTTTGGTAATTTATTTTTAAAAAACTAGGTTTGACTACATTGCAAGTGATGAAAATATCTTGCCTTTTTACTAAAAGTGCTACATTTTGGCTGCTTGAGCAGAGGCTTCAGAGCTCTCCAGATGTGTTAGCAGTTAGAAGCCCAAGTCTGAGCAGAAATGGAGCTGCCCTGTAATGTCACTTGGATTAGAGCAGGTCTGTTGACATTATTATACCAGTAATTTGGCAATTGAAGATTCAATTGAAGACAGACTTTATGTTTCCTCAGTAATAGTTGGATGATGCTGGAACACATTATTAATTATAATTGAGGAAATGGCCATATAGTTTTAGCATCTCTTCTGGAATAAAATTTGAACATGTCCATTTACTAAAAGACAATACAAGAGTGAGGCTTAATTTTGGTAAATGCAGGTCCTTGTTAGGCCTGGATTGTTCTTTTATAAATGTTCCCAATTGACTGTAGCCAATTTGGTTCCTCCACAACACTGAACAAGAGTCACTGAGAATTAAACCTTCTCCTTTCTGTATGATTTCCCCTTTTCATCTGTATTGGCCTCCATTGAGTCTGCCACTTAGATAGTCTTGAACAAGAGTACAACCTGAAGCCCAGGGGACAGATGCAGCTCCCCTAAACCTCTCCAGAAGCTGCCACAGTATGATTTTTGATAGGTTGAAAGGTCAAAAGTAATTAAATAGATGAAAAGTAAACATGTCAATGTTAATAATTTAAGTTAAAATAGGAATTAAATACAATCTAACTTTTTTCCCAATGCCGAACTTTCTTTGTTCTATTATTGTTTTGAAGGGCAACCTTCTGCACACTTGTCAAAGACTACGTTGTTTTTTTTAAGTAGTGACATTTGTTAAAAAGTGGGGAGGCAGGACTTCATTCACACAACTGTAGCTGCCATTGTGACTTATTTGGCAACTGCCCCCCACCCCAATATCCCCACATGCTTACAAATGGCAAAAGGACACAGCCCTTGTCAGCTCTGCAAGTAGATGTTTGGAAGACCATTAGCAAACAAAAGAAGTACATGGTGAAGTTTCTAGCCCATTCTCCTCTCAGCCAGGATGACCACATTTCAACTAAGACTTTGGAGGAGGAGCTTTGTGCACTGTGCCATAATTTAGACACTTTGCCAGTAGTGCTGCTTTCAACCATGTAATGTGTTATTGTAGGCTCATTTCCAGCACTGTAGCAGCGGCTGGTAATAAAATGTCTGCCCAAAGCACTTCAGTTAGTTTGGGAATCCTTTTATAGATTAGCCATGAGAAATGGCTGCGGTCTGAAAACACAAGATTAGTTTTTTGATGAGAAACAATTACAACCCAGCAACAACTCAGAGCCACTGACAGTGCGGTGGCCAAATGCTATTCAAATGCATATTTTCTTTATACACACACACACACACATATACACACACACATTTTGTACATACAAAGAGACAGAGCCAATACTCTTTCACAAATAATACCAAGAGATCTGCTGCCAACCAGGCAGCCAAATGCATCTTGAGCAAGCTTTGCTGTAATATGCTTAAAACCACTGTGAATTCCTTAAGAACAGTGAACACCAACTGGCAGAGATTCAATGTCAAACTAATTAGGCAATTGTAAGTTTCCAAAATATGGTGCTTCACTCTTCAAGAGCAGGGAGCAAAACACACAAAAACCCTTGATTATCCAATGTCATGTAGTAAACATGGCCCCCAGTAGACAAGTACAGGATGGCTGAAACAGTTGTGCGTGTCTGTCCTTGCTTCTGCTTTCCTCAGAAAAAAAGATAACACAGAGACATTGCCAAAGGGAGCACAGCAAATAAAAACATCACCACATAAAATGTTGGTTCCAGGTGTCAAATCACCACTATAAATGTTATAGAGCATTCCAACTGCAGTGACAGTGTTCTATACTAATTGTTGGCTCAGTCCATTCTGACCTTTTTTCTCCAAATGGTGTGTACTGTATGTTTGAGAAGTATATCCTCATTCAAGTTATAGGATAAAAAACAGAAGCTGCTTAGGAAGAACCAGTTCTGTTATATCCTGGAAAGGTTTCTTTTACCTTAGGGGTTGACAATACTTCTGTGGCTGGGAGCTGTATCTTTTTTAGCCTCAGCTGTAAGGATTGAAACACAAAGTAGGAATTATTGGTTCCTAGTCCAGAGATGGCCATTTGGTAAATGTATAACAACAGCTCCATTTCAAAGCCACCAAGCACTGCACCAGGCACTCATTAATTTGGAAGGGTGGGAGAAAGCTTTAAACTCCAAGGTAAAGGTAAAGGTTTCCCTTGACGTAAAGTCCAGTCGTGTCCGACTCTAGGGGGCGGTGCTCATCTCCGTTTCAAAGCCTTGGAGCCGGCGTTGTCCATAGGACACTTCCGGGTCATGTGGCCAGCATGACTCACGGAACGCCGTTACCTTCCCGCCGAAGCGGTACCAATTAATCTACTCACATTTGCATGTTTTCGAACTGCTTGGTGTGCAGAAGCTGGGACGAGCAACGGGAGCTCACCCCGCCGCGTGGTTTCGAACCGCCGACCTTCCGATCGACAGCTCAGCGGTTTAACCCGCAGCGGCAAAAAAAAAAATTATACCTTTATAGTGGCAATGGGCAGTCACTGAATATTTATTCTTGTCTGCAAGATAGATTCTAGTCTAGCCAAGCCCTAAGTGTGAGTCTCTGCCAAAGCAAGCTAAGAAGTCAAGCTAAGCCATGAAGTGACAGGAGATCTAAGATTTACTGTAAAGCCCAGGTCAAGAAGCCTGACACCAAAAGCCCCAGAATAGAAAGCAGTGGAATTTTGATTTCCATGTTTCTGTAGTTCTTTATGGTGGGTGGTTAAAAGATTATTTTAATATTTAAGCCTATTCTAGGATTTAAAATTTTATAATAATCCTTAACACACCGGAAAACCGTATTTCCAGTTCTTGGCATTTTGCTGCCCAGTTTCATAGGAAGGACTTCAGGTACTGCAGAAGACAGGTGATTTATGGCCTGTGCAATGTGAGCAGCTTACCAGTTTTAGAATATGGCCTCCAGCACAGCAATGTCTAGAATGCAGTCTGAATGAATGCGGATGCAAAATTAATACAAAAGTGGGACACTAGTATGAAAGAGGCATACTGAGGTGGTTTGGTCATATAGAGAGAATGGATGAAGATCAAACTGCAGAACAATTATATGAAAGAAGAGTAAATGAGCTGAGGCCAAGAGAAGACTGAAAAAAACATGGTTGGATGGGAGGTGAGGAGATCTTGAAAAGGAGAGTGAGGCAAGAAACTTAAAGGGAAAAGGTATGAAGTGGGGTATGGACATGGTGAAAGCAAGGATGGGTTTCAAGGACAGAAAGGTATAATGAATGGTGTTTGTATAAAGCAGCTTTAGCTATATTTCCTTCTTCTTTTCTCACGCCTTCAATTTTCTTCTATTCTGTGCTCTGGATAACATTGCATAGACTAAAAAAGACTAGCATGATAGGTATTTATGTATGTGTGTGTGAATTTGTGGTCAGTTAACACAGATGTTCCAGGCATAAAGGAGAGCAAGGCAGAGAGTGAAGCATAGCATGGGAAATGTTTTGTTTGCAGTCAAAGGAATGGAGGCCATTGGTAGTATTACAGCAAAAATATAATGGTCAGGGCATCATCTCTAATGGTAGTAGTAGTAGATAGTAATAATAACAACAGTGATAATGCAACAATTAAGGCAATAAATAAACACATGGAAATGCTATGCCACTGCTTTTTAATTCTTACATTTATTCAGTGTAATGTGTTACAGTTTTAAATAGACTTTCCAAATTTGGAATGCTTTCTCTTGGGAAAAAAAATGCCTGCTCTGTGAAGACTTTACTGCTTCTTCACTTGGTTGAATGTGATGTGTCTCAGGAGAGTGATTCCCACCAAGTGACATTTAAAAATAAACAAAACTGCACTTCCAAGGGCTTTCCCCTTTCCACTCCAAGCTGACCCTCCTCCCTTAGTTTGAACAAAAGCAGGAAGACATGGGAGAATGGTAGAGGAAGGAGCAACTGAGCAAGCAAAAATAATATTGCCCAAACAAACCCAGACAACTTGAGAATTACAGATGTTTGGAGAAGACCTTTTGGATCATTTCCCTAGCAAAGCTTCCTGAGAGAGCCCACATCCGTCATGATGGTCCCCAGATGTCCCTGGTTTTAAGAGCTATCTTTTGGGGGGGGGGGCATAAAATTGTAGGTCCAAAGTACAGGATTTCTCAAATTATGACACCAAAAAGCAGAAGGGCCAACAGGAGGAATGATGGGAAAGAAGAAACTAGTTCAAAATGGCTTTCTTTCTCCTCCTCCTCCTCCATTTGGCACCTACACAGCAGTTTTCCAAGACGTGGTACTTCATACTAAGTAAGTGTGCATGTGTATTCACTACATTTATTTTAGTCATTTGCACTCTGCCTTCCCCATTTCTCAGTGCACAAGGCACTTTTAAAGAAGAAAAGGAACAAGAACAGTCCAAACAGCAACATTTCATTGCAGCCCTATCCACATCCACACCACATTTGCCTATATTAAGCAAGGTGTTTGATTTCATTCAGAAATTTTGGACAGGATATACTGTAGATCAGTGTTTCTCAACCTGGTCAAGGTTAAGATGGGTGGACTTCAACTCCCAGAACTGGGAGTTGAAGTCCACCCATCTTAAACTTGACCAGGTTGAGAAACACTGATCTAGATCCATAGTAATCTTCCCCAGCCTGGCACCTTCCAGACATTTTGGGACTGCAGCTCCCTAAATGTTTCCCACACTGACTGAAAATTCTGGGAGTGGCAATCCCAAAATACCTGGAAGGTACCATGAGGGGAAAAACTACCCTATACTATAACTTTAGGGATTTTTCAGAGCTTGTTTCACTCACTGTTAAATACAGCAAAGCCTTCAATCCATCTTTGACTTTAGTCAGCATCAATGCAGAAAAACTTCATTTGATGCAAATGAAGGTCACTTTTGTTGATATATTTAGTACTTCATAGAGAAAATATAAAATCATTAATTTACAAACGATATGGCTCCATAGCATGTGGACAGCTCCACTAATCAGACAATTGAAACAGTAAGGCATATTTTTATGTACTGGAGGAGATACTTCCATATCACATACAGAAGATCACTGGTTTTATTTATTGTTTTTTGTGAAGTCTGATGAAAGATGCTGATAGTACATGAAACCCCACAAAGCCTATTACATAATAACTTGTTCTGACATGTATGGTGCATCTTATTTATGGTGATAGCCTAAATGTGTGGTTTTAATGCACATAAGCATTTTTTCAAGGCTGCCTCCACAAAAGTGAGAGGTGATCAGAAGCAAGGATATTTCACAATGAATCAGCATCCTTCAGATGGAAGATACACAGCAGGAGAGAACAAAGTCAAGAAAGAAAAAACAACAACATCCTCAGCTGTGTACGAATATTTCCAGAAGCAGCTAAAGTCTATAGATGCTGCACTGAGCACCAAAATAAGTTCTACATGGCACTTTCTCTAGTCTGAGTCAAGAGCTATGGTTGGGCATGTGCTGTCTTTTCAACAAAGCAGAAATCTATGAACTACTAGAAAAATGAATATCATGTAAGAACACAAGAACATAAGCAGTACCCTGGTGGATTGGACTCCTGTCCCATCTAGTCCAGCAGTCTACTCTCACAGTGACCAATCAACTGCAAAAGTCTCCACTAGTCTCCCAGCAGATGGCCTTCAGATCCCCATGACTTCCATGAATTGGTCCAACCCTTTTTTGAAGCCAGCCAAGCTGGTAGCCAGCACCACATCTCGTGGGAGCAAATACCAAAGTTGAATTACATGTTGTGTAAAAAAATATTTCCTTTTGTCTGTCATTCTTCCAGGATAAAATTTCATTGGGTGACCTCTGGTTCTAGTATTTTGTGAAGGCGGAAATAGCTTCTCCTCTTCCACTTTATCCACACCATGCATAATTTTGTACAGCTCAGTCATGTTCCCCCACCTTTCTGGACTAAAAAGCCCCAAGTGTCACAACTTTTCCTCATAGGGAAGCTGTTCCAGCCCCTTGATCATCTTTCTGTAGTTGCCCTTCTCTGAACCTTCTCTAGCTCCACTATATTCTTTTTGAGGTGCAGCAATCAGAACTGCACACAATATTCCAGATGTGGAATATGCATTCAGTCTTTTTATACCACCTGTTGAGTCTCACTAAATTTGTATTGCATATAGTATATTATCTTTTGCCTGCCAATCAACTTAATTATAGGACAAGGTGTATGTATGCTATAAATGGGGTGATATGATTTCTTCATGTTTTCATATAAACTTACATGCATACAAATTTGAGTACAGTTTTGCATTGATATCCACACTTTTCCCAAATTTTCTAATGAAGGTTATAACTCAAAATCTATGTACAAACTTTTCTATACTGGAGGAAGGAGAAATGTATTCAGAAACACATAATACTGGAGACAATTGCGTGCAGTGGGACAAATACGAATATTTATTTATTTGTTTGTTTGTTTGTTTATTAAATTTTTATCACCACCCATCTCCCCTCAAAGGATATGCACAAATGCATATAGAGTCAGCTGGAGTTGGGTGGCTGTAACAAATTTGAACCAATAAAGAAATAATATATTAGGAGACGTGCAAGCAAATTTTCACACAGAGCTTGCAAACTAATAGAGAAATAGGATGGAACTAAGTAAAAATAGGAGAACTGAACAACAGAAAAAAAGTGAAATTTCCAGGCCTGGGTTTTCCATGCAAGTCATCCTAGATCAGTCTCTGTTAGAGCTATTCCTCCTTGGAGGTCTGATCTATACTACAATTTTCTATCAATGGCACTATCATGACATTTCCTAAAGAGCTCTCATAATGATTGTTTTATAAAACAACAGGAGTTTCTTTTAAAATTCTGTTGCATATATACCCATCAATAGTATTAAAGTTTTTGAGTTTCCAGATGAAATCTCTTGCTGAATAGATTTAAATTTGAAGAGAGAGAGTTATCATCAGATTCTTCCCAAAGAATTTGAGATAATTTGAAAGTTCTACCCAGGCAAAATCTCAAGAAGTACATTATAATTCTTCCAAGAATTTTGCTTAAGATCTGTTAAAACACCCCAGAATTAATATACAAGACAATTTAAAAGGCATGTGCAATACAGGGTGCAGAGCACCAGCTCTAATAGTACCTCTTCGTATTATGAAGGAAAGTGGTGATTCCAGGAACAAAGAAATAATGTTCATTTGAATCCTCTGTGATTTTCAGGAGATTTTGAGACACATTTGCAGTTTATGAGAAGGGCAAAAATCTCTCTGTAAGAAGTGGCCATATTGTTCTGGGCCTCCTAGCTGAGATATGGCACATTCAATGATCGTCTGGATCTTTCCTTGGGAACAGGTGAGAGAAGGAAGTAACAGGGGATGTGTGAAACTATCTTGTTCTCCAAGCCTCAACAAACCTCAGGGGAATATTTAATAAATGGGTTCCTTTGGTGGCGGGGAGTTGATTTGGAGGTTTATATATTTGTTTATTTTTCTTATGTATAAGGGGAAGGGGCAATTGTTTTTAGTGATTTTAATGTGTGAATGGAATGATTTACAGAAATAATGTGATTTTGGTTGGCTCTTGAGTAAGGGATTGATTATGGGAATTGCTGTATATTCTTGTTGTTGAAAGTTGGAAGTCATCCTGTAATACCTTTAAAAAACCTTTTTTCATGTTCTGCTTTTTTCTTTTTTTCCTGTAGTTTTTTTTTTTTTTTTTTGCTTTTTTGTAGTTTTTATCTTTGCTTTAAACTTAATAAAACCTTTATTTTAAAAAAAAACACCTCAGGGGAGATTTTGTAGTTTGCAGTTCTGCGAAATGGTGACATCAGCACATGGACATTACACCGTTCTACACCTTGCTCTGCCTCCAGGGATGCAGTAGAGAATACTGGCTGGTTGGATTTGAACTAACACTTTAAAGGAGAATCTAGGAAAAACAGAAGGTCTTTTGAGGAGTGGAAGCACTAAGGAAGAATGATGCTGCTGTCCCTCTAAATATAAACAACAGATTCTATACTGATTGTCCATACAAGATTATTATTAAATAAAAATTTAATTGCTTATAATAAGAAATTAATAACCTTCCATTCTCTCATCTCCTCTTCCCCTTCCTCTCCTGCTTCCCTCTCTTTTCTTTCCCTAGTTTTTTTTTTTCCTGACCAGAAAACTATCAGTGCTATCAACTCTGGCGTATATCTCTGGGCTGCAGTGAACACATGCCATTATATGCCTTGAGCCTCTTAGTATAGGGTGAATTTAACCTGTCACTCATGTCACTCTGCAAGTGCCACCATGCGGAAAAGCTTTCTAATATAAGGGGGAAAATGTACAAAAATCATAGGGCCAGATGGTTCAAATGGTTAAGAAAAAGCTGGTATCTTTTAACTTGCTGGAATCACCTTAATCCCAGAAAAAAATGGTATTATGGAATTGGCTCCGTGTCTCAGGTTACCTAGACACATGATATATGTGAAAAAACTATGAGGCCTCAATCATTTCATTATGGACACCATCTTAAATTTTTTGGCCTCCCCCTGTAGACAACCCGGCCTACCAAAAAATGTGTGCTATTGGAGCAGCCCAACAGCCAAGCAATCTGTGTTCTTTCATTAGCACGGTCCAGTTCCTGAAGCTGTTCCACATGTAACAATTCACCCTAGTAGAATCATACAACTTTATTTTATTATTTATTTTATTTTACAAGGCTTATGAGCTACTCCAGTCAAAGCTCTTCGCTTTTTAGCTGACGTACAGTATACACAACCTTTTTCTAATCTCGTGAAACAGAAGTGCAGAGCTGAAGAAGTTACAAAGAATGTTAAAGAAAACTATTTATCTCACACAATTTTTTGCCCTGAAAATCATGGTTTTTTCTGAAGCAGGCATTCTTTTCTTCTTCATATATTTGCCTTGGCCTCTCCTGCACAATTAGCTTAATCTCCCTTTCTTAGAATGTGCAAATGCTTTCTATTATATAAATGTGCACAAACTAGAATGGCAAACATGACATTCTTTATAACTTCTTTCAATGCATTCTTGCATATTTTATGTAGCAAAGGAAATTTGTTAGTGTGGAAGTGAGCCAAAGTCTCAGTATCATTATTCCAATAAAGCTGTCTCTTTCAAGAAACACACAATTTAAAATAAATATCTGTGAAGGGACATAGTTTGTGATCCAATTCTAAATCTGCCTTCCCAGCCTGATGCCCTCCAGATGAAAATGACTAATGAGCTCTTCCTGAGCCAACAGACCTATCAATTTTTTGCATGTAATTAAACAACTCTCCTGGTTAGTACTGAGAAAGGGATGGAAAGTTGTGATGATCACACATAGCATGCTCTGGTAACATCTTGTGTGCCTGGGAGCCTTTGGCCATTGAGGTTACCATTTTGTTGTGAGAGCTAGTGGAAAAGTTGGAAGCAAACAGCTTGAGATCAGATTAGCCTGTTACAATAACAAGGAGTAGGTGACAACTTTTTCTCCCATCCATAAGTATGAGACTTCTATTAGTTGCAACTTGTGAGCAGAAAAATGACAGGTGCAATAACTGGACCTTGATTCTACAATAAATAGGTCTCGAATTTCTACTTGGCAATTGTTTGAATTCTTTCTTAATTTTTTTTTTTTTTGTAATTCTTGCAATACACTTATCATAAATCTGCATTCTTCAATAACTCCCTGAGGAACTTTCAGTTCTATCAGACAATAGAAACATAACATGTATTATGGTGGCAACCACTGAAGTAGTTTGCTATTAAGACCCAGTCGAAGCTATATCAAAGTTATAACTAAAGAAAGAGTACAATTCTCTCAGCATAATATGGAGCATCCAGGAGTCAGCAGTGAAGCTCAGGGACAAGGTAGGTGTTGTTGGCAACTGATGAGATCCAGCCCTTTTGACTGCTGCTTCTCCTGGTTGCTGTACCTTTTGACCTGCTCTGTTGGGCTAAGGAAACACCTGCCTTGTCTTTCCCTTGGGTGATTACACTGATTGTATAAATTGGGCCCAGAGAAAAGAAGAAATGAAAGGACAGTGGGAATCAAAATGGAAGACAGCCCACAGAAGGTACTATTCCCAAGAGCCTCGCAAACATGAAGCTGGTGTTGTGGGAAGGAATGCTTTAGGTAGCCTCATCCACAAAATCTAAATTCTTAAAATAATTAAATATTCAGTTTAGCAAAGTTGAAATTAGCATTCTACATCCTGCCAACAAGATGTGAAAATGGCTATGCCTAAGTGCCCACTCATGCATTTTAATGTCTCTCAAATATGAATGTGCATAACTTCAGTATTTCCAGTTCTGAATGTCAGATTTTCTAACTGTCCCATTGTTATGGATGAATGTCTATTTGCACAGGATATGGACAACTTACTTTGTATGAGTATGACTAGCCACTTGCTTGTGTCATTACCCTTGTGAGTGAGTCATCCTCTAAGAATGAAACTGAGCCTCAGGAGATAAAAGTTCTATAGTCCACATGGACCACAGCAGCATCTGATGGTCACAGCATCTGCAGCAAGCCATGGTGACCCCGGAATAACATGAATGCAGTGACATAATGAAAATGCCACCATTATGTATCGGCATTCTGACAACTGATGCAAATAAGTGGGCCACAGAATTTGTGTGACATTGTCACACACATTTCATCACCGTACTTCACTCCAGTGCCCATGAATGGTCGTGTAGTCATCACTGCCTTCCTCCCTTGGATGCCCATGGATGGTCATGTAGTTCTTGGTGTTCTCTAGATAATTGCAAACAACCACTGTGGATCAAACTGTCATATTGTTCCTCTGGCATTAGGCAATGAGGAGAAAGGGACAATAGCTATGTTAAATGGATACTCAATAACAATAGTATATGGTCTCCTAACTTTCAGATTGCCCAGAAGCAGGGAAAGGATAAATGTGCTATGGCTCAATGAGCCACTTGCCCTCCCTATATCTTAAAAGTCTGTTTTTGCAGGCAAGCAAATGACAAGGAAAATAGAATTTAGTCTGGCCACTAGTGAACAATAAGCATCCCCTCAGGTGAGTGGCTGCTGATTGCTAACCCTTCATCTCTATAATCTTGTATAAATACCTGGAAAACAATCCTAAAGATGTAGCATGAATGAAAGGTTATTATATGCTACAGCTGGAAGGCAAAGTTAACGTATTTCAGTATGCAAATTTTCTAGGCCCAGTTGATTTCTCAATTGTAAGTCATTTATGAGTTCCCTTGAGGTACTGGTGCATTCCACATGTAATCAAAGATGCTTTGTGAATCTCTAGCAGTGTAAAGTTCTGAGATTGTCTTGGCCTGAAAGTTAATTCTGTACCCATATATTATCATCATTCCATGCTGTCAATTTTGAAAGAGTCTCTTGGGGCGGGAGAGAGAGAGAGAAAAGGACTTGTTTACCATCAGCCAAAGGAGGCTTAACTGTCAAATCATGACAAGGAACAGATTGCTGAAGGACTGTTGATTAAATGTTTGGCCCTTCTCCACATGTACCGGAATAGGCAACCCCATGGTTTTCTTTTAAAGATGGGAGGAAGAAGCTTTGAACGATGTTCCATTTAGTCTGTCTTCTCCATTGCAGCTACTGGGCTTTCAATGGTAGGAATTGTAATGATTGCCCAGCCCAAATACTCAGACTCACAAGAGTTTGCTAAATGAAATCTGATTTATTCAGGTGCTTAAGACAAATACAGAGAAAGCTGAGAATGAGCAAAAGCGCGCCAAATACAAACTTAAAACCCTCGGTGCAAACGTACCCCGCCTCCCTACCAGTAGCACCGCCCGTCCCAGGTGCTGGCAACCGTCAGAACTTCTAGCCTGGGAAAGTAACCTTGAACACAAAAGATAATCCAAATACATTCCAAAAGCAAAGCCAAGAGATAAACCCCTCTCATCCTCCCGTGAAAGATGAAACACGCATCCAGCTAATGACATGCGAAACGTTACGATGTATCAAAGACATTGAAACGGCGAACATGACATACTGCCTCCCCAAAAACAAACCTAGGGACCTGGTTTAGCGGGGTAAGCAGAATGGAAACGGGCAACAAGGACAGGAGAAGCCACATCAGAGACAGCGACCCATTCTGGATGAGGGAAATGCTTCCAACGAACTAAATACTGCAGAGTATTGCGTAGGCGTCTAGAATCTAAAATTTCTTTAACTTCAAAGTGTTGTTGACTGTCAATCATGATGGGGGTTGGAGGTGGAGGTTGATCATGCCATCGGTCAGAACGAATACTTGGTTTGAGCAAGCTGCAATGAAAAAAAAGATGTAAGCGTTTAAGATTATGTGGCAAGTCAAGTTTAAAAGTTACAGGGTTAATTTGAGTGGTAATGGGGAAAGGACTCACAAACTTAGGTGCCAATTTCTTGGAAGGTTGTGAGGACTTAATGAACTTAGTCGAGAGATAGACAAGGTCACCAACTTGAAAGGCAGGATGAGGGGCACGTTTCTGATCAGCATAATGTTTGTAATCCAATTGGGCATCAGCCAATGCTTTTTGAATCACTGGCCAAGAGTCTGCGAGTTGCGTCGACCAATCCCCCGGCGAGGTCGACCCACCCGAAGGTTGCAGCAGATCCGGGATGGGTACAAAGTCTCTGCCCTGTGCGACACGAAATGGGGTTTGACCGGTGCTTTGATGAACCGCATTGTTGTAGGCAACTTCCGCAAAAGGGAGGAGTTCCACCCAGTTGTCTTGCTGGTAATTCACAAAAGCCCGGAGGTATTGCTCTAGTGTAGAATTTAAAGCCTCTGTGGCTCCGTCCGTCTGTGGATGCCACGCCGTGGACAGGGCTTGCTTCGTTCCCAGAAGTTTGAGGAACGCCCGCCAGAATTGTGAAGTGAATTGTGTGCCCCTGTCCGAAATCAAGCGAGAGGGACATCCGTGTAGCCTGTACACGTGTACTAAGAACAGGCGGGCCAATTGACATGCCGAAGGAATTGACACGCATGGGATGAAATGGGCTTGTTTAGAGAAATAGTCTTTGACCACCCAAATTACAGTTTTGCGCTGACTGGGTGGTAACTCAACAATAAAGTCCATGGAAATTTCATCCCAAGGGCAAGCTGGGGTAGCCACAGGCTGCAGCAGCCCCTGAGGTTTACCCGCCTTACGCTTTGACATAGCGCAGACAGAACAGGAGGCGACATACTCCTTGACATCCTTGCATAGGGTGGGCCACCAGAACTGCCTCCGAACAAGGTGCAACGTTTTCACAAACCCAAAATGTCCCGCTACCTTGTCATCGTGTGCACGGAGCAACACATCTTTTCTTAAGTTCTCAGGGACGTAGAGACAGTTAGATTTCCAAGCAAAACCCCGGTCAAAAGTAACATTGTCTTTATTTGCGAGCAACCAAGTATCAGTTTTCAACTCTTTTAGAAACTTTTGTTGCAACTGGGAAGGAATTGACAGAGCAGTCGGCTGTCCAGGGCCCGCGGCGGTTGGCTGTTGCGCTCGCGTTTGGCTGCGCGTCACAGCCTGCATACCCAATTGGGGCGCCGTCCACAAGGTGCTGACCACTTCTGGCGCTGCACCGGAGTCCTGGGGTTGTCGTGACAACGCATCAGCGAGGAAATTCTTTTTCCCCGGAATAAACTTCAATTGAAAATTAAATCGATTGAAGAATTGAGCCCAACGGACTTGTTTTGGGCTCAATTTCCGAGGAGTACTGAGAGCTTCCAAGTTCTTATGGTCCGTCCACACCTCGAAAGGGTGATTGGCCCCCTCTAACAAATGCCGCCAAGCTTCTAATGCTGCTTTCACTGCGAATGCCTCCTTCTCCCACACATGCCAACGCCTTTCAGTCTCAGAGAACTTGCGGGACAGGTAGGCACATGGCTTGAGGCATCCTGCCCCATCAGCTTGCATTAACAATGCCCCAATGGAATAATTGGAGGCATCAGCCTGAACCACAAAAGGTTTAGAGGGGTCAGGGTGTTGTAAAATTGGCTCTGGTAAAAGCCACTTTGAGCTGCTCGAACGCCGCTTGACAGGCTGGCGTCCAGCGCAGCAGCGCCCCAGGATTCTTTACTCTTCGAGTGTCCCCAAGTCCTTTGGTTCGAAGTAATTCTGTTAGTGGCAAGGCAATTTCAGCAAACCCCCTTATGAATAATCTGTAGTAATTACTGAACCCCAGGAAACTTTGAAGTTGCCTGCGGGTGCGGGGGCTTTCCCAATCCACGATAGCCTGTACCTTGGCAGGGTCCATTTCAATGCCCTTATCTGAAATTCTATACCCCAAATAGTCAATTTGCGTCTGGTGAAAGGCACATTTAGACAGTTTGGCATACAATTCTGCTTTCCTGAGCTTGCTAAGCACCCTTTTCACCAGAGAGACATGTTCCTCCATAGTTTCAGTATAAATCAATACATCATCCAAATACACCAATACCCCTTTAAACAGATGTTCATGGAGTACTTCATTGATCAATTGCATAAACACCCCAGGGGCCCCAGCCAGACCAAAAGGCAACACCTTATACTGGAATGCACCCAATGGGCAATTGAATGTTGTTTTCCACTCATCGCCCTCCTTGATTCGTACACGGTAATAGGCTTCTCTTAGATCAAGCTTGGAGAAGATTTTTCCTTTGGCCAGATGTGACAACATGTCTTTGATCAAAGGCAAAGGATATTTATTGGAAATTGAGACTGCATTTAACCCACGGAAATCGGTACAGAGTCTTAATGTCCCATCCTTCTTCGGGCGGAAGAGGACCGGTGCCCCCACCGGTGAATTCGCTGGCTCAATAAACCCCCGAGCCAAGTTTTTGTCCACAAAGTCCCTAAGCAAAGTTAATTCCTTTTGCGTCATGGAGTAGATTTTTGGCTTAGGCAATTGGGTGTTGGGCACCAGCTCAATGGCACAATCCGTTTTCCGATGAGGGGGCAGTTGATCCGCTTCCTTTTCTCCAAACACATCAGCAAACATCTGGTAATCAACCGGCAGGCCTTCCAGAGGAGAGGCCGGGCAAAGCGGAGTCGCAGCTGCCGCTACCCCTACCACCTCCTCTGGGGTACCCCTCCCTTCTGGTGCTTGATAAAATCCATCCTTAAAAGTGATAGTCCGATAAACCCAGTTTATCTGAGGATTCTGCTGAACCAACCAGGGCACTCCTAAAACCACCAAGGGACCCCCCACCAGAGCCACCACAAAGAATAACCCTTCCCGATGGCTGCCCATCCAACTGTGTAAAGGCGATGGGTCGTTGCAAGGGGAATTGGGGTGCATCAAACACCTGGAACACCCCGAATCAATCATAGCCCCTACTTCTATGGTCTTGGATCGGGAGCCCAACTTTAACTTCACCGTGAGAATACGGTAACTGCCACTCACCGAGGTAGGCTCGCGCCCTTCTTCCACCACCTGCCCTGTGGCGCCCTTTAAAGCAGGTGGCTGCCGTTACGATGTATCAAAGACATTGAAACGGCGAACATGACAGGAATCTTATCAAAGAGGGCATTCACAAATCCAATGATAAGCCAGTTTTTTTTAATGATCCCACATTTGGATTTCCTCAATATTTCCTGGCATAGGTCATTTACTGATCTTTATTATTTATTTTAATTATATATTTCTAAACTACATACCTATTTTGAAAGGCCCCCAAATGGTGTAAATGATGAGAATAAAGGGAAATTTACAAATACAAGCAAATAAGATTATAACCAAGCAATACACAGTAAATATAGAACAGAACAGAACAGAACAGAACAGAACACTTTATTGGCCAAGTATGATTGACATACAAGGAATCTGACTTCAGTGCAAGAGCTCTCAATATATTTACATAACATCAAAAAATAAAGCATGTCACACATACTGTATATTAAGAAGGTAGAGAGAGAAGTAAACAAAATTCTTTGTGAGGTATAAAGTGGTAAGAAGTGCAGTATATATAGGAAATTAAAACTGATCTTAAAAGTGTTTATTGGATTAACTCAACTTTTGCCTGAATTAATATA
Organism: Candoia aspera; assembly: GCF_035149785.1. Lineage (NCBI taxonomy): Eukaryota > Metazoa > Chordata > Lepidosauria > Squamata > Candoiidae > Candoia > Candoia aspera. The sequence goes on from NC_086153.1 coordinate 317,461,940, forward strand.
TGTTGTAGTTCAATTAATTTAGGGAATACATATTGGGGTAAAGAGAAAACACCAGCCTCCTTGGGAGTAAGCCATAGCAGCAGAGTAAGAATGTTTGGAGACTCAGTGCCTGCTTAGCATAAAGGTTGCTCTGATGAAGGAGCAAGTGTGGAGGTTGGAGAAGATGATTGATTGAAATGGTAGATATTGGCAATATTGGCAATTTTAAGATGTGTGGACTTCAACTCCCAGAATTCTTGTGCTAGCTGGGGAATTCTGGGAGTTGAAGTCCATACATCTTAAAATTTCAAGGTTGAGGAACACTACAGTAGATGTTGGAGGTTAACAAAGAGAAACCTGGAGCCAAGGCACCTGCTGGATTACCTTTATCAGGCCTATACAAAACAACCCCCCCCCTTTATGCTTCCTAGCCTTGACAAATGCCCTATGAGCCAGGGCAAATTGGATGTGGTTATTGGTGAGATGTCAAGATTAAAGATAGACATTCTGGGCGTCAGTGAACTGAAATGGACTGCAATGGGCCACTTCACATCAAATGACCACCAGATCTACTACTGTGGACAAGAGGACCACAGAAGAAATGGAGTAGCCTTCATAATTAATAGTAAATTTATTCAGCCCATAAATTTCCTATATTCTGATATTGTACTATATATCATACACATACAGTATATCATCTGATGAGATTGCAGGATGCAGGACTAATCTGGAACTGCCACAATGTCCTTGTGTTAAGCTGTCCTATGTCCACCTAATGGAAAATGCAAGATTCAGATTCAGAGTGTAGTTATACTATTACACCCACTGAGTATCTCTATCAGCAGCATTCCCTATTAAATTACTATATGCATATTGGACAAGGCTCCTCTGTGCCTTTCATATTTGTGAAGAAATTATGATGGTTACATCTTATTTCCCTCCTGCTGACAAACTAAATCTACCACAATTCTCTTTCCTGCGTTGCCTTAAAAGCAGCAAGGAGCTGTCCTTTAGAACAGAAGAGTCAGAGAAGATAACAAGTGGAATCTGATGCTAATAAATGAGAGCCAGAGAAAAGCAATAAATAATGTTGTGGGTGCTATGCTTTCAATGACTTCATCATTCAGATAATGAAATTACTGAAGGTGTATTTTCCTCCTTGCTGTTCTTCCACTAGCAGCAGTAGGGTGGCAATAGCCACTGCTGCTTAAATTGAAAGGAGCAGCTGGTTCTCTTCCATCTTTCAGCTTCTCTGTGTTAGGAAAAAACTAGACAAAAATAATTATGGATCATGAAATTATTGGTGTAAAACACTTCTGAGCCTCAACTCACCAGTAACCTGTACCAGTACCGTGAATCCTTGGGATGGGGTACTGATGGTCCCTATTTATTTATTTATTCATTTAATTTGTTGAATTTCTAATGCCATCATAACAACTCTGAGCAGTGTGCAATATTACAGACAATAAAGAACCATCATAATCCACAAGGAAGTGATTGATCTCTGAAAGAGCAATAAAAGCATAGCCCTCAGCTCCCCATATTCCTGTTTGCCATGCTTTCTAACCCAAGCCTGCGGAAAGAGTGAAGCCTTCAAGGCTTGGTTAAAAAATCTCAGAGTGGGGGCCATTCAAATTTCTGGGGGCATGCTGCTGCAGAGGATGGGCACCATGGCAGAAGTCCTGCTTCCTGAGTCCCATCAGTTGTCACTGTTTAATTGATGGGACTTGAAGCATGCCAGCTCTGTCTGATTGTATAAGATGGGTAGATACCACGGGAAACATAACAGTCCTTCAGATAACTGGGCCCTACACCATGGAGGGCTTTATAGGTAATGACAAACTTTGGAAGCCTCCCAGAAACCAGTGCAGTTCAAGAAGCAGAGATGTTACATGGGCATAACATGAGGTGTCCATAACTGGTTGTGCTGTAGCATTCTGAACCAGCTGCAGCTTCTAAGTGGTCTTCAAGGGCAGCCCCATATAGAATACATTGCAATAATCCACACAAGATGGCCAAAGTATGAGTGACTATGAGGAGGGCCTCCCAGGAAGGGGCATAACTGGTATACAAAATAAATCTATGCAAAGATCATCCTGGCCATAGCTGCCACCTCCTTCTTAACAGGAGCTGTGGAATCCCAAGTTATACACCAGTCCTGAATGATACTAAAGCTGGAAGATCCCTGTATCTGGGTGGTCCAAATATCCATAGCTACTCAATCTTTCAAGGGATATGTACTAGAATAGATAGCCTTCAATCTACTCCAATTATTATGGCTGAATGAAAACTGAAGCCACTCTAACCAACATTTCAAGATATAAACAAAGGTTTGACTGTCCCCAGATGCCTTCATCAGCTAAAAATAGAGCAAATCCAGCTCCCCTCTGTAGGATGAGCGGCAACAAAAACAAGCAAGGGAAAATTTGGCTCTTTTCCTGTCACTTTGCCAGGCAGGCACAAGCTCCCCGTCTATCAAATGCATTGATTTAAATAATTACATGTCATACTTAAAGTAGCAACAGAAAACATTGCTTGACTTTAAGAAATTGCTTGTGTGTTTTGAATAATGATTAAGATTAGGGCTTTTAAAATCAAGTTTATTCCATGTTGATTTATATAGTCAATTCTCAAGAGGCCACTGACAACTTCTATTTGACAACTTACCCCAGTAGTAAGATGCTGCTTTAGATCCTTACTCTTGACAGTCCAGCTATGTTAGTACAACACACTAAGACAAAACCAACGAAATCACATTATGATTTAATGTGCTATATATATCCACTCAAACTATGGTTTATGGACTACTTTGGCCACCTGATGCAAAGAAAGGACTCACTGGAAAAGACCCTGATATTAGGAAAGACTGAAGGCGAAAGGAGAAGGGGACCAGATGGTTAGATAGCATCACTGATGCAATGAACATGAATTTGAGTAAACTCCGGGAGACAGTGGAGGACAGGAAGGCCTGGCGTGCTATGGTCCATGGGGTCACGAAGGGTCAGACAGACTTAACGACTGAACAACAACAATGCTGTATGCATAGTTAATTAGAATTTATTCTATAAATTATGATTAAGCAAGCCATGGTTTAACATAATGGATGAACTTAATCAGATTTTGAGAAGGCCTTGAAGCAAGACTGCTTGTGGGCTCCATTTATGGATCTTCTCAGTTAGGAAGACCGGCCATCATTGATAGAGATGGGAAGTGAAGTAAACTAACATATTCTTCTCTAAGAAGATCTTTAGTCTGGGTTGAGCTGATATAACTACTATGCTGGTTTATTCCTATTAGCATCATTCGATTATACCACATAGACACCTCATAATACCATTCAATTTCAAGGCATTTGGTATTATAACAAAGTACAAAAAGAGTGAGAAGTAGTGAGTAAAGAGAATTAAGGGAAAAGGGAAAAGAAAAGGAATTGTATTGATACCAGTAGCATTTGCTGTACATCTCTACACCTTTATATCCTTGGAAAGCATCATGGCTTCCACTAAGTCCTTTTTTTCTTTAAACTTCTCTTTCTTTGTGAGGATAAATTCCAACCAACCACACCTCTTAGCTTATTCACTCTCCTTTCTTTTGAAATTGATTCTTATGTATTCTCTCTATAGGACCAAACTATCTCAACATACTTTTTCTGTATTTGTCACTCGCTTTTGTTTTCACATATTGATCACCCATTTATTCTTGACTTTATCTCTTCTTGTTTTACCACATATGCTTCTTCAGCGATTTATTTGCACTGCAGTTTCTCCAGATATGCCCAGCTCTCACTTCCATATAATAAAGGGGACAGAACGTGCTCTTACACACAGCCATTTCCACTTCTTTCAACACATATTTGTCCCCCAGGACACATTTATTCCCAGGCCACATAGTACCCACTATCATACTACTTAACATTTCCACATCTTTGAAAGGTCTCTGCCTATTTTCCCATCCATACTAAATGTTCTGCCATGGTGTTCACATATTTTAATTTTTTACCATTTATGTTTAATTTGAAATTGTTCACTCCATTTCCTCTGCTAAACACAACTCTCTTGTTCTTCAACACATTAATTTTCATCTTGTTTGTTGCATCCTAGAATCTAACTTTTGCTGCCAATCATTCAGGCTCTCAACAAACAGATGTCATGAGTACTGATGGCGAGCAGGAGGGGGCCTCTATCCAGGGTGGAAAATGCATGCGTAGTACTGAGGAATTAAGCAGCCATTCAAAGAGACACAGATCAGCCCCGCCTTAACTTTTGGGGTTTATCTGTCCGGGTTTTTCCCACGCTTCTTCAGTTTGTTAGGATTCTGTTTTATGTAGCAGTAATAAACACTAGAGACCTACTCCTCATCTCAGCGTGATTTCTGACTGTTAGGACAACAACATTGCATCATCTATCTACAAAAGTACCCTCACATATACAGTATGTCCTCAACCAACACACCTCTAACATCATCACAAGTATACTGTACATATACAGTATATGAAGCAACCAAGGGGACATCTCTCACTGTTTTACAGACATTTTGCCCTGTGCTTCTTGGCCTTCAAGCTATTGGTTGACATAACTGGCATCTCTGTCCTGAGAAAATCTGGATCTTCATTTAACTCAACTGTGCCATACGTCAAGTGGGCAGCCTATCAATTGACTAAAAAAATGAAATTAAATAAAGAAATAGGCTAGCAACAAGCTAGCTTCCACTACTAAACTCTCCATTTTCTAGTCTCCCCCCTTCCAGCCAATGTTTTTTGGAGGGTGGGGTGGAGTGGGGGAGAGAAATATTTCTCATCCTTACTTCCTCTTCATGGTGATCGGAACCTCTTGCTCCTGGGCCAGAGTAACAGGAGCCTGTGCACTTCCCTCCCCTTTTAGCCTTACAACAATCCTGTAATGTAGGCTAAACTGCATAGTAATAGTGTCTGGCTCAAGTTCTTTCAAAAATGCAAGAAAACCAGACTAGATGCTACACTGAAGTATCCCATCATTCTTCCAAGGGTTTGCAGTTTAAAAAAGTGAAAAGAAATCTAGAAAGAAGAAAAGATATAAGCAAGTCGCTATCTAAATGTATCATTTCCTATCACTGGGTTAAAAGTGTCTTCTCAAGCTGCTTTTTCACCCACAGATGAACAAGTAATGGAACACTCTCTTTATTCTGCTGAAAAAAAGTTTTTAGAAGGACAGTTTTGATGAGAACTCAAACAAGATAGAAAAGAACTAAAGAACTTTTCTCTCCATGTTTCTTCTCTGCTCAAAGGGACTTTTTTTCATTTGTTTGAAAAGGTGGATTTCAAATGTGCCTTCCATATAAATTTGGCACTGTGCCTTCAGTGCAACTTCAAGTTGTATCAGTTATCCCAGGGTGGTTAAGTGATACAGCCAACCCTTGTAAATCCATTAGTTTTCTCTTTTTTTCCCCATTGCCTTTTCAAAGAGATACTGGGTTGAAAACATCCACAAGTTTTTTTTAAAAAAATATCAAATATAGTGACAGATTTCTGTAGAATTTGCATATTGCCCTTATTAATCTTTTCACATTTAAGATGAAGCAAGCGATTGTTGAGAATTCCACAATCTTATTGACAAAACAGTGTGATATTTAAAGTTTTGAAAATCTGGAGTAGATAAAATTTTGTGTCTCAAAAGCCAGCACCATTTCCTCAAAATCCAGGCTCCAGAAAAGGAAGCCTACATAATATGTAGAACAGAGCAACTCTGTAAAATCAACCCATCAACAGTAGCAAATAAAGCACTAGAGATTGTAGTGGGGATTGAATCTCATATTTTAGAGACATCAGTGCCCAAGCAATATATTTTTTCCAAGAATTAAAAAAGCAACAGATCTTCCCACAAAATCGACACATAGTCATTAAAACTAGAATAGACTAATTGATGGTATTTTCAGGCTACAGGCTGATTTCATTCTCCCAGGATTACTACTAGAATCTCCTGGGCAGGAGATCTAGATGCAATTCTTGTTCCAGTTAGGCCTTGATTGGGCAGCATCGCCTTTCTGAATTCTGTGTGTTCTATACCCAAGGTTGTTGTTTAATGTCTGACTTGCTCCTCAACTATACCACCTGGTTCATTCTTTGGTCATGATAGCTGCCCAATTCTCATCTACTGCTTAATGGCACCTCCTCGTATGTCCTTCATTGCTGTCAGCTACTGTTAGCTTTCCCAGTTTCTGACATATCATAACCTTCTTATGATGTATTCTTGCTGTCCACTTTACAACAACTGTTTATTAAAAGGTGGAATATTTCAAGAGTTCTACACATCTGATGACTTATTAGATATTCTGCCCTTGTTTGGGAGAGTTATTTTCTTCCAGCAAGTCATGTCTTTGTAAAGAGATATAGCCACTATGCTTTCAGTTTTATCTGCTTAAACTTAACTCTATGCTAATGCTGATGTAAACAAATGCCTCTGTGGCCATTAAGATGAAAGCAGATAGTACTGTGAAGGGGTTGCTTGTGACCCAGGGGACACCAACATAATGTTGAGCTTGACATCATTAATCTTGCGCTCAGAAAAATACTGCATCAGCATGTTTAATGAGAGAATAAAGCGCCAGCCATAAAAGTTTTCTTGTCAAAGAAAAGGACAGTCTCACTGCAAATACACATCTTCTATGAGTTTCTCCTCCACTGAGACTTGCAAAATACTAAGGCATAATGTAGTGATGGCATGACCAATTTTGGTAAGTATGGCACAGCCAAAGTTCAAAGCATGGGATATTTAGCCTGTACAGACAATGTTTGAAAGCTTGGAAGGCTGCAACTTCCAGGTGGAAAAAATGGCAGACTAACATGTCTGCATAGCGGGGATGACACTGAGGCAAAGGGTGGCAGCTGGGCAGCAAGCCTGGGCCAGTGGACCTTCTTCAGAGAAGGAGAAGTCATGAGATCACCCACTTGTGCTTCAGAAGGCAGTTCCTCGCAAGGAAACCCACAGGATCCAGAGAGACCCTGCAGGCAACTTGTGCCACAAGCTTGATGAGAGAAATCATCAAGCTCACAGCCTTCAGCAAAGCCTGCTTAAAGGACACTCGGTTCATCTAATCCATTTTCTATTGCATGTTGGAAGAGAGATTTAAAGTTTCTTCCAAGCAGCAGAGTACCTTAAGGCACCCAGTGAGTACACCTTTGACCCATGGGCAAGATTAAAGTAAGAACTAAGGAAATAATTATATGGATTTAAAAAGAACTAAAAGCAAAAAGCTTGCCAAGGGTTTGAATTAAGAAAGTTAAAAACACACTAAGGGGACAGTTAAATTCGGAACATTGTTTATTTTAAAGTACTTATGAATGGATTAATTAATTAAATAATTAAATAACACATACCTCAGTGGGAAAAAGGATTGTTTAAACTTGCTAAAGAGGACGATTGGCTGACTTTGTTTAAAGAGATAAGGGAAATCAGAAGTTGTGAAAGACCACATGATTGTAGAAGTACCGAATGCCAAAAGGGACTAAAGAGTTGAGAGAGAGAGAGGGAGAGAGAGAGACTGTCTTTTACCTTTTACCTCCCTTTTCTGGATTATAAATTGAAGCAGTGAAAATCACAGAAGGGAGGAGAGGATCATTTACTGGGGGATTAACAGAAGAAGGGATTTTACAAAGGAGATTTTACAAAGGATGTTTGAAGAACTGGGGAAGGATGACACAGCGTCAGTAACTGCATCAGTTAAAAGGGATCTGGCTACACTAACAGGGAGAATGGAGGAAAGATTTGCAAATATGGAAGAAAAGAATAAAAAATTTGAAGAATCTGTAATACTACAGATGAGTGGAGATGTTAAACAAATCAGAGGAAAAAAATAAGAAATAATAAATCAAGATGGAAAAAGATCTGGACCAGGGTTTGTCGACCAGGGTTCCGCAGAACCCTAGGGTTCTGTGAGAAGTCACTAGGGGTTCCCGGGGAGATCACAATTTATATAAAAAATTATTTCAAAGTTGAGCAACTTCACATTAAAGAGTTAAGTTTCATTCTTTATTTTTAGTTTAAGAACACTGTTATTCATATATACAGGCCTACACATGAAACAAATATAATAATTTGTAACTTCCAGCCTATATTTGAGCCTGAATGTGCAGGGGTTCCCCGAGGCCTGAAAAATATTTCAAGGGTTCCTCCAGGGTCCAAAGGTTGAGAAAGGCTGGTCTGGACAATGTGGCACTCCTGGAACTAAGAGACAAAGAATTTTGTTTAAGATTGAGAGCAGTTCCAGAGGAACCCGATGAAGATATTAGAGAGAGGGTTGTTGAATCTTTAACAAAGTTTGGGAATGGGATGAAGAAGATATGGATGCAGAAGTGGGCAAGGTGTACAGGATTAATACAAGATATGCAAAATTAAGAGAAGTACCAAGAGATATACCTGCAAACGTTATCAGGAAGAAGACAAGAGACCAAGCTCTGTAACAACATTTTAATATTAAGTTAAGGATAAATAATTCAGAAGTAATTCTGCTCAAAGAAATACCTATCAGAATACTGTGCAAGACAAAAGAATATACTTTCCTGACTGAGAAACTTAAACAGAAGAGGATAGCATTCCACTGGGATAATTGGAAGGAGTGATTTTAACTCTTAAGCAGCAGAGATACTGACTTAATTCAGTCCAAAAGGTGAGAGATTTCTATGAAAGGTTCAAAGAGGAAATGAAGGAGATGTAACTGGAGCAGAAGGAAGGAACTACACAACAAAGACAGCATGAAAATGAGGAACAGACTAAGATGTTGGGTGCTAGAGGTATAGACTATTCTAAGCTTACAACATAAAGATGGATTTTAAATGCCTAATGCGGAATATAAATGGGGCAAACACCCTACAAAAAAGAAAAAAGTATTTCATTATTAATTAAAACAAGACATAAGTTGCCTACAGGAAACACATGTAAGAAAACAGGATAAAAATGATCTGATTTATAAAAATTTGGGACAAGAAAACCACTCCATTCCAATCTCCCAAGAAGGACCAAGTTTCGTAGGACGAGTCTATTCATATTTCCATAAGTCCTTTGAAAAATGTAGCTTTGTTATCATTTGGGGCATATATTCCCAATAGCATTATCTTTCATTCAAATTAATTTCAACCCCTACATATTGGCCATGATCATTACTCATGATCAACTTTGGTTGTAATTGTGGATTTATATACAAAACAACTCAATTTTTCTTGCCGAAATAACATAAGACAGAATTTGAAATGAACTATGTACAAATGATGAACATGTGATTGCAAAAATGTATAAACTTTTGTTGAGATTTGAAAGGAAAGAAGAACAAGTTAAAGACAGCATGATAAAATGGGCCAAGAATTTTGGTTATAATACACCGATGGATCAATGGGAGAGGATGTGGGTAAAAGGATTGAAATTCACATTATGTTATAATTTAAGAGAACATTTTTATAAAATAATATACCATTGGTATATGACACCAGAGAAATTATCTAAGATGTACAAAAGTACTTCTAGTCAATGTTGGAAATGTGAAAAACATGAAGGGACATTTTACCATGTATGGTGGACTTGTAGAAAAGCAAAAATAATTTGGGTACAAATACTTATGATGATACAAAGAATTTTGAAGATTAATATTGAGATGAGAACAGAGTTTGTTCTCCTAAATTGCAGTAGCAGCCACAGAAATCACATTTCACATTCAGCTTTGTTATTTGAATGCAGAGAATTTGTTTCTCTCTGTAAAGTCTGTGAGGGATCAAATGGCTCAAGATGACTTTTTGCTGAGAGACAGCTGATAGATTTTGGAAATCTATCAGGTGTCTTAAAGAGTGACCAATTGTTTCTTGTCAGACTCAATTAATCACTAGGAAGTAATCAATTTAGTTCAGACCTCAAATCCCAAAGCTATGAAAGATCTAACCTGAATGATTTATCTAAAGTGTCTCAGATAACATAATATTTGATGGCAACACTTTAAAATGTATGAAAATCTTCCTTTTGTAATTGATCTCTTATTAAAAGGGTTTTGATTTACCATACAAACACAAGCAATTCCCCTTCTCCCCTTCTGCCTATTACATCATACTGTTTCTTCATTTAAACATGCATATATGCATATATTTTAGTCTATAGACCTCAGACTGGCATTTGAGACTAAAGAAATCCACAGAGGAGTGAAAAAAAGTCAAGATGGCAGCCATGACCATGTGGTCAAAGTCCTGGTCAAAGTCCTGATCCTATTTTATGTGCATTGTGGTCATCATTTTGACTTTTTCTAACCTCCCCTGCAGACGATCCCGTATGAGATGTTGGCCACTTTCAGGGGGAGAGTCTGGGTATCACTATTGAAATGGTTCTCTCACCAATATTTATATAACTCATTTCAGGAGGGGAAAGGACCTTAGCAGAAGTGTCAAAGCCCTGCCAGGCTCATACACTTAGGAAACAAGTACTACTTGGAAAGAACTTTATAGCTAGTAGGGTAACATAACAGAATCTTGAAAGCCTGTAAAGCAATTCTCCTGCTCAATTTATACTTAGTATAATTAAGGCAGAGTTTCTCTGAATCTCTTTCATGCTTCCCCCCCACCCCTGCCATCCCCAGAGCTGAGGTGTCTTCTCCAATGGCCCTGTTTCCTTCCCTTCTTTCCCACAGTGAAACATTCCATCACAAGAAGATCTTAATAAATGGACAGGTTTATGAGGGAGTAGCCATGTAAAATAATTTCAACATGAATTTCTAGTGTAGAAATTTACATAGTCTACTGAAGTAGAATGGACTGCAGCATTGAATGGACCTGTTAATATCTATCTATGGGCAAAATCTTACACACACACACAGACACATTTATGAAATGCATCAGAAAAAAATATATAGTTCTGAAAATTGCTTATAAAAAACATATATTGAGAAAAGCTGGCATTGGGTAAATTTACATAATAAGAAATGACATCAGGTAAATTTACATTAAAAGGGTTCTCAGGGAATTTCTCTTAACAATCATGTTAGGCGAAATTATGAAGAAAAATGAACAACGCATATAGCCATGGACGTTGATGGACTATGTCTATCTTAAGGTAGGCATTAAATCAAATGTTATCCTTCTGAAAACACCCACTTTTTTACCACCACCAAGAAGTATGGAGCCCAATCCCAATCTAAAAATGCTAGGATTTGGACTAGTGGGATTAATATGAATAAAAGACGAGTTCTTTAGCTTAGGAAACTGGGTTGTGGATTGGGAGCTGTTGATAATTACTGATGGCTGTGCCTCAGCAATATTAATGTCTTTTCTCTGAATGCTTGCTATGCCATGTTCTCCAGTTGCCTTGATTTGCTCTAGCAAAAGGATCAGATGGAGTAGTATTAATTCTTTGGATGGGAGGTGATTTCAGTGAATAATTTCTGACCTCTTAATCTCCTCTTATGGGAGAATAAATATTAGATATAAATCAAATCCGTAATACTAAAATGTAGCTGACTCAGGGAAGAGTGCAGATGAAGTGCCTTCTGCATCTGACTGAAAGCTAACATAGTAAACTGCTGACAGTCACCAGCATATTTAAAGCAGAATGGCAGAACTAAGAAAAAAGCTTCAAAACTCTTTTAATCAAAGCTTCTTGGTGGATTCAGTCTCCTGAGGTCTGTCAAATGATTAAATTCTTTTTTATTATTATTATTATTTGCAGAAAGCAAAAAGCCGATTGTTAAATATGCTCTGAAAGGCAGAACATTTCTGCCCAATGTCTTTTGATGGCTAGTAGCTACTGTCTCTGACAGTTCTCACCTCTTTGGATAGGCCTGTCCTTGGAACTTAGACAACAAAGGGAAAAATACATCTAAGCATTATACCTGGCTGCAAAGCTGTCTGCCTGTTTTGTAAGTCACCCTTGAAGACCACCACTCTTTTCCAAGTACTTTGCGACTTCTCTTTGTTCCACCTATACTTCCCAGTAATTGAATCACAAAAATGCCATGAGTACTCTCTTCTGAAAAGGGAATTAACCTGAAAATGGTTTCTCTGAAATGTTCTTTTGCTCAAGAGAAAGGGGTATAGTGAACAGCACTTACAAATGATTGATTCTGTTTTCAAAGTAAACCAAGATCCAGGAAGGTCCAATTCTAAAGTCATAACTTTCTGCCATTCCAGCAATGCAGTTGCATGAAGGAGTAGCTATATGTTTAGCTGTAGCAGTTTCCATATAAGCAAAGGTTTGAAATTTTACTTCTGCAATTGCAAAATTGAGTAATAGAGAAAATACCTTCATTCAGATTTGAAATAGAAGTTAAGAAAGAAGCAAAGGAAAAGAGAAAGTTTTCCAAAGAAGGGGAGGTGTTATTTTTTTCGAAGTTCTATTTCAGGGATGGGCAACCAGGGGCTTTAGAGCATTTTAGCCCTTTGACCTAATTTCAAAAGCACAGGCCTCCACAGGAAGGGGCAAATGACAACAACATGACTTACATTCTTGCATCAGACATCATAATGCAAGTACATAATTGCATCATTTGCATCATGGTATCATGATGCACGTGTCAGTGTGACATCATAATGGCTTGTTATGGATGCCCATGTTCAAAAGGCTTCTTCAGACAATCACTTCTGACATCTGGGGTCAGGAAAAGAAATAGGAAGAAGGTTTCTCTTCTGACTGAACTCACTAGTGTGTTGAGATCCATTATCTAAAGGTAGCTTCCCAAGGATTACATTCAAAGGAACATGGCCTTTCAAGGAAGCAGGAGGGAAGGGAATGTGATCCCTTCTTTTGAAGCCAGACAAGCTGAGATGGCTGTGCAGCAAATGCAAGAGTTTCCTGAGCCCGAACTCTTCCCTGCTATACTCTGAATTCAACATGCTCATGTGAAGAAGGAACTATGTGCAGATTTGGAGCAGTCTGTGCTTAATAAATAGAGGACAATTCTCTCTTTGAAGGCTGTCCTGTACAAAGCTGACCTGAGCAGACTTGAAGTTACCCATCAACACTTAGCTCAAGCTCACAAACAGCAGATTGAGCAGGCATTCCTTTTACCTGATTATAGCTTTCCCCACTAGTATGGAAAGTATGATGCACTTCAATCTGAAATACAATAGTTATGATTAAATTACATTCTGACACAAAACATGCATATTTAATACAAATTGGTCCCTCTTTTTACTGATGCTTTCCCTTTTTGTTTTCTTTCTGCCCACATGTAACTGGCCAAGCTATGGATCATTCAGCGGTTAAGACGATGGAATAGGATCAGAAGGTCCCAGATTCAAGTCCATTCTTAGCCATGGAAGCTCACTGAAGGACTTTGGGCCAGTTGCTCTCTCTCAACCCAACCCACCTCAAATGGTTGCTGTTGTGGGGAAAAATTCAAAGGACAGACTGTTTTTTAGGTTGCTCTGAGCTTCTGGTGGAAAGGCATGATATAAATTTGGTAAATAAATAAATATTCTGGTGATAACCCGAAACAATTTGAGCAGGAATACAGATGGTAAGAAGAGTTCCCCAATTTGTTTTCCAATTAGTTCTCATTCAAACTGATGAAAAGCAATTTAATTTAAAAGAAGAAAGCATTTTGGTGAAATTATTATAGGTGGAATGTGATATTCCTGCACCTACAAGGCAGACAAGGGGTGTGTAAATATTCTGTCTCTCATTGTACAACCATCTCTCCAGCAGACTATAGTCTCTCTGGCTTCACTTACTTTCCAAGGAAATCATCCCAAAGGAAATCCTCTAACTGGATGTTATCAGATTGGAAGGAATAAGCAGCTAGGTAGACTTCAGAGTAGTGGAAGAATATGTAGCAGAAAAAAGTAGTACCCTCTACTATCTCTAACAATAAATGAAGCTCAAAACCATCAAAAGAATTTTGGACGAAATTCGCAAGCAGCCTGAGAATATGGTGGAAACCAGAAGCATCTTATGCAGCAGAAGAAAAGATCAGAGAAACTCTAAGGCAATTTTGGCATGGTGCTAATATCCCAAATAATATAAACATGCAATCTTGTGAGCCATCATCAAAACTCTGCCTGAGAATTCTGAGAATTTCTGCATGATACAACATGTTTAACAGTATTTAAGACTGTTCTGCAGTCTTGACCTGCAGAAACTACCAGCCCTGAGTATTATTTTCCAAATGGATTGTCTTTTTTTTAAAGCATGCAAATGGTGCAGGCTGACAAATTTAGCTGGAGTATTTTGCAGGTGTACTATTGTTCTGCTTCTACTTTTCCAGTTTCTGTCCACTGGGGAAAAAGTATTGCATTATCTGGTTATGTGGATATGTTTGCAAAGTAGGATGGTTCAGTTGTGCCATATTCGAATGATATGTTTAGAATTCCCCTGCAAGACTGAATAAGTAGCAATTCCTCCTGAATATAAGATGTTCATTTCCCAATATTTCCGCTTGCAAATTCTAAATGATGGGTTCATAATATACTTAGTACTGTGCAGCTACTGCATTTATCTGATAAGAAAATGACCCTCCTTTATAAACACACGTAAATATTCTGTACAATGCCAACTCTAGCTGAAGCCAGTCCTGGATGGATGGATGGATGGATGGATGGATGGATGGATGGATGGATGGATGTTTTGTCCTATGAATGTATTCATGTGACATACTTGTGTATCTGTATGTACAATATATATATGCATACAGGCCAGAGGCTACACTCCAAAAAAGGTCAAGGATAGAGAAAAATGATAATTATATCCACTTAATAACTGCTGAATAATATTAATTGCCCATGAAATAAAACACCCCATTTAGAAAATAATTGATCCCATTTCTCATACAAACAGCATGCAGGTCCATCCTTCCATAGGAGGAAGAGGAGAATAGAGATGGAGATAGGATGAGAGGAAGGGTAGCCACCCAGGGAAAGGAAAGGAAGGAAGGAAGGAAGGAAGGAAGGAAGGAAGGAAGGAAGGAAGGAAGGAAGGAAGGAAGGAAAGCAACAAAACAGGGAGATGAGATGAGATGTAATAACTAGATATGAAAGAGGAGACTGTGGAAAGTGCAATGGGGCAGTTTGTTGTGCTAAACTCAGGAAGTAGAAACTTGGCATGATCACTCTAGAGCAGTATTTCTCAACCTTGGGAACTTTAAGATATGTGGAGTTCAACTCCCAGAATTCCCCAGGCAGCATTAAATTCAAAACTCTTATTCCCAAGTAAGAATGCAGAGGTGGCTGCTATGTCAGGTTGGTTTATTCCATGCAGTGGTTGTAGAAATGGAAAGAAAGCCTTGATGTATTAGAGAAATATCTGTATTTTCCTTTTTATTTGCAAAAAGAAAACACATTGCAAGGCAATGAAAACCCACACACACTTACCCTGTAGTGAGACCCACTGTCAGCACTAGATCATTCGAGCATTCACACAATGACAGTCAGGAGACTAGGTTCCTTTAACTGTTTAATGAAGCAAAATGTCTCGGACAGAGGTAAAGCTGCGAATGGAGAATTCCCGCTAGAACATACATTTAAAACTACATTCCCTTGATTGCCTCCCTTTCTCACAAAAGTATGTCACCCCCCTTTCCCATCCAGGTGGTGTTGCTGGTGTATCTCTACTGACTGGCGTTGATGTGAACCATCATAAATCTGTAGCCATAATAATGCAATTCACACTCCAACTCAAAACCCTCTCCCATCCGGCGACAGAGAGTCTACCCCATTGATAAGGAAGTGATGGAAGATGCTCCGATAAGGGGTTCTGTGAACCTTTTGATCAGAGGAATCTGACACCCACTGAGTTCAATGGTTCTTATTCCCAGGTAAGCATGTTTGGGACATCTGACTACTCAATCATTATGAAATCAGATATCAGTCTATGTGTATTCAGAGGAGAATTGGATGAGAACATACAGCCACACATTGCTCCTCCTGTCTAGATGATGTCTGCAATGAGGCTACCAGGACAGAGGAACTGCACCATTGCTGCTGCTTCATAGAGAGAGGCTTCAAGGCAGTCTTGACTCCTTGTGACCACATGAACAACTCTATGCAGTTTTTTAGGCAATGTTTCCAGAGGTAGTTGGCCATTGCCTTCCTCCTTTGAATGCCAGTACCTTTTTGAGGGTGCTCAGCCAATCAAGATGTGTATCATAAAAATCCCCTATAGCCAGCCTTAAGAGAGATCTCCTGCTGTTACAGTCAGTGAACCCTTCCCTCTTTACCATCAATTTCCCCTACCCCCCGAAAAAAATGTTTGAAGCAAATGTTTTTAGTTTATGAAATTAAGTACAAAAGTATTCCATGTTTTAGTTCAGCCCTCTACTGTATACATTTTTTCAACAATTCTCTTCATGTTGCTAGTTCTCAGATCATGTCTTAATCATGTAGGAGTGCCACCAGTAGAGACATGAATCTGGCCATCCGATAATTAATTGACTGGTTCCTTCAACACAGAGTTTTTCATCACATAGAGGACAATTTGACTTGGACTGCACCAGAATGTTAACAGCCAATGGAAGGAGGTGGAACGTAACATAACCCCAAGGGAGTCCCTTAAGCAAATTCTACCTGTTTGGGCAAGTATTACTTCTGGATGTTAGTTAGGAAAAATCCATGCACTTTTGTGTACCTCCACGTAGTCAAGAAATTTTTACAGCTCAGTCCTAAATACATTAACATGTTAACTTAGAAGAAAACTCTACTGGCTTCAATGACTACTGCCTGAGTTAGGATGGTAACACAGGGTTATTCTCTTCTATTGCCCTCACCCTTCCTGTTGTATCTGTACTGCAATCATTTCTGCACACCCAAAGCAGCTTAATCCAATGACCAAATATATCAAAATATAATCATGGTCAGCACTAATAAACAATACTGTATCAGTATTAAAATAACTCAAGCACAAGCTCTGATTGCTAAAGGTATAGAAAAGGATACATTTGTGGGTGCTTTATTTCCTTGCATTGGATATTCAAACCATGATCCCTGTGTATTCAGACTTCCAAGCAATCAATAGAAATTTTGGCAAAATGAGGTTTTAGCACACCAACCCACCAATGATGTGCGACTATAACTAATTCAATTTAGAAAAGCTATATATTAGTTATTTGCTGCCTTCATTCGTTGTCACATACCTATATTTAGCATTAGTAACATTTTTCCTGTTTTTGCTTCCAAACATATACACAATCAACTATGAAACAATAGAAATAAACAGCCCTATTTATTCACCCCCTTAAATCTAATCAGAGAGAGAACTAAGATTTAGTAGCTTTCAACTCCTATTCTAAACACCCACTCACAGTTTTGATATTACTCTGTCTCTTACCCCAAACATCTGTTCCACTTTAGCAGACTTTGCACAGGCAAAAAATGGTTCAAATGCCTAATTCAGGGATAGTCAACCTTTTCAACACACCTGTCACGCGCTGCCTACTACTGAGTAAGACACAGACACTAATTTAGGGAAAATCAGGTTCTGGTTTATTTCAGCATAGTGCATAGCTGGAAAAAGCTGAGAGTGAAGGGAGCGCGCCGGTACGGGATTTAAATAGCCCACGCCGGTCAGCGCTCCCCCCACCTCAGGTTGTGTCATCCCCCCAAACCCTGTATGCTTCGTTGCCGGTAGGTGAGGGGTCGCGGGGCCCCTGCTGGTGCCCCGGGCTTCTCTCGTAATCGTCTTCCTCCTCCGGCCGGTGATTACTTTCAGCTGGGTGATATCCTTTGCATTCCTGCTGACAGCTCCAGGCGTGCCTCGTGTTCCGCCCTGTCTTTGTCGCTCTTTCTTCCTCCTTGAGTTCTTTTGACTGGATTTTCCAGCCGGGGTCGTTCCCTTCTCCTCGGGGTCTGTGTCTGTTGTTGTGCGTCGCTTTGCTTATCTTTTAATCCCTTGCTCTTGTTTCCGTGGTATTGTTATGTGTGCTGTTGTGCTGACGCGTTCAGCTCAACGGTGCTCATGACATACTGCCCCCCTTTCGAATGATAGCCCCCCCCCCTCGGCATTCAGTTTTTTTTCAGGGAGAGCTGTAATAATTTTTTTTTTTTTTTGTATTTCCCGCCGGAGTGCTTTCTCCCCTCCCCTCCCTCCGCCCTCTACCGCGTTTCCATTTTTTGGGTGTGTTCCGAGTGTGCATGCCTCGACCACACCCTGCTCATTCTTGCTCAGTTCTTCGTCAGAGGAGGCGTGACTGGTCAGGTGCTGTTTCAACTCCAGGTAGGATCCTTATCTTTTTGTTTTGTTGGTTGTTTTGTTCACCGTGTTGTCATGTGTGCATCCTGGCTATTTGCCCTCTGGCGATGCACATATGACCAATCTCCCCTCCCCAATGGGCCCAGTGAGGGTGGGGGGAGGATGAGTCTCAGGGGGGAGGAGGCCTACTCAAGTCGCAGGCTTGGGGGGTCCCTTCCCCTGGGGCCGACGTGGGTGGGGGCGGGAGGCCCGAGGGGGGAAATGTGTCCTAAGGGGCCGGTTCGGCTGGGCGCCCCTTTGGTTTGTCGGGGTATGTCGTGTGGAATGCTCGGGTCAGGTCTGGTGCCTTAACGTGTTGATCCGCCACCCATTCTGGGTGGGGGAAGTGTTTCCATTTTACTAAATAGTGTAGTGTGCCCCGTTGTCGGCGGGAATCAAGTATTTCTTTTACCTCGAAATGTTGTTGGCCGTTGATCATCACTGGGGGGGGGGGCAGAGGTGTGCTTGGGTGCCATCGGGAGGTGGTTGCTGGTTTCAGGAGGCTGCTGTGGAATACCAGGTGGAGTCTCCTTAGATTGTGCGGCAGGGCCAGGCGTACTGCCACCGGATTCACTAGTTGTGTTACTCGAAGCGGCCCAATATACTTAGGCCCCAGTTTCTTCGAGGGTTGAGGTGATTTCATGAATTTGGTGGAGAGGTAGACCATATCCCCTACCTGGAATGTCGGTTGCTGGCGCCGGTGCTTGTCGGCCTGTTCTTTGTAGGCGGACTGTGCTTCCTTCAGCGCTGCTGTGATTACTGGCCATGATTCCGCTATCTTCCATCCCCAGTCGCCTGCGCCTACTTGGGGTCCCGGGGGTTGCGGTAGCTCCGGTATGGGTACGAACTCGCGCCCGGAGACTACTTTGAACGGGGTTTTCCCTGTACTCATGTGAATGGCGTTATTGTAGGCGACTTCTGCAAATGGAAGCAGGTCGACCCAGTCGTCTTGGTGGTAATTGGTATATGAACATAGGAATTGTTCTAGTGTGGCATTGAGGATCTCCGTGGCTCCGTCCGTCTGGGGATGCCAGGCTGTGGATAGGGCTTGTTGGGTCCCAATCAGTTTTAGAAAAGCCCGCCAAAATTTCGAGGTGAATTGTGTGCCCCTGTCGGTCACCACATGTACAGGACATCCGTGTAACCTGTACACGTGTACGAGGAAAAGTTTAGCCAGCTGCTGGGCGGACGGGACTGATGCGCAGGGGATGAAGTGCACCTGTTTAGAAAAGTAGTCTTTCACCACTCAAATGGTTGTTTTCTTCTGGCTGGGTGGTAGATCTACTATGAAATCCATGGAGATTTCCTCCCATGGTCGGGAGGGCTCCGCCACCGTTTGTAGTAATCCCGGAGGCTTTCCGGGTGCCCGTTTGGCCATTGCGCATATCGGGCAGGATGCTACGTAGGCCTTAACGTCCCGTCTCAATGCAGGCCACCAGAACTGTCGTCGTGTTAGCTGCAGGGTCTTTAGAAACCCGAAGTGTCCCGCTTGTTTACTGTTGTGTGATCTGCGCAGGATCGCCTGGCGCTGTGAATCCAGGACATATATTCTGCCTTCCCCCCATGCTAAGTCTTGCTCCATTGTCACCTTGTCGGGGTTTGCTAGTAGCCAGGGGTCGGTTTTGAGGGTGGTGGCGAGGTCCACGCGTATCCCTCCTGGCAGTCATGGGTGGCGCCATCTGTTCGCTGGTTGGCTTGCCGTCGGTTGAGACGTGGGGTTGTGCTGTTTCTGGGCGCTGCTCCGGGTGGTCACTGCCATTCCCAGCTGGGAGGCGGATAGCACCATCCCAATCATATCTGGGACGGGCTCTTCGTCTTGGGGCAGTCGGGAGAGGGCGTCAGCCAGGAAGTTCTTTTTGCCCGGTATGAACTTCAGTTGGAAGTTAAAGCGGCTGAAGAATTGGGCCCATCTGACCTGTTTCGGGCTTTGGCGTCTGGGCATCCGGAGGGCCTCGAGGTTCCGGTGGTCTGTCCAGACCTCGAATGGTTGGGTGGCCCCTTCCAGTAGATGCCTCCATGTTTCTAGCACCGATTTTACCGCGAACGCCTCCTTCTCCCATACGTGCCAGCGCCTTTCCATCTCTGAGAATTTCCTTGACAGGTAGGCACATGGTTTCAGGATTCCTGCAGGGTCCTTTTGGAGCAGTATAGCCCCCAGGGAGAAGTCTGAGGCGTCGGCTTGGACCACGAACGGCTGTTCCGGGTCCAGATGTGCAAGAATTGGCTCCGTTGTGAACAGCGCTTTCAGTCTGTTGAATGCTGTCTGACATGTGGGAGTCCAATTTAGTACTGTCCCTGGGTTCTTGGCTCGTCATGTGTCCCCAACCCCTTTGGTTTTGAGTAGGTCTGTTAGGGGGAGGGCTATCTCCACGAACCCCCATGCGAATGACCTGTAGAAGTTCGCGAAGCCAAGGAAGCTTTGAAGTTGGTGCCTGTTACGTGGGCGTTCCCAATTCACCACTGCCTCGACTTTTGCAGGGTCCATTTCTATGCCCTCGCCGGAGATTTGGTACCCCAGGTAGTCTAGGTGTGCTTTATGGAATTCGCACTTAGATGGTTTGGTGTAGAGCTTCGCCCTTCTTAGCTTTTCGAGGACTTGCCTGACTAGGGTTACGTGTTCTTCGTGTGTCTGGGTATAGATGAGGACGTCATCTATGTAAACTAGCACCCCTTGGAACAGGTGTTCATGCAGTACTTCATTGATGAGCTGCATGAACACTCCCGGGGCCCCCGCTAATCCGAATGGCAGTACCTTGTACTGAAAGGCACCTAGGGGGCAGTTGAACGCTGTTTTCCACTTGTCCCCCTCCCTGATTCGGATCCTGTAATATGCCTCACAGAGGTCCAGTTTGGAGAATACTCTCCCCATGGACAGGTGGGCGAGCATGTCTTTCACGAGGGGTAGGGGGTATTTATTGGATAGGGATGCCGCGTTGAGGCCCTGGTAGTCGGTGCAGAGCCATAAGGTGCCGTCTTTTTTCTCTCGGAAGAGGACGGGCACTCCAATGGGTGAGCATGCTGGCTCTATGAAACCCCTAGCCAGGTTTTTATCGATGAACTCCCAGAGGGTTGTCATCTCCTTTGGGGTCATCGAGTAAATCTTCGGCCTGGGTAAGGGGACATCGGGAAGCAGCTCAATTCTACAGTCCGTCTTGCAGTGGGGGGGGGGGGTAGTTGGTCCGCCTCCTCTTCCCCAAAGACCTCTGAGAAATCGGCATATTGTTCAGGTAGTTCTTCTGGGGTTGCTGTGTTGTCCTGGGCTACTGCCTCTGCCCGTCCCACTGTGGGGCTGAGCCTGCCCGCCGGAACTGGAGCCCGGTACGCGCCATCATCGAATTGGAAGGTGTGGGTCTTCCAGTTATTGCGCGGGTTGTTGGTCGCGAGCCACGGTATTCCTAGTACTATGATGGGTCGCCCTATGTAGGTTACCACAAAAGATGTTTGCTCGGTGTGGGTACCCATTTGCAGGGTGACCCATTTGCTCGGTCTGCATCGTGGCTGGTTTCCCTCCCACTGTTGAGCCGTCCAGTTGGTGGAAAGCCAGCAGTGTGGGGAGGGGGAGGCAAGGCAGGTCGAGCTTGGCGATGATGTCGGGGTGAATCAGGTTCTTGGAGCACCCCGAGTCCACTAGCGCCGCAGCCATGGTGGCTCTGGTGCCGAAGGAAAGTCTGATTGTCCCCATTATTATGGAGCTTTTGTCGCTCTGTCTATGTGTTTCGCGCCCCTGTCCCACCACCTGCCTCGCGGCACGTTTTAAGGCAGGCGGGGAGCGTTTCCCGCCAGCTGGTCTGGGACTTCAGCGTCCTCCCCCGCAAAGTAAGCGTCCAAGTCTTCATCTGGTGTCGCTGTGGCTCCAGTCATCCGGCAGGGGGGGGGGGGGCGGCAGTGGGTTAGTTGGTTTGAAAGGCGTTTTCAGTGCGGGTTTGGGAGCACTAGTCGGCGTTCTGTTGGTGAAGCAGTCTGCCGCTTTGTGCCCCATTTTCCCGCACTTCGCGCAGGGTCCGCGAGCAAACTTCTTCTTTTGGTACGTGGGGCCGGCTGGCCCCAAGTGTGGTGAGGGTCCCTTTGGGCTGTTGCTTGTTCTGTCCTCTGCTGTCATCATTAAGAAAGTGCGGTGAGCGTGTTCCGCTCTCCCTGCTAGGTAGATCCAGCCTTGCAGTGTCTCCGGGTCATCCCGATAGAGTGCCCATTGGAGTACCTCACGGCTGAGGCCCCTTTTGAACATCTCTATCAGGGTAGTCTCGGACCAGTCATTAATCTTCCCTGCGAGGGCTTTAAATTCGAGGTCGTAGTCTGCTACAGTTCGTGTGCCCTGTTTGAGGGCTTGAAGCGCACTTTTAACCCTCTCCTTGGCTAGCGGGTCCTCAAAATAGTG
This sequence comes from Candoia aspera, assembly GCF_035149785.1. Lineage (NCBI taxonomy): Eukaryota > Metazoa > Chordata > Lepidosauria > Squamata > Candoiidae > Candoia > Candoia aspera. Next base: position 317,484,452 of record NC_086153.1, read on the forward strand.
CTTCATCTCTGTGATGAAGGTGTGGAAGTCAGAGAGGGCTGGGGAATTGGACTCATACATTTGGACATACCAGTCCGCCGCCCTGTCTTGCAACTTGATCGCCACAGCTGCGATTTTGTCCGCTTCGGAGTCAAAGGAGTGTCCGTGATGCCCCATGAACTCCCTGGCGTTCGTGATGAAAAACGACAGCTTCGTGGGGTTCCCGTCGAAGGTAATGGGGAAGTCCTTTGGGGCCCTGGTGTTCAGTGGGTCCCCTCTCCTCGCGTCCCGTCCCGTGGCTTCTTCTGCCGGGGAAGCTTGCCTGTTAACATTTGGCCCATGGGGGTGCCAAGACCCGCTCGGGGTTTGAATAGGTGTGGGTACCTGTGCGGGTATGGTCATGTAAAGTATGAAGGACATCAACGACTGCAGCATAGTCCCGAGGTCCCTTAGTTGGGCTTCCATGGCTGTGAGTCTGGCTTGCATTTCTCGGTCCAAGGCCCGCGCCGCAGCTGTGATCGGACCGGTCGGTGTCTCCGCGTAGTTGGGCCACCGATGGGGGTCAGGCGTTTCCGTCCGCTGGTCAGCTCCCTTGACTTGGGAGCGAAACGGCTGGTTCATCCCTCCGTCCTCCACTGCATTTCTTGCAGTTGGGCTGAAGCTCCACGCCTGTGGCTGGGGTGTGATGTGGGGCGGGGAGGTCTCCACAGGTCTCGGGAGGTATGTTGCTCCCTCCCATGGTCGGGTCACCTCCGCCTCCCGCCGGGTGTGGGGCTGAAGCTCGGGATGGGCCGGGAGGGTGTCCGTGGCTCCTGGGGGTCGCGTTGCCTCCGGCCGCTGTCGGTTCTCCTCTGCCTCTCGCCGTACGACTCGCCCATCCTGGTTGCGGCGCATCGGCTCCATCGCTCTCCGCTCGTGTTCTTCTCGCTGTCTGTTCCTCCCACGGCTCGTTCTTGTCCGGTGGGGCTTGGCGAGGCTGAGTTTAGGACTCTCAGCTTTATGTCACGCGCTGCCTACTACTGAGTAAGACACAGACACTAATTTAGGGAAAATCAGGTTCTGGTTTATTTCAGCATAGTGCATAGCTAGAAAAAGCTGAGAGTGAAGGGAGCACGCCGGTACGGGATTTAAATAGCCCACGCCGGTCAGCGCTCCCCCCACCTCAGGTTGTGTCATCCTCCCAAGCCCTGTATGCTTCGTTGCCGGTAGGTGAGGGGTCGCGGGGCCCCTGCTGGTGCCCCGGGCTTCTCTCGTAATTGTCTTCCTCCTCCGGCCGGTGATTACTTTCAGCTGGGCGATATCCTTTGCGTTCCTGCTGACAGCTCCAGGCGTGCCTCGTGTTCCGCCCTGTCTTTGTTGCTCTTTCTTCCTCCTTGCGCTCTTTTGACTGGATTTTCCAGCCGGGGTCGTTCCCTTCTCCTCGGGGTCTGTGTCTGTTGTTGTGCGTTGCTTTGCTTATCTTGTAATCCCTTGCTCTTGTTTCCGTGGTATTGTTATGTGTGCCATTGTGCTGATGCATTCAGCTCAATGGTGCTCATGACAACACCTGGGGTTTTGAGAGCATGTCATGAGTTCTATAAGGGAGGCGCCGTATCCCCAAAATGGTTGCCACAATGGGCATAGCCAATCAAAAAACACCCAGCTATTGCAAGGCAAAATGATCCAGTTGCTCTCCACAGCTGCTCTAGCCTACAAGGATGCTCTATACCACCTAGACATTTTTTTCTGAGGAGGAGAACACAGTTCCAAGCAAAATACTACAACAGCCCTCCATTTTATCTTCTAATAAAGGTGAGGCCAGTATTTTTGCTTTTCACTATGCTGGATGATGATGATGACGATGATGATGATGATGAAATAATAATAATAATAATAATAATAATAATAATAATAATAATAATAATAATAATAATGTTTTTAAACAAAACAAAATCAATGGTGCACAATGTTTCAAAATCTTTATAGTTTCTAACTCAATGTGATTCATGCCTTGGTTATAACACAGTGTCTTTATAGATACATATTCACTATCTGTGAATGATACAGCCTCTTCATGTTAATCTCTATGAAACAACCCCTCGATAATTTGGAACTATCTGAAGGACCACCTGTCTTCTGCAGTTGGTGTCCATCCTACATGATTGGGCAGGGTCAGCATGTTCCAGTCAACAGTGTCACCTGCTGGGACCCAAGAAGTGGGCCTTCTCTGTCACAGCCCCTGCCCTCCAGAATAGCATCCTTCCAGAGTTTTGAATGGCCCCCACCCTGAGTTATTTAAATGAGCCCTTAAAATCTGCTCTTCCCCAAGGCCCTAAGCTAGAAGGGGTGGTGGTGGGCCTCTTGTGGGATGATTGTTAGAGTATGTTGGTTTTTTCCAGGGGTTTGTTTGTGGTATTGTTTAATTTTGCATTGTCTTAAATTGTTTTATATTGTATAGTGTTCATAAATGTAACCAAAACATATTACCTACAGTATACAGTGTTGTAGTGGCATTGAGTAGCCTAGAGATTTAATAGATAAATTATAAATCCAATGAAGTGGGAATAGGAAATTTGAACTCCTGTGCATTTCAGTAGAAGCCAATGGAGAATCACATTTCGCAGCTTGGCACACTAAACCATCCTCAGGCAGGTATGAGGCTTATAAATCTGCTAGTGAATCCTGTATGCTGATGGCTGGCTTTGTTGAAAGCTTTATCAAGACAAAAGGCTGGTGGGGAGGGATGATGTGAAACTTTATTTAACTTTATTTATTTATCTAACTTTATTTATATTTTAAATTTCTAGGCAGCCCAACTCCAATGACTCTGGGCAGCTTAACAATAAAAATCTAATAAAATCTCAGAAGACAGCATTATCCAGAGCAGAACAACAGGCATTTCTCTCCCCACCCATGATGATAAAAACAGACGAACACCACCAGGTCACCCTAACCCAAGGCCTGGAAAAAGCCATATTTCTAATGCTTTTTAAAAAGCTGATAAGTGTCATCCCAGGAGACAGAATCCTCCTCCCCTCCCAACCTAAACACACATCAGCAAAATGACATGCGAAACATTATGATGTATGTTTAACATTGAAATGGTGAACTTGACATACCGCCCCCCCCAAAATAAGTTAAACATCAGGGAGCAGGTTTCAGAGGATAAGCGACATGAAAGCGTCTAACTAAAACAGGAGAATTAACATCACAGGCAGACACCCACTCACGGTGGGGGAAGTGCTTTCACCGAATCAGGTACTGCAGGGTGCCATGAATCCTACACAGATCAAGGACCTCCTTCACCTCAAAATGCTGCTGCCCGTCAATCATGATCGGAGCAGGAGGTGGAGGCTGTGGGTGCCAATGGGACGAGTGGCTGACAGGCTTGAGTAAGCTGCAATGAAAAACAGGATGCAACCGTTTCAGATTGTGAGGCAAGTCCAATTTAAATGTGACAGGGTTCACAACCCCCACAATAGGAAAAGGACCCACAAACTTGGGAGCCAATTTTCGGGAAGGCTGTGGGGACTTCATGAACTTGGTGGAAAGGTAGACCTGATCACCAATCTTAAAATCAGGTTGAAGGGCTCTCCGCTTATCTGTGTGCAATTTATAAGCAGACTGGGCATCAGCCAAAGCCTGCTGAATCACCGGCCAAGAGTCAGCCAGCTGAGCAGCCCAATCAGAAGCAGAACAGGGCTGGGTAGAAGGTTGTGGCAACTCAGGAATGGGTACAAAATCTCGCCCAGAAACCACCCAAAAAGGGGTATGCCCCATGCTTTGATGGACAGCATTGTTGTAAGCCACCTCAGCAAAAGGTAGCAGATCAACCCAATTATCTTGCTGATAGTTAACAAATGACCTTAAAAATTGTTCAAGGGTCGAATTTAAAACCTCTGTAGATCCGTCAGTCTCCGGATGCGAAACAGTGGACAATGCCTGTTTGGTGCCAACCAGTTTCAAAAATAATTTCCAAAAGTGGGAAGTGAACTGTGTCCCGCGGTCCGTGACCAAGTGGGAGGGGCTACCGTGAATCCGGTAGATGTGTATTAGGAAAAGGCGTGCCAATTGTGGGGCGGAAGGAATAGAAGCACATGGAATGAAATGGGCTTGTTTAGAAAAATAATCCTTGACAACCCAAATCACAGTCTTTTTCTGACTAGGAGGTAGGTCCACAATAAAATCCATAGAAACCTCCTCCCATGGATGGGATGGGCTCACAACTGGCTGTAAAAGCCCCTGCGGCTTACCCCCCTTCCATTTTGACATGGCACAGACAGGGCAAGAAGCAACATAGGTTTTCACATCACGTCTCAGGGTAGGCCACCAAAACTGGCGCCGTACCAGGTGCAATGTTTTGACAAACCCAAAATGACCAGCTACTTTATCATCGTGAGACCTGGTTAAAATTTCCCTTCGCAAGTTGTCAGGCACATAGAGGTGGTTTTGCTTCCAAGCTAACCCATTGTCAAAAGTAACATTGTCTCTATTTTCCTGCAACCAAGTATCGGATTTCAATTCCTGGAGAAACTGTTGTTGCAATTGAGAGGAAACTGGCGTCCTCCTCCCCCCCGGTGAAACTGAAGCTGGAGGCAGTTGCGCACGGGTTTGGCTGCATGTGACAGCCTGCAACCCCAGCTGGGGCTCCATCCACACTGTGCCCATGATTTCAGGGGCTTGGACCGAATCCTGGGGCAGGCGCTTTCCCGCTTAGGAAGTTCAGCTAGGAAGTTCTTCTTTCCCAGGACAAATTTCAATTGAAAATCAAAGGGACTAAAAAACTGAGCCCAGCGAATCTGCTTAGGACTGAGTTTGTGGGGTGTTCTGAGCACTTCTAAATTCTTATGGTCAGTCCAAACTTCAAAAGGGCATTTAGCCCCTTCTAGGAGATGCCGCCACACTTCCAAAGCAGCCTTGACTGCAAAAGCCTCTTTTTCCCAGACATGCCACCTCCACTCAGTTTCGGAAAACTTCCGAGACAAATAAGCACAAGGCTTCAAGTGACTGTCAGCATCTGCTTGCAATAAAAGTGCTCCAATTGAAAAATCAGAAGCATCTACCTGAACTACAAACAGTCTAGTGGGATCAGGGTGTTGCAAAATCGGTTCAGCAGTGAACAGGCTTGTGAGTTGTCGAAAGCCACCTGGCAGTCAGTTGTCCAATTCAGCAGTGCCCCCAGGTTCTTTACTTTGCATGTGTCCCCCAACCCCTTGGTACGTAACAAGTCAGTTAAGGGCAATGCAATTTCAGTGAACCCCTGGATGAACTGGTGATAATAATTGCTAAATCCAAGGAAACTTTGGAGTTGTCTCCAGGTGCGTGGGTGCTCCCACCCCAAAATAGCCTGAATTTTCCCAGGGTCCATCTCAATGCCCCTGTCAGAGATCCTATAACCCAGGTAGTCAAGTTGAGTCTTATGAAACTCACACTTGGAAAGTTTGGCATACAGTTCAGCGTTTCTCAGTTTGCTAAGCACCTGTCTCACCAGGCGTTCGTGCTCCTCTTCAGTTTCAGTATAAATCAACACATCATCCAAATACACCAGTACACCTTTAAACAAATGTTCATGTAACACTTCATTGATTAATTGCATAAACACCCCTGGTGCCCCCACCAATCCAAAAGGTAAGACTTTATATTGGAAAGAACCCAGTGGACAATTGAAAGCAGTTTTCCATTCATCCCCCTCCCATATGTGGATGCGGAAATAGGCTTCCCGCAAATCTAGCTTAGAGAAGATCTTCCCCTTTGCCAGATGTGCCAACATGTCTTTTATTAATGGCCGAGGATATTTGTTTGATATTGAGACCGCATTTAATCCACGGTAATCTGTACAGAGTCTCAGTGTCCCATCCTTCTTACCCCGGAACAGCACGGGGGCACCAACTGGTGAATTTGCTGGTTCAATAAGTCCCCTGGCCAAGTTTTTATCCACAAACTCCCTCAATGCCACCAGCTCCTTCTGAGTCATGGCGTAAATCTTCGGCTTGGGCAGTTGAGTGTTGGGGACCAACTCTATCGCACAGTCAGTTTTTCGATGGGGCGGGAGTTGGTCCGCTTCCATCTCACCAAACACATCCGCAAAGTCCTGGTATTTCTCCGGCAAGCCCTCCAGTGGTGTCACATTGAAATGCGGGGTTGCTGCCGCAGCCCTCCCCATCACACAGATGGTACTTGTTCCGCTGCAGGAGCTTGGTAAAAGCCATCAGAAAAAGTCAAAGTCCTGTGTTCCCAATTTATGTAGGGGTTTTGCTGGACTAGCCAGGGAATCCCCAAGATGAGGGGATGACCCACAGGTGCTACCACAAATTGTAACCCCTCACGGTGGCTGCCCAATTGCAATGCCCCCATTCCCGTGAAATGAGTTACCAGTTTCCCTCCCGCCGTTGAACCATCCAGCTGGGTGAAAATCATGGGCCGCTGCAATGGGAAGCTGGGTAAGTCCAAAGCAGCCACCACGTCGGGGTGCATTAAACATCTCGAACACCCCAAGTCGATTAACGCCCAAACCTCAATGGTCTTAGTGCGGGAGCCTAACTTCACTTTCACATTCAGCATGGGACAATTTGCACTCACCAAAACATCTTTGCGTCCATCATCCACCACCTGCCCACAGGAGCTTTTCAGAGCAGGTGGCTGGCGTTTCCCGCTGGCTCTTTTAGATTGTTTTCCTCCTCTCCCCTGAAGTAAGGAACCTCCTCCACTTCGGTTTCCGCCTTGGCTGCCTTCATTTTCCTGGGCAGTGAGGGCGAGTTGCCCGCCGCTTTTTCAGACTGATCGTCTGGCCTGGGTTTTGGGCAAGCAGCCGCCCTGTGGCCCTCCTTCCCACACCAAAGGCACTGCCTTTTGGCATAACAGCGCTCCCTCTCCTCCTCCCAGGCATGTTGCCTGAGTTTCCCAGTCATGGCAGTGGGTCGGGATCCCTTGCTGAGTGCCGCGTGACTCAACACCTTCCTACTGTGTGTGAAAGTCTCGTGGGCATGTTCAGCCTTCCCTGCCAACTGTATCCATTCATACAAAGTATCTGGGTCATCTCTGCCCAACGACCACCGCAGGACCTCCATGTTACGCCCATCCTTAAACAGCTCTATTAAGGTGGCCTGGGACCAGTCCTCAACCTTACCAGCCAAAGCCTTAAATTCCAAAGTGTAGTTGGCTACGGATCTTTGCCCCTGGCTGAGTTCTTTTAGAGCCCTCTTCGCCCTTTCTTTGGCTAATGGGTCTACAACGTGCAGCTTTATTGCCCACAGGAATTCTTCACATCTATTTCTGTTTTATTGACTATTCTAAAGCCTTTGACTGTGTGGACCATAACAAATTGTGGCAAGTTCTTAGTGGTATGGGGATACCAAGTCATCTTGTATGCCTCCTGAAGAATCTGTATAACGACCAAGTAGCAACAGTAAGAACAGACCATGGAACAACAGACTGGTTTAAGATTGGGAAAGGAGTATGGCAGGGCTGTATACTCTCACCCTACCTATTCAACTTGTATGCAGAACACATCATGCGACAAGCTGGCCTTGAGGAATCCAAGGCTGGAGTTAAAATATCTGGAAGAAACATTAACAATCTCAGATATGCAGATGATACCACTTTGATGGCTGAAAGCGAAGAGGAACTGAGGAGCCTTATGATGAAGGTGAAAGAAGAAAGTGCAAAAGCTGGCTTGCAGCTAAACCTCAAAAAACCAAGATTATGGCAACCAGCTTGATTGATAACTGGCAAATAGAGGGAGAAAATGTAGAAGCAGTGAAAGACTTTGTATTTCTAGTTGCGAAGATTACTGCAGATGCTGACTGCAGTCAGGAAATCAGAAGACGCTTAATCCTTGGGAGAAGAGCAATGACAAATCTCGATAAAATAGTGAAGAGCAGAGACATCACACTGACAACAAAGGCCTGCATAGTTAAAGCAATGGCGTTCCCTGTAGTAACATGTGACTGCGAGAGCTGGACCATAAGGAAGGCTGAGAGAAGGAAGATTGATGCTTTGGAACTGTGGTGTTGGAGGAAAATTCTGAGAGTGCCTTGGACTGCAAGAAGATCAAACCAGTCCATCCTCCAGGAAATCAAGCCAGACTGCTCACTTGAGGGAATGATATTGAAGGCAAAACTGAAATACTTTGGCCACATAATGAGAAGACAGGACACCCTGGAGAAGATGCTGATGCTTGGGAGAGTGGAAGGCAAAAGGAAGAGGGGCCGACCAAGGGCAAGGTGGATGGATGATATTCTAGAGGTGACGGACTCGTCCCTGGGGGAGCTGGGGGTGTTGACGACCGACAGGAAGCTCTGGCGTGGGCTGGTCCATGAAGTCACGAAGAGTCGGAAGCGACTAAACGAATAAACAACAAAAGTAGATGTTCATTTATAATAGAATGGCTGTCGTGGGAATAGTGGCAGACTGTTTGGGCTACAAGTTCCATTCAAACCCACATATGAAAATCTTTTCTGTGATGGGGTTCTTGTTGCATATAATCTCTTCCTTTTAATTCCACCCATCCAAATTGACTTGTTTTGAATTTGAAGGGTCTGTTTTTTTGCTTTTAGAATTAACAGTGTCCCACACAGCCTTTTATCTTTCCTTTCTGCTGATTTGTATGTCTAGGGTAGAATGTTGTGGAACATGGCTTGTTGAGGTTGCTTTTCTTACCATCCATCCATGCAAAATCTCATCTGAGCATTTTAATCATCTCTTCTTTGAAAACAATTCTCTGTCCAAAGTAACGAGTTTGCAACCAGTGGGAGGCTGGGAATGTTTTCCTTTTTCCATGGCTTCCCTTTGATTTACAGTTCCAAGGATGCAGCCAGCACAAAAATCCAGCTGGGTTTGGTCTTCCTTTAAATACATACGAATGAGAAAGATAAACACATCCTCCACAAAGGTTGCATCTTCTACATGGTCAAATGCTAGCATGCATTTCCAAGGACAGGAAGTCACAGCTGAAGCTAAACCAAGAAAGGAGTTAAGCTGTGAATTCTTAGTACTCTAGACACCTGGAAATAATAATAAATGATATGAAACATTAACCTTGGTCTTGTGATCATCTTACTGCTCTCTTTAAAACATTAGCACCAGTGCTGAGGAATAGCACCCAACAAAGCACAGCATTCAGTCTTATTCCTTCTTCTGTTTAAAATACTGGAATGTAAGACCAGGCTGCCTGAAAAAGAGAGGTATCATTTTAGGTGGGCATGGATTTGGGGGTAGCATGCTTTGGGGGGGGCTTTGTTTCCACAGAAGAATGGTTTACTTTGACAGAGGTGAAAGGTGACAATTGGATATGGGACCGTGCTATTGAATATTCCATTGAAGCACATCCTGAGTCTCTGTCTTTTTTTCCAGCTGTATCTATAGAAGAAACCTCAGCAGGAGTGAAGAATCCACAGGATAAATTTTTCTGTTCCAGGAAAATGTCAGATTTAATTTTCCTTTGAAAGATCTCAAAGCAAGTTACCTCCAATATAACCCCAAGGACATCAGCAGCTAGCCACAATGACATGATTATGATACATTTGCAGTGATGTCATGATGCAGATAACTGAGTTGCAGGGTTGGTCATGATATCGTGATGCACATTTTGTCACTTGTCCCAACAAATGACAAGCCCTGAAGATGCTTATGTGTATTCAAGCCATAACAAGACAGCTTTATAGCAGAAGTCCATGTTTAAACAACAAGGCCTATAACTGGAGATTATATTTAGGGGATGAATACATCCCACTTCTATCATATGTTAATCAAAATCACCAATACTCAGAAACTATATAACTATATAGTAGATTTATAAACTATATGGATCAGAAATTGGCAAATGACAGTCACTCTGCTGTCAGAATTCTGGGAGTTGAAGTCCACCCATCTTAAAGTTGCCAAGCTGGAGAAACACTGCTTTAACCATTATGCCATACAGGTTCCCTTAAGAGTGTACTCTCTGGAAAGGCAAGCTTGCTTGTTTTTAGGACTAGATATTCCTTGTTACTGTTTTATACAAGGGAAATAATAATAAAAAAGATAGATTTCCTGTGCATGACTTTATTTCTGCCTAGGTCCGAAAGATAGTTTTAGCTGTTCACTTTCTAACTTTTGTGCTTGTTTTTCACTTTTTTGTTGGATGAGGATGAGGATTTATATAGTGTCATCAATGTACAGTCTGTAGCAGAAGTCAGTTGCAGGCAGACAGCAAGATAAAGGTTCTCTGGAATCAAACTTAGTGGATTCCTAGACAGATCTAGGTGGTTTTCTTGGCAGCAGTTCAGAACTGGTTTGTCATGGTTTTCTAGGACATTTTTCCTGCTATCATTCTCAGGTTTCCTGGCAGTCTACCATCCAACTACTAATGAAGTTGGATCCTGCTTAGCCTTTTGAAGTCAGCCAAAGTTGCCCATGTGCTGTGTTTGTTTTATATTTAAAACAATATGATAAGCCATACTGCTGGCCATTCTTTCTGGTCATTCTGCTCAGTTTTATTCCTCCATTCATGGTCAGCATCTTGGCAATTCTAGTGGAAGTGAAATGCAGTGAAACTGGGAAGGTCAATTGCTGGTGGCAAGAAACAAGTTCACCGGCCATTTTCTTTTCCCAAAATACATCTGGAAGTTATACTGTACAATGCAAATTAGGAAAGAGGCAGGATCTACATAGCTACTAAATGGCCACTGTAACATGATAAAGGAAGGAAGGATTGTTTGTCTTTTTCTTTTCCCCTGATCTTTGTCTTGCCATTTTAATCCAAAGATTATCAGCTAGGAACTTTTGTCTCACTCTTACTGCATAATATTTTATAAAACTATATAAAAAAGAAAAAAAATCTGTGTGGGGGATTAAGCCAAGTGAAACACAAGACCAATGAAGGAAATGGGATAATAGACTATTGCAATGTGCTCTACGTGGGGCTACCCTTGAAGAGTATCCAGAAACTTCAGCTGGCCCAGAATGTGGCTGCGCGGGCTATTTTTGGTGCCCCTAGAAGGGCACACATAACACCTTTGCTACGCGAGCTGCATTGGATACCAGTCTGCTTCCGGTTCCAATTCAAGGTGTTGGTTATTGCCTTTAAAGCCCTACATGGCATGGGACCGGGTTACCTAAGGGACCACCTCTTCCCTGTTTCATCAGCCCGTCCCACCCAATCATGCAGAGATGGCATGCTACAGACCCTGTCGATAAGAGAATTCCATTTGGCGGGGTCCAGGAGGCAGGCCTTCTCTGCAGTAGCACCCACCCTCTGGAACATCTTGCCCCCGGAGGTGAGATTAGCCCCATTGCTCCTAGCCTTCCGGAGGAAGTTGAAGACCTGGCTCTGCCACCAGCCTTGGGGCAGGGAGGAGAATAGTCATACTTGGGGCTGGCTAGTGCCTTGAAGTGCCGCTCCTATACAATGACTGAATGAGACCACAGTCATCTGGATTTTATTATATTTGGTAGCTCTGTGAAATTGTTTTATAATGTGTTTTATATTGAATTTTTATTATATATTTATTGTTTTATATTGTAAACTGCCCAGAGTCCCTCCGTTCGGAGGAGATGGGCAGTGACAAATTTGATAAATAAATAAATAAAATAATGTTTAAATTAGACTTCTGCAGATTCAGGACTGCATGTAGAAAACCTGGTTTAAACTTTGTGGTAAGCCTTAATTTCCCCAACTGTGGCTTGTGATTGGCTGACTTTACATCAAACTATGAGCAGTAAACCATGGTTTACAAGCCACAATGACTGGCTTCACATTATGTATATTACATTAGCTGAATGGTATAGTTGGGAATGCAGATAATCCCAGACTCTATTAGAGACTCAGATCTGGGCCATTTTCAGATGTTGAGACACTTGGACTATATTAATTAAGGAAAAAAACATATAATGCAGGAAATCAACAGAGAGCACTGAAGGAGGAGGAAGACAAGAACTGAGTGAGGCATAATTTAAATCCCTTTAAATTAAAAAATGAGCAGGTGTCAAGCTTGAGGTTCAGGCCATGTGGCCCTCATCCCACTGGTGGTATTGGTCCTTTATATCTCTCCTCCTAGGAATTGCATTACAACCTTGCTACTACATGAAGCCTGACAGGGGTATCTGGGTGGGTCAATAAAGTCAAGAAGGCAGCCACAACAGTGTGATCAAAGCCCTTTTAACAAGTGTTGTGCAGTTGCAGCTGCCATCTTGACTTTTTGAGCCTTCATTGCCCCATGGACAGCCCTGAAGCCAGCAGTGGTTTATTGGATCAACAGTCAATTGCTTAGGCTGGGCTCCATCATGTGATATTAAAGATCAGCACATCTGGCTCCCTGACAGGAGTATACTAAAATTTAGCCTATGAGTGATAGAGGAAATGGTTGCTGCAGGATGGAAGGGAATGGATGGTCCTCCATTCTAGTTGTGTGAGTAAATGGGGTAATTTCTTGGCCTTTGTCATTTCCTGCTTGTCTGACTTGCAGTTATTAAGCAATACAGTCACCTGATAGGAAATAGCTTCCTGAATTCACCTTGGGTCCACCCTGATGATATACTGAAAACATCCTGTATATATCTGTGAAATCTTGCTTAGGTGTAAATTGCTTTTCAAGCCACAGCATGGCATTATTAAAAGCACTGACCTGAATGAGGGTTGATGTTTTCATCTGCAAACAAAATCATTCAAAATCTGCTGCTGCTGTTGTTGCCATCTTGGCAACCCAGCACTGTGATGACTCAATTTGTGTGTGTCACTTTCCCCCTGCATTCCACTCTGCCTTTCTCATTCCATGATGAATTACAGCTTTTAGTTATCAGTCTGGAAATCCCAGGAAGAGGTTACATTCTACCAGCCAAATAAAGAAACAGAAAAGCTTGGTATTTAACACCCTCAAACTGTGCTACCTTTATTTTTGGCTTCAATTGCCTTAAATGCTCAATTTGCATCAAACAAATTGGACCAATAAATGGGTAGAGGAGAAAATCGGAAAGTCCTGTGTTTGATGCAGCTGAAATAATTCTCCCTCGCTTGTCCTGAAGCTGCAGGAACCATTTTTTTTTAAATGCCAAGCTGTTGCTCAATACATTTGTCATTCATTCTGGGAACCATTTTTTCTGCCTTCACAACCCCCTGCCATTATTTGCTTGCTCTTGTTCCACTCTATTGGCTATGATGAAATGTTAAATTAATAATAATTAATTAATTAAATTATATCAGAACCTGGAACTGGGTAGTAAACAATATTTTAAACTATAATGTCCTTTCATTTCCCAACCCTGGTATTGTTAAATTTTATCTACTGTACATCATAAAAATAATGATGAAATGTGAAGAGCTGAGGAGGTGATGGGTGGCTAGATAATTTAGGGGCCCATCTTTTCCATGTTTTGAACATATTCTGAAATAATTGATTTTGAATATGTTTCAGTTTTTATGAATATTTTTGGCAAATGGAAGTGCCCTAATTTTCAGTAATGGAATATCTACTTAACCTAAGCTATAAATTCTTCTACCTTTATCAAGTCCAAATGACTTCATTGTATTTAATAACAATGAGAATTATCTTGGTTAGTAGCCAAATACGTTCTTTTAACAGTTTCTTCATCTTCAGATTTAATTTTTAGTATTATTTTTTAACATTTTTAGTATTGTTTTTATAACACAATATATTTAGAATTTTTAATCATTAACTTCATAGAACTTTTGATTCAAATATTATAAATCAGTTTTGAATTTAAAAAAATCCTGGTTTTTAATATATATTTTTCTAAATAGGTTATTTCTTGTGTTAGCATTTTCATTATTATATTTTTAATTTTCTTCTGATAACTTATACTTTTTAAAACTGTTTTAACTGTATTTTTAATTATTTTGTTTTAATTACATTGATTGTTTGGCTTTGTGTTTTAATTGTGTGCACCGCCCAGATTCACAAGCATGAGATGAACATAATAAAAACCTGATGGCAAAAAGTTCTCTATAAATTCACAAGTAAAACAGGGTCCTTCTAGGGAGCTAGCCATCCCCTAGAGTGACTGCTCTCCTTCCTGCCCCAGGCAAGATGGCAAAACCAGGTTTTCAATTGCTTGTGGAAGTCCAGGAGCGAAGGGGCCTGTCTCAGCTCTGGAGGAAGAATGTTCCAAAGGGCAGGCACTACTGCAGAGAAGGCACACTTCCATGACCCTGCCAGAGACGGTCCCTCAGGTAACCTGGTCCCATGCCATGTAGGGCTTTAAAGGTCATAACCAACACCTTGAATTGGACCCAGAAGCAAACTGGAACCCAGTGCAGCTCGTGCAGCAAAGGTGTTACATGTGCCACCCTTGGGGCTCCTAAGATTGCTCGTGTGGCTGCGTTCTGGGCCAGCTGTAGCTTTCAGATACTCTTCAAGGGTTACCCCCCATGTAGAGTGCGTTGCAGTAGTCTATATGGGAGATAACCAGGGCATGACTGACTGTTTGAAGGGCCTCTCATTCCAGGAAGGGGCATAACTGGCACACAACATACATACCTTTGTTCATTATTAGCCTATAATACAGTATTTGTTTTCATACTATCCAACAGCAGTGCCTATTGTTGACCATCTCTTATATTTAATTAAAAAAAAAAATTCTTTTCAACTTCAATTTCCATACTAAGTAGAAGAGATGGATTTAATCTCCAGGACACTGATATTCCAGGAAATGTAACCCGCTTTACATAAATTAAAATGGGTGTGTGATTTGAGATAAAATGGACACAATTTCAACTGACAAAATTTTATTAGAAATTTAGAACATAAAAATAATTATTCAGTAACATACCTATTTGAATAAAATATGTAGCCCTTATCATGCGGAGATAGATAGATAGAGATAGAGATAGAGATAGAGATAGAGATAGAGATAGAGATAGAGATAGAGATAGAGATAGAGACAGAGATACAGATACAGATACAGATACAGATACAGATACAGGTACAGGTACAGGTACAGGTACAGGTACAGATAGAGATACAGATCCCCCAGACCTCGCAGAATGGGTGGAAACCACTAGACGGGAAGTCCCTTAAATATCCTGAACCCAGACATATAGGGCTTTATAGGTGATAACTAGTACCTTGAATTGCACTCAGAGACATACTGGATGCTGGTACAGCTCATGAAGCAGTGGTGTTACATGGATGTATCATGCTGCACCCAAAACTGCCCATACTGCCACTTTTTGGACCAGCTGTAGTTTCTAAATGTTCTTTAAAAGCAGCTCCATGTTCCCAATAGTCTAATAGGGAAGTGATTAAGGCATGAGTGATCATGAACAGAGCTTCCTGATCCATCAATGGGCCCAACTGGTACTCAAGATGGATTTATACAAAACCCCTCCTAGCCATGGCTCTTTGAGCAGGAGCTATGAGTCTAGGAAGACCCTCAGATAGCACCCTAACTCAGCCTGGGGGAGCAGTATCCCATCCAAGGTTAAAGATGGAAACATTCCAGATCTAGGGGTTCCTAAAACCCACAGCCACTGTGGTCTTACTAGGGTTGAATCAAAGCCTGTTCCTCTCCATCCAGACCCTCACAGCCTCCAGGCCCCGGGAAAGAACATCAACAGTATCATGTGGCTGGCCCTGAGCAAAACTGTCTAATTGAATATACAGTAATCAGCATACTGATGACACTTAACCTCATGCCAATAGATGACCTCACCAGTAGATATTCTTGTACATATTAAATAAGAGTGGGGACAGAGTTGAGCCCTGAGGCACTTCACAAATCAGGGGCCAAGGGCTAGACTTCCCCCCCCCCACCTGTCATGGGGTGATCAGAGTCATAGTCAGAGGACAAGAAAGGGCATCCGGGCCCTGAGGCAGCCTCGGAGGGTGAGCAGGCAGCGACAGGAGAGGGGAACAGCGGAGGTCAGTGAGCCTACGCATGAAAAGGCAGTCCCATCCTCCTGAATAGGCTCCACCCGAGCCTGCTCTTATTTAAAGGCAGCTGCAAGCCCAGACCAGTCGTTGGGAACAACTGTCTGTTTACCCAGACTCCATGTGCTTTGACTCCCGTTTGGAAACCTCGTGACTTGACTCTGGACTGGCTGACAACCCTTCTACAACCTGGACCCTTGGAATTCGCTTGACTACTCTTGTTTTGGACTTGGAACTGTCTTAAGATGTCAGAGTGGAGCATTCAGACATAATAGTTAATGGTGCCTGAACACAATACTCTGTCATGATTTATTGGGGTTGAGTAGCTGGGAATAGATACGTGTAGTTAGAGTTGTAACACAGAGGTGCAGGGGGGAGAATTACCAGCATTCCATTCCAACAGAGTCGTTGAAGGTTGTTTTGGCGAAGCTGCTTATCAAGGTCAGGTGGTTGGCACCATCTGGAAACTGCTGCAGATTCAAAGCGAAAGCAGTGGGGGTGCAGTAAAAAAGCAGAAAAGTACTGGGCAGTTTATTCTAATGAGGAGGAGGGGTTGGCAGTGAGAGGGAATGGAATGACAATTGAATGTATTGCAGGGGAAAGTTTCATTCAAGGCTTTGAACCTGTAACTAGACACTTATCTTAATTAAAGAACTTTTTACCTTTCCTTGTGGCAACAGTTACTGAGTTAAGATTACAGGTCTACATTCCTCACACTTGCTCAAGCTTGCTGTCCTCAAGCTTGCTGGACTTTTGGGGGCTTGTTTCTTGGAATGTGTGTGTGTGTGCATTTGCGCTCACACTTTCCTTGCTGCCTGTTTGTTTGCTTCACAAGTTCTGCAATAAAGTTTGCAACTACCTCCCTGGTGTATTGCATGTGACTGGCTTGGGACAGGACACCATCAACACTAACTGGAAACAGCCTCAGAGGAAGGTGGATAACCAGTGAAGAACTATGCCCTGACCGGAACCCAGACTGAAAAGAGTCCAGATTATCTGTTTCCTACTTTGCCCTTTAGAGCAGTGAGTCTACTATCTATTCAGCAACTGATAGCCTCTTGAAGAAAGAGTGAACAACTGCTTCCTTCAAAGCAGTAGGCACAAAGTAGGTGGCACTACAAGGAGACCTTCACCATCACCTAGACCCAATGCTGGAGGCCTTAACCAATCAGGAGGAATATGGGTCTAAGACACAGGTGGCAGATCTCAAAGTCACAAGGACCCTGACCACTTCCTCAAGATCAACAGGCTTAAAATCCCCCAGATAACTGAGCAAGACCACACCCAGATTGCAGAGCCAGAATCTACCTCTGAACAAATCTGAGCAAATTTATCCAACAGATGCCAAGAAAACTGATCCAATCTGGGAGGGACTGAACCACCCAAAACAGGGCTTCTGGTCAGCTATCTGCAGACATAATCATAGTGGAGAAATAAGTATATTTCACCACTCTTCGCACCACAAGGTACTCCATAATAAAGGTTCTTACCTGTGTCCCATGGTACTGTGACTACTGCTTCCTGCTCTGGAGCTGCTACATCCCTGTCACTACTGCTGCCATCAAAAGGGACGCTGCAGTTCTTCCCGAGGCTGCCAACCATACCACTGTCCTGGAATGGCATGCTGCCAATCAGTTGACCAGCAAATAGCTGATTGGCAGTCCTGCTGGAACCACCACTTCACCACCAGCTCTTCAATTTTCAGTCTGGCACTGAGATGCCTTCCTCGGCTGACCATCCTGCCTCTCTCACCCCCAGGGCTCCACTCCTCAAATGGTTGACTGTGGTTAGGAAGGTAATTATCCATTTTGTTGACTATAGCAAGGACCATCACATGACACACAGGAGAAATAACCACGCTTGTGCTTTCTGCATTCTATTGTGCTTTCCTTAAAGGGTTTTTGTTGTTGCTGTTGTTGTTAAAGGTTTCCCTGGTACTAAAATAAGTTGTTATGAATGATTCAAAGAGATGATCTGCTGAATAGCAAGAAAGTGCCACTTTTCAAAATTGCTTCTGAGATTAGAAACACATTAGGTGGAGAAAAATGAAAACAAAACAGATGTCCCTGGTTGTATAAAAGAGGAAACTTTTTTGTGATGACAATAGCAACAACAAATGCATCAACTACCCATTAAATTGTATTTTAGAATTTCCTATTTTGATAGATTTCCCCTGTCAAAACACAGAAATGCATATGAATCACTGCTAACCATCTCTGCTATTTGTATTTTTTGTGCTAGGATACCAGCATTTTTGTTTCTTTTAGTTGTGAAAAATTGTCAGAATTTATTTGCTTCCTGTCCTCTTTCCCCATTTCTCTCCTCTCCCCATCCCAGCAACATTCTCATGTTTCTTCTGATGCCCCTTTCCTCCTTTCTGTTCCCTTCTCTCTCTGTGTGTGTGTGTGTATAATTTTTATTTTTATTTTATTCAATTTGTATAGCCATCCATCTCAAACCAGTGACTCTGGATGACATCATCATTGTTCTTTTGTCTTGTACTGTTTTCTTGTTTTTGTATTGTTCTCTGTTTTTAAATGTTTTAACAATTGTAAACCACCCAGAGTCACTGGGAATCAGGCAGATGGTGATGATGATGATGATGATGATGATGATGATGATGATGATGATGATGATTGCATCTAATTCTTGGCTTTGCATTGTATAGTTCAAGGAAACTGAAACAGTATCTAGAGTAAGTTCAGAAAAGGTGGGCTTCCAATACTACATGCCCATAGATCAGACCTTCTTCACATAAGCCAGTGGCTGCATCAGGCAGGATCAACACGTTTGGCTGCCTTTACAAAGGGTTGGGTCTTTGAAGTAGAACTTCCCTTATCTCTTGCTTTTGAAGAACAAGCAAAAAAATGAAACAAAACCATATAAAGCCTCCTTTTCTGCAAATGTTGGGTGTCATTTCAAATCTGGGCATGGATATTAAGGGCCAAATAACACCAGCATTTACTCCCAACAGGAGCTGTTTCTGCTTCTGCTTCACTAGACAGATTAGCACCCTTCTAAAGAGCTTAAGTGTGTTGGCTGAGCACTAAATTTCTGTTGCTAAGCTTAGCTTGAAAGACATTATTATTAAAACAGGTGATCCTAGTCAACAAAAGTAATATATTCATCTTCACTGAGGATTCCAGGCATAAGAACACCCAATATTAAAATACATGTGCACTCACAGACACACAGACACACTATTCAAGATGACAAAAGACTTAGTATTTCAATATTGGAGCATCATGCCTCTGAATACTATTTGCTGAAGGACATAAGCCTGTGCAGTCTATTAAACTCAGGTCATGCTTGTAGGTTTCCCACTGGCATCTACTTGTGGAAAGAAAATACTATGCTAGATGGACCTTGTGACCTGATCAGTACGGTTCTTTTTAGGTTCTTGCAAAAGGAAGGTGTGCTTCCAAAATGTAACCTATTGATCCCACCTCTTCATTCACTCCTGAGTGAGAGAAACTCCAAGATTTGCAGTCAATTTCCCAGTTGTGATATGGGAATCTGCTAAGTCTCTCATCATCATTGAACAAGTTTAGCCTGTTTTCCCTCTCTCCCCCCTTGGTCAACATGAACAGCAGAAGGAGGGATGATTCTGAATTGTCAAACAAATCCAAGATTCTGAATTAGGAAAGTGGTGGTTTAATTATTTATTTAATTTTGATTTTGGCACCACCTGACCCCAGAACAACTCTGGGCAGTTCATGATATAAAACAGAATACAAATACAATAACAAAAAATGATAAATAACACAATTGCAGTCCAGGCAACAATATGAACACAAATACAAAAAATATTGATCCTTCTAACAAGGGAGGTTCTATCTACCTTACCCCAAGGCCTGGGAGAACAGCAAGATCTTTAAGGCCTTCCAGAAAGCCATCCGGATGGGAGCTGTCCAGGTCTCAGTGGGGCAGGCACCAAGAGGGAGAAGGCATGCTTCCTGGATCCCAGAAGTTGACACTGTATGATTGAGAGGACCTGGAGCACACTCACTCTGTAGCTCTTACTGGCCAGGCATAAACTGCAGGAGATAGGCTGTTGCTCAAATGACTGGGCCCCATGCCATGGTCATGGTAGTGGCAGCCTTGTGCAGGAGATTTATTTATTTATTGTATAAATATTCGCAGTTCAATAGGATAAAAACACAGGAGATAAAATACAAGGTATAAAATATAGAGTATAAAATTATAGACATATGTCTAGATTACAAATATGTTTTGCTTCATTTGTCACAGCCAGGAAATCAGTGAAATCTCTGCTATAGGCTCTGTTTTGACACTCTGTCACTATATGTTGGATAGTTTGTTTTTCAGCCCCACAGTTGCAATTTGGTGATGTTATTTTGCCCCATTTATAAAGGGGTCAGCACATCTACCATGGCCCATGCGGATTCTGTTCAATGTTGTCCATATCACACGGGGCTGGTCAAATCCAGATGGTTTCTCTGAAATGCGGGGTAAACTACGACATTGTGGAGGGCAATTTTCTAGCCAATACTGTTTTCACATATCGTTAATGTTGAAATAATCTTCTATACGTGATTTAGCAGTTGAAATGGCTGGATGTCTAGATCTTAGCCTATTTTGTTCCAGGCAAATTACATCACTCAATATTGGCAGCAGAAGTGAAAGCTGATATGAACAATCTCAAAATTAGTTCTTATGAATCAGAATTACCCATAAAATATTTGGCAAATTTCATAAGGAATAATTGTATCTCATTATTGTATGTGGGGTTGATAGAGAAGGAAATTCTATTACGGGTTTTCTGCATGGCACATCTCCAGCTAAAATGTGTTGATGCTTGGGGCATAGCATATTGTCCAATATGAAGGCAGATAAGTGCATGAAGATGGAGAGTTGGCACCTTCAAGTAATCCAAGGAAATGGAAATAAAGAGTGAGAAAATAAAAATATTTTGGTATTTTCAGTCTACCCTTGATAGACTGAATCATTGGGGCACTAAGAGGTGGCATCCAATCTATACACATGGAAAATACTTGAAACATGATAGATAGACTACTGTGGAAAGGGAAAACAAGGACATTCTTACAGGTATATTGGATTTTTAAAGAGAGACATTTTGTTATCAGGCCATTATCCAGACCAGACCTATCGAGGTTCAGCATTCCTACACAGCATCCCAGGTAGTTGCTATGATTCCAATCCTGTCAAGCTATGGGCCTTTATTTATAAGCAGCTGAAACTGAAAGCTGCCATTTTAATTTTTCATGACATCCCAGCGATGCTATGGAGGGAGCACTGTGGGAAACTGAAACACTGGCTTCTAGCTACTTGAGGAGTCAGAGGTGAGCACTGAAGCACACCACTCCGCCTGTGCTTCCAAGTAACCCCGCCCGAGCCCACTGAGAGGCAGGAAGAAGCCTACAAGTGGAGACTTCAACAAGGGTCCCCCTCCCTGCTTAATATGAAGCTTGTACTAGGTCTCCCAAAAACAATTAGCCATGATTTCTACAAGGAAGTCTGGATAAGGCAGACATGACTCAGTGCATTCCTGTAAATAAAGACATAGGTCAAGCAATAATTGCATAAAAAAGACTGCTTAGGAGGAATCATCTATTTCATATCTTCTTTGTGAGTTCTAGAGCAACTTTTGTATGGCAATGCATGAATGAGCAAGATTTTTTTGTGCCAACTTCCTAAGCATAATTTCAGTTAAAAATACTTCTAAAAGTGGACATACCTAAGCTGAATCTCATTTCTACCATCTAAAGCTTTTTGGCTCTCTATACTGTGAAAATCCAGTGGCAAAAGTTACAAAGTGGACTTTTGCCCTTTAAGCAGGATATGAACTAGAATGCAACTAGTCATCTCTTGTCCATCTCAAATATCTGGAAACAAAAAAACACACAAACCTGTTGTTGTTTATTCGTTCAGACACTTCTGACTCTTCGTGACTTCATGGACCAGCCCACGCCAGAGCTTCCTGTCAGTCATCACCACCCCCAGCTCCCCCAAGGACAAGTTCATCACCTCTAGAATATCATCTATCCATCCTGCACTTGGTCGGCCCCTCTTCCTTTTCTCTTCCACTTTTCCTAGCATCATCATCTTCTCCAGGGTGTCATGTCTTCTCATTATGTGGCCGAAGTATTTCAGTTTTGCCTTTAATATCATTCCCTCAAGTGAGCAGTCTGGCTTGATTTCCTGGAGGATGGACTGGTTTGATCTTCTTGCAGTCCAAGGCACTCTCAGAATTTTCCTCCAACACCACAGTTCCAGAGCATCTATCTTCCTTCACTCAGCCTTCCTTATGGTCCAGCTCTTGCATCCACATGTTACTACTGGGAACACCATTGCTTTAATTATGGGGACCTTTGTTGTCAGTGTGATGTCTCTGCTCTTCACTATTTTATCGAGATTGGTCATTGCTCTTCTCCCAAGGATTAAGTGTCTTCTGATTTCCTGACTGCAGTCAGCATCTGCAGTAATCTTCGCACCTAGAAATACAAAGTCTTTCACTGCCTCTATGTTTTCTCCCTCTATTTGCCAGTTATCAATCAAGCTGGTTGCCATAATCTTGGTTTTTTTGAATTTAGCTGCAAGCCAGCTTTTGCACTTTCTTCTTTCACCTTCATCATAAGGCTCCTCAGTTCCTCTTCGCTTTCAGCCATCAAAGTGGTATCATCTGCATATCTGAGATTGTTAATGTTTCTTCCAGCAATTTTAACTCCAGCCTTGGATTCCTCAAGTCCAGCATGTTGCATGATGTGTTCTGCATACAAGTTGAATAGGTAGGGTGAGAGTATACAGCCCTGCCATACTCCTTTCCCAATCTTAAACCAGTCCGTTGTTCCGTGGTCTGTTCTTACCGTTGCTACTTGGTCGTTATACAGATTCCTCAGGAGGCAGACAAGATGACTTGGTATCCCCATACTGCTAAGAACTTGCCACAATTTGTTATGGTCCACACAGTCAAAGGCTTTAGAATACCCAATAAAACAGAAATAGATGTTTTTCTGAAATTCCCTGGCTTTTTCCATTATCCATCAGATATTGGCAATTTGGTCCCTAGTTCCTCTGCCTTTTCTAAAGCCAGCTTGTACATCTGGCAATTCTCACTCCATGAATTGTTGAAGTCTACCTTGCAGGATCTTGAGCATGACCTTACTGGCATGTGAAATGAGTGCCACTGTTCGATAGTTTGAACATTCTTTAGTGTTTCTCTTTTTTGGTATGGGGATATAAGTTGATTTTTTCCAGTCTGATGGCCATTCTTGTGTTTTCCAAATTTGCTGGCATATAGCATGCATTACCTTGACAGCATCATCTTGCAAGATTTTGAACAATTCAGCTGGGATACCATCGTCTCCTGCTGCCTTGTTATTAGCAATGCTTCTCAAGGCCCATTCAACCTCACTCTTCAGGATGTCTGGCTCTAGCTCACTGACCACACCGTCAAAGCTATCCCCGATATTGTTATCCTTCCTATACAGGTCTTCTGTATATTCTTGCCACCTTTTCTTGATCTCTTCTTCTTCTGTTAGGTCCTTGCCATCTTTGTTTTTGATCATACCCATTTTGGCCTGGAATTTACCTCCAATGTTTCTAATTTTCTGGAAGAGGTCTCTTGTCCTTCCTATTCTATTGTCTTCTTCCACTTCCACGCATTGCTTGTTTAAAAATAATTCCTTATCTCTTCTGGCTAACCTCTGGAATTTTGCATTTAATTGGGCATATCTCCCCCTATCGCTGTTGCCTTTTGCTTTCCTTCTTTCTTGGGCTACTTCTAGTGTCTCAGCAGACAGCCATTTTGCTTTCTTGGTTTTCTCTTTCTTTGGGATGTATTTTGTTGCCGCCTCCTGAACAATGTTGTGAACTTCTGTCCATAGTTCTTCCGGGACCCTATCTACTAAGTCCAGTCCCTTAAATCGATTCTTCACCTCCACTGCATATTCCTTAGGAATATTAGTGAGCTCATATCTAGCTGATCTGTGGGTCTTCCCTAATCTCTTTAGTCTGATCCTAAATTGTGCAAGAAGAAGTTCGTGATCAGAACTACAGTCAGCTCCAGGTCTTGTTTTTACCGACTGTATAGATGTCCGCCACCTTTGGCTGCAAAGGATGTAGTCAATCTGATTTCGGCGTTGTCCATCTGGTGAAGTCCACGTATAAAGCCGTCTCTTAGGTTGTTGGAAGAGAGTGTTTGTTATGCAGAGTGAGTTGTCTTGGCAAAATTCTATCAGCCTATGTCCTGCTTCGTTTTGTTCTCCCAGGCCATGCTTACCTGTAATTCCAGGTGTCATTTGACTGCCCACCTTAGCATTCCAGTCTCCTGTGATGAAAATAACATCTCTTTTAGGCGTGTCATCCAGTAGGTGCTGCAGATCCTCATAGAACTGCTCTACTTCAGCTTCTTCAGCATCTGTGGTTGGGGCTTATATTTGGATCACTGTGATGTTAGATGGCTTGCCCTGAATTCGAATTGAGATCATTCTATCATTTTTGGGATTGTACCCAAGCACTGCTTTAGCCACTTTAACACACAAACCTAAGGCTGCTAAATTATTAAACAGGTTTTAGCACAGCCTTGAATGTAACATCACATCCCCAATCATACTTTCATGTGTCTTCACATATTATCTTTGCAATTCATTTATATTTTTTATAAAAAGCTAAGTTTACCAGATGACATAGCAAACAGAGGCCACCATCAACTCTTGTAGCTCTATCCCTCACCTTTTACTCCCATATTTTTATATGTAACTGAGCTTCTGAGATCACTAACCATTGCATATATTCTTGCCACCAGACGACAAATAAGACTGAAAGCTTCCCTCTCTTATTTATTCATAGTAGTGCTAAATCAAATAAAAATGGTTTTAATGATAGTGTGAAGGTAAAGGTAAAGGTTTCCCTTGACGTAAAGTCCAGTCGTGTCCAACTCTAGGGGGCGGTGCTCATCTCCGTTTCAAAGCCTTGGAGCCGGCGTTGTCCATAGGACACTTCCGGGTCATGTGGCCAGCATGACTCACGGAATGCCGTTACCTTCCCGCCGAAGCGGTACCAATTAATCTACTCACATTTGCATGTTTTCGAACTGCTTGGTGTGCAGGAGCTGGGACAAGCAACGGGAGCTCACCCCGCCGCGCGGTTTCGAACCGCCGACCTTCCGATCGACAGCTCAGCGGTTTAACCCGCAGCGCCACCGCGTCCCGATAGTGTGAAAGTATACCAAAAAATCCTTCAGTTCTTTTCAAAGATATTAGCTTGCCTATTTTCTCAATCTGTCCACAACCTTGATATACTAATTCTTATAGTTACTTTTTTCCCAACCAGTCAGGGACTATGCTGTAAAATGATATATATACAGAACTTGTCTGGAGGAGATGGGCAGTGACAAATTTGATAAATAAATAAATAAATAAAACCATTTTGATTCAGAGAATTGCCTTGAGGATGATTAGGGCAGCCAGGAATTCAAACCATGTGAGAAAAACCATGCACCAACTTTATTGGTTGCTTTATTATATCAGAACATAATTGAATGTGTCAAGTTCAACCTTTAAAATCATAAGCTGCCATTCCTAACCATGGTGAAACCAAAACAATGAAATGCCCATTGTGATATCATGGTATTGTGACACGAGCTACACCCTTGAGTATTTGCATTGCAACTTCACATGCAAGTACATAAGAGGTGGAGTTTGCATTGCAATATTATGATGGACATTTTGTCATCTGACCCACCTGTGGATAGCATACTGGGACACCATCTCACGAAACATGATCAAGGATAACCCATAAAAGATTGGTCTGAGGATATGAAGTACCCAAAGCATCGAAGTTGCAAAGAGGCTTCAAAATCAAGCTGATGATCTGATTTTCCCAGGGTTGTCACAGGTAGGCTTGACATTTTCCTAGGGCAGCATGGAACTGCATGCAGAAGTGGGCTGTGGGAAAGTGTGATAGCTAGCCTCTCAGTGCATCAGTGTTTGCCCTTCCCAATGTTGGCCAAAAATTATGAGCCTGACTCACTTCTTGGGCCCTCCAAACGTTAAGTGAGGCCTTTGGCCTCCAAAAGATTGCTTGCCTCTACATTATTGCTTTAGATTAATAGGGGAATCCCAGGAGGTCCTTTAATGACCAGCCTAGAGAACACCAAGATGGGAAATAGTGTTTAAGAAGGTAAACATAGCTACCTTTTTTTTTGTATACAGTACCTGCTTTCTATGAGTTGAGAATAACAGTTTTCACAGAGATGACATCTTCCATGGTTTTCACTGCGATGACATCTCCCTTATGAATGTCTGAGAGAAACTCCTGAAGTATTCCCTCCACTCCCTTCCCTTCCCTTCCCTCTTCAACTCTACCATTTAGTATTTTTCATGTTATGTTATTTTAAAATGTTATGCTAATTTTTGTTTAACAATAGCTTTTTAAAGCATCTCAAAGCTAATTAATAGAAAATAGAACAATAGCAAAGAAAATATGAAAATAGGACAGAGTTCAAAGAAGCGAGGGATATTGTTTCATTGTATTTCACTGAATATTTGTATCTGAGTTGTCTGATGGCACAGCCAGATGGCCTTGTTAAAGTGCTATTCACTCTCCTCAAGTATGAGGAGTATCAGAAAAGTATGTTGGCATAAAGTTTGATACCCTGGCTGCCAAGCCTTATTTTGCCTCAGCAACAACGTCTGTGGCTGGTGCTGTCTTTGCTCTTTTAATACAGGACAAATTAAGAAAAATGTTTGGTGGATTTGCCTGACTTCATTTCCGCTCCCACCGAATGTCACCTGCCAGCAGGACAACAGGGAGGGAGCAATTCAGAATGAGTAACCTCCATCCTCAATTAGTGCTGCAAAGGATGGCCATCTTGTTCTGTTCTGGTGGCTGGCAGCATCCATAGGTAGCCATAGACAACCATGGAGCTGGAACTGAGTAAGCAAAATGGCACTCCCCACCCCACCAAAGTAATAAAACAGTAAAAATTACAGCCACATGAAACCCCTTGGCAGAACATTTGTCAGGCCCTCCATGGTGACAAAACCAGCAACGCACAGCTAGCAGAACATGGCTCTCTTTTCCAGTCTTGAAGAGCCTTCTGTGCAGCACAGAACCGTTTTCTGTCAAGAGAACGCTAGTCCTCTTTTTAGGTCCAGCATCTTTTCAGAAGATGACTAAACATGTTTATAAGAAGCCCACATATGTCCTAACAAGTGCTTCAAAAAGCACCTACTGTATAAATCATAATACGGTAGATGCCTCTCTGGAAGACAAGGGTCCATTCTCTCCTGCAGTCTAAGCTGAAATGGCCATGGAAGGTGGTCAGAGATGGGGGGGGGGGCCCTGTAGCAACCTAAAATGGCCAATAATAGCTGGCTGTATCTCATTCCTGACCAAATCAGTAAGCACATCATCAATGAAGTATGATAGATCATACCCACAGCAAAAATCACTTTTGGGAGAAGAGGAGAAACACTACTTTGAAACTGGAACAGCTAAATACAACTTTAAACAGCCTCTGCTGTGTGCTGGAGATGAGATGAAGACAATGACATCATAACCATCGTAACACAGGGTAGTAGTACACTGACATATATTGCTAGCACAGTGTGAAAGCAATATGTGGAAGGAAGTTGACTGAAATGAGGAGGAAGTTCATCATTCTAATGGTGTGAAGAGAAAGTTGTCTGCAACCCCATTTGAACTTACTGTACATTCCTCATTGTTGTCATTCCTCTTTCCTCTTTTTTCTTTGACTGTTTGTTCCTCACATCAACCAACAGCAATAAACCTAACCAAAGTAGAACATCACCTGAATCAAAATTTACGGTGACATCTATCATTGTTTCCTCTGTTTTAATCTGTTTTCACCTGGTGTCTTGGACTCCCTGTCCAGCTTCTGATGGCCTCTTAGGAGTAGAACAAAGTAGAATGCAGTGTTTTGTTTTGTTAAAAAAGTATTGCACATGATTGAAAGTAAGAGACAGTAAAACTGTATTAAAAGTATGGTCCAGTTTGGTCTAGTGGTTAAGGTGCTGGGCTAGAAACCAGGAGTCTGTGAGTTCTAGTCCTGCCTTAGGCATGAAAGCTGGCTGGGTGACCTTGGGCCAGTTGTTCTCTCTCAGCCCAACTCACCTCGCAGGGTTGTTGTTGTGGGGAAAAGAGGAGGAGGAAGGAGTAGTAGGTATGTTTGCCACCTTGAGTTACTTATAAAAATAATAAAGGTGGGTTAAAAATTAAATAAATAAATAAATAGTATAGGATGAAGTGACTCAGAATGTCACATAAAATAATATGCAAATTATGCAAACTTTATACAAAATAATATGCAAATATGTCCTCTTTTTCTGGAACTCGTAGTCCTAATCAAGGGATGAATCATGCAGATTAAAGGTGTTGAGCCATACAGATGAGACTTCCCCATGGCTCATAGTGAGAGTAGCCAAAATTGTCATTCTCCCGTAACACTGGATTCAGAAGGGGAAGGAAGGGATGTGTCACATTTCAGCACTGTTATACAGCTTCCTTCCTATTGTAAAATAGGATTCCACTGGAGGACAACAGTGCAATAAAGGGAAAATAGGTCCATCTCCCTAAGACTAGTGGAGGGGTCTCCTGTGAACATCCAGGGACATTCTCAACCTGATCCTCCCTGTATATAATTTTATATTATATAGGCCTTCATCCACACAGATATACCTGATCTTTTTGATAGGCATTTCCCTAGTTTTCTATAATCATGACTAATGCTCTTTGACACCTTTTTTTAAATCAGTCTATAGATTCATGCCGCAATTTGTATATTCCTATATATGACACTTAATCCTGGTATGATTTTTTCCGAGACAACTTTAATTCAATAGCTGATGTATTTGATTCAGTAGCTGTCAGCTTGGGTTTAGAGCAAGAGTGATGTGATTTGACAAGCAGCATATCCGGCGCAATAACCAGCGCGGCAGATTGTGGCAGCCACACATCCAGTCTGATACTGATCTTTTCTTCTGTGAAAAGATTTCATATCATCAGCAGGCAGCATCTTGGCTTTCTTGGCCAGTGCATCAGCTTTCGACTGTTCCATATTTTCACCCATGAGGCTGATGCCTCCCAATTAAGAGATGTCTATTTTTACTGTCAAACCAGAATTTGACAGGATTTTCCCAACTTTTAGACAATCTTTCACTGAACTTCCATACATGCAGTGTCAATTAGTCTTTTGATGGGGTGGCAGTTCCTAATCCAAGAAAGAGCATTGGAGATCTCAGATTTCAGTAAGAGGAAATGCTTTATTAGCTAATATATGAAAGTTGAAGAAGGAAAAAGAGTGATGGGGGCTGTATGAGATTGCACAGTCGAATCAGAGGGAAGAAAATAAAAGGATGTCCTTCTGAAGGGCAAAAAGGAAATAAACATTCAGAGCATCCTTGGGCCTGGAAAGACATATGATTTCTTACCATATTCTCTAAACTGTGCACAGCACTGCAAATGCATCATATTTTCCACTACCTTTTGCAAAATATCTATATTTTGTCTAATATCTGTAACTTGATAGCATTATTACAGGAGCTTCTCTCACACTGTGATTTTGTCTTTTTATTACCTTCGTAGCTAGCATGCACAAAGCTAGTCCTTCTGCCTGGTGTACCTAATAGAAAATAGAGTCATGCACCGTATTTCACCTGAATGGTAGCATCAGCAAACATAATAACATTACTAGTTTTATGAACCACTGAAAAGGATGGAAATGGCTCATGTCAAAAATAATCTCAGGCTTGGATGCTAATGCCCTGCTGGTCTAGTCATTTGTTGAAGTTGTAAACAAGGAACATCAGACAAAGAAGGGCCTACTGAGCTGTGGATCAAATGAAGCCTGAACCAAACTCATGTTTAAGGATGCTGTGAACAAGGTGTCAGATCTGCTGAAAAATAAAACCTATTGGAACCTGAATCATATGAAGCCTGAAGCATGCTTCCTCCGACAAGGAAGTCTTGAATCAAAAATTACTTTAAATAGACCTGAAATTTTTGTGTCCAGGAGCCATAGTCTGAACCAAAGACTGTTTCAAAGAATATATATTGGGCATCTCTTCCTAATCAGCTGAGACATATGGAGCTGTGAAAAAGTTCATGATGGACAATAAATCCTACAGATATTCTGCAGTATGGGATGCTGTTTTGAAGTCTGATAGAATGAAGATAACACATTGCAAGTCGTCATAATTTAGATTTGGTATATAATTGTTGTTTTACAATTCTATGAGTATTATATTTGTCTTGTGATTCTTGTGATATATTATTATGTCTTGCTGTGAGTCAGAGTTGGGATGACTAAAGCGGCATAAAAGCATCCATAATAAACAAAGAAACAAAATAAGCAATTAAAAGTATATTTTCCTGTTTATAGCACCCCGTCTCTTCATGAAAAAACACATCAAACCATGTTATTAGAACTTCTAAAATTAAGAGATAGAAAAAATGATTAAAAATAGTACAATTTGTTAAATTTTGTATAATTGTTGAGATGTCCTTATTTTTCTCATAGCTTAGTTCTAATATAGTATTCTGCTATAGAAAAGCAAATGTTAGCCTAACAGATTGTACAGACCTACATTATTTGATCTAGCTTCAGTTAGTTGAAGACTGGTACCAGTTTTACTCCATATCAGTGACGGTTAATATGTATTAACTGACCGTAGTCTTATATTTTATAGGAATATTTTAATTTTATTTTCAACTCTTAGTGAGTTACTGAAACTTCATCTGAAAAGGCAATCTAATCTATGCAAAGCAGGAAGGGGAGGGGAATGTATGCCAATAACTGATTTGAAATGAACCAGTTTAAGACATGATTACCAGCAGAGCAGTCTAGATGCGAGGAAATCAGTTAAGAAGCAAAGGATTTTTTTTTTTTTTTAAAGTGAAGTGCTGGTCTAACAATCCATTATTATAATGTTAGTTTTAACTGATAGGCTCTAGGATGAAACCAATAAGAATCCATCAAAGTTGTGATCAGTGAAATTTGGGGGTGGCATTAGAAGCATAATAGTTTGGTCACAACAGGATTTTATGATCTTACTGAGAGTTATAGCTATATATAAAAATGCTAACATAGGTAAAGAGGAGGCTTGCATTTTGGTAATTATTTCATCAAATTATAATTGATTCATTTATTATGCTTTAAATGTATGGATAATTTTATGTCATGATGTTTTCACTATTTTTCTGTGACTAGGTTGCCTATTATTGCAGCGTATTTTAAATTGATTTTTTAAATATATATTCTTGATTTAACAGCCACCATCCATCAGCTTGCTGGAGCAAGGAAAGGAGAATAAAAGAACCCTGGTTCCACTGTCTGCTGTTGAGGACAGTGGTTAAGTGGCTTATTAGCAGTCCAGCATACAAACACATGAAGTTTGTTGTCCTGTTTGAGCAAGCTATTACAGCCCGGGTTCTGAACAGCTTTTGCTGTTTCTCAAGTTTAACTGAAGATGTTGGAAATTAAATGAAGATGCTAGAAATTAAAACCTGGAGCATACATAGCCGAAGAATGAGTTCAGTTGATCAACTAAGGTCTGTAACTACATAAAAACAACTGGAATGTTAACATGCTCCTCTCTTACCCACTGGGCTACAAACATCATTAATTGTGCAAGGAACATTGTGCAAATTACTGTGCTGAATGACACCAGGGGCCGTTCAAAAAAGACTGCACCAGAGGATTATGAAATGATCAGACTTCAGCATTTTTAACTGTTCCCCAGAGGCATCTAAACTCAGCCTTATATCAGGTGTACATTGAAAGGATGCAGAATAGTGTACCACAATTGGACATTAGAACATTTAGAAGTGCAAACGCTGAATGCCTCAGGACCTCTTTGAACTCAGGGCATTATCTGCTTTTTGGGGCCGAGTCATTTCTGACTCTGCTCTGCTGTTTGGGAACTGCAGCAAAGCTGCTATTTTCCTCTGAATTGCTTTGGCTCTGCAGACCTTGTAGATGATCCATTTTCTCATCCATTCTTGCCTCCTGGTCCCTAGGCTCAAGCCAACCATTATTCTACCTTCCTGCCACCACAGAGATTCAACATGCTGTTCTTGGAGCGTGTCTCTCCCAGTAGGTAATGTTAAGAAATCATCTCCTCCCCACTCAATTCAGGCATCATAGCAACTCATAACCATGGCTACAACTATTAGGGAAAGCTCTCGGTTACAAAATTGCTAACAGGATAGCATTTTGCCTTCATGACTCAAAAAGACTCAAAGGGTCTTTTAAATGCAATGGAGGATTGGCAGCAAAGTGATCAGGAAGTCTTGGAAAATTTCAATGCTTTTGGTTAGTAAAGGTAAAGGTTTCCCTTGACATTAAGTCCAGTCGTGTCCGACTCTAGGGGGCGGTGCTCATCTCCGTTTCAAAGCCGAAGAGCCAGCGTTTGTCCGTAGACATTTCCGTGGTCATGTGGCCGGCATGACTACACGGAACGCCGTTACCTGCCCGCCGAAGCGGTACCTATTAATCTACTCACATTCGCATGTTTTCAAACTGCTAGGTTGGCAGGAGCTGGGACTAGCAACGGGAGCTCACCCCGTCACGCAGATTTGAACCGCCGACCTTCCGATCAGCAAGCTCAGCAGCTCAGCGGTTTAACCCGCAGCGCCACCACGTCCCAGTTTTTGGTTACATTTTGGTCTTTTCCATCTGACCTTTCCTTGCATAGCTTCCTATCATGGTAACCTCACGGTTGTGGCTGATATTTTGGAAACCATCAGAGCAGCACACAAATGTACGTACTGAAAAATAAAGAGGGGGAAGCAGTAGCTGTTTATTTACTTTCTGTTTGGAGAGGGAAGAAAAGATTTTTGCTACTGTAAATTGGTGATCAGGAAATGGATACCATCTGGATAAGGTTCTGTGCAGTCTCCTATTGGCAACTGGAAGCCCAGTAAATAAGCTTTGATTGGTTCGTGGTGCACTCTCTGTGTTTTCAGTGTTTTGAGGCCAATGGGAAATAATTATTGTTATCTCAGACTGCTTTGTGAGGGATTAAAAGGGGAAACAGTGGTGAAGAAGTGCCCCACAACTTAAGCCTGGGGGTAAAAAACAAGTCTGTGAATCTAGAAGAGCTGTAGATGTTGTGCCCATTAAATTGCAAAAATGGAAATATGTTTTTAATTAAAAAAACTGAAGGGCATTGAGATGGGAAGGCTGCTTTAGTAAAACTAGAAAACTATATGCATTAGCACTGGTGCTAATTTACTAACTATAAGTTAACAGAATTTTGCAAAATGAATATAAAAACTAATCTCTGAAACACTCAACAAAGGAGATGTGTGACTTCAAAGGTTCTACTGGATGCACTTTTTTGAGTTAACCGTCTCTCATACCTAGATAACTTCTGAAAATCCACCATGCTTAAAATGTATGGTAATATTATTCAAATAGAGGAAAACAGAGATTTTTCATATCATTGATTCCAATATTACATTATTTTTTCCAATTAAGTTCTCATGCATGCCACACCAGAATAAATTATAAAGAGTCAAAGAATGTACATAGTATTAAATAGATATGGGATATGCAAAGCTAATTTTTTGTGACTCCAGGGGAACATTCATATTATGCTTATAAAGCAGATTCAAGCAACCCTTCAGAATTAAAATCACATTATTAACCAAAGAGATTCACTGAAAGCTGTTTTTTTTAATTTGATGCGCATAAGACCTACCTTTAATTGCACTAGACTTACTGAACTGCAATATCAAATATAATAGAAATTATAAGGAAATCACCAAACTGATAATATACTGACCAGAAGCAGACTACAAATGGCAAATGGCAATTTCCAACATTTCCTGGATGTGAATTAACTCCACTGGAAATTTGGATTATGGAATTTTCTATAATGGATCCACTCACAACCTTCCCTAGGCAGATCGGTGAGATATATGCAAATTTCCAAGCCTTTTGTTTTTGTTGTTTATTCGTTCAGTCGCTTCCGACTCTTCGTGACTTCATGGACCAGCCCACGCCAGAGCTTCCCGTCAGTCGTCAACACCCCCAGCTCCCCCAGGGACGAGTCCGTCACCTCTAGAATATCATCCATCCACCTTGCCCTTGGTCGGCCCCCCTTCCTTTTGCCCTCCACTCTCCCTAGCATCAGCATCTTCTCCAGGGTGTCCTGTCTTCTCATTATGTGGCCAAAGTATTTCAGTTTTGCCTTTAATATCATTCCCTCAAGTGAGCAGTCTGGCTTTATTTCCTGGAGGATGGACTGGTTGGATCTTCTTGCAGTCCAAGGCACTCTCAGAATTTTCCTCCAACACCACAGTTCAAAAGCATCGATCTTCCTTCTCTCAGCCTTCCTTATGGTCCAGCTCTCGCAGCCATATGTTACTACTGGGAACACCATTGCTTTAATTATGGGGACCTTTGTTGTCAGTGTGATGTCTCTGCTCTTCACTATTTTATCGAGATTTGTCATTGCTCTTCTCCCAAGGATTAAGTGTCTTCTGATTTCCTGACTGCAGTCAGCATCTGCAGTAATCTTCGCACCTAGAAATACGAAGTCTTTCACTGCTTCTACATTTTCTCCCTCTATTTGCCAGTTATCAATCAAGCTGGTTGCCATAATCTTGGTTTTTTTGAGGTTTAGCTGCAAACCAGCTTTTGCACTTTCTTCTTTCACCTTCATCATAAGGCTCCTCAGTTCCTCTTCGCTTTCAGCCATCAAAGTGGTATCATCTGCATATCTGAGATTGTTAATGTTTCTTCCAGAGATTTTAACTCCAGCCTTGGATTCCTCAAGCCCAGCATGTCCAAGCCTTATTTATAGCAAATATTTATTTATTTATTAAAGCTACCACTTTGAAGATAGATAGGAACACCAAATTTATATAGTAATTGGAAGGTTTAGATGTGGGTCCTTTCTGTGATAAACCAGTGAAAGGTTTACAGTTCAGTGGTGAAGTACATGCATTCTATGTTGGTTTCAGTTTTTGACAAACTATATGTTGTAATAAGCTAAATTCTATCCCTGATCTTCCACAAAAAGGAACCCCATATGCCAACACCCTTTATATGAAACCTTGGAGAGCTGTTGCTGTATATTATTATTAGTGAATTCTTATCCAGCCTTTCTATGGACAAACACTAGATGGCTTATATAAAATCAAAACAGCCTTAAAAAAAACAAACAAACTATAAACTTGCAGGAAGCAAATTAAACAACCCCAAAGCACTCTTAAAACAATCAGGAACTTTAAAACCAGCAGATCACCCCTTCAAAAATGAAGAGCAACAGGGCCAGTTGCTTTTCTTCTCTAGTTCCAATTTTCCCTTGCAGCAGTAAGCACCAAATCCTCCTCAGTTAAGAATTCCACTGGGCTTTTAACCCTAGCGCAGTGTTTCTCAACCTTAGCAACTTTACGATGTGTGGACTCCAACTCCCAGAATTCCCCAGCCAACACCGCCCTAGCAGATTGCTTAGGAGCATGCAACTTGAGATGGGCTGATTAATCGTAAAAATTGTCTCTTCATAAGTTTACTATGTTGTGCACCACCAAGATTCTGCAGATTGGACCAGGTTACAAAACCTGTCAATTCTGTAAGTAAAAAGTAAATAAACAAATGAGGATTTTAAAGCAAGCATAGATGCTGTTGTCAATTAAGTTTAACATTTGTGTTGGTGTTCAGAATAAAACATAGCTCTATTGTTACCAACGTTCAGAGTCTAGGACTAAATGGAGAAATAATCTTACCTGTTATAAAAAATACTTCCTATATACAGGGAAGAACCAAGAAATAGGTTCAGTAACATATTATGCTGAATGCATGAGTATCATTGAAAAGAGTAGCCACATGTTTATGCTACATTTGTGCAACTGACATAAATCTGATCTGTTTACTGCTTGTTAGGAAGAGCAGATTTTACTCCAGAAGACTTATGGCCAGAATTTTAATAAAATATCTGCGTATAAATTCATTTATCAATTTAGAGGCAAAGGTACTAATACTCCTTCCTTTGAAAATGTATAAGATGCTCAGACTTTTAGGTCTTTTATTTTTCTTTATATTTGGATAGTCCAGGAAGAGCTGCAAAAATAAAATGCCCTCCCTTAGAGTCTGACACCGCTATGAGCATGCACAGGACTTTCATATCTAGTCTAGATCTGAAAAAAATAGAAGTCTAGATCTGTACCTTTCTTCCTATACTGTTCTTCATCCTCCTAAGGATCTTCTGGGAATGAAAATTCCATAACTATTTTCAGCAGGATCTTTCGCAAATTCTTTCAACATCTCAAGTTCAGTCCCTCTCTCTCAGCCCAACTCACTCACAGGGTCGCTGTTGTGGGGAAAATAGGAGGAGGAAGGAGTATTAGGTATGTTCTCCATCTTGAGTTATTTATAATAATAATAAAGGCAGGATAGAAAATACATTAAATAAATAAATAAAGTTCCTGACATTTACCTGTCCTGATAACATGATAGCTTTCCATTTTTTATTTTTTCTTTAAGAGCAATAAACAGTGGAGTTGTACAAACACAGTGAATTGAAGAATGCTATGATGTCTGCACCGGTGTAAAATTATTAGATATTATTTACTTGATTTATATACAGTACTGCCTTTCTGTCTGAAATGAACTTTCAAAGGAGGCTTATGGCTTACCCAGCGATTATAGAATACAAGTAAAATTTAAAAATAATAAATTACATTATTGATTTTAAAAGTCTTCACTAAAGAGATATGTCTTAACAAATGTTCTAAAAGCAGGCAGAATCAGGGAAGCAAACACAGGCATTAAGGAAGAACATTCCATAGCCTGTGTGTGATGCAGAATGCAGCCCCTTTCTTGCATACCAACAGATGGGCTTCTGAAAATGGGGGACTCATCAGAAGGACCTCTCTGGAGAGCTTAACATGTGGACAGATTCAAAATGAAAGAGGCAGTCTCTCAAATGGAAACATTAACATGCCTATGATATCTAGCATGTCCAGAGAGATGGGGAAACTTAACGGACCATAACCTTGTTCAGCTTCTGCATTTCCCATTTATGTGTACAATAAAGAGATGTTAATCAGGCCAATCCCTGAAGTTTAGTTACTCCTGGCAAATCTGATGAAATAGGATGAATGCTAGAAGTGCAGGGGAAGCAACTTTTCTTAATCCTTGCATTTAAGATAACCAGAAAATTATATTTGAAATTTGATTGCACGCAGGGATTAATACAGTTGATTCCACTTCCATAAATAAATATAATTTGGAAAACAATTTTTTTAAAAAAATTGGGCTAAGTTTGGCAAGAGTATATCATCAGGGCATGGGGGAGAAACCCTGCCCTAAAACTTCCTTTTCAGAAGGGATTTTTTGGCGCCATGGTTGCAGGGCAAAATGCATATAAGTGATCCAAGAATAAAGGCTCAGCCACCATTCCACAGATAGCAATTTACTAATTAAATCCTTTCATTAAAATCCCACATCCCCAATGGCCAGAATTAAGTTGTGTCTGAATTACACCAAGCTTCTTTATCTTTTCTGAAGTCATAAATCTTATCAATTAATATTTCAAATTGACTCTTCCTATTTCTAATATTAGTTGCCAAGCAGAATCTACAGATACAGTTTTATAAAGTTTTCCTTTAAAGCTGATTCAAATAATTGCTTTTTGAACTTGTTGGTGGGAACTCAATCAGAATATTTAAGCCTGTAAATGTGTTTAAGAGATTAAATGAGAAAAATGAAACAGGTCTGATAACTGCCTATTTTTTATATGTCTTGTGAGTTTTCATGAGTCCAAATATAGCCAGAAGGCATGGTTACATCTCAACTTTTTGAAGCAAAAGATTACAGGAGATTCTCACTGTTGAACAGGTTCTGCACACATTATGATCACAGATTAGGCATACTATACCCGGGCTGGAGAAATCCAGACAACCGGCAGAGACAACAAGGAGAGTTTTCTGTATCTCTTTGTTCATATCTAGTGGTCATTCGCATTTTGCTGTCCAGATATGTTTGTCATGGATGGCCTTTATTTGCCATCCCAGCAAATCAAAGGGATTTGTACTTTCAAGCACTTTCTAGAAAAGGTGAAAGCTAAGAAGCACCAAATTTTTATTTTGAGGAAACATACCTGGGACTCACAACTCACTTCTCCAGACTAAGTACTGAAATCACAATTAGCATTCCTGAGTTAGAGCCTCAGTTAATTGCCAGGAGCGGCTAAGAAGCCATCCCTGCAAATGGGACGGAGAAGAGATGGTGACTTGGGATCCTAATCCCTCCTTTTAACTTTTCAACATTATTGCTCCAAGGGCACTATATAAAGACATATTGATACCTTGTTGTTTCCACTATTGTGGCTACCATCACATGAAATCTGAGAACTCTTTTCTTTTTTCTTTTCTATTCTTTATTTGATAACTACACCAAATCCCTATTTCTGTTGCTTGGCTCTGGAAAATTGTTGCCTATATTTTGTACCTATGCTGTCTTTGGGGGGAATGATTTCTTAAAATGTTGTTCATTTAAGTTGGTTAGAAGTCAGAAATGCATGATATGAGAGCCACAGTAGCCCCCAAATCCTTGAGTGAAGTCAGGGACATCCATGGGTCAACAGTCTCAAAATGGTGAGCATAACCAGGTGATCAAAGTCCTGCTCCTTTTTACAGGTATGTAATGTGTGCAACGCAGATAAAAAGGGACGGGCTTCAGTTGCCCAGGCATACTTGCCATTTTGACACTGTTAACTCCCCATGCAGACATCCATGGGTAGAGTCCCATTATGATTAGTTAAGAAGATGGAAAGATAGAAAGTATGCATGCATGAAACTATTTTTTTTAAAGCTCAGAACAAAGCAGACTTACCCAGAACTTTCTGTTAGATCATTCCAAGTTAGCTACAGTTACCAAACACCAAATCAGCTGGAATATTCTATGTTTCATCAGAGCAAAGCTCAAAACATTCTAATCCCTTCCTCCCTTGTTTTTCACCCCAGAGCCACATAATAAGGTGGGATGTGGTCCGTGCTGACTGCTACCATAAAGTCACCTTTCAGAAAGATTGGTGAAAGGAGTTTGTTTTTTTTTAAATGAAAACAAACAAAATCCCAGGAAGTTCTAACTGAAAAAAATGGAAAACTCTGCTCTACTCTGAGGGATGCATAAAATATGCAGGAAAAAAGAGCCATCTTGTTGGACTACGCACAAGAGTGTGAATAAAGCACCCTCTTCAAATCATTAAAACAGCATTTTCCGCCAGGCTCACATAACTGCTTTGGAAGGACTCGGGGCTATCTTGTTGTGTGCATGCATCCACAACCACTTTGCTTCACTGGAGTATGTAAAACAAGCCTCAGTGAACATGGGCACAAATGATGCCCTGATGCCTCCCCATGTGAGTCATCAAGTGAATCAGAATCACCTGGTCAGACAGGTGGTATGTCAGAAAAAAAGTACCAGCTCTCTGCTTGCCCTGAGGAAAAAAATGAATATGCAGAAGTTTCATCAGTAACTGCTATTTAGTGCACGAAAAGGAAACCATGCCCTTCCTCTGGGTGTCCTTACAAATCCATTTTAATTAACCATTTACTCCTTGTAACTTGCCCCAGGTCTGAAGAAAGAAAGGCCCAGCACACTCCAATCAGGCGGCTTCACTTACCCTGCGATGCTTGTCAAGAGTAGGCAAGCCAGTCAGGGCTAAGAACTGTGCGCTGAATCATCCCAGGCAGCTCTGCAAGGCACAGCTGTGGTGAGACTGGTTAGCATCACACATCTTTCATCTAAAGGGCAACTTACATACTGAGGCACAGACAAATGTTTCTCTTTTTGCTGGGCTGAAAATGTGATCGAGAATAGAGCTAACCTAGAAGGTCAACACAGGGCGTTTCTTAGCTGGTGAAAGAATACAAATGGTTCTGAAGGAGAAAGCTGATTAGACATTTCATAAAGATCTCTCCTAAAGTTGGGATTTGTAGACCCAACAATGTATCCGGAGAGATTCACCCCAACATTTTCCAGCCGTAATAGCCAAAGGCAATTCTGAGAAGTGCATCCAGAAGGTACTTCTTTGGGGAAGACTGCAATACAGACCAATTGGGCTGCTGGAAAAGAGATGCAGAGACAACCTTCCATAGCTGGCTAGAGTATTGAGAAAATATGTTTTCAAATCTTATCCCAAAGCCCACTAAGATGGATAGAAGAGTGCTGCCATTTCTAAGTGGCAAAAACCCGGACAGTTGCTAGATGGCAGCGAAGACAGGCAGAAAGCTTTAACTCAGTGTTAAAGTTCAAACTTTGGCAACTTTAAGATGTGGGAAATTCTGGGAGTTGAAGTCCCCACATCTTAAAGTTGCCAGGTTTGAGAAACACTGTTGTACCTCTTCGCCCCCATCTGGTGATCATCTTGATTCTTGCCACCTGTCATGCGCTGCCTACCTCTGAATAATGCTCAGACACTGGTTCTGTGGAACAGGCTCTGATTTATTCGCAGTGTAGGTACAGTATAGGAAAAAAGCTGAGAGTGACAGGAGCGCGCCGGTGCGGGGTTTAAATACCCCGCGCCAGTCAGCGCCCCCTCACTCGCGGTCACGTCACCCCCCTTTGTCCAACTCGTTGACCTGCCGGTGGGTGAGGGGTTGCGAGGCCCCGCTGGCGTTCCGGGATCGCCCATCATCGGTTTCTCTATTCCTCCGGTGATTGCTGTCAGCTGGGCGATCTCCGTTGCGTTAGCGCTAACAGCTTGGGTGTGCCTCGCGATCCGTTTAGCCATTGTTTCTTGTCCTTCAGTCTTTGTAAGTTGATGGCTACTTATCTTGAGCCCCTTCCCCTGTTTCCTTGTTATTGTCATGTGTGCCATTGCGCTGATGACTTCAGCTCAACGGCACTCATGACACCACCCAGATTTGGTGGTCCTGGGGTAGAGAAGCTTTCCCACTCTTTATCACCTTTGTCTGTTTTAGTTCATACCTCTATCCTATTTTCTCAATCTACTGTTTTAAAAAGCGGCATGAATATATTTTAAAGTGTAATTAAATACTTAGCTGGAAAGGTTTTCCCATCAAATGATGATTTCTAAATTTTTATTTCCTCTCAAAGTATGCGTTCGAACTGCATTTCATTCTAAAAAGAGGGCCTGTACAAATTCTGGCTGCAGATTTGGAAATGTGCAAAACCCAAAGGAGAATGATACCCAGGCCGGCGGTTGGGGTCTTTCTGTTTAAACCGTGGCCAAACAGATTGCATGAACATCCCTCCTTTCAATGCAATCCTGGGTTGGTGTGACAATCAAATGGGTTGGACCAGATATAGGGACACTAATTTTTTGATGAAATTGCTAGATTTTTTTCTATTTATTCTTATTACAGAGGATAGAAATGTCTAAGGAGCAGGTTTCCTGGTGTCAAAAGTTGCATCTCAGCAGCTGCTAGAGCTTAAATCAGTGTTGTGCACTATTGTCCTATGTGAAGAACCAATGGAGCGGATAGGCTGTCCTTGCAGAAGACTCCAGGCTACAAAATAGAACCACTTATTAGACTAACAAATTGTGTTAACCCAGTCCATGCAGTTAGCTTGTGGTTCAACATGTCTTATAAACCAGAAAATTGGGTTAATTAAATAAATCTGAGTTATAGTGCATGTGTGTGTAAGCAATCATTACTGTATTGGTACACTGGAGATAAAATCTATCTGAAATCATAGCTAGGTGATACCTTTATTAAGAATAATCAAAGTCAATGGCTAAATTAACTTCCTTAATTAGAGAAAAGACATGATCTACATTCATTTCTGACTGGAAACCCCTCACAGTCTTTTTGCATGAAACAGAAAAAAAGGAACTTATGACTTATGGTTTTGATGATTAGAAAAAAATAGATAATAGAAAAAAAAGAGTTTTATTTTTGTAACCACAGAGAAGGACGTAATATTGTATTTGTAATTATATTTACTGTAAAGGAAATCGGAAGCAACTTCTATTTCTTTCTATTTTTTCTTTTTTGCACTTTTGACTTTTTTCCTCCTCCTCCTCCTCCTCCTCCTCCTCCTCCTCCTCCTCTTTTCTTTTTACTTTGTATTAGTTCTTGTTAGTTTTTATTTTCTGTTTAATATACAGTGTGTGTGTGTGTATTCATTCATTCATTCATTCATTCAACAAAGGTAAAGGTAAAGGTAAAGGTTTCCCTTGACATAAATGTAATGGTTGCCTAGACCCAAATACTCAGTCTCACAAGCTCGAGCTTAAGATAACTGATTTATTAAAGGAATAGTATGCAAATACAGAGAAAGCTGAGAATGAGCAAAAGCGCGCCAAATACAAACTTAAAAGCCTTGCCTTCAATCCAGTCCCACCCCAAGCACCCGTCAGCCCACACCCCCTCCCAGGTGTTAGGAACCGTTACACGCGCCTGGGAAAGTAACCTTGAACAGGATTGCAAACCCAAACATACATTCCAAAGATCCAAAACAAAGGAGAGTGCAGGAATGGAAAAACCCCAACATGAGCCAGGCGGGTATACACGTAAAACGGCTTGACATGTGAAACGTTACAATGTTAACAGAACATTGAAAGGGGAAACATGACATATTGCCCCCCCCAAAACAATGCTAAGGAGCGGGTTTGTCGGGATATGTAGAGTGGAAACGAGTAACTAGGCGGGGCGAGCGTACATCAGGAGCAGCAACCCATTCAGGATGAGGGAAATGTTTCCAGCGAACAAGGTACTGCAAAGCGGAACGCTGGCGGCGGGAGTCCAAGATTTCCGAAACCTTGAAGTGTTGTTGGTTATCAATCATGAGAGGAGGCGGTGGAACCGGTTGGGGATGCCAGCGGTCCGACTGCAGATAGGGCTTGAGCAAACTGCAATGAAAGACAGGATGTAAACGTTTGAGGTTATGGGGTAAATCGAGTTTAAAGGTAACAGGGTTAATTTGTGCCACAATCGGAAAAGGACCGACAAACTTAGGACCAAGTTTCTTTGAGGGTTGTGGTGACTTGATGAACTTGGTGGACAAATAGACCTTATCCCCCACAGCAAAAGTAGGTTCGCGGGAGCGTTTGGCATCAGCATGACGTTTGTAGGTGGTTTGGGCATGAAGCAGAGCTTGTTGAATGTTCAGCCACGAGTCTTTGAGAGAGTCCGCCCAGTCAGTGAGAGAGGCTGGTAGGGGCTGCGGGTGTGGGAGTTCAGGGATCGGGACGAACTCCCGCCCGAAGACAGCTTTAAAGGGAACTTGACCAGTGCTCTGATGCACAGCGTTGTTATAAGCCACTTCAGCAAATGGAAGCAAGTCCACCCAGTTGTCCTGTTGGTAATTCACAAAAGCTCGAAGATATTGCTCGAGAGTAGAATTAACCGCCTCAGTAGATCCATCCATCTCTGGATGCCAAGCGGTGGATAGGGCTTGCTTTGTGCCAAGCAGTTTCAAAAATGCCCGCCAAAATTGTGACGTAAATTGTGTACCTCTGTCACTCACCAAACGGGCGGGGATACCGTGAAGGCGGTACATGTGAATGAGGAAGAGGCGTGCCAGTTGTTGCGCGGTGGGGATAGAAGCGCATGGGATGAAATGGGCTTGTTTTGAAAAAAAATCTTTGACCACCCAAATGACGGTTTTTCGTTGACTGGGGGGTAGGTTGATGATAAAGTCCATGGAGATGTCTTGCCACGG
Organism: Candoia aspera; assembly: GCF_035149785.1. Classification (NCBI taxonomy): domain Eukaryota; kingdom Metazoa; phylum Chordata; class Lepidosauria; order Squamata; family Candoiidae; genus Candoia; species Candoia aspera. The sequence goes on from NC_086153.1 coordinate 317,527,922, forward strand.
GAAGGACGGAGTGGCAACTGGTTGGAGGAGACCTTGAGGCTTGCCAGTCTTGCGTTTCGTGGCTGCACAGACAGGGCATGCCGTGACATAGGCTTTAAGGTCCTTTAGCAAAGTTGGCCACCAGAATTGAAGCCGAATTAGGTGAAGTGTTTTTAGATATCCGAAATGTCCAGCTAACTTGTCGTCGTGGCAACGCTGAAGGATTGTTTTCCGCAAAGCGTCAGGCACATAAAGACGATCGTTGCGCCAGGCAAAATTGTCAGTGAAAGTTACAGTGTGTAGGTTTGCCTGTAACCAAGTATCATTTTTAAGGTGGAATAGTAACTGTTGTTGCAAATCTGATGGAACTGGCAAGTGCGGTGAGCGGCCGGGAGGCGGAGTGGCTTGAGGCTGCGTTTGGCGTGCTCGCGCTTGGCTGCGTATCACCGCAGCCAAACCCAATTGCTTTTCAGTCCATACAGTACCCTGTACCATTGGCCCTGGGCCAGCATCTTGGGGTCTGCGTGATAAAGCATCAGCTAAAAAGTTTTTCTTGCCTGGTATAAATTTGAGGGTGAAATCAAAACGACTGAAAAATTCAGCCCAGCGAAGTTGTTTGGGGCTGAGTTTTCGACTGGTGCTTAATGCTTCCAAGTTTTTATGGTCAGTCCACACTTCAAAAGGGTTTGAAGCCCCCTCTAATAAGTGGCGACAAGTTTCCAAAGCGGTTTTTACAGCAAAAGCCTCTTTTTCCCAAACATGCCACCATCTCTCTGTTTCCGTGAACTTGTGAGAGAGGTAAGCACAGGGTTTTAAAGTGTCAGACTGGTCTGACTGGAGCAGCAGTGCCCCGATGGAGAAATCAGAGGCATCCACCTGTACCACAAAAGGCTTAGTGGGGTCAGGATGCTGCAAAATGGGTTCGGTAGTGAAGATTTGTTTGAGCGCCTCGAATGCCTGTTGGCAAGTTGGAGTCCATTTAAGGAGCGCTCCTGGGTTCTTGGACCATCGCGTATCCCCCTGAGCTTTAGTTTTTAACAGTTCAGTAAGGGGGAGGGCGATTTCTGCAAAATTTTGGGCAAATGCCCTGTAGAAATTGGCGAATCCAAGGAAACTTTGTAATTGCCTCCTGGTACGGGGAGGCTCCCATGCTACAATAGCTTCAACTTTGGCAGGGTCCATCTCAATACCCTTTGCGGAAATTCTATATCCTAGATAATCAATTTGTGATTGATGGAAGGCACACTTGGACAGTTTAGCATACAACTCAGCTTTTCTCAACTTAGTAAGCACTTGACGCACCAGGTGAATATGTTCTGACATGGTTTCAGTATAAATCAATACATCATCCAAATACACCAGTACTCCCTTAAACAGGTGGTCATGCAAGACCTCATTGATAAGTTGCATAAAAACCCCAGGTGCTCCCGATAAACCAAAGGGTAAAACCTTGTATTGAAAAGCCCCGAGAGGACAGTTAAACACCGTTTTCCACTCGTCCCCTTCCCTTATGCGAATGTGAAAATAGGCTTCTCTCAAATCCAATTTTGAGAAGATTTTGCCTCTGGCCAGATGTGATAACATATCTTTGATCAGGGCAAAGGATATTTATTTAATATTGAGACTGCATTGAGCCCGCGGAAATCGGTACAGAGCCTCAATGAGCCATCCTTTTTTGGTCTAAAGAGGACAGGAGCCCCCACCGGGGAGTTAGCTGGCTCAATGAAACCCCTAGCCAGGTTTTTGTCAATGAACTCCCTCAGCGTAGCCAGCTCTTTGGGAGACATGGGGTAAATCTTTGGGTGAGGTAACTTTACATTAGGTAAGAACTCAATGGCACAGTCTGTTTTCCGGTGAGGTGGCAAGCGATCTGCTTCCTTCTCCCCAAACACATCAGCCAGATCTTGGTATTGGCTGGGTAGCCCTTCTAGTGGCGAAAGGGTTTGTACTGTAGTGTTAGCCACCCAACCTCCCTCCATGACCTCTAACAAGTCCTTTTCAGGTACTTTATAAAATCCATCAGCAAACGTTACAAACCAAGGCATTCCCAAAATCACCAAAGGCCCCCCCACCGGAGCTATGACAAAAGGCAATTTCTCCCAATGGGAGCCCAACTGCAAAGCTACCAGTCCTGTAGAGTGAGTGACTGCTTTCCCTCCCGCCATGGTCCCATCCAATTGTGTGAAGATCATGGGCCGTGGCAGAGGGAACGTGGGCAGTTCTAGGGCAGCTACGACATCAGGATGCATCAGCGAACGAGAACAACCCGAGTCCAGCATGGCCCAGACTTCGACAGTCTTAGTTCTAGAGCCCAATTTTACTTTGACAGTCATTGTAGGGAAGTTTCCACTCACCGAATCGTGGTCGCGCCCGGTTTCTTCCACCTGTCCAACGGCGCCCTTCAGGACAGGTGGAAGGCGTTTCCCGCCGGCTGGTCAAATTGTAATTCCTCGTCCTCATCCCCGAATGGGAGGTCTGGAGGGTCGATTGCAGCGCAGGCAGCCTTCATCTTGCGCGGTAGGGATGGCGATTTTCCCAGCGCTTTCCCGGGCCGCTCTTCTGGTCGGCGCCTTGGGCACGAAGTAGCACGATGCCCATCTTTCCCGCATCTTAAACACTGCCCTTTCGCCAATCGCCGTTCCCTTTCTTCCTCCCAGGGTTTCGGTTTAGGGCGACTCGAAAATCCCGCTGCACGAGCCCCCTTCACGGCTCGGGTCTGTCTCAGCTCCTTACTCTGGGCATACATTTGTAGGGTGCTTTCTGCACTACCTGCCAACTGTATCCAGCCGTACAACGTTTTGGGATCGTCCCTGCACAAAGCCCAACGGAAGATTTCCGTCTCCAGCCCTTGCTTGAACATCTCCACCAAAGTTGACTGGGACCAGTCTTCCACCTTCCCCACCAGGGCTTTAAATTCTAAAGCGTACTCTGCGACAGAGAGGGTCCCTTGGTAGAGTTTTCTTAGGGCGTTCTTCGCTCTCTCTTGGGCTAAGGGGTCTTCAAAGTGCTGTTTCAGCGCCCACAGAAACTCATCAAAGTCCTCTAACTCCGTGGCCTCGGCTTGGCACAGCTGTACATACCAATCAGCTGCCCTCCCCTTCAGCTTATTGGCAATGAAGTTAATCTTGCCTTGTTCAGAGCGGAAATTTCGACCCCAATCCTCCATATAATGTCTAGCATTGGTAATGAAGAAGGAAAGCGTGGCAGGGTCCCCATCAAATTTCACCCCAAAGGGTGGGAAGGTCCTTACCGGCTCCACCGGCTGTGGTGGCTCTGCAAACAACAACGTGCGTCGAGCCGCCAGTGGTGGCCGGTCTCTGGATGCCCTTGACTCTCTTCCCCCCACTGGCCGGGGAGCTCGAGTCTTGCTTCTCCCCCTGAATGACAGGGAACTCCGTCGGGGGGGAAACAGCTGAGAGGGTTCCTCTTCCCAGTCTTCCTGTAGGGACCCCGAGCTTTTGGTGGCATCCTTGATGAGGGTCACTATCATTTCCATTTTGTCCTCTATTGCCTTCATGCGGGCAGGGGTGACAGGCTCTTCTAAGGGTCTATTGGTTACCACCACCCTCGGTGATAAGGGGATTTCGGGTTCCCAGGATGGTTGTGGAGATCCCCTCCCCAGTGCTGCTCCCACCTCGGGCTGGGGTTGAAGTACACCCCTTGTGGCACCCTGCACGGCTGACAATAGGTCATCCAGTTGGACATCTCGCCTCTCCCGACGTGCTGCCCTTTGCGCTCTCGAAGTTGGAGCTATTAGAGTCCTCGTCGGGTCCGGCTCTTCTTCGCTCCCTTCACTCTCGCGAAGCGGAGGTTCGATCATCGCTAGCGCTCCTCTCTACCCAACTTCGGATGGGGCTAGCGGAAAGTATATAAATGATTCTCAGCTTTATGTAATGGTTGCCTAGACCCAAATACTCAGTCTCACAAGCTCGAGCTTAAGATAACTGATTTATTAAAGGAATAGTATGCAAATACAGAGAAAGCTGAGAATGAGCAAAAGCGCGCCAATTACAAACTTAAAAGCCTTGCCTTCAATCCAGTCCCGCCCCAAGCACCCGTCAGCCCACACCCCCTCCCAGGTGCTAGGAACTGTTACACGCACCTGGGAAAGTAACCTTGAACAGGATTGCAAACCCAAACATACATTCCAAAGATCCAAAACAAAGGAGAGTGCAGGAATGGAAAAACCCCAACATGAGCCAGGCGGGTATACACGTAAAACGGCTTGACATGTGAAACGTTACAATGTTAACAGAACATTGAAAGGGGAAACATGACAGTAAAGTCCAGTCGTGTCCGACTCTAGGGGGCGGTGCTCATCTCCGTTTCTAAGCCTTAGAGCCGGCGTTGTCATAGACACTTCCGGGTCATGTGGCCAGCATGACGACACGGAACGCCGTTACCTTCCCGCTGAAGCAGTACCTATTGATCTACTCACATTTGCATGTTTTTGAACTGCTAGGTGAGCAGGAGCTGGGATTAACAACGGGAGCTCACCCCACCGCGCAGTTTCAAACCGCCGACCTTCCGATCAGCAGCTCAGCGGTTTAACCCGCAGCGCCACCGCGTCCCTGTCATTCAACAAAAGGATACGTAAATTTCCAGATTCTCCATCACCCTTCCAAAGCAACACTGTCCGGGATGGGGGGAGGATTTGAACTGGTCAGTCTGACAAAAGCAGCAATATCCCATCACCATGGAAGATCCACCCCTTTTCTATGTACATTGCAATGTTGCACATAGCTCCCAAAAGGGCAGAATGTGTGAAACAACAATGCATTGAGGCTTTTGTCACTGTGATGAAAGCACCTCCAAATGCCCATGTTTCTAAGTGAATAGAAAAGGAAGATGTTTCAAATAATGGGTAAGGATGTCATGCAGGGTCAGCTGCCATGAGATGTTGGCCTCACCGACTGAGGATGGCTGTTGGGTCCCACTGGACTAAGCAACAGTGGTTTCTTTAGCATATTTCTCTTTTTTCAAAAAAGGTGTGTTCCTTTACCTTGGCCCCAGCACAGCTCCTGGTTCATTCTGACAAGTGCCCAGGGCTCAGCACCGGCAATTAAACATTAATAAAAGAAAATAAAATAAAAGGAAAAATAATCCATCCATGTTTGCTGTATTCCCAGCACTATACAATATTCCCCCCAGCCCCCAGTTTTATATTGCATGTTTTTCTATGTGAGCCACCAAGAGTCATTTTTTATTGTGGTGGCATTGTTGTTGTTGTTCAGTCGTTAAGTCGTGTCTGACCCTTCATGATCTGATGGCCCATAGCATGCCAGGCCTTCCTGTCCTCCACTGTCTCCCAGAGTTTACTCAGATTCATGTTCATTGCATCAGTGATGCTATCTATGTGGCAGCATAGAAATATGTATATATTTATTTATTTATTAAATTTCTTTGCCGCCCATCTCGCGTAGCATGACTCTGGGCGGCTTGTTGTTGTTAGTTGCTGTCGAGTCGTTTACAACCCATGACGACCATACATATAACAGAATGAAATGCTGTTCGGTCTTGCGCCATATGCCTGACTGTTCCAATGTTTGCATCCATTGTTGCTGTAATTGTATCAATCCATCGCACTGAAGGTCTTCCTCTTTTCTGCTGGCCCTCAACTTTACCAAACATGATGTCCTTTTCAAGGGATCGGTCTTTCCTGACGATGTGCCTGAAGTATGAGAGTCTAAGCCTAGTTATCTTTGCCTCTAGGGAACATTCTGGTTGTATTTCTTCTAAAACTGGGCGGCTTACAAATAGTAAAAATAGCAAATCATTAAAACGGTTCAATATAAATACCAAAAATACAAAATACAAAATTCCAGATGGGAAGATCTTAACCTTGGCACCTCATGGGGCCAACCACCCCCATGAATAACTGTCCCCCCTCCCATCCCAGGCCAGGTGGCACAACCAAGTTTTAACTCCCTTCTGAAAGGCCGGGAGAGTGCGGGCCTGTCTTACCTCCACAGGTAGCTTGTTCCAAAGGGCAGGTGCTATGGCAGAGAAGGCCCTCTTCCTGGACCCTGCCAATTGGCAATCCCTCATGGACAGGGTCCATAACATATAATTTACAGATACAATAAAACCTAGACATTGGAACTTTGGAGGTTGAAGGGAAGAGGTGTCCATTAAATGCAAGTCATTTAAACTCTCAAGCTCTCTGCATCATTTATAAGAGTAGAAAAATTACAGTGTTTTTTGTTTATTCGTTCAGTCGCTTACAACTCTTTGTGACTTCATGGACCAGTATACATGTCTTATTTTCACTTACTGTCAAAATATAAATCTTATTGTACTATAATGCCTTTCCACTACCCTTACAAAACATTCAATTCACACATCTAGCTGCAGATAATCAGATGTAAGCAAGTCATTTCCTTGATGGGCAGACTCACAACCTCAGTTTGCATTGGCATTTATTTGGGAGCTTTGATTATATTGCCAGTAAATTACCAGATTTCCAGCTAGTCTGAACTGAGCATGAAGCCTGATCAAGTCCAGAGCTCTCCCTGGTGATATCCTGTCCTTGTGCCTTAGGTTACCTATTGTTTCACAGCAGTAGCAGCAGCATGGACTAAAATGAAGGAAGGGCTTTTCTACACAGCAACTACCTGCCTCCCATACTGAAAGTGGCTGGAAACAAAGGCGATTTAAGAAACCGCCAGCCCAGTTTCAAGTGGTCTTTGAGATTTCCACTGATAAACTGTTTGTCTGAGCTCTCCTCTGTTGTCTCCCCCAGCCACCCACCCTGTTGCTTGGCCTCTCTCCATCTAGCCTGTCCACTGGGGGAAAAAACACAGTTTTAGCTTACTTTACAGTATGTGTAGGTTGCACAAATGAAATTACTCTGGGAGGCTTGCAACACATTAAAATATCAGAGCAACAAAAGTAATAAATCAAATTACTAAAAAAACAGTAATAATAAATCAACTAGTGCCTTTTTGGTGATAGCCCCTGTTCTTTGGAACAATCTTCTCCCCAAAATACAACAGGTCCCAACTCTGCTCACCTTTAGGAAAATGGTTAAGACTTGGCTCTTGCCCCAGGCATTAGGGGCCAGCTGAGTGAGAGCCCCCTTGTTATGTGGCTTGGTTACCATTTTATATTTTGTATTTTATATGTTTATATTGTACAAGTTTAACATTATAAGTTGGGGGGTGGAATTGGTTTATTGTTTGTTTTTTATGCTTTAAGCTGCCCAGAGTCACACTGAGCTGGGTGGCCTTATAAATTTGTTAATAAATAAATAAATGAATGAATGAATGAATGAATGAATTAACCAATCCTTCCCTAAGATGGAGTTCTTCCCATCACTCTGGCTAGAAGAGGAAACTGGCAGGAAACTAGTCTACTGTATTTTACCCAGCTAGAAATACGAAAAAGAAAGGCTCAGGATTTCACTCATCCATTGGTGGGAGGGAGGGGAAGTTGAATGGTTCACTGATCCTTCCTGACCACTTTGCCTTTGCCCTAAGTTGGTACACCAGATGCACATGTGATGGGAACCAGTGCACCTGTGCTTTAGAGCCCCTCTTATTGGAGATACAAAAAGAATCCATATAATTCTTGAGACCTGCTTTGCAAAGCACAGTTCTGTTCAGATTTCACATGGGTATGTTCTTCTCCCAGAGCAGTGACCAGTGGCCAGTGGGGAAGGCACAGGCCCACAACTAGGGTCTGTGTCACCCAGGGCAACCATGGATTCCACGCCCCCCCATGGGTTGGTGAGGAGCAAAAATATACTATTTTGTCATTTTGGCACACGCATCCCGGGGTGGTGCCTGGGGCACATGTCCCGCTTGCCGCCGCCCCCCCAGTTGCAGCCCTGGGAAGGGAGCATGTTGGCAACTCTGTACAGCAACCGATAGAAGCACAGATGTTGCCCAGATTGAATTAAAGTGTTACAAAGAAAGCACATTGTTGGGCTCATGTTGGCACAAGCTGGAAAACACTCCTTAGTTTAGAAAGAAACACTTTCTTAGAACCAAAGCAAGAAAGTTTGATTGCAGGCTGCCTCCACCCTGGGACAGGAGTAAGTTGAGGGTGCATTGTCTGTTCAGTTCTTCTCAGTGCAGCTGTTGCATGCAGAAGAGCCCAAAGCCTCTGTGAACTCAGTAGGCTCACCTATAAACTGGGATACCATGGGGAATGCTGTTTTCCTGGCTCCAAGTCCTATGGACATATTCCAGAATATTTGTTTCATCCATCCGTGAAGGTACTGTTAAACTTGCTGTCTAACATCTTGGTCTCTTGACAACCATGGCTACTACTACCTTCTTTAAATACTGCTACACATGCTTATTATATGATCCAAGACATTATGGAGGCTCAGAATGAATTTTCCACGCCTTCCTCTTTGATAAAGTAAGTTTTGGACAAAGAAAGGTTCTCAAATGTGTGCTACACCAAGTTAATCTAGAATTCTGTACTATATAGGGCCATGGATTGTAACATAAATAGATGCAGGTGGTAGATACGCAAAATGCACTGCATGCCTGTAATTATGGTGCCTGTTTGAAGCATACCTGTGCATTTCCTTGCAAAAAGAAAGAGAAAAAGAACATCAAAGAGATCAGTTTTGAAGCATCTGCACTTGGTTTGTTTTCTGGACAATTTGTATTTAGATTTGTGCATTCTTAGCACTATTGCAGTATGGTAGCAATACTCATGAACCCTTGATAAAATCAGGCCGTATGCTCTGATGCCATCAAATGCCATTACTGCCCCAAAGCACAAGGCTTTTGGAATAACAATACACAAAATAGTATTTCTCCTGCATCTTTTTTCATTACCTTAAGGAAGTGGGGCTTTACTTCACTAATACAAACAATGTATCCAAACAGACAGTATTAATGTAAAGCATGTCTCTCATGGAACCACAGATTCTGTTCACTTTTACTCATACTGTGCCAAAACCCAGCCCTGCCTGACATATGACACCAAACCTTACATTCATAAATCACAGATCTGATCTGAACCTCAATAAGTGCAAATTGATGTATATAATTTTTCTGTACCATCAAGTTGCACCAGCCAATATTCTAAGGAAGCACAGCGTCTCTTTTCATGAATGCAACCTACAGTTGGATCAACTTACCATAAAGCAGGGTGAAGCAGCTGCTAGAAGCAGCCGACTGCATGATCCTGCCTGTCTTTCCTTTCTATGTCCTTAATCATCAGGAATCACGTTATAATTATAAGCATTTAAATAGCTTATTTTTAAGTGATTGGGCCACTTCAGATATATTACCAACCATCTCTTCTACTCAGCAAAATGAGGTGATAGAGCCTCAGTATAATTAAATGAACTGTACCAGCATATTGCAGTAGGAGTTTACCATTTTTTAAAAAAAAATCCATTAAAAATAGGCAATAGTATACAAATGTAGTCAGAAATAGCCCTGCCTGCTCTCATCTGTAATTATTCTGTACTTACAGATTACTTCTTTCCTGTAAGAGACACACACCAAAGGGAACCTTTATTTTATTTTGCATTCTGTACAATTGTGCAAATGCTGAACAATTATAAGATCACATTCAGCAGGCTATGAAATGAAATTTGTATATTTGCTAGATATTGTACAAAAAGGATTTAGTATTACAGTCTTGATTACTCCATCATCAATGGCTATAAACTGCATCACTAGACTACCTAACCAAGTGGACTTTTATCTAGTGAGCTTTTTTATTATTACTTAGAACCATCAGTCTTCCTGATTGTTTCTTGCAAACATGTTATGAGACAGCTATCAACCTCCCTGATTAAAAAATTCTTCCTTGTCCCTGGGAATATTCACTGGATGATGCATGAGTAAATTTTGAAGTACATCTCCACCATAAATTGTGCTATTGGAATGGTGGAGGACATGTGAGAAGAATTTAAATTATCAGGTAGCAATGTAATAATGCCTATATTCATGGCACTGTCAATGTGCGTGAACCAACATTACGATCCGTGAGATAAGTCTCAGAAAACAGATGAGTTTTTCTGAGCACGTTATTAAGCAAAATTACATTATTCAACCACTTAAAATCAGAGTATGGCCAACATTCCGTAAAGAAAATGGAGTGTTGGCCATTCTTTAGGTGAAAGAAGCAAAATGGGTTTTTTTAGTCAACTAAAAATTAGGGGGAAAGGACCTAAAATATGAGTACTTGCTAAATTCTCTGTATCAAAATCTGAGTTTCCATAAATTTAGGCAGTAAAACATGGAGTCAGCAATGGGAAAAGCAAAATATAAAATCTGAACTGTAGAGTAAATTAACTGTGCACTAACCAGTATGTAATAAGTTTTATTCAACAAGGGGCCAACTGCTCACCTGGTGAACATCTCACATTGCCCTGTGGACAAACACTGGAAGCCAGTCAGCACTGAATTCAGCACAATACCATATACAAACATGCACTAATTAAACCACAGGGCTTCCCACAAAGCTATAAAAGCTATTAATATTCTTGGTTTTTTTCAGACAGTTTTAATGGAAATGAACAATACAGCTACAGAAGTAATAATTACTGGACTTTTCGTAAGAACAGGTCCCCTCTCCCCCTCAGCAGACCACTGGCTTTTAGTGCTCCTTTGTAAAACACGATGATCTCATGTGTGACCCTGTAAGTGAATGGAATGGAATGGAATGGAATGGAATGGAATGGAATGGAATGGAAAGGAAAGGAAAGGAAAAAGATTATGTGCAATGTATGGAACTCATAATCACTAAATTAAAAACATAAAGGCAATTTTTTAAAAAATTGGCAGATTACTAGGACTACCATATTTGGGTTGCAACAATTCAGATGGTAATAGGTGACAGAAAAAGAGTTACAGAAAACTATACTTCTTGGATGACATCAAGTGGTCATCTTGGTTTTGTAGCCTAAATAACACACAAAAAAATCACTAAGCAAAATACACACACAAACACACAACAAAAAGCACACACCACTAAAACACAATGGCATTTGATCAGAAATAGACTGAAATGCCTGGCTGATAGAGTCACTGGACTAAATGGATTTTTCTTTCTTTTGTGCCAAATTTAGGAATTCAGGATCTCTGGGCCTGCATGGTCTCTTATAAGACTGAAAGTTGTTAAATGGCTGTAAAGGGTGGAAGGGTAGGCAAGATAAAGCTGTCCATGGCTACTACTAATGGAAGATATAGGTTACTATATTCTCTCCAGGATCAGAAGCACGCGTTCCAGTCACTACTGAACAATAGCAGGAAATGGCTATTATTGGATCATCCGTATTATGTGCTTCCCACAGATGTCTGCTTATTATGGTAGTCTTTACGGTACCAACATCTCTTTGCTTTGGAATTTTTATTTCAGCAGACTAATATAGCTGTAAAAGCCAGGTGGGTGTACTGTAATGGTTAAAGGCATTGGGCTAGAAACTGGGAGGTTATGAGTTTTAGTCTTGCTTTACACAGAAAAGCCAGCTGGGTGACTTTGGGCCAGTTGCTCTTTCTCAGCCCTAAGAAGAAAAAGGCAATGGCAAACCACTTCTGAGAAACATTGCCAAGAAAACTGCAAGGAGTCCATGTAGTCGCCAGGAGTCAGGACTGACTCAAAGTCACCACCTCCCTCGCCAGAAGTCTATAACTGTGAGTTTCTTTCTCAGTGTGCAAATGTAAATTTCAAAAAACATATCAATTTAAATAAAAAATGTTCTATTCAGAAAGTACTTTAATAGAGTCTGGAAGCTAAATGGAGATTGGATTTAATTTAGACCAATCCTATGCTGAATTTCAGATAAAAGGCTTTCCCCCCTTATCTAATGGTAAGGCAGATAAAAATATCCTCTTTCCATCCTGCAGGCAACTTTTTTTCTGACAATTTTCTTGGTAGAGTGGAAAATGGGGAGGCTATAACTGAGAGGAAGCTGGGGTATAGAAAATGCATTCTTGAAGTAGAAAGTATTTTGGAATTGAACGCCTGGCACAAGACATATTGCTTTCCTGCTTGTTGCTTGTTCCCTCTCTCTCTCTTCTATTTTATGTGGCTTAAACTGATGCTAAATCATAACCAGTATTTTTATGGAATAGTCCATGAGAGCTTAATTACCCTGTCATGAAACAATAAGATCACCTGAAACCTTATGCCAATGTCAGTAACTTACTCTCTTTCCCTTTTCACCCTTCCAGCCCAAACAAAAAAAATTCAGAATTATTCATTTGTCTCTGCTACATAAATGCAATTTTTTGCAGTGGTTTTTTGTTATGGTTTTTCATCACGTAAGGCACAATAGTAAGGTGGAAAGGATACACTTGTATACATTTTCAGGGTAATGGTTCCTTGAGTGGAACAGTTTAAAATACATGACTGAAAAATAAAAATGCTGCTAGAGAGAGATTTTTCAGAAGTATGAAGTGCAAAACTCTTCTACTTTTAACCAACAGAAATATTCAGTTCAAAAAAGCCATTACTGAGTTTCTACATCAGAATATTAAGACAAACCACATGGCAAAGGAGGAATATAAATGTACTTTGTGTAATTTGGCCCATATGCACAATCTTGGTAGAAGCAATGTGCTCTGTTAGTTATCTGAAACCATCTTGCCACTCTCCAAAAGGCCCTCGGATTTAGGAGTACGAATGAAATGGAAGATGTATTTGCTTCAAGGTTAGAATGAAACAACCCACTTCAAAATGTTCTGGTGAAAAGTTACATGCTGGCTATGTTCTGAAGCACCTTGTCCATCCTGAAGGTAAAAGTAAGCTGGCACTCTCTGTACATCTTTTCATTTCTCTAGGATTTTCTTCACTCTTGTGTTTTAATTAAGAATATCCTCATTGCCAAATTTTGTAGGCACTACCATGCCAATTTCTTAGCAAGATCAAGTAATTCATTTCTTTTGGGTTTGGTTTGTGGGGGGTATTCCTTTCCTTTCCTTTCCTTTCCTATGAAATATAAGCCCAGCAAAAACAAACTTCTTGCTGATGTTTTTCCTTGCACATAATTGTTATCAGCCTCCATGAGAATGCAGATACACTAAAACAGCACGAAATAAATTTGTGCATAGATAACTATATGGGTGTGCAAAACTCACTAATTCAGGAAGGGCAAGTCTGGAGAACTCTGGAATCATGCCAAACCTTCTCCTGACCATGGCATTCCAGAAGTAAGTATGCTGGTTTCTGGAAGTAAATACTCCAAACCAGAAGCTGTATGAGATATCCTAAACATAGCACTCCAGACAAAACAGTCCTATTTCATGGCTGGACCACCCCAGGGCACCTTGAACTGTTTCTGGTTTGGAAGACTCACTCCTAGAAACCACTGATCCGTCCCCAGAACAGCATGGTCCTAATATGGTGAGTTTTGCACATCTGCAATCACATTTAGGTGTTTGTTTATGCTTAACTTGTAATTTCTCATTATAGATAGTATAGTGCAGGTCTGCTGCACAACTTGTGCTTGTCATATATGTTGTGGCCTGTCCACCCTTGATTTCAATCATTAGTTAGCAGCAATATAGCAAAGATATCAACTGCCATGCATTTCCCAGAAACTGTGTCTTTTTTTTAAGGCAGTCTCAGAGCAAAACACTGTTCTGAAAAAGTACTAGGCCCAAACAACTATCACCCATCCTCTTTCCTTTCCTAAAACTGCTTCATGCTGTTCCTTTCACGTTCAATTTGTCCTTCTCCTGCCCCTGCCCCTGCCCCTCCTCCTCCTCTTCCTCCCCCCCCCCTTGCTTAGGGCATATTCATTTGATGCTTTTTAATCAATGGAGAGGCTCCAATTCTATTTGCATCCAGGTCTTCAAGACTTTATTATTTGCTTAAGCAATGGCAAGAAGCAAAGCAGAGAGATTTGTGAGGCAGCCAAAGATGTCTTTGGATAAAATTCTGATGCATGCAACATGAGGCATAAATTATAAATGTGTTTTTCCTAATAATACATAAATAAATTATGGTATAAAACAGTGGTCAGGAGAGGGAGAGGAGGTGAAGGAATGTTTATCTTTTTAAGGCAGTTGCTACAACCTTACAAATGCATCAGCACTGATTCATTCTACTTGGGTGGCTTTGTTATGCTTAAGACGGCTCCCATTTTCTTACCATCTTATCTGGGAATAAGCCTCACTGAACTCAGTCTGTTCTCATCTGAACCGCTACTCACAGGACTGCCCACTGTATATAGTGGTTTATCCAAACTTTCAAGGGAAAAAAAGCGCCTCCGTAGATGATCTTGTACTGGCCAGAATTTTTTTTTTAAAAAAGGGGTGGGGAGTGAAAGAACCTGCTGCTATGCTATTTGTGCAGAGAAGACAAATATGGCAGTCATTTGTGTAGCAACCTTATTGGTTTAATGCTTCATAAGTGTTCTTTACCTGCTTACCTGGGAATAGGCTGCACTGAATCTAAGGAGACTGACTTCTGAGCAAATATGCAGGGGGAAAGTGGTATTCACTGAATGCTCTTGCTTATTGTGGGGACACCTTTCTTTTTTTACTCTATCCACTCAACTTTGATTTCAGCCATGGAGCGAACATGATGAAACAAACAAAGAAATCATTATTTGATTGTCTTGTTCACTTGGACTTATTCAAAAGCTATTCTTTTAGGGCTTAAGAGATGTGATACAAAAAATGTTGCATCTTGCATTATGTGAGGAAAATGGAAATAACTTTGTCCATATCCCTGATTCATAAATGTTGACAGATAAATAGATCTGTGGCCATTCATAACTGTTAGTAACCAAGTGAACTCCTCTAGATCTGAGCTTCAGACTGAATTCAGAAATCCAACTCTTGTGTAAGCTTGGAAAGTATGTATGTATGTATGTATGTATGTATCAAATTTGTCACCGCCCATCTCCTCCCACTGGATGGACTCTAGGCGGTATTCTAAGCTCAGTTCTCTGCAAAAGTAGTTCCTGTTGCACAGAATTGTGTTGTCTTCTTCCCAGAGGATCCAGTGCCCTGATTTTTGTGTATTCATTGTTTCAATTGATCTTCCTTTGCTTTCCTCCAGTACAAAGCTCAAAAGGGCTCCAGGAACACATCCTTAGTATGTTTCCACTGTATGTGAGCCCCTCAGAAGATTTCTGCCTGCTGATTTGCTGCTATATCATCACCCCTATAGAGCAACTTCTCAGAAAGGTGTGTGGTAGTTGTTGGCTTACATAGGCAAACAAATACATGGGGGAGGAGCAGTGGTTATTTATTTATTTTACTTTTGTGGGGGAGGTTTTGTTTTTCAATTGATAATTCAAAGCATAAGGAAGAGAAGACCAAAGGGAAGATCCTTCAAGAGGAAAGGCAAACTGGACATCTTCCAAAGTCATTGAAATGTGTGTTGTAATAGGTTGAGAGATGCATCAGCACGGTTTACATCTGAATTTGTAAGAGAGGAACCCGGTTCCATCCCATCACTGTCCATGACTCTGGTCCTGACCACTTACAAACATGCATCTCTCAACCCACATTCACTATCACTTACAGCCTTAGGAGGCAAACATTCAGCTCAGCCTCACTCAAGGTTGATGCTATATTCCACGCTTTTGCGGTGACAATCCAATAGCTGTTCTTACAAATATTTGCAGCTCTTGATAATGTCTCAGCATTTCTAGCACCTGGCTCACATAGTAGTAGTAGTATGAAAGCTGCTAGAGAGGAGGGAAAAATAAGGAGAGGGGGAAAATCCTTCTTTCTTCCTCTTCCTTTGCCTAGTGTGGTGTCAGTGAATTAGCAAGATGGGAGAAAATCCAAGGAGGGATATGGGAGACAGGACTTGAATCAGAACAAATAAAAATATTTCAAAGATTCTCCTGGTATCTGGGGCACTGCAGTCTACCGAGATTGTTATTTCCATGTCAGGAAATATGAAACTCAATGTTATCACAAAGAATTAGGGATGAGCTACATCGAGCCTCAGAGGCCACAAGTTATGCAAGTCTAATTTAATAAATTAGGCCTGAAAACTGGTCAGAAATCAGTAGATGTAAACAGCCAGTGCCTGCTGACTTACAATATTAACAGCTGAATAAGAAGGGAAGGGATGAGAACAAAAGAGAAAGAAAGGAGATAAGAGGAGTCAAATTAAGATGGAAAATCCAACCGGCGGAGCAGTTTTCCTGATAGCATTGAACCCAGAGGGAGATTAGGCTGGATGAATACTAAGCAGGAAAACAAGAGGGGGGCAGGGTTGAATAAAAATGGCAAAGACAAATAACAGATCTTTAGAGAATCCAGAAGATCTCAAGTCCTAGAGTATCACTTAATATGAGCACTGAGAGAATGAAGAGAAGAAAGTAAACACAAGAGAATATAAACAATTCTAAACAAAAGGAAGTTTAGAGTCGATGAACTAAGAAAGTCTGTGTGAAGAATTGTTATACAGATAAAACAAGGTAGCATCCAAATGATGGAGGGGGACATGACCTGGCCTGCTGCTGGTCCCTTTATCTATATAATTTGTCTAAAATCAGGGCAAGGGGCTTCGAGGTGGATTTTGTGGATTTCACTGGGGGGCAAGTATCTCTTTATCTTCTTTACATATTGCAGGACACAGAGAAGAGATTCAGGAGAGTAAAAATAAAATATACTTTTGTATGGTAAACATTAGTAGTTTCTTGAGACAGAAAAAATTAAGTAACAAGTTTGTATGATATTTATGCCTGAGGAACAAGGCCAGAGGGAATGTGAAGCTAATTTCATTTAGTTTATTTTAGAGTGGGACAGGCAATTTTGGACCTTTGGGGAATTCTGAGGATGTTTTCAGGGAAATGCACAAATGTGAAAGAGCAGAAAAAAGTACAGGATCACACAATTACCACCATAACAAAAATTAAACTACTTATTACACATCTTTAAAATCAATTCATTTTTCTCTACTGTCAATATATGCATATAAACATTAGCATGTAATATGAGATGCTATTGCATTTATGACTTATTGTTTGCAATACTTTTTTCCAACAACACAGTTGACAACTATATACATGGGCATTGCCAGATGGATTACACAGAAATCAAATTGATTATGTTTGTGGAAGGAGACAATGGAGAAGCTCAATACCATCAGTTAAGACAAAGCCAGGAGCTGACTGCGGGAGAGATCATCAATTGCTCAAGTGCAAGTTCAAGCTGAAGCTGAAGAAAATTAAAGTAAGTCCAAGAATGCCAAAGTATGATCTAGAAAACATCCTGCCTGAATTTAGAGATCACCTCAAAAATAGATTCGATGCACTAAACACTGATGACTGAAGACCAGAAGAGTTGTGGGAAGACATTAAGAACATAATATGCGAAGAAAGTGAAAGATCATTAAAAAGGAAGGAAAGAAGGAAAAGATCCAAATGGATGTCAGATGAGACTCTGGAACTTACTCTTAAATGCCAAGTAGCTAAAGCTAATGGAAGAAAAAATGACATAAGAGAGCTAAATAGAAAATTTCAAAGGGCAGCTCAAAAAGATAAGGAAAAATATTATGATGAAATATGCAAAGACCTAGAGCTAGAAAATCAAAGAGGAAGAACACAATCAGCATTTCTCAAGCTGAAAGAGCTGAAGAGAAAATTCAAGCCCAGAGTTGCTGTCCTTAAAGATTCTATGGGCAATACATTAAATGATGTGGGTAGTATTAAGAGAAGATGGAAGGCATATACAGAATCACCGTATAAGAAAGAATTAGTCGATGTCTAGCTATTTCAGGAGGTAGAATGTGATCAAGAACCATCAGTACTGAAGGAAGAAGTTCAAGCTGCACTGAAGGCATTGGCGAAAAACAAGGCTTCAGGAATTGATGGATTACCAGTTGAGATATTTCAACAATCAGACGCAGCAGTGGAAGCACTTACTCTTCTACATCAAGAACTTTAGAAGACAACAACCGGGCCAACTGACTGGAGGAGATCCATATTCACGCCCATTCCAAAGAAAGGAGATCAAGCGGAATGTGGAAATTATTGAACAATTTCGTTGATTTCACATGCTAGCAAAATTTTGCTGAAAATAATTCAAGAATGTTTGCAGCCTTGCATCGATAGAGAACTACCAGAAGTCCAGGCTGGATTTAGAAGAGGACGCGGTACGAGAGATATCGTTGCTGATGTCAGATGGATCTTGGCTGAATGTAAAGAATACCAGAAAGATGTTTACCTCTGTTTCATTGATTATGCAAAGGTGTTTGACTGTGTGGACCATAACAAGTTATGCCTAATATTACGAAGAATGGGAATTCCAAAGCACTTAATTGTACTCATGCAGAACCTGTACATAGATCAAGAGGCAGTTGTTAGAACAGAAAACGATGACACTGAGTGGTTCAAAATTGGAAAAGGTGTGTGGCAAGGTTATATACTTTCACCCTACTTATTCAATATGTATGCTGAACAAATAATTCGAGAAGCAGGAATGTACAAAGAAGAATGGGGTATCAGAATTGGTAGAAGACTCATTAACAACCTATGATATGCAGATGATACAACCTTGCTTGCTGGAAATGAAGAAGACTTGAAGTACTTGCTGATGAAGATCAAAGATTGTAGTCAGCAATATGGACTACACCTGAATGTGAAGAAGATGAAGACTCTCACAAATGGACCAGTAAACAATGTCACAATAAATGGAGAAGAAACTGAAGTCGTCAACGATTTCATTTTACTCGGATCAACGATCAGTGCTAAGGGAAGGAGTAATCAAGAAATCAAACAACATATCACACTGGGAAAATCTGCCATCAAAGACCTATCTAAAGTTTTCAGAAGTAAAGATGTCAGTTTAAGAACAAAGGTGTGTCTGACTCATGCCATGGTCTTCTCAATTGCCACATACATATGTCTGTGAAAGTTGGACATTAAAAAAGGAAGATAGAAGAAGAATTGATGCATTCGAATTGTGGTGTTGGCGAAGATTACTGAAAACACCATGGACTGCCAGAAGAACAAACAAATCAGTTTTAGAAAAAAAATACAACCAGAATGTTCCCAAGAGGCGAAGATAACTAGGCTTAGACTCTCATACTTCGGGCACATCATCAGGAAAGACTGATCACTTGAAAAGAACATCATGTTTGGTAAAGTTGAGGACCAGCGGAAAAGAGGAAGACCTTCAATGTGATGGATTGATACAATTACAGCAACAATGGATGCAAACATTGGAACAGTCAGGCCTATGGCGCAAGACCAAACAGCATTTCGTTCTGTTATACATAGGGTCGCCATGAGTCATAAACGACTCGACGGAACTAACAACAACATGAGATGTTAATATCTCAGTTAAGCCCCACAAATCAATGTTAGCTCATTTTGCCTGCTTTGATATCAGATTGCCTTTTTTAATGTCCACACAATATATGATGTGCTTTTTCATGCCCATTTCTTGTAATGTAATATTTTATACAGAATTTTTCTAATAGCATTTTTTGCAAATGATTTTCTGTAATATACATCCTCCTGCATATTTTCCCCTACACACATTTCTTTTGCATACAATGAAGTTGTGGACTGTAGTGTAAAATTCAAAAAAGTGTGAATGTCAGCATAATGTTGGCATAACAATATTCTGGTTTACATATAGTCTTGGAAAGTGCAAATGAATTTTGCATCAAGATACAAACCAAATGTCTCCCTGATCCCTTTCTAGCATTCTCTACCATCACAGTAGCTCTCAAAAGACTGAAGTTTTTTCCAGTTTTTCTAGCCAAGTTTCTATTAATGGAAGCAATGAACTTGGGTTAGCTTGCATATAAATCAAATCATAACAAATCTTTCCTATAGCCAGTTACCAGTGTTAAAAATACTAATAATTACAAATAAAGATGTCTTGTATAGGATATATAATAATGGGAGATTTGTTGACATCAAATTATCTTTTCAAAGTTATGGTATAGTGGCCCAGCCAAATATAGAATTGCCAGGTAAACAGAATGTGAGGGACAGGAAGAGAGAAAGAAAAGGTAAAAGAAAAGAGGGAAAAGCTTGACGGCATGGTAGTTGCCTAGAAATTCAGCTAACGTGATCTAGAGGATTGTCTGACAAAACAGCCACTTCCAAGATAATGGTAGAAATCTCATTTGCTGTGGTTTGCTGATCTGGCATGGTATAGAGCAGAAAGGGGAGAGACACAGCCAAGTCGAAGGTGGCTGAGGATCTGCAGTTACACAGATCTGTGATGCACATAAAAAATAACCAGAGCTTTAATTGCACCACTGGGGCTGCCATGTTGAGGGTTTTTTTACCACAATCTGTGGCTACCCTTGCTAACATTCCAGTAGCTCATCAGCTGCACCAGCTGTCAATATTTTTTTTTTTTTTTGCCTCAATTCAAGGTTGTATTGATGGTTTTTAAAGTTCTGAATGGCTCAAGGAACACAGTCTCCAAAATGTACCTACCTGTAATGCTATGTGGGAATGACCTTGTGAGACTGGGCCCAGAGACGCTGCCTAGGGAATGGTCAGATAAGAGGCAGCATAGCCCACAGCTGCATAGTGGGCAGAGCAAGAAGCTCAGAAGGGACCCTCCCTAAATTCTCAGGTTGTAAAGGTGAAGGTGGGAGAACTGTACTTTCAGACTTGCAAGATTCTGTTAAAGTAGCTTTAAAATGAAGTAGAATTAGTTTATCTGGTCATGTTTCCTGTCTGGTCTACCTGGTAAAGCTGACAAGAGGCCTCCACTACCTGTCAAGTGAAGGAAGGGGAAGGACTTTCATTGGTTGGGCCTTCTTATGAAATGCCTCTACAAGGCAATATACAAGGCATACTGGTATTACATAAGTATCTTTTCAATGCCAAAGACATTCTCCTAGTTCTGTATTCAACTTGATTTAAAATTCCTATTATGCAAGGCAATAAATGATTTTATGTTTCCTGTACTATTGATTTGTTTATTTTATTATTTTTCCTTTTTTAACTTTTAGAATTTCTGAGTGCATCAAAAACTTTGGGTTTTGTGCAGATTTGGAAGATGAGGAGGAGGAAGGGTGAAGGGCAGGAGGAAGGGAAGGGAGACAAGGAGAGTCATTAAATATACTCCTATTCATTTGAGAAGGGAAAACATATTTGCTTCCAGAAAGTGGTACTCTGACTCATACTTAAAGAAATGTCCTTCTTTAAATGGTTTGATCTCTCATTTTAAATAAGTTCACACCAGATTGTTCCACAATGGATAAATTCATATCTTTAGTATTAAAGAGGAGCCAAGTGGGTTCCCTGAAGAGCAATGGATGGCAGGAGAGACACCATCACAGATGTCTTACATTTTTAACATACCTTCAGCTTGGAGGAAGCCTGTAGGAAAGCAAGCTCTAAGTAGAATGTAATCAAGAAATAAATGTGAATAGCTAATAAGAGAAGAGCATGTTACAGAATGGGAGTGAAATATATTAGTACAGAAAGTGAAGCACCTTTGGCTCCAAGCGCTACAGATGAAAATGATTAATTAAAGAATGATACAGTATTTCATTGGCTGCCAACTCAGTGGAAGTTTAGACAGACAAACCCACAATTACAGGAAGGAGATCATCAGTTACGCATTTAAAAGAGTATCTGCCAAGCAACTAGTCCTTTAATTAGATGTGCAATTTTAATAGCAAAACCCCCTCCCCCCAAAAAAACAACCAAATGGATTGTTCGGAAGTATGGAAAAGGGATAATCATATGAAAACTGAGAGCCTTGGTTGGTTTTATCTCCCTGTAGCAGGAACCAATTAAAATAAAACAATAAAATACAATTGTTTAGATTGAATTCTGTGATTGCAATTAAAAATACCACATTAGCTATCCCAGATGGAGGAAAAGATAGCTGAGATGGGGGGGGGGAAACCTTTTGAAATGTGAACAAATTAATAATAAATAAATAAATAAAGCACATTTAAAACTGAGAGACGATTTAGGCATATATCATGTCAGTCTCTAGAAAGGCAACACTCACATGACTGAATGCTACTCCATTCAACTCCCTTCCTTCCCTTTATATAGAAGGCTCACATACCGGGCAACAACTGAAGCTACAACTCTTCTCACTGATTGCTGTTTTCTCAGATATTCTTTTCAGCGTAAAGAAATGCTATTATTTGTCTGTTTGTTTGATTGATTGTTAATCTATTTCTAAACATCATATCCCTCATTTCATTGAAATTTTAACAGTCCCCAAGTGTGCAACAATCTGAGATTTTTTAAAAAAAACTTAAACAGAATGACAATATAAAATGTTTATAGTTAAAAATGAATTCTCAATTAATTTATTTATCAAATTTTTAAAAATCCTATAAAAACATTTAAATCATTTAACAACATGGCTGGACAACATAGACTAGGCTTCCCCAATGTAGTGTCTTCCAGATGTATTGAATTAAATTCCCATCATATCTGGTGATTAGTCCAACATATCAAGAAGACCCTCAGGTGAGTTAAAATGACATAGGTTCTTGAACGTAGCCCTAACAAGGTGATACTTATCCATGTAGGTTGAAGCAGGTCCAAGAGTTGACTGGGAGAGTAATTCAATGAAACAACAGAGACAGAGATTGTGGAAACAGTTATTGAGAAGTGACTTGGCTGAAGAAAACTTCAGAGAGTAGAAGAGACACAAAAAGGGAATTTAGACGACCTGCCTTTCATAAGAGACCATGCAAGGGTACCTTGCATGGGTCTGCAAGTAACACTTGCTCACTGCAACTGCCATTTCAAGGAGTCACCTATATCTGCCATCCTGCATTTATAGCATGTCAGAATGATGTTGGAATATGTTCAACAGGAGTATTCCAATGATATGTACGCTACTTGTCTGTTCTGTGCAAGTCGCATGAAACATAGTTCCTGCTTGCATGGAGGATGTCTATGCGTATGCATTATTGATACATTCATAGAATCCATTTACAGTACTTTATATCTGCCACTTGGGTACATTGGTGAATGTGACCATTCAGGGCATTTTTTGACCTGCTAGAAATTTATCAGTTTACTAGTAAATCCTGGCTACTGTCTACCTCTCAATAGACAAAAACCAGTTATTTTACTGCTTGGGAAAGATTTTTTTTTTTTAAAAAGCTATTATTTTTAGACTAACAGTGCTTCTACACTGCTTTGGTTCTCTGTAATCTGATCCCATTAAGTTGGTAAGTACTCAAAAGATAAGCTGACTTTTTCTGGCTCAGCTTCTGTATATTTGAAACCACAAGACCACTATTTTTTTCTTTGATATGTTGCAGATCTGTGGGCTTGTAGTTGGTCCATTTCCCCATTTGCAAGAATTCATGCCTTACTTCATCTTCCAAATAGTGAACTTCAACTTCCTTAGCAGGTTTTCGAAGAGAAAGATGGCTTGATGGCTTTGCAGTTCCCCCTCTTATGAACAACTTAGATGATGAGGTTGATGATGACTGCACATTAATGACAAGAGTATATGCATACAAGAATTTTTACGTAACTAAAAAAGCTAATTTGTGGAGACAGGATCTTGACCACTGAGTTTATTATACATAGTATTGCAAACAGAATTTACAGGAGACAGAATACAATTATTTCAAATAAATAAAACCTATATAGTAGTAATGTGTTTTAAGGGAAATTTCAACTGCAATTATCCTTTTTAATTTTTCTTAGAACAACAACTTTTTTTAAAAAAAGGCAATTCTTTTTTAAAGTTTCCAAAATTTTAGTGAAAACACGATTAACATAAGCCATGTAACTAAGGTAAACTCCCTCCCTCCCTCTCTCTCTCTGTTGGGCAGAGGAATAACAATGTCTTTAGCAATATTGAGCCTGCAGGCAAAGCTGTTTCCTCTAAAAACTGCTGGAGAAGAAAATAGCATCATCGTCCCACTACAGCTGCAAGTAACCTGCTTTAGTTGTACGGTAGCCACCAGGCCCTCATCATGCCTAATTGGATAAAAATTACTGACTTCCTGCAACAGGATGGTTTATTTGACCAATTTGCAAAGGACACTCCATTCCAGCTGGCATCTACTCTGGGTCCTGTTCAATTTTATTCTTGCTAGAGGGCAAAATATATAAAGCAAAGGCATACTGTACAGAACACAGGGTTGGATTTTGTTTATGTTTTTTTCAGTCCAACAGATTCTGCCACAAATCAGGTGCATATTTGCTTAATGCTAAACCGAATGTTTGCAAGTGAGTTATTTTTTCAAAAGACTGTTTTTCAAGGAGAACAAAATGTCAAAAACTTCCCTTGAATGCTCTGACTGTCTCCCTTATATGTAGTGGTTGATATCTGTTCACTTGATTGCTGCTTTAGTTCTATATTTATCTTCACCAGCATTTTCTTCTTTTTGATTGCTCTGAGATCTAGCCAATCAGGGATCCCTTTGCCACTGTCATAACATCATAATCGAATGAAAACTTAACAAGCTGCTGAATGTCACAAAGCCAATTCCATGTGAGCACAATGCATTACCTCATTAAAATTCTGCCTCCTGAGAACAATCTCTGGGCGGGGGGGGGAAGGAGCAATTTGTTGAAAATGTTCGTTACCGGTGCTTCCCACATTTATCTCACTGCTATATTTATTTCTTGGCTGATTTAAATGTCTAGTCTAACCACCTCCTGAAGTGATTTAAAGCACTTGGCAATGTGAAAGAATGTGCACAACAAAGAGATATAAATGTCACATTTTCTACTGAATGGGTTTTGGTTCAGTAGTCCAAATTAGTATGAAATTCAGCTCCTTCTCTGTTTCTGTGGCCCTAATGCTTCCTTGGGTAATGTACATATTTTTTCAGTCTAGAAAAATGGCTAGCAAAGAACAGGTCTTTGCTTTGCCACAGGTAATGGCACAAGAAGCAGTCCACGTGATATCATTACAAGGAAGAGGAAAGCCACATTCCTTCTCCCCTCCCACTTAACCTGGTGGATCTTTGAGTCTACTGCCATCAGTAGTGGAGAATCCCCAATCTGAATCAGAATCATTGCTAAAGGGGAAGGAAGGAAGCAACAAGTATCAAATCCTTGCCCAAGGTCACTGAAGAAGACTACTAATTTCCAACTGCTATTCCCAATGAGGGCCCATGTCTCTCCCTCCCTCCCTCCCTCCCAGAAATCTGCATCAGGACCATTGGAGGAATCAACAAGGAGTGACACTTTTCCCTCTCTTCCAAGAGCCCCATACAAAAATTATGGTGAGGTATTTAAGGTACAACTGCTGGGATCTGATCAGTCAAGGAATATAACCCTCAAACCTAAAAATCTCCTCTGACTCCTTTGAGGAAAGCATTTCAGTGAGGAGCATCCAGTGTCATTAATCATCCCTAACCCTCAAGAGTCCAACCTCTGAGATCAAGAGAACTCATCAAAACAAAATGAGATCAAGTGCAGAGATCTGTAGTAGGAAGGGTAAGGTACCTTGTTCTTGGTACCTTCCCCTTCCTACTGAGGAAGGGGAAATGAGGTACCTTGCCTTCCACAAGAGATTGTTGGGCCCCAGGGGCACCTTGGAGGTGGTAAAGGCAAAACAGTATCTGTGGCTATGCAGTTGAAGCCCCATCTTCTTTTTAATTGTGTCATGCATGCAATGCATGTAAAAAGAGTAGGAATTCAATCACGTGGTTGTGCCTGCCATCTTGACTTTTTTGACACCCTCTCACCACAGACGCCACTGCTAGTCACCACATTTATAAAAGGACATTGAGAAACTGGAATTTGTCCAAAGGAAAGCAAGCAGTTCAAGCAAGTCCCTAGAAGGAAAAACTATGAGAAAAAGTAGGAGCTGTTTATGATTGGTCTGGTAAAGAAAAGACTGAAGAAAAACACAATAACTGTTTCCAACTACTTAAAAGGCTGTCATGTAGAAGACAGGATTTTTTCAGAAGACAAGACAAGAAGCAATGGGTTTAAATTACAAGGAGAAGATTTCAAGGGGATATCAGGAAGAATTTCCAAAACGTAAGAGCCGTTCAATAATGGAATAGACTGCTTCATCTATTTATTTGAAGTATGTAAATAGATGATGGCAGACACTTATTGGACATGCTATTGTAGTATATTATGCCCTGAGTAGAGGGTTGGAATAGATGATCTCCAAGGTCCCTTCTAAACCGCAGAAAGAAGTGGGAAAGCGTAGCCTTGTGATTGATAGCTCTGACTCCTAACCAAGAAATTCCGTCATCTGCAAATCAAGATCAGAGCGTATTTGGTCCAAGTCTGGATATCTTACAGTGGTAACACATCTACATAATGAATAACAATGGTAGGGTATAACACATACAGAGAAAAACGTTGTTGAATTTCTGGAACAAAAGTTAAAGCTAGTTCTCTGCGTAAGCAGCAATAGATCACATTATATTCCCAGAGCAATTTTCCCCCTTGTTAATGGACTATTAATCCATCAGCAAATCTAATTAATAAGTGTATTTTTGCCTTTCTGAAAACAAAAGCTGTGCATGGGCATGGGATGGAAATGGCATTGGTCACTCTCATTGATGACTTCTGACATGGAGTATCCTCATTCTGTTGAACCTCTCAGCAGTTTTTAGTACTGTTGACCACAGGGTGCTCTAGGACTCCCTGTTAGGTTGTGAACAGGGGCCACCATACTATGATGGTTCTGCTCTTTCCTCAGCAGGCAGGTTTAGTTGTTGGTTGCACCAGGAAGAGAGAACAAGTTGTCTTAGGCATTCCAGGAAGTGGTTACACATTGGGTTGTATATTTTCACCATATATTTTCATCATACTTCTTTTTCTCCATGCCTCAAAAACTAAGGGCCAATTTGATGTAATGACTAAGGCACCAGGCTAGAAACTGAGACACCATGAATTCTGGTCCCACCTTAGTCATGAAGCCAGCTGGGTGACTTTGGGCCAGTCATTCTCTCTCAGCCCTAGGAAGAAGAAGGCAATGGCAAACCACTTCAGAAAATCTTACCAAGAAAACTGCAGGGACAAGTCCAGAAAGTTGCCAGGAGTCAGCAATGAGTCGAAGGCATGCGCACGTGCACACACACACACACACACAACCCATTGGAAGGATTGTAGCATATTATTTATGCACATAGACTGTTTCTCATGGAAGAGCATTCTCACCCACCTGCAGCCTCAAATGGCTATTTCAGAAAAATGTTTACAACAATTTGTGAAGACATATCCTTTGGCAGTTTGATTACCATTCAAGGCTAAGGCTAAGAGTGTGGCATTCTGTTAATTTATACAACACCAGGAATATGAAGACTATTCTATGGGTCAAATTCAGGGGGAACAAAGGATAACAAAAATGGCATCCTGGGATCTTTCCTTACTTGTTGTCCACATCTCTTTAATGTGCAAATGCTCTATGAACAGAACAATCTACAGCAATATATTAGGGATAAAAAGAGGAGCAGTACATTTTCTCTGAATATTTCAGTCTCTGTCAAACATTTCTCTCTTTCAACAATATTTCAGGGATTAATGCAAAAAGAAACAAGAGTGTTGCCATTATTTGAGTAGGCATCATTTGCTGCCAGTGCCCACTGGCTGGTTAGGAACATCTGTATGATTTGTTCCAAAGTCATTACATTACAATGACTTGGTTTGACCTCAGTAACACCAATAAATATAGCAACTTCCGCTGTGATGTTTTTTTTGTTGTATTTGTTGTTGGATTGTCATTTTCATTATTTTGCAGTGATTTTTGTACTGCTTTTGGTTAATTTTTTTCTATTTTCTGCTTTTTCTGTAATTTTATTGTTGTGAGCCACCCAGAGCCAGCTGGGATTGGGTAGCATCCAAACTGAACAAAATAAATGAATAAATAAAGCATTGTTTACAGTGTTGTAGCTTTATAGCATTATCATATCGCCTACATACTGTAATCCCTGACTGGGTAAGATCAATTTAGAAAAACGTCTTATCTAAAAATAATGCTAAATCAGTAACTGATAGGGAAACAGTAGGAGCAAACAACATTGAAAATAGATGAACATTTGCAGGTTTAAACATTTTATAATAAATATTTCTGTTCTCCATCATCAATGCTACTTCCAATATGAAAATCAGGATGGGCAAACATTCCGGGCAATTCTACAATATAAAGAAGGACATGTGTCTCCTTCCAATGCTTTGCCACTTTGAAATATTATTCTTCAGATTCGTGCTTTGTCAGCCAGTTTTGTTTTTGTTTTTTTAATTGTTATACTGACTGCAGCGGTCATCGAAAAACAAGGTCTTAAAACCTCCCTGTCTAATTTCAGCTCCAAAGAGATGGAAGGCCAAAGAATTAGAAAACTTCAGAAGTCTATTTTTGTTCAAAGGCAACATTTCCTTTATCAGTGTTCTCCTGAAATAGGAAAGAGGAGGATATAGTAAATTCTATATATGCCAGTCTTAACTGCTGAATAGAAAAAACCTATTACAAAGGATACGAGAGCCAACCAAGCATTTTCAGTACAGAGTTTCCAGCCAAGAGGAACAAGAGAAAAATGCTCCTCAAGATCAAACCAATAACTAAAGTGCACATTAAAAATATTTTTCATTCATCTCTATTTTTGGAAGCCACTCCACCCATCCCTCCCTTGCCTTGTCTCAGTCACAATAATTGTCTTATAGCAAAAATTCTTGAATCATTGCCAGTTATAGATCTGCCCTTTGATATATTCTATCCAAGGCTATTTATGTTTCTGAAGTACTGTTCTTCAAAAATAGGCAAGGCCAGCTCAAGATGGATGTTTATTTGTTTATACTATATATCTATATAATAGTTGTTATGCCTCCCAGCTTGAAAGACTCTGGGCAAAAATATCAACAGAAGTAAACAATCCCCAGATAACTCATCCAACTTCATAAAAATATAATAAAATGTAATTTGTAAAACTCTAAGAGACAGCCCATCCACCATTAATCACTAAAGGTTTACTGGAACATAAGATTTTCACAACCTTCCAGAAAGCTAAGAGACTGAAGGTCCATATAATTCAGGAGACATGCTGTTCATCTATATGAGATGAAGGGTATGTTCTTTCTCCATCCCACTACTGATTTTATGCAGCACAGCTGACCAATTGACAGCTGGCTGTCTCCATTGTACTTGCAGGCAACATAGGTGACACAGGAAAGGTTCTACGGTACCCATAAGATGTGTTCCAACATCTCACCATTCTTTATTGCTCCTCAGCATCTCCTCATGGTTCATATGGACATAACCTTTTAAATGCCTCAGAAGCTTCAACTATAGTAGGATATTATTTTTGTGTTTTGATGAAGCAGATAATCAGGAACATATTATATCCATGGGTAAATGATATGCAGGAATGACCTTTGGAGACAGGGCAAAGAGATGCAGCCAAGGGAATGTTCAGATAAAAGGAAACTTAACCCACAGCAGGAATCTGGATGGGGCAAGAGGCTCAGAAATCCTAGGTTCTTGGGCTGTAAAGAGGATGGGGGAAGAGATGTAATTTGATACTCGTAAGATAGTTGTCAGCCTTGCAAGGTAGACTAGACAGGAAACACAGCCAGATGAGCTGATTCTACTTTATTGTAAGGCTACATTAGCAGAATCTTGCAAGTTTGTGAACTGATTAGGTAATGTAGCATCACCCCATTCGCTATGCAATGAGCACCCATGTGACTAATACATGAACAGAAAGAAGAAACAGCTAGACTCGAACATACCTCAGATAGCACAATGGCAGTAAACTGGGTTGAAAATGAAATTAAATTTATGAGTTTCTCGTGAAAAATTCTTAGCCCATCAAAATAGCCTACCTGAAACACAATCAGAGAGTATCAGCTGCAGCTCTAATCAGAATGAGCAATGCAGCTTCTTATCATTTAAGGACATGTTTGGTGATTAGCCACAGATATTGCCACAAGGTTACATACAAAGGTATGTGCCATAAAAACAATTATTTCTGTATTGTAACCATTTATTTTCTCTATTTACCAAATTTCGCCACTGCCCATCTCCGCCCAACAGAGGGACTCTGGGTGGTTTACAACAGAGCTAAAAAACTAAAATACAATAAAAGCACAATTAATATATAAAATATAAATATAAAATAGAATTTAAAATAGAAACCAAAATTTATTTTATTTATCGGATTTATTCCTAAAATACCTGCCCTTCTGCTGAAGCAAAACACTCATCAATAGGTTTCTTCCCCTCCTAGCAAAGCTTCCAGCACACACATGCACCTGCAAAATACAGAGCTTTGGCTACTTATGTGATTAACAATTCCCATGTTATTCCAGAGTTATCACAGGAAAGTAGTAAACACCTGCTTATTTGGTTGTTTGCTTGCAGTTTAAGAGGACGCCTTCACAATTCTCAGAGCTAACTAAGCTTATTGCATGCTTCTGCTCTATCAGCAATACATCTCATCACAATGCTATTGCAGTCCCCTGGTTCCTTCTTGTACTTTGATCAGTCAAGATTAATTGCCCTGGACTGAATTAATAGCACTGATTAAATCTAACTGAAAGCAAATGGGATGCAATATGACAAAGTTACAGTCTTGCCAACATGACTATACAGCAGTGGTTCCTTTATGCATGATTTCTTTCTAATCATTGCACACCAAGAGTTGATTATGGTACACTAATTAGAGAGACCCAGCTAATATACACTAACCATTACAGCCTATGACATGACTGGCTGATCTATTCCTAAAGTTGACGCTTGGTGCTCTGCACTGAACTTTTTATGAAAACTCTTGAAATAAAATATGCAGGCAAGGGCAATGCTGCTTGAGGCTAAGGTCACATAGCTATTTCTCAGTTAGATCTTGTCCAGCAAGGCAGATTTAGCAAGAGCAGAGCAAAGGTGATGCCAAAGGAAACTAAATGCTACCAAAAGAAAAGTCATATGGCCAGGTTGAGCAACTGAAGAGAAAAGCAAGCATACCATCCAGTCAGAAAATATCAAGTTGAAAGGATTGATGTATCAAGAATGAAGCAAAAGAACACCTGTTTAGATTTCGTTCTTTTGGGAGGGTGACTTCTGGGGGATTCCCCAAAAGTTCTGACAAGCTAGTTGCATGCATTGAAAACAGTATCCTACAGAATCCTGAAGACTGATATATTTACTGCAGCATAAAACAGCAGGATAGCTGTATACAGGATTACATCCTAAATCTTATTGGACTGGATATGTACTTAATTATACATATGTTAGTAGGTATGAAATAATTAGAATTTAAATTAGAATTTAAGACTAATTTGTTCTTTTGATTTCACAGTGTCTAATCTAAGCACAATTAAGTCTGGATTCAGCCAATTAACCATCAGCTAAAACTATATATGTGATCTCAGTTTTTCTATAGGATTTTTTAAATTACATTTTGTTCCAATAGACTAAATTGACAGAGAAGATAATAGAAGAAGGTCCAACATTTGGTTAATATCTGCATATAGTCTGACTATTAGTGTTGTGAATTTCCAGAAACTCAGAAATGCATCAGTAAATGCAGACAGTCACTTAAATCACCATTCAGTTTATGTTCACATTTATCTGGGACTGCCAACATTTATCAAATTTCAAAAATTTTGAAAGTGAAGAAATTGTTTGAAAGTTATCTTAAAAGGCAAACAATTACTTAAAGAACAATATTGATCTGAGAAATAGGGAGAACTGTCAGTCTTAATAGAATAGTAAAGCTTTTATTAATCTCAAGCCCTCAAATATTTTGGACTACAGTTACCATCATACCTAACCTTTGGCTGGGGATGATGAGAGATAATCCAACAATACCCAGTGGTACTGAATTGGGAAAGGCTTGAATAAACAACGAGTTATGTAGACAGATAGGCAGAGTAGATACAAGACAGATACTTACTTTCCAATGGATTGTCTACTACCTTCATTTGCTCCATGCTAAACATACAGCTGTCAAGGACTATAGCACTTACTCAGGAATAGGGAACCCATAGCCTAGGACCTATATATGATCCTTAGTCCCAGCCTTTTTCTGCCCCAGAAGTCTTTTAGCGCTCTATGGACCACCACATAATTTCATTGACAACATGAAATTCAGCACAAACATTCAACAGCACAACTTTTGTGTTTTTAGATTTAAAAAAAGCATTACAGAACTTAATGCACACACTTCTCCTCAAACTCAACCAACCAACACCAAATGAAGACACATGGGCTCAGTGTTTTGGCCCTGCCTTTTCCAGTGACATTCCTGTGTTGCCACCATACTTCTTGTGGTCCTGGAGGGCCGTTTCTAAATTTTAAGGGCTGCCCCAAATTAAGGGAAGTTGTTTACCTCAATCTATGTGCTAGATTCCCCAAATGAGATGTTTTTGCTGATGTGCATGGCCATGTTTAGGCTATGTTTATTTTTCATTCCTTAAAGAGAAAATGAATGTTGGGGCCATAATTTTCCCCTTTAAGATAGAAAAAGTAAGAGAGGATGGGTTTTCACACAAAGATGGTTTTCACAGCCAACTTTCCAGGGGCTGTTATTGACCTTCATATTTAATGAAAGGCTTTTATTTAGCTTGGCAACTGCTGCCCTCTTTTCATCTCCATCCATTTCCATTACTTGCTTTGATGTGTAAAATATCAAGGGAGAATGTTATGTTATAACAGAAAAGCCCCAGTCAAAGAGACTGGGGTCTCCTTCCTCCCCACCCCTCCCCAGCTCTTTAATACCTTTAATACATGTTTTAGAGTATTAGTAAGACGTAATATAATACATACTGTTGACAGTTTCACTGTACAAAACTTTATTCCAATAGCACTTGATCAGGAAAACAGTTTGGCATGGATTATCTTTCTGCAGCCCAACAAAAAACATTCCTTATGAAGCTTTTCTGGACCATTGTCTATAACATTACACTAATACAAATGTAGTGTAATGTTAAAAGGTCTAAAAGGTATCTCAAAAGTATTCTATCGAAGCATTTAAGAATGGATCCAGTCCAACCCGCTACCATGTGTAGGAATTTATTACTACAGCATTCCAAATAGATGGCCATCCAGCCTCTTTTTAAACCTCCCCAGTGAAAAAGAGTTCATTGTCTCCTGATGCCGTTTCTTCCAATATTAAACAGCACTTACTGTTAGGATTTTTTCCCCTGATGTCCTACCAGTATCTACTGCCTTAAAATGTAAACCTATTGTTTTTTATTGCTGCCCATCTTCTATATGACAATGCTTCAGGTATTTCCAAACAGCTAGCAGGTCTTTCTGCAGTCTTCTCTTCTCCAGGTTAAACATACTCAGCATTTTCAGCTGTTCCTTACACATTTTTCCTTCCAAGTTTCTTTTTGTCATCTTGGTGATCCACTCTGGACATGCACCAATTTGTGAATGTGGTGCCCAGAGTGTTGCCCAGAATTAGATGCAATATTCCAGTGCAGCCTAAGGTTGCCTATGTTTTTCTTTTTCTCTAGCTGCAACGTGTCATTGACTCAAATTCAGCTTGTGCTCCACCAAGACAGCCAGATCCCTTTTGTATGTACTGCTGCCCAGTACTGTATGGTCCTCCTCATCCTATATTCATCTCTTTTATTTTTCTTCCCCAAATATAGAACATTGCATTTGTCCCTTTTAAAATTCTATGCTTTGGCAGCTCTCCAAGATCCTCCAATGTACACTTATTGGGTATGATTTATCAGCCAGCTTTTGTAATGGTTGCCTAATCCCAAATACTCAGTCTCACAAGCTCGGGCTTAAAGATAACTGATTTATTAAAGGAATAGTATGCAAATACAGAGAAAGCTGAGAATGAGCAAAAGCGCGCCAAATACAAACTTAAAAGCCTTGCCTTCAATCCAGTCCCGCCCCAAGCACCCATCAGCAAGCACCCCCTCCCAGGTGCTAGCAACCGTTACACGCGCCTGGGAAAGTAACCTTGAATAGGATTGCAAACCCAAACATACATTCCAAAGTCCCAAAACAAAGAAGAGAACACGAATGGAAAATACCAGCAATCAGCAAGCCGAGTATACACGGAAAAACGGTTTGACATGTGAGACGTTACGATGTTAACAGAACATTGAAACGGGGAACATGACATATCGCCCCCCCTCCCCCAGAACAATGCTAAGGAGCCAGTTTGTCCGGGTAGGCAGAGTGAAAACGAGCGACAAGGTGGGGTGAGCGAACATCGTGAGCAGAAACGCATTCAGGATGAGGGAAATGTTTCCAGCGGATGAGGTACTGCAAAGTGGAACGCTGGCGGCGGGAGTCAAGGATTTCAGTAACCTCGAAGTGCTGTTGGTCATCAATCATGATCGGAGGTGGTGGAGCCAGTTGGGGATGCCAGCGGTCCGACTGCAGGTAGGGTTTGAGCAAGCTGCAATGGAAAACAGGATGTAAACGCTTGAGGTTATGGGGCAAATCAAGTTTGAAAGTAACAGGGTTAATTTGTGCAACAATGGGAAAAGGACCAACAAATTTAGGACCCAGTTTTTTCGAGGGTTGTGGCGATTTGATGAATTTTGTGGATAAGTAGACTTTATCCCACACAGCAAAAGTAGGTTCGCGGGAGCATTTGGCATCCGCATGTCGTTTGTAGGTGGTTTGTGCATGGTTCAGAGCTTGTTGAATATTGAGCCATGAGTCTTTGAGAGTGTCAGCCCAGTCAGTGAGAGAGGCTGGTAGTGGCTGCAGGTGCGGGAGTTCAGGTATCGGGTCGAACTCACGCCCGAAGACAGCTTTAAAGGGAACCTGACCAGTGGTTTGATGAACGGCGTTGTTATAGGCAACTTCAGCAAATGGAAGTAAGTCCACCCAGTTGTCCTGTTGATAATTGACAAAAGCTCGTAGGTATTGTTCAAGTGTAGAATTAACTGCTTCAGTAGATCCATCCGTTTCTGGATGCCATGCGGTGGAGAGGGCTTGTTTGGTGCCAAGCAGTTTCAAAAATGCCCGCCAAAACTGTGACGTAAATTGTGTGCCTCTGTCACTCACCAAACAGGCGGGGATTCCATGAAGGCGGTACACGTGAACGAGGAATAGGCGTGCCAGCTGTTGCGCGGTGGGGATAGTGGCGCATGGGATGAAATGAGCTTGTTTAGAAAAAAAATCTTTTACCACCCAAATGACTGTTTTTCGTTGACTGGGTGGTAGGTCGACAATAAAGTCCATGGATATGTCCTGCCATGGGAAGGACGGGGTTGCCACAGGTTGGAGGAGACCTTGAGGCTTGCCAGTCTTGCGCTTTGTAGTTGCGCAGACAGGGCATGCAGTGACATATGCCTTAAGGTCCTTTAGTAAAGTTGGCCACCAGAATTGATGCCTAACTAGGTGAAGGGTTTTAAGATATCCAAAATGTCCAGCCAACTTGTCGTCGTGGCAACGCTGGAGGATCGTCTTTCGCAAAGCCTCAGGGACATAGAGACGATCGTTTCGCCAGGCAAACTTGTCAGTGAAAGTTACAGTGTGTAGGTTTGCTTGCAACCAAGTATCAGTTTTGAGGTGGAAGAGCAACTGTTGTTTCAAGTCTGATGGAATTGGCAAGCGCAGTGGATGGTAGGGAGCCGGAGCGGCTTGGGGCTGAGTTTGTTGCGCTCGCGCCTGGCTGCGTGTCACAGCTGCCAAACTCAGTTGCTTTTCTGTCCATACAGTACCCTGTACCGTTGGCCCTGGGCCAGCACCTTGGGGTCTGCGTGATAAAGCATCAGCTAAAAAGTTTTTCTTGCCTGGTATAAATTTGAGGGTGAAATCAAAACGACTGAAAAATTCAGCCCAGCGAAGTTGTTTGGGGCTGAGTTTTCGACTGGTGCTTAATGCTTCCAAGTTTTTATGGTCAGTCCACACTTCAAAAGGGTTTGAAGCCCCCTCTAATAAGTGGCGCCAAGTTTCCAAAGCGGTTTTTACAGCAAAAGCCTCTTTTTCCCAAACATGCCACCGTCTCTGTTTCCGTGAACTTGCGAGAGAGGTAAGCACAGGGTTTTAAAGTGTCAGACTGGTCTGACTGGAGCAGCAGTGCCCCAATGGAGAAATCAGAGGCATCCACCTGTACCACAAAAGGCTTAGTAGGGTCAGGATGCTGCAAAATGGGTTCGGTAGTGAAGATTTGTTTGAGCACCTCGAATGCCTGTTGGCAAGTTGGAGTCCATTTAAGGAGCGCTCCTGGGTTCTTGGACCGTCACGTATCCCCCTGAGCTTTAGTTTTTAACAGTTCAGTAGGGGGGAGGGCGATTTCTGCAAAATTTTGGGCAAATGCCCTGTAGAAATTGGCGAATCCAAGGAAACTTTGTAATTGCCTCCTGGTACGGGGAGGCTCCCATGCTACAATAGCTTCAACTTTGGCAGGGTCCATCTCAATACCCTTTGCGGAAATTCTATATCCTAGATAATCGATTTGTGATTGATGGAAGGCACACTTGGACAGTTTAGCATACAACTTAGCTTTTCTCAACTTAGTAAGCACTTGACACACCAGGTGAATATGTTCTGACATGGTTTCAGTATAAATCAATACATCATCCAAATACACCAGTACTCCCTTAAACAGGTGGTCGTGCAAGACCTCATTGATAAGTTGCATAAAAACCCCAGGTGCCCCCGATAGACCAAAGGACAAGACTTTGTATTGGAAAGCCCCAAGATGACAGTTAAATGCTGTTTTCCACTCATCCCCTTCTCTTATGCGAATGTGAAAATAGGCTTCTCTTAAATCCAATTTTGAGAAGATTTTGCCTCTGGCCAGATGTGATAACATATCTTTGATAAGGGGCAAAGGATATTTATTTAATATTGAGACTGCATTGAGCCTGCGGAAATCGGTACACAGCCTCAACGAGCCATCCTTTTTTGGTCTAAAGAGAACAGTGGCCCCCACCGGGGAGTTTGCAGGCTCAATGAAACCCCTAGCCAGGTTTTTGTCAATGAATTTCCTCAGCGTAGCTAGCTCTTTAGGAGACATGGGATAGATTTTTGGGTGAGGTAATTTTACATTAGGGAGAAATTCAATGGCACAGTCTGTTTTCTGGTGAGGTGGCAAGCGATCTGCTTCCTTCTCCCCAAACACATCAGCCAGATCCTGGTATTGTTTAGGCAGTCCTTCTAGCGGCTGAAGTGTTTGTACAGTAGTGTTAGCCACCTGTCCTCCCTCCATGTCCTCTAACAAGTCCTTTTCTGGTACTTTATAAAATCCATCAGCAAACATTACAGTTCTATGCAGCCAGTTGATAAAAGGGTTTTGTTGAACGAACCAAGGCATTCCTAAAATAACCAAAGCCCCCCCCCCCACTGGAGCTATGACAAAAGGCAATTTCTCCCAATGGGTGCCCATCTGTAAAGCAACCAGTCCTGTGGAGTGGGTGACCGCTTTCCCCCCAGCCATGGTTCCATCCAATTGCATGAAGATCATGGGCCGTGGCAAAGGGAACGTGGGCAGTTCTAGGGCAGCTACAACATCAGGATGCATCAGCGAACAGGAACAACCCGAGTCTAGCATGGCCCAGACTTCAACAGTTTTGGTTCTAGAGCCCAATTTTACTTTGACAGTCATTGTAGGGAAGTTCCCACTCACCGAATCGTGGTCGCGCCTGGTTTCTTCCACCTGCCCTACGGCGCCCTTCAGGGCAGGTGGAAGCCTTTTCCCATCGGCTGGTCTTCTTCCTCTTCCCCAAACGGAAGGTCTGGAGGGTCAAGTTCAGCGCAGGCAGCTTTCATCTTGCGCGGCAGGGATGGCGATTTTCCTGATGCTTTCCCTGGCTGTTCCTCTGGTCGGCGTCTTGGGCACGACGTGGCACGATGCCTGTCTTTCCTGCATCTCAAGCATTGACCTTTCGCAAATCGTCATTCCCTTTCTTCCTCCCAACTTTTTGGTTTAGGGCGGCTCGAATATCCAGTGGCACGAGCTCCCTTAGTGACTCGGGTTTGTCTCAGTTCCTTGCTATGGGCATACATTTGTAGAGCGTTTTCCGCGCTGCCCACCAACTGAATCCACCCGTATAACGTTTTAGGATCGTCCCTACACAAAGCCCAATGGAGGATTTCCATCTCCAGCCCTTGCTTGAACATTTCCACTAAAGTCGACTGGGACCAGTCCTCCACCTTTCCCGCCAGGGCTTTAAATTCCAAAGCGTAGTCTGCGACAGAGAGGGTTCCTTGATAAAATTTTCTCAGGGAGCTTTTCGCTCTCTCTTGAGCCAATGGGTCTTCAAAGTGCTGTTTTAGTGACCACAGAAACTCATCAAAGTCCTCTAACTCCGTGGCCTCCACTTGGCACAGCTGTATGTACCAATCAGCTGCCCTCCCCTTCAGCTTGTTGGCAATAAAATTAATTTTGCCCTGTTCTGAATGAAAACTTCGGCCCCAATCCTCCATATAATGTCTAGCATTTGTAATGAAGAAGGAGAGCGTGGTAGGGTCCCCATCAAACTTCACCCCAAATGGTGGGAAAGTTCTTACCGGCTCCACCGGCTGTGGTGGCTCTGCAAACGTCAATGTACGTCGAGCCCCCAGTGGTGGCCGATCTCTGGATGCCCTCGACTCCCTTCCTCCCAATTGTCGGGGAGCCCGAATCTTACTTCTTCCCCTGAGTGACAGGGACCTCTGTCTTGGGAAAGCCAGCTGAGAGGGGTCCTCTTCCCAGTCCTCCTGTAGGGACCCCGGGCCCCTGGGGATATCCTTTAAGAGGGTCACTATCATCTCCATTTTGTCCTCTATTGCTCTCATGTGGGCAGGGGTGACAGGCTCT
The DNA here is from genome assembly GCF_035149785.1 of Candoia aspera. Classification (NCBI taxonomy): domain Eukaryota; kingdom Metazoa; phylum Chordata; class Lepidosauria; order Squamata; family Candoiidae; genus Candoia; species Candoia aspera. The sequence continues at coordinate 317,566,448 of NC_086153.1, forward strand.
TCTAAGGGTCTATTGGTCACCACCACCCTCGGTGATAAGGGGATTTCGGGTTCCCAGGATGGCTGTGGAGATCCCCTCCCCGGTGCTGCTTCCACTTCGGGTTGGGGTTCACCCCCTGTGGCGCCCTGCACTGCCAACAATAGATCATCCAATTGGACATCCCGCCTCTCCTGATGTGCTGCCCTTTGCGCTCTCGAAGTTGGAGCTAGCAGAGTCTTCGTCGAGTCCGGCTCTTCTTCGCTCCCTTCACTCTCGCGAAGCGGAGGTTCGATCATCGCTAGCGCTCCTCTTTACCCAAAGCTTGGATGGGGCTAGCGGAAATGATATAAATGATTCTCAGCTTTATGTAATGGTTGCCTAATCCCAAATAGTCAGTCTCACAAGCTCGGGCTTAAAGATAACTGATTTATTAAAGGAATAGTATGCAAATACAGAGAAAGCTGAGAATGAGCAAAAGCGCGCCAAATACAAACTTTAAAAGCCTTGCCTTCAATCCAGTCCCGCCCCAAGCACCCGTCAGCAAGCACCCCCTCCCAGGTGCTAGCAACCGTTACACGCGCCTGGGAAAGTAACCTTGAACAGGATTGCAAACCCAAACATACATTCCAAAGTCCCAAAACAAAGAAGAGAACACGAATGGAAAATACCAGCAATGAGCAAGCCGAGTATACACGGAAAAACGGTTTGACATGTGAGATGTTACGATGTTAACATAACATTGAAATGGGGAACATGACAGCTTTGTCCTCCATGATTTCTCAAAAACAGACCCAGACATCCTCAAACTCCTTCGCTGTAACTGATCAGATCTTGGAGACTTAAATTCTTGGTAACCAGATACTTCTTAACCAATGTTTTACTTAACTTGGGTTGCTGCTCCTTTTATCAGTGGTTCTGCTTAGGTCTATTTGAACACAGTTCCCTTTTGGGGAACTCAATTCCTCGGAAGTAATTGAGAAGGTCTCCCTATCGCCTCTTAATATCCTACCATCTTTTCCTAGCAGCAGGTCCTCCCTTTCTTTGTTTTTTCCCTTGTCTTCCTTTTTCTGCTGACAATAGCCAAAAAAGCCTTTTCTGTTGCCTTTAGCTTTCTTTGCATGTCTAATCCACTACCACTTCTCTGCCACAACATCTATAATTGATGGCCATCTAACCTCTGCTTAAAAGAATCCAGTGAAACCCACCACCAGTGACACTCAGGTGGGAACCAGTGGGCCAGAGTTAATTCCCTTTAACTGCATGCTTAACTGTTGTGCTAGAAGGGAACTCTTGGAACTGCATCATGTTATTCATGACAGAGCTGGCATGTACTTCCTGTGGAAGGCTGGCCTTCTCAGGCATGTGTCACTATAATAAAGGACATACTTCAGTATCAAAATAGATATTGAGATTCTTAGAAAGGTAAATCTGGGATAGATGTTAGTTATATCCACACAACCTGTGAAAAGAGCAGGAGAATTGTGACCCTAGGTAACTGTGGGGAACTCACTGGGTGAATCCTCTTAGGCTAGATTTGATTGTGACACACCCAAAGATCAACAGCCAGTCCAAGAGTGCAGTCCCCCTCATTTAGCGTAGCCACCGATTGAACAGATATGAAGTCACAGCATGAGCAGAAAGCTCCATAACTCAGAATACAGTTGATGTTTTATAGGCATAATACCCCAGCTTCAGTTCCTGGCTTCTCTGCTTTAAGAGATCTCCTGTAGCAAGGTTAGGAAAGAGCTCCTACAGAGATTCTAGACAGCTATCCTCAATTCGAACATCAACTCCTTGCCTGTATGAACAAATGGTCTGAGAGTGCTAACACCCTCTCCAAGCAAACATCAGAAGAGATTCCTCTAGCTAGCACACCTTTCCACTGCCTTGGCTTCGCAGAAGTCCATTAAAAGGGCTTTAAAGCATTCATTCATTCATGCCAACTAGTTTTATGCCACTTCATTCGGGCAAATCTAGGCAGTCATTAGCATGCATGTAAGACATTTTCTAAGCATGTGGCCAGTAGAGGGACTATCTGATGGTGTGAATAGTATGAGGCAGGCCTAGGAAGTACAACCCAACAATCCCTCTCACAAGTGCTTTCAGTGTGTGAGAGTGGTTATGAACCTGTTTCATGTAAGGCAATTAATTGCATGATGTTCTTTGAAATGCAGGAAATTTGGAATCAGGGACCAGCCCGTGTTGGAATGTTGAAAGGAAACTGCATGGGATGTTCTGACTGCTGAGTGGAAGAGAAAATCCAGGAACATGGGGAATCAGCATGCCTGAAAAGTAGCCCTTGTCTGTTACTTCCTTGTAGCAAGGAAGCATGCAACAGATGTTGTAACCGCAGCTTAGTATTCTACTCTTGATAAGTAAAATTATGCTTTTTCTGTGTATCAGAAAGTTAATGGTGCTCTTAAATCTGAATAGAAAAACCAACTGATGAGTGCCAGTTACTGATGTTCCACTGTTTTTTAAAAAGTAGTACATCTCTGCTTTGTTCTCCTAAAATAAATTTAGTGGAGCCAACAATAATATATAACACAGTCTGATCAAATGAACAAAAAGGAGTGAACAACCTGTGACCCCCAGCCTACGTGCAATCTCTAAGTTTCCTTCTTGTCCCCAGACTCCGGCTATGATATGTGGCATCACTTCATCTATTTTATAGTTGTCAGCCTCCAATAAAGTTCATTTGGGCCAACCTTGTCCATCAAAAGGTTGCCCACTTCTCCAGCGAACAATTATCAGAAGGTGTCAGCATGATAAAACAGAAACACTCATAAATTTCAAATCCGTGAAAAACAAAGTGAAGACACAGAGAAAGGAAAATAGCTGCAACATGTGCACAGCAAAGAGAGAAGTGATTTTCAGCTGAAGACTTTCTTAAACACACCGTATCTGGAAACAAATTGGATCCAAGCTTCAGTTAAGTCAGTTTTAATTGGAAGGACCTTCTACTAATTGGGTCTACCCATGGAAAAGGCACAACTTGTTGAAAGACCTGCTGGTTTTCGGATGTTTCAGATGGGAAACTGGAGCAAAGCTTCTGACTGAGAACAGAACAAATAGGGAGGAACATATGCTGGAAGAGCATCCTTAAGCCAATCTTCCTCAATGATAGGCCCTCTGAATGTATTGCGACTGTATTGGTAACTCCCAGGATCCCCAACCAGGGCTGGGTAGTCCCAGCATATCTGAAAGGACCAAGTTGAGAAGTCTGCCTTGACTCCAGCTCCTTAACTATTTAGAGTTTTCAAACCTGCACCAAACCTGGAAACAACTGACAACAACCAATCAACCAACCAAAATAAATGCACAGTTTGATGCTGCGAGAGCTGAATTTTGCCATTTCCAAACACTTCTTAAAAGCAGCCCCATTGGACAACAGGTAAAAGTCATCCATTAGCCCCTTTTTTTGTAAAAGAGAGAAAGGGGAGACTGGGAAATGGGATAACAAAAAGCTGTCATTTAAGTCAAGACTGTAAATTGTTAGTATCTGATAAGCAGATGGACACCCATAGACAGCCTGCCCCTGCTGTCCCAGCTCATTAATTGTTTCCTATCTCAGGCTAAAGTAAGAGCATGGAACTTGTTTTTGCTGGTGCCATTAACACATAAGAAGCCTGATGTTAGACTCATTGACTTTGAAATGGTAAAATCTTGAAGATATAGTGTGGCTAAAACACATGGAAATTCCTTCAGGTCCTAATTAGTTTAGTCTTCTGCCAGAGAAAGGCTGTTGGTGTAAATTATTCATAAGATATTATAGCCACACTGAACTTGAATTTCATACAAAATTATAATGCAGCTTCTCAAACTGGAAGGAAAAACAGCTATCAAAGGCCCTTGTGAAGTGGCCTCTGAAAATTGCATCCATTAGGGTGGGGAGAGGGAAGGGTTACCACATTATGCAGCCATCTACTGTTAGGATTGCTAATGTACGTAATTCCCTTTTGTTTGATAAGATGCTGTAACCCGGTCCAGTTGCACAATAAGAATAAAGATTTGAATGCCTTTGCAATATTATTTAAGAACACAAAAACATGATTTTAACCAAAGTAATACTGGATCTGGACCCTGGTGAATTTTGGAATCAAAGTTCAAGAGTTCTGTGGAGCAAAACAATACTCTTCTAGGTCAGTCGACTGTAGCTAGGAGGGCTCATCATCTGTCAGAATTCTATGCTTTTATCTTACTGACTACTAGGGGTAACAATCCTTCTTTCCTTCAAATTCTTTCCCAATTTTGAAGACAGAAATCTTTTTTATCAGTGTGTGTAATCACCTGTAAACACTTGTATCAAGATACTTTGAATGGGTTAGTTATATTCACAAATGTACATTCTGCTAAAAGGGGATTCCATTGAATAAACTGGGGGATTCCAACCAGGGTTACCTCCAAATTTTCCTAGTTGACTGAAGTGCAATTCAACTGCCAGAGACTCAAGGTGCACTAAAAGGAGCTTTGGGGCTGTGCAGCTGGATTTGGTAGCTTACACAGTGCAAAATCAAACTGGGCATGGAAACTAACTGGAAGCTGCATCAGTGAATCCAGCCATTTGGGGTCTTCTGCTATTGGGCTTAAAAAAAAAGTGGGGGGGGGAGATTTTAAATATCTAGTATCAGCTGTGGGCCTCCAGGGCATCTGTCCTAGTATGCAGTGCACTAGCAGCTAGCAAAGCAGCAAATAGGCTGCATGATTATGACATCAGAGACCTTAAGAGCACCTGAGAGAAAGGGCAAGTGAGGACAATTTAAATGAATAGGTAAACACATTAATAGGGAATGCTGAGGAAAACATATTGCCATTTTTCATTACTGTCAAAATATTCATGAAAACAAGACTTTCAATTTTAACAACAAGCATTCCTCTGTTCAGATGAAAGCTATACCATGATCTGTGAGAGCCAGTTTGGTCTAGTGCTTAAGGTGCTGGCCTAGAAACCAGGAGTCGGTGAGTTCTAGTCCTGCCTTAGGCATGGAAGCCGGCTGGGTGACCTTGGGCCAGTCACTCTCTCTCAGCCCAACTCACCTCACAGGGTTGCTGTTGTGGGGAAAACAGGAGGAGGAAGGAGTATTGGGCATGTTCGCCGCCTTGAGCTATTTATAAAAATAATAAAGGTGGGATAAAAATAAATAAAATAAATAAATAACTGAAGCATGCAACACTTGCATTAAAGAAAAGCATAATTGTACAGATGCATCAACCCTGGAGTAACATAGCTGCAACATGACCATCTTTTCTTTCCCTTCAGCTTTGAAGCAGTGTAGTTGTTAAGATGTCGGAGTGGCACCAGGGAGACCCAGGTTCAGATGCCCCCTCAACAACAGAAGCTCACTGGGTGGCCTGGGTCGGTCATTTTCTCTCAACCCAGCCTATCTCACAGAGCTGTTGCTGTGGGAGAAGTGGAAGGAGGAAGTCCTAGGTGTGCCACTTTGAATGAACAGTGAGCTCCTGAATCAAAGGTGGGATGTAAATCTAATAAATAAATATACCCCATTAGAAAATGTAACACTACATATTATGCAGAGTTCTGGCTTATTGATTTGCCCCTGAAATTACCTTTAGAGTATCCCTCACTGTGTAATAATCAGGCTGGTGACTGAGAAATCCTTTTTCCTCTAGCCCTGTGAGTCACACAGCCACATAATTACATTTAGGAGTGTTTGCATTTCTGTTCTTTCCTGCAGTCCTAAAGATTTATTCTTATTTATGGTGGAACTGAAGCTACCAGTTTGACATCTTTTGTTAGGCCGATATTTGTGGCCATAGGGATCATTTCTGCAGCCATGGGGACTATGTTTTTAACACCCTTTCTCTTTTGCCTAAATAGCTACATATGCTTAGATAATGACATTTAGAGAAGCAATTTTATTTCCTGGCTCCAACGATGTAAGTACTTTGGAAATGGGTATTGAACTGCAAGTTCTGAAAAATAACTATCAACACATTATTTTTCTGCCTTTTCCTTATTAACATCAAATAAAATATATACATATTTCCTGAAACTGTAATTTATTATGATCTACTGACAATATAACTGTAGTTGCACAGATAATTGCAATAATCTGTATGCTGCCCAGAGTCACCATGGGTGAGTTTGGCAGCCATATAAATTTGTTTAAAAAATAAATAATAAATAAATGTGATTTGCTTTTATAGTAGTTTAGAATTCTGAATGCTAGTCTGTGCAACTATTTTGCCTTTTTAAGTTATTTATGATTTTTTTTTGTTATATAGATAAACTAGGGTAATCTTCTCGACAACCCTGAATTGGCCAAATTGGCCAATCACTTTCTTTTTTGAATCATGTTTCCATGTATTTACAAATCTGTTTTGTTCCATTTTCATGCAATTTATTTTATATCTGCACATTCATATTGTATTTCTTCTGAAGTTATATATTCTTCATTTTGAAGTGCAAGTTGATTCATTTTTGAACTAACATTTGGATAATTGGGAAAAGAAAAGAAAAAACACATACCCATATTCCAAACTGTAGTGTAGCCTAAGAGGTATAGATCAGATGATTTTTTATAACCATTTGTGAAGATCAAATTTCTCAATCTTACCTCCTTTGTATGTCTCCTGTATGCCTTCATGGAAATTACTGTTTCAAAAGAATGGGGTTGTAATTTATAAGTAAATGGCTGAAGAGAAGTATGATTGATGATGATTACATGCCATCAAGTTGTTGTCAACTCCTAGTGACCATATAGATTTTCTCCATGATGATCTGTCCCTACCCTGGTCCTTCAACTCTCCCAATGGTGCACTCATCGCTACTATGACTGAGTTCATCCAGTTTGCTGCTGGTCATCTTCTCCTTCTTTCTACCCTTCTTATAATTACAGCCGTCTCTGGAGAGCTAGGTCTTAACATGATCTGTCCAGAGTAGGATACTTTGAGCCTGGTCATTTGTGACTTGAGTGAGAACTCTGGGTTGATTTGTTCAAGAAAAGAAGGATGAGATCCATGATATTTTTATGTAGCATACAAATGCATTCAGTATGTGAGGGCAAAGGAAAAGAGAGCATGTAAGGCATAAAGAACACTGGTTTTAGCTCTCTGTGGACCATAAGACTGAAGTTCATGTTATGTTAAGTTCAAAGTCTTGCTAACCTTACGGAGAGAAACAAGTTCAAACAAACAATAATCATTACCCATTTTACTGACGGAAACAGTCCAAAATCATAAAGGTCAGTTAAACAGACATTAGAAATGTTTCATGGGGAATATATATTACCTCCTAGACTTTTATGTTCATATATTTAGTATTCATAACTCAGCAGTAAACATTATACTAAGATCTTCCTTTTGAAGAGAAAGAGAGAAACTAAGCTGATGATACTTTTGCAAACCATCTTCTGCTTACATATGTACCTTTCAAACAGATGCAGATATTTCGAAAAAAGATCGTTATACATTTTTAGTGTACCAAAGGGTTCCTAACGACCATACTTCAGTTCATTATCAGGGCCAGAGATCAGGGATTGACATCATAGGGCACCTGCAAATGACTTCTGCCTGGCAAGGGAGCCACAGCTAACCCCTAATACCTCTTGATTCCCCTCCCCCCCTTTTTTAATGCTATTGTAGTTACTCACATGTCCTTCCCAAGCATGGAGAAAAGATAAGAACAGTTTCCAAATGGCTTGTTCTCTCCTTTTAAACCCAGGAAAGAAAACAAACTGGTAGTGGTGGTGGTGGGAAGGATGGAAGGCTCTGAGAACCATGCCTGTGGAGACAACTTTGTCAAAGTTTCTCAACCTTTGATTATAAGTATTGACTGCATGTAATAAGACTCCACTCTAGGTTTAGTCTAGATGTGGAGCAGGTGGTGCTGAGTATTCTCACATTCCAAGATTTTCCTTGAATTTTGCACTTCAACAACAAAAATCACATTTCAATCAATTACTTTCCATTTCCTCTTGGTTCCCTGTAAAGGCATTTCTCAGAACCATTGTTTCTCTTTTACTGCTTTTACTGATCTCAGTATCATTTGTTCATAAAGTTAAGACCCCATCACTAGTGTAGACATTTAGAGCACTGCATCATCATCATCAGTGTTGACAGATTAGATTAGATTAGATTAGACTAGACTAGACTAGACTAGACTAGACTAGACTGTGCACTTCTAAAGAAGAAAAATTGATGGAAATTTGCACAGAATGCTTTTCCCATAGATTCATTTCTGGAGCAGTAATTGGTTTAGCTCTCTCTACTCAAGCAGTCAAAGTATGGACAAGTGAGAAGGGCAAGTGAGAAGACCCTACTGATTTCCTGGAAATCCCTTGCAGCTTGGTTTTGTCAGCAGGCTTGGGGATCCCATGGAAGTGGAGAGCTTGTGAAATGGTTATATTGTGTGTAAGACCTTGAAGACACTCTTCCATGCTTTTAGTTATGTTTATGTTTTAATGGGCTAATGGTTTTTAAAGTTTTATTTTTAATTGATAGGTCTTTATTGTATGACACCCAGAGTCACATTCATGAGATGGATGGCTATATAAATTTGATAAATAAATAAATACATTTTCTTCAGATCTTAATACAGAAATAAGTTGACAACTGGATTAGCCTTCCCAGTTCCTTTTGCATTTGGTCCATTCTGCAAAATTATCTTGAAATTCTAATTACTAGATGAAAACAAAATTCTAGATATAGGGGACTCAGTGAGGGGAAGGTCAAAACTGTCAAGATGGCAGCCACAACCATGTGAACAAAGACCCGTTTTTACCTGCGCCATGATGGGGCTTCAATTGTACAGTGGTGGCTGCCATCTTGACTTCGTTGACCTCCTGCAGATACCCCTGCTGAAATGAAAACATTGCCAAAAAAGAAGAGGAGGAGGGCATCTGCCTGAATTTCACTTAAAGTCAGATGCCAAGATGATTTAGGGATTTGTCTGTTTGTTGAATGGAGTTCTAACCAGAGTATCAGGGCACCAAGTTCTCACAAGATAGATTCAGAGAAACTGTGAACATCAAAAGAATTATACAAATCAAAACATTAGTACAGTAAGTGTAATTTTAAAACCATTAAATAAAACAACTAGCATCTTAAACAATATGCTTCCCTCTGTCATGAGCAGAGTGGAAAGCTTGTTTGAGTTGAGGAACGTATTAGATTTCAATCCCATCTTTGTCCTAGGTCACCAAGGCAGTATTCCCTCTCCATTTTTCCCTACAAGGCTGAGCTGACTGGCTCCAAATTATCCAGTGATCTTCAATAGCTGAAATGTACTTGAACCCGGGTCTCTTTAGTCCCAATCCAATATAAATCATTATACCCCACTTAGCAAAAGGAAGGAGGGATCTTCTTAATGGCTACCTCCAAAGTGTTGAACTCAGTCACCATGTGTGGCCAGCTCCAGCCCTTTCTGGCCAATGACTGAATAGTGTTTTATTGAAAAAGGCTATGTGACAAGGAATGTTTAGCTAAACTTATTAAAGTTTTGAACTGCTGTTGATTATTTTGCATGGGTGTCTGTGGAGGTGGGGATGGGGATGTGGGGGGGGGGGGCAAATGGCAAAACTTGTGTGGTGGCATTGCAATACAAACCACATTACTTATATAGTTGTATCCAATATTGGGACAAAGATAGGAAAGGTCAGGGTTTGTGCTGGGAGATCACAATGTACTTTTGTAATGTTTTCATTATTGAGTTTGTACTGAATGCTGCTGTTGTTTCAGATAGTTCTTTTTTTTAACTTTAATTTTTAAACTGTGAAATGTTTTTGAGAATGGAAAAAGGAAGAGGACAATCAATCAATCAATTAACTAACCAAGCAATTAGGTCAAAATTGAGGCATTCTATCTGATACACATTTTCAGGCATTTCTTTTTTTCCTTTCTCATTCTCTCTTCATATCATGATGATTTCCTGCTAATTTAAATCAAACAGTTTGGAAATATTTGAACATTATCTAACTTGGCATCTGTATTTTGTTGGTATATTGTTTTCTGCTACAGAAATTAATGTTACCATGGTAATTGAGTACTTCCTTAAGTATCGGCAGGGTGAAGAGGTCGAACTTAATTGTCCTTAATTTAGGTGTTAAATGCTGCATTGCCTGGGGGAGGAACAGCAGAGAAGGAAAGGAGGCCCCACAACAAAGAAAGCCATCTTTGTTGGCTATGAACAAAGCCAGAGGAGCTACAGGTTCATAATGGGAGACAAATTAATAATTAGCAAAAGCACTTCTTTTGCTGAGCAAAACTGGGGGAGATTAAATTCTAGCTCTCCAGTTGATTTAACTACAATAGAACAGCAAGGATCTTTTGCCTAATGAGGACATTAAGCCAGAAAAGCAAACTGAAGATCTGTCTGATGAGACAGATGCTTCTCAGGAAAGTGATAGGAGTCAAAATTTAAGCCCTGTATTACCTCGCAGATCTCAGAGGAGTAATAAAGGCGTTCCTCCATCACGTTTTCAGGCTGAAACAGTAAAAGCTTTTCACATATTCACAGAACCTGAGTCCTTAGAACAAGTGAATGCTTTACCACCTGAGATTGCACAAAATTGGCATTCTGCCATGCGACAGGAGTTAGCATCCTTGAAAGAAAATACAACATGGAAACTGGTAAATCTACCTCACAATGAATGCTGTCTAGGTTGAAGGTGGGTTTTCAAACTGAAAAGGGATGCTGATGGCAAAATCCAAAAATATAAAGCAAGGTTGGTTGCAAAAGGGTTCACTCAAAGGAAAGATTTAGACTTTGAAAAGAATTTTGCACCAGTTACTAAAGGTGAATCAATTAGATTGCTGTTAAAAATTGCTGCACTCAAAGGAATGTCAGTTCATCACTATGACATTCAAACTGCATTTCTCTATGGTGATTTAGACCACAAATTATACATGCAGCAACCCCTGGCTATGAAAAAGGGGAGAATCTGGTCTGTGAACTGCAAAAATCAATCTATGGATTAAAACAGGCTGCTAGATCCTGGAACCAAAAATTAGATGAAAAACTGCAGAATTTTGGTTTTGAAAAAGGAAAAGCAGATCCAAGTGTATATGTGAAGAAAGACAAACAAGACTGTATGTATCTGTGCATTTATGTTGATGATTTGCTGCTGTTCACATCAACAGAAAAACAAAGGCTTGATTTTGAAGCCTGCATGAAAAGCCATTTCACATTAAAAAGCCTTGGAACAGTAACAAATTACCTAGGCTTGGAAATACACAGGGAGAAGGATGGTAGCTTTCTGTTAAGCCAATGCTGTAAAATTCAAAAGCTCCTAGAGGATTTTAATAGGCAAAACTGTAAACCAGTCTCTACTCCCATGATACCAGATTTTCAGAAAGACATAGCAGAAACTCAATTAACTGAGGCAGAGAAATATAGATCTGCAATTGGAAGTTTACTGTACATTGCAAATCACTCTCGCCCAGATATCTCAAATTCCGTGGCCATTTTAAGTAGACAGAGAAGGCTACATCTACTGGAAAAGCAGCATTGAAGAGGTTAATGAGGTATTTGCAAGGAACAAAGAATTATTGCCTGAAGAACAGAGAAATTGCAGACTTTTGCCGATTCTGACTGGGGAGTAGATGTCAGTGACAGGAAATCCACTTCTGGGATTTTAATTCAATTTTCTGGGTCAAGCTTAGGCTGGCATTCTAGAAAGCAAACACATGTTGCTCTTTCCACTGTAGAAGCAGAGTTTTATTCTCTAGCACAAACCTGTAACAAGGCTGTATGGTTTAAACAGTTGTTAAAAGACATAGGCATGGAAGTGAACCACCCTATAACTGTTTATGAGGATAATCAAGCTTGCATTGCAATGGCAAAATCTGAAGCCTGCAAGAATAGGGCAAAACATGTAGATATTAGATATCACTATATCAAAGACATGATAGCCAAAGGGGTAATAATGTTAAAATATTGTGAATCAAAAAACATGATTGCTGATATTTTAACCAAGCCTCTTGCTCTACCAAGACACAAAGAGTTGACAAAGAAAATTGGTCTGCATCTCATTCCGTAGCATAAAAAGGGGAGTGTTGATATATTGTTTTCTGCTACAGAAATTAATGTTACCATGGTAATTGAGTACTTCCTTAAGTATCGGCAGGATTAAGAGGTCGAACTTAATTGTCCTCAGTTTGGGTGTTAAATGCTGCATTGCCTGGGGGAGGAACCTTGCCTGGACTTGTTTTACTTTCAGTTTCCTTCTTTCTACACAGCCTCTCTTCCAGGTGCTCTCTGAGCGCAGCTTGTAAAATATGTTTTTGTGCTTTCTGTAAATACATTTATTTTTATAGAAATGCCTGGTGTGTGGTTTTTCTGATCTCTCAGGCCAAACGCTTTCCAGCATTCTGCCACATATTTTTCCTATTGTTCTTATTTATGTAATTATAATAATAAAACAAAATATATCAGCCAGCCTGAGTGGTGCTTTTGCACCATGGCAGCAAGATATACATTTTAACTAATGAAATAAACAGAACAATTGGAGGCAAATTTAGAGAATCCTGCTCAGAAAAGGCATGGAAAGGATTTCAACAGAAGGAAATTATGCCTCTCAATGGGATAGTCCATTTCAGCTTTAGTACTTGCTGGCCTATATAACTAGGGGTTTTCTTCTTAACTTCTCAGTTCTGATCTTCACCGGAGAAAGTTTATCCAAAGGAAATCAATTACTGATGGCATAGGCTCCTACATTCCATTCCTGAACCCATAATTGCCTCCAATTTCAGGCTAAAATTAACTGTTTATCAAATTAGTACTGTTTAGCACTGATGTACAGAAGCTTGCTTAGAAGATAGAGTAGCTGAGCTGAATGAGCTTCATTTTGACAAGAGCTTAGCGTAAGAGCAACTTTTCTCCCATAAGCAGTGGGAATTGATGATAGAAAGATGCTGCTGAACAAGCTAAGAATTTATCTGTATGCAGCCAGCTCCTGAGGTCTCTGAGCAAGACATTTAATGGAGGGAGACAGAAATATAAATCAGTGTTTAGAAAAAGTCTCTGTGTATCTGTGAGCTTGTTTGATTTTTCTTTTTTTCCTTTCTTTTCTGTTTCTGCCTATCTCACTGTCAGTAATAAAGGTATAATAAGGAATCAACCTCAACAATAAGAGACTGGAGAGAGGGATTGCTCTGTTCCTTTTCAAGGTATTCTAAAGCCATTATAAGATAGACAAAACAGACACAGGTTTCCATGCATATTTTTCACAACAAGAACTATAAGCATTATTCAATTTAGGAATCAGAGGTGTTTATGCAGTAGCCAGTCACATAGTTCAATATTTCCTAGACTCTATAATTTCAGGTTACAGGTCAAAGGTCTGTTTCATTTACTTCTGCAGGTATATGGCAACTGATAAATGATACCACCCTATACAATATTTCCACTGACAGATAGCATTTCCTGATCAACTATTTCTATTATCAGTGGACCAGCTGTCTCAGAGTTACAGTGGTAAAAGCCCTCAAAGAACCAAGACCTTTAAGTATGTTGGGGGCTATAATGTTAAGAGCACTCTACACTTTGACTGACAACCACTTTCATTTAAGCATGCAAAATCTCTGCTACAGTACATTGAGATCCAGGATAAGATATTGGGTTTGTAGCAGGGAGACCTAGGTTCTACTCTACCTTTAACCACGTTCAGAGGAGCACACTGGGTGACTCTGGGTGAGTTGTTCTTATACTTACAGTAGGTTGTTGTGGGAAAAATAGAAGCAGGAGTGTTATGTATACCCCTTTGAGCTCCTGAATGAAAGGTGGGATATAAATGTAATAAATGGATTAAGAAAAGGCAGCTGCTTCCACAGGAGATCAATCTGATCCCTAAATTTAGCCCTAGATCTCAAGGGATTGTTATTGCTCATCACCACTTGGAAGGAAAGCAAAGAAGACAATCAGCAGCAAGGTGGATGGACTTAGTTACAGTGGTGATGGGTGCACCATTGGAAGACCTAAAAGACCAGGTTAGGGACAGATCATCAAGGAGAAAATCTATCTATGTGATCACTAGGAGTCAAAAACGACTTGATGGCATGTAATCACCAATCATCACTGCTGCTTCCTCCAGAGGGATCAAAGAAATGGAAAAATGACTTAGTCTCTTCCTCCCAGTATAAACATGAGAAATGATTGGGCAAACTTTCTTGTCTTCCACAGCCATCCACTCTAGACATTAACAATGGGCGCTTTAATACACACATGTGAACCCAGGTGCATTCATGTGAACATAACAGTTTTGGTGTGACCAAGGGAATGCTCTTTTATAGCCTATGCTGTGATTCATGTGATGCAGAAAGGATTTAAAATCCCCTTTCCTTTCTCAGCTCACATGGGATGAGTTAATGGGCAGAGGCAAGAAGTTTAGTGTTCTGAATTAACTAGTCTGGTTTCCACAATGGAAATGATATACCAGAGATCTACCACTGTCCCATTTATGATTTCAAAACACAGCCTACTCTAAGTAGGATGAGACATATAGTGTGAAACAGTTTGGCCTAGTGGTTAAGGTGCTGGGCTAGAAACCAGGAGACTCTGAGCTCTAGTCCCATCTTAGGCATGAAAGCTGGCTGGGTAACCTTGGGCCAATCACTCTCTCTCTCAGCCCAACTCACCTCACAGGGTTGTTGTTGTAGGGAAAATAGGAGGAGGAAGGAGTATTAGGTATGTTCACCACCTTGAGTTATTTATAAAAATAATAAAGGTGGGATAGAAAATAAAATAAATAAAAATAAAAATAAATAAATAAGCCTTGGGAGGGTTGAATTAATTGAATACAACAGCTCAGCTCTTCCCAGTGAATCCATCCTTGCCATTTTCTCTCTTCTAAATTACTAATAGAAAAATGTGGTAATAAAATGCTGCAGAAAAACAAACTTAATTTTATGTTTTTTAGGAGTATAGAACTCTGCATATGCACACTTGTTGGATTGATAAAACATAGAATAAAGGAATATGCGTGCGGTTTAATGGTAAAGCATTGTTGCTGAAAAAGTGTTTTGATACAGCCATACAGTATGTACCACCATTACATGATTCCTTTTTAGCAGTATTTTATCAAACTGCATTAGCACAGCACTGCAGGTGAGAAGGAAATGCAAATGAAATGAAATTACCAAAATATCTGATGAACTGTACATGGGTCCATTTAGATTTTTAGAATTTTAGTATTAGTTCACTTCACAAATGAAGTGAGTTCAGTAAATAGCAAAAGAAATGGGGGAAATCAGGGTATTTCTAAATCAGTTAATGTAATCAGCCTTTGCTATGTTCAAAATAAGATTCTTTTAAAATCTATGTTAATTGGGGTAACATATTACCTCTTCCACTGTACTCAGGGTTATCAGAAAGCCTAATAATTTGTTTACACTCTCACTGAAATCACCAATATTACTTTTCAGTGGGATTTAAAGGATTCAGGTTGCAATTAGAAACACACAAACGAGGAGAGAAAGCCCACAAAATACAGTGGGACTTACTTCTTTGCAATTATTCACAGGACAGCACTGTCAGTGAAGGATGAACTGATCTTTGTGGCCCAGGCTGACTGACTGACCTTCATTCCACATGAATTGCACTTCTCAAATTAGCTTCTCAAAACAGCATGACTCTTCTATGTAACTGGGGCTGTATTCCCATCAGCTCTGCCAGTGTGGCTAATTATTAGCTATTCCATGTGGGAAATTCATCCTGAGGTAATAAGCTGATCA
This sequence comes from Candoia aspera, assembly GCF_035149785.1. NCBI lineage: Eukaryota > Metazoa > Chordata > Lepidosauria > Squamata > Candoiidae > Candoia > Candoia aspera. The sequence continues at coordinate 317,582,117 of NC_086153.1, forward strand.
AGCTTTGTCTGAAAGAAGCAACTCTGGCATACTGTACCTTTTTATTAAAGGAGAATGATTTAGATTAGCAACACATGTAATGATTGCTGTATAATCTAATTCTATAAACAACCCAACAGACGGCCTTGAAAAACAAGTGCTGCAAGAAATGAGATAGATGCTGTCAATCCCACATCTTCTTCTGGTAGCAAACACAAGCAAGTGCCTTTGCAGATAGGATGCACCAAGAATATGTATACCCAAACACACAGAAAAACATATATTTCAGTCTCGAAATGTATATGCAATTAAGTTATCTGTTTCTTTGGAATCCCATAGATTGACTTAACAGCTCTGCTAACAACAACTGCATATCTCAGAAGGAAATGCAGGGTTTTTCTATTCATGGTTCCCATAGTGGGAAATGAATTCTGATGGTATCTATTATGATTGAGAAGCACAACCAGGAAAGCGGGTCATCTGTATTGTCCTGTCAAATGCTAAGATAAAGCTTCCCTGCTTCCCCAAGCAGGTATATGCAGATCCCCTTTTTTTACAATACATTATACCAAGCATCTGTATCTGATATACAGTAACAGACTTTTTAGCATTGATAGAACACAGTACAACACAGAGTCACTTTTCCCAGTGGCTGTGTGGACACTGTGCCAGCTCTCTACCAAGTGTTGCTTTTCAAAATTCTGTCTTTTATACACACATGCACACTCATGTACCCTCAGGGGGCTTATAAAATTTCTGTGAGTCAGTATAATTTATGAAGATTACCTTTAACCGCTGAGCTGTCGATCGGAAGGTCGGCGGTTCGAAACCGCGCGGTGGGGTGAGCTCCCGTTGCTCGTCCCAGCTTCTGCACACCAAGCAGTTCGAAAACATGCAAATGTGAGTAGATTAATTGGTACCGCTTCGGCGGGAAGGTAACGGCGTTCCGTGAGTCATGCTGGCCACATGACCCGGAAGTGTCCTATGGACAACGCCGGCTCCAAGGCTTTGAAACGGAGATGAGCACCACCCCCTAGAGTCGGACACGACTGGACTTTACGTCAAGGGAAACCTTTACCTTTACCTTTACCTACCTTTAACCAGAACAATAGAAGTAATTCTGATATATCCTTTTTCATGATTATCAAATAGTTTGACAACTTACTTGCCATACCAGTGCTTTAGCTTCTTTGTCACAGATGGGCCACCTGTGGTCCTGAGGATATACATGGCCCTGAGCCTTTTATCTGTGGCCCCCAGAGCTCTGCCTGGCCATTATATTGCTGCAAATGGGTGGTATGGCATTCGGTCACTTTGAGCAGGAAACCCATGAAAACGATGTTTAAAATAGCTTTTGAAACATGGTAGAATTTCTCCCCCACCTCTAGGAAAACAAAACAAAAGAATCTTAGCCTCTCCCACTGGCATCCTCACCCCATCACTGTGGTCCTAGGTCTCCTTCTCAGTGCCTTGCACTACATGTTCTACATGCATCTGCTTTCTTCATTCAGGCAACATGCCACATTCATTAACACTGATAGCAGGGCTGGAAGTGTAACCCTATTGCTGGTAAACCTGTGAAGACCTTTTCACACACATGATTTGTAGAAGGGTGTATATCTCCTGAGTGCCCTGCATGATTTGTAGAAGGTGTATATCCCCTGAGTGCCCTAACCTGCTAGCTTTTATGGCCCCACTAGCTATACCTGCATGGTCTAAATCAGTGTTTCTCAACCTCAGCAACATTAAGCTGTTTGGACTTCAACTCCCAGAATTCCTCAGCCAGCAAGGGTGGCTGGGGAATCCTGGGAGTTGAAGTCCACACAGCTTAAAGTTGCTGAGGTTGAGAAACACTGGTCCAAATGCCGGCATTCTCATTTCTAGCTTTCATATTTTTTGGCAGAGACACTCTGGAACTCAGTTTAAGGCCTCACCCCATAGTTTGTGTAATAAGAAGCAATCCAAAGAGCCCATTAGCATACCTAAATTGGAGTCTTGTGTGGCAAGGGAGATCACAAAGCAATTAGCAATTTAGGATCACTCTTTGTCTTGCCTGGCTCATGACATCGTTTTAATCCTGAAAATTTTTGCTGTTCAATATTTATGCTACCCCATCAACTGTGTCCAAAGTGCTTCCTTTCTTATTCTAATGTAGCAACTATTGTTTCCTTCTCTTATCCTAATGTGGTAACCACTTTCATTTGGAGGATGTTTACAGCACAATGTATACAAAGTGCATAACTGTATCTATCATATTGTGAAATTGGAGGTAAGACACTATGATGTACGATACTTAGCAAAATAATTAACCAAGCCTGTCTAGGAAGAGCTGTATTGGGCTACAGAGCATGTTACCCATTAGATTTCAGTATGCTGAAACCAAAAGCTGCTGCATAATTCCTGGATCAAGCCCTGGTCAAAGAACAATGTGCAGATGAGCTTATATTGTCAAGCACAGATTGCAAAACCAACTTTTGTTTACATCTCATGCAATTTTTTAAAAAGGAAAAGAATGTAACAACGAATTAAATGACTTCATTTTGGCACTACACATTTTCCTTGGAAATAAGAGGTTTAGATTAAGCTAACTGGGATAAAAATTCTTATCTCAGCAAAGTATGGAAGCATATTTAAGATGGCAAAATAAAAGCCAAGATTCAAACAAACAAATAAATAAAATAGGGCTTAAGAGAGAAAAGAGCCAAGAAAGGAATATTAAGAAAGAATCAAAGACAGTACTTGCATACATAAATGCATATGTATTATTCCCTTTGGGCATAATGTATACAGAAATGTGTGCTTTGCAGTAAAACAATTGGGAATGAATGTCTATTGTATCTTAATGCTACCAAGAAAACAAAGCTTAAGCTATGCACTCAATTTGTCTTTCATGTCCCATCTCCACCCCAATTCAACCAATACAGGAACATCTGGGATCTTAAGGATACCTCCATAAAATAGAAAGCAAGTGTATTGCTTAATTTTTATTATTTTTGTGCTTAGAACAGGGTTATGGCTTAGCTATTCCTCATTCTGGCTGTGCAACATTTGTTGTTTGCCTATAAACTACAGGGAAATATAGTTACTGTTCGTGCTTTTCTTTCATTACAACTGAGTGTCAGGGAAAACCAGACACACATACAGAGTATTGCATTAATTGAGAAAATGGCTTCCAGTCCATTTTTCAGCAGATTTCAACATACAGAAGCTTTATTTGTATAGCCCAACATTGTTAACAATCCAGGGATATGGAAAAACAATTGTTCCCTTTCCAAGTTAAATATGCACTGAGGTAACTTTGGATGATAAAATAGAAAGTTAACAAGTGGTAGTAGCCAGAAAGGACATTCACAGTCATGGCATCCCACATGTGGAATTTCATTTTTACAAATACTCGTCTGATGATCTAACACTGGTGCCTTTTCAACATCAACAGAAGCATTTATATTCCAATGATTTAAAATATATTTTAACATATAGTCATTGTATATTTTATTTCTTCAGCAAAGGATCGTTACTGTCATGAGTAAGGATGGCGAGCAGGGGGCTCCCACCCAGACTGTCAAGCGCATGCGTAGCACTGAGGAACTGTTCAGCCATTCAAAGAGACACAGATCGGGACCGCCTTAACCTTTGGGGTTTATATGGCTGGGTTTTTCCCACGCTTCCTCAGTTTGTTAGGATTCTTGTTAAGTACTACTAATAAATATTAGAGACCAAGTCATTGTCTCAGTGTGTTTCCTGGTAATCAGGACAGTTACCTTGTCGTGGTGCTGGAGCTTGAGCACCTCAATGATGCCATGAGCTAAACCGTGAAGGGCCACCCAAGACGGGAAGGTCATGACAGAGAGGTCAGACTAAATACGATCCCTGGGGAAGGTAATGGCAACCCACCCCAGTATTCTTGCCGTGAAAACTAAATGGATCAGTACAACCAGAGATATGTCGGTATACCAGCGGAAGATGAGACCCCGAGGTCGGAAGATGGTCAAAATGCTACTGGGGAGGAACAGAGGATGAGCTCAACTAGCCCCAGACGTGATGACGCAGCTAGCTCAAAGCCGAAAGGACGGCTAGTGGCCGACAGTGCTGGTGGTGAACGGCGAATCCGATGTTCTAAGGATCAACGCACCATTGGAACCTGGAATGTAAGATCTATGAGCCAGGGCAAATTGGATGTGGTTATTGGTGAGATGTCAAGATTCAAGATAGACATTTTGGGTGTCAGTGAACTGAAATGGACTGGAATGGGCCACTTCACATCAAATGACCACCAGATCTACTACTGTGGACAAGAGGACCACAGAAGAAATGGAGTAGCCTTCATAATTAATAGTAAAGTGGCTAAAGCAGTGCTTGGATACAATCCAAAAAATGATAGAATGATCTCAATTCGAATTCAGGGCAAGCCATCTAACATCACAGTGATCCAAATAGACGCCCCAACCACAGATGCTGAAGAAGCTGAAGTAGAGCAGTTCTATGAGGATCTGCAGCACCTATTGGACAACACGCCTAAAAGAGATGTTATTTTCGTCACAGGAGACTGGAATGCTAAGGTGGGCAGTCAAATAACACCTGGAATTACAGGTAAGCATGGCCTGGGAGAACAAAACGAAGCAGGACATAGGCTGATAGAATTTTGCCAAGACAACTCACTCTGCATAACAAACACTCTCTTCCAACAACCTAAGAGACGGCTTTATACATGGACTTCACCAGATGGACAACACCGAAATCAGATTGACTACATCCTTTGCAGCCAAAGGTGGCGGTCATCTATACAGTCGGTAAAAACAAGACCTGGAGCTGACTGTAGTTCCGATCACGAACTTCTTACTGCACAATTTAGGATCAGACTAAAGAGATTAGGGAAGACCCACAGATCAGCTAGATATGAGCTCACTAATATTCCTAAGGAATATGCAGTGGCGGTGAAGAATCGATTTAAGGGACTGGACTTAGTAGATAGGGTCCCGGAAGAACTATGGACAGAAGTTCACAACATTGTTCAGGAGGCGGCAACAAAATACATCCCAAAGAAAGAGAAAACCAAGAAGGCAAACTGGCTGTCTGCTGAGACACTAGAAGTAGCCCAAGAAAGAAGGAAAGCAAAAGGCAACAGTGATAGGGGGAGATATGCCCAGTTAAATGCAAAATTCCAGAGGTTAGCCAGAATAGATAAGGAATTATTTTTAAACAAGCAATGCATGGAAGTGGAAGAAGACAATAGAATAGGAAGGACAAGAGACCTCTTCCAGAAAATTAGAAACATCGGAGGTAAATTCCAGGCAAAAATGGCTATGATCAAAAACAAAGATGGCAAGGACCTAACAGAAGAAGAAGAGATCAAGAAAAGGTGGCAAGAGTATACAGAAGACCTGTATAGGAAGGATAACAATATTGGGGATAGCTTTGACGTTGTGGTCAGTGAGCTAGAGCCAGACATCCTGAAGAGTGAGGTTGAATGGGCCTTAAGAAGCATTGCTAATAAGAAGGCAGCAGGAGACGACGGCATCCCAGCTGAACTGTTCAAAATCTTGCAAGATGATGCTGTCAAGGTAATGCATGCTATATGCCAGCAAATTTGGAAAACACAAGAATGGCCATCAGATTGGAAAAAATCAACTTATATCCCCATACCAAAAAAGGGAAACACTAAAGAATGTTCAAACTATCGAACAGTGGCACTCATTTCACATGCCAGTAAGGTAATGCTCAAGATCCTGCAAGGTAGACTTCAGCAGTTCATGGAGTGAGAATTGCCAGATGTACAAGCTGGCTTTAGAAAAGGCAGAGGAACTAGGGACCAAATTGCCAATATCCGCTGGATAATGGAAAAAGCCAGGGAGTTTCAGAAAAACATCTATTTCTGTTTTGTTGACTATTCTAAAGCCTTTGACTGTGTGGACCATAACAAATTGTGGCAAGTTCTTAGTGGTATGGGGATACCAAGTCATCTTGTCTGCCTCCTGAAGAATCTGTATAACGACCAAGTAGCAACAGTAAGAACAGACCACGGAACAACGGACTGGTTTAAGATTGGGAAAGGTGTACGGCAGGACTGTATACTCTCAGCCTACCTATTCAACTTGTATGCAGAACACATCATGTGACATGCTGGGCTTGAGGAATCCAAGGCTGGAGTTAAAATTGCTGGAAGAAACATTAACAATCTCAGATATGCAGATGATACCACTTTGATGGCTGAAAGCGAAGAGGAACTGAGGAGCTTTATGATGAAGGTGAAAGAAGAAAGTGCAAAAGCTGGCTTGCAGCTAAACCTCAAAAAAACCAAGATTATGGCAACCAGCTTGATTGATAACTGGCAAATAGAGGGAGAAAACATAGAGGCAGTGAAAGACTTTGTATTTCTAGGTGCGAAGATTACTGCAGATGCTGACTGCAGTCAGGAAATCAGAAGACGCGTAATCCTTGGGAGAAGAGCAATGACAAATCTCGATAAAATAGTTAAGAGCAGAGACATCACACTGACAACAAAGGTCCGCATAGTTAAAGCAATGGTGTTCCCCGTAGTAACATATGGCTGCGAGAGCTGGACCATAAGGAAGGCTGAGAGAAGGAAGATCGATGCTTTGGCACTGTGGTGTTGGAGGACAATTCTGAGAATGCCTTGGACTGCAAGAAGATCAAACCAGTCCATCCTCCAGGAAATCAAGCCAGACTGCTCACTTGAGGGAATGATATTAAAGGCAAAACTGAAATACTTTGGCCACATAATGAGAAGACAGGACACCCTGGAGAAGATGCTGATGCTAGGGAGAGTGGAAGGCAAAAGGAAGAGGGGCCGACCAAGGGTAAGATAGATGATATTCTAGAGGTGATGGACTCGTCCCTGGGGGAGCTGGGGGTGTTGACGACCGACAGGAAGCTCTGGCGTGGGCTGGTCCATGAAGTCACGAAGAGTCGGAAGCGACTAAATGAATAAACAACAACAACAACAAAAATATTTTATTTATGCAGTTGCATTTTATCTTGTTTTGGTAAAGTGCCCAGGAATACTTGCTGATTAATGATTGAACTCTATGAAATACACCCATTAAAAAATACCCGCGAGAGTCAGTCTGGTGTAGTGGTTAAGGCAACAGGCTAGAAACTGGGAGACCGTGAGTTCAAGCCTCAGAGTGAGTCTGAGCAAACTGTGGATTTCATCTCTGTTTCAGGGTGCCACGTTTGATATTCACAACCCTGCAAGATGGGGTAACCCTAGAGAAAAGCCACACAGTTATCTTGGATTAGCAAAAAGCCTGAATACCCAAAAAGCTAGAGTGCTAACCACAGGGCCACAAATGTAAGTTTCACCCAGGGAAGGGTATCCACATATGTTTGTTCATACAACTATGTCCTCCTGCTTCTAGATCAGTCTGCGATATTTTTAAATACCCCAACATTCACACCTCCTGAAATGTGTCTTTTGCATTTAGAGTCCATTGGAGCTGGGTGGCTAATAAATTCAAATAAAATAAAATAAATAAATAAATTTACTTTCCCCCCATGTTTTGCATTATAATATTATGCGCTGAGAAGAATATCCCAGAATTCAAATAACTGAAAAAATGGAGAGGTAATTTAATTGTTATCTGCGTATTATTTTAAGGTGTTTAAAATTATGGCCTGAACACTCCTCAAGAATCCCTTGTTTTCTATGTTCCATGTCCTATCCCTTTCACTTTCAAAGGGAAAATAAACAATGTTATATATCTTACAATGAATACTAATATGTGTGGCTCTGAATAGCTGTTTTTGTTACATTTATTGTTTCATTACCCTGTTCCTTTGCAGAAAAAGATTCTCACTTGATAAAAGAACATGATTATTATGGAGTATAACCAAAAAGCTACAGTTATGTATATATTTTATTCATATATACATTCCACAGAAAACCTAATCAAAATATAAAAGCTAAAGTACAATAGCAATAAAGCTGCAGGCACAATTTTTTACTTGCAACATTTATTTTTCCTTGGCTCCAGTTAAAATTAGAGGTGGGTGAATCTATCAAGCTTGATTTGGCTCAATTTCTCAAGTTCATTTTGTTCTGCTACTTCATTTTGTTTGTTTGTTTGTTTATATCATGTATATGGCCAGCCATCTCACAACAGTGACTCTGGGCAGTGTACAAAGATTAGAACCAACAGCTACAAACAACCACCCATGACACCGGAGGTAAACAATACATCCCCATCATAAAGTCACATCAAGAGCAGAGCCAGACTAACCTCCTGGCCCAAACCCTTGGGAGAAACACAGGTCTTCAGAGCCCTGTGAAAGACAAACAGGGCTGGGGCGATGCAGATCTCCAGGGGGATGATGTTCCAGGCACAAAACAATTATATGCATTTTATGCACATTTGTCTCTCTCTCGCTCTCTGTTTCTGTACACCCACATACATGCATTCACAGACACAGGCAGCACACAAGAGAAAAAGAGGCATATATGTTCTTTCCCCATGATTCACATTTTTGCAAACAATCTGCTTGCCATAATGCATTTTTATGCACTTTAAAAATGTGATCTGCATCAAAAAGGGAGTTACATTTTTCATGTTGAGATTCAGAATGTGCAAATTGGATAAATTCTCATTAAAATGTAAACAAATTTCTCTCCCATTTCTCATTAACACATTCATGTCTGTGTGTGTGCGTGCGCACATGCTATATTCATTGGGAATATCTCTGGGTGCCTCTACAAAGTATTGTTGTATATGGAATAGCTTTGTCTCTTTATACTGGCAGCTATAACAGGTTCTGCTTCAGTTTTCCCATATATTTTCTTTGCTAACTGTATTTGGTCAGATGAAGGAGCAATGATAACTAAGGACATGAGCTCAAATAGCAGGGTTGGAAAGGACACCTGCAGGACATTCTGGAAGCTGCCACAAGTAAACACTACTGGGCTAGATATAACAAGAGATTGCCTCCTGTACAGTACATCACAGTCATTCTCCAAAATAAGGTAAATTATAAGTGGGATCTGCACAGCATACTTCTGTTCAATATATCCATTCTTTTTCTTCTTTGTTCTTTAATTGTCTTGGAATGACTGAAACAACCCAAGCAGGGCTGTCTGCAGGGTGTGGTCAAAAAAGTAAACTTGGTAGCTGTGATGGTGCAATCAGAGCTCTGTCTGTTTTTTATGTGGGATTGTAGAGGAAAGAGGGAATGGCCTTGAGGGACAGGAGGAAGAGATGCTACCAAGACAACAGTCAGATAAAAGAGAACTGAGTCCAGGGCAAGAAAGTAAATGTCTCAGACAAGACTCTACGTAGTTCTCATGAACATAAAGGGAGGGAGTGGAAAAAACATACAGACTTGCAAGCTTCGATTACTATAGTTTTATAATAAATGTCATACTGGCCTACATGACATTGGATTCCTATTATAATCTACCTTGAAGGGCTGACAGTGATGCACATGGATGCTATTAAAAAAAGTCTAGGAAGCAGTTGTGGTTCCCACTTTAAGGCACTCCCTTGCCTTCAGAGAAATCCTTGTGCCAGGGACCTTCAGTAATTCATTTTCATCAACTTCCTAAGGTAACAGCTCTTCACCACTTTGCTGCTTATTCATTGCATTATGCAATTTTAATTGTATTGTTTTAGAATGTTCATTGTTTCATTATGGTACAGCCCCATATGTGCCTACTTAGCTGACAATCCAGTCTTGTTCAGTGGGACTCAGTTCAATGGGTCCCAGGAAAAGCTGTATAAAATTATAGCCTAATTCTTCCACATGGATGTACACAGATAAGGAAAGCAGAGCACAGAAGTACTTAAAACTAGGTGTTATGCCTATTAAATGTATAGTAGAGCTTGCTTTTCTTTGAAGTTAGCTATTTTCATTTCTTGTTCCTTGTTATTGTGGTTCTCCCAGGGCAGGATCTTTTGCAGAAGCACATTACCTGTCTTCCTTGCCATTTTGTGAAAGGCAACCATCCATGCACTAAGTGGTACACCTTTTCTTGCTGCCTGCAGAAGACCTAGAAAGACAGTAAAGCACAGTGTGATTTATGGGATACACTGCAGGAGTAACTTTGTAGGAGAACACCCAGTGGGAAGATGCTGTTTCTCATCAGCAGGATGCAAATATAACTGCCAGGAATCATTAGTTCTGTGCTTCATCAGATTGGGGTGTTTACTTGGCTGAAGGTATTGTTTGCATCATCTTTTCAGAGAGCAACATTACGGACAACAGCGTAAGACCATAATCATAGCACTGCTGCATCATCTTGGTCCCATATTTTGTTTCTCACAAGCAGATGTCTTTGGGGTGCTCACAAGCAGGAGACAGAGACATACCCCTTTCCTACCAGTGTGCCCATGCAACCAGTATTTGAAAGCATACAGCACCACTTTTAAAACATTGAGGTAAATTGAGCCTTCACACCAACAGCACTCAAAAGACTTGTCATCCATAAATTTATCTGATTCGCTTTTCAACCCACCCAAGTCAGTGGCCATCTCCACATTTCACAGGTTCAGTATGTCCTTCCAGTCAGCTTCATAGGATTGGCTCTTGTCCAATTATTTCAAGACAAAGAAAAACTTACCCCTGTTCACTTTCTTTATAACATGCAAGATTTTATGCACCTCAATCAGGTCCCAATAAACTGTCTTTTTTCCAAGTCCCAAACATTGCAGTCCCAACTTTTTTGGATGGCATCAGGTGAAGGAGGGCGGTACTGGACAATAACAGTTTTAGTCTGTACAGCACTTGGGAGAGTTTCAGAAGTGCATAATGCATAAAGCAAAGAGAAAAATTCTTCTTAAGTTGTGGTTTTCTGCTCAAGGTAATCTCTGGTTTTATTCAAGAACTTTGATAATTGCAACATGAGAAACCACTCAAGTATCCCAGAAATCAATGGCCTCCCTTTAGATATTGATCAAGGTCTGCCTGCCCTGCAGATATTTTCTCACAATCCAGGAGTTCAGGGTCCCTGTTAGAAGCTGCCACAGATAATAGAAACTCTCTTCTTGACACTTTCTCTGATTTAGCTCTTTTCTTCCAAGGGGGCAGCTGCATTACCTTGTTGGAATTATTGACTGACAGACTCAAGTGGCATTGCCTCTAGCATTTGCACATTTAATGGGTTTGGAGGGTGGGAAGCCATTAGAACGTAATGGCCTCCTGGTTTTTAAAATGCACCCCAGTGGGCTATACAGCCTATTTGTAAATCAATGAATTAATTATTGCAGAGATAAGTACTGTGCTTTGCAACAGAAACTCTAAGGTGCCTGTTCAAATGACACCAGTCAGTATCTCACGCCTTCCAAGCCCTCTCTTGCTACATTGGTTATTCCCCCCCACCCCATATTGTGCTATCTTTGGCCATTCTGGAGGTCTGGGCAACCCATGGCTGTGCATATCTCCCCACCACCCCAAGCTCATGCTGCTGAAATTGGGAACAAAATGGTTACATTACAGCTATGCAGTTTTTAGGCTGTGAAGGAGCTTATATTCCCATTTCCACCCTTATTTTTCCACCCTGGAAAATAAGGGTGGAAATGGGAATATAAATTCCTTCAGAGGTGAACTGCTCCTCTTCCCAAATTTAAACCCTCTGAAACCCCAACATTTATTACACATCACTTCCTCATCCAATTTTTTTGCCACAATAGCAGTGCTGCCAGGTTGGTTAGAATGAGAGAAAACAACTGGCTCTAGGTCACCAAATGAGCTTCTATGGCTGAGGATGATCTTGAAGCTGGATGTCCATTTCAATATTTCTGAGCACTAATTGCATTCTTTCGTGCAAGTGACACCCTTGCTTTGAACAGATATTCAATAGAGTGACATATGAAACTGATGCTCTTGCTTGCTTTTCAAATGTTTTCATTGGGGGTCTTCATTAAGGTTTTGACCTGATCAAAACTGGAACGTGGCTCTCAAATCCTTCCCCAGATGTCTAGAGTTTGTGGGGATGAACTAGCATACAAGACCTCATTCCTCTGAATTGGTCAGGCTGTACTTGGACATTAATAAACTGGGCCATGTCCAGTGGACAGCAATCAGAGTAAATAAGGGTTCTGGAAGAAAAAACGTATGAAGAACAGTTGGAAGCCCTGGGTATATTTAACACCAAGAAGAGAAAACTGCAGTAGACATTATAGCAGTCTTTAAGTACCTGAAGAGCTGTTCTGTAGTGGATGGTGCCAAATTGTTCAAAGTTGTTCCAGAAGACAAGACAAGGAATAGTAGGTTTAAATTACAAAGAAGTATATTTTTGTTCAACATTCCTAATTAGAAGAGCTGTTCAGCAATGAAACAGCCTGCCCTGGAAGCTGATGGATTCTCTTTTGCTGGAGATGTTTCAGCAGAGACTAGATGGCCGGCTGTCAGGGATACATATTAGTGGATTTTTGCTCTGGACTAGATCTCTAAGACCCATTCCAACCCTTACATTTTAGGATTCTATTACCAGTTAATTAATCAATCAATCAATCAATCAATCAATCATATTTACTGTAAACTTACAGGAATAAAAATAGATAGCTTGTTCAATCAGATCTATGCGGTGGCTATCATTTATAGCCTGATAAACAAAATGCAAAAAAAAAAAGCATTTTGAACCTTTTAATATCTAATCTATTTCTTTTGTCCCTATTTCTGGTATTGAAAGTTATTCAGCAAGCTTTTATGTTTTGCCTTATGTATTTATGTATAGGGCTGAGAGAGAGCGACTGACCCAAGGTCACCCATCTGGCTTTGTGCCCAAGGCAGGACTAGAACTCACAGTCTCCTGGTTTCTGGCCCAGTCCCTTAACAACTGCACCAAAATCCTTATATACCCAATTCCATGTATGTATGTACAGTATATGTATATATACATGTATATACACTACTCTTATTACATTCAGCACCCAACTCCATATCTGAGTTGGGTGCTGAAACATTAGACCATGCAAGGAATGTATAAATGTAAAGAAGAATGTTTATTGTAGATGTATTCATTTAAATGTGGAAGCTTGAACTGTAGGCTCTTCTGCATGAAGATGGCGAGATGTGAAGCTTAAAGAAAAAAAGCGACATATGAAGTGCTGTAGGGACATGGTAGAAGGAAGGATGCTAGAAATGTATGAAGAGTTATAAATATATGATGATTCTGAAATCTACTTTTTGTTGTTTCCTCTTATTTTTCTGACCTTGTTCCTTTTTCTTTTTCTCACTATTTCTTAGTTCTTTTCTGTCTTTTGTATAGTATTGCTTACCCTAAAAGGGAAAAGCATTATGGGTGTGCGCATATGTAGCTTGATAGCAACGCAGTTGGGAAACACTGTTAATTCAAATTACATCTCTCTCTGCAGGGTCCATGCTACATGGCATATCAGGCAGTAAGGGTTTTCCAGCTCTTTCAGTCTTGGGCGAGTGTTTCAGCATCCTTCCATGGGATATTCAATGCCTTCAGGTCTTGTGTCAGTGTTCTTCGCCATGTTATTCAAGGGCGTCCTTGTTGTCATTTTGTGTCAGGAGGAGTCCAACTCATTGCCAGTTTAGGGATCTGGTTGTTCTCCATGTGGAAGATGTGACCAGCCAATTGAAGTCTTCTACGTGCAATGATGTTATGAGGTTTACACGAGCTACTCCTTCGGAGTACCTCCTCGTTAGCGATGTGATCAAAATATCCGATCTTTAGAATTTGGTGGAAGCATCTCTGTTGGAAGACGTCAAGCCTCCTGTTGATACTTGCTGATGCCTTCCAAGTCTTGCTGGCATAAATAGCTGTCAGGATCATGATAGAAGTGAACCGATGGAACTTAATCTTCAGCGATATGGATGGCAAGGACCAGAACTTATTCATCCTCCAAAAAACAGCTATCACCTTCCCAATGCGGCACTTAACATCTACCTCTGCAACTCCATTCCGGGCGATCACACTACCCAGATAGGTGGACCTCTCCACTTCCTCTAACTGCTGCAGTCCAAGTACAATTCCCTGTAGTGGGGCCATGAAGCTCACATGCATGATCTTCCATTTCTCAGCATTTATCCTGAGGCCAACTTTATTTGCCTCATAATCCAAAACAGTCGTGGCATGTTGTAGTTTCAACTTGTCTTCCTTAAGCAAGACAATATCGTTGGCAAAATTCAAATTACATACAAATAAACAAACAGAGAGAGAGAAATAATTGTGTATATGTGCAGATATACATCCATGCATACATGTACACAGTGTTCTGGACAGCAGCACAGCCATAATTTTCCCATACAAATATCCCATCAGCTCTATTGCCATTACTGCACCAGATCTTTGGCAACATTTTAAGATTTCTCTGGATGTTTAACTAATGGAAGAGAGGGGGAAAAAGATCTAATGTAGAATAAGCTTCATACTCATTGCAATAGGACTTTGACTACTAAAAATAATTAGACCTAGAGGGAACTGTTCTTGCATATTGCCAGTGCCAACCATCTAATTCCTCAAAGCATGGCAATTTTAGCTCAAAGCATACTGACTCTCTCCCTGTAGGATTACTTATTATCATGATATATGCATGTTACTACCAGCTTTCTCAACCTGGTATGCTCCAGATATGTTGGACTGCAATTCTCAGAATTCCTAGCCAGTGTCTCCAAGGCCTAAAAGTTTCAGTTCCAACTTCCAACACATCAAGAGCAGGCTCATTTGGGAGACGCTACCACATATCTTCCTTGTACTGCAGAGGAAAGCTGACTAAAAGAGACTGTATCTTTCTAAGCCTGAAACAGAGAAAAAAATAATATTTTGAAGAAAGATACCTTAGAAACTAGAGTGCATGGTGCAGCAAATAATACAGCAGCCATGTGTAAAAGAGGACAGAAATGCCCTCACAGACAATCTGCTGACAGCTTGTAGAAAAAGGAGAATTTCAGTAAGTATAGACTTACTTAATAAGCACTAGAGCTTATTAAGGATGTTTAAAACAGTATCTTTAGATGGGTGTTCATCAACCTTGGCAACTTTAAGGTGTGTGGACTTCAACTCCCCGAATTCCCCAGCCAGCTTTAGGTGACCAATGATAGGAAAAGAATGTGGAGAGCAAGATAGAACCTTCCATTTTTCAAAGGCCAGTAGTAATGCAAGGCAAAGCAGCAGCTCCTTTCTCCCTGGCACACAGACAAACATGCACAAAAAGCCTTCGGGGATCTGCAGTTCAAAATTGGTCAGAAATACTTAGGAATAGTTCCCCCTCTTCCCCAAGCCATAAAAACACCATGATTCTTGGTATTATTAGAGGATCAATGATAGAATTATTTTGCTATCAAAGATTACTGATATCCAAAAGAATCAGTACAATTAAAATCATGCAGATCTTCTCCTAGTTTAGAATTCTCTTTTATGGCAACTAATTTTATCTAGACTGGGTAAGCCCCCATCTCATTAATGTTATTCTGTTGGTAGTCATTGACTGGATGCTTTTAAGGGCACTCTTTGATAACAGAATATAGCTTAGAAAACCAACCCTCCAACTCTTCTTCAGGAGGGCTAAGGCAAATTGTGCTCCCACAGATAACAGTCTTTCCATACGCCTCTCACTTGCAGATTGGCAACTAGTTGGGATGAGCAATGTTCTTCAGTTCATAGCAACATAAGGTCTTGCTGACCTCTATTTATGAAAATGATGACTGTGGACCGGATACACTAAAACCATTCAATTATTGTCATGTGACTAGATGTCCCCAACATGCTAAAACTGAATTATCAGAATACAATTTCTGTATTCACCTAACATGATATTTTATGCCCAAATAAATCATATTACAACTTAACATGATGGTCTAGTTTACACAAATTTCTAGACAACAGTTAGATTCCCACAACATGCTGAACCATGAAACACCAGATCTAATTTTAGCCAAGTCCAATATGTTGTGTGATTCCAACCTAAGAGATTTTATCCTTAGAAAAATTGTTTCTCTTATAAGTAGTGTGTATACTTACTTGCGCACTTGAGGGAATGATATTAAAGGCAAAACTGAAATACTTTGGCCACATAATGAGAAGACAGGACACCCTGGAGAAGATGCTGATGCTAGGGAGAGTGGAGGGCAAAAGGAAGAGGGGCCGACCAAGGGCAAGGTGGATGGATGATATTCTAGAGGTGACGGACTCGTCCCTGGGGGAGCTGGGGGTGTTGACAACCGACCGGAAGCTCTGGCGTGGGCTGATCCATGAAGTCACGAAGAGTCAGAAGCGACTAAACAAATAAACAACAACAAATACTTGTAGACAAGCTCATTTATGTAAGCCGACCCTTGAATTTTTAACCAAAATACCATGAAAAATGCACCACCTGTGGAAAAGCTGACCCTCAAAATTTTCATATGTTTCAATTTTCACAATTGGCTTATCTACAGGTGGCACATTTTTCATGATATTTTGGTTAAAAATTCAAGGGTCTGCTTATCTGCAGATGGGTTTATCCATGAGTATATGTGGGATATAGAGGTACTTTAAAAAAGCTGAGGGAAAATCTTTATTGCAGATAAGCCCAGCTGTGGATAAATCAAACCCAATTTTGGATGTGTATTTTGGCACCTAAATTCTCAGCTTATCCACAAATATATACAATATCTGCTGACATCCGAAAAATAGTATCTTCAAAATATACCATTTCATAATTAAAGGAAAAATCCAAAGACAGCAGAGATCCTGTTATTGGGATGATTTGTTGCCCTGTATTACTGACATTCACCCTTTTCTAGACATGATTGCAATTCCCCTAAAGGACCAACGTTATTTTCCAAGAGAGGGAAAGATGCTATTGCTCATTAATCCATCCATGTTAGTAGAAGAACAAGCAGTTTCTGTGGCTTAGAGTACCTTTTACAAGCTACAACCCTCCCTAAAAAGGGATAGCCTTGCTTGCATTACCTATTCAGGAGTAACCTTCCATCTAGCTTATTCCAAGCCATCTGGGTACTCTGCAGATGTAGGAACCAAGTCACAGAATTCCCCAACCAGGATGAGTAATTCAGGGAATTCTAGGAGTTGGTCCACACATCTGGAGATCATGCAGGCTGGGAAAAGTAAAGTAGAGATTCTCTTAAAATCAATCTGGAAACTGCAGTTGGTAGAGCATATGGCTACAAAATCACTAATTGGAGCTGGCTAGTATGAACATTATGTGGGTAATTTATCATTTTTGCTGGCTCCCAGTCTCTCTCTCTCTCTCCCACTTGAAATTGCTGGGTTTAAATTTAAGCTCTCTCACTGCCTGGAGCTGTGGTATTTGAAGGATCACCTCTGCTCATACGTTCCTATTCAGACCTAAAGAAATTTGTCTGAGGCCTCTTTTCTGATGCTCCTATCAAGTGGCAAGTGTTTGCAACTGAGGCCTTTCCAGTAGTAGCACTTCTATTGTGGAATGTCCTTCCAAAAGGATCTGCCCCTTAGGGCTCCAGTATCTTCACTGGCTACATGCTCCCAGAGCAGACTCTGATTGGTTCAGCTTGCTCCTAGACAGGAAAAATGCCTCACTTTTTTCCATGGTGTCAGGGCAGCCACGCTCAGAATAAGACTCAGACTCACTTAGAAGGTCTAAGGATTTCTGGTTTTATTTGAACGGTGTGCGTGCAAAGAGAAAGATGGGAATCCTTATGTGTTGCCAGGGTGCCCTGTTTATACTTTGCTGGCGGACGTCGTGCTTCTCCACCCTCGGGCCAGGACCGGATGGGTGCTTGAGACCTCGATGCGTCAGCTGATGGGCAATCCCGGCGATCTCCTTTGTCTCCCTGTCTTCGTCTGGACCGGGTGCATCCCCTGAAGGTGTTTCCCCGATCTTCTGATAGGCGTTAATTACTGCCTGATGGGTGCTCCCATTATGTTGGGCATTACTCTGTGGATATGCGTGCCTGAGGGAGGTGTGAATGCATCCCCGGGGGACATGGGAAGGCGTTCCCCTTGCCTTTTGATGGGTGCTAAGTTTGGTCTGAAGGGCTTATCTATTGTGTTGGGGGTTCCCTTCTGGATTATGGGTGCTTGAGTGATTTAGGGATTATGCTTATCCCTTCCTCTTACCTAATGTGCATGTTCCCCGTTGTGATGCACATATGCCTTGCAACAGGAACATGACACATGGCAGTTTTCACTAATCCAGCTGTCTAAACCAGGTTTCTCAACCAGGGCTCCATGGAACCCTAGGGTTCTATGAGAGGTCACTAAGGGTTCCTTGAGAGAGCATGATTTATTTAAAAAATTATTTCAAATTCACTCAACTTCACAGTAAAGAGGCAAGTTTCATTCTTTATTTTTAGTTTAAGAACACTGTCAATGTATATATATAGGCCTACACATGAATATAATAATTTTGTAACTTCTGGCCTATATTTGAGCCTGAATGTGCAGGGGTTCCCCAAGGCCTGAAAAATGTTTCAAGGGTTCCTCCAGGGTCAAAAAGTTAAGAAAGGCCGGTCTACACTAAAACAGTTTTGTCTGGTGGCTAGCACAGAGGATTTTACATCTATTGTGTAGCCATTGCCTCATCACTGCCACTAGCATCTTGGAGATCATGGGCTGGAGTACAGGGCCCAAAACCTGCACCCACATCCCAACACTAGTGAGGCCAGAGGCCCCATCAAGAAAGTCTAAATCTATATATTTTAAAGTTGGGAAATGGCACACATTCACCACCCTTCTTCCTCTTGCTCCTCCTTCCTCTTTCCACTGTTATTACCCAATTCATGGAACTTGCAAAGGGTCCTGACTGGCTATTTTAGCAAACAGTCAATAACAGTTCTGAATTTACTTTGCAGTTACCAACCTCAGCTATCCTGGATCGATAATATTGTACAAAATTACTACAGGCAATCTTCTCTATTGTTGTTGTTGTGCCTTTGAGTTGGCTTTTGGCTCATGGTGACTGCCTGAACAAGTCCCTGCAGTTTTCTTGGCAACATTTTCAGAGTGGTTTGCCACTGCCTCCTTCCTAGAGCTGAAAGAGAGTGACTAGCCCAAGGTCACCCAGCCTCATGGTCTTCCGGTTTCTAGCCTAGTGCCTTAACCACTACACCTCATGTTCAATGTTTTTGAATGTTTTTGAATGTTTTCAAAACATTCAAAGTTCCCCAGTGTTTTAAATTAAGAAACAAAGATATCAGATGAAACATTTATGTTTACTAGCAGAAGATGGCAATAAGTATAGCTTTGGTAAAATAGCCAAAGTTTTAAACTCTGTTCTTGTTTAGTACACAGGAAATGAAATGCATGGGTTAATAAATTTTGAGGATTTTCAGAGAGCTCCCAGTTCAAGTCTCCAGCAAGTTAAGCTAACTGCTGCTAAATTTCTGCTAGTGCTGGTGCCACCAAATGCATATGCTGTCCTCATCTAGTAGCACAAAGAACCATCTTCCTAGAATGGTACTTTCATACCACACATGGAATCAGGTCAGTGGTGGTCCCAGTATAGGCAGACTTGGAAATCAAGAAATTCCTGGTTAAGCAGTAGACCACTGACTTCCCCTTTGCATCCAAGGGTAATCATGGATGCCATTTATTAATTTAATCTTGCCACATCACCCAAACTCATAAGGGAGAGTAAGTCTTCTCTTCCAATCTCTGCCAGGTGTGGAAGGCTAGAGAAAACAGGACTGCTCCAGACACATATTTTTTACACACATCCACCCACCTATACAAACACACACACACACACATACACACACTAAAATTATTATTAGGCATCCCTAAGAGACAATGATCTTAACCCTCAATTGTCAAAGACTTTCTAAATATCAGGAAAGACGCCACAATGCAGATTTCCTGGGGAAATCCACATCTCCAATCTCCCAAGGGGGAACTTACACAGAATGTGTGGATCAGATAAGTAGGTTCTACTTGAAGATGGTCCTGCAGGTAATTGAGTGCCAAGCTGTGACTATATACTGTATTGGGCCAACCCTTGGATTATTCAATTGTGTGATACTTGATCACTTGGTAAGTCATTTGCCACAGTTCAGCTCCCAGACTAAATCACATTTGTTCTGCACATACATGCAAAGTGCATTTAAACCCACAGGCATGTCTAGTACCAGCAAAGAGAGTGCAATGCTACTCTGCACTCCTCTTTAAAATGTCTGGGTTCAAGAGCTGCTATTTTAATTCCCTACAATGCCCTGAATGACACTATCTTGTGAGCACTGTGGTTAATTTGTATGGTGCTTCTGGTCCCAACTGTCAGGCACTGTTCCCAGATAAGCTGTCTGGCATGCAACAACTAGCCAATGCATCTACCTGATGTAAGAATTATGACGTTGCAAATTATTTAGGTAAGAAGAGCCCTCCACCCTCATTGCTCTAACAATGTTCATCTTGGCTCCAGACTAAGACAAAATTTTAACATGCCTAACCTGATTACCGATTTTTGTACAATATATTGAACCATAAATTAGCAAAACAGGTTGGGGTTATACACATGCTAAGCCATAACAAAAAATAAAAATATCAAATTGTACTAATGCATCTACAAGGCTTTTTCTGACCTAGCTGAGCATGGTATGTGAACATAAACATTTAGTTGTATTTCAGATCAGAACCTATGGGCTTGCTCACAGTGAGGCTTAGAGGTAGCATTATTATCCAAAGAATAGTAGTCCAGCAAGATTGATAAAGGGCTAACCAATATAGTGTGCTGAAAGAATGTCTTCTTCTCAACTATAAAACTGAACCAATATGAAATCTGTCCACTATATCTCTGTCTCAGCTCCATCCTTCCACCAGCATATTGACTACGGGTTTTTTGCCACTTGCATCTACTGTAATTGGGGCACAAACGTGCCTGGCAACCTCTTCTTTCTGCTGTATCCTTATGATGTTGCCCTCTTTTTGCCCCCAGATCATGAAGGAGACCAGCTTATGGCAGCCATAGTAACACCAAGTTACCGTATAATTTTCCCACTGTCCATGAGAAACCTCAAGGTGGGTAAAATCCATGAGGCTTTTTCATCCATTGCTCTAAAGGGGAGTCAGGTGACTGACAGTGATAGAGCAACAGAGACAGAATGGAGAGGCCTTCGAGCTCTTTCGTCAGAGCTTTCCGAAACATTTTAGCGGCCATTCTCTTAAAACAGAATATTTTATTTATTTGGAGAATTTCCGATTTTCAAAACGAGCTGCTCTCAAGCATGCCTACAGTCTAATATTGTTACTCAGTTATCAGAATGGAGATGGCCAGTGGGGAATGGGAGTTTTATGCAGGTGCAGTTCTCTGCCAAGTCAAGGATAGGTGAAGAGTGCTGTCCTTCAGGAGTGGGAGAGGCCTTAAGACTCTTCGGAAGATTACAGAGATAATATATGCACAATACTTTCCACCCTTGAAAGAGTGAAATCAATGCCAAGTATCGTACCCCAGAGACTGCCTGCCTCCTCCTCCTCCTGGTGAGCAAAACAACTTTGGTGGAATGGGATGTTAATAACTTTACAACAGTAACATGTGTCTATTATGATTTACTAGCTAATATAATGCTTTTCCTACAATGTCCTTTTTTGTCTTTTCTCATAAGCTGAGCAATTTTTACTGGAACTCTTGGGCTTCAAATACTTTATTATAAGCTGGTTATTTTCAACAGTTGCTATAATTCTCAGGCTAGCGTGGAAGACGTTTGGCTCCCAAAGCCAGCTTCTGGAAAACTAATCCTGTATGATGGAAAGCTATACCTCTTTCAGCTGGGACGTTTTTCCCAACCTGTTTACTTAATTTAAGCCAAGTTTCCATGCCAAGTCACACATACTTATGAGTGCACACACGTGCGCACACACAGAGTGCAACCAATAGCTTTATGAAGCTTCAGACAGTTCCATCACACCTCTTCTCCTTTCCTTTGTCTCTCTCCCTTTTACCTGGGCTTGGAAAGTTCAAAACAAGGACACCAGCAGCTGTGGAAGCAGAAAGAAACCCCAGTGCTGGCAGAATCAAAAGCCTCCACACAGATTCAGTGCCATAGTTCAAATTGAAAGTGTCATAGAGGGCGACCCCTAAGGGCCCTGTTTTGGGGGTAAGGCTTTCAAAATACTCATCATAATGGCTGCAGATGGCACCTGCCAGTTTTTCACAGCTCCCAGCCACAAACAGATGTCTTTGTTACATGCAACATGACCACATGTCACAAAATATGACAGGAAGCAGAAGCAGAGAAGGAAACAGCACATCCATCCATCCCTCTCTCCCTTCCTCTCTCTGCCCTCCCGCACCCCCAACCTCTTTTAACTCAGATTGACTGGCAAGCCTGCATTTTTGCTCCAGGCATTGAACTCTTCTATGATGCCTCTTTGAACAGCAGACGGCTTGCTAACCTGCCTCATGTGGGTGTTACAAATGGATTAGCTACTTCAGGCTTAATTCTGTACAGGAATCACAACTATTCTCACACGTCTGGGCTCCTGGGAATGCAGGAGGAGGCTTCTTGCAACAGCTCCCTCCCAGGAATTCAACCAGCAGAAATGGCTGTTCTTTCATGCTAGCTAAACACCCAGAAAATGTGCACTTAGCAGGAGACAGAGGACACTCATACCATTTCTCATGCTACTCAGAAGAAAGATAGATCTAAAGGGAGAAGAGCAACTTGATCCAAGCCCCCATTGGCTTAGCAGCTTTTTTCTTCCACTGTCTTTTTCTCCCATGTTTTCTTGTTTGTTTTATTTTTGCTTTTATACTTTCCTTCCCATTGTTAAAAGAAGGAAAAGGCATGCAAGCTGCAGGGCTGACATATGTTTCAGTCTGCTTGGGAAAAGGGGTGTTCAGGGATTAGAGAGGTTATGGATTCTATCGATCAAAGTTTTCTTGGTAATTGGCCCCCGACAAACTTGATGAGTGCCTCTTTTGGCCTCCACAATTCTTTATTCTTTATTATGGTTCTGCAGCAGGTAGGGAGGTGGGTTGCAAGACCAAAGCTCTCCTTCCATGGTTGGACCTCAGTCTCTATCTTCAACAAGAGATAACTGAGACACTCTCTGGCCTTTAGGGCTGTCTCACAAAGAATATAAGACTATTATTTTCCTTTGCTCACAGTTCCTGTCCAGGTGCAGAGTTTGATTAAGATATTGTTATTTTTTATTAAACTCCACTCAATAAAAACATAACTTCTATAGAGCTTCCACATCGGACGAAGCCTTCCTATGCATATCGAGTTATTATGCTACTCACAACCCTGTGAGTAAATCATGCATGACAGATGGCATTGAAGCTGCAAGGGAGGGTTGAGTCTACCACACTGTGAATTATGCAACCAACCCAACATGGAATTTCTCCTTTTTGTGTCTACCATTCATGGAACTCAAACTTATTCAGAGAAGAGATTCCTTTCTTTCCTCCATTTGTCTGCAGAAGAAATCTTTGTCTCCCCCTTATATTCATCCAACAGAGGATGCTGCTTATCCTCATGGCTCCACAAGAGAAGAGCTGCCACAGGCTGGCTTCTTTGGGCTGTGATGTGGTCACACCTGGGAGAAAGCAGCTCATCTCTTTGTTCAGCCAGGTGAGTACTGTATGGGAAGTATAAGATCACTAAGACAGTGCAGATGAAAGATAAAGCAGCTGGACAAAAGATGTTTTTTTTAAAAAAAATTGTCCAACATTCTTACCAATGTGAAAGACAAGCTGGGAGGCTGAGATGTGGCAAATACAAACTCCTCCAAGCCCAGGAGAAATACACTGGAATATGCTTGACACATGGGGATAGAATAAAGCTGGTCCTCTGATAGTAGCCAGAAATTAGGATATTTTGCTGTTTTCAGTGGTTTGCAGCTAACTCAATGTGAGCATTGGAGGCAAATACAGCCACAGAGGCTTCTTAAAAATATTGTGTGTTAGGATTCCTTATCTAAATCTACCTTGCAAGGTCATGGCACCAGAGACATTTGTTTGGAGTGTCTTAGAGCTTTTCTGCAGTGCTGGATTGTCCCATCACAGTTCAGGTCAGCAACCTTTTTTGGATGACAGGAACACTTGATATTGCCCTGTACTCACCTTTAACCACTGTGAAGGTGACCTCCAGGTACATTTTCCTGTCAGTTTTCAAAGTACTGTTTTCTATCTGTCACTTAAAGCTCTGCTGTCCATTTGCCTGTGGCATGTTACTGTCTTCTGGGCCAACCCCTACACTCTACTTTGAAGAGGCAAGAATGGTTGTTCATCTGAGTCAATGGTTACCACAGTCTCTAATGTCTTCTAAAGCTACTGCATCAGCAGTTCTGAAGTAGCATCATGGTTATAATACTTGCCTAGCATATAGGATGTTGCTGGTTTGAAACCCAGCAGAAACCTTAAAATACTCTTTTTCTTTCCCTAAACTACCAACTTTTCCAGTTTTTTTTTCCAGTTCAATCTGATGGTAGACTGTTTCATCATTTTTCCAATCACTTGAGGTAATTTCCAGGTTTTAGGTTTTAATAGGTCTAGCAGTGTAGATGAACTGTATCCCTGAAATTACTTCTGGAAACTGACCGAAAAAATTATGAAACAATGCAAAACCCTCATTTCAGCTGCATTTTGAACCAGCAGCATTTTGTATAATAGGCAACTTTTATAGCCATTGCATTATTGCAGGACTACTGCTAAAGGAAGCTTTAGAAGACATAAGAGACCAAAAGGGTAGCAAGTAAGGAATTTTATTTTAAAGCTGATTATTGTGACTGCATGCACTTTGATATTTTAACCTGAATATATATATTCATATTCATATTCATAGTATAGACATAAATTTATAATGTCTTGTATGATACAGAAAAAGATTGGCAGTTGCTTTCTTGGTGAAGAAGGTAAAAAGGCACAGCAGCAGGGAAATTATCCAGCACTTCATGACCTCCTGACCACAAGGGGACAGAAGATGTCATGAGTGAGGATGGCGAGCAGGGGGCTCCCATCCAGGCTGTAAAGTGCATGCGTAGTACTGAGGAATTAGGTGGCCATTCAAAGAGACACAGATCAGGCCCGCCTTAGTCTTTGGGGTTTATATGTCTGGGTTTTCCCACGCTTCTTCAGTTTGTTAGGATTCTCTGTTATGTAGCAGTAATAAAACATTAGAGACCTATTCCTGGTCTCAGCATGGTTCCTGGCTGTTAGGACAGAAGAATTAGACAGAGAGTTAGGGATTATTCATTGTCTATTGCTCTGCTTGCTTTTTGTTTCAGAGATTACTAATGTAAGGTCACTTCCTTCTACTTTTCTTCTCAGACACAAACACACGGAGCACATGGTCTTGAACTCTTCTCCTGGTAGGATGTGATCAGCTACGTGCTAGGCTTTGCCTATCCCTCTAATGTATTGCTTGTAAACAAATCTCCTTCTGCAACAGTTATAAAGCCAGCTTAAGTAATCCTTGTTCAACTTAAAGTACCTCTCTCAGAAATTCCCACAGGCACTGTGGTGGAATGTGAGGGTGACCTTGGAAGATGGGGGAAGAGATGCCACCTAGAGAAAGATCAGATAAAAGAGAAGGGAGCCCGCAACAGAGTA
This sequence comes from Candoia aspera, assembly GCF_035149785.1. Taxonomy (NCBI): domain Eukaryota; kingdom Metazoa; phylum Chordata; class Lepidosauria; order Squamata; family Candoiidae; genus Candoia; species Candoia aspera. Next base: position 317,607,541 of record NC_086153.1, read on the forward strand.
ACGGTCAGAGAAAGAAACTAAGGAAGGACCTGCCCTAAATACTCAGGCAGTAAATAAGGAGGGTGGGATATATGTACTTTCAGACTTGCAAGATTCTGTTAATGTAGCCTTACGATAAAGTAGAATTAGCTCATCTCGTCGTGTTTCCTGTCTGGTTTACCTGGAATGGCTGACAGGCACACACAGAGTCCATCAGCTACAACACATGGCACAAAACATACATAAAGTATAACATTAATAAAAGATGGACCATGCCAGACAAAGTACGTTCAGTTATTTTTATGATATGAAAAGAGTATAAATCTTTGAACTTAATGCCAAAATTTCCACTGTATTGTTATTTGTAAATAATATTTTTTAAAAAAGGAAAAGAAGGGAAAAAACCTACTAAAATATCGTAGATAAGTATTTGGTTTCTGCCTTCCCCCTTCTTTGTACTCCAACCAATTTACAGTATTTATAAACATAAACTTTAGAAACCATACTCTAAATATTTGTATTTCCCTTGCTGTGTGAAATATAGCATATATGGAAGCCATTCTTGCTTAAATTTATTTAAACCTCTATCAATTTTTGACAACTGCAGCATTTAATTGGGAGAGGGGTTGCAAAATAAGATTGTGGAGGCCATTCCATGTTGCCTATCCCTGGGATATTGAACTGAGCCAGTTAAAGAGTTTTACTCAGAATCAGTAAAGAAAAGAAATGAAGGATAGCATAACAAAACACTGAGAGGTCTGATGTGAATCAGATGTAGAAAAATGATGAGAGGGAAAGAGGTGACATGAATCGTATGTGCTTGTTATGGTATTAAGAAAAGCACAGAGTTCAAATAAATGAGAATAAACATGTTGGAACTTATTTTGCTTGGAGCTCACACAGTTCCTACACTGGAGGCGATCCTGGCAAAAATAACTTTTTTAGAGACAAGCAGGAACATTTCAGAGAACATAAAGAACTTAACCTTTCTTAGGCTTGGCAAAGAAGGTGGGGTGCAATATGTGATTTCCAAAGAAATCATGCAAACAACTAGGGAGATGCTCATCATTAATAGGGCAGTGTTTTGTAGGGGGTGGGGATTTTAATTGTCATAAGGCCTCTTGGAGAAGCAGGGCATTCTATGCAGAAAGATGCCCTCTTTCAAGAGCAGCAACATTTTTGTGGTCAGAGGCAAATTATTTCTCCTCCTCCTCCTCCTCCTCCTCCTCTACCAAGGGCTATGGAGATTTACATTGGCACAGTGATGGCACTTAAGGGGAAGGGTACAAACTTTTAGACCTTTTAGATTTTTCCATTTTTAGTAAAACACTATCTTTTTACTTCATATTTTCAGAAAAGGGGCAACCGCACTGCTGTAATTCAGCACTGGGCCGCCCCATTTCAGCAATACAGGCTCGAATGGCCTTGGAAGCAACGCAGATGAGCTGGGGGCAGGCAGGTGTTCTTAATTCATGGATTCACTCACTCACTCACTCCACCCCATACTAAGGCACGCCGTGCTTTGCTTACTTGCAAGGGCAGCACTTCACATTTCACCATTCAAATGAATCAGAGCCATTCAGTGAAAGAGGAGAAAGCAGATGTAGGTGGAGATACTGATGTGCAGCCCAGCAGAAAGAGCTCAAGCTGTTCTCCATCTTTGCACCTTCCAATGGACATTGCATATGGCTTTGGATATCTCTCCAGAAGGAAAGGTTGGGCAATTTGGGAATGGACTCTAGCTGCCCAATTCTTCTGGCTTTAAATCCCTCCCATCAACATAACTCAGCCATCATCCTGTTTATTTTCACTCTAAATGTGTAGACCTAAACTATAATAGGAAAGAAGTAATTTTTCTGTTCAAGATAAATCCTATGGTCTCTGGAACAGCATCCTATTCCTGCCTCCCCATCCAACAGAGCTCTTTATTGAATCACTAGAACATTCTGGAATCCAAATCCCCACCCCACCCCACCCCCCCCACACACACACCCTATCCCCATGATCATGGCCTTCTCTCACCTCCAGGCTGAAATAAACAGACTCACCCCTCTGTTTTCCATGCTGCAAAAGACCAGCCACAAAACACAGGGAATAGTGAGAAGAGGACAATTCACTGCTATGCTAACCATTCTTTCCTACCTATAGCAAAGACTTGGTTCTGCTCAAGTTCCATATTGTAGAAATAATTAAAGGCTGCTTTTTTCTAAATACAGAAAATCTCAAACTTGAAAAGTCCCCAAAAGGTTAGCAAAAAGTTGGCAGCTTTGCCCCTGATGGATCCTATCTCATCCCCACAATCTTCTGCCATGCTCCTGGCATCTGTGGCAGAGTTTAGATAAAGCTTTTTTTCTGGGTTTTTCTTTTTTCTTCCTTTTTTCCTTAGAATGGGGACAGTAAAAAATTAACATATTTCTGCCCTGATTTGTTCTCTGCTTTGTAGCATCCAGCAGAGCTTTGGAACAATCCAAGCACTTCACATTCTGACCTACATATAAGAATGCTTCCTTATTAATTTAAAACATTTTACCACTCTTTAGCTGGGAAAAAATCTCCCAGAGCAGATTATGAGTATTAATAATAAACCAGTTCCTGATTTCTTCTTTACAATCTGAATAACATGGCAATAAAAGAAACAGAGCTGGGAGGGGAGAGGAGAGGAAGAAAGCAGGCCTGAACTTTGTTACAGTGTGTTGTTGCTGTTGCTGTTGCTGTTGCTGTTGCTGTTGTTGTAACAAAAAAAAAACTCTGTTCTTTTTTACCATGTTATTATGAGAGGAAAAAAATAATCAGGAAGAGCTCAACTTGCCAAAATGCTCACTAATGAAGTAAATGACCATCATCAGACCAAAGATTTTCCAACTCCATTTGATTCCCAACAAATAGCAGGAAGCTACCTTGTATCAGGAACTCATTCCCATTGTCATGTTCACCGTTTCAATGTGCTTGGTACATCATAACGGTTCGCATGTCATTTGCCTGATATGTGTTTGATCTCGGGAGGGAGGAGGATTCCTCTTCGGGGAGTTCTTATCTGTTGGCTGCTGAGTTGGAATGTGTTTGGGTTATCTCATGTGTTCAAGGTTGCTTTCCCAGGATGTGTGGAAAACGGTTACCGGCACCTGGGAGGGGGGTGGTTGCTATGGCTGGTAGTGGGGAGGGATTATGTTTGGAGCCGAGGGTTTTTAGTTTGTATTTGGCGCGCTTTTAGTCATTCTCAGCTTTCTCTGTAACTGTCATAATTTCCCTAATAAATCAGATTTCATTTAAGTAACCTCTTGTGAGTCTGAGTGTTTGGGATAGGCAACCATTACACCCATATTCATTTGATTGCTGTTTTGTAATAATAATATTTATTTCCTTATTATACCTGTGTTGACCTCTTCCTCAGCAGCATGTGGATTACCCATCAAACAGGCCTATAGTAGCTATTACCAGAAGCGTTAATGCTCCAGAAATGTACCAGGGGAAAATTAAGATTCCATGTATGTCTCTCATCATTATCTTACAATAGTAATAAGAACTTCCTCCTAGCATATTTCTGGAGGATTAATAACCAGGTTGGTTAATGGCCTCCTCATCTATGCTTTGGGTCATCAGCAATTCCCAGCTAGTCCCAAGGAAATATCCAGCCATTCCATAAATAGTTTTCATCCAGGATAATTCTTTCAGGAATTAATAGGTTGTTGGAATTATTGCCCAGGGCAAATGTTCAAAGATGTTTGTTCATCTTCAGTACTGCCAGCTAATGTTGATTGCTGTCATTTCATTCTTCAACAGATTAAAATAACCTTTAAGTGACCCAGACACAATGATTTTTCAGATGTTACCATTTTCCCCCTGTGGCAAAACATTTTAGAAGTGAAAAAATCTGGACTCACTATTTGTGTTGCATTTCCCATTTATCCTTTAGGGCATCATTTCAATAACTGTCTATTAAATGATTCTCAGTTCCTGGACAAAAATGCAGAATAATCAGTTGAAAAGCTGTTCGTAGTGCAGGTGTGACATCTTATTGAGTTATACTATTAAAATAACAGTATGCTAAGATCAAGCAGAGATAGACCGACGAAAGTACATTCAGACCTCAGGCTCTGTATTTTACAGCCATCTGCTATCCTTAGTCCCTCCAGGTCCTGATCAAAGTCCAGAACTTTCTGGTACTGCTTCATCTTAGCTTTATGAACTTAAATTGTAATTATTTGTCAATTTTTATCTACCTATCTTCCAAAGACTTCAGAATGAAATGAAATGAAATGCAGATCATGAGTCTGCAAAAACAGCAATCTTCTGTCTAATAGTTCTTTTTCTCTCCATACTATCTAGATGGAGAGAAACAGGATTTGATTTGTTGGGAAAATAGTGTCCGTCCTTGATGGAAGAGAATCTACCACAACAGCTCTCTCTTTTTTCCCACCCATCCCCTTGTATTTTTTCCAGTCTCCAAAGTTAGGGTACAAAATCTGGGGGCTTATGATGGGGTACAAATGGAAGTCTTCTTATGGAATGATGGAGGTAGCTCAGTGTCATAGCTTTATATGGTTCTGAGGTCATCTGCCCACCTAAGCAGCTCTCAGTAATAAGAGCAAGGATCAGAGAAATATTATATTACATGACATTATAGGAAAAATCAAGGACTCAGATCTGACCCACCAGGTAACGAGTTTTCCTTTCCCATTCATTCCATTTTTATTATGTTCACCATTCACTTTACAAATTTGATACTTTGCTTGCTTATATGATACGGCTTTGCCATATATGACAACAAATCAACATGCATGGATTTGATCATGCAATCATTCTCAATTACTCAGCTTTCCACCCTTTGTTAGATGGAGATTGATGTAATTTTTTTATACAAATTACTAAAAAAAAAACCACTGCAAATATTAAGGCTGCAAATTTAGTAATGAACAGGTATTGTTCATACTATTTATTCCAGCATCTGAACAGTGAGTTGGGTGGGTAACCAAAAACAGGCATTATTTGAGCCTACTCTCCTCTGTGCTTTACCATCTAAGCCTAAATCCAGCTTTTAAGAAACTAGATGCTGTGGTGTGGCTTTAACAGCAACTTGCAGTCATCACTATCTATTTTCCTTCTCCCTTCAACTTGATTTACACGGGGTTCTCTCCTTATTCTTTTACACCAGCAATGGAAAACTGAGATTGTGCCATTGCAAAAACAGTGTTAAACCAAAACTGTGATCAGCAAAAAGTCCTCCACTGAAAGTTAAACTGGACATATCAGCAGAGAGACAATACTTTAAACAGTAGCCTTATGAGTTTGCATGTTTATTTACTGCATAATAAATAGACTGTGCCTGTAAAATACGTGGCTCTCATTCCTTAACAGTTGTGGAATAGAAGGGCACCATAGCACTGAGTATTTTTTAGAGCAGTGTTTTTCAAATTTGGCAACTTTAAGATGTGTGGACTTCAACTCCCAGAATTCTCCAGCTAGCATGCTGGCTGGGGAATTCTGGAAGTTGAAATCCGCACATCTTAAAGTTGCCAAGTTTGAGAAACTCTGCCTTAGAGCAAAAGAGGAGGTAGCCTTGTCAAAATGCCAGGGTCAGGAAACTTACTGGGGGTTTCAGGTGTTACTGCTCTTTGTGACAGACTAACATAGAGGACATTACAGATTCAGCAAAATGATCTAGTAGAAGGTAGATATTTCTCTCCTTTGATGGGTTAGCTGTTTAAATTATAACGTGGTTTTTTTTTTTTGCAGAAGTTGGTTGGGTTGCAGTTCTACTTAAAATCCCCAACTTTATTTAAAGCTCCATGTGTATAACAAATAGAACTTTTATAACCAGAAATAAGGACTCAAAGTAAGAATAACATAGTTTCTGAATTCTGCCCTTCCAAAAAATACTTTTGATTGTCTGTTCTATTCATCCTGAATGTTGCTACCTTTCTAAACAGTATATTCACCTAATTATTCATTTGCTTTTGCAGAACAATTTATATCAGAAACAATCTATTTTACTGCCATTGAAAGCTTTCTGAATTCACATTCAATATGCGCTTTGTAATTAGTTTTAGTTTTAAGCCCCCCACACATATTTAACAAGCCATGTTCATTGCAAATCAAGTGTAATGAAAAGAAAATTAACAGCTATTTTTAAAAAAAAAAAACCATGTATATAAATAGGCATGAACATGCATATTGCATATGGCAAACTATAGAAATATGCTTGTTTGTTGGGAAAAAAATCAAAAAGACTTTACTACTACTACTACAGAACTTTTTGAAAATACTCCTAGAGAATGTACATTATACAGATTACTACTCAACAAATTATACAAAAATATTGGATGTAAGGCTGTTGGGGAAACTGAAAGTCTGCTAAAGAGATATGTACTTAAATACCTTTTTATAATTTAATGGTCAGAAAGATCCGGCCTCATAATTGGTCTCGTCACATTTCACTTGTGGAATACTTGAAGAAATTATAAAATCAGATCTAGCCTTTAATACAGTGCTATCTTGACTGTCCTTCAGGTATATGGATTTCAAATCCCAGAAATCCCACAAGTACAACCATTGCTGAGAATTCTGGGAGTTAAAGTCTGTACATCTCAAGGCAGGGAGGGCAGATTGGGGAAGGCTATGTTGAATCATTATGGTTTTTGTTTGGTGTTCCCTTGAAATGATGTGGAAACACAGTCACTGTGGATGGTAAACCATGATCAATTACTTAGTGCAATGTGTGAATGCAGCCAATTGTGACTTATTCACAGTACCATGGTTTATGTTTATGTATTTAGATCTCAAATTTCTAGCCTGTCCAACTCCAGCAACTCTGGACTATTTAACATATACAAACAGTAAAAATCAAAAATAAAATCCAAAAGACAGCATCATCTGATGGAAACCAACCAACCGTCTCCCCCACCCATGGAGATAAAAATAAACAAAAGGCTGTCCAATCATCCTAACCCAAGGCCTGGGGGAAGAGCCATATTTTTAATGCTCTTTTAAAGACCAGTAAGATAGAGATCATGTGAAACTCCAGGGGGATTTTATTCCAGATGGCAGATGCTGCAACAGAGAAGGCCCACCTCCTAGATCCTGCCAGATGACATTGCTTAATTGGCAGGACCAAGACTGCCAATTCTGACAGGGCAGGCATAAAATTTAGGAGACAGGTGGTCCTTCAAATTACTAGGCCCTGTGCCATGTAGGGCTTTAAAAGTGACAACCAGCACCTTGAATTACACCTGGAAGCTAATTGGTAACCAGTTCACAGAGAATGGGGATTGTGCCACTACTTGTGCTGCTGTGTTCTGGACCATCTATAGCTTCCAAATGGTTTTCAAGGGCAGCTCCATGTGGAATGCATTGCAATAGTCCATTCATGAGGTGACCCAGGCAAAAAGGGCCTTCTGGTCCAGGAAAGGACACACCTGGTATAGGAGATGAACCTACGCAAAGCCCTCCTGGAGACAGCTGCCATCTACTCTTCAAACAGGGGCTTTGAGTCCAGGCGGATCCCCACATTATACACTAGACCCAGACAGGGTAGTGCAATCCCATTCAGGGTCAGAAGTGGAAAATCCCCAGTACCAAAAGGCTCAAACACCCACAGCCACTCAGACTTGCTAAGATTGAGTCTGAGCTTGTTCCTCCCCATCCAAACCCTCACAGCCTCCAGGCACTAGGACATAACTTCAACAGCATCACTGGTCGGGGATGAGATGTATAACTGACCCAGCAACCTCATATTGATGTTAAATATGAGGGTTGAGAGCATCAAGCCCTGAGACACCTTGCAAACAGGAACCTTAGGCTCAACCTCTCTCCTCCTTCCAACACTGACTGGAACCAGCTATGGAAAAAGGAGGAGAGCCACCATAACACCATGTCTCCCGCCTCCTGTAGTTGATCCAGAAGGATACTATGATCAATGGTATTAAAAGCTGCTGAGAGGTCAAGAAGAACCAGACGGTTCCACTTCCCCCATCCTGGCTTCACTACAGGACATCCACAAGTATGATCAATGTCATCTCCATACTATGCCCCACCTGAAACCTCACTGAAAAGAGCGTAGATAATAAGTTTCCTCCAGGACCTCTGTAACTATAACCCATGTTACAATTTAAAGCAAACCATGATTTAGTAGAAACAATAAAAACTCTGGTCTCTTACATAACAACAATGAGGCTTGCATCTGGGCTAGAACGATAGGAAAAAGGTATATATCAACCAATATAAATCTGACATTCAGAAATGATGAGCAATTTTAAGTTTGGAAGACATTTTATAATGTGAAACACCAGAACAATGCCTGTGGATGCAGCGTCCACCTACCTACCCACAGTGCTTAGAAAAATAAGCACCAAGAAAGGTATTCAACAAATTTCCAGAGGAGGTCAGCATAGAATATTATTGCTCATCATTTATAAAGAACCCTCAATTTTCTAAGCATCCTATACCAATTTTTCAAAAACATAAAAGACAGTCCCTGGAAGAGCTATTTTTCACATTAACATAATGTGCCAGTTGGCACAGATCCAAGCTTGCCGTTGAGAATATTTGGCCCGTAGCCTCAACCATTCTTTTTCCTTTATATAAAACGCCCCCTAGAGTTGGACACGACTGGACTTAATGTCAAGGGAAACCTTTACCTTTACCTTTACCATCACACTATTCTTTTGCAGGTCAGCATTGTTATGCAGAGTGCAGAAAAGGAGTATGGAATGGTATGACAAAGAAATTAAAGGCGTGAGATAAGAAAAGTAAAAGGAAACATTGCAAAACCTAGTTTATACTAGCATCATTCACTATAGCTTTCTATAGCTTTCTAGCCTTACTATCCTTGTTTCTGCCACCTTTAGACAGCTTCATGCATTGCCCATTGTTCTTTAAGCTTCTCACCTTCTTTTTCGGGATCTCATCAATGAATTTCTCAGTCTTCCCTTTCCTTTTGCCTCATTTATTCTTTCTTCATATTTTGTTTTGCAGTTTGATCCTCATTGATTCTCTTTACATGGCAAAGGTCTTTTTCCATACCATTCACTCACTTTTATATTCAAACCATGTTCATTCAGTACTCTTATTTTACCCCATCTCTCCTTGTTTTACCACACACACTTAAGTGCCCCAATTTTACTGCATGCAACTTACTTTTCTGCTCTTAACCTACCCAACTCTCATGTCTATATAACAAAGTGAGAATCTTACAGACATTTCACTTCTTTTGACATCCATTCCTCACAAAAGACCACATACTAACAACAGCCTTTGCCCATCTTAATATTTCTTCATTCATTTTCCCATCTTTATTAAAAATAATAATCAATCTACAAATTTTCAGATTTACTGTATACTCCTTGTGGCATCATATTACCTACCTTTGTTGAAACAGAGTGTACTAGGTTAAATGAAAAAACAAGTTTGAACTGATCTAAGCTTTTAGCTGCTATTTGCACATTTTGTTACAGTTCTTTTGGAATGAATGGGTGACTATTGTTGACAGCACAATGCTAGAGTAGATGGCTCTTTTGTCTGATAGCTTATGTTCTTGTTTGCCCTTATGGAGGATAGATTTATCTGGAATGATTAACCAGAAAAACTACAAAGAGCATCTTTTCCCAAGAGAATTCTATTTCTGATTACTGGATAGTGCTATTAAGCATGAGGGAAAGGCATTGCACAGAAATGCTTTTTTGAGAATAATAATGTATGGAATATCTGAGGTCCCATGCATTCTTGGATCAGACAGATCCCAGTCATGAGGGAATTCTGAAAAGAAGGAAGATTGTGGGAGAACAAAGACATTCAATATAAGAATATAAGAAATGTGCTGCTGAATCAGGCCAAGGGCCTAGAAGCAGACCAGCATTTTGTTTTCACGCAAGAGGCAACCAGATGCATTTAGGAAGCTCACAGGCAAAACACAGGAGGATGACAGACATCTTCCACTGTTCTCATAATTATTAATTGTCATTATTTTTAAACAGTAATTCTTTTAAATGCCAGATGCCCCAGTTTTTTTTTTCAGGCTTCCCTAAAGAGGTTCTTAATAGCAAATTTCCTCAGAAGCAGCTCACGGGCTTTGGTTCTTCTTCAAAGGAAAGGAGTTTCTAGGATTGCTGTGGAGCCATCATACATGTGGATCACCATACATGATCCTCCCTCCTAGGATACAAAAGCATCCTTGATCCCAATGGCATGGCTGAATTCATTTGGAGCATGCTCACCTTTAGCAGTGTAAGTTACATAGAATGAACAGGTAAGAGCCCAGGGTTTTAAAAGCCTCCAGTCTAAAGTGATTGTGAACTTACTGGATGGATAATTTGAAGGGGTGGGGCAGGAAGGGAGTTGTCACATCAACCATTCTCAGTTGACTGTCTTGAAGTAGCCCTTCAGTGCATAGAATAGTCTCTGCCATTCAAGGTGACCTTGTGATTTATGTTAATACATTGATCACCTTCCTGAGTGTGATGTGACATGAATACATTACTATGTAGAAACCCCACTTTGCCCTCCTTAAGCATTTCTGAAATAATTTATATGGAAAGGTAGCCATTTAAATATTTTAGGAGGTTAAGCCACCTTAATTTAACTTACAGCTTAGGTTTCATCTCTGCTCCCCTACTACCCCCCACCCCCAAGGCCTAAAAGATCTCTTTTTGTGGCAAGAGGGCTAATTTGATAAGTTATTAGGAATGCATTTTCACTTTAGAATCAAAACCTCAATCATTAGCCTGTTTTTTTTAACAAGGATTGTTTATTCTGCATTTCTTGAGCATTTTGTTGATTTCATAAATTTAAAGACCTTGAAAGCTTTCTCGTCTATTTTATTGCATGATTAGGTTGCTTTGAATTCTGTATTAAAACTCTGTAACCAAAGCAATCCCAAGTTTTGTGCACAGTTAGGGAAAATGATAGACATAATTTTACTATTGGCATGAAGCCAGTCTGGTCTAGTGGTTAAGGTGCTGGGCTAGAAACCAGGAGTCTGTGAGTTCTAGTCCCGCCTTAGGCATGAAAGTCGGCTGGGTGACCTTGGGCCAGCTACTCTCTCTCAGCCCAACTCACCCCACAGGGTTGCTGTTGTAGGGAAAATGGGAGGAGGAAGGAATATTAGGTATGTTCGCCACCATGAGTTATTTATAAAAATAATAAAGGCAGGATAAAAATAAATAAATACAAATTGTTGAGAAAATTATAGTCATAACCTCACTCTCTAAGCTGCAGCAGTGCATGTACATAAGTTCCGTGCCCCTATGTCTTTTTAAATTCCTTTTCAGTAACATTCCTGCAACTGAGAAGTACTTGGTTACTTGGGTGGGTATAGACTTCTCTGCCTAATCAAAACTTATCTGACTGCACATGTCAGGCTGGCTTTCCTACAGCTCAACCTTGTGCTAAACAAGTACTGTACAATCATTGGAAGATACCTGATCAGCTCATTAGAGAGAATGATTAATCAGTTTGAATTTCTGTCCTTGCAAGCTACTCTCAGTGCCCTGGAGAATCCTCTGTTGGATAAAAATATAAGATTATCTTGTTTGTGAAATCAAAGAAACAAGTGCCAAATATTGGTATTACTTGTTCACTCAGGTTTTCTTTATATATTAGCATATAATATACAGTACATGAAGCTCTGATAAGATTCACTGACAAAGATAAGCAAACATTCAAAACATCTTAAAGGAGGGGGAGACTTTTCCTAAACAGGGGGAAAGGAATCTTAAAAATTGGTACAGAAAGCCAAAAAACCCCTCTTAATCCAAGATTGCCATTAATTGCCTTTTTCCATTGGTAGTTTATATATGTACAGCTCTGACTTGTACATATGCTTTGTCTTATTCAGTAAGAACAAGGGTATTTTTGTCTTTAGCACTAGATGACTTTAATTATCATTACTCCAGAATAAAGTGTCTGTATAAAATTGGCTGCATATATTAAAGCCTACTGTACCCCCAAACTATACAAAATTGTTTATGCTTTATTAAATGATCTCACTGTTCTTTACAGGCAAACTTTGAGTTCAATTCTCAAGTCCTAGGCAGAGAAGCCTTGCTGTGGAATACCTTCAAAATCCTAAGATTTGATGTTTTTGTTTTGTAAAGCAAGAAAATAGTGTGGACATGTGTTTGTGCTCTTAATTATGCTTGTGACCAGGCAAAAGTCCACCTAGATTTACAGTAAAAAGCAGAGTAAGCCTGGTTATTATATGGGAAGAAGTGAGCGGTGAGTTTACAGTGTATGTCATAAAAGTGCCAGTAAATAGCTATTCTCTCATTTGCTCCAGGAAATTAAAAGTGGGACAAAGGCATGGGTGTGTTATTTTCCTGAGAAGATGGAAGACGTGCTGTACACTCAAGAAAAGATAAGACTTTGTGGTGCTTGGTGCTGTGGTCCAAGGATACACTAAGCAGCTGCTGGAAAAAAGTGCTATGTAACTCCTAACATTATTTGGCTGTGTTATGGCAATTTATAACACAGCATAGTGTCATGGCTGCTTTGCTCCTGTGTAGCCATTCTTTCTTGCCAGAAACAAATTTTCAGTATCAGGAAATGCTGATGAGAAAATGTACTGCTACCAAAAGCTAAAAATAACATTCCATAATTACATTTGTTTATGGTGTAAAATACCTCATTCATTTCTTTACTCATTCATTTATATCACATTCAGTTAATTGCTTATTCATTCATGTCACAGTCATTTCATTACTCACATTCATTTTCACATTCAGTCATCTTTCTTTAACTAATTATTTGCCTGCTGCCTGTGGTAATGCCAGTAGACTGGATTTCAACCCTTCTAGGGCTACCATTTTTGTTTACCAGACATTCCTGTCATTAGTCTGTTGCCTACCATTTATGCATTTTGGCCCAGAGTCATTGAGGCTTGAAAAACTGCAACCATAACTGCCTCCACAGATCTGAAAACACTTCAGCCTTTAGGTAAAGCCCATTGCCATGAAATTAGTGATGAAGCATCAGTTTGGTAACAAAGGGAAGTTCAACCCTATTTAATCCAGTGTGTTTGTTTGTTCATTCATTCATTCTGATACAAATGCACCACTGTTTAAGAGACTTAAAGCAGCAAGCCATAACCAGAAATGTTGTGGTAAAGTGAGGTGGTCAGAAAGAACTGTTGGGCATTGCAGAACAGTCAGAATGGAAGAATGGGCTGCCAAAAATATCCACAGTGTAAATTAAACAAATGTGTGTTTCCTAAAAGTATGTCCAGATGTGGACCAATAAGGTAAAAAAAATAGTTTACAGAAAAGGCAGAATATAAATGCAATAGAATTAGAATATTGAGGAACATATCCAAGAACATTTTATTTACAAAAAGAACAAATCTAATCCTTATTAGGTATGATTTATGAAGAATTTGCTTTGTTTGACAAGCTTTATCAAAAAAAGGAACAAAGTTTCTCATCCATCTGTCTGGGCCAAATGCAATCGGTGCTGCTCTCCCCAGCAGAGAGAGGATCATCTTGTACCTGCTTTCCTGAAATGATAAAAGATGAAATAGCTATCTGAAAAAAATGTTACGTTTCTATATCACCTTTCCTCCAAGAAGCTCAAAGCAACTCAGGTAAAGGTCTTCTTCACTATTTTTATCCCCGCAATTCCTATCTGAGCTAGGACAGACTGAGAGGGAAGAACTGGCCCAAAATTGCCCACCTCGACCCTCATTCTGCGCTGACAGGGCAACCTATTCAGCTGCTTGCCTGAGCACTTTCCCCCCAACCGCATCACCAAGACAACTAGAGGGGTGTGTTATTTTTAATGGAAATTGAAAACTCAGAGAGAATAAAGGTTGGAATACCATGGAGTCAGCCGGGTCCTGCCGAGAGCAAAAAGAGAGTGCATCTGATGAAATGCTAATTAGTCCAATTGTCTCTTTTCCCTTCCTTTAAAACAAAGTTAACAGCAAAGACAGTGAAATTGTATCTTACACAAATCTGGTATCTTTCTTTGTGTCGTGATGAAAAAAACATGCTAGAGAACTCTCAGGATCGTATTTCAGTTGCACTCAGGGCAGCCAGAAGACTAATTTTCATATAGACAAAGACATTATAAAAGTATGGAACTTCTTTTTTTTTTTGGCAGCATTCCCTTGTGGCTAACCTTCCAAGGGCCGCAATTAGATTTTTAAAAATACTTTAACTGAAGCCAAAGGATAATTGCTTTCTAGTCTAATTGCTGGTAGAGGGATAGGGCAAGGAGGGAAGGCCCCACTGATTGATTGGGCAGGTTCCATAAGCTGAAGTTCCTTTCTCTCACTCTCTTTCTCCCTCTCTGACTGCTATGGATAATAGGAAACACTGGTGTAATGCATATACTGTTTCAAGTAGAGCTTGCTTAATCCTAGTCTGTTGAGTAAGCCAAAAATGGCTAGGTTCACACATCACACTGAGCCACAAACCAGAGTTCACAAATGGCTGGTTTCCAAAACCAGACAAACCATGCTAGGATTTATATTTTATTCTATTTTATCGTATTTTATAGCTCACATTTCAGTCCAGATCCCTAAGCAGAACTATCTCATCACACTTTTAGGAAGATGTGTCAGCATAGGGCCTTTTCTTACTACTAAGATGAAGAGTTATCTACCCACTTGACTCAGGAGAAAACTACCAGCATAAAATTTCCTGTCCTATTGTTGATCCCTATCCAACCTCTATTGCTTCTGCTCTCAGTCATCTGACTTCATTGAGGTTGCCGTTGGATGATATTGAGGAAATGCCAGTTTAATACTGGTACAGCCAAGAATGATTTCAGCCTGTCTTAGTCATGAGTCAGTGAAGAAATCATGGGGACAAGTCAGGTAAAAATGAGTTGTTAGGCCATGTTTGCACCATGGTTTGGTGCAGGAGGAGACAGCCATCAAGACCCTTCTTTTCAAATCTTCCACATTCAGTCTCTGGAATCCCCAATTAAACACTGAATCAAGGACAACATGATGGGAAGATCTTGAAGAGCTATCATCAACCAAAGAAGAAAGAACAGAGCCAAAGGGACAAATTGTCTGACCTCGTACAAAGGGGCCTCCTATGTTTCTCACAATTATTTCATTATTTTATTTCCAGAATTACTTCCAGAATTTTTATTCTACCTTTTTATATACATGATCGAGTGGGCTTCCAAATGAGGAGTCTTTAGTCCGATGGGGCCTGATTCTCTATTGTGAGCCACTCCTCTTAAATGGTTTTCCAACTGACAACCTTTGACTTTCCGCCTCACAAGAGTCAGTAAGTTTCAGTAGCTATCCTACAATGTCAGACTAAGAAGATTAAGTTTCTGATGCACATTCAGCTATGATATTTGCTAGTCAGGTGGACAGATGCTGGTTGGAGGACAAGATTCTGACATTTTAAAGAACTGTATAGAAGAAAACTCAACTGTTAAAGGTGTAAGAGCCCTGCTGTTTTTGCAAGCAGCCACCCTGTTTGTTGGGTAAATAATAAATAAACTTGGACCACTTGGTGTAACCTATCCTACCTTACAGAAAGGGAATATTGTATGTGAAAATTCCATTCCTGGTCTCCTAACACTCTAAGTTCTTCAAGTTTTCCCAAAACCAAACAAAATGACCTTTCTGTGGACTTCGCATTTGACAAATGTTCTCCAAGCAATCTATCTTGATAGGTATTACATTTGTTTTACGTTAGCCCCTTATCCTTTGAAATAAAATACTTTGATTACTATGTACAAACTGCAAAGAAGGAGTGTTATATTTTTCTTATTTTTTTTTAAATGCCAGTACTAAATATTTCCAGCTCTTATAATTAATTGGTGGCAGCTAATTCCCACTGGCTAATTTCAGTTTCCATGTGTTTTAGATCAATGATTCATCAGACATCCATCCCAGAGCATAAATATTGTGGTTCTGCTCTGAGATAGGCCCATCATCAAGCAGCATTTTTCTGCTGGTATAAGGAAAGTCACCATCTGAATCAGCAGCTAATACGGCACAGAAGGCAACACTGTATTAGAAATCAGAGCTGTTTTAAAATGTTGGCATGAGAACAGTATACTGTAAAACTTTTTCAAAAGGCTTTATTTGGTGAAACCAAAGTTCTGCTTCATTCAACATTTCATTTTCATTAGATAATACTGGGAAACTGATTAAAAGTATGACATGAAATCAGCAGTCCTTCTTTGTTTTTTTGTGCCTTGCATTTGATTTTGCCTCTGAGCTCAAAGACTCCACTGAGCTACTATCAACCATTACTAACAGCCAAGGACAAGAAGGAACTGCAATGAAACGTTGCAGTCTGGAATGATTCCATTCCATTTCTCCATCCTAAGTTTTCCATTCTCCCCACATCTGAATATGGCTCAGTCCTTGTCCCCTGGTATTTGCCCTACTGGATTTTTTTTTTTAACTTCTGTAAATAAAATCCACCCTCCACAAGATTTCTTCCACCAATATGTAGACAGTGCCATTTTGGCTATATATGGAACAGCATTCAGTGAATTGAATTCTCCATTAATACATACATGACTGACCTGCAACAATACATTTCACTGTGAGTATTTTTGCTGACTGATCTACTCAGTCAGCAATGGCTGGGTAAAACAGCCATTGTAAGGGCTACATTTGGTGGAGGCAGGAACCAGCAATTCTCAAACTAGGCAGAACCATTATGTCTACACTGAGCAAATGTTTCCCAATCTCAAGGCTGGAAAAAGAATGGCCAAATTTCCAGAAATGTGAAAAGGGAAGAGGAAAAAGCCTAAAACGTACGCCTTATCTAGCCATGTTGTATCAATGAGTTTCTGCTGTGTTGGAGTAGTGAGATTTACTGCTATGCCCACAATGGAGCCTGGTGAAGTTCTCACACCAGGGGATAATCACCATGTGGAACTAACATTCAGTACTAATCCACTTAACTTCCATTGCTGGAGAGGAACACTATCTTGTCTCAGGCTGCCCTT
Organism: Candoia aspera; assembly: GCF_035149785.1. NCBI lineage: Eukaryota > Metazoa > Chordata > Lepidosauria > Squamata > Candoiidae > Candoia > Candoia aspera. The sequence continues at coordinate 317,624,437 of NC_086153.1, forward strand.
AGCTTTCTGGTTGGGCCACAAAAATGTACCGAGACAATGCAAAGGCTCTGGATTAGCCAAGAGCAGTATAAACACTAGATGGCTGGATTTCTTAATCTACCTGTTCAGTAGACATGGTATCCCTGAAGTATTTCAACTCTAGCTACAGCTACTCATGGTATACAATGTTTTTTCTTTGTTCTAATGGTCTATTCACTTATACTATTTTAAAAAGATCACATTCATTTTGCATTAATTCATTAAAATCACATTGATTGTGGAATGCATTCAGCTTACATTTGTATTTGATACAGTTTATAGTTTTTTCTAATATTTGTGCCAGTAGTAGCAGCAGAGATGAGTTGAATAGCTGCACCCACTGACCACACCCAGCAGCTGTCAGCTAGCTTGTTTTGCTGTAGGTGTTGGCTTGCTAAAGTCCTTTACCCTACAGCAATCTCACCCCAACAATCAGCTGTTTAGGTTGCAGGGAGTTGCAGGTTCCAAGCAGCTGGTAGCTGGATTCTGCTATTTTCTCTTCCTCCAGAAAATTAAAAATAAATGGGGCTGGACAAGAGTGTACCATTGACCTCAGGGCATGTATACATCGGCCCAAACTGACCAATAGGTGTTGGGTTCATCTAGACCTTATGGGTCACTTGACTGTTTCATTCAGCAACATGAACAGGGAAATACAGCTGCTTGTCCTCATCTTTAAACTGCCACTGGGTGCAGTTATCTTAAAGAGAAAACTCTACTTTAAAACTGAACAGCTAAAGATGCTATAAACCTGTCTCGTTCAAGGGCTGAGGACAAGATAAAAGCAGTGTCTTGAGAATGTGGCAGAATAAAGATAACTAGAGCTTGTTCATACTGTAGTTAGATGCAAGTAAGGAAAGGCCCTGAGACATGCAGTTTCAACATTTCTGATGGGTGTCATATTGCGGAAATGTGGTATAGCTGAAGAGCTTTCTAAGTAGAAATCACCATTGACCACAGAAATGGTCACCTTGGTAGTAATTGTCTTTAGTGGGTGGTCAGGTTATCCCAAAATGGCACAACAACTAGAACTTGCAGGGTGAGGGTGGGAGAACTGAAGAAATGATATGATTCAGGAATGGCTACCAAATTCAGCTCCTACTGCTGGTGGAGAACATAAGATCACAATCCCTGAATGATATATGTGGAATTCATATTCAGATCTATGGGTATTTATTTAAAAATGGATGGAGACTGTGAATTGAATAGGCATCATTGGGATCCATTTGTTTTTAAATGTATACACAAACCAATCAGGCACTGACTTCAAGGACTATAAATTGGATACCAACCATGCAAATAATTCCAGTATAATAACATAATCGAAGCTTGACACAACCAAGGAAGCCTTGCAGTATTAAAAATTCCTGGGTCCCTTAAACAATGAAGGTATTATCTCCCCCTTCCCCTCCTTGTGACAAAATCACTATAATATGTTTTGCTGTAGTGAAGGCAGTTTCTTGGAGCTAGTCCAAGAAGTAGAGCTCTAGCACACTCATCTTCAACTTGCGCATACTGAAGGGTATGTCACTATTTAATCCATCCTAAATCCTGTGTTCAGTCTACTAGACAACCTCAGCATGCTGGTGGCTTCCAACATTTTATCTGAGAATGAAATAAAACAGGCTTCAGATTCAGTTGAGGCCTATTTCCACTCTTTTCTCAACTTATTCCCATCCCACAGACTTACCCTCCTTTCTCTTGTCATATGTAGGCTATATTTACTTACACAAAGCTGTAATTTATTTCATCCTTTAACCTCCCCCTGAATCGTTCCATTATGAGCCTTGTTGCTTTTTTGGTGTGGTTGCTTTTTAAACCACCAGATGTTCTAATAGTGATGCTCTGGATTAATTGGCCTTCCGTCCCTTGAGAAATGAAGCCAGATCTGGTCAGGTCACTAGTGGTAATTGTTTAATGGTATTGACTTGGTCCCTAATGAATAGTAATTTGCATGACACAAACCACACTGACTGATTGACATGAAGCTGCTTTTGACATGCAGGACAGGAAGCAGCGGGGTGGGGAATGGACTCAACATTTATTATGCAGCTGAAGTTACTATCAGGTATTAGCAAACTGTCCATAAATGGTGGGAATTAGTATACAAATGTAGATGGAAAAATGAACAAGTACTGAATATTACTCCTCCCTGAATATCCATATTTATTCTCCCAGCACTAGTCTGCAAAGCATAATATTTTTCTTTCTTGCATTATTTTGGATAATTCTTGCAAGTAGTTCTGAGATGGAAGTTGAGAATGATGCCATAGTTTCAGAAGTCAAAAAGGCACTATAGCCACCTAAAGCAGGAAAAAGCAGTGATATCCTTTACTTGGTCTGGGGCTGGGGAGGAGCTTATGTGTGTTGGGAGGGGTCACTTTTCTGGTGAAAACTTGCATGTTCCATACATTTAGTCTACTGCCTACTTCTTGCTAGTATCAGTGACATAATCCCATAATAAAAATCAGGTAAGTTTTATAACAAATGTTACTCTTTAGAACAAGGATAAGTAATATGGTCCCTACAGGTTCAGTGCACTGTAGGGTATCTCCCTAGTGCCCACCAGGCTTTCTGCCTCATCTGACTCCCCCTCCCTTAATTAAATAAATTAAATAGGAAGCTGGCATGCTGAAAAACAAAGCATGAGTTCTAGCATTGTTGATTATGTGCCATCAAGTTAGTGATGTGTCCTCTTTGATTCTTGACGGGGTTGCACTTTCCCGGACAGAGTTGGTGTACAATTTGGGGGTCCTCCTGGACTCACAGCTCCCACTTGAGGAGCATATGGCAGCTGTGCCTGGGAGGGGCCCTTTCCACAGAGTCATCTTGTACACCAATTGCACGTCTTGGTCATTTCCCAGCTGGACTACTGTATCGGCTCTACATGGGGCTGCCAATGAAGACTGTCCAGAATGCAGTGGTGCACACAGTGTTGGGTGCCTCTCAGTTTGCCCATATTGCACTGCTCTTTTGTGAGTTCCACTGGCTCCCAGATTCTTTCTGGGTGTAATTCAAGGTGCTAGTTATCACCTTCAAAGCCCTAAATCTATGGGCTCAGGTTATTTGTGGGACTGTATCTCCCTAAGGGTATCTACCCATCGCACCAAGTTGGATAGAGTAGGCATGCTCCAAGTCCTTTTCCTTAAATGCTGCTATCTTGTGGACACTTTTCCATAAGAGCCCCTGCCCTGTGGAACACCATTCCCCCTGGGATCTGGCAGGACCCCACCTTTTAGCCTTCTAAAAGGCTTTGAAGAGCTGGCTCTTCCCCCAAGTGCTGGGATAGGGTGAACCTGGAGCCTCTGGATGGTTCTGCTGGATGCATCCTAGGAAGATGGCTGAGATGCCAGGTTTTTGTTTTTATTGTTTTCTGGTTTTTATTGTTGTTGTAAGACATCCAGAGTTGTGTTTTTAAGAAGCATAGCCATACAAATCAAATAAACAAACAAACAAACATCAACTGTTAGTAAACACATAGACCTTCTCCAGGATGAACTGTTCCCAGCTTGGCCCTTCACATCTTCCAATGGTGCACCGATCACCACTGTAATCAAGTCCACCCATCTTGCTGCTAGTAGTCTTCTTAATTCCGCCTTTCCCAGAGTTATAGATTTCTCAAGAGAGCTAAGTCTTTACATAGTGTGTCCAAAATATGGTAATTTGAGCCTATTTATTTGTGCCTCAAGTGAGAACTCTGGATTGAGTCTATTATTCATCTGTTGTTTATTTGGCTATCCATTATATTCTCAGGACTCTTCTCCAACAAAAAGTCCATAAGCGTCAATACTCTTTCTATCTTGCTTCTTCAGAGTATAACTTTCACTTCCATAGAATGTCACAGAGAAAACCATTGCCTGCACTATTCTGACCACTGTAGATATAGACACTTCACAACATCTAATATCTTCTCCAAGGCCTTCACTGCTGCCCTACCAAGTGCTAGTTTGTAACATATTTCTTGACTTCTGATTCCTTTTCTGTTGATAGTAAGTCCTAAAAGACAGAATCTATCCACCACTCCAATGTCTTCATTGTCAGTTCTATGGCTGGTTGTTATTCCTGTATCATTAGTTTGGTCTTCTTTATATTTGATCTTAGTCCTGTTTTTTCACTACAGTATGCTCCCTGAATTTCATTACCAGAGCTTGAAAATACTTTGCATTTTTGGCTATCAGAATAGTGTCATCAGCACAGTGCAGGTTATTGATGGTTCTTCCTCCAGTTCTAAAATAATGTTCATCTTCTTCCAATCCAGCTTCCCTCAATCTATATTCAACATAAAGGTTGAATAAAAAAGGAGAGAGTATATAATCTTGACTCAGTCCTTTACCAACCTGGTAAATCCAGCCTGTTTCATCATGTTCTATCTGGACTGTGTCTTCCTGTCCAGTGCATAGGTTTGATATGAGGACAATAAGATACTCTGGAATTCCTATTCTCCTAAGGACATTCTACAGCTTGAAATGGTCAACACAATCTAAGGTCTTTTTATAATCAATGAGGCACACATTGATTTCTTTTTGGTATCATTTGGCTTTGTCAATTATCCAGAGTGAATTAGCAGTAATGTCTCTTGTTCCTCTGCCTTTTAAAACCACCTTGAACACCTGCCATCTTCCTTCCCATGTAGGGTTCCTATCTGCATTGGATGATGCTAAGCATTATTTTGCTATTATGTAAAATTAAGGATGTTGTACAATAGTTTGCACTCTAGCATCATACTGGACTCAAATATATACCATGGGAATAATACATAGTATCCTGAAGGCAGCTCACCCTTTATTGAATGTGTTTTGTGACCAGCAATGCCAAATACAGCAGCCTTTTTGTGAATTGGCATGTCATCCATTTAAGCTAGCCTAAAATAATAAAAACATTCTGCAAAAACATTCTGCAAGATCTTAAGCTTTAAATGATCTACTAAAAAACAGGTCTCCATGACTTTACAAAATGATAAGAACATGGGGATCCTACAGATGCTGGGATTAATGAGAGGGCTACCACTGAGGCAGCTGGTTTCCAGACTCCTCCCCCCAATATTCTGAGGGAAGGAACTCCAGAGCATCTCATCCTGAGCTGATCAAATGGGAAGGGTAGATTCCTTCTGGAGGAGCCAGTCCCTTAAGGAACCTGAACTGTAGCATCCTAATGCAGGACTCTCAAATTCCAATCCACATGAGGGCCATGGAAAGACTAGACCAATGTTTCTCAACCATGGCAACTTTAAGATGTGTGGACTTCAACTCCAGAATTCCCTAGCCAGCATGTTGAAGTCCACGCATCTTAAAGTTGCTGAGGTTGAAAAGCACTGGACTAGACTAGTACCCCACAGTCCCAAAGATCCCCACACACTCCCCAATACAAAAGACTAGCAAGTCAGAAAAGTGACTGAAAATGAGCAGCATTGTTTTATTTTTACCAAATAAAAAACTTCCACTGTGAAGCAGAGCCACAGATGACATCACACACCCCACCCCACCAGTCCCAAACCTCCAGAAAAGCTTTACTCATCAGACGTATTTGATGTTGACAACTGTGCAACTCACCCCTCACCCAGCCCTGCTGCAGCCCGGCCACCATCAGCAGTGAGCCAACAAGCCCTGGCTGTAACAGTATCCTGCTGCAGGGCCAGGGAAGCTGCAGTAGACCCTCACCTTAGCTGCAATAAAACATTGATGCATACCAAAGAGCACAGCTACTGCCTGGCCTGCCCACCTGGACATGGAGCCACACCCTCCTCCCAGCCCTGCATTGCCTATCCAAGGTTGACAAGCCACTGATCCAGCCCTGGCAAGTGCCCTCTTGCAATCAGACTGAAACAAGGTGCATTCCTAAGCACCGTTGCAGACCATAGAAAACAACCTGGATGGTCACATGTGGCCCATGACCCATCTGAGATCTGGTTCTCACATTGTTAAGAAACATGGCAACCATTTCTAAAACAGTCAACAGGTACAGACTACCTCAGCTTCATAAAAGGGACACCTCTTCCATTTTTATACAAATGCCTCCTAATTGCTTAGTATATAGAGATTTCTCATTTGAAAGTAGAGTACTTGCTGAAATCCCTGTATTGTAACCTTAACCTTCTAGTTAATCAATATTTGTTCTTTAGATTATCTGTTTCTAGTCCAGGTTGCTATGAAAGAAGTCTGACAGGCCACAGGTTTGAGAGCTCTGCTCTAAGAACTATAAATAATAAAAAAGCTGCTGTCAGTTGGCTGTTAAGGAGTGGAGATATTGTCTAGCTATGCTTTCCTGGTGAAGGGGACTAATGAAATTGGCAGTCAGTGGCCACTGGGATGAGCAGCACTGCCGCAGAACTCAAACTATATTTAGCCTACCCTTGAAAATTGATGAGATGC